>NC_080189.1:41455000-46455000 GCF_030028045.1 Hippopotamus amphibius kiboko | reverse complement strand
TAAAATGAGAATATAGAAAGGGAATCACATTTCTTTGCTGAAACACTATAAGCTTGGGATCCAGTATTTTCAGGGGTTTTGTCGTTATTGTTGTTTTAAGCCAAAGTTACCATCTTCCTTTCCATGCCCTTGAACGAAAAGTTTTATCATTCCTGTTTAGAGACTTAGTGAAGGACTGTATCATGGGGAAAGAGGTTCAGGACAAGGTGAAGAGGAGCTTTTAGGAGCGGAAACTATCTTTCACAGTGTCTAGAAGGGATATTGTGCTCATTCATACTTATTTATTTAGTAAATTCTTGTTGGTGACCTACTATATTTCCAGCTACCCATCTTGGGGGATAGAGTGACATATAAGTGACGTATGGAAAACAGTCTCTCCCAATTAGCCTTTGGATTCTTTGAGGGTGAGAAGTTGTGTCTGTTCTTTGCCCAGACAGAACATTCAATAAATGTTCACTGAATGACTGAATGAATAAATGAATGAATGGCTGCAGCCTTCTAAAACCTCAAGGCTATTTAAAGTGACAATAGCTTTTCATGCACAGTCTTTTCTTTATTATTGGGTAGGTGCCAAGTGATACTGATTAGGAGATGAGAGGAGGGAGCCATAGTGGTTAAGACTTAAATCCTCACATGTTAAACGTCCCTTCATTCCCTTCTTCTCAACAAGAAATTTCTATTTTAATTCCCCATGCTCTTTCCTCTCTATTGTGCCTTCTCCGTGTGGGATTTAATGATTGAGCAATAAAAAGGAAACTGCTATCATTACAGGTGGGCAGCTGGCATTCAAGCCCTGGCTCACCCATTGCTGGTTTTGTCATCTTGGGCAAGCCATTTAAACTCACGGAGTCATTTCTTCATCTGTGAAAGCAGGAGTGGTGGGTTCATCATCAGCGTTGTGGTGGATGCCAGGGCTTTGCAGTCAGGAGACCCAGCTCCCAGCCCTCACTCCTTCAATTGCTCTCTATCTGACTGTACTTTTTATTATTTATAAAAATTATTTACTTTTGAAAAGTTCTTAAAAATTGGAATATAGGGTACATGTACGTGTTACAGAATTCAAAAACTGTACAAGATATTCAATAAAAAGTTAGTCTCCTTCCTTGACTCCTAACCTCTCTGTCCCTTCCCCAGTGGCAGCAACTAATTCCTGTGTGTCCTTCCAGAGATAGTCAGTGTACTTGTGTGTGTGTGTGTGTGTGTGTGTGTGTGTGTGTGTGTGTGTATTTCCCTAAACACAAATGAATGATAGCATACCATGATCCTCTTCTGCATCTTACTCTTAACCTATAAGCTACATTGCATTTTTAAGCCTGAATGTTTTCCATTGTATGAGAGTACGGTAATTTACTTGTATTAACCACCAATTGATGGACATTTTGGTTGTTTGCAATTTTCTATTTGTTTCCAATTTGTATTTACTACAAATAAGGCTGCAATTAATATTCTTATACATACAACACTTTGCACATATGGAGGTAGATCTGAAGGATGATACCTGAAAATAGAACTGCTGGATCAAAGGATGCATATTTCTCGAAATCTCAATTCCTCAGTTTTCTCATCAAGAAAGCGAAGAGAACAGTGCTCTCTTTCTCATCCATGCTTGTGAGGAACAACTGAGATAATTAATGAAAAGTCCTTAGTATTGTTATTTATTATTCTTATTCTCAGCATTGACATTATTTTTATTTTCATCACCTCATGGCTTTATTTTGAGGGTAAAAGGAGACCACAGCTGTAAAAGCAATGTGCACAGCACTGTGCCAATGTTAGTCATCAATAAGAACCTGTTTTGCTTTCCCGACCCTGTTTTCTCAGGTTTTTGTGCCATGGTGGCCTCTCGTGCTAATAAGCCTTCACATTGTTCCAGTTCATAGAAGTTCTTTGCAAATGCCTTTGAAAGTTTTCTAAAGCTTCAGAAATTTCTGTATATGTAACCCATTTAACAAAAATAAGACTAATATTAACTTCATTCCTCCAAATTAGTCACGTGCCTAAGGAAGGTACAGAACAGGGAAAAGTGTGAAGCGACAGCAAATGAGAATACAAACCAAGGGACTAAATGAGGGAGGCAGGAAGTGGGGAAGAGAACTAGGGATGGAGAAAAGGGAACCAGGAGAAAAGAGATAGGAGCCAGGGTAGATGACCAAGCAGATGGCCAGGCACCAAAGGGGAAGGTGGAACCAAGACCTAGGTCCCAGAGAGCTGCCAGCAGAGGAGATGGCCAAATGGACGATCAAGCATTTGATTAGCCTAGAGCAGGCACAGATCCTTGCTGCCTTTCTGGATCATACTGCCTTCTTTGCTGAGCAGCAGGCCTCCCTCCTGTCTCTTCTTTCCACTCCATGCATGAGTTCATTCCAGGGCTCTTACTTTATCCCCTCCTCTTCTCTCTTTAAACTTTCCTCCCTGAGTTCAATCTCTTCTCAAAGTTTCCACTGCCACTAGTAGGTGACTGGTTGGCTGTGCGCTTAGTGCCATGTTTTAAGTCACCAACAGAGCACCTAAAAGTCATTCTTAAATGATCCCTGTTCATTTCTACCACAACTTACCTGAAACCAATCTCATCATCTCCCTGAAATGCCTTTTCCCTTTTATTATATTTGCATGTATGTTAACAAACTGTAAATAACATTTCCTTGTGTATACCCTGTCAGCAAGGACAGTGTTGCCTGATAGTCTGTACACAACAACTGCTTGTTGGCTGCCTGGTGGGTCTGAAGTGTTTCCCATGCTTGCGACAGCCCCCAGCTTCCCCAGTGCAGCGCACTTCTTTTCTATTTTTATATGAACACAATTTGGAGATTCCTTTCTCAAGGTGAGACAATCTTTTGAATGTTTCATGGCTTGTGCTGGATGATTAGCGATTCTTCAGCAGAAGCCTTCAACCTGCTGGTCTCAGAACAGCCATGGGAAAGGCCAGTGAGCCACTTACCAGTGAGTTTACGTACATGGGAGAATTCACACCCTTCCACTCTGCAGGGCATTTACCTGTGCTCTACGGGGCCCAGAGGGGAGAGCTGGGCTAATTATTTATTTAATGTGAAAGCCTGAGCTCACCATATTCGAACACAATTAGTCTGATAAAAGTGAATCGTGATGCAGGTTTTAAGAATGTGAAAGGGTCTGGCTCAAATCTGGAGAACTGAACCTTCACAATTCTATCTGAAAGAAAAAATAAATGCTACTAATAAATGCTTTATGAAGGTGAAATGGAAAAAGATATAAATATGTTTCTGCAGATAATTAAATTAAAAACCCTATACCACATACAAGATGTGTTTTGTATTTGAGTTGTATTTTTTTAGGAAAAAAGATATTTTTTCAATAAATTATTTTTCCTAACCCATGTTTTAGATAAGAAATTATTGCGTTTTGTTTTCGGCCTCACGTATTTTAGCAATCAGCTGTAAGGATGATGCTAATGAATTGAGGTTGAAAATGTTATGTCCCAAAATGACCAGTTGGCTTATTGTAAGGAACTTTGTGTTCTGTACACCCACACTGTAGCCATCTCTTCTGAAAACATGTGCCACGGCATATGAGAAGGAATCCGTTAGGTTTCCAGGAAAAGCAATTTAAAATCCTTGCCCTTTTAAAACTATTATTTTATATTCATGATTTAGCATAAAGAAAAATAAAAATCACGCTTAATCTTATAATCCAAAGATGACCACCCTTATATCCTTCCCGACTTTTATGTATAGTTACATCTAGAACTGTTACTATCTATATACATTCATACTTCCCTACAGGGGTATCTCTAACATTCCTGGGGTTTACACTGATGCTGCAGCTGGACCAGTTGTTTAAGGCTCGTTCTGATTGGTCAGAATCAGTGCTGTATAGATTGATAAATACTTGGAGTGTCACCTAGTATCTGTTTAACAAAAGTGGAGTCAACCTCTCCATACTGGGGTGTATGTGTGTGTGTGTGTGTGCGCGCGCATGTGCATATTTGTCACTTATTGGTGTCAGTTTTTCAAAATGCACATCTTTTTTATGACTGCAGAGTATTCAGTTGTGGGCATGGATATTCCATAATTTATTCAACTAGTCTCATGTTATGGGATATTTTGAATTGTTTTCAGTTTAATCTTTTTTATATTTATATGTCATCCTATTTTGTTGTCAGTCTTCCCTTTTCCTTTGTTATCTTTGTTGCTTACATTTCTTTCCAGTAGTGGGTTGAGATTTCTAACTTGTTCTCAAATAGTCATCATCTTTTTTTTGAAAATATTTGAATCAATCTTTATCGGCATTAGGGTTTAGTGTTTCTGCTAATTTCCCCACCCCTGCTTTCCCGTGAGAGTAGATATTTCTGCTTTTAGTGTCTCCTCCCATCTCCTATGCTCAGTTGACTTTAAATAATTTGGGGCTTTTAGATTCATTTCTTGAAATACAATTTGTATCTCTTCTTTCAAGATGTGTTTGACATTTGCATTGTTTACAGTCATATTAGCAACTATTTAGCTGTTAACTGAATTTTACTGCCTTCATTGCTCACTGCCATTTCTTTTAAACAATATTTTACATATATAATATTTAAATTCTTTATTTTTTCTCAGTGAACTGAAATACTTTTTTGAGTACTTTTACAGAAAAAGCATATGGGTGATAAACATACGTAGCCCTTGCTTATCAGGAAAAAAATCACATAAGTGGCATGTGATCTGTTTTTGTTACTCTTAAAATTTCTTTACATATTCCCCCCAGTTATTTTCTGGCTTTGAGTTCTAATCTGAGTTTTTTTCTTACTGCATTACCTTTTTTTTTAAAAAAAAAAATTTACTCATGCTTACATATATTTTTTGTTTTCTTTGTCTTTCAAATAGAAAACCATAACTAGAGTTTGTGTGTGTGTGTATGTGTGTCTGCCTTTCTTCGCTACCTGTGTACTGGACCCATGAACTCTAGATTCATTTAGCATTTTTTCATCACAGGAATCTTTCTGTTGTTATTTCAATCGTAAGTAATTATGTCTCCTGCATATTTCTATTTTCTGTATCCTCTCATCGTACTCATACTACATCTGTGCATCGATCATCTATGTCACTTATCTTTCCACTTATTGCTTGTTCTATATTTATCGTCTTAGGCTGAGTTCTCTGCGTGAAGCTCTAGTGTTCCAATTCACAGATTCCGTTTTCTGCTATTTACCACTTCACTAGTACTTTTACATTTGAAAAACCTGTTTTTCATCTGAAAGCATTCTCTTTTGGAAGCAGATTTTTTTTTCTTTGCAGTGATGCAACTCTGAAAGATATGGAATTTACAACAGCATATATTGTCATATATACTTAGTACACAGCTTCGAATATACAGTTTTTTAGTTTCTTGTCATAAACCTGTGGGAATTGGGAATTTGGCTCTGCTGCTTCTTTTGGTCAAGTGAATCTTTTCATATGTCTGGTGATTCTTCACCTTTGGGAGTAGGAGCAGAGATAGATGTTTGTTTACTTTAAGCATTATGATGGCTTCTTTGGCAATGTTATAGATCCCTGTTCACATGTATTTTAGTTCCAGACAAAAAAAGAAATAAAAACAGCTTATATTTTCTGCAGTTTTATTTTGCCAGATAAAAGTTCTAGATGCTTGAGAAGAAAGAGTAGGAAATATAGCCAGAAGCAATTCTGTGTTCTGGAGGCCATGGCTTTCTTCTCTGTGTCACTTAGTACCTGGCCTGCCATGTGTGGTCCAGGCTGCAGAATGACACCCATTGTCAGTCCCATTTGCACTTTATGAAGCCACTGGCAGGGGTTGTCTTTTCACTGTTTTGAGGCTGCTGTGTCACTCACTCTTGCCTAGAGATCCTGGCTACTCCATATTGGAGGCGGGAGACAGCTCCCTAGGCCATTCTAGTTTCTATTGGTGTCATTTACAGCTTCTCCAGATTGGCTTAGCCCTCCACCTGGCCAGGTGTAAGCTAAGACAGCGGCATGTGGCCTGTAAGCTGTACTACTTTGTGACATTTTTCATAAAATTGAGATTTGCTCCCATGGCCCACCCTTTACCCCAGCTTTACTCTTGTCAGTCTGGGGGTGTTTGTGAGGTCCTGCTGATGATTCACCTTCTTCATAGGAAAGTGCATCCTTCTACAACCAGAAATTCCTGGTTTCCAATGGGTGTTCCATTCCTCAATCTGGACCTGGTCAGCATTATGTCTGACATGTATTCTGTGACATTCTTGGCGTGTAGCTGACAGATCCTCACCTATTTTCATTTTTAGGGAATTTGCATAGCTGGGGAAGTTAATCAAAATTATTGAATCACTGTAACGGACATCGAAAGATATGACAGATTCCACCCAACAGCCTTGTTGATCTGTAGAACACAGGAATATATGAACGAACAATTCAGTAATCACCATGATCCATCATCTCTACAATATGACCCACTCGCCTATATACAGATACTTAGGCTTTGGATTTTCTTCTTAATATTTGGCATCATAAAACTGTAGATACCACCTATGGATCCTGAAGATCAAAAAGCATTTTCCTCCAAGTCTGAAGATCTTTCAGGAAAGGTACATTTTAATGTGGTTGGATTGATCCCGACTTCTGGGACTTTCTCCTGTGTGTTTGTAGAAGACCTGAAATAACAGTTTGTGTACAATTTCCTTTCAGGTTGCTTTGCTCTCACTCTCACCTCCCTTCTTAAGGCACAAGCTGAGCTTTCCAGTTCAGAAGTTAAGCACATTAGAATATTTATTTAAAGACAAATGCACTTCCTGCTCTTTCTGGGGAGATGGGCTCAACATGTCACTAGACTCCCAAATTTTATTCACATTATGATGGTGGCCCGGTCTGAGGGGCTCAGCCTACAGGGGCATTGTCCCCCTGTTATTTGAAAATGGTTTCCTCCACAAACCTTTTAACTCCACAAGTTTGCAACCATTAATTCTTAAGGGTTTTGACAAATCTCCCCAGTTAAATATTAAATAATAAATATGGTCCTGATGGTAACGGGGCTTTGTGAAGTCTGTTTGAAGTGTCCTTTAAAATATTAAATTCAAATAAATGATTGAATCAGAACAAAGGATATATCTTAAGACAAATTCAGCCAAGTCTCTTTAACCTTTGAGCGTTCAACATAGATTAGAAAGCTTGGGCAGCACATGCTTTCATAGCAAATTGAAATGGGATTTTTTAAGCAGGTCTTGCAAATACAGGTAACCCATACCTAGGTTTGATCTGCCTTTGCCATTTTGGGGGAGAGATTTTGCTGCCTATTGTTTGATAAGGATGGTGTTTTTTTTTTTTCTTTAAACGCTTGCATTCAAAGAAGCAAATCCTTGAAAACGCTAGCTTTGGGTGCTATGTTTATTCCTTGTCAATGTCTTCCATATGAAATCTGTTCTGCTTATAATATCTACCACAGTTGGAGCCCTGAAAAAAATCTGTTTCATATCTGCCCTTTGCACTTAGCTTATTTTGTTTTACACTTCCCCCACGTTATCTGTCTGTGATCGGTCTTGCTTACAAGCAGGCAGCCCTTGGGGAGGAAGACGTGGGGAGATTGCCCTGCATTTAGGGGGATCCTGGACTCCTGACACTTGCACTGTACCCTTTGTAAGGAGCATGTAAAGGAGAAAGGGGTGGCTTCACCAACTGGGGCAAAAATATTAGTAAAGCCAAATTCTGCCTCCTTCTTCCTCCCCACTCCTGTCCCAGGCTGGTTTGGCACCCATATGTCTATTCTCAGGTTTGTGCTCTGCCACTGGGTCTCCATCTGCTCTATCTGCTTCCTCACCACTGAGCAACCTCCCATAGCTCTTTATTGAGTCCACCCAGAGCAGTGACTCCATATACCCAGGCTTTCCAGAGTAGAGGGTGACACGGTTGGCAAAGGGAATGCCCAGTAAAGAAACCTCGTCATAATAGGATGTGGAACAGTCTGGCTGGCTTCATGGGGGCTGAAATGTGTGCACATGTCAAAGACAGACACCCACCAAACATTTCTGGTATGAATGCTTGTAGGCTGCAAGGGCTTCAGAAAGGAGCAGAAATAAGACTCCTGCTTCTCAAATTTGCTGCAGTGTAGGCGGCTGGTGGGCATCTGTGCCCAGCCTGGTGAGAAGATGCTCCAACACACAGAAGGGTGCATCCTCCACTAAAGCCCAATAATCTGCCCCAGTTTTGATGTAGAGCCTGTACACTGCTCTCCCTTCCTCATTGATGCTCCATCTAGGGGACAGGGGCTTCCCTTACTTCAGAAATAGATGAATAAAGTAATTAGGAAAATATAGGAAAGGTTAGAAACTAACCAAACCAGTAAAGGAAGGTTTAAGATCCAGAGACAGAAACCTTCTTTGGAAACCTGGGAATAAGATGCTCATCTTTCCTCTACAGGAAAGAGAAATGTCATCTTTGGGGCAGCTTCCATGTTTGTGGAATCACCCTTGATGGTTTGAAGCCTGTGTGTATCCTGCTAGGCTGAATTTCTCCCAGGAATCCTGGTGCAAACTCGGACCTCACATCTCTTTTCTGAATGGTGTCAGACTGTTTAAAGGCACGTCCTTCGGTTGCTGTATGTCCATCCTGTTCGCGCCACTAGGGGTCCTCATTGGTTTGCTCTGGACAGAGCAAAAGTCAGCTTTTAAGATAGAAACCACTAGGAAGTTTTGATTTGAATTCTTTGCTGGTTTCAGGCTGTGTGGTCTTGGGCAAGTTACTCAGTGCCCCTGAGCCTCTGAGTTCTCATTTTTACAATGAGACGAAGGGGTCAAGAGATTACATTTGTTGAGGACCTACTATGTGCCAGACACTGCTTTTGTTTTAATTGGAATTACTCCAAAAACAAAGTCCAAGAAAAGGACTTGGTTGCAGCAGCTTTCTGGGGAGCATGGATCACAGGAAGTGGGAGTGAGGGTTAGGGGGAGTGTGACAGGAACAAGGAAAAGCCAATGCAAGGGTATGTTATGGAGGGGTTGCTGAGGACTACAGGATCTTGATTCCAGTGAGACCGCTTGAGAAGCATACAGAGTATGTTCCCAGAAGTGTCTGGAAAGGCTGCCTCACTTACCCACTGGCTCCCATCCCGTGTGGGTTGAGGGTTACCTCTGAGGGTGATGCACTCTCTCAGAGAGCGGAGAAGGCTCTGGGAGAGAAGGTAGAGACACATGGTGCCACTTAAGGTGGGTGCGTCTGAAATCAGGTGAGCTGCCACTAAATCAGACAGCAGCCAAAGGATGTGATGCAGGTACCTGGGCCATGATGTTCAATGATATATACATATGTATGGCCTGCCAATCCATTGGGCACATATGCAAGGATCTGATATCTATGGTGCTCAATGATATATATGTACACACACACACATATATATATTTTGTATAATACATATATATCATTATTATGATATATATTTATCATTATTATGATAGTGCCTGACGCAGGGAAGAGTTTTATAAACAGAGCTTGGCTGCTTGTTGGAACAGGGAGAGTGTAGTATGTCCACTAACAAAGAATAGCCCCCTCCCCTGCGGACCTCTGCTTTGTGGGAAGAGGGAGTATGAGAAAGAAAGGGGCCACCTGCTGATGAACCCTTTGGGGATGATTCAGCTACTCCTCTAGCTGCTAAGACTGTCCTCAGTGGGCACTTGTTAAATGAATGGATGTAGCCATAGGATTTCTCTTTGCTGACCCGTGTAGGTGCAGGATCCTACATGTTTTTGAGATAATCAATTGAAACACAATATGCTGAAAACCTTAACCATCATGTAAAACACCCACAGAATGTGCCTGGCACTAATGTGCGTGTGTGCATAAAAGATTTATAATGTAACTATTACTACATTCTGCAAAGTAATAGTTTTCCAAGCCTAAATCCATGTTAAATAAATAGTAATTTGAGAATATAACTGTCAAAAAAGATTAAAAAATTTCTTTTTGTCCACCGGAATACGTTGTGGGTCCATCAGCTGAGCAAAGTTTTAAGTTAGCGGTCAGAGCACAGACATAGCCTCACTGTTGTGAATAATGACGAGTGTGCTTCTGATTCCTTAGGGCCTGACTATACTTACACTGCACACATTTATATTTCTACTTAGGATTATCTGTACCTCAATTTATCTGAGATGAACTGCTTCAAATTTTCAGTGTAATTTTCCAGAGAATTTACCAAAATCTAATCATTTGCCATCTCTTGTTTAGCTTCCTTCCTTTGGAGCTTGCAAAGAGCAAAAGGTATTTTTAGTGAAATTATTTACAGACTCTAAGCCAAATGTGCTCTGTGCCCTCTTTTCTGTCCTCAGAGCCTCTGTCTTAGTTTGAGCTGCTCTCAGCTGTCAAATTATCATAATCTTCACTGTACCAGTGTCTGCCTCTCGGCTTCCGGTCTTGTCCCTGCTCCAATCCAAATTCCTCCTGCCCCAAATGGATCCTTACAAATTGCAGATCTGGTCGTATATGTCACCCCTCTGTTTAAAATCTTTCAGGAGCTCCATATTTTTCAGAAAAAGATGAAAACTTATACCTTACATGATCACACCTCCCCTGACTTTTCAGTCCACTTCGGTCCCCACATATTTCTGTGATTCCAACCAGATTCCAAAGGCTGTGACACTGCACCCCAGGTCTGTGTCTTAGCTGGAAATGCCCCTCTGCCTTCACCTGTCCCAGCACCTCTGCCTGGTCTTCCCTCCGTATTCATCTCTGCTCAATGATTTTGAATGTTTTCGACTGAACTACAAATAAAATAAAAGAAGCCTGCTTCTTTCTAAAAGGTGATTTGGTCAGACTCTAGCATGGCACAGAGAGGTAGGTGAAAGTTCTAGGCATAGGTTAGAAAAAGAGGTGATATAATTCTCAACTCTTCCTGAACTGGGTCTTCACCTTGTGTTTTAGCTTATTTTATTTAAACTGGATTCCAAGAGCACCAGACCTGCGCACATTTAAATACATAAAAACTTGGAAGTTTAAGCAAATGCTATGTTAGTGATTCTTGGGTTTTTCACCATTTTAAATTATCTGATACTGTTTATTATAGACAATGGAACTTGATTGGCTATCTATAACAAATATGTCTGTGCTCTAGTGAACTAATTAACTGACACAGACATTACCTCCTTAATATTCAGTACAATAAGATTTGACATATTTTTCAAGGCACAGAGGAAAATGGACCTGATTTTGGTTGAATGAGCTCTTATAATTCCATAGGTTTAAAAATTGATAGGCCTACAGTTTAATTTGCCATCAAAAGGTGCCTTTTCTCACCAAAGAAGTAAAATTATCCTAGTTCATCCCAAGATTAAATAGGAGTATAGTTATTAAAATAACTTGCTTTTTATATTTGCCTTGTGTAAGAAATTGAAGACCATTTTTAAAAAAAATATATTTATGCTACCAGCTGTAGGTCTAATTTATATTGTGATGACAGAAGCTTTTGTATTAAGGTTTATTGTTAGTTAAGTTGCTTTCCAGAGGTGTAGCTGACCCGTGTGGAAGTAGCTTTCATTTAGTGAGCACAGCTAAACAGTCTCCTCTTCATTGGTACCCTAATAATACCAAATATGTATCGACTCATTCATCCACAAATTCATTCATTCAATCCCATTTCAAAGTATTTATTGAACATTTACTATTTTTAGTGCCAAGCATGTTGTGAACACTCTTCTCAGAGTCCATGTGACGAGATGATTATCTACCTTCCATTAGGAGAGCTTAGTTCAGACTATCCCTGATGCCCGAGGTACCAGGCAGATACTAGGCAAAATTAGTTTCTATAGATGATGTTTGGAATAGAACGACCAAGCAAGACCAGTTCTAGGATGTGGCATTCGCTTCAGGCTCAACTTTAAGACGTGCATCATCATCTTGGATAAACAAAATACCAAAATTTTTTTCCTTAAATTTTGTGCTAAAATATTTATTTTGATTACTGAGGGTTGTTTTTGTTTTGTTTTGTTTTGTTTTGTTTTGATGCCACCTTAAATTTTACACCCAAGTCTAGTGCCTCATTTTCTTTCCCTAGTCCCAATCCTGCCACCAGACAGATCTCATGGCTGCCTAAACGTTGTGGAAACTGGAATGACTTCTCTCTCCCCGCTCTCCTGGGCTCCTGCTTAAATGTACGTGTCTAAGGAGAAAGCACTTCATTCCACAATAACAGATTCTAAACTTAAGATGTCAGGGGAAAGATAGAAGGGTGATTTTAATTTATACTTCTGAGGAATTGACTAATACCAGTTCTTTCCAAGGATTAGATTTAGGATAAAGAGGAGGAGCAAAGAATTCAGGTAAACGCTCATGCCCTGCAGGCGAGAAAGTGCATAAGCAGGAAAGTCTGGGGACAACTGAGACAGAGATATCTGTGTTACAGTCCAGGTCAATTCCAAGTGGTAGAAATGGTAGCTCCAGAGCGTCTGAGGTAGCGGCTATCACTGCCATATTTTCCATATAAAGTATAAGGGGTTTTTTCTTTGAGGAGGAGCCATGGACACAGCTTTGTGTTTCCTTCAAAATATAGCTAATTTTAATGGACAAGAACAGAGAAATTTAGAGTTAATGGTGAACATCTGTCCATGATTAACCCTGCTTGCACTTAGAAATTAGAGACAATCAAACCATTTTGAAATCCTAATATTACCTTCAAGTGAAACTGGTCATTCTCAGAACTTTGTCTCCAAAAAAGAAAAAAAATGCTAGTAATTTTAAATCACCAGGTTTTGAAACATATTTCTTTATAACTATAATGTTTATATTTTTAAAATTTTGGGTTTGTGATATATGTCCCCCTAAAAAAATTAAAAACAAAATACTTCATTCCATTGCCTGCATTTTCTAATCAAGAGAATACTTAAGACAATCCAAGTGTACATTATTTAACCAGTCTAAATGTAGGGTATTTTATAGACAATGAAATGATCTTTTTTTTCAATAATAGAAGCTCTATATCCTGCAGCCCCTAACATACACATCAACGTATAACATTGGCAATCTCAAAACTTTAACACAGAAATCCAAGCTCAGTCCTTACCTCAAGATTGAAACCCATTTAAATTCCAAGAATAAATAGCTGACAGAGATAATTTTCATAGATTAACATTTTTCACCTGGGTTTTATATTTCTGGAAGAAATATACACTGCATTGGTTATGCATTGATCAAACTTTTATTGTGCCAGCTGTACTTCATAGACCTGAAAAAGTGATTCAAGCAAAACAAAAGAGAACATAAAAGCACAACTATAATGGTTTTAAATCCCAAAGAGGCAATTACAAGTTTGATTCCAGTGATGCAGCTGGACTCCATTGGAAAGTGAAACACCTTATCCATATTAAGTAGTTATGAAGGCTAGGGCTCAGGATGTAAATAATAAATTTGCACTGCAGTCATATTTGTAAAGTACATCCCTTTTAATAAGTGGAAAGAATATGGTAATAAATTTCACACTAATTCATGTGCAAAGGAGAATTTTACAGAGTTCAAATGTGTTAAGGCAGGTTAAAAAATTGAGGTATGAAACAACTAATTATTGGGATAAAACAAATGAAAAAAGATTAGAATCATGTGCACAGGATTGGATGGTAACTCTTTAACCACTTGGAGCTGGGTTCAGCCTAATGTAGCTTTTTGTATGCATGATGTTTCTCTTCTTCTCTTTAAAAGAAAAATGAAAGTAAATGGGGCATTGTGCTGCTTCCCAAATTAATTCACAAAAGCCTAGGACAAGACACTTCTAGAACTAATTATTGCATAGCTTAGAATATCTTTCTCTTCCCCAATTTTTAAACATAGGAGTGAGAAGAGTAAAGTATTTATACAGGATTTCATCCAGCATTAAGCAAGCTGGCTGGGGCTCATCCAAGCTCCCCTCTGAGTGATCCAAAAATGCTCATTAATTCATTAATCTGCCAAACGTTTAGAGTCTATTACATATCAGGCACCAAGGATGCAAAGATCAGAAGGTACTGCACCAAACCCCAAAGTCCCACAGGTTAGTGGAGGAAATATATGGGGACACAGATATTCCCAGGAAAAAGAAATAATTGCTAAAGTAGAAAAATTCAGTGTTGGGTAGCAGAGTGAGAGACTATTATCTCTTTGTCTTAGGGAAAGAATTTCAGACAAAGGCTCAATAGAAGAGCAAGACTTGAGTAGTTTTAAAATAATCTTTAAAAAAGCTTTTGCTCGAAATCTTGCTGCTTGTAACAAATTACTGTTGGTTACCCAATGTAAGCCCATTTTTCCTCAATGGGCCATTCATAAAAATGGATCCTAATTCTTACCAAGAAGAGTCTGATGATTACCCATAGAGTAAAAGATAAAATTGGATTCCTTCCTCATATCAAACATAAAGATGGATTTAAAAATTAAATGCAAGAAGCAATATGTTAAACATTTAGAAGAAAATATAGGATGACGTTTTATGAAGTTGGAGTAGGAAAGAAATTCTTAATCAATCCTCAAAAAAATACAAGACCAAAAGGAAAAGGTAGATATTTTTAACAACATTAAAATGTGAAATTTTCTGTTCATCAAAAGGCAAAAAAAAAAAAAAAAAAAATTCTGAGAAGACAACCCACAGACTGGAGAGATATTTCAAACTTGAATAACCAATAAAGCATTAGCATCCAGAATATGTGACATTTACAAATCAATAAGAAGAAATTTTTAAAGTAGAACAATGAGTAAAGAAATGGAAGAGTAGAGAAACAGGTGAAGAGATGCTCAACCTCTTCAGTTATCAGGATCAATGCAAATAAGAACATAGATTTCATACCTGTCAAGTTGGCAAAAAGTCAAAAAAACTAAGGATACAAACTATTGGCAAGGCTATAGGATTAAAGAAACTCACATATTACTGGTAGGATTGTCAACTTGCACAACCACTTTGAAAAACAAGACAGCAAAATCTAGTAAGGATGAAGATGTTTATACTTTATGACCCAGTAGTTTCAATTCTCAGTGTATATTCTAGAGAAACTTTTATATATGTACACAGAGGACATGTCCAAGAAGACATACTTTGGCTGTGAAAGAGCCAAAATGTCCATTAAGAGGAGACTAGATAAGTAAGATGTGGTGTATTCATGTAATGAAATACTATGTGGCAGTGAGCATTAATGAACATGCAAGACACTGAATGCAAAAAGGAGGTAGTAAAAATGAAAAGAGAAATGAAACATGAGTATAAAAGAGAAGTTGAGCTGGAGCAACTCATGAATTTTTTCATAATAGAGGATCTTGAGGTGGGGGACTGGAGTTGGAATGTCTACACAGGGCTACAGCACATCCAGGGCTGAACTCCACACATAAAGTTTCTAGCATCAGTCTTCATCATCTGGAAAATCTCCACATGCTAGTCTGATGAAGCTGCAAAAAAGTTTGCTCTGAGAGAGAAGAAAGATATCCACAAAAACTTGAGATCCTTTGCCTGCACCACTGCAGCGAGGAATCCCAAGTATACCAAAAACATGGTGAGGAAACTCCATGCTGAGTAATCAACATAAAACCTATCATTCCAGAGTGAGGAAAAAATAATGATAATTTTAGTAAATGGCTCAGTTTGCCACTCAAGGAAAGGAATACTAAAGGCTGAACTTTAAAAAAAAGGAAATTGCACCCCGAGAGATCCAGAAGAATGAAATCATGAGAAACAAAATAGGTAAACCTAAATCAAAAATGACTATAAAAGGAAAATCATAACAATAATCACTAAGTGGGATGTAGGAGGTAAAAATAAGTTGGAACAAAGCTGTGAGATCAGAATAACATGGAAGACTGAGAATGAGAAATTGGATTTAAAACTTCCCAAGAGCATGCTGCTGTAGGATAAAAGACATATAGATGAACTTCAGGCTTCACTATGTGAAACAGACTCCTTAACTGTCCACAATTTACATATAATTCCTTTATTAAGCTCTTGTCAATTGACTCATTTGAATGTATTGTTTTCTGTCGACTCATTTTGACACGGACTTGAAATTTGCATTAGAAGTTAAGAAATGTTGTAAACAAATGAACTTAGTGTAAATCCAAGGAAATGGAATGTGAACTAGTAAAAGGAAGAAAAAAAATTAATGATATAGGAAATAAATATGCAATAGAGAAGATGAACAAAATCAAAACCCAGTTCTTCAGAGAAATTGAAAAACTCCTGGTTATATTGCTCAAGAAAAGGAGAAAAGAAACAGATAACATTAGAAATCAGAAAGGCCATGACTATAGTGTAAATTAAACAAATCATAAAAGAATACCTTGAAAACTTTTATGCAATAAATATTAAACTTGAGGTGAAATGGACAGATTGCCAAAGCTGGCTTGAAAATTATTAGAAAGCCCTAATATCCTTAAATAATTTAAAACATTAATGAAAATCTACCCCCCATGGCACCACACCCAGTTTTATAAGAGTGCCAAGGAAGGGAAAGCACCTATCTTATCCAACTGTTCTAGAAAATAAAACAAGAGGAACAGCACCCCACCTGCCTGCATGAGTCTGGTACAGAACCTTGATGCAGAAAATAGACAAGGATAATATGAGAAAGGAAAATTACACACCAATCTCACATGTAAACACAAATGCAAAAAAATCATGAACAACTTATTGTCAAACCAAATAAAATATGCAAAAAGTATATGTCATGACAAAGAAAGAGTTTATCCCAGGAATGTAAAAACTGTTAATAGGCTATCTGTTGTCCAAATGGAGAAATCTCAAAGGGAGTTCTCAAAGTCTCTTAAAGGAAATTCCAGGAAACACTAGAGGTTTTAAGATGTAAGAATGGCAAAGTATTTCTAATTTTACTAATCAGTGACTTATGAATTCCAATTGTATTTTTTAACTCACTGGTTAAGTCCAGTGAGTAAGTAGAGTAGAATTATAGTGGGGCATAGCTGGATCAGATCTGAGAGGTCATGTAGTTGAACTTTTCATTTCATACCTAAGATACATAGAGGTTAAATGATGTGCCCAAGGTTACATGGTTCATTAGAGGCAGATTCAGTTTTATGACCTAGGTAAACTTCTGGCTCCAGTACATCAATGTCAGGGGTCCCCCAAAATGCTAATTTGTGGTTCTGGGTAATTTCATCCTTGACTATGTTATGGATTAACTTGTTAGACAAACCTTTTCAGCTAGAACAACTAGAAAGGTTGGAGATTATATGTGTATGTGTACATATATGTATATGTATAGACACATATGTATGTATGTGTGTGTATCAGGATACATGTAAATATAAAGAGTCAAGTCAGTCAGATGACAGCCAGGACTTGAAGCACCAGAACCCTGGAGAGAAAAGAAGCACACTGAGGTGAGCCCAACACTTGACACTGCTTCCCTCCCTAAGGAATTTGCCAATTTGTAATATCCTGAACCTGAGAGGTTGAGAAGCTGGGCAGAAATTTGGGGAGACAAAAATTACATTTCAAGGCCCCTGTGAGTGAAGGGTCCTGGTAAGCACCCAAAGCTACCATTTTGAGTCATTTTGAATACCAGATTGACTATCCTCAAGAACTATGGGTTAAAAGGATTTAACCAGCCTTTATAAAAATGAAACCCAGCTTCAAATCAGTTAAATTCCAGATTGGATTAAAACAAACTGTTCTTACCTAACTGCCATTCAGAAGCAAAGTATATTATCTCTGGAAGAAAATAATATCACTCTGAGTCTTGAATTTTTTTTCCATACACAATGTTTGGCATTTAATAAAAAATTATCACGCATATTAGAAAACAAGAAAGAATGTAAAACCAAGAGAAAAAAAGATAGAAACAAGCTCATAAGTAATCCAGATATTGGAGTTATTAGGCACAGAATGTTAAGTAACTAATAAATTCAAGAAAATATATAAGTCGATGAAGAATTTCACCAAACAACTGTATACACAGACACTCTCTCTCACACACACACAGTTCTAGAATTTGGGAGTTCTAGAATTTAACTACATTAAATTAAATTATGAAATAGATAGGCTCAACAGATTAGATACAGCTGAAGAAAAGATTAATGAACTGAAAGCTAGGTGAGTAGAAAATATCCACACTAAATCACAGAGAGAAAAATAGATGAAAAGCACAGGAAAAAAAAACCCGTAAAGAACCTAGGAGACATAATGGGTGCTTGAGGTGAGACACTGTCAGAATGTTTGGGAATTGCTCATCAAAGCTGCAAGTTAAGTCAGAGATGGGCCTGGGGCTTGTGGCACAAGACATGCAAAACATGTCCTACAAAATACAATGGTACTATTATACTCCAATTTAAATATAAGAATTATCCAAGTAGATTGAAAAACAACAACAATATGCTACTTACAAGAGAAAAACCTTAAAAATAGTGATGCTGAAAGTAGAAATAAAAGGATGAGAAAAGATAGTCCAAACTTCATAAAACATAGAAGGATCAATTTATTTAGGAAGATGAGATGATTCTAAATTTGTATATATTCAAAACATATAAAGCAAAAGTTATAGAAATAAAGTCAATCAGCAGAAAATTGTTAATCTGTTCATTGAATAATCTCAACATATTCACGTAGAGAGTATGCACCGTAATGAAATTAGAGGAGGCAGCTGTCCCTGAGGTGTGAACATAGGGGTGCAAAATGGTTCCCACATTGCCTCTAACAGTACCTAGAATTCTACATATTGGGATATGTTCCTTAAAGACATTTTAGTCAGGGCTTTGTGGACAGCTAAGAACAGAACCTGCTGAGTGAGAAGATCATGGGGGTGGGAGCTGGGAAGGAAAGAGAGCTCAAGGAAGGAGACACAAAAGATTGATTTTATTATTTCCCTATGTCTGGCCCTGCCAGTTTCTACCTAGAATCTGCATAGCCAGCTGTTTTTCCCTATACATATAAGACAAACATTTGCGCATGCTTTATCATTTTCAGTTTCTTACAAAGTCAGATACACTCCTACACTTGTCTAGTTGCTTCTGAACATCAGGTAGAATAACTGTTCTCTGCTGTCTTACTTAGAATTACATGGGTCTTGGAATTAAAATTTACAATGTTTCCACTCCATAGGGCAGTGTCAAACAATGACACCTAATTTCCTATGGCTGTGTTCTTTGTTGCTAATTGTCTTCTAAAACTGAAATATTTAAAGAAACATTTCTGATATGATTGTACACTATTACTTTGTTAAAATACATATTGCAGGTACTCATGCATTGTGATAATACAGATCTTCGGGATTTTTCAAACTTGAAAAATACCAGTTCTTTTTACTTCATACAAAGTTTTTGTTAGCCTGAAGATTTTTTACCTCACCTATCTAATGTGATTGAGACTGGTCCGTAGGAATTAAAAGTTGTTAAAGGGATGCCATGAGCTCTGAGGCAGAATAAACTATTTTATCATGTCCTCTTCCTTGGGTATTCAGTTTAAAGGAACATAATGGTTTTAAACCTAGGCAAGAGACAGCCCTGCATCTTGCCTCAAGTGCACAGGAACCCCTGTCTAAGCTGCATCACCCCTGGAACAAATTTTGTCTACCTGTTAAGAGTTTTATTCTTGGAGTGCAGAACACTGAAGCATAATTGTAAAAAAAAATTATATTTATTTATTTATTTGGCAGTGTTGGGTCTTCGTTGCTGACTTGGGCTTTCTCTAGTTGCGGCGAGAGGGAGTTACTCTTCATTGTGGTGCAGAGGCTTCTCATTGCAGTGGCTTCTCTTGTGGAGCACGGGCTTCAGTAGTTGCAGCACGCAGACTCAGTAGTTGTGGCTCACAGGCTCTAGAGCGCAGGCTCAGTAGTTGTGGCACATGGGCTTAGTTGCTCTGTGGCATGTGGGATCTTCCGGGACCAGGGATCAAAGCTGTGTCCCCTGCATTGGCAGGTGGATTCTTAACCACTGCGCCACCAGGCAAGTCCCTCAAGCATAAATCTTGGCTCTGTAATATACTGGCTGACAGATGTTGAGCAAGGCATTTAATTCTCTGAACCTCAGTTCTCCTCATGTGTAATGTGGGGGATGATTTCCATCCCAAAGGATTGTTGATTGACTAGGAAAACTCATGTAAAATGCAGTGCTGGCAAACAGAGAAGTCGAAATCCAGAAGTCGTCACTATTCAGAAACTTAACAGGAGGGTCTGTGCAGAGGCCCTCCCAGGAGGAATTTACACCAACAGAGGAGAGGTGTTGGGGGTAGGTTTGAGATTATTGTCCAAGGGGTGATTCTGACTGCAGTGTGGTGTCCATCACGTGAGCTGTACTGTAGCCCGAGCCTTATGAGTTCTGCCTAAGTCTCAAGAGGAGCAGTGCAGTAAGAACAAATCAAAAATAGAACCAAGGGCATTAAGATGCCGCCAGCAGAAGTCAGCATGGTGTTGCAGCCCATGTACCACATGTGGCAGAAGGAGATGTAGGGCACTATTTACACTTGGTCTGAGTGATGGCACAAATTATGGGTGTGATGATGAGCTGGGGGAGGCTTGAGAGACACCTCACTTCAGGAGCTTTGGGGCCTGGTCACGGCAGACATCCATCCCACTGTTGATTGAGCAGGAGGAAATAGGTATGACTCAGGCATGGACTTGTAAGAAGGACCCATCCTCAGAACCCGTGTGGAGGTATTTGAGGCAATGCTCAAGTTTCCACCAAGAAATGGGGGAGGATGGAGCCAAAGAAAAATGTACTCTTTCCAGGCTGGTCTGGCTACGCAACCCGGGGTATCGTCTCATCCTGGGTGATACCCCATGGAGCTCTGCATTCCAGATATCAAGTTCTAGTTCCTCTCTAGTTGTCTTACCATCTATTTTTTCCTTCTCTGTATTTGTCTATTTATCATTTATGCCATTCTTAGAATATGATTAACCACATGTCATTTCTTTGGATTTATTATTAGCTGGAATTTGCCCAACCTTTGTGGTATATTGAATGTGGAATATGGCTTTCACACCTTCACACCCTTTTCTCTCCTACTCCTCAGACTTGCTCCTTGAACCTCTCTATCCAGATAGTCTTAGTTCTTCCATAATACTTTCTTTTCCCTCCAGCTTTCACTTATGTGTGTTTTATCACCCACTATTTGCTTTTTCAGCGATGTCTTTGCAGATCTAACAGCATCAATGTAAGCAGATTTGTATATCAAATGTTTATTTCTGTCCCCTGCTGAGGAAGATATGAAAATTATTCTGTCTTATTTATTTTTTCATTGAGTTTCCCAAAATGCTTTTTAAATATTTTCATTTTTAATGAAATTATTGTCAGTTAAAATGTTGAACATATTTTAAAAAAAGATCCTTGGTATTTTAATACTAAATGATTATGTTGGAGAACCTAGGGAATGAAAAGCACCCATGAAACTGAGAAGGCAATTTGAGACCAAAAATAAGGCAGGCAGCTCCATATACTCAATGGGTCAGTTTATTATAGGGTGACTTCCTCACAGGATGGGATCTAGATCAGGTGCACAACCATCTGGAAACATTCGCAGCTGCACTCCGCACCACCAAGGGGCCATTAGGACAATTTTATAGTTAACCTAGGGCATGGGGGTAGGTGCTTGGAAACAGGACATGCATTTCGAAGTGAAGGTTTATGAATGGGTAACTAGTCTTGTGGGTGCCAGGAATACGTCAGGGAAGGTTTTCATCATTGTTTTGGGACTAGCAGAACATAGAGGCTGCCTAATCCTAATGATTATTAAACAATATCTATTAACCACAAAGCCCTTGATGACAGAAGTGATTTACTGGACAGTATAGTCCTGGGTAGGGTAAGCAAGAGGACAGGAAAAACTTTAAGGGCCCAATATGGCATTAGTTATGCTAACAACCATATAGATGACTTCAGCAATGTCTTTACCAGGAAGGTGAAATTTGGTGTATCTGTAATAACAACCAAAAGGAACATTTTTAGCAAACTGGGAGCTCTTGTTTTCAAATCCAGAATGAGATTAGGCACACATTATATTTCTAAATCAGTAGTTTTTTATTTATTAAAAATGTATAAAGTAACACAAATAAAGAATGAGAAAGAAGGTAACAAGAGGAAGGAAGAAAGGGAGGGAGGTAGGGCAGGAGGGACTGTCATATATAAGTAAATGCTTTTATTTGAGCATTTGAAATCACATCAGTTTCACAGTCTTTCTCAAAGGAATTGACAGGCACAAGTTGTACCAATGGAGACATTCTAAAAGTCATGTAGCAGCTCCATCACTATGCCTTAGGAATTTAGTAACCGTTCTTTGAATAGTTATCATATGCCAGGGCACTGTGTTTGGCTCTAGAAAATGAAACACTTGACTTCCATTTCAGTGTTTTCAAATATAACTCTTAAAACAACATTTATGGGCTTCCTAGGTGGCGCAGTGGTTAAGAATCTGCCTGCCAATGCAGGGGACATGGGTTCGATCCCTGCTCCAGAAAGATCCCACGTGCTGCGGAGCAACTAAGCCCATGCACCACAACTATTGAGCCTGCACTTTAGAGCCCATGAGCCACAACTATTGAGCCCATGTGCTGCGACTACTGAAGCCCACGCGCCTAGAGCCCATACTCCGCAACAAGAGAAGCCACGGCAATGAGGAGTCTGTGCACCACAACGAAGAGTAGCCCCCACTCACTGCAACTAAAAGAAAGCCTGGACACAGCAAAAAAGAGCCAACACAGCCAATAAAATAAATAAATAAATAATAAATTTATGAAAAAGAAAAAAGAAAAAAAACATTTATGTTGGGCACTCCTATAAGAAAGGAACATCTTTTCAAAGATGACGGATGCTCCTGCCTCAAGGGTTTGTACCGAGTTATTTTTCTAGATGAGGGGAGGTGATGATTTACTCTACCTCCTGGTATTGTGACCAAAGGAGATGGTTTGGGCAAGAGGGTTTGTTACAGAATTGAAGTGTGGTTGTTGACCATGAAACAGGATGGAAACAATAAAACAGAGCAGAATAATGCAAAATAATAGTTTGAGCTCATAACCTCATTCACTCAACATGTGCTTATAACCTCATGTTGTAAAAATTCACAAGAACTTTCATGAGTGATTCCAGCATGTGTCAATCCTTCTGGATCATCTCTTTCTAATCTATCCTGTGATAATGTGATAAAATAAATTGTGAGGCAGGGAGATATACATGCAAAGTGCAGGAGATCTGATTATCTTTAGTGACCTGGGATTCATCTTCCTTGGAGTAGAACTGGGATGGGGGAGAGAGGATGGGCAGGAAACAGATATTGAGATGGGGGAGATCCAGAGAGGTAGCTAGAGGTCCCTCACAATGGTGATTCTGAAATAAAGGCTGAGAGAAGGATATCTCCATTCTGACAGAACCAGGCATCTAGCTTTATATGATGCCAAGGTGATGTCACTGCAGAGACAGCCATTTTGGCAGAAAGCTCACTAAATGTGGCACAGAGCTCTGCTCTCATCCTCTCCTTCAGTGGACCCAAAGGAGGATGCAAGGTGAGCAGTCCTTTGAGGAAGAGTAGCAGAAGATACAAGGAGCAGACAAGACCTTTTCTTTTTCCTTCTTTTCCTCACTGTGAATCTCCTCCTTGCAAATCATTCATACTCTTCCAAATGCTTCAAGAGTACGCTTAGCCATATTTTCCCATTAACATTCACCTTCACTTCGAGGGACACACTGATTTCGTATTGAAAAAATATATGTGTTCATCATCTTCAAAATGTAGGATTTTCATTTTCTCTTCACAAATACTTGAAATTCTCATAGAACACAAACATGCTAGCTCAGTTACTTGACTTTTTAAAAATGTCTCCAGGAAATGAAAGTGATAAATAATTAATGAGATATTTACTACTTTCTTTTTGGCCTAAATGCCTTACTCCTTTTCCAAAAGCTGCATTGTCCTGCCAACTTTACATAATGGAATACAGCAATAAAATAAATGCATTTGTAAGTCACCTTACAAATATAATTGATTTTTGGCCTAAAAGCCATTTGTTGCCTATTAGCTGTGCATAGGATGGCTGTCTTTATCACCTTACCCTAAGTAATTCTCTCTGCTCTTCTAAATACAGAAGAATTGGGAAACTTGTTATCAGTTTAGAGGAGAGTATAAAATTAAAAACTTTAAAACCAGACTTCCGAGGAAAAGTTAAAGATATTTGAAGAGTTTAATTAAGGAATTTAAAATTGAATGAAATCTGATAATGGCTTCTCATAAATATCTGAGGTTAAACAAAGTACTAACACTTCTGCTCTGATTCCTGCTCCATCACACAATGGCTGTAAACAGAAGTGAGGCCTCAAAGAAGCATGGAATGGGGGCTTGCCTTTTCATCCTGACTCCACCCAAGCCCTCAGGGAGGTAGGCAAGTCATCCTGGGACCTCATGAAGGCAGTTGATCTGTGGTCCTTCATCTCAGCAGAGTCCTCAGGAAAGATTCTAGAAGAGAGAATAGAGGTTTTCCTCACGACTAGGTGAGATTGTTTCCCAAACCCTTCTCCTTGACTCTGGTCTCTTCCTTTCAGTCCTCACTGCTGCCACAGCTTTCTGTTTGTTTTCTTTTTATTTTAAAATACAGTATCTTCCATTTTATTTCCCTGTCTTAAACAATAGCAACTTCAAATACCTCTTCACTGTGTCAGAAATAAACTTCCGACTCTTCATTTACAACCCCTCACATCCTGGTCCCTATCTCTTCATTTAGCCTAATTTTTCAGCTAATCAACTCACCACCCTCTGCAGCAACACTGCCACATGGATCCAAGCACATGTGCATTTTCACGCCTCAGAGCCACATTGTTCAAGCTCAGTCCGAATGCCACTTCCTCTCTAAGATCTTTCCTGACTTCCTATCTACACAACAATTGCTCATCATACATATTTTTACTATAGAGCTTATTACATGGTGTTAGAGTTTTGTTTTCTTTTCATATCTATCTCCTCCATTCTGATTGAGCTCCCCTAGGGCAGGTTCTCTATCTTTTTCTCTCTTCTTATTAACTTCAACATCCAGCCAAGTTCTTCCACAAAGACTTTGCTTAATAAATTCTGGTTGAACTGTGCATGCCTGGGAGGATGGCAGCTTAGTTATAAAAAGGGAACAGTTTGTGACCTCAGTTCCCAGGCAGACATGTTTAGGAAGTTTCCACAACTGTCTTTTTCTATGGTCTTGGTATTAAGACCTCTTTTCTACAGTCTGTACCTGTAACCCCTAAGTCTGATAACTGTCCCTAGAGGACATCACAGGAGACAGCCAAGTGCAGTGCCTAAGAGCACAGGTCCTGGAAAGAACTGCCTGGGTTGGAATCTCAGCTCTCCCCAGCTGTGTGGCCTCTGGTGATCATTGAACCTTTAAGCTTTCCTCAGCTGTGGAAGAACCTCATGGCTACATTTTAGAGCTATTGTGAGGATGAAATGAGATAGTATACATAAAAGCAGCGGCTCCCATTTGTGGGCTAGGCACTGCTCTGAGTGCTTTACATTTTACTTTGCTAATACAACCACATGAGGTAAGTGCTATTTTTATCACCTGGCAGATGAAGAAATAGGGGCACAGGAAGGCTAGTAAGCATCAGAGCTGAATTTTGTTTTCTGAGTCTGCATTCCTTTTTTTCTTTCCACAAAATTTTATTAAGAATCAAATGAGTGGTTGAGGAAGTCTGCACAAGCCTCGTAGCCTCATCCATGAGAGGGCAGACAACAATATGAAGAAGAACTATAACCCTGCAGCCTGAAAATGAAAACCACAGCCACAGAAAGATAGACAAAATGAAAAGGCAAACGACTTTGTACCAGATGAAGGAACAAGATAAAACCCCAGAAAAACAACTAAATGAAGAAGAGATAGGCAACCTTCCAGAAAAAGAATTCAGAATAACAATAGTGAAGATGATCCAGGACTTCAAAAAAAGACTGGATGCAAAGATCGAAAAGATGCAAGAAAAGTTTAACAAAGACCTAGAAGAATTAAAGAACAAACAGAGATAAGCAATACAATAACTGAAGTGAAAAATACACTAGAAGGAACCAATAGCAGAATAACTGAGGCAGAAGAACGGATAAGTGACCTGGAAGACAGAATGGTGAAAATCACTGATGTGGAAAAAAATAAAGAAAAGAGAATGAGAAGAAATGAAGACAGTCTAAGAGACCTCTGGGACAACATTAAATACACCAACATTCACATTATAGGGGTCCCAGAAGGAGAAGAGAGAGAGAAAGGACCCAAGAAAATATTTGAAGAGATTATAGTCAAAAACTTCCCTAACATGGGAAAGGAAATAGCCACCCAAGTCCAGGAAGCACAGAGAGTCCCAGGCAGGATAAACCCAAGGAGAAACACTCCAAGACACATAGTAGTCAAACTGACAAAAATTAAAGACAAAGAAAAATTATTAAAAGAAATGAGGGAAAAGTGACAACTTACAAGGGAACTCCCATAAGGTTAACAGCTGATTTCTCAGCAGAAACTCTGAAAGCCAGAAGGGAGTGGCATGATATATTTAAAGTGATGAAAAGGAAGAATCTACAACCAAGAATACTCTACTCATCAAGGATCTCGTTCAGATTCGACAGAGAAATCAAAAGCTTTACAGACAAAAAATCAAATGAGTGTTAGGAATTGTGCTGGCCCCCCTAGGATGCAAAGGAACCAAATTCAATCCCTGACCTCCAGATGCTCACAGGCTTAGTGGGTCAGACACAGAAGAAGATGAATATTGCAGATATGAACACTAGCTGGTCCCAGGTGATGCACCATCTAACCAAACAAAGATGAGGGATATTTAGTGGCCACCCTAGAAATGGTCCGCCAACACGAAGCAAGAAACTACGGAAAACGCTGCCAGGCAATCTGACCAGCTCCTGGATCCCCCAAGTCTGCATGCCTAGCCATTCTTTTTATTTAGAGCATCAACTTGAACACAACAAACTCCTACTTAAGGTGAACTAGAAATATTATTATTATCTCTTAGCTTTCTTTCATTCCAAGGCATCTTTTGAAATTCTTACAAAACCGGAATGAGTGATGCCAAAAATCAGTTTGTGCATGCAGTGCATTTAGGAGTATATTTAAAAACAGGTCATATAAAATAATTACAAAGTTCCCCCATCCAAAAATGATTGTGAAAATGCTACCTCCTGATTATGATATAGTAATTGAGAGGTGCTGATGAGGGAAACACATTTTTTTTCCTTTCCTCCTGGAAATTAAGGATATTTATTTACTTGTTTGTTCATTTGTAGGCATAATGGGCATTATTGTTCAAATTTGTGATATTTAATTTAGGAGTCAGAAGGGTGATGCCATTCATGTAATAATCACAGTCTTTAGAAGCAAATTTCCCATTGTCAGACAACCAAATTAACTGGCATAAATGTTTGACAAATTGTAAAACAGTTGATTAAACCAGTTGCCAAATAGAACTCCATTCAGATAATAACGTAATGTTCAACACATTTTAGCACAGATTACATGAAAAGTCTTTATTTAGCAAAAGCTGAGATCAAGATTGTTGTCCTACTTTTATTTTCTCAAAGACAATGTGATTATAATAATAATTTGACGATCTTTGGTATGAACAACGTCTGGGTTCAGTTCACTGGAAAGTGTGTTTATTTCTGCCGGTAAAGGATGTAATTCTGTAGTAGAAAAGAAGGTAGGTTAGAGATTTTTTTCTAAGATGCCTTATGTTGCAGGTGATGACCACAAAAGTCAATTGATATTCGCAAGGTTATAGAGCAAAGGCAGGGCGGCCAGAAACCAGGACTCCTGCCTTGCTGGCTCTTGTTTTTCCAGTAACAATCAGTCGCCTCATTATTTTTTTTGGAGTTGTCTCCTGTCTCCTAAATCCATAATTTCTTGGAAATAGACTTCAATAGAGATACTTTGGGGCTGGATTGGTGCTGGAGGTGCTCCATTCCCAAAGTGGGGGCAAGCATGAAGAAAGGACAGGGTGGGCTTCCTCCTTCTGCCCGTTATCCGTGGTCTGCTCTGTGCTGTGTGGCTGTCTCACCTCTCAGAATCAGGTTCGCACTGTCATTGTCACCACATTTCCCTGCTATATATGATCTTCACTTAGCATGGTCCTGATTCAATTCAAGTTAAGCAGCAGCATTAGAAATTATGGTAACATTCCCCCCCGCCCCTTTTCCAAAAGTTGTTATTTTGTGCTTGCTAGAACTTTCAGAAAATGTTGAATATTAATATGAAAATGAACATTTTGGTCTTATTCTTGATTTCATGGCATTCTTGAAAAATGTGCTGCCTCTCTGTAGTCCTGCACTAATAGTAGAAACTGGGACTCTATCTCAGAACTCTTTCTGCAGAATTTGGACTCTGTTGATAGACTATACTTGTACCCCCACAGCTACCCCCATAGCTACCATCAACTGGTAGGAATGAGCAGACACAGAAGACCATTTGCCCTTCATACTCCAGAATTTTGCCATGTGTGTGTGGGAAGACATTCTGGAACCTTTTTGAAACATTGAAAATGTTGAAGTATGTGGGCCGAGCGATGGGATTCAGAATGTCCTGCTTGAGCAGTGGAGGAGCTGAGGGTGCGGGGCGTGGAGACTAATATCACCCTGTTTGGTCCTGAGGGATGGCTGGTTAGCCAAAGACGGGTAAAATTCCTCAGAGGAGGAACAACCTAAGACAGGCACAGCCGCAGAGGGGCCAACAGGGGTGGTGCATAGAGCCTTCCTTATATCACCGTGTTTGGCCCTGGAGGATGACTGGTTAGCCAGAGACGGGTAAGATTCCTCAAGGGAGGAACAACCTAAGACAGGCACAGTCGCAGAGGGGCCAACACGGGTGGGGCACAGACCCTTAATCCTTTTGAGAGAGGTCTCCTGCCCCCAGGGCTGATTTGCTCTCCATGCCCAGCTCAAATCAGGACCCAGGAGGCAAACAAAGATCATTGCCCCCAGTCATGTGAGGCCTTTGATTGTTTATGGGATTAACCTGGGAGTGTTAGACCCTTAGGCTATGCCAAGAACTCAATAAAAGCAACGTGGGATCAATCAGCAAGGCTCTTGATCCTAGAGGTCTTGAGTCCCCCGGTCCCATCTTTCTCTTCAGTCTGTGTCTGTCTTCTTCAAGCTTGCGGCACCCGTCACTCACCTCGAGTCGCCGAGTTGATCCCGGCATGTGTGGAAAGTGTTCTCTTTTATCTCATTTACTGATGGATTTATTTGATGTTATTTTTTCTTTTTAAAATAAGATTGCATATTTTCAGCATTTCCAAGATGATTATATGCTTTTTCTTGTTTGTCTATTAATACCACAGATTACATTAATTTCGAAATGTTAAATCATTCCTAAGTTTCTGGCTTAGGAATTATTTCTTGGCCACGGCGTATATACTCATATTTTTTAACATTTTATTTAGTATCTACATTGGCAAGTGATACTTGCCTTCAGTTTTGTAGAACTCTGTTTTAAAACTGTGTTTTAAGTATCAAGGTTTTGCTAACTTACTAACATCATTTGAGAAATTTCCATCTCTTGCTATGCCCTGGAATTATATAAAATTTGTGTATTTTTTTACAGGCATTACACTCCTGCCTCTAAAACCATCTGGGTTAAGTAAGTTTTGAAACATATTTTCAATTTTGTCCATGATTATTAATATATTCAAATTTTCTTCTTCTTCCTCAGTTAGATTTTGTTAATTTACACTTTCCTAGAAAATTATTCATTTTATCTGCATCTTCAAATTTAGTTTTAAAGAGTTACAGACAGTACTCACTTGTAGTTGTCACATTCTCATCTATATTCTATATTCTAATTCTAGATGTTGCATATTTGTGTTTTTTCTTTCTTGTCATTTTTACCCACTTTAGAATTGCCTATTTCATTGGTCTTTGCAAATAAACAATTGTTGTAACCATTTATTAATTCTATGAACCTTATTTTTTATTTTATTCAGATAGAGGTTTTAAAAAATGCTACCACTACTGGGTTTCTATAGAATGTTTTTCTATTGATATGTCTACTTTGGGGTATTATGAATAATGCTGCTTTGAACCTTCATGTGCAAGTTTTGTATGGACATGTGTTTTCATTCCTCTTGGGTATATACCTAGGAGTGGAATTATTGGCTATTAAGGTGACCCTATGTTTAAATTTTTGAGAAACTGTCAAACTGCTTTGCAAAGTGGCTGCACCATTTCACATTCCCATCAGCAGAATATGAGGGTTTCAGTTCCTTTGCATCCTTGTCAACTCTGTTGTTTTTATTATAGCCATCTAAGCAGGTACAAAGTAGAATATCATTGTAGTTTTATGTTGTATTTCCTTAATGACTAATAATGTTGAGTATCTTTTTAAGTATTTATTGGACATTTGTATCTCTTCTTTGGAGAAATATGTATTCAGAGCCTTTGACCATTTTTGATTGGATTGTCTTTTCATTGTTGAGTTGTAAGAGAGCTATATATATTTTGGATACAAGTCACTTGTCAGATATATAATTTGCAGCTATTTTATCCTATTCTGTTTGTCTTTTCAATTTCTTGATGATGTTATTTGATGCACAAAAGTTTATTATTTTGATGAAGTTCACTTTGTCTTTTTTGTTCTGTCACTTAAGCATTTGCTGTTGCAACTAGGAAACCATTGTCTAACCCAAGGCGATGGAGACTTAATTCTGTGTGTTCCTTTAACTTTTATAGTTTTAGCTCTTACATTGAGGTCTATAATCGATTTTGAGTTAATTTCTGTGTATGTTATTAGGCAGGGGTACAAATTCATTCTCTTGCATGTGGATGTTCAGTTGTCCTAGCATCATTTGTTGAAAAAACTAATCTTTCCCAATTGCACTCTCTTGGCACATTTGTTGAAAATCAATTGACCATAAATGGCAGGGTTCGTTTCTGGATCCTCAGTTCTATTTCATTGCTATGGAATATGTCTATATGTCTATTGTTACCATTATATTATCTCGATTTCTAGGGTTTTATAATAGATTTTGAAATCAGTAAATATGAGTCCCTCAACTTTCTCTTTTTCAAAATTGCTATTCCTAGATTTCTTCTTGCTTATGTCTCTGACTTAAGTGCTTTGTTCCGAGAATGAAATGTACTATCATCAGCCTGCCCTCAGCTCCTTTTTCTGCCTTGCAATTTTTTGGAATTTTCAGCACCCATATGGATGTGGGGAGATTGAGACAGGGAAGAGACCAGGGGCCATGCTTCAGCCACCTTCAAGAAGTATAGAAGATGAATGGATGTCTCTTCCTTTCACAGATGTAGGTCCCACATTTCCAGGTCAGGGAACAGATGGGTGGGGAGAGACATGAACATTTCTTCCTCCTTTTTTTTTTTTTAATCGTGGTCTCATATGGTTTCATAAAGTTTCATTTACCGAAGCGTGGGTAGATTTCTCTCAACCTCATTCCACTATCTGTAGAACTGAGGCTGATGTTCAGCCAGTACCCTCCACTAAGACCATTAAAGTTGTTCATGGCCAGCATCTGTCATGTCTAGATGATAAATATTTTTAATAGCACCCTGTTTATCACCCGTATCAATTACCCCTAGATACCAAGATGTTATTACTTTTCAGGTTAAGCTTGGCTGGTGTCATGAGCTTTCATCTAAGTTGGAGTTGTAAGCCAGGTGCCACTTTGCTTTCAAAGTCTCCATTGCATAAGATATAAAATTCATGGCATAGCTGCAGTTTTTGACTACTACCAAGTAACTTCGTTTAATAATCATTTTGATTTTCCCTATGAGTAAATTTTCCCTGAGAGGAGGTTAGGCTCTTTGGGAGAGGAATTCATTCTCTCAAGTCATTAAGGTTCCAGCTAGTGCTCTGCAACTATAATTAATTTAACTATACACAACTTCCCTAAAAATTAAACTCCCTATATCCCTAATGAATGTGAGGTTCACATTAAACAGACCCAGGTGTGAATACACCAAACTTTGTGTCTTTCTTAAGACTCACTTTACTTTTGTTTTTTTGCCTCCCAGTCTGTCTTGATGGAGGTATCTTGTTAGTGGCAACATGATGAAATTGATGTTTCATTTCCACTTTTGTATTTTACAGATTTTTTTTTTTTTGCTAATCTAAATGTCTTATCTGGTAATAATATTTGATAAGAGGGTGATAGACAGTAAAAAGGAAGAAATATTCTTTATTTTAATTAAAATGCTAACATAAGGCATGATCATTGAGTAGTCGTATTACAAAGCAGCTACTAGTTCTGCCGTAGTTAAGTGTGATTTGATGCATCCATTATGAGTCTCTATTCTCAGGGGTTTATATCTTGGCCAAAATAGTCCCTCCAGGCTGAAACTTGGCAGACATCTCAGCCTAATTACAGTCATTTTCCTTTTTGGATTAAGAAAATGGAATTATTACAGCGCCTTAAGCCTACCCACGCCCCTATTTTCAAAGGTCTGTATTTATATCCATGTAAATTGTGGGCTCTTGATCACTTCAAATGAAATGGCAACTTAGCAAGAACCAAAGGACTTATTGCGTGCCTGTGAGCAACTTGATCTAGGCATTCCATGGAGAAGGACTCATCCTTGCTCGAGCAATTGCGGCAAAGAGTCAGGATATCACTGCATTAATAATGAGGTATATGGGGATGTCAAGGAGGCCAGGGCTGTGGGTTTTGCTGCCTTCAGTAAGCAGGTAGGGTGCATCTCTTGTTCCCAAGTCATGGGGCCACAGCCACCATCACATTCCTCCCTTGACTTTCAGCTGTTCCCCTAGAATTGTCCTACCACACATCCGACCTCCATTTTCCTCACTCATCTTTACCCAACAATAGGGGTGGACAAAATCCAAGGGGCTTAGAAGTGATTAGAGCATTTCTACTGTAATAGGAGAAATCCTCAGCCAGCAATCTTCTCTGAGGTGTCTCGTGTTGTTCTCTTAGAGACCTTGTGGTAAGGTTAGTGGCTTTACTAGCCTGCAGAGAACCAGGTAAGTGACTTGCTGGCTTCCCCAAAAGGCCATGCATTACTTTTGCTGGAATTATTTGAAATGTAGACTACTGTGGATAGCACTAAAATTTTCATCATTTCTTAGGTGCAATAGGTGAGATTTAACTTAAAATTCTCCATCTTACCTTTTATATCCTCTGTTTGACATTCTTATTACCTTAGGCATGTCATATCCTCTTTCCAATGTCAGTATTGTAGGTGGTAGATAGAATGGTTTTGCAGCGTTTAGAGACAGCTTCCTTGACAAAAACCACAATCTATAATTTGCAAACTTTAGTGAAAAAACCAATGAGGTTTCTGCAGTTTACAGCTTGGAATCCCTTGGGTTCTTGCTTGTAAATCTATCTAGATATATGCCATGAATATGTAATATGCAGACCCATGCTGAATGAAGCAAAATATAAATAGGCTACATGGGCTTTTCAAAAAAGCAACAGGAGTGGGTAAAAAAAATTCTACTCAGTTTTCTACACTGTGCAGACCATTAAAGAGACTGTGGAATCAACATATTGAAGATGCTAGAGAGAAAATTTTGCTGAGTCAGTTCCTCCTAAGAGGCTGGCGTGAATGAGTCACGTTGTATGGAGGGAAAAGACTCTTAGGCACATCCGTAGCTGTCAAGGATTTCATTTACTTAGAAGGTTTGGTATTTGTGTGAGTGCAGTGAGCAAATAAAGCATGTCAATGGTACATAAAAATGAAGCCTACAGCAATTAAATTAAAAACTAAAAAGGTTTTGAATGGTAAAACTGAATACATTTTAATTGAACATAATTCTATGGAAGACTATTAAATTACCACCTTGGAACAGAAGTACAAACAATATGATAATGAGCTATGGAACCAAAATTTAGAACAGATAAACTGAAAAAATTACAGGTACCCTGGTGTAGGAAACGCACAGTGCTGATGATATGAAAATATGAATTATTTATATCTTCTTTAGATGTAGAATGTAAATTTGCTTGGAATTAATTTCTGTTGGGAAATCACTGCACAGTAAACATGGCTGTCTCTTAGGGTAATATTTTTTTCTCCTAAATGTTATTATTATTATTTTATTATTATTGTTGTTATATGGGGAAGAAAGAAGATGAAAAAATACTCAAGATTGAAAACCGCCACGTTATAGTTACATTGGAAAATCAAATCTTTTATTTCTAGGCAATAGTAAAGTAGACAGTTACAAATTAATTTTTCGCACACTTTTCAGGAAAGGTTAGCCAAACTGAGTGTTGTGCACTGAACTGTGTTCCCCTCGGAAGTCTATGTTGTGGGACTTCCCTGATGGTCCAGTGGATAAGATTTCGCCTTCCAATGCAGGGAGTGCAGGTTCAGTCTTTGGTTGGGGAGCTAAGATCCCACATGCCTCGCAGCCAAAAAACTAAACAACATAAAACAGAAGCAATATTGTAACAAATTCAATACAGACTTAAAAAAAAAGTCTATATTGAAGCCCTAACCTCTAATATGATTGTGTTTGGAGAATGGGTCCTTGGGAGGTAATTAAGGTTAAAAGGGGACATAAAGATAAGGCCTTAATCCAATAGGACTTGTGTTCTTATGAGAAGAGGAAGAGGCATATCACTTTCTCTCCCTCTGTGAGTATAGAGGAAAGGCCCTGGAAAGATGCAGCAAGAAGGTGGCCAACTGTAAACCAGGAAGAGAGCTCTTGCCAGCAGTGCAATTAGCCAGCTCCTGGATCTTGCACTTCTAGCCTTCAAAACTGTGAGAAATAAATGTCTGGTTTTTAAGCCGCCCAGTCTATGGTGCTTTGTTATGGCAACCTGGATGGACCATGACACTGAATAGAGTTTATGTTTAAATTTAATTTGAAAGGTATTTTTATATTTACTGATGATCACCCACTGAAGACCATAAAGGCTTTTGTGCTTTCAACCGTCTGAACTGTGTGCACATGAATACCTGTGTGTACTTTTCCTTGATTACTTCTTTTTATTGATTCATTTAGTGTGTATTGTTATCTCTTCAAAACTGGAAAAAGGTTTATTCTCCCTCCTCTTATGACCTTGCACGCGTTCTCCCTTTCCATTGTATGCTGCCTAGCAGTGTTCACAGCTACTCCTTGGCTTTTCTGCACCCACAGTGCCCAGGGCACTGCCTGTGGATTGTCAGCATAGGTCCCTTGGCACACGGCTCAAAACATTTACCAATTTGAGCTGAACTGGGAACGTGTAGGCAGTACGGAATGGTGGTTAAAAATACGGCGTCTGGAGCCAGCCGGCCTGGGTGTGACTCCCAGCTTTGCCACTTATCAGCTATGTGACTTTGAGCAAGTTATTAACCTCTTAGTTTCCTCATCTGCAACAACTGGGAAATAATAGCATGTCTTTCATAGAGTTACCGAGAGGATTTCATCAGTTCATGCACGCAAAGCGTTTATAATAAAGTCTTTCATCGCGTAAGCACTCCATAAGCGTTTGCTCTTTTTATTATAGATAGTTCATGGGAATCAGGTACCACATTTCATACTTCTACTACTCTCTTGGCACTCAGCCCTGTACCAAATGCGTCATAATAGTTTTAATAAATTGTTAATTAACTGATTCCCGGCTTCTTAATAGACTCCGATACCTGACGGTTATGGTAGTTCTGAGCGAGCTGGGCAAATCTTGCAACGTTGCATGGAGTCAAGTGCACCAGTGCACTAGGCGCCGTGGGTCCAAATGCTGATTCTGTCAGTTTTCAGCTGCGATACCCTAGGCAAGTTACAACTCCCTGAGCTAAAGTTGTCTCGTTTGTGTAGTGGGCATATTTTAGCACAATGTTTGGCATGTGGTAAGAACTTAATAAATGTTAGCTATTAGTCTCCTGTCATGCTTTTGTGAGGTCATAGGGTCTGTGTCTGTGGCTATGGAATTTGGACTGAAGTGCAGTTTGCAGAGTTTCTGGCTTCTGGGATGGGGAAGACAAGGAGTAGGCATGAGACCCCCTTCCTTGTTTGAGGCTTTGGGTCCTGGTCCTCTGTCTCAACTAACATCTGCCCCTTGACTACCCTTCCCCGAAAACCTCCAAGTGGCACTGCTGAGGTCTGAGTTGTTCTTGCAGTCAAGGCAGCCAAGGATGGTCATAGAATTCCTCAGTGTCCAATCTGGACAGCATCTCAGCAGCCACACACCCCAACCCATTTCACAGGTGAAGAGGCTGCATCCAGAAAAGGGAGGCAATCAATTTGATCAAATTACATAGGTGATTAGTAGTAGAACTAAGACTAAGGCCCAGCTCTTCCAGCTCTCTATCCATGGATCTTTACTAAACCATGGCATTTCTGAATTGATGCCAGAAGGCCTTTGTAACCTTTACCAAAATAGCCATACTACATAATATACGTATATCATATAAATCATGCAAGGGTGAAGTGAAAACAAGAGGGAAGGGATCTGAATGAATGAATGAATTTCATTAATTAATATAAATATTTAGTAATGCTTTTTCTCATACTGTCACTCAAGACATTGAGAGCCAAAGTGTATAGGAGAATATCTCGGGGCCCTTGTCAATAGTAAGGGGTTAATTGGTCACTGGCAGCCAGTCGGACCTGTGTGGTGTCTGATCAGGCCTGTGTGAGCCTCTCTGATGCCCACCCCCACCCCCCACCGCCCCTTAGCTTTACCTGGATCTTCTTCCCGTGAGCACCCCTCCTTTCTTCCACACTCAACTTCTCAACACTCTTCCAACTCATCGACCCCTTATCCATGCTGTGTCTTTGCACTTAACTTTCCCTCTGCCTGGAACATTCTTACTGCTCCCCCCTCCTCCCACCCAACTGCTCTCTTCACCTTCTCTTGGCAGGGTACGAACTCCAATGCCAGCTCCTCCCTGAATCCTGAATGTTCTGGGCTCCTCCAGCATCTTGTTTTGACTTGTCATGTTACCATAAGATGTGTGTTATGTCTCTCTTCCCTGCCAACCGTGGGCTCCTTCTGGCCAGGGACCTGCCTTACTCACTTCCATATCCCCAGCTCCTAACACATGGCCTGGCACGTAATAAGTGCTCATGCAGACTGGTTAGATAGATGAGTTAACGACCCTGCCCACATCTGACCGCTATTCGTACCGTTATAGCTCCAGAGCGCTTTCCTTTCTGTGTTTAGAGTCTGGAGCTCAATTAGGTTTCCAAATGTAAATTCCGTCTTTTAATTATGAACTGTAGAAAAATATATGTGTGAATGTGGATATATTTTTAACCTTGGATGCCTGCATTCTTTCTACCTTCGCCTGTTTTGGAAATCATTGCCTTCCCCGTGATCACACCTCTCTCCCAATAAATGGACATGAAAGTGAAGATGTGAATATTTTTATCTGACATTATTTTGGAGCATTGCTTTCCTGTTTGCTGCTGTTTCCTTTTCATGGACCATTAGCAGCTTCCAAAGGCAATATCCTTTCACTGTCACACTATGCCATGGGGGGCCATTCCAACAACTTCAGACAAGGGCATTAAGTGCAATTCTGGATGAGAGTCAGCACATAACCAAATAAAAATAATAAAGGGAAAGCTTGTAGGAGCCATTTGGAACGCTGTCCCATGCTGAATTCATTTGCAGCCTCGCAGAAACCTACCCATCACCAGTGATCAGCCCCAAGCCCAACCGTACCTTATTTAATTGTGAAGTATTTCATATCCTCAGAAACAGCCCTGCTAATTTGCTTTTCCTTTTTTGGAGATTGTCTTAGTAGAATGCTGAGATTCTAATCAGTGGGAGAAGAAGAAAACACAGGTTTTGATTTCAGGAAAAAAAAAAATGGTGCATTTCTTGTAGCTTTTCTTCCCTCCTTAAAATGAGCATTTAGGAAGCCTCTTCAGAAATTCTTCCAAAATAGGTGCTGAGCACAGGGGAGAAGGAGGCAGAGGAGTGAGGTGAATTAACCTCAAGTGCCAAATCCAGCAAAAGCCACTGCCACCCCCAGTCTCCACATGTTTCAGAAATGAACTGGGGAAAACCAAGCATGGGAATTTGTCTCCAGACCAGTATCTCTGATGTTCAACCAACTGAGAGGCCCCCAAGCCAAGGCAAAGTCTCAGGTCTAGAACAGTCAGGGAAGACTAGCCTACATCAGTGTACCCCTCACTTTCCCGACATCACAACCGCTAGGGGAGGTGGGTTGTTAGAGGTATCGATTCTCAGACACCAGCCACTAGAAATTCTGACTTAGCCTGGGGTGGGTAAAGAGAATCCATATTTTAAGAAGTGGTTCTGAGTGAACCTTATGATCTGGCAAGTTAGAAAACACTACCCTTATGTATTTATTTATCCATTCTCTAAATAAACTCTAATGGTTAACCAATTTTGTACAAGTTAACTATGGGGGCAGAGCAGGAATAAACGTGGAATCTACCCTCCAGGATTCTACAGTTTAGAAGGAACTTGTAGTACTTCCAGAAAACTGCCAGTTCATCCTTTCACCTTCTTTTCTACAGTTCAGGGCTGCAGATGAGTCAACACTTGTGGCAAACTCAGTGATCAGTCAAGAAATGGTTGTGTAGTGTTCGTGCAAGATACCATTCCTGAGACATGAAATGGTCACATCTCAGAGCCAGTCGTTCAGCTCCGCCTGTCTAAGGACAGGCTACCTTGGAAGACCAGAGATGTCTCATGAGTCTGCATAGTAAAATAACACAGTTATAAAAATCATAGCTAACATTTATCACATGCTTATTACGTGCTGAGCTTCGTGCTAGATGGTTTTCCTCTAGGCTCCTGTAGTTAAGCACTTTGCTTACTTTGTTCATTGTTGTAACCCCAGCTTTCAGGACAGGGTCTGGCATGTAGTAACCGTTCAATAAATACTTCTTAAATAAATGAGTGAGTACATTATTAGTTTATCTAATTTTAAAGACAGCTATCTGAGCTACATACCAAATACTCTAGATACTCTAAAAATCTGGGAGAGAGTCCACGGAGTCTGTATTTTTATCAAGCTCTTTGAGAGATCCTGAGATTGTGGAAGTAGGAACTCAGGACCAACTCCCTCATGGATATTTAAATCCCCAGGCAACATGGTCGTTCAATGCTTTTTCACCTCTATTTGAAGAAAAGGAGTTCATCTGCATCATCACACACACCAAAGTCTAATCACTTTCATTGTTGGAAAGTTCTTCCTCATGATTAACGGAATCTTGTCTTTTCTTCACTTCTACCCATAGTCCGTATTTCCTCTCCAGGAAAAGGACCATGCCCCCAACGTTCAGTGATGGATCCCCGGGTATGATGAAGATTTAAAATCATGCTATGATTGAGAGGCAAGGGCAGTGCTGAATCCATGGCCTGATCCCACACAAAGGCCTAGGAAATGACACTGTGCTCTGCATTTAGGTAGAACATGGACACAAGTCCCACAAATTTAGGTTCGAAACTTCATTCTAGCACACTAGTCCTATGACCTTGTGTAAATTACTTAGATTCTCTGAACTTCAGTTTTCCCATGGGTGATGCGGGAATAATAAAATATCATATCATTATGAATATAAAATATAATAGCTAACAATGACAAAAACAAATCCCACATATAACAGTAAAGTAATACAAACATAAAAATCGTGGCTCACAGCTTTCATGTGCCTATTATGTGCTAGATAATTTTCCTCTAAGCCCCTTTGGACTGTTTTGTTTGTTTTGTTCATTCTTGTATCCCCAGCACCTAGGACAGTGTTGGAGACATAGTAACTGCTTGATAAATATTTGTTGAATAGATAATTGAACCCATTCTTAACTTATCTAATCTTCAAAGCAGCTTTCTGAGCTAAATGTTACCAGTAACCCTATTTTACTCATGAGAAAACTGAGACTTAATAAGATTAAGTTACTTGCTCAACCAGTAGATGATGGAATAGCAGTTTAACCGGAGACACATTCCTTGTGCCACCTACCAACTAGCTGTATCATGTCTTTGCCATTCATTGATTGTTAATAAATCCAACTTTAGATCTGTATCCTTGTGCATCATGACATCTGTTGCTGGGGAGAGACTGCATTTAATTTGGTTGTGATATGTGATCCCAATCCTGTCATTACTCCATCCTTTGGATGAACGTGCGTGGGAAGCTGGGAGCACTGGACCAGGGCAGTGTTCCTTTTGTCCAGCATCTGGTGGCCTCACTGCCTGCTTTGTGAGAGGCCATGCTTTACCCAGAGCCTTTGGTTGTCTTTTCCTTCCACTGAATAGTCACTGGGAAAAGCAAGAACTCTGAAACTGCTGGACTGAAAATGAAATATGCAATGGCTTCAGGCTACATTTTCCCTTTGCTGGGAAGCACTGCCATGATAATTGTTTCTACAAAAAGAAACTACAACTCAGGCAAAAAAAAAAAAAAATTCAAACCCTCTGTTTGCTTGAACCTATCATAAACCATTGCTGGTAATTATAGAAGCTGATTGTGCGACAGTTTAGTTTAACTTAATTGGCAATTTTTTTTAAAGCTGCAACACAATAAAAATAGTGACGAACAAGTCAGGTTCTAGAGACGGAACATTTAGCTTTGGTGAAATGTCAGAGATCTGTACATGCTGCCAAAGGTGTGGGAATATAACTCTCTGCTGTCAGCTCTGTTATTTAAGTCTTTGTTCCTTGGGTTTTAAGTTCCATTTTTGGAGTGCAGAGTCTAATGTGGGCTTTTATCCTATTGTGGCTAAACAGGTCTTTAACTGATTGTGGGAAGAAATGTGCCCTGTAAACCAATTTAGAAAAATGAGACTCCTGTGTCTGGAAGAGATGCCTTGTGAAAGATGATCTAGCAGTGCCGCATTTCAGTTTAAGTATAATTGCCTCTTTTGGGCATTCATTTTACTTGATTAAAAAATTGGTTAAATCTTTATCTTTTTTTCCATCACTGAGGATAGTCTCATCCTTGTTTCCCCTTCCTTGGTTTTCTCCTCCAACATCACGTTCACCAGCTCAGCTCAGCTCAGCTCATCTCATCTCATATCTCATCTCATCTCATCGTCATCATCATCAGACTGTCTTAATAGTAATAGTGATAACAGCTAGCCCACTAGCTATGATCACTTTTATAGGCCAAATACAAGGCCAAGGTCTTTCTGTAGATTATCTCATTTAGACTTCACAGCAACAATTTAAAAAACCATCCATTAGAAAATGGCAGGGCTTAGATTCACACGTGTGCCTGTCTGGCACCACGGTGTGTGATTTTTGTCCACGGTGTTATTATGTCGCTTTTAGAGTTTTCCCTAAAACTGGGCCCCCATCTCTGGAACAAAGCTTAGCCCAGCTCTATAGAAAAGGCAGAAAATAGAGCAAAACCCCAGGGCCACCATCCAGGGAGGCTTGAAATTGGTCTTGTTACCAATAGAGCATGTCAGGAATGACCGTTGGGGGCCTGCATCCCTTCCAGGTGGCAATCTTCCCTGAGCAATAACCCTTCCCCCACAGCTCCTGCTTGGGGTTGGGGGTGGGAGAGGGGGAGTGCCACCTCCTTTCCTGGCCCAGCCTACCAGGTGCCCACCAGGCTTGGAGCTCTTCCCTGAATGTCAGCCACTATCTGGGGCTGAAGAGGCTCCTCTCTGCTCTTTTCAGTCCCCTTCCTCTAGGGCTTGAATTCCTGATCCTTGGACTATGGAGGCACAGTGAGGTACTGAGATGCTTCAGTAACTTCCCTTTAAATGAAAATCTCAGTGATGGTGATGACTATGGTGATTTATTTCGTGCAATTTCCCATAACTATTCTAAGTGCTTTTATGTGTACTAACTGCCCTCACAACACCCTAGGAGGTGGGTCTATTATTTTCTCCTCATTTTCCAGATGAGGAAATGAGGTAGAGAATGATTAAGTGACTTACCTAAGGTCACATTGCTAGAAAGTGGCAAAGCCAGAAGAATACCCAAAGTCAGTAACCTTAGTCATGATGCAATGCTGTGATGTCAAAATAGCATTATAAATGATTTAAGGAATCAAACTTTTAAATTACTTTAGAGAAACATAACAGCTTCCAATTAAACTGATTTATGAAAAAATACTTTGGCTTCCAACTTACCATGTAACCTGCAGATTAAAAACAACAACAAAAAAATTACTTATACAGCTAAAGTCTGTTTTGATTCCATTTTTGTTACCCTCCCTTCCTCTCTCTTTTCTCCTTCCTACTCTTCTATAGGTGGTGTGAACCTTCTCCTTCATGGTTACATGTTTACCACACGGTGTATGGGCCCATAAATGATATAAAGTATAGATGTGTTTAAAACTTAAATAAGTGTTATCATACTCTATGTGTCCTTCAGTTTAACCCCAAATGAACTTTTTAAAGTTATCCTTGTAATGCAGAACTAGATCTAGTTCATTTGTTTTAATTTCTTTGGCTCTTTCCCTATGTGTATATATGTATACATATATGCATATATAATTTTATATTATATTCATATATTTTAATTTAGCCATCTTTCTATTAAAGGGAGTTGTTTTTTCCTAATTTCTCACATTGTCACATTTAATTTTTAAATTAAATTAGAATTTATTTTTATATAATGTGTGAGGTATGATTTCCACATGTCACACTGTCACTTGTGAAATAGAACATTTTATCCTTTTCTGACTTGTCATGCACCCTGCTTTCTATTTCAAGTGTTGATAGACTTATGGGTCTATTTTTGACCACTTTAGAAGTCCGTTAATTTACATACTCATCTCTGAACCAATATAATATTCTTTTAATTATTATAGATTTAAACAAAATTTGATATCTGATATGGTAAGATCCACAACTTTATTTTTCAAAATAGAAAAGTGTTGTTTTGATAGTGAGATAGTCACTTCTTTTTTTTATATTTCTTTTTTTAAATTGAAGTATAATTGATTTACAATACTATGTTAGTTTCGGGTATACAACATAGTGATTCAATATTTTTGCAGATTATACTCCATTTAACGTTATTACAAATTATTGGCTGTATTCCCTATGCTATACGATATATTCTTGTAGCTTGTTTATTTTATACACAGTTGTTTGTACCTCTTAATCCCCATAACCCTATCTTGCCCCTCCTCTCTTTCCTCTCCCCACAGGTAACCACTGTTTGTTCTCTATATTTATGAGTCTTTTTCCATTTTGTTATATTTATTTGTTTGTTTATATTTTAGATTCCACATATAAATGATAACATTCAGTATTTGTCTTTCTCTGTCTGACTTAATTCATTGAGCGTATTACCCTCCAGGTCTATCTGTGTTGTTGCAAATGGGAAAATTTCATTCTTTTTTATGGCTAATAGTTCATTGCATATGTTTACCACAAATGTATGGAAGCAACTAAATATTCATCAGCAATGAACGAATAGTCACTTTATCTGAATCAAAAACAAGGTGTGAATTTACTCTGACCTCAAGGACATATCATGTATTATCTGTAATTAATCCTCAAAATGATCTTGTAAGATTGAAAATGTTATTCCTATGTTAGCAATAATGAAACTAAGTAAGAGTTGGTGATAGGTAACTTGTCCATATTAAGACATTAGAAGAGGCATGTGCAGAATCTCTTTGACTTCAAGTGTGGTGCTTATTAAAGATATTAACAGCAGATCTCTTAGTGCCTCTCATGAAGTCCCATGAAAAATAGTTGCTTCTTTCCTTGGGCAATATGAACTCTATATTTTTCTCTTTGGAGTCTAGGAAACTTAGATCCAAATTTGTGCTTGACAATTTAACTGACGAGTTCCTTATGATTTAATTATCTATGTACTATTTTTTGTTCCTTTTCTTAATATCCTCTCCCAATTTACAGTTTTTCCTGTCTTGATTTTTAAATGTTTATTCCTAATGTATTGCATTAATGAATATAGGTTTTATAGCTAACCTTAAATAATTTACAAATAAAAAAACCAAATACATCTTATTTCTATTACAACAATGCTTTTCAGACTTTAATGTTCATCTGAATCACTTGGGGTCTTGCTAAAATGCAGGTTCTCATTCGTTAGGTCTGGGCAGGTTCTGAGACTCTGCTTCTCTAACCAGTTCTCAGGCAAGGCAGATGCTGCTAGATCGAGGACCACACTTTGAGATGCCCAGGCTCTGTACCCCATATGAGAAGACTGCACAGTCAGTCTCCAGGACTCCACAGAGGAGAGATAGATGCCCACAGTAGGCCCGACTCACTGATGACAGCTCACAAGTTTTCTGTATCTTCAGGTACAACTGGGAAACAGAAGTATTCTTGGATGTGATCACTTTCAGCCAATTTCCATGGCTGGGACATGGGCTTTTCTGGCTAAGGAGAACCAGATAGGTGGTGAGGATATTCTTCCTTCCTGATAGAGATTTCAAACCTAGATGAACATTAGAATCTCATGGGGGGCTTTTAAAAACCCCTAGTTCAAGCCACATCCCAGCTCAATTAAATCAGAATTTCTTGGGGCAGGGCTTCAAGAATTCTGTAAAGTTTCCCTGGTGGTTCCAAAATGCAGGCAAGGTTGAGAACCACTGCTTTACCAGAAGGGAGAGAAATGGTCCCTTTGACCAGTTTTATGGAGAATTTTGCCCTCCCAGTCTTACCTTGACTCTTCTGAGGAGGGGGAGGCCCCAGGCTAGGCAAACATCCAGCCAGAGCTCTCAAGGTTATTTTTTCAAAAGTGTTTCTACTACCAGTCCCCTGAAATTCCCCCTGTTGGGATCTTTTATTAGACCAGGTTCTTTTAGAAACTTTCTATTTTAAGATCCAAATAAAAATTAGAGAGTAAATATTTTAAGCAACACAGAATTTGTTTTTTTACTTAAAAAAAGATAAATCATGGATGGAATTCATTGCCTTTTCTTCTTTATATGCCTCAATCTGCATCTCCATTTCTTTCTGTCATTATTTTTCATGTCCAAGTTCATTGTATTAGAAAGCAAGTTCCAGATTTTCTTTTTAAGTATCTTATTTCTATGAAGTGAAAAGTACAGTTTGAAATCCACATGACCTTGGAATTGAATCTTGTCTCCTCTGATTATTAACTGTGTGTGAAAGGGCAGGGTTTTTCTTCATATAAAAAGGCCAGGATAATATTTAGTTCACATGGTTATTCAATGAGTTGAAAGAGTTAAATTAGTTAAATGAGAATGTTTAACAGAATTCCTTCTATTTCATGGAAACTCAAATCTTAGTTTCCTTCCTTCCTTCCTTCTTTCCTTCCTTCCATCTCCATTGAGAAAGAAGTTGCAATATATCCTTTCCTAGAATTGATTCCCCTCCTACTAAGAGAGATTTGAGGAGACTGAAAGGAACTATATGCAAACAAATATTTAATGGAATGGAAAGCATGTGCCTGAATAAAATCATTCTTTTAGAGAGATAACTGTCACATGCCACCATCACTAAGTAGTGTGTTCTTCATAATCTTAATTCAAAAAAGTTTTTAACAGAAGCATTTCTATTATAATTCTTAATGAAACACAGCAATTGCTTATTTATTTATTTATTTATTTATTTATTTATTTATTTATTTATTTATTTATTGTCTGTGTTGAATCTTCATTGCTGCACGGGCTTTCTCTAGTTGCAGCAAGCGGGGGCTACTTTTCATTGCTGTGCTTGCTCTTCTCATTGTGGTGACTTCTCTTGTTGCAGAGCACGGGCTCTAGGCACATGGGCTTCAGTAGTTGTGGTCACAGGCTTAGTTGCTCCGCAGCATATGGGATCTTCCTGGACCAGGGCTCGAACCCATGTGCCCTGCATTGGCAAGCAGATTTTTAATCACTGCGCCACCAGGGAAGTCCCAGCAATTGCTTTTTATTTTTTTCTTTTCTTAGTTTTTTTCTTTGAAACTGAAGTCTACGAATGGCAAAGAAAATAAAACCAAATATGTTTATCACCTTTAAAAAAGGCAGGGCTTTTTTCCAATTTAGAAAATATCATTTTAAATATAGGTAAAGGTTTACATTCATTATTTTTAAAAGAAATCCATTCCCGTTCCATTAAAATATTTTGTAAAATTTCTTTTCTGTGTAAGAGTAAGTAGAGTCATGTTTCTTGTATCCTCCGAATTCAAATTACAAGTAAATTTGGATATGCAGTTGCAGAGCGATGAAGGAAGATTACCTGTTCTCAGAAAGCCTTAGTTATGAGCTATTACAGGGACAGTCCTGAATAATACTGTTTGACTTCGTAATTCCCTAACCTTGTTTCTACCCATCCTTTGAAATGTACTGAATAACATATTTATTATTTAAGCTAATGGAATGTTTTCTTTTGAGGAATATTATGGCTTCCTTTGTAATAATCAGAGACAGTGCTGAGAGTCAGGGGTTTCAAATTCAAATGGACACTGAGGTAATTAAAAAACAAGTGAAATGGAGTTGCATTTTCTTTAAAACAAATGGGAATAATTTTTACTTTTACAAAGAAAGAGAATTTTTCATTAAATACGTAGTCCATTGTTTATCATTTTTGATGGAGACCCAGGTACAGAGAAATATTTCTCTACTAAAAGAAGATAAATAGCATAAGCTTAATGATAAGTGGCATATATTATGTGACCTTAGCTCACGGAGACAGTAGGGAATGGCAAGGACTATGGTGAGGTCCAATTGTCACCATGTGGGAATTGAGCCCAAGGTTCCCAGGTCTTGTGAATTTGCAGGAGAAACCAGTAGCCTTGATTTTTATGTTGAACTTGTAGAACAAATGAAGCATGAATGCCAGCCAAATTCAGGAGGATCACAAACTTGCAATTGCTGCTTGGGAAAAAGATAACGCAGAAAGTTAAGGGAAACCATTTTCAGTGAGGTGTCTGATATGAAGACTAGCTCTTTTCTGGAATGAATTGTCATCATTCAAAGTAAATGTGAGCTGCTCTGTGTGTGTGTGTTTGTAGACAGTAGGCCATCAGAAATCTATTGGTTGAATGAGACACGATAGAAGGTACATAATGCTTTTGTGGTGGAATGTTGGGGGATAAAGGCATGTGTTTGGAGCAACTGAGGAAGGAAGCAGCATGGAAACCACCACATGATAAACAGGGCATTTCCGTTTGGGATAGTCTGTATAAAGCTTCACTTGAAAAAGTCAATGTTTCCCAAGGCTTTCGCTTTGCACCATCTCCCTAGCAATTGAAGATTGCTGTCCTCACCTTCGCTGTTGGTCATGTGCCCCACATTTCCATGCTCCTGAAGAAGTGTAGAGAAGACTCCTTAAGCTCACCGTGGCCTCACCATTCTGGGTCCTGGCCCACAAAGCTCATTTTGGCCTTTCCGTACTTATAGACTGAAAAGGAGCAAACACTCTGCACACATAGTAAATTCATAGTACTACATGCATTCTTTTTTTTAAGCAGGGACTTTCCCCATGTGACAGAAAGAAAAAGGAATTTGTATTCACACTGCTTTGTAGAGTTTTAAAATGTGTTTTGGGGGGATACAATTCAAACACTAAAATAATCCATTTCATGCATATTAATTGACTTTTACATGAAAACAATTCCCATTTGCATGAGAGCTTTGGCAAGTTTTTAGTCTGGGGAAGATGTTATAAACAGTAGTGGGGAAAAATGAAACCAAACATTGTACTAAGTTGGCAAGAGCTTAGGGAACAAGTGCACTTGTACTTGTCTTCCTTGCTGTCAGTAGCAATAAGTCTGCTGAGCCTCCTGGCCCATTGCTGGCTCCTATCACCCTCTATCCAGAGTCTCAAGTTTGTGGTTCCTTGGATTTGAGTCCTGAGCCTCTTCTGCTCTCTAGCGATTGTCTTTCCTCAAATGAGTACATTCTATCATGTGGATTTAAAAACCATCTTTGTGTTGCTGTCTCAAATTCACATCTCCAAGCCAGAGAACCCCCGTGGTTTCCATCTCATTGACACTCCCCTTTGGTGTCCCAATGACACAGAAAACTCACCTCCAAATTATTTAAACAAAAGAACATTTATTGGCTCACTTATCATATTGAAACAAAAGTAGATGGGCCCTACAGTCAGATTAAAACAGAAGCTATGGATTTTGTCTGCACTTCTCTTGCCTCTCGCCTCCTCCACCATGCTAGCTTTGTCTTCCAGCTGGCAGTGAGATGGCTCCTGCAGTTTCAGACCTTGGGTCCTCGCTTCGCAATGTCCGGAGGAAGAGAGAAGGATGCTTCCTGGATCCACTCATAAGAATGAGGAAGCTTCTTTCCCAAAAATCCCCAGAAAAGCTTTTTTTGAGTTTTCTTGTTTTAAATTGGGATGTGCCCATTCCTGAACCTATCCTTCCAGGACAATTCCCATGGAGAGATTGGCTTAGCCTTTTTTTTTTTTTTTTAATAAATTTATTTATTTATTTATCTATTTATTTATTTAATTGGCTATGTTGGGTCTTTTTTTGCTGTGCGTGAGCTTTCTTTAGTTGCAGTAAGTGGGGGCTGCTCTCCATTGTGGTGCGCGGGCTCCTCATTGCCGTGGCTTCTCTTGCTGTGGAGCATGCGTTCTAGGCACATGGGCTTCAGTAGTTGCAGCACATGGGCTCAGTAGTTGTGGCTCACAGGCTCTAAAGCGCAGGCTCAATAGTCGCGCATGGACTTAGTTGCTCCGCGGCATGTGGGATCTTCCTGGAGCAGGGATCGAATCCATGTCCCCTGCATTGGCAGGCGGATTCTCAACCACTGAGCCACCTAGGAAGCCCTGGCTTAGCCTTTTTACCCCTAAATTACTCACATGGTAAGCATGTGGGACAACCTTGAAGTACTTACACCAATGTTCTCAACTGTATCAGACTTTTATATTGCTCCCTCTATTGCTGTGAAATAAATCCATAGACAATTAAATTTAACTATATACTTAATTGATATGATGTCCTAATTATAACAGAAAAGAGGAAAGGAGTTAATACCGTATATATTTCAATATGGAAGTGGTGGGGCACAGTTACATTCAAACCTCACTATCCAAAATGTGGTCCATGGGCCAGCAGCGTTAATACCAGCTGGGAGCTCATTAGCAAAGCAGAGTCTCAGTCCCCAGCCCAGACTTACTAAGAATGTGCACTGTAACACCATCGCCAGGTAACTGTTGGGTTTTAGACACACTGTGCTATAAGACATAATGTAGTCCACTGTTTCCCCCTGTTTGTAGAATCACAGTAAATATGACAGCCACAAATGTGACTGATACAGATGTGCTGTATTGACAACTCAGACATCCATTGCTGTTAGGATTTTTGGAAATTATGAACAATGCTTGAGACAAGAACAAAACAAATTAAAGTGTGCTCTCAATTTGCGTAATAGTTGCCATTCCAGGTAAACACAGAGCATAATAAAGGATGTAAAAATACCTTGTGTTTACATGTAAAATGGAGTTTTTAGGTTTGTATAATTATAAGCAGGTTTTTTACTGGATTCAGGTTTTTGCCTTTGCTTTTTAATATCAGGCAGGATATTTGAAAGTCATGCAAGATCATGAGACAATTCTGCAGTCTATCCCTTATTTTCTGTCAAATCTCCCGCCTCCCATGTCAGCTAGCCCTAAATTTAGTTTAAAGAAGGGAATTCAGCTTCTCTAAACTGGCAAAGCTCAGTTTATGTTCAGATTGGGTTCACAAAGGGTCTGTTGGAAGTTTCCAGGGATTGCATACATGGGACAAACCCAGACTGAATCATATGGGCAACCATTCACAGGCTCAAATAGGTCGAATGTATTCAGATGCTGTCTGTTTGTTAGTTATGTCACTTGTTAAGCTGAATGTGTGCAGATGTGTCTGCTGTATTGATAATTACGTGAGTCTGGGAAACTTGTCATTTTTGTTTACTGCTATGTCCCCATTTCTTAGCCAAGTGGTTCTCAAATTTAGCAGACATCAGAATGACCTGGAGGGTTTATTAAAACAAAGATTCCTGGGCCACCTCCAGAGTCTCTGATTTAATAGGCCCAGTGTGGACCTGAGAATTTGTAGTTCTAACAAGTTCCCAGAGGATGCTTCTTATATTAGCCAAGGTCTGAGGATCACATTATGAGACCCATTGATCCAGTAAATATATGTGAAGAAAGGAATTGTATTCAATCAGTCAACAAATACTTAGAGTGTATGCTAGTGTCAGGTGCAGTACACAAATCAGACACTATCCCGGCCCTCAGGAAGAAACATTCAAGTGAGGGAGAAGTAGAAAACTGTCAATGTATGCAAAGTGGGAAACTGAAGAAAGAAGAAGAGAGATTGCAGAGGTATGGGCAGAGATCATGAAACCACAGGGACGTGAGGCACCCAGGGATAGCAAGAGCTGGAAGTTCTTACCCCTCTGGGCCTAAAGGGGCAGGGCAGGAAGCTGTCACAGAAACAGCGGGAGCTCTAGACCTGGGAGAAGGGCAGCCTGACAGGAGCTGCAGGCTCAGGTAGAGGACCCCAGAAATGGCTACTGTGGGGCCCTGCAGGGATGGGTGGTGGGGATAGAGTCCCCCTTTTTCTTTTGTATCGTTCGGTTTCCTCAGTGACTCCCATGTAGAGTTTCCAGATGAAATATAGGACACCCAGTTAAATTTGAATTACAGACCAACAGTGAATTTCTTTTTAGTATAAATGTAATATGAGGATGTACTTCTATTATTATTCCTTGTTTATCTGAAATTCTAACTAGATGTGCTTGTTGTTGTTGTTGTTTTCATTATTAAATCCAGCAGCCCTTTCTTCATGAGCAAACCTAACTAGAAGCCAGAAAGCAGGGGTAGTGAGCGTTTAAGTCCATTAAATTTTTCAGGGCATGGAGTCAGATAGAGACAGAGGATCTGGAGTTAAGGAGGGATTTTGAAAATCAGAAAATAATCAAGTTTGCTTGATCTAGCAGAGAGAGAGAGAGAGAGGTGATAATGTAGGAGAGACTGAAGACCTTTGTGAGAAGGCTTAGAGAAGATCATGGACTTGTCCATAGTGACAAGAGTAAAGGCAGCATATGTGGGCACAAAATCTTTACAATGGCTTCCAAGCTCAACAGGATCTCCTCCATCTCTCCTATCATTTTGCCCTTACCTCCTACTACTCTCCCCCTTATTATTCCTGCTCCAAAACCATTGGCCTCCTTACCATTCTTTGACATAGTTTGATAAGCAGGGAATGTTAAAAAATGACTCTGGATGCTCACTTGGGCTTACCTGGACAATAAATTGATTGGAACCACCCTGGGCAGGAGGGGCTGTCGCAAAACTTGCTTCACATGGAACTGATGGCTTCCTTCCCCTGGCAGGAGGGGATAAGATTTGTCATGGAACCCAAGATACCCAAATAACTTCCACAAACACTGGGCACTTCTAATCCCTGCTGTCTTACTCTGAGCAGTGTTTCTTGTCTCACTAAGAAGGTCACTCTCACAGGGTGGAGAAATGGGATCAGAGAGCATCATATTAGGATATGTTTTGGAGAGAGGGTTGAAAGGCCTTACTGGTGGGTTGGATTTGGTGGATAAAGGAGAGAGAAGAGTCCAGGGTAATACTCATCGTGAATGGCTGAGTGGATTGGGATTTCCATTTACTGAAATGGGAAAGGCTTGTGGAGAAGCAGGTTGGGATGGGTTGGGTGGAAAATCAAGAATTTTGGCATGTGTTTGAGGTATCTATTATACATCCAAATGCAGTTGTCATGTGAGCAATTAAATATACTACATTCAATTTGCAGGGAAAGGTCATGGTGGAGATATAAATTTGGGAGTTTTATATGGTTTTCAAAACCAAGGGACTGTTTTACTTCATGTAGGGAAATATATATTAGTAGTGAAGAGAAGGGAGGGTCAGAGAGAGTCATGTGACCTTCCAGTATTTAGGGGCCAGTCATAAGAGAAAAAGCAAGCAAAATGGATCGAGAAGGAATAGTCAGTGAAGAAGGAAAATACAAGCAGAAACGTGTAGAGTCTTGAATAGCAAGAGAAAAAAATGAGGATGCAGAGGTTAATTAGTATAAATTTCACAGAGGGAAAATGGCAATACATATCAATGTCTTAAAGACAATCACACTTTTTATTAAATAATTTAACTTCTAAAAACCTAGGCCATAATAGTCTAAAAACTATGGAACAAGATTTATGCACAAGAGATTTTCATTGAAGCATTATTTTATAAGAGCCAAAAATTATGTACAACATAAATGTCCAAAAATAGAACATTAGTTAAATAGATTGTGATACAGACATACAATTGAATCTTATGCATCTATTAAATTATGTTTATGAAGAGCTTTTAATGACCTGAAAAATGCTTATAAGATGATATAATGTTGAGTGAAAAAATAGCATAGAAAATTTTATGTACATTGTGATCTCTGTTATTTAATCATACATACTCATTGAAAAATGCTGGAAAGAAATATGCTGAAATGTTAATATAACCTTTAGATTATAGTATTATGAATAGCTATTATATTTTTCTTTGTTTTTTTTAATTTTCCCCCATCATCATGTATTTCCTTTACAAGCAGAAAACATTGAAAAAAATTCTTCCTTAAATTGAGTTGAAATCTGTTTCCCTCTTATCAAATCAACTGGTTCTTGTTGTTCCTCCGTAGACATGAAAAAGTGAGCAAATCTAATTTCTTTTATCTATGACTTCAAATATTTGAAGAAAGCTGCCAAGAGTTTTAGCTTTACCCTGTGTTATGCAGCAGCTTCCCACCAGCTAGCTATTTTACCTATGATTCCATGTTTCACTGCCTTTCAAACTCCCAACAAAAGAAATCATCTGTGCCTCTTTCATAGCTCCTAATAGAGAGTCTTTTACATCATTTATCAATTGTTCTGTGATTAGCCTTTCTAAACTTCAGTTTTCTCGCATGCAAAATGGGAATAAATTGTTGGGAGGACTGCATTTACTGGAATACTGTATATAAATATGACTTTTATAATCTAAAAACCATACAAATTTGAAAAAGTAGCTCCTCCTGAAAGGATTATCAGAGAGAACGTAAAAAGAGGGAGAAGAGAGATAATCTGAACATTCCCAGCTCTGTCACCAACTACAGCAGTGGTCCAGGCCAGCCACAAAGACTCTCCTTCACCAAAGGAATTATAACAGCTTCCTGTACTGTCTCCCAGGGTGGTCAGGAAGAAGTGAGGTGAAAAATACAAGCACCGTTGACATGTGAAAAAGCACAGTGTATATGCAGAAATGTATTATTTCTACATGGAGATATTCTTCCCCACCCCACATGCCACATGACCTCATGTGATGGGACCCACTGGGGACTTGTGATATGGATGTTATGACAGGGCAGGCATGATACTTCTCCAGTGAGCCCCAACTCCCTGATTCACCATCTCCTAATCAATATATTACCAACATCAAGATCTTAGTCATGAGGCCAATTCCTATCCTCTCTCAACCCATCCAGTTCCTGGGTGCTCTTAAAGACTCTGCTCAGCTTCCAACTCATCCTTGAAGCCAGGCAGACTGGAGTTCATATCATTGCTTTCATATTTACCTGCTATATGACTCCAAAAGCGTAATAATAGACACTTGTTATGGTTCTATGGATTAACTAATTAACACATTTACAGTTCCTAACATAGAATCTATTACACAGGAGGAAATTAATAAATCATGGTTTTCTCCTTTCTTCTTACTCCCTTTTCCCTTTTCTCCTTCCTATTTTCCACAGGAATCTCTCCCTTTTCTAGAATTGCTCTTGCTATTATCTTCTGCCTGAAATGCTTTTCCTTAATTCTGTAAATTTCTGCTCATTCTAAATGATGCTCAGGCTATGAAATTTCACTTGAACCTCCTCCCTGAAGTATTTCTTTTTACATTGCACACTTGTAGAACTTATTTATTCCTCACTTTTGGAGCTCATTAATTTCTAATTTGCCATTTAGCTTTGTATGTATAATTTCTTTTTACTGCCTAAAATTGATTTTCTTGAGAGCAGGAGTGACCTATGGCATGATGGATCTGTAAGGTCTTGTAATCTCCTCATACTAATGCATCTTCTCTTTAAATACGAAGAAACTGAGACCCAGCAATGTGAATGGGTATGCCAGGGTCTTATGTTTAGTTGGAGGCAGGGCCAGGACTGGGGTTGGATTTTCTGATTCCTTTTTCTTTTGATTCACACCAATGGAAATGGATGAATTGCTGCAGGCTGTTTCTCCTTGAACTCTGCCCAGGGTTCCCCTTCTATCAGAAGCCAGTCAGGTAGCAGTTTGGGACTTGAAATATGTGCTCCAAGACTGTTGAGTAGATATTGCTACTGTGTTGTGAGTCTTTCTTAGGTCATTTCATTATTGTAGACCAGTAAACTATTGCTCTTCTCCCCTCCCCACGCCCCCCCCCCCACCTCCCTTATCAGTCTCTTACTTTCACCTTAGTGATGATTCAGCCATTTGGGAAAAAAAAGGTATAATAGAGGGGTAAAAAGTGTCCCTCGCTCCCACATCAGGACTCAAGGACAAAACAATTATCAAATTTAGTCAAGTAAATGGTAAGCTGACTACTTTTGGTAGGAAGCTAGGCCTTGACCAAATGTCTTTTCCTGAGTTTTCTATCTTCCTCTTGGTTCTATTTTCCTCTTGAGTTGGGTGTTCTATTTTCCTTAATTGATGACTTTCAGTGTTTTCTCTATTTCCATAAAAGAGATTTTTCCCAAGTCTAAAGCCAAAATCTCTTCTGCATAATGTTGGTCCATCAGACATCTTATTGATTATTTACAAGTTAGGGCCCAAGTGCTGCTGCAATTTTGTTTTGAATCCAAGTTATCTGTCTTTCTTAGAAGGGTTCTCTAATTAATTGGCATGTAAATGAAGCATTGGAGCTATGGGTTTATCAAGGGCGTCACATAGTTCTCAAAGATTTTCTCATCTCATTTTCAAGGCAATTTGCATACTTTCACTCATAGTTCTCCCTACATTTTTCTTTGAAGAAACCTTTTATGCCCGTGGGTGTTCTGTGTATACAACTCCCTTGACCTCACACTTGTGCTTTGCTTTCCCTTGAGCAATGACATTGCCTTAGGCAAAAGTGACACATTTCCATTACTAACGAGACTCCTGAAAGACTCAGAGAGTGTCTTGGGTACTGGCTTGAATTTATCTAGATCTGGGGTTGTGCATCCTGTTATCTTTAGAGATTCCATGCACAAATTAAAGAAAAAATGCATTCCTGCATGTGGAAAGGAATAATAATCCTTCACAAATAAAGTTCCTTCCTTTTAGCTTTGCTAACTAAATTTTGATGGATTTGGTGAAGGATGGGTATTTTTCCTTTTTCATCCTTGCTATTCAAATGACATGAAACAAAGATATCTTCAGGAAAGGTGAGTTGCTCTGCCTCTTGACCTGCATTTTGAAATTATTCCATTGTTGCAGAAGAAAGAAGATCACTTATTTCTGAAATTATGTTTGATACTCACTGGTCATCACTTCTCATAAAGCAAAAAACATATCACTTTGAATGCTTAAATGTCTGTACCGTCATTCATCCATTCCTTTATTCACAAAACAAATACTAATTGAATGGTATTGGGTTGGCCAAGAAGTTCATTCAGGCTTTTCCATAATGTCTTATGGTAAAAAACCAAACAAACTTTTTGGCCAACCCAATATTACATGTTAGACACTTCGCTGGATTCTACTAAGAACAGAGTCTGCTTCTAAGGGCCTGGTGGCTTAGCTCAAGCAAGCTAATGTGAAGTAAGCCAAGAATTAGGAAAGGTGGATTATGGTTCTGAGTTAATCATATTTGGTGACCTGGGACATGTCACAAGGAGGAAATGGGGTTCAAAATGTAATTCCATGTTTCATCAATTTAAGATGCCATTGGAGGTAAGATGAACCTTGTTTTCTATACCACTAAGAAAAAACAAAAACTGCTTAATAAACTGATAAAATACTCTTATCCAACTGGAATTTTTATTTTACATACTGAAGTAGCTCTTTTAGACTTATTGACTTATTTCTAAAATCATATATCTTTCTTTTTGATATATACCATAGGAGAATTCAAGCAAAATAAAATAAAATTCCAGCGTCAGAGTCTTCTGAGTCAGTTTTCTGCTTAGTGTTGTTGATGTCCATGCTTTTCCATCAGCATCATTTTCTGTATCATCAAGAATGCTGGTGATGTGAATTTCTTTGAAAGAGCATGCCACCTTTGGTTCTGATCTTTTTCTTTCTAAGTTACTGATATCCATTCTGCAAGTTTTGACATTGGAAGTTTTTCAGCCTTACCAGAATATGTCAACTGGTGGTTTTCAGACAACTACTGGAACTTGCAGTCCTCCATCAAATGCTTTTGTTTCCTACCCTTTTGACTCAGGCCCCAACCAGGGTCCTCCTGTCCAGTGTCATTTAAGCCAATAGAACAAGACCAAGTTCAGTTTAGAAGCAAAGGAAAGCTTCATTCTTTGATCAGAGAATGGAGAGATATGAGCTCAGGCTCCGGAGCACATGCTCTCCCTGACAGGCTGTGGACAGAGCTGCTTTATGGGGTCCTTGTCAGTGGGGAGGGGGCAGAGGTCTCCCAGGGCAGGTGCAAATGTACTGCTCAGGCTGTGATCACAGTGCCGGGAGTAGCATCTCTACACATGGCCCACTGCCGCCATCTTGAATTGAGTGTTGTGTGTAGTGCTCCATATATGGTCCCCGAGCTGAAGTCTTGGTGGTGTGGTTCTGCACTGGGAACTGTAATCCGATGTGTTAGTTGCAAGGCCTCTGCCTGTGGCACCCTATGAGCATGTGGAACTAGACTAAGCACAAAGGAAAAGAGGGGAAAAGGTCAGACTTTATTTTATTACCCAGATTCTAATTTTTTATTAATTAATTATTTTTCTAATTTATTTTTGGCTGCATTGGGTCTTCATTGCTACAGGAGGGCTTTCTCTAGTTGCAGCGAGTGAGGGCTACTCTTTGTTGTGGTGCGCAGGGCTTCTCATTGCGGTGGCTTCTCTTGTTGCCAAGAACAGGCTCTAGGCATGTGGGCTTCAGTAGTTGCTGCATGTGGGCTCAGTAGTTGTGGTTCGTGGGCTCTAGAGCTCAGGCTCAGTAGTTGTGGTGCATGGGTTTTGTTGCTCCAAGGCATGTAGGATCTTCCCGGACCAGGGATCACACCTGTGTCCCCTGCATTGGCAGATGAATTCTCAACTACTGTGCCACTGGGGAAGTCCTCCCAGATTCTATTTTTATTTCCTGGAAATTGTTAATGGGCTTTTCTGCTCACAAATCCCTCTCTGTCTTTTGTCCTGCTCATCATTCATGAGGGGTGCTAAGGGGTAGTGGTCCATCTTCTGTAACTATGATACTTCCTGCTGAGTTTGGGCATCATCATAACCCCGGCAGAGAAGTGGAGCTTCTCCCCAGCTGCCTCTAGATGTGTGTGGTTGGCCCCGGGCCTCAGCCCTAATGGTTTGTATCCCTGACTCATCACCATTTGTCTAATCTTTAGGAGAAAAGGACACCAGACAACTTAAGGTACATGGCCTAAATATTAGCAAGAGAACAATGGTTGCATGTCAGATTTTCCTAAAAAGGAAGGTATCTAAGTCTTTTGCCTGTAGGCAAAAGTAGGTCCTGATGCCAAGGCTCAATGCAATGGCATGAATATCCCTGATTACACATTGGTTTTTTGAAAGAGAAGCTTCAGGTCAGACAGAGGTTCTCATGAGTAGTCAAGGGGGCTGTTGTCCCAGCTTGGGACTTGCGGGCTCTCTTCACTTGAGTGTGATGTGTTCACAAAGTGATCCCCTGCAACTTTAGGACAGGATGGGTGGTTAGGATCACCAAGTGAGGTCCACTGCACTTAGAAGTGAGCTGATCTTTTGAGCTGCTGGTTTTCCAAGGTTTTTTTTTTTTTTAATTATTATATATTTTATTACTTAATATTTATGATATTTTCAAATAACAACAAAAGGTTTTTGGAATCCAGAAAAATTTAGTGCATGGAACCTTTTTTTCTAATTTTTTAAATTTTTTTATTGGAATATAATTGCTTTACACTTTTGTACCAGTTTTTGAGGTACACCAAAGTCAATCAGCTGTATTTATACACATATCCCCATATTCCCTCCCTCCCTCCACTCCCCCCCACCCTCCCCATCCTGGCCCTCAAGGCATCATCCATCATCGAGTTTTAGGCACACCTAGTCTCCTGGCCAGAAGAGGTGTAGGGCCAGATCGGTGGGTGTGGGCAGCACCTGGTTACCATATTCCATGAGAGCTTTCACGGTTTCTCCTACCTGGAGGGCATACTCAAGTTGTTCTATTTCAGTGGGGTTAAGGTGTCTCTTCTCAGCCTTGGAGAATGGGTCTACCATACGTGAGTTCAAATGCACAAAACTTTTACTTATCCCTTGGGGCTGACCACATGCAGAGCAGGACAATCAGAAGCAACTTAATCCAGTTTTCTTCAGTTTCCTGACACAGCTTGGCTAAGACCTGTCTCAAGGTCTGATTGGATCTCTCTAGTTTCCCCAATGATTGGGGTCTCCAACCTGAGTGCAAGGTCCATTTTATGCCCAAGGCACTTATTATCCCCTTTGCTACCTGGGGCACAAATGCTGAACCATCATCACTTTGTAGGACCCTGGGAGCCCAAACCTGGGGATTACTTCTTTTAGTAATGCCTTTAGCCACTTCAGCTGCCATTTCAGTTCTAGCAGGGAATGCTTCTATCCACCCAGAAAATGCGTCCACTAGCTCTAAAAAATACCTGAAATTGCCTAGTACTCTCGGCCTGACAGTGAAATCAATCTGCCAATCTTCTCCATGATAATGTCCCTCTGGTCTGAATGGGGCTTATCTGGGAGTCCCTGGGGGGTCTGGTTTTGGGGTTGTTCATTGTGCAGATGAAGCATATCTCAACTCTTCGACTGATTATACTTTTTATGCCAGGAGTTACCATGACCTCAAGTAACCAATTATATAGGGCTTCCCCTCCTATAGTGAGTTCCTTCATGAGCCTCCCCAATAGCTTGACAAGCTGCAGTTTGGGGAAACAAGTATAGCCCATGTTTATCAGCTAGCCAGGCATGACCTTCTAGATCTCTACAAAAGCCCCATTTTCCAGCTTTGTCTAATTTTTCCTTTGTGTAGATTGAGGAATAATTGGGTGGGTTTGGCTTTAGAAGTTTGAGGAGTAGTGACCAAGTTACTGGTTCTAGGGCCGCCCTTTAGGCAGTTGCATCGGCTTTGTTGTTTCCCTTTATTGCCTCTGCACCCTGCTTTGGTGACCCCTACAGTGAATCACTGCCACATTGTTTTTGAAACTGTACTGCTATGCTCAAGCCACGTTTCACCTCTTTATGATTTGTAGTAAGCATACCTCTTTCCTTCCAAATAGCCCCATATGTGTAGGATAGCATACACATATCGGGAATCTGTGTAAGTATTTAAAATCTTCCCTGTCCCAAGCTAAGGCCTGGGTGAGGGCTATCAGCTCTGCCTTTGGGGCAGAAGTCCCTTGGGGTCGGCTTCGTGCTTCTATGACTTGAGTCTGGGAGGGTTCTGCATACCCCGCCAGCATGTTTCACTCTTGCCTGCTCAGGGCAACTGGAATAGGTTTCTATCTCCAGGGGTCCCATTTCTGTAGGTGTCAGGGTGGCAGGATTAAAATGCTGGACTGGGTTCTGGAGGTTAGATTCTGGTTGTTATGGAGGGGGCTCCTCGGGCCTGTGGCCCAAGGACATATGAAGGAAGGGGATGGCGGGGAGCAATAGGAGGAGGGTTGGGGGGAGATCAAGAAGGTCCTGGGGGGAGGGTCAAGGGCTGGTGTTACCTCCTAGGGGGAGAGCTCACATCCGTTTTGAAGGCCTTTGTTCTAATGCCATAAAAAACTGGATCTAGGGAATTTCATCCCCCGCTTTTTTTGTCTCTGCCATAGCAGGTCCAATTGTAAAATGATGTTGTAATTTAGAGACCTGTTGATGGGCCAACATTCCCCATCTCACAGCTGGTATTGGAACCAGGCTTTATTACTTAGGAAGATTAAATGTTTTGGGGTCAAGGGGTGATTTCCAAAAACCTTCTAGTTCGGCAGGATGCAGCCTACCGGGTATCCTTCGATATGGTGGATGTTTGGATTCCCCATACTTTAGATGCTCTGTTTTGGATTTGCTCCTAACTATGGAGGGTGGGGGGCAATTGAAGTGATTTGTTGGCACACAAATGCCACAAGATCTGAACCAAGTAAGATTTCTGGTTCAGGAATTTGGAACCAGCACCAAACTGTTAATGGATTCCTCAAAAGGCCAAAATAGAAGTCAGCCAAATGGCATGGACTCTGATATAACTGGGGTCCCCTTTGAACTTGTAATGGGCTGTGCTTGAGATAGTTAGTCCCTCCTCAGTTGCAATGTCCCACAGGGGATTAGACGGGACTGCCACTGGGCCAGAGCAGCTGAACCACATTAGTTCCTTAACAAACGCCATCTGTTAGGGGGTGGCACAGCTGTCTGAGGCAGGGGTCTTCTTTTTCCTTCTTTTGGCCAATAAAGAGGAGTTTTTGGACTTCAGACTGGGTGAGAGCTAAAAGCATGAGGGATTCTCATGGGGTACTCACCAGCTCGCTGGGGCAGCTGGTATTCTGTGCTGATACCTGGAGGAGAGCCCATGGAACCTCGGTTGATAAAGAATCACCCAAGTTTCACCTCACAAGCAGAGGTGGGAAGAGAGGTCAGATGGTGGGTTGTTTCCTGTTCTTGCCAGAAACTCCCAGGGCCTCTTTGAGAGACTCACAGGACTCTACAACCCACTTTAGAGAAATCTGGCTGATCGAAAGAGGTCAAGTCACCATCGGTCATGTACTTACCTTGGGACTCTTTTGCACTTGGGCGTCCCGGGTGCCTTTTCCTGAACTTGGATGGAACATCCTCATTCCATTTTGTCAGGAGTCCTTATTACCTAGGCCTTTTCCCGGTCTCACCTCTTGGCTCACAGGACTGGCCACTTTCCTTTATCAAACTGAAAGTGACTATGGGGAATGCTACTGTTGACCCCTGGAGGTCGGCAAGGAAGGCAGAAAGCCCTGGTGTGGCTTCCACTGCCTTGTACAGGGGTCAAGAGGACAACACTACTGGTGAGAGAGCAGGCAAGACTGCAGTGGCTCCCTCTTGTCCATAGGTCCTCACTGTCCCCAGGTGTCCAGACCCAGGGAAGGCCAGCCAGAGGCAGTGGGCAGACATGCATGGGTTTGTCTCTGATCCCCAACCATGCTATTGTGTAATCCCTTCAAGGGATTGCAGTCCAAATGGCTCTGGGGACTGTGCTGTGTGCCCACGCCAGGTATGGGGTGTCTGGGCTGAGTTGCTCTGAATTTGGCCAAAGGCTGCTCCCTTCTATCCCATCAGAGTGTACTCAAAGACCAGAGTCAGTCATCCTGACGCACACCTCCTGAAGCCTCTGCCCTCCTTTCATGGGAGCTGGGGCCAGCCCAGAGCCTCATGGATAGCCTGGAGAGAGAATACTTGAGAGTCACCTGCTGTTTTGGAACAGGGCATGCAAGAGCCAGAGCAGGATCGTGCCTAATTTCCCCACCCCAGTCGACTCTGCGGAGTTGGTAACAATCTCTGAACTCTCAAATAAAACATTACTTAAAGTGGTGGCTTTCAAAGTTTCAAACATTTTTGACTTATTCGTGGTAAGAAATATGTTTTGCATTAGTTATAACTGAATATTTCATAAAACTGCATTCAAGCTTCCTACCGATCTCATTCAGATGTTTTATTCTTTTCTACCATATTTCATTAAAAAAAAAAAAAGCCAGTATGACCTACTGACATGATTTCATGATCTACAATGAATCATGGCCCACAGTGGGAAATACACTAGTGTAGTCTGTTTTCACTCAGAGGAAAGGGCGTGAGTGGTATTGGGAACAAACTGAGAAAGGAAACCTCTGGTCTTCAATGGGGTCAGGATTACGTATCTTCAGTAGACGCTTGATTGGCCTGTAGACAAGAGCCCACAGATAGTAGAGAGATCCTACTCTCCTCTCTCCTAAAAAACATGGAAGATTCATTCTGCGGGAAAAAAGAAATGAGGAGAAGGAGCAGCAGCAACAGTCACAACTTACACGCAGATTACATCAGTGATTTGATGTAAAAGCAAACTATTTGTTTGCACAACAATCATGACAAAGTATTTTTATAACAGAACAAAAAATTAAAGTAAAAATATTTACCACATTTTCTTTCATATGGGCTTTATATGAAAAAGATGAGAGGATTTAAGGAAAGACCAGATTGCTTTCCTTAACAAAAAAGATGGTCACTGTCTTAGTCCATTTGGGCTGCTATAACAAAATACCACAGACCAAGTGGCTTATAAACAACAAAAATTTGCTTTTCACAGTTCTGGAGATTGGAAGTCCAAGATCAGGGTGCCAGCATGGTTGGGTGAAGGCTCTCTTCAAGGTCCCAGACTTCCTACTGTGTCCTCACTGATGGAAGGGGCAAGGGAGCTCTGTGAAGATTCTTTTATAAGGGCACTAATCCCATTCATGAGGGCTCCACACTCATAACCTAATCACCTCCCAAAGAACCTGCATGCAAACACCATTATGTTAGGCAGTAGGATTCCAGCATGTGAATTGTGGGGGACACAAACATTCAGACCATAGCAGACAGAGAAGAAAGTAAACTGAAAGGAGGCGAGAGGAACAACGTGGGAGAAAGGAGAGGGCAAAGAGTTGACAGTGGAAGTTTAAGAAAGAAAGAAGGCTGGGAAACCTGCCATGCAGTTAAGAAGGTTTTTATAAATTTTGGATATATGAAATGTTATATAATTGCTCCCTTGACATACTACCGAATTCTAAGAAAACCTTTAGAAAAGAGTTATATTACCCTTTAAAGCTTTTGTCGACGTGTGTGTGTGTGTGTGTGTGTGTGTGTGTGTGTGTGTATGTGTGTGTGTATTTTGTGTGTGGTGAAATGAGCCTGAAGGCCACAGGGCTGGTTTTCTTTGGATTATAAAGTAAACTGAATTAACAATGTTAACTAATAAGTTGACTCTTTGCTGATTGAGCAATTGGGGGGGGGGGGGTCACCTAGTGGGAAAATGAGTGAGTTACAAGTGGGTTACAGAGATCTGGTTTGCACTCATAAGTATTTACATTCAAGACAGCAAATGTTTCCCTATGAACACTTTCTCAGCAAGATCAAAGTGGGCCTGGTGAACCTTTTGGTCTTTGTATGTTTAAAATTTTCAAATGGCCTTGTAACTTTCTGAAGTCAATATCAATATTGGCTTCTGAGATCTATTAGTGGTCTACAGGGTCTGATCTCACCTAGTTCAAAGTCTTAAAAAGAAACATGATTTTCTTCATTTCCACAGAATTGAAAGAAAACTGTAGAATATTTCTGCATAGGCGGATCCTCCCCTCTCCATGAAATTAAGTTCTCACAGGACCTCAATTGATTAAGAAACCTTCAGATAAGAAGGGAGGCTGAAGCAACATTTCAACGAGACTTTTGGGGGAAAATTCTACAACATACCATAAAGTTGAACCAGCCTATGTTTTCCTAAGGCCACAGCTGGGTATAGTCAATGTGGTGAGACTGTTGAGAACTGTCACGTCATTGAAGCTCAAGTTATCAAAACAAAAAATATTTATTGAACTTCCTTTGAAATTGAGGGTTTGCTAAGACCTGTAACCCCTGCCTTCTAAGAGGCCGCTTACTTCTCTCAGCAGATAAGCTCTACCACATGAAGAGGTGTGTGTGACAGCAGTGTTCCTAGGGCAGTCACCTTAAAGGTAAGGCTTTATGAGTCATGGTGAGGAACTAAGAAGATGACTCACCCTCACCACCCCAAAGACAGTAGATGAATTCCCACCATGCTCCTGTATGTTCCAATGCTCTCACTGGAATCTGAGAGGTAGTGAGTTTATAGCCTTCTCTTTAGGATGCCCAGGTAAATACCCACAAGGATCATTTCCTTCTTTTGCTATATTATAGGGAAATTGAATGTGCATGCAAACTTAGAGCCTTAGCACCTGAAGTAATTTGTGCTGGTAGCTAAAGAAAACAGACAATAGGGAAATCAAGATTTAGAATAGAAAATTGCGGCCAACCCCATGAGAATTATTCTTTTTCTGTCTACTGATAATCATTGGGGATTATATTTCTTACTGTAGATGTCATAATTTTCTTAATCTTCAAATGGGGTGTTTTTATAGCACCATGCTATAAAAACCATGCTATGTCTATGTAGATAAAGACTACACCCATTATGCTTTGCTTTTCTATCTCTAAATCATCCTACTACTACTTTCAAGAGTTCAGTTCTCTTTTGTGTCCTATTTCTAGCCTCAATTTCACCTTTGTAAAACGAGGGACTCAGCCCAAGTTTTCTAAGGTTCACCCAGCTCTGTTTTTTCCTTTGATTTTCAGGTCTCCATCCCTGCTGTCTTCTGGTGGCATGTTGGGGTCAGCTCCCATTGGCCCCCACTGGCAGCTCTTTCCAACTCTGCTTTCAGTAATGTCAGACTGGCAGCTTAAAATCAGTCATGGCAGAAGCATTTACACCACAGAGATTGACAAATACAATATCAGAGTGCTTTTATTCCTGGAGAGCCAATTGCTAAATATTTATCAGTATACTGCTACACATCTCTCAAGCTCAACTCTAACTTTTAGCCTGATGGATATCAGGCTAAAACTTGAATTTATCAATGGCCGTCTCAAACTCTACTGGCAAAAACTAAAACTCGAGTCTCAAATGTGTTCCCCCTGCCCTTCTCTATCCCTTGTCTCTTTTAAGAAAGAAACTACATATTTTTCAGTCAGCTATGCTTAAAAGCTTGGTATTATCTTTCTTTTATCTACCTGCACACACTGAGGTTATGCAGATTCTTAATGGTAGTTCCTTCAAAGTTTCTTTTAAAACCACCATTATTCCTCATTTCCCTTGTCCACCTTCCTCACGTCACACTTGAATTTATTTAAGAAACTCCCAACTTTCTTTTTTTCACTTCTGTCTCTCCTAAACCTATAAATAGCAACAAACTTTCTTAAATCTTATCTTCCCCCAACAAAAAAACTTCCGTGGCTCTAACTCTTCGATCATATTTCTTGTCTAACACCCTCCGCCTGGTTTATAAAACTCCTGTCAATCTGGCGCTATGTCAGCCATCTCACTTTTTTTTTGCTATTCTGTCCCATCCCTCTGTTGCAATGACTCTTCCTGTCATCTTGCACAAGCCTCATCTCCCAAGCTGTTCTCTCAAGGACTTGGGACACACTTGTCTGCAGCTGTAGGAAAGAAGTCAAGGCTGTAGCAGCTGCTTATGCAGCAAATAAACCTCCTAGACTTCACCTTACATTGGACTGCTCTGAGCCTGCTCATGTTCAACTCCCGTGGACTCCCCTCTTTCTCCATCCAGCTCAGCTCCACAAGTTGGCATTGCCTTTTGGTTTTGACTCCTTTGGGAATGCTAACCTGATTCTGAACTGTTTTCAGTGATTCTATTGGCTCTACTGAGAAGAGAACTCTAGAAGATGCTGGCTAGGCTCTGAATATTCTCTGTTCATATTCTGATAATCCCACAGCTGAAAGCCCTGGGCCCTAAACTATGTGTGTGGAGAGAACAGACATGCTTATTTACTCCTATTGCCCTTTCTCTTTCGTTTCTTTATTCATTTATTTGATAAAGTTTAACAAGCATATACTGTGTCAGGCACCAGGATGAGCAATAGAGATGCAAAGCTGAAAAGATATAATCACAGCCTTCTAGGACAGGAGTTGGCAAATTATGACCTGTGGACCAAACCCAGCTCACTGTTTTTGTATAGCCTGTGAGGTAAGGATTGTTTTCACATATTTAAGGAGCTGGAAAAAAATCAAAAGAAGACTATATGAAATTCAAATTTCAGTGCTGATAAAATTTTACTGGAACACAGACGTGCCCACTTTTAAGGTCCTGTCTGTGGCTGCTTTTCCACTGCAACAGCAGAGCTGAGTCGTTGTGGCAGAGACTTCATGGCACACAAAGCCCAAAGAAAATATGTACTATCTTGCCCTTTACAGAAAAAGTGTGCTGACCCCATCCTAAGATTTCAACATTTACTGAGTGAGAGAGACATGCAAACAGTTAATTACAATGCACTTAGATGACCAGTTTGATGGCAGTAGAGACAAGAGACAATAATTGGAGCGGATAAAGCTCCTACTAGAAAATGTGTCTAAAAGGTAACATTTGAATAGTATGGGAGGCGAAGAGATGCTCAACATCCAACAAATGTGGGGAATGAAATGATTATATGTGCTTTAAAAAAACTGACTTCACGGTAAGAGATGGGTTATGGAGGTATGAGAGTGAAACCTTTGGAAAGAAGATGAATGATGGGTTATAGGGAATAGCTTTATGGGAATAAAACAATTCTTTTCAATTGATGTAGAAGTTGATTTAACCTCTCCAACATCCTAAACCACAGGGCATGTCAGAAAATAAGAACATTCTTCTCCGTTCACTTTGGCCTTCCATTTCCAAAAGGCTTATCAGATTGAAAGAGGGTGGTATTTCATTTTAGATCAATTATTGAAGCCAGTAGATGTGCTCATTCCTCAAAACTCTAACTCATGTTCTAAATTGCTGACCTTACTTCCTATTCTACAGAGAAAATAGAAACAGTTAAAAGAGAAGCTTCACCTCTCTCACACCTACTCACCTAACTCCAGCAGTGCCTGTATTATCTACCTCTCATGCTGCTTCTGCATGCTTCCAACTAAAGTTAACAACTCTCTTTGTAGCCTAGATTCCATCCCTCTATCTCTGCTCCAGTAATCATCCCCCCTCCCCTCTGTAATATCTATATCATTACCTCCCACTCTCTCCTGGGTCATCTTCATTGGCATATAAATGTGCTCTGAGTTCTACCACATCAAAAAGAATTCCCTCTTGAACTCACATCCTTTTTCAGCTATCAGAACATTTATCTGCTAACCTTTTCAACAAAATACCTTAAAAGGGTTGTCTTTACTCACTCTTTCCAATTTCTCACCTGTTTTTTCTTGAATTCATTTAAATAGACTTTTGCCAACACCATTCCACCAACAGTGCTCATGTTAAACTCACCAGTAACTTCCTCATTGCCAATCCAATGGTCTGTTCTCCATTTTCATTGTACTTGTCCCAGTAACAATTTTTGACACAATCAGTCTCTCTTCCTGGAAATACTTTCTTCACTTTACCTCTAGGACACACTACTCTCTTGCTTTTCCTCCCACCTTATCAGCCAATTATAAGTTTCCTTGCTGATTCTTCCACATCTCCTCAGTCTCTTAATAATGTAGGGTGTATCAGCACCTAATTCTAGAACTTCTTTCTTCTCTGTCTACACTCAGGACCTGCCTGATGTATTCCAGCATGGTGGCCATAAATACCAGTCATATGTTTATGAATCTCAAATTTGCATTTCCATCATAGTTCTCTTCTCTCAGTTTTAGACCTTATAAACCCAATTTTCTACTTGACTTTTCTACTTAGATGCCTGAGACACACCTCAAACAATATGTCCAAAACAAAACTCTTAAATTCCACACACACCCTCAACTGGCTCTCCTTAGAGTTTTCCCCACCCTAGGAAATTAGGACTCCACTCTTCCATTAACTCAAGACATAAACCTTGGCATCTGTCACTGTCTCCTTTAATATGCTCACACCCCTCATCCAACAAGCCAATAAGCCAATCCTATCAGGTCTATTTTCAAAATATATTGAGACGTATCTGACTACTTCTCACTCTCTGTATTACTACTATCCTGGTCCATACCACCATTAGCTCTGTGCTAGATTACTGCTAAAGCCTCTGAGTGTTACTCTGTCTGTTCTATGCCTTGTCCCCTACATACAGTCTAATCTCAACACAGAATCTAGAATAACCCTTTACAAATCTAAGTCAGATCTGCCATTCCTGTTTTCAACACTTCTAAATGTTTCTCATCTCAAGGACCAGTACTATGTCTTTTGGTTATTCTTAGATAAGAGAGTCTGTGTAGTCAAGTATTTCTGGCTTCCTGTAAGAAACAAGAAAGCAAAAAAGAGAGAGATTTGAATTATTTTCAGTAGCCCATTCATGTACTGTCACAATGTGAAAAATCCTTACAAAAATGGTAAAATAATTCTGAAGGATACAAAAGATCTTTTAAAAAAAAGAGTTATACCATGTTCATAGATGGTAGAACTCAATATACATCTTTAAGCAATTATCTTAGAGAAAGTTTCAGTGTGTCTGTGAGAAGATATGTGCAAGAATGTTCACTGAAGCGTTGCCTATAGCAGGAAAAAATCTGAGAAAAACTCAATCAACAAAACAGACAAATTATGATTCAGTCATGCAGTGAAATTGAGTTGTATATCTACATGGATAACTTTCAAAAATATAATATATTGAAGTAGCAGAATTATATCATTTTGTAAATTTTAGCATATTTATATACATGCATGTCACACATATGTGATATTTATATATGAATATTTATGTGTTGTCTATATACATATGTATATATATCAGTCATGTGAATGATAAATACCAAATTCAAGATAGTGGCTATTTATGAGGGTGGAGACTAGAATTGAGGATGAGTATCCTAGAGGTTTTGCCTGTATGGAAGGAAATGTTTTATTTCTTTTAAAAAAGTATGAGGCAAACATGGCAAACTATTTAATCAAATAATTATTAAAACTAATTATTGGGTTCACAGATTCTCATTAATTATTTCTATTTTTAATATGTTTGAAAGTTTATAAGTAAAAAAAGTGATTTAGCTCTTTACTTAAAGTTGTTCACAGTCTACAGTTTAGAGGTGGAGTATGATATGCCTGCAACTAATTTGTATTTGGAACGTCTTGGACGACTAGAACAGAGAGTCCCTCAATCTAGCTTCAAAATGGGAACATTTACTTTAAAGTCACACAAAGGACACTTACTGAAATCAAATGGCAGAAAGGAAAGTACAGCCAGAACTCCTGGGGACTGGAGCTGAGAACTGGAAAGTGGATAGGACCCTGTGCTACCTGTCACAGAGGCTGCAAGTTTGCACTTGCATGCGCGCGCTCTCTTTCTCTCTCTCTCTCTCTCTCTCTCTCTCTCTCTCTGCTTTTCTCTGGGCATCTGCTTTATGCTCTGCTCTCTACTTTCTCTTGACTCCTCTGATTCATCTATAAGATGTGAGATGAAGTTTCCTTTCTGTCACAGCAACTCTCATTTGCCATTCTGTTCTGATTTGAAAAGAGCATTTGTAATTAATAGATATCATTTAGAACCAGGCCACACAGGTCTTTCGTCCATCCCAAGTCCATTTATAGGTCACTTTCCATGCCTAATCTCTTGTTCAATCTTAGTGCTCATTCCAGCACAAATAGAAGCCCAGGGCTGTTTTCCTGAGCAGGGGTTGTGGGAAGTACTTGGTACTCACTTACTACTATTACTACTGCTACTACTACTACTACTACCACCACCACCACTAATCCTATTTGCTTCACACAGCGGCCTTATGAGCTAATATTATCATCCCCATTTTACAGATGAGGAAAGTGAGGCAGGAAGAAGCTAAATAACTTACCAAGGTCATACTGTAAATGGTAAGGCCAGGATTCTAAGGCAATCTGAGTACAGCTGGCAAATTGACTGGCATTTCTTGCTTTTTAGTTCAGCCAGAGCAGAGCCCTGGGCTTCTCAAACAAGGGTTACAACTCTCAGGATGGGGATGGGGGCTCTCCATCAATCCAGAATTGTTGGGAGGGTGTTGTTGCTACCAGTAGTTAAAATATTGAATATACATATGTGTTATTGAATCCCACCACTTTATTTGATCTTTTTAACTTGATGTCATGGTACATCTTCTCTGATTAGCTTCTCTAATAATAAAATTTTTGAAATATTTTTCTAATTTTTCTTTAACTAGCAGTGCCTTACACAGATCAGGAAAAAGATCCAAGCAAATAAAAAAAAGACATAGACTTCTCTTGACTTCTGTCCTTAGTCCCCTGGTTTTCTTCCCATTAGACAACCACTTTGCCATTTGCATATATATTCTTCTAGGGAACAAAGAAACTATTGTAATTGGTCGTACACACCCCAGCCATTGTGTCTTTTATCTATGTCCCATTGAGGGGTGGGGTGTTTATGACATCAGAATTTGCCAGGGAATGGAATAAAGGTGCTTTCTGAACTCACACCTTACTCTTGCTCCTGCTGTACTGTCCTTTCTCTGCTTTTCTACAGCTGTGAGTTCCTCATCAATGTCCAGATTAAATGTGTCCAGCTGTGGGGCCACCTCCCTTACCACCTCATCCTGCCTGCTGCTTCGACTCTCCAGGAAGAACCCATCATCTCCTTGGAGTGCAACCTGAGCACTTTGCACATACCAGTACTCTAGCATGTTTCCAACAGAGTCATAATTGTGGGAATGCTCGCCCTCCTCTGTCCTTGCTCCCTATAAATTCCTTGATCACAGAAACCCTTCATTACAAATCTCTGTGACTTTACATAGAAGAGTGCTTATCACATAGTAGGAGCTCCATAACTTTTTGATAAATAAAAGAAGACACAGGCAAGACCTTCCTACTGGTGAGCTGAATCTAATTGAAGTGTGATTGAATCCTAGGAGCAAATCCTGGTTGGGCTCCTTCTCAAGAAACTGAATTCTTCACTGCAGCTCTCCAGAGGGGTCTGCTCATCGGGGCTCAGTGTGTGGTCTAGAGTCATGTGCACTGACATATTGCAACGCCGTATTTTAATGATGCCTTAGGTAGGAGGCAGTGCTGTCACATATGAAATGGCTAGAGAAAGAGACGGCTCTTTCCTCTTCCCATTTTGAAAGTTATCAGATATTTTTGAGGAAGATGCAAATATCAAATCCCTTTCAGACACACAGACATGGGCAGAGACACATATGCACACGGAAACGCTGTGTCTTAGCTAAATATAACCCTTTGTAGCGACAGTATCTCAATAATTTTCAAGTGAAAAGATAAGGAAGGGGAGCCAAGTCTTTCATAATGAATGCAAGCCTATAGCTTTTAAGCAGGGCTAACATATGGGCCACTGATGTGAATGTGAATGCAAATTAGATATTTTTGATTGCTTGAAATAAAGTCAGCAGAATCAAAGCCTCACACAGCAAATGGTGCAGCTTTAACTGCATCGGAGCCAGGTTGAAAACGAGAGCTCTTAACACATCCTCAGGAGAAAAGGTTTTCAGGCTGACATTTTGGATTGAGGCCTATCTAGGTAGGACAAAGATAAGGCCTGCCCCTTCCTTTTATTACCATTCTGGTTCTTTTATAGGAGATTCTTTCATTTTTATTGCACCGGAATAGATTAAAGATCTACTTTGACCTCTGACCTTTCCAATTTATTATAAATTGTCCAAAATCTTGAGGTAGTAAGGATCATTTTCACTTCGGGCAGTTATAGTCACCACCACCATGGGAGGCACTGTCCTAGGTGCTGGTCACTTAGCTCAAGGAGACTGCTGAGTTTTAGAAACATGAGATCAAAAATCTCACTCTGATATAGTACGTGATGTTTGCTTTGGTGGAGGGGAGCCTAGAATGCCATAGGAGCACAGGCGTGGGGCATCTCCTCTGGGAGTGAGTGTGTGTGTGTGTGTGTGTGTGTGTGTGTGTGTGTGTGTGAGTGTGGTTCACGAAAGGCTTCCTGGAGGAGTGATCCGTGAACTAAGCCTTGAAGGGTAAAGAGTAGCAAGGCAGTCAGAGGAAAAGGGACGAGACTACACAGAGGCATGGGGGAGAGTGGAGCTAATGCAGTGAGGCGCAGAGCTCCATGTGCGGGACAGCAGGAGAGGGCAGTGGGTGTGGACACTGTATAAGCAGAGAGAGCTCTGCTCCCAGCATACCCAGCCCCTGATGTGGTTCTGAGAGCTGAAAATACAAGAACAAAGCTAAGACAAAGCTTTTAATAATGTGAGCCTTTGACCCCAGAAGAATAAAGTGCCTGCCTACTAGGCTGGACCGTACAGAAGATTCCTGCCCAGACACAGGCAGGTAAAACATGAGAACCTGAGCAGGTCCAGTGGCCCCTCACCCTTTGTCCTTTATTTCCAGGCTTGAATCCCAGCCTCAATAGCTTACCATTTGTAGGGACTTCTACTGTCAAATCAGCTCAACATTTCTCTGCCTGCTAGTAATATAAGATTTTCCCCACTGTTTCCCTGCTCCTCAGCACAGGGTTTCTCAACCTGGCTCCTATTGACATTTTGGACTGATACTTCTTTGTCGTGGGGGCCTCTTCTCTATGTTGTAGGATGGTTATCAGCATCACTGACCTTGACAGACTAGATGCCAGTCGCACTCTCCACACACACCAGATGTAATAATCAAAAATGTATCCAGATATTGTCAAATGTCCTCTGGGGGTTAGGGTAAGCCAAAACCATCCCTATTTGAGAGCCTTTGTGAGAGGTAATATAAATATATATAATGGTCTCTGCCCCCAGTTCCTGACACAGAGCTCCTAAAACCCTTGTAATTTCCTAAGTGATAAGAACGCTAGGGGCAACTCTTGTTCTCATATTTGTCTTTGACCTCATCCCTGACACAGGACTCTTAAAACCTTTGTAAATTCCTAAATGATAAAAGCACTAGGAGCATCTTTTGTTCCATTGAGGGAACTACAGATGGGCTCCTGGATGGGGACTGGTCACCAGAACAAGCTAGCCATGACAAGAAACTTGGAAATGTCACCATCACTCCTCATCCTCCAGAGAGGTGTGAGGGGCTAGAGATGGAATTAATAGTTTCTAATGCATACCTGAGGAGGCATACAAATCCTCAAATAATGGCATTCTGAGAGCTTCCAGGAGGGTGAACATATCCACATCAGGTGGGTGATGTACCCGAACTCCACAGGGACAGAAGCACCTGCGCTTGGGACCCTATAAATAGCTGCTCAGTTATATTTTTCTGTTGAATTCAATAGAAAATATATTATGCATCAAAGAGCAGTATGGTCCCAAAATGCAGTATCAGCACTGTTGAGCCTCATCTTCTCTGCCCATGACATAGCCTCTAATTCTAATGGGAGAGCAGAACACAAAGGAAGAACACAGAGGATGAAGACATCATGTCCTTTGTCATTTGCCCTGTCCCCAAACATCTCTCTTGCTATATTTAAATTCTTTTGCCTATATAAGACTCATTAATCTAATTGCAACAGAAACATTCCTTTTTAACCTACAGAGGCACATCAGCCTCAACAATGGCTGAGAGACAGGAGAAGGGAAAAATAACATATACTAGCTAGCACCAGGCCACCTACCTGTGTCTGACCTTTTCAATCCAAAAGGTCCAAACCTGCATGTCAGAACTCTGCTGGTAAGAGGAGAGCCTGCTCTGATTCTAGAAACAAGCCCCCACACTAGCTATGTTTCCTGCTATGGGACGTTACCCACCATGAATGCAACTGCATAGCTGCTCAAGTTTCCTGGGCAAGCTGTTCTCATCCTCCCTACAAATTCCTATTCCTGCTAATACCAGATTCTGCTTACAATACATAGGACGTTGCTCAGAAGGTCTGGAACTGTATTTTGTGTTTTAAGGGTAACTGGGAGTTATTTTAATCAAGTATGATACGACATGTAGACACAGAAATGACTGTCATGAAGCTAGGAAGTTTATACAATTCCCTAGAAACAGAAAGCTTGGTGTGCCATGCAGGGCCACATGGTGAAGCACTAGGGTTGGACAGGAGGCAAAACGTGGGGAAGTGTGGGCAAGACACTTTCTTGTGGTTTCTGTGGGAAGGAAGAGGAAAGGCAGGGTAAGCAAGTTCAGGATTGGCTTGTTTGAATAATTTCAGCAGGTTCTGAGGCATAGGGGCTCTGAGCCTAGTGGTCTGGTACCTGTCCCTAGGGTGATTCGGGCAGGGAAATAGTAGTAGCCTGGAATGTGAAACCCAATAAAGACTCCAATTGGAGGCATTGGTTGGTTTGCATATGAAAGGCATGCCCCTGACTGAGTTGTTTCCTATCTCTAGGGATTGACTAACCCTGTGTGGTACAGTCTATTCAGGGTCAACAAGACCTGAGATAAAGCAACAGTATACAGAAAACAAAAAGATATAGTTGATACAGTTTGCCATTGGGGTATAAACATTAAAGTGGTGGTTTGCTGGCCTTTTGTTTGCTTGTTTCATGCTACAGAATCCTTTTTTTCAAATGAAATCTTATTTAGATGGACAACAGTATATAAAGTTATTAATGGAGAGCTGTTCTGATTGGAATAAGGATCATCAGCCCACGACCTTGAATACACAGCCTCTCTGCCCTTTTCCTGAGTGGTTCTTGAGGGAATCCTAAAGATCTATGCATGAAGGCTTACAAACAGGGCACTGGAGGGCTCTCCTAATGCCAGTTGTACCTGCCACAACATGGGAGCTGGCTGCCCACATTCTAGTCTCCTGTACATATACTGCCTTGATCTGTTGGAGGTTCATCAAAGGTCCCATGAACCCTCACCCAGGTCTGTTCTGCCAGAGCACCATTCCCAAGTGTACCATCTGCACCAAAGACAAGGCCAGGAAAGGAGACATCGCAGTGCAAGCTGGGATTTGTATTGAGTAATTATATTGTTTAGAGATTTGATAGGGACTGAAATCACAATATATTTCTCTGGGGAGTTAGGCTAGGCCATGCAAGAGACTGTGGCCTAGAATAAAGAGACCTGTGCAACCTCCTTTACCACCTTTCTCTTAAACTCCTGAATCTCAAGTCCTCTGTATCTTTCCCCTCCAGTGGCTAGGAAAGGCCCGTCTGAAGATGAGCCAGCTAACCATGGAAGAGTAAGAGCAAGGTTTTATCCTGACGTATAGGCCAGAGTAATTGCAATGATCTACCCTAGACCTTCTCTCTCTGTGTCTTAGTTCACTAACTGCAAGTAAGCAAAACAAAGTACATCAGCATTTCACTATCACTGGTGTCGTCATCTTCATCATCACCATTAATATTGTTAATTTTATTATAATGATCAGTTTTTTCTTAATATCCCTTTATTGCTTCATGGCAATTATTATTAATGTAAGTTTGGTGTGCGTCTTTGCCCTGAGATGGTGGGAGAAGTTGTAGCTCTTTATCTCATTAACCTGAATATTCTAAGTCCAAGTTCCCTCAAGCAACTGTGGCAATGAGGTGACATTGTTGCTGTTATTTCTCTGTTGACTTATTGTATCACATATCTGTAGGTATGCTGAAAGCCTGGGCTCCTCACTTCATGGGATCACTCCATGACCTTTAGTGAACCTCATTTCATCCTGTTCCTTGGGCTCATCAAGGATCATTTGTTGTCCTTGATTGTACTTCTGTGACCTGTTCCTTCCCATGTTTTTGTTTTTCTTGTGGGAAAAACATCCATTGAGAGGGAAGAGTGAGCTTCCTATTTGGAATCTGAGTTAGAAAATGATTCCCCATTGTTTTGCATGATGGAAATTTCAAGTAACATCTCCTCGGAAACAGTGGTAACTGACAACCTGATTAATCACTTATTACTCAGTATCAAATAATGGAATTTTTTTGGTTTATTTATTTCTGATTTTGAATTCAGAACTGTGTTCTAGAGAGTTGAAGAAACTTGCTAGAAGTCTGACATCTGAAAAAGCAGAATAATATCCAACTTTTCTATAAGGCCGCTCTGTGAATTGTAGAACATCCTAAGCACATAGGAAAAGTGCCTAAGTTGAGAGTTTATTATATGTACTAAGTGCAATTAGTACCATGTTAGCTCCAGCAGAAAACTGATAGAGGAGATTCAAAATGATGTGTTAGAAGAGCACTCGACTAAGACTTAGAAAACTATTTTTGTAATACAAGTGTTTCTATTTATTGGCTGCATGATTTTAAATTCCTCTTTTCCTTTCATTCATACTGACATGAAAGTTTGACTGTTCAAGTGAGATTATTTATATAAAATTTTTTGAAATTTACAGAGTATGATACATATGTAGAATCTTGTTGCATGTAGTTATCTAAAATGAAAGCAGCACACATGCACATCTCAACTTACTTTCTTGGCTTCCTAGATAATAGTGGAAATTAGAAGTTAACTTTAACTCATATGGACAGGTAGGTGAAGTAGAAACAAACTCATGTGGAGATGGAAAGGAATCATCCTTGAGCAGATGAGTAATGATAGAGGGAAGCAGTTGGCAGTGGGTTGTGTTATGTTCCCAGGCCTTACTGATTCTGGCACAGTCACCTTGAAGATTTCCAGAAATTTAGGAGCAAACACTTAAATATATAACAAAAAAGCAAAGGTATTTGCAGAATATGATAGCATAACTTCAAGGTTAATTTAGCAAATTAAAAAAAAAAATTGTGGGGTCTCTTACAGTTATCATACTAAGATTTTGAAATACCTTTAGAAGTGTCTAAAACTCATAGATGTGGAAACCAGCCCAGAAATTGTTCAAGGATGTGAAGTGAAGATTCTGAGGTGCTCTGTAATACTGTTGGTTTTTTTTTTCATTTTGAATTACTGACTGATAGAACCCCAAGTGACATAAGAAATAAGCTAATCCAATCATTTCATGATCCACATGGTAAATCTGATTTTCAAGATGGTAACTGACTTTTCCAAGGTCACACTTTAAATCTGTGCTGTCCTATCTGGTTGACATTAGCCACACATTGCTGCTGGGTACTTGAAATGTAGCTAGAGAAACTAAAAAAATTGAATATTAAATTTTATTTTATTTTAATTAATTTTAATTTAAATACTGATATTTGGTTCAGTAATTGGAAAAGTTTCATTATGTCAAAGCAACTTGTCTATGTTAATCTTCTTTTTAACTGTGAACTTTATGGAATCTAAATACAGATCAATTACTTCTGAAGAAAATTTAACATCTAACTCAAGAGGTGCTATAAGTATAAAATACATATCAGATTTCAGAGACTATTAAAAAATACAAATATGTCATCAATATATTTTATTTTGATTGCATGGGTTATTTTATTAAATTTATTTGTTTATTTTTGGCTGCGTTGGGCCTTTGTTGCTACATGTGGGCTTTCTCTAGTTGTGGCGAGTAGGGGCTACTCTTTGTTGTGGTGTGTGGTCTTCTCATTGCGGTGCCTTCTCTTGTTGCAAAGGAGGGGCTCTAGGCATGAGGGCCTCAGTAGTTGTGACATGTGAGCTCAGTAGTTGTGGCTCATGGGCTTAGTTGCCCTGTGGCATGTGGAAACTTCCCAGACCAGGGATCAAACTCATGTCTCCTGGATTGGCAGGCAGACTCTTCACCACTGCATCATCAGGGAAGTCCCTTGATTGTATATTGAAATAATGTTTTGAATACATTGAATTAAATAAAATCTATTAAAATTAATTTTACCTGTCTCCTTGTACTTTGTTTTAATGTGGCTGCTAAAAATGTAATTACATATGTGCCTCAAATTATATTTCTATTGGATAGTGCTGCTCTAGAGGATAAAACAAACAAGACTACAAATCTAGATTTTTATTCTTGGTCTCTTGTTCTTTCCACTGAACTTTGATGCCTCTTTAGCATGTTTGCTTATGTCCTCCATTATTTTTTCAAAAGCTGGTATGTGGGCTTTCATCAACATGAAAATAACATTTTAAAAAGCTATCTGGATGGAGAGGGCACTCTGGGAAGATTGCAGAGTAGGAAGTACTGGGAATCTGTCCTCTATCTAGACAACAATTTCACTGGCAGAATCCATCTAACATAACTCTTTCAGAGCTCTGGAATCTGTTGAAGGTTTGCAACTTCCAGGGGAAGCCTTGGTAGGTAAATTGCAGTTAATTTCAGTCAACTTCAGCTCTTAGCACAGTAGCAGCTACCCACCCCCAACCTTCACCCCCATGGCAGGCAGCTGTGCATATATTTCTGGAGCAGCCTACACACACAGCTTGCAGGAGCCAGAGTGGGGAAAAAGGATGCTGTTCTCCAAATATCAGGGATCTGTGTTCTGATCACTGATTGCTGCTTCTGATCACACAGATGTAGGCCAAGAGATCCACAATTGCAGCCTCTATTGTGCAGTGACATGGCTCTCCTCATTCTTGTGAGCCCCTTCTCCACTGATGAAGTGATTTTTAGGGGATTTAAAGAGCTAGTGCCCTCTCCCCCTCCCCTTTATGTTTTTCTCATTTCCCCTTTTAGAAGTCAGACATTAAAGAATAGGACATTTAAAACAAATACCCACATATGGAAAATTAGAAAGTGACCACACATGTCCAGGAAAAGCCTACGGCTCAGAAAAATCCTGAGACAACATTAAGTTTACACCTCAGGCTGATTCTTGATCCTTGATACAGAGACAGCCTACAACAATTTACAAAAACAATAAACAAATACAATTACAAGAAATAGCAAACTCTGGAGAAGGGGAAGAATCTAATTTCTAGAGTTACCACATTATTAGATTCAAATGTCCAGTTTTCAACAACAACAAATCTTAAGGCATAGAAAGAAAGGGGAATGTATGCTCATTCAAAAGGGAAAAAAAATCAGCAGAAATTGTCCCTGAAAAAGACCTGATGGCTGATCTAATAGATGAAGAGTTTAAGGCAGATGTCTTAAAGATGCTCAGAGAACCAAGAAAGATGTGGATAAAGTCAAGAAAATTATGAATGAACAAAATGGAAATATCAATTAAGAGAGAAAACATAAGAAAATATAATTGAAATTCTGAAGCTGAAAAGTACAATAATTAAAATGAAAAATTCACTAGAGGGATTCAAAGGCAGATTTAAGCAGGCAGAAGAAAGAATTGGTGAACTTGAAGAGGGGACAATGGAAATTATCATGTCTAAGGAACAAAAGTAAAAAAGATTGGAAAAAAGTGAACAAACCCCAAGATGCCTGTGGGACACCATTAAGCAGACAAACATATGCATTGTAGGAGTCTAAGAAGCAGGAAAAAGAGAAAGAGGAACAGAGCATATTTGAAGAAATAATGGCTTAAAGCTTCCCAAATTTGATAAAATACATGAATACAAACATCCAAATAGCCCAACGAACTCCAAGTAAGATGAACTCAAAGAGACTCACACTAAGGCAGAGTATAATCAAATTTTCAAAAGTCAAAGAGAATCTTGAAAGCAGCAAGAGAGAATCAACTCATCACACACACAGGATCCTTAGTGAGAATATCAGCAGACTTCTCATCAGAAACTTTGGAAGCCAAAAGGCAATGGGCATATATATTCAAAGTGCTAAAAGTAAAACAAACAACAACAACAAAAAACCCCACCATATCACCTAGAATCCCACATCCAGCAAAACTGTCCTTCAAAAGTGAGGGAGAAATTAAGACTCCCCATAAAAACAAAAGCTGAGGTAGTCTGTTACTGAAAGACTGCTCAAGAGAGTCCTGCAGAGTAAAATGAAAAGACATTAGACAATATCTCGAAGCTGTATGAAGAAAGAGAGATATTAATAAAGATGAAAACATGGGCAATTATAGAATCTAGTATTATTGTAACAATGGTTTGTAACTCCACTTTTCGTTTCCTATATGATTTAAGAGATCAATGCATTTAAAATAATTATTAGTTCATGTTTTAGGATGCACAGTGTATAAAGGTGTAATTTTGTGATATCAAAGATCAAAAAAGATGGGGATAGGGCTGTAAGAGAGCATAGCTTTTGTGTTACTGAAATTAAGTTGGTATAAATTCAAATTAGAGTTTTATAACTTTAAGACATTAAATGTAATACCCATGGTAACAACAAATAAAATAGATATAGAATATACAAAAAATGAAATGAAAAAGAAATGTAAACATTTCACTACAGAAAGTCAACTACATACAAAAGAAGATGATATGCAGGAAATGAGGGACAGAAAAGCTATAAGGCATATACAAAACAAACAGCAAAATCACAAGTCTCTTCTTATCAGTAATTACTTTAAATGTAAATGGATTAAACTGTTCAATCAAAAGGCAATGATCCAACTAAATTCTATCTATAACAGACACAAATAGATTGAACGTGAGCACATGGAAAAAGATATTCTATGTAAATAGTAATCAGTAGAGAGCAGAGGTGGCTATACTAATATCAGATAAAGTAGACTTTAAATAAAAAAGTTTACAAGAGACAAAGAAGGACATTATATATTAATAAAAGGGTCAATACAGCAAAAAGATATACCAATTCTAAACATTTATGTACCTAATAAAAGACCATCAAAATATGTGAAGCAAAAAAAAAAAAAAAAAACAGAATTGAAGGGAAAATTATAGGCCTACAGTAATAGTTGTAGACTTCAATACCCATTCTCAGTAATGGCTAGAATAACCAGACAGAAGATAAGTAAGGAAATAGTGGACATATATACCATAATAAACCAACTAGATCTAACAGACACACATGGAACGTTCTACCCAATGATATAATACATATTCTTCTCAAGTGATGGGTGTATGACCTATGCCCCATGCTTGGAAGGGCCCCAAACTTCATTTAATGCATGACTGTCATCATCTTGAAATTCTTAAGTTTTTAACAAAGGACTCTGCATTTTCATTTTGCCCTGGGCCTCACAAATTACGTAGCTGGTCCTGGGTACAGATGGTGGAAGTAGATGTGAATTAATATTGGAAAGATAAAGTTGTACTTGAGGCTTACATCTGGATGAAAGTGAGAAGTGGGGCCTTTGGAGACATTTTATCACATGCTTCTCCCTAAACTGAAATAAACCAGTATATACAGTTCCTTCCAGTCTTTGTTTTTAGATTAGGAAATAGACTGATAGCTGACCTATGACAGCAGTGAAATTACGGGTATGATTCCATCAGAAAAACATCTATGGAAGCAGCTGTCCACTGAATGGGAAAACAAGAAATAGAAAAAGAAGATTCAACCAATTGTTTGCAACTGTAAATTACAGCTTAGGCTATAATTACAATAACTACAATGGAAAGAATTGCAGTGTGTGCTGAGTTAAATATTTCACTTGTGCAGAATTTAGCACCAAGTTCATTCTTTTTCTAATAAGTGATTTTTATTTCCATCAGTACATAAATGAAAATGGTCATTAAGACTGAAATTTAGCAGGTGATAAAATAGGATTCATTTCTACATAGTTTGCAGTTTGTATACATGCACAGTAATGTTTCTGCAGGGGACAGGGGTTCAATCCCTGGTCCGGGAAGATCCCACATGCCGAGAAGCAACCAAGCCTGTGCGCCACAACTACTGAAGCCTGTGCGCCCTAGAGCCTGTGTGCCACAACTATTGAGTGTGCTGCAACTACTGAAGTCTGCATGCCTAGATCCCATGCTCTGCAACAAGACACCTCATTGAGAAGCCTGTGCACTGCAACGAAGAGTAGCCCCCTCTTGCCACAACTAGAGAAAACTTGTGCACAGCAACAAAGACCCAACACAAACAAAAATAAATATAAAAAACAAAAAATGAACAAACAAAAAAGTGCCTTTGAGATATTCAAAGGAGCTTAATAAACAATCTTTTTGGTTACATGCATTTGGAGATCAAAGGAAATGTCTGGTCTGGAGAGGTGAATTTGAAAGTTTATAACTGGTGATTGAAGTCTTGAGCATTAATTAAGTAAAGAAAAATGGGAGAGAGAAGAAGAGGCCAGTGGCCAATCCTTGCAGAATGGATATGCCTGCTTGTGTGACTGAGATGGGGGATGGGGCACAGAGGTAGGAGGAAAACCTTCAGTGAATTGAGAAGAAGAGACGCCAAGAGAAGCGACGATCTTATGAAGATGAAATGGTCAGTGGTGCCAAAAACTACTAGCAGGTGCAATAAAGATGAGAACCGATCAGTACCTGTTAGATTAAGTAGCATAGAGGACACCAGTACCACTAAAAGAGCTGTTCAGGGGACAGAAGCCAGACTAGGGTGGATCGAGAAATGGATGGGATAATGATAGTGAAAATGCACACTTTGCTGATGTCCTTTCTCTCACTCCTCTTCTTCAAAGACATAAAGAATCAAGCCATATGATTCTCCATCTGTTCATTCACTCTGCTGAGAGAGCTTGAGATGTATTGGAGGTATCCAGGAAGAGCCCATTCTCTCCAGGGGCTGAGAACAAAGCCAGGGCAGCAGAGATGATGTCCCTGCACTTCTGGCCCTGCTCCAAGTCTTCATCTGGAACTGATATATGAAATTAGGGAAACCACTGAGCCAGTGGGCTTCACTCCTCCTTTAAGAAGACAAGAGATCCGGAGAGTATTCATTGCCTTCCAGAGGAAGACTAACCCTGGGTCTAAGCTGAGACTCGGCTAAAAGGAAGTGTGCAGTCAGAGTATGGCCCCTGTGAAGCCATGCCTGGTGGGCACTGTGCCAAGGTCCCACAGTTAGCAAAGCATCCTCCTAATTACTTCAAATGACCAGAGGTCTCACCTTCACAAAGTTCTCGAATTTAGACTCCTGTCCCTGAGTCTAACTGAGACAACACACACAGTCTCAAGTACACTAACAGGATTGGAGAGAAGACATGCAAAAACTGTAAATGTCTCTGTTCCCTTTCACCTTGGGCAAGCTACTGAACATTTCTGTGCCCCAATTTCTTTCTCTTTGGAATAACGATAATGGAACATACCTCATATTGTTCTTGGAAAATAAAATGACATAAGATATGAAAAGTGCTTTGAGCAATACATAGCATATAGTAAGCACTTAATAAATGTAAGTTATTATTTTTCTTACTACCAGACGCTTGTGAAGAATATGATTGTATTACATTGTATTTCTGGTATAAAACATTATCTTTTTTTTTTTTTAATATACTGGAGCCTTAAAACAATCCAAGTGTTTTGGGTTATTCTCCACTTCTGAGTGGACTTGACAATGCTTGCTAAAGAGGAATTGCCCATAGAAACTGAATGTGGGAGAAAGTGGTGGTGGGGAGTCTAACTCTGTGTTCATAACTGCAAGAGATTTCTTGACTGCTCAGCCTCTTTTGCTCTTTAAAAGGTATTGATCTGATGATAAAATGCCTTTTGCTGCGCTGCTCTTGTCAATGTCGTTGTTAGTCATATGGCCAGTTCTAGTTGGAAAACTGTCTTCACACGTGTGACCAGTAGGTAAGGCCAGCTCTTAGCATGTCTGTAGGCAAATGGGACTGCTGAGGGTTGCTTTGTGAATTGTTATACCAAACATTAACTTAGAAAACTGTAGCTCATAGGAATATTAAAGTTTCAGGTGCTTATCAAATAGATGTAGAACTTTCTAGAGGCTGAAGTTTCTGAAAAAAGGAATTGATAAAGCTCATCTGATCGAGCTTGATGGTCAGGCAGAAAATTCTTATTTTTCATAGAAAAAAAATAGTTGCTAAAAGATTAATTATTGGACATGGTTATTTAAACTAGACAAATTAATCTTTGGAGAGTCAGAGTTCATAGAATGTATATATGTAAGAGCAATGATAGTTTCGCTATTTTTTTACTATTGTCAAATACAGAAAATATTCACATTGTGATGGTATTTCTGAGCTCCAATTAATTTCTCCTAAAAGGCACTCCACACATCTGAAAGATATGCTTGTCTTGGCACCCACCCTGGACTAATAAAAGAACAAATGTGATACTTAGCAGGGCTAAAACTTCAGTCTGGAAATGGAGAGACTAATGCACAGTGAATTCCATGGAGAGAAATCTAGACTCAGGAGCAGGTAGAGGCCATGAAGGAAGGCAAGAATGGCTCACTTTTCAAGGCTCTGGGCTAGGGATCTCCACTTGGACAGAGGGCATCTTCTTAGGATTAATCTTAACTACCTTAACCTGTTTTGGGGGTGGAGAAGATACGGTGGGCGGGGGTGGGGGCAAGAAATAGCAGCTCTCTTCTTGGTGCTGGGTCATCTAGGACTTGCTTTGTATAAATTTTACTAACGTGGTGGATAGGTATTAAATTCCCATTTAACAAATGATAAAACTGAGGCTCAGAGAGTGTATGTGACTGAGCCCAGGTCGCATAGCTGGCAATTTGGCAAGGGTGGTTGGGTGCTGGGACCAAACCCCATGCCATTCATTCCTCATCATACGTGATCTTTACTCCTCCATCCTGGCTGCCTCTTATCATGCAGTTGGGTCCCCCTAGTTTCAATATCTCTTTCTAATGATACTTGGAGGTGTTTTTTAACTAGTGAGTCACAAAGATTACATGAACATGGCTGAATCTGTATCATGGGATAAGAACAATTCACAGTTTACTTTTCAATTAACCTAAGTATAATCATTATATTCCTGCTGGCATTGTTTGCTGTACCTGTCTCATTGTAGTCAACTAGCTAATTGGCTGACAGCTACCTTGATTATGAAAGGGCACAGACAACTTAACAAGTTAAAAATATTATAGAGGAAAGCAGATGAAGCAAAAATAGGAAATGAGGAAAAGCTGCATTTTGGCTAAGAATGTGACTTTGCTTTGCACGGTGGCCTCTTCTTTCATTTCCTGAATCCCACTAACACTCCTGCTTGGGCTCTGCCTGATTCTTATCACAGGCTGGAAGGCAGTACAGGAATGGTTGCTTCTTACTTCCTTAAACTGGAGACTTACAACCAATGACAGAGAACAACCAATATCAGCTGATAAAATAGATCGAAGTTCAACATTTCCCTCATATTGTCAAAATATTGGTTTATTTCATTCTGACACCTTTTCTATGTAAATGTATAAACATTTTTGCTGCATTGAAATTATACCATATACAATTTTATTTTCTGCTTTCGTTTTACTTAATATTGTATTGTTACAACATGCAAAATTCTTTGAAAAGAATTTTGAAAACAGATTTAATTAGTTTTTCTTTAATCAAGAAACTAATATATATAGCTCCATCTCATCCCTTTTTATAGCTGAGTAATATTCCATTGTGTATATATGCCACATCTTCTTTATCCATTCATTTGTTGATGGGCATTTAGGTTGCTTCCATGTCCTGGCTATTGTAAAGAGTGCTGCAATAAACATTATGGTACAAGTTTCTTTTGGGATTATGGTTTTCTTTGGGTATATGCCCAGTAGTGGGATTACTGGATCATATGGTAGTTCTATTTGTAGTTTTTTAAGGAACCTCCAAATTGTTTTCCATAGTGGCTGTACCAACTTACAGTCCCACCAACAGTGCAGGAGAGTTCCCTTTTCTCCACACCCTCTCCAACATTTGTTGTTTCCAGATTTTGTGATGATGGCCATTCTGATCGGTGTGAGGTGATACCTCATTGTGTCTTTGACTTGCATTTCTCTGATGATGAGTGATGTTGAGCATCTTTTCATGTGTTTGTTGGCCATCTGTATGTCTTCTTTGGAGAAATGTCTATTTAGGTCTTCCGCCCATTTGTGGATTGGGTTATTTGCTTTTTTGGTATGAAGCTTCATGAGCTGCTTGTATATTTTGGAGGTTAATCCTTTGTCCGTTGTTTAATAGGCAATTATTTTTTCCCATTCTGAGGGTTGCCTTTTAGTCTTGTTTATGGTTTATTTCGCTGTGCAAAAGCTTTATGTAATGAGGTGGATAGAACTACAATCTGTCATACAGAGTGAAGTAAGTCAGAAAGAGGACAAATATTGTATGCTAACTCACATATATGGAATCTAAAAATGGTACTGATGAACTCAGTGACAAGAACAAGGACACAGATACAGAGAATGGACTGGAGAACTCGAGGTATGGGAGGGGCGGGGGGTGAAGGGGAAACTGAGACGAAGCGAGAGAGTAGCACAGACATATATATACTACCAACTGTAAAATAGATAGTCAGTGGGAAGTTGTATAACAAAGGGAGTCCAACTCGAGGATGGAAGATGCCTTAGAGGACTGGGGCGGGGAGGGTGGGGGGGACTCAAGGGGGGGGGAATCAAGGAAGGGAGGGAATACGGGGATATGTGTATAAAAACAGATGATTGAACTCTGTGTACCCCCAAAAAAATAATAATAAAAAAAAAGAAGATTACTAACTGCTCAAAATAAAAATAAATTGTAGGTAGTCAAATTTAAAAAAAAAAAAAGAAACTAATATACTTATAGGGTAGACAAATCAGGAGTATACAACAGTATGGTCTCTCCCTACCCATACCCAGCCCTATCTCATCCCTGGCACACTGGTAAAATGCCTGCCAGGCCTCTTGCTATTAGGGCAAATCTCTGACTCTGTGGTCATCCTGTAGCCAGTTGTGGAGTAGCTGAGTCGCAGAAATGGGATGGAGGTGTTTGCACATGGCTTCCCTGCATCCCTAGCCCGGGACACTTCTTCCTTGATAGTTTTTGCCTAACTTTACCACACCCCACCCCAACCCTGGCTGCCAAAGCTCAGTTCTGCTGCTTGGCCATTTAATAATGACCATAACATTGTGCCCGTGGAAGATCTCGCTGTAAAATCTGCCAGGTTGTTCTGCCCTTGGACCTTTGGACAGAGGGCTTGTGAGTCTGTGCGCATGGAGGCTGCATGTGATCCATCCAAAGCACCATGACCATGTGGGGTGGTAAAAGCAAACTTGAAGCAACAAGACACCCTAGACTGTGCCTAGGCCCTCCAACCACCTGTCCTTGCTCCTTGCCTTGTGGCTTTAGGTTCTGGAATCTATATCCAACTTGGATTGTTGTATCCTTTGGCAATTTTCCTCCCTCTTTTTCACTTCTTCATCTGACTGGTTCACACCTACGGCTTTCAATGCTGAGTGTTACCATGTGGGTTTTTCCATCCTAACTTCATGAAACATAGAATTTTAACTCTGGCCATGGTAAGCCTATTCTGCCTCTCACTCCTGCTGGGATGGAGCAGATTCCAATATTTTGCCTATGGATGTTGTTGGGTCACCTACCTTGGGGCAAAGCATGAAGTCCCAGTCATTCTCCTGCTCCCATATCCAGGAAGTTCAGTGTGATAGGAAGAAAAGACAGCCACTATTATTGTCCAAAAAAGAGGGAGATTAGTGGAACTGACACTGAATTTACATTAGCCACTCCATGCAGTGTCGCCACCACCTTGCCTATATTTCTTCTCTTGCACTAATTCTGAAGTAGTTCCAGTAGATTTTAGGCTTCTGAGTCCAAGAGGTAAGCGTAGAGAGGATGAACAGGCTTGCCATCCAGACTGCTCTGTTAGAACGAGGCAGAATCAACAGCCCCTCTGTGAAGGTATTCTATAGCCCGATTCTCTGCCTCCCCTGGATGTGGCCCTGGTAAGCTAATCTATCACCAAATTCTGCCAAACTAACAGCAGGACAAGTTGTCAAAGACTTCAGAGTATCTCTTCAGAGGTCCCTCTGGTCCCTCTCATTCACGGGTGGTGTAAGTAAAACAGGCTACTTTTCCAGAAAGCAGTAAGAACTATAAACTGTAATTATGTATCCTTTGTCCCAGATATTTTATTTTAGAATTTATACTTTAGGAAATTGTTGGGCAAGCATATGAAGGGGCAACTGGGTAATTGGAAGGATGCTGATGGAAGAATTGGTCATGAAAGCCAAAAAGGGAGGCAGGAAGGGAAGGATGGAAGAAGGAAAGAAAGAGAGAGAAACTTTAATGTCTCACAGTATGGAACTGGTTAAATAAACCATGGTCCATCTATAGATGAAATACTATAATACTGGGCAACTTTTAAAAATAGTTTAAATGTGGTTACTAGCCTGGAGGAACATTTTCCAGGCTAGTAACAAAATGTTGTTAAGTTAGAAAAAGCACGTTACCAAACAGTATCCTTTTAAGGATATGAACTAAATGTTAACAATGGTTATTTGTGGGTGGTGTGATTTCAGGTGACTTTTATAAATTATTTTTGTTTATATGCTTTTTTTGAAATCCTCTACAAAAACACGCATTACCTCTGTAATTAAAAATCACAGTGAAGGAGAAAAGTAACCAGTGAAGTAACTGAAGCCCCCAGCCATTCTGAGCTCATTGCCTTTTGTGAGAAGTGCCAAGCACCACTGGGACCCAAACACATCTTCCTGTCTTTGAAACAGGGCTCTCTCCCCAAGTCAGGATGAGCAGAGAAATCTGGATGAGAACCTCATACTTGCCAGACATCGCCTCATATAAATTCCTGGCGCTGGCAATCCTGAGCCAACAGAAGTCCCACTTGGGGGCCAGCCCTGAACAGTGAGTTTTCAAGAGCTTCGTTTCGTGGAAGCTTCTGCCCAGCGCCACCCAGAGGACAATCAAGGAAATCCAATGGTTCCTCTGCTCTTCAGGCCCATTTCTGATCTCAGTAAAAGAAACTGCAGTTGTCTCTCAGTCCACTAATGTCCAGTCCCCAGCTGAGCCTCGCAGGACCACCCAGGTGCTCTGCTTTCAGGTGCTCCATCCCAAATGGGATCAGAATCTTTGCGGGCGGTGCCTAGGAATCTCTTTGCCCACTGAAAGGTGGAAGGCAGTTAGGTTGTCTACACACCCCACTCTCTGTGCCCTTAGCAACTCATGCCAGCAGAGCTAATTTCTCCTTTCTCTCTGTGCGAGGTGGTGGAGTGCGTGGGAGCTCAGACACACTGAATCTCACAACAACATTATCCGTGCCTTCATTCATTCCCACTGCCTGACACTGGTGGTAAATGAGTAAGCCAGGGCTACCCTCCCCAGGATGATGCAAGCAGAGGGTAAGCTGGCATGTGAGTGGGTAGTTATTGTACAGTGTGATAGGAGAATGGTTAGAGGTCAGAAGTACAGAAACCAAGACGTGACAAGGTGTGGAGTATTCAGAACTGGTAGAAAATCTGTGTGCCGGGAGCACCAGAGGCAGGGACAGCAAGGGGCTGTAGAGTGGGTGAGATACATTGAGCCCATTGTACAGCTGAGAAGACAGAAGAATTTGGAGCTAAAATAATTTGCTTGTGGTAATGTAGGGAATTGGGGTTAGAAATAACTCTTTTCTCCACAGGTAGAACACTGGCTGGGGTTCCTACCACCCATTCAGGTTGCTATTGTGTGGCCCTGTAACCCTAGGAGAAGGGATATTTTACTGCATTACATCTTTAATTATTTTGATGTCATGGATTCCTTTGAGAATGGAATGTACAATATGGAATATACATGTATATATACACACTTTTGAAAAATTGTGAGGGATTTATTGACCCACTGCAGCACTTTTACAGTTTGTAAGATAAAAACTCCTAACCCCCAATAAAGGACAGAAAGCAGTGGGAAGGGTGAGAGTGCACGGAACTGAAATCTAAGAAAACAATTTTCATCATTACTGGGAGAAAATGCCTTTGTGAAGGGCCGGAGGAAAACAACAAAATGAGTAGGCCGTGTGACGCGCTGCCAGCAAAACACCCAAAGTGATGACAGCTGACGTGCTAGCAGTATTTTAGGATCTCTCCACCACTTGCACATTTGTTACTTAGATACGCTGACAGAGACCCACATTACAGATTATTGACTCTCTTTCCATTGAGGCTTTTCCATTGAGGCATAACAATATCAAAGCTATGGGCCTGGAAAAAAGCATCGAGCTATTGGTGTGATGAAAACTATGCAATGTGTATTAATGAAATTATTCAGTGCCATTCCCACAGGATTCCAGAACATTCTCATTTGCCTCTTGGTGGTACAGCTTCCTCTGCAGTGTCTCTCTCCCACACATTACCTCAATGCCACCAACAGTGTTTGCCCAGCCTGGCCTCTGGTGTTAGGGTCTTGTTCTGTTAGAATAAATATGATAAAGTCACTCTCGATAAGATGGCTGTTCATAATGTAATGAATGGCCCCATTGAAATGACAGCTGAATTGAAGCATCAGTTTCAAGGGCTCAACTAGGAGAGGTAAGGAATATGAGAATGCAAAGAATGAAGATAATTTGGTTCCATGGCCCTAGGATCACTTAGCTTATCTCTGACGGTGCCATCCTTGATGTCTAATCTGAAGTCAAGTTAAAAAGCACTTAGACCAGCGCTAAGAATGTTTGCTCAGTGGAGCTTGTCCTTTTAAAACCTTCCGCAGATGGGACCTCGATTGACAACTTTCCTCATCCTGTGGAATGGATTAGGAGAGCCCTAATGAAATTATAGGAGCCCTGGAAGAGACCTTTGGAGAATCTATTCATCAACTTCTTTATCATATCTTACAAGGTATAGATTATTATTATTCCTGCTTAATAGATAAAGAAAGTGAGTCATCTGTAGTGAAAAGAGTGGGGTTTGGTACAATGGAGTTCAGAATTCAGTGGATCTGAACCTCAACATCCTTATCTATTAAATGGGGATAAAACCTATGCTATCCAACACGAGTATAGAAATTAATCAGCTACTTTATCGAAAGTGCCTAGCATCAAGTCAGGTAGACAGTAGGTGCTCAGAAAGCAGTTTGTTCTTTTAACCAACTGGACCAAAGTCACTCTTGTGGAAAATGGCAGAGCCAGGTATTCTGATGGCAAATCCAGGAATCAGTCCATGCGTGCTTTCTTGCCTTGCCTACATCTTCTGTTTTATCAAAGCCAGCGTGGAAAGAGCTTTGCATTCCCATCTGGAGACTTGGAGATTCACCTTTCATGACAAAGATTCCTGCAGAATTAATTCACAGCATTGCTAAGATGGGGTGGCGGTGGATGTGAGTGATTTTTTTTTATAGTGTTACAATAATTTATCATCTTCTCTCCAGCAGCCGTACTCTGGCTGGCAGCTCTAAAAACCCTACAGTCCACGAGAGAGCAGTGAACAGAAATATTTTCAAGAGCAGATGGGACGTACCTTCAAAACGCAGGATTGTCCCACTGAAACTGGGACATCTGGCAACCCTAAAAAAGCCCAAACTAGATGAAATAAAAATTATGAGATGGAGAAGCAGAAAAATATGTCTTTGCATTGATTAGCAGGGAATGTAATTAATCTCCTTCAACTCCCTTTTCAGGCCTGTGGTGTAAAACAAGAAGAAATCGCAGTCTTACTGCATTCCCCTGTGACAATTCTTACATGATAATTTCAAAGTAGTATGAGTTTTAAAACTTTGTAGGAATGCCTCCCCTTCTATTGTTCAGAACTGTTCAGGGAGTGATAAAATTCATGCCCAAATTTCCTCAGTACAATGCTTTTCTTATTAGCCTGGCCAACGTGGGGTTGAGGGGGAGGGTGGAGGATGTTCAGCTGACTAGAACCGGGCAAACTTTTAGTTTTATTAGGAAATTATACAGACGAATCTTTCTTTGCCTATTAGAGGGTTTTATTCTGGATTTTTCTTTTTGTGGGATGCAGAAGCAAGAAAGGGAGAGCTGACCAGCCCCAAGGAAATCAGGAAGATTTTCAGCTTTTCTTCTCAACTGTACTTCCTTCCTCCTCATTCTGTTTTGGCTGCTAGTATCCTGTGTTACTTTGGTCATATATTTCTTATCAAACCCATGTTCCACTTAAACTAAACACCATTGGACTAGATACCATTGTTAGTGTGTGGCTGTGCACCTTTGTCTCCTTTTCCTGTCCTTCTTGGGTCCAGCCCAGTGCCGGAAACACTCTAGCTGCTGAAAATAAAGTGTGTGTGGATTTGAACAGACTGGACCTCTGATACTGATGATAATTCTGCACTTGGTCTCGAAGAGGACCAGATGAGGAGTTAGTATCCCAGGTCAGTTATCTGCTAGGCCACAGAAACAGGAACAAAGACAAAATCTAGGAAACTAAACCTTTTAAAGGCAACTATCCTATCTTTATGAAGGTATCTTAAATATACATATATATACATATTTTTTTCTTATTGAATTGTAGTTTATTCTCCCAAGTAGTCTATCATGCCCACTTCTTGGATTAGAGAAGCATTATGGACTGAACTGTGTCCCCTCAAAATTCATATGTTGAAGACCTTCCCTCCCAGCGTGACGGTATTTGAAGACGGAACTTTGGGAGATAATTAGGATTAGATGAGGTCATGAGAGTAGAGCCTTCATGATGGGATTGGTGGCCTTATAAGGAGAGGAAGAGAGAAATCTCTCTCTCCGTGTGCGGGCTAAGAGAAAGATCATGTGAAGGTACAGCAAGAAGGCGGCCATCTGCAAGCTAGAAGGAGAGCTCTCATCAGGAACTAAACCAGTTGGCACCTTGATAGAGGACTTCTAGCCTCCAGAGCTATGAGAAATTAATTTCTGTTGTTTAAGCCGTCCAGTCTACGGTGATACAGCAGCCTGAGCTGACTAATACAAGAATTGCTGCTCAGCGTGACTAAACACCATGCCCAAGGGCACATGGCTATGAAATGGTAAAGCCAAGATAAGAACCCACGTCTCTAACTCCAAGGCCAGGGCAGTTTCTACTACACCATGTGGCCAGCTCCAAGTTCATGACCTATTGTGCCTAACTATGTAAACCGCACATGGATGTAAGCCTCTCTTTTATCCTAGGGGTTATATCCTGGAACAAACCCGCTAATGTGAGCAGTGCATGGGAATTAGAAAACCCTCCATTAGGTATGAGCTGTGAAACCAGGCAGCCTGCTGCCCTCAGCCTCAATTGCCTTACATGAATGGTGGGAATTTGTGGAATCAAATTGGATATGGTAAACTTGAAAGAGATTCGTGAGCTGTTAAGCACCTCAAAAACAACAGATAGCATTTAAAGTCAGAAGGCCCCTCAGAGATGACAGAGACTATTTTTCTCACTTTGCATATAAGTAAATTGATAATAAACAATGATCTTTGAGGACTGACCCTGTCAGAGTCACCCTCGATTCATCCCTGAGAGAACATTTGAGGGCCTTGTTGATTTGCACAATTAAGAAAGAAGTCAGGGCCAATTTATTCATTAAGCACAGAAGGTGTGGTGTGTAGGACACACAAGACCTTAAGGCCCATTTTAAATTTCTTTTAACATCAGAAGAGAGAAGTAAACTTTTAGGTGAAATGAAATATTTTAATATATAATATTAATAAGTTCATCTTTATACTAATGCAGTTGTAAATTATAATATTTACAGTCACACTGGACTCCTTACTGATCTCCTAAAAGCACTGCAGTCTTTCCAGAGTCTTGTCTGCTTGCGCTCTTCTTGTTGTCTACACCATGCCCTCTGTCTACACCATTTTCCCCGTGAGGCAAACACTCTAATGTCACCTGCCTCTGTCCCTTTGTTAGATTGCGTCATAGATCTTGGTCTCCTGGTTTTAACCATTCTTATCATCCTTACCACCTTTTGCCTTGTGTTTTAATCATTCATTCAGTGGGCCGGCCATATCTAAAACATGCAGAATGCCCTGTAAGTGGCAGTAAAGCTTAGTGGTAAAGACCAAGGACTCTGGTCCTGAGTGTGAAACTCAGTTTTGCCACATACTAGCTGTGTGATGCTTGCCTAGTCAGTTAACACGTTTGCCTCAGTCTCTTGATCTGTAAAATGGAACTAATGATAGTATTTATCTCACTGATTCTTTTGAAGGTTATTTGAATATACACCCACATGTGTGTGCAGACATTCACATACACAGATTTACCACTGGGAACACAGTAAGCACTATGTAACAATAGATATTATCAATATTTATTGTGACTTTATTAACATAATTATTATAATATTATTATGTATCAATTTCTAGCCCCTAGGGATACAAAGAGCTCTTTAAGGAATTCATAGTCTAGTGGGAAAACAGGTATGTAAAGAAGATATGTTAAGATAAATCTTTCTAAGTGTTTTGAGAGCCCAGACTCTCTCTAGCCATGGGACGTTGGGAAGACATTTTAAATGTATGTGGAGTGAGGCCGGGTCTTGATAGAGGGTTGGGGCTCTGCAGGTTGGTGAGAGGCAGCACATTCTAGGAAGGGTTTGCAGATTTAAATAGTCTCAAAATGACAAGTTATGTTTGGAAATTGGTGAGAAGTTTAGTGTGGCTAGAGCCTAGGCCACTTCCAGGGAGAGGAGTCGGCGGGGGGAGGGGCGGGCAGCGAGGTGGGAGAGAAAGAGCTGAGCCGTGCTTGGACGTTTGGTCCTTTTCCTGCAAGCTTTTGGAAATTGGAGAGTAATCCACTTGAATGTCTACTCTGGGAAGATCACAGTGGTGCAGGGTGGAGAGAGTTCTAGAGGTAATTGCAGGGCAGGAACCAGTCAACAGTCTATTGTGAACATAAGCTCAGATTTTAGTGTGGAATCTAAGTCAGAGAAGGTTTGAGGAGAGAGATTAAGAGGCCAGAAATGCAAGACTTCACAGGGCATGGTGACAGATTGGTTGTAGGAAGAAAGTGGGAGGGAAAGATTGATGCTGATTGATTCTTGGTTCTTAGCCTGGGTGGCAGGATCAATGAAGACTGAAAATGGAGAAGGATGAATTTGCAGCGCCTCTGGCACACCTGTGGCAACATCAAGGAAGCCCCTGAAAGGAAGTCGGTGCTCAGATGAGAGACCTAAACTGGGATAAAGGTCTAGGTCATCTATAGGCTTGATGACTTTTATCAATAAAAGTCATCAAGCCTGTAGATGATGGTCAAAGCCTCAAGAGTAGCTAAGAGCGCCCAGGAAAGGGTGTCAGCTCTAATTGGATGAGAATCACAGATCGCCTGCAGGGATTCAAACCTGAACAGTTATGGGAAAGTTAGGAGGGGTCAAGGACAGAGTATACTTTATTTAATTGTTTGTTGTCTGCCTCACCCACAGAACTGTTAGCTTCTTGAGAATAGCACCTTTGTGTTCCGCAACAGTGGCACTGGCACACATCCCATGATATCATGTGGTATAAATACAAATTGAAGCTTTTGGGGAAAATACTACCAGCAGATGGGGAGTTGAGTGTACATGATCCTCCAAGGTTTATTATTCCAGAGAAAGGTACCCAGTCAGGCACACCATTAAAACAGCTGTGGTAGAGAAAAAGCTTCCACTTCCCTGAAGTTCTACCTATGTATAATGGTGGGGAGGGGGCGACCACATAATGGTATAAACTCCCTGGTAGAGAAGTGTCCTCATTAGAAAAGCAGAACCTCAGAGCCCCGTGACTGTCTGCTTTGGTCCCTGTCCCGGTGAGCTGACTCTCCTTGCTGGACCACTGGGGGAGAGGAGGCGAGCCCCCAGGGCCACGCGATCTGTCTCTCCTCACTCGCATATCACCAACACCTAAAACAGTGCTCAAAACCAGTCACTGAGTAAATGATGTACTCCAGAGTGTCTAACAGTGCTTGAAACATAGCAGGTACTCAAAGAGTGAGCTTTCTTCTGTCTTCCAGATGCTTACAGGACTCCTGCTAATTTCGAACTTATTTCTGTATGCCCTCTTCACCACTCATGTGTTTCTGTGAGGTCTGTCTCTCCTCTAGGGGCCCTAAATACCCTGGGGTTCTTCCTCTTTTTTGCCTCCAATCTCCTTTGCTCGACCTGTGTCCCATCCCTTTACCCCTCTGTTCTCTACTGGACATAACACTTTACAACAATCTAATAAAATAGGGACTGCAGCTGCCATTTCTCAGCTAAGGAAACTGAGACTTTCAGGGGTTAATGTCTTGCTGAAGGTCATAGGGAAGGTAAGGTGCAGTGTAGGAGTGTCTAAACCTTTCGACTCCAAGCCCAAGTCTCTGCAGCTGCCTCCTTTAGGAAGTATGTGATCCTCCTTCACAATTGTCCTTCGGCAGATCTTTGGGAGCAGATGATGGAACGCTCCTCATGTCGCACTTCCAGGAAAGCCATACAACATAGGCTGCTTAGAGCGGAATGATGGAAATGAGTGGAGAGAGTCCTGTTAGTCAAGAGAGCTGGGTCGCAGGGTCAGCTCTAACACTTGGCATATGTGTGACCTTGGGCAAATTTCTGCATCATTCTGGGCCTCAGTTTTCACTTCTGCAAAATGGGAATAATAATTCCTTCCTTTCTACTTTATAGAATTGTTGAAAGAATCAACGATTGCATAATGAATATGCAAAGCAAATGCAAATGCAAAAATAAATGTATAACGTGAGTGCAAAAACATAGAGGATTGTAAAGTTGTCCACAGTATCAGGGGGTCTCTCTTTTTCATTATAAAAATGGTCAATAATGAAAAGAGTGCTCTTTAGGGTCTCTGAAGATTGAATCATAGTATTAATTATGTGTTAATTTAAATGCTAAATTAGTTTTTCCTAAAAGGCATTGCGCATCTTCAAACTGTGCTTTATAAACTTTCTTTTTATCAGCCAAACTACATTTCTCATAGTTCATTCTGGCAGAAATGATTCATTGTCATTGTCACCACTTTGATAAACAGTGCTTTGAGGGCTTAAAACACCCCCAAGGATAGAACTGATATTTGCCAAGGGAGCTTTTGGTCCATGAATCTCACCCATTTGCTCCTTGTGCAGTTATCTGAGTGAGGGAAAGGGCCTGGCTCTTGGATCTGGGACATCTGAACTGACTCCTGCCAAGTGGCAGGGACAATTTTAGTGCTGCTGAGAATCCCACTGCTGTTTCCGCCTACTCCCGCCTTCCTCCTTCCTCCTGTCCTTGAGCACGCAGATGCTGCCTGCCTTCTGCTCTCTCCTTTACCAGTTTCTCGTATTTCCATGTCTCCTTGCACCCGTTTTCCTCTCTCCAGATTCTCGCTTATCACTGTGTTTTCCTCCTTATCCCTCCCCATCCCTCATGCACAGTTTTATATTGGTTGGTTCCTCCAATAGACCTGTGTTATCTCTTTCCCTATCCCAGTAAGCATGATGGAGCACAGCCTGGAGGTAGCAGGGGTGATTTTGTTTTTTGGCTTGAACTCCCAAAATGCCAATGGTGAGATTCTCTCCAAATGTGACCAGTGTCTTTACTTTCTTTTTCTTCTTTTCCCTGGATTGCTGTATGCTTCCATTAACTGGACACCTGTCTCCGGTTCTGCCCAATCCTGTCTACAAAGTCACCCCACTGCATTCAGAGTGAAACTTCTAAATATTAAATCTGACCATGTCACTTCTAGAATGTCCCAGTAACTCCAGATAAAATCCATATTCCTCAACTTCACATTCAAGGTCATGTATCACTTGGCCCCTACTTACTGCTGGGAACTTACTCATTCCCAGCTACGCATGTAGCACACACTTAATGTTAATATCTCTATTGGCATTGCTAGTGAATGAATGAGTGAATGAATTAGTGAATGGTAGATGCTCAGCACGGGCAGTAGTGTAGTGCAATGGAAAGGTTAGACCTGTGTTTAGGTCTCAGCCATTTATTCACATAGATTAATTCATAGTAATTAATCTATGATAGTAAATAACAGCAAATATTATGCCCTTCCTCAAGGCCAGGACTAGGGAGAGGTAAATGAGGGATTCACTCTGGATGCAAAATTTAAGGGGACACCAAAAAACTCAAGAATCAAGAAAATATTATTTTAATATAATATTTTTAAAAATCAAAGTTAACGCAAAAATCCATGATGAATGCAATTTCAGAATTTAATAAAAACGGTATCTATCCTGCACTTACACAACTCACCTCATTTTGTTCATCCTGCCCTTCTTACAGGATTACCGTGAGGACTCACAGCAGGGTGTTAACAACCATCTAGCCTAGTGACAGCTCTTTCACTCTGACTTGAGTTTTCTTTAAAGCAGGGATGCCCTGAGTGTGGCTCACAGACCAGTGTTGATCTATAAACCATTGTTAGTCTGCAGTGAGATAAGTATAGAAGTTAAAAGTGTTTATATATTTTATGGTAATTGGACAGAGTGATTTTATGCTCAATCTATTTACAAATTTAGGCTTTTATTTTGCATGTCTTCTGGGTTTTTAAATTTTCTTTTTTAACAATTCACTTTTGTTGTTTACAAAACTTTGGAAATAATTTTACAAAACTAGTCCCTCATCACAGATAATTTAAGAATCACTGACCTCAAGTCTGAGACAGCTCAAAGGTCTCTGGTTTTCTAGAATTGGTTTATTTGTTCCTAACAAGGAGATGTACCAAACTGTGGGTAGATGTGGTCTAGGAACCACCAACTCCAGGGGGGGCTCCAGTATCATTGTAGTCTATGCAAATGGCGCCCCCTGATGTTTTGAGCATAGCAGCCCTGTGTGGGTCCCGCACAGCCCACCAGGATCCACTCTTTGTATCCTCTTTCTTTCAGGTTGTATTTCATTTTCCCTTTTAATTCCTCGCTTGCTGCTGCATTCATCTGGGCAGTGTATCCATCCATCTATCCATTCATTCAATGAACACTTAAGAGCCCCTACCATGGGTGGGGCACATTTACAGACATGGGAACACAGTGATGAAAGAATCAGGCATGGTACCTACTTTTACCTAGTTCTAGTTTACCTAGAACAGGGACCAGATGAACAATTACACAGACAAATAAATATATCAATTACAAACCGGTGACGTACCATAAAAACGAAACAAAGTGCTCTGATGAATTAGAGAGCAAAGCTTCCTTAAACAGTGTGTTCAGTGAAGCCCTCTCTGAGGATGGGAGCCCTGAACTATGACAAGGTCTTAACCATGCAAAAGCAAGGGAGAAACATTTACAGGAAGAAGGAATAAAATGCACTAAATCCAAAGAAGGGAAAAAGCCTTCTGTGCTCCAGGACCTGAGAGTAGAGCAGTGTGATTAGACAGAGGAACATGAGGTGAGGTTGGGAGGTGGCATGCCGCATCGTGTAGCATGTGTTGGCCGCGGTGAGCTGTTCGCACTCCACTCTAAATGCAATGAGAAATCTATCCCCAACTTTAAAACTTGTGCCCCCATCTTTGAATTGTATATTATTTGGGATGTTAAGTGTGATTAACACAAACTGACTCAACCTGGTAAGCCTCTGTTAGCTGCCGTGGGGGACATTGTTTTCCATCTGTGCAGGGCACTTCCACCACCATCTTCCATGAAGGCTCCTCCCTGCACTGTTGATTATTTTTGTATAAACTCTGATCCTTGGGAATCAGGCCGGGCAGGCATAATCTGCTTGGACTCAGTGATTGGTCAAGGGAAGAATGTGTGATGAAAACCAAACTCATCAGGTTACCTTTCTGAGGTTTATTCTATCTAGAACCAACAGGAAAAGGTATATGTCTTTTTTGATTGGACTCCAACTTCCTGTGACTACAATCTCCACCTCAAGGAGAACACCTGTGTGCATTGGAGTGAACGGGGTCAAAAAGAGGCAGTCTTACATAAAGGATAGATGGACAGAAAGTTGGAACAGCATCAGTCACAGGTCCCAGTCTCTGACCCTTTATGCTGCCCTGGTTCCTTCATTACCCTAAAAACCTTCTAATAAATCTTCTTTACTTATTGTTTTGCCTAATCTTGTTTGAGTACGGTTTCTGTGACCTGTAACTAAAAAGACAACTGCAGCCTCCCTGACTCTTGACTACCTCCAGGGCCCATCCCTTTCCACACTCCTACCTTGCCCAGGACTTCATCTCCCTTCACATATTTTAAATACAGAGAATGAAAGTCTGTGTTTCCCAAAGTGGGTTTGTCAGAAGCCTTCTACCATTGGGGAACTGAATTTAACCGTTTCTCAATTTTTGGAGATGTCCTTTATCATCTCCAAAAGCAGCCGTTGGAGAATTGGAAGATCATAAGTGAATATTCCCCATTGCTTCTATGAGTCTCTAGTTTGGACATATACATACCATCTCCTCATAGATATGCAAGTATGCACACACACAGATGCACACACAGACACACAAAGACCACACACTGGAATGCATTCTTACGGATATTCAGGGCATTTTCAGTTGTTGCTTTTATGACCAAATAAAAGAAATATCATTTTCCTCAATGTTCTATAAACGACAGGCCTTTTCTTGGGCTCTGGGTCAGTTTAGAGTTCTTCACAACCATCTGGAGCACAATTTCCTTTCTTCTTAACAATTTCTTTGTGCTGTTTTTCTTTAAGCTCAACTGCAGTAAGGAGAAAAAAGCCTCTAAAACCAAGCCAAAAATCGGTGTGAATCCTGACAGCAGGCTCCAAAATGCCAAGTGGGAGAGAAAGAAATGGAAACAGTGACTTTTTCCAAAGCCATGTAACAATTCATCCTTCAGCAGATATCCATGTGGTCTTAATGTGTCTAAGCTTTCAGAGGCTGGCCTGGGCCAGCAGGAGCAGTTTGTCTTGGTGGCTGCCTGTTGTCATGTGCCCATCTATCCATCTCCTTCTACCACACTGAATCTGGTGACCTTTAGGATTCGCTGCAAATCCAGATGTTCAGTCTGGCTTAGAAACCCCCAGAGGATTAACTACTGGTGTGTCACAGAGGTGCATGTAGATATTTTAAACTGCAAGTGATAAGTTAATGAGGAAGGCGGCTTTAGGAGTCTTGGAACGAATGATCTACTGCTGGAAATTGGAATTTTCTGTGGCTTGCTCTACTTTGAAGAATAAATTCTACTGTTAATCCTAGATCCATACTATATTGCACATCCAGGTGGGTTACGGCTATGAATGTACCCATTTTGAGAACCATGTATACAAAATTCTCAACTCCAAGACACATTAAGTATACACCAGTTATTTGAATTTCAAAATAATTCTATTAATACATTTTTTCCCATCAAATGATTCTAAAAAACATCCACCATCTTCAGTTCCTTTAAGATAGATTATTTGTGACTACTTATACGTATTTAGGGAAAAGTAATGTTTTGAGTAAGGTGGAGGATGTATGTTCTCTGAAACAAAAGTGTCAACTTGCAAGGTTTAATCACATGACTCCCCCTTTAATAAGATTTGATGATTATCTTGGTCACTTTTTATCTTGGGAGGTTTTTGCACTTCATGGGACTCTATGGCTGAATTAAAGATTCTAGCTGGCTATTTGCTGAGGGTGATGGATTTTGTGAGCTGCTACTGAAGCTGGTTAGCTCGTCCCTGGGAAATGTCCCTGGATTCTCTTTTCCACTTGCCTGCTAGGTGACAGGGGCAGAAGTGGAGAAGCCTAGACTTGGAGCCAGAAACCTCGTCTGAGATTAGGCTCTAGTAATGACCATTTGTGTTGCCCTTTGGCAAGTCATTTACTTCTTGGACCTTTCCGTTCCTTATTTGTAAAATGGGAGTAATACTTGCCCAAACTCTCTATGTCGTCACGGGATTTAAATGAGGTTATACATGTGAAAACACTTCCTAATCTAGGAAAAAAATCACACAAAGGTTAATTATCATCCTCTTCATTTTGTCCATAAAATAATGGTGTTCCCTCTGCCTGGAATGCTCTGTCCCTGCATCTTTACAAGGTGTGTTGTTTCAGATTCCAGCAAGAAGCAGAATGTATGCCAAATTTTTTAGTTGAGAGATTATACTGTGGGTTGGGTTAAGGGGACAGCCAGGAAAGGTGGGAAACCTAGACAGTATCAGTACTGAGAGGCCATTGCTACCTCTAAGGCCAGAGGAACTGGGGCTGGATGGGAGGAACAGTGTTCCTGGAGGCTTGCTGGAGCTGGAACGAGGGAGGGGGCCACCCCATGAGAGCTGCCGTTGTACAGGACCACAGCCTCCACCTGGCTGATAAGCAAGGAAAGATTTACTTACTCTCCCTCCTCCTTCCCTCTGGTGTCTCATTGGCTAAATCCCATTGCAAATGAGCTGGAAAGGGAGTTAGAATAGAGAAAAGCAGAGCATGGATGGGGGCAAATGGAGAATCACCAGTTCACCTGGCTTCTTATGTGGTTTCCATCCCCCCAGAGTGGCCTTCCTTACCACCCAGACTTTCACCAATCCTTTTCAACTCCATCATTTTGTATTATCTTTATAACACTTGTCACCACCTAGAATTGTCTTACCATTTATTTGCTTGGTTATTATTATTCCTCTCCTCCTGCTGGAAGGTCTATTCCATGAGGTGAGAGTCCTTGATTTTGTTCACTGCTCTATCTCTAGGGCCTGGAGCACAGTAAATCTTTGTTCAATACCCGCTGAATGAACAATGATGGTAGAGTAATTGAGGAAGAGGTAATATGATTAAAGATGCCATCAAAAGAATACTTGAGCTGTAACTCTATCAGCAGAAATATCTTTGCTCCTGACCTCTGGCTGAATTGCTAGTCAAATTTTCCCCTTCTAAAGAACTCAGGCTGCCCACTCCTGCCAGGGACTGGGGAATGTTCATTAATGACATTGCCTCAATGACTCTTTGTTCCCTCATTGTTCTTTGCACATTGCAACAGAAATAGCTTTTATGTGACAAAGTGGCAGGAAGAACCAAGGCCGCTCGTTTTCTATTCCCAGCTGGAAGTAGGGACTCTGCCACTTCCTCTACACATTCCTTATCATTTTGGCAAAAGGGGAGCTCATGTTGATGCACAGAGACCCCTGCCCCCAGAGTCCTGGATGCGTCATGGCAATGACAATAATGCTGGAAATCCCTCACACTTTAGCTTTAGGAATTAGAAAGTCCTTTTGCAGTCATCCTCTTTTAATCCTGACACGAACCCATAAGAGACATGCTGCTTTCTTGTTTCTTGGATAAGAAAGTTGAGGCTCAAAGAGTTTAGCTGAGTCGAGGCAAAATGGAGGTTGGTCTCAAACTCAGTCCCCTTGGGAGCTCTTTCCTATATCAATGGCACCGAAAAGAACAAAGAACTCTACAGGCAAAACCTGTCACTAACAAGGGAGATCCATGAATGGGAAATCTGGAACAGTCTTTGTCTAGAAACTGGCATGGATTCATTCAGCATCTGTTTAGTGGATCAGGGAGCTCGAGCAAGTAACAAAGACATGGGTTCTGGACTCAGACTTAAGACCTTACCTTAGGATACATTTGCCTTTTGATTTTAGTTTAAGTCATTTCACTCTGAGTCACAGGTTTCTCTTCTCCCAAATGTTTTATTTAGCATGTCTTCTGGAGTTGTTTGAGAATTAACTTCCCCAAATCACACAAAGGGTGAAACCAGAATTTGAGCCCACTCACTAATACTAGAGTTTGCCCTGTGATATAATAACATTGAAAATGAGACTGGAAATTCTTCAATCCTCCTAAATCTCATTTGCCCACTCAGTCAACCCCGTTGTTAGAAAAAAATGAGGAGGAATGAGGGAGGGAAAAGGGACTTGATGTAGTGAGTCTTTGACTTCCAGCAGACGTTGAGTCTGAGAATAGAGGAAGCAGAAGATAGGAGCTGAAGCAGAACATCGACTCGCATTTGTCTTGATATAAAAATTTATCTTGAATAATTGAGTACTTGAGTCTGTCCCTTACAAATATAAAAGAAAGAATAATCCAATATCTTTAGCATGGGATCGTCTCCCCTACCTTCACTTTCCAGTGCTCTCACTAAAGAGGAAATAGAAATTCTGTGGCTTCTTTTGATGTAGGCCATGGGGACCCAGATGAAGCCAAGGATGAACAGCTCTCCTTCTGCTCAACAGCAGTAAATAGCCACCCGTCCCCAAGGAAAGCAGACCTCACTGCTGACGTGAGCATAAACTGCCCGGTCTGCCAGGGCCGCCTCCCATGATGACAATGGGAAGGGAGTCCTTGCTCCTCAGGAGGGCAAGTGGACTTTGCAGTTAATCAAGCAGCCGAGGAGACATCGTAGTTAATCATGTCCGATATTGTAGCATCAGCTCTATGTGAAACAAAAGGAGGGCACGGGTCACTAGCAGTACCAGGCAAAAGGAATGGCAGGTAAAGAGGAATGTTTTAGCTATGAGTTACTGTTTCAAAAAGGAAGGGGAAAAAGATGCTGGCTGTGATTTTAACATGCGTCAAGGTTACCTGAAAAGTGCGTGTAAGAGATTTTTGTGAGGTAACATCGGCAGTGTTGGAGACCTGGATTCATTCTGAGAGAGGTGATCCACTACCAGAGACTCTGAAATTGGAATCAGCTGCCTTGGAAAATAGAGAGCGTCCCCATTTCCATTCATGTGTCCAGCAGAACACAGGTGACCGTTAGGTGAATACTTGTAGTGGATTTAATCACTGGATGGTAGGGACTGGATTAAAAGTGGCTTGGAGGATTTAATGTTATTCAAACTATTCATGGGCTTCTCAATGAACACATCCATATAATGAGAGCAAGAATTATATCCCCAGTGCCTGGCACAAAGAATTGCTCAATTAATGAGTGCATAATAACACATACATACATACTTTTTCAATCAAGTACCCACAATGTACTAGGTATTACGCTAAGAGATTCACACCTTATTCAGTCCTGTCCCCAACCAGTGAGCTGTAGATCGGGGATTCAAAACCTGTCCACCTAATGTTGGTCCTTGCACATAGTATCTCTCAGGCACTGCTCTCTTTTGGGGCCTAGTTTGTTAGTAAATGTTAATCCGAGAAGCAGATTCACACAGTACTACTAAGTGCTATTATTGGCTTCCCAAGGGCCTCTATATTTTAGCAGTGTCATCAATACTTTAACATAAATGTTTAGTATGTAAAGTGGGCACATTGGCATCCTCATAGAGGTTCGAGGGAGCATGGGAGATTTTCTTCAGTGACAAGCCACTTGTTGGAGATCCATGCATTTTGAGTAGGGTCTAACCAAGTTCATTATCATACTTGAAAATGTTTTATGAGCAGTGCATCTTTAGGAAAAAGGAGATAGGCACACTGCTAGGCATTTGAGTAGAATTACTATTTAATCCTTTAAATGATGCAATGAAACACATATTATTATTTAAATTCCTATAGAAAATGAAACCAAAGCTCAGAATGGTCTACCAACTTAACAGAGGCCACACAGCAAGTAGTAGAATCTGGTTTTAAATACAAGTCTTTGTAATTCCACAGTCCCCAAATCTGGAAGGTTTGGGGGAGACTGGGGAAGGTATTTAGTTTATTACTTCTAAAACTTGCTCTGGGTAAAAGCTTTGATCCCCTGAGATAATCATGATTCTATAAAATGGGAAACACTGCTTATTCCACCCTGAATTTGGAGATTCTCAGTGCACATGAGTTCAGTAGAGATCCTACCAATTCCTGCTACAAGGACTGTTTAATCAGCATTTCCCAAAGATATTTGACCACCAGGCCTCTCTCTACCACCATTAGCCGTCGTTGCTGCTGTTCAGGGATTGTTCTTTGTTTCCATGTAATATATGTTAACATTCCATGGACCTTGGATTATAATTTGTGAAACCCTGGTTTATTCTGCTCCTAGGATGAAATCAAAGTCATGGCAGGGACAGGCCATCATTAATACTCTCTTTTCATGTATGTGTGTGTACATGTATGTGTGTGCATGTGTGTGTGTGTGTGCATAAGAGAATCAAGAGAGAGACAGAGACAGAAAGAGGGAGGGAAAGAGAGCCTGAGTCCCACCGCCATATCTAACTGGGAAGAGGGAGCAGCTGAATATGGGTAACATCTGTCACTTCACTTGCTTTTCCCTACAAGTAGGCTCAATGGTTGCCCCAAATATTCTTCTTACCCATTGTTATAAGAGTATTGCAAATGGGAATTTAATGGGAAATAATTTTGTCAGGGATTAGCATGTTTTGCTGGAAGTGGTGGGAATTGGCAAGGGTTGGGGGAGGAAAGGAAGGTAAAGATGAAGCCATTTCCTGGTGTGGACAGATGATGCTAAAGTCTGGGATATGGCAGAACGTACCAGCTTCTCTTAGGAACGCTGGCAGGGCAATTAGGGTCCAGCTTCTCTGAGCCACTGCATGTATTGCCCTGACCTACAGATAGAGAGAGAGGCTGATAGGAAAATTTTAGGATCTCCTCTGATGGACTTGCACATTTTGAAGAGTCTGCCTGGGCATAAGTTCTTCTACCACTGTTCCATATCTCAGATAGATAAGATCGCACTGGATGATATTTAAGGTTTCTAACAGAGCAATGCCCCATGACTTGATTTTAAATATCTTTACATAAGGATTACTAAAGATTGATCATTATGGAAATCTTGTTCAGAATGCTGCTTGCCAAGTAGCCCCCCATACAGGCTCTTCAAGTGTCTTCTAAAATACTTATGAAGAAGTAGAGTAAGAGAAAATCCAAAGCATTAGAAACTGAGATTTATAGACAACATATCAGGATTTGGAATCCCTTGTCAATAAAACATAAATGGAATTATCTTGGGAAAAAAACTATCAGTTTGTGTCATCACCTGGTTCAATGTCATGAAACCGTATCATTAAAAAATTAATAGTTGTTGTCTCCCTTCCATATCATCTCCTGTAGACTTAAGAACCAGGACTTGTACCCACGAGATTGGGAATGTATTTATCCCACAATCCTTCCCTGCCACTTTTTAAATTCTAAGGCAGAGACTATAAATCTTAGAACTAAACTAGGAGATGTAGAGGGCAGGGTTGGGCAGAGTGCATTCTGGAAGTTTCCATACTATGAAGAAAACAATAAAGCCCAAGGTGAGGAAGGAAAAACTTAAAGAGCACAACAAACTTGGCATGGTGAATTTTCACCTATTGTTTGGGTTCATAGCATGAGAGACCCAAGGCAGGAAGATTGTACACTAGTTAAAAGCTTCCTAGAGACTGGTCATGGATCTGGAAGATGTGCACATTAACCTGCCCTCATATTTTAGATTTGAGAAGACAAATAAACAAGTGGAATCTGAACAAGAAAAGGACTATGCTTTCGCCCTGTCTGAAAATAAATATGGAGAATTATTAGATCTCTCCTTACTTGAAGGATGGATAATAATAGTAAGAAAACAGCATGGTGACTATGATAGACTATAACCTCCAAAGAAGACATTGGGCATATCACTGGAGAAAACAACAAAAGGAAGGTACTTCTACAAATCATCTCTTCATGATCTCAAAGAAAATTGGGGGAAGTGATTTGATATATTCAGTACAGAACAAAAAAACATATACTATACTATGTTCAAAAACATGAGCAGACTCAGCCATTAAAAAAGCAGATCGAGTTTAAAAGGTTGGAGTGTGGGATGGAAATAGATTTGAATGAGATAATATAAAATTTCAAGGAATCTTAAAAGACAATAGCAGCATTAAAGCTTACATAGCAAGAGAGTAGAACTGATGTGTAAAAGAATTATCAGTGATATGAATGACAAGTTTGTATCCACAATGAAGAGGCATTATACAAAAAGAAGAGTACAATGCTGAGAAAAAAGATTACAAACGCTAAGGGCAAACATAGTTGGCCAACTTACAAATAAGTATTATTTCTTTTTTTTTAATATATTTATTTATTTATTTATTTTATTGGCTGTGTTGGGTCTTTTTGCTGTGCGTGGGCTTTCTTTTTAAGTGCGGTGAGTGGGGGCTACCCTTCATTGTGGTGCGCGGGCTGCTCATTGCCGTGGCTTCTCTTGTTGTGGAGCACAGGCTCTAGGCTTGTGGGCTTCAGTAGTTGCAGCACATGGGCTCAATAGTTGTGGCTCATGGGCTCTAAAGCACGGGCTCAATAGTTGTGGCACACGGGCTCTAAAGCGCAGGCTCAGTAGTTGTGGCACACGGGCTTAGTTGCTTTGCGGCATGTGGGATCTTCCTGGGGCAGGGATCGAACCCGTGTCCCCTGCATTGGCAGGCGGATTCTCAACCACTGCGCCACCTAGGAAGCCCATAAGTATTATTTCTGAATTAAACCCTGGATAAAGTGGAAAAGACATAAGTTTATAATAATAAAACATATTCTGCAAATTTCATGTGAAGTCAAAGAAACGGCACATACATCTAGATATTTGCATAAAGACAAACAACTAGGATAAAGATAAAAATCAATTATGATCCAAATAAGAAAAACAGGTTTTTTGCAAAGAAACAAACATTAATTTAGCTCAGTTTCTCATTTATAAACTTAAATGTCAGTATACAATAAAGCAATGTTTTTTTCTCTCTCAATGAAGGGTTTTTAGACACAAGAATTTTAGACTCAGACAATTGTGAGAAAGCAATATAAATGTATTTTCTGATAAACAGAAGCTCATAAAATATACCAATGACATACCTACCCTCCCTGATAAAATTATTTGCAGATCCATTCCAGTTAGCCAGGAAGTAAAGCAAAATTCAGAGCTCAAGAGCTCAAGAATGAAGAAGTCATAATATAAAAGGAGTCACTCTGAGTACTTGCTGGCCTATTTTCACAATTCCTTGTCAGAACAAATGTACTATGTATATATGTATATACATAACATATATATTTATATACTTACATGAGATACTATGGAATTCCAAGGAATCTTAAAAGACAATAGCACCATTAAAGTTTACATTGGAAGAGAGTAGAACTGACATGTAAAAAATTTTGTATATTATAGATATATAATTTGATAATTTATGTATATAAAATGATAAGCAATATTATATATGATATGAATAATATAATTAATAAGATGATTTTGTATATAATAATCTCACCTTTACATTCTTACAAAACTGAGAATCTAAAATTTCAGTGCCCATAAAACATGTACACAAATCAATCTATATGAGCTAATTCACATAGACAGTATCAAAAATTCCAAAAGAGCAATAACACAGGCCTCAATGTCTTGATCTCTGGCCTAATGCAATAATACTAGAATTTAATAACAAAAGGTTAATCTATGAAAGCATCAGCAAATTAAGAGCAAAATTTCCAAATAAACCAGGTTGAGTTTTGGGATTTTGATTTCCAGCTAAAGTGCTAAATGTTGGAAGTCTTTGGAAGATGGCCATTTTTGTTTATTTTAGTCTTAAATGTGGATAGGTGTTAAAGAGGGTGTCATTATAGATGGTCAACAAATACATGAAAAGATGCTCAACATCACTAATTATTAGAGAAACACAAATCAAAACTACAATGAGGTGTTACCTCACACAGGTCAGAATGGCCGTCATCCAAAAATCTACAAACAATAAGTGCTGGAGAGGATGTGGAGAAAAGGGAACTCTCATGCACTGTTGCTGGGAATGTAAATTGATATAGCCACTATGGAGAACAGTATAGAGATTCCTTAAAAAACTAAAAATAGAATTACCATATGACCTAGCAATCCCACTACTGGGATATACCCAGAGAAAAGCATAATTCGAAAAGACATATGCACTCCAATGTTCATTGCAGCACTAGCCAGGACATGGAAGCAACCTAAATGTCCATCAACAGAGGAACAGATAAAGAAGATGTGGTACCTATATACAATGGAATATTATTCAACCATAAAAAGGAATGAAATTGGGTCATTTGTAGAAACATGGATGGACCTAGAGACTGTCATACAGAGTGACGTAAGTCAGAAAGAGAAAAATAAATATCGTATATTAATGCATATATATGGAATCGGAAAAAATTGGTATAGGTGATCTTATTTACAAAGCAGAAATAGAGACGTAGATAGAGAACAAATGTATGGATACGGGGGGGGAGGGGTATGAATTGGGAGATTGGGATTAACATATATACACTATTGATGCTCTGTGTAAAATAGAAAACTAATGAGAACCTAGTGTTTAGCAGGGATCTCTGCTCATTGCTCTGTGGTGACCTAAGTGAGAAGGAAATCCAAAAAAGAGGAGATATATATATACATATAGCTGGTTCACTTTGCTGTACAGTATAAACTAACACAATATTGTAAAGCAACTACATTCTAATAAGAAAAGAGGATGTCATATTATCAGCTTAAGGAAAGGTCAGTTATGAAATTTAAAGAAGATTGGATTTTTTTCTTAATAGCCTTTATTACCAAGTGGTACCTCACTCTTCAGATCAAATTGCTTTTGTAAGAAATGTAAACTATTTTACAAACCTGAGAGGAAATTTGACTCCAAACAAGCCTAAAGTGTCCTATAGAGAATGAGAGAAAACATTTGCCAAGTTGTACATGTGCTCAGTCACCTGCCACCCCTCTTCTAAACATTCCTTTCCTGTGCCCAGGGGGTGGGCCTTCACTAACAAGGGAAATACATATCACCAGCATCCTTTGCTCCCCTCCTTGGCCTGCCTTTAACAAGCTTATCTGAATTACTTATTGTTCTTTGCTTAAGTTGAAAAACTAGTCCCCTGAAGACTATAGAATCTTCCCAGAAGTTCAGGCCCTGATTCCTGGCTCTTTTCCAAGCCCAGCACAGTGGAGTTGCCTGCCGTGTGGGACACAGGCCTGTGGGGCCTGTCAGTGCCACTGAGGACCCTTCGGCTGTGCTCAGGCCCAGTGGTTTGGGATGACTTTGCTTCTTTCCATGGCTCAGGTGTCCATCAGCTTTCTGCTGTGGTCTTGGTGTGTTGCTCCATAGATTAGAAGCCTAAAGAGTTCCACAGAGTTTTTCAAAACAGAAAAACGTTATTTGAGTCTTAAACTGCTCTTGAACACAATGCTGATACATCCCTGCTCTTAAAAGTTCTAGAGATTTGGCTTTGATTCATAATGCTTACTGATTCATATAGTGAAAAAGAATGTGTTAAGTTGGGTTTGAATTATAGTGCAGGTCCTGCTTCTGGGTCCCTTTGCTAGGACTTGGTAAGATGGGTGCTGGAGCTCCTAAAGCAGGAAGTGAAAACCACAATTTTTGCCTATGACTGGCTTTAATTGCTCATATTTTGAACTCACTTATATTCTAACAGAGACTAAGGAAGATAGCAGATATTTAGTAAATATTTGCTGAAAATGTTGGCGCCTAAGAGCATTGTGTGTAGTGACCATGCTTACTAGATTTTTCCAGAACCTTCTTTGTTTTAAAAATTCTGTCTCATTATGCAGAGGTATAATTTTGTCCTTATTATTGATTGAAGAAATATGGGCCCTTTGGTCTGGGCTTCAGATAGTTAAAGGAAGATAAGCTGTGGACCTGGGTAAAGCTACACACGTTAAACAACTAGCACATCATGGAAAGTCTCTCAGCTTTGAAGTAATAAAGACCTAGGTTTGCACTCCAGCTTCACCATATATCTCACTTGTTTGGTTGTGGGAGACATTGTCATACAAGTAGGTCATGTATTGTGGTGGGGACAGTTGATGTTCCCATGGCCAAAGTCATGGGAAAAAAATGTGGAGAGTGGAGAGGGAGGGTACTATGAGGTCATATTTCCTGGGACTGAAGGTCAGAAAACCTTCATTTCCCTAATACTACACACATGATCTCCATAATCAGCTCTTTGCCTCTAGCTCTACTTCCATGGAAAGGGTCAGGTTGCCAAGACTTTTGTTCCTAAAACAGCTAGAAGGGAGAAGAGAATCCGGAAATGTATTAATACCTTTTAGCTAGAGGTTTACGGCTACTCCTGCTCTGTCAACAGACCCAGGAGGATATTTGCAGAATGGTTTACATTTCTTAAGTTGTAAAGAAATATTTTACTCAACACCACTGTTCTGTGCAAAGGTTGTGGATTCATTCCAGTTTGGTAGGAGCAGGAAAGGAAAGAAAGCAAGCCTGATGCATAAAAGCCTTTCACAAATAAAATTCTATAATAATGAAAGCCTTGGAACAGCTTTTTTATGTAATTGGGTTAATATTTTTTCCTTTTTTCTGGTGGAAGCACAATACATTCTATCATCAGGCCGAGCTGCTCCCTGTCTCACTGTGATGGAATAACAGCATCATAGCTGAATTCCACCTGTTCCGTTCTCTCACCACTATGTTTGGCCAGTGGCCTAAAATACTTGGCTGCAGAAGAGGGAAATTAGACTGTGAGTAACTGGTGTGATTAACTCACCTCTAAACTCAGGGTAAATGAAAATCCCTTTGGTGAGGGGAAGGGGTAGAGGTTGTAATAGTTACAGCACTTGTTTTCAGCCCTGAAGAAGAAATTAACAAATTGATTTGAGCTGTGATCAGGGATTCATCAGTAATTGAAAAATAAAGTACCAGATCCAGTTATGCAGTTTGACCACGTTTGGGATTTAGATATACCCTAAGCTGGTCTGTAGCACACTGTAGGTCTTTTTTCTGCAGTAAAATCCTCCTAATGTAGGTGCTAAGTTATTCATACAATGCATTTGGGCAATTCTAAAGCACATGAATATCTATTAACTATTCTGCACCTAAAAACCATCCTCTGAGTCAGGCAGGTATGACATCATTATCCTCATTTGGCAAACAAGGAAACTGAGGACCAAAAAATGTTAGACAGCTTGCCAGTGTCACAGAGCTAGTAAGTGATCCAGTTTCTTAACTCCAGAACAAGTAAATACATTCCAAATTTATAGAGTCTATGCTATGTTACAGACTGCTTGTCTCCAACCCAGTGCTCTTCCCAACATATCACCATGTGTTATCCTTAGTGACATTTTTGGGTGTCCATCGGGCTCTCTGGCCCTGCATTTCCTTGAGACTGATGTTCATGCCTGTCAGTTGTATCTCTGTCAAACCTAGTAAGAGCTACTGGAAACCTCACAGAGATTTTATAAGCTATTTCCTTTCTGAGGCTTCATGGACATTCTCTCTCTCCCATGCAGACAAGTGCCCCCCTCTCTGTGCACATTGAAAATACTCAGTAGCTTGTGTCACCTACAGAGCAAGGTCAGTGTGGAATATATTTTAAATCCTTTCATCTAGAACGGAGTCTAAAATGTAGAAGAGGCTTAATATGTATTAATGAGGATATTTATTATGATAAGTAGTGAAAAATTATACTTAATGATAACAATAATAATCATATAATAATCCTAGTAGTGATGACATTTACTGGTGACATACTGTTTTCCAGTTGCTTTTGTATACTTATTTCATTTAATCCTCATAAAAACACTAGACAGGATGGAAAACCAACATGGCCTGTGGCCCCCTTTCTGAGGTCCAACCCTGGAGCTACCCCAGACGATAAAGGAAAACAAAGACAGCCCCAACCAACCTACATAAAACACAAGACATTCCTAAACAACAGAAGGACAAGCACCACGGTGAGTGATTGGGAAGGGAGGGGATTTTACATGTGCTCCTTTTTTCTCCCCATACTACCCCGAGCAGACTGCTACCCCACCCTATTATTTCTGAAAGTCAACTTCAGCAGCCAGCCCAGGGAGGCTAGGGGATATCTGATCAGGGCAGGTCTGGAGGCAGGCCACAGTCAGAGCCAGTACCAACAGACACATGACAAGTGGATCATTCAGTAATTGAACTTTTATTCCTTAATAATAAGCTCCCCCCACCCCAAGGGGTTGGTTTGGTGATGACAAATGAGTGAGAGAGCTCTTGTAAAAGCGCAGAGCCAGCACACAGGCATGAAAGTAGCTCCAGAGGCTCTCCTGTCTAAGGGGGATTCCTTTATCCCCACCTACTATTTAAACTCCTATGGACATAAAGATAGGCTTCAGCTCTTTCCTACAGGTTCATAACACCAGCTGAGATGTCCACTCTATCCAAGGGAATGTGAACTCAGAGGGAAAAACAAAAAGATAGCTTAGGAACAAGCCATATTAAGAGGAAGAGAACAACTTGAACAGCCTATACTAGATAAAGGGATATTAATAAGCCAGAGAAAAATTTAAAATGACTTCCTATCTGGCAAGACACCACCTTAACCAAATTATCAAAATTAACATACCAGTAATGGGACAAATTGACTTCATATGACTCTTTATATGATGCACTGAGAAGAACACAGAAGACAGAATCACTTTAGTGTTATTTCTGGAAAACTGCATAGTCTGAATCTAATCATGGATAAACATTAGACAAACACAAATTGAGGAATATTCTGCAAGATAATGCTTCAGAATGTTGCTGTCATTGTATTCAAAAGATTTAGGAATGTTCCAGATTAAAGGAGAATAAAAGGACATCACAACTGAATGCAGCATATGATCCATCTTTTATTATCTGTATATTTTATTATAAAAGACACTATGGGGAACAAAATTGGTGAATTCTGAATAAGGTCTCTAGATTAGGTAATAATATTCTATCAATGTTAATTTCCTGATTTTGAACACTGTATAGTAGTATCTAGGAGATTGCTCTTACTTTTAGACATTAAATACTGAAATCTTTAGGGATAAAGAGGTATCATGTCTGTAATTTACTCTTAGATGACTTAGACCTATATATCTGTATCTATAGATAGATCATCTGTACCTGTAGATAGAAAAATAAAGGTACTTAACATACAGAGAAAGAGAGCGAGAACACAGCAAGCAAGTATGGTAAAATGTTAAGAATAAGGAATTGGAATGAATGACATATGTACGTTATTTGCACTTTTTGTAAGTTTTCTCTAAGAATGAAATTATATCAAAATTAAAAGTTTAAAAACATGACTCCCACACAAATTTCCTATCCCTTTCCTTGCTTTCTATTTCTCTTTTGCACTTATTACCATTTATTGACATATTTATTTGATTATTTGTTTGTACATCTCCCTCCACTCTAATATAAATTCAATGAGACATGTTTTGTCCAAGCTGTATTACCAGCATGGAGAATAATACCTGACATATAATAAGTGCCAATACAACAAATAAATGTATTATAACTATTCAATGAATATTCTCAAGGGAGGATAGGGAAGGGTATTGGAAAAAATAAACCTGGAACAAGAATTCATAAAGAAGAACTTTCGAAGGTACTGGGTATAAAATATATTACAGTTACATTATGGTGAAATTTAAGAACATGACAGATAAAAGAAAGTTCCGAAAACTTCTGAGCAGAAAAAGATCACCTACAGAGGAATGATAATCAAAGAGATCAGATTTCTCGATAGCAATCCTGGATGCAAGTATATAATGGAATGCAATTTCAAAAGATTGAAGGAAAAGAACATTGAATCTAGAATTTTATATCCAGCTAAATTCTCACTTAAATTTGAACATTAAAAAAGATAGTCTCAGAAATGTGAGGACTATCAGAACTAAGAGCTATAAAGAGAACCCACAACAGAGAAATTCACGTTATTTGTGATAACACAAGAAGCAATCATAAAAATTGAAGTACTAGCCATCAATCAATTTCAGATCACAAGCATCACACAAACTAAAAAGAAGTTTGTAATCACTTAAAAGAAAGCTTATAATTTTAAGTATATAATCAATATATAAGATAAACTCAAAACAAATTATCTAATATAGAAAGTAGACATAGTGCAAGGAAGTTAACCCTTAAAAATGAGGAAGGAGGAAATAATAAAGATTTGAGCAGAAATAAATGGAATAGAGAACAAAGAGCAATATAGAAGATGAACAAAACCAAAACTTGGATCTTTACAAAGATTTACAAACTTTAAGAAAGACTAATCAAGAAAATTAAAAATGTTCATCTGTAAAATATTTTGAAAAGTTAAGAAATAACTATGGACAAAATGGAAAGCATTTAAAGTTTAAAAGAATATCATGAACAACTACAGACAACAGTTTGGAAAGCTTGAGCCAAGTGTACAAATTTCTGGAAGTATATTACATACCAAAATTGGCACAAGAAGAAATAGAAAACATGAATAAATCTTATCATCAAAGAAACAATCAAAGGCCTCCACCCTGCTTTCACCAACAGAAAGCCCCAGGCCCAGATGAGAGTTTTTTGTTGTTGTTTTTTTATTTTTATTTATTATTTTTTGAGGGAAGATGAGAGTTTTAAATGAGTTCTATCCATTCTTAAATAATTCTTTTTAAAAAGAGGGAAAGTTGATTAACTTTTTTCTTGAGGCTAGTTTATTTGCAATTTCAAATCTAGATAAGAACAAGAAATGGAAATTGTATGGACATTTCACTTAAAAACATAGATTAAAAAAGTCAAATTAGATATTAGCTAATGGAATACTTTGTGTATTTAGAAGATAATATACCGCTTTAATGAGGCTTTATCTCAGGAAAGTGGTACATAAAAGAAACACTTAAGTCAGAAAAATGAGAAGAAAACTAAATCTAGAAGATAGTCTCCTTAACTTGATAAAGTCTACATTTTAAAGATATCCAGAATATATCACATGCAACAAAGAAATATAAACTTGATCCTTTTGATGTAGGGAATAAGATAAGGATATGCCCACCATCACTACTGCTGTGTTGTTTAAAATAGGATTAGAGGTTTTGGACAATGCAATAAAATAAAAATATAAGTAAAAGAGGGAGAAGAAGAAAGAAAAGGTACAAAGATAGAAAGTCACGGGGCAATATAAGTATTGCTGTGAAGTTTATGATCATCTGCATAGAAGGCTAAATGGAATTTTCAAAATATGATAACAAATAAGAGAGTTCAGCAAAATTGTCAGACACAAACTTAGGTATCAATGAATGTATCAATGTCATTCTTCTATGCTTGTGTTAGAGTTCTTTAAAGAAATGGAACCAATAGGATGTGTGCATATGTATATGTGTCTGTATCTGGGGATATACAAGTCTCTCTCTCAATAGATAGGTATATCCAAAGTGTGTATATATATATACATATATATATATGAGGAGAGAGACAGACACAGACACAAAACACAGATAGATAGACAGGCAGACACACAGAGATGGAGACAAAGACAGAGAGACAGAGAAGGATTTGATATATTAAAGAAATGGCACCACAAACAGGAGTAAGGGGAAGTGAATTGACTGAAGATTGTTTAGTAGATGGTATTCAGAAAACTGATTCATGATACGCATAAAAAATATGTTTTAGGTCCACACTTTATACCATATATAAGAGTGAACTCTAGAGGTGTAAAAGACCTGTATATAACAGGTAAAGCTATAAAATGAATTGGAGAAAACATGATAAGTTTTTAAATCATTAGGTGGGGAAGTACTTCTTAAATAAGAACCCCAAATCACAAACCATAAGGCAAAAATTAGATTTGACAACATCAAAATTAAAGACCTCTGTTCAGGGAACTGCTCTATAGATTACATTAACATATGGGTGGCAGATTAGGAGAACATATTTGCAACTTCAAAAACCAACAAGGGTTTAATCTAGAAAATACAAGGAACTCCAATTAATCAACCAGAAAAAAAAAAAAAACTGAACACGATAGAAAATAGGCAAAGGTTATGACTATACAATTCAAAAATAGAAGAACATGGAAAGATAATAAGTATATGAAGAGATTCTGAAACTTTTTAGTGAGTGTGATAAGAGAAACGAAAATTAATATAGACACACTGTTTTATATCCATCTTGATGAAAATCAGATAACATCCAGAGTTAGCAAGTGCTTAGGCGATGGGATCTCTGCTGAACAACTGGTGGGAATATGGATGATAAAGCACCCTTCTGGAGAGTAACATGTCATAACTAGGTGGACAATGGCCTGACTGACCTGTGGACGTGAATAGGAACAGTGATATCATAAGGAAAAAGCAAACAGAAAAGCAGCTGGATCATTCATTTCTGCTATGGCATGAAACTCCCTTTCTCCCAATAAGGTGGGTCATTGATGTTAATGTTACCACACCCACCCTACACTCCCACCCAAAACAGCAAGGAAGACAGCCTAAGATTCTCAGCTATGGCATGACCTTCACTCTTTGAGGCTAGCTGAGATCTCCAAACTTTGGAGGTTAAAAAGAGACACCAGGGAGCTATAATCATTAAAAACACCTACATCCTTGATCTTAAGTATGTCATTTACACAAAAACAAAGTAAAAATATAAGCTTAGCCATATCTGAGTCATCATTCTCACCAATTCTTGACTCTGGGCCAGCCTTTGCGACTTTGACTAGCTGACCTTGGTCCTGAAATCTCACTACTAGGTATGTAGCCCTAATAAACTCATAGACAGGGTTATGAACATACTAGTCATGAAAGACATGAACAAGGATGCACATAACTTTTTTAAAAAATACAGCAGTGTGTCCATGTCAATCCCAAACTCCCAATCTATCCTCCCCAACCCCCTTACCCTCTGGTAACCATAAGTCTTTTCTAAGTCTGTGAGTCTGTTTCTGTTTTGTAAATAAGTTCATTTGCATAATTTATTTTAAGATTCTGCATATAAGTGACATCACATGATGTTTGTCTTTCTCTGTCTGACTTACTTCACTTAGTATGATAATCTCCAGGTCCATCTATGTTGCTGCAAATGGCATTATTTCATTCTTTTTAATGGCTTAGTAATATTCCATTGTAAATATGTACTACATCTTCTTTATCCATTCCTCTGTCAATGGACATTTAGGTTGCTTCCATGTCTTGGCCATTTTAAACAGTGCTGCAGTGAACACTGAGGTTCATATATACTTTCTAACCAAGTTTTTCTCCAGATATATGCCTGGGGGGTGGATTGCTAGATCATATGGTAGCTTTACTTTTAGTTTTTTAAGGACCCTCTATACTATTCTCCATAGTGACTGTACCAATATACATTCCCACCAACAGTATAGGAGGGTTCCCTTTTCTCCACACCCTCTCCAGCATTTATTGTTTGTAGATTTTTTTGATGATGGCCATTCTGATTGGTGTGAGGTGATATCTCATTGTAGTTTTGATTTGCATTTCCTTAATAATTAGTGATGTTGAACATCTTTTCATGTGCCTCTTGGCCATGTGTATGTCTTCTTTAGAGAAATCTATTTAGATTTTCTGCCCATTTTTCGACTGGGTTGTTTGTTTTTATGGTATTGAGCCACATGAGCTCTTTGTAAAATTTGGAGACTAATCCTCCATCAGTTGCATCATTTGCAAATATTTTCTCCCATACGGTGGGTTGTCTTTTCATTTTGTTTATGGTTTCCTTTGCTGTGCAAAAGCTTTTGAGTTTAATTAGGTCCCATTTGTTTGTTTTTGTTTTGCTTAAGAATGCACGTAATTTAATTGTGGGTGATTGGGTTGCATTGGAGCTCAGTTGAGTTTCTATCAATGGTGGAATGGATAGGTAAAATAAATTAATTGAGTTATGGCTTATATGATGAGTAGGAAATACATAGACAAAGAAGTAGGGGAAATTTATGCCAAAAGAGGAAACAGCTGGGGTGGGATGAATTGGGAGATTGGGATTGCCGTATATACATTACTAATAAGAAAAAAAAATTAAATTGTATACTTTAAATATATGCAGTTTATTGTAAGTCAATTATATCTCAATAAAAATTCTTTAAAAATGAAAAAAATTTTAAAAATTAGAAAAAAAGAAAAGGAAGCAGCCTTTGCATGGGTGTGATGTGTGGAAAAAAACTTTTGGGTACTTCAAACAAAGTGGCTGTTGTAACTCAGAAGAGAAATATTCAGACATAAATAGGTAGTGGTGATGGGAGATAGAGAAGAAAGGATAAATTTGAGAGGAATTTAGGAAGAATTGACAGGGCTTGATGGTAATGAGAATGAAGAAGAAGAGATAAGTCTTAAATAATTCCTATGTTTCTGGCTTGGACTCTGAGTGAACGGTTATATCATTTATTGAAATCAGAAATACAGAGGAATATTTTTTGAAGTTAACAAGTACAAGGCTATGAACAAAGATAAGTCATTGACTCAGTTGTACAGAATCTTCAAGTTTAGTGGGTAAGAAAGTCACATAGACAAGTGATGTTATAGTAATATATGCAAGGTACAGTAATGGCATCAGAAAGAGCAGATTAGCAGCCTTGGGGGCATATCAATAGTAGTTAATCGTACAGACTCTGGAACCCACTACTACCAGGGTTTGACTCCTAATTCTTCCTTTGAGATAATGTATTCCTTAAGCTTTTCATATGTCAGGTTTCTCATCTGCAAAATGGGAATAAACATTAGCCCCTATACCACAGGGTTAATGTGAAGTTTTCATTAGAACAGCATTGGGAACATAGACAGTGCTTAAATAAATTGGTGAGTAAGGCATCAAGGAGAAGTTAATAAAGGAGATCATCTATAAGCCAAGCCCTGATAAGTGCTTAGGTGTTTTTTAAGTGGACCAACCAGAAAGATGTCAGGGAGAAGGGAAAGTGCATATACAAAGTAATGAAGGCAAGATAAGGCTGAGGATCTGGGGAGATTTGACTAGCTCCTTGTAGCTGGAGGGCTCTGTTTATGTCTGGTATTAGAGGTAGGCAGTGCTGGAAAGGGACTGGAGCCCTATGAAGCTCTGGTTTATTAAACCAGACTCTGTTACTCTTTGTCATTCTTCTTTCCACTGCCTACCACATTCCTTCTCTTGAACATCCTTTTCTTTTTCTGCTTGCTGTCTTTGTCTTGCAGATGGCTATTCATGGATCTATGTATTTTGTTAAGACTTTGCCCCTCTGTATTCATGCCTGCATGCTGTAACTAATCCCAAAGCCAAAATCAAGTTAATCCTTATTGCTTAAACATCTCCTATCTGGTATACCTGGTTCTTGTAGTAGCAAATCTCACCTCTACCATAGAACTCCCTCATTCCTCAGAATCTTAATCTTGGAAACTCACTGATCCTTAGACATGAACTTCTGCATTATATTCCTAGACATGGCCTTGGTTTACTCTTGACCAAATTTATATTCTTATGCCATCAACCTAGTCTACCTTGAGTAAATAACCCTTTGGTCTGACCTGTCCAAGAATGCCTATCTTGGTTCTGGTGAGGAATGGAGGAAGCTTACACCCTGCCCTTGTTCTCTGGAGGCAGTTAATTTTGTGCCTATATCCCTCAGTGACTCATCCTCCCTGACAGGTAACTGGAAGTCTGAGATGCTGAGCATGGAACAGGGCCAGACATAAGATTGAGACAGTACTTGTTTTATCATCTGCAGTCCTTAGTCCTCAGAGAAACAATAAAAAGAGCAGTATTGATAAAAGAAGTAAATTGAGAATAGTCAGACATTCAAGAGAGATATGAAACTATAAGATGCTAGACTGAGAGGGAGAGTCCAAGGAGAGGCAGGAGACAGAACCTGGGAAAGCCAGGTGAGTACAAGAGAGGTCAAAGCCAAGGTGGAAGGAAACAAGCCAATTTTTAATGAGGTGATGTCCTGGTCAGGACATTGAAGGTGGCTAGGGAAGATGAACACTGTGCCATGCAAAATCACTTGGGAGCTCTGGAAAATGCTTAGGAGTTCCTGGAGACCATCCAAAGAGTACAGCTTTTTAACTATGGACTACTCCCTTTTAAGGAAATGTCCTCAAGGCAGTATGATATCACAAAAGGGTATTCAGACTTGGAGATAGAAGCAAGCATTTTGGTTTAGGTTATGTGACTTTGGACAAAGCAAGTCACCTTTCTGAGTCTTAGCTTTTTACATGTTTAATGTAGGAGAGGAAAAAAAAAAACACAAAAAACCAACTTTCCTGCTCTGGGTATCCAACAAGTCTTTAGAAACAAAGTAAAATAATGCATGTGAAAGCACTTAATAAAGCTGTAAAGCCAATATTAATAGAGCAAATTATAATCATTAATGTGATTTCACTGAGGAAGAGATGTTAACAATAGAATGTGCTTGCTATTTCAAGGGTTTGCCGGTGTGTGGGAACAGGGAAATATCAAGGAAGGAGGTCTGACCTAGGGATAAAATTACCAATTCATTCCACCTCCCTTTCAGGGTTCTTATGACAATTAACTTGCCAAGTTTCAACCACAAGACCATATGTTTGCTAGATCACTTGGGAAAATGTGGTTTATTCTGATTATTTGTTTGTATTAACATTATTACTGCAGTGCTTCATTTATTACACTGACCCAAATTCAATCTGTCAGGAGGCTTTACAGAACACAAAAGTGTAAAAATACTCTAAACACTAGTGATTTTTAGAATAGGAGAGCACTAAGCTCACCTCCTCCCCAGCAGATTTTGTGGGCAATCACCTCAGACCTCACCCAGAGTGGCACTCATACTGATCACAGTTCCGGCCCTTTCTAAAGCCTTGAAGATCCTTCTGAAGTGTCAAAGGAATATTCCTATGAAGTAATGACAGCTTTGATATTTAATGTACTTTATTCCAATTATTTGGAAGCTGGTATTCAGTGCTTTAATGCAAATTAGGTCATCTGCTCAAACAAACCACTCGTTTTCTGAGCATACAGAGTAACTAAACATGTATTGAACTTTTGCCTTCAATGCTTCTGTCTCACAATTACAGGTAATATGCTAAGTTCAGACATTAAAGTGCAGAATCATTATAAGTAGCCAAATTCACAGTTACTGTTTTCTAAGTCAGCCCACCAGATGAGGCTTCCTTCTTCTTCAGCCTCCTCTCTCCCCTTTGCTACCACATACTCTGTGTTTCAGCCATACAGACAATTTTCAGTTCCCCAAATGCATCATCCTGTTCAATGATTTTGCGCCTTTGTATAATGCATCCTCCCCACAGCTTCAAGCCTAGCTCAATCTTTGTTCATCAGGAAAGCTCCTACTCATGCTTTAAAACTCATGGCATGCATTATGTACTTGGTGAAGGCTTCCCAAATTCCCATTAGGTAATACGAGCCTGCTCCCTCTCTGCCCTTAATATTTCTTCATGGAAGTTACTGGTTGTCGCCCTCAAAAGGCTACAAGCTCCTTGGAGGAGAGGAGAGTGATTTGTTCATCTTCACAGTTCCTTTTCCCAGCCTGTGGTCTGGCACAAAGTAGACCTCCAAAAATCTTGTGGAGCGAAGAATGCAAGAAGTCCCTTCTAGTCTGGTTCATTTGTCTGAAGAAGCCTCACTGTCTCAGTCGCCTGTTTCAAATGCTTCCTGATATAAAAGGTCAGGAAAACAGGTCTTTTCTTAGGACAAATGGGCGTGGATTATGAAAATGTTATGCAAGATTAGGCAAATGCTACACAGTTTGCTGCAGGAACTGTCCTCGTATACAACTTTCAGACAGTTTGGCAGGAGCTTCTGTTGCAGGTGGATGGGGCCGGTGGACGGGACTATGACAATCAGCTTTTTTAGGGGGTGAACTTGCTTGTCCCCTGAGCTTTACTCCAACTGGGGAGGTAAGACTGTTTATCAGGACCTTTTCTTTGTGCCACAGCAACCTAAATGCTCTCCCTGATTGTTGAAAGGAGAGACACAGGAAACCAGCTTCCTTTCTCCTTCTTCCTATTTGTCTGAATCTTTTGACTGAAACTAAACTGACAGGCTTGGGTTGAGTGCAGGTGAAATTGAGGGGACTGCAGTTGTTAGAAACAAATAAAATGATGTTAAATGCCATCAGTGATGAGGGGGTTGAAGACTTCACTGGGGAAGAGACAGAAGAAAGAGAATTAATTCTCTGTGGATGGGAGCAAATCAAAATGATAATCTAGAGTTGCAGCTGAAAACTGACAAAGAAATGTGTGGTCAGGAGAGGTAGCTAATTCCAGGGAAGGAGAGGGTCGTGTGCGGTTGTGGGGGCAGGGGAAGGAGAGAGAGAGAGAAGGTCCAGGAGGTAAGAACTGCTTATACGCGTGATGCTCCATTTCTGCTTTCCAGATGGTGGTATTTTTGTGTGAGGATGTCATTCAGAACAATGTTCAGAATGCCATAATCAGAATGGTATTTTAGTACCCCATCTTCAATATAACTTGTTAATTAATGAAACATACTAAATACTAATGAAATTGAATGTTCCAATCAGACTGTAGAACATATTTAAAGATATATATTTATGTATCAACATATATAAATACAATTGCTTTATATATATACACATATATATATATATATATATATACACACACACACATTTATATGTGTCTGTCTGTCTGTCCCTGTATAGAATAAAAGCAATTGTATTTTCGGCAGATACTTTTCTTATGTCAGCACAGGACTCCCTCTCACTTCTGGTTCTGACATGAGGCTGGCCCATTTCAATCACTATCACTAGTGAACTGGCAGGAGAGAGGGAATTGGGCTCTAGTAGTTGTCTGTTCTCCTCCACGGCAAGAGATCCAGAAGTGAGAAATTTCAGGGGAAAAGATGTTTTTAAGGGAATTGTTGTAGGGCTGCTTTTGCATCCTTTTTTGGTACTTCTCCACTGAAAATTACATGGAGTGATAAATGCAATGAGGGACATCCTGCTTTCTGCAGCAACAGTAAAGAGAACGTTAGAGAGAAACAAATAGTGGTATGTCCATTCAATGGACTGCTATGTGGCCACCAAAAAGTGTCAGATGTACATGCTTGAACATGGCATGATGTCCAGCAGGCATTCATAAGTGGAAAATTCTGGAGGACAATGATAGGCAACCCTTTTTATAATAATTACCTCACAAGATTGAGAAGGTGGGAAAATTTTCTCACTTCATTTAATACACGTTGTATTGTATAATATGTATTGTTTGGAATGTTTGCAATGAGCCACACTGATACATTTTTAAATAAAGAATGATTGAAGGTGGGAATGTAAATGAGAGAATGAGAAAGGAGAACGAAGAAGTCAGGGCACAGATCCCAAGAATGTGATCAAGGTGTGAAACTCTTTTACACATAGAACTAATGATTTTCTCTGTCGTGTTGGAAGATGCCATTGATACTGTGTTAGGGAAAGAAACAGTCTATATTTTGAGTCATCCTGAATAAGTTATGTTGCTAATAATATACTAGGTTTCTAGTTAAACATTGAACTTTTCGCAGATTTAATATAATTTTAATAAAGAGGGGCACTAGGGAAGGAAGGAGAGTACATTTGGGAACTTAGTCTAATTTTTTTAAAAAGGAAAAAAGACCTGGACTCCCAGAACCACAGGGTATGCAGAGCAACTTGGACAAGTTTCAGAGAATCACAGAGACAGAAGGGCTGGGTTAGGAGAGGAAGGGACCAGGATATTAAGAATAAAACTTTTTTTATAAACATCATGTCACCTGAGTGTCTTATTAGACACTTAAGTAGTTTTTCAAAGATTTTTTGGTATGTGTTTATAGATTATAGAGAACAGATATTGAAAGTATTTTCAAAGAAGAGAATTAATATATCAAACCTTAGACTTTTCAAGTAAAAACCCACCCAAATTATAAGATCTTATTTATTTTCTACTCATTTATTTCTGTTAAGTCTATGAAGCTCGATTATGATTATTATGTTATTATATAATTTAAGATACCCTGGATATCCTTCAAGTCTCACATAAAAAAGTCTCAGGGATGGGGGGCATGGTCTTCTATAAGGTGGTAGACAATGTAGCTGAATTAGAGATGGCACACTTAGAAAAAGAAAGCAGTTTATTCTTAGTGACACAGATAAGTGACCGTGGAGCCCAGATATAAATCTGAGTTTGTCTCATCAAAGTTATACTCTTAAGAAAAAACAATATTTGTCCAAATAGAACAGTATTACATGCTATAATTAGAGCCTCACATATCCATTTACACTTTCTAAAAGGGTTATCTTTATAGAACTGACATAGCAGTGACTTCTCTGTGACAAGATGTGACTGGTACCAAAAAGTGCCTAACTCAGAGACTGCCATGAGAAGAGAGGTGTCCACTCTGTTGGATAATGAGAGAAAGACAGATACATGGTAGACAGAAACATGGCCCCCAAGGCAAAGATGTCAATATGTTTCCTTACATATTAAAAGGGACTTTGTAGATATGAATAAATTAAAGATCCTGAGATGGGGAGATTATCCTGGACTATCTGGGTGGGCCCAATGTGATTGTAAGGGTCCTTACTGAGAGAGGGAGGAGAGTCAGAGTCAGAAAAGGAGATGTGCTATCAGGAGTAGAATGTCAGTGCCAGAGAGAGATTTGACTATGCTCTACTGCTGGTATTGAAGCTGGAAGAAGGGGTCAGGAGCTAAAGAATGTGGGCAGCCTCTAGAAGCTGGAAAAGGCAGGAAATGGATTCTTCCCATGAGTCCTCAGAAAGGAATGCAGACTTGCTAACCCCTTAATTTAGTCCAGTGAGACCCATTTGGGTTTCTGACCTCTAGAACTATAGAATAATATAATTTGTGTTGTCTTAAGCTACCAAATTTGTAGTAATTTGTTGCAGCTCCATAGAAAACTAAAACAAACTATAATGGGCTCTTCTAGGCAAACTTGATGTTTCAAGGGATCAGTGTCAGTGGGGCATAGGAGTAGGATAACTGGAGAATGTTGCTTATTAAGAGATGGCAGAATCGATGATGTTGGAAGGGTCTCAGAGTTTGACTTCAAGATGTGTAGATGGTGACTTGTCCTTTTTCATCATTCTTCCTTAATCTCAGGTCTAAGCAAAAAGTAGTATAATCAGAATGACACACATATGTTCACTTCATCACACAGAGTATTTTCTGCATATTGCACAAATTTTCTTAAGAATAATTCAAGAAGGTCTTAGTGAAATTATTCTTGTATTTAATCCTTCCATATTTTAACTACTCTGATTTGTTCAAGTCTTTGTAAATTTTCAAGGACAAATTTAACTGCAAATAATAAATTATTTAAAACCTACAGAAAAAGGCTTTCTGAACCAATTCCCACTGAGCAGACATTTCCTGAATCTCAGTCTTCCGTCATCTTCCAGAAGATGCAAAAGAATTTGGGCAAGTCACATAACTCCCCTGGAGTTCTTACTTTGTGAAATTATGCCTAATTCATTGAGACTGGTAGAGAATGTTGAATCTTAGATCTGGAAAGAACCCCAGTGATGGAAGTAGCCCAGATTTCTCATTTTATGTGTGAGAAAACTGGATCAGTTGCTTCAGTTACTTGCCCAAGATTTCACACTGCATTGCCCTCTGTCTGTGCCCCTAAATGCACAACACACCAGGCTCTGTACTAGACAGTAGTGATGCAGAAGTGACAGTTTTTTGTCCTTAAGAATTTTATAATCTAGGAAGACAGATAACATAAATATATATATATATATATTTTGTAAATGCAGTTGTAGAAGTAAGCAGGAGGAATTGGTTAGTCTTAGGAGGGGCACATAGCCCAGACAGGCATCACTCATCACGGATACTCATTGATTTTTTCTTTTTTTGATTTTTTAAAATCTTTATTGGAGTATAATTGCCTTACAGTATTGTATCAGTTTCTGCTATACAGCAAAGTGAATCAGCCACATGTATACATATATCCCCATATCCCCTTTCTGTTAAGCCTCCCTCTCAACCTCCCTATCCCACCTCTTTAGGTCTTCACAAAGCATCAAGTTGATCTCCCTGTGCTCTGTAGTAGCTTCCCACTAGCCACCTATTTTACATTTGGTAGTGTGTATATATTGATGCTACTCTCTCACTACATCCCAGCTTCCCCTCCCCCCGGTGTCCTCAGGTCCATTCTCTACTTCTGCATCTCTATTTCTACTCTGTCACTAGGTTCATCAGTACCATTTTTCTAGATTCTGTATATATGTGCTAGCATACGAATTTTCTTTTTCTCGTTCTGGCTTACTTCACTCTGTATGACAGACTCTAGGTCCATCAACCTCATCACAAACAGTTCAATTTCATTCCTTTTTATGGCTGAGTAATATTCCATTGTATATATGTGCCACATCTTCTTTATCCATTCATCTGTTGATGGACACTTAGGTTACTTCCATGTCCTGGCTATTGTAAATAAAGCTGCAATGAACATTGTGGTACATGTATCTTTTTGAATTATGGTTTTCTCTGGATATATGCCCAGTAGTGGTATTGCTGGGTCATATGGTAACTCTATTTTTAGTTTTTTAAGGAACCTCCATACTATTTTCCATAGTGGCTGTATCAATTTACATTCCCAGCAACAGTGCAGGAGGGTTCCCTTTTCTCACACCCTCTCCAGCATTTATTGTTTCTGGATTTTTTGATGATGACCATTCTGACTGGTGTGAGGTGATAGCTTATGGTGGTTTTGATTTGTATTTCTCTAGTGATTAGTGATGTTGAGCATCTTTTCATGTGTCTGTTGGCCATCTGTATGTCTTCCTTGGAGAAATGTCTATTTAGGTCTTCTGCCCATTTTGGGATCGGGTTGTTTGTTTTTTTGATATTGAGCTGCATGAGCTGCTTGCATATTTTGGAAATTAATCCTTTATCAGTTTCTTCATTTACAAATATTTTCTCCCATTCTGAGGATCGTCTTTTTGTCTTGTTTATGGTTTCCTTTACTGTGCAAAAACTTTTAAGTTTCATTAGGTCCCATTTATTTTTGTTTTTATTTCCATTATTCTGGGAGGTGGATCAAGAAGGATCTTGCTATGATTTATGTCATAGAGTGTTCTGCCTATATTTTCCTCTAAGAGTTTTATAGTGTCTGGTCTTACATTTAGGTCTTTAATCCATTTTGAGTTATTTTTGTGTATGGTGTTAGATAGTGTTCTAGTTTCATTCTTTTACATGTAGCTGTCCAGTTTTCCCAGCACCTTTTATTGAAGAGGCTGTCTTTTCTCCATTGTATGTTCTTGCCTCCTTTGTCATATATTAGGTGACCATATGTGTGTGTGGGTTTATCTCTGGGCTTTCTATCCTATACCATTGATCTATATTTCTGTTTTTGTTCCAGTACCATACTGTCTTGATTACTGTAGCTTTGTAGTATAGTCTGAAATCAGGGAGCCCGATTCCTCTGGCTCTATTTTCTCTTTCTCAAGATTCCTTTGGCTATTCGGGGTCTTTTGTGTTTTTAATTTTAAAATAAAAACTTTTATTGACTTGTTTTTATTTTATGAAAATAATTGTATCCTTGGTCAATTGTTTTTAAAATACTGTCAGTAAAATGAGGAAAGTAAAAACTGTGCATAATCATATCATCCAGATATCATCCAGAGATAACTATTCTTAACATCGTCTTATATATCCTAATATATAGTAATATTACACCTACATAGATGTATACACATGATCATGCATACATGTATATATTTCTAGTCTCTCTCAATATATGCATAATTTTAATGGATATATATATGCATCCTGCTGCCACTTGTCACTTGGCAATCATAAATATCTTATTGTAAAATCACTGATTATCAGAGTTAGAATAAATATACTAACTACTATCTTGTCCAACAGCCAAATAAATAATTTTTACAAATTTTTGAATAGTTTAAGATTTATAGAAAAAATGCAAAAACAGTACAGAGTTCTCCATATCCATTTTCCTCTACTATTAACATCTTACATTATATGGTAATTTATTACAATTAATAAATCAATATTGATACATCATTATTAACTACAGTCTGTACCTTTGTTTCCTTAGTTTTTACCTAATGTTTTTTTTCTGTTCCATGATCCCATCCAAGATACCACATTACATTTAGTTTTCACATCTTCTTAGGCTCCTCTTAACTGTTATAGTTTCTCAGACTTTCCCTGTTTTTGATGACCTTGACATTTTTGAAGAATATTGCTCAAATATTTTGTAGAGTATTCCTCTGTTGGAATTTGTCTGGTGTTTTTCTTATAATCAGGCTGGAGTTATGGGTGTGAGGGAGGAAGGTTACAGATGTAAAGTAGCATTCTCATCACATCATATAAAGGGTGCAAACTATCAACGTGACATGACTGTTGATGTTAACCTTGATCACTTGGTTCAGGTAGTGTTTGTCAGGTTTCTTCTCTATAAAGTTACTCTCTCTCACCTTTCCATACTTCATTGTGTGGAAAAAGGTCACTATGCTAGGCCCGAATCCAAGGAGTAAGAAGTTAGAAAATGTAGTATCTAAATAAGTTATTTGGAATTCTCCTGTACAGGAGATGCTCCCACAATTATTTATTTAATCAATCACTTATTTATATCAGTATGGACTCATGGGTATTTATTTTAAATTTTGGGTTATAATCCAATGCTGTTTTATTTATTGTGTGCTCACATCGTACCAGCTTTGGCTGTTGGGAGATTTTCCAGCTGGCTTCTGTATCTCTTTGACATACCACATCACTCTGTGTGTGTGTGTTTAGTACTTCCTTACTCTAAGATGTTATAGGCTTATCGTTTATGGTTCAGTCCTCTCTCAAGATGCACTGGTACCTCTTAAAGGAGAATGATACTAGAAACCAAGACCTGGGTACTATGCCTGCTTATTACTACTGGGTGTTTGCTTCTAGGCCCTCTCAGCTGACAGAGGGAGGAAATATATATGTGTATGTTAACTCATAAACATATCTATAAATATTTCCATATGTAACCATCTGTATGTGTATTAGGCTAATCATGAGTTAAAACTGATGTCCTCAGCTCTAATCCATTACCACCTGGATTGTTCTAGCCTCATCCCCTTGTTTATTTGTAAATTTCAACTCCAACTGTGAGAAACTCGGCTCCCACATTGTTTGTTTCTTTTCGCTTTTATTTTCATTTAGCCTGGCTAAAGAGTCATCTCTCTTATTGGTCTTTTCAGATAACCAGTTTTTGGATTCATTGATTTTTCTCTGTTGTTTTCCTGTTTTTCAATTTCATTGATTTTTTTGTTCTTATTTTTATCATTTCTTTTCTTCTGCTTGCTTTAAGCTTATGTTGCTACATTACAGATTTTATATCTATTATTTTCTAAAATACACACTTAATACTATGTTTCCTTCTAAGAACTGCTTTTGCCACTTCTTACAAATTTTGACAATTGTGATAAGTTGTATTTTCATTTTCATTTAGTTCAAAATATTTTTAAACTTATTTTAAGATTTCTTCTTTAACCCAGGTGTTATTTAGAATTGTGTTGTTTAATCTTCAAATATTTTGAGATTTTATAGTTATTTTTCAGTTTATTATTTCTAGTTTGATTCCATTGTAGCACAAAACATACTTTATGTGATTTCTAGCCTTGCAAATTTTTTAAGGTACATTTTATGGCCAGAATGTGATCAACTTTGTTGAATGTTCTGTGTGAGCTTGAGAAGAATATGTATTCTCCTATAGTTGAATGAAATTTTCTATACATTTCAACAGGATCAGTTTGGTTAATAGTGCTGTTCAGCTCATCAGTATCCTCACTGATTTTCTGCCTGCTTTGTGTATCAATTACTGACAGAGGGGTGGTGAAGTCTCCAACTACAGTAGTGGATATGTCTATTTCTTCTTTCAATTATATCAATTTTCACCTCATGTATGTTTATGTTCTTGTGTTAAGTGCATATGTTACCCGGTTCAAGCTCATACTGCTCACTGCAGGACAGGCCAATAAATCAAGAGACATGTTGTTGAGGCAAAGGAATAGCGATTTTTCTCAGGAAGGCAGCAGGCCAAGAAGGTGGGGGACTAGTGAACCATCTCACCTGAGTTAAAAGTCAGGCTTCTTTTATAATAAAAGAGAAGAGGGCATTGCTGGTTGTTTCAGGTCTTATCACAGTGTTCCCATAAACCTTCGAAAAGATGGATGTTATTTTCTGTTCTCTAACTTTTTATCTCTACATGAATGAAAAGTGTTATGTCTTTAAAGGTCAAGCCTGGGAGGCAAAGCCTTGAGAAAGTGTTATCATGTGTACTTCAGGCTATAGGCAACATTATTTTACTGTTTGATGAGAGAAAGATGCAGAGCCAGCATAACTAAGCACAGGCAACAGAGCACAAAGTTTTAGAACTAAAGGAATAGATCCAATATGGAGTGAGATTTGTTCTTCTCTGTTACACATACACATTTATAATTGTTATGTCTTCTGGAAAATTTATAACTTTATCATTACATAATGCCAATCTTTATCCCTGATAATCTGCCTTGTTCTAAAGTCAGCTTTGTTTGAAATGACTATAGCTAATCCAGCTTTCTTTTGATTAGTGTAGTGTGTCTCTCTCCATCCCTTTTACATTTAACCTATCTGAGTGTTTATATTTAAAATGGATTTCTTGTAGACAACAACAAACTGGGGGTTATTTTTTTTAACCCACTCTGATAATCTCTGTCTTTTAATTGCTGTATTTCGAGCATTCACATTAAAAGTGATTATTGATATAATTGAAATTATGTCTCTATGTTATGCCTACTATATACGTAATTATTTTCTATTTGTTGCATTTGTTCTTTGTTTCTTTTTTCCCTTCTTTTTTTCTGCTTCCTCTGGTTTTATTGAGCATTTTATATGACCCTATTCTATTTTCTTTCTTAGCGTGTCCTGTATACTTACTTTAAAACATACTTAATGGTTTCCCTAGAGTTTACACTACTCATTTTTAACTAATCTAAATTCACCTTTAAGTAACATTATACCACCTCTCATCATCTTCGTGATATTATTATATTTTATTTCACTTATTCATATACTTTAGTCACCCAGTGCATTGCTACTACTATTACTGCAAGCAGTTATAGTTTACATCAATTAAGAATAGGAAAAATTTTTTTAAATTATTTTACATGTATATATTCTTCTTCAATACTTCTCCTTTCTTTTTTAGATCTAAATTTCTGAACTGTTTCATTTTCCTTCTACCTGAAGAAAAAATTTTAACATGTCTTGTAGGGTAGTCCTGCTAGTGATTGTCTTAATTTTTGTATTTCTGAGAATGTGTTTATTTCTCCTTCACATTTTAAGTATAATTTCATCGGATATAAAATTGGATATAAAATCCTAATTTGATGGGAGGTTTTCATTCAATATTTTAAATATTTTACTTCACTCTTTTCTTGCTTTTATGGCTGGTAAGAAGTCCAGTGTAATTCTTATCTTTGTTTCTTTATAAGTACATCTCTCCCAGCCCCCCAGAATCTTGCAAACTTTTCTCTTTGTTTTTGGTTTCCTATAACTTGAAAATCATATGCCTACCTATGGTTTTCTAGTATTTATCCTACTCAGTGCTTTCTAAATGTCCTAAATTTGTGGAGTCTGTCATTATTTCATTTGATTTTCAGTTTGGGAAGTTTCTACTGACCTATGTTTAATTAAGGTCACTGATTCTTTTCAGGGCTGTGTGAGTCTACTGATGAGCACATCCAATGTATTCTCCATTTTTGTTATAGCATTTTTGATTTCTAGACTTTCCTTTAGATTTTTTGTTAGAGTTACCATCTCTCTGCTTATATTACCTATCTTTTCTTGCATGCTACATACGTTTTCCATTAGACCCTTAACATATTAATCGTAGTTATTTTACATTCCTTATCTGATAATTCCAACATCTGTGTCGTAGTTGAATTTGGTTCTGATAATTGTTTTACCTCTTTAGACTGTGTTTTTTCTTGCCTTGTAATTTTTTTGTTGAAAGTCATACATGTTGTGTCAGGTAATAAGAACGGAAGTAAATAGTCTTTAGTGTAAGAATTTATGTTAATCTGATGAAAGATTGAATATATTTAATGTTAGCTGTGGCTATAGTTGCCAGAGGCTTTCAAATTCCTCTAGTGTCCTGTTTTTTGTCTCCATCTTGACTTTGGTTTTCCCCAAGTACTCCTCAGAGAAAAAGAAAGAAAGGAGAGGGAGAAAGAGAGAGATTGTAGATCTTTCAGCTGTAATCCACTATTATTATATCAGAACTCTGTTGGTGTGTGTGTTAGTAGAATGTGGCAGAGAGGAAGCATTCTGTAATCTTACGATTAGATCTCAGTGCTTTAGTGGGTCTCTGTGTTGGGGCTGAGACTTTCACAAGTGTGTCTCCAATGGTATAGCTTCTTCCTTCCTGCCCCTGTTGCCATACTTGGCTTCAGCATTCCCAATCTACCCAATCTATTTTCTTAAAGCTCTAACCCCAATTGAATATGGTTTTTCTTAGGCGAGACAAGAAATCTAAAATGGTCTAGAGTGGAGGAATGTTCTTCCACAACTGGGGTAAGGTTCTGGCAAAGTATTTTCTCTTGGAGAACAGACCTTTGTTATGGAGAATAATCTGGGCATATTTCACAATGATTACTCTTCTCCTACCGCTCCCAGAGCCACGGGAGTCTCTTTCTTGCATCTTCACTGTGAGGACCTGTTGAGTTTCCTGAAGGTAAAGCTCACAAAAATAGGAGAGATTCTCTTGGATTGAATCCTTGAGAGATCCAGGTGCTGTCCAACTGTGCCATATTCACTGTGTTCTTGGTGAGGAATAGTAGGGTTTTTTACTTACTAATTCTATGAGGTTTGTTGATGTAAATGGTGGTTGTAAGGGTGTTCTTTCTTCTTGAACCACTAAGGAGCCCTTGGGGTTAAAACAGCTTGGAGCCATTAGCCTAGGCAATACTGAGTGTGTTCTAGGTTAAGAGATTCATGAAAGAGAATATGAGAATGGGTAGTCTAGGAAGTACATGTTAGTACTATATCAGCTATTCAGTAATGCTGAAACTGAGTACCCGACAGTGTATAGACAAGATGAGTCCATTCACTGTTTTCAGTGAGATGTCCCTGGATATTTGTTATTCTCCCTTCCAACCAAATATGTGGTGGCTTGGTAGAGAAAGGGGCAAAATCAGTGCCCACTTCCTCTATTACTGTCAGGTAATCCTGTTCATTTTATCAGACATTTACTGAGCAGTTATTTATTTCCTATGAGCAAAGTAACTGGGACTACTGTCCAGCTGCCTGGAGTGTCCTAGAAAACTTCCCCCAAATACCATTCATTTGCATTCTGAGAGCATTTTATACCTCAGTTAGAGCAATGCGCAATTCACAGCACACACCACTGTTTTGAGTCATGGCTAGTGGTCCTATTTTAGCGTTAAAGACTAGAGAGCTGCCTCCATTTTGTTACTTTCTATATGGTCAGATTTAACATATTCATTGTTAAAAAGCAATTTCAATTCCTTACTGACTTTCATCTACTCTGTAGAGTGGATAATCTAAGTCATAAAAAATGTATATTTTCCCCCATGGGGATCGCTAAAGAGAGGTAGTAAAGAAAGTTTTTTTGTTGCCAGTAATAATGCAACCCATAAACTTTTAAAATATATCTTGAATTGCTATGCTTCTAAAAAACTTTATTCACCTATTCTGTGTTATCTTAGGTTACTTTACATGGTATTATAATTTTTGTTTATGACTCTATCTCCATCCTAAAAAAGAGCCCCTTAATTCAGGGAGAATGTCTCATTTTTATATCTGTAGTACCTAGAAGAATGCCAGCCCAGAGATCCTGCTCAATAAATACTCGTTGAGCTGAAATTAAAATGAGTAAGATTCTAGTTAACTTTGAATTCCAACCTAGATTTCATTACTGAGCGCTAGACCTGTATATCCAAACTGCCTGCACAATTATTAGTATGGTCATCATTATACATACAACCTCAATGCATCTAATGATGATTGTATTAAGTTTACATGCCATTTTTATGCATTATTGCCATGAACCCTACAATACTTCTGTGAGGGGAGCAGCTGTAAAATAAGTATCTACATTTTACTGATGAGAATATTCAGATTCAGAAACTGAGACCTGCCCAATGTCTCAACAGGTAGTAAATACTGGAGCCAGAGCTGGAACTAAACACCTGTGGCTCTAAGTCCTGAGCAATTTATGTCTCTCCTTTGTGTAATACAGAATTTTTTTTCAATCTCAATGCTCTGGATATTTGGGACTGAAAAGTTCTTTGTGATGGGGGGAGTGCTCTGTGTATTATAGCATGCTTAACACTATCCTTGGCCTTTACCCATGAAATACTAGTAGCATCATCCACCCAACTGTGACAACCAAAAATGTCTTCAGACATTGCCAAAGGTCCCCTTGGGTGCAAAATCAATTCCATTTGAGAATCAGTGATCTAATAGAAGGCACAACGTGGTAAGTGCTCCATGACAAACATAAGCAAAATGAGAGTACAATAGGGGAGCCCCATTCCTGGTGGAAGCAGCATTTGATTTGGATCTTTACTGTAGAAAGATTGAATTGACCTAGCAGGATTTATTGTGATAAGAACGAATACCCAAATATTTGTTGAGCATGCATGATATGACAAATCTAACTCAAAGGGGTAAAATACAGTAATAAACATCATTAAAGTTCTTATTGAAGTGAAACACCATCTTAATGTCCATCTACTGGACATTAAGAGCTATTTGGAAAATACTTCAATTGGTCTTAGTAAAGAATGTGGGTCTGATGAGATTCTAGGGAGGCTGAAGCTCTGTCTCCCTACCCCAGGCTCTGCCTTTGATCATTAAAAACCATCACCACATCATTATTCACATGTTCTCTGTAAGTGAAGTTTTCACAGGGTAAAAGTAGGAAGAGTAAAAGTAGGAACATTCTCAACGAGCTGGAAACGTACTAGAAAACACAAGCTCCATGTATAGCTCAGCAGTCAATATGTCTTTTAAATGTTTAATAATAGAAAGGGAGTATTTGTGTGTAAAAGAACAATGTCAAGAAGCAAAACTGACCAATGGGAGAAAGGGTGCAGTAACCAGAAACAATGATTCTGAAATTCTTCCTTGGGACTGGCTACATCAGAGTTGCTTTGGAGAACTTAAAAATGCAGATTTTCTCATCCCACCCCAGACCTACTGACCTAAATCTCTAGCATTAGGGACTTGCATGCACATTTGGGTTTGAGAACCCTTGAATCAAAAGTCTCAAATGTCCATTGTGTCTCCCTCTGGTAGTTTGAACCTATTAGACATTTCAACAATACAATTGACTCTATTCTAGACTCTTCAAACTACCTGATGATTGTAACTTGGCTTCTCATGTAGATCATAGGTTTCAGGTCTCCAGAGCTTACAAGCCCACTTCTAATTTTGGCTCTCTGAATTCTTCCCTTCATCTTGTTCTCCTTCTTGGTCTAGGACCTACTCTTTCTCCACATTCCTTCCTGTAGTGAACACACCTGTCACCTTGGCTTCAAGGTGACAGAAGCTATTTTGTGACTGGACATGTATGTGCACCCAGACTTCATTACTGAACGCTAGACTCATGTATCCAAACTTCATACTGATACTTCCCCTTGGTGTTTCCATGGGAACCCTAAACTCTATATTTGCAAAACAAAACACACTAGATCCTTTTATAAACTTACACTGCCTTCTGTAACCCCTGCTCAATAAGTGAAATCGTATTGACCACTTGCCCAAGTTGGAAACTTGAGAAAAATCTTTGACCATTGTCTTTCCCCACAGAGTGGATCAGTTAATAAGACCTGCTGATTTTTTCTCCCACACGGTTTTAAAGTAACTCATGTCTTTATCTCTAACCATGGCTCTGTGGCTGCAGTCACTATTATATCTCACCTGGTCCCCAGCCTCCTGTCTTTAGTTGTTTTCCTTCCACTCATTCCATTCTCCATATTAAAGCAAGAGGATCTTTTTAGAATATAAATCTGACCATGCCACTTCTCACTACCCTCGGAATAAAGTTCAAATCTCTTAATGGAATGCAAAACCATTATGATCTGGTTACTCGTTTTCTCACCAGCTGTATCACTTGACATTGACTCTTCATATATTATGCAGTAGCCATACTTAGACTCTCACAATTCTTCAAGTACACCATTCTCTCTCTTGCCCCCCAGCCCTTTGCACATGCTATTCCCTCTGCCTGGATTGCCCTCCTTCTCCCCACCCCATGCGGAGGTTAGGGGCTTACATTTACTTATTGGCACTCTTAAGAAGGCTACTCCAGACAAATGGAACTACAGGTAAACTCAGTTAATTGGAAAGACATTAAACCTGTGCCTCTTCTTTTAGCCTGTTTTCCCAGGACCACCCATTAATGGTAGAAGCATTAGGAAAGGGATTCCTGAGACAGTTCTAGTGCCTAATATACCAAAAATTCATTTTGTAATATTGTCAAATCACTTAGCTTTTCTGGGTGTCACTTTCCTTATCCCTGCCATTGTATTACAGGATTTCCAAAGTTTGTAAGAATGATATACTTATCGAAAATAGGGGAAATTCCTGGGATCACTTTTCCAGTTTCATTTTTGCCCTACGCTCATCTCCCTACTAATTGGAGCACCCCCTTTAGCCTATTTCCCTTCTCCTTCACCTCCTTGACTAACATCTATTCTCCCTTAGGATCAAGCTTAGACTCCATATTTTCCAGGATGCTTTTTTCAAACCCTCAAAGCTGGGCTGAGGGCTCTAACTATAAGATTGCATAGAACCTTCTCCTTTTACCTCCCCCAAACTTAGCAACTCTATTGTCACTTCAATTTACTGTATTGCCTTCTCCCCTAGGCAGTGAACTAATTCAACTTTAAGTATTTCTTTATTACTAAGGAAGGAATTATTCTTCATGCTGGGGAATAGAACTGGAAAGAAAGTGTTTTATTTATAAGACTGTTCATAGAATAACAATGCATTGGCTATCAATTTCCCATTGTTTAACAGACTTTGATATAGTATATATCTTTAATTTTCATGCAAAAAGCTTTTTTAAAAATTCAGTGATGTACACATTATTTTTCTGAATTAATTATGCCTCTGAAGAGGAATTGATTTTCCCAAGACCATTCTAGTAGGAACTGGGTTAAGATAGGGTCTTATTCTCCTAATTTCTAATGCAGATTTCAATGCATTGTGTACTGCAACCTCCCAATAAATGATATATGTAAATAATACATATATAACTAATTGGTAACTAAAATATGGGTAGTTGAGGGTTTCTTTGTACATGCAATCGAATGTCTATTTTAATTAAAAATTCACTTGCATTAAAATGAAAACTGTTAAAATATGGACTTCATTTTCCAAGTGTAGTTCTGGACATGATATTTCAGTTAAAGTATGCTTTGCCAGTTAGCTTTTGTCCAAGACAAAGGTTCTAGTCTTCTTAGGGCTAAGTGGGTTGTGGATGCCTCAGGTCTTGAGAGACTCTTGAGCTTCCAAGAGTTAAAGTTCTCAGAACCTGGTAGTGGAGAGGTGAGAGAACCCTAAGAGACAAGGTTTCTCCCAGGATAGGTTTCAGGCCAGTTTATGGGGCTATTCGGATTCTGCCCACTACTACTAGGAGCTCTGCAGAGGAACCTCACTAGCTGTCATAGAGGGAGAGGGAAGATTTGATGAGGCCCTTTTCCCCTTATTTCCCGTGAAGACAACCTCAGGCATTCCTTTTTATATTGAAATTCCTGTTTGTTTGGAGTTAAATATAATTTTTTTTATATATTTTATTTATTATTTTTTGGGGGGTACACCAAGTTCAATCATCTGTTTTTATACACATATCCCTATATTCCCTCCTTTCCTTGACTCCCCCCACCTCGAGTCCCCCCCACCCTCCCTGCCCCAGTCCTCTAAGGCATCTTCCATCCTCAAGTTGGACTCCCTTTGTTATACAACAACTTCCCACTGACTATCTATTTTACAGTTGGTAGTATATATATGTCTGTGCTACTCTCTCGCTTCATCTCAGCTTAGGTGGATAGAACTACAGTCTGTCATACAGAGTGAAGTAAGTCAGAAAGAGAAAGACAAATATTGTATGCTAACTCACATATACGGAATCTAAAAATGGTACTGATGAACTCAGTGACAAGAACAAGGACGCAGATACAGAGAATGGACTGGAGTTAAATATAATTTGAAATGCACATGGTCTTTCCCATCATTTCAAACTCTGCTAATGCAGCTTTTCAGAATGAAAAATATTTGTTGGCATGCAAGACTCAAGGATAGAATAATTTTTAGGGAGAGCTTTAGCATTATGTCCTTCACAAGAATGCTCACTGAATGTGACTGTGAAATTTAATTTTTAAAAATGAGGCTGATAATGTGCTTATTTATCTTTCTAAAATGAAATTGTCTGATTTTCCAACTAAAATATTTCATAGATACTGAAATTCTGTGGAGGATAAGACTGACTGTTAGCCCTTAAAGTCTGGTCCTCCTCTTTATGGGTTTGGGGGTATCTGTGCATATTTATCTTCTGTTTGCTCTGAACTTTCCAATAGAAGGTCCTGTGAATTGAACCTCTCACCTGGAATATCAAATTCCACTGTCCTCATTTCCAGTGATGGTTTGCAATGCAAATCATCAGGTTGGTAACACACAGTACCATAACCATGGTAACCAAATGAAAACAAGTTTGCTTTACTTCCTCAGGGAAGTGCTTTCCAGTCCTGCATTTGGACCTGATGCTACTGCCAACAGGTCAGAGGGCATTAAAGGGACAGCAAGAGGATTCATAGAAATAAAAACACAACTGGAACCATTGTATCCCTTCCCCACACACTCCTCTGAGTCCAGGACTGCCTACCAGTAACTTCTGCTATTTCTAACTAGTACTTTCTTGCTGCTTTCTTTCCTTAAAGGGGAGGATAAAGAGAATCACTATATATCTTCATCCCCAACTTGACCACAGATCTTGGCAAGCAGACTGTCCTGGCTTTCTATGACTATCTTTTAAATAGGCACAAATAAAAACCTAGGTCACAGTTCTGTGGTCACAAAAACTTTTTAGTATTAGCAGCTGTGATGCTCAAGGAGACAGAAAAGCCTCCAAGCCCAGTACAAACACTTTTTGAGAACAGCTACAGCAAACTAACTACAAGGGCCACTTCTCTGCTGAGACTCCTTTCTTCTGGTATAGTAACTTTTGTAATTTGTTTGTTTGTTTCCAGCCTGTGCAGGAGGGGATATTAGTTGTCTGTTCTCATTTTCTCTCAGTTGGAATGAAAGGGCAGCTGTGGCATAGTCTGAAACTTTTTTTTTTTTACCTGCAGCTGTGTGACAAGGTAATTCCTAGGAAGAAAGACTATTAGCAATGAGGTAAGCAATCTAATTGTCATGGTTTCTGGCCTGGATGATTTCAGCATCCCTGTGACTGCCTAGGTGGCTGCCATTAACACGGAAAGGTCTAAACACAGGGGATGGGAATGCTCTAGGCTGAAAATTGTTAGCTTATTTCTCCTATATGGTGAATATTATTTCAAGCAATGCTTCTAAGATGAGATGCAGAAATTATATTTCCTTCCTTTTTTATCTATTGTTTGTACCTCGGATCTTTTGTGTCATTTTTACTGATTATTTTTTCCTTATTATATGAAGGAAGTCTAATTCATTAAGATGAAGCAAAAGAATTAAACACTTTGGCTTTTGACTAGTCAGTGAATTCACTAAATATGAAAACTGAGCTTGAGGTGCTCAGGCCATGTGGGCCATTTGGTACAGGTGGAAACTGCTATTGTAGAAGTGAAAACTTCCTTTGAAAGAGTAGAGAAAGCTGATTCAGGGATAATAAACACAAGACAACCAGTTACATTTGAATTTTAAATAAACAGCAAAATTTTTTGGTATGAATCGGTCCCAAATAATGTGTGATCCATGCTTATGCTAAACATTTTTTATTTTTGATCAGAAATTTAACAGCAAATCCTGTATTTTTTAGTTGATAAGCCAGGCAATTTGATTCAGGATGAAAACTGAAAAATTGTAAGGAAAAAAAAATATCCATTTTTCTCACTATAAACCTTTCATTGTAAAGTTCCATCAAAATACCACCTAGTTATCATTGTCTTATTATACTAAGTTAAGAAATGATTTAATACTGGGACTCAATAACCTTAAAAGGAGGAAGCAATAGTCAAAAATAATCATATTGAGTCAGGTATTCTCATTCTAATGAATTTCTATCTTAAAATCTTATATGGTAACTCATTCTCATTTTAGTTTTCATTTTCTTGAATATTAATAAGACATTACATTTACACTTTTTAGTCATTCCTAGAGTTTCTGTTTTTGACTTGCCTGATCATTATGCTGCTTCTACTTCCATGTATCTTTTTCTTTTCAATTTGTAATTGCATGTCATTCATTAAGGATATGAAAACTTTCAATATCACATAAACTGCAAATATTTTTACATTTTTTTAAACATTTTGACGTGTTTATTATTTTTGCCACAGTAAATTTTAAACTTTTATCTAGTTAAATCCATCGTGATTTCCCTTCATTGTCTTTGATGTCATTTCTCTCCAGGCTTTTACCACCTCAAGATTAGAAAAATGTTCCCCAATATTTTATTCTAGGACTACTCTTATTTCATTTTTTCACATTAAATCCTTAACACTATTGAAATTTATTTTGATGAATTGTTTAGGACTCTATTTTTCTTTTGTTTTGTTCTTTGTTTTTAAGTTAATATTTAATTTAGAAATAATTGTAGATTCACATACAGATGTAAGAAATAATACAGAGTCTTCCTGCCTTAATGCAGGAATCTTTTTAATAATGCATACATAACTTATTTCTGCATATGCAGATTTTATCCAGCAAGAGTTTGTCTTCCCAACATAGTCAATGGGTACAAAGTTCTAATATCATGACTGTTTCTTAAGATCATTTATAATGAATAGGATCTATTCCCTTTGCTACATTTCCTGAGATTTTATGGTTATGACTACAGTGGGAAAGGAAGAATGATGACATGTCTGATACCAGAGGAGTAAAGAATATCGCTAGAATTTGCTTCTAAAAATAGTCTGGGAGGAAAGGGACACAGAAGCTGGCTTAAATTTTGATCTCTTCTCTTCCCTACCAGCTAGTTCTTTGTGGATATGTTCTCATTTATGTAACTGAGATCTTTATCATCATAATAGTTTTCTGTTGCTCTGAAATATGATGCAATTTTTATTGCATAATAATGTATTTTTAAACTTGAGATATATGCATCTGAAGATCTTAAAGCAAATTGCTGGACCAGTCATTTTGCAAAGGTATTAGGAAAGGTAGATGGAAGGAAAGTGTGAGAGAGCCCAACTAAAACTATTCTTAAGAGAAATAAACATCTGCATTGGTCAGGGTTCTCCAAAGAAATTAAATAGAAGATAGATAGATAGATAGGTAGATAGATAGGTAGATGATAGAAAGAGACATAGATATATGTAGAGACAGAAATATCTCCATATCTATCTATCATCTACCAAGAGATTTATTGTAAGGAATTGGCTCACACAATAATGGAAACTGAGAAGTTCCATGATCTGTCATCTGCCAGCTGGAGACCCAGGAAAGCTGGTGGTGAGGTTCCAACCTGAGTCCGAAACTTGGAACCAGGAGCGTCAACGGTATAAATCCCAGTTTCAGAGCAGGAGGAGGCTCATGTCCCAGCTCAATCAATCAGGCAGCGAAAAAGAATTTTCCCCTCACCTCTTTCTTCTATTGCGGTCCTCAACAGCTTGCATGGTACTCATCCACAGCGGGGAGGACAACCTGCGTTACGCAGTCTACCCAGTCAACTGCTGATCTCTTCTGGAAACACCCTCCTCACAGACACACCCAGAAATAATAATTAGCTAGATATTTGGGCACCCTGTTGCCCACTGAGGAGAACACATAAAATTAATCATCACATCATCAGATAAGACAACACAAGATTTCACTAAGTTAACATCAAAGAACATCTGTATAATTGTTGCAGAGGCACTGGTTAATAGCCCTTTGGTAAAATTTATGCCATCATTACTTACATGTATTTTAAACCCCTTGCCTGGAATGCTTGTCTACCCATGATCCCATCTTCAAGGGCCAGAATTAATACTTTTGTTTCCAAAAAGCCTTTTCTTATGCCCCTAAATGAACCTTTTCCTCTTTTAATTTTTGAGAACATTATTGTATTTCTTTTAAAATACATATTCTGCTTCACAAGATAGAGTTAATAAATACTATTTCTTATGGTGTAAGCTCCTCAAAGTTTCTTTGTACATGGTAGACTGTAAAATATTGAATTGAATTAGTAGATATCAGTATTGAATTTATTTAACTTACAGCTCATTTATACCATGTGCTTTTATGAGCAACTACTAGTGTACAGTACCTTGCCTGAAATGATGGAGACTACAAAGATGAGTAAGTCACAATTCCCACAATTTTGAGCAAAGACAGAGTCCAGGGTCAGAAGTATTTATTTATTCATTAAGCAGTTATTGCTAATCACCTATTATTATCCATGTCCTAGACTAAATATCATGGATACAAAAATGAGTAAGTCATGCTCTTTGTCCCCCAAAAGTCCATTTAGCTGAGTGGAAAAGGCAGAAATGTAAATAAACTACTTAAGTTGAGTGTGAAGAGTGCTACAATAAGGGGTTACAGAGGTTGCTGTGAGTTCCAGAAGCAGGCTGGGGTGGGAGTGGAGAGTGATAAGGAGAAAAAGTTCTATAGAATAAGTTCTCTTTGAACTCAGTGAAATGGTATCCAGAGAAGGGGCAACACTATAGAAGGATCTGTGCCCAGTGAGATAGAGAGGAGGGCACATTGGGGAAGAACAAGTAGTTCTGTGCGTCCAGAATATGATGTACATGAAAGAACCTAGATTGCAATGATGTTGGAATGGGAGACCAAAGAGAGAGCATAGATGCCCCCACATCCTTTCATTCTCCCTCCCTAGAATGAGGCAAATCCTGAGAAGATAAGAGTACAAATGATGATAAAAGAGGGGATCACTGAGAAATAAAAATCTCTTTGTAGTGGAAAAGAGATTGGAACAGAGCTAGCGGTAGATGAATCTTTTGACCCAACTTTACCAGCCTAAAGTTATTGCAAGTTTCCGGGAAGCTGTATATATGGTTCTTGAAATAATAATCTTTTGCTTATTTTCCCCAGCAAAAGAGGAAAACTCCAAGTCCAAGAGAACTGACTTTGGGTTGCAACTTGGGCACAACTGCCTTGTCTTTAGATCCAGCTTGCTCCTAAATGGCAGGAGTGAACACCCTTCACATATTTCATGGTGGGAGGAAACCACCCACAGAGCAAGTCATCACAGACTGCTTGTTCCTCCCAGCAGAGTGTTGACAGAACAGTCTATTCTCCAGGCTCTGCCTCTACTTCACTGAATCATTTGGGAATCTTTACAAGTATTTGTGGGACTTTGATACTTGGATAGGGTGGAAGAGCAGAAGGGCATTCCTGGCTTGGGTTTGTTGCTTGAGTTTTTAAGTGGTCTTCCAAACTTATGAGTAATAGGAACAATGTTTTATTCTTCTCACTTTTATAGTTTTGATGAATATGGCTTTAAAATATTTTTAAAATATGAGCTCCATTGGTCAAATATTGAACAGTCTATGTGGACACTTGAAATTCAATAATCAATTTATGGAATTATCTCATCTCATCCAATTCTCTCATATTATGCAAGAAGAAATTACATTCCAAGACAACTTGAAACTACATGCCCATTGTCATATACCAATTAACTATTTGTTGATTAATTAAAATTTTTGTTTTCCTGGTGATGAATTAATATCTTTCATCTGCTTGTTAGCTGTTGGAAGGCTCATAAGAAAAGGATACAAAAAGGTACCTACTCCGATAGTTTTAGTTAAAATGGCAGAAGTGGGCATCACATGATGACAGGAAATTCTGCTTCAGAATGGTGATGTTAGATATATATATGTGCATGCATGTGTGTATATATAAACAAACAAATAAAATCTTATCACTTTAAAAATTCAAATCCACAATGCACTATTCCCTGATTCTGTATACCTATTCCTGGCAAGTTGCAACATCTAATAAGTTAACTGCTAAATACCAAACCATTCTTAATGATTTCATGACAAGATTTTCTTTGATATTCTCAATCCCTTGTTGGCATTCATTCATTCATTCAACAAACATACATTGAGTATCTTTTCCACAGAATTATGACATGAGAGCTAAGATCTCTGTCCTGAAGAACAGAGATGGTTAAACAGATGTGTAAACAGACTTATAAAACAATGTAAAAATACTTTAATAGTTATTTACACTGAACTATGGAATTAGAGAGTAGCAATTAAAGCTACACTCCTATAAGGGAGAGCACATAGATGGAGAGGATAAGAGGGTGCTGAGCACTGAGGTATAGACCTGTCACAATTTAGAGGCTGGAAAGGAGAAGACCAGCAAAAGAGCTTGAAAAAAAGATTTTGAGTGAGGTAGGAGAAAATCTGGGAAATTGTGGTATTAAAAAACAAATGAAAAGATTGTTTCCATTAAGAGGAAGGGGTCAATTACGTCAAACGCTGCCGAAAATTCTAAAGTGATAAGCACTGAGAGTTGACCATTATTAGGCTGATTTGAGTGGGTTATAAAGAGAATGGGAGTGTAGGTGGGAATCTTGCTATGATCCAAGTGAAACAAGTTCTGATTCACATCATGTTGATAGCAGAGAAGGTGATTGGTCTGAGGTATAGTGTAAGGGTTCCTTTGTCTATCTGTCTGTCTCTCTCAATTTTAATGGCTTGATGTGTGATGTGAAAGGAACAGAGGAATCAAGGAAGACTCACAAGTTCTTGGTCTGAGCAACTACTTGAATAGTGGTGCCATTTATTGAGATGGACACTGCAATAGATGCAAGTATGTGGGAGGGTCATGTAGAAGTCATGAAAAGAATGAAGAATTCGGTGTGGTATATATTAAGTTAAAGATGTCTGTAAGTTTTTAAGTGGAGATGTCAAGTAACTGGGAATACCCCATTGTGAGTCTCAGGGACCTTATTCTGAAGCTGTGGACCAGATTTGGAAATGTGAATTTGGAGATCATCGTTGGTTGAACAGCAATAGAGTAGGAGTTGGAGAGAGATTGAGAAGGTCAATGGAGGATTATTTTAATATAGGGACCTTATAGCATGTTAGAAACTAAAGGGATGATCCAGTAATTGTGCCCAAGCAAAGATGTGAGTAGAATAGAGGAGACAGGGGATGCCTGAAACTGGGATTTTGAAGGATGTTCATTTACAGTGAAGAAGTATGAGAATCAAGCAGAGGGAAGGATTGTTGAAAGTAGGCAGAATTTTTTTAAACTTAAAGTATAGTTGATTTACAATGTTGTGTTAGTTTTAGGTGTACAGCAAAGTGATTCAGTTATACATGTGTATAACCTATTTTTTCAGACTCTTTTCCCTTATAGGTTATTACAAAATAGTTCCCTGTGCTATACAGTAGGTCCTTGTTGGTTATCTACTTTTTGTTTAGTAGTGTGTATGTTTAATCCCAAACTCCTAATTCATCCCTCCCAACTTTCCCCTTTAGTAACCATAAGTTTGTTTTCTATGTCTGTGGGTCTATATCTGTTTTGCATATAAGCTCATTTGTATCTTTTTTTTTAAGATTTCACATATAAGCAATATCATATGGTATATATCTTAGTCTGGCTTACTTCACTTAGTTTGATAATCTCTAGGTCCATTCATGTTGCTGAAAATGACATTATTTCATTCTTTTTATGGCTGAGTAGTATTCCATTGTATGTATATATACCACATCTTCTTTATCCATTCATCTGTTGATGACCATTTAGGTTGCTTCCATGTCTTGACTATTATAAATAGTGCTTCAGTGAATGCTGGGGTCCGTTATCTTTCTGAATTATGATTTTCTACAGATATAAAAAGCAGGCAGATTATTGAACTGAGTGCTCAGATGTTGATGAGTCATCTAGATTGGTAATGAAACCTTCCAGAAAGAAGATAGAAATACCATCTTAAAATTTTCAGTAAATGAGGGCAAATGTGCTAGATTTTGATGTCCTATATAGTCTGATAGCATCCCCTTCAAAGGACAGAGGAAACAAGATCTGAAAGTAGCAATGAAGAATATGGAGGAAACTTACACCATCTTCAAGACTAGGGTCCTAATTCAATGGGCAGAAAAGAAAAAGCCACAGCTTGAGAGTGGCAAAGGAAGTGGTGCCCAGGTTTCAATTACAGGAAGGAGGTTAAGGGACATTCAGTGAAGAGCTTCAGATAAAGGGGATTTTGTAGGTTCTAGTCAATGAATTCCAGAGGGCACAGGAGTTGGGAGAGTCTGGAAAGGATGGAGATTGGGCCGGATAAGGCAACATTTATTGCCATGTGAGCATGCCTCTAGGGCGGGACGGTATTCATCCTGTGGTCTCCTAGGGCAAGAAGTATAAATCAGTTCTCTTTGAGGGTCAGCCTCTCAGGACCTATCTCTTAGTTTGTGGAAGGGGGTGAGTGGTACTGAGGCTCATAGTAATTATCTTTTTGAGAGCATAAGATGCTCTGGGGGCTTCCTTTTTAAACCTCTATGAATGGCATTACAGCTGGAAAAGGGGCAGGTCTTTCCTGGAGCCCATGGCTCTATGTAGACTTCTCTTAAATCCTGCTACTAGGAAAGGCAATACATCTGGAGGATGGAAGGGAGCAAGGCAAGCCTGGATACCATTTGAGATCTTACGAAGTCTTGAACACTGGCTGTGATGACAAGAGTCCAGAGGGAGACACAGAGATCGTGAGATCCCTTGTGAACTCAGAATGCCTTAGGGCTGTTCTCTCATTATGAAGTTCTCTTCTTGACCACAGGGCCCATTCGGAAGTGGTGGCCAAGGCTAGAGCTATAGCCTGTAATTATAACCTTGAAAGTAAGTCCATAGTTAAAGGAATTTCCAAACTCTGATATGAGCCTCTAACTAGTCTCAGGGAAATCTGCATTCTTATGGTCACAGAATTATTGTATTGTCATACTCCCGAGATATCTCTACCTCTCAATTAGCCAAACGAAGTAATCTCAAGATGACACGGGTTATCTACAAACTGAGTGTCAAATTTATCTCCTGTGAGAAAAACTATTGCATTGGTTGGTGATTCATCTTCTTTACTTAACAATTCTTGCCAAACAAAGACAAGAAGCAACAGAGAAGAGAAGAAAAAAGAAAAAAGAAAAAAAAACTGACCAATATGGGTATTAATTATTCTGTATACATTTTTCATTAAATTTTCCCAACAACTCTATGAAGTTATTTCATACTCATTACAGAGGAAATAGTTTATCAGAGGAATCTGAAATTTTCCCCAAAGAAATGTCAGCACAGCTGCAGAGCTGATTAAAATCTGGAGTTATCTGATCTGAAAGTACTTGCTCGTTTAACCACATACAAACCAAGAATGCTGGCTAAGCCAGCTGCATGTTCCTTTCCCAAATAACCAAGCAATGAACTAATGGTTAAAGATTATTTACTCTGGGTAAAGTGCTGTGCTGGGATCTATGAGGAACACAAAGATAAACAAAGCATAGTCACTGTTCCCCAGTATGGTTCCAATTTGAGTATATGTGCTGCCGTAGCAAAGCGGGCATACTATTCCCCAGTATGAAAACCAGTTTGTCAAGACAACCTGTATGCCTAGAGGTGCAAAGTGTTAAATAACTCCAGAGGACAGGAACGCAATCATTATCACTGCTCTGCTTATCAAATTCTGTGATTTCACTGTGGGCCGAAGGCTTCATAGTAAAAAAGAACATGTATGGTTGAATTTGCTCAAGTGAAAGAAAATATGATGTAAAATTGATGTAACAAAGCCAATTTTTTTTCTCATTTTGACTATTTTAAAAAATTTGAAACATAACATTTCAGTACATTACTTTTTGTCTCTTCAACACATTGGGTTTTTCGTTTTGTTTTGTTCTTGAAAAATTAAGTTCTTGGTGCATATATAGCTTTGCACCCTCTTTTTTTTTCTTTTTGTTAAACTTGATAATATAAGAAATTTCTCATATTAATGGCAGTCCTTTATGCACGTAAAGATTCATGACATAGTAATCAGAATATAATGGAACTGAAGAGAAAGGAGGGCCTCTCAGGCACAGGAGACAACGCAATCCAGAATGAGAATTCACTTTGGGCCAAGTCATAGTTGGCAAGATGTAGGTTCCAAGTGGTCCTGGGGACACAGGGGTTAACTAGAGGACCCAACAGAGGCCACATGCCATAACTTCTGCCTTGTCAGTCCACTGGACTGTTTGGGCCTGCTACCTGATCTGTGTCCCTTTCCAAAGGACTGTTCTGGGGGTCAAGCTGGTGGATGCCAAAGCAAGGTCATTCAAGCATCAGAGAATACATTTCCAGAAGCAGATTTGTTTACTATCTGGGAAGACATCCACTAAAACAGAGGGAACAAAAGAGTTTTTCTTTACAAACCAGTCCCTGACCCTTGCTTTTAGCAAGGGTTCCCACTTTCCTTGGCAAGCTTTTTCCTGCTCTAAAGCCAAGTACAACTGAGCTGGCAGGGAGTGTATCCTCACACATGCCATTGTAGAACAGAAGTTTGAGGACATACGAATAAAGCAGCACCTTTATCTAAAATTTTGATGACTTTTACAGTGTTATGTTTGAAAAAGTGGTAGCTAGGTGAAAATTCGACATTATAGCACAGATGCGGCAATTTGAGGACTGAGCTGCTTGACAGCTCCTGCTCCCACTACAAAGCAAAATCTTGTACCAAACAGAAACTGACTTTCAGCTGCAGTCAGTGAAGGAGCAAGATTACTGGGGAATTTTATTGTTTCGTAACACATTCTTCTTTTCTTCAAACCTGATCCCTCATTGAGTCTTATATTTCCTGAATGTTGTTGAGCATGATTTTGGAGGTCTCCTCCTTGTGAGATTTTTGCACTGTCAGAGTTGATGTTTTTATTATAATTCACACAAACAAGATGCAAGGCATTGCCAAAGGGAACTTTTTTTTTACCCAAAAATTAAATGTAGTTTCTAAATTTTATATTGTCATGTTATGAATTCTAGCATGTGAAATAATTCTATAAAGTTTAGAAATAAAATCATTTCTGTATGATTTTTGTGATTGAATTTTTTATAAATATTTATTTGCTCCCAGAAGATATTCCTAAAGTTAACTTCTAAAGGTAGCTGGCTAAAAGGCCCACTGTTAGTACAGATGTTAACTATCCATTCTTTGCTTTGATTTTTAATTAATTGAGATTTCTTAATAATTGCTTTTTTAAATATGAAGTTAGCAGTCATCACAATTAATTTTTGCAGTAAGTTATTATTCCAACAATAATTGTATATTTATACTTCAACTGAATGACAGAATTTTAATATATAAAGCATGTAAAAAGACCCTTATTGCCAATTGCACCTAGAATGCTCATCTGTAATTAAATGAAAATATTCAAATGTTTATAATAAATCTTAACAACTTTACTTGTTAAAATGCTGATTAGAAGTGATTGTCTGCATGTCATGTGATCAACAATTATGCATAAGTTTAGGGATGCAGGACATGCTGCTGAAGTAGGTTCTTAACTATTTGGTTATTTCTCTAAACTTGAAGAATAAACTAATGCAATTTCAAGTAGATGCAAAGGAAAGAATTCAGTCAGGGTTTAATGGTTTTGAACTCTAGCTTTGGTACTTTAGTTTTGTACATATTTATTTAGCACTTACTATAAGCTGAGAATTCAGTCAAATACTGACACATCCACTAGTAAGAAGGAGGCCCTTGTTCTCAATGTGCTGATAGCCTGGGAAGTTTAAACAATTTACACAGCTGCTCTAAGCTTCTGTTTCCTTTCTTACTCTGTGAGCCTCACAATGATATTAATAAAGGTCAAATGAGATGATGGGGGCAGCCCATATTTCTTGTCCCATGTGCATATTTATTAATATCCCAATTGTCCCAACCATCCCATAGGGCAAATAGTACAGCTTAATAGTCATGGGAACATGCTTGGAGTCCAGAGCCTGAGTTTGAATCCTGGTTGTTGTGTGGCTTTGGGTATACAATTTAACCCCACTGCTCTTAGATTTACTGCAAAATTGTGACAATTAGATTACTTCCTTCATTGACAAATTAAATAAAGGATTATAGAATTCAGCATAGAATCTAGCATATAATAAGTATTCTGCTGAGGTTAAGAGTTATTAAAATTCAGTACAATTTATCCCCAATTAAAACTAAGGGAATACAGAGAGGTTATATAATTTATACAAGGCCACACAATAAGTCGCAGATGAGACTCAGCCAGGTTGATCTATTGCCAAAGTCCTCATTTTTTACATTTTGGGTCTCTAAACATACTGTTATAGATGTAAATGTTGGATAAATTTGAAGGATACTTATTATGTTAATCAGTGCTTTTAAACTTTCTCCTTGGCTGGGTACATCCTCGAGTCCAATTTCTTTGCTTACCATCCACATCCCATCCCACCAGACTGAATCCTCCAGAGTGTGGATGTGGCCTGGTGAAGGGTGAGGCCACGTTAGTTCCTGGTCTCCAACTGCCTCTTTGTTGAGAAAGAAACAATTATTGCACTGAGACAGGTAACTTGCTTGGATAGGTGAGCGAGGCTCCCCCAAATTGTGAAGCTGGGTCCACTCATTGAACTGAGTGCTCTGGTCCTCTCCCTCTCACTGAGCCAAGCCTGAAAGCTGAGCTCATTGTGTCTAATCTGTTTGTGTGTGTGTTTTTAATTAGCTTGCTGAATTACTCTCTTATGATGGCGGAGAAATCACAAGGAGGCCAGGAGAAGAGCAGGAGAGACATCCTGAGGTCCATCAAGAGGGCATGGACTCCCCTGGATAAGCAGCTGCCCCCTGGCTCCGTGGAGGAGAGCCACAGTGTCACCACTCCCATGCTAGGTGAGAACGGGCCCTCAGGGCTATTAGAAACCAACCTACTGTGAGTGGTGAGGGATGTGGGGACTTTGGACTGGGGGCAAATGATTCTGGAACAAGGACTTGACTTTGAAGATACCAGTGTTCCTGGTACGATATCAGAAACTTCTGTGAAATGAGCACATCTGACTTCCCCTACAGACACTTAAAACACAGGCCTTCTTGATGGAAACAGACCACCTAAAGAATGAACTCTGCTTCCTTTGCACTCCAATGTCCACGCATCCTAAGTCCCCTAAGACCACAAAACTATGTGGAGTTCATACCAGAGACATGAGGCTTCTTACAGGATAGCAAACATTTTATTGAAAGGCTCTCTTGCACAAGTGTTGATAATAATTTTAATAGTTTAAAGACTAATAAGTAAGAAAACATTTCTCCCTTCACTATGACTTTTTGTTTGTTTTGTTTATGATGTAACTGTTTGATGGCCTTTCTTCTTTGCCCACCACCCAATTCATTGTATCATTTCACAGTATCTCAGTTGAAGACTAAGCACCTCCCATGTCCACTTGGCCTTTTTGGTTCATCAGACACCTTGTGAGGGGGCAATTCAGGTACCTCACTGCTTCTTAGCAGAAAGTCAAAGAAATAGGCCCAGAATAACCTATAACCAACCAGAATAGGAATAAATATTTACAGGAAATGCTGCTTTTATATCCTTTCGTTTTTGTCTGTTGAGTATTTGTTGTGCTGGTGATAAAGATCCACCTTAAAAGACTGGTGCCTTTTTAACACAGGGTGCTTTTGGCAATCCTGGGACTCTAGTGCAATTTGCCCCTGGAATGAACGCAAATTTGGTTTCTAACCTGGCAGAGAACTCCTTGCAAATAAACGTCACTGGCTAGCTGCCTTAGCTAAATGTGATTCAGTAAGGAGAGACTCCATGCGATTTATATCCAACAAGAGAAAAGCAGAAGTGTCCTATGCTTTTTCACCCTTTGTATTTACACCAGGTAATTAAAAAAATATTCTAATATCTCTTGCTCTTTGGTGATTTTTTTTTTCCTTTTCACATTTTCTTTCTTTCTCTTTCTCTTTTTTTTTTTTTTAATGTTACAGTCTTTTGGCAAGTTTATACTTCATCCTCAGGAGAAGCTGATTATGGAAAACAGGAAGTTTTGCCTTGGGGGAAAAATGAATATGCTTATAGAAACATGTTACTAAACACTAGGAAACAGACCTATTGGGTGGTGGCTGAATAATGGGGTGGGATCACTTTAGCTGGTTATGCTTTGACTAATTGGTCTGTTTTGCATTTGTAGAAGAGTCCAAACAAGAAAGTATTCAGCAGTGGCTGGACTCTGGATTCTTGTAAGTATTCTTTATGCCCTTACACATCCTTCTTGCAAAGATCCATGAAAACATTGTGGGTAACCCTGTTGGGACAAGGTGTGACGTAGGGATTTTCATTTTAACTGGACATTTGAAGGGTTACTCTATTGTTACAAAAGTTACATATCAGTTTAAAAGTACAAAAGAGAATATTATTTGAGTCCCTAACTGTTCATTGGTTTCCAAAAGTCCTCTTGTAATAAAGCCTAACTCTGCATTTACTCTCGTCTGTTTAATTAAAAAGCAATTTAGCATAATTTATTTACACACATTGTTTGACTCACAGTGCTTTTGTTTCTTTATAGTGGCTCTGTAAATGAAAACTTTCAGCCAGTCATCGACCACATTGGTAAGACAAGAGAACCCAGAAGCACTTACGCTTTGTGAACCTGAGAAGGAGATGTATTAAAATGTTTGTGTGCATAAGTCTTTTTAAACTGAGAATTTTCAGAGGTTCCTAGAAATGGAACAGATCTCAGAAACCATTCAGACCCATCACTTTGTTTAACATTTAAGACAAGCTCAGAAAGGATAGGTGTTATCCAGCAGCAGGTCAAGGGCTGGAAACCAGGACTCTTGCCATATTGTTAGCTCAGGCTCTAACAAAAAACTCACAGGATCTGTGAAGACATTTTGCAAGGATGTAATTATGGAAATCAAACTGTCTAACTTTTCCTCACACTGCATTGTACTTTTATTTCTAAATCTAGTTTCTTTCTATTCTTCAGTCTTAAAATTATATCCTCTCTTTCTAATGATGCATTTGTTCTCAAAAACAACAAATGACTGAATTCTACAACAAATAGTGCGAGTATGGTTTCCGAGGCAGAAAATGTATCACCCTTCTTACACTGAGATTTGAGAAGAACATTATAACAAGAAAAATTTAACCACAGGTCTCACGGTTTCCATCTTCATTAAATCAAATATGGTATTTCATAGACTGTAAGACTTCTCAATTATAAAATGCACCCACATTTTAAGCAACACTCAGATAGGAAAATAAAACAACCATCCCTGTCAATTATAACTAAGCATTATAGCAGGCAACATTGACTGCTAGACACATCCTGATTTCACAGATGTTAAAATGTGAAAAAAGTGTGTTTTAAAATTGACAAAATGCCATAAATAACGTATGTAAAAAAATGACGTTAGGAGCTTAATGATTAGAGGGAAAATTTTTAGTCTAATTGTTATTATTTGGCTGGTTTTAATTATTTCACTTCCTTCACTGCCATTTAAATTAAGATTGACCATTGGTTACAAACCAGTTTAAATTTAGGAATTTTTACTTTAAAAATCTAGGTATATCGTTAAAATTTCCTCCATTGCCAAGCTTCTTTATTTTTTTTAAATATAAAATTTCCCGAAATTAAATGATCCCAAAATTTCTGAAGATATTTGTTAATAAATTGAATTTAAGTACCTTTTGTTCCAGGTAGTGCATTCTCAAGAAAAGACAAGAAGTTAAGAAATACAGCCAGCATTCCATATCCCTCTGATGTTGTATCTTGCCCAGGTTACAGTGGGAGGCCTGGCACCAGTTCTGGGGTTGTCAGTAACTGTATTAAAAGCTTCACTTCCCAGAAGTTAAGACAAATCATGGCCCTTCCTCCTCTGAATCAAGTCAATGAAGTAAAAGCATGAGGTGAAGACCTGGAGGAAAGAGGGGGTAACAAAATGACTCTGAGATCAGACATGTACAGTTTCTATTTGCCAGGTCCTTTATCTTTAGCGAGGTTTTTAATAATAATGGAATACCTCTTACAAGTTTAATTCAGCCTTCACTTTTACAAGGCCCTTCCTCATCTATCATATTTTAAATTCGGTAACCTCTGTGGTGGCAAGGCTGGTGTTTATCTGTGTTTTGCAGGTGAAGAATCTGGGTGGTCAGGTGCCACAATTTTTAGTTTCAGCTGCTTAGAGGCGGGCAGAGGAACCTGCAGTTGTGTATCTCTCAGCCCCTCTGTGTACTGGTTTTACCACAATGAGCGCAAGACAGCCTGAGTTTAGGGAAGCCATGCAAGCACACCAAGAAGTGGAAACTGGCACAGTAGCAGAAACTGGAGACCTGAAGGTCATGAGGAGTATGTTAGGAAGAAAACTGTGGTGAAACAAAAAGGAACTGAAGAAGAGAAAGAAAAGTAGTCCTGTAAAAACTCTCTCAATCCCAGTATGATGTAGAGTGGTACATTTGTTCCTAGGGCAGCCATAACCAATTACCACAAACTTGGTGGCTTAAAAAAGAAATTCATTCTCTCACAGTTGTGAAGGCTGAAAGTCTGAAATCAAAGGGTCAACAAGGTTCTCTCCCTCTGAAGGTTCTAGGGAAGAATCCTACCTGGCTTCTTTCTTGTGGCTCCCATCAAACCCTGGCATCCCTTGACTTGTAGCTACATCACTGCATTCTCTGCCTCTGTCTTCACATGGCTGCCTTTCCCATGAGAGTCTTCTCCTCTTCTCTTAAGGACCCTGTCATTGGATTTAAAATTTAAGGCTCACCCTTATCCAGTATGACCTCACCTTTCCCAGTTATATCTACAGAGACCTTATTTCCAGGTAAAGGATTCTGAAATGACATTTCAGATACTGAAATAAAATTTAAGGGGGGATACTATTCCACCAACTACAAGTAAAAATCATTCTGAGGCTGGTTTCCCTCAATGATCATTCTGAGGCTTTATACATTAAAGTAGCAACAAGATCCAAGCGCCTGCTCATCTTCCAGGTGACCTAGTACCTCCCACAGAAAGCATGCTAGTGGACCTCAAATAAAATGAAGAGGTGGAATAAGGCTTCAGTGGCCCTGTTGCTCATTTCCTCCTAAGTCCTGAGATGGTCAAGGTCGGTCTTTGCTTCTTATGGTGACTCTTGGTCTTTCATGCTGCTCTGTGGCTACCTAACGTCTAAATTTTTTTAAAGTCTGATTTTTATTAAACTGGAATCTGGTTGGCCCATCTTGTTCACCACCATCATGTTAGGTAAAGCTCCCTAACCCTTGGCACTTTGGCCTCTTCAGGGGAACTTGGAGTGGAAAGAAATTAGTACATGTCGAGGGCACACAGGCTAAGTACTTTATATGCATATTATCTCATTTACCAGAACCATCTTCTGAGGTGGACATTATCATTATTAACTTTTGCATAGGGGAAAATGAGGCTCAGAAAGGTTAAGTAACTTGCCCAAAGTAACCCAGTTAGTAGGTAAGTGAGTTGAGATTGAGCATGGGTCTGACTCTGCAGCCACGTTTCCTCTCTAGAGGATTATAGTGTAATTTATTACCCATATTATACATGGACACCCCTGGGAGTATCCTGGGAGGAAAGCTCTGCATCAGCATCCCTGCTAGAAAAGTCAAAGCATGAACAATGTGGGTCAGTTCACTGGCATCTACTTCTCTCTCCAGGTCTTCTGACTCCTATGTTTCAACTTTCAGGGCCACGACTCAGTTCTTTTGAATTTAAATGTTTTGAAGAGGGACAATGCTAATTTTTTAAATGTCAATCAAGTATCTGTAAAAATGCAAAATGGCCACATGTGGATCTTAAAATAAAAAAGATGTATCAAATTATTTTTCTAGGAAGTCATAAGAAGCCCATTCTATCTTAACTCCAGAAATTTTAAATTATAAGAAACTAAACTCTTAGAAAATTGACATGACTGAGAAGCTCGTGCTTAATAGTTGGAAAATTCTAGGGTTATTGGTTTTTTTTTTTTTTCCTGAGGCTCACCAGGTTTCTGAGCTCTATACAGTTCAGTCTCAAAAGTAATAATAATGCTGATTATAATTAGTAATCATCATATACCAAGTGCCTATCGAATATTTAAAAAACTATTGTGACATACTCCTCAAACAAGGTGATTGATTAACCTCATTAAATATTGAAGAAACAGAGACTCAGTAAAGTTAAGAGATTTGCCTAAAATCACATAAAGCCAAAGAGGTGGAGACATGATTTGAATTTGCTGTTTGATTTCAAAGTTCATGCTCCTTTTACCAGAAACCAGTATACTGCATACTAGTGTAAATCCATGGCCATTAATTTTATCCCTAGCTTTTCCTTACTTTTATGAGCCAGGCTTGGATGGCAAAAAGGGACACTTCCTAAATTTAAGGGTTTTTTTTTTTTTTTTGTATTGATAAAACCTTATTTCAGTTACACTTGAGGTACATAAGGAAGATTTAAAAATTATTAATTAAAACTAATTGTAAAGGAAGACATATAAATCTGGCTTCTTTCCTGTGGCTCCTTCCCAACAAACCCTGGCATCCCTTGACTTGTAGCTACATCATTGCATTCTGAAATTAACCTATAAATAACTCCTATAACTCAAATTTGCCTCAGGTTTCACCAGTCTGTGGGTAAAAATTAAGTTGTAATGAAACTAGTACCCCAAATCTGATAGATTATTGCCTCCATCTTGGTGACACAGGGTCTTTTGCAAGGCATCCCCTATAAGTATTTCTGGGAGTCATCAGAAGATGCCTCACTTGTTTTCATGAATGAGTTGACTTCCACTGTCACTACTGCTAATCCAACAGAATTCCCTGGGTGTCAGCATATGGACAATTCATGTTTCATCACTCCCTGAGCATCAGTTCTTCTTGGCTCCTCTGGGTACCGCCTTTGAGTCCTTATGGTGCTCTAGTTCTTGCAGAATTTGTAGAAACACTCTTTTCTATTATACTGCATGTAGGGATCTAGGCAGCATAAGTAGTGTTCTGTGTCACACAAAACTCATGATAAAAATAAACTTTCAGCTACTTCCTGCAGCCCATATCTCTCCTTGAGCCTTAGACTTAGTCTGGAGACTAGAGAACAAACATACTATCAACTCCATCCCCTTACCCATAAGCACACAAAACTTCTGACAGATTCCCTTTTATTCCATTCTTCAGTTATTTAACAAATATGTATACAATGCCTTCTACAAACTAGACACTCCATTAAGATTGGAGATAGTGAAGATAAAAGATGCAGTGGAGATAGACACAATAAACAAATAAAAATGTAATATGCCAGGAGTATAGATGGCCAGGAAGGTATCTCAGATAAGATTACCTTTGAGCAGCTACCTGAAAGAAGTGAAGGGGTCTGACATTCCCTTAGATGTAGGATGAAATGCTCCAAGAAAATGAGACAGCATGTGCAAAGGCCCTGGGGTGGGAATGTGCCCTCTGTATTCTGAGAACAGCAAGGAGGCCTGAATGGTTGCAGCTAAGTGAGCAAGGAACATAGTAAAGAGCTATGAGTTCAAGCATTATTCAGAGGCCAAATAATTTAGGGCGATGTGTGTGTGTGTGTGTGTGTGTGTGTGTGTGTGTGTGTGTGTCCCTATAAGTACTTTAACTTTTAGTCTGAGGCAAGAGTTAACTTTTAGCATGTTTTATACAAAGTAGTGTCATAGTCTTGGTTCTTTTTAATAGGACAGCTCTAGATGCTACTTGGAAAATAAACTCTGTTGGGGAAAATGTGGAAGCAGGGAGCCCAGTTAGGAGGCTAGGGAAATAATTTAGAGGAGAGAGAGTATGAGGGCATAGACAAGGGCAGTAGCAGTTATTACAGAGAGAAGTGCTAGATGCTGGATGTATTTGGAATACAGGCAGGACAGGATATACTTGTGGAAGTAGGGTATGAAAGAGAGAGAGAGAAATCAAGAACGATTGCATTTTGGGTTTTTCCCAAGCATCTGGGAGGTTGCATGGTCATTTATTGGGATGAGAAGAACATAGAAGGATCAGGCTTGAGGTAATAAATGCAATTTTAAGCATGCTATGATTCAAATACTTGATAGATACCCAAAGAGATAATAGTAAATAGGTTTATATTAGTACAAATTGGAAATACAAATCTACACGTCAGGGGGCAAGTCCAGGAATAGATAAATATTTGGGTCTAGTTGGCATATAGATGATGATAAGCCAGAAGTCCAAATAAGATGACCAAGCAAGTGCATAGAGACAGAGAAGTAGCCAGGAAGAGAGAAAATCAAGATGGCGTAGTAGGAGAACGTTCGCTCACTCCCTCTTGCAAGAGCACCAGAATTACAACTAACTGCTGAACAACCATCGACAGAAAGACACTGAAACTCACCAAAAAAAACAACCCCATATCCAGAGACAAAGGAGAAGCCGCAATGAGACAGTAGGAGGGGTGCAATCGCGTTAAAATCAAATCCCATAAATGTTGGGTGGGTGACTCACAAGCTGAAGAATATTTATACCACAGAAACCCTGAGGGTTCTGAGCCCCACATCAGGCTTCCTAACCTGGGGATCCAGCAATGGGAGGAGGAATCCCCAGAGAATCAGACTTTGAAAGCCAGCGGGATTTGATTGCAGGACCTCCACAGGACTCGGGGAAATGGAGACTCCACTCTTGGAGGACACACAAAATAGTGTGCTCACCAGGACCCAGGGGGAAGGAGCAGTGACCCCATAGGAGACTGAACCAGACCAACGTGCTGGTGTTGGAGGGTTGCCTGCAGAGGTGGGGGGTAGCTGTGGCTCACCGAGGAGACAGGGGCACTGGCAGCAGGGGTTCTGAGAAGTGCTCATTGTGAGCCCTTTCAGAGTCCACCATTAGCTCCACCAAAGAGCCTGTAAGCTCCAGTGCTGGGTCACCTCAGGCCAAAGGACCACAGGGTGGGAACACAGCCCCACCCTTTGGCAGACAAGCAGATTAAAGTGTCACTGAGCTCCACGCACCAAACTGGATTAAAGTTTTACTGAGCTCCACCAACCCAGCCCAACCCACCATCAGTCCCTCTCATCAGGAAGCGCCCACGAGCCTCCTAGACAGCTTCCTCCACAAGGGGGCAGATGGCAGAATCAAGCAGTATCAGCAGTATTTCATCTTGTGGAACTAAAAATCACAGCCACAGAAAGATAGAGAAAATGAAAAGGCAAAAGACTGTACCAGATGAAGGGACAAGATAAAACACCAGAAAAACAACTAAATGAAGAGGAGATAGGCACTCTTCTGGAAAAATAATTCAGAATAATGATGGTGAAGATGATCAAGGACTTTGAAAAAAGATTGGATGCAAAGATCAAAAAGATGCAAGAAAATGTTACCAAAGACCTAGAAGAATTAAAGAACAAACAAAGAGAGATATGCAACACAATAACTGAAATGAAAAATACACTAGAAGGAACCAATAGCAGATTAACTGAGGCAGAAGGGCGAATAAGTGACCTGGAAGACAGAATGGTGATAATCACTGATGCAGAAAAGAATAAACAAAAAGGAATGAAAAGAACTGAAGACAGCCTAAGAGACCTCTGGGACAATGTTAAATGTACCAACATTCACATTATATGGTCCCAGAAGGAGAAGAGAGAGAGAAAGGACCCGAGAAAATATTGGAAGAGATTACAGTTGAAAACTTCCCTAACATGGGAAAGGAAATAGCTACCCAAGTGCAGGAAGTGCAGAGAGTCCCAGGCAGGATAAACCCAAGGAGAAACACACCAAGATATACAGTAGTCAAACTGACAAAAATTAAAGGCAGAGAAAAATTATTAAAAGCAACAAGGGAAAAATGACAGATAATATACAAGGGAACTCCCATAAGGGTAACAGCTGAATTCTCAGCAGAAACTCTACAAGCCAGAAGGGAGTGGCACAATATATTTAAAGTGATGAAAGGGAAGAACCTACAACCAAGAATACTCTACCCAGCAAGGATCTCATTCAGATTCGACAGAGAAATCAAAAGCTTTACAGACAAGCAACAGCTAAGGGAATTCAACACCACCAAACCAGCCCTACAACAAATGCTAAAGGAACTTCTCTAAGTGGGAAACATAAGAGAAGAAAAGGACCTACAAAAACAAAAACAAAACAATTAAGAAAATGGTACTAGGAACATACATATCGATAATTACCTTGAATGTAAATGGACTAAATGCACCAACCAAAAGACACAGACTGGCTGAATGGATACAAAAAAAAGACTCATGTATATGCTGTCTACAAGAGACCCACTTCAGACCTAGGGACACATACAGATTGAAAGTGAGGGGATGGAAAAAGATATTCCATGCAAATGAAAACCAAAAGAAAGCTAGAGTAGCAATAGTCACATCAGATAAAATAGACTTTAAAATAAAAAATGTTACAAGAGACAAGAAAGGACACTACTTAAAGATCGAGGGATCAATCCAAGAAGAAGCGATAACAATAAATATCTATGCACTCAATATAGGAGCACCTCAATACATAAGGCAAATGCTAACAACTATGAAAGAGGAAATCGACAGTAGCACAATCATAGTGGGGGACTCTAACACCCCACTTACACCAATGGACAGATCATCCATGCAGAATATAAATAAGGAAACACAAGCTTTAAATGACACACTAAATCAGCTTGATTTAATAGATATCTATAGGACATTACATCCAAAAACAGCAGATTACACATTCTTCTCAAGTGCACATGGAACATTCTCCAGGAGAGATCACATTTTGGGTCATAAATCAAGCCTTGGTATTTCAAGAAAATTGAAATCGTATCAAGCATCTTTTCTGACCACAAGATTAGAAATCAATTACAGGAAAAAAACTGTAAAAAACAAATACATGGAGGCTAAACAATATGCTGCTAAATAACCAAGAGATCACTGAAGAAATCAAAGAGGAAATCAAAAAATACCTAGAGACAAATGACAATGAAAACACAATGATCCAAAACCTATGGGATGCAGCAAAGGCAGTTTTAAGAGGGAGTTTATAGCGATACAATCGTACCTCAAGAAACAAGAAAAATCCCAAATAAACCATCTAACCTTACACCTAAAGAAACTAGAGAAAGAAGAGCAAACAAAACCCAAAGTGAGTAGACGGAGAGAAATCATAAAGGTCAGAGCAGAAAAAAATGAAATAGAGACAAAGACAACAATAGCAAAAATCAATAAAACTAAAAGCTGGTTCTTTGAGAAGATAAATAAAATTGATAAACCTCTAGCAAGGCTCATCAAGAAAAAGAGGGAGAGGACTCAAATCAATAAAATTAGAAATGAAACAGAAGAAGTTACAACGGACACCGCAGAAATAAAAAGCACCATAAGAGATTATTACAAGCAACTATATGCCAATAAAATGGACAACCTGGATGAAATGGACAGATTCTTAGAAAGGTATAACCTTCCAAGACTGAATCAGGAAGACATAGAAAATATGAACAGACCAATCACGAGTAATGAAATTGAAACTGTGATTAAAAATCTCCCAACAAACAAAAGTCCAGGACCAGATGGATTCACAGGTGAATTTTATCAAACATTTAGAGAAGAGCTAACACCCATCCTTCTCAAACTCTTCCAAAGAATTGCAGAGGAAGGAACACTCCCAAACTCATTTTATGAGGCCACCATCACCCTGATACCAAAACCAGAAAAAGATACTACAAAAAAAGAAAACTACAGGGAGGGAATATGGAGATATGTGTATAAAAACAGATGATTGAACTTGATGTACCCCCCCAAAAAATAGAAAGAAAGAAAGAAAGAAAGAAAGAAAGAAAGAAAGAAAGAAAGAAAACTACAGACCAACATCACTGATGAATTTAGATGCAAAAATCCTCAACAAAATACCAGGCAACAGAATCCAACAACACATTAAAAGGATCATATACCATGATCAAGTGGGATTTATCCCTGGAATGCAAGGATTCTTCAATATACGCAAATCAATCAATGTGATACACCATATTAACAAAATGAAGGATAAAAACCACATGATCATCTCAGTAGATGCAGAAAAAGCTTTTGACAAAATTCAATACCCATTTATGATAAAAACTCTCCAGAAGGTGGGCATAGAGGGACCCTACCTCCACATAATAAAGGCTGCATATGACAAACCCACAGCCAACATCATTCTCAATGGTGAAAAACTGGAAGCATTTCCTCTAAGTTCAGGAACAAGACAAGGATGGCCACTCTTGCCACTACTACTCAACATAGTTTTGGAAGTCCTTGCCACAGCCATCAGATAAGAAAAAGAAATAAAAGGAATCCAAACTGGAAAAGAAGAAGTAAAACTGTCACTGTTCGCAGATGACATGATATTATACATAGAAAATCCTAAAGATGCCACCAGAAAACTACTCAAGCTAATCAATGAATTTGGTAAAGTTGCAGGATACAAAATTAACACACAGAAACCTCTTGCATTTCTACACACCAACAATGAAAGATCAGAAAGAGAAATTAAGGAAACAATCCCATTCACCATTGCAACAAAAAGAATAAAATACCTAGGAATAAACCTAACCAAAGAGGTAAAAGGCCTGTACTCAGAAAACTATAAGACACTAATGAAAGAAATCAAAGAAGACACAAACAGAAGGAGGGACATACCATGTTCTTGGATTGGAAGAATCAATATTGTGAAAATGACTATATTACCGAAAGCAATGTACAGATTCAATGCAATCCTGATGAAATTACCAATGGCATTTTTCACAGAACTAGAACAAGAAGTTTTACGATTTGTGTGGAAATGCAAAAGACCCGAATAGCCAAAGCAATCTTGAGAAGGAAAGATGGAGTTGGTGGAATCTGGCTTCCCGACTTCAGGCTATACTACAAGGCCACAGTGATCAAGACAGTATGGTACTGGCACAAAAACAGAAATATAGATCAATGGAACAGGATAGAAAGCCCAGAGATAAACTACAGTCAACTAAGCTATGACAAAGGAGGCAAGGATATACAATGGAGAAAAGGCAGCCTCTTCAATAAATGCTGCTGGGAAAACTGGACAGCTACATGTAAAAGAATGGAATTAGAATACTTCCTAACACCATATACAAAAATAAACTCAAAATGGATAAAAGACCTAAATGTAAGGCCAGACACTATAAAACTCCTAGAGGAAAACATAGGAAGAACACTCTTCGACGTAAATAACAGCAAGATCTTTTTTGATCCACCCCCTAGAATAATGGAAATAAAAACAAAAATAAATAAGTGGGATATAATGAAACTTCCAAGCTTCTGCGCAGCAAAGGAAACTAAAAGCAAGACGAAAAGACAACCCTCAGAATGGGAAAAAATATTTGCAAACGAATCAACAGACAAAAGATTAATCTCTAAAATATATAAACAGTTCATCCAGCTCAATATCAAAAAAACAAACAACCCAATCAAAAAATGGGCAGGACCTAAATAGGCATTTCTCCAAAGAAGACATACAGATGGCCAAGAGGCACATGAAAAGCTGCTCAACATCACTAAGTATTAGAGAAATGCAAATCAAAACTACAATGAGGTATCACCTCACACCAGTTAGAATGGGCATCATCAGAAAATCTACAAACAGTAAATGCTGAAGAGGGTGTGGAGAAAAAGGAACACTCTTGCATTGCTGGTGGGAATGTAAATTGATACAGCCACTATGGAAAACAGTATGGAGGTTCCTTACAAAACTAAAAATAGAACTACCATATGACCCAGCAATCCCACTACTGGGCATATACCCAGAGAACACCATCATTCAAAAAGACACATGCACTCCAATGTTCATTGCAGCACTATTGACAATAGCCAGGACATGGAAGCAACCTAAATGTCCATCAACGGATGAGTGGATAAAGAAGATGTGGTACATACATACAATGGAGTATTACTCAGCTGTAAAAAGCAACGAAACTGGGACATTTGTAGAGACATGGATGGACCTAGAGACTGTCATACAAAGTGAAGTGAGTCAGAAAGAGAAAAACAAATACCGTATATTAACACATATATGTGGACTATAGAAAAATGGTACAAATCAACCAGTTTGCAAGGCAGAAATAGAGACACAGATGTAGAGAACAAACAAATGGACACCAAGTGGGGAAAGCGGGGAGGATTGGGGGGGGAATGAATTGGGAGATTGGGATACCAAATTGTACACTCTAAATATATGCAGTTTACTGTAAAAAATAAAAAAATAAAAAGTTAAAAAAAAAAAAAGAAGCCAGGAAGATGTGGAAAAAACAGCAATGGAGGAGGAGAAGGAGTAGGTCATGAAGTAAAAACAGGACCGAGAGAAAAGTATCTGGAAGATGAGTGAAGTTAGGGTATCAAGGAGGAAGTGATCAACACTGTCAGCTGTTGTTAATGTGTCGTATGTGATGAATGAGAATTGGCCATTAGGTTTGGCAATTAGGTCATTGGTGACCTTGAAAAGAGCTATTTCAGAGGAACAGTGGAGGAGAAAGCCTGATTATACTGCTTTCAAGTGAAAATGGGAGTAGAGGAAGTAGAAACAGAAAAGTGGAGGAGTTATGAGGTAAAGGGGAGCAGTGAATTAAAATGATAGCTGGAGGAGAGGTGGAGACAAAAGATGTTCTTTTCCGGGGATGAGAGCTATTGCAGCAAGGTGAACTGGCTGATGAGAATGATGGGAATGATCCGCTGGCTAAGATGTACTGAGGTGGTTGTGGCACCTTCCCCTGACTTCCCAGAGCCATCAGCAGAGCCTGGATCTCCCCTGGGACCTTGCCTCTTGGGGCTTTGAGGTCTCTTCCACTGAAACATTACTTACCCAGGCTTATGTACTAATGGAAGTCATTTGGGCTTCTCCTTTCATGAAAAATACCTTCCTTTGCTCCTTCTTCCCATATGAACACCAATAACTGTAAGAAGTTGCATAACTGTTCATACTACTTGCATCCCAAGTCTCACTAACGCACTTCACAAAGGTTTCTCACCTTCTGCCCTGTCTTCTGAAAAACATTAGGGCATCTTAGCTGAATGGCCTGACAGTCTCCTTTTTATGTATCTCCAAGACACCATATGCTCAGGGCACATGGATGACTTACAGGGAAGAGCCTCTTGGGCATCCTTCAATTTCTTTCTCTTTTCCCTGTCTAAGAACCACCACCACTGAGTGAAGATTAACTTCTCTTGGTGACCAACTTCACAAACAAACAAGTTTGATTCTTGGTTTGGGCTCAGTAAGGATCCACAGACCTTCCTATAACCACAAACACCATAGGACATTCAGAGCCTTTGTGGGGTCAGTGGTGGTACTAAAGGGATCATGATCATGGATGTTAAGTAAGGTTCCTCTTACCAGGCTGCTCACTCATGCTTAATCCCAGGTTCCATATTAAAATTGTATATAAGAAAGTTTGGAGAGAGGAGCTGGACTGTGGCAAACCCATTCCTACCACTGGAGAACAAATCCGACATCAGCTCTGTCTGACTGTGGAGCGTACCAGCCTGATGCTGCAAGGGCAGACATGCACTGAGTGTTTGTGTCAACATATGGCTTTATATCACGTGTGCTTGTTCAACAGCAGACCCACACATAACTGTGAGTGAAGAAATTAGAACCATCTCCTACAGCAAAATGACAATTTCTCTCAAAGGTCTGCTTGGTGCCATTGATTACTTGACAGGTGTTAATTCATTTGTCCTTTTTTAATATTTAGACATTTCTTCCCTGATTCTCAGAATGGTCCCTGAAGAGTAAACTTATCCCTTTTCAGAAGGAATTTATTAAATAATAAGAACTTACAAAATCAAGTTCTAAATTTGTGGCCTATATTATAAGGATATGTTAAAGTAAATCCAATGAAACATAATAGATATTCCCTTAATGTTTATCAAATGAAAGCATTCAAAGCAGAGAACCACGCAAGGTGGAGGATGCAAAGATGTAGAATATATGACCCCTGCTCTCAAATATGTCACTCTGACTTTCCAGGACAGTTATAAGATGAATATAACCTATACCAGTTTTCTACAAGACTGGTCTTATCTCCTCTCATTATATTTCTAGTTCCTTCTCTGTCTTCATCTAGTTCCTCCTGTCTTAAAGTCTTTCCTGTTCTGTTTACCTCTTGGCCTTCTTTTGAGACCTTACCTAAGTCTCATATTCTTTGTGAGACCCTTCCTGACACCTGCACTAAGAGACTCAATCTGTCTTCTGAACACCAGTCACATCTATCATAGGTTCTACCCATAGGGCACTTGGTCTGTGCTGCCTCAAATTATTAGGATATGATCAGTCTCACTAAAAAAATTGTAAAGGCCATGGGGGCAAGAATCATCTCTAACACACCTGATTTCCCTAAAGCTAGTCCACAAAAAGATCTTAGTAAAACTGATCCATAATAAAGATGATTTACTCAGATTGGGAAATCTCCAAAGAGAAGGTGAGACTTGAGCTAATCCATCAAAGAGAGGTATGGTTTTGAAAAAACAGAGGCAAAGCAAGACAATGTCATTTCCTGGAAGCAATAGGAGCTTGAACAAAGGAACAGAATGAGAAACAAACTGAATGTGTGCAGGAAAGCATACAGAAGGTGGTAAGACTATAGAAAAGGTTTCATGCTAGGGAGCAAACGGAGACATTTTTCTGTTAAATAGGGTGTGATCAGGTTATAAATGCCTTAAAATCCAGAAACAGGGAATCACGCTTGACATCTTAGGACAGGGATGGCAAAGAAGTGTCATCTCCAGTTCCAGCCAAAGGATGGGTAGTTGCAGCTGGTGTCTGTGTTGAGTAGAACTGTGAAGCCAAATCTTTGTTCACCTGAATAGAAGGTCATGAATAATAAGTAATAATTCCACAGGTGCAGCACTGGGGAATTGAAGCAGGTGTGTTTCACATTTGCCATCTTTATTGTAATGAGTTATGAATGGTTTCTAAGAAGAGAAATGACAGAGTCCTGTGTTTATCCTGGCAATGGAAAGAAGGTACACCCTTTGGGAAGAAGCTATTATGACCTCAGGCTTGAGGTGATGCGGGCTTGGGCTGGGTGTCAGCAGAGGAATAGAGAAGAAGAGTTCACAGCATCTGGAAAATAAACAGCTACCTGAGTTAACAAGAGCACGGCATCACAACTGGTTTTAAAGTTCTGAGATGAGGGTCAGGGAGAATATCAGAGTCTCTTTTTTTGTAAGAATATAGTTTAATAAATTGCTAGTTGAGACAAATAAACCCTGATGACTGCCTCTACTAAGTGTCTTGGTCATGCAGGAGTTAAATATACAGAAAGCTGCAGAATGCTATTATTTTAGAGCCCTGTGAAAATGTAATTTGATTAGTCTATTGGACGATATTCCAAAGAACCAAATGTCTTCCATGAATCAGTCAGAAATGCTTAGGAAAACCAAAATAAAAAATGCTTTCCAAGCCAATAAAGGTGCTAATTAGTGCCTTCTGCATATCTCACTACATCTTCTCCAGTAATACATTTTGCAGGGTTAAGTGCAGTGTCTGCTGCTTCAGATGGCAGAAGTCCACCTAACTGTAGGGAGGGTGGCTGGAGACTCAAGTATCTAAAAGGGAATCAGAACTGGCATTTTAACCCATGCAATGGGAAGTATTGAGTAGAACAAGGAAATTTTTTTCTCACTTTAATTTTCCTTCAGACCAACCATTAGAAAACTTGAGGGTAGGAGTATCTTATTTTTTTCTTTCTTTTTTTGTTCCCTCAATGCCTTTAAAGAGTAAACTCTGGTTTTAAAGACCTAAAGGAGTACTATCTTGGAAGAACAAAGAAATGGAGAAAATATCAGAGCCAAGCACCCAGAGTATAGAATTGAGGAGGCCTAGTGGGCAGGCTTATGTGGCGAACACACAGGCCCACCTGTAAGGGTCCCACCTTCCACCTGCAGAAGCTTGGGGGAATCCGGGGTAACAGGAGCAGTTTGTCCTATGATGGCATTCCCTAGGCATCAAATTTGTGCTCTGATCAGAGGTCACAGACTCAAATGCTTCTGCCAGCCAGGCAGGTGGGGAGAGACTGCACAGAATTGCAGAGCGCATCACCTCCAGCACATGCTGCCCTGCGGAGACCTGAGCTAGGGCTGCTGGATCTTCTGGGTTTTAACAAAAGTCTAGGAATCCCAGACTTTTGCTGCTGAGAACTGGGCTGCCAGCTTCAGGTTGATTATTGAAAACAGACAAAGAATCAAGGGCCTGACCCTGACAAGCCTGTCCTCAGGTTCCAGGAACTTTACCTTACAAATTAACAAAGTGGAAAAAAACAAAAAACAAAGAACGTTCGAACAGGCAAGGAATAATAGTTTCGCACAGTCCTGTGCAAGACTCAACTGTTTGGGTCCAAACACTGGGAAGACCAGTTGCTGCTTCCACAGTCATAACACATAGTAACATTGAAAATGGCCCTTGGACCCCCAGGACTCAGAGCCTGGAGAATGCAAAATGGAAATGTGGTAGTGAAGCTAATTAATTTTTGATAATTGTGTTACAATTTCAAAAATCAGGCTTATCTTGTGAGTTTAAAAAATGATATCTATTTTCCATGGCTTCATTTTCTCCAGAATCTAAGCTTGGCAGCAGAGAAGGCTGTGTGTCTGAATGTATTGGATAGAGATAGACATTTGTATCATTTTAAATAAGATCAAGAAGAAAGAGTATAAAGAGTCTAACAAGAGATGTGAAAGCTATATCTGTATATCAGTGAGGGTGGGATTCAGGTGAAGGGGGTCAAACATCCTGCCCAGCCCCTAATTGTCAGCAATGGCTGGCCCTTACAGGGCCCACTGATGCTAAAACTGTGTAAGTAAGGCTTTCATGTGTGTCATCAGACCAGAAAACAACCCCACTGTAAACTAGCCAGGTCCACTCTGCACATCCCTAGAAAATATGTTTCCTTTAGGGGCTCCTTTTCCCCTTTGGGGCTGCCCCTGGTTTCCTGGCAACCAGATTGCTCCTGAACCTGGACGGCAGAGCTGCTGAGTGTGATCTGTGGAATGTGGCTACTAGATCTGTGTGGGCACTAGAATCTCATGAAGAAGTCCTGAGTGAGGGGATGTGGATTTTTCTGGATGACTTAGATTTTCTGTGGGGCTAGGGTTTTGAAAACTCAACAAGGCTGAGCTAACTCTTTTCATCAATATCTGAAAATGGGTCATTTCCTCTCTGACAGTTTAAGCAATTCACTGTGGCCACAATGCCAGACACCTGGCCTGGACGTACGTGTTCGTTCACATGTTCTAGGAAATCCAGAGCAGTAGTCGACAACCAGAAAAAACGGAAACGGTGGCAAGAGTGGTGTTACTGGCAGAATATGAAGCCAAATGTCCTAGGACCCCAGGATTTTTTATGCAAGAAGAGCTGATTAGAAATTCCAGAATTCTCTGGATGAGCTAACTAGGTACAAATGGAGCCTGCCTTTGTGAGACATGTGCAAAGTAATAGATGGAGGTGGCGGAAGCAGGGAGAAATGGAAAAAAATTGCTTAAAATGATAAATATTTACTTTAACCTTCCATTTTGAGCAACCCATTATTTAATTCATCAAGTCATTACAACATGACTGCCAAAAAATTATACTGTGCTTGCGTCCATAACATGATTAATAAAGTGGCAAATAGGCTTTCTCTCGTGTGACAACTTCAATCAATTGGTATTGACTTTATGATTTGAGAAGCTCTGAGACTGAGTTCAGTGAGCAAGAGTGCTGCAATGGATTAGCAATGCCTGCCTAGGCGAGAGATTTGGTGTTGAATAGATGATGTTTTCAAACTCTGGATCTTGGAGGTGACTCACAGGGTGAAGGAAGAGCTAAATGGGAGACCACTCTGTCCTTTTATCCATTTAAGTTACTAGAAATTTGCAAAAGAATACCTCTGCTAAAACTCATAGTTTGAAAACTACTGATGTAATGGGCAAAGAAGACTGGAATTTGGATTCTAAGTTCATTTCTAACTTGGTGCATAAGTTTGAGTCAGGTATTTTAACTTATGTGAATAATTGTCACCAGATATCACACAGCACATTTAATAAATGTCACATTTGTATCATAATAATGTTCATTCACTTTGATATTCCATCCTTGGTGGTGGCTCCCTATAATGTTCTATGAAGCAGTTTATTCTAAACTCATGAAGTTTATTCTAAACAAAGCATGAAGTTTATTTATTCAAAAAAAAAAAAAAAAAAAGAAACCTCACTCATGAAGTTTACTCCACACAAAGGATGGCAAATAAGCTTCATCTCATTCAGTTCCTGACAATTTTGAGAGCCTACCTAGGCTCTCTGAGAAAGTGATGTGATTGATTAATGATGTCTGCTCTGGGAGTGAGATTGAGTGGTAGCACAGATACATATATATACACAGTTTATTTTTAAACCTTTATCATAAATTAATATATTTTACCCTATATGGCTCTTGTGATGACAGAATTCCATTTGTTTTATAGGACAGAACTTATTGTATGTGGTTTCTCACAACCTTTTAAAATTGTAGTTGTGTATTTCAGGCTTAACTAAGAATCTACCATTTGCTTATGCCTCAGTAATATACCTCTAGTCTTTATCTTTCTAAACCAGTTGTCTTTTTCCATTCAGCAGGGTCACTGAGCCTTAAAAAAAAAAAGCAAAATAAAAAAAAAAACAAAAAACAGCTGAAAATTATGAGTATTCTTATCTCCACCCTCCAAAATTTGGCATTCAGAAACCCGTTCACACATACCTTGAGAACTATTCAGAGACCCCCTACTCAGACAGGAATTCTGGCTCCAGACTGAAGAGCCCTTTATTATTTTCCTTTTTTATATATGTTTCACTCATTTAAGATTGTTTTTCCAAAATTTCTCCCAACTTGTGTTATATTTCTTATGGTGAAAAACTTCACATTCTCATAGAAGTGCTGGGTGGTAACACTTCCAGTTTGATACATGTCACACATTTGCACCCAGGAGAGCCACAGTGAGAGGAAACTGGAAGCCCTGGGCATGGAGGGGGCACTTCTGAGGACTTTGTCCATCTTCTGAACACTTCCTTCTGCATACGTCTGCCAGAGCGTTACCTCATGACACAGGCCCTGAGTACTGCATCAGCCCCTGCACGGGCCTCTCTGGCATCCAATATGTAGCTCTTCTATTCTGTCCTCAGCACCAGTAACCAGGCAAATGGACTTTCAACATCATCCTTCTCACATTTACTTGTTTGCTCAAAAACTTTTTATGGTTTTCCATGTCCTGACACATACACATAAACTCTTCTTTCTGGCTTTCAAATACCCAACAAGACGATCTGTTGACAGTGTGGTGTCTTGAAAAGAAACAACAGCAACAAATAAAAACAAGCTGTAGCATCCTACTGGCCATGGGAAATGTTATTTACTCTCAGCCTCAATTTACTTCTCTGTTAAGGAGGGATGACTGATACCTATTTCATGGATAAACAGATTGTCTATGTGCTTAGCACGTCGCCTCATACAAAGTTAATGTTAAATAAATAGTAACTATTATTGTTATAATCAATAATAAAGGTAATGATAAATTCCTGGATCTGCTACTTTTGACTGCGTGATCATAGGCTCATTACTCACATTCTGTGAGTCTCAGTTTCCTTACCTGAAAAATAAGAATAGGTCCTAAATTATAAGACTGTTGTAAGGATTAGGTGATACAAGTTAATTGAAAATGTTCCATGAAAGCTAGGTGCTTCATGTATTCTTTTGCCTGTCCCCATCCTTCGTCCTCAACCTTATGTACCAGGAGAGAGTATTCCGAAATTCCCTGTGATCTAGTCAGCCTAGACCTAGCACTGTTCTTGGCACTTGCTATAGACGCTTCTCCCATGACAACACCTCCTTTTCATCTATCAAATTCTCCCTATTCTTAAAAATCCTAGACAGGCTACTGCTTCCTCCATGAAACCTTTGCTGAGTACTTCATTTGCCACTGACTTCCCTCTCACCAAGCAAACACCACATTTCCTCAAGTGCTTGTCACACAACTTAGCCATTAATTACATTCTGTCTTGTTCACTACAGAGATGCCTCGTATCTCACGCTGATACAATCTCGGATATGGAAATCAATTCCATGTCAGTTCATTTGAGGGTGAGAAAATCTTCCATGAGAAAAAAGGAAATTAAGTTCACCCCCCCCCCTTTTTTATTGCAGTTCCTTTCCACGAACAAGGAATGGTTCAAATGACTGTGAAAGACTACATGAGGTAGGTGGCAGAATCACTGTTATCTCACTCCAGGATTTTACGGCCACATCTTGCATGAATGAAATGGAAGTGAGGAGGTCTCGTAATAATGCTGTGGATCTTGGGATCTTGTCACTGGTTTAGCCATAGTGCCTGGACGGTTTTCACCAGCCTTGAGAGAAATAGTTCTTTAATTATCATAAAGGAGTAAGCAAATTAAATCAACAAATGCTGACTTGGGTGGGGAGGGGATTTAATTAAAATATAAATGGTATTCTACTAAAATTTAGCTGTTCATGAGGACCTGTTCATAAAATAGTGAATTCATATTTTCATGTTGCCAATATTATTAATTATCATGCTATTTGCTGGACGGTCATTCATACAGTTTCCACTGATAGGTAGAAAGCAGTTTGAGTCTCCTAATATGAGGATAGACTAGGTCTCAAAGTGGTTCCACCCAGCAGCAGCAGCAGCATCTGGGATCTTAATAGAATTGCAAGTTTCCAAGCTTCACCCCACTCACACCACATCAGGAAATCTGGATGTAGGGATCCGAAATCTGTGTTTTTGCAAGCCCTTCAAATATCCTGAGGCACACTCTAGTTTCAGAACCACTGGAATAGACTGTGTGTTTTTGAGGGTTGGGAACTCTGCTTCCCATGCTCTAGTCGCTCTTACATTTTCCGAAAATTCAAACTGGTTGAAAACCCAATAATCAATACTGTATACCTCCAGCTTCTACCCATTCACACCTAAAATGCTAATTTGGCATAGTTTTTCTCTTTTAGAAGATTAGATATTTTTGTTGCTCACAGAAGCATAGAGCCATAGGACCACAGAATTCTCTCAAGCAGCTCATTTTGTTGAAGAGGAAAATGAGAGTCAAAGTCAGTGACTCACCCATGCTCCTGAAGCTTGATTAGAACTGTGACTATACATGGATTATCCTGGATCCAAGATCAGGGCAGTTTCTGGGTAGCTCTGCTGAACATTACAAAATAAGCTGTGAATCTCAAACACAGTGAAACAAAAATTATGGCAAGCCTAATCCAAACTGAGGGGAGGCAGTAAGTGGAAGGTATCTTCTATCTGTCTTCCAAGGCTCCCAGCATGCTCAATCATCTGTTAAAACAGAATCTTTATTATTCAGAAATGTGCACTTGCTCGACCTTAATACAGAGAAGCAACTGAACAAAGAAAAGGCAGGACCCAGCTATTCTTACCAAATGTGGACAGACTAAGGCAGATTCAGGAGCCCATGTAAGATAACTTGGTCTCCTCAGGAAAACTGATATCAATGTTGTACTCTTTGATAAATTCCAATTTTGTGCCAACTCACTGTTATATTTGATAAGGCTAAATGTGTTAAGGTATATCCATGCTATACAAAAGTGAACTATATTATAAAAGGGTTCCATTCTGTTTAGAAACGGTTTCAAATGACTCACACTGCAGGCCTATTTGAATAGAGAGACACTCGTGTTAGTCTTTGCTGTAATGAAGGAGTTTGTTATTGTTGCATATGGATGGCCACAGGAGCCCTGGAGACAGCACTTAGAGAGTGTTAACCACGCAATATGAAATCCTCCACCATTATGAGAATTAATGCAGAGTCGCTTCAGTGGTTGCCTGCTGTACCTCTTTCATCACATAATTTTAACTTCTTCCTGAAAGTTGGTGCCTAGCAAAGCTGTATTCCTGAAAGGTTCCCCAATGATTTGCCATCTGTCAAAAGTGAGACATTCTGTCACCTTTATAATGAGCACTGGCGGGCACCTAACACTTAAATTCTCACGCCTCTGTAACACAACGCTCTTGAAGAGAGGAGCGGTTCCTCCGCTACATGCTCGCTCTTCTTCAAAGGTGTGGCCACTATGAGATTATTAGAAATGAAGAGGAAATGCAAACGTTTGCTCTGAACAGAAAAGAGTCACACTGATCTCCCAAGGGACTATCTAAATCAACACATCTCATCACTGGTATTTCCCCCAACTGCAGATCTCTGCATCAGATTTCAGAAACTCCCACTCTCTCCAGAGGGACCAGTTTCAACTCTTGCCATTCTGCTGCAAGTATACCACAAAGGTATGTGATTTCCAGGCACTCTTCATCCAGAGAAATCATTTTGTGCAACAGTGGACTTCATGAAATTTCAAATAGGCCCTTGAGAAATACTTCTTAAGTGGATGGATGAGAGAACAAATAAAGGATTTGGGAACTCCAACTTGCACAAACAATGTATTGGGTTGGCCAAAAACGTTCATTTGGGTTTTTCCATAACATCGCACGGAAAAATCCGAATGAACTTTTTGGCCAACACAATAAAAGCATCAAGTGAAGTTGGACTAAATATCTGTCAATGGGGAAATGCCAGATAAACTATTGAGCCACCCATTTTATGGAATTCTATACAGTGATAAAAAGGAATAGATAGAGATAATGATACTACCTTAGAATGATCTTTAAGTCATATTTTAAGTGGAAAAAAATCAAGATGCAGAAAGATACATAGAATATGTTACTGTTTATAAAGCCAACAAGTGAAAACTGTAAAACATATATGTAACTACATAAAAAATGTCTGGAAGGATACACATGAATTCAGTAGGAAGGGAGTCAGGATTAGTAGGGGTAATGGCCAAGGGGACATTACAATTTTTAACAAGGTGAGTGTATTCTATGTATTTCTTACATGATTAAGTACACATAAAAAAAGAGTTAATGATGTTGAAAGTATTTTTAATGACAAATCAATCAATAATTATATTCTTGGCCATGAGAATGTGAGCCATTACAAAGTATGACTATATTATTTTTGTTCTTTTTTTGTGTCTTGAGTGCCTAGCAGAGAGCCTAGAACATGACAGATGTTCAATAAATATTTGTATAAATGAGTAGTATAAAAACTTGTAGCTGAGGTCAAATAACAAATTAAATTCTTTCATTCAAAATTTAGATTTTTTTCACAAGAATTTTTTTCTCCCTCGAACCTTTTTTTATATTACAGTATCAAGTGACTGGCACCCCCATTTCACCAGTTCTTTCCAATGATTGAGAGATCCAAGCTGAGCCATTTAAGCCCCACAGTAGTAGTTCTTGGCTTATCTTTTCTTTCTTGGTGGAATCAGGAGGCAAAGCACAAGATCTCTATGTCACTTAAGAAAGTGTGAACATGATGTTGGAACGTGATGCTGGGTGGCCTGCCAACTGAGACTATAGGTGGCTGTTGTTGAATGTGTGAATGGCTAAATAAATGAATTGTAATTAATCCAATTTAAATGCTGGTGTCACGAAAGTAAAATTATCCAAACTATCTGAAATAAGCTCCCTAATTTTGCATGTAAACAGAAACTTTAACAGAAGAACCAAGCAAACCTAGGAAAACCTCATTAAAAGTTCTGATTCCCATAGAGTTCGTGCGTTTTAAAGGGTCACTATCACAGTCACTAAGGAGAAGTTCACTGATTGGAAAGTGAGCAGGTATATATAAATATAATTTCCAGATAACTGAAGGGTATCATTTTCAGTGCCAACACTGAATAAAACAACTTGAAAAAAGTACTTCTTGTTCCTCAGCCAAGTCCAAAAAAATACAGAACGTGTTTTATCCCTACCTAGGGACGTAAATCATTATTTGTGAACATCAGTCTTGTAGTTTCCATTTAGTGATGTCCTCAGCAAGTTTGTGTGACTGGGGATGCCCCAGACTGGTACTCTTTTTAAATATTCTTTTTTTAATCTACTGTTTTCAGGCTGCTGCTGCTTCTTCTTCTTCTTCTTCTTCTTCTTCTTCTTCTTCTTCTTCTTCTTCTTCTTCTCCTTCTCCTTCTCCTTCTCCTTCTCCTTCTCCTTCTCCTTCTCCTTCTCCTTCTCCTTCTCCTTCTCCTTCTCCTTCTCCTTCTCTTCTTCTTCTTCTGTTTCATATTGCCATCAGCTGCTGTTTTTTGTGGTTATCACTTCACTGCCTCTGGTTTTTGTCCCACAGTCTCCCTGCCCTGTCTAATTTAACATTTGCCTGTTATGAATTGGAAAACCTGTTAAGTAAACTCGTTGTAAAGTACAGACAACCCGTCCCTGAGAGAGGGTGATGGACTACCCTTTTAGGAAATACATATGAGCTCTGGTAAATGCACCATCTGTTTGTCTATTCAGATTCCTCCTTTACTCGATTTCTGGAAGATTGGGTGGGTGAGGTGACTAGGAAAAAAAGTGGCTTTTGGTTAAGTGAACTGTTACTGGATAAAGATATTTATATTTTTACTGCAGCATTCCTGAATGGCTGGAATTTTGGGAAAAAGATCCAGTGGAGATTCTCTTGGATCTGGGGTTTGGTGCTGACGAGCCAGACATCTGCACAAAAATCCCAGCCAGATTCCTGGGTTGTGGCTCAGCAGCCAGAGGAATCAACATCCATGTTTTTCTTGAAGCTCAAAAGCAGCGAATGGACATTGAGAACCCTAACTTGTACAGTAAGTGAGGACCACATGGCATCAGAATCTCAGCAATGGCAATGAGCAGTCAGATGAGCCACAGTTTTAGGAGGGATGGGCCAGAAGATGTGTGCAGTAGCACTCAACTCCGATATCTCAGTGGCTCCAAACAGAGACAGGTTTATATCTTGATCACTCTCCGAGTCTGCTGTGGATTGGTGTGTATTTTGGGAGGAAGAGAGATCTGTTGCATGATGTTTTCCTTACCCATGGACTTGGCTCCACTATCTGGAACATCACTGGTTGGAAGGACAGAGAAAAGGTGGAAAGAGAGAACCATACTTGAGCCTTAAAGCCTCCTGCTCAGAGCTTACACATATCAAGTGTGCTCAGATTTCGTTGTCCAAGAAAAATCATGTGGCCACAATTAACTCCAAAGGGGTGATAATGTGCAATCCTACCACACACCCAGGAGGAAGACAGTACTGGTGAACAGCACTCCTGCATACCGTAGCCACATACCCAGAGGTCAGAGAAACCAGGATTTGGCAAGGCTTAATCATGGGTCACTAAGTGATACCTTAATTTTCTCATCTACGAGGCTTAGAACACTACTTATTCCACCACAAGCTGTAATTGGTAGTTATAAGTCTGTCGTATCTTCAGAATTGTGGACTAACTGTACTTAAATCTTATAGTTATCATGCATGTTGCAACTTTTCCCCAACTGGTGGTCAATGGAATACTTTTCTCTAGGACACTACTGAGGATATTATTGGGGTATGTGTACTGTGCTCAAATAATTTGGGAGAAAGATGGCTTGCAGTTAAACGGGTTTATTTACTGCAGGATTTGTTTAGTATGCTGAGGTGCACTCTCAGTCTCCTAGAGGGAATGCAGTGCAGCTTTTTCAAAATCATTTCAATACAGAACCTCTCTTAGAGGAGCATTGAAGAACATCTCCTCCATGGAGTAGAGTTTGCAGAACTCTGGACTGGGGAACATGCCAAAATTCTGTTAATGGAATAAATTCTAAATAAATAAATTCGCTGAAAGGAAAGTCAAGTGAGATGAAGTGTTTCTCTCAAACGAATATCTGGAACAGAGGTTTTGCTTAGATTTTTCAATTTAGTTTCTGTTTCCCCTGTTTTCATACAGGTGCAATGGGTCTCAGAAATCATAGCAATGATATTTTTTAAAAAGGGTATGCAAAACTGAGGGTGTTGCAGTGTAACGTTTCTTTACCTTTAGTAGAAATGAATATCATTCTTTGTTGTCTTTTCCTCCAAGCCGCACAGAAATGCAGAATCTTTGATCAATTCTTTATTTGGGGAGAATAGTAACACTTACCAATATTTGAGGAGTCTTTGAGCTGATCTGTGAAGTAAACATTTCACAGATGAAATTGACACATGGATTGTAGGGACCCTGTGGCTGCTGGCCCCCTCTTAGTTCCACCACTTAGCGCTGTGCTGACAGTGCATGGCAACTCTTCTTGCCCAACACTTACCAGTACACTTTCAACTCAAGAAAGCTGAGGAGGTCAAATGCAAAACAAGCAATCAGAAAATTAGTTGGCTGTCCCATAGACAGAATGAAACAGTATGTCTCATTCAAAGTCAGTACCAAAGGTTCAAACTTGAGGGATGAGAATCAATTGGTTCATTGTTCAGTGCACCCCAGAGCAAAACAAACAAACAAAGAAAATCCCCATCTAACACTTCACACTATTATGTTCTCTGAATTGCCTGAACCAATTAAATTGATAGGTATTGTCTTAGTCTAAGTATAAAAATCTGCTATAGAATGGATGCTAAGACAGTCGTAAAAGTGGAATTATGATTCAATCATGCTCTTGCACTTACAACTAAACTTAAGTGGGAAGTGTAATCAGAATGTTTCTGAAAACATCTGGAACCCAAGAGTTCCTTTAGGTCTTGACAGAATATCATAGTCTTCCATGAGAAGCCCATCACATTTTTTTTGGAGTAGAAGAATGAATAGTCAATATTTTCCACTTTCAGGTGAAGGAAACAGGTAGGCACAAAGATTCGTTCCTGGAGAAGTCTATAGCATTGCTGTGATGATGATACAGACAACAGAACAGAGGACAGCATCCTTCCACCCCACTGGGTGTTTGACCGTTGCGGAGCTATGCAACCCTGCATGCCATTGTTGGGGTTGAGAGAAGGATGTGTAATAAAAACAAAATGTTCTGTTTCCCTTACTGAGCTTTTGTTGTCTGGAGATACCAAAAATATTTTTTTACAATTTTTTCAAAGTACCAGTGTGTCCCCAAAATAGCTGTTGCTGCATTAGATCTCTCCCAGATACTAATTAAGCCAATCCTGGCATATTGCCTGAACAAGTGAGGCCAGGTCATTCATAAAGGCCAGTTGAGGAGCTGGTATGTTTGGAAAGGTAAATGGGCTTTCACATTAATGACTATCTTCTTTTGGAAGACTGAAGACAATATATTCCCTTCCTGAGTCATGCACATTTACAATTTTAACTGATATTTATATAGCATTGAGCTTTCATAACAGATGTGAGAGATATGTAAGACTGGTATTATTACCTCATTCTCCAGATGAAGAAACTGGCCATTTACTATGTGCCAGGCACAAGCCTAAGCACCATGAATCTATTAACTCACTTACTCTGTGGTCACACTTTCAGTGATTGGTTGATCTGGGATTTGGATCCAGGTCTTCTGATCCATAGATCATAATCTTTCCACACTCTCAGGTGAGGGGTATAAATGGAGATGATGGAGGTAATGATGAGGATGGTGACTGCCTTAAGCTGCGGAAGAATCTCCAAACTCACTTCATGTGAAAGAGCTGGGTTCACTCTTTGACATGTACTTTAATACATGACAGTAATGTCAAGGTTCATCCTTGCCTATAGATTTTATAGATTTAATGCATAAAAACTATATGAATCTATATAGTTATGCATATTTAACTAAATATAAAAGGTATTCTCATTCCCTATAACACAGTTATATAGGAAAATATTAGTATAGGGAAATATAAGTTATATTCCCCTTGTTATGTAGGGGAATCTCCTCCATAATAACCAATGGCATGTACTATGGAAAAACTTGAGTTTCAGAAACTTAGTCCTTCCCATCTTGAAAATCACATGTGTTAACAAATCTCTTCAGTTTTTACTACATTTATGCAGTTTCATTGAAACTAAAAATTGTGTGTTCCTTGTATTGTTCAGGCCGTTTCCGACAGCTAAAAATATTGGATCATGTGGCCAGTGCTTTCTCATCTTTGCTGAATGATGTTAGCATCCTGCAGAGCAACGCTGAAGAGGAAGATGAAGGAAAAACTGTGCAAGGAACCTCAGTGAGTGAAGCCAAAGAGCGTCGAAGAAGATTGGGTGAGCTTTTTAGGAGAAGTTCAAAGCAGAGCACTAGAAGGGATTATAGCCTGGAAGCATCAAAGTCATTGAAGATGAGAAAGCAATTTTCCCTCATCTCTGCAGAAGCAGGGGAGTGTGGAGCCGAGTTGCCAGCCATGACAAACAAACATGATCACAGTCACTTGTCTCCTTTGGCAGAGCGTTGGTCTCTCCAAGCCTGTGATGACTGGACAACTTGTCATCCTTCCCAAGCTCTTCTGAGCAAGCAGTGGTCTCACTCATCTGTGCTGGCCAAGCAGGCTCCTCTTTCCTGTGTGTCTGAGGGGTCAGTCAAGGACAGAACTCGAAAGGAGAACCCAATTCAGACTAACAAACTCAAGCGCTTGTCTCATGTTGCAGACAAAACACCAGACTCCTTCGAAATGGAAGAGGTCAGTGTACTCAACTTCTAAGGGAAATAACTTCCACCAAGGCATCTTTTGCCTTGCAGCCCTCATTTAACCCCTTCATCTTTCAACCCTTCAGCATTACATCTTATTATTCCAAACTTCTGTTTAGTCTAGGACATTTAAGGTCATTCTAGTTGCTTCAGTCAGAACTAAACTAATATGCCAGCCTTTGCTTTCTCCCATTTCTTTTCCTTTTCTTGCTCACAACTGAATCCTCAGGTTATTTTATTTGTTTATTTATTTTTATTGGCTGCATTGCGCTGCGTGCGGGCTTTCTGTAGCTGCGGAGAGCAGGGGCTACTCTTCATTGCAGTGCATGGGCTTCTTATTGCAGTGGCTTCTCTTGCTGCAGAGCACAGGCTCCAGATACATGGGCTTCAGCAGTTGCGGCGTGTGGGCTCATAGTTGTGGCTTGCGGACTCTAGAACGCAAGCTCAGCAGTTGTGGCGCACGAGCTTAGTTGCTCCACACATGTGGGATCTTCCTGGATCAGGGCTCGAACCCATGTCCCCTGCATTGGCAGGCGGATTCTTAACCACTGTGCTACCAGGGAAGCCCCCTAAGGTTATTTTTTACTTTGCTTTTCCTCAATGTTTTATTATAAATCTTGGTATGCTTTCATCTACTCTCTATCTTTCCATGTTTCAGCCTCTTTGAGGGTCAATTCAACTACTTCCCACTCAGCACATCTTGCCCACCACTCCTCCTCTGGATTCTCCTAGCCTTAGCTGGGAGAGCTTGTTACAGTAAAGATTGTGTTTGTGTGTTGATAACATCTCCCCCACGGGACTGTCAGTTCCTTGAGGATTAGGTTTTATCCTCAAGGGAATATGTCTTGGAAATATTTGCCCTACAATACTTAATGTGGGGCCTTGGACAAAAGAAGTAGGGACTTGAGTTTGATAGCATTTTATTTATTTGCTCGCTTTGAGATATAGTGATACTCACATAGCTTGACCTCCATTTCACACATATTCTTTGCCTCTTCATCCCACCTTCATTTACACATGCTAATTTTTATCATCATTCAGATGGTACACCCAACTGTACTTCAAAGTCTTTTTTAAAAATATATACACATTTTCACTCATTTCTTTACTCTTTAATTACAAAGAAAGTATAGAAGAGCAAGGCTTTTCCCCCCTTTTCATGTAAACTGTTTAGAAGTGGGGTAGGATATTTATATGCCAGTCCCAAGGTCAGGCCACTCTCCTCTGAGCTCTCTACATGTGAGACATTCTACATGTGAGTCCACTGCATGTGAGGCTTTGGGGCACAGACTCTGCCCTCCAGGGAACCACAGTGCAGTGGCAGGGATAAGCACAAAAACCAACAACATGGTAGGGACAGTGACAGCTCTACCGATAAACTTTTATGTCACTGAAGAAACAAGTTTGGGATATCTGGGGAGTAAGAAAAGGGGTTCTTAACCAGCCAGGCAGCTGAGACAATCAAGGAAATCATAGGATATTAAAGCTTAACAATAACTTTAAAAAAAAGTAAAGAGTTAGGTGAATATGCCTATTGGTAGGTCTCCCCATCCCACAAAGAGATAAAAGTTGCCTGAAAATATATATCTGTTAACAATCCTAATATCTATTTATAAATGTTTCTGTATGCATATGTCTTATGTCAAAAATTATCTTAAGAACCTTAAAATATTAATCTGACTTTAAAACCGTAGCATAAAGATGAATACAAATTATAAATGGAGAAAAAAAGACCTTTGGTCAAGTGCCCTGATTTCCATAGAATCTGAGATGGCACTAAAAAAAAAAGTATTTTCTTTTATTCAATCTTACAAAAAGTAATTACCAAACTAATAGTTAAATTACTATAAAGAACATCAAGACAGTCTACAAGTCGTTATTCAGTCTGCTATTTCCTAGGATCCAAAAAGGAAATTTCACCAAACTCCTGCCTGTTGACAAGCCTCATTACACTCTACTGTCCCTTTACTAAGCTTCTTCTGCATCAAACTTGACTGACTTAGAGGAAAACAAAGTTCCTTGTAGGTCATCTACATGTGAGAGCCCAGGGAATGGTAAACATCATCATACTCAACATAAAGAATGAGGAAAAGAATGTTAGTCCTTGCATGGCATACTTTCAAATATTCTTATATGACAGTTATTCAAGGAAAAGCTATACATGCTAGTATATATAGGTGTGGCAAGGGAGAACACACTCAGACACCAAAAACAAAAAAGATAAAAAAACAAACAAACAAAAAACCCAACAAACTCACATGTTTTTTGGCACATAGTAGGAACTTTGTAAATATTTGTAAAGGAGTAGATTAATATTAGAACTATTTGATAGTATTAATTCAGTCTGTGAGTGGCTTCCATGTAAAAACAGAATATTCTGTTGAACTTTGAAGCCAACTTTGTTTATGGTGTGTCTTTAATATTTGCCCAGATGTGTATAAGAGGCTATATGTGTATGTAAGGCAGAGAGAGCCTTCAAAATGATATTAAAAAACTCACTACTTGAATTTTGTTTTCTTAAGAAATATATTTAAAATATTACATCATCATCACACAGACTGGAGAAAAATATTTGTTTCACTCAATACCGATGTATGAGTAAATGAAGCTTGGGTAACTTGTAGCTTAAACAGGAACTAATGCCAGATTTAATAGTCATTTTTTAATGGCAAATTTAAAAATATAATTATAAGAAATGAAAAATATGTATGAAATTGGCAGATTTTCATGGCATTTGAAATATGAGCCAATGTATTTAAATATCTACCTATCAGAATTTCAACTCTGATTGGCCAAATTCTGCCTACAGATCAATCTATAATGCTTTCCCTAAAGTCCTACTAAAGGCTGAATATGGCAATATTTGGCTCACTTCTCAAAATTATGATTCCAACAAAGTTGTACCTAGATTTTTAATGCAAAAATCAACATATTTTTGTGTCTAATTTTACTTAGTTAAACTGTCAGTTCCTTTCATTTTTAAATTCCAAAATATGTTAGGAGAATTTAATACTTTTGAAACTTCAGTAGTTGCAGACTCTCTTAGGATGCTTCTTTGTATCTACAATATAATATCTTTAACCTTCCCTCTCCCTTACATACAAGGATCCTGCTCTCTGGAACTCCTGTGTAAGAATGTTACCCCTATTATTAAATAATGCCAGTCAGCATCTTGTTTAGGTGAGAAATGTTTCAAACATTATAATTATTTATTTTTATTTTTTTCTTTATTAATAAGTTCAGCCCAGGTGGAATAATCCAGGAATACACCTGGTTTCCATTTTAAATTATTGGGACTTTTTTGTTTTTGTTCTTTTTTCTAATAGATGACTATATACTTTACATTGCAGTGGGTTTTTCTCCAGGATAATGGTCACAGCAAAAAATTTTCTTATTATACTGAAAAATGCATATGGTGAGCGCTGGTTTGAGTTACAAAACCAATAAAGATAATGTTAATAAGTATGTCTAGTCAATTACAAGTATAGAGTAACTTCTGTGAAAAAAGAGATGGAGGATTAAAAAGAGAGAATAAATATTTCTTCTTACATTACTGAGCTATATCCTCATGATCCTCTCTTTATTCCTGGGTTAAAGGTAATTTTTGGCCATATATACCACAATGTTTAAAATATTTACATCCTTTGATTCAGCCTTCAATATTCAGACATCAATCCCAAATAAATAATATGACATGTAGAAATAGATTTATGTACAAGGATACTTATCTCAGCATATTTCTATTTGCAAAATTTAGAAAACATTCCAACATTAGGAGAATTATTAAGTAAATTAATGTACCTTCAAAATATGGCCTATTGTGCATTCATTAAAAATGGTGTTTTCAAGGAAATTTTATGATGTGGGGATAAAAGTTCCCTCCAAATTTTAAGTGAGAAATTGGACTATGTTACTATATCTAGAATAAATGTATTAAAAGAAAACCTGCAAAGACATACTCCAAAACATTAACAGTAACCATTTTCTTACCTTCTTTAACTTTCTATATTTATCAAGCTTGTAGAGTAAGCTGTTATTATTTTTAAAGAAAGTATTATAATTTAGCTTTAACAATGATTTTATTTTCATTAATAGAGTAATATTCATTAATTTCTTAAAAGAATTTTTAAAATAAATTCTACTCTCTCAATTTGAAAATCAATTTTTTTGAGCTTTCTAAGTTTTATATAGCAACTGAGTTATGAATTTCCTAAACTGCTCTCCACAAATTTACCAAGTTGTAAATAAATCCCTTAGAGAGCTAAAATTAAATATGGGAAATAACTTGCTTTCTCCAAAAATAGTTAAAGCTCTTTAGGATCAAAAGAAAAAAGAATTTCTAGATTAATAGTAATAATATTATTTAAGTTTAGTTCAAATGCTACGTCTTCCAGGCAGGGCCTCTATTCCTCCCACCTGGAAGTGATCTATCCCTTTGCCTCTTCTTGACTCTCCTAGTTCTTTGCATCTTTGTTATGAGTGCCTTGTACATACCACCTGCCTGCAGCAGACTGTTAGCTCTTTGAGTTCAGAATTCATGTTTAATCCTCTTAGCAGTAGACAGTAGGTATTCATTATATGTTGATTAAATAAATGATATTAACATTATATGTTGATTAAATAAATGATATTAACATTATATGTTGATTAACATTAAATAAATGATATTAACATTATATGTTGATTACATAAATGATATTATGAAAGCATTTCTAATGAGACTGATGCATTTTGGTGTCTTATATGTTGATTAAATAAATGATATCATGAAAGCATTTCTAATGAGACTGATGCATTTTGGTGTCTCAGGTCCAGAGCTTTGAAGAAGAGGCTGGTAATCCTCTTGACATGACTTCAGGAACTGTAGGTAAGAATTTATCAAAGTGTGTAATTTCATCACTGGTCTTTCAAAAAGAAAATGTAAATAACTAGTACTCAACTTTCTTAATATGTAGAACTTAAATTATCTTCAGGAGATGCTATACCTACTATTACTACTACTTCTACCTACTACTATTAAACACCTGCTAGCAATGCATATGTACATGTAAATTTCAAAACACTTACTACAAAAATGTCCAGTATCCCTGGGGCTAATGTAGTATGAGTTCTGTCTGACAAAAACTCTATATGATCCAAATAGGCTAATGAAATGGATTTTACACAAACTTGGGAGTAACCAAGTGAATACTTTCTTACTCCTACAGCCAGCTGCTTGCTGTTGTACAAGTCATATCATTTTACTGGACATCAGCTTTTCTGTCTGTAATAAAGAGATAAGTGCAGATAATTTTTAAGTTCTCTGCTGGCACTTATAGTCTAAATTAAGTGATTCTATGACCATCACATTAGTCTCTCAGTGGAAACAAGTTGCCTAGGTGTAACTTTCCAGATCATCTCTTAGATTGATGTTATACTTTCCTAGACCACAGAGAAGGAAGTCTTTCTCTACTACTGGTTCTTATGCTGCCATTCAGCCATCATTGTGATTCAGCATTTCCATGATCCTATAACAGAGCTAAAAGTAGACGGGGTTTAGTGAAGCAAAATAAAGCAGATGAAGCTCGTGTGTTTCCTGGAAGAAAATATGCAAATTTAAAATTTAATTTAGTGTGGTGTCAAACACATCTTTTTCATTACAAAGTGTATGTATGGGCCTCATTTTGCTAAATGCTATTTAGAAATTATGCATTAGTAATTATAGGGTCCTGCTGATTACATAAATTGTTATCCTGCTCTTCAAAGTAATTACCACCTAACCTGCATTGAGGTTTATAAGACAAAAATAAGCATCTGTTTTCCATCTAATTGAATGCTTCTCCGTGAAGCTGGAGGTCCCCTTGCCAATAGGAGTTGCCTTCTTTGACATTCAATTAAGAGGTCTGCTGATATCATGTAAGTCACCCCAATCATTCCAAAAAATAATTTGGGAAGTTAGGCAAAAGCACTAATCTATATTTAATCTCAAATTCAGAGAGCAAATTAAGATGGGTGAACGTTAGCCTAATGGAGAAAATCTGAATTATAGTAAAGCAAATGTGATTTTATTACTTTCAAAAACACTGTTGTTAACCCAAGAAAAAATAAGACTGAGAAAAATAAGTAAAACTAGTTTGATTAATGGGGAAAGGAAATATTATTACTTTGATTGATATATATGAATGGATTACATATATATGAATTATATATGTACATATTAAATATATACACATATGAATGAATGAATATGGACACAAAGTTCAAAAGATGACTTTACTCAAAAGATGAAGACACATGGACTGTTTGACCTACAGGATATAGCAGAAATGATGCTATGCCTCTTCCAAGCTTATCCTTTAACCCACCTGGCTGCTTCCTGGTTCTTGAGATACCTGCTCTTGGAGCATTCCTTCTGAGAACCTAGCCCACGTGCTGTGTGAAAAGTGCAACATGTGGGTATACCACATATAGTCACTCTGGTGGAACAGCCTTGAATGAGCTCACCTGTGAATAAACCATCCTAGTTACTCAGTCCAGTCAAACTTTCAGACGACTCCAGCCCAGATGCCATTTGACTGCAACTGCCTGAGAGAATCCAAGCAACAACCACATAACTGAGCGGAGTCAATCCACAGAAACATGGAAGTAATAAACTGTAGTTTTAAGCCACATATATACACACAAATAGATGAAGGCATGTGATGAACACTTCAAATACCTTTAAAACTTAGTTTAAAGATATTTTAAAGACTATTTCATCTACTCATGCACACTACTCAAACTATTACCAGAAAAAGTGTATTTAAGCATTTCCCTAAATGAATTTGAGAAAAAAATTCTTCTTATAAAATATGGGAACCCAAGGCCACAAATGCACCATCCTCCCTTTATCCCTGAAAAAGTATCACTGGAATGACAAGAGAATATAAATGTAAGAAGGAAACATATAACAACGTGATTAAAAAGTTGGGGTATAATTCATATTCTAGAAGCCTTGAGGAATTTGTGTGAGATATATTGTGGGTAAAGTTGCAGATGATTTTATAGGAATAGCTCACCTTTGTTTTAAAGAAATAAGTGCACTGTAGAACTATACTAACATGTTATGGTCATAATTCCAAATGAATCTAAGTTAACTCTCAAATTAGTCAAGGCATACCTTTCTTGCCACTATAATATCAGCAAACACAGGAAAGTTACCACAGTATCTAGCAGTTCACAGTTAGAAGCTACTCCAAGAAATGCCCACCAATAAAAGAATGACTACAAGGAATCATTAGGAATTCTCAGAAATGAATATTCTCAGTGAGATATATGAAGACATTGAGTCTATGTAAGAGAACAACCTCCAATGAATAAACATTCCTTTCAGATAAAATACAGTGTCTGATTCTGCTTCTGATAACGGCTAAGTAACCCCTAATAGGCCAACCCTCCCACAGATAACTATAAATCCTCAACAAAATATTTTTAAAACTCCTACCTAAAAGCACTAGAGAGTGACCAAAAGCAGGCAGATAGTGTAGATGGCTTCAACACTTGGGAAAAAAAGAATGCAACTGGGTGAATGTCCTGTTTTTTCAAAAGTCTTTTAGCCTGAAGCAAGATCTAATTGACACCACTCTAAAAAATTTATAGAAATTAGCAGTCTTACTAGCTAGAAAAATCAGAAGACAGAGTTTGGGGCAATAACAAAAGCTGGAAAGAGAGGTGAGAAATCTCAGAAAGGAGAGAGCCAGAGAGGAAAATCCTCTGACCCTGATCATGAAATCGCTAGCCAGTTCTCAAACTAAACATGCGTGAGGAAGACTTTAACAATTTCAGCCAAAGCTAAAAGAGTGAAATGACATTGCCAATTGGACTTTGATTCCAGCCAGTTTTCCTGACTGCTGAAACACCATGCCGTTTACAATGTCTAGATACAATAAAAAATTACTGGATTTATGAAAAAATAAGAAAATATGACCTACATGCAAAAAATAAGCAATTAGTGGAGATAAACTATAAGAAAAACAAGACGTTGGAATCAGCAGAAAAGTATTTTAAAGAGCTTACATCATGCTGAAGGATGTAGAGGAAAAATATACTCGCAATGAGTGAAACAACAGAAAATTTCAAAAGCAAAATAGAAATTATAATAAAAACGAAAGGGAAATTCTAAAAGTGAAAAACTATAATTTCTGAAATACAGAATTTATTGGATGGGCTTAATAGCAGATGGGCTTTATTTTAAAAGAGAAATGAGGGAACTTTAATATATACCAATAGGAATTATCGAATAAACGGAAGAACAGGAGAAAAAAGACATTAAAAATTATATGAAAAAAGTGATCTGAGTCTCAGGAGCCTGTGGGGCAACATCAAAAAGGTCAAATATACATATAATTGCAGTCAGAGAAGGAAAGAATGGAGAGGATTGGACAGGAAAAGAATTCAAAGAAGTAATGATGGAAAATTTCCCAAATTCACTCAAAGATTTATGTTTACAGATTCAAGAAGCTCAGCAATTCCCAAGTATGAAAGATACACAGAAAACTATACTTAGTGTCAAACTTATAAAGAGAAAATACTCAAAGCAGGTATGGAAAAAGTACACATTGTATATAAGGGAATAAAGATTTGAGTGACTGAAGACTTCTCCTTAGAAACAATGGAGACCAGCAAAGGCAGTAACTTCGAACCAGATTCTGTATGCAGCAAAAATGCCGTTCAAGAAGGAAAATAGGGACTTCCCTGGTGGCGCAGTGGTTAAGAATCTGCCTGCCAATGCCGGCGACACGGGTTCGATACCCAGTCGGGTTAGATCCCCGGTCAGATTAGATAGTACATGCCACGGAGCAACTAAGCCCCTGCACCGCAACTACTGAGCCTGTGCTCTAGAGCCCGCAAGCCACAACTACTGAGCCCACGCTCCACAGCTACTGAAGCCGACAGGCCTAAAGCCCATGCTCAGCAACAAGAGAAGCCACTGCCATGAGAAGCCCGAAGAGTAGCACCCTGCTCACCACAACTAGAGAAAGCCCGTGCGCAGCAACAAAGACCCAACACAGCCAAAACTAAATAAATTATAAATCTTTTTTTAAAAATGCAATAAAGAATACAATAGTTTAAAAAAAAATGAAAATAAAGACATTTTTAGATAAAAGAAAACTAAGATGACGTTATCAACATACCTGCACTGCAGACAATCCTAAGGAAGCGCTTCAGACCGAAGATAGTGAACTGTGACATTTACACCACACATCGATGTAATGCATACGACAATTTTAGCATGGAGAACGGGGAGGTTGGTAAATTGGTCAACACAGCTCAAAGTTTTTACATCTTATGTGAAATGGTACAATATTAAAGTATACTGTGAAAATTTGAGGATATAAAGCAACCATTAAAAAATCACAGTTATAGCAAAATGCTAATAGAAAAATTAAAATATAATTCAAAAAAATACAATGAAGACAGTAACATTGAATACTGCAGAAAAATAACTGAATTTAAAAAGTAGGAGACATGTGTGAGAAATTACTTAAGGATTGAGTAGAAAAATGAAATGGATATAATAAACAAAACATCAAGGAAGACAGATCCAAGGAGTATATGACAAAGATGTAACAGGTGGTTAGAGCTGGACCCTTCCTGTCTTAGTTCTGACTGAGGTTCTGAAAAAGATAGATATCAGATACAAAGTCAATATGTGACAAATCCATACATGCAACTTTTCTAAGGAAATTGTAGGACCCAGTTCTACAACTCCTGAGCTCGTGTATTTAAAGAGGGGACAAGTTGCAGAGAGAGGGAAAAGACTGGTGAAGGTACTTCATTGGGGAAGAGTAATACCCTGTTGTGTGCCCTTCCACTCTTTGGAGGGGGACTGGGGATGCTACTTTGAGACCCAAGCAATAGGAGGCATTTGAAGGAGACCACTCACAGAGCAATTTCACTATATTTAACAAGGACAGTCACCGTGTGACAGATATTGTTCAAGGTACTTAAGGCGCATTGTATCTTTTAATCCTCAAAATAAATCGAGTTAGGCACTATTATTATTTCTAATTATTAGATGAAGAAACTGAAGCACAGAGATGTTAAGTAATTTTCCAGATGGTAAAAAGTGGTTCCAGCTTTCAAACTGAGGTCATCCAGCACCAGAGTCTGTACCCTTAAATATAGTATACCATACAACTTTGAAATGACTCCTCTGCAGTTGGAAGACATGGGGTTGGTGCATGAGAAAAATAATGCAGGCTATGAAATGGATTGTGACTCCAGGCTGAGAACTTCTCAAGAACAGGTCAAGAGGGCAAGGGAAGAGTTGACTACTGTATTTCATCAATTATAAGATGAACAATTTTTCCTTGAAATTAAGATACATTTTACAGTTGATGGCAGGTCATAATTTAATTGGCAGAGGGTTTTTTTTTTTTCCTTTTTTAGTGGTACATAAATAATAGAAGTCTTAAAATGAATGGTATCTAATACCATTTGATGACAATGGCATCAAGAAAAGGAAATGCCACCTGACCAAACTATGGACTCTTCAGTGAATATTTACACAGCTATGACAATGTAAATGCTGTTGATTGGTTTTCAGCTTTGAGCAGCAGCAAATAGGCAAACACAGAAATTTAATTCTGGTCACATAACAAATTGCGACTATTATGCAACCAAACATTTTGAAGGTAGAATTATAGCTGTTGGGAAGTGTTAGATGAAAAGTTTGTAGAAAGGTGGAGGAAAGTGTAGGGACTTTCATCCAAAAAGAAAACAGATGGCACGCAACCTGGGTGACTGAGAAGTGGTTTCCATAAGCATATGAGCAAGCTTAAAACCAACAATGAATGGTGCCAAATCCTAGGTTTAGAAATATTAGGGAGAAATTACCACTCTGAGGACTGCAGGGCCAGGGAAAGGAGTAGCAACTGAAACCGGGGATGAATAGATGTAAGGGAAGCTGTGGCTTCTTATAGAGGGAGGCAGCCAGGCTGTGGGAGGGAGTTGGGAAAACAAATACTCCACACTGCCTCTCTTGCTAAACTCCAATCTCCAGTAGCCAAAGCCAAGATGATGCCAGAGACCAAGGAAGCTCGTGGATACAGTCAATAAGGGACACACATAGAGTAGAGAAGAAAGGAGACTAAGTCTGGAGAAGCAAATAGAAAACATTCAGCACAGGGCACTAATGTCTTTACCTTAGATAGAAGGTTGGCAAGATAATGATTAAGCTGTTAGTCATCAAAAGAAAAAATGTTCAGATAGATGATAGAAATATAAGGACAAAAGGAGTGCAGTAGCAGTGTAAATTAGCTAAATCTTATCTTTTATAAATAAATAAATATTGCAACAAAAATCATTTTTATTAGGTCCAGGTGCATGAATGAAATGAGAACACCTAAACACCACAGTAAAATGTATGAAGTACACCGAGAAGGTAGGGAAGAGGGTAATCCGCAATTTCCAGGCAGAAAAATACGGATCATGTACAAGTGAAAAAGCTCCAGCACGTCATTAGGAATACTAAATGGCAGATGGGGAGAAATAGAGGTACACACAATTTAGAAGTGGGAGAAATGTGAACCAATGATTTTATACCCATTCCTGTTTTTTCTGTATGCAAGGGCAGAGTGAAGTCACTCTCAAAGGAAGATTCATGAAGTATTCCCTTCGCTACCCTTCTAGGACAGTATCCTGACTGATTAAGATGTTGCTCAAAATAACATGCTCTTGGGGATTCCCTGGCAGTCCAGTGGTTAGGACTCGGCACTGTCACTGCCTAGGGCCCAGGTTCAATCCCTGGTCAGGGAGCTAAGATCTCCCAAGACAAAAAAAAAGTGAACTCAAGTAAAAACCAACTAAGCATACAAAGTTAATTAATTATTGTTAAAATTTTTGAAACAAATAAAATATTACAAAGTTACTAGGGATAAAAATAGAATTTACAACAATTTGCTTAGATTCTGTTTTATTACAACAAACTAGTGTGAAAGATTGGAAATAGGATAAAAGAGAAATAAAGACAAAAACTAATCAGGATTATAATATTAAAATCTAACAAAGTATACTTCAAGGTAAAAAAACTTAAAAAGAAGACTTTACAAATTTAATCAAGTTTATAAACCTCATTTAAGATTTAAAAATTATGAATCATTACATACCAAATAATTAACAACTAATATATAAAAGCTGATTCTATGAATTTGTAAAAAGCCTTGAGAAATCAATTAGAACTACAACAAAATCTTATTAGATTAATGTAGAAAGGAAATATATAGGAAGTCCAGGGAAGAAATATACAAGCTCCATAAAAATGGTAAAACATGATCAATGTCTCCTGTAACTAAAGAAATACAAATTTAAAAAATAATGTTTCACCTATCATATTAGCAAATATTTAAAGATTTATTAATACACAATGATAATAAAAATTTAAAACAAACACCCAATGTTGGTTGGAAGTTAAATTGTCATAATTATTTAGAGTATAATCTGTTGATGTTGCACAATTTTAAATGTATGTAACTTTCATGCAACTGTTATAGTTCTGAAAGTGGCCCTACCAATAGATTCAAATGTACACGTAAGGATTTTTGCTACAAAAATGTTTATAATAACAAGGAACTAGAGGCAGCCTAAGTGCCAAAACTACATTTACTTTAAGTAATTATTATATATACTTACATTAAAATCTATTCAGACTGTATTTTTTAAAATGAGGCAGATATGTGTTACTATAGAGAGGTCTTTGAGAGATACAGCTGCTAAAGGAGGGGAAAAATGATATGTGCAAAAGAGTCTATGTAAATACCTCTTTGTGTTAAAAGAGTACATCTATGTCTATTGAGGCAAGAAAGTATGTGCAGGGAGCTTCTGAAAGAATGTATAAGGGACTGCTAATGGCAGTACCTTAACAGAAGGGAAACTAGCATGTTTTAAATTAATTGGCATCTTTTATTATGTTACCATGTGCATATGTTATTTTCATAACACTGCTTAGCAAAAGAAACTCTGCAATACTATAGGAAATTGACAAAATAAAAATGGGAGATTCTGTGTTAACAAAAATTATATATATTAAGGTGTACAACGTGATAATTTGATGTACATATAGGCAGTGAAATAATTACTATGATGATGACTAGTCATGCTAATTAATATATCATCTCTTCACGTAGTTAACTTTTTGTGTGTGTGTAATGAATGAACCTGAAATCTCTCTTAGCAAATTTCTAATATTCAATACAGCATCATTGACTATAGTCATCATGGTGTACCTTAGATCTCTAGGCTTACTCCTCTTGCATAACTGCAACTTTATACCCTTTGACCAACATCTCCACTCAAATTGGGAGATTTTAATATTCCTCCCATCTTTTACAGGTCAAGCATGAAATAAAATATGATAGAAAAGATATTAATATTATAATTGATAATATGAACTTAGAAAAATATTGAAATCAGTATTCTTTGCTGGTATTCTTGGAATATTTATTAAAATATCTAACAAATTGTATGCAAGGATTATTTCATTTATATCTTATATACACACACACTCACAAATAATGTATAGGCCACTTTGCCATAGATATAAATGCAGTAATGTTTGAATTCAGTAATAAAAATATAAATGACACTTTCCACCTCCAAGCAAACAAAACAAAATACCAAACCCAAGACTTGGGGACTGAGTCCTCCATCTTAAAGAAAAGTGCAGAAGATGCAAAGTTAAAACTATAAATTCAGATCATTTGAATAATGATGGAGAACATTTCACATAAAATTGGAGAATTGGAACAGAAGTACTAATCTGAGGCAAATTCATAGCATTAATTTCTTTCACAATCAAACAAGTAAAAACTAAAATTAAGCATTTGTCTCAAGAAATAATCATGAAAACAATAAAGTAAACATAATTAGAAGATACAGATTAATAGACAAGCGGAAATAATGTGGGAAGCAGAAAACAAGTAATTTGAAATTTTTTTATTTTGGTATTACCAAATGTCAATAAGCCTACGGAGAGAGGGGAGATCTCTTACACTACTGGTGAGATTGTAAATTGGTACTACCATTTGCAAAGCAGTTTTCAAAGCAGTTTTGCAAAATCTAGTAAAGTTTCAAATACACACTCTTTGATTTAGCCATTCCATTTTTAGTATATGCCCTAGAGAGATCTTCACATACATGCAGAAGAATAGAGGTATAAGAATATATTTTTTGCAACACTGCAATAGGGAAAAACTGAAAACAACCTAAAGGCAATCAAATCAATAACAAAAAATGTTACAGATATTATAATATAGTCATACAATAGAATAATACCCAGCAGTGAAAATAAACAATTTATCCACGTGGGAAAATATCACAAATATAAGGTGGGGATAAATATGTAAAATATATACTAGCATTAGCAACATTTGTTCTGTATTAATGTACATTAAAGTAAAAGCATGAAAATATGCAAGGAAAAATATAAACACCAAATTTTTCTAAATTTAGACTACCAGCCTCTTTGAAATAACACAGAAAGAAGAAGAGAGAGGAAGAGGGAAAGGGAGAGGGAGAGAGAGAGAGAAAGGGAGGAGAGGGGAGGGGAGGGGAGGGGAGGGGAAAGGAGGGGAGGGAAGGGAAGGGAAGGGGAGGGGAGGGAAGGGAAGCAATTCCTTGTTAATTAACAATTTACATCAATACACAGATTTGCAGTGTCCCTAGCAGTTTTAATTACATTACTCAATGTAAGGATCACACTATTCTTTCCTCTTTAGAGATAAGACATCAGCAAATTAAGTAACTTGACTAAGTTTGCACAGCTGGCAAAGGGAAGGACCAAAATTCAAGCCAGGATCTTTTGAATTCAAATCTAGTCCTCCTTGCAAACTGAATTAATATATTCAACAAATATTCAATGAGCACTCAATACATGCAAGAACCTGTTCTAGGTGCTGGGGATACAAATGGAAGCCAGAACCTAGATCCATGGAGCTTGCAAGATTTAGGAGAAACCAATTCATTATTAAAATACAATTGTGATAAGTGTCAAGAGGAAAAAAGCAAAAGATGAACTAAAAACTGCTAACATCCCAGAAAGAGCCAAGTACAGATGAGTGCCTTGAGAACGCATCATTTTAACTTCTTGGCAACATTTGAGTGCTGACTCTGTGTCAGGTGCACCTCCAGGCACTTTCCATCTATAAATTCATTGTCTCCTCCCTTGGAGGTGGATTCTCTCATTATCATTCCCATTGCACAGATGAGGAAACTGTTGTAGGGAGATTGTATGGTTGCCCACGGCCACACATCTCAGAGCCCCTCACTGTCTTTTGTTTCTTGTTGCCTTCTAAATTGACCTTGACAGGATCCCTGTGGTGATAAGCTCTTAGCGCTTGCCTGAAATCCTAAGGCAGAAAGTCTATTGAAACAACAACATTGCTCAAATATAAAACAAACTTGAATCATGAGACTCAAAAGATACTGATTTCTATGATAAGCTCCTACACATGAATCTACTCTGGCATCTATGATTTCATGCCTGGATTATTACCACTGGCCTCCCCGATGCTGTGATTTGCTAACTTGAAGGTAGAAATGGACTCTGTTGGCACTCAGAAGAGGGACTGGAGTGCCCACCTCTTTTGTTGTTTGCTTGGTCTAGGTAGTGTTATTTGTTTGAGGGGATTTAGCGCACAGGGAACAGGATAGTGGGATGAAGGGAACTGATGGCCGGGACTGCCTATTCACAGACAGATTAGGGCGAGGACACTGGTGGAGCACAAGTCTCAGTGGCTCTGTCCCTTGGCTCAGTCGCCTGGCCTCAATTTAAGTCCAATTGCTTAATTTTCTGCACACCCCACGAAAGCCAATTCCCATGCTGCTCTGTGTCTTCTTTATATTTCTCCATAATGCTGTCTCTGGCTGTTTAACTGCGGCAGGCTTTATGATAAGGGTTACTGTTTGTTTGTTTTTTTCGTTGGCAGTAGGCAAAGACAATTTTAAAAGACACACTGAAACTCAAACAGCCCTGAACGACTTACACAGAAAGCAGGGTGTTTTCTAGGCTTATTTTTGAAATATTACAATTTTTTTATTAGGCAATTTTATCATTGTTATAAATAAGTAATTGTACTGGGGAGAAGGGATAATCCTTATTTAATTAAATTCATCTATACTCCCAGGTTGGCAGCAACAAGACATATGTGAGACTAATACCCACAGCCTGCTTCTTTGCATGTGCAATTAAAAATTCACTCTACAGTAGCACTGCCAGTTTCGTGTTGCTTTTGGCATTTACAAATTCTTTTATTTTGTGACTTTTTTTTTTACCATACACATATGCTGGAGCAGATGTTGCTTATTTGTTGTTTATTCAAATCTGTAGGCTCTGGCAGCTAACTCCATTGTTCTGTAATGAAGCTTTATTCACTGTCCTGTATTAGGACCCAGCGCCTGCACAAGAGGCTGCCTTAGCTCCCAGTAGGACGCCACAGTTATTGCCCTTGTAGTTGGCTGTTTATAGTCAGAAGCTTGCATTGGGGAGAGAAATCAACAACAACAAAGGGCTGGGTGGTTACAGTCCGCGTGAATGGAAAGGAATGGAACGGGCGGGGTGGGAAGGTCACCCCGCATTGCTCTGCTCTGTAGTTCTGCCTGGTGGCCTCAGCCTGGCATCCAGGCTCATCTGCTGTGGGGATTTGGTGTCTGAGGCTGGGAAGCATTTCCTGCCTTCTCTTTCTCTTCTTTCTCTTTCTTTTCCTCTCTCTAGTTATTTACTTCGTTCATAGGCAGGGTGTCTAGTGTGTCTCCCCACCCCCTCTCCATCCCTTTATTTCCAGTGCATACATAGATTCGTTAACAGCCACACCTAGTCCAGCACAAAACTCTTTCTTCCATATATCACACCCTCATCACATCTTTCCTCATCCACATACTGTTTCTGGCTGCCAGTGTTTTGGGGAAGCCACACTTCATCAAGTTGAGAATGTCAGGTCCATGTTGACCAAAATAAAGACCTGCTGATCCCTAGAGCTCCAATGCCAATTTGGAGACATTCGCCTTCTGGAAAACCCCTGTCTTGGCCAGGAGGCAATCAATCAGAGATGTAACCACCTCCATCTGGCACATTATGACATGGAACCTCACTATTAACACATTTGTGATTCATCTTGTCCCAACGAGTGGTGCCAGGGATCAAACCACATCCTCCCTCCCCGTGGCAGCTGGGAGCACTCTAGCTTCCCAGCATGCAGAGTTAACACATTGGCTCCTGTGACATCGCAAGTAACAATTCTTTTAATTATCACACCTTCCCTCCCCCTCCCCACCCACTCCACAGACATTTTGGCACCATGGGGATATTTTGCAGCCGGCAATCAGTACTTTTCTTAATTGACTGAGTATGTTCCAATAGCATGAAGGCTGGTATTATCCATGTTCGAATGAAAGGGACAGTTGCTTGATGCTAAGTTCTATAGCTATAACCCTACACTTGTTAGGGAGCTTTTACTTCCATAAGGATGCTCTAGTGTTCATTCATGATTTTTTTTAAAATTTCATTTCTCCTGTCTATACATGGATACATCCTTAGGATTGAATTCAAGGTCTTTCCCATTCTAGCCTCAGTCCATCCTGATAGTCTCACTTCCTTTCCCACAACCCAAACTGCATTTGGGTTGCTCTGCACCCCCCAGCATTCCCCACTTTTACATCTTTGTAGTTGCATTGCTCGCTTTTCATGGAATCCACTTCCAATTTCCTTTTCTACATGCCAAAAGTCATCTATCCTTCAAGGTCTCTAGTTTACTTATTGCCTCTTCTATCATCTCCTCCAAGAACCCTATTCCCTGGAGTACCCCTTCTTCAGTGCTCCCATATATTTTGATAGGCCTTTATCATAGACCTGAACACAGTTTGCCTTGAATTATAATTAGCTGGTGCAAAACATATGTCCCTAACTAAATTGTTATTTCTTTTAAGGATTCTTTGGTACATCTTTGTAGCCTTGTGTTGATTAGGTGTTGGCATCACATCTGTGGGGTGGCTAGCATGGGAAATGGGTTTAAGGAATGGGGATAAGCCTATATTGAGTATGCTGTGTTTCAGGCAGGCACATAGCACTTTACATTCTTAACTCCTCCTTAAAATAACCACAGGAATAAGTAGATTTTACTCCTATTTTACAGATGAGGAAACAAGGCTCAGAGAGGATAAGTAATGGGATCAAGGTAACCTAGCTACCGAGTGACTGAGCTAGGATTCACAGATCTGTCTGATCCAAAAACTTTTATTCTTGCCAAAACATTCCTCTATTTCCCTAGCAAAAATTTTAATGTCATGTTAGAACAGTCAAGATACCACCCTAATATTAAAATATAGGTAGAATTCAACAGAAAAAAACACTGCTGTAGGGAATATTAAAATCAAAGTATATTAATATGGTTGAGCGGAGCAACTAAGCCCGTGTGCCACAACTACTGAGACTGCGTTCTAGAGCCCACAAGCCACAACTACTGATCCCACATAGTGCAACTACTGAAGCCCGCACGCCTAGAGCTCATGCTCTGCAACAGGAGAAGCCACCTCACTGAGTAGCCCTCACACCGCAACGAAGAACAGCCCCTGCTCACCACAACTAGAGATAAGCCCACACGCAGCAAAGAAGACCCAAAGCAGCCAATAAATAAATAAATAAATAAATAAATAAGCATATTAATATGGTTGAAATGATCCACACCAAAAAAGAGCAAAGTTTATGACTTACCTAGGGGTTGAGTTTATTTAAATTCAGGCTTAATAATAACAGTTGTTATTATATAAACCCCCACAGAGCTATGCTAGATGAAAATAAACAAGAACATGCTCTTCTATGCCCTTTATAAAAATTAATTTTTGTTTAACAAGAGATGTGTTTCAGGGTTTTTTCAGAGGATAGCTAATGTCAGATATGAAACCACAAATCCTTTATTTTGTTTTAGCCTAAGAGGTTGTTTTGGAAGAAGATTAGAAAATCAGTCTCTCACAGGCCTTTTTTTGAGCCTGGAGAGGTGATTATGGAAGGAATGAAGGATGTGGCCAAGGTGGTTGATAGAAGACACCGAAGAGGAAGAAAGGGAAGGTAAAGAGGATGCATTTCAGATTTTTTTTTTAAGCTCTTTATTGGAATATAATTGCTTTACACTTTTGTACCAGCTTTTGAGGTACACCAAAGTGAATCAGCTGTATTTATACATATATCCCCATATCCCCTCCCTCCCACAACTCCCTCCCACCCTCCCTGTCCTGGCCCTCTAAGGCATCACCCATCATCGAGTTGATCTCCCTTTGTTATACAGCAACTTCCCACTAGCTATCTATTTTACAGTTCGTAGTGTATATATGTCTATGCTACTCTCTCACTTCGTCCTGTCTCAGCTTCCCCTTCGCCCCCCCCCGCCCTCTCAACCCCGTGTCCTCTCAGATGTTTTTTATCACATGGTTTATCCGTTATTCTTGCCCCAGCTCAGCCCCACCACTTTTCTCCCACTCTTTCTAGGTCCCCTGAATTACTGGCCAAGTGCTAGTATAAAACCTTCCAAGGTGAATATTGCATCAAGAAATTAGACCATTAATAAGGGAGTTTGTGTTTTGCCACAAGTCCCAGTTAGTATGAAATCAATGTGAAGATCAGTGGCTTGGGGGAGCGCAAGGGGAAGATCACAGCTTCCCATCTCCTTTTCAGGAATCTGTTGGAAGGAAGATCCCAGTTCTTGTCTTGTGTAGCAAACATCATCCTGTATGGATAAGCACAAGGCTCTAGAAGAAGTCTGAGCAAATGAAAAGGAAACTGGTACTAGAAGAGGCTCTGAATATTAGGGGTTTTCCTTCCATGTCTGATCTTACTCTGGCTGTTCTCCTCACTTTGGAAAGAGAGTTGGCATTTTCCCCTCTTAGCCTTCCCTGGGAAAGTTGAAGCCAGAGGTGAGGCTGGTTCTTCTCCCTGGGAAGAGAGGTTAGAGAGTGGCTCAGAGCCAGAGCAGCTGAGAATTTGATTGGCTTCTTCTGCTGCCAACTCTAGTCTGCCTCTGGTGCCCACACAGACTTCAACAATGATATCTGACATGGTCTGTTTCCTTCAGCATGTGCAATTTGCCCACCTGCATGGCAATCACACAGGTTTAACCTTGGTCATGGTCTGATGCATTAACCAATAGGATTTAAAATTTATTTTATAAAATATAACATGACGTGACCTTGTAAATATTCTATTTTCATTAAATGACTTTCTTTTAAAAATATGCGGAGTCTTCAGGGAAATTCAAAGTTCTGTTTCTATTATTATTGTTGCTGTAGTATTAATAGATATATTATTAGCATAAATTTTTGCCTCCTGAAAAATATGACTATTTCAAAAACCAGTATTTGCTCTTTGTTAACCATAAAGTGAACAAATTACGATTTCCTAGCAATTTAAAGACCCTGACATGTATACCTTGGTAATCTAGTGGGAGACCTGACTCCTATTCAAAGCTCAAAAAGTATTTGTTCAATGGGTGAATGAGACAACAAAGATTTTTCAGGAGCTGTATTTCTGCCTATGATAAAAAGACAAAATCAAGCCCCTTTATGAATGTCTTCATAGAGCAATAATATGAGAGAGAAAGAGAGAGCTAGAGAAAGTGAGAGACAGAGAAATTCATGATGGTCAAGCTCTAAAGTCTTAGATAAAACCAAGGCCACTTAAATAAAATTTTGCAAAGATAATGTTGTGCCGTACCATGGATTTCTGTTGACCTGACTTGATAATGATAAAAAGCTTTGAATTTAGAAGAATAAAAAATGTTTATGCCCATTAGACTATTATTTTCAAATATTAATATCAAATAATGTATCAACTGGGGATTTCATCAGAGAAATTGAAAGTTTACATGGAGATATTGAATAGAAGAATGGACCAAGATATTTTGGGCACTGTATTTTTTTCTTTCTGTTTATTTCCTTTTGTGTATATTGCCTGCTCCTCCTACACTTTCCAATACCTTCTCAATATATTCTTTTATAAAATAAATTTCTACATCAGGTAAACTAACAGATCTAATAATTTCAATTTACTCTTGGCATCTACCCTTATGGTAATTTCCATCCTTTTTTTCTCTGGATAGAATGATTTCTAACCCTGCTACAAAACTGTCATCCTCAGGGATTTTCCTTCACCTTTTTTTTTTCCTACATCTTTTTGGGTTAGATTATCCTTTTCCTAGAACTTATTTCTTTCTTTGAGCACCCCTTTTTTTTTTTTTTTCAAAGAACATCCTCCATTTCATTACATTAAAAAGATATGTAATCAGAAAACAAAGCTCTGTTCTCAGTGTGCCTTTCTAACCAACTAGATGGTGGCCCTTAATGCCTGGTGCACAGTTGTCACTTTAGGATATCTTAGTGTCACTAACTCTAGTGTTTTTTCACTTCAGCTTGAAGGACTTCCATTAGTTTTTCTCATAGGGCAGGTCTGCTAGTGATAAATTCAATTTTGTTTATATGGAAATGTCTTAAATTGTCTTTTATTTTTGGAGGACCATTTTGCTGAATGTAAAATTTCTTGGTTGGCATTCTTTTCTCTTTCAGTGCATTGACAGTATCATCCCACAGTGTTCTGGTCCTCAGGGTCTCTGTTGGGAAGTTAACTGTTAATCTTATTGAGTTTCCCTATGGTTTGTTGTTATGATAGTTTGTTGTTGATGGTATTGTTTCTTGTTGGTTTATTTGTTTGAAAGTGACTTCCCTGCATTAATTCAGTGAAATCTGTCTTCTTTGTCAGACTTTGTGCAGTCATCAGTCTCTATTCAGATAGCTTAGTGGTCAGTTAATGATTGGACAGATATTTTCTTAAGTACCTTGAACAAATAAGTCTCCCACCCATTGCTGATAGTTTCTATGCATACGCTGAAGCAGGGCTTCGATACTCCAACTGTATACAACTCAGCCTATTCTTCGCTTCCTCCTTGTTCAGAGCCTCAAGGTCACCCAGAGGTGAGAGAGGAGGGTCTCCTCAGATCTTTCTTGTCATGAACACCACCTTGCACATGTGAATGCCCACTAGGTCTATAGGAATATGTTGCAGCTTTTCAAAGTCTTCTATGGATATTAGTCAGCTTCATGTTTGCCCCAAGTGGTTTTGCCATATCAGGTGGCCTCAGTGGTAAACAATTATTATTGGTTGTTTTTGACAAAAACCCTGATGATCTGGTTTTCCTCACTTAAGGACCTGTGAGTCAGATCAAGTAAAGACAAACTTAGTGAATGGAACTTTGCCAGAGGGCTGCCAACCAGGTCAACTAGTGACAATTTTCTGGGGATGGGGCTTTTCTGGGAGTTTCACACTTTTTCCGCTTCCACTGGTCACTGCTTAGGCTTCTAGTTTTCACAGCTGTTGTTGTTCCAAAGCTGCTTTGCTGGTTTTCAAAGCTAATGCAGAGCTTGGGAAAGGATAATGGGATTGGGGTAAGTTAAAATGCTGGAAAGTTCATTGTTCCTATCCATATCCAGCTTTTTTTTTTTCTTCTTCTTGAATAAATGCTCCTTAGATTGTTGCAAGCCTTGGGTTAATTTCTAGTGTTCTGAAAAAGTTAATTTTGACAATTTTTGCCATTGTTCTTGTTGCTCCTATGTAGAAATGGGGTTTGGGAGGCTATTTCTCCATTATTCCAGAAGTATTGGGTTGGCCAAAAATTCTCTCATTTTTTAAGTAAAAATAAAAGACACATTCTTCATTTTCACCAAGAAGTTTATTGAACCACTTATCCACCATTTTATTCCACTACCTTCTGCCATTTTTCAGGCAACTTCATAATTCCAACTTCCCAAAACTTCTTATCTTTTTGAGCAAAGGACTGTTCCAGGTGCCTTTTGCAGTCTTACAGGGAATTGAAATTTTTTCCATTAAGAGAATTTTGTAAAGACTGAGATAAATGTAAATCTGAAGGTGCAATGTCTGGTGAATATGGCAGATGAATTAGAACTTCCCCGCCAAGCTGTAAGAGTTTTTGCCTGGTCATCAAAGAAACATGTGGTCTTGAATTATCCTGATGGAAGATTATGCGTTTTCTATTGACTAATTCTGGACACTTTTCATTGACTGCTGCTTTCAGTTGGTCTAATTGCAAGCAGTACTTATTGGAATTAATTGTTTGGTTTTCCGAAAGGAACTCATAATAGAGGACTCCCTTCCAATCCCAACATATACACAACATCACCTTCTTTGGATGAAGACCAGCCTTTGGTGTAGTTGATGGTGGTTCATTTCGCTTGCCCCATGATCTCTTCCATTCCACATTATTGTGCAGTATCCACTTTTCATTGCATGTCACAATTTGTTTTAAAAATGGAACATTTTCATTACATTTAAGTAGAGAATTGCATGTGGAAATATGGTCAAGAAGTTTTTTTTTTTTTTTTTTGCTTAACTTACATGGAATCCCTACATCAAAGTGATTTGCAAAACCAAGCTGGTGCAAATGATTTTCAACACTTGATTTGGATATTTTGAGTATACTGGCTATTTCCCGCATGGTATAACATTCATTGTTCTCAGTTAATGTCTCAATTTGATTGCTGTCAACTTCAACTGGTCTATCCAACCATGGAGCATTGTCCGGAGAGAAATCTCCAGCACGAAACTTCACAAATCACTTTTGACACGTTCAATCTGTCACAGCACGTTCTCCATACACTACACAAATCTTTTTGTGCATTTCAGTTGCATTTTTACCTTTCTTGAAATAATAAAGCATAATTTACTGAAAATGTTGCTTTTATCTTCCATCTTCAATATTAAACTGACTACACAAAAATTCACCAATTTTGATGTCTTTTTTAAAATGCATGCTGATATGACAGCTGTCACATACTATGTAACAAAATTGTTTCGAATGAAGTTTAAAGAGAACTAAACACTTAATAGAGTATCTTATGGAAAAAACTAAACGAACTTTTTGGCCAAGCCAATACTTCTCTCCTTTTGTGTCTTTGTAATTAAAAAAGTTCTTTACTATAGTTCTAGCAAGATATTTGCAAAGAAAAAAATTATATGTGTTCATTCTACCATTTTAGTCCAGAGTCTACATTTGTCATAACAATGGATTGAAACATTTCTACTAGTAGAATATCAGGTAGTAAGACACACCAGAAGGAAAGATATTCTTGGTTAAGGCCATCCTTCTTTTAAATCCCCATATGATCAGCAGTCTGTTTTGTTTCAGTCTAAAGCCAGATTCAGTGGTTATGTTTATATTTATGTTGTATACCCAACAGCATTCTGGACCTTCCTGTATTTGAGAGATGGCTTCTCAACAATGCAGATATCATTTTGAACTCTTTCTTGCTTTTTGTACAGTATAATGACATTAAGTTACATTTGTGTTATTCTTGCCATTAATAAGAGCTTCAGATTTTTCTAGCTGGTAAGTTTTTTCCTTACAGTTACCAGTACAGTAGCTTAAGCAGTCAGGCTTATCCACATTTTTCAGATGCTAAACTTTGGCTCAGAGGAGTTAAGTGACTTGCCACAAAACAACCAATTAGTATGCACCAAGGTTGGAGGTTGAATTCAGGTTATCTGTACTCAAATTTAGAGATCTCTTCACTATACCATCCAATGTCCTCGACTCCAAGTACCATGGACTTTCAGATTGTTATTTAGTCCAAACCATCCAATGCTTAAAATACTTACGTAACCTCCAATATTTCCTTAAGTACCTAAAGTAAGGGGGATGGAGAGGTCAGTTCATAAATATTTCCAATAAAATTATGCTTCATAAGGGAAGACCAGAGCTAGTTATCTTTGTTTTTGGTGGGAAGCAGGGTGTGGAAGGGAAGAGAGACTCAAATTTGGCTTAATAGCTTATGTTAAAAAAATAACTGTGCATGCAGGTTTGCAGATTTATACTTTTTTCTAGTAATTTAACAAATATTTATTGAGCACCTATTGTGTGTCCAGAGCTATAAATAATACAAAGTCTCCACAACAGGAAGAGATGACATACAATTAATGAGTGTATACATCTCATGAATAGAGTAATTTTCTCTGTTTTGTCCAGTACTGTATGCCCAGTTCCTTAGGACATACCCAGACCCTGATACATAATGGGTGTTCAGTAAATATATGTTTATATAATTAATTAATTAACTAGGTAATCTTAGATGTTTTTAAAGGTTATGAAAAAATAAAAGGGAGCAATGGAGTATAGAGTGTGCTGGCACAGGGAGATATATTATATTAGTCGGTTAGGAAAGATTCTCTGAGGAGAGGGGATTGGACACCCTTGTCATCTGATTTTAGAACAGTCATTGCTCATTTTTTCTGAAACTTATTTCAGAAACAACCACTGAGAAAACTCCTGACTCAGAAATTCTATTTATACTTTCAAATCACGAGGAAACCTGGAATGCCATTTCTTATTCCCTGAAGTGGAATGGCAGGAATAAACACTGGACCTCACTTCAGGTCCACTGCTAATGTTTTGTATCACTATCAGCCAAGGGGCTAAACAGATATCTCTTTTTAAATTGTAAGCTGTAGGCTTGAGAATGGTATTTAGTTCAGGTTCATTTTATATTAATTTCCTTCAGGAGCATAAGAGTAGCTTCTGGAAAGTATATATTGACTAGCAAAACTCTAGAAATTACCATAATCTAGAATTTAGCCCTTAGAAAATAAAGTGATATAGGTTCATTAAGCACATATGGCCAACATGTTCTCCTTTCTTCTTTGGACATGGATAAGGACTGACTGGTGAGATACCAAAGATTTGATATGTGTGCTTTAATGGAAAAAACATGAACCAGGTCAGGTAAGGTCACATTGTTTGTGTCACCTATGGTAAGTTATTTGAGGCCCACAAACCTCAGTGTTTGCGTTTTTATGATGGGCCTGATGCCGTCTACCCAACTTGGCAGTTGTAAGGATCAGGAACAACGTGTACAGAACATCACAAACAGCAGTGGCGAGCAATAAAGAGTGGCTGTTAGTACTGTTGTTATTACTGTGGATTCATCTTCAAAGTCATTTGTAAATCCTCTTCTGTCACTTCTATGGACAGAGATATGAAGACATGATCAGTGATTATCGATGGATAGTCCTTAGTACTCTCTTAAGCAAGATGAGACATTAACTGATTAAAAAATGGAAGTCTTTTCTTTGATTCTTATAAGGAAAGTATGTTTAGTTACATAGACTTTCATTTTCAGGTATGATCCAGACTATTACTAGTAACGTACTAAGGGACAAATTAAGGGCTAATACAGGTGGTGCATTAGAGTTTACTGAGAATTCTAACTCAGTTTTCTATAACGAGGCTTGGCTGCTACACGATGCTTTGACAACATTACAAGATGCCTACTGTACATACAAACATGTAAGTTGTTGGCATTCTTACAATTTTCAAGAATTATGGTTTGTTATCAATACACTAGTAACATCATTTTGAACTGATCATGGTTTTCGATTTTGGCTCTTTGTTAATATTTTTAATGTAAATTATTGTTAATTTACTTTTTTTCATTTATTCTACTCATGATTAGCCCTTCAAGATCTAGTGATAAATATTTACATATTTGGGCCTATTGCTTTCAATAATTAGATTTTTTTTAACATTAACATTATTTTTTTTAATTTATCTTAGATTGGGTTCCCCAGAAACAGTCTTTGGTAAAAGGTTTGTGTTAAAGTAATTTATTAGGAAGTGTCCCCAGAAAAAAACAGTCGGGGAATGTGGAGTGAGACTCTGAACAGAAAGAGGTAATACACTTTTTAACACACCCTTCCACACACTGACAAAGATCTAATTGTCTTCATCATCTCTGATTCCACAGGCACAATCTGTTATTTTAACTTTGAAAATAACTAGTACCTTAAATCACACAATAGATTCCCCAGATAGCTGGGAGAGTAGTTTTCAATGGCTTTTTTCTAATTTCCTCTGTGCCCAAAGCAAGAAACAGCATGAGGATTAGTACGAGTGAATGAGACAAAAAACACAAGACCAAAAAGGTTTCCAAAATGCATATGTTGGCCGCATAAAAACATTAGCTTGTCTTTCAAACAATTGTCAGACTCCCAAACCTCTCCTGCCTACTTTTTGCCTTTCCAAATCTGAGTACTCCATTAATAAAAGGAATGATTTTAATCTTAGTAGTTTGCATTTATGGTGTGGTTGTCCTGGTCACATTCCAATCTAGATAATTATATCTTCTCTTCCTAAAAACCCACTGTTACTTATATTCCAAGTGGCATTCTTCTTTCCTTTTTAACCAGCTGCTCCTAGGTACCACTGTGAGGTGGTAAACCGCTGGAGGGAGCTGCCCCAGAGATGGTTGCACATCAGTGGTAGGTGTGCTCATCCCAGTATAATTTGTCTATCAACTTGTTCAATTTTTAAAGCACTTGGCATCCTTCAGAAAGAAAAGGCTAGAGAAGAGAAAATCCTGTTATTACTCCTATAACCTCAGTAGATTTGAAGCACTGCTCTAATTAGAATGGAGACAACACCAACAATTAAAAAGTGATAGACCTGTGCAGGGAGGTTAATTCATGTAAAGGAGTTTCTCAATATCAAGTATTTCACTGATAACCTATAATGAAATTAGTCGTAAGTTTTAGTGTGCCAAGGTATCATGCCTCTATGCAGTATTAAGCATTTCTAAGTTACACAAGAGGGGCATGGAGATATAACCAAATATCTCTAATAATTTACTTAAAAGAAAATGTGTACCAGCATAAAATGAAAACCACCTTGATTTTTGTGAAGAAAACTTCACTGTAAGTGGGAAGAACAGAGTTTAAATAAACTTATTTCAGAGGAAATATATTTCAACTGATCTCCTCTGTTAACAGTCACTCTTTAGACAAGTCCCTTATCTTACAAATAATTCAATGTCCTATTGTCTAAGGAAAAAAATCACCATATTCTCTTGTAATTTTCTGGTTTAGGTTTATGCCCCACCCTTGCTCCCACAATACTTTAGGGACATTACTTTACCTAAAATATATTCACTAAATTTGGTTGACAGAATGAAAATAAAATATTTGAATTTCAGAAGAGAATACTTGACTTCAGAAGAAAGGTGCTTAAATTTACTTCTAATACAAGTCTCTGCAGGAAAAGAAAATAAAGTCCCTTTTTTATTCGTAGCAGGAGAAATGGCAGGGAAATTATTTCAGAAACACCATATTTATTGTTGTTAGAGAAATTGTACATGTTCTTCTGACATTTCCTGGTAGTCGTGGCCTCCCTGGGATCCTAAGGAAGCCTGAAGAAGACAGAAGCCAACTGGCTCAAAGACCCTTAGGAATCATATGCCTTTTTGGTACCCATTAGTGTTACGGGAGCAAGGACTCTAATGTCTGTATCCAGATCAAAGGCATAACCATTTCTCCAAACTTAAGAACTTTTCTGTTTTATGTATAGTGCTCCAATCACCACCCAATTTGTCCCTCTCCCCAGTATGACCAATATCCCACAACAAATAATCAGGGCATTTATGGGAAAATGGAAAGAGGTCAAGTTTACATTATTCATTACTCTTTGGGGGATCCCTCTCATGTCTTTTGCTTCTGATACACAACACTGCTAGAGGCATGCGTCTTGCCAACTCTTGGTATCCAAGTTTCACAAATATTTGCTTCTTTGCTGATTCATGGCCTAATTCCAAGACAAAATGCTTCTAGAGGAGTCCTCCCTTTTCCTTGGAGAAGGTATAGACGATGTTAGAAAAGGCTTTGAGCCAAGAAAGTTAAAGGGAGTCAAGAAAGGCCAAAGGCAGATTTCAGAAACTTCCCTTCCTTAATTTGGTTACAATGTAGAACCTTGTAATTATAGTTTAATATAAAGAAAGACTTACCTACAATTATTGTAATTTGTGCATGAGGAAACCAAGAGTTATAAAAGTTAAGTAACTTGCTCACATTCACCCAGCTGGCAAGTGTTGGCATCAGGACAAAACCCAGATCTCTCTGACTCCAAATGGAATGCCCTGCCCAAATTCTGTGCTGCAAATAACCTACAGGATATAACTTTATTATAAAATGAGTCTTGCTGATGCAAATTGCATTTTATTAGAAGCCAAAGCAGATAAAATGTTTTATGACGTGTCATGAGGGAGTGGCTGATACAAAGCATTTCAGGACTTACTCTGTAAAACCTGATCGCTCACCACCTTGTAGTATGTCTGAGAGAGGAAATCCTCTCTGCTATCCTCTCTGACTCCCTGTTCACCTTCGTCTTCTTATAATTTCTAAAACACGCCCATGATACCTTTAATCTGTAAATATTAACAATAATAATTTATTTATTTTTAAAAATAGATTTAGCCCTCCCTTCTTTTCTTTGTCTATAAATACATGCAAGTTATCCTCTCCATGTCTTGATAGGCTTTAGTGGACCATGTTGAGCCAATATGCATACTCAGGTCATTGGGGGCGGGCGTGGGCTTACTGTTATTTCAGGCAATCACATTGTTGTCCTTATAAAATGGAAGGCTTAGTGACTCCATTTCTTGGCCAACCCTCGTGCTTTACATATGAGGGAAGAAAGGCCCACAAGGTTAGGGACTTGTTCCAGTGCCAGTGATGATTAGTGACAAATCCAGACCCAAGACTCTCAGTTCTGAATCTTCAATTCTGATTACTTTATCATTAACCAGTTCTCTGTGTAACATGTTCCCAAATTATTCTTTGTTTAAACAATATGTGTAAAGGTAAGTTTAATCAAGTAATAGCCTTTTGATGACAGGAATAACTTCTGATTTCTTTTCAATCCCCAGAATTTACCTTAGTGGCTAGCACAGAGCAAACACACACGTTTGTCGGAGAAACAAATGATCAAGTAGTTTTTTAAATAAAGCAAGCTCGTCTTCAAACAGTTAAAAATTAGAGTAAGCTTTTCATAGAATGTCTTTTTAAAAATATTTCCTTTACAAAGTTATTTTATAAATACTTGATTGAAAATAAAATGGTTTCACCTTAAATTAAGATACTATATTTCAGATTCAGTTACACTGAATGTATTAAAAAGATCCTTTATTTGCAGATACTTGGTGATGATAAAAATCTTAAGTAAACTTTGTTATCTATGGAAAAATCTGTAATTTTTCCAATGTTAAAAGGAACCCAAGTTTATTCTAAAAGCAAAGAACAAACAGAAGTTCAAGTGGGTTGCAAATTTGGCAAAAACATGTCCTACCAAGAAAAAAGAGCTCAGCCTCAAAAGCTGTTACTGTTGTATGCATCTTCTGGTTTTCCTTTTGAAAGAGCAAAGTCCAGAAGAAAGAATCATAGCATCATATAAAGCAATGGAATATACTTTGTGTGACAAAAGATATTAAAGTTGCTCGTTTGAAATTAAGCCAACTGTATAATTCCTTTTGAAAAGCCAATTTGAAATAGGCCACTTTATGACCACAATCACGCTTTAAGTTTGGGTATGTGACCTTGTTCTGAGCTCTACCATTAATGACATTCCAACTGCCATCACTCATCTGGTGTTACTAGATAGAAATGTTTTTCTAATGTACTTGTGTTTGCATTTTACTATTTGTAGATCCGTGATTATCTTTCTCCTTTATTATCATGCGTCCCTTTGCTATCATGAATATCACAAAGATACATACAACAGCTTCATTTGATTTTTCCCCCTGTAGTAGGTATTCAGGATTTCTCTTCTGAATAGTTTTTAGCATTTAAATCTAGTTTACACATGTCAGTGAAACCAGGCTTTAGAGAAGGAGCCAGTACTGCTGGACTTAGTTTTAAAAGTGTCCAAAGATTGTGTTACAAGGCTGTTTTACTCTTTGTAAGGGCTACTGACATCCTCAGCGTTCATTCTCAGAACAGTAGACTCTGACCTTCTGTAGAGGAGAGATGTAATCTTATTCACCGTTGTATCCCCTGAATCTAGAATATTGCCTAACTCACTGCCCAAATTATAGATAAATATTTCTGGAATGAATAAATAAATATAGCAAGCTTTTTTCTAGACAGTGGCTAGTCATCAGCTTTAAGATTATTTCATTGCTTAGGAGGCATGCCTTGTGAATTATGTGTTTCTAAAACATATATTGAGAAAGGTGTTTTAGGACATTTTTTATTGCTCTCAAATTAAATTAAAAGGCACTTTTAGCATTTTTCTTTACCATCTATTTTACCCAAAATCTGTGCCTTGTCAACTAGACAAGTTCCTCAAAGACTGGGCTGTGTCTTTCAAGTCTCTCCGTTATCCATCCATTGCCTGGCACAGAGTGGCCAATCAGTAATATAGTTGTTAAATAAATGAATGAGAATATATAAAATAATTTTTACCAGAATTTAAAATGACTTGGAAGTAGTAAAAAATAACATTGGTAGTGGGTGGGGAGGGAAGTGACCTGAAAGACACTCTTCAGAGAAACATCAAAATGAACAGGATAAAGAGGTAAAAGAGATTAAATATGACAGATATGGAGGGCAGTGTCTCAATCCTCTGCCCATCTTTCCTCCAAGCTTGAGTGGGTTGAGGTTCCTAAAAACCCAAACCTCCTTTTTATTAAAAAGGAGATTAATTAAGATTAAAATAAATAGTACAATTTTACATACTAGATTAGCCATAGCAAAGCATTTTTAGTTGTCTGGTTGATTGTACTGGATGTTTCACTCAGACAGAAAAGCAATAACATATTCTGAAAAGTTTAACCGAAGAGAGGTTTGAAAAGGAACTATTTCCTGGGATGGGCTCAGTTAGAGGTACCAATAAGAAATGGGGAAGCACCCCTAGGCTAGCAAGAGCAGAAAGCCATGATCATTCCTCAGTCTGAAAAAAACAGTGGGAAAGAATCATGTTATTGGAGCCTGGTAAAAGTGGAAGCTTTAGAAGGAAAGCACTTTACCAGGAGACCTCACCGTAAAGGAGTGCAGCTAATTTCAAATAGTACCCTGAAGGAGGTGGTGGTTAATAAGTACTCAATGTTCTTTCTCCTGCTCTTCAATCTCTACCGGTGTCCCCTGTGGACTGAACATAAGTGAAACCCTGGAGTGCAGACAAGGCAAAAAATGACTGGAGTAGCGGCAATAAAAGCAAGGAAAGGCAAATGGAGACTAACCGACACACAGCTGGCTTCCCTGAGAGTTTCCCCTTTGTCCCTGATGCAGCCACAAGTTCTACATCTGTCCCTAGAAAGGAGCTAGATGAAAATCATAAGCCTGATTCTTGATGAAAATTTTAGTTCTCCAGCTTGTTGACTCCAAACTTTTTCTTCCTTTTCCATACTGGATTATTACTTGTTTAAAGGATTATATTTTTAATAAAGAGTTTTTACTTATAATTGTAAGAAAATTAAATCCAATTTGGATATTTAAATTATTACTTTTGAGGAAGTAGGCTACCATGTAAAAGGACCACTGCCTTTTATGGTTTGAGCATTTGGCATAATCATATACCTTACGAATTACCAGAGGAAAAAAACAATCTAAGAAAATATAGTCCACCTGGCAAAAGAATAATCATTGCAGATTAATCATATTAATGATACTAACAAATACTGAGTGCCAGGCATTAGGATAAGTGTTTTACGTTGTCTCGTTTAATCTTCATTTAAGTCTCTGGGATAGCTATTTATGATGCAGTTCAAAATCAGGTCAGCTTAAATGTGAAGTTATGGTCTTTACTAATACAACCATAGAATAGCAAATAGATTATGTTATGTCCCAATTCTCATTGATTAATATTAGCCGTTGGTAATGTTGAATTGATAAATATTCTGAAGCTGAATCCCAGCTCAGCAGAAAAGACCAGTAGGGACTATTAGTGATGCCCATTAAAAACAGAGAGAGATTTGCATCCCATGCTTACTACATCTGAATCACAGTTAAAAAGGTAGATAACATCAAATTACAAACAATAAGACCAAGTGCATATTTTATGAAAATGGTTATAGATATAATAAATGGATCTGACGAAGGAAAAGACTCAAAGTTCATTACAAAATTTAACCACATTTAAAATAAAGAATCACAGACAAGTTAAAAGAAAAATGAATGGGCAAAAATATACCAAAAAGTATGCTAATGCAAACAAAAAGAAAACAGGAACTCCAACATTATTATAATTAGAGTAGAATTCAAGAAAAAAAAATATCCAAAAATTTATAAGGCCAAAGCTATGATAAGAGGCAGAAACTTAGTCTTTTCTCTTCCTAGAGACTGTAGAATGAAAACAAATGATTTATTTGACTGATAACATTAGAAAATAAGTAAGAAAAAGAAAGTATTTCCATTAATTCAAGAAGTAGAAATCCAAAAATGTCAATAACTGTTGAAGAAATTAAAAGTTGTCAAAGAATTTCATCTTTTAAGATGCACCATAATCAGTGATTTTATGGCTGAGCACTTTAAAAAGTTTAAGGTAGTGACAATACCTAAGCTTTCTAAGCTGCCTGAGAGCATGGAAAAAAAAGAGATACCTATCTAGTTATTTTTTATACAGGTGTCACCATCATGATACCAAAAGCTGAAAAAGAAGTCCACGTGCTTACAAGCACATACATATGAACACACACTCACAAATTATAAGGAATTTCTGATAAAGAAATATTCACAATTTATATGTGAAAAGAAGCAGAGTATATACTTTGTATATTATGATCATCATTTTATAAAACATACACATACACCTGCACAAAGAAAATATACTGGATTGAAATAGGTGTACGTTATAGTAACTATCCTGTATGGTTAGATTATATGTAATTTTTACTTTCTTTTTAACATTTTTTTCATTTTAGAAATTTTTTTCACTGCTATGTATTACTTCTATAATGCTAAAAAATAACTGATGGTATTAAGCCAAAAAGAAGTTGGTTTTAAAGAAGCAGCTTTTTTTTTCTTGCAATGATGAAAGAAGGTTATTCTGACTAAAGAACAAAGCTAAACCTGGAGCAATAAACAAACAAAAAAAAAAAAAAGAAGAAGAAGAAGAAGGAGGAGGGGATGAGGGAGAGGAGTAGGAGGAAAAAGGAAAAGGGAGGATTCCCAGGTTGTAAGAAAGAGATTGAAACAAAAATGTCAGCAGGGTGAAAATAGAAGTTATCAGATCCTTATGTAAAAATCTTTATAGGATAGAGACTCCTCTGCCTCTAGCCTTCTGGCATAGAAGGAAGAATTAAATTGCTTCAGGTGTTATCTGCCACAATCACAAATTTTCTCAGCCTTTCTTTAGTTCTAGAATCCAGTCAAGATAAATATAAGCTCTGTGAGGCCAGGTGCTTTAGTTGATGTGTCCATGGAGTTTCTAGAGCACTGGTGGACCCTGCAGGGGGCAGCGAACATTCGTTAAATGGAAGAATGGAGGTTACCCTTAGAGCACCCCAGGTTCTGTCTCATGGCCTGTTCTCTTCAGAATGTTAACACTGACTTGGCTGACAGCCATAATGTGTTTCGAAGCCATAGATAACACAATAGCTTTCAGAATGAAGGTCAAAATCATCTTTGACAGGATGGAAACATGGTCCAAATTAGCTAGGTCAAATTTTGTGAGAATACAAAATAAGAGACTGGTCTCAGTACAGCCCAACACTGCAAACACAACTTATGACTAGACTAACCTTGGGCTGTGTGTACAGAAGTGAAATATGGAGAAGGAAAAAGGCAGTCCTGCTCTGCTCCATGCTGGTCAGACCACGTCTCAGTCACTGAATCTAGTTCTGGGTGCCCAGTCTTACAATAAACATTATTAGGTAAGTGCTTATTCAAAAGTACAAAACTCAAATGGCCTGGAGGCCCGGCCCTCTGAGGGCTGATTTAAGGGGATCTGGGGAGATTTAAGGTGCAGAGAAAAGGCCTGGAGAGTACAAGAGAGCTGTCTGGAGGAAAATGGGTTAGACAGGTTCAGTATTACCCCACGGAGTGAGCTACGACCAACAAGTGGAAAGCGCTAAAGTAGAGTTGGCTCAGTATAAAGAGGCATTTTCTAAAAGGTATGATACCCTCTGACTACACAGGAGTAGGTATCTGTCACTGCAAGTGGGCAAGCGCCAGCTAAACGACCATCTATAAGGAATGTTCTTCAGAACTTTTATCGCTAACTCAGCTCAGAAAAGCAGCCCTTCAGGTTGACTTTTCTTACTACTTAAGCCACTGCAGAGACACTTGTCAGAGCCCTGACTCTTCTGTGCTGTGGTCGGTGTAATGCTGCCACCTGGTGATTGTTTAGACAAAGTGCCTGAGGCATCAGTCTCCTCCCAGGCAGAAGTATTTCACACTCATGAGATGGTGAAGCAGTCTTGCCCAGAGCACAGTTTACCTCATTGGGAGGGAAAAATCTTAACTCTGTGAGGACAGTCCTATGCTGCAAAAGGTAATATGTCTAATAAATATTAATACTAATAATGACACTCACTAATAATGTTTAATAGTGATATTAGTAATGATTGAGTTCTGATAGATAATATTAAGATGATGTTCTGCAGTAAAAATATATATATAATTACATCATCTTTCCCATGTACATAAATTCTTCACATATATGTTATTGGATATGATCCTCTTCACAGACTCACAAGCAACATTATAAGCATATTTATTCATTTCTGCATGAGGAAACAGACTCAGGGAGTCTAAGAGGCATGCCCAAGACCACATAGTAAGTAGGAGAATCAGAATCTTAACCCAGTAGATCTGGCTCCAGATTTTCTAGATGACTCAGTTATGGATGGGGCCAAATTGGATCTTAGTAGCATACATTGTAAAGAAATTAAGCCCCCCCCCCCCCCCCCCCCCGCCATGGGACGGGCAGAGTCGGGGAATCAGCCGTCTAAGAGGGGGTTGGTGGTGGTTTGGAACAGGATCCACCCCATAGGGGAGGGTTGGAATAATAATAAGGGGAAAGGGACTAGTAGGGGTAAGGCATAAGGTAGGGTAAGTCAAGGCCCCAATCTAGTGGAGTAAGGAAGAGTCATGGCTCCTCACACATATTACGTGCATAGGGAAAATCCTGTTGGAGGTGATGAGGCTTCTGAAGTTCTAGCTATCTTGTCCTCAATAGTGTCAGGAACTGGGTTGGGTTGGCCTGGGGGTGTAGGTACTAATTCCATTACTCTTGCCAGAAGCCATATCATCTTCCCCTAAGTCACACCCTCCCTCACATTACATATTAGGTGTGAGGGATGGGAGTGCTAAACGACGCACGTCTCTATTTGTCTTTCTGCTTGATTATCTATCATTGCCATCCTTGGACTAGGAGTTCTCATCCTTTGTATCATATAATTCCTACAACCCTCAGAGAATGTTTAGAATTTGCAAACCCAATTCTGAGGTGTTTATTATCAAGTTGCCAAAAAGGTGGTTTATAGGTAAAGATTTTTAACCTCCTGAAGAAACGAAACCATATGTAAATTGGACCACATTTTCTTGGTGACTTGCTCAAAATGATTCAGATACATGTATTTGACTTCTAAAACACAAGATAAATAAGGCTCTACTCCTAAAAGAGCTATGCCCAATTCCACCATTTGATCTCACCATCAAAGAGAAGCTCTCATGATCTGGTTTCTTCACAAATTCACTTAAATGAGTTTCAGAGGTTATTTTTGTTTATTTTTGGGTTTTATGCTTTACACAAGTAAAGGTAACTAAATGTAACAGTTATAATATAAATATACCTTTTTAAACGAAAGTACTCTCTCTGCTTTTTAGGGACCCTTTATGTTCGTGGTTGTTTATTTTCATTCGGACCAGATTGACTTGAACCTACCAGCATATGGATGAATGGGTTCTAACCTACAATTTTTTTCTAGCGCTCTAATGTATCTTTTCATCTCAGAGTTATAAGAAAGAGAATAGCAACCACTTTATATGAAGCTTATATTCCAGAATAGTGATTGCTTAGACATTATCTGGAAAGTTTAAAGAATAATGATGTATCAGGAGTCCTTCACAGCTTGTGGCACAAATCTTGCACCAAAACAAATATAGAAAAATTAAGAGGCTGCGAAGTCAGTTTTGTCCATCTTCAGCAAGGTTCAACACTCCTGTTGAATATCTTTGGGTTTCCTAATGTTTACATAGCATGATGGAAGGGGAATATAACATTCAGTCCATTGCAATGTATATATATATGCAGATATATAAATTTCGGTGTTTATTGTTTTGTTAGTGTGGCATTTCAGCCATATGCATTTCCTTCTGGATTTTCTTCCCCGTAGTAAAGATGCACCCCACAATCATTGCTGTTTAGTTTTAAGAGATGTTAGTTCCTCTTCCTTTGTTTCATGTTTTACTCCTTGTATCAAGAAACCAGTGATACAATTTTACATGGACCCTCTGATAATTGAGAAAAAAAATTATTGCAATTCCCTTATTCATTCATACTCCCACACAGCGGACATCTATTAAGGATATATGGCATGTCAGGCACAGAGACCGTTTGACCCCAGTGCTGCTGGTGGTCTGTTTTCCCTTTACTGACCCAGAGCTCTTTATTCCTTCCTGCAGGTGCCATGGTGAACAGAGCAAACAGCTGCCAGTCTGATAGCAGCGGGTTCCTGGAGGAGCCACCGGAGCCACCACCCCTGCAGGTAGTGGGCCCTTGAGGATTAGAATAGAAATAGACGGAAAGATAAGATTAAAGTGTGTCACCACAGTTGGAAAGTGCAACCAATGCTTAGAAGATACGCCACAGGAACCCAAGGGACGGGGGCCAATGGAATCGCAGTGGACAAGTGCAGAAAGCTTGGCGTTCCTTTCCTTTTTATTTTCTTTTGATTTTTCTAAAGAAGGAAACTGAGCCTCATGGAAAGAAGGTCCCAGGTAAAGTAGTAAACTTACATAAACGTGAGTTTGTGGCCCTTGTCTCCTGATTCCTAAGTCAATGATAATGATAAGGAAAATAGTAAAAGGAGGCACTTCTTAAACCTAGTACCTCCCCCACCTTTCTGACCCATTTGCCTTGATTCCCGTGTCTCCCACAGACACCCTCCGTGTCAAGCTGCCAGAGTCCTGCTGAGAATGGACATAGAAAGCCGAGGGATCAGAGCCACCGTGCAGAGTTATCCCAGGACTGTCAGCAAGCGTCAGATGAGTCTGATTCCAAGAGCATAGTGAGCACATCTTTTTCAAGTCAAGACTGGAGTGTCTTGGAAGAAAAAGCCTCAGCCTCCGTGGGGGAGAAGGAGTCTCAGTTTGAGGCCATGGAGGGGCCCCCAGAGCTGCTGACCCCAGATCTGACCTTTGACAAGACCACCCCTGGGGGTGAACTCCCGAGGAAAGAAGGCCATCTGCAGCAGCACCCACCTGTGCCCCACGCTGAGTATGAGGCCGTTGTAGGCACGGTTACCTCCAAATATGACTGCCCTCTGGGTCCGATGGTGCCACACATCACAGACGTGAAGGATGGGTTTCTGAGGCTTGAGCAAGCTAGGGAAGTCTACATGCGAAGCCACCCCTGTGAGTCTCAGAGATCACCTGGAATTGATGCTGCTCAAGACAAGTCCCTTCATGTTGTTGACTCAGAGGCCCCAAGAGGAGCAGAAGGCAGTAAACTCTGTCCTGACATGAACAATGCCTTTCTGATGCCAAAACATCTCCCACAGCATGTCTCCAAGCCCAGTGAAATCATGCCCTATACAGGCAACCTTGTTCAAACATCTGGAAAGCCCATTCCCCATCTAGATAAAGTGGCTGGAGATACTCCCCAAGAGAGGCCAAGGTGTAGTGCTTTGGGTCAAATACCACCTAGGGAAGAATCTGAGATGGAAAACCTTCTTCCAAATACTAACTTAAATGCTGTTAGCGCCAAGTCTGTGACAATCCAGATGTCCTCCAAACTGGCACCAGCTGCTCAGAATGCTGTGGTCTTGGGAATGGATTCTAGAGAAGCAACTTTAGAATGCACTAGGTGTGACCCTCTTACCACAGCAGAACCAGGACTGGGGACACAAGCAAGACAGTGCACTGATGTTTCTGTTCAGACTTATGCATGTGAGCCTACACCCTGGCATTGCTGTTCAGCTCCAGGTAGAAAGGTCCAGCCCCTCACCAAATCTGTCTCTCTAGACACAGGCTTCCCTAGCATCTACCCAGGGGGCATCTGCCAAGCTGTGCCTGCCCCCTGTTGTGTCTGCTGTCATCACCATCTCCACTGCCATGCGGAGAGGCAAAGCCCCAGCTCTGCGTCTTCAACCTGTAGGCACTGCACGTGCTCACACAATCATCGGGAAGCCCAGTTCATGAAGACTTTGAAAGTCCTTCAGGACACCACTGTGAGGGAGCTGTGTTCTGTAAGTATTTACCTCTGCAGAGATGGGGAAGCAGATTCAGCAACAATAAATACCTCGGGGATAAAGTTCAGCCTTCCTTTCCCAATGTGAACTCTCAGGACGTAAGCTTCCATTTCAAATCATGAGTAATATTTGCGCAGTGCTTTATGGTTTATGATATAGTCTCACAAATTTCTTCTCTTTTTATTAATTAATTATTTATTTGTTTATATTTTTGGCTGCATCGGGTCTTAGTTGTGGCACTTGGGATTTTTGCTGCAGCACGTGGGCTTCTCTCTAGTTGTGGCGTGCAGGTTTTCTCTTATCTAGTTGTGGCACGCACGTGGGCTCTGTAGTTGTGGTGGCCAGGCTTAGTTGCCCCACGGCATGTGGGATCTTAGTTCCCTGATCAGGGATGGAACCCTCATCCCATGCATCACAGGTTGGATTCTTTACCACTGGACCAGCAGGGAAATCCCAAATTTCTTCTTATTTGGTATTTCCAATCACTTTATGAAGAAAGGAAGGCAAATTTTATTATTAACCCCATTTTACAGAATATTCATATGTAAGCTTCTAAGCATGAATGCATCTGTACCTCCTTTTCAGTTCAGTCTAACTGAAAATTCTCTGTCTTATACTCACTTAGCTGTATAATCTTGCACAAGCCATTTCATCTCTCGGAGCCTAGTTTCTGCTTTATAAAGTAGGGAGACTGTTCATGTCACCGATGCAGGATTGTTTCAGGATTAAATGAGAGAAAACTTGTAAGGCACTCAGCACAGTGCCTGGCACATAGAAAGCCCTGGAAAATGCTAATTTTATGGTTACCAATTTTTGTTACTATTTTATTATTGTTCAGATCTTAAGTATAGAGCTTCTCATGTCAAATAGAGGAACTTTTGGTCTTCCTTTGCTAAGCTTGTTTAAAAGTGAACATTGAGGTTACTGAGAACTGAAGGACCCCAACCCTGTTCAGCTCCTGATAAATAAACAAGCATTTAGTGAGTCCTTCCAACGATCCCTCTTCAGCAATTCTCAAGGTCAGAGATAATCTAGGCTATCAAGGTTAGCCACTGATTTAAAAAATTAAGAGTATCAAACATGAAACTACATGTATTGACAGGGTGGGGAAAAGGGTAGCACACACAAGGTAGGACTACAGCTGTTCCCAGGAGAATGGAGGGCAACTGTAATGTACTGGGTGCCTCCTATTTGGTGCCTTCTGTTACCTTCTCATTCTTTTAATTCCACAAATATTTATTGAGTGCTATGCCAAGCACTTTTTTAATGCTATGTCAAATAACTGCCATTTTCATCCATGCCATAAATTTCTTAAGCTCTTTATTGCAATATAATTGCTTTACACTGCTGTGCCAGTTTTTGCTGTACACCAAAGTGAGTCAGCTGTATTTATACATATATCCCCATATCCCCGCCCTCCGGTGTCTCCCTCCCACCCTCCTTATCCCAACCCTCTAAGGCATCACCCATCATCAAGTTGATCTCCCTTTGTTATACAGCAACTTCCCACTAGCTATCTATTTTACAGTTGGTCGTGTACCTACATCTATGCTACTCTCTCACTTTGTCCCAGCTTCCCTTTCGCACGCCCCACCGCCCCACCCCATGTCCTCAAGTCCATTCTCTACATCTGCATCTTTTTTCTTGCCCTGTTCACTGGGTTCATCTGTACCATTTTTTAGATTCCATATATATGTGTCAGCATATGGTATTTGTTTTTCTCTTTCTGGCTTACTTTGCTCTGTATGACGGAGTCTAGGTCCATCTACCTCACAAATAACTCAATTTCATTCCTTATTATGGCTGAGTAATATTCCATTGTATATATGTGCCACATCTTCTTTATCCATTCATCAGTTGATGGGCATTTACATTGCTTCCTTGTCCTGGCTATTGTAAATAGTGCTGCAATGAACACTGTGGTACATGTTTCTTTTTGGATTATGGTTTTCTCAGGGTATATGCCCAGGAGTGGGATTGCGGGCTCAGATGGTATTTCTATTTTTAGTTTTTTAAGGACCCTCCATACTGTTTTCCATAGTGGCTGTACCAATTTACATTCCCACCAGCAGTGCAGGAGGGTTCCCTTTTCTCTGTACCCTTTCCAGCATTTATTGTTTCTAGATTTTTTGATGATGGCCATGCTGACCCGTGTGAGGTGATACCTCACTGTGGCTTTGACTTACATTTCTCTGATGATGAGTGATGTTGAGCATCTTTTCATGTGTTTGTTGGCCATCTGCATGTCTTCTTTGGAGAAATGTCTGTTTAGGTCTTCCACCCATTTGTGGATTGGGTTATTTGCTTTTAGGGTATTAAGCTGCATGAGCTACTTGTATATTTTGGAGATTAATTCTTTGTCAGTTGCTTCATTGTCAAATATTTTCTCCCACTCTGAGGGCTGTCTTCTTGTCATGCCATAAATTTTTATTGAGGCCCGAATATGTGCTAAGTCCTCCCTCTTTTACAGACGAGGAAGCAAGAACTGAGAGAGTTTAATTTTCCAGCTTCCCACAACTACTAAGTACTAAGTCCAGATTCAAATTCAAATTTAGCTGATACCAAATTCTTGGACAATACACTCTAAATATGTGTCCAACTTTAAAATATCTAAATCTCTGTAAATGTAACAGTGACATGAGAAAGCGATTATTTGAAAGATAAGGCAAATTACTACATGGTCCTTCAAGACTGAGAAATCTATACAAATGTAATATAAATATAGAAAGCGATTATATGAAAGATAAAATAATTTACTCCATTATTTTTTTCAAATTGCAAGACTCCCGGACTCTAAGACGCATTTCAGAATGAGTCATTAATGAGCGTTGAACTAGAAAAAGGTGTTGAGATCAATTCTAGGTGTCATATTATTCTAAAGGTCAGTGGGAGCAAAGAGCAAAGGCTAATGTATAGCTGGGGTCCTTTGGAGTGAAAAGACGGAGGTTCCAATCCTGGAGAATAGCAGGAATCGCCATCATCATCATCACTGATGTTAATTGTACATGCTCTAAGGCAGTGGTTTTCAACTGAGGATAATTTGCCCCACCCCTGGTGACATTGAGCAGTGATTGGAGACATGTTTGATTGTCGTAACTGGGGTAGGTGCTACTGACAGTTAGTGGGTAGAGGTCAGGGATGCTGCCAAACATCCTACGATACACAGGACGGTACCTCACCACAAAGAATGACCTGACCTAAAACATCAGCAATGGCAAAACTGAAAAACTTAGCTCTGAGGGAATAAACATTTACTTGACCATATAGTTCATGTAGGAAAATGTTAGGGATGAAAGACAGCTGGAGGTGACACTTTAAGAGACTGTAAGGGGAAACATATTAAATCCTACAGTTAGGTACCCCAGTTTCCACAATGAAAACCAGATTGTTGATCTAACATATCCTGAAAAAATATTATTTTTCTAATTTACATTTTAAGATAAGTTTTACAAGGAGATATAAATTAAACCATATTTGGTTTCATATTTTGTTTCAAATAATAAAGTATAAAAATCGAAACTGTGTTAAAAATTTTAGAAGAAAGGCACCGAAAGGGTGTGCTTTTATGGGTTACCTACGACAATGGTTTGTTGATATGATTAAATTCTTAGAAATTCTTCACAATAATTTGTTAATTCAAAAAAAAAAATCTTTCCAGAAGAGAAAATGAGATGTATATGAAATGAGTTTTGGATATTAGAAGACTTATCTATAATGTTTATGATTTAGATTTAAAGAAAAAGAAAGTCATACAAATTTTAAAAAGTAATATGAGCCAATTCAAAAGTGAAGGGTCAATGTTGTTGCTCTTACTGTTGAAGTTTGTTTTAAGGTCCACTTTGTGTCAGTAGAGTAGACCTTGCATTGTATTTGAGTTATAACCTAGCCTTTATATAGGAAAAAAAGAGTTCAAAACAATCTCCTTTTTTTTTTTCCTTCTTGCCTAAGGTTTCCTTTTTTCTGAAATGATTCTATATCTGTTCTGGAGCTGAAATGTAGATTCAGTGTTTCCAAGTGACCAGAAGATGGCAGCATTTCAGAATCTTCCGCATCACTCCCTTTACAGCGAGCTACACACCTTCAGTTATTCCTAAATCCCAGCCCCATGCCTTCCTATTACCCCAAAATATCTAGATGAAGCATACAATTCAATGTTTGTAATGTTCAGCCTACTTGAGCACCATATTTCCATGGCCCTGGCCTCACTGACCCTAGAACTTGGTCACCTTGTAAGAATCTACTAAAATCAATCGGCTTACTCCTTAGGGACAATTAACTTCTCCAGACGACCAGCTACGTTGTAGTCCCTGCTGTAACTCAGCTAGATCTTGAGAAGAAAAGAAAGGAATCAGGAGACTTGGGTTTTAAATCTACCATGTTTTGACCTGGGACAAGTTAGTTAACTATTTGTGTCAGAACATTTATCTATAAAAAGAAGTCCTCCATGGTCTCTGTGATCTTTTCTGGTTTTAAGAGCCATGATTGTAGTCACATTTCAAACATACTTGCAGACATCAATAACCTTCAGATACCCCTCTAACTGGTTCAAATGCACTCTCACCAAAGTAAAAATAATTGGAGAGTTTCGCTATGCAAAATGTTGTTCATGTATAAAAATGAGGATAGAATCAAAATCAAACTCTCCAAGCAAAATGATGGAGAGTTTTCAATATGAAAATATCACTCTTTGGAAACTATTTCCATTATGACAGTTCCCATAAAAATAGCCATCTGGTTGCTAAGAGCATGGCCATGAGGTTTGGGGGGAAAGGAGTAAGAAATCTGGGACTTCCTAGAAAAAGGGGTGGAACAGATTAACACAGCTGTAAGATTGTTCTCCATGGAAGGAGGAGGAAGAAGAAAAGTTTAAAAGGGGCCTGCCATTGAAATGTTCCCTTTAACAAGCTTCCCAGAAGTCCCTCCTCACCATCTCCACTTTCATATCATTGCCATCCTATCTGCAAGGGATACTGGGAAATGCAGGGTTTTAGTTAGATACATTGATGCCCCTAAGATATTAGAATTCTGTTTTTGTGAATAAAGGAGGGAGAGATAGTGATAGGCAACTAGCAGACTCTACCACACCAATCATGGAAGGGGTTTAAAATGATGGACCTGATAGAGATAGCATTAGGGTCCAACTAGCATTAATATTACTCAAAGTCAGGTGAGCAGAGATTCTGGGGTTCCAGACTAGATAGATCATGGATCTATTCAAAGCATAATACACCCGGGGCTGGAAAACAAAGAGGATAGCTGATGAGAATTCAGCAAATCATCAGAGTGCCTGACAAATAGACTGGGCATGGTGGCTGCAAGAAGATATTTAAATAAGGAAATCAAGGCAACAGCACTGTCATGCAGAGAAAGTAAGATCTGAACAATGATTCACATCAGGAACAATGGGGAACAGAACCGGGAGGACAGACAGTTCAATTCTAGATTCCAGTCCATAGAGGATGGGATGCCTAATCTATGCCTGCCTCACTCTGAATGGGCTTGGTAGCTGGGTGGGGCTGATCCTACAGATTTCCACCACCAGAGACTGTGGTTAAGCAGAGCTAAGACTAATAAAAAATATTCTAAGCAGACTTTCTCTAATCAAACACACACCATCTGAACAAACGTGTTCAGTGTGAGGCAGTACTCAACACCAAAGTTAAACAAGATTTAAACAAAACTCAACTTTTCTAAGCACACGCTCACACTATTCTGGCCCCTCCCCATCCTCTGCATCCTTACACCCCCTACATCACCTAGTCTTCCAGACTGCCTTCTTGTCTATGGGACATAGTGTCTCCAAGGGCCATCCAACAATCACTGCCCTCCTGTCCCAGCCACATACTGCCTGTAGTTGCTTGACGAAACCAAAGGCTGAGCTTTCACTATTCTCTTTCTCGCCACATTAGCAGCAGGGATGCGTTGCAAACAGGTAAGCCCAGGTGGGAAGGCAGGTGCCACTGTGGTAAACTCTTGCAGTGACTCAGAAAGACCTTCCTTCTCAGCTCTTTCTAATTGTTCTCAGTGCACAGTCCGTGAGATGGAAACAATGAAGACGGTATGCCAGAGTTTCCGGGAGCATTTAGAAGAAATTGAGCAACACCTTAGAGGACAACAGGCACTCTTTTCCAGGGACATGTCAGAGGAGGAAAGGTAATTATCTAAGGAGCCGTAAAGTAAGTACCAGCCCGCACACTTGGAGCAAGGAAAGGTAATCAGGGCAGGACAGATGAGTACCCGGGAGCAGGGCTAATGAGAAAGTGGCCAGCCTTTCCTCTGCTTTCCTGTTCCCATTCTTACTTTCTCAGTGGGAGTCTATGAGAGCCATTTGCTGGATAGCAACACTTACTCTTCAAGGCCAGGGCTATTTGAGGTCAGAAAATGCTGGGAAGAGGGGTCTAGCCAGCAGGATATCTTTAATCAATGTGAACGGGGCTCACACAAATGCAGATATTGGTGGTGGTTAGAGTTTTGAAAATCTGCACTGTTTTCACAAAGATTAAAAGTGTATATCCCAAAAGTAGATTAGTCACTGCCTGGGGTTGGGGGGTAGGAATAGGGTTTAACTTACAAAGGGGCACGGGGTTTCTTATTGGTGAGATGAAAGTGTTCCAAAATTGAATGGTGGTGATAGTTACACACTTGGCAGATTTACTAAAAATCATTGACTTGTACTCTTAAAATAGGTAAACTTTATGGTATGTAAAATTTTTCTGCAACAGAGTTGTTTAAAAAAAAGAAAAAAAGGAAACCTGCCCTAGTAATAAACCTATGCCTGTGACTGATACATATAAAGACAGTGACTTTCTCTTTTAAGACATGTCAAAGGAGTGACCTACATTTTGAGAGGGACAATGGAAGATTACACCTGGAGGTGATTGTGAAATTTGGTTGTTTTCTATTATTTACCTACAGGGAAGAAGCTGAACAACTGCAAACTTTGCGCGAAGCCCTGCGGCAGGAGGTGGAGGAGCTAGAGTTTCAACTAGGAGACCGGGCTCAGCAAATTCGAGAAGGGATTCTATTGGTATGGGCGATGGGCTGTGGGGTTTCACTAGATCCTGCCCATCATAGCAGGGGTGCATTAAATGAGAAATCTGATGGTACAGTCACTCCAGATTCTAAGATTAGGTGCCAACACCCTCATTTTAAATATAAAGAAATTGAAGCCCAGAGAATCACATTGGTTTGCTCAAGGCCACACAGATAGCTGATGGTGACTCAGGACTAGAACTCAGGTCACCTAACCCCCAGGCCACTCTTTTCCTCTGCCCTGTACACAGCTTTTGACCTAATATGGGCGAAGTCACTGCCAGAATCTGTTGCCATGGCACAGAGCCCACTCTGGAGAAGTCACACCCATCAAGGCCCTTCCCACAAGTCTGAGTTAGCTGCTTGGTATAAATATGGGAAGTTGTCCATACTTTTTATTCTTGTTTTCCTTTCAGCAGCTTGAGCTTCTCACAGGGGAACTATCTGAACACTACACAAATCTGCATCCATATAACTGGACAGAAGAAAGGAATGATCAGACTTCATGTGCTAAGAGCCACCACATCAGGGCTCCTGGTGCTGCCTTTCCACCCAGTGATGGCCAGTGGGCTCCCTGCTCAGGTGTGGCCCATTTAGCTGCCTTTTCTCCATCCACCTTGGGGAGCAGCACCAGGATGTCTCCTCCAGCTTGGGCAGAATTAGATCCAGGCTCTCTGCCAAATTGTTCTGTTGGAGAAAAGGATACAGATGCCTTCCTCTAGGTCACAGCAGGTTTGATGACCTTCTTACAAAATGTAAAAGTACATTCTAGCCAGAGCAAGAATATCTAAATTTTCCTTAAGGAGAAGTATCTATCAATCCTTCATCAGCTATTTTTTTAAATATTCTACTCTATGGTTAAACCCGGGAGGAATATTTTAATACTCATTTGGTACAGAATAAGTGAGCACCTACTATGTGCCTAGCATAGCATGTGGTGTGGTGGCCAAGATATATGTTATATATATATCTCAAGGTATATATGGTGTGCATAGTCTTTGCCCTGCTGAAACTTACAGTCTGCTGGGGAGACAGAATGTAAACACATAAATAGGTATGAATTTGAAAACTCTGAAAGTGCCTTAAAGGAAATAGCAGGGTTTTATGAAAGAGAGTATAACAGGGAGTCTGATTTAGATCAGCATACCAGGAGGGCCTGGTTGAAGGAGTGACAACAGAAGGAGGAAAGAAGATCCAGGCCTCAGAGGTACCCAATTGTCCAAAAGCCTTGAGTCCGTCGGTGAGCCAGACGTATTGAGGAAGCACCCACCAGGTGTCAGGAGCTCCTCTTGTGCTGGGGACAGAGCTGTGAACAAGACAGAATTTCTACTCGCGAAGAATTGGACGAAAAGTGAGAAACAACATCCATACCAGCAAACAAGTAAATAAGATCGTGTCAATTCTTCACCCTGGTGAAGACAATGTGATAACACTGTAGAGAGTGATGTGGGGGGGAAAAGCTTACCACACTCATCAGAGGGATCGGCCTTGCTGAAGGGAAGCTACTTGGGCAAGATCTGAATGGTGGGGAAGAGGAAGCCACATGAAATTCTGGGGAAAGAATATTTAAAGCAAAAAGAATGGAAAGTTTAAAGGCTCTGAAACAGCAACAGCCAGCGTTGCTGAGTGGGTGAGTGATGGCGGAGTAGAGGGAGAGGAAGTCTGAGAGGTGGGCCTTTGGGATGCTGTAGGCTGGAGTCTGAGAGTCTGAGTTTTTTCCCCAGTGTGGTGGAAAGCCACTGTTGGTTTTTAAGCAGGGTTGTCGTATGGTCTGATTCACATTTAAAAATCACGCTGACTACCTTGCAGAGAAGGCATCTTTGAGGACTTACAGCTGGGCAGCGTTCCCAGGTAGCAAGCCGTTGGTATGGTCCCTGAGGGGGGAAGCAAAGCTGTCAAGTTGCTTCCATCCAGCTGGGGAGGCTTGTGAGCACCCCCGCCCCCGCCCCCGCCCCAACCAACGGAAGGCAGGGAGGTGTACACCGGGGCTGAGCGCACTGGCAGTCTCTAAGTGCTACAAGAATTCTAAGGGGGCGCAAATGCTTGAAGATTGGAACAGTCAGAAACACTGCATTGAAAAGTAATCCCTTGAGGGAAGTTCATCATTGACGTAAGATGGGAGAGTGGTGGTCACTTCCCAGCAAGGAAACTGAGAAGCTATTTCTTTTGAAACTACCCATTACTAGAACCCATCTCATAGCCTATTTTCGTTCATCCTCCTTGCTTTTCGGAAACCCTTTGGCTTCATTGGAGCCCTCCTACCCTCCGGACCACCCCACAGTTTCCTCTGTTGACTATACTTCCTTGAAGTGTGGACCTCCCCCTTCTGTCCTCGGTGTTCTTTTTCTCTCTCCGCACCATCTTTCTTGATATACACCCTCACTCTAGAGGCCCAGTTCCCAGCTCTCTCCAGAACTCCTGTCCAGCATTTTCTATTCTCCACAAGATAGTTTCACCTGGAAGACCTGCCTCCTTGTCTCACTCAGTATCTATCTTTTTATTTCTGTGTGATACACAATGCCCCATGCCGAGTACTTATATGACAGTCTCTTATTCTCTAAAGCAGCTCACAGCAAAACTGTTCACTAGACATGGAAAACTTTTCTTTCTCTGAGAAGCTAGCTTAAAGCTAAATAAGTTCCATTTTGGAGTTTAGCATGTTGATAGAGTTCAGACATGTTTTTGACCTGAGTTGCTTCCACACAAAACAGACACAAATGATGGTTGTTAGTTCATATACTCTAACTGCATAAAAGGGACTGACCATGTAAGTTGCCATATAAAAATAGAAGTCTTTTCATGTGGCACGACAGACTTTCCCTCATTTGAGCCTGTCAGTGCGAAGGGAAGTATTCCCCATTTGAATAGGAGGGAGCTAAGATATGGAGAGAATGACCTACACAGGCCCACACTCAGTCCTGCACTGTGTTATTGATGAGAAGCAGCTGCACACCAGGGTTAAGGGCTCAAGCTCTAGAGTTAAATCCAGAAGCTTGAATCCGACTCACTATCTGTGTTGGATAAACTACTTAACCTTTCTAAGCCTCTGTGTCATCATCTGTACTTTAGTAGAATTAATGTACATATAGCCCTTTAGAGCAAGCCTGAAACGTGGATCCCATAGGATTCCATACAGAGTATGGAGTCGTGAATTACGATGATGTTGATGATAATAAGAGTAGAGGCAATTTTTAATATCTCCTTACATGCAAGGGACTGGGCTGAGCACCTTATGTGCAGTATTACTTATCTTCACAACAATCCTGAGAGGCAGGAATTAATACACACACACACACACACTCGCACGCATGCATATGCACACACATGCTCAAAAAACTATAAATTGTCTAAGTTCTGACAAATAGAAAGGAATTGAGTTGACTCAATGGCTTATGTGGAGCCCACAGATGTGTCCAGATCAACCACAGAAACCCTACTTCTATCTGCATTATCTATTTAGCTTTAGCATAGATTTTCCTTTAAAAAAAAACTCATTTATATAAAAGTTTGAAAAGCACTGTACTGTCTTAATGGCATGACTCTCACAGTCAAATGTAGATTCTGAGTTGCTTTCATGCAAAGAGATGACTTCCTCCACAAAGACTCCTTAGGAACCTACCATCCTAGCAACTGTTAGCTTACTACCACTTATCCCATTGCCAAGAATAATGGCAAGAGTTGTGTTGCAGTCCCTGAATGATTTTTCTAAGAAGTCTCATTGTTCTATCTTCAAGTTCCAAGATGCTGCATTCTCTTTTTTTAAAAGTTAACCTATCCAGGTAGACTTCATTCAGGAAAATCCAGATCACATATTTAAATCAGATATCATTGCAATAAATATTTGTACAGAGTAAATAACACAGAAAACCTTTTAACTGTGAATCCCAACTCAGGGTTGGACTCATTTCATTTCAATGGAAGAGAAAAAAAAATAAAAATCACACCGCCTGATCATTTTCAAATTTAGAAATTGGCAAGGGAACAACTTAACATCAAAGGAGAGGGGTCCTTTCCTGTATTAATTTTATTCCTTCCAGATTCCATTTCAATATTCAAAGCCAAAAGGTTTGAATAGAGAAAACTGAGTTGAGAAACAATACTTGGAAACTCAGGTCACATATTTTCCTTGGTTTCGTTATGCATGAGTGAAGACCCAGCTTGCATGATGGAGACAAAAGGATAAAACCTTGAAGGTTGCTCTGAACCACAGCATATGCATAGGCTATACAGATTTGTATAAGGACATACATCTTTCAGTCCACAGAAAAACATTCCCACAAAATCTCAGTAGATTTTGTTTAACAGATATTCCTTTATATGTGCATTTTGTCTGCAGGATCACAGTTATCTTTTCTTTGAAAGGAAATAATTTTGCTAAAGTAGAAAAAATAAAATCAGAAGACTTTCTAATGACTTGAAAATCTGGTCTAATATAAGCATTTCTTCTTTGTTTGAGAAATAATAAATTTCTGTGGTAAAACACAGGTCATAAAACAGAACTTTTGTGCAGAAATTAAAGGAATTAAAGGATAAAATTATTTTTTTGAGAAGAAAAGTTTCAAAATGTTTTACTTTAAGATGGTGGATTGCATATCTAATTTCAAATTTTAATCTGAACAACAAAGAACAGCCATAATTTGCAGGGATTATAGATTATTTGAAATGATATCAGGTTGTCTTTCTTGAAAATGAGAGTACAGTGAACAGAAGTCAGCATATTGGGGGCACCTTTCTCTAACCCAAGACTCAGGCTCTAATAGTCTAATTTTCAAACATTAATGGACCAGAAGTTTAGTATGAGATGCTCCCTCTTTGAGTCAACACAATTATGTAAAGAAAGAGCATTCCATGTCAAGAATGATTTCTAATCATTAGAATCAATTGAAGACTCTTGCCATTTGGGTACTTCAAGAGCTCAGTGCTATCCAGTGCTGGTAATCCCAACACGCAGAGCCAGTCCTTCTCTGTTCATTCACCCGGAAAATGGAAGTGAAAGAAATGCACCTACTTCCTAAATGCACCTACGTTTTCTGCATTCCCATTATCATTTAATAATTGCTTATTTGCCAATGACAATGTACCAGAGTCACGGGACATCTATATTTTTCTTTTTTAAAGCAAATATTTTAGGATAGTTTATAGGTATATAATTCCTAAGACTTAAGAAATATAATAGGTGTCCAGCATTTTCTTTCCCCAAAGCCACGTATTTACCCATTAAAAAAAAGTTACATGTTTCTACTTAGGACCATCTATATTCTTCTGTGGAGATGGATAGGCATTTGTCAACTGCATTGCTCTGTTAAAAACTCCTATGAATAAAATAAAATTCCCTTTTATTTTGTATTATCCATTGACACAGTTTTCTTGAACTGTTGAAAACTGTTCAATCTTGCGAACTTCCCATTGCTTTGAGTGCATAACATTGCTGCATTACAGGGGGAGTCTCCCCGTCCTGTACAACGCTCGTTCCTGCCCAGCCTTACCACTTTTCTGTTCTCTACAGCCTCAAGCTCCACCAACCCCTCTGCTGCTTCTTCCATTCACAGTGGAGGCTCCAGAGCTGGGTAGTGCAAGTGGTAGAGTAAGATATTTGTCTGGCACTTGGTCTTGTTAGATGTATGCTTTTGTATTTTGTTTCGGAAAACAACTCTCTACTATCCATTTAATCTGAATAACTGTAGAGCAATGAATCATACATTTGCTTCCCCTGAAAAGTCTTTATTAAAGTAGGGATGCCCTTTGAAATTTAGAAAGGTAATAGGTTTCCTTTCTCGTGGTTGGGCGTTCTGCTTTCTGAAAAGCTGTAGCTTGCAAGAATATTTTATGTGTCCTTTTGTAAAACATTCAAGTCATTTAAATTTTCAGCAAGAACTTCTAACTCAATCTTACTCACTTTTGTATCTTTCACATCTGATAACAGGATCTTGCTCATAGTCACTTCTCTATAAATGCTTATTGAAATAAGGAGAACTGCTTTGCTTTGTGTGAAAAAAGGTTTAGGGATTTCTCTTCATTTATGCTCAAAGTGAGACATACCTGTACATATATCTATGTAAAGTCATCATCCACTACATCATATAACACTCCCATTATAAAGACACACATTATAGACTGAATTGTGTCCCCCCAAATTCATATCTTGAATCCCTAACCCCCACTGTGACTATATTTGGAGATAGGCTGTTAAAAGAGGTAATTAAGGTTAAATGTGGTCATAAGGGTGGGACCCAATCCAACAAGACTGGTGTTTGTAAAAGAAGAGTAAGAGTCACCAAAGCCCTTTTACTCTCTTTCCATATGCACATGGAAAAGGCCGTGTGAAAACACAGAGAAAAAGGAAGCCATTTACAAGTCAGAGGAGAGTTCTCACCAGAAAAGGCACCAGGAGCTTGGACTTCCAGCCTCCAGAACTCAGAAAAAAATAAATAAATTTCTGTTGTTTAAGCCACCCAGTTCATGGTATTTTGGTATGGCTGCCCAAGCAGGCTAATACAGATTTTGGCGCCATGGTGTGGAGTGCTGCTATAACAAATTGCCTAAAAGTATGGGAGTGACTTTGGAAATGGGTGGTGAGCAGAGGCTGGAAGAGTTTTGAGATACACATTCTCTTCAAAACAAGCTTGTTTTTTTGCAATATGGATAGCTGGTTTCCTTTTTGCTTAACAGTTCTGTCGATTTATCTTTTTCCTCCTGCGCCTTACTATAAGCAGTAAGGAGAAATCAGGTGGCACCTTCAACACGTGGCTTAGAAATCTCAGTTAAATATCCATTTTCATTGCTCACATGTTCTACTTTCCACAAAACATGGGAACTCAATTCAACCAAGTTCTTTGCCATTCTATGATGGGAATCAAATTTCCTCCAGCTTCCAATAGCGTACTCCCTATTTCTGCCTGAGACCTGAGACCTCACCAGAATTGTTTAATGTTCATATTTCTACCAGCAGTCTGCTCACGACGAATATATTTGTATATATATTCTCTAAGACAACAGAAGCTTTCTATCCAGCTTTCCTCTTTTCTTCCTGAGCCCTTACCAGAATTGCCTTTAACATGTTTCTACCAATGGTCCCTTCAAGGAAATATAAGCTTTTTCTAACATGCTCCTAAAGAGAACCGTGCTTCTCATGGTCATGTCCCCTTTCTCAGGGGAACCTGCATCTGATGACTGGTTGATATGAAGGAATACAAGCCAAGTCCCCTACCTCAACTTGGGACAATTCTCGAGGGTCACTCTGGCTTCAGAGCTCCCCATGGGGGTTGCTTGAGACTTTTGTTGTAATTACAACCCAACTCCTCCTTCTGTCCAATCCTGCTTTCATATATCACAGATGTTAATTACAAGAGTACTCCTTAATAAATTCTAAATCTCCATTTCAGAATCTGTTTCCTTGGAAACCTAATCTGTGAAACTATTTTAGTTTGAGTTTTCTCAGAATTAGGTCCTGAAACAAGGATACAAGTTCAAATAGCTTATTTGAGAAGTTGTCCCTAAAAACACACTAAGGCAAATGGGGAAGTAGGAGAGGGAATGGATGAAAGTCAATAATATATGCATTGTCGAGCAAAAGTGGGCAAACAGAACTTAATTCCACTGGGGAAATCTGAGACCCCAGTGCTTCAGAGTTATCCTCTCCAAGGGATATGGGAACTGGGGTATTTATTCATCAACTCCCATCAGTCATTGGTTGAAAGCTGCCCCTGGAGCATTAATTCCCCAGTATTATCAGATTGGTCTGTGTGCAAGAAGAATTGGATTCAGCCCTCAATCAAGGTACTGTAGGAGCTGGAAGTTGGAAATTTGGTGGAAGTGAAAAATAAGTGTTCAGAGGTATATGTGCTATAATAACTAAAAACTTAAAGTTGCCCAAATACACCAACAAACCACTGCAGGCTGTATTCAAGTTTCTCCCTGTTATAGAGTGTCTACTCTACTGCACTAATTTCTCTACCTGTTGGGATATACCTTTGAATATTCAAGTCAAACATAATCTCTTTTTGAAACTATGCCTGATTCCTTCTTTTTACCAGAATAGAGACTACTACCTCTTCCTTTGTGTTGCCAGAATACCTTATATAGACTTCATCCTTAATGCCAATATTTACATAGCACTTAATTGCTCACATTTCCACCTTACCTTGGACTTCAGAGCAAGTTTCTTGATGGGATAGCTGAGTCTTGATCTTTCTGGAATCACTTGTACTGAGCACTATACCTATAACATAGTAGGAACATTTGGTGAAAAAAAATTTTTTTAAATACTAGACCTGATCTCAGAATTAAATTCCTGAGTGCTGTTTTCACTGGACGTGAAAATCTGCATTGACAGTATTTTTCTTTCAACACTTAAAAAGTGTTACACCACTGGTGTTTTGTTGTTTTTGCTTTTTGTTTGCCTCCATGGTTTCTGATGAGAAATCTGCTGTTTTGAGTCATTGATCCCTTCTTTAATGTATTGTTTTTCTAAGGCCTTTTCAAGATTTCTTGCTTTGTTTTGGCTTTTGCCTTTTGATTATGATGAGTAAGAGCCTGTTTTCTTTGAGTTTATTTTATTTGAAGTTTTCTGGACTTCTTGCATCTGCAAATATATGTCCTTTACCAAATTTGGAAAATCTTCAGCCATTATTTCTTCAAATATGTTTCCACACCAATTTCTTTCCCCTCTCCTTCCAGGACTGTAATCACAGTATATAAGAACTTATGATATTGTACCACAGTTCTTTGAGGATCTGTTCATTTCTTTATCAAACTTTTTTTATTCTGTGTTTTCCAGATTCGATAATTTTTATTGATTGACCTTCAAGCTCATTAGCTCTTTTTCTTTTTCTCATCTCTATTCTGCTTTCAAGGTCCTCCAGAGGAGTTTCTAGTTCTGTTATTGTATCTATCAACTGAAAACTTCCACTTGGTTCTTTGGCATAACTTCTATTTCTTGCTGAGAATGTCTATCCTTTCATTCATTTTGAGAGTGTTCACTCCTACTGCATGAATCATCATTATAGGAGGTGCTTTAAAGTATTTGATAATTCCTACCTCTGGGTTATTTTGGAGTTTGCATTTGTTGATTACTTTTTCACTTGAAGTAACATTTTCCTGGTTCTTTGTATGTTGAGTAATTTTGGATTGTATCCTGGACATTTTAATATTATGCTATGAGACTGTTAAAAATTTTCTGAAGAGTGTTAATTTTTTTCTTGTTGTTTGCTTCAGTAAGCAATTAACCTAGTTAGGTTCCGACCACAGTCCTGACCCTCCTGCAGGCTGTACCTCTATTGTCAGTTTAGTTTTCTTAGCCTTTCTGTACTATCTGGCCTACCTGTGCATGCACCACCCAGGGTTCAGTCCAAGACTGAGCTGGTGCTCTACACTGTAGTTCAGTTCTCAGAGGCTTTGCTATGTTGCTTATGATCAAGTTCTGTACATGCACAACTCATGATGAGCCCAATACATTATACACAGATTTAAAGAATCCCTTTCTCCAGCTACCTCCTCTTTATGAATCCCCCCGCATTCTCTGATTCCTATGAACTCTTTTTCATGGCTCTGCCTAGAAAACCATGGTTTTAGCATCCATGTACTATAATGAACTTCCTGAAACTGGATCTACCTCAGGGCAAAGTAGCAAGAGCAAGGAGCCAGCAGAAACCCTGCTGCTGTAGCTTGTACCCATGATGCCCCCTCCACTGCTGCTGTAATTCCCACTGCCACAGGAATGCCACATCATTACTGAAGTGGGGCTAAGAAAGGTAAAAGATCTTTCTTTTCCAAGAGAGAGGACTTTTCGTGCAGCTTTTTCTGTTAGCACCTGTTGTACAGTCTCAAGATTCAGGCAGTCCTAGAATCTATGCCTGGAAATATGGGAGGAAGGAAGCAGGAACTCATCTTCATAGGTGTTGCTCTTTGAGGATTTTATTCTCCTCCCCTGTTAACTTGCTGTTATATACTTTTCAGTGTCCTCGGATAATTGCTTCATATATTCTGTCCAGGACTTTTAGTTGTAATCAGTGGAAAAGAGAGAATGGCATGCATTTACCCTATCTTAACCAGAACTGAAATTTTTCAACCTAATTGTTTTTAAAATTGTCTTATTAAAGTAAAAAAAAAAAAATGCTAACACTTGCTTACTATGTGCTAAATACTGTCCTAAGCCTTTTACACGCATGATTTACATATACAAAAATAACACATTTGTGATAAACATCATTATCTCCATTTTAAAGATGAGGAATAGAAACTTAACAGGGATTAAGTGGATTACTCAGTGTCACACAACTGGAAAACCAGGTATGATCCTAGGCTTGTCTGACTCCAGAGCCACTCTGAATCACTCTGTAATGTAGTCATGAGTGAGGCCAGGGCTGCAGATGCTCTGATTACATGTGAGGATCAGGCAACAGTCTTCTCTGAGACCCGTGTTTTCCTAGCTTTCAGCATTGATTAGGTCAAGTTGAAAGATGTACTTATGCACAAGCAGGTTGAGATTTAATATTGCTTTGTGTTGGTTATTGGGCAGGTGTTTGTTTAAAGGAAGTGGAAACAGGTGTGTGGGCCCTGATTCAATTACATGATGGAGGGGAACACGCTGATCCATGGCCCTTTTCAAGGAGAGATGCTGATTGTGCTAATTAATCATTTGTCTGTCAGAACAAAATAGAACATAATAGAAAATGATGTTCCAGTTACCATAGGTATGGAATACAGACTCACGTGTCTGGCTCTGCAGCAACCAGATTCAACTGTTTATGATGACAGCAATTAAGATGCAGTACCTGAATCCTCCTGGATTACCATGTCTGAGATGGTTTGAAGGAAAGGTGTTTTTATAAACTCTTGCCAGTAACATGGGACATCATCCAACAGGAATTGTCTCTCAAAGGAACTTTTCAAAGAGATTAATTGAGTCCTTTTAGATCATGGTGGTATCCAAGAGATTCGGTTGAATGGAATATTTTTCCATTCTGTGTCTTGGAACACTCAATTTACCTCACCTAACCAAGACATTTATGCTCATAATGGAGCATTATAATAATATTTAATTCCTTCTTGAAGTTACCACCCAATAACCAGAGTGGTCTTTTAAAAACATAAATCAGATGGATTGCTTCTCTGTGTAAGAATCTCCAATGGCTTTTCAGTATATTTATAATTGAATCCCAAACTCCTTACCAAGATCTACAAAGCTCTACATGACTGAGCCCTGCATACCTCTATGACCTCATTTCATACCACTCTCTGCCTCTCTCACTATGATCCAACTTCATGGATCTTTTTGCTGATTCCTGAACACATTAAAGTCATTTTCACTTCAAGGGCATTTCCCTTGCTGTTCCCTCTTTGCATTTGCTAGTCCACTTTCCCCATATATTCATATAGCAGCTACCTTCTCATTTAAATCTCTGTTCAAATGCAAACTCTACAGAAAGGTTTCCCATGACAGCCCTATCCAAAATAGAGCTTCTTCCTACACACATCTCTGTATATTCTCTATCCACTTGTCCTCTTTGTTTTCTTCATGGCATTTATTATCTGGATTTTTATTACTTTATTTGTTATTTTTTTAGTGGCTATCTCCCTTATTACAAAGTAAACTTCATGAGGAAGAGACTCGTCTGTCACCTCTCCATATCCTATCTCCAGGCCTAACACTGCCTGGCACATTATCAGTTCATAAAAGAATTTGATGAGTGAATAGACAAGAAAATTAATTAGCTAATTAACTAATTGATATATCAACACTAATAAACATTGGATAAAGAAAGATGAGACACAGTCTAATCCATCAAGGAATTTTTGGTTTGGGGAGGAAAACACATAGCTAGTAACCTATGTTATTTATTTATACTTTTCAAAAATTCCCTATTAGCAGGTTTTCTGGGCTGGGGACCATCATTTGTACGATACAGTGGGGAAATTGAGAAAAAAATATTAGGACAACACGGCAAGTCTTTAATGAAGTTAATGCAACCCAAGTAACAGTGTTCTTCCTCTTACTTCAGGGTTCCGTCTCCTTTTAAATCAGAGGAGTTGCCTCTTGGTTGGAGAATCACAAACCTGACTCCAAATTATATAATCCACCTCAAAGATTTCTCCTCCACTCTAGGACCCTGCTTGCTTCACCAGCACATGGAATTCACTATCATATTGTAAAGCTACTTCCTCCCAAGGGCCTGCTTTGAATCAGAATTTAGTATGGGCAGGTTCCCTTTACTTTTGAACCCAATGCCTATATGAGATTTTCAAATTATAGTCAATCATCTAGGTCAGTGATTCTCAAATCTGAAGGCCTTTTAAAATAATCTAAGACTTTTCAAAGTTTCCATTGCCTAGAAAAACACACAGAATTTTTTTTTTCCCCACACCACACAGCATGTGAGATCTTAGTTCCCCAACCAGGGATCGAACCCACACCCCCTACAGTGGAAACACATAGTCTTAACCACTGGACCGCCAGAGAAGTCCCCACATAAATTTTTATGTAATTGATATTGGATGGGGCCTGGGCATTGGCATTTTATAAAAGTGCTTGAAGTAATTTTAATAGGTACACAGGGTTGAGAACTACTGGTATAAGTAATCTATAGAGAATTATATTTGTAGGGAAATAATTACACATATATGCTGAATTTTACTTTTCTTCTAAGTCCAAAGCAGAAGTACCTCACAAGTTAGACACTTCTCAGGAGGTCCCTTCATTGGATGTCTTCCAGGTGGTATCCTTGCCCACCTGCCCTCAGGCTTTGACTTTTTCCTCACACAGTACCTCATTCAAACCTCCTTCATGAGAATTTGCACTAGTTTTTTTTTTTTTTTTTTCAAGAAATCACATGCCTTACCTACCGATGTTGATATCCTGCAAGGATCCACTCTCCCCTCCAAATCTGCATTACTCAGTCTTGACCTGTATCCTGGTGTTCCCTCAAACCCTGCAGACCTCTGCTCTAGTCTTGTGGATGGAGTAGAGAATGGGATGTGGAGGAACTTATTCCCTGGCTTGTGACTCATTTTCCCATGAAATGTCTGAATTCAAAAATAACTAACTACATTAGAGATTAACTTTTGAGAGATCCCTTTCTTATTAGATGGTATAAAGTTGGATCATTCAATTAACAATGAGAAAAACTAGATAAAAATCATAATTTTTGTAAATCTGTCATATGGCTTAGATCACAGGGCAACCAAGTAACCTGAAATTCAAGGAGAGAAAACCTCCCACCTTACCCCAGGGAGAGACAGGAATGTCTCCCTGTGACAGATCTTGGGAGAAAAATTGTTTTTGTTTATATATATTGAAGGTTATTAATGTTTGTGTATTGATTTTATAAACTGATATCAAAATTTTAAGAAGATATTCCAGGAGAAAAACTACCAATCAATATCTTTCACAAATGAAGATGAAAATATACATATTTTCTTGCCCTATTAGTTGAACAGACTTAGAAGTAAGGACACTGCAATAACAACAATCACACCTAGCACTTAGACCCTAGTTTCTTTTTTTTTTTTTTTAATTTTATTTATTTTTGGTTGTGTTGGGTCTTCATTGCTGTGCACAGGCTTTCTTTAGTTGCGGTGAGGGGGACTACTGTTTGTTGCAGTGTGAGGGCTTCTCATTGTGGTGGCTTCTCTTGTGGCAGAGCACAGGCACTAGGCACACGGGCTTCAGTAGTTGCATTGTTTGTATTTTGCGGGCTCTAGAGTGTAGGCTCAGTAGTTGTGGCGCACAGGCTTAGTTGCTCTGTGGCACGTGGGATCTTCCCGCACCAAGGATACAACCCATGTCCCCTTACACTGGCAAGGGGATGGATAACCACTGTGCCACCAGGGAAGTCCCTAAACCCTAGCTTCTAACATCACTCGCCAATAAAAGAAAATAGGACTGCTTGGAGAAATGGCTGATTCTAGGACTGGGGCAGGAAATATACAAGATTAGCCTGGAGCAACTTGTAATGCCAGAAGGGAAAAAAGTATTCAAAAGCAATCCAGTGGAGTTATGTCAAAGGGACACAGGAGCCAAGTGTAAGAACTCTCAATGACAAAAGATGGAACAATTGGAGCAGCAAAATAAACTCATCTTGGATTATAATTCAAGGTATGAAATAAATATCTATGAGTCCTCACTGATATAGCTGAATGATTAAAATGAATAAGTAAGTAAATGGGGAGAAGAGACAAATCTCCCATGCAGAAGAGTTTCAAATAATGTCTATAGATACTCCATCCTCAAAGAGGTGGACTGTAATTCCCCCATGTTCGTGTGGACTGTGCATAATAAAATCTTTCCAAATAGCACAGTACAGAAAGGAGGGGAAGACAGCTCTACAGTGGAAACACCCGACAAACTCTGCCTCAGTCAAGTGATCAAGGTCAACTTCAACAGTGATAAGGCATGTTGGTATTATATCTCCTTAAATGATGTGATGAAAATGACAGTTTACTTCCTTGGTCTTCCTTCTAAGAACCTATAACCCCAGTCTAATCATGAGGAAAACATCAGAAAAATGCCACTTTAAGGACATTCTATAAAATGTATGATCAGTATTTCTCAAAACTGTCAAGAACGTCAAAACAAAGTCTCAGAAACTATCACAGCCAAGAGGAGTTTATGGAAATATAATGACTAAGTAACCTGGCATACTGGTTGGGATGCTGGAATAGAAAAGGAACATCAGGTAAACATTATGGAAATGTGAGTAAAGTATGGACTTCAGTTAATAATCATGTATCAACATTGGTTCATTAATTTTAAGAAATATACCATGCTAATGTAAGCTGTTAATAATAGGGGAAACTGGGTTCTGGCATACATGAACTTTCTGTACTATCTTCACAATTTTTCTATAAATCTAAAATGTTTCTAAAAAATGAAGTTTATTTTTTAAAAAAGAGAATATTAGCACCCAACTGAAATAAAATTTTAAAATAAATAAAAAGAGAAAGAATAAGAAGAAAAAGGAAGGAAATGTTAAGAAAGTGAAAAGACATGCCATAGACTGGGAGAAAATACTTAGAAAACATATCTGATAATGAACTGGCATCCAGAACATATAAAGCACGGTCACAACTTAATAATAAGAAAACAGCCTAATTTTTTTTAAAGATGTAATATTTAAACATATACTTCAGTGTTATTCAGAAATAACATAATCATGCAAATAACCACATGAAAAAAAGACTATTAAGAAAGACAAATTAAAACTGCAATGAAAAAAATCCCACATGACATTCTACAGCACACCTATTAGAATGGTGTTAATAATAGTAACAAAGATACTAATAATAAACTGACTATACCAAGTGCTGGAAAGGATGGTGAGCAGCTGAAAATCTCATGCATTCCTGATGGGAATAGAAACTAGTACAGCCACTTTGAAAACAGTGTAGCAGGTTTTTTGAACATTAGACATACACTTAAGATACAACCCAGAAATTACTACTTTTAAGTATTTACCCAAAAGAAAAGGAAAAAAAATGTACAAACGGAAACCTACACATTAATATTTATAGCAGCTTTATTATTTTTTTAATTAATTAATTTATTTATTTTGGCTGCGCTGGGTCTTTGTTGCTGCCCATGGGCTTTCTCTAGCTGTGATGAGCAGGGGTTACTCTTCATTGTGGTGTGCGGGCTTCTCATTGCTGTGGCTCCTCTTGTCGCAGAGCACGGGCTCTAGGCACACAAGCTTCTGTAGTTGCGGCATGTGGGCTCAGTAGTTGTGGCACTTGAGCTCAGTAGTTGTGGTGCAATGGGCTTCATTGCTCCATGGTATGTGGGATCTTCCCCTACCAGGGCTCAAACCCATGTCCCCTGCACTGGCAGGCAGATTCTTAACCACTAGCACCACCAAGGAAGTCCTACAGCAGCTTTATTTACAGCCTCTCAAAATTAGAAAAAAAAGCCAAATGTCCATCAAGCTGTAAATGGAAAAGCAAATTACTAGACATATACACAATGGAATATCACTTGGCAATAAAAAGGAACGTGGGTGAATCTCAAACACATTACACTTCTGAAAGAAGCCAGACTGAGAAAGTTACATACTCAATGATTTCAGTCATATAACATTCTAGAAAAGGCAAAACTAGGGAGAGAAAAATGACCAGTGGTTGTCAAGGGCTAGATTGAAAGCTGGGCATTGGCTACAGAGGGGCTAAGTGGGGACTTTTGGGGTGACGAAAATAGTCTATATCTTGACTTATAGTGATGGAATATGACAATGTATTTGTCAAAATTTATAGAATTGCACATGATACAAGGGTGAATTTACTGTATGTAAATTACACCTTAATAACCTTACTTTAAAAAGCAGTGAGTGTCAGTCCAAAGAAACAAACCAGGTCTATATGCCAAACTTGATTTTCTCTTAGTGCAATCAAATGTATCCATCCAAACTACAGTCTTAAGTTAATTGTGTGGAGTGTGTAATTTTCCAAATGACTATAGAAAAAAGACATATTTCATTCAAACCCATAATGAAAATTTGTTGAAGTTTTGTAGAACTCATTAAGGAGGGAAATAGTAAGATGACAAAGTTTATGTAAAGGATAACATGAGAAATGTTTGTTTATATAATGAGTGTAAGACAAAACTTGATAAAATTTCTACTTTAAATAAAAGACTGGTTAATGTCTTACAGATCAATAAATCATATTTGGGGGGTTATTTTCTCTACTGAATAAATATTATTTGAATTTGTTATTGGATTTAAAATCATTTGTGTTTTTTCAGATTTTGATAAATTTACATCTAACTGTAGAGAGTTGTTAAATCCTATGCCCTAATCAATATAAGTCCAACAAGGGTACTTTCTGCCAGAGTCATATGACCCTCACGCGGGTTGGGTTAGCAACACCCTAGCATGACGAAGAAGGTCCTAACAACTACAAATAAGGGGCATCCTATCCAAGTGTTATTTTTTCCCTAATCTTCAGATTTTTTTCCCTAGATACAATAGTGGAAGTGGTGGGGAAGGATTCTCATCTGAGCCTGCTCACATTTGCCTGAGTCCCCCACAGAGGTAAATTATTTGTCAGATTTTCACTCCTCCAGCTACTCAAGCCCTTGGGATGGCTGAGAATGTTTATCTATATACATCAGATGAAAAGATTTCTTGAGTGGGAGTATGTGCCCTTCAGGATAGACAGTGGACAAGCAAACAAATATGCAGAAACAATGAAACTGCAAGTAATAAATGGTTTTATGTACTCAATAAGTAAAACAATATGAGAATGAAGTACTGATATGTGCTGCAACAAGGATAAACCTCAGAATAATCACACTAAGGGAAAGAAGCCAACCATTGAAGACCATATCTTTTATGATCTCTTGTATATAAGATGTCCGGAATTGTCAAATCTATAGAGACAGAACGTAGATTAGCAGTTGTCTAGAGCTGGAGAATGACGTGAGGGAATGAAAGTGACTGCCAATGGGTGTGAGCTTTCTTTTGGGGGTGATGAAAATATTCTGAAATTAGACTATGGTGATGGTTGCACAATTCTGTAAATACACTAAAAACCATTAAATTGTTCACTTTAATTGTATGTAAATTAGATCTCAATGAAGTTTTAAAAAGATAGCAAGGTAAAATAAATAAATAAATAATAAATAAAAACAAAGCAATCGTGAAACACCTAAGCCAATGTTTCCAGGGAGCCAACAGCAAGTACACCACGTGAGCTGGGAATGAGTTTGCCTTATTTAAGGAACAGAGAGAAAGTAAGGCTGGAGCCAGTTAAGGAAGAAGAAGTACATGGGGACAAGGTCAGAAAGGTCTCAAGCCATGGTAGAATCTTTTTGAATTTTATTTTAAATGTCATAAAAAGCCATCGAAGGATTTGAAGTAGGATAGTGACAGGATGTAAAACCTACTGAGAAGATGTCTGGCTATCCTGTGGGTTATTAACTCAGAGGGAGTGAAAGGAAGCAGGCACACCTGCCAGGACTTATCACAGCAGTTTAGGCAACACTCAGAAATGTCATAAATCTCTTCCCTTCCCTTTTTCTTCTCTTTATCATCAACAAACAGCAAGGTCACTTTATATTTAGCAGAACAATTCTCATGAGTTGTCCCAGAAAAAGACTACTATCTAGAATATTTGACCCGCTGTTAACCTTTAGTACCTCAAACAAGCTATACGTCACTGGTCACAAGAGAACAATCTATTAATAGTGAAAAATTTAAACTCATGTAATTAATCCCTATAAAGAAGGTATTATCCCAATTTAGTATTGAAACCTGCTTTTCACTCCACACAGCACTGTCAAAATAAAACATAGGCCACTTAATTTGTCCATGACAACTCTTGCCACACCAATTTTCTAGCTCACAGCAGCCAAATGATTTTCCTACATCACAAACAAACTACAGTGTTCAGTGCTATATTTGGCAAAGGAACAATAAGGCATCTGTAGAAAAACAGCGTTTGCATTAGACTCCTCTTCTTGCCTAAGGGGTTATTTCCATCGTGCAAGCTCAAGTGGGTGGCAAAGAATAGGCAGGCTTTGTTAGACCATTACTCACATAATGAGATTTGAGGTCTGCTGTTCAACACAATTTTCAATGGGCACTTTCCCCGGGGCTAAATTGCAGCCTACAGACATTTTGATTAGCAAATATAATTTAAAAATAAAAGCATACAAAACACCCCTTCTTTTCTCCAGCCCCCATACTTTTGAATCCATCAGTTTTTCTCATAGAAGAGGTTTGCTCAGCAGAGACTGTGCTCAACCTTGGAATGTGTAACTCTCATCTGGGACTCCTCCAGCCCTCCTCCGATACAGTGACAGGTCCCAAGGTATCTCTTCACTTGACCCAGATATTTCTATGTCAGGAGCCAATCAACCTTGGAAATCTGAGTGATTTGACACCTTGTCTTTCAGCCAGCTCCATTCACGTACCAGATGCCCACTTCTCCATTAAACTGAGCCCTACCCATGCACTTGTGACCCTAACGATCATTTCAGAGGCTGTTTATCAGTTCTCAACCTGCCCCTGCTCCAGTGCAGTCTTCTCCACGTTCTCTCCTTTATGATTCTGCACATCTCCCTGTGAGATGTGTTTTGCTCCTAATCTCTCTGACTGGTAACTGTTGTCCCATTATAGCTTAGATTCTAGAAAACTCAAGTTATGATTTAAAATAGACGTGCAGGCAACTTTAGAACTTCAGGCTCAAGCCCTGTCTATAAACTGCTAGGAGACTATCCAACCACCTCTGTTACAAAGGCTCATTGTACCTCCCTGGTCACTCATTGCCTTGTGCCCTGGTGATAGCCTCGTAGGTCCACTGGCTCCCACAGATCAGCTGTCTGCTGTGCATCCCCCACTCCACGCCACCACCCTCCTCGTCAGACTGGGGCACACTGGAATATCTGGCTCTCCTCAACACCATGCCAGGCTGCGGGGAATCATGGGACCCTGTGTCAGACCCTCTCACCACCTAAGTCCACCACGCTGGCATTTCTATTGTGCCCACCCCATACAGCCATGGGGCACACACAGAGGTGCTCAACCAGAAAGAAGCTCAGATGGGAAGCATGCTCTAAATCCCCTGAGCTCTGGGATTCGCGAATCTCTGTCAGAGAATCCCAGAGATCTAACAAGGATCTAGCAGCACACCAGAAGTAGGGCACAAAACCCACACTTAAACTAAATTATTTCCCCCTCTTTCTCTCTTTCCTAGCTTCTCCTACCCCTGACTCCACAGGGGCTTTTGTGCTTATGTGATTAGAATGCTCCCTTTTATCATAACTTCCATTTTTTTTCATGGTCCAAGGATTAACCCTTGATTTGTGAAAATGTTTGGAATTTTCTAGAATATTATTATTTTTCTTTCCTAAAGCCCTGTTTTTATGATTTTTCTCTTGATAGGGACTTTAAAATGCTCTAAAGCTGAGCTATGGCTTCTATGTTCTAAGCTTTATCAGTCTTCCTCTCTCCTGGGGCAAGAAGCATCAGACTCAGGACCAAGTGTTCATGTCAAGAGAACTGCTTGCCAGGGAGGCGGGAGATAAACTTAACCAAGAAAGGAAAGATAACTGTATGATCTTTCAAAAAATTACACAGCTGCAAAGATGAACATTGTTTCATGACTGCATCATAGTCTATTATAATTGTTTTCCAATATTGCTAATTCCCCATGTTGATACATAGATAGTTTCTCGTGTTTCCTTGTTAGTAACAATGAAAAGGTATCTTTGTACCCAGGTCAGACAGTTTTGATAGATTAAGTTAATACAAGTGTGATTTCAGGGTCAAAATGTGAACATCGTTAAAGCTTTAGGTACACATTGCCAAACTATCCCTGTTTCAACATGAAGGTAAACTCACCAACAATGACCCTTACTCCACACTCTTTATAAATCACTATCATTCATGTAACTCTACCAACGCGATAAATGAATTTGGTTTGCATTTATCTGAATATTAGTGAGATCAAACATATTTACATATACTTCTGACTCTTTTTCTTTTCTTTCTTTATTTATTTATTTTTGGTTTTTAATTGCCTGTTCACATTCTTTGCACATGTTTGGGAGTGTGGAAATAAGTGAAGAGCACTCACATAAGAGCAGCAGAGACTGTTCATTTCAGAGCTTGCTATAACAATGGAGTCGGCTAGCAGCCCTTGTGTTTGGCCAACTCTAAGGCAAGCAAGGGAGTGGGAAAGCTTTACAGTGAAGTGAATGGAAGCCTTCAAGAATGCTGTGATTGAAAGTTGTTGGCATGGGGAAGCTGGAAATGAACTAACTGGAAGGGAGATAGTTCATATGATTGGTCTGGGGAGCATAGTTAACTTTCTCTGGTCGGTCCTGAGTTGGAACTGGAGCAAAAATTAGGAAAGGTGGCAGTAATTATCAACTTATGGCCATTTGGAACTGATTGCTGCCGAGATTGTGGGTCAGAGTTTTTTTTTTTTTTTTTAATGCGTGTTGTTGGTTTGTATATTCAGTCTTTGGGGAAGGGAAAAAAATATCTCTTTCTCTTTGATATGTAAGAACTCTTTACAGGGTAAGGCGAGTCAATCTTTGACATATATGTTGCAAATTGATCCTGAGTTTTGAATGTGTTTATTACATCAGTTTTAAATTTTTGTATAAACTATTAATTTTCATAGCCTCTGCTTAGTTAGCTTGAAAGATTTGTCACATTCAAATATAAAATATTCACCTGCATTTTCTTATAATGTTTGTACCTTTTTACATTTAATGTATTTGGAATTTATGTGGGTGTAAAATGGGTGGCAAGATACTAGTTTTCTTTTTCTCCAAACTGATATGCAGTTGCCTCAACATCACTTATTTTAAAAATCCATTCATTGACCATCAATAGATTCCCACCAATAGTTTTGTTTTTTATTAAATTATAATATCAGCCTGTGAATTTTTAATTACACTCTCAGCTTATAAAGTGTCTCACAGAATTTTAAATGGTAAGGAGTCTAATGTGGGGGAAGGGCAGGGAGTAAACACCATTGTGGGCGATTAAAAGAAAATCCAGAACTTACTGTTGTAGGAGTCTGCATCTCATTCACAAGAGCTTACAATGTGTTTACAGATTTTTCCCTTTAAACATATAATGAAATGCACCAATCTTAAAGATAGCATTTGACAACTTTTGACAAATGGATACACCTGTGCAACTCAAGATGTTGTCAAGATATTGTCAGGATAATGAGAATCACACTCGTTTCAGCAGTTCCCTCAGGTTTTTCCCTAGGCAGCCCAGCCCCATTCTACAGAGGCAAGCATGGTTCTGATTTTTTTCCATCATACATCAGTTTTGTCTGTTATTGCCTACAATATACTTTGAAATACATCAAAAATAATATGCATTGATGGAAAGATAGAGGGGTGAGTAGATGGATAGTATACAGTAAAGGAAGTATAGTAAAATGTTAGTGAAAAAACCCGGGTTATAGGTATATGTTTATTTCCTGTAAAATGCTTTCAGCTTTTTATGTTTGGGAATTTACATAATAAAATGTTAGAAAGAAAAAAAGCAAAAACCTAAAGAAAAGCTAAAACATTTCTGCAGGTTAGTATTGGGGGAATATTGCTAGATATCAAGAAAAATATAAAGATATATTAATCAATACAGTGTAGTGTTACAGAGATGGAAAAACTGACCAACAAAACAGAAGAGAGAACCCAAAAACGAACCCATAAGTATACAGAAATTGCACGTATGATGGAAACAGCATCATGTATCAGTGGAGGAAGAACAACCTTTTCAAGAAATAGTACTTGGACAATCAATTATCCACATGGAAAAAATAAAATAAGATTCCTTCCTGACAGCATAATACCAGAAGAATTAAGGACTTAGATGGGAAGGCAAAGTTGTGAAAATTTTAGAAGAGGTGTGAGATGCAGTTGACCATGTTCAGACTCCATTTCTGCTTTCTTCTGATGTGCACCCTTACACTGCAGAAATCTTAAAAAAAAAAAAAAACACATTTCTCAAACTCCCAGTAGCTAAGGCCCAGGATACAAACTAGGTCTCATCAAATAGGTGTGCTCACATGAGATTTAGAAGGTGGCAATGAGGCCAAGGCCACCCACCTGCTGCTTTAGGCTGTTTTCTGCTTCAAGCAAGACAGTGGAAAATGCAGCAAGCATCCTGCCCGCTGGGTGGCAGGGGCAGGTGCAATGGTAGCAGTAGCTGGGCTCTGTTCCAGCTTTCAGTCAGCAGCTTCAGAGCTGTCAAGATGTGGTTGATTTGATGGCCATGGCAACGTTGTGATTATGCCTTTTTCATCCTAGATCATAGATTTCATTTTGATCCTGAATCCATTTTGTATCAGAACTCCCTCTTTTGAACACCCATCTGTTAAATGACCTAGGTTATGTTGCCTGCATTCAACCCTAGCTGACACAGAATACAATACAGTATTAGAAAATAGCCTTATGGCCTTGTTTGTAGGAAAGCATTTCTTAAACAGAACACTATTGAACAAGCCATAAATCAAAGTAATTGATATTTGACTTTGTTCAACAAAGTCACCAGAAAGACACTGTAAGTAGAGGAAAAAACTCACAAAATAGCTAATGTTATTTGCTACACACACACCTGGTACAGATTAGAATCCAAAATAGGTTTTAAAGAAAAAAAACTAATATGAATCAATAATAAAAAATGAGATGGGTTAAAATATGGCAAAATACATGAACAAGAGGAAAGGCAAATATCCCGTAGACATACAAAACTACATTTGACCTCAATGGCAATCAACAAAATGCAAATTAGAACCACAAGATAAAATTCTATATCCATCAAATTGATAAACATTTAAAAGTGGATAATACAAAATGATATTAGGATGTGGAAAAAACCAGAATTCTAAAATACCACTAATAAGAGTATATCCTGCTACAGCTACTTTGGAAACAAGTCTGCGATTACCTATAATAATTCAACATGGGCATAGTCTACCACAGATATTCCACTGCCAGGAGTATATCTTTGGGAAAAGCTTGCACACATGCATCAGGAGATAAGAATAAACAATGTTTCTGGGAGCATTGCTTCTATAGGAAAAAAATCAGAAATAATTCAATGTTTATCAATAGTAGAAGAGGCAAATTATCTCTCATTCAATGGAATACTATACAGCAGTGAAAATGAATGAACCACAGCTAGTCCTTGCTTGTTTGCTCTCAGATCTTTCAGATATATTCCTTGTGACTTCTGGTGAGGTATGCATCCTGGACAATCAGACACACAGCCTGGAGACTGAGGAGTTGGTGGAAGGGAGAATCCAAGGGCATTTCTCCCTCTTGCTCTGCTTTAGTGGGCTTCTTTGAGTGTAGGCCACATGTCTGCTATTCCTCACCAGACAATTCCTTTCTCTGTGAATCTAGTTCCTGCTGTGGTTCCAGGTCACATCAGATAGTCCAGCTATAGTCTCTGGTTAGACTGCCTTCTATGTCCTTCCAGCCCTAGTGGAAGCGGTGCCTTTGTGCTGTTGCTGACAGCTAGCTTGCTTCATCATCCTCTGCTTGACTTCTCAGATCTTACGTTATCCATGGAACCACTGCCCTGTATTAAATTTCTTTCGCTTTGTACCCAGAGTAGTGTTTGTTTTCCTGATTGGTCCTTGATTTCCTAACTGATCCTTAATAACCCCATAACTACATACATCACAAATGGATCTCAAAAAACATTTCTAAAAATGGCAAATTGCAGCAGTATAGTCTCACTTATGTAGGTTTTACAAATACACAAAATAATATACTGGTTAGAGATAAAAACATGCTGAATTTTAAAAGAAAAACTATGGGAAAATGTCAGCAGTGGAAGTGTAGTCTTACTAAATTACCCGTTTAAAAAAAAAGACAAGACAGGACAGGATAGCAAAACCCAAACCCACTGATAACATCTACATCAAAACAAAACAGGTATGAGGTACCCATCTGAAGAACCATGTACAATATATTTCAGAATCTACTACCTAAGACATGGAAGAGAGTATTTAACCACTGGTTGCCATCTTCCAGAGTTGCCCCTGAAGATGTTAATGCCTTGTTAATACCATGATGTCTTCAGGTTTGCACATGCCCCGGAGTGGCTGAGCAGGCTCCTACAGGTGCCCCACGGGGCAGTGGCAGAGAAGCCAAAAGGAGAGCACAGGAGATATTCCAGTGCAGCAGAGCCAAGGGCTGTCCAAATGGGTCAGAGAAAAAGGATGGGAATAGAGAATGTGAACCAGAGTCCAAGATACATCCAATGCAAATTCTGAAAACTGACAACAGAAAATACTTTTTCTTTTCAAGTGCATATAGAACATTCAGGAAAACTGGTCATATCTTAGGCCACAAAGAAAACCTCAGTAAATTTCCAAGGATAGAAACAGTGCAAGAGCATTCTCTGACTCCAGTGGAATAAAAGTAGAAATAAGTTATAAATCAAAATAGTTTTAAGAAACATACTCACAGTGCTCACTTCAGCAGCACATGTACTAAAATTGCAGTGATACGGAGAAGATGACCATGGCCCCTGCGCAAGGATGACATGCAAATTCGTGAAGCATTCCATATTTTTTAAATTAAAAAAAAAAACATACACACATTCTATTAGACAACTCCTAGTCAAGGGGGAATACAAAACAAAATTGCAGAATTTCTTAAAAATAACAAAAAATGAAAATATTACACATAAGAACCTGTGATACATAGTTAAGGTACTAATGAGAGGAAAATCATATATACATGCTATTTAAGAAAATATGCACATACATATACAAGTGTGTGTATGTACCAACTACTAGCTCCAAAAACTGGAAAAAGAATAAAGTAAACCAAAATAAAGCCAAAGGAAGGAACTAAGACAAAAGCAGAATTTAATGAGTTATAAAACAGAAAAATACTAGAATTAGATCGATACAAAAGTTGTTTCTTTTAATAAAATAAATGAAATAGACAAACCATTAAATTAAAGGGAATAAAAGGGCAAGATAGGGAAATGAAGAAGGAGAAATAACCTCAATCAGGGATTTTTAACAAATCATAAGAAACGACTTTGCAGAGGGTGCCCGTTAGTCCCACTTTCTCCAGGGCAGCTCACGCCTGTGGTCCCATCATCCCATCCAGTTATCACATGCTTTAGCTCTCAACTGGAAAATGATTTTTAATGTCACTCTAATTGTGCATAACTCTGTATATAAATTTGGAAACTTAAAATGAATAATTTTGTAGAAAAATGTAGAAGCAAAATTAACCACAGCAGAGACAGAACGTCTAAACAGGACAATTACCATCGAAGATAAAGAGAAAATAGTTTTATGGATTCCCAACAAAATAAGCACCAGGACCAGGAAGTTTCAGGGAAATTCTACTAAACTTTTTACAGATCAAATAATACTAACGTTACTTAAACTACTCCAGAGAGAGCAGACTGACGCCAAAATTTGAAAAAGACTACACCAAAAAGAAAAATAGAAAACTATATACAACCATTCTCACTTATGAACATTAATCTTAAACTATTAGCAAATAGAATTCAATGGCACAATGAAAAATAATATATACTAAGTACCCCCCCAAGGGATGTAGCATTTGTTAAATGTTAGAAAGGCTTTAAAATTAATTCAGCATGCTAATAAAAATAAGGAGAAAGATTATATCTTTACCTCCATAGATGCAGAAGAGTTATTTGATAAAATTTAGAACCCATCATATTAAAAAACTCAATAATAGAATTAATGGATACTTTCTTAGTAACCCAACCCAATAGCCAGTAGAGTATCCTGCATATTGGAAAACTTCTAGACTTTCCTTCTAATCAGGAACAAAAATGCCTACTATCTCCTCAACTATTAAGCATTGTTATATTGTACCAGCCAATGCTATTAATAAAGAGAAAACAATTAGAGATCTGTGAACTGAAAGGAAAGAGGTAGAACTATCTTTACTTATAGATGAGATAATTATATATCTGGGAAACCCAAAGAACCATGGAAAAAGTGTTAAAAACCATAAGTTTAATAAAATAGCAGATTATAAATCAATATGTAAAAATCATAACTCTCATATGTATTGATATAAGCAAAAACTAGCTAGAAAACATAATGAAAGAAGAGGTCCCAATTACAATAGCAAAAATAAGATAAAGTCACAGACCTAGGCACAAACTTAATAAGGAATATTCAAAAGCTGTATGAGAAAAACTATAAAACAGTCCTGACAGACAAAAAAAATAAGTAGATCTGAAGCAACAATAGCCAGAAAATCCCTGAAAAATAAAAATAATGAGAGAAGGGAATCGTCTTACCATATTATAAATCCTCTATAATTAAATCAGTGTGGTATTAGCACTTGAATAGAGAGAACAGACTAATGGAACAGAATAGAAGGTGCAGAAATAGAACCCAAATGCAAATAGAAATTTAGAATATGATATGTGACATCTCAAAATACAGGGTGAAGGGAGGGAGTGGACTTTTAAATAAGTGAAATAACTAGACAGTCATGTGGGAAAAGATGAAATCGAATCCATTTTTTAGGATATACCAGTTTCTAAATGAATTGGATAAAAATACTAGAAAACATGAGCATATTCCTCTATAACGTGAAAATGGAGAAATCTTTTCAATGATGCAATGGGGGAAAACGATGTATTTGACTATATAACTTTTTAATAATTTCTGCATGGCAAAATATAAAGGAAATTTTATATAAATAGCAGGGTTGGAAAAAGTATATGCAACTTCTATCATAGACAAAGAAATAACTCTAACATTTTAAGAGCTGTTGAGAAAAGGGTCAGAAGTATGAATGGATTGCTCACAGAAAAGAAATGCGGATGGCTCTTAATTGTATGAAACAATGTTCAACCTCACTTAAATATAAAGAAATTAGAAATACACTCAGATACCACTTTGGCAAAATCTGTAAGTTTGACAACTATTCTGTTGTTGGCTATGAGAAAACAGTCTCTTAACACTACCAGTGTGAGTATAAAAGTGCCCAACGGCATATTTTTCTTCCTTTAATTTAATTATGTCACTTCTAGGAATCTGTTCCCAAATAAGATGTAGACTATTTACATCACTCCCAGAAAGTTCCCTTGTGCCTATTTTAGTTAACTATCTAGCACAAGAAATTACTCTTCTGATTTTGTTCACTATAAATTATATTCTTCTGTTCTTGAATTTCATGTAAATATAATCATGCAGTAAGTATCTGGAGTTTTTGCTCGGTAAAATGTTTTGAGATTCATTTATATTGTTAGTGTATAGTTGTTTACTCCTTTTCATTGTAGTATAGCATTCCACTATGTAAGGATGCCACAATTTTTTTCATCCATTTTCCTGTTGATGGACATTTGGATTATTTCCAGTTTGAAATTTTTTTCTGCTTGAAAATTCTTGTTTTAGTTTTGTTTTTTAGGTAAATATTTAGAAATGAAATTGTATAGTCAAAGGATAGATGATTTAACTTAATAAGAAACAAGTAAGTATTCTCCAAGATGAATGTTTTATTTTATACTCCCATTGATAGTATGTGAGCATTCCTTTTACCCCCCACCATTGCCAATTCTGTCATTAGTCTTTTTTTTTTTTTTTAATTTTAGCCATTCTAGTATGTGTAGTGATATTTTACTATTGAGTACATTTTTATATACTCATTAGCCATTTGCCTACCTTTTTTTGGTAAAGGGTCTACTCAAATCCTTTGTCCAATTTGATTGGGTTATTTATCATTTAATTGATTTATAGAAGGTCTTTTCATTATCTGGATATGAGTCTTTTGTCATACATAAATCTCGTAAATCTTGTGACTGCATTTTCCCAGTTAGTGGTTTGCCTGTTCATTTTCTTTTTCTTTTTTTTAAGAACATTTATTGAGATACAGTTAACAGACAATAAACAGCATATATTTAGAGTGTACAATTTGGTATCCCAATCTCCCAATTCATTGCCCCCCAACCCTCCCCGCTTTCCCCACTTGGTGTCCATGTGTTTGTTCTCTACACATGTGTATCTGTTTCTGCCTTGCATTTCCTCTTTCATAGTTGTTAGCATTTGCCTTATGTATTGAGGTGCTCCTATACTGGGTGCATGTATATTTATAATTGTTATCTCCTCCTCTTGGATGGATCCCTTGATCTTTATGTAATGTCCTTTCTGGTCTCTTGTAACATTTTTTATTTTAAAGTCTATTTTATCTGATATGACTATTGCTACTCCAGCTTTCTTTTGATTTTCATTTGCATGGAATATCTTTTTCCATCCCCTCACTTTCAGTCTGTATGTGTCCCTAGGTCTGAAGTGGGTCTCTTGTAGGCAGCATATATATGGGTCTTGTTTTTGTATCCATTCAGCCAGTCTGTGTCTTCTGGTTGGTGCATTTAGTCTATTTACATTCAAGGTAATTATCTATATGTATGTTCCTAGTACCATTTTCTTAATTGTTTTGTTTTTGTTTCTGTAGGTCCTTTTCTTCTCTTATGTTTCCCGCTTAGAGAAGTTCCTTTAGCATTTGTTGTAGGGCTGGTTTGGTCATGCTGAATTCCCTTAGCTGTTGCTTATCTGTAAAGCTTTTGATTTCTCCATCTAATCTGAATGAGATCCTTGCTGGGTAGAGTATTCTTGGTTGTAGGTTCTTCCCTTTCATCACTTTAAATATATCATGCCACTCCCTTCTGGCTTGCAGAGTTTCTACTGAGAAATCAGCTGTTAACCTTATGGGAGTTCCCTTGTATGTTATTTGTCATTTTTCCCTTGTAGCTTTTAATAACATTTCTCTGTCTTTAATTTTTGTCAGTTTGACTACTATATGTCTTGGCATGTTTCTCCTTGGGTTTATCCTGCCTGGGACTCTCTGCACTTCCTGGACTTGGGTAGCTATTTCCTTTCCCATGTTGGAGAAGTTTTCAACTATAATCTCTTCCAATATTTTCCCACGTCCTTTCTCTCTCTCGTCTCCTTCTGGGACCCCTATAATGTGAATGTTCGTGTGTGTTTAACATTGTCCCAGAGGTATCTTTGGCTGTCTTCAGTTCTTTTCATTCTTTTTCCTTTATTCTTTTCCACATCAGTGATTATCACCATTCTGTCTTCCAGGTCACTTATTCGCCCTTCTGCCTCAGTTAATCTGCTATTGGTTCCTTCTGGTGTATTTTTCATTTCAGTTATTGTGTTGCATATCTGTTTGTTTGTTCTTTAATTCTTCTAGGTCTTTGGTAAACTTTTCGATCTTTGCATCCAATCTTTTTTCAAAGTCCTGGATCATCTTCACTATGATTATTCTGAATTTTCTGTAAGGGTGCCTATCTCCTCTTCATTTAGTTGTTTTTCTGGGGTTTATCCTGTCCCTTCATCTGGTACAAAGTTCTCTGCTTTTTCATTTTCTCTATCTTTCTGTGGCTGTGGTTTTCAGTTCCACAAGACAAAATACTGCTGATAGTGCTTGATACTGCTGTCTGCCCTCTTGTGGAGGAAGGTATCTGCCTGTTCATTTTCTTAATGTTATCTTTTGATGAGCAAAAGATGTTACTTTTGATGAAGTATGGTTTATTAAATATTGATTTTATGGTTAGTGCTTTTTTGGATCTTTTCTAGAAAATATTTCTCTGCCTCAAGTTTATGGAAGGCACTATTTTGTTTTCTTCTAGGATCTTTACTGGTTAAGCATTTTTTGTCTAGGTCTATGATACGTCATAAATTAATATTTTTGTGTGGTGTGAAGTAGAGATCAAAGTTTACTTTTTTTCTGTATAGATAGCCAGTTTTTCCAGCATTATTTGCTGAAAAGATTTTTCTTTCCCCATTGAATTGTTCTGGCAGTTTTGTCAAAAATCAACCAGTGGTATAAGTGCGGGTCTCTCTGGTTTGTTTCATTGATTAGTTTATATATCTCTACTGTCTCTTTGCCAGGGGTCCTCAACCAAGATGATTTTGCCCCACCCCTGCAGGGGGTGCATTTGGCAATGGTTGGAGACATACTTAGTTTATTACAACTCAGAGAGGGTGCTTCTATTTGACATCCAGTGAATAGTGACCAGGGACGCTACTTTACACTCTACAGTGTACACAGGACAACCTTCACAAGAAAGAATCACATAGCCCAAAATCAACAGTACCAAGGTGTGAAACCCCACTTTATGTCAATGTAACACTACCTTGATTATGGTAGCTTTATAGTAGGTCTTGAAATCAGGTAGAATCAGTCCTCCACCTTTTTTCTTTGTCAAGATTGCTTTGGTTATTCAAACTTTGAAATTTTGATGAGAAGTGTCTTGAATCTTTAGATAGCTAGGGGAAACAGACTTCTTAACAATAGTCATCCAATTCATGAACGTACTAGGACCCTCCATTTATTTAGAACTTCTTCAGTTTCTCTCAGCAATATTTTGAAGATTTCAGTATAGAAGACTTGCATGTATTTTGTTAAATTTACCCCAGATTATTTCACATTATTTGATTCTAGGTAAGTGATATTTTTAATTTTATTTCCCAAATATGCATTCCTCTTACATAAGTGTAACTCAGTTGTATTGGCCTCATACCCCGTAACTTTTTTGACCGTGAATGGATTTTGAATTTTGTTAAATACTATTTCGTTATCTAATGAGATGATAATACACATTTTCCTCTTTAATATGGTAATGTAGTGAATTATATTTATTAATTGTTGAACATAAATTTAAACTTGAATTCTTAACATAAAATTCAGTTGGTTATAATGTATCATCCCTTTTATGTATTACTGGATTTGATTTTCTCGTATTCGTAAAGATTTTAAGTTTTACATTCATAAGGGATATTGGTTGATAGTTTTCTTATAATATCCTTGCCTGGTATGGGTATGAAAATTATGTTGGCCCTATAGAATTTGGGGGGAAGTGTTCCCTTCTCTCTATTTTCTGAAAGATTTCATGTAAGCTTGGTATTATTTCCATCTTAAATATTGGTACATTGAGCAGTGAAGCCATCTGAGCTGGCAGTTTTCTTTGTGTAAGATTTTAATTATAATTATATTCTACAATTCTATAGATGATGATCTATTCAGATTTTCTATTTTTTCTTGCATCCATTTTGGTAATTTTTGTCTTCTAAACATTGCTTTAATGACACCCTACAAATTTTGGTATGTTGTATTTTTATTATCATTCAATTAAAAATAATTTCCTTGATTCTTCTTTCTTGATTAATGGGAAATTGTGAAGTATATCTTAATTATCAACTGAGGAGTTTCCGAACATTTTGGTTTTTTATGTCTAATTTCTCTGTATTATTTCAGTCCTTAAAAATTGAGTCTTTGTGTGTGTGCGTGTGGTCCAGCATATGGTCTATATTGATAATGTTCCATATGCCCTCGAAAAGGATGCGGTTTTGAGTGGAGTGTTCTAAAATAACAGTTAATTTAATTTGGTTGATGTTGTTATTCAAATCTTCTATATTGCTACTGATTGTTTTTCTACATGTACTGTCAATTACTAAGCGAGGAGTGTTAAAATCTTTAACTGTAATTGTGAACTTCTCTATTTCTTCTTTAGTTCTGTCAGTTATTGTTTTATTAAACTCTGTTATTATGGGCCTATACACTAATGATTTATATGCATTCTTGATTAATGGACCCTTTTGTTAGTATGAAATGTCCTTCTTTATCTCTGGTAATGCTTCTTATCCTAGTCTACTTTGATGTTAATATTGTAACTCAAGCCTTCTTAAACTAATCATTTGCCTAACATATTTTTCCCATTTTCTTGCTTTTATCCTTTTTGTGTCTTTATATTTAAAGTCTGTATCTTATAAATAATATATACTTGGGCTTTTCTTTCTTATGCAATTGGACAATCTTTTGTCTTTTTATATTTATTCCATCTACATTTACTGTAATCACAAATATTGTTTGTTTGACTTCTGCAATCTCAATATTTTCTATGTACCCCATATGTTCTTTGTTCCATTTTTCCTCAATTCCTGCCTTCTTTTGAATTAATGAAGTATTTCTTAGGATTTCATCTTACCACCACTCTTGATTTATTAGACATACTACTTTGTTTTCTTCTTTAAGTTGTTGCTCTATGTATGGCTTAGGATATGCAATTTTAACATATTACAGTCTAGCTTCAAGTGATATTATGTCATTTTACATGTAACTGAAGAGCCTTACAACAGTATGCTTCCCTTTACCTCCCTTCCAAATTGTGTCTCATATTGTCTATAATCTCAACAATAAATTATTTTTGTATGCTTTCAGCATCTAATTATTATTTAAAAATTAAGAAACGAGAAAAAAAGTATTTTATATTTACTCACTTTTATCATTTCCACAGATCATATTTTCCTGCTTCTTTGCATGTCTCACAATGTTTTATTGTGCAGACATGGGCAAAAGAACAGTAGAGACTGAGGTAAATAATATTTACCCCCAGAAAAGGGCACTTTGATTCTTCTGTCAGGCACTCGCATGGGAGCCTGAATAAATCTAATCTGAAGTTAAGCTGGGTTGGGGCTTGGTTATAGCTTTATTAGATTCATTTGACCACTGGCTCCAAATATTTTCAGGGTAGGATAAGGACTTTCCCTTCAGCAGAAGGGTTTCCCTTCTATACATTAATGATGTCAAGATCTGTTTAAGATTCACTACCCAGGTACTGCTTTCAGCACCATAGGGTATCTCTCTCTGCTGACAGCCCTGCTTTCAGCTTTTTGATCATTGGGGTCTTTTCTTTGCTTTTTAGTCCCTCTTCTGTTCTGGGCACTTCTGGAAGATCTTTCTCCATCTTGTTGCCCAGATTCTAGCCTTTGACCATCCTTAAAGTATATGTAGTGATGACCCAGAGGGCCTTGGAGTGATTTCCCTTGATTTTCCTCTCTACTTCTTGAATTCAGTGGGTTCCTGCCCTGCATTCAGTGAAGACCCGAAATGCCTCAGGGAGAATCTCACTTAGTTCTCCTGCCCTGCATGCAGTTTTCAGTGGAGTGGACCACTACACTTAACCTGGAGAAGGCGCCGTGAATCTCAAGGAGGATATCTCTGCCTTCCTCCAGCCCTTCTGCCTTGCCCCAGCCTCATCATACTACCTAGCTTCTTGTACTCAATAAAAACCCTTAGGAAAGTAATAGCAAGTAGGTGTAGATTGACTCTGACCAGGGATCTTGAGGATTTTAATCCATACTCCAGCTCATACCCAGCCATTAAGAGTTCTTTTTATCTTTATCTACAATGAATTCTTTTTCTTCCCTTCCCTCATCAGCAGTAAAGGCAGCCATAAGCCTGTTTTATCCTAGAAAAAAATAGTCACTTTCTCTGATTTTTAGTTCATTTAGTTTTCATTGTATCCTCAACTCTCTGATTGGTTTAAAAAAACTATACTTTTTGTGGCTTATCTTGCATGTTCTCACTGTTAGGATCTTGCAAATTTTCTGTACTCTGACCGGTAGTAGAAGTCTGTCTCTAGCTTTGATTTTAATGAACACAGTTTGAATGGTCGTGGAGCCATTACCTCTTACTAGTTATTCTCATACATGATTTTCAGAGCTCTATTGACCCTCCTCCTAATACAGATTTTTGCCTAATTTGATCCAGGAGGTTCTTATTTGACAAAATTAAACTTGATTTTATCATTTATGTGAATGGGAGACTAAAAGATGAAGCAAAGGACAAGGAAAGAGGATGAGTATTTCTTAGGTGACTGCTATGAGCCAAGGCACTGTGTCAGATACTTTTATGTTATTATCTCTCTTAATACTTATCTCTACTCTGTAAGACAGGTATTACTATCACCATTTACAGGTGGGAAAATGAGGTTTCAGAGATTAAATTGTCTGTGGTCACTCAGAATGTAACTAGACGTGATACAGATTTAATCCCAGTTCTGTATGATTTCAAACCCCATGCTTTCTTTTCTAGTATATTATATTCTTGAGACAAGTATGTGTAGGGAACAGGGAGGAAATCATTTTGGCAGTAGTGGGTGACCAAGTTGGAGAGGTAAGATAGGATCAGATCAAGTGAGCCTTGATTCTAGATGTAGATGTTCAAAATTGACCTTAAAGGCAATTGGTGTCATGTCAACTTCCTGGACTGTGATGGAAACATAAGAAAAACTCTACTGGAAGCACTGGCGGAGACAAGAGCTGGTTGACTTACCCGCCCCATAGTGTGTACCACCAATCCAACCCAAATAAACATACAATCTAGTAATAACTGTGTGCTTGCATTGCAAATGCAGCTTTGAGGCAGAGCCTCTAATCTCCCCTTCCAACCAGAGTGCACCCCAGGGCTGCACCCTCTAGAGCTGCCACTGCCAGCCCAGGGTGAACCGGACAGACAGGAGGAGGAGCCAGAGTTCTACGTGAAGGCCCTGGCACAAACTGGGGAGCTGACCTTCTCACTGGCAAAAGGCAAGAGAATTTCCCACTGGGCTTTATGCGTGTAGTCATATGAGGTGTGTAATTTCCTTGAAATCAAGTGCAGAAGTTATAGCCGCTATTTTAAATACATGCTGGGTTTAAAATTTGCTTTCACATATTCCTAAATTGTGTGTCATTTTTCATGCAGTTGAAACCAAAGAGGCAAAGTCCTAAAATTTTAAAAGATTTTTTCCATGTCATAAAAACCTTAGTCAACAGTTTTTTATGCTCATAGAAAGTTAATGAACTCACTTATTAATGTTTTTGTAGCACAATTCAAACGTGATCACCCCTCATTTAACTACTTCTCTCTGAGCAACAAAAGCTTTAAACCACATTGTGCATACCTTAAATTCTATGTGCCCTTTGGGAAAATATATGTGCTTGCTCCTTGTGTGTTTAGAAGCCCCCATAAACAATGTGTCTTTGCCGCTATTACCATCTGGTAGCTGACATCAATTCCCTCGCTGGTTTCCTCCAACAAGGCAGCCTTATATGAACGCTTGCAGTAACATTTGATAGGCTTTGGTGACACAGTGGGGATTAGGCTCAGTTCCCTTATTGTGTTACCTCTGGTGGAGATTTCTCAGAATCCAGGCAAGTCTCAGATTTGCAAAATTCTAATAGCTTAGCTAGAAGGAAGCAAGCATGGGAAAGGGCAGTGAATTCATTCTCCACAGGCGGGTTCATACTCGTGTGCTGCAGAGGTAACCAGTGATCAGAGGGCATTTGGGTGCCCTTAATGACTTAGAGCTGCATTAGTCAGCATATTTTCAGCATGTTTCTCATCTTTAGGACACTTACTTAATCGAGCATCAGAGAAGCTGTGATAGAATTAATATTCAAGCAAAGCTTTGGATTAGTAACTGAAGAAAAGCCACATGGCTCCCTTGCTGTTCTGCTGAGTGGTGATCACCGTTTTATACAGTAGCCAGATGTCCAGCTTTGAGAGCATGTTACTCAAAAAGAATGAAATCAGCTTGGTTTTCACGAGGGAGCAAAGGATAGGTCCACTCTGTTTGCTTAATTGATGCAAGAGAATAGAAGAGCATGTAGCATGGGGAGACCACCAACACAGACACCACTGGGGAAAGTGTCAAGTGCATTATGGAGCAAGATAAAGGGGAGAACATTGACTCTGGGGAAGAGAGATGTGGGTTCCAGCCACTCCCTTGCTCTTTAGCAGCTATTCAGCATTGACAAGTGACCCAGGTCTCTGAAAATCAGGTTTTAAACCTGTAACATAAAGTAACATATACTTGGTGGGTTGTGATGAGAATTCACCAGAATATAGTTAGATTGAAGTGAACTTAATAAAAGGTAGTTAGGTCAGGGTGGCTATGGCTGTTTGGATCAGAATGGTGCTCAAGATCAGTCAGTGTGATTGTGACTCTCTGGTCAAAACCTGCACTTGAGGTCAGTGGGACTATGGCCCCTTTTTAGAGAATGATGCTCAAGCCCCTTATGGTTCTAGGTCTCTCCTGGATGAGACAAACCAAATATAGGCCAGGACCTGGAGACTAAACAGAAATGCATGTAGATGGGGAAAGCCTTGGAACTGAATCGGCTGTGGGAAATGGGAGAAAATCCAGGTCGAGATGAAGGTGAGATAAAAGATGCGGTATGTTTGGAAAACAAGGATGTATTACGATCAAATACCTAGTCAAGCATAAGAAAGCTTCACTGTTAGATCCTGACAGGTGAGGGGCACATCCTCTGAGACATTCAGGAGGGTCAGCTGACATCAGAAAGTAGGGACACCCACGCCATTTAAAGGCAAGTCACCCATATTCCTGGGGAGGTGTTATCACTGAGGCCAAAATATCAGAAATAATTCAAAGTTTTATTTAAAATTTGACAATTCTTGAAATGATATAACACTGTCCCTCCAGAAAGATGGTAAACTTTTGCTCTTTTTTAGAAGGGTAGGTAAATAGTTGCTGTAGTCCTCTGACTTTCAAAATTTGACTGTCCTTGGCCATCTGCCCCGGCCGTATCCCATGCAAAGGACTCTGAAATTGTGGTGACACTGTATTTTTTTCACTATTGTATCTGCTGTACCCGACACATTGTGGCAAAGGGGAGTCTCAAAGGAAATTTGAAAATACCTAGAATTAAATGAAAATGAAAATACAAAAAAAAAAACAAAAATTAAAAAAAATAAAAACTCAACACCGTAACTAATTTAGTGCGATGTATAAGGTTTTAAGTCCTATGATATCTGGAAAGCTTTGGGTTTTAGTCTGTTTATTAAAATTTTACCATGACCAATCTTTAAATATGAACCATTTTAAAAAAGAAAAAAATAGGAAGAAAAAAAAAAGAAAATACAGCACATCAAAATATGTGGGATGGAATTAAAGCAGTTCTGAGAGGGGAACTTGTATTGTTAATGCTTACGTTAGAAATGAAGAAAGGTCTCAAATGAATAACCTATCTCTTCCTACCTCAAGAAACTAATAAAAGAAGGATAAGATACATCCAAAGCAAGCAGAAAAAAGAAAATAATACAGATAAGAGCAGAAGTCAATGAAACTGAAAATAGGAAAACAATAGAGAAAAATCAATGAAACAAAAAGCTGGTTCTTTGGGGGAAAAAATTAGTAAAATTGATAAACCACTAGCAAGACTGACAAAAATAGAGAGAAGATACAAATCAACAATATCAAGAATGAAATAAGGGATATTACTACGTATCCCACAGCCACTTAAAAGATAATAAGGAAACAACTTTATGCTCATAATTTAATAACTTAGAAGAAATTGACCAATCCTTGAAAACCAGCAACTACCAAAATTTAACCCACAGGAAATGTCATCTGTGTAGACCTGGAATAGGTAAAGAAATTGAATTTGTAATTTGAAAGCTCTCAAAAGAAATGTCTATGCCCAGATGGTTTCAATGGAGAATCTTTATTAAATAAAACTCCTGAAATTTAAAGATTTTGTTCTGTAAAACCCATGTGAAGATGAAAAGATAAGTTACATTCTATGAGAATATCTTTTCAAACCATATATCCAACAAAAAACCAATATCTAGAATATATAAATAACTCTCAAATTTTAACAGTAAAAACTGGACAATCTAATTAGACAATGAGCAAAAGACATGAAGAGATGCTTCGCTGAAGAGGATACACAGATAGCAAACCAAGTACATGAAAATGTTCAACATCATTAGCCATCAGTGAAATGCAAACTAAGACTTCAGTGAGATATCACTGCACACCTATTAGGATAGCTAAAATAAAGAATAGTGACATCAAATGCTGGTGAGGATGCAAGGAAACTAGGTCGCTCACACACTGCTAGCAGGAATGTAAACTGATATGACCACTCTAGAAAATAGGTGGGTGATTTTTTTATAAAATTAAACAATGCGCTGCCTCATTCCCGTGTGTACGTGTTCTTTTGTTTGTCACCATGTTGAAACCTATTTTGAGAGGTGATTGGAATAAAAGGTGTTGCACATAAAAAAAAAAATTAGGCATTCGATTGTCATACAGAAGAGCAGTTGTACGTCTTGGCATTTATCCCAGAGAAATGAAACCTTATGTTCACACAAAATCCTGTACATAAATGTACATAGCAGCTTTATTTGTAATAAATGACAATTGAAATTAGCCCAAATATCCTTCAACAGGTGAATGGTTAGGCAAGCTGGGGTATATGCATACCATAGAATACTTCTAGGCAATAAAAAAAAAAATACAGGCAACAATCTCCCAAGAATTATGCTGAGTGGAAAAAGCCAATACCAAAGGTGACATACTGTATGATCCCATTTATATAACATTCTGGAAATGACAAAATTATAGAACTGGAGAATAGATTAGTGGCTGCCAGAGGGCCAGAGGTTATGATGGGGCAAAGAAAAGAGGAGTGGGAGGCGGGGAGGCGGGGAGGTGGGTGTCGTTGTAAAAGAACACCATGAGGAATCTTTCTGGTGGTGGAAACGTTCAGTATCTTGTCGGTGATGGTAGGTGCATGAACCGCCACAGGTGATAAAATTGTATGAAACTTAACACACACACACAGCTGGAGAAATCAGAATAAGATAGGTGACTTGTATGGATATCAATATCCGGTTGTGATATCGTGCTATAGTCTTACAAAATGTCACCACTGGGGGAAACTGAGCACAATACAGAAGGGAGTCTATCTCTCTGTATTATTTCTTATAATTACATGTGAACCTACCATTATCTCAAATGCGTTAATAATATTACTTCTCATTTCAATAAGCACCTATTAAGTATTTGACAATTTCTATATGTTTATTTCAATCAGATGTGAATAAATGACATCAGAATTTCTCATAGATGAACTCAAATAGTCCTCTGGTGTTATAAAGAGCTAAAATTGTTTTCACAGCTTCCCAAAGCAAGACATAAACACTTATTTACCAGGAGATATTGATCTGAAACCGTAATTCTCCTCTCTGAGGCTTGAAGGAGATGACCAACGTGATCCAGCAAGGTCTCTGGGATAAAAACCAGCCTATGAACACTCAGTGCTCTCTCTCTCTCTTGCTCTCTCTCTCTCTCTCTCAATTGAAAAGCTGGAGCCCCATCACCCATCAACACAGAAACTGCCTTAGATTGATTTTGGAAGGCAAATATTTCAAGTGCACATTTTGTAGGTTATTGACTGAAATAAATTGTCTGAAAATGTCTATTGCTGTGATCATTCTTATTTGTGAAGATTGAATATTTGTGATTAAAATGAAAATACATTCATTTAAAGCTAGTTACCATTAGGCAGCCATCAGGAATGAAGCCAGAAGCCAATTCAGCCACACATCAGAGGGCTCTTGGACCTACAAATCATGTCACGGACACAATGGCTCCTTGCATGTACACTGGGAACACTGTAGGCCGAGGGTCCATGACTTCAACACTGCACATATGTGGCTGTTATTTAGAACTCTCTGAGGTGTAGATTTACATTACCATCTGCCATCTCAGTTGCTGTTTACATCTGTCTTAAAAGGGGGGTTGGGCATAATCAATTAAAGTGTGCATAGAAAGCCCTGGGAAAAAAACACCACCACGACAACCTGAACTTGGGGAAAGTACATGTCTATCCAAAGGGGAAATAAAGAATTCATACTCTCTTCTCTCTTTGAAAATATTCCCTTTGAACTTGGGAAATTAAGTGACAAAAGAGTGTTTTAAAATTCCTAACACTGTTCAGCTTCTCTGAAGGCCCCCAGAAATAATCTCAACTTTTTATGCTTTTAAGTTAACTTAATGATACATGAGATGATAAAAATTTAAAACTTTTGCTCTAGAAAAGGCTCTGCAAAGAGTTTGAAAAGACACGCTATAGATTGGGAGAAAACATTTGCGAAAATATATTTCTGATAAAGAAGGATTAGTATCTAAAATATATAAAGAATTTTCAAAACTCAACTGTGAAAAAAAGCAAACAATTTAATTAGAAAAGTGGGTATAGACATGAAAACACGTTTCACCAAAGAAACATACAGGTGGCAAACAAACACATGAAAAGATGTTCAGCATCATTACTCAACAGGGGAATGCAAGCAAAACCATAATGAGGTAATGCTACACACCTATGAGAATGACTTTTAAAAAATTAAACACCGAATGCTGACGAGTATGTGGAGAAACTGAGTCACTCATAAAGGGCTGGTGGAATTATGAAATGGAGTAGCCACTCTGGAAAACAGTCTGGCTGTTTTTGTAAATTTAAACTTGTAGCTTCCGCATGAGCCAGGAATTTCACTCCTTGGCTTTATTCCAAATAAATGAACATTATGTTCACACAAAAGCCTGTATGTCGATTTTCATTACAGATTTGTTTGTAAAAGCCAAACACCAGGTACAACCCCAATGCCCTACAACAGGCAAATAGTTAAACTTTGGTGCGTGCCATGGAACACTACTCAGTGATAGAAAGGAACAGACTATTGATACATGAAATAACTTCGATGAAGCACCAGCAACAATGCTGAGTTAAAAACAAAGAAACAAAAATAAAACTCAAAACGTTACATACTGTACAGTTTCAGCTACATAACACTTTTGACATGACAAAATTATAGAAATAGCGGGCTAGTGGTTGCTGGGGTTAAGGAGTGGGTGGGGCAGGAAGAGTGAGGAAGCGGAGGGGAGGGAGGAGGGGCTAACATGAGGCAGCCTTGTGATGGTGGGACTGTGCTGTATCATGACTGTATCCACATCAATACACTGGTTGAGATATTGTACTATAGTTTTGCAAAACGGTAACACTGAAGGAAATTGCTTAAAGGCTATTGGAGATTTCTCTGTATTATTTTTTACAACTGCATGTGAATCTACAATCAACTAAAGAAAAAAAAGGGTTTAATTTTAAAAACGAAGATGCTGCTAGCCTGCTGGCCAACCAGGCTGTTGGTAAGAGGGTAAAGCAGGCAGTTTGGAGCTGAGAGCTGCTGTTAGGGACTTTCCCTCAGCATTTCAGAGGTCTCCCTTCCTAGCCAGGAGCATTGCCTTTTGGCAGCCTTAATCTCTGTCCTAGAGCTCCAAGAGTAAGGCCCAGGACAAGGCGGATCAAACAGAGATGCCTACTCTCTACTAATTCTTTACCACAGCATTTGAAGAAATTCTAACCCTCCAGGTCAACTTCAGGATGAGTTTATCGTGGTTCTAGCTCTATTCTTGGGATGCTGGCAAATGTCAAGGAGGCATCGACCAACTCAATAACTAACAGGTAGTTGAGGCCAACGGGGGGCTTCTCGGGACCTGCACAGCATGCATCTTCAGAAAGGAAAGAAAACAACACGCATGGGAAGCACTCGGACCTCTTCTGTGAGAACCCATTTCTTGGGCAACATTGGTGGGTAGCCTGCTGACTGCCCTCGGGGATCTCAAGTCCTTCCAGCCTGTGCTGATCCTTACCTGATCTCCCAGCCTGACCTCCCTGCTCTTGATGCCCAGACTACAAACTTCTCTGCCTCCTACCAACACAGTACGTTACCGCCAGTGAGCTAATGGAAACATGGAGCCTTCCTCCTCATCTGACAGCATGTTACCTCCCGTACAACTTGCTTAAATACCCTTTGACCCTAAACCTTTCTTGGAGTGCATATGGATTCCGAATACCAGAACATTTGGTTTAGTTCCTTTGAAGGAGCAAATTTTTCCTGCCCTCCACAGCCCACCTATATGGTGAGGGCTGCATTCTTTGTTAGGTTCTATTTCTTTCTAAAACGCTCTCATTGGTGAGCAGGACTGTAAAATGGTTAAGAGCATGGACTCTAACACTCAATACTCAGTTCAAAGCTTAGCCTCACCATTTACCCGCAGTGAGAACTTGGGCCCCAGATTTGATATCAGTGGGATGGGCATGATGACAGCAGCTTACCTTGCAAGGCTCTTATGAGGGTTAAAGAGTTGATAGGTGTAAAGAAGAATGCCTGGCATGTGGGAAGCCTTATGTAAATGTCAGCGATTGCTATTATTCTTCTTCTCATCATGGTACTACTCTAAGAGGCAACAGCAGTGAGTGAGAGTACTCCGAATTTAAATTCAAATGGATCTGAGGGTCAAAATTAGCCGTGGCACCTTTGGGCAAGCCACTTAATCTCTCTGTGCCTAAACTTCTATATTTGCAAACCCAGGCCAAAAAATCCTGCTGTATAGTGTTGTTATGCGGATGAAAGGACTTGGCTGGTTTGTCTGGACTTCTCCAGCCTTGCACACCAGGTCCTCAAAGCACTACTCTGTGCATTGTTTTTGTAATGGACAATTATTACAGTCGGGAGCAGTGGCTGCGAGATGAGTCCTCTTTCCCTCTCCATCCCCCTTGCCCTGGCGCCTGAGAAACAGAGCATCCCCATAGCAACAGCGGCAGCTGGTCCCTTGATAAGAGGAGCTGGAAGCCGGGCTGCAGCAGCCACTGCCACTGAGGAGCCGGCCCAGCTTCAGAGAGGAAGCGCTTCCTCCCCATCACTTGCCTTCTCATCTCAGCACCTGCACTGACTGGTAAGTGCTTCAGATTTTTACCCAGAGAACTTTCATGGCAAGAAAAGCAAGTTTCCAATAAGTTACAGCTGTTTTGCGGTTCCTGGGACAAAGACGGCTGCAGCTGGTGGTACGGGGAGTGTGGGGGATGGGGGTGCTTTCTGGAGCAAGACTAAGCTGGAGCTAGATGCCGAGCTGGTGGGAAAGTCACCGCTTTCAAGTCATTTTTCCAACGGAGGTGGAGTCCTGAGTTCTGTAAGAACCAGTCACAATGAACACAGGTATATCTGCATATTCACACAGCAGTGCAGGGAGGCTTATCTTCCGAGGCTGAGGAGAGTGTCCTAATCAAAAAACTTCTCTATGTCCTACTTTGAGTAGGAGTCACTCCTCGAGGAATACTACAAATTTAGATCTTCTAAATGAACAAATTTGATTTTAAAACGTGGTACTTTTTGACCTGAATTCAGTCCTCAGGTTAAAAAAGGTCTGACAAAAGATATGATGTTTTACACAACCAGAGGATACTTTAACAAGACACCACATTGGGCTATGGACATAACCTTCTAACTTTTTAGCCCATCAAGTAAATCCAGGCCTGACTACTTTGGGGAAATTCTTTAGAATACCACATGACTCAGCTAAGTGTCAGCTCGCTTCTGAGAATCAGTATTGCCACGTTCCCGAGGCCTAGAGATGGGTGTTCTGCAGTTGGTTTGTATCTTAGTTTGTTCTTATCTCATTATTAGCTTCAGAAAAGGTCAAAGATGGGAGAAGGAAATGGTTCCAATGGTTCAATTTAGATGTACATGTTGTAATTACAAGCAGAGGACTAAAAGAGCAAAGAAAACAATTCACATTCTTAAAATGGTAGCATGTGCTGGGATCTGGGCTCAGAGCTTGACACACATTGCATTGTTAATACTCTCAACAACCCCGAAGAAGAGCCGCTATTGTGCCCATTTCACAGATGTGGAAACTGAGTTTCCAAGAGGACATATAACTTTCCCAGGTTCACCCAGCTAGGGAGTGGGACAAGCAACTAAGCATTTGTTTGTACCTCATATTACCTCATAGCACCAAATGCTTACAGTCAGTGAGGAATATTCTATGAATTAAACTACATATTCTAACACCCAACTGAGAAATCTACTTAGTGTTAAGAGAAAGGACAAAATTCCCAGAGCAGCTTCTGACCTTAAACTGAACTACCAATCTTTTTAGCTGCAGAAATAGCATTACTGTCTTCCTGAAATAGGAACCAGCTCTGAGCTAGTGGAGACAGGCTCCCTCAAAGTTGTCTTCAGCTTCAGCAGGCTGCTCTGGCATGCCTGTCCTGCAGTTTAGCCGACTTCCTTCCCTGGCACCCAGCTCCCTGGACCTTTCTGTTCCTGTTCTCAAAAGAGAAAGAGACCTTTGTCATTAATAACCCCTGTGTATTGTGACATCAGTTAATGTATCTCCTCTCTCAGTGGTATTAGCATTTACAAGTGTCTCTCTGAGAAAAGGAATGTAAGAATTACCAAGATGAATTGCAAGAGTTTAGCATCAGGATCCTGAAAACCTCCTCAAACCCCTGAAATGCCATCACCTGGTCTCTTGTACCTGCTACACCAAACCACCCACATTATCTCAAGCAACAATGAGAAAAATAATACAGACCCACAACTCTTTCCTCTCTAACAGAAAAATCTGAAAACCAAAAGTTTTTGTTGTTGTTAAGTTCAACATAAATTCATTTGGTAGCAGAATCTGACATGAAAGACATGAATCATTTTGTAGCCTTTATTTATGTGATTTAGTGCAAATATTCACATTTTTGCTGCAGAAGTAATGCCTGTCATTGTGGTGCTTCCTGAGACCCCTCTGGAGGTGTTACATAATAAAAACATCCTCATTTCCACCACACAGGTGGCCCCAAGCTTTTTAGGAGAGGGTCGGAGAGCCAATATTGACAGTCACAGTGGCAGTCCCAGTAGTCACTGTGTGAGTATTAAACTTCAGAGACCACAATGAACCAATAAATGGCGAGAGAATACTAAAGGATCACAAATCTTTGACTAGAAAACAGTTTATAAAATATCCCCAAAGCATTAGAATCTGAAGACCTAGGGTACCAGGTGTTTAGGTATAAAAGAGAGCTGATGCTTCAGAAATTTCCCAAATTACAGGGAGCTGTTGAGGGAGATGATGAAACCTTCCCTGGGCATCATGACAAAAGCAACATCCATTTGCTGTGGTTGGGGTGGAGACTGAATTTAAGAGAGGACTGCATGGGCAGAGTCAGGAATATGAAGTAGAAATATTCCATTTCCTAATTTAAGAATTAGACTAGTTTCTGACTTACAATGGTTCAATTATCCTGGGCATCCTTTCTTACTGAGGGTAGAAATGCAAAGGTGTAGGGAGATGGCGGTCAACTTATACTAACATTCAACAGGCAGATATAATGACAATCCTTAATAAGGTGATGCTAAACTCCAAATATCTCTCTCCTCCGTGTACTTGTTCCTTTCTTTGTGTGAAGGTTTTCTGCCAAGAAGACTGTAGTGACATCATTGATAATAAAAGTAGCTTCTAATCCCATGGGCAAAGCACATCTCCGCCTAGCACAGGGTGTTTTTGTAATGTAAAATCCCAAATGTGAAAATCATCTCTCAGCCCCATAACAAGCAGACGCTTACCATCAATTCTCTCACTCACACTAATTTAAAATAGCAATGTTTCCCCCATAGACACTAGGTGCTATCTTGGGGAGGAAGCATGTGTCAGTTTGGTGACTAATTACCAGGTACCCTTGCCTTGTCCATGGACTTCTGACACTTGCACAGTTCACCTCCCAAGGGCAGCCTCCTTTCTCTCAAGCCCAGTACTGCAAAGGCCAATTTGCTCAGATGGTGGCTGGCTGTCCCATGGGTCAGCATCTAGATGAAAATGAAAGAGTCAATGATTTTTAGAATTTTTCAGTTTGTCAGCTGGTCTTCATTAGGCAGCTATCTAGTAAGGTATAGACAATGTTACATAATAACGACTGCCATTTACTCAATACCTACAATGTGCAAAGCAAGTAGCTACTATTTAATCATCATAGTAACTCTACAGGATACTTACTATTAAGTCTATTTTACAAATAAGAAAACAGGCTAAGAATGGGGGTCAGAGAGGAACATATGTCTGCGGGTACCAGTCTGTGGGTGCACCAGGAAGATGCTCACTTTGGCAAATTTTACCACAGCAGCTGTAGCCTGTAGGGAGAGAGGGCAGAAATGATTACATTGCACATGGGCTCCATCTATCCTCACTACATCATGACGATTTAGCCACTTCATCAGAGTCATACAGCTTTTAATTAAAGGGCTGAGATTTAACCTAGATCTTTTTGACTCGAAAGCTCAGATTCAAATTAAATAACCAGCTATTGAGCACATAGGAGCAGCCCTATGATCCAAGTACAAAGAACAGCTTACCTTAGGTTGGAGAGAGGAAAGGGGTACTCCTGCCAGAGAGGACCTAGACTGGAAGGTAAGAGGCCTGAGTTCAAATGATGATTCTGACTCTAAGTAACTAATTGTAGGTCATTTTAAGCTCTTTGAGCCTCAGTTTCCTCTTCTAGAGAGTGAATATTTTAACTAAATCCTGCATGGGGTGATCTTCAGCACAAAGTCTATGACAGGGCCCATGACTTTCTGCCCAAAGAGATGAAAGATTGAATGAGTAGGTGCACAGGCCATGTCTGAGTGACTGGGCCTCCAGACCTCAACACTGAACCCACTCATCCTGAATGATGGTCCCATAGCTTTCCTCTTCACGCAGGCAGGTGGGGGCTGGCCACGCATGTGAACAGCATACTTCCTTATGGTCCCAGGGAGTTGGCAGTCTCTATACAAACACTAAAAACAATGGTCTGAATTGATTTCTGCTGAAGTCACTCAGTGCAGTCAGTCTGCTCAGAATGACACTAAAAGCTGGCTCAAGTAATCCGTTAATGGCTCCATCTGCTACGCAATGATCTCAGCTTGTAGGGGGAGAGGCCCTCCAGCCTTCCCAGAAAACATTGGCTTGTTCCTCAACAGACAACTGAGTTGAACTAATTCTATGAGCTTGAAATGTTAACACAATTGGTGTGCGTTCCTCCACATGCCAATGATCCAGGAATCCCAAGAAAAGAGGACAAGTTGGGTCATTTTAATCTTATTCCACTCCAACCATTCTTGCTGTGGTAGGTCCTAAGGAATACATTACCTAAAAGAAACAGAATATAGGCAGACGCTAATGAAGATTTCCTATAAATCTCAACTAATGCCCTTCTCATTCAGACCTGACACATGTCTATTCTGAATTCCTACTCCTCCTGGACAATAGCTACAACTAATAGCTCTGAAACGTTCAATGGATTTGCGGTTTAGGAAAGATGGGCGAGAGTGGGGAGGGGGAAGAGGAAACAGATTTGCTCTAATGTCAGAAATCTCCAGGGAGAAAATAATAAAGATCCACTTCAAGACCTAGACATTTGCCTACCACATCTCGACCACTGTTGTAATATGGATAGGGAAGAGGTCTCATTACTTCATAGCTATAAGCATGTCATGGCAGAAAACCAGAAGCTTGGTTCAATTTGGAGTCAAAGGAACCACTGTTTTAAGAGTTTTGGGTCTCTAGTGGAAGTCTGCAGAAATGGAGATAGATCCAACCCTGGCTATTTAATAGATGTGTGACTAAATAAATTAATTAGATTTTCCCATCCTCAGTTTCCTCACCTGTGAAGTAGGCATAATCTTACTTTGCAGAACTCAACAGGAAAAATACAAGTAAGTTTTAGTCAAGATTTTCTGTAACTCCCAGCTAACTCATTTCTAAACAAGACTTTACAAGTGTTCATTCTGAAACTCCCACAGTGCTTCTGAAAGACAGCAAATATTGAACATTTGATATGTGACAATTACTGATAAATCCATGTGTGTGTATGTGTGTGATTCATTTATTTTGGCTTAAATCTTAAATTTAGAGCTTCTAGTAGCTAAGTAGAAGAAGCAGACTTAAAAAAATAGAATTGAATTGAGAACATACTAGTAAGTGCTTATTAAATAAATATACTTATTTAATAAGTGAGTGAATAAACAGAAGAGGTACTAATGGACTTGTTTCTATACTTTTGTGGCGCTGGAGAAGAAATCCACACACCAGCCCTCCTTGGATGATGTCCACTGAGCAAATGCAGCCACTGGAGCTCTCAGAAGACAGACTGGACAAGCTTGACCCTCGTTGTGGCCACTTAGGTAAATGCTCCAGTGTGAATGTCAACAGTGAAAGTCAGAAAGGGGGTGTCTCTGCCATTCAGTTTGCAAGCAAGTCAGAGGGAGGCCCCCTGAAACCTGATAGCTTGTGACTTCTGGTGACAGCCAACACTAGATGGACGGGCAAATAGCCATGCGTCCGTGGGGTCTGCCATGTAAATATTAGCTGAAGCGCTGGAGAGAAGTTCATTAGGATTAAAAAAGAGAGAGAAAAGGCATTGTCCTCTTTTTTGGGTCTGACAGGGTCCCAGGCAGAGCATTTTTGAGGCAATAAATGGAATGTGGCAGTATAGCTTGTTTCCAGTATTTCCCGGCACACTTACACCCCATGTGCTGTGCCAATAAAATATTTCAAATATCTCTCTTTGCCGATCAAGACAGAATTTTAAATAGCCTTTTTCTGCTTTATTGTCAATCTGTTTCCTTTCCTGAACTGACTTATTGCATAACCTTTGTAATGAAAATACCAGAAACATTTCTGCCTCTACCCATTTCTAAAAATGAGACCCTCAGACTTTTGATGGATGGGCCTTTTGCATATTCATAGCCTTTGTTTATACCTCGCCTGGTTATGACTCCCCCCGCCCCTCCCCTCTCCTCATTTACCATCAAGATATTTTATATTCAGGGTTTCTCCAAAAATGGGGAAAAATGCAATTGACGTAAAAGTCAAAATTGAAGGAAATGTCTTGCTCTTTGTACGGGGCCCCAGGTCGCATCTTAGGGTTGAACGGTGACCTGTGACCGGTCCATAGCCAGCCTGTACTTCCAGAGACCCCACAGGCGGGCAGCACCCATGCTGAGCCACTTTCATTCATTCCACAAATGTCTGTGGTGTGTATAATATGGGGGGACATTACCTGTGCTCTGTGGCAATAAATTTTTTAAATTACATTTTCAGCCAGACACTAAGATATATAGTCCCAAGAGCCTGGGTGGAATTCCAATGCCATAACCTCCCAGCAGGGGAAACTTCAGCCTCTGAGCTGGCCTTCTAAGCTCGGTTTCCGCATCCACAAATTAGGGATGCTAGTACCTTTCCTGGTGGGTGTGGTGTGATAACTAAATGAGATGATGTATTCAGGATGCTGTGACTATTTAACAGCCAGTAAAACACAGGCATTGATGAATCAGAAAAGGTGTTAGTCCATCCTACGTGCTAAAATGAGGTGAAATCGCCTAGTACCTAAGCAGTACTCAATAGACTCCCTTTATCATCTCCTTTTTTTGTGTGCATGTAAACATAAAAGCATATAGTTCAATGCCTTACATGTAGTACAATTTCAATAAATGCTTATTAAATCGAAATGACTGGATGAAATTATTAAAATCTCCCAGGTAAAAGGAAATATTTATTACTATTAAATATGGCTGAAGAATGATGCTCTTTGATTTTTTGGTTATGTATTATGATCTTTTGATGATGCAGGTATAGTGATGTATGGTTGCTAAACGTTTCTTCTGGTAGGCTCCTCACACATGTTGGGTTTCCTAAAACAAATGATCCAAATTCCAATAGACCGTAAGTAACTTGGAAGCAAGGTCCATTTCTTACTTTTCTTTTTAGTCCTAGCTCAATGCCTGACACATACAGTAGAAATTTCATCAACATTTGTTGAATAAATCAATGAATGAATGACACAGGTTATGTCTAGACCCACAAAAGTGAAGTGAAATGGTTTGGCACATTTAATCCACAATGTTTTAAAGAAAGTGACCTGAATTTTTTCATAAAAAAAAGAAAGAGAAAGAGAGGAAAGAGAAAAAGGAGAAAGGAAAAAAGGAAGGAAGGAAGGTAAGAAGGAAGGGAGGGAAAGAGGGAGGGAGGGGTGGAAAAGATCCAATTACTCTGAATTTCTCCATCCTCCTTCATAGTTGCAAATCTAGCTGGACAGTATCCAGGCCATAGTGAGTTTCCAGAGAAGACAAATAGCTTCACTGCCTTGCAGCTTCTTTGAATCCTAACTGAATAGGTCCTTATCTATACTATGTTTGAGTTCATTCATTTAAGCATACATTCAACAAGTATTTATTCATTGTTGCAAAGGAAATAAAACACAAGACACCTGTCATAAAAGAGGGCCAGGAATATATGCATAAATAATAATTAGATGACACTTTAAAGGTGTTACATGAGTTAAAATGCTGTGGATATTTAGAAAATGAGAAAGGACACCCAGGACTAGGGTTAATAAGAAAAGACAAAGATGGGGTGCGGGTGGGAGGGTTGGGCTTTCCTCTAAGCCTTGGGGAAAGTATTGGGGGTGAACAATGGCCAGAGTGAACATTTTTTGAGGATCTGAAAAATATCAAATATATCAAATGCTTTACCATCATTAACAAATTTAGTTCTCTCTCTCTCACACACACACACACACACACACACACACACCGATTTAATATTATCCTCACCTTAAACATTGAGAGAATATTAAAATTCCTAGAAATTATGGCCCAAGTTCTCAGAACTAACAAGAAAAAGAGTCAGGATTTGAACTTAGATCAGTCTAACTCCACTTATTCACCCATTCAACAAGCATTTACTGGTGGGAGAGACAATTAAGAATAAAAGTATCAAAAGGATATATAATCTTTAATCTCCAAGAAGGCTCTGCCTAGAGCAGGAGAGAAATCATTATGGAATGAACAAATGCTCGAACAACGACAGATGAGCTCAAAGGACAGCAACATAAACCAAAGCACAGAGGAGTAAAATGGAGCAGAGAGAATACTTTAATGAGCAAGGAGTGATCAGATAGAATTAATTACATAAAATGACATCTGATGGGCATGATGTAGCATCCAGGCTTCAAAAGCTCTGATGAGGTAATGCAGGGGACTGAGGAAAATAAAGAGATGAACAAGAAGACATGAGGACCCAGGGTTAGGATGGGCAAAGAGTAGAATTGCAAAGCCAGGGGGCAGTGAAAAGACCAGTGCTGATATACAAGCTACTATATATAAAACAGATAATCAACAAGGACCTACTGTATAGCACAGGGATCTCTACCTAATACTCTGTAATAACCTATATGGGGAGAGAATCTGAGAAAGAATAGATATATGTATATGTATAACTGAATCACTTTGCTGTACACCTGAAACTAACACATTGTAAATCAACTATACTCCAATATAAAATACAAATTTAAAAAAAGAACAGTGCTGAAGTGTAAGTGTGAATCACTGGTGTGACTTGGCCAGTCATAGAAATGAAGGCAGTGAGGAATAGACTGAGAACCCAACTAGAAGACCAAAGAGAGCATAAGGCACCATGTGGCCCTTGGCTCTCCAAAGAGAAAGGCTTGAGCAGAAGAAATTGGGAAACAGCACTTGGCACCTGTCCTCCCATCAGAAATGTAACTTAAACTCACTCTGTGGCTTGCTTAACTGCATTTTAAAGTTCCTCTTTGCCTTGATTATCCATCTCATTAAAGCTCTCTTCATTTGGAGTTTTACAAAATTCTATTTTTCCCTTTATTACATACATTTATGCATGTAAAGTCCTCTGTAGAAGAGGCCACAATAAATAAATACTTTTCTTTTTCAGACCAAATGACTTCTACCCCTATCTTCAGGTATAATTGGAGACCAACCAGTCAGTGACTGATCACTTACTCATGTAATAGTCTTTTTTTCTTTGCATCTTGTCTAAATCAGATGACCTTTCAGACCAGTTTATTAAGGACTGTGATCTCAAAAAGAAGCCAAGAAAAGGGAAAAATGTACAAGTCACCCTGAATGTTGAGTCAGACCAGAAAAAACCAAAGAGAAAAGATACACCGGCCCTGCACATCCCACCTTTCATACCAGGTAACGGACAATGAGGTCAGTTTGCACATCTGTAAAAGGGAACTGCTTGCCTCTAGATCGCATTGGTCTCACAATGTTTTCCTTACATATTTGGTTGTTTTTAAATCATGGCTACAATCTCTACATTTGTCTTAGTTAAAATAAGGCCAGCCACTATAACATATATATATTCCAAAATATCGCTGGATAACACAGAACAAGTTTACTTTTCCCTCCTCTGTGGAAGTTGGGGGTGGGGGAGGCAGGCAGGACTGGAGTCAGCGGACATCATCAGTACATGGCTTCTCAAGTCACCGCAGGCATCCAGCAGGCCCAAGGCAGAAAAAATGGAGGACTGGCAGGTTCGCAAGTGGCATGCACACGTCCTTCAGTCACAGCCCTCACCACACTGCAAGGGAAGCCGAGAAACGCAGCCCAGCTGTGTGCTTAGGAGAAGAGCCAAAAGGTCTGGTGAACAGTTTACGAGGCTCTGTAACAACCGTGCATGTGACACTTGACACTCTCTTGTTTCCAAAAGTTTTGTTTCCTTTACCCCTTCCCTCCAGGCCATTTATTTAAAGTCCTCTCTATTCACAACCTGCTCGGAGGGATACAAACCAAATAGAACACAGAGCGTTCTGGAAAGGATCTTTGAGTTTTATAAGAAATGAGAAACACATAAACAGCTGAAATACACAGCAAGAAGTAACATCATAATGGAGGTCCTCGGATAAGGACCCCAGGAGCTCTGTCTGGGCAGTGAACTGTGGACAGTTTCCTAGAGGAGTCTGTTTTTAGAGAGTTTGTAAATGATGGAGAAAACGTGCACATGTAGAAGAGGGGAGAGCAGGCAGCTGGGTGGAAGTAGAGAACTCGTTAAGTCAGTGAAGAGTGTAGCCCATAGCTTCTGGAACAGCAAAGGGGGTGGACTTTGGCGTCACACAAACATGGACTCGGTTCCTTGGGCCCGTGTCTGTGCCTCACTTTCCTCAGCGAGGGGACAGTGGTAATAATATTAAATTCCTCAGGGTTTTGTGAGTCTAAAATGAAGTCAGATATGTAATAAGCCTTTGCATAAACGACGTTCTCTAGTGTAGCCTAAATAGGTACTCATTCTTATTATAAAAAAACCTGCTTTTATTAAGATAAGTTTGAAAAGATATATTGACTCCCATCACCATGTGTGTTTGCAAATCTGTATGCAGTGTGCTTGTGGATCAGGAGCTATGTATTTGACCCTGTTTCTCTCTCTGTTCCCCTAACTATACAGATGTGCTTTCAGAACATTTGATTAAAAGATGCGATGTCCAAGAGAGACAACCAAAGGGCAAGATGAGTCCAGCTCTTCATAACACTGACCTGGAACTGAAAAAGCCAAGGAGAAAAGACACACCTGCCCTGCATGTGTCGCCATTTGCAGCAGGTAAAAGAGCTGGTGCAGGGCCTTTGCAGGGGCTGATGGGGACAGGTCAAGAGCCTTACCATCTGGAGGTGCCATAGGCATGGCCTTTGTGCTGGCCCAGCAATCTGTGTCTCACAGAAGTGCTCAAGGGAGGAGCAGCATTTACGGCTGCCTTTCAGGTTTACCTTCCTTGGCAGCTCCCCTGGGGCTGACTTGGAGCTGGGTGAGGATCAGCGCGTAACTCATGCTTCCGCAGAACTGGTTGAATTCACTGAGCCAATGAAGTAGAAATGTCAGTGGGTCCTTGAAAAGAGTTTAAATACCCTCCTCCCCAGGCTTACAGGGATCTTGCATCCTGTGGCTGATGGCTGGTTCTCCCAAGACACCTAGTTCAATTAACCAAATCCTCAGAAGAAAAGGAAGAGAGAGGGAGAGAAAGAGAGCTGCAGAAATAATGATAGCTCCCTCAATATGCATCAAATCAAACCAAAAAATCTTGTGCAAAACTCCACACTGTAAGGCAGCCAGTGTGTGTGAGGTATAGGCTTGTCCCTGAGAATTTTATGTACAAGTTGGGGAATCAGACATGTACACTCAGGGTATAAGACAGAGTGTGTGTGTGCGTGTGTGTGTTTTATATAGATAGCTGGGGGTGGAAGAGTGGCAGAGGAGAAAATTTATTAATGTTCATTGAAACCCCACTAAATTTAGGTATTGGGCTTGGCATGTCTCGTGGATTTTCAAAAATCAACCGAGTAACACAGTGAAGAAGCTGTTATCTCACTTTACGGATAAAGAAATTGAGAGAGAACTTAAGTAACGTAGTCACTCTAAAGTCTTCTGTTGATGAAATGGATGGATGGCTGATTGGCGAACTGATGATGGGATGATTAGAAGGATTAATGAATGGATCAAAATGTGTTCAGGACCAAACACTGTCATATGCCAGAGCTGGGCCTCTAACCCAGGTCTGTCTCATCTGTGTGCAGTTTTTCCTTGCACAATGCTATGGTTTGGACTTGTAGCATTATAGCAACCCAGAAGGGACACTTTTGGGAGGAGATGAGATTTGGTCATTATTATAAAACCATATTTTCCCATTACTTCATTTGATAAAGAAAAAGTCAAAATACAGCTTAGAAGACATCATGAAAAAGTAATCAGGGGAACAGACAGGGTTATTGACTTCTGAAAAAAGTCAGGCAAGGAGGCATGGTACATGAGCAGGCACTAGTCTGGAAAAATGGACTAAGGACCAGTTGGGAGGGGCCTGGGCCATGTTTCTCATAGGTTACAAGCATCCCTACCTACACTGATCCTAGATCCCATTGCATGTTTCCTCCAAGTTCTGCCTCTGTCCACATTCTAGCTACCTTTTAAGACTCAGCCAGCTTAAAGTCTCTACCAACAGACCTCTCCAAGGCCAAAATGAATCTTTTTTATTCTGAACTAACTCTCTATTAGAGCTGGGCATACCAAGACGTCACCCTCTCTTTTAGTATTGTCCTTTTTGTTTTTGTTGCTGTTGCTCTAGCTGTTATTTAAATTGACTTACGTTGAAGACTTTTTTGATGAATTCATAAGAACTGGCCTAGAATTGCCCTATGTTGCGGGTATTGACCTTGATATCTGTCCAATTCCTCCTACATAGCCCCGCTCCATAAGTATCTGTTGATTTACTATTCTATTTGGCAATCATGATTCGGCAGTTTCAAGTTCTCCATTAGGGGACTGATTGTTTTCTGCTCATTCTTGTATTTGTTTTTATTGAAATCCTTCTGGGGTAGACTTAGTAGAGGAACAAAAATACTTACGGAGAGATTTACCTTAGTACAAAGCATTGAACATGGACTTTAGAGTCAGGAAGATGTAGGTTCGATCTCTGGTTCCGCTCCATTCTGGCTTTGTGACCTTGAGCAACTAACATAAACTATAAGAGCCTCCTTCATTTCCTCCATCTCTGAAAGGAAAACCATTAAATCTGTCTCCTGAGGTTGTTAACACAATTGAATAAAGTATATAAAACACCAAACACCTTTCCTGGTTTATTGAAAGCCCTTAGTAAATGTTAGTTAGCATCCATTCTCTTTTCAACCTTATATTCTTTGAGATAAGTTAAACCACTTCTAAAGGTGAGACTTTTTCTAGCCACAATGTTTTACCTCTCCATAGAAACCTGCTGATTCGAGGAAATTCCTAAAATGTTGAGCTCTATTTCTCTGGCGATAGAGGTTGCCTATATCCCAATATCAACATCCTAAGAGAGTAGCTTCCTGGAAAAATAAAAAATGTTTATCAAACAGTGCAAAGTACACAGGATTTGGAGAGGGGGACTATATACTCATAGATTCTATACACATTATGGAATTCCTTGAATCAGCAAATCTCTGTGTTGCAAGTATTTGCAGTTACAGATAGTGTTCTATGATTCTAGCTTTTATTAGCATATTAGCTGAAGTACTTTATTTTTGAAGAGCCTTTTAGTATCTAAAGATTTGGCAGTAATCGAAATGCTAGCTAAGCTGATAAGGATAGAGCCTTCAGCAGATGTTCAGAGAGATTCACGTTGGTTCTAATAAGGATGTTGAGAGGAACTCACAGAAAAATGCACTCCGGAGAGGTCTCCTCTCATTAGCCCTTGGCAAGTGAAGGCTGGACAAGGATTCACGCTCTCCTTTCAATCTCTAGCTAACTACCTTCATTCCCTGAGGTTAAAGAGCTTCTGTGACAGGTTCCAACTGCCAGACAACTCTTCTGAGCAATGAGGAGTCATCTCTGGCTTCCTCACCAGCCCAAGTTTTACTTTCAATGTGACCCACAGTTGCCAGAGCCAAGGGACCACAGGGCAGGGAGCAATGGGTAGGGATTGGTCACATCTGGGTAGCTGAGATCTCCTTAAAAGGAAGAGAAGTCTTTAGCTGAGGTCTGTAGCAAACGGAACTGGAGAAAGTAATAAATAATGAGACTGGGAGCATTAAAGAGAAGCCTTCTGGAAAATCAGCTGATGAGCTGTGAACATTTGGAGATCAAAGCTCAATATGGTACTTGTAGAAAGGAGCCTGATGTATCCTTTGAAAGTGACACCTCTTCTGTCCTGCCCGGAATAGAGTGCTCTGTCTGGTGTGGTTTACCAGGAACGGTGGGGTCTCAGCCCTCGCTGCCTTAGTTCTGCACACATCTGTAATGCAAGTGACTGGCTTTAAATGACGCTCTGGCTGGGATAATGGCCTGAAACAGCTTGCTGCAGGGCTAATTGACTCTTTAGAGACCTTGGACTAACAGCTTTGGGCTTAAAAACACATCAAGCTCTAAGAAGCAGCCAAGTTCCCTAAAGTCTCCTACATGGAGAGTAGAAGGGAAAGAAGTGACATTTCTTAATCCCTACTATATTCCAAGTCTTGTGCTAGATGTTAGAATATTCTTTGAGAAACTCATAGTTTGGTAAGGGAGATGGATGTCTTGTCCACTGATTCCTACAATGCGAAAAGTGCTTTAACTGAGGTTCATATACTATGTGGGTGAAGCATAAAAGAATGTTGGCCGAAATCTATCTTGGTGGCATCATTCTCTGTGGGAGATAAAGATTATGTTTCCTACAGTTTTATAGATGAATAAGCTGAGGCTCAGACAGGTTAGGTGACCTGCTGCAAGTTGAATGGCCACCAGAGGCAAAGTTATCTGGCTCTAGAGCACATTCCATCAACAACACACCTCTGCTTCCACAGGAGAATGTGAAGATCAGGACTGGGTTAAATCAGTTAGACTAGTGTTTATCAAACCTCATTCATCAAATGATCAAAGGCAATGATATGAAGTATCAAGAATAAGAACACAGTGATGATATACAGATGCTACTGATTTAAGCTTCAATGAGATCCATGAAATCAAGATTTTAATAAGCTACCATATATTTTTTTCATTATACGACATTAAAATGAATGTTTAACTATACTACTGTAAATGCTAGTTCACTTTCCACATGAAATTATCTCCTGCGTCCCTGTGGAAAGCCTAGACCACTTTGGAAAAGGCTGACCTTGATGATTAAACAAACTTCTCCCTTCCCTGAAACCGTAGGATTTTTCTTTTTCTTTTTTTTGGCCCAGATGCTTGTACAACTAGGTACCAAGGATACCAAAAGTAACCAGAAACTTGACTAGGGTCTGGGAATTTAATGGTGCCCCTCCTTTTTGAATCCACTCACATTTGGTTTAATGTGAAGAAATATCAAGGAAGGAAGTGTGGGATGCTTGGGGTCTCAGCATAGCTAACTCTATGTTCTCTTACCAAGATAGTCTTAATTCCAAGTAAAAATCCAAACCTCTGTGTGGCTGGTATAAAAGAAAATATCTCCCACTCTGTTCCATAAGTGATTTATGCAAAAGCCTTAGTTTCAGCCAGACTCTTGAAATTGTTTTTCTCCTCAGATAAATATCAGCTAATTGGTAAAGTATCCATATGAACAAACTAGGGACTGAATCAAATGAATAGTCATTAAAATCAACACATAGTTTTCATTAATCTTCCACTGTTGAATGGAGTCCAGTGTTGCAGAAAGGCCTCTTGTGGTGTACAGCTTTCGTCCCTCAAGTTTAGATCTTTATGAAATGCTTCATGAATGGAAAGGTCTCTAATTATGAGATGGGTAGGGGGTGGTGCTAGGCAGTGGTGGGAAAATAAAGCTGACTGACTGGAGTGGGATGACAGGCACCATGGAGGACTGGCCCTAAATCACAGCTCCCTTTCCTTTTATTGCAACGACCCCATTTCACAATTCACAGGATGAACAGAACCACCCAGACCTCCTTGGATGGTCTTTCCTGGGCTGCTCAGTCCAGAAAATGGTGCTAAGGCTTCTGAATTCCACAGACGAGTAAACTTTTAAAAATAAGACATTGTGAACCTAACTTTGATCACAACTTCAAATTTTACCTGGCAAGGATGCTGACCAAACAGCCATCTAAAATCATTAAAATTTCATAAAAGAATGGATATTTTAATCCCCCAAATAAGAAAAAGAATCATCTCAAACTAAAGGACAACTTTTTAAATTGTAGCCATAGAGCCGTATGAAAAAATTCACTGCATTTTCCTTTTTTTCTCATTTTGCTCTAAGCCACATAAACTTTATCATCTACCAGCACTGACATTCAGCAGTGGCATGTTCAGCATCTCAGCTCAATATTTTCCCCAGATGTTAGTAAAATATGTTCACTTTGACTTCATGAGGCTTACCAGTTCTTTTCAAAGGAAAAATAAACTAGCAAATTGTGAAAGGAAGGGAAAAGCTAAGTTGCTCATGGGTGTAGTATTGCGCTAAGTATTATTACATACTTCTTATTTAATCATCACAAAAACCCTTTATGTAAGTATTAATGCCCTCATTTTACATATAAGAAAGTTTAGGTCTGAAGGTATTATCTGGCCCAACACAGATAAGTGAATGGCAGAATGAGAAGTCCAAAGCGGTTGGACTCCAAAATCCACATGCTTTCCATCCCAATGCTGCAAGCTTAAATGCAGAACGTAGAGAAGGGAGTGAAGGTTGCCTCTGACTCCTAGGTTGAGCATCTCTTGTAACCAGAATGGCGTTCTCATTGAGCCACAGCTCCTCTGGGAAGGCCAAATAAGGCCACTCAGCTCCCTCTGTCTCTGTTGGCACCTTTAGCAGATAGCTTTGCAGACGCTAAAACGTTTCTGGGTTGCCTTGCTCCTGCGTACGGTCTATGCTGTAAGGTCGTCTAATATTTTAATTAGAGGCGATAAATTGCAGATCTGTGCTTTGTTTTGCAGGTGTGACACTGCTCAGGGACGAGAGACCCAAAGTGATCATGGAAGATGATGAAAAGGATGGTGACAAGATAGCTAGTTAAAGCTATTTCCCCTGAGACCACTTGTAAATAGGTTAGATTGGTTCCCTGAGGCAACCTAGAAAAAATAGATTTGTTTCTGCTCTCATTTTGTCATAGTCCGCCTTTAAGATCCAGACACCTTTTCCCCAGGAGGCATACTATATCAGATCGCCAGTCACCTCTTTGTCTCTCTCTTCTTTCTTGAATCTGCTTTCTGTTCCCACTTCTTGAATGTTTATTTTCGGATGCAGTGGAAAGGAAGCAGACCATCCTGACTTGGGAGCTAACAGGGAAAGCTTTAGTGCTCAGTGTCTGCATCTTCTGGATCAATTTGTGGAGCAAAGAACATGGATAGCATGGGAAGCCTGTATTTTTTGGTTTATGCTGCTGGGTGGGACTTGACTTCACATTATCCAAACACCAGTTTTGGGGGGAGGGGGGGCCCCCTCTTGCCAGTTAGGGAAGTGAGAATGTTTGGGTTCTAACACACTGATTGCTTTGGAGAACATGGCTTTTTATCTCTTTTATCCTTTCTCAAGAATCCAAGTGTCTCTGGTGACATACCTAACTAAGATCCTTGTAACTGATACCCTAAAAGTAAATATGTAAGCTGGGGAAGTCAACCCAGGCAACCATGCTTTCGCTAAAACACCACAGATAGAGATAGCTGGTCTATCTGGGAAGCTTAGCAATACAGGCTAGTTATTTTTAAAAACATTTCTTAACCATGTTGTCCTGAAATTTTATGAGTTGTGCTACAAGTGAACTGTTATAAATGATAGGTATAATACCAATGTTTGTGATGAATTTCATTTTTAAAAACTTAAGATCAATGGAAGGCCATTCCTATACTTTCAGCAGTCTCACTTATTTAGACCCCAATACACTTTCTTGGATGAGAAGGAAACATGTGCTGTTAGCTAGTGAGAGGAGTGTATACATGACCACTGCCCCAGCCTGTAGTCTGTGGGTGCTGTGGAAAGGCTTTGCATGAGGCCCTCACCTACCAGCTGATGGACATGGGGGAAGATGAAAGCTATTGTTCAAAGGTATAAGGGTGGATATTCAAACAGATCCTGCCTAAAAGCGATAATTTGGAAGCTCTGTATACACCCTGACTCCAACAGTTTGTTAATCCTTCTGTCTTTCTGTTCTCACAAATGTGGAAAACATGCAGGACCCTGCTAGTAATAAAGATGCTTCTGCGAATAAGATGCATCTCTATGTCCTGGTGCATTTCTCCTAAAAATACCCTATTTACTTACACTTACAAGGAGAAGAGTTTGCAAAAGAGACTCAAGGGTAGTTTTGTTTGTTTTTGATCCACAGAGGTTTAAAAGTGTTTGAATCAAGCATTAATATTTAACAATCTAATCAGGAGAGTTTACATAATCCTAGATTTCCAGATTCTCTGGAAAAACCACCTCAAGATCTGGCAACCATCAGCAGGCACCCAGCATCAGATGCCCTTTGAGGAGAAATATACATTCTCCAGCTCACCTGCCCCACCTGGTGTATTTCACCCTCCAGCCTTCACATTTGAGTTTGGAACCCCTAGTGAAGACCCATACTTTGTGTCCCTAATGATCTCTCCCTCTTTGATCCCAGAGCTCCATTTTCACAGCTTTGGAAGGAGGGGAGTAAGATTGTGGCCAGAATGCTAGTTGAAGCATAAGTGGTGAAACAGGCTACCATAAAATCTTCAAGAAGCCAAATGCAATTACAGGTGTGTGGATAATAGGATTACATCATCACCAAGGGACTCTTAGTAAGAAAACACAGATGAACTCTTGTCCTATCAGCTTTGCTGTACAAGCATAGTGTACCTGCAGCCATGCCCACGGGGTGTGCTCAATAAACTCGCAAGTGCTCAGAAAAGCTCTCCATGTTCTGACTTCCTGGGGTGGGGTAGAAAATAAACTGGCTGTTGTAGAGACAAAGGCCTTGAGTTCTTGCCCCAAATGTGTGACACTGAGGAAATCCCTAGAACTCTGTGAATCTGTTTCATCTTGAAAATGAAGATAATAAACCCCACTTTGCCTTCATATTCTGAGAATTAAATGAGATAATACATGGCAAAGGGTGCAGTAAGCTTAAAAGCCTTATTCATCTGTAACAGGATAATTTTAAGACATTTTCAGAGTATAGACTGTGCCTTTTCTATTGCCAAATCCCTATTGACTGAGTGTTAAATTAGTAGCAATTATGTGGACTTTAATCACAGCACCCGAAGAAGTACTTCAAGTAGGGAGATCCTGTCACTTGTGCCACCTTAACTGAAAGACCAGCCCTCCTCTTTCCAGGAAGATGGTCTTTGTAATTCTCCCAGCCTTGAGGAGCATTCACAGAAATGGTGAGGACAAAACCAGTCAGAACATCTAACCAACCCTGGATGTTACCTGGCAATTTGGATTGAAGCCAAAACTCCCTCTGTTGGCTTAAAAAAAAATGCACAAGGTGAGTGTTGTGGGTTAAGTTTTATTGGGGATAAAATGAGGACGATAGCCCAGGAAACAGCATCCTGGAGAGCCCTGAGAAACTGCTCCAAAGCGGTAGTGGGGCAGGTCGGTGTGTATGTGCTTTTGGTGAAGGGGGAGTACATGCAATCCAGCACATATTTTTTGCAGAGGTCTCCGCTAGCCCCGTGAGGTAACCGCTAGTCACGAGGCGCCGACGTCACCATGAAGGCTTTTAATGCTTTTCTAGATATGAGGAGATACAAGAATTGGGCTCATAAAATCAACTCCTGAAAATATCTAACATATGAACAACTGTTCTGCTAGTTTTTCCCAGAGCACAGAGAGCCTGGGAGCAGTTTCTCAGAGCTATCTGAGATGCTGTCTCCCAAGCTATAGTCCTCATTTTGCCCCAAATGAAACTTATCGCACAACTCTCACGTTGTGCATTTTTTTTAAGTCGACGCTTCCCTTGATGCATGTGGCCCTTTTCTGGGCAGTAAATTAGAGGTTAAGTGATTAGGATTACATTCGGATTAAGGTAGTTTTCAATACCTTGTGAATAACTTACCTCCAATGAAATCATCATCATATTAAGAAAATAAGAGTTTAACACGGTAGCCCATTTAGAAAGAAGGCCCCATTTAGAAAGAAGGCCCCAATTAAAGGCATCCCAACAGAGCTGGCAAATCGGTTGACCATTTGTTCATAACTGGAGGCGTCTACCCCAAGCTCAGGTTGCCTGAGAGGAGGAGGCACTAGACATGAGGCACTTAGCTCTCTTTCAAAAGCCGCACACAGCACTGGTGCCTTCATTTAAATCCAGATCCTCTTCAAAAGCTGCTGCCTGAGATCACACAGGCAGCTTCTAATGCTTAATTATCACCTGGAGACGCAGAAGCGGGTGTGGAAGGATCAGGACAGGACCATAAAGGACTCAAGCAGCGTTTCCTTTTAAATGCAATTAAATGAATTTTCTCTCCAAGCCTGGGCTGTCCACGTTGATTTCTTAAAACAAGGATAGACTTGGGGGTGGGGGGGAGTCAAAGGAGGGAGGGAATACGGGGATATGTGTATAAAAACAGATCATTGAACTTGGTATACCCCCCCAAAAATAATACATAAATAAATAAATAAATAAAGGATAGACTTAGATGACGTGGTTGTGAGAACAAGCTGATTGAGCACTTCCTTTCCCTAGCTACGTGATAGATGGTGTAGGCTCTCTGCCATCTTGTGTAAACGAGGCTCCCTTGCTACTTGTAATTTCTAAGTGTGAAAGAGTTTCTCAGAAAACTCCCCAAGGCAGTGAATGAATGCCAAGGAAACAGATGGACTGAACATCTCCTCCTCCTGGTCTCCTGGACACAAGATTGCCTTTGAACTGGCTTTAAGGTATCATCCTCACAGCAGTTCAGAACACGAGCATGACCATAATTCCTGACCCAAAAAATCAGGACAGGAGAGGAGACTCTCCACAGATAAGTGTATTTACAGGAAAAACAATATTTGAAATGAGCTCTGCCTGGGAAAAATCCAAGATATCACTTTATCTTTCTCAAGAAGAAAAGGATAGGGACTTCCTAACCTGCAGTAGCAGGTCCTTCCAGCAAGATGAGATTCTTCATCTTTCAGGAGACTTGCTGAGAAGAAGCAGAAAATGGAAGATAATTGGGCTTATCTGAACCAACATCACTCTTCCAATCTGGTGTCAGATGTGAACTTTGAGAGTTGAATGAAAGTAATGAACCACAGATCCTTACTTCCTTACAATTATGACTTAGAGCTCCAGGAAAAAATATTTATCCATGAAATCATATATAAACTATATTTTAAATGTATTATTTAGTTACTACTTAAAGAATGCCCTTCACGAAAAGAACAGTGGGCTCTGAGCCCTTGCATTTATTCCATCTTTTCCCTCTATCATCTCATTTGATCCTCGAAAGCAATTGTAAGAAAACTAAATAGCCAAGGAAATTGACTTGGATGAGAAGCCAGGATAGGAACTCAGGCCTGTGGACTCATGATCCTGGCATGCTGTGATCCTGGCAGCTGGGTGTGGAGGAATGACCGCTGTGTACAACCTTCTGCAGTTCCTGGCAGCTGGGCACCCAGGGTAGCTCCTCTGAGCTTATCCTGGGTCCTGGCATCATCCCCAAAGTGTCTGAAACACCCTCTGGTGTAAGTAGAGTCAAGGTTGTGGCCTTCTTGGGGTTCTATAAGCAGAGCCTTTGTACCAAACTGACCCTCAGTTACCAGCATGGGGCTGCCAAAGAGCAGCAGTGCTGCAGACAAAGTCAGGTTAAGAGACAGGAGTTTGAAAGGCATGTGAAACCTGGAGATGGGGTAAGGAGGATGTGGGATGGGGGAGAGGTTGAGCCCAGTGGTAGATCCACATTTTGGAATCTTGAATATCTGGGTCCTTTTCTTCTATGATTTCTTTAGCAACTTACCAGAAATACTTTCTGTTGGCGGCCTGGCTTTCCCTCCTCCTTGAACACTCTGTGGCTCCCAGCCACTGCCAGAACTCAAGAGGCACATGCTAGTGAGGGGCCCTAAAGTCTAATCTTCATTAATTTCCTGGTAAATCTGCCCTTAGGAGGCAAGAGACAGCCATCTGTCTGTACTGTGAGGGGAAGTGAGCTGCTATGAGCCTGAACAGGTCTGGCCACCGTTTCTTTCACCCTTTTTTGCAGTTGTTCTCAAATATTATATGTTCACCACACACTTTCTTTACCCAGATTTTTTAGCAGGATGATTGCTGGAAATTAAAAGATGACTATTAATAACACAGGAATATCCATTTCAGGAAATTCAAAAGATAAGCCTTCCCACACTTCTTGAAGTGCTGACGAGGTTGTCCTTAAATGCTGAGTGACTGATACAACTCTTCACTGTCATGGTCAATGCTATTATAATTTCTAGATACTGAGTTCTCACATATCCCGGGAAACATAGCTCTTTCCTAGATCCCTCCATTCTCTCCCCAGCCACATGTTGCCCTCCCTGTCCATCCCATTACGTGACCACATGGCTCTGTGTTCCATCTGACAGACCATAGCTGGAACAAGAATGAATCCCACACATTTATCGAAATTAACCATCACACATAGAAAGGCTTGTGGTATACCAGCCAACACCCATTTCTCTAAGGCTTCTATTCAGAAAGAAAACAAGTACTGTGGCCAATCCCACTCCTCCCTAAACCCCTTAAATCCCATAGGAAAGCATCTTGCTTCCATTATCCAGTGTTTAGGGGATGGCTTTGTTGAGAGAAATCGTATTGAGAAGGCTAGTATCTGAGGTACTGAGTAGGAATACGGTGGGAAGTCCCATGATGACCCCCTCCCCCCCCCATCACCTCCTTTAGCGGCCTTTAAGGAAACCCTAGGACTTTGCCAAGCAGGGTCAGAAGCCCTGCAACTAGATAATTAGGGAGGCCAAGCGTTCCTCCAGCTGCCTGCAACGTGAGAGTCCTCCGTTCACACTCAGCCCCAAGCCTCCCGCGTCGAGTGGGATGAGGGTTTTCACTGTGTGGGTAATGTATGGGTTTTAATATACATGTTTGCAAGCTCCGTCTTTGATATATGCCGTGCATTTCTGAATAGGAACAACGTCCCTGGCGATTCCTCAGTCTGAGCAGCAGCCAGATCTGCAGTCGCTCTCCTACAGAGCAAAGCAAAAAGCCAGCAATAAAAAAACTAAATAGCAAATCAACAGGGTGTAGTTCTTGAACAAATGCACATTCATAATTTGTAACTGTGTAGTTATAAATCCCCTCCTAGAGCTTTGCTCTAATGATCCAAAACAGAAAGGAAGCTTTTATTTTTTTCTCCATTTGGGTATTTGGTGACAGAGCAATGCACATTTGCCAACAGTACAAATATTTATACTTTTTTAGTACTTTAAAGCATTATTTCAGAGGTACTAGAGTTCCAGAGAATCAAAGCCTGATTTTACCAAACCCTGCCTCTGCAAAAAACTCCTATCAGTCTATGAGATACTAATCTTAGAGAGAAAAGAGTAGTCTTGGTTTCTCCCAAGAGGTTTAAAGACACAGGCTCCATCACCAAATCCCCAGTAGAATGCTTGTATGTGTATATGAGCGTGTGCATGTGAATCTCAACCCAAAATGTTCTTTCCAGCCAAAGCCAAGCCCACAATGGCTTGTCAAGGGGCAGAATATTCTGGGGTCCATTTCATTTCAATCTCACCCCTAATTGAGAGAAGTAGAGGAAGAAGTCAACAGAAAGAGAATTCTAGAGCAAAGAGTATGTTTGTCATCCAGAGATGATAGGATCCCAACAACAGGGCTTATTTATCATGGTGTTTAAATTAGGCAATAACACCCAATTATTTGGAACAACACTGACCAATAGAACTCCCTGCAGTGATGGAAATGTTCTAGGTCTGTGCTGTCCAATATGGTAGGCACTTTGTGCCAACTGAGCACTTGAAATGTAGCTAGTGAAACTTTGGAACTCAATGTTTAATTTTGCTTAATTTTGATGAATTTAAATAGTCACATGTGGGTAGTGGCTACTGTATTGGGCAATGCAGGTGTCAATGTGAAGGTATCCACTTTAGGAGGCTGTGGTTGGAAACAGAATCAACCATCCAAGCAGTCCGATGGAGGACATGGGGCCCAGGGGAGCCTGCAGCTGCCACCAGTCCTCTAGGAAAGAAAATAAGCCAGCACTTCTCTCTTGGGTGAAGACAACAAGATCTCCCAGGGCACAACCCATCAGCCCACGGGGTCACCAGTCTGTTTCTCCCATTCGCTAATAAGGGTCATTCTAAGCCAAGCAAATCCCCAAAGTATGAGAGATGCAGCATTTGTTTTACCCGGTTCTGTTTCTGACTGTGTTATTTTGGAGGTTGTTTCACAGTGTTTGTAGTCAATTTTCTGTCCTGAAGTTCTGGAATTCATATTAATTCATTTATGTGCATATTTCCTCATTCCTCGGGTGTTCATGGATCATCCACTGTTTTCTAAGCACTGAGGGTTCAGAGATGGAATCAGACACAGTCCCAGACTTCCCTGAGCTAACACCATTCTGGAGGGAGCCACCTACAAATACCGATGACCTACTATGTTCAGTGCTGAGCTAATGTTAGTCCCGGAGCCCATAAGAGCTGGGGGGGCAGGGGAGGCTAAGTGCTGTCAGGGAAGTCTTAGGAGAATTCACAGAGGAGGTGAAACTTGGGCTTGTTTTGAAAAAGAATGAAAAAAGAGTATTTCAGACCTAAAGACACTTGAATGCAACCAAAGCGGGATGGAAGCAAAATACTCAACTCCATTCTACCCCCTGGAAAGATGGGGATAAATCTTTCCAGTCTACGGCCTGGTTTTTGTGCCTTGTGATCAGGTGGACTTAGTTCAGTTTCAGGCTCCATGCCACTGACTTGGGACTTGACCTTACACCTGCATCTTACCTCCTTGGGGTCTTGTTTCCTCATTTGAAAAAATAAATGATAAATGCATTTTTTGTTAGGTTTTTGTGAGAATTAAATGCAAAAACACAAGTGAAATTTTCTAGCCCTCTGCCTGGCATGAAGGAGGCACAAAGGTGAATTTTCTGTCTTTATTCCACTGGACAGGTAACTTTCCACATGGGCCTTTCTCAGAAACAGCTGCCCGGGCCCAGAGAACCACGTGACAGGCCTGGCCTGGGGTTACCTTGGGTTGAATGAATTCCATTTGTTCCTTCTCAAAGGATTTGCTCTAGCAGGAATGACAGATTTCAGAAAAACTCAACTCCTGATACACCACAAGCCTGCACAGAGTAGGTACTTGGTGAGGTCCCAGTGAGAGAAAAGAGTATGATAATTTTGCATTTTTGAAGATTTTTCCTGTTGCATGCTACCTTTAAAATCGAACAATAGTAAATGTAATCTCAGAGATACCTGATGATTTTGAATCTAAAGCACCCAGTATGTGATACCCCTGTTTCCACTGAGGAGGAACTGCTCACACCAAGGGTATTGGAGAAAGGCAGGGCTACCACCCAGATGATTCCCACCCAGAATGTTGATAGGAGGCCAGGTCCAAATCTTAAGTTCAGTGCAGTAAGGGAAATAGGATCTGGCAAGCAAGGGATGCTCGGGCTGAAAAAAGATCTTGGAAGATCTTCTCCCTGTAATCCAGGACCCATAATAGCTACATGAGCCACGTTTTTCGGATTGAGTCACCTTTGGGAAGCAAAATATTTTAAACTGTCCTTAGGACCCTTTCTGTACAGAGAGCATGCAAACATAATTTGAGAGCACAGATACACATCTGGGGAGGACGTGTGGTATAACAGGGAGCTTTGGAACCAGACCCATGGGGTATGACTAACAGCTCAGTCATTTGCTAGCTATGCCTCCGTGGCAAGTGACTCAACCTCTCTTAGTTTCAGTGTCTTCATCTGTAAAAAGAATTTGGTTATACCACCTTTCCAGGTGATGTGACAAGTAATTGAGATCATGCATTTAAAGCCTCTGGTTCCCCTAGATAGTAATTCAGTCTTAGTTCACCTCTCTTTCCCATAACTTTCCTCTTGGTGTCTGAGACCTTGTTTACATCAGTTAGGTGGTTCACCAACAGATACTGTGCTGCACAAACTCAGGTGTGTGTGCGTGCACAACGTGCCCATTCACCACACACGCGTGCGTGCGCGCACACACACACACTGATGTCATCCTTTCAGCTCAACCAAAATAATTCAGGATCACTAATCTCCAGTCTCATTTCTGTTCCCTTCACTCTACTTCCTCTTCAGCCCCTTCACCAGGCTAGAAAGAACATGAAGGATGGACAAAAAAAAGGAAATTACACTGCAGAGAGAAGATGGAAGCAACAAATAAAGGAGGCCCAAAGTCTCCCGGTAGGTCAGGAAATCTAATAAGTAGATCAGAAAATGCAAGGAGATTAGGGAGAATAAGATGAGGAAATCACAGGGAGGCAGACCATGGGGGGCCTCGCAGGCCATGCACAGGACGTGGCCCTCCATCACCCCAACAATATCAGCCGTGGAATGGCTTTACAGGACAGGGTGACACCGTGTGGTTTGTGTTTCACTGCATGGTGGGGGTGGATTGGGAGTTGGTCCCTGAGGGAGGCAGGTAAGGGAATCAGGAACCACAACTCAGCAAACTAAGCTCACAGGAAACTGCAGGACCCTAAGGATGGAAAGGCAGCCTGAGGATCAATGGTTGAGTTAGTTTAGCTCTTTTCAGACACTCTAGCCAACCACTGGCTATAAATCACCTCCTAATACAACTAAGCACAATATCATTGGGGGCAGGGGGATGGAATGATACTTTTTAATAAGCAGGCAAAATATTTCCAGGAATACCTTTTTCACAATACTCCAGGCATGGGCCAACCTTCTAACATGTTAACCTCTTGCCACCAGGCTGATCTGACTCATGATCTGGCCGAGGGAGAGAGGTGTAGGAGGACCTTACTTTCCCTGGGCAATGATTTTGCATTGTTTATTTTCCCAGAGTTCCACCCTCCTCTGGACCCGATAAAGCAGAGTGTTACTCAGAAGGGACTCACCCCAGTGGAGGAGGAAATATTGATGAAAAGCGTTCATCAACTCAAAGATTGATTGCCTTGCTGTGAACACACCCGTGCAGATGTTTCCACACCCACCCAGATGTTCCCATTCACTGTGTAGGGCCAGGAAGCCCAGACATGGGGTGTTGGAGGAGGAACTTTGGTATTTCATTTTCCTAAGACGTTTACCTGGGAAAGTGTCACAATCCAGAGTCTTTTCTCCCACTTAGTCTTATTCATCTTATGGATTACAATAAATAGTTGATTTTAGGCTGTGCTGGATGGCCTCAGTCATTTTTGGACACCAACTCAGATGCTTGATTTTACATGTCAACTTGGGTAGGCTAACATATTCAGTTGTTTGGTCAAACACCAGCCTAGATATTCCTGTGGGGTAATTTTTAGATACAATTAATATTTAAATCAGTAGACTTTGAGTAAAGCATTAGGTAGGCCTCATCTAATCAGTTGATGGCCTTGAGAACAAAGAGATTTCCCAAAGAAGAAGAAATTTGGCCTCAAGACTGCAGAATAGAAACATTGTCTGATTTTCCAGCCTTCCAGCCTGCCCTATAGATTTCAAACTTTCCAGACTCCACAATTGCATGAGCTAATTCCTCAAAACCTCTCTCTCTCTCTGAATGTGTGTGTGTGTGTGTGTGTGTGTGTGTGTTATTGGTTCTGTTTCTCTGAATAACTCTGATGAATATACCCACACACATAGAGTTCTTCATTCACACGAAATGTGCTTGGTCTATTTTAAATTTAATAGTTAATATGGCTAAAATCAATAATGATGTACTGTAAACCAAAGGGACACCCCATGGATTAGTTGGTGGGTGTTCTTGGATCTGATTCTCAGAAAAGAGGGTTTAAAGATCCCCAAGGTCTCATCAATTAAGGCACAGGAGGAGGGCTGAATTAGGTAGGTAGAAAAAGTGATTCATCTTGATACTGAGGTGAGATTGGAAAATGGTTCTATCATTTTAGGGAAAAGTATCAGGTTCTGAGCTTGGAATTCCCATTTTTATGGGAAAGCCATTCCTTAGCTTGATTTGTCCTAAGGAAAGAATTAGAATGATTGGCATTCTGCTGATGTCCATTTTCTTTTATTCCTTAGATGAAGGTGATAGCTTCTGTCTCAAAGAACACACAGATATTTATGAAATAAATTGACTTATGATGCCTAATTTGTTCCTTCTGCCATGGATAGAGATTGTCTCCTTGTCTTCTCCTAAAGGCTCCTCTCTGTTTACCGGGATCACATCTGAGCCCTATAATTAGTGATGCTGGGCAGGGATCTTTACTCCTGGTTATGGTTTTTGGAAGATGCTGTCATTTGCTGGACATAGTGGACAGTTGTAGTCACCCTTCTGTGGAGGGGGCGGTGAGAGGACCATGGTAGGATGACGAGGATGCCTAACTCACCAAGCACACTCACAAGTGGCACCTTTTAAAATATTCTTAATTACCCCATAGTCAGAGAGTATCTATTTTGATTCCCATTAAACAGATAAAGAGACCGAGGTACCAAGAATCAAGTGACTTGTCCAAATCCACACAAGTAGTAAGCAGTAGTCCTAGAATTGGATCTGGGCTTTTCCTTTGAGTCCTTGCCTGTTGCTATTTCTGTTTCTACCCTTCTGAAACTCCATGGTACAAATGTCTCTCCTGTGCATGTATCCTTTTAAAATTAATGCTAAAACACTGCCCACTGAAATGCTTCTATCATACATAAAAATATTTTGGTTATTAAAGAATTAATAAAATTTCCACCGACTCCACCCCAACCCTCATACCCTGGAAATTGATTAAGATGCTTTCAGAAGGCATTTGTTGTGCAAGTCTTTACTGAACAACTACTATGAGGAAGGTGCTGCAAGATATGATGTTGAATAAGACTCAGCCCCTGCCCTCTAAGAGTTTAATCTTATGGGTGAGCTGAGATGTGTGTACAGATCACAAGAATCACAGATAGTATATCTGAATGTTAAAGATCAGTTCACATGGTCCCCTTTCTAGTCAGAAAAGGGCCTCAAGACCTTGGCAACCTGCTGAGGTCACAGAGTAATTTAGTGAAAGAGTCTCTCGGTTCCTAGTCGGTGTCTCCACACTGCTATTCTCTAGCACAAGTCAGAGTGCCTCAAATCTACGGTTCCCAAACTGCACACTGAGGAGCTCGAGGGTGCCTCAGGATGTTTTAAATTTCAGAGGGAAATCCAATAGTACTTGATATCTGTCAGCCAGTGTGAAATACGAGTTCCAGGTAGTTCACAATTTCAATATGCACTGAATTTCTTTTGATGTCGTATCTTTTGGAAGCTGGGAGTTGACTGTTGCTGTCCCAAAGAACAAGTACCATAAAAGTTCAATACGGAAGAGGAAATGAGGGGCATGGCATCCAAACTGATCCCAAGGTTTGAGAAGTTCTGCAGGGCCAGGGTATGCATATATCCTACTAGTAAGTAATTGTGCTTATTTAAGACGAAAATAAAAACATTATGGTTTTCTTCATTTTATATATACATAATTGTTTAATGGCTACTGGGCTGTTAGAACATAATACTTAGTAAGTTGTTTGGACCTAACAACTTAAAAAATGGAATAGGAATTTCTTTTGACCTAAAGTCCTGAGAAAAAGCTGCTGAGACAATGAGAAAGTTTGGGAATCTCTGCAAATGAAAGTCTTGCTACTCAAAGTGATACCAGCACCTTTGGTATCCTCTGGGAACTCATGGAAAATGCAGAATGCCCTGCCAAAGTCAAATCAAAATTTCATTTTTTACAAAGGACCTGGGTGATCCTTAACATTTGATTCACATTTGAAAAGCATTGCATTTTAGCATCATAAGGGCAGTGTAAGCAAATGGCCCAGGTCTGCTCTCTTCTCATCAGACCACACATAGAGCATCCATCCCATGCAGTCAGAATTCAGATCCTGCCCGCCTGACACTTACTAGCTATGGATCTTGGGTAAGATTGTGAACTTACTTGCCAAGTGAGATTGAAGGTTGATCCTGTCTCTTTGAAGTGATTAAATAAAAGTTAAATGAGATAATGCTTACAAAGTAGAATGTCTGGCCCAGAGTAGAACAATAAACTATCATTTCTTTTTTCTTCCTGGGCCTGTGGCTCTAGGGCAGGTGATTGTCTTCTTTTTCTGCACCTTTGAAAGGTCACAACTGCAGGAAGGAGAAATAGAATTTCATATTCAGTCACTGGATTGATGACCACACCTGCTACAATAGCCAAGCAAAAGTAAACACACACAATTTCCAGGTCTTGAACCAAGGGGCACTGCCAAGAAATAAGTGTAGGTTTGCCTTAGGGGGTTTCGTTGTGTCCCTACAATGAGGGTAAACACTGCAGACAGGCCCACAGGCAGAGAAGAACTTGCTGTGGGGGCTTTTGTGTGTGTGGTAAATTACATTCTAACCATGTTTAAGTGTGCAGTTCAATAGTATTAAATAAGCCATCTGGTCCTGGACTTTTGTTGGTTGGAAGATTTTTTATTACAGTTTCAATTTCATTACTTGTGATAGGTCTGTTTATATTTTCTAATTCTTCGTGATTCAGTCGTGAAAAATTGTACCTTTCCAAGAATTTGTCCATTTCTTTGAGGTTTTCCATTTTATTGGCATATAGTTGTATATAGTAGTCTCATAATCCTTTGTATTTCTGCGGCTTTACAGGTGAATTCTATCAAACATTTAGAGAGGAGCTAACACCTATCCTTCTCAAACTCTTCCAAAAAATTGCAGAGGTAGGAATACCCCCAAATTTGTTCTACAAGGCCACCATCACCCTGATACCAAAACCAGACAAAGATATTACACTAAAAGAAAATTACAGACCAATATCACTGATGAACATAGATGCAAAAATCCTCAACAAAATACTAGCAAACAGAATCTAATAACACATTAAAAGGATCATACACCATGATCAAGCAGGATTTATCCCTGGAATGCAAGGATTCTTCAATATATGCAAATCAATTTATGTGATACACCATATTAACAAATTGAAGGATAATAACCAAGTGATCATCTTGATAGAATCAGAAAAAGCTTTTGACAAAATTCAATACCCATTTATGATAAAAACTCTCCAGAAAATGGGCATAGAGATCTAGAACCTACCTCAACATAATAAAGGCCATATATGATAAACCCACAGCAAACATTATTCTCAATGGTGAAAAACTGAAAGCATTTCCACTAAGGACAAGAACAAGACAAGGATGTCCATTCTCACCACTCTTATGCAACATAGTTTTGGAAGTTTTAGCCACAGTAATCAGAGAAGAAAAAGAAATAAAAAGAATACAGATTGGAAAAAGAGAAGTAAAACTGTCACTGGTTGCAGATGATATGATACTCTACATAGAAAATCCTAAAGATGTCACCAGAAAACTACTAGAACTAATCAATGAATTTGGAAAAGTTGCAGGATACAAAATTAATGCACAGAAATCTCTTGCATTCCTATACACCAGCAATGAAAAATCAGAAAGAAAAATTAAAGAAACAATCCCCTTTACCATCACAACAAAAAGAATAAAATACCTATGCATAAACCTACCTAAGGATACAAAAAACTTGTATTTAGAAAACTATAAAACCCTGAGGAAAGAAATTAAAGATGACATGAACAGATGGAGAAATATACCATGTTCTTGGATTGGATGAATCAATATTGTGAAAATGACTATCCTACCCAAAATAATCTACAGATTCAATGCAATCCCTATCAAATTACCAATGGAATTCTTCATAGAATTAGAACAAAAAATTTTACAATTTGTGTGGAAACACAAAAGACCCCAAATAGTCAAAGCAATCTTGAGAGAAAGAAAAATGGAGCCAGAGGAATCAGATGCCCCGATTTCAGACTATACTACAAAGCTGCAGTTATCAAGACAATATGGTACTGGCACAAAAACAGAAATATAGATCAACGATATAGGAGAGAAAGCCCAGAGATAAACCCACACACATATGGTCACCTAATATGTGACAAAGGAGGCAAGAACATACAATGGAGAAAAGACAGCCTTTTCAATAAGTGGTGCTGGAAACACTGGACAGCTACATGTAAAAGAATGAAACTAGAATACTACCTAACACCATACACAAAAATAAACTCAAAATGGATTAAAGACCTAAATGTAAGACCGGACACTATAAAACTCTTAGAAGAAAATATAGGCAGAACACTCTATGGCATAAATCATAGCAAGATCCTTCTGACCCACCTCCCAGAATAATGGAAATAAAAACAAAAATAAACAAATGGGACCTAATGAAACTTAAAAGCTTTTGCACAGCAAAGGAAACCATAAATAGGACAAAAAAACAACCCTCAGAATGGGAGAAAATATTTGTAAACGAAGCAACGGACAAAGGATTAATCTCCAAAATACACAAGCAACTCATGCAGCTCAATATCAAAAAAACAAACAACCCAATCCAAAAATGGTTGGAGGACCTAAACAGACATTTCTCCAAGGAAGACATACAGATGGCCAACAAACACATGAAAAGATGCTCAATATCATTAATCATTAGAGAAATGCAAATCAAAACCACAATGAAGTATCACCTCACACCAGTCAGAATGGCCATCATCAAAAAATCTAGAAACAATAAATGCTAGAGAGGGTGTGAGAAAAAGGAACCCTCCTGCACTGTTGGTGGGAATGTAAATTGATATAGCCACCATGGAAAACAGTATGGAGGTTCCTTAAAAAATTAAAAATAGAACTGCCATATGACCCAGCAATCCCACTACTGGGCATATACCTGGAAAAAACCATAATTCAGAAAGAGACATGTACCACAATGTTCACTGCAGCTTTATTTACAATAGCCAGGACATGGAAGCAACCTGAATGTCCATCAACAGATGAATGGATAAAGAAGATGTGGCACATATATACAATGGAATATTATTCCGCCATAAAAAGGAATGAAATTGAGCTATTTGTAGTGAGGTGGATAGACCTAGAGTCTGTCATACAGAGTGAAGTAAGCCAGAAAGAGAAAAACAAATAGCATATGCTAACACATATATACAGAATCTAGAAAAATGGTACTGATGAACCTAGTGGCAGAGTAGGAATAGAAATGCAGACGTAGAGAATGGACCTGAGGACACCGGGGGGAGGGGAAGTTGGGACGCAGTGAGAGAGTAACATCGAAATATACACACTACCAAATGTAAAACAGATAGCTAGTGGGAAGCTACTACAGAGCACAGGGAGATCAGCCTGATGCTTTGTAAAGACCTAAAGGGGTGGAATAGGGTGGTTGGGAGGGAGGCTCAAGAGGGAGAGGATATGGGAATATATGTATGTGGCTCTTTCATTTTGTTGTACAACAGAAACTGACACAATACTGTAAAGCAATTATACTCCAAATAAGATTTTTAAAAATAGTATTAAAAATATTCATATTGTATAGCCATCTACCCCTGGAACTCTTTTCATCTTGTAAAACTGAAACTGTAACTAAATACTAACTCCCCTTCCCCCCCCACCTCCCCCACCCCCTACCCCCTTCCCCCCCACCCCCAGCAAGCACCATGCTACTTTCTGTCTCTGTGAAATTGACTACTCCAAGTAATTCATAAAAGTGGAATCACATCGTATTTGTCTTTTTGTGAATGCCTTATTTCACTCAGCATAATGTCCTCAAGCTTCATCCATGTTGTAGCCTGTGTCAGAATGCTCTTCCTTTATTTAAGGCTGAATAATAAATAGCTCCTTGTATAAAAATAGCACATTTTGTTTATCCATTTGTCAGGGGAAACACTGACTGAAACAGCACCCCCTGGTCAGGCTAAGACAGTAGCAATTTGCATAAGTTATTTTACAACAGGAGATCCTGATAAGGAACAGGAACCTAACAAGCCACCACCAACCAGAAAAATACAGGAAAGCTCAAAAGAAGGGAGGAGACGCCAGCCCACATGCCCCACCCCCCTCCCAGAACCCTTCTGGCTGGAATCCATCTTGGCTGAACGGTTACGTGTGCCCCCCGAAAGGACCCTGAGTCAGAGTGATTGGCCAGAGACAACCTGGAAACTAACCCCATCACCCTAAAACCCGAGACTGAGAGCCACGTGGCAGAGCAGTCCTCCTGGTTTCCCTTACCCTCCTGCTCTCCGCCCTGGCACCCCTTCTCAATAAAGTCTCTTGCTTTGGCAGCACGTGTGTCTCCTCAGACAATTCATTTCTGAGCGCTAGACAAGAGCCTACTCTTGGGCCCTGGAAGGGCTTCCCTTTCTTGCAACACATTCACCCATCTATTGACAATTGGGTTGTTTCCACATTTTAGCTATTGTGATTAGTGGTACTATGAACACAGTGTACAAATATCTCTTCAAGACCCCGCTTTTGATTCTTTTAGGGGTATACCCAGAAGTGGAACTGTTGGATAGTTTGGCAATTCTATTTTTAATTTTTTGAGGAACCACCTTACTGTTTTCCACCACTTTACACTCTTACCAACAGTGCACAAGCTGTGGGGTTTGTTTTTAAGTTCTTTTGCAAGAGCAGCACGAATGAATGACTCGCCTACTAGACAAGGACACATTCTCCCCTAAGACTGTGAACTCTGCAAGCTGGGAGACCCTGCATCACTGCTATTGGATCCACTGCACACCTAGGGCAGTTCCTGGAAACTAGAAAGGCTCAATTTGCTGACAAATGAACTGTCCCCAGCCAGCCTCTGTTCTCCTCTAGCCTGAGGGTAGCTTTTCTTCTTGCACAGCACCGCCATCTGCTGGAGAAATTGTCACACTGCAGTTGCCCATCTAATGTTAATGCCTTTAATACTCAGCAAACATTGATTTGCAATACAGTATTCAGATTTTTGTGATCCTTTAGACAAGACTGAGGTTTATTTTTGCTTTGTAAAGCTTTTTCTCAGAGATAAAAATGTAATGGAATTAAGATTATGGGTGCACAACAAAATGTGTGTGTGTGCGTGTGTGTGTGTGCGTGTGCACGCGTGAGAAAGAGAGAACCAGGATAACACTGCAAATGGCAAAGTGTGACAACGGTGTGAAAGGACACAGGAGGCCAAGACCAAACCAGGTCAGCCTTGAAGCATTCAACAGTGGCCATTGAATGTCAATGCAGTTGACATTCTCATTACAAACTATTTGTTCATTAAAACCACTTCTCTAACTGTAGCCATCGCTCCAGGAAAAAAATAAATAAATGAACACTACCACCATTAACCTAGTTTCATCTCTTTGTCTTCACATACAATGAAACTATTCCTGCTGAAACCTAGAATCAAGAATTTAGCTTTTCAGTAGTTCAAACTGATCTCCCCAAAATAGTCTGAATTCATTCTCTTACAGATGAAACGTCATCCCCACTCCAAAGATATGAGAGCATGCTACAATAAGTCTAAAGCCTAAACTTACATCTATTTCTTCTGCCACAACCATTCTGAAACACTCTTGTTTTGGTCATCATTATTAAGGAGAGCAATGAACAGGTGATTTAAGCCTTGCTTGCATCAAAAGACTATAATGTAGGTTAAATAAGACAATACAAAGCCTAAAAAACATAGAAGATGCTCCACAGAAATTTACTTTCTCAATGGGCTGGAGTTTCTCTCCCCAGCCCCTATCTGTGCCCCACCACCTCCCCGCCACCATCATGGAAGCCAAGGCTGTACTGGGTGCCCCAGGTAATGGGGTGGGTCCTAGAAGGTTATTCATTCCAACCTCCTTCCAGCAGCTCAGCCAAGCAGATCAGGAGGTGGGATTGTGTGAGTTGAGGAGTAAGGAAAAGCAGGGATAAACATAATCTCATTTCAGACAGGTGTTGCCTGAAAAGAAACACAGCTAGGAGAAGAGGTATTTCTGAGAGGCCATTCCAAAGGGAAGTAATTTCCACAGCACCAAGCACTTCAAAAGAGGCCCTCAGGACTTCCTAGGTGGTGCAGTGGTTAAGAGTCCACCTGCCAAAGCAGGGCTCACGCATTTGATCCCTGCCCCAGGAAGATCCCACATGCTGCAGAGCAACTAAGCCTGTGCCACAACTATTGAGCCTGCGCTCTAGAGCCTGTGAGCCACCACTATTGAGTCCATGTGCCACAACTACTGAAGCCCACACACCTAGAGCCCATGCTCCGCAACTAGAGAGGCCACCACAATGAGGAGCCCACTCACTGCAACGAAGAGTAGCCCCTACTCACCACAAGTAGAGAAAGCCCGGTGCAGGAACGAGGACCCAACACAGACAATAAAATGAATTAATTAATCAATTAATTAAAAAAAAGAGGCCCTAAGAGGGCCAGGATGACACTGAACCTGTCGGTTCTCTGGGGAGGTGGTGAAGCCAGGGCTTTGGGCTCAGACAGGCCTGGGTTCAAGCACAAGCTTCAGCTGGTGCCAGTGCTGTGGCCTCACGTGGGGCATTGGATCCTCTGAGCCTCTGTTTTCTCCTGTGTAGAACAGGCATGGTCATTCCTACTCATGACGTGGGAGGGATATAACGCACTAACATGAGAAAGACTGTTCCATCTAGACCTTCTCCTAGGAAGTGCTTGAAATGTGTTTGTCCCCTTTGGAGAACACCAGGCGCCCCTCCCGGTCTCACCCCCAACCCCTGAAAACATACATACTTCACCTCACCCCAAACCCTTATGGATGCCCCCACCTGCTGGCCCCCATCTTCAAAACCTTGGCCTCCAAATTCAGTGGCAACTTTCTGCTCATGCTGTACAATTATCTGTAAAAATATCTTAGGATTCTTTCTCAAAGATTTCCTGTTCATTGATACCACTAACTGCAGTCAGCAGTAACACACACACATACACACACACACACACCCCCCCAGCTTTTCTAGAGGAAGTGATTACTTGAAGGATTAAATCACTTGTCCAAGGTCATACAGCTGACAAACCATGGAGCTGTGAAGAAAGTCCCATACTGGTGATGTACCAGAGAGCCGAGGGCACTCGCAGGAGTTCTGAGGGGCACCTAGGAGCACACTTGCGGTGCAGGGGGGCTCTTGAGCCCTCTGACTACCCTGTCTCATGTCCTTCTCAATAAGCAGCGTTGCTGGTCCTCTCAGATCATGACCTTGACTTACAAGTGACGGCAAGTCTCTGCCCAGGTGAGATCCCAACCAGCTCAGCCGGCCCAGAGGCTGCCCCTCCCTGCTGACCCACTGCCCCACCCCACCCCCAGCCCTGGCAGCCCAGCCAATCCAGACTGAGCAGAGGGAACAGGGCACGCAAAGGCTGTGACCCCCCAGACTGCTGGCACTTCCGGCAGCTTGAGCTCATGGACTGTGTGTGGGAGGCAGGTAGACAGGGACCACAGAGGGCACCTGAGCTAGCCTCGGGCACTCGCGCTGTTCTGAAAGCAGTGGGATGCCACTAAAGGAGGCAGGGGAAGTGACCTGATCAACTTTGTAATGAAAAATACCCCTCTGGTAGTTTTAGTGGCTGTGACTTCGAATTCACCTGTCAGTCTGCACTTTTATTCCCTAATCCGGTAGACTGTTCGCAGGTGCTTAACAAATTTGTAATAAACTACAAATGATATCCATCTCAGAAAACAGAACTCACTTTATGAGTTTTTTTTTAAATAAAAACATTTTCCTCTTGGTTTCGTGTTGTGGATTCTCCATCTGGGTTGACAATAAGAAGTTTACCTATAAGTAAAAACAAAGTTATCTGAAATTATGTAATTTTAAACATGGGAACAAACAATAGAGATTTTCTAAGTCAATAGTTCTCTATATTAGTATTAAAATTTTCATATGAGTAAATTTACATTGTTGGAAAACACTGTTTGAAAAAAAGTAACAGGAAAAAGTCACTGTTATTTTAACAATATTAAAGGTATACTTTTTTTTTTAATTTACAATAGCATCCACAAAGATTTGGGAGGAAAATATATATAGGTGTGTGTGTGTGTAATATGCTTCCTTTCGTAAAGTCATTTTATGTAAATAAAACTTTATCCAGTTAATGATGGGGAATGAAATAAAATATTAAAACTGTAAAAATATCTCAAAGTATTTTTTAAGATAAGCAGATTCAGACCTCTAAAGACCAACAGGCTTGACCCTCCCCTCCACCCCAAAATACAAAACTTAAAGCACAAGGACAGGGACAACATGCGTAGGTTGATTTATCACCAACCAGAGTTCCTAAGATAGACGTAAAACTAAAACGTTGCATAGTTTGGATTTCACAGTTTGCAGAAATTTGAAAGAAAAGGTTGTTCATCAGAGCAAGCTAACTTCTGAAATAAACAGCCCCAATCTCAGTGGGTTATGGCACAGAAGGATTGTTTCCCGTGATGCCACTGTGCTGGTGGGTTGGTGGCTCTGGAGAACGGTTGGCTGGGGGGAGGGGATGCTTTCCTCTGCTTGATCATTCAGGCAGCTTTCATCTCCGGGTTCCACCAACCCCTAGGGTTTCAGTACCCTCCACTGCACCTGCTGTATCCAGGGAATGATAGAAATTGTGGAGAATTATATAAGAGGCTTGGGGGCCAAAACTGAAGGACACATGCATTGCTTTCCCCACATTCCTTTGGCCAGAAATCAGTCATCTATGAGATGGGGTTCTGAGAAAGGAAGAAGTCTAAGCAAGTGGCCAGCAGGGAAGGAAACCAGCTGGTAAGCAATCAATGTCAGCCTCCCCCACCAAAAATGTAAAACCCTAGAATTGATATCTTCATCCAAAGAGAACCAAGCAGGCACCAGGCACCGGAGCCTCCAACAGCAGTCCTCAAACGTGACTCGCCAACCGTGTGTATCACAGACTTCTCAAGGGGCACACGGACGTAGAACACTTTACGTGACTCAATTTCCTGACTTTTAACTTGACTCTTTCTCCCAAATCTGAGCTGAGATCTGATCTGCATGTTCGTGCGTGTTCTATTTCCTATCTCACTCTGCAAAAGGTAGGCACACCACAGGCACGCCACGAAATGTCAGTCAGCAACCGAAGCTCTCTGTCTTTTGCTGTGAAGGGTTAGAACACAGCAATTTCAAAGATAAAAGTAAAACAATGTATCATTCTCACAATAAATTATATCCATCCTTGGATCCATGAACTAATTGAGGAAAAAAGACTAACACATTAAAAAATGCACCTCCATCAAAATTGTACACTTAATGGTCAATAACTTATCAATATAATATAATCATGTTTTTTTGATCTATTTGTTCTAATCCTACTTCTACACAATCCTTGTAATTAAGGACAGTCTCTACTAGATTCTGTGATTAAATATCTTTTGGTCTTGGATTGTGTGATGTTGTGACTTTTTATCTTTTGTTTTTATATTTCTTTTTGTTTTATCTCGTCTGGACATTAAGAGAAATTTAGAGAGTTTACATGAGGTGATGGTAACTAGATTAACTGGTTTTATCTTAATTTTACATGTCTTTTAAGTTCCATAATATATATAACTTACCCTATCATTTCTCAGTCCTTTACCGTGTTTACATCTCATATTTTTTATCTTTAAGTTTTAGCCTTTCCTGTTCTAAAATCAAATTTATCCTTTAGTTATTTTCAGTATTATTAGCTTCCTTACTCCTTTATTAATAATGTCTCTCAAGTTCTTTTTTCTCTAAATTGTATTCTACTCTGTTTTTAACTACTTCATATCTTATTTTTCATTAGTAGCTTAAAGCTTATCTTCAGTTATTTTCACCCATTTTCATCTTCTTTAAGATTCTTCTAACTGGCTGACGGGTTTTATACCAGCTTACATCACACTTGACTGTAACCAGGATGGTTTCTCTTCCTTCTCCGAGGTCGTGCATCTATTCACCTGGTATGAGGCTCATCACAGGGCCAAGAAGGAATGAGCTGATCTAGGGATGAGAGGGATCTGGCCAAATTATATGTGCCCCAATTCTCTTCCTAAAGCAGCCCCAGACTTAACAACTCTTTCTACCTTTTCTCTTTCTACTTCACTTACAGCTCAGGTACAGCCCTTTTCATGTTGTTTGGTAGTTATTTGTTCATAACGTTACCTTCCCACTGGATGAGAGCTCCTTGAGACTGCATCTTAGTCCAAAGGCTGCATCTTAGTCACTGTTGCACGTTCCCAGCACACAGCACAGCGAAGTGATTCAACCACTAATGGTCAGTAAATCAGTGAATGGATGGTACTCACAGCCAGGAACAAGAGGCGTGAGCAAAGAAAATGAAAACGGCGTAGTATGTATGTACCTTCGTGCACAAGAGCACACATCCTACACATTCAACTACGAAAACAAAGAGCAGTCGTGTCACAGGACTTCTGTTTGCTCAAAAAATCCCGAGTTCCTGTACTCTGCTTTTATCAATTGGTTCTTAACATAAACTAATAAGCCAACACCTTCCTAAGGCCTTATTTGATGAGAGTTCTCTAGATTCTACAATTTCCGTTCTTCTAATAACGACGTTTCCTGTGCATCGGGGCTTTAGGGTTACTACTGAACTGAATTCAAGACACACTCCCCAGTCTCCCTTCACTGAAACACAGCATTGGTCCCCTCTGAGATCCTGGCTTTCCAGATTCTCAAAGTTTAATTTCACTGAATCCACCCAAACCACCAAAAGTGATGCTAAGTGCGGGTGGGGATAAGGGCAAGTTGCCTGTGAACATCTGGAAATTAAGGGGTGTGGTCCTCTTGAAAGTCCTAACTCTAATTGGAACCTTCTTCTGAGTTCCCGACCAGCAAATCTAAGGGCTGGTCGTGTGTCATAAACTCTACACGTGCAAAGCAGAATAACTGGTTCCCATTCTGTCACCAGCACCCTCCCTCTCTGCGCCCTCCACTCTGCCCGGCCCCAGGCTCTCCATCTCTGTACTCACTACCTTCATCTACTCTCCCTCACGCGCACACCCCTGCCTCAGCCTCCATCCCAGTTCTGCTGACTGTACTTTCCAAGTTCTCATCAACTCTGCCTCCCTCGCTATTTCCAAGGCCACTCCTAGTTGGCCTCCACTCCTCCCAACCTCTAGGGTCTCCTTGTTGGCTTCTTAGCTTTCCTCTCTTTACCCCTTCTAATCCATTCTCCTTTGGGCAGCCATGATGATTTTTGTAAAAATATGAATTTTATCCGGGTGGAAGCTTGCTAAACTTTTCTGGAACCTTCCCCTTACACTTAAAATCAAGTCCAGGATCCTCAATACACCTCTACAAGCACTGCAGGATTTAGCGCTTGCTTGTCCAGAGAGGTTCAACTCACGCCAGCCTCCCGATGGGTCACAATGCTCCTATAATATGGGCTTTTTTTCAGATCAAGTGTATGCTTTTTGTTCATGCTCTTCCCACTCCTTGGACTATTCCTCTACCCACTTGTTAGTTTCTTAATTCCTCCCCAACCTTCAGATGCCTGAGAACTGCCCTCCTACAGCAATTAAAATAAACTGAAACAAATAGGAGCATAAAAAGAAACAGCAGCTTGTACTTTCAAAGGTGTCAACAGCTGAAGACATAAGATCACATCAGCACTGGATAATTGCCCAGAGAATGCAGTGTGTGTGTGCATGCACGCGCACAGACACACACACACACACACACACAATTATGTTTAAAACAAACAAAAAAAAGCTAACCAACTAAAATGTAAGCATCTGAATGGAACTTTAGGGAAGCGAGGTCTTTTTCTTAGAAATAGGCTTCAGAGGTAGCAAGAGAAATAACAAGTTACTCACAGAAATATAAATTTATTTTTCTCACACAACAGTAAGTCTCAAGGAGTCAGTCCAGGGATGGCACAGCAGTGTGGAGATATAATCAGGGACATGGGCTCTTCCTACCTTCCTGCTCCACTGCATTCAGCGTGTTGAATTTTCTTTTCATTCTTATCATCGCCTCACAGAACCAAAATGGCTGCTGCACATCCAGGCTAAAGTCTGTATTCCAGGCAGGAAGGAGAACTGGAAAAGGCAGCTGATAGCTCATTAGCTGAAACTGTGGCACATGGCTGCCCCTACATGTAAGAAAACTGGGCAAGTGAATGTTAACTTTTACAGCTTCTCCTGGAGAGAGAGATAAAAGGAAAGGGCTTAGGAATGGAGGTTGTGTGAGCATATGAACATACTAGGGATAATAAATAGAAAGAATGGTACTTAATTAAATGGTAATTAATGTAATTAAATGGTGCTGTAATTAAATAATTTATTTCCATATTTTAAATTTCACAGATATCATCTTTTATTTAGTGTTCTGTTTTTATTACATTTACCAGAATTTCTGCAATTTGTCTCACAATATGTCCCCCAATTTTATTTCATTTTCTCCATGAAGATTTCTTAGTTTGATTGTGTGTGTATTATTTTTTTAAAAAAATAGGGCCCTTCAAGGGCGTGTGTTTTCTAGCAGAGTAAACCTGTTCAGAAATGGAGCAGTACTATTATGAGAATGAGAATGGTTTTCTCCACAACCACCTGTCCTTTTAAAGCCTAAGATTCATCCAGCTGAAAACTAGCACCATTGAAGATCCAGGGAGCTCAGCAAACAATTCATGCCTCTAAGAGACAGCAGGGGGCAGTGCAGCATAAGCAGTGAGTGGGTCTAGTTAGAGCGGATACAAAATTTGATTCCATCAAATTGAACTAAATATAATTTTTAAGTGTGTGCCTTGCCCAGGTCGTTATGCCACCAGTTCATCATGGTTTCAACCTCATTTCTGCAGATGAGCCACTCACGATGCCCTTTGTGTGACACACATTACATTTGGCTTATTAACATTCAAATTCTCTCCAGATGGGAGATTGTTTACTGAATACACAACTGTGTTGTCTAAAGCAACACCATCCAAAGCATTTTTAGCTTATTTTAGGAAATGATGAGTTCACACCCTGATATTTGTGTCCACAACTGGGTCACATGGGACTTCTGCAGGTAAATGGGCAGAATGGCTTCGGCAAACTACCTACTTTTAAGGGTGAGGCTCTAAGGGCTAAAGCTGTATTATTTTCTCCTCTAGAAATTTTGAATCCAAAGATAAACCAGAGACACATATCAATAGCAAACTAGCTTCTTTTTTAAAAGAAAAGTATAATGACACTTTAATCTTCTTTCATCTTAAAACATATATTTCTTTTTCTGAATCTACTGAGATTTTGACCCATGAAGAGCTGTTGAATCAACAGAGCATTAGAGTAAAGAAAAAACTAGATCATATCTTCATCCAGGGATGATACATTGATTGTAACAGATGGAAAATCCAATGGACTAGAACCAATTGCATGGAGGTCTGGGCTGGGAAGGATTTTGAGGCTATCTCTGGACTTGATAAGAAAAGGTGCACTAACTGCTTAGTGATGTCTGCCATAAGTGAAGAGATGAGAGCTGACAATATATTGGTCACATATTTACACACTTTCTATCTTTATCTTACTCTCTTTTGATACCATCTCCGGTCATTACATTTTTGAGCATCTATTTTATATAGAACACTGTGTTGGTTTCTATAGAGGGCACAAAAATTGAAAAAAAGAAACACTGAGATGGTCCCTGTTCTTCCAGAGATGATAATAGAGAAAGAAAGAATTAAAATCTATGTAATTTGAAATAGAATCACTCAAGTTTCATAAAGAAGTAAAAACAGAGCATTCTGAGGGTTAACCAGTGTAAAGATCGCTCTAGTCAGAGATCAGAGCACATGTCCCAGAGGTGAAATTTTCTTCTGGGTCGTGAAGAAAATCTAAGACTTCCACAGGGAGACTAGATGTAGGAGGAATTCCATAAAACCAGAGGGACATGAATACAAATGAGAGGAGGCCGGGTTCAGTCAGGAAACCGCTCCAGGGGAAGGTGGGTGGTACACAACAGTGCTGAAGGCAAAAGGTATCACATAAGGAACCTTGCCTCTGGAAAGGGCACCATTAATATATTCCCTACATGTTTATGCATTAAACAGAACCATTCAGTGACATCTGCAAGGCCTTAGGGCTTGGAAGGCTTGAATGCAAATGTTTGGGCATCTATTTGACCTCTTTGTGCTGAGTCTGGTTGGCCAGCAAGCGGGCAAAGAACTCTGCAAACTTTCGGCAAAAATTTAACCCAAGTCTCAACGTACTGATCAGCAATAAGGACAATATGTCTTCCCACACAGGTTTATTAGAAGAGTTAAATACGTGAGTGGATATTAAAGGGCTTGGGACCAAGTGGGTTCTGAAAAAATATTAACTGAATTGTGAGAGCTCTGCTACCAGAGCAGTGTTCTACAATTTGAATTTTCAGCAGCGCTGATTGGACACATTGGTCTCCGTCATTACATTTACGTAGTATCCTTTTCCCCTTGTGTCTTAAAGTTTAGAATCTTCTTTTACTAGGTGAACCATAAGAGATGCTGCTAGAAGGGCAACAATTATAAATGAATTGTTTCCATGACAGCTGCTTGCCGGACAAGGTGCTTCCACAAGCACAGGTCAGCTGACCCTCTTTCTCAGGTGTTCAAAACAAAGCACGCCATCGAACATCCACAGAAAATCCAAGTTGAATATTTAAATTATGCAAGTGAATCTAGTATTCTACAGTATTATCACTTGTTGTTCCCGAAAAGCAGTTTCATGTTCTTTGAATACAACAAAAGTATAGTGATTGCTCACAAATCTCCTAAATTAGTCTTAAAAACAGTCCTTACCACCAGCAAAGGGACCTCTGCAGTATCTGTGATACTACAGGTTCTTCTCTTGCCTTACCTGGCCTTGCTGAGGATATTCTGGGCTAGGCCTGCGACCAAGCCTGGAGCCATCCTTCACCCACCCCAACTCCCAGCCCAAAGGCATCTTCACTTCAAACCTAATTTGACAGGTTCCCAATAAATCAAGATGTTGGCCCAATAGGATTTGTTTTTAATTGGAAATGGATTACACAGAATATAATTGACCAAATGAAGTTGGCAGCCAATGGAAAAACAAACTCAGACCTCACTGGTGAACGTGTCCTTCCATCTGTTTTAGGAACAGATTTGGAGAGAAATCCTAGACTTAGGAAATGGTGGTTATCAACCATCTCCACCCTTTTCCTCTGTCCCTCAGGGGATTAGAAATCATAACAATGGGAGTGCTGGAAAAAAAAAAAAAAAATAGGAGAGCTGAATGCTGTCCCTATTTCCAAAGCTCAGTGGATGTGCTCAGGGTAAGGATTAACTAGTTTGTGGTACAAAGAGGCAGGAAGAAAAGGGAATTAGCATTCTCTGAGCACCTGTTAATGGCAACCACCCTAGCCAAGTGAAGTTCCTATTAAAACCAGATTGGGAAAAAACCACCACCAGCACTCTTGGGGGCTTATTCTGAGCAGAGGAAGGGGGGGTGGTGGTAAAAAAGTGAGAGACATATCTATTGCTCTTTTCTTACAAGGACTGGTCTTGCCTAAGAATTGAGTTATATTAAAGAGGGGAAAATGTCATTGCAAAACTTCTGTCAGTTCTCTGTGCTTCCAGGAGCAGGACCCAGAGTAAATGCCCTTTGTTTGGCAGAGTGAGTTCATAAGCTTTAAAAATGTCACAGAAAACTTGTGTGGTGGAGGAAATAAGAGGAACGGCTCTGTACAGTCACAGGAATTTGAAGTTCAGGAGGGGAGAAAGGTTTGGTAGAAGGAGAAATCCGAGAAGATGCAGGCAAGTCCCTGTCTAAGCAAGACACAGCCAGTGAGAAACCCTTCACAAGGGACACCAGCTGATGCTGGTGTTGGAGTTGAATTTTCAAGTCGTTGCTTCTTCTGTGTCATCATCTTAAACCTCCCAGTAAAGGTTGTTCTATACAATGGACTTGTGTGGGTGGAACTTGGGAAGAATAAAGGGATTGAATGCAGGAAATGAGCTGGGGTGAGTAGGAACAGAATGAAGGGCAGCAAGGACAGGAAGTAAGATGCTGGGAGATGGTCAGGGCTTCAGAGAAAGGGGAGCGTGAGAGCAGAGAAAGGGGAGCATGAGAGCAGAGATGGCTGTAATAGATCAAAGGTGGAGGCCTCCGAACTCCAAGGTGCAGGAAAACACCGGGGAAGAGAGCTGAGGGTGGGGATGTCGGGTTTCCAACTGAACGTGGAAACACATACCAAAGAGTCAAGTGCAGTGTGAGGCAGAAGCTGGTGGCTGTGGGACTAGCCAAGTGGGTAACATACAGTTAAATTATTAACTTCTTTTCACTGAAATGGAAGAATGTCAACAACCTACCCGATGTCATAGAACTGAAAAGGACATTAATCTCTAGCTCAAACTCACTTCTTTACTACCTTCCACTCTTTTTCTAAGAAATAATAGCTAATACTTATTGAGTCCTTACTATACGCTCAGACCTCTGCTCTGCTGAGTCAGGTGCTATTATTCTCCTCGTTTTACAGCTGGGGAAACTCATCTTCAGAGAGGTTACAAAACTTGGTAAAGATCACAGAGCAAACAAAAGACAGAGCCAAGATTTAATTACAGGTGTTTTTTTTTTTAACCCCAAATTCCCAGTTCTTAACAATTAGTTATACAGCTTAGTCTGGAATGACATAAACTGAATTGATAACACAGATGTATACCTACGGACTAGCTGCTATTGTCACTCATATTAACAAACTAACTTATTGGATTTGCGGTGTAGGGAGGAGGAGATTTTTTTTAAAAAAAGTTATTGCCTATACAATTAGGAAGCAAGTTGAAAAGGGTAGGTTAGACTATTCATCTTGACGAGATATTCAGGACTGAATAGTGCCAAGCATAAGGGAAATCTAACTCTTTTCATATGAATCCCAGAAATCTGCAGAAGAAAAAGATGACTCACATACAAGAAAGCTTTTTAAAAGCATCTCTTTATTTGCTATAAGAATATAATCTGGCATGTCTATACAACCCATCATGCAAAAAAAACATGGTAGGCATTTTACAAGCAATGCAGAATTTCAGTATCTGTACATTTGCTCAATTAAAAGATTAGCAAAGGCTGAAAAGTAACAGCTTGGGATAAAAGAATACAGAAGGAGCCAACTTTCTTCCCTAGGATCATGGCTTCCAGTGCTAAGGAACACAGTCAAGAAAGCACAACTACAGTTTCAATACATAAGACTGACGGTATTGAGGGACAGGTGAGGACCATCATTTGTGGGTTGATCCATTGGAGGCAACTACCCCATGAACAGTCTCACTGTGTGGCCTAATGGCTCTGTGCAGCAAGCACTAAGGCATCTGTATTCAAACAGGTAGGAATTACCTGTCAAGTTAGCCTAATTCAGGTGGATTAGACTCTACCAGCCTAAGGAAGTGTCCTCCTGCTCGGGCACCAAGCGGGGAGCTAAGAATTACAATTGCTTCCTTAACAAAAAGTCACAGTGATTTTCCTTTCTGTATAGTAATTAAATTTCCCTGAGATACTTTTGCAAAGCACATTATAAATAAATTGCTTGATATCATGATGAGCACTAAACTCTGGTGCTGCCTCAACTTGCAGAACTGTGGTCTACCGGAAAAGAACATGGAGAATGAGAAGAGAAGGTGCTAAGCCCTTTACAATCAGATCCCAAAGGCTGTAGCTGAGGGCACAGCTCCCTTTTCGCCAGGGCATCCCGCAGAGTTTGCCCTGGCTGTGGGATGCTCATGGCTACCTCTGTTGTGCACCTATGACTCTCCAGGCTCGGCAACAGCAATCAGAAGCTACGTTATCCCTAATCCTCTTCACAAAAGGCAAGAGCAAAGATTATGAAGCCCATTTTCTAGTTAAGCAAACTGAGGCTTTTAAAGGTTATGCCATTTAGACCGAGGACCCACAACCAGTTATAGACAGGATAGGCTCGGAGATCAGACCTGCCTGACAAAAAACCTGATGTTTTCCACTGCACCAGACCATTTCTGAAGGGATCAAAAGTTATTTCTTACCTTGAAACTTTCCTTACCATTTCTGTGAGTTTTGTAAAAACTCTAGCGAGAGATACGGAAAAGCCAAAAAATGCCACCATGAAGAGAGGTAAGTTATAAACTTCTATCCCACCAACAATTGTGAGAACAGCTGGGCTCCCGAAGGGACTCAGATATGTGGTCTGTTGGGAAGATGACCTGAAATTTAACTTAAAGTCACCTCCAACCTTACGGGGAAAAATCTGCAAATAAGGAATTCAAATTAGCTTCAGCATTTTATACTCTCCAGAACCAGGACCATAAGACTAAATGGACATCTCCTGGGTGAATCTCAAACCAGGAGTCTCTGAGGCACAGGCATCCCATTGACTTCTGCCATTGTCTACCGTGAGTCAAGATGCAAGATCGGAGGAAAGCAGAGCCACAATGCATCTCCTATAAACTCTCATGTCCTTAAAGGTACAGGGAGGCCATCGGGCATGAGGCATATAATGAGAACCAAAATAAAGAGAAGGGTCTTTATTGTATCTGCTTCATGAAGCCTAAGTTCACAAGTATCTATCAATACAATTCATCAGTTCTCCTTTCCCTCTAAGATTGTTTCACTCATTTGGTAGTGTATACATGTCAGTGCAACTCTCTCACTTCCAAATGAATGGAACAAATGGCTAGTGGGAAGCTGCTGCAAAGCACGGGGAGATCAACTCAATGCTTGGTGATGACCTAGAGGGATGGGATAAGGAGTGTGGGAGGGAGGCTCAAGAGGGAGGGAATGTGGAGATATATGTATAAATACAGCTGATTCACTTTGTTGTACAGTGGAAAGTGGCACAACATTGTAAAGCAGTTATACTCCAATAAAGATCTAAAGAAAAAAAAAGATTGTTGCATTCAGAAGTACAACTTTTGTTTGGAATGCTTTTACTTTGAAAGTTCCATGTTTACTTGAATTGTAAATATTTGTGTTGAAAATGGGAAAAGACGTTTTTAGAAGTGCATTTCTTAAATACAATGATTATTAAACCAATATTCTCATTGGGGCAAGTCAATTTCCAGGGATGAAAAAAGTGTCAATGGAAAGAATTTCATTTTTTCCTGAACAGTTTGCATCATTTTAACGTGGGTCCAATTTAGACTTTGAAAGATCTATACCAATAAAAGCTGCATGAGACAACCCTCTTGCTAGCTTGCTGCTAGAGGCTGCATGGACTTCCAAATCCTGTGACTGATGGGTGTATAACAGAACAGCAAAGGGGAAACTCACAGACAGCCTTCACTGTGCCTTGGTGGAGTCAACACTGATAGCACCAGCCCCAAAGGCCTCCAAGGGTCCTGGAGGCGTATCCTGCTGTGGCTGGTGAGTGCCCAGAGACAGACGAGTGGGCCTCTCCTTCACTCCCTCTTCCCCTTGACCTATTTTCTGTTCCAGTTATGTGAGATGTTCTGAATCTTTTTCATTTTGATCCTCTGATCCAGCATCTTGTACCTTGCAGGATGCTCATCGGTTTTCTTTGGGACAGAAGGTGCGTAGGAGCTAGATGCATAAGCAGGGCGTTTAAAATGACGCAGAGGAGCCTTGATGACTGCAGGCCATGCAAAGGAAGACAGACAATGGTTAGCCTCACCAACTACACAGTGGGCGACTTCCTGGCCCCGGACCTGTTTGTTTTCTTTAAAACCAGGAAACAAACAGGGGTGAATTCTCACTAGAAATCTTATTGCAAATAGATGAATAAGCACATTATCACCTTGGTCATTCGCTTAAAATAAATAAAGAAAATTTCCTAGAAATAAAAAATTCCTAGAGATAGAGAGTGATGACCCCAGAATACAAAGTTTCTGACAATGAATGGATAGGGTTAAGGAAGTGAAAGGGAGCAGTGGCGGCACTTTGGAAAATAGCAAAGCAAACACAGGTGAGTACAGCCACATCATTAATCAGCACTTAGCATTGTATGTAAGCTTTTAGGATTGCTAAGTGGCACACAATCCTGGAGTGCTAATAAAAAGCACATCACTCAGAAAATATTTGCAAAGTACATGTATAAAGGTCTCGTATTCAAAATATAGAAAGAACTCTTAAATTTCAACAAAAGGAAAAAAACAACCCAATTTAAATATAAGCAAAGATCTGTACAGACTTCTTGACAAAGAAGATACACACATGGCCAAAAGGCATAGGCAAAGATGCTCAACAATTTTTGTCATTTGAGAATTGCAAATTAAAAAAACAATGATATATACTACATGCCTATTAGCATGCAATACAGTTAAAAGAAGAAAAAAGCATATATACATCTAATCTTATTATAAAATCATATAAATATGTGAATAGGGGAATCTGGGAGAATATATATTTAAATCATAGCAATGATTTTCTCTGAGTAATAAAAACATGGAAATTTTATTTCTTTTTGGTTGTTTACACTTTCTATTTTTTCTGTGGTGATCAAGTTTTAGCGATGTAAGTTTTTAAAAAGAAACATGCTACTAAAAATTTCTTCGATAGAATCAAGTATCAGAGCTATTCTACACAATTATACGTAATGGAAAGTCAGGAAAACTGAGTTTACTCTGCGCTTTAGTCCTAGACCTTTCAGAGCACTCATAGCTGAGGATACTTTTCATGGCCTAGAGGTCAATATTCATTCTTCGACTTCTTAAAGTACTTACTGTGTGTCCTGCAGAAACAAAAATGAACAAAACAAGCAGTAACCTCTGCCCTCATAGGGCTTCCATTCCAGTAAGCCCCTCTGAAACCTGTGACTTGCTTACAGAAGAAAAAGCGTTCAATCATAATAAGTGATGCTATTACTATGAGCTCCACACTATTCACACCAACTTTGCCTCTGGAGTTAGGCTAACACATAGTTAAGATTTTCAGCAAATGGTCCTATCGTGACAGAATAATGTATGTGCAGAACAGATTTTTTTGTAAAAAGATCTCAGAATATTTAATTCTGTTCCTTGGGGATAAACAAGGGATTGCAGCACAAAACACTCTAGGAACAAATATAAAAGTAGTCCTGTTACCCTGGAGAATGGAGTAGAAACAGGCAAGGGCTTCAAATTAAAAGCTGATTGTCCCACAGGTCTGGGCTAGCTGATTTACTGCTCTTTAAGTCACAATCCCTCTCCATATTCATTCTATTTTCGCTACTCAGCATGAACCCAGCCAAAGCATTATTGGATTTCCCACTTCTCAGCATGAAGAAACATTTACCATTTGCTAGAATTTTGATTGTCAGAACCAAAACTCTCCTTGCCACTGGAGTCGCTGCAAATAGAGTTGAACCTGCTGATAGAGATCGGCTCCCCACCGAGATCATGGAAATACTTATATGCCTGCTGTCACCCTCACTCAAAATGTGGGGAAAAAGAAAAATTCTTACAGTGTTGTTTGTATGCACTGACTGCCTTTCCCCTCTGCAGGGGAACATGATTTGATGACAGGGCAAAACAGCAGCACCCAGGATGAGGCACCATTTTGAATTTAATGGGGACCTTTCTTCTGGGGTGGTGCTGTGGCCGGTTAGGGACACTTTCATTTGTCTTGTGGTCATCCCTCAGATATTTCTGGAAGGGGGTCTGGCGCTTTCCCTTTCCATGACTGGGCACCTCCCGCAGCTGAACCCAAGCAGCGGTGTTACAGTCCCCTTCCCCTTGCCCACCCGAAACCCACCCCCACCACACAGAGAAGGACCAAACTGGGAACAGAACCCCCTCCCTTCATATACTTGATTATCAGCAAGCTGGACACTCTTCCTCTTGAGGACACATTCACAAGGTCTGCTCTCGTCTCCTAGAGCAATTTACTTGGAGAAAACGATCTCATTAGCTAATGAAGATTTCTGCACAGAGCCTGAACTTGGGGAAGTCATTATCTATATTACTTTCAAATATGCTTAGGAAAAGAAAAGTTTAAGACAGAAACTGATACATCATCATCCTTTATTTTACAATTACACACAGCGTGTTTTTTTCCTAGAAGTGATGCTCTTTTAGGAGTTTTAATCCTCATTTGTTTAAATCTCATCTTTTTCATAAATGCAAAGGTATTTTCATTCCTCCCAAAGGTGTCTATGACTTTTACCCTTTCTTCTGCCACCATCAACATTTTATTCTCTCTCTCTCTCTCTCTCTGGGACTACTTTGCTTAGTGGCTACTTTTTTTCCCCATAAGAAACTAATGCATACAATTATTCTTCAGAAAATAGATCGAGATTCTTTCATATATTGAATTAATATAGCTGTTAGCTGGATTCAGATATTGAAATATGAATGAGGTTTTTTAAGCTCCTTATTTGCTGTGTATTTAGTCCCAAAGTACCCTTCAATCAAGTTATAAATGCAGTCAGTGTTGTTGGGCGTGGGAGGGGTTCTTCAGTCAAATGTAACTCGGCTAAACTAGTTGTGTTCATGGCAGGGCTTCTCAGAGACCTAAATGATGACGACATGTATTATGAATCCCTAAGAACAGCCAGTGGCATGTGGTTTTTCTGAATTTGATTAGGCTAAGGAGCCCCCTTTATCAGGAGCGTGCCAGGCTTTCAGAAAGACTGGGTTCATCCATTGCACTGTCACAATATCATGTCATGTATTTTCGTGATATTAATTCAGTATGCCCTGTTGTTTGCCCTGAGAGCAGGCAGAAAGAATGGTCACTAGTGCTCATCTAATCTAGGTGCAGCCTAATTCCCGTGCGTTAAATCATAACCTGTATTAGAACTCAACTCTGTGTTTTCACTCCCCCCCACAACTTCAGTGTGCTCTTTGGGAACCATTGCACGGCAGCAGCAACTTGGAGAATTTCCAAATTTCCGGTTGCAGAGTATTGCCTCCAAAGGCAGCAACTTGGTTTACTCTTTGCTTCGGAATAAATTCTAATACTGTCAAGTTTCTTTAAAGAAAGAAGTGTTGGGTGTGTGTTTTCTTATCTTTCAAAGATAATGCCATAACATGACCTTTGGAAAAAACTTTTCCACCTGTAGACATTTTCTAATGGCATTTGCACATGCACACAAGCACACACACACACAAACACATACACTAAGACTAACAAGATAAAAAATAATCATTTATTGCCTCTTAAGTGTTGTTTTACATAAAGAGCAAAATCCCAGTGCCGCATACATTCCATTTCTAAAGTCAGTGTCTATTAGTATCTGTCTGAAATTTGATGCAAAATCCTTATAAAAATACAAAAATCATCCATGAGTTCTGAATTGCAAGGGATTGACATGTTAACATCTGTTCCATAGAGGATGAAGTGATATAAGAACTGAGCCTGTGATTTTCATTTCAGGATCTGCGATGGTAAAATAATTATAATATCTGACATACTTCATGTACTAGGCACAATGCTAAGAATTTAACGTGAACTAGCCTTTAATATTCACTACGATCCAACAGGCAAGCATTATTATCACCCCTTTTTTATCACCACCTTTTCATCACCCCTTTTTTAGTGAGGAAATTGAGGCTTAAAGAGCTTAAGTTTACACAGCTAGCATGCCGGAGGTCTGGATTCTGGGTTCACAACCAAGCGGTCTAACCTCAGATCTCTGATATTTAAAATAACCTGGGACCAAAGTTCAGGGTAAGTTTTAATAACTACCATAATAAGTTAAGGTAGTAATTCATTTATACTATCAGTATTTGAGGATATGTCTGTGACATATGGGATCCTTGAATACCCTTGTTAGTGGCCGTAATCATGCTTCCCCCAAAGCAAAAGCAAATCACTCCCTCTTAATCCAATTTGTGTGGTAGTGGCTCAGGAAGGAATTGCATAAAGGTCATGGCTAACAGGTCTCTTAAATAGCTGCTTTTGTCCTTCCCCTCACCTCTGTGGGGTTGGGGGTTGGGATGCTAACGTGTTCCAAAAGTCCAAGCACCGGAGACAAACGATCAAGTCAAAGGAGCCCCAGGGTCAAGGGTGAATTTTCTTTTAATTAATTTTTATTGGAGTATAGTTGCTTTACAATGTGTTAGCTTCCACTTTACAGCAAAACGAATCAGCCATACGTATACATATATCCCCTCCCTTTGGACTTTCCTCCCATTTAGGTCACCACAGTGCATTAAGTAGAGTTCCCTGTGCTATACAGTATGTTCCCATCAGTTGTCTATTTTATACATAGTATCAATAATGTATATGTGTCAATCCTAAGCTCCCAATTCCTCCCACCCCACCCCTTTCCCCCTTGGTATCCATACATTTGTTCCCTATGCCTGTGTCTCTATTTCTGCTTTGGAAATAAGATCATCTATACCATTTTTTTAGATTCCACCTATATGTGTTAATATACGATATTTGTTTTTCTGATTTATTTCACTCTGTATGACAGTCTCTAGGTCCATCCATGTCTCTACAAATGACCCAATTTTGTTCCTTTTTATGGCTGAGTAATATTCTATTGTATGTATGTACCACATCTTCTTTATCCACTTCTCTGTCAATGGGCATTTAGGTTGCTTCCATGACCTGGCTATTGTAAATAGTGGAGCTACGAACATTGGGGTGCATGTGTCTTTTTTTAACTTGGTGGTTCTCACCCCTTGCTGCATATGAGAACCACCTGGGCAGCTTTTAAAAATCCTGGGTACCCCAGATCCATGAAAGTAGAATCTGTGGGGGTTAGGCTGAAGCCTTAGGACTTTCTAAAGCTCTTCAGATAATTCCACTGTGCTGGAGTTTGCAAACTACTGTTTCAGTCTCGCCAATCTTCCCCTCCTTATCTTCACAAAAGAAACAACAGTGATAATATTTTGCACACACTGCAAGTGTTCCATAAACTGTAAAGAGCTAGCCAGGGCTCTTGCTATAGTTTGATCACAACGAACTGCCTGGCTGGCGAGGAGTCCTTTATGCATCCATTAAAGTTACTTGCGGTCTTCAAAACTTTGTTTTTTTTTCTCTCTCTCTCCTACCCACATAGTTTGTTTTTCCTATTGTGTCTGAGAAATGAAAAAAAAATTTTTCTTTTTGTTGGAAAAAGCAACTTGGATGCTATCATTGGGGGCCTGTGAGGAAATCGGCAACAAGAAGAGCCAACACTTGGAGTCAGCAATCTTTTCTAAATACATTGAACATTTGGAAATAGAGTAGGACCGAAGAGGATATTCCTGGTGTCTGACTAAGGGTGAGAGGAAGAGTGCGAGCTTTGCAGTCAGAGAGACCAGGGTTTAAAGCCTCCTTTACCTCCCCCAGCTGTTTAATCTTAGGCAAACACTTCCACTCTCTAAGTGTCACTTTTCCGCTCTGAATAACAATATTGCACACCTAACAGGGCTGCTTGGAAGGAATCAGTGAGATGGGGCACGTGAATGATTAGTACAGTGTCTGGCATAAAGAAGGCCTTCAGTTAAGGGCAATTTTTATTATTATTATTATAGTGACAGTGACCGTGTCTGGGGGGAACTGCTGATGGGTAAGGAGAGACTAAACCCTAAGCAAACGGAGCTCTGGAAAGACTGGGATGGGCACCGCCATCCCTGGCAGCACCAACATTGGGATGCTAGGAAGGGGGCTGCTCGGCCTTCTGTCCTTTACAGAGGATCGGCCTGATGTTAGTTTCACTCTCCAGATTTGTCTTCTCTCTGGACTCTTTCTAGCTCCTTTCTGGGACATTTTCTCAGAGCATCTGGAATTCCAAACCCGACTTATGCCTGATTCTGATCAAGGCAGCCACACTAGCGCATTTGGTATGAATTAACTGTGTTCTGAAAACGAGCTCGTGGGAACACCCACAATCAGCCAAAAGACTCCTCTCACTGATAACATAAGCTCCACGGAGAGCGGAATCAAGACGGGTTCATCCCAATCCCAAAGGCAGAAACACACCCTTTAAAATTAGCGGTTTGGCTGAATTCGTTTTCATAGTTGGTCTTTTCCTTAAGGGACAAGTGGAAGATGTTAATTTGTTTCACCAGAACAGGAGACTTGGTTCTTGAGCAATACCCAGGCTTGCCAGCAGACAGTTTTAATAATGAAAGTGAAGTATAACAACTTTTTGTGAACCCGGGGCTTTACTGTTTAAGGAGCCCGGTAGAATGACCTGTCTTCTGCAGTGTTCAGTGTTTTTATAACCATGATCTCAACCATGTAGTCACCTCCCCATCCTTGAAAGGAGGTCTGATTCAGTTCTGTCTCTGTCCCCATGTGACTGGGACACATAATTTCAGTTTCCCATTAAAAAAACCAACCAAACAAACAAAAAACAACAAAACACAGAGACAGTAACACTCATTGCAGAGGCCTAAGTGAGAATGACAAGAAACCAATACGTGAGAAACAGCCAGCACAGCACCAACACATAGTAGGCACTCACCCAGTGTCAGTTTCCATCCCTTTCCTCAGAGGAAGATCCTACATTTCAGGAATTATCTGGAAGATTTGCAACTGCCAGGAAAACTCAGTAGCAGCATACTTTCCTAGCTAGGGAATTCCTTTGTCTCCTCAATACATAAAAGCATTACATGAAGGCCATGCGGATAAGTGTCCTTTCCTTTTGTAGAAATACAATCTAGCAACATGAACCCAGCTGGAAGATTACTCTTAAATGATGCACATTAGAGGCAGTGTTGGCTAAGGTGACAGTTTATTCTTAAACTCTTCAAGATGTAGTTTATATTAAAACTAGAATAATTAAACCCAGCATCTACATTGGAAAAGACTCTGGCTCTCCAAGGACTTTTCCTCAAGAAAACGAGCATACTAACTAATCTACTGCTTCCATATCTGAAGCTCACAGAGCAAAGAGCACAGGAGATAGGAAGCTTGCTGTCTGAGAAGCTATCCAGAAAAAGCCCAGTTAACACTGCCTGAACCAAACCACTCCCTAGTATGGAAAGGGGACCCGATTAGCATTTCCAGCTCTCCAGAGGAATACATGAAACGCACAGAGAAATGATGAACCACATAGTTCTGTTGCCCTTTATCCAACCTGAAGCTGTTTGCTTCCACCTGCAGTTCCATCCACCTGGATGCCCACGAGATCACCTGGAGAGCTTCAAATTTATCAATTCCTAACCCCCACCTCCAAGAGTCTCAGAAGTAATTCACTCTTTTAAGGTGGAGCCCAAGCATCAGTATGTTTATAACACCCAGCGATTCTAATGCATAGCCAGGTTGAAGAGCACTGGCTTAGGTGCCGAGTTTGTTTTGAGAAAAAGTCGGCTTATACTTAAGTTTCAAGGGATGCTTGGGGCAGCTGACAGGGTCTGGTCATTGCATACAGGAGTGGCCGACCCTTGGCCATGTGCTAAGACCTGTGACAAGAATCCAACCCATGAAGATCAACTTTTGGGAGAGGTGGTGTGGTATTGTGAGAGAAGCGTGGGTTTGGGGTGTCACAGAACTAGGGTAAGCTATTACCAGCTGTGAGATCCCAAGGAGATAATTTGTTTTGGGATTCAGGATTTTTGTTTTGTTTTGTTTTGTTTTGTTTTTTTGTAAAATGTGAGAAATGGTAATTTCTTTGCATGGTTGTTGTGAGGATTTTAAAGGGGCTATAACTGGGATAATGCATGTACAGTACCTTGCAACCTCTTGGAGGGCCAGTACGTCGTAGGTGCTTGGTATGTGGCTACCATCATTACATAGCACGGGAGATGAAAGGTCATCACCAGGAGACTTTTAATGGTGGCTTCCCTGGTGGATTTATTATGGTATAGAAAAGTCATATAATTCCCTGTACAAAACTGATTTTACTAGATGAAAGACCTCAGCACACAATGAAGAGATTACCTTAATGAATTTATTTGTGAATATTTGGCAGAGAACACACCACTGTGATTCACAAAGGGCTAATTATCCAAAATGGGCATTTGTGAAAAAAAAAATGTATATATTTTTTCAGCTACCTGAGGGAAACACTTTGCTGAAACTTAGTGCCATTTTAAGCAAAGCAGAAATATCTAGCCCATGTTCTAAACTATTATACCATGTACAAATACGGAGGCTCACTCAATCACTTTGGGCAATGCCTAACAATGCGTGTAGACTGCTGGAACCCTCAGATGGGAAATATGGCTTAGATACCCAACCAGGATGGAAGGAGTTTCAGTCCCTGAACTCTAATCTTGATGTAATTAGGAAACATGACAAACAAATGACTTTTGATCCTTCTTTGGAAGCCATTCTTGAACCACTGGTTCCCTGGTCTTTGAGATACCTCTTCTTTATGCTTCACCCCATAGATCACTGATCCTGGCTATAAACTTCATGAGGATGGGACAAGACGTTTTATACATTTGCATCCCCAGAACTTAGTCTAGTACTAATAACAGTTGGTGTTGAAAAATATTTAATGAATGAGTAAACTACTCAACATCACACTCAGTAACCTTCATAAAGCTGCCATTTACTAGAGAAGAGGAGAATTACTTAGAATACACAACAGCTGGCAAAGTTGACTAGAATCTACAAAACCTAATATTTCTCCCTTGCATCAGCAATGCCTTGCTACCTAGATTTGCTGCCCGTGTTCTCTCAAAGAAGAACGTTGGCAAGTTCCTTTCCTTTGAAGCTTCAAATTTGAGGCCAAGCACACTTGTTTTACACCAGTGCTATAACCTTAACCCATTTCTACAGGTCTTGCTATCGTCTGGAGAGGCACTGAGGAACAGTTTTCAAGTCCCTCTGACAAATAGGTGAAAGAGCAGGAGCACTTAGGTAAGGCTGGAAAATAAGCTCTTTCTTATTCAAACAACTGCTGGCTATTAAATACCTGCAATCTTATGATTTAATGATTAATGTTTTAATTTTATAAAAATATTATTTTAATTAATAAAAAAGAATAAGAAAGTCCTCTCTCAAGGAGATGATCATCTTCAGTTGAGTTGTTTTCATTTCACTTGCCCTGGCAAGCACAAAGTACATGAGGCATGCTCTTTCAAAGGAGAAAAATATTTGGGAGATTATGTAAGCTAAATCATCATGATTTTTTCATCAGTGTGTGCATTTTTCCACGTGTGCATCTGAAGATGGGAAGTGTAAGGCCAAATCAGTTGCTGTCCTTTGCTCACATCAACAATGACCTCTGCCAGAAGAAGCCTGTAAAGATAAATTTCTTTAGGGTTCTAGAGCTGTGAAGTGCTAAATCACCGCATAACAAATGTGCTTTGCCCTAGTCCATAATAAGAATTATAGCTGGCATCCCTTAAACTGAACTCAAGTTAAAAGGCAGTTGCAAAGAGAAAACTCACGGGAATCTTCACTTAAAATTAAGACAATGCAGGATCCCTCCACACCCCACAGTTGTGCTTGAGATCGGTACATGCATAATTGATCTAATCTCCAGGCAAAGTACAAGTGTGAAAAGAAAGGCCGTTCCAGTGTGGACTATTTGACGACATTCTTTATCCCCGACAATGAAACTTGAGCAAAGAGTACAGGCTTGCCACCTGCTAACTTTGGGCAAGCTATTTATCTGAGTATGCTTCAATTTCTTAATTTGTGAAATGGAGATAATAGTACCTTCCTAGGAGGGTTGCTGTGAGGATTAAATGAGATAATGCATGTGAAGAACCTAGCATTGTCCCTGATATTGGATGGATGTGCAATACGTATCAAAGTATTTATTGTTAAAAACCTGTATTAGGAAGATTAGAAGTTACCATTTTTGAAGTTAATCACTCAATAACTTACAATACACATAGTATTTTGTTTATGTAAAAGCAACATAAGCTTCCTAAAATGTCTTCAGACCTCAGGGCTGGTCAGTTCTCTTCTGAGGAATCCTCTGGATGGATGTTTTATCCGTAGTCCCCTAGAACAGGACACACAAAAATGTCACTGCAAGCCAGCTGGCATCTCAACACACCAACTCTTTCTACATAAGGCAACAGAGATTAGAAGCAGAGCTGCGTCTACTGCCAACACTACCGTGCAAGCCAGCAGCTGCACACACAGGAGCAATCAGCTATCTGCATCAGCAATGGCTATGGTACTGTACCTTTCCATCTAAGGATCACTTCAGGAAAGTGATGTGACCGAGGTGCCTGGGATAATCTGTTCAGAAGCCACTGACTAGTCTCCATCATTAGCAGTCATGACTGGAAGTGAAGCTCTGGGCCACTCCTCTAGCAAGAGCCAACATTTGCGCAGCTCTCCATCATTTACAGCCCACCCATGGAGCTTGACTGGGTTCACAAACCTCATGGGGCACAGTTGAAGTTGGCACTAGAAAAAAATTGGCTGCAGGTGCTATTACTTTACTATATAAGAATCACTTTGCTATAGACATGCAAGGAATCAAGGTGATGTCCCCAGAGTGGTTTGCTGGTGCTGGCATTTCAGGAGGAAGCTTTGATAATTTCAGAAACTGCACAAACACTTTTTTAATGAACTGGTCTCTAGTGGCTTCCAGATTGAAGCATGTGACAAACAATACAGTTTTGGAAGATAGTCACAGATTTTTCACTTAAGACGTTCTTTAATATATAATATTTGAGCATACAGAAAAGTATAATTAATAATATAACAAATACCCAAGTACTCTCTTAATAGTTTAATCAAATCTTAACATTTTGCATATTTGATTAAAAGTTTGTTTGAAAAGATTAATTATCAAGGTAAAGTACCTAATATACCCTTCCATAATGCTTTTCTTCCCACCCCAAAAGAAATCATCCAGAATTTGATGTTTATTATTCCTGTGCCTTTAGTCATTCAATTATTGCATTTATATGTATCCATAAGATATTTAACTTTTTTTTGCTTGTTTTAAAAGATACTAAAGGTTGTGTTAGATGGTATAAATCTTATTGGAACTTGCTTTTTGGCCCAACATTATGCTCAGCACTGTTTATACTAACAAAAAAATGGAAAACCACTGTCAATAGAAAAATGATTAAATATCCTGTGATATTCATATAATAGGAAGTTGTATAGATACTAAAATGGACAATGTTTTTCCAAAAACTAGCTTTATATTTTGCATGGAATTTCTTTTTTTTAAGAACTTGTATTGAGATATAATTGACATACAATAAATGCATGGAATTTCTTCTGCCATACATTAGCAAACATTCTGGAAGTTTTTCTTAAAATTGTGTCTCTTACAGAGCAGGAAAGAGAAAAAAGAATAAAAAGAATGGGAGAGAAAAGATGGCGGTGAAGTAGAGAGACGTGGAGTGCATCCCTCTCCACAGATGCATTGGGAATGCACGGAAGGACGCAGTAATTCCCACAGAGAACCAGCTGAACACCAGCAGACGGCCTCGGACACCAGAAAGGGCTGCGGGGAGCCCGACATAGCCGGTAGGGAGGCATCTACGAGGGCTCAAAGAGGGTGAAGCGGCGGAGCTGTGGCAGATGGGAGGGAGTGAGAAACACATGGAGGGTCCGCAGCGCAGCTCAGCGTTCCCGGACCGAGACATCGATCCACGGCTGAACGGAGGGTCCAGGAGCGGGAGCGTGGGAACCGGAGAGCTGGTTCAGGGTGAGAAACATTGTTGCCGGTAGGGTGACGGACCGAGAGGACAGGAGGGAGGAGGTCCGCGGAGAGGAGTGCCCGTCCCTGAGAGCTGCCCGGCCATGATGGAGGCTGGAGGCTGCAGGCTCACGGGCGGGGGGGAGGAGCTGCGTGAGTAGCCTCTCCCTCTCTTTCGGCGCCTCTGCAACAGGCAGTGGAGAGACGCCCTGCGGGCCACCTAAGGTGCTCAGGGATAACAAGCACCCTCAGGCACTCGGGCGGGGCTAGATTAAAACTCCTTGCAACACCAGCAGCAAGGAGGCTGCCGAGAGAAAAAAAAAAAAAAAAACAGCATCAAAAAGAAAAAAACCCCTAGAGAGGCCCAACTCTAAGACTTTCTGTGTACGCCTGAGCCACCAGCGCCCTCTGCAACAGGCACCTCCAAGCCTGACTGAAGCAACAGTGCGCCACTGCTCACTCACTCCCAGGAAAAGGAGCCACTATTGTACCCTCTCCCTCCCCACACACCGAGGCTTACAGACGAACAATAAAGGAACCTCTGCTGGTCACAGAATAACGCAAAAAAAACCCAAGGCAAGGAGAAGGACACTTACAGCTGAGACGCTAAGGAAACAGAAATAGTAGTATCAATACTTATTGAACTGGTCCATTCTGGGATCAGTTCTGGATTTTTTTTTTTCTTTCTCTCTCTCTCTCTTTTTTTTTGATTTATTAAATACGACCTTAGCCCTAAGGGATCTACAAGTTTTATAACATAATTTTTTAATGATATTTTTTATTCTTTTTTTTTTTTTTTTGCCTTTTTATATACTTCTATATCTAGCTAAGTTTTTGGTAGTACGGACAAAATATCTCTCATACTTTCCTTTCATCCCTATCTTTTATACATTTCTATTCCTTTCTTTTTATTTGCATATTTCCAACCACATTACGCTCTTCTGTTCCCCTTTCTTCCAGCCATTTTAATTTTATTTTATCTTAACATACTTATAAGCAACACTATTGGTCTGCTCAGACTCCTTGCTCTATTCTCCAGATGACGCACTGCCTTGGTATTTAATATTAGGCTTTTGTCTTTATCTTAGTTCTTAGTACAGTTGTCTAATTACATTCTGAGAATCTCCATTCTCTCTGGTGGTACTCCAGCTCTTTTCTATATTCGATCCTAGCTTACAAAATCTCCTTGGATTGATGTTTGTATGTGTAGGGTGTTATTTGTTGTTTGTTTGCTTTTGCTTTTGTCTCTGATTTGTTCTGTTTCAGTTGTCAATTTCTGTTGGGTTTCTCTTTGAATATCTGATAGCACACTGGGGTTCTGTCAGGTCTTTCTAGAGCCTTATGTCCTAACGGATTCAGTAATTGTGTGTCTTATACATGTATGTGTTTCCTAGACTTAATATTCATTTAATCCAATACTTGGACATTAGTCTGAGGCTTGGACAGTCTTCTATAAACACCTCTATCTCCAGGACAAGCAACCCCAAAAGTTTGGACAACCATGAGGAAACAAAGAAACACCATGCAGGCAAAGGAGCAGGGAAAAAACCCACAAGACCAAATAAATGAGGAGGAAATAGGAAAAATGCCTGAAAAAGAATTTAGAGTAATGATAGTAAAAATGATACAAAATCTCGATAACAAAATAGAGAAAGTACAAGAAACAGTTCATAAGAACTCAGAAAAACAAACAGCAATGGATAACAAAATAACTGAAATTAAAAATACTCTAGATGCTATAACCAGCAGAATGACTGAGGCAGAAGAACGAATAAGTGAGTTGGAAGATAGAATGGGGGAAATAACTGCCACAGAGCAGGAAAAGGGAAAAAAAATAAAAAGATTAGAAGACAGTCTCCGAGACCTCAGTGATAACCTTAAACGTACCAACATTCGAATTATAGGCATCCCAGAAGAAGAAGAAAACAAGAAAGGGTCTGAGAAAATATTTGAAGAGGTTCTAGTGGAAAACTTCCCCAACATGGGAAAGGAAATAATTCACCAAGTCCAAGAAGCACAGAGAGTCCCATACAGAATAAACCCAAGGAGAAATACACCAAGACACATATTAATCAAACTAACGACAATTAAACACAAAGAAAAAATATTAAAAGCAGCAAGAGAAAAGCAACAAACAACATATAAGGGAAAACCCATAAGGATAACAGCTGACCTTTCTACAGAAACTCTGCAGGCCAGAAGGGAATGGCAGGATATACTCAAAGTCCTGAAAGAGAGAAACCTACAGCCAAGAAGACTCTACCCAGCAAGAATCTCATTCAGATTTGAGGGAGAAATCAAAAGCTTTCCAGACAAGCAAAAGTTCAGAGAATTCAGCACCACCAAACCAGCCTTACAACAAGTGCTAAAGGAACTTCTCTAAGTAGGAAACACAAGAAAAGGAAAACACCTACAAATACAAACCCAAAACAATTAAGAAAATGGTAATTGGAACACACATGTCAATAATCACTTTAAATGTAAATGGATTCAATGCTTCAACCAAAAGACACAGACTGGCTGAATGGATACAAAAACAAAACCCTTCTATATGCTGCCTACAAGAAACCCACTTCAGACCAAGGGATACATATAGACTGAAAGTCAAGGGATGGAAAAAGATATTCCATGCAAATGGAAGTCAAAAGAAAGCTGGAGTAGCAATACTCATATCAGACAAATTAGACTTGAAAGTAAAGACTATTAAAAGAGACAAGGAAGGACACTACATAATGATCAAGGGATCCATCCAAGAAGAACATATCACAATTGTAAATATCTATGCCCCCAATATAGGAGCACCTCAATACATAAGGCAAATGCTAACAGCTATAAAAAGGGACATCGACAGTAACACAAAAATAGTGGGAGACTTGAACACCCCACTTACATCAGTGGACAGATCATCCAAACAGAAAATAAATAAAGACACACAAGCTTTAAATGACACATTAGACCATCTCAACTTCATTGATATTTATAGGACATTCCATCCAAAAACAACAGACTACACTTTCTTCTCAAGTGCACACGGAACATTTTCCAGGATAGATCACATCTTGGGTCACAAATCAAGCCTCGGTAAATTCAAGAAAATTGAAATCATATCAAGCATCTTCGCAGACCACAACGCCATGAGACTAGATATCAATTACAGGGAAAAAAATGTAAAAAATACTAACACATGGAGGCTAAACAATTCACTCTTAAACAACCAAGGAATCACTAAAGAAATCAAAGAGGAAATCAAAAAATATTTAGAAACAAATGACAACGAAGACACAATAACCCAAAACCTATGGGATGCAGCAAAAGCAGTTCTAAGAGGGAAGTTTATAGCAATACAGTCCTACCTTAAGAAACAAGAAAATGATCGAATAAACAACCTAACCTTACACCTCAAACAACTAGAGAAAGAAGAACAAAGAAACCCCAAAGTGAGCAGAAGGAAAGAAATCATAAAGATCAGAGCAGAAATAAATGAAAAAGAAAGGAAAGAAACCATAAGAAAAATAAATGAAACTAAAAGCTGGTTCTTTGAGAAGATTAACAAAATTGATAAACCATTAGCCAGACTCATCAAGAAAAAAAGGGAGAAGATGCAAATCAACAGAATTAGAAATGAAAAAGGAGAAGTCACAACGGACACCTCAGAAATACAAAACATCATGAGAGATTACTACAAGCAACTATATGCCAATCAATTGGATAACCTGGAAGAAATGGATACATTCTTAGAAAAATACAATCTTCCAAGACTGAACCAGGAAGAAATAGAAACCATGAACAGACCGATCACAAGTACGGAAATTGAGGCAGTGATTAAAAATCTCCCAACACACAAAAGCCCAGGACCAGATGGGTTCACGGGCGAATTCTATCAAACATTTCGAGAAGAGCTAACACCTATCCTTCTCAAACTCTTCCAAAATATTGCAGAAGGCGGAGCACTCCCAAACTCATTCTACGAGGCTACCATCACCCTGATACCAAAACCAGGCAAAGATGTCACAAAAAAAGAAAACTACAGACCAATATCACTGATGACTATAGATGCAAAAATCCTCAACAAAATACTAGCTAACAGAATGCAACAGCACATTAAAAAAATCATACACCATGATCAAGTGGGGTTTATCCCTGGGATGCAAGGATTTTTCAATATACACAAATCAGTCAATGTGATACATCATATCAACAAATTGAAGGATAAAAACCATATGATCATTTCAATAGATGCAGAAAAAGCTTTTGACAAAGTGCAACATCCATTTATAATCAAAGCTCTCCAGAAAATGGGCATAGAAGGAAATTACCTCAACATAATAAAAGCCATATATGACAAACCAAAAGCCAACATTGTTCTCAATGGGGAAAAACTGAAAGAATTCCCTCTAAGAACAGGAACAAGAAAAGGGTGTCCACTCTCACCACTATTATTCAACATAGTTTTGGAAGTTTTAGCCACAGCAATCAGAGAAGAAAAAGAAATCAAAGGAATCCAAATTGGAAAAGAAGAAGTAAAATTGTCACTCTTTGCAGATGACATGATATTATATATAGAAAACCCTAAAGACTCTACCAGAAAACTGCTAGCACTCATTGATGAGTTTAGTAAAGTAGCAGGATACAAAATTAATGCACAGAAATCTCTTGCATTCCTATACACTAACAACGGAAGAGCAGAAAGAGAAATTAAGGAAACTCTCCCATTCACCATTGCAACAAAAAGAATAAAATACCTAGGAATAAACCTGCCTAAGGAGGCAAAAGATCTGTATGCAGAAAACTTTAAGACATTGATGAAAGAAATCAAAGACAACACAAACAGATGGAGGGACATACAATGTTCCTGGATTGGAAGAATCAACATCGTGAAAATGTCTGTACTACCCAAAGCAATTTACAGATTCAATGCAATGCCGATCAAATTACCAATGGCATTTTTCACAGAACTAGAGCAAGAAATCTTACGATTTGTATGGAAACGCAAAAGACCCCGAATAGCCAAAGCAATCTTGAGAAGGAAAAATGGAGTTGGTGGAATCAGGCTTCCTGACTTCAAACTATACTACAAGGCCATAGTGATCAAGACAGTATGGTACTGGCACAAAAATAGAAAGGATGATCAATGGAATAGAATAGGGAACTCAGAAGTAAGCCCAAACACATATGGGCACCTTATCTTTGACAAAGGAGGCATGAGTATACAATGGAAAAAAGGCAGCCTCTTCAATAAGTGGTGCTGGGAACATTGGACAGCAACATGTAAAAGAATGAAATGAGAACACTTCCTAACACCATACACAAAAATAAACTCCAAATGGATTAAAGACCTACATGTAAGGCCTGACACTATAAAACTCCTAGAGGAAAACATAGGCAGAACACTCTATGACATACATCAAAGCAACATCCTTTTTGACCCACCTCCTAGAATCAGGGAAATAAAATCAAGAATAAACGAATGGGACCTCATGAAACTTAAAAGCTTTTGCACAGCAAAAGAAAGCATAAACAAGACTAAAAGGCAACCCTCAGAATGGGAAAAAATAATTGCCTATGAAACAACGGACAAAGGATTAACCTCCAAAATATACAAGCAGCTCATGAAGCTTAATACCAAAAAAGCAAATAACCCAATCCACAAATGGGCAGAAGACCTAAATAGACATTTCTCCAAAGAAGACATACAGATGCCAACAAACACATGAAAAGATGCTCAACATCACTCATCATCAGAGAAATGCAAGTCAAAGCCACAATGAGGTATCACCTCACACCAATCAGAATGGCCATCATCACAAAGTCTGGAAACAACAAATGTTGGAGAGGGTGTGGAGAAAAGGGAACTCTCCTGCACTGTTGGTGGGACTGTAAGTTGGTACAGCCACTATGGAAAACAATTTGGAGGTTCCTTAAAAAACTACAAATAGAACTACCATATGATCCAGTCATCCCACTCCTGGGCATATACCCAAAGAAAACCATAATCCCAAAAGAAACTTGTACCATAATGTTTATTGCAGCACTCTTTACAATAGCCAGGACATGGAAGCAACCGAAATGCCTATCAACAAATGAATGGATACAGAAGATGTGGCATATATATACAATGGAATACTACTCAGCTATAAAAAGGGATGAGATGGAGCTATATGTAATGAGGTGGATAGAACTACAATCTGTCATACAGAGTGAAGTAAGTCAGAAAGAGAAGGACAAATATTGTATGCTAACTCACATATACGGAATCTAAAAATGGTACTGATGAACTCAGTGACCAGAACAAGGATGCAGATACAGAGAATGGACTGGAGAACTCGAGGTATGGGAGGGGGCGGGGGGTGAAGGGGAAACTGAGACGAAGCGAGAGAGTAGCACAGACATATATATACTACCAACTGTAAAATAGTCAGTGGGAAGTTGTTGTATAACAAAGGGAGTCCAACTCGAGGATGGAAGATGCCTTAGAGGACTGGGGTAGGGAGGGTGGGGGGGACTCGAGGCAGGGGAGTCAAGGAAGGGAGGGAATATGGGGATATGTGTATAAAAACAGATCATTGAACCTGGTGTACCCCCAAAAAAATAAAAAAAAAATAAAAATAAAAATAAAAATAAAAAAAAAAGAATAAAAAGAATGGAAGACAGTCTCAGAGACCTTGGTGACAACATTAAGCACAGCAACATTCAAATTATAGGCATCCCAGAAGAAGAAGAAAAAAATAAAGGGTCTGAGAAAATATTTGAAGAGGTTATAGCGGAAAACTTCCCCAACATGGGAAAGGAAATAATCAAGTCCAAGAAGCACAGAGAGTCCCATACAGAATAAACCCAAGGAGAAATACACTGAGGCACACATTAATCAAACTAACGAAAATTAAACACAAAGAAAAAATATTAAAAGCAGCAAGAGAAAAGCAACAAACAATATACAAGGGAAAACCCATAAGGATAACAGCTGATCTTTCTGCAGAAACTCTGCAGGCCAGAAGGGAATATCAGGGTGTACTGAAAGTCCTGAAAAAGAAAAACCTACAGCCAAGAATACTCTACCCAGCAAGAATCTCACTCAGATTCGACGGAGAAATCCAAAGCTTTACAGACAAGCAAAAGTTAAGAGAATTCAGCACCACCAAGCCAGCCTTACAACAGTTGCTAAAGGAACTTTCTAAGTGGGAAACACAAGAGAAGGAAAACACCTGCAAAAACAAACCCAAAACAATTAAGAAAATGGTAATCAGAACCCATATATCAATAATCACCTTGAATGTAAATGGATTAAATGCTCCAACCAAAAGACACAGACTAGCTGAATGGATACAAAAACAAGACCCTTCTATATGCTGCCCACAAGAAACCCACTGCAGACCAAGGGATACATATAGACTGAAAGTCAAGGGATGGAAAAAGATATTCCATGCAAATGGAGGTCAAAAGAAAGCTGAAGTAGCAATACTCATATCAGACAAATTAGACTTGAAAGTAAAGACTATTACAAGAGACAAGGAAGGACACTACATAATGATCAAGGGATCCATCCAAGAAGAACATATCACAATTGTAAATATCTATGCATCCAACATAGGAGCACCTCAATACATAAGGTAAATGCTAACAGCCATAAAAGGGGAAATCGACAGTAACACAGCAATAGTAGGAGACTTTAACACCCCGCTTACATCAATGGACAGATCATCCAAACAGAAAATAAAGTAGGACACACAGCTTTAAATGACACATTAGACCATCTTGACTTAATTGATATTTATAGGACATTCCACGCAAATACTACAGAATACAGTTTCTTCTCTAGTGCACACGGAACATTTTCCAGGATAGATCACATCCTGGGTCACAAATCAAGCCTCGGTAAATTCAAGTAAACTGAAATGATATCAAGCATCTTCTCTGACCACAATGCCATGAGACTGGATATCAATTACAGGGAAAAAACTGTAAAAAATACAAACACATGGAGGCTAAACAATACATTATCAAACAACCAAGAAATCATTAAAGAAATCAAAGAGGAAGTCAAAAAATATCTAGAAACAAATGACAATGAAAACAAAAAAAAACAACAACCCAAAACCTATGGGATGCAGCAAAAGCAGCTCTAAGCGGGAAGTTTATAGCAATACAGTCCTACCTTAAGAAACAAGAAAAATATCAAATAAACAACCTAACCTTACACCTAAAACAATTAGACAAAGAAGAACAAAAAACCCACAAAGTGGGCAGAAGGAAAGAAATAATAAAGATCAGATCAGAAATAAATGAAAAAGAAAGGAAGGAAACAATAGCAAAGATCATAGAAACTAAAAGCTGGTTCTTTGAGAAGATTAACAAAATTGATAAACCATTAGCCAGACTCATCAGGAAAAGAAGGGAGAAGATGCAAATCAATAGAATTAGAAATGAAAAAGGAGAAGTAACAACTGACACCACAGAAATACAAAAGATCGTGAGAGACTACTACAAGCAATTATATGCCAACAAATTGGATAACCTGGAAGAAATGGATAAATTCTTAGAAAAGCACAATCTTCTAAGACTGAACCAGGAAGAAATAGAAACTATGAACAGACTAATCACAAGTATGGAAGTTGAGAGTGTGATTAAAAATCTCCCAACAAACAAAAGCCCAGGGCCAGATGGCTTTACAGGTGAATTCTATCAAACATTTAGAGAAGAGCTAACACCTATCCTTCTCAAACTCATCCCAAATATAGCAGAAGGAGGAATACTCCCAAACTCATTCTATGAGGCCACCATCACCCTCATACCAAAACCAAGCAAAGATGTCACAAAAAAAGAAAATTACAGACCAATATCACTGATGAATATAGATGCAAAAATCCTCAACAAAATACTAGCTAACAGAATCCAACAGCACATTAAAAAGATCATACACCATGATCAAGTGGGGTTTATCCCTGAAATGCAAGGATTCTTCAGTATATGCAAACCAATCAATGTGATACATCATATCAACAAATTGAAGGTTAAAAACCATATGATCATCTCAATACACGCGGAAAAAGCTTTTGACAATACTTAACATGCATTTATGATAAAAACTCTCCAGAAAATGGGCATAGAAGGAAATTACCTCAACATAATAAAAGCCATATATGACAAACCAAAAGCCAACATCATTCTAAATGGTGAAAACTGAAAGCATTCCCTCTAAGAACAGGAACAAGACAAGGGTGCCCACTCTCACCATTATCATTCAACATAGTTTTGGAAGTTCTAGCCACAGCAATCAGAGAAGACAATGAAAAAAAAAGGAATCCAAATTGGAAAAGAAGTAAAATTGTCACTCTTTACAGATGACATGATAGTATACATAGAAAACCCTAAAGATTCTACCAGAAAACTGCTAGCACTAATCAATGAATTTAGTTAAGTAGCAGGATACAAAATTAATGTGCAGAAATCTCTTGCATTCCTATACACTAACAATGAAAATGCAGAAAGAGAAATCAAGGAAACTCCCATTTACCACTGCAACAAAAAGAATAAAGTACCTAGGAATAAACCTGCCTAAGGAGGCAAAAGACCTGTATGCAGAAAACTATAAGACACTAATGAAAGAAATCAAAGACGATACAAACAGATGGAGACACATACCATGTTCTTAGATTGGAAGAATCAACATTGTGAAAATGACTATACTACCCACAGCACTTTACAGATTCAATGCAAATCCTATCAAATTACCAACGGCATTTTTCACAGAACTAGAACAAGAAATTTTACGATTTGTATGGAAACGCAAAAGACCCCGAATAGCCAAAGCAATCTTGAGAAGGAAAGATGGAGTTGGAGGAATAAGGCTTCCTGACTTCAATCTATACTACAAGGCCACAGTGATCAAGACAGTATGGTACTGGCACAAAAATAGAAAGGAAGATCAATGGAACAGAATAGAGAACTCAGAGGTAGGCCCAAGCACATATGGGCACCTTATGTTTGACAAAGGAGGCACGAGTATACAATGGAAAAAAGGCAGCCTCTTCAATAAGTGGTGCTGGGAACATTGGACAGCATCATGTAAAAGAATGAAATGAGAACACTTCCTAACACCATACACAAAAATAAACTCCAAATGGATTAAAGACCTACATGTAAGGCCAGACACTATAAAACTCCTAGAGGAAAACATAGGCAGAACACTCTATAACATACATCAAAGCAAGATCCTTTTTGACCCACCTCCTAGAATAAAGGAAAGAAAATCAAGAATAAATAAATGGGACCTAGTGAAACTTAAAAGCTTTTGCACAGCAAAAGAAAGCATAAACAAGACTAAAAGGCAACCCTCTGAATGGGAGAAAATACTTGCCAATGAAGCAACGGACAAAGGATTAATCTCCAAAATATACAAGCAGCTCATGCAGCTTAATACCCAAAAAGCAAATAACCCAAACCACAAGTGGGCAGAAGACCTAAATAGACATTTCTCCAAAGAAGACATACAGATGGCCAACAAACACATGAAAAGATGCTCAACATCACTAATCATTAGAGAAATGCAAGTCAAAGCCACAATGAGGTATCACCTCACACCAGTCAGAATGGCCATCATCACAAAGTCTGGAAACCACAAATGTTGGAGAGGGTGTGGAGAAAAGTGATCTCTCCTGCACTGTTGGTGGGAAGGTAAGTTGGTACAGCCACTATGGAAAACAGTTTGGAGGTCCCTTAAAAAACTAAAAATAGAACTACCATATGATCCAGTAATCCCATTACTGGGCATATACCCAGAGAAACCATAATCCAAAAAGAAACATGTACCATAATGTTCATTGCAGCACTATTTACAATAGCCAGGACATGGAAGCAACCTAGATGCCCATCAACAGATGAATGGATAAAGAAGATGTGGCACATATATACAATGGAATACTACTCAGCCATAAAAAGGAATGAAATGGAGCTATATGTAATGAGGTGGATAGACCTAGAGTCTGTCATACAGAGTGAAGTAAGCCAGAAAGAGAAAAACAAATACTGTATGCTAACTCATATACACGGAATCTTAAAAAAAAAATGGTACTGATGAACCCAGTGACAGGGCAAGAATAAGGATGCAGATGCAGAGAATGGACTGGAGGACATTGAGTTGGGAGGGCGGGGGACGAAGGGGAAGCTGGGACGAAGTGAGAGAGTAACATAGCATAGTTACACTACCAAGTGTAAAATAGATAGCTAGTGGGAAGTTGCTGTATAACAAAGGGAGATCAACTCATTATGGGTGATGCCTTAGAGGGCCAGGACAGGGAGGGTGGGAGGAAGTAGTGGGAGGGAGGGCATATGGGGATTTATGTATAAATATAGCTGATTCACTTTGGTGTACCTCAAAAGCTGGTGCAAGAGTGTAAAGCAATTATATTCCAATAAAGAGCTTAAAAAAAAAAGTAGGTCTCTTAAAAGCAAGACAGGGCTGGATTTTGTTTTTCTCATGCAAATTTCTGTTTTTTAATAGCAGAGGTTAAGCCATTTGCAATTATTGTTATTACTGATATTTTTGGACTTGATTCTACTATCTAATTTTATAATCATTCTTTATTGTTTGCTTCTTTTTTTTCCCTTTATGCCTTCTATTAAGTAGATATATTTTCTATATTCCCTTTTTTTGTTGTTGTTCGTTGGCTGACTTAGATGCTACAGGTTTGATTTCTATGATTTCACTGATGATCCTTTGTGTTACAAAAAAGTTACAAAATGACAAAGCTCTGCCCAAAGACGGAATAGATCTTAGCATTCCTTAACTCCCTCTTAAATATCCCCTTTTCCATCTATAGCTTCTGTTTCCTATTTTAACACACAAAAAAACACATTATTTTTATGGTGACTATTTACTCACATTTACCAACATGCTTTATTTACCTGTGTGCTCACCATTTATTCCTGTCTCTCACACTTTGCTTTTAGGTTCACTTTTCTTCTTCTTGAAGTGTATCCCTTATACTTCTTTTAGGGAAATCTGTTAGTGCTAAATTATGTCATTGTAAATCTAAAATGTTTTTATTTTGCCTTCATTCATAACTAGTAATCTAGCTATTTTAGCTATTATGCAATGTTATATTTTCCCTCAGCCTATGAAAGATGTATCTGCATTGTCTTTTGGCATCTACTGTTGTTAATGCATACTTTGCTGTCAGTTGGTTGTCATTTTATTACAGGCAAACTGTTTGCAGCTCCCTTGAACATAAGCAGCTTCTTATAGCATTTAAGATTTTCTCACCCTTGACATAATTTGGAACAATCTCACACAATGCATTTAGGTATGCATTTGGTTTTACTTAGATATGGCAAGTGAGGTGCATTTACTGTCTAGGAATTTGAGCTTTTAGAGCTAGTTATCTATCTTCCATACTCTTTCATTTTTAAAATTTTATACCATATAATTCACCATTTGATATGTATAGTTCAGTGCTTTTTATTGTACTCACAAGGTTGTGCAATCATCACCAATATTTCATTACAAAATATTTTCTTCACCAATAAAAAAATCCCATACCCATGAGAATTCATTCTCTATTCTTCTCTCTTCCCAGCCTCTAGCAGCCACTAGTCTACATTCTGTTGCTATAGATTTGTCTGTTTTGCATATTTCACAAAAAAGGAGTTACACAATATGCAGCCAGTTGTGTCTGGCTTCTTTCACTTGGCAAAATGTTTTCAAGGTTCATCCATGTTGTAGAATGCATCAGTACTTTCTTTCCTTAGTATGGCCAAATAATAATCTATTGTATGTGTATACCTCATTTTGTTTATATATTCATCAGTTGATGGGCACTTAGGTTGTCTCCACTTCTGGGCTATTATGAGTAATATTGTTATGACTATTTGTGGACAAGGTTTGTATGAATACGTTTTCAGTTCTCTTGGGAACATACCTAGGAGCATAATTGCTGGGTCTTATGGTCACTCTATGATTAACATTTTAAGGAATTGCCAAACTGTTTTCCAAAGTAGTTGCACCATTTGACATTGCCATCAGTAGTGTATGATGGTACTAATTTCTCCACATCATCGTTAACACTTGTTATTATCCATCTTTTTTATTCTTGCCATTCTAGCACATGTGAAGTGGTATCTTGTGGTTTTGATTTGCATTTCCCTAATGATTAATGATGTTGAGCATCTTTTTACATTCCATTTGTATATCTTCTTTGGAGAAATGTTTCTTCAAATCTTTTGCCCGCTTTTTAATTTTCTTGTTTGTTTTTTTATTGTTGAGTTATAAGAATTCTTTACATATTCTGGATACTAAATCCTTATCAGATATGTGATTTGCAAATATTTTCTTTCATTCTGTGGATTTTCTTTTCATTTTCTTGACGATGGAACGTTTTTAATTTTGATAAAGTTGTATTATTAACTTTTCTTTGGCAGCTTGGGCTTTAAGTATCATATCTAAGAAACCATTGTCTGATTCAAGGTCATGAATATATTTTCTTCTAAGAGTTTTATGGTTCATGCTCTTTCTCTTATTTACATGGTTCCATCTCTACAATATGTTTGGTATAAAGCCCTAAGGACTATCTTCCAACATTAATTCTCTTTTCAGCTGTGTTCTACCCTGAGTTTATACCATCAACTGTGTTTTCTTTGTTTTTAAAAATTCCAATGACTGTATGTTTGTATGCTTTTTTCACATTTCAGATTTTGGATTGATTCTTTTGCATATCTCTGTTCTTTGGCTTCAGCACAGTTTTCCTTTACTGTTTTTAAAGGATTTTTTATTCCTCCATTTGTCTTTGAGTATCCTAAAACATGATATTTTAAGTTGCTTGCAGCCTGAACCAAGAGCTTGTGGTAGAGGCATCTGCATTGTAGGAGGTAACGTGGTGTTTGTGAGGTCACAAGGAGAAACAGTGGGCTGGCAGTTGTTATGAGTGAGGTGGCGGGTGTCTGCTAAACAAAGCATGGTTTATTATGTCAAGTGTTTTGAGAACTACCCACTGCACCTCTACAGGTTTTGGAGTGGTCAGAACTTGGAGCCTGACACCCAATTTGGGACCACTTTAGATTGCCAAAATAGGGCCAAAGACAAGGTGGCTGAGACTCTGACTCAGAGGCCTTAGAAACCCAGCAGGCCAGCAATAGGTCCCCAGAATAGCAGGTGGGGAACAGGTTAGCTCTGCATGTTTGTGCAGATGTCCACGATGATGTCAGAGGTCCCACCTGACCCAGGAATGTTATAACTTTACGAAGAAGAGCAAACACCATCACTACACACTGAAGTTGTTGGGTTTAGAGCTGTTTTCCTCCTAATGACTATAATCCTAGGAGCACAATAACCACAAACAGAGACAAGATGAAATGAGCTTCCAGAAACTACAGAGCAAGGTCTACTCAATACTAAAAAGCAATCAGTATAGTTGTATAGTTATAGTTGTAGAGCTGTAAGTTAGTATAGTTGATATAAATCCAAACTCCAAGACGTGCCTTCTTCTGAGGATGGTTGCTTTCTATCTAGCCATAAATTAAAGTAGATAATGCTCACTTACACACCAGTGTACAGTCTGATAAGCATTAATGAGCACACAATATGGGCCTGTCACTTCAGCAGGCATCAGGACAAAAAGGAATAAGAAAGTCCCCACCCTTGAAAAAGCCACTGATCAATGGTTAAAGGACTTATAAGCAAATCATTATAAGTTAGCATTAATTCTACCTAGATGATTTGGAAAGACTGCAAAGAGAAATTAACCAAGGGAAGAAAAGTGTTACAGGCAGAGTGACAGAGGCAAGAAAGTTCAACGGCTACTCAGTGGACACTGAGTCCAGTTGTTGGATTGGGGTAGGGATGCTGCACAGGTTGAAAAAACAGATTATATTTCATCTAATCTAAGATGCTGCTGATTGCAAACTGAACTATCACTTCATGTACAACCAGGAAAAAAATGCTGCTAATTCAATTATAACACAACACTGATTGCAAAACATTCCTATTTCAGATGAGCTAAAATGAAGGCACTGTCCCTCTTTGAATGGATGAAATATGGCAATTCCCCAGAGAAACAATGTAAAAGATAAACATTAGAAAACAGATTTTTTTAAAGATAAAATAAATGCAAATAAAATATGGATATAATTTTTCTTACCAAATTAGTAAAGTATTAATGTTAGCATTAGCAAGAGCATTGTGAAATGGCAAACTCATTGCTAAAGGTACTCATTGCTAACTACCTTTCTGGAAATCACTTTGACACTAACGGGTTAAGAACCTAAATATGTACATACTATTTGAACCAGTAATTCTACCTACAGGAATCTGTCATAAATCCATATTTACAGACTTAGAAGAAGATTTATGTACAAGAATGTAAAGTTATTAATGATAAAAATGCAAGCTATGTAAATGCCAGATTATTAATAAATATAGTTGGCCTCTGTATCTACAGAACCTGCAGATACGGAGGGTTGACTGTATGTGACTTGAGCATCCAAGGATTCTGGTATCTGTGGGGAGTCCTGGAACCAATTCCCCGTGGATGCTCTATATAAATAAATTGTGGTATAATCATATGAAATGTTAGTCAATCACTGAAATAATTTTTAAATATTTAATAATATGGGGCAAAGCTCATAATGTAATGGTAAATTTTAAAAGGAAGGAACCAAAACTCCACAAAGAGTATAATCTCAATCTAGAAAAAAAAAGTATTTCAAAAAGACTGGAAGTAGAGGTAATCTTGATTAGCTCTGAGTGGTAGCATTTTGGCAACATCTTTCCTTCTTACCATTTGTATTATTTTTCAGTTTTTTTCTACAATGTCCAAATTTACCTTTTATAATCTCTCCTTTCCTCCAAATAAACATGTTTTTCCAAGTTTCACTTGGAACTTAATTTGCATAGAGAAGGTAAGCCTTTGCGTGGAAACAGAGTGACCAATAGGGGCCTCTCATATTAAATAGTGATTACACAGGATCGTCACGAATGCTTAAAATCTTCTGGTAAATGTTAGATGGGATCCAGTACGGTTTGTCCATGACGTCCTTATTTTTCAGTAGTACAGATCTGCTATGAGCACCCTCTATGAGTCAGTACACCATGCTAAATTGACGAGCATTATTCCTAATTCTTACCATAGTGCAGACAGATGAGAAAACAGAAGCTCCAAGAAGCTAAATAAGTATAGTGAGTCTGCACAGTGTGAACATGGCAAAGCTGAGATTTGAACCAAAGTCTCTCTCTTTCACCAACAGTTCACAGTCCTCCCCCTGTACCATCTGCCTCTCAAAGAAATACTTGCACAGCTTGATCCGATGAACCTTAAGGAAGATCAAGATTCTACTCTTTCTGTCAGTGAGCAGAAGAGATTGGTACCCACCTATGAATATGTTATGTCCATTCTTGGAAGAACCTTACAAATGTGGGTGACAGAGACAAAGCCCTCTGATAACATGGGGTTGCCTGGATACACAAGGGACCAGATTCGCCGCTTATCAACTGCTGAACTCAACTCCTGAGAAACCAGTCCTTTCTGCTGTCTGTGATCAACTAAGATTATGACGCAATGCTGTTTACCCACCTGGCAAGGTAAGGCGACTCGTGGAGCTAGTACTTGGGGCTGGTGAGCCATGAGAACGCTTCTTTGTGCCTGAAAAGAGGAAAAAGAGGATAAGAAAAAATAGGACTGTGGACAGACTTTTCGGACCGGTAAATGCTCGTCTGTAACGTTATCAAGTGATCCAAAAGTTTGGATCTGAAAACAACATTGATAAGAAGGTTGGGCGAGGTTGTGGGAGGGAGCAGGGCATAGTCCGCGGTCCAGAAAAGCCAGGGCACAGCCTTTCGCTCTGTGCGTGTGATGGTTCTTGGTCTCCAGATTGGTCTCTTAGGGACCAACACACCTCTGAGCAGGAGAGCACTTTAGGATCACCAGGGAAGCATTCTAAACATGCAGCTGCCTGAGCACCACCCCCAGAGAGTCTGTGTTCATTGTACTGGGCTGGAGCTCCAGCATCCGGATTTTTAAAGCCCAACCCAGGTGATGCTACTGTGTATCCAAGGTGGAGAACTGCTGCTGTGGAAAGGAAAGTTCTGGATTTAGAAGGGAGGAGTCTGGAGTTTGGTTTTGCTTTGTCCCTATAGCCTTTACTCTCTATTGGACCTCAAGCAATGAACTTGATTTCTCTGAAGCCTCTGCAGAGCTGTGAAGTTTTCATCTGCAAAACAAGGGAAATAACAACAAAGTGTTACATCAAAGTGTTCGGGTGAGAAATAAAGGCACCGAGGTGTGAGTGCTCAGAAACTGTGGGAGACTACACAAACCTAGGTTAGTGGGGTCTGTGAGTCCCCGCAGCTGGAGTCAACAACCCTATTGGAAAACAGATTAACAAAGGTTCATATTAACATCTCAGTGGGCCATGAGGGAATGAAAAGGCAGACCCCAGGGTGAGAAGCAGGACGGAGACAGCAAAGCAAAGGGAGGGCTGAACTGTTCTGCAAAAGAACATTTACACGTATGTGTGTGTATATGTTTGTGTGCATATATGTATATACACACATACATATATTATTTTATACATAAATAGACATATACACATAAAATGCACATACACATATATACATATATATTTTATCTATAAATGCAAATGTTATTTGTTTATTCATTCATTTCTTTGCTTATTTGGCCATCCAGAGGGGGGCAAAAGAGGCCTGGAGGCCAGAAACCAGCAACACGGCAAATGCCTAGAGTCTGAGCTGGCAGAAATGTAGAGACAATTCTTAGGCAGAGGATAGACAGATTCAATGTCAAGTTATTTCTGTAATGAGTCCCCTGAACCTATGCAAACTTTTCGTAAAGTCTACTTTCCATGCAGAGACCTGGTGTGAGTGGAGGCTGCATTAGTCTGAGTGAACACAGCCATGGGTAAAGATAACAGGAAGATGCGTTGACTGATCTCGACATCAGAGGAAGCAGGAAGTTGGGGTCAGTGTGAGGGAGGGGCAAGTTTTCCCTAACAAGGAATGCCTGCTGAGATGTGAAGGTACACACTAGCGATGGTGTTTGTTTCATTTTAGTCTTAAAGAACAGGGTACTGTCTCTAACACTCTGTATTACTATTTATTATTATTATTATATTATTAGCAGTAGTACTGTTCTTAGTAGTGTTAGTAGTAGTAATAGTAAAAATAGAAAACACAAAACTAATCCAAACACCTCAGACCCATGAAAACTGTTAATTTGCATGAGGTGAAAGAAGTGCTATCTGGCAGAACTTGTGGTCTTTATTTTCCAGGTCTCATAGCTGTCAGAGCTGAGGGGAAATTAGGGAGTCCCAATCTGGCTGTAACTGCATGATTTGGTTTTTATTAACATGGTTTCCAGAGTCCTTTCCTGAACTCGCTGAAAGGGAACCTCCAGGGAATGGAGTTTGCAGGCCAACAGGCTCCCCAGGTGAGTCTAGTGACCATCCGTCAGGTGGGGCGCTCAGACACCCCAACGTGAAAAGATTTACCCAAAGTGATACATGGGGTCCACGCTAGGGCTGCCTCACTGCACAGCTCGAGGGGGCTGCCACTCACACTGTGTCCGACACGAAGAATGATGGACCCGAGTGTGTAACAAGCCGGCCCCAATCAAGGGTGCTGCCAGCATACAGATCCGTGCCTCTGGCCTCCTTGTCCAGAGTCATTCCTGGCCCACCAGGACCTCGTGTCCTACTGGATCTGCCTCCACTGTGGGGATGCCAATGACTCAAGGTGTTTATCCCTCCACTCACAGGACGTTTTACTTGTCTCACTGTCGCTTTCAGATAGGGTTTCTCCGCAGATGCGCGATGATTCAGCCACATCATTGTTACGAGGGCTGTCCTGTGCATAGTAGGATGTTCAGCAACATCCCTAGCCGCTACCACTAGGTGTCAGCAGCACCTCCCCTGTCGTGATGATCCAAATGTCCAGACACTGACGAATGTCCCCAGGAACAAAACTGCCCTCAGTTGAGAACCATTGCTTTAGGAAGGAGGCGGGGTTTAGGGTTTTATTCAGAGCTGTGATTCACAATTGGGCCACTTGGTCATTAGTAACAGTTACTGTCACACATCAATCAGCTACCACGTTCTAGGCACAGTATTGGTTATGGACAATTAAACGTACATTAGTTATCTTTTCTGATACTAACTCTCTGATGATAAAATGATTCCTAATTTATGGAATTTAGAGACAAAGGGAGTGTAAGTAATTTGCACAAAGTTACTGAATGTTAGAAGCAAAATTTAAACCAAGATCCTTCCGAGTTTAAACTTAAAGAAATTTTTCCAATGACGTTTGCTATTTCTTGACCAATCCGTTATCCAGGTTTCCTTCAAGTGCTGGCTTCCTGAATTTGCCTATGAATAAGAACAGCCTGGGACCATTATTTTAACCAAAAAAGAAAAACAAAACCAGGTCCCCTGGCCCAGCCAAGCACCAGTGAGCCAGCATTTCTGGAGGGGCCTGGATATGTCACAAGTATCCCAGGTGATTCTGATCTTCAGGGAGGCTTGGAAAACCTTGTGTGATAGAAATTTCCTCCTTTGCCTCTAACTGCTGGAAAATATGGCACTCTGCTTTCAATGGGACCCAAATGAGCACTTAAAACCCTGCAAAGCACTGAATGATGACAAGCTTTTAATGGTGTTATCTGTAGAAACATTCACTATTGCCAGGTTATTTCATAGAAATGCTTGGCGCAACTAAAAAATCACCTATTATGATTTTCCCAAAGCCTGAAGCATGATGGCTTTTTCTTGGGGCAGCTTTTCATTCCCTTGGTGTCTCCTTTGCAGACAGTGAATGAGACAGGAACCTCTGGGGCCGTGGGTCGGTGGAAAAGCAGAGCTGCAAGCCCTCTAGCAATGCTGTTATTTTCTCTGTATGCTTGACAAAATGCCCAATACATCAGGAAAAGGGAGAAACCAGCACACTTCTCCTAATCGTGAGTCATAAACAGGTAGCAGGCAGAGACACATAAAATAAACCTGTCGGCAATTTCTCCAGACCATCAGGCGGCCGCGTGGACCATTGAGGGTGGTTAGGCTCTGAGTCAGCCTCCCATGGGCCCCCTGTTAAGTCAGGTTGTGTCCCTGAAATCGTTTTCCACTCCGTAGCCACCAAATTACCTATCACTTTACTCCAAGTTCCGTTTGTGGGAATAATACTCAGTTCATCTACATTTCATTTTCTAAAACCCTTCACCCCTCCCTTGCTCCCATCCTCAGGGAAAACATCAGAAACTGAGCTGAAAGATCCACTTCTGCATTGGCTTCCAACTTGCTCCCCACTGTTCCAGGCTGGCGGACACACAGACTGCGCTCTGGGATTGATTGTAGAAATCTACCTGGGATGCTGCTCCGTGAGTGACTCAGAATTCACTCTGTCAGTGCTTTCTAATCCTGGCTCCACATTAGGATGGTCTGGGGAGTTTTAAAGAAAATATGCTGATACCTGGGCCCTCCCCCTAGAAATGCTGTTTCTCTGATCTGGGGTGGGCCTGGGTGAGCCTGTGTGCGAAGCAGAGCACCCAGGAATCCCTGTGGAAGGCACTTCCTTCAGCTGCCAGCAGAAGCGTTCTTTCTTCTGAGTAACTAGCATGCTTTATCCTCATGAATGATGTGAATCTTGTAAATGGTTTCTTTTCATTTTTACTTAGGTTTCCCAGAAACTCAGATCCAATTTCTGAGCTAATGCTGGGAACTGGGGAGGCCTGTTCAGCCTGCACGACGTACACTACTGGTTGCCCTGTTTGACTCTGTCTACACCAGCTCGACTTCCTGCCTCTGCTTTTATTCTGCATTCTTCATTTTTTAAAAACAAATTGGTTACATTGATGTGATTTTAGGCTTCTGAAATATTTTGTAAATGAGGTAAGGAAAATAAAAACACGAATCAACAACTCCCTCAGTGCTGACATTGTGCTAAGTTCCATTTTTCTCATCTATAAAAATTTAAAAACATCGATTTCAGGACGTCTTGTGAGGACCAAGTGAAAGTAGTTAGCAAACTGTGTAATGCAATAGAGTGTGTTATTAGTTTATATTCAAAATAAAGAGGGATGTGTGTGTGTGTGTGTGCAAATAGCTAATATGTCATCTTTGGGAGAGAGGCACTTTAAGGTCATGCATTACATTGTCCTTGACCCACAGCATGTGAATGTTCAAGGAGTAAACAACCCAATCAGTCAGCTCGGGGCAGAAATGTCATCACCGCAGCTTGTGTGACTGGAAGTATCTTTTGACAAACGAATAGCTTTCAGATATTTCAAATTAATGTCCTTGGTTGGTTCAGCTAAAGGGCAATGAATCCAATTCATCAGGAGTCTGGAGAAGAGGACAGTGATGGAAGTGACAACCAAGGCTGCCTGCCTGGGGGCAAATACACACACCTATGACTCAGGACGTGAGGTTAGCACTGAACCCAATGATTGGCAGCTTGACCTCAAACAAATAATCTCCCTTCTGCAAAGTAGGATTAGCATGGCCAGCCCCAAGCCTGCTGGGAAAGGTGATTTAGGAGCCCTTGAGACCCAGCATCATCGTTAGTAAAGGTCCAATAATAGCAATGTTGTTATAACACAAGCAGGTCCCAAGGCAGAAGTGGGTGCTGAAAGACTGAAGGAAAAGTGTCTGTCAGCCTGCTGTGCATTTGCACTCTCTTTCTTTTAGCCTATCGCAGTGTCTGCCTTTACGACACCCACAACCTCTGATTGCCATTGCTGAGCACATCCACCAACATTTTCTCTGTGTTCCTTCTGGGGGTGGCAGAGATCAACAAGCTAAACGAATCGTCACCTTTGCCCCTTTGCAGCCTTGACAAAAGGGCACCAAGAGAATTCCACGTTCTGCTTAGGGCTGTGGAATCTCTCAAAGTTTGGAGGGCTTCAAACCCACCTCCTGTACTTTCCTAAGAGTTGTTTTCCAATAGTGTATAAATTAGTGCAGCATAGTCAGAGTGTTTCATAACATTTTTTCTCCACAAGGTAACCACCATGAATACCATGCTTTCTTTTGTGTGACTTGATCTCTATTCATCACAAAGAACAGTGATCAAAAACATAAGAGCTATTCAGACATGTGACATTATATGCTATTTAAATATGGCTGTTTTAATATTTGAATATGCCTTGGGATTGGGCATATGAATGAGGAGTCCGAAAAAAGGTCCACGACCTCTGACCCAGTATTCTAAGAATTTTTCCAATGGAGATATTCAGAAATGCAACAAAGCCTTGTGTATAAAGAGCCCCATTGCTGTTATTTACAACTTCAGAAAATAAAAGCATATAACTTAATTGTCCAACAGCAGAGAGGTAGTTAAATAAACTGTGCTAGAGTCAAACAATGAACAATTATGTTGCAATTGAAATTATATTAATAAAGTTTTTTTAAACGAGATAATGCTTATAATCCAATGTTATATGAACAAACCATAATACAAAGTTAAATATACTGTACTGTATGGCCTCAACTGTGTAAAAACACATAGCAAAGGACCATAAGGAAATAAAGAACTGACAATGAATAATTGTTGGGATATTACAAGTGATTTTAATTTCACTATACTTCTCTATATTTTCCAAATAAGTTCTGTTTTTTGCTTTCAGGGAAAAAAAGAAATTAAAAAAAAAAAGTGTTTCAATGCATGACTGCTTGGGAGGAACATCCCAGCCTCTTTAGTCAGAGCAATAACCCAGTGGAGTTACTACACAGGAACAATATACAGAGGTGGCCCAGATAAGGGCGTGGTACTTGTGTATTATGCACCATCAACACTAGGGATGCCTCTTAGTGGCTGCTTTGAAGAAGGCAGGCTGGACACCAACCACTATATTAAACCATGTATATGCTCACAAACAGGGGTAATGACTACTCCCTAGTCAGACTCCTTATGTTTGTAGCTGGAGAGAAAGAAACTGTTGCCAGGTAGCCCTTTCAAGAGAAAGAGCAAGAAAAAATGTTTGGTATTCAAAAACTAGCATTGTAGGAATGTAAAACCGTATCATGGTACCCAGAAGAAAACTGAACATACGGAAGCCAGCCTAATTCCTGGAACACTGACATTTCTTATGCCTCCAAGGGGCTTCTGATAGCCTATCCACTCATCCCTCAAAAAAGATTATATGAGACGTGATACACTGTGTATATCTTCAGTGTGCAGGCAAAAGCACTTGGTACCTGGGTATTGCGTGACATTTGGAGGAATACAAAAGAGACAGATGGTTGAGTGAGTCTGGACAGCCTCATATCTGGGACAGAACATGGACAACAATGAAAAACATTAAAGTAAAGAAAAACAGTCTTTTATTTTTCAAATTCCAATGGAGAGGTTAACTCATTGTTTTTATTTGGTAATCAGAAGAACATACAAGTACTTATTCATTACTAGATGCTGAGGGAAAATTATACATTGAGGGACTGTCAGCCTCATCTGTGCAATAAAGATTTACAATAAACACGTAATTTATTGAGAGCAGTGTAGCATATTCTGTTTTACATGAATCCCTATGATTTATTTTTGCATTTAGAGAGGTGAGGCTATGGCATTTGAATAGTTTCTTTTAGTACAAATCAACATCACAGGGAACAAAACAGTGTTCTTAAAATGGTTGGTCATTTTCTTGCAAATTGCAACCTGCATTTTATCTGCTAAAAACATATTTCGCATCATGGAAGTACATTCTATCACTGCCCTAAAATACAAAGTCCATTTTATCATCTTCCGTTTTGGAATCGTTTTTTCAAAATGTAACCAGAAACCCCTTCCTTATTCCTGAAAAGAACAATTTATTCGGCATGATTTGGATTGAGGTTTGGAGTTTTGATTCTGCTTGTCTTCCTCTTTTGAGTCTTGTTAAAGATTCCTGATTTTAATCTAGACCTCTCCCTGAAATCCAGCTGAATATCAGCAGAATCTAAGGCTGAGGAGATGAGCTGAGTTATCCATCCATACATGGCCAATGCCCTAATAAGGAAAGGTCTACAGACCCATGGTGAAGGTATAACATCCTAAGGAGAAAAACCCTGTGCAAAAATTGTGCCCTAAATGGAGGAGAGATAATAAGAGCATTATATTAGGCTCAAAGTGAATCACCTTGCTTTGGGTAACTGATCTCCCATGAGGATTTCATTTTTCCTGCTTCTTTCCCCAAACTCTTCCCTCCTCCCCATATGCCCATACCCCATCTCGGGCCCACAACATTTCCTCATGTGGATCACAGCGCAACAAGAGAATTTTTTTCCATTATTTTGTGTTTCCATGTGCTAAAAAGATGCTGCAAGCAGAATGGCTTGCCTGAAGAGAGGCAAAAGAAGGAATCTGCGAAAGGTATGAAAATGAGAGAAGAAAATAAGGTGAAAGAAAGAGTGTGAAAAAGGGAGAGAACCCTTAAATTAGGTGAAGGGAGGAATCTGGCTGTACAGTGGGCACCAGAGTTGATAAAAACCTAACTGAGCTCTACGAATGAAAATAGCAAATATTTTTAAAAAATTTTTACAGCATATAAAATTGTATAAAAATATCATCAAAGCAGGAAAAAAGGAAAATGTATACAGGTCTATCTCTAGAATCAGTTACTGGACAATACCTATGGCTGTAGATTTTTATTATAAATCTATGTATACTGGTACGTGACTGTATTCTGTACCATCACATATATATCCACTCAAAGACAAGGACACTAGTACACAAATACCTACCCCAAGATAGATCACCGCAGAGAAAGTGAAAACTGTACAAGGATATGCCTCCAGGGCAATCTATTGAAAAGCCATTCCATAGCCATTGGGTTTTTTGTTTTTTTTTTTTAATTTTTTTAATTTATTTATTATTTTTTGGGGGGTGCACCAAGTTCAATTAACTGTTTGGGTTTTAATGGGCTTTATTTTAGATGAATTCTCCTGCACTGTAACCTGACTGGCCTACGACACTGGCTGGCCTACGACAGCCAGCATTTAGCCCCAGAGATGGTGAGATCTCTTCAATGGAGACGAAGTGTGCCCTGAGTGAGGTGAAGGGCCCACACACCACCCCCTGCTTCTCCTGGTTCAGTGGATGGCTATCTAGGCTGAGTTCAAGTTCATTTAGTGAAGCCAACCATTGTCAGTGTCAATCCATTTCTGCTTGAGAACAGATGCCAGAATAAATGTCAATTAATTTCAAATACGTCTGCCAATATTTTAAAGAAAAAATAGATGAGGTGGAGGGGCATTAGTTAAAATAATCAGGAATTAACAATATTTAAATTGACTTTCGTGAATCTTTCAGTCTGGGTCCCCCACTGCACCCCACTCTTGGTCAATGTAAAAACAAGATATTCTTTTGATGAAACAATTCTTGTTTATTGCAGATTTCCTGGGGGAGCATCCAGGCTTTTGCAAATGTCCAGTGAAAACATCCAGAGGACTTCTTCCCATTTCTCGAAACTTGCCTAGACCCAAATTCACTTATCAGATGAACCCTTTCTAATGTCCTACAGGCTCTGCTACCATTCTAATTCTACCGTCATCTCTGTGCCCACCAGTGTGTTTGATGAGAGGAAACCTTAACAACTGAAATCTGGTCTTGGCAGGTAATGTGTCTCTTGGTTCTGAGAGGGATATTGTATAGAAATATTGTGCTATTCATTACAATTTTTTCATTAAGTTCATTTTCTAAATGACAATGAGGCCTTTAACCACGGATCACTGTCAATGAATTATGAATATTACTCTGCATTTATTCACACAGAATATCCAATATAACATCATTATTGCAAGGTTCTTTCTTTAACATTCAATTTTACTGTGGTTCAGCACTATACCAACCATAACACTGGCAGAGCACTGATTTCCCATGGTGCACACATAGAACCTTCTACTTGCTTCAAGAAAGTCTATTTTGAATTTTAAATATTCCAACTTGGATTACAAATAAATCCACTGGTAATGGTGTCATCATCCCTTTTGGAAGAGAATTTTCATATAAGTCCTGTTTTGGTTTGTTTTTGTTTTTGCTTTCTCATTTGTTTGTTTTTCTTAAACCTAAAGACCACAGAGAAGTTTTAATTTTTTTTTCCATAAACTTGGCTCTGATAATTTTCCCCACACTACTTGCAATTTCCAGTCCCTTATAATTAGCTATTTATGTCACTAGGGTATTTCTGCACATACTTAGAAGATAAGCCTTTAGCGATACGCTTGACATACAGAAGACGCTGAGTGCATTTTCAAGTAAATTTGAACTCTGCATTCACAGGTGGCTGGTGCAATTCAGCTGGACAGTTCTGCATGTGTTTTCTGAACACTGACTACATGCCAGGCACTGTGGTGGGCCAGTGCTGCAACTCCTGTTGGGATGTGTGGGACTCTTGGAATCAGAATGAAGTTTATTCCCTAATACCCCCTTTATTGGGGACATAATGCTACATACATAGGATTTAACCTCAGAATCTTCTTTATCTCATTGTGAGAAAAAGATTTTGGGCCTGTTTTCTTTTGTTTTCCTCCTTATTTCATGGGAAATGTTATGAAGCCATTTCTATCATGTAAGTCTCTGCTCAAAGGTTAGGAATAGAAGAAAACATATTACATATTCTTCCTATCTATCTATCCTTCTATCAAAAAGTGATCCATGACAGAAGTGATATTAAAAGACCAGTATCCTTACTCCTAAAATATGGATTACAAAATTGGTTTCCATCTTTTTATCTGCTCTCTGTCTCACATCCTGTGATAATATTGCTCTTTACTTTCTATTTTTCATATTTACTAAAGGCATCACTTGGGGTGGAAAATATAATGGCTTTAATTCTGCAAATGAAATGAACAGGTGCACTAGATTGTTCTTTGGCTCTCAGATGTCTAGATATCATTTTACTGTTTAAGTATATCAGGTCCTTAATGGGATCCTGTCAGATGTCTTCAATGGTTTTTAAAAGCTCCAGGCATGAAATGGACATAGGAAGAAAATCCATTTGAATGTAACGTGTTAGAAATGTCTCCTGCCGGCTGCCATAAGTAACGAGGGCTCATAACCTAAGAGAGGTCGGCATGAATAAATGCTGGAACAAAGACCCGCCTGTGGATGGGTCACTATGGCAGCCAAACATCCTGCATCAGCAAAACTTGGCTGCAGAGCTATTTGGTGACATGGGGACCCAAACTCAAGGGCTAACTCCATTTGCCACTTTCTACCCAGGGACACATAGAACTGGTGCTTTGTCAATGGTGGGAATATCCCTAGTACTTTCCCCACATACCAGCTAACTCTTAACTCAGGTGTGTAAGCCTTTGCTTCCTCTGTGACAATGGAATACAGAGTAAGATGTCACAATCTGTGCAATGGAAGAATGTGTGTCCCACTTTGCTGCTCAACTTGGAGGAAGCTGTTTCAAGAGAAGGGAAAGACTGTAGCGAGTGAGCCAGAGCTCTGGAAATATTGTTCTTGCAGTCAATACTGATGTCTTACCAGCTCCAGTATCAATGTATAGCACAGCAGTACATTGTTTTTTATTTAAGAAAATAGGTAATTTTGCTTTTTTACTCAATGTCCCTTCAAAACACTTTTTAAGGATTTAAAAAGAAGAGTTAAATGGAGCTTTTGTTTTCCCACAGTGAGATTTCCAAGCATAGTGCTATCCTGAATAAAATTCTCTCAATTTTTCCCAGCTAAATTAATGACTTAAAGCAAATGAAAAACATTTCCATCTTTATTTGGTGCTAGAAAAAAATGGCTATATTCCCATTTCTTTTTCAAATATTGTTTAGTCTCGCTTGTTAGAGTATAAAAGGGAAGCTGCAGGCTTTCTATTTTTGACTGACTGCAAAGCTCTACATAGAAAAATACAGAACTGAAATGAGGTCAAAGGTCCAGGTTCCAGGGTCAAGAAGTGACATGCACTGGTTGTATTTCACTCCTATATAAAACCACCTCAAAGAGAATAGTTTTGCAAATCAATGTCCCATGCATTGAATGCAGTTCACAGGCATGTTTTCTTTGGCTAGCACGGTGTTTGTAAGTTTCCGAATTAGTTGCCAATATTAAAAAATTTGGAGAGGGTTTATATAAAATGTTAGCTATCTAGGACCCTTATTCCTACATAGCACTAATCCTGTAGTTGCCTAGCAACTGCCCCCTTGGGGTGGTGCCCCCCCCCCACTTCCCCCTACTGCTCCTCACTGCCTCTCTGATACCCAGGTCCATGATGAATTGCCATTTACCGCAATTATTCGGATATTATGGCTTGCTTTACTCATTCACTTGACCTGCTAGGCTCCTGTTTTGAATTTGTGACCACACGACTTACTGTGTGGTCACTGTTAGGAAAACAGGAGGAACAACAGAAAAATCCGAGTTATTACCAAGCAAAATGTAAATCTGATCCAAGAACCCTGCCCGAATATCAGTATGTGACTATGCATTCTACACCACAGAGTTTTCCAGATCTTTCTGTTGGGGAGTATTTCAGTGAGACAAAAGGTCTTGTAGACTACATACAGTCTGCTTTCTGTCTGAAGAAACACCAACATTTTGCTTTAGTACTGAGAGGATTTTTTAAATGTTTGTTTTTGTGCTTTCTTAATGTGGAAATTAAATCTGCAGTGAGGAATGCACTTAAACCGATTGTCTAGCTCTGTCTCTTCCTATTACTAATCCTCTTCCATCACACAGCATATTCATGTTTTACCCTTAGGAAGGACTCAAAGATTCCTCTGTGAACCACAACCACGTTTTAAGAACCAGTTTCACCCAAATCACACCATTTAGATCCACAACATTACCTGACTTGCACTCCATTGGATCTCATGTTTGACTTGGTTTCAGGGGGCTGTATTTTTATTCTCTTTCCCTGCTACATTTACTATTCTTATTTTTGATTTGTGCTGTTAATCATCTCCTACCTGGTATTTCTAAAGGCTCAGAAAAATGAAAAAAATTATTGGACTTATCTCCCTGATACTAATTCCCTTAGCACTTCCCTGAATAGAAAGAAGAGTGATTAAGTCAAACCACAGATATTCAAAAGAAGAGAACTAGTCAGTGGCAAAAATTTCAGTAACCACTTAGTTATGGACAATACCCAGTGATAACACTGGGTTTCCTACCTGAACAACACGGTCATGAGCTGAAAGATTCAGATTTATGTTAATGAATGCACAGGTAAGTTAAGCATCAAATAAAGATTCCTATAGGAACATCTCCTTTTTTATAAAACAAAAAGAATTTCATATTATATACGTGGAAAGAAAAGCATGAGGATAATTTCTAGGTCTGAAAGGAAACTGGAGAAAAAGAATGTTCCTGACTCAGAAAAGGAACAGAGACTGAAATCATTGTCTTAGCTGCGGCGAAGGCCAGTTTGGCTGCATCCACTATCAGCAACCAGTGCAAAAATAACAACATATAAAGAAATACAGTGGCAATTCCTGTGTATGTGACTTTTTCAGTCCTCTCTCAGCATTTCCAGGATGTCCATTCTCATCAGGCCAGACGGCTGCCTTGGAAAGCCAGGGCATTAGCAAAAGATTCTGAGGAAGTCCCTTCATGTTTTGTTTCTGTTTGTGCAAAAATCAGAAGTTGTGTTGTTTGCTTGGGCTGGGGGCATTCCCCCAGAGTTCTAAGACCTCAACCAGCTCCCAGAAAACCATCTCCTGGGAGGAGATGACATGAGAGAAGGCCAAGTGCGGGGGGGCTTGTTTTTGAAAGTTGTACACCTTCCCCAGATACGGGTCTTTGTGGAAGGAGGAGAGAGTGAAGAAGCTCAGCTAAAATGACGCAAGACATTGGCAGCCTCTCTTATTGTCTATGAGGTGTGTTTTACTCTTCTGAATCTGAAAAAAAGAAAAAGAAAAAGAAAAGTGTCAATGCTGCCTTTCCCCCCTTCTCCACCCTTCAGGTCTGAGAAGAAAATCTGAGGGACAAAAAAAGGGGGGAGCAATTACACATCTCAATACTAGTCATTGCCATCTCCTCTGTAACACAATCGTTCTGTTCGGAAGGGGGAAATCTCAGTGGAGAATATTAAATACTGGTTACATCGGAAGCCTTAGGAGTTGCCTTAAACTAAAGCATCAAATATTTGGTTCATGCAGTATGGATATTAAGATACCTTATTTTGCAATCAGGATGACAGTGACTGCCAGATCTGATCTGGTCAATTAGCCTCAGGGGTCAGTGGGCTTGGAAGAAATCAGATTCATCTAATCCCTATCATTTCCATACCAAAGCAACATTCCCCTATTAGGATTCATAGCTGTCTGCAGGAAGATGTTCCAAGCCAGACTATAGACTCCTTGAAGGCAGGGAAAATATCTTATTTATAACTCTTCTTGCATGTAGTACAATGTCTGACATATAGCATGTGCTTAATAAATGCTTCCCCAAAAAATTCAAAGCAAGATGCTTCTCAACTGAAATCATTGTGCAAGTGGATAAATCAACTGAAATCTCTACAGAGCCTACAGTGACGTGGTGGAGGAAGACAAAGATTGAAATAGGACTCATTAATGGAAATAAACAATCTTGGATTTTTTTTCACCTGGCTTATTCTACAACATGTAACCTCAATGAACTTGGACAGGATTTTTAAAAGGCAAACAAACAAAAATTATTATGGTTGCTTTCCCTAAGAGTTGTGTGGTCTGCAAGTCAACATGCCTCAGAGTTAGAGAGGGTTCCCTCCCCTGCAGGGTTCCAGAGGGATAGGAGACTTTAAGAGAGATAACATCATCATCTTTAGAAATGTTAGGAGTCATTAGAGGACAAGGAAATTTTCCATTCAACTTTAAAGACTAAGATACTCTCCTAAATAAGGCTTAGTCGAAATTAGGTACAAACTAATTGGAAGATAGGAGAGCCCTTTCCGATCTATTGTAATTACGGTCAATTCCCAATTTTTCAGGGGCCATTGATCCAGGCCTCCTGTGGTTCCTCTTTCTTCCTTCTGGTCTTGTGTGTGTTTACTCTCCATTAGCACCTTCACCCATTTGGGAGAAATAACAGAAGAAAGAAAAACTTCTGGCCAATCACTTTACTCTGATTCTAGCAGGATTGGTAAGGGAGGTTGCCAGTTGCCTCGCTGGAACTTGCCAGTGAGGGAAAGAGGTGAAACGAAAGCTGAAATCAAGGATTAGAACTTTTGACTTGTTTCTGATGGTCTCTACGTCGTTTGGGCCACAAGGGAATTACAAGACAGGACTCCTTAGTGCTCTGGCCCTGTCATTATCAGTTTGGGGTCATACGCAGTGAGACTCCTTTTAGATGGTCATTACTAGTATTAACCACCTTAAGAGATGTCCCCAGGCCCTCACATATAAAATCCAATTTTTAAATATTTTACTAAATGGCAGATTGGTTGGAAGGAAGCAAGAACAGATAGCTGGAGATGGCGGACAAGGACCACTGTTACACCCAGTGAGCTCCAACTAGCCAGTGAGGAAGTGATGCACCTCCTGGGTCATGGGTTAGCAGAGGCCCACTGTCCAGCCTGCTGTGTCCCAGAGATGGAAGAACTCCATCCAGGTTGAATGAATGGAACCCAAAGGCCCCTGAGAGGAGCTCTTCCTCCTTTGCTAGTCACTGCTTATGAGTGAGAGGGTGGAGTGGGCGGTTATGGCTCTCTACCCTACCCTCCTCCCTCCTCAGCCTTCTGGTCAAGGGATGGAGGAAAGGAGTTGGTCAAGGAGTGGTGAAAAGGGGTAAATAAAGGCAGCTTGTATGTTTAAGCTGTGCCTGTGTTCACTGTCATTAAATACAACCAACACAGAAGAACAAGGGGCAGATACTCTTGTTCCTGGGTGACCATCCCCAGCCTTCCCAAACACAGGCTCTCTCTAAAAACTTCTGCTTATGAATGTGTTAGGACACTCACCCTACAGTGTTTAAGATGTTCCACCCCAGACTGTAGGCTCCTTGAGGGCAGGGAAAATATTCACCTTTATAACTCCTCTTGCATGTAGTGCAATGCCTGACACATAGCACATGCTCAACAGATCATTATTTTTTCATGGAAAGGAAGTGGACTGAATAAGCATGAGGTGGATGAGATGGATGAAGGTGCAATGATGAGTAGGAAGTCTCCCTCCACCCTTTTTCAAAGGAAATCATAAGTACATTGATTTTATAATTGATTCAATAACAAAGTATGATATGCCAAAAATGTATGCTCCCTATGAAGAAACAGCCCCACTGTGCATGGCTTTTTTGTGGGACTAGGCTCCCAAAGAAACAGCACCTGCCATCCAGGTGGCTCTGACATGGTTTGTAAACCTCCTCACTCCACACTTCAAATGTCATAGACTTGCTTTGTTATGTTTTGGTTTTGTGTATTTGTTTTCAAAGTAAACTAAAATTGCATAAGCATTTAAAAACTAAAATTGGGTAAAACTACAAAGTATACACTAATGAGGACCTAAAATCAGAGAAGTCACTCAGCATTGACCTGATTTACATGACTATTTTTGTTCTAGCTGCTTTGAATTCCACTGATTGTAAATCTATGTCAACTTTTTGGAGGCCACCAAAAGTAGTTAAATTCATCCATCTTTTTAAGAGGGATTGATGAACTGAAATGGAAAATATCTTCACCCAACTTGGGAAAATTCAAGAAAATATCTAAATAAGTGCCACCTCCTCACCGGCCCCTTGACCAAAAATTTATATCTCATAGAGGGGCAGCCACGGAGGCTCTGAAGCCTTAAGTGAGTGGTGTATGAATTCACAGCAGTGTATTTACTCTAAGGGAATGAACAGTAAAGAATGTTTCAGCAACATCACTTAGAAAAACAGGAGATGGAGACTTACAACAATGTGACCTTATTCCTGCCTTCCCAGGCTACCCCTGCAGGTAAGTGGAGATACTACAGAAAACCATTTGGTTTAAAGATAGTTGTTTTAAGAAGAGGCTTAAAGTTCGAGTTTGACTTGACTCTAAAAATGTGTTTAGTAATCACAATGTTTATTCCTAGATCACAAGCTGAGCATCTATGAGGCAAGCCTCACAGAATCTGGCACTGGGCTTTAAAAACATCTGTAAACACTTTTATTTTTCACTTTTCCTGGGCTTGATTTTTTTTTTTACAGCTTGATTCAACTATCACCCAAATTCAAAAGTAAGCTGACTTGGCTGAGCACAGAACAGGGATTTAAACCAGATTTTCAAGTCCCAGAAACCCTTCCAGAGCTGCCTCTCTATGGAGTCAACTTTTTTACAAAAACAACAAAGTGATACTGTAAGCAACAAAAAGAGCTGTAAAAGACTAAATAGAAAAAAAAAAAAAAAAACTGGGGAAGAATAAATGTGTAAAACCAGACCCAATTTTAAAAGTCTAGTAGAATTTCTGTGGGGCTTATAAGCAGGTCCTGGTTTGGTTTTGTTTCTTAATAATGAGGAAATACTAAAAACAAACAAGCAAACATTATCTTAGAGATAGCTGTTAGGACTTATCCAGGCATTGTTTTCACTCTTCTGGCTCATAAGTGCAAGACAGCTATTTTAAATGGTTACCAGCAAATACCCTAAAGTATGCTTGCATGCTTTCTCCTTGCCCCAAATGATAGAGGATATGATTGTATTACAATTATAATTATAAATAGAATCTAAATTATTTTTACTGTATATAATACCAATGCTATAGCCCTACTAAGATGGGTGGATGGTTGGGTGGATGAATGGATAGACAACAGATGCATAGCATAGAGAAATAGATGATATTTAGATAGATAAAGTAAATTTGTAGGAATATAACTTCCTGAAACCTTGCCTAGGCCATCATTTCCTAAAATTTACCTATTTGATCCAAATATACAGAATAAGTACAAAGGATAGTAGTTCTGAGGTTCAACCCTTGTGATTTTTCTTTGTCTTTTGATCCTTGGCATCTGTGCTATCACTGAGAATAATGATCGTGTTAACTTTTATTCTCTAACTTTGCTGCCTTCTCTCTTCCTTTATATAGCATGGTCTTTCTTTCCAAACTTAAGATATGTGAGTAACTGTCTCTGTTCTTCTGTCCCACATCGTCCAAGGTATTTTACTGCCATTCTTCTCTGTATTAAGAACCTAGTACTTCAACACTGAAGGAAACAAAACACTCAGCTCTCCAAGTGCCCTAGGACCTGACCCACTCTTAAGAGGTAAGTAAAAGTGGCATCAGCAGCTCCTACCACTCCTCTGGTTCAGGTCAGGGTAGAGTTTTGTTTCTGATCTGCTATTTTTGAAGCCAACAAGAAACCAGAGAACATAGAGATTAAGGAAGTCCTTCAGCGAAAGTTAAGTGGGGCTAGGATTTTCAGCCTGAAACATTCTGACTGCTCTTTGTGTTTTTCTCTATTTTATTAGTTCAGGAAAAACAATAAAAGCTTCAAAATGAATGAAGGAAGAAAAGAAAAAAAAAACCCAAACATTTATTCTCATGTTTTCACTGTGGATCCAGGGTATAGAATAAAATTAGCTTGTATCGTAGAGGGCTGATACTTGTGAAGTACAGATATCGTTACTTGGAGATCAGGCTGCCCTTTGGTGGAAACAGCTAAGAATAAACACAAAGAGAAAGCTTCGATACTTGTTTGACATTGCATTTTTAACAGCTCTCCTAGCTTGTGGGTGTCTAGAAAAAAAATGGCGTTAACAATGGAGACATCGCCAGCTCCTGGCTTTGGCACATATTTTAAAGGCAGCTGTTATCTCAAAGAATTTTTTTTTAAATGTTAATAGAGTTTCTTTTGACAAATATATTGTTACTTGTGTTTCTCTAACCACTTGCAAAGAATCTGACAAAATACAATTTTTCTAGGGGGAAAACAGATAAATATTTATTTCATGAATACTAAAAAGTTATTTTTAATCCTGAACATAAGTATTAAGAAAAAAAAGACAAATCACATTTCCCCAGTAGTTCCAAAACTGTAATCCTCTCTGTCAAACCGGGTTCCTTTAAAAATACAATGGTACATTAAGAGTGTAACGAAATGTCTAGAAGATAGAGTGAAACAATGAAAGCTTATATACCAATAATTCCAAGGGAAAAGTTGTTTAAAAAGATTAATTTTGTCATGAACAAATAGTACATAATATACTTTTATGTGACATTTCTACTATGTAGTTATTTGGTAAGAGACTGGAATCTAAACAGCTATGTGAAAAGCATGAATTGACTTTAAAAGTTTTCTTTAATATAACAATTTATTTTAAACCCACCAATCTTACATTGTATTATATATATGTATATACATACATATATATACAGACACACTATATATACACAATATACATATATACATGTATATGTATATATACACACAATTTCAGTTGCTGTTTGATACTATAAATGTGAATTTTAATAACATAAAACCTACAAGAGGATAATAATAGTTGCATGTCACCTTGTTCCTTTATAATCCACCATGAGGATGTCTATCATATACCCTCCTTGAAAAGCACAAGGATGTTCACTGAACCTAAAACTATATTTAAAACGCATTGGTTTGAAATGGATGCTTACAACCAGAAGAGCTAACTGTTCTGATTCAATGTGACTCATCAACGCTAGAACCATGTGGATGTCATGGGTTTTGTACTTCCATGCTCTCAAGGGTATCGTCCACAGCAAAAAGGAACAAGGAGATTTTTTGAGTTCACCCCATTCAACCACTTCCAACCCACATAACACAGATTGGTTAATAGTTTTCCCCTACTTCCATCCCCCACAAATTATGTTGGGTTTCAGCATCGCTGCACTCACAAAAACTCTTATTGTTGGGTCAACCTACAGCATGGCTTCTAAAATTAATCAGAAAGTTGACATTGACGTATATCAATCAAAAATCTTAAGCAACAAAACCTTTTAGAATCTAATTAGGGGATCTTATCTAGACGCATAAGAATATTAGGCATCTAAAAATAGTATTACAATTCTCTCATCTATTTATCAACTTTTTATTGTTTTCCTTTGACAGGGACATTGCAGTGGAGGGTTTAGACACTTGGGTTATCACACTACTTGAGAAAATAAGGCATAAAATGTTTTGAAAAGCAAATATTTCATGCCTCTTTCTTGGTAAACCACAGCATTTACTTACTGTTGATGCTCCATGTGTTGATATACATATATATATAAATATGTTAAGAAAATGGGTCACAAGTGTTTTCATGGACAAATGACTAAGGGAAATGGGATATTAATCAGAATGTGTGTTGTTATGATGACATGTTAATTGGCCCTCAGGGCACTCCAGATGTTTGGTCCCTGTACACTAATGAAAAATAACCCACAAGCTTCGTAGATTTTCACGTGGGAGGCAATTCCTTCGTTAAAGAAATAGACCTACTTTTGTCAATACATAGAAGGGTACAGTGAGATATCTTCCCAGAACTAAGAAATAATGTTATCCTGAGAAGGAAACAAGTAAAAAACCCAAAGCATGAGATTAACTATTTGTAGAAACTACCTCAAGGCAGTAGTGTTGACATCAACAATGAAGTATGTTGCAAATCATTCATTGCTAAAAAGCTAAGCTCTAAGTATTACAGGTTTAATTTTTAAAGTAAATTAGAAGGGATTCAAGGTTATTGTTATAGTAGCACCATCTTGGGTATGACAGAGAAGGACAGGGTAGCAGCTTGTATTCCCAGAACTATTCAACGTCTTTGGCCTATTTTACCCACCACAGTTCATGATCTAGGCATACTTTGGGGGGCATGTGGAACTTATAATAATATGTTAGGCTAATGTGTTAGGAAAAGAAAATGAGAAAGAAAAAGTTTGAGGACCTCTGCCTTAAAAGCAAAGTTTCATCAAGATCAAGGTCCAGACATGCAACCTGGAATGACTGAAAATGAACAAGAATGAGAATCTACCCCAAGATATCAACATATCTGATACTGAATGTGTGACCCAAAAGGAAACTAGACATAAAAGGTGTGCCATGGAGGACTGCCTCTTGCACTGTCAGGATCTAGGGTACACAAGATGGTCCCCACTCACTCTTCTTGGCGGATCCATCCCCATGGTAGAGACAGACGTTTCAGGACTTGCTACCTTGAAGTCACAATGCATCAACTAATTCTCCCTACATTCTCAGCTTACCAGGCAACTTTCTGATATGATCTTTCCTATGGGAGGAAGAAATCACTGACTGGCCAGTAGATGTAAGCATTCCAGTGTGCATGAAGGATATATTTCACAATAAATTGGCAATCAGAACCACACATTTGTCACAAGCATTCATTTTAGTGTCAACAAATCTTCTACAGCATAATCCACCCTTCATTTATTGTCAACATGGAATTCCTTCGTCTGACAATGTCAAAAATAAGATGTCCATATACATGTGGATCTATTTCTGGACCCTCTATTCTTCTTCTCTGACCCATTTGTCTGTCTTGATGCCAGTGCATACTGCCTTGATTATTACAGTTTTATAAGTCTTGAAATCAGGCCTATCTGTTTAGTCCTCCAACTTTTTCCTTCTTTTCCCAAGTTGCTTTGTCTATTCTGAGTGCTTTGCATTTCCATATAAATTTTAAAGCCAGCTAGTCAATTTCTACCCAAAAACCCTGCTAGGATTTTAATTGGGATTGCATGGAATCTATAGATCAATTTAGAAAGTATTTAAGTTTCAACTATCTCTAGAAAATCCCCAAATATTTGGAAACTAAATAATAAAATTCTAAATAATCCTTAGATCAGTGTACAAATAAAAATAAAAATTAGAAAATATTTTGAACTGAATGTGAATAAAAATGCAACATATCAAAGTTTGTGGCATGTTACTAAAACAGTATTTAGAGGGAAATACATAGCATTAAAGGCTTATATTAGAAAAGGAAAAATATCTCAAATCAGTGACATTAACTTCCACTTTAAGAAACTAGAAAAATAAGGCAAACAAAACCCAAAAGCAAGCAGAAGAAAGAAAATAATAAAGATCAGATCAGAATCAATGAAATAAACAGAAAAATAATGTTAAATATTAATGGCAATGATTAATAAAATTTGTTAACCTCTAGCCATACTGGTCAGGAAAAAAAGAGAGAATATACAAATTACCAATATAAAAATGATAAAGAAAACATCACTATAAATTCTCTAGCTATTAAAAAGAAAAAAAACAATATGAACATCCTATGCCAATTTAATTCCATTGTGACCTGTGAACATTCTTTGTATGACTTGAATCATTTTACATTTATTGGCACTTGTTTTATGTCCCTAAATTTGACCTATATTTTATATATGTCATATGTTCACTTGAAAAGAATATGTATTCTCATACTGTGGGTGTTCTGGGAAGGCCAATTAGGCCAAGTTAGCTGATAGTGTCATTCAAGTCTTCTTTTCCTTGCTGATTTTATTGGGCTGGCCAAAAAGTGCCTTTGGTTTTTAAGTAAAAATAAAAGACACATTTTTCATTTTCACCAAGAACTTTATTGAACAATGTATTCACCCTTTTGTTCCACTACATTTTGCCTTTTTTTTCAGGCAATTTCATAATTTCATCTTCCTAAAACTTTTTATCTCTTTGAGCAAAGGACTGTTCCAGGTGCCTTTTACAGTCTTCCAGAGAACTGAAATATTTTCCATTAAGAGAATTTTGTAAAGACCAAAATAAATGGAAATCTGAAGGTGCAATGTCTGGTGAATATGGTGGATGAATCAGAACTTCCCAGCCAAGCTGTAACAGTTTTTGCCTGGTCATCAAAAAAAAAAACATGCAGTCTTGTGTTATCTAGATGGAAGATTATGCATTTTCTGTTGACTAATTCTGTGCACTATTCGTCGAGAGCTACTTTCAGTTGATTTAACTGGGAGCAGTACTTGTTGGAATTAATCGTTTGGTTTTCTGGCAGGAGCTCATAATAGAGGACTCCCTTACAATCCCACCATATGCACAACATCACCTTCTTTGGAATGGAGACCTGCCTCTGGTGTGGTTGGTGGTGGTTCACTTTGCTTGCCCCACGATTTCTTCTGTTCCATATTATTGTACAGTACTCACTTTTCATCGCCTGTCACAATTTGTTTTAAAAATGGAACATTTTCATTACATTTAAGTAGAGACTTGCATGCAGAAATATGGTCAAGAAGGTTTTTTTTTTTGCTTAATTTATGTGGAACCCAAACATCAAAGTGATTAACATAACCAAGCTGATGCAAATGCTTTTCAATGCTTGATTTGGATATTTTGAGTATGTTGGCTATCTCCCCCGTGGTATAAATGTTGACTGTTCTCAATTAATGTCTTTATTTGATGGCTATCAACTTCAACTGGTCTACCCAACCGTGGAGCATCAACCAGTGATAAATCTCCAGCATGAAACTTCAAAAAGCACTTTTGACATGTTCTATCAGTCACAGCACTGCACAAATCTTTTTTTGCATTTCAGTTGTGTTTTTACATTTCTTGAAATAATAAAGAATAATGTGATGAAAATGTTGCTTTTTTTCTTCCATCTTCAATATTAAAATGGCTACACAAAAATTCACCAATTTTGATGTCTTTTTTAAAATGCACGCTGATATGAGAGCTGTCACATTCTACCTAACAAAATTGTTTCAAGTGAGGTTAAAGACAACTAAGTGCTACCAGAACCATCTTACAGAAAAAAATGAATGGACCTTTTGGCCAACCCAATACCTCTACTTAGTCTATCGAAGATTGAGAGAGGGGTGTTAATGCTTCCAAATAAAACTTCATAGTAAAATTTTTTCATACTTCATTTCAAGCATTTTGGTTCATAAATGTAAAGGATTATTACATCCTCTTGATAAATAGACTTTATCATGAAATGAACTTCCTTTCTCTGGTGACAGTGTTTGCTATGAAATCTATTTTGTCAAATATTAATATAATCATTCAAGCTTTCTTTTGATTACTGTTAGCTTGGCATACAAATATCCATCATTTTACTTTTGGGTATTTGTGTCTTTTAATATAAAGGCAGCATATACTTGAGTCTTACAATCTTAAAATTTCTGCCTTTTATTTGGGCTGTTTAGGCTATTTAAATGTAATGTGGTAACTGATATGCTTAGTGTTAAGTCTATATTCTTGCTATTTGTTTCTTATTTTTCTCATTTATTCTTTGTTCTCTTCTTATTCTTTTTCTAACTTCTTTTGGATTAATTATTCTAATGATTCCATTTTATCTTTTTTGGTTATTGCTCTTAATTTATCTACCTTCAAATGATATCACTTCATGTATAATATTAGAACGTTACAATAGCATATTTACATTTTTCTGCTCCTGGCTTTTATGCTATTGTTGTCATATATTTTACTTTTATATATGCTGTAAACCCAATAATAAATTATTTCTTTTGTTCAAATAGTCAATTATTTAAATATTCAAGATAGTTAAATAAGAAAAAATATTGTGTATATATCCATCTAGTTACCATTTTTAGTGCACCTCATTTCTTTGTGTGGATCCATATTTCCATAGGATAGCATATCCTGGCATAGCTATCCTTTTGCTATTCTTTAACATTTCTTGTAGTGTATGTAGTGTGTGTCTACCAGTAATGAATTCTTTCAGTTTTTATATCTGAAAGATATTTTTGCTGGGTAAAGAATTCTCGGTTAAAATTTTTTCCCATCTTCCCTTTAAAGATGTTGCTCCACAGTCTTCTCACTTGCATTGTTTCTGATGTGATATCTACTATTATCCTTATCTTTGTTCATCTCTACATATGTATCATTTTTTTCTCTAGCTGTTTTTAAATTTTTCTCCTCATTACTGGTTTGGGATAATTTGATTATGATATGCTTTTGGTGCAATTTTCTTCATATTCCTTGTGCTTGTGTTTTATTGAGCATCTTAAGTCTATGGACTTATAGTTTTCATCATTTGGCAACATTTTAGCCATTACTTCATCAAATATTCTTTCCTCCTTTCTCTCTTCTTTACTTTAAGGACTCCAATTACACATACATTAGGCTGCTTGAAGGTGTCTTACAACTCAGTGATGCTTTTTACAATTTCTATTCTTGTTTTCTGGTTTCATTTCAGATAGTTGCTATTGCCAATTCTCACTATGCTTTTCTTCTACAATGTCTAATCACATCTGGTGTATGTGTCATTACTCCTATCCAATGTTATTTAGTTAATACCATCCAGTATATTTTTCATATCAAACATTGTAGTTTTCATCTCTAGACATTTGTTTTTATCTTTTTTACATCTTTCATGTCTCTACTTAACTTTCAAACATATGGGCTACGGTTGTAAGAACTACTTTAATGTCTTTGTTAATTCTAACATCTGTTTCAATTCTGGCTTGGTTTCAATTAGTTATTTTCCTCTTATTACGGGTAGTATTTTCTTCCTTCTTTGTATGTCTAGTAATTTTTGACTGGATGTTAGATATTGTGAATTTTAGCTTGTTGAGTACTGTGTGTGTGTGTGTGTGTGTGTATGTTTTATTCTGAGATGCAGTTACTTGGAAACACTTTGACCTTCTTATATCTTGATTTTCAGATTTTTTAGGTGAGACTAAAGCAACATTTAGTCTGCAACTAATTATTCCCTTGCTAAGGCAAGACACAAGGGTATTCTACCCAATTCCCTTTAAATTATGAGGCATTCTAGTCTGGTTAGTGGGAATAGGCACTTTTACTGCTCTGTGTGAAGCATGAACATCAGGACTGTTCCCTCTACACGTCTTGAATGGTTCTTTCCTGGCCTCAGGTAGTTCCTCATTGTATGGGTCTCCTCACTGTACTCTGATGAATACTGTTCAGATTTCTAGAGTTCTATCTCTCTGCAGCTCTATCCTCTCTGACATTTTATCCTGTTAATTACAGCCACCTTGGTCTCCCTGGATCCTGAGTCAACTCCTCAACTCAAGAAGTCCAGCAGGTCTGCCTGGAAACCCTCTCGATGCAGTAACTTGAGGCAATTGTAGGGCTTACTTCATTTGTTTCTTGTCTCTTAGAGAGCACTGTCTTCATTTCTTGATGCTCAGTATTTCTTGATGTCTTCATTTCTTGCAAACCATTCTTCCACATACATTAACTTTTTTTTTTTTTTTTATTGTTTCAGTTGGAAGGGTAAACCTAATTCTTGGTAGTCCTCTTTGGAGAAGCAGATGTCCATGGATTGTCTTTTGTCCACTCTTTCCACTCTTCACAACTGACTTAAATTTCATGAACCAACATCTTTAAACCTTCCAATTCCCAGAACATTCAATAAAAAAAAACTTCCTGCTGAACTCCCTCCCTGGGACTCAGTAAATAACCCTGAGAAGGCTAATTATAATGAATCATTTGAGAGACACAAACAGTGGCTATCTCTTATATTTCTGTTAATGTAGTCAAGTAAAGTTAAGGGCAACTTCATATTTCTGGGCAACTATAAAAATTATAGCTAGGCTGTTTCAAACATGACTAAAAACACACCAAAAATAATTCATTCATGTGGTACCCCACAAGTCTCCCAATGACAGTGTAAAAGCTTGGGCCCTGAGAGAATCTTGGCTCAGAAGCCTAGATCTTTTTATGTTAGTACATTTCTCCCTAAGAATAAGCACGGTATTTTCAAAGAGCATTCATTCTTTGAAGTCAGTTAGAAAATTAGTGCTGCAGGGTACTAAATAGTACTTCAGTAGCCTGACAGAGATAATGTACAACTGCAATGTGTTCATTATGCCAGGATGTAATTTGCCCTTTCAGCACATGCTCCTTCCCTCTGTGTGTGCCTCAGCTCATTGAAGTTTGGCAATAACCAACTGTGGTCTAGTTTCCATTGGGTTTCTTTTTGAATGCATACAATGTTGAAACTTCAAAATATAGTGTGTTTAATCACACTGAGCACTGATTGTGCCTGGATACTCCCTCTCAAAAATTAGAGCTGGTTCCCAGGGGTTGGATTAAGGGTAGGAGCATTAAAAATAGTTAAATTGACTCCCCTTGGTCATCAGATGTAATAAGATCCATTAAAAAGAAATTTTCAAAATGTATCTGTTTGTCACTAGATAGTTTCTAAAACTCAATATATCTACTTATCTACATATCATTTTAAAAGTTCCCTAAAGTGGAGAGTTTTAATGACCAAAGAAGAGGGGTATGTGAAAAATCAAATTCTTTTCCACTTCATGCCACCAAGAAATAACCTTAGTCCTGATAAGATTTTAGGCTAAGATAGCACAAGTAAGTAAAGCCCAATGATCTAAGTCCTAATGATACCAAAGCAGTGATAATGACGGATGTCGTCTTAGCCTACCAATGAAATTAAAATATGAAGCTGTTCATGCCCAAACTTGCAAGTATATGGACACATCAGACCCCAACTGAAGCAGTGGAAGGTTGGAGTTATGGAGGGAAATAGGATAGACATCAGAAAATGTCCCTTCTTTATTTACTGCATTCTGTTCACTGCTCTATGGGATCAAGAATCCTGTTCATTAAATAATCAAGCGTTACACTTATTTGTACAATAGAACATAATATATATTTCATCACTTCTTGCCAAAAAAATTTAATTATTTTAAAAATACTTGGTGATAATTCAGTTAAAAAGGACACAGGTAAAATAAAAGGACTTGATGAAGGTAATAAAATTTAATCCACAATGTCCACATGAATACATTATAACAGATATTTCTAGCACAATACAAAAATGCAACAAGATTCAAGACCCCATGTTAAAGATCTGGGGATTAGTTTATCCTGGGCTTTTATGTTGTAGGAATTCAGATGGGTCAGTCACTGGATGTAGAACGGGTCAGGTGTTCAGGTGCTGGGTTTATCAATAACACAATTCTCCTCTACTGTACATATTCTGGCTTATGTTATCTTGACTTGGGTCTAATGATGTCTGGTACTTGAACAAACTTTACCCACAGCAGAGTCTGTCATTCTGAATTCTGTTTTATCTCCATGTAATTCACATCTTAGTCACAATTATTCAAGAAGGATATGTATTAAACAATTGGTTTCTATTTGCATAAACAATTTGGTAAAAAAAAAAAAAACTGGACATGTGTGTTCCCCAGATATTACCTGATAAGACACCTGGAGTGAATTATTTGAATGATCTTCAAGGAAAGAACAGATTTCATGCACATGGGTAAAGAAAGCACATCAAAATGGTTTAGAGAAGAAAGCTAAAGCAGACTTTTTATTTTTAACAGATGTGTGAGGAGTTGTATTAAAATTTTTTCTTACTCCTCAACCCGATTACCCCACATTTGTTCTTTGAGGGCATTACAACCAAACTATTCAAAGAATAGTTTAGCATCCAACACAGTGTCTCCAGGGAGGTATAGTTCAAAGAGTTTGGGACCGTAACAAAAACTGCTCCCTAAAACTTTCATTTTTAGTTTAATATCATATACATGTATGGGGGGATAACTAGGATTAAGCCCACATTATAACCAAAATAGGAGGCTTATATAAAAGGCAAGAGTAGTTTTCTCAATATCATAGTCCAAAGTTTGAAGGATAATATAATTTGAACTTTCAGAGTTGAGAAAGATGGAATGCTATTTATGCAAAGTAAAAGCAGTGCTCACGAAGCCCATTACAATGTAGGTTCCTTCTAACTGGTTTGGGATTGTCATGCAAAGCTTGCCTTTAAGACGTACTCTCCTGGACCAAACTATACTCTACAGCTACGCATGTTCTCCAGTACGTGGGCCTCCCAACACAGTGATAACACCCAACAGATTTCTGTTTGTGTTTTTCCCAAAATAATAACTCATTGAAGGTAAAAAAATTGAAAACTGAAAACATGGAACATTTCCCATTTATGCTACATAATTCACCAAGACTTATATTCCTTTCCATGATAATCAGCAGGCCCAGAATCAACTTTTCAGAAAGTTTAAAATGAAAAATGGCAAGGGGGAAAAGAAAGAGCAGAGAATGCATTTGTAATGGAGAAAGTATGATGGAAGGGAAGAGATACAAGTATAATTTGTAAATTATTGAAAAAGGGATAATAGTACTCTTTAAATGTAGCGAATGTTTTTTCAGGGTATAAGACTATATTAACAACCACAATTTCAATTTTATGTGTAATTCTAACAAGCTTGCATTAAATTGCACATTTTATGGAAAAATGTAATGGGAATTATGTTCTTACCATCTGTTTTCTTTGAATCATTTCCGACATTGGATTGATCCTTCTTGTCTGTCTTATTTTTACCATCTTTCAAGTCACCTGAAAGTAATAAACATGACAAACAGTATATGTATAAAGCTAAGGGGGAAGCTATTAATAACTTTAAACCTGTCAAGGTAAAAAAAGAAAAAAAAAAGTACTGCATAATTTTAGTCATGAGGGGTTAAATGTCTGAGTGTAAATATCAGGAAATTGGATTAGGTCCTGGAAATTGGATTATGAGCTGGAAATCAAGACTGAAAGTTCACATTAAACAGGATTGTATTTAAATCAATGGTGTTTATTTTCCAAGGAAGGCAGTTCAACTTTATTGTTAGGCTGTGGAGTGAGGAAAAACCTGGGTTAATGTAAGTTACATCAATTAATAGCTATTATTTAATTCCTATGTGCTTTTCCTCATCTGCAAAATGGGGATAATAATACCAACTTTACAGATGTAATACAAGGACAAATGCACTTAAGGTACTGAATGCGCTATCTGGCATGTCACTCAATGACAGTTATTCTAAAACAGAGTTGTAAATGGTACTTTAATTAATGAGCTTGTTGAAATGTAATATGCAAAAGTTAAAAAACACTATGCACAAAAATGCAGAATGAACGTGTGTCAAAAGTTTATTTACTTCATTTATGAGGGAACCAGGAAGATAGTAAGGATGGTTCCAAGAGCATTTAAGGAAATGGGTATTTCTAGGCATTTTAGAAACATGTTAAAATAAGATTGCCAGGTTAGAGACAAAACTGGTTATGTCCTATAGGGCAATAAAACTGTAATTGTTGGGGTTATCTCCTCTAGTAGTCAAAAATCTACACGTACCTTCGCAGTACCTAGGCTTGAGTCAAATAGTAAATGCCAAAGTTAAACATAGTCATGTTCTTCTAAGACAAGGGGCCCAGCAAACTATGGTCCATGGGCCAATGTGGCCTGTTATCATTTTTGGAAATGAAGTTTTATTGGACCATAGCCACACATATATTGTCTGTAGTTGCTTTCTTGCTGAAATGGTAGAGTTGAATAGTTGCAACAGAGACACACAAAACCAGGAATATTTCCTATCTGGGCCTACACAAAGTGTGCTGACCCCTGCTTAAGACAGTTAAATAATCCCTGGGCAGCTCGGTTTGACAGTGTGCCAGTGTGATAGTGAAAGGACATGGCAGCCCAGATTTATTCTCAAGTTTTGGATATTTTTCTTACAAATCATACTGACAGCAGCTTTCCTTTTAGCCTTCATAAAACCAAGAATAATTTACTACTAAATTACTGGCTTTATTAAAGCAAAAAGACCCTAATAATTATTGCAACCAGGAAGCAGGGAGCTGGGCCCAAGGCAGAAGGGCTACATTTATCCTTTCTACCTTCTTTGTGCCAGGGAGTGTGTTAAATGCTTTGCATGCATCATTTCATTAAATTCTTACAGCAACCCCATTATGAAGCTACTATTATTGAAAGTAGACAAATTCACCAAAGATTAATTCACTAAGTGATCAATTTGCTGAATAACAAAGTCACCAAATGATTGAAGATGTTTTCCAAGTTTGAGTTTTTCCTTGATTTCACTGCAAACAGTCTGTCACACACTGGTCAGGCCAGGTGTGTTGAGTGCAGTGGACTGCCTACCTGCCTGTGTTTCACACACTCTCGGGCTCCATCTCTGCCCCAAACTTTGCAAAAGTATCTCTCTCTGGCAGCAAAACTACTCCTGTTGGCTACCTGAGATCTGGTTTAAGCCACTGATCTGACAAGTGACCAACTGATCTTTCTGCAAAGTGATTTTGCTTAAATATTAAACAAACTTATGGAGAACTGATGTGAAACTCATATCATCATCTCCATTTTAAGGCTATGGAACCTAAAGCTCAGATAAAGTAATTCACTATAACACACAGAGAGGTCTGATACTAGGGGCCAAGCTTTCAAGTACTGTATTTTGCAACTTCCTTGTGAAGCTCAAGTTCTAGAGTTCAGACTTCCATTTACTGTTGCCATTTTTAAATGCATTTGGCCTTTGGATTTATAAAGAAATGGTTATCTATGGATAATTCAAGGCCATTTTAGGTTGCAAAACATTCTACAAAATAAGTAGTTTTAATGGAATTTGACAAATTCTCATCTTGAGGGAAGGGGAGTCTACTCTGGCCAGAGTGCAAGCAGGAGGAGCCTGAGTGAAGCACATGGTCATCACACGTTACCACCACCAGTGGCCAACATAGACGGAGACCCCATGGAACAGTCCAAACACTGGCTTTTTCCTGTTTCAAGGTTGCCAGAAATGAACTCAAGGATGATTTTTAGCCTTGTAGTCAAACTAATTCCCTGCAGAAAAATGGTCTTTCTTTCCTCAAGGAGCCTTCATACCCCTAATGCATAATACTTTCAGCTTTCAGGGTTGCCCTGGACTGGAGCCTTACCCACGACTGCAGCAAGGCCAGGAAGTCAGCAGGAGTGGCTCGATGTGCTGGATGCTAGCCAGCAGCCCATGGCAGCCTGCTTTCTCCCTGGTCAGCGCTGGGGAGGCCGAGAAGGAAAGTGCCTTGATGGAGACCAAAGATTAGGGGTTCCCACGATTGCTGACGGGGGACCAAAGCTCTAGAACCCCAATTAGCCAATGTCCTTTAGCTCCATCCTAAAAGTATCTTGGGCGGCCACAAAGAAGAGTGCCGGGAAAATGACACGTGTTTGTTTGATGATGTTCCTTGAACAGAATCCATTAGGTAATTTCCCATGGGGCGAATATGGACTAACAGCTGATGTGAGTTGTTATTCAATAAACAGGGGGAAACAAAAGAGCCTTTCTGTGCAGTTATAAATCATTTTAATTAGGCTGCTGCAACCCAGTCCTGAACTACCATTAGCCTTTCTTATTATTGCTCAAAATTGATTTCTCTTCCCACCTCTCACTTAATATTTAATTTTTAAGGGAAATGGTAGACTATTGCTTACTTTGAGAAATAAACACAGTTGTGAGTCCACCCAGCCTAGTTGAAGGCTCAGGCTCCTGTTTTCTTTCAGCCACTCCCCCTAATCATCTCTCAAATAAATTATTGCCACCTCTGCCCTCTCTGGGTATTTGTTTACACCGGTCTCAGAAAATGTATAACCTCCCTTGAGACTGGCGTGTTTTTATTCATTGGTTTCTCTCCCTGACCAGACCAGACACTGGCAAACTATGGCCCGTGGGCCAAACCTGGCCCCCAATGCCTGCTCATATATGGCCTGCCATCTGAGAACAGTTTTTATATTAATAAATGGTTGAAAAAAGAGGAGATTTAATGACGTGAAAATTTAAATTTTCATAAATAAAGTTTGATCACAACATAGCCACACTCACTTGTTTACATGTTATCTGTGGCTGCTTCTGTGCTAAAACAGGAGTGTTAAGTAGTTGCAACAGAGACTGTGTGGCCACAAAGCATAAAATTCACTGTCTGGTTCTTTATAGTAGGAGTGTGCCAACCCCTGGAAAAAACAGACTATAAGCTTCTTGTGGGCAGCAGCGGGGTCTCGATATTCCTCCAATTTCCTCCTCTCCCCAACACACCGAACCTTGCAAATAAGGGCATGCTGGGTGAGGAATATAGCATCTGGACTCACACATTCCTGAATTTGACCTGAAATCTCTACTTAATGTTTGCTCGGCCTTAAGCGAGTGATTTAACCTGAGTCTTGGTTTCCTCATCCACAAAATGGAAATAAATGTATCCACCTCACACAGTTGTTAGGATTTTTAAATGATTTAATGTATGTAAAATCCCACATACAACATCTGGCACATATTAAGCATTCCATAAATGTTAGTGACATAATAATGACTGTTTTTTATTCTGGGAAAGATATTTTAAACGCACTTGCTTAGCAGAAAAAAAAAGTAGGGAAGTAACACATCTTGTCTTTCTCACCAGTCCTTACATATTCCTCCCCTGGAAAGGAGAGACTCATCTAGAAGGAAGAGTTGAGCTTGCGTGGCTCAGCCCAGCCAGCCATTTCTCCATCCCCCAAGCCCCCTCTGAGATGTGTTTTCTAAGAGATACACACCTTTTCTGTTACTGTAAAAGCAGCCTGCTCAGGTGTGGAGGGGGAGTGAGGGGGCAAGGCCTGAGCCCACCTGCTCTGCTGGTGCCTGGTGGGCTAAGCTCATTTCGGGGCAGATGTGAACAGAAGCCCATGTGCTCAGCAGACCAAGTCTATGTTTTCCAGTTCAGCTCCAGCTGCAGTGGAGCTAATCTTTTGATCACTTTCTGATTCTGGTATCTCTCTTTCCGTTGGTTCCACCATCGGGAGGGGAAGAGAGGAGTGTTCCGCATCGCCCTCTAAAACTCCAACAGGTATATTACAAATTCTTACTGAATTGAACATATTTTCTGGACTACGATACGCCTGAATACAAAGCAAACTAGTGATGCGCTGTCTCCAGAACCTGACTGCTGAGGGGCTGGGCAAGTCGGATGACGGCCGTCCCTGCCGCCTGGGGTGCGCGTGGCGCTTACCTGAAGGAATTTAGGCAAAGCCTTTGGAACATGATATGAGCTTTCATCATTATTTTATGTATGAAAACATTGTTTTCTGATTCTACATGCTATATATGTCAACTGCAAAAATAACTGGAGAGCGTTGTGCTAAGCACTTTCTACATATCTCTGATTTACCTGGGCTGTGGAGCATAATAGCTAGGCTGTGATTCACAGGAGATCACCTGGACCTACCAGGCAGGTGAGAGAGTGAATATGTAAAGAGAGAATTTAAAACAGCATCTGGTATGTAATCAATAAATGTCCCTTGTTTTATTGCCGTTGTTGTTTTTGCTATCATTATTATTATCAGAAGCGCGCAAGTGGCCCAGGCTGTGAGCGGGGAATATCATGCACATTTTACAGAGACCGTGGAAGGTTAATTCACCTGGCCAAGGCCAGCAAGAAGTGAGAGGCACAGCTGTGACCTGAATCCAAGTCTGTTTGACTCCAAACTACCTTGTCATAACCTGGCACTTGAAAGCTCCAATGACTCTGAACTTCCTGCTCTTCCCTGAACAGTGTAACCAATTCCACGCCCCTGTGCCTCAGCTCATCTTACTCTCTGCTGAGAAGTCCCTGTGTGCCCCCCACCCTGAATTTCAGCATTTAAAACCCAGCTCAGACATCATCTCTTCTTGAAGCTTTCTTTAACATTTACTACATCTTGCAATCCCCAGACCCAGCAAAGCTACTCTTCTCTGCACATGTCCCTGGGGGATTTTATCTGCCGTGACGCCACTGTTACTGGCTCAGAATTAATTGCAAATATGTCCATATCTCCTAGGAGATTGTGGATGTCTTGCGGCCTCTTCATTTCTAAATCCTCAGTGTCAAGTGCGGTGCTTGGCACGTAGTTGTTAACCAATAAGTATTTGTTACATTAAATATAAGAAAACATCAACTGTATGCACATGATGGTGACTAGCTCACCCTGGTTTGCCTGGAACTTTTCTCATTTTAAGACTGAAAGCCCTGCATCCCAGGAAACCCCTCAGTCCCAGGCAAACTGGGATAACTGGTCATCTTAATGTATACACTTGTTCACCTACAGACATACAGACACACACTATGGAAATAGACCTTACGCAGAAGTGAGTCCCGGCCCTGATAGTGGGGTCGCAGAGACAGAAGACTGCCTTTCCATTCATCCATTCTGGCACTAAGCCCTCAGGAATGTGCTGGGATTGCTAAGGGGAATTCCCCCTGCAGGTAGCAGGCACTCCCCAGAGTCTCCAGAACAGCTGGGAAGGGCCCACAGGTATAAATCTCCCCGGAGAGGATGGCCCAAGCAAGCTTCTGGCTGCTTTTGACGGGATCCTTATGGGATCCACAGCCCAGGGAGGTGCGATCTGCAGCAGCTGGATGGCCAGGGCAGCCCTGCTCTGCGAGCTGTCCTCACAGGGCACTTCTTTGCCAGTGTCCATTCATCACATCGTTAACACCCCGAAAAGAGCTTTCCACCAGCGCAATTCTACTCACCATTCTGTTGCTTTTCTCCTGATGACTTCTCAGCTTTGGAATTTTTCCCACGAGGGTTGTCGCTTTTGTTTGTTCGCGTCCCATTGCCTTGACTCTTGCCTTCCCCAGATGCCTTCTTCTCCGCTTTGCCAGATGCACCTTCTTCAGCCTGGCCCTTGGCTTCCATTTCCTTTTGCTTCTCCTCTGCGGCCAGGCGAGCCTCTTCTTCTGCTTCCTTCTTGGCCTTCTCCTCTGTATCCAGGGCAAGTCAGGAAAGGCGGGGAAAAGATAAAAAGAGGGCACACCATTAGGACAATTGTCTCTTTGAGTTAAAACAAGAAATTGCATTGGGAATGAATGCATTAAAATGACTTATGGTGTTTACTGAGTGTTTTAGGTATATTTTGGGATAATTCAAGTCAGATTGGTATGTGTATTCAGGAAACCAATAAAATCGGTTCACAGTGATGACATTTTTGAAAGCAGTGAGTTAGAAGAAAGGGCAGGGAGAAAGTAATAATAAGGATAATAATAATTAATAAACCAATACTGTAATTGGCATAATGTTACTATTATCATCAATAAGTTCTCTTGAGTGTGTCCTCTATGCCAGGTATTACACTAAGTGCTTTGCAAGGATTACTTTCGCTCATTCTCAACCTTATCTAGCAGCTACTATTATTGTAACCCTATTTTACAAATGTGGATCAAGGCTCAGGGACATTACAAAACTCTCCCACAGCACCAGCAGAAACTGAAGTTTCATGTAGACTTGCTTAGGAGCTGGAGTTTAAACCTTAAAAAAAAATTGATTACTAAACAAAAAGGGAAAATCACCACCACTAGAATAACACAGTTTCAGGCCTCTGTCTGTGACTTTAAAAGTAGGAAGAGGGTCATTAAGCCTCACAAAAAACCATGGTCTTCAAACTGTCCACAAGATGAGAGGTGACCTTTAGTTTGGCCAGGGACCCTGGTCTGTGTCTTCCTCTTTAATGAGAGGACGTCAGCCTTATTTCCAGTTTGGTTGACTGTGAAAGGGTCTGGCTCTGCGATTAGTCAGAAACATAGTGTAATTGCATATGGTCAAGGCTTCATGAAAAATTGATACAGTCATTCAATTAATATTTATTGTGCAGCCACAGTGTCAAGAACCATATTAGTTGCTGGGAATACAGCAGCAAGCAAGAAGTCTTACAGAGTAGAAAATACCGTAATTAAACAAACAAAGCACTAAGATAATTTCATATGGTGAAAAGGGCTTTACAAAAAAGTAAAACAGTAATATGATGGAACATGATCAGCATAAGGGAAGGAGGTGGCATTAGGCAAGGAGGTGAAGAAGGTGACATTTGACCAAATCTTGAACGATGAATTGCTGACCACACAATAATTAAGGGAAAAAGCATTCCAGGCAGAGAAAATAAAAAATGTAAGGCCTTAAGATTGGAATGAGCTTGGTATATTCCAGGGGCAGTGGGTTAGCCAGTATGGCTAAAGCAAATTTAGTAAGGGGTTAGTGACAGATGATGGGGTCAAGTGACCAAGGACATGCAGGGTTGAGATCATGTAGAGTCTTGGAGGAAATGAATTGGGGCTGGGTTGTAGGAAGTAACCTGCAGAGACCAATGGAAGGCACCTAACAGAGACCAAGCCTTCCTTAAGGTCTAGAGACTCAGTGTTTAGCATTTAATTCACTTAAAAGCCTTCCAACCTCCACTATGAAAAGCATTATTGCATTTTTTCTCGAGATGTGTTACAAATGTCCCACACCTCATTACCAGGGGTCCTCTTTACTTCCCTTGGTTGGCCTTGGTCCTGAAAACACCAGGCTTTCATAGATGACAAGTGTATTTTTAATCTAATGGGCACCTGTGTGGTTATGCATGTGACCACGTTTCCCTTTGTTTCAGCTGCTAAAGAGCACAAAACCCAGATTTGGTTCCAGGTTCACAAGGTCATGGGGCTTTATGGCATTGTATTTTGCGCATATCTGTGACCTCTGGCTTCATTTTACTCTTCCTGCCCTTACATTTGCCTGGCTCAGATGTCCTCCTTAATATATTATGAAATTTTCGTTCATCCTTTCATTGATTCCACCATCCACCCACCCAAACCAATGCCCTGGCCTCAACCCAGACAAATTAAGTCAGACTCTGGAGGGAGAGGGCAAGAATAGGATATTTTTAATGCTCTCAAGATGATTCTAACACGCAATCAGGATTGATAAGCACTGATTTAAATTTTAAATGTTTGCCATTCAACATTTCGTGACATTCCACTTCCCAACAGGATGTATTTATAATTTACAATGAAAAGGTAAGGAAAAATTTCTTTACAAAATCACATAATTATGTGCATATATTGTAGAATATGTCTTCTAACTTCAACAGAAAGGTACAACTAAGACTAAAAGAATGGCCTTGCAGAAGAAGATAGGGAGATGGCATTCTCAGTAGGCTGCAGGCCCACAGAAGGCTCCCTAGAATGTTCATCCGGACTTCCTCTCATCCTCCAGTAATGCCCTGAGAACAAAGGTCAAATGTCATCTCCATCACTGAATGCCCAGTGCTTGGTATAGCGCCTGGCACCTAGCAGATGCTCATGGAGTATTTGTTGACTAAATGAAATGTACACAGTGGGTGTGATTCACCCTAGCTGCCATCAGCAGCAATCCAGACCAGCATAAAATACAGAAACTATACCCACTCTAAAGTCCTATCCCGAAAAAATTAGCTGTTTGACTGCATTTGACTGTAGGTAAGTAAAAAGATGACTGTACTTACTACACAGAGAGGGAAAGTGGGGCAAGGGGGAAGAGAATTCATTTATATTCAGGTATCAGGTAAAATAACGTATAATCCTCTAACACAATCCCCATTGAATCTGTGGCAAACTTTTTTCAAAATATCCCCAAGTTAAAAGTAATTTTGATAAAAGCTGAAGGCGTTAAATTCTTGTTTGCTACAAGAGCACAATATGTTATCTAAGCAAGAAAAATTCATTTGACAACTGAGTCAGACCAATTTTCTATGGAAAATCTAGCAAAACCCCCCCAAAACTGCAGGGTGGGGGGGTGTTTCATTTCTGAAATAAGTCTGTTTGGGCTCAACTACAGCTGACAGCAGGCAATTAATGTTTAAATTAATGAATGGTAGCTCTTATGACATCATAATCAAATCCAATATGATTTCTTTCTCTTTAGCAATTGTGTTCCAGTGGATGGCTCTGAAATGTTCTACAACTTCTCTACTCTGCTCCCATCTCTTCCTTGCATCTCTGAAATATCTGATATTAGTGTGATCAGCCATCAGCATGCAGTACTATTACTCAAAATAAGTAGACAAAAACAAGCAAACATATAAATAAGAAAAGAGAAAATAAATTGAGAGGCGGTACATCGGTTCCACTGTAATCCGATCCCCTTATATTTTCAGGGTGAAGTATTAATATACATAAAATCTTTCCTACTATGAGACAAAGTAAGTGATAGAACAGTTAATTTGTACATGATAACAGATTCCAGAGATGACATACATGCAAAGAATTAACTTTTTAGGTTTTAGATTTAACATTCGTGGCACTCCTAGGCTTCTAGACTACTAGAAAGCAAGTGTCATAGTTCCATCCCAATCTCCCTCTGCTTTCCATTTCACACCATCTATGGTGATGTGATCATTATAAAACTGGCCAAAAGCAAGGAGCTAAAGAGTAAAGGCAGAGCAGAGCCCTCATGTTGTATAAATTATATTCCTCCTAAGAGCTGGTTCTATCCCACACTGAATGTCTGTGCATTCTTAGTGAAACACATTGATTTCTTCATTTAATTTGCCTTCCTGAATAATGATACTACTATAGGCTCTTGGTTAAAAATGGTATTGGGCTAATTATTCCTTAATATAATTTTCTGAAATGCCTACCTGAACTACCTACAGAGAGAAAAAGAAAGAAGAGGAGAGAAACTATGAAAAAAGACAACCGAAACGTGAATTTTGAATAGTCAACTTTTGATTATATACAAGAACAGCAGAAAGGTATTCCTAGCCAATTCAGGTCTCAGAATATGTTCCCACTGGACCTTTCTAAAAATTTTAGCCAAAGTGCTTCAGTTGACAGAAAAATTCAATCAATGTTAAAAACTCAGAATTAGGAAAATATGTTAATAATGTGTAATAAAACTAGTACATCATAGTGTTAAATAAAAATAATTGTTAAGCTAGACATAAAACTTGATGCAAAGATTAAAATAATATGAAAGGATACGTTAATTGTAAAATAGCAATTTACTTCCAATTTACTTACAGTCACATAGGTTGAAAAATCATATTATTTCAATAAAAACTGAGTAGCAATGGAGGAAATTTTTAAAAATTCAATAAACTTATCAGCATTTGCAAAGGAGTATCATTATATACTATTTCATATTTACATTGATGAGACATAATAAAAAATATAAAACTAATCTCTAGTAAAATAAAAATAGGATATATTTCAAAAGACCATAAACAAAGTTAAAAGGTATATGACAAACTGACTGACTAACTGGACAGAGGCAGGGCAGAAATTGCAAGACAGTTCGTCAACTGAAGAGTTACTATCCTTAATATATAAAGTTATTATGAATCAATAACAAAAATATAAACATCCTAATGAGAAAAATAAAGAGAAACGGCACACTCACTATACTTCTACTGAAAGAGAACATAGGTTTAAAAAAAAGAAAAAACTTTCCAGAAAGAAATTTGATAATATACATCAAGAGCTTTAGAATTTTTCATCTGCTTTACAGACGAATTCTATGTCTAGAAATTTATTCTGGATAAATAATCAGACGTAGGTTCAAAGATTTCTGAACTTGTATGTTCATAACCATGTTACATACAACAATGAAGAACTGGCAACCACAATGCTCAGTAACAGAGGAATGGTTCGACTCTGGTATTGCATACAATGTAGCTATTAAATCAAACTTTCTAAGAATATTCAGTATAAGAATAAAATCATCAAAATAGAAATAGAGAAAGAAAATACAATATTATACTATGACCACAATTTAAGGGGGAATTATTAGTTATAAATATGCATAGAAAATCAAAAAATTTTAAATTACATCAGAATTTCAACAATAGTTATATTTGGCCGGAATGAGTGATTTTTATTTTCTTCTTTACATATTTTGTTTATATTTCAGCATTGTAACCTAGACACCTATTATTCTTACACCAGAAAAAAAAATGTTTAAAAAGCATTAAATTCTGAATGGAAGCTGATCAATATTGATCAGACTTGCAAATTGTTATACCTACATATCTTTGTTTGGGAAAAATGATTTTCAGTCCTAAGAGCTGCAAAAAAAAAAATTGATTCAGTCTTTCCTAACAACTATGTGTTCTGGCCTAGCCAGCTTTGTAAATCAGGCTGATTAATAAAACTAAGACTTTAGATCCAATTCCACTTCTGATCAATTTAATAACAACATATATTCAAGTGCCCCATGCAGGGCTGCCTTTGCTGAAATTAGGGTTTTCTGGTAACAAAAAGAATCATGAGAAAACTGCAGCACAAACCAATTACTAATGGAAAAACAGATGCAAACTGAATTTCTTAACACCAGTCAAGCAGCCAACAGCATTACTGGGAGGCTGAAAATGTTATAAAACAATAATTACAGGTTGGCATTTTGACCATCACCTTCTTAACTTTGCATTCAAACTTCATTCTTTTCCAGTTTTTCAAAATAACAGCTACCACTTATCAGCTACTAACCATGTACAGGCTCTGTTCTCAGTGCTTTACATATATAATTTCTGTTCTTTGCATCAACTCTGTGATGTCCATTATAATTCTCCAAAGGGAATTTTCTCAAAAAAATCTACCTGAATTTGCCAAAGAGCACAGGGCAAGTAGGGATTCAATTCTCCCTTTTCCCAACTAACTTTTGCTTTGATAACCAAACTATCCTCCCACAAAATATACATAATCCCACAGGGAGGGCTGTGCCTTTGGTTACCCCTTTTTCCTTGTTCCCCATTTCTAAATTCACCGCTCAGCTCCAGGCATCCTTGAAATCCTAGCTACAAGATGCCTTCCTAAGCCCCCCAACCAAGGTTAGGGACAAGTTAGCTTAAGCTAACCTCACATATTTAAAAACTATTTGTGTTTATCTATCTGTCCTTTTTAAAGGGCCAGTTTTCCCCTGGAAAAGGAGCTGTCTAATGCTCCCCTAGGTGATTAGTTTCAGAAGGTAATTTTAGTAAGCCAGATAATTGCAAACAAATTATTTTGAAGTACCTCTCTCAATTGCATGTTGTCAGGAATTGGATTTTCAAGTGTAATGAGTGTGATTATAAGAGAGTGCTTCTTTGAAATGATGCAGTAGCTGCCACTGCAGCTTGCAATGCCTGCCAACAGAGAGGATTTCAATATTTAAAGCATCTGAATAGACTGTGACAGGCCCCACCTAAAATATGGAAGATGCGTTGGCTCCCTGCATAGCTCAGGATGCAACCTCTGCCCCCAAATGATAAGGGCCCAATTATGCCTTAAAAGAGTCATAAATATAAACCCTTTGCTCCACCTAAACTGAGCAGCTAGTTGGACAGGACACAATGTTGGCCTTTGAATAACTCCAGCAGTGAGGTCTCATCTCTTCCACACTATGAAGCAGCTCCCCGCCCCCGATGTTTGAGGACCAAGATGGCCAGAATGTGCTGTGCCTGCCTACTCCTACCCGTCTTCTCACTTGTGCAGACACTGGGTGGATAAAAGTGTGGGATGCTGTGACTGGGGATAAAACTTTCCTTGCATGTAAGGAGGGTCTGGGGCTTGGGGCTGGTAGGTGCTGGTGGCAAGGGCAAGGCTTCCACTGAACTCCCGTTCTTACTTTGAAAGAAACTCTATACTAATGCTTCCCTGCCCCCACTCAGGAGACTGCAAGCTTGAGGACAAGGATGTCTGTTAGTCACCTCTGTGAATAACACAGAGTACAGAGCCTGGCGTACAGTAGGCATTCAACAGATGTTGGCAAAAACTATCTATTGTTGAAGGCTCACCTTCACAAAACCCACTGAGATCAGCCACCTCGCTGAGCTTGAGAGCCATCCAGGTCTGTGTCCCTCTCTGGAATCAGGCATCACAGCTTCGTAAGACTTACCTCAGGTATGTGTTCCTACCTAGACTATAGTATGAACATGTAGTATGTATGAATCATGTAGCACATGCTCAATAAACACAAACATACATTTGAGCAAATGAATTCCAAAATGAATTTCAAAAACAAAGAGATGTCAGTCTTTTTTTTATAGTACCAAGAGAGATGACTTTTCTCTCTTCGAATTTCTGTTTACCTGCAAATTACCTTCATCTCAGGTCAGCCTGAGTAGTGACTGAAGGGAAACTGAGAACATGAAACGAAGATAAAAATTCATGTAAGGAGATTAAAGCCTCTTCTATTCCAACATAATGGCCGAGGTGGCTACTGGCCCGGCTTCACTTAGATAAAAGAAGGAATAAAGACCTCATAAATGTGCCACATGACATGAGATCAGAATGACAAGATGGCCTAGCAGAAACCAAGAAATAGGAACTCCCATCCTCTGTAGAACCTTCATTTCAAGAAAAGTCTGATCATACAGCACAAAGGTCATGCTGGCGGGAGGCTTGGTGGTCGGCCTTGGTCTCTCATGGGTTGAGTATTAGACATGATGAAAACCAAAAGATGGTCAATCCGAACATTCAGCAATTTGAATTTATATCCTGAGTTTGTGTTTCATCTGCAACACATATAAATCAGGGGTGGGCGGCAATGCCTCACTTTGTGAGTGGGTCTGAGTGGTCTTGACAAGATTCCCAAACAGCACATTACCTTTGGGGACCTTGGCCCTCCATCTCTCCCGATTGATGTGCACCACCTCAGTCCAAGTGGCTTTAAAACTCTTATAGTCAACGGGGATGACAGAATTGTTGATTGGGGCACTTCCTTCTGAGCCAGAGCTCTTGACACCTGGTCGCTTTGCATCTGCTGAACTGATGTTGTTCAAACTAGACGACCAAGAAAAAAAAAAAAAAAAAAGAAGCCATACCAAAGAGGAGCATTAGTGTTTGGAAAATGTGTGCTGATAAGCAAGCCTAAGAGAAGAGTAGTTAACATTCATCAAGTTATTGTCGTGAAATTCCTGGGGCCTGAGGTTTCTAATTCCTGTTTTCCATATGTGACAGCTGGGAAATCCTCCATTTCCAGCAGGAAAAAAAAATCAAGATTTCAGCCTCATGAGCATTGATAGTCCCCATGGTCCCCATATTTCAGATGTTCTTTTTCCATAGGACTGGATTCCCCACACATGAATTCTCTGTCTTTGACTCTCTGAAATTAACTCATTTGAACTTGACTTCTACTTGGTTCCACAGTTCACCCACCTGCCTCCACACTGACCACTTTTCCAAGTTACTCAGTCACTTGATCCTCTTTCTTTCCAGTTCCACCTCCCTCTGTACTCAAGAGCCTCTGATCCCAGGATCCCCAGGGCCAAAGTAAGGTGATTTGCTTATGTTCTTGGGGAAGGTGAAGAGGCCCAGAAAGCATGGACATTGTGGGAGATCAGCCAGGCATAAGACCTTTTTTTAAAATATAATATCACTTTAAGCTTTAAACATGGGAGACTTCTGGAAATATAGAAATATATACATTATAATATAGAAAGTGCCACCCCTCTGGGAAACTTTAAAGCATCACACACTTCCAGGGGGCTAGAGTAGTGACTGACACAAGTGCAAATTCACTGAATGACGACCAACACTAACTAGATAAGTAGAGCGGGTCTCAGCCCAGTGCCGGCAGAACTGCGGGGCTATGGGACTCGGGCAGGGGGCTCCTGCCTTCCTTGTTAGCAGCCTTGACTGGGTCCCACCACCTTAAGCATCCTGGGGTCCCACTGTCCTAATATTCTTCCTGCCTTTCTTCCTCCTATTAACTCCTTCTCTTGCTCTTTTCTTCTTTTTCTTCATTACATTTCTCTCCTTTATGACAAAGCCCAAGGTTTTGCATGGATGAGCCGGAGCGGGTAGTTGTGCTAGTGGTAACACTAACTGCTAGTAAAGACCAAGCATTGGCTTTATTGTAGCTGGCAACTCCTCTGTGCTGGACCCTGTTATAAGGGCTTTACGTAGATTAAATAATTCATTTAATCTTCCCTGTAATCTATGAGTATTGTAATCCACGCTTTCCCAGATGGGGAAACCGAGGCGACTTGTCCAAGGTGGCACAGCTAATAAGTAATGGAGTCAGGATGTTGAACCTGGGATCGTGACTCCAGGGGCTGTACTCTCTGACTACTAATCTACACTCAATATAATGATGTTGTGGCAGAAGGTGATTTAAATTTTCAGTTTCTTTCCCTCTACTTTATTTTCTTCCTGAACCTAGAAGTGAAAGTCAGTTTCACTCCTTGTGATAACTCTGAGTAGTGGTACTTTCCTTTTGGAGTATGGGGAGCAAGGACTCTATGGGCACGGCAGGTAAAGTGTAATGACTGATGCTGTTGTAAGCAAAGACGCCAAAAGAGAGAATGCGGGGGCAGGGGTGGGGCAGTACTGGGAACCTGCCGGTCAAACCTGGACCTTGCTTGCCCCCATACAGGCCAGCCTGGAGAGTACAGAGAATACAACTTTGAGTCCTCCTGATATCTTTTATAAGGAGGAGGTGGGATGAACATAATTATGAAATATCACCCCCAACCCTTCCAGAAGAATTCTATCCCCGTGGACAGGCCACCCTGACCCCCCAGCTTTCAAGCTTCAGCACTGACCTTGAACGCCTCTGTCCTGTCCCACCAGTTTGAGAGGTTTCATCAATTAGTGGACTCACGATCTTTTCTGTCATGTCCGTGAGCACAGTGAAGGTGGGTTCCACAATGAAATCAATGAAGCCTGAAGAGAAACAGCAAAACTTCAGAGGAACTGCATATTAACTTGGGCCTTTCCATATGTTCCCATGCCAAGTGATGAGTTATATCTTTCTTTTAAAATTCTCTTCAGGGCTTCCCTGGTGGTACAGTGGTTAAGAATCTGCCTGCCAATGCAGGGGACACGGGTTTGAGCCCTGGGACGGGAGGATCCCACATGCCGCAGAGCAACTAAGCCTGTGCGCCACAACTACTGAGCTTGTGCTCTAGAGCCTGCAAGCCACAACTATTGAGCCCATGTGCCACAACTACTGAAGCCCTCGCTCCTAAAGCCCATGCTCTGCAACAAGAGAAGCCACCGTACTGAGAAGCCTGCGCACTGCAAGAAGAGTAGCCCCCGCTCACTGCAACTAGAGAAAGCCTGCACGCAACAATGAAGACCCAATCCAGCCAATAAATAAATAAATAAATACATTTAAAAATAAAATAAAATTCATCTTCATAGGAGTGCCAGATCAGATTAGGAGAGAATAGATTGGTCTTAATCATCTAATATATTCCTTGCTTTGAATATCATGAGTCAGTTCCATTTCTCCTACATAAGCTTCCCATAACTTTTTAGGAGATAGTTCAATAAAGTGCTTAAAAATGCAAATGCAGCATTTACTATGTAAAAAAACGATGTGATAGGGCTGCATAAAAGACTAAGATGCGTAACACAAGCTGCCTACCCTTGGCAGCTTATAGGAGGAATCAAATTGAGCACAGAAATGGAAAGGGCAAAAAGAGAAGCCCAAATAAAGGCCTCTGGAGAGGCAAGGGAGGGAGGAGATATTCCCTCCCACTGAGAGGGCTGCAAAGCCTGGGAGGGCAGGTCACTATCAGCTCAGGGAGGGAGGTTCCTCAGCATCAGGCTAGAAGTTAGGACTTAGATAGGCCCAAGCCCCCTGAGATGTTTGGGCAGCACTGTTATACGACTTTTTTCTGATACTGTTTGGGAAAGTTAATCTGGCAAGATGGATGGGAAGGGAGAAAGCAATAGGCTCGGAGGCTGAGAAACTCAGTTTAGAAGCTGTAGCAATAGCTCAAAGGCAAGGTAAGGAAGGCGTGATCCAGTGCCATTTTAAGGTGAGAGTGCAGTGGAGGCACAGATACACGCACAGCGGGAGGCGATCCTGCCTCTAGGTGGGATCTGTCAGGGACTTTCAACAGGAAGGCTGAGAGAGCAGGGACAATGGGGGAGAATGTGACTGGGGAGAAAGACGGTGCGCTCGGCCTTAGATCTGCTGACTTGAGGTACTGGGGACATATCCAGAGGGAAGAGGGCTAACAGAGTTGGAAGAAACAGGGTTGAAAACTTGGAGAGGGGTCAGAACTGGAACTATACCTTTGAGAGATCACCATGCTGAGGAGAGAGTTGATGTTGGGCTAGAGTGACTGTCTCAACTGCTCCAAAATACCCAAGTGTTCTGTGTCACATCGGGAGAAAATAAGTGATCTGGACCTAAGAGTGGTAACTCATTACACAGCCACATGAAAGTTGGAAGGAAACTAAATGTCAATCAAAGGAAATATGGCGTTTGGAAATATACAAATGCTTATTTGGTTTTTACAATGACCGAGGTGGAAGTGATACTGGCAGTTAATGCCCAGTAGTGAAGGATGCTAAGAATCCTGTAATGTAATTAGCAAGACAAGAATTGTCCCAGAGGAATACCAATAGTATCCTGATAAAGAAACACTGATAGCCAAATTTGAATTGCAGTTAACTGCAGTATAATTTTAAGCTAAAATTGAAGTGTTTGATGACAGTATTTTCGCCTTTTTTTTCCGTCACAAGTTAGATTAATTCAACATGTCCAAACCTGAACTAACTCATCAGCTTTCCCTCCAATTATTGGAAATGGGACCATGGCTCAACCACTTAATCTAGACTGCTGCCTTTATCTTAGCCTTGCATCCAGCCACATCTTTAATGTTTTATATGCCACCTCTCTCCTGTATTGTCTTAGTTCTGATACTCAACATCTCCTTCCTGTAATATTACAGGAAGCACCAGCTGGAGCCCTTGCCTCTAGTCTTTCTCAAAACCCTCCAATTAACCCTCCATGCTACTGATAGAGAAATCTTTCTAAAGCAGGGATTGGCAAACTTTTTCCGTAAAGGACCAGATAGTAAATATTTTAGATTTTTTAGGCCACATCTGTGACAACTCCTTAACTCTGCACTGCATTGCAAAAGCAGCCACCGACAATATGCAATGAATGAGCTTAACTGTGTTGTAATAAAACTTTATTCACAAGACCAAGCAGTGAGCCAGATTTGGCCCACAGGCTATAGTTTGCTGACTCTTACTCTAAAACATCAGTTTATGTATAGTTTTAACCCTACTTAAAATTCTTTAGATATGCCCTCATTTCCTACAGGAAAGTATAAGTACATTCTAATCTTAATGCAGTATATAATCTGGACCTGATTTTCTCTCCAAACATGTCCCTCACCACATCCTACACCCTACCTACTGCTCCAGCCAAATGGAACTATTTGTAATTAATTCCTGACCATACTATACTGTTTTAAATTTCCCTGTTTGGTATATGCTGATCCCTTGTCCGCAATTTCCTTCCACCCACCCCTATCCACCTCTACCACATGTCACCATTTGCCCAGACATTGCTTACTTATCTCCTAGGATTCAACTCAAATATTACCTTTAAACAAGTCTTTCTGGGTCTAATACCTCCCACGCTCTCTTCTCTGATTGTACTATGTACAGTCTCTATCTTAACATTGTAACACCAACAAATTTTGTTTTCTCAGCATCTTGCCTACCACCCAATACTGGTTCAATGTCTTTAGGAGCAGGTACCATGTATAATTTGTCTTTTTTTTTTTTTATAGCATCTGTTATAATGCCTAGCAGTGCCCTACACCTAACAGGAACTCAATACGTTATTATGAAAAAAATTACTAAGTACCCAAAACAAAGTAGAAAAAAATCAGTAAATCTTTGTTGAATTTATTTTTTGAATGATTTCAGACTCTTCCAAGGTGGAGATCACTGATGACACAATTTATGTATGGCACTGGCACCCTCTCCCATACCTGAGGAATTCTTTGATGCACGTATATTACAGTTATTAGCAGTGTAGAAGTTATCTTTACCAAAAAAAAGTGCTAAAATTTTTTTAAAAGGAAGGAAGGAAGGGAGGGAAGGAGGGAGGGAGGAAGCGGCGTGGGGGGGAGAAGAAGGGAGGGAGGAAAAGAAAGAAGGCAGGAAGGAAGGGAGGAAGGAAGGGAAGGAAACATTTTTAAGGAGCCATTCCTGGAAGTAGGGTCATGCAGGAAATGGTGCTGCCCTGGAAACAGGACTAGAGGAAGCATTACTGAGGAAACTTCTGGTATTGCATGCAGACTGGAGAGACTGAAATAGAACAGGCTTCCCACCACTAATTCTTGTCAATGCCTTAGTGTTGAGGCCCCGTTTTCTCTTGGCAGGGAATGATGGAGACAGCAGAATGTCACTGTCTAATCTTCTGGGGAACCAGCCACCCTCCAGGGAGAAGGATGGGGAGAACAGCTCCATCAACCTAACCAGCCAGTGCCATGAGCACAGCAAGCAGAATGGTGCCAGGTTCCCAGCTGAAGAATCACTGGGAGCATCTGAGCTTACTTCCAGACATTCCTCTCTGGTTTCTCTTTCCATCCAATGGAATGGCAAACACGTACCTACTTGCGACTGAGCAACCATGGTGGACTTTCTGTCACACAGAGGAGAAAAGGGCAGCCCCAGCTCTGCTTCTCTATCACCCTAGAAAAAACAGGAGGTCAAAGCAAATTAAGAACAGTAGGCTGAGCCACCCAGATTTTATTTCACAACTGCAGCTGCCACAAAGGCCACTGGTCTTTATTTTAATTATTACAATTACATTATGTCATAAATCATTTTGGGCCCTACTCCTCTGCATAAAAGACACCAAGAGGCTGAAGCCCTCTGGGGTCCAATCATTCCATCCAACAGCAAAGGCGCATGGTGTTGTATAGAAAGCCTCATCAGGCAGCAATAGGTCCTCTGAGGAAAATAAGAAAAGCAGCGCGTCCTGTGGCCTAGAGCCAGCACAGCAGTCAGAATTCCTGTGTGTTCTCCAGTTGTCCTGTGCCGACCCGCGGCCTTTCTTGAGCCAGTAAATCCCTCCCAGTTGCGGGCAGTGTCTAAGACACCAATTCTAACTGGACTGATTTGGAATCATTCTCCAAGTGCTCCTTAAAGCCATACACAACTGGAATAAGTGGTTCTGAGGCCTTTACTGCAGGGCTCAGGGATGATGAAAAGTGGGATGAAAAAAGAAGCAGAGTAAATACTTGCTCGTGTTTATCAAGTTAGACAATAATAAAACACGATTCTCTGGCCAATATGTTCTCAATGTCACCAAAAGACAAGACTATAATAAGCAAGTGCTATGGAAAGTCTAAATAATGATGGAGATGATTTTTAAAAACTGTTCTGAACCAGAGCACAATACTTTAGTCACACACCCAGAGAAAAGGGAAAATGTGTCACCCTTCTGAGAGCCACAATGTTGTGCTGATTCGATTTACTAGAAAAGAATCTGCTCAGATTGATGGCTACTGACTTGGGCTTGAATCTGGCCTTGCTCCCACCACCTGTGTGATCATAGGAAGTTTAGTTTCCCTCTTTACATTTCAGTTTTATCATCTATAAAATGTGGGATAACAATCCCTATGTCATCGAGTAACGGTGAAGATTAAATGAGAAAATGTACGTAAATAAATTAAAAGAACAATTACTTTCCCAATAGATGTTTCTACTATCTACGTGAAGATCTGAGAAACGTAGTGAACTTGTTACACATCTAATTGTTCTACTCTGATTGTAATGAATATCACCAATGAACTAATAGTGAATAGTCATAACAACCTAGTTTGACAACCAGGCCTAGTTAAAAACATGAATGCTTTTTCTTTCTAAGGCATGTTACCAAAGAGAAAGGATGCTAGTTCACATGCACATTTAAGATCTATTGAAAAGAAGGAAAAGGAATGGGCGTCGGAGGAAGCTGAATAGTGGGGATCACAATGGGCGCTGGGGACATCCAAGGTTCTCAGGAACAGTCCTGAAGTGGCTCAGTTCCTTCTGCACTCTTTCCTGTATGAACACCCCAGGGGACACAATGGTCCCTCTGTTTCCAAGTATGCCTTGCTGAGGGCTGCTCTATCTCTCAAGTGGCATGATAAAAATAACTTACTCCAAAGCTATTTCTACTTGGGCAGTACGATGAGAAGGAAGAGTATTTATAACATAAATGGTAGTTGCGTGGCTGATTTAGTGGGCTGGCTCAGCTGACACAAATAAAACTCACTCTTATTCCCTATGAAGCAGGGATATAAGTTGTTTTGTTGGTGCATTTTAATGGGTGTGGCTTAGAGGAACACGAACCACTTGACTATTAAGATGTATGCATTAATTTGGATTTTATTACTAAAAAAGTGCTGATATTAAGCAAGCTCTTACCCCATGGACTTGCCCAAACCCACATCCACACATCACTTACATCTTTTGGATTTAATTAACTACTACCACTAACTACTAAAAACCTTTTTTAAGATAGTGGTCCCTGAATTCCCTCTGGAGCACAGATACATTTATAAATTGGAAAAAATATGCAGAAATACAGAAGAATGTACTTCTACAGGCGAATCCAGCTTGACTGATACAATATTGTATGACTCTATAACTACTGGCCCTTGTGGAATTATTCATACACTTTCCTCTTTATTAAAGAGGTCAGTATTTTCAAAAAAGGGCGAAAGTCTCAGTTGGCACAGGATTTTTTTTTAAACGAACTCATTGGACAGTGCAGAAAAATAAAAAACTATCATTCTTGTGGTAGGGGTTAAGATAGCTGACTGATAAAGTCACAGAATTGATCTATAAAAGGAATACAATGGATGTTAGTTGAATGAATGAAAAGATGAGTTTGGTGAGAAACACTCAAGTTCCTTTGGTCACTTGGATATTTATGATAAGCAAGCTGGAGCAGCAACTAGGCCTTTAGCTGTTTGCAACTCCCAACCCCCTCCACTTCCTGTCCACACATCTAGACTACACTTCCCAGAGTCTCTGCCAGTTTGTGCTAGACATAAAACAGGAATAGAGGGGATGTAATTCCACTACAGTTCTGGCCTATAAAATCTCCTGTGCCTATGTCTCTCTGTCCTCCTTTCTTTTGCTGTTTGATGTAGAGAAGCACCATGGAAGCCATGTAGATGGCAGAGACTGGATCTAAAATCACTGCTTATTGTAAACCATCTGCCAATCAAGAAACAATTGTCGGTACCTTACATGAGTGGGTATATAATGTATAAATTTAATGAGTAAAATTCCATTTTATGTGTACTGTTATACATTTGGGGGTTTGTTTGTTATAGTGGCTATCTGTAAGCAGCAAACCAATTAAGAGAAACAAAGATTCTTTCTGTATTGGAAGTTCACAGGGCAGATGGCACCTCTCAATGCAGAGCTTCAAAAGACTATCAGGTGACATCTTGAGTGTTTCCACGTAGAGTGAAGAAAAGGTATTTGATTGGAGAGGCAACAAAAGCATCAAGTTGAACAAAATGCAGCAACATACATTCTTCTTTCCCACGGGGAAGAAGTTACAAATATGACGCATGAGAAAATTATGATGATTTTGGATTTAAGATAAGTATAGTAAAGACATCTCAGAAATTATCTTCCCTCTCAGAAATTAGCTTCTCAAAAAAGGAGAATGAGAAACAACAGAAACATAAACAAATATTAGGAGAAATCAGTAATCTCAAATTAACACTATGGGAGGAATGGCTGCTAAATGCTGTGAACATCTGGGAGGGTTGAGGTAAAATGCCAGAGAAGAGGCCTATGGCTGCACATCTCAGATAAAGCTTGAATAATAGAGGTTTCCAAAGTTCACTCAAATAGGAAAAGTACCCTGCATCCATTACATGGGAAAACCAGAGAGATGGTAGTTGCTGGTGTGAGAGGCTACTCTGAACCCTTTTTAGCTCCAAGGAATAGTAGAGAAGAAAATGTTGAATGAGAAAACACACAAGCATGGCAAGAGAGTGGCTAGATGACAGAGACTGAACTGAGAGCGGTCCTACAACTGTTGCCTACTGTTGACCGGGAAGAAGGCTAACACACACACACACACACACACACACACATGCATACACACACACACATGCACACACACACACACGCATACACACACACACACACACATGTCATAGAAGCCGCATAATAAACCATGGAACTTAGAATATTGCTGTTCCAGTTTCTCTCCGGCACATAACTCCAACAAAGAGTTGGTCAAAAAATGATGCATTTCACTCAAAGATGGTAAATAATAATAAAATGAAGAAGGAGGAGAAGGAGAAGAAGGAAGAAGGGAGAAAGAAGAGAAGGAGGAGGAGGAGAAGAATGGGGAGGAGGAGGAGGGGGGAAAGAGGAGGAGGAGGCGGCACTATCACTACGACCAGGAGGAAAAAAAATTATGAAAAGCTACTTCACATGAAAAGAAAAAAAATGAATTAAGGAACAGAAAAATGAAAATAACAGATAGGGAACATTCACCAGAAAAAATCAGTGCCACCAAGTGATGACCAAACATACGGCCATGATGGGAAAGAAATTCCTGAAATTATCAAGAACCAGGACTTAGGGAAACAGGAGCTAGCAGAGCTCAGGGAAGATATGGAAAAGAAAAACAGAATCATCATACAAATGAAGACTGCACTGGAAGCCACACAGAGGATATTTATTCTGGATAAAAATACACTAAAAGGACTGAAAAAAAATATCACTGATCAGAGAGTTTAAGAAGATCTAAAGGAAAATAACAGACATGGAAGAAAAACAAGAGAGGAAACATATGAATAACTGTTTTTCCTAAAGAAGGAAACAAATGAAAACAAATGGAAAAGGAAATCATTAAAGACTTCATCAACATAACTTGAATCTATACAGAAAAAGAGCATGCCAGGTCCCACGAAAAGCTATTATAGAACAATCATTACTGAAATATATCCTAGTAATGTCACCAGGCTTCAAAGGTAAATAAATTATCCTTAGGGGCACATAAGCAAAAAGATATATCACCTAGACGCGGAAATAACTCTAGTATGGCCTCCAACCTCTCCATAGCAACATTCATAAGTGGAAGACATTTGAACAAAATCTAAAAGAGACCTCAGGGAAAGGAAGTTTGATTCAAAAAAATGTTCACCCAAGCAAACTGTGACCCAACAGCAGTAGAAAAACTTGCAAACACACAAAAATGTGATTTTTAGCACTTCTAGAAGAAGCCACGCAAGGAACAACTTTGACCAACCAATAGATGAATGGCTCAACCACGGCCAAAGTGCCAGCACTGAGTAGAGCCAGGACAAGAACAACTGGAGAATTATGCCTTTGCCAAATTTGTTTATTTTCCACCTTTCTAGGTAACATTGTTTGGGGTGTGTTTTTTGTAAACAACATATACTACATGAGATAGAATGCTCACTTGGAAAATATGGAGCATTTAGAAATAATATAGCCAAGAAATAGTAACAAGGAATTAGTTATATTATGAAAGGAAAATGGGAAAGGTGCTGGGAGTTATGAATAAACACTGGCTTACTTATGTGTCAAAAATGGGGGTGCAAATATACCATTTAAACCTGGTATAGAAAGGAATAGAGCTATATTTAAATAACAAAGGTACAGACTACAAGAATTAAGCAAGTTAATACAATGAGGTGCTGGGGAAAAGGCAAGAGGAGGTAGTAGTTTACTAATTTTTACAGCAGGGAGGCAACAGATACTATCTAAATAAACAGAGGATGTAAAGTTTTCATTATTAAGTTAGCCACTAGAACATAATATAAAACTTCCAAGTCATCAGAAGAAATAAATACATAACAAAGCAGATGGCACGGCCAATACAGTGAACGATTTAAAAACAAGCCACAAAAACGGAAATCATAATATATGGCAGCACCTAAGAGCAAAGATTCCTGTCATTTCAACAGATGTTAATATGACTGATTCAAAATAATAAAAGAATCTTAGACTGGCTCATAAAAAAAACCTCAACTATATACAGTGTTTAAAAGACACACCCAAATCAAAGCATCTCTGAAAGGTTAGAGTAAAAAGTTGCACAAAGACAAGGGTCTATTCTTAATATCAGCTTAATCTGAATTCTGGATAAAAGCATTAGATAAAACAAAGAAGAGGGTTTTATAATGATAAAGGGTACAAAAATCTAACAGTTATTAATATCTAAGAACCAAATAATATAGAATCAACATTCATTAGGAAAAACTATACCACATAGAAAGAGAAAATAATAGAAACACCTGTCAGCCCATGATAGATCAAATTTTTAAAAAAAATATATAAAATACCTAAGTGACATAATTAATAAGGCAGCTGTGCCTGGTGTTCTTTGAATTTTATACCCTGCAAGTAGAAAATAAACCTACTTTTCAAGAGCCATGAACAGTCACAAAAATTGATTACACAGTAGGTGACAAACAAACTTCAACAATAAAATCCAAACAATGAAAAAATTCTGTGATCAAATTTCAATAAGCCACAAATTAAAAACAAAAGTAGAAAGCAAAGGAAACTACCACCAGAATATTACATAAGCAAACATCTCCATCTGAAGCAACTCTTGGGTAAAAGAGAAATCAAGACCCAAATTACAGAATATTTAGAAAAGAATGATTGTGAACACACTGCGTATTAGAACCTATGAGATTCATGACAACAAAAAGACAAACTCCTAGTCTTATATTTTCTAATATCAAACAGGCAGAATGAAAATAAATGAATTGAGCATCCAACTCAGAGAGCTAGCATAAGAACAAAATAAATTCAAGCATAAGAAATGAATTAATAAAAATGAAAACAGTAATTGACATCATAAAATAAAAAAGAAATAAACTATTACCTAATTTCATAGAGAAGAAAGGGAAAAGACACATATATGAAATAAACAAAAATGGGGAAAATCACAGACACAGAGGAAATTAAAAGAATTGCAGGAGATGTTTGTAAAATATAAAAATATCAGCAATACTAAGGAAATGAATCTCAAGAGTTTTGCAAGATGTAGTTACCAAAGAGGCAAACTTATACTTCCTGAAAGTCAATATTTCATTGAAAAAGACCCGAGGCAGTGGCTTAGATTTTGTAAAATATGGTTGTAAAACTGCAGATGTAACTTACTCTTTTAGCAAAGCATAGAAGGTCTGGTCTATCAGCACTGAGGCTATGCCCTTATTTTGAAATATAACCCAACTTCTATATGTAATTTTTTTTCAAAGACTCAACAGTCCCATTGAGATTTCCCATTTGAACTGTCCAATTTAAAATCTATAGTTAAGAGCTAAAGCAACATTTCTCCTGCATGGGTTACTTACCATGGCTTACGGCATCTGGGTTAAAATATTAAGTCAATAAAAATAATTTACTGAATCATAATTGCCAAAAAAATAGTTCCAGTCCAGTGAGCTAACATTCCATTCCCAATTGGCAAGAAATTCAATACGGTTATTTTCACATTGCCTCTGGTACATTTTCTTTCAATTCAAGCTTATGTTTGTGCAAACAAGGTTTCATTTAATGGGAAAAAATGTTCACATCTTTAAGTAATTTCTCATACTCACTCTCTCACAATTAAAAAAAGGAATCACTTCAATACCTCAAACTTATATGTTAGCTACGATTTACCTCTGGCTACATATTGAATATTCCTAGTTATAGGGGGTGTTATTACAAAAGCAATGGTCAAAAAAAGCATATGATAAGGGGAGTGGAGATTTGGAGAAAATTCTTTCATTAATATTAGAAAAGTAACTTCTGGGAAAATGGCTCAAAATTAGCCCTCGATTAAGGATGAATTTGCAGTCATTCTTGTATATACAACATGGCCACACCTGTGCAGCTCTAGTTCCTCTCACTCACTTGGGTTCCTCTTGAGAACTACTCTGTGAGGCCAAGCAATGACCACGCAAGGGAAACAGCCACGTGCTGAATAAGGTACCTGCTGGCATATTCACAGAACAGCTCAGGGGGGCACATGTGTGAGCCTGTGCTGATGTGCACCCTTCGGCAAAATGGAGGAATTGTAGAATATTTAGTGTGGGAAGGACCCTAAGGAAAAAATCTTGTCCAACCTTCCTTTAAATCCCCCCACCTCGCAAAAAACAAATCACAGATAAGACCACTGGGAACTAGAGCAGTGATTTCATTAGTTCCAGGCCACAAACCAGCTGGAATAAAAATTCCAATAAAGGGCCTTCTGAACTTTTTTTCATATGCCATTAACTTTAGTCCCATTTCATTACCAGATATTGTGTGCAGCTTCAGAAGGAAAAAAAACCAACATAGAAATGCCTTCTATAATTTCTTCATTAAAACTAGACTCATAAGAATTAGAGTAATCATAAGAGTAATTTGCTTCCAAAAATCTGAGTAACCAGTGAAAGAGTACATCTCTTGTCAGAGACTGGTGTTAGTATGTAGTGTTCTAAGGAATCTCAGCGGTATCTGAATCCATCCTGTAACCTCCTTTAGTAAATTAACAAGAATGAATGAATTAACTGTATTAAGTTAACTGTAATTCATGTCCCAGAATCTCCATGTCATCTTGTTTTCACTCTCAGGACCTCACATCTCCAAGCAGATATTTTAATGGCAGCTCTTCTTGAGATGAGCTTACCGCACATGCCTGGGCTTGAGAAGACAGCAGTCTTTGTGCTATGCATTTATTTATCTTTTTATTCCTCTACTTCTATGCACCTTTAAAAAAAATTAAAGCAATGTATCCTCATTAAAGACTCTCACTATCCTTGTAGAAAACACAACCCTGTGTCTTAAGATGTAGTAAGTTTAAATATAATTGGAAAAGTAGCTTCTAGTGATTTCCTGACCTCAAGTTCCCCCACCAGGCTTTGGAATTTGATAACATGGGCTTGTCTGCTAGAAAGCAACAACCCAGCCAATTATAACAGAGAAGCAAGTTAAAGTGACTGCCATTTGGTCCCCTCCCCAAAAAACTAAAAGCACTCCTCTGATGACATTTTGACAAAAGAATGCCACAAGGAAATGCTTTTTTTCCCCCCAAATATAAATGCATAGGATAGAAATACCGTATGTTCTGAGAATCAGAATTTAGGTGAGGTTCAAACATCACATGACCAGAAGACAAAAAAAAAAAAAAAAGGCTGTGACCCCTCCCTCCACAATGATGATTGTAATCGTAACAGTCCTTCTCACAGTGTTGCTGAAATATAAAATTCAGCCTATGTCCATGGACGACAGCTGGGGGTGGGCGGAGGTAGCAGACAGCAAGGTACCTGTCTGAAGAACTCCTCCAGGAGTGACATTGTCCAGCGATGGTGGAGCTCCCAGGCTTTTGCTGGATGGCTAATGTCTGCCGTGTGCAACATCAGCGATAATGCTTTAGGCTTTTCGATTCTGTAAACCCAAAGGACCCAAACACATGATGACCAAACTTGCAGAACCTCAATAAGAGCTTTTTAAAAATCACTATTTTTTAAAATCCCTTCCATTCTCCCATCTCAAACCCCACTGCAGCTGAACTGGGGGGAAATCATCAATTCATCCTACAACTGGGATATTCATCAGCCAGGTCTCCATGTTTATTGAACTGGACACCTCAAAAACTGACTCAAAACTATTTGTGGAATGACTGCCATCAATAAAAAGACAACAAGAATCTAAGAGTCACTCATTGACTTTTATTTGTTGCCTCGAGTGGATCTTTGATAATTTCGTTTCCAGCAGGGAAATATTTTAAATTCTAATTGGGGCAGATTGTTACTTGCCCTATTATTTATTTCAGCCCTGATGAGAATAGATCTGTGATTAACATGTTCTCTCCTCCAAGCATCATTATTTTACAAGATCACTCACTAAAGTCATATTGAAGGAGATAAACTTTAAAAGTACAATGACATGGACAAGTCTGAGGTCAAACACCTATAAAAACACATAATGTCCCAGGCCCACTCACGCTTCTGGCTGCTGCAGAGCAGTCTTCATTGCTTTGATTTGTTGGAAATGACAGGACATATCCGTGGCCATCACCATCTCAATTACCAAGGTCCGAAACTCCCTTTCAGGGACACCCCACGGAGAAAAAAGGATGGAAGTAAAAAATGGAAAGTAAAAATTAGTTTAATTTGCCATTTCTACTCAAAATCAGTTAATTAGTCATGACATTTCAAATCTAACTTGACCCTTTTAGGTGGACTTTTTAATGAGAAATAAATGAAAGTTAAAGATAAAGGAAATCATTTATTAGGAATATGATATGTGGAATGCATATATCATTTGGAAGATTAACTCACAGGAAAGATTCCAATGAAACTGAAAGTGCAGTAAAGCATTCCTTTCTCCGCTGAATTCAAGTTTTAAGAAAAAATTAATGTGAAATTAATTCTAGGAGGGGGACTGATAATTCATAGTACATGTTGGATGTAAGTATTTCACTTTTTTAATAAGACTTTTTTAGAACAGTTTTAGGTTTACAAAAAAATTGAAAAGATAGTACAGAGAGCTCCCAGATACCCTCTCCCTCCTGCAGTTTCCCTCATTACAACCTCTCACACTGATGTGGTACATGTATTACAACTGATAACCAATACTGATACCTTACATTCACTCCAGTCCATAGTTTACCCGAGGGACCACGCTCATGTCGCACAGTTGTATGGGGTTTGACAAATGCATACTCACATGTTCCCACCACTAACAGAATCAGACAGAATGGTTTCAACACCCTAAAATCCCCTGTGCTCCAACTATTCATTCCTCTTGCCCCTGAACCCCTGCCAAACACTGATCTTTTTATTGTCTCTAAGAACCTTATTGAAGTAGAATTCACATAGAATAAACTGCTTCCATAAAAGTTGCACATTTCAACGAGTTTTAACAGCTGAGTAAACTTTCAGAAGGACCACCACACATATATATTAAACTAGACATTAGGTACGTATACTTATATATGTTCCTACCTACACACACATACACACATATAAAATACAAAATGTACTCTTTTTTTTCCTGGCCTTCTTTACTCAGCATAGTGATTTGTGATTCATCCACATAGTTGATCGTCAATAGTTCATTTATTTAATCCATCATACGAGGACACCACAATTAATTTATCCATTGACCAGCTGATGGACATTTGGGTTATTTGATTCTAGTTTGGAGCCCTTATGAATAAAACTATGACAGTTTATGTACAAGTCATTGTGTAGATATGTTTTCATTTCTTTTCAGTAAATACCCAGGAATAGAATGGCTTGTTTATAAGATAGATGAGTGTTTAACTTTGGGAAAAAAAACTATCAAAATCTTTCAAAGTGGTTGTATCACTTTACATTTTGACCATCAGTGTATGAAAGTTCCAGATTTTCTATATCTTTGCCTTTTCTTTGTACTGTCAATCTTTAATTTCAGCCATTCTAAGAGATATGTAGTGGTATCTCAAGTGTGCTTTCCATTTGTATTTCTTTGATGACTAATGATGTTAGGCACCTTTTCGTGTACTTATAGGCCATTTGTATAACTTTATTTTGGGAAATACCTGTTTCAGATTTTTCCCTTTTTTTTTAAATTGAGCTATGACTGATTTACAACATTATATTAGTTTTAGGTGTAAAACATAACAATTCAAAAACTTTACTCCATTTAAAGCTATTATAAAGTATTGGCTATACTTCCTATGTTGTACAATATATTCTTGTAGCTTATTTATTTTATACATAGTAGTTTGTACTTCTCAATCTCCTACCTCTATCATATAAGTGATATCATACAGTATTTGACTTTCTCTGTCTGGCTTGTTTCACTAAGCACAAGACCCTCCAGGTCCATCCATGTTGTTGCAAATGGTAAGATTTCATTCTTTTTTATGTCTAAGTAGTATTATATACATATACCACATCTTCCTTATCCATTCATCTGTTGATGGACACTTAGGTTGCTTCCATATTTTGGCTATTGTAAACAATTCTGCTATGAACATTGGGAAAAATGTATCTTTTTCTAATTAGTGTTTTCATTTTCTTTGGATATATACACAGGAATGGAATTCCTGAGTCATATGGTAGCTCTATTTTTAGGTTTTTGCAGAACATCCATACAGTTTTCCACAGTGGCTGCACCAATTTACATTCCCACAAACAGTGTACAAAGATTCCCTTCCTCCACATCCTCCCCAACACTTGTTATTTGTGGTCTTTTGATGACAGCCCTTCTGACAGGTATGAGGTGATATCTCACTGTGGTTTTGATTTGCATCACTGATAATTAGCAATGTTGAGCATCTTTCTATGTGCTTGTTGGCCATCTGTATGTCTCCTTTGCAAAAATGTCTATTCACGGACCTTACCCATTTTAAAATTGAGTTATTTGTGCTCTTATTGAGTTGCAAAAGTACACTATACATTCTGGATACAAATCCTATGTAAGATATATGTGTTGTGAATAATTTCTCTTACTTCCTATCTTGCCTTTTTTTTTAATGGTGTCTTTCAAAGAGCAAAAGTTTTAAATTTTAATACAATTTTTATAAAATTTTATTAGAGTATAGTTGATTTACAATGTTGTGTTAGTTTCAGGTGTACAGCAAGATGATTCGGTTACACATATTCATATATTCATTGTTTTTCAGATTCTTTACCTATATAGGTTATTGAATAGAGTCCCCTATGCTATGCAGTAGGTCTCTTTTGGTTATCTATTTTATATACAGTAGTGTGTTTATGTTAATCTAAATTTTAATACAATTTTTTTAATGTTTCATGCTTTTAGTGGTCCTATCTGAAAAACCTCCAAGTACCCCAGGGAGTTTGTTTTCCTCTGGAAGTCTTACCATTTTAATCTTTTACGTTTAGGTCTATGATCAATTTCAAGGTACATTTTGGTTATGATGTGAAGTAAAGGTAAAAGTTTTTTTTCATATTGATATCCATTTGTTCCAATGCCATTTGTTTAAAAGCTTTTCCTTTCCCCATTGAGTACCTTGGATGGAGATTATATATATATATATATATATATATATATATATATATATATATATACGGACTAGCAGCAAACTATTGGAAAATAAATAAAATAATTTATTTGGCAATAGCACAAAAATATACAATACTTAATACTTAGTAGTAACTTTAAAAAGGAAGTGTAACTCCTGTTCACTGAAAACTACAGAACACTGCTAATTAAAGAGGACCTAAATAAATTGAGATATACTGTCATCATGCAGCTCTTTAGCATTTCTTAAAATGCAGCTCTGTTGGTGACATATTTCTGTAGTTTTCCATCATCTGAAAATAACATGTCATCTTTACTTTTCAAGGATATTTTCAAGGGATGTAGCATTCTGTGTCTACATTTTTTGTTTCTTTTAACACTTTAAAGACATTATACCATTGTCTTCTGGCCTCCATGGTTTCTGATGAAAAGTTCAAAGTAAATCAAATTGCTCCTTTGAATGTAATGTGGCATTTTTCTCTAATTTTATCTTTCATTCTTAGCAGTTTGACTATAATATGCACGTAGGCATGTTTTTCTTTGAATTTATCCTATTTAAGTTTGCTGAGTTTCTTAAATCTATAAATTTATATCATTCACCATATTTGGAAAGTTTTCAGCCATTATTTCTTCAAATATTTCTTGTGTCTCATGCTCTCTCTATCCTCTCTTTCTGAGACTCTAGCTGTCCTTATGTTTGACCACCTGAAGTTGTCCCATAGATCCCTAAAACTGCTCCTTTTTATAGATCATTTTTTCTCTTAATTCTTCAATGTGGATAATTTGGATTGATCTTTTTAAGCTCACTGAATTCTTTCTTCTGTCCTCTCTAACTTGCTACTAATCCAGTGCAGGGAATTTTCAATATAGATATTTTATTTTTTCAGTTCTAAAATTTCTGTGTGCTCTTGCTTGTATTTTCATTTCACTGGTTAAATTTTACTGTACTTTACTTATTACAAGCATATTTTTCTTCACCTCACTGAGCATAAACATACTAACTGCTTTAAAAGTTCTTGTCTGATAATTCCAACAATTCATCTTGGAGACTGCATCTATTGTCTTTTCTCTTGCAAACAAGTCGCATTTTCCTGGTCTCTATACTGTCATTGAGACTGTCACAGAATTTAAGTTTCCCCTAATTTGGTAATCTCTTTTCTGAGGTTCTAATTTACTTGTTAGAAGCTCTGATTCCTACACTGGTTTCTCTAGCCAGAAGCATAGTGGAGGTTTTTGTATAAATATAGCTTTAGCCATTCAGTATTGCCTTGACTGAGACTGCCTTCAGAGTAAAGACAAAAAGTCACACTCACCTCATCCTGTCAGATTCTCCAAATTTTAAGACATCCTCAAAATTTGTCTGATTTGGTTTACTCTCTAGAACCCTCAAGACATTGGAGGTTGTTTATCTGTGCCTTTGTATTTTGTACATCGTTTATAGTTGTTATTTGCAGAATTGCTTTATCAGCAGCTGATTTGGCCTGCCCAAAGTGGAATTCCATGTTTTTCCATTTTGAAATGCAGCAAATATCTGGTAATACATTCATTTATAAAGCCCCTAAAAAGTCTAATGCACTTCTGTATCCAAACAGAATCTATCAGATACTAAATTGCTTTCCACGAAAGACATACGATACCAAACACATGTTGTCTTTGGGTTAACGGGCTTAACTGAGAGCCCTTAATAATAAGTTAATATTTTATTTATGAGGTAATGCCATTGTCTTGGAGCAACGTATCTCAACATTAATAAATACGATAAAATAATAAAACAATAGTTTTGAAACTGTCCTTAAATGAAAATATAATAGAACACTAAATCTATGTAACAAGTTAAAAAGTCATCGACTACAATCATTTCCTAACCTACAGAATCCTCAAAAACAGGAGTAGCAAAAAAGTATGGCATTATAGACTAAAATGGCAAAGTTTCCACTGAATCAGAATGTTCCTGTACCTGAGATGCTCCATGATTCTAAATCAATTATATTTACTCTCTCTTTAAGATAGCAAAGATAGCGTTGATTAAAAAACATCAATATATAAGGTTAGCACATACACAGATTTCATTAAACTATATTTTTCAAGTATATAGTTTGATCTTTTTTTATACTAAATTCACATGTTTTGCTGGATCACTCAATTTTATAACTTGTTTGGGCAGAGGTAGTATCAAATTATTCACAACTAGTACTTCACAAATACCCACCGATAAGAATGCAGAGCCAATGATAAACAATTAGGATGGCTGCACTGGTGAATATCACATATTCCAGTGTGAACTGATATACTCTGGTCTGTTGCAATGATTCTGGGTTTAGATATTGCCAACACCAGCCTCACTAACACAGTAGTAGACGGAACAACGAATGAGGCTTAGGATCATAGCAGAGTGGAAACACAAGTAATATAGCTAAATTTTGACAAATGTATAGTTAAATAGAAATAGAAAATCCTTAACAAAAATACAGATAACAGTAGTGGCATATCTATGCTTTGAAAATAGGTTAAGAGGCTATTATGCCCATCCAGCCATAACTACCAGCACCCACAAATACCACAGGCCAGCAATATCTGTGCTTCACCTGAAAGCAATTTGGCAAAATTCAACAAGAGCCTGAAAACAATAAACATTCTGTGATCCATTAATTCTACACATAAAAATGCATTAAAGAGATATTCACTGTTGGCTTCTTTATAATAACCAAAACACACAAACACACCCCTACTCACACACTCAAAATAAAAGTAATTATGGGATTTCCACAGATGCAATATTATGTAGCCATTTAATATCACATTTTAACTACCATGGGATAGTGGTCATCAGAATATGCCATACAGACCTCCAACTACAGGAATTTAATTGGCCATGGGTCTCAGCTACTGCATTCTGAAAACTATTGCCATTTTTGCCCCAAGGCCATGTTTCCCATGGGCTGTTCCAAGCCAATGACCGAGGTCACCCCTTGCATAGCTGACTTTCGCTCAAGAATTTCCTGACAGCCTTGTTGAACTTTCTTTAGGATGCATGGAGATCTAGGATGCGTCTACCCAACTTTCCCTCCCTCTCTCCTTCCCCTGGGATAAAAGAAAGAAGGAAGGAAGGAAGGAAGGAAGGAAGGAAGGAAGAAAGGAGAAAGAAAGAGAAAGAAGAAAGAAAGAGAGAGAGAAAGAAAGAAAAGAGAAGAAAAAAGAGGCTATCATGCAAGCATTGGAGTACTTCCTTAGATTGTCCTGAGGCCAGGAGTATATATTATCTAAACAAGCCTTCACACAAATCCTTCAAAACCAGAAATGTATCTGAATAAGTGTAAAGCTGTTCTCTGCCACATTCAGATCTTTCATTATACTTTTACAAACATTTAAATTGGATAGAGGGCTCCTTTTTCTACAAGATTTGCATTGATTAACTGAAATGCTCTGCATTTTTTAGATGTTGTTTAAATCTAACATTTTCCAATAAAATTCAAGCCAAGTATTCCTCTATATTTTAATGAACTAGAGCTGTATGGACACTAATAGCCAACTCTTACTGAAAATCAGTTTCAGATTCATTGTTCAGCATGGCTTATTTTCTCTGAATCCTTGCATAATGGCACAGAGATACTCATTCAATAAACAGCTGATCATTTAATTAAAATATAAGTATTATTTGCATCACAGTAGAGTCAGAAGCCTTTAAGCATTTAAATGATTTTGCCTACAAGCTTTGAAACACCTTAACTTGTATTAACAGCTACAATGATCTGCGGGCTTGCTATATGTGCCGCATAGTGTGCTAAGCATTTTAAATGGATTATACCACTTACTATTATCCTAACCAAATCACAAGGTAAATGTTACTATCTATTTTCTAGAAATTAAATTTTTAAAAGGTATAAAGGGGTTGAGTAAATTCCTAAATATCATACAGCTAGCAAATGTTTGTGTTCACGTTCAAACTCAGGTCTGCCCAAGTTCAGAGACACACAGTGCCACTTAGGCGACAGGATTAAGTACTCATAATTATTTTAAAGCATCAATTTCCTTAGAAAATTTTTAAAGATTTTTTAAAGAATTCCAATCAAACCTATAAGTCCAATTTCATCAATGTTAGTTTATGAAATTCAGGTTTAAGAAGGTAAGGTAAAAGCAACACAAGTTTCCTAAGGTAACCAACAGCAAATATTCCCAAGGTGCCTACAATGTATTTCAATAGTTGTGTCAAGAATAAAAAGAGAGAGATAAAGAAAGAAACAGCAATAAAAATTTCAAACAGAGTATTATTTCTTCAGAAGATGCACAATCCATCTGTCCTCACAGTTCCTCTCCTGGCCTCCTCATCTCTCCCATGGCTCATCCTTACCTCCAGTCATCCTTCGAGAGGTTTATCAAAATATTCATTTCCTCATCCTCCTGCAGAAGGCGATAGGTTGCACTTAAATGGTGATTTTCCAAAACAGATCTATCATTGTACAGAATCGCTGGGTCAGACCTGAGCGGAAAGCCAAGTAAAATAATTTAGGATGTTGAACAGCTGAGATTTTTCAGGTAACTCTTCTAAAGGTAAAATACACCATCTCTTTATCCTATTTTAGCAATTAACTTTGCCCCTGTGCCATTTATATCAACCAAAAAGCTAACATTGACACAACAAATTATCGATAGATTACATAGGATATTTTAATGACAATATGTGATGTTATTTCACATGTGATATCCAGCTTGAGAACTCTCTGAAAACTATTCTATAATGAGACCTCAATTACCTGTAGTAGTGGCAAAGGTGATTTTTTTAAAATGTAGGTCATGTCAAATTTCCTTATATTTTCTGGGATGACTATTTTTATTTTTATTTTTATTTTATTCAGTGAGAGAATATGTTTATTTATTTTAGCTGTAATTCTCTGAACACATACCACCTCGTGGGTACAGTCTGCAAGTTCTTCTGTTAGTAGCTTGATCTTAAAATTTTGCCATGCTGAAATCATACATGGGAAATTGAGCGTAAAAAAATATAACGGTTACATGACAATTGTTAGTCTCTTTCTCAAACAGCTGAGAGACACCAAACACAGGGCGGTATACTATTTTAATATATTTAATTTCATGAAATCTTAGATTATTAGAGCTTATTCGTTTCTCAACAAGGAAGCTGAGTTCCAGAGATGTAAGGTGAGAGTTTGCAGAGCCCTGCAGTGGCTAAGTGGCAGGGTTGGATGGAGGCATTGTATTCTAACAGTTGAGCCATTTCTCCTCAAGATACCTTCCACTTGTTACTGACCAAAGTTTAAGATATATCTAGCATACCTTTAAAGTGTTAGGCTTAACAGTCTGTCCATCAAAGGGCAAAGAACCAGGTCACAGATTTAGTTTCCTAAACAGGGATCTCACAGGCTGAGAGGCTTTGGATAAAATTCAGTTAAAGAAGGCAAATGTCTAATTTCATTCCAAACCAAGCTCAACTGAACCCTCTGGAATTTTCCCACTCCAATGGAGATAAAACAAAACAAGCAAATCCCAAGGAGGTGAAAGATCAAATCTTATATCCGTTGAGTAAGTAAGGCACCAACTAATGTGTATTTTGTGACACAGCTATTTTCCAACTCCTGAAATTAAGCCATTTTCCTCTGAATTGTGACTAGTTTTGCCATTGGTCTCCAGCCAAGATCCATGTACAACTGTTCCACCCACCTCTCTTCCTTCAGCAGGTGCTATTCACCACTGTCTCTGTCCTTAGAGCAAAGGTTCCACTGGCAGATATCCATTAAACAGAGATGCTCTATGGAATCCCTGTATTCAAAGACCTTGCAACAGAACTACACAAGGCTGCTTCACAGCAGCCGAGACTACTCTGTGAGGAGGCAGGAGGCAGAAAATGAAGCACGTGGCTTAAGTCCTTTTGTCCACTTCCATTCTGTTGAAATCACCTTCTGAACAGAGGTCAGACGATACTGTCTTCTTTTGTGTACCCCATAATTAAGTGTTGGCTTCGTTAAATAACGTATTGAATAACTTAACAAACACAAATCTATCTGGAGTGTGCACCTGCTTTTTTCAAGTGAAATCAGCAAGTATTCGTTTAGCCTTAAACTCTCAACCCTCCCGACTATAGTCTTTCTCTGTGTCTCACCACCTTTTTCCAATTCTAGCTTCTTTTGATTCCTATGTCAAGATCCAATTAATGCTACTGTCAGAGTCTCTCCAGTTCCACATCATTGTCTTAAGAGAAGCTAAGTTCTTAGACCAGGAGAAGGCAGATAAGGTTTCATCCTAAATGGAAATGACAGTTGACTGTACTGCTTGCCTGGAATTCTGTGCTGAGAGGAATATTAAGGATAAATTTGCAGCTTGGTAAGAAAAAAAAAAAACCCACCATAATTGATTAGTGTGTCTGTTACAGTCAAGAGGTTCAGAGGGAGGCACCTAGACCTGTATTTAATATCCCTCACAGAGGTTTGCATCTACCTGTGAAGTTCCTTATAAAGGGTGCAAAGAGGCCCACATGAGACAACCTAGCTCCCCCAGCCTTGTGCCAGGGAATACCATACGCACTGAACACAGCAGAGGTGAAATCAGGGAGGATGAGAAGAGCATCACCAGAATCCCAGAGTCAGGGGGTAAGATGGCTCTACCATTGTTAATGTCAACAGAACCACCCCCACCCTTGCCCATCCTCAGTGAGTTAGTCTACATGCTATCTGCACTTTTATGGAAACTGTTCCACCTCCTATTAGAAATGGGTAGAGTATGCACAGTACATACACACATACATAGCTAGCATTACAATAGAGAAGAAAAGCCTACCCATATTTAATGCGAATAACATAGGAGAGTTAGGAGCAAATGGCTTCTTTAACTTGTGATTGAAGCTGACCAGGCTAATCTCTTGTTTATAAATTCATTTTTTTAGAAACTCAAAATAGAGCCACCATGCAAAAGAAAGGTGACTGCACCTCTCTGACGTCAATGCTCTGTCCATGCCCCCCTCTTGCCTCTTCTCCAAACATTTCAACATCCTCACCGGGTCTGAATGTGGAAATTGTTGGTGGTTCCAGTGTGCTCATAGTCATGGATGGCAGCTGAGAAGATTATAGCAAAGATCTCCAGCTCCGTCAGCCAGTTCTGAAAGGAAGATTACAGAGCAATCAGATAATCTGTCTCCTTCTCAGACAAAATCTTAAGCTTGCTGACAACACACCCACATTGCTGCCTTTCCATGCTGCAGCTGGCAAGCTCTTGCCAAACACACGTTTTCTGACAGACAGAAATGTCTTTTTTTTTCCTTCTGTAGGGAGACTGGAGGATTCGTGATTTGAAAACAGCATGCCCAGCATGGTTGAAAGAGTAGTTTTTGTTTTTGTTTTCAAAGAAGCAAAAAACAATGAACATGAAAACTTTAACAGCCTGCACTGAATCCTCTCCCAAATTCCCAAAGAAGTTCCTAAGTAGACACAGAAAAAAATAAATAAGCTTCAACACAATTCCAAGAACTAAGAGTAACAGAAAACCTAATGCCTATCCACTAGAAGGTGGATAAGTAGAGACAGATGGGAAGATAACATCTGCCTTGGCATGCTGATGTTTGAAGAGACCTGTCCCCATCCGCATCACTAAAACTGGCTGTCGTTCAGTGGTCTTCAAAGCGTGCTCCCTGGAACAGCAGAGTTAGCATCACCTGGAAAGTTGTTAGAAATGCAAACCCCCACCCCAGTCCCACTAGATCAGAAACTCTGGGTTGCAGCTCAGCACTCTGTGCTTTACCAAGCCATACAGATAGTTCTGACGCACGCTGGAGTGTGAGAACCCTGCTGTGTTTGAAGCTCCCTCAACTGACCTCCATTTCAGAGACTCTGTGGATTCACGGATGCCTCCCCTCCCCTCTGTAAACCACTCTGCCCGATGCCCGCAGGATGGAACATCCGGACTGTCAGCTCACCCTTTGGTATCCCTGCTTACTTTTGTACTAGCTGAGTTAATGATTACAAGTTTCGGTGTGGTTTATTCCAAACCCAATTTTGACAAATTGCACTTATTTTTATCATAATCATGTAATAAAACATAACCTAAACCAATAAAATATGAACACAAAAAATAATGTCCATAGAAGTTCAATGCTTTGCACAGTCACTAAAAGAACTGATGTTATAATAGGTGTGACAACCGGGAAACAATTATAAAAATTTAGAGAGATTCTGCACTCAGTTTTCTTCACGAGAATCTTTAAGTTGCCATTTCCTTTTAAAGAAATAAGACTACAAGTCTTAGACAGGGGCAGGGTTAAGGCAAGACAAACATGAGTATCTAACTTGGAAGAATTCAGAGAGCAGCCTGGGTTCTGAATTAAAGATTAGTGAATAAGATATATTTATTTGATTAAAGTTAACAAAATGATTTTAAAATGAACAGGTCAATTTTTAATAATTCTCACTTTAACTTTTTTTTCAATTAATTACTAATTTTGGTCTTCATCTAAGAAACTTACTGAAATTATTGCCTTCTTTGAAGATAGAAAAATAAATAAGGGAAAAATTAACTATATACAACCTATGAAAAAAAAGACTTTGTAGTTAGGGAAAGAATGAGCACAGAAATAACTCAGGAAAAAAACTACATTTAAAAAATTATTTCTAGCAGAATCCAGCATGAAATATCAGGAAATGTTTTGGCATCCTTGGTAACATGTCTCAAAAATACAAACTGGTGTACTATGAACAGAAAGACACAAAGAGAAAAAAGAATAACATGAAAAATCAACACAATTAAATGAAAAAAAGATGGGTAAATAAACTCTTGCAAATTACACGAAAACTGCAAAACCATCCCGAAAGCAGCAAAGGGCAGCCTCTTCAGGGTTCACTTATGGGAGCTCACTTTGTGTCAGTCTATTTACACATAGAAACTAATCCAATACACACAACTCCATACAGGTAAGTACTCTTATCCCCACATCATGGATGAGAAAACTGAGGCGAGGAGAGGTTCAGTAACCTACTCAAGATCCCAAGGCTAGTCCTGAGTCAAGCCACACACTCTGACTCCAGAGTTCTCACTTATAATCTTTAAGTCATGTTTCCTTTAGGTCATTGGTCAAATGACCAATTTTTATTCAATTTACTCAATATTTACTCAATTTTTCATAAAATTAGATAGGTATGATTTTATATTACAAATTTTCTTGATATTTTTCATTCATATATATTTTTCTCATTTTGGCAATGTCTTTTCTTCCCCAACACCCTGTCCCCACCCATCTGCCCCAACTCCCTCTACCCACTCCCCCCCACCGAAGTATATCTCTTTTTCCAAACTCATGCCAAGTTAATTTAACATTTTAAAATAAGATTATGAACAGGAGACAATGTACCATCTAAACAAATCTGAATCACAGAGCATCAGCCCAGCCAGCAGAAGGTGTCTAAATAACTACATAATCACAGTTCTCACATTACAAATATCAGTGTAACTCCTGTCCTTACCCAAATATACTGACAAAACCCTATCTTAAGTGTAACATTTCTAACAAACCAAAACCAAGAAATGATTAAATGAACATACAACAAACAATAAAACCATAACGAAGTCTGGACCGAGCAAGAATGAAATTGGGCATTTAAAGAATGAACAATGGAGCAAGTCGCAGTGGCAAAAGCTGATTCATCACCAGTAAGGAAATGATTCCCTTTAGTGGAGCAGGAGTGAGGGTTGGTTAGGGCCCTGTGACGACAGGCAGTAAAATCCAGGGTGAGGAACACAAACCAGGTTCACTAGGCAGTGAAGTTTACATGCAAGAGAGTAATATGGTCAGCATGCCACTGAGAGAGAAAAGAAGAGCAGAAGCACAAAGGAAAGAAATGAGAGCTGTACTTTTGGATTGGAAAGTCCTTATAGGATGTATAGACAGTATGGAGGTAAAATCCTTACAGCGGAGCAGTCCGCTGAATGCAGAGCAGCATGAAGAGGTTGCAGTCAAAGAGAGGTTGCATTAAAGATGTCCCCGACGCTCCTAGCCTGAGTAGCTAAAAACATGGTGGGTGGCATTAGACGGCAGCATGAGAAACAGAGAAAGTGGGAGAAGCTATTGATATTTTGTGGGAAATTGAGTTTCATATTTTAATATAGCTCAGATTACCATGCCTTTTCCAAATTCAATCCTGTGAACCCCAAGGGTTTTATGACAACCCATAAGAAGTCTGAAATTTAAGTCCCGCTAGAATTTTATTCCAGATTTATCAAACTGTGACAAAGGTACAAGTTACAGATCTTGTCTAGAATTTCCCTATCTACAAAATATGAGTATCACAACTAATTCAATAACAAGGATGCCCTGACTAATGGTAGAGGTGGATTTTGAATTCTGCTGTGTACGACTCAGGAGAGGAAGCTGTGCATTTATGTGTGTGGGGGTAGGTGAAGGGGCAGCGAAAAGATGAAGGAATGGACATGAACAATTCCCCACTGCACGAGGAGACATCATTAGCAAGTTGTGACTTTGACAGGCAAATGACAGAGTTTACGTAGTCATCTGTTTCCACCCCCTATTGGTTTTCTATGGCTTCCTTAACAGATTACCATAAACATAAGGCACATGTGTCTGTTTACTAGCACACAGTTCTGTAGGTCAGAAGTCAGCACCACGTGGCTAGATTTTCTGGTGAAGACCTCACAAGGCTGAAGTCAAGGTGTTGGCAGGCTGTGTTCCTTTCTGGAAGCTCTGTGGAAAATCCGCTTCCAGGGACTGCATTCAGGGTATTGGCAGAATTCATTTCTTTCTCATGCTTTCCATTTGGCTTCTCCCCCTTCAAGCTAGCAACAGCCGACTGAGTCCTGCTCACCCTTCTTCTGTCACACCTCTTGACTTTTAAGGACGCATGTGATTACACTGGGCCCACCTGGAGAATCCAGGATAATCTCCCTAGTCTAAGACCCTCTGATTAGCAACCTTCTGTCTCTGCAGAATCCCTTTCTCTATCTAATGTAACACATAAACAAGTGTGACATCAGAGGGCAAAGGTCATGGGGGGCCAAAATTCTACTGACCATAAACCTTTATAAAATTACTTAGCACCAAGATGGCATTTAGATGTCCCTAGTGTTTCCCTTGTAAATATGATGATGTCACATACAATCAAAAGAATAAGATACACAGCATCTCCCTTCTAAAAAAAATAAGCAAAAGGAAAATTAATGGCACCTTGCCTGATAAAAGCAATGAAAGAGCCAAAGAATACCTTTGGAGTTTGGAATCTTTTGACCTAACTCAAAAGCAGACTGGAGCTTGGAGTCTTATTCATATCTATTCAATCAATAACTCTTCAATCTAATTCTGTTCAAGGATTTTCTCTTAGACATGAGCAAATTCATTATGAAAAGATTTAAGCATCTTCTAGGCATCTGAGTTAAGCAATAATGAGTAACATAAACAGATTACAATGAGTAATACTGTTGATGTTGAAGCCCAGACATCACTTTATCAATGGGATATTTTCCTTCCCTATGTGTCTTAGAGTTTATAAAACTGAAATGATTTCAAGCATTTTCCCCTGCTTGGTTTGTAATGAAAGGTTACAGTAACAATATGTTCTCCATTCATCAGAATGCGTCCTACTGTTTTTGTAAGCTTGCAATGAAAGGTTTGTTTTGAGCTGCCGTTTCCAAAGGTTTGTTTTGAGCTGCCGTTTCCAAGAGTGAGTGGGTGGGAAGTAGTTTCTATATTTAAGAATTATTCTGAATACAGCCTGAATTGATAATGAAAATTCAATGGCAAATGAGCTCATTTAAGACTAGTATGCAGTATATCATGATCACTGGCTGTTACAATATAACATCTGTGTTAATGATAACTTGCATTAGCATAAACACTTGGGAGTTTTTCTAGGGGGCTAAAAAGGCTGTGTATGATTCACCTTTGTATCTCCATAGTACACTGTACACAGTAGATAACTAACTAAATACATGTCAGACAGACGATTTCAAAGTACATTTTCACATCCATTTTATGCTCACCACAATACTCTGAAGTACCACATGAGGATACTGAGGTGTAAGAATATCAGGAGCTCAAAAAGCATAAACAGGAGGAAGAGGGGGACAGTGCACTTTAATATACCACAATGAGTGTGAAAATTAGTATAATCTTTCTCAAGAGAAAACTACCAATATGCATCAAAAGCCTTAAGAATTTTTGCTAAGGAATTATTTAAGGATATGTGTATATATTTAGCAAAAGTGATATTCATTGCATCAGTATTTATGCTGACAAAAAACTGGAACCAACCTGAATGGCTGGCAGTTAGAGTTTATATAAGTAAAACATATTCATATGATGGGATGCTGCGCAGTGATTAAAATGTCACAAAGTCTGGGGTGATAGAAATGTTCTATGTCTTAATTGGGATGGTCCCTATACCAGTGCACACATTTTTCAAAACTCATGAAACTGTTTGCTTACAATCTGTACACTGCTGTATGTCTATTATACTTCAATAAAAAGCCACAGTGATTCAGGACTTCCTAGGTGGCACAGTGGTTAAGAATCCACCTACCAATATAGGGGACATGGGTTCAAGCCCTGCTCCAGGAAGATCCCACATGCCATGGAGCAACTAAGCCCGTGCGCCACCACTATTGAGCCTGTGCTCTAGAGCCCGTGAGCCACAACTATTGAGTCTGTGTGCCACAGCTGTTGAAGCCCACCTGCCTAGAGCCTGTGCTCCCCAACAAGAGAAGCCACCGCAATGAGGAGCCTGAGCACCACAGTGAAGAGTAGCCACCCTCATAGCAACTAGAGAAAGCCCGTTTGCAGCAATGAAGACCCAATGCAGCCAACAAACTAACTAAATAAATCAATTTATTAAAAAAAAGTCACAATGATTAAAAAAAAGGTATTTGGTGTCAACAAAAAACAATGAATTTGTTCAACTGATATATTTTATTGAAAATTGTATTGAGATAATTGTAGATTCACAGGCAGATATATAAGAATAATACATAGAGATGCCATGTACCCTTTACCAGTTTCCCCCAATGGTAACATTTTGTAAAACTATAATAAAACCAAGATATTAACATTGATAACATCCACTGATCTTTTTCAGATTTTCTCAGTTTTATTTGTACTCGTGTGTGTGTGTTTAGTTTTGTATAATTATATAATATTATATCACATGTCTACTAGCACAATCAAGATATCAAGCTGTTCAGCTGTCACAAGGATCCCTCATATTGCCCTTTTATAATCACAATCATCTCCTTTCCTCCCCTACCTGGATCCTAATGCCTGGCAATCACTAACCTCTTATACATTTCTAAAATTTTGTCATTTTTAAAATGTTATTTTTTATAAATGTTGTATAAATGGAATCATACAGTAGTAATCTTGTATATTGGCTTTTTTTCACTCAGCATAACTCTCTGAAGATTTACTCAAGTAGTTATATGTATCAATAGCACATTCCTTTTTATTCCTCTGTAATATTCCATGTTATGTATGTACATATTGAAGGTCAGCTGGATTCTTTCCAGTGTTGGGTTATTAAACATAAAGTTGCTATGCACATTTGTGAAAAAAAGAATTATCAGGGACTCTTTTTTTTTTTTTGCCACCAGCATTGCAAAACAATGGCTAATTATTTAAATACATGGCCTTAGAAGCTAGACTGAAACCAAATCCTGGCTCTGCTACTGTATTAGTTTTCTAGAGCTGCCGTAACAGAAAACATCACAGACTAGGCAGCTTAAACAACAGAAATTTATTTTCTCAGAGTTTTAGAGGTTCGTAGTCCAGGATCAAGGCTTTGGGAGGGCTGGTTTGTGGTGACAGTTCACTTCTTAGCTTGCAGAGGGCCACCTTCTTGCTGTGTCCTCACATGCTCTTTCCTCAGTGCACCTGCCTGCCTGTGTCCTAACCCCCTCTTCTTATAAGGACACTAGTCATATTGGTTAGGGCCCAGCCATATGACCTTATTTTACCTGAATTACCTCTTTAAAGGCTCTCTCTCCAAACATAGTCACATTCTGAGGCACTGGAGATTCGAACTTCACCACAGAAATTTGGTGGCAGGGGGAACAAAATTCAGCGCATGATGGAGACTTTACGACAGGACAAGCTTAACTTTGTCAATGTGTTTCCTCTTGTTTTTCCACAGAATTTGTACCATTTTCTTGTTGATTTATTTATATAATCTGGATCTTAATCCTTGCTCTCTATGTATTTTCCTCAAGTACTTCATTATGGTGATGCTTTTTATCCTACAGGTTTTAAATAATCAATATTTTGTTATATAACTCATGTTTTGAGGTTTATTTAAGAATTTCCTTTTTCAAGGCTGTAAACATATTCTCATATTTTCTTCTAATATAATCAAATTTTTATGTTCACATCTTTAATTCATTTGTCTGATATTTGATGAATGATTTCAAGTAGGACAAACAGTATGTTTTTTTCCAAATGAACTGCCCCCAAAACATTTTTTGAGCTGAGTAATTTTCCCTCTAATATTGTTTTCTATAGACGTGTCCTCACCTTCTCACCTACAATGCTGTCCTTGTTATACTCCAGTCCATGTTCCATCCCCACCAAACCACTGGGACTGGCCATGACAAGGGCACTAATGACTTTCCTGTTGCCAAAGGCAAGGGTACTTCTGTGTACTCATCCCATTCGACTTTTCAGCGCGTCCAGCACAAGTCAATTCCCTTTTACAGCACTTTCTTTCTTTTTTTTTTTTTTAAGATTTCATTCAACAAATATTTATTGGACTAAGGAAACAGCAGTGAACAAAACAGAATCTCTGCATCTAGAGAACCAACACTCTAGTAGGAGAGAGACAGACAATAACACAAAAAGTAACAGGAAATAACATGACAGAATGCTATGAGGAGGAGTAAAGCATGGAGAGAGTAGTGAAGGGGGCTGTTTTAGGTGCGATATCCCAGGGAGTATCTCTGTGGAGTAAGATTTAAACAGAGATCTAAGGAGGCCACGTTTGAGAGATGAAGGTGATAAGGGGGTAGGCCATGTGATATTTGGGGGAAGAACATTTCAGCAACGAAATAGCAAGCACATGACCCTGGAGCAAGAGCACTTGAGACACATGGCAAATGGAAGGATTTCCTTCTTTTTTAAGGCTTAATTATATATATATATATAAAGAGAGAGAGAGAGAGAGTATCAAATGATATTACTGCAAAACTTAAGCCTCTTATTGATTACTGATTATTCATTTTTCTAAAAAACACAAACATGAAAATGAAATAAACACACCCAAACATAATCATATTTAATCTATTAATAGATGAATGAATATAGCACTTTCTTTCCTTGGCTTCCATGACCACATGCTCTCTCGGGTTTTGTCCCAGTGCTACTGGCCACTCTTTTTTAGTTACTATTGTTGGCTCTTTATCCTCATTTTAAACTTTAGAACTGCTCCAGGACTCACTTCAGAGCCCCTTTTCTATTCACACCCTCTCTTCATATCATGTAATTTGGTTGCATGTCCTTAAATAATATTGATATGCCCCCAACTGCCTAATGTCCATGTTCATCCCTGACCCCTCTCCAGAACTCTAGACCCCCTTAGTTTTCTTCCTGCTTGACATCTCCACAATGATATCTAATAAAGATCTTAAACTTAACATGTCTGAATCAAGACTCTTGACTTCCTTTCCCCTAAGGCTTGCTTTGCTACCAAGTTCTCCACCTCAGAAACAGAACTTTTGGTCTCCATAGCCCAGCACCGTCCTTCCTAATCCAAACTACCATTAGCTCCCCAGGAGACTTCTGCACTGCTCTTCTAACAAGCTACCTCAAGATGTATTCTCCACAGTAATCCTTGTCTAGTCTTTATCAGATCACCTCACTCCACTGTCAAAACCCTTTGGCTGCCCCACACTGCACTTAGAATAACACTGGAACTCATTACCCAGGCCCATAAGGCTGACTTGGTCCGACTCCTGTTTTCTCCTCCAGCTTCATCTTGCACCCCTTATGTGCCTGCTTTATTATTGCTCCTTGAATGTAGCAAAGCTGTTCTCTCATGAGGGACCATTTTTTTCAGTTGAAGTATAACTGACATACAACATTACATTAGTTTCAGGTATACAATACAGTGATTTGATATTTGTACATATTGTGAGATGGTCACCACAGTAAGTCTCCACACCACACACAGCTATAGAATTATTTTTTTCTTGTGATGAGAAGCTTTAAGATCTACTCTCTTAGCAACTTTCAAATCCACAACACAGTATTATTAACTATAGTCAAAATACTGTACACTACATCCCCATGGCTTATTTACTTTATAACTGGAAGTGTGTACTTTTTGACTCCCTCTAGTCATGACGGACATTGTACTAATCCTGAGCTAATTCTGCTGGCATGCCCTTCTTCAGTTCTTAGCATGGCTCAAGCCTAAAACCACATCTGTCTTAGATTAAATATTACTTCTGGAAAGATACCTTTCCTGACTATCTAATAAAACTCCCAGTTTTCCCTAGGTGGGTACCCTATTTTAATTCTCTGCTGAACACTAGCAATATTTTCTTGTTTAATTTTTCATTTGTCTTCTATTTGAAACCTCTCACTAGAATGCAAGTTCTGTAAGAGCAACAATGTATCTTCATTCTGTAAAAAAGTACCCAGCACATAAAAAGTGGTCAATAAATATTTGGGTTCAGTTTTTAAAACTCCAATCAATTCCATTGATATGTTTGTCTATTTTTGCACAAATACCACACTGTTTTTGTTACTATAGCTTCAGCAGATATTTTAACATCTAGTCGAGTAAGAACTACCCCACCATGCACATTGTCTTTTTCTTTTTTTAAATTAATTAATTTATTTTATTTTAATTTATTGGCTGTTTTGGGTCTTTGTTGCTATGCACAGGCTTTCTCTAGTTGCAGAGAGTGGGGGCTACTCTTTATTGCAGTGTGTGGCCTTCTCATTGTGTCGGCTTCTCTTGTTGCAGAACATGGGCTCTAGGTACGCAGTCTTCAGTAGTTGCAGCATGTGGGCTCAGTAGTTGCAGCTCACAGGCTTAGTTGCTCTGTGGCATGTGGGATCCTCCTACGCCAAGGACTGAACCCATGCCCCCTGCATTAGCAGGCAGACTCTAAGCCACTGTGCTACTAAGGAAGCCCCGCACAGTCTTTTTCAAAACTTTTTTTTTTCTAAGGTTGTTACATTTTTATTTTACATAAATTTTAGACTCAGCTTCTCATGTTTCATGTTAAATTCTGATGGAATTTTTATTGGCATTGCTTTGATAAAGATTAGTTTGAGGAAAATTGACCTCTATTTAATACTGAGGTTTTCCATTAAAAAGATGGTATATTTCTTCACTTATTTAAACATTATTTTTGTTCCCTTTAATTTAGTTTTACAGTCTCCTTTTCATTAATTTTGAAGTTCTTCATGGGTAATTTATAGATTTTTAAAAATCTGTTGGGAATGTATGGTCTTCTGCTATACTTGTTAACTTCCAGTGTATTAAGACAGCTATTTTATCCATATCTTATTGAGGCCTTTTATATGGTCTAATGATTTATAGTTGGCTTTTTTTGTTTGTTTTTTTAAAGGAGATGATCAAATTATTTTCACAGGATGCTTCTCCAGCTTTTGTAGATACCATATTGCACTGACTGAGATCTCAGAAAAGTGCTCACTGGCAATATTAATGTCAGCCTCCCTGTTTTGTTCCATGGTTTTATGGCACCACCATTAACTACGATATTTGCTCTAAATTTCAGGCAAAAATCCTTTATCATATTAAACAGGTTCCCTATGTAGTATTTCTAAAATTAAAAAAACAGCTGTTTAAATAATATTTTTAAGAAATCAGCTTTACAATAAGGAAAAAGTGAAAACTGCTGAGAGGTTTGGGGGAAATCTTTAATAACAACAATTCCTAACTGCTGAGCTTCCTTTATGAGACAGAGAGAGCACCTCATACTTTTGATACTTTATTCCTAACTATCACAGTACTTCTACAAGACAGAATGTTTTTCACTATTTTAGAAATGAGGAAATCCTGACTCAGAGATTCAAGCAATTTATCATACGTCACAAAATCTAGTAAGTAATTATGCAAGGATTTATATCCAACTATATCTAGCTCCAAAGCCCACACTCCTCCCACTGTATTCCATATTTAATATGAGATATTAGACCAAGCCTCTCAACATGCCCTAGCAGAAAAGATAACACGTGTACTGGGTTTATGGGCTAATTAACAACCACATCCAAAAAATGTCTATCTTGAAGTCAATTCAGAAGATGATTCCAAAGTAAAAAGTCATAGAGATCTATTTACTATAGAGACCTAGCTGTTTGTCACTAACAGCTGTATCTTTAAAATGCACGGCTTACATCAAGGCAAAGAGAGCAAAGGCACAGATAACCAAGTTGAGTAGGTCCGTTTATGCAATGAATTATACAACAGAGATTCAAAAATACCTAAAGAGCTAAAATGTTCAAAACAAGTAAGAAAATTCCAAATGGCCAGAGGTAAAGATTGATCATTAGGTTCAAAGAAATCAAACACACATAAATAAGGTGAGAAAAAACAGAGTCCTTGTGAAAAAGATCTATTGGTTTAAACCAAAAGCTGTGTACAACATGGTTCCCATGCATACTCAATACGATTTCAATATGCATGGATGTCATTGTTAACTGACCACAGCAAGAAATTAATAGTACCACTCTCCTTATCTGGAAATACATATTTAGTTATAGAAATTATATTTAATTTGGCCATAGCCTAGTAAGGATACAAGGCACTACCAGATATTTCTTTCATCAAGTCCAGGATGAAGAAAAATTCAAAGGCAATAAGGAATCCCAAGATTTTCCATGATTGGTTAGATAATTATTGTGGGACAGGAAGTCCGTGAAACAATGCACTTATTGTGGGCTCAACCTCATCAGAACAGAAATGGCCTCCAATTAAAAAAAAAAAAACCATCATCACATCTTTTGTATTATCTGAGTTTCTATCTGTACTTACTGCTACTCCTGTCTTATAGAGGAGGTAATGTACAGTCTGTGTAACATCGGCAGCATGCATCAAATTGTGGTAAGGATTTTTGTGCTTGCTGTATCCCACTTCCAGGGCCTCCACAAATGACACAAGTGCAGAAATGGGGATCTGAAACAGAGCAGCAAGGTTAATTAGCTAGTGATTTAGCAGCTTTGAGTAAGGACACAAAAGTCTAAGGTACTCTAACTGCCTACTTCCGAGGGCATAAGATATCATATGAGGATATTAGAACTTTTCAAAGTTAATAAAAATCACCAAAGTATCAGATAATTTGAAAAATCTAACAGGAAGTCCCTGGTCCACCTTGCAAATTGTTCTTTGTTCATAGTTCAGAGGCCCAGGGCAATGACATAGGATCATCTCAAGGACATTGAGGGCAAAAAGGTAAGTGTTCATTTATTTCTCAAAGGTTCAAGTCTCTGTTTCTTGAAAAATAAATGAACATATACTATGCAGCATGTCATTTACTTGCGGGAAAACATAAAGTACACAAAGATCTTAAGTTATAAAATGATCACAAAACAAACACAAGCTGCCGCCTTCTGAAAACTGCACCTTTTAGAAAGAGTGGTGTGTACACTGGACAGGTGAGAAAAAAAAAAAAAAATAAGTGATAGTCTGTTCTATAACAGAAACAATCTGTGTTCTTGTGTTTATTATCTTGGAAATTTATTATTGCTGCCTTGCAATGTGGAAAAATATTTACAGTTATCCTAGTCACTTTCATCTCAAATATGTATAATACACATACCTTCTTTTTCTATTTGCCAGAAAGCAAACAAATGCAAAACGCCTATACAAAATAAGGGTACTCGGAAAACCTTCACTGTATTAGTTTTCTGGATCAATTCCTTTGTTTGGGGGTAAATTATCAATTACAAGACTGGGGGAAAGGAGAGAGTGTATGTTCCAGGAGATGAGAAATCACATTCATAGGAAAAAATAAGGAAAATACTACTTAGAGTGTTTCATGAGAATCCATACTATGTTCTTCCTTGGGCACACTGTTCCATGCTTACTATTTGTGGATTTAAAAAATTTAAATATAGCCTTTTTTTCTAAACATTTTATTTATTTATTTATTATTTATTTTATTTTTGGCTGCATCAGGTCTTAGCTGAGGCATGCGAGATCTTTCTTTGCAGTCTGCAGGCTCTTCTCTAGTTGTGGTGCCCAGACTCCAGGGCACGTGGGCTCTGTGGTTGTGGCATATGGGCTCTCTAGTTGAGGTTTGGGCTCAGAAGTTGCAACACTCAAGCTTAGTTGCCCCGCAGCATGTGGGATCTTAGTTCCCCAACCAGGGATCAAACCTGCGTCCCCTGCATTGGAAAGTGGATTCTTAACAACTGGATCACCAGGGAAGTCCCTAAACATAGCCTTTTAGATGTGAGGGACTAATTCATTATCATTTATAAAATGAAGAGCCAATGAACCTGGGTTCTTTGGGCTACTCTTTGGAGATCTGAGCCACTGAAATGCTAGGTAACGGTGTGTGCATATGCACGGGAGCTTTCTTCTGAGGTCTTGAGTATCCATTGGATCTTCAAGCAGGTATCTGATGCAAAAGAAATTAAGGATCATTGCCATAAAGTGCTTATGGCTACATAAGAAATACATCCCCAAATGCACAGTCCTTAGGAAAGTGATAAACAATCATGCTGCCTGGTGAAATCAATATGTTATACAGGAAAAGACCTGCATTGTCCAGAGACTCATCCACGTGATGAGAGAAATGTGAGTGGCGTGATATGACAGATGCCAGCAGATGATGCTCAGGTTCCCTGGAGAAGTGGACTCCACCTCCAGAGTCTGTGGAATTAGAAGGCTGAGGAGGTGGAACACTGGAATCAGTTCACACTCTTTACTTATAGCTCAAGAATTAATTTGAAGCATGAATAGCTGGGAAATACCAATAATCTGTCACAGATGATAACTGAGAGTATCTGTATGAATTTGAGCCAAGTGGCCGAAAGAGAAGTTTGTAGAGATGACAGACGTGCACTCTGTCTCCATTCCTGTCTTCTTGCTGGTGGTGGTCATTAGTACACGAAGTTCAGCTGAAATGACATCTGTATGCAGAGCTGGTGGGGGACCTCTGCTGGTTCAGGCTTCCATTCGTACTTCTAGGAAGGCTGGGATCTAAATGGGAAACTCCAGCCTCTCCTGTGCTGATGAACCCACCAGGAAAGGGAGTAATGAAAAGTTCTCACCACAGAGGAGTTCAGGGCAGAGGCTGTCCAGATGATGGTTCCTAAATCACCCCAGAGCAGTCTCCGGTCTATATTAAAAGGATTCTCTTGTTCTTAGCCCCCAAATCATGCAAGGATGGACAAATGTGTGCTTTTTTTTTTAAATTAGACACTGACCTTGAAACGGCTGATCAGATCATAGCGTGTGAGTAATTCATAGAAAATGAATTTCAGTGCATGATCCCCACTGGCTTCATTGAGTGAAAAGACATCAAAGGACCACTTGTCCACATCCTACAGGAGAGGGTGGAGAGAAATAATTCATTAGTGGGTAGCCATTTACACAGCTACTAATCTCCCCTGAGATTAGCCTGTAGCCCTCATCTGGAAATTCACAGCCTAAGACTATAATACCTTTTCCATTCTCAAACTTCTTCCAATACGGTAGTACTAGATAGCATTTACTAATAAAATATTCAATAGTTTTATCAGTAATAACACTAGCTATAATCTGTCAGGTACCTACCATATGCTAGGTATTATGACCAGTGATAAGTATGTAATTTATCCCGAAGACAACTCTAAGTGGCAGGTATGATCAGTTACATCTTATAGATGAGAAAACTGAGAAGTTACCTAATTTCCCTAAGACCCATGGCAAGTAAGTGCCTGGGACACACGTGGGGCGAAAACATAAACACACATTCAACTGATGCCGAAACTCAGGCTCTTCCCATCAACCTTCACTATCTCCGCTGAATTCCAAAATTTTAATTGACTTCACAATAACCTAGGGTGTTCCCTACTCTAAACTTCTCCCAAGCCCCATTACACTATCTACTGACTTCCTCTTACTCCATCATTGAGAATTTTAACCCATTTAAAAGTGTTCAGAAACATGCACAACACAAAATAATGTGTCACCTCAACAATCCAAACTGCTCAGCTGAAACCAAGGAGAGAGTCTTCATTTCACAGGATGGAAAAATGTTTACCACTTCTGGAGTCACTGATCTGGGGACTGAGTCCTCAAATCTGTAAGTCATTTTACTTAAAAAAGTAAAACCAAAGCAGAAAAAAGGTGGCGGCGAAGTAGAAGGACATGGAATGCATCCCTCTCCACAGATGCATCAGGAATACACCAAAAGATGCAATAATTCCCACAGAGAACTAGCTGAACACCAGCAAATGACCTCAGACACCAGAAAGGACTGCAAAGATCCCAACATAACTGGGACAAGCAACCTGTGAAGTCTGGACTACTCCATCAGAAGTCAAGTAGGAGACTTTGGGGAGGGATCACTGAATCCAGGTTGCTAGACTACTAGGGAGTCCTCAGACACAGGGAAGATAAACTGCAGAGAACTCTCACAGAGCCCTGTATCAGAGTCTAAGACTTGGCTTCATCCGACTGTCTGCAACTGCCAGTGCTGGACACCTCACACAAAACTACAAACAAGACAAGAATACAAACCCACCCATCAGCACACAGGCTACCTAAAGCCACATTAACCACACAGATACCCTAAGACACACCACCTGACATGGCCCTGCTCATCAGAGAGAAAAGACAGAGCCACACACTGGAAAGCAGACACCAGACCCCCCCCACCAGGAGGCCTACTCAAAGACACTGGACAAACCCTAACACAGAGGGCAGAGGGCAGAAACAAGAGGAATTACAACTAGGCATAGGGAAAGGAGACAGCAAATCCTATAAATTACACAAAATGAGAAAACAAAGAAACACCTTGCAGGCAAAGGAGCAAGAAAAAACCCACAAGACCAAATAAATGAAGAGGAAACAGGAAAACTGCCTGAAAAAGAATTCAGAGTAATGATGGTAAAGATGATCCAAATTTCAATAACAAAATACAGAAAATACAAGAAACAATTAATAAGGACCCAGAAGAACTAAAGAGCAAACAAACAGTAATGGACAACAAAATAACTGAAATTAAAAACACTCTAGATGGTATAACCAGCAGAATAACTGAGGCAGAAGAATGAATAAGTGAGTTGGAAGATAGAATGGGGGAAATAACTGCCACAGAGCAGGAAAGAGAAAAAAGAATACAAAGAATGGAAGACAGTCTCAGAGACCTTGGTGACAACATTAAGCACACCAATATTCGAATCATAGGCATCCCAGAAGAAGAAGAAAAAAAGAAAGGGTCTGAGAAAATATCTGAAGAGGTTATAGTGGAAAACTTCCCCAACATGGGAAAGGAAATAATTAATCAAGTCCAAGAAGCACAGAGAGTCCCATACAGAATAAACCCAAGGAGAAATACACTGAGGCACACATTAATCAAACTAATGGAAATTAAACACAAAGAAAAAATATTAAAAGCAGCAAGAGAAAAGCAACAAATAACATATAAGGGAAAACCCATAAGGATAACAGCTGATCTTTCTGCAGAAACTCTTCAGGCCAGAAGGGAATGGCAGGATATACTGAAAGTCCTGAAAGAGAGAAACCTACAGCCAAGAATACTCTACCCAGCAAGAATCTCATTCAGATTCAACGGAGAAATCCAAAGCTTTACAGACAAGCAAAAGTTAAGAGAATTCAGCACCACCAAGCCAGCCTTACAACAGTTGCTAAAGGAACTTTCTAAGTGGGAAACACAAGAGAAGGAAAACATCTACAAACACAAACACAAAACAATTTAAAAATGGTAATCAGAACACACACATCAATTATCACCTTGAATGTAAATAGATTAAATGCTCCAACCAAAAGACACAGACTGGCTGAATGGATACAAAAACAAGACCCTTCTATATGCTGCCCACAAGAAACCTACTGCAGACCAAGGGACACATATAGACTGAAAGGAAAGGGATGGTAAAAGATATTCCATGCAAATGGAGGTCAAAGGAAAGCTGAAGTAGCAATACTCATATAAGACAAATTAGACTTTAAAGTAAAGACTATTACAAGAGACAAAGAAGGACACTACATAATGATCAAGGGATCCATCCAAGAAGAACATATCACAATTATAAATATCTATGCACCCAACATAGGAACACCTCAATATATAAGGTAAATGCTAACAGCCATAAAAGGGGAAATCGACAGTAACACAGTAAGAGTAGGAGACTTTAACATCCCACTTGCATCAATGGACAGATCATCCAAACAGAAAATAAATAAGGACACACAGCTTTAAATGACACATTAGACCATCTCAACTTGATATTTATAAGACATTCCATCTAAAAACTACAGAATACACTTTCTTCTCAAGTGCACATGGAACATTTTCCAGGATAGATCACACCTTGGGTCACAAATCAAGCCTCAGTAAATTCATTGAAATCATATCAAGCATCTTCTCTGACCACAACGCCATGAGACTAGATATCAATTACAGGGAAAAAAATGTAAAAAATACAAACACATGGAGGCTAAACAATACATTATTAAACAACCAAGAAATCATTAAAGAAATCAAAGAGGAAATCAAAAAATATCTAGAAACAAATGACAATGAAAACACAACAACCCAAAACCTATGGGGCACCGTAAAAGCAGTTCTAAGAGGGAAGTTTATAGCAATACAGTCCTACCTCAAGAAACAAGAAAAATATCAAATAAACAACCTAACCTTACACCTAAAACAATTAGAGAAAGAAGAACAAAAAAACCCCAAAGTGGGCAGAAGGAAAGAAACCATAAAGATAAGAGCAGAAATAAATGAAAAAGAAAGGAAGGAAACAATAGCAAAGATCATAGAAACTAAAAGCTGGTTGTTTAAGAAGATAAACAAAATTGAGAAACCATTAGCCAGACTCATCAGGAAAAAACTGAGAAGATGTAAATCAACAGAATTAGAAATGAAAAAGGAGAAGTAACAACAGACACCACAGAAATACAAAAGATCATGAGAGACTACTACAAGCAACTATATGTCAACAAATTAGATAACCTGGAAGAAGTGGATAAATTCTTCGAAAAATACAATCCTCCAAGACTGAACCAGGAAGAAATAGAAACTACGAACAGACCAATCACAAGTATGGAAATTGAGAGTGTGATTAAAAATCTCCCAACAAACAAAAGCCCAGGGCCAGATGGCATTACAGGTGAATTCTATCAAACATTTTGAAAAGAGCTAACACCTATCCTTCTCAAACTCATCCCAAATATAGCAGAAGGAGGAACACTCCCAAACTCATTCTACGAGGCCACCATCACCCTGATACCAAAACCAGGCAAAGATGTCACAATAAAAGAAAATTACAGACCAATATCACTGATGAATATAGATGCAAAAATCCTCAACAAAATACTAGCTAACAGAATCCAACAGCACATTAAAAAGATCATACACCATGATCAAGTGGGGTTTATCCCTGGAATGCAAGGATTCTTCAATACATGTAAATCAATCAATGTGATACATCATATCAACAAATTGAAGAATAAAAACCACATGACCATCTCAATAGATGCAGAAAAAGCTTTTGATGAAATTCAATATCCATTTGCAATAAAAACTCTCCAGAAAATGGGCATAGACGGAAATTACCTCAACATAATAAAAGCTGTATATGAGAAACCAAAAGTCAACATCATTCTAAATGGTGAAAAACTGAAAAAATTCCCTCTAAGAACAGGAACAAGACAAGGGTGCCCACTCTCACCATTATTATTCAACATAGTTTTGGAAGTTTTAGCCACAGCAATCAGAGAAGAAAATGAAATAAAAGGAATTCAAGTTGGAAAAGAAGTAAAATTGTCACTCTTTACAGATGACATGATATTATACATAGAAAACCCTAAAGATTCTACCAGAAAATTGATAAAACTAATCAATGAATTTAGTAAAGTAGCAGGATATAAAATTAATGCTCAGAAATCTCTTGCATTCCTATACACTAACAACGAAAAAGCAGAAAGAGAAATGAAGGAAACTCTCCCATTTACCACTGCAACAAAAAGAATAAAGTACCTAGGAATAAACCTGCCTAAGGAGGCAAAAGACCTGTATGCAGAAAACTATAAGACACTGATGAAAGAAATCAATGATGATACAAACAGATGGAAACACATACCACATTCTTGGATTGGAAGAATCAACATTGTGAAAATAACTATCCTACCCAAAGCACTTTACAGATTCAACGCAATCCCTATCAAATTACCAATGGCATTTTTCACAGAACTAGAACAAGAAATCTTACGATTTGTATGGAAATGCAAAAGATCCCGAATAGCCAAAGCAATCTTGAGAAGGAAAGATGGAGTTGGTGGAATTAGGCTTCCTGACTTCAAACTATACTACAAGGCCACAGTGATCAAGACAGTATGGTACTGGCACAAAAACAGAAAGGAAGATCAATGGAACAGAATAGAGAACTCAGAGGTAAACCCAAGCGCATATGGGCACCTTATCTTTGACAAAGGAGGCAAGAATATACAATGAAGAAAAGACAGCCTCTTCAATAAGTGGTGTTGGGAAAATTGGACAGCAACATGTAAAAGAATGAAATTAAAACACTTCCTAACTCCATGCACAAAGATAAACTCAAAATGGATTAAAGACCTAAATGTAAGGCCAGACACTATAAAACTCCTAGAGGAAAACATAGGCAGAACACTCTATAACATACATCAAAGCAAGATCCTTTTGACCCACCTCCTAGAATCATGGAAAGAAAATCAAGAATAAACAAATGGGACCTAGTAAACTTAAAAGCTTTTGCACAGTGAAAGAAACCATAAGCAAGACAGGAAGACAACCCTCAGAATGGGAGAAAATACTTGCCAACGAAGCAACGGACAAAGGATTAATCTCCAAAATATACAAGCAGCTCATGCAGCTTCATACCAAAAAAGCAAATAACCCAAATCACAAATGGGCAGAAGACCTAAATAGACATTTCTCCAAAGAAGACATACAGATGGCCAACAAACACATGAAAAGATGCTCAACATCACTAATTATTAGAGAAATGCAAGTCAAAGCCACAATGAGGTATTATCTCACACCAGTCAGAATGGCCATCATCAAAAAATCTAGAAACAATAAATGTTGGAGAGGGTGTGGAGAAAAGTGATCTCTCCTGCACTGTTGGTGGGAAGGTAAGTTGGTACAGCCACTAGAGAAAACAGTTTGGAGGTTCCTTAAAAAACTAAAAATACAACTACCATATGAGCCAGTAATCCCACTACTGGGCATATACCCAGAGAAAACCATAATCCAAAAAGAAACATGTACCACAATGTTCATTGCAGCACTATTTACAACAGCCAGGATATGGAAGCAACCTAGATGCCCATCAACAGATGAATGGATAAAGAAGATGTGGCACATATATACAATGGAATATTACTCAGCCATAAAAAGGAATGAAATGGAGCTATATGTAATGAGGTGGATACACCTAGAGTCTGTCATACAGAGTGAAGTAAGCCAGAAAGAGAAAAACAAATACTGTATGCTAACTCATATATACAGAATCTTTAAAAAAAAGTGGTACTGATGAACCCAGTGACAGGGCAAAAATAAGGATGCAGATGCAGAGAATGGACTGGAGTACCTGGGGTTGGGGAGACAGGGTGGCGAAGGGGAAGCTGGGACGAAGTGAGAGAGTAGCATAGACATATATACACTACCAAGTGTAAAATAGATAGCTAGTGGGAAGTTACTGTATAACAAAGGGAGATCAACTCGATGATGGATGATGCCTTAGAGGGCCAGGACAGGGAGAGCGGGAGGGAGTCGTGGGAGGTAGGGGATATGAGGATATATCTATAAATACAGCTGATTCACTTTGGTGTACCTCAAAAAAAAAAAAAGTAAAACTAAGAGCTAAGCTGAACACACTCCTCACTCACTGTTCTTGAAGTTCAAAGCCTTATTTGTCCATAAATAGCAACTCCAAAATACATGTAAACTTTGATGTGTCTTTGACTTATAACTAGCTACTTGTGGGTGTTATAAACAAAGGTGTGTTTAAGCAATAATTAAACAAAGTTATTTGGTTTCTCAGTATATCAGGAATGTCACTTGCAGTGGTTAAGGACAGTGTACTGCCATGAGTGTGACAATAGGACCTGTGTGAGACCACACCGTGTCCAGGCTAGGTGTCAGATGGTCCCCTGGAAGAGACCTCAGCTTTTAGGAACTGCTGGATCCAGTGACTCCCACCTTGGCCCCTACTGCATTCCAATATTATCTATCCATCCCAATCCTGTCCCTCTCCAAATATCCTAACCATCAAGATCACCCTGAGACCATGAAGGGTCTCTCTCATGGATGCCAGGTCGCAGGAAAACTAAATTGTATATAGGTAAAACCAAACATTTCCAAAAGAGTTCAAATAGATTGTTTCAATTCACACTTAGTGATAACCTCACCTCAGCCTTCAATAATTTCTCCTCCATTATAATAACGAAAGAAATAGCTATAAGTATTAAGGACATTTTCTGTGCCAGGCACATGGAAGTGCTTATACACATTTGCAAACCCTCACAACTCTACAAACGGGTATCACTTTCCCCAGTTTCACAGATGGCAACCTCAGAGAGATGAAATGAAGTGTCTAAAGCCAATCAGCAAAAGAACTAGGTAATAATCTCACTGAGGCCCCCTAGTGATATCATTACTGACTGATGACATTATAAACTCAATGAATACATGCCGTGACCCAAGCCTCATGCCCCAAATACCCCAATAGGGCCTATGCCATAGACAGTGGGGCCATTTAAGATTAATCCAAGGCTAAAGCTTAACCTTAGCTACCATAATTGGCATTATCATGACAGCCATTGTCTAGCCATTAGTCCTAAAGAAAAGTCCACTAACTCAGCAGGTAAGAAAACATTTGGTCGTATCTGACAATTTTTAATCCTCTTCATTGGCATGAATAAAAAAAGAGAAAAGCTCTCTATCACTGGAAATGAAGAGATTATCATAGTAAAAGGTCAAGATTTATTCTGAATATTAGGTCTTAGAAAATAACAGAAGGGTGAGTAAATACAGACAGTGAGAATGATATTCTCTCCAGCCCCTCATTTTGGGGAGGCCTTAGCTGTGATTCTCAAATTTCAGTGTTCTTTAGAACCACATGGTGTGTTAGAAAAAATGTTGATTCTCTGGTGGATGACTCTGCAGAACCCTGGCTTGTGGCCTGGAATCTGCATTTTAATAAGCACCTAATTTAACTGCCTTAAACCATTCTTCCTTTCTTAGCCAATTTGGCCCAAGCACCATTCCTGTGGAGACACTGCATGAATTTCCTATCAGTCTAACGTGAAGGAAGCCTGAGCCTTCTCATTTCCTCCCACTTTAAATCTGGAGTCTGTCCAGGGTGTCTCTTCCTGAGTCACACAACAGATGCCCTTCTAAAGAACAGCACAATTCTACATTTCCAATAACCCCACCTTAGAAGATTAGAGATAAAACACCCCAAATGAGAAGAACAAAAATGCAACGTATTTCAATCAGTGGTGGTTAATTATTCTCTCACTTAAATGTTATTTTATGCCATGTTCTTACATTTATCACAAAGACTAACAGCACGTAGCATGATGATTATTTTCTTGAATTGTATTCTCTCAGGCTTTGGGGAAATTTTTTGTAATAGAAGAAAACAATAGTGATTCCACATAAATTGCTGGCAGTGGAGTGAAAAATAACATTTTTCTAATAGGCACTACATAAAAAAAGAATCTATGTCATCTGTCCAATTCATCTCCAATCCACTGAAAATAAAACCGGAGTCTAGGGATGCAGAAAAATATTGCATTGTAAAAAGGTCTTGAACTTCCACAGAAATCAGAGCACACAACCAAGAGAAACAATAGCTTTAGCCTTCTACACATACCAGCAACAGTATGGAGAAGGGTAGCAATTCAGAGAGCTAGTATTTATCTTTTGTATGAATCATCAAGGTAACTTTCCCCTCAGAAAGACAGTATGTGTGCTTCTGAGAATTATTTTCCCTAAGCACAAAATAGCAATTCAGGTACATTACAGGCTGTTCCACATTTCTTCAGTTATTCCGATAGAAAAGATGCTCCAATTTGGAAGAAATATTTTCATAAGTTTCTTAGTATTGGTATAACCACTTGTATTTATGTTCACCATAAAGGAAGAAATTAAGGATAAAAGATGCTTTTAATGTTCCTAAGACTTCCGCTGAATGTTTCAGGTTCGATTATGAAAATCAATGTAACTTCATAGTGGGTTTTATGAAACATCAGCTCTCATGAAGTGATTTCATAGATTAAGTGGGAAACTGCTGTAAATTACACAATGATTTATTGGGCATTAGAGTGGGGGTTGAAGAGGAGGGAGAGGATAACATGTGTCTTCTTGCTGCATCCTTCCTGAGCACCCTTCCTGTCCTAGATGACTTAAGAAGAGACAGAAAATGGAGGACTGAAGATCTGAATATATGGGCTCGCCCAGATTCAGCTAGTGAATGTCTCTGACACAAGAGAAAGGGACTATGAAATATAAAATCAAAATGTCCCTAAAGGGCCCTTTCTGGACATTAAATTGATCAAAAAGCACTCCCACCTCTGATTCTGTGAAAAGAGAATTTAAATTATCTTCTGAAAATTTCTTCAGGAATACACTCTTCAGATTTCACAGAAAGACTAAAACAGCTTTAACAAGAGTCAGGATGCTGGGACGCTCCTGAGCAAGTGGATCAACTCCTTGTGTAGGCACCAGGCAATGTCAACCAGCTCAGTGATCCTGAACCTTAGCACAGCCCCTCCTTCAAATCCAGAAGCCAAATCAGCTTCAGCACAGCTGGGATATCCTAAGACCAATGGGTCTAAATGAACACACGCGTACAGGAATATATCTACTTGGGAGCTCTTAGAGATATTCTATACAATTCCAAGAGCTTGTCTGGGAGTCATTCTGCAGCATTTAGCCCCTTTAAATTCAAGCATCTATGTGACTTCCCATGAACTTCTGAGCTCAGTGAGAGTCTTGGGAAAACAACAGGATGTATGAGGAGGACAAGGGCTCTTGGGGACATACTTTCATGCAATAAAATGTTAATGAGACCTTACTATGTGCCTGGAACTCTGTTATCAAACCTTAGTCTATCTTTGTATCTTTTTTTAGTCTCACTGAGTCTTAGTTTCTTCATCTACAAAATGGACATAGAGTAAGTAAGCAGATAGTGGTAGAATTATAACCATCAAAGATCCCCTTAATGTTGAATATTTAGAACCAGAACAAATTCAATCCCCTATAGCCAAAGTCAGACTGAGTTTCATAATGCCAGATCACTGTACAGATCTCTAAATTACCCCAAGATGGCAGAAAGAAACGAAACCCATGCAGAGTTTCAATTTAAAAAAAAACTTGGGCAGTAAAAAGGCTAAAAAGACAGTGATACTGTTAGAACAGATTTAAAAAATAATGAAAGAAAAAAAGTCAGGAAAGACTGGGAAAACTGTAAATAAACTGTAAACGAAAAATTCTTATTTTCTAACAACAAATTTAACTTTTTATAGGGTATCATATACATTGTAAGACATTTTCATTGGTATTACCTTTAATGCTTCAATAACAGCTGGTGGGTAGCTCAGTCCAACCATGTTTGATGTCCGTCTATACATTCTGGCAAAGTTAGAAGGGAAAAATGCAATATTATATCTTACAAAGAAAAATTAGCAGGTCACAGGCTTATACCAGTATTGACAACAAGAAGTCATGTCATCTGATAGACTCACAGAACCTAAAATTTCTTTTATAACATTTCTCATAGTCATTCAAGTGGCTTAAGTGTTAAATTAAAATGAAATTAAAGCAATCCCAAACATGTAAACTATTGGAAACAAACAAAAACAAAACAAGTCTATGTGCCCCAAATTGGAAACTAAATGATTAGAATTGGTCTCTTCTTCTGCTGCAAGTGAATTACAGTATAGCACAAACAGTGTGTAATGTAGTACTTTAACCTGGAAAAAGAACTCCTATGGGCAACCAATTTAGAAGAGCTTGTTCTTTAGAACTGTCAAAAACTAGAGAGAAAAAGTGTCCCAGGTGAACTTTGAGCCGACCGTGGCATTCTAAAGCATGTAATTGTGTGATAAGAATTGTAGGAAGAATAAATCGATTTCTGGAATCCATTTCTGGGGCAGGGGGGCAATTTATTTTCAAAGAGCAAAGTGACTTACAAAACTGGAAAGTGTTATGGGGAACTCAAACACCTTGAATGAACTCCTCCCTGGCTCAATACCCTCACAAAGCATCCTTGACCTGCTCCAAATGCAGACATCATCTGTATATGTCAAATGATGATGGATGAGATGTCCTTCTTTAAAACTTAGAGACTCAAAAAAAAAAAAAAAACTTAGAGACTCAACTTAAACTAAAACTTCTCTAGTTATCATTAACAAAAAGAATTCCAAGCAAAGAAAAAGCTTGTCCTAATGATGCTGCAGAGATATGTTTTTGCCATCTCTCATTCAAGACTGTTTCCACCCAGAATTTTCAGTATTTATAAAGATACCAAAACTACATTAAAGCAAAGCCTTCAGTTATTAGAAATTTTTGCTGCTTTGGTCATTGAATGACAGCCTTGGTCATTGAGTGACAACCATCTTTACCTCTCCACAAATATCCCAGCTTGCACTGCGTGGACGATGCTCTTGAATCTTGGCTTCTCCTCGCTCCTTCTGAGCATCATCCCCATCTGTCGCGTGAAGGTGGAGGCCAGCCAGTCTCGGACCTCAGAAGGCACCGCATCTGACTGAATGTCACTGAGCTCGTCCTCTGTATCCAGGAGTCGCCTGAACCCAAGAAACAGAACCAGGACACAGGTTAAATCTGAAGTTAGAGCCCTCTGTTCAAAGCAGTTGCACCTTTTCTCCACCGCACCTGCATACACAGGTGCAAAGGAACCAAAATAAATTGGCCACAAAAAATCCAGCACCTTTTTGGCAAGGTTTGTGAGAGCCTACTATTTGTGTTTCAGGATGGTTTTCTCTACTAGACTGGGCAAAGGAACAAAGGAGTCAGAGAAAGTCAAATATACTTCACCTCAGGCTTTGTGGATCCCAGGCCCATTGCACTGGAGCACCCAGTATCTTTATTACTAGATGCTCTGTGGAATTTGAATGGAATCTAAACCATCCATTTAAAAATGCATTCACAGGGAGGTTTATACCATAGATGGCCATGCGGCACTATTTTGTTTTAAAAATAATGGCACTTAAAAACTATAGACAACAATACTATATTATAAACTTCAAAGTTGCTAAGAGCCTAGATCTTAATAGTTTCCAGCACAAAAAATAATAATTATGTGATGTTGGGGCTTCCCTGGTAGCACAATCCACCTGTCAATGCAGGGGACACAGGTTCAAGCCCTGGTCTGGGAAGATCCCACATGCCAGAGAGCAACTAAGCTTGTGTGCCACAACTACTGAGCCCATGTGCCACAACTACTGAAGCCAGTCTGCCTAGAGCCCATGCTCTGCAAAAAGAGAAGCCACCGCAATGAGAAGCCCAAGCACTGCAACGAAGAGTGGCCCCCACTTGCCACAACTACAGAAAGCCGGAGCACAGCAACGAAGACCCAATGAAGCCAATAAAAATAAATAAATAAATAAATAAATTTATTAAAAAAACTTATGTGATGTTATAGAAGTGTTAGTTAACCCTATAGTGGTAGCCATATTGTAACATATAAATATATCGTCAACACATTGTACACCTTAAACATATACAATGTTACATGTCAACTACATCTCAATAAAAATAAATTTAAAAAAGAAAAAGAAAAAAAGGAAAATAAAGACTTTGCAAAGTATTACCCAAATTACATCAACCCAGTCCCCTGCAGCAATGAACCCAAATGATATCAACTGATATTCTCCCTAGTTTGTTAGGGTATTACAGAAACTTAAATGTCTAAATTTAAGCAAAATTTCCAAAATAATGCAGTTCTTTATTTGAGCACAGTGATTTAAGTCATCTGTCAGGTGTGTGTAGCAGATTTTTCAAATGTGTTCATAGGTCAGGCTAGAAAAGAACATAAGTAGCAGTAAATTACAATAAAACTTTGAAAGTTGTATTTTATATTTATACTAAGCCCTACTAAAAATAAGCAGTAAGAACAGGTGTCAATGAAAAAGATTTTTTTTCTTTAGACCCATTAATTGGGAGGTAGGGAGAAAAATGTAACATTTAGGAAAAAACGATGGTATCAAATTTCCTTAAATTAGGAACCAAGCATATCACCAAAAACTAAGCCACACAATTCTTAGATTACTGGGAAATCCTTTTTCAGATTGGAATTTGGCATAAAAAACTAAGACATCACAAATACCAACAGAGAAGCTTGCACAAAATAGAAAAAAGAAGAAAAAGTCTTTCATGTTTATCATTTCCACGTTTTTTGAAAGAAAAGCAATTTTGTTACTTTCAAATGCATTTACAATAGTAACCAGAAGCACTCAAGTACTTATGGATAATTCAAGTGGAAAGGGTCCGCTAAGAAAATCAACAATTTACCGAAGGACTGAGGGAGGAATACTGAATGTTTAAGAGAACAAATGCTTCTCCATCCCTTCAGGAGCTACCGTTTACAGATAGATATTGTGAATTAAAACATGAACATAATTTTTAGGTGGAGAGAAATAATATGCAATAATTCCAGTGGATCTCTACATTTGATTAAAAATCTGGTAAGATTTTTTTTAATTACTTTTTTTCCTCTTACACTATCTCACTTCATTGTCATAATGAGCATGTGAGAGAAGTTCTATTAGCTCCTTTTATAAATAAGGATGTACAGAGGATATGTGATGTCCAAATCTACCCCCATTTGTTTGTGAAAACTAAAGCTCCAAGACTAATCATTTGAATGCTATCTCCTACATGCCATGGGGACATTTCAGAAAAGCCATATAATAGAAAATTTATATCACAACATCAACTTACTGTCATTTTAGCATACCTGGTTTCATCAATGTATACGGATTCAAGCACTGTGGCTGCATATTCCAAATTCTTCTTAAGATCTACCACTGAAGCCTCCCCTCTCTCTAACTGTTTGACCAAAGATCGTAACCTAGGGAAAAAAGACATGGTTCAATTAGAATAGAGGAAAAAAATTAGAATGGAGGATAACCCTACAATTAGAGTGACAGTTTACAGCCATTAAATGTGTTTATTTATCCCAACATATCTGAAAGGAAAATACAAATCTAATGAGGGACTGACCAGTATTTCTCAAAGCATCAAGTTATAAAATAAATACACACATTTTTTCCACTATAAATTAAGAACAAAAATGTTCTCATCTACCAGGCACTGACTACCCCCAACACTTTCTATCTTTTATCTTTCTAAGAGTTTCCTAAATTATCAATGATTTTGCTTCTCTTCTGATTTTAATATTTTTTCCTGCCCTGATTGGATGCAGTAAAGCCTGACCAGCAACAACATCACCAAACACTGCTTGAGGTCCTACTATGTTGTAGGTACTTTGTTCAGCTGTGACCATAGAGGATAGCAGTCCCACGGCCCACACATGTTCCAAGACAGGTGAGGAGACTTAGACCGCCAACATAACCACACAGGGCTCCATAAGGAATACACGAAGGCAAACAAACTCTTTCACTGGACACGAAGAATTCCTCTAGGGGCAGATAAATAGCTTAGTTTTGTTGTTGCTTTTTTTAAAGGAGGATGGATGATAAACCAAGGTACGGAGGATAAGACCTTCCCCACGGCTAGCCAAGAGTTCCGGACAGTAAAAGAGAAACAATAAAACATGCTCTCCTCTTACTTATATGAACATTATCCCCACAGAGAAGGACTTAGTACATATGAGGGCAATAAAATGCCAACAGATTATCAAAGACCAGCAACTGGGAGCACTGTAAATACCACGGAGGTTTGGAGATTGGACAACTCTTCAGGCTGTCTGACGCCAGCAAAGGACACAAACTTTGAAGACAACCTTGGGTTGGAATCCTTCTTCACAACATATTAGCTATGCCAGACCAGGCAATAGCTGAGCGTCAGCTATAAAATGAAGACCGCAACCACCAAATGTCCTCGTTTGATATAAAGATTAAATCAAATTGATATTGATGTAGTCACATCAAGCGTGTGACCTACAACTGGTTATTTTTTTCCAACTTTATTAAAAATAATTGGCATGTAACATTGTGTAAGGTTAAGCTATACAACATGATGACTTGATACACATATAAATTGCAAAATGACTACCACAGTAAGGCTAGTCCACACAACCATCACTTCATAAATTTCAATTTTTTTGTGTGAGAACATTTAAGATTTACTCTCTTAGCAACTTTCAAGTATACAGTACTTAAAATGAATCCTTGCTAACTATAACCACCATGTTGTACATTAGATCCCCAGAACTTGTCTTATACCTGGAAATTTGTACTCTTTGACCAATGTCCCCCATTTCTCCATTGGTTTTTTTTTTTTTAAAGGCATTTATTATCATTAGTGTCATTGTTGTTATTCAGTGACCTTGGTCCATCAAAGGTAACCAGATGAGAAACACCCTATCAGGATACTTAAGATCATTATCAAGTCTCCGTTTCCCAAGGCTGCCCCCACTTTCCTGACTTCAAAATATCCTAGGACTTGCATTCATAAGAGAGCACAGGTTGATTTCTCTACAAGGTATAAACTACTCCCCTCCAGATCTACATGAAAATGGTCAACAATAAAGAAGGAAAACCTCAGGATCACCCTTAAAAAGTAGCCAAGAGGGTCAGCCATACAAAAGAAATTCTCAAGACATAAAATACAGAGGAAATTAGATTGAGGGTAGTGGCTACCTGACTTGTGAAACTCCAACATGCAAAAGGGAAATATGCAAAGGAAATCAGCAGAGGCCTCTGCAGGCTTGGAGGTGAGGGTTAGCCTGTGGATCCCATTAGCAGCACTAGGAAGTGTTCTGGTTTCAAAGGCACTGCGACACAAGGAGTTGGCATGGAAGGATTTACCGGTCACTCACACACAGTGGACAGCCGGCCTGCCAAAGAATGGGGAGACTGCAGAGGCAAGCCCTGAGAGCTGTTCCAAATAAGGAATGGAAGCTCTTTAGCAAAACACATTCCTGGCTAAGTCTGCCTCTAATTCTGACTCTCACCTCCAGGAGCCCAACTGCCCCCTAGGCTGTTTTGACTCTCTACTGGCAAAGTAAAATGAGGGTAAATTTAAACTTTCTAAAACTTTTCTCTCTTTATCTGGGGCTTAAAGATTCTACCAGGAATTGACATGAATCCCTAATAGGACCCATCTCAGTTCTCAAAACCTAAGAGGAGAGGACAAAACATAAAAAACGATGAGGGGAAATACAAGACTAATAGAAGTAAGAACCAGATGATTTTGTCTTCCTACGAAAGGGCGTCCCTAAGAAATAAACAAACAGAAGCAGCTTTGATCAAGTAAGTTTTCCTAGACTGAAGAAAAACCTTTATAAGCAGATGAAAAGGGATCAAATAAAACTAGAAAAAAAAAAGATCCAACATATGCTGCTGTAATTTTTATCTCCAAGAATTTTAAAAAATAGTGAAAATCGTTGAGAAAAAAATATATTACTTACAAAGAAAAATTCAAGCTGCCTATAGACTTCTACCATGTCAAACATCAAAAAGCAATTTAATAACAGTATGAGTTTTTGAAAATAATACTGTGTAATTCAAGATATCTTTATCTACCTATATATACTAGGATTGCCATGTATATGTGAAGCCAGCAAATCTATTCTCAGGTGTGGACAAGCTCAAAATTTCATCATTAATATGCTTTTCCATAAAATAAAGACAAAAACAAAAAACCTTTAAGGCAAGCTCTGGGACAGTGATCTTTCAAGGAGGATAGATTCAAGGGTCTCCAATTAAATTGATTCATGACCTAGATTCAACAAAGCCAATCTTAACAAAATAGACAAGTAATTTAAAAAGATTAAAAATGAGTGGTAGATGAAATATAATGCTAATCATACAAGGACAACTATACGTGAAAATGACTGATACACCTTCTTTTCCTAAGACAAGCTCCTATTCCTTATGTAAATGCTTTCTAGGTCACTTTTATGGACTAAAAAACTAATTATAATCAGTTAGAAAACAATTGAAATTATTAAGAACATTATATGGGATATCACTTTATATCCATTATTATTAACAATTCCCACTCCTGGGAAAGCACAATATTGGGGGAACTGAGTTGTGAAGAGCCTCATATCATCCTGAAATATGTTGTCCAGGATCCTAGGCCAGAGCAGGAGTGGTGCTCTCAGGGAAAGCATCACTTGTACTCCCACTCAGCAGTTCAGATCAGCAGCACTGAAAATCATCTCCCCCGGAAAGTCCCAGACTTATGCTATAATTAGCAGAAAATCAGCAGTGTGTGGCTTCACCCAGATGTAGTCACCAGTAGTGCCTGACAGACATTTGGCATGGCCACATTTATATATCCAGTGTAAAAGTGTTGACCCAACAAGAAGCTGTAAACAGAAGCAAACCCCTAGCCCAGTAGCTTCAACAAACCCAGAGATGAAATGACACAGAATTAAGTACCTTTGTGATACATAAGATGTTCTAGAAATTTGCATCTATTCCCATCTCTCTAGTTTATGAGATGAGCAGAAGATCTACCAACACCCTGGAAGACATGAAGGCAACCTAGGAAAACACACTCACAGTATTTATGTAAAACACCCAGCGACGTTCACCTCTCTTTATTCAAGGACAACTAAATAGGAAAAAAATATACATCCACAAAAAGATTCAGCAATAAAGAAAGTGCAGAATAGTCTTCAAAATGCAGAGAAAGCACTCACTTTTGAAAAGAAGATTCCGTAAAGGAAATACAAGTAAATTTTAGGGAGCATCTGCTTTGTGTTCAATAAAATTCAAGAAAACAGATCCGTGAAACAAAAGTGAAAGCTGAAATCATAATGTAATAAAAGTGAATATATTGAGAGAGAAGAAGAAATTAAAAAGAAACAAAACATGACAATAAAAAGACTATAAGAACTTTTTTTAAAAAAAAAAGTGACCAACTTCTGATATACCCAGCTCCTATTTGGACCAGCACTCATCACAGATGTAAGCTACAGCTGTCCCTGTCCACACTGCTGCCAGCTTTCCGCTTTATGTAGCTGCCACACAAACCCTAGGAAATTCCAGATGTCCTTATTTTCAAGTATTGCTGAGCTCTAGGGTAGCACTCGGGTGGGTGCTGCTCCACTGGCCCCTTAGTACCCCTTTCCCCCAATCCTTTATTCTTCCTGGAACATCCTGCCTTGACCCCCACCCCACACACCACCTACCATCTACCTCTTGGTGAAACTGCTGCCTTGTGGGCAGAAGAGTTTCAAATTAGCTCTTTCACCATGGGTCACCAACTAGTCTCAAAAACTGAAAACTGTCTGAAAGTTTCTGGAAATAAGGAGGCACCCCGTCCCTATTTTCCATCATAGTATAGGTTTGCCCTAGAATGCAATCCCTCTTAAGAAGGGTTGTCTAAAAATAGCCAAGAGCCTTCATACCCAATACTACAAAGCATTTTTGTTAATCTTGGAGAAGACTAGCTAAGCAGGAAGTCTCAGATGCCTTCCTTTGTTTTCCTAGTAAAGGTTGTCTGGATGTTTTACCTTGTGAATTCATCTTACCCTAAAAGGCCAATGTCCTCAAGGACAGATCCCATGGTAAGTTGTAGTCTGTACATCTAGCTTTCTAATACTACTCAAAAGGATTTTGGGTCTGGGCACCTAAAGGAAAGAAGAGAGGGAGGGAGGGACAGAGGGAGAAGGGAAACATTCATTTGGCCAAAAAGTTCGTTCGGGTTTTTCATAAGCTGTTATGGAAAAACCCGAACGAACTTTCTGGCCAGCCCAATATAACAACAATAATAATAAAGTTTCTCTTCTGAGTGAATGTTCATAGTTTCCAGCACTCCATCCATTTCTGTCACTGTGGCTGCCAGATAACAGTTCCAGTATAGAAGTGCAACACCATTTTAGGAATAGCTTATGCTTTCAAACTTTGGCAAGATGCCTTTCTCTTAAGAGTGTGTAATTTCACTGTGGATGAGCCTTTGCATCTTCGCATGAGTCTTTCATTTCTTCACGTAAACTCTGCTTTCTCTAGGCTTCTTTGCTACAATGCGTATGATGAAATGCTGCATCACCTCAGTTCCTAGTGCCCTCAGGTCTGGAGCAAGTCTTGGATGGATACTGAGTTACTTGGAGACCATGTCATTATTTGGGATGCAGAAAAGTGTTGGAAGAGAGAAACTAAGTGAGGCAAGGCCCACATACTGTATTTTGGAACTTGAAAGGTTGCTGGAGTGGAAGAGACAAAGTCGTTTTTCCTACAAAGATAATTTCTAGGACCAATGGAGTTGACTTTATTAGGAAGCAACCTTTGGACTCAACTTCATAACTTAGAAAACTGCTGTACAATGGACTCAGCATTATTCTCTATCCAAATGAGGTCCCCAAAACCCTCCAACACTATGCCTTGAGAGCATATACATTTGTTGAGACTTGGACACTGCTGGAATGAAATCAGAAAAGCACAAGCAAAAATAAACTGGAATAAAAAGCCATGAAACATACTTTCTTATTCTGTCCAAGGTTATTCCCCCTGAGAATGGATAAGCAGCTCCTAAAAATGCCAGTGTGGCCGCCAACGGCTGTTGTCTCAGACAGGCTTTGTTTAGTTTGAAAGAATGTCAAAGGGAACTGGATCCTTTACAGCACTTCCTGTACATGTCCCAATGAATCATGCGTCCTAAAAACTCATTTGAATAACTGAAATCACCATCTCAGTTCATCACATCCGTGTATTTGCAAGGCAAAGGCGTCTCTGTGTACTTTTCACACACCTGTTTCCTCTATGTCACTTCCATCCCTGCCACTTACCTAAATGCCATAGAAAGTAAACTGAAACAACTCCTCCAAATGGGATTTCAGGCTTATGCTTTAATGTCATCCAGTGATGCCATCTGAATATTTTTTCTGGAGATCTGTTTGTTTCTATAATTAACATTGTGGTACCTGAAACATCCCTTCAACATTGACCGGGTGCTCTCTGAATACAGGTACTGTGATAGGCTCCAGGAATACAAAGGGGGACAACGCAGTGCCTTCCCTCAATTAGGGAAGACAGACAGCTAATCAGCAGCTCCCGTGCAGGTACAGCAAGCATGACGGCAGAGTGTGACAAGGGTGCTAAGGAAGCACACAGGAGAGGAACCTCCAGGTCACAAGGCCCTCTCTAGGAGAGGCGACATCAGCGGTGAACTGAGGCCAGATAGGCATCATCCAGGCAAGCAAGATGGGATGGAGAAATGGTGGACTCCGAAGACGCTGATCCAACCACGGAATCCCATGGTGGCTGGGACTCAGCGGACGTTAAGAGATAAAACTTCAAAATAAGGCTGGAGTCAGACCCTGGTGGGCTTCGCAGGCCAAGCTAAGGACATTTCATTTTCTCCTGGAGAGCCCCTGGAGAATTTTTAAATGGGGTGGGAGGTGGTGTGATTAGATTGGCAATTTAGAAAGATCAATCTAGCAACAGAGTAGAAGAGTGCAGGTAGTCAGAGAGTGGGGAGGATTCAATATGTTTTTGTTGTAATTAGGCTTGTCTGGTACCCTGAACAGTGCAGTACGAATATCATTTCTCCTGTGATAGCACTTTGATAGGGTGTTGCAGGAGTATGGTTAGCCAGTATGGATCATTGCTTTTAATAATTTCTGGGAAAGGGCTTGTTTTAGGTATGTGGTTTCCTGATTTAGTGACCTCCAAACCGAAAACAAGAATACCAACAAAAATAAAGACTGGGAAGAATAGCCCAGCTATGCAAATTTGACCTCCTATCAATGCCATAAGTAAACAAATTTTGCTTCTACAGTTCTCAGCCACACATGCTTAAGGCAGAGGTACAAATAGATTTAAATAAGTTACTGGGCTCTAATTACTTTTTCACTTAAGAGAAAAAATTTGGTACTTAGGTTAATATCTACATTTTTATATACCTCTCTAAATAAGCTATTAACTAGAAAAAAAAACTAGTAAGGTTAAAGAAGATTTTAAATAACATCATTAATAAAACTGACCTAATTGAACATGCACTGAACACTACACCCAGTCACAGAATAAAATATTCTCTTCAAGTGCACATGTAACAGTTATCAAAACTGACATTATGCTGGGTTATAGCAAAAGCACCAACAAATTTCAAATAGACAAAATCATACAATGTTCCCTGACAACAGTGGAACTCAGCTTGAAATCAATAACAAAAGATGTCTAGAAATATTCCAAATGCTTGAAAATTTAGGAATATACTTCCAAATAACCACGAGTCAAAGGTTAAATCAGAAAATGATTTTAAATGTTAATGAAAATATGATACATCAAAACTTGTGGCATTCAAGTAAAGTAGTGCTTAGAGGGAATGTACACCCTTAAATGGACAAATTTAAATATTTGAAAAGAAATATTTAAAAATTTGAAATTAAGTGATTCATTATCCACCTCAAGAAACTTTAAAGAGAACAAATTAATTCAAATAAAGTAAAAGACAGCAAAAAATAAACATAAAAACAAAATTTAGGTAGAAAAGCAAAAATAATTGACAAAGCCAAAAGCTGTATCTTTGAAAAGCTTAAGAAAATAAAAAGGCAGGCAAGACTGATCAAGAAAAAAGAGAAAATGCATAAACAATATCAAGAATAAAAAAAATTATTATAGATCCAAACATACCTGTAATAAAAGAATATCATAAATACTTTTCTGCAAATACGTTTAAAAAATCAGATGAAGTGGGAAAATTCCATGAAAACTTAATTTATCAAAACCGACATAAGGAAAAGATAAAATATGAATATTTCTGTATCTGTTGAAGAAATTGAATCCATAGTTTATTAGTTTCCCACAAAGAACACTACAGTGCTAAATCACTTTATCAATGATTTCATCTAAACACCCTAAAGGGAAATAACACAGTCTTCCAGAGAAAAACAAAAGTGGAAACATATTTCAACTCATTTTACAGGGTCAACACACTCTTGATTCCGAGACCAAACAGGGACATCACAAGAAAAGAATTACAGAACAGTCTCTCTCTGAACATAGATGCAAACATCCTAAACAAGTTTTAACAAATTAAATTCAGTGATAAATTTAAAAAAACGAAACAGTAAGCAAACCTGCAAGAATTCAAGGCTGGTTTAACATTTTGAATCAATGAATAGACATTATTCACTATTTTAATGGGAATAAAAGAGAAAAATCATATGATCATCATAAAAGACCTGGAAAAAGCATTTGAGAAGTCACCTATGCATGATAAGTATGTTAGCAAAGAAGTGAACGTGAATTTCCTAAATCTGATATATGGGGTCTTTAAAACAGAAATGCTACAGCAAACATCATACTTAATCCTGAAATATGGAAAGCTTTCCTGTTGAATTAGCTAATAACGTAAGGATGCCTACTGCCTCTACTTCTCTTCAAGATTATATGAGAATTTCTCTCCAGTTAATAAGAAAAATAAGAAAAAAGAAGGAATAGAAGATATAAGGACTAGAAAAAAAATCAAACTGTCACTACAGATGAAATAATACTTAAGACAGGATATCTAAAAGAATTTGCAAATAAATTATAATCAAAAGGTGAATTAAGCAAGATCACTAGATAAACAGCAATAAGCAATTTTCTGGTACTATCTACAAAAGCATTAAAATAAAAAGTATCTAAGAATAAATCATACAACAGACAAAAAAGTACTCTACATAGAAAAAACTGTAAGATATTATTGAGAGAAATTTAAGTGGCCTAAATAAATGGAAGGATAATCTATGTTCATAAATCATAAACTCAGTACTTTAGAAATATGAATTCTGCCTAAATTTATCTATAAAGTCAATGTAATCACCAACAAATTCTCCACAGATCATTTGGTATAAACTGACAGACTGATTTTAAAATTAACTTGGAAACACAAACGACCAAATATACCCAATATAGTTTTGATTAAAAAGAACAAACCTAAAGGACTTATATTACCAAATATCAAGATTTGTTACAAATCATTTAATTCTGGGCCTCCCTCTTCCACCTCACTATTCTAGCCCTCTACTCTCAACATCCAGTTGACATATGTAAGGATCTGCACAGGTGTTTTTATATTAATATAAGCACAACATAAGTAGGCAAAGAAATCTGCTACAAGAAAAAAATTAAAATGCCAAATATAAACTGCTTTCTGATTATCCGATTCTACATGTGATATTTCCATTCCATTAGCATGGACCCATTCTTTGGATATTCACTCAAGGATACACTACACACTCTCTTGGTTGGTGGGGACCTTCTAATGAATATTTGCATTCCTTTTGTTTTCATGAAGCTGTGCCATGGGGCAGCCCTGTGTATTCTGTCTTCCCCTAGTTTCTGTCCTACAGAGTAATTCTCCTTTCAGCACGCATGTCTGTGAATGTGAGAGTGAGTGAGTGACTGTGCATGCACATCACAGAAGCTGTGAACACTAGGTAGAAAGCACTGTGGGTCCAAGAGAAGCCTTATATTTTTTATAGCATTCTGGAATTATTATGACCCAGGGTTAAAGTTTCAATGCCTTTAGAGTTGATAATATTGACTTTGTTCCTTTGGAGTTCTTGCAGTAACACAATGCAATGATTTAGAAAGAGGATTCTCCCCATGGTCATTCTTGGTCTTCTAAAGAAGTATTTCTTAAAAGCCAGTTTTACCCCTTACTTGTTTTTATCATCATTCAACTCACACATTTTGTTAAAAGGAAACAGTGCAAAAAAAAATGCAAGATTCACAATTATGCCAGGAAAATCTTTATTCTGAAGGAAAACATTGTCTTTCTAAAGTATGACTCTAGGTTGGTAAAGATTATTGGGAAAGTATGCTAATATATGAACCTACTGTCTTGGCCACTGTTCTTCAGGAAAAAGAAATAAAAGGGATGAAAAAGAAAAGCCAGAGCATCATTCAGAATCTACCACAGGCCATGGCTGGAGACTGTGGAAGGAGAAGGAGGTGAAATCCTGCCAGGCTGCTAAAAGGTAAGTTCCGGAAGCCATTTTTCATTTGCAACTATTCATGTGGAAAGAATCACCATCATTTTCCTCTGCTGATAAACATGCCACTTCAAAAACATCTGTTTCAATAGACCAAAGAAATGAGAAGAACTAAAAACATCTTTGAATGACGGTAATGAGAGAAGGAAGATGAGCAGAAATGAGAGAATGTTTGCAGGAAGATTTAGGAAGGTTGAAACCATGCAGAGACACATTCCTCTACATCTTAAGTGTCAACCCATCCCTGTGGTTCCCTCACTTTCCTTCCCTGGATTCAGTTCCTTATTCAATCCGAACTGCATTATGTTGGTATGATTATCCAGAAAAGCTAAAGCTCACTCACCCAGCAAAATCACAGGAATTTCACCATGCTAGAAACGTAGTATGTTTAAGTAAGATGCATCCAAGATTACTTTTCCCCCCACTTTTTTCTTGTATAATAACAGAAATAATAAAAATTAATTCAAAAACAAAAATCTGCAAAGAATGGCTAATGAGATGCTGAGTTAGGACAGCTCTCTTCCTTAAGATTAATTCCAGAAGAATTATAGAAATAAAAAAACAAAACTCAGAGAAAACTGTAAGAACTTGTAAGGTGACTTTGACTTAAGGGTACAACTTTGTGTGAGGACAGTGTAGTGTGTGTCCTTGGTGTAGGACAGGGGGCAGCCCCACCAGACCCCAGAGGAAATGACAGGAAAGGAAGTGTTAGTCTGCTATTGTTTCCCTCCCCTCCATGGCCTTCAGATACACAGTGGCCATGCCTACACTTCTGGTGACTCAGAATCTAAAGGTCAAGAGACCCTGGAGAGTTAAGTCAGGGTTGTTTGGTCCCATCTGTGGCTCCACTAAGTTTGACATAAGTTTCCAAGACTGCCACAGAAGGGAAAAGAATGTGGAAGGACATGTGTGGGAGGCTGGATTGGAACTCATCACCTCTAGTCACTTCCCATGGCCCAGAATCCAGTCACATGAACACATCTTGCCAAGAAAGAAGGTGGGAGGTGTAGTCCAGTTGTATGCCTTGGAGTACAAGAAAGCCAGTTTGGTGGAAAGCCAGCCAGTCTCTGCCACAGCTAGAAAATAGAATCCTGTCACCCATGCTTGTTTTTCCTTTTGTCTACCCTGTTGAGAGGATCAAGTGGAATACTGTATATTAAAGTGGCTTGTTAACTTTATAATCCATTAAGCTGAATGACATAATTATCTGAATTATGAGATAACCTCCTAATCATTCTAATAAAAATGAGATAGTTCTCAAGGGAATGATCCTGAATGAAAAAGGCCAATCCCAAAAGGCTGAATTCTATATGATTCCATTTATATAACATTCCTGAAATGACAGAATTATGAAAGGAAGGACAGGTTAGTGGCTGCCATGGATTAGAGGGAGAGGAGTATGGAATGAAGACGGTTGTAAAAAAGGGGATCTTGTGAAGATAGCATAATTCCATATCTTGGCTGTGGTAATGGATGTGCAAACCTACACACATAATAAAATTGCAAAAAACTAAACACACACACACATGGGTGTACAATAAAACTAGGGAGTCTGAGGAAGATCAGTGGGTTGTGCTAATGTCAATATCCGGGTTGTACCGTAGTTTTGCAAGATGTTTCCACTGGGGAAAACTGGGTAAAGGGCACATGGGAATCTCTCTGTTATTATTTCTTATAATAATGTGAATCTACAATTATCTCAAATGAAAAGGCTTAATTTAAAAAAAAGAGACACAGTCCTCCAGCTCATGAAATATAGATGATAATAGGCTGGACTTGAGTTCTCCTTACCCTGGTCAGTTTCATAAGGGCATCTCTGTTCATGTGGCCCAGTTAGTATCTGGCTCCCAGATCCTCCTGCTTGGCTTCAGCTGCAGTATCCAGGAAGGAGAAATGTTCACAGGTGAGCTGTTACCCATGTCCGATGGCTTTGAGGATCTGAGGAGGGCTTACCACCAGGGATGTTTAGAGCTCAGTGAGAACCAGAGAAAGACTCAAGATTTCATGCTGGAGGTTCTCAAGATCAACTGAGGAAACTGAGATGCCAGCAAGTGGTCAGCGCTGGAACAAGATGAGGGAGGAAGAACCTCAGTGACTTTACTAAGGGGTCACTGATTCCACCTTTGCTGGCCATGATCCCTTGGACCCTCTGAGATATGAAGCCCTCTCCCTTCTTGCATCTTCCCTCCCCCTTTTCAGTTCATCCTTAGAAGTTTGTTCTATTTTGAGGTTACTTTCATCACAGGCTAACCATGGAGGGTTTGTATAGGAGGAAATTCAGAGATAGGTATGAGGCTGATGGAGTGGGGTAAGTAAACAGGGGTGTGAAAGAACCTGTCCCCGTGGTGACTGTGTTGCATTGTATTGTCATTTTGCATATTATTAACATTTGACATTTGTTTTCAACCAAACTGCCATTCAATTGCCTGCCAGCCACAAATCATTCTGCAGTAGTTTTGGGGCGGGGTGAGGGGTGGGGGAGGTAGGGTTCTGGATCTGTAGACTTTGTTACCATCATCACCAGTTATAGTTGGCTGTCTGTCTGCTCTAGCAAATGCTGATTACTAAATGTGTCCAAAGCTGAAACTTCATTATTTTGCTACACATTAATAGAAAAAAAAAAAAGAGTTGGGGAGACTTTTTATTCAGGCATTACCATCTCACTCACCAGCATTGCTTCCCTCTCTTTGCAGATGACGACTGGGACTTGTTTCACTTTCCCTTTTATTAAAATAGACCCCGCCCGTGGTTAGAAACACAAGCTTGATGTAGCTCAGGTAACTGAATGAGGTAAGTGCTAATAATATAGGACCCAACTCCCATAACTGTTTAGGAACCAAACTTGTCCCCGGTTAGCTATTCTGTCAGAATTTACAAGAAGTGTTGATTTACAAAGGAATTAGCAGTAATCATAGCAAATATTGATGGATCAATATGGATAAAGCACTCTGCTTGCCCTAAGTAAACTATTCCTCACTGTTCACTATGGTAGTTTTTGCGGTTTAAAAAATTGTCTAATTCTTTGGAGTTTTCCCCTCGGCAGCACTGTGAGCCTCCACTGAACTAGAACTTCCTCATTTAGCATTTTTAAAACCTCCTAAATCTCGGCACACACTCTGTAAGTTTTTTTAATGACACTTGAACCTACATGGTGTCGTCATATATTCTATTTATTGAATGTAAAAAAGCAGAATTTTTTTCACAAGAGCCTTGTTGAGCTTTACACTCTGTCTCAGGGACTGGAAAGAGGAAGAAACAGTTTCATTGAATGAGTCTCTATCAAAGGAACAAGAGACACCGAGGGAATCAGGTAAGGTTCAACACTTGATTTTGCCTCTTTCGAAGTGTACAGGAGATCTGCACAATCTCGAGGAAGGAGGGCTGCATTCAAGCCTATGCTATCGAGTGTTTCTAAAGAGGGAGTTTTCTTTTCTCCCTATAGGGCCACAAACCAACACCTGGGGCTCTGTGAGTCTCTGACCTGGCATCACCGCAGAGCGGGCACCTGCGCTGCCCACAACCTGGCAGAGCCCGAGGGCCCCCAGAGTAGGTGTGGTGCCTGATTAGGAGTCTCCCCGGGGAGCTCAAGAAGAGGCTGAGCTCAGGCCCACGCTGGAGTGAAATAAGAACAGCGGGAGCATCTTTACTAGAGCTGGGACTGGTCTTTAAAATTCACAGGCACACATTTTGGCTCAATGAAACCCAGGCCACTTCTGCGTGTATCTTAGGCTCAGACTATTTACCACTGCTTGCTGTGGACCAGGGGGAGATTTCTTCCTTCCCTTCTTCTCTTAGCCCCCACATCCCATTTCCCTGAACGTCCTTCCAAAGACACCATTGGAATAGGAAGTGAAAGGCTGAAACGTGTGGCCTAGGTGACCCACCTACGAGACGTCCCTCACCTGAAACCCTAGTTCCTCCCACTGCAGGGATTTCCACCACCTGAATTCATTTGTATGGAACAGAAAAGAGTATTTTGTGTTGTCATCCTCCCCTCGTCCCCCACCCCACACCCCCTCTATCAACAGCCATTCCCACCATGATGAGCCCCCAGGGAATGGTGAAAAGGGGAGTCCGGGTAAAGAGGACTCTCTGAGATGGGTAGGTCTTGGTCCAGAGCCCTGACGGGGGAGGTTGTTGGTCAGGTCAGGAGAAGCTGATAACTGACGCATGGAGCCCCTCTTCCTGTTTTGGACTCAGCAAGGAGATGACCTCCCACGTGACTCCCAGGACATGCTCACGCCAACCCAGGACAGCGCCATCAGAGTAAAAGCAGCTACTATATGATAGTTAGAGGGAAGCCACAGTTTAGATCCCTCAAGTCTCTCTCGGCTCCCAAGCAGGAAGAAGGAAGGTATCAGAGGTTCCCCGTGCCCTGCGGCAGGACGTGGGCAGCAGCCACTAGTGTTGACTGGCAGGGTTACCAGTGATGCCACCATGGTTGAGTGCCCCGGGGGCATCCCTGCAAGCCAGGCACCGGGCGAGAGTCATAGCCAGACCTCAGCAGGATCACAGTGTCACTGGAGCTGAGCAGGGCTAAGTGGGTGGGGAAGAACACAGTCACAGATCTTGGCTAGAGTTGTCACCAAGACTTGCAGTGACCAAGTGAATAAGAAGCATTACCCTGGAGACAAGACAACAGAGGATGACACAAGAACACATGGACCTGTGCTGCCTTGGACAGCAGTAGAGAGAAGAATAAGGAAATCTGAAAGTCTTAAGTATTCACTGTTTAAACTTTTCAAAAAATGAGTTACCTAAAAAGATTGCTTAAATTATTATATTGTTTGGAGTTTCATGAATTGGATTATAATTAGCTTCTTTCTTTCCACCATTACCTCTCTCACTTTCACACACACACACACACACACACACACACACACACACACACACACACACCCCATCCCATTATAGACACAGACCCAGCAGGTGGGGCTCAAGAAGATAAGATCGCACACAGGAAGTAGAATCCTCCATTTCTTTGCACATCTCAAGTGCACGGTGAAGAAATGACTGGCCCTGCTATATTCACAGCATCAATCAGCTCCTCAGTGGCAGGCAGGGTGCACGGGAAGCAGAGTTGATACAACGCCATGCCTGCTCTCTAGACACTCACACCTGGAGCAGGAGGCAAATGCAAAAACAACCAGAAACCGCTATGGCAAATTTACTGGCAGAAATAGAACCAAATATTATTCCAGCACAGAGAAGAGGGAAATTGATCCTGGTCCTGGTAGGACAAGGCTGTGACATGAAAGTAAGATTCAATAGTTTAATTTAACAAATATTTCATCGGTTTCCATAATATCTCTGCTACTGTACTAGTTCTGTGCATCTTGAGGGTACAGTCTATCAGGCGAGGCAGACACAAACAGATAAATTCCATACAACATAGCAAGTCTTAAAATAGACTGTGCACTGGGCATCGGAAGAACTCACAAAGTTATCAGCTTCAGTTTCTAAAGAACACCAAGAAACCCAAAGTTGAAAGCAACCAGTGCAAAAGTTCATTGGACCCTCTACTCCCTCCTTAGGAGTAAAGAGTATTTTAAAAGAGATACTACAAGAAAGGGTGTATGTGAGGGGGAATATACAAAATTATTTCCAAGGGATTTCCTGAACTCTTCCCTTCAAATTTGGGCATATAATAGTTTTGGCCCCACTGAAGAAGGAGGTGAACACGAGTCAAGTACACTGCTCACGTCTCCCTGGAGCATCAACAGTGCATCTGCCAGCCCACAGTCCTGTTCACCTTCCAGAGGGAGTGGGAGAACAAGAAACATAAATTCACAGGGAGGGGGCAGGCGCTCAAGGAGGGTACCACTCACTCAGGATGGTGTCCTACAGGCAGCGGTAGTCACTGCCTCAAGCAGAAAAAAATGTAAGGGGAGGAAAGAAAAAGGATGATTAAAAAAATGAAGTTTCCTTCACCCCAAAATGTGATCTGTAAGGAAGGGAAGGGATTCCAAAAAGGACAGAAAGACAAGTAAATATGGCAGCTCTTGCAGTGATTTTTGGTTGTTTATCCTACCTGAATCTCAATAGTAAACAGCAAATGTTGCATATAACTCAACATCAAGAGAAAAAAACAAAAAACAAAAAACTCAACCCAATTAAAAAATGGGCAGAAGAACTAAATAGACGTTTTTCCAAAGAGGAAATGCAGATGGCCAACAGGCACATAAAAAGATGCTCAAAATCGCTAATCATCAGGGAAATACAAATCAAAACCACAATGAGCTAGCACCTCACACCTGTCAGATGGTCATCATCAAAAAGCCTACAAATAACAATGTTGGTGAGGATGTGGAGAGAAGGAAACCCTTGTGCACTGTTAATGGAAATATAAATTGGTGCAGCCATTGTGGAAAACAGTATGGGGGTTTCTCAAGAAGCTAAAAATAGAACTACCATGTGATCCAGTAATTCCACTCCTGGGTATATATCCAAAAAAACCCCAAAAACACTAATTTCAAAAGACACATGCACACCAATGTTCATAGCAGCATATTTACAATAGCCAAGACATGGAAGCAACCTAAGTGTCCATCAATAGATGAGTGGATAAAGAAGATGTCGTATATATATATGTATAAAAAGATGCGGTATATATACACAATTGAATACTACTCGGCCATAAAAAAGAACAAAATTCTGCCATTTGCAGCAACATCGATGGTCTTAGAGAGCATTATGCTAAGTGAAATAAGTCACTTAGAGAAAGCCAAATACTGTATATAACTTATACATGGATCTAAAAAATACAACAAATTGAATATAACATAAAAGAAGACTCACCAATTTAGAGAACAAACTACTGGTCACCAGTGGCAGGGCGAAGTGGGGAGGGACAATATAGGGGTAGGAGAGCGGGAGGTACAAAATTTGGGGTGTAAGATAGCCTCAAGGATGTATTGTACAACATGGGGAATTTGGCCAATATTTTGTAATTAACTGTAAGTGGAAAGTGACATTTAAAATTGTATAAAAATAATTTTTTTTTAAATAAAGAGCAAATATTGGACAGAACTATGCTACTTTGGAGAGTGATTCTACTGGTCATTTCAAACAGCTGACATATCACTGGAGCAAAGCTATGGGATCATTTCACAGGGATAAATACAAAGGCACAAAAATGTTAACCATCTGTTAGAGACTCCTTCAAAAAAGCTTCTTGGGTACCCAACACCAGCCAAAATGTCCAGATGCTGGATGAGCGGGTATTTTGGGCATCACTGTTGTACTGAGGCTTCTGCAGGGAGGCAGGAGGGTGTCTGCTCCTGGACCACAAGGAGAAGAATGGAGTGGGGTGGAACTGGGACGTGCACAGAGAATGGACACAAGTGGGGAAGGCAGGGGAAGTTGGATCACCAAACTACTTGATTTTATTACCAAAACTAATTTCCTTCCTCTTAGGGGCTTTGTACTAGTTCTTGTGATCTATTTGAATTTGGTCCCACTGCTGTCAACCACTGTCATTTAACAATGAGAGCAGCTAACTGGACCATGTTGAATATACTCTCCAGAATGCTTTCCTTTACATTTTTGTGGTATATTTGCCTCCAGGGCAGCTAGTCAATAGGCAGTGATAATGACTTAGGAAGTGAAAAAAAGAGTTCTAAAGAATTAATAGTAGTATTACTACCATAGTAATAAGAATAGTAATATTGGTAATAATATTAGTATTAATCTAAATTGATTCTAGTGCAATGATTCCCAAAGTCAACACTGCATTCTAACTTCCCAGGGAGATTTTTTTAAAAATATAGAAACCCAGGTCAGACTTTAGACCAAAGTGTGAAATGAGATAATCATGCTGATAATTCTGACCTTGCAGGGTGGGAGGTAATATTTTCAGACAAATATTCTGAATGATTAAACTGCCTTGTAACAGTTGAATCTTGACCAGTATTTTCTAAGCTGTATTCTGTAGAACACTTGACCCAAGGGATGCTACTAGGCTTCCCTAATGAAAAGCTTTCTGGTTGCAAATGTGTGGGAAACCCAGATGAAACAAAGTAACATTTGTTTGGTGTCTGCTTTCTCCAAGTTCTTTTTCCATTGATGTTCACTCATACTGTCTAAGGTAAGGCTATTGTGTACAGCATTTCCATGCTGGATTTGAGGAAGAGTCTTGTGTTTTTCTTTGCAAATCCCCCAGCACTTAAATGTTCTATTGTATGGGATTCAGGAAGCACTGCCAATGAGCCCTATTTCCATGGGTGTGCAGATACAGTAAAGTCAAGGGATCTGGAAAACCTGAGATGAAACAATGAATGTAAATTTAAAATGAGACTTTTATGCACTGAAAGTTCTACTATATAATGAGATAAAAAGATAAGGAATAGAAAACATGCAAGATTATACATTCATGGAAGCAAAATAGAAAACCACCATTCAATTAACCCTGAAGCCAGTTTTCTATTTTACCAACTTTTCATCCACTTTCGTTTTCTCTCTCACACAATTTTGTGGCATTATTACATGATTAACTGATGATTTCACAAGTTAAATGACAGGTAGTCTCAGGTATTTTGGTGTATTTCATTTTTACCTCTGCAATGAGGGAAGAATATTTTTAAAAATTCTTTCTGTTTGTCTCTAATCTAATTTTTCTCTAATATTTTTCTTTCTCTCTCTGGACACTCTCGGATGACCAGTTAACATAATTTACAGGGACAAAGGGCATATAGATATGACTGCCAATTCTCAAGTGTACTGCTCTGTACTTGGAATACTGTGCCAAAATTAAGCACAGGGCCACCATAATCTATATACTCTTCCATACTCACATGCTTTGGGGTAGAATTATTTCTGGGCAAGACTATAAATAATCTGATATGTATTAATTTTTACTTCTTTCCTTTCCAGTATCCAGAAAACCAATAAGTTATTTACTTATCATAGAACATTCTCAACTACAATGCTGGTGTGTAATTTTTCTCAGGTTTTATTTAACACATTTCCTAACATTCTTCTAAGTAACTGAGAATTTGTTTTGTTTTGTTTTTACTATAACACATGTAAAAATGTGAGATAAAAATAAAGTTTTCTTTAGTGTGTGTTCTTTAAAAAATACCAGAAAAGTTTCCAAATGAAATTTCACAAATGACAAACACATTTGTCATTGGCATTTCCCTGTTAAGTCCCTCACTATATTTTCTTAAACTTTACAAATCTTTTTTTTAAAGCTCTTTATTGGAATATAATTGATTTATACTGTTGTGCCAGCCTTTACTGTACAACAAAGTGAATCAGCTGCATTTATACGTATCCCCGTATACCCTCCCTCTCGGGACTCCTTCCCACCTTCCCTATCCCAGCCCTCTAAGTTATCACCCATCATCGAGCTGATCTCCCTGTATTATGCAGCAGCTTCCCACTAGCTATCTATTTTACATTTGGTAGTGTATATATGTCAATGCTACTCTCTCACTTCCTCCTGGCTTCCCCTTCATGCCCCGCCACCTTTATTTTATTTGTTTTTTAAAACAATTACATGATCATTAGAAAATTTACAAAATACCTACTAGCAAATAAGAGAAGATAAAAATCACATCAAAGTGTCCCACCTATAGATAATAATTATTAATATTTTATCACATATCCACAGATAGATTTTTTTAATGATGATTTTTTAATCTTCCCTACACAAATTATTTGGTAGAATGCTTTTACATTTAATATATTATAAATCGCTTTCATGTTATTAAGTACTTCTCTCCAACATAATTTTAATAAGAACAAAATCTGCCACTAACATATATCATAATTTATCCCGTGCGCCCATTAATGTAGGACATTTAAGTTGTTCCTAATTTTTGCTATTGCAAACTATAATATATTCATATAAAATTTTTGTAATTGTATTTTTTGTGCACTTTTTCATTAGGACGAAATTTGGAAGTCCAATATCCGGACTGAAGGAAAGAACTCCTTCTAAACCTTTTGTTGCTTATTGCCATACTCCCCACTAAAATATTGACAGCAATCACCTCGTTTTCACCAGCAGAACATGAGCATGCCCACTTCTCCTGATCGTCACAAGTATCTGTTAAGACTATTTGAAAGGTAATGGAAATATATTTCATAGATATATATTTTGTCTCATTTTTGCATTCTTTGGCTTTTCAGTGGAAATTTTAGATAGAAAGGGGAAAAATAAAAAGCTTGAGATAAGTTGGCCATCTTTAACCAGAATGGCTCCCTCCATCCCAGCTCGATTTTAACTGAAGAAAGTTATTTATGTTTCTAATATAAGATAGTAAAGAAGTCATCTTCTATCCTCCCTGCTTCTCTGCCCGGCAATTCTGAAGCTTTCCGTCACTTCTGCAGTCTAGCCTCCTGCCAGAGTGCCCTGGGTGTAGCACTGCTTTCAGCTCTCGTCCTTACCAAGAGCACAGATGTCCCATTTATACCCAGTCACTCTTGACTGTAGATATGCAGGTATGTAGATATGACATTCAGAAGTAGCATTAAGAAGTAGCAACTGATATTGGAAGCCCTAGAAGATCCCTAAAAATGTCCAGTTATTAACACAAGTGTTAAAACAACAACAACAACAACAAAAAGCATCACAGAATTTATTGCATGTGTGAGAAAGACAGGCTGAAAGCGGGAGGTGAGGAGAGAAAGAAAAGGGGGATGCAAAAATGGCTGGAGGCAGAGGAGGAAGGAGTGAAGAAAAAAAAATGAAAACCCTTAGAATGAGCATGTCTGTGTTTTCCTCAATAAGTGAAAGGAAGCAGATTAATCTACTACCTATTTCATTTTGCCCGAAGGTTTCCATTAGATTAAACTGACTCTTGCTGCCTTGTCCTCAGGCAGTGGTTCTCAAGTGGGGGAGATTTTGTCCCCACAGGAAAATTTAGCAGTGTAAGGAGACATTCTGGTTGTAACAGGAGGGTGTAACTGGCATCTACGATATTAGAGGCCAGGGATGCTGCTAAACACATCCCATAAGGCACAGGACAGCCCCCCACAACCAAGTCTTATCTAGCTTGAAATGTTAATAATGCCAAGAAACCCTGCTCCAAAAAAACAAGTTTAGTTATCTGTTCTTATTGGAGAAAAGCAATGCCATTGGCTGTATGTCTCTTCAATTAAAAAAAAAACAAAAACAAAACCCCACAAGATGAAATAAGCTAAAAAACAGAAAAAGAATATTCAGCTTATCACAGATATTCTCCACTTACATAATTTATTGGAGGGTTTTTTTGGTTTATTTTATTTTTTTAACAGCTTTATTGATGTATAACTGATATACAAAGAACTGCAATATTTAATGTGCATGATTTGATGAGTTTGAAGATAGGCAAATACAAGAGATAAGCATCACTACATCAGGGTAACAGATCCAAGATCTCCTAGAGTTTCCTTATGTCCCTGTGTTTCTATTTCTTTTTGTTTTGTTTTGTTTTAAGCGGTAAGAACATTCAGCATGAGATCTACCCTCTTAACAGATTCTGAAGTACACAGTACCATATTAACTCTAGATATGTTGCAAGCAGATCTCTAGAACTTATTAATTTAGCATAACTGCAACCTTCTACCCATTGAACAGTTGTTTCATTTATACGTATGCTATATACCAAAAATAAATATATGTACACTTCAAATTGATTTCCTTTTCTTTCTCATCACACTATTTATCAACTCATTTGTATTAAACATCTGTTGCATCATTAATCACACACCAATGCAGAAAATTCTCTTAGACACTTTTTCTTTCTTATCTGAAATATGCCATTCTTAAAGTTACATCTTCTGGAAAATAAGAAAAAGGGTTGGGTAGCAATCACTAGCTTTCACTTCCTGGTTATTTCTTTACTATAATATACTATCCTTTACTAGAAGTTGTAAAAGTACCACCAAAGATAAAGTTATAGATAGTTCATCCTTTTTATTCACGGTAAGCTAAAATTTACCATACAAACACAAGTATATATTTAATAACTGTGAATAAAACATCTGTCAAGAACGTACTGTGTGTTCAACATTCTATGTAAGATTTATGTGATAGAGACAAAAACAGTGCTGTTATATATAAACATAAATATGTATAAATATCTATATATCATATATTACATATAATATGTATTCATATATACATAGATATATCACAACACAATAAGAGTGTTGCCTATGAAGCTCTATTAACATCCTGAGTATCTTAGAATTTCCTGTTTCAGAGTCTAATTTTCAGCTTTAAAAATCCAAAAATTAAACTTTTTCAGTGGTTCCATTGTTTAAAAAGTTCTTGAGACTGACATTACAAAAGGAGGTTCAATATCTTAAAACCCATTAACATGATGTACCAAGTTAATAAGAAGTCGGAAGAAAAAATATCTATGAGATCTTTTTGAAAAATGCTAAAAAAGAAATTCAATATAGAAACTAAAAATATGTAATATCCAGAAATAAATATAAAAAGAAGTAGCCTGGTTCCATGTGAAGAAAACTACAAAAATTCTACTGCGGATATCAAATGAATGTTGAATAAATTGAAATCCATATCATAGTTCTGGATGGGAAAGCTTACCATTTTAGAGAATTAAATTTCTCAAATTACATTATAAACTGTTAATTTATTACAGAATTTGAGTACTTATTCTATAATTAATGTAGAAGTTTAAACTTTTTAAAATAGCCAGTCAAAATAAATAAATAAATAAAATAAAATAGCCAGTCCAAAAAAAAAAATAGCCAGTCAACTTTTAACCTTTTAGAAATCACCATTTAAAATAAAAATGAATTCAAAGGAAAAGTATTATATTTTTGCCTACATAATATCAAAATATGAAGTTAAAAAATAAAAGCAACATGGCACTACTGTCAATATAGAAAAAACGGTTTGATAGATAGACTACAATACAATTTCCAGGAAAAAATACTAAGTCATATAGTAAAAATATACATGATAAATTTATTTCATAATAGTAAAAAAAAAAGGTTTGAATTATTGAACAAACAGTATGTAACAAACTTGTTAAGCAAGTGTAAAAAGTTAAGAGATAAGTGCACATTTTGCACCTTGCACCAAAATATTTTCCCAATTGACTAAAGATTTAAATGTAGAAAAATGACCCATACTCAGGTAAGTATAAGGTATATATTTGTATACTTTGGAAGTTGGAGTAAGCTTTTCTAAGCATAGCATCAAAGCTTGCAAACGTAATAGACCAACAGACCAAACAAAAAACTGAAAACTTATCATTGCGAAAGGTTTAAAGTTGTATCATGAAATGAAAAATATCTATTTACAACATATTATAACAAAGGATTATCTCTAAAAGATTTTTTTAAATCAATAAAAAACACAAACATGCTTTTTATGGAAAATATGCACAGAAAATGAACAAAAATTAATTCACAAAAGATAATGTATCAATATAAATAAGCCTAGAAGGATCAGTGAACCACAGAAATGTAATTCATATTTCACTGAGATACCATTTTATTTATTAAATTGACTAGAAGAATAAACAATAATAAAACTCAGTGCAGAGAAGCATAGGGGAAAATGGTTGCTCTTGTAAGTCACCAATAGGTCTGTAAATTAGTATGAGATTCTTGGTGAGTAACTGGGTAAGGTCTGTCAGAATTTCAAAAATATGGTATCCTGTGATTTAACAATTTCCCTTCTACTTCTTCAACATATTAAAAGTAAGAAAACTCAGAAATATTAATCTATAAGAAAGTTCTTTAGTGTGCTCCTTTAACAGCAAAGACTGGAAACAACAAAGTTTCCACCAATAAGAATTGATTAACTATATTATTGCAATGCCATACAATGGGGAATCTTCAGTTTTTATCATTGTGTATTATAATTATAAAACATGAAATTTAAAATTATAGACTAAATAGTATAATTATTTATAACATTTATCAACACTGAAAGATGTTCATGATATAAGTGAAATGGGTAAGTATACACACTTATCAGTTACTTTACAGAATCCATATAAGCGATCTTTCTTGCATTCCCAAACCAAATGCTGAAAATACCAAACAAGTATGACTTTATTCTAAAATCTGAGTGCTGAGATTTCGCTGGTGGTGCAGTGGTTGAGAATCTGCCTGCCAATGCAGGGAACACAAGTTCGATCCCTGGTCCAGGAAGATCCCACATGTCTTGGAGCAGCTAAGCCCGTGAGCCACAACTACTGAGCCTGTGTGCCACAACTACTGAAGCCCGTGCTCTGCAACAAGAGAAGCCACTGCAATAAGAAGCCCGCACACTGCAACGAAGAGTAGCCCCCGCTCACCCCAAGTAGGAAAGCCCTCGCGCAGCAATGAAGACCCAATGCAGCCAATAAATTAATTAATTAAATGAACTTAAAAAAAAATCTGAGTGCTACATTTTTGTTACATTTTATAATCTATATAAATATAACCTATATAATAATATTTTATAATCTCATGTTTTCTCTGAATAAACAATACACTAACGTGTAATAACATAAAAGCTATACTAACCTTTCTTAAAGACACAATCATTAACAAGGAATGAAGGCATTAATGATCAGTAAGCTTTATAAAACCATTCCATTTCTAGAAAAAATAATTTTTTTAAGAAAAAAGAACTTTTTGAAAGGAAATAAAGCTCTTGCAAATACTGGGGTCATAGGATGCTACAAATAAATTGTTTTAAAATACCAAAATAAATCTTTCCGTAAAGCACAGAAAAATATCTGAAGATATATGCAATGATTAAAACTTTTAATAAATTGTATTTTATTTCCTTCTAGGTGCTAGAGTCCAGAGATTCCTGTTTTCACAAATATACCATAAAATACAAGAAAAAATGTTTCATCTTACGGACGCCACTGATAAATTAATTCAACCAGTAAGAAATTCTAACGATCCAACTTTTCATACATCACTACCCCAGTGAATGATAAATAGTGCTCAGATACCACAAGGCCAGATTCTTAGATCAATTACTGCATTAATATTTATTGTAAAACTTGTCAGTCTTTGAGCACTACTCTATAGTCAGTCTATACATATATATAAGAATTTAAATATCAGGATAGTCCATTCTTCTGCCAAAACTTCAAAGTGAAAGTATGAAATGGGAAGACTGTTTCCTTAAGGGAGACTTCTCCAAAGATACCAGCCTGAATCAAACAGGAAAACAATTGGCCAAACTCATTTATTATTACAATCTAATCATGTTTTATAGTTGCTCATGGGATATCTAGAAAATTACATTTACAACTTTAATCAAAGGGCCAGCATTAATGCTTATTTAATAATCAGTTCTTTGGTTATCTCTATCTTTGAGAAAAACAAGATGGAGACAAGATAGAAAGCAATCATTTCCCTCTTAAACTTATTCGACCCACAATCTTGGTTTCCCTGTTTACACTTAACCATGTAAGTACAGCAGTGAATTTATGCTCATGATAAAATTTAGACAGAGAGAGAATTTTCTCAATTTCATGAGCAACCTTCTCAGTATACGAGAACATAGAGGGCTCCATCTACAGTCTTTTGGAAAATGCCTGTCTTTCCAGCTCCACATCAACCCAGGACAGAAACTGAATTCAACCTGGATTGATCCAGAGTTAGGCAATAGGAAATAAACCATTTAATCTCTTGGTTTGAGAGAAACCAGAACAAAATGAAAAAGCAAAGAGAAACAACTTTAAACTTTAGTGAACTAATTATTCTAAGGCAACTTCAGTGAAATCACGCTTAGATTGTTTTTAGTTCAAATTATTTAAAAGATAACATTTAGGAGCAAAATGGATTAAAATAGATCTCAATGGGAGACTTCAGCATTTCTCATTGGAGATAACAAGAAATCTGGATTTCAGGACAGTGCTCTTACAAAATGAAATTTGCAAACAAAATCTCTGAAAGCCAAAAAAAAAAAAAAACTATATATGATTAATTTCTTTTAAATTTAGGGTCCTATGACACATTAATTTTGTCAATTTTGTCTCCTGAATGGAGATATCATATCTCCACTCACTTAAAAGGCAACAACTAAATGCAGTGTGACCAGACACATAAATATGAAGCAAGGGTTTTATATATAATTATTCTCCTACTGACCACTGCTAAGTACTACTTCAACTCACTACAGAAATGGCTAAGAATAAGAATTTTTTCCAGTATTCACTGATTTTCCAAAGAAGTCATTTCTTGAGAACAAAACCAAATCAATAAAGACCTCCTATCTCAACTGAAGTGGGTAAAATTAATATTTTAACAGTAAAGGATGCATCCCATCCTCTATGGTCCATATCTATAATTTTAAATGGCTTATGGAAATGATTTGGATGCTCTGTCCACTGACCATATTTGTTGATGAGATGATTTTTATCATCATAAACTAGGAGCACCTTAACTAGCAGTTGAATGTATTACCTAATTATTATTTAATTGAAAAACTTGTTAAAAAACTATGCTGAATTTTTTTAAAAATTTACTCTTTTATATATTAAATGAACGTAACTTACCGTAGGCTAGATACTATGTGAGACACTGTGGAGAACAACAGAGGAATCTGACACGGACTTTGGTTTCATATTGCTCACAGTCTAATGGTGTGAGTTCACTACAAGATATCAAATGATTGCTTCCATTTAATTTAATAAACATTTGAAGACTGCTAATGTGCTATACATTATTCTAGACCCAAGGAGAAAAAAGCAAATAGGTCACAAATTGACAACATTTTATTCAGTTCCAGATATATAAATAAGAGAGAATGTCTCTATTTTTATAGATTAACTAAGTATGATCATTATAATATATTATATAATCAGGTATCAGTAGACCTGGAGTTTGTTATCTTGACTGCCTAGAAAAAAATTAAGATAAAATGCTATGCTATTTTTAGAAAAATTTTAGAAATGAAAACGTCTATTTGAAAAGGTTATGCCTTTTCTTGCAAAATTATGCTACGCAAGGATCTGTAAAATAACTTCCCTCTAAGCTTTAGAGCCAGGAAATAATCTGCCACTTCAACTGGACAGTGGCAACTATATAACTTAATGTGTACAAATTTCTGTCTTCTTTTAAAGCCTTTATGGTTGATCATAGTGGACAGTAAGTAAAGTATGTTGGATGAATGATAAATGTGAAACCAAACATTTTACTTTAAGTACATTTTCTCTTGGGTGTAAATTGAATACAAAATGAGTCACTATCAGCTTCTTTTAAAATCTTCTTATGTTTGAAGTCATTATGTAACCCTAACCGGCTCCTCTTTATGTTAAATATTCTCAAGTCATTTCCTCACAAATACCACATTTAACACCCTTAATCATCTCAGTCATTCTTACACAAATCTTCCAGTTTCTTCAGGCTCTTTTCAAAGTGTTAGTATCAAAAAATTCTAATTAGTTATTATCCCTCAAATGTCAACTTCTCTTAATAATTCCTAAGAGCATGTTAACTTTTCATATTACAATATAAGCTTATACTCAGATGACAATCAGTCTATGAATCCTGTCTTTGCTTTTGCTTTAAATGTATTAGCTGCACAGTGAAATACACTTTCTTTTGGTTGGTCCTGATGTAGAAAGATGTGTAGATCAGAAATCCCCATGCCCTTGGCCAAGTATACTGTTGAGTCAACAGCATATGTTGCTGCCAAGTCCATGGCAGGGGCCACACAGGCTACAGAGAGAAAAGATGCAAGAAGCTTCTAGTTGAGTGAAGGAGACAAGCATTGGCGCAAGCACCAAAGACTGCACAAGAGAAGGGACAGCCCAGCAGTCTAGCATGTGGCCTTTGGAGTATAAAGCCTTCTGTTGCAAAACCTAGCTTTTCCATTTACTAGCTGTATAATCTTGAACAAAGTTTTTCAAACTCCCAATATTTCCATCTCTACTTTGGTAAAATAGGGATGGTAAGAGTACCTACATCATAGGTTAGGTAATAATTACGTAAAATAACTTACGTAGAGAGTTCGGTACAGTGCTTTTAAACCCTCAGTAGCTGCTACGTGTGCATAAGTGTGTGTGCATGTGTGTGTACACTTTGTGCGAGATACTCTGCTGGGTACATAAATAACTACGCTGCAAGGCAGAACTTAAAAGAAAGAGAGAGGGTTAAACTGAAGAGCAAGATATGTCATGAGTGAGTGTGCGTGGTCAAAAATAACCTCAAGGGGTTGGAAGTTCTGAGCCTACAGGTAAAAAGCAAGATAAATATCCTTTTCCAAGGATGTAAAGAGCAAGAAAAGTGGCAACCAAGTCATATTATATGGGAATCCAGCCTCATTTGCATTCCTGTGCATGATTCTTCTCTCCCCAAACCATACAGGCCTCCACAGACAGGGCTGACTGTGATTCATAACTCATTCTATGCAGAGACTAGCGCTGAGAAAAGCCGGCAAGCATAAAAGGTATTTAATAAATTAGAACCTGTAAAACTTTATGGGAAGCAGGTGTTTGAGTCCCATTTTATGGAACACAAGCCTAACAAAAAGGGTTACATGAACTATTGTGAGGCTGTCCTGCCCGTGAACAATGATGGGAATGTAATCACATGCCCCACAAACCAGACTACGTTAAGTCTCCTGTTAGGATAATGCCATTTATATATCTATTTATAATTTTATATTCCTCCCTTCCATTTCATTCTTCATTGAAAGTTAATGTATTGCAACTCATTGGCAGGCAATTTATTTTAGGGTAAAAAGTAATTTAATGAAAAACAATAAAATCTGTGAATGTGAAAAAATATCCCAAAGATATAAGCAGATTTATTATACATAGCTGGAAAATATATCTCTTATATGAAGGCATTCATAAAGTGAGTTAATGTCTCTGTGCAGAAGTTCTTTGAAAATATACTTGACAGAGTCATTTACTTTCAATATCAGAAATCACCAGGGAACAGGTGAAAATTACTCCTACAAGTAAGAAGTATTTATATACAGCCAAATAACTAGAGCAAAATAAAACCTTATGGAAAAAATTGATGAGTGTAGGGAAAAAAGGAAGTAAGGAAGACAGAAAGATGTAAAACAAAAATTTAAAGACAAAGTTAAAATGAACCCAGTAACCACACAATGATTTAATCATAGGACACCTATAATCCTGATGTCATTTGACAAATCTCAGTAGGTAAATCCCTAAGAAAGTGATATTCAGTCATTTCATAATATTGCTCTATAACCTAGACATTTCTTTAGGATCTTTAAATTTAGTTCTTGAGGTAACGGACCTGACTTTCCATGCAAAGATTCAATACTGTTTTCTTTAATCGTTCCTTCTTGATGAAACAGTTCCTCTTTTATCATGTCATTAATCTCAATGCCAAGTTTTGAAGGTGGTGCTACGGTTCACTCTCTGTGTGGGCAGTGGAGGGCCAAAATGACCCCTGTGCGGTAAGAATACGCAGGGATTCTCATTGCAATGTGTTTCCACCACACTCTGGACATCCACTACCAACGGGCACATCACAGTGTGTTGCAATGCTCAGTCTGTATGCTTTGTGCTGTGCCAAGACATACTAAGACTGAAAGTACGGTCCATGACCTGAAGAAGCAAATACTCTGACTTTGTAGGATAACCTCCTTTAGTTCTCAAAACAAATCTATGAAGTAGCTAATATTATTATTCCTATTTCACAATGGGGGAAAAAAGGCTTAGTTTCTTTAACTCTCCCAAGGACATACCCCTAGCAAGTGATGGCATCAGACTCCAGAGCCTGTGTTTTTAAACCTGTTATTCAACAAATAATATGGATTGAATGATTTAACAAATGATGAAACAAACAAATAAGACATACTGAAAACAAACTAAACACCATGATCATATTCCTATTTAGCTTCTCAAGTTTGAGATAGAATATTCTTAAATTTTGCTTTGTCAATTACCCAAGTTAAAATTAAATCCCAAAGACCATGCCCAGTATTAGGAACACTGCCATCCAATGAATGAACTGAAGTGAAGAAGAGAAATATTAGCAGAGACTGTGTCCTCCAAATGCTGACACAACTAACTATACAATTTAAATCTTAATTTATAAACTGACCACACTGATGCAAAAAGGTGTCTATTTTTTTCATTTCATTGCTTCTATCAGTTAACTGCTGTTTTATAAATACAGCCCAAATAATCTAATAATGTCAAAGTACCATTAGAAAATTAATAGTGGATGGATATACTCTGCCTGTTACTTACTCATTTAAATATACAATTTAAAACAAATTTCTTCCAAACATTACTGTGAAGGTCTCTTTGATGTGTCAACTTGGCTAGGCTAGTCCCTGATTATTCAATCAAATGCTGATCTAGGTATTTTTAAAATGTGATTAAAGTCTATAATCAGTTGACTTTAAATAAAGAAAATTATATTAGACAATTTGAAAACCTTAAAAGCAGAACTGAGGCCTCCCAGAAGAAAAATAAATTCTGCCTCTGCACAGCAGCTTCAGCTGTGTCTGAAAGTTCCAGGCAGCCCTCCTCGCGGATTTCTGGACTTACCCCTGCCAGCTACCAGAACTGAATAAACCTGTTCCTTGCAATAATTCTCTTAATATACATCTCCTACTGCCTCCATTTTCCTGTGATACAATTACTCTTGCACTCTTACATAGCAGAGTTGTAGTGATTACAGTTAATTTATCAGCCTCTACTCAAGAAGCAAATAGGGTTTGGAAGCAATTTAAAACCTAGCAAAAGCTAGGAGTTCCTATCACCATTTTAATGAAAAGTAAATTAAAAAAAACAGCAAGACACAGCTATGTGGATTTCAATAAAGACCCTGAACTCTTACTCATCTTTATAACTCCAGTGACGACCACGTGGTAGGTGCTCAACAAACGTCCTACACGTGAATGAACAACTGAATAAGGGACTGAGCGAATGAATGAGTTGATTTGGCTGGCAGTTCTCTTGTGCTAAATTTCTCTCAAATTCTTCACTGCAATGTTTGGTGTACAAAGGATGCAAAACTTCAGAACAGACACTATAGCTCCTGATAAAATAGTTGCTTGAGAGCCTTTCATTCGTCAAACATTCCACATGACTTTTCCATTTTAAGACAGTATTTTGCACCCACAAATTGCATAACTCTCTCACTCAGAATCCTAATGATATAACCACTGAAATATAAAAATGTGGTTATCATCACTGAGACATAGGAAAATGAGCCAAAGACAAAAAACTGCTAAAAAATGTGACCTAAGTTCTCTCAGTTGGTTATTCAGATGTCAGTATCTAATTATAACTAAGTAAATAAATGGTTTGGGCCACCATGGCCATTTCTACACATTAGTGATCAGTGACTTGGTCAAATCATTGTCAGAGGACAACACAGCTCCTTGGATATGCTCTAGCATCATAAACATGCCACCAGACTCTCTAAAAAAGGCTCCACTCCATCTCATCTGAGGGATGACTGCAGCCACCCTTCCTATCACATCTTGGAGCATCAACTGCCTGGACTCTCTAGGGCTTCATATGTGGCTCTTTTATTTTGTTACACTTGCAGCTGTTAACCAGGATGCAGAATGTGCGCTCTGTTATAGATAAAGTCCCAGGGGCACTGGTTCTTCTATGTTCACTTACACCAAACAGGAACTGAGAGGAAAGAAAGAAAAGGAAACCTCCCTCTTCATTCTCATTGCCCCTAAAGCTCATATAGCATCGTGTGTGTGCCAAGAACTGTCTAAGAAAATACATCCATTTAATCGTTCCAAAAACCTATTAAATGGGTTATACCATATGTTATCAATTGTAAGACACACTTCCACATTTTAATATCTTTGAAATACAGATGCATTGTATAATCCATAGAATATCATGACTTATTTGGCACTAGTTTGTCTTCCATAAAACAAAGGTGTACCTTACATTTGAAAGCATCCTATTTTAAATGAAATAAGGTCTTATCATTATCCCATTTTCCAGATGAGGAAACTGAGGTACAGAGGAGGACTTTTTTCCCAATGCCACACAAACAGTAAGTGGCAGAGCCAGTACTTGAACCCAGGTGGTCTGGCTCTAGAGTAGGATTTCTCAAAATTGGCACTATTAGCAATTTAGGCTAGATACTTTTTTGTTGTAGAGGGCTGCCTATACACTGTCAGATGTTTAACAGTATCTCTGGCCTCTACCCACTAGATAACTGTAGTACCCAAGCTGTAAACCCAAAAGTATCTCTAGACATTTCTAAACATCCTCTGGGCGGCAAAACTACTCCTAATTAAGAATCACTGCTCTAGAGTATGTATACTAATTATGCAATATATATTCTTCCATATATATATAGACTTGCACTACAGCCAGAAATAAGTTGGGCACTCTCCAGAAATCAGGAATACCCCTTAGATTAACATTTCCCCCCTTAAGACGGTCCTTTTCCCTGATTTCTTCTTTATTTTTACCCTACTCTTACTGCCCTGCCCCTTGTTAGCTTTGCAGAATCCTCCAGGTAGTTTTCTTTCCATCCTCTTACCATGTCTCATTTCCATTCACTTAGTTTCCACTTTCAGTTTGGAAGGGCCACCCTGGAAGTGCTGACAGCATTTGCTCCCCTGTCCCTCTACCTGCCTTTTGCGGGCAGGAACAATATTGGTGGAGCCTCCCCTGCTCCCTTGGCGCTGCCTTGTACCAGCTCCACCCCATGCCCCAGAAGATGCGTGGTTGGAAACACCCACTTGCTCCAGCTTTGGCCAAGTGAGGAAATCAAGCAAAGGCCTTTCAAACACTGGTAGCTTGGCGAAACCCAGGCAAATAAAGAATATGATCTGATCATAATATGATCTGATGAGAGAACCCATCTTATCTCAGGAGCTTGTAAGTTGAGAGGCATTACATGGGTGGCTGAGTGCATGGCTTCTAGAGGCTGGGTTTCAATCCCAACTCCAATGCTCAGTAACTGTGAGCTTGGGCTAACTGATCTTCTTTGCCTCAGTTTACTCCTCTGTCAAAGGGGGAAATAACGGCCCCCGTCTGATGCAGTTGTTGTGAAAAATAAGTGAGTAAAACCCTTGGAAGAGTAAAGTGCCTGGACCATGCAAACACCAAAGAAGTATCTGTGATTATCAGTGATCCAATGCTAAGAACAATTGTGGTGCAATTTCTGCTTCGCTTGACAGTCTGGTTTCGAATATGCCAGCCTAATTTTTTAATAGAATACTCACATCAAAATATTAAATCTAAAATCAGCAAAAAATATATAAGCAAATTGCTTACATATATTCAGAGCAGGATAACAGAATTAGGCTATCATTTGAGATCTAGTTTATACACATACACATACAAACTAGTAAAATTCTAGTAATGGTAAAAATTACCAGTTTTTTAATGAACAATCACTTCTGAATATCTGATATTCTACACAATGGTACATGCCTGTTATTATAATAGATACAGATATATATATATAGTTATATAGATATAAAACAATGGCTTTAAATCATGAAGTGCATTCTGAATCACAAAAATTAAATAATGGTTGGGATGTTTCAGTAATAATATCAATACACTTTACAGAAACTTGATCCTTGAAAATTGGTATCTATGGTGCTACCTGTGGCCCTTCTGCTTCGTGGGTAACCCCAGAAAGAAGACAATCTGAAGAATCAGGTAACTATATAACCTCTAAGCTGGCCCTCAGAGCCGTCCACATTGACTACAGTATTGTATGTGAGTTGCCATAACTGAGGAAGCAAACCTCATCCTGCAAGCTTGTCTCCAAAGGAAATAGCACCTGCTGTTAACCTCCCTCATACCATTCCTGTATCAGCTTCCCCGACACACCCTGGCACTCTACTTCTGCTCATCCCATGAGGGGTGTAGCCAGGGAGGTCGCCCCTTGGTTCCCCCTAAAATAGTAAATAATAACTCACTTTCACCTCCTATGAGCCAGATGTGCTCACGTGCTCATGAAAACTTTCACAACCACCTATGCATTTGTAACCATCTACACTTTTATTATGCTCCTTTTACAGATGGGAAAACTGAAGCTAAGAAAAAGTAAATAATTTTCCCTTAAGTCAACTAAGAAATCCATGTGAAAACTCTAGTGCCTGTATCTCAGTCCTGCCACTGAGACTCCTTGTTTACTTCTTTCAAAGATAAAGCCCTGTTATCTATGCTGCCTGAGGAAGCAAATTGGTTCATTCCTTTGTTCTCCTCCTCAAGACCACCACCCCATGTCCTTCTATCCAAGGTGTCGAAGGAGCTTTTATCTTCTCTGCTGTCCCTGTGCAGGCAGGTGGTGTTAAATTTAACAGGTTAGTTTTCTTTTAATCAAATGTTAAGTCCATTAATTTCCAGGGAGCAAAGGGTTACTCTACAGAGATGGAAGTAATATTAGCAGACCAAAAGTTATCTATACAAAGTCACCTTGATCAGAGGAGGATAAAAATCAATAAAACCTATTAATTCTGAAACAATAGATAAGGAAAAAGAACTCTATCTCAAATCTAGTTAATCTTGTCTTATAGCCACACTATTATTACCAGAAATATTCAGAATATTTTGCCTTGGCAAACAGGTATCTTTCCATTTGGGTAAACATGTACTTCTAAAATAAAATTTATTAGGAGAGAGGAGGTACTATTTTCATATCATGGTATATTAAAACATAGATAATAAAAAATATTCTGGCCTTTGAGACAGGGAATTAGTTCCCTTTAAAACAGCAGGATGCATTCAATAGGGCTGTTTTTAAGAAAGACAACAGTTAGCTGGCTAGAAATTACATGGAAAATATATTTTATTTTTTGTACACAGAAATGTGTTTAACAGGTCATCACTGAGGATGATTTGTTTCATAGGTTAGTACTCAATTCCAACATCACTGAACTTGATTTTTATCTTTGTGACCCGAAATAGTTGGCTAGAGCAAGTGTTTCATATTTTAAATTGTAGTTTTAGTGATCAAGAAACATTAGGGCTCAGGACACGAGATGTCTTCCCAGCTCTGCTGATTTACCACATAAATTCAAGGACACAAACATCCTGGACCTCAGATTTCTCCCCTGCAAAGGGATGTGGTAAAGGTTCACTACTATCATCACAATTAAAGGGTGCACACATTTGGGGCTACACTTTATCCCACACTATTTACAATTCATAAACCCTGTTTTCATTCTCACTTTAGCTCTTTGTGTGGTACATAATCAATCACATGAATGTTCAATGAAAAATTTTCAATGAAATTTCAAGGCTGCTTAAAAGAAAAGCAATCCCCAGGGTACAAGCCAATGCTTTGCAGCAGCTATGTCCAACTCCAGTTTATAAGAGAGTGGGCTGGGAAAAAAGCACCCTGAATAAGTGGTGGCCAGTTGGGGTCACGTAGAAGGATGGAGGATAAAGGTAACAATTAACATTGGGCCAGAAAGACAAAGCAAAGGCTGGAGTCAGAAAGGCGGGAGGGATGCAGCAGGTGTCAAATTAGAGATGCGACTATGGATGAGCAGAGGAAAAGCGGACACAAGACACCAGAATGAACAGGCCAAGCAGTGGGCTGATCTGAAGTTTAAAGGCAACCCAAGCGATCAAATCAAGGCTGGAATTTGTGGTCTGGGGCCAAACCAAGAATAGTCTGGCGTAATTTCAAAAGGGGTGCTGAAGGACCAAGTGCAAACTAGTATTCATCCTTACATGGACGTCTCCAGTCCTAGCCTCATGAGACCAGTTCAGCTGTGGCTATTGAGCAGCATTTGCGTGCTGGTTTGCCATCTCTGTTCATGAGCACAAAGAGGAGAGTTTTTTAAAAAGAACTTGCGCGCGCGCACGCACGCACGCACACACACACACACACACACACACAAGAACCTGCACAGTCCACTTCATTAATCTCCCTTCAGCTTGCTATCTTCCGCCTACATCCCAGGGTGGTAATGCCAGTTCAATCTACAGCAGCTATATTTTTAAACCAGCAATTATCCTCATTCCTTCTCACTAACACTCCATACAGTGAGTCTGAATTCGGTCCAAGGCCAAAAGAAAAAAGAAAAAAAAGCATACACTAGCTAAAATAAACTCACATAAACATAACTCAGATTGTCTCTCAGTCACTCAGATGATTTTTAAGCAGCTTCAATCTAATTTACAGGTCAGATTCCAAGTTGGTTCTATACCAAGTATAAATCAATTACACAAACATCTCCAAAACAGCTATAAAAGAAGTCAAAGGCCAAGACCTTAATTAAAATACAGTCTACTTTAGAGGGTATAGAGATTATCATTAGAAAAACCTCTCACATCAAGACAAATATAATAGTTTGGATAACGTGTAAAAATAAGCATGGGCTGAAAGGAAAAGCTTTATGACAAGGAGTTCAGAGAAGAATTTAGCAATTCTATACCCAACTTGATCCATCTACATCTAAATGTCAATAAACGCCTTGCTTTTTCTATTTGTGTATTAAATAGGGATGCTTACACTGGCTTGATAATAAGAGGAATCTAGTGAAAGCAAATAGTAGACCTAACAGAATACCTCTCACTTTACCTATAGTCAACCCACTCTAAACACATGTTTTCAAGGCAAAGATACATGGGTAAAGCAAACCGATTCCTTTCTTTCCCCCATTACCAGATGTCTTCTTCAATCATCACAAAGGTTGAAAACTAAGCTACCAAATACATAAAAAGACAGTACCTCAATAACTACTTTGGTAAAAATTGTTCATGCTACATAGACAAATGTAACTTCATGGTTACTTCAAGTTTTTTCTTCTGTTACAAATGCTGCCTTTTAGCATCTATAATAGCAAAGATTCCTGTTCATTTGAAAACAGTTTGGAAGACAAGACTCAAGTTGAATTATGAAATACAGTCACTATTTCCCTGAAACTACGAGAGGGTTTGCACAAGAATAAATCCATTATCACATAAAAACCACTTACGTGACAATGATGTGTCTGTCTGTCCCTAAATATCTCCAATTTATTTAGCTCTATTTACTTAGCCTCATCAAGATGATATCAATTCATTTATTCATGCATGCATTTGTTCAAATATTCATTCCATTATCCCTCTAGAACCAATCCATTTGCTAGCCAAGATGGGACTTAAGGCTCCCCATGAATCTAATCAAAAGTCAGCCATATTCCTGTGTATACACTGACCTGTAGGCTCTGAGCCTGTGTTCTTCAATAAGACCCTACCTTACCCAATGAGAGTTGTGCTTTCATGTCTCAATCTCTATCACAACAGCCCAACCCAGATGTTCTCCAGTAGCCCAGACCCAGGCTTGGCCTTGCTCTCCAGTATTTCCAATGCTCAAGGTTCTGCTGCCGAGTTACAGTCTTTCCATCTAGATCTTGGCTGGAAATTGCTATATCTTCCTAAGAATCCCTATGAAAACCTATCCTATCACCATTTTTTTAAACTTTTTATTTTATATTGGAGTATAGTTGATTAAAAATATTGTGATAGTTTCAGGTGCACAGCAAAGGGACTCAGTCATACATATACATGTATCCATTCTCCCCCAAACTCCCCTCCCATCCAGGCTGCCACATAACATTGAGCAGAGTTCCTTATACTGTACAGCAGGTCCTTGTTGGTTATCCTTTTAAAATACAGCAGTGTGTATATGTCAATCTCAAACTCCCTAACTATCCCTTCCTTCCACCCTTGCCCCCTGGTAACCATAAGTTCATTCTTTAAGTCTGTGAGTCTGTTCTTCCAGTTTTGATACTAACAAAATTGGCCTAGACTGATACTACTTATGCATTTTGGGGGACTAATGGTATCCACATTTTCTTTGCATTTCATTGAATCCATGGAATTATTCTCTGGGCATGCTTAACCTTAAATGTCTATACTAACTTCTCTATGTCTTGGTTGCCTTATCTGTGAAAGGGAAAGAATGTTAGTATTCACCACAGAGGATACCATGAAGATTAAATTATATATATATTTTATAAGTATATTAAACATATGTACTTTATAAGTTTTATAAGCATATAAAACTTAGAAACATAACAGAGCCTGGAAGGTAATATATGCTTTGTAAGTGGTTTTATTAGTATTATTATTACTGTTATGATTGACTTCCTCCAGTAGGCTGTAGGATCTCTGAAGACAAAGACTGTCTCTTTCATTCTTAAAACCCCTCAGATCTAAAGGGTGATTTGCATATCTCAGGCAATTAGTGGTTGTCAAGTAAAATTGAATTACTGAGTACTTTACAAAGTATCTAGAAATACTATATCTATCATATAGCTGTAGAAAGTATGACCATAGAAATCCAATTGCCTACTTAAGGACATAAAGTCACCAAAATAGCCAAGAATGCAAGATAGTCATAAGCTCACACTGCTAGTTCCACGCACCATCTTCACACCTATACTGTTCTCATGATATGAGAACTAATATATTTACACCAACCTTATGTTTTATGTAAATTTACTTCTCCTTAGGCAAGGACATGGTATAGGGTAGCTTAGGCATTGTTCATTCATTCATATATTTATCGTGCAGCCCTGTGTCAGACTCTATATTAGGTATAAGGAGACTACAGTAAAGCAAACAGACAAAAAGCACTGCCTCATGGAGCTAACATTCTGGGGGAGAGGGAGAGAGAATTTATACAAACAAAACATTACTTTATATCAAATTATGATAAGTATGAAGCACGATATTGAGGGAGTGCTCCATTATATCACCTGTAATGACAATATCTGCTCATGTCCCATTTATTCATATCCCTTTCTAGAAGCCACTGGACCAGTTTGCTCCAACACTTGGTCGGTGAAGGGAAATGTATTGATTTGATGCTGATAGGGGTGCAATGTTATTTTGCTGCCAATCCTTGCACTGAAATCATATACTTTACAACCTACCAAGAGAAGAATCCCAACTACCACTTATGAACAGAAATGTAAGTGGCCCTAGGAAAACCTAGCAGCTCCAAGTAAGGCAGTTCTCCAGCATGAGAAAGGCATCACTTCTATTCAGCCATAGGTGGAGAAGTGACTGGCCCCAGTCTTGACCCAAGTTCCATCTCAAATACAACCACCAGATAAATAAACAGAGAATCTGTTTTGGTAGGGATAATTCTCTTTTTACAAATAGAAGATATGCTATGTAAGATTATCTGCTCTAAGATTCCAGGGATTGTTTTAAAGAAAAAGAAGATTTTTACAGTCATCAATTTCATGTTAAAGTTTTTGATGACCTTTTACCAACGCAGCAACCACAGATGGGCACTGCTCTTTAAAACAAATTAATGTCAACCTAAATATAAATGAGTCAGACCTATGAGTCTCCGAGCATTATGATTCATTTCACTGCCAAGCAAGCCTTTGTAGAGTAGTTTTAATTCTCCAGCTCTCTGAATCAGCCTGCTGAAAAAATATTTTGCTCAATGACATTAATTGTCTTGATACTGGGTTTGGGTAAGTTGCTTTTTCATATAGCAACTGAATGAAAAAAACAAACCTGACAAGAAGCACATGAAAAAGATCAATCAGTAATATTATTTCTACCTGAATCATTATATTAAACCTACATTAAGGACCTGGCAAGCTATCAATCTACTTGTCATAACTATCCGTTTCTTCCAAATAACCATACTCTTCAGTACGATACTAATCTTCAGTCATGATGTCTGATAATCAATTTGCCTTACCAAATGACCTGTTAAAAATATCTATGCCTCTGCTCTAGGAAAGCCTCTCTTAAAAAACCTATATCGAATAGTTTAGATTCAAAAAACTGCCCTGATTTAAACCCTGTGGAAATAATAATACAGCAGTAAATAATTTTGAGTGCTACCCACACCCCATACATCAAAGACCGTCAAAGATATGTAGTGAAGGCCTTTCCAATACTAGCCCCAGGAGATTTACAAGAGGTCAAGGTGATTAGACCTCCTTAATTAGAATGTAAATTCACTTATTGATTTATTGTGTCAAACAGAGCCATGAATAGCTACTGATTTTTTCATGTTCATTTTCTATTTCAATGAGCAATATTAATAAAATATGAATCAGACTCCCCCACCTCACCTGTAGTTCCAGTGTCCTGGTCTCAAGTTAAGCACGACAGGGACATTTTGTGTCACAATTTTCCCCGCTTCTGGCTTCAGAGTTTTGGAAATGGAACATCCCATGACAAACAAAATGTGCACCAAACTGCCAATTCTGAAGCAAAGCATTACTCATTTTTGATATGTACACATCACGCATGTACACCCAGGCCAGCTCTGTAGACCCATGAAAACCCAAGTGACTTCTCTTGATCCTAGAGTACAGAGAAGAGAGTTGCTTCCCTGGGCATGTTACAGAGGGGACTTGGGGTCCAACTGTCCCTGTGAAGACTATGACCCGTCCCGTGAATTTCTTACGCCCCCAGATCCTGAGTCTTTGTGTCGTCACGCAGCACAAAGGGGCTTGCTTCTTGTCACCTTCTCTTTCCGAAGGCTTTTCTGCTGTGTCCACTCTGCTAAGACAGTAACCACTAGCTTTCACATTTTTCAAGCAATTTCCAGCTTTCAATTTTTTGCTGATATCTCTTTTCTTCTGTTATTTCCTCTCCCCTTCTGTTCTTGTACATGTATGCCTTCTTCATTGCTTTACTGTCACATGGAAGAGTTTTATAAAGGAGCAGAGGTAAACCCTTGTATTTAATCTGCCACATTTTACCAGAAGTCTCCACTGTACTATACATAATATACCACTCCAATCTAAATCTATTTGGTTCAAGATGGCTAACTTCTAAGGTGGAACAGACTAAGATAAAATAAAGTGAACAGCATTCCTTTGCTTCTTTCCTGATCCTCTGTTTCCATCGATTGGGTTCTATGCAAATAATAATCAGCAGCAGCATTGCTGTGAATAAATTATATTAGGGTGGGACATACACATAAATTCCAAAGTTCAAATTTAAGGATCTGGATAATTATTAGTATATTCTTAAGATATTTAAAATAGGAACTAATGCTCAGGACAACAGAAATAGCTGCGGCATGGTGTCAAGGCATAACTCACACAACCCTAAATACAGTATGGTCGCATATGAGGTAAAAAGAGTGAGGTTGATGGAGTAAAGACTACATGATAAGAGAACACTTTCTTTCTTCCACTTGATCTTGTCTGCTGTTGAACCTCTCTATTCAGTTTTTCAGTTCAAGTACTGTATCTTTCATCTCTTCAATTTCTGCTTGGAAATTTTTTATATTTTCCATGTCTTTGTTGCATTTCTTACTTTTTCATGCATTGCTTTCCTGACCTCAGTAAGCAGCTTTATTACCATTATTTTGAACTCTCTCTTCTATAAATCACTTAGCTCTGTCTCATTAAGCTAGGTTTCTGGAGATTTATCTCATTCTTTTGTTTGGAACTCATTTCCATTTCTTCATTTTCCTTGACTCTGTTGGTTTCTGTGCATTAGATAAAGTAGTCACCTCTCCCAGTTTTGACAGACTGTGTAGTCTTGCAAAAGAGATAAACCTCATCAACAAGCACAGCCTGAGCCCCTATTTGCCTCTCAAACCTTTGTGATTGTCCAAGTGGCTTGCAGTAGCTGAGGATGTGCCAAGACTCAACTGTATCCCAAAGGGGAGGACTACAGTCAGCACCTAGTGCAGGCTGATCAGGAGCCAGACCCTCAGGCAGCAGCTGGGAAATTATGCAGTCAAACCCCTTCCAGGGAGAAACTGGGAGATGGGCATTTTTGTCTTCTCCCTCTGCACTGAGCCCAGGTGTATAGCCACAGTGCTATATGTCCGTCTGACAACTGCTTTTTTGTTTGCTATAATCCTGTGGGACTCATGAATGCAAGCCCGCTGACTTTCAGAGCATGTGATTTGGGGGCCTGTCCTTCTGGTAGTAGCTTAAAAGTTGGGGTGTTAGACATGTGGTCCAAACGCTTTGGGAGTTGGGGATTCCCTCTTGACTTCATATGCTGTGCCAACAGTGAGGTTTATGGCAAGAGCGTGTTTCAGCCTTTACTACCCTATTTGATGTGGGTATTTTCTCAGTTTCCTGATAAGTAGGAATCACACAACTAGTTTCTGGATTTCTCTTAGAGGGACTTGATCCATGTATAGCTATATATTTGGTGAGTCCATGGGAGGAAGGCACTCCAGGAGCCTCCTATGTCACCATCTTGCTCGGGAGTCTGATTTTTATCTTTTTCTTGGTGAAAAGTTATTCTTCACTCCTCAATGGAATCAATAGAATCAATACTCCTCCTATTATTAATAATTATAATATTTAACAATTTAAATAACGTTTTGAACACTTGTATCAGCCATTATGCCAAGAGTTTGATGTACACTAACTCATTCAGTCCTTACATCTATGAAAGACATACTATTAATTACCGATCATATAGGTGAGAAAATTGGAATTAAGAAAGGTTAATAAATAATTTGCCAAAGTTGCACAGATGATAAATGGTAGAACTAGTCTGAATCCTGTCAGCCTACAAAGTTCACATCTTAACTTCATTATTATACTACCTTAGTATGCTATGAAATTCCATAGCATGAAGAATGAAAAGAGAGTCTACATTGATACTATTAATATTTAAGTTTTCTTTAAACACTTTATTGTACAATATCCTTGGCCCCTCTTATAAATAATTGAGATTATTTTGGGTAGACTCCTTAGAAGAATGCTCTGGAAACACCGATGGAATTGAGCTTTTAAAATATAAAATCTCATTGCCCCAAGCAAGAATGCTTTCTGAAATTAGAGCCAGATTTTGCCTATAATTTAATAGTCTTTTTTCTCCATTATTTGCATAGTGATACAGATTTTATAGAGTTTTAATTCTGAATTTATATTCTGAAAGTGTCAATCTGGAGGCTGTAATCCTACTAACTTTTCTGTATGCCTATTTTTCTGAATGCGTATAAATGTTTATTTTCTTTAGGCAGCATATGTTGGAGGTAAAATGCATTCCAAAGGCTTTAATCTAAGCACAGGCTGTCGTAAAACTTCTCTGGCATATCTTTCTCTTACAGTTAACCAAATTACATTTGGGTATTTGAAGCAAATGAGGATATAACAAAGTGATTTGGGTGGACAAAATGTATGAACTGCAGCCTGTTTATGGAACATTTTTACAATTGTATAGGCTGACAGCTATGCTTAGAGAAACAGTTGAAGGAGCAAATAAAATTATTCACTCAGTGGTTTATAAGCAAAAGGGGAAAAAGGATGTTAATCTTCAAGATTAAAATGTGGAGTCAAAAATGAGTTTTATTTTAAAAAATTCATTACAAAAGTCCTTGAAAGAATGTAAAAGACAATGTAATTGGGAAAGTGGGTCCACTATTCCAGAATTGAAAGCCTCTGTCCTTTTTTTTTTTTCCTTATCTCTCTCTATATAAAGACGTTTCTGTCAGCTTGGGTGCATTTTCATCATATCTGGAGTGCACGTTTGGAAAGCTATAACTAAACATGGACCAATGGCATATGCTGAATTGACTTGGGCAGAGAGATGGGGGCAGTACTCAGAGCAGCTGATGCTCAAACACAGTAGGGAGATCCAAGCAACATGCATTAATAAGATCCTCTAAACAGAGAAAGCCTACAGGGGTTTTAAATGTGAGCCCCCAAATCAATAATTCCAGTGGTAGATGCCTCAAAGTGTCCTTTTGATTTTGGATTAAGCTGCTTCTTACTAGGGCCACACAGCAGGATTCAGGCACAGTGGCTGCATGTTAGGATCATTTGGAGAACTTTTTAAAATCACAGGTGCCCAGGTCCCAGCCAGACTAGTTAAATTGGAGTCTATTGGGACATGAGGGCAGGGGGCGAATGAAGGGCCCCAAGGCCCCAGCATTTTTAAAATCTCCCCAGGTGATTCTAAGGAGCAGCCAGAGTTGAGAACCACTGGTTCAGGGGAAGAAGCAGGCAAAATTTATTTAGTGATGGTTAATGATTCTCTACTGAGGAACATGGAAGAGGCCAGGTAGCACTCTATAAAAATTTTTTTAGTTTAAAAAAATTTTTTTACTGAGGTATAGTTGATATACAATATTATGTTTCAGGTGTATAACATAATGATTCACAACTTTTAGGGTTATACTCCATTTATAGTTACTATAAACTATTGGCTATATTCCCTGTGTTATACAATATATCCCTGTAGCTTATATATTTGATACATAGTAATTTGTACCTCTTAATCCCCTATCCCTATCTTGCCCCTCTCCCCACTGGTAACCACTAGTTTGTTCTCTATATCCGTGAGTTTGTTTCTTTTTTGTTAAATTCATTAATGTGTTGTATTTTTCTAGATTCCACGTATGAATGCTATCATATAGTATTTGTCTTTCTCTGTTTGACTTATTTCACTTAACATGATATACTCCAAGCCCATCCATGTTGTTGCGAGTGTCAAACTTTCATTCATTTTATGGCTGAGTAGCATTCCATTGTGTGTGTGTATATATAAACACACCACATCTCCTTTATCCATTCATATCTTGATGGACACTTAGGTTGCTTCCATATCTTGGCAACTGTAAATAATGTTGCTATGAACATTGGGGTGCATGCATCGTTCCAAATTAGTGTTTTCAGTTTTTTCAGATATATACCCAGGCATGGAATTGCTGGATCATATGGTAGTTCTACTTTTACCTTTTTGAGAAACCACCATGCTGTTTTCCACAGTGGCTGCACCAATTTACCTTCTCACCAATAGTATATTAGGGTTCCCTTTTCTCCACATCCTCACCAACATTTGTAATTTGTGGTCTTTTTGATGACAGTTATTCTGACAGGGGTGAGGTGATATCTCATTGTGATTTTAATTTCATTTCTCTGATGATTAACAATGTAGAGCATCTTTTCTGTTGGCCATCTGTATGTTTACTTTGGAAAAATGTCTATTCAGGTCTTCTGCCCATTTTTATTTATTTTTTTTATTTATTAATTTTTTGAGGTACACCAAGTTTAATCACCTGTATTTATACACATATCCCCGTATTCCCTCACTCCCTTGACTCCCCCCCACCCTCCCCGTCCCAGTCCTCTAAGGCATCATCCATTCTCGAGTTGAACTCCCTTTGTTATACAGCAACTTCCCACTGGCTATCTATTTTACAGTTGGTATCTTCTGACCATTTTTAAATTGGGTTGTTTCATATATATATGGAATCTAAAAAAATAGTACTGATGAACCCAGTAACAGGGCAAGAATAAAGATGCAGATGTAGAAGACGGACTTGAGGACACGGTTGGGGGTGGTGGTGAAGGGCAAGCTGGGATGAAGTGAGAGAGTAGCACTGACATATATACACAACCAAATATAAAATAGATAGCTAGTGGGAAGCTATTGCATGACACAGGGAGATTAACTCGATGATGGGTGATGACTTAGAGGGCTGGGATAGGGAAGGTGGGAAGGAGTCGTGGAAGGGAGGGGATATGGGGATATATGTATTATGTATAAATACAGCTGATTCACTTTGTTGTACAGCAAAAACTGGCACAACAGTATAAAGCAATTATATTCCAATAAAGAGCTTAAAAATACACACACAGACACACACACACACAGACACATATCTACACTCCCCAAAGAATTTAAACAAGACCCAGGATCTCATAACCCAGAGTCTCCCAAAACATCCAAGATAAAATCTAAAATTAATCAGCATACAGAGAACCAGGAAAAAACTTCAACTCACATTGGAAAAGACAACCAACAGACATCAATGCCATGATGACAGGTTCTGGGATTATCAAAGACTTTAAAGCAACTATTATTAAAATGTTCCAAGAAGTAAAGGAGAACACTTTGGAAATGAATGGAAAGATAGAAAATCTCAGCAGAAAAACAGAATATATAAAGAGGAATCAAGTTGGCAATGTTGAACTGAAAAATGCAATAACCAAAGTAAAAAACTCACAAGATGGGCTTAAAAGGAAAATGAAAATAGAGTAAATAGTGAATTTATTGGTAGATCAATAGAAATTATCCAATCCAAACAACAGGAAGAAAAAATATTGAAAAATGAATGAACATAGTCCTAGGAAGCTGTAGGAAAATACTAAAGGTTTAACATTTGTGTCACTGGAGTCCCAGAAGGAGATGGAGATGAGAAAGGGTATGCTGTAGAAAAGATATCTGAGAAAATAACGGCTAAAAAAATCCCAAATTTGGCAAAAGACATAAACTTACAGGTTTAAGAAGCTCAATGGATCTCAAATAGTATAAACCCAAAGAAATCCATGCTTATACACATCACAATCAAACTGCTAAAAACTAAATACAAAGGAAAAATCTTGCGAGTAGCCAGAGAAAATATCACATTACTTATAGGAGAATTACAATTTGAATGTCAGCAAGTTCTCTTCAGAAACTGTGGAAGCTGGAAGGAAGTGGAACAACGATCTTTTGAAGTGCTTTAAATAAAAAACTGTTAACTCAATCCTTTAGTAATGAGGGTAAAATAAAAGAAAAATAATAAATAAATAAATAAATAAATAAATAAATAAATAAATAAATAAATTGGGTTGTTTATTTTCTTGATGTTGAGTTGTATGAACTGTTTATATATATATATTGGGTATTAACCCCTTATCGGTCATATCATTTGCAAGTATTTTCTCCCATATATTACATTGTGTTTTCATTTTGTCAATGGATTCCTTTGCTATGCAAAAGCTTTTACATTTAATTAGACCTCATTTGTTTATTTTTGCTTTTATTTCCTTTGCTTTAGAAGGCAGATCCAAAAAATATTGCTACAATTTATGTCAAAGAATGTTCCACCTATGTTCTCTTGTAGGAGTTTAATGGTTTCCAGTCTTACATTTAGGTCTGTAATCCGTTTGGGGTTTATTTTTGTATATGGTGTTAGAGAATGTTCTAATTTCATTCTTTTACACGTAGCTGTACAGTTTTCCCAGCACCACTTATTGAAGAGACTGTCTTTTCTCCATTGTATATTCTTGCCTCCTTTGTCAGAGATTAATTGACCAAAAGTGCATGGGTTTATTTCTGGACTCTCTGTTCCAGACTCTCTATTGTATTATAGTTTGAAGTCAGGGAGCATGATTCCTCTACCTCTGTTCTTCTTTCTTGGGATTGTTTTGGCTATTCAGGGTCTTTTGTGTTTCCATACAAATTTTAAAATTATTTGTTCTAGTTGTGTGAAAAATACCCTTGGTATTTTGATAGGGATTGCACTGAATCTGTATACTGTGTTGAGTGGTATGATCATTTCAACAATATAAATTCTTCCAATCCATGAACACAGTATATCTTTCAATCTGTTTGTGTCATCTTCAGTTTTGTATTCTATCAAATTTAAATGACATGCTGCCTATGAATAACTGAAAATATTCTATGTCAACTATATTTGACTGTGTCTCACAGTATACTTGCAAGAAGCTTAACCACTGAAAAGTTAGAAATTTGCATGAGATTAGAAGTGAGATTAGGTCACAACAAAGCCAGGGTGAGGTACACCCAAATACAGTGCTTACACCAAGGTATTCTCCAGTAGCAAGTGTAATAGTCCCAACTTCCTAAGGTGAATTTTTTTCTGTTGCACAGGGTCCCATTATTATGTAGTTCTGGTTTTAAGTCAACAGAAACCTGGAGTTTAAAATCTTTTAAAACCTTAGGGTTTTAAAATCCAAGTGTGGGCCTTTCTCACTTTCTGAGATGGCCCACACTCTGTCTGTGGAGTGTGTTTCTCTCTAAATGAATCCACTTCTTACATATTACTTTGTCCCTCACTGAATTCTTTCTGCAATGAGACATCAAGAATCTGAGCTTCATTAAGTCCTGAAGCCAGGTGTGTGATCTCAGTTGGAAGACCCTGGGTTTTGGCCCGATTCGAGTCCCAGACATATGGTTTCAAGTCCCAGTCAGGGTTTTGGCTGGGTTTGAGTTCCAGCTGAGTAGGTTCGAGTCCTAATCTGAGGTGCATGGTTTCAGCTGGCAACCATGAAGGGACAGTGATAAGCTAGACCAACTTCCACGCATCATCAACACTGTTGGGGATGTCTTCTGTGCCATTTCTTTGCGACAAGTTATTAGGCACTAACACCTGGTTGGGAGATTGCCTTGGAAGGGGTAGCATATAAAATCTCTTTTGTTATTATAGACACTTATGGTTTCACTCTAATGCCTTTGCAAAATGCTTCCTCAAGAAGATTTATAGAAAGGACTTTTGGATAAATACAAGTTTTTGACTTTCAGACCATAAGGCTGAACTGGGTAAGAAATTGAAGAATTCTAATGATAAACCTGATGGCTTCATAAAGCTGTTAACAAGGGACCCCCCTCCCAGTGGTGCAGTGGTTAAGAATCCACCTACCAATGCAGGGGACACAGGTTTGATTGCTGGTCCAGGAAAAACCCACACACCATGGAGCAACTAAGCCCATGCACCACAACTACTGAGCCTGTGCTCTGGAGCCCACATGCCACAATGACTGAGCTAGCATGCAGCAACTACTAAAGCCTGTGTGCCTAGAGCCTGTGCTCTGCAACAAGAGAAGCCACAATGAGAAGCCCACACATTGCAACAGAGTAGCCCCCACTCACCACAACTAGAGAGAAAAGTCCTCACGCAACAATGAAGACACAACGCAGCCAAAATTTTTTTAAATAAAAAAAAAATTAAAAAAATCATGTTTAAAATAAACCTGTTAACAAAAAAATAAAACAAAAAATAAAAAGTTAATAAAATCCAAGTATGAGGGTTCCTCTCATCTTGGCTAGCACTATTTGTTTTGGGTACTTTCAATAGGAGAGGGTAATACGGGTCTCCCCCAAATAAGTAAAAGCACCCATTTTAATTTGCAGCAAAGCTGAATAGAAGATTCCTCTGAGCTGACAAGCATTTCCCATTCCTCCCATGCAATCAGCTTTGGGATCCAACCTAAGGAATTGAAGGGACTTGCTTGTCTCCTGCAGGCTCATGACTGGCACTGATAAATCCTTGCCTTGCAGCATTTCAGACAGCTTTGATCAACAAATCAATGAGAGCCACAGGCACCTGGTTTATGTAAAGAGCCTTTTCATTTCCTCCACTGATCCAGCAGCTGCTCCTTCCATTTGGGGACCCCGCTTTTATATACAGGCAGAGTTCAAAAGGAGGACACTGCAGCAGTATTTACTCTGATGCCTTCCTCCATTCAAGGAAATGAGCTAGAACTAACTGGAAAGTACAAGCACTGCACTTTCCCCAGGGGGAAAATGTTGCTGCCTAGGGAGACAATATGTTCCTGTTATTAAAATAATTTTAGGATCCAAAAGAGTTAAGTTCAAACACAGAACCATCAGCAAAGAATGAGAGGAGTCTTAGACTACTGTAACTCTTTTACATGCAAACAGTACACTTTTTGAAGTATAATTTATTCAGATTACACCTACCATGTCAGCTGATGTACATTCCACCTAACACCAAAATATATTAAACATGGGAGACAAATGAATGAGTGAAAGGTGATATACCATGGATCTAAGTAAGAACTATACCTTTCTGAGATGTGAAAAGAAGATGGAACTTCAGTGTTCAGTCAAACTCAACCTAACTACAGTAATCAAGGAGACTCTACAGCAGGCCAGAAAGAGCAGTCCTTAACTCAGACATCAATGTAAAATTCCCAAATACATGGCTCAACCAATCAGATTTATAGAAATTATCTGATAGAAAATCTATACCATATACTTGAAGCAACTCTCTAGGTACAGACATGTTTTTATATTATGTGTCTGAAATTCATTACTACCAAGATCAGAGCTAAAGAATTTCTTTAAACAGAGCCCCAACACTGAGTAAACTCCAAGAGATATGTTTGTAATGCTGACTTGAACCTCATTATCAGTTTTTATTTTTCTCTTAAATATTTCTCTTATCAGTCAGATGCCCCTCTCCATCAGTGGGAGGAATAGTTAAATAATCAACTTATGTTATTAAGTCAACAAATATTTACCAAGTGTATATCATGTGTGAAGCACTAGTTAAGACACTGGGTCATCCATACAGTTAAATTCCACACAGTCTAAAAAGAACAAGGAAAATCTGTACATGTTGGGGAAAACTACAAGAAGAAGGAGAAAGAGAAGGGGAAGGGGGAGAGAAAGGAGGAAGAGGATAAGGAGAAGAAGAGGAAAGAAAGAAAAGATGATCATGTAAATAGTCTTTCATTTACATTTTTTAATTATTTATATTTGTATTTGTATGTGCACTTAAGCATATGGTCAATTTTTGGTACAACAGACAAGGAACCACTGACAATCTCTGGGGAGTGGGGTGCCTTTGGGTGGAAGGGAAACTCAATTTCCATCACTGTGGCTGCAATTTTTAACCATGTATATCTGTATTAAGTATGTTATAATTAAAAAATAAATGTCACAGCACCACTTTCTAAAGTAGACATCATTTTCACTGAAAATGAAAAAGAGATTTCAAAGAACCATGAGTTTGCATAATTTTACCTAGTGTTCAAATATTTTAAACCTAAGGGATGTATATTTTCAAGTAAAATTAGTATTCAATAAACGATTAGAGGTTTGGAAAGCATGCAAGTTGCGTCTGTTAGCACCCCAAACACCGATATCCATGTGTGCTTATGTGTGCACTCTATGCCCTATGTCTCAAATCTCTTTCTTCCTGCCCAACCCAGCGAACCCCCATAAAAGGCTGCCCTTCCTCTCAAACTGGCTACAATGTAAGACACAAGTATTCCTGTTATTACATGTTCTAGCTTGTAAACAGAATATTATGTTTTATTGTTGTGGAAGATGAATAGAATATACTGTATCTACCCAACACACATGCCTGTGTGTGCATGCACACACACACAGGATTATATACACACATATACAACCTGATATTCATGTATTTTTCAACTGTGGGTCCCCAGATGGTTTTTTTTTCTTTCAGTGAGTCATTCACTAGCCTATGATATAAAATATTTTCCTACTGGGAGATTTACAATGCTAATGGTCAAGCCTACATATGGTATTGTCATAAGAATTAGATAAATTGAAGCATGTGAGAGTCCCTAACTCAGATCCTAGAACCAAGCAGTCACTCAATAAATCTTTGTAGCATATGAATACACTGAATACGTATGTTGAAAGTGAATGCCAACCTATGAACATTTTAGAAACTAACCTCTAAAAGAAACAGTCACATTAGAAAAAGGAAAATCTGAGTAGTTCACTAGATGTTTTTCTCCTTGACTGGTTAAAACAGCAAATCTATCAATAAAGCATTTTCAATTTATTAAAATAATTAAAACATGGATTGGGATAAATACCCAAGTATCTATTTCTGAATGTGATGCTACAGTGAATGCTGTCGTTGAAGAATAGTTTCTAATCCATTTTCCAGAACTGAGGAGACTTTTGCCTTCTAACAGCAATTATCACATTAGAAGAAACTTACCATCTAAATAACAGGGTTTTGTGCCAAGCACAGCCAATAGAGCCCATTACATTAAAAAAACAAAAGGATGTAACAGTTTGAGGATGACACAAATGAATAGCACCCAAAGAATTTTACTTTTTCAAGGCACTTGAACATATGCTGTACCATTTTATGGTTTTCCATGGTATGGGAAGAAAGAGAGTTGTCTCAAGAAGGCTAAGCTACCTTCCAGGTCTCTACCAGGAGTCTCCATATCCTTATATCTTCTGGTTGCCACAACACTAAGACACCATTAAATGTAGGATTTAAGAACAACTTTTCAAGGACTTTCCTGGTGGTACAGTGGTTAAGAATCCACCTGTTAATGCAGGGGACACGTGTTCAATCCCTAGTCCAGGCAGATCCCACATGCCACGCAGCAACTAAGTCTATGTGCCATAACTACTGAGCACATGCACCACAACTACTGAAGCCTGCATGCCTAGAGCCTGTGCTCTGCAACAAGAGAAGCCACCGCAATGAGAAGCCCACGAAGAGTAGCCCCCATCTGCCACAATTAGAGGAAGCCTGCAGGCAGCAATGAAGACCTAACACAGCATAAACAAACAAACAAACAAACAAACAAACAGCTTTTCAGAGCATGAAAAGCAATACTATATTTGATGCACATCTCTGCTGTAAAAATTATACCAATTTCAAAAATGATTCAAATTTTTACAACGCACCTACTATAATCAAACGTTTTTGGTATAGATCTCTTAAGACTCTCCAGCCTTAGTTCACTGACAACGTTTTTATTGATAGGTATAATTCAGATAATAACATAATAATTAATATCATCTCTGTCATTTACTCCAGTGGCACCTTTTCTGTGTAACAAGCTTTGCACTGCAACTAATTTAGGTTCACACAACAACCTCTTTGAAGTAGAAAATTTGTGATGTAATAATCTCCAGCAAATTCAATTAGCACAACCAATAAAAAAAAATCACACTAGCTTTTGTGAGTTGATGCCAGTTGGTTTTTTATATGGTAAAACTGTCTGACTCATACTCAAAAGTTATCTATTTTGTAATACAGATGAAGAACAGTAATTTTTTCTTATGCCATCATTCTCTTAAGTGCCCATATGTGACCAGAACTTTTGCTAAAAGTCATTTTTAGCACTTGTTGTTCTCAGGTGATTGATAGACAGGCTTGACTTCCATTCTCTGTAGGATCACTGTGGGACAGAAGACCATGGAGGTCTGATTCTCCAAGAAACAAGGTCCTCAAATATTGAAGTCTCTTTTCAATAATACAAACACTTGATTTCAGGGAAAAAAATGCAAGAAAGTGAGTGATTATGTCCAAAATGCAATGACAATACTACATTTTTAAACCAAAAATCTCATTTCTGGAACACATATGTAAGGATTAAAAAGCCAAGTTAATAGATTTGTCTTATCATATAACCTTCCCTTGTGACAAAGGCAACAAAAACTCAAGTGCCTTCTTTAATGAGAGTCAGAAGATAAAGCTATCATCGATACATGGGTCTATAAATTCTAAAATGTCAAGACATAGAAATAATGAAGAGAAAGCATCCTTGGTATATGGGAAGAAATAAAAAGTTTCATACATTGACACAAACTCCTTCATTTAACTGAAATCAATACTTTAAAAAAAATTTTGGCTGAGTGTTCTCTAATTCCTTAACAAGTCAAGTCAGTTATTTCAGATTTGCCCCATGTCTCAGGCCCACACTATGACAGAACTTCCCTCTTACTGATTTCAGGGCACGAGTTCATTCTCCTCTGGCTCTTGCTTTTCACACTGAAGTTCATATCCCTTAAAGGAAAACCTATAAATCAGTTCTCAGGACAAATGAAAAAACAGCAATGCTAAGGTCACAGAAAGATCCCAATGATATGAGGGCACATTCATTTATTCATTTATTTATTCACAAGCACCCACTCTGTGGCAGGCCCAGTGCTAGGCCTTGGACACAAATATAATGACAAATACAACTTAGTGTCTTGCCTCAAGATGTTTAAAATTTAGTCAGGGACAAATAAAATTAACGTTAAGACACATGTGCTAGGAGCAGCATTAATAAAATGCTATGGTAGTCCCAAGAATAGGGTTCTGGGATCCTTTGCACTAAAGCATAATCGGCTCTGAGGTCACCTACTTATCAGCATATAACACCTCCATGGGCAGTTAGTAGGGAAGAAAGACAGTTCTAGCAGTATCAGCACTTCTTCAATACTCATTACATTTTCTTGGATTGTGGAGATGTAGGGCCAATAAGGCCTATTATTTCCACTTCTCACATTTTGATAGAGGGATAGGGTTTCACCCCACTTCCTATAAGGGAACACAGAGAGACTACCTCCCAATTGATATAAGCAGCAATCTCTATCCAGGTTTCAATTATATCCAACTATCTGCTTCTACAGTGACCATTTTCTGCAGACCAAAAATTGAGACATGTCATCTGAAAAAGATCCATTTTTTCAAATTAAAAACTAAGTATATTTTCATAAACAGCTTTAGAGACCTAAAGACTAAATCACATGTAGCTACATACTTGACAAATAGCTTTTATTAGTTAGAAATGGCCCATAAAACTTACTGCCTGTGTTAGGATAGACAGTAACAAGTTTCACCACATCCAAATTATGTTAATGCTAATGCCCCAAAAAATTAATGAAAAGAATTGTTTCTGCTAATTTCAACAAAAATTTAAGATTTCTTCCCTAGAAATTTTAAAGAAAAGGTACTCAGAAAGGAAACTCAACAATATGCTCTAACAAACTATACCCATGGCACTATAATTCCATTCCATCCAAGACAGAACCACTTTACACAAAACTAGCTTTACAAGAAATGTTAGAGGCACTTCTTTAACTGAAAAAATAAAGGCTGCAACTAGAAACATGAAAACTATGAAAGAAAAAAGCTCATTGGTAAAGGCAAGTATATGTAGGTTAAAAGATAAAAATAGTAAAAATCATCTATATCTGCAATAAGTAGTTAAGGCATACACAAAACAAAAAGATGTAAAATAGGACGTCAAAATCAGTGAACATTGTGGGAAGAGGATTGAAAATGCATGGTTGTTAAAATGCATTTGAACTTAAGAGATCCACAACTTAAAATAATCATATCTATAGACATATAGATATATAGATTACTATATATATTAATATATAAACCTCATGGTAACCACAAACCAAAAATCTCTAATAGACACACACAAAGAAAAAAGAAAGGAATTCAAACATAACACTAAAGATGTCATCAAATCTTACAGGAAGAGAACAAAAGAAGAAATTAACAAAAGAGACCACAAAAACAACCAAAAAACAATTAACAAAATGGCAATAACTACATACCTATCAATAATTACTTTAAATGTAAATGGGCTAAATATTCCAATCAAAAGATAAAGAGTGGCTGAATGTATACAAAAACAAGACCCATATATATAATGTCTACAAGAGATTCGCTTCACATCTAAAGACATACACAGACTGAAAGTGGGGATATGGAAAAAGGTATTCTATGCAAATGGAAATGAAAAGAAAGCTGGGGTAGCAATACTTACTCAGACAAAATAGACTTAAAAAAATAATGTATCAAAAGACAAAGAAGGACATTATATAATAATCAGGTGATCAATTCAAGATTAACATACAACAATTACAAATACATAAGTATCCAACATAAGAGCACCTAAATACATAAAGCAAATATTATCAGACATAAAGGGAGAAACTGACAGTAACATAATAATAGTAGGAGATTTTAACACCCCACTTACATCAATGGACAGATCATTCAGACAGAAAATCAATAAGGAAACACTGGCCTTAAATGACACATTAGACCAAATGAACTTTATTGATGTACATATAGAACTTTCTAACTAAAAACATCAGAATACACACTCTTTTCAAGTGCACATGGAACATTCTCTAGGATAGATCACATACTAGAGCACAAAACAAGTCTCAGTAAATTTCAGAAAACTGAAACCATAACAAGCATTTTTTTCTGACTACAAAGCTATAAGACTAGAAATCAACTATAAGAAAAAACTGCAAAAAACACAAACACATAAAGGCTTTTAAAGAATATGCTACTAAACAACCAACTGAAAATAAAAACATACCTGGAGACAAATGAAAATGAAAACACAATAACTCCAAATCTACGAGATACAGCAAAAGCAGTTCTAAGAGGGAAGCCTATAGTGATACAAATCTACCTCAGCAAACAAGAAAAATCTCAAATAAGCAACCTAATTTACACTTAAAGGAACCAGAAAAAGAAAAACAAACAAAACCCGACATTAGTAGAAGGAAAGAAATCATAAAGATAAGAGCAGAAATAAATAAAGTAGAGACTAAAAAACAGAAAAGATCAAACTAAGAGCTGGATCTTTGAAAAGATAAAAGTGATAAACATTTAGCCAGACTCATCAAGAAAAAAAAAAAGAAATTAATAATATCAGGAATGAAAAAGGAGAAATTATAATCAACACCACAGAAATACAAAGGATCAGAAGAGGTTACTACAAACAATTACACACCAATAAAATGAACAACCTAAAATAGACAAATTCCTATAAATGTACAATCTCCCAAGACTGAACTAGAAGGAAATAGAAAATATGAACAGACCAGTTATCAGTAATGCAATTGAGTCAGTAATAAGACAATCCCCACCACCACCACCACCACACAAAAGTCCAGGACCAGATGCCTTCACAGATGAATTCTACCAAACATTTAGAGAAAAGTTAACACCTATCCTTCTTAAACTGTTCCAAAAAATTGCAGAGGGAAGAAGCCTTCTAAACTGATTCTATGAGGCTTGCATCACCCTGATACCAAAACCAGACAAAGATATCACAAAAAAAAAAAAAAAAAAAAAGAAAAAGAAAATTACAGGTCAATATCACTGATGAACATAGATGCAAAAAAACTTCAACAAAATATCAGCAAACTTAATTTAACAATACATTAAAAAGATCACATACTATGATGAAGTGGGATTTATCCCATGTATGCAAGTATTGTTCACTATCCACAAATCAAGCAATGTGATATACTACACAAACAAATTGAAGAATAAAGATCATATGACCATCTCAAAAAATGCAGAAAAAGCTTTTGATAAAATTCAACATCCATTTATGATAAAAGCTCTCCAACAAGTGGGAACAGAGGGAACATATATGAACATAATAAAGGCCATATATGATAAGCCCATAGCTAACATCATACTCAGTGGTGAAAAGCTGAAAGCATTTCCTCTAAGATCAGAAACAAGACAAGGATGCCCACTCCCACTACTTTCATTCAAGTTTTGGAAGCCCTAGCCACAGCAATCAGAGAATAAAAAGAAATAAAAGAATCTAAATTGAAAAGGAAGAATTAAAACTGTCACTGTTTGCAGATGGCATGGTACTATACATAGAAAATCCTCAAGACACCATCAAAAAACCACTGAAGCTCATCAATGAATTTGGTAAAGCTTCAGGATACAAAATGAATATACAGAAATCTGTTGCATTTCAATAAACAAACAATGAACTATCAGAAAGAGAAATTAAAGAAACAATCCCATTTACTATTGCATTGAAAAGAATAAAATATCCAGGAATAAGTTTAAGTAGGTAAAAGACTTGTACCTTGAAAACAATAAGACGCTTATGAAAGAAACTGAAAACAACACAAACAGATGAAAAGATACAACATGTTCACGGAATGGAAGAATTAATATTGTCAAAATGACCATAATACCCAAGGCAATCTACAGATTCAATGTAATCCCTGCCAAAATATTAAGGGCAGGGACTTCCCTGGTGGTGCAGTGGTTAAGAATCCACCTGCCAATGCAGGGGACACAGGGTCAAACCCTGGTTCAGGAAGATCCCACATGCCGTCGAGCAACTAAGCCTGTGTGCCACAACTACTAAGCTTGCGCTCTCGAGCCTGCTAGCCACAACTATTGAGCCCACATGCTACAACTACTGAAGCCCACATGCCTGGAGCCCATGCTCTGCAACAAGAGAAGTCACGGCAATAAGAAGCCTGCGCACTGCAACAAAGAGTAGCCCCCACTCACCACAACTAGAGAAAGCCCACACCCAGCAACAAAGACACAATGCAGCCAATAAATTCATTAATTAATTTAAAAATATACCAAGGGTGGGCTTCCTAGGTGGTGCAGTGGTTAAGAATCTACCTGCCAATGCAGGGGACACGGGTTCGATCCCTGCTCCAGGAAGATCCCACATGCCACGGAGCAACTAAGCCCGTGTGCCACAACTATTGAGCCTGCGCTTTAGAGCCCATGAGCCACAACTATTGAGCCCATGTGCTGCAACTACTGAAGCCCACGAGCCTAGAGCCCGTGCTCTGCAACAAGAGAAGCCACAGCAATGAGGAGCTTGCGCACCACAACAAAGAGTAGCTCCCACTCACCGCAACTAAAAGAAAGCCCACATACAGCAAAAAAGACCCAACACAGCCAATTAAATAAATAAATAAATAGATAGATAGATAGATAGATAGATAGATAGATAAATTTATTAAAATATATATACATGTGTGTATATACATACCAAGGGCATTTTTCACAGAACTAGAACAAAGAATCCTAAAATTTGTTATGCTAACAAAAAGACCAAACAATAGCCAAAACAATCTTGAGAAAGAACAAAGCTGGAGGTATCATGCTCCTTGATATCAAATTATACTACAAAGTTACAGTCATCAAAACAGTATGGTACTGGCACAAAAACAAACACACAGATCAATGGAACACAATAGAGAGCCCAGAAATAAACCAACACTTACATGGGTAATTAATCTATGACACAGGAGGCAAGAATATACAATGGGGGAAAGACAGCCTCTTCATTAAACAATGTTGGGAAAACTGGACAGCTATATGCAAAATAATCAAGCTGGACTACTCTCTCACACTACACACAAAAATAAATACAAAGTGAATGAAAAACATAAATGTAAGACCTAAAACCATAAAACTTTCAAAGAAAATATAAGCAGTACTCTCCTTGACATTAGTCTTAGTAATATGTTTTTGGATATGTCTCCTCAGGCAAGAGAAACAAAAGCAAAAATAAACAAACGGGACTATATCAAACTTCAGCTTCTGCACAGTGAGGAAAACTACCAACAAAATCAAAAGGCCACCTCCCGAATGAGAGAAGACCTTTGTAAATGATATATCTGACAAGGGGTTAATATGTAAAATATACAAAGAGCTCACACAATTCAACATCAAAAAAAAAAAAAAAAAAAAAAAGCCTGATTTTTTTAAACGGGCAGAGGACCTGAATAAACATTTTCTTAAAGACACACAGATGGCCAACAAGCACATGAAAACATCCTCAGCATCACTAATCACCAAGGAAATGCAAACCAAAACCACAATGACATATCAGGTATCACCTCACACCTGTCAGAATGGCTATTATCAAAATCACAACAAATTAGAAGTGTTGGCAAGGATGTGGAGCAAAGGGAACTACCATGAACTGCTGGTGGGAATGTAAATTGATGCAGCCATTGTGGAAAACAGTATGAAATTTATCAAAAAATTAAAAATAGAACTACTATATGATCCAGCAATTCCACTCCTCACTATCTAATCAAAGAAAACAAAAACACTAGTTAGAAAAGATATATACACCCCTATGTCACTACACCAGTATTTACAATAGCCAAGGTACAGAAGTAACCCAAGTATCAGTAGATGAATGGATATAGAAAATGTGGTATATGTAAATATAAAATGGAATATTACTCAGCCATAAAAATGAATGAAATCTTGCCATTTGCAATAACATGGATGGACTTAGAGGGTATTATGCTAAGTAAAATGTCACGCAGAGAAAGACAAATACTGTATAATTTTTAAGAAAATAAAACAAATGAACAAACATAACTAATGAGAAATAGTTATAGATATGGAGAACAAACAGATAGTTGCCAGAGGGGAGAGGGGTTGGGGGAAGAAAGGAGGTGATGGAGATTAAGAGGTACAAACTCCCAGTTGCAAAATAAATGATTCATAGGTATGAAATATACAGTGCAGGGAATATAGTCAATAACTATGTAGTATCTTTGGTGACATACCATAACTAGACTTAGCATGGTGATCATTTTGAAATGTGTAGAAATACCAAATCACTATGTTGTGTAATGGGAACCAACACAGTGTTATAGGTCAATTATACTTCAAAAACAAATTCATTGAAAAAGAGATCAGATTTGTGGTTACAAGAGGCAGGAGGTAGGTAGAGAGGGAATTAGACGAAGTTGGTCAAAAGGTACAAACTTCTAGTTGTAAGTAAGTACTATGAATATAATGTACAACATGTTAGATATAATCAACACTACTATGTGTTATATATGTAAGTTGTTAAGAGAGTAAATCCTAAGAGTTCTCATCACAAGAAATATTTTCTCTTTTTTTTTCCAGCTCTTTATTGTAGTATAATTGCTTTACACTGTTGTGCCAGTTTCTGCTCTACAACAAAGTGAATCAGGTGCATTTATACATATATCCCCATATCCCCTCCCTCTTCAGCCTCCCTCCCACCCTCCACATCCCACCCCTCTAGGTCATCACCAATCATCCAGTTGATCTCCCTGTATTATGCAGCAGCTTCCCACTAGCTATCTGTTTTACATTTGGTAGTGTATATATGTCACTGCTACTCTCTCACTTCATCCCAGCTTCCCCTCCCCATGTTCTCAAGTCCGTTCTCTACATCTGCATCTTTATTCTTGCCCTGCCACTGGGTTCATCAGTACCATTTTTTTTAGATTCCATATATATGCATTAGCATACGGTATTTGTTTTTCTCTTTCTGGCTTACTTTTATGACAGACTTCTAGGTCCATCCACCTCACTACAAATAACTCGATTTCATTCCTTTTTATTTCTGAGTAACATTCCATTGTATATATGTGCCACACCTTCTTTATTCATTCATTTGTTCGTGGGCATTTGGGTTTCTTCCATGTCCTGGCTATTGTAAATAGTGCTGCAATGAACACTGTGGTACATGTATCTTTTTGAATTATGGTTTTCTCAGTAGTGGGATTGTTGGGTCATATGGTAGTTCTATTTTTAGTTTTTTAAGGAACTTCCATACTGTTTTCCATAGTGGCTGTATCAATTTACATTCCCACCAACACTCCCTTTTCTCCACATCCTCTCCAGCATTTATTGTTTCTAGGTTTTTTGTTTTTTTGTTTTTTTTTTTTTTGATGATGGCCATTCTGATTGGTATGAGATGATACTTCATTGTGGCTTTGATTTGCATTTCTCTCATGATTGGTGATGCTGAGCATCTTTTCATGTGTTTGTTAGCCATCTGTATATCTTCTTTGGAGAAATGTCTATTTAGGTCTTCTACCCATTTTTGGATTGCATTGTTTGTTTTTTTGATATTGAGCTGCATTTTTTTGTATCTATATGAGATGAATGTTCACTAAACTTATTGTGATAATCATTTCATGATGTATGTACACCTTAAACTTATATAGTGCTGTATGTCAATTATATCTCAATAAAACTGGAAGAATAAAAACTGCTTTACTTAGATGTTTTGTACTCATTTTTAAAAAGCCCCTCATGATGAAAAAAAAAACCTTATTTTATCCTTAATAATCCAGACCAGAAATCTATATTAACTGAGCCCACTGGCTAATTACTCACCATACATTTCACATTGCGTAGATACAACCTAACACCTATTATAGATCTTGCAAGCGACCTTGAAATTCTTGCAAGAATGTCAGTAGGGAAGATAGATCCAGACTGATCTATCCAAACCATTATCTGATTCAATAATGGTTATTAATACAGTATGCTGAAAAAAAAAATCAGTAGGCATTTAACACATTTTAAATTGGTTTGTAGAGGCCTAGACTTTGCAGTTTCTAAAACTATTCACGAATTTTGGTAATCCCAAATAGTTTCTTTCTGGCTTTTATTTTGCAAAATATCTCAAAAAAGAGCAGGCCAACTGGATAAAGTGGTGATCAACGGACCAAATAGCTTAAAGCCAGTAATCAATTTTAGTCTTAAAAAGCCCTTTATACCTAGTATAATATTTACTCTTAGAATACTTCCCTTTCAATCATGTGTTCAGTGGTGTCATTATCTGCCTCTCCCTCACTAATGCCAAAAACATTGAGAAAAGTTTACTGTAAAACTTTATAAAAGACTTCATACATCATGATTAGCTCCTAGCACATATATTTAATAATCTAAATTTTTTGGTAGGATGAAAAACTGAATGAGTGGTTTATTTTACAGGCCTCAGTGACACAATGGCAAATGGCATATTTCTAATCTTAATTGTGGTTACAGTGCACTGTGGATACAGCATCATTGTCAAGGCCTTAGCAAGACAACTACCAACACCAAAGTATTTTTAGCTTCTAGTGGCATGTTATAAGCACTGCACAGAAAAATTAGGACACATCACCCAAGTCCTTTAAGAGAGTCCAAATTAAATAAGCCCAAGCACCAGCAAAATTTTTAATTTAAAATTATTGCTCTAGCATTATGGGGACAAAACTAGGTAGACAGACTGTCATTTTTTCAAGTCATATGCAATCAGAGAGTAAAGAAAGGAGCTAAATCATTTACATGGTTATTATGTGTAACTGACTTGGGTGGACAATGAGTAGACAGACTCACTGAGTTTTCAAGGTTGATATTCGTAAAGTTGACAGTTTGACAAGAGTTAACAGGAAAAAGAAGTGTTAAAACATAAACCCTTTGTTTTTAATATTTAGTTATATGATCTTCTTTAATATTTAATGATATGATTACTATTTTGCCATAACACAGATGAGACGGCAAGCATCTTACGTGAGACAAATAAGAAATACATCTGAGAGTTGAGAAAAGCAAGGGATTGTTAAAGGGGAAAGAATTGGTGCTGGGGGAGGGAATGAGCACTGTAAATGAAGATTTCAAAGAGTAGCTTCAGGACATGAAAGAACAGTTCTCTCTCTGCTTGACTCATCAAGCCATGCTCAGGAAAGAAAATGATATTATCTCTTCTCTACTGAACAGACTAATAAAATAAGACAGAAACTGATCAAAATAACAGAAAGAAAAGAAGAGGGAAGACACAAGAGATTATATGACAAAGGTCAATGCAGAATGAAAGGAAGTCATTTAGAAAGATAAAAAGTATCAGCAATGTTCAAAGAAGACTCCAATCAGAACCAACTGAAATTCATAAAGAAAGATGTTTGGTCACCCACAGCCTGGAAAAAAGATGAGTGCAAAACAGATGTGACAAAGAGATGTGCAAAACAGAAACTGTGAAACTAGGAGAATCCCCCTAAACTGGGGGCTGTAAATGGGAGAAATATCACACCAATGGTTTCCAGCTCTGGCTGCACATTAGAATTGCCTGGGAAACTTAAAAAATATCGATGCTCAGACCCAACTGGAGAGACTGATTCACTTGATTCAGATTGCATCTATGTACAGAAATTATTTTAAAGCTGTCCAGGTGACTCTAATATAAAGGCAGGCTGAGAACCATGATTTTCATTCCTACTGTTTGATAGAAAAGAGATCATAGCCAAAGGGGTTTGGAATTCATCTTCTCCAGCAATTTTCTGAAGATATCTCTTGGCATCTATTGGTATAATATGTAATGAAACAGACAAACTGGGAAACCAGAGACGTCACTCCAAGTCCTGATTCATCTACATCACCTCAGGCATGGTCTTCCATTCTGTAAAAATAAAGTGAAGAGCCAGGCAGTTATACAAACTCCTCTGCAGTATAGAGAAGGTATTTTCTTGTTCAAGTAACTTCCTCCAATGTGGCTTCTCATCTTCTTCACTGCTCCTATCAAAGTCTTTTGAGTTATCAGCAGATTCAATCACTTTGATTTCTACAACACCATCAGCTGATACCCACTCATCTCCCTACACTAAGGTTATTCATAGAACATGAAGGAGGCTCTTCCTTCTTCATTTCAGAAACTCATAACTGAGTATTTACAAGAGGGCTTCCTTTAACATCTATAAATTCCACACCAGAAGATAATATTTTCAGACATGACCCAGACCACAACCTTTTTTAAGCTTTCTAACAATGTTTGACTTTGAAGATAATTCAAGGCATAAACAAAATGATAAATGACATTTTTAATATTATGTTGATATTGAAATTCTATACATGGGGTCTAACTGATGGATCAACTTTCTCATAAAATTCTGGTCTGAGGAATAGTTTATATTCTAAATAATACTCCAGATCCCAAATTGAATCAGCAGGAGTTGGCAAACTATGGCTCAAGTCAAATCTAACCCACAGAACTGACACATTTGTATACTGTCTATGGCCGCTTTCACACCACAACAGCAGAGTTGAGTAACTGCAACAAAGACTGTATGGTTCATAAAGCTTAAAATATTTGCTATATGGCCCTTTACAGAAAACATTTGCTGACCTCTGTACTAGAGGGTGAGACTAAGGAACACTGCTGTCAGACACTTATCCTGCTACCTCAGAGGACCCTCTGCCACTTCCCACCTCAATAGAGTTTGCTCTGCTACATTCTGATAAGTCTTTAGCTCTAATGAGATTTCTCACTGATGTTACAACATATGATGTAATCGATCAAACAGAAATTTTTTAAAATCTGTTTCTTCCACACTTTTGAAAAAATGGGAGGGAGAGGTTGATGACTGAATGAGCACATAAATCTTGCCTATCTTCCACATAAAATCCCACGAAATAACTAAACACATATTTTTTAAAAGATTTTTTTTGATGTGGACCATTTTTAAAGTTTTTATTAAATTTGTTACAATATTGCTTCTGTTTTATGTTTTGGTTTTTTGGCCATGAGGCATGTGGGATCTTAGCTCCCTGACCAGGGATCAAACCCACACCCCCTGCATTGGATGGTGAAGTCTTAACCACTGGACTGCCAGGGATGTCCCTAAAAATGCATTTTTAAATGTGTGAAACATTCCTGCAAACCAAGAAAGGGTTCCATGATAAGACAAAGAGTTTAAGAAAAGACCATATACAGACAGGATCAGCTTGACTCAGAAGCAAAACCAAAGGAAACCACATCCCAAAACCCAGAGAGGCAAAAACTGCTTATAAAGTAGAAACGTGTGGGGGAAACCAAACTCAAGGTCAACTGAGGCAAGATATAGAAGAAGCCCCTGAGGTATTCATCAAGAGTGATCTACTACAGAACTAGATTTGGAGTTTCTTCCCACTTAACCTTTTACCACTCTCTCTCTTGTGCTAAGCAACAGACAGCAGAGACACTGACCACTGGCTAAAGCAGTGGATGTGGAGCTAGGGTCATAGAGGCAGAGTAGTTACTGAACACTAGGAAAGACACAATTTGCTGATATCCAAAAGACAAGTAACCAGCAGACATCTCCCAGAGAATGTCCTTATTCCCTCCACATGAACTGGAGATACAGTATGGAAGGGAAAACAGGGACTTTCAAATACAAAGACAAAGAGATAAATAAGAATCACCAAATGTTTTAGGAAACCCATGCCAAACTCAGTAAACTAACACCCAAGGAAGTAGAGCAAAAAGAAGATAAATTTAGAATAAATATATTTACTTTTTTCAACAGTTGGGATTTGATATTACATCTATAAATAGATTAACTAGAGAACTTTTAAATTAAAATTTTAATCACTGGAAGAAAACTGAATGAGGGACCAAAAAGTAGATGGTATTCAACTGAATAGAAACTTGGGAAACTGAAAGAACAAGTCAAGGAACTCTCCCAGAATGAAGAACAAAAAAATATAGAGTTCCTAAATATGAAAGAAAAGTTAAAAGACATGGAGGATCAAGCAAGATATTTCAATATATGTATAACAGGTTTTCAGAATGAAGAAAAACAGAGGAAGAAGTGAAAGATTTTAAAGGAAAAAAAATCCCAGAGGTAAAAACACAAGTCTCAACTTGAAAAGGTTCACCAAGTGCCAAGCAAGATGAATTAAACTACACATTGTATACTGTAGTGAAATTTTAGAACATCAAAGTTAGTGAGCAAGAGAATAATACAAGCTTCAAAAGAGAAGAAACATATTGCCTACAAAGGTATAGACTGACATCAAATTTCTTATTGTCAAAACTGGGTGCTAAAAGAGAAAGGACCACTCTTCTTGAAAATAAACAAGATGTTATTTTGAATTGGTACCCCATCAAAATAACATTCAAATAGAAAGAAAAAAGAAACACATTTTTTAGACATTCCAGAATTCAGAGAATATATCTCCACAGACCATCTCTTAAAGAATTAATTAAAGATTAGCAGAAGAAATGAAACTAAGAAAGAGGAAGTGTGGAATACAACAAGCAGAGCAGGGGAAGAGAAAAAAACCCCAGACAAGGGTCACCAGATCTTAAGGAAGAAGGACAAAGCCCTCATGGCATGACTGTGGTCCTGTAGGTGGGAGGCCCAACTTTTCAAATCAATTTCTTTACCCTGGGGAAGTGCTCATCCGAGAATGCACCAGGCAGACCCACTTGCTTGGGCAGGATGTAGCTGTTCTCAGGGGTATGTTTGTCTGGGAGACCTAACACTGGGTTCTAGATAAAGAGCTTAGAAATAAAAGTCTGCAAACCACTGTCCTCCCAGGTCTGCATCTGTGCTCTCCGGTCCTTGAGATTTTCATCTGTCAAGTAGTGAAAAGTATGCCTACCCTTTCTCAAAGAACTGATCATTAGCCTCTCCAAATGGTGTGCTTCTTGAACCAACATACTCTCTAATGGAAGGGCTGTTAAAGATGAATACAGTGGTTCCCCCACCCCCATTCACGGTTTCACTTTCCACGGTTTCAGTTATCCACAGTCAAATGTGATCCAAAAATACTAAATGGAAAATTCCAGAAATAATTCGTAAGTTTTAAATTATGCACCATTCTGAGTAGCATGATGAAATATCACGCCATCCTGCTTCGTCCAGCCCGGGATATGAATCATCACTTTGTCCAGCATATACCACCCATTAGTCACTTAGCTATCTGGGTTATCAGATCAACAATCATGGTATCAAAGTGCTTGTGTTTAAGTAACCTTTATTTTCCTTAATAATGGCCCCACTCCTTGCTCCCAGAATTGAATCGAAGGGTATATCTTCCTGAGATCTTGACAGATCCAGGGAGGAGGTACCAAGTAATGCCTGTACTCTAAATTAATACATAAATATCAAGGATTTTGTTGCCTTCACAACATCCTCCTCCTGTTAGTCATCCCTAAGCAAAGTCTCAGACATTTTGAGAAAAGAGCTTTGGACTAAAGTTGTCAGGGAACCTGGCTTCTAACTGTATCTCTACTGCTCTTTAACCCAGTGACCTGGACACATCCCTTACCTTCTTACATCAAAGACTTTGTCATCTGTAATCTAATGATGATGTGAGCTTCTCAGGGTTCCTAGGTTGGTCAAATAAGATGAGGTAGGAAAGTGCCTTGAAAACTGTTAGTCACAATTTAGTGGTATTTTGAGATCTTATTCGATAAAAATGCTACTTAAAATTAAAAAAGCAAAGATGCACAAAACAAGGAATAATTCTTCCAGCTAAGAATCAGGTATCTATCTGTGAAACACATATCTACTCATGTGAATACATAGAGGGGAGGTAGACAACCTGTCTGGGTTTTCTTCTTACATTCACCTCTAAGCACAGTAACTAAACATCTTCCTAAGAATAGAGAAAAAAAGAAAAAAACAGCCCATTTTTTCCCTTCAAGAACAGCCTGAGGAAACCACGTTAATAAGAGCCCAGTGTGATACAGACTCAAGTGGAAGAGTCTGTGGATACCTCATTTCAAAGCTCAGGAGGGAAACCATAAGCTGTATCAAGCACTGTGTTTTGTATCAATCTGAATCATGAACCTCTCCAAATTTCTCCAGGAACAGTATCAGTATCAGGGTTGCTAGCTCCCAACTTATGCCCTTAAACTAGCCTTTTATCATAACGCTCATTATGCCAGTGTTGCCCCCAGAAAAGGGTACATTTTTAAAGTTGTGACCCTCAATAATTTATGAACCTGACAGAATGATGTCAAAGCCATTTAAATTTCCAGAAGAAATACACCATAGAAATAACGGGGATTGAAATTGATCCAAGGGGTATTAAAATGGATGTGTACTGCCCTTTGTCTCATAGGTAATAAATGATGCTATACAAGTAAACAGCAATGCAAAATATTAGAAAAATCTGAGATAATAACTTGAGATCATTCTTCTTGGAAGCCACTTATTTCAAGAGGGAAGTGATACTGCCTAGAGGCAGTGACAAGCAAGCATAGTCTTGCCTGGATTAGATCTAGCACAACGGTCGATTGCTATCCTTAGGGTATGGTCAAATGTGAAAAGCAAACACAATCTATATCATCCTCATTTATATTTCATCCAATAAAGTTGATCATCACCTGTAATAACAAAATATTTCTTCATTCACTGAAGAAATTTTTTTCTGCTGATAAATCTAACAATCTTGTTCCTATACTTAGATGCTTCTTAAAATAGTTATTGTTGTTGATATACAAAACCACACACTTTTAATGTATACAACTTGGTTAGTTTAGACATATGCATAAACCCATGAACCCATATCTCAGTAAAGCTGTTACAAAAAAAGAAAATAATAAAGACACATGTATACAAGAAAAAAATAATAGTACCTTGTGGGCTATTTTAGAAGCAAGGTGTCCACAATGCTCAAAAACACAAATGTCCATGATTAGTGGAGAATAAGTAGCTGTAGTAGCTGAGGTGTCCAAAACCAGGTCTACAGTATAAAGGAAATTCTCGACGCCTGAAAGTGTACAAATTTCCTATGTTAGGCGTGCCCCCTGGTTAGGCTACCCCTAAAAGAGACACTGTCCTTTGGCAGTTTGGAAACCTTTGAACTCCAGGGTATAGGATGCACATGGAAGAGTTATAAATGTAGAACGACTGCTACTGGATTAGTTTCATGTGAGGTAACAATAAGAGCTACCTCCCAACATCAAAAGTATATATGAAGCCTAGCCCAGTGAGGCTCAGAACACATGAGGTTTGACCTCTGCCCTGTAGTCACTGCTCACCAGACACCTAGGGGTCAGAAATCTGTGGGAGCCACTTCAGGGAATTTGTCCCAAGAGAAGTCTTGTTCAACAAAGATATATATTGATTGTTGATTCATTTTGTATTTTTTTATGAAATAAACTGATTTGCCTTACCCAGGATAATACACCTGGAGATATCAGAGTCCTCGTTTTCTGCCAACCTAAAATTAGTACTCAAATCTTAAGGTGAGAGCAAGTCCACCAATAGTAGCCTCATAAACATCAATTACCATTAGTATAAATCCCTAAATGATAACTAATTCTTCCAAGGTATTTAACTGATTCTCCCCAGAATTTCTGTACACACAGTGGTCTTCTCTCCAGAGGCACATGATGAGGGTTTCCTCTTAAGGAAAGGGAAACTAGACATTTCATTGGAGAAGATCAGAATTTCAGATACTGGGATCAAAACTGTTATGAGGATTTTGTTGAATCCCTACCAGTGAAAAAGCAGTAAGTTCAGAAAAACTACAGTAGAATCTCTAAGATACCATTTCTTAATGATTTGGATAGTAGATAATAAACAAAGAATTGCAGAATCTCAACAAATAAGCATAAAGTAGGAAAAAATTCATATTTGTTAAGTCTCCCCCAATCTTCACATGGGACCCCAACCCCAATCATCCTGTGGTCAAGCAGAACTCTCCAAAGGAAGCTGCCCCATCATTCTCAACACAGTTCCCCGCCCTCCCCAGAACAATGGCCTCACCACAACTAAAATGATTTCCTTCTTAACTTGTATTTAAACGTCACTTAGGCCAAACCCCACTTTTCAAATCACCAAAACAAGACCCACCAAAAGATATTCTTTACCACTTTCAAATTCTTTTGGGGCTTCCTCATCTTACTCTGCTCTTGCCAATTTTCTCTCCCCATCACTGTCACGCTCAAGCATTCCCCTATATCAAAGTCAACAAGTATGTGGCACACGATTCACAACATGGCTAGGAGCTGGCAGAGTAATGGCCCCCCCAACAGGTGTCCATATGTTAATTCCCAGAACCTCTGAATACACAGGAAAAAAAGAATTTGCAGATATGATTAAGGTTATGAACCTTAGAATGGAGAGTATGTCCTGGGTTATCCGGGTCAATCAAATCTAATCAAATGAGCCTTTGAAAGCTGAGAACCTTTCCTGGCTGCACTCAGAAAGATGAGGCAGAAGAAGAGGCAGGAGAAATTCGAAACATAAGACTCAATCCATCATAGCTGGCTTGGAAGACAGGAAACAAACCACAAGCCAAGGAATGTGGGCAACCTCCAGAAGCTGAGAACCACCCCTGACCAATGGGAGCAAGAAAATGGTTGTGTTGTCTCAAACCACTAAGTTTGTGGTAATTTGTTACAGCAACAATAGAAAACTACCATAGTGGTTATTATCTGTATTAACAGCTATAAGTTGCTCTTCTTTAATACTTAGTACAGGCTTTTGTCTGGTTCTTTGTGAATTATTTCCATAACAAAAGAATTTGACAAGCTTGTTATTTTACCATTTTATTGCTTTCAATTTAAATTAAGATTTGCCATTTATGTATAATTGGGTATAGAAATCCACCATCTTATCAAATGACTAGGAAAAGTTTTTAACAGAAAAATCATAATCCTCCATCCCCAAACCACCTAAATAGGTACATTGTTTAGCTCTATATATGTTATGCTAAGTTCTAGTAATGCCAAATAGATTTGGTTGCCTAAATATGGAAGAATCAAATTTCAGGCTGTGAAAGTTTTAAATTCCTTCAAGTGAGAAAGCCCTAGGGGCCATATCAGCAATGTTTGAAGAGATATGGTGCTAAGGAAATTTAATAAACAGTTTTCTTCAGTCACTAAATCTGTTTCAACAACATACATTCACACTCACTCTCATAAATGAAATCTGCTTGAAAATAAAATCTCTCAAGTTGGTTGACTGATGTTAACATTTTCCAAGGCCCAGATTATCCATAAATAATCATGTAGTTATTCTTAAAACATTCTTTGTTTATCAAAGTGTTGGTACTATGAATTCTCCTTTGAACCAGTAACATTTTACCAGTTCCCTCATCAATAAGTGAGTTAAATAAAATATTTGGCATGTGTATTAGTCAGGGTTCTCCAGAGAAACAGAACCAATAGTAGAGATATATATAGCTTTTTTGGGTTTTTTAAAATTATCATTAGATATATAGAGATATATAGATATACAGTAGTCCCCCCCTTATCCATGGTTTCTGCAGTTTTAGTTACCCACAGTCAAACATGGTCCAAAAATATTAAATGGAAAATTCCAGAAATAAACAATTCATAATTTTTAACTTGTGTGCCATTCTGAGTAGCATGATGAAATCTTGAGCCATTCTGCTCCATTCCATCCAGGACATGAATCATACCTTTGTCCACTACCTGTGCACACTACCTACCCATTAACATAGGAAAAAACACAGTATGTATAGGATTTGGTACTATTTGAGGTTTCAGGCATTCACTGGAGGTATTAGAACATATCCACCATAGATAAGGAGGGACAGACTACTGTATATACTATAGATAGATAGATGATAGATTAGATAGATAGATGATAGATAGATAGATATAGATAGATAGATAGATGATAGATAGATAGATAGATAGATAGATAGATAGATAGATAGATAGTAAATAGATAGGTAGATAGATAGATGATGGATAGATAGATAGATAGATAGATAGATAGATAGATAGATAGATAGATAGATAATCTGTAGCTGTAGATATTGAGAGGAGAGAGATTGAGAGATTGATTTTAAGGAATTGGCTCATGTAGACTCTGGCAAGTCCAAAATCTGCAGGGCAGGCCAGCAGGCTGGAGACCCAGGGAAGAGGTAATATTTTAGCTCGAGGCCAAAGCCAGTCTGTTGGCAGAATTCTGTCTTCCTCTAGGAAGTCAGTATTTTTTCTTTTAAAGCCTTCAACTGATTGGATGTACTGACTAGATAAGCCTCACCCATAGAATGAAGGGCAATCTGCTTTATTCAAGGTCTCTGATTTAAATGTTAATCTCATTTAAGAAAAGTACCTTCACAGAAACATCTAAATAATGTTGGACCAAATATCTGGATCCCATGGTCTTGCCAAGTTGACACATAAAATTAACCATTACAACATGTCCATATTATATTTGAATGAAAGCCATGATTTACCTCTATTAAAAAAAAAAAGTAACCTTTAACAACTGGCAGGCCTTTGAGGCCAAGTTAGGTGGTGTCCTTTTCACTTCCAAAGGCATCACTACCCACCTCCAAAGTCAGCCAGACCTTCATAGTACTCCATACACCATAGGGGAAGCCCCCAATCATCCCCCACTGCTAAGCAAAGAACTCCAAATATCATTCTACTGATCTGTTGGTGAGCTTTGCATGTTTAGGGTCACCAATGATAAATGTTCTCATAGTCCCTGTCCTGAAGTAGATTTTAGAAAATCAACTCAGCATTCACTCAAAATACTGATTGAACATCTATTGCAATCAAGTCATTGCAGGAGATACACAGTAGTATATACCTCAAGTTGCTTAAAATGTAGTTGCAGAGATAAGATACGATGCATCAGTTCAACACAAACTCTTAAGAAGAGGTCAAGTCCAGATACTAGGTATATTTACCTGGGGTGGTCCACTCTAGCTATAGTACCCGTTGAAAGAAAATATAGTCAGGTGCACAGGTGATGATGGTAAAATGTGATGAACAATGTTAAGAGATTTACCTCCATTTTCAGGATCATGTCAAAGATTAAGAGACTAAACCCTATACTAACCAGATCAGGTGTGAAATCCTGCCCACTGGTATAGCTCCTGAAACACTGCTAGTCCTCAACCACGGCTCCTCTCTGGAGCTTTTTACAACCCAGCTTACCAGGTAACCTAGGTGACATTTTTTCAAACACTCACATAAAAATGCATTTCAGTTTCCCTAGAGATGTCAGTTTCAGGGACTCATTTAAGAGTTCCTCCCTTATCAATACAGTTATGTGTACTTTGGACCTGACTAATAGGAACTCTCTTACTCGGGAAACATAGATATCTTAGCTGACTGGCAACCAGGAAAAGGAGCTGTGAATGATAAACTGCACAAGTATAGTTCAGTTTACCTTTAATACAACAATTTAGATATTGGCTGAAAAAATATCATTTGAAGTTTAAAAACAGTTAATTATTTAAAATGATAGTTGAATTTTATTTTATTACTACATTTGGAAATGATGCATTCCTTTACATTCACTTAGCTCCATGAAGACCGTGAATCAATCAGTGCTCTCGTGATTTTAAGCATAAAATAGATAAAGTGATATTCAAATGACCATTTCTTGACATTCCCTCAAGACTTCTTTCCTTACTTGTCCCTGTCCTGGATGTTTCAGTATTACTTATACTTTTTCAGGGAGGGGATATAGCTGTTTGGGGAGGAGAAACATTTTTATGTTTGGGTTTTTTTTTTTTTTAATTTTCACCCTAACACCTAGTACACTTTCCTGACCATCTAGATGGGAGATATTTTGCTTAAGCTACAGTCCACAGCTTAATAGCAATCACAAATCTAGGAACTAAGATCGATGACAAGCTCCAAACTGGAGCACAGCAAAAAGAGAGTCCCCAAAGTCAATGCACTCAAATTTGTGCAGTTTGCTGGAAGGCCCCTAATCTTACAGACAGCCCTAACTATGTAATGACTCATTCACCACTGCCAAGCATACTGGAAATGCAGACTTTAAGGGGTGGGCAAAGGCAATTGGTTGACATGCTGTCTCCAGTGGGAGGCTTTACTGGGCACGAGAAAACCTACAATGAGCAGACAAAATTGCTCAAACAATGAAGTCTTGGGTCTTTCAGACTAACAAACTATTTTCAATAGCCCTATCCAATTTGATCTTTAAAAATTACTATCATTTTCCTCTATGTTTTCACTTTTTAATGTTTCTGAAATTGTAATCAGCCTTGGAATTAATGTGTTCCTTTAACATAATAGTGTTTCTTTCCTTTAATGAAATTCAGTGATGATCTATCTTACAATCTAGAATAGAAGAAATGAAGTTATTAATATGCATAAAAAAGTTGAACTGGGTTCACTGTCATCTGGATTGAGAACTTGCAACATTTTACAGAAATTTTCACCCCAAATAAAGCATTTTTCTCTCTTAACTTGACGTGAGGGGGTAACCTGGAAAACTATGTTACATAGAACACATCGTTCCCCAAAGATGCCTGATAAATGAACTATATACTTAGGCATATGGAGCGCCCAAAAAAGCAGCCAACTGTTATCACAAACCGTAGCTAGTTTACTTTCTTTTTTCCTGATTAACTGGTGTTTGACATTCCTGTGTCTTCAAAGACCTGCTCTAGTGAAGTTTGGAGGCTTCATAAACTTGATAGTATAACGTTTCAGCTTCATTAAAAACTGTCCATGTCTTTCTATTCTCACTTAATAAATAAAAGCTATATACCTTGAACAGACAGTGTTTCTTGGCCATTTCTCTCACTTTATTTCGGTCACAGTTAACTCACCTAGTCCTTAAGCTATCCTTCTACAAGTTAACAACTTGAAATTCCCATTTAAATATTTATAAATTTCTCTGACTGGCACTGCGATCAATAAGCACTGCATGCAAAGACCTCCCAAAGGGTCCGAGAGAGTATTGACATAAAAACAGAGGTCTTTTTAAGGGCTGATCATTCATCAATATAAAACATGTAAAACACATTCTCACAGCCCATCCCAACTTTTATAAACTGAAACACACTTCTATAGCCCACCTCAATGTCAATAAACTGAAGCACACTCTCATAGTTCACCCCAATTTCCCTAACATCCTAAAAACATGCAGAGTAGATTAGAACTAATAAACTGTTATTGCCATAATTGCTAACCACATGTCAGACAAGGGGTCTCTTTGGCAGAGACTTTCAGTACATGTGAGTGTGAATTTAAGCATGCACACACATATGTTCTTGTATGTTCTATGTATGTCCTTGTTATCACTTTACTCCCTTTCTCGCTCACTCATGAAAAGTAAATTTGAAGGAAAGTAAGAGTTACAGGAATAGCCTTGAGTCCATTTATTAAGTGAATCATTCACAAACTTTATTGTTTTACTATTAATAACAAATTACCTGTGATACTCCACAAGATCAATCTACAGTGGACATTATCCAGAGACTCCAATCTCATGTAAATGCTACATGTTAAAAAAGAATAAGACCTAAACTTGAAATAGAACTAGAGAAGGTTAGAAATTTCAGTATCTTCACCAAGATACAGAGTACCCTGATTGCATGGTAACCTCCCAGGAGTTTAGCTATTATTCTTACTAATGTAAGAATCATCTGACCCAGAAATTATCCATGAATAGACTCAAAGAAAAGTAGATTCCAAACCTATCGAGTGATTTGGAACCTACCAACTACACGTGGTGGTTCAGCCACTAGCTCCTCTTTTCAGCTCTCAGTCAAGCGGTCTTTCCCTCCCCAAGTTTGCTCTTTCTCCCTGGAGGCGGCTATCAACAGTTACTGGAACCAGTAAGTCTGAGCAATGAGCCAAAGGAGAAATGGTGAAACTAATAGTTATTTTACTTGCTACTGCACAATTCTCCGGTTTTCTTCCCAACTGTGGGCATCATTCAGTAGGCTGAGATTTCCCCCTCCTAGCTAACTGCAAGTTGGCAGGGCCTTCCTTTATCCAGCATCCCCTCATGGGTCTTCTCCATGGAGAACAGTTCTGTTTTACTTGGCCTAACATCTGATCCCAATGGCAGCTAAGGCTAAACAACATGTGTGAGAGAGCTAGATTGTCCACACCGACTGGACATAGGATCTTGGCCTCTCTCTCTCTCTGTGCCTTCCATGGAAAGGCTGGTGCAGGTTTCAATTGCCACCCTCCCTTTGATCTTCCATAAGGAGATACCAACTTACAGTTCCACTTGCCCCACCACTGTTATGAAATCCATACACAATCTGGGATATGATGCACTTCCCGATTTCAAGCTATACTACTATATTTTCTCACTTATATGTGGAATTTTTTTTAAAAGCAACCAACTCCTAGGAAAAGAGATCAGATTTGTGGTTATCCAAGGGCAGGGGAGGGAGGGAGGAAATTGGAGGAAGGTGGTCAAAAGGTACAAACTTCCAGTTATAAGATAAATAAGTATTAGGAATGTAATGTACAAAATGAGAACTATAGTCAACACTGCTCTATCACATATATGAAGGTTGTTAAGAGAGTAAATCCTAAAAGTTGTCAACACAAGGAAAAAATGTTTTGCTCTTTTTGCTTTTTCTTTTATTACATCTATATAATGGATCAACCTAAACTTATTGCAGTAATCATGTCACACTATTAGTAAGTCAAACCATTAAGCTGTACATCTTCAACTCACAGACATGTATGTCAATTATATCTCTATAAAACTGGAAAAATACTTTAAAAATAAAATAATAAGTACTAGTTAGTGAGTGCTTACTGCCTGCTAGGCACTGTGCTAAGTGTTTCCCTTATATTGTTTTGCAAATCCTCTCAACAAATCCAAGTATTTACAGAAGAGAGAACTGAGACTCAGAGAGGTTAAGTAACTCCCCCAGGATCATATAACTAGTAAATGGCAGAGTGAATATTCTAATCCCTTTATCTCCAACACTCAAGCTTTATCTACGATCTTTCCCTGCTTACTCAAGCATAAATTGTCTACCCCACTTAGGTATAAGAATGTACCTCTATCAGGGAGCTCTTTACTTTTAGCAAAAGTTTATTATATAGGGAGGTACAAAAGTCTCATAGTAAAAATACTACTCTTGTTTTAGTCCTGGATTTCACATACTCCGGATCTCTGGTGGGGCTCCTGCCATGCCTCTCTGTGCTTCAAGTTCCATATCTGGAAAACAGACCAATAATACCTGCTCTTCACATTTACAAAAAGCTGAAAAAATACAAATGAGATGCTGTGAATGAGTTTTGAGGAAAATCAATAAATAATCAAAAAGTTAAATAAACAAGTCATTTATATCAATCAAAATTCAAGGAAGACTATGATTCCCCATGGTATCTCCCTTGACATAACAATCCTAGCCTTCCAAGTTCCCTCCCTCCTCCAAAGTCTTCTAAGAACTCACAGTTTGTTTCACTCTCTTGGCCCTTAGACAAATGCCACAACTGGTATTATTAAAAATTTTACATGTATCTATCTAGAAACATGGATGAATCATAAATACCTTGATTTTGGAGATTACGTTTGTTCATTATTCTTAATATTTCCAATAGTGTGCCCTGCATGCTTTCCATATGACAGATATTCAAAAAATATCATATGGTTGGATTCATAATAAATATGTATGTTTACTGTCACAGCCAGAAAGCTGATATTAACTGGCAGCCATTTAAAACAACAGATTAAAGTTATTTCAAAATTAACTGCATGTTTACTAATTGTATCTTTGACCAACATGCCTGAAGCTGGTCAGGCCTACGAGAACACAGATTTGCAACTGTGCTGATTCAATTAGCAACCACAGTAGGTGCTACCCATAACTCAGCTCAATGGATTCCACCATTTACATCCTATTTCCACAACTAAGGGACCCCACACTGCATTCTGAAGGCAGAGGCAGATTCTTGGGAAGGAAAAAGGAGGTTCTGACTCTTTAGTCTCCAAGTAAATGCAAAACAATTTGCCCCACTGTGTAAGTTTGATATGGACAGATTCTCAGCAAAATTACTGAAAGTACAGAAACCAAAACTGGAAACTGGTAACAATCAGGGTACCTGACAGCCCTATACAAGAATACGTTCACCAGGAAGACTCTTTGCTAGATTTCCTCACTAAGCTCAGATTTTGCTTTCATTTCAAACCAGTCTCTCCAGAGAAAATATCTATTCATGCTGCCAGGTACTCTGACACAGGAGAATGCTAAGAGAAATGCATTTTGACACACCAGAATAGCTGTGGAAACTGTCTCAGATGATGCCATTAAAAAGGCTCTTGGCAAGTCTCTATGTTTAGAGAGCTACAATTCAGAAACCATTTCATGATCTCTTGCATGAAAAAAATAGAAAAAAGAAAGGAAAAAAAAATAAGGCAGTAAGTCCTGTTCTTTTGAGTTTGTAAAATGTTAAGAAAAAAACAACAAAACAGGAGGAGTGGAGCTACAGGAACAGGGTATCTTAGGACTGTGGTGCACCATATTTTGATGGGAATATTCTAAACTGTGATGAAGGGAAATTTTGCCGTTATCAAAAAATTTGAAGTTAAGTGCTACCCTGCCCCTTTCCCAAATATATCCTCCAATTCAATCCTCTGCTGTGACAAGTAAGTGAAACTCTTTAAGGTGAGGTCTAGAAGGCCCATTTGTGCAGCCAAGTGGCTAATGGTCTCCCAAAGACTCATGCTCCCTCTTTCATAGTGTAGAGTTGTTTCTGGGAAGTGGCTGCACCATCAGGGGCTACATTTCCCAACCTCTTGCACCGAGGTAAGGAGGCCACGGGACTAGTTCCTGACTGGAAGTGATGTGTGTCGCTTTACGACCAGGAACCTTAACAAGCAACTGCCCTGTCTTCACTCTTTTTCCCCACTCTCTACTGAAGCCAGAGGTTTCACAGACTGTGCAAAGAACAGAAAGAGCCTGCGTACACAAATCACTGATAACATGGATGGTCGCCCACTTGACCAGGAACGTGAGAGCAAGAAGTCAAGTTTAGTAACACTGAGGCACCAACAGCCTGGTGTTTGTTATGGAGCCAGCTTTACCCTAACTGGTCCAATTTTCTATTTTAGTTTTCTATCTATTATACGACTTATCATTTTGACGTGTCTTTTAATGAGTCTATTGCTCTATAACTAACAATTTGATTCTCTGATCTATTCCTGGCTTTTATGTAGTGTGGATTGCCAAGAATTTGTCCCTCTGGCTTACTGAAATAGTTATCTATCTGTTATTTTCTCCATTCATCTGTAGCAGCTTGGCTTCCCATACCACACTACTACTATTTGATGGAAGTGATTAAAATAAAGTTGTAGTGTAGCGTATAGATGGAAGTTTAACAGATAATTCTGGGTGACTGTGGCAAATTATTTACTTTCGCCAAGCCTCAGTTTCTTCTTTGTAAAAGGACAATAACACACTTTATCTCTCTTTTGACATTACATTGTGAAGAGAGAACTTTTCACTTAGTCCCCAGTCTCATACATATCTTCTTTTAACTCTGAATCATCACCTCAACAGACCTGGCAATAGTTCTGGCACTAAGGAAGCTTGTTTTATGTAACAGCACATGTGATCTGACTCAGGTTTATCCTGACAATCTTCCCCATCCCCAATTTGGATTATGTTATGTACAATTTGATGTGGCTGCTCATTTCTTTAAATTTTTATTGGAGCATAGCTGATTTACAATGTCGTGTTAGTTTCTGCTGTACAGCAAAGTGAATCAGTTATACAAATACATATATCCACTCTTTTTTAGATTCTTTTCCTATATAGGTCATTACAGAGTATTGAGTAGAGTTCCCTATGCTATACAGTGGGTCCTTATTAGTTATCTATTTTATAAATAGCTGCTCATTTATTTGTCAAACTGATATCGACTATGCCCATTTCATTAAATCCTTCTCGCTGAAATAGAACACACGCATGGATACCCATTTCAGGTGTTTCCCTCTTCCTTATTCTGGCAGTTAAGGAAACAGGGCTAAAGTTTTACCCTCACTGGTAAAACTACTCACCCTCAAAACCAAATGCTGAAACCATCAGTTAAATATGAGCTAGTCTAACAAAGAAGTCAAAACTTGTGGCCTTCAGAAGGCAATTTCCAGAGAGTAGGTTCAAAAACAAATTTCCTTGTGCCCAAAATTGAGTGGGGCAGGATGAAGTTTATACTGATTGTCTTAAAATGGAAAAATCTCCCACTCTAAATAAGTAACTGCAGTACTCCAGACTGGACATTTAACTTATGGAAGTACATATTTGGACATTTCAAGAACATTACCAACTCCATATGGCATCCTGTCCAACTGTCTCATTTTAAAAGTAAGAAAACTGAGGCCCCAGGAGATTAAGTGACTTGCCTGTGGTTACTGAAGGAATATACTAATTTACCACGTAACAGCCAAGCAACTCCCACTTGCCTGGCTCCGTGTCACTCTGGTGTCAGAATCTCACTGTAGAGCTCCTCTTCTGTCTGCACCATCTTTCTTTAGAGGCAATACAGACAATGCTGTCAGCTCTGGGTAAACAAGGACTGGATTTCGGCTGAGTGACCTTGACCCACTGAGGTTCAGTTTCCTCAGCAGTAAAATGGGATTAATAATAGCACCCACATTAAGGGCTGTGATAGGGACCCACGAAGCCTTCTGTCCTGGCACTGAGTGTGGCTTAAGCAAGTGTCTGCCTTTTTTTTTTTTTTTTGGACTGAACACCCATTCAGACAGCCCATACCAGTAGGTAAAGCCCCTTCTGAGTGATCTATTTTTTGATCATTAATGAGAGGATTCTAGTAAAAAAAAAAAAAAAAAAAGAAGAAGAAGAAGAAGGCTGTAACTCAGATATATATATATATGGAAGTGCCCACATGCAAACAAGCAGAAGGGTCCTGCTCAAGGAGGGAGAAAACCCTTCTTCCTACTTAGAGGTGAATTTGAAGGCTTAAAGGAACTGTCCCCACATGCATTAGTTCAAAAGTCCCTGTCTTTGCTTGTACTTTCCCAGGTCAAAGGTGAAGGTGATCACTTTGACTTGGAGGGCAAGTCATGAAAGATGAAAGATTTTTAAACTTTTAATATTTACACTTTTACTGTTTTAAAATTTAAAACACAGAGTTTAATGTATGGTCGTACTGTGATCTATAACAGATTGACAAATAAAATGAACTTGCACATGTGCGTGAACCTTCTTGTCAGGGAAAACGTGCTACTTAAATCTCTCAGTAGGCAGAGACGAGTGAAGCACAGGGAAAGTTTGTTAAATGGGGTTTGAACGGAAGTGATTTGTAATTAATAACTTTCTCTCTCTCTCACCACAGGGTCAATGTGTAAATCACCTCAGACTTGCCCTTTCAGGAATCTTGTCTTGAAATTTGCTTCTGTTTAACCTACTGAACCACGTCACCTGCAGCCACCAAAGGGAAAAACAACATTCAGAATGAGTTAGTCAAGTGAAAGCTCAAACTAAAATCAAACTCACTTGTTTTCTGAGAATCAAAGACTCAACAATCAAACCAAAATTCCTAACCTTTATCTCAGCTATGAGGAGTTTTTCAAAATATCCACAAACAGAAAATTGAAAATCAATCAGTCAAAATCATGGGCAAAAACAATGAAACCAGTTTATATTTGTACAGGTTTCTGCTCCCCTTTTATAAACTGGCATGTCCAACTATGCAGAAGAGATTTTTCTCCTGGAGTACAAATATTCTTCCAATAAGCCTCCTATTTCTGTAGAGAAAGGGATCATAATCTAAACATATACCAGTGCCAGAGACTAAATTGGTCACTATGTGCACTATAAGGAATAAAAATTGGAAAACTCATTAATAATCCTGTTTAAGGAGGCAAAAAAAATGCTCTTTATTAAAACCATAGTGCCATTAAAATCGAAGTTTTAAAATGTATATGATTTTCCCCAGTCTTACATTTCATTTCATGAGCAGCGGTCAGTTAACGCCTCTGATGTTGACATAAAGAAGTTTTATGCAACCAAATATCTGGCATTTCAAGCATAAGGTAACATGTCAGTTTTTCATTTGCTCTTCTGCTGTGGACATTAGCTAACTTGTGGCTCAGGCACAAATATAAACCTCTCCCCATAACCCTGGCACCACCCAATTGTGTCATTCAAAAGTGTCTTTCTATGTAGTCCCTGAAAACAGCTGCAGACAGTAGAAGCTGTGTAACCCATCTCTTGCATGGACAGAACAAACCACCTAATCTTCAAGGATGCATTGGGTTCTCACAGTCAAGGTGATAAGAGGACAGTAGGAAGTGACTCAGCATCTGGGAGCTGTGCCATCACTGGCACATTTAGATTGGTCCTCTGTAAGATAGAACAAGAGAATTCTTCCTTTTGCTATTAGCACTGTCGTTTTTTTAAATGGGAAACACTGGCCACATTAGTTTTCACGCAGTATTACCCACACTGGTGTTCCCTTCCTGAGTAGCTTAGCAAACATGCATTTTCTCAGCAGTTTACTTCCCAGGTGTGGCTTTGGTTACCTGTGGCAGTGGCGGGGGCAGAGGACAGGGCAAGTAGAAAACATCTCTATCAAGTCACTGCACAACAACCAAGACCTAAAGTGCTTTATATTTTTTAACACGTTTCCAATCATATGATAAATGACTGAAAATCAACTGGGTTTTATTAAAAGCACTGTTTCTAGCCACGGCTCTCCAGTTTGCCCCACGTGGGATGCTGGATATGCCAGTGAGTTGGCTTTGCAATCACTGAGGAGTTCTAAACCTTGAATATACTGCAGTGATTCAGTAAAGAGCCTCTTCTGGTTTACAAACTGTTTTAAGGCTATTGTTGTACAATGTTTGCTTATACAAACATCTGCAGGGTAAATTACCTTGCATCCACACTAGAGCCAAGCCGTGTGACACAGACGAGAAGGGCTTGACATCAGTTTCCCCATTCGGGCTCATGCATTTTCCCAGGTCTCATCAATTTATCCAACCAACTTCAATAATTGCTTCCTTTAAAATTTACAATCATATTTAGACATGTTTCAGCTTTTGTAAACACCTGCTTAGGCATAGAGTTGCATCTGACATAGATGGTCAACATATTCCCAAGGAACTGTTTATAAACTGACTTTTTAAAAAATAAATTAGGCAATTTAAACATGCAATAGAGAGTATGCATTATTTACAGAAAGCCTATGACTAATTTTTTTGCAAAGTTCCCTCTGCAAACTGAACATCCAGCCTGCTGTATCTGTTTTGTAACTCGCAGACGTCATATATCAAGCATAAAAGTGCCTGGCAGTGTCATTCAATAAATGTTATGCTTTAAGGCAGTTTTAGGAGAGCCATAAAATAATCTACTATATATCACAGTGCATCCAGACACAGTTCATAAAACTAGGTACAAGCTTATGACTCTGAAATAATTTGAGCATATTAGTTCCCTTTCAGATAGTAGATGACTTCATGGAATTTTTGAATTCCAAAGAACTCTCTGGATTGGGTTAACTGGCAGGGAGGTATTCACCTGGGAAATCAATTTGCAGATCCTTGACTTATATGTTTTTCCCAGAACTAATCTTCCTGCAGTCAAAGTTTCCTGCCAATTCTCCTTCCTATCACCCCTCGCCCCCTATAAAAACCTCCTCAAGGGTGACAAACAAAAAGACAAGACGAAACAGGAGTCCTCAATGCCTAGTTTAATCAAGGCACCATCACCACCTCCATCTATTTTATTAAATGATATATTGTTAGCTTTACTATTTATATGTAACAATTATTCATAAAAAATTATAATTCACTCACATAGTTTTGATCAATTTTATATTAATAATACTTATAAAGATAACCCAATCCTGAGGTAAAAAAATTAACACTTAGAGACCTATGGTCATAGGAGATTGAAAATAAATACAGTTCGATTAATATTCACATTTTTTCAGGACATCATGATAGGGTGATCAGTAAGAGGTATACAAATATAGGATAATATTCTCTAGGATATTGGAATGAAAACAGAGTTTCTATCTGTTAAAGAAGAACATATTCCTCTTATTTTTTTTAAAGATGATGTTAGGTATCAAATCAAATCCTATCAAATACACTTGCATACACTTTCAGGAGTGATGTAAGAGCTTCATTATTAATGATCCACATTGACAACACACTAGAAAGAACATAATTTTCTCCTGGCTAAAGTTAAAATAGTAACATTACCGTGGAAAAATCTGGAGAATACTACCTAAACCAAGTGATCAAAGTTAACAGGCCAGAAATGGGACAATGGGCGTCCTATGCCTCCTGCTGTGTCAGAGTGAGAAGGACGCGGCACCACTTCCGGGATACGCTCACCGAAGATGCATGACCTGATTCTAACCATGAAGAAACTGCTGAAAAACCCAAATGGAGGGATATGCTACAAAACAACTAGTCCTGACTTTGACTCTTCAAAACGTCAAGGTGATGGAAGCAAAGGAAAGTAAAGGGACTGTTTTGGAGTCATGCAATAGGTGATTCTGACTGGAGGGAAAATGGTAGGCCTCAAGACAAGAGATGAAATTCAAATACATAACTATGAATTAGACAATGGTATTTTATTAAACGTCTCAGTCTTGCTAATTATACTCCAATTGTGTTAGAAAATGTCACTGTTCTTAGGGAATGTACACTGAAGTACATAAAGGTAAGATAGTACCTACTCTCAAATGGTCCAGAAAAAAAAAATAGATGGATAGTAGATAGATAGACAGACAGATATATAGATAGATAGACATAATGAATGATGAAGTAAAATATGCAAAATATTAACAATCAATGAATTGGGGTGAAGGATGTATGAGAGTTCTTTGTACTAGTCTTACAATTCTCCATGATTTGCAATTATTTCAAAATTAAAAGTAAATTTTAAAAATCTACATGTTAAATGGAAATAGGGGAGGAAGTACATAATTTTCCAAAATCTTATCAGGTGTATGGGTCAAAATGGTGCAAAATGCTGCACATTGTGGATTGTTTCCTTTCTTTTTCTCTCCAGGATCCTTGTCAGTCTTATAATTCCTACTCTCCTGAGCACCTCCTGTTCACACATTTCCCAGCAACGAGATCTGTATGTTCAATTCTATCATCTCTTTTCTCAATTTGTCTAACAAATTGACACTCACTGTCTGCCACCCTCTTAAGAGTAAAGAAAGTGTCATTTTCTATTCCATAAGCATGAACTGTTTTGCCTAGAGAAGCAATGAATTAATTAAGTTTAAAGTTGAATGATCCACAATTAATCTAGCTGGGTTTACATTGTCAGCATATGGAGAAAAAAAAGTCTTCTACTAGAAAATAAAATGTATCCAAAACTCTTCACTACCATTAAATCTCTTTTATCTATAGCCTATATATGTGATATTTCATATATCTTATACATTATATATAATATATACACACATATATACAACATAAATATATAACTAAATTCAGAGTTTATGGATAAAGTTACTCTGTATATACCTGGTAAAATACATAAAGCATAATACTGAAATACTTTTCTCCTTAAAAGGAATGAAGTGGCTCTAAATGTGTATTTCATATTTGTTTTTTATGTAGTCTCAGGATGTGTATGATACACACTCTCCTGTATCCCCCACTCCATTCTTCTGAGTAAAATAGCAAACCATCTCATTTGACAGATTAGAACACTGGGGTAAAATGAGATAAGAGACTTGCACTACATAAAATCATCGTTAGAGACACTGGTCAATTAGAGTGAGAAATTAGCCCTCCCAGTTGCCCAGCTATAATTCCATACTGGATCATGCTGGGATTTGCTGAATTTTCCCATTCCCCATGCATAGTCATGTCTACATATACATATATGTTGCCTAATATACATATGCACATGAACATACATACATGAATATATTAAACACGCACGTCATTTCACCGAGGCAAGAAGCAACACCAATAAAAATATCTCCAGAAACCATTTTCTCTCTTTTTGCCCTTATCAACAAAAGGAGTTAATGAATATGTGAACAGAAGAAAGCAGATATTTGAAAAAAAAAAATCCTGCCGCGGGTTGCTGAGATGATCCTTAAGCCATAGACGGTTTAAATTTCAAGCCTTAGAGACAAAACTTACAGCCAGCAAACTCCGTAAAATCTAGAATAAATGTCAAAGGAAAATTCCTGATATACTCTGTCTAAAACACCCAGAGTTTCATAATTAGAACTCAAATTCTTGTTTCTAAATATTCAAAAACCTCCCAGTACCTTTCCATCAAAACAATACAAAATAAAGAGGCACTTTGTTCCCACTGACTTCTCAGGTCTTTTACGGAAAGCAAACCAATTCTAACTAGAGGAGCCTAGGTAGTATTTATAAAGTGTGTTGCTACTCCTAAAATCTCTCCACTTTGGATACACGTAAGTGCAAACATCTTTCAAAGCAAGTTCACCTTGGCTGGTAAGTGCCAGCAATCCCCTAGAGTCTGTAAGTCCCTTGGTGCTATTTGCAACAGTTGAAGAATCAAAGGTTTCCAGTTTGAGACAGTTCCATCAAGGCAGAAAATAAATCCTGCAATGGATAGGTTCTGAGCCACATTTTCCACTCAAAGAAAAGTGACTCACTTCAGCTTCAACTGTTATTCCTAAAGGCTGGAGTGGCGGTGGGACTGGGCAGGAGGGAGTTAGAGGAAAGAGAGGAGGCACAGAATGAGAACTAAAACAATGCCATCTTACAATTCTCTGGCCAGAGAACTAGAGAAGCTTCCAACAGGAGACAGAAGAAAGAGGAGATGACGTGATTACTTTCAAGGCGCCTGAAAGAGGAAGATGCTGACAGAAAGGAAACGGGCATGGGAGGTCAACAAAACCACATGAGGGTTCCAGACGCCCAGTATGTCTACCTGGGATTGGTCTTAGCTGAGTGATTCAGCTCCTGCACATCTGAGTTTAATACCTAAGGCCCTTCCATCTTGACTCCAGTCAAGACTCACACAGACGGGTTAGAAGCTGGCTAGGTAAGAGGTCAGTAGGAATAATTTGAGAACCAAGACTGACACAAGCTGAATATGAACACACTGAGGGACTTCTGAAAAGACAGGTCCACTAGGCCTGTGGCCAGGGCCCATCACCTGTCAACTCTCTCATTAAGCTCAGCCCCCTTAGAGAACATCTTGCTTATGGTGCTTTTGGATTCTCCTTTTTCCCTTCTGGTTAACAGCAACTTTTGTTAACTTTTTACTACAAAAGCAATGCTTGAGAAAAATTAGAAAATACAAATAAGAAAAATACAAGCCAGATGCTTGTTGGCATGGGGTTAGGATGGGATGAATTGGGAGATTGGGATTGCCATACATACATTACTAATAAGAAAAAAATATCAAATTGTACACTTTAAATATATGCTGTTTATTGTACGTCAATTGTATCTCAATAAAAGTTCTTAAAGAAAAAAAAATACAAGCCAGATGTTCACCATAGAGATGAACATTATTAACCCCCAGGTGTATGGCAAGGGCAATAATGAAAACATAAGAATAATGGCCTATATTTATTGATCAATACCTATTGATTAATTACTAGATGTCAGACACTCTACTAAGCTTACAAATACTATTTAATCCTCACTGTTCAAAAAAAAAAAGAGGGGAGGGGAGGGGAGGAGAGGAGAGGAAAGGAAAGGAAAGGAAAAAATTTGTGAAGCCCATTTTACAGATATTTGAGACCAAATGCTATGTTGAGTCACAAGGTTATATTGCTCAGCATATATATGCTTGTTTGTTTATTTGTTATGCATTGGGTGATTAAATGATTTCCACCTTAAAATCTGAAGTCTTCCCATTCAAAACTGTGGAATATTTGTCAATTTATTCAGAGGTTCTCTCAGTAAAGAACTACAGTGTTTTGTTCTTCATATATGTTCTGCTCATGACTTTTTGAGTTCATTTTTTAGTTTTGATACAATTATGACTAGGATCCTTATCTCCCAATTCTAAAATAATATATCATATTATTTATTTGGGGACTTCCCTGGTGGCACAGTGGTTAGGAATCTGCCTGCCAATGCAGGGGACACAGATTCGAGCCCTGGTCCAGAGCTTAGTTGCCACGGAGCAACTAAGCCCATGTGCCACAACTACTGAAGCCCACACGTCTAGAAGCCTGTGATCCACAACAAGAGAAGCCACCACACTGAGAAGCCTGAGCACTTCAACAAAGAGTGGACCCCATTCGTCACAACTAGAGAAAGCCCCCGCACAGCAACAAACACCCAATGCAGCCAATAAAAAAATAAATTCATATATTATGTATTTGGATCCCCTGTAATTTTGAGAGTAATCTGTACTTTTAAGAAGAAGATCAAAGGGGATTTTCTAATAAGGATTAACAGTCGGGTGCAGATGGAGGGAGGGGTAACTGGAAGTTAAATTGAATTGTTTTCCTTGCAAGAGGCAAAAATAAACAGTAAACATCAATCAGTATCTACTTACTGACTCAGTCTGGCATTGAATTATAAACTAGAGAGTTATAAAATAATTCTATAACCACATGCAAGAGTTTACAAAATGGTTAGGAGATTGGACGTTCACGTATGAAAATCTCTTAGCACCTATAGAGACAGTAGATACTAAATTATGTGACCGGATTTCATCCACGCTCATGCTGGGTGTTAAGAAAGTGTCTACGGAGCTAAGGTGGTGGAAGAAGATCCCACCGAAATTAACAAGCTTATATTATCACTGAGTCAGTGGACAGCTGGCAGGTAAAACGCCAATCCAAGCACAGAGATTTTTTTTCAGTATCAAGCCAGAATAACATCTTCATGGTGAGCTCCAATGGTCCACTAAACTCTAACTCTGTAACTCCTCCAACAGTGAAAACAATCAACCATACTCCTACGCGAAAATCTTGGGAGGAAGTAGGAAAGGGGACAACAGATTTCTATAAATTGTTTCTCAAAGTTGAAACATGTTGCAAAGACATGGAAAAGTCAAAAAGCGTGGGCTGCCATCTTCCTTGAGTCTTAAGTTATTCAATTGTTGTAGACGCAAATCTCTTTTCTTTGATTAAGTATTGCAGTTTTGCCTTTCCTAAGAAATGAAAATTGCAATGTTGAATAAACAGCTTGTAAAGCTATCAATTTTCACTGACACTTATTAAGTACCTTTACTCCCTGCACTGAATTTCTATTTAGTCACTTCCCTCAACACATCACTAGATCTAAACTGATGTCTTGATTAAAATCCTTGAAGGAATGGGGGGGAAAGACTTTTTAAGGCACTCCACCTCCACCAGGGAGGAAAGCATCCCAACCATGTGGGGCTGCAGACCACAATTTTTCCCCCATTTTGATCTGGAAAGATGACTGAAGGGGGTATCGGAAGGGAATGAATCACTGTGGAACATTTCCTACGTGCCTGACACTGTGCTCAGCACTTTACAGGGTCTCTCTGGCAAACGACCTTCTGAGGCAGGTATATTACCTTATTTTACAACTTGAAAACCGAGGTCTGGAGTAGTTATCGCAGAAGAGAGTTATACATATGCAGACTTGGGAACATAAGGCTACCGTTCAAATACCAGCTCTGCTGCTTACTGGCTGTGTGATCATGAAAGCGTTAACTTAATCATGCCGAGGCTTAGTTTTTTCACCCATAAAATGGGGAGAAAACTTTTTTTCACTAGTAAACAGCAGAGCTGATATTCAAACCCTAGTTTTATATTCTCAAGCCTGTGTGTATATGCCTCATGTATGCTGTAACGAGTCTAAGCCTCACTATGGGAATTATGCACACAGAGCACTGTGAGGCCCTAGGGCCACTATGGGGGTTGTGAACCGAGAGCACGTCGCACAGTGCCTGGCATCCAGCAAGAACACAGCAGACGGCCGTCGGTTTTACTAGGATCTGCATGGCTTCTTCTGTTCGCCTCCACCTCCACTCGGGATGATCCTCCTGCCTTCTCTACCCTGTTCTATGACCTGAGACGTCCTGCTGAAGATGCATTCCCCAGGGCCCCCTCACTGGCAGGATTCTGGCTGGACAAGACCAATGGAAGCCACTAACTAGAGGTCAGAGGTCAGGAGGAGAGAAGTTGGGGAATCTCCTCCCGCTCTTTTCTTCCACTGAGTTAGATCTTCCAGCACTGTTGGTGACCCGCCGTGACTCCAGCTCCTGTCTCTCACAGGCTTCCTCTAATACTAATTCTTCTCCTTGTGCCTTCAGAGCTAAGGGTAGCAATAGCTTCCTTTGTTGCTAGACTCTGGGGACACAAATACACTTACCCTGTGCCTATGCTTGCAAGTAGCCACTTCCTTAAAGTCTCTTGAACCATCTGAGGTGGAGTCCACTCCCTGCCAAACCCTGTGTGATACCCAAACTCAAAATTAATATGTTAATAAGTGAGAAACCCAGGTACCACTGAGATTCATTGCCGATGGTAATTTACAGTAGAGCAGAAGTTTATGACCAAATATTATTAAATAAGTGTTCTTAGAAGGGAGAAGAGCATTGTTAGAGTACAACTGGCAATTACAGAAAAACCCATTTGGTGATTTGGTGATATTGGAAACATTCTCTGTCTCATTCCAAAAGCCTCACACCAATTACACAGGTTGCTCCAAACCCAAGCCCTCACGTAGCACCAAGTACAATCCAGCTTTCTTTCTGTGAAATGTTGATCTGAGAAAAGCAAGACCAAGAATCTTGAGGAAAACTCCCCGGCTGTAGCCAGCAGTTTTCCTTGGGTCCTTCTGAAAACTGTTTACCACAAACTTCAAGTTCTGGAAACCATCATTATCGAAATACTACCAGAGTCATTTTGCAAACTACCATTTTCAACCATGTTCAGTTAGCACTTGACAGAAGCCACTTTAGCAGGTCTCATTTTTTTCCCTAGCAATTCCATGTGTAATTGCTAATCAATCCACAGGGCATGAATAAGCATCTAATTACTCAGTTAAAGAGTAATTATATGGGCATTTATTTGTACCCTCCAAGCTCAAGGGATATTGGATGCAATATCCAAAAGAGGCGTACTGTATGTTTTCAAAGACTCGAATTTGTGTTTGCTTCAGTGTTTCTTTTTTTGCTGTTTCTGCAGATCTTTTTATAGCTTTTGTTTTGGTGCACAGTTTTGCTGTGTGAAGCCTAAGCATGTTAGATGAAACATTCAAAGTAATGTGCCACAGTGTTTCACATGACTATAATCAGTTTTGATGATCTGAAGCAATTTTATAAGTGACCTCACATTATTAGTGAATCATTACAAATTTCCCATTTGGGGATGGAACAATAAAACAGTGGTCTTGACAACTGCTGGTCATCAACAAGCTTCAAGCTGGCAAGCCAGACACAGAGTATGAGCTCTGAGAACCTGGCAGCTTGCCACTTTCAATAATTATATTCTGCCAGTCTTAATTCCCAGCTGCAATGTCAGCTGGATACAGAACTTTTACCAGCTTCCTGCCCTGTACACTGCAGCACACGGCCACACAGCTGCTGGGTTTTGCCCCAGATGCTAGGGCATTCCACTGTGGATTCAGTGATGCTGCTAAAATTTCTTCCTATTAGAGAGATGCGCCATCAGAATGTTTTGGAGTCAGATGGGTCCATGAAGAAGGAGGCAGCCTAAGCCACACTTCCTCCTTGTCATCTGGGCCTCCTTGCATGCACACTCCACTCATCCAGACCTATTCATCCCTTTTGTCAGGATGCTTCTGTATTTACATTCATCTTCCCAGTTGCCAACCCCTATTTAGCCCATGGGTTGTTGCCTAGCACATAGCAGGCAAAAATAAATACTTGATAAATGGGTAAATGAATAAATGAATGGATGAATGAATGAATGGGCCCACCTGGGTGTCTCAAAACTTAGCTCCATTTGCCATTTAATTAATATGTTCCACATCAAAGCAACACTCATTGTTCCACACCAAATGCCATGGGCATCCTACACTCATCAGACCCTACCTGGTTTGCACACGCTCAGAGAACACAGCCTGTGCCTCCACTTGACATCCCTGCTTCCAGAGCTCCCCTTCCTATCTACCTCCGCACTCCCCATGCTAGACTGACTACGTCAGCCACTACAGGAGGAACCACACCTAGCATATAGTAATTACTCAACGAATGCTCACTATTTTCAGTATGAACATTTTAACAAATGCTGTACCCTCATCTGAGTGCTATATGGGTGACTTAAGATGCACCTGTCAACTTTTCCCACATCTTTTTCATAGAAGCCATTTACATGTTGGAAATAACATCAGATAAACAATGATGCCAAGCCAAAATATGAGGAGAAAACAGCAAATTTGGCATGGAGGTGTCAACAAAATCATGGAATTGTTTCCATTTGGAAGGAACGTATAGGGCACAGAGTTCATTCAGCCCCTTCCTTTCTAAAGCTAAAGAAACTCGGGTCCATAAATGTGATGTTCCCAAGCCAGCGTAACAGAGCTAATTAACACCAGAGTCATGCGCTGAGTTTCCAGACCCCTAAACTGGAAATGAGGGAAGGGCAGGAAGAACAGCTGGTGAGCAAGACCAAAGTGAAGTTAGGTGGAACCACTTCACATCAAAAGCAGGAAATAAAGTAACGCTTTTAAAGCTGATGTTCCCTTCCTACCAGTTCCTATGCAGAGCATCTCCTCACTGATGAGGATGCAGTGTATGTAGCTCAGGGTTTGTCAAAGTGTGCGTGATACACACAATACCCCTCTGTCATGGGCTGAATCATGTCTTCTCAAAATTTGTATGTTGAAGTCCCTACCCTCAGCGCCTCAGAATGTGACTGTATTTGGAGATAAGGTCTTTAAAGAAGCAATTACGTTAAAATGAGGCAGTTAGGGCAGGCCCTTATTCAATCTGACTGGTGTCCTTATAATAAGAGGAGATTAGGACACATAAAGAGACACCAGGGACACCTTGCATAGAGGGAAGACCTTAAGAAGAAACAGCAAAAGGATAGCCATCTGCAAGCCAAGGAGGGAAGCCTCAGAGGAAACAAACTTGCTGGCATCTTGATCTCGGACCTCTAGCCTCCAGAACCATAAGAGAATAACTTTCTGTTGTGTAAGCCACCCAGTCTGTGGTATTTTGTTATGGCAACCCGAGCTGATTTAGACCCTCCACTTCAAAAGATTCCAATATTACAGAACTATGGAGATGAAGAAGAGGGAACACCAAACGAACCTAGTGGGCCAGGACAAGATGACAACTAAAATCCTAGCTCTAGCCCCAGCCCTGCTGCCCCCTCCTGTAAGCTGTGTAACTGAACAAAAGTCCCTTCCCCTCCCTGGGTCTTGGTGTCATCTTCTGGATATGGGGGGGATGCTGTAGACAGTACTAGTCTTTTCTACCTCACAGATCTGTTTTGGGGACCCAATGAAATGACAATGGCAAGAAAGTGCTATAAACATGTGAGGTGTTAGAGTAATTCTTATTGTTATCATTATGTGGAGGAGAAATCCAACTGTAAACCCAAGGTCTTGGTTCTAGAATATTTTGGAAAAGGTAATGGGATTGCCTAGTTTTAGACAAGATGGCATAAACTCTACTTTCTGCTCATCCCCACTAAGTACAGTCCCGTATTTTCTGATTCCCAGCCCAGAGGCAGAAGACAGCCCTGGTGGGTGCTATTCCCTCCCTTGCAGAAGGTACCAGTAAGGACTGAACTGAAACCCACCAGCACTGGGCAGCCAAAGGAAGCACTCTGCCTCTACAGGTCCAGCATCTTCTACTCACCAATATGGCTTGTACCAGGAAGACCCAGGGGAGCACCTTCTGCCTTCATGGGCAGCACAAGCAAGCGATGGGTGAAAACTCTGCTAGCACTGGGCAGCCCAGGCTCAAGAGAGAGGTTTCCATTCCTGCAGGCCTGGCATCTCCCATCCCCAACCAGAGGGCCCCAGGTGAACCCCAGGAAATGCCTTCCATCTCCATAGGTGGCACCAGCAGCAGCATGCTAACAAAACTGACCAGAATAGCACTGCAAAACTCTGAGAACTAAATTGTCATTGAAACTACATCCCACAAAATAGGTTAGGACCTGTGTGCTAAATCTAAGCAGGGCAACTGCCTGCTGAAATAGAAGATAAAATAGGATTCAGCATCTCCTAACATAACATCCAAATGTCCAAGACACAATTTTTAAAATCATAGGTCATACCAAGAATCAGAAAAATCACAACTTGAATGAGAAAAGACAATTGACAGAGGCCAAATACTGAGATGAAACCAATGTTAGAATTATCTGACAAGGATTTTAAAGTAGTTATCTTAGAAGTGCTTCATTTTTATTTAATAAAGGAATTATAAATGCCTTTGAGACAAATGAAACATAGGAAATATCACAAAAATAAAAGATACAAAGAAGAACCAAATGGAAATTATAGAACTTAAAAAATGAATAACTAAAATTAAAAGCTCACTGGAAGGGCTCAATAGCGGAATGAATAAGATAGAGGAAAAAATAAGTGAGCCTGAAGATAGAATAACAGAAAGAGATATCTGTGAAACAAAAACAAAAGATCTAACAGTCATACCATCAAGAATTTTTGAAGGAGAAGAGAAAGAAAGAGGGGCTGAAAACATTTTCAAAGAAATAATTACTGAAAACTTCCCAAATTCAGTGAGACAAACCTACAGATTCAAGAAACTGAGAGAATCCCAAACAGGAAAAACTCAAAGAAATCCACGCTAAGACACACCATAATTAAACTTCTAAAAACTAATGACAAAAAAATAACAGGGTTAAGATAAGTTGAACTTTGATATTATGCACTGAGAAACCTTTGTATACTGAGAATACAAATAGATTTCTGCTACATAGATAGATATAGACACAGACATAGACATAGATATAATAGAGCATTTACAGTGTGTCAGGTACTCATGAGCACTTTGACAAATATTAACTCATTCAGTCAAAAGAATCCTACTAAGTAAATAGTATCATCCTCATTAACTTGCCCAGAATTGCACAGCGAGTGAGTGGCTGAGCCCAGAATTCAAACTCAGGCAATCTAGCTCTAGAATCTATACTCTTAACTATATGCATGGAAGTAGTATTATAATCAGCAGCCCAAAAGGACAAGGTCTGTATAAACAAGACAATGAGACAAAAAATAATGCAGGATTTCATTCCAGGTGGTTTTTGTGGTTGTTGTTTATTTGTTTTGTTTGTTTGTTTTAAAGATTTCCTTTAAAATATATTAAGGCTAGACATTATAACTTATGTGGACCTGAACATTAATAACTTTCACTGTTCAAAACTGAGTCTAAACTGAAACTGTACTTGATAAGAACAATATTTTTTCTGCCAGATGCATATAGTAAAAGACATCTATGATTTTTTTTATAGCTGCAATTAAGCAGGAGTTCTTCTTGGCTTAATGCTTTCTTTAAACATCAATGCTAATATCTTTCTCCACATACCAATGTCCTAAATGGCTTTTATGAAGACAGATGTACTCTTAATTATGGAAAGCAGATCTCTTCAGTATTTTATTAACTAAGAGAAAAAAAACACAAAAAGAAAAGAAAGAAATTAGCTGAACAATACGGGCACAGTGAACAATGAATATCTTTCGTCAAATTTGAAAATGGCACAGATCTCAAGATTAAATTTTCCTTTTTAGGATTACCAGGTCAATATTATCTTTTCACTCTACTATGTAACCATTTCCAGAAATGTGGTTTCCTATAGACTAAAAGGAAAATGCAGTGTTTTGTCACACTAAACTGCACTCCTGCTCACTGTAGGAGACAGCACTGTTTATGAATGACGTTTACTCTGGGGCTGGAGAGGCTACTAGGACATACTGGGACATACTAAGTGTTCAATAAATGCAAGTGTGATGGAGAAAAGGGAGGAAGGAAGGGAGGGAGAGAGACCCAGACTCTGGACTCCTCTCCCTCAAATCTCTTCTCCACCTCACTCCTAGAGTTTTGAATAAATACAGAACTAACACCTTAAAAAATCTGCAGAGTGGGGATTGACTGCAGGTGAGCATAAAAGATCTGTGGGGGTTGATGGAAATTTTCTAAAGCTGTTGTGGTAAAGATTTTTTTTTAAATCTTCCTATCACCTTTGGAATAAAGCCCAAATTCATGAAAAAACATGTAAGATCCTTAATGACAAGGCTCCTGCTTATCTCACATCGTATCTTTTTTTACCCCCTCCTTGGGCTCCCCCAACCCTCTGACCCACCACTCCACTCATCTTCTGTCTACTGAACAACTCCCAGTTCTCATAAAACCTAAGGTGTTTTCCACCCCCATGTATCCGCTCACCTTGCTCCTTTGCCTTCTGCCTTTGAGTCTTCCTCACTGCAGCTGTCAGACAAACACTGAATGGGGGTAAAAGACATAGCTCAATGTAATCCCTATTCTCGAAAGCTTTCCTGACCCTCTTGATGGAACTGGCCATTTCTTCTTGTGTTCCCCAAAGTACCAGGTAAGTCACTGTCTATAAAGACGTCTTCCTTAAAGATGACGAAGATACTCGCCATTCTATCGAAATATCCATGCAGCACCACTCCTTTCCTCCTAAGATCTAAAAAGATAATGAGAAAGATGTATTGAGGCTAAAAAGAAGGTGATCCACTGTGGAAGGGAGCCAAAAGAATAAACTTTATATTCTTCTTGCAGTACACGAGTCAAAGAACTATGACAGCAGAAAAGAAAAAAAAAGGGGGGGGGTTAAAAAAAAAAAAAACCTCTCATATACACTAGTAAAAACAAATGAAGTCAGAGACCTGAGTACAAATCCTGCTCCACCACTTACTAGTTATATGCCAGCACAAGTTATTTAACCTCCTCAAGGAGCACTTGTAAACGGAGTATGTTGAAATCTAATCCCCAGTGTAACGGTATCAGGAGGTGGGGCCTCTGGGAAGTAATTAGGTCATGAGGGTGCCCTTATAAGAAGAGGCCAGAGAGCGAGTTCACTCTCTCTGCTGTCCACCATGTGAGGCTATGATGAGAAGTTGGCAGACCACACCCCAGAAGAGGGTCCTCATCAGAACCCAATCATGTGGGCACCCTGGTCTCAGACTTCCAGCCTCCCGAACTGCAAGAAATAAATTCCTGTTGTCCATAAGCTACCACAGCAGCCTGAAGTAAGACAAGCGCATAACTTTCTCATGGAGCTGTACCCATACCTCAAGTTTATTATAAGCAACAGGTACACTATTTACAGACGTCATTTCACGTCTACTTCCTTATTTAGGCTGCTGGGCCAATAATTAACATCACTGAAAACCAGATGTGCTAAGAACCACATCACTGATTTTACGCTCTCTTCCATGTTTCACCCAGAGGTGACCAACCAAAACAGCATCACAACTGGGACTGACGGCAGCCAGTCTCACGTCCCATAGCATTTCCATCTGCTTTTAAAACCACACGTCTGTACAGCTTATTCCAATAGATGATGTTCATGAGCCATCGAGACAATACTCTACTTAGAACACTGTGTAAGGAGGCAGGGAAGTATACATGGACTCTAAGCAGGTTTCTTTCAAAAGAAAATAACATTTTAGCATGTAAAGAACCTGTGAAATCAAATAATATGTAATTGCACGGTTCCCACGGTAGATGAAAAATTACAGGATCTCTGTTTGCAATCTAGTTTAAGGAAGGAGAAATTTATTCATTCAACAACCAAGTTAAGCATTTGGTGAACAAATGATATATGAAAAGACACAAGCACCAGTCCAGAAAGTGGTAACCTATGGTCTCTGAGTGGAATGTGTATTACAAAGGAGCATAAGAAGAATGCTCTTGGGCCCTTAATCTCAGAATTAATAAAAGATTCAAGGTCAGTGATAATTAAATTCATGACAAGTATGTAAAAGAATGAAAGATGAACATATCTTAGCAGATATAGTGTTTCCATTAACTATTCAATATCAATTAAGTCATCCTTACTTAGTACCTTTTCCTCTAGCCACATCCAAACTACAAGCAAGCACTGAAGGGTCTGCCTCCAAAGTGCTTGTGGAAGCTGTGCACCCCTCTCCCACCATCTGGACCGCAGCACTACAGTCCCTCATAGGGACAAGTCTGGAAGCCTCCTAACCCGTCTCCCTCACAGCAGAGTGAAGCTTTGAAGACATGTATCAAATTATACCATGACCCAGATTAACACTTATCAAAGGCTTCCCTTTGTACTTAGAATAACAAGCAAATTCTTTCTCATGGACCCATGGCCCTTATGTCCTGGCCCCTACCTTCCTCTTTAGCATCATCTAGCATTCACCAGCATCACTGAACACACACCAGCCAAGGTGTGGTCCCAGAATCAGCAGCATCAACATTATGTGAGACTTTTGTAGAAAATCAGATTCTCAGACCCCATTTCAGACCTCCTGAATCACAGACGCTGGGTCTGAGGCTCAGAAAGCTGTGTTTTAATAAGCCCTCCAATGATTCAGAAGAACAGAATTTGAGAACAACTGCTCTAGATCCATTAGCCTTCTTTCTATTGTTAGAAAGTCCCAAGTTCTTTTCCATCTCAAGGCCTTTGCATTTACTGTAGCTCTGCCTAGAATGTGCCTACCCCACACCACTGCCTTGATTACCCTTTCCCCATCAACTAGTAAAAACCATATCTGACCCTAGTTACTCTCTACCATATCACACTATTTATTTCCATCATAACACTTAGCCCAACCTGATTTTTTTCTTATTTGCTTCACGCGTTGATTTTTTTTTTATCTGCACACCAAAACATGACCACCTTGAAAGCAAGGAAATTGTTGTATCCAATCAACAACTGGGGCCCCGATAGGTTAAACACAATAGTTGTTCAACAGCTACTAAATAAATTAATAAATAAGCCCAATATAAACTCACTTAACATCAAGTTAGAACAATAACAGTGATACTCAATCCTGACTTACAACAACAATTATCCAAAATATCTGCTTATTATGGGCCAGCCCCTGGGTTAAATTTTTTGTGGTATTTTCTCCTTTAATTCTCCCTAGAGCTCAATGAGGTAGAATCATCATCATCGCCACTTAGGAGACAAAGACAGTGAGATGTAGAGAAGTTAATTAAACTGCCTGAGACTACAAAGCTGCTATCTACAGAGGCAGGGTTCAAACCTAGCCTGTCCAACTCCAAAGCTCATACTCTTAAACACCACCCAATCCTGCCCACATATTTTCAACATGGGTTTCAGCCATCTCTCTGCAGGGATGCCCCAGTGAGGAAGCAGTCTTCCTAAGCTGCATCTTCTACAGATGGAAGCTGGGCAGAGGAGTGGCCGATTCTGCCATCTGAGACTCACAAAATTATTATGTTAACTGATGGGTACTTAGGGAATGTATATTTCAGAAGACTCTTAAATTGAGTACAGATGTTCTGAAGATTAGTGTCAAATTAGGAAGCATTAAGCAGACATTAAGGCACACCAAATTGGTCTTTTTGGGACGCTGGGTCAGAATGAAAGAAGTGTGTGCTTTGCTAAGTAGGCTGGGTTATTCATAGTGGTCCTCTAACTCTCAAATCAGTGAGGGGAGCTTAGATTTGCCAGAGGATGAGCCAGAGTAAGAAGTCTAAACCCCGGGGCTGAGTGACTGAGCTAAATGCTTTCAGATGAGGTAGATGGAGGGTGGATTGTCCATATTTGCAGGCTTTGCTTTGAGATGTCCGTGTGAAAATTCCTAGAAAAATACAAATGATTACTTTATTACTCAAAGCACTAGACAAGGAGAAACAGAAGCAGCAGGATTGTGTGGACACAAGTATGGTTATTTTGCTACAGGTCAACAGCTATAGCAGATGCTGGCCTCCCTCTTCCTGACACGTGACAGGACCGACCTTCTCAAATCATAAGACCTCAAAATACTCATCTTGTCCTGACAGTAGGGGAGAAATAATATATAAATCACCATGGGGAGATGGAGGCCTAAGTAAATGTCTCCAGAAAAGAGCTCCTTCAGCAAAAAGTAGCCTTCTTCACACTTGCTCAGATTTCAGGAAGGAGGTACCCTGTGGCTGTCAGCTCTCCTCTGCTCTGCAAATGATGAGCCTTCCAGCCAGATGCTGGCTTCTTCTAGCAATTCAATCTAGCATTCTGCTGGTACCCCAGCACAAAGCTGGGCAGAGCCACTTCGTCACAAGGTTTCAGGTGAGTCACAAATAAAAAGTGAGTTCATAAGTATTGGGGTTTAAGATTTCAGGAAGTCATTATTTTTTAGAAATAATATTTAATTTTAAGAAATATAGAAATGAAAGCTTCATCTTATGCAGAATGATTTAAATTCTGGCTTAGTTTCCACCTACTAATTTAATTATGATAACTAATCTTGATAAAATTACTCTGAATTTGCCTAACACCTCCTAAATGATGAATTCCAAGGGCTTCAGTAAATTCTGGGTAGCAAGCTTACCAATTTTTTCTATATTTTATAAGATTTTTGGTTTATTACTCTAGGAAATAAGCTACAGGCCAGTTTCATCTTCTTGATCAAAAACACATCTATACCTATGACCAATCTGCTTCCTAACTAAAGTCAGTGGCTTAAAACAACATGAATTTTATATTGCAGTTCTGGAGGTCAGAAATCTAAAATGGGTTTCACTGGACTAAAAACAAGATATCAGCAGTGCTGAGTTCCTTCTAGTGGCTCTATTTCCTTGCCTTTTCTGTCTTCTAGAGACCACCTGCATTCCACGGCTTGTGGCCCCTTCCTTCATCTTAAAGCCAGCCAGGGTGGCATTTTCTATCTCTTGATCTCTGGTACTCCTGCTGGTTCTCCTGCCTCCGTCTCTTGAGTAGCTTTACAACTATACTGGGCTCACCTGGATAATCCAGAATAATCTTCTCAGCTCAAGATCCTTAACTTAAACCTACAAAGTCCTTTTTATCATCAAAGGTAACATATTCACAGATTTTAAGGGTTGGGATGTGGACAACTTTCGTGGGGGAGAAGGACATTATTCTACCTGCCACTTGCTCCTTAAGACTTTAATTCTTAAAGTCTTTTCTCCTACTCTATAAAACCATTAAATGTCAAAAATACTGAGTTTTAAGTTATTTTTGCAGCTATACACCACCTTGACATATCTAGCAACTCAACCTTATAGTAATAAGTTATATTAGACTACAACCAAGACTATTGGCATTATAATATCATCTGTATAAAAGTATAGCAAAAAAAATTTAAATCAAATTCTGCTTTTGTGCATTTATATACCAATGGATTTATAGATAATTGAGATTTGGTAGAGAAAGTTCTAAGTAAATTTAACAATACAGCATATCATTTGTTTTTAGTTCATGTTATATATATTAATTGTAAAATTCTTTGCTGACCAAAAAATCTTTGCTCAAATGTTCCAATAGATCCATCAATCTAAAGCAAGTTTTCTCTCGGGATTTTGAGCAGTAACATTTTTACTAAAGAATAAAGACCTTACAAACCATGATCTTCAGTTTACCCCACTACCTCAAAAGACAAAATTTTTATCACTGCTTTAGTTTTAAAAGTTATGTCTGCCTACCGGCACTTTTTCTAGACAGCCTACTTTCTTAGCTTAAGGAGATGATATTTATATAGCACTACATACAGTTGTATGTGTCAAAACACATAAAAGAAAAGAGGAGATAACAGGAAAAGTGTTAACTGCGTATATCATATCTTTTCATAATATCAAAGCAATTTAGAAAGTGTTATATCTGAAAGTTAAATATGAGATAGAAAAAAGAAAGTTTCATATCTTACAGATGAAACTGATGCCTGGGAAGTGGGAACAGAACATTCCCTGAGCACATTTTACGTGTGAGACTTTGTTCCAGGTGCTCTTCTCAAACAACCATTTTCCAATCTATCATATCATCTGTCAGCGCCTTCAAAATAGCCTATTAGGTTACCTTAGGTAACCCTCTTCTAAGCTGCACAACACAATTCATTCACTATCGGGTCTGATGTTCTGCCTAAAGTGCAGAGCACTCTAGCATTGTTCTTTCCATGTGCAAATATCCAAACAGAGTTATGTGCAGGTTAAGTGTCTCTGCCAAGGAACCAAAGGCAACCCAGGGAAAGGCTCTCAAATTATCCCCAGATGTGGCAGTCATTTAGTCACGGCAGCTGCCCACAGAGGTCACAATGAGGTTCCTGCTCTTTAGACATTTCTACCAAGCACATCAGTATGAGTTAAAAGAATGAAAAACAGTTCCATATGATACTCATCTGATTGTCAGATACAAACCAGGAATTTAATATCAAACCTCTGTTTTCAGCTATGCATAATAGTCCACTTTCAATAGCCTATACAAAAGAAGATGAAAGGATAACAAAAAACAAAATTAAAAAAAATAAGAATACTTAATTGGAACCAATAGGTGTAACAACTTCCTGTCATTAAAGATATCATTATAGAAGGTTCTATGGGCGGGGGGGGGGGTTGTTTTGTTTTGTTTTGTTTGTCTTACATACAGGCAGAAGGCAATGGGTCCCTGTTAGTTTGGAAAATTCTTAGTGACAAGCCAAAACCAACAGATTTTGAAAGGGACTTGTGAATAATACACAAAAAGGTTGCCTAAATGGAGTCAAGATCCAACTCACTATAATAATTGTTGAATCTAGGTGGTGGGTGCAAGGGTGTTCATTACATTACTTTTTTAACTTTATATTTGGAAAAAATTCAAAATCAAAAGTTGGAAATAAAAAAGTAAAAAAAAAGAAATAATTCATAAGAAATGTTTGAAACATCTGAACTTTGAGAAATCTGCATAAATTTAAGGCATATTCAGATAAATCAGTTACTTCGTCTCTCCATATACAGCCCCATCCCCCCCATAATTTTTATATAAAATCTGCCACGTGAGAAAATGGAAATCCACATCGCTTCATACCTCTCTTGAATGAACAAAATGTGACTTGCATAGAGTTAAACTCTTTAGAGAAACTTCCTTTTGCAGATTGTCATACTGACATATACTAGAACAGTGATTAAAATATTCTAAGCCCATCCCCCTCTTCACGTAACTGTCCTTGTCACACTCTTTGCGTCAGAGTACAAATTGCCCCGGGGCTAAGCAATGACAGAAACATCTCTCAATTGCTCCTACTTACACAACTCAGAGATGGGGGACAAGGAACATTCTAACGCCTGCACACTCCTTAGTGAACCCCATTTCTCCAAAACGATGAATGATGAGAAAGAATCTCATGAAAGCTTCTACAGAAGAGGAAGGAAATAAGACAGGGGTGTGGTTGGGGAAGAACAACCCAGGAGGGAGATACAAAAAGAGCCTTTACTTGAGACCAATTGATGGATGATGCTACACACAGAAAATCTGGTACAAAAGCAAAGGCACTGAGACATGAATTCCCTTTACTGTCACGGCTGATAACCCAAAACATTTTGTCATTATTAGAAAGTGAAACGAGTGCTCTCCTGAAAAAGTGAGATGAGAATCAAAAAGCACCATGGTTTACAGGGAAGAACAATGCTACTGCTGCACAGACGGTCATGTCCCAATGCGTGATGCAAATGCCTCCCTTTGAAGAGTTAACGTAAACACTAGGAAACCCTGGGATTTATAATTCCACCACCTTACATATATTGCTTGTAAAACCAACTAAGCAGGAAAAAAAAAAAAAGTAACTCGGCAAAGGTGCCAGGTGGCTGACTTCATTCTCCACACAGCTCATGCCCTGTCCTCTTCCTTCTCTCCCATCCCATTTCTCAAGTATACTACCATCCCTTCTATTTCAGCATTTCTTTTCCACTTTTGTCTTTCTATTTTTGCCTGCTCCTTTTAGGCAACCTTCAGCCCCAAGCACATGGCCATTCCAGCTGGCTATAGTCAATGCTAAAGAAATAACACTGGCAAGAATTAGTGACCAAACCATCAGAAAGTCGTTTTAGAAATTAGTGACCAAACTACCTAGAAATGAGTGACCAAACTGTACAAGCTCTTGTAAAGGAAAAGTAAGAAAGTCTTGCTTATCCTTTGTAAATAAACTTTGAACAAGCAGATGAATCTCCAGTAAGTGGCCAATACAACCAAGTGTAAGTGAAGAAGGTATTCAGGGCATACACAGGCTTTAAAAACTAAGTTACTTGAAACCCTCTGTAAAAACATTAATTGAGGATTACCGACTTTCAAAAGGCAGTATTTATCTTAGAAACGCCATTAACTTTGGAATAGACAGATCTGGGCCACCACCCAGCTGAGAAACATCTGGCAAAACCTTTCTGAGCTTTGTTGTGTTATCTGTAGCGAGGCGATAACACCTACAGAACAAAGCAAGAGGAATAAGAGAGCATGCATAAAAGGACCTGTAGTATACATTCAGAAAAAAATCAATATGCAGGTGGGTTAGTGAACACCAGGCATTGTGACAGTGTTCTGCACATGTTGTCAGCCAACCTTTACAATAATGTGGTCAAATGAAGTTTTAAAAAGCCCATTCTTCCCTTGGAGAGATCAGAGTCATCGTCAACACCAGTGGGTCCCAAATTTGACTTCATGTTTGAATTACCTTAAACAATCCTGATGCCTGAGGTTCTTAGTCAAGCATGCTGGGGGGTGGCCTGGGCACTGAGGATCTTAAAAGCTCCCTAGGTAATCCCAGTGTGCAGCCAAGGTTGAGAATCACTGGTTTAGAAGCATTTCCTCACCCCACTCATACCTTCCACCTTGCTATATCTCTTGGGTAATACTTTCATCCACACTGAGGAAAGTGCATTTCTTCCACACAGTTGGACTACTTCCCTCTCACATTATGTTGGCCCTCATCAATGAATTAATCATTCATTCATTCACTGAGAATCTGGAGAGAAATAAGATACACAGGCATACCTTTGGTGTATTGCAGGTTGAGTTCTAGACCACCACAATAAAGCAAATATTACAATAAAGCAAGTCACGTGAATTTTTTGGTTTCCCAGTGCATAGAAAAGTTATGTTTACCCTACACTGTAGTCTGTTAAATGTGCAATAGCATTATGTCCAAAAAAAAAGTACATACCTTAATTAAAAACTACTTTATTGCTAAAAAATGCTAATCATCTGAGCCTTCAGTGAGTTACAGTACAAGAGTAACACCAAAGATCACCAATCACAGATCACCATAACAAATGTAAAAATAATGAAAAAGTGTGAAATATTGTGAGAATTACCAAAATGTCACAGAGACACAAAGTTAGCACATGCTGTTGGAAAAAAAATGGCACTGATACACTTACTCAGCACAGGGTTGCCACAAACCTTCAATCTGTAAAAAAAAGAAAAAAAAAGAGAAAGAAAGAAAGGAAGGAAGGAAGGAAGGAAGGAAGAAAGAAAGAAAGAAAGAAAGGAAAAGAAAGAAAGAAAAAGAAAGAAAGGAAGAAAGAAAGAAAGAAGAAAGAAAGAAAAAAGAAAGAAAGAAAGAAAGAAAGAAAGAAAGAGAAAGAGAAAGAAAGAAAGAAAGAAAGAAAGAAAGAAAGAAAGAAAGAAAGAAAGAAAGAAAGGAAGGAAGGAAGGAAGGAAGGAAGGAAGGAAGGAAGGAAGGAAGGAAGGAAGGAAGGAAGAAAGAAAGAAAGAAAGAAAGAAAGAAAGAAAGAAAGAAAGAAAGAAAGAAAGAAAAAGAAAGAGAATGAAAAAGAAAAAGAAAGAAAGAAAGAGAAAGAAGAAAGAAAGAAACATACATTATCTGGGAGGTGCAATAAAACAAGGTATACCTGCAGTCACTGCTATGCAAATAACTCAAAGTCCAGAGTGTAAACATATGAGTAAGCCAACAGTAATGATCTTGAGTGTTTACTCGTGCATTAAACAGATATATAATTTAATGCTTACTAAGTATGTGGCCCAATGCTAGACCCTGGAAACAGAGTAATGAAAACACTGACACACAGCCTGACTTGAGGGAGTTTCCAGTCAACTGATGAGAACGATAACCAAGGGAAATTCTGGTTGCTATGGGAAAAAAAGAATGACCTCTCGCCAGACTCCATTTTCCAGAATCATCCTTCCAGGATGAAGAAGCACTAAGCCTTCCAGCAGACGGGCACTCAGGATGCAACATACTGTGAGGGTGGGAGAGTGGAAAAGAGGTGAGGTCTAGCAAAACTGAAAGTTGAATTGCAAGTACTGAGTTATCTGCAAAGCCTCGAAAGCATCTTGTTCTCCCACACTTCAGCCGGCCGGGGAATTTAGGAAGGTCTGCATGAGGAGCAGAACTCTGCACTGACTCTTAATAAAGAGAAAGTGATGCTCAGCTTAGAAGATGGTGTGAGGATCCTAAGGAAAGAGAAAACAAGAGCAACAACTTTGAGGCAATGTCAGCAGCAAACTGCATCCAGATCATCTAGTCCTTTCCCTCTCCTTCTTTCTGGTACCATCTTTAAGTCACTCTTCCTCCTCCTTCTGACTGTCTTTCCCAACCCCTTTATTTTCCTGTCGTTCTTGTGTGTGTGTGTGTGTGTGTGTGTGTGTGTGTGCTGTATTCTTTGCTTGTTTCTTCCAGCCAGCCTTCAACTTCTTTAAGCGACTTATCCCACCTGTACTCTCCACTCTACTCTCTCATCCTGGGTCATCATCCTGGAAGCCCTCAGGATTCATCAGCCCCCGCACTTTATTTAATGCTCTAGCATCATCATCTTGAAATTCTTGATAATTTTTGAACAAGGGGCCCCCATGTTTTCATTTTGCACTGGGTCCCACAAATTATGTAGCTGGATTTGCCAGTCTAGACAAAGAGTTCTGGGGAGTAAACTCCTGAGGAAGGTCACCACTAGTGCAATGATCTTTTAAAAATTGATTGTTTGTGGATTCTCTATAACCTCGGTTTATAAACACTGACTGCTGAATTAAATGTTGACATAAATGGATCTTGTCATGAGGAATACAAACTCTTTATCTCTCTCAGAAATTCCAGTAAATCAACAAATTGCAATATGGAAGCCTCAGACAGGAAATCCAGGGAGTTAACAAGGCATCGTCCTTCAGAGCAGCCATACTTTAAACTTCTCAGTCCAGGTACATTCCTCAGTTGCTCTGAAAGAAAGATGATCCGTACTTCCAAATACTGGAGGAGAAATGTTGGGAAATGATTAAAAATCAACATTCAAAGGAAAAGCACTAAGACTGCTGTTGAGAATCATCAAGTCATAAGTGTATAATTTCTCTTCTGAGGAAAGATTTATCGGTCCAGGGACAAGCGCTGAGAGCCGTCAGTTGGTACCATAACGGTCATAAAATAAAACACCCCATCTTCACAGAGAAGGGAAGGGATGAGCTTTCCCATCATTCTCCTTTGCGCCACCAAAGCACTGAGGGGTCTTAGGTCACATTTTTAAAATAGCAGGGCTGTTTGTGTAATCAGATAAATCAAATTAATAATGGAACCCAAGGAAAGGGTTTCTTGGAAACCTTAAGAATTCTTATCTCCAAGAGAAAAGAATTTTGAACTTCAATTTACAAAACAAAACAAAGTAAAATAAATAAAATAAACTCAAGCTTCTGCTCTGTGCCTTTCTTTACTGCCTCATTTGTGTAACAGGTAGAACAACACTGGCCAACTCCCCTCACAGGGAGGAGTCCTAAGGACCAAATAAGAAGTTCATTTATATAAAGGTGTTTTTTAAGCTGAGTGAATTAGTCACTAATGTAAAGTGTTCCTGTTCTCACGTGGGGCAGCTCCCTTTCTTCACTATAACTCAAGATGTCCTGTGACACCCTTTTCCTCACTCAGACGAAGCCTGCCAGCCCCTGCCCGCCCCTGCCCTGCCGCGGCTACAGATGCTACCCAGGATCTCCCTCTTCAGGGAGGCCAGCTTTGGAATCAGGGCACCTGCACGAGACCCTTAAACTGGTGTAAGCAGAGTGCCACCCCAGCCAAGCCCGGACATGTCCTCAACCAGTGGCCCTCTCCAACCCCTACAATGCACACACTGCTCTGGCTTCCTGGTTTCCTGAAATGAGGGTTCATTCTTCTGATTTCAATATGGATGTTGGTTACAGCGTTACTTCTTTTTTTTTTTTTTTTTAAAGGAGAAATCTTCAGAGCTTTAATACAGAATTATGGAAGTCCATGAGTACCCAAAAGTTATCTGTGTCCTACAATTTAGCAAACAAGAGATATGATTTATTTTACAAACATTTTTTTTAAACTTTCCCAGGCTTTTGAGCACAGGCTCTTAGTCATCACTAAGAATTACTTTCCAAATAAGTTCCATATGTTATAATTCTCATTCCTGGTCTTTTCCAAAGCCAAATCTGGTCATAAACTGTGGGCTAGTTTACCACCTACACTGTCACTTCTTCCAAGAAGTCTTCCCTAACGCTCGTGTGCAGCGTTCACATACACACACACACACACACTCCCAACGAAATGGCATTCCTGCATCCTTCCATACCTCTCTGCCTTCAACCATACCACAGTACTTGGAGCAGTATATCATAAGCGTTTCCTCCAGGTGGTGTCTTTCTCCCCCTCACTAGATTGGGAGCTCCCTGAAGGCAGGACCCATGTTTATCTCATTTTGAGGGGCCTTTCACTTGGCACAGTGCCTGGCAAGAGTAGGTATTCAGTAAATGTTTGAATGTGGCAAAGAAGAGGAGTAGGGGAAAGAGGTAGGGGAAGGTGGACTGAATAGTGTCCCGTAAATTCATGCCAACCTGCAAACCCAGAGTGTGACTGTTAGTTTCCTAGGGCCACATAACAAATGACCACCAACTCAGTGATTTAAAACAGCAGAAATTTATTCTCTCACAATTCTGGACCCCAGAATTCCAAAATCAAGGTGTTGGCAGGGCCATGCTCTCTCTGCAGACTCTTGAGAAGTCTCCTTCCTTTTCTCTTCCGAGCTTCTAGTGCCCCAACAATCCTCCACGTTCCTTGGCTTGTGGCTGCAGTTTTGCAATCTCTCCCTCCTACTTCACATTCCTTCTTCTCTCTGGGTCCTCTGCCCTTCTTATAAAGACACCAGTCACTGGATTTAGGTCCACACTAATCTAGTATGACCTCGTGTTAATTTAACTAATTACATCTGAAAAGACTCTATTTCCGAATAAAGGTACATCTTGAGGTTCCAGGTGAACATGAGTTTTGGGAGGACATTACTCAACCCATTACAGTGATCTTATTTGGAAACAGGTCTTTGCAGATGTAATTAGTTGAGGATCAAGGTGAGATCATACTGGATTAGGATTTCCTAAGTCTAATGACTGGTGTTCTTATAAGAAAATGACAGGACACAGAGTGAAGACTGAAACAGAGATTGGGGCCATGCAGCCCCAAAACCAAGGGACATGTGGAGCCACCAAAAGCTGGGAGAGTCAAGGAAAGATTCGTCCCTAGAGTTATCAGAGGGAGTGTGGTCCAACAACACCTTGATTCTGGACTTTCAGCCAACAGAATTGTGAGAGAATAAATTCCTATTGTTTGAAACCATCAAGTTTGTGGCAATTTGTTGCAGCAGCTCTAGGAACTAATTGGGGGGATAAAAGGTTGATGAAGATTAATTATTGCAACAGTTACTCAAGCTTCCATTTTCCAAAAGAAAAAAAGGAAGGAAGGAAAGAAGGGAGCGAGGGAGGCAGGGGAAATGCATCTGTTTCAAGACAAAATCCAAACTTACATAATTTAATGTCAACACTGATTTAAATCAAAGGAATATAAGAATCAGAATGATTTAAATTTCATTGAATCTGTGCCTTAAACAGCTGAGTGGAAAAAAGCACTCTTGGATGGACTAGGCTTAAGCTACTAGATATTTCCTTTATTTATTTATTCATTCATGTATTTATTTATTTAGTGGAGTGTTTTTTTTAAAAAGGGACCTTTAAACTGTTTATCAGGAAATCCCTGCTAAAGAAACAACCAGCTCTTAATACACTAAGGATTCTTGAGGAAACTAAGAAAAGTAAACAAAGATGAAAAAGGGATGTGCGATTGAAAGCATTTATTCCCAGTGGCGCTGAGGAACCAGGAAAGGGTGGGTCCACCTGGCTGAGCTCATTTTGCATCCATCTCACTCTTCCAGAATGTCTCTAAATTAAATCCTTCCTCAATCCCTTCTCATGAGCAATGGAAGATACCACAGAGATCTGGAACTTCTTATATTGCCTAAAGAGAAAACCACACCTAGGCCTAAAGGGAAAAGAATGAGCTTTGAAACCAAGAAAATGTCTCCTGCTACAATCTCCTTACTGGGTTCTCTCAGTCCCATCTCTGCCAAGTACCAGGATGAAATGAAGGGGCAGGGTCTTGGGTAATAAAATATCCCCTTCCCTAATAAAACTAACTTATTAAAGCATCATTACAATTTTTTCCCCTAGAGAACCATGTTATAGCTTCATAAGCATACAAAGTAGACTTAAAAGAGATTATTTCTGGTAGCTTCAGTAATAAAATCTCTTTGAATGATATCCAATATGGAGCTATTTTTCTGAGTTCTCTGATGGGAACAGTTCTATAATGGACTTTCAGTATAAAGCTGGAATCAGTAGAAAACACTATGTATCTGTGTTGGTTATCTTCTGCCAACTCCTATGAGGGTGACTCCCATGGCCTGTGCATCACTCTGCCCTCCCCTACCTGCTGAGTTTCTGTTGAAGGCACCAGTAGAAGATCAGAAAGTGGAAAGAGAAGGAAGCTGGAGTACTTATGACATGACCTATCCTGAGATCACTATTGTTCCAACAGTGACAGGTAGGCAGTTCCTTTCATACAGCTCTGAGCTGCCTCCAGCCCCAGTTACTCCACCCCTCCCCTGCCCCATCAGGCCCAGGCAGTGACAGCTTCCCGCTATTGCCAGTCCCTGGGTGTCTCACCATTTCCTTTTGGTTCTGTTAACTCTGCCCACATGTGTGTAAAGATCACCTCCATTAACCGGCCTTGAGTTAAACCCTTAGATCTGCCATTGGCTTCCAGAGAGAACCAGGGCTGATAAGTAGCAATGCTGACATCTGTAAGTCTATTTTAAATACATCCATGTAATTCATAGAAATAACCAAAACAACCCACAAAATGACTTCCCCTTACCTGCCTTCTCTCCATTCCACCTTCACCTTCTGAAATTTTGCCCATGCTTCAAGAATCATCTTTTCAAGAAGAATCATCTCTTCAAGAATTCAACGCACAAATTTTCCAGCTGCATCCAGTTTTTTCCACATTTGGGCCTCTACATTTTTTAAAATTATATTATTTTGGACTCTACTTATGGTATTTTTCCTCATTCTGCTTTACTTTCATTTGTATTCAGATCATATCCTTTTTCTCTGGCTAATAACTCCTTAAGATCAATGACAAAATAGTCCTAATTTTTATACCTCTTCCCAACCCAGTAACTAGTTCAGGGCCGGAAACATACTGAATAAATGTGTGCTGCTGCTGTAAGCTCTAGCCAGCTAAGTATTTTCAATTATAAATCACCATAAAACGAAGAACACTTCCATAAACATGCAGAGCAGGTTTTTAGATATTACATACAGACATTATATCTTCTATATCTACATAAACACCCTAACACTGCAATTTTCTTGATAAGCCAACTTTTCCTCTTCCATTTTGACATATATACATATAGATAGATGATATAGATATAAATACGGATATAGGGATAAAGATAGCAATATAAAAGAAGTCTTCACCTTTGGTCAAGTAGTTTTCCAAACACTTTACACATTCTTATACTTCAGTCTCTGCTAAGTCTCTTCTGCCAGAGAAAATTTACTTTCTCCCATTTCCCTTTAACGAGACCCCATCATGTCACTCATTAGAGCTGAAGTTGGTCCCTGGTGGGTAAACTATCTTTGATCTCTCTGACTTTGATAACCCCAGAGACCAACTGTGTCTTTGTCTTTAGCCTTCTCCTGGGCAGGCACTTTCTCCTGGCTACTCCATCACTTACTTGTATAGTCACATTCAATTATCGATCCCATCTAAGCTTCACTTTCCACAATTAGAAAAAATGGGAATCATTCACTGATATGATTATTCAGTAACCACTTACTGAGGGCTAGACACTGTGCGGGGCACAGGGAAGGGGGTGGACCTGAAGCAGCCCCTCCCACAAGGAGCCTGCAGTCTGGTGGGGGCACAGAGGAATAGAAAGACTGCTACGGTATGTGTGAACTGGGAATACGACGGGGCATTAGTGCAGGGCTGTGCGGGAGCACACAGGAGGATGTCTTCCAGTTGGTTGATGGGCAGCGGTGAGAGAGGACTTCCCAGAAGAAGAGGCCACTAAACGAAGTCCCTAATTCTAAACTGGAGCTAGACAGATTAAAAAACACCCTCGATATTTGGTTGATTTTGAGAATTATGGAAACATCAGTCACAGTGGCAACAGCAGAAAGTTGCTTTCCTCAACTGAAATTAATACAAATTTACTTGAATTCTATAAGTGTAAAGAGAAATTTTCTGCTTTGCGGAGTCTGACTACTGAACTTAATTCAGCTTCAAAATTAAGTTATTCCTCTGCTGGAGATTCACTTACAGCAGCAAGATGTAGGGGAAAAATTAATTTAAATGAAAATTATACTTAAAAGTTCAGTACATCATTGTGATCATTATGATATTTATTTCATGTTTAAACCACAAGAATTTTCTTCTCATATCAGGGAGCCTCCTGCATGATTTTTACCAGCAACTCAGAGCTGCCTGCAGAGATCAAGGCTCCCAGCTCCTCGATTCCTCACACGTGACCAAGAAAGATGGTGATGGACACTGAGGAGGGCAGTTCTTTTTTTTTAATAAATTTAACTCAATTAATGTTATAGATAGACAACTTACAAATTTTCAAAGTTTATTTATCACATACATATTTGAATATCTATTACATATTCAAAGTTTATTTGTAAGCCGTTTAGTTGGAATGCGACATGCATTTTCCTATAGAAATGATATTTAATAGTGCTTAAGTTCCCAGCCTAGCCCCCAAAAGGCTATCACACTAATCTCCAAAGATACTGAATCGCCATGCTGTATACCAGAAAATAATATAATATTGTAAATCAACTAGACTTCAGTTTTTTTTAAAAGCCTCTTACACTACAGCATCTGGTCACCAAATCAAACATCTCCATGGAGAACATAGGGGCAATGGTCAAGTTCAGAGGCCTTGAGCCGTAATCCTGATGAAGTGAATAAGGTTAGGGCCCCAGAGGCAAAAATTGGAAGTGGGTTGTGGGTACAGAGTTAAATGAGGTCTCCAGGGTTCTTGTCTTGATTCTGACTAGGGTGTTCCAATACTTGCCAACACATACTGGTTAACATTTAAGTGGTTTCACACTGAGATATGCTAAAACAATGTTGTGAGTATGGCTCAGCTGTGTCTGAGGGAATAGCTGTGACCTCACCCTCTGTCTGAACTATAACATCATCACTGCTGACCACTCAATAAGAATGTTTAACCCAATAAATAATTGCTGTTTTCCAGGCTAATGCTTGAGTTGGCTGATTTAAGGATATTCTGGGGTATGCAAAGCATTCTAAGATACTCAAAGAATCACAGTCTGCGCTGGAATGAGGGAGGAGGGCAGAATGCGGAAGGGCCTGGTTGGCAGGCATTCAGAATCATAACTTGAGAAAAACAAGAAAAAGAAACATAGGGATGCAGGGCACACGTTTTCAAATCTTCCAAGTGATCAACTAGAAATCAGGAGGATGAGTGGATATCCTCTGTAAGTCTATTTTTTTCCTACTACACAATATAATAGTTTATAGATATAAAAGCTTTGCGTATGCAAAATTGAAGGAAGAAATTTTGGAGTGAGAGGTCTCATAAAATCTTACAAAACAGCAGAAAACATTATTAAATAACAGTTTAACCGTCAACATATGTAAAGATGTAACAGAGTAAAAAGTGAATAGAACAGAAGATGAGAAGATTTGCATTCTGGTCCTAAAGCTTGTAATCTTGACAAGTCTTTTCATCTTTCTTAGTCTCTTTCCTCATCAGTAAAAAGAAGATGATGCATAAAAGTGATCTCGTAAAAACAAACAAAACTAAAGAACCCTTTTTGTTATTGGCCAAATGTAACAGTCCTGAATTTTCCCTTTTGAGACAACATGTATGTTAAAAAGCATACAACCTGTTTCTCAACTGCCCTATGTAGAAGACAAAATAAATCATTAACCTCCAAGGAAGAGAAACTAGAAAGTGGAAATTCCATGATGTTGCTGAGTAACGGTGGTGTCGGATACCCAAGTCCCCTTTTCCTGTATTTCTTCAATATCTCAAGTAGCAGCAAGTGCTTCAAGCTGGAGGAAGCCGGACACAAACACAAACAACAATCACAATGTTTGGTAGAAAAGGCCAAATTCTCGGATGCTCCACCTCTAATTTCACTTCATGGCCTTCAGTAAGCCCCCAAATTTCCTTATGCCTTAGTTTTCTCATCTGGATATGTAATTAATATTACCTAAACTACCTTTATCATCAAAAGAATAAATATTTTTAAAATATTCAAAACAAAGCATTTCAGAATAGAAAGCACTACTAGTTTTGAGAGCTAATGTGCTCAATGGAAATAGCACTGAACTTGGAATAAAAAATTGATTTACAGCAGGTTTACTATCTATGAGCTGGATGACCTCCTGACCTCTCTCTCTCACTTTTCTCATCTAATAAGGGCAAATTGGAAAATCTTCCCTGTCCACCCCAAGGCAGCCAAGTTCAAATGAGATTATGAAATGCATGGCATTCCCCCAACTATGGCAGGCTATAAAAGAAGTAAGTTCTTGACAGCTCATCACAATCAGAAGGAACCTGATGACCATTTTCCTACTCTCCTTTAGCCACTCGGTTTCACAGGTCCAGCAACTGGGCATCAGGGATTTCAGGATCCTCAGAAAGTGAAAGAACATCTACAAAGGAAGTGAATTCAACCTAAGGTTCCTAGCTTTATGCAAATCAGGGAAGAGTAAGTGATCCTTGTCAGGATCTGTCCAGCCATCATTCTTAACTGGTTTGTAAAACAACAATAGCAGAGGTGTTAGCAAATGCTTGTTTACCAATGACTACAGTAAAATCCCTGACCCCACTCAAAATGTAGCAAGAGCTAGTCTGTAATGACAATGGGTCTTCACCCATGGAACAAAACCCCACGTTGTCAGGACTGACTAGACCACGATAACGCTTTCTAGAAATGCTTTCCATCCTGTATCCTAAACAGGACCATCCTGGAGAGAAGCCCAAATAATCCCAGATGATCTTTGCTCATTTGATGGTTATTCTTGTTTCTAGATACTATTTTGGATATTTTTCCTTATTCAAAAAAAGAAGCTTTTTTATTTCCCCTGAGTACCCCCCTGTAATGCCTGTAATTACAGGCATAGTTACTGAGCAAGGTTCTTCTAAAATTACAGTAGGAAGATAAGGAGAAGGAAGAGAGCCAGTGAGGCCCCTCTTAGTTGGAGGTCTATTTTGTAAAATACTTAATGGGCAAGATAGTCTATTCTGCAACTTTCGAGGACCCAAAATACAAACTTACACACCCATCTGCAGAGACTCATTCTCTACCGCCCCTCCAATGCCCAGAAGTACTGTTCTATAGTAGAAAATATTTCTCCAGCATTTTTCCAACTCTGAATCTAAATCTATTTAATAGCAAGCCATTTTTTAAATTATAATTATCATATTACGTTCCTAATTTTGCACCATAGGGTTTTTTTCCCTCACTCCTTTAAATTTTGGCATTGGAAAAATTGATTGGCTCCCAAGCTTCTTGTGAGAAAGAATAGATTTTCTATTCAACTCTTAAATTCCCTCAAAGAACCTCATAGAGTTGATATCTATACAGAGTGAGTGCTGCTTATAGCTGATAGGCCAACTGTTCTCTTAGCAAAAAGCACCAACTTAAGGACCAAAACAAACAAACAAAAAGCATCAATTCTAAATTGTCACCAGCTTTCAGGCCAAACAAATGCCTTTGTGCTTGTTCATGCTGCTTGAAGTACAGGTTGCCTATTCTGAGGAAGGACCCTTGGCAATGGGTATAGGTGCCAGCAAACATAGGTTTATCAGACAGCCGGCATTACCCCAAGAGGGAGATCTGTTCAGCAGGAAGTTCCCACTGTGTGCCAGCCTACAGAACCATCTGCCTCTTTTTGCTTCAGGACACACACACACACACACTCCTCTGTGTACTGACTGGGTATGAAACCCAAGTTGGAGAGAGAATCTGGCAACATTAAATGTCTACATCACAGCAGAGGCTGAAGGAGCACACAATGAAGAACCACCATGATTACTATATGGACTTGTCCTTGCCTGGGAGGAAAAGAGTTTCCTACCTGCTCATGCCCCACTCCAGCCCCAGCCCCCAGGCTAGAGTAGTAATTTACAGCCTGAAAGACTTAATAAAGATCATCCAAGATAATATCCAAAACTAAATTTCAAGGTCATAGATCTACTGTAAAGTCTTCAGATACTCATAAATTGCCTTTTTTAAACAGCTTTAATACAAGGGAGTTAGAGGAGTGAGAGGGCGTGTCCTCTGGATGGATGACTGTTAGTTACACTGTGCGGTTGGTCAGATCAGGTGATCAGAGAACAGACTTAGTGAAACCAATGAAAGATGCAAGCCATGGACAGGAGACTCAAAGGGCATGTCCCACTAATATTGTGTGTGCACGCACATGGATACCCTTGTGCACACGTGTGTGCATGAAAGGACAAGATATAAAGCTATCACTTAAATGGATCCAGTATCTCCCTACTTGCTGCACATTTTTAAGCTGATGTCCGAGACGAGTAAAGCCATTTAAACATTTGAAAAATACTATGATGATTTTATAATTTATACTTTAAGAAATAACTTAGAAGCTTAAGAGGCAGTTAAACTTAGAGAAAAAGATCGACAGAAAATTCTAGATAGAAAGGGGGAGAAAATAGTACCAGAAATCAGAGATGAGAATTGTTACAACTGAGCACTCCGTTTGGCACTCCAGTCAAGCAAAAAGAAACTATGAGAAGTGAAATAATCCTCACAATCTAATAAAGAGGAGCATCATCAGCTTATAGAAAGAGTGGTCTCTCTGGCAGTGAGTTTAGGAGAAATTTATTGCATGAAAAGGTAGAAAATGGATTGATAAGCTGACAGATATTAACAAAACATAAAACAACAAACAATGCTGCATGAAGCAAGTCAGCATAGAAGTTTCGAGTATGGGTTTTGCAGAGACAAAGCTGAGTTCAAATTAGTAACCAGAACATTGCTCAAGCTATGTAAACACATGAAGCTTCTGATTTCTCATCTCTAAAATGGAGGTACCTACCTCTTAAGGTTGTCCAGGGGATTAAATAAGATAACACAGGCAAAGGATCTCACATAGTACCTGAAGGGCAGGTGCACAAAATATTGGCTCTCTCTGCCCCCTGCCCCCCCCCCCATGATGGTTAGATTCAGATCTTTGTGTGGATGGAACAAAAGTCAGAGACCTAATGCCCTTGAAGACATTCCACTGAAAGTGTAGATATTACAATGGTCTAAATAAATTGCTAGCCAGACGCAGCAACAGAGAACCCGAGGAAATGGTGGCTGGTCTGTCTCTTAGATTGACAATGGTCTCAACCACAGTCAGGGTGTTGTTGCAGGGCTCAATGTCAAGTGGGAGGATTAACATCTTTTGGTCTATCTCACCCAGACATTGGGCCATCCTACCTCCACAGAGAGGGCTGACTATAGGCATGATTATAGACAAAGTTAATTCTTTGTCTCAAAGAAAATGTACATCAGAAACCAAAACCAGTCAAATGCTTAGACAGGAATGAACTGGGACTCTAGAATTCTGTATCATAGATCTTTGGAGCAATCATTTGAACTTGGAATATTTAAGAATAAATGTCACCTACTTTAAAAAACAAAAACAAAACAAAAAAAATGCCTCTATATGGCTGCTAAAAAATATATATTTTAATAGCACTAGCACCAGATGGGAAAATGGATGTACGCATACTAGATTGATGACTAAATACTTAGCAATCCTTTACCATATGTCTGACTCTGTGCTAGGCCTTTGCATATATATTATTTCAATGAATTCCAGCAATAGGAAAACAAATGTAATACATTAGATTATCATCATTAATTACACTTGTACACATCTAGGTACAACTATAAGCTTGTCTCAGTGGTTCATAAAAGAACTGTTAAACTAAAGAATGCTACAAGATCACATATATGGTCCATAATACAACTGAAGAGCCTGAAGCAGAAAATGACCATTAGTAACAAAATTATGGTAATTTGGTCATCATATACACTGCTTTGAGCATAGTTAACAATCTGATTAACACATGGCTAGAAGTTCTTCAGCTAAAGGAAGAATTAACCGAAATTCATTTCCATAAGCAAATTCTGGCCCCTGGCAAATTTTCTAATATCTGCACATTTTCTCAAATGATGAAAGCAGGTCAACAGCACTAAGCCAAAGCAACAGTTTAATTTTAGCAACTCTGTCCAAAAGCCAATGCACCAAAAAGGTTACAGCTAAGGTTACTGTGCCACCTCCTAATGGCTGAGGTCAGAAACACCATGAATTATTTACAAGTTAAGAAACATGAAGGAAATGTCAGGGTTCAGTGACAGAGGAACTGATATACTTGGAGTGTTTTCAGAAACTCTTTCCAACAGGAACCACTCACCTCTCTAAAGACAAAACCATTCATTCACTCAACATTTATGCTATGATAGCTCACTGTGCACCAGGTACTGGGCCAGGGGACAGAGCTATTACATCAGGCACAGGCTTGGCCCTGCTAGAACTTACAGATGTTCTCAGACCTGAGCAAAAACTTCAGGGGCACAGTGCTAAGGAAGTAAAGGGCTTAGAATCAAAATGCAGGCACATAAACATGCAAATATGCTCTTCATAACAGAACATCACCTGTTAAACACACTCAAATTGACCCAATGTAACTGATATACACTGTATTACAACTCCATCCAAACGCCCATCTCAGGTCTGCACAGCCAGGTGTGTGTGCGTTTGGCCAGGGGGTCTGTGTAGAGCACAGCAGAGCCTGGAGGAAGCATCAGGAATTCCTGTGGTTCCCCAGGTCTTGGACCCTGCAGCCACTTCACACTCAGCTCAGGACAAGCCCCAGGTAACACTGATAAGTTATTAAATCTGTTGATTTTATGCAACATCAAGAATGTGGAGGGAAAAGCACTCCCACATGGATATAAAAACACTTTCAGGCAAGAACACAGATGACCTCCAGGTGACATGACAACATTAAGCCATCACAGGTTTTTACTTTTCCATACGCAATTTCAAAATGACTGCAGTGAGACATGCCTTTAAGTGTAGGTAAGGTAAGAACTCTCACACACGGCCAAGAGAAAGACTGGCCATGAAACAATTACTGAGCACTGGCCATGTGTCAGGAGCAGTGCCAAGCGTGTCTGTTGTTGGGGGAGAATAAAAGACCCCAGTAGCAGTGAGGAGACTGGGCACAAGGGCCTCTAGTATCAGAGGTGTATGTGCAGAGACAGCAAGCTAGAAGGGAAAGAACATGAGAATCACATGGAAAACCCATTTCTGTCTCTCACTACTGCATGCCTTTGCCAGGTTGCTTCGCCCCCATTTCCTCACCTGTAAAAGTGGAGATAACCACACCTACTCCAAGGTCATTGTGAGGACTAAATGGTAGAAGTTATGGCTGTTACGTCAGACAGTTTGTCAGACTGCCATAATTTGAAACCGGACCACTCATTAAAGGAGTGACCTTTGTGTGCCTCGGTCTCCCTCATCTGTAAAATGAGGATGATGAGAGTCTCGTAGGGTGGTGAGGAGGCTTCACTAAGTCAATTCAGGGAGAGAACTTAGTGTCTGGAATGTAGCGAGAACTTGAAACAATTTAGCTCTTACCACTGCTACACTCCCAGTGCTTTAAGAAGGAGCTGTGAGGGTGCAGGGGAAGGTTTTGAAGGAAGAGTAGGATTTCACTAGGGAAGGTTGGTGAGAGCCTGGGTGGGGTGGGAGGAATGGAAATGCAGAGAGCAAACAAGAAACAGGCCAGGAAAGTGGGTTGGGAGGCCTGGGGCCCAGGACGGCAGCCCTTGTCCGCTCAGGTCCCTGTCATCAGCTGCACTCTCTCTCTCCCTTCCTGAGCCAGTCCTGACCCGCGCAGCACCCTCTCACCAGCCTCAGCCACCAGCCACAGGGGCGGGAATCAGTGCTTTCACTGCAGAGCAGGTGCCTGACATGAGCCCTGGACACACACTGCCCAGCGAGACTCTGTCCACAGCCACCCACTTGCCCACAGAGCCACGTTCCAGCCTCCTTAGATAAGCTGCCCCAGAACCAGAGGCCTTTTATGATGCCACTTAGCTCGAGCTCCAAGACCCTGGCCAGTTCCTAGGGGTTATGTTTACTTTTTTATATTTTTACATTTACAGAATACCTTCACATGATCTGATTTTTTTTAACCTGATGATTCCCCGAGAAAAAGTACTAATCACTATCAAAATGAGGTAGAGATTGATCTCTCTCCCCACTCCCTGCTTGTGTGTGTGTGTGTGTGTGTGTGTGTGTGTGTGTGTAGCAAGACAGACAGAGGAAGAGACAGAGACAGAGGCAGAGACAGAAAGAAAGTGCACTGAGTATAAAAAGATGTAGAATTGTACATAATATGGTCACATCTGTGTAAAAGAATGAATACGACCATATTGCCAGTACCTGAATAAGAATTCTTGAAGAATACAAAAAAGTTTACAATGAGTTTTCTTTGGAGAGTAGGACTGACAAATCTACAGTGAAAAAGAGACTAACTTTTCATATAATGCACTTTTTGTATGTCTTAATTTTATACCATGCATGTGTACTAGTTTACATTTTTAAGTGATTTTAAAAAAACAAGGAAGAAATCTCTCAACAGAAGTTGATTCTAATGCATAAATAAAAGTACATTTTCTTGATACATAGTAAGTGTTGTTGGTAAGTGGCAGCTGCCTGTTGCACTACAATTATTATTTGTATAAAATGATTGCATAATTAATAATTAAGCTATAATTATTTGTATGATAATGACATGCATAGTAATAACTGTGCTCAAGCTCATTTCTGTGCATCAGATATCCCCAGTGAGGCTGTGAGCTCCATGGGAACAGCTCCTGTCTGGACTAGCCTTTACTCACACAGCATACACAGTGTCTCCCACACATGAGATCATCATCACATTCTAGCTGATTGAACCACCACACAGGAATAAATACCCTGCCCATGGTCCCTGGGTGAAGGAGCAAATGCATCCTTACGTTCATTTTGCAGATGCGGAAACTGAGGTCCAATGGAGTCATGTGAATGGCCAAAAGTCAAAAAGTTGGAAGGGGAGCTCAAACAAAATCCAGGTCCCTGAGACTTCCAGGCAGAACTTTCTATCAGCAGTAGTGGGCACATTCAAACACAATAGATTGGACTCAGTGCTGGGGACTAATACTGAGAATCTTGTGAGAACCACAGCTGGGACTACTAGGAAGTGAGCTTTCTAAAACAGACCAACAATGTCATTTTGTTGTACACATATATGGTGAGAGTCTCCCCTGACACAAGCTGCATTAGTCAGGATTCCCCAGAGAAAAAGAACCAATGTGATACACACACACACACACACACACACACACACACACACACACACGGAGATTTATCATGAGGAACTGGCTTGTGCAGTCATGGATTATCTGCTTTTCTCAAGCTGGAGACCCTGGAAGGCTGGTGGTGTAATTCAGTCCAAGTGTGAAGGCCTGAGAACCAGGGAAGCTGATGGTGTAAATGTCAGTCCAAAGGCAGGGGAAGATAAGGTGAGATGTTCCAGCTCAAGTAGTGGGCAAGAAAAAAACAGACAAACCCCTCCTTCCTCCACCCTTGTTCCACTTGGGTCCTCAACAGATTGAATGATGCCCACACACAATGGGGAAGGCAATTTACTTTACTGAGTCCACCACGTCAAATGCTCATCTCATTTGGAAGCATTCTCACAGACATACCCGGAAACAATGTTCAATCTGGGCACTCCATAGCCAGTCAAACTGACACGTAAAATGAACCATCACACTAGTAAAGTCACCTGAGAGGCACACACATGTGATGGATTTTGAACAGGAAGAGAGTAACCCATATGGGAAAGATACAGCCCCTCAGGATCCACAGACAGCACTTCCAGGAGAGTCCTGCCAACTAGCATGGAAACAAGGGGTCCAGTGGTGCTGGGAGGCCACAGGTAACAAGAGTTACCTAGATGAATACAGTCTCTGCCACAGGAACCTGGGCAAGTTACAGATCCTCTGTGAGCCTCAGTTTCCTCTTTTGCAAAATGAGGAAGATCCAGATATCTTCTCCATAGAATCTACTACAAGGATTAAATGAGATAATAGGTAATTAGAGCAGTGCCTGACATAAAAAGCACTCAGTGAATGTTAGTCTTATATTTATTGCTTCCATTATTATGAGAGACAAAAAGCCATAACCAGAGCATAAATACCACACACACACACACACACACACACACACACACACACACACACCCGCTCCAAGAAGAATTACTTGCAGCCTCCTATGGCATTTAGCACAGACTTCTATCATATTACTTACCATAGATTCTGAAATTAGTTGTGTGCAGATCTGTCTCTCCTTTCTAGACTGTTTTTCTGAAACCAAAACAGGTATATCTTATTCAACTTTATATCCTCAATGCTTAGTACTTGGAAAGTGCTCATACATGTTTGTTAAAAATGTCAGATGGAATGAAAAATTTTGAATCATTTAGACTCACAGAGTGATGACTGCAAGCAATATTCTGAAAATTGAAATTCAGTTTCTTTTCATTTTATTGATGTCTTTTTAGCTAGTTCACCATAAAAGCAATATCTATAAATAAAGCTAACTTGTACTTTGAGGTCCACTAACGTGCTAACCCATCAGCCCTGTAGCTTCTCTTGATGTTCATTCAACTTCATTTCTGCAAAGTTTAAGCCAACACATTGGATCAGATGAATCCAATTTGTCAAGGAGCCCAGCCTGCCACAGACCTACACAGAGCTCCAGTCTCTGGAGTGGGGAAGTGCAGGGCCCCTTTAACAAGTGCAGTCAGTGGAATCAGTTCTCTTTCCACAGTGTGGTGGGAGGAGGGAGGCATGCGTGGAGGAATTTTAACGATGGAAACTCACTTCCAGGCACTAAGGTAAAATTCTGTGAATTGGGTAACTACTTAGATATCTCCGCCAAGCAGACTGTGAGCTCCAAGAGTGCATTAATAGCAAACCTTATTCCATTTCTACATAGTGCAGTCATGCTTGTCCTCGGATGCAATTGTGTGGTTCAAGATGAAACACTCCCTAGTACAACGCTTACTCTCTTGAAGTGTAAGCCCCATCTATCATGGAGGCCAGACTCATTCCTTGCCTAAAGCCAGTAATATATCTTTTGGATAAAGTACACATTTTGGGAGTTAATAACTTCATTATATCACATGGCCCATCCATTATAACCACACAGCTATGACTAGATTCAGCTACTGTAGTTACTCCAGCCAAGCTCATTTACAGAGGACACTTTGTGTCCGGTGAGGCAGTGGAAGAAGGGTTGTAGGAGCCACTAGTTCACGCCCTAGTGTTTGCTGAGTGCCTACTATGTGCCATGCACTGTTCCAGGTGCTGTGGCTACCAAAGAAGACAAAACAGAAAAAAATGTTTGCTCTTATGGAGTTTAACATGAGTGAGGAAAAAATAGGTAAAATAAAACAAAAGCGAATTTCAGATAATGATGTACTGTTAAGAATCAGGAAGGCCTTTCTGATGAAGTCAAATGTGGACGATGAGAAAGTGGCATCCATGCAGAGACCTGCCCTTCGCACAGAATTTAACATGGCTGTTCCGTTCCTACTTCCGTGGAGCTTTGTGGAAGAACCATATTGCCAGAAAGTCACAGCTAAGATGGACTGTGAAAACTTAAACTCAGTTCCATGCACCAATATCTCTAGATCCCTAGAGAGATCACGTCAGACACTTAAGTGTAGTTTAAACGTTTGGGGAAAGCCTCTGTTGTTTAAATGACCCCCAAGACACCTGAAAACAGATAGGAATCATAAAAAAATTGACTATTTTGAATTGCCACTATCTCGTTAAGGATAATATCCCTTCTCTAAACTTTACCTGAGCGGGAATGGGTCACAAAGGCCTGAAGAAGACAACCAAGGGGTCCACAGATGGAGTGAGCACTGGCTGTATACTGGCCACCTGGCGTCCCCTCCCCCGTCTTCTGGCAGTAGCTCACTCTTTCATCCCCCATTCTCAGGCCACCTGCTTTCAGAGGACTCCAGTCCCAGCTCCAGGTGGGAATGCCTCACCCAGACCTGCCAGTGGGCACACTGAATGCCCTCCCTTCCACAGGAAGTGGCAAGGAATGGGCATGTGGCCCAAGCTTCTCCAGTCCACGTGAGTCCTGGGATTTGTGTAAGAATTCCTACAATTTTTTTTCTGCTGGACTGAACCTGGAGGTCCGTGAAGCCTCACTGCAACAGGTAAGACTGGCAGAGAACAGAGCCTCTGCAGAGCAGGATGTGGGAAGGCGAAGGGCAACACTGGGCCTAGATGCCTTCATCATCTGAGCACCTGGATCAAGCCACACCTAAATCCAGTAATGTTCTCAGCTTCTCAAAATCACTGGTTAATAAATGATCTCTCTTTTTCTTATTCTAGTTTAAGATGGGTTTTTTTTAATATTTTCCAAGTTTTATTGAGATACAATTGACATTCAACTAATTATTCTTTATATTGTCATTGTTTGCAACATTTGTATTCTGTTCTTTAACCACAGTCCCTACAATTGTTTAATATTAGACTTCATAAGTCACTATTATCTTGTTATCTCTGTTCACTTTTTTTTAAGCTCTTTATTGGAATATAATTGCTTTACATTTTTGTACCAGCTTTTGAGGTACACCAAAGTGAATCGGCTGTATTTATATACATATCCCCATATCCCCTCCCTCCCGCAACTCCCTCCCACCCTCCCTGTCCTGGCCTTCTAAGGCATCACCCATCATCAAGGTGATCTCCCTTTGTTATACAGCAACTTCCCACTAGCAATCTATTTTACAGTTGGTAATGTATATATGTCTATGCTACTCTCTCACTTCGTCCCAGCTTCCCCTTCGCCCCCCGTCCCCCCAACCCCGTGTCCTCCAGTCCATTCTCTGCATCTGCATCCTTATTCTTGCCCTGTAAGATGGGTTTTTTTAATCACATGCATCAGAAAGAGTCCAAACACACACCATACATAAATTCTTCTTAATACCAAATTGTTGAGAACTGAGTGCACTTAATATATCCAAAGAGCCATCTGTTATAAGAGAAAAACGAGATCTCTTCTGATTTCCATTAACCAATAATCCTTTATTTGGCACGTATTATGTGTCCATACTGGTGCCAGCTCCTACAGAGGATGAAAATGTATACACTACTGCTTCCCTGGCCTCAGAGTGCATATCATACAGTCTATCACAATTATTAACACTTTACTAATTCATGGAGCTTTCTAGCATATAGAACACTTTTAAAACGTTGAACTTCAGGTGCAGAGAATCAGACTAGACTCATCCAAATCTTAGTTTATGAACTCTCACCACTGCCCCACACATGGCCCCTTTTTATCGAGTCCCCGCCAACTCTTTACTTTCACCATCTCACAGCACCTCCACACTGAGCAATGAAGTGAAGATTCTGAGAAATCACGCAAACCTCACAGCTAGTGAGTTCCAGATCCAGAATTTTAACTGTGTTCTTCCCACACCCCTCACTGGCCTGTCCATAAATGTATAAAAGGAGTTCCTCGAATCACACCAGCAAGGAGCGACACTGAACTGGCTGGTATATTCGAAAGGTGTATAGTTCAGAACAGACACTTCACCGCTAAGCATGCAGCCAGAGTTTACGGGATTGCTTCTAGTCAGATGGTGATTTGGCATCTTTGAATGTGATTATTTTAAAGAGATCTTATACAAATTCGGGTTGGTATCTGCAGACACACTGAAATATTCTAGCCAGTCTTAAATCGGATTTTTCCAGTGTAACAATAGGAGATAGCTTACAGTATTCTTGAAGAAAAAAAAGTTTTTTTCAAAAGTCACTTCTTTAAAATGTCATTACTGCCTTTCTTTGGTGGCATTTTCTTTTTGCAGATCAATAATAGGTCTATTACCACTTTCTTGGTTCCACTGGTTCTGACTGAAACCAAGCAGGTAGGAAAAGGTAAGGAGTTTCATTTATTTAATCTACAAATAAATTCACCTAAAAAAGGAATTTTTAAATTTTTACAAGTAAGTGACTTCTACTTCTTTGCCTGAAATGACTCTCCTCTTGTTCTCCTGGCATGCTAAATTGGTGAAGCAGTTTCACTTTATATGAAAAATGCTCTCAGAAGAATTAACATTTTCTGCCTTGGCTGATCGATTTAGGAAAATTTCCTTCTTCACTTTAAAATACAAAATCCTCTCCCACACTATACACGTCAAAGGGCTGGAGGATATGAGTAAAAGAAAAGAAATGCCTGCAGAGTAATGGATGTTTACAGGGAAATAAACCATGGCCTGCGTCCCAGATCCTTCAGACACCACCAGGAGATGGGTGTTCTGGACCAGAGGCCCTGTGCCCCACCGCCAGGCCCATCACTTACAGGTGCCGCTGGCAGTACAGGAGATTGGGGCCATTTTCCACAGGAGGGTAAGCGCTCACTGTTGAAATGTCTTCCTTCTATCCAGAGGCACAGCGGGAAACAAAACCGTGATGAAATTCCATAGGTAGGAATAGGCGTGGAAGAGATACACGATTGACCATGGCAATGAGGTGCACTGAGGGCCAGTAGACATAAGGAAGAAGACGATGCTTTGGGCCCTGGAGCCATCAAACATAATCAGGGAAAACAAGGGGGCAGCCATGACACAAAGTGCTCGATCCCTGGAGGCAGCCAGGGCAGGTCGACATCCCAGCTCTGCCACACTCCAGCTTCACTGTCAAATAGCAAGACAAGAAAATGGAGACTTCAGTGCCTGGCACATCAACACTTCAGTGGTACTGGTCTCCCTTTCTCCTCTCCCCACTCAGTTTCTATGATGGTCCTTTGTATAATCAAAGTCCCATGTCTTCCAATAAGGTAAAAGGTTTACCTTATTGTTGGTGATATTCAAGTGCAGGCACCATGACTAAAACAATGAGTACAGAATTTGGAAGTCCAAAGCAACATATTTTTCATTAAATTAGCCTAATTAACTCTATCAGGATCCAGAGACTTTTTAAAAATAGAACTTACTTGTCTCAGAGTTAATTGTACGCTGTTGTCTATTCAATACTCCTCTCTATACCTAAGCTTTGTGGCCTAAGAAACAAGCTTCACCCTCACATATGCCCCATTAATTCTTTTGCCCCAAAGAGTCACCTCAGCACACCCATCATACTGGCCTACCACACATATATTTTTTTTGGGGGGTGAGGGGCAGGCTGAGCCATGCGGCTTGAGGGATCTTAAGTTTCTCAACCAGGATTGAACCCGGGCTCTCCGCAGTGCGAGTGCAGAGTCCGGAGCACTAGACCCCTAGGGAATTCCCTTTTTCCCCCTGACAAAGCCTTCGCCCAGGGGCTTTTAGAATATTGTAAATCAGATCAGTCGTATTCCAAATTCTCTTGGCTAGGATCAGGATTGTGAGTAAAAGAGGCTACTGAAAAGAACTGAGCTTGAAAAATGATTTTAATTGTTATTTTGAATATATCATGGAGGTTTACCAGAAGATAAATAATCGAAATAGCTAATGAAATAAATAATGACCAACCACTTCAGGTCTTTGCCTTTCTCTGCCTCACTCTTTTTATTTGCACCCCAATATCACTAACGCCACCATCATCACCAGTCCCAACTAGCCTTATTTTTTTCCATCGCACTGGTGGTTCCACATATTTTACTTATTTACTTTCTTCATTTTATGTCTCATGCTATTAGAATGGAAGCTTGAAAAAAAATCATCAATTCGGTTATTTTTTACTATATTACCCTCCATCCCTAAAACACTACCCGGCACAGAGCAGGTGCTCAAAAATATTTGTTGAATGAATGGTCAGATCTAATATTTCTTTGAGACCTTCTCTGTAAAAAGAAGGTCATAAAAAGTAAAAGCTAATATACTATGAAAAATAGTAACGTTTCAGAGAAACTTCCAAGATAAATGGTAGAAGCATGTTTTTTACAAACAAAATCTTCTGATAGAAATTCAAGTATGGTTTTTAGACATAAGAAATGGCAACTATGGATATCCTAGTGCCATCTGGATCAATGGCCCAGTCCCCTGCTCCATTGCCTTAGCTGCCAACCCATTGCCATTTTATCCCATGGCTGTAGATTCCCCAAAGTTGGACAATGATGAAAAGACTTTACATAAAGATGCAATACAATGTAAGGTTATGAGAAAAAAAATATGGAGAATTATGCTTCTGACCAAGCTGGAATATCAGCAACCAGACTTCCTCTCCCAAGAGAAACAACCTAAAAGCAGGCAATATATATATATAATAACGGTTTTCAAGACACTGGACATCAAGGCAACAAAAAATAGGCAAGGAAGAGTGGTATCTAAGACATGGGAAGCAAACAAGGGGAGCTCTATGCTTGCCACAAGCTTACAGCCTTGAGAAAGTTTCCAGGGCTCAGTGAAGGGAGGGGTAACCCAGGTGGAGCCTGCTGGGCTCTCTGACTTAGGAGAGGGATTTGAGATTCCAGAGAGACCAAGGGAGCTAGAATGTGTGGGAAACACTACCTGAGAATAAGAACTGCACAAAGAAAACATCAGAGCTCTGCCGAGAATCCCACCTGAATATACAGCGAAGTAATGTTGGTGGATACATGGGAGGAAGATACGGCTGCTTCTGCACTATGGTGTCAGAGTCGAGCAGTCACAACAGAGACCATGTGGTCCTCAGAACCAAAAATGTACTATTTGGCTCTTTACAGAAAAAAATCACCAACTCCTGAGTAACATCATACTTAACAGTAAAAGACTGAACGTGTTCCTCCTAAAATCAGGAACAAGACAAGGATGCCCCCTCTCACTACCTCCATTCAACGTTATCCCAGGGGCTGTACCCAGTGCATTAAAGCAAGAGTAAGAAACAAAAGGCATACAGATTGGAAGGGGAGATGTAAAACTGCATTTATAGACAACATGATCTTTTATATTGAAAACTTAATGGAATCTACTAAAAAGCTACCAATCCATCGGTTTTCAAGCTTTCAGGACACAAGATCATCATACAACAATCAAACGTATTTATATATACTGTAAACGAATAATCAGAAGTTGAAATTTAAAAGTAATATCATTTATAATAATATCAAAAATATGAAACACTAATAAATCTGATAAAAGGTTGTTAAGACCTGAATATGGAAATTACAAAATGTTGCTGAGAAAAATTAAAGAAAACCTAAAATAATGATGAGACAGACTGTGTTTATGGGTCAAAAGATTCGATGTTGTTAAGCTGTCAAGCCTCCACAAATTTATCGATAGATTCAACACAATCCAAATCCAAAACACAGGGACTTTTTTCAGAAATGGACAAACTAATTCTAAAAATCATATGGAAATATAAAGGTCCTCAAATAGCCAAAGCAACTGTGAAAAAGAAGAAAGATGGAAGATTAATGCAACCTGATTTCAAGTCTTGTCATAAAGTTAGTTTGGTATTAGCATCAAGATAAACAAAGCAATGGAACAGAATAAGAGTCTTAAAACGGGCATACAAATACATAAAAAACTGATCTTAATCAAAGATGTAATAGCAATTCAGTGAAGAAAGGACAGTCTTTTCAACAAACAGGGCTGGAACTAGTGGATATTCATGTGCAAAAAATCAATCCATACCTCCCATCACATAGAAAAATCAACTCAAAATGGATACAGACCTACATGTAAATCCTAAAACTATAAAACTTCTAAAATAAATATAGGAGAATAGCTTTGTGACACTGTATTCGTTTGCTATGGCATAACAAAACTGGGTGGCTTAAACAACAGAAATTTTTCTCTCATAGTTTTGGAGGCTAGAAGTCCGAGATCAAGATGTTGACAGGTTGGTTCCTTCTGAGGGCTGTGAGGGAAAGGTCTGTTCCAGACCTCTCTCCTTGGCTTGAAGATGGTCATCTTTACCCTGTGTCTCTTTACTCACCTTTCCTGTATGTGCATCTGTCTCTGTATCCAAAATTCCCCATTTCATAAGGATACGAGACCCTGTCTCCAATAGGTATAAATAAGGTCATATTCTGAGTTACAAAGGCTAGGACTCCAACAGATCTTTTGGGATGAGACATAATTCAGCCTATAATAAACACCAAAAGCACAGTCCATAAAAAGAACAATTTGATAAACTGACCTTCATCAAAAGAAAGACCATCTACTCTTTAAAAACCAGTGTTAAGACTATGACAAGCAAGCCAGAGACTGCAAGAAAATATTTTCAAATCACGTCTCATAAAAAATTGTGTTTAAAATATGCAAAGACTCTCAAAATGCAATAGTAATTAACAATTTTTAAAACAGGTGAAAGAGTGAAACAGATATTTTACCAAAGATATTCCAGCAAATAAGCACATGGAAGAAGGCTCAGCATCATAAGATATTATAGAAATACAAATTAAAACCACAGTGAGATACCACTGCTCATCTATTAGGTCAGCAAAAATTAAAAAAGACTGCAGGGAGAGACAGGATTAAGATGGCGGAGTAGGAGGACGTGCACTCACTCCCTCTTGCAAGAGCACCAGAATTACAACTAAATGCTGAACAATCATTGACAGAAAGACACTGGAACTCACCAAAAAAGACCCCCCACATCCAGAGACAAAGGAACAGCCGCAATGAGACGGTAGGAGGGGCGCAATTGCATTAAAATCAAATCCCATAAATGCTGGGTGGGTGACTCACAAACTGGAGAACAGTTATACTGCAGAAGTCCACCCACTGGAGTGAGGGTTCTGAGCCCCATATCAGGCTTCCCAACCTGGGAGTCCAATGGGAGGAGGAATCCCCAGAGAATCAGACTTTGAAAGCCAGCGGGATTTGATTGCAGGACCTCCACAGGACTGGGGAAAACAGAGACTCCACTCTTGGAGGGCACACAAAATAGTGTGCTCACCAGGACCCAGGGGGAAGGAGCAGTGACCCCATAGGAGACTGAACCAGACCTACCTGCTGGTGTTGGAGGGTTGCCTGCAGAGGTGGGGGGCCTCTGTGGCTCACTGAGGAAACAGGGGCACTGGCAGCAGGCGTTCTAGGAAGTGCTCATTGGTGTGAACCCTCCCAGAGTCCACCATTAGCCCCACCAAAGAGCCTGTAAGCTCCAGTGCTAAGTAGCCTCAGGCCAAACAACCAACAAGGTGTGAACACAGCCCCACCCTTTGGCAGACAAGCAGATTAAAGTTTTACTGAGCTCTGCCCACCAAATCAGATTAAAGTCTTACTGAGCTCTGCCCACCCAGCCCTATCCACCATCAGTGCCTCCCATCAGGAAGCACCCATGAGCCTCCTAGGCAGCTTCCTCTACAAGAGGGCAGACAGCAGTATCAAGCAGTATCAGCAGTATTTCGTCTTGTAGAACTGAAAACCACAGCCACAGAAAGATAGAGAAAATGAAAAAGCAGAGGACTTTGTACCAGATGAAGGGACAGGATAAAACACCAGAAAAACAACTAAATGAAGAGGAGATAGGCACCCTTCCAGAAAAAGAATTCAGAATAATCATAGTGAAGATGATCCAGGACTTTGAAAAAAGACTGGATGCAAAGATCGAAAAGTTTACCAAAGACCTGAAAGAATTAAAGAACAAACAGAGATATGCAACACAATAACGGAAATGAAAAATACACTAGAAGGAACCAACAGCAGATTAACTGAGGCAGAAGGGCGAATAAGTGACCTGGAAGACAGAATGGTGATAATCGCTGATGTGGAAAAGAATAAGGAAAAAAGAATGATAAGAACTGAAGACAGCCTAAGAGACCTCTGGGACAATGTTAAACACACCAACATTCGCATTATAGGGGTCCCAGAAGGAGAAGAGAGAGAGAAAGGACCCGAGAAAATATTGGAAGAGATTACAGTTGAAAACTTCCCTAACATGGGAAAGGAAATAGCTACCCAAGTCCAGGAAGTGCAGAGAGTCCCAGGCAGGACAAACCCAAGGAGAAACATGCCAAGACATATAGTAGTCAAACTGACAAAAATTAAAGACAGAGAAATGTTATTAAAAGCAAAAAGGGAAAAACAACAAATAACATACAAGGGAACTCCCATGAGGGTAACAGCTGATTTCTCAGTAGAAACTCTGCAAGCCAGAAGGGAGTGGCATGATATATTTCAAGTGATGAAAGGGAAGAACCTACAGCCAAGAATACTCTACCCAGCAAGGATCTCATTCAGATTTGATGGAGAAATCAAAAGCTTTACAGACAAGCAACAGCTAAGAGAATTCAGCACCACCAAACCAGCCCTACAACAAATGCTAAAGGAACTTCTCTAAGTGGGAAACATAAGAGAAGAAAAGGACCTACAAAAACAAAAACACAACAATTAAGAAAATGGTAATAGGGACATACATATCGATAATTACCTTGAATGGAAATGGACTAAATGCACCAACCAAAAGACACAGACTGGCTGAGTGGATACAAAAACAAGACCCATATATATGCTGCCTACAAGAGACCCACTTCAGACCTAGGGACACATACAGGCGGAAAGTGAGGGGATGGAGAAAGATATTCCATGCAAATGAAAATCAAAAGAAAGCTGGAGTAGCAATAGTCAATCACATAAAACAGACTTTAAAATAAAAAATGTTACAAGAGACAAGAAAGGACATTACATAAATATCAAGGGATCCATCCAAGAAGAGGAGATACCAATTATAAATATATATGTACCCAATATAGAAACACCTCAGTACATAAGGCAAATGCTAACAACTATGAAAAAGGAAATGCAAGGCAGAAATAGAGACACAGGTGTAGAGAACAAACACATGGACACCAAGTGGGGAAAGCAGGGAGGGTAGCGGGGGGATGAATTGGGAGACTGGGATACCAAATTGTACACTCTAAATATATGCTGTTTATTGTCAGTTAACTGTATCTCAATAAAAGTTCTTAAGAAAAAAACAAAAGACTGCCCGTACCAAGTGCTTCAAGGATATGGAACACGTGGAGCTCTCCTACTCTGCTGGCAGGAATGTAAACTGGCACAAGTTTGGAAAACAGTTTGGCCGTTCCTTAAAACTTTAAACATGTGGCTACTATATGATCTAGCCATTATGCTTTTACGTATTTACTCTAGAGAAATAGTCTATGTCCATACAAAAACTTGCCTATATATATTCTTAACAACTTTATTTGTAACAGCCCCAAGCTTCAAACAACTCAAATGTCCATCAACAGTGAATGAATAAGATACTGTGGCATATAAGCGATACAATGGAATAATATTCCACAGTATAAGGATGGAACCACTGATGCATGCAATGACATGGATGGCTCTCAGGACAGTTATACTAAGTGAAAGAAAGCAATTTTTCAAAAGTACACACTGTAGAAGTCCATATATGTAAAATTCTAGAAAATGCAAATCATCTACGGAGCTAGAAAGCAGATCATTGGCTTCCTGGAAGGGCCTCACGGGGAGAGCCGAGCAGGGTGGAGCTGAAGGGAGGCGTTAGAAAGGGTCACGAGCAAAGTTCTGGCGGCGATGGATCTGTTCCTTCTTGAAGGTGGTAACGGTTCCACGGGTGTATGCAAATGTCAAAATTTATGTTGTGTACTTTAAGTACAGTGCGTTATGTGTGAATTATACTCAAGAAAGCTGATTTTTTAAAATATGCCTTTCACATTTGGCTGGCCTCCTGTTTCAAGTCCTGGCTCTATCTCTTTCCAGCTTTGTTATCTCTGAGCCTCACACTGTCCAAGTGTAAAAATGATAATTTTACCACAGTTAGTGTGGATGTCAGCTGGAAACGAACTCAGTGAAACATAAGAGATACTCAATAGATTGCAGTTATCAATAATAATAATAACACTAATAATGGTACCCAGTCTTACTTTTTAACTTCCTATAAAGCTAACTTGAAAGACAAGACATATGCCCATATTTTTAGAACCTAGAAAGCTGTCTTCACTTTCTAATTCAGTGTTTCAGATAGTGCTAATGTGAATTTTACTAAATCAAAAGGTGCACTGGCAGAAAGTTAAAGAGTTTTTTTTTCCGATCCTTTAAAATCATACTTTCAAACATGAGTTGTGTTCTACCCTTGTATAAATGGTTATACGGTCTCAGCAAAATAACACGCTTTCATACATATGTAACCCTTCTTCAACTGCAGCTGGCAAAACCACATTTCAAGTTTTAAACACACACACACACACAAATACATACACACACAAATACATACACAAGCACACACATATATCAAAATGTTCAACTCTAAAGGTCTTATTACACATATGCTGTTTAGACTGTCAAGAAAGAAAGCATGCATGACAGCTGTCCTCTCCCATAGACTAGTGGGTGAGACTGTGGGATTGTGTAAAGAGGAAGAAAAAGGTCTGGGTAATGTCCTCATAATATGTGGGTGGAAGACCAAGCCTAGAAAGATGTCCTTGAGCACTGCAATAAATCAGTAAAAATGCAAGACACACAAGTACTTTGTTGAGACTTTGGAAAATAAAATAAGGAAAATTTATATGCATAAGGCATTAAATGTCAAGCCAGTAAGAAGATAGTTTGAAAACATTTAAAACCTATACAGTCAACAAAACAAAATGAAACAAAAAAAACCTCTGGTGTAATCTGACTAAAAAGATCACACCTTCACAGCAATGGATCATGAAAAAGTGACGACATTTTAATGCCTACAGGTCTGGTTTGGTTAGGAACAAACACCTTCAAGAACTTATATTCACTGAATCTTTAAGAAATATATTAACATCTTTTTTTAACTCTGAGATTATAAAGTACTCATTTGTTCCAAACACATTCTTTCCAAGTTCATAGAAAAAGACAAGGTCCACAGTCCTGCACAGAAATCTTAATTATATGTATGCTGCTGAAAGCCTAGCTTTCTGGGTGTATATATTTATAAATTTCAGAGGCAAAAACTGAACAAATGACCAAAAACTGAGGAATCAAATGCTTATTAATTGACAATATAAATGGTGGCCCTTTTATACCTGTAACTTATTTAATATTGTACATCAATTATAAACTTCAATTTAAAAAAACTGAAAAAAAATTTATAAATGGTGTCCCTCTAGTTTCTAGGTTTTTACAGATATAATAACACCTATAATAATAATGGGTTTCTAGTATGTACAAGCACTAAGGTTTATCTCCATATGTGTAAGGTTTCAATTATATATTAAGTCAAAGAAGTTATCTAACTCCTTTCCCCTACGTGCAACTGCACAGCCCTACTCAGGAGATCTGGATTTGAATCTGTAGAACTATTTCCTAGATCTTTGATCTTGGGCAACTTACTTGACCTCACTCGGTCTCAGTTTCCTCCTATGCAAAACAGGCATAAAATAGCATATTTTTATTGTAAGGATTAAATGAGATAAAGCTGATAAAGTGTTCAGCAGTACTTTGCAAAAGAAAGTACTTAGTATTAGCTTCTAATTAAGGCAGGCACATTTCTAGTCTTCTGTCTAAACCCTTTGAAAGAGTAAATCTGAAATGTAGCTAGGAGAAAATTAGCAATATTTCACACATGTGATAAAACCAGACTAAAAAGAAAAAAAAATGCATTTCCTAAATCAATTGTGTGAAATCGATCTGCTTGCCGTCATCATCTTAACCACAAATTAGATTAGGAGATCAGAAAATTGTTCCACTGCCCGAAGAATAACCAACTCAGGAAGAAGATTCCAAATTTCCATGTTATGCTAACTGAGATGGCTCATGAGTGAAGTTCACAATTGGATAGTATGTGATTTTTCTAACCTATGATGCTCAGAAAGTCCATATTATTTCATACAAATTAAGCTGAATTGTTAAGATATCATGTTTAAATGCCATAAGAAAACTTAAATGAGTAAACACCATGGCAGAGGTGGATAAAACACTGCCCAAAGCCATACAATTTAGAAGAGACCCAAGTGCTCCATCCCAGCCTGTCTCACCAGTAACATTTTAATGCCAAATGGTTAAACTGATGGTTTATTTCTCTAAAAGTTAAAGGAATATAGATAATGAATGTTCAAAATAAAACAAGCTGGGGAAATATAAGGGAAAATTACTATTTCTCACATCCTGCCCCAGCTCATGGAAGCCAGGCACTGGAAACAGTATTTCTATATTTTATTTTTAAATACAAAGACACCATAAAGGAAAGGCTTAATATATTATTGCTACTATATTTTGCTACCGAGAAATTTAATTTTCTATCCATCAAAAAAAGTCATGAGAAAAATTTTAAAAACAATGATAAACACAGAGTCAATATTTTTTTAACATGTACAGAGATCTTAGGTAAAAATAAGAATAAAATATGAATAGGTAATTCACAAAAGAAAAATTACAATCATTGTTGACACAAGTTCAATCTCACCAGTAATCAAAAATATGTACACTAAAGCAATGTAGTATCAGTCACCTATCAAACATCAAATATCAAATATCAATGGTAAGCATATAGAAACTTCTTGCAGAACAACTTTTCCATATGTATTACAAGCCCTACAGATTTTTCATACTCCTTAAGTTCCCACTAAAGGAATTTTTTCCCTATCCTAAGAAAAATAAGTGGAGAAGTACATAAAAGAATACATGCATAAGAACACTGTTTATGAAATGAAAAACTGAAAGCAACTTAAACTGTCCAACAGTAGATTAGTTAAATCAATGATGGTGCAGACGTGGTAGAATATTATGTAGCCATTGAGAATGATGCTTTAGATGCAGATTTATGGACAAGGAAAGTCAGTAATAATATATCAGTGAACTGAATAAAACCATCTCAGTAAAGTATATGTAGTCTAATGCCATTGTTATAATATGTTTTACATTGGACAATGTTTGGAAGGATGTATTTGAAAATGTCAACACTGGTTCTCTGGAGACTGAATTTCAGCTGTTTTAGACTACTATGTTTCTTGAGAACAAGACACGGTCAGACATAGCATAATGGTCAAAAGATAGGCTATACACAATGAGGTATCACCTCACACCAATCAGAATGGCCATCATCACAAAATCTGGAAACCACAAATGTTGGAGAGGGTGTGGAGACAAGGGAACTCTCCTGCACTGTTGGTGGGAATGTAAGTTGGTACAGCCACTATGGAAAACAATTTGGAGGTTCCTTAAAAAACTACTAATAGAACTACCATATGATCCAGTCATCCCACTCCTGGGCATATACCCAAAGAAAACCATAATCCCAAAAGAAACTTGTACCATAATGTTTATTGCAGCACTCTTTACAATAGCCAGGACATGGAAGCAACCTAAATGCCCATCAACAAATGAATGGATACAGAAGATGTGGCATATATATACAATGGAATATTACTCAGCTATAAAAAGGGATGAGATGGAGCTGTATGTAATGAGGTGGATAGAACTACAATCTGTCATACAGAGTGAAGTAAGTCAGAAAGAGAAGGACAAATATTGTATGCTAACTCACATATACGGAATCTAAAAATGGTACTGATGAACTCAGTGACAAGAACAAGGACGCAGATACAGAGAATGGACTGGAGAACTCGAGGTATGGGAGGGGGCGGGGGGTGAAGGGGAAACTGAGAGGAAGCGAGAGAGTAGCACAGACATATATATACTACCAACTGTAAAATAGTCAGTGGGAAGTTGTTGTATAACAAAGGGAGTCCAGCTCGAGGATGGAAGATGCCTTGGAGGACTGGGGCAGGGAGGGTGGGGGGGACTCGAGGGGGGGGGGTCGGGGAAGGGAGGGAGTACGGGGATGTGTGTATGGAAACAGATGATTGAACCTGGTGTACCCCCCAAAAAATTAAAAAATTAAAAAAAAAAAAAGAAAAAAGATAGGCTATAGAGTCAGCCTCTCTGTGTCCAAATCCTGGCTTCAACATTTACCAGCTGTGTGTCCTTTTTCAAGTTATTTAACTTTCCCATGCTTCTTTATCTATAAAGTAGGGATAATAACAGTGTCTATTTCACAGAGTTATCGTGAGGACTAAATGGTAGATCTCCTAGAACAGTTCCTGATGCCTAGTAAAATCTTAATAATGCTAATTATTATTACTGCTTTCTGCCATGTGTTACTTCTATAAATAATAATAATAATAACAACAACAACATTGAGAACAAGTAAGACGAAAATACCTTGACACTAAGAATGCCAAGAGAAGTCAATGAGAAAATCAGAGTCTTTTCAACAAGTGATTCTAGGACAACTGGATATCTGCACACAACGAATGAAGTTGCACTGCTACCTTACATTATACACAAAAATTAACTCAAAATTAATGATAGACCTAAGTGTAAGAGCTAAAACTATAAAACCTTTAGTAAAAAACACAGGAGTAAATCTCAAATTGGATTAGACATTTTCTCAAATATGACATCAAAAATGTAAGTGACAAAGCAAAAAAATTGAAATATAGGACTACATCAAAATTGAAAGCTTTTATGCTTCAGAGAGCACCATCAAGAAAATAAAAAGACACAAACAGAATGGAATAAAATATTTCCAAATCATATATTTGATAGGGAATTAGTATCTAGAATATATAAAAATCTCTGAAACAATAATTAAAAAAACAAATAACCCAATTAAAAATGGGCAAAGGATCTGAATAGATATTTCTCCAAAGAAAATATATAAATAGCCAATAAACACAAAAAAATGCTCAATATAATTATCCATTAAGGAAATGCAAATCAAAACCACACTGAGATACCACTTCACATCCACTAGGATAATAATAATCCGAAAAAACAGATAATAACAAGTGCTGTTGATGATGTGAAGAAATTGAAACTCACATTCCTTGTTGATGGTAATGTAATATTATACAGCTACTTTGGAAAACTTTTTGCCAATTTCTCAAAATGTTAAACATAGAGTTACCACGTGACCCAGCAAATCCACACCTACTTATATACTCAGTAGAAATGAGAACATTAAAAACGGTCCATACAAAAGCTTACAGAGAAATAGAAAGCCCAGAGATAAACTATGGTCAACTAATGTAAGACACAGGAAGCAAGCATATACAATGGAGAAAAGATAGCCTCTTCAGTAAGTGGTGCTGGAAAAACTGGACAGCTACATGTAAAAGAATGAAATTATTTTTGCGTATGGTGTATCCCTAACACCATACGCAAAAATAAACTCAAAATGAATTAAAGAACTAAATGTAAGGCCAGACATTATACAACTCTTAGAGGAAAACATAGGAAGAACACTCTTTGACCCACCTCCTAGAGTAATGGAAATAAAAACAAAAATAAACAAGTGGGACCTAATGAAACTTAAAAGCTTTTGCTCAGCAAAGGAAACTATAAACAAGATGAAAAGACAGCCCTCAGAATGGGAGAAAGTATTTGCAAATGAATCAACAGACAAGGGATTAATCTCCAAAATATGTAAACAGTTCATGCAGCTCAATATATTTTTTTAAAAACCCAATAAAAAAATGGGCAGAAGACTTAAATAGGCATTTCTCCAAAGAAGACATACAGATGGCCAAGAGGCACATGAAAAGCTGCTCAACATCATTAATTATTAGAGAAATGCAAATCAAAACTACAATGAGGTATTACCTCACACTGGTGAGAATGGACATCATCAGAAAATCTACAAAAATCTTGCACTGTTGGTGGCAATGTAAATTGATACAGCCACTATGGAGAACAGTATGGAGGTTCCTTAAAAAACTAAAAATGGTATTACCATATGACCCAGCAATCCCACTACTGGGCATATACCCAGAGAAAACCATAATCCAAAAAGACCCATGCACCCCAATATTCATTGCAGCACTATTTACCGTAGCCAGGTCATGGAAGCAACCTAAATGTCCATCAACAGATGAATGGATAAAGAAGATGTGATACATATATACAATGGAATATTATAGAAAAGAACAAAACTGGGACACTTGTAGAGACATGGATGGCCCTAGACTGTCATACAGAGTGAAGTGAGTCAGAAAGAGAAAAACAAATATCGTATATTAATGCATATATGCGGAATATAGAAAAATGGTACAGATCAACCAGTTTGCAAGGCAGAAATAGAGACACAGATGTAGAGAACAAACATATGGACACCAAAGGAGGAAGAGGGAGGGGTGAGTTTGAGGTGGGATGAATTGGGAGATTGGGATTGCCATATATACATTACTAACAAGATAAAAAAAATTTCAAATTGTACACTTTAAATATATGCAGTTTATTGTATGTCAATTATACCGCAATAAAAGTTCTTAAAAAAAACTTATAGAGGAATGTTCATAGCAGCATTATTCATAATAGCCGATATGTGGAAACAGCCCAAATGTTTATCAACTGATGAATGGATAAAGTCTAATATATCCATTAGATGGAATATTATTTGGCAATAACAAGGAGTAAAATACTGATACATGCTACGGCATGGATGAATCTTGAAAAGACTATGCTAACTGAAAGAAGCCAAACACAAAAGACCACAGTGGTGAGCTTGGTCAGCCTGGGCACTTAGGGCTTCATCACTGCTCTTCCTCCCTTAGCCCCCAGACATCCTAGCCCTTCGTGCCCCTTCGATGAGCTTTCATCCTGAGAATATTAAGGGAGGCTACATACCAAACACTGTCCTGGGTGCTGGGGTATAAAGAAGCCAACAGATCCTCTGCCATAAAAAAGCCTAGTTGGGCAGGGAGACAAAAAGAATGTAAGTGACATCAGGCCCACGTAGCAAGTGGCTCTAGTGAGGACCACACCCACAGGGAGAGCACACTTCTACTCAGGGAGTACAGGCAGGCCCCAGCAGAGGGTGCTTTCAGGCTGTGCATTTTAGAGGAAGGGGAGAAACCAAACACACCGAAGTAAAACACACCCAGGAACATTTAGGGGATGCTAGTATGTCAGAAAGGCTGTAGCTCAAAGCACAAATGAAGAAATCCTTTTATCTCAAGAAGGGGGAAATCACCGAAGGATTTTGAGTCAGATACTGCTTTGATGAGGTTTGTGTTTTTTAAAAGCAAGCAGTAAAAGGAAAATTCTAACCCATGAGTCAGACCCAGGTCCTGCTCACCAGGGTGCCTTTCAGAAGTGCAACACAAGTGTTAGTTTACAATCATTTTGCTATATGCGAATACCCTCGTAGAAATTCTAATAACTCAGGGAGCAGCTGTGCTAGCCAAAAGGAGACCAACATCTCCCAGCTAGCTTATCCACCAACGCATTTACAATGTCTGAATCTCTTCATTACACCTGCAAGGATAACCAAAAACAAACATACAGAAATTCCCTGTATTTTTTCCACCTTTTTTGGGGGGACAAAAAATAAAAGAAGGTAATTTTATAAATTCTGGATTTATTTTTCTGAAGTAGTAAGCACATTAAATGATACAAGGACTCTCAAAATACCAAAATGTGAATAGATCCTTTTCTCAAAATTGGGCACTTAGGCCAAATCCCATAGATCTAAAAGCACAGAAATTTGGAGATACTTTAAAATCAAGAGAAGGAAAAAAAAAACAAAACAGATTCTTGGTTTTACAGAGTAAAAACATTTAGAGTAAAATTGCAGTTATATTTTCTGAAAAGCACACCAGAGCCTCAAATCCAGGCAATTTGTACAAGGATAAACTGTATTCAAACCAGGCCCAAAAGAGTTCAGTCTGTGTCAGACAAATTTTACCCAAATCTAAAATTTTACTCTGGGGAGCAAATCAAAATCTTCCTGACAAAGTACAGATCCTATAGCGTTTGTTTGCATCGCGACTGCTGGGAACATAAAATTCAAAGCCATGTTTTGCATGGCAGTAATTTCTATTCCCTCGACCTGGTAAAACTCTTATGACCAGTGACAGGTGGGGGAGCTGTATTTGTCTGCTGCAAAATGCTTTGCTCCAGACAGAAGTCAATTACCCACAGAAGAAAAACTCCACAAAACTAAAACCTGAGGAGGACACACAAGTGAATTTTAGAAAGAGCTCCTCAGTCCATCCCTCCATATTCTTTCCTAACTTTGCACTGTGATCCAGTTATACTGGTAACATCACTGTTCATTTTATTCCCCCTGAAGCCAGTCATCAAAGGCTGCCCTGAATCTGTACTTTCTCAGCCCATCTCCTTGAGATTCCCATTGTTCCATAGGCCCTCCTCAAGCTTCACTGAAACAAACATTTCCCGGGGACTTCGTTGTTTGGAAGTGGAGTTATTCAGTCTCTTTACAATTTTCTTCTTGAAATCCAGGGCACTGAACTTCCGACAGCTTTGCAGATTTTTCCCTACAAATCCCTCCTTTGCTGACTTCTCTTTAAACAAATTATGCTCAGTGAAATTTCTCAGTGTGGGGTATGCTTTTTCCACAGTAACTTTTTTAAAGAAGAATTAGAAGATGACATGAGAAAAACACATCTACGTTTTTTTATTTTTTAATTTTTATTGGAGCATAGTTGCTTTACAGAGTTGTTAGTTTCTACTGTACAGCAAAGTGAATCAACTATACATGTACATATATCCCCTCTTTTTTGGATTTCCTTCCCATTTAGGTCACCACAGAGCACTGAGTAGAGTTCCCTGTGCTGTGCAGTAGGTTCTCATTAGTTATCTATTTTATACATAGCATCAATAGTGCATATATGTCAATGCCAAACTTTTGTAGACACAATTCCTATTTACCATTTATCAAGCACCTCAGTCGTGGGACAAGATGCAACATCAGATACCACATAGGTAAGTGATAAGCAAAACAAATACTCATTCTCTACTTCCTCTTGTCTTTTTTTTACATTTTCAGAGCTTCCAAAATGCTTGGCTGAAGCATTTTGTGTACCAATAAAAGTTATTTTAGCACATAATTTGAATTCCAGTCATGTCTTATTTGACATTTTAAGTTTGTATCATCAGCTGACACTCTGTTGCTGTCTGTCAACAAAACTTAGGAACATAATAATTTTTCTTAAATTCACAGAATCCTGAATCTAGGAGTGAAACTGTTCCTATTTAAGGAAGACTACATTTACACATCCCTCTCTCAGGAAAAGAAACAGTTTACCTTCGTTTAAAATTTCTGAAGAGAAATATTGCATAATCTCTCTCTCTTAATATGGCTCTGATCTCTCAATACAGTGATCAGATTTTTTTTTCCCAATGTATAACTTAAATATATAATCAAGTTAACCCAGGGACCTAGTATTTGTTTTTATTCTCTCTACCCACAGGCCCTATTACAGTCTCTGGCACATAGCAGGTGGTAAGCAAATATTTAATGAATACCCACAAGAGAGAAAAAAAATGAACAGAGGGAGACATGGAAGAAAAGGTAGAAGAAAGAGCAAGAAGGAGGAAGGAAGGAAGGAAACGGAGAGAAGAAGAGAACAAATAAGTACTAAGAAGGGTCAAACACGAATTCAGCACTCAAGCAATTAACAGTAGGGTAGCAAAAATGTGAAATGTACATAAATAATCATAACACAAAGTAGAAAATATTAAAGGGCCACAGACAAAATGTTAGAGAAAATCAGTAGAAAGTTACGTAATTTCTAGATAAGAGAAATCAGGAGCAAGTCAATAGAGGAAACATTTGAGGTGCCTTGAAGAACAGGTGGAATTCAGACACGTGATCATAAGGGGAAAATGTAATCTAAGCAGAAGTCATGAATGTGAGAAATCACAAAGTGATGAGAAATAAAGTGGTTTAAGGGAGTCTAGAGTATGGAAAGGAGTTCTTTTAGAACCCAGGCTTATAATGATATAGCGGAAATATTACTAACGATTTGGGAAATCATTTGAATGAATAAGTGAATGAACGAATGAACAAATGAATAGACAAACAAATGAATTATGTTAGGCCTGACACTTTAAAGATAAAAAAGGAATATGACTATGGCTTCTACTATCCTGATGTCATTTGCAAATTATACCTCTATCTCTCTGCAAAGGATCTTCTGGGAAAGCCTTCTTCCATCAAATTGGGTCCACTTGAATTTAAAAGATGAATGCCAAAGCAATTTTGAGAAAAAAGAACAAAGCAGGAGGTATCACACTCCCTGACTTCAGACTATACTATAAAGCTACAATCAAAATTGCATGGTACTGGCACAAAAACAGACACATAAATCAATGGAACAGAATAGAGAGCCCAGAAATAAACCCACACACTCACAGTCAATTAGTCTACAACAAGAGAGGCAAAAATATATAATGGAGAAAAGACAATCTCTTCAGTAAGTGGTGCTGGCGAAACTGGACAGCTTCATGTAAAAGAATAAAATTTTCTCAGAACATTTTCTCACACCATATACAAAAATAAACTCAAAATGGATTAAAGATCTAAATATAAAACCAGAAATCATAAAACTCCTAGAAGAGAACATAGGCAGACCACTCTTTGACATGAATCACAGCAATATTTTTGGATCTGTCTCCTAGGGCAAAAGAAACAAAAGCAAAAATAAACAAATGGGACCTAATTAAACTTAAAAGTTTTGCACAGCAAAAGAGACCATCAACAAAATGAAAAGACAACCTACCAAATGGGAGAAAATATTTGCAAATGATATGGTTGATAAGGAGTTTATATTCAAAACATACAAACAGCTCATACAATTCAATATCAAAAAAAACAAACAATCCAATTTAAAAATGGGAAGAAGACCTGAATAGGCATTTTTCCAAAAAAGATATACAGATGGCCAACAGGCACATGAAAAAAATGCTCAACATCATTAATCATCAGAGAAATGTAAGTCAAAACTACAATGAGATATCATTTTGTACCTGTCAAAATGGCTATCATCAAAAAGTCTACAAATAACAAATGTTGGCAAGGATGTGGATAAAAGAGAACTCTAGGACACTATTGGTGGAAATGTAAATTGGTGCAGCCACTATGGAAAACAGGATGGAGCTTCCTCAAAAAACTAAAAACAGAGCTACCATATGATCCTGCAAGTTCACTACTGCACATATACCCAAAGAAAATGAAAACACTTATTCAAAAAGATGCACACACCTCAATGTTCATAGCAGCATTATTTACGATAGCAAAGATAAGTGTCCATCAACAAATGAATGGATGAAGAAGATGTGGTCTATGTATACAATGAAATATTACTCAGCCATAACAAAGAATTAAATTCTGCCATTTACAACAACATGGATGGACCCAGAGGGTATTATGCTTAGTGAAATGTCAGACAGAGAAAGACAAATACCATGTGATATCACTTATACATGGAATGTAAAAAATAAACAAATTAATATAACAAAACAGAAACAGACTTACAGATATAAAGAATAAACTAGTGGTTACCAGTAGGGAGAGGGAAGGAGTGAGAGGCAAGATAGGGCAACAAGAATATATTGTACAGGACAGGGAAATATAGCCATTCTTTCGCAATCACTTTAAATGGAATATAATCTATAAAAATACTGAATCACTATGTTGTACACCTGAAACTAACATAATATTGTAAATCAACTATACTACCATTAAAAAGAACAACATAATTTTAATTATTTCATGTTTGCATGTCATTTTATTTGACTCCCAAGGATATGGGAAATCAATATGAAATAGGTTGTTATTTTCCTGTTACCAATACAACAATCCAGTGTAAGTTTGCTTTTCATGGCTTTCTTTTTATATCTGATATTTTCTAACATTTAAAAGTCAATAAAAAAGGCTGTGTTCCTATTCTTCCTCTTGCCCATTTGTTCCTCACCATTTATTAAACATACACATTAAAGACTGGCCAACAAATGTGTCAATCTAGTACTCTGCTGCTGGCTTTTATGGCTGAGTTCTTTTTATTAAAGAACTAAGAAATAGGACACACTGTCACACAATTGGTCCTGGCAGAAATGTTAACTCTAGAGTAAGATGGATAAAACAAAATCAGTATAAAAGCTGGTGAGATTAGTGAAAGCTTTAACATACGGCTTACAATGATGGAAATCTCTTCTGACAGTGATGCTTGTTAAAGATTATATTTGCTGAAAAACAACCTCAGCCACTACCATTAAGTTCTAATTGAATTTTCACTCTACAACTGTCAGACTTCCTATACGACATGATTCTTTTTCATGCCTCAGCTCAAATGAAATTTTAAACATACATCAGAAGAACTCAATCTCTTTTATGTAGGAACTTGTACACAAATGTTCATAGCCAATTTATCTGTAATAGTCCCAAACTGGAAGCTACCCAAACATCTTACAATGAGTGAATGATTAAACAAACTGTGGTCCACCCATACAACGAACTACTACTCAGCAATAAAAAGGAAGTATTGTCATGCACAGCAACTCAGATGAATCTCAAGGAAATTGTGCTGAGTGTAGAAAAAGCCAGTCACAAAATGATATACACTGTATGATTCCATTTACGTAAGCTTCATGAAATAAAATTACACAGATGAAGAGCAGATTAGTAGTTGCCAGGGATGAGGGATGGAGGAGAGGAGAGGAGTACAGCTATAAAGGAATAACATGAAGGAGCCTCACAGTAATGGTACAATGGAGTCTTTTGATCATGGGGATCATTACACAAGGCCATACATGTAACAGAACTGCACAGAGCTACATACACATGTGAATGAGTACATGCATAACTGACAAAATCTGAATAAGCTCTACGGATTGTACCAATGTTAATTTCTTAGTTTTGATATCATGCTATAGTCATGTAAGATGTTAACACTGGGGGAGGCTGGAGGATAGATGCATAGGACTTCCCCATACATTTCTTTGTAACCTCCTGTGAATCTGTTAATACTTAAAAATTGAAAATTTTTAAAATATATGGTCAATTCATATCAGAATGTGTCATGAAGATCATTTCTACTGAATTCCAACAGTACTAAATACAGTACTGAGTGCAGATTAAGGTACGAAATACAGCATCCCTCTGTACCCATGGGAGATTGATTGCAGGACCCCGCACAGATACCAAACCCGCAAATGCTCAAGTCCCTTACGTAACATGATGTAGTATAGTCGGCCCACCGTATTCACAGGTTCTGCATCTGTGGGATGAATCCGTGGTTGGTTGAATCCATGGATGCAGAACCCACAGATATGCAGGGCTGACTGTAAATACCTTTATACAATGGGGACACTACCATCCACTTATAAGGTAGTTGTGCAAATTAAAGAAACATCCATGGCATTTACTAAGAGCTTGGGAATCAAAAAGTATTCATTCTCTTCCAATAAACAAAAAAAGAAAAAGAAAATTCTCTACCACTTTATTCTTCTTTCCTATTCCCTTATTGCATGACCTTATTTCTTGATAGAATTATTTCTTCTTCCTTCAACAACCATCAGAGACAGCAAAGATTAAACATAAAATCAGAGCTCATTTCATCCAGGCACATCTGTTATAAGTAGGCCTAAGTTTAATCACTGAACCACAGAGCCACAGTTCTAAAAGCTCTCAGAAGCACAGAATCCCATACACAGCTCAGCCACAGGGCTGAAATGTTGTAGCACTTTAACTAGAGCCATGCTTTGAACATTTAACACCCAAGCTCTTTACCTCTGTCTCCTTCCCAAGGCAATTGCAATTCCACTTTTCTCAGTGAATATAATCTCCCTCTCCCTACCTTTTTTTCCTTTCAGTGAATTATTACAACCTGAGCAGATAGCAAACAGAACACTAGAAAAGTGATGTCTTCAAGTACCAGCCCAATGAGGGAATCCATCCAGGGGGTTTAAAATGTCACAGTCGAGCAGGTCAAGGACCAGCAATGCAGGAAATGGTCCCAGAATCAGCTGACAGAGAGGCAAATATCTGAGAGTCACTGGGTCCTTGCTGACCTCAAGGGTTAAAGCAGACACGGCAGAAAATGGGCAGCACACTAGCATCATCTTTGTATCAGGTTGCCATCTTTTCAGAAAACACTTTCCCATCTCTAAATGTGCCTACTTCTTTACATAAATTTGTACGTAAGACACCAAAAAAAAAAAAAAAAAAGTATAAGAGAGAGGTCAGACACAAGGACAGGCTGAAATCCAAGGACCGGGTCCAGGTGGCATTGGAGAGGAGGTGGAGGTGGGACACAACAGTAGGGGTGGGGGAGGGAAACTCAGCAGAAACCAACAGGCATAAAGACAGGAAGTAGGAGCACGTATGTATTCATGGCTTGAAGACATCATTGAGATGTCTGCTGCAAATCAGAAAATGAGGAGCTGATCCCAGCAGGGCTGGCTGAGGCTTCCAAGATGAGACAGACAACCAGAGGAGCCTGGCAGAAATGGGCAGTGCCAGGGAGAGTGGGAACAGCAGCTCCGGGTGAGCCAATTCTAACAGTGTCAGAAATGAGGCAGAGAGCCTTGAGGTAGGTTCGCCATGGGTGAGATTGCACCATAGCGGGGAAAGGATGGTTAAGGTCAGTTATTGGCTGACTCAGGCGGGCTTGTCCATAATTACTCATTCTGTCCCCATGTTACGGATGCTGTTCTCAATCCGTACTTACAGCCAAAGGTCACACAGTCAGGGTGCAGGCCCCGCTCCACTGCTCTGTTCACAAGGGAGCACACTCTCTTTCCATCTCTCTTTGATCAGAAGGAGGAGGATCAGAACACCTACATAGCTGTGCCTTTTCAGGCCAACCAAGCCCTTGCAGTGCATTTCCTTGTAATAACTTCCTGGGAATTTGCTCCACTAATGAGACCCCTCCAACTGACAGCTGGTTACGCAAGCTGCTCTCAGAAAACAAAAGCTGCATGTTGAGGTAACCAATATTCCCCCAATGCCCACACACGCATGCACACGACAGTACAATTCAGAAGCTATGGTCAGAATGAACCCAGCACCAAACAGAACAAAGGCTGCCTCCAGCTTAGACCCAGAATTTCCACTTTTTCCTTTGCCAAGTCCACAGCCTGTGCTATGTTCACCCATAAAGCAAGCTGGACACAGCTTGCAGTTTTAGGTAAAATGTTGGTGCCCCATCTTCTGGTCTGCCGTCTTCTCTTCTCTCTTCAACAGCCACCACAGAAGGGACTCACTGTCTATCTCAGAACACCAAGAACATACCTCATCCCTCTAAGAACAGCATTCTGCTAGAACAAGAGAATTCCAACTGAATCACTAACTGATCTGGTCATATTAAAGCAATTGTCACCACTACCCACCTATTAGAATGGTCAAAATCCAGAATGCTGATAACATCAAATGCTGGAGAGGATGTGGAGCAACAGGAACTCTCATTCATTGCTAGACAGAATGCAAAATGGTTCAACCACTTCGGAAGACAGCTTGGTAATTTCTTACAAAACTAAACATACTCATCTTACAATTATGTCCCTTGGCATAATTACCTACATGAATTGAAAACTCATCCACACAAAAACCTGCACACAGATATTTACAGCAGATTTATTCATAGTTGCCAAAACTTGGAAGCAACAAAATGCCCTTCAGTTGGTGAATGGATAAACTGTGGTACATCCAGATGATGGAATATCATTCATTGCTAAAAAGAAGTGAGTTATCAAGCCATGAAAGGACATGGAGGAAACATAAATGTGTATTAGTAAGTGAAAGAATCCAATGTGAAAAGGCTAAATACCGTATGATTCCAACTATATGACATTACGGAAAAGACAAAACTATGAAGACAGTAGAGGCTGGGGGAGGAAGAGATGAACAGATGGAGCACAGAGGATTTGGGGGCAGTGAAATTACTCTATATGATACCATAATGAATGGATACATGTCATTACGCATTTGCCCAAATCCATACAAAATACAACTGCAAGAGTGAACCCCAATGTAAACTGTGGACTTTGGTTGATAATAATATGTCAGTGTAGGTTCCTTGATTGAGAGTGGGGGAGGCTGTATGTGCGTCGGGGGAGGCTGTATGTGCGTAGGAGCAGGGGTATATGGGAACTCCCTGTACTTTCCATTCAGTTTTGCTGTGAACCTAAAAATGACTTAAAACAATAAAGCTTATTAATTAAAAAAAAAAAATCTTCAGAGACTGACAAAGCCAAATCAAACCAAGAATACTGACGTGCAAAATTAGCAATGTGTTGTGTGTTTGTATTTGTGTGTGTGTTTATGTGTCTGCTTACGTGTGTGTTCGAATAGATAGCAAGTTACAGCACTCTAAAGGATGCTGTCTTTCCCAATGTGGGAAACTATAAGATTCCGAGTAGGTTGGAAATGAATGCAACTGCTTCAATATTCTTCGGAAAGGCAAAGAAGCCTATCAAACATGGAAAAGAGGCTAAAGGAGGGCGTTTTTGTCAATCAAAAATCACAACTCTGATCCTCTATAAAAATGAGCCTCACTGCTATGAGTACATTACAAACTACTGAAGAAAAACTTGGAAAAGGGATTGTTTTTATCTATTAGGCTAATGTCGTGATTACCATTTCCTCAAATTCTTCACTTCACGTTTTCATGGCAGCAAAACTCTGATATAATAAATTTTATACTGAAACCATATTAAATCTTCAAAAACCAATCAGAAAAAAAGCATAAGCAAGTCTTCTTGGGATTTTGACTTAATCACCTTTAGGGACTAAAGTTAGGATCAGAACTTAAGTATGTCCTTAACGAAGAGGGTGATGCAAAAGCAGTCCTGGCCAGGGATGGCCTCTTTCCTGGTTAACAGCTAGAGCAGTGCTGTCCAATACACAGATACTGCCAGTTACATATGGCATTTTAAACTTCCTAGTATCCCCATTTTTAAAAATAAACAGACAAAATTAGTACTAACGGTATATTTTATATAACTCAAAGTAGCCAAATATTTATCATTTTAATATGTGGCAGCAGCTGGCACGTTTCAAGGGGTCAATAGCCACATGTGGCTAGTGGTTACCATACTGAACAGCACGATTTTGCCTTTCAGTGTAAATCTAAAAGGTCCCAAGCTTCCCCCTCTCAAATATTAATTTATTCATTCAAATACACTTATTGAATCTCTTCATACATGTCATTATTCTTGCCTCAAGGACTTCATCAGAGGAAGCAGTAATAGACTTAAGTCTTTGCTTCAATCTAAGCAAACCTGAAAAAAAGGTTAAGATCTATATCAATGAGAAAACCAGTTCAACTTCCATTTTTATTATTATTAATTTTATTTCCAGTTCATATTCTTCCCATGTTGTTTTAAAAAGCAAAGAATTTCTCATCTCAAGTTTATCTTTGTAATTCAAAGTGATGTCGTACATAGTTCTGTCTTAAAAATAATCTACAGATTTTAAAGATGCAGAATAAATCAAGAAATATTATGTGCAATGCTATTTGGGGCCTGCAAAAAAAGTGGATGTAAATGTAGTGAGAGGTGAGAGGTGAGAGGAAAGGAAAGGAAAGAAGCAGAGGAGAGGAAGCTGGGGTGAAGGGCCAGATATTACATCGTTTCATAGAAATAAATTCAAGGAATCAAGAGTTTAAGAGCAGGATTTTCATATTGAATGACTTTCACCCAAGCAGGCAATGTGACCTGGGTTTTAAAAAACTGTGTAAATGTTAAAAAAGCGATTTTCAGAGCAATGAACATTAATTACATGCACCAATACATATGAAAGAACGAGAAAACAGAGAGTTTAGCCATTGCATTTGTGCATTTTAAAGACTATCCCTTAATAAACACATAATGGCCTTCTTATTTCATTGCAGCATAACTTTTCCCAGCAAAGAACCAGAAACAACCTAAATGCCTATCACTAGGAGAAGAACCCAATTAATTATGATTTATCCATATTATGACTTTTTAAAAGAGGTAAACTTTTATGAGCTGACATATAAAACTTTCCAAGATATGAGTTTAAAAAGTATGTTGCAAAAAAATGCCTATTGTATAAAATACATACAACACCCCATGCTGATAAAAGTTATACTATCTCAGGAAGAACCTGGGAGAAAGATGGTTGAGGGGACAGAGAGGGCGTCAAAGGAGACTGGACACTTTAGCCTTCTCAGCAATCTTTTAATTTTTTGTAGAGAATATATCCATATTTTACTTGTAGAGAAAAGAAGAATTTAAAACAACAATGCACACCCTCACGTGTGCTTATCCAAAATCAAAATGTAATACATTGGAACCCACCCAACTCACGCTCAGGTGTTTGTGCTCACCTAAGAATAAAGCTCCTCCCATTATATGTGGGTGTGTATTTGAACATGTGGAAGGATCCTGAACACAAAGGAACAGTCCCACTGGATGGCTTCTTTTAAAAAATTCAGATCTCTGCAAGTCTTCTCCCGTAAAACTGAGCACACCAGTATGCTTCTACATATCTGTGTTTGAATCAGGGTCTTGGTAATCCTATGAAATAAAAATAAAACAGAGAAACAACCCGGATGCTGAGCTTGATGCAAGATTGCCACATGTCAAATTGCTCCTCAATACCTTTGACCAACTTCATACTAAACTTAAGACTTTATAATAAGTCTGATTAAAAATGTATAAAATAAATGCAAACTGCTGTAGATCTATTGTCATTTGCTAATATGGACCTCTTCTCCCCGCCACAGGAGGACTGCACTCCTCCATCCGCTGATGTTGGATTTGGCCATAAGATTTGTTTCATCCAAAGGAAAGTGAGTCATGACATTTACTACAACGAAGCAAAAGCTTTAAAAGTGACCAAGTGGTTTGTCTTTCTCTTGCTTCTGTCCTAACCACAAGAGGCATGTCCCACATAAGCCTTGAGCTATCATACCACTCTGTAAATTGTGAATACCTGATAATAATACAAAATAATCCTTGTCTATAGACATGCAAATACATTCTGTCTCACGGAGAATCAGTCGACTTCCATCCTCCACAGTGGAAGATGTTTTGCCCGCCATTTGCACAATTTCTAACCTATGAATATGTCTATTCTTTGGGTTGTCACTTGTATTGCTTGTAACTTCTTACCAGCGCCTTCATTAATAATGAGTTAATGAAAATCTTTAACACACATTTATTTTACATCTGAATGTTATAATTTTACCTTTTTAAAAAAAATTATCTTAACAGTGTTAACATGCATTAGATAATTTTACTATGCATTTAATCCTCCTAACAATCCCATCTTTTACCAATGACAAAATGGGAGACCCAGAGATTAAACAACTTGCATAACGCCATACACTGAGTAATTGCAAAGCTGGAAATCTAAACCCAAGTCTAGTTGGCAGAAGGGCCACCATTCTGAGAAAGAAGTGATTACTGTGGAATTGGTGTATCATGAAGTCACAGAAATATCAAGGTCCAGTTCCTTTGTCTTAGGAGGGAACTGGGGCACAAAGGTCTAAAGATCTTGCCCATCTCGCATAGCTTATTTTAGGTAGGGAATAGAACCCAGGGCTCCTGACACCCAGCCCAGTGATCTTGGGTTCAAGGAGGGGATTGAATTTGACCAGGGCCCTGATAGAAAAGTAGAATCAACAGACTCGGCAGGATGCAGGAAACAGAGGCAAGGACACAGTGTGGAGGATAGGAGAAAGCTCCCCGGCAACAAGGTCCAAGGGCATGTACACAGGAGGGGATGTGAAAGTGGGAGGAGGCAGACAAGGAAGCTCTGTATTCAGATGCTGTCAGAGGGCACCAGAGAGCAGAAGCCACAGGTGTATTGGAGGAGCAGCACTGCTTGGTGGAGAAATGCCAAGAGGCAGTGAAATGAGTTCTCTACTTTCCTAGAAGTCAGGAGATGCAATGCTGTATAACCTTGGGCACAACCCTTAACCATGAGCTTTTTGCTTCACGTGAGGCTGAACAAGATGACATCTAGGATTCCTTTTAGGGCCAGAGCTACAGCAAGATAAAAAAAGCAGATAAGATTTAAGATTCCTCTTACAATGATCATGGTGGTGTGTTGTTGCAATCACATGTGTTACAGAAAAGCAGGATGCCGTAACTAGTTAGAAAAGCCACGTGCTGTCCCGGAGAGAACAAGCTTCGTAGAGGGGTTTTTCTGGAAGAGGAGAGGAAACCCCCAGCACTTAAAGAGGAAAACAGAGCTACCTGCTGTCACTTGACTGACTGTTAGGCTCTGTCTCAGATCGGCAGGGACTTCATAACAAGCCTAGGCTGCTTTTTCCGGTGTCACTACCAAGAATTTTTCACACCCTGAGAGTTTTTCTGTCTCTCTGCCACCTAGGCATACCCTGCTCCTCACAACTCCAAGGCAAGAATCGAGGTCACGGTGAATACATTCACTGCCGAGGGTGTGTGGACATAGCCACTGCCTGGAAACTGGACCTTTATTCCCAAAAGGCACGTGTGAAGTACAAAATGAATGCGTAGAGGGAAGTGATCAGACTGGAGGGTACAGGGCAACTCTACCTAGAAGGAATGATCAGTCCTGATTCTCTTATCATAGATTAAAATCTACCATCCCACAGTCACAGACAGAGTATTATGAAAACGATAAACACACACACAGTGCCCTCGCAGCCACATACACACCAACCTGTTGAGTCTCGCTGTTCAAAGAAGGGCCAGGGACCCAGGGCACCAGCACCATTCACTAGAAATGCAGAGTCTCAGGCCCCATGCCAGACCTACTGGATCAAAATTTGCATTTTAGCAACATTGCCAGATGAAGTTTGAGAAGTGCTGCTTGTTGAAACCCAGGAGTGATACGGCAGCAAAGCGTGGGTATACAAAGAAGGACTAACTAGCAAAGAGACGGAGATGGAAAAGACCAGGCCATGAACTAGAAAATGGGAGCTCTATTACCAGCACAATCCATCCAGAAGGTGACTTCTCAAAGCTCATCCTCAACTGAGATCAGCTGACAGCTCTAAGACCTTCCCACGGTGAACTGAGGACAGAACCCAGAGGCAGGGAGAGGCAAGAGGGGAGGGGCTGTGTCTCTCTTGATTGCATCCAGCAGAATCAAATGTCAGTTCCCAACGTTGTCTTAGGATGCGGGATGTACTGCGGTGAATTTGCTGTCTCTTTGTGACTCACCCACAGCTGAATAAGCTTAAAGAAAAGGGAGAAGCGAGCTATGAAATATAGTAAATTACAGCCTAATCTTCCCTACCCTGGAATTCATTCAGTAGTTTTAATGAACTTACAGTCTGGAAGGCAGGGTGAAGAACGCACATGGAATACGCTAGCAGGGAGCATGTCACGCTGCCCTGTGCATCAGAGAAGCCTGATTCCCTCTGTCATTAAAGGGATAAATGTCCTTCCCCCTGTCAGCACTTGGGCAAAGGGGAAAAAAACAAAACCTGCTTTCCGTTATTGCTGTTAACTACTCTGAAGTCCCAAAGAACGCAGATTGTCAAGGGCTTGTTAAAGCAAGAACTGGTTCCCAAGACAGTTGACTCCCATAACTTATGCCTTCACCCTGCACCATATAGGCAGGCGAAGGCCAAGGGCCCTGGACCTTCACTGTGAAACTCCACCATGTTTCTTCTTCTTTGTGGGCTACTTCCTTCGGCTTGACCCACAGACCTGAGGGAGGTGTTCAAATGACTTGCTTCTAATTCAGGTTAGAGGAAAACGCAGAGACTCCTGACAGGAAACTGAGATAGCCATAGGAAAAAAAATAGATGGTGCCCAGGTTTATGAATGCACTCAGGCTAGACCTGGACACTCAAATATATCTACAAAAGGATACAGTTTATGCTCTTATCCTCAGTTCCCACCAATCACCATCAGTAACATTCAAAATATGGGGTGCCACCCATCAGTTTACTGGGTCACAGTCAACATTTTGTATGTTAATAAAACAGAATAGAATAGGAAATATCAGATGTAATCACTGGTAGTAAAAGTTTTATTTCAGTGTGAGTGTGTGCATATGAGTACGAACACACACTGAGCCACAGCATAAAATATATTTCTCACTGTGGGTCACAGTAAGCAGGAAAGCTACTTGCTGCCTTAGAGCACCAGGAAATCGCCTCTTGCTGGAAAGAGAAGGGAGGCATCATAGGAAGAGAACTGGAAAAAACAGTTTCCTCCATAAACTTCTATAAACAGAGGAAGAAATCAAGTCCTCCTGTGGCCGGACAAATGGCACTGGAGCTTCTAGATACACCCCCTCTCTCCTCCACCCCCTCCCCCAATTACAGCTCAATCAGAAGGCACATCTCATCACAAATTTCACAAAAAAGGAAGAAAAGGTGATTTGTGTCAGCACAGATTTGTGCCTCACAAAGAGGTGCCAATCTAGCATGAGGACTTCCCTTAGCAGTAAAAGAAAAGCCGCAACAACATGGAGATCCTTTTCCTCAGCAGAGTCTTCACTGAGGTCCTCATTCTCTACAAAGATTATGTTCCTTTTCTGCCCCAGGTATTTCATGGTAGGTCCCAGTCACAAATGCACAGGAACACTAAACAGAGGAATTAAGAAGATGCCTAAATCATTCACTTCGGAATGACTGTAATCAGCACGGCTGATGAAATTTAACGCACACACTAAGTCATAACCCCACTTCTGTCACCATATCCCAATGTCCCCAAAGTCAAACAGAGAGGCAGGATAGCACAGGACTCAAGGCTTGGGGTCAAGAGCCAAACCAGCCTCATCTGAAACCAAGCCCTAGGGACTTCCCAGGTGGCACAGTGGTTAAGAATCTGCCTGCCAATGCAGGGGACACGGGTTCAATCCCTGGGCCAGGAAGACCCCACATGCTGTGGAGCAACTAAGCCTGTGCGCCACAACTACTGAGCCCACGTGCCACAACTACTGAAGCCCTCGCACCACAGCAAGAGAAGCAACCGCACAGAGAAGCCCGTGCACCGCAACAAAGAAGAGCCCCCCACAAGGAGAGAAAGTCTGTGCGCAGCAATGAAGACCCAACACAGCCAATAAATACATAAATAAATAATAAAATAAATCTTAAAAAAGAAAAAAGAGAAACCAAGCCCTACTATTTTCTACCTTGGGAAAGTTATATTCTCTAAGACTATTTTCTCACCCATAAAATAAGGACAATAATAGCACCTACCTCGGAGGCTATAATAAAACCTAAACGAGGTACATGTGGAAAGCACTTAACCCAGTGCCAGGAACAGAGTCACTATCATGTATGATCACGTACTATTACGGCTATTATTACTGTCTCCACTGCAGTCATTACCATTGCAAATCAAAGTCTGCTTTCTCCTCAGCCTAGCTTGTTGGTTTGTTTGTTTTGAGAGTTATACCACTGGTATAGATTTTGAAGTGTAGAATAAAAAACAATATTTTGTTACAATTGCTTATTGTAAATGATCTGCACAGTGATGGGCCCCAAAACTCAATCCCCCAGGGAGGTTTCCATTTCCCCTGGGAAACGAACACCCTAATCCTCCCCTTAAACGAGTTGCCCAAAGTCAGAAAATCCACACACTTGAGAGTTTTTATCTCTGAAGACCCAGGAACTAGAAATTCCAGCAGGATGACTCCATACCTGTCCTTGGATGGGAGTACATTAGCAGAGGTCTGTTCTCGCCTATGACAGCCACAGACACCAGCTGCTGCTGAGGAAATGGGAAAAGCAACGCCACATTTCAGCTATCATATACCCAGTCAACTGTGAAGCCCGCCTTGAATGGAGAAAACTCTCATCTTGACTCCATTTGGTTTTGAGCATGAAGGGCAGCCTGGCCTCTTAAGGAAATGCCAGGGTGGGGGCAGCTCAGAGAAAATTCAACCAACAACCAACATGGGCAGTGAAACAGTGTCCTCTGAGTGCCGGCCGACTTTACTGACACCTACTACAACAGTTTTTCAGAACAAGGACATCCCCACTCCCACGCAGCTGGCTTCAGAAATGACTTTTCCTCCTCTAAGCGGTGTTCCTTTGTCTGAGAATCACACACGAAAGAGACAAGGGCAAAGGAGGAAGCATCTAAGCCACCAGATCAAACATATTCGCTCATCCACCCGCTCCAACATACTCATCCTATGGGCTTATGAGGGAAACAAAAATGAGCTAGAGGGTCTTTTCTGCGAAGAAGTTTATGGGATGGTTATGGAGAGGAGCAAGAATCCGGCTGACAGCTGTAACACTGTGGGCATGGATGAGGCACCAGGGAGGTGCAGAGGAGAAACAGGACTCGGAGGGAACTGTACAGCTTAGATGCTTGTATCAGAAAGATGAAAGGTTTAAAATCAATGCTCTAAGTTTCATCTTAAGAAGTTAGAAAATTAAACCCAAAGTAAACAGAAGAAATAATGAAAATAAGAGCAGAAGGTAATGAAATATAAAACACAGAATCAATAGAAAAAGTTAAGTGTTAAAAAAACATTAATGAAAGTAATAAGCAGTGAGACTGATCAAGAAATAATGAGAAAAAGCACAAATTACCAATACCGGGAATGAAAGAAGGAACATCACTGCAGATTTTACAGACATTAAAAAGATGGTAAGCAACCCTATACCAATGAATATCACAACACAGATGAAATGAACAAATTTCTTGGCAAATACAACTTATCAAGAATGACACAGAAGAAGTAGAAAATCCAAATAGCCCTATTCCTATTAAGGCAGTGGTTATCCAAGTGTGGTTCTCCAGATTAGCAGCATTGGGTACACCTGGGAACTTTTTGAACTATAAATCCTCAGGCCCCACTCCAGCCAGACCTATGGAATCAGAATTTGGGGGTGCGTTCTCAGCCAGTTGTGTTTTTAGGTCTTTCTGGTGACTCTGATGCCGTTTGAGAATTGTTGAATACCATCTTCCCACAAGAAACTCGGGCCCAGATGGTTTAGCTAATAAATTTTACCAGGCATAGAAGAAAGAAAAACACCAGCCTTACAAAAACTCTTTGAGAAAACAGATGAGAGAACACTTCTTATCATTACTTTTCATTTCTACTCCCTTATGGAAGATGTAGGAGATTCTTTTTATCTGCCCTTTGATTCTTGTTTTGAAGTGACTCCTGGTTTCTTTGGGATGAGCCATTCTGACAGACAAGAGGTCCACAGTGTTCAGATGGCCATACTGCACGCCTTCAAGTAGAGAAGGCTTTATGAATAGTCTTCTTTCCTTTGCTTGCAGCCCTTAGAGGAGTGATTATATACTTCTCTGTGCAGCAGCTAAGGCTTGAAGCTTACCCACAAAGATGCCCACAGCACAGTGACCCTACCCTACGCTGTCATACCAAACCTCACTCAAGCCAGAGCAGAGACTGGGGCTCAGATAATAAAACTGATTAAAATCAACTATCTGTTCATGTTATTCCCTCTAAATTAATACCCATAAGATGTTTCCACATCTGCCTATTTTCGCTTATTCATCCTTAATCTCAGCTCAGGAATCACCTCCAGCAAGGCTTTATTGAACCCCAAACTAAGCAGAGGCCCCCTCCTCTATGCCTCTGCACCTCTATCAATAAACTTACATTGAAATAATCTTTCTGGGTCCCTTTCTCTCTCCCATTACGCCATTGGCTCCTGGAGGGTAGAAACCACATCTTGCTCTTTTTATTTATTTTTGAATATCCCATGGTACCTAACCATCACATAGTTGATACTCAGTAAACATGTAGTGAAACGAAGAGTCTGCAAGGGGGCCAGACAAGCCAAAGTCACATCCATAAATAAAATATGCTTAACTTGAGTTTACTCAGTACTGTTGGTAGAACTCATTTTTAAAACTAAACACCTTTAATTTCCTCTTCATTTAACGTCTCATAATATTAATGCAAACCACATGGACTGGCTTCCATTTTGCACACTCTATCTCCCTTAAAAACTGGTGGGTATGTTAGGTGTCTGCCCAGTGACCTGTGCACTGCAGGACCTCTTTGAGAATGAATACAGGGACCAAGAGAGAAACGGTGAGCGGAGGACACCTAGACTCTCAGGCTAAAATGGCTGGATTCCTTCTTTGAGGCTCTCTCTGCAGACCTGTGCTTTATCCTCACAGCCCTGTGGGTCAGCCTGAAGCAAAAGGCAGCAGCTCCTCCCACCCTCGCCCATCATTTGCTGCTACCGCTCCAACTACTCCTCTGTCACATGAGACCGTGGAGAACTAACCTCCTGTACACGCAGAATAAGCCCTCAAGGGAGGTTAAGTTTTGCAGAGAGTTTGCAAGGTTTCATTCTTAATTATGATGAAGAATGGCATTCTGTGGCCATTAATTTTTATTAGAAGGGAGGGCACTTACCATATACCTAGAACTGGGTCACACACCATACAAGCATTGTCTTCTTTAACCTTTATCAACAAGCTTATGAGTTAGGTACTCTCAGTAGCCCACACCCTGAGAACCTTTATGTCTAACTAGCTGAAAAATCACAAAGGTAAGGAGGGGTGGAAATGATATTTAAATTTAGACCTCTCAGACCCAAAATCTACACTCCGAGTGCCAATGCTATATTGCCTTGTTTATAGACTTCTGGTATAATTATGCCTCTACAAGGTCCCATATAAACCAATGGCAGAAGTAAGTCACTGATATCAAGGAGGGGGAGCCATCCACCCCACCAATCCAAAGATCAAAAGTACCCTTTAAACATGATTCATTTTCCACACAAGAGACTAATCTAAGGAAATTTTCTTTCTATTCAAAATAATGGTGCTAAATGAAAAGCAATTTAGCTTTACAATGGCTTCATCAGAACCTCATCTGTCAAATCCCCAAATCATGCTCCCGGAACACATTTCTCAATACAGAGAAATCAGCAGGGGAAAAAAGCAGATGTAAAGCAAACAGGTGAAAGTATGAAGTTAGTGTGATCTAATGAGCATAAACTACAGTCTTAATGAATAGCTGTTGCCCAAGGGCCACCAGCACCACCACCACCACCAGCACCACCAGCACCAGCACCACCACCACCACCACCACCAGCACCACCAGCACCACCACCACCACCAGCACCACCAGCACCACCACCACCACCACCAGCATCACCATCATTGCTATTGTTATTAAAAAGTAACTTCCTTCCCAAGGGGGAGCACTATGACCTCTAATGAATAAGCCTTCTGTTTACCATTCAAACAGGCACTGCTTGCATTACCAAAAGGATTAATTCTCTTTCTTGATAATGGCTCATAAGTGAGCAGTGGTAACTAGCAAATGTATTACTCTTACTAACAACATAGTTCACTACAATTAGTAAAATTATCACAAACTCATGACAACATTATTTGGAAGTATGGACTTGGCGTACCAGCAGAGGTGATCACACACCTCACAGTCCACACTGTTCACATCAGGTTCCTTTCTTAAGCTATTTAATTGTCATGCTAACTCTGAGAAACTCTTGTTTACGCTCTAAATGACAAAACACACCTTAAAGATTAAGAAACTGGTTATTAAAAAGTCAACCAATATTAACACATATATGCAGAATATAGAAAAATGGTACAAATCAACTGGTTTGCAAGGCAGAAATAGAGACACACATGTAGAGAACAAACATATGGACACCAAGTGGGGAAAGTGGGGAGGGTTGGGGAGGAATGAATTGGGAGATTGGGATACCAAATTGTACACTCTAAATATATGCAGTTCATTGTATGTTAACTGTATCTCAATAAAAGTTCTTAAAAAAAAAAAAAAGTCAACCAAGTCCCCCATTTGTATTTATATCAGAGGGCAAAAGACAACTGGGGCAACGCTATCCCCTAGCAGCTGAGCACTGCAATTCACAAACTCACAGCAGAGAGGAGCTTGCCCTGTGACTCCAGATAGAACCAAGCTCTCAGAGGTGTTGCAGTGGCTTTGGACTTGTATCAATTCCAAGGGATATTTTTGTTGTCTGATACACTAAGTAGGAATCCATCCCAATTTATATTGAGGCTCACTTTGTACAGTTGCCAGCTTTCACTGAAATTACTATGATAATTTTCTTTCTCTACCCCTGCATGTAAGAGATGGGACTTGATTTCTCAGTAAATTTGTTTCATTTTATTGCCTCTTATGTAACAATATGTGATAATATCAAAGTGTTGCCTTTAATACCTGTGATTGTATGCTTTTTACATCTAATAGAATATAACAGCATGCAGAACTTATGATTTCTGATTTGTTTCAGCATAGAGTATGCTGTGTTTACATAAGCTGAACAATATTATCCCTGCGAGATGACTTCAAAATCTCTTTTAATGCATGATTTAAAGTACTTCAAAAATTTTTCCTTATAAAATTTAAATGCATTTAAACACTTGACTGTATATGTCAGCTACATAAACTATGAAACAGAATTCATAAAACTGCTACATAAACAATGAACCACAGGTCAAAACAGTGATGTTAATAATAGTGGCAAAAATACTCTTTACGCTCACTAAAAGTCAGGAAGTACACTTAATGTGTTCAATCTTTATCTCATTTAACCCTTACAACAACACTATGAGGTAAGTACTACTTTCATTCCCTCTGTACAGAAGAAGAAAGTAAGGCTCCGAGAAAGGTTTCTCAACCTCTGCACTGCTGACATTTTGGACCAGACAATTTGGTGGGGATGTTCCGTGTATTATACGATGTTTAGCAGCATGTTTGGCCTCTGTCTATCAGATGCCAGTAGTATATCCCAATCCCAGATGTGATGACCAAAAATGTCTCCAGATACTGCCAAATGTCCTCTGGGGGCAAAACTGCCCCCACTTGAGAACCACTGGCTTAGAGAAATTAAGGAATTTACCAAAGGTCATGCACTTAGGAAATAGTAGAGCAGGGATTAGAAGCCAGGCATGCTGACTCTAGAATGCATGCTATCAATCAATAAAATATAGTGCTATTCACTCTGATAGCTTAAAGGACATAAATTTTCCCTCAAAATAGAAAACAAAACATGAAGATGAACTATGAGTGTCTTCCTGCGGAAAGACCTTCCATGACCACATTAGACTGGGCCCTTCCGCGTTTTTTTTTTCCTAAGGCCCACGTCCCAGTGGCTGCTGATCTTACATAGGACTCCCCTACCCTACCTACTCCCACCACCTTCTTTCCAAAAGATGGTCACAAATCACTTGATTAAGGCTGATTCTATTCTTCAGTAAATAAGACACAGTCCCTGCCCCTAAAGAGCAGGGCCATCTGCTTCCCACCAGTTCTTTTACCTGACCCTGCTCTGTCTCAAAGTGCAAGCCCTTTGCACAGCAGCCACCAAATGCTGGTTTCTCTCCGAGAGATGCCCAAGCCTTCAGTGACTAAGCACTTTCCATGTGCCAAAGACCTCCTATGTGCTTCACACATACTATTTCATTCTGGGCTCCCAAGAACCCTAGGAAGTAAGTATTATTATTTCCATTTGACCTACAGGAAAGGTTCTGGGGAACCTACCCACGCCTGACACAAGATTTGTGCTAGGACTCATATTTCAATCTAGTAATGCATGACTCCAAACCCCTGCTCTTGACCCAGCTCTCTGCCCTTCTTTTATGGACAAATAAAGACTAGAGACATGCCTCTTCCAAAGCACATGCTTGGCTTATTCTACTCCCTCCAGCTTGCTGGTCCCCTCTCCCCAAAGTTACAGGAAACAAACAATACACAGCAGAGTGGGATTCTACTTGTGCAGAGACAAAGGGAAAAATTCAGGCAGTGACCTCATGAACTTTGAAAAGGCATTATCATGTTAAATCAGAGATAGAAAAATACAGGACAAGTTTTCCTTTATCTGATTCTACTTCTGTTATTTACTTTTTATGCATAAAGGGTTATGTATTCACGTATGACTGATTCCATTGCTTCAAAGCACTTTAAGCAGTTAAGTACTAAAATAGACAACTTTGGAAAAAAAACCTGGTGGTGGAGGTGAAGAATTCTTCCCCTTTTGATCACATTATTTAAATATAGCTTGTTGGATTTTTTTTTTTTTAAGTCTTCATTGAACTTTCCTGAGAACTTCAACTTTTGGGTTGAGGCCAAATATGAAAAATTTCCAATGTAAAATGTCTTGATGAGAAAATAAAAATTGGCAGAGTAGGGAAATGGACTCCAAGAGGCATATTTTTCTGACCCTTTGATTTTATTCAGCTCTACGCTGCTTCATTTGGGGGTGGGAGGTTCCACAGCTGTAAAAAATTATAAAACTACCGGAATGGAAAAAAACCAAGACATTTTTGGCATCTCATAAGACCTGCCTTTAAACACTAGCCCAACCATTTCTTTGCTTTATGACGTCAGTCGAGTTACTTATTTTCCCTGACATCTTCATCTGTGAAAAAGGATCACTGTGAAGATTAAATACGATACTACACGTGAAACACCTGCCACATGGTAGATACACGATAAATTTAATCAATAAAGTGCTGTTTAGACATATCTATGTTTTTGCCAAAGTTTATGTTTTGGCAATTGTCCTTTTAATGTCCTCCCCATGATTAGTTCACACTATTTAGTTGAAATTAGAAGTACCTAAATCATGGGTGGCCTGGCTGATGGCCAAAGGACTACCACCATGGGGCCAGACCAGGCTACCTGCCCAGTGACCTCCATGCTAATTGGCAATGTTACCCCTCCCCAATGATTCAGTTATAGGTCACAGGGTGCTAGTCATTACTGCAAATATTGTTTGGTGGTCTGAGCTTTCTTGTAATTAGAATCAGGGAATATCATTTTTGAGTCAAAAGGAACCATAGAAATTCTCATGTTCAACCTCATCTCTTTCTAGATGAGGATACTGAGATCAAAGAGGAGTAAACTGCAAAGCTAAACTAGTGACAGAATACAAATCTGATTCTTAATCTTTTATCTACACCAGTGGTTTTCAACCAGAGGTGATTCTGCCCCGCAAAGAACATTTTTTGTTGTTACAACTAGGGATAGGGGGTTTGCTATTGGCATCTAATGAGTAGAGGCCAGGGATGTTACTAAACACCCTACAATGCACAGAACAGCCTTTGCAATGAGAACACCGATAGTACCAAGGTTAAGAAACTCTGACCTACATTACTGGAGTCGGTGTCTTCTGACACTCCAAAAGCTGCCTCATAAGCTGATGCTGTTGGGCGTTAGACTTGGCCCCAATTTGGAAGCCCTCACCAGTGACTGAATCAATCAAGTCAATTCTGCCTCTTTAGTAGTGAAGGTTACTGGGATTAGGAGGGATTTAGAGACTTGCCTACTTTTCTGAAGGAAAAGCACCCAGCATGAGTGCTGCTGAAGGCTTAAAGTGCTGCTGAAGTCTTAAAGAAGTACTTAGGTCTCATTAGGCAATCTAAGAAAATGATTCAAGAAACCATTTTGGCAAAACACCACAGAACAGTCAAGTGATGCACACGACACAGTTATCAAATATTCAGAATAATGCACCACAAACAAATACACTGATGCTGCAGGAAACATCTCCAGGACTAATGGTCTGAATGGAGGAGAGACAGAGATTGAAGCAATGATGTAGAGCAAAAATACTCTCAGTTTCTACCCAAAGCTAGAGATCCATAGTGAAAGAACTTAAACAGAAAAGTAGAGTCAATGATCCAAGCAACTGCATATTTTTTGGTTCCTGCCATGCATGCCATCTGGACTGCTGACCTCATAGGCCTCCACCCTGGCCAGTGAGGGCCAAATAGAGCCTGAATGTGGGAGTATGCAGTGATCTGCAAGTATGAGTCATTTATCAATCTGAGCTTATTTACCACCTGGTAATTCTGGCTTCAGTTCTGACCCATGGCAGAAATGCATGAAGGATCCCAATCTGATTCACTCATAGATTCAACCCACATTTAATAAATACCAATCATGTCCAAGGCACCATGCTTTGGGGGAGCATGGTCCCTACTCAAAAAAAAAATCACAGCGATGCCAAGAGGAATGACATGCACCCAACTAATTCTTGTACATGGGACTAGAGCAGTAGTAAGTGGGGGAACAAGCTCTCTTTTAGGTGGAAAGATCTAAGAAGGCTCCATGGAAAGAAATGGCATTTGAATTGGATCTAGAGGAAAAGGTGGGATTTCAACAGGTTAAAATGAGAACATTCAAAATACTAGGAAGATTATTAATGAAGAGGGATGACAGAAAACACAAGGCAAATATAACCATCGGCGAGGAGTTGAGCTTGACTGGAACTCAGAGTGAATGGAAGGGAATGACAGAGACAGACAGGAAGACTGAGATGGAGGCTGAGTTACTGTTGTTCTTATTTTCTAAACAGATGTGACACCATCAGAGATACTGTGGAAAACGGAATCAGATATGGGTGAGCAGAATGGAGAGGAAGAAACCGGAGTAACAAGAGTGGTTAGGAGGCTAGTCAAGACTCCAAGAGCTGGATAATGAGACTGGACCAAGATCATGAGAATGAAAATTGTGAGGAGGAAAAGCCCATAACCTGTTAGAGACCCATGTATCACAGGTGAAAGGGGAGAACAAAAAAGCAAAGTTGAAGAAACACACACAACAGAAGCTCATATAAAGGGACTCAAAAGTATTGATCCTGGTGAGTCAGAGAATGGTAGTAATTATCAGACCTGAAGATGGAAGAGAAAAGACTGAATTGTGCCTAGACAATCCTCTCGACTCAGAAAATGACAGCTCAATGCCAAGATCATTCCTGCTACTAGTGTCTAGATATACTACCCAGACTCAATGCCCGAGCTACATAGCACCCTCTCACCATGCCTAGTCCCCAGCTCCTGCTACACAGACTCTGAGTCTAGATCCCTGCACCTGTGCTCCCCAGACTCCTGCTGAGATATTAGGACGGTGATTGAGTGAGTAAGGGATGAGTGAGTGGCAGTTGCTTGATACCCTGAAATCTGACCAACCTACTTATGAGGACCTCCATCACCTACTTTCTCCCCTTTCACCTGAAATCACGGTACTTATAGACCATTTCCCATGCTAACTGCCTTGGCCATTATCCTTTGTGGCTAAGTCTCAGTGTCCATCTCTGATTTGTGCCCTAACCAGACCACTTTGTTGCTTTCTCTGGCACTCTGACGGCCACCATCCACTGTAAAGTCACCCTGACTCAGTTGGCAAACTTGAAATGTAAACTGGACATATTCTCAAAGCTGATGCACACATTCCAATTACTTTGAAAATTTTAGTCATTGCCAATACATAAAGGAAAATATTTTTAAAGGACTTTATTTCTTAGAAGATCCTGTTGCCCCTGATTTCACCACTAATACCTGGGCCCTAAATGTCAGTACTACTGAGTAAGCAGTAGTATGCAAATATCCATAAGCATGCAAAAATATGTGCACTGATGTATCCTATCAGCCCTTTACCTTTCCCCACAAGTTATTTGGTTGTCCTTTTTCACTGCAAAGGTAGGGGAAAACATCCACTGAGTCTATGTCAACGATGCCAAAAGAGCTTCAGGATTCACCAATGAGTCTTAATATGTCTGTGATGAAACAGGGCTCAGTTCAGCAAATGATGCACCTGCTAACACAAGAATACAAGTGCTTGGAAGGCAGTCTTGCCAAAGGGTGACATCCACTCACCTTCCTACCCAACCCCGCCCACAGACGACAATCTGTTATTAAGAGCAAAGGTGGAGGTTCTGCTGATGACATTAAGTATGCTGATTCATGAAGGCTGACATAGGCAGACTTGACTAGAGGAATCATTTGCTGGATTTAATCAATTATTGGGCTCATCAAATGTGATTACTAAGCCACAAAAAAATCCAAGTGAAAGAAGGCATTAGATACTTGAGGGAAAAAAAATAACTCCTTGTTTTGCCTTGCAATAGATAGAGGCCATTCTGTTATCTGCATGTGCAGGATGTAGTTTATTGATTATTTCCACATGTTTGTATCCTGGGCTATCTTCTTCCTAACGTCCAGAATATGTCTGAGCCATTTGCCCCTTTGAGAAAAAGCCTAAAGAATCAGCAAAACATATATATTTAAAATAATTGGAAACATGAAGAAAAAAAATTCTCAACTATCCCATTAGACTTTAATATGCCCATACTTTCAAGCACCAAGAATAATAAAAAATACTGTCTGCTCTCTTTGTGATCTAATGAGAGTATATGATAATGTAAGTATCCTCCCCAAAGATCTAACTGTTCCCAATGATATTCAGTATTTACATCTATTACAGCACTCACCAAATTTTATTAGAATTTTTTCACAGTCACACCTACAAGCCTGTGTACCTCCTCACAGAGGCTATTTCTTATATATCTTTTTATTTCCAGTATTTATTTAAGTGTATGGCATTAGTAAATAAGTAAACTTTTGTTAAAATGGGAGATTTTTGTAAAGTACTATGCATGTGACTATTAATCTGATTATCAACAAGAAAAGAGACAACTTTGGCTAAAGTTGATTGTTCACAGAAATATCTAGATTTATAAAATGAGTAAATCAGAAAGAGTCAGAACCAGAACTTAAACGATCTAAACAGACCTAGGATTAATAACAAACAAATCAACAAAAACCTTCATGCTAATGAGAAATTCGCTATCTGGTGGCCTTAAAACTCCAACTCCTGGCCATCCTGACCAAAGCACTTCCACCATCCACACATACAAAAACAGAACAACTGTCTGTGGAGGTCGCTCAGGTTTGTGGATATGTCTTTATGTGTACCTCTGCCTCTAACTGTGCTCACCATTCACAGACTCCCTAGCACACTGAAACAGGGTGTGAGTGTGTGTGCACGGATGTGTGTTGGAAGCTCTTCCAATATAGATTCAGCTTATAATGTCATCCCTCAAAGCAATTCTTTTCTTCAGGAGCAGCCCAGAAATATCAGATCATTTCTAAGTATTTGTGATTATTTTGTACATGGTCTGGCATGCTTTCTCAAAGATATAAACTTCTCAGAGCCAGACCTGATAACTTGAAGCTGCAGCTGTATTGAAAGCAACCTGATAAGAATTTTATGGGGAAGCAGGTTTCCTGTGTAATCCCTTTTAGCTGTCAAATTACCATTTCACCACTCCAGCAAATCTCTTGAAATGATTGGCCTTCGTGGACAAGACCCATTCAGAAAGCAAAAGGATGGGTCCCCTTAATTATGTTGATTTAAAGCCCAATCCAATAAGCTTCTCTGTTCAGGGAGAAGCTTACCTCCTACCTACAGGTGCCCTTGCTAACCCAGTAGAGAGTCCTTATAACATCCCTCTTTTGGTTGAAATTCTGGTCTTGAAAGAGATGAGTACATGTCCCTTAACACTAAAAGTGAGACTTAGTAGAAGCCCTATCATCAAAATATTCTTGTGGGTTACTAAGATCTGCCTAGTACTTTATGAAATATTTAAAGAAATATATTACCTCAGTTCAGGTGTAGTGGGATAATGATGGATTTGAAAGGTAGTGGATTTTTTTCTCCCTTAACATGGCTTTTAGAGATAAATACATGAGTGAAATGAAATGAAACTTAGCAAGAAAAGTTTAAACAAAGATAGATTATTTTTGCATCCTGGGCTGTCTTTCCCCTAATGTCCAAAGCAAACCTACAAGATCTAAAGCTTTTTAATGTAACAGTTGTGTCATTTAGTTTTCCTACATGAAGCCACCAACTTTACTTGACTAATTATTAACTGAAGCCAAATAACTACACTTAGAATTCAACTAACCAGTTGAGTCCACACTAGTACTTCTGTCCCTAACATGAAAAAGGAATCACAGCTATTCCCAGTCCAAATGAATCATCCTATAGACGAGCATATACTCAAACAGACAGCATCTGACAGGGATATCAAGATATATTTAAAAGTATCTGCCATTCATCAAATGAGGCATCCACATGCTCCAAATTTAGAGATCCCTGGACAAGGTCTCAAGCAAGATCATTCTGCAAAAGGCTGTAGGTTTGATACATGAAAATGGCCTCAAATTCTTTAACACCCTTCCATCAAAAGATATAGTCTATGTCCCTTCTCTTGACTCTGGGTGGATTCTGCAATACCTTGACCAATAAGATACAGTAGAAGTGATACTAAGCCAGTTTCAGGGAGACTAGCACCTTCCACTCCTTTTCACTTGGAACATGTGACCTAGGAAGCCAGCTAAGTGTGCAACTCCCGTGAGACCAGCATGCAGTAGAAGCCCAAGCTTGCAGAGACAAGGATGAAAGTCCTGATGTGGAGAGAGATAGAAACAAGGAGCACCGAAACTCCCCACACACAAGTGAAGAATTGATCTTGGAAGATCAGGTGGGTCAGATCCAAACCACCCAGACAAGTCCTTCCTGAATTCCTGACCTATAAAATCACGAGCAAAGTAAAACCCTTGTCTCACCACAAGCGTGGGGATGGTTTGTTACTCAATGGCAGATTCGTAGACGTGGATATATTTCATATGAGAATATGCATGTGATTAAAAACAGAAGAGCTCAAACCAAGCCCCTATTAATTTGCACTTTACAAGACATCAATAAAGCTGACACAAAGCAGTCTTTTTTACACTGACATAAAAACGCAACAGCATTCACATCACATATGCAAAAATATGCTTTCCCAAAAAAATCAACCTAGTAATTTGAAACCTGACAGGTTTGAGCAGTTCTCTTGTAAAACTCCCTCTTACCTGTCTATTTATCTCCCCTTAAAATAAAACTGAGGCAACTCTGAAATATCTCATACCCTAAGTTAACTGCATGTGAAAATGATAAATTACCTTTTACTACTGAAGACTACTATGCCCTCTAATCTGAGTGATTAATTTACACCCTGCTCAGTGTTTCACATGCAATTACTACCATAAACGTGGTGAACCTGAACAAGACAGAATTATGTGGCCATCTGTATAAGCTCACTATGTTTAGAAAAGTACAGCAACCTCTAGGAAGCTTTTAAAGTTTTAGTTCACTTTCTCGCAATGGTTTGTGCACCTCCACACTGCATATCAAACGATGGCACCGCTACTTTGGATTACTGACTTTATTTGGAAACCACAGGACATAGGAGCCTCTACCATGAGACAAGACATACTTGAAAAGGTTAGATTAAAGTCAACACTGATGGTACCATTGTTGAAACCTACTAGAAGATTTTAATTGCAACAGTAATTTTTGATCTCATGTAATCTGTTCAAAGCCATAATACCAAGGTCAATCAATGAAAAGCAGACACTAGCCTTTTAGACTGAGCAGTAGGCTTCTATTGCTTGGTGAACAAAAGGTCTGAGGAACTCTGTTTCTTTGGAATGTGCTTTCCAAACGCTTCTCAATAAAACAGAGTAATGGAGGGTGATGACAGATGATATTCTACTTTAAATTACCTTTTCCATGGTTAAATCAAAAGACTGCCCTTAAAGGAACTTGCATCTATGCTTTGAGCTTAACAGCACTTTGTTAGCAAATCAGACAAAGGAGAATTCAAACACTAAACGTGCACTTGAAGATCCTTTTGTGCTCCCATCCATAAACCCTCATGCACGCCCTCAGCCCAACCCCACTCTGGTCAAGGTTTTAGTAAAATCACTAGATAACTCAGCAGTAACAAGCTTTTTAAGCCACTGATCCTCTCTCCTGTGTACACTTACTGTGCCACAATAAATGCCTGCAATCAATTTTTAATTACAGCAACAGTAGCGACTCAGAGACAAAGCAGGCAACTCGCTGAGAAGGAACCAAGAGACTGTTTATTACAACCAACATCCACCACGCACCAGACTTGCGAAGAGCTGTGACGCAAAGGAGTCAGTCAACCAGTTCCCCATTCTCAGAGAGATGCTCTTACCTCTGGGACGTTTTCTTATATTTCCTCCTGTGAGAAAAGAAGCATAAACACATATCAGAAAAGAGTTTGCGGCAGTTGGTAGGTTAGAAAAAGATAGGTACAGCAGGGATGGACACGGAGGTGAACACTTTGTAGGAAGTTCTCTCTGTGAGGCTTCTGGGTCTCAAAGCCCACTTAAAAGTTTTGATTATCGTGTTACATTGTAGTTGGATACATAGAACCCCAGTCTCAGGTTACACATAGCATCCTAAGAGCTCATTGGCTCTGTCCTTGATGTTCTGCTGAGGGTACTGCAGCATCTGGGTTGAGATCAGACCTTAAAGATGGCAAGATCCAGGTTCATATCTCAGCCCTTAATTCACCAGGTTCATGGCGTTGCTGAGGAGTAAATGGGCAGAGGCTGTGAAGCGTGTCTAATGTCTGACACATATTAAATGGTCAATACCTATTAGCTATCTGTACTATCATTATTGTTGGTATTATCCCTGTCAGCTAGCACTGATGTCCCTTTAAAGATTTGCCTTTTACAATGTAAATCTGTAATCATGCAACTAAGCCATAAGATCACACATAAGGCCTTCAGAGATGAAGAAGTGAGGAAGGGGACAATGAGAAAGTCTAGACGCAAAAGCAGTGAGAGCAGCATCAGGAACTTGGCACGGCTCAGCTGCGGGCTCAGGCCCCCGGAAGAACACTCTCCCAGGAAGCACAAGTGGCTGGAGTTCTACTCCACTTGGGCTATTTACAGTCCTCACTTAGCCCTGGGCAATCTATTGGGTGCAGCGCTTCTTACCTATCAAATAGAGGTCATGTCTGCCTTGGCTATCTCACCTGGGTCAGAGTGGCATTTGAGGAGGAAATGGCCATAAAAGTTTATTTTCCAGTGTATCCCAACGTTTTTCATGTTTGTGTCAGCTTTTGTAGACCCCAAAGACCCTCAAAAGAGTTTTAAAACTCCCTTCACTGGAGGGGGTTAGAGGAAAGGACATGCTGGGAGAGGAAAACACATCTCCCTGTAGCATCTCCAGGAAGGGCAATGCAGTTGTCCTTGGTTCCACACCAACATTCCCATTACAGTCACTGCACCAGGAAGCCAAGCCACCCATTTGCTAATACAGCTGTGTTACACATGCTTTAAAAAAAGGCACAGACGTTTCAAATTCAGAATCCTTATGAGCTGTGACATCTCTGTTCAAATGAAAACATACATGGCAGTGTGACGTGTTAAGTGAAGAAAGACGTGTACAGCACTGAACCCACAGTGTGATCTTGACCTGATATGTGCTGATATCTATTCATCCAAAAGGAAACACATCAGGAAGATAACCATGAGTGCAGGGCAGTGGGTTAATGAATCACTTCTTTTATTTTTACTTGTACAAATTTTCTATATTTTCTATTTGAAATGAGCATGATTATAATTAGAAAAAGTGTATAAAATATTCATATACCTATATACACATAGTCACATACACATATCTCTCTCTCTCTACAGGATGAATATAAAGAGATATTTACATGTTGAATTATATTGGTGGGGGAAGGTCAACTAACAGATGAGTTAGGGCTTGGGCTTCAGAGCAAACTACCTGTGTTCGAATCTTGGCTGTGCACTCAGTTCTATCATGTTGGACCAGATATTCAACCCCTCTGAGACTCAGTTTCTTCATCTGTAAAGTGGGAATAATCAGAGCACCTCTCTCAAGACCTTGTGGTGAGAAATAAATGAGATAACCCACTTGAATGTCAGCTCCCCAAAGGCAGATTCTTTGTATCTCACCCCACTATATCCCACTGCTTAAAACAGTGTTTTGCACTCCCTCCAAAAGCTGTGGCGGATGTGCACTGACCATCCTGGGCCCCTCCCCCTCCTGCAGTGACAGCTCACACTCTCTTGGCAGTAGCAAGGGCAGAGGTTTCATCTTGTGCTCACAGAGCACAGTGAGCTGTGGGTGTGACCCATGCCCTTGGCCCTCGGTAGAACTGTTACCTAATAAACCAGGCTAAGCAATCTCTGGCAAGACTGGGAAAATAACCCATTGAGAGTGTGCAAGGACCAAAGGCAAGGGGGCAGTCGGGGCAGATGGATGCCCCTGGTTCCCATGCAGAAACGCAACTAGTTCCGTCAACAGAGGGTATCTGCAGAGGCCAGAGGAAGACAACCCTTGCTATTGGCTTCCACAGAATTCTCCCAGCATTCGCCAAGGACCATACAAAGGCACTGCTGGGAACACTGAGAGCATCAAAATGAACAAAAATAAGAATAGCTTCCATTTTCAGCACCTACCAGTAACAAGCGCTTAAGGTACATCACTAATCCTCAGAAGAACTCTGCTAAAATCCACTCTCTGAAAGAATCTGAACTCTAAAAAAGGAAATTAAGACATGTGACCAAAAATGTTACTTTATGGTAACAACCAAGTCACGGGGTGGCTCAGGAAGCTTTGTGAAAGAGGTAGTCTTGACTGCCAGGGAAGGGGTTCAACAAGGAGAAATATGGAAGCACGTGGGGCAAGCAGGTAAGGAAGGTATGCCTAGTGGCCTCAAACCAGCCCAGCGCAGCCAGATACAGAGGCAGATAGCAGGTTCTAAGTCTAAGAAGCACTGAGCGGATCAAGAAAAGTAATAAAGTGTATACTTTTTTTAAAAGATGACACCTGAGAGAAGGGGTCACTTCTTGCATTGCCTTGTGGAAAGACAACAGGGCCCCAGAATGTGATAAACCTGGTTCAAAACCCAACTTCTCCCTCTCTAGCTATGAGACTCAGACATGCTCTACACTAAAGCAGACTTTAGCTTCCACACCTATCAAATGGGAGGAATGATCTCAGAGAATATACTGAATTCTCCAGGTACCGTGCATGCCATGTAAGGACCATTGTAAAAGGTTTAGGACCCTTTGCCCCTTGTTTTGAGTTTCTTGAGCTCAGGGGTCCTATCATATGGGTCTCTGTATCTATCCCAAGGGCATGCACATTGACCGGCACATGGTTGGCATACAACAAATATCTGCTGGCAAAATAAATACATCATTTGTAGCTGCCACCCAAACATACCAAAATATGGGTTGTACATTTTGTAGACCCAAAAAAGAGAGACCAAAAAGCTGATTTTCTGTCCAATCCACCTTCCCAACACTCACTCCCCACCTTCACAGATGCATTCCTGAGTTCACACATTCTGAAGCTCTCCTTTCCCATCTTGTCCCAGTTAGACAGACACCCCACACATCAAAAGAGACCCAACCTAAACAGTGTCACCTTACACTGGAGCTGGGCAATCAACACTTAAAGCACAAAAGAAAACAGAGATCCATGGAAATTACTCAAGATCCTTCTCACAGATCCACTTGACTGGGCAAGATGGTGAGGCTTGAGTCCTACTCATCCTTTGGCTTTCAGCTTTCAGCTGAGTCATCACTTCCTCCTGAAAACCTTCTAGGGTCTCCCAAACTGAATCATCTGTTTGGTATGTTCCATGGTGGCCAGAGCTCATCTGTTATGCTGATGGCAAGATTGATGGCTTGTCCACTATCTGCTAGTGTTTCTCCCTTACCTAACACACTGCTTGACAAATGACTGCTGTTCAATATACTGTTGTGCGAATGAGTGAGTTTATCAAGACATTGATCAAAATGCTTTCTTTCTACTCACTTTTTTTTTTCTGTTTAGTGATGAGCTACTATAGGCAGTGAGGACATCTACCACAGTCCTGGTTTTCTACACACAGGAGGAATGCAATGAGCGAAGGCTGGGGGGTGGGGGTGGGGGCGTGGCTCGCAATGGTTGAGCATCTCCTCTGTTCCATGTCTGTTACGTAAGTTAACTTGTTTTGACGTTCTACAGACCCTAGGAGGTTTACCGCACTTTATACTTGATGGAAATGAGGCTCAGAGCGGCTAAGTAACTTGACTAAGGATACAGAACCTTGAATTGTTTGAGACAGAAAGTAAACTCTGAAGCCCTCAAAGAAAATAGAGGAAGTTAGTCAAAGGATGCCTGGAGGAAATCTAGACACTAGACAAAAACAAACAAAACCAACAATAGAACATATTGGGCTCTTTCCATCCAAACGCAGGAAACGAGCTGGAAAAGAACCTAGTTTATGCTTGGCCTTTTGTTTTTAAGAACTTCAACAGAATTTACCCTTAATTCATAACCTGAAAGACAAAGAGAATGTTTTTAAATGTTCTGTTTTGGTTTCTCAAACTCACTTTAAATTTACAATTTTTTGAAACTTAATACCTCACAAGTCTCAAGATTCATGTAGCTAGACTAAGCTAATTCAGACCACAGAGAACCACCAGGAGCTGCTGTGCTCTGGGATCTCCGCAGTGTGGGAGATGGAGAGAGCACAGCTGCACACTGAGGCAGAAGGCGGGCCATCTTCATGAGGCCAGGCTGAGGAAACCACGTGGATGAAGGCCTAGAGCACTTTGCAAACTCTGTTCCCTGGAATGCACTCTATCCTTCACTCACTCACTCACACACATGTACATACATACATGGCATTGTTTGTTTATCTATTCATTTGTTTTTTAAGGAGAGGCATTACAGTATAGAGCTTAAGATCTCTTACCTAAACTAAATCCCTTCTCTAACTTACTGTGTCTTATAAGCTGTGTGACCTTTGGCAACTTAATATCACTTTCCCAACCAGCAGTTTCCTTCCCTGTAAAACTGGGGTAACAATAAAACGCGCTTCACAGATTGATGTGAGAGTTGAATGTAATGATGAATGTAAGGCTTTAGCACCGTGCCAGGCATCCAGGAGATGTTCAAGAACGAGTCAGCTACTGTATTTATAACAATGGTATTGCATAAATAATAATGGTATTATAATTCCATACGTTTCCAAATTTTGTTTGGGAAAAAAAAGCCTTTCATTGATTAAAAAAGTTTTTAAAAAATGTTTGATTGTTTTCTAAAGTAGAAAAACTGAATACTCCCAATTCTCCTTATCTTAGAACACGTGAGCCACAAAGCAAGCAGGTGCTAATCTCAGTCTTACTAATCAGAGGAGGAACTGAAACCCTGCCCAGGTCTGCCTGCTCCCCCAACGCCCAAGGGAGCCTGCAGGCTGTACACCCTGACACCCACCCAGCAGTGGTCCCTGTGAGCCTAGCAGACCCACACACTTTCCTCTAATGTCAAAGCTGGGTCGCTGCTCAGAAAGCAGGAAAAAAAAGAAAGTAAAATTAGATATTTAGGAACTGGACACCATGATGATCCTTAGAAATATCTAAAATTATCTTTTAAGAAAAAAACTTTTTATCGATAATTCCCTAAAAACTGAAGCCCAGTAAGTTGATGACACAGAATCCCTAAGCATCCTCCAGAAGTTATAACTCAGCACAGAGATATCATGCTATAACTAGAATTACTGATTGATCATATCCACTTACTTATTAGGCAAATTAAGACTCCTGGTCTTCACTGAAAATCAGTGTCTACTTAAGTCTGGAATGTTTCTATGGAACTGTGGATTGTCCAAGAAGTATATGTGTGTGTTACGTGTGCATGAATGTGTACAGAACAGGGGAAGTGATAAGTTCGGAAAAAATCTCTGTTGGAAGCCTTCAGTCCATTTATGTGCAGCTGATCACATTCTAACAAATGGCCACTGAGATGGGAGCATCATCAAAGAGCAAACAGTACTGACCCCCGATATTTAAAACGGTTCCCCAAAGCTGTCCATGGTTGTGTCATCCAGACCCTTAACTTCTAGATCCTGAACTTCATTTTACCTCTTTTGGCCCCATTTAGGGACAGAAGGGATGAAACTAAGCAAACATAAGAAGTGATTCCAACCACAGTAAACCTGGACCTGCCTAACGGCAGAGTTAGAGACAGCAAGGAAACAGCAAGAAACAACAGTGTGGCAAGAGCGAGGATGCTTTTAAAGAGCTTTGTTTGTTTTTTAATGGCTAGGAGTTCCCAGAGTACTGGGCATACCCACAATCACATGTAAGTTTCACACACTCCAAAGTCAAACGGATGACTTGGGAATCATTCCTAATAGCCTGGGCGAGTAAGAGTCAATTAAGCATTGAGGTTAAATCATGAAGCACCTGGCAGTCTTTCACTTTTTTAAAGTGAGTATCTTTGAGTAAGAGCCATATGGTTGCTGCAATAATGAGGTTTATAAATAGGCTTAATATTCAAACAAGCTGGCTTAGAAAAACCAAAACTTGTGCTTAGCCTCTAAGTTGACAGCAAGATACCTTCCAGTTGAGCACAAGAAGGTTTTCTGGTCTGGGAAGTTGAATACGCAACAACTCCACATGCACAGTGAGAATTCCAATTCTGCCTGTGACACTCTCTGGGATTTCTGGGCAATAATGACTCACTCTGCTCCAGATCCCATCAGATCCCGTCTGCATCCTTTCTTACTGAGGTCACTACTGCTGTCGATGCACAGATAGCTTTGGAAATTTTGGTTCTCAGGCCTCAGTTACCTCAAGGGAGAGGAGACTGGGGGACAGACTCAGGAAAAAAAAGTGCACAGCAAAACTCAGGGAGGTAAGTACCTGTTCTCATGAGTTCCGGTCACATGCCGCTTACTCGTGGGAACGCAGACTGAGATAAAATGCCACGAACACCTATGAAATGAGCAAGGATCTGAATGATCACCTGATCCTCTGGTTTTGCTTTTTACTGGCATGTGGGGTGCACACTGAACAAAACTGGATACCGCTAGAAACTTCCACTGAATCCGTCTTAAATCATTTGTATGAACTACTTCAGAGGCTGCTGAGAATGGACGGCCCTTGTACATTTCTTCTCATTTCTACCAGTGATTTCATCTCCATGATCCCCGTGTTAAAACCTAGATTTACAAAGCTATGTATACTGACTGCTTTATGGCCTTTCCCATGTTTTCAACAAGTAAACGCCAATGAGAAAATACATACAAATTGCGGTTTCCTGGCACCTTCCAGAAGACTATTTGAGGAAGGGGTGGGGAGAAGAAAGATATTAGAGGAAGTGAGAGACTTTCTTCTCTTACTAGCTCAAATATTTCTTAACTGATGAGGTACAGAATGAAAATTCATGTGGGCAACAATTCTATTTTCCTGGATGGCCAAAGATCCAAGGCAGGACAAAAAATAAAAAATAATGAAATGGCATAAACTCACTTTCACCTGGAATAACCTAATCATTAGGAAAGAAAATTTTCTAGAGAATTTTTCTGCCAGCTTGTCTGTGGGGAAAATTGTCCTCGAGATTCACACCCTTTCATTTAGGGCTCTTGGAAAAAGAAGATCATGTTTGGGGACAGCAACTCCCAAAGTGCAGAATTCCAATATGTTTAACCCAAAGTGATGAAATCAAATTCAAACAAAGGAAGTCTTCAAGAGAGTGATCTGGGGTTGAGGTTGCTGAATCAGAAAAACAAGAGAATGCTGATCTGAAATTGAGCTGTAAATAAGATGATCAAGGTTTAACTCACATCTGGAAGCAAATGTGTTTCTATCTAATGCCGGCTGGGCAGTGGAAAGAGGAGTAATCCTTGAGGAGAAGGTTTCATTCACACTAAACAACCCCACAGGAAGCCCCACCTGGACTGGTACCAGCTCATGGTCTACCCACCCCACGCCCCATGCGCCCACATTCCCACAGGGCTGTGTCTTCACTGCTCCCCCACCCCCACCCCTCATCTGCCTTCAGACAGCTGGCCAGACAAAAATCCAAATCTCCTGTTCATGCCTGATTCTCTCCTGGGCCCGGGTTAAAAATTCCAGCACTCAGATTACTGTCTCACAGGCCCCAAAACAGGACCCCTCCCCAAAGAAAGCTGAAAGCTTCCTCTGAAAAGCTTTATTTTTGAGCACACCAAGCACTGTTTCCCTCCAGCTTAAAATCCACTGCTTAAAGCTGGGCAGTGAGCTAATCAGTGGCGCCAAGTAAAAAATATGGAAAGGTCGTTAGAGAAAGAAAACAGAAAGTAAACGCCATGCTTGTAGAAGTCCAAGTGGTCCTTTTTTGCATAAATGATTTATCCCTCCATTTACATATTTACAACCACTGGCAGTGTTATTATAAGTACAGTAAAACTCTGTGGATGGGAGTGGAAGAGATTTTTATGACCTCCTTCCTGGGAGCCTGGCTCCTGTTTAGATAAACATCAATGAGAAAGGCTGAAAACAAAAATATTTCTTAATATCTGTGGTAACACTGCCAGAGTGGAGATAAATTCAAAGGACTGAGACAAAACCACAGTCTTCACAGATAAATCCTTGTAATTAGGGGAGGGGTAGGTTTTTTAATTGGATTATCCAAAGAGAGAACTTGAATTCTCTACTGTTTTTCCCATGTAGATTTAGCCAGAACAAAAACTGTATCTTCTGCCAAGTTTAGTGACCAATCTAATGTTTTTAAGCCTTTCCTGTCTCCTCCTGTAGTATCCCTTCCTTCTCTCCTCCACCTTTCCTCCCAACTCATTACCAAAACCTACTCCAGGCAGAAAGCAGCTACTGGCCATTTACAATTTCATGTGAATGTAAGTCAATACAACAGCTCCTTGAAAGCAGAAGTCCTTTCTATTTCCTCTAAAATCTTTTCTCACAATAGAATCATCTATAAAAGGCTCTTCTCTGGACATAGACACTGTAAATTCCAACAATTTTAAAACGGCAGAAATGAGGCTAATACCCAAAATACAGGGGAAAAAAAAAAACCTCAGCTAGCAGATACATTCCAAGGGACCATTTTGAGCTCTACTGTCAACTGAATCAGCTGAGCATTCAAACCAGATTCTCCTCAGCTACAGTTACCTTCACTGAAATTACCCAAGACTCCCAGAAATGGGTGCTTTGAACAATTCTTTCATTTTTTCAACCATGACTAATTTCAGGTAGACCATTCACTGACAGAATGGCAGTTCTAAACATTTATGAAGCTCCATTTATAATAATTCATCCTTATATTTCACAAATGAGCTACAGAAGGCCCTGTTCATGAAAGTGTTTATAGTTTCTCATAGTTAGCAGACAGGGTTCCAAGTAACAACCTAGAGTAGTATACTAAATATAAAATACTTTGGGGGGATTAATTTACAGGTATTGTAAGACCACTTAGAGTCATCCTCAGACAAGACTCAGGTAGAGAAAAAAAAAAAAAAAGGAGTGGGATATTAATCTGAATTTGAACTACTCCTAAAACACACCTGGAAGTAGCTTTCAAAGAATCTTTCACTACCAGATTTACTCAGTGTCTCTAGAGTGTAGGAAAAGTCTTGGTAATTTAAGACTTCTGGTTGTTTGGAATCTGGATAAACAATTTAATGTTCTTTGGATGTCCAATAGTGACTTTCAGCCAAAATGTATCCTCAGGTTGCTTTTCACTCTTCTAGTGACCTTACGGGAAAGGAAAGCTATATTTTGGCAGAATATTGTATATTGGGTCCCTGCAACAGGCCTTTGGAAGGGAGTGGGAAAGAAGGCAGGGAGGTCATTTTTAGGAGGCCTTAAAGAGCTTCCAGGGAAAAGGCCATGAATGAGGCACAGGTGACGTGGACAGTGAGCACTATGGCTGGGCTGCGGATGCCCCAAGAGACAGAGGCCCGGTGTGTGCACCGCAGGATACCTCGGGAGCAGCCCCAGGTGGCACCCACTGGACAAGCCTAGTCAACAGGACTGCCTCCTGCAGGGTCCAGGGAGCCTCCACCCAGCCAAGCTCCACCAGATCCTTCTGCAGAGGGCTGGGCTCCAAGCTTGGCTCTTGACGGACAGTCTCCACAAGGTCCGTGATGAGGGCCTCATTCCATTTGGCTGCTTGGGTCATGGTCTCTTTCTACCCGTGGAATACTGGAAATGACCCTGCCAAGCCATCAGGTTTCTGCCTTTGCTCCAAACCCATGTTGTGCTGGATGTGAGACCAAGCACTCTATACAAGGGTTCCAAGCAAAGTCATGTAGATTGATTGTTAGCTGGTCTTTCCCAAATGTTGAACAAGTAAATGCCAATGGGAAAATATATATAAACTCACAGTCTTCTGGCAACTTCTGTCAGACTATTTAGGGAGGTCACATTAAACTGTGTTGTCTCCACTTGTTAAAAAATTTATATGAATAATAATTTAGCATCATTCAGACATACATGAATGTACATATTCACACATACACATTATACATATTATAATATGTATTTTACATATATATATAATTTTTTCTTCTTACTTTGTTGGGCTGTACATTATATCTCCAACCCAGACCTTTCCTTTACTCTCCAGGCCCACTTATCCAACTGGTCGTGTCTCCTCAGCAACATCGTATAGGCCCCTCATATTCAGTATGTCCAAAACTGAACTCATGGTTTCTGCTCCCACACACAATAAGACTTGCAAACTGGTTCCCCCCTCAGTGACCCCCATCTACATAAATAGCACCTGCTGATCCAAGCTAAAACCCTGAGAGTTATTCTAAATTCCACATTCTTCCTCCATCCCAAATCCAAGTCCTGTTGAGTCTACCTCCTAAAAATCTCTCCAATCCATCCCTACAGACCTACAATGGTTTCCCATAGCTAAGGCTCCCTGGTCTAAAAAAGAGAAGGCAAGATCTGCCTCCTCTCCAGCTGTGCCTTGAGCCTCCTGTCTCCACCCTGTTTTTGCTGCAGCCACTTGGCATTCTTTTGTTTTCTTAGAGGCAGCATGTCTCGCTTTGGCTCTTTGCATGTGCTGTTTGCCCAGGCCTCGGATACCTTAGAACACTCTTCCTCAACACTTAACTAACACCTACTCATTCTTCATATCTCAGCTTAAATCCCACTTCTTCAGAGAGGCTTTCCCTGATTCTCAGACCAGGTGTGGGCCCCTCTTTTATGTTTCCACAGCACCCTGTACTTCTTTGTGGCACCCATCACAGTAAACAACTATCTGTGGAATTAGATGTTTAACATTTGCCTCTACCTGTAGACTGAATGCTCCCTAAGGGAGGGGACATTTGTCTTGTTTCCCACTGTATCCCTAGTGCCTAGCACAGTGCCTGCCACATGGTAAGTGCCAGAGAAATGTTTGCTGAGTGAACAAGTGATGGATGAGTTTCCTGCTTATAGATGTGTGCATATTCATTCAAATTTATAAGTAAAACTCGTTACCTATAGTTATGAGTGATGTCTTCTTGACTGAATTATTCTCTTAAGCTTTTTCATCATTTCACAACTTAGGAACATCTAGATTTTCCTTATATTTGTTTATTAAGAGCCGTCAAAAGGTCTTTAAATGAAGAGTACAGGGACTTCCCTGGTGGTCCAGTGGTTAAGACTTCACCTTCCAATGCAGGGGGTGCAGGTTCAATCCCCAGTTGGGGAGCTAAGATCCCACATGCCTTGTGGCCAAAAAACCAAAACATAAAGCAGAAGCAATATTGTAACAAATTCAATAAAAACTTTAAAAATGGTCCACATCAAAAAAATCTTTAAAAAAATAAAAATAAAGGGTACACTCCAATAAGCCTGAGGAATACCAGCACTTTGCATGGATTCAGTATACTTTCTCCAGAAACAGAATATTTCATTTGTTGTAGAATTCATTTGTATTACTAATGATGGTCATTCTCAAAGCTGTTACAGACTACTTTATGTGCCTCACATTTAATCATTATGTTTCTTATCATTTCGCACAAAGCTATGAGCTGGGTCATGTGAGCACTTTCCCTCCATATGGGGAAACTGGAACCAAGAAAAGTAGTTTTCTATGAATCAAAGAAAATTAAAGACAGAAAACAGAACTAGAAATGATGAAATCTCTCTGCTTAGGGCTGCTTCCCAACAGACAGAGGCTGTGAAACTTAGTCAAAATAATAAACACTTAGCTGCTAAATAATGAGCTATAATTTGCTAATAAGTTAGCACAACCAAATTATGGTAAGCAAGTGATGACGTACTAATACACTGCATTAGTATTCAAGTAAAGAAAATTTCATTCTAAATGTAAGAATCTACTGAACCCTTTCTGATATTCACCTCTTCCTCCCCTTCAATATACATGAAGAACATAATTCAGGGAGACTTAACCGATCTTTATTAGGAAAAGAAAGACTCAAAAACAATCCCTCAAACACAAATGTCTTCCTTCTCTAAATCCTAGGACATTGTATCAATGTCATTTATCCAGCAATTAATTATTGCCCATACTTTTATTGTTGTTTTTTAACTTTTAACTTCTATAAAGAATTATCTTGTCTCCCTAACTAGACTCTAAGATTCCTGAAAGCAGGACTTTTCTTCTGATATTTTCATATCTCTTCTGAAGCTCCTAACACCTGGTATATAATAAGGGCCCAATAAAAACATGCTGAAACATCTGACATTTGAAATTAAATGGGATATCTTCCTAGGTGGCACAGTGGGTAAGAATCTGCCTGCCAATGCAGGGGACACAGCCTCGATCCCTGCCCCAGGAAGATCCCACATGCCGCAAAGCAACTAAGCCCATGCGCCACAACTATTGAGCCTGTGCTCTAGAGCCCATGAGCCACAACTACTGAATGCATGTGCTGCAACTACTGAAGCCCACGCACCTGGAGCCCGTGCTCTGCAACAAGAGAGACAAGGAAGAGTAGCCACAGCTCACCGCAGCTAGAGAAAGCCCGTGTGCAGCAACGAAGACCCAACACAGCCAATAAAATGAATAAATAAATAAATAAATAAATAAATAAATAAATAAATAAATAAATTTATTTTTTAAAAAATGTTCTGAATTATAAAAAAAAAAAGAAATTAAATGGGAGGCTGCAAAGCCCAATTAATACCCTAAAATAGGTAATCTAGGGGAAATAAACAACAATTTTTTAAATTATTCTTTTGGAATTGCTTTTTTAGTGAAATTCAGGTGAAGCCCCTCTTCCCTGGGTCATCTGTTTGCAATGCTTTAACTCAGACCCGAGGCTCCAGGCCAAAGCTCTCTCCACAGTTCCAGGCTGCCACCACCAACAGCTACTTGGTCCTCCCAGAGGCTGCTCCAGTTCAGCACGTCTAGACCCAAATTTATCACTCTGCTGCATCTAAGCCTGCACAACCCTCTGTGATCTCTAACAAGGCAAATGGCACCAAACTCACTACGACATCCGAGACAAAACAAACTTGGAAGACAACTTCTCCTTTTCTCTCTCTCTCTCTGCTCCATTTTAATGTCAAATGGGCCCCCTATTCTTTCCTCCTTGGTGGCACTACCGTAACTGAAGAATCTTCTCCAACTGATCTTCAGGCCTCAAGTCTCATCTCCAATTTGTCCTCCATACTTCTTCCAGTATGGACTTCTGGCTTAAAGTCTTTTAACAATTCCTTAGAACTTAAGGGATAAAATGTAAACTCCCTAAAATTACATGCATCCAAAAAACAAGATTTCCTGAAAATGAATGGAGAGTGCCTGGAACACATTTGTGTGTGTAATGTGTTCAAATACCTGCCTCCTTAAACTATAAGCATGTATAGTTTTGAATAAAACAAAAATAAATTTTTAAAAATTCCATGTATCAGTACCTGGCCCATGGCTTTTTCCCCAACTTTCTCTCTCACTCCTCCTCAATGTGCCAATGTCTCACATACCTCTGTACCTTTGTACACCGTTACCTCCATTCACTAGCTTTACCTATTCCTCAGTATTGCTCTAGATGAGATGCAAGATACTTCACAACGATCTTTTAAGGAAAATATCTAAGGCCTTTGGGGATTGGTTTGTCAGGGCAGGTAAACCTGTTACCTGGACAGCTGACGGACCAGGGATCAATGTAGGGACCAACTGCTTCTGAGGTGACCTGGGAGATTTCTGTCCAATAACTCCATGTCGAATGATCGCAACTAGACCCAACCACACCCTCTGCTTTGGGAGTACCAGTAAGAGGTGAGCACAGGGAAGGCACTAGAACTCAAGCTATATCCCTGGTAAGTGGACACAGCTTTTCCAGTTGTCCATAAAAACAACTGGATTTATTCTGGGTTCACTGGATGACTCCTTGTTTTCCTCACATCTCTGCAAAAGGCCAACATGAGTGAAAGAAATCTGTGCACGTTTCCTTCTTGTGACTCTAAGGACTCTGCTCAGAATAAAGCTGCAGCTCACTGCTCACACCTCCTCTGGCCCTCCTAGGTGGGGGCAGCTCACCGTGCCTCCCCCTGTAACGACAGTCAACACTTCCCCATGTCCTTCTCTTTAGCTGTAGCCTTATATCTTATCTACTTCTGCATATACAGAGTTTATCAAAGAGCCCGGCACATAACAGACACTCAGTAAATGTTAATTGACTAAACTTCTATTGCCTGAACACTGATGAGCCTATTAAAAATTTCAGATGAGTAGAAAGAAAATACAGAGTGAGAGGGCTTTATCAAATAAGAAACATGAAACCAAAGATCCAGGCTTCTTTGCCTACAGATTTTCCCCCCATTTTTGATGTATAGTTTGGAAAAGTCACTTAAGTTCTTTGTACTTCACTGGGGTATTAGTGAACACTTGCAGAGACGCCAAACTCAACATGGGCTAAGCAGGAACAGAGCCTGACTCATTCATGTAGCTGGGACAGCAGACAAAATCAGAGAAACAACTGCAGGAACTGAGGCCTGTGGGAGCAGACCCAGGGACTTCCACTCTATCTTCTGCTTCTGCTCCTCTGCAAGTATGGGCCTGACTGTCTCCTGTCATTGAAAGCTCTTCTCCACGCAGTGAGAATGGACTCAGCAGCAGCCACCAGGAGAACCCAGAAGAAGAGAAAGCAGCACTCTCCCCTGGCCAACAGAGAATCCCAGTGGAGGCCTCTACGGCTTCTGCTTGTGTTCTGTGCCACACTTGAGACCAACCACCGTTGTCAGAAAGGTGAAATTCCATGATTGGCCAGTCCTGGATCTTGAGCCCATGGAGGACTGGGAGTGGAGAATGGGGAGGGTCTGTTGCCATAAAAGGGGGATGGGAAAGCTTGCTGAATAGACAGAAATAACAATCCCAGTCTGTGACCCTAATAACCATACACCTGGGGATACTCCAGTAACCAAACAGGCCAAAAAAACTACGTCCTCGTGGAATTTATATTTTAGTTGGAGGAAAGAGACAATAAAGATAATAAACTATACCTCCATTTATATTCATAATACTACTTTAGATAATGCAAACAAAGCATCATCTTCATAGAGTGTTATAAAAGCATAAAATTTATTGTACTGACTACCTCACAGTTGGGCAAAACAAATACATGATAGCTTAATAACAATTGTGACAATACATGCCAAGAAATAAGTGAAACCTGTTATCTTGCTCTCAATTTAAAAAAAAACAAAAGTATAGAAGCACCCTTTTGTCATCATTTAGCAGGAAAAACTCTTGGTTGGGACCCAAGGTACAAGTTATGACTCAAACCCACACAGCCGTGAGGCTCCCCCCATCATCAGAGGAAGCAAGTGCAGTCGTCATTTTTTCCCTGATTGGAAGATTCCCTAACAAAACAGGCGTTGGGAGGTGCTCTTAACAATTCCATCTACTCCTACAGAGGGAAACGTAAGGACAACTGCACTTGGGGGACAACTGTGGAAATGAAAATGCACAAAAAAAGAGGCTCTTCTCAGAAACATAAGAGGAGAGCATCCCCCTGACAGATATAATTAAGAAGGCTCAGGTGTATAGCATTTGTTCCCTTCCGGCTTAGAGAGATGTGAACACGTGCACGAGAGGGTGGCAGGGCTGCAGGAGGAAGCTGGGGAACATCACACCCCTTGAATCACAGGAGGCTTCCACACACTGATGGGCAGCACTTCGTTCAAAGGAAGTGGGAGTTGTCATCATAAATAAACACCTAGGCGTGCAGGGGTCTGTCATCTCAGCTGCAGTGGATGATGCTTAAAATTCACATTTCCAATATTCGATGCACTATTAGTATGTTGACAATGCTACAAGACTAGATTAGTTCTTCCTAATTCTTTCCTAGAGAAATATGTCAAACAGCCCTAGCTTTCAAAAACGTATTGATAATTTACCATAGACCAGGTAGTACTGTAGGCACTGGGGATACTCCAGTTAACTAAAACAGACCAAGAAAACCATGTCCTTCTATTTTAATTGGAGGAAACAGACAATAAACATAATAAATAAATTAAATATATAGTATTGAAGACAGTGAAACGTGCTATAGAAAAAAGGAAAGCGTGGAAAGGGGGATGCGAGGGGCTTGTATTATACTGAGCACCATCCCCTATATTCTCCACATTGTGGATTCTTGGCAACAACCCTCTTGCTGCCGGTAAAGACCACTCCAGGCCAGTGCAGAAAAGGGGAAAGATAAGGGGAGGAAAAGAGAGAACCTGGGTAAACACAAGAGTGGGATTCTGCCCTGGGCTGTGGCTTTGCCACATCTTGCCCAGGTTCCACCTCAGTTTAGATTCCTGTGTCCAACCTGAGTGATGATGTTAATTAAACCCACCTCCCATCTAGTTCATGGAATATTGTGTTGAGAGTATCACGTGGCCTATCAGCTAACCCAAACATACACATTTACCTTGATTTTGAATACTGAAAAATTCACCTTTGGGTCTTTATGCTTCTTTCATCACCTATTGATTAAAATACCTACTACGTGCCAAACCCTGTTCTAGACACTGGAGGTACAGCAGTGAGCAAGACACACAAAGTGTCTGTCTGAAGGAACTGACTTTCTACTGGAGGAGATGAAAAATTCAAGGATAGATTAAGTAGGCAAGATACTGACAAGACCATTGAATAGTCCAGGCATGAGATGATCAAGTCCTGAAACTTAGATGGCTCCTAAACAAGCTGAACTGTATTCCTGACTATCTGTGGCCACCTATAAAGCCCCTTATATACGGGTGTCATGGTATGACATAAATTGGTATGAAAATCCAATTTTGGCTATTGAGTCTTTCTAAAATGTTGGAAGAAAAGCTTCCTTTCTCTTACTGTTAATCCACTGTAGAAACAAAGAGACACACACCCTTCCATCTCCTAAGGTTTCTATTTTGTTAACTGCAAAAGTGTTATTCCAAGTTGTATAAAAAAGCATGTGCTTTGGTTTCCGGAGTCTTTAGCAACTTATTATAGCACTACTGTTTTGTTTTAAAAAAAAGAAAAAAGTGGTAGTAAGAACCATAACAGTAGTAAAAAAAAATGTCATAACAATAGTAACATGTCCTTTTTCAAATTAGAAAGTGAAGCTACAGATCTCTTGGGACTGCTGTTGGGCAGAGTGTTTCAGTAGGAAGAGTAAAAAGTGGGATTCAAAAACACACATTTGGAAAAGAATCAACCCACACCTTTCATGTTCAAAGGTACAGAGTGCTGAGTAAACACGAGAGACTGGAAAACAAAACTAAAGACGACAATTTGGGGAGAGAAGCCTAACAGATGAAACAGAGGAAGCACATGACAGCGTGCTATAAGCTCTAAATGCTTTTTCACACAATTTTCCCACCTCAGCCTGGCTGATTTGCCCAAAAACTCTTCTCCCGCCTGAATAGCTGTGTGGAGTTGGCTGGAATTGTAAAGCAGCCTGAGAGAAGCAATTCCTAAGTGTGTACACATGAGTCCCTCCAGCCACTACGGCAAGGAGCTCAGCTTGACAACACTTTGACATTGTACATTTCAGCCCCAGATTTTGTGGATGCAACAAACTTTCTGTGTGCAGGGCAATAGGATCAGATGGACTGTTCATTACATATAACATGTGCTTATTGTAAACACCTCTCTGAAAGAGGTGCTGGGTTGCATGCATCTCAACTGTTGGAAGAGAAGACAAGATTTCCAAATAAGTTTACAGCCTCTGCTTGCAGCCACCAGACAATCCAAAAATCATGTTATTTGGCATGGTTTCCCATTTAGCTCAATGGCAATGAAACTCACTTTGATTATTGATGGAAGGGCTTTTATAAATTGTACTTTAAATAGAGATGCCTTAAAGAAACACCTACCTTATTGCTTCCCCTTAGAAACTTTGAATATCCTGGTTAGAATGTGGTCTTCTCCCCCAAGATGAAGGTAACTTAGATCAGTGCCTTTCTGATTTGTTTTGCTGGGGGAAGGGGGGCTTTCAAAAACAATAATTGCAGCAAAACAAACTGCCAAGGAGCTGGTTTTCCCATCACTGCCCTTGGTAGGAACAGAACATCTGGAGAATATACTTGGAGAAAACCTATTTTTTTAATCTCCACTAGATATTTTATGCCAAATATCTGGTGAAATGAGTGTCTAGTGGTTATGGAAGGTATCTTTGGGACCTGCCTGGTCAACTGAGGAGCAAGCTGTAACCATACAGCTGTCACTACAGCTTCCCAACTGGGATAACCAGCAGTTCATTGTTTATGAAATCTTCTCACAGAAAATACCATGTATTTTTCAGGTCACCTCTCCTCAGTACCCAAAAACAGACAGAACCCAATGAAGTGAATGAAATTCAGAGATCTCTGTCCATCAGTCCAACTAGAATTCTGGTCACTGTATTGAAAGCAAATGTCCTATTTCACTGTTCAAATATTGCTAGGAAACTCCAATACTGGTTCTGAACCCTACTTTCTCCAAAAATAGTCCTTCCTTCCAGTAACTATTTTCCTGCTAGAAAGAATCCTAAGAAGATATCAGAAGTTGGTAGGTTAGGGGTAGGGAGAGGAAAATTTAACAGCCAGAATGCATGTTGAATTTGAACTGTTGGTAAGCTCTTGGACCACCTGTCAAGTTATTTGAAAGCATTTTGCAGAGAATAACTCTTCCTTTGATTAAAAGTCTGTGACCTGAGTCCCCAAACTTTTCTCCCCTGCCAAAAAAAAAAAAAAAAAAAAAAAGCCCCAGAAACATCTCCATGAGTACTGAGCTACCATAACTGAAATCTAAGGACATTTCCCTTTCCCCAAAGAAAGCATGACTTGGAAATAGCGAGGCATTCTAAAGCACTCCGAAAGACAAGTCTCACTATTGAAAGGAAGGTAGCAGTGACTGTAATTAACAGAGAAGCGGTTGTGGAACTTCTAGGGCTGTATTTAAAGGGCCATGCAGGAATGGGGGTGAGCAGTTGTGACTGTGGCTGTGTAGTAAAATACTGATGAGAGAGGGAAATGGGGCAAGACAAGTAAACAGATTTACTTACAGCCCTCGGAGCCGAAGCCAGATTTTCTCGATCTGTTCGGGTTGCAGGTATTTCAGAGAGTTGCTCTCAAATTCTTCAATCTCCTTGGTTGGCGACTCCATAGCTGCAGGTTATCACTGGGAGTGAGGCCGAGAGAGTTTGGGCTGTCCCCTCCCGCCTCCCTGCCCAGCCCGGCGCTCGAGCCCCAGGGAGGCGCCGCGCGCGTCTGCCTCACTTGCTGCGTGCGCTACCCCTTCTGCGCCCCCCAAATCTTGGCTTAAAGCGGGCCCGGAGAGCCGGCGACCCCGGGCCCAGGTGCCCCCCGGAGGCAGCTGCGGGAACCGGCCATGCTTCCGGGCTAATGCCTAGGGTAGGAATTGTGCTCCTGCTCTAGGCGAAATAGGAGAAAGCACCTCGGACCTATTCGGATTCTCTTTTTTTTTTTCCTTCTCAAACAAAGCCACGGAAGCGAACCGTGTGGCAGCTGAAGGATTGGGGGGCGGGGGGAGAGGGAGGACCGAGTGGGGAGGAGGGGAGGCGAGGAGTGAGAAAGTGAGAGCGGGGAGGGGGGTGAGCCGAGGGGGAGCCCGGCGCGGGGCCGGGAGGTCTGACGCGGAGGCCGCGCACCCCGGCTCCGTCCGCGCCCCCTGCCCTGGGGCGCCCCGCGGCTCTGCCCTCCCGGGCTCTCTCTCCCCGGCCACGCTGCCTTCGCGCCCCTCTCTGTTTTCTATCACTTACCAGCAGCTCTGCTGACAAGCGAGAAAACTGACAACTGAGAAGAGTCGTCTGCCAGCGCGCCGGGGCCGGCGTCTGGTCTGGCACCCGCGGGCGAGGAGGGAGGGGCGCGCCGGGCACCGCCGTCTGCAGGGCACACGCTCGCCGGGCTCCAGCCCCGCACCCGGAGGCCCGCGCGCGCCAGGGCGGCCCGCCGCGGCACAGGGCCCCCAGCCCCGGTGTGCCGATGGCTCCCGAAGCCCGCACAAAATGAATGGCACGGCACCGCGCGCGCAAATCCCAGGGAAACGAGGTCTGTGTCCTCCCAGGCAGCTGGTGGGGCAAACAGCCACGGCGAGGTTCCGCGGAGTTTGTGCTTGGAGCTTTCATTCCCAGCGCTCACTTCCACGCCCGCCAGAGAGCCGGTTCCATTTTGAAATATTACAGCAATTGACAGGGACTAAAGTAACCACACATCACACTTAGAAAGTCCCGGTATGTTCTTGCTAATGGGAATCATCTCTCTCCCTCGCGCGCGCGCGCTCTCTCTCTCCCCAAAATGGTGTGACAAAAGGAAATATAAACAAAAGTAAAGAGGTAGGTGTTTCCACTGATGCATGACAGACTCCTCAAAGGGTCCCTGCATGGCTATGCTGGGCAGATGTTGACACAGAAGTCTCAGCTCCACGAAGCTACAACTCAGTATCTGCGTCCGCCTAGGTTATTCACAATGTCAGTAAAGTGGAATACTCAGGCAGAATGGGACCAGGTATGCAGTTAAGAGGGGAGAAGGGAGGTGGGATTAAAAGAGAGACCAAAGACAGAAAAAGAAAAGAAAGAAAAGATCCTGGCTCAAGTTGATTGCAGCCCTGACATCAGAGAACTGGTGGTCAAACTCCCCTCTAGATGCAGCCACCACGATTTCCCAGGGGCCATTTCAAACCTGGGACTCAGGGCTCCTGAGATTCAGGATGCAGCTTGCCCTATAATGGTATTTTCCCTCACTGGCAGTTAATGATTCTTCCAGTCACACTCCCAGCATTCTTTTTCTATCCATCAGATGTTTGCCTGCTTCTCAAAATTCAGATAAACTTAAAGGTGAGAACTAGTTTTCCTCCATTGCTCAAGTAAAGTTCCATTCAAGTGGCCTTGATAAAGAAATTTTTAAAACAGTGTTTAAATCCTAAGTGCTCATCCATTTGGAAGTGAGCATTTACTTTGCAGAAATTAGAGATGAGAGTGATGAGGATGGCATGGCTAGCCCCATTCATTCCGTTGGGAGAAGGCACCTGTCTCAAGGTGAGGTGACAGACCTTTTTGATTGAAAAGGACTCACACACTCACCTTCCACACAATCTGAAGTCACCTCATTTAAGTCAGTCCTTAAGGATTTTCTGGAAGCACATACAGTTCTACTGAGCTAAAGCAATACTACCAGGCAAAGACAGCATTAAGCAGTTAATATATTAACATAAAATCTGTTGACCTAAATGAAACCAATTTACCTACCCAACGTCACCCAGCACGAAACAGTGACCTGGTGGAACTGAATGATAAGAGATTGTTTTAACAACTTGTTTTGGGGATGCAAGACAGAGTATGATCCCCAATGGAGTGTCCATCAGACTGTGCACCTTGGGCAGCCTGCTGTCAGAATGTGGAGGCATAGTAATGATAATAATAGCAAAAACACATCTGAAACTGTCCACAGTCCCAGCGCTCTTCTAATGGCTCTACACTCACATAATACTAGCAACAATGTTATGAAGCAAACGCTGTAACCTCCACTTTACAGTAGAAAACTGAAGCACCAGGAGGTTATCTAGACCTACCAGAAAGAGAACTGAACTGGAAAAGACCAGAGTTTGAGTTATGACTCATTACCTTACCCAATACAAAATTGTCCCCCTCATAGGATCCCATTTTCCACACCTTTAAAATAAAGAATTTACGCAAAAAGTTTTTTATGTCTGTTCCACCTTTATGATTCTATGAGGTCATCTGGAGAGAAGTGGGGAAAGGAAAGGCTGAAAAGGGAGATGCATATTGCTGAATACATGCTGTAACTTCGTCATGGTGTCTCCAAGGACTGGCCTGGGATAAAAGGACAGAAGGGAATGATAAAGGATGATATACAACTTCCTGCCCTCCACCACACCTATGACTTTTTCCTTTTTCCTCGTATTAGTGGGATTTCGATCAAGTCAGAGAAAAGCAAATTTTGGAAGAAAAAGGAAAGGAATAGCCTTTCACTTTAAGTAAACTAATCAGAGAAGGAGGACCAAAAACAGTCTTTTAAAAAGTTTGTGAAACATGATTTTGTTTCATTTTAGAAAACTTTTAAAAAAGTAAACATGTATGAGAACGTTAATAAGGATACAACTTTTCTTCATTTTAGAGCCATAGTCATTTTTGGAGCTGGAGGCACCTTAAAGATAATCTAGTTTAGACACCTTCAAATTTCTTAAGCAACAGAATATTTTATTTCAAATTAACGTCTTCTAAAGGATTCTAATGCCTAGCTCAGATTTAAAAAGTAAAGAAAGAGCTGCTCTGGTTGAATGAGGAAGTGGAGCACTTAGTTCTCAGGGTCAGAGTCCACCTCTGCCTTCTCCATATCCCATCTCTGAGTGACCAATGCTCTCACTTCACAGATGAGAAAACTGAGGCCAAAGTACCATAAAACATCACAGGATTCCTTGCTTCTCATTCAGAGTTCTTTCTAAATTACATTAGGAACAGTTTATCTTCTCTCTGCCAACAAAATATGACTACTTTTATATACACCATGTTATTATGTCACTCAGATTTTATTTTCTCTTTATTTATCACAGACAGGGTATGCTTGTATGTTGTAGCAACATTACAAGCCACAATTTCTACTGGCATCCTGCTCACAGGCAAGCAAACAAACAAACAAACAAATAAAAACTAGATGCAAATCCACCCAGAAACGAAACATCTAGGAAAATGCAAAGCCACTCACAACCTTGCTTTGGAGGTCAATTTCCATGACTTCCTTTCCCAGCTCTTTAAGTAAGACTTTTCAGGAAATCTCATGTGGTGAAACATCATTAATTATAGAATAGACATGCATATATACATAAATATATTATATATAACATATATATACATACATACACACATATATATACATACATATTACTGCCAATTTAAAATAGTCTGCCAAATCAACCTACCTAAGGAGGTAAAAGACCTATACTCGAAAAACTATAAGACACTAATGAAAGAAATTAAAGATGACACAAGCAGATGGAGAGAGATACTGCGTTCTTGGTTTGGAAGAATCAATATTGTTAAAATGACCATATTACCCAAAGCAATCTACAGATTCAGCACAATCCCTATCAAAACACCAATGGCATTTTTCACAGAAATAGAACAAATAATTTTAAAATTTGTATAGAAACACAAAACTCCCTGAATAGCCAAAACAATCTTGAGAAAGAAGAACAGGGCTAAAGGAATCACGTTCCCTGACTTCACATAATACTACAAAGCCACAGTAATCAAAACAGTATGGTACTGGCACAAAAATAGACACAGAGATCAACGGAACAGGATAGAGAGCCCAGAAATAAACCCACATACTTATGGTCAATTAATCTACAACAGAGGAGACAAGAATATACAATAGAGAAAAGACAGTCTCTTCAATAAGTGGTGCTGGGAAAATTGGACAGCTGTATGTAAAAGAATGAAATTAGAACATTCTCTAACACCATATACAAAAATAAATTCAAAATGGATTAAAGACCTAAATTTAAGACTGGATACTATAAAACTCTAGAAGAAAACATAGGCAGAACACTCTGACATAAATCGTAGAAATATTTTTTTTGGATCCATCACCTAAAAATATAAAATAAAAGCAAAAATAAATGAATGAGACCTAATCAAACATAAAAGCTTTTGCACAGCAAAGGAAATCATCAACAAAACAAAAAGACAACATACTGAATGGGAGAAAATATCTGTAAACGATATGACCAATAAGAGATTAACAGCCAACATAAATAAACAGTTCATACAAATCAACATCAAAAAAACAAACATCCCGAATAAAAAATGGTCAGAAAAACTGAATTGACATTTTTCCAAAGAGGAAATACAGATGGGCAACAAGCACATGAAAAGATGCTCAGCATCACTAATCATCAGGGAAATACAAATCAAAACCACAGTGAGATATCACCTCACACCTATCAGAATGGCTATCATCAAAAAGAACACAAATAACAAATGTTGGCGAGGATGTGGAGAAAAGGAAATCTTTGTACACTGTTTATGGGAATGTAAATTGGTGCAGCCACTGAGGAAAACAATATGGAGATTTCTCAAAAAACTAAAAATAGAACTACCATATGGCCCAGCAATTTCATTCCTGGCTATACATCAGAAAAAAAAACAAACCCACTAATTCGAAAAGATACATGCATGGGGACTTTCCTGGTGGTCCAGTGATTAGGACTGCACACTTTCACTGTAGGAGGTGCAGGTTCAATCCCTGGTTAGGGAACTAACCACAAGCTGCATGGCGCAGCCAAAAAACAAAAAGAAAGAAAGAAAAGATACGTACACCCAATGATCATAACAGCATTATTTACAATTACCAAGGTGTCCAGCAACAGATGAATGTCTAAAAATGATGTTATATATATACACACTGCAATACTACTCAGCCATAAAAAAAGAATGAAATTTTGCTATTTGCAGTAATATGGATGGACTTGGAGGGCACTGTATTAAGTGAAATAAGTCAGACAGAGAAAGACAAATACTGTATGATATTTCTTATATGTGGAATCTAAAAAAATACAACAAACTAGTGAATAAAACGAAAAAGCAGCAGACTCACAGATATAGAGAACAAACTAGTGGTTACCAGTGGGGGAGGTGGGGATAGGCAATAGAAGGATGAGGCAGGAGAGATGCAAACTACTGGGTGTAAGACAGGCTACAGGGATGTATTGTACAACACGGGCAATATAACTGTAAGTGGAGTATACCCTTTAAAATTGTATAAAAAATAAAAACAAAAATATGAACCAAAATAAAACCTTTGGTTCAATAATAAAATAAAATAGTCCTCCAAACAGACAAAGAGTACCTTAGCCTAAGTACTATTAAATCTCAGCATCACCAGCATTCAGTATCATAAGATCAGAAGCAAAGTGAACTCCCTGTGCATGGCAGAGTTCAAGGAGAAGCTGTATGACTATCAGGCACGGGAGCAGGAATCAGGCTCTGCAGGCATGAGAATGAGCCCTCAGTTCCCTTTCATTGCTATGATGTCACGATTCAATAATAACCGAAATAAAAACAACCACTACTCTTACTGGCTATTGAGAACTACCAGGTGCCAAGCATCATGCTATGCAGGTCACAGGTTGGTTCATCTTCACCTTCAACAAAACACTTCAGAAGAATTCATTATGCCCATTTACAGGTAAAGATAGAAGAGGATCCCAAAGGTCAGATCACTTTTGCAAAGATGTACTGCTAAAGTGGAGAAGCCAGGTTTTAAACCCAGACCAGAGTGCAAAGTTCTTTTCTTTTTGTTATATCTCCTCCCTGCAGACACATAAAGAGACAAATTAAAAGGTATATAACAGAGAGGGTGGGGCTTCAGGAGCACTGAGGGTTCCCTAAAACTGTGGGGGAGTTAGGGAGGCTACGTAGTGGAGATAACGTCTCAACTGGATCTTGAAGGTGGAAGGTGGGTAGAGGCAGATGATTCTAGAAAGAGTGGACTGTCTGGAAAGATACACAGAAGCATGAGAAGAGGTGGAGTGTCTAGCAATCCACAAACAATCTTATTGTGGCTTGACCATAAGTGCATGTCTAAGAAAAACAGGAGAAAATGTTGGAAGTGTCAGCCAGACCTGTGTGGTCACGGAAGAAGTTTGGGCTCTCTTCTGCAGATGACAGGGATCCATGGGTGGCTCTAGGCAGAGGGAAGCATGGTCACATGTGGAGGGTACTTGCTGCCTGAATATGCATCATATACCGAGGTCGGCTCAGGGAACCCGCCACAGGACCTTGCAATAACCGTGGGGCAAATGATAACCAGGGCTCCATAAGAGGAATCCAACTACCAAATGCAAACAAGCTCCTCAGCTTACCAAGGAAGAGACAGACAAAGAAAACAGACAAATCAGAAAAAGCAGAGCATTATCTCCCATGAACACCCATCTTCTAGCCACAAGCTTATGACTGTTTGCTTTGACCTCCATGAAGCAAGCCAGTGTCCTTGATACATTTTTCATGACTCAGCAATGGCATCATCTAGAGCCTGTTGATGGGGAAATTCTGGAGAAGCATTTAGGACGTCGGAAGTAGCACCACTGGGCACAGCAGCCCCTCCTTCCCACCCACACCAGATGTGAGCCAGTCCCTATGGCACACTGTCAACACAGGCTCTTCTCTCTCATGGGCTTTTCCTTCTGGCAAGGGGCTTCTTTGGTGACAGTCACACTGCTTTTCCCTTTGATGTCTTCTCTTTTTGGTTTCATAATTTGGGGCAGATTCTCTACCAGGAACCACCTCCACCAAGAAAAAAAAGAAAAAGAGGTGCAAAAAAAGACAGTAGACTGATAAACCCAGAGGACCTATTCTCAGCCCCATGTGAAATGGAGCAACTATCCAGAGTGTGGCCCAGAGAGGCAGGGAGAGGAGATGGGAGGAGAGATAGGATGGAGTCCCAGCTCAGGGGTGGTCTGATGTAACCTGCATGTGATCCACTTTTTGCCCCTATGTCTGAAAGGATCCTTCAGTTGTTCTGACAGGAGAAATTCATGTAACCCTTCCAGTGGAGGTAACACAGGAAAAAGAAAGGACTAGGAGTAGCACTGAATTGCATGTGACCTGAAACAAGACCCTTGTCTTCTCTGGCCACAGCTGCGTTGGGCTCAGTGACCTCCGGATCTCTTCCCAGCTCTCACATACCCTGATTCAAAACCCACAGCCTGCCCTGAGCTAACCAAGCTTTTCATGGACCCAAAAAAGCTGTAGGAAAACCTGGAGTCTGGCCCCTGGCTAGATTTGACTATAATAAACATGGCCTAGGTTGGCCAATCAGAGCCATCCACCTCCTATCTCTGAACAAAGTGATTGGTCCGAGAGTGACTAAAGCAGTTCCATAAAGCAAATCTTTATGGGAGATTTGATGTGGTCCCTGGGAAAGAGAGAGAAGGTCTATTTGTCTTTTCTTTGGGATAACAAGCTATAAGGCTTGAGGTTATCTTGGCCCTGGGGTTATCTTTTTACCATGTAGACAGGGTATAACAGAAAAAAATGACAGAGAACTAAAAAGACAAAGAAAAAAATATGAAAGGATCTTTTGAGTCCCTTGATCCCGCTATGCCTGCAGCCAGATACCCATGGACTTTAAAGTTATATGAACAAAATAAATATCACCTCCCCCCATGTTTTTTTTCCACTTAAACTAGCTTGAATCAGATTTCTGTCACTGATGACTAAAAGAACCCCGACTAACACAGCTCCTCCTAAGAGGGCTGCTGTAAGGAGTTTTAAAGAAACATGTATGCCCAGTGCCTTAGACACTGAAGGCTCTCATGAGACAGTAGTTCCTCCCCCATCCATGTCCAATAGCACATGAAGGAAGGGAAGCTGGAAAACGGTATAGGAACCTTGGCGTGCAAAGCATCCAAAGTAAATATAAAGAGACTTTTTTATCTTGATAAATAGATAAGTCAAAAATTGTGTTTCAATAACTTTTTGATAATGGCCTATCAAAGCATTGCCATATTACACACATTAGCCCCTCAAAACAATCCTAGAGTGAGTGAAACACATGTCATTTTAATCCCCAGTTTAGAAAGGAAGTAGATGAGATCCGAGAGGTCTCTCAGCTGCCCTCTGGCTGGTCTACCCTCCAGCTAGTGGCCAGGAAACATGACAGCACAAGGCTTTCCTGACTCCTGGCCCCAGTGGCCACTCTGCCTCTCAGAACACACTGCCAACCCAGCAGAATTAACTTGGCTGTACTAATGAAACTGAAAATTTTGTTCATGTAAAACTGCTGATGCTACAGTCAGCTAAATTCTGACCCAAATGCACATAAATCAGCGGGTTGTTCTATCACTGTAAAGCAAATCTGAATGTGGAAAACCTCAGTGCTGAAAAGGAACTTAGCGATCCCTTTTCCTAACCTCCTGATTCCGCGAAGAGAAAAGGGCAGTGCAGGCAGGTTAGATAACTGCACAAGACCCAGCACTTGATGGTGGCAAAGCCAGGACCAGGAGCCATGTTCCCAGACCCCCAGCCCTGGGCTCATTTATCTCTGAACTTCCTCCTCGGGTCTCAAGAACGGCTCCTGCTTCCACCTAAGGATTTGGTTCAAGGATTTGCTCACAGGTAAGAAGGAATGCCCACAAAACCATAGGCCATTGGCAAAGGCTTCCTGAAGGAAAAAACCAGAGGAAGAGAGACTCCAGGAAAGTGGAAATGTGTGTGATGGCTCAGGTCATAACAAGGAATCGGGAGTGATAGGTGTAAGGGGGCCAGGAAAGGGACAGCGGAGAAAGGCTGGATCTGTAGACTGAGGTGGGCCTGAACTCCCATAGGAAAGCTTAGTCTTTTTATGCTCTTGCCGATAGGGAATCATTAAAATCTGCTGAGCAGGTGTGTAGTAGATGCAAAGTAGAACTGTGATCTAACAAGTATGATTTATAAAGAAAGATAAAAAGAAATTTCAAAAAATTGTTTTTGAACTGCCACCAGAGAAGATTTGCAAATTCTTGTTTCTGTATTGGGCTTGAGGGGAGACAGTCTCACAAATAAACACTGGAAACTTTTAAATTCATTCATTCATTCATTCATTCATTCAACAAACATTTTCCTAGTGCTTACTCTGTGCCAGGCACGCTGTGAGAGTAGTGATGCAGTGGTCAGTAAAACATCCCGTACCTGCACCACGCAGCATCAGTCTAATTAGGGTAACAGATGCTCAACAGATTATAACACAATAAATACATCCTTATAAATTGTGAAAAGTGCTGAAAAGAAAATAAACAGAAACTGTTTTCTCTAGAAAACAAAGGAGGTGGGACCTATTTATAAATAGGTTGGGCATTTCAGCCAACTATTGCTATGTAACAGACCACCCTCTAAAATTTAGTGACTAAAATTTAGAACAACAGCAAAACCATCTTTCATCTCTCAAGATTCTGTGGGTTGACCAGGCAGTTCTTCTGCTGCTCTTGTTTGGGGTCTCTCACACAGCTGCAGTTGGCCCTACAATATCCAATATGGTTTCACTCACATGTCTGGGGACTTAGCAGGGATCTCTCTCTCTCTCTCCCCCTCTCTCCCCCCTCCTCCCCTGCTCCGCTGTCTCCATGGTCTCTTCATGTGCCTTGCTGAGACTTCTGTAGATGGCAACTACATTGCAAGAGCAAGTGTTCTGAGAGGGAGGAGGTAGAAGCTGCCAGTCATCTTAAAGGCCAGACCCAGAACTGGTACAGCATCATTTCTGCTGCATTTGGCTGATTAAAGCAACCACAGGGCCTAGCTCTGATTCAAGGGCAGGAGAAATAAACTCCACCTCCCAAGACAGAGGGGAGACATGGAAGTGACACAGATTGTACAGCCATCTTTACTCCACCTAGGTGGTCAGGGATGGCCTCTATGAGCAGGTGACATTGAGCCAAGACCTGGAGGAGGAAAAGGAGTCGTCCAGGTAATAAGCAGAAGAAAAGCATTTCTGACAAAATGGAACAGCAAATGCAAAGATTCTGAGGCAGGAAGAAGCATTTGATGGGGTGAAGGAACTGGAAGGAGGCAAGTTGTCACTGGAAGGATGTGGCAAAGGGAAGACTGGCCTGGGATTAGGTGGAGGAAGCAGGTGGGTGAGGCCACAGTAGAGCCTTGAGGGCAGATTCAGAGGCCAGCTTTCACTTGAAATACAACGGGAAATCATTAGGGATTACAAAGGATGTGTGTTTATAAAGGATCACTCTGGTTGCTATACGAAGAATGGCTGGAAAGGAGCAAGGATGCCCCCTGGCTTAATCAAAGATGCTAAATGATCTCAAGAAGTGACCCGAACTGTGGAAAGACTCTAAACACATGAGCTCCAGCATTCAAAAATCCACAGTGACAATACTGAACTAATTGGTCAGTGATGATAAACTAATTTCTGTTGGTAGGGTTACTACAGGAGTCACGAGCATACTCTCCCAGAGGACAGAGATCCTGACTGTCTTGTCCATCACTGTCCCTCGAGTGCACAACAGACCAGTTGACCAATGACCAAATGGGCTTCTCAGAGAAGGACTGTAAAATTTATCTCTTTTATGGTCCAAGATGATTCCTGTCATATAACCTGTATTCAAAGAACAAACCTGAGACATGGAAACAAATGAACCTTCAACTAGACCAGAAGCCAATGTGGGATTACCCAGGGAAAAGCAATAAAGCACCGCCCAGGTTACATTTGGGTGCATGAACTGTTAACTTTCGATTATCTAGCAGCTGCACCTCCAGAAAAGTGAAATGTTACTTTCTGTGTGATTCAGCACACAAGGGGAATGAGGGATATTAACTACTCCTGACAGTATTTTCAAAGTTGTCCTTGGGGACATCTAAATGGTCCTTTCTAGTCCCTGTGATTCTCAGAAGTGAAAGGATTTTTAAGACGTGGGAGAGTAAAAGAACAACAGCTCCATGAATGCCTTCCACCCACACACTTTTGACAGATTCATGCTAATAAAAAAGACCCTGAAAGCACCTTGATTTGGCCCATAATCCTTCACACGTACAGACTGTCAGACCCATCAGAAGTTGATATATGCTTACATTTCTACTTCCAAGATATAAACAGACTCCTATACGCAGGGAGTGGGACTTGATTTATGGAGAGGAATGGAAACTTATGGACGCAATTTAAAAGTAATTAGCATGCAAAGCAAACAAGCGAAAGGCTCTAAAATTTCTAGATGCCTCCATGACCACCATGGAACCAGGTGGACCCTCACGGATATAGTTAGGTGACTTCCCCAGAGCCTGGGCCAACGTAAATGAAGACATGAAAGTTACTCTCCTCAATGGGATTTAGGAAGCACTTGAGAATTTTAACTAAAGCATTGAAAGGGAAGAGTGCTGAGTCCTTAAAAATACCTTCAATCAAGTCGATTAAGATCCTGTTAGAAGCCATTCTGCTTTCACTATGGGCAAACCAAACAGAGCCTTCTGAATCAACTAGTCTCTAAATAAGAAAGATTTCACTTAATACTTCCCTTTCCCCACCCAAGCACAAAGAGTATTTGTGAAAATCACTCCCCACCTCATCCAGTCACACAACATAACAAAAGTGCCCTCTGCATCCTGTGCCGAAATCAGTCTTATCTGCATGGTTGGAATTTTAATAATCAGAATTTTAATGGTCATAAGGATTTCCCACATAGGTACTCCCATTCTGTAGCATATGATTCAATCCACCAGAAACCAACCATTTCTGCCAGGTCAATTCCAAGCAATTCTTAAAGATGCTACCATTGCCTGAGACTTGGGGTCACTTTTCCTATTAATTTATTGCAGGACTTATCTGTGTGTGCCAGAGTCAGCTGGTCACAGGGGAAATTTTAACACATGACCTTTTCAAAACCTCTCCACCGCCCATAGCCAAGCCAAATTTGGTTAAGGATTTATTGACAAAGGGCTGGTCATTTACTTCCAGTGACCTCGGGAGCTGTATTTGATAACTGTGGCTTTTAGAAACAATGTTCCCATCAAAATGAAAATGTGTTTATGTCAGAATACTGGCATGGAGACTTACACCATTCAATGTGATTATAAATTTTGATTAGAATTTCAGTGAGGGCCTACCTCCCACGGTCACTATCTAGCCCTGGAAGCTATGATTGACAAATGCATCATCATAGATCATTTAAAACGCAGAGAAAAGGAGGGAAAAAAGGAAGGAGCAAAAACCACTCCTAAAAAAGCTACCGAATATTTCAAGGTAAAAGGACTTCTGAAAATGTAGTGACTGGACTTTCTTGTTCTTTCTTTTTTTAAACCAATTTAGCAGGTGCTTACGTTTGACAGCTTATCTGAGTTGGCTCTGCAAAAGTACACGTGAACGCATTATTCTGGGCATCCTGGCAGCAGCTCTGGCCCGCGTCATCTCGTGCCGCTGGCTGAGCCCATCCCGCCTGGCATTTGCAAACACTCAGCCATGCTTTTCTTGTCGCTGGGTCGCCGAGGCGGCCGCAGCCCCGCAGCGGCGAGGAGGCCCCACTGGTCCCAGCTGCAGCGAACCCTCGCGCCGAATCAATATCCCGCCAGCCGGCGCTTTCACCGCCGCTATTGATAGCGCCCCCGAGGCTCAGTGACGTCGCCAGGTGTTTGCAAAGCAGAGGAAAATCCCTCTCCGCACCGCCGCCTCTGACCTCCTCACTCGGGCGGAGCGGAGCGCGCCGGCGGGCCTTTAATCACCCGTGAAATGGTGCAGGAGAGAAGCGAGGCGGAGGAGAGGCTGCGCGGAAATCACCCACCGGGACGACCAGATGTGACTCACGCTTTTCACCTTTGGAGGGAAGTAACATTTTGGAGCAGGATTCCACCCTGGCCTGCCTCCAAGGGATACAGGAGAGAGAGAATACCCTTCCTGTTCTCGGCAGACAAGGAGCGTGCAAGCAGCTGGAAGAAAAAAGGCCAACATCAATACTGCATCGGGACCCATGGCTGACATTTTTCAGCTATCTGGGTAATTGAGCAGTTGTCAAAATATAGCTCTCAAAGGCCACGTGTGGACAGAGCCGTCACTGTTACCGAAAGGGCAGGTTTAACCCTGGATGATATCTAGAGGACATATCCAATCCCTCTTCTTTCCCCAGACATAAATATTGCTACCAACATGAGTAGTAAAGGTAACAGTAGCAGTACAGTTAATACTAGTAATAATACTAATGGCTACGCTCTCGTCTATGTATGTGTGTACTTCCTTCTTTGAAAGTATGATATCCCATGAAACCCTCACACTGACACTTGCCCAAGGTCACACTGTAAGGGGCAGAACTGGATTTGAACTGAAGGCTGTCACTGACCTGCCCCACTATGGGTTCTCTCAGACATAGGGTTTTTTGTATAAGTTGGAAGGCTAACTCTCTGAGTCTGAACAACTAACAGCCCTCTGACCCAAAGCCTTCTGATGACGGTACTAGGACTCTGCAGTTACCAACCACTTCAAGCCATGTTTAAGCAGCTGTACAAACAAGAATGAGGAGAGGAGAGGAGAGACCGCTAGCCCAGGGCCACACTTGCAGACAGTGGCAGTGCTGGAATAAAAAAGGAGCCTGCAGGGAGAACACTTCAGGGCAAAACTCAGGTACACAGGACAGTGTTTTTAACTACAGTCGCCATGCTGTGCGTTAGCTCTCCGGAGCTTATTCATCCTGCACAGCTGAAAGTGCATACCCTTTGACCAGCATCTCCCCATCTCCCCTTTCCCCCCACCCCTGGCAACCACTATGCTACTCTCTGTTACTCTCTGTTGGACTGCTAAAAGAGTAAATATCTTTTTTGGCTTTTTTTTCTATTTTTATTGAAATATAATTGATTTATAATGTTCTGTTAGTTTCAGGTGTACAGCAAAATGATTCCGTAACATCTTACAGAAAAACCCAAAGGAACTTTTTGACCAACCCAATATATATCCTTTTTTAGGTTCTTTTCCATTATAGGTTATTACGAGATATTGAGTCTAGTTGCCTGTGGTATACAGTAGGTCCTTGCTGGTTATCTATTTTATATATAGTAGTGTGTATATTTTAATTCCAAACTCCTAATTTATCCCTCCCCTGCCCTTTCCCCTTTAATAACCATAAGTCGTTTTCTACATCTGTGAGTCTATTTCTGTTTTGTAAATAAGTTCACTTGTATCATTTTTTAGACTCCACATACAAGCCGTATCTTATGATATTGTCTTTCTCTGTCTGACTTGCTTCACTCAGTGTGATAATCTCTAGGTCCATCCACGTTGCTGCAATTGGCATTATTTCATTCTTTTTTATGGCTGAGTAATATTCCATTGTGTATATATCCCACATCTTCCTTATCCATTCTTCTGTCAGTGGACACTTAGGTTGCTTCCATGTCTTGGCTATTGTAAATAGTGCTGTTACAAACATTGGGGTGCATGTGTCTTTTCAAATTATTGTTTTCTCCAAATATACACCCAGTAGGGGGATTGCTGGGTCATATGGTAGTTCTATTTTTATTTTTTTAAGGAACCTCCATACAGTTCTCCATAGTGGCTGCACCAATTTTTTTTTACATTCCCACCAACAGTGTAGGAGGGTTCCTTTTTCTCCACACCCTAAGAGACTAAATCTTAAGTGTTCTCACCACACACACACAAAAGGTAACTATGTGAGGTGGTAAACGTTAATTAGCTTGATGGTAATCATTTCACAATGTATACCTGTATCAAAACATCACTTTGTACATTTTAAATATATACAATTTTTATTTGTCATTTACACCTCAATAAGGCTGGAGGTGGTGGGAAGGAACCGGCAATTCCCATTATGGAAACTGCTTCAATCTTTCATTTGAGGGTCTACACATTAGACCCGCAGCCACAGACAGCCATGCTGGTGCCCCAGACCTCAGGGGCGTGTACTACACAGGTTTCACAGGGAGGCATGCTCTCTTCCCAAGAGTTTCAAATGACAAAAAATGGAAAACGCAAGCATGCTGAGGAATGGAAGCAGAGTTAGGGACTTCGGAGAAAAAGCTCTGCATATATCACAGACCCGGGAAACTCCTCCAACACCCACCCCCTTTTCTTGCTTCTGCCTGGCAGCATTTTTCCTTCTCTCCAAGCAGAGAGGAGACCACAGTAAAAATTTTACTTGCTTGCTTCATTAAGGCAGGGCAAAGTCGTTTCTTGGTACCATTTTCTTGCCTTTTAAACTCCTCTCATTCCTTTCATCTAATTTTTCTCTTCCAAGAAGCAAGAAATCAAAACAAAATGTTTTCCTGGAATGATACACATAAATGAAGACATAGTGATGGGAACTGGGATTAAATGCTACAGAGCTGAAAATAATGCATGGGGCTAAGTGAGCCAGCAGCCATATTGTTAATAACATAAATAACAGTCATAATAAAGTAACAACACTTCTGCATTTAACTGCCTTTGGGATGGTCCTTTTCTCAGGCTCTCCAAGTCGGAGCACAGACTTACGCTGAGGGCTAGAGGGATTCTGCCCTCTGTGATCTGCACTCAACCTGGATTAATGAAGCATTCATAACACCTGTGCTTACACTTCTTGCACTGTCATCCCAGCCGTCTCAGGGGTGGTTTCATCTGCGTGGGAGCAAGCCTCTAAATTCCAGTGGTACCAGGGATTCAAAAGGCAGTGACCTTGACACACACATGCTTTCCTCTCACCACCCGGGAAGCTCAGCACCAATCCTAGACAAAAGCTATCTTCCACCCTGGAATTAATCATCATTTTAGAGTTTCCACGACAAATTTTTGTATAAAGAAGCCCATAAAAGTAGACCAATCATGGAGTGTTGGAAAGGTTTTAAACTTTTACGGATCAAGGGCATGCTTTGGGAATGTGATAAAAGTTACAGACTGTTTCTACCTATTTAAATAAAAATGTGTATAGCATGATTTGCATATATTTTTAGGAGGCTCCTTGACCCTCCCAGAGCTCATCCAGCACCCTTTCCCAAAAATCCTGCTGTGGCTTAACAACGTGTGTGTGTGCACGTGAGCATGCGTACACACGCATACTTTTCATAGCACCGAAAGAAAATGGTATAAACTAAAAAGGGAAGAAAATAAAAAGCATATTCAAGTTCCTCAAAAACGAACTGTATTTAATGAGCAATAAATATGTGCCAAGCTCTCTACCAGGCACATGACACGTGTTTTTGCATTTAACCCTCTTCACAACTGTATAACAACAAGGACGGTATCTTTTATTTTCACCTGTCTGTCTCCAGTGCCTTTCACAGTGCTGGTGCTTATTGAATACCTGCTAAGTTATTTAATTATTATTAACTTGTAGATGATATTAACTTACACAAATCAGACAGGGAATGAATGGTAGAGGTGGAATTTGAACTCACATCTGCCTGTTCCCTTCTTTGATGAACACTTGATGTGATCTTCTCTGAGACTAAAGCAAAGACACAAACACAAATAAATTATGTACAATGTTGGAGGCCAGTGCTATGGGAAACAGGAAAAGTCAAGGAGGGGGAACTGAAAGTATGGGGGAGGGGCAGGTTATAGCCTTGACCAGGGTGGTCAGTGTCGGCCTCTCCAGAAGGTAAGATTTGAGCAAAACCTTGAAGGAGGTGAAAGGGTGAAGCTGTGCAGAGGAGTAGGCCAGGGAGAGGGACAAGTCAAGCCAGGCCCCAATGCAGTAGCATGCCTGGTAGCTCAAGAAACAAGGAGCTAGTGTGGCTGGAGTCAGGTGAGGTGTGGTGGGGGGCGGGGGGGGGGGGGTCACAGGAGGTGAGGGTGGAGAGGTAACCAGGGGGCTGTGGAAAGACCATGTTTCCGTCATTGCAAGGACTTTGGCTTTTACTCAGAGTGAAATGGGAATTCAATGCAAAATTCAGAGCAGGATGGGGGCATAATCTGATTTCCATCCTACAAAGACGTCCTTGGATGCTGGTATGAGGCCAGAGTATGGCAGGGGCCAGGGCAAGAGTGGGAAGACCAGGTGGGAGGCCACATCCAGTTATTCAGGCAAAAGATGACGGTGGCGTGGCCAGATGGTGGCAGTGGAGATGGAGAGAAGCACATTCCCGATATGCAAGAGAAGAGTTAAGGATGACTCCAAGGCTTTTGGCCCAAGCAACTAAACTGACATCTGTTTAGGCTCATCCCTGCATCCTAAGAAGGCAAGCCTTAAAAGCCTGCTGTCTTATTCTCAAAGCCTCAAAATCAACCTGGGAGAAATAATACGATGTTTACAGTTTGCAAAGATGTTTCCTTTTTTCTTTTCATAAGAGAGATGTTACTCCATGTAGCCCTGTGACAAGAGGCAGGAAGGAATTCCTTTAAAAGTACATATTTTTCACTTGATTTAAGTTTTGGAAAGCAAGCTTCAGAAAGTGTTTCCTTTGTCTTACTCCCCACCTTCATGTCTAGGGCTGCATGATCCTCTCTCGTGTGGAAGCCTGCAACATCTTCTCTCCTGCTCTGCCAGACCCCAGGTCAGTACCTGGACATACCCCTGCTGGTCACGAAACGCTGGTGCTTTCGAAACAGCTTTCTGAAACTGGGAGCTCTAGACAGATGCTGCTTCCAGGTGACCTGAATCTGACACTAAGAGTGAGAAGCCAGGGCTGTCTCTCCCCCTCAGGCATTCCTGGTTAGCCTAGGCTGCCAGGCAAATGTCAAGCCATCAGCTCTGGACACAATCAAGAGTGAATCTGGAGCTCACTTCCGGACCACACTGCTCAGCCAAGCACAGAAAGGTTAAAGCAGAAAGTGCTGAAGGCTTTGCACAGGGTAAATCCCCCACTTACTTCCTTTGAGGGTTTGCTTTTTAAAAATGCTAACATGTAAAGGCCAAGATGATAGATAACCTACAAAATGTAGGAAAAATTTATTGCATGTCTACTATGTGCCTAGCACTGTGCTGAGTGTTTTTTAAAAGCACCATCTTGCTGAATCTACACCACATCTGGGAAGTCAGCATTATTTTCACCATTTTTCTGAGAAGGAAAGTTTAGAGAGGTCAAGCAACTTGCCCAAAGTAATCCAGCTAATCAGTACAGATGTCCAACTTCAAAGTACAGCTTTCACCACAACTGCCTCTAAGATGACTGACAGTCTCCATGGACCTGGGACTAAGCAGGGTCCTGGGATGCTGGGCTTTCAGTTTTAAAGGCAGGAAAGTCTAGGGCAAACTATGACCAGATAGTCACCCTAGCTGCCTCTTCAAATGAAAATATGCACATATAAAATGCAATGACTTCACAAATACCTAGGCAATTCAGTAGAATAACTGAAGTCTTTTAAAACATCATTGAGAAAGCTATAAATACACACCCTTATTCAAGGTAAACATGGGCTCCTACGGGGTTCACCTTTAAGAAAAGGAGGTTTCTTCCCCATCCAGTTAAAAGCCAGTCTTCTGCGATTATAAGAGTGGAGTCCTTGGTGAGAATTTGCTGCAGGAAATTCCCAATTTCTTACACATTTTACCGGGATTGATTCTGCCAGCTGACTCCCAAAGCAAGCTTGCCAGTTGTGAGTGCTCCCCAAATCCAGTTCCCTTTGCATCTGTTTGCTACAAAATGTCAACTAGATCTCTTGCTCTGGTCAATATATATTTTTTATTTATTGGTCATTATAATTTATATCCTTGACTAATTTACCCCAGGACTCTGGCCCAATATCTTGCTAAGGGGACATCAATGAACTCAGCTGCTTGGGATAAGATTCAGCTGCTTAGAATCTAGACCTTGGAGCATTCTCCAGAGCCTGGCTTGCACCATTTGCTAGTACTACTTACTCATCATTCCACATCTTTCCACTCATTTATTATCCTTAGTTCTTTAAAAGACAGTCTAGCCCTCTATACTAAATAAACTCTTTGGAGGCAAGGGCTAGGCTAATTTGTCCTCCAGAACATATAAGAAATGTTTAATAAATGCTTGCTGAATCATCTTGTTATTTCATTAAGAAGAACAGTTTTTGTGCTCCGATCGCCTGAAGACTGAAAATCTCCTTAGGAAAGAAAGCAGACAGTGGTGGCATTTCTGATGAGGCTGAAGTCAGACAGCAACCAAAGACCATGTTCCCAGGATGGGCGGATCTGGCATCCCTCTATGGCTGCACAGGAAACCCCACCTCACCTTCAGTTTCTTCCCTCCAGACAATGGCATCTGAGACGTGTCGCTCCCCACATCCCTCCTCAGCTGGACTGAGCCTGCCCTTTGCGGCTGGGTATGCTGTTTGGCCAGAATCACATTGGCCTTGATCTGGGTCAGGGAATCCCAAACAGGACATGAGTGTCTGTTCTCATAGTTCTGCAGCCCACTTTGGCTCTCAAACATATGTGTAGCTTTGCTACATCCTTCTGATATACCCAATATGCTGCTTTTAGCACAGATGTTCCTCATCAACTCCGTCTGCAGTATTAGAACACTGCTTCTAGGGAGGCTTTTCTTTCTGCTTTTTGAACTTTAGAAACTGGATGCATCAGACTAACCTTATGCAAATGTGGATATATCCTCCAGACCTTCACCCCAAATAAGACCTGAACAAACCAGGCTGTAAGTAAAGTGCCTACAGAATAGCACAATACAAGGTCCCTCACATCTGGCCCCTCCCCCGTCTCAACAGGTTCCAGTCCATACGCCTATCCCATGCTTAGGCCAATATTTCCCGAATATTATGTTGCACAGAATTATAAACTGGCATCCTAAAAATGGCCTTTGGTCAAATAAGCTATGGAAATGCCGGGTTACAGAATATGAAGAGGGTATCTTTACTTGAGGATATCTGAGAGCTTTAACATGCTAAGGTGTATTATGAACCTTTAAAATGGGGTACAGTATGCAGTGTTTCCCAGACTTAATGGACCATGGGAATCCTTATCACCTCCTTCTTTGCTAGATCATCTTAAGGCATTGCTGCTCTCCCAGCATAACTCTGGGAATTCAGTTCTAGCTTCATGAACTCATTCAATCACTGAGTAGGTGAGGCATGTCACCCAAAGCCAGGGAAAGAAAGCATCAACTGTTTTGGAAGATGTACTTGAAAGCCCTCATCAGAGAGCTATACAGAATGAGTTTAGACAATAGAATGTTAAACAGAAGATGCTAAAAGATCTCCAAAACAAAAATTTTTTAATCCTCAGTTATAGAGCCATAGTGAGCATCAAATACTGTCAAGAGAATAAACTGTTCATTCCCCCTGACATCTTATCAATTCCCATCATGGTGGAATGAGCACAGGTTTGAGAATTAGAAACACCTATTTTCAAATCTTGACTCTGCTCCTATTTACACGCTCCAAATCTGCCTTGCAAGGCTGTTGTGAGAATTCAATAAGGTAATAAACACCAACACATAATAAAAAAGAATTAATACATGACTAAAAATTATTTTTCTATGATATGGAAAACATCCCACAAAGTCTTAATGCAAATACATATGCACTATCTATACAGGAGAGATGGTTCTATTCCAAGCTCTGGTATATGTCCTGGTATAGGACAAATCTGTGTTAGAAAAGGTTCTCCAATTCTTTTACATTGGTCTATATTTATATCCTTTTGCCAAATCTATATTGCCTTGACTGTTGCAGCTTTATAATAAGTCTTAAAATCAGATGGTATGTCCTCCAACTGTGTTCTTTTTCAAATTCATTTGGTTACCTAGGACCTTTGGATTTCCATGTAAATTTTAGATTTAGCTTGTCAGTTTCTCCAAGAAGCTTACTGGGGCCTACAGTGAAATTCCATTAAATGTATAGATCAATTTGGAAAGATTTGAGTCTTTCATCCCATGACCATGATATATCACTCCATTTATTTAGGTTTTTTCATACTTACTCTGAGAATGTTTTATACTTTTCAATGTGGAGCTAGTTCATGCACATATTTTATTAAATTTATTCAAAATATTTCATGTTTTTGGAATCAATTAAAATGGAATTTATACAATTTCAAAAGAAAAAAGGAAAAGGTTCTCCAGAGAAACAGAACAAACAGGAGATATGTATATAAATAAGTAGAGATAGATTTATTACAAGGCATTGGCTCATGGAAAATGGAAGCTGAGAAGTCCCAAGATCTGCATTTGGTAAGCTGGAAACTCAGGAGAACCAGTGGTATAAGTTCTAGTATGAAAACCAATGGCCTTAAGAACCAAAAAAAGCAGATGTTTGTTTCAGTCAAAAGGTTAGAAAAGAACACTGTAAAGCAATTATATTCCAATAAAGGGCTTAAAAAAAGAAGAACGATGTCTCAGATCATGCAGTCAGAAGAGTTCTCTCTTACTCAGCCTTTTTATTCTATTCGGGTCTTGCATTGATCAGATGAGGCCCGCCCACACGACAGAGGTCAATCTGCTTCAGTCAGTCTAAAGTGCTAATCTCACCTGAGACACTCTCACAGCCACACCCACAATACTATTTGGCCAAAAGTCTGGGCTCTTCATAGCCCAATCAAGTTGACACATAAAATTCACCATCACAAAATCTACATACAGCTACTAAATTAACCAGGTTGAGTAGATCTGGGATTTGGGGCTGTCAGAAGACCAAAGTGCCAAGGAGCAAGTCAGAATGCCAAAAATGACAACCCAACTCCAGTGCCGAGATGCCTAAATAACTGGAGGAATCCTTTCATAATCTAGCTAGAATGAACTATTTAACAATCTTGTCTGCTGCCCCTGACTCTCCCCACAGATCAGCCAGTTGTGGCTCCAACTTCAATGCCAACACTTGGAGAACCATAAATGAAAGAGAATATTCTCTAAGCCATCAAACAAAGCATCCTACACTGAGGGCAATGGTTTTTGTTTGTTTGTTTGTTTGTTGTAATCATATACCCCCAAACCTACTGGTGAGTATGAAAAGAAAAAAACAAAAAACAAACAAACAAAAAAAAAACAATGAAGCACCCTAACAAACTTCTGCCAGGCCTGAAAAAATGAACAGCAAAGAATGCAACTGAGACTGCCGCGGGGAAACCGGCGGGTAAAGAGGAAGAACAGTTGCCATGAGCACTAAAGCCTCAATTAGTGAGACTCCAACTAAGACCCCATTCTGCTGGGCTCTTTCCACTTCACTTTGATAGTAGGAACACAAGTCACAAGGCATTTAACATGACATGAAAGGACACAGGAACTAACAATGCTGAGCACTGATGTGCCAGGCACTATGCCAAGCCCTCTACAGACACTGACCCACATACTTCTCACCACCACCCCAAGGCAGGTAAGCATCTATTTTCCCCATCTTATAGATGAGAGAACTGAGGTTCACAGAAGTTAAGTGACTTGCCCAAGGTTATATAACCTTGGAGAGCCTTTCTCCTTATAAACAATGAGAATTATAGAAATGATTGTATTTGCCCCTTGGTTAAAGATGCCATGAAGCTCAAATTCGAATGATCTTAATATAATCCCTGCTTACGGATTTTATTTAATTTCGATTTTTTTCTTGCATTCTTGGAAGCCACATCAAATCCTATATGAATCAATGTAGAAAAAGGATGGGTCGGAAAATGAATGTACCAGTCATCTGTGACGATGATCCAATATGTATCTGATTCCAAAGATTTTACTCCTTTTACTTCAGTAAGCTGGAGAGGATTGTTCAATTACGTTTTTGTTTTGTTGTTTTCTTCTGCTTATGCATCCTTCAGGACTTTCTAGGGTGATTCTAGATCTGTATATCCTGGGCTTGCCATAGACCTTTGAGTAATTTCCTCTAAGATCATTCCCATCTTATCTCGTCTATGAAAGGCCTCAGAGCACTTTTCTGAACAAGTCAGTCCCCTATTGCTGAAATTAGAAACATCTATATACTGCCATAAACAAATGTGGAACTCAAAAGATGTTCATTGCTGCAGTGTTAAGGAACAGGATACAAATGTCCGCATCTTACTTTGAAATGCATCAAAAAATAACATGTGGGGGGATGACACGGACTGATGAACAGCAGAGAGATGGATAGATGCACAGATTTGTGGGAAAGCACATATAGCAATTATTAATTGTACAGTCGAGGTGGTAGATATATGATGTTCTCTGTACAATTCTATCACCTAAACTATAAAGTTGAAGTTTTTCACTAAAAATATTGAGGTCCGTAGAGAAAAAAAGCATAATGGAGGGTGCTGGGGGTTGGGGGAGAGTTTCAGTTTGAGATGATGAAAAATCAGATCCAGGTGAAAATCTATCTGGAGATAGATCGCAGTGATGGTTGCACAACAGTGTGAATGTACTTAATGCCACTGAATTGTACACTCTTAAAGAGTTTAAATGGGGACTGGAGAACTTGAGGTTTGGGAGGCGGCGGGGGGTGAAGGGGAAGCTGAGACGAAGTGAGAGAGCAGCACAGACATATATATAGTACCAACTGTAAAACAGTTAGCCAGTGGGAAGTTGTTGTATAACAAAGGGAGTTCAACTCGAGGATGGAAGATGCCTTAGAGGACTGGGGCGGGGAGGGTGGGGGGGACTCAAGGGAGGGTGGGGGGGGAGTTGAGGGAGGGAGGGAATACGGGGATATGTGTATAAAAACAGATGATTGAACTTGGTGTACCCCCCCAAAAATAATAAATAAATAAATAAAATTTAAAAAAAAAAGAGTTTAAATGGTAAAATGTATATTACATGTACCTTATCACAATATAATTAAGTAAGTAAATGCTGCGGGGGTGAATTATTCTGAAAAATTGCTGTAGCAACAATAATTACTCTTAACAATACACAGAAAGGACAGAACAATAAAAGAGATTCACAAATATTTTTATATAAGCATGAAAAAACAAAGTAAAATATACAAACAGCTCCCCCCCCCAAAAAAAATAGGTCTAAGTCTTACAAAAGAAAGTTACCCACAGACTCTTTGGTTTCGATAGAAGAAAGTACTTAAAGCGAGAAAATGTCATCTTCAGCCTTATAAAAGACCTTGGACTGAATCAGGAAATCTGATTTTGCATCTAAAAATTTATACTCAGTATCTGTGTGCTATTCTGCAAAACACTGTGTTCATGCGTATTTCATCTCCATTGTGTTAATGTTGTCAAATGGAAGAAAAATGGAGGATTGAGTGATACTTCAGGTCCTTCTCAACTCTAACATTTTATAAATTGTGGAATCCTTTGCATACTTCGAACAAGTCCTTACACATTACATGGTTAAATAAATACTAAATTAATTGCCTAAAACAAAACAAAACAAAAAAAACAAAAAATGTCTGCTGGATCTCTCTTGTTTGCAAAACCCATCCTGAGCTCCTGAGCATGGCAAATAAGGCCCTGCATGCCTGCTGTTCCAGCTCCTCCTCCCCCACCACTCTTACCTTTTATAGGCTACAGTCACAGCCTCTTCTCAAGCGTACCGCCACTGTACCTTTGCGTAACTGGCTAGAGGTCCCTGCTCTGCCTTCCCTCCCCTCACGTCCAGCCACAACCTGGGTGCACTTCCCCAGCTTACCCTGACTCTTCCTTTAGCCCAACTGGACTATCACCTCTTCAGGGAGGTCTTCTGGGACCTTCACCTTCTCATGCCCCCACGCGTCACCATCCTCAGCACCAATAAAAAGCAGTTTGTTCTACCTTCTGCATCTCTATTTTTGTTTGTTTGGGGTTTTGTGATTTGTTTTTTTTAACTGAGATATAATTGATATGCAACACTGTACTAGTTTTAGGTGTACAACATAATGATCTGATATATGTATATATTGTGAGATGATTACTACAATAAGTTTAATAAACATCATGCATCTCCATTTTCTACATCCCACTATCAGTTGTACTCATGATGCACTTTTCCTACATATGCTGTTTCCTTGGTGATGAGTCTGTGCCCGGGAACAGCCCCTCAGACCCACTCCACTCCCAGGTGCCTAGCACAGCAGGTGGCATGTGGCCATCTCTGAGTTTTTGTGAACAGAATAAAAAGAAGGAAGAAAGGGAGGCAGAGAGGGAGGGAGGCAGGCAACATTTCTGGATGTCTCTTCAAACTGCAGGCTGTTTTACTATGACATTCCTAAAGAAGAATTTCTTAGTTGAAGAAATAAGTGGTATAAATTCTGCTATGTTTGATAGGAAAATAAGTACATAGTTCCGGTTGCTCCCATTAGTCATCCAATGCCATAAATTAAACTCCTGCCTGGTGGCATATTAATTTACTTTCTCTTAAATTACACACTCATGCCATATGCTTTGAGCTGCCAGTCTCTACGAAATTAACGAGAAAGCAAAGATGACGTTTTATTTGAATTTTTCAGAAAGCCATGTAAACACTTCCACTTTGGCTGAAGCAGTATACAGTGTCTTTTACAGTTAGACATGGACCTTCCCCTTTAATCTAGACTGATCCATTCATGACCCACCTGTTTGCCAGAATAAGAAAGATGAGCCCCAAACACCGAACAGAATGTGAAGCAATGACTGAGATGACCACACATGCATGCACGAGCATGGACAAATACACGTGCATGTGCATGTGTGCACACTCACACACACACATCTTATTTTCTTGCTCCTGCCTTTCTCTTTGCTGAGCAGCTTAGGCCCAACATCTGGTCTGGGACCAAACCTGGTGTTCCTATGTTCTCCTCAGCACCTGACCAAATGTGTCGGAGAAAAAGAAAGAACTGGACAAACATGCCCTTAAGAACTGACTGATTTGCTTCACTACCATCTTGTTGCAACCAACGGAATTTCCACACAGCACAACAGACAGGATCAACTGAATGTCTTGGTCACACTCGATGTCACTTCTCACACTGGGATGCCTGGCTAAACATAAGACCATAGTGCTGGAAATTAAGAAACGTGACCCAAATCCAAATCCTCTTGCTCCGAATAGGTTTTTTTTCTTGTTACTTTTTTTAATGTTCTTGTAAAAACTACCACAAAAAGGAGGTCAACTTCCTTCTCAAACATATGGATGTGACGTCAACCAACAAAGTTATTCTTGTAATGAATTCTCCACAGAGGGAATTACTTGAAAGTAATGATAAAAATTTGATTTGAGTATTTTCAGATACCCAAGATACATTTCTTGGTCAAGGACAACTGAAAGTTGGTTGGGCACTTAAATTTCTAGATTCTTCTAAACAATAATCTATCATTTCAGGTATTCTTAAAGCTATAAAAGTAATTAGAAAAGGAAAGTCCTTCCATCACATTTGTTCACTTGGACCACATTTATTTAGCACCTCCTGGGTACGCACCTAACAGGTATGGGTCCTTCGAAGTTTCTTGGGAATGGAGGCCCCCTTTTTCACCATCAACCACAGTGGTCTGTGGAGGGTCTACTAGTTTTTGAGTTTGACAAACCTGGGTTCAAATCCCCATTCTGCCACTTAGTGACCATGCCCTGGGCAAGCTATTTAGCCTCCCTGAATTTCAGCTTTCTCCTCTATAAAGTGAGTGTAATAATATTACTATTCTCAAAGGATTGTTATAAGAATGAGGTAAGTAAGCCTATATAAAGCACCTGGCATGGTGCCAAACTCAGCCAACATCAGTTCCTTTCCTTCCTTCCTTTCCTATCTAGTGGGAGGCAACTGTCCAGGAAAAACTGCATTCATTCTTGAAGGGTCTGGAGTGACAACTGCTTGCACAGCATGGCACACTGTCAAAAGGAAAGCAGGGGGCAAAGGATGACTTTTGAGGTGACTGCTTTTTAGCTACTGTGTTTCTCATCTGGCCTCCTGGAGATTGCTGCCAGAGGCACGCCATGGAGATGCTGGTTCATTACAGGAATTTTGCTCTCTGCACATGTATCCCTGGAGACCTCTCAGCCTTCCCTTGGTCTCTGTGGGACTGCTTTGCATAGAGAGGTCAGGATTGAGGGGTTTCTCCAGGTGAGCACCCCGTGACAAGCCACACAAAACCATACCCTACTCAATAAAGAAAGAGGTTTCTGCCTAGGCCCACTGAAACTCAGTGGTCACTTACAAGTAATAGAGAGTTGCTTGGGCTAAAAGCACAGGTCCAGGGGATGCTGGTTAAATATAATCAGTTAAGTTCAGGGTTTTATCATCTCACCTCTCCCCTTCTATACCCCACAAGAGTAAAAATGGACAAAAAGAATATGGAGGAAGTACCAGAGGGTGAAAGATTCCAACAGATTATTGGAAGCCAAAAGGGAAGAGCTAAAGGTAAAGTCTGGTTATGCTGCCAGAGCAGAGAACACTACACTCAAAATGCTTACATTCCTCTGAAAGAGAAGTGAGTTGATTCATCCTACAGAACACTGAGAAAATCTGAGACTAGAGAAGTTGAGATCAGGAGAAGGTGGGGATGAGGATGGAGCTGAGGACACAGGTCTTAGCCTGCTTCTTATCCCCAGGATGCTGGCATAGCTCCCACCCACCCCTGCCCAGTTGGGAGACTGGAAAATGCTTTCTTGAGAATTGGAAGAGCTTCAGAGAAAATACCACTAGATACTAAGGTGTGATTCCCCAAAAAGAGGCGATGAGCTAGAAACCTGCCCAGTTACCCTACAGTAAAGCCCAGTGGTTGACAAGCCCAATCACGTAGAGAGGGCTTGCTATCAGCTTTCAGTGCTCTTAAATATGAGTGGACAGATGAGGATTGTCATATATTTAAGAAAATCCTTCAACATGATAAGAATCAAAAACAGAAAACAAAAAGAAAGTGGGGGCTGGGGGGGTAGAATCAATACAATGCAGGAAAGAGAAGAAGCTTCTGAAGGTAAACAGTAACTAATATCTGCAGAGATATGAGGAAATACTGCAAGTGAGAAACAAGAACAGGATGCTACTCAAGCAAGAAACAAGAACAGGATGCTACTCAAGCAAGAAACAAGAACAGGATGCTACTCACATAAAAAGAAAGAACAAGAAAGCTATAAAATATTTAAAATACATTCGAAAAAATAAAAATATTCAACACAAAGCACAGCAGATAAGGTTGGAAAAATCTAATATAAAGTTAAACAGAAGACAAAGACATGGAAAATCCCAGAAAAGACCTTTAAAAATGAGGGGACAATGCAGAATACCCAGCACCTGACTGAGGAGAGTTCTGGATAAAGAGAAACCAGAAGGGAAAAAATTACCAGAGGAAAAATACCACACATTTCCCCAAACTGGACACAATGAAAATTCAATGAAAGCTATATATGTTGAGAAATTCTTCCACAAAGTAGGGCAAAAAAAGGAAAAAAAAAATGCATAAACAGAAACAGAAAAGATGAGAAAATGAGAGGATCCATCCAGAAGAAAATGAAAGCTCAAAGGATCTGATGTCAGGAGAAAATCACAGAGATGCAAGACACACAGCCCCAACCCTTCCCTAAGTGTTTACTGAGCACTTTCTATGCTCCCAGGACCATGACAAACACCAACATTTGGCTACACACCTGTATCAACTTGCTCCCTCCTTGTTCTACTAAGCATACAGGATGCACAGCATACATGATCATGATTTAGAAAACCTGGCCATGTTTTTTTTCCTGTATCCCACACTGTTGAATATCAGCTCAGGTCCTCTCTGGCCTGGTCCATTACCACAGAACCAGGCCTGCGGGTTGTGCCGGAGCTTGGCGATTTTAAATGGAATCTGAGTGACTCAGTGCAGTACTCCGGCTACCACATGCTTCTGTTCCAATGTTCATGCCTTCTCTTCAGTTCAGCCTTACCCCTGGCACACACATACTCTGATTCATCTGGTCTTCACTCCAAGACTTTATGTAAAGTAAGGCCCCTGGGCCAAAGGAACACGCAGGGAATTGACCATAAGTACCGTAGAAGTAGAGGATTGAGAGAGATGGAAGTTCAGCCTTAGGATACATTTATCAAGTTCCCATCCTTGTCTGGGCACAGTGTGATTCATTGGGGGTACAAACTTTAACAAAATACATAAATATTTATGTACAAGAATTCTCCTTATACTGTGGTTTTGATCGTGAATATCAAAAACAAAAAGCTGGAAATAACCCAAATCACTGAAAATAAAGAAGTTATTTAAATCAGAGCACATCCATATGAAGGAAGGGATAACAAAAGGCTCTACTAATAACAGAGAGGTGGGTTTATATACAAGGCTAGATGTTCATCACTATGTGAGGGAAAAGATTACAAAACAGAATATACCTTTGATTCCATTTTTGTTTTTTAATAAGAGCACAGAGAGAACATCTAATAGGTCTAAATGAGGGTTTCTCAACCTGGCAATATTGACCCTTTGAAGCAGATAATTTGTTGGGGGGGCTGTCCTGTGCCTTATAGGATGTGTAGCAGCATCCCTGGCCTCTACCCGCTAGATGTCAATAGCTACTTCCCAGTTGTGACAACCCAAAATGTCTTCGGACATTGTCAAATGTACCCAAGTAGCAAGACTCCCCAATTGAGAACCGCTGCCCTAAATGAAGAAGCCTGGAAGGGCACACAGTGTAGATTTGGGTATTCAGTAGTCAGCAAGCTGTCACCATGGCTGTCTCTGCTTGGTGAGATAACAGGTGATTTGTCTTTTCTTCACTTTAGAGTGAGGATGTCCTATGAGGCATCTTCAGATTTTTATAGCTTACACATGTATTTCTTAAGGAGTTATTAATATTTTTAAAATACTGTGTATTCAAGTTGAAACAAAACACTTGCCTTGAAGTCAATGGAGTTTGCTGATACACCCAAAATGAAATGTACTATTTCTGTGCTTGGACCTTGAATGTCCATACTCAGATATACCTGAAATAGAGAGGATTTTTAATTTCAGGCATAACAGGACTTTAGAGATGGAGGGGACCTGCAATGACCCTCTAATCCAGGGATACGCAAACTACAGCCATGGGCTAAATCCAACCCGCTGCCTGTTTCTGTAAATAAAGATTTTCTTTGGAACCCACCACAGGCATTGCCCGTGCTGGCTTTCACACCACACTGGCAGACTTGAGGAGTTGCCACAGAGACCATGTGACCCACAGAGGCTAAAATATTTACCAACTGACCCTTCACAGAAGGAGTTTGCCCACCCTTCCTCCCGTGCACAGGTATCTCCTGCAGGACAGCTGGGCTCTTCCAGGAACCAGGTCCTCTCCCACGCAGGGGCAGCCCTACTCTTCCCTGGACGGCTTTCAGTGTTAGTTCTGGGTGGTTGTGTCTTTAATTTCTGAATGGAGTGTGGTTGTTGTTCCTTTGATCCCTCCACACAGCTCCTCTGTCCCCAGTGCTGCCTTCCAGAGCAACACACAGCTGTTTCCACCTCCCCTCCCACTTTCTCTCACTGCAAGTCCACAGGGCTCATCAGCTCCGTCTTAAAAACACATCCAGAACCTCCCCACACCCGGCACCTCCACTGCTTCCACTGCACCATCTCTCACCTGAACTAGTCTCCCTGCTTCTGCCTTCACCTCCCCTCAGTCTGTCTTCAGAACAGCTGGCAAAGTGATCCTTTTAAAATATGAGTTTAAGCACGTCCCTTCTGCTCAAAATCCTCCAGTGACCCCATCCCTCCCTGAGTAAAAGCCAAAGTGCTTCCAAGGGCCCGCAGGACCCTGCACACCTCTGGCCCATCTCCCACCACTCCTCCCCCCCTCCCCTCCCCCACCTCCACCTCCCCACTCTGCTCCAGCCCACACACCCACCACGCTCCTCCTCGCTGTTCCTCAACCAACCCCCTCCTCCAGGCCTTTGCACCGGCCCTTCCCTTGGCCTGAAGTTCTCTCTCCCGGGTGTGCCTGAGTCACTCCCTCACCTCTCTCAGGTCTCTGCTCACACTCACCTTCTCAGGGAGTCCAGAACTGACACTGTAACTCCTCTCCCCACTCCAGCACTCTCCATCCACTCCTTTCCCTGTTTGTCTTTTTTTTTTTTCACTTTTTGACTTTTTCCCCATAGCCCTTCTCCATGTCAAACCTTCTATGTTTTACTTATTTACTACTAGCTATGAGCTAAATTATGAGCAGGGTCTTGTGTCTGTTGTGTTCACTGCTGTATGCCCAGTGCCTAGAACAGCGCCTGGCACGTGCCAACATTCTAAATAAATACCTGAATATCAAGCATGCAAATTCACCAGCAGGGGTACACATGTTCCTCCCAATACGCTCATATATGTGCATGAATTAGCTTTCTTGAGGCAACAGACAGAAAGTGGGTTCTGGCTGCGGAGGTGCACGTGCATTCTCACCCACTACCTCCATGAAGCACTGAGAGAGTCGGCACAGCACTTTCAGGATCTATTTAGCTCTGCCTGGCCCCAGCCTGGCCCAGCAGGGAGACAGCAGCAGAGAGCTGACCGCTGCCCTCTGCAGGGCTTCACTTTCAAGACAGACATGTGAATGTGCACTGGACAGAGGGATGGATGCCCAAACAGAATCGCTACACCATCACATGGAAGCGGAGTAACAGGTTTAGGTGATGCACAGAGTGAGGGAAATATATTTCACAGGGGCAAGATGAGGACATGTTTGGGGCTGAGATGAGGTGTGCCACACCCAGGTCAAGAGGAATCAATGAAGGATCATGAAAGAAAACTGCCATGGAGGGCCTGCCACGGCCAGTGTTATAGCAGGTCCTCTTGCTACCCTGCAGAGTAAGGCTACAGATGAGGAAACCAAGGCTTAGAAAAGTCACTCTCCCGGGATTACAAGTGATAGATTCAGGTGTGTCTGTCTTCAAAGCCCATGAACTTTCTTCAAAATGATATCTATTATCAAGAGCTTAGAACAGGGCCTAGCACATAGTAGGATACCTAAGTCAGCATTATTTTCATTATAAAGTCCTGATGCCTCTCACGAAGCAACCATGACTGCTAAGGAAAATGGGTCTTTCTCTCGACTGACCAAAAGAAGGCTGCAGCTACACATTTGTCTCACCAAGTCCCACTTCCCTGGCCCTTTTGTCATCATCTCTTTCCCTCCTGCCCTTTCCCTCTTTCTCTGCCTAATTTAAAGTGAAAGACTAACCTCACGCTACACACACTGTAATGATGATGCCGGTGAATCATCGTCCCTCAAGATGGTGCCACCAACCCAGCAGCCTTTAAGAGCCTGCCATCTGATTAAACCCCATAGATGGCTGGTATTTTCCAAACAACTGCATTTAAAATCTCAGAAACAGGTGGGGAAAGTAACAACTTAGCTTATTAGAAGACAACTTTAACTGCCTGAGAAGAAACTAAAAATCTCCAGCTCCCCAGAGAAATTTCAAAAACTCCAGAGCGCCTCCAAGCATAGCTACACATTTGCTAGAAATAAAACATCTCACATCGAACACACTCTCATTAAGTGAATAAAGCTGGAGGGTGCTGTTGGGAGAGGAGAAGGAGGCAGCGAACTGACACAAATTAAACTCGTAGTGTGAGGCCTTTCACACACACAACAGCAAGGAAAAGGGGGGCTGTAACCAGATGGCAAAACAAGGCTTCTGAGAACAAGGAGCGGTTCCATCCTTCTCTGTCCCATAGCAAACTCAAGAGCACTCTCTGAATCAGGCTCAAGAGGATGAAATCTCTTAAAAGTCTGAAAGAATGTAAGCAAATGTAATCAGAAAGTTCAAAAATTACATGTGACCAGTTCAAGTCTAAATTTTCAAGCTCAGAGCAGAGGGGAGGTGTGAGGTGATGATAAGGATATTTCTCAGATGCCAAAGATGGTAGGTTTGATTATAGATTCTGAAATCTTCTAATGATTACCACATTCATAGCATTTAAAGACATCAAAGCGCATGAGTGTGGGGTGTTGGTTATATTTAATTTGCTGGAACCCCTTCTTCATCATGGGAAATCGTGCAGGGGGTAGAGGTGGAGTGAGGTAGCAGGCAGGGATGGCTTGGTCACAACCAATTAGCCTGAGTTGTGGCACCACGTTTGGGGGTTGGGTTCTTCTGCAGCCACAGAAGTGGTAGGAGCCACTAGCCTACCAAGTCAAAGTCTGATTGGGAAACTGAGGTTCAGGCCAAGAGACCTTTGGACCACAGTCAGGCAGCAGTCAGAACTTCAGGGGGAGGGAATTCTCTGGCAGTTCAGTGGTCAAGGCTCTGCGCTTCCACTGCAGGGGGCATGGGTTGGATCTCTGGTCAGGGGAACTAAAATCCTGCATGCCACACAGCCCAGCCCAAAAAGAAAAAGAAAGAAAGAACGAGAGAGAGACAGGAAGGAAGGAAGGAAGGAAGGAAGGAAGGAAGGAAGGAAGGAAGGAAGGAAGGAAGGAAGGAAAGAGAGAGAGAGAGGAGAGAGAGAGAAGAAAGAAAGAAAGAAAGAAAGAAAGAAAGAAAGAAAGAAAGAAAGAAAGAAAGAAAGAAAGAAAGAAAGAAAGAATGAAGGAAGGAAAAAGAAAGAAAGAAAGAAGGAAAAAGAAAGAAAGACAGACAGACGGGGGAGGGAGGGAGGGAGAGAGAGAGAAGAGAAAAGAAAAGAAAAGAAAAGAAAAGAAAAGAAAAGAAAAGAAAAGAAAAGAAAAGAAAAGAAAAGAAAAGAAAAGAGGAACAGAAAAAACTGCAGGGGAAATGGTCAGAGCTAAGGAGACAGGATGAGAACAAGAATAGCTTGGGAATGAGGGAGGTGTATACTGCCACTCTTTAAAAGCTGGGAGCTCACCTTTATAGGTCAGCACATGAATGGCATACAGGCAGAAGGGTAGACAGAACAAGATTCAGTGATAAACCCCTATAAGTTACCTGCCTGCCTACTTTATAAGAAAATGCCAATGGAAAATAAATAAAACTGATTTTCCTTGATATTCTCCCAACCTCATCTTGGTATCTTCTGCCAATACTGCTTGAACTCATTCATGACTATAATATTACCCTTCAATCATGAAACCATATGCTCTGTTCCCAAAATATGAGTCATCAGAAACCTAAACTTTCTAAACACCCTGGGAATCCTAAGGTAATCTCTGTTTTAAAGAGAGCGTGTCTCCCTCAAGGTGGCTATGAGGCCTCTCATGGGTCGCCCCTCGATTTCAGAAGCTCACCCCCGGCTGCTGGAGAGCCCCCACTCAGCCTTCCTCACCTCTAGAATGATGTTTTCTACGCTTTCTCCCACTTCCTGAGGGCATTTTCTTTGCCCTCCTCTCCTTCCTTCTCCTCCTCATGCTTCTTCATCTTCTCCCTTCTCTTCCTCTTCTTCTTTTTGTACTTTTTCTTTCTAAAGCTTATTGTATGAATGACACATAAGTGCTCCAACTTTATTCTTAGCAAATGTTTTGCCAGTACTCCCAGTACACTTTATTGACCTTGCCATCCTTTACCCACCAATTAAAAAACCTTCTTTATTACGTATAAAACTCATATATACTTGGGTCCATTTAGGGGCTTTTTACTCTGTTTTCTTCATCTCTGTTTATCTACACATGAATCTGTACACAGCATTTTAATCATTATAACTTTATAATACATATTTCTAACAGTGAAAATCTTCCTCCATTACTATTTTTTGTGTTCTGAGAATAGCTAGCCTTCTATTCTACTTCTGAAAGAGATTTAACTTAGAAATGGATATCGCCAACATCACACTTAAAAATCTGTTAAGAGGGTAGGTCTCTTGTTAAGTGTTCTTACCACAATTTTTTAAAATAACAGAAAAAAAGAAAAGAAATGGATATTGCCTTTTAAAGTCAATTTATCTAGTAATGTAATGATTTTCTACTACTGAACTATCCTTGCATTTCTGGGCTATACTTCACTTGGTCATTATACTACTAGATTTAATTTGATAATGTTCTTAGAATTTTTTCACATCTATATTCATAAATGAGATTGGCCAGTAGTCGCCTCTGAGGTATAATTTCTACGAAAAATCATGACCAAGATCTGCAAAGTTGAGTTCACTGTAAATCTCCAAATTTCTAAACTCTGTGAGGCTAAATAGTCCTAATGAGGAAAGAGAAGCCAAAAAAGCCAGTGAGTCTAGGCAATCTGCCAAATAGTTGGTCAACAAGTGTGATAACTTAACCTTTATAAGGTACAATTATAAATGTAGGGTTTTTTACATTTCCTCAATTTCTTTGCTCGCTTACCTTCTTCTTTGTCCCCAGCTCTCTTAGGAGAGAAAGCATGAAAGCTGCACAGGCAGATTCTGAAGAGAACAGCCATCAGAGGGAAAAACTACATCTCCCAGAATGCTTTTGCATGGTGAAAAGATGTGACCTCTCAGAAGCCCATCATGCAAAGCTGCACGTGACTAAGGGACCAAGATGACAGGGACAAAATGGCATGGATGAAAGAGATATGCTCAAGTGAAAGTGTAAGAAAATCCCAGGAGATTGGGGTTATAAAAAGAGAGAATGAAATGCAGAATAATTGATAAAAATATTGAATCACTCTATTGTACACCTGAAACTAATATAATATTGTAAATAAAATATACTTCAATAAAAAATAAATAAAAAGAGAGAGAATGAGGTGTTTTTGTTTCCTTAAACCACATCTTTAAAATCCCTAAAACATTACAGAAGCGTAAGTCAAGAAAATTTTGTCCTTAAATGTGACATTTCCCCTAGGATGAAACTACAGAGTGCTTTGAAACTTCAGGGGATGTTTTAGAAGCATCACCTTAGTCAATCCATCCCCCTTTTTATTCCTCCACCTATGTCTGCTATGGGGTGCTAATATGCTACTTAGCTCGTAAGAGATTTGGCATACTTCTCTTCTTCCTAGCACAGAGCTGTACCTACCTCATTGCCAAAGGACACTGCTAATGTGCTCAGCAAACCCCATAAGATAATACACCTGCTATTCTCAGGGGATGGGAGAATCGTGTCCTTGCTGCTTCTGATTAAAGCTGATGCATCATAGTAACGAAGAAGCAGGCAGGGGTTTGTCAGATTTATTCCAAGTAAACACCTTAATGACCTTCCGAAATGGCAGGGGGGCTGCTCATAATAGGCACATACGTATGTAAAACAGCAAAAGAGAAGGTGCCAGAATTTTTCTGCCACCTGTACCTTCTTCTCCTGATTCCACCACCTGCGGTGGGAGGGATGATGAGCTGTTGGAAACATAGAAGGTGCAGTAACCTTGGAAAGCTGGGAGCTGAGGGAGCAGTGAGCTGGAGAGTGAGAGGAAACCAGAAAAAGAGAGGTGGGATCTGACAGCCCTTTCAGTCCACCTTCCCTGTTAGGTGATTTGGGCCCTCTTTTGCCATTGTTTTGGACTATAAAACTACAGAATTGTAAAACTTGAGCCCCTTATAGCTACCTAGTTATTTTTTTCCAGAGCTTCAGCCACATCTCTGGACAAGTTCATCAACAGCACTCTATAGCCCATTTCATGGCAATAAACTAGACATTAAAATGGAGTGCTAGCACTCCTCATCTCACTTGACTTCCTGGACCATATGGGAAAGAGCATTCTTATTTGCAAGTTATTACTCAGCAATGCAAGTGAAAACCTCTGCGTCTCTGCTCTTGGGAGCAGGCAGATGCAAAATGTAGAAATCAAAACCCTTACTTGGTATGCATCTGGAAGCCCATCAAAGGGAAAACAGCCTTGAAATTTCTCATTCCTTTGACGTGATCAGCTTTTCCTCCTATCCAACCCCTCAGAGAGATCTTGTTTTAAAGGTAGAGAGAAAAATATTGATGTCAAGCTGTTTATCTAGTTAGGCTTTCCAAACTATTTGACCAAGAGTTATTTGACCAAACTCTGATAATAATAATGACTATAAGAAAACGATCTCATGTGTAAACGGAATTTTCTGGTTTGTATGGTGATTTTATGTACATGATTCCTTTTGGGTCTGAGAGTCTATGGGTGCAGATGTATCACACTCTTTCACAGATAAATAAAACCGAGGCCCACAGCAGTTGAGAGCCTTGCTAAAAATTATTATCAGAGTTATAACAGGAGTATAAGACTTCTAACTCCAGCATAGTACTCTTTCACCTCTTTGTGTTTTAAGTCTTTCAAATTTATTACAACAATTGGTCAGTTCACCACGTAAGTGGGCACACACATGGCCAAATATATGTGTACCACAATCTATAGTGATGTCCCATTCTTCATTCCTGATATTGGCCACTCGTCTTCTCTCTTATTTCCTTGATCAGTCTGGCTAGGCCTATTTCTTACTGCAGGTTGTGACCAGGAATGTTCAAAATGCACTGCTCACCTTTTGTCCCCTAAATGACTAAAAAAATTCTGGAATAGGGTGAGTTATTGAAAAATTAAATTGGTACTATGTTTTCATTTTGGGAAGCAGGATGTTGTGAACTCATTAACTCAAAGAACAAAAGCTATTCTTTCATTCTCCACTCAAGAGGGAGCTGGGTTCTGTGTCCTTAAAGGCTGGTTTCTGTTACCCTCAGGGAAAAGTTAACAAGACAATACTTTAGGAAAGACTGTCCAAAGGAGGACAGGATGGACACTGGTGCAATAAGAGGAAGACAGACTTGTTCTTTCCCTATGGGTTGGACTCCCCGAGCCTGAGAAGTCACGTGAGTATGTTTTGGGAAGTGAGGGGAAGGGAGAAGGAAGTGGGGAGGCCGCAGAGCATCACATGGTCAACTAGGAAGGGATCCTGTGAGCATCCTCACATGCAAGTCTAGAAGCAGAGCCTGACAGACATGAGGAACCAGGTGTCAACTGGAACACGTAGGAGCAGATGGAAGGATACTGATAATGGTGACCACTGTGGACTTAAGGCCAGGTCCTTCCTGCATTTCACAAAGCACACACAACCCTGAGGTCCTTGCATGATTCAGTAGAAAAGAAAGAGAGCCCCCAAAAAAAGGAACATTAGATTCTTCCCCAACCATAGCTAGCAGGGCTTAAAGCCAGGTTTGATTTCATTTAAAAAAATAAAAATAAAACATGACAGTACTTGTACCTCGAGGTCATAAAGCATTTTGCAGTTGCTCTATGCTCTTTGTGATACTATGGTGATATGGCTGACTTCTGACCTGACCCAGAATTTCTTCTATAAGGACTCCTCCAGGATGGAGAATAGCACCAATGCCAAGCCAAATGATGTGTGAGAGGGTATCCAAGGCATGGGGACTGAGGAGCTGAAAAATACTAACCTCAGTGGCAAACTGAAAGTCAGTTTTTATTTTCTCTTTTCTCCCTCCCTCACTGAATCCCTGCCTTTCACAATGACCATGGATATACTTGGACATCCTTTGTATATACTAAAATTCTAAGTCTACAAAAAGCTCAAGAAGATTCTCAGGAAACTGGAAGAAATGAAGGGAGACTGCAAACACTCAAGCTACTAAGCCAAAACTGTCAGCTGGAAACATACAAGATGACATTGAGAAGCCCCAGGTTAAATCAAAGTCGTAAATGCAAGTCTAAGCTTGCCTCACTTAAGGCTCCTACTGGGAGCTGACAGAGGAGTCTCAGAAAAGCAACAGCTTAATAGGAAAGGCTCCAGTTTTCATAACAGCCTAAAACTGACCCTCTGGCAAGTAAGAGGGAACAATTCCTGCCTGACTTTCTTCAGGGAGATCATTGGTTCTTTTCTGCCTTTGGACTCAAATTGCCCCTCTTGGGTCTCAAGCGCGTCAGCATTTGTACTAGAACCATAACGTCGACTCTCCAGGGTCACTGGCATGGCAACTAGAGGTCTTGGGACTTGTCAGCCTCCATAATCACGTGAACCAATTCCTTAAAATATCTCTCTATACATATATCCTATTGGTTCTGTATCTGTAGTGAACCCTAACCTAACAAACAGACTAACATGGAAGATAAACTTAAGAGCTCTTCGAATTGCAAAGAGAAACACTGAGAAAGTACAGTCAACCCTCCACATCCTCGGGTTTCTCATCCTTTAGTTGAATCCCGCAGACATGGAGGGCCCTCTGTGGTCATTGTACTATTTTATATCAGGGACTTGAGCATCCGTGGATTTGGGTATCCACAGGGACTCCTGAAACCAATCCTCGGTGGATACTTAGGGACCATTATACTTTAATATAACAGCAGCTCCTAATGAAAGGGCAGAACTAATGAAACAAGAGTAATAATCAAAGACATAACAGAAGAAACCTTTTCTGGGTTGATCTGCAAATGCTATGATTGTCTACCAGGAAAGTTCAAAAGAGGACCAATAAGAACTCTGAAAGGAAAATAACAGATATTTCAAGCAAATTTCCCAGAACTGAAGTATGTGAATTTTGGGATTGCAAGAATCCACTGAGTGCCTAGCACCGTAGATGAAAACACACTCCCTCCAAATAACGTCATTGTGAAACTTCAGAACACTAGAGCCAAGAAGAAGTTCCCATAAGATTTCCGAGAAGAAAAACGGTCACATAAAAAGAATCTGTAATCAGAGCAGCTTTGGACACCTCAACAGTGACACACAGGAACAAAGAGATATTGGAGCAATGTGTTAAAAAATGTAATATAACTAATCAAGCATATGAGAGGAAAATAAAAATATTTTTCAGACAATCAAAAAAAAACAACAAAATATAGTATTAAAAATGTCCTATATATATCAATAATAATCAAGACAACATAATGTGGAAAGTAGGAGTCTTCTAACAGCAACAATAAATACAAAATGCCTAGAAATAAGCATAACAAGCAACATACCAAAAAAATAATAAAACCTTGAAGAACATAAAAGAGAACTAGAATAAGCAAAGAGCACACCTATTCCTGAACTGAAAGATTCAATATCATACAGATGGAAATTATCCCCCAAATAATCTATATATTTAATGTCATCTCAATTGGATTTTGAGATGTATGTAAAAGATATTCTAAATTTTTCTTGGAAGGTTAAATGTATACATTGATTAAAATGTTTCTGGAAAAAAGAAAAGAACAGCAATGAAAGGAAACTTACCCAAACAGAAACTAATAGAAGTTTTCCACAGCTACAGTAAGTCGAACAATGTGATACTAGTGCAGGAAAAATAAGGCTGATTAATGGATTACAATTGGAAGTCAAGAAAGAATTGAAGTAAACTTCAGAATTTCGAATATAAAAGTGTGGCATTTAACACTGATGGAGAAAGAATTTTAAGAGTTAATATTGTATTAGCATACAGAAATTTGGTAAAAAAAATTAATTTAGTGCCTATTTTGTGCAAAACACCAAAATAAACACCAGCATATTAAAGATATAAATGGAAAAAACTGAAACACATACATGCTAAATTAAATCTTAAGGAACTGTGTATATAATATGAAAGTGAAATTTTTATTCAGAAATTTTACTTAGAAAATTTATTTTTCTAAGCATGAAAAATGAAAATAGTTAAGAAATCTGGCTTTGTAAGAATTCTTACATGTCAACACTGAACATAAAATTAAAAGTAAACAATACATGAGGGAGAAATTGTAACATATTAATGACATAAAAATGGAGTAATGTCAGTCATCATTCTTACAGTTCACTGAGATAAATATATGACATATAAAAAGAAATTCAAATAGTCTGTAAAATTATAAAAGTGTTCGTTTTCATCATTCAGCTTTAAAATGTAAATAAACAGTGATAACTTTTTTCTGCCATCTAATTGGCATCGATGTTTTTAAATAATCTTGGCCTAAGTGGTAGAATATGGACAATCTCATAAACTACTAGCAAAAGTATCAACTGGTGGGACACTTCTGGGAACAATTTGGCAATGGCCTGAAATCAATGTACTGCTAGTGCAGGAACGGCTCTTTCATAGAGTAATTCCACACCTAGAAATTTATTGTAAGGAAATAATCAGATGGGGGTGGGGAAGAGTGTTTATCACAACATTACACGTTATGGTTAAAAATTAGAAACAACCTAATGGCCAACAATTAAGAATTTGTTTTTAAAACATTTTAATTTATACAATCACTAAAAGTGATGTTGCAGATAGGTACATGTCACGTGGAGCTTTTTCGACATAAACTGACCACTTTTCCTCCCTCCTCTCCACCCCATCTCCTCACCCCTTAAAAAAGTGTTAACATAGAATACCACTATCAAAACTGTGTTTAATCCCTCAATTGTGCTGGAGCAAAAAAAATGGTTGGAACCACTATACTGAAGATGCACATCTACTGATACAGAAAGATGCCCCTGATACAGTGTTCATGCAAAGAACAAATTACAATTTGGCTTATAATTATAATTTATACTAAAATTTAATTAAAATTATAATTTTAAATTATAAAATTGTTTTTGAGAAACACATATGCAAACAGTAAAAATATGTGAGAGATATTGCAATGGTTATATCTGTGTATTGAAATTACATTTTAAAATTTTTCTTCTTATTTTTATACTAATTTCAATACACTAATGTATACTTATTTGCTTACCAAATTCAGTATATTAATGAACATGTGGCATAATACTTTAGTAACAGGAAAACGAATTATTTTTAATTTGTTAAAATATAATAATGGCTCTCAAGTTTCCTTTTATCAAGGTATTATATCAGTAGCAATTTATCAAAAGAAAAAAAAAATGCTAATAAACTCATTCTTGCTTTTTCAATTGCCTTGCTGTTAGTTTTCCTCAGATTCAAAGCTTTTTGCACTTAATCTCTTCAAGTCACTCCACATTAACTTGGAATAACACAAAAATAGTCTTGTAATAGTATAACTTTATTGCTTTCATTCAAAGACCCTAAATTGTTTTAATGGGCTTGTATTTTCTTCTTCAACTCCTAAGACAAGACAGAAATAATCTTCCCAATAACTCTGTTATCTCAGTTCAGGATTAATATAGGGCACACATTGTTCCAATATAATTAAGCCTAAAGTTCTTTTATATGGTACTTTACAAAATGACAGAATTATAAAATTGTGATTCTGAGCTTCCAAGCTTTTTCTTCACTGTTACCTGGAAACAATGTACCTCACACAATAACGATGAAAGCATATTTCCAATACACAAGTGCAAAAGCCAAACTGACCGCTTAGTCAGATTAAATAGTTTTATATCGATTTCTCTTTCTGGTTGTTGTTTGTTCTTATTTTCAACACATAGTGCTAATATGTGCAAATAGGAAAGGCAAAGCCAACAGGATCAATTTCTCACTCACATTCAATGCAACTCTTTCTCTCTCTTTCTCACTACAGAAGCCACCTATCTATCTATCTTCTAAAGGAAAAACATCAGTTTTTTCCTGAAAGAAATAGGAACTAACAATTCTCTATTACAAAGTACAGAAACTAAGTAACTAAGACAAGGAAAATATATTGCTAATTTGGTCAAGATATGAATATTAATTAAGAATTTCCTCCTCTCCTCCCTTTTTCTCCTCTCCTCTCTTCCCTTCTTTCTCTCTTCCTCCCTTCCCTGTGGTATTCTGGGGACAAGTACCTGAGTAGGAGTTAAGATACTCGGGTATTATTGTCCTTGTATGACCATTATTTGTATGTGTAATTTCAGCATAATGAATGTCCCTCATTAGACCCCCTGATCCTCAACTGCAAAATGATCACAGTCCTTTACTTCCCTAACTACTTATGGGCAAACTCCTCCGGCCCTGCAGCATTCACCAACAACCTAACCAGCAGAAAGCAGACTCCCTTGTGCCTCTCTCTCCTCCTTGACCACCTCTGGTGCAGGAGATGATGAAGTCCTTAAACAGCATCACCATAAATACCGAGGAAAAGGAGAGAAGCAAGACCCTGAAAAATGACAGCCTCTCTCCCCTTACTACCTCCCAACTGGGCAAGTGATGACAAGAAGTACAAGAGAACCTCCTGAACTCATCTCTGCCCAGTTCCCATTACACTAACAACAGTAATAAGTGCCATTATTATTGCAAGCTTTTGTTGGGCACTTTGTATTCTAATCCCTGTTTCATGTTCTTAGTTTCTTCGAGTTGAGGGGGTCAGGATAAATCTATGTGAATCAAGACTGCCACATTCCACCACAGGGTGCTGAATTTTCCCACAGGCTGTGGACCTCTTCATGTCTTCTCTGCAGGATCTGCACGCAAGCTTTCCCCTTGGTGTCGGAGTAGTTCTTGTCCTTCAAATGTCACGACTCAAGCATGTCCTTTCAAAATGCTTCCTGAACTCTTTATACTCATTCTCAAAGTAAGAGCCCCTGGCACATACCCTGTTTAGAGCATTTTATCATGTGGGATGGCACTAATGGTTTTGAACCTCTGACTCTGCTAGTCTTATAACATAAGGTACATACATAATCACCTCTGTATATCCAGGATCTGGGCCATGATCCAATTCTCAGTGAGGGTAATAATTTGTTGGTTATATGACTGGTTCTTTCTAAGCATTTAATTTTAAATCCTTAAATGCTTGGAAAGAAGCAAATGCTTTGTCGTTTGTGCATCAGAGCCGAGCCTTGGGCCCCGTGAATGAGTCAGCGATCCTTAGGAGCCCTAATGGAACTACCTCACCAGAGTCAATGAGGTCTATTTAAACCTAAGACACTCAATCTCTGCCTTAAGGATAATTTACTTGAATTGAATTTCAAACTGATCTGATCATATTATTGACGATAAGATACCGTACTGGGTCTGCCTCCTCCTCCTGATGGCCAGTACCCTCGTTCAGCTTCTCCTTGTCTCACTCTAGACCATGGACATTACCCTCCTTCCTTGCCAGACACTGTTCTAGACAGTGAAGACACAGCAGTGGACAAGACAGACATGGACCCTAACTTCAAGAAGTTTACAGTATGGGCAGACAGACAAAGAAGATTCAATGAATCTGAAGACAGATGTCATAGAAATCAGCTAATCTAAAGAACAAGGAAAAAATTTTGAAAAAAGTTAAAAGAGCCTCAGGGACTTGTGGGACATTTCAAAAGGTCTATCATAAAGGTAGTTGGAATCCGAGAAGAAGAGAAAGAAATTGGGCCAGAAAAAAAAATTTTTTTTAAATGGCCAAAGCTCCCCAAATTTAGTAAAAACCAAAAATATGCAGATTCAAGAGCACATTCAAGGAAACCACACCTCAGCACATAATAGTCTAAGTGTTGAAACAAGAGATAAAGACTTGGGACAGATAAAATCAGCAAAGGTAAGCCTAGAGAAGAAGCTGAAGACTAAGCCCTAGGATCCCCTAAGATGGAGAGGTCAAGTAGAGGATGAAGAGCTGGTAAAGAAGACTGAGAAAAAAGAAAATGGCCAATGAGGTATTTTTTAAAAACCAGGAGAATGTGGGGATCACATTAGCCAAGAGAAAAAGTGTTTTACAAAGAAGGACTTGGTTAATTCCTTTGGCATGTACCAAATGAGATGAAGGCAAAGAAGCTGCAATCAGATTTGGCAACATGAGAATCAGTAGGAACCTAGACGAGAACAGTCCCAAAGAAGGGGGAGAGAGAAAAGTGCAACAAGAAGAGGCTGAAGAAAGAAAGGAAGGCAAAGAAGAGAGACAAGGACTTCCATCCTTCGCTCTGATGATAGAGACCTTCTTCTAAATTGCAAAACTCATTACCCCTTGCTCCTAAGTAAGACCGTTCAGTGACCTGAATACAGAGATCTAAAGCCTTCCCCAAAAAGAGTTCACAGCAGATTAAGGGTCTTAAGTGTTGCTTCCCAACGTGCCAATCTAAAAGGAAGACTAAAGCATCAAGGGAAATGTGATACAATAGAGAAAATTACATTGCCAGAATTCTTCTCATAGCGAATCCTGTAGGTTGTTGGAAATACTTTGAAAAAAACCTTTTGGGGTAATGATGGTGAGAAGTGAGACCTCTCAAGGTAAATTTTGAAGGAGGCAGACAGCCCTCTGCGGTCAGTGCCGCTAACTTAACCTTAATTCGTTCATCTGTTTTGCTTCCTCTGTGCCCAGAAGTGACTAGCAAATAATAAATGCCCAATAAACATTTGTTGACAGAATGAATTGATTCAAAATGCTCAATGCTATTTCTCTCTTGGTTTTATCTCTTACCAAAGGACTCCTTCTGATAAAAATGATTATTTAGTTACAAAGAGAGAGGAGCCAAAACAAGTATGTATCAATAACAGCAGGTCAAAGCTGCTGAAATGTTGATCCGTGTTGAGGAGGCTTTAGCTCAGTTCTTCGTTCCCAGGATAAATCTATCCTGCATCATTCACAATATATACAAATATCAAATCATCATGTTGTGCACCTGGCACAAGCATAAGATTATATGTCAATTGTATTTCAATTTTAAATTCTCTACTGCATCATAATTAAACACAGGAAATATCTGAGCCTAACAGAACCTAAAATGTCTGCCTCCTTTTCCAAAATATTGCCTTCATATGAAAAGACATGCAGAGTTCACTTGTTTAATTGGAAGTAGTTTGGTGGTGCTTATTTAGTGGTCCTTAATAGAAAAAGAAGGAAGCAATTACACCCAAGAGGCTTCTTTAAACTCAGTAGTTATAAAGCATTATTGCATTTTCTTTATGTAGTTCACCCCTACTCACAGAGTCATGTATTCATTCATTCATTCATTCATCCATTCATCCATTTTATTCCTGTTATAGCAATCCAGGATGGGGCATGAGAATATCACAGTGTTTTTATAAGTAAGTTCAATAAAGACCCTGCAAGATACAAAGCACAATATGTATCGCGAAGGGAATTTGCTCCCAGAAACCAGCTTTCATGCTGCAAGCAAAGATGCACAGCAAGCAATCCACAGCAATCTAAAAATAGACCAAGATCAACCTTTAGCCCAGCACCTTCTATCGTTACTCTCCATTAGGAAAAATGTCAGCATCACCTGGTTCTTCAAGGGCTGTACAACTGCAGCACCCTTACAGCCCATGCTCCATTTTCTGGACAAGACAATCAAATTAATCCCTGTCACATGCTTTGCTTGGGTGTCACCATTATTGAAAAGCAATGTGGAGACTGCTTGGAAAAAAGCTGATTAGCAACCACAGTTAAATAAAGGTCCTAAAATCAACCAGGTGAGGGATGGATTCATTGCCAGCTGTTGTATCTCCTCTGTCCACTGGAGAAGAAACAGAAGGGGAGGTGACAAAGGCTATTCATCATCAGATTAAATAATGAAAAGATCCAATAACCATTTTCCACTTCAATATTTGTTATCCAATTCTCTCGACCTATTATTCAAGTTTTGTCTGTATCAGTTGAGTGCTTCCTCTCTGGAAACAATATTAACAGAGAACACATTAGAGAAAAAAGACATGTCAGTCCATTCAATTCAGCATCTCCTACTCCTACCCTCCATTCTCTTTGACATCATCCCAGCATGTACATAGAAATGGCTACTTATGGTAAATAAGAGGCTTGCATCAAACCATAAGTGTTTACATCTCTGATTGAAGAAGGAAATTCTGTTATAATCTATGTACCTTTCTATAATTATAGTTTAGCATACCTTTCGTGTTAAGAGCCCCAAGCTCTTTCATGATTATTTATGAAGTGAGTCCCTTTATTTTGTATTTCACAACTTCCTATGAGAGTTTAGTATGGCCATGTGTCAATTATCTCTGGCAAAGGGGAAAGGTACAAGGTATAGAAAAGAACAATGAAAGCTAGACACAAATATGAGTAGCGCCAAATTTTGAATCAGAAGTTCTGTGTTCAAATTCTAGTTTTATAACCTTTTGAAATACACTCTGTGTGTATGTGTGTGTGTATATTCAGTGTGTATAATATTAAGCCAAATTCAAATAAGAATTAAAAAAAATTACAAAACCTTAACCTCAACTCACTACCACATTACACAGTAGTAATTTAGTTTCTTTTCATGTATAAAAATGAGGGTGATACATTAACTTACAGGAAGATTAACTGAAATAAAAAATGTGAAAGGGAGATGCCCATATAAGATACTATTAGTAATAATACCAGTATATAGTTAAATCAACAGATGGTCCAAACTCCTTATTTGAACCAATGTCCTCCCACCAAACCTCCATCCAAGACACTGACAAGCTGTAATTTTTCACTATTTGAATTTAATACACTCTCCTTTCCCCATCGTCTGGTTGATGAAGATGTTAACAGCTGGAAAATGCAGAGTACTGGGCAGGCCAAGACAAGAGTGAAAATAATAAAGTCAGAGATTATCACTCCCAGAACACCCAAGAACCCAGGTTTGTAGGAATGAATAAGCACAAAATAAATTAAATACTAATTAATTAAAACATATTCCAAATTTAAGCACACTGAGAATCATTAATTCTACTTCACATGGATCAATGGACAAATGATTTATGGTAAGAATTTCTAAATGTTGATCCATCAATCATTTTTGTACTTTTCCAACCAATCAACATACCCATCAGATTATTAAATCTGTACATAGACACTGGTAATCCTGAGTCTGTTCTTCAGAATTTTAAAACTGGAAGGGTCTGGAGGATAACCTAGAACAGTGATGTCCAGAAGAACTTTCTGCGATGATGGAAATGTTATATAATTGGCAGTGTTTAATACAGTACCTACCTGCCACATGTGGCTACTGAGCACTTGAAATGTGCCTAGCACAACTGAGGAACTGATTTTGTAACTTTATTTAACTTCAATTAATGTTGATGTAAATAATCACCTCAAGATATAACCCCAGGGTTGGTTCACCAGAAGCCACTCAGCCATGCTTCAGGGACGGACTCCTGTATACTGGTAGGAGTTCAAGAAGAGGAAGTAATCATTCTTTAGACATACTTCAAAGAGATTCCTCCAAACTGAGATTCTACAGTATTAAAGAGTGAACCAATTTAAAGGGGAGGAAGAGATATCTACATTTAATCAATCAGGTCAATGACCATCCTCATCAATGACTATAACAACTTTGTTTGCTGAACCTGCAAAAGTTTTGACATATTCGGATGCTCCTCCTTCTTAACAGTGTTCATTTTTTTTTTCAGGTATCAGGGAGGCTAGACCAGCATTTGCCTCAGGATGGATCCTGATTGCTTTAACCAATTATAGTGACCCATGATTCAGACACAAATCTGTGATGAAATTCTAGTCAATGAGATGTGAAGAGTAGTCAACTAGGAAAGGAAGAATGGGGATGGGTTGCTTTTGAAAATGGTTTCCTCACTCTTAAGAAAGACACTGGAAGAGATACCTCATTTTCCTCTGGGGTTGTTCTGTGAACGTGATGCCCTGGAATTCAGCAGCCATGTTATGACTGTGAGGACTAACCCATCCTGCTGAGGACAACAGAGCAGAAAAATGGAAAGAACCTGGACTTTCGATAACAATGTTGAGCCTCTGGAACAACCAGTCCAGGAGTAATCCTACTACTATTCTTCTATTTATGTGAAATAACTAATATTCTTTTGATTCTTTCACCCACTTTGGGTTGGATTTTCTGTTATTTGCACCAAAAGCATTCTGATGTAGCTGCCATCGAAATACCAGGTAGGTACATAACAGGCATTTCGTCATTTAATCCTTGCAACAACTATCCAAAGAAAATTTCAGTAATTCCACTTTGCAGCTGAGAAATCTAAGGCTCAAGAGAGATAAAGTTGCAAAGGTCACTTGACTAATACAAATGGCAGTGTCAAAATTGAAACTCAGTTGCCATACAAGCCTGTAATCCCACTCCTGGGTGTATATCTAGAGAAAACTCTCATTCCAAAAGATGCATGAACCCCAATGTTCATTGCAGCACTATTTACTACAGCCAGGACAGGGAAGCACCCTAAATGTCCGACAACAGATGAATGGGTAAAGAAGATGTGGTATATATACACAATGGAATACTACTCAGCCATAGCAAAGAATGAAATGAGGCCATTTGCAGCAACATGGATGGACCTAGAGATTATCTTATGAAGGGAAGTGAGTCAGACAGAGAAAGACAAATGCCACCTGATGTCACTTATATGTGGAATCTAAAATATGACACAAATGAACTTATCTACGAAATCAAAACAGACTCACAGACATAGAGAACAGACTTGTGGTTGCCAAGGGGGAGGAGAGTGGGGAAGGGATGGATTGGGAATTTGGGATTAGCAGATAAAACTATTATATATAGAATGGATAAACAACAAGGTCCTACTGCATAGCACAGGGAACTATATTCAAAATTCTGTGATACATTAAAAAAATCATACACCATGATCAAGTGGGGTTTATCCCTGGGATGCAAGGATTCTTCAATATACGCAAATCAATCAACATGATACATCATATCAACAAATTGAAGGATAAAAACCATATGATCATTTCAATAGATGCAGAAAAAGCTTTTGACAAAGTTCAACATCCATTTATGATAAAAGCTCTCCAGAAAATGGGCATAGAAGGAAATTACCTCAACATAATAAAAGCCATATATGAAAAACCAAAAGCCAACATCATTCTCAATGGGGAAAAACTGGAAGAATTCCCTCTAAGAACAGGAACAAGACAAGGGTGTCTACTCTCACCACTATTATTCAACATAGTTTTGGAAGTTTTAGCCACAGCAATCAGAGAAGAAAAAGAAATCAAAGGAATACAAATTGGAAAAGAAGAAGTAAAATTGTCACTCTTTGCAGATGACATGATATTATATATAGAAAACCCTAAAGACTCTACCAGAAAACTGCTAGCACTCATTGATGAGTTTAGTCAAGTAGCAGGATACAAAATTAATGCACAGAAATCTCTTGCATTCCTATACACGAACAACGGAAGAGCAGAAAGAGAAATTAAGGAAACTCTCCCATTCACCATTGCAACAAAAAGAATAAAATACCTGGGAATAAACCTGCCTAAGGAGGCAAAAGATCTGTATGCAGAAAACTTTAAGACATTGATGAAAGAAATCAAAGACGACACAAACAGATGGAGGGACATACCATGTTCCTGGATTGGAAGAATCAACATCGTGAAAATGTCTGTACTACCCAAAGCAATTTACAGATTCAATGCAATCCCGATCAAATTACCAATGGCATTTTTCACAGAACTAGAGCAAGAAATCTTACGATTTGTATGGAAACGCAAAAGACCCTGAATAGCCAAAGCAATCTTGAGAAGGAAAAATGGAGTTGGTGGAATCAGGCTTCCTGACTTCAAACTATACTACAAGGCCATAGTGATCAAGACAGTATGGTACTGGCAAAAAATAGAAAGGACGATCAATGGAATAGAATAGAGAACTCAGAAGTAAGCCCAAACACATATGGGCACCTTATCTTTGACAAAGGAGGCACGAGTATACAATGGAAAAAAGACAGCCTCTTCAATAAGTGGTGCTGGGAACATTGGACAGCAACATGTAAAAGAATGAAATGAGAACACTTCCTAACACCATACACAAAAATAAACTCCAAATGGATTAAAGACCTACATGTAAGGCCAGACACTATAAAACTCCTAGAGGAAAACATAGGCAGAACACTCTATGACATACATCAAAGCAACATCCTTTTTGACCCACCTCCTAGAATCAGGGAAATAAAATCAAGAATAAATGAATGGGACCTCATGAAACTTAAAAGCTTTTGCACAGCAAAGGAAACCATAAACAAGACTAAAAGGCAACCCTCAGAATGGGAAAAAATAATTGCCTATGAAACAACGGACAAAGGATTAACCTCCAAAATATACAAGCAGCTCATGCAGCTTAATACCAAAAAAGCAAATAACCCAATCCACAAATGGGCGGAAGACCTAAATAGACATTTCTCCAAAGAAGACATACAGATGGCCAACACACACATGAAAAGATGCTCAACATCACTCATCATCAGAGAAATGCAAGTCAAAGCCACAATGAGGTATCACCTCACACCAATCAGAATGGCCATCATCACAAAGTCTGGAAACAACAAATGTTGGAGAGGGTGTGGAGAAAAGGGAACTCTCTTGCACTGTTGGTGGGACTGTAAGTTGGTACAGCCACTATGGAAAACAATTTGGAGGTTCCTTAAAAAACTACAAATAGAACTACCATATGATCCCAGTAATCCCACTCCTGGGCATATACCCAAAGAAAACCATAATCCCAAAAGAAACTTGTACCATAATGTTTATTGCAGCACTATTTACAATAGCCAGGACATGGAAGCAACCCAAATGCCCATCAACAAATGAATGGATACAGAAGATATGGCATATATATACAATGGAATATTACTCAGCTATAAAAAAGGATGAGATGGAGCTATATGTAATGAGGTGGATAGAACTACAATCTGTCATACATAGTGAAGTAAGTCAGAAAGAGGACAAATATTGTATGCTAACACATATACGGAATCTAAAAATGGTACTGATGAACTCAGTGACAAGAATAAGGATGCAGATACAGAGAATGGACTGGAGAACTCGAGGTTTGGGAGGGGGCGGGGGGTGAAGGGGAAACTGAGACGAAGCGAGAGAGTAGCACAGACATATATATACTACCAACTGTAAAATAGTCAGTGGGAAGTTGTTGTATAACAAAGGGAGTCCAACTCGAGGATGGAAGATGCCTTAGAGGACTGGGGCAGGGAGGATTGGGGGGACTTGAGCGGGGGGAGTCAAGGAAGGGAGGGAATACGGGGATATGTGTATAAAAACAGATGATTGAACCTGGTGTACCCCCCCCCAAAAAAAAATCCTGTGATAAACCATAATGGAAAAGAATATGAAAAAGAATGTATATATACTGAATCACTTTGCTGTACAGCAGAAATTAACACAACATTGTAAATGAAGTATACTTCAATAAAATAAATTTATTTAAAAAGACAGAAACTCAGGTGTGCCTGATGCCAAAACCCACATACTTCTCTTCCAGCTCCTGCCTCTCAGAACCGTATGTCCCAATGAGCATGTGAATTAGCAGGTAAGTCTTAAGGTGGCCCGGTTCCTGCACTCAGCTGCATTACTTTTCACATCATCTGTAGATTCTCACATGTAGAATAAAGTGATCCATCTAGATGATCTCACCCAACTATGATTATAAATGGAAAACAATTAGAGCTGTGATTCATTTCAATTTTTATTTCAAAAGCATTCCCTTCACACTTTTCCTGACAGCTGAGAAAGCGGGCTTTGAGGTGAGAAACTCCACCTCCCATCAGACAGTCTGAGGTTCCTCTCTGACATCCCTGGTGCTCTTTGCTGGCTAGGGAGGGCAATGTCTGTGGCTGATACAGCAGCAAAATGCACCCTCCTGCCCACTTCCCTTACCAACCAACAGAATACCTCAGCATCCTGGCCTGCCACAAAGAACAGGGGCAATTCTGGAAAGTTTAGGCACCTCACCAGGGCACCCAAGGGTGAGGATGTGCACTCATGAATAACGGAGGCAGTGATGAGTGAAGCAGTGTTTTGCAGCCATTACCCAACTGCAAGGTGTGCTACTGCACAGCACGATTATATGCTAATAGGTTCATTTGCTTGCTTTGTTTTGATTCCTCAGGATGGACTCTCTCTCTTACCTGTGGAATAAAAATTTGCAAGGCTCTTCATTTAGTTGTCAGAGAGATAGCTTCTGAGGCCATGATTTATGTCTGCCAGTGTGGCACAAATCTATTCATAGGGGCTTTGAAAGCATTTAAGTGGGAAGGCATACAGACTAGGATGCTCCAAATAATATTAAGTAGATATTCTCCCTTTCAGGAAGTGGAGCTTAATCCCAATCTCCCTTGAGCTGGACTTAGTGAATGGTATCCAATGAATAAGAGTATGGAAAAGAGAAAATCATAATACTACAATAGAGAAATTTAGCAAACACCACCTTACACAGGTGATCAAGCTTATCATAATGAGTGATAGTATATGGATATCATTTACCCCTGATAGGATGTGATGAGGAGAGAACTTCACCTCTGTGGTCTTCCTCCCAAGAACCCAGACTAATCATAAGAAAAATATCAAATAAACCCACATTGAGGGACATTCTGCACAATATCTGACCAGTCCTCCTCAAAAGTGTCAAGGTCATCCAAAACAAAGAAAGACTGAGGAACTATTACTGACTAGATGAGACTTAAGGAGACATGAAAACCAAATGCAATGCGGTATCCTGGATGGGATCCTGCAACATAAAAAGGAAACTGGTGGAAAAATTGGCACAATCCAAATAAAGTCTGGAATTCAGTTAACAGCATTGTACTAATGTTAGTTCCTTAGTTTTGACAAAAGTTCCCCGGAAATCTACGATGTTAACATTAGGGGAAACTGGGGGAGGGGTACATGGAGATGCTCTATCATCTTTGCAACTCTTCTGTAAATCTAAAACTATGCCCAAATAAAAGGTTTACTTAACACCCCCCAAAAAACAATAGAAGGAATTAGAGTGGCTACCCTCTCTTCTACCTGCCCAAGAACACACACATTATCCATCACTGACTCTGTGTGTACTTACGCCTCTTGCAACTGGCTTTTGGGTGAGGATTAAAGTAGGTTAAGAGAAGGCAAAGAGAACAGGAAAAATTTAGATAATAAGGAGGAAAAATGTAGACAGAAGAAGGAGGAGGAGAAGGGAGAGAAGTGGGGACAAGGTATAATGGTGAAGGCACAAAGGTTTGATCCCTGTTCAGGAGCAAGAAAGCAAAATAAAGTAGCAAAAGATATTGTATGCAGTGCTGCCCATACACAGATCCTGAAGGGTATAAATTTCACTGCCACCTTATATATTCTGGACACTTTCTTCAGAAATGCCAAAGTGCGCAGAAATGATGAGATAAACCCTCTAGGGAGAGTGGGAGGGAGTCACAGGAGGGAAGGGATATGGAGATATATGTATAAATACAGCTGATTCACTTTGATGTACCTCAAAAACAGCATGACAGTGTAAAGCAATTATATTCCAATAAAGAGCTTAAAAAATAAAAAAAAATTAAAAAAATAAAAATACTTCTCCAGTAGGGAGCTGGAAGTGACTAGCCAGAGGCTCACCGATTCCATTTTCTCTTCCAGGGCTCACAGGGAAACTGCATTCCCCAGCCATCCTTGCTTTTAGACTGGTACAATAAGACTCAGTTCTGGCCAGTGGCACGTAGATGGAAAAAACATGTGCCACTTCCCAGCCTGGTCTCTAAAACATCTCACACCATCCACCATCCTCTCTCTCTTTCTCTCCTGCTCTCCAGACAGGCAGTTGGAAGCTAAGGACTCTGATAGGATAAAGCCACATTATGGAAGATGCCCAGATTCCCAAGTTTCTGCTTGGAGGTGGCCAGACAGAAGAGATGCTCAAGCTGCGAAGGATGGTGGCCAAGGGAGAAATAAAGTTTGATTGTGTTAAGCCACTGAGATTAGAGGCTTGTCTTGTTTATTACAGCAGCAAGCCTATCCTAATACAGAACGTATATACAAATGACCCTCATGACTAAAACATTCTAGGGCAGTTCCAAATGTGGAAAGGGGAGGAGGTGGCATTCATCTGTGGCATCAAAGGATGACAGCTATTGGTCTTACAGAGTTGGGAATTGAATCTCCAGGTGGAGATAACTCCCTAAGAAAACTACCAAAACAGAAACAGCAGGGTATGGTCAACAGTCAGGACTGGCACATAGTTCACTTTAGCTGGAACACTATAGAGAAGAATGCAAGTCCTGTAAAATGAGCCTGTAAAAGAAAGTTCAGGCCCTACCACAGCAAATCCTAAGTGAGGCTTTAAAGATATATCCTAGGGACCTAACACTTGCAAGCAAGGGTGTGACAAGTGCAGATTTACACCATCATTCTGACCCAACATTCAGGATGAACTGTGTGTGAAAGAAGGCAGGCAGGGAGCCCAGTGAGAAGACTTCTGCAGTAGTTCAGTGGTGATGGCCTGAACCAGGGAACATGAAAAGGAAAGAGTCCTGAGAGACATTCCAGAGTTGACATCCCATCAGCTGGTAGGGGTTATTCAGCTGTGCAGGATACAGTATCACTGACAATGACTTTATGTAACAGAATCATTTCTTCAGCCTCTCTTTTTACCATCCCCATGTGCCAGGCTAAATTCCTCCCATCTAGGGGCTACCATATATTTTGCAGCTGTCAAATACAAACAGTTCTCAGAAAAAGAGATTAAATAGGTTTAACTTTTATTCAACAAGTTGTTCCCATCTTCCTTTATCCATAGTCCAAGCCCAAGACTCACATTTTAAAGGGCAAAATGCACTTTCTCTTTCCTTTTCTTTCTTTCTTTACTTCTTACTTTCATTATTTCTCTTTTTCTACTAAATCCAGATCAACAAATATTTATTGGCTATTCACAGAAGCTGTGCAAAGTGTTAGGGATATATATTTAAATAAGAAAGGGTCTGAAATTAATAAGTATCTCACAAGTAAGGGGTCAGAAATTCCGATGTACATGTAGCAACTGTAAGACAAAGTGTAATGACTTCTGTGACCCCAGACTACAGGAGGAGACTCTCCTCTCGCAGAGGAGACTCATTCTGCCCAGACAGGATGGAAAGGCAGTGGGGTACCTGACCTGGGTGGAGAAAGATACACAGAATACTGCTGGGCTGAGAGACAGGGAGGAGCATTTCAGTCCATGAGCAAAAACATGTCATGGTAAAGGGCTGGACGAGATTGTGGACAGTAAGGAGTCTACTATATTGGTCAGGACTCTTGGTTTGAGATGACAGAAACTGAACTCAAACTGACTTAAGCAAGACAGACAGACACTAGATTGGCTCATAAAACCAAGCTTTATCTAGCTTCAAGTGGACGCAGGGGCTCAAGGGATGCCCCCAAGACTCCATGTCCACCCCCCTCTCTGTGTTCCCCTCTTCTGTATCGGCTTCAAACCCAGATAGCCTTTTCCCCATGGCACTGACACAGCCCCTGGCAGGACCAGACACAACCTACCAGCTTGGCTCCACACTTTCCATAATTCCTACAAAACTGCAGGTTGGTTCTGATTGGCCTGGCTAGAGGCACCTGCCCTTCTCCAGCCAGTCCTCATGGTTGGAGGAACTCTGTACTTCTGCCAATCAGGCATGGGATACAGGGCCAACCCAGGAGGTTGAAGGTGGGGTCAGCCCCACCCAAGCCATGCAGGTAGAAGGCAGAGGAACAGAGCTTCCCTAAAGGGAATGAGGCCGCTGTTCCCACAGAAGAAAGAATACAGGCTGGGTAGGAAACAAATGTCACAACTGGTATGGCTGGGCAACAACACAGGGGGTAGGGATGGCAGGAGCGGTGAGGTAGGAGTGGGGGGAAGATCAAGATGAAATAAGGACTTTATCATGGATCATTTTTACGATATGCAAAGGAACATGGATTTTATTCTTCAGGCTACCATTTCTCAACTATTTTCTCCCACAATGTAAATGATGGATGACACCGTCTTACAAGCATATCTGGGGTTTGTTTGTGATTTTTCCACACATAAGCTCTAATTCCACCCTTATTCTCTCACGCTAGACAGAATGATACAGTGAACCTTGCTCTAATTGGTTTTTAAAGAGTAAAACAGAAAGAGAATAAATTATTCACAGACTTCTGCTCTCTAATTATTAGTAGTAACAAATTACTTCGATTCAACAATGCTTCCCAATGCCTCAGATGAGCACAGATGTTGCAGGCAATGGGGAGACACTGAAAGTTTTTAAACGTAGGATGGGTCAGATGAGGAGATCCTAAAAGCAAAGAGGTCATTTGGGAGGCTATTAGGGTAGAAAGGTGAGGGATGCCAAGGACTTGAGCCAAACTAATAGCTGGAGAGAATGGAAAAGGAGAAACTAATTACAGAGGTACTGCACAGGATGTGACTACTTATTGAAGGAAGGACAGCAACAGAGGATGCTGCAGGTTTAGCTGACAGCTTCCAAACCATCCATTCTCATCCCTCCTCCCCTTCACTCTTCACTTGCCTCCCAACTATAACAGACACCCGGGAAAAAAGTAAATGATGGGGAGCATATGTGGAGATGCCTGTCTAAACAAAGTTCTTGCTCTCAGGTTCAAAAGAGTGTTTCTTCATAACTGCTTATTAATTGTACTTTAAAATATAGTCAAATTATAATTTGTAATAATAACTGTTGGTGATTTTATGTGATTATTAATGATTGTGTGGGCGTTGTTAATAATACCTATAATTGTAATTGCTAATTATTACAGAATTATTATTACTAACAACTCAAAACATTGCCTTAGGTTTCACAGCACTTTACCAACTTTACACTTTCATTTATCTCCATTTATTTCATTTTCTCAGTAATTCTGACACAAGTATTATTGATCCCATTTCACAAACTGTATCAGAATGAGTGACTTGCCCAAAATCATATAACAGATAAGTGACAGGGGCAGGGTTGAAACTCCAGATTTCTGACTCCTAGGACCGCGATTTTTCCACTTGGTTTTGGTCCTCATTACCTGCAGTAATTAATTGAGTAATTAATTTTTTAAAAAAACTGTGTTCCTAGCCTGAGAACTGGGTCAACATTTAGCTTTTAGATTTTTAGCTACTCACATTTTCCCAAAAAGAAAATTTAAATCAGGAGGAATGAGGTATAGGTAGTTTGGGGAAAGTAGAAGGCAATCCTCAGCAGTAAGGGCAGATGGCAGATGGCTACCACGTGGTTTGGCCTTAAGGACCCCGCAAGAATCCTGTCTCAAAGTCACTCTGGCACTACAACACCACAAGACTGTCCCAAAGTTACTATGGCACCAGGAACTACTTGTCTGTATTTCTGTTACAGACCTACGTCCAGAACGCCCCAGCTAATGATGTGCTTTTGGGAAGAGTATGTATTTTCTATCGCCCCCTGGGGGATCACAGTGATACTGCAGGATACTTGGGCTTGAAAACCCTGAGGCTTCTGGATAAGGCAGAGCTGAAGCTGATGACATTAAAAAAAAAAAAAAAAGCCCATCATACTTCCTAACAACAGGCCCCAAACCCCCTAACCACTACACTCTTGTGAAAACTGCTTCCTCTTACTGGAATTTGTTCTTCCTTAATAAAACCTAACCTTAAAAATAGCCACATAGCTTGCCTTCAAGGCTCAGTCAAATGAGATTGTTCCGTGAAGCTGTGCTGAACCCTCTGCCGGTGAAATGATTCTCTTCTCCAACTGCAAAATTCCCAGAGCATTTGGCACCTCAGTGCAGCCTGCACTAGGGCTCACACTGTGACTCGCACATCTCCACTTATACTGGTGCTGCCAATAGAAATATAATGCAACCCACATGCCTAATTTTCCAGTAGCCACATTTAAGAAAGTAAAAAGAAGTAGGTGAATTAATAATATATTTTACTTAACATCATACATCCAAAATATTATTTTAACATGTAATCATAATTATTAATTAAATATTTTACTTTTAGTATATGTTAAGTCTTAGAAATCAGTGTGCAGTTTACTCTTACAGAATATCTCAGTTAGGAAGCTAAATTTTCATTGGAAACACTTAATTGTATTTAGATTCCATACAATGTACTGTTAAAAATGTAGATTCGCATACTCAAGTTGTTCCAAACATAATTCTCGATGAAAAACATTTGGAGTTTTCCAATAACTGTTACTGAATGGTCTCTTTTTTTCAAGCTTATATTTAAATTCATTAAAATCAACGCTAAATTTTTGACCCACCTCCTAGAATCATGGAAATAAAATCAAGAATAAACAAATGGGACCTCACAAAACTTAAAAGCTTTTGCACAGTGAAAGAAACCATAAACAAAACAAGAAGACAACCCTCAGAATGGGAAAAAATAGTTGCCAAACAACGGACAAAGGATTAACCTCCAAAATATACAAGCAGCTCATGAAGCTTAATACCAAAAAAGCAAATAACCCAATCCACAAATGGGCGGAAGACCTAAATAGACATTTCTCCAAAGAAGACATACAGATGGCCAACAAACACATGAAAAGATGCTCCACATCACTCATCATCAGAGAAATGCAAGTCAAAGCCACAATGAGGTATCACCTCACACCGATCAGAATGACCATCATCACAAAATCTGGAAACAACAAATGTTGGAGAGAGTGTGGAGAAAAGGGAACTCTCCTGCACTGTTGGTGGGACTGTAAGTTGGTACAGCCACTATGGAAAACAGTTTGGAGGGTCCTTAAAAAACTACAAATAGAACTACCATATGATCCAGTAATCCCACTCCTGAGCATATACCCAGAGAAAACCATAATCCCAAAAGAAACATGTACCATAATGTTTATTGCAGCACTATTTACAATAGCCAGGACATGGAAGCAACCGAAATGCCCATCAACAAATGAATGGATACAGAAGATGTGGCATATATATACAATGGAATATTACTCAGCTATAAAAAGGGATGAGATGGAGCTATATGTCATGAGGTGGACAGACCTAGAGTCTGTCATACAGAGTGAAGTAAGTCAGAAAGAGAAAGACAAATATTGTATGCTAACTCACATATATGGAATCTAAAAATGGTACTGATGAACTCAGTGACAAGAATAGGGATGCAGATGCAGAGAATGGACTGGAGAACTTGAGGTTTGGGAGGGGGTGGGGGGTGAAGGGGAAGATGAGACGAAGCGAGAGAGCAGCACAGACATATATATATTACCAACTGTAAAACAGATAGCCAGTGGGAAGTTGTTGTATAACAAAGGGAGTTCAACTCGAGGATGGAAGAAGCCTTAGAGGACTGGGATGGGGAGGATGGGTGGGACTCGAGGGAGGGTGGGGGGGGGAGTCGAGGGAGGGAGGGAATACGGGGATATGTGTATAAAAACAGATTATTGAACTTGGTGTACCCCCCCAAAAATAATAAATAAATAAATAAATAAAAAATAATAAAGCTATATCTACAAAAAAAATTAAAAAAAGAAAGAAAGAAAATGCCAAGTGAAGGAGTTAGAACAGTGTCTAAAGAAGAATATCAAAGGCATTAACAGCCAGAACACCTCTGATCTCGGACCACACTGCTCATCTGGGGAGTTCCACAAATCTGCCTGGGGTATGAAAATCTAACCCAAGTAAATGATCCTAACTCTACAACAATCTATTTACACAAAGATGTCCCTCACAGCATTGTTTATATTACATTTGCAAAACACTGGAAAAACTTCAAATAGCAATAAATTGTTTACTAAACTATGGTACATCCACTAAGGGACTAAATTTAAAAGTTTTTGATGCTCATAAAAATTTAAACATGGAGAAATGTGGGGTGGGTTACAATGTTAAATTTTAGAACATGATTCTGTGTGATTAAAGAGAAGTTAAACATATTCATAGAGGAAATCAAATATTAGCAATCTGAAAAGAAAGAATAATGGGTAACATTTTCCCCTTTTCCCTTTTCTATGTATCACATTTATAATAGAAATATATTTTTAAAACATTTCCTTTAAACAGACAAGTAAACACAGCTCAATACCCCCTTACCCATCCCGCACCATGGATACTGAAGCCCAAGTAAAGGAAAAGCTTCTCCTACTTTTTGTTTAGAAAATGGGCTTCCACTCATAATCAAGGAGATAATCCTTTTCTCTGACTTGCTGGTCTAAGCTACTGAGTGGGTCAAGAACTATCATCACCCTTTGGAAGGATGTGACAACTGCTGGGCCACAGTCTAACTTGATGCCCAAGGTCACACAGCTCTGCAGAACTGAGTCTGGGCCACAGATACACTCAACTGTCACAGCAGAGCTGTTCATATTCCCAAAGTACTCTGGCTGGCTTCCAGCAGACCTACTTCACACTGGGCCACATCAGTGTGGAGCTGCCTTACACACTTGACTGATCACCTCCCAGCTCTGGGAGATGTTGTTCACACTATGTCAAGAGAATCAGCCACATTAAGTTCTCGGTGATAAAGAGCCTGGAACAGGAAATGCCCTTGCAGCAAGCCAGAAGCTGGCAAAGACCACTCCTAAACTGTGCTAGGCTTCCCTCTGGCCTTGCCTATGAAATAGACAATCTTTCTTCTAAGTTTGGTAGGATTTCCCAAGGATGAGCAAGGGCTAACACGCAGAAGGACCCCTGCCAGATGACAAAATCTCACGTCTTGCTGATGGGCATGCAGAGGGACAGGCAGAGCCATTCAAACTCAGCTGAGGGGTTAAGCATAGTTCAGTGATTAATCACTTGGATTCCAGAGACAGACAGAACTGAGGTTCAAAACCCATCTCCACCCCTTGAGAGCTAAGTGATCTTGGACAAGTTATTTAACTACATTTCAGTATTTCCATCTGTAAAATGAGCACACGCATAGTAACTATTCCAAAAGATAATTGTAAGGATTAAGGAACACTTAGAATAGGGCCAGGCCCTTAGTAAGAACCATGAAAGGATCAAGGCTTCCTTCATTTGCAATATTGGTTAACTGCCTCCTAGTACCAGGGGACAAACATCTGCAGTTCACCAGCATGGGCCAAGCACTGTGCTGAGCTTTACATACTGTATGGCTTTTAATCCTCACAACAGCCACGAAGTATAACTATGATTATTTCTGTTCTACACATGAGGAAACTAATGCTGGGGTAAGGGTGGGGGGTGAGGTTGGGATTAAATAGCTTGTCGGGGTCACATATGACAGAGGCTCCATTCAAACCCAGCTCTCTTGGGATCCAAAAACAAAAGGTCTTCCCAGATGAGGCCAGATTTAGAGTAAATATATTTAGGAGAAATAAGTACGTTTCTCTGTACTTACTTGTTAAGGTTTACTTACTCTGTTAAGTGTTCTCTCTTTGGTGTGGGGCTCTGTTCTTTTCTGTACACGTCATTCACATAAGATTTTTTCTTCCTTCTCCTGATTTTTGTTTCTCACCCCAGGATGAGTTGGGGCTCAACAGCAAAGGTCCCAGGGTTTGGGTGAAACAAAGACACTGAGACAATAGGAAAGACTGCTAATCCTCTACCTGGTGATGGGGAAAGATGCCTTGTCCAAATTCAGCTCCTCTCTCTGCTCTGCACCCCCTGCCCCAGCTACCACCCCCACCATTATTATCTGCCATGGTAACAGCAGCAATAGCATACTTGATTTTGCACGATATTGGGCATTTTCTAAGCACTTTCATGTACAATCATCTCCTTTGATCTCACGATGATCCCAATGGGTAGAAAGGGAAAGTATGTATCCTGTTGTACAGATGATAAAATGGAGCTACCCAGAGTTAACAACTTGCCTGACATATGGCTAGAGGAGGGCCCAAGTTAATTGCTACATATTCCATACTCTTTCCAAAGCACTGAAGATTCTGAAGCTTTTTTTTTTCTTCAGATCTTTATTAGAGTATAATAGCTTTACAACGTTGTACCAGTTTCAGCTGTACAACAAAGTGAATCAGCTGTATTTATACATATATCCCCATATCTCCTCCTTCTTGAGCCTCCCTTCCATCTTCCCTATGCCACCCCTCTAGGTCATCACCAAGCATTGAGTTGATCTCCCTGTGTTGTGCAGCAGCTTCTCACTAGCCATCTGTTTTACATTTGGTAGTGTATATACGTCAATGCTACTCTCTCACTTCGTCCCAGCTTCTCCTTCCCCACCTGTGTCCTCAAGTCTGTTCTCTATGTCTGCATCTTCATTCTTGCCCTGCTACTAGGTCAGTACCGTTTTTTAGACTCCATATATATGAGTTAGCATACAGTATTTGATTTTCTCTTTCTGGCTTACTTCGCTCTGTATGACAGACTAGGTCCATCCACCTCACTACAAATAACTGAATTTCATTCCTTTTTATGGCTGAGTAATAATCCATTGTATATATGTGCCACATCTTTTTTTTTAATTTTTATTTATTTATTTTATTTATTCACTGTGTTGGGTATTTGTTGTTGCACACGGGCTTTCTCTAGTTGATGCAAGCGGGGGCTACTCTTCTTTGTGGTGCATGGGTTTCTCATTGTAGTGGCTTCTCTTGTTGCGGAGCATGGGCTCTAGGTACGCAGGCTTCAATAGTTGCGGCACATGGGCTCAACAGTTGTGGCTCATGGGCTCTGAGCACAAGCTCAATAGTTGTGGCGCACAGGCTTAGTTGCTCCATGGCATGTGGAATCTTCCCAGAGCAGGGCTCAAACCCGTGTCCCCTGCACTGGCAGGCAGATTCTTAACCACTGCGCCACCTAGGAAGTCCCCACATCTTCTTTATCCATTCATCTGTTGATGGACATTTAGGTTGCTTCCATGTCTTGGCTATTGTAAATAGTGCTGAAGATTTTTTTGAATCACAAATTCTCATGACACTCTGTTGAACGGTTCAGATTCCCTGAAAAATAAATATGTAACTCTAGTCCCTCTTTGAGACATTCCCAGACCCCCTGAGGTCATCCACAAGTGCCTGATCCAGGGTTAAGAGCCTGCACTACACTCAGTGCCCATACACACTAACCCAAGGGAGAAAAACTAAAGGTCAGGAGCCAGGAAGAGGTTCTGAGGCCTTGGTCAGGACAGAATCCTCAAGGAAAAAACCCTCCACATTTTTTTGCTTTAGTCAGTGTGGGACAGGGAAGTGAGGGATTCTCTTGAACCTTCAAAGAATGCCTGGTAACTGTCAGTTCCAGAACTGCCTTTCTGGATAAACATCCAGTGACCACAGGACCTAAATTTTTCAGGGCAGAAATGCTAGGATTTAGTCCAATGACTTCTTTGATGTTTGATTAGAATAAAAACGGTCATTTTGGAAGGCCTCTTTGAGTCCAGACTTGAGTAAGTCCTTAGCTCCCTGCCATGTACTAGAGCTATAAACTCTGCGAGGACAGGGACCACGCCTTTTTTGTTTCCATGTTATGCTTAATACCTACTACAGTGCCTGGCACATAGTAGGAGCTCAACAATGGTTATTATAAATGAATGAACCCTAAGAAGTTCCATGCCTGACCTGATTCCCCTACTTTTCAAAAACTGCTCTTTTCCAAGCCACCTCCTCTACGTGGCACATCTGACCACATTCCCTGACTGGACTTTCCTTGTGCCATGGACACAGTTTAGTGGTGTTTCTGCCAGGTAACTGCTGCTATTCAATGATGAATGCAGAGATCAGAGAGGAACATTTTGGGATCATGTGGAATAAAAAGCAATTCTATAAATGTAAATTGTTACCCTATAAACATGGATTATTATTCACAGAGTGGAAGATGTATGAAATATTGAAGGACAAAGTAGAGCAATTCAGGGTTTTTTCCTATATTTTTTCTATTAAGTTCGAAAATTAGCTCTTTTCCATTCCACATGGTATCTAAAATGAAGTTAATTTAACAATTATGTCTAGGCAGAGAATGTAAAGAGTTTTAAAGAGAGCCTCTCCCCTGAAAAGACTCATATGTTTACTTTCATTCTTGAAAATAATTACAAATGTATAAAATCCTTAAAACAGTTCCCACTCCTACGCATAATCAATAGCTCTTTCCTGAGCAATAAATCTTCCTTCAAACCAAATAGTCTCTGTAAACACAACAGCATTTCTCAGTAATCACATGGGCAAAGTCCCAAAACCATCTATTTGTAAATGGGAACAAGCCCTACCCTCACAAGTAGAATGACAAAGACTCCCCAGGATGAAGATGTTGCATTCATGAGATGTTCCAGCGCCCTCCACTCCATAGCTATTTACTGCCCGGGGCCAGGGACAAACTTCCTAGCATATACAGAGCACATGGTCTCTTGCATCTCTTCCCAACTTCACATTCTGTGACTTCACGTTGGTGACTTGAAAGTGGCCGTGGTGGAAATATTCCCACTACAGAAATGGGCAAATGCTAATGTCCATCAACAGTTGAGTGGATAAACAAATCACGGAATAGCCATGCAATAGGACACTACTCAGAAATTAATGGAAAGGATCTATTGATACATGCAAAAACATGTAGGTCTCAAAATAGTTAGAGTAAGTGAAAAATGTCAAATTTTTTTTAAAGGATACATACTGTAGGATTCCAATTATATAAGAATCTAGAAAAAGCAAAGTAATCAATATAATCTATAGTGACAGAAAGCAAATCAGTGGTTGCCTGGGGAACCACTGGGGACAGTAAGGAGTGGCTGGAAGGAGGAGTGACAAAGTGTATACAAGTGTATACAAATGCCAAGTGTATTTGAATACGTGCAGTTTTTTCCTATATCAATTAAAACAATAAAACTTTGTAAAAATGCTCTTCTCTGTTTATTCCTATGACAGCATTTATGTTAGTTATATTTTAATCTTAATTATATGAAGTAATTATCAATAAATAAAACAAATGCTACTGCACAGAACAGTAATTACTGATTTACTTTTATGTGTCTTTCATTAAACTCTAGGTTCCTTGAGGACACGAACCTTTCTGAAGTCTATCCTGGGCACATATTTTCTCCTCTCCTTTGCCTCCAACTCTTCCCCTGGGCCAGGAACAATTTATGACTCTAGTCTATGTGCTTCTGTTTCCAGATGGGGGCTGGGGAGTGGCGTGGAAAGCACACAGGCTTTGGGGTCAACATGATGCAGCTTTAACTCTTGGCTCTGCTCTTTCTCAGTAGTGAGCCCTTGGGCAAGTCACTTAATTCTTCTAAACCTTACTTTGCTCATATGTAAAAAACAGGTATGATATTAACATCTACCAGGAGCCGATCAGAAAGCGACTATGCTACTCTACTCGCTCCACTCTCTCTCCTACGCTCCTCTACATGAGAACTATGTCACCAACAGACACGAAAATCATCAGCATTGGCACTCTATGGCTTCAACGAAAGGACAAGCTATCTTGAAAAAAATAATAGTCAATTCAAAGTTGTGAGATATGAGCACCATCCCACTCAATCTAAGGGGTTCAACGCTGACTGGAATTGCTGGAAGAAACCCCACTGCAAGGGGCGCCCAGGGCTCCTCTCCTGGTACCGTTTATGAAGAGTCAAGATGCCCTTTGCACCAGTGTTTCCACTCCTGGCTACCTACCCGTAGGGGTACAGCTTAAAATATGGGAATATCTAGATGCATGAGGATTTTTATCACAGCATTCCTGTAAAGAATGAAAACTGGGGACAACCTAAATGTCCAACATATATTCATACACACACACACACACACACACACACACACATTATGTGGAAACTTGGAAAAATGCTTAATATAAAAAAATTTTTTTCATTCAGTGACAAAAATCAGGATACAAAGCTGTATCCACACTATAATTACGACTGTAAGAATAAGGCATGGATATAAAGACTTCAGGAAGGATGCCAAAATGACAGCAGGGATTATACTCAGAATTTTTTTATTTTACCCTTTATCAAATGTTCTACAAGGTAGTATATTATTTTTATGACAAAATTTCATTTTGTAAAAGATGAGTAAAGGAGGACTGGTGACTAAGAAACTGAAGCGATGTCTCAAAGTGAGTTTATCCAGAAGGTGGTGAAAACACGTCAGCCACTGAAACTATAAGCAAAAGCAGTCAGTGCCCAGCAGCCTTCTGAAAACTTCCACCTATCACAATCCCAAAAGAAAACATGCACGTCGCCTGCATTCTGTTGAATTGGCTTTTGGAGAAAGACAACATAAGGGACATTTGGTGACACTTCAGTTAAAATGGCATGGACATATGGCATCTCAAGGTGTGGGAGAGCTCACTCTGTGATGATCTCAAAACTCCAGACATCACCCCAGATAAATACCGTAAGGAGAAGGGAGCAATGTCTGTATCCAGGAACCGTGGTCAGGAAAGGTCTTGATGGTCGTTAGAAAAATGGTGTGCTGTGGAAGCAGCACACACCAAGGCAATGTGGATGTGGGAGAAGGAGGAAGGGAGAGACAGCTGAAGAGGAGCCTGCAGTGCAAGTAGAACAGGGGTTCTCAGGCCTGCTGCACTCCACAAACCAAAGAAGCTTTCAAATCATACAGCTCTCTGGGCCCTGCCCCAGGAATGATCGTTTAATCACTCGTGAGTATACTGTGCAGCCTGGATTAAGAACCACTGAAATAGAAGGTAGATAATACATCTGAAGAGAATAGAGATTACTAAGTGTAGCAAAAGACAAGGTTTTCAACTGGGAGAAGATGAAACTACAGCATGGAGGGAACTTGCCTGTGGTTACTGCTGATGCCACTGATGCTGTACATTAGATACGGGAAATAATTTTAGAAACTGTCTGGTCTACTTCATCTTAGATACATCTCTCTCTCTCTCTCTCTCACACACACACACACACACACACACACACACACACACACACCTCAAAAAGTTGTGCTTGAGCCAAGTAACAAAATTCCTGGTGATATTTTATAATTTAAAAAACTACAGTTAATTGTGACTTGGGACTATGCTAAATGTTTTTACATCTTTTTTGAAATGATTGTAGACACATGATAAGTTCCAAAAATAGTACAGAGAACTGCAACATACTCATCACCCAGCTTCCACCAATGATAACATCTTACACAACTACAGTATGTTATCAAAGCCAGGAAACTGACATTGACGCATTGTAAGTCTACAATTACCAAGACTATGACCTTACTCAGATTTCAGGAGTTTTTATTGTAAGTGTTTTGACATATACTTTCTCATTTCATCCTCCCATCATTACCATTTCCATTTTGCAGAAAAGAAAACTGAGGCCAAGAGACACTGAGTAACTTTCCCAAGGTGGTAAGTGACAGAATTAGGACAGAAACTCAGCTTTGCCTGATTCCAAGCTCCAGTTCTAAACCACCTTTCTTTACCAGGTCCCTGTATTGCACACACGCACCACCATGGTCATTGGAGACAAAGGGCTCTGGTAAGACAGCAGGACGATGCTTATAGGAGAGGCCTATAGGCAGCAAGTGTGTGAGTTCACAGCCAGGACAGCAGTAAGTCTTAAGAAGGGCCTTCTAGTTCTCCAGCCGAGCAGCTAAAGCTGCATTTGTAGGCTTAGCTATGTACTGCAGGAGAAAGGGGAAGGCAAGGAATAAATCCCAAGAGAACAGGCCAGTAGGTGATGTAGTAAGAGTCCACACCAGGCATGAGGAAATGAAGGAGCAGGCTGATGCTGGCACTTCACTGGGAAGCAGGCAGGAAGCAGAAGCATAGCTAGAAAGCAAATCCACCCCAACAACAAAACCAGAGGACACAGACCCACTCCTCCAAGCTAGACCAGGGAGGCAGCATGGTCTAGTGGTTATATGTGGGTTCTGGAGCCAGACTATGTGGCTCTAAATCCCACCCAGACCTGCCAACTGGTAGTATAACCTTTGGTAAGTTAACTTAGCACTGCAGTTTTTCCATTTGTAAATTTAAAGTAATAAAAATTTATAAATCTCCCAGGATTGCTATGAAGATTGAATAGACAACATGTAAAGCATGTAGAAAAGTGCTTGATACATCACCTTCAGTTGGGTTAGCTATTGTTATTACACGCAGTGTGACTGGACAAGGATTAAGAGGAGAATGCTAAAAACTAAAGAGAGGGAGAGAGTGCCTCAAAGGTCCCTGGTTTCAGAGTGGCTTTTCAGTATTAAGGGACACACCTGAGGGACAGCCAGATAAAGTGAACTCCTTCACACAACACAGGGCCTGCAGCTAACTGTCCATCTGCCAAGAGCACGAAGCAAGATGCTGATGCGGAATCGCATTACACACTACCATAAGGCACTTGCTGATACCAGACACGGTGCTCACTGCACGACATGCACAGCCCCCTTGACTCCACACAGCTATCCCTCAAGGAAAAGAAGATTTAATCCCATTAAACAGATGAGGGAACTGAGGCTCAGCTTAAACTGCCTGCTCAAGGTCACACAGCTGGCGAGGAATGGAGCTGGGATTAAAACCAGAGCTCCAGCATTCTCACTATATCCATCAGTGATAAGATACAGGCAACTCTTCGGACCACGGGCTTGGGCACAGACATCAGACACTGGCCAGCAGGAGCTGGGAGCAGGGAGCAATGCTACACGGCAGAAAGAGGCGAGGAGAGAGACTTGAGATCTAGTTGAAAGTCCAGACAGTACATTCACACTCTTTTCTCTGGCTAAGTAATGCCTCCCCCAACCCACTCCATGTCACTCTCACCACTCTGCAATCTCCTATAATTCCAGTGTACCAACAGGTTCAGGTCAGATACTGCCTTCCACCAGAACAGAGGATCCCACAGAGCCCCTACCCACAGGACACGGGATTATTTGTAGCCTGGATTTGCTGATACCCTTCTTCATATCCCAAGTCAAACTTATTTCTGCCCATTAGGGTTGATGCATTTGAGACTAAAGGACTGCCCATACCACCCTTCTTTGTGTCCTTTCTCTCACAAATGCCCTTCCTGCGCTCCAGGTAGGATGAAGCCCATCCTACCTTATAAAACATTGGGCGAAAGAAAAATCCAGAGTCCATCCTGATACTACAACACATCAGTTTTATTCTGTGAAAATGGTCCAGATTGAGAACTAGAAAGGAGATGTATGGAGGGGGCAGAATTACATTAAATTTTGTGTTTCTCCACTGTTCTGATAATTATTCTATCTTTGACCATGTCTGGCTATGTCAGGATTGAGTATCCTTGGTCATTAGGTTTCCATGGGTAGCACTGAATCAGGCTTTTGTGTCTAGCTCTAAGCCAACTGGTAGGTACCTATATTGTTTTTCAAAAACTATTGTGACAATTTTTAAACCTTCAGAGAAGTTGTAAGGCTAGCATAATGAACAACTGTCTATCTTCCACCTAGAGTCACTTTTGCTTATTTGCTATCAAATCTATCATCTATTTATCAGGTTTTTTTCTGAATCTTTTGACCTTAAGTTGTAGACATCATGACCTTTCAGCTTCAGCCTGTATCGCTTAAGAATGAGACCATTTTCTTACACACATAGTATAACTACCAAATTCAGGAAGCTTAACTTTGATATAATACTATTATCTAATATACAGGCGACGTTCAGATTTCACCAAATGTTCCAATAATGTCTTTTATGACAATATTTTTTTCTGATCCAGAACTCATTCCTGAAGCACACGCTACATTTAGTTGTCATGTCTCTTTAGTCTCCTTTAATTTGAAGCAGTTTTTCAGTCTTTCTTTGTCTTTCATGGCATTAACATTTTGAAGCAAATGGGTCACATGTTTTGTGCTGCAGAATGTTCCTCAATTTGGGATTGTCTGATCGTTGCCTTGCAGTTCAATTCAGATTATTCAGGTTGACAGGAATACTATACAAGTGATGTAGCTATTGTATCCTCAGTGCAGCACTGGAAGAAGACCGTCGATTGTCCCATTACTGGTGATGTTAACTTTGATTATTTCATTAAGGTTGTTTGCCCTAATGCTCCACAGTAAAGGTGCCGTTCTGCCCTTTGTAGATAGGAAATAAGTTCTCTGTCGGGAGATAACTTTGAGACAATGCAAATAATCTCTCTCTTAGCAAACTTTTATGCAATGGTTTTAGCATCAGTTGATGCTTCTTGTCTGAATCAATGGTAATTTCTAACTCTATTATTCTTTCTCCATTTATGAAATGACATCTGACAGCAAATAAGAGCTTTCCCTTTCCTCCCTCTCTTGCTCCCTTTCTAGACTGTAGTATCAGATCAAGGTTTTGGATCCGTAATCCAAGTTTGCTATTTGGTTCACATCTTCCTGTTTCTGACTTTGCACAGTGTGCTCAAGTTACACTCTTGGGCAGTTTGCAATGTGTCTGCCTCCGAGTACTTGATGCCATCACCTGAGCCAGAACCATCACCTCTTTCAAAGGAGGACAAGCATGTCTACAGCTCTCATTCAAATAACCATTCTTCCCCAACCGAGCTGGCCTCTGGGATATAGAAGCACTTCATCGGAGCAAATTCACCTCTGGCTGCGCTTAACAGTAATCAATAATGGGGAGCAGCTAGACTACAGTCAGGGGCTGTCTATTCCACAACCATTAGCTACTATTGTATTTAGAAGCAATAGAAGAAAAAATGGTCCCTCTTCCAATCCATGCAGGAAAACGTATTTCGCAGGTTTCTTCCCCAGACTGTCCATGCTCTTTCTTCATAGGTGTTTAGATCCCATGCTGTTCTATAGCTCCATTATTCCATCTCTGCTGCAGGCCAGGAAACCTTAGTTTTGATGTTCTGTTTATATAGGACAGAGGCATGAAAATATAAACCCTAATTCTGTAATTTAATTAGGAAAAATATGCAATCTTCTTTCTGCTTCCCCAAAGATTTCCAAAAGCTCCAAAGATCTCTGCCCATGGAATAAAACTGAACCTTCTTCTCATGGTAAAAAATGCCCAGCCATATTTGGTGGCAACTTTACCTTTCCAATACCGCCTCCCTTTCACATGCCTTGGACACAAATCCAACAGTTTCTTCAACATATGCCATGTCTTCCTGCCCCCTGACACTGGCGAACACCATTCCTTTGGCTACCCTTGTATGTCCGCCATGATCCAGGCTGGCCTGTTTCATGGTTACACCAAGTGCCATTCAATGTATTCAGCGTATTCACTGGTCCATGTGAGGTCCAGGAGGCATGGGTACACGCTGGTCCAGTTTACCTTGTACAGCTCTAGTACCCACTTGGAATGTGACCGTGGAAGATGCACTGAGCACTTGAATGGGAAGAGAGCATCTGTTATTAGAAAGATTCAGTAAGAAGGAAACTGCTCCTTTGTTGCTAGCAAGGGCAGAAACCCTGCCCTAAGGCTGTAAGGGGGAACAAGTTTCTACAAAGTAAAACACAAGGTCACATTATCGTGAGGTTCATAACGTAACCCAGGGTCCCCACTGCTGAGGACAGGACCAATCACCAATAAAGGGATATCCAGACTTGCATTACCTCAGGGCACAGTTTCAAAGGGTTCTGCTATGTTTTTATTTAGGGAACCTTAGTTTTACTGAAGAAAAACAAACAAGGTAAAGTCATCCATCACTGAAAGTTTCTAAGGCATAACATTTGGTGCTTCCCATGTATTTCCCAGTGTAGGGTCCCTTATCAGTTAAACCAATCTGTCTCTTTATCTCATCCACCTTTAAGATTTAGCCCAAGGCCTGGTCCTGAGGAGGATATAATGTAGGAGAAGCACAAAGCCCGAGGCCCAGCTATTTGGACTTGAGGGATTATAAGGAGATGGGAAACCAAGACGTGGCAGGGCTGAGATGTCCTCTTCTCTTTCTAGATAGACATCCACCCATAAACCAGAAAGTCCACATGTGAGTAAACTCTGTGGCCAGTAGAGTTAGGTAGATGGAGGCTGGGTTTTAGCTTTCCCAAGTTGTCTCTTGGGTTCTGTGTGGTTTGGACAGGCCCCAGAGGTTCCCACAAGCTCCTGAGGCCAAACTTCAGAAGTTACCTGGGATTCTGATTGGGGAGCTGGCCCATGAGGTTGACATGGGGACAAAGTAGCCAAAGGCTAAAAGCCAAACCATCTGCTCCAGAAGCACACAAGAATCACAACCAGACCTCAATGGGATGCAAAGCACTGCCGGAGAGTGACGGGAGGCCTTCCTCCACTTAGAGAGAACGTCAGAGACTCCCTGCACACTTCAGGTCTCCGTATGACCTAGGAAAGAAGTTCCTATTGCTCGTCAGCAAGCTTGAGAGGTTGACCCACACTGCACACTGGCAGAGAGATGGAGATGGAGGCTCCGGGAGTATCCCAGCCCCTCCTCTGCCTAATAGTACCGAAGCTCCCCACTCCTCCCTGTGGGATTATCCTAGGATGACTCACTTACACTTTGTTAAATGTGCTGCCAGGAGTTACTCTGACGGAGGCATATACCGAGGGGTTGAGGGCATCTCAGATGAGCACCATTCCTGCTGATGGAAACCTGGCTTCCCCAATAGCCTGATGAGAATGTGTCTGGTTTGAAAAAGGATGCACTCTCAAGAGGAAGTTAGCCCTGGAGACAGGTTCACTGGCTGGCAAACCATCTGCACAATGTCCAACATTTTTTAGCATTTCCCTTGTACAAAAGAAACGATTATATTTGGGGTATAATTTTAAATGCTCCCTTCTTGTGTTGTAGTTTCTTAGATAATCTCAATGTTTCAGCAACGTCTCTAGTGGGCAATGAAAGTACAAAACACTAAAAACAACGGTGGCTTGCCCCATGTTCACCCCACCACGAGAGCCCATGGGGAAGCTGCAGCAGCAAAAATAAAATATAAAATTAAGTAGAGAAAACTGGCGGAGGATTTCTAGGCCAGTAGCCTCGAAGCTGTGCCCACAGCACAGAGCTGGCCGTGGTGGGCCCGCCGAGGACTGCAGCACGGTGGGAGCCGGCATTAGCCAGGGCCTTCTGAGAAGCAGGTGCCAAGGAAGGAGGAGACATGCAAAACATTTATCAGGGGGAACATCTGAAAGAGAAAATGGAGAAGGAGCCGGGGGAGGCAGGGAGAGGCGAGATGCAGGGCTGACTCGCAGTGAAGGAGAGAAGTAGGGAAGGCTGGGTGGCAGCATCTTAGATCACAGTGCAGATCTAAAGAAAGTTCACCAAGGCCATCATGGAGTCCTTGAGCCGAAGTCACCATCAGAGGAGTCCCATGTCTCCCAGGAATGGCCACCCTTAGGATCCTTGGCGCTCTCAGTCATTGGCTGAAAGTGCCCTTGAGAAACACAGCTGGAGCCATCACAGGGACAAATATCCTCACACAGAAGCTGGGGCCATGGGTCAACCACATGCCCTGTGGTCAGAGATGTGAGACATGCATTCACACAGCCACCACAGAGATAAACTCCCTCTTTCCCAAAATACCAGTGGAAGGACCAGGAAGAATGCAAATGGAACGGTGTCTGCATAATATATGCTTTGTCAATATCCAACACTGGAAAATCTGTCTATAAAAACTTGCTTACGAAGAGAAGCCTAAATATTTCCTCTGTGGAACGCCAAAGTTGCAATAGAAACTCTTCCGAGTTTTAAAAAAAAATCAGAATTCATTCTTTCAATTTTCCCCTTCACAGACCAGAGGAAGACCCTACTGCTTTGGATTAGCGAAGACTAGAAAGGCAAAACGTCAACTCCAGGGAGGCAGCCCTAAGTCATGAAAGTAGGGGTCCCTGAAGTTCCCGGTGGGTGACCAGCATATGGTGACAGAGAAAGACGCGTGACCAGACTTCCCATGAGCTAATTGGGAATTTTAACCCATGACTCATCCCGGGGTGGGGTCTGAAGCTGCAGGGGACGCTACCCCACACCACGCCGTATCATCAGCCAGATTGCACATTTCCTGAAAGTAATCAAGTCAGAGACTGGCTTCTTGGCTACAGCCCCTGGTGGAACAATGACTGCCAAAAGGCAAAACGAGGATGGGTACAACGATTTAATTCTGCGTGGAAAACGCAATCCATGAAATGGGATCTGACAAGGCCTTCATCTCATCTGCGGCCGAGGGGGCTGGCTCAATGCAGTGCTGCTCTCTGGAACATATTCTTAGTAAGCTATGTATAGAATCAGGAACGCTTTTGCCAAAGCCCAAATAAGGCCATTCTACGTGGGAAGAGAAACTCATCAAGCCCCCAGTGATTCTCCAGGGAGTGAGCACGCTCGTCTTCCAAATGCAAAATGATCAACACCTGGCAACTCAACCTATGTTGAGTCACACAATTCAAGATAAGTAACTGAAATGGCCAACACACTGGATGGCTTCAGAATTTCCACCACTGCCCAAGTTGGTCAGGCCAGTGGCCAGCCTTGCTCACAAAGTACCTACTGGGCTCATATTCCCAGCCTGGGGCTCATTGCACAGCCCAGTCACAGAAGAAGGGGTCAAGGTTCAGAGGATCAATCCACTCCTAAACAGGGTTTGGAAAACTGGGAGAGAAGGAATTAGGCGCTCTCATATTCATCGCCCACTTAATCCTAGCAACAGGACCCAAGGCCAGTGTTGTTGTTTCACTGTTTCCATTTGTAAAATGAGGCAACTGAGATTCAAAACCATGATTCAAATCACAGAGTTTAAAAGAGCATTTGCAAATTCATGCCTGTGGTATTCCAAAGCCCATGTCTCACTCCTCAGAGGGTGGTCCTTGGACCATCACATCACTTGGGAGCTTGTTAGAAACACTGATTCACAGGTTTCAACCCAGACCTACTGGATGAGGGTCTGTATTTAATAGGATCCCTCAACAATCTGTTGGACATAAAGTCTGCCTTAACGGGCTCCTACCAGAAAGGGGTAGGTGGATCAAAAACATACATTTGGACTAGAAAAAAGATTTAGTGCAAGAGAACAGGGTCAGCCTCATAGGATAAGCCTCTATCCATATATCCAAATTGCACATCCAATTTAGTAGAACCAACTACACCATCTTATTTCACCAACTGCAAATCCAGAAGCAGAAAATCTAAGGTGATGTGGTGGTACGAGAACGTGGTGGAGAGGTATGGCTTTGAAGCCAAGTGGACTGGGTTGAAATTTCCAGCTCTGCCACCTGCTGGTTGGCTTTGGGTAAGTTACTTGATCTCTCTGAGCCTTAGTTTCCTGACCTCTACAACTGGTATAGCACTCTCATCTTGTCAGGGTTTGGGGAGATTAAATGAGCAAATGAATGTCCAGTTCCTAGACACAGCAGATGCTCAACAGAACTGGTTTCCTTGACTTTCAGTACAGTCTGGGCTGGGTCTCACCTTGGCCAATGTGCACACTAGAAGCTGGGGAGATACAGGGCTCTCAGCAGCCAGCTCTTCCTGTTCTCTTGGGTCCTCTAGTGGTAAGTACTGAGATTCCTGTCACTAATCAGACTGGCTGGGCTGGTCTGTCTTCCTTAAGCTTCAGGTTCAGCATATTCTCTCATCTCTTTTAAGAAAAATCTGAGCAGAACAAAGTTCAAAGGGAGAGGTCATGAGGAATAAGGAAAACAGGCAACTGGGGTACAGTTCCCAGGAGTGTCTACTTTCCAGACACTGAGGCCTTTTTATTTAGTTATGGTTCCCACTTTCTTCTTTTCAAAAGTCTCAGGTTTTGAAAGCAGACTTTTTCATGCCAGAGGCTTCGTGAGCTTTCAGAGCCCACAGTGTCTGCACCTGGAGCCACAAAACCCAAGTCTAATCTTATTTACTCCGTGTGTTTCCACTCAAAGGCGTGAAGAAGCAGGAGGCAGCTGCCAAGCGCTACCTGCACGTGCGTCCCCAGCCACTGCCTGGGAAAGATGCCCCCACCTGCCACACCCATTTGTTACAGAAGCTTATAGAAGAGGTGTCCGTGGCACAGAGTATCTCCCGCAGATGCAAGTAGCTGAGGGCAAGGGGCCCAGTGAGGGTCCCATGGTCTGACTCCCTGAGGAACAGCTCCAGCACCAATAGAGAGGCATTTCCTTGCCCAGGCAGGAAAAAAAAAAAGGATGACCATATTTTGTGGCCCCAAATTCCAAATGCCCTCCAAGTGTGAACAAGGAGAAAGAAAGGAAGGAAGCAAAGCTATCACTTATCCCATGTTACTCGGTGGTAACCATCCTTCAGAGCAGCTAGGAGGACAGAAAATGCCAATTCATGAGAACCACGTGCTCCTGAATAGCAGACCAGACTCTGCAGAACTGCGAACGGCAAGATGTTCACAATCACATGCCCGGATCCCTTACCTGTGGTGGGGTTGTGTATAAGTGTGTCCACAAGCACGCACACACTCAGGGCATGGTGGCTGAGAGGCTCTGAATTTCAGAGTCAGCAAAAAAGAACCCAACAAACACCTCAAATCTCAGCAGAGGGACGACTGTACTGCTTGGTTAAAGAAGTTATCTTAAGGATTGAGAGCACTAATGACGGATGCACACCTGAAGTTTAAAAATGCAGGAGTATAACACACCGGTCTTCCTAGATTTTCCAGAGTCATTAACATTGGGGTCAGCAATTATCAGGTTTTTTCACTCCTGGAGAAAAAGGGGAGGTGGGGGGAACCCATAGTGATATATTCCTATTATTCAAAATCCAGCTATAAAGGCATCTAGAAAACAAGCGGCATTATTACAAGGGCAACCCTGATTCTGCTCTAAATTATTTCTTGATGAGTAAGCTGTTCCCACATTTTGCTTATAATAATTTATCTGCAACACGTCTCACAATTGACATAACTACCACAGTTAAGGACAACTGCATTAGAGAATATTTACCCTCTAACATTGCTGTTGAAATCGACTATCATCTTTGGAAGAAAGGATGGTTCCAGGATAGCACAGAGTTGTATTAAGGAGACCAATACATCAATAACAAATGCCAATGCATTTCTGGCTTCCACTGCTGTAGGACTGGCATATTTACACCTGCTGTTTTTCCTACTGCACCAAGCGCTACAAGGAACCAGAAATAAATCCTGACCTTAACAAACTTATAACTTAATCTCTTTCTGGAACCAAGACACAGGCACATAATACAACTAGCAGATCAAAAGAAGTTCATGGCCATCAGTACATTTTCCCTATTAAACAGCACAGAGGGAATGCAACGAAAAGGGATGATGCTAATAGAGTTGGGCTAGTAAATAAGATGTTCTTTTCATGAGCGCAACTCTTTAGCTATTCATTGAAGAAGACCATGAACCTGCTTTGGGGTGGAAGGCGTAGCTACCAGAAGACAGTATATGAACCAGAGACGCCTGGAGATGAGAACACAGAGACCACGAAACCCATTCACCCTCCCCTCTTCCCCCCCAGTCACTTGCAGAGAATCGCAGGTTCACAGAATGTACTTCTCTCTACTTGAGTGGGTTTTATTTTATTTAAACCTCACAATGCAGTAACCAAACCCTTACTAGGTTTAAGAAAAGCATTTGCCTTGCAATTCTGGTCCCGCCACTGCATCAGTCACATTATATAAAGAAATCCAAACCCCGATACATCATTCCTTTTCAGAACTCATCTATAATTCAATCCACACTAAGAACCTTCACACAAAGAAATGGCTTTTACTGGGAGGTTACACATATCACCTGGATGCAAAAAGAGAGTACATTTTTCAAATACATTTCCTGGGCTCCAAAGCCTGTCTGATATGTTTATGAGGGAAGAAAATGGAAGTTTATATGTTCTACTAGCCATGTGGAAAGTATGAAAGCCTTCTATAGTGGAAAGAAAAATGAGAGAAGTAAAATTAGGATAACAGGGGGAAAGGCAGGGAAGAAAGCAGGCTGACAAAATCATTACATCTTAATTTCTGATACCAGTATGACTGTGTATTTCAAAAGTGAGTTTAAAAGACTCATTCAGGAAAAAAACTCACTTTTATATACCACATCCACACCCAGATTGATATTTATTTAACAGGGGTGAGAAGGTAAGTGGTAGCATCACGATGAAAGTGGAGTACAATACAAAAAGAAAATACGAGAGAAATTTGCAGGAAGAGACAAGACTAAACAATGAACAAGAATAGAGTCAACTGCCACCTGGGAAACCACACAAGCAGATCCTCACTTCATCCAGGAGGCAGCAGCTCTCACATCTCTTACAACCAGAAACCTTCCCCCAGCAAGAGACTCGAAAGGCACCAGGCTGAGTTAATTCCCACCACGTGCTTTTTCTCTGTGCACGTATCTCAATGCGTCATCCTCCTTTGAAGCAAAAGACTCCTTAATCCAATTCAAATTGCCAACATCAGTAAATCCTTTGCCTCAGCATTTAAATGCCAATACCAATTAAATACCAACAGCAACTTAACTACTGATACGGTCTTCACTACATTCAGGAAATCCAGGCAGAAGTTCAGTGAGCATTAATTCCAACACTACTTCATCAATTCCAATTCACTCAGTGCAAAGAAATGAGGTAATTTGCTGGCCACACTGACGATGCCTCCAACTGGACTGAAATAACTCCACAAGCAAATAAGAAGGGACAAACTGAGTTGCAATCCACCAAACCTGAAGGACGTTTTCACCAGTGCTTCCGGGCTATCTAGCTGAGGCAACTCATCAGCCAGGATTTCCTCCGGTGGCCGGGGGTCATGGACAATCATTGGCCGTGGCTTCTCCTTGACATTCTCTGTGAGCCCGTCGATGAGGGAGTTCCACAGACAGTTCTGCGACTTAGACCCTGAGGCATGAGGGGAAAAAAGGGAGGTAAGTGAGTTACCAACCAATTCCATGTCCCGCCTTACCCAACTCAGGATTTTCAAAAGCAGAGCAAGAACACTGACATATTTTTCGTGATCTCCAACAACATCAGAGGGCTCCAAAAGATTTTGGTCAGGCAACTTAGGGAGTAACCAGGATTTTTTAAATTTACATACAAAAATAGGCTAATACTCTGAGTATTTCAACTCATAGTTAAGTATTATGGATATATATCCTGTCTCATTTCAGTGGTAATCAACTCCAGCTCCTGACAGACTTGTTGGTATTTACTGAAATATTGATTCAGCAATTGGAAGTACATAAAGGACTACCATTTTAGAGAACAGTAGGGTGTTCAGACATGTCTCCCCTGTGAACTTATCTTGCCTAAGGCCCAAGTTTCAAGACTATTCTATGGAGACACCCACCCCCAAAAGAGGGCCCCATCTCTAAAAACAAGAACCCACTACAGGCAGGTTCATTCTTCTGGAAGATCAAGGCTCAAGGAAAACTACACTGAATGTTTATCAATATCCTACCCTACAAACACTCCAAACATATGGGATGGACATTAAAGGCAGACATGAAGTAGATATGGTGCCACCAAATAGGGCCTGATCAGCCAGGTAATCAAGGTGAATATCAACAATGCTAAGTTATACTGATATCAGGTATCCTTGATATGATGTGATAAAAAGGGCACATTACCTACATGGTTTTTCTCCCCAAAATATATAACCCCAGCGCATTAAGCATGTTTCTAGCTTCTGTCAACTTGATATTTTAATATCTGCCTTACACGCACATCCCAGACACGCCCTATTCTGGACAACCAGAAAATATGCTGAGTCACCCTGCCTTGGCCTCCCACCTCCCACACCTTCCCCCTCCTCCCTCCTCTCAATTCTTCAGGAAGAGTTCCCCTCCCAGGGGCATACTTTTCAGATACAAACCAACTAAACCAGAGTCCACACCCCAACACCTCCCTTACCAAGCTTTCACATCCTGAGCCACTATTCACCTGCCCCAATGACCCCAGACAGGTACCAGACATCAAGGGACAGCCCCTGTGCCCCAGAGCCCACTGAAATCATTCACGCTAGCCAATCCTAAGCCTGCTTACCTGGCAGAACCCATTCCTTCCTGCAGAAACTACAGTAAAGACTCCTGCCCACAGTTCCTCCCTCCCTCTGCCTCCCAACAACCCCAATGCTTCCCAGCATGGCCTCCGTGGTACGATGTGTACCCCCTCTTTTGGGATCTGTGAACATTAACAAATGATCTTTTCAATGGCAAACCCCTGATCTGTTGGCCTTACCACACCTAAATAATAATAAAATCTGTTAGAACAGTCTCGTCATAGGGAAAATATCAGACAAATCCCAAATGAGAGACACTCTGCAAAACATCAGACCAGTACTCCTCAAAATCATCAAGGTAGTCAAAAACCAAGGAAAGTCTGAAAAACTGTCACAGCCTAGAGGAGCAAAGATAGTACGAAGAGTTCCCAAATACTGCATTCCCAGTTTCCCCAATTATTAAGCTCTTATACTGTATGGTACATTTGTAACAATTAATGAAGCAATATCGATATACATTATTATTAACTAATGTACATACTTTATTCAAATTGCCTTAGTTTTTCCTAATGTCCTTTCTAAGTTTTAGGACCCCATCAGGATACCATGTTTAGTTACCATGTCTTTGTACCCTCTTTGCAAATTTTCTGTAAATCTACAAATGTTCTAAAATTAAGTTATTATAAAAATACAAATAAGTATTAAAAATAAATAAAAACAGTTATTATTCTAAAGATCTATGAGTAAGTTATTTTTTTAGGATAGAGACTGAGGGCATGACCTTTATCATTACCCAATTACCATTGGCCAGTGCTGGTTATGCTCTTCCCAGAGGAAAGAAAGTTCCAATATACAGTCAGTTCTCTGAGTCCTGCACCCATGGAGCTGTATCTATTCAGAGGGGATTGGCTTTCTCTACCCAACCCATGCAGAAGGAGGACTTTTTCTAATTCACACAAAGACTCACCATGGGGCATGAGGAGGTGGGCATGGAGGGGTGAGGAGTGGTGCCAGCTAATGCACGTGCACGTGACTGGTGGGTAGAGACAAGATTCGTATGCTCATGGGGATGCCTCCTGACCAACCACCCACAGCCCACAACAGAAGAAACCATCGTAGTTCTTTTACCGGAAGGCTGTCTCTGCAGCTAAGATCAAAAGAACTTCACACACAAAAGGGAGCACCTCACAAGGATCCCTGAGCCTTCACCAATGGGTCTGAAAACAACTCTTTTAATGATCATGGTCACAACTGACCTTTTGGGGGTGTCCCACATCCAAACTGCTTTTGTGAAAACAGGAGAAAACTAAAGCACATTAAGGGCAGGAAACAGAGCCCTGCAACTCCTGAAATGCAAGACAGCTTTTTTAAAGTCCTAAACACATATGTTAATAAGATCTGGTTCCATTAATGAAGGTCTGGTTCTATGTTAACAAAGGTCTGGTTCTAGGAGGAAGGCAAAAACAGCAGCCTGTTTTCTTAAATTTGATCTATGAAGGCCTTACAATAAACTCCCTGCCCATTTCCCTTCATTTTTCATTTACTCATTCAATATACACATTTTGAATTCCCTCAATATGCCAGGTTCCATTCTGGGCTCTAGAAATAGAAAAATGAATGAGATTGGTTCCCTTGGGATGAGTCAACCTATAAGCAATCACAATAAAGAGCAATGCATCATAACTAAGGGACAGAGGGAGTGCTATAGGAGGCAGAGGAGGGCTCATGCACTCTGCCTCGGGGCCCTGGGGAAAGCTACACAGAGAACATGCCGTCTGATATGGGTCTAAAGCAGGAACAGATCTTCAGCAGATGGGGAAGAGAGAGGCGAACAATCAGTGCAAATAGCACGTGCAAAGGCTCAGAGGGAGAACAAAGCAGCTTGAGAGAGGAGGCAGTGACCTGAGATAAGGCCAAAGATTGGTTGTGCAGGGCCTTGAATAAAATGCTAATCATTTTAGAATTTCTTCTGTAGGCAAAAAGAACTAAAGATTTTTAACCAAGGTTATGGTGACATAACCATCTCTGTGTCCCCGAAAGGAAACTAGGGTGCTGTAGAGTAGTGAACTGGTGGGGAATAGCAGGTCTCTATGAAGAGATCTGTGAATCCACTGTATCTGTAGACAAAATAACAAAGTCTATATATACGACTAATTTTTAAGTATATATAGATGTGATTAACAAACTACAAATTTATGTAAAAACACTAATGAATTTATAATAGCTTTTTCACCATTTTCTCAGTCAGTGAATCAGAAGGGTCATGTGATCCTAGCTATCTCTCCATTAGGGGTCCCGTGTGTACATGCAATAACACCTCAAGAAGTTGTACCAACAGCTACAAAGATACACTGGCAAGTTTAAAAGAAGACTGTGACAGAAGCTATAAATAGGATTCATTCAACATTCATTCCCAACTCCCTTTTTACTTGCCTTCCTCTTTGAAGAGGCTAGAAAACAATATACTCAATTTCCCAGGCTCCCTTACTGCTATGGCTAACCATATGTTATAATTCTGGCCAATGAAATGGAAGTGGAAATTCCTGGGACTAGTGTCTCTTTCAGAATAAAAAAGTAAAGTCTCAACAAAAGAAAAACATTTTTGTCCCTTTAAATTTTGCCTTTCCCTATTTTCCCCTTTGCTCTTTCTTCTTATTGGAAGGTGAAAATGTGTTAGAGCTACAGCAGCCATCTTGTGGCCATGAGGTGACAAACATTACAGCAAAAGCCTACATCTTGCATATGTAAAAATAGAAAGGTGAAAAGAACCTGAATCCCCGACAACACAGTTGAACAGCTTCCCTTGTCTCCCTCATCTCCAGATTTCCAGACGTGATCATGTGAATACTGACTTATTACATTCTTAGGTCTTTGGTTGTTGGTAGCCAAATGCTTTCCTAAATGTCATATATCTGCTCAGCATATTAACATAAAGGTAATCCCCATATCTAAATGATACACCACCTATAAAGTACTAGGAACTGCCATTTCAGTAAACCCTCCAATTATCTTGTGAAAGGCATAACTACACTGCACAATTTTCTCATGTTAAAATTATTAATTTGTCAAATGCAAACAGTTATAACACTACAATTTTTATAGCTTATTTTGGCATTTCCTTACATTTTTTAATATTCTGGGAAACAAAAACATGGAAATGGCCTGGTTCTCTTGACCTATGAGAACCCAGAGAACAATCACTCTCATGGGATAGTCTTTGATTTGTTTTTTGTTTTGGTTTGGTTTTTAACTTAAGTGAGGAGGCGGGGGGAGTCTTGCTCAAAAAAATGTTGGGAACCAGCAATACAGAGAATGTTCCAGTTGGGAGGTGTGTGTGAGCCTAAAACTGGGTGATCAGCCAAAAGACAACTTGGCCGTGAGAAAATGAGGGGTCTGGAAAAGCCCAGTGATAATGAAGACAGAGAGAAATGGGTGGATTTAGGAGATAAGCAAGTAGAATCAGTAGGATCTGGTAACTGATTGGGTGTAGAGGATGAAGAGAGAAGTGGTAAGATGGATTGTGGTTTCTGTTTAAGCAGCCAAGTAGACTGTGATGCCATTAGAAAATGCTGGGGGTGGAGCAGCTCATGGGCCTATAGTTGAATCGTGCTCTGAAAAGCTGCATTTCAAGATAGATAATATAGGCAAAGATTCCCTCCATATTCATGAAGAGGAAGCACACAGATGATGAATACATGATTCAAATGAGAATACTCTATTTCAGCAAACACTTCTATCGTGACTAAGATAAGAAAATTTTTCATAGGATGATAAAATGAGGGGAAAATTACACTTCTCACTGAACCCAAACAAAACTAAAATAATGATAAATGTTTTGTTTTGTTTTTATAAATCTATTTATTTATTTATTTATTGGCTGCATTGGGTCTTCGTTGCTGCACACGGGCTTTCTCTAGTTGCTGCGAGCGGGGGCTACTCTTCATTGTGGTGCGCAGGCTCCTCATTGCAGTGGTTTCTCTTGTTGTGGAGCAAGGGCTCTAGGCGTGTGGGCTTCAGTAGTTGCAGTACATGGGCTCAATAGTTGTGGCTCACGGGCTCTAGAGCACAGGCTCAATAGTTGTGGCACACGCGCTTAGTTGCTCCATGGCATGTGGAATCTTCCCAGAGCAGGGCTCAAACCCATGTCCCCTGCAGTGGCAGGTGGATTCTTTACCACTGCGCCACCTAGGAAGTCCATGAAAAATGTTTTTAAAGAAGGGTAATATCAAAGCCCCAGCCCTGTCCTGGAGTGTTTCAGCCATAATCTGACTTGATAAAAGCTGTAATTTAAGTAGAACTTGGGCTCCACACACAAGGATCTAATTATAACAGCTCCTTAGTACCTATATCACCATATCACCTATAACCTAGCCCTAAGGCACAAACCTGAGAGAGATCCAGGAAGCTGGCATAACACAAAGCATTATGAGGAGAATTTTGCTCTTTCTGTTTGACTCTCTTTCAGAAAGTAAATTATTGACAACAGTCTGCTGTACATGAACAACACAATACAAAATAGGAAGACTTCAGAACAGTGGATACGCCTGGGGCATGAGTCCACTGATATACACCAACCATCAACAGAAGGAATTTATGATTGTGCCCCCAGTACTCTAGCACAGTGCAGAGCACTTCAGAGCTCTGTGTGGATCCTTCAAGATATACGGGAACTTTTATTACAATATCCCTGCCCTCAAGAAACTTTGGAGAAGCAGAAAAATGTGAGGCAGCTACTGAATGGTTCAGAGCCAGTCTTTCGAAAAATGAATCAGTTTTCCCCTACCCCTCATCCCCATCCCTTCCATAAACATTGTTAAGAAAAATGGTTAAAGACTTGAAATGAAAAAAAAAATTTAGTGAATAGCCTGTCTAGCTCACCCATCTCAGTTATCTTCATTTTCTATTACCTCGTAGCTATTTCACAGTTCTGTAAATTGGAGAAAACTAATGGTGATGCAAATGATTTTTGTTTTTAGAAATGTAAAGTATGTCCCATGGAATACAATTAATTACTGCCCTGTAGATCTGATGCATTTTGCCAGTTTTACATCTAACAAGCAAATTCATCTCAGCATTCCTGACAGATTTGTATATTTGCTCCTTGGATTCTCCTTCAAACCAGTTGTAACATCTTACTGGTTTCTTCATCAATTAATGAGTTAAGTAAGATCTTTATCACATATTCACTTTGGATTCGTATGATTTTTTTGCTATCCTTTAGCAATACCGAAGTCCTCACACTGTACATAACCAATATTTGCTGCATCCCCTTGAGAAATTCCTATAATTAACCTAACCATATTAGTGGTCAGTTGAATTAACTATGCCACATATATATAATGGGCTACTAATATCCCAAAGAGAAAGATCTCTGTAAACTGATGAGGAGTGATTTCCAATATGTATTCTAAAGCAACATGCATGAGCTGTATATTATGGTGTCTAGTATTTGACAGTAAATTATGCTATCTCTGGAGTAAGAGATAGGGGAAATGTCTTTGCATATTTTTGCAAAAAGACAAACAAGAATAACAGACTATAAACCATGAAAAATGGTTATCTACAGGGGGATGGGTTGAGAGGAGGCAGAATACATTAAAGATAAGAGGAAGACTGCATTTGCAGATAGTTTTTACTTTTGAACTATGTAAATGTTTTAATATTCAAAAAGAAAATCAAATCAACAAGGAATAAAGAAATCCTAAAACTGGATACAAAAGAAACAATATATAACTGTATATCAAATTGGTAATATAACCATAATGGAAAACAAGGATTAACTCAAATATCTTTTGAATATAGTATTCCAACTACACATCCTCAGAGACCAATTCCAAGGGCACACACACAAACATATACACTGCAAAGAAAGCTTGAACTTTCATTAGTAGGTTTCTGGTCAGTAGCAATCATAAAGTAATCTAAATTATGTCATATATATTGTAGGGAAGTGCAAATGAGCAACTATCATGAGGGGGCAGGGATCCAGAGTTCTCACTTCAGGAGAAGGAAAATACAAGTGGGCAACAGGAGAATGTGAAGAAGAACCTTGTGGTTTGGGATCTGAATTAGGACTATCAATATGAACCCAAGATTGTTTTCAACAGGCCTTGAAGAGATGTTTGCTGAGTAAATTAATTAGTAACGATGGACTATTTTTCAAAAAGTAAACCTTTAAGGCAAAAGGTGAATGAGAATGGTTTCAACAATTTCAAGTAAAAAATATATCACAGGAAACATATTAAGAGTGAAACAAAGAATACCACCAAACCCAGAAAAAGGGGGCTTTCTTAGCCAATCCTGAATTGCTTCCAATGTAGGGTCTTGGCATAGTTTCCTTCTAGAAAGCAGACCCTGAGACAAGGGCTCGTGGCAAGTAGGTTACTTGTAAGTGATCTCAGGAAGCAGAAGTGAGTAGAGAGAGTGAATCAGGGTACAACAAGGGAAAGGCAGCACACAGGTGCAATATTGAGTTATCACCATGCTTGGTTATTAACCATGTTTTAGTTGGTGCATTGAAACCATTGGTCAATTTAGACCATTGACATTCAAATGATTATTGATATAACTGGATTAATATCTACCATATTTATTACTGTTTTCTCTTTGTTGCCTTTGTTTTTTGTTACTATTTTTTGTCTTCCACTGTTTTGCTGCCTTTTGTGGTTTTAAATGAGCATCTTATGATTCCCTTTCTTAGCATATTGCTTATCATTATTTTTTTAACTTTTTTTAGTTGTTGCCCAAGAGTGCACAATAGATTACAGCTAATCGAAGTTCACTTTCAAATAATACTATACCACTTCACAGGAATAACAACAAAATAATCCTAATTCCTCCCTCCTGTCCCTTATATTATTGCTGTCAGAGATCTTCAGGGGAGCTGTAGGTGATGCTCAGAATGATCCTCCTGAGGAATAGAAGAGGGAACATTTATCTACAGGCTCTCATCCCATGGACAAGGGTAACACCATAGGGTATTAAATCCCCAGCCCTCTGGGTCTACTATGCATGACTGTAGGGCAATTTCCACATCATCAGAGAATCCCTGGGACAGAAATCAAGGGAAAGCAGTACAGCTAGAGCTTTAAAAGTGGGCCAACAGGATGTGATGCTGAGTTCAAAAGGTACCCAATAGAGTTTCCACAGTCTTTGAATCCCATCTGCTACTCATTCCTGCCTTAGGAGGATCACAGCCCCCTGACATGGCTGATCCCAACTCAATCTGATGGGAGCCTTTGGGGCACTCTCCTCTTTGAACTCCGAGAGAATAAGGAAGAACTCTTCCTCTGATTCTCCACAAATGTGGGCAGAGCAACCTCCAGGGACACTGGAATGGTCTGTTCTGACAATATGAAAAAAATAGAAATTCCCCTGCTCTAATTTATTTTAAGTTGACTTTGAAAGCATGAAATGTTTCTGACTAAGTAGAAGCAAAAATATGGAAACAGAGTCACACAGGTCTCTCTCAATAATATCAAAAACCCCATGAGGGAAATCATAGATAAACTAAGCCTTCAGGGTACCAAAAATAATGTGGCTCAGGTGCAGGAGATGAGCAACTCCATTCAGCCCACTCCATCTCATCTGTTTCTGCCCACTCCCCTCCCCTCCCCATCCCAGCTTTCCTCTCTCCTTTGACTTGTTTCTGACTCTCATTCAATGCCCATTACATTCTTCTTTCCTGTTATCACCCCCTCTGTCCCTGACATAAATCTTCTCTCTTCTCTTCACAAAGACAACTTTTTGTGTACCCTATGAACACTCCAGATTGATTATAAATCTTCCAGAGTCACCAACTCTGGTAGCAGCATCCTTACAACTGAGCTTATCAGGAGAACAAGTGCTCAGATTCAGATGTAACCAACATTTGTTTAGTACTTGCTATGTGCTGGGCATTGTCATGATATCTTCATCTGCATTACCTCATTTAATCATCACACCAACCCTCCAAAGTAAGTGTTATTGAAACATTATTGAACACTAGGACATTAAGGCTCCAAGAGATCAAATCACCTAGATTATAGAGTTAGAAAACACAAATTGCTTTGACCAAAAATTCTCCTTCTCCTAATCCAGGGCTCAGGTGATATATCACGCCATTTGTATCTTATTTATGAGTAAATGATCTACACATAGTGAAGATCAAACAAAATATTCTGTATTTTTTACTATGAAAAAGACATCCTTTTACATAAGTAGTAAGATACACCCCATCTGCAACCAGAGAGAACCTTGGTGTGTAGTCTCTTGCATGTTTGCTGCTTCCTTTAAAGAAGGAAGGTTTAAAGAAGGAGGTTTGGGCTGCAGGAAGAAATGAATAATACAAGATGAGTTTAATGGGTTAAGAAACAACAAGAAGGCAAGAAAATGAGAAGAGAAAAATCTAAATCCGAAATAACTACAGATTCATTATGAAGTGTGTCTAATGGTGGCAGCCTGATAAACTGCTGGCAGGAGGAGCCCAAGGTGATGTAGTAATCCCATTTAAATCTGACAAGTGACATATCAACTCGGTTCCCAATTAAAAAACACACACACACATGCATTATGCTGGCAGAAGGCTGAGAAGTTAGAGCCTTACAAAGGAAAGAAGAGATTTAATTCTCTACAAAGGTTAGAAAACAAAAAAGAAAAAACCTTGGAAACCTTCAGCGGTTCTCAAAATATCTATAATGTGGCATTCGTTGGCATTCTCTCCTTTTGCAAGGATAAGCCTCCTAAAATTCCCAGGGGGTAGGAAAATTGGGGCTTGGGTACGGAGGTCAGGAATGAACTTAATAAAGCCCAGATGAAGAGTTTTATGCTCACTAAAATAAAACAATAACGATGGTACAGAAAGTAAAATAGTAATAATGTTTTGAATATCTTTAAATCAGTCACACAGGTACTGCTCTGTTATTTTCAATATACTAAGTCTTGGTTTTAGAAACTTTCCAGAAATTCTGCCTCCTGAAATTTCAAAGAGGTTTGAAAATTTAATTCCATTTCAGATATTATATACACTGAGGTTGGGGGGAGGGGGGCGCTAGCAAAATGTAAGAATACAACTTGATTTGTGATGACATATTCTAAATTCTCAAATATGTTGGGGTTTATTTCTGAGCTATCATGTTAAATTAACCTTTTTAACAGCTGAATCACATTATTTTACTTATTATAACTTTATAATATCTGATAGTGCAAGACCTCCCCCTTTCTTTCAGCTTTTCTTACTTGTTAAAGTCTCTAAGAAAACCTTAGTTACAATCACTTTTTTAATTTCTAATGAGAAATCTCCCTTTTGAATTTATATTGAGATGGTATTTAACAAAAGTATAATTAATTGTTTCATTAATTTATTTCTTCATAAGAATTATCACCTTCACAATATATCATGTTGTCATCCAGGTAGACAAAATGTCCTTTCAGTGTGGAATATCTAACATATTTGTTTACCCAAGTGTCATTTCCTCCCTACTTATAATAGCCCCTCTCACTTTATTTTGGGAACATCTCCTCCCCCATTACTCATCTCTTGTGAGTCTGATGCGCTTTCTAGCTATGCTATTCCGTGGCCCTAACCTCAGTAATAAGTCGAGGAGTGGGTATACAACCCAATCTCAGATAATTACAGTTCTTCCCTGCAGTATTTTTCATACTGAAACCAAAGAGGAAAGTCACTTCCTTCCCTTTAGATTGCTAGTGTCAGCAACCATGTCCCAATCAATACATGGAGGAGCCTGAGAAAATGAAGCCAGTACCCTCAAGGAAAGCAGAAAAAAAGAATGAGAGTGGCATGTTGCTGGTTCTAACCCCTTATATTCCCAGATCTGTGAGCTTTCTACAGCTCTTCTATAGATCTGTGAACTACTATTGTAGCCTTCCAGCAAATCTCCTTTTGAACTTAGGAGAGTTTGAGTTGAGTTTCTGTCATCTGCCAACCAAAAGGCTTCCCACGTATTTCAGACTTAAATTTCCTTCGGTAAAGTTTCAATGTTCTGTCTTGGAAATTCTTAATAAGTTTGTTCCCTGGGCATTTTATATGTTTGTCACTCATTAATAGAGTACATTTTTAATTATATATTTTACATTGTTATTGCTGGAATATAAAATAGCTACTCATTTGGTATATTTACTTAATAGTCTAGATCCTTACTAAACTTTTACTCTTTTTAAGGATTTTTCATTGTTTCTTTGTTTCAGTTTTGGTAAGCATATATATTATCGATAATAATTTATCATTCTCTTTTCTAATAGTTATGCCTCTTATTCCTGTTTCATGTCTTATTGCATTTGCTAAAACTTCTAGAAGAATTTTAAACCATATTGCCAATAGCAAGCAACCTTATCATTTTGCTGGCTTCACCTCATCTTCTATATATGAAATGTCTATGAAATTTTCTGTTGTAGCATTATTATAAATTTCCTTTGATAAACTAGTTGTTTGGGTGACTGTTGCAAGAAATAAAGTATTTAATGGTAATGGTTTTACCATCTATTGAGATGATCATGTGTTGTTTCTTCCCTATCTCTCTCTCTCTCTCTCATCTATCTCTGTCTCTCTTTCTCTCACTCTCACCTATTGATGTGTTAAATTAGTATCAAAATGGGAAAAAAAATTATTTTCCAGATGGAATCAAGTTTCCTCCAGGGAACTCTGTGGGAAAATATCTTGTTATGACAGAGAGTGGTTGGGGGAGAGAGAAACAACAAACAAAGAGTTAAACTATTCTTCATACAAAATGAACAGAATTTAGAGAAGAACAAGAACAAAGGAGAGAGGGTAAAAGGAGAGCAGAGAGAGAAGGCAGAGCAATATAGCTGCTGGAACCATACTTGGAAAAATAAGTGAAGAACTTTCAAAGAACATATAAGTCTGACATCCATGCTTAAGTTAAACACTGTGTGGAACTGCAATGTAACCACCTCTCTAGAACAGTAAATATCTCACACATAGGTTGCATTGTGAAAGTGATATTGGAGAGAGGCTTCAGAAATTATGAAGAATGGTCTGTGTCCCATATTTTGTTTGTTGTCTGGAAAAGAGTAAATCAACATCTGCAAGACATGAAGTGTAGGAAAAAAATTCAACAGACTCAGGAAAATAAAGCCAGAGATAATGAGAAGAAACCTAGAGAAACCCCTGAAAAATCCACTGATTGAATTTTAGAGATTGAAAGTGATGTGGAATGGGGATTTGAGACAACCATGTATAGGTCTTAAACGTCATATCTATATGACATCTAACTCATACTATAAAATGCTTCTTAATAGTGAAGCCACCTTGCATTACTCAGGTAAGTTTTGGTCATGTTGTATTGTTTTTGTAATATACTTAGAGATTTGCATTGCTAGAGTTCTATTTAAGATTTTTTGCATACTATATTCATAAAGGAAATTAGTCATTAGTTTCTTCTCTTATGTAGTCATCATCATGGGAATAACTTAGTCTCTGATGTTTGAATAAAATTGCCTATAAAACTCAGGGTCCAAAGCATCTTTAGCAAAGTAATCATTTCCCAAATTTTTCAATGTCTTCTTTTGTTATTGCTGCATTCACAGTATCTATTTCTTTTGGAGTCAATATTTTCCTTTAGAAATTGCCATTTTGTGGAGATATTCAATTTTATTAGCACAGATTTCTATGGCATTTTGTATTTTAATCTTCACCTATACATTAACAGTTTTGAGTATTTCTTTACTTATTTATTTTCTTCTCTGTTTACTTTCTATAGCTGTTTGTCCAATATGGTAGCCATTAATCAGACATGGTGACAAATTTAGATCAGTTAAAGCTGAATAAAATTATATTCAGTATCTTGTAATAACCTATAATGGAAACGAACCTGGAAAAGAATACACATACACACACACACACACACACACACACATATATATATGTGTAGATGATTTACAATGTATTAGTTTCAGGTGTACAGCAAAGTGATTCAAGATATATCTGAATCACTGAAACTAACACAACATATAATATACTTCAATTAAAAAATTAAAATAAAATAAAATAAAAATTGAATAAAATTAAAAATTTACTTCCTCGATTGCACTAGTCACACTTCAAGTGTTTAACAGACACATGTGACTAGTAGCTACTGTGTTGGACAGTGCCAATATAGAACATTCTATCATCATAGAATGTTTTCTGGACAGTGCCATTCTAGAGGTTACTTTTATTGCCTTAAGGAGCTAGTTCTTGAATCTATACATTCTACTTTTTTTCTCATTTCTAATCCATTTGTTTTTGCTTTTGGATTGATATTTTCATTCCCCTACTTTGAATAAGTATATTATTCCTCTTTTTAAGTTACTTTGTTTTTTTAAAGCAGAGCACTTGTGTCTACAGCTTTGGATGCATGTCACCAGTTTTGACATGCCAACTTCTCATTGGATATCCTTTCTAAGAAGACTGCAATGGAAATTTTCATTTCCTTTTTGACCCACAAGTTGACTATTTCTGAAAAAATATTTCAAATGGTTAAGTATTTTTGGTTGTTGTCATTTACGTCTTTCTTCTTTCTTTCTTCCATTCTTTTTTCCTTTTTCCTTCCTTTTTTCCTTCCTGCTTTAAATCTTTTTTTCTCTTTACTTTCTAGATTTTACAACAGTCAGAATTTATAGTCAGAGATTATGTTCTATGTGACCTAATCTTGATTTGGGGAATCTGCTTATGTTTCATCCAATACATGGTAATTTTTGTAACTATTTCACGTGCACTGAATTTAAAGAAAAGATTCACTCTATGTATAGAAAACAAGGTACAGAGCTATCACATCTCCATGTGGACTACATCCTTTATCAATAGAAAGTGACTCAGCTCTTTATCCCTTGAATTCTGCTTTTTATAAAGTTTAATACTGCCACAGCTATCTCCTTTTTCTTTGTGCTCACCTGAAACATTCTTGCTTTTCTTTTTTTGCTTTAGTTTTGCCTTTAAAATAATATATAGTTGTAATAATTGGAAAACTATGACAGTTACCTTTAAACATATACATTCTTATATACTGTTTCTCTTATTATATTACTATCAACATCAATAACAACACAGTTTCCATTGACTGCTGCCTGTATGAGATGATTAAATTAGCCTTCCTAGACTTCCTATTCCTCTATGCCCTTTCAACTGATGTTATGTGAATTTTTATATTTTATTTCTAAATTGTTATTTTAATATTCAGAAGTTCCACTGTTAAGAAATATGCTTCACATTACATTTTGTTTTCTAAATTTATGTCCAATAGTTATTTGGACTTAAGGATACATTTACCTGGTTTTGGTGCTCAACAGTTCTCTAACATAATAACATCACTTAGAGCAGCACTGTCCAATAGAACAGATATAAGCACATGTGTAACTTTAAATTTTCTGGTAGCTACATTTATTAAAGACAAGCAAGTGAAATTAATTTTAATAAATCTTGTTCAAGTCAATAAATCCAAAATATTATATTTAAGCAGGTAATCAACATAAAAATTATTAATGAGATTTTTATATTATTCTTTTTTTTCAAAATCCAATGTGTATTTACACTTACAGATCTCAGTTAGGACTAGCCACATTTCAAGTGCTCAATAGCCACGTTTTATGAGACAACAGCTCTACAGAATTTATTTTGACTCATGTTTCAGTTGACTTAAGTGTATCCTCGAATAATTCTTTCCAAGAATGACACGTTGGTTAATGAGATACATATGAACAACAACTTAGGTACAGATTTATTGAACTTACATTAAACTTTGGCCAATTTCTTAATTATCTTCTGCTACTTATATGCTGTAGAGAATAAGGAACCAAGTCTGATAGTGTTTTTATCCTTTGTAGGCAGACATTTTTCTTTATCTTTGTATTTCAAAAATTTTGCTAGCATATATGTAATTGTGGTTTACTTTTACTGATTTTTTTTTTTTCCTGAAACACAACAAGCCCTTTCAATATGCAAACTCTGATCTTACTTTTTTCTGTTCAGGCAAGCTGCCTTCAACTTTATCTTTGATTACTGCTTCTGTTCCAATTGTGTGACTTTAGTCTCAGAATATCTATGATTAATTTATTTGTGTTGGTTTGTTCTTCTCTGACCTCTTACTATCTTTTCTCATTGTTTTCCATTCTTCATCACTTCCATCTATAGTCTAACACAGTGATTCTCTTTGTGTTCCAATCACTGATTAAAATCTTTTCAGCATCATTTCTACATTCCAGTGAGGATTTTAATTCCTACGTTTCATATTTACTTTCTTTGCATTGTTTCTTTTTGCATCTCAACTCAAAATCAACCTGCTTTTCTTCTTACTGCTTTCTGCTCCTACCTCATAGGGTGTATGTCTTTTTGCTTCTTATGGAGAATGCGGATATCATTTACATTTTTTCTTTTGGATTCCACATTAAGTCATTTTTCAGAAGTTTACTTTGTAAGTCTTTAGGATGGTACTTCATTTCCCTAGTTCATTCATTCCTTCCTTCCTTCCTTCCTTCCTTCCTTCTTTCCTTCTTTCCTTCTTTCTTTCTTTCTTTTTGCTGTACTGTGTGGCTTGCAGGATCTTAGTTCCCCGACCAGGGATTGAACCCCAGGCCCTCCTCGTGGTGAAAGCACGGAGTCCTAACCACTGGACAACCAGGGAATTCCCTGAAGTTTTATCTTAGATTTAACCCTAGTTTAATCATTCTAGAATGCAAAAAGATTGATACAGAGCTTGTTGTTTTCTAAAAGGCAAGGTATGTAAGTCACTATAGATTTCACTCACTGTCTACATGGGCTGCCAGGTAAATTCAGCAGAAAGAACCCAGAGTAAGACTGACGTTCATATTCAAACAGCTAGCTTTCATAATAAGTAACGCATAAGCCAAGCCTAAAGAGAACAGTAAGAACAGTGCCCAACCTGCTTCAAAGCAGAGCCTTGCATCTGTCTTTACCCAATTGATGGGCACAGCTCCTACATAATTTTCAAAGTCTATTTAGAAATTCATCTGGTGCAGTGGATCACTATATAGTGAGACCATCAATTCCAAGAAGAAATGTCTCAATTACTCTTTGCCACACATCAAAAGAATGAGTCTGTTCAGCAGAGTAATGATGTAGACAAGATTAAAGGGAGACTGTTTTCAAGAACTTTGACAGCATTCATTTAGTATACTAATTAAAAGAGAAGCTTTATCTACTAAGAGTGAAATCTACTTGACAAACACTTTGTCAATGCTTAGTGTAAGTTGGGTAATTGAGAGTTAGAAGATATTATTTTTCAAGTTTTCTATAATTTAGACTATCACTAATTCAAACACCACCTCCCCCATAATTGTGAAAATTTTTTGATACATAACTACCTTAAAGTATGTTAATGTCTGCAAAGCATGCAAAAATCCAAGTCTAACCATCTGCTGGATGATTCATTTGTAAATCTGCCTAGTGTTCCATTGGGAAGTTTTAGGATTGATTTTTAACCTCATTATAAAAACTTGGTGGGAATGAATTCGGTAATATAGTCTATATGAAAGTGCTCTGAGTACTTGGAAGAATGTGCCACATTCATCCTAGACATGTTTAAATGGTATGTGTACTGTGATCATAAATACAAGTGTTTGAAAGTAACTGTTTGGAGATTTGGAGTTTTAATCAAAAGTTCCAGAAAAACAGAGGCTTTGGGGACAATATATTAGTCACAGAGAAGACCTCTTCCTAATTTTGGTCCAAACTAGCCATTGCCGGTAATGAACAATGGATCATCTGTTAGTGGTAAGCTCTTTTTTAGGAAAAAAAAACTGTGATTTACTCATTTTTACACTCTTGCACCCAAAATTTCCTTCAAGGTTAACTTTTTTTAATCTGCTTCTAAGATATCTGCTTCTGAGGCTGTAAAAATATATTAAAAGCATGAATGAATCTCGTCAGTCTTTTCTTCCATGTGTTTTAATTGTACTGTGCATGAGTTTTCTTCAGTTTCTCACCCAGTTGGCTTCACATCTTGACCTCCCTTCCTATCTTGCCTTATATTAGGGAGCCTAGGTTCATAAAATTTACTGACTTGGAACCTAGACAATTCTTTCACAAGTTCCAAGAACTGCAGCTGCAAACATGAGAATTTTAACAGAACCCCCAGGACTGCACAATTGCAGGAGGAGTCATTCATAGCTTAGTCTGCAGGATGATGTCCTTGGAATTGCACATTTCAGAGCCTATAGGGCTGTTCGTGTCCACCCAGAGCTTCAACCCAAGACTTAGCCAGGGTGTAATACACACTATGGCAGGAACGATTGCACCACCTTGGTCTACCTGCCTGTTCAAGGAGGGGCGTAGACGGAGTACTTGGCACACAATAGATGCTCCATAAATACCGGTTGAAAAGAAGGCATCACAGGAAGTCGTGACTGGTAAATTATGGGAGTCCTGTAAGTTAAAATGCATCTGACTTCTTTCCGTCTAGGTAACTGAGTATGGATCCCTAAGAGCTGTCCAGGCAATGAGTGGGATTTCTCCCCTTTTTGGAATTGTTACAGATCTGGAACATTCCCATTCACTCTGCTTTCAGTCCAACTTAACAAACATTTATTGAACGTTTAATATATACTCACTGGCAAGGCATAGTTTCTGCCTTCAAGTAACTCAACATATAGTAGGGAAACAGTCAATAAAGAGCTATTTATAATACAGTATGAAGCAAATAATAACTGTGTAGAAATGTGTAGATGCCAAACAAATGAGGGAGTGATCATTTTATCCTGGGGGGGGGGTCAGAACAGGCTTTATAGAAAAGGTGGCTTATGAACAGAGTTTTGAGAGATGAATGGGTTGGCATGGTGATCAGCTGAGGGAAATGTGTGCAAAGGTACAGAGGAGTGAAACAGCATGGGAGGGCAAGTACTTTCATTTCTCTTGGGCTTAAATGATGAATTAGGGTGACAGAAGAGGTTAGCTGGGGCCAGATTTTGTTCTGTGGTGTGCCAAGAGCTTTGTAACAAACTTTGTAACAAACTTTGTAACAAAGATCCCTTATAGGCTTTACCCAGTTCCCCTGAGGGTACCATTTTGTAACACTATAGTACATCACATCCAGGATGTTGACACAGATGCAGAACCTTGCCATCACCACCAGGATCCCTCACATTGCCCATTTATAGCCACACCCACTTCCCTCCCACCTCACTTCCTCCTTAACTCCTAGCAACCACTAATCTGTTCTCTGCTTCTACAATTCTGTCATTTCAAGAATACTATATACATGGAACGTATAACCTTTTGGGGCTGGCTTTTTCACTCAGCATCATTCTCTGGAGATTCAGCCAGGTTGTTGCATGTACCAATAGTTTGTTCTTTTCATTACTGAGTAGTACTCCATGGTATGAACATACCACAGTCTGCTTAACCACTCACTGGACAAATACATCTCGGTTGTTTCCAATTTGAGGTTACTATGAATAAAGCTTTTATAAATATTCATGTACAGGGTTTTTTAAATTGAGGTAAAATACACATAACATAAAATTCACCAACTTAACCATTTTTAAGTATACAGTTTAGTGGCATGAAGTACATTTACACTGTTGTATAACCATCACCACCAACCATCTCCAGAACTGTTTTCATCTCGCAGAATTGAAGCTGTGTACCCATTAAACAATATTCTCCCCTCCTCTGAGTCCCTGGCATCTATGATTTTACTTTCTTTCTCTATGAATCTGACTACTCTAGATACCTCATACAGCTAGAAGCATACAGCATTTGTCTTTTTGTAACTGGCTAGTTTCGTTTAACATTAAGCCCTCAAGGCTCATTCATGTCGCAGCATATGTCAGAATTTCCTTCCCTTTCATAAATGCATAATATTCCATTGTAAGTACCTATTGTACTTTGTTTATCCATTCATCCATCAATGGATGATGGTTGCTTCTACCTCTTGGCTACTGTGAGTAATGCTGCTATAAACAAGACAGTACAAATATCTGTTCAAGTCCTTGCTTTCAGTTCTTTGGGGTATATACTCAGAAGTGGAACTGCTGGATCATATGGTAATTCTATTCGTAATTTTTTGAGACCACCAAACTATTTTCCACAGTGGCTACACCATCTTACATTCCCACCAACAGTGCACAAGGGTTCTAATTTCTCTACATCCTCACCAACCCCTGTATCTTTTTTCTTTTTTTTGTCTTATACTAGCTATCCTAATACATGTGAGGTCACATATACAGACATTTGTGTGAATATAAGCCTTCATTTCTCTGGGATAAATTCCAAGGAGTGCAACTGCTGGGTCATATGATAGTTGCATGTTAGTTTTTTAAGTAACAGCCAAACTTTTCCAGTGTCTGTACCACCCGCAATATAAGAATGACGTGGTTTCTCTGTATCCTCACCAGGATTTGATGTGATCGCTATTTTTTATTTTAGCCATTCCAATAGGTGTATAGTGGTAATTCATTGTGGTTTTAATTTGTATTTCCCTAATGGGTAATGATGTTGAACATCATTTAAAGTGCTTGTTTGCCATCTGTACACCTTTTTTGGTAAAATGTCTCTTCATATCTTTTGGTCATACACTAAATTGATTGTTTACTTTTTTACTTTTGAGTTTTGAGAATTATAGATATCAGAACTTTCTTGGATAACAGCATTATTTGCAAATATTTTCTCCCTGACTATAGCTTGTCTTTTCAACCTCTTAACAGAGTATTTTTGTAGAAGAAATGTTTTATGTTGATGAAGTTCAATTTATCCATTTTTTCCTGTTATACATCATGTTTTTGATAAGTCTTTCTTTCCTAGCCTTATATCCCAAAGACTTTCTCCTGTTCTTTTTCTATGTTTCATAGTATTACATTTGACATTTAAGTCCATTTTTGTATGAGTTTTCAAATATAGGCTGAGGTTTGAATTTTTGCCTGTGAATGACCAAATACTCCAGCACCACCTGGCTACATTATCTCCACTGAATTACTTTCGCATTTTTGTCAAAAGTCAGTTGGACATATTTGTATGGATCTATTTCTGGCTTCTCTATTGTGTTCCATTGATCTATAGATCTATCCTTTTACCAGTATCACCTAGTCTTTATTTAGATATTATTTTAAAATCAAATACACCTATTCTTTGCACCTTATTCTTCTTTTTTCAAACATTTTACTTATTTTTTATTTATTTATTTATTGGCTGCATTGGGTCTTCATTGCTGCACATGGGCTTTCTCTAGTTGCGGCGAGCAGGGGCTACTCTTTGTTGCAGTGCACAGGCTTTTCATTGTGGTGGCTTCTCTTGTTGCAGAGCACGGGCTCTAGGCGCATGGGCTTCAGTAGTTGCGGCACACAGGCTCAATAGTTGTGGCTCACAAGCTCTAGAGCACAGGCTCAATAGTTGTGGCACACGGGCTTAGTTGCTCTGCAGAATGTAGGATCTTCCTGGAGCAGGGATCAAATCCGTGTCCCCTGCGTTGGCAGAGGGATTCTCAACCACTGCGCCACCTAGGAAGTCCCCAAAATTATTTTAACTATTCTACTTCCTTCGACACTTAAGGATGGGAGGCAAATTTGTTACTGCTGCAAAAGGGTGAGCATTCCAGCTCCCCAAGTGATCTCTAGTGACATTTGATGAGGATGGCCCCTGTGCCATTTGGCAGTTATGGAGTCCTGATTCTCCACTAGGCCTCCTGTGACATAACCTCAACAGGGAAGAAGAAGGATGCTTCATCACCAATTGGAAGTGGAACTCAATGTTCCCCACATGTTCCCCACTGATGCCATGGTGGGGAAGAGATCTCATTACTGGCCAGATCCCTACTTGGCCTTCTCTGAGACCACCACAGTGGGAGTGTTAGGGCACCTCACAGTCACATGAGGCTATACATTCAGTTTCCCCACCCAGCCATGGTTGGCAGGGATGAGGATGGGGCCCCAGTTTTTCCTGTGGTGTCTGGCTAGAGTGGGGTGTCTGGTTATTGTCTAAAAGTTGTCTGCCTTGCTAGACTGCCCCTTCCCTGGACCTCTGGATATAGAGAGCAGAGTTTTTTTGCGACTTTTTTTGTCTGGCATTTCCAGGTTTCTGGCTTCTCTATCTCCAAGTATGGGATGCATAAGGCAAAAAGGAAACCCAGAGACCTCACCACTGTATCATTCACCAGGTCCCAACATCTCTAACTGTTCTGGCTTCATCTCTTAATCTTTCAGAGTCTTTTTTTTTCTTTTTTTATATACAATGACCATAGTTTTTAATTATACTTAATAAGAGTAATAGGGAAAAGTGTGTCTACTCCATCTTCCCAGAAGCAGATGTCTGAAGGCTTTTAAGGACAGGAATGACATGGTCAGCTATATCTTTTAGAAGATTGTTCTAGCAGGGAAGAGAACTGACTTCACAGAGAAAAATGGAGGCTCAGTGGACTCTATTAGGTAGGAGATGACAGGGGCTAAAATAAAGCTGTGGCAGTGAGAATGGAGTGAAAGGATCTGAAGGAAACAGAATTGAGGAAATGGATCCAGTAAAACTTGGTGACTGGTGAGAGAGAAGAGGGTTGTACATATGATTTCTAGTTTTTTATTGATGTTACCTAGTGAACAAAATGGCACCAATTCAGTTAGAAATCACACAGGAGTAGGAACTTGTATAGAAACCATGAGTCCAGTTTGGGAACTGCTGCTTTTGAGGTCTCTCTTTTCGTCCACCTTTCGTTCATAAATAAGTTTGGCAGCTTCCTTGTGATGACTGTTTTTCATCTCATTGTACCTTCCTTCAACTAGAAAATCAGAGAATGGGATGCTGCCCTTTTCTTAAAAACTAACTGGCTCTCCAAAAAAGATATACAAATGGCCAAAGAGCATATGAAAAGATGCTTAACATTAATAGTAATTCAGTAAATGGAAATCAAGGCCACAATATGACACAACTCTACACCTACTAGATTTCAAATTTTAAAGATTAACCATACCAGGTGTAGAGAAGGATTTAGAGAAACTGGAATCCTCATATATTGCTGACAGGAATATAAAATTGTCTAGCCACTTTGAAAAAGATCTGGGCAGTTTCTCAAAATGTTGAACTTAATGTTATCATATGATCCAACAACTGCATTCCTAGGTATACATCCAAGCTGAATGAAAATATACATTTACACAAAAACTTGAAAAACAAATATTCATAGCAACATTATTCACACGGGAATCAACTCAAATGAAAAGAAAAATAAAATGTGGAATATCCATACTGTGGGATATCATTCAGCAATTTAAAGGAATGATATTCTGATACATGCTATGACATGGATGGACCTTGAAAACGTTACGCTAAGTCAAAACAGCCAATCACAAAAGACTATATATTATATATATAGCCATTTATAATATATACAATGGCCAGAATAGGCAAATACATAGAAACACAAAGTAGATTCATGATATGCTAAGGCTGGGGGTATGGGTCTCAATGAAAAGTGACTGTTATTGGGCACAAAACATCTTTGCGGAATGACAAGTTTTCTTTCTTTTTTTAATTTTATTTATTTATTTATTTATTTATTTATTTATTTATTTATTTATTTATTGGCTGCATTGGGTCTTCATTGCTGTGCATGGGCTTTCTCTAGTTGCGGCGAGCGGGTGCTATTCTTCGTCAAGTTGCGTGGGCTGCTTAGTGCAGTGACTTCTCTTGTTGCAGAGCACAGACTCTAAGTGTGCAGGCTTCAGTAGTTGTGGCACGTGGGCTCAACAGTCGTGGCTTGTGGGCTCTAGAGCACAGGCTCAGTAGTTGTGGTGCACAGGCTTAGTTGCTCCACGACATGTGGGATCTTCCCAGACCAGGGATTGAACTCGTGTCCCCTGCATTGGCAGGCAGGATCTTAACCACTCTGCCACCAGGGAAGCCCTGACAAAAGTTTTCTAAAATTAGATTATGGTGATGGTCGCACAACTCCACAAATATATTAAAAGCCATTAAATTGTACACTTTTAATGGGTACACCTTGTGGTATATGAATTATATCTCAATAAAGCTGTTTTTTAAAAAATGAAAACATCCCAATATTCTTTTTAATTAACTGTTAAACATAATTTATTCTTATTTCTGGGTTCAATTGTATTCTTCCTGAGATATAGCATTTAGAAGTTCTCTAAGCAAGGATATATGTATGATAAATTCTCTCTGAATTTCTTTGCCTAAAAAATGTCTTTATTTTGGCCTCACTCTTGAATGATATTTCTCTCGGTATAGTATTCCAGGTTGACAGTTCTTTTCCCTCATTATTCCACAAATATTCAATTTATCTTCTGACTTCTAAATACGCTATTGAGAAGTATGCAGCAGTCTAATTATTACTCTTGGCAGATGTATTAGTTAGGATTATATATGTCTGAGTAATAGAGACTCAAAATTCCAAAATATCAAACAAGATAAAAGTTTATGTTAAGCTCTCTAAAATCTAGAGGTAAGCATTTCAGGGCTGGTATAGTAGCTCTGTTCCACAAAATCGTCATATAACCACACTATCAACCCTTGGTGTGACCATTATCCCTGTGGTCCAAGGTGGCAGCTAGATCTCTCAGTATCACATTTGTGTTCCAGGCAGCAAGGTAGAGAAGGGATAAATAAGAAAAGGAATAAAGGGAGCACAAGACCCTCAAGAAAGTTTCCAGAAATCTGCCCCAACAGTTCTGCTTACAATTCATTGACCAGAGCTTAGTTACATCATCATACCTAGCTCCAAGACAACTTGAGAAATGCAATCTATTTGGAGGCATTAGGACATAGCCCTTACTAAAAATCAAGATTCTTTTAATACAGAAGATCTAAACTTACAGTTTCAGACACAGTACGTAATCTGTCTTCTCTCCAATTGTTTTTAGGATTTTTTCATTGCCTTGTGTTCTATTTCATTATAATGTGTCTAGCAATGAGTTAATTTTTATTTTCAGACTTGAAACTAGGTATGACTCTTCAATCTGATGTTTCATATCACTAATCAATTCTGGAAGACTCTCAGCTATTACATTTTCAGTTACTAGTTTTCCCGTATTCTCTCTGGTCTTTCATTCTAGAATTCCTATTTGATGTATGTTGGACCTTCTCATTCTATCTTCCATATCGCTTAACCATTCTTTCATGTTTGCCTGTGCTGCATTCTGAATAATTTCTGCAGATATATCTTCCAGTTCATTATTTGTCTTTTTAGTCCTACCCAAACAATTGGATAAACTGTGTTTGGGTTTGTTTGTTTGTTTGTTTGTTTGTTTGTTTTTAATGCTAACTTTCACATTTCTGGAAGCTGTATAGGTTCTCTTAAAAATCCTCCTTTTTGTTCCTTTCTCAGAGATTCAATTCTCTTTATATCTTTATTTTTAAATATATATAGTTCATGTTTTCTTTCAGTTTATCACTATATTACCTCAAGGTCTTAGGGTTTTAATTCTCTACTCGTTTTGCTCACTGACTCTTGTTCATCACAGTGGACTGCTGCCCCATAGAGATTTTTTTTTATTTTGATTGTGAGCTGATGTTTAGTGCTCTTTGTTTTCTTTACGAAAATACATTATGACTTGCATTGTCTTTCAGAAGATTTTTTTCAATTGATTCTGCTATGTTTTTCCATTTGATTCTGCCATTACTAGCCCACAGAACCAAGTTTTACTAATTTCGTAGTTTGAAAGGGTACCTGGACCATGCAGGTAGTTTCAACTGCCCAGGAGAGACTTTTCCTCAAGAGCCAGAGGAGGCAAGCAAGTTTCCTTGTTATCTCCCTATGCTAATGGATGTATTTTTTTTTCAGATCCCTCTTTCACTGAGGATGTGCCCTTTGTTCCAGTTATCTATTGCTGCATAACAAATCACCCCAAACTTAGTGGCTTCAAACAACAACCATTTATTTTGCTCACAAACCTGCACTTTGGGATGGGCCAAGGGGTGGGCTCACCATACGGCCTCTCTGTTTCCTCACAGCATGATGACAGTGTCCCAAGAACAAGCATCCCAACAGGCCCCAGGTGGAAGTGGCATCACTTTTGATGATCTAACTTTGCGAGTCACATAGCAATATTCCTGCCACAGTTACAGGCCACCCAGATTCCAGGGGAAAGGAACATAGGTTTCACATCTCAGTGAGAGGCTTGTCAACATCACATTGCAAGCAGAGCATGTGGGATGGGAGATAGAGTTGCAAATATTTTTGGAAAACACGATCTGCCATATGTTTTAAGTCTCCAAGTTCAGGCAGAAGTCTAAGATCCAACTCCCCAGCCTGCACAGGCCAAGGTCTTAACTCTTTTCCCCAGGTGGATGTTAAAACACATGTTATTAGATCCCATGGAACTAGCAGCACCACCCACATGCAGCACAGCTCCAGAATCAGCAGGCATGTTTACAGCTTGCTGTACTGGTACTATATTCCTCTTTCATTTCTACCACCTGCAGAGTTCTCTTTCTTTATTGCAAGTTTAACTATGCATTTAAAGGCATTTTTAAAAAATATTTTACTCAGCATTCCTACATGCTTATAAAAATTGAAGGATTTTTAGGTTTTCTTAGTCCACCTCTTACTAGAATCAGAAACGTCATTCTAACTTTATTCAAAGGAGTATAAATTGAGAAGGGAGGGGAGGAGGTGCTTGGCATACAATAGCCAACTCATGTCTTCCCTGCCTTCCCCGGGGTCACATTATACACAAAAAATAATTCTAATCAGATTTTTTAATTGTGTAAGCTTATACACTTGTGGCAACGAGTTAAATATCTGTTAGTATCTCAACAGGCTGGACCACAATTCCCATTAAAGAAGAAGAAACTGGCCTGCACGTAGGAAAAGAAATAAGCTGAAAGTAGAGGAGAGATGATGAAGGCAAGTGTGTCAGCAGATACCAAAGCAACTAACATAATGGTCAAATACTCATATTTCTAACACATTCCCAGGGACCCCGCTTTGAAGACCACTGAGCTGGATTGCTGCCCCTAAGCTCCTAGAGCTGCCATTATTGAAGATAACCTCCTGCAGGAGCAAGTGGGAAATGAAGATGCTCGGTCTGTGAATACTGTTGAGATGGGACCTACAACCCCACACATTTTGGAAATAGTTACAGTTGTTTAAGACAAACCAGGAAATCTCCATATCCGCTTCCTATGCTGTCCTGGGCCCTTTACATGGCTCTTGCTCATCCACAGAACACACCCCTGAGAACACTGAACGCCCACCAATAGCCATAGCCCACCACTGCTCATGGTATTTCTCAGCCCTTCCTCCTACCCATTTTATCCTATCCTTGCTCTCATCATCTTGGTTCCATAACCCATCCGCCCCCAACTCAAGTTCTCGATACTTGCAACAAACCCTCCTCACTGTGACAAACAATTTAGAAAAGATCTCTGGCTGGACTCGAGCGCTCTGTTAGACATGATTTGAATTTGCCCTGGGCTCCACAATGGCCATCACCATGTAATAGGTACTAGGCTCACCCAGAACCCACCCTAGCTATACTTCCGTGCCTGCTCTTGCCCACATCTGGGAAGAGGACCATTCACACAATCATACACCCAGTACAAAAATACGAGGCAACCACCCTTTGCTTTATCACCCATCCACTGAAACTATTCCAGCTCTTTTACAGGATAATCTGCTTTCAACACTATCTGCATTATTACCTCCCAAAGCAAACGAGGCCAAACTTGCAGCCATTCCTAATTAGGCTCCATTTTCTTACTGCTTTTGACACCACTATTTTCTTCTCAACCATTGCTCATCTCAGGGGAGAATTTATTCTCCCCTCAATTAGGGAAGCAATCAAAACTCCAGAATGGAGCTGCCCAGCTACACAAGCTCTGGGGCCAACCCTTCCCTCAGCACAATCTCTTTCAATGCCATGTACTCCCTTCACAAAAAGTGCTCTGTCCATTGCACTGAAAGCAGCCTTTTAAGTCTCCTGGAGTAGAGATGTACACCAAAATCTGGGCTTTTCCTGCCACACTGTGGCCATGGCTGAACACTACACATGGCCTTTACTCCCTGAAAAGTGGTATCTCATTTTTTTTTGAAGGAATAGAAGTTAACTTCTCTACCTGTTAACCCGCATGCACTCCCCAAGCCTCAGCTAATGCTTGTCTCCTCCATGAGGACTCCCTCCATTCCACTCCCACCCCAGGCCAGATGAGCTCTCCCCCATCCCCATCGGGCTCCCACAGCTCTTGTACCAATCTCTAGCATCTCCCTCCACATGCTGCATTGGAGCCACTTACCTCTCCAACTCTGTGATTAAACTGTGAGCTCTTTGAAGACAACTTACTCATCTGTGTGTCCCCAGGGCCAAGCAGAGAAAAGTCTTCAATAAATACATGTGAAAGGAGGGAAGTGAGGGATGGAGGTAGGGAAGGAGGGAGGAAGGGAGAGAGAGAGCAAGATGATGTAACTACAATCACCCACACTTACAGAGCCCTTACAGTGTGCAAACACTATGCTTTATATTATTTACCCCAAGTAATCAGAGCCAATATCCACCTCAGCTGCCCCTGCCCCATCCAGTGACTGGCCTATCAGGGCCTCCTGCACCCTGGTCCTTCACATCTCCCATGCCCAACATCTGTTCTGATTGGTTGGTGACCATGTTTCTAAGCATTTTAGCACTCATCTCTGCATGGGATCATCCACAGCAAATCTGGTAGAAAGTTAGAGCCCTCTCTTAGAATCCAGATGTGGGAAGTATGGCTTGGAGGGATTAAGTTACCTGCCCAAGTTCACATAGAATTCAGAATTCCTGGACTCAGAACCCAGACTCAGGCCTAACACCAAAGCCCACATCCCTCATGGCTTCTGAGGACCCTATGTGGGAGGCCCTTGAGGGAGGCCCAGATCCATAGGGATCCAGAAGTATGTGTGCTGGCAGTGGGAGAGCCTGCCCCTGCCTATTAAGTTAGGATGAGGAAGAAGAGTGGGGAGCAGCTGCAGGCAGGGTAGCAGTTTACTCAGTCTTCATTCAACAGCAGTTGTTCCTGCACCAGGCACAGTCAATACATGCTCAACCAGGGGTCCCTTAGTCTCCAGGAGCCTACTGTCTAATGGGAGACAGACAGACACATAAAACAGATGTCTCCAGGGAGGAGGGCTCTCTCGGGCTGGCACTGGAGGGCAGTCTCCCAGCATCTCAGACATCTGGACCAGCAGGGGCCCGGCCCCACAGCCAGCTGACTCCATCCCAGCAGTCCCAATGTCAGGAGTCCAGCCTCGGGGGGCTCCAGGAGCTCCACCTCGGCTGGAATCTGGAGCTGGGCTGGGAGGTCCAGTTCTTCACAGCACAGCTCTGGTCCCCAGAGGTCACTGCCAGCTGAAACAGCAGGGGGAGATGCCGGCCAAGTGTGATACCCTTCAAAGGCTTCCCCAGAATCAAGGTCCACTCCATGAGCAAGCACAAAGACCCCTCTTGGCCTGACCCTGGGCTGTCTCTCCGGCCAGTTTCCCTAACATGCAAGGCTCCTTTGTGCCCATGTGTTCTCTCTGCCTGGGATGTGCTCCCCACAGCTTCCTCACCTGGGGAGCTCCCAGCACCCTTCAATACTCAAGGCAAGCATCCCCTTCCATCCGTCGTTTCCTCCCGTGACTCATGATTAGATTTGGACAGAGCCAACAGTAGACTTTAGTGCTACTGTCAGACAGTTATCCTCCAATCACAGGGAATCAGAGTGATATTTTATGTAGGCTAAGCTGGGGACAATTTTCTACTTCATCACTCTTTCACACTTCTGAACAGAGGGACAGGAGATTGGAGAGTAAGTATTTAATGTAGATAAATATGAGTATGCCACTTTATTGGTAGGGAGTGTATATTTTTGAGAAGCCTCACAGTATATGATTCCATCAGGGAAGATATCAGGGATTCCAAACAGCTCAGCAACTTCCCCTGAGAGAATCCCTTTCTGACTGTGATTCACATTCTCATCAGTCACCGAGTCCAGGCCAACCTCTCTGGCCTGAACTATTCCTTCCAAAGAATATTTCAGTTTAATAGTTTCTGAGGCATGCCTTTTGGTTTTGGCTTTTGGTGAAGGTAATACGAGGAGCCTTGAGATCTATGTATCCTTAGGGTTTTCAAGAAATATCATGTTTGATTACTCTTGATTCCCAGTGCCTTAGCAATACCACATAAGAATTTCCATTAAATATGAAATCTTCTAATTAGGCATGAAACATTATCAGCAGGCCAAAGAAGCCTGAATTTTTTTTTTAACCTTGATGTGTTAAAAAAGAATATAAAGCACTACAGCAAAATGATGAGATTGATTAAATTTAGGGTTGGTCACATTGGTGTTTGTAATATCCCTCTTTATACTATTCTGTAGGTTTGAAGTATTTTGTATTAAATTCAAAAGACTCATTGACAGAAGTGATGACTTTCAGTAGATTCAGGTAACACGCAGAGAATAAAACAGTAAAAAATGTGTTGATAAAAAAAAAAAAAAGTCCCTGTTAAGACTAAAATGGGGACTTACCTGGTGGTGCAGTGGTTAAGAATCTGCCTGCCAATGCAGGGGACATGGTACAGGCCCTGCTCCAGGAAGATCCCATATACCACAGAGCAACTAAGCCTGTGAGCCACAAACATTGAGCCTGTGCTCCAGAGCCCATAAGCCACAACTACTGAGCCCATGTGCCACAACTACTGAAGCCTGCATACCTAAAGGCCGTGCCCCACAATAAGAAAAGCCACCACAATGAGAAGCCCACACTCCAGAATGAAGAGTAGCCCCCACTTGCCGCAACTAGAGAAAGCCCATGTGCAGCAACAAAGACCCAATGCAGCCAATAAATAAATAAATTTATTTTTTTAAAAAAGACAAAGCTGTTTAAAAAAAAAAAAAAAAGACTAAAATGATGAGGACGGGGTGGCACAGGGGCCTGATAGGATCCAGAGCTTACAGGATACACTCCAGGGCACCCACCACCTCAGCACTGCTGTTTGACAGCACAGCAAGTGTCTCCAGTCTAAACGTCATAGGAAGTAAGCTTGACCCATGGGTTTTGGAATCAATTTCTTTGAGGAAAGCACAGTGTTCTGGGTGTTGGTGTCAGTCACACAGAGAAGAAAGCCAAACACAGGGTTGTACTGTGGAAGCCACTCTCTTCAGAAGTGGATTAGAATGAGCCTGTAAGGCTGGTAAACCAGATGGCCAAGGCAGGATGGAAAGCCAGCCCTGGGAAAAGCCAGATTTGTACATTCTATTTCCCTCTGGTTCTCCTTTAGGATTTCTTACTATAATCATCACAGCTTGTTTCCATTGCAATAGGGAGTAGCCAAGAAAAGTATATGGATTCAAGCAGGGGCAAAATCTACAGAGGAATTCCAGAGGCACCAGGAATCAGAATGTGAGAACCCCAAGGGAATGAAAATCTTGGGACTATCTGAGAGGCCACTGGGCCGGGCCCTTCCTCCCTACCCCAAACTCTTTTCTGCTGAAGCCCCGGAGGGTCCAGTTTTCACAACATGACCGGCCTGCGTTCTGGCCTCCCACCCTGCATTCCTCCTGATTACCTGCTGGGCCGTGCACACCGTTAGGGCTTTCACATGTCTTGCAAGGTGCAAAAGTCAGAGAATGCTGCAATATTTCCTCTTCCAGTCTCCAAAGGAAAGTCCATCATCCAAATCCTTCCACTCTTCCCAAAACGAACACTTCATTCATATGAAAAAGGTCATTTTTCAATGTGAAGTGAGGCGAGTGTCAATCAGACAGTGCTACATAAAGGGTTTTTTCCTTCCTAAAAGCCGCCTAATTTTCTCCCTCTAGTATTTGCTACAAAAAGATGTAGTAGCTAATGTGCCAGCTGACTTTCTTCCAGGACACTGCACTTAGGCAGGAGATGTTTGTTTTTCCTTTCTTTTTTTTTCTTTTCAGAATCAGCCCAACTTAATTGGTTTTCCACTAATCACTTTTTTCCTATATAGATATTATTTTCCCTCATCTCTTCACTTAGCTCCTACTAATGAGCTTTCAAGTAACACAGCATCCCTTCAACTCAGTCACATAATTTAGAAGCCGTTTACATGAGAAGGTGCCCTCTTCTCTCTGTGAAGGGCCAAACCACTCCAGGTGTCATTCTGCCTTCATAGTTAAAGGGCTCCATCCCCTTCCTAAACCTCGTGATGAGCATCAGGAGAGCAGGAAGGCCCGTGCGGGTGCCGCCTGCGCGGCGTGGTCGGATTACCACTCCAGTTTACTAATTTGCCTGACTGCTGCTCAGGAGATGAAGAAATAAAGGGACTAAAAGCATGTTCATCATCCTCACTGAGCTGTGGGATGAAATACTTATTTTGGAAATAATGATTCCAGGTAGGAGGGCAGTGAAAAATGGGGCCTGTGAGACGCGAGTGTTTTATTACATAGTTTCTAAAATGTGAGCACTTAATGCTCTTTCATTATCATATATTATTACAGTTCTATAAAAATCATTTTTAGGAATCAATCTGAAAGTTTTGAAGCCCCCCCAAAAGAGCTAGAAGGCAAAGTTTGGAAGAAGCCCTATAAATAGAGAAATGATACTTTCAACTCTACGTGTTAAGGCTTACTATGGCAACATCCGCACTCAAGATTTGCTCAACCCTACGTGAACAATGCAGTGACTCGGAATTTGTGTAACCCCTCTCACGCCATCACTTCAAAAGATGGTAACGTTTTTGTAAAAGAGAAGATGGGTATGAATTTCCTGTTTTTCAGATGGGAATACTGAGACCTGGAGAGTATAAGTGAAATTACTTTAAGTGAAAGCCAGCAAGTAGTGATGGTGCTGGAAAGAAAAATCCATCCGTTTTGATTTACGGTTCCACTATTTCTCCACTGGATGCTCAGCCCATTTGGGGAGCATCTCCACCCAACACTGCTCAGTCTCTCTTGGTATCTCCACTCCCTTCGCTGGGATCTGGGTTTTCAACCCAGGGAATGCATTAACTTGCTGTATGATTTGCTGATCACTCTGGCACAGAAAACATCAAGAGCCTTTTGATTCTGGCTCACCCACTGGGATCAAGACCTGGAGAAAGAGACATCAAGTGAAACTGATGGGGAGCTCCCAAGCCCTTACAAATATCCAAATGCCAAAAGAGAACCAGTCACAGATTGCATCTGAGCGTCAACATATCACCAAACTGAGGTAAAGCCAGGGGAGCTAGGCCTTAAGTCCACAGTGGGAGGTGATGATGCTTCCACACATGTAACGGACCTTGACAACTACAAGCATCTCAGACTCTTCCACCCTCATTCTTCAGAAACAGCTCATCCCACAGCAAGGCACACTGAGGGGATTCTCCAGTGCAGTGTTTCTTAAATATAATTGTGTACAGGAATCTGGGGGTCTGCTGAAATCCAGATTCTGATTCAGTAGGTCTGGGGTGAGCCTGGGGCCCTGCATTTCTAAAATGCCACCAGGCAATGTCAGTTCTGCTGCTCCCAGGACACACTTCAAGTAGCAAAGCCCTAGAACACAGTTTGATAAACCACAATTCTAAGGACTGAAAAGCCAATAGCAATGAATAACTCACTGGTGATGGGGCTCAGATGTAGTATTAACTCACTGAACACACTTCCTATATTACTCTTTTAACTGGCAGTGTTTTACTGACACCTGGTAGGGTGAATCACACAGGCAGAAAGCCTCTGAAGGAGCCCAGGAAAGGAGCGAAACAAGATTTACTCACGGGAGAAGCGGGCAAGTGGTCTGGCAGTCTTATCTCCGGCTTCATTTGCAACTGGAAAAAGAAAAACAGAAGATGCAATTAAGAACAAGGCACGTGTGTCCACAGAATATGCCCAACCTATAGCTAATCCTCTGGATGATTCAATATTAAGCTGTGTTTGAGAGTCTTTGTAAGAGGATAAAAGCAACTTCACTCCCTCTCTTTCTATATTTCCAATGCTGCTCTCAATGCCTAAATGAGGTCAAATGTCTTAATCATTCAGATTAGAATAGTGAGTTAAGCTGGAGACAACCTAAACGATATCTAGTTTACTGGGCTGAGAGGAGTTAACTGGCTTGCATGCACCGAGTAAGAGGTGTGCACGCCTGGCTTCCAAGCCAGCGCACACCCTTCTGCTTCAAGCTTCCTTTCATTGGGATGTCCTTCAGCACACAAATGCACCCCAACCACCTGACATCAGCCTGCTTTTCTTGATCCACGGGGCAAAGCAAGGCAGGCATTTCAGAAGATAGTAAGGTTGGTTTTTGTTAAGAAGGATATTTCAAGTTAGAGGCTAACAAATAGGAGGCTGGAGAAAATTGTTCAGAGAGCTGCCCTAGAAAACCTCACCCCTAACACTTCCCAGCAGGGTGGTTCACTCGCCTGTGAAAAGCCTTTATACAATTAATCATCTCGATCGGGTCATAATTACCATCCCCCATATGAACACCATCCTCATGGGTAAAAAAGGAGATCAACTGCTAAACTGAAACACAAGTTTCATTCACTTTAAATATCACTTGTAATGCCCATAAAGACTATAACCTTGGGTGTTTTGTAGACATTTGTGACCAACCTGAATGAACACTCAAAACAATCAACTGGAAAAACCTGTTCATTTTAGTTTAGGAAAGAACATCCAATACACAGGCAGGATAAAGGAGACAGGTAATGTAATCATGAAAATTGTTCTTATCTATGAGAATTTGCAGTACAGGACAAAAGAAATTACTTCAGAAATGTATTACACCATTTTGCAAAGAATGGAAGGAGTCAAAAAATTCCTTTCACCCTTTGGAAAGGATCAATTTTTTTTAATTTACCACCATTTTTTAAATTAATGGATTCGATTTCAGTCCACTTTGTATTTCTGTCATTTGCATTTCCCATCGTCTCCCCTCTTTGTATACATTACAAACAAGACGTTATACAAAACCACCAGCAGGGGGAGGTGACATCACATCCTGCTCCCATTATCTCTCACACCCCAGCATTTTGAAAAGAAAGAGAGACAGAAACGGAGAGAAGAAGAGAGACAGAGAGCAGGAGAAAGGAGCAAGACCTAGTTGGCTATAGACGTGAGTTTCCCTGGCCTTGAGTTCAAATCGTTTCCTCTTTGGACACTACAGATCTCCAAAGAAAGGAATACAGCAAGGTTACGTTCCAAAATATTTGCTGCAGAAACTGATGGGCTGCTTTTAAAGTAGGCTTACGAAGACCATCGCCATTGCTGAGAACACCAGCAACCACTAAAATGTTCAGCTTGGAGAGCACATGTTTTCCCTGAGGGAAGAAGGAGGAGCAGTCACAATCTCACCGTCACAACAGGGTCACAGTCTCACACACGGCCATGGCTGCTTCTACACCCAGGGGCTTTTTCCTCCCCTCCCTGCCACCCTATCCAAGGGTGGGAGTTGCTGACCCAGATCCAAGTCACGCCAGGAGAGGCAGGAATCAAGATGTAGGCCAGTGACATGCCAGGAGAATTGTCTCTATCTGGAAGGAATTTGAACCCTGCTATCAGCATTACCTTCCTAAATGCAGACCCAGTGCTACAAGGTGTCCTATGCTGTCCTAACATCTACAAGATACAATCCAGCTAACCTGGCCTAGTACTGAAAACCTGGCCCCACCTGGTCTTCTCAGCTCACCATATTTCCCGGCACTTCCTTCAGGGCCCAGCCACAGGCTTTAAATGGACGAATCCCAAATACGCCCTACACACACTCTGTCCTCTTTGCTACTGCTCCTTTGCCCCCTCCCCCCCAGACACCCCTCCGCACTGCTTCGCTGCTGCTCATCATTTCTGTAAAGCTCCCCTGACTCCCAGCACGGCTTCTATATTACATAGATCTCTGCCCATGCGCCTCCCTGCTCCCCAGCCCCCACCCCTCCACCCCCCGCCCCCTGACCAGTGATTCTAGAACTTCAGCAGGCACCAGAGCTACCAGGAAGGCTTGTTACAATAGACTGCAGGGGTTGTTAAAATGCTGATTCTGATTCCGTGGGTCTGGGATGGGGCCCGAGCATTTGCATGTCTAACAAGTTCCCAGGTGATACCAAGAATGCTCGTCTGGGGACCATATTTTGAGAACAGCAGCTCTGAACTATAAACTACCCCACTCAAGACAAGGATCATAACTTTTCATCTTTGTGTTCCCAATCCTTCAGTGAGTGGCACGCAGAATAACGTATTCAGTCAATATTTTTAGAACTGAATGAAGCAGGCTGAAATGGATACCAACTGCCACAGATGGCTCAGTAGACAGAGCCCTCAGACTGGCTTCCAGAGGACTATAAAAAGGCCCAGGTGTGTTTTGCTTGGCCCTTACAATGTCTTCAATTTTTAAACACTTAGTTGTCTGCATTTAAAAATCAAGAGGTTTCAAATATAAACACAGCTTGTCGGCTTTTCTCAATAACTGAATGACTGTCCAGACCCACCGGCCAGCAATGGATCGCCACTGAGATGCCCCCATGGGTGGGTCCAGCTCCTACATGTTCGGGAGGTAGCTCTCTGCTGACTAGCAGTGGGCTTTCTATACTCTTGGCGTGCGTCCAGAAGGCAAGTGAAAACAGGACTTCTTAAAGGGCTTAAAGAACGAAATTAAGATTCAACAGAGACCAGCACTACAAAGAGTGGTTGTGGCCAAGCTTGCTAAATCCCTCTGTTCCCAGCCCACACACGGCCCCGACGCGTTCGACCATCCGTCAGCACGGAGCTGACCAGCTCAGAAGCACGAGGGCTTCCTGACCAGCAGAGGAGTCTTCCTACACTGTTTGCCTTTTATTTAAAAAAACAAATCTAGCAAGCTTTAACAATGACGTAGATGTTCCGTTTATCAGGTGCATTTAGAGCTTGAATTTGGCAAGATCTCAAAAATAATTATGTAGATTTAAGGAAAGTTAACCATTTAAGGAAAGTTACTACGTAGATTTACCAAAAGTCATGTTAGGCATCACACACAGACCAGTATGTATCATGAATTCCACTGAGGTTGGATCGTATGTCTAGGCTACATGCACATTTAGCCACACAGAAATGAGTAGCAGGATATGCACCAGATATATTAACAGTTATTTCTTCTGTGTGCTGGCATTTGGGGAGATTATTAGCCTTTTTTATACTTTTCTACATAAACCCAACAGCTGGATAAGCACATTGCCATAATTACAATCAGAAAAAAATGTTTTTATTAAAGGGGCAGAAAACAACTAACTATTATATATAATTTGGGTCATTATATATGTGTGTATATTTATATGAAATGTATTTTATATTCAGATTTCACAGCAGTCTTGGATCACAGAATCCAGGGGACCTTCCATCTTTAGTCCAAGGGGACTCCCTGTAGGACTCTGGAAATAAATCACTCACTCCCCTCTCCAGGGGGTTCCACACTTTCTAGGTCATTGGTTTGCAGCCCTGGCTACATGTAAGAATCACTAGAGGACTTTTTAAAAACCCAGATGCCCAAACCAATTAAACAGGGCGTCAGCGGTGGGACTCAAGCATCCATATTTTTTAAGCTCCTTGATGATTCCAATGAGCAGCTAAGGCTGAGAAGCACTAATAAATGGTGTAACTTCAGACACCTTTACCAACGCAACATTCAGGGAGGAAGGTGTGGCTCACATTCCTTCAAAAATAATTACCCCTATTCAGTTCTTCTTTTTAGGACGCTAATGTTTTGTCATTAAAATACTGAACAGAGACATGCCTCTGCTTTAAGAAGAATTCAAAAGTGAAGACTGCAAACATGACTACGGAGATCAATTAGTGGGCAACTCTTCACATCGTGAAGGTTCTTTATAAAAGGATTCTCTTCACACTGCCTCTAACCTTCAGTACATGTGTACTGAGTGCCACCTGGGAGCTCAGCACTGGGCTAGACTCTGGAAGGATGGCAGCAATAGATTTCACTCAGCTTTGACATACAAGCAAGTCAGGGAGGTACACCGTGCCTCTCTGTCTGGGTTTATCCAAGTGTGCAGCTAAGGAACTGATTTTAAGATAATGATGATGATATGATGCGGATTCCTTGGTCCCACCCCAGACCCACTGAACTGGAATCCTGCAAGGGAAGGATTTAGACAATTTAGACAACAGCCTCAAAAGCTGCTTAACGTTTGAGAAGCAGCATTCTAAATGAAGTGCGCCCCGGGTATGTTTGCTTTATGTCCCCACCCCCCACCCCACCCCCAGAAAACTGGCCAGAAACACATCTTAAAGTAAGGACTCTCCAAGGAGACCAGCGGGGAGAGGCAAGTGAGACAGGACGGTGAGAAAGGAAGTTACCTCAGAGCAATGCGCACCCCAACCCCAGCTGAGCCACAAACATTGCAGGCCATCAGAACAGGATGGGGAGCGTGGTCCGAACCGTCGTGGCGGTGACATGGGCAGGTGCACACTGCTTTGTAACCAAAACTAGCACCAAAAACACTGCCACCCTTGTTTTGAAAACCCTAGCACCTGGGTGAGCATAAATGCAGCTGGGGTGCTAGGTGCCAGGGCAAACACACAAGGAGAAAGCAGTGCCACAGAAAGAGCCTTGCTTCCTGCAAGGAAATCTGCCTAACACACTGGCTGGCTGCTGCTGTGCCATGAGCTCTGGGGCCTGCCAGGAACCCTCTCCAGGTGAAGTCCTCTGGGAAGCCTGTTGGCTAGTAAACCATGCACAAGGGATCTCAGAGGAGAGAGTGCTAGAATGAGGTTCCAGGCACCCTCCTAGTTTCTGCAGAAGGTGAAGCTTAGAATTGCTCACAGATATTTGGCCTCACCTCACCTTGCTTTCCACTTGCAAAGATCCAAGCAAGGAAAACCAGATGGAATACTGGGCAGAAAGAGACTTAGTCCACGATCATTAACTATCTTTGCTTATTTAGCTGTCACCTTCTAATTAAGGCATTCCATGACCACCTTATTAAGATCGCAGCTCCTGACTCCCCTTCTTCCTCTGCCTCATCCCCTGTCCTGCACAATCCCTCCTGGAAGCACTTACCTTCTCATATGCTCCATTCTTCATTCACTGGGTTTACTGTATTTTCCTTCCACTACAATGGAATCCCCACACAGGCCCAGAGTCTCTGCCAATGAAAAATCTACTATATCCCTAGTGCCTAAATGCCTGGCATGCAGTATTTATTGAATCAATGCCCAACCTCCTACCAATCTACTATGCAGAGTACAACAAGGGCCAAGAACTGGAAGCAGAACAAGAAGATGGTATAAGGACATTAACACCCACCGAGCATTTAAATGTGCTATAAGTACCCATTCTGTCCTTCAGGAATATTCATCAAGCACTGACTAAACTGCAGATAAAGCCCTGAATAACCTGTCCTGATTCCTGCCTTCATACCTGAATAAGACTGTCATTACCATTTGATAGACAGGTCACTGGAACTCAGAAAGGTCAGGGAACTTCTCCAAGACCACAAAGTTGTATGTCAGAATTCCAAACCACGGTATGCCTGGCTCCAAAGCCCAAGTCCTTTCCATTGAGCCTCTTTGCCTTCCAAGAAAGGTAGGAAGATAAGAGCTGTGCTCCAGAGAGAGCTACCCCTAGAGAAAATCTCTCTAAAGCCTGACCCTCTGCCCCACACCTCTAGCCCCAGTGAGAGCCACGTACCAGCCTATAGAGACTGGGGGAGGTCACCTGCCTGGGGGTTTCGTACCTGGCACGAGACCAGGAGATGGTCAGTAGAGAGGGGCCCTTTTGTGAGAAGGGCACAGGGGCCAGGACTCACAATAACAGGATCCAGAAGAGGAAGAATCTAATTACAAAGAGAAGAGCTTCACTGCCATGTTCATGCAAGAACCCCAGCTACCAGGTGTCTCCCCAACCCTATTAAACCTTCCATAGTTAGAAAACAGTAACAAGGGAATAGGAACAAGAATGAAATTCATCTTCACAGGAAAACAGTACAACTCATAAAAACAGCCCCTAGGAGGGAAGACCTATTCTCTTTACCAAGTGAAGAAATTGACATTCCAAGAGATCAAGTGGCTTATTCAAGATCAGACCAAGGCCAAGCATCAGAGTTGGAAATGTCATCCATTTCTTCCAGCTCCAGGTCCAGCATTCAGAGAAGGGGATGTACCCCATCTCTTTAACTCCCTGTAGTGTTTGTCAAGGGTAAAAGCAAAGGGTCTGGTTTCCTGTGCTCCCACTGGGTTTGATAAATACTGATGCTTGACAACCCCAGGATGTTTTAAGCATAAACATGTACAACTCGGACTGGCAATGGCCCAGCAGAGTACTGTGTTAGGAAGCCTTCTGATGCTGAGTCTGAGTTTAGCAAGATGTGTCTGTGATACATTACCAAAGCCTGTCATGGGTGGGATGGTGGGGAGGTTGGAGGGACAAGGTAGGATGGGTATGTGGGAAAATCTCTGCCAGGCTGGACAGACCATAAAATAATAGGGCCAAAAAAAATGTACAATTCACAAAGAGAACTGAATTAATTAAATACTTATATAAGAATATATTATGTGACTTGCTTAAAATGAGAGCTGCTATATTACTAAGGACCAGCCTAAACACTGCTCATTCATTGCCCAATTTTAGCTTCACAGCAACTCTCAGGTTATTGCTATTATTTCCCTATTTTCCAGATGTGGAAACTGAATCTGTGAGAACTTAAGTAAATTCCCTGTGATGAAACAGCTACTGGATAGCAGATCTGGAAATTGAATCCAGTACCACCTTATTCCAGAGCCAGTGCTCTTACCCCATGTGCTACCATCACACTTTTAACATCCGAATATCAGTACCGTTTGATGAACCTGACTGCCAGGAAACCCAGACCTGGCAGGAGAACCCCTTGCCTCCCCTCCACTTAGCCTCAGGTCAGAAGCACCAGAGAGGAAGGCACTCTGTTCTCCTGTCCCATAAACAGAACAGAGCTCTGCAATCCAGCTGGACTGTGTGCCCCAGTGACATAAAGGCATCGCCACCCCTCCGCCTGTTCCTTCCTCCACTTCTTTATTCAGAAATGCTTGGCATTGCCTCATTATACCTTTTGGGCCAATTTGGCTGTCAAATAGACCCTGAATCAGGCTCTTGCACAAAAGAAAATAAGACCAATTTGGAATGATGACTCATCAGGGCTGATAATTTGAGTGGCAGGGATGGTGCACCTTCCAGGCCCTTCTCTCCTAGAGTAATGGGCAAATCCTTGCACAGGGCAAGGCTTGCCTGCCAGAGGGCAGAACAGTTCACCAGCTCACTCAGCCCAGGGTGCGACGAGACACAGACAGCAAATCAAATAAGCCTTTGCCAACCTGAGAAGACAGCCTGGGAAACAGATTTCCTTTCCTTTTTTTTAAATTAATTTGAAATAATTGGTCACATGAAAGGGCTCATGTAATATATTTCTTTATTCCCTAGTCCTAATTGCATACATTTATTTATCTATATCTAACTTCATTCCACAAATTATGTTTTATTTCTATTTTGCTCTGTACACCAATCTTTTACACAACAAAGTGGGGTATTAATAAAAGTGAATTTTACTTTCCTCAGTCACTTCCTGGCTCCCTTTCCCTGGCCTCTTTTTCCAAGTTGCCAGGTTTCAGACTGACTTTCTATGGCTCCCAGTTACTCAGATCAAACAATCTATTAACCTCTATTGAATGCTCCCTGAGCCCCCTTTTCCCCATCTCTTGCTGGACTCAAGGATGGATACAACTGGTCCTTGGATGGTCAGGAGTCCAGCTGAGACCAGAGGCCTGGCACTGAGCTTCCTGACACAGATTACTGGAGCTGTTGCAATACAAATTTATCACGGTACCTGGTATTTCTGCGGAAACCATCTGGCCGAGCTTCCAGGTCCTGACCTCAGGAAACTTGAGGCCAAGTTGGGGAAACCTAATATTACTATACGACATGATCTAAATCCTGCTGAATGCCAAATGAAGGGTCCTTGTTCACAGAAGGGAGACACTGTGGTAGCCTGGAGTGAGGAGTACAGAAGGCTTCTAGGAGACCCGGGGCAGGTGAGAACCAGGGAGGTGGAAAGGATGATGGGATCTGTTCCAGGGAGAAAGAAGAAGTGTGGTACATTCAAGGCCTGGGAGCAGACTGAGATGGACCAACCATATCCTAAATCTCTCCCTTTCTCATGCAAGAAAACTTTTCATTGAGGGAGGGGCTAGAAAAAGCAGAGAAAGGCGTTCTCTCCTACATTATCAAATGCCTCTCGCTGCAACTCTGCCTTCCTTCCTATTCCCATCTACAAAAGTGTTGCATCTGCGGACGGACGTGTGAATTTATCCAAGAGCAGATATGTCTAAATGCGTCCTAAATTCAGGTTCTGGTACACCGGGCCAGAGTCAGCAGTCACACCAGAGCACCACCACCCGACATGGACCAAGCTGCTTCCTGATGGTAACGGCTGGTGGGGCTCTGTCCACCCTCCTGGCTGATACCCTGGTGACCACCACTGACCTCAGGCTGCAGGCCTGCTGGCCCACATCAGGGGTGACACTTGAGTGACCGAACCAGTGCCCGTACAGGGCTCCCTACTATTCTGGCTTCATCGAAACACCCCAGTTGAACAAACCAGGCCAAGACCAACCACTAGCAGCTAACAAGAACCAGAAGTGAACGAAATTAAAATCCAATATCAAGTCAGCCGCTCAAACTGTTAACTAATTAAGTCCAACCAAAACAACGCAAAGGAAACGAGGACAGAGAAGAGGCAGAAGAAACACTATAATGTATTAAGCCCTACTTCGTGCCAGGTACTGGCAAGAACTTTACACCCATAATTTTTTTATACCCATAATTTTTATTTAATTTTCACCCCATCCCATGAGGTGAGTATTATTATGCCTATTTTTAGATAAGGAAACTGAGGCTTAGAAAAATTAAATAACTTGCCCAAATCAGGTCTCGTAAATGGGAAAGCTGGGACTGAACCCAGTTCTGTGAGCCCTTCTCTTTTCTCAACAGTACACAGGACTGGAACTGGCCCAGCTCCACACGTCCTGCTGGGAACCTCTGCAACGTCCCCAACAAAGGCACGGCCAGCTCATGCCTGGACTCACCCCTACGGATGGCAGCTCACCCCCTGTCGAGATGGGCCCCTTCACCTCTAATTAGCTCTGCGACCTTAGAAAGCTCTTCTTCATGATGATGGAATCTTTCTGAAGGTCTTCCTTCGGCCCTCGCAGAACAGGCCTGATTCCCATGGGCCTTCCAGCATTTGGTGACATGCCCTGCGCCCTCTGAGCCCTCTCTTCTCCAGACTGAAAGCCCCATTGCCTCCCCATTTGACAAAAACATCCCAAGGCCTTTACCCACAAAAGCAAAATCACTTAAATCACTGCCAAAAGAAAAAAGAGATGTTTTTACTTTAAATACGCCTCAGCAACCCACTGGTTAACAGTCACTTCCACAGCGATCTCCAGGCGAAGTGAAATCACCACCTTCTCAGCCGAGGCTCTCTTTGTGCTTGATTCTCCGGAGACGCACAGGGCACCCGGGAACCTTTCTCTGCGTTGTACATTCAGGAGCCACCCAAAGGCACTGGATTCTCCAGAAGGCTGCCACCTGAAGCACTGAGTTTCAGACGTCCCCGTGCAGGAAAACCACTTGGGGATTTTATTAAACTGCAGATTCTGTCTCAGTTGGTTTGGGGTGGGGCCTGGGATTCTGCATTGCGAACAAGCTCCCAGGTGCTGCTGACGGTGCTGGTCCAGAAGCCACCCTCTGGGCAGCGAGCTGTTAAAGGACGTAACCCTCCCTCACAAGCAACAGCCAAGCACACGAAGAGCTCGCCGGAAAGCCGCTGGGTGGTTTTGAAAACGCACATGATTGAACTCAACGTCCAATTCCCTTGGTTTCTTTCAACCACACTGTGAGAAAGAACAGTTATCAGCACGACTCCGAAACCTACTTGAGGACAGATACTGAGAGGCTGTGCTTGTGAGAAGGAGGGTCCAAGCAGAGAGGGCAAGGGAAACTCACCCCCCTCCGAGGCCCTTAAATAGATCAGCTGAGCTAGAAGATCACTGCCAACCCTGGCCAAGCCGCCAGCAGGGTGCAAAGCCCTCAACAAACAAGGAGGTCCTCAGATCCAGGGTACGAGTGAACCGCACAGCCACGACTAACCAGAGCTGCTCCGTTTCTCTCCACGCACCTCGAAGTAAGTTGAGCTCATGAGAACCAATGTGCTCGGGCACACACATGCACACACACACACACACACACACACACACACATCCTAGACATGGCTCTGGCGTGTGCTGCCAGCGCTGTTACATCCAGCACCATAAATCACTGCATTGTTACCAGCTGTCTACTCGCTGAACAGATCAGATGCATCCAATGAATAAAACTAGCACACAAGGACCCACTGTATAGCACAGGAAACTATACTCGACATTTTGTAATAAACTATAGAGGAAAGGAACCTGAAAAAAAATATATGTGTGTGTGTGTATATGTGTAACTGAATCACTCTGAAGTACACCTCAAACTGACACATTGTAAAGCAATTATATTTCAATAATAAGTAAGTAAATAATAAGTAAATAAATAATAAAATTAAAAAATCTTAAATTAAAAAAAAAAAGATAACCAGAAAAAAAGACTAGCACAGGACATCGTTCCTCTGGGCAAGGAACTCGGATGCCCACCAGAATGAACCCCTCACAGCAGAGCCCGCATCTCATACAATTTCCCTCCAGCCTAGAACAGGGTGTGGCACACACGGGCTGCTAAGTGAAGGGCTGGTGAATGAGTGGAGGAAGCCAGGCCTGGCCATGAAGTCACAGAGGCCCTGGGATGGACACAGGCCAAGTAGCCCGGGACACTCCTCCTCTGCGGAACCTAAGAGCCTTGCTACCAACCAGTGGCAGGCTCACTCTTAGTCTAGCACTTTATATTTTTCTTCTAAGATGGATGGAAGTTTGAGAAACATAAGGGGCCACAGATTGGAGGCAAGTGTGTTCCGCTTGGCAAGCGCAGTGTGTAAAAGTAGGTGATCCGAATTCCCTTGGGAACAGCTCACCCCAGGCTGGCTTCATTACAGCTGCCTACCTGAGACAGGGGCGTGCACTAGGACTCGCAATCCCAATATGGCAAAGCAGAACTATTGCTTCCAGAAATCTGCTCTTGCCCCAGGCTCTCCCATTTCAGTAAACAGCACCACTTTCTGCTACCTTCCTCTCTCCAGGGCAGCTGCTCAGGACAAAAATGGTCTCCTTCCTTCCACTGCCGTTCCATCAATAACTCCTATAGCCCTTACCTTTAAAATGTACCCTAACGCCTACCACTCCTAGCTCCTCTCCTAAAACCCTGGCCTGAGCAACCAGAGTCTCTCACCTTAAAATCCTGCAGATGTAGAGAACGGACTTGAGGACACGGGGTGGGGAGTGAAGGGGAAACTGGGATGAAGTGAGAGAGTAGCACTGACATACATACACGACCAAACGTAAAATAGATAGCTACTGGGAAGCTGCTGCATAACACAGGGAGATCAACTCGATGATGGGTGATGATTTCTAGGACTGGGATAGGGAGGGTGGTAAGGAGCCATGGGAGGGAGGGGATCTGGGGATATATGTATAAATGCAGCTGATTCACTTTGCTGTACAGCAGAAACCGGCACAACAGTGTAAAGCAATTGTACTCCAATAAAGAGCTTGAAAAAAAATAAAAACCCTCAGTGCTTCTCACTGTGTACAAATCGCTGCCTATGACGAATCCCTCCCTGATCTGACCTCATCTCGTTGCCTCATCTACTGGCTGACAGCTCTTTCTACGCTGGCCACCTTCTTCTCTCTCAAACCCACCAAGCATATTCCCACGTCAGTGCCTTTTCGCTGGCTTCTCCTGCTTGGAATGCTGTGCGTCCGGTAATGAGGACTCATCAGTAGTGGCAACCCCCGCAGGCCCTTCCATGTGCCTTCCAGATGCCAGTCTAAGCACCTACATGTGCTAACTCGTGCATGCCTCTGAACCACCTTGGGAGGTTGGGTTATGGTTATCCCCACTTTACAGATGAGGTAACCGAGGCACAGAGAGGTCAGGTGACCTGCCCTCGCCGTGGAGCTGGGAAATGGCACACCTGGATTCATAACTAGGCGGTCTAGTTTCAGGGCCTGTCTCTTAACCACCACACTACCCTCCCTCCTACAAATCTCATCCCCTACACAGCAGCCTCCTCACCTTTCAGGTGTGTCCTCAGAGGCCTTCCCTGACCACCACCCTCTCATCTCAAGCACCCTTGAGTATCTGGAATTAACACGCTTCTCCTTCCAAAACACCTGAAACAAGAGGGTATAAGCTTTCTGAAAGCAGCTCCCAGCAGTCTTATTTTCTGTGTCCCCAGAACTCAGAACAGTGCCTACACAAAGCCCCCCTCAACAAATATTAACCAGCCTACTACCTCGTTTCTGTTACTGCCTGGCCCCAGGAGGCATTTGAGTTTTCAACCAACGACCTTGTCCCATCTTGTAAATATTATCTGTGGTCCCCCCATAGCCTGCTCTACCGGAGAGAGTCCACGTCCAGATGCCAAGGCCCCAGCCATTCCTACCAGCTCAACCCCCACCCGTCCCTCCACAACCCTGCCCACCAGCCATCCGGAGCTCTCTACCTGCGGGTCCCACTCTGGATACTTTCCTATTGATGCCTTTATTCATCCCCTTTGCTTGACTTTCCTGTCCTTCCCCACTTTTTCCAATTAACAAATGCCCACTCATGCATCAGGACCCAAATGCAACTGCCCGTGAAGCCAGTCCCTCTGGAATCCTGCTCTGTCCTCTGGACACCAGTGTTCTATCATGACAGGTGGAAAGGCTGAGGCTTTTGAGTCAGACAGCCCTGACTTGGAATCCTGGCTGCTCAGCTGTGTACCAAACCTCCCTGAGTCACTTTCGTCATGTGTACAATTAGGTCACACTACTTACCTCTCAGGGTTGTCGGGATGGGAGATAAAATGTGTGAGATACTCAGCACCATCTCAGCATATAGTCATGATGAGATGCTCAATAAAAGCTGGACAATGGTATTAGTATTATTTCCTTTGGGTCTATTTTTCCAAAAACATGTCTTCCATGAAAGTGGGACACTTTCTTAATCCCCTCTGTATCCTCACTGCTTAGCACGTGCATGATACGTAAATCTCAATAACCGTCTGCTGCAGAAACGGGTGAACAGTGTCTTTGGATTTCAGAGTCAGGTGTCTCTGGGATCGTAGGAAGTTAAGACCTCGCGCTGGTCCTTTTGTTTTACTACCAACAAGGGGAGAAACTGAGAGTGAACAAAACTGTATGTTCAGCACCTTTGATCTTATGTTAGAAAAACTACTTAGAAAAAACAGTGTGGGGGAGGACCCAGCTCTGGTCCCTGGGAGGAGGTGGAGGAGGACAAGCTGGAGATGGAGAGCACTCCCGGGAACCTGGGCATCGGTGGCCAACTGTACTATTCAAGAAAAAACTATTAAAATATACCACAATCTGTGGGTGAACCTGAAAGACATGAAGCATTCAGGGAAAACTGATCACTGTCCATGTTTAAAGAGTGCCGCTCCTCACCCAGCGGTTCCTGGCTGGATGTGTTCAACTTCTACAGCATCCCCACTAAGAAGACATATTCCAACTACATAACATTACGGGGAGGTAAGGCAGCCTCTATGCTTCTGCAATGCACGTTACAAACTGTCATGGGACATGCCTGATGATGTGTTTTCCTCTTTGTTTCCCTTTGTAGTTTCTAAACAAGCCCATCTTTTTCTTCCAAGCACACTCATGCTTACATCCACTGACTGCCTGGAGGATCGCAGCAGTTTTCATTTTCTCTCTCATAGGTTCTTCTGCTAATGAGTTTGGAGTCCGATCTCTAAGAATTGTAATCTGTGCTGTGACAGAAAAGTCCAGGGTACTCTCAGAGAGAGCAAGGTTGTAGTTGCAGGGATGTGTATTTTCTACTGAGGAGAATAACACTGTCTGAGGAAAATTAATTTAAGCTCACAAGGAGATTTGAAAAACTACATTGTCTTGGAGTCTCCAATATTCCCTCAGCTCGCCCTTGCACAGACCCCTGCAGAAATGAACCTCTTGGCTTGAAAGGCCAAGGACATGCACAGCCAATGGAGACAGTTTTTTTCTACTCACTTTGGAAAACCAAGTGTTAGCAAAGCTGTGTTATGATGGTGGCTTTCATGTGACTGCAGACTATGATGTCCATTGTAGCTTATCACTTATAACCAAGGGCAGTGACAGACCTCTGCACCCAGAATTCCAGGGCGTGGTCTGAATCCCAGCCTCTTTCCCCTTGGCCCTGACTCCTTCATTCAGCCTCTCTGGCCCTGAGCTGCTGCGCCTAAAAAATGGCTTTTAAATGACAGGATACTGGTCCTGCCTTCCTCACAGTGTTGGTTCATGAAAGGGCTAGATGAGCAACCTTATAAGAAAACACTCTGTAAATTATAAAGCGATGAGAACATCAACACAATTTGTGGTCACACTGTGAAACTGTAGATCTCAATTAATACAGAGAAGTTTAATGTTTTAGTCCCCTAGGCAAACACCGTGACCCCTTCATTTATCCTCAGGTGCTATGGACTTAATGTGTCTCCCCAAAATTCACATGTTGAAGCCCTAATGTGATGGTATTTGGAGGTGAGGCCTTTGGGAGGTAATTAGGTCATGAGGGTGGAGCCCCCATGATGGGATTAGTCCTTTTAAGAACAGGAAGAGCGCTAGCTAGCTCTCTCTCTCTCCATGTGAGGATACCATAAGAAGTAAGCTGTCCTCTAATGAGGAAGTGGGCCCTCACTAAGAACTGGATCTGCTGGTGTTTTCATCTTGGACTTTTCATCCTCCAGAACTGTGAGAAATAAATGTTTATTTTCTAAGCCACCCAATTATGGTCTTTTGGTTACAGAGGCGCAAGCACACTAAGATGTCAGAGTTTGTATTTAAAATAACATAATAGCAGATATGATTGGTGCAATGAAGAGAAATGCAGCTCGGTAAGAAGATGAAGCAGACTGGGGTGCAACTTCAGATGAGTTGGTCGAGTGGAGCTCTGACGAGGGGTGAGAAAACATTCAGAAAGACATCTGATGTCTTTCTGAAGCCTTGAGAATGTTTTCCTACAACGAGATCTGAGTAGACACCCACATGAAGTGAGGATGTCCAGAGAAAAGCATGACAAGCTGAGTGGGCAGAAGTGCAAAGGCCCTGAGGTAGAACATGATGGAGGAGGGAGAATGCACATTGCAGTGTCCAGCATATAATAAGCCCACAATAAACAGGAGCTACTGCAATAATGATTATCACCCTCACTGCTGCCAAAACAGCTAGCTTCTCCTCCTGGGTAAGTCAAAGCCAAGGAAGCCCAATACATCACGACAGATGCTAATTAGAGCCACTTTGGATCACAGCATCCAATCAGAATTCCACTCTGGGGGCTCCTTCCTACAGAAAGCAGCCACGTGTGGGCAGAGGCCATGAAGAAGTAGTACTCACACAGGAGGGTGGCAAATTCACTCTATTTCATCCTTAATTGGATGATACCGCCTCCATATTTGCCTTCTACCTCTCCGCAAACACACACGCCGTCTGTGGAAAAGAGGTCTCTGCTGGCAACAGATCATACTTTGCCTCAGCTCACATCTGCTGAGCCCCTAGTGTGTGCTCAGCTCTGGGCCAGGCACGGGCAACCGTGAACAACAGTAAGGTGAGATCGCTGATCTTGAGGAGCTCAGCATTTGGTGGGACGTTGGGGTGGAGAAAAAAAATGGTCAAAATAATGATAGCCCAGTTGACCCAGAGAAAACCATAATCCAAAAAGAAACATGTACTGTAATGTTTATTGCAGCACTATTTACAATAGCCAGGACATGGAAGCAACCTAAATGCCCATCAACAGATGAATGGATAAAGAACAAGTGGCATATGTATACAATGGAATATTACTCAGCTATAAAAAGGAATGAAATGGAGCTATATGTAACGAGGTGGATAGACCTAGAGTTTGTCATACAGAGTGAAGTAAGCCAGAAAGAGAAAAACAAATATTGTATGCTAACTCATATATACAGAATCTAAAAAAAAAAAAAAAAAAAGGTACTGATGAACCCAGTGACAAGACAAGAATAAGGAGGCAGATGCAGAGAATGGACTGGAGGACAAGGGGTTAGGGGGACAGGGGGCAAAGGGGAAGCTGGGACGAAGTGAGAGAGTAGCATAGACATAGATACACTACCAACTGTAAAACAGATAGCTAGTGGGAAGTTGCTGTATAACAAAGGGAGATCAACTCGATGACGGGTGATGCCTTAGAGGGCCAGGACAGAGAGGGTGGGGGGGAGTCGCAGGATGGAGGGGATATGAGGATATAAATATAGCTGATTCACTTTGGTGTACCTCATAAGCTGGTGCAAGAGTGTAAAGCAATTATATTCCAATAAAGAGCTTAAAAAAAAAATGATAGCCCAGTTGAAGAAGCACCAAGGTGGTCCTCAGTACAAAGTATGCTGGGAGCACAGAGGAGGGAACATCCTTAAGGAAGCCCACCCTTCACATCTCACCCAAACTACATGAGGTTCCCTCATCATACGTTCTCCTTGTACCCACTTCCTTTCCTTCTTTTCATGGCATTTATGAAAACTGTAATGGATTCAGAGTTTGCAGGAAGAATGTCTGTCTTCCCTGCTAAACTGTGGGCCCCATGAGGCAGGGGATCTAGTTTGCCTTGTTCACACCCATATTCCCAGCACCTAACACACAGCTGGCATGTGGCGGGGGCACAGAAAGACCCTATAGATAAATGAATGTGGCTGAACACCAAAACACTGAACTCTGTTGGGGAAGTGTGATATCAAGCCAGTGAGCCTCACCTCCCAATGCTTGTGTGCTCTCTTCTCACACCGAGTCAGGACTGACCCAGACACCAATGTGACCAACAAAATACTGGCAAAGGGATGGTGTATGGCTTCCAAGTCCTGGTCACAGAAACACGGCTACTCACACCTTGCTCTTAGATCCCTCCTCTGGGGAAAGCAGGCAGTCATGCTATGAGGACACTCAAACAGCCCTGTGAAGAGGGCCACATGGTGAAGAGCTGAGGCCTCCCACCAAAAGCAAACATCAACCTGCCAGTCATGTGAGTGGCCACATGGAAGCAGGTCCTCCAGCCCTAGTCAAGGCTTCAGATGAATGCAGCCCCAGCTGACATCTTGAATGTGACCTCATGAGAGATCCTGAGCCAAAACCCACCTAGCTAATCTGATTCTAGATTCTTGACCTACAGAACTGTGTGAGATGATATGTGTTCATTGTTGCTTTCAGCTACTAAGCTGCAGCGTAATTTGTTACTCAGCAGTAGCTAACTGATACAGGAAAGGACTAGAGAACCTTCAGAGAACAGGGCTTTGAAAAACAAGGAGGATTTCACCAAGCCCAGAAGAGACAAACACTGTATTTCCTGCAGAGAAAAAAAAATTAAGGAAAGCCATGGAGAGTGCATGGGGATTGTGTGTTTGGGAAATGGGAGAGCATCTCAGATGGTGGGAGTGCAGGGTACCAGGAATGATACTGAAAAGGGAGGTTGGGGCTGGGTCCTGACAGTCCTTGAATATTATACTAAAGGGTCTGAACTCTTTGGAGGTAGGAATAATAATTATTTCCATCTTATAAATGAAGCAACTGAAGCTCATAAAGATTAAGGAATTTGTCCAAAGGCACCTGCCTTCTTCTTATATCCTTGCATGGATGAGAGAGGGGGCTAAGGGGAGAAGGGCTATCTCTCTTCCGCTTCTTATAAGGATGCTAATTCCATCATAGAGGCTACACTCATGACCTAATTACCTCTCAAAGGCCCCACCTTCAAACAGGAGCACATTCATTGATTCAAATGAATTGGCGGCGGGGGGTGGGGGGGACCAAAAATAGCAATCCTGAAACGCAAATGCAGGAGGAATTAACACCAGAGCCAGTGCTCTTTCCAACAACTCTGTGTTAGGAGAGCTCCATGACCCCAGCCAGAGGCCACAGCAGCCTCCATCCCAGCTCCCCTGACTCAGTGGGTGACCAGTGCTTCTACCCTGCCTGCCGGGAGGAGCAGGACTAGGCATGGACAATCTGTGTGTCTCTGCTCGCCCCGCCCAAGTAGAGGACTCTCCAGGGTATCCCCAGGCCAGGCAAGAACTCCTTGCAGTCTGTGCTGCTCTTCCTTTCTGGCCCTGGCTCTCCTGAGCCTCCCACTGCCTCGCAACAGTGACGCCACTCTGTGCCCCAGGTAATTGCCCTGCCACTGGGGGCTCTCCTTCCCTCCTGCAGGGCAAACTGAGGCAACATTCCAAGGCAACTTGGAATGAACTCCCAAGACAGCATCAGAAGCTGAGGCAAGCTGGCAAAATGTGATTCCATTTCCAAACCCACCCTTGGAAACACTAGGCCACCACCTGCAGCTCTTTTTTTGGGGGGTGGGGGTAGGGGACGGGGGGCTTTGGGCCCTGAAGACCACATCCTAGAAAGACTATTCCTGCTATTCCTGGAAAAAGAAAAGGGAAATTTATGTTCCAGAGAACTACTCTGTATAAGTCCTGGACTATTTACACATAATTCTACCCTCACCACTACCCTGTGAGATAGACATCATATCCTCTTTTTCCAGATGAGCAAACAGAGTTCCAAAGAGGTTGAGTAACTTGCCCAAGGACACAGACAGCTGTTGTGTACAGCTGACCAGGCTGTGCACTGTACAACTCTAGGGAGCACTAGTCACAATATAGTCACTGTAGATTTATATATTTGTCACGAAAATTTTCCAGCAGAAAGTGACTTCAGAAGGGGCATCTTTTTCTCATTGCACAAAAGCACATGTGAGTCAGCAATGGTTCCACTAGATAACCACCACTTTGCTGGTAGGTGGGGATTTGACCCTATGTATGTCTAACTCCAAAGCCCTTGCTCTTTCTCCCAGATGTCTATACCTTCCTTGGCATAACTCCAAGCATTTCCGTAGCTTCACAGTTCAACTGGCAGAGATGGAGTCATAGGCCTCTAGACCATCTCAGCTGGAAAAAATGCTGGCAAACAATAATCTACCTCAAAACTTTCCCTCTGCCTTGAAAGAATACAAGGCCCAGAGAGGGGAAGGGAGCTGCCCAAGATCACACAGCTGGGTGTGGCACAGCTGGAACTTGCATCTTGTGCAACTAAAGGCAGGTCCAACCCTGATATAAAGTTGTTCTAAGCACAACCATAGATGATTAGAGCTAGATTATCTAGGCTAGAGTCTCAACTTTTTGTATCAGAATCACTTTTTCAATTGTAGATGGAGGCAGTGAGTGAAGGGTCTTAGCAAGTATCCTTACCAGACAACTTTCTGAAGTCCAAGCTTAAGGACAAATGAGCTTGGAGGGAAGGGGGAGCTGAAAGGGCCACAGCTCAGAAGCCTCTCCAGGATAGGCAATAAGTATGTTCCTCTGTAGGCCTGTCAGGTCCTGGGAGGGAAACTGTTGCTAAGTGGAAGCTTCTAGGCCCTCCCCAGTGGCTTTCAAGACACTTGGCATCCACCTTGAAGGGAGGACTCAGACTCTACACAGGCCCCCCTGGGAGCCTCTGATAACCGTAGTGACAGCCCCCAAGCAGCAACTCAGTTCTGTCTGGACTCCAGCCAGGGTGACAGGAGCCAAGGGAGAAAGAATACAGGGAGGAAATCCGAGCACTTAATTTGCTATTTCATGGAAGATGCCAATTAAAACACTTCACCCTCTGAGGCTGCTTTCAGCCCTGCTCCTGTTGGCGCCTCATTAACAGCCGCTTCCAGACACCCTAAGGCCCACCCAGTTTCCTTCCCAGACCATGGAGCCCAAGCATCCCCAAGGCAGGCTACAGGGCATGATGGCCTTAAAGACCTCTAGAACCATGGAGACTCCCCTGGACACTGAAGCTCAGGGAGGCAGCGTGACCTGCTTGAAATCACTCAGCTGGGCCTTCCCAGCTCAACAGCATTCATGAGATGACATTTTAGACATCACTGAACATGGTCATGCCCACCTTCCATGAACCTAGTCCATCCATTTTCTGCTTGAGTCACTGATGCTGACCCTGCACACAGCTAGTTAGGAACCAGGCAGGAAGAAGATCCAGGACTCCAGGCTCCCAGGTTCCATACTTTGCACACAGCCCAGGAGAGACGAGACTAGTGAATTACCTGTGAATTGATGCTGGAAGAAGCTTTTACGTAACTCCTAGAAGAAGGGTCTAGTAACTACTAACAGTTCTCTCTGTACAGTTATCTTCTAGTTTAGCACTCTTCCATTACACTTAGAGTCCAATTTTTATAAAGTAGGAAGACCAGCTTATCTCTTCACAGGGGCAAAGTAAAACTTAAAGCCAGTAGGTGGGGATAATTATTAAAAAGAGAAACACGTTAAAAGAATATGGGAAAACAATATTTTCATATTACTAACATGAACATTCACATAGGTGAAATAATAGTTAAAAAAAAAAAAAAAAACAGAGCCAACACCAGCTAGTAACTGAAAGCAAAAATGTATTTTTTTATGATACAACTTAAGCAAATTATGCTTATCACAGAAGTGTAAGAATAATACTAGAGAATCTATTAATCGTATAATTTAGTATACTAAGAAATTATAGAAGAAAATAAAAACATCATACCCACAGATGTAGGAAGAGTCTTTGAAAAAAATCAAAGAATAGTTACTCATGAACAAAAGAACACAACAAACAACAAGGTCCTACTGTATAGCACAGGAAACTATATTCAATATCCTGAGATAAACCATAATGGAAAAGAATATAAAAAAAGAATATATATATGTATATATACGTATATACAAGGGTGAGCCAAAAATTATCTGCACTCTAGCTGTAGAATTTATAGAAGTTTTAATATAACCAGAGTGTGAATAATTTCTGACTCTCCCTCATGTGTGTCTGTGTGTGTGTGTGTGTGTGTATATATAACTGAGTCACTTTGCTGTACAGCAGAAATTAACACAACATTGTACATCAACTATACTTCAATTTTTTTAATGAATAAAAGAACACAAACAAAAACAAACAAAAAAGATGATCTAGCAATTCCACTCCTAGGTATATACCCAAAAGAACTGAAAGCCAGGATTCAAAGAGATATCTATATACCAACGTTCATAGTAGCATTATTTACAATAGCCCAAAAATGGAAACAACCCAAATGTCCATCAACAGATGAATAAACAAAATGTAGTATGTCCATACAGTGGAACATTCTTCATTCATAAAAAGGAATGGAATTCTGATATTGATACATGCTACAACATCTATATGCCTTGAAAGCATTACCTAGGTAATATAAGCCAGACACAAAAGGACACATGTTGTGTGATTCTACTTAGTTGAGGTACCAGAATATAGAAAGCAGAAGAGGTTACCAGGGAGTGGGGGGAGCAGGCAGTGGGGAGTTATTGTGTAATGGGTACAATTTCTGCTTGGGATGATGAAAGAGTTCTGGAAATAGATGGTGGTGATGGTTGTACAACATTGGGAATGTACTTAATGTCACTAAGTTATAAACTTAAAAATGGTTAAAATGACAAATTTTATGTTATGTAAATTTTACCACAATTTTTTAAAATCCAATATAGGAAAAGAAACAACACAATTAAAAACTGGGCAAAAACAGCCACTTCACCAAAAAAGAATATACAGTAGGCTTAAAAAGCACATAAGAAGATGATTAACATGATTAGTCATTAAAACCACTATGAGATATCACTACATACCTCTTAGGACAAGTAAGATGGCTAAAATAAAAAATCTTCATTTTGCTAGTGAAGATGCAGAGCAACTGAAATTCTCAAACATGGTGAGACTACAAAATGGTAGAGCCACTCTGGAAAATAACTTGGCACTTCCTTACAAAGTTACATATACACTTAAGTATTTATCTAAAGAAATGAAAATTTAGGTCACAGAAAAACCTGTATACAAATGTTTATGGCAGCTCCATTCATAATCATCAAAAACCAGAAATGATCCAAATGCCCTTCAGTGGGTAAATGGACAGACAGACTGTGGGAATCCATGCAGTGGGTTACTACTCAGCCACATTAAAGGAGCAAACTTCTGATATGTGCAACTTGGATGAATCTCACAAGCATTAGGCCAAATGAAAAAGCCAGTCTCAAAGGTTATATACTGTAAGATTCCAATCATGTATCATTCTTGAAAAGAATAAAATTATAGTGACAGAGAAGAGATTAGTGGCTGCCAGAGGTTAGAGCTGGAGAGAGGGTTTAACTACAAAAGAATAGCATGAGGGAGTTCTTTGGGATGATAGAACTGTTCTATAAACTCATAGGCAGTGCCTATACAAATCTAAGCATAGATTAAAATATCTAGAACTATACATCAAAAAAAAATTCTATGTTAATTTAAAAAATAAAATTCAAAACTAAACAAAAATCTCTCAGCAAACTAAAATAAGGAAAATTCCTTAATCTGATAAAAATACAATCTACCAGACAACCACAGCAGACCTCTTCTTAGTGGTGAAAAATGAGAAAGATTCTCTTTAAAGTCGGGAATGAAGTAACGATGCCCACTATCACCACTTCTGTTCATTCAGAAGTCCAACCATCAGAGGTTATAATTTTCACCTAGGAAATCCAAGAGAATTCACAGACAAATGATTAGAATTAACAAGAGAGTTAAGCAAACTTGCTGGATTTAAGGTTAACAATAAGAATCTATTTTCATTGGCTTCCTTTACAGCAGCAATGCACAATTAGGAAGTGAAATTTTCAAATGATATCCTCTACAACAGCAATAAAAATTTACAAAATACCAAGGAATAAATCTAGCTGGACAATCCAGATCATTATGGAGAAAATTATAAAATGTTATTATTAAAAGATATTAAAGAAGGCCAGGTCTTTGCCATGTTCATGAATGCGAGGACTCAACAGCATAAAGATGTCAATTCTCTCCAAACAAAAGTATACATTTTAACTGAATAAGTATTTGCAAAGCATTTAGAACAGTGCCTGGCACATAATAAGTGATATATAATTGTTGTTGAACAAATAAATCAAAATTCCAACAAGGTTTTTCACGGAACTTGACAAGCTTGCTCTAAAGATTTTTAAAGCAGAACAATGGTCCAAAAATAACCAAAGCAATCTTGAAGAACAGAGGTGGGAAGAAGGATGATGTGCATTCTATTAGACATTAGCACTTAATTAAGAAGCCATTAGGAATGTTTTTACTAGCCCTGGAGTAGACACACAGTAACGGAACAGAATAAAGAGACCTGGAATATTTGCTATATGAAAACTTGATATATAACAGGAAAAGCATTATAAATTAGTGGATGCTGGAACTGTTCATTACCCTTACTGGAGAAGAAATAAAGTCCTAATTCACACCACGTACAACTCTCAACTCAAGGTAGAATAGAGACCTATATCTGAAGAGCAAATCTTTCAAAAGAAAATATTATTTCCTCAAGGTATGAAAGGATTTCTTAAACAAGATGCAAAAATCAGAAAATAAAGATTAAAAAGTAAACAATAAAGTGTTTTAAAACTTGTGCTTTGGGACATCCCTGGTGGCACAGTGGTTAAGAATCTCTCTGCCAATGCGGGGGACAAGGGTTCAATGCCTGGTCTGGGAAGATCTCACATGCTGTGGAGCAACTAAGCCCATGCGCCACAACTTCTGAGCCTGTGCTCTAGAGCCCATGTGCCACAACTACTGAAGCCCACGCGCTCTAGGGCACACTTGTCGCAACTACTGAGCCTGCCTGCTGCAACTACTGAAGCCCGCACACCTACAGCCCCTGCTCCACAAGAGAAGCCACCCCACTGAGAAGCCCACGCACCGCAACAAAGAGTAGCCCCCACTTGCCACAACTAGAGAAAGCCCACACACAGCAATGAAGACCCAACACAGCCAATAAATAAACAAATAAATAAATAAATAAATAAATAAATAAATAAATAAATTTATCTATTTAAAAATAAAAAGAAATACATACAATGTTTAAAAAAACAAACAAAAAAAACCCCACCAGTATGGTACTGGCGCAAAAACAGATATACAGATCAATGGAACAGAATAGACAACCCAGAAATAAACTCAAGCTTATAGGGTCAATTAATCTTTGACAAAGGAGGCAAGAATATATGATGGGGAAAAGAAAGCCTCTTCAATAAATGATGTTGAGGAAACTCAACTTTTGCTACATGCAAAAGAATCAAACTGGAGTAGCTTATCACACCATACACAAAAATAAACTCAAAATGCATTAATGACTTAAATGTATCTGCGAACAATATACCCGATAAGGAGTTAATCCAAAATATACGGAGAATTCATACCCCCCAACGTCAAAAAATCCAACTTGATTAAAAAAATGAGTACCGGGCCTGAACAGACATTTTTCCAAACAAGACCACATGGCTAACAGGCCAACAGACACATGAAAAGACACTCAACATCGCCAGTCATCAGGAAAATGCATATCAAAACCACAACAAGACACTTCCTCATACCTGCCAGAATGGCTATTATCAAAAAGGCAACTAATAATAAGCACTGGCAAGGATGAGGAGAAAAGGGAACCCTCGCGCACTGTTGGAGAGAATGTAAATTGGTGCAGGCACTGTGGAAAACCGTATAGCGGTTCCTCAAAAAATTAATAAATAGAACTACCATATGATCCAGCAATCTCGCTTCCAGGTATTTACCCAAAGAAAACAAAAAACACTAATTTGAAAAGATATAGGCACCCCAGTGTTCACTGCAGCATTATTTACAATATCCAAGATACGGGAGCAATTTCAATGTCCATCAACAGATGAATGGATAAAGAAGATATGGTACATATATACAACAGAATATTATTCAGCCAATAAAAAAGTGAAATCTTGCCATTTGTGACAACATGTATGGATCTAGAGTGTATTTTGCTAAGTGAAATAAATCAGACAAAGACAAATAGCATATGATTTCACTATTTGTGAAATCTAAAAAACAAACAAACAAAATGAAAACAGTCTAATAAATGCAGAGAACAAACGTGAGGGTGCCAGAAGGGAAGGAAGTCAGGAATGGTAGAAACTAGGTGAAGGGAATTAAGAGGTATAAACCTCCAGTTATAAAATAAATAAGCCATGGGGATGTAACACACAGCATAAGAAATATGGTCAATAACACTGCAATAACTTTGTATGGGGATAACTGGTTACCAGACTTACCGTGGTTATCATTTTATAATGAATGCAAATGTCAAACCACTATACAGTACACCTGAAGCCAACATAATACTATATGACAACTATATTTCAATTGAAAAAAAAAAAAAGAAAACTGAGTCAGCATGTATAAATTATGTTGAGAAATTTTTCCACCAAGGAGATCCAAGAAATGGGGCAATCACTGGAGGAGAATGTTACGTCCACACAGGACTTCTTTCGTTCTTTTTAAAATAGAAGCTATTAGACCATGTCTGCATGGGATTGAGAATGATCCAGTGGAGAAAGAAAAACTGATGAAGAAATGGAGCAGAATAATTGTGAGCAAAAATTCCTGAGAAGGTGAGAGGATATAGGGTCCACCGCACAAGTGGAGATGTTGGCCTTAGACACAGTCCATGGGCTCGCTGTACCAGGAGAGAGTACGTGAGGAGAAACAGGGCGTATAGGATATACATGCAGAGTATATGAGTACAGATGCAGGAAGGGTGGAAGACGTGGCAATAGGAGCATGGAAGTTCTGATTGCTTCTATTTTCTCAGGGAAATAAGAAGCAAGATCATTGCAGAGAAGGAGGAGGAGATAGAGGGAAATTCTTGAGGAGAGATGAGAGTGTATAAAATAATTCTCTCTCAAAGTGGGAGAAGGTATTAAGATTTGCCAGGAAGTACAAGGGTCCAGTATGAGATTATGGTCACGAATTTTTTTTATTCAGGTATAATTGTCATATAAGATGTAAGTTTCAGGTATACAACAGAGTGAGTCACAATTTTTAAAGGTTATACGCCATTTATAGTGATTAGAAAATATTGGCTACATCCCCTGTGTTGTACTCTATGTCCTTGTAGCTTGTTTACTTTATACATAGCAGTTTGTATTTCTTAATCTCCTGCTCCTGGCCCCTGCCCCTTCCCTCTCCTTACTGCTAAACCACTAGTTTGTTCTATACATCTGTGAGTCTATTTCTCTTTTGTTAGACTCACTAATTTGTTTTATTTTTTTAGATTCCACGTATAAGTGATATCGTACAGTATGTGTCTTTCTGTCTGACTTACTTCACTTAGCATAATACTCTCCAAGTCCATCTCATGGTCATGAATTTTTAAAGAAGGTAGTCAGCCTGGCTATGTGTTTTTCTCAGCCACATTCAGCTGCCAAAGAGTAGGCACAGAGTTGGTGGCTACCCTGGCTATGGGGTTGTGCCAAGCAAGTAAAACAGAGGGTAAGGAGAAACGGTATACAAAGGAATGATTATAATGGTGGCCCATGGAAACAAGATGGGTGAGAAGGAAACTGGTGACTTGACAGGGGTAATGGCCAGGAAAAAGAAAGTAGGTTCATTAGTTTGGAGTGGCCAGAGGGTTGAATAATTGTTGGAGGTGGGCTTCTAGGAGGAATGATCTGGAAGGACGGAAAGGATCAGTCAACAAGTGGGATACTGTTAATGAAATCATGGGTGGGGGTGGACCGTACAATGATTGGTAACGACAAAGTCTGGGGTATGCCCAAGGGAATGAGTGGCTAAGAAAGGACAAGATCATTCCAGGTGAGGAAGTAAATTAATAGAGAGCAAGGATCACCTAATTGGTATATCAAAACCATCAAAAATTGTGACGGGGAACTTCCTAGTGGCGCAGTGGGTAAGAATCCGACTGCCAATGCAGGGGATACGGGTTCGATCCCTGCCCCAGGAAGATACCACATGCCGCGGAGCAACTAAGCCCGTGTGCCACAACTACTGAGCCTGCGTTCTAGAGCCCGTGAGCCACAACTATTGAGCCCATGTGCTGCAACTACTGAAGCCCACGCGCCTAGAGCCCGTGCTCTGCAATGAGAGGCCATCGCAATGAGAAGCCCATGCACCACAATGAAGAGTAGCCCCTGCTCGCCGCAACTAGAGAAAGCCCATGTGCAACAACGAAGACCCAACACAGCCAATTTAATTAATTAATTAATTAATTAATTAATTTAAAAAAATTGTGACAGGAGTAGCGAATCAGGTATAAAAGTCTGCAAGGAATGACTGCAGATAGTTTATAAATGATTATAATGAGGAAGAGTGGTAGACGATTACCAACTGAGGCAGGAGCTTCAAAAGACCTGGGGGCTTCTAAGGAGGATGCAAGAACAACAGCCTGAAGTGGCCCTGAGGAGTGAGAGGTTCACATATATGCCTCGAGCCTGGTGGGCGTGGGAGAATAAAACCGCCAGTGGAAGCAATGTCCTCAGAAGACAGCCCAGTTTAAGTTGGAGCAAAAACAGATAAAGTGGCCATTCAGAGAAAAGATTGAGGACACAGAGGATTTCACTGATAAGATAATGAGAGTTCCATAGGGCCCTGTGGGAGGTTTAAGGGAACAGGGAGAAGAGAGGGAGATTGAGTCCAATTAAAAGACAGAAGAGCCATACAGAGATGACAGTCCAAGAGATAGTGATGGATGACCCGGCGTCTTGACTTCCTGGGGTGCCTGATACAAAGGAGTTACTCCCAATGGACAGCTAGGGAGAGATGGTCTCCTGGGCAGACTGGGGTGGGAAAGGGGGACAGTCAGGAAGGAGGGAGAGCAGGGCTTGCTCAGATCACACAGGCACTACACACTCTTGCACAATAAACACATGCATGATGTATATTTTTTTAGGGAAATGTCTCCAAGACTAGCTTTTCACATATGAACACAATAAGAGGCGGCTCCCCGCACAGACAGGGCCTGCCTTCCTGGGTTGACACGCACAGACTACTCACAAGGCAAGGAGAACAAGGAACACAGATTAGTCCTTTGAGCCCTTAACGATCAGCAGCTTGGGGTAATGTTTTTGAGTGGGAGGAAGCTGATGACACTAGTTTAAAATGGAATATGAAAATCATCTGTGGTTTTCAATGAGTCACACTTTCCTTGACCCACCTGTCATGGGAACTGGCTCTGGGTAGACTTTAAATGTTTCAAACTGCATGTCAGAAATAGCAAAACAAAGTCCTCCTCCATCACACAGACCAGCAGGAAAGTCGGGTCTTCAAGAACATTGTGGTTGGGGTGAGAGCTGGTGATAGCGGGGCCTGGGAGAGTCTTTTTAACAATCAACAGCTGTAGGTAAGAGTCAGCAGGCCTGGGTTCAAATCCTGCCTCTTTCCAGGGGGAAGCCATTTCTCCAAGTTTTAGTTCCTCTGCATGTAAATATGTAGGATAATGATATTTACATTTGAGAGTAGTTATGAAGAGAAAGTCTATTGAGCTCTTAGGACTAAATCAGTGCTAGTTTTCTTCATCACCTTCTTTCCCAGAAAAAAAACACTGAAATCTGGGACATACAGACCTGAGTAAGAGGACAAGAAAATATCGGGATTCCTGATCAGGAAGCACACTCAGCCACAGGAGTTTCTGAACTGGCTGTAGAATGAAGCACAGTCTCAAAAGCCTACAAGATGAGGATTTATGTGTCAGTGGGTTTCCAAGGAGATAGATTTTACAAAAGTTACTATGAGACTCACTTCCTCTACAAAAACAAGATAACATCACGCTCCTGCACTCCTGCTGCGCTCCTGGAGCTCTTTATACATTCTGACAAATGATGGAAATGTAGGAGGAAGAGGCATAAAAGCAAGATACAAAGGCAGCACCCACACACCCAATTTGTAGAATGAATGAATGAATGAATGCTGTGTTTTTTCTTCATGCAGAGATGGGGGAAGAGAAAGGAAAAGGACATGTAAAAGAGGCCACAAGAAACAAGGCAAGTGCCCAGACTGCTTAAGTATGTATGTATGTATGTATTTTGCCTGTGCCTGGTCTTGTTGCGGCATGCCAACTCTTAGTTATGGCATGCAGGATCTAGTTCTCTGACCAGGGATCAAACCCCGGCCCCCTGCACTGGGAACACAGAGCCTTACCCACTGGACCACCAAGGAAGTCCCCTAGACTGGTTTTTAAAGCTTTCAGTGCACTCGAAGGCCATGCAGCCATGCAGCCAAAATCACGCATAGAAGCTGGCCTCCTGAGCACGCTCGATACTCCAGAAACTACTGCCCTGGCCTGGCCAGTCCTGCATTGAAGCAGCATTCTGACAGCAGGTGTCTGTGAGCCCTGACATTGATCATGGAAAATGGAATCCACTTTAGTTCTTTATCCTTTGTGGAGGTGGACTGTTTCCACCTAATCACGGGCTCCCTCAGCCTAGGGCGTGGCTGTTTTCCAATGAGCGTTCTATAGAATACCAATACTGCAAGACAGTCCATGCAGGAAGGGTGCCTTCCCACCAAACAGACCTAAGCTAAAGACTTGGACTCCACAAAAGGGAGGAGACTCTGCATTCTTTCATCCCACAAATAAACAGAAAAAATGAAAAGATTCTTTAAAAGATGTCGGCATCATGAAAGAGGAACAGACAAGATGTAGAACTTGAGAAGAGAGGAAGGCTGACAATTTTGCTGAATCAAGGATATTCTTAGAAGGAGGCATCGTGAAGACCATCTCAATATTAAGGTTTCTTTTTGATTGTCACATGAGTATCTAGGGCCATTAACCAACCTCACTGTGAAGACAGGTACTTTATATCTGTTCCTCAAAACTATTTTTTTCCATAAATCCATAGATTGGATTTTTTCCATAAATCCACATGAATTATAAGACTTTGCGGGTAAAAATGTGGAGTAGGGCAAATATGTCTCAATGTGTCATCAGCCTACCTCCTCTGTTGGAATCACCTAAGAAACTTAATAAAATGCACATTCCCAGGTCCACCCAGACCTTCTGGATCAGAACTGGGGGGAGGCTGTCCTAGGAATTTGCATTTTAAACAGGCTTCCCCACATGATTCTGATCCATGAGTGTGTCTGAAAACCACTGAACCTGGGATTTCCAAAACTATTAAAAGAGTTCACAGCACAACACTGTAAATCAACTACGCTTCAATTTTTTAAAAAAAAAGAATCATTTAAAAAAAGAGTTTACAAAGGGTTCTGGGGAAAGACATGACTTTAAGAAACCAAGAGCAGAAATTGATGGCACCAAATGCATGGTGACTAAGGACAAAGGAAGCCCAAGAAAGGAACGTGTCAGCTACACGCCAGAACATTAACACTTCAGCAAACTGCCTTAACAACAGCCAGGAATTGTACGGTCCCACCAGCGGGGACGCTCCCAGGTGGAAGCGAGCTGCCTCAGCTTGACAAGAGGAGCCATTAAAAGCATATAGTTTTCAATGGGAACTCTAATGTTACCAAGCACACGTCCAAGGGTCACGCAGCTTTTCATATAAACCGTCAAACTGAAGAGCTGATCTCTTTAAGCCCAGCCTCCTGTTGGAGCAGCGCTGGGTGCTCTGCATGTGGCAGCTCACAGGAACCCAGGGAAAGCCCTGCAAGGCAGGCCCTCTCTCCTCGTGCTGTGGGACTGGGCCAAGCCTGCACAACCAGTGTGTGGCAGGGCAGGATCCAGCCAAAGCTGGAGGCAATGCAAACACTGTGCTCTTTCCTTTGCCAAGCATGCTTCCGGGGAGAAAGTGCACTGGCCACAACACGAGAGTGCTAGTGCCCTTGGAAATTAAATAAATAAACTGGTGGGAGCCGTGGTAACCCTACCCTGGTGCCACCATCCAGTCAGGCCCAGGCAGACAGACAGACTGACAGCTCCTCTCTCGGCTTATTTTTAGCTGAAACAACAAAACCTCTAAGATCCCTTCCAATCCTGAAATACCTTGCATTTATAAAATAATTATGCAATATAATAAGCTCCCTGGTTGTGCAAAGCTAATCCCAAGTCCATTTATGAAGAAAGCAGAATTCATTTCTGTGAGCTTGGCTGCCTAATGCCATTTTCTGTCCCTGGTCCAGCCTGGCCCATTCCACTCCCCCCTTTGAGCCCCACCCCCTTCCATCCTGCCTCTGCTCTCTGCTCACCAGCCAATGACAGCCCATTGAGCATCCTGTGTTCTCTTCCAAGTGTATCAGGCATGGACTCAAACTCATGATGAAAGAAGGGCTTTGCCCCGTTACAGGCAGGAGCAGGGGATGGGATGTGTACACTCCCTGCTCCAAAGCCAAGTAGATAATGCCAAGAAAACGTGGATGTTCAGAGCTCCTGCAAGGAACACAACCCTATTTTGCTATTGGCCATACTACTCCATGTTTATGTACTTGGAATCTTCCTAGAACCCAGAGAAGCAGCACTTGGGTGAGCCAGTGGTACACGAACATGGAAATGTATAACTTCTAGGAAGTCCTGTCATTGACACGTTCAAGAAATACCTATTGCAAGAGGCAGGAAGGCACGTTTGTGAAGAACAGGGGCTCTGGAGTTGGAGAGATGAGCGGTCAACCCTGGCTCTCCTAATCACCAGCTGTGTGACCTTAGGCACGTTAACACCGCAAAGCCTCAGCTTCCTCAGGTGTAAATGGGTTTCCTGATAGTGTCTACCTCAGAAGACTGCTGTGAAAGCAAAATGAGATCACTCATGTTAATAACTTCCTGTCACAATGCATAGCACTTAAGAGGTCAATAAACAATGGCTATAATTTTTATTAAACGCATTGGGTGCCTTCTACGTGCCTTCTAAGTGCTGAGGCTGAGGAGATAAATAAAACACAGTGCCTGCCTTCAAGAAGCACTCATTGGGAGAGATGGTCATGTAAACAAATCATCATAACCTTACAGGGTCAATAATAGAAGCACAGAATTTAGTGCTATGGAGATCCAGAAGGAGTGACTAACCTCCTTGGGAAAGTCAAGGAAGGCTCCGCAGGAGAGGTGACACTTGAACCCATAAGGGAGAAGTAGGAGTTAATAGATGAAGCTAGAGTTCAGTATGTGCAAAGGCCAGGAAGGGCTTATGAGTGTGGTGTATTTGGGAATGACTAGCAGAGATGATGTACAAGATGGAGCAGGGGACAAAGACTAGGGCTTGGGAGCCAAGGGCCTTGCTGTCCAAGCTCAGGATTTTTGATTTATTGCCTGTCTCTCCAAACAATGTCAGCTCTGTGGTAGTAGGGAGGGCCTCCAGGCAGGAATGACAGTGGGGATGGAGAGGAAAGAATGGATTTCACAGTCATGTCCAAAGTTGAATTGTCTCAACTCAATAAATAACTGAATATACTATGTGGGTATGGTCAAGGGCTGGCTGTTTGTTGAAGTAAGACATGTTGCCATGCAGAACAAGTTTGGGTGGCCCAGGTGAGGGTTTAAAAGATACTTAGTTAATATGGTATATGTTACATTTGAGGTCTCTGGGGGATGTATAAATAGAGAGATTCAGGTGGTAACGGGACGTATGCGTCTGCAGTTTGATATAGACAATGAGGGACTCCATACAGAAACCATTGCAATGGGTGAGATTCCCAAGGGAAAGAATTTAGTACTTAAGGGAAGACCAAATCCTCCTCAAATCAATATCATAGTCACTGAACACCAAGAATGTGAAAATCAATAGGCTAGAAATACTCATATATACAAGCCAGAGCCCTGGCCTCAAAGGAGCTTATAAACTAGCAGGGGAGTCATGAGATAAACATATGGAGAATGAAAACAGCATGTAAAATTGAAACAACAGCTTGATTCAGCCCCAGAAGGGATTTCCCAGGACCTGGAAGAAAGCCTACCCAGTGAATTACATAGATACAAAGCCAGATGACATGACAGAATGACAGGAGACCTCCAGAGGAGGTAAGCTCAGCAGAACCTCGAAGGACAGGTAAAATTTACTACAAAAAACACAACCTCTATAAACAACCACTACTATCTCTCAACAAATAGACATGCCAGGACCCACTGCTGTAGCAAATACTCTCTGACCCAGATGTTGCAGCATAATTCACTTCTAACCACACCAATGGGCAAAACGGCACAACACTTGGAAAACAAAACACTTGGAGAGAAAGACGTTGTGAAAAGCTTCCTTTTGCTTTTGTGCATTGTACGTATGTGAAGAAAAGATAGGACACGTGCTGGGTGGGAGCAGCAGCAAAGTTGTTTACAGTCAAGAAGAGAAGTATCTACAGCCTTCAAATGTGTGAAAGGTTGTCATGCAGAAGAGGGACTGGACATAGGTTCTAAGGTGCCATTGGATGGAAGCTCTTGGGAGTTAAATGTTTCATGAAACATTATAAAGTATCCAATAGTCAAAGACATCCAGAAGAAAGTGGGCCATCTTGAGCGAAAACAAGTTCCCTTTCATCACTGGAATTGTGCAGGCAGGGTCTGCACAACCTCTCATCAGGGATGCTGTGGAGCAGATTCAAAGATGGCACAGAAAAGCCCTGCTAAGATTCTAAGGTTCTATAGCTCTTAGGCACAGAATCTGGATCATTTCACTGAAGGTGGTGCTTCTTAATGCTTCAAAATATGGCTTGGAGAACCAGCAGTGGGTCTCTCCTTTCCTTACAGTGGGTGAAGGCGGGCCCACAGAAGTGGGCATTTAATTGCACATCAGAGGATCTGGCCAACAGTAAAGTCCAAGCCTTTCTTTTTTTTTTTTTTAAGAACTTTTATTGAGATACAGTTAACATACAATGAACTGCATATATTTAGAGTGCACAATTTGGTATCCCAATCTCCCAATCCATTCCCCCTAACCATCCCCGCTTTCCCCACTTGGTGTCCATATGTGTTCTCTACGTCTGTGTCTCTATTTCTGCCTTGCAGACTGGTTGATTTGTACCATTTTTCTATAGTCCGCATATACGTGTTAATATATGATATTTGTTTTTCTCTTTCTGACTCACTTCACTCTGTATGACAGTCTCTAGGTCCATCCATGTCTCTACAAATGTCCCAGTTTCATTCCTTTTTACAGCTATGTAATATTCCATTGTATATATGTACCACATCTTTTTTATCCATTCATCTGTTGATAGACATTTAGGTTGCTTCCATGTCCTGGCTATTGTAAATAGTGCTACAATGAACATTGGAGTGCGTGCGTCTTTTTGAATGATGGTGTTCTCTGGGTATATGCCCAGCAGTGGAATTGCTGGGTCATATGATAGTTCTATTTTTAGTTTTGCAAGGAACCTCCATACTGTTCTCCATAGTGGTTGTATCAATTTACATTCCCACCAACAGTGCAAGAGCATTCCCTTTTCTCCACACCCTCTCCAGCATTTACTGTTTGTAGATTTTCTGATGATGCCCATTCTAACCGGTGTGAGATGATACCTCATTGTAGTTTTGATTTGCATTTCTCTAATAATTAGTGATGTTGAGCAGCTTTTCATGTGCCTCTTGGCCATCTGTATGTCTTCTTTGGAGAAATGCCTATTTAGGTCTTCTGCCCATTTTTTGATTGGGTTGTTTGTTTTTTTGATATTGAGCTGGATGAACTGTTTATATATTCTGGAGATTAATCCTTTGTCTGTTGATTCGTCTGCAAATATTTTCTCCCATTCTGAGGGTTGTCTTTTTGTCTTGCTTATAGTTTCCTTTGCCAAGCCTTTCTTGGACTGTGGGAAATAGCACTAGTGCTGTAAACAAGGGTGTCCCCTCAGTGGCTCCATGGGATGTTTGGGGAAAGGAGAGAGGCCCCTTAAACACCAGCCTAATAAAAAGGCTGTTTACTGCAGTGGGAAGGGGACAAAAGACGCCGCAGACCAGTTTCTGGGAGTTGGTCTTAAAGGGCCATCCCACCACACTGGTGACTAATTTTGTCAATTCTACTTTGGACTAATATTAAACCTTTTCTTTTTAAGAAATAAGTGCCTTTCACAACCACTATCTCATGTACCCACCCAACAACCCATGAGATGATTTCAATTTTGCAGATTAAAAAAAAAAAAATCAAGGCACAAAAATAAGTCAATCATTGTGTCACACCTTCTGTGGGGGTGAGGTTCTAAAGTTAGCTTAGAAGACAAAAATCACAAGGATTGCCTTTGAAAATCCCTTAAATCAATTGTAAAGTTGAGTCTCTTTAGTCTTACGTATATCATCCTAAACAGTGTCCGAGATAAACGCATGCAGTAAGGTAGAGTGTTTATAAAGAAGATACATGCAAACTATAAATTTGGAGAATTTTAAATTACATAAAAGAGAGGAAAATGAGAGTGTACAGTTAAGTTTTTATAAATCAAGTGTGCACATGCTCCCACTCCACCATACACACAGCATATTAAACTCCACATCTTTGTATTAAGACAGATGAGCTGGACTGGCAGGAGCTGAATAATGACACAATGGTTCCCATTTACTGGGCACCTACTGCCTGCTAAGCTCTGCGTTGAGCACTTTACTGAATCCTCTCTACCACCTATCTATGGAGTAGATATTGCTATTATCCTCATTTTACAGATGACACATTCGAGGCTGAAAGGGAGCAGCGACCCTGGGTCACACACGCAGCCAATAAGTAGCAGAGCTGGAGCCAAAGGTCTATCTGACTCAGAAACATGGGCTCATGGGGGCGATTCTCAAATCAGGTGTGCATCAGACTCACCTGGGGAGCAAGATGTTAAAGATGGAATTTCCTAGGTCCATCTCAGACCAAGGGACTCAGAATCCTGGCTCTCTTCTCAGTGGATTCTGATGTGGACAAACCACCAACCACACTTTGAGAAACCCTGCTGTAGGCTCTAACTTCCTGCTGAATACACTTCCTACTAAACCGCATGTCTGTGCTGTCTGCCTGGTGCTGTGAGGGCTATTAATAAAATGCTTGATGATAATGACTGATAATATTATAGCCACATCCTCTTACCACTCATCTTGGAGGCAACGTGCCCCGAGTCCTTCCATAAGCACATCCAGCCGCCCAGGGTCTGTTTTAATGATTCAGGACAGAGTAAAGCCCCTGAAACTGTGAGAACTTTTCCTGCATGAAATCTGTTTCATAGTCAATGCAAATAAGCTTTTTACTTAAAAAAATACCTCAAAGGCGGATTACAAGTTCGAGTTTGGCCATAACACACCACGAAGGCATTCAGTCATGGACTTGCATTTCTGAATGGAATCATTCCACTCTTTTTGATTGAAAAGGCACATGATCTAGTGCCAGATGGTGACATTTGCACAAGTCAAGCCAGATTAAGTCAAGAGCTTTAGTGAAGCATGATGCAGATAAAGAAAATGATGGATTACACACACACACACACACACACACACACACACACACGGCTAATGCTAAATTCTTTCAACTGTGGCGGCAGATTCCCCATCAGCCTAGTTCTGCTCCTGGCCTCTGCAGTCTCCAGCCTCTCACAGCTGGATATTCTTCTGCATCCCCCCATCTGCCGCTGGCATGTCCACAGACAGGCAGACCTAGGCCTAAGGCAGACAACCCTTAGGCCCTCTTCCAACCCACCTCTGCCTGCACACTTGAAGCTGGGTTGGCCCCATCTAAGCATAGCACAAGCAGGCTGAAGCTTCAGCTCAGGGAAAGGCACCATCATTGACCCAGTTTTCCAGACCAGGCCCTTGGTCTCGTGGGGGTGATTCTCAAACCAGTTATCCAACCTCCTTCACTTCACTGCTTTTCCCTCACCTTCCACATCGAATCCATCACCCGCTCCTGTCAATTCCACCTCTCGTCTGTCTGCCCCTTTCCATCCCACCACTGCCAGGATGATGCTAGTTTCCTGTTCTAGCCGCCATGCTCCCTGGCGGGATTACCGCAACAGTCTCCTGACTGCTCTTCTGCCTCAAGACTCTTCCCTGTCTTGCAGACTGCTCTTTCCCCAGCACCAGCGCAGAGGAGGTACCTGGCTCAAAGAGGTAAAATGCACACTAAACCATCGATCCATGAATAACAAAGACCAAATTAAAATATTCATAGCCTCTTACCCTTCCCCCATTCTCCATTCTCTACGCCAGTCCCCTTAAACGTTCACAGCTCCCTCATGCTATTAAAATAAAGCCCAAGCTCCTGTGATGGCTTACAAAGGTTGGTCATAGTCATCTCTCCAGGTATGTCATTTGCCACTTCCTTCATCCCACTCTGCACTGCAGCCAACGTGAAATTCTTTTAGCTGAGATCTCATCTGACTGACTGTATCAATTAGATCTCAGCCCGGGGTTATAAAGATACCCAAATGATGGCTAATGTGTCCAGGGAGGATTCCATTTTGCATTTCTCTATTATACTCAGGGATTATGAGTATTTTAGGCAAATTCCAGTTATTCAGGGGTGATGATCTAATCATGTGATATACAGATCACCTGCACCCCCTCCTCTCTCACTTGCCTACTTTTAGGCAATTGCTCTCTTACTTTAAAATTATAGCTAATCAGATAAACAACATGTACCAAGCACATCTGCCAATTGATTCTGCATTCACTCATTCAGTAACTTTACTCAGCATCTACTAGGTGCCTGGCACTGGGCACTATCCCAAGATTTCAGGGCATTCTGCAAAGCACTTACAGCCCTTCCCTTGTGGAACATATATCCTAGTTGGAAAATAGGCTTTAAACAAGTTATACAATTAATTATTTGATGATGATTTTGTAAAGTACTATAAAGAAGAAGAAACAGGTATAAGGAGAGCATATAACTAGCCAGTCTGGAGGGAAAAAGAAAAAACAAGACTTCTTTGGGAAACTGATGTGTGAGGTGAAACCTGAAGGATAAGCAGGAATTAAATCCACGGTGAGGACAGGCAGGGAGGGAGCATTCCAGGCAGAGGGAACAGCGTTTGTAAAGCTCCACATGGAAGGAGGATGAATGTGAGGAGGCCAGTGTGGCTGCGGCACAAAGGAGGATGTGAGAGAACCTCTATAGAGGCAGGTGGGGCCAGAACCTTCAGGCCTTGCAGGCCAGTGCTGCTCAAACTACTTATTTCCAATGTGTCCCAGACTGATACTTCTATAAAATACTATAAAAATTAAAATTAGGGCTTCCCTGGTGGCCCTGGGGTTAAGAATCTGCCTGCCAATGCAGGGGGACACGGGTTCGAGCCCTGGTCCAGGAAGATCCCACATGCCGCGGAGCAACTAAGCCCGTGAGCCACAACTACCCAAGCCCCCACGCCTAGAGCCCGTGCTCCAAAACAAGAGAAGCCACAGCAATGAGGAGCCTGCGCATCGCAACGAAGAGTAGCCCTCACTCTCCGCAACTACAGAAATCCCACGCAGCAGAAACAAAGACCTAACACTGCCAATAAATTAATTAATAAATTAATTATTTAAAAATTAAAATTAAAAGACACAGAAAACACAAGCCCCAATTTTTTTACTATTAGATTTAACAGACATAAAATGATTCTGCCAGTTACTATAAGAGCTTCTAAATGCGTGCTCTCAGTGTGTGTCCCCTCTCAGGGCTTAGTGATAAAAAGCAGGCCCTTGTCCACAGACCACACTTGGAGAGGCACGGAAGCCATCAAAGGGCTTTAAGCATGGGCATGGGTAAAGGTAAGGTCAGTTCAGAATTGCGCTTCAGAGATCACTCTGGCTGGTGTGTGGGGAATGCCCCTGGGGCCGGAGGAGCAACTGGGGCTCTTGCAGGTGTCTTGGTGAGAGAGAATATTCCTTAGAGGGAATGATATTTAACACTTGCAATAACCTATGAAGTAATCATCAACATTCATTATTAAGTGAGATTTAAGGACATCTCCAGAAGTAGAATTCACATTTCCCCAAACCTAGTAAATCCAGGCTCTCTGAAGCCTTATTCAAATACAGTTCTTAGGGCCACCTTATTGGTGACCTTATAACAAGATCTTTATTGCTGCTTCTGCAAATAGCCTTTCTATGCCATCTACAGCCGACTGGCCTTTACCGAAACCCCACAGTGATCCATCAGCGTTACCCAGGCTTCCAGAGAACACAGCTGCCATTCTTCATGCAAATGCTTTGCAATGAATGAAACCCCAGAGGCAGAAAGAGAAGCTGCTTATAATAGGCTATGCTTTTCACTATTTTCTCATCTCCCTTAAGCTGATGGATTTCCAAAAGGTCCTGATGACTTTTAAAAGGAGACGATTGAGTTTATGCAGTTGGAGAAGGGAAGGGTTAAGGGGGGCCAAGAGGCAGCCCAGCTCAGGAGCAAGAGCAGAGGATGCTGCCTTGACAGACGGGAAGCACCTGAGACCCGCTTCCATCATGCATCTGCTGCAAGACCCAGTGCCCATCACTCAGCCTCTCTGAACCTCAGTTTCCTCATCTACAAAATGGAGTCAATGATCTCTGCTCTGGCTCACTCTCAGGGCTCTACGTGAAGACGGTTTCAATTTCATTCAAACAAACAGTTCTGTGGCACGAGCAATGTGCCAGGCATTGAGCTGGACACTGAGCTTACAGACACGGGGCGACAATGTGTAAATAATACAGGGCAATGCTGCAGGGTGAATGCCCTACACAGACACACACACACCTGGAACAGGGAGTGTCCACTCTGAGGACAGGAGGATAGTGGGTCAGGGAAGGCTGCCTGGATGAGGTGGTGGCTGATCTTTTAAAGTAGAGAAAGGAATTTCCCAAGCAGACGAGCCTAAGAATACCATCCTGGGGACAGGGATCAGCATGATACATTTGGAAACCACAGGAAGCTCACTACTGAGAAAATGTATGGGGAAAAGGAAAAGGGGATAAGACCGGACAAGGACAGTGTATCATGAAGGGCCCTGTGCACCAACGAAACAATGAGATGAGACCATACAGAGCACGTCTGAGGATCTGGGCTGGACCAGACTCCACATCTGAATGTAGGTCATTTTTGTCATTATTGTTGTAACTGAAAGAGAACCAAAAAGTGGTTGTGTACACAGGACACCCCTTCGTGGATAGCTCCAGAAACAACAGTGAGACTCTGGGAGGACTGGCAGTCCTACAATATGCAGATGAGGACAAAAGCCAGTGACATCTGACCTGCTAATATGACCTCACTTGTACTGACAGATTCAGGAAACTCGGGCTCTCTGCACATTCATGAGAAGGTACAAAGCTCTGGGTGGTCCCAGGTGGGAAAGAAGAATTTTTCTCTACTTGGTCCCCTGAGAGAGCAAGGAGAAAATGCTCTCCCTTCCTCCCAATTTTAAAATGTAGCCAAAAGCCCAACAGCTTCCTTCAGTGATATCACCAGATGCCCAAGGCAATCAATAAATGCTCTTTTTTAGGCAGAATGCTATTTTTTAGGAAGAGACAAAGATCCTGACTTTTTTCTCTTCCATTCATCAGAGACAGCACCTACTTAGGGAAATCCAACCGGAGTGTGTGAATGTGTGTGAGTGTGAGCGGGTGAATGTGTGTGTGTGAGTGGGTGAATGTGTGTGAGTGTGAGTGGGTGAATGTGTGTGTGAATGTGTGTGAGTATGAGTGGGTAAATGTGTGTGTGAGTGTGTGAATGTGTGTGAGTGTGAGCGGGTGAATGTATGTGTGAGTGTGAGTGGGTGAATGTGTGTGAGTGTGAGCGGGTGAATGTGTGTGTGTGAGTGTGAGTGGGTGAATGTGTGTGTGAGTGTGAGCGGATGAATGTGTGTGTGTGAGTGGGTGAATGTGTGTGTGTGAGTGGGTGAATGTGTGTGTGAATGTGTGTGAGTGTGAGTGGGTGAATGTATGTGTGAGTGTGAGTGGGTGAATGTGTGTGAGTGTGAGCGGGTGAATGTGTGTGTGTGAGTGGGTGAATGTGTGTGTGTGAGTGTGAGCGGGTGAATGTGTGAGTGTGAGTGTGTGTGAGTGCGAGTATGTGAATGTGTGCAAGTGTGAGCGGATGAATGTGTGTGAGTGTGAGCGGGTGAATGTGTGTGTGTGGTGTATGTCTCTGTGCATTTGCATGTGCATGTGTGTGTGCACATGTGAATGTGTGTGCATGACTGAGTGTACATGTGTGTGTACATAAGCAAGGGGAAGGCAGAGGATATCTCAGAGAGCCCTGCTAGAATGTCCACTCCTAAGGAAGGACTGCCCTAGAAAGAGGTCTAGAACCCTACAACCAACTCTATGCTTCCAACACAGCCTTTCATGCAAATGAAATTCTCTCAGGAGATAAAGGGTCCCCCAGAAAGTCAAATGCACATTCTTAAATCTGACTTGGAGAAACATCTTTCCTTTCTCTTAGAAATCTGTCAAAAGCAGCCATTCTAAAGTACCTGAATACTCAACCTTTCCCCACTGCCAACTGATTCCCAGAAGAGCTACGAAACCCAAGGCTCTCTGTTTTGGAAATTACCCACATTGATGACAAGAGGTCCCAGAGGTGGGTGAGAGCCCAGAGCACGCACCCAGGGTGGCTGACGTCACGTTGCAGAGCTGTCAAGAGCATAAATGAGTTAATGGGAGTCAAGGCCACTCAGATGGGAGACACCAACATAAACTGCCCAGATTTATTTCTACCAAGAGGGGTCCTGTCCCACATCCTTCCCTCTTCTCTCTGAGAGAGTAAACACAGGGAAGGGAGGAGAATAAGCACAGGCTTTGGAGATGCGTGGACCTCGGTCTCAATATGGCTAGGCCATACTCAAAATTCTTAAACTTGAGTGTCCATCAGAGCTATCTAGAGAGCTTGTTAAAACACAGATTCCTGGGCCTCACCCTTAGAGTTTCTGATTCAGTGAGGCTGATGTAGGCCTGAGAATCTGCATTTTGCCCGAGCTCCCAGGTGAGGCCAGTGCAGCCAGCCTGTGGACCACATTTTGAGCAGCCCTGGGCTACCACTTACTACTTCTGTGACCTGTGCCAAGTTATCTAACTTGCCTGGGCCTCAGTTTCCTCACCTTTTGAGTGAGTATAACAGTACCTGACAGTGACAGTTAGGGTCTCCATGGGCATTGCATAGGAGAACCTGTCTTTCAGTGACTAGCATGTGAGAGGCATTCGATAAATGGAATCTAGACTTTTAAATGCAATCTAGAATTCTGCACCAAGAGGGCCATGAGCTCCCAAGATAGTAATCCAAGATAGTAATACAGACACACACACACACACCCCTTCATTTACTAAAACATTATCAAATCTTTGGGTTCCTTGAGGTTTACTTGCTCTTGAGAAGAAAGAATGCAGATACAGAGGACAGCCCCACTGGCCCCTGGCTTCACCATCATCTAGTCATGAAACATTCATCAGATAGAGCCACAGTTTGTGCTGGGCCCTAGGGACTGAGCCGAACAGGCCCCCTCTTCTGCTCTTGAGAATATCGGGCACCAGCAGATGACGAAAGCACATTGTTTTAAGTACAATATTGGAAATATTATGAAATGCTACGGAAACCAAGGAAAAGAGGATATTTGTCCTGCCTGAAAGGAAACAAAGAATTTGAAAAGCTTCACCAAGGAAGGTACATTGCAACAAGCCTTGAAGGGTCCACAGGAAGAGGAGAAAGGACACCCCAAGCAGAAACAAGAGCACAGGCAGGACAAGAGATGGCAGGCCTGGGACTGAAGTGGCTCGTACTGTTGTGCGTCCAGACATACATAAGCAGGCCTGGACAGGAGGCGCAGAGGCTGGTCCAGATGCATGAAGGGCCTGGTAGAGTACGGGGAGACATCCCTCAGGAGGGAGATAAAAACATGCTGAATGCTGATGCAGAGAAGTGACTCAGCCATACCTGTGCTTTGGACTGAGGGCTGTGGCCACTGTGGAGGTGAGCTGGAGGACCAAGATTAGAAGTAAAGAAAGCTTTCAGGAGGCAAGAGATGGCAAAATTCTGACCCAGAGTGATTACATGGGGAAGGAGATGAGGGAGGAAAACCAAAAGACATTTCACAAGAACTGTCCGCACTGCTTCCTGCGTGTTTTATTAGTTCACATAAGGCAAGATTCTCACGAGGAATTAATCCTCAGAGATCTGCGCATCTGAACTTTAACAAATGGAATCTCCCAGAAGGTTTCACTCAAGTGGGTACGAGGTATAAGCAGCTTGTTTAACAAGTTTTCTGAAAGCTGAGTGTAGACCTCCTATTTGGAGTTACAGTTAAGGGGGTCCCACTGTGAGGCTGGCAGTATGACTGTCCTGCCAAGTGACAAGAGCGGAAGGCCCAACAGAGGAAGTGCCAAGTCAGTTGTCCGGTGGCAAAGCCCTACGCATCCACATCCCAGCTTCCCTTCCTCCAAAGCATGGGCGCCAGGGCTGATTGGCAGCCAACTCACCAGGGAGCCTGTATCTGTGTCACAAGCAGCCAGTTCCCTCCACCACCATTTCTACCGGCCTAGCCAAGGGATTCCTGCTGCCCACTCGGCCTCACCTGGCCACAGGGGTGCTCAGCTGCTCACCTGGCCCCCCTGCCCTACTTTGGGTCTGGCCAGTCCCACGGAGCACTGGGAGAACCACCGGATACACAGAAGTGTGACCTTGGGCAAGTCACTTCTCCTGACCTCAGTTTCCTCATCTGTAAAATGGAAGCAATAGCATCTGCTTTACCCCTAATGCGGGCTATTGCGAGGATTAAATATGACAATGTATATAAAAATGTTTTCTAACCTGCAAATCAGTAAATGGTGCATTCTTGCTACTTCCTACCCGGTCTCCCAGTTTCAGCTTCTTGTTTGTCACTTTTAGCCAATTCATCAGTCCATCCATCCATCCCTCCACCACCCTGTTCTACAAACATGTACTGAGCATAGTTTACGCGCCAAGCTTTATGCAGCTGCTGAGATGACCAGGCACACAGTTCCTGACCTCCAGGAGCTCACAGAGAAGCCTCTCAGCCAGAGTTTGATGACCAGGGAGGCTCAGTGAAGACTTATTTATACTTAAATGATGCATCAGAAACCAACTCCCAAAATTCGAATCCCAGCTCCATCATTTACTGGGTGATCATGGGCAAATTATGTGACTTCTCTGTGCCTCAGTATCCTCACCTATAAAAGAGATAGATAATGGCTGCACCTACTTTGAAGTCTTGTTGTAAAGATTAAAATGAGTTACTATTTATAAAATGCTCAGAACGGTGCTTGGCAACATAATCATTCTATGAGTGTTTTTATTATTGTTACCATTATTGTTACCATTATTATTACTATTATTATTATCAATTCTTAAGCAATCGTGAAATGGAAGAGGTGGTGGCTGTCTTCCTGGGCAGTAGGACAGACGATGCACTTGAGTTCACGTTCATTTCAATTGCCCGAGCCCAGCGTAGGCTCCTGTTGAGGGCAGAGCCCCAGCGGGAGCTCTGCCCTCGGCCCACCAGACACCAGAAGAGTTCTGCCTGGCACTCTCTGACTTTGCTTGGCCACATTCTGTCTCTGGGAGCAGAACCAAATACCCTCATTACATGCTGACGATGTCTCTGCAAGAAATAGACAGAGATCAGCCCTACACAGGGCTGTTCCGCAGCCAAGGAGATGGGTTCAGCAGGTTACATGCTGTCCATCCCATCTACATGCTCAAGTTGGATAATCTCCAAGGAGCCAGACACACAGACCTAAAGACACCAGGCCCCTGTGCAGAATTTCCAGGGGCAGAAGATGAATGAACAAGTGCCTCAAAGGGATAGGACAAATGCCTCTGATTTCGAATTTGCTCTCTGCCTCCCATCAGCTGAGGACCTTGGGCAAGTTCCGTAACCTCTTAGAATCCATGTGTCTTCATCTATGTGATGGGGATTTAAAAAGTTCTCAAAATTAAATCACATCCTAGTCCAAGGCCCAGCACATCAGGGACATTCCAAACCGTGAGAGGAAATGGAGTCCCTATTGAATCTGGTATTAATATCAGCCCTGGTCTGTTAACCTAGCAATTTAAAAACACAGAAGCCTGACAATGACTCTCTCGCCAACACCTCTTCCAGGCATCTCCCTTCTCACCCATGAGAGCTGGGCCCCTGTACGCGGCGTGACAGGGATGGCTGGTGTGCAGAGGGACGAGGGTAAGGGCGTGCCCCTGGCAGATTCTCAGCTAACGAGCTCTGTGTGCCGAGCACACCCTGTGCCAGCCAAGGGGATTCAAGACTGGGGTCCCTGAGGAATCATCATGTGTAAAAAAAAAAATAGCCAGGCCGGTGAATGCAAGTGACTCAACTTAGGGACTGGCCCACACAAGGAAGCTCCAGGAAACCCAGTGGGCAAAGCAGCCAACTTCCTGAAACTTTATTCTGGCCAAGCTTGCAGCCTGCGGTGATTTTTTCCCCCGCTTCAGCGATTTTTTTACTCAAGCCAAAGAATATCCTTCTTCATAACCTCAAAGAATTCTTCAAAAGCCTCATCTCCTTCCAGGGGCAGCTCTTGCTCTCAAAAGACCTACTAGACCCAGGTCAGTGACCATCCCGGAGCCTCAGTCTTCTCGTCTGCAAATGGGAGACAATTGGATCTACCTCTGGGAATGACTATGGGGTTGAAGGAGGTGACATACTCATCGTGCCCAGCGTGGGGTCCTCAGCAGGTCCCCATCTGACTTCACAGATGGACCCCGATGCATCATGGCACATGGCAGGCGATCAGCAAAAGTTTATCAAAAAGAAAAAGGCATTTTTACAGCCTGATTTTTAAACATTTCGTATGGTGTGTGTTTCTCAACTCCCCAGACTCAGAGATGTCACCAGCATTTTTATCCTGCCAAAAAGAAGTTTCAATAAACTGCTGTCCCATATCCCAAACAAGGCCAAGGCTGGTGAGGGGCAGCAGCAAGACCCCAGCTGAAGAATCCCCCTCTCCTGCCTTTCTCTTCCTCCTCCCCTCTCCCTTCGTCAGCACGTCCTTAAATTCCACCCATGCACTGGCATAGGTAGGCATGACTGGACAGGTGCCCCAAAGGTACAGGACAAATGCCTCATGTGTATGGGCCTGGGACAAGTCTCTGCTCCAGACAGGATACTGTCTGGGAGTCAGGACAAGTGCATCCAATGTGGGCTCCACCTCTCAGCCGCTGGGGGACCTCAGGCAAGCTCTCAAACCTCTATGTGTCCTCGTAGCGAGGATGAGGTATTTCTGGGACTTGAATCTTGATCTGCCTTAAAATCTCATGGTTTTTTCACTACACTGGGCTGAAATTTTAAAAAGGAAAACAAACAAACAAACAAACAGAAACACTGCTCTTAAGGAAGAATTTTACTTGTTCTCTCATCCACTCCCAGGGAAACTCCTTGAGCAAACATCGTCACATTTCCACCCTGTGATATCGATACAGTAGCCGAAGTGGACCCAATTAATCTAGAGGAAGAGAACACTGTCAACAGAGGCCACCTGTCACCCCAACAATCTCCTCCAGCTTCCAAGCAGAGGATGAGTCCATTGATTCTGCAGGCTGACTTCTCAACACTTCCGCTCCACACATCTGTCAGAGTCACTGCATAAACAAACCCCTAGCGTGTCCTTTCTTTCACCCAGTCATGGACAGGCGCCCAGAAATTCTCTGTCCCACCTAAACATTGGGCTCTTCCCCAAGAACTGTGATTAGACCCTGAGGACTGGTCCTAACCGGTCTCCTGAGAGCTGCTACATAGATCTTCCTGCGTCCAGGCTCCCGGATGAGGGTCATCTCTCCAGAGGAGACTTCAGTGGTTAGCACTTTGGCTTCAAGTTTCTGACCCCAAGCAGGAAGTCTGTGCATGTCAGAGTCAAGGTGAGGGAGGGAGGCAATGACAGGAAGGGCAGTAACTGAATTTAACACAGTCCAACCAAAAGTAAGCGAACTAACCAGTCAGCAGTCAGGAGCCTGGCTCCACCCCGCCTTAGCTACATGACCTTGGAAAAGCCATGCAATCTTTCTGGGCCTCAGTGTTCCCATGTGCAAAATGGGGGTGTGTAATTATCTCTACTTTTCAGGACTGCGGTAAGCATTATGGGACGACATATCAGTAAAACACCTGTCACAAAGAAGGTCCCGATGAAACGTGAGTCACTTTTCCCTCAAATTCCACCCACCCCAATTCGTGGGCAGAGGGGTCAGCCCATTGAGGGCAGCCCTCCATGGATTTTCTCTGGGGAGAGATCTCATCTTCCTCACCCCCCGGGGACTGACAGAAATTTCCCATCACTGTGCCATGAGTTCACTGCTAGCCTCTAGGATCAGAAGCCAGAAATTAAGTTGACTTTGACTTTTACACTGAACCTGCCAATAAGGGTCTAGTCACATGACAGCAAAACAACGCGAATCAGAAAAGCTAGACAGACGTTTTGGTGGGTGTAAATCATTCACTACTTTGAAATCATTCATCCCCTCAGCATCAGTTCAATGTCACTACTTTGCAGATTTTCCTTTTAACATGCCACCAGTCTTAAAGTATTGTCCTTAAGTGGAAAAAAAAAAAAAACAGCCCTGATGGACTAAAATTATCCTGAGCCTTCTATTCTGAACACCAAAATATTTATAAAAATTGTGTGCTGACCCCAAAACAGAACGCTCACACCTGGGGCTGCTCTGAGATTTTTTTCAGATGTGACATCTAGTGGCTGGTGAGAAAACAGCTGCCAAAGACCAGGGAGAACTGCCCCTGATTTGCCCATACTGATGGGAATATTTTTAAAATTCTAAACTGGACTACATATACATAGAACATAAAAAGTTATGTGTCAGGCTTCCTAGGTGGCACAGTGGTTAAGAATCCACCTGCCAATGCAGGGGACACGGGTTCGATCCCTGCTTCAGGAAGATCCCACATGCTGCGGAGCAACTAAGCCCGTGCGCCACAACTATTGAGCCCATGTGCTGCAACTACTGAAGCCCACGTGCCTAGAGCCCGTGCTCCACAACAAGAGAAGCCACGGCAATGAGGAGCCCACACACCACAACGAAGAGTAGCCCTCACCCACTGCAGCTAAAGAAAGCCCCTGCACAGCAAAAAAGACCCAACACAGCCAATTAAATAAATTAATTAACTAATTAATTTTTTTAAAAGTTGTGTGTCAAGATATTTTTTGACATTCGTTTGTTTTTTCTGTGGTTCCCACCTCCACCTCACACCCAATTCCAAGCAAGTAACTAGGTGGCTAAGTCTGTGGTCCCGTCCGGTCTTTTGTAGAATCCTAAACTCACTGAAAAAACTATGCTGCTGGGTGAATAGCTAGTCCAGGAGGATGGCACAGAAGGTGCTATGAAACTTTGAAGGTTCTGAAGGAGGAAAGGCAGACAGTCCCCCAGATGGTAAGAGATCCAGACTGGGGATGGGGTCCCACGGGGAGCAGTGGCCCACACCCTGCATATGGCAGTGCCCCAGGGTGGTGGTGGGAGGACCTCACAGGGGTGACTGCAAGAGGCTCTCAGCATGGCAGCACCCATGGAACAGGTGCCCAGACTGGCCACAGATTCCCCATGTACTGAACATGGTAGAGAATCAGCCAGCCAAGCCACCAACCAGGGTGCGATCTGCAGGGAACCAGGCTTGGACCAGGCAACTCCACAGTCCCCAGTGTGCACCAATGACACTCTCGTTCCTAGGACCTGAGAAGGGGAGACTCAGTAATGACTCTCTGAACTTCCTGCCAACCACCTGGGACAGGAGCTTGGAATAAAGCTTAAATTGATTTTCAGGAAGATAATATGTCTTGCACACCTAGGTGTGTGGTTGAAAATTTCTACCCAAAGGATCTCCTTGCCCCTTAAGGCCTTGATTTCCTCTTTCTTTCCTAGATCCTTTAGTCCTCAGTCACAAATATCATCTCATTCAAGACTCTACACAATTATGATTCTGGATTTTACCATCTCTGCATTGTGATTAAAGAATTAAGATATCAAGTGGGATTCCTACCACAGAGCCCAGCTCCCGCCTTTCAGTCAGGCAGGGTTGGGAGGATATCAGAATCATTTTGAAAGTTTTTTTAATGCACACCTGTTCATCCCCACCACTCCAACATCCTTAGTACCTCAGATCTCTGGGGGCAGGGAAGGTGGGAAAAGCATGATGTATTATTTTTAACTGTTGAGAAATTCTGCAAAAGTTTGCAAAAACTGGTACAAGGAACACCCATAAACACTTTACCCAGATTCACCTACTGTTAACATTTTATCTTGTTTGCTTTCCCCACCCCCTCTCTCTCTGTCTCTCTGTCTCTCTCTCCTCTCTCCCTGCTCCATATGTATATGTTCATATATGCGTGTATATGGGTGTGGGTGTAGCTATGGATATACGTATAAATTTATTTTTCTGAACCATTTTGGAGTCAGTTACATACATTATGGCCTTTAACTCCTAAATACTTAAGGGTGTACTCCCTAAGAATAGGAATAACCACAATACAGTTTTCACCTTCACCAGTTTTTTCAACTGACCTAACAACATTCTCCATGGCATTTCCCATCCACAACAGGCTCCAGTCTAGGGGCAGGCATTGTGTTTAATTGTCATGCCTCCTTAGCCTTCTTGAATCTGGATGATTTCCAATAGCCTTTTCTTATCTTTTATGACATTGACATTTTTGAAGACTACAGTCCCGCCCATGCACACTTGTTCTTTATTATAAGAGAACGTTCCTCATTTTGCGTCTCTAAGTTTCCTTGTGACTAGACTGAGGTTTGCATTCTCGGCCAGAACACTGAGTAGGCATTTCCCTATCGGGGTCTCACAGTTGGAGGCACGTGATGTCCATCTGTCCTTCATAAGTCATTTTAATTTTGATCACTTGATCAAAGGGAATGTCAGATTTTTTTCTCATATCGCTACTGTTTTATTTCCTCCCTTGCAAGATGCTTTAGGACCATGCAAATATCCTGTCCTTCATCAAAACCCACACAACCCCTAGATTTAGTACATATCCATTGATGATTCTTGCCTGATCCAATCTTTACTATGATGTGTGCAAAATGATGATTAAATGTTCCCACTTCCCCTAGAGAGGTCTCTAGGGTACTATACGCCAAACAACTGAGAACCACTAGGTAGAGAACCCCCCAAACACTGAGGTGTTGAAGATTTAATGTGCAAACTACAGGAGTCATAAAAGATAACGTTTAAAGGAACAGAAGCCAACATTTAGCAAGCACCTACTATTTTCAAGCCCTTTATATACATTATTTCAATGAGCCTATGAGGTAGATGTTTTTATTTTTTCACAGATTAACACGATGAGGCTCAGAGGGATTAGCTAACATGCCCAGAGTCAAACAACTCTCAAGGGACTGCAGTGAGATTTTAACATAGGTCCATCTGACTCAAAAGCCCATGCCTCGGGCTTCCTGGGTGGCGCAGTGGTTGAGAATCTGCCTGCCAATGTAGAGGTCACGGGTTCGATCCCAGCTCCAGGAAGATCCCACATGCTGCGGAGCAACTAAGCCCGTGTGCCAAAAAAAAAAAAAAAAAAAGCCCATGCCTCTGACACGCTAGTACTTTCACATCTAGTATGTGATTCCCTCCAAAATGGATCCAAGCTGTTAGGCCTTATCACACTGTGTCCACTGGGGTGGGAGACCTCAGGCAGGAACACCCCATGCCACCCAGGACTGACTGTGTGTAGCCCACCTACTATGCTCAAGGAATGGCCAATAAAGGCCACCAGGAATTATTCAAACAGATCCACTGGATTCAGTGCCCACATTGACCCCATCTTTTTTCCTATCTATCCTGACGTTATGAACCAGAGTGTTCCACACTCCACATTCTCTGGGCCTGTCTCTATCATGAGCTAGAAAACAACCAACCATCCGGCATTAACAAAGGTCCTCCCTAGAAGCCTTTTAAACTTCTCCCTCCCTTTTCAAGCAGGCTTTTCCAGAATGCCCTAACAGATGCTTTTTTGTTCCTCCAGTTTCATACTACAATGCCCCCTATTGTTCTTTAATCCAAATTACATTTCCCTTTGGAATCCAGGCTGACTTTGCCAAGAAACAAGGGCAGTAGTCCAGTTTGTGATGAAACTCATTCAGATATATAAAATTAAGAACAGTAATAAATGTTGGACACCTGAAATTAATGTTACGTCAACTACATCTCAATAAAAAATCTTTTCATAAAAAAAGTTTTTAAAAAAAGAGTATTAATGGGTTAAAACAGTTAGCAAAACAGAAAAAGTGGACCACTCAGAGAAGGCAAGATTAGCAAGTAAGAAGTAAGAGAGAAGGGAATTCATTTCACCAGCACTTTGAGCTGTCTCACTACCCTTTAGCCCAGATAATTACATTGCTACTAACGGCCAATGAGCGAATCTAAGCAGGGTGCACACTCAAGCCCTCTCAGTTGCTGAGGTTTGATGAAGTTGGCCCCATTCTTCAGCTCCACAAGTGGTCACCTGATTTAAGCCTGGCCAATCAGGGCATCCAGCAGTGCCCCAGATATGGTGATTCATTCAGGGATGAGCACGTGATCCAGTCCAGGCCAACACGACTATATCATAGGACTTCATGCAGTAATAACAGGGAAAGAGACGAATGTTCCTTCTCTTTTGCCTTAAGGATAATGTAATTGGAAGCCACCACCCAGGCAGAGTTTTCCTGAGATTGAAGCCAACACATAGAAGCGTAGAGCTGAGAGATGAAAAGAGAGAGAGACAGAGACCAAGCCTGAGGACAAAATTTGAACTACTGAATCCAGCTACACCTAAAGCTAGGTTACTCTTCGGTATTTTCTATTTTTTGACTCGATATGTAAGGTTTTTCACTGAAGTCGGTTGAGTTGAGTCACTTACAACCAAAGGAATCCTAACTAACAGAGATAGATACACATCCAAATAACTTATAATGGTTCACAATGGTACTGTCAGAAATTAAGAACACATGGTGTTATGTATGCTTACAGGAAAAAGACATCACTTCCAATAGGGCAATCAGGGAAGGCTGCATGAAAGAGATGACATTTGGGCAAGTTTCCAAGGGATATGTAGGAACATCTGGGGAATCTACCCTCCAAGGATGGGTGAAGAGGGGTGATAAGAGAGAAAGGGGACAGTAACAAGCCAGAAGAACAAGACAAACAAAGGCATGCCATATTTTAAGCAAATTCCAGACATCACTTCACCAATATAATCTTCAGCGTTTATCTATAACAGATAAAGACTTTTTTAACATAATCACAAGACCATTATTACACCCAACAAAAATAACAATTCCTTAATAATATCTAATACCCAGTCTGTGCTCAATTTTCCAGTTGGATCCAAAGTGTCTTTTTGCATTTGTTTTGTTCAAATCCTGATTCAGGCCAGATGCCAGAGGGTTTGAACAGTGAGATTTACATTTTTTTAAAAATCAGTCTCAAAAATTTACAAGAGACAGATCTGTCAAAGGTAGACAAGTTAGGAGTCTACAGCCATGATCTTGGTGAGAAACACAGACAGGAAAGAGGCTACAGAGATGGAGAGAGGGATGGATTTGAGAATATCTAAGAGAGAAAATCTCCAGGAGAGGAATCAAGAATGAATACCAACTTTCTGACTAAGGTAGAGTAGGATGAGCAAGTGGCCCCATTAGCAGAAGCAGAGAGGGACTTGGAAAAGAACAAATTAACAATTTAAGAAATCATTTTTGAGAGCCTGCCATATGCACGCAGTGCTCAATACACTGGAACCCAGTTGAGAACAAGACAGACAAAATCCCTCTCCTTTTAAAGCTTACATTCTAGTTGATGGGTGAGGGAGAGGAGTAGCAACAAAATCAAGTTAGGCAAATAAAAAGAATTCAGAAGACTGTGAAGGAATTAAAATCCATGATGTGGGGACTTCCTAGGTGGCACAGTGGTTAAGAATCCGCCTGCCAATGTAGGGGACACGGGTTCGACCTGCCCCAGGAAGATACCACATGCCATGCAGCAATTAGGCCTGTGTGCCACAACTATTGAGCCTGCGTGCTGCAACTACTGAAGCCCATGTGCCTAGAGCCCATGCTCGGCAATAAGAGAAGCCACAGCAATGAGGAGCCTGCGCACCACAACGAAGAGTAGCCCATAGCCCCCGCTCGCCACAACTAGACAGAGCCCATGTACAGCAACAAAGACCCAACACAGCCAATATAATTAATTAATTAATTTTAAAAAATAAAAATAAAAAAAATAAAATCTATCATGTGAAAAGGTCGGGGGCCAGAGATGAGGAATGACCTTCTTTCTTCTTTAGATGGAAAGGTCAGAGCAGGCCTCTCCGAGGACACAGCATTTGAGCAGAAACCTGAGTGAGGAGATGAGCTGGCCCTGAAGATGAACACTCAGGGCAGAGGCAACCACAAGTGCAAAAGCCCTGGGGTGCAAATGGGTGTTTTAGCTCAATCCTCAGTGCAAAACAGGATTAAATGGCAAGAATTTCACAAGATGAGATGCCTGTGAGCAAAGAGAGGGAGGGAGCTGGAGAGGCTGGAAGAGCCACTGACTGTGCAATGCAAGAGCTTAACCGCAGGGGAGGAGGGTGGAAGAGAAGGCTGGGTGGAGGCACCCTAGACCAGGGGTGCACAACCCCCAGGCCATGGACCGGTACCAGTCTGCGGCCTGTTAGGAAGCGGGCTGCACAGCAGGAGGTGAGCAGCTGGCAACTGAGCAAAGCTTCATCTGCTGCTCCCCTGCACTCCCCATCGCTCCCATTACCGCCTGAACCATCCCCCCGGCCAGGGAAAAACTGTCTTCCATGAAATCAGTCCCTGGTGCCAAAACGGTTGGAGACTGCTGCCCTAGACCCCCAAGCAGTCTAAAGGAGGCCTGGCAGGGCAGTACCGCAGCCAGAGTCAGCGGTCCAAGGAGTCCCCAGCTGGGCTCCGGTAACCTGTCTGCTTCAGTCTCCCTGTGGCTCAGTCATTGGCTGGGAGAGGCGCTGGGAAGCACACCCTCAGCAGCAATGCAGCTGAGCACTGCAGAGAGGCCCTCGGTCAATTACTTTCCCTGTGACATGTCAGAGAGGGGGAAAGCCTCTGTGAGCAAGACCTCGTGTGGAGATAGGGTCAGAAAGGGATGCACAGGCCAGATCACAGGCTGGGGTTAGGGGACTTCATCTAAGGGCAGAGGGAGAGCTGGGGTGTGTTCAGCTTGGTGCATGCTGAGCGGGATGCGTCTAGAGGACACAAGGGTGGAGATGTCCAGTGGGCTGCAGGGAGCGTGGCTCAGGAGTTTGAGAGAGATCTTGGGGCTGCGGAGAGGGCTCTGGGAATCTCTGGCACAATCTTGGGGTGGATGGGAACACTCCAAGCGTGTGCAGTGAAAAGAGGGTGGGCTGAGACCCAAACCCGGGGCCCCTCCATGCAAGGAACGGGTAGAGAAAGAGGAGCCAGGTGGAAGGGGCATCCAGCGAGCACTGGAGGCAGGGAAGGCTTCTGGGAGTAGGGGGAGCTGACGGGCCTTTTCCTCTCAAACTGCAGAAAAATCCCTCTCTCTCTCTGCCTCTGTCTCTCTCTCTCTCTCCCCCCGCCCCATAACATCCCAGCAAATGACACTCCCAACCACCTGAAGTGGAGTCTCTTCTCACACCCCTGGAGAGAAGGGATATATTGTCACAGTGGAGGAAATCCCTTCTGAAATCAGTTCTTTTCCTCCTAGTCACGGCTTCCTTTCTCTACCCAGCAGGCGCCCCCCACAAACAGCCATCACGATGCCTCCTCTTCATGGAGCACTCCAGCACTTCACAGGCAGTATTATTTTTAATCATCACAGCACCCCTAGGAATTAGGGATTATTATCCCCACTTTACAGACGTGGAAACAGAGGCTCAGAGAGGCTTAGGGAGGACAACTGTTCTAAAAGTGATACCTTGTGCCCGTCAGAAAAGGAGGCGGGCAGTGCTCTGCGGATGTGGCAGGTACACCAGATGTGGTCACAGGGAGCTGGGGAGAAGCTCCTGCAGGGCTGCCAACATGGCCACGTGGGCTGCACCAGACCCGGAGCCCTAGCTGTGGATATTCTTCCCTAGACCCAGCCCTGAGGTACTGAGGGTAAGACCTGATGTCAGGAATTTAAGTTCAGTTCAGTCTTGACGTTTCTGAAGGATTCTTTCCTACATTTTCCCAAAAGGATTAGGAGGCTGCCTACAGGGTGGGGCGAGGTGGGGGGATGGAGGGTTGAAACAGACCTGCGTCCATGGTCACCAATCTCTCCAGCCTCCGTTCCTTTACTAGAAAATATGACTAGTGATACCTCTCCCTTTGGAATGATGGAAGGATTGAATAACACATATAAAGCATAGCACTCTGAAGCTACAGTTTCAAAAAAGGCAGAGGCTCTACGTTTATTTATTTCTACCTTGCCTTGTTCTAAAGAGAGCCAAGGCAGCTGGCACACGATAAATATTTGTTTACTGGGTAAATGTGAAAGAGCGGCTAATGAGCTTGCTCTCCCACAGAGAGACTCAGAAAAAATGAGGGAAAACTGCCTACAGTGAAATTCATTAGGTTGCTTTTAATATCAATGATTTGAATTCCAGCCTTTCACTGGGAAGGGGAGAACTGAGTCTAGTATTTCAATGCAGTTAGGATGATAGGTCACATTTCAAATAACATGCAGCTCTTCATTAATTAACAGCATTGAACTAGACCTCTGGACCCCCAACCTCAAACTCGTGCACACAAAAGGATTCCTGGATGCTGGTCGGGGAGAGGGCGAGAGAGGACGCAGAACCAGCTAGCACCCCGATGATGAATTATTAGTTATCCTGACTTGGCAACAACCTCTCAAATCTTGTGAATTCTTTCCCCATGAGGCCTGAAAGAGGCTGTGAGTTATAAAACACAAGTCACCTGAAAGCGCTGAACTCATGTTGTCATGACAGCCGTGACAGTGCAATACACAGAGACCTCCTGAAAAATGCCTGCGAAATGTGTTCATCACGGTGTTGTGTATAGTTAAAACACTGGAATGTTCCATGAGGAAGACCGCATTCAACCAGTGCTCCTCACGCATTACTGTGACACGAATCACCTGGGAGTGGTGTTAAAGGGCAGATTCCGAGCCAGCAGGCCTGGCTGTGGCAAGAGTCCACGTTTCTACCAAGCTTCCTGACGAGACAACGCTGTTGACCCACAGAGCACACTTTGAGCAGCAAGGCCTTGCTCACATGATAACACACGTGTGCAGGGGCCGCGCGCACCTGTTAACGATGATGCGGATCTGCACACACTCACACAGAAGGGCACCTAGGGTTACTGTCAGGCGACAAAATCGGGCCATTCAACTCAAAAGATTAAAAAGCAGAGTACCAACAGTGTGTATATAGGCACATATTTTATATGCAAATTTTACATAAAAAAATCTAAAATAATACTCTATAAAATCTAACAGTTATCTGTTCCAGGTGGTGGGCTTTAGAATGATTTTAATTAATTTTTCTTTTTGTGCCACTGTATTTTCTAATTTTTTTTCCTTTTACAATAATCAACCAGCATTTGAGTTGAAAGAAAAAGAGGCAGAGGAAGGAAGGGAGAGAGGGTGGGAGACAAAGAAAGAGAGAAAGAAAGAGAAAGGAAGGAAAGAGGGGGAGGGAGAGAGAGAGGAAGAAACAAAACTGCAAGAGGTTCTGAGGCCCCGGAGAAGGCTTTCTCACTGGACTATTAGGCAAGAATACATACACAGGCAGAGTCAAGAAAGGAAGAGATGAGAGACTTCTCGGGAAGTCAAGCTAATCTCAGACGTGCCCACGCTGCCCATTAACACGCCCCAAAAGGCCTTTAGAAAACGAAACTGGTTTCCAGGGGCCTGACCTGAGGAGAGCACTTTACGCATGAAAACTCAAAACTCCACAAATAGGAAGCTGGTTAGGAACAGCGGCCAAGGTGCCACCTGGCCTCAAGACCTGAGGCGCCTCCGGCCTGGACGCCATGACCCTCTGGATCCTATTCAACAATCTTCCGGCACGCGGGGGTGCACAGGGCAGGGCGCCCGGGCTTTGGAGTGGGCGCGATCCAGACCCAAGTCCAGCTCTGCCGTTCGGCAGACGTCCCTTAACCTCTCTCTACGTCTCTGTGTCCTCACATGCAAAACAGAGACGCAAGCAGGGCTCAGATGAGGTGTTCACTGAGATGACCTCTGAGAAGTCTCTTCCACAATGCTGGCCCTCTGCACAATCTAATCAACTTAGGGCAGTGCCCGTGGAAGGAATTTCTTTTTTACCCTGAATACATATTGTTGTGCTAAACTGGATGAACATTCCTTCCCCTGAATGAGTGTGTAGGAGGATAGAATGCTATGATATTCCAAAATAGACAAACAAGAAGAGGTACAATTTTTTTAAAGAAATAGTTATGAGAGAAAAAGTTTAAAAATAATTTTTTATCCAGGAACATAATCATTTCTGAAATATGAATCATCCTATGAAATGGGTCATTTTCATCAGAAGGAAATCCATTACATGGGAGGAAGTTGTGGTATCACATTAGTTAGTTGAACTTAAATAAATTACTTGTAAAAATCTGGAAAATTAACAGTCCCACAAGACCTTATGGACCAATACACAAAAACGGAAGAAGCTGGCACACCTGTCTCAGGTTTTACACCATCCTTTCCTGACTTGGCAACAGGGCCTCTAGGTTAGGATAATGATAAATGGGAAAATGCTTGCATACGAAATGAATGCCAGTCACAGAGGCAGCCTCCTGTGGTCTATCTAGCTCCACCTTGAGGAAGCAACTGAGAGGGCTTTTTGTTGCAAATAAAGGAAGAAGTGATGAAGGGAAGAATTTGAGGACATAACCGGGCCTTCTTGCCGGAGAAGTTCTGGGATGCTGCAGACCTGCTATTTCTTTCACTGGTTTAGTTGCAACAAGTACCTATAAATCCCCTCCACTTTGTCTCACCTGTTCACCCCAGCAGCATCTCGGCCTGGGAGGCACCTTGCCTGAGAAGTGAAGATGCTCATTAGCTTGGGTGAGTAGACTGGAGAGTGTAGCAATGTAGCATCCTGAAACTTGGCCAGATCTCCCTGCCCCTTGTGATCAGCCAAGAGAGTAGAGACTAGACAGATGGGTTCAAAAGAGTAGCAGGGCCAGGAGTGAATAATGAAGCATGTGGAGCAGGGTGAGACCCAGACTCAGTGGGAACCCTCATAACCCAACCAAACTGGCCTGTGCTGGGGGATGCAGCCAGACTAGGAAATGACTAAATTCTCACACATCCAGCACAAACATTCCAAACATCCCATCGGATAAGACCATACGTATATACACCCACCTGGTTCACAAGGAAATTTGAGGAAGTAAGTTACTTCACACTGAACCAATGAAGATGTAATTCTGCCATTTTTAAGTAAATTCTGAAAATTCTAAACACTTATTTGCACAAATAAATAGAATCTCAAGGCCAAAGTTCATTGCCTGCAGTGAGATTTATTACAGAGCAAAAACCTTGACTTTTCAATCAGAAAAATATTCATAGTTAGCTTGCCTGTGTCAGACAGTTTTGATTGTCTAACCAAAAGCCATTCTCCCTTCAAAGACTAGCAAACAGAGTCCTGATTATGTTTGGGTGCAATGGACTCAGTCCATGGAATGACTCATGTTGGGTCTAAGTGAACAATGACAACCCTCTTCTACTAAGCCAGTAATTGGTCTAGGAATGTGCATGTGATCCAGTTCTAGCCAATGAGATTTAAGGGGATAACTGCTGAGGCAGCCATACGACCACTATTAAGTGATGAACTGGAGAACAAAAGCTGAGAATTGAAAAGCTATTCTAATTGGGCATACATGTCAAATGTAACAATGTAAAAGAATATATTTGGTAAAAGAAGACAGGCCATGCTATAATTTTAACAAGTGTTCATTAAGTATGTACCATATGCTTAGTTAACCCTATGGTCATAGATATAGAATAATCCATCAGTAACCTCTGTAGCATCAGCCTCAAGATGGAGATGTGGTGGGGGCGGAGGGTGTCAGGTTATTAAACAGGAAATGCTCTAACACCTGACAATGGAGAAATCTACTTCAGCTTGGCTCATACCCAGGAAGTGACTCTTCCAGCACAGCATTGGAATAATACTAGTTGCAATAGCAGCAATGATAGAGCGTAGGGCAAAGGGTGCCCAGTCAGAGGCTGATAGTGTAGAGCCTGCCATACTTCCTACCAGGGAAGTAGGCAGCCAGTATTTTGCAAAACATATTAGAGGAAAGCAAAGCCATCCATAAAAAATTGATAAAATTTTGGTCCTGTGCTTTGAGTCAATGTATAAACATAAACCAAGAACTTCCTGTAATTACAGTACTTCTGGAAGTATGTTGGGGCTACAGCAAAGGATAGACATCATCCCACAACTATTTCCTTAGCCACAGTAGACACAGAGTTATCACAGTGAGAACTGGAACTCAGTTTCAAAACCCACTGGGTCCTTGCATTTGTTTGACAGTAAGACAGAGTTCACTTTAGGGCTCAGTCAACCAGACAGCTGAGCATAGTGATGATCAAGGGAGGGCATCCTTGAGAATCAGAGGATGAAGTTTGAACTTTGCCTTCAAAGACTAGTACAACCGACTGGTGGGAGCACTGCAGCTGGAGTTGTGTCTGTAGTCAGCATGAAGCCGATTGATTTGTCAGCAAAATCAACTGTGTAGACACCATAATTGTGGTGACACAGAAATCAAATATGAAAGTGCCCCAAATCTAAAAGCACTGACTCCTAGTAGCACCACCTCATTGGGTTCCTGAGAAGAATAATGCACTTAGAATACCAACTCCTGCTGCTGCCTCTTTTCTAGAGATCTCAAAACATGACATGAGCACTATTCTCACCACAGAAGAGGGAAGTGGAGGATTGCATAGTGAGGAACACACACCAGAGGACAACAGGATGGCTTTTTCACGTTAAATCTTAAAAGAACGGTCTTGAGGACACCGGCGGGAGGGGAAGCTGGGACGCAGTGAGAGAGTAGCACTGACATATACACACTACCAAGTGTAAACTAGATAGCTAGCGGGAAGATACTACAGAGCACAGGGAGCTCAGCTTGATGCTTTGTGAAGACCTAAAGGGGTGGGATAGGGAGGTTGGGAGGGAGGCTCAAGAGGGAAGGGATGTTGGGATATATGTATACATGTGGCTGATTCACTTTGTTGTACAGCAGAAACTAACACAATACTGTAAAGCAATTATACTCCAATAAATAAAAAAATAAAACAAAAAAATCTTAAGAGAGTTTTAGAATAGAAGGACATTTAGAACCATCTAGTACAATGTCTCAAATATTTTTAACAGTAAACCTTTTATTCAAACAGAATTTTACACAAAACCTCAATATGGATATAATGGTATTTACTTATAATTTTATCTAAAAGTGAAAACTTTTATATTTAATGTAAAGTAGGCAAATGAGATCAATTAGATGCTATTTTTTTTGGATGTCAAATTTTCAAACTGGGGGTTGTGCATTACATCCACTTAGGCATCCAGTGGATTTCTCTATCACGTATTGGTTACACAGGATCCAAAAAAAATCTGATTGGTACTTACAAGTAGGAACAAACTGGAGGAGCTTTGCTACAATCCCTGCAATTTCAAATAAACTGAAATATAATAGAGAAAGCTTTATTCCAAGTGTCACTAGAAAAACAACTAATCTTGCAACATAAATTAACATTTACAATTGCTGATGTGCCCAAGAAAATTGGCATATTTGGGTAAAAACATCCAGCAAATTCACTGACATAATGACATGATACATAATCATGCTCACTTAGTAAGACCCTATAATTGCTGGCAAACAATCACCAAGTTGGCAAGCCTTAATTATGAACTACAAGATATCCAGTCTGTGAAAATGCAAACATATTTTCATTTACTTGGGTCATAAATGGCGATAATGAAAGTGGAAAACTGTATTACAATAATACTACTAATAATATCAATAATAGCTGATTTATTGATCATTTATACCATGTACCAAGCAGTTATAAGCACTGTACATTTATTACCTCTTTAACTTTCACTGTAATCCTAAGAAATAGACACTACGGCTAGTGCCAGTTTACAGCAAAGAAAACTGAGCTAAAGACAAGAAATGAAATATTAGAACTGACAAAAACAAGTATAAACTGGACTTAAATGAGCATCTGTCTTTTCCTACCTAAATATTAATTGGTATCTACCCATGACTCAAAAAACAAGGTAGAGAAAAAGCTTAAATATCCCAAATATCATCTTCAGCTCTTCTATTAACACAAATGAAAGACATTTTACTGCAAGAGCAAAAAGACATTAAATGATAGCGTTAGGGGTTAAATGGAACCTCAGGATCTAGAAGCAGAGCTGAGTAGCTACAGGAAAGGCAGCTATTTTGAGAGACTGTGCTGTGTGACTAATAGGAGTTGAGACCCCAGAGCCAGACAGCCTGGATTCCAACCCGAGCTCTGCCACTTGTAGACTCTGGGATCTTAAGCAAATCGTTTGACCTGTCTGTGGGAATAACACTCATAACAACAACTATCCCACAGGGTTGTCGTGTGGATTAAATGAGCTACTGCATGTGAAGCCTTAACGTGGCACCTGGTCCACAAGAACCACTCAACCAACACCAGTAACCAATATCACCACCACTGGAGAAAGAAAGAACTGGAAAATGAGGCTTTGGTTAGCACAGAAAGAACAACATCCTGGCTTCTGTAACGCAATTGTTCACTATTCTGCTCCTAGATACATTCTTAAAGAAAAAAATAAAAAATCCCTAGACTCCACATCACTTCAAAACTACATCCATGCCAAGTTTTCCCACAATAAGCAACATATGACACTATTCAGATATAAATAGTTATCTTTTTAATCGTCTATAAACCTCACTTTTACAAAGTCTTCACAAACGGCCAAGAGGCATTTTAAAAGTTTTACACTAGTCTTAGAAACTCAAATATGATGTTTCTGGCCCCAAAAGGTAGAAAGCCACAAGTCCTCAATGCAGATGCTTCTGAGTTCTCATTAACAGCAAAGAAGGCATAAAAGACAGTCACAACAAAACTAAAATTGATCCCAACCCAATACCAGCCCCCGGGAGCAACTGATGAGGATTATGGAATAGATGGCACTGGATTAAAACAACAGCTGCTGAGACTACAGCTCCTGACACAGCCTGGCTTTGATGAATGAAACAGATCATGAGACTGGGGGCGGGGGGGGTGGGACTTCAAACTTCCCCTTTCATCTTAGTCTCAGGTTCTGTTCCCTTATCCTCATCCCCAACTCCACCCTCTCTCTCTTCCAAATCTAAGCAGAAACCACAAATCCTAGAAAGTACACCACTGATGTGGGTGAGAGGAGACTTAATGGTAGCACAGTACATTCCTCTCAGATAAAGGCAATGTACCATCAGGATGAGCCCTGATAGCAATGCATACTGGTAACTGTGGCTTGTTCATGCTCGGAGTGCCAGAGAATTGGACGAGAGGAGATAAAAGATGCCACTTCACAGAACAGGACTCATCAGGTAATGGCCTAATGGAAATAGGAAGCTGCACTGGGAGTGATGCACAGCAACATGCCCCAAGCATGATAAGGGGATTAGACTATATGGGAAAAAAAAAGTAGAAACATGAACAGATGGAAATTAAAATGCAATTAAAAACTGTAAAGAAAACAAATGCAGAAGAGAAAGAAGGATTCCAAGGGAAAAAATGCAATAGCAGAAGTAATGTACACATTGGAAACGGTTAAAGAAATGAATTGATGCTGCAGGAAACCCATTTAGTGGTCAAATCAAAGGGAAACTAGAGGGGAAGAACATGGAAACTAAAGTGATTCTATTTGTGGAAAACAGAAAATGGAAAGTCAATATAGGGATCATGGGTGTTCCTGAAGGAGAATTTAGGACAAACGGAAAAGATTAATCAAAGATATGATAGAAGAAATCATTCCTAACCTGAAGAGAAACTGCATAAGCAGAATGAATGGGCCTTTGGCTTCCTTTAAAAGTCAATTAAAAGAAACCCACAACTACCCACACGCTTACAAAACTATTTAATTACAAGGATAAATTTTTTAATTAAAAATATATATATACAAGTACTCAGGCAGATAAAGCAGGTTGGCTGGAAAGAATGAAAAATAAGTCAGGCCCCAGATTTCCCCAATGCTAGGCTAAATCCAAGGAGATACTGAATCAATGCTTACAGGATTTTGAAGAAGGAAAAAGTTACCATGCAGCAATTTTATGCCACCAATTTATTTGTTATGTTAGGAAGGGATTTTCAGGTACATGAGCTCTTAAGATACACAGGAGCTTCTAGAAAATTTCTTGAATTTGTAACCCAACAATCTGAATATTAAGAGTTCCAGAAAGGCACAAAAGTGACTGGCAGTGAGAAGTAAAACTAGTTAAAAGAGATAATCAATTGGCAGAAAGCTGGCTATGAAACAAGATTCAAGGACTATGAATGGGCATAAGGGTTCTTTGGGGGATGATGGAAATGTTCTAAAATTGGATAATGGTGATGGTGGCCCAATTCTGTAAGTTTACTAAAAATCATTTAGTTGTATTCTTAAAGTAGGTTAAGTTTATGGTAAATTATACCTCAATAAAGCTACCTGTATTAATCTGAGTTCTCCAAAGAAACAGAACCAATAGGATACATATGGAGATATATAGGAGGAGATTTATTATCGGAATTGGCTCACACAATCACAGAGGCAAGAAGTCCCATGACTGGCAACAAGTTGGATGATGCCTACCAGCACTAGTAAGGGTGGTCTATACTCAGTCTACCAATTTAAAAGCTAATCTCTTCCATAAACGCCCTCACAGACACACCCAGAAATGATGTTTTTCCAGCTATCTGGGCATCCCTTAGCCCAGTCAAGTTGACACATAAAATTAACCATCACATTGCTTTAAAAAATCAAATATAGGGGGACTTCCCTGGTGGTGTAGTGGATAAGACTCCACGCTCCCAATGCAGGGAGCCTGGGTTTGATTCCTGGTCAGGGAAATAGATCCCACATGCACGCTGCAACTAAGAGTTCGTATGCCACAACTAAGGAGCCCTGGAGCTGCAACGAAGAAGCCCACGCACTACAACTAAGACCTGGCACAACCAAATAAATAAATAAATATTTTTTAAAAATTCAAAAAAAAACTCAAATATAGGACTTCCCTGGCAGTCTAGTGGTTAAGACTCCACGCTTCCACTGCAGGGGGCACAAGTTCCACCCCTGGTCTGGGAACTAAGATCCCACTTACCGTGTGGCACAGCCAAAGAAAATCAAATATAAAAATTTATCCAAAGAGAAAAATTTATAGTACTAAAACTAACAATATAAAAATCATCTGGATTTTCAAAGCCAAGGTTATATCAACATAGCCTAAGAAGTGGGCAAGACAACTAAAAGTGTGCTAAATACCTTATCACCAAATGTGCTATTTCACACTTGAATCTGACAATCTGAAAAAAGTTGATTAAAGAAACTTTTGAAAGATGAAAGTTAACTACTAATATAATGCCTTCCAAACACTACAAAAGATAAAAGAAAATGCAGTCTATATACCAAAAAAATAAAACACAGGATTTTTTTCAGTAGAAAATACTGCTAATATTACAGAAATAAGAGCAACTATAACAACTGTAGTGATATTTATATTAATCTCCCCAATTTAAAATTAAAACTATCAAACTGGAGCAAAAAACAAAATATTGTACATAAAGCACACTAAAACAAAGAGATAAGGACAGAAAGATGCGAAGCCTAACTGCTTGATCTGATGAAAAATATAAACATTTTGTACCAAAAAGAACTTAATTTTAAATGGTTAGTTTTATGTTCATTGCAACAGAAAGATGAATATATCAGATTTTTAAGTAGAAAAAAAGGCAGATTACATACCAGCATATACAGAATGATCCCATGGCAAATTGTGAATGTGTGTGTTCACGTGTACACACACCAAGTAGAATAATAAAGATGTCAGAAGTAGGTTAGGGAGAGTTTAATGCTTTTCGAAGTGTGGGGGTGGTCTGTTTAACTTGCCTTTTTAACACTGAATAATAATATATTTACACACATGCACACAGAAGGATATTGTAAACTGAAGAAAGGAAATGGTAAACACCACTTAGCGGTACGTATCCAGAGAATCCTTTATACTGTAAAAGAACAAAATTGACAGTGGATATATGATTCTCATAAATCCTATAAAACAAGCTACAGTGTATCAAAATATAAATGAAGCTAAAACCGAAACATGAAGAGAAATTTATAAGAATAAAACATAATAATGGGAAGTCTTTAAAAAACAAGTAGTCTTCTTCAGGTCAAGCAGCCAAAAAAATATAAAGACATGAATAACATTACTGATATAATTACTAATTTGGGTAATTAGTCTGGATTATATAATTACAATATAATTAAATTAATTTTAATAAATATATTGAATTATTTACATGAAAACAGCAAATAAGCTCCATCTTTCGGCACCCATGGAACACTTTTTTTTTCCATTCATCTATTTAACATTTATTGAAATAGATGTTAAAGAAGAGAAGTCTTAAGCTAGGTTACAGAACTGGGGACCAAGCATAACGAAGACTGATGTGTTTAGCCTGACCATAAATCTCACAAGTTAATATTCTTGGTCACTGTCAAATATGTTTTCCTTTATTTATTTACTTATTCATTCATTCATTCATTCATCTTTACTGGAGTATAATTGGTTTACAATGTTGTGTTAGTTTCTGCTGTACAACAAAGTTAATCAGCTCTATGTATATATCCCATATCCCCTCCCTCTTGAGGCTCCCTCCCACCCTCCCCATCCCATCCCTCTAGGTCATCACAAAGCACCGAGCTGATCTCCCTGTGCTATGCAGCAGCTTCCCACTAGCTATCGATCCCACATTTGGTAGTGTATATGTGTCAGTGCTACTCTCTCACTACATCCTAGCCTCCCCCTCCCACATACCCCACCCCCACCCCATGTCCTCAAATCTGTCATGGAACACTTTTAAAAGTTTATTTAGAATTAGACCACCTGGGAAGTTGCTAAATCATGCTCTTAACTACAACTCTATCAAAAATCTTAATGACTTTAAAATGCAAATTATCAAATTTAAAGTCCATCAAGAAGAAAAATGAGCAAGACTAGTCAAGAACTTTTTTGAAAAAGATGAATGAGTGTAGCCTTGCCATATTGGATATTAAAATGTATCACAAAACTACAATAACTAAATAGCACCACACTAGCATAGAAAAGACTGACTGATAAAAGAATGGAATCAAAATTCCAAAAGGACACTCAAATGTGTGTATATATATGTGAGTGTAACATTATACTATAAAGTTAATGTTTCAAATCAGTGCAGAGAAAAATAGATAAGTTTAGAGGGGAAACAAAATTAAATCTCTACCTCATCATAAAATAAATTTTAGATGAATTCAAAGATTTCAATCAAAAATTTTATAAAAATAAAACTATAAAGCAGTAGAAGAAAACAGTGATGCATATTTTCATAATCTCTTCATTGTAGAAGGTTTTTCTATATATGAACCAAAAAGATGAAAAAAACTGATTCATTTATTTTTAAATTTAAAATCTGATCAAACAAGATAAAAAGGCATATTTACAAACAATGAAAATTATTTGCAGCAAATATCACCAAAGTTTAATAGCCTTACTATATAAAAAGTTTATATAAATTAGAGAACTCCCCAATAAAAAAAGGATATATGTTATTTATAAAAGAAATACAGATGCTATTTATAAAAGAAATAACAGATGAGAAACAAAGGTTCAAATCACAAATAATCAAACAAGTCAACAGAAGGGTTATATGCCATTTTTTGACCTACCAAATTATAACTTTTTTAAAGGTTGCAATCCAATATAAGGGTCAACAGTCAAAGTCATACTTATGTGTGTAACTGTAAACTGGTTCAAGACTGTGGGAGGGAGAATATATATTTCAAATGCTTCAAAAATATTCATCTCTTTCTACTCAACAACTTTATTTCCAAGAATTTATCCTAAGGCAAAAAGGATTTATGAAGATGTAAAAGAGATGGTAGTCACTGAGCAGTATTTGTGACAGCAAGAAAGTAGAAAAAACTTAAATGTCCAACAATAGAGACTAACTAAATAAACCATGGTACCTTAAAAACTCTGTTGAGGAAGGCTACTGATATGAAATAATATTAATTATACATTGTTAGGTAGGAGGAAAAAAGGAAACACCAATACAAGAATGGTCTCATATTTGAAAAAATAATAATGGATGTTCATATGTGTTAAAACTCAAGCAGAAAACGCATCTCTCAAAATGTTAACAGTAATTCTCTGTACATGTTGATACTATAAGTAGGATTTTGTGTTCTCTTTGCCAATTTTTATTTTATAAATTTTCCACAATCAACATGTTCAACTTGCATAATAATTATTAAAATAATAACAATAGTAGTAATATCATGTCAAAAATCATTAAGCTATTTTCTCCTTTCAAAGAGCATTAATATGCTAGTTTTTTTCTCCTTATCATGGAAGAAAGCACCATGGATTCCCATTAATGGAAAAAGATGTGGCTTGCCATCACCCTGAGGGACACTTTCAGTGGGATGATTACAGCTGCTATGACAACAAGGGGAGGATGTGATGTCACATAATGATCCAGTGACTGCAATGTCCCTGTCCCAATGCAGAGCTCTCAATGCCAGTTGGAAATCCAGCAGAGACCTCATTAAGAGCATCTGTTCGGTAATTACTACAAGTTTCCCCTCATCATGCATCCAACTCTGAAAACAGCCCTACCACAGTACTCCCAACTCCTGATTCACAGAGGGCTTAATCTCCCGCTTCTGCAGAGCTCAGACTGACAAGCCACCAGAGATCCCGGGCCAAGTGTTGGCACAGTCAGTAAAGGCAACCTGGATGAAGAGGGACCAGGAGGGAAGAAGCAGCCAGAGGAATTTCACTGAAGCTGACATAAAGTCTCAAGGTGTTCAAACTAAGGGACCTTATGTTGTATCTCTCTAGAATGTTTAAATATTGTCATTTTCATTAGATAAAAGCTAATACACCTCTAACACAAGGAAAGGAAGAGCAAATAGCAGTGATTACACAGCAAGCCAGAGAATCAAGTGTAAAATGAAAATGCATAACGAATTTTTCTACAATGAATCTGAAATCCCAAGACCCTGTTCACACAGTACCCTGCACAGAGTAGAGGCAAACTGCTATCATGAAAAGAGCTAGACAGACCTGGTTTCAAGTCCCAACCCTATTACTTAATCTCCTAAGCCTCAGTTTCCTCACCTGTAAACTGAGAACAATAATTAGTAAAAAGGGTTGTTGAGAATTAACTATAGGGACTTCCCTGGTGATCCAGTGGCTAAGGTTCCACACTCCCAATGCAGAGGGCCCGAGTTCCCTTCCTGATCACAGAAAACTAGATCCCACATGGCACAACTAAGAGTTCGCAAGCCACAACGAAGATTCTGTGTGCCGCAACTAAGACCTGGTGCAGCCAAATAAATAAATAAATATTTTTTTAATAGAAAATTAAATATAAAGCTCTGAACCTAGTGCCTGGTACTCAAAAAAAGTTATTTCCCCTAAAAAAGTTTTACAGAAAACTAAATGGATAGGTCAATGAATTAAGCAGCCTTGACTGGACCAATGCAAAAATCTCCTAACTGGCCTCTTTCTCTGACCACTCCTGCTGCTAATCATTTATCACAGGCACACATGCCATTTTCTCTGCCTAGAATTGTCCCCATATCTCTCCCCTGTCCATCCTATCCTCTACCTTATCCAGTTCAATGATTCCCAAACAAAGCCACACATCAAAGTTACGAAAAATGCACAAGCTCAGGTCCCATTCTACAACTACAGAATCCGAATCTCCAAAGCACGGGGCCCAGGGATGTTTAACAAGCTCCCCATTTGGTTTGTATGCAGCCAGCCCTGCCCCTAAGTATTTGAAAACCACCGATGTAGGTAATGCCTACTTCTTTAAAACTTGGTCCAAGGACCCTCTTACATTGCTGGTAGGACTGTAAAATGATGCAACCACTTTGGAAAACAGTTTAGCAGTTCCTCAAAAGTTAAACATTAATTTATCATACAACCCAGCAATCTCACTGCTAGGAATCTACCCAAGAGAATGAAAACATGTTCACAAAGACATACGTGAATATAGCAGTATTATTCATAGTAGCCAAACAATGGAAACAATGCAGTAGTTACATATGGTGATGGCTGCACTCTGTAAATTTACAAAAAATCGTGAATTGAACTTTTTAAATGGATTAATTTATGGTATGTAAATTAAACCTGAATAAAACTGAATGAATAGAAGGGAAGGGGGAGGGAAAAGGAAGACAAGATAAGACAAGAAGGAAAAAACTGAGTCCAAGCCTTTGCTGACCGCTGCAGGCAGTGAGACCTTCCAACGCCTCTGTTACCCTCATTCTTTATAAATCCCTCAAGCAACACTTGGCCCATGGATGTTATTATTTTAATACCAGTCTCCCCACAAGCCCATACACCTTCAAGAATGAGAAAATTGTCTAATATCTCCTTATATTTTGCAGGGCAGTCAAAGGGCACCTAGCAAATGTTTGTAAGAGAATGAATGAAGGAAAGAGTGGCTCACTGAGCTTTCTGTTGAAATAAACTCTAAGAAACATTCTGATCCTAAGACCTTCACACCCAGTAGCCTCCCCCATTCAAGGTCATCAGCCCTCTCATTGAGAGGCTAAGAGGAGACGCTGGATGTCCCAAAAGTGCTCTGAATTTTTACCAAAGGCGTGTGCCACAGGAGTAAGAAGGCCTTCCTCTGACATCTCCCATGCACAGTCAGGCTCATACACAACGACGTTAGTTTCAGATGCCCTGGCTTCAAGTCCTGGGCTCTTCACTTCCCAGGCCAAGTGTCTGTTTCCTCATCAGAAAATGGGGAATTAAATGAGCTACTGCTTTCAAAGCCCTTAGAATGGTGCCTGGCAGACAGCAAATGCTCAATTACAGAGAGAGAGAAAATAAATGTATGTGTGGGAGGGGGGGTGTTGGTATATAAAATGTGTGCGTGTATAACTGGTGAGACAGCACTGCCCAAACAGGCCATGCTGTGAGATGCTCAGATAAGTTTCACCTGGCTCGCAAGGTATCCAGATGGGAGAAGCCAAGCACAGTGCAAAAGAGGGCCCAGGCACTAAGAGAGGGAGGGGGGTGAGTAATGTTAAATGTCCATGCATACAATTAAGTTTTAAAATGAAGATAACAGAACAACATGGATGATCCCATTCAGATATAAAACTGCTATAGAATACTATGTGAATTTAAGATAAAGAAAATATGGAAGCATATTCACCTAAATAGCAACAGAAGTCATCTCTGGATAATGAGTTTTTCTTTCCTGAGTTCCTAAAATGAATATGGATCATTTTTACAGGCAAATGAAATTACTAATCCTGTCTTCATTTTGTTAAAAAAAAAATGAATTAAGTAACCAGGAAAATGAAGAAAGCCTCCAACCCTCATGGACCACCTTCCTCTCTGGCAGCCTGAAAGTTTGTCTGGTTTGCTCCAAAGAGAGAATGAATACTCAGAAGGGTGCGGGAAGGCCCAGATACAGAGGAGGAACACCATGTACACGGCAGTCACCCGTTATCACACAACAGCAGGACGAGTCAACAAACACTCACACACTGATCCGCCCCAGCATGGCCAGCGTGTGCTTTTGTGAACACAAATCTGATCGCGTCACTTCCACTTAAAACTATGAGCTGCCTCCCACTGCTCTTGCAAAACAGACCAAACCCTTCAGCTGGTCCACAAGAACCTCTCTCTGCCCACTTCTGCGGCCTCTTCTTACCCCATATTCCTCCCCTACTCACCCTGCAGGTGCAAGGCCTAGGCTGTCTCCTGCATATGGGTGCTTCTGCCACCCCCTTCATCAGGGGAGCCCACCCCAACCCCCCAGACTAGGTTCCACGCCATTTTCAGACACTTGTACAGCACCTGGCCATTCCATCAGAGCACAGTTATACCACTAACGTCTGTAGGCTCCGCTGGGCTAGCCAGTTTGATTCACATTGTATCCTTATGTCTAAACAATAGCTGGCAAGTGGAGGACACCCCATAAAGAAAGGCCAAGTCCATGATTACCATCCTTGGGCAGGAAGGGACACTGCAAAGTGCAAGCCTAGAGAAAAGCACAGACCAGATCACAGAAGGCCTGTGAGCCTTACTTGGGAACGTGGGCTTGATCCTGCAAGCGATGGGAAGCTACTGCTCAGTTTTAGACTGGAAGGCGGCAAGATTACCTGTGTGTTCCGAAAGAACATTCTAGCTGCCATGTTGAGAGAAGTTTGGAGGCGAAGCAAGTTGGGGAGGCAGGGAGACCACTCGGAAATACTGCAATAGACTCAGCGAGAGAAGAGGGGGTCTGAACTAAGGCAGAGGAGATGGAGGGAAACGTATGAATAGGAAAGAGTTTAGAGAAGAAAAGCTACAGGATCTGATGACTAATTAGACGTGGGGACACAGGGAATGGAATCTAAGCCGGTTCCCAGATTTTTGCTTCAGATGTCTGAGCTTTCCAAAATGTAGAAACTGGATTTGGGTGGTCGTTCTGACTGACTTCTTGCAGCCCCAGTTTCTCCAGTAAAATAGAGCTGCTCATAGTTCTCCTGCAGGGTTATTGGTAGAATCAAATAAGCTGAAGTTTGGGAAAGTGCCTCACAAATGGTAAAAGCCTACTGTTATCCTCATCAACATGGGGGCAACAGCTTGCAAAACAATTGCACAATCACCCCCAGAAAACAGCCTCCTTGGAATAGTCACCAAGACCAGGCTTACGGTCTTACACAACTGGCCTAATTTCTGCATCTTTTAAACTGTATTCACTGTCTTAAACAGTTAGCCTCATGAATGACCCAGATGAGAAAAGAAGAACAGGCATCTTGTCGGAAAGTTGGGTTTCCCTGGGGCCCAGCAGATGGTTGGGATCTGGTCTGGCTCAGAGTCCTCCTGGTTCCCTCTTTAAGAGATGCTGGATTCCCCTTCAATACTAACTGACTTGACAAATTTTGAAAATCTAAAGTAACTTCCAACTGTTAAAGAAAGATGAGTCACTAGACACAATAAGCCTTTCTTGGAAATTGTAAACTAATGACTTTAAAATAAAAATCCACCCACTTTCGCAGTCGCTGCCTAAATCCCATGTGTTCATTTGGGATCCCTGTGCCCAGGAGTAAATCAATGTCAGCTTTTTCCGGGGGCCTCTCAGAGACATGAAGTTTCCAAAGGGCCGGAGGGTTCCCATACTTTGTATCACACGTGAAAATTTAACCCAGCAAAAAGCCTTCAGGTTTGGCATGAGATAATAAGGAAGGAGAAAAGAGAAGGGAAAGGAATTAAGATTTACAAGTACCCGGGATGGTCTCATTACTGGGCCAGCACTTTATAAATGGCATAATCGAATATAGATATTATTATTCCTACTTTACAAGATTCAGAAAGTTGAAGAACATAGTCAAATATCTCATCAATGGTCAGCATTAGAGCTCAGCAATTCAACTTCTGGTTTGTGCAGAACTAAAGAAGGAATATTCTTTCCAACTTGTACACAACAATAGTTCTTTGAGATGACCTCCAATAGTCAAGATGTCTGATGAATGAAATATGTAATTCAGCAAGTCCAACATAGCACTCCAACCCCCCAAAAAAATTTTAAATAAAAAAAAAAGGAAAGGCACTGAACCTGAACTCTGAAGACCTGCATTGAAATCTTCACTCACGAGTAACTGCTCTACCTATAACTTCACTTTTTAAAATCTGAATTAGACCATTTTAAAGGCCCCTTTTTACAGGCTAAACAAACACTGGTAGTTAACAGTGATGCAAGTCCAGCATAGCTGATCCTTTTCTTACTTTCTGCTCCAAGCCCAGGGACTCACACCTGAGCCACCACCAAGATGAGAGAAAGCACAGCTGTCTGGAGAAGCAAAGAGAAAAGACAGGAATCAGCAAATCAATAAACATGATTTCCTCTCCGAGAAACAAACCTCAGCAGCAGTGTTTGTGGACTGATGCTCACGGATAGAGTCTTGAGTGGTTTGGACCTTTGTCTGGCAGATATTGCCCTCTGACAAGTAAAAACCAACTTCCAGCAGCTCTGCATCCAAGTCCCCCCAGGGCCCCTCGGAGAAGACTTGGTTCTCAGGCCAAGCTCCCGCCGCACTCCAGAGCCTCCCTTCCAAACAGCACAGGAAGTGCCAACCAGCTCTCCCCAGAGCAGCTGGCACCAATTACCCAAACCCAGCTGGAAACACTTGGCTGGGGTGAGGCAGGCGCTCCAGATCCGCAGCCTGATCGGAAATCCTCCACTAAAACAAAGACAGCCTTGCAGCCGCCAGCGCTGGCTCAACATAAGTGGCTGGTCGGGGGCTGTGGGAGGCAGCCAGGGGGCAGACTGGGGAGCACCAGCCAGGGAAGCAGCTGTGGGTCTGGGAGACTTGCCCACTCCCTGATTTCAGAGCCTCTCTACCATCACAACCAACAGCTACCAATTACTGGGCATCTAGAGCATGCTGGGTTCTTATGTTCCTCATTCTAGTGAACTCTCCCAACGACACAACAAAGAAGGAGTGTTATCCCCATTTACATACGAGGGACCTGAGGCTCAAAGAGATTAATGGCCTTTCCCACAGTCACAGACTCAGGAAGTGCCAGGGCTGGGTCTAGAGCCCAGGTCTTCTGCATCGCTTTCCTTTCTGCCTAACACCCAGGCCTAGGAAAGCTAACCACCTAAAAAGGGCTTGGGAGTTAGGAACTTACTTTGCAAAGCCATCACAAGTGACACACACATCCTAAAAGATGATTAACTGGTTAAGAAGATGGGAACACTTATAGGTCCACCATGGATTCATCAAGAACAGCTGTACAGCACTGGGACTCCAGCGCCCAAGAGCACACAAAAGTGCATGCCTTTTGGCAAGAAATGCCAATTTTGAACAACAGAAAGCAGAAGACCAAGGCTATCCTTACAGCTTTTCAAGGAGCAGCATAAATGGGTGTTTGATCAAGCAAGACTCAGAGTTGGTTACTACTATCTTCATGTTAATATTATTACGGAAATTTATTATTATCACTATTATAGTATGAATATTATAATAATAATATGGAAATAATATCATAACAAACATTTATATAGAACTTTCTATGCACCAGGTGCAGTTCAGAGTGCTTGATGTGCATTAACTCATTTAATCTTTCAACACCCTAGGAGACAGGGAATATAATTATCTCTAACAGATGAGCACATCGAGATACAGAATGGTTAAGTAACTTGCCTAAGATCACAATGGTCACACAGCTAATAAACTGTGAAGCCCAAATTCAAACCAAGGTAGTCAAGCTCCAGAATCCATACTCTTCACCTCTACACATACTGCCCTCTCAAATACAGCACACGTTTATTAAGCAGGATCCATGCTAGGTGCTTCCACAACTATTATCTATTATCACATTTATTGTTCATTACAAACAAATTTAGTAACATGAACTGAAGCCATGAAGACTTCACATCACAACAGAATGGAGCTAACCCTGCAGGCAAGCAGAAACACTTGGAAGTCTCCACCCAGCCCCACATTTCTCATTGGGATTTGATATCACAAAGGTGAAATGGCTGGAAGGCCCAGGCAACCACATATTGACTTGTCTTTGGTTAGAGCTCAGTGGTTACCAAACCTTACTGTGAGTACAGTGAATGAGCATACAAGGTTGGGTACACAAAATCTAGTCTACTTACTTCAAGAAAAATTTCAACTCTCTGCTAGTCCTACATCCAATTTACCTCTGCGGTGCTCTGAACTTTGCAAATTTCTTTCACCAGAAATCCTGAGAGTAACTTACTGAGCCATTCCCCTACAACTCTGGGACAGCTGTGGTGGCCTCCAGGACTCAAAGCTCACCACCTTCCCGAAGTGGCAGGAACCTCAGAGATTTTTGTACCCAACCAGTTCATTTACAGATGGAGAAACTGTCGCCTATGTTAAGTCACTCGCCCAGGATTAAAGAGCAAGTTAAGAAGAACCTACCCCTAACTTTCAATTCTGAGTGTGATATGTGTTTTCTACTACACTGGGCATTTTTCCCCCTGTGGTTCCCCTGGCCCTTCTCCAGTGCCTAAATCAGTGCTACAATCAGCAAATGTTTATTAACTCCCATTAATAATAGTGCTATAGACTGACTGTGTCCCCTCAAAATTCGTACTTTGAAATCTAATCCCCATGTGATGGTACTGGGGTGGGGGGAGCCTTTGGAAGGTAATTAGGTCATGAGGATGGAGCCTCATAAATTGGACTAGTGACCTTATAAAAGAGACCCCAGAGAGCTCCCTCACCCCTTTTGCCCCCCTTTGTGAGGACACAGTAAGAAGACAGCCCTCTACGAACCAGGAGGCAGGTCCTCACCAGACACCAAATCTGCCGGAGCCTTCCCAGCCTCCAGAGCTGCGAGAAAGAGAGTTCTGTTCAGCCACCCAATCTGTGCTATCCTGTTACAGCAGCCCAAATGAACGAAGATAATGCCTGGGAGCTCTGCTCACATCATCTTATTTAATTGCCCAATCCAGCAAGGTAGATACTATTTCTTACGTCCATTTTATAGTTTGGGACACTAAACTTTAGCCATTTGATGCCACCTCTCCAAGATCACGACAAAAGATGAGGTTCAGAATCTGAACCCCAAGTGTTATATTCCGGAATCTACTAGGTCCAATTTAACCATCCTGGTCCCCTTTGCCTTCTGTGTCCCAGGCCCAATCCCCAAGTCAAGTTCAGAAGCTCATTCCTGCAATGCTGTTCTCCCCACCACCCCAATGTCCCCGTGGCCCCAGGTGGACTGTGCCCATTGCTCTGCTAGGTCTATGGAGGCTTGGTAGACATGCCAGGGACACTATGTGGCCCCAGGAGGTGCATCAGTCCATGGGAGGGCAGGAGGGTGCCCAGTACCCACTCTGCTCTTGTTCCTGTCTGGCCTCAGGGGCCAGGATGCAGCACAGTTGGACAGGATTTCCTGGTGGCCACTCCCACACCAGCACAGACCAGTACTGACCCACCGCTGAGCCTGCCCCAGAGCACACCCACAAAGCCTCAGGATCACGCCACCGACCATCACCCACTCGCAGCCAGAGCCAGCTCCATCACAGCACAATTTCAGGGGAAGGCAAGGGTTGCTCAGCAAACACGCAGTGTGGCAGCGGGCATTGCACGTGGACCATCACTCCCCTGGCCGGGTTCCCCCACAAGGAAGGTGTCACTAGCCCCATTTATTCTGAGAAGGAAATTGATGCTCAGAGAAGCTAACTGACTTGCCCGGCCAGCACAAGAAGTCTTTGTGGTACTCCAAAGCCCAGGGTTTCCCACCACAAACAACCCCCCTCGGCCGACACACAGTCCTAAAGCCATGCACTCCAGTTGCTGGCTGACAATCAGAACCCAGTTGTGAGAGCCTCATTCCTCGAGCTTCCCTTTGTTTTGCTTTTGTTTTGTTTTGTTTTGTTTTGTTTTGTTTTGTTTTTCATGTTGACAGAAGTCAGTTTATTTTTTTTGGGGGGGGGTACACCAAGTTCAATCATCTGTTTTTATACACATATCCCCGTATTCCCTCCCTCCCTCGAGTCCCCCCCCACCCTCCCTCAAGTCCCCCCCACCCTCCCCGTCCCAGTCCTCTAAGGCATCTTCCATCCTCGCGAGCGTCCCTTTGTTGAAGTGCAAATCCTCTGCAGAGGGGTGCACAAGTTTTAACCGGTATGAAGTCTTCCCTAATAACAAGAAGCATTTTAATGGCATTTCAGGGTTAACAGTTTTTTCACGCATAACTTCACTGGATCCTCACGACAGCCCTGTAACTAAGGATCACACTCCGCGTCTGACATATGAGGAACGGAAGCTCAGATGCAGAAGGGGTGGGGGCAGCGAGGGGAAGAGGTGAGAGCCAGAGGAGAGACTGCAAGTCCCACTTTGTGTGAGCCCTCAATCTACACGCCACCTCACCTCACTCTGCCCCAGTCTTCCCAGGGATGTGAAGAGGAGGAGGGAATTAGGGCAACAGGGAGGTGGCAGTAGAATAGTTTGCCTTTTTCAGTTCCTTGCAACCCATCATCACCTCCAACCAAGCCTTCAATGCTCAAAGGTCTTGCCTCCACCCAAACTAGCAGGCAGACAAGACACTCTGCTAAGAGAGCACTGAGACCCGTCTGGGCTGAGAATGTCCGCAGCCATATGCGCCAAGGGAGGCAGGGGCCTCTATTCCTGGGCTGGAGGCTGGAAATGGGCCACACTCCCAGTGCCTGCAGCCCCATCGCCCCAGCCACCCACAGAGCCCTGACTACCCCAGAACCTCTGCGAGAGGAGCATCCGCCAGCAGACCTCCCCACTTAGTAGGGGTTCCCAGCACCCGGCAGTCCCAGGGTGGGACAGGGAACCTTCACTCCCAGCCCCTTGGGCCTCTGATTGCTGTCTAGGGGCCCCTTGTCTTTCCTCCCCTGGGACAACCCCGCGGAGAGAAACACAGGGGCAAGGGAGCCAGTGGCAGTTGCTACAGGAAACACATCCCTCTGTTAGCAACGCTTCTTCAGTATAGGCCTAAAATTTTCCATAACACCACCCGGTTCATTTTTGAAAGAAGCAGCTTCTTTTCCATACACCCCACCAACTTCACATCCTCCCAACCCATGGCTTCACTCACTTCCTTCTGACATCCTAGAGGTCATCACCAAGGGGAGAAGGGGAAACTAGGGCCCCCCGAGCCCCATTTTCTCTTCTATAAACTGATTGGTGAGGAACCCAAGACAGATGGAGTCCCCCTCAGGTGGTTAAAAGAAAAAAGTGCTTTTGTTTTCTGCAGACATACTTCACTTTGGAAGGAAAAGTATGTGTTTGTAATTTGGGCAGCTCCAGGGAGAAAGTAAGAATCTGCTTTTCAACACAAACCCAAATAGATACCCAAACTCCAGAAGACAAGGAAAGTTCTTTTGGAAAACACTGATATTGCAACTCCCTGCCACAACCAGTTATTTCATATTCAAACGCTAGTTCACAGTCAAATTACACTTGAACTTCTACAAATGGCCTTCAATTAATGCTAATCATTATAATCATTGGCTACAATCATAACTTCACTGGTTTCCTAGGGAAGGAACTCTCAGATCATGAAGGCTGATGACAGTCAGTGCTTTCTGGATGTGGCACGTGTTCAAGCTCATGGTCTTGTTTCCAAGACCTCTTAACCCCATACCTGATTTCATGACCTGAGAACATTATACAAAGAGGACACAAAACCATTTTCCCTGGGACATGAGGGGAGCACTGAACAGGCAGCCCTGGTGGAAGGCAGATTAACAAGCCTTGTTTCTTCAACCTGATCTTCCTCCCAGAAGCAGCCCTGCCCCACTTGTGACAATGGTCCATCTTTTTCTGGTTTTGCTCCAGCCTGTGCTCACTCAGCAGACCTGGCGAACTTCCTGATCTGTCCTCATCAGGATGATGGGCTGGTCCCAAGCCCCAGGCAGAATTAAGTCCACCGTGGGAGGGAGCATGGACAAACCCTGGGCTGAGGAGTCAGGGCAGATGTGGTCTGAACCCAGCTTTGCCACTTCCTATAGCTTGTGACTTCCGGCAGATTACTTCCTCTCGGAGTCTCAGGAGTTCCTTCTCCTAACATGGGGTGATATCTCATGACAGATATCTCTCAGAGTGCTTGTGAAAGGTGACCCAACGAGCTGAGTAAATCACCCAGCTGTGGGGTGTGTGCCTGGCCCACACCCCACAGCTATGCGTGGCAAGTGGCAGAGCCTGTTCTCAGTGCACCCTCGACCGTCTGTGTCCCAGAGTCCCTGCAGCCAGGGTGGAGGACAGCTCAGGAGCCCCAGGCTTCTGTGTCAGAGGGAACCCTCACAGGGTTTCTCCCCGGAGGTGTCATTGGTGTTTAGGGCAATTCCTCACACTGCAAATGTTCTGCAGTGTGCAGGACTGCCCCTCACACTGCAGAACATTTAACTCCTCTGATTTCTGCTCACTAGCAGTCCATAGAGCCTGCCTCCAGTCCCTCAAAACTCAATTACTAAAAGCGCATCATATGTGACCAAACACCCCCTGGGGAGTATCATTCCTGGTGGAAGACCATAGCTGAAGCCTTCTCCCTACCAGTTTGAACCAGAAGTGGATGCCTCCTCTTAGCCCAGAAACGTCCATTTAACATAGAGAGGTTCTGTCAGGAGCTCGCCAAAGAAACTTGATTCCTGACCTTGCCACAGGGGTGAGTTACACCTCTTCTTCTGCAGAACCCCCAAGACCCCCACTGTCCTCATAAGCCTCTCCTGACAAGAATCTCTTGACTTGCCAGGACCATAACATAAATTCCTTTAGTAAAGTTCTTTGACCTGGAAATTTTGCATAATGAACAGACTGGAAGAGAAGGTGATTCTTGATGACAGAATGTCAGACACCTGAGTAAAGGAGCAATCTGGGCCCCAGGACCTATTCAGGATTCTGCTCTCACATAGTAAGGGGGGAATGTCCACCTACTCCAACCTGCTGGAACAACAGGACAAGCTGGCAACCATGGGTACAGGCTACAAGATATCTGTATGTTCTGAAATCAAGTCCTAACTGCCATGTGCTGACACTACAGGCATATGAAGTCCCCTGCTTAGAAGAAAATGTCATGTAACACATGACAGACAGCACTGCAAATCATACACATACACACATATGTATGTGTGTATATAATGTATATTACTGATACATATTAATTATATAATTACTATGTGATTAAAACATAGTACTTATACAGTATATTGTATAATTAATTTATAGATTGTAATTATACATTATGTATAATTAATATATTGATTATATGCATAACTAACTTGTATTATGTACATTAAGAGTTCAGTTGACTCGAACAACTCAAGGGTTAGGGTTAGTTCAAAATCTGCATTATAACTAGCCATCAGCCCTTCCTATATGTGATTCCTCATTTTCCCCAATTCCACATCTGTGGATTCAACCAACTGCAGATCGTACAGTACTGCAGTATTGCTATAGGAAAAAATTCTCATAGAAGTGGACCTACATGATTCAAACCCACATTGTTCAAGGGTCAACTGTACTTGCAAGTTAAAAATAAATGATGAAATTCCCCCAGGGGAAAAACATACAGGCAAAGAACATAAAATGGCAATTTCACAAAAGAAGAGGCAAGATACTACCTTCCACCTCTCAAACCAACAACTTTTTAAAAATTATGGTGTACGTTCTCATGAGAGTGTGTGAGCACCTGATATGTTGCTGATGGGAGTGTAAGTTGGTATTTCCAGAGGGTAGTTGGGCAATATGCTTTAAAATCCCTAAAAATATACATAATCTTAGATCAAGCAATTGTACTTCTAGAAATTTATTCTCAGAAGCATTAATGGATATACTCAAAGATTTAGTCTTTTTTCATTGTCTATCATGGTAAAAATTAAAAGCAATCTAAATAGCCAACAACAGAAGATTTTTTAAATAAAAACTTTATGTATAGCTTGAAACAAAGCTACTATGATATTAAATAACATTACCAAACACTATGACTGCATTTTGTTAAAAAAAAAAATCTGCATATACAAAAAAAGTACTGGAAGTATATACAAGAAATATTAATAATGTTTAGCACTGGGTGATAAAATTACAAGTGATTTTCTTTCTTTTTGATTATCTGTGTTTGCTAAAATGTTGGCCTAAAACTTCTAAAATATCCCTTATGACATTTAGTAGTTTCTACTTTTGTAAAATGTCATGTATGAACATATCACATCACCCCAAGAGTACAAATTCCTTGAATACCAGGTTCTAAGTTTGATCTATCTTCATAAACTCCCAGTAATATTAGCTTAGGGCCTTGAACAGTTACAACGATTACCATTTATTGAATGTTTGCCATATGGCAGGCATTGTACTAAGTTGTATCTTTTAATACAGTAAAATTCAATAAGCATTTGTTGAAGGAGGGAGGGAAGGAGGAGGGCAGATGGAAAGGAGTGAATGAATAAATGCCCAAAGATCTGAAATAAGTTGGCAGCTCTCTCACCAGGAAGTGACCTGCTCACTTCCAATGTATCACACCATTTCCTCTAGTGAGGATGGGAGCAAAAAGGAGGGTAGTGGGAGGGCTACACTATAAACCTGGGTTTAGAAGCCACACTTTTTGGAAGATAAGATTTCACAGGGAAGTGCCAGGTAAAACTTAAAAATCATTTTTGGGAGCCTTCTTACCAGATTCAAAAAAACTAATATTAACATGGCAATGGCCTTTTAATGAATTACTTTCAACCTTGGCCACCTTTAATTCATTCCTACAAAATCTCCCAAGCACCCACCATCACCATCAGAGGGTAAAAGAGTGCATCCTTAAGGAATCAATAATCCAAGAGGACAACAAATAGATGCTGAAATAAGTGATTCAAGGCTGGGCGTGAGCTCTCACAGAGGACTAGGAGGCTGAGAGGAGTGCAGAGGGAGAAATTCTTTCTGATGGGGAAAGAGAGCAGAGGAGGTAGCGAGTGAGAGCCGGGACAGACAAGATTTCTCAATGCAGAGTTAAGGGAATGGCTTTCCTGGCTGAGGGAACAGCCTGAGCAGAGGCTCTGGAGGCGGGGTATGGGCAAAGGCAAACAATCATGAGTGTGTAGAAGAAACAGGTTTGAAGTGACAGTTGAGGCAGGAAAGGCACGTTCAAGCCAAAATGGAGAGCCTTGGGAAGCAGGTGAAGGAGTTTAGATTTAATTCTTGTAGTAACTTGTTCAGCCTATGCCCCCAAAATCTTGGGCCACTTCATTAGAAGGAGCAAAAGTGGTCCAGAGATGAGCTTGTCTCCATCAGCCTCTTCTTACCCCTGGCAAATTCCTGCTACACTTCCAAAAAACACATTAATATACCCCTCACTTTCAAAGGCTCTGGGGTGAGGTTCAAATTTAAAGCCACAGTGACCTGAGTACACACAGAAGTAGAAATGCTGAAGCAGCTCCTTGACACCTGGCTCTGCTCTGCCATTCTCCAAACTCTGACATTCCAGAGAGGAAGGCTCCCTGGCTTAGCCCATCTCCTGGGAAGATGAGGAGGCAATCCCTGGACCAGCATGGAACCAGTAGTAAAAGCACCAAGAACTGATCTCTTGAAATTGTTTCCCGAGGGTCAGCCCTGTGGTCCTGCTCCATCTAATAGCCATGAAGACACCCCCAGTCCCCCTCTGGTACCCCTCTTGGTAAAGGGCTTGGGAAGGGAGCCACTGGGAGTCCAGAGGACAGGAGACAGATTTTTCTCGAATATTTTAGTAGCATGATACATCCCTCCCTTCTCGTTCTCTTTCTCTCTCTCTCTCTCTCTAAATTGTGCCTCTTCTTCTGCCTTATCTTCCCTCCCTTCCTCCCTCCTTCCTCTCTCTCCCTTCTTTCCTTCTCTCTCCCCTCTCTCTCCCTCTCCCCCTTGTGTCTCTTTCTCTTCTGGTTTCAACTTCTGTAGGACCTACCCTTCAATCTCTTTCTCTGAATTTCTCTATTTCTGTGTGTCTGTCTCTCAAAGCCTCTGCATCCCTGTTTCTATCACTGTCTCCACATCTTTGACATCCTATCAATTAGTCTCTGTCTTGGCGTCTCCGACTTTGTATTTCTGACCTGTTGTCTAGGTGTTTCTACTAATGTCTCTGTCTAGATATCTCCGTCATTCTGTCTCTGTGTCTCTGTCTTAGTGTCTGTCATGCCCACGTGCCTCTCTCTCTCTCTCTCTCGGTATTTCTGTCTCCATCTCTCCATCTCTCTGCCTCCATCCCTGTCTCTATCCCTCCTCTCCCGCCTTGTGTTACTAAAATCATGGAGAGGAAATCGAGCAGTTCAGAAAGATGTGACCCTAAAAACCGGCGTCAGCGGGATGCCGGCTCAGAGCGGCGGGAGGGGCACCGCGGGGACAGCCCCGGTGTGGGACTCCGCCACACACGCGACTTCCCGGCCCCGTCGCCGCTCCCCGGGTCTCCCGCCTGGCGAGCGCCTCGCGGCCATTCCCGACCCCACCACCCGCCTCCCTCGCTGAGAAAGGACCCTCGGCGCCTCCGGAAAGGGGGTTTGCCCCAGCCGCGAGTACAGCGGAGGACGGAAAGTTCTCACCGATGGTGAAGCTGTAGCCATCGATGCTGAAAGTAGCGCTCCGGCATTTTTTGAAGCCCTCTTTCCTGTTGCTGGCGTCCGTCATGGCTCGGCCGGCGGCGTCCCGGGGTCCCCCGCGGCGGAGCGCGCAGTCCCGCTCCGGCGCCCCGCGCTCGGCCGCGTCCCCTCCCCCGGCGCGCCGCGCGCTGTCCCCGCTGGTCCGCCGCTCGCTGCCAGCCGAGCGCGCCGGCTGCAGGCGCCGCGACCGCGAAGTCGACTCACGCACTAGGCACACGGCGGAGCCAGCGAGCCTCGCAACTGCCCCATCTCCAGTGCCAGGTTCCAGATGCCACGAGAAAAGTGCTAAGAAAAGGAGGCGACGCGCACCCGCGCGCGTGGATGCGGGCTGGTGGGTGGGTGGGTGCCGAAATCCCTGTCTTTGTCACCCTACCCCCTGGGAGCCGCTGAAGCAGCGCGCTCCAGGCACGTCTGTTTTCTCTCTGAGCTTCGCCTTCCCCTCTCTAGAGGCTGGTGGGGTTTGGGGACTCAAGGGAATGGCTAAGATTTGGCGTCGTGCTTCTTCTAGATGTTTTCTCTGGCGAGCAAGAGAGCTCCCAAAAAGCACATCAACAGATGGAAAAGCAAACATCTAAGCGGGTCAGATGCTGCCAAAGTTTGCTCCAAACAAGGAAGTTGGGGAAAATCGCCACGCCCACTTCCTCCTAGCAGCTGTCCCCTTAACTAGCCTGGAACCCCGATAAGATTACTTCTAGGCAGTCCCTGGCCATAAGATAATTATCAAAGAAACCCATATTTGTGGTTAAGCGTTTTCACAAAGAGGCTCTAAGATGTGCAAGCTCTAGTCCATTCCAAACCTATGGTCTGAGTTCTTTCCAATTTGGTTTTGCCAGAGACTCCTGGAGAGTGTGTTGCCAAGTAGAGATTCCTGGAATTTGTGGAGGTGGTAGTGATTTAACCAATCCTACAGCTAACCCCTTTTGTTACAGAAGGGAAAACTGAGGTTGACAGGGGCTTGACTAAGGTCCTACAGCTAAAAAGTGCAGTGTTTGGACAGAGGAGTTTCACTTTATGACACCAAATCATTGGTCCTTCCAAGTACCTGAAATGACTGAGTTAGGCAAGGTTTGTACAGGGAAATCATTCCCTCCAACCAGCTAGCAATTGCTAAGGGTTTACAGTTGTAGTGTTCTGTGTCAGAGGCTGGGGAGCTCATGTAATGAGACCAGAACAGAGTCCCTTGGTGGAGTCCACCCAGTGTAACACGTGAAATGACAGTGCTATGCTCAGGTTACTAAGGGACTACAGTTAATTTAACCTCATTTGTTGTGATGGAATTTGACACAATTACCAAACACTTGTCAATATTAACAGTCAATCAGGTATATCCCTAGTTGTTTCTGAGTTTAGAGAACAGTGGGTCCACATGTCTTTAGAATCTAACTAAAATTAGAAGTCTTCTCCAAAAAAAGGCACACATACACACATGTGAAATATTCCACATGCAATTTCAGGAGACACATAAAACCTTCAAACTCACTTGAAACCAGGTTAATGAATATCTCAGGAATTGAATCTTCTTCAATTTACCATATGCTTTTAGAGAAATGGGTATTTTTTTAATGTCAGATGTAGTTGGAACTTCGATTATAAATGCTCTCTGGTAAGACCTAGAACGACATTGATAGTTTGCTCAGGTCAATGGCAAGATTAATTGATCCAAAAGGCAATGGGTGTCACAGGCCTCACGTCATACAGAATGGCACATCCGACTTGGGAGTCAAGGCGTTCTTCAAACCCTGAGTCCTCCCTTGAGACTGAAACTAGTTACGATATGAAAGCATGAAAAAGGCTCTAGGGACAGAGAGACCTGGGTCTGAACTCTGGCTCTACCATTTACCAGCTATATGACCTTGAGCAAGATGCTAGACCGCCCTGAGTCTTGCTTTCTTGATCTTACAATGAGGATTAAGTGAGAGAAAAGGGGTAAAACTTAGGCATGGAGCGGGCATTCAGTTATTGCAATCACCAGGTGACTCCCAAGTTTCACTATGTAGACACTGCAGAAAATTCTTCTTTGTAACAATAATATATTTCTGTTATCATTAATTTTATAAGTAAAGAAAATTTTATATGTAAAGTGCTCATATATAATATATATAATGTATTTTTAATATAGTAACCCCCAAAAGTTTCTTATAGTTCTCATTTCCCCATATTTCTCCCACCTTCCCAAACCTTTAGCAGACTCATATGCCTTTTGTGTCACCGTAAGTTCTGGAATGAGGGTCCTGAAAGCCCTGAGTTATAGTCTTCTATGGTAACTTATCAAGAAAAAAAAGTCCTAATGTGATGGAAAATTTTCCGAGTGAGTGAAATTAAAACTTGGTATTTAATCACTCTTAGCAGAAAACTTTTTGAAATATAATCTATAAAAATAATAACAATGTGATCATTTATCGGTCCCCTAAAGACTGGTAAAAATAACTTGCCTGAACAATTAGAACTGTTTTTAAATTGCTTCTCCCCAGAATCGTTCTCTCTTTCCCTGGTTTTAGAGATTGCACACCTACAGAACCACTGAATGCACTTCTTCAAGTGCAAAGGCTTAAAGCAGCCTTTTCAGTGTGGGTCTCTTGCACCAAACCAAGTGAAGTCGAATGCTGACATTACATAAGCCAAGAAAGAATGAGTTCAAGACTAAGATCAAAAGAATCATTGCTCTTGCTTGTTCTTTCAGAAATGCTCCTTTAAAAATGCCTGTGAAGTAAGAAAACTAAATCAAGACACCCAAGCAGATGGGTGAATCCTATGCTCTTATTGTTAGAGCAGGGATCAGCAAACAGACCTGCAGGTCAGATCCAGCCTGTCACCTGTTTTTGTAGAGTCTTCAAGCTACGAAGTGATTAAGTGATTGAAAAAAAATTCAAAAGAATAACATGTGAAACATTAAAACTACATGAAATTCAAATTTCAGTGTTCACAAAGTTTTATTGGAACATAGCTGCGCTCACTTATTTACATATTGTGTATGGCTACTTTTAAACCAATAGGCAGAGTTGAGTAGTTGTGCCCAAGACTGTATGGCCTGCAAAGCCAAAAATATTTGCTATCTGTCCGTTTATAGAAAATATTTGCTGACTTCTAGATTATAGCAAATATATTATACCTGTCCAGGCTTAGATTACTTCCAGTTTTATTATATTTACTTTAAAATAAAGTCATTGATCTGTTTTTAATTACTCAAATGGATTGTGACAAGGAAGGCACAGCAACAAATGTCTGATGAATGAAACAAAGAAGGAAACAATATACATAATAATGGTTGGATCCAGTTATTAACCAAGATTAATTAGGTCAAAGTTAATTTCTCCCAAGATAATGCATGACCCTGGTTTCATCCCAAGAAAGTAAGTAGACTAGGAACTGAATTCAGTACCTAAATTAGTTCATAGCTCATGGATCAAATAATGTCCTTCAAACTGTAACAACTATAAAGGAAAAATTAAAATCTGGCAGGATACTCCTCTGATTCAGGTGCTAATATCATGTCCTTTAATGATACTCTCTGTGAAGGGGCTGATAACTGTTTCTACGTAAGAGAAAGATTATCAATGGAAAATACTTATGATTCATTGGTTTTTAAACCTCTAGAAAAAGATGAGACTATATGTAGCATATGCTATCAAAACAGTCCATTTTCTAAGAAAATAACTTTTTATTTGTCATATCAAAGAGAAGACAGCTCCTCAGCACTTCATTAATGCATTTCGACCATTCTCAGATAGGAAGCTGTCTACCATTTGGAATTCTCCCAACAGCCAATGGCCCAAGAATTGTAAACCCAAGTTGCCCCAATAAGAGCATTGCTTATACCCCTCACGGACATCCTCAGCTATCTGACAACCACTCCAAATTTTGGAGAGGACCCCCTTGCATTCACATCATCACAGAAATGGCTACAGGCAATGAAGTTTGTTCATTGCAAGCCTGCTCTCCTGGCTGTAATTGGTACAGTCGAGATAGGATAATGAGTATCTTTACTGGGAGTCGGAATTGTGAGAGGTGAAGAGAAAGTTCCAGCAAATTCCAGTCCCAGTTCCAGCCGGTATCTAAAAATAAGCTTCTCCCAAATTCTATGAGATGCCCTAGTACCTTATACTACATTCCCTTTTTGTGAGTGACCCAGTATAAGGGAGTTTCTGTTGCTTGCAACCATGAGTCCTAACTAATCCATCAAACGCTCTCCCTTCAAGGAGAGATGGAGAGAAGGAAAAAATAAATGGAGAAAGGGTGGAATTAAACTAACATTATTTAGTGCCAACTATGCATTAGGCATTGTGCTAACCAAGAAACAATCCCTGTGTTTGAGGACTTTACAAGAAGAGAAAGTACCAGAACAGTCTCTGGAACCAGAGGTCTGAAGAAGAGGGCAGTCTCAGAAAATCTATATCTATGGAAGCAACTCCTCAGAGAGAATAAAAAGCAAAGTGCCTACACACTTGAGGGTCAGAGAAAGTTCCCAGAAAGATGCTTTGAAGGCCCTGATGGAGATTACAGAACTCTATTTGCACAATGAGGCAATTTTTCTTTGTGATAGGGATGGCCTCCGTCTATTTTTCAAACTTTTTTCTAAGTTTACATATCATTAGTGCATCTGTGAAAATGAGTATTTTTCTATACCTGCCTTCAGTGTCTCAAAAAATCCTTCCGTGTCTCAAAAATATTAGCCGAGCAATTCCCAGACCAATGTTTCCCCCATAACATCAGGAGCAAATTAGAGTAAATTAATTCTTTTTTGCTCTAAGAATTTAGGGAGAATTTTCTGATAGCCTTTGCAGTTAGGAGATTTTTAGAACTGGAGACACTCTGCAGTGGAGGGAGGGAGACCAAAACAACGGGCTTGAATTTCTTTTTCATAATCCAGAATATCAAGCCTGGACTATTCCTCCCCCACAGCCCTCCTGGTTTGCCTAGAGAGCTCCTCCTCATCCTTCAAGTCTCCACTGATGTCCAAGGTCCTCCAGAAAGCATTTCCTGCCTGCCTCTGCTGGAGGGAGGTGGCCACTCCACTTTAAGCCTCCCTTGGACCCTATTCTGCATCTCATCCTAGAACCATTACACTGAACTTACATTGCTTGTTTGCACACTGGTCACCCCCAAGAATGTGAGCTGCTGGTAGCAGGGATGGGTCTTCCATCTCAGCCCCAGAAGTGTCTGGCACAGAATAGGCCCTCACTGAGACATTTGATCAGTTAAGGAGTGAACACAGATGTAATGCCCAATGCTACACGGCCAGGAGGTGACATGATTGGGGTCGAAGAGTCATTCTTAATCATTCCCTCTCTCCATTCACCCTCTGTCTTCCTCTCTGATGAGCTTTGAGCCAGCTCATAATAAACAGGTTAACAACATTTAAAACTAGTAAATAAAACAAAAAGCTTCTTTGTTTGCTAGCTATGTGAGCTTGAACAAGTTGCTTAACCTCTCTGAGTCTCAATTTTTCCTTCTGTAAAATGGAGATGTAATAACTATCCTATAGGGAATATGTGAGTTAAATACTGGGATAATTTATATTAAAGAATTTCCCTGAACCTGACTCCATAGTAAACTTTCAAAGTATGTTTGTTTGTTTGTTTTTAATTTGGCCACACCATGCAGCTTGCGGGATCTTAGTTCCCCAACCAGGGATTGAACCAGCTCCCTTGGCAGTGAAAGCGTGGAGTCCTAACCACTGGACAGCCAGGGAATTCCCATCAATATATGTTATTTGTAACATCATCATCACCACTAGGACACTAGGTCCCTTTTGTGCTTATTTCCTGCATAGAGTGCTTGAGGTAATCCATACTCAGAGGCAAGAGGAACAGGCTTAGAGCTCAGTCACCCGGAGCCCAAGGCCCCGGAGTATCAATCACCCAGAGAGCACTGGAGCCAGAGGTCCTAAGGCTCCGTCACTCAACTGAGCTGCAGACACCCACGGGCTTCCTGAGAGCTGGAGTCTGGAGCTTGGACAGGGCCTGGCTCAGAAAGCACCCTCAGAAAATGCTGAGGTACTCTCCCACCCACCAGCCTCCATCCCCCTCCCTGTTCCACAACACTCCTGTCACCTAGGCATCACTGCACTTAGTAGACATGTTGCGGCCTTCATCTTCTCAGCCTCTAGGCAGTGTTTAATGCTGTGGCCCATGGCTGCGTCATTTAGGATGTCTTTCATTCCCTGGGCATCCAGGGTACAACTTGCTCCTGGTTTTCCCTCTAGCTTTCTTGGCCAGGTCCTTTGCTCTCTGCTGAGCAATCCTCTTCACTTTGATAGCTCTGTTAATGACTCTCAAGTATCTATTTCCAGCTCAGATCACTTCCCCAAGCAACAGGGTATCTCCTTTTTCTTCAGAAGATCTTATAGGCACCTAACCTCGACTCATCCAAATCTGGACTAATCCACCTCCAGAGTTCCCTTGGGGCATTGGAGGAGCGGGATAATACTCTACTCCTCTTCCCAGGCTAGGCCCACCTTTATCGCCCTCTTTTGAATTTCTTCTCTGACTGATTAGGATTCCAAGGCACTCCTCGGGCCAAACTCACAAAGGCAAGGATCTCTGCGAGGAAGAGCCACCTGGCACCTCTGTGAGGATTAGAAAAGGGTCTCCTTCCCCTGGGGGAAACAGCCCAGGCCAGGACAAACACAGAGCTTGGTGAGTGGACATGGGCTGCGTGTTGCTCCCATACTGTCCTTGCGGTCCTCGGGCATTTTGGGGTTCCTCACCATAATACCTCCAGAATATCATCAAAGCCTCACTCTTAACCTCCCATCATCCCATCTTGTAAATGGTCCTCCCAAGCACTCTACCATCAGATGAGAACCTGTGAGTTGTGACTGTTTCCTCTGTCTCCTCATCTAAACAGCCACTAAGTCCTGACAGAATTACCACCTAAATGTCTGGCATGCATCCACTCCTCCCCATGCTCTGCCTCCCCTAGTCCAGGCTACATTGTCTCACATGAACTGTCCTCACAGCCTCCTGACCCCACACCCTGCTGACATTCTTGCTCCAAGGCTTTGTCCACCCAGCAACCAAGGCGACTTTCTTAAACAAAAATTTAGTCCTCTACTTTCCCTGCCTAAAACACTTCAGTGACTCCCCATCACTCTAGAAAAACTGTCTGAACAAAGTAAAAACTCTTAGAATAAACTGACAGAATAAACACTTGAAAGAAGAAAAAAAAAAAAACTTGCTTACCTTGGCTCATAAGGCCATACAGAATCTTGCGGGGAACTGGGATTGGTCCAGAGGGGCTTAGGGGTTACTTGGAGACGTAAGTGTGAGTCAGATCATGAGGGACCTTGGTTTTCGTGATGGGCAATCTGGACTTTTCCTTTTAGAAAGTAGAAATCATGAAGTGCTTTTATAGGAGATGGGGACTGTCAGGAAGGGAGTGGGGAAATTTGACAGCAAAGGGAAAGCAATAATAAAGACAAGCCAGTCTGTGGGCAGCCTCAGCTTAACCCTCTGCAGAACATCAGAAGCCAGTGTGAGGCATCGGCCTCAGCTGTGAGCCAGAGGGGAGGAAGGGCCAGGGCATTCCTCCAGTCACTGGTTAAGGGTTGTTCCCAGAAGGCACCAATTCCCCGGCACAATCATCCCCTGCTGTCTCCAGGGGATTGGTTCCAGAACCCCCCTCGGATGCCAAAATCCTCAGATGCTCAAGTACCAATGCGTAGTATTCGCATGTAACCTACACACAACCTCCCAGAAACTTTAAATCATCTCTAGATTACTTATAACACCTAATACGATATAAATGCTATATAAATAGTTGCCTGAGCATGGCAAATTCAAGTTCTGCTTTTTAGGAACTTTCTGGAATTTTTTTTCAAATATTTCCAATATGCTGTTAGCTGAATCCACAGATACAGGACCCATGGAAACAGAGGATGAACTGTATCCCTGGCCTGCTGAAACGGCAGCAGAGCAAGATCTGGTGGCCAGAGGAGGCTCTCAGGCAAAGAAATGTCAGGGCAGCAATTGAGAATGGTGAGAGCGTGGGACAGAGACGGGGCCTTGACAGAATCTGCTACATTGCTCTAATCAGATTTGCTTTTTATAAAGAAGACTCTAACTACAGTTGCAGAAAACAAGCCGGAGAATGGGCATTGGGATGTTTCATTTTTCATGCACACTTTGACAGGTGGAGAGTGCATGTGAGGGGCAAGAGGACTGTGATGCCTAATTTTATGTCAATTTGGCCAGGCCATGGTACCCAGCTCTGTGGTCAAACATTCTGGATGTTTTGTGAATGTTGGGAGGGGGTGGGGAGGGATGAGATTAACATTTAAATCAGGGGACTTTGAGGAAAGTTGAAGGGAACTTCATAATGTAGGTAAGCCTCATCCAATCAGTTGAAGGTCTTACTACAAAAAAGACTGACCTCCCCCTAGCAAGAAGGAATTCTGCCAACAGACAGTCTTTGCACTCCACCTGCAACTCTTCCCTTTGTCTCCAGCCTGTCAACCTACCCTGTAAGTTTTGGACTTGCCAAGCCTCTACAATCACATGAGCCAACCCGTTAAAATAAATCAGTCTCTCTCTGGAGAGATAGATAGATAGGTAGGTAGGTAGATAGGTAGATGGATGAATAGATGGACAGACGGATAGACAGGCAGACAGATAGATAGATGCAGCCTATTGGTTCTGTTTCTCTGACTAGTACAAAGGTAATAAGAAAGAATCTAGAGAAGATGCGAAATGGTTACTAGTGGCCATCAAGCACCTTGAGAGGACCCAGGAATCAGAGAACCTGCAGGGATCACAATCTACACCTCAAGGAAGGTCTGAATGCCAAGAACAATTTGCAAAAGGTGGCGTAAGCTCAAGAAGCCCTCAGCACAATGACAGTCTGTGGTGAGATCCCTCTTGGCTCATAAAGGCATTGCCCCAAGCAATCTCAGGGCACTTGAGGACTCCTGAAGACCCCTCTTGGCCGCCTCTGTTCCCTCATCTGCCTTTACATTCATAGACTTTTCCCTGTGGTGAAATGATTAGGATAGTCTTGAACTCACATTCATGCTTCGTTTCAGAAGCCCCTCCCTGGTAGATCTAGAAGGGAACATTAGCCTTGGCCAGCACCTTTCTCCCCTCCACCTTCCTGCAGCCATTGTCTCTTCTCCCTGGGGAGACCCCTGAACCTAAGTCAGAAGCCTTGGGTGACAATACAGAGGCTGCCAGATATGTGAGCTCAGACAAGAGGTTTAATTGCTCTGAGTCTCAGTTTCTTCTCCTGTAAAATGGACATAATCAGGCCTCCCTTGCAGGGCCTTATAAATGCACAAGTTACAAGTGAAAGCACCTTCAAAAAGACCTTTGAAAGTAGGGACCATATCTATTCACTTGTTTGGCACCTTGCACAATGCCTGACCTGTAAATCACCATTAGAAGTTATTAAATGAATGAATGAACGAACAAACAAATAGTGCCCAGTGGGCGCAGTATCGAGTGGACCTCCAAAAGTACAAAGTGTTTCCCAAAGAAGGAAAATCTGATTAGAGCTGGTGATTCCTCTGCCTGCAGCACAGCCTTTCAACCTTCCTCTTTAGATGAATACGTTGGGCTTTTTTTTTTTTTGGCCGCACTGCACAGCCTGTGGGATCTTAATTCCCTGACCAGGGATTGAACCCATGCCCTTAGCAGTGAAAGTACAGAGTCCTAACCACTAGATAGCCAGGGAATTCCCATTTGGGGCTATTTTAATAAGATGGCACTGAATTTATTAATAAGGTTTCCCGAAATGATAGCAGGTATTTAAGCTGAGTTTAAAGCTGACTTCCGTTCAACTTGCCCACTCCCTCAAAGGCATAATACTTCACTAGCAATCACTACCGTTATGCCCTGTTATCCATGGTGGCTACTAACTCCCTGCTGTTTCAGCCCTAAACAAGCCAGCCTCATAAACATGAAGCTCCATCGTTCCCCAAGAGAGCATGACCATGGCTCATGGCAACTATGGAAGGGCGACTCTGGGCTCCAGAACTCTGGGATAGTCCCCGGATCAGAGCACCCAAAGCACAGGGAATGGAACTCAAAGGTACCATGGCCGTCCCACAGGCTGACCTTCCATATCTCCGCAGGGGAAAAAAAAAAAAAACTCACAGATGTCTTGGGGAATGGCATGTTTAAGCCATAGCTTCTGCCTGCAACTATCTCTGACCTTTATTTTGGATGCCGTAACATTCCTCAGTACCTTTGGGCCATCCAAGCATGCCTCACACTAGTATCCACTGCTCCGTAAAGATGAGGCATAGATGCTTCGGTACGGTTCACAGCAGCGGTTCTCAACAACCACAGCATGCTGAAATCACCTGTGGAACGAGTCCGTCCTACAGACAGCAGGGCTCACCAAAATAAATTCTGATTCACGGGTCTTGAACGGGGATGGGGAGCTAAGCACTGGTACTTTTTTAAAGCTCACCAGATGATGCTAGGGAGAAGTCAAGGATCAGAACCACTGCCAGTTTGCAACATTCATCCCAAACACTCCTGGTCTGTTTCCAAACTGTTTCCATCACGATGTTCCTATCTGGCTCCCGACCCGAGGCCGTGTCTTCCTAGCAAACCCCACCATATGCCATGGGCGATGTATTTGGCTTTCCTGCTTGACTCCCGACTTTCTCTCAAGGGCTTCTCTCAGACATACCCTATCAACTCTTCTCAGTTCAGACTTCCTTGAGAGGATTCTGACATTCTGTGCTTCCTAGGGACCAACGGAAAAAAAACACTAATGTTTACTGAACTAATATTTACGTGCCAAATCCTGTATTAGTTTGTGTAGCTAGTTTCTGTAACAAATATCCAAAGTCTCCGTGGCCTGACACCACTTAAAGGTTTATTTCTTGCTCATTACAAAGCTCTATATGCAGAGGGCAGGAAGAGACTGAAGAAAGAGGCAGACCACTCCAGATTGGTGGGTGGCAGGTTTAATAAACAAGGGAATTTTCTTACCAGGCCTGTCTTGGGCGGTGGCAAGATGAGTAAGTTTCCACACGTGGCCAAATCTTAAAAGTTTATACAGAGGACTCAACTGGGCTCCGTCACATATGCCATCCGGATAGTCACAACACCACATTTCTATCTTAGGGCTGTACTATCCTTAGAGAAGCTTCTGAAAACAGGGAAGGCAAGCAGCCAAGGACAGGGGAGGGGGTGGGGAGCCTCCGATTGCCTGGGTCCAGCTCACAGGTCAACCAGCGGTCACGTCTCCTCGATGACCTCCCCCAACAGCCTGGAAGAAACACATATCCCTTCTTCCTACATTCCATTAGCCAGAAATTAGTCATATGGCCCCATCAAACTGCAAGAGGGGCTCTGGGAAATGAAAGTAGAAAAGAAAAGAGGGTTTGGTAAACACGTGGATCCGTTTGAAACCCTACCCTCTCTAGCGGTCCCCAACCTTTTTGGCACCAGGCACCGTTTTTTGTGGAAGAGTTTTTCCAAGGACTGGGGCAGGGGATGGTTTCAGGATGATTCAAGCACATTACATTTATTGTGCACTTTATTTATATTATTATTACATCAGCTCCACCTCAGATCATCAGGCATTAGATCCCAGGGCTTGGGGACCCCTGCTCGTCACTGTTTTGACCAAATTTCCAGGTCACCAGGTGCAGACATAGTTTACACCTGCCTGCCAAGGGCTGAGGGAAAAATCTGCCCCCAAATCAGAGTTGTAACCTTTCGGTCCGAAGTCGAAGACAGCACCTAAGCCCACCACCATGATATAAATTAAACCTTTGCCCCAGAAAGAAAACCTCTTTTTCATGGCCTGATGTTGGTATTATCACTTACAGAAGGTTTAAGAGTATAAACAATTTTAATAGTACATTATAGTTCTGGCTTTAGAAAGCAAGCCAAAAGAATAATTCATTTAGTAGTTGAACATTATATCATCTTACAACATATGATTTTTCTCCTTTCTGTAACTAGAAAACATAAATATATAGGAATACAAAAATGTCAGTATGAGGCAAGGGACAAAACAGAAAGAAATTCGATGAATAATCTTCTGTAGGCCAGCAAAATTTGCCACATCAAAGAGGCCTGACGAGGCTCTGGGGAATAGGGATTAGAATAAATACAGAGCAGCCAAGGTTACAACTTGCGCAGCAACAGGTCCCAGATGGATAACTGTTAAAGGTACACTCAGCACGCGCCTGCCCTGGGACGTGGGGGAAAGGAGCATGGTTTCTTAGGGGTCTAACATAGTGGCCTTAGGACTAACAGCCACCACGTGCCAGGCTCTGTGCTAAGTATTTTACGCATGCATCTCATTTCAAGCCCTCTAAGAACAAAGAATGGAAATATGGTGTTAGATTTAGTTAGAAAATCTTTTTTACTGTCGTTCTGAAATCCCTGGAGAAGGTGAACTGCTCTCCGTGGCAGCCTTGGCAACAGAATCATCAAGAGCACCAAGAACACTGGAACCAAAGAGAACAGACAGGCAGCTCAAAACGGAATTTCTGACACCAGAGTGCATCCAACTATTTGTTGGAGTGACTTGTAATAGAGAGATTCTCCCCCATCTGTTGTTCACTAGCAGCTAATTTCATCCAGGACTTCATTCCAGCTTAGTGATTCACCTCAAACAGGACAGCAAACATGTCCCTTATCACCAGCAAACACACACCCACACAGATATACACAGCGAGCTACACACACATCCCCCTCCACACACACACTTTGTGTTCTGGATGTGGTCTCTGCTGCTGCTGATAATGATAAGGATGCTGGCAGTTTTGGAGAAAGTGTCAGAAAAACATAGTGAGAGTAAAGATAAACTATATTTAAGAAGAAGGAGCAAACTATGTAGGATACACTATGGTCACAACCATGTAAAAAATGCACTTCGGAAAGACAGGGAGGAAACACACCAAAATGGTGATGGTGATTACACTCTAGTGTTGGAGTTACAGGTAATTTGGTTACCCAGAGGCAGCAAGTTCAGGCTTCCCCTCCCACCCAGGAACCTTAGTAGAATTTACTTTCTTCTTTTATGTGTCCTCCAAATTTTTTACCCTGCCGATAATTAGAAAAAAAGAAAAACATTTAAAAAGTCAGTTGTCGGGAATTCCCCGGCAGTCCAGTGGTTAGAACACAGCACTTTCACTGCGGAGGCCCAGGTTCAATCCCTGGCCAGGGAACTAAGATCCCCGCAAGCTGTGTGGCACAGTCAAAAAAATAAAATAATAATAAAATAATAAATAATAAAAAGTCAGTTGTCAATGCAAATATGGGTCTCTAAATTATTTCCTGTATTTTTCATGTTTTAAAATTTTTATGATTTAAAAAATAAATTAAAGTAAATTATCCTGAGCCAGATCAATGACCCATCCCTAGACTGTAAGCTTCATGAGGGCTATGTCTGTTTCGTTCACTGACGTATTCCAAACACCTAGAAAAATCTTGGCACTGAGTAGGCAGTTAATAAATACTTGTGGAATGAATATTCTGGTTCTGAAGTAGCTTTAAGAAGAAATGTGGAAATTAACATGTCGGCCTTCTAAGTCAAGGATGTGCCAGCCTCCATGAATCAGGATAAATGGTCCATCTTCACCACCAGTTGTGTAAAGGAGAATTCTTATTCGTTGACTAAAAACTCTTGGGCTCCTCTTCTCAGAAAAGATTTCATTCTTCCGTCATACTAGGACTTAATGGAAAGTTCCTGCTACCACATCATCAGTGACACCTTACTTACCAGTGCTTTAAAAAAATTTTAGGCATGTTCACCATACAAGGCAAGCTGGTACCGGAAGAAATAGATTGCGGACTTGTGTAGTGGAAATCCTAAATTATGATCTTGAATTATAAAAACCTTCACGGGTGAGGCAAGCACAAAGTCTCTACATTGACGAGATGACTGAAATCTCAGAATCACAAGCAGATTTTTCCAGATGTTGATTACGCTCCTGCCCAAAATCTCTACCAGAGAGTCAGACAGTCTGTATTATCATGATAAAGGAAGCAGTTATAGTTGGCAGGAGGTGGGAGTAGTAACGATTTAATGCTGAGATGCTTTTGTCAGGTATTTAAGTTACCAAAAGGTATTTTTTTCATTGTGATAAATTCTCGCACATACATTTGGCAACTGAATGTTTAACAAAATGCCTCTCAGGCCAACAAAGGGCATTGGAGAGAATGGCAGAGATTTGGTCTCCTCTTTTCACATGAGTTGCCTCTTGACTTAATGATCCTCCCTGGGATTTTGAAGATACCCTCCAAACCACAGAGCATTATTATTGACACACAGCCTTCACTCAGCAAACCATTATGGGATTGACTCAAAATGTGACAGCTGAAGCAAATCACCAAGAAAATTGAACTGTTGAAGTATGCTGGAAATCAAGACCACGTGTTGGAAATAATAAGAAGTGGAAAAGGGAAAAAAGGAGGTGTTAATTCAGTGATTAAATTGAAAGAAGAGAAGAGTCAGCAGATCCTCATTTTCAGCTCCTGTCTGTGGAGGTCCCCACTGTGGTTCAACCCCTGTGACAGACCCTTTCACCTACAGAAAGCATCTTAGCCCTCACAACAATTCCCATTGCTCACATTAAGAAACTGAGGCCAGCTGCAGCAAGGCAGACTTGACATCGAAATGGGGACCAATCTGACTCCTCCCCAGGCCTCTACCCACCATGCTAGGCTGCCTGTCTTCATCTTCTCAGAGGGTGGAAAGTTCCAGGCCCTCCCATCTGTGGGCCCTTCCACCCACTCTTACTTTTTCAACCTCTCCCTTTCATAAAGTCCAAAGAAATAAATAAGCAGAGAGGAGACGGGTGCTAGTTAGAGCCCACAGAGTGGGCCCTATTCCTTTCCCATCTCCCCCCTGGAATACAGAACTGTGCCCTTGAGGTGTCCTTGAGGTTTCTGTCCCTGGGAGAGGAGCCCTTAGCCACCTCCCAAGCCTCTCCCCCAGCCCATCCCCCAAGTATTTTATGCGGTCCTGGTTCCCATCCACAATACTGGCCAGGCCCCCGCCGCACTGACCACCTTCGGCTTCCTGCTGCACAGAGGGAAGTGAGAAAACCCCAGGCGTCATGAAGATGACTCACCTAAGTCAGCAGCCCCTTAGAGGACTGCAGACCTGCCTCCCTGATACCCAGATGGACCCTGGAAACCACTTAACAGGGACTCCCCTGGGAACCATGGGAGGGAGATCTAGTTGCCCTGAAGGGGTGGGAGGGGGAGAGGAAGGGGAGAAAATGTCAAGAGTACCCAGAGGCCCAGCATCCAAGCTGCACAGTCTACCTGCCAGGCTCTGGCTCATCGTCCCTGCCTTCAGGCAGCTCCTCGTCTAGGTGGGCTGACCCCCAAGTGAACAAATGCCAGTGCACACGGTGCATAGACAGAGGGAAGGCCGGGAGTGGGGGGAGCCCAGTGGGGCTGTTAGCCCAGCCCACAATTTCCTGGAGGAGATAACATCAACAGTAGTCTCTTTTTTTGAGATAAGAATGATACAAAGATGTGAGCAAAAATGATAAGGTTTGGGGTTTTTTTTTCTTTTGCTTCTTTGTCTTTAACAACATTGGTGTCATTTTCACCCTAACGATACTCATTTTCATCCTACCCACACTCATGTTAATGTAGTAAAACATCACGAAGGACAGCACAAGTTCCGAAGCTGACCTGCCAAGGTCAAGTCCTGGTGCTGCTCTTACTGGCTCTATGCCCTTGGGCTTGGCCTCAGTTTCCTTCTATGACTGTTGTGAGGACAAAATGACTTAACACGTGGAAGGTGCTTAGAGCAGTGCTAGCACACAGTAACCACTCAGCAAACATCAGCTGTTGCTCTCTTGTCATCGTGACTTTGTTTTCACACCCTGTGTATTTCAGTGCACTTTGGCACAGTACTAACCTGTGAAGGGTAGGAAGTCATAGGTAAAGCGACAGGGTCAGAGAGGGAAACAGGTTGTCCTAACAACTGGTTAGTGCAGTTCCAGCACCAGAACTTCTGACAGCCCATGTTATCTCTAACGCTTCCAACGCTTTATAAACTTGTTTTAAGACGCTGAACTCTTCACACAACATTGTAAACCAACTATACTTCAATAAAAAAATTTTTTTAAGAAAAATCCTTAACTCTTAGATGATAGTTCCTTTAAAAGCCTTAACTTTCACATAAACAAGGAGGGAAGTGGCACTAGGAGGCAATGTGACTGTCAATGCGGAACAGACTGGATGACCCCACACCTAGGGTTAATTTGGGAACACTTAAAATCCAAACCTAATGTCCCTCTGAGTGTGATAAAAATCCCTCCAAAGTCTCACAGGGTTCTTCTGTCCAACATCCTCCAAACTGCCACAGCCCCCAGCACCAGGAACTGCGCTTTGGAAAACACAGGCTCTCCCTCCCCTGCCCAGGTCCCTAAGGCGCTGTCCACACAGCTGCGCTTACCGCCAGCACCGCCGCTGGGCTCCCGTGTGCTGGTGGGACTCCTAGCACAGTTTCAGGCTGCCCCCTGGTCTCTTCTCGCCGGGTAGAAGGGACCCCCCCCTCCTCCCCCACTTATCTGGTAGAAGCAACCAGGGCAAAGGGCAGTAAGCACAGGAGCTGGCGTAAAGCCTAGAAATTATGAAGTGATTAGCCATGAGGATGTGAAGATGGACCACATTTGCTTGGATATTTTCCCACAGAGAGAGGCAGCGTGGAGTCCTGCATAGTGGCCTTCTGTGTGGCCAAGATACCTGCAGGAAGTGCTGCATTGCTGCTTTGGTAAATGCTTAGGTAACCCCCGAAAGACACAGCCAGTTCAGCGTGAAGGGCTCGGGACCAAGGTTCAGAAAAGCTGGATTCAAACCCAGTTTCTCCACGGCTGAAACAAGCATTAGCATTCTGAGTCTTGATTTTTCCGTCGTTTCATTGAAACTGGCACTGGCCACTTCTATGTCCCTTAAGCTATTGCAAGAGCAGAGGAAAGAAGAGAGAGTTTGGAGGGTTTTGAACCAAGTCAGTTGCGCACAGCGGGGCTCACCTTGCTCTCCTGCATCTTCAAGTTTCTCCTTGGATTCCCCTGAGCTGTGCCACTCTTCTTCCACGGTTGTCCTCCTGGCTCCTGCCTCTTTCAGCAAAGAAAAGAAACGTGGCCTGTCAGGCACCTGCAGATAGCAAAGGAGCACGTCCTCGGTGACCTCTCTGGGCTGTCTGATGCAGTTCACCAGTTCCTCTGCCTCCACTTCTGACGTTGGGTCTTCCTGCACTCCCGTGCCAGCTCCCTCCTGGCTGGCCTCTGACCTTCCTCTGCACCTTAAACACTGGGATTCTGTTACAGGCCCTTTTTCTCTTCTCACGCTCCAAGGGGCATCTGCCCCCTTAGGTGCTGTTGACTGGTATCTTCCAGCCAGCACACAAAAGGACTCAGCCACCTGGGCAATGAGCAGAGCAACCCTGGAAAGGGACCAGCTGGAAAAGTGAGAGGAGCTTCCTCCAGACCCTTGGAGTGATCCCCACAAATCATTCTGCAGTAGGCAAATACTCCTGCATCTTGAGAGCACTGGTCCAGAGGAGGCAGAAATGGAAACACAGGACAAACTTCACTATAGAATGTCACTGGCCACAGCTCTGTGAGTAGTTATAATGACTGCCATTTTTCAAGGGGAAAAATAAACTCAGAGAGGTTGAGTAATATGCTCAAGGTCACAGAGCTCATAAGAGGCAAAGTCGGGATTTGAACTTGGGTCTTCAGAAGGTCTAGTGCACTTTCTTCCTTCCTGCAGCCACCCCTCTGAGTATGAAGGCTGGAAAGATAAGTCCATTCCAAAGTGAAAATACTCCTTACAGAAATTTTTCTTAAGATGGTGTTTAATTGCATATATTTTATGATGACAAAGTATTTTCTCTGTTTTATATAGTTTTTATGCCCCCTGAGCATAGATAAATTAAACACAATTATACATTTTATTATCCCCAAATCCTATATGAACAGGGTCAGTAAAAGACCATCCAGAATGCCACAGCCTTGGACACAGCGCAAAGCTTCCTTGCCCACAACCAGCCAACTTGTGATTTTAAGTCAACTCAATAATCATCTTATCATTTTAATAATTTTATCATTTTAAAAATGATAATTCTCCACATAGTTAATCTTCAACCTGCTAAGTGGCAGATTATTGACAGACCCTTGTCTGTAGTGACCTGTAAAATTCACAAATTTGGGGTTTCACTGAGACTACACAATGTATAATATATTTTGAGAATGACAATTGCTTGTGTATTGTGAATTTCAAATATCATGTTTGTCACAAATACCAAAGATTTTGAAAGAACGGAATGGGATTTTCTGGTCCGATGCATTTTCAGACCAGTCTGCTACTTTTTTCTATTCCTCTTTGTTAATGGATTTGCTTTTTGGATGGAAGGGAAGAAAAAGGTGGAGTTGAAGGTAGTATGCAAGGAATTGTTCTAGAAATATCGTCACCCTTACATGTGCCTGCCCTCCAAGAGCAAACACACACAAACATGTACATCCAGAGTCCTGTACACATTCACCCAATAGCTGTTTCATCTGAATGTTAATTTTCACATATCTTTGTCAATTTAAATATGTTTAAGGAAAATCCTACCATTCATATAACACTTTCTGGGGGAAAAAAAAAACTTTGAAACGTGAGGAAAGAATTATTAGGTACCTACTAAGCCGCTGGGGCTCTGCCTCATGCTATCACCACAGAGCTCCATTTCACTGAAACCCACACCACCAGCCAGGTAGCTGTCATAATCCCCGTTTACAGAAGAGAAAAGTGAGGCTCAGAATAAAAGGTGCATCACAGGCCCTCGATCACTCACTGCAAAGTGACGGAGTCCTCATTCAAACCAGATCTGTCTTGCCCCAGAGGCTATGAATTCTGGGGCGGGGCGGGGCAGGGAAGACTAAGGATAAATTTCACAACAGTCCTGATGCTCTGTCTACAGCCGTCCTCATCTCCTTGCTCTGATCTACTCCTATAAGCTGAAGAACAATTACTCAGTGACAAAAGAATAAAAACCTCAAAGAGAATTATGTCAACCTCCATCACTGTGAAGGTCCTAAAAAAGGCAAATTAATACCCCTCCCTTCTTTGGGGAAGCAGCCTTTCTTTTAGTACAATCACGGGCAAAGCCATGCATTATTAGCTTGGCTCCGATTTGCCAAAAGACAGCACAGGTGAGTTCCAAAAGGAAAAATAATTCACAAAAGGCAAAGTGACAATGCATGTGAGAATGGGAAGGATCAAGGGGTCATAGTCTCTCAGTCATTGTAAAATTGCTTTTGGATGCTGTGGAAATGTCAGCATATTATGTTAATTTCTCCAGAATGCATAAAATTGATGCCCCAGAATTACAGAGCATTCCTGTCTTCCTGCTTTCTCTTCAAGTGCATCGTTCAATAATTAAAATCTATTATATTCCTAAAGCAAAACACTTAGTAGCACCTCAGCAGACACTGGGAAGGAGAGAAATGAAATTTTGATAGCAGGTCTGCTCCTAACGAGATGAAATCAGCTTAATGCTAATTATTTTTCACATTCAGTTTCTATATTTACCAAATGGCCTAACTTTTGGAGTGCCAAATGAATTAACCATTAACTTTCCCCAGCTATCCACATTCGACCAACCCTTCAAACCCTATTTCAAACCCCATCAGTTGTTCAAATCCCCTTACTCCAGCCCACAATTATCCCTCCCTTCTCTACCTCTATTTGTACTTCAGCTCATATAATTAGCGTTTAATATACATATTAAATGCATTAAGCATATACCATACAACATGTGCCAGACAATAGATGGGAATTGAAAACAAAATGATCACTAATAATAGCTGAATTCACTGAATGCTTACTAAGACTAGATATTGTGCTAGGTGCTTTTGTGTATATGAAATTATTTAGTCCTTGCAAATATGACCAATTATACAAATAAAGTAAAATGAGTTACTTAACAACTTGCTCAGGGTTACTAGGATCAGAAGCGATGGAACCAGAATTTGCACCCAGACAGCCTGGCTCTACAGTCCTGGCAGTTAATCACTACAGCTGCCTCTCCAGGCCCACATTCCAGGAGCTCATAGTTGAATGAAAGACACATATAGAATCAGAAGATGACACAAAAGTGTGATATGACTGAACACACCAAGGAAGAGGGACCAACACAAACAGGGAGAGTCTAGTAGGAATGTGTCAGAAAGGTACAAGAGGGCGGTGATATTCCAGGCACTTTTAACAGTTTAGTAATTGACACTACACCTAGATCCAAATTTCTCCCAGGGCTGAGTAGGGTTGTGTAATATCCTAAAAAAATAATTTTGCCTGGGCTTATAAAGAGTGCTGTACCGGTAAACCAGTTCTCCAGGGCAGAAATGGCCACAGCCAAGGGGAAGGGGTGGGGGTGGGGGTGGGGATGGTTTGTATTTGCAAGTTTTCTTCGCCAATCACTATGGGGTAAATATTCCCACCATAGCAGTTTTCAAGCTACCAACCAGACATCACTGAACTCATTTGGGATGAGATGTGTACGTTTGGATCTCGTGAGCCGATTTGCACTGGCACCAGCACACCGCTGTGTGAAGTTCCTGTAGTGAGTGTCAGAAACTGAGCGAGCTAGACCTAGGTGGGTGGGGAAATACCACCCCAGAGGGACAGAGACTGAGGGCGCTCAGGAGGGCAGGAACTCAGTCTCTAGAAGACTGCAGCAGCCAGGATGCTACTCAAAAGTTAAGGCTCCTAAAGTAAACTGGGGGCAAATGGGAATATAAACTACAGAAACAAGTCAAGGAGCCAAGAGGAAAATAGTAGCTCCAGAAGAGAGACTCAAGGTGAACACTGATGCCCAGTCAGAAGAGGAAACACCTGAGTTCAGGCAGGCACACCCTTCAAGCAACATCCAACCAGGTCTTGAAGACCAAGCAGAAAATCCAGAGTGCCTTCACTGTTAGCTCCCCTCCTAACCCATGCAAGGCCCTTGCAATGCCTCCTCTGGGCTCTCAGAGGATCCCATGCTGACTTCCACTATAACCCTTTCCACAGCAAGTTCAAGTGTTCTACCTACTTCCTGTAATTATCCATGTAGATGTCTCCCACTAGTCTGGGAGATCCTGCAGGCATACAGCATATGATGCTGGCAAACCAGGGGGCTAAATCTGGCCCACCACCGGCTTTTAAAGGGTATGTAAGCCAAAGATGGTTCTTACATCTTTAAATGGTTGGGGAAAAAAAACAAAAGATAAATAATAGTTTATGATACGTGTAAATTACGTGAAATTCAAATTGCAGTATCCATAAAGTTTCATTGTAACACAGCCATGCTCCTTCATTAATTTATTGTCTATAGCTGCTTTCACACTACTATATGGCCCACAAAACCTAAAATGCTTACTCTCTGGTCCTTTACATAAAAAGTTTGCCAACTCTTAGCACGTAGCATGCCACAAGAAAGGAAATGTTGAATAAATGTTTGATTAATGATTATTTGACCCTAAATGCATTCCCAGCCACTTTCAAGGACCCCACTCACCCTAGCAACTAGCTTTGTTTTCCAGATCCTCCAAGCACTTTGCTCCTAGTGAGAACCCAATCAAATCTTCCCAGATTGGTTGGTTCCAATGTGTCTATGTAAGTATTTCCAAGTTTGCAGTTCTATGGAATTTGACTAGGAGTTCCATTAGGGAAAAAAAAAAAAAAAGATTCCAGGGACTTCCTGATGGCACAGTGGTTAAGAATCTGCCAGCCAATGTAGGGGACATGGGTTTGATTTCTGGTCCAGGAAGATCCAACATGCTGAGGAGACACTAAGCCCGTGCACCACAACTACTGAGCCTGCACTCTAGAGCCTGCAATTTACATTCCCACCAACAGTGTAGGAGGATGCCCTTTTCTCCACACCCTCTCCAGCGTTTATTGTTTGTAGATTTTTTTGATGATGGCCATTCTGACTGGTCTGTACTCACTGGCTTTGTATCCAAGATCTAAGAGGTAGCAAGGCAGAGGCCAGATTGTACAATGCTAAGGAAGTTTGCTTTCACTCTGAGATGGAGAAACATGGAAGATTTTGACCACAAGAAGGAGATAACCTGACAGCATTCTTAGCCCAAGCGATTGAGAAGTGACTGCAATCATTCAGACTAGAGACGATGATGGCTCGGATCAGGGTGGAGGAGTGGAGGTGGGGAGGAGTGGTGAGATTCTATTATAACTTAAAGGAGGAGGCAGCTGGATTTGCTGGCAGGGTAGGTGTGGTCTGAGGGGGCAAAAAAGTAATCAAGGATAATGCCAAAGTTTTTGGCCTGAGCAACTGGAAAGACAGAATAGCCAAACACAGAAATGCAAAAAAACTGCAGGTGAAGTAGATTTAGGGGAAGAAGTGCAGGCTCCCACTGCATTCAGAATAAACCCAAACACATAACCACAGCCTCCAAGTCCCTGCGTGATCTGGCTTCTACCCACACGTCCAACTTCTCACACCAACCACACTCCCCGTCTTTCACTGTGCTGCAAGCACACCAGCCCCCTTTGCTGCCTTGAAGCCAAGCTGTCTCCCACTTGAGGATTTCTGTGTAGGTCGTTCTCTCTGCCTGAAAGACAACCCCACTCACCATCCCCCACCACACTTTCCTCCTTTAATCCTTCAAGTCTCAGCTTACAAGTCACCTCCTCAGGCGGGAACTCTTACCTGGCATCCTTATCAAGAGTCTATTTCCTCTGCAGCACCTACACATCGATACATCTTATTTCTTTATTACTTGACCACATTCTGTCTTTTCTACCAGCTCGTGAGGTCCAAGGCAGCAAAGATATGACTCTCTTGGTCACTACTGTAAACCCAGTACCTGGCACATAATGGGAACTCAATAAATTTTTATGGCTGGTTGGTTTAAAAATAATATCCCTATTTGGGGGAATCTAAGCTAAGCAGGCATTTCTCACTGAGGAAAATAGAGAAAGCAAAATGTTCTGAGATCATTGGAAGAGAAGCATCATTCATTCATCACCTTAGCCATTGTTTACTGAGCACCTGTCATCAGTGGAATAAGCCCCTTGTACTCTGTGACAGAAACCACATTCGTGTTCCCTCTCAATGCTGATGAGCTTTTAATCCAGTGTGGAAGACCTCGAGGTGCCCTGGGCCTCCTGCTCCCTGCTTTGACCACTTTACATCGGTTCACCCTCACTTCAGAGGTGCAACAGCATTTAAATTAACTTGCCCGATGTTTCAATTCAGAAAGTTGGTGGGGGGAGGGGATGCTGACAACAGTGCTAATAAGTTATCACTTACAAAATGTGGGACATTGACGAGAAAAATAATAACCAGCCATACTCCTATTACCCAGGAAACATCAGCAGATCGCCGCCAAGTCTTCACTCTTTCTTTTTCCCTTTATTGTCAGTGTTGCTCAAAAGGCTCACGTGAGCACATGTCCAGAACTACTGAATAAAGCAGGGCATTTGGGGGATTCTAATTCTTCAGGCCTGTGCTAGGAGTAGAGGGAATTAAAGTCCTCTGTGCCCATCACTGGTGGGAATTAATTGGGAATGAACTGAAGATAGATTATTAAAAGCTTCAGGGTTTGGACCTACTTCCAGCTCATTTGCTCAAATCAGCTTCTACACCTTGCCTTTGTCTCCCCATCAAGGATGCCACAGAGCCTAACAGTACCTCACAGTATAGTAGTTCAGCAAATACTGTCCTGGAATCAAGAGTAAATGTAGTATCTCCCAGAACAATCAAATAGATTCAGAAGCCATATTAGACCATCTTTCCCAGAAGATGGGAGATTCTGTTTGGAAAAGGAATCATCCCATACAGGACACCTAGTCTGTACTGGCTACAGTGCTGGACATCTTCCATAACTTACTTAATCTTCATAATGGCCCTAGAGGTAAGGATTAGCTCCACTTTGCAGATGAGGATGTTGCAGTAAGGTAAGTGAATGTCTGGGGTCCCACTTGATAAGTGGCTAGATCAAGCTAGAACGCAGCTCTCTCTGACTCCAAGGCCTTGTTGAGCTACACTGATAGATTGTGCCTTGGCCGTGACCTGTGGGTATACAAGGAGGAGCTTTCCTGAGTTGGATTTAAAATTGCTCATAAACCCACAGTGCTGAGTACAGACTAAAGGGAACTGGGGAAAACATTAAATTAATTGAGATCATCACAGGGTGAGATTCCTACTTAATAGACTAACTAAACACTGGGGACATGGCCTCAATACAGCCAGAATTTCAAACTGCAGTCTTGTCTCTTTCAGGGGATGCATCTGGACATCTAGCTCCCTGCCACTACCTTTGATGAAAGTGTGCTCAATGATCCACACCTGGGTGAGGAGGTGGGCCACTGAAAGATGGCTGAGGCCCATTTTGGAGCCCAGGTCATGATATGTTCCACTCTGGATCTCAGTTCCAGAGGGAGAGGTCAGAGGCAGGGCATGGGAACAAGATTGACAACCGCCCCACTGGGGGCTTGTTTTGCCCCCAGAACAGAAGTCACTGTGTTCCCTAGAAACGCTATGGGTGGGAGGGAAGTTAGGGCCAAAGAGCCAGGAACTGCATCTGCTGACTAAGGGGAGTTTTCCAACTAAAACAATTAAGCAAGGACATTGGTGCCTTGGGAAGATTTCCCTATTTCCGGTCTTGCTGGGATCTCAGCCTTCCTTCGGCTTACAGACTTTGCCTCCTCTTTAAACACTGAAGTTAGGTATGTTGCTTTCCTTTCACATACAGGACAGGTGGCCTCAGGGGCAGTGAGAACTCCATCTCTTGAAGCATCCAGAAGAGGCTGGATGACCACCTGAAAGGGACACTGGGAACTTTCTCAGATTTGACATGAGGTGTTCATTCAATCTCTCATGTTCAAATGCAGCAACTACTGAGCTACACTGGTGTACAAAGTAGGTCTGATTCCTTCATGGAATTGACAGGTCTGTAGAGAAGACAGACATGAAAACAAAGGCAGAAAGAAGCATGTAATTACCAATCGTGATAGTGCTATGAGGGAAAGAAGAGGGGCTATGAGGAATAATAACAGGGAGAATAAAGAACTTCAAGGAGGGCTCACTTTGTGTTTTAAAACAGTTCACTGTGGCGGTTGGAGGCTCATTTGGAAGCCATCTCATTGGCCTAGGGGAAGAGTGATGTGCCTTGAACCACGTGCAAGTGATAGAAGTGGGGCAAAATCATCCAATTGGATGCATATTTTGGAGACAGAATGGCCAGGACCTGGTGGGACTGGAGAGGAGAGGGCTTGGAGGAGAGGTGAGGAAACGGAGAAGACGCCCACATTTGGGACTGGACGAGAGCATGTGAAATTGTGAGTTTAGAATAATGTATAGATTCCCAGACAATGGGGCTTCGGAACCCAGATTAATAGGCAAGAGGTGGGGCCAGCCTACTCCTTGGTTAAGCGCAGAGCCACCAGGGACTAAAGGCATTGCTACCTAAAATACCCTTCCCATGTCGGGGCTGAAAGGAGAAGCAAATGGGGTTCTACCCAGGTGCCCCAACCTCCTTTCTGTTCTTCCCTTCTCTGTACCACACCTTCCAGGATCCCAGGATTTCATGCTGCCTCCAGCCGCTACATTATCTGGGAGATGATAGATAGATGATGATAGATAGATAGATGATAGATAGATAGATAGATAGATAGATAGATAGATAGATAGATATAGATATAGATATAGATAGATATAAAGAATTCCTACAATCAATAAGAAAAATATAGACAACCCAATAGAAAATGGGCAAGGGATCTGAACAGGCATTTCACAAAAAAGGATATTCAAGTTGCCAATAAACACATGAAAAAAAGCTGCTTGACATCATTAGTCATTAGAGAAACACAGACTAAAATCATAATGAGCCTACCCACCAAATGGCTAAGATAAAAAAAGACCAACAATATCCATTTTTGGCAAAGATGCAGAGCAGCAAGATCTCTTATATATTATGAATGGGAATTTAAACTGGTACGACTAGTTTGGAAAAAAGCTTTTGGCAGCATCTACTAAAGCTGAATATATATCTACCCCATAACCCAGCAGTCCACTCCTAGGCACTTATCCAGTGAAATATATAGGTACTTGTATCAGAAGATACATATGAGAATGTTTTTAGGGGCACTATTCATAACAGTCAAAAACCGGGGAAAAAAGTGTCCATCCACAACAGAATGGATAAAATAGTGACTTAGACAAAGGAATGCTGTGTAGAAATGAAAGTGGATAAACAAATACTGCATATAAGAGCATGGATGAATCTTACAAAATAATACTGAAAAATGGAACCAAATGCAAAACTTTCTATGATTCAACTCACATAAAGTTCAAAAGCAGGCAAAACTGGTGATAAAAGTCAGGAGAGTGGAAGCCTATGGGGAGGGGGTGATGGTGATTAAGACCAGGTATGAGGAGGTTTCTCTGATGCCAGTCATGTTCTGTTTCCTAATCTGGGTGTCAGCTACACAAAGTGAGTCCATTTCATGAAAATCCATTAGCCTGTACCTTGTGATTTGTCTACACTGAAACATATTTATGTTATACATCAAAAAAAAAAATGTACTCTCAAAACATCTCAGAAGAGTGTTTGCCTATGGCAGCCAGGGACAATGCAGCTGCAATAAATAACCAAGAGCATAGTCAAGGTAAACCAAGGGCATAGCCAATCAGTGCCAAGCACCAAGTTAAAAGAATGAGGATGAAAAAATAATAATAAATAGTAAAACCTCTTTATTTTCAAATATTAATTTTCTGAACCTTGATGTAATGTTCTTGCAGCATTTGGCTGCCAACTTGTGTTTTAACTATAGGATCTGGCTGGGTTTTGGAGGTTTACAAAGACATCATTCTATCCCTTTCAAGGTAGGCTTCTCTACGTGTACACATGTACACACCCATCTACCCACAAGGATATGTACGGAACATAATGTAAGTTTGTGACTATAAAACAATGAGAGTGATTCCCATAACCACCCACAAAACGAGTCTGATTATTTTCTCATCACACCTGGTCTGTGTGTGCATGCTCCTTGCCACTGAGTGCCCATTACAGAAGCCCAAAAACATCTGAGGAGCTGTCCTGTCATCAAAAGACTATGCTGTGAATGAAAAAAAACACATGCTCCAGAGTCTATCACTTATCTACGTGACCCTGAATAAGTGATTCAACCTCTTTAATTCAGTTTCTGCTCATGTAAAATGGAGGAAACTCTACATAAATTGTGAGACTGGAGCGAGAATTAAATGAAATAACTTACAGGAAAGCGCCTGCCATGTATCAAGCCTTTAACAAATGCTAGAGAGTTGCCATAACACAGCAGATACTTTATCTTGTAATTCTACTCATTTTAAAGTAAACACATTAACATTCTCTATTTTCTCCACAATTTAATGAGGACAAAAGTTCAGGTCTTTTCAACTTGCTTCATAGACATTTTCAGAAAATGTTTAACAATATGCCAGGCCCTGTCACTTCAGAAAGAAAAGCAGACAAATACAAGCAAGAAGGGCACTGGAACCTTCGATTTGAACTCACGGAACGCACATGGTTTCAGGAACACAGGCTGACACCAAAAATAAAATGAATCACCAATTATCGATTCAATGAAAAGAAGGTCCAAAATAAAAGTCATAGAAGTAAATCTACTCTAGTTTCATAATTTAATTAAATTTCTTGCAGTAAAACTAAGCTACCTCCAGTGACAAGATATAATTACTGAGAAAGAATAACTTCAACTTCAATTGTCTAAATGCAAGTCCTTAGTTTGGGGTAACCAAATATATAATATGTCCTTTAAAATTATTTTCCTGACCTATATTTTTTCAACATAATTCCACTAACATTTTGACCACATCTGTGATTAGAAAATAAACTTATTTTACCCAAATACTAGGATGTTAATTAAGTAAAGTGTGGCATATTTGTATAATGGGCATTAAAAATGTAACCATAAAAGTTGCATTTTCAAAGAATATTTGATGGTTTGGGAGAATGTCCATAAAATATTTCCAAACAGATAAAACAGAGACTATAAAGTAGAACACATACACTGTAATTTCATTTTTGTGATACATACATATGTTTGCATAGGCATAGAATAAAATTTTGGAAAGACAGTTATTTAAATGTTCCTAAACATTATCCTTGAATGGTCAGATTGTGAGAGATACATGTTTCTTTCTTTAAACTTTTGCCTTCTGCAAATGTTACACCATAAATATTTATTACTTTTATAATGACGTAAGAAAATATTCTTCTTTTTAAAAATGACCTGTAATAGATTTTTACATTTTTGGTGTTTTTTACATCTTGGCAGAGATCTAAGTGTAGGTTTGTAAGATCGCCCTTCCCCATCAGTGCTCTCTCCCTTACAACTTCTTTCATTTTGGCCATTCGTGAGAAACATTTAAAAATGTGATCATGTGATCTAAAGAAAGATAGCATCTGCTTGCAAGTGATTACATGGACATATTCAAAATGTTATGCCTTAACCACCATTTTCTCAAATAGACTAAAAAACTGACATGTCTAGATCTCTTAAGGGGGGTATGCGGTGAACAGTAAACTCAAGTCTACAACCTGGCCTCTTCCTGGGTGTGTGCCTCCAGACAAGTCATCCTACCACTCATAACCTCTGTTCCTCGTGTGGGCCCTAAGGGAATGCTTCCCCACCTCTGAGGCCCAGAGGACCCTGCGAGGCTGAGACGGTGTCCGAGAGGTCTCAGCAACGCTGGTGGCATCTGGTCAAAGAGTTCCGTGTTAGGGTGCTGGGGCGGCCATAACCAAGTACCACAGACTGGGAGGCTTAAACAACAGACATTAATTTTCAAACAGTTCTGGAGGCTAGAAGCCCTAGATCAAGATGTTGGCAGAACTGGTTTCTTCTGAGGCCTCTCTCTTTGGCTGGCAGACGACCGTCTCCCCTCTGTGTCTTCGCATGGTCTTCCCTCTGTGTGTGTATGTCCTCATCTCCTCTTCTTAGAAGTCGTATTGAATTGGGGCCCATCCATACGCCCTCCTTTTACCTTCATTACTTATTTAAATGCCTTATCTCCAAATACAGTCACATTCTAAGCGACTAGGGGTTAGGACTTAAGCATACGAACTGGGGGCAGGTGTGGCGGGCTGTGCACAGTTCAGCCCATGACAAGTTCCTATCGAAGAAACAAACCTAGTGAGTAGAAAGAATAGTTCTGATAGAAGCAGGAGAGTCCGATTAAAGATATTATATAGAACGACCTGCAAATTTCCCGAAATATAAGTAGAGTTCCATTTTCTTCACAGCCCTTCTACAGCAGGGCACTTCCTGACAATGGTCCCCTCCGCACGGGGGGTCTTTCATATATTATCCAACAAGCAAACCGTTCAAACCACCATGCCAGCCACCAGCTCATAGTTCAATTTTAGCAGCACCCCCAAGTGTATCCATTAGAGATTGTTTACACACCTATTTGAATATTTTACTGCATTTTGCCCTTATTATGTCAAATAAAGGTGTAGAAAAGGGGGAAATGACAGACTGGAACTATAGTGATTAGCAACGTTAAGTCTCATAGCCTTGCTACAGTGGACACAAAGATGGGAATTGTCATGTGAGCTTGAATCAGGGACTCTCTCAACTGGGAGTTCACAGAACTGTAGCTGATATATGTACATCTGTGACAGAAAAAGATAAAAAGCTAAAGAATACAGATTAGGTTCTAAAACCAGATGATCAAAGATTGGGCTGAGAAGACAAGCTGTAACTTGGAAAGTGTGTCTTAGCTCTCAGAGAATGGGGTTTCCCTTGTAGCATCCAAATACCTTACACAGCCTTCATATATTTAACATTTGTACACTTTTTCAGGAACTGCCTATAGAAAAGAACTTTCCATAGAAAAGAAAACTTTATGCAGAAAAGAAGAGAATTCTCTACAGGAAACTAGGAAACTACCTAATACAGTTTTTGCTGACAGTGTTTCAGTAAATTATATTAAACAAACAACTCTGGTGAGCATGATTTATCAAGCCCCAAGCCACATCACTGAAGCATACTTTCTGCACAAGTTGAGTCCCCCTCCCTCCCCATCCCCAGACATTTATATTCCATGGGTTCGGCTTTCATGATTCTTAATATCTCTTCCTTCCCACCCCTATTCTCCTAGCTCAGATATTTATCACCTCTTACTTAGAGAGATTCCTAAATGGGTTGCCTAACTCCAGTCTCCTCATCTCTAAACCTCTCATCCTCCAATGCCAGATAATTCATGTGTTCAATCGACAGGTATTTATGGAGGCCCTACTATGTGCCAGACAATATGCTGAGTCCTGGGGATTCAACCTTGAACAAAGCAGGCACACCCCTGGAGGTGACAGTGTAGTGTAGGAGAGAGCCAATTGCTAGCAACAAATAATTACAATAAACTAGAGTCACGAGTGCTTTGGTAGATAAGAACACGTGCTATGAGAGCAGGTAATTAGGAGACCCAAATTAGTGCAGTAAAATGAAAAAAAAAAGTTGCTATTAAAAACTGATTATTGCTGTACAGATTCTTTTTGGGGGAGGATCAGCAACGCGGGAGATGGTGGGAACAGGGAATGGGCAGACTTTGATGGGTTAATCAATAATGTGAGGTTAAGATGTGAACAAAGATATCAAAAGATAAGTGGATGTGTGAGCCCGGAATACAGTATCTGGGATGGAGATAGAGAATCGGGGGCTGTCATGATTTAAAGATATGGAATTGAATGAGATCACCTAGGGAAGGGAGGTGAAAGAAGCAGGTACTGAGCTTACAGAGATCCAGTGTTTGGAGGTCAGAAAGAAGAGGAACCAGCAAAATAGATGGAAAAGGAAGAGTCATTGAGGCAAGAGGCAAAGCAGGAACATGAAGAATCACAGAGCACTAGAAAAGCAAGTGTTTCAGAAGTGAAGGCATGGAGTCTTTTCAACAAATGGTGTTGGGAAAACGAAATATCCACATGCAAAAAAAAAAGAGAGAGAGAGAGAGAATTTGGATCCTTATGCTACATATAAAAATTCCAAATGGATCAAAAATGTAGACATAAGGGCTAAAACTATAAAGCTCTCAGAAGAAAACTCAGGGGGGAAGCTTCATGACATGGATTTGGCAATGATTTCTTGGATGTGACACCAAAAGCACAGGCAACAAAAGAAAAAATAGATAAGTTGGAATATATCAAAATTTAAAACTTCTGTGTGTCAAGGACACAATCAATGGAACACAGAGACAACCTAAAGAAGGGGAGAAAATATTTGCAAATCATATATCTGATAAGCAGTTAATACCCAGAATATGTAAAGAACTCTCATTCAATTCAACAACAACAACAATCCAATTTAAAAATGGATGAAGGACTTACAGAGAAAACAATAATCCAAAAAGAAACATATACCATAATGTCCATTGCAGCACTATTTACATGGAAGCAACCTAAATGCCCATCAACAGATGAATGGATAAAGAAGATGTGGCATATATAAACAATGGAATATTACTCAGCCATAAAAAGGAATAAAATGGAGCTATACGTAATGAGGTGGATAGAACTAGAGTCTGTCATACAGAGTGAAGTAAGCCATAAAGAGAAAGACAAATACCATATGCTAACTCATATATGTGGAATCTAAAAACAAAAAAAAATGGTACTGATGAACCCAGTGACAGAGCAAGAATAAGGATGCAGCTGCAGAGAATGGACTGGACGACAAGGGGTTGCAGGGGGCAGTGGGGTGAAGGGGAAGCTGGGATGAAGTGAGAGAGTAGCATAGACACAGATACACTACCAACTGTAAAATAGATAGCTAGTGGGAAGTTGCTGTATAACAAAGGGAGATCAACTCGATGATGGGTGATGTCTTAATGGGCCAGGACAGGGAGGGTGGAAGGGAGTTGCTAGGAGGGAGGGGATAGGGGGATATATGTATAAATACAGCTGATTCACTTTGGTGTACCTCAAAAGCTGGTACAAGAGTGTAAAGCAATTATATTCCAATAAAGAGCTTAAAAAAACAAATGGGTGAAGGACTTAAATAGACATTTCTCCAAGGAAGATATGTAAATGGCCAACAAGCACACAAAAAGATACTCAACATCGCTAATCATTAGAAAAATAAATATCAAAAACATGTGAGATATCACCTCACACTCATAAGGACAGCTACTATCAAAAAACAGAAAATAACAAGTGTTGCCGAGGATGTGGAGAAATTGGAACTCTTGTACACTGTTGGTTGGAATGTAAAATGATGCAGCCACTAAGGAAAAAAATTTTGGATGTTCATTAAAAAATTACATATAGAATTCCCATATGATCCAGCAATTCCACTTCTGGGTATACACTCCAAAGAACTGAAAGCAGGGACTCGAACATATATTTGTACACCCATGTTCATAGCAGCTTTATTGACAATAGCCAAAGGGTGGAGGCAAATCTACATGCCCATCAATGGATGAATGGATAAGGAAAATATGCTGTATACATATGTGGACCATTTTACAGCCTTAAAAAAGAAGGAAATCTTGCCATATGCTACCGCATGCATGAACTTTGAGGACACTAGGCTAAGTGAAATAAGTTAGTCACAAAAGGACAAATAATGTATGATTCCATCTATTCGCAGTATCTAAAGAAATCAAAATCACAGAGACAGAAAGTAGAATGCTGGTTGCCATGGGCTGGATGGAGAGAGCAATGCGGAGTTGTTGTTTAATGGGTACAGAGAAGAGTCTGGAGACTGACTGCCCTGTTGGGGCAGTGTGATTGTACCTAACACTGCTGAACTGTACACTTAAATATGGTTAAGATGGTAAATTGCGCATCACGTGTATTTTACCACAATTTTAATTTTTTTGAAGAATAAAAAAATGAATAAGTAGTCCATTTTGCTAACAGGTTGAACAAGATGAGAACAGAACTGTCTGTGGCAAGATAAGGCATTGGAGGCTTTGATAAAGCCCTTTAGCGAGTGAGAACACATGACTTCTCAAACTTCATCGCTTTGAACAGAAACAGAGCCGTGGCCGTAGCTGGAGACGGCAGGGTCAAGGCTGGCAGGGTGAAGGTGAGCAAGATTAAAGGCTATTCAGGGGGAACCGTGAGGCTGATGTTTGGATTCTGCAGCCTTATGTGTGAAACAAGTGGCTTTCTCCAGCAGAGCACAGCTGTGCAGGGGCAGGGGCAGAGTTAGTGGCTTTAACCTGGCTTTAACCTGGCTTTAACCAGGCTTTAACCAGGTTGTGGTTTTTTTTGTAGGCAAGGACAATAGAGGAGAGAGAGAGGCAAGAGGTTTATAAGACTTTGCAAAGGAAGGCTTAAATGCCAGGCCACAGAATCTACGGTGCACAGGGAGGGAAGGGAGGGTGTGAGGAGGGGGACGGGTACAGAAGTAGAGGCTGCATTGTGGTCTGGGACTCACCTGGGTGGGAGTACTGTTTATTATTATTTTTTTTATTTTTTGGGGGTACACCAAGTTCAGTCATCTGTTTTTATACACATATCCCCGTATTCCCTCCCTTCCTTGACTCCCCCTCCTCGAGTCCCCCCCACCCTCCCCGCCCCAGTCCTCTAACGCATCTTCCATCCTCGAGTTGGACTCCCTTTGTTATACAACAACTTCCCACTGACTATCTATTTTACAGTTGGTAGTATATATATGTCTGTGCTACTCTCTCGCTTCGTCTCAGCTTCCCCTTCACCCCCCGCCCCCTCCCAAACCTCGAGTTCTCCAGTCCATTCTCTGCATCTGCGTCCTTGTTCTTGTCACTGAGTTCATCAGTACCATTTTTAGATTCCGTATATGTGAGTTAGCATACAATATTTGTCCTTCTCTTTCTGACTTACTTCACTCTGTGGGAGTACTGTTTAAACGAGTGAGCTGGAGACATAGGTGGGAAGGATTAGAGAGCAGGGTGCTGGAAGTCCAGATTTAAGAGGTGGAGCATTATTGTCCATGACTTCGTGAATGAATGGGCAGCTTAATCAGGTCAAGTGAAAGGTGTTTGGAGCAGGAGGTCAAGAAACTGAGAGTTCGGAATACTGAATGGACCACATACATGGATGCCAAAGTCACTCAGAATGACAAGATAGGAGAACAGAGAGCTAGAGTAGGGGGACTGTGTGAAACAAAGGCCCTGGGTAAGTGAGAATATGTCACTTTGAGGAACCGAGTGCCATGGGGGAGGTAATGCAGTAGAAGGCAAGGCTATTTGTGTGAAGACTTTGGAACACATGCTAATGAGTTTATTTTTTATCCACAGGGAAGCCATTAAAGGATTTTAAGTAGAGAGAACTGCAATCAGATTTGTGTTTTTGAATGATCACTCCAATAAATAAACTGTCATACACCAGATAATGGAGTATTATACAGTGCTAAAAAGAAATGAGCGATCAAGCTGTGAGAAGACATGGAGGAAATTTAAAGGCATATTTCTAAGTGATAGAAAGCAATCTGGAAAGGCTACATCCTGTATGATTCCAACTATATGACATTCTGGAAAAGGCAAAACTATGGCAACAGTAAAAAGAAAAGATCAGTAGTTACCATGGGTTAGGGGAGAAAAAGGAATGAACAGGCAGAGCACAGGGGCTTTCCAGGGCAGTGAAACTGCTCTGCATGCTGCTGAAACAGTGGACACATGTCATTTTAGATTTGTCCAAACCCACAGAATGCACAACACCAAGAGTGAACCCTAAGGTAAACTACAGACTTTGGGCAATAATGTGTCAGCATAGGTTCATCATTGTAACAGACCTACTCCTGTGGTGCCCAGTGTTGACAGCGCAGGAGGCGGGCTGTGAGTAGGAGCTTGGGCGTGTGAGAACTCTCTGTTCTTCATGTCCAATTCTGCTGTGAACCTAAAACGGCTAAAAAAAATTAAGTCTATTTTCTTAAATCACTCTGGAGTGCTGTGCGGAGCATGGGTGGGACAAGGACAACCCTGGAGAAAGGAAGCCCAAACAAGAGACTATTGTCGCCCCTTGCTGAGACAGGGAGCTGAGAACAGGATTGCGTGCAGGGGTTGGGGGAGGTCACGGTGAGTTCAGTTGTGGGGTAGGGGGAATCCTGTGAAGTCTGAGTTTCCCGGAGCTGAAAGGAGTCCATGCCTAATACTTTTTCCATTATAAGCACTAAGCACAGAAAAAGCCCCCCAGTGTGCACCCCTGCAGCTCTGCAAACACACACACACACACACACACACACACACACACACACACGCATGCATGCACGCACCATAGTCAAAGCCAGCTCAAGCCTGTCTGCATGAGGCCATGTGGCATGGAGGTTGAGTCATGGACTCCAGAGCCAAACTTCCTGGCTTGAATCTTAGCTCTGCCACTCACCAGCTTGGACAATTTATTCAACCTTCGTGCGTCAGTTTCCTTACCCATAGAATGGTGAGTAACAGTAGTACCTACCTCAAAAGGTTGCTGTAGATTGACTTAGTACATATAAAGCAGCAAGGAAAGTGAGGGATAATCAACAGTAGATGAGTCTTTGCTATCAACACTATGAATATTCACTACTTTCAATAAAGTTTAGCTCATATATTTATCCATTGTTCATTCATTCAATAAGTATTGATAGAGTCCCCACTACTGGCACCAAAGATAAATCATATCCTAATTCTACTCTCAGGAAGCTTAGACTAACAGAGATTAAGACATGCAAACTTTATATTTGCAGTCCCAATATGAAGAACAACTTGAATTAATACATGATAGCAAGTGTTATTATCGGAATATATGCATCACCACAAAAAAAACCTTCAAATACCTTTAAAATCAAAGCAATGTATTTATCTTCCTTCATATATATAATTCTTCCCTTTTATATAGCTGTCTTTAAATGATATATTTAACTTAATATGTATTTTATGTGTGTGTACATACAAATATATATAAGTACTTCACCTTGCTTTGCTTTTAAAAAGCAAAGTACCCGGAGAAAACCATAATTCAAAAAGACATATGCACTCCAATGTTCATTGCAGCACTATTTACAATAGCCAGGACATGGAAGCAACCTAAATGTCCATCAACAGAGGAATGGATAAAGAAGATGTGGTACATATATACAATGAAATATTACTCAGCTATAAAAATGAATGAAACTGGGACATTTGTAGAGACATGGATGGACCTAGAGACTGTCATACAGAGTGAAGTGAGTCAGAGAGAGAAAAGCAAATATCATATATTAACACATATATGCAGAATACAGAAAAATGGTACAAGGCAGGAATAGAGACACAGATGTAGAGAACAAACATATGGATACCAAGTGGGGAAAGCGGGGACGGTTGGGGGGGAATGAATTGGGAGATTCTATCTCAATAAAAGTTCTTAAAAAAAAAAAAAAAAAGACACATACACCCCAGTGTTCATTGCAGCACTATTTACAGTAGCCAGGACATGGAAGCAACCTAAATGTCCATCAACAGAGGAATGGATAAAGATAATGTGGTACATATACACAATGGAATATTACTCAGCCATAAAAAGGAAAGAAATTGAGTCATTTGTAGTGCCGTGGATGGACCTAGAGCCTGTCACACAGAATGAAGTAAGCCAGAAAGAGAAAAATAAATACCATATATTAACGCATACATATGGAATCTAGAAAAATGGTACTGATGAACCTAGTGGCAGGGCAGGAATAGAGATGCAGACATAGAGAACAGATTTGTGGACACAGTGGGGGAAGGGGAGGCTGGGACAAATTGAGAGAGTATTGACATATATACACTACCATGTGTAAAACAGACAACTAATGGGAAGCTGCTGTATAGCACAGGGAGATCTTAGTGCTTTGTGATGATCTAGAGGGGTGGGATGGGGAAGGTGGGAGGGAGCCTCAAAAGGGAGGGGAGATGTGTATACATATAGCTGATTCACTTTGTTGTACAGCAGAAACTAACACAACATTGTAAAGCAATTACAATCCAAAAAGATGGAAAAAAAATTTTTTAAGGTTAAAAAAATAGATGCATGCACCCCAAGTTCATTGCAGCACTATTTACAATAGCCAGGACATGGAAGCAACCTAAATGTCCATCAACAGATGAATAGATAAAGAAGATGTGGCACATATACATAATGGAATATTACTCAGCCATGAAAAGGAACAAAATTGAGTCACTTGTAGTGCTGTGGATGGACCTAGAGACTGTCATACAGAGTGAAGTAAGTTAGAAAGAGAAAAACAAATATCATATGTTAACGCATATACGTGGAATCTAGAAAAATGGTATAGATCTTATTTGCAAAGCAGAAACAGAGACACAGACATAGAGAACAAATTATGGATACCAAGGGGGTGGGGATGAACTGGGAGACTGGGATTGACATATATACACTATTGATACTATGTATAAAATAGATAACTAAAGAGAACCTACTGTATAGCATAGGGAACTCTACTCAATGCTCTGTGGTGACCTAAATGGGAAGGAAATCCAAAAGAGGGGATATATGTATACATATAGCTTATTCACTTTTTTGCACAGTATAAACTATCACAACATTGTAAAGCAACTATACGCCAATAAAAATTAATAAAAATAATAAATAAAAATAAAAAGCAAAGTATGTGAAGGATGACAGGCAATGCTAGAGAAACAGGCATTGTACAAAACCAACTGTGTACCCAGCCAAATGAGCGAGGGTATAGTGCAGTGATTAAGAGCACAGAATCTGAAACAAGACTTCCTGATTTTAAATTCCAGCTCTCCCACTTACTAGCTGTGTGACCTTGTGCAAATGAAGCTTCTTTGTACCTCAGTTTCCCTTTCTGTAAAATTGGAATATAATAGCACCTCATACAATTGTTGTATGACTTAAATGAGTTAATAAACATGAAGCATTTAGAATGGTAAGAACCCCAAATTAGCTATTATCATGCAGAAATGTTGCATGTGCTTATTTATTTGTAAGCCCAACTTAGTGTTCAAGTGATCTTATTAAACTCTGCAATATGCATCACTAACAAGGGGAAAAGCTAGATTTTACAAGTGATGAGTTGGTACGTGCAATTCTCGTGAAGTACGAGCTGTTAGGCCATGTTAACTGCAAGATGCTGCCAGTCACTAGTCCGCATCTTGAATCTGCCACCAGAGGGCGCCAACAAGGGTTTTCGACAAAGCTGTGCAAAAATGAACACTGGGATCGGCAGATACGGGTGGATTTACACCGGAATGACTTCTGGGTCTACTCCAGCCCCTCTGAGGCAGGATATTTTCTTTACATTTAAAGGTCCAGTTTCGGCTTGGAGAACTTCCTGGTTTGAATGATTGATGTTTGTTTGGGTTTTAAGCCACATAGCCCACACGTTTTTCTAAGAGTCACGTTGCCACCCGACTTGCAGATTTGGTTGCAAGACTCTTACTTCCTCATAGATGGTGATCTGGGCTCACAAACCACCAACGGTGGGCCCAGCCCGCTCCCTAAGGAGTTAGTGTGTTCATGCTGTACCTTTCTTCTCCCAGTGCCTGAGGAGATACTCTGATTGAATCACTGTCCGTATTATTCCATATTACTCAGGTATACGTAAAAATATCTTTAAGTGTGCATCTTACTTGTACCTAATAGTTGCATATTCTGGTGAGTCACTTTTTAAATCTACGTCTTCATTATAACATTGTAGTTCCCCATTTACAGCCTGCTTTGTAATAAATTATCTTTTGTAATTTCCCAGTCTCTATTTTTAATTAATCCATTTAAAACATATTTCAAAGAAAATAGATGCATTTCTGTATTTAAATTTTATTCATTTGTACATAGACCAGTATTTTCATCTTTTTGGCAGCTCTGTAATAACATTTTAGATCCATTTGTTATCTTTTATTATCCACACAGCATCATTTGCCATTTTTAAAAGTTAACTATTATTCAATCACACACTGAATTCCTTGTAGTGTTCGGTAAATCATTTGAGAAAATGTAACTGTAAATATCTAAATGGAAAGGAAACTTGGATATTATAGTTGCACAAAATGTGTTCTAGTTCACTCTCTGTAAGAGCTCAAGTCTTAATGGGTTTTGAGGCCGACATTATCTGGCCCCATTTCCTCTCTGGCTTGTCGCCTGCTTCACTCTTTCCTGCTCTTTCTACCCTTACCTCTGCACCAGCCCTTGAACATCCTGGGCAAACCATTGTCTTGGAGCTTCTGTACTGACTAGGGCCTCTTCTTTTTTTTGCTCTTTCCCCAGATAACACTTCCTCACCTCAAAAAGAACTCCTTCAGTGAGTTCTCCCCCGACCACCCTATATGATATGAAACATCTTCAGCATCCCTCACCCCCATCCCCTGCTCTTTTTTCCCATAACATCTGTCACTTCTATCATACCGTGTCATTTTCCTTACTTTTTGTGTATTGTCTGTCTCCCCCTCCTGGAAGGTAAGCTACATAAGAGCAAGGATTTTTGTTGCTTTGTCCTTCTAAGGCATCCACGGGAACTAGAACAGTGCCTGCACATAACGGGTGTTCAATAAATATTTTTTAAGCTAACTGAAAGATACCAATAATATAAAAATGTCCTGAGTTATGAAATGTCTCTGTACCATTTATACTATTGTCCCATTTGCAGCTTTAGCTAAAACTGAGGCTGCTGCTAATCATTAACTTTGAATGGTGCTTAGATTTTGAAAAAAAGAAAAACTAGAGCTTCAGCCTCAAACCATTCCCCTTCTAGAATAATCACAAGGTCAGATCTTCTGGAAAAATCCCTCATACAGGGCCTGAGGATCCCACGATTCCTGAAATTTCCATGTGATGCTTTCCCTTTTCATGTGGAGAGTGGAGCTGTCAGGCTATGACTCTTCTCCATCATCTCTAAGCCTCCCCACGAGCCTCTCCCCAGACATGCCATACTGCACGTCCACAAAGAGGAGGAAGGCAGGGAGCAGCTGCAAAGTCCTGTTCATCTAAAAATCACATTCATTTTCTCTGTGTTTCTATAATACAATCAAGATTAACTGGTCCCTCAATGCCCCAAAACAAGTAAGAAAGTGGTGACTGTCTTTCACCACGGCCCCCAATTTCTCCTCTAAAGAGAGTAATAAAAAGAATCAGATGTCACCAAAAGTATGGACCATAAAAGAAAAAAATTTTGATTAATTGGACTTCATTAAAATTAAAAATGTTTGCTATTCAAAAGACAGCATTAAGAAAATGAAAAGATAAGTCACAGGCCAGAAGAAAATATTTACAAATCATACCCCTAGAACAACTTGTATCCGGAACATCTTTTTAAGTCTTACAATTCAATAATAAGACAACCCAATTTGAAAACAAATGGACAAGAGATTTAAATAGATACTTCACCAAAGAAAACATATGGATAGCAGATAAATACATGAAAAGATGTTCGGTATTACTGGTCTTTGTGAAAATGCAAATCAAAACCATCGCAACTCCTCCAGCAGAAAGGCTGTAATCAAAAAGACAGATAATAAGTGCTGGTGAGGATATGAAGAAACCCTCAGACATTGCTAGTGGAAATGTAAAATGGTACAGTCACTTTGGAAAACAATTTGACAATTTCTCAAAAAGTTAAACACACACTTTCCGTATGACCCAGCAATTACACTTATTTAGGTAATTACCCTCAAGAGGAAGGAAAACATGTCTACACAAAGACTCTCAGAAACAAGTGTTCATAATGACCAAAAACTAGAACAACTTAAATGCCTGTCATTTTGTGACTGGATAAACAAAATGATACATCAAACCAAAGAATCTGGGCCAGCTTTATGGGCAAGCAGCCAGGGTAGACGCACATGAACCACCCTCCGAAGGGCCCCACACGTACGGTTGAATGCTCTATGACTGCCATCTTGAAATTCTTAATCAGTTTATGTTTGCATTTGTGTTTGGTAAGTGAAGTCCAATGGGACATGGGATAGACCTAGGTCCCTAGAACATCCGCGCATAAAGGTTGCACGACCCTTGGGGTTACCTGTCCCCATGGGTTGGGGCAATAGGCCCATGTGGAACAGAGATGCTTGGCTCAACTTCCACACCCCCAGCCAAGCCACAGCACATTAGTCCAGTGGCTGGTGGGAAAGGCAACCGAGCAGCTGCAGGGCCATGCTCACAGGATGAGCCATGGGAAGTATCCCTGTGCTAAACACAACACCAAATAGCAAATAAAAAACACCGTGGCGGACTAAGAAAGAGACCGCAGAAGAAAAGGAAAAGCTTGATACTTTGAAACTGTTAATGGCACTTTTTCATGCTTTTTGAACAAGGCGTCTGGCATTTGCATTTTGCACTGGGCCTACAAATTATGCGGCCAGATCTGAAAGAAATAGTATGCAGTAATGAAGAGGAATGAAGTAATTACACACACAACAACACAGGTGAACCTCACAACCGTTCTGCTTGATAAAACAAGCTGACACCAGAGACCACATATTACATGATTCTACTTATATAATATTTCTAGGAAAAAAAGGTAAAACTATAGAGTCAGACAGCAGATCTGTGGTTATTTGGGGCTGGGGATGGGAGCAGAGAGTGAGTGCAAAAGGCCCAAGGGAACTTTCAGGGTAATGGAGGTATCCTAAAACTGGATTGTGGTGCTGGTTTAAACACATAAACATACTAAAACTCATTGAACTGTACACTTAAGATGGGTAAATTTTATGGTACGCAAATTATATCTCAATAAACTTGCTTTAAAAAGAATCTGAGGCTCTTGCACTGTTAGTGGGAATGTAAATGGATACAGCCACTATGGAGAACAGTATGGAGGTTCCTTGCATACTAAAAATAGAACTACCATGTGACCCAGCAATCCCACTACTGGGCATATACCCAGAGAAAACTATAATTCAAAAAGACACATGCACTCCAACATTCACTGCAGCACTATTTACAACAGCCAGGACATGGAAGCAACGTAAATGTCCATCAACAGATGAACGGATAAAGAAGATGTGGTACATATACACAATGGAATATTACTCAGCTGTAAAAAGGAACGAAATTGGGACATTTGTAGAGACATGGATAGACCTAGAGACTGTCATACAGAGTGAAGTGAGTCAGAAAGAGAAAAACAAATATCGTATATTAACACATATATGTGGACTATAGAAAAATGGTACAGATCAACTGGTTTGCAAGGCAGAAATAGAGACACAGATATAGAGAACATATGGACACCAAGGGGAGAAGTGGGGGGGGGGGTTGGGGTGGGATGAATTGGGAGATTGGAATTGCCATATACATTACTAATAAGAAAAAAAGTATCATGGAATAGAATAGAGAACTCAGAAGTAAGCCCAAACACATATGGGCACCTTATCTTTGACAAAGGAGGCACGAGTATACAATGGAAAAAAGACAGCCTCTTCAATAAGTGGTGCTGGGAAAATTGGACAGCAACATGACAAAGAATGAAATTAGAACACTTCCTAACACCATACACAAAAATAAACTCCAAATGGATTAAAGACATACATGTAAGGCCAGACACTATAAAATTCCTAGAGGAAAACATAGGCAGAACACTCTATGACATCCATCAAAGCAAGATCCTTTTTGACCCACCTCCTAGAATCATGGACATAAAATCAAGAATAAACAAATGGGACCTCATGAAACTTAAAAGCTTTTGCACAGTGAAAGAAACCATAAACAAAACTAAAGGCAACCCTCAGAATGGGAAAAAATAGTTGCCTATGAGACAACGGACAAAGGATTAACCTCCAAAATATACAAGCAGCTCATGCAGCTTAATACCAAAAAAGCAAATAACCCAATCTACAAATGGGCAGAAGACCTACATAGACATTTCTCCAAAGAAGACATCCAGATGGCCAACAAACACATGAAAAGATGCTCAACATACTAATCATCAGAGAAATGCAAGTCAAAGCCACAATGAGGTATCACCTCACACCGGTCAGAATGGCCATCATCACAAAATCTGGAAACCACAAATGTTGGAGAGGGTGTGGAGCAAAGGGAACTCTCCTGCACTGTTGGTGGGAATGCAAATTGGTACAGCCACTATGGAAAACAATTTGGAGGTTCCTTAAAAAACTACAAATAGAACTACTATATGATCCAGTAATCCCACTTCTGGGCATATACCCAAAGAAAACCATAATCCCAAAAGAAACATATACCATAATGTTTATTGCAGCACTATTTGCAATAGCCAGGACATGGAAGCAACCTAAATGCCCATCAACAAATGAATGGATAAAGAAGATGTGGCATATATATACAATGGAATATTACTCAGCTATAAAAAGGGATGAGATGGAGCTATATGTCATGAGGTGGATAGACCTAGAGTCTGTCATACAGAGTGAAGTAAGTCAGAAAGAGAAAGACAAATATTGTATGCTAACTCACATATACGGAATCTAAAAATGGTACTGATGAACTCAGTGACAAGAACAAGGATGCAGGTGCAGAGAATGGACTAGAGAACTCGAGGTTTGGGAGGGGGCGGGGGGTGAAGGGGAAGCTGAGATGAAGCGAGAGAGTAGCACAGACATATTTATAGTACCAACTGTTAAATAGATAGCCAGTGGGAAGTTGTTGTATAACAAAGGGAGTCCAACTCGAGGATGGAAGATGCCTTAGAGGACTGGGACAGGGAGGGTGGGGGGGACTCGAGGGAGGGTGGGGGGGGAGTTGAGGGAGGGAGGGAATATGGGGATATGTGTATAAAAACAGATGATTGAACTTGGTGTACCCCCAAAAAAATAATAATTTTTTTTAAAAAGTATCAAATTGTATACTTAAAAAAAAAAAGAATCTGAGGTCCTCACTCCCATTTCCCACAGCTGACCCACACATCTCGTAAGGTAGCCTGGTCAAGCCAGCAGACTCAGTTTCACAGTATAGAGACCCCTCAGTCCAGAGCCAAGGAAAAACTATTAGCCCTGAGGCTGAGAACACCTGGGCAACTGAAGATCCCCCCACCATCTGCAAAGAGGTGGAACAGTACAGCCAATACCTAGGTAGTACACGGTATTGAATATTTTAAGGAATCAAGAAAAAGTGGAACTTTATTGGCCAGTCTGTCTTTATGGAACCTGCATTTTCTGTGATTTGGGGATAAGAAAGAATCAAGAACAATCTTATTGTGGTAGACAGTTCTAAGGTGGCCCCCATGGATCCCTGCCCCCTCACGGGCACTCCCTGTACAGTTCCTTTCCCTTCATTGTGGGCAGGATCTGTGACTTGCTTCTAGCCAATAGAATAAGGCAAAGGTGAAGATATTTTGCAGATGTAATTAAGGTTCCAAATCAGTTGATTCTGAGTTCATCAAAAGGGAAATTATCAAGGGTGGGCCTGACTTAGTTAGGTGAGACCCCTTCCCAAGGTCAGGGATTCTCCTTGCTGGCTTAATGAAGTAAGCCACCATGTTGGGGAAACCCACATGGCAGGGAGCTGTGGGTGGTCTCTAGGAGCTGAAGGCAGCCTTCAGCTGAAAGCCAGCAAAAAACTGGAGCCCTCAGTTATAAGCTGTAAGGAAATGAATTCTGCCAATAACCTGGAGGAATTTAGAGGCAGATGCTCCTCCAGATGAGAATGCAGTCCAGCCAACACCTTAACTGCAGCCTCACGAGATCCTTAGCAGAGGACCCAGATAAGCTAAACTCCCGTCCCACTGAAACTAGGAGCTAATAAATGTATGTTGTTTTCAACAGCTATATTTATGGTAATTTATTACACAAGAGAAAAATATACACTTGCCCACACAAAAGAAGCATCCTTAACTTTGTCCAACCCTAAAACAGATTGTTACATCTTATCAAGACATCTGAGCTGCTGTGCTCTTGGAAGTAGATTGTAATTGTGGCAACCGTGTTTCCCGAACTGAAAATCAGCATCCACAGTCTGAGAACTACAAGCGACTTTATGGGGGAAATGGGACTAAGTCTGAAATCAATTTTATCCTATGAACATCAGAATGGGTGCTTTCCGTAGCTTAAAATGTGAAGGTATGTGAAAAGGGCTTACAACAATATCTGGCACACAATAGGTGCTCGATAAGTGTTACTTTGCTCTTTACCCATGTGAAGACTGCTCTTCTCTGCCTAACCCAAAATGTCAGTGTGCATTTTAACAGTGACCTTATAGAGACAAGAGATCCAGCTTCATGTTCTCATCTGGAGTAAAACGACTCCCTAGGATGCCAGCAATGGATGTATGGTAAGCCGGTGACTCCCTGAAGGTCTTACTACAGAGCTGTACCCGGCCATCCCATTTGCACCAGTCAATGACCCTGGAACATGTAGGTGGGCTCACCCAAACTGGCCATTCCTACATTACAGACCAATAAATGACAAGAGCTGCCAGTTGCAGCTTAAATTTATGACAAGAAGGATTCTACATTCTCTTCTCCCAAGCTGTGAATGACAGCTCTTTAAAGAAGCTATTCTAACAAAGAACCACCAGGGGGCGTCACATCATCAAAGAAACAATGAAGCGGATCATGGAAGAGGGATCGCTTCAAGTTCATTCTCAAATGTCAAGGACTCTTTCCAAGTCCGTCCACAGAAGTAACCCTCAGGGTGACCTGTGGCCTCCTGGGAGTTCTCTAAATATGGCGGAAAGTTCAGAGACTGGACCAGATGTCATTCAATTCAGTTCCGTCTCTATTGAACCCCACAGTGCTCCAGGCCCTGGGCTGTGGCCGGGGACAGAGCATGGGATGAGGCAAGTTCTTGCTCTTAAGGAACTTGGTACGGTGGGGCAGACCATGGCACAGGAGAAGTATGCTGATCCAAAAAGAGAAAGATGAGTGAGGAGGGGTGGGGGAAGGGCAGCACCGCATGCTTCAGAAAGAAGACCCAAAAATAAATTCGCCCAGAAACGTATGGGTTAAAGTTAACTTTTGTACTCACTGGAGAACTGTTTTCTAAGAACATTTAGAGCAAAGGACTTTCAAAACTGGCCTTTATAACATCTATTAAGTAAAGCGCTTGTCAATTAGAGCTGTCTCTCTATTCACTAAAGTAGATCCAAAAAAGTTCTACTTAGAATATTCTGTGAGACCTACTGTTTAAGCACAAGGAACTATACTTAATATCTTTAATAACCTATAATGGAAAAGAATCTGAAAGAGAATATATATATATATCTGAATCACTTTTGCTGTACATGTGAAACTAACAGAAGATTGCAGATTAACTATACTTGAATTTTTTTAAATAGTTCATTTTTTAAAAAATAAATTAATTTTAAAATATTTAAAAAAAAGAATATTTCTGTGAACAATAACATGTTCCTTACTTTGTATTCATATCCCTAATATGCTACAATTATGTGATACCTAACCATGTCCTGCCTTGTAGCATTCCTTTATATTGTCTTTTTTGGACATACCCAAAAGTAGACAAAATAATATAATGAACCCCATGTACCCATTGACCAGCCCCAACTACCATCAATTCACTACCAATTTTGTCCTTTATACACCTCCACCCAGCTCTCAGTCCCCAATATCATTTTGAAGCAAACCCCAGACATCATATCATTTCATCTTACATACCTCAAGATGTATCTCTAAAACATAAAGGTTCTCTCATTTTTAATATAACCATAATACCATCACCATACCTAAACCAAGTGAAGAACAATTTCTTAATATTATCAAGTATTCAATGTTCTAATAATATCCAAATTGTCCCCTAAAAGTCAAATGGTTGCTGTGTTCTTTTTTAGTTTGTTAGAATTAGGGTCCAACTAAAGTCTGGACATGGCACCTTTTTTTTTTTTTTTTTTTTTTTTTGGGCCGCGCTGCATCTGGGATCCTAGTTCCCCCACCAGGTATGAAACCCATGCCCCTGCAGGGGAAGCACGGAGTCTTAAGCACTGGATGGCCAGGGAAGTCCCAGCACTTGATTGATATGTGTCTAAATCTCTTTTAGTCTATAGATATCATCTACATTCTTTATTTTCCATGCAATTAATCTGCTGAGTGTATTTGTTGCCTTTTACATTGCTTAAATTTCTTACATTAGAGGATCTGAAGCTTGGAGGAGTCTATGAAATGATCTTACATAAGAAGATATTTTTATCTTTCTCATATTGGTCTTATTTTAGAAACATCCATTTTGCAGCTGAGATAGGGACATTCGTATCCTCACTCCCAGCCTGCCCAACTGAGTATCATGACATCAATACAATCGCCTCCAATCCTACAAGTCAGATATTGTCTCCTTCAAAGTCAATCCTGGATCTCAAAGGACCAAAACTACTGAGAGAGTGCCCCAGCGCAAGGAACAATGCACAGCAATGGCAGGACTCTTGGGCATATTCTTTCTTTTACATGACTGTAGTCCTCATTGATTCCTATGACATCTAAACCTCTCAGAAAAGACCTAACTACCAAATGATTTCGGGAGAATAAAATACACCAGATTCCAGGCCACCCCCTGGAGCTTTGATGAATGTAAATATTTGGCCAGTGAAGATGAAGAGAATCCTTTCTCTCTTCATTAATGATATTCATTGGGTTGCTGTTATCCAGTTGACTCCCAGAGATCTCTGAATTTTTCTGACTTTCGTGAGGTTGTAAACATCTTTGCAGGAGAAGATCCTATGCCCCATAGAGGGCCACAAAACATGTCCCAAAGTCCCGCCCAGGAATCAGGAGACCTGGATTCTCTGTCACTGCCACTCACCTCATGTGAGACCCTTTCCCATTCGTGCAGAGCATCCTCAAGTCAGCCTTCCAGACTATGACTACCGTTCAGTGAGAGACAGTACAAAAGAGGAAATGCACTCACCATCCCAGAGCTAGATTTCTACACGGTCTAAGGGTCCTCACAACTCTTTAGGACTTTCTTTTTAATTCTAAACCTTCTTTACAAAGTCCTTCTCAGGCTCCCCCCTCCAACCCCCTGAGGCTCTTGCAGCCTCAAAGGGACACAGGTAACTGACCTCAGTTCCTTCACCCACTACGAAGTTCAGAAAGCCAGAGATGGCTCTGCCGAGTAAAGGGAGGCATCAGTGTGAAAGCCAGTCACCACCACTTAAACTGCACTTGCAGTTAAAAAGGGAGCTTTGGATTTTTTACTAAATAGTTTAGGATTTTATTTTTTATCTGGTGGGACAGGGGAGATTTGGGGGTCGCCAGGCGCCACCCACCCAGAGCTGCCGGAATCAGCAGGTAAAAGTATACCTCTCCCGGTTACACTTGAACTTCAGATAAAACGAGCAGTTTTCTTAGGCTCTGTCCCACATCAGACTGGGGAAGGATTTGCCTCATCTACCTTTCTTTAGAAGATGCAACCAAGACCAACAAAAGTCAATTTTGGTAAATAAATAAGTTTTAAACAAGTGAAAAAAAAAATAGAGGCTAGGTAATGCAAGATTGCTGGGGTCTTCTCAGTCCTGAAGCAAGGCAAGCCTCCCTTATTCCTCACCACAGACTTACTGTAAATAGAAAACACACAACCCCAGCCAGGAGGGGCAGTCAGGCTCCAAGCACACACTGCAACACCTCGCTAGGTGAAAGGATTTCTACCAAAACCAAGAGAAGGCCTCACGGCACTCACTCCCTAGCATGTCACAATTCTGCTCCCTTCTCTACTAGGCATCTCCACCCCATCATTTCTCTTCCGCTGCTTCTGCTTCTCCACCAAATCCAGTCAACTCCTCCTCATGTTTCAAGATCTAGCAAGCTCCATCATAAATAGCATTACCTGTCTTAGCTCTCGCTGCCTCTCGGCACCTAGGTGAATGAACGCTCCCTCATCTGAGTTCCCTTAGCAGTTCGTTCCTACTTCTAACATATCTCCTAATGTGCTGTATTACAGTTACTTGTAATAAACAACATCTGCATCCCAGGTAGACCATGAACTCCCCAGGAACAGGGACCTTATTTATCTTTGCAGCCTCCTAGTTTATCCCAGGGTCTAGCAAAAGGAAGGTACTCAACAAATGTCAGCTGCATTAAAATGAAATTTAATTACAGTCACTCTTATCACTGCAACTTTATGAAATAGTTACTTCCTAAAGGAGTTTCAAGGTTTTATAAATATTAGAGACAGCTTTTCTCAAAGGTCTCATCTAAGCTAAGATAAAAAATTATTCCCAAGTTCCCCCATGATACTCTTGAGTGTAAAGTATAACTCGGCCACCATTTTTCATTTCACTGGGATGTGTTCCTCATTGAGAAGAAAAAAGCCATTGATAATATCTTGAAAGATGACTGCACAATAGGATCTGACCTATGCACAGAGTGGACAATAGAGGAATCAAGAAACACCTTCAGATGGAAAAACTTCTCTGTTCCATCAGAGAACGAATGGATGGCCTGTCAGGGGACAGGGATGGAATGTTGGAGCAGATGACCACCTAGGCTCTAGCCAACCCTCAGACTTTAGAACTACAGGAAATCAGAGGTATTCTCATCCAAGACACTGGTCAACTGGCATAGACCCCATAATGTCTCCTTGGTAAACTTAGTGTTTCCCATGCACTGGGACAGCAAAGAAAGAAAAAATTTCTGCCTTTTGTTAATTACAATGATCTTGGCTTGATGATATTAGGAGATAAGTGCCTGCTTAGTGAAATAAAACACTGCTGACTGGGAGCTGTTAAAAGCAGACACAAGAGGTCTGAGTGAGGGTGTAAGGGTCTCCTGAGTGGACTAAATCAGCATTTGCTGGAGACTCCTAAGCCCTTGTCTCTTTGTATAAACGTAGAAATACGACTTCCCCTTTTCAAAGATCCTCCTGTAGTCCTTCCCCTAGTTTGGGCCGCCTTTCATGGGCCCAGGTAAGAATCATTGTGTTCCCTACTGCAGGCATCTCTCCCCCTACCTTTCCACTCTCCAGTCAATCTAAGAATGAAATGGAAAGGATGAGACAATGACCCCAGGATATTCAATAGCTGAACAAAGTGGAAGCTGCCTCCAAGTTGGTCCAGATAGTCACAGTGTGTATGCTTGAGTCTCTGGGAGAGTTCAGTCGCCTGATAACCTCCTTCCCTGCCCCCATCTCTCCCACCAAAACAGTGTTGATGCCTCCTTATTTTCCCAAGCACTTTGTTCAAATCACCATTGTAACCACAGTGCATTGCAGTGTGGTTCACCTGTGATACTTGCCTTAGATTAATGTGTGCTTTCCAAAGTCTGTGGGCCCCATCACTGCCTCTTTGGTACCCCAGTTGGGAAGGACTATTTTCGTGAGTCTTTCTATAGTCATTTTGCCATTGAGAAGCATTTCATCCTTGCTCTCCGGTCCTCAAACGTTCCAAGTCAATAATAATAGGTAAGCTGTATTAAATCTTACTACGGCCAAGCCCTAGCCTTGGTACCTTACAGGTATTATTGCATTTAAGCTTCACAGTAACACTATGATACAGGTTGCTGTTATTATCCTTATTTTAGAGATGAGGAAGTTGAAGCAGGGGAGGTTCAATAGCTTGCCCAGAGTCACTGGTAAATGATGGAGCTGGGGTGCAAATCCAAGCAATCCAGTTACAAGCTGTGTGCTCTCCAACACTGTACTCTGCTGCCTCTCATCAAGCCAAACAAAACAGCAACAGAGGAAGGAAAGCTGAAAACAGCACATGAGTTTCCTCTTCGGTTTTGTCTCAATGGCCCATAGGCTGGGATTGTAATTTCTGGTGCGCAAGAGTCCACAGAGAAAGATAATCCCTTCTTCCAGTCTCGACAAAGAAAGAATATTCCTGGGAGGGGGAAACAGTATTTAAAGTCACACCACTGCTAACCCCTACATTTGGGAGAGTAAGGAGTTTGCGTGAGGACTGAAAGAGATCAGGTTTGTGCGAGCTACTTCAGCAGCGTCATGTTCTAAAGCCGAGCTGGGAGTCCTGTCAACCGAGTGCGTTTACTCTCTTTGATGTCTGCCTCCATGTCCCCCCACCCCCACCCCGCCACCTCCCTGGCTCAGACAGCTGCAGAGATGAGTGAAGCCTCCTCACCAGCCTTCCTGTCCCCTCCAACCCACGCTCCTCATGGCAGCAAGAGAAGCCAGAGAGAAATGCAAATCTCAAATGCAAATATGACTTGTCATTGACCTTCTTAACACTTCAGTGGCTCCCCACTGCCCTCAGTGTGAAGTCCCAACTCTGGCCCGCTTACCCCCCCACCTCCAGCTCCATCACATTTCAGCTCCAGCTCTGAAGGACTTGCAGTTCCCTGAGAGAAGGATGGTGACTCCCTGTATTGTCAGCCCCTGGAGGGCATGTCCCAATTATCTCTGCCTCCCCACTGCCAAGAATAGCCCTGACCCAGCATAGCGTGTCAACATAGGTAAGAGGCTGGTCCAGACAGCCAGATGGATCTCTTCGGGGCTCAGGTAGAGCCTAGGGCACCATTCCTCTGCCAGTCAGATCTTGGGGCTGGCAGCCAGAAACTCAGCAGCCATGCAGGCAGGACAGACAGAACCCAAGTGCAGACAACAGGACACCACTTAGGACAGCACAGGCAGAGACCCCTTGAGCCAAGGGCTGCAAACCAAAGTGACAAAGAGGAAAGGCTGGGCTTTCAATAATGAAGAAAAACAGAAACAACATCAGCCACAGCAAAACCCCCAACTGCCCTGTTGAGGACAATGCCACAAGCTACCCCAGCCAGTTTGCTAGGTTATAAGCCATAATTAGGGTTGACAAATAGAGACTGCTACAACTCAAGATTCCAAAAAAAAGAAGTTCTGCCTTGAATAAAAAAAATAAGACACTTGCCCATGAGCTTCAGGAAGCTGTCTGTTATTTGAATGGCCAACCTCTCAGATGGCTAATTCCCAGCAACTCTGACATAAAGCAGCCCAAGATTCCACCCTTATGAGAGTTGCCTGGAATATCTAAAAATAAGCCCGATGGTGGACTTGCATCTCATTAATTTTCCTGAGGGTTTCTCTCTGACCCATTTTAATGCAAACACAGCTGACAAACCACTGCTGCCTGAGAGTTTTAACTGAGCTGTTGATGGACAACTGCATAATTTGGAAGCCAAGAATTTCCTACAGCTGCTATTAGCGGTGCCCTGTCTGGTTTCCAGTAATAAGTTCATCAAAGTCACTGTTCGTTTAGGACCAGAAATCTGAAGCTATTAAGAGTTTTGTGTTAGTCCCTGGAATAAGCCTTTCAATAGTCTCTACAGGATTTCCTATGCCGCCACTGCCCCTCTCCCAGGAAGCACCCAGACAGTACCTAGGGCTCCACTGGGGGTGTGAGCAGCCATGTGAGGCCAGCCCCTCCCCAGGGCACACAGGTCCATCCCCTGCTGTCTACGCAAGGACTCAGCTCCTGCCACTGCACCCGTCTGCTGCACTCTCAGTGTCCCTTCCTCTACTGACTCATTCTCATCAGCACAAAGCCGGTACTTCTTCCATCATGAAAGAAAACCCCCTCTCACCTGACTGCACGCCCTTCCAAATACTGTTCCCCATCTCTACTCCCTTTTATAAAATACAGCGCCTCAAGGGACGTTTCTATAATTATTGCCTCCTCTCTTCTCTTCCCAGCCTCTCTTGAACCTGCCCCGGTTGGGCTTTCCTCCCCATCACTCCACTGTTGCTGCCCTTATCAAGCTCAACAATGACTCTCTGCTCCCAAATCAAGGGTCAACCTGGAGCCTCACCTCCCTGGGCCTCCATGGCCTGTGACACATTTGATCACCATCCCCTCCTAGAAACACGCACCTCATGGGCTCCCGGACACCACGCCCCTGGTTTTCCTCTCTCCTCACTGGCCATTCCTTCCCAGCCTCCTCTGAGGACTGTCCTCATCCTTCCGACTTCCAACCTTGGGGAGCCCCAGGGCTGAGTCCTTCTCTATTTAGTCTCACTCCCCAGGGGACTTGCCCACAGACATGTTCACCATTCCCCTCCCACACCTCCAGTTCCAGCCTCTCCCCTGAACAGCTTCCTGACAACCCCAGTTAGGTGTCTGAGCTTAACACGTCCGGAGCAGGACTGTTTTCCCCCCAACCCCTTCTCCTCCTCGTCTTCCTTATATCCAGGGAGACAGGATACAGCAACACCATTTTCCCAGTTACTCAGACCAAAGTGTTAGAGTCGTCCTAGACTCAGCTTTCTTACTCCACATCCACTCTGCCTTCAAAATACACGCAGAGTGTGGCTACTCCTTACCACCCCACCACTTCTCCTCCAGTTCAAGCCACCGCTCTGTCTGGCCTGTACTATTGCAATAGCTTCAAAGGTTGCCGCACGTCCCCGCCCCACCAGTCTACTCTCCACTCAGCAGCCGGAGAGACTGTTTACCAGCGCACCTTGGGTGAAACTGACAGCGCAACTGCTCAACTGCCTGCCCTCCATGGCCTTCCATCTCCCTTATAATAAATCCAATACCCTCACTGTGGCTTCGCCTGGGTCGGTGTGCACCTCCCCAACTACTTCTCCAGCCTCACTCCCCACTGTCCTACTGGCTCCCTCCATTCCGGCCACACTGGCCTCCTGACCGTTCTCTGAAAGCCCAAGCATGCTTCCACCTCACGTTCCCCCCCACACACAAGTTACTCTTTCTTCCGCCTGGAAAGCTACTCTCCTCTAATATCCACATGACTCTCTCAATTACCCGTGCCTCTTTTCAAGTCTCCTAGCAAGAGAGGCTTTCCCTGACCACTTCATCCACAATATTTCCTCCCCTTCAATCTTTCTGCCCTGCTCAGCCTGCCTGACCTGTTATCCCTGAACAGTACTTGTGTACTTGTTTATTATTTGTCTGCCCCCTGACACACACACTATAAGGTCAGCTCCATGAGAAAAGAAACCTTCTTTGACCTCCTGCCACATTCCTGGAGCCTAAAACAGTGCCTGGCATGTAGAAAACCCTCTAAGTCTTCATTAAGCAGTGCCACACACCAACCACTGATTTGGGTACTTTACATAAATGAACTCATTTAATCCTCCAAAGAGACTACAAGGTAAACAATATGTTTATCATTCCCATTTCACAGAAGGAGGTGAAGCACAGAGAGGTGGTATATCTTCCTCAAAATCACACAGCTAGTAGATGGCAGAACCAGGATTCAAATCTAGACAGTCTGGCCCCAGCACCTGCTCTCTGACCACCACGATGCATCTCCCTTAAGGAGCTCAGGTGTAGTCTGGAGGAATCATGAGGTTCCATCCTGCCTGGACTTCCTATCCAGCACCTTGGCGCTGACCCTGGCCCCAGCTCTGCTCACAGGGCTCTGCCCCGCTGACAGCTGGGCCCCAATTCTGGTAGCTTCATCTCTGTCTTACTCTGTGGTAAAAGAATCCTAAGTCTCTGTCTTGGCTCACCTGCCTGGAATCGCTGTACCCAGAACCAGGTCCTACGAGAGCTCTCCCCAGAGACAAGAAAGCTTCTGGTCCTACACAGGCCAAGAGGCCTTCAAGTGCTGACCATTTGGCTCTCTGGACAGAGCCCATCCCAAGAGCATCATGCAGTCAGCTCAGCCCTCAGAACCTGGCTGGCAGCCTAGTAGTAACTGTGTCCACACTGGGCCATGGGGAGAAGCCTGTCCACAAGCCCCTACCAGCTAACCTTACCAGTCACTACTCTACGGTTCACTCACCATTCTTAAGTCACGTGCAATGTGCCAGGCACTACGTACAGCACTTCCCACATGCTACCTTATATAATCCTGTGAGACAGGTAGTATCAAACCCACTTTCTAAAACTAGAAAGTTTAAAAACTCAGCACAGGTCATTGAGACGTGAGCCCAGCTCACCTGACTCCAGGGTCTGTGCTGTCCCTATACCTCCTCTCTGTCACCAGGCGGCCCTCTCCCAGCGTGTGCACTCAGCTGCTTATGCCTTGTGCATCTCAAAGGCAACAGCAGGTAGAAAATTGTGAAATGTACTGTCCTGGCTGTCTGAGTGTTACATTCAAACATTCAAACATTCTCTCTTTCCCTCTCTCTCTCTCTCTCGGAGTCGTGAGGCAAGGCCTCAGCCACTGCATGTCTCTGTTCAAAATTCAGACAGCTGCATTGGGGCATCTCAGGACTATCCCCATTTACATGTAATAATAACAATCAAGTTATTATCTTTGACACTAATTGCAGGAATTTGAACAGATAATCATAGCTCAAGACATGAACTTCTCTTCTGCTTACTAAAAATCACAGGCGACTTGCCTCTGACTGAGGCCTGAGTCGTTCCACACACTGCCGGAGCTCCCAGTAGTGAGCCACAATCTCAAGACCATCAACAAGCACCTCTTGAACACCTACTGCATACAAGGTGGCAAAGTCCAGGGAACAGAGCTCTGAACTGACTATTCAAAGGTCCCAGCTCTGCCACTTATTTGCTGTGTTACCTTGGGTAAGTCACTCTGTGTCTCTGATGAAAAGAGAGATGGAACCAGCTGGCTTCTAATGAGATCTCTTTCATATTTGGCATTCTGTGGAGAGGCAAAGAGGCTTCAGATCCCACACAGTAGAGGCCAAGGGAAAGTTTTCTTTGGGGCAGTTTGCTGTCCATGGAAAAGACCAGGAAGGACTGTACTATGTTAGAGATGGTCGGCCTTTTGAATGTGAAGTGCCTGATATACTAAAATAACTATCAGAATGATGGGCAGATGCCTGTATGTACTCGTTCACTAACTCATTCATTTAGGGCAGGAGTGGCCATCCTGACTCTGGAAAAAGTTCCCAGCTTTGGAGTCAGCCACCCCTGGGTTGGAGTCCCGGCTCCAACTCTTACAATCAGTGTAACCTTTGGCAAGTTGGCTAACCTCTCTGAACCTCAGTTTCTGCACCTTTAAAATGAAATAATTGTTCCCATTGCCTCCATTTCCCAGTCTCCAGAAAACTGAGAATAGACCTGTTTGAGCATACTCAGATTAAAGGGAGTAAAAGGTTATCACCCCTTCCCTTAATTTACCAGATAGGTCCTTTATATCCCATACTCATTATCAGTATACTTGGAGCTCCCCGTCCATTTAACAAGTTTTTATCGAGTGCTATTTTGTTCCAGGTTTTATGCTAGGTCCCAGGATCACAAGTGAATAAATAAACATGGTTTCCATCTACACTAAGCTTCAAGTCTAGAGGGGGAGATGGATGTGAAAATAGCATCTACAGGGTATCCTCAGCAGCTTGCATCCCAGCACAGAGCAAACAGGTGCATGTACTGTATAAATATGATTTGATAAAGTTAAAAAAATAACTAATTAGCAAGATGAGGGAAATCCAGAGTGCCACAGGAACACATAGAAGGGAAACTAAAATCAGATATGGGAGGTCACAAAGGCTTCCTTGGGGAAGAAATGTTTCAGAGAAAGCAAAAGCACATGAAAATTCTGGAGAAAAGACACAGAGCTCAGCCTGTCAGAGAACTGAAAGCAGGGCAGTGATGTTGCTAGAAGTTGCCAGCACCAAGAAAAGAGATACATCTGCTTAGGTCCACAGGGACTAGATCTTTAAGGACATTAAGGGCTCATTTAAGGAGGGTGGATTATCCTGAGGGCAGTAGAAAGCCTTTAAGGGCTTTTAAAAGGCAGAGATACCATTAGACACTTATTTTAGAGTTATGCTTCTCAAATCCCAGTACACTTAGGTATTATCTATGGGTTTTATAAATGCAAATTCTGATTCAGCAGATCTGGGGTGAGGCCTAGGAGTCTTCATTTCTAATGAGCTCCCAGGTGATGCTAATGGTGCTGGTCCATGGACCACACTTTGAGTAGCAAGGTTTTAGAGTGGTGACTCTAGCTAGTTTTGATAAATGAATTGGAAGAGAGCAGGACCAAGGAGGCAGGGACACCAGCTAGGTAAGTGATAGTGAGGAAAAGGGCTGACAAAGTGGCAAATGGAACAGAAATAGATGAGCAGAGATGGAATATTACAGCATTTGTCAGGGGAGAAGGCAAGAATGGTGATCCAGTTCCTGGCTTAGGCATCTGAGTGAATCAAGGTGGCATTCACCAAGACAGGGGCCCAGAAGGAGAAGCCAAGTTCAGGAGAGAAGATTAATTCATCTTTGTATACACTGTTCTTCTGAGGTTCTTCTAAAAATTCTAGGTAGGGACATCAAGTAAGCAATTGAATATACAAATACGTAGTTCTGAAGAGAGTTCAGATCACAGACATATAACTGGGACCCATCAGCAAGTATATTTTTTTTCTCTTCTCTGAAATGCCAAAGAAGCTAGAGCTGTGATTTCCTTCTTTCTGGCAGCTTCTGAAATACTTCCAATGCAATGGGGCAGGGAGCAGGTAGCTGGTAGCTCCATGGCTCCCCCTTGTTAAGCTTGTCTATTGCTCCCACAAGGTTCCCCACAAGCAAACAAGGTTGGGATCTGCTAGGGTGAAGAGTGTTCCCTCACACAGGCTGGTGGGAAGCTCATCCAGGGACTTTATTTCTGCCCCTTGAAATCGAAATTCAATCTCCTTCACAGAGTATTTGAGAAAAGGAAACGAGAGATTATGAAGGGCGTCTGGCATAACGCCTAGCAGAGTGGAGAGAGGGAGCTAAGTTGTAGTCACATGCAGCACCGTGCCCAGGAGGACCAGCAAGAACTTGGTGGGGCTTAAATCCCAGAAGGTCAAATAAGCCCTAGATAGGAGCAGGCACGGGAAACAAGAAATACAGAAGGAAGCCCTGCATGTATGATCAGCTAATATTTGACAAGGGATCCAAGAACACCCAGCAGGGAAAAAATGTCTCTTCAACAAATGGTGTAGGGAAACTGGATAACCACATGCAGAAAAATTAAATTGGACCCTTATCTTACACCACTCACAAAGCTAACTTGAAATGAATTCAAGACTTAAAAATAAGACCTTATGCCATCAAATTCCTAACAGAAAACATAGGGAAGAAGCTCAGTGATATTGGTCTTGGCGATGATTTTTTTTGGATATGGGACTGAGACTGACCAGGACTGGGACCTGTTTCAAAGACTGGGGTGACCAAGTAGCTCTGACTGTGGGGTTAGAAAGATATTATTTCACGCCACCCTGACTTTACTGACTCAGCTCACTCCACTTTTCCTTCGTCTCTCTACCCTTTCCTTTCAAACCCCAGCTCAAGTCAGCTTCTGCCAGAAGACTTCCCTGGACCCTCTGTTCATGCCTTCGTGTCCCCATTTACCCTGTATAGATGACCAACATACCCTTGACATCGATTTATTGTGTATAGCGGTTTAATGACTGCCTCCTTCAAAAGACTGTGAGTTCCATATGGTTGTTGCACTGGAGTGATATCAAGATAACATCCAAATATAACTGCCAAACTCTTCTGCTGATTGAATAGGTCGACTTTCATTTTCAGTAATATGACAGACTTGGAAATCAAGGATAAAGACTCCTGGCACAGGACACCTAAAATGCTACTAAAACATTTTTAAACCTCTTTTCATTTACATGTCTGAACTGCCATGAGAGTGAAAGAAATGCTCAGAGGTTAGGAACAATGAGAAACCATAAATCCAGAGAGATGAGCAAGTACTGAAACTGGCATTCTCTCTGGAGAAATCTGTCAATCCCTGTTGGCTTAGGGACTGATTTTAATGGGTCTCATGAGCAGGAGAGGACAGGAAATAAAGTCTGGAATCAAAAAGGGGTGGAATGCTGAATTAGAGCTCTCAGCAAAAAACTGAACCTCCAGTAGAGCACCATCCTTAATGGTATGAATTAAATTTCTTTTTAAAAAAAACCTTTCCCACAGTATGGGTAGACAGTGGATATCTTGAGTGTTTTGACCTTGACTCTGGCTAACGTATGAAAGGGGGGGAGGTGATCTCCCTAAAGAATTCTTCACCACAAGGCTTTACTCACAAGGATTCAGAGATGGAATCTACACTACCTGTGGGGACAATAAAATCCCAAGTTAAACATTAGTTTAAAGTGATCCCAGGTTAACCAGAAAATTCCAAGCAGAATGAAAACAACCACCAAAATGCCATACCAAACACACTGTATTCAAACTACAAATCATTAAATATAGAGAGAAAATCTTAAAAAGTAAACAAAATGAAAAGGCTGATTATCTGTAGTCAAACAACCATTAGACTGACAGCTGACTTCTCTCCTAACAATGGAAGTTAAAAATGATGGAATTACATGGAATGTATGAATTTCAGGCCTATCTAAGCCCACCAGGTAATTTACATACTCACCTCCTTTTCAGGTGGCATAAATCTCCTCCTGGAGAAGAGCAGGGAAGCACCCTCTTAGAGCCATCTCTTCTCTCTCGCTCTGTGGGTCCTGTCTTCCTTTTTCTCCCAATATTATTTCATTCAGCACAAAAGGAAACCTAAGGAATGTCAGTAATAATTCCTAATTTGGCTGTCATAGTTGCAGAGTAAAGGCCCAATTAATCCCATCACATTTTACTCTGGATTAGGGTAGAAAAAGCATTATATTGAAAGTATAGGAACATTGTTCTGGCACCATTATTTATTAGCTTTATGACTTTGTGTAAGTACCTTCTCCTCTCTGAGACCATAGACCCTCAATTTTAAAAAATAGATTTGAATTTGAAGATCTCTGAGGTCCCTTACAGGTATGAAAGTGTCATTTATACTTCTATCTATGCCCTTAGCTTGCATTTGGCTCTTACTAGATGCTTTCTCTCAGAAATATAGTAACAGGGAGAGAACATTATCACATCTCCCTATAAGGTTACAATTTCCTATCTTAAATAGTAAATAATGCAAGGTTGCAAAGTCCTCAGAGACAAAGAAAATGGTAACCATCCAAAGTGAGAGAGAACTATAAGAATGACAGTAACATGAAATCAGCTATATGAATTACAAAACATCACAGTTGAGTTTGTTCTGTGATGGAACAAAAGACACAGCTTTTAAGAAATAACAGTAACTATGTGCATTATTCCATGGAAAGATCTATCACTAGCAGATCAGATTATGACCTTCCAGTCATAATTCTGGAACAGGGAATAAGCAAGAAGAGAACTGACTCCAGGCAATTCTATTTTTAAAAATCAGGGCATATGAATATAGCAAGGGGAAACTGGGATGAAGTGAGAGAGTAGCATAGACATAGATACACTACCAACTGTAAAATAGATAGCTAGTGGGAAGTTACTGTATAACAAAGGGAGATCAACTCGATGATGGGTGATGCCTTAGAGGGCCAGGACAGGGAGAGCAGGAGGGAGGGGATATGGGGATATATGTATAAATACAGCTGATTCACTCTGGTGTACCTCAAAAGCTAGTACAAGAGTGTAAAGCAATTATTTTCCAATAAAGAGCTTGAAAAAAAAATCAGGGCATATGAATATAGCAAGTATGAGGATAGTTATGATGACCAAAGGACAAAATGTTTTAAATTGGGAATAGCCCAGAAAATTAAAGACATGGTTGTCTTATCAAAAGGTCAGAATGTGATGTGATATATCGAGATATATATACATATATATATATATATATATTTTTTTTTTTTTTTAACACACCAGTGGTAATAGAAAAAGCACAAGACACTAAGTCAGACAGCCTTCATTCAAGTCCTAGTCCTACCATAAGTTTGCCATCCCCAAACCAGGCTGAATAAACTTTAACAAGTCAGTTCTATCTGGGCATCATGTCCCTGATCTGTAAAATGGAGATAATCACACCTTTCTCATACCATGCTTATGAGGATTAAACAAGTTTATGTTTGTATAACACTGGCATAGTGCCTGATATTTAGTAGGTAGCCAGTAATTGTTACTTCTTTCTCCCATCCCCATTTATCCCCCCAGTGGGAAGGAAGAGGTGGGCAAGCAGAAAGACAAAGCAGTCAGAAACAAGTGAAGCTGAGGAGAATCCAGGTTGGCTTTACCTTGTCTGAGTTAACAGAAGGAAATGAAAGCCCTCCCTTTGAAGCCCACCTTACGCCTTGTTTTCTTCCCCATCCATCTCCAGTCCACAGACATCACTGCTTGTCTCTGAGAGTGGGCCTTCTGGGAAGACCCCATTCGGCTCCCTAGAGTTGGGCGCATTTCTCCTTGACTCCTGTCTTGAAGTCCTGGCCACATCCTGTGCCTAGTATTTTTAATTGTTTTAAGGGGAAAGTTTGGTTGAATTAACTTGATCCACCATATTCTTGGAAATGGGAATCAGATGTTTCTAATTTTTCACTCTCATAAATAATGTAACAAAAATTGTATTAACTATATATTTATGTATATGCATGATTGGATCATTTGAATAACAATATAATAACCAAATTATTCCTTTGTTAATCTTAAAACACATAAGAGATCAGTCACTATCCCCCTCAGTAATTCCTGTGGCTTTCCCAGTACCTAAGCACCCCATCCAAGGCCTTTCACCACTGGGTCTTAAGGCAACCTTCAAATCTCACTACCCAAATATCCCTAATGTGTCCTTACACAATCTTACATACATAAAAAAAATTACAAGGACTACTATAAACAACTTTATGGTAACAAATTAGGCAAGTTAGCTGAAGTGAACAAATTACCAAAAAGATACAATTTACTGAAATGGACTCGAGCAGAAACAGAAAATCTGAATAAACATATAAAAGAAGTATCTAAAATATTCTACAGATTTATTCTCCTTCTAACCTATCTACTATGTTTAAGGCTCTGCAGATCTAAAGAAAACTCTGTGGTCTATCATTTAATTGTTTTCATTGTTTAAATTAATCTACAAGGCTTTGACTCAAAGTGACAGTATTGGCCTTTGTTTCAACTGTAAATTATTGCTATTTTCCTGGGATGGATCAGCCATCCTATTCAGTAATTATTTCCTGAATAATTCCAGGAAACATGCTTGCATCAGCCACTAGGAGTCTGAAACACCTAGAATTTTTAGAAAGCATAGACCTGGACTTCATATAATTTAAAAACACAACCTTATGCCACTTGAATTTGGAGGCCTCTTCAGAATTTCTGCCAAGTACTGTGCCTGAATTTGTGCCAACACTCAAATCATATATTTTGTCTTATTGTTGCCAAGAGATCATTAGCACTCACTCAGTTTTATGTCTTCCCCAAACACATTTTATGAGATATTTTCCCAATGTCACAAACAGTTCAATATTTATGGGAAATATATACCTGCTATGTTTTGCTTAAGAACGACAGAAAAAAGTTCAGGTTACTAATGACTCAGAAGTGATGTCATATAGAGCTGTCATTGTACAAGGCTGTTGGCGGAACATTTAATTGTTGAGAAATAAGTACACAAAAAGCTTCTGGGTTGTCTGACCCTCTGTTGGGACCCTTGGGGTTAGTAATTAAGGTGCATGTTCTGCTAGTGATGCAAAGGTTGTGGAAAACTATGAAATGGCTCTGGTTAAATGTTTCTTCAAATAGTAAGGGATTATCTGGAAAGAATATCACAGGGGAAACCATTAAAAGAGCTGAAAAAAGGGAAGCTGAAAAACAGGCATGACATGGATCTCCAACTATTTGAAGGGCTGCTGTATGGAAAAGGGGATAAATTGGCCTGTAACTACTCATTTATTCAACAAATATCTGAGCACATACCATGTGCCAGGAACTATAAAAGATGCTGGTGACACAAGAACGGGGAGAAAACATGCACCAAGGAGAAAAAGACATGTAAAACACATCACCTCACCATATCATAAGAACAGCAATCAAAATGATCTAGGGAAGACTGTGCTATGAAAGTGGATGTGCTATGGAAAATCCAGGAAGACTTCTTAGAAAAGATGACTCTTCAACTGGGTTTACAGAGAGAAAACGAAGTTTACTAGAAAGATGAAAGGGCAAGAAACCACAAGCAAAGGCAGGAGCAGAGGCACAGAGGATGAAAAGGGGTGGGACATGTGGGGATATCTGTGATTCCATATGCTAGGATACAAAGTGAGGGTTGAAGGTAGTGGTAGAGGAGGTGAACAGGTGCACAGAGGCCAATTAGGATGGACTTAAACTCCTAATGGCAAAAGAAGAAGGGAAATTATAGTTCTTACATGTTATTCTAGTTGAGCTAAACTAAAACCTGGGGTAAAGTGATAACATACAGGAAGAAAGATATTAGGTCGGTATAAGGAAAAGCATTTTAATTAGCTAGAGCCACAAGGCCAAGAAGCTGTTCTGCAGAATGCTGATCACCAGTAGCAACCAGAGCTATTCCTCAGAGATATAATAAAATTTGTTAGAGATCTAATAGAAAGATTCCCAGCAAATCCTATATGAGGAAAACTTTAAAATACTACTGACTTGAACAACTGGAAAGACATATTTTCTTCTTAGATAGAACAGCATAACATCATTTTAAAAGTTAATTATAAGAGTTATAATTTCTTTAATTCTCTAATTTTTAAAGTAAATGCAATCACAATAAAAATAACTAACAAGCCTTTTTTTAAAATAAAGCTGGATAAATTGGGTCTAATGTTCATATGGAAAAAGAATCTTGCAACAGCTAGGAAAATTCAGAGAAGAAAAAGTGTGAGGGGAAATTATCCCCACCAGATAGTAAAACATATTATTAAGCCTTTATAATTAAAACTGATACATATACTGAAGCTGAGGGGAAGTGTTATAATGTCTGCAACTTCCTTGGAAATGCATCAAAAACTAAGATGGATTGATGAATGAACAGAGGGACAAATAAATGAATAGATACATGATATAGCCAATATGGTGAAATGGTAGAATCTAATGGGTATATAGGTATTCACTGTAAAATTCTTTCAATTTTTATGTATGTTTAAAAAATTGTATAGTAAAATATGAAAAAAATCTGAAGAAAAAAAAGGCAAAACAATGTGACACCAGCATGTGAATAGACACACAAGGAAGTATAATAAACTAAAAATTCCAGAAATAGTTCCCAGTATATAAGGAAATTTAATATTTGATAAAGGTAGCATCTCAAACTACTTATAGCAGAGAGAGATATTTTAATAAATAACTTGGGGACAACTTGATAGCTATTTGGAAAGAGATGAAAATAGATCTACATCTCACATCACAGACAAGGAAAAACTCCAAAAAGATCAGAGATCAAAAGGTAAAAAATGAAACCAAACAAGTACTAGATGAAAATATGGGTGAATTTCTCTATAACCTCAATGCAGGGAAACGTTTCCTAACTATGACTCAAAAACCAGGTACAAAAAAGGAAAAGAGCAATAAATTTGACTACATAGAAACATACTTTTACATGACAAAAAAATACCAAAGCCAAAAGAAAAAAATTGCAACATATATGACAAAGGGTTAATATCTTAATATATTTTTAATTCTTAAAAATTGAGGGAAAAAATACCAAAAACACAGTAGAAAAATAAGTAAAATACATGAACAGATAATTCATGCAAAAAAAGATATTAAACTTTATCCATAATTTTTTAAATGCAAACTAAAACCTTGAGATACCATTTCTCACATTATAGACTGACAAAAATTAGAAAGCTTGACAGCATATTCTATTGGCAAGGCTGGGGACAAATAGACATTCTTATTCATTGCTCGTAGGAATGCAGACCAGTACAATTCCTATGGAGGGGACTTTAGCACTAAATTACATATGCATTTGGCCTTTGATCCCACAATCTCATTTCTAGACATTTACCCTGAAGGTAACACCTCCAACAATATGAAAATATATATGCCCAAGGTTATTCATTACAGGTTTATTTGTAATTACAATGTGTTGGAAACAGTGCTCACAGATGGGAGAGTGGTTGAATAAACTCTGGGACATCCACACAATAGAGGATTCTGGAGCTGTTTAAATTTTTATAAAGGGCGGGTAGGAGACGACTTCTATGAACAGACATGGAATGATTTCCCGGATCACTTGATAGGATCTGTGATGTTCAGCTGAGAAAGCCAGCCCACGGTGACCCCACAGGGATCGAGCTGGAGGAATAAATGACCTGTCACTCTCTACCACCCTCCAATCTTCTGCAAGTGTTTGCCATTAGCCCAACCCAAGTGAAAGTCAGAAAGCAAAAGCAGACAATAAAGGTCACCACCCAGACTAGAGGAGGGTGGAGAAGAGTAGAGGGTGGGTCTGGAAGATAAAACAGAAGATAACCAGCACATAATTTGACATTTCCTGTTGGCAGACATTCAACTTATATCCAATCCTTGACTGTTATAGTGAACATCCTTATTTAACGGTATTTTGGCAAATGTTTAACAACTGGGGCAGGGGCCCTTATTTGTAGTATTTTCCATGGTGTAAATACTCTCATCATGGCTGATTTCAAGCCATCTCCAACACACCATGCTTGTACTTAAAGCCTTGTCCCCATATTGGATTACATTCTTAAATTCATTGACATAGAATGATGGAATAATAGATGCAAATACTTTGTGGAATCCTTAAATGTACTGAACAAGTCTTATTTTTAAAGTCCTGGAATAGCCTGTTGTAGTAGATAGAGCTCTAAACCTGGAAAGTTCATTGTTCCCTTCTCTGAGGAACCCAGCACACCACGTACATCTCTCAATTCACGCCATATTATAATTGTCTCCCCAACAAGAGTGTAAGCCCTCCACAGAAAAAGACTCCCTCTTAGCTTTATAGCACGGTACCTGGCACAGAAATGTCTGTCACAGAGAATGGTTTTTTTAATTGCATGAATAGAGAATGAAGACATTTTGAGTTCTAATCCCAAATCTGCCTCTAATCAAAGCATAACTTTGGGGAAGTTAGTCTCCTCTAAATCTGAATTTTCTCATCCATTATTCCTAAGTGTGTCCCATGGAGAGATGCTCGATGAAAAAAAAGAAAAAAGAAAAGAAAAAAGTGGAGGGGGTAATACTGGGACATCTTCAGGCTAGATTCTGCTCTTGGAGTCACAATGCATGTTTCTAGAACAAAGCATCTGAGGAGTCCAGCAGTGAGGAAACCCATTTAACTTTGTCTTATCAGTAATTTTCATGTGCATTTGGCCATGGAAACCTTTCTCTTCTCATGGAGTTAGTGGTGTTGGAAAACACTGAACTAGAAAGGCATTCAAGGCTCTTCCCTGCTCTGACGTTATTATGAGTTGGTCCCAGAATAGCTTCAAGTGAATTTGAAAAATATTCAAGCTACTTGGAGGAAATGAAATCTCAAATGTTAAGACAGTGAGATCATGAACATACTGCTAGATGGCGTTTGTATTTGTAGGGCCATAATACAGAAGGTCCCCTCCCACATCCCTGATATGGTCGCTGCTGAGCAAGCTCCCACTTGCACGCATACCTTCCAAGCCAAAGACACCCAGATGACCTCTGCTCCTCACCATGACTCTGAGAAGCCACGTTCTTTTTGCCTAAGTGGCTCTTGAGTAAAATGTATCAATTTTCCACCAAGCTCCTGGCAGACACTGGCTTCCCATTTGCTTACACTTGGCAAATTGCCATGAACTGGACCTAATTGATGTACCATTATCTAAACTAGTGGCCTCCAGTGTTTTGACTGTATACACAAACCAATAAAAATATTTTGATATGCATGATATATTTATTTATTTATAAAGTATCGGTGTGTTCTGCTGTTCTAATATGACTTCATAAAACTCGTGAAAATAGAAATGTAAATCAGATGAGGAAACAAAATAAACAGAAGTAAAAGCTCTAACGTTTTCACACCGCCTCCAGCAAGTTGCCTTGGGCTCCCCTGCTGTGCACGCTCCTCACTTTGGAGACTTCTTTGCTCAACACCAAGCTCTCCCATAGGTTACCAGCCTAAAGGAAGCAAAAGTAGAGGCAGCCTCAGGTCCCCGAGCTGAACAGACAAGCTCTGCTAAAGTGGCCCTTCTCACTTCTAAGAGGGGTGACTAGCCTTTGTGGGAGAATCTACAGCATTTCAGCGGAGTGTGGGACAATACAGGCTTCAGCTTGAACTGGGCCTGTGTTCAAATTCTGATTGCATCTCCTTGTTGGCTTATGACTTTGAGCACCTACTATTAAGTACTAACAGTATCCCCTTTTATTAGGGATTTATTAGGTATCAGGCATGCTGCTAAGCATTTTGATACACATTACCTATTTATTCTTGTGCTTGTCATGCAATGAAGATATTATCATTTCCATTTAATAACTCAGGAAACAAAGGCACTAAAAGGCTATACCATTTGCCTAAAGCGAGACCCATGTCTGCCTGACTCCACACGCCTCACTCCTGACCACCACACTCTGCTGCCTTCCACACTCACCCTCTCTGAGCCTCTGCTGTTCTATATCCGAAATGGAGAGAAACAGGACTTGTATACTGTGAGCCTAGCACCGGGGTTCAATAAATGTTAGCGGTTACTGTTGAACCCCCAGGCGAGTCCCCAGAAAGGTGCCAAGGTGAGTCATTGGGATCAGAGCATAAAGAAAGTGAATCACGTCGGGCCCTGTCTGACAAAAGAAGGTGCTAGAGAGGGAGCGGCAGGGAGCCCCAGTGAGGGCAAGAATGTGTGGGCATGTGCCCTGCCCTGCTCTACCCCTGTAGCCAGGCAGACCCACCTGGATCAGAAGGAGCCTAGGACCTTCCCAGCTTCATGCCTCCCGGCTTTCAGATCATCAGCTGCTTCTGCTCTGACTCCATAGTCATAATTTCTGAAAGGATTTCAGTTCTCCACGGAGAGAATTCACCGAGCATGAATGTTCTATAACGGGGCAACTAAATGAATAAGTTGACATCATTTAAACTCCAAGGTGTGGGAGAAAGACCATAAGCCTAAAGACCTGGATCCCATGCTTCCTGGACAGCTGTGTGATTTTACAGCACCATTTACTCCCACCTCTCTCCACTGCAGACTTCCACTTCCCAAGTTCTATTGTCCCTTTGCCTTTTTCTGAGTTCTAAAACTGTGGCATTTAGGTCTCCTGCCTCACCACTTTCTCTCTTATGAATTAATCAATGTTGGTTCCCAGCAGTGAAAGGCGTCTTGACACTCAGAAAGAAGCCATATCATAAATGTAAACTAGCCCTAAAATCACCCATCACTTTAATCATTAAAGGCGACCTGAGGCGTGGAAACATAAAGGTTTCAACAATCACACCGTTGTCCTCTCTAAGTTTCTAGAAATATTGGCTCAGTTTGCCCTCCTTGGTTTCCCGTTGATTCGATTTGCGATTAACGTGAAAGCCCTTCATGATTCAACCTGATTCCATTCAATAAACACTTCTTATGCCCTACACTTTGGCAGGGAGCCCCCTAAATTACATTTTATGTTGACAGATTCAACAATGCACACAGGGACTTCCTAGGTGGTGCAGTGGTTAAGAATCCGCCTGCCAATGCAGGGGACACGAGTTCGATCCCTGCTCCAGGAAGATCCCACATGTCACAGAGAAACTAAGCCCGTGCGCCACAACTATTGAGCCTGCGCTCTACAGCCTGTGAGCCACAACTAATGAGCTCGTGTGCTGCAACTACTGAAGCCCACAAGCCTAGAGCCCATGCTCTGCAACAAGAGAAGCCACCGCAGTGAGGAGGCCATCCACCACAATGAAGAGTAGCCCCTGCGTGCCTCAACTAGAGAAAGCCCATGTGCAGCAATGAAGACCCAATGTAGCCAATAAATAAATAAATAAACAAAAGACTTTTAAAAAAAAATGCACACAGTAACCATTCTTATTTAGTACTAGTCACGGTGTTAGGTACTGAGGGTGAGGGAGAGGACTGCAAAAGGCCAGATGCCCTTTTTTCCATTTCTTCTTTTTTCTTGTTGTTTTAAGGGTAGCAAGTTTAAAAAAAATGAAATTACAATAATATTTCAAAACTTACTCATATTACCACCCTTACCACCCCCAGCACAAAAAATTGTCACTGGTTTCATCGAATCCTCCATATATCAATACATATTTATTAGCCCAATGACTAAGCGCCTGGGCTGGGGAGTGAACTGCTAGGTCTGGATCCTGTCTCCTCCAGTCAGGGAGGTGGACCTGAGACCCTGGACAAGTTCTCTGGACTCTCTGTGCTTCCCTCTTCTTATGGGTAAAATGAGAATCACAGTGGTGGTTCCTACCTCACAGGATTGGTACACATGTAAACCATTTGGAAAGTGCCCGCCACATAGCAATGAATAAATAAATGAGACTATTAATTATGGCATCTACACTAGTGTTTAAATTTTCCATAGCTGTTATTTATTTGTCCACTGGCACTGATGACTCTACATATTCTTTGTGCCCATGTGCTCCACGTACAAGGGGGTAGGGAGGCTCCTTGGAGCTGGTTGGTTTTTCTTGGCTGAAATAAGGAAGCAGGGAGACACATCCTCCGACCTAAACCCTGCACGGGGTGATATAGAGTGAGTGGGCTGAAGGGAGGAGCCAGGTTGTGTAAACCTCGTCTTCATTTTTGTTTGTCCCCTTGCCCGTCTTCCTGTTACCGCCCCCCTCCAGATCACCCATGTTAACAACTGATGCATATCTTGTACTTTATATATGCTCATCGAATCATATGCAAACTTATACAGAGGGGGTATATGTGAGTATGTGTCTGTGAGAGACAAGTGTGTGTTCTCTTGAAAATGGGATCATACTGTAATACATTTCTATGCATCTTGCTTCTCTTACTTAAAATACCTCAGCTGAAGGTGGCTTCTTTCTTCGTAAGTTTGAATTTACAATTTTGGATGGAGCATTTATTTCAGCAAGACTGTAGGAGCCCTCCGGGGCTTGGGTTGAGGTTCTCTCTCTCCAGACAGTGTTAAATTTTCTTTGCATGGAACCCAGGACCTACCAACCCAAGTCTACTTTATTTTGTATGTTGTTGTATATTATACAACTGTATATATTTGCATTTTGTACATACTGAATATTATAAATTCTACTTTATAATGTCCTAGAGCGTACAAGGAGTACTCAGGAGCACAAACTCAAGCAACACCAAACCTGCAGAGATAAAGGCTTAAGGCAGACTTTTTCTCAACTCAAACCCAAGATAAAATACATAACATATTGTTACTTTTTTCTTATTGCTGGTGGGCAAAATTTCTTTTAGCTCATTCCTCCACAAAGGCCCTAGTGCTATGCAGGGGTTTCAGTTCCAATCCCCTAGTTAACTCAGACCTGAGCCCTTGTCTCTTGTCCCCCAGAGAGGTTAAACCCTGCTTACTGAGATCTGCAACCCCACCTCACTTCTTTGGCCTCCAAGAGGTTCCCTGAATTTCCTGCAAGCTCAGCTCTGCACTTAAAAAGATGTTTGCTGTGCTTTATTAATAATTCTAGGAATTTGCAAGAGGACTTTTTCAGAATACCTATTTCACTGTAAAGATCGGATGGAACTCGCCTATTTGCACAGCTGTGTATCAGATGCACACCCATCCCCCATGCATTAGATCAATGAGTCATCATGCTGTGGAGCTCAGAATACTTTTTAAGTGCCTTTCAGGTCCATTATATTCTTTGGCAAGCTCAACAATCCCATAAGGTAAACATTACAGGTATCATTATCTTCATTTTATAAAAAAGAAATAGATGTCCACAGAAGCACGTGTCTTCCCCCATCGAGACCAAAAAGCAACTGGAAGCAAAGCTAGGAGCAGCCTCTTGGTTTCACCCACTGTCTTTCCCCTGCACCATAAAGGCTCCTGTCAAAGCAAGACACTGATTGAGTCCCCGGTCTCACCCTGTGGATTCCTCCTCCACACTTCTCTTGAGCTCCTACCATGAACCAGACCCAGGGTCAGGAACTGAAATTAAAAAAACAAAGAGAAGAAAAGAAAGTCCTTCCTGGAGCTCCTAGGCTGGGATGAGAAAATAAGTAAAATCTTCAAGTATACTACACTCAGGTACAAACTGTGGAGAAACAGTAAGGAAAAGAACACTACATTTGCCCAGATGCCATTATTGACCTCTATTTGTAGTATATGATAGAGAAAAATTGCTATTGGAAGCTGGCTGCACATTTTCTCCTGTTCAGCAAAACAAATTGATATTTACAATAAAACCCCTCCATATGCAAAAAATGGAATCCAGAAAATCCAATTGCATGAAATACTTAGGTTGCATTATTGCAAGGTTAATGAAAAGCAATATTTTTCAGAAGGATTTCCGGTTCCTATATAATGTGCATACGTGTGGGACTGTGGGGGCGCTCCTTGAAACTACTTGTTTTTTCTTGGCTGAGACAGGGAGGCAGGGAGACACAGCTCCAGCTAAAACCCTGAACAGGTGGGGAGAGGAAGGGAAGGGCCAGGACCGCACAGGGCTGAGGCTCTGTGCCTGACTAGCTAGAGAAGGCAGGGTGGTGGCCTCCTGCCCCTGGAAGACAGAGAGTGTCCTGATGGGGACATTTCTTGGCTCAGACAGGGAGTCAGGAATGCTTTACATTAAACTAATTTCCGCGTGATCACAGGGGAGTCACTTCTGCACCTCACCACACTCTCCCACACCCCACAAGTGACTGGAATTTAAAATCCAGCTGGGCAGAGGGAGGGGAAATTGTCAGCTGTGTTATATCTGAATTTCACCATCCCAGGGCATCATTATTGCTGGGTTTTATTGTACTTACCTGTGAAAAGATAATCTCCAGCATATCAACTGGAGAAGAAGTAAGACTAAGAGAACTAGAAAACTCTCCATAATAGGTAAGATGAATTCTGAGGGGTGGGAAGATGACACTAGGTAGGAAAATAGAAGAGAGTAAAGCAACAAGAGGCAGGCCAAGAGATGATGCGAAGAGAAAAACAGAGAAGTTTAATGTGGTTTGCTGTGCTGAGCTCAATGTTACCCATTTCCTCTGTCCCTAAAACTTCTATAAACAGCTACACCCACAATCCTGGGTCGGTGGTACTTTGGGGAATGATGGAATCAGAGCAGTGTTCCATGAGGGTGCGGTGGGGTGATGTGCAAGAGACAAAATGCAGAGGGAAGAAATGGACAACTGTGCAGAATCTAGAAACTGGAAACTTGGAGTGACAGGGAGGAATGTGCACAGCCCACTAATTGGTAGGAAATTCTGAGCCCACTGCGCTTAAACATTAAATAAAATTCAAAGAGGCATAAGAAAACTAAATAAATACATCTTGAAGTCTGAATGGAATAGATAACTTTCTAGGAAAACATAATTTGCCTAAAGATTTCTCAGAAGAAACCAAAAATCTAACTGGTCCAATTTCTGGAGAAGAAAGAAAGGAAGTTATCCAACAAATTGCCCCTCAAAAAAGCACAAGGTCCAAGGTTTCCAGCAGAATTATACAAACTTTCAAAGAGCAGATAATTTCAGTTGTATTTGAATTTGTCTAGAGTTTAGAAAGAAAAAGAAACCTTCTAAGTTACTCTTATAAATAGTACTTATAAGTATTATTACTTATAGAGTATTACATTGATATCAAAATCTAATAAATATTTCACATATGTTAAAAACTAAAGACAAATGTCACTTAAGAATACCAATACAAAAACCCTAAATAAAATATTAACCAACAGAATGCAATAGCACATTATAACAACATGTCATATCCAAGTAAAGTTGATTCTACAAAGGCAGAAATGGTGCAAAATTAGGAAATCTATTGATCATTCATTGATTTAAGGAGAAAAGTCATACTGATTCCTTAAAGACTAAAAGGGAATTTGACAAACTTTAATCTCTATTCTTGATTTTTTTAAGCCAAATAAAGTAGAAATCTTTGAATAATTCCATGTGTGTGCATGCACACATGCGTGTGTGTGTCTATATATAAAACACTTAAAGAAATGTAAAGATATATTCATAAAAAAGACAATTCAGCATCATCAAGATGTCAATTTCCTCCTAGGTTAATACATACATCTCTTAATCCAAACAAAAATATCAACAAATTGGGTTTTATCTGTATTTCATTTTTAACTAGACAAATTGGTTCTAATATTCATATGGAACATTAAACAGCCAGAAAATCTCCAAGGAAGGAAAGCAATGAGCAGGCACTACTCTTGCTAAAGCCTTGAAAACTAGAACAGTATGGTTCTGGCACAGAACAGACAGGTGGACTGTGCTGCTTTTTCTCCACTGTATGATATGCCACTTATAGGACATTCTAGAAGAGGTAAAAATGAATGTAGAGTGGGGAAAAAATCAGAACAATGCATCAGAAGAGTGACTCTGTGGGTGGGAATCGGGTGGAGATTGGCAAGGGGCATAAGGGAACTTTCTGGGATGATGGTAACATTCTGTATCTTGATAGGGGTTTAGGTTATACTAGTGTATGCATTTCTCAAAGCTCACTAAATATCCCCTTAATAGTTTCATATTTTGCCACATATAGACTTTACATCAAAACAAAACAAAAAAAGGATCAACAAACATCAAACTCTAGTTAGTGGTACACATGTGGATTTACCTAGGAGGGAGCGTACTGATATTCTGCAATTTAACTTTAAATGCAAAAATAAGATAAATAAAGGGATGAATAGAGGGAGAGAGAGATAAATGGGTACATGATAAAGCAAGTATAGTAAAATTTTAATGGTAGTATCTAGGTGGTGGGTATAGGAGTGTTTGCTGCAAAATTCTTTCAACTTTGCTCTATATTTTAAATTTTTAATAAAATTTTTGTAAATGCTGGAAGAAAAAATTCTGACACTGCTACAACATGGATGAACCTTGAAGATATTATACAAGTGAAATAAGCCAGTCACAAAATGACAAATCACAAAACGTGATTCCACTTACACTTGGTACCTAAAGTCTCACTTCACAGAGACTTGACTTCTAAAGTCTCTCCTTTCCAGCAAATTAAAACTCAGGCTTCACAAAAAGGGGGAGAGAAATGAATCTGAATGTAGAAAGTAGAATAGTGGTTGCCAGGGGATGGCAGGGCTGGTAATGGGGAGGTATTTCTCAAAGTGAACAAACTTTCAACGAGTTGAAAAATATTCTGTGGATGGATGGTGGTTATGGTTGAACAACAATGTGAATGTACTTAATGCCACTCACTAAACTGTACACTTAAAAATTATTAACGTGGTGAATTTTGTGTTGTGCATATTTTACCAAAATAACAAAAGTAATTTTTTAAAAGTAATTTTTTAAAAGTAAAAATAAAACTACTAGGAAAAAATGAGAGAATACTTTTATAACCTTGGATAAGATTAGCAAAGGCCTTTATCTTTATGACTCAGAATCCAGACATATTTATCACAGAATTGTTTACAATAAATAAAGAAAACTGGAAACAACCCCCATATCCATCAACTGGAGAGCGAGAGGTAAAGTATACCATATACACAGAAAAACACCCATTAAAAACAATGATGTATATCTATATTGATAAAAAATTGCTCACAAAATATTGAGTGGAAAGCATTATATTATAAAATAGCATGTATAAAGTCATACCATTTATATAAAATGTGTGTGTGTGTTTGTGTGTTCACACTCGAGTGCACACACCTAAAGAGACACTTGGAAGGATGTTCACCAAGATATTAACAGTGGTTATCTTTGGTTAACAGTGGTTAATACTTTACCCTTTGCACTGTTCTACACTGACATTTTTCCAACAAGCTTGTATTATTTTTATAAAAATAATAAAGGCATTTTCAACTCATACTAAAATACTAAAAAAGCTGGTACTATCTACTACCAGATGATCTCCTTGATCCCTTCTGGCTATAAAAATTCATTAATGTTATTTATGCCCAAATGATGAGCAAGGATTGTGCGTGTGTGTGTGTGTGTGTGTGTGTGTGCGTGCGCGCACGCGCGCACACCAAGTTAGCCCTCAGGAAAGAAGAACTCACTGAAACTTGGGTTAAGTCTCTCCTTTCTAGCAAGTTAGAAGTCAGATTTCACGAAGGAGAAGAGGCGAATCCGAATGGCTGAAAGCTAAACCTGGATCAGTCTTTGTAAAAGTTCCAGTGACAGCATTACTCACAAATTCCAAAAGTGCTGTCATACAAACAGCTTAGACACAGGTGAAGATGACATGCTCTGGAAAACTGTCAGATGACCCCAAAATGATTTGTGAAGGCATTAATACTGGTGATATAAATGCATGTAAGAAGAGTAAATAAATGTTTTGGGCACATAACAAACATGCAGATATTCATTAAGTTATTGAATAAATCAGGTCTTAGGAAAACCAAAAACATAATGTTTCATGAAATGTAAGAGAGGAAAAAGGAATATTCTAAGCTAATGTACTTTCTGCAACCTGAGATTTTTAACTAGGTGTAACAAAGTAACAAATAAATATTAAAAATACACGTGATTTTTTTTTCTAGTCCCCTCAAAGTCTGTATGTTCAAGTAGGACATTTTAAAAAAAGTTTTTCTGAGGAATCTTCTCAAAGGGGTAAAAGAGGACTCACCTTGTATTGGGGGTCATTTCATTATGAGACAGCTTGAAAAGCGACACAGGGAGCAGGCAGTGGTCTGGGGCCCCTACTTACCTGGCACTCTCATCCTCTCCCCCTTTCCCAACCCAGTGGAGCCCGATCTCAGAACATAATAACAAAGCAAAACGTTGGAGGCTGGAGAGGGGCTGGAGCAGACAGCACACGCCTCCTCTCCCTCTCCCTGGGGAGGCCACAATTAGCATGGCTGTGGAAAAAGTGACAGGGCGGAAAAAGCAAAAACTCTTGCTGGCTGGCTTACAGACTAGTCATTGCCAAGGCCACGCGGTGAGTAAAAATCCCTGCAGAAGAACAGTTTTCCCCTGAGTTGGGCAGGGGCTGGTTCTTAGGGAAGGGACCTAAGAATTCTGAAAGGCCAGGGCAGTGGGCTGTGGGCTGAGAGCTTTCCTCCGCCCCTCCCTCAGCAGTGCAGAGGGCCTGGATGCTGCGCGGGACCTCCTCTCCACCCACGCAGCCTTCAGGCACGACGCGACCCGATGTACCTGCCAGTGGAGCCTTAAGAGTCCAGTCAGGGCGCTCAGGGCTGATGGGCACTGATTCGTAAATGGGGGCCTAGGCCAAGCTGACAGGACACATTGAGAATCTTGGATCTAAGATCACAGGATCCTCCCGTCCTCTCTCCCTCCCTCTGGGATGCAGAGGCTCAGAGTGTGCTTGGGAATGACCTAGATATTTATTCGGGGCAGGGGTGAGAAGGGCCTCTGGGAAATCCCTGCCCTTAATGTGCGGTCAGGAAAGGAAAGAGAGAGAGAGACATCCCTGCCCCATTCCACAAGGAAACTCAAAATGTAATCTTGGAAGGATTTGTCCAAGTGGTTAATCTCTATAAAGAAACAGACCACACTGTGCATTAGAAACAAAGTGACGTTTTGATGTCCATTTTGACAGTCATTTTGACATGGCTGCTTTGTTTCTGTTTTTTGTTTTTGTTTTTGTTTTTGTTTTTGACATGGTTGATTTGATGTGACCAACTGTTTTTTAAAACAGTTATTATAAGCATCATGCACAGCTTAATCAGCTAGTCGCATCCTTTGTCTCCCACCCAAATCAGAGACATAGGATTAGGATGTCACTCAGGCAGGTATAGAGCACTGGACTCACCAGATTCTTACTCCTCCCTCATAGGAGGGCAGAAGTTCCTTGGCATACCTTAAACGTCACTCATTGTGACCAATGAAAAATTATTCCTGATTACCTTTCGTCTGATTTTTAAATCTTTAACACAATTAGACATTACATAATTGGAGCAGCTGGAGGAATAAGTGAAGAATGTGGGAATACACTTCTTATTGACTATATCTGAATAGGGTGTTAACTACCCACCCCTAGAAAGCAGATTAACACACATACACACACACCACCGCCCAGGCTGAACAGTTTGAGTAAATTACAGACAATATGACACCAAGGATGACATATGTATGTGGAATCTATGTCCTTACCCCAGAAGTAGGTGCTTTGGGCCCCAACCCTCTAACACCAAATGCCTTGAGTTTTCTTGCTTTCTTCCCCTATGCTTTCAGTAATTCTCTGGTTCTACATCCTTCTCTTTACTACTTTTCTCACTACACTTATTGTTTTATTTCCACAGAATAATCATCATGACATTGTAAAAAGAGACCTGGACTAGAAATCAAAAGATCTCTATCCTAGCTCTGCCAGTCCATGGGCTGTGGGACTCCAGGGAAGAGTCCGGTGTGTATACATCTACATGTACAGAGTCTACATCTTTATTTATCTGTAAAGATAACTAATATTTAAGTGATTATCATGTCCCAAGGCATGTACTAAGTTACTTTAATAAATCACCTTGTTTAGGTGAGGTCAATACCATTTCCATTTCTATTTCCATTTCCCAGATAGAGAAATGGGCCCACAGAAGGCAAGTTCCTGTAGCCAGGATGTATCAGAGCCAAAGATTAAGATTCCAGAACCTATTTTCTTGGTACCTGCTTCCTGGAAGAATTAATAATGGGCCACCTGGAAGTCTAACTAATCGCAAGTGATCTAGGATAAAGCATGTCACGCATAAAAAATAAAAGTTGATTTAACTCTTCTTTCTTGGGGCTTCCTAGGTGGCGCAGTGGTTAAGAATCTTCCTGCCAATGCAGGGGACATGGGTTCGAGCCCTGCTCCAGGAAGATCCCACATGCCACAGAGCAACTAAGCCCATGTGCCACAACTATTGAGCCCATGTGCCACAACTACTGAAGCCCACACACTTAGAGCCTGTGCTCCACAACAAGAGAAGCCACAACAATGAGGAGCCTGTGCACCACAATGAACAGTAGCCCCCACTCACCGCAACCAGAGAAAGCCCTCACGTAGCAACAAAGACCCAACACAGCCAATAAATAAATAAACAAAATTTTTTTAAATTGTATACATCTTAAAAAAAAAAAACTTCTTTCTTTATTAAAGGGCAACAATAAGGCCACGTGTCTCATCCACCTCAGAAAGCTGTCCTGAAGATCAAATAATAAAGAGACTCTCTAGGGGCTTTCTAAGCTGTAAAGTGCTGTACGGCTGTGAAGCACCCTCCCCCAAGCTCTCCACCCAGCAAGAGCAAATACACCACTGGTGGCTCAGGGCTAAACAAGTTACTCAACTCTGCTCTAAGCTGAGACTGGCTTTACAAGCAGTGACTCAAGTAACCGCCAGGGAAGAGAATCAAAGGAAAGTGATTCAGAGACTTTTTGCCTTGATAGGGCACTGGGACCCAGGCTGGCCTCCCTAGAGGGAAGACAGTGTGGAACTGGGGGCAGGTCCTGCAGGTAATGCCAAACCCACAGGGGTCCAGCACTTACCCATCACACCTCCCTTCTCATCAGTGTTGCCAGTCACTAACCTAAGCTTTTAGAAGGCCACTTGTGTCTGTTTAAATTAACTTGGAACAGGGAAATACCTTAGACGATGCTGTGAGTATTAAAGATTAAGACACTAGTGGCATCACCATCCACCCTCTGGTCTTTAAAAGTGATGAAAGCTTTGTTTTATTTTTACATTAATCAGTCCTTTTAGTTCAGTTTAAAATTTCCAAAAAATTTAATCCAAAAGTAAAAGCATCACTGGTAAAGAATCATAATTATCCTGTCATTTTAGAAATTAGCAATAGCGGTTGCTGAGGGCCTGGGCAGGTGACGCAAAGAGCCTGGGCAAATGAAAGCTGCCTAGGATCTAGAGTCTTTCCATAGCATCTGTCAAGATCCCAAATCAAGAACTCAATAATGGTTAACACAATGTATCTAAGAGTAGTATTCTTCCTAGGTGGTTTCTATGCATTGACCAGTGGTTTTCAAAGTGTGATCCCTGGACCAGTAGCATCAACAGCATTTGGGAACTTGTTAGGAATGCAAATTCTCAGGTTGCTTGCCAGACTTACTACTCAGAAACTCCGAAGGTGGGGCCCAGGAATCTGTTTTAGCCAGTCTCCAGGTGACTATGATATAAACACTGGTGGTAACAGAATCACCTGGGAGATCTGGTTAATCAACACCCCAGCCCTATCTCATATCCACAAGCCTGGGCTTCTGAAATTAGCTCTCTGGGTGATTAACATAAACACCAAAATTTAAAAACCACTGATCCTAATGTATGAGTGGACTGAATTAGAGGCAAATAGTGGTAAAGGGATTAATAGCCCACCAAGGTGATATGACGTTTACTTTAAGCTGAAAACATCTGATCAGCAGCAACAGCAAGAAACACTTTCTAAACTTAGGCAGAGCCTCCCGAAGATACAGCTGCCATTGACCACCCGCCTCCCCCAAGGGAGTTTCCAGATTGGGAAAAGACTGACCCCTAGCACTGGGAAGTACACAAATTCAGCTGTCCATTAGCATCAAAAAGCCCAATAAAACCTTTCATATTTCCCGCTGAAGCCCTAAACAGCCTCTCTTTCTTTGTCAAGCTGGTATATAAACCTCTGCCTCTAGCTATTCAGCAAGTTACTCATTACTAAGTACTCCCTCGGGTGAATATAAATAAACCTTGTCTTTCCTCCTCTTAAGCTATTGTCAGTTAATTTGCAGCCTCCTGACTATAAACCTAAGTGGGTAGAAGAAAACTTTTCCTCCCAACAGCTGTAACCTTATCAGGAGTCACAGAGGATTTAGATGGAAACCATGAAGCAGACAATAAAATTCAGCAAGACAGGGAATTCCCTGACTGTCCAGTGATTAGGACTTGGTGCTTTCACTGCCACAGCCCAGGTTCCACCAGCCCTGGTCAGGGAACTAAGATCCCACAAGCTGTGCGATATGGCAAAAAACAAACAAACAAACAAACAAAAAACCCAGCACGACAAGACCATCATTTGACAAATATTGGTTGCGGTTTGAAACCAGTTCTTGCAGGATATACCTTTTCCAAAGGTTAAAACAGCAGGACAAAAAAAAAGTGGGGGTGGGAGGGTGGCAATAACAACTGATAATTGAAAAAGCCCCAATAATTTTAATACACAGATTATTAACCAAAAATCACCATAATCAATAATGTCAGCAAGTCTCTCCCCATCCAGAGGAATTTCTGACAAAAGTGAGGAGCCTCAGATACTCTACTGCTGATTATTACACAATAGACAGGTAGCTGTGGAAGGTTTTCTGTTTATCTGGTTATTGGTTTATTCTGAGATATCTTTTTATTGAAAATGGATCAAACTGATCCTTACCTTCTACCAGTGAGTGGGGCCGCAAAGCTCTGAAAAACAAACATCCAAAACTCCATGCTTAATATAAACCAGGTCCCCACTTGGGTTTTGAGACCATATCTTCACAACAGTACCATGAGAGAGGAGGAGGGAATTATCACCATCCTTAGCAAGACAAATCTCAGAGGCTCAAAGCCTTTAATGTAGATGAGGAGAAACAGCTGGCCCTACTGCCCTGACTCTGCACCCTCAGTCTTACTTTCCCTTTCAAGCTTTTTGGTTTTGATTACCACCACAATAATATCCAAGATAACTGTTTCTTCCTCAATACTCTGACATCTCCCTTCCAGGACCAATGTACTTTTCCTTGGTTCCCGAGTATAGCTCAGACAAAACAAAGCTTTCAAAGGACGTTCTTAATAGTAAACTAAAGGACTGGAAAATGGGAAATAAACCCACAGCACTTAAGACAAGTAGTATAGAGAAGTAGATAAGAATATAATTCCAGAACTAGACTACCTAGGTTTAAATTCTGGCTGTCATGTACTAGCTGTGTGACCGGTTATTTAACCTCCCTGTGCCTTGATATCTTCATCCATAAAATGATAATTAAAGGACCCATCCCACCATCTCAAAAATAACAACTGGTATATAGCACACATGTATATATTCAGTTTGGTTTGTAAAGTACAAGTTTTGGTTTGCAGCATAGCAACTTTTCTCCCAGATTCACAAGTTCTGTACTGTTCTACCCAATATCGAGAGAAATCCAATCTAATCCAACAAAGGGCCACCCAGGTTCACAGGTAAGGGCAACTCACCTCATTTTTAAAGATGATAAAACTGAGCCTTATCTGCACTTCCAACTATCTAAATCCACCACACTTCAAAGACTCAAGCTCAAATACCATTTTTTAAGAGCAAAATATAGAAATTGAATAACTCTGTGTAAGTATTCTAGGTGATATAAAATTCAGAATGTCATTTTTAATTTGAAACATTCCTTACAAAATAAAATGGAAGGAATGGAAAAAAAGGTATTTTTGTATAATCAAAAAGTTAAAGTATTTCCAAGGTGTATTCATCAAATCCAGAAATTTATTCAATGCAAATTCCTAGAAATTAGTTTTCAGGAATTATAAATGCGTGAATTAATTGCAATATACAACTCTTCTATCCATAGCATCAAAAGCATAAGGAAAAATAGGGTAATATTCTTCCATAGATATATATATTTGTAATTCAACTGATATCTCACACACACACACAACACACACACGCAATCTAATATTGAATTGTTTCATAAACGAAGTCCATGTTTCATCCAATGGAACTGATAGACTATGATAAGATTATATAATAATGAAATTTGCATCCTACACATTAGAAAACATTAAGCCTCCAGATATTTTAATAATGCCTTACGTTTGTACAGTACTTATAGTTTACAAACCAATTTTATCTCCATAATTTCCTTTGAGCTTCATGGCATAGGAGATGGCACAACTCTATTTGTACTCATTTTAAAAGAGCAGATAGTACAGGCTTAGAAAATATAGGTCTCCCGGCCTAGAAGGCAGAGCTTCGCAGGACCCAGATATCCTGACTCCAAATCTGGTTCTCTTTCCATTAACATCACAAAGATATCCTATGAATGGAAAAAAATTAACATATTTTGTAATAATAAATCCCCCCCAGCAAGGATATTGTGCATGTATCTTCTTTTAATTTTTGTTTTAAAAGGCTGTTTGAATGAAACAAGAACAAATAAAAGCTAATAGATAAACTCACAATATTTTTAAAAGAAAATTCTCAAGGGAATAAGGTTACCTGTATCCTTACCTCTCATGAGTCAAAGTGTGAGCCAATCCGCCCTCCACTAACCTCATCTTTCTCTTGAGGGGAACTAATATTGCCCACTGAATCTACTGAATTCTTCTTGAAAACTCACCAGACAATAGCAATGAGCATCACAGCTTTGCTTGGGATGAAGTGGGGATTTACGTATGAGACCAAAAGCCCAGCTGATGTATTTGGTAACTTTTCTAGTGTGATTTTTTAAATTACATGTACCAACTAAGGACTTTTCCTCCCACTTACACAAAACAGGACTTACCCTATGAAATGGACCTTTGAATATCTCAAACTAAAAATTGAAAATTTTCCACAATCCCCTTCAGTTTCAGCTGAAGAGTTTTAGAAATCTGGTTCAGGTATCTCATCAATATTTGCACAGCACTTGACAGTTTCAGAGTGCTACTGCATGCACTGTGTCTGGTTAGATTTTACAGCTATCTATTGAGAAATGTATTATCTTCCCTATGTCAGAGATGATAAAGTTGAGGAACAAGGAGAGCATCCTGCCCCAGATCACAATGAAAGCAGGAGATGAAGACTCAGACCCACCACTGACTCCAAATCTCATGTGTTCTTTTCACTTCTCCCTTGCTGCCTACCCTTGTGTCCTCCCCAACCACACACCCCAAGTCCCTTCAGAAGAAACTAGCTCAACTACTAGACATGGATAAGTCTTAGACAAGCAGGAATCTCCTGCCCTTTTCCCAATTTCCCTGGGAGAAAGGTGTCCCTCCTTTACCCTTGTCTTTCTTAGACAACAAGGAAGACGTCTCCCCATGGTGCCAACACCAGTACAAAGATGGGGAAAGGGATCCTTACGGTGTAAACTGCCTTGTCAGCTACTGTTTAAATCCCTGTGAAAGATGATCCTTATGAAATGACCCTTTATTGAAAAAAGTCAGAAATGAGTCTTAACTTGTGGGAGTTAATGGGCAAGTTTTACCAGCAAAAGGTTATGGGCAAGAGAACAAGAAAAGCGAAATCCTTTTGGGAGACAGAGCCTTCATTTCTCCCCCTGAAGGGAAAGAGGGCCCTCAGTGGATCTCCACGGAGCAACTACTCGCGATCCTCGCGCAGGAGGAGACTTACCCGCGGCGCTGGGGCTTCGGGACAAGCGGGGCTGAGACATACTAGCCTCGCTCTTCAGCACCGGGGACAGTTCCGGACTCGCTAACCGGGCGCGCGCTGCCCGGCTCGGCACTACCGGCTGAGCCTCCCAGGCTGCGGTCCGGGGGGCGGTCTCTGCACATCCTGGTCCAAGCCTCCGCGTCTTGGGGAGCGCGAAAGGGTCTTTCCGGGCAGCGGGAGCTGCCGGTGGCGCCTCGGGCTGTGGAGGCGACGAGCCCAACTGCACCACAGCGTTGCGGGACCGCGCCAGCGCCGAGGAGACGGAGCCCATCTCGCAGGGCCGGGCTGGGCCCAGGTGAGCGGCCAAGGCTCCCGGTGGGACCCACAGCCCTTGCCTGCCCAAAGGTTTACTCTCTCCTCGCGTCGGAGCGCCCGCAGCCTCTGCTCCGCCTGTGACTCCGCGGGTTGCGGCCCCTCCTCAGCGGAGGAGGAGGAGGAGGCTGCAGGGAGGGCTGCGTGCCCACCCCGGGTGGACTGAGGAGAACCCGGGCGGTGTCCGCGCTTGTCTGATAATCCGGGGGGAACGAGGACACTTGGAGGGGTCGGTGTGCAGAGGTTGTCCAGAGACTTTACTAGGGATTGGGGGCGGGGGGAGGAAGGGGCGTGGCATTAAGTGAGGGATACTTTTTTTCTCTACTTTCTGCACTTTGTTCACCTGGGGCCAAAGGACTGGCACGTCCTTCCTGCTCCTTCCAACACATCTGGGCCGCCTCTGTCCCCCAGGAGGATGGAGGGTTTAGCGAGGGCAGAGGAGGAGCCTACATTTGTTTTCTTCTCAATTACTCTTCTTAGAGCCAATATTACTACTCTTCCAGGCTGTGCTTTCCAGCTGAACCCGGCTCGGCTCCTGACTGTCCCTGAGGAGGGCTTGGCAATCCCCTTCCCCTGCGTGCCTCCTCCCATGCCCCTCCCCCTGGCAGCCTCCCCCTTGTGAGGACCAAGAAACTTCCCACCCTTCCGGTGGGGGACTGAGGCCAGAGAGGGCAGCCAAGGTGCAAGGGGAGGTAACTCTGCTAGTTCTCCTCAGGAAAGCAGGGAGGCAGGCGCAAACCAGCCCCTGGGGGCTCCCATGAAGGGAAGCCAGAGCAGCCAGGGACCCTATTAACGGACCTGCCCTGCTGGCCCCACCCCTTCTCTGAGTGCAGTGAGAAGGTGGTGATGCCTAATGCAGATCCAGAAGCAGGAAGAGCAGCCTGAGATTAAGTTCCAACTGAAACCCTGTTGCCCAGAGAGTTTAGGTCTTGCCCAAGGTCACAGCTAGTTAGTTAGTAATGGAGCTGGATCTTGTGCCTGGGGTCCTTTTTCTAAACCCAGTCTCCTAACCTCACTGCTCCCCATGCTGAAGTTTAGAGGCATTGAATTATGAAGCAAGATGACTGCGAAATACACAGCATACCTGAGGTTGGAATGTGTGAAGGGAGAGTGACTTTATCAGGGATTCCTCAGCTGGCCTGGGACCCAACCTCCCCTCCTCCCTCAGTGCCCAACACTGATATGACTCGTGGCACTGTCACCTGTGAAATGCCATACAAAGTAATACTATTAGAGAGGTGGCTTCCAGATCAGCAAACCCCAAAGTGGGAGCAGAAGAGGAAAAATGTTTTAGAATGTTCAACTGGCGTTTAAGTCAGAGGATTAACTGAAATGGAACAGCTGTGGGTCCAACACAGCTCTCTGTCCTTGGCATTGTTTCCTGTGAAGTGGGCAGAAACTGAAGTCCTAGGCCCTGAGCTAACATTACATGAAAATGGAAATGGAAATGAAAATGGAAAAGGAAAGCAACAGTGTCTATCAATCCATTTGTGTGTATGGCTATATTAACTTCTTTCTAATTTTTAAGCACTTTTTATTCTTTCTTTCTCACTTGATGGACAAGTAAAAATCCTCTCTCTGGGCAAAGGACCTTTTACAAAGGGAGCTCCCTGGGCAGACATTTCCTCTTCCTGTACCTTGACTTGATTTTCCTGCAAACCTGACATAGGCACCGTTAGCAGTAATGTAAACGTGGGCATGGAAGGAGGTGAGGAAGGAGGTGTTCTGGACCTACTTCAGAGTACATACTCCACTTGACAGTGCCCACTAGGAAAATATTTACATGAACATAACACTTTTGAATGGGATGGTAAAGATCTGCTACCCTACACCCTCAGAGTGCCCCCTGCCACACTGATTGACCCACGCCATTCCCCAGGGGACACACACACACACACACACACACACACACACACACACACCCTCCTCCAGGAGGGAGGTTAAACTCAAGTAACAGTCTGGTTGTTGATGCTGCTGCTGCTAATCAGATTCTCCCCAGTTCTCCTGTAAGTGGGAAGAGGTGAGCCTGGGAAACTGAACAATCCTCCCTGTTTCCTTTTCCACTTGCATTAAAAAAAAAAAAAGTAGAGGGACCATGAATGGTGAGCTAGAGCTTGATTAGAGGAAGCTGTTAGAGAATATGCCAGCTGTAGGTGATGTCATTCTCATGCTCTTGTTTTCCTCTTCCAGGCCTCTGACCTCTTCCATCAAGGGCAGGAGCGCTCCTATCCAGCCAGACTTCCACCAGTAGATGCTCAGCGGAGTGTGTGTTGGTGGGCCTCAGATAGATCTGACTCACCCATCAACATCCTTCGAGGATGTCACTAGTTGAGTGACTTTGGATCTTGGAGGTTTTACCACTGACAGTGTTGAATACTGCCTGAAAACAGTGATGGTGGAGAACTCCTCTGTCCTTTCATGTCCTGGAAAATAGGCTACGACAAAAAAACCACCCTTTCCCAGATGACTTAGATAACACTCAAGGATGCCCCTTTGCTTACTTATGAGAAGTGTAGACACTGACCCTACAAATGCCCATTCTTTGCCTCATAAATGATTAGCTGAACTCTTTCATCCCCACTGATCAATCGGACAAAATGCTTGTTAACCAAACTGCAGGTAAGCTCTTTCCTCCAGGCCGCTGAACTTTGGCCCACTGTCAGCCTGAGCCAGCATACAGCCCTTCCTGAGAACTGAACTGGACATTAAAATTTGAATTTCATACAATTTTCACTTGTCACAAAATATTACTCTCTTCATTTTTTCCCAACCGTTAAAAATTATAAAAATCATTCTGAGCTCTAGGAGTGTACAAGAGCAGGCAGCAGGCTAGATTTGACCTGTGAGCTATCATTTGCCAACCCTTGCTCTAGACATTCTAATGAAAGAGTTTATTGTGAAAAGGAAGAAAGCCCCCTGGTGAAGTTTTCAGATCTGTGTGATTGGGAAAACAAAGTAAATTTACCATTGCTGAGATTTGTTTGGGAATAAGATATTCAATTTATTTTAAAATTTCAAATAACATTTTTAAAGAGCTTGAGATTTTTCTTTTTTCTCAAAAGGAGCATGGGTTCCCATAGGTTAAGAAACACTCCTCACCACAATCACCAAACATCCAATAGGGTGGCTGCTCTAAAAAAAACAAAAACAAACAAAAAAAACATAAAATACTATATTTTACAATACATCCTTGTATGGACAAGGATACAGAAAAATTGGAATCCTGTGCACTGTTGACAGGAATGTAAAATGGTCCAGCTGCTATGGGAAGCAGTATGGCAGTTCCTCAAAGAGTTAAACATAGAATTATCTCATGATCCAGCAATACCAGTTCTGGATATGTACCCAAAAGAATTGAAAGCAGGGTCTCAAAGAGATTTCCTTGTTCCTAGTGGCATTATTCACAACAGCCAAAAGGTAGAAGCAACCCAAATGTCCACCAATAGATGAATGGATTAAAAAATGTGGTAAATACATACAGTGGGATATTATTCAGTTTTTAAAAAGAAGGAAATTTTGTCACACTATCACATGGATGAACCTTGAGGACATTATGCTCAATGAAACAAGTTAGTCACAAAAGACAAAGACTGTACAATTACACTTTTATGAGGTGCCTAGAGTTGTCAAACTGATAGAAAGGAGAACGGTAGTTGCCAGGGGCTGAGGGGAAGAAGAGATAGGGAGTTGTTAAATGGGTACGAAGTTTCAGTTTTGCAAGATGAAAAGTTCTGGAGATGGGTTGCACAACAATATGAATATATGTAACACCACTGAATCATACACTTATAAACGATTACAATGGCAAATTTTATGCTATATATATTCACCCACAATTTTTAATCCAATTATTTAAAAGGAAGGAACAAATGAAGAAAGATTCCCTAAAGCAACACAGAATCAACCTCTGTCTTCTTCTAGGTAATAAAATTGTGAGTATATGAAGACAGGTATTGTGCTCCCACCAACCTTCTCTTTTTTAAGCCAACTGTTAACTTCATCAGCTCATCCCCATATGACAGGCTGCTCAGACCCTTTGTTCCCCTCCATTGTGTTTCTCTTAATACTCTATAGATGTTGTTGTTGTTGTTGTTGTTCGCAGTGGTGGTGGTGGGTCGTGGTGTTTAACGTTTACCTTAAAGTTGAATTCCAAGACAGAAGACCAGGATCCAAGTGTGGTCTAATCAGGACAGAATGAATACTTTGGAGCTCTTCCTTTCTATATAATCCAGCAGACTCTGGACTTCCATCCATGTGTTCTGAGAATGCCATCTACTAAAACCCCAGGCCTGTTTTGTGGAAGCTACTTTCCCCATTTGGTACATGGGCCTTTGAACCTAAATGAAGAATTTTTAATATATTTCTATTCTACTTAATTTCATGTCTTGCCTCAGCTGTGTTAAATTAAATTAAATTGAACTACTTCTAAGAAGCAAAGAATGGAAGGGGGAAAAAAAACTAGATTTCATGGTCTAAGTAAAAAAAGACCAAATCTGAAAGTCACGTGAATCTCCCTTCCCAGCTTTTCAACTATTCTTCACATGATAAATTTCAACAACTGAGCTTTCTTAGATCAAGGCTGAGACAAAAATATTGCACATGTGGCAAATCAGTTTTGTTTAGTGTGCCTGCATTGGATTGGTAGTGGCTGCCTGCAGCACTGTGTTTAGCAGGAATCTGGTGCCACGTGAAGGCAGAGCAGGGAAGATGCAGGGATAGATTTTAGGTGTTTGTCAAAGAGACAAGTATGCCACGGATTTCCCAGCAAGGCCCCATGGGTTTTACTGTGGTTGAATTTCTGCCAAAGTCCTGTGATTGAAATCTAAAGGCTCTTAGCGGCAGTGCTTCAATTGCTCTTAATTGTCATTACCCTGTAGTAGGAAATAAAGCTAGAAAAGGAAACCTAATATCTGTAATTCCCTCAGATTTTAAAGGACATCTGCACATACTGGGCTGGTTATTCTGTTTTGTCCCCTCCCACCCAGTTCTAAGCCAGAGTCTAAAACAGGAACAGGAACCAATTCTAAAGGAAGCCGAAGACAGAGAAGACATTATGATGTTATTTTTAATTATAGATAATATAATATGACATACGCATGTGAAAATATCTTTTCAATTTTATATGAAATTTATATGTGGAGTGTGTGTGTGTGTATGAATCCATCCTCACTAACACAGAAAGACATATACCTTATACCATATACCATATACAAGGACATATAAAATCACGGCAGAAATACATAGGAAAAGGAACGACTAGTCTCAATATCTTCTGTATTGCCAGCTGTTCTATTTAAAGATATTCAGTGTATGTTTATGTTATGAGGCAAACAATGGCCCCCAAGCCAAATTTGGTCTGTCACCTGTTTTTACACAGCCTGTGAGTTAAGAATGTTTTTTATATGTTCTAAATTTTTGAGAAAAAATAAAAAGAATATTTCATGATATGTGACAAGGGTGTGAAATTCAATGTTCAGTGTTCCTAAATAAAACTTTAGTACTGGAACAGACCAAAACTCATTCCTTTACATATTATCTGTTGTTGCTTTTGCTCTGCAACCCTAGAGTTGAGTCATTTTGACAGAGACTGAATGTCCCACAAAGCCAAAATATTCACTATCTGGCCATTTACAGAAAAGGTTCTGAGGGAAAGTGGCCATGATCATGTCCAGGACTTAATTTCTTTTACAGATTCAGCATTGAAACCTCGATTTTGGATCCAAAAGTAGGTAAGATTTCAAGCAACTTGGGGTTAGTACTTACCCATGTAATTTTATTACAATAGATCTTAATCTAAAATAATTTAATAAATAATAGATCAGTCTGGATGTTTTGATAAAATATCAAAATACAAATGGCTATTGTAATTAATATATTAAATATTAAAATTGTATTAATTACAATATTAAATTTATTTTTTTAGTTTTAAAAATTATTAAATAAAAATTATTACAACAACCATTTTCTTTTGAAGTAGTAAACAGCAAATAGCCTAACACCTGGCATATACTGGGCATGCAATGAATGTTTGTTTTATTTAATTAAAATAAATCTTCTATTTCAATTTATTAAACAAAGCACATATTCTAAAGGCTATTATTTTCAGAGCTCGCTCTAGCAAAGGAGTCAGCCACCATCACTTACATTTTGGCAGAGACTCAAAGTCAGGTAGAGGAGTGGAAAAGCTTTATGGTGGAAAAAACGGAAGACCTAAGGTGTGCCCTGACTGAAAGCTGTTGGCATGGGAAGCTGCAGGCAGGCTAACTAGAAGTGGAGCATCTTATGTGATTAGTTAGGGGAGCATATTTGACTTTCTCCAGTTGGTCCAAAGTTGGAAGTAGGGGCAAAAATTAGAGAAGCTGTCAGTTATTAATCAAGTCTTGACCATTTGGGGCTAATTGCTATGGGAGTTGCTTGGTTTTCTAGACTGGCTGCTGCAGATAGAAAATCAGAGTTATATTTTCATATATGTCTATTTGTATATTAGTCTGTCAAATGCAAAAGGCTAAAATTCACTTCAATCCCACAAACATTTACACAACCACCATCTACATGCCAGGAACTGCATCAAATGCTAGGAATAAAGAGATGAAGAGGACATGGCCACTGCTCTACACTGTGAGGGAGAGCCTATATAAAGGAGCCTATTAGGAGAACAGTCAATCCCCTTATCTCTTGCAGAGATGAATTAAAGTTTCTCTTAAAAGAGCTATTGACCTAGAACCCTCCAAAAGAAATTTCACTGCCTTCAAAGGTAATGCAAGGTCCTTAGAGTTAGGAAATGCTTTTTACATCTATCCTGCTGTCAAGACAATATTCTCAAAGCTTACCCAGCAAAATGAGAAATCTATGAAATTTCTTTACTTAACATCTTTTGAAATTTAAGTTCTGCCAGTTTTTCAAATGAAGTCTTTGATTCACTGTTGCTTCCACTCTCAAAAACCAGAAAAGTGAAAACTATAAAAATTACACTAAGCTAAGGGGCACCAGCTTCCCAAAACCTGTCTGTTGGGACTTCCCTGGCAGTCCAGTGGTTAAGCCTTAGCCTTCCAATGCAGGGGGTGCAGGTTTGATCCCTGGTAGGAGAGCTAAGATCCCATATGCCTTGTGGCCAAAAAACCAAAACATAAAACAGAAGCAGTATTGTAACAAACTCAATAAAGACTTCAAAAAAATGGTCCACTTAAAAAAAAAATGTTTAAAAAAATTTTTTTAAAAACCAGTCTGTTGATTTTTCAGAAACATATTCTTTTTTTTTTTTTTTTGGCACACGGGCTTAGTTGCTCCGCGGCATGTGGGATCTTCCTGGAGCTGGGATCGAACCCGTGACCTATGCATTGGCAGGCGGATTCTTAACCACTGCGCCACCTAGGAAGCCCCTTCAGAAACATATTCTTGAATACTGAATGGCACCAATTATACCTCTCTGTCCCAATCCCAATGTTCTACCTGGAGCCCTGCTTCCCCCTCCTCACTGTAGTTAGGGCTGCTCCCCTCCTCTGTCCTGGGATCTTACAAGCCCTGCTGGGTTCACTGAGGCTTCTTAAGAAGGCAGGGAATACCATACGCTAACTCATATGTATGGAATCTAAAAAAATGGTACTTATGAACCCAGTGACAGGGCAAGAAGAAAGATGCAGATGTAGAGAACGGACTTGAGGACACGGGGTGGGGGTGGGGGGCGAAGGGGAAGCTGGGACGAAGAGAGTAGCACTGACATATATACACTACCAAATATAAAACAGATAGCTAGTGGGAAGTTGCTGCATAACATGAGGAGATAAACTCGATGATGGGTGATGCCTTAGAGGGCTGGGATGGGGAGGGTGGGAGGGAGTCGAGGGAGGGAGGGGATATAAGGATATATGTATAAATACAGCTGATTCACTTTGGTGTACCTCAAAAACTGGCACAACAGTGTAAAACAATTATATTCCAATAAAGAGCTTTAAAAAAAAAAAAAAACCCACACACACAAAAAAAACCCACAGAAACAATATGGCTTAACTTTTACAAAAAAAAAAAAGAAGGCAGGGAATGGGCTTTCAATACAGTATTCATATAAAGCAATAAATATTAATGTTATGAAAAAAAAGAAGAAGAAGGCAGGGAAGTAGGCCGCATCCAAAGGGAGGAGTGAAGAACCAGGCCAATGACATAGTCTGCCTCACAGCATCTGCCCCTGCCTCTGCACACTGGTGTGAAAGCATAAGCAATAAAGCTCATGTCACCTGTCCTGCAGCTCCAGCTTCAAGTCTCCTCAAACTCATTAATGTTAAGCACAGCACAGTAGCAAGCTGATTTTGGGAATAATCAGATTTTGGTTTGTCACCTAGTCTCACCATTTACACCGCTGAAACTGTAGGCAAGTTACTCAATCTTTATCTGACCTTCCCTGGTTTCATCTGCAAAACAGAGATAATAACAGTGTCTTCTTTACATGTAAAACATGACGTGTTTTTATCGGTTAAGGTACAACAGGAAGCAGGCAGCACCCACAAACTGGACAATATGACAAGAGTTTAACAAAGGGTCTCATCTATAAAGGTGTGGGCAGAGTATAGAAAAACCGGGAAGGGACAGCCTAGTATCCCAGGAATAGCAAGGGCAGGAGACTGGTACCAACCCTAGGCCTACAAGAGTAGAAGAAGGGAGCAGCTACCCAAGGCCAGAGCTGTGGCCACATGGACGCAGCCAGCCTGCAGCGAGCCTGAGGAGAGGAACAGCCCCACCTCCTCCTCTGCCAGCCCCTCCCTCCCACCAGTGCCTCCCACTGATTAAGCCCATGGGAAGCCAGAGGACAGAGCCTGCTGGTGCAGCGAAGACAGGACGGCTTCCCAAACCAGGGTGGCCAGGTTTCATAATAATAATAATATAACAATAGTATACAATGGAATACTACTCGTTCATTAAAAAGAATGAAATAATGTCATTTGCAGCAACATGGATGGACCTGGAGATTATCATACTAAGTGAAGTAAGTCAGACAAAGACAAATATCATATGGAATCTAAAAAAAAAAATGACACTAACATTTACAAAACAGAAACAGACTCACAGACTTAGAGAACAAACTTACGGTTACCAGGAGGAAGAGGTGCGGGAGGGATAGATTGGAAGTTTGGGACTGACAGGTACACATTGCTATATTTAAACAGATAACCTCAGGAATTCCCTGGCAGTCCAGTGGTTAGGACTCTGCACTTCCACTGCAGGGGGCTTGGGTTTGATTCCTGGTCGGAGAACTAAGATACCTCAAACCTTGTTGCGCGGGCAAAAACAATGAAATAGATAACCAACAAGGACATACTATATAGCACAGGGAACTCTGCTCAGTATTCTGTAATAACCCAAATAGGAAAAGAATTTGAAAAATAGACATATGTATATGTATAACCCAATCACTTTGCTATACACCTAAAACTAACACATTGTTAAGTTAATCAACCATACTCCAATACGAAATAAAAATAAATTAAAAATACAGAGCCCAAATATATTTAAATTTCAGATAAATAACAAATATCTTTCTAGTATAAGTATGTCCCAAATATTGCAAGAGACACATTTATACTAAAAAACTGTTTATTAAAGCTCAAATTCAAATTAAACTGGGTCTACTGTATTTCATCTACATCCGGGGGCACGAGCAGGATAAAAGAGAGTAGAGCTTCCAGTAATGCTACCAAGTCCAGCCACTTTGGCCACTGTGTGGGTCACTGCAGCTTCATTACTCACCCTTGACTGGTCCAAGGATAGCAACTTCACCACGGCCAATTCTGGGGACTACGAGAACTTTACTGGGACATGGCTGGAGGCTGTAAGCTGCTGAGGAATCACTATGAGAGCCGACACCGGGAGTGGGCCACCTACACCTGCGTGCTGGGCTTCCATGTGTACGGCATATGGCCAGATGGCTCAGATGGAACCGACCTCAACTCCCTGTGGTGCTCCCACAATGACTGCGCAGTGGCTGTGTCTGATGACTTCTGCAAAGTGCACCTCTTCCAGCACCCGTGTGCTTGCACCCAGGCACCAAGCCTCGTGTACTGTGGTCACGGCAGCCATATGACCAGCGTCCGATTCACACACGACGACTCGCACCTTCTCTCGCTGGGCAGCAAGGATGCCAGCATCTTCCAGTGATGAATGCTGGACGCTGGGGGCTTGGGGCCAGTGCCCAATAAGCCCTCTCGAACCCCCTCCCTATCCCCTGCTTCCTGTCTCGACGTCTGACCGCTGCCTGACGGAACCCACTAGCCCTGCAGCCTGGCCCCACCTCACTCAAATTCCACAGGACCTGGCCGACCATGTCCTTGTATTTCCCTGAAAGGGGCAAACGGTACCCCTGTACACACTGTACAGATCCACTGGCTGAGCCGGGCAGCCCCAGCCTGGGCCCTGATTCCTGGTGCCTGCTGAGGAGTGATAAACTAGAAGCAAAGCTGAGAAAAAAAAAAAAGGGTGGAGGTGGATGGCAGTGGGGCGGGTACAAAATAAGACTCTTCAGAACAGCGAGTGCCCATATGCCTTTTGTTAATAATCCTTTTCTACCGGTTTCCTTTTCTCCTTGCTGGTTCTGAGTTTCTCAGGCCAGCTTTTGTTTCTATCAGTACTAACTAATGTAGAATACCAGTCATGGCCATAAAAAAGAAATGCCCTCCCACCAGCTGATGAAGGAAGTCTCCACAAGATAGGCCTCTCCTCCAGCTGCAGAAAAGCAGTGAGGACTCTGTCACAAAATTGCCCTTGCAGATGGTTTTTCTAACAACGTCTTCTAAGACACCCAGATTGTGAAAGCAAATTTTCACCTCTTAAAGTCTGTAATTTTACTTGCACCTCTTAAAGTCTGATCTTCTTTCTTAATAATGTATTGCCCTTGTAATGATATTTAAATTGATATCTTTGTTTTTCGGAAGGTACAAATACTTGTAAATTTTCTTTAAGCCAGGAAAAGATTGATGGCACTCTTCTCCCACATGCACAAGCTAAAATCAAACCTATGACTCTTTAGATTTTTTTACTTAAAGAGTTTTAACATCTGTATTAAGATTAGAATTGATAATAGTATCTGTCTCATTGTGAAAATTAAATGGGCTAATGCCTGGGAATTAGTTAACAATTACACATAATAAACTCACTTACTCCAGACTGGCTGTCGAAATTCTCAAACTAAGTTTGTGCACCTGTGCATTAGAACAGAAACTCAGGAAGAGGAACAAACAAAACTAGGAGGGACATTACACATGGCCAGGGTGGGGCAGGCCCAGTGCCCAGCCCTGCGAGAGAGAGAAGCCAGGCAGAGGAGCCTAGTTCCCAGAGCCTGTCTAGGAGGCTCCATCGAGGGTCCAGCAGGAAGACAAAAATGGTGGCTAAGAGGATATAACGAGCTGATACACACAAGGACAAGCTGGCAGTCCACATCTGACAACAGGAAGTTGGGGCTCTTCTCTTCTAAAATAATTTATATGATTACAAGTTATGTTATAAACTAAAACTAAGTTTTAATACTCCGCAGTGTCTTTCAACACTCTGCAGTGTCTGCATCTGTTAGCTTGTATTATTCTTATTTACCATCTTTGGAGCATTTTAAGGCATTTTAAACAAATTCATCTAATGAGTCTTCAGACAATGTGCTTAATAACAATTATAATCATAGATAGCCTTCCTTAAGCACTTTCTATGGGCTGGTGGGTATGTTAAGTGAAACACTTAGCTGATTGTTTAGAGCAGGACTTCTGATGATATCCTAGATTCAAAGCCCAGATCCACAATTAATAGCTGTGTGATGTTGGGAGATTATCTCACCTATTTTTTAGGGTCTTCATCTGTGAAATGGGTGAAGATAATAAGAAATTTGCCACTGAACTCTCTATATAAAATGCTGGCCATAGTAAATAACAACACTGGTTAACATATCATCACTGTAGAGTCATGTCATCATTATATCACAGCGAGGTCAAGCTTGGATTAATCCCATTTTATGGACAAGGAAACAGGCTCAGGGAGGTTAAGCTACCTGTCCAAGTTTATGCAGGTTCAAATCTAGGTCTTTCTGACTCATACCCACGCATGTTCTTAACCACTGTGCTATGTCAAACTCCCACCATTTATCAAATATGCAACATTTTGAAAATGACAGAATCGTTTTAGATCTGTGCGCATTTACTTTGTCTATTTCTTAACATTTGAAGAACTTTTTTTGCCCGTTTGTCTAAAGGGCTATTTATTCAGAGTGGAAGTAGGGTCACAATAGACTATGAAGCCATGGCCTGACAACCAAAGGACGAGTCACCAGTTCTACGAGGCAGGGGCTGGGTCTCACCAGGGGGTGCCCAGTGGCAGCCTAACCAGAACAGGAGGTCAAAGCAGGAGAAGCAGCAATGCCCACCTGAGACCTGGGCGTTTCCACCTCCTCTCGTTCCCACAGTACCAATTAAATACAGGTATGATTATCCCGCAACATGGAAACTGTGAGATAGAAATGTTAAATGACTTACCCTTTAAGAAAATGCTGCCACAGGACTTGTGCCAGAGCTTAAGGCATGGGGCAAGAAAGGAAGGGGTAGATCACACAACAGAAAATGCCTCAGAGGTGACCGAGGTGGTTGCAGATGGAGAACTGCGTCTATACCCATGAGCTGTGGGGATCTCCTGGAGCCTTGTCTAGGTTGAAAGGATCTCAGCCAAAGTGGAACACACCCGAGTCCAACTAGAGCATGAGCTGACGCTTGGGTCTCCCTCCAGCAAGTGCCCCAGCCAGCAAGAGCAGTTCTTGGAGGAAGGAGGGAGGGAGCGCAGATGAAGGTAAACAAAGGAGAGAGACCAGCCCCCAGTGTTCTGCCTAGCAACCAGAGCAAACCCTACACGACCCCAGAGCACTACCTCAATTCTGCAGCTGCCTCGGGCTGCAACTTGGAAACTCCAACTCTGTACTCCAAGTGAGGACAGTGAAGTATCCATCCTCATTTAGCCCATGAACAAAGTGGGTCCTGTAGCAGCTGCGCAAAACAGGAAAATCTGACCAACAGCAGCTGGCTTAACCACAAATGTATTAACCCAAGAGACTGGAGATAAAAGTTTGTCAGCAGGCTGAGCTTTGCTTTCCTCACCCACCTCCAACTCTCGGGCACATGGGCATCCTGTCCTCCCGGCCCCAGGTTTCCATGCAGCCCAGGTGGATGAGCTCAGTGGGAGGGTGCTATGCTGTTGGGAATCAGGCTAAGCCTTCCTGTCCCTGACTTATCCAAAAGCAAAGGCTCCAGCATCTGTCTGTGACCTACACCATCCTGCGAGCCTGCTGCCTCGAGGCTTTACTAACTGCCCAGGGAGTGGCCAGCATTGTGCTAGGCCCTGGCAATCCGACTATGGACAAAGCAACTTTTCTCCCCTCTTAAGGAAAAATCCCCTTTCACCGTTTGCCCCCTTGTAATTGCAGCTCTGGAGTCCTAGTTCCCTATGTAACAAAGTTTCATCCAAGAACAGGCTGTGTCAGTGGCTGCAACTAACTGCTTCATCTCCCATCACCTTTTACGATTTTTTCTTTAATTATTAAAAAAAAATGTAGAGGACTTCCTAGGTGGCGCAGTGGTTAAGAATCTACCTGCCAGTGCAGGGGACACGGGTTCGAGCCCTGCTCCAGGAAGATCCCACATGCCGCAGAGCAACTAAGCCTGTGCGTCACAACTATTGAGCCTGCGCTCTAGAGCCCGTGAGCCACAACTATTGAGCCCATGTGCCGCAACTACTGAAGCCCTAGCGCCTAGAGCCTGTGCTCCGCAACAAGAGAAGCCACGGCAATAAGGAGCCCACGCACCACAACGAAGAGTAGCCCCCACTCATTGCAACTAGAGAAAGCCCATGTGCAGCAGCAAAGACCGAACACAGCCAATAAATAAATAAATAAGAATTTAAAAGGTAACATTTTTTTTTAATGTAGAAAAGTAAAACAAATCAAAGCCACAAACGTATTTATTTATCTCGCCTAAGAAAATATCTGGAGATAGGTAGTTCCAAGGTTGTTCAGCTTTTCTGCACTTGTCTTGGCCTTCTCGGGATCGCAAGATGGCTGCCAAAGTTCCAAGCATTGCATAGTCACATAATAACAATCCAAGCAGGAAGGAAGAGGACTGGGAGGAAAGGGCCTTCTCTTAGGACATACCTCTCTTTTATTAGGGAAAAAAACTTGTCCCTAGAAATCACCTAGCAAATGTCCCCTCCTACATCTCACTGGCCAGAACCAGGTCATACGCCCAGTTCCCTAAACTGCGAGCAAAGAGAAACGAGATCCCGCGATTGAGTTAAGCCAATCCCAATTCCTCACCTGGGGCTGGGAATTGCCTCCCAAACAAAATCGGGCTTTTTTTTAACAAGATTAGGCTGGGACTCCCTATGTAGCACAGTAGTAAGAATCTGCCTGCCAATGCAGGGGACCCAGGTTCGATCCCTGCTCCAGGAAGACCCCACATACTGTGGAGCAACTAAGCTCGTGCACCACAACTACCGAGCCTGCGCTCTAGAGCCCGTGAGCCACAACTATTGAGCCCATGTGCTGCAACTACTGAAGCCCTAGCGCCTAGAGCCCGAGGAGCTCCGCAATAAGAGAAGCCACTGCAATGAGCCCACTCACCACAATGTAGAGTAGCCCCTGCTCTCCACAACTAGAGAAAGCCCGTGCGCAGCAATTAAGACCCAACGCAGCTAATAAATATATCAATAAATAAATCTGAAAACAAAAAACAAGATTAGGCAAGCAGCAGCAGCTCCATCTCCTCCTCACAACCTACAAAGTACCCCTCCCCAAGAACTTGGTGCTTGGTTTATCAAATCCATTTGGTCTACTCACAGAAGAAAAGAATTCTTCTTAAAGAGTGGGGAGGCACTTTGTGTGAAGGCCAGTTTCTGCTAATTATACCACGGAAGTTCTTGCCATAAATATTATCCATGGCACCCAGGTGGTGTAGCCCTCCATGGGAAGGGTCTGCTTCCTGCACACCCAAGGACTCAGCACTTTGATACATCTCAAAACAGACCAGTTCCTCAGCAAATTTACTAGCTGCGGATAGTTCACTGAAGAGTCCATGGAAGCGGACACAGAGAGTGGAGAGCCTTTGTACACAGCCCTTCACCCCCACAAGTCTCCCTGGAAACCCCCGTCCAGACCTACCTCCCTGATAGCTCACTGCCTCTGCTTGCCCTTCCTTCACACACCAGCTACAGAAGCTGCCCTGAGTCGTCTCTCTGGCCTTCAGCCTACTTCATCCGCTCAGCCAAACGCCCAACAGCCATTCCTGGGTTTATAACCTCAAGCAAAGCAATTAAAATTATTCAATATTACAGATGTTAAGAAGTAGGATGAGAGGGAGAGCAAGGGGTGAAGGGTGGAGATTGAGCTGAGTAATTTCTGATGGACAGGATTGCAAGGAGAGTGTTTGCTGTATCTTCTGGCAGATGTTTGTTTTTTAGGTCACCTAAGAGTAGCTAATTTCTACAATTAAAATTCCTGTCTCTGCGAGATGAAAAATAAACCCAAAGCAAGAACAAGTCAAAGTCAGTTCAGGTTGTCATACATTATTTTCATTAGCCCTAATTTCATGTTCAAACTTTTTCTATATAAGTGTGTGTGTGTGTGTGTGTGTGTGTGTGTTAAATATAAAGAATAATTAGCCAAATGGACCCAATGCCCCAAACCTCTCAAGAGCTTGCTATGGTGAAGCCAATTTTACAGGCGTCTCTCTTACATAGACAGCCAATTATTGGAATCCCTCTAGAATTCCAGTTGTACCTGAGGGCTCGCCATGCTACCTTTCCCTCCGGTGAGATTCAGGCAGGGGATAAAGTAAATGAGGTGCTCAAAGAACCACGGACTTTAGTCAGCTGAGAGCTGAGGCTAAGACAGCTTGCAAAGGGAGTGTACTTGCTACCTTACTGAAGATAAGAACGATAGTTGAACAGAGTCGCTGGGGCCATTGACTGAGAATTTTTCAAACAGTGAACTTGGCTCAAATGTACCCTTCCTAGTTGCCCTCTAGGCAAACTGCTCTCACCCTGTTTCAGTTTCCTATCACACACCCATACATACACATGCACACTGGCAGCAAAATGTAGCAGCTTAAAACTGTAACAATTTATCCTTTCTCCTAAGTTTGGGAGACTGTGTCTCAGGTCACTCATGCAGACTGCATTCAGCTGGGAGCTATTAGGGACCCCAATTCTCCTCTACATGGTCTTTCTTTCCATATGCTGTCTCCAGCTCTGGCTCCTCCCAAGTGGCCTCTCTCCAACAGGGTAACCTAGACTTCAACAGCGCGTGACAGCTGGGTTCCAAGAGAGAATGTTCCAGAAAACAAACCCCAACATACAACCGTGTATCCAGCCTCTGCTTGCATCACGCCTGCTAATGTCCCACTGGCCAAAAAAGTCACAGAGCCAATGTGGAAGGAGACTCCACAAGCGGTTCACTGGGGACCCCACTGAGGCTGTCTACCACAACAGTAAAGCACCAATTCATGTACTTGCCTCTCTTCAAAGCACAATACTCTTTCTAGAGAGGACAACTGTGAGACCCTATGGGCTAAAGATTCTGAGTCAACAGAAACAGCCTGTAACAATGAGTATAGAATTGGGTTAAAGAGGATTTTAAATATGTGCTAAGAAGATTTGGTACACGGTACTACCAAAAAAAAATCATATTAATGAGTCAGGGAAAATATAAATCCAAATCATTTAATCAGAAAGGTTTAAATTATTGAGTCTGGAAGGTAGTGGGTGTGCCTAACGAAAACTCGTCTTTAGAAATGCTTCTCTGATCTGCCTCTTTCCTAAAGTTAGTACTTACTTTGTCCATTTAGTTATTCTTTCAGTAAGTGTTTATAAAGCACTTGGCATCACTCTGCATGCTAAGGCTTTGGGCTGAGCCCTGCTCCATCTCCCATCTTCTCCTACTTGGACTCTGGCAGTGGCCCAATAGCTGGTCTCTCCACCCCAACTGCATGTTTGTTCAAAAACACAAATCTAAACCCATTTTCTTTCTGCATTAAAAACCTCTGACACTATTAAAATCTAAACTATTAAAATGGCTTTCAAGGCCCTTCAGAACTGAACTCTCATCTACATTCTATTAAAGTATCATTTTTCATAAAGGATAAAATCATGACTCAGACAAAAAATAAGCACAAGGCAAAGATTTTATCTAGCCCATGAATTTTTTTTGTGTGTGTGTTCATTCAAGGCAGCCTTTATTGTATTCTTTTTTTTTTTTCGGGGGGTACACCAAGTTCAATCTGTTTTTATACACATATCCCCATTATCCCACCCTCCCTCGAGTCCCCCCCCACCCTCCCTGTCCCAGTCCTCTAAGGCATCTTCCATCCTCGAGTTGAACTCCCTTTGTTATACAACAACTTCCCACTGGCTATTATTTTACAGTTGGTAGTATATATATGTCTGTGCTACTCTCTCACTTCATCTCAGCTTCCCCTTCACCCCCTCCCAAACCTGGAGTTCTCCAGTCCATTCTCTGTATCTGCGTCCTTGTTCTTGTCACTGAGTTCATCAGTAACATTTTTAGATTCCGTATATGTGAGTTAGCATACAATATTTGTCTTTCTCTTTCTGACTTACTTCATTCTGTATGACAGACTCTAGGTCTATCCACCTCATTACATATAGCTCCATCTCATCCCTTTTTATAGCTGAGTAATATTCCATTGTATATATATGCCACATCTTGTTTATCCATTCATTTGTTGATGGGCATTTAGGTTGCTTCCATGTCCTTAGCCCATGAATTAATGAGGAACTAATAAGGTGTTAAAACCCAGTTCAAAGGAGTGTCCACAGAGCAGACACATATACAGGCACTCAGGAATGCTGAAACAAATTTGTTAACAGATGCAGAACTGGATGCTTCCAGCTGTAGGGTTTGGGTGGGTGAAGGAGACAGGACCAATTGCAGCTCTGCCTGACAAAATTCATTTTCATTTCTGTAGACAAAAATCATTTGCATTGCTATCAGAGGTGCATAACTTACAAAGTGTAAAAAAGGTCAGAGACACTGAAAGGTGCATACCATTATAGAACCAGATAATATGGAAGAGGGCACTAGTCAATGCCCAGCATTCTATAAGACACCTAGTAATTTTTTTTCTTTTCTATTTCAAAGTCTTTGACAATTTTTTTACACTTTCCAGCCAGGGCAGCAGTTCCTCCAGTCCTCCACTCTATACTGTAGCCATAGTGCGTTCCTCGTAATTACCTAGGAAAGCCCCAAGCACTTCTGACCACATTCCTGGGCACTTTCTGCATCCTCTGTATGGAGTGGACCCATCTGTATTCGGAGATATATCCCCCCCCCCCTTTTTTTTATTCAGCATGTACTCCTTTCTACAGCAATAACAGGCCAAGCACTGAGGATTCAGAAGTGAAGAAAACTGACAAGATCCCAACCTAGACTGGGAACTGTACTTTGGGTGGTGCTGTTTACCTTGAATCATCCAGACTTTTGGAAATACAAGACGTCCAATCATTGCGTAACTGTGCATGGTGATGGGGCTTCCCTTGCAGTGCACAGACATTTCCACTGTTGATCATTCTGAGTTAAGAGGAGCCCTCAAAGGAGACTGAGGAAGAACATTCAGAGAAGGAGCAGGATCAGGAGAGACCAGGACAGGCAACCAGAGGAAGTCAGATGGTGGTCAACAATGCAATCACCATGGAGAGGTCCAATAAGAGTATGATTAAACACACCCGTGTGTTCTAGAAATTGCCCTCTGCAGTGTTTCAATGGAAAGATGGAAGCAGAAGTCATATACGGCTAAAAAAGGAAATTGGGGTATAGAATTTTAGAGATTTGGGTTGTGGTTTTTTCTTTTGAAGGACAATAGATTCTATTGCGGAGCTAGAAAGGGGAGAATTGTGGGAAGAGAAAGTGTAGTGTAGGCTAAGTCATCTCCCAAAGAAAATCAGCTATGTTGTGATGTAGAAAGAGCACTGGATTTGGAGGCAAAAATTTACATTCAAATCCTGGTTACAAGATTTGGGGCTTGTTTTGCAATCTCTTTAGATCTTAGTAAAATGGGGATATTAATACCTCAAAATATCATTCAATGACATAATCTTTATAAAAGAACATAGTACAAAGCCTCATACATACTATCTGCCCAGTGTGTGTTATTTTAAGCCTCAGAGAAAGAGCAACTACTACCCTAGGTAATCAGGTCAATAATCTTGGCAAATTCCCATTGCATTCCTTGAGGTTTTTGTTTCGTTTTGCTTTTATATCCTGTCTGAGTGGGGTTTCAGAAGTGAAGAGTAAACGAGCACACTGTCTAAATGCTTTGAATTCTTTTTTTTTTTTTTTAAATTCTTTTTTCAGCAAGAATTTGTTTCGGGGTCTGTTTCTAAATTAGGACCAGGAAGATGATCTTGCTTTTGCTTTGATTTACCTTACTGAAGAGCAAGGCCCAAAAAAGAGATCCCAGAGCAGACCCTGGAAACCAGTTCTCCTGAGAATAGTCCACTGCCCTTTCCACCTTACTAGTTAGACCCCAGAAAGATTCTGTGATGGACACAAATGGGAAATATGAACAGCTTCTTTTTATCACCAAGGAGACAAAGCAACAAAGAACAGAAGCAGCTTGCAGTAGAACTGATACAAACCCCATGCCTCCTATGACTAACCTTCCACCCACTGCCCTCTCCCAAACTCATCACTTCCATCCCCCCAGAGAAAGAATTAAGTACTTGAAACATATGACTTCAGGTTTCTCTTCTGTCCTAAAGAGGAGAAAACAACTTCACTTTCTTTCCTCTAGACAGCATCCTAATTTGTCTCCACTCAGCCACATAGCTCAGGACAAGAGCTTTTGAAATTAATGATGCTTTTCTAAGAGTAATCGCTTCTGCTCTAATCACATGCTCATTCTTGCTGCCCACGGGGCTCAGCATTAAGATTGCCTAAAGGAATCAGCAAATTGCCCGAAATGCACTGCTCTCAAGCTTCCAGGTTGCTTAATAAATGATGATGAGTCACCCTAAGCCAGGTAGTCACCTCACTCACGTCCCTTAAAATGTGAGCCTGCATGTCAATATGCTCCCTAGGAGGCAAATCAAAATATGGGACTGAGGAAAAGTAGGAGCTCAGATTTTTTTAAAAACTTCCCTGCCCATTTTTTTTTACTGGAAAGGAAATTCACAAAACACAGTTAACCATTTTAAAGTATACCGTTCAGTAGTATTTAGCATATTCACAACATTGTGTAACCACCAGCTCGCTCTAGTTTCAAAACATTTTCATCACCCCATAAAAAAACACCCTGTACCCATTAAGTAGTCACTCCCCTTTCTCCCCTGTCCCCATCCCTGATAACCTTTAATCTGCTTTCCATCTCTATGGGTTTTCCCAAATCTATGGATTTGCCTATTCTGGATATATCATATAAAAGAAATCATGCAGTATGTCCCTTTTGTGCCTGACCTCTTTTACTTTACATGATGTTTTCAAAGTTCAACCATATTGTAGCATGTATCAGTACTTCGTTCCTTTTCATAGCTGAGTCGTATTCCATTGTGTGGGTATATCATTTATTTTCTGTTCATCTATTGATGGACATTTGGATTGTTTCCACCTTTTTGTTATTATGGATAACGCTGCTATGAACATTCTTGTATTAATGTCTGTGGATCCCAATCGTTTTTGATATGCCTCACAGAGATCACTTGACTAGAACAACTTCCAAGAAATCCCCAGTAAGAAGAAATAAGATATTCTTGGGCTTCCTAGGTGGCGCAGTGGCTAAGAATCCGCCTGCCAATGCAGGGGACATGGGTTCGAGCCCTGCTCCAGGAAGATCCCACATGCCGAGGAGCAACTAAGCCTGTGCACCACAACTACTGAGCCTGCACTTTAGAGCCTGTGAGCCACAACTATTGAGCCCATGTGCTGCAACTACTGAAGCCCACGTTCCGCAACAAGAGAAGCCACAGCAATGAGGAGCCCATGCACCACAATGAAGAGTGCCCCCCACTCACCGCAACTAAAAGAAAGCCCACGCACAGCAAAAAAGACCCAACACAGCCAATTAAATTAAGTAATTAATTAATTAAAAAAAGAAGAAATAAGATATTCTTAAGAAGAAAAGAATGCTCTTTTTTGTCGTTTTGTTTTCAGTTTGTTACATGGTTTTATTGAAACTGTTCAGCATGGTATTGGAGGAACATTGTATTCCAAACAGACACAACAGGACCACTATTCCTGGATATTGTTGGCATATAATATAATCTAATATGAATACCTATAAGTTGGTTGACATACTGCAAGTTTGGGTTCAATGACTTTTGCATGTTCATATTTTCCTGACTCCCTTATTTGACTAGGTACATGTTGAGTCTCTACATTCAACAGAGTTTGATGTGACCAGAAAATGTGGTTGGTCTCACAGATTCTGGATTAGTGAGGAACAAGAGATGGGGAAGCACTGAGACCTGCTGCTTACAGACAATCTTTATCAGCTGGGTCGGATTGCAGCCCTCAAATCTCCTGAAAAGTTTGGCCCGAGTATGGCCAAATCCAGCCTAATTAATTTACAGATGTGTATAAAATACTTTAAAATACAAAAGTAATGTTAAGTAATGATAGAACAATAATTCTAGCCAGGGAAAGACAATACAGATTATTAAGTCATATACTCTGCCTGAGGATCATTTTTTTCCTAAGTTCATAATTTACTGTACAAATTGAGTATCACATGATGAGTTAACATTAGCTTCTCCGGGCATAGGAACTTAGATGAGGTACAATTTAGAACCTGTTTATGTTGCTTTCACAGCTGGGGAGTTTTTAAATATTAGCTTGAAGGATAAGACCATCAAAGCAATAAAATATTTTTTAACACCAGTGAAATGGAATTGAGCCTTGGTTTTTAGATCTGCCATGATTTCAACCTTACAAAAGGCGCAAATTCCACAGGCTGTATCCTTCAACATACGCAGCTACCCCTCCCAAGGATCATTAGTTTAAAACTAGTTCAGTATATTCTTAGACTCTAAACATCTCAAAGCAAAATGTTCACCTCTAAATGAGCTGGTTTTAGCCACAGCAACACATCTGTATTTGCATGTCAAGATGTCTTCATAAACAGGTCAAAAACTACATTTCCATTTCTTCAAGGAAAGAAATTCAAATACAGAATTCATATATTTCTCGAAAATAATAACTATCACACAGGTTCAAAACATGGTCCTTTTATCATGCTAAGTCAATTCTTTCTAGATATAAGTGGTTGTACTGTAATGTTTATCAGACTAAAATAAAGTTCTCATTTGAAAACTGTTTTTAAGGTGCAGTAAAGTACACCAGTTCTGCAAAAATAACTGTGTTACTTGGTAGCTTCAATTTTAACCTCTTATTATATGACTCTAAAACTCTAAATGCTATCCAAATCTGTTTGATCAATAGTTTTGATTTTCAAGTCACAGAATTTAGATCAGGATGTATTCTCTCCCTTTTTTAAGATTTGGCAGAAGGAAGGTTCCTAGGTTTTGTCTACCCAGGCAAATCACCTCCTCTCTTTCTAACCTAAATTAGTCAGGTTGGATGTCTAGCCAATTTGTATAAAAAGTTCAACCCTCTCTTCAGCGGTGTAGGCAGTATGGCATCTCACTTAGGAAAATGTTGTAAATTGCCAGCTTGTGAATAACAAAATCCTCAGTGAGCTTTTCCCCACCATCACTTTTACTTTGGGCGATTCTTGAACATTTTCCTAATGAAACAATTAAGGCTTAGTCATTAGTACTTTTTTCTTGACAGTCTCCAACCTGCATTTTTCAGATAAAATCTAGTAGTTAAAACAATCATTTTCCTAAGAGACTTACTACTTCAGAATAGAAAAAGCAAAAGCATATTTAATATGAATAAAATAATCAGACAGAAAGAAACAAAGAAAAGGGATGGTGTTTATGCATTTGGAGACGCTCATAACAAAGTCATCTATTTCTTATACGAAAAAGCAAAACAAAGTATCAGACTGGATAAATTCTAATGGATTTTGGTAGTCTTTATTTTGAGGGAAATCCACAGCATAAAATTACAGAGGGAAAAAGGAATGGTAGAAGCTAAAAATACAATGTAAAGGAAGAAAATGGAAGGATATATTAAAATGCATCTCAAAGAACTAGGAAATACTGTCCATCTTCCAACTTCAATCTGCAGCTCACAAAGTCAGAATTTGCTCACCAGTTTGATGATAAGTTTAAAGCAAGTAGCTCTATCGCTGTACATAACTTTGGAATTTTAAGATTTAGAAGTTCAAGTGTGAGTAGTTATCACATGTTTTAAGAAGTGGTGGTTTTGAAAGTTATGATGATTTCGCAGTTGATTAGAGGCAATTCATAAAACTGCGTTTACTTGTAATTACATTGTCTCTGATTTTTCTAATTCATATGAGAAAATAAATGTGTCATTGGCCATTTTTAGCTAAATAAAGTTTGGTTCAGATTAAGCAAAACAGCTAACCTGGTTCATTGGACCCTGAAAGTCAACATTTAAGGTATTTCATGATTTCCTAATGTTCACTTAAAGGGCTAATTATTCAAATGTTTATAACATTATTATTACATGTAAACTAGTACACAAAGTGCTTTAATAGGAAATTATCTTTGACAACCTCAGAAATATGTAAACTCTGAATTTTCACAACAGGGTTATATTACACAGGAAATTATATAATTGTATACAATTATATGATTGTGGTCTCAAAGCACTGTAAGAACAAAGGTAAAAACAAGGCACAGCAAGGCAAAATAATACAGATATTTCTCATTCAAGATAATTCAATTAAAAACAAAACATGCATGAGTGTAAAGCAATTATATTCCAATAAAGAGCTTAAAAAAAAAAAAGGTCCTCTATCCCTATCCACTGTCTCCTAAACGCATAAAGATATGTTCCAAGGTTTTTAGTTTGGGGTTTTTTTTGCTTTTTTTTTGCCACGCTGTGTGGCTTACAGGATCTTAGTTCCCCAACCAGGGATTGTACCTGGGCCATGGCAGTGATATCGCCGAGTCCTAACCACTGGACAACCAGGGAATTCCCTGTTCCAAGGTTTAAAACATAGGTCTGATGCTTTAATATTCATTCTTCTATTTTTTATTGAGTTCTAAAGTTAAAAACTTTTTAATTCAGAGTATAATTAGTAGTAGCAAAGAAAAGGACTACAACATAAAAGAAAATGGTCTGCAAATATTTTAGTATAGACTATAAAACCACTACTACTGGAAATTTTTGAGATTTCTTGAGTCACTGTAATTTCCCCACATGTGTTGAGTATCTACTATAGGCTGAGTTCTGTGCATATATTATCTCATGGTGATGCTCAAAACAGCCCTATGTTTTTTCACAATGCCCTCCCAATGCTATATATTGTACATATACATATATGGAAACAGACCTGGAAAGGGAAGTAACTTGCTCCATCTCAGATGTTTAGGAATTGACACAGCCAGGACTCAAACCAAGAATGAACTCCAAAACCTCACACCCTTTCCTCCTAACACACAAAGAGAAGCCAGTGCCTCTTCATCTCTCAGCATATTTCCCTTAGATCGAAAGACCCAAGTTTACATTCTTGGGAACTTCAGAAAACCCCCAGTCCTCCCAGAGCCAAGGGTGAAATAAACCTGATTGTTTGCCAGGATATCTTCTACTAATACTAATGCATTACACAAACCCTGCCTACAGGTAAACCACTCCTTAACACACACCCACTTAACACAAAGCTCTTTGCATGTCGGGCTGGCTATTTTGCCGCTTTGGGTTTATATGAGGAGAGACTCAAGTAGAACAAGCCAGAGCAGAAGCCTATTCATGCAACCTCCCTTCAGGGGAACACTTTCTAGAGCTGGGGATGAAAAGAATTCAGTACCCATTAAGTGGAAAGACTCTGCCTACAAGAGAAGCAAGCTTTAAAGAGTCCAGGTGACGTATGTGGCAGTGTTTTCCAGTCTGGGGAGTGTGATCCACCAAAGGAATAGATAATTTTAGTAAGTTTACCTGCAGATGATTCCCCAATGAGTCTCTGGAGGAGACTCCTCCTTCCCTCTCAGGCTAACATGAGCTGGGATTATTCTTTCATCTCCTGGAAGAGGCTGGATCCCATATAAAATCCTTCGCCCTGCCCAAGAAGCTCTTAGCAACCATCACCTTGGTCTCATGTTTCACCACTGGGCAATAATTCCACTGACTCATAGGCATTTAATGGGTGTCTCCACTGCTCCCAGCCCTGTGAAAAGCGTCGAGGATACGAGCAAGGTTCCGTTGGCCTAAAGGAACCTCAAGGGATGGACAATTTGCGTTTTTTGTGAGTATTAAATTAGACAACCAATGTGCAGACGCTGGCACTGTACGGGCACATATAGGTGCATGGTCAATGTTGGTTTCTTTTTTTCTTTCCCGTTATAGTCTTTAAAATACCTTTATGAGAATTGACTTGATTTCTCAGAGCTTCCTCTAATCCAATTTGGAATGAGACAGAATTAAAGCACATAAATAAGTACAGGAATCCTGTGAGTAGAAAGAGCAGGAAGTACCAGCCTCATCCGTACTTGAGGAAATCGCAGCCAGTTAGGCCGTGGAGCAGCACAGCAGGGAAGGGCACGGCTGAGGAGACTGGGTTGAAATTCTAACCCTGTCACATGCCAGCCCAGACCTTGGGCATGAACTCTCTGCCTCAGTTTGCTCGTGTGTAAAAGGGGGTGTTGATGCTTAGTTGTGTGTGTCAACTTGGCGAGGCTGTAGTGCCCAGCTATGTAATCAAACACTAATCTAGGTGTTGCTGTGAAGATATTCTGTAGATGTGGTTAACAGCTACAATCAATGGACTTTAAATGAGAGAGATTGCTCTCAATATTGTGGGTGGGTCTCATCCAATGAGGCGAACAGCCTTATGAGCCAAAACTGAGGTTTCTCAGAGGAAGAAATTCTGCCTCCAGCAACATAGGCTCCTGCCCAAGCCTACCGAGCTGCCCTACGGACCTCAGATTTGCCAGTGCTCACAGTTGTGTAAGCCAATTCCTTGAGATGATAGATAGATAGATAGATGATAGAGATGATAGATAGATAGATAGATAGATAGATAGATAGATAGATAGATAGATAGAGATAATAGATAGATAGATAATAGATCTATAGAGCGATAGAGAGAGAGACAGAGAGAGAGACTTCATATTGGTTCGGTTTTTCTGGAGAACCGTGACTGATACAGGGGACAACAACACATCCCCTCTCACTGGGTCACTGCGAGGCATAGCATGCTTATGACACGAAGAAAGATCCACACTAAATGTCACCTACTCAAGATCACTTGGCTGGTGGCTGTGAGCTAGGACGAGTCCCCAGGGGCAGGACGTTTACACCACACCCTCTATATCCTCTGCCAATGCATAAAGAGTTGTGCCCATCTGTCCTGCCTGCACAACCACTCAAGTAAGAAGGTGAGCACACATTTCCCAAATTCCTGGCCACTCACTTTCTCAGTTAATTCACAACCTAGCTGGGTCCCCCTGCTTCGGTGATGGAGATCCCAACTAGAATCTGCATCTCGTTCTTCCCTGAGGGCTTCAGGGTTATTAATGGGATTCCCTCAAGAATCCCCTCAAAGCTAAAACGCAGGTTTGGCTTTAAGCCACAGATGGGGAGTTCACTTTTCTATCAAGTGTCATTGACCCACGATGGAGAGAGAATCAAAATCACAAAGGTAAAAAGTAATTTATTAAGAGTTTGCTTTTTTTGTAAGAATGGAATATTGTTAGCATTATATTTTGGGTTTATCTTGATTAGCCTAAGAAAAGAGACTGGGAAATGGTAAAGGGGGCCTGAGAAGGAAATGGAATTTTGGAGTTTGCCAAATCTGCACACAATAGAGCAAGTATTGGAAGCCAGATCCCCCGTGTTTCCCATAAGTTCCATCCTGGGTCCCTTCCTTTCTGCCTCCTGTTCCATCTAAGCCCCTCATCCTGGTCCCCCTGCACCCTTTAGCTCCTGCTGCTGATTGTCAGCCTTTTCAAGGTACCAGGGGCCCAGAGGCAGATTACTCCAAGTAATCCTGCACCTGCAGGGAAGCAGTGGTACTTCTGAAATAAACTGGGAACGCATATCCCTGAGACACCCATGAAGAAGTGCAGAGGCTCAGACACAAGCGATTTCGATCAGCTTCCAGGAGAGAGGGGGTAATTTTATCCAGGGTAACCCAAACATCACCATCCAGTCATGGAGATGGAGTAGCATAGCCAAGAGCTCTGAACCAGGTGCCAGTAACCTAAGAACCGGCTCCAGCTCAGCCTCTAAGTCCCTTAGGCAAGTCAAGGCCTCTCTCTGGACCTAAGCCTCCTCTTCTATAAAGCACAGGACTGGGCACAGAGGTACTGCAGCTTCTTTCCAACTTGTCACACTCTGGATCCTGTGCTCTGAGAGACCACAGGTCTCAGTGCAAGCTTGTGTCATCCCCAAGCAAGAGTTACTAGGCCAGCAGGAGACCAGGTTTCATTGAGTGAGGTCCTCACCTCTGGGCAGGGGAGGGGGGAACAGGGGAGGCATCGTTTGTTTTCCCAAATAAAGCAAGCGTGGGATAGAAGAAACTAGGTGTCCATGGGGGCTCATTTGTGGTTCCCATCACTAAGGAAAATTCCTGAAGCTTCTGCAATCTCCACCTGTGGTGATATGAGGACCCATTCTGGATGTGGGAGAAAACCTGGGCCAAACTGGGCCAAACTGCCCCACTGAGCATATTGTCTCTTCCGCAGGCTTTTCTCACCCTCTTGCTGGCACAGCCTGCCACTTCCCTGACTCAATTTTCTCCACTAAGTAAATGTCACACTTCCAGCTGCAATCACTGAGATGCTCTCCAGGCACTTCAGCAGAGGGAAAAATAAGGTCCTTCCCACTTCGTACTACCCCCATGAGACAGTGACCGTGAAGCTGGCTAAAACCAAAGACAAATAACAGGGTTGCTATGAAGAAGTGTTAATGGGGCCCATGGCCCAAGAAGTTGCAATTAGGAGACAAAAGGAAATACTTAAAAGGAAGTAAATAGACTCCTTCCCAGAGATCAGGGGAAGCGAGTGAGCCCATGACCCACCTATCTATGATTCACTACACTCCATGGTCATGATCTTCTACTCTAGTATATTCCTCTATTTCATAGGAAATACAGTGATCAATTATTTTGTAGGCATTCTGGTCGATGCCACAGTTCTTTTTGGAAAATTGTGGGGTATAGAGTCAAAAGTCAACCAGTACAGCAGAAACTGGCACAACAGTGTAAAGCAATTATACTCCAAAAGAACATGGGGGAGGGAAAAGTTAACCAGGAGATTTCCCTGGTGGTGCAGCGGTTAAGAATCTGCCTGCCAATGCAGGGGACACAGTTTCAATTCCTTATCCGCGAAGATCCCACACGCCGTGAAGCAACTAAGCCTGTGCACCACGACGACTGAGCCTGCACTCTAGAGCCCGTGAGCCATAACTACTGAACCCACATGCTGCAACTACTGAAGCCCGTGCACCCTAGAGCCCGTGCTCTGCAACAAGAGAAGCCACCACAATGAGAAGCCCCACACCAAAACGAAGAGTAGCCCCCGCTCACCACAACTAGAGAAAGCCCGCGTGTAGCAATGAAGACTTAACACAGCCAAAATAATAATAATTTTAAAAAATCAACCAGGATGTTACCAGCTGGTGTCCAATGATGAATGAATAGGGATCCAGAATCAGCCCCCATGTCAATATATAAAGTTGGCCAAGTTAAAGTCCCCTCTGCATCTTCAGAACATCTGTGTAGAATGGAAAAGGCATGAGTTCTTGCCTCTGTTTAAAAGATGAGGAAACCAAGACCCAAAGAGAATAAATGACTTGCCTGAGCTTACTCAGTCAAGTAAGCAATAGAGCTTCTACACCAGACCATGATTCCTTTCCATGTGGTTTCCACTCCGACAGTTTTCGGGTTAACTCTCATTGAAACAGAACAGAAAAGGAAGAGGCAGCAAGGAGAACAGGAAGCATCATGGCTTTAAAAGATTAACCACAGTATCCAGAACCGCTAGATTCCCACGGGACAAGAAGCCATGGGAAAATCTGCAGATGTGGGAACACGCCCCCAAGTTCCCAATGCCACCAACACAGAACAGATTCCAAACATGCCACAGCTGGCAGTGATGGGGTGGCTGTGACAGCAGGGAAGAATGAGCATTCCTGGGCTTTGCAGACGTGACCCAACTATGGTCAACTACCCCTCCTCTCCACTTGGACCTCAGGCCCTTGACTGATTTTTCTCTACTGCTGAAATGAAGACAACCAAAGGTGGAGAGTTGAGTGTCAGAAGGAAACCCAAACATCCAATTCAACTTCTATTTTATGGATGAGAAAATTGAAGTCCTAAAAAAAAAAGAAGTGACTTGTCCGAGGTTACACAACCACTCGGCCACAAACGCAGGTTTCCTGATTGCCTTTTCATTCCTGTATTTGAACTGTTCAGCTTCTCACTTTGCCTGTGTGTGACTGAGTCCTAGTGACACAGGACTCCTATCAAAGTGCTCAAGGGAAAATGCCAGGCTGTCAATGTATATAGAGCTTGGGGAGACAGCTCCTACCATGCTCTCAGACAACCCCTTCCTCCTCAGGACATGCACCCTGGGGGCAGGAGTTAGGATGAGTTCAAGCATAGTCACTTTCCTAGGACCTTCACCCCTTGCTGATCCTCAGCTTCTTTCTGAAGCCACATCATCATACTTAGGATTCTTTCCTCCCCCGTGATGAAATCCCAAGACCCCTGAAATCCCTCCCTTCAACCTGACTTTGTATTGGGTTGGCCACAAAGTTCGTTTGGGTTTTTCCACAACCTCTTATGGAAAAACCCAAACGAACTTTCAGGCCAACACAACATGTAGCACCTCTCTTTCAAATCCAGCAGATAAGCCTGAATGGGTCTGAACTTACAACCTCCAAAAGATTCCCCATCCTCCTTGCAAACTGGAGGGTACAAACAGATCCTTTAGAGACTCCACCCTCCAGATGTTGCCAGGGCTCAGTTCTGAGCCAGATCTGATTGTCAGCAGCACTGTGTATTCCAGCTTCCCACCAGCACCACAAGCAGAACCCGTTCCTCTCTCTCCACGTGCTCCAAAAGCTAATCTATTCATCACACTGTATCACAACTAGGGAGATCTGTCTCCCGGCCAGGCAATGACTTCTGGAGGGTAGGCACAAAGTAGGTGCTCAGTAAATGACTGCATTACTCATGATAAATATGAACATTTTTAAATCTCCCTGTCTCTTTATTTTACTCCCTCTGCTAACCTTAAAGCTAATTGCTCTGTAAATTCAGCCATTTTCCAAGTAATAAAGCCCACCTTCTCGGGCTTGTCTTAAAAGATACCTTCTTACTCTATTGACACCACTTAGTTCAACAAATCACATAAACCCTTAGCCCAGGCACTGAGCTTTGTGGTAGAAGATTCAAAGATGACAAAGGGGACTGGGGAACTGGTAACAATTTAGGCTATAATTCTGCCACACAGCAGAATCACCAAACTCCCAGTTCCCTCAAAGATATGGAGAAAGGCCTGACATATGTTCCTAAGTTATTTTCACAGGAAGCAGACCCCCCACTAGATAAAAACTGCTGACCACAAGAACAAAGACCCTAGACTGGTTGAAACCAGGAAGTTGATGATGCTTGAAACTTCACCTTGATGCCAACCAATCCGAGAACTGCCCAAGAGCTGATCACTCCTTTAACACATAAAACGCCTCACTACCACTCCAGGGTAGGTCACACAGTCTTGAGGGCATTAGCCCACTGTGGCTCCCTTTGCCTAGCAAAGCAATAAAAGCTACTCTTCCCTACTTCACCCAAAACAAACAAACAAACAAAAAAAGATGACAAAGGGCTCAATTCCTAGCGCAAATGTTGTGGACTAACTAGACTAATTGACAGTTCGCTTGAATTGTTGAAATGGAATTGCTGTGACAGAAAAACCATAAAAATAAGTTGATCCAGAGTCTCTTTAAATAGTAGTAATAACTATTGCCATTTATTGAGCACTTACTATATGATTGAAAACTATATTGGATGCTTTACATATATTATCTTAGTTTTTACAACCCTGAGAGGTGGTTATTTTTCCCAATTTATAAATGAGGGGATTGAAATGAGATATTAAGTAGCCATCTAAACAAACACAACTAATAAATGATTAATTGGGATTAGAGTGCAGGTGAGTCTCATTCTAGAGCCCATGTTTTCATCCACAATGTTACATACTCAGAGTTTTTTACAGCACCTCATGTAGAAAATATAAAGGAAAAGATTCCTCCTTTACAAAAATAAGTGTAGGGCCTCCTAGGTGGTGCAGTGGTTAAGAATCCGCCTGCCAATGCAGGGAACAAGGGTTCGATCCCTGCTCCAGGAAGATCCCACATGCCGAGGAGCAACTAAGCCCGTGCGCCACAACTATTGAGCCTGAGCTTTAGAGCCCATGAGCCACAACTATTGAGCCCATGTGCTGCAACTACTGAAGCCCACGCGCCTAGAGCCCGTGCTCCGCGACAAGAAAAGCCACAGCAACGAGGAGCCCACGCACCACAACGAAGAGTAGCCCCCACTCACTGCAGCCCCCACTCACTGCAACTAAAGAAAGCCTGTGCACAGCAAAAACAGACCCAACACAGCCAATAAAATAAATAAATAAATAAATTTATTTTTTAAAAAGTGTAAAATAGTATTGATTCAACCCTTCATCTGCCCTTGTGGTGTGATCCCAAAGTAAGTACAAAAGAGTAGAAGACCCAACCCTAATTTGGAATGCAGGATCTGGGGAAAACGAAAAACCCTTGGCTTCAGCAATTAGTAGCCCATTCCACAGTGCCCTCCAGCGGCCACCTGATGTCATGCATGATTTTTCGTCTTAGGTTCAGGGATGAAATGTTGAACAACCTAAGATTCAGTCAGGGTCAACCTTGGGTAAAGTAGACGCAGTCTGTTTTCCAGCCATTCTCTATTCCACCCTCATGCCAAATAACCTCACACTTCTGTGACTGAAGCCAACAGAGTACGGATTTGGGCATCAGGCTGACCTGAGATCAAGTGCCAGCTTCACCACCTAGAGATGTGAGTGGGATGCACAGGACACCAGGACCATGCTGGGGCTCCCTGAGCTTCTGCCTGTTAAGAGTCAAAGCCCAAATTCGTCACTGTTCTAAGGGTCAATAGACCATCCAGCCAAACTCTTAAGATATTCAATCACCTAATCACCATTAATCCTTGCTTTCTACATTTCACTGACTCAGTATTCAGGTATGGATTATTTTTTCTTAATATGTATAATTTTTATCTTTATAAAAGGAAAAGCTCAATCTTGAAACTGACCCAGAATAATAAAATTTACTCTTATCAGAATCTTTATGTCCTTAATCAAAGAGGTGACGCTTTTATCCATTTATTTCTTAATGGGCATCACTGTTTTCAACACATATATAATATAACTTGCCTGATTGCATATGTTTATAGTTGAACAATGTTTCACTCTGTTCCTTATATATTTATTTATATTTGTTTAATAGTTCTATTATTATTCAATTAATAATAACAAACCTACATCTATAAAATCAATACAAGAATATGATCTTTGTGTATGTCTAACATCTCTGTAGAAACAGTTTCAACTAAGGAAATAGACTAATTATGCTCCATGTTGGACCTCAGAGTTTCAGGCGTGTATTTCATCACCCATCACTGCTACACCACCAATCTTCACCATTGGTCTGTATTTGGGTCTCTTTTATTCATTCGTTTCTACTTTTGTATCAATTAAATAATTCATTGACAATAATAAATACATGGTTCACAGAAACTCAAGAACAATATCCTTGAATATTCCTAACAATAGTTTATAGAATTTTTTTTTAAGGTATTCAAAGGATGGTGGTACTGTTAACAGCCCAGACTCTAGTTTCTGGGCCAACAGTGCAGAAGGATTTGTTTCCCTTGAAACCAGCACTTTGCCTGCCAGGAACTGTTTGGGGCTGGATTTTGTAGAAGGAAACAGCTGTTCAAGACAGCACAGTTGAAAAGCACTTTGAAGTCTCCATGATCTGTCACGTATAAGTATTGAGAAATGGTAGAGTGCGAGATCTTGTGGGACTTCCTGGAGCAAGCGACACTTGAACCTACTCAAGTCTGAGTAGAAGTAAACCAAGTGAAGAGAAGTTTGGAGACAAGGGTATTCCCAAAGAGACCCAACATGAGTAAAGTCAAAAATCCAAAGGGACTGATGAAATAAAATTCATATTTTATGGCAAGAAAAATGTAAATATAAAATTTTTCTCTGCCCATTTGGGCCTTCTCTCTCCCCTTTAGTATGTATTGTGCATCTGCAGTAACCAGACCTCCTTGGGAGATAACATTCTTTCTTAATCTTGTAAGGGGCCACCATGACCCGCTACTTGCTTTATACCTGCACAGGCGGATTGTGTAAACAGTCAATACATCATTTGATATATAACCTTTTCTCTCAAAAAAACACATATATCTCTTTCCTTTGACCTCTGATGGGCAGAACAGTCTTCAGAACTTTTTGAAAGACTATTCCGGTTATAATCTTCAGGTTGTCTTGAATAAAATTTTCTCTTTCTTTCTCAGATCAACTACTGAAGCATTTTGTTGTTGTTGTTATTACTGACATTTGTATGGCATAGCCAGCAGGATATCACAGACACTCACCAGAGGACACCTGGAGTCTACCCCAGACTGGTATTTGGTACCATCATGGGCCCTTTGAGCCCCACCAGCTTCTCAGTACTACTCAGGTGTTCCGTGGGTTCTCTTGATGTCTGGATCTCATTGATTTTTGTTTGTTTGTTTTTATTTTTATTTTGGAGGGGGGCATGCCACACAGCATGTGGGATCTTAATTCCCTAAGCAGGGATCGAACCTCCACCCCCTGCAGTGGAAGCACGGAGTCTTAACCACTGGACCGCCAGGGAAGTCCCTGGATCTCATTGTTTTTAAGTAATGACTCTAAAATTTTTATTTGAGCTTTTTACTTAAGATTTGGAGTCTGAAGCAGCCCCAGTGCATTTCCTAGGCAGAGACCGAGGGGGACCTGGGCAGGAGGCCCAAGGAAACATATTTGGCTGGGTTTTTGTGAAATTTGGCTTAAACTGAAAAAAAAAAAACCATGTTGCTATATGGTCTTGACAATCCCTTTGTGAATGAAATGACAGACCAAATTATTCAACTCCCAAGAACAAAGGGTATTTACTGTCAGTGAATCAAGAACTGGAGGATTTAGCTCTGCAAATGCAGCAGCCCTCTATTGGCTTGCGAAAACCAAACATCTCTTTTTCTGGGCTATAATCTTCCAAAAGCGGTCGTTCCACACGCAATAACGTCCCCAAGGTGTGGCGCCCACGCCAACCGCCCCGCCCCCGCCCCCGCTCCCTCCTCCTCAATTGCCTTGTCTAGAAAGATTGTCTCCTGCACATCTGCAGATGCTACCGCTGGCGGGGAAGGTAACAAAGGGTATTTACTCCTTCCTGCCACAAGGTGTCCTCAGGAGACTGAGAACCAGCAGAAGTGTCTGAGGCTCAATCCTCATGATGTGTGGTGGTCCTACAGGGAACCCCACTTCCACCGTTAGTTAATACTGCTCTTCTGGGGAGCATGACAGCTTCAGGCTCTCAGAGGGAGAAACCGAGACAGGTAAAAAGTCGAAATGACCCAAGGGTAACTCCATGGGGAGCTGGATTCAGAAGCAGTACACATGCGACCCACCACCACACTGTCCTCAGAAAGCTGTTCAGACCATACCTCATATCTGAATTAGACTACCTAAGTGATCACAGGAAATTGTGCCTCAAAAGCCGAACAAAACAGCTCCCTGACAGAATAACACTTATGAAAACTGTCTTATAAGGTACTTACTTAATTGGGAATTAAAGGAAATCCTGCCCTAAAATGTCCAGGATAGGGTTCTTTTGGCACTCCAAAACTGATTTTTGCCTACACAATTAGAGAAAGCCAGCAGAAGGTAAGAATTCTTACCGTGTCAGTCAATCTCCTGGGTGCCTGCCTGAAGTGTCTATTGGAAACAAGAGTAGTAAAAGGTTTTTCTAGGAATTCCCTAGTGGTCCAGTGGTTAGGACTCTGCGCAGTTTCAATCCCTGTCAGGGAACTGAATCCCACAAACCAGTGCAGCATGGCAGGAAAAAAAAGAAAAGTTTTTCATTTCTCAAATTACATTACCAGGAGAAAATATGTGTAGAGCTAGCTCTATGGATCCTTTGAATTGGAAAGATTTCTAAATTGTTAAAATTTCCAAGAGTGCTCATCTTAAACAACTGTACCGATTTAATAGGTATGCAGAAGCCCCCAAAAGCCTTCAAAATTCCAAAATACCCTCATTGAAGGATTTGTTGTGGAAGGCTAATGAAAGATTAATGAAATAAATCTAATGAATGATTAATTATATAAAAAGTACCTAAAACAAAAGACTATAAAATCGATGTAACTACTGCTCCCTTCTATCCTCCTTTGAGTACTCTTTCTAGTAATCCTGTCTGATTGCCTTTCCACTCTGAAGATGCTATGAAATGGTTGCCTTTAGAAATGAGATTACCTGAGGCTGTAGGCAGCCTCTTCCATCAAAGCCCAAAATGAGTGCCATAGTTAAAGAATTTCTTAAACCCAGGGAGGAACCTCAAAAGTGTCTGTAAGTGGATTATCGAGATGGGAGGCCACCAGATTGATTAAACTGACCATAGCTGATATTCAGAGCCTGACAGGAATTTTTTTAAAAAACATTGAATTGCACATTTATTTGGTGGCACTGGGTCTTAGTTGTGGCAGGCAAGCTCCTTAGTTTGGCTGGCCGGATCCTTAGTTGCAGCACATAGGCTCCTTAGTTGTGGCTCACTGGCTCCTTAGTTGCAGCATGCATGTAGGATCTAGTTTCCTAACCAGAGATTGAACCCGGGCCCCCTGCATTGGGAGCTCAGGGTCTTATCCGCTACATCACCAGGAAAGTCCCTTAATAGGATTTTTTTTTTTAAATTGGCTTTCTCCCTTAAACTAAATGAGGGAAAGGAAAACATTCAACACAGGTGGATGGGATGCCAGTCCTTTGATATCATTTAGGTGGCCACTCAAGTCTTTGAGGAATTAAAAACAGCTGTTCTCTTTTACTGATCTAGTCTTCAGTACCAGAGGTGTGACTTCAGAAACAATTCAAAGCCCGTCAATCCTTTTCACAACTCCCCAAACCTCTTTTACTTTAAAACTCTTGAGACGGGACTTCCCTGGTGGTCCAGTGGTTAAGACTCCATGCTCCTAATGCAGGAGGCCTAGGTTCAATCCCTAGTTAGGGAACTATATTCCCAAACTAGATTCCCGCATGCTGCAACTAAAGGATCCCACATGCGGCAACGAAGATCCCGTGTGCAGCAACTAAGACCCGGTGCAGCCAAATAAGTAAATATATATTTTTTTCAAAAAGGTCTTGCAGGAAAAAAATTCTCGCCCTCAGGAAACAAAACTCCTCAGAGGACTTTACATTTCTCCGTCTATGCCTTTGAGATGAAAATATTCTGTTCCTGGTCTTCTGCAGGAACTCTTATGATGGCCATCTTTTTAAGATGCAAATTTCAGGAAGGTAACATTTAATGAAGGGGTTTATTTACAAACTTGGGCCCCTTCCTTCATGAAGTTGTGGCACATAAACATGCCAGTCGAGAAATCATAGAAAATCCACTTGTGTATCAAACTCCAATTTCTTTTCAGCATTAGGGATCTTATTCTCAAGCTTTGGAGATTATGAATTAGAAAAAGTGATCTTAAAACTCTCCATGGTAATGGAAAAGAGTTCAGTACCACCATGCAAACCTTGAGAACACTGCATTCAGAAGTTAACAGCCTAACACAGGGAGATCAACCCGATGATGGGTGATGACTTAGAGGGCTGGGATAGGGAAGGTGGGAAGGAGTCACGGGAAGGAGGGGATATGGAGATATATGTATAAATACAGCTGATTCACTTTGTTGTACAGCAAAAACTAGCACAACAGTGTAAAGCAATCATATTCCAATAAAAAGCTTAAAAAAAAAAAGTTAACCGCCTAGCCATCTGTGGTGCTCTGGACACAGCCACCACTCAACCAGGAGAAGCTTGAGCAATCATTGGTGGAAAATGTTGTTTCCATGTCCGTCAAACAGGATGAGTAGTATCTAACCTAAATCTGTTAAAAGAAAGGATTAATATTTCCATCAGATAAATGAAGCTCCCCCATTTTATTGGTCTGACCTATTCCCAGGAGTAGGAGATTGGTTTAAGGGGTGTAGGAAAATGTGCTTTGATTTGTTCTTCTCTGTTCGTTTATCCTCATTCTAATCTGTGTTCATTTCACTCCTTATAAAACTCTTACACCACTCCACTACTAACTCCATTTCTCTCTCCACAGCCACCAGCACAGCTTTTAATATATCAAACTTCCAGGAAAGGTGCGCAGGAGGGAACAGCTGGGCCTCAGGGTGGGCCACCCCAAAATATACCACAATGGCATACTTATTGTTTTGAATTGAAGTTGCTTGAGAATTAGCCAGTGCAAAAAGGAAACCCTGAACCTCCTCGATCTCCCTGAAAAGCAGGAAATAAATCTCCCATGTGAAAGTGCTCTCCCAGCATCCACAGGTAGAAGGATGCCCCTTATCTTCAGAGATGGGGAATTTGGAGCTGAGGTGCCTGTATCAACAAACCTTGTTACTTCTTTAAATCTACCACCTCAAGCCCAACCTGTCTTCACTGATGAAGCACCCAAAATTTAAGCTTCTTTGTCCTGTGTAAAGCTCACAGATTTATTGTATCTTTCTCTCAACAGCATAAAAGCTGCCTGCTTTGGACACCTTCCATTTTTATGGGACCTCCACACACACGAATTAAACTTTGTTTCTACTTCTTGGTGCCTAACCTTCCCATCCCATCAATCTAAAGCAAATAGCCCATTTTCTTCACCCCATTTCTCTTTCATGTTATAAAAACAGTCAAATCTGGTAGGAAAAGCACTCCCCAACTTGGAAGCTCCTAATCTCCCTGTTCAAGATTTTACTGAACCCACTCTCCTGCAAACACTCTAATCTTGCTCAGTCTTGCTGGTGATTGGCTTCCACCCTGTGGTTACCTAGATCCCTCCCCTTGAATCCCTCATTAGCATAAACTAGGGGCTACTCCAAAACGGCTTGTTAGGAAAACAAAAGATTCATTGCCATCACTCAGGAAAGTCCAAGTGTTTTAGGATATCTGTGCCAGGAACAAGAGACAAATCCAAACATATATTTTCATTATGCTGTAATATTCGATAAGCTCTTTTAGAATCCATGAGCGTATGATGTTTTTTACTGAAATTCAAAAGAACCAAGGGGCTCTCACATCCACCATATCCAAAACCCAGTAGGTAGATCATCCTCCTTCTAAGTGAGGTATCAAAGCAGAGAGGGTCCATGGTTTGCCTGAGGACACAAAGGTAGGTAGTGGCATAAATGGACCTGTAACCCAGTTCTCTGATTTTTTTTTGGTTGGACTTGTCCTCTCCTATTTTGCCTTTCTTCACTTTGAAATGGGAGAGAGAATGGACACTTTCTGCATACTTGTGATGTACCTACCTCTCAGCACTAGCTATTTGACACAGTTGATCTGAGCAGTTCTTTGAGACAGGGCAAACTGCAATCTTTCCAAAGATAAAACTGCAGGGGACTTAGGTAGTTTCCTAAGGACAAAGGTGTTAAGTAGCACTTGTAGAATTTGAATCTTGATGGGTTCCAAAGATTATGGGGTTTGGGGTTACTTGTATAAATGTCACCCAAATGTTCCAGAAGAGAGAATTTGCCCAATCTAAACCTTAGAATTTCTCAACCTGACTTACTATGTCATTAAAAAATATGACATTTGGATTTATAGTTTCACATAGGATCATAAAACACAACAATTAAAGTTAATATAGAATGTTTCTTTTCAAAAGTGTCCTCGCTTAACTTGTAATGCCTTAAGAGAGAATTTATGGTGTAGCTATTCATTATAAAGAAATGCTTTCTCCTAATACAAAAGAAAATGTCTTTATTTAAAGCCCATGAGTGGTGGTCTATTGTTCGATGAGAAGAACTCAATGAAAGCTGTTTTTCTGAGGCTAACAATAATGGAAATAGACAAAGTAAGCAACCTATGACCATGCGTCTTGAAGAAAACCTTTCGGAGGTGAAACGAAAAAGATTTCCTTTTTGTTTTTTAAGACTTCCTTTTTAAAAATAATGTGTACTATAATGAATCGCCATAATTATGTCCTAACTTTTAAGGTCATTTTGCTTACAGAGAAATACTTAGGAAACAAGCTACTTACTTCTCTAGAGAAAATATAAGTTTTGATGCTTCTCACATGTTAATTTGCTAGAACTCATAAAAATATTTTGAGATATAGCTTCATTTGGTACTCTAAACAACACACTATCCTATTCTATTAATTACCTCTATTAGTTTGCTAGGGCTGCCATAATGAATAACACAGACTGGGTGGGTTAAACAACAGTAATTTATTTTCTCATAGTTCTGGGTGTCTACAAGTCCAAATTCAACGAGTCAAGTAGGTTTGGTTTCTTCTTGTGGCCTCTCCATGACCTGCAGATGGTCTGTACATGACTTTTTTCTGTACTTGCACATGTTTGGGTCCTTAATCTCATTTTTTAAGGAAGCCACCAGTTATACTGGATTAGGCCAAACATATGATCTCATTTTACCTTAATTTCCACATTAAAAGCCCTGACTTCAAAAACAGTCACATTTGGAGGTCCTGGGGTTTTGAATTAACAGAAAGATTTTAATTTTATTTAATTTTTTTTTTCTTTTGGCCACGAGGTATGCAGGATCTTAGTTCCCTGGACCACCAAGGAAGTCACTAACAGGATTTTAAAAGGACAACAATTCAACCATAACACTCTCTTTGCAGCTTTGTATTTTTTAATTGATCTTTAAAATAGTTTAGTTCTATATCATTACTACCAAATTTTTATTTAATAATTTACAGGCATAAGGTGTTTTTGTTTTTTTGTTTTTTTTGGCAAAGTGCTCAAAATAATTAGAATGAGTCCAAATAGTTCTTTGGCCTCTAGAAAAGCAAATATTATAACAACTCTGTTTCAGCATATATACAAATAGTCCATTTTCCTTCATCCATTTTTATTGTCTATAATGAAAACAGTAGAATCTAGAGGGAAAAGTGAAAGAGGAAAATTATATAGGGAAAGATGAAGCGTAGGAAATAGTAAACCATACGGGACCACTAATACATTATTTCTAAGGAGAATCTGGACCCTGACCTCCAACCAAAGGGAAGTGGAAAGGTCTTCGATTCAGAGGGTGTACTTAGGGGTTTCTAAAGGATGGTGCACCCTGCCCTCAGACCTAATGATTGTTAAGTCTTACATACAGTTCCCCAACTATGTGCCAACATACAGTTGTTATACTCAAAAACACTGCCAGAGAGATCAACTGCAAACCTACAACATCTCCACCTGCTTGGCTGGGTGGGAAACTACGCTTATCATCTAAATAGCAAACTGTCCACCAATGCATGTCTAATAGAACTTCCCAACAGGTATGTCACTTGCAGAGGTTAACAGTATGCTGGGATATTGCTTCCCCCACAAGGATGTATACAAAAATTATCATTTGTGCATCTCCTAACAGCAACAAAAGTCTTCTGTTGAGATATAAATACCTCGTAGAGAGATTGGAGATGGAGATTTGGGTGTGAGCAGTATAGTGGTTGTACTGGAAGCCCTGAGAATGGGTGAAAATGCAGAGAGAGAAGGTGCAATGAGATTGAGAAAACTTTAGGACCATAACCTGGAGAATATGAACATTAAAGGGAGAAATTTGGGAAGAGAGCCAGTGAAACACTTTAAGAAGGGCCAGTAGAGGCAACCAGTTAGGCTGGTACCTGGGAGATGAGGTTTGGTGATATGAACTGAAAAGCTTCCATGCCATTTAGCAGCAAGTGGTTCTTTAATGTCCTTGATGAGGGTGGATGAGTGGGCATAATGGTACCAAACAGTGAATGAAGGAATAAGCGGTACAGAAGCCCGAGTGTTTACGGTCCTTTATAAAGAAACTTAGCTGTGAAGAGAAAAGAAGGGAGGATGATGATTGGATACAACACAGAATAAACAGAAGTGGGAGAATACTGTTTCTTTCATTACCTGAATCCTTACAACAGACACTGTTAGTTACATGCCCGATTAATATCTATTCTCCACATTTTTTGTTTTGTTTTTTTAACAAAGAAGTACACTTCTCTTAATTAATTTGTTCTCACCACAGCGCTGTTAAAGAAAGTCAGGGCATGATCTCTACTCTATAGATAAGGAAGCCCCCTTGCATATGTTAATAAGTGGTAAGAGACAGAGCAGTGCTTTGACTCCAGGGCCTCTGGCCCAAAGGGCAATGGTCTTCCACAGGACCATAGCTGCCTGAGGACCACACAGTAACATTCATGCCAATGATCTGTGAGAGGCTCTATTAGACTCCAGTGCCTCAGGTTTGCCCATGGCGTGTTTGCTTCGGAGCCGGCCACAAGTGCTTTCACAGCCGGCCACGAGTGCTTTCACAGCCATCCTATCGCTTCAACTGGTAAACCACAGGGATGCGCTCATATTCACCATGAGCCTGTAATAACTTGTACTTATTTCTGGTGGGCCACCACTCTTTCCTAGTCACAGCATCCCAGTTTATTCCAAGTTGCAGTATGCCCAGCTCAAAGACAAGCGCTCTCACACATCTTTTCTGCTGAGGGTAACCAAAGAGATATAAATTGAAACCGCATGTGTTTTCTAGTATAACTCCTTGAGAACAACACTGATGACTGAGCAGAAGCTGCTGTGTACCCTTTGGGCTCCCATCCCTCCCCGCCCCCCCTCCCGCCCCCCACCAACGCTTCTCTTGTTTTCCACACGCTTTCTGCTTGGAACAGGCATTTGGATAATGGGGCGAGTTGAAGAAGGAACCAAGTACTAAGGATGTTGGGGAAATGAATGAACTAGATGGGGTCTGTTGTGAGACCAAGGAGCCACCACACCAGCCCTCAGGCAGTCCATCCCCAGAGTTTTTTTTATGACAAAGAAAACCTTTATTCTGTTTCGTCAACTGCAATTTCTAGCCAAACACGAATTCTACGCGGTAATGCAGTCATTCCCCACTTTTAATGCTCCCCAGGAGTACTAGTTCTGTCTCTCTTGACTGAAAGCAATAGTAACAATGTCATCAGATACTAAAGCACTCAAATTACTGCCTTCAGGACTTCATCTCCCTCCGACCTCAAAGACTCTTCTGTACAAGGCCAAGCACTGCCACCAGCCCTGGCTACTCTCTCATTCTCAGAACATCGTCCTAACAGCCCTCTCTCTCCACTATCGGTAATGTCTCCCAGTCTCTCCATTCCCGAGATAAATATACCACAAACTCTTTTTTCAAAAACAAAACCCACAATCCTGCTTACACCCCCATGTCTCCCCTGCACTACTACTGTTCTATGGCATTCCTTCCACTCGCACACAAAGAGTACTCTGTATGTGCCAGCTTCCCCTTCTAACTGCCCATCCATCACCCCACAGACGACTTCCAGCGCCTTCCAGTCCCACCACCTCCCTGGACCACTGCCGTCCTCACTGCCGAAGCCCCTTCCCCCCGAGATGTTGCTCTCAACAGCTCTAAGCACACTTGTTCACCCCACCTGTGTGAATTTTCTTCCCCTCGGGTCTGTCTTCCGTCCAGGTTGACCTCCTTCCTCTCTGCTTCTGCTCGGTGGGCTGCTCTTCCTTAAGTGTCAGCAGCTTTAAGCCCAAGGAAGGAAGGAGAGCAGGAGCTCAGAGGAGTGGCCATGACCCGTCCCAACTCAACACACTCAGAGGAGGGGACAGACCAGGAGACCGGGGCGGGGGACAGAAGGGCTCTGTCTTCTATAAGGTCCAAGGCCAGGGCGCTCACACGCACAGGAATGTGCAGAAGGGGGAACTGGGCTTCACCCGGGGGCAGCGTGCAGAGGACTGCTCTCCTTCATCAAGTCTCACCACTGGCTTCTTCCAGCGTCTTCAGTGGGAGCCTCCGGGTACAAGGGCTTGCGCAGGACACATGCGCAGGACACATGCGCAGAATGGCCAGGGGCGGGGATGGGGGCGGTGCCTACAGAAGAGGCCGCACGTGCTGTCCAGCTGCCCAAATAAAGGTTGGAGCCTTGGCCAAGGGCAGTATAGACTCTCCCGGTTACAGAGGTCAGACCAGCGCGGGTCGTGTGCGCCACCATAGAGGCTGCCAGTCGCAGAGGTCCAGCTAGAGCAGGTCGGTGTCTTGAATGGGAGTGCGGGTCTTGCCGGGCGCGGGGGTGCAGGGTGTGGGGGTCATGGGGACAGACTGGTCGGCAGGGAGGCGGGTATTAGGAGATGCGGTGCCCCGGGCCCTGGACTCCTGGACTGAGGACAGGTTCTGCCCAGGCGGAGGCTGGGGGGCAGGCTCGAGAGGCTGCAGACAAGGGCGGTGCAGCCGGGGCCTAAGCCCCCCTCTTCCAGAGCAGCCGCTGGGCACGGCCCCTGGCGTTTGGCACCCAGCACTGGGTACCATGCGCCTCCAAGGCCTCATCTCCCCAAGGTGCTCTTCCCCAGGGAGCCAGACTTGCTCAGCACCACGCGGGCCCGGGGCTCTGGGCGCTGCTCCCCTGGTCGTAACGCAGGGCAACGCCCCGTGTCCCCATCCCAGGAGAGAGGGAAGAGAAAGTAAGAGACCTGCCACCCATTCTTCCAGTTCTGATGGAGGACAAGGATGGCTTTCTTCCTTCACAGCCCTTTACTGGGCAGAGTGCGGGTTTCCTTTCCTAACCACAAACACCTGTTTTTCAGCCTGGAAAATGAACTCTTCAGGAAACAACGAAAATTGTGAGGGCAGTAACTCCAGACCTTTCTTTTATGTGCACCCCACGGCCCAGCAGCCTCTCCTGGGTCCCTGGTACCAGAATCCCGCCTGTAATCCACTCTGCGTTCCTGGGGCAGGTAAGGAATCTGAATCCCCAAAGAGGTTCATTGGGATTAGGGACCCTCCCTGTAAACCCAAGCCTGAAGGTTTTCTAACACCCGTGTCCATTACCTCCCCTTCCTCACCCTGTGCTCACGCCAAGGAGATTGTGGCAGTGCATGGGGCAGTGTTCCTAGTTCCGGTTAACAGGGAACATGCGAATTCTAGCTATATGCCTGTTTCTCTGCTAAATCCTAGAAATCGGTTTTCTCATTTGACCTCAACCCATGAGCTAGGTATTGTTGCTGTCTTTGCTCTCCAAATGAGGGAACTGAGGCTCCCAGCCAGTGACTGGCCCAGGGTCACAGAGTAATCCAACCAGAGCCTCCTTGTGTTGTGAGACCAGTCTGGCTGCAAGAGCACTTTAGAGCTCCTAGTCCCTATACTTTTTTTGACAAGGCCTAAAGGTTCTAAAAGCTGTTATGGGGAGGTCAGAAAAGTACTCTGGAGGAAGAATGACCAGCAAGACTTGAAAATGTTTGGAAGGGAGACCTCGAGGATTTCATTCAGTGCATGGGGGGAAGAGGCTTTAGGCAGGCGGGAGGATCCATGGGGTGATTCTCCCGTCTCCACCTCCCAGTAGGAAAGATAATGTTAAACTTGGTCTTGAGTATCCTGCTGGAGATAAAGCATAAAGCGTGCTGTATATACTGTGTAACTTTTCCAAGGAGAAAACTAGGTGTGATGATGAGAGCTTTTGAATTCATCAGTCACTGTTCCAGCTCAATAGTAGTCACAGTCTGAGCAAGAGGGACTTGTGCCAGCTTATGGCCTGTGACCTACAATTCTTCACTGTGTCTCTACCTGGCAGATGTTGGGCTAGCCCCTACACATGAGCCAGTTCCTTCAAGAAATTTTACTATGTATAAACTCTGGGCTCTGTTTCTCTGGAGATTCCCTAATTAAATGTTGAAATGCTATCTTGAAATGGTTCCGAGACAGGAATTGCGTGTGAGGAAAAGTCTTTTGAGTACAGATTACAGAACGGGGGTGGGGGGGCGGGGGTTTCTGAAAGGAAGAAATTCATATTGTATCTTAAACGTTCTTGGAATTCACAGGCTGAGTTCCTCTATACCTCTGGTTTCTCCACACCCTTAAGGTTTACATTATTTTATTTGTCCTTTAGAGTTGTGGTTTAGGAGAATTAAAAGGGTAAGTGCTGGGAGTAGGAATAAGCGTTGTATTGGGTTTTTCTTAAGTGCAACATGACTCAAGATTTTTAGTGAGAAAAAGTTTATAGGATGCATTGTCTTGTGAAACCTGGGATTCCAGGAGCAAAGCCGCCTCCAGTTGGCTAGATGGGGATGAGATCCCCTGCAGGGTTTGTATTCCTGTATGTTGTGATTTGTCTGTTCACATGCCTCTCCAATATTGGGGGTAGCCATTTTCCCTGTAACCTTACTGCTGTAAATGATCTGAGAAGGGTTCATGATATATTAGCTATTACTGTTTTGGGAGTGAGTGACTTCCAAGCAGTTTGTATATCCAGAATGTCTACCACCTTTTAAATATTAAGACATGGAGTACACAGTGTTATAGAATTGAGAGGGCTAAATTATGGAGGGGAGAGGTGGGAATTTTTGTTTTTGGCCAAGTCATAAGGCTTGTGGGATCTTAGTTCCCTGACCAGGGATCAGGCCCACACCCTCAGCAGTGAAAGCGCAGAGTCCTAACCACTGGACCAGCACGGTATTCCCTGAATTATGTACTTATAAATGGGCTGATTTTAGTAAATAATTAACTCCTCTTTGTCTCAGTTTTGTCTTTTGTATAATAAGCTGAACTAGAGGAGTTTTTGCCACTGGCCAACATCTCCCCATTTCCCCACATCCTGTGCCTGTCAACCACCATTCTATTTCTGTGATTGCACTTTTTCTATATGATCATACAGCATTTGCTTTTTTCTGTCCAACTGATTTTTTCCTAGCAAAAGGTCCATGTATTGACAGGATTCACTTTTTTAAATGGTAGCAGTTTGGTAGCAGGGGAAGAAGGAAAAGAGAAGTTGCCCTTTGTGGAAGAACCCATCTATGGCTAGGTCCTTATTGGACCGCTTACATCTTAATGAGATGATACAGTGAGAAACTAGATAATGAAGTGTTTTCTGCCATCCTAAGGAATGCGGTCATGGTTCCTCATTGTCCTGATAGGCAGTGATAATCCATTCCAATCCTGTAACTGGAGGGAGGATCCCAGATTATTCAGAAAAATTGTTCTGGAAGCAAAATGGATTTACAGACCTGTGAGATGTGTGGGAGATGGGTTAAGTTCATGTAAAAACTGGGGGAGGACTTTTCAGTCCTTTGCGTTGGTAACAGAAGAGGTAACAGAAGAGGAGGTGGTAGTCCTGTACAGTTGTGGCTGTACAGGTGTGGTGTGTACTGGGTGAATGTTGTGACCAGCTGCTGGAGACAAAATGGCTGACTACCCCATTCTCTTTCTAGGTTTCACAAATGGAAGTCTGTACTTTCCATATCCTGTGGTCCTCAATGAATATCCTGGCTTTGTCGTTCCTCAGTCCCCATTGCCCACTGCTCTCAACCAAAGACCCCTGGTTCCTATGTCTTATAACACGGCACAATTCCAACAATATGGTGGCTACTGGAAAGAAATGAAAACAAAAGACACACAAACAGACACTGAACCTCAACAGGCTGCCAACTTGAATGAAAAACAACACGTGCCCTCAGAAAGCAACAGCCATGACATAGGAAGGGTGACCAGTATCCCTGTGGATACATTCTCCCTTGAGAATGTGGGTGCAAAGGACGAGGTAGAGAGCATTAGCTACCCTGAGGGAGGTATTCCCTCCCCAAGCTGCTCGGCTCAGGTCAGCAGAGTAGATGAGGCCACGCATGGGGACATGGGTCAGCACTGTGATGGCCAGCCTGAGCCACCATCAGAGAGCAGTGAAGGACCCTGGTGGAAGCATAGGGACCTCTCGGAATTTGATGATGCTGAGGCTGATCCTGATAGTTATGAGGAGTATTTTTATGCCCCCACACTTCGCCCTGCCCCCCCGCCGAATGAAGTAGGTGAGGGCATACAACTGGAGGGATACCCCCAGCAAATGCCCTCTGGAGGTAACTCTCATATCCTCTGTGAGGGGTGTCATTATTCCTCCCCTCCTTCCACCCTGGACAAAGTAGGTGAGGACATCCAGTGGGAAGTGAGAAAGGGAGCAGAGCAGCTGGAGAGTAGCAACCAGGATGAAGATGAAGATGGAAATGAGGTAGAGAACAATAACTGTGAGGGGCACGGTTCCTCCCCTACCTTGCTGGCCCAACTCAACACAGTAGATGAAGGCATCCAGTGTGACATGAGCTGATATGAAGCACAGGTAGAGAAATCCCCCCAGCAAATGCCCTCCAGAGGTGAAGGGACCTCACCAGACTGCAAAACAAAGGGATCATGGCAAAAAACAGTCATGAATAGGAAATTAAGTGCAGATAAAGATGAATGATGAGATTGGGGAGGTGTATAATGAGAACTTCAAAGGGTATGCAAAGATAAAAAAAGACTGTGAAAGGCAGGAAGCTGAAAGACCTGAGCAGCTTCTCAAATGTTAAGACAGCCTATTTATTGAAGAAAAGTGCTGCCTTGACCATTGTGTTTCCTGAGGATTCAGAAGACTGAGTTGGAAGAGGAAGTTGAAATGGAAGAGGTAGGTTGCCTCCTTGAAGAAGTGAAACCACAGGGCCCTCTGACATCTTCCAAAGGAAGGTCATATCACAAGGCTGGCAGCATAATCAGGATGCCACCTGAGATCTCTGTCCCTCCCCAACTTACAGTCTGGCCGACCAGAAATAAGTACAAGTTATTATGAGCTCATGGTGAATATGAGCGTGTCCCTGTGGTTTACCAGTTGAAACGACAGGATGGCCGTGGAAGCACTGGTGTCAGGCTCTGAAAAAAACACACCATGGCCAAGCTGGAGGGACTGAAGTCCAGGAGAGCCTCTCACAGATCATTGAAATGTGACTAGTGGGTTCATCATACTTGGTTGTCTGGCAGTTCCATACCAGGTCCTGGATGCAAAGGCAGCTGTGAATCAATAGTATTTCTCCATTTTTAAAGTATGTTGTCACTTAGGTGCCCGTATTCGTATTCAAAGAGACTCCTGTTTGTTAGAATTCTTGCATTCTAGGAAACTGCAATATAATGTGAAACAAAGTGCTCTAGTAGAGGCTTGTAAAGAGCTGGGTGGTGGCAGTAAGGAGAGTTGGGCTGAGATAGTCAGGACATTGATCCAGCTGCATTGCTGAGAATGGGCAGTCCACATGGAGACAGAGAATTTTCACAGTTTGTTTCTGTGGCTTGGAGATAAGAGGAGAAAGTTTGGAGTGGGAATAGAGAGAGTAGCATGAGCTCAAATGGGCTGCGAGGGCAGGATTCCACTTGAGACCATCCTGCCAGAGGGAAGACTTGTGAGGAATCGGGAAGGAGGCCAAGGAGAATGGAGTAAAGTGGTAGTGTTTCTCTTCACTTAGAGATTTTTATCCTGTAGGCAATGAGGGGCTAATCCAGACCGAGTAGAGAAATGAGACAAATGTGCTGTAGCAATTTCAACCAGCAATATTTTATAGGAGAAATTAGAGTGGGGAGTACCTATATGGCTGAAAACCAGTTTTATTCAACAAAACAAAGTGTTGAGGGTTCTGATTCACATGGGAGTAAAAGATATATGAGAGGATTAACAGAATTGAATCTTTTTAAAAAAAAGGCTGGCATTTGAAGTTGGGAATAGATGATGTTTTACTTTTCCATGTGGGCTGTGGGTGGGAAGAGTGCGTAAAATGGTGAGACTGAGGCACGGGATTAGCATCCTGTCCACACCTGACTGAAGCCTGAGTTTGGACCTATGACTGACAGGGGTGGGGAGGGAGGGCCCTCAGGAGAACTCTGGGAGATGATTACACCTGGGGTGCAAAGAATGAAACAAAGCAGGTAAATGAAGAATGGGATGCATAAGGGCCCCAGGGAAATTTAAATAAGTTCCAGTCTTAGTCCTAAAGCCAGTACACTCAAGAAACATTTACGCCTACCCTTCTACTTAAAGGTGGTGGTATTATCACATCTTAACTCTTGGCTGTTACCATGACTTTGATTCATGCTTAGTGATTTGGAAGGGATTTTTAAAAACAGAGTGAGTTGGGACTTACCTGGTGGTGCAGTGGTTAAGACTGCGCTCCCAATGCAGGGGGCCTGGCTTCAATCCCTGGTCAGGGAAGTAGATCCTGCATGCTAAGACCCAGCACAGCCAAATAAATAAATAAATATTAAAGGGAAAAAAATGTGAGGCTCATGAAGGTCCAGGGAAGACTGAAGAACTGTTCCAGATTGAAGGAGACAACAGAAACACAACTGAGTATAGCTCATGATCCAGGACTAGATTCTTTTCACTGTGGACACTGTTGAGGAAACTGACAAAACTTGAGTGGGGTCTGAGTGAGGATAGTAAAAGCTCTTTCTGATATTCTTGCAACTTTTCTTCAGTAAGTTTGAAATTGTTAAACAAAATAAAATTTGAAAAATGTCCCAAGCACAGGCCTTCCTCCTTTGGTTTACAATAATTTCACTGAGATTTTTCTCACCTTCAGTCCTAGAAGATAGCATATTCTCTTTACAATAAGGGCCTACACTTTTTACTAATAAAAATCTACTACATCTCTAAGGGTGAAGCTGTAATTGTGGACCCTGAAATCTAAAGACATAATTAGAGCCTGTGTAGTGAACAAATCAATTCTCAAGAGCAAAACTGGCCTTACGTTGATGGGAAGTGACCCTCAAGCCTAAGCACAAGCCAGGTGAGTCCAACATTCCCCACCTTGGTCCAGACCAAAGTCTGGCATTCAGAGCAGCAGATGGATCACTGCCTGCTGAGTCATGGCATTATTTAAACTAGAACTCCACTAGTGTTCTTACAGCACAGAGAACTTAGCTGCCTTGCAGTTTAAATGCAGCAAATACTGTTCCACCCACTAACGCATAAAAGATCTATATACAGAGTCTCATCTCTATAATCAAGTCTTTGCTTCAGTTGCACCTACTTTAAAAAGCTACACCTGCAGCAGCCTACATTCTAAGGCAGTGGGTCTCAGACTTTGGTGAGGAACAGAATCACCTGGAGAACTCAGGAACTTGGTAAAATACAAAGGCCAAAGGCCCTACCCTATTTCAATAAGCCTGGGCCTGTGTTCTTCAGTAGCTCTCCAAGTCATTCTGACTTGTCATACCAATTTTGAAACCAAAGTTTGAGAAAAACTGACCTTAAGTCACCAATGCCAGCACAGCTTCTGCCTTTTCTGCTGAGGCCCCACCTTCACTACAGGGCCCAGTATATACAGCCTTGCCTCCACAGAAATGAAACACCTGTATAAAAACAGCCACTCACCAGCAATCTGCCAAAATGAAAATCCTTTATGATTAACATCTAACACATCATTTCAGCTAAAAATCACCTTTTACTCTGCCAGAATCCTGTCTCATTTTCTCCCCAATTTTTACTCATCTAGAGCCAGTATTCCTTGCCCATGCACTAAATGTTAAGGAATTTTGAGGGCCCAGTAGTGCCCTTATTGGTTACAACAGTGGTTCTCAACCACTGGTGATTGTTTTGCCCTAGGGGACATTTGGCAACATCTGGAGCCATTTTTGTCACAACTGAGAGGAACAGGGAAGAAGGATGCTACTGGCATCTAGTGGGTAGGGGCCAGCGATGCTGCTAAATGTCCTACAATGCACAGGACAGCCCATACAACTAAAGAATTATCCAGACAAAAAATGTCAATAGCGCTGAGGTTAAGAAATCCTTATTTAGAATAGTACCCATTCTAAAGGAATTGCAATGTAAGACAAAAGTATAAGCAGATGGGAGTCAGACCATCTTTACTACTGCTAAAGACTAGATTAAGAGGCACAGTTTATCTGTAGGCAAGTGAACGTCCTGTCACTGAACCCCAGAAGTACTCATCTACTTGCCACAGACTAAATAACTGTATGGCTCCCTTTGTGAGGTCATGTTTCTCTAAAATTCATAACATGATGGAATTAAGAACATGTGTTGCCTGCAGGCTACTAACTCCCAGGAAGAAATAAGACCTGAGCAAGACCACCTAGCTCCTGCAGGATATCAAGTAAAAGGGTAGAAGAGTAGAAAGAGGCAGGTATTACATCATTTATGCTCCCTCCAAAGGGAAAAATAACACGAGGGAAAGCATTCCCCCCTCTCCCTCCAACAAGTGTCAGAAGTAGTGGGGTGGGATAACAGGCTCCTAAGAATCTACTGTTAAATCTTTGGGAAGTTTGCAAGCCTGCTGTTAAATCCACGGCAGCTTGAAATCAGCCACAGCAGGAGTATTTACATCATGGAAAAAAAAACAAAACCCACAAATCATTGTTTTGTTTTTGGAAAATAAAGTTAGGTCCTTTTATCATTTGGAAACACTAAAATTGAAGATGGATTCAAGATTTAAATGAAACAAAGAAAATATAAAGTACTAAAAAAAAAAGTATGATTCTAACCATAGACAAAAATCATAAAGCACAAGACCAAAATATGACTACATAAAAATACATTATTCAAAGAAAGACCAACAGGCAGACTACAAACTGGAGAAGTTATTGCAAAATGCACAATTAAGAATAACCTATTAAGAATTCTTACAGATTAGTAAGAAAAAGAACTATCTCAATGGCAAAACCCTCATATAAGTAATTCACAAAATACAAATGAGTTCAAAATTAATTTTAAAAAATTTAAACATACCAGGTTTTGCCTATCACAATGGCAAAGAGAAGAGAAACTAGAAGATAGCCAATGTTGGTAAGTATGTGAAGGGTACTCTGGAAAACTACAACTATATGTAGGTTGGCACAAACTTTTTGTTGACATGACAATATCTACCCTTTGACCTTACATATTTATGAATTTATTCTAAGAAAAATAAAAATGCATAAAGATTTAGACTACTATGGGCAGTAATAAAGGATAGGCTAAATAAGTTATAGTAAGCCCATTTAATAAACTACTATGCACACATTAGGGTTGCCAAAATATTTGACATGGAAAGATTTTCACCATTTAAATTCAAAAAAATTCTTAGGACTTCCCTGGTGGCACAGTGGTTAGGAATCTGCCTGCCAATGCAGGGGACATAAGTTCAAGCCCTGGTCCAGGAAGACCCACATGCTGTGGAGCAACTAAGTTCATGAGCCACAACTACTGACCCCACGTGCCGCAACTACTGAAGCCCATGCACCTAGAGCCTGTGCTCCGCAACAAGAGAAGCCACTGCAATGAGAAGCCTGCACACCACAACAAAGAGTGGCCCCAACTTGCTGCAACTAGAGAAAGCCTGCGCTCAGCAACAAAGACCCAAAGCAGCCAAAATAAATAAAAATAAAATAAATAATAAATACATGTGTTTATTAAAAAAAAAAAGTCTTAAATGGAAGCTACAAAGAGTAGCCTTCAGGAAGAGAAAGTTTTGTAAAAATAAAATGTGTACTGAGTATATTAAGAAAGTCTAAGCAAACTGTGATTAATGTTTTCCTGTTTATCTGCACTTCTACAATGTGCATATATTATCTGTGTATTTTGTTTGTTTTTTTTTTAACAGGAGTTAATGGAACTTGAGTTCAGTAGAAAAGTCCTTATTTCAAAGCATCAGAGTTTGAACTGAATTTTGTAAGTAATCATTTCAGGTTTTTTTAATGCTCCTGTTCAAATCAAAGCTCATCATTTTGTTTGGGACAATTTTTGTTTGAGAATTAAATGGTCATGTAAATAGGAAGCAAATAAGCAAAAAATGGCAGGAAAGCAAGTGACAAAGTACAAGCTTTGTTCCACTGGCTATTACAGTATAATAAATAAAATGAGAGTTAACAAAAACACCTTTATTTTTGTCTTCAAAGAACAAACTGTTCTTTTTCCAATATAATCATTATTAACTTACAAAAATGGGCATTTACAATGCGTCTTCAAACCATTTCCCTTTAACGGGAAACTCGGCTTCACAGGATACAAAAAGGTTAAAAAAAAATTCCATTTTGTTGTCATTATAAGACAGAATGCAATTTAGCATAAGTCAAGGAAATCCATTCATACTTCAGGTCCTTCTCCTCCAGGAACCAGCTGCAAAGGAGGAAAAGTTAAATTCTTAGTTTAGTACTACAGAATCTAAAAATCCCTGCTGAGAGCTCCTCACTGACCAAAGTCATGCCTCTTAGCTCCTCCCCCATATTCCCATTTTCTCCATGTCACTGCTGTTTACAATTCCAACATCATCAATTAATACTTAGTGTCTCAACAATGATTCTTGGTAAAATAAAAGATTAAAAGACACAAGCAAACTAAACTTAGGCCTAATGTCATCAACAGTTTGGCCACAGAGTCCTGACCACCAGAGCAACCCTTTCTTAAGCACCACTGGGCCATGAGCATTTAGTCAAGCAAGTTAGCTCTGAAACCCCTGCCCCAAAAAAATGGCTTAACATGTAAATAAAATAGCTTCACTGTGTCTTACCATTGTTATATTATTTCCATTTAGCAAAATTTGATCTAATTTAGTAATTCTTCTTCCTTCTGGTGTGATTTCACTAAAAGAATAGATTTTTAAAAAGTCAGGATAAACAGTGATAAAGCCAAAGGTTATTATCCCCCCAAAGGTTATTATATGTAAATGAACATGAAGTAAGGCAATTATACCAATACTTTTCAGAGACAAAGGTTATCCCCTGGGTGATGTAAATTCATCCCCAGGCAACAGAGTGGACTGACTGGGCTAATATCCACATCTACTAGGGCTCATCTTCATCTAAAAAGCTGAAACTTGCCAAGGAGATCAAGTATGAAATAAAATGTTTACTATCCTCACTCTTTTTACTATTATTTACTACTGATTGCTACCCGTTACACCAATCTGTAATCAATTCAAATCTGAAAGCGGAGCTACTGGTCAAGATCTGTATAATAAATATAGCTGAGCCATCATTTCCATTTTCTATTATATATAAGCTGAAATTAATTTAAAGCATTAAATGCTCTTATTATCAGTTCCTTTATTCAACCTGAGCCCTAAGATCTCTGGCTGTTTTTAGTATCTTTTACCTTCAAGCTTTGCCTCCACTAATTTCCTAGCAATTTAGTGACAATTACATTAAGGTAATAATCCTCCAATCCAATTTTACTAACATCAGTAGGTAAAATTTCTATCTTTAGAGTAATTCAAACAGGCAGTGTTCTCTCATACATCATTTTACTGACTCAACAGTACTAAAATTGCCTTAAAGAGAGATTCCCCCTGCCCAATTCTTTAATTTTTAACACTACTTACAACTCAGTGACATCTTCCAGCACCATATCTGAAATTTGGTGTTAAGAAAATAAATATATCAAGTTAAATTTACTCTGGCTTCTGCCTTTGTTCAGTTTTAATTATAACATTGAACACAATGGCTCAAATTCAGAATGCTTGTGATTGGTAGGAACTTCATCTTCTTTCAGTACACACGCCTCTTAAGACACTATCACAATTTCCATGAGAATAAATTAATTTTTATTATATCAATAAGTACTGATTGTCAGTAGTTCTTTTTTTAAAATATTGAAGAAAAACCCATACCACCACCTTTTAAAAGGATACTGACAAAGTCATCAAATCCCAGAAGTGTGCCAACAATCTCTTTATCACTCTTCATCACAATGTGAATTCTTGATCCTATACACTTGTCCACAAGCTCTATGGATATATATATATATATATATATTTTTTTTTATGGATTTTTTTTTTTAAGGAAAAAAGAGTCGGGGGGGGGGGGGAGAAGAGAAAAGATTATTTTGTCCATTCATTACTTCAATATGTGAGTGCCTACTGGCATTTATTACTTGCATATGGTGAAAGATAAACCAGGAAAAGTATTCACTCAAAAACTTTAGATCTTACACTACATATCTCTGTTCGATCACTCCGTTAACAGGAAAGTTTTCCCTGTCCTCCACTTACCCTTCCTTTGTGACAATTTATCATGGTTGTGGCTTAATATTATTTTAGATTATCTCATTAACACATGAACCACTCCTCCCCCGCCCCCCGCCCCCGACTCTTAAAGCTCCACGAGAGCAGAGATGATGGTTGTTTTTACTCATCGGTGTATCCCCAATGGACAGTAACTTGCACATACTGGTCATTCAAAGAGTTTGTTCAATGAAGGAAAAAACTTTACAATCATGGCCAATTCCACTAAATCACCCTTCAGATACAAAACATTAAGAAGAGAGAGGCATGACTGTCTTCACCAGAGATTCCTTCTTGTCACTGCGTCTCCCCCACCCCCAGGAAGTCTACACTCTGTACTCTGACAGCAGCTTGAACATCTCTTCAGCAGGCTTAGCGTTATTTGGTACGATGTTTATTTGCCCGGTATCCTATCTCCTGCACTGGTCTGTATGCTACCTGAAGGCAACGGCCGTGATTTTAAGTTTGTTGAATAGTTCCCAATCACGGTATCTAGTGCACTGATGCGCAGTAACTGCTGAATGAATGAATGGCAAGAAGAGCTAGGTTCCAGAGTCCTAGGCTCAGTCCAAATCCTGGTGCCTCTCTCAACAACCGGCCAGACAGACAACAGGGTCTAATCTGGGGATTTTAAATGCCAAATTGAGAAATGGAAGTGCTATCCACTACTTTTAAAGGTGAGCTCACAACAAAGAAGGCCAATAACGCATTCACTAATGTAAACCTTTCCCGGTGACCCTATGGTTTCGGGAGTCAAAAGTCCCTGCCTCAAGAAAATCCCACCACGCCGAAGAGACGTGGGCGGCCTCAGGCCACAGACACTCGGAGCCTAGAGAGCCGCGGAGAAAAAAAGCAATTGGTCAGATACATTTTTTTAACACTCAGCCAGGGGCTGCGCTGCCCCTCGGCCCCCAACCCTATCCTTCAGATCCCCGCCCCGGCTCCCCAACAGGACAACGGTTACCTAAAGGGAGCAGCTGCGACGGGTTAGTGGTAGCGTTAGCCGCCATGGCTACGCCGGAAGTCGACGTTGGGACCGCGAGTTTGAAAGAGCGCGCTTCCGCTTTTTTCCCGCAGCCCAGACAGGCTCGACCAATCTGAGGCCGAGAGTGCGATCGGGCCTGTCCACGCAGGTCACCCCCAGTCACGCCTCTCCTAAGCAATGAGGTCCTGGGGGATATTTCTGTTCATAGGACGTTCTGCGGTCTCGACAATTTTCCAAGAGACTTTAAAGATACCCTGCCTTGTAAGTAAATTATTGCTCTAACTCGGAAGGCTGTGAAAAACAAAAACCTTTGAGTCGTCTTATTTTCCCCTATCAAGTTGTATCTCATTTCAACCCAGAATCTTTCTTCAGACCAGTATATAATAAATTTGATTTTCCCGCCACCGATTCATTGTGTTGCAATTTTCGTAAATAACAGTTTTTTGTTTTTGTTTTTAAAGGAATCTACCTTTAAAGGTGGATTGAAAACCCACAACTAGCATTTAAAAAAAACTTTTCTGGGTGAGGGGGAGATTTTAAATGTTTTCCATTTTCTCCTAGCGTTCTTAATCTTGTTATCTTGGAGTCTCCTGTAGACTTTTTGTATTCACTGTTTCTTCCACAAACACATTGTCCAACAAGCAACCACCAGATGACACTCTATGTTAATGCCATCACGTTTAGGAAATTTGATGCTTTTACACTTCTGTTTTGAAAAGAGAAAGCAAACAAATTTTCTGCCTTAGTCTATCTTATGTTTGTATCTGAGGAACTTAAAGCTAAAGAGTCTTAAAGCAGGAGGAGGCCAGAAAGAACATCATTCATTCATACAACAAATGGTTGTAAAGCACCAATCAGTTATTTATTGAACAAATACTTTAGTTGCATACTGTCTGGCATTTTGGTGATTATAAAACAGTATAAAGAACAAAACTGCAACATCTTCTGCCCTTATCAGAGCTAAAAGATAAATGAGGGAGACAGACGACTAACAAACATTATGTGCAAAGCATATGAAATTTAATATATAAAGCAAAAAAGTCCTCTTTTAGCTTCAGGGATCCTAGAGAAGTAGGTATGATTTAAGACAAACATCAATGAGGAGGTTCAGAAGCCCTTACAGTTGGGCCCTTGAGTTCAAAGCCCCCTAGGATTCAGCTTCCATCTAAATACTAAACCAATGCTGGCTTTTTTGCATTTCATGCATATTGAGTACCTACTATGTGTCAGGAAACTTACAAATATACTTACTCCTAATCTATATCCTTTTAATAAGAATAGAATAGGGTAATTAAATAGTTTATAAATCCTACTAGGGGATTAAAGATAGAAAGGGAATTTTAAGCGAGTTTGGGATACTGTTGTAAGCTAATGACCATTCAAGAAAAGAATCCAGTAACATAGAGGGAAATTTACTCTACCTTGAAGGAATACCAGGCCCTACCAGGCGCATTCAAGCCCCAGGCACACTCAAGCCAGAAATCCTGATAGTTAAAACACAAGATGATAGATGGGTCTGCATCTAGTTACATGAAGTCAGGGAGTTAATGGTCCTTGAAGAGTAGCATTTCTGCACCTTAGTCAAGACAGGAATATAGGTGAAAGGGGAAAGAAACTAGGTGAAAGGGGACATTATACTGAAACCTGAGATGAGTTACCATATTTTAGTATATGTCACCGCCCTTTTGCTTATGTGCACATGATTTAAATAGTGCTATGACAGTCTCAGTTAGACCATATAGAGTCAAAGGAGAAACTAATGATGCAAGCTTTGACAGCTACCCAAAAATAAGGAAGAAGCTGGTCTTGTGCCCGCCCCACTTTTTCCTTGATTATAAAAACATAGCCCTCTTTGATCTGATGGCTGCGCTCCCCCGCCTGACCACTTGTATCTCTCACAAGAGTCCTATGCTAATTACTCATCCTTTGCCTATGACTTTGCCTCTGTGCTGAGACCAAAGAACCTGACCTTCAGTAAGTCCTGACACCATGTGAGCCCTTTCAATTAAAAGACAATGGGAGGGCTTCCTAGGTGGTGCAGTGGTTAAGAATCCGCCTGCCAATGCAGAGGTCATTGGTTCAATCCCAGCTCCAGGAAGATCCCACATGCTGCGGAGCAACTAAGCCCGTGTGCCCAAAAAAAAAAAAAAAAAAAAAAAAGACAATGGGAGAAAAAAAAAAGGGTTAGAGTCCCCTCCTAAATCAGGTATTGTGGGTTCAAGTCCCAATCTGAGTTGCAGCTGGGTTCAAGTCGCATCCGAGGAGGAGTGAAGTTTCACTTTGAGACAGGTGTTTGGATAAAGTTCCCCATACTCAGAAAGTTTAAATAATTTGCCCATTGGCCACATAGATAGCTTGGGAAGCTTCACAAAGGAATTGACAGGAATCTAATCTTGGAGGATGAATAAGAATTGGATAGGCAGAAAGGGGAGAAGAGCAGCATTCCAAGTAGAGGAAATACTGAATAAACTTGGCATGTGTCCTCCTCCAAACATCTCTTGCTGCACTTTAATTTAAATCTTATATACTTCCCCTGAGCATATATAAATGGTGCAGCCCTGGGGCAGGGTCCTGGTTCTTCCTCAAGGAACGTATATAACAATATCTTTGAATTCTGCAGGAACTAATGTCCCCACCCAGGTGGAGGATGGTAACTTCAGGATGAGCATAAGATTCCTAGAGCAACCACCCTATTACCTTACCACCGACCAATCAGAAGAAAGTCACACACCCTGCAGCCCTCACCCCAAATTTTGCATATAACAACTTCTCCCCCCAAACCATCAGGGATTTGGGGGTTTTTAGGGGCACCTTCTCCTTGCTTGGCTCTACAACAAATCTTTCTCTGCTCCAGACTCCAACGTTTCGGTCTGTTTAGCCTCACTGTGTATCGGGCACACAAACTTGTGTTCGGTAACATTCTCTTATAATTACCTACCCAGGAGGTGACACACATCCCACCCCACCCCACTCCTGCAAAAGAGTGGAGCCCTCAAAAGTCAAGAATTTTGGGAAGCAGTATAATGATTAAATCCATTAGTTTTGAAGTTAAATTACTTTGATTCAAATCTCATCTCCACCACAATTCCTTCTAGTTATTTGACCTTGGGCAAGTTATTCAAACTTTTAAGTCCCATGGTACCCTGTTAGAACGAACAGGATAATAGTGTCTACTTACAGGATTGTTGTGAAGATTAGATGAGATAATCCATGAAAAGTAGGTAGCAGAGGACTCATTAAATGTGAACTGTTATTATTTATTTATCTCTGTTTCCTAATATTTAACATGATGGTTGGTTTAGAGTAGGTGCTACAAAAACTAACATTGCTAGCTAGCTGGTTTCACAAGTATCTTACTTTTAAAGACATAAGCCATTTTAAGGCATCAATTTTGTTACCAGAAAACTGGGTTTGCCTCTTGGTGGATGTCCAGCCAAAAGACTCAACCAAGCCAAAGATCCAGAGAAGGCAGGATTTATTACTTGCAGCAAGTAAGGAGAAAACCAGGGATCTTTCCCCAAACAGCATATGTCCAAACAGGAAAATTGGAGAAGTTTTAAGCTAAGGGTACATGCATATTCATGAGGGGGCTTGAGCAGAAAATTCAGCACAGAATTGGGGCAAAGTTCCACAAGAGTCAAAGTTAGTTGATTGAAGGCATGAGGGTCACAAAAGGTCAACATCAGCCCTTAGGTTACAATTGATCTGGTGGTTGAGCTTTCCAAGGGGGTTAAATTCTGCAAAACAGCTCAAGAAAGTGCTTCAGGCTAATCTTCATCACTGAAACAGAACTGGGAATCTTTATGACTGATTTATTATCTTTGCTATTGTTACTTCTCTTGTCTGAACAGTCTTTTGTTCTTTTTTTCCCTTAAGATCATTATTACTGAGAGCTGTTCAAGGGCAATCGTTGTGGCCAGGCTTAGACTACAAAATGGCTTAGACCTAAAATGGCATGGCATCTCTTATGTCAAAAAGCTGTGTGTGTGTGTGTGTGTGTGTGTGTGTATGGTTCTTTTCCTCCAGGGGCCTCCTACCCTATCTGCTTACATTTTTTTTCTTTTCTTTCTTTCTTTCATCCTTCCTTCCTAACTTCCTTCCTTCCTTCCTTCTGTGTGTGTGTGTGTGTGTGTGTGTGTGTGTGTACTGTTCCCACCACAGTTCCAAGTGTACTGTATGGTCTCCTGTTCTTTAAGTTGATTCTCATTCATATCCATCAAAAACCTCTTTACTCTTCACATGATTTTTTTTTTTTTGGCTGCGTTGGGTCTTCATTGCTGTGCAGGGGCTTTCTCTAGTTGTGGCGGACAAGAGCTACTCTTTGTTGTGGTGCGTGGTCTTCCCTTGTGGTGGCTTCTCTTGTTGCAGAGCACAGGCTCTAGGCGCGCAGGCTTCAGTAGTTGTGGCTCTCAGGCTCTGGAGCTCAGGCTCAGTAGTTGTGGTGCATGGACTTAGTTGCTCCGCAGCAGGTGGGATCTTCGAAGACCAGGACTCAAACCCGTGTCCCCTGCATTGGCAGGCGGATTCTTAACCACTGCACCACCAGGGAAGTCTCAGCCTTCACGTGATTCTAAAGACAAAGTAATGCCAAATTTGTTTGTGAAGCCCCCTTCTTTTCCTGTTTTTGTTTGTTTGTTTTCCTATCTCTATTCTTGTTTTATTTTCACCATACCATAATATGAGTAGGGACCAAATTCAAGGCATTGTTGCTACCTGATAGTTTTAAAATTCAGAAAAATATGTTTTAAGAAAGTCAGTACTTTGTTTTCCATTACAGAAACCAAATTAACATTAGCAATATTCAATACTATTGATGAAGAATGAAGAAAGTCTCTTTATACTCTGAAAAGGGAGATACAATTTGTTTACACAGTAGAGTTAATGGGGAGTGCAGGAAGAGAATGGTTTTACTTTATTGAGGTCTTTCCTGAGGCAAGACACAAAAAGAAATAACAGACCAATTCCAGATGGAGAGTTCATTGTTAATGAATTTGAAAACGTCATAGCTCTATGTCTCCAGAGTTCTTCTCCCATTAGCTCTTACTTACAGAGCAGATATAAAATAGAATTTATAATTCACCATAAAATATATGTAATTAAATCTCTTCAATGTATTGTATGTTCAGAAAAGCCTAATTTTTTCCCTGGAGATAAATGTTATCATATAAATACAAGCAAAAGTTTCCTTTCAAAATAATGTTCAGGAAATATTCCATTATCACAAGTTGTTATTTCCAATCTTGTTTCAATCTTGTTACTACCAACACTTTTTAAAATAAAGGAGAAATTTCTGTTTTCCCCTTAATAGATATTTGTCCTTATAGACAATATGTTGTTAATGAATGTATTTTATATTAATACAACTCATTAAAAACTAATGTAAAAGTTGTTATTCTAAACTGTTAAATGGACCAGTCTGTATAATTAGAGATGGAAAAAAACCTGGAAATCCGCTTACTTACTTTCTCTTCCAATCTTCCCTGAAACATATCTTCTTTCTTCATAGCATTATTTTAAATGACATATTTTTAAAAAATTTAAGCAACATAATGGTTATGAATAAATGATTTAATCTTAGTTGGAGGCCCTAAGCTGAAAACTAACACAGATTTTTTTTAATATTTATGTATTTATTTACTTGGCTACATTGGGTCTTAATTGTAGCATGCAGGATGTGGGATCTTTAGTTGCAGCATGCAAACTCTTAGTTGGGGCATGTGGGATCTAGATCCCTGATCAGGGGTCAAACTGAGGCCCCCTGCATAGGAGTCTTACCCACTGGACCACCAAGGAAGTCCCTGTCACAGATTTTTGTAAAGCTATTACTTGGGCCTCCTGCACAATGAACTAAACAATTGGCATTCACTGTAGATACAGAGTTCTAAGATGCCTTCCCCTTACATTTTTTAAAAAGATGTTCAATTTCACTTAAATTTTAGCTAGGCCAATTGTGGAAAATGTCAAGGCAGATGGAAGAAAACAGTAACATATTCTGATACAGGCAATATTATAGTTTCACACATAGTTTTGAGCCAATGCCAAGAATTTTGTAATACAGAAAAGAAATAGCAACATCTTAAAATTTTTCTACACTATTTTCTTAGCAATGAAACGGTTCTACTGAATCACAGAAAGTATAGTCTAAGAAGATTATACTGTTTTTCTCAGCCATACTTAGATTAGAATGCAGGTCCTTAAATTTCAAGGCCAGAAGTGGAAAATACGAACTGCTAAGGTTGTCTAAACTAAGGGATGTACAACTTGTAATGATAAACTTCACAGCTAGTTATCGTAATAATTGTGAATGCTATTTGAAGTAGGTACCTATTCCTTAAACTGCCCTAGATGACCTGTTAAATGTTAGTATTTCCATTATTCACTTTAAGTTGACATAAAACGAGATTCAATTTTTTTTAATTTAACTAGTACAGTCAGTAAGGAAATAAAACACCCTGGTGACAACAGACCCCATGTATTTTGTGCTGACCAGAGTACTAAACCCAGAAAGATAGAATGAATTTTTTTTAATAGCAGGACTAAAATAATAAATAAATAAATAGGACGAAAAGAATAATTTTACAGGTCTCATCAGGTCTTAAAACGCTTCCAAACTCCTATACATAATATTTAAATAAGGAAAAAAACATAGAACGAAGCAAAAAAACTCTGGGTAAGCAAGTAATTTAAGCAAGGTTGAATACACAGATACAGAGCTGCACCAACATGTCTCCGTGTTACCAAAATATAAGAGTAAAGGGCTGAGACTCTAGGCCAGAGAGAGGCGAAGGAAAGGAAGTAAAAGAACTGGATATTCGGAAAGTGAAGGAAAAAAAAATAAAGGAAAGCTGTGGGAAAAGATGGGAAGGGGCGGAGATTCTGAGGAGGAAGAAGCGAGGACAGAGGCGCAGAAAGCAGGATGAGATCGCACCGAGAGGGACTGAGCGCGGAACAGGTGTGCCTGGCTGCCCCACCAGGCCCCGCCCCGTCCCGGCGACCCCGTCCCGGCGCCCCCTCCCCGCCTCCCAGGCCCCGCCCCGGCCCCGTCAGGCCCCGCTCCGTCGGGTCCCTCCGGGTCCGGCCAGGCCCGCCTCGCCCGCGGCGGCCGCCGCATCAGGTGACAGCCCGGAAGCAGCGGAAGCGGATGAAGAAAGCGCGGCCGCGGCCCGGGGGTGGGGCGGTGCAGAGCTGCCGGAGCCTCGGCCTGCTCCTGGCCCCCTGCGCGGCTCTCATGCGGCGCCCTCGCTGACACCCGAAACCCACCGCCCGCCGTCCTCCTGGGGATCACGGGGTCGCCCGGCTTGCCGCCCTCGGCGGTTGAGGTCCTAGTCGTGCGGGCCTGCGGCGGTCGCCCATGGAGAAGACCGGGCGGGGCGGCGATGGTTCCCCCCGGGGGCCTGTACTGCACATCGTGGTGGTCGGCTTCCATCACAAGAAGGGCTGCCAGGTGAGGAAGGGGCCCGGGCCCGCCAGCGGCCGTTCCGGGGTTCGAGCGCCGCGGGCACCCACGCCGCTCCGCTCTGCTTAGACCTCCCTCCAGAGCCCTCGGCCCTTCGCCCCTGAACTTGTCTCCTCTCTGCAGCCCCTCGCGCTCATCCCCACCTGAAGCCCACCCCCCACACTCTCTTTTTTTCTCCTGCCCCTGAAAACTGTCTTGAGCGGCGGAGGAGCTGTGCGTCGGCATGTTGGGGTTGGTAGGTATTTAGGTTCTTTGGTAGAGTGGGAGGGAGGAATCGAAGGTCGGCCCACTCTCTTCCCCATCCATCACTGTCTCCACTGACTTTCTGGGTGTCCACCTATCATGGGACCTTTTAGGAAAATTCAGCACTTGGGCTGCGTTTTCAAGGTAATGAGCGCTGGGACTCCACACGAGTGAAGCACACGCGGCGCCGTGGGAAAATCAACTTCCTTTGTTTATCTGTGGAAGCCCTAGAACCCCTGTTAGGCGGGTGTACTGACTCCGCCCCCCTTTCCCATTCGGCCTTGGTTTTGCTGTTTAGTCTTGTCCGGGTCTTGCCTTTTGGTGAGAGATCGAACTCTCCAGCTCAATTGCAGCGAAAGGAAGTGTGTTTACCGAGCAAAGAAACGTGCAAATGTGAAGTCCTTCTTAAGCTTTTTCAACGAAATGGTGAACGGGAACAATAGGACATTTGGAATCTATGTATCGAAGGCAAGGGAACAAATATAGAAACGATTATTTAAATGAGAGCAAACACTGGAAGGCAATGATGTCATAATGTGCTAGTGAACAGTAAATTGAAATGCTTAGAGTATTGAAACTACTGATTGCTGCCACTAGGTAACGTAGCATTTTGTTTCTTGCATTTCACAGAAAATGTAACATTTTAGAAGACTTATTGGCAAAATTTAAGTTCATTAGAGGATGATAACAGAAAAGTGATGGAGTGAAAAGATAGTTGTGTTTGTTTTAAAGACTGTTTAAAATATATCATATTCCTTGTCCCTCAGGTAAAAATGGCATAGAAAGATACCAAGGAGGAAGTGGCATTATTTAGTGTAGTATTGAAAAAATTCCAAGCAGCAACAGTAGAATATGTTTTTAAAATGTGACCCTCAGAGCAGAAACTAACACAACATTGTAAAGCAACTATACTCCAATAAAAACTAATTAAATTTTGAAAAATGTGGCCCTATGTTTAGAGGTAAGAAAATAGATATTTGAGATAATTGTATCATGGCATGTAAACAGTGTTCATCATCATTAGATTTTTAATACTTTAAAACTTGACGTCTTTATGTTGTCATTTTATAACTTACCTTGGATATGGGCGAAGTAACTGAAACTTGGAGGAAGTAAAATGATCTTGCTGAGGTCACGCAGGAGTCAGGATTGCCTCGGTACCGTGTGTGTTCATTCAGCTGAGCCACGTGGCATTTAGGAGTCTTTTATGGTGAAGTGAGAAGTGGGGCCCACTTCACAACCAAACTGAAGGGAACTTTTAATGACGAAAAAGAAGGAAATAATGGTAGGAAATAGAATAAAATCTTTTAATCGTTGCTTTCATCTAAAGTCGAGATTATTATGTGTTCTACCTGTTTTATTGGTAAAGGTAATATAATTTATGTTTCCAGAAAGGAAAAATGATTTATGAAGAAAAAAAAATGTAGTGCTGCTTAGGGATTAAAGGACACCGAACAACAGGTTGTAAGATGAAGCAGAATTCTGGGGTGAAGTAGCACCCTGTGATGCCCTTTCTCTGCATTCATCTGGCTTTTGGTTTCAGCACTGAGACTGACTTTTTTTTTTTGGCTGAGCTACATGGCTTGCGGGATCTTAGTTCCCCAGCCAGGGATTGAACCCCAGCCCTGGCAGTGAAAGCGCCGAGTCCTAACACTGGACCACCGGAGAATTCCCGGTGACTGGTTTTGTAAAATGAACATTGTGCTGGGTGGGAGTCAGAAGACCTGGATGATGTCTCGGCTTCACAGCTCCATGACCTCTAGCAAGTACACGTTGCTTAATCTTTTCTGTCCCTCATTTTCCTCTACCAGATTTTGTCATGAGAATTTTAGACCTGGCAGGGATCCTTAGAGATCATCTACTCTGTGTCCCTTAAGTTTACAGATGAGTAAACTGAAACCCAGAAAAGTTGTGACTTAAGCATACTTACACAGCTAGTTAGTGGTACAAGCAGATTTTATTCAGAAAAGCTATTGCAACATTGGGGGAAAGAAACCTCAGTATAGAACTGGACTTGATTCCGAATACAACAAGGAAAAGTGAGAATTTATAGCCAAGGAGCAGAGTGGGGGCTAGTGGATGGAAAATTGGTACATCAGGGATAACGGAGGTTTCTAGCGAAATTGATCTAGCGGGATTCTTGCTAAAATTAGGTAACGCAGAGATGAACACGAGCCCAAAAGTCAGGGCCAAATTGAGAAGAGAATTCTAAGGAGCCTGACTAAAGTTTGGTTGAGAGCCTGTTTGTCAGCACTAACATTTAAAGCCCAGACGTCCCTAGTCTTTATAACTGCATCTCTTTTAGTAGCACTTTAGATTTGTAGGCTTTTAGTAGAATGGAAAAACACATGCCTTATACATACATTTTAGTAATCCACAAGGTGCTTCACAGAGACAAAGGCAATTATTTTTGAATACATAACATTTGTTGAGTGTCTGCTCACCTGGGTTGTTGATAGAATTGAAGGGAATGCAAAGGGTTCTGCCACAATGTAGTGAAAGATGAGAAACCCCTAGTAGGGTTTTCTTTTTTTTTTTGAAACAGCTTTATTGAGGTATAATTGACATACTCTACACCTGACATATGTAAAGTGTACAATTTGTATAAAGTTTGGACATATGTTTACACCCATGAAACCATCACCTCAATTGAGGTAATGAACATATACTTTGCTCCCGGGTTTTCTTATTGCTGAATGAAGGCAGCTTTTTTTTTTTTTCTTCCAAATAAGAGAAGACTTTATTTACGGTCTTAAAAATTGCACCTTGGGAGACACAGATTTGGGTAAAACCAAAGGAGTGTTCAGAGGAGGAGAAAGAGTCAGGGGCTTATAAAGGCAAAAGCCATGAGGCTGTACTCTTAATATGAGAAAGGAAATATTTGTCCTTAAGGGATGGTTGTCAGAAGTTATTTTAGGGAAAGGATCCATGAGTATCTTGAGTTTCTGGCAGCTGTTTTGGATGCCTTTGTTAGGACAATAAATGGTCCAAAAAGTCAGAGTCTATCCAGGCTGAGATGTGCATAGGTCACATGTCCTCAGTGGCCTCCTGGCTCCATATTAGAGAGCTCTCTTCACGATACTGACTCCATCTTGATTTTCTGAAGGCAGCTCTTTAAAGATACTTCTCATAGCAGAAAATGAAGAGCTAAGGACCTGGTTTTGAAAATCAAACAAGAATTTGTTAGAATTTGTCAAAGTCAAAATGCAGTGAGAAAAAAGGTGAGTTTTTTTTTTTTTTGGCTGCAGCATGGCACGTGGGATCTTAGTTCCCCCATGCCTCCTGCAGTGGAATTGTGGAGTCCTCACCACTGGACCGCCAGGAATTCCCATAAAGGTGATTTTTAGATTGAACTAGTGTGTATTCTTTGGCTTTTGCAAGAGTCAAACACTTATCGTTTTAATAGAACTATTACTATTTCTTAGAGAAAAAATTTGGTTTACTAGTAATCTGTTTTTCTGTTACTCCTCTAATGGAGGTCAGTTGGAGAGATGACACTATGATTTCTGGACACTAAAGAGAGTTAAGATTGGTGAGTTGATACTCTGAAAAACCGCTGAAACCCTCTGTGGTGGTAGTCAGGTTGTGTCCAGGGGCTGCTAACATAGCCACTCCACTTAGACAACAGAGCATATGAATGAAAAAGCTCTCACACTGAGTTGGTTGATAAAATTGACACGTCAATACAGTCAAAAACAATTAAACTTTCAATGAAGACATAATTTATATAAATTCATGGAAATTCATCCAACCGGAATAGAATGTTCAATTGATATATAATAGTATAGGAAAAGATGGGAAAATAGTTTGTTCAACTACATTTCTCATTTTTGGTTGCCCTACTTTCTCCCTTTTTTGTCTTAGTTTTTATAAAATATCAAAGTGTACTGAAAGTTCCAGTATATGTCATATTAGTTCTTACAGGATGTTCTTCACTTCTGCAAATGATTTTAGATGAAATCTTTGCTTTTTTTTAAAATGTTTTGTTGGAGTGTAGTTGATTTACAATGTTGTGTTAGTTTCTGCTGTACAGCAGAGTGATCCTCAAACTAGGCATGTAGATGTTCATTCCTTCATCTTGTTTCCTGTATTTTTTCCACCTCTGAGGCCTTCAGATGTATTTTAAATGAAAAATGCCTTCTTTTAAATTAAAATGAACAGTTACTAATTTTATCATTTGATTATTTTTTCACTTTTATTTGGGTAATTCATGGGGATGAATTCTTGTATAGATACCATGTTAATTTCTAGTGGTCATTATTCTAGTTTATTGATATGCTTAACATTTAGAACATTTTAAGTGAACTAAAGTACTGCCATGACATTTCAGGTGGTTTTGAAATATTTATCCATTTCAACTCTTTTCCTGAAATTTTTTAAAATTTAGCAATTAGTGAAGAACTCTTCTTCCTGAAAAACTCACCTGCAATTAGATTCATTGACATGAGGTAATTTATGGACATCTTCTCTACAGTAGTTTGCTTGTTACAGATTGTATGTCCCAGAGTTTTGCTTGTTCCTTATTTGCTTTGTGGGAGTAAATATATAAACTGTATTTGTCAGATTTGCATAGTTTTTGGCAAAATATTATAAATTTTTTGGTGCTTTCATAGATAGAGTGGAACGTTTTTAAACACTCAAATTAATGGGGAATAGTTATTTTCCAAAGTGATGTCATAAAGAGTTGGAATTATTACTTGAATTTTGACCACTATTCTGATAGAGTTCATTGTTTTGTATACAAGGCTAGCAGTTTCAATTCTTGAATAAACTGGTTTTACCAGACTGTACTTCTTTAAAAAGTAGAATTATGGAAGAACTAGAACTCACGTTTACATGAGTAGTTACAACAGTGAATAAAGCAACTAGGACCAGTGGAGAGAACAGTATATTTTCCATTTGGTCTGAGTTGGCTGGTCATGGGAAAATCTCCATGAGTCGCAGGATATAGCATTGTAAATTCAGGGATGGGTTGAGGAGTTTAGGGGTGGGAGTGGGGCTGGTTTATGTTAGGGTGATACTGTCAAGCTCTGACCCATTCAGATTTTGGTGACAGAAGGCTGGCTGACAGCTGTGCAGTTTAGGCACCTGCTGTTGATGGCATGCTGTGGTGACAGTAATGAAATATTGGGGAGGTATTGTTTGTGATTCTTATTGGAATAAGTAGGTCTTTGGAACAGAAAAAAAAATATTTGGAGAATTAGAGATTAGGGAAGAATAAAATCTAAAGATTTTTTTTTTAGCTATGCAGCAAAACTCCTGAAAGAAGATTGCATTTTCTGGCCCTCCATAGCATTTTTATATTTGGGTGGAGGTTTTTTCCTGACTTTAGCCATGCTTTTTCTATGTTGAAATGATGAAAATCTCTGACTTTGCAGGGCTGCAACATTAACACTTAATAGCAGTGGAATAGTTTTCTCTTAGGCCACGGCATCACAGCTAAGCAGGGTGGGAGGTCAACCTGTGTAATGGAAATTTAGAAATATCAGGAAGATTCTTTTGTCCACTTACAGTTCTCCCCGGGTAGCTAGAAAGTGCCCTACACTACATAAATTTCTTTCTTTGCCGTAAGTCTTTGATCCCCAGTAACCCAAAGATTACCCCAGTAATGTAGTGGGTAACCTTTTCCTTGTTACCAGTGTGGTGCAGAGCACAGATTTTGCTAGACAAGCGAAGACTGCAGAAGGGCCCTGGTCTATGGGCACTACAAGAGCAAGATGAAGACCTACCTACCTAATAATTTTGAGAAAGACTAGTCCTATTATATTCTTTGGTTAAGATGCCATCAGATTAAAAACTTGGTTTCTCCCTAGGATATTTTTAGAGGGTGTTATTTAAATTGATATTTCTGACAATTTTTAAAATCCTATTTCAGCTGTTGAAAAAAAATGACATTTCTCTTCAGGAGTAATATGTTCTCACTGTGGTAAAAAAGTGAGAAAATATAGAGAAGAGAAAAAAAAGAAAATTACTGCTTAAAATCATATATATCCTAGAGAAATCTGCCTTGATGAACACTCCTTCAGTTCTCCATTTTTTTATGAATATACATAACTTTTTCCAAAAATGTATTATACTATAAACAAGTTTTATGACCTGCTTTTTTAATGTAACATTAAATCTTCCATTTTGATAAGCATTGAATTTTAGTATTTTAAAATAGCTAAATACTATCTTGTGGAAATCTTTTTTAGACACCTAGATGGCATTCCAATTTTGTGCTGTTTTGAATAGTGCAGCAGAGAACATCTTTGTGACTTTGCACCATTTTTCTAAGTGTAGAGACTATTTTAAGCCACAATTTTTTTTTTAAATGGGGATCTTGTTAAGATAGATTTTAAAGCAGGATATAATGAACACAATTTAAGTTAGTCTGGATGATTCTGTCTTCATAACAAATGTCACTCGTACTATGGCATTCTCGATTTATTTTAACGTAGAGTGATTCTCACATGCCTCTGACTCAGCAGGGCTTTTGATAGCCTGTCAGAGAGAGGGAGATGATGAAGCAGTGACCAGTTACTTCTCAGTGATGACCAAAAACATAATGTAGTTTTCAGCTTACCTTCCCTGCTTTCTCATATGTTGCTTCTTTTCTTCCATGGACTGGAAGGGCACATCTGCTAAATGTGTATGAAATAAAATGACTTAGTCATGGGTGTTGAAAGAAGACCTAAAGACTACTTAGTATAGTATCCAGGGCTGGTTAAGCTGATAGATGCTTTTCTCACTTGTTCCTGGTTGGCAGTGTTCTAGGTGATTAAATTGTCAGAAGTCTGACTTCAAAATAAACTGTTTAGATGTCCGGTTAGATTTGAAAGATGGCCCTCTGCACTTGTATTTTCTTCATCCAGCTCTGTGTCACAAGGTGTGCTAGCTCTGTGTTAAGGGAATCATTGCAGGGTTGTTAATGAAACCTGCTTCTGCCCCCGTGGCCTTCATGAGTGATTATCAGTAATTTGTTAGACTCTATATGGTGGGTATGGTGCATGCCTGGAAATTGGAATCTTTTTTGCTGTGTAAAAGTTCAGTATTGGAATGTTAAAAACAAATCCATGTGTAAAACATATAGAGTTCATTAAAATAAATTGATTTAAATCATCTGTCAGAAAGTTTTAATTTTTTTCCTGCAAGAAAATAATTTTTGTCACCTTTGTATATATTCTCAATAGCCTAGAGATAAATAATGTTCCATCTATATCATCTCATCTAGAAGACCGGTCTTCTTCATCCCATCATACATTTTTCTCTAAGTCCTCTTCCAATCTCCTATGTTAGAGGAACTTTTTATACGGTATTCCTTTTTTTTTTTTGGCACACGGGCTTAGTTGCTCCGCGGCATGTGGGATCTTCCTGGAGCTGGGATGGAACCCGTGACCTCTGCATTGGCAGGCGGATTCTTAACCACTGCGCCACCTAGGAAGCCCTATATGGTATTCCTTATATCCCTTTGTAATTTCAGCTCTGCCAACTTTGTAAGAGAATAACGGGAAGAGTACCAGTTCTTTTCTAGCACTGAATCTTCAAGAAATTTGCGAGGGAAGATATAACTTAGAGAAGACGTGTCTTCTACATCCAACATTTCATTTAAAGTGAAAAACATCATGACAGAGCCTTGGTGCCTAAAATGTTTTGACTGTTAAGAAAACAAATACCCTATGCTTCTGAGTGAAGGAGGTAAAATCCCTGAGGTGCTTACAGAGGGAGCAGAGAGGTGGAGCAACTGGTTCAGAATCTCAGGAAGCCCTCTCCTTCCCTCAGTAAGCCCTGTTGTATCCGTATCTGTGGGGTCCAAGGGTGTGTTTAATTTGTGTGTTGTTTGGCGTTGTGGTGTCTATAGGTCTCTGACAGTGGAGTGGATGTTGCATTGTTAGACAGTGAACAAAGGGTACTTTTGAAGTACTCAAAGTTCACACCAGGACACTATGTTATTGTTCTGTTTGTGTAGTTTTTCACTGTTGTTTTTTTAATCTCTTCTGAAGACAAAGTAAATGGAATCTGACTAGAGGACCCCAATTTGTCTTGAAAACTATGGAAAGAGGTGGTAATTTTTATCATTCCTGGAGGATAAACATATGTCACCATTTCTTACATAGTGCATTTAGGAAAATTGCCTTTTTATTCCTTGCGATTACAGCATCTTTATTCAGCTTCCACTTGTTAGCAATCAGCCATTGTCTTCTTTTTCCCTCCTCTTCTTTTGTAGTTACTTAAGTGCGTAAATTCTTATTGCTGATTGAGATCAAAACAGATTTTGCCACATGAATATTTGTTGACATAAAAAGAGAGATACTTGAAATGTGCTGGATTTAATAATAGTATCCTTTAAGGGATCAACGGATACGGTTGTTACGTATTGTCTGTGCTAATGCTCTACCAGTTACCATCTCTGATCCCCAGATTTAACTTAGATTTTGGGCTGTGAACTTTCACTATAAAATAGTAATCTTACTGGATGATAATCATTCTGAATGTTTCTTAATCTCTGGAGATTTACTTTGTTTTTTGTCAGTGATTTTTCACATATACTTAGGGCTGCCACGTAGAGTGTGCAGACCCCAGACGGCACAGCTGCAGGGAGAGCCCTTCATGTAAATTGCAGTGTTGGCGGTTCCCCCTAGAGTTGTACAGTGAGGCAGCCGACTATACCTACCTTTACTTTCTGTGGTACTGCTTGGTTTTATTGGCATTATTATTTTAATTGTGTTTTGATTCAACTGATTATTATGTAAGAGTCTCAGGTAACCTCCAAGAGAATTCCTCTTACGCCTCTGTGCCATGAATTGTGTGTCCGGATTATTTTGGACATATTGAATGGGAGCATATAGAGTATTGAGTCCGTATTCAAAATATGAAGAATATACAGCTTAAGATTTATAAATCCCATTAAGTGGAAAGTAACAGATTCATTGTTGTTTTGTTTTTCCCCACATACCAACTGGATATCCTACAATCCAGTCCTGTTCTACACTAGCTAACAGAGCTAGCATCATACTCCACAGGCTTCAGGGCTCAGTCCCATAGGATGCCCTCACTTTAGACACCAGTCCCAGGTCCCCGGGCTACCTGCACTCTGTCCACCTTAGCTACAAATTCAGGGGCTCTTGTGTCCCCCACTCAGGATCTAAGATTTCCTAGAACAACTCGCAGAACTCAGGAAAACACTGCTTACTTTTACTGGTTTATTAAAGGCTGCTACTGTGGAACAGCCAAATGGAAGAGGTGCATAGGACAAAGTATGCAGGATGGGACATGGAACTTCCCATGCCCTCTCTGGGCACACCATCCTCCCAGCACCTCAGTGTCCTCACCAACTGAGAAGCTCTCTGAATGCCCTAATTTGGAGGTTTTATGGAGGTTTCATTACATACGTGTGATGGATTAAATCATAAGCCATTGGTGATTGAACTGTCTAGCCCCACGCCCCTCCCCTGAGGCTGAGGGGTGGAGCAAACAGCTCCTAGCTTCAAATCAGGCTTGACTGGTCTGGTGACCAGGCCCCATCCTGGAGCCATTTAGCTCCCCCCCAAGAATCACTTCATTAGCATAAACCCAGGTGTGGTGGAAAGCATCTTCTTATGAATAAAAGATGCTCTTATCGCTTAGGAAATTCCAAGGGTTTTAGGAGCTTAGGATCAGGACCAGGGACAAAGATAAAATATATACTTTTTATTACATCACACTTAACTGTACTGAATAGCTATTAATAACGTTTTAAAAAAAGTATAAAATGTTCAACAATAGAGGATTGATTTTTGAAACAACAGTATATAGCCATTGAAACTGTTGTATACCTGTGGACACAGAAAGGAGTTTGTGTGAACTGTTGCAAACTTGATTAGCAAATTTGCTGGTCTCCAAATGGAAGGATATGTTGGTAGCAAATAAACCAGCAGAAGAATTCCAGAAAGTTGCCAACACAGTATAGGCACTGTACAATTTATGGAAAAGTTGTGTCACAAAAGGTAGCTGTTTGAAATTCTGAATACATTTTCCCAAAGAAGCAAGGTTATAAATATTTTGGATGCAAATCAGTCTAAAGCTGCCTTATTTTACCTGTGGAATTCTTCAAGCATATGTAGTATCTACACTTATATTTATAACAATTTTATGAGTTAACTGCACTTTACGTTCCAGCTAAAGTCACTCAAAACAGATCTTCCTTCAGTAGAATCAGGAGAATTTATTTAGCATAGCATCAGATATAAATTAGACCCTGGCCATTGGTAACAACTAAATCTTCAGGAAGGGAAATAGATCTGTCTCTCTTTGCCTCCAAAAAGATAGAATGGAAATAAGATTTCCTTCAGAAGTTAGGAACTGCTTGTGGTTATCTTTTGCTTTTTTTTAATTCTAAAAGCAATCATTTAAAAATAAATACAATTTACTTAAAAGTAAATGATAATATCTTCAACTTATTGTCAGCTTGTTTAGAAAAAGCATTCTGTATACACATGCAACAGAAATAAAGCACATGTGGCCAAAACATTAGCAGTTTGTGCATATAGATGAAAGTTATGAGTGTTCGAATTCTTTCAAATTTTCTGTAAGTTTGAAGAAAAAAAAAAAGATGGTGGAAAAAATTAACAGGGATATTCCTTTATTTCCAATCCCCAACCCTATTCACCTTCCAGAGATAAAACCTCTATTAAAGGTTTTTTTCAAGCATTTTTTTAAAATAAATTTATTTATTTATTTTATTGGCTGTATTGGGTCTTCGTTGCTGCACACGGTTTTTCTCTAGTTGCGGCTAGCAGGGGCTACTCTTCGTTGTGGTACAGGGCTTCTCATTGTGGTGGCCTCTCTTGTTGCAGAGTATGCGCTCTAGGCGCGTGGGCTTCAGTAGTTGCAGCACATGGGCTCAATAGTTGTGGATCACGGGCTCTAGAGCGCAGGCTCAATAGTTGTGGCGCACCGGCTTAGTTGCTCCGCCGCATGTGGTATCTTCCTGGGGCAGGGATCGAACCCATGTCCCCTGCATTGGCAGGCAGATTCTTACCCACTGCGCCACCTAGGAAGTCCTCAAGCATGTTTTTTAATCCATTTGCAAAGATGTACTGTATAATTGTTTGCATAAATGGAATCACAGTATAAGTAGGATTATACTATATTTACTGAATGCTGCTTGCTTTTTAAATTTAATAGTATGTATTAACTTTATTTTTCTTCTGTTACCGCAAACAACACAAATTTGAGTTCTGAAAGTCAGAAATCTGAAATGAGTTTCACTAGGCTAAAATCAAGATGCTGGCAGCTCTGCATTTCTTCAGGGTGCTCTATGGGAGAATCAGTTTTCTTGCCTTTTCCAGCTTCTAGAGGTCACATGCATTCCTTAGCTCATGGCCCCTTCCTTCATCTTCAAAGCATCTTGAAGCATAGCATCTTCAAGTATCTCTTGACTCTGTCTCTTCTGCCTCTCTAAGGACCCTTGTGATTACATTGGGACCGCCTGGATGATCCCCATCTGGAGGTAATCTTATCTGCAGTGTCCCTCTTGCATTGTAAGGCAACATTGACAGATTCTAGGGATTAGGAGATGGACATGTCTGGAGGGCTGTTACTTTACCTACTGTACAGTATATCATACCTATCTTGCTTTGTCTTATATATATAAATCTACCATTCTTTTTAACAGCTGGATAGAATTGCTGTAAAATTTATTTGACCAATCTTCTGATGAATAGTTATGTTTCCAGCTTTTATGCTTCAAAAAGTCATGTTGCTATGAACATTTTTGTACTTGTTCATGTGAATATCTATGTGTATTCGTGGGATAAATTCCTAAAGCTGGACTTAAGTCAGAGTAAATGTATTATTGATTTGATAATACTGCCAAGTAGCCATCCAAACTGCTGTACCAGTTTACAGTCCCACAGCCAAGCCCCATACTCTTGTCAACACAAAATATGAGTAATCTTTTTCATGTTTTTCGGTAATGAGTGAAAATTTTATTATTTCAAATTGCATTTCCAGGTTTAAATAAGAGGTTGAGCATTTTTTTTTTTTAAAGAACTTTTCTTGAGATATAATTGATGTACAATAAACTGCATATATTTGAAGTGTACAATTTGATTTTTTTTCTTATTAGCAATGTATATATGGCGATCCCAATCTCCCTGAGCATTGTTGTACTAGTTTCTTTTGGAATTTTCTACGTTAAACTTGTCGAATGAAAAAAAAACGCATGGTGTGAGAGTTGTGAGTTAAGTTTTCTTTGGGGCAAAATGAGGACCATAGCCCAGGAGACAGCCTCTCAGAGAGCTCTGAGGAAGGTAGCGGGGGAGGTCAGTGCACGTGTGATTTTGGCAGAGGGTTGCTGCGAGTCACAAGGAGCAGATGTCTCTGTGAATGGTTTTAGTGCTTTTCCAGTTATGAGAAGATGCAAGAAATTGGGCTTATAAAATCTTCTCCTGAAAATATCTTTCTGAAGGCCCGTTCTCTCAGTTTTCCACAGAGCACACAGTGCCTCATTGCAGGCACTGAACTCCTTTCAGGGTGTGTTGAAGGTCAGTGACTGCAGTGGTTGGTGACCTAATCCTTGTAGAGGCAGACTGCAAGTGCTCATTTTTAGTTGGCAAACTTTTTGGGTCCTAAAGGGCAACATACTAAATGATGTACTTGTGAGTAGTTGAGTCTGTGATGTTAATATTTATTTAAAAGCATGTTTATTCCATACTAAATGCTTTATAAATTAATATCTATACATAAAAACTAGTGGTTTTCCAAAAGAAATGATTTTGTAATAATTACCAGAACTTCTTATAAGTATTATTGATATATATTGGACTTTAGTGTTTACATAAAATACAATAACTTATTTCCCTGTTTCTTTTTTTTTTTTTTTCTCCTGTTAAAGCAGGAATTCTGAGTTGGGTTTTTTTTTTCAGCTCTGTAACTACCAGTTTCATAGCATCAGCTTTGTATTTATGTCTCTCCCCCTGTGGCACATCTTGCCTTCCCTTACACTTCTGAGAATTGCCCATCTAAAACCAGTATGATAGATACGTAGAGAAGATACAGAGAAATGTGAATGTTGATTATTTATGCCCAGCCTTCAGTGAATTGATGTTAAATAACTGATGTTTGAGAGAAAGTTTTAGTCCATAATCCAAACCTTTTAAAAATCCTTTCAAACTGAAACGTTGATTGCTTCTGGAGGTTGGGGGGCAGGGAAATGTAAACATTTTCGATATGCAACTAGATCACCTGTTAAAAATAATCATTTTTAAAGCCCTTTTATAACCAGCTCTCATGGCACCTTGATTACCTTGAAATGTGGGAAAATTTGAGCCATCATGTCTTTCCACATTAAAGATGGGATCTAAAAGTGATTCTCATCCATATATTGTTCCAACTTTAGTGTATTTATTACTAATGCAGTGCAGACTCCTGCTTAAATATACTTTGAAAGAAAATTAAACATAAGACACCTAGAACTTCCAAGTCAGTGTGATAACGCAAGTCCCCAGCATTTGATTCTGCCTTCCTTTCCAAAGGTCTCATTGAAATAACAAAAAGAAACAGAAGCAAAGGGAAAATGCTAGTAAACTTGGGGAATGCCAGAAACTGGGGGCTTATACTAAAAACTTCATTATTTCTACAAGACACAGTATTAGACTTCATTGATCAGTTCTCAGTCTTGGGGAAAAAAATAACATGAACTGGTGGTTAATGCCCGCTCACCCCTCCCCTCCCCGCAACAACCCATCAAAACCATAAGCTCAAAGCTTCAAGTATTGGGAGTCAATTGATGGGAAGCAAATCTAGCTCTTGGCTCAACTTCTCTGTGTCCTTTGTTGGATCTCTCCTACTCAGTTCAGGAGGATATTGACTTTTCTCAGGGCCCCATGTCTCCAGTTACCATCAATTTGATAACAACTCCCAAAGGTACATCTCCAATCCAGTCACTACCACCACTACCCCCTACCCTCGTGCACATAAAAATTAAACTCCTTTAAATTAAAAAGGGGGAAAGGCTTACCATTTTTTTTCTCCTCTTCCTCCTTTTTTCTTTTTCCGCATCTGTACCATAGGTTTGCTGATATTATCAGATGTCATCAGCAAGTGTGGCTTATCCTTACTTCTATCATTCAGAGTTTGAAAGCATTTTTGTCTATCAGGATATAATGCTCCCTTTGATCATCAACCTATTGGCTAACATTCCTTACCATTTTAGGTCGAATTCTCTTACCCGCCCCTGATTCCAGGAGATGGACATGACAGTCACACTCTACCTGAAGAATGGAAGTATTTGCCCTTCCTTGCCTTACCAGATGGTGCACACAACTACCAAGAAGGTATGTAAACAGACAGTGGAGCAATCAATAGGTGCCTTTTTAAAAAATTTGCCAAGACATCTTAGAGTCTAAGTGCTTTGGTAATGCAAGACCTTTGGCCTATTGTGACTGTTCTAGTTAGTCATATACTAGAGGATCTGCAGAGGAGTGCCAGGCTTATATTGGTAGTGGGTGGTGAACACTGGCCACTCCTTTGCCAAGAACCCTGGCCAAAGTCAGTGATTAGCCATATTAGGACATCTGCTACTGGTAGCACTTTCTGCATTTAAACTTCAGACTCCGCTCAGAGACAAACTAAGCTTTACCTGCACCAGCTGCAGATTGGAGCTCTAGCTACAAGTTTACTAGCTTCATCCTCCAATGCCCACCTGAAAACAGCTGGGATTGGTTCTCCACCCCTGGAGCATTGCCACTACAGTGCTCCGCTTAGAAGTTTGCTTGCATGCATGGGGAGCATGTCAACACCCTCAAAGAAAGCGATGATGTGACGTTAGTACTGAGTGTCCTATCACGCTATAAATAAGTGCTTTGAATGGCTTAATGAAGAAATATACTTTATCATGGTATTAGAGGCTCTACCAAGACACAAGATTAAACTTGGTTTGGTTACTTGTTTTTCTAATATTTATTAATTTTTGTATGAAATGAAGCAAATATTACTATGCAGTTGAACATAAAATTTAAATGCTATATTTTTAACCTCACAAATAATTTTTTAAACTTCTTTATTATGAAAGCTTTTAAACATACAGAAAAATTGGAAGAACAGTAAATATTACACAAATTTTCTTTATATGTGTGTATGGTTTTGCCTATACTATTTGAAAGTCTGTTGCAAACATCATGGCACTTTAAATCTTCAGCCTGCATCTTCTAAAAAGATCATTCCCCAGGATGACTTTCGATTCTGACCTTTACCACAGCTAAGAGATTTAACAGTAATTCCATGATACCATCTCATATCCAGTCTACATTAAAATTTCCCCAATTGTCCCAAGGACTTTTAATCCATTCAGAATTTATGTGTTGCCTTTGGTTTGTATGATTTTTTACTTTCTTTTTCTCTGGAATAATCCTGTGTAATAAAGTATTGTCTCTGAAAAGTGATCATGGTCTCAGTTCGACCTGTTATAATTCAGCCTCTTGGGCTTTTTTGATGAGTGTACACTGGAAGGCAGTGAGAGGAATTCTAAGAAGCCAGTGGTTGTGATGCTGGAAATAAGTCTGACATGGGTTCCTTGTTACTTCATCATTTTTGTTTAAGTGATTGCATTATAATAATGTCAAAGTTCATTATTCATACTGGTAATCCACTTTGGTATTGACCTTTTTTTCTGTATATCTCTTAGATACTGTGTTTTTTCACTTGCCACCCAGAAATGGAAATGGAGCCACTGTATATGGTATCTCTTGCTATCGACAGATTGAAGCCAAGGTAAAAGTTAAAATGAACAACAACCAAAAACACTCAAAAATTCTTTAAGTGTTGGCCACGTAAGATGTAGAATTTGGGGAAATACATAGTTTTTATTTTTCATGTGGTACCTGTGATATTGTTTTAAATTTTTATAAACTGTGTAGCTGTTTTCTCTGTAGTACTGTTTATTCACATGAATGTTGTTCTAAGTTGACATGGGTGACTAATTAATTTGTATCGTATAATATTTTGTACATTGTTTTTAGATAGTGATACCTAAATTATCCATTTGTCTTCAAAATACTGTATTTCAGTTTCGTGGTGTCCTTGAATTTTCTATTTCTAAAGTTTGGTATGTAACTTTAAAGTGGAATGGTAGTGAGTGTTGTATTTTTTTTTTTAAGGAGCTTTCTAGAAGTAATGGAAAGTACTTACGGTAGCTGCAAACTACTCACAAATTATCTTAATTATCTGTAACTAAGATTGTGATCATTCTCAAACTTACCTGCCCGCTTGATACCTAATTTACTATAATAGCTCTAATGAATAAATTCAAATAAACCAAGATGGGTAGCTTCCCCTTTCCTGGTTGGCTTCTGAGCAACATCATTCTTTTTGTGGTGGGTATACCTCTTCTGAGTAAAGATCTCTTTCCTCTTGTGAAATCATTAATACTCTGAAGTAGTAGTAAGCTCTTCTCAGCCTCAGCTGCACGTTGGAATCACCTGGTGAGCTTTAGATACCAGGGATGACTGGGGGCTAACCCCAGAGATTCTGATTCGATGTTCTGGGCATCCGGAGTATTAAAAGCTCCCCAGGTGATGCTAATATGTATCCGAGACTATGAACCACTGCTCTAAAACAATGGTTTTTAACCAGAACTACCTGGAGGTTTTTTTTCTTTTTCTTTTTGGCCCACTGCGCAGCCTGCAGGATCTTAGTTCCCCAACCAGGGATTGAACCCATGCCCCCTGAAACAGGGAGTCCTAACCACTGGACCACCAGGGAATTTCCAGAGACTTTTTTTTTTTTAATTTAAGTATACTTGCCAGGCCTTTCCTTCTACGGACTTGATTAGAACCTCTGGTAGTAGATTCTAGGCAGTTACAAAGTTTTAAAAGCTTCCTTGGGTAGGTAATTAACTTAGTCTTTAAAAATTTTAACTTTTATAATGATCGTTTCAAACACGCAGATAAACTAAAAGAATTGTACAGTAAACACCTGTACACCCATCATCTACGTTCAACTGTTGTTAATGTTTTACCACATTTGCTCTGTGTGTGTGTGTTTCTCTGAACCATTTGAAAGTAAACTGCACGAATAAATTCCAGCGTACCCAAAGTAGTTAACTACCGTAAAATAACCCTCCGTGCACAGAGCCTGGAACATAGGACACACACAGTAAATGTTTGTGGTTCAAATGAATAACTGAATTTAAAGATAAAGAAACCTGAGAATAATTATGCATTTGTGATTTCTTCATGTACTGTTACCTTTACATACTATTAGATGAGATGAATTGAGCTGCTGCCCTTTCTTGGAAGTCTGTTCCTTTTACTACCTCTTAGCCCCTGTACGTTTTTTTTGTTTTGTTATAATGGATTTTTAAATTTTTATAAAGTGTACAATTTGATATTTTTTTTATTAGTACCCCCTGTACGTTATATAACCACTAGTAAAATTATTTCTTCAATGTTAATTGTCATTAACAACAGCTCTTATGCTCTGCCTAGACAGCCTTTAAGTGGCATTTCATACTGCCTGTCTCCCTCACCTCCTGAGTCTGACCCACTACAGAGTATATTGGGGTTGCCAATTTCTCCAAGTTGTTCTCACCTCATCTGATAACCAGACAGATAAACCAGACATCAGAGGGCCCTAAAGCCTAGGAGAAAGCCTTTCATTCCCTTTGAACAAAGGTGAGACCCGATGGATGAATCCTATCAAGGTAAAGAGGTAGAAACAGATTGAGGAAAGGCTCTATTCTTGATGTAATTTAATGATGAAATCATCAGTCCTCAGGCAGCTGAAGAGACGGAGGCCCCATGGTCCTCAGAACAGATCCAAGGAGGTGTCAGGCAGTGCACTAGAGGGGGAGGAGTCATTCTTACTGCCCTCACAGCCTTCCCTGAGGTTGATCAAGTCTTGTTTCCTACTAGCAGAGAACTGCAGAAATCTCATGTGGTCACCCTCAGAATCGCCGAGGCTTGAGTGATGGCTCAGGGCTGGGCCACAATACAATACAGGTGTGCCAGGATAGACTCCAGCAGCGGAGAATAAGCAGCTTAACAAGACTGCTGACAATTCTTCCATCTCTGGAGAAACGAGCAGTGAACTGTCCCCTTCTCACCAGAAACATGAGTTTCTGAAAGGGGTGTCCATTTTTCTTTTTAAATGATCCCTTGATTATTTACTTATTTATTCATTCATTCATTCATTGATTTTATTTTTATTTATTGGCTGTGTTGGGTCTTCGTTATTGCATGCGGGCTTTCTCCAGTTGGCGGTGAGCGGGGGCTACTCTTTGTTGTGGTGCGTGGTCTTCTCATTGCGGAGGCTTCTTTTGTTGCGGAGCACGGGCTCTCGGCGCACAGGCTTCAGTAGTTGCAGCACATAGGCTCATTAGTTGTGGCTCACAGCCTCTAGAGCTCAGGCTCAGTAGTTGTGGAGCATGGGCTTAGTTGCTCCACGGCATGTGGATCTTCCCGTGTCCCCCGCATTGGCAGGCAGATACTTAACCACTGTGGTACCAGGGAAGCCCGGGGTGTCCATTTTAAAACCAGAATGAAGCATGACTGGTTTGCATTATGGATGTGGCAATTTACACATGAAGGAATCTCCCCCAGGCTGTAAATTCCTTGAAAGTAGAGATTTTCTCTCACTGTTATATTCCCATTGCCTTCCAGATTCTGGCACAGAGTGCCCTGGCTGGCACTTATTCATGCAATAAATGAATTTATTCTAAAGATTCTCAATAAGTACTTTTAGTTAATTAAGTGCAAGATATTTTTTATCTGATTTCTGTTTTATATTGAAAAATGATGATTTTTAAATATTTCCATGAAGTATTTTTAATAATGACTTTGTTTATAACAGGCATTGAAAGTACGGCAAGCAGATGTCACCAGAGAGACTGTGCAGAAAAGTGTTTGTGTTCTAAGCAAGCTGGTAAGAGACCAGATAACCTGTTAATATCAAACAATCATGGCAGCTTTTTATTTGAGGACAAAGCATTATTAGAATGAGGAGAGGCTTATGAAAACAATGATATATTAAAATTGGGGGCTTATTGTTAATGCTCTTGCAGCTCCTCTTTGCCTTTCACCAGGTTCGTTCTTACTTCTTCTCTGCCCAAAACTAGATAAGAGGGAGGAAATCTAATAGATCAGCTTTGGGGAAAAAGGTTGATACTTGACCAAAATGAGGCATCTCATGTATCCAGTTTTCTTTTGTTCTCAAGACTGTGGATAAGTAATATTTTACTGAAATTCAAAGTATAATTACTCAGATTTTATTGACAATACAAAAGTGCATGGCTCTTTGCAGTGAAAAATTGTATCCCTAATTTCCTCTTTAAAAATGTTCGAGGAACCTGGTGTACCCCCCAAAAAAAATAAAAAATAAAAAATAAAAATAAAAAAAATGTTTGAGGAAAGGAAATGACATGATGATTGTACTGTAACAGTACTTTAAAATTGTTTATTCTCTGTACAAGTTGATCAGATACAAGTATATAATTATTTTAACTTTTTAGTTTTATTTTTTTAAGAACTTTTATTGAGATATAATTGACATACCTAAACTGCATATATTTAAAGTGTACAATTTGATTTTTTTTTCTTATTAGTAATGTATATATGGCAACCGCAATCTCCCAATTCATCCCACCCCATTCCCCACCTCGCCCTTTCACCCTTGGTGTCCATATGTTTGTTCTCTACATCTGTGTCTTTGTCTTGCAAACCAGTTGATCTGTACCATTTTTCTGTAGTCCACATATATGCGTTAATGTACAATATTTGTTTTTCTCTTTCTGACTTCACTCTGTATGACAGTCTCTAGGTCTGTGTCTCTACAAATGTCCCAGTTTCATTCCTTTTTATGGCTGGGTAATACTCCATTGTATGTATGTACCACATCTTCTTTATTCATTCATCTGTTGATGGACGTTTAGGTTGCTTCCATGACCTGGCTATTGTAAATAGTGCTGCAATGAACATTGGGGTGCATGTATCTTTGAATTATGGTTTTCTCTGGGTATATGCCCAATAGTGGGATTGCTGGGTCATATGGTAGTTCTATTTTTAGTTTTTCAAGGAACCTCCACACTATTCTCCATAGTGGCTATATCAATTTACATTCCCACCGACAGTGCAAGAGGGTTCCCTTTTCAATTTTTTAGTTTTAAAAAGAGGATATATAACATTCCTTATTCTTCATAGCCCTCTCCATTAAGTCATCTGTGATGTTCCATTTGTGTTACTAATGGGGTAATAACACCTTTACCAGTAATACCAGGTACCTAGTTCTACATGTAAAATACAGTCCCCCCAACTCCCTTTGTAGGGAAAAAAAATCTAGATCTCCATCATATTAATTATCTTAGATCTATATGATTACTGAATATGAATGTTTCTGCAGTTAACCTAATGCAAAATCGAGAATATTTTGTTAGCGTGGTCACTAACAAACTGTGGTTTTATTTAATTGTTTCTTCTGCAGTTGTCAAATTTCTTATATCTACAGACAATTTAAATGTAGTTTGCTTAGTATTAAGCTTTTAAAAAAAAACTAAGTAATAATAATTTAATACTGTAGGCCTTCCTGATAAGATTTTGAGGATCAGGATATTTCTTCCAAGATAGTAATCTTAAATATAGGGCAAGAATAATCTCCTAGAAAAGGAATGGTTGTAAAAGACTTCAGTATCAGAAAATTGGTAAATTGCTAGTCTGATTCCTGTACACAGGTTCTAGGAGCGTAGCCCGAAAAAATATACATCAGTAAATAATTTTTTTTATACTGAACCAGATGACCAGAGAATAGGAGTGCTGAATATTGAACGAACACATGTTGAAAGTCTAACTGAATAATCATTCTTCAAAGGACAGTAATAATAAGTGACATTTATCAAGTTCCTTTATGTCAAATATTCTATACCAGGCGCTTTTTAGATATAGTTGTCATTTTAATCCTCATAAAGAGAGATCTAAGTATTTACTGTTTTTGTTTCACACATAAAGATATATATCAGAGAAAAAAATGTGTAAATCTCATACACATGTAATTGCTAACAATAAAACTGGGGTGAAAAATCTAGTTTTATCAGGCAGATAAAACAGGCAGGGGGATGGAGAGAGTTAGCTCACACAAAAACCTTTGGTGGCTCATAGTGCATTTTAGTCTATATATAAAAATATATTTAGATAGAAATAATGATATATTAACTGGGATTTTGGGGGGAGAAAACCATTCCAGTATAACTTGTATTAACTAACTAGGGTATATATATTCAGCATTAGTCTTGCATCCTAAAAAGGATATAGAAACCAGAAAACATCTAGAAAGAACATAAAAGGATGGAAATGGTAGGAAGAGGGTTTTAAATAGAGAAATAAGAATTAAGGAGTAACTTTGTTCAGATATACAGAAGAATATTACGTAGGATATTATAAAGAACACAGACTAGTTGTTTTAAGGCTTTATAGAGAGCAAAAAAAGGGGAAAATGAACTTAAATTTAGTCATGAATGCCCAGCTCGAGATAAGAACTAGTGCTAGAAGGATGATTAAATGTCACCACAACATAGCAGAACAGTGTGCAGAATTATATGTTTTAAATTCTATGATGATAATGGCTAATATTTAAGTGCTTTCTGTATGTCACTCTAGAAAGTGCTTTTACCTGTGCTATTTAATTCTGAGAAAGCCCCAGTAAGATGTACTGTCTTTTCGTATACCCATGTCCACATCAACCAGCAGACATGGAGAGGTTAAGTGCCCAGAGTTATGTGGCCGAGTGCCCGGAGCAAGACCCAGAAGGTCTGTGCCCACATTCTCAACCCAGTGCTCTGAGTAGGTCAGACACTTTGCAACTGCAGCCCAAGAGCTAGACCATGACTTAACGTTCAGCTGTGAATAATAAGATGCTAAAGTTGTCAGTAACTTTTTCCTTCCTGGTCTTACCAGGTTAAAAAGTTGTGGGGTATTTGTCTGTTTTTTTACTATTATCAAATTAATGGTAAATTCTCTTTTTTTCTTTAAGCCTCTCTATGGCTTACTTCAAGCAAAACTTCAACTTATTACACATGCATATTTTGAAGAGAAGGATTTTTCCCAAATTTCCATTCTAAAGGTAACTTCATCGCCTCCGTAAATGTTTTTGAAGACAGATTCATAAATCAAGTAGATCTTTAATATTGTGAAAGATAATCATGTATTAGCTTAAGAAAGACATTCTTCTTTGAAAATAACATTGAAAGGCCAAGGATCTGTCCAAAATGTACAGTTCATACTTGTTAAATTTAATGACACCATCTTTTGTTAGAAAATAATGGATAATAGCCCTTTTGCTATGGCATTGCTTCTCTACATCTATTATCTTATTAATACACTGCACAGTATGTTTATATATCATGTTTTTGTATCCTAGCTCCCATACTAAAAAACACGGAAGAGCCACATGGCTGTTTTACTCAGGATGGACAATACGTTTTTCTTGAGGCTGCCATGAATGTATAGAACATGAATCTCTCCTGGATTCTAATGAGAGTAGGACAGTTAATTATTTCGCAAAGAAGTAGAGGGAATTTATCCTAGGAATCCATACCACCATGGAAATGAATCAAGCTCTAAAATGCAGCAGAAGAGAAGGAAGGATTGCAGGAAACTGACAAGGTTTCAGAAAGACAAAACTGCCTCAATTAGAGAATGAATTTTCCCCTGGTCACCCTACTTCAAATTCAGTGCCTAAAATGATAATAAAGTGTTCTAAACTGAATCTGTGTTTTATAGGAGCTCTATGAACATATGAACAGTTCCCTGGGAGGAACTTCATTAGAAGGATCCCAAGTGTATCTTGGTAAGTGCCTTTTTTACAAGTCAGAGGAAATGCTCTCACTTCTTTTTGTTTGGCACTCTGAGTTGCGTGTAAGACTTCATGATTAGAATTACATTTCTGTATGGGATCTAAATTCTCCAAAATTTGATGCTGCTGCTTCCTTAAATATCTTCTTAGACAGTATCTGTATTAAGAAGGGTTGTAACATAGTTGTACCAAAATTTACAACTATTATTGTATAAGGCAAATTCCTGCTTTTCAGGATAGTAAAAGTCTTGATCACATAGTGATTTATGTTCACTTGGTTCCCATTTTAGCATGAAGTAGCCAAACTGTGGTAGTTCACTTTTGCAATCCTATGTGTAATGTAAGCTGGTTACAAAGCTTCTATTCTGAGAATGTATTTTTCCCTAAATTAATTTTTCTTGTCTTATGGTAGATGATCAGAGAAGACTGTTATTCAGAAATAATAGCCTATATGGTGTAGTGACCAAAAACCATGTTTAAATGATTGACTGCCACTGTAGTACAAGCTTCATAATTTCTAAACTTGTGTGATTTGTAAGATGGCTGTAAAATAGGGAGTGTTAGAGCTGCACGGCCACAACACGAGCCACTAGCCACATGTGACTGTATTTAGATTAGAATTAATAGAAATTAAATAAAATTTAAAAATCAGTTTTTCAATCACACTTGCCATATTTCAAGTGCTCAGTGGCCACATATGGCTACAGTGCAGATTTGGAACATTTCCATTATTGCAAAAGTTCTAACAGACCGTGTTGTTTGACTGTTAACAGTATTTGATAAATTCTAATTATCTGTGTACATAATGAGATATTACATAAATATTTAAATATTTGCATATTCCTACTTTTTACCTGCCCTTCTTTTGAGGACGTTAAAACTTTCTTTGACAAAAGCAGTAGGTTGTAGTCACAAATTAGCTTTTTTTTTCTCTTAATATTATAGGTCTATCTCCTCGAGATCTTGTGCTTCATTTTCGACACAAGGTATGATACCTTATTTAATTTATGATGTACTAAAATTATTTAACTGGGCAAATTCCATGAGCTGCATGGCCTAATGCAGACTGTGACATCACCATGTTTTAGTTTTTCTGAGATAGTTGTCATAATGATAACAAAGTTTAAAGTGTTGGTAGTTCTTATATGATAGAAATTTCTAAAAGTACACAAATAGTGTCTGTTTATTTCTGTGCAGGATAGGATCCTTTTTTCTATGGTCTTTGTAATTTCATATATTATGAAATTAGAGTGGAAAGAAACATGTTTTGCTTTATTTTTTTCTTTTCCATTATGGTTTATTACAAGATATTGAGTATAGTTCCCTGTGCTATACAGTAGGACCTTGTTTATCCATTCTGTATATAATAGCTTGCATTTACCAATCCCAAATTCCCAATTCACTCCTCCCCCCTACACACAAGTCTGGCAACCACAAATCTGTTCTCTGTGTCTGTTAGCGTATTTCATGGATGAGTTCATTTATGTCATATTTTCGATTCCACGTATAAGTGATATCATATGGCATTTGTCTTTCTCTTTCTGACTTACTTCACCTAGTATGATAATCTCTAGGTCCATCCATATTGCTGCAGATAGCATTATTTCATTCTTTTTTATGGCTGAGTAGTATTCCATTGTGTGTGTGTGTGTATCAAATCTGAAAGAAACGTGTTTTAATCTTGCAGAATATTTTTTATGTTACCCTGAGAGTGAAACATTTTCCAGTAAAATCTCTATACTTAAATCTTCTGATCTTTCATCTTAAAGCATCTGTTGCATGGGACATACACACATTGATCATTCACTTAACAGATATAGTGAGTGTCTGCTTTGTGAATGCCCCAGACATCCAGAAGGAAACGAATAGTACCTTTACTTTAAGGAACTTGCAGATATTTTAGGAAAAAATGGCACAACTTCTTCCAAAAGGTGCAATTTGATAGCAATTTAAGTGGTACTCACATTTTTAGAGGACACAGATGTTTAATTTCTCTGTATAACTTCTTAATTTTCAAAGTATTCTTTAAAGCACTAGAATTATTTAATATTACTGATTCAATATACTTGGAATGAGGAGGGGCAAAGGCAAATGAAAAATAAGCTTGAGTTTCTTATTTTAATTTTTTTTTTCTTTCTTTAGGTCCTAATCCTGTTTAAACTAATTCTTCTTGAAAAAAAGGTGAGATTTGGATGTTTGGAATATTTAGCATTTATTGACTAATGATAAAGTGTAAATTAAGACTTTTTTGGCTATCAAATTATGGCAGGCTAAAGCACATTTTCTTGTCCACTACTATAGAAGTGTAAATTCATGCAGTCTTTTCTGGGGGCAGTTTGATAATATTAGTTATCAGAATGGTGTAGACTATAGGTAACAGAAAACTCGATTGATTGATTGCCTTGCCGTGTAGCATAAGGGATCTTAGTTACCCTACCAGGGATCAAATCCATGTCCCCTGCATTAGAAACACAGAGTCTTAACTACTGGACCACAAAGCAAGTCCTGAAAACTCAATTTAAATTGACTTAAAAAAGAAGGAAAGGTATTGGCTCGCTTCAGACTTGAGAGTGGATTGACTGAATGATTCAACAATATAATTATCTAGATTTTCTCTGTCTCTTTGCTCTGCAGTCCACGTTGCTAGCTTTATCTTGAGCCTAACTTCCCTTGTAGTGTAGGATAACTGCCAACAGTAATTGAGCTATATGCTTCCTTAGCTATAACTGGTGGCAGAGATAATACTTCTTCCCAAACCATTTAATAAGAATTCTTCCTGTCCATTCCTTTGAACCTATGAGGCCATGTGCTTATGCAGAACCAATAATTGTTGCCAAAGAAATGCCTGTACTGATTGGCTTCAACCTGACTTCCAGACCACTCTAGTACAAAGGGATGAGATTGCCATGATTTTAGATCAAAGATTTAGATAAGGGATTTTAGACCAAGGGTCTACACACTGGGCCCCAGGGCCAAATCTGGTCCACCACCTATTGTAAGTAGTTTTATTGGAATACAGTCACAGCCATTCTTCTAGGTACTGTTTATGGCTGCTTTTGCACTACAGTGGGAGAGTTGAGTAGTTGGGACAGGGACCAAATGGCCCACAAATGAAAAATGCTTGCTGTCTGACCCTCTGTAGAAAAGTTTGCTGACCTCTGGTTTAGACTCACCAGGACCCATCCCTGGATCTGTGGCTCGTTTTATACACCGTGTTACTGTGCCCAGTAGGTAGAGAAGGGGTGGAATGGATGATGGAGAGTCAGCCATTCACAATGTCCAGTTTAGTTTGTTACCATAAAAATGTTCATCCGTTTGGCCCTGTAATTGTCCTCTTAGAGATTTATTTTCCATAATTAATCTGAGTTGACAGAAAGCTCTAAGAGATTCTTTCACAGAGTCGTTTTTAATAATGAGTTATCAGTGAAGAACTAAGTATTGATTTATGTTGTGTATAATCTCCAAACAACAAAAAAGATTCTGGGTGGGTTTTTTTTTATTGCTGTAAGGATGTTTCATGGCATGTTAAGTAAAAAGTTTGTCCAGCTGCATATCAAGCCCATGATTCCAATTTTATAAATAAATATATATATTCATTGAAAAGAGTGGGAGGAAAGACAGCAACCATGTGGTGAGAATATCAGCTATATTTTTAAAAAGGAAATACTTTTCTGTATTCCAGCTTTCTGGATACATATGTATTTTCTCAAACAGAGAAGTAAATTTTTAAAAAGTGAACGACACTAACATGTACTAGTCTCAACCTTTAAAAAAAATTTATGCTTGTAAAATACCCATAACATGTAATTAACCATCTTAACTATGTCTTCCTTGGAGAAATGGCTACCCAAATCCTTTGCCCATTTTTAATCAGGTTTGTTTTTTTTGTTGTTGAGTTGCAGATTTCAAACTTTTTATTGCAACCCATAATAAAGAATGTTTTTCATTGTGCCTACAGCACACGTGGATATATGTATCTGAAACAATATTTTGCAAAGTAATATTTAGCCTAACCACATGCAGTAGCGTTTATGATCAAGTAGACTTTATTTAAGGTGGCAAATCACAGGTATACACTTTCTATATTGATTTGATAAAATAAGGACATCTTTTAATGCAACACTTGGTTCTCTGTGCTTGCAAAGCACTCCTTAAATAAGCAAGGTGTAAGGAGAGCACAGATGATTGTGGGTGCTATGCTTTATCAGATACCACTTAGTGCCACTAAATAATTTAATTGTTTAGAAAAAAAAGTCTTACCTAAGCAACTATATGCTTGTTTTTTCATCTAATTTAATTATCACCAGTGTTAGTTTTAGTGAAATATCTAACTGAACCCTATTCCAGATTTTCTCAGTTTTTATTTTGAAAAATATCAAACCTGCAGGAAAGTTGATAGAGGAATATATAATGAACACTTTTACACCCTTCTTCTGTATTTATGAGTTGTTAACATTTTGCTGCTTTTGCATTACTTTGCTTTATATATGTTCATTTTTCTCCCCGAATCATAATAATTTTAAAGTAATTTGTAGACACCACAGTACTTCATGTACAGTCCATGTTCAGATTTCACCAGATGTCATAATAATGTCCTATAAGCTGGTTACTTTTCTCACTCTAGGGACCAAGAATCATGTATTGCATTGTTAGCTCTCTCTAATCTCAAACAGTTCCACCACCTTGCTCTTTTTTTGTTTCTCTTTGTTTTCATGACATTGGCCTCTTTCTTTTCTTTTCTTTTCTTTTTTCTTTTCTTTTCTTTCTTTCTAGAATCCAGGTTAGTTGTATTATATTTGTCTGATTGTTGTCTTGTGGATAGCTTCAAATTAAACTTTTTTGGCAAGGGTACGATACAGGTGGTGTGTCCTTCTCAGGGCATCACATCAGGTGCCCCATGACTGTTTGTATTATGTGAAATTTGATCATTTGGTTAAGGTGGCGGTTGCCAGGTTTCTTCATATTAGGTACTTGTTTTTTCTCTTTGCAATTAATAGGTAAACTGTGGGATGATAAATTTGAAGCTATGTGAATATCTTGTTGCCCAACAACCTTTCACAATAGTTTTAGCATCCATTGGTAATTTTTACCTGAAGAATGATGGATGCTTGGTGATTTTCTGATTCTATCATAAATTCTATATTTATTAGCTGTTATACTTCTGTAAAGAAGAGTTTTCTCCTCTCCCTTCTTTTCTTTTTTCTTTTTTCAAAGTATCATTGTGGAATCATGGATTTTCTGATTTAATTTTGATTGACTCCATTTCAGGTTCTCTTTTATATTTCTCCAGTGAATAAATTGGTGGGTGCCCTGATGACTGTGTTATCCCTTTTTCCAGGTAAGAGGGTGGCAGTTTATGCTCTTTCTTTTTTTGATTTGTCCTGGACCTTTAAATGATAAAAATTTTCAAGGATGAAGTGGTTAGCATTACCATTCTATTTTATTTTATTTTTTTTACCATTCTATTTTAATATGACATTTTCACTTTGGCAATAGGTTTCTCTTTTGTCTGAGATTTTCTTTTCTTTTTTTTAATTAAAATTTGTGAAAGCATAGCTTATTAAAATTTTTATAGGAGAGTTCCACTATTTAAAGCAGAATACACAACTCTTGTTTTCCTCTATCTTATTATAAGCCAAACTGTTCTCCAATATTGTCCATGTTTTAGGCATGATTGAACATGGTCTCAGCGACAGTTCTCAGTATAGACCCCGAAAGAGTATGTCTGAAGATGCTGGGCTTCAAGAAAGTAATCCCCCTGCAGATGAATCTGTTTCTATGCCTGCTTCTGACATTTCAAATACCAACTTGGAATCTGTCAAGAAAATCATGACAGGAAACCATGGAAGAGATGCTGCCATCAAGACTGAAGAACCTTTATTCCAAGTAGAAGATGACAGCAGCGAAGGCCAGGAACTCAGTGATAGCAATCAATATTTGAAACCTCCTTCTCGCCCATCTCCAGAGTCTTCAGAAAGTGACTGGGAGACCTTGGATCCTAGTGTCCTAGAGGACTCCTCCTTGAAAGAAAGAGAACAGGTGGGGTCAGAACAGAAAAATTCATTTCCAAAGGACTCTTTGTCCTCAGACAGTCCTCCAATTACAGTACAACCTCAAGCTAACACGGGCCAGGTGGTCCTGATACCAGGACTAATTTCCGGTTTGGAAGAGGACCAATATGGCATGCCCCTGGCCATCTTCACAAAGGTAAGGTTTAATGTCCTTTATTAAGGTCCTTAGGATATGACTAAATCATTTTAGAATTTAACTCTTAATATTAAATACATTTTCAGTCTGAAAATTTTTCTTCAAAAGTGTAAAATATGTACTGAATGTGCAGTGCTGTGGCATCTGTGACCATAGTGTAAAGCTACAGAGAATTCAGGGGATTTTGATTGGAAGGAGTTTGGAAACTATGAAGTCACCAATCAGTGTATATGTCTGTTTTTAATTATTCAGGTTTATCTTTGGGTGGGGGGCAGGGGGGAAACAGTCTTGATTACATTTAATGAGTGTATATTAAAATGCTACAACTCCAAAAGCTACAATTTTGTAAGGAAAAAAAAGCTTAGATGGCTAACTTAGTAACCCCTGTAGATATAATATAGTGTTTTGGTTAACTTGCCCTAAAAGCTATTTTCTAATCTTTTTATGAAAAAACATTCAAAGTGTATTTGTGATTTAACTTAAACACAATGTAGTAAATCAAATTGAATCTTTGATTCAGTATCTTATGTCCTAGGATATCATTTTTTTTTTAATAAATTTATTTATTTGTTAGCTGTGTTGGGTCTTCGTTGAGGTACATGGGCTTTCTCTAGTTGTAGCGATTGGGAGCTACTCTTTGTTGCGGTGTGCGGCCTTCTCAGTGCTGTGGTTTCTCTTGTTGTGGAGCACGGGCTCTAGATGTGCGGGCTTCAGTAGTTGCGGCACGTGGCCTCAATAGTTGTGCCTTACAGGCTCTAGGGCGCAGGCTCAGTAGTTGTGGTGCACAGGCTTAGTTGCTCCAAAGCATGTGGAATCTTGCCGGACCAGGGATCAAACCCATGTCCCCTGCATTGGCAGGCGGATTCTTAACCATTACACCACCAGGGAAGTCCAGATATCATTTCTTAATATCAGTAATATTTTAGGATTCTGGAAGCTACATTTGGGTTTTTTGGTTTTTTCATCCTACTCAGGAAAAACTACCTATTTTATTGCCATTTGTGAATTGTTTTTCAAAATGGAGCAGGAGAAACGAAATCCTGTTTCATTTTTTAGTCAAAAAGTATTTACTGCCTTCCTGTGTGCCAAGCCCGTACTAGGTTCTAAATTGCTGAATCCAAGAAAGACAAATACATCTGTCCAGTAACTTGAGCCAAGTTTTATGTTTTTCTCTAAGTACCTTCCTTTATGCCTGAAGTAAAGCTTTATATGGAAAAGAAAATGGATAGTATTGACTAACATGTATTTCTTTTCCACTATGTGATAAATTCTTTCTGGGTTATCCATTTTACAAATAAAGACTTCCCCCAAGTCAGGATTGCTGAAGAGTTAACAGAAAATGCTGTCTTTGTTCATTTTGTGGCCTCTTAGGGGGTGCTGAAATTCTCTTTATTGGTTTCATGATTGAACTAATGCACATTTTCTTAAAACTGGGATTTTGGAGCCCGGGGAGAAAACTCAGGGCTCTCAAACTACTGAGTATACACAATAGCCACAAACTGTGGGTTTTCTGAACTCATATGTGGGTGTCATGACTGCCTATACTTTTTGGAGCCTTTACTTCGCTGCTTCACCCACCCACTTTAATTTTTATCACTGTGGAGATACCAAGAGGAAGGGATTTTGCTTTTGTCTGCCAGGTTGCTGAATTAAAGGCATGTTAATGTGCTCTGTGTGCTGTTAATAAACTGTGTGGCAGAATATTCTCTTTACATTATACCGGTACTGAATATATGATGGGTTGACTACCATCATTGTGGTAAAGTAAACAATTTTTTTTTTGGTTTTATGTTTTATTATATAATGATTAAAATCTAACTTGTTTAATCAGTTTCAAATACAATTGCTAATTCTTTCATGTCAGTAGCTTTAGAATATGAAATATACTTAAAAGTGAATTGCCTTTAGGCTTTTTTTTTTCCTTTTGAAGATCTTAAAAATGCTTGTACAGAAGAACTAGGTTAGCAAAGCATCTTGAAAAGTCATTTCAAAAACAGCCAGAGAGAAGCTTGGATGCCTACACAATATTGCTGAAGTAGCATAACAAGTTTTAAAGAGAATAAGCTGACTGGCCCCCTGACTCAGCATATGAAAACATAAAAACACATTTCTTCATAATAAAACAGGTTTGGAGAGATTCCCCAATTCCAGATTTCCAGTCTTCTCTCTGGCACTTGAAATTGATGGTGCATTTCTTGTCAATCTTAGAGATGAGGCTTATTATGTAAACACTATAGTGTAGATACCAGGTTCTAAAATATGCCTGAACTTTTCCTGAGAGCTAATTTAGGAATGTAGGGAAGAAACTGGGGTGCTGAGTGAGAGGAGGTGGGACTGGAGGCCACTTTCAGATATTGGGTGAGGGGAGCGCAATGAGAGAACCAAAGGAGAAAGAGGAAAATGACAAAATGTATCCGTGTAATATATATGCTCTGCTGACTGTACCACTTTATTTTTATTTTTATTTTTTATTTTTTTTGGGGGGGTACACCAAGTTCAGTCATCTGTTTTTATACACATATCCCCGTATTCCCTCCCTTCCTTGACTCCCCCCCCTCGAGTCCCCCCCACCCTCCCCACCCCAGTCCTCTAAGGCATCTTCCATCCTCGAGTTGGGCTCCCTTTGTTATACAACAACTTCCCACTGACTATCTATTTTACAGTTGGTAGTGTATATATTTGACTGTACCACTTTATAACTAGAGGAAAGTTGAAGGAAAAGGAGAGAAATGGACAAAAGATAAAGAGGAAATTGTGGTAGCTGTTTTCAGATGTGAAAAGACAGCCCTGGGAGCTTTTTTTCTGTCTTTCCCAGATTTTCAATCTTATCTTACTGCTGACAGAGTTCTGAAATTGTCTACACACTGGAGCAAAGCTAGGACAGGCCAGAAAGGACTAGAGCCCTGGGCAGTAGAATTCCCGCTTGTTTTCATCTCATGAGTCAGCTTTCCCCCTCTTTTCCAGTTACAAGGTAATATTTTTTATTTATAAAATAAGCTGTCTTAACCATAAGTGGGACTCTGATGAAAAGTTACCTCAATCTCTAATTGAATAAAAAATGGATTTTTAGTATTTGAGGGATAGGGAAGATTGTTTTAGGTAATCACTAAAAAGGATTTCTTTCAAAGTGGAGTTTTTAACTTTTTTTTTTTAAAGATCAGCATCCACTTCTTAGTTTTTTAAATTAGATGTATGTGTTATGTATTAAATTGCCTCCACCAGAAGATCACTTAATTTAGAATTCTGTTATTTCAATTTGTAACTGTTTTAGTAAAACAATAAATTTAAAAGTATATGTAGTTGGAAACTGAAATTTTTTTTTGCCACATGTATTAAACTGCCTTATATATTGCTCCTGAATTTATAATTCGTTTGCTTGCTTACGGAGTGTCATATTCAAACTTAGGGAACCTAGAAATAACTTGGCTGACTAGCTAAAAAGTAATGGATGCATGTTTTTGAGTTTTATTTCAGTGGCACCATACTTTTTTTTTCTCTCTCTCAACATTGTTTTCAGTTTCATCCATAATTTTGTATGAAATTGTGTATTCTCCCCCTATAGTTTTCTGTTTGGGGCTGTTCTGCAGTTTATCAATTCTGTGGATGGACATCTACATTGTTTCCAGCTTCTGGGTACTACAAATGATGCTTCTATGAAATTCTTATTCAGAAATCTTGGCTGTATATATGCATTTCTTTAGGATTCAATACCTAGAAGTGGGAATACTGGATTATAGGGAATGGGCATGTTAGCTTTACTAGAATAATTCCAAAGTGTTCTCTAAAGTGGTTGTGACAATTTCCATTCGCACAGCAGTGGATGAGAGTTCCCACTGCTTCACGATCTTACCAACACTTGTTATTGTCAAACTCCCTGATATTTAGCCAACCTGATGGTATCTTGTGGCTCTTAGTTTGTAATTTTTTTTCAGTGGTCACTACTGAGGTTGAGCATCTTTTCATGTTCCTGTTACCCATTTGGATTTCCCTTTGTGTGATGATTGTTAGAGCTTCTGACTTGTCTCCCTTGTTGTCAGTGATGTGTGGGACTTCAAGCTTTGTGGTTTTGACTTTCACATTTTGGGTTTTGTCTACCTGGAATTAATTTTTGTGTATAGTTGAGAAAGGGGGTCTGTCTCTGTCCTTCAGGAGTTTCTTAGCCCTTTGCATTTCCACATCAACTTAAATTCTCACTCACGCAGGTTGAGATTTTGATAGGGATTACCTTTAAACACTAGATAAAATTTTGGAGAGAACTGACATCCCTATAGTATGGAGGCTTCCAATTCATGAACTTACTTATCATCCCTGACCAGAGGAGAGATAAGAAAATGGCAGTTGGTCCTGATGACATTGTAGCCCTTCCCAAGTCGCAATGGAGAAGGAGCTATGCTTTTGCAGCTCTTTAACAGATCAACTCACAACAGGTTTGCCAGATTTACCAAGCTGAGGTGTGTTCTTTGATTTAGTTTTTAGTTTTCATTGTGGTTAAAAAATAACAACAATAACGTAAGATTTATCTTTACCATTTTTAAGCTCACAATTCAGTGGTGCTAAGTGTATTCTCATGGTTGTACTACAGCTCTCTTGAACTTTCTTATCTTGCAAAACTGAAACTCTATATCCTTTAAACCATAACTCCCTATTCTCCCCTCACCCCAGCCCTTGGCACCCATCATTGTTTCCATGAACTTGACTACTTTAAAATACCTTACATAAGTGGAATCATAATACCGCACTTATCTTTTTGTGACTGTCCTATTTAACTTAACATAATATTCTCAGGGTTCTTCCTTGTTGTAGCATATGATAGGGTTTCCTTCCTTCTCAAGGCTGAATAATATTCCATTGTATGTGTGTACCACATTTTCTTTATTCAGTTATCCATCAATGGACATTTGGGTTGCTTCTACATTTTGTCTATTGTGAGTAGCACTGCTGTGAACATAGGTGTGCAAATCTCTCTCTCTCTCTTTTTTCTTTTTTTACCATTATATACTACAGCTCCAAATGTGGAAGTTGAAGCACCCTAGAAAAGTGGAAAGACCATGGTGGGTTTGTGTGTAGAGGCTGCTCTGTATGGAAGTACCCAGACTCTTGCTGCCACCATACATTGAAGACCTTTAGAAGATTTAGGCTAAATTGCCCATCGTTAAGTAATGATGGCAAAATTTTGATGCTACTTTGAACTACTATTTAAAATAATTTTATAAATCTGTAATACTTTCACATGGTTCAATATTCAAAAGGCTCCAAAGCACCTGTAATAAAGTCTCTCATTCCATCCCCTGCTACTCAGTTGTTTTCTCCAGTGGCAACCAACCTTATCAATGTCTTTTGTTTCCCTCTGGGGGTATTTTATGCATAAACAAATACATGGATATATTCCGCTCCCTTTTTACACTAATGGTAGCTGACTATACCCATTTTTATGCCCTTTGGTTTGTTGTTTTTTTTTTAAACAAAATATTCCTTGGAGATGAACTTCATCACTCTTTATTGCTGCAGGGTATTCCATCATACAGAAGAACATTTGTTCATTGCCCTGTTCGTGAATAGTTAGGATTCCAGTCTTTTGCAATGATAAGCAATGCTGCAATAAATAACTTTTTACAAATTCCACACATGAACAGGTGTATCTGTAGGATAAATTACAAGAAGTAAATTGCTGGGTCAGAGAATATGTATAATTTTTAAAGAAATGTATTTTTTTCATATTTTTAAAAAGCTTTGAACTTTATTTATTTATTTATTTATTTATTGGCTGCATTGGGTCTTCGTTGCTATGTGCGGGCTTTCCCTAGTTGCGGCAAGCAGGGGCTACATGTAGTTCGTTGTGGTGCTCAGACTCCTCATTGCAGTGGCTTCTCTTGTTGTGGAGCACGGGCTCTAGGCATGCAGACTTCAGGAGCTGTGGTACATTGGCTCAATATTTGTGGCTTTTGGGCACTAGAGTGCAGGCTCAGTAGTTGTGGCGCACGGGCTTAGTTGCTTGCTCAGCAGCATGTGGGATCTTCCCAACCCAGGAATCGAACCCGAGTCCCCTGCATGGGCAGGTGGACTCTCAACCACTGCGCCACCAGGGAAGTCCTGAACTATTTGTTTTTCAAAAAACACATTCTTAGTTTTCATACTGTTACAGACTTAGCCAAGAATTCCACTGTTGACAATAGACTTTTCTTCTCTAACAGAATCAGTTATGAAATGCAATACTATGAGCAATTAAATTCTTTTATTACTGTTTTGCAGTATCAATCTTTGTACAAATCAGCAGTTCTGAGAGTGCCTTTACCAAGAAGGATTCTCAGCCCTAGATGGGGGAGTGGGGTATTCTGGGGTCCGTGTTTGAAAGAGCATTCAATATTGTAGTAGTTATGTTTAGAAACAGGTAGTTGAGGGAGGGAGCCTATTGGGGCTTTTTTTGGTGTTTTTTTTTTAATATATATATAAATTTATTTATTTATTTATTGGCTGTGTTGGGTCTTCGTTGCTGCACGTGGGCTTTCTCTAGTTGTGGGGAGCTGGGGCTACTCTTCATTGTGGTGCGTGGGCTTCTCATTGCCATGGCTTCTCTTGCTGCCGAGCATGGGCTCTAGGCGCTAGGGCTTCAGTATTTGTGGCACATGGGCTCAATAATTGTGGCTCACGGGCTCTAAAGCGCAGGCTCAGTAGTTGTGTCACATGGGCTTAGTTGCTCCACAGCATGTGGGATCTTCCTGGGGAAGGAATTGAATCCTTGTCCCCTGCATTGGCAGGCGGATTCTTAACCACTGCGCCACCTAGGAAGCCCAGAGCCTATTGTTTTTATTTTTTATTTTATTTTTTTTTGGCACATGGGCTTAGTTGCTCTGCGGCATGTGGGATCTTCCTGGAGCTGGGATCGAACCCGTGACCTCTGCATTGGCAGGCGGATTCTTAACCACTGCGCCACCTAGGAAGCCCTACTGTTTTTAATACATAGCAGACAAAGTAAAGCATGACCCATGAGCCTTACCAGCTTTTTAAGTGATTCAGATGAGGAGCTGGGGTCCTTCCCACCTTTAGTCACAAAGGGCGTGGGTTGAGAAGCACTATATACTGAATATGTCTAATGCATAGACATGGATTTATTTTTGTTGCTTCTATTAGTTGGCGTTTTACAGAGCAGAGGAAGACATTGTCAAGAAGAAGAAGAAAACCAGGTTGCTAGACCTATATTGTTACTTTCAGAAGTCTCTCATATTAAGTATATAACAACCAGCTGTTTAGGTACAGAGCACATCCTAGATGCAGGGAAGGACATGAAACAGTAGAAGGGTCTCTCCTGCCCTCAAAGAAATCCACCTCATGATGGGGACAAGACATCATCCAGATAACTATAATTCAGTGGGTTTTTTTTTAAGGTGAGAATAAAAAATAAATAAAACTGTGATCAGTTTTGACAAAATAAATACAGGAGTTCATCAAGTCCTCCCTCCTGGCTTCAGACACAGTTTGTGCCACTTGTTGGGAATCTGTCTTGATTTAGAATCTTTCGGCAGAAATTCCATTTCCTCCTTCAGTGCGTCATTCCAGTGTTAACACCTTTATTCTCAGGATATAGGCTGCTTTTTTTTTTTTACACTTAACTCCCTGCTGTGGTTTGGCAAAGTATAATTTTCAGGGCAGTGGTATTTTCAAATGCAATTCAAATGGAAATTAAATATACAACTACTGCCACTGTCATTTTTGCTTTAAACATTTAGTAGCAAATATCTTGAAATACTGTTGCATAATTTGAAAGAATAGGACAGTAAAACAATTGCTCCACAGTGTTTGCTATTCTCATAATAGTACTTCGGTGGTTATGTGCAAATGCATGTGTTTTAAAATTTTACTGAAAGAACGAATAGCTTTCTACTAAACAACATACTATTTAATGGGCTTAATACTTCATTTCCTAAATGAAAAACAATTCAGTTTGCTAGTTACAGTAGAGGCTTTTAAGTTGAACTGAGAACAGAGTGGTCAGGTGAGTCAGCCTTCACGTTAGACCACTTTGCCAAGACTGACCGTTCATGGAGAAGGTTAGCAATTAATTGGCCTTAACACAGTCAGGACCTGCGGTTGTTATTATTGGAATGTTATTGTATTGAGTCAAAGATCAGCTGCGTTGGGAATGGCTTGGGGCTGGGGGAGATTGGGAGTTTCCTCTCCTGCTGTTAGCTTGCTGGGCTTGAAGAGAGACGTGGCCGTCCCCTGACTTTTCCACTCTTTCCTGTCACTCTTGTAATTCGCAGGGATATCTGTGCTTGCCGTACATGGCACTGCAGCAGCACCATCTTCTCTCCGACGTCACCATTCGCGGATTCGTTGCTGGAGCCACTAACGTCCTTTTTCGACAACAGAAACACCTCAGTGATGCCATTGTGGAAGTAGGTCTACATAGGAATGCGGGCCCTTGACACTGCTGGTCTCCGTTTTCCTTCCTTAGGTGGAATCTGGGGCATAGTAGTAACACTAATCATGGTAATGATTGCTTCCTTTACCAGCCATCCTAAGCGCCTGAGGTGTATGAACTGATCTAATTTTCGTAACGACCTGTGTGATAGGTGTTGTTACTGTCCATATTACACCTGCAGAAGCCAAGGAACAGAGAGATCAGACAGCTACGAAGTGGATGAGCCAGGATTCCTACCTAGGCAATCTGGTCCTACTACAGTCTCACAAGTAAAATGTGTTTATCGTTTGAGTAGTGTAAACACTTCTAGCTTGTTTAATATGCCCCGGTATCAAGAGGAAGGAATTAGAGATAAATATTTGACATCTTATTAATATATAAGAAATTTAAATAATTTGTTCAACTTTACAATTAATTTTTACAAATGGGGGAGGAGGGGTGCGTTCAGCCACCCTAAGGTTTTTGTGGTTTCTCACAGAAAGTACCAGAATGTGCTTCCTGGGAAAATGTTTATAATACAATAAATGAAAAAATCTGGGATTCAGAACTATACGTATCCCAATTTTGAGGGAGAAAAGTACATATACCTTCCAAGGCAGGAGGATATAGGTGGGAGGACCACAGAGTTTTCTCAACATTATTGGTTCCATTTGAGTTCTGAAGTTGGTTGGCAAGTTCATGGGTATTTGTTGTATTATTATACTTTAAAACTAACCTGTAAGTTACGTATGTTTCATCGTATATCAAGTATTACATAATAAAAATATTCCAAAGTATCTGTACAATTGTATTTAATTAATTGTATTCATTTCTGTTTGTATGATAAGGGTGATTTTTACTATACATGTCTGTATTTTGCAAAATATAATCAACACGAATTACTTTTGTAATTCAAAATTAAATATTTATGCATATATTTTTCTAAGAACAGAAAATGAGCATTTTTTAAATAGTGAAAGAAAAAAGAACTTCAGTGTAAAAAAACCTGTCTCTTTCTTAGGCTCACCTTTTGAGAATGCTATTATTCGTATTTTTTATTTCCAGCTCCAACTTCCCAGTAGTTACTCTTTAAAGTGTGGCATGGATATCTGCGTGAATGCCCAGACTCTGACTTGTACCTGGGTACCCTCTAGGTAGAAGAAGCTCTGATCCAGATCCATGATCCAGAACTCAGGAAGCTGCTTAACCCAACCACTGCAGACCTCAGGTTCGCAGATTACCTAGTGAGGCACGTGACCGAGAACCGGGATGATGTCTTCCTGGATGGCACAGGCTGGGAGGGAGGTGACGAATGGATCCGAGCCCAGTTTGCAGTCTACATCCATGCACTGCTGGCCGCCACACTGCAGCTAGGTAAGGAGCTCACAGCCACTTCCTCATATTGTAACTCTTACAACTTGCATAAGAAACAGGTTTATAGAAAAATTACCTGTCACTCCTTCTAGACCTTATTCTATGCCTATGTTTTGAATTTTAGTTTTGTGGTATTTGTGGTAGTCCTTTTACAAACATGGATTCCATTTTTCATGTTTTTATAACTTAGTTTTTCTTTATACTAGAGACAACCATATATCAAGAAAGTAAATGTAGATTTCATCACTTTTTACATGGCCACATATATCCATGTGGAAGGATATATCAGTATTTGAGCACTATTTATAGACACTGCTTACATGGTTTAAGATACATACGGGGTGAAAAGAGAAATATAAAACATAGAGATCATTGGAAATCACATTCTGACTGATTAAGCCTTCGAATTTATCCCCATTCTGAGAAATGTTATCTCTATTAAATGGTTGAAATGGAACAGGCAAACATAGAATCACTCCTGTGTTAAATTATCTCATTCCCCATAGAAAAGAATATATACAAGGAGAAAATGAAGCTCTGCAGTGAGCTTTCACACAATGGACACATGCCACCCTGGACACTTAGCAAATATTCCGTAGATTTGGTGGTGGTGCTAGTGGTAATGGTGTTAAGAGTATAGAGCTTTTGTTTTTCCTTCTTTTCAGTTCTCTCTCCAACTATTTGAGGGTTGCTTTTTTAAAAATTGTGGTGAATTCCACGTAACCTAAAATTTAGGTTATCTTGACCATTTGTGAGTGTATAGTTTCACAGAGGCATTAAATACCTTCACATTGTTGTGTCAGTAGATTTTTAAATCAGCCCCACGGCTGCCACCTCCCAAGTTAGTTCTTCACATAGTATAATATAGAGTTTTAAACCCAGGCTTCAGGCATGTTCTTCATTCATTGAGAAAGCTAATGAAGCTCCTTATTTGTAAACAGGATTTTTTATTTAATGTGTGCCTGTTCATCAGCTGTAGCAGCTGAGACCCCAAAATTAGATCCTCTAACACAGAATCATTCAGTTTATCTAGTAAGAAAAGCCGAGTCTCCACTAGTCATGTAGCTTCCTGAGTAATTAATTTACCTCCTAAAAAATACTTGCCCAGGGAGTTGTAAGCACTGAATAATACATAGTAGCTGCCTTCTGTGGTGGGAACATTTAACATGTGCAGGGACTTTTTTTTTTTTTGAGTACTTAACATCTACTAACTCATTTCATCCTCCCAACAATCCTAGAGGTAGATAACATGTCAGCCTCATTTTACAGAAGAGAAAGTGAGACACAGAGGGGTTAAATAGCTTGCTCTTCCACCTGGTAAGAAGCTGAGCTGGGACTTCAACCCAGGAGGTCTGGCTCAGGCCCAAGCTCTTAAAGGAAATTCAGCCCAATGAGCTGTTTGAGGAACACGTTCTTAAAAGAACTTCCTTATGCTGCATACAGAACTGTGTATGTCCTTCTCTTCCTCTCCCAGCGACAAGTCACATGTTTCACCTTCAAAGCAAGCAACTTTCAATTAATATATGAAGCAATAGCCATTTGAATCAGTCTTCCAGACCTTTTCTATTCTTCCAAGTAGAAGAAACGCTCTGCATTGAAGCGTCCCCTTGATAGTGGCAAAGCCAAAAAGTTTTAAGCATTAAATGTATGAAAATCCCTTTGTTATTTTAAGTATTTTGACCGTGAAATGCATGGATACTCAAGAGTGAGTTTCACCAAACAGTGAAACAAAGAAAAGAAAATAGTGGCTTAAAAGAACCAATTAATATGTTCTTTCTAATTGCCTTTCTTAGAAAAATGGCATTTGTGAAAAGAGTAAAAGATACCTTAATTGCCCACAATATATGTGTACATCAGTATGTTTATCACACGTCCAGCCTTTGGTTTTTAATAAACAATACTATGCCTCCTTACCTTGGTAAGGAGAATGTATTTGGAGTTTTAAGGAACCTTAGAAAATATCTGGCTCAACCCCCTTATTTTCTAGTAAGAAAAATGAAACTTTGATTGACTTACCAAAGGCCACATAGCTTCTTAGCAGGATTTCTGGAATTAGACCCAAGTTTCCTAACATCTGGTAGGCTGTCTCCCCAAGAAAGTAGGGGGACAGGGAGGCTAAAGCCATTTCTTTACCGTTTTTGGTTATTAATCTTTACATCCCTGACTGGCCACAGTCCAGCTCAACTTTCAAATATTTGCTTGACAGATAATGAAAAGATCTTATCGGACTATGGGACGACCTTTGTTACAGCATGGAAGAACACTCACAACTACAGGGTCTGGAACAGCAACAAGCATCCAGCTCTTGCAGAAATAAATCCAAAGTAAGCACATTCTCTGAAGGTTGATAGAGGTGGTTGACTAAGTATGCCCCAACATAAAGAAAATCATATCCTAACTCTGATGATATTGTGAATATCTTCAAGAATCTCCTTTAGTAGATTTTTATAAAAAGTCTCCCAAGTACAGAGAAGCAGCTGAAAACTGCTTCTCTAAGTCACACTTCTTACCCACAAAGCACAAGCCATTTTGGAAGCACTAACATTCTTCCCAGCTTCCAGTGTGATTCGGAGAAGAGGTCCTGGCCTGTGGGGATGCACATACATCATGATCCTCCCCTCCCTTTCCCTGGATCTGCACCTCAGCCTCAGCAGAAGGCTCACGCGAGACAGAAGCCTTGAGGGAAATAGCACTGGTTGAAACTGAGAGGTGATTTTAGAGTAATGAAGTGTGAACAACTAAAGTTAATGTTTGAACTTCAGATCTGATGCAGTTTCCACATGAGATTTTAAGGGCCAACACAATGTAATACCTGTCATAATATCGACTGCTGACTGGGCAAAGACTTTATTTATCCCATGTAAAAGGCATTTAAATGTGCTGGAGGCCATTAAGAAATAATACCATGTGAATGTGAGTAGAGTCGAAGAAGATTAACTGATATAATGTGTATATCTTAGGAACTTATTTTTCTAAATTAAAAGATTTAAATTTTTTTATGGTATAAGTAAACACTGAACATTTGTTTTCATTTGTACTTTAAACTTCTCAGTGAGAATCTGACAAAAATCAGCTTAGTACTGATTACCCTATTATTTGGGAACTAGGGTAAACTTAGCTCGACTGGGGATGAGATTTAAGGGGTGCTACAAACACAGAAACCCAGAATTTATGTCATAGTAACTTGCGGAAGCATCTGTAAGGAAGCAGGGTTTGGGAGAACGTCTGCTAAACTTTGTATCTATCAAGAAACAATGACTAGGTTCGGGACCGATTTATTTAATCCTCATACTGAGCTGTAGCAGAAACCTATATTGCCATTTGGATGCGGTAAAAACATAGAAAATTAAAAGGCAAGAACATTTTAATGGTATTAAATGAAAGGACTAAGAGTTCAAAGTTTTCTCCCTCACTAACCACGAGGCCTGTGCTCTAAAGAGTAATGAAGGGAAACAGAGGTGAGTTTGTTTGCCTGGTGGCACTCGTTGTGATGGTGCTGCTGGGGGACTGACCGTCCGCAGTTCGGTCTCCTCCCCCGGTGCTCTGACCGTTAGCCCGGTCAGACCTTTACTCAGCCTCTGCGTCTGCTGTAGTGTCTTTAACTTGAAGCAGCTCTACAGATTTTAATGCAGGTCCATAAGAGGATTAGCTGGAACATGTTTTAAAGGATTGTAAAAACAGTACTTTTAAAAATATGTAAATACATTGAGCTTAGATTGACGAGAATGCTGAAGTGAAGGACCAGAAAAAATAGGTAGGGAAATTATGCAGATATAATTAGTCAGCAGATTTTCAATATTTTCACCAAGTTAAAAACAAGAAATGATAGTCTTCAACTGTCATCAGGGGGTATAATTTAGAAATATTCAAAATTAAATGTAAGGTTTGAGATCATGAAACCCTTTCTTCAACTCCTAAAGATCAGAAAAGGCAGTCCTCTGACTTCCCTTATAAGCAACAGGCCTGTTTCATCCTCTAAACACAGCCCTTGCAGAAATAGAGAATGATTAACTAATCTCTTAATTCTTTCCAACGGATGATTCAGAAATCCAGAAAAAAGAGTTGTTACATATGCTTAATAAGGCCGATAAATCAATTTGTTGTTTTTTGAAAAGCCGAAAATAGCATTTTGATATTTTAACAAGTGGCTACAAATTTCACTAGGGTCACTTTCTTTGTTGGACATGACAGAGAGACCCTGCATATGAGAAAAGAATGTGAATATTTATTTATTTATTTATTTATTTATTTATTTTAATACCTTTTTTTAAAGATTTATTTTATTTTACTATTTATTTATGTACTTATTTTTGGATGCATTGAGTCTTCTGTTACTGTGCACGGGCTTTCTCCAGTTGGGGTAAACGGGAGCTACTCTTCGTTGTGGTGCTTGGGCTTCTCATTGCGGTAGCTTCTCTTGTTGCGGAGTACGTGCTCTAGGCACGTGGGCTTCAGTAGCTGTGGCTCATGGGCTCTAGAGCACAGGCTCAGTGGTTGTGGTGCACGGGCTTAGCTGCTCCGCGGCACGTGGGATCTTCCCGGAGCAGGGCTCAAACCCGTGTCCCCTGCATTGGCAGGCGGATTCTCAACCACTGCGCCACCTAGGAAGCCCTGTTCTATATTTTTAAGACGTGCGTTTTTAGTTGCTTTTCTGATAGATTAAATCTTCCTATGACCAATAGCACCCATTTATAAGATGGCCAGAATCAAGGTACAGTGCACAGTCATGGCCCAGGTCAGTGACCCTAACCCTGACTGTCCCAGGCGCTTTTTTTAAAATGTTGGTGCTTGGGCCCCACCCCAGGCCAAATAAATCAGAACATTAGGGCAGCACTAGCACAAACTAACCTCACCCAAGGGAAAAAAGTGCACGTATTTTACAAGCAAGGACATAAGCTCAGAGAGACTCCCATAACTAAGTGGAGAGCTGTGATCAAAGCCCCGTTTTCCTGTATCGCGTTTGGAGCCCTGCCACCCAGCTGAGTCACTCCCTCGAGGTTTCCTGATACTTCCTTGTGATAACTATGTGTTGCAGCTTTATTGATGAAATACTTATAGTCTAAACTCAAACTCTGTTTTACAGCCATCCTTTCCAAGGCCAGTACTCAGTGTCAGACATGAAGTTAAGATTCTCACAGTGAGTATTTAGGGAAAATACTAGGAACATTCTTACGTATGAATTTATGCCATGTGTTTCATTGCTAATTGGGAATTGTTTTTCTCCACTTCATAGACTTGTGCTTCAAATAGTAACCAAATATGTGCACAACATTCTCTAGCTCAGCAGTGTGTATGCTTCAAAGTGAAAACACTGCTGTTTCCTGGAGAATGGTGTGAACTAATAGCAGGATTTGCCATTTTTATTCTGGTGAAGTAACTTTAGCATATTATGACCATGGGGAGAATTAACTATACATCCTTATGTCCTTACCACTTTTTGGCTCATCTGCAGATTCTTTTAGTATTTTCTCAAAATTCACATGCTTAAAATGTTAGTAAATTAACTGATGCATAGCAAATAATGAATTATTTAGCTTCTTTTCTCAATAATTCTGATTTGGGGGATGGTTATAGAGTGGTTAATGTATTTGTGGGAGATTTTTTTAAATTGTACTTAATAGTTCTCTCCTTTACTCAGTTCTGTTCAAAACAGTGAACGTGGCAAAAAACTTGGAAACGTCATGGTCACAACGAGTCGGAATGTTGTGCAAACAGGAAAAGCTGTTGGTAAGGATGTCTTAGGCAGGAACAGATTGGAATCATAGCACATCTCCTCTCTATCCTCAATATGTCATTGATAAAAACATAAAGTTGTAGAGATCTGTGTCACATAATAATGCAAGATGGTCAAATACAGAGGTTTTTGTTTTTAATTTAGGTCTTATTCATTAAAACAATTCTTGTGGCACTAGATAATGTCAAACCAAGTTTAGGAAATTTTGTCATATCTGTTCTGTTACCAGGATTCAAGCTTCTCTGGAGTTTTCCTTCCATTCCCTGAGCTGTCCACAGTTCTTTATAAATAGTAGAGAGCCAAAATAATAAAGTAGGCATTAGAAACTGCTGTCTTTTAAGGCAGTATCACAATAAAGATCAGTGAAACTAAGTTTTTATGAAAAGACCAATGACATTAATGAAAGCTTTATAAACTAATAAAGAGAAAAAGAAGATACAAATTACCAGTACTGGTCATGAAAGAGGGGACACCACTATAGATCTTACAGAAATTAAAAGGATAATAAGAGAATATTAGGAATAATTTTATGCCAATTTTTCAACAACTACAAATTCCTTGAAAGACTCAAATTGCAAAAACCAATGCAGTAAAGAAATAGAAAAACTGAATAGCCCTATATCTATTAAATAAGTTGAATTAAAATTTAAAAGCTTGCTACAAGGTTTTAAATTTAATCTAAGCCCAGATGGCTTCACTTAAGAATTTTATCAAACATTTAAGGAATAATACTAATGTTATACAAACTCTTTCAGAGAGTAATGGTTGAGGTAATACTCCCCGACTCATTTACTGAGCCCAGTATTAACCCTGATACCAAAGCCAGACAGATGGTACCATGCTGTTGTATACACCCTTCTGTATCTATTTTTTTCACTTAAAATATTTTGAAGATTATTCCATATCCTTTCTAAAGAAATTTCTTGATCCTTTTCTATAGTTTTTTCTTTTAAAAAGAGTTTTCTTGAAATATAATTGACATACAATGAACTGTATATGTTTAAAGTATACAATTTGATTTTCTTACTAGTCATCTATTTTATACAGATTAATGTATATATGGCAATTTACTGAGCCCATTATTAACCGTGATACCAAAGCCAGACAAGTGGTAGGATGCTGTTGTATACACCCTTCTGTACCTATCTTTTTCGCTTAAAATATTTTGAAGATTATTCCATATACTTTCTAAAGAAATTTCTTGTTCCTTTTCTATATTTTTGACTTTTTATATTATTTCAAACTTAAAGAAACTGTGCAACAGTGTACAAGAAACTCCCAGTTATATCAGATTCACCGATTATTTACACTTGGCTACATTTGCTTTGTTATATCAGTGTTAAAAATATGACCCATCTCCTTCCTTAGCTCCTGAAGAGCTTGGCTAACCCTTACTGAACACAACTCAAAAACCCCAGAGCTAAGTGATCTCTGTGCAGGGGACCTCATAGCTCTAACATCTTGTATACCCAGAGGTAGACAGAGGAAGAGAACTACTCTACAGACTCGTCTTAGAAGAGAAACACAGGGCACACAGTCCTATCACTAGGTTCATTTTATTATAAGGGAATGGAATTTGATATATAAGCTTTTATTTCCATACAATATTATACATTTGACTTATTTTGAATTCTTTTTTTAAATTTATGTATTCTTTATTTGGTGGGTAATTTATTTATTTGGACATTCCCATAGTAAGGGATTATTTTGAAACTAGAAGTGTAAATGGTATTTTAGTAATTGTTAACATATTGATATGTTGTAGTTAATATTTATTAATTAAAATTGGGTTTTCAGTGTCTCTTAATGAAAGTGAAGACATTTTTCCTTTTGTTTTTCCCATCCTTTCCATTCAGGCCAGTCGGTTGGAGGAGCTTTTTCCAGTGCAAAGACAGCTATGTCTTCATGGCTTTCTACTTTCACCAGCCCCACTCCGCAGAGTCTCACTGAACTGCCTGACGGGAAGCCCTGAGCCAAGCAAACTACCCAGAAGCTGATGTCGCTGTCTTAGGTTTAAGCGTCCCCTGTCTGTCTGCTGCTCCCAGACTGTTCCTCTTCGTCGGCTACAGGTCCACAGCAGGGGACCGATAGGTCGAACTGTTTACACGAACGGTTGCCCTCTGTCTAAATGAATGTCATGGGATGCTGAAAAGATGAAACCACAACTGTAGCAGGGATGGCTTCCCAGGTTGGGGTTTAAATTTTCTACTTATTTCAGTCTGAGCCTGATTAAAATGCAGTGAACCTTCTAATGAATTTTGAGTCCTGATATTATACATTTGTTTACTTTAGGAAAGTTTTTACTCTATGTAAATTTTGTTCTGTTGTTGCTGTTTGCGTATCCAGATGGATGTTTATATGTGCTAAGATTAGGTTACATTACTATTTTAATTTCTTTAAAGGGGCCTCTAAAATGTGCTTGTATTTAACATGGAGAGGCCCTGTAACCCAGCCCTTCGTTATTATTTTGCTGATTTAGATGAGGATTTTGTTTGTTGGTTTTCTACCCACAAAACACATTTATCAATTCACTTCCTCCTAGAAACCGTGAACGTCAGAGGTGGTAGTTCTGAGGATGAAGTATTTTGTTTTGTGTTTTCCCAATCCTAAGCACTTGCTTTGAGGTGTCAGGGAATGTCACTGTGCTTTCTTCCTTTTCCTAATTGTTCAAGTAGATGTGCAGAGAAATAGCATGGTGATGGTGATAGTGGTTTTCGAGCAGTTTAACTGGGTGTGTATTGAGGGCAAGACTTTTAAAGACTTAGGTGTTCTGTTTGACTGTAGTAACGTTGCAGTCTTTACATGCATTTTTTAACCCAAAGTTTGTGCCTTCTGTTTCTTCTTTTGAACAGTTTTCCATTGGGTGTTTACAGACTTACAGGGTTTTTTCTTTGTCTTACTCTTCATAAAGCTTTTCAAGGCACTTGGCCTTCCTACTTCCCTGATAGAAAATCCTCATGTGATCAATCTCTACCCCCTTCCAATAGTTATAAAAGAAAGACAAGATGATCTGTAAATATTAAATAGAAATCTCATCTCAGCTCACATTTAGAAAAGCAAGAGAAGAAAACCACAGCCATGACATCAGTCATGTTTTGTGAAGGACACCTGGGTTCATTTTAGACACAGGTGTACTCACTACTGAAGATTTTTTACACAACTAGACCTCATGCAGCTGCCAGGCTCAGCTTTCATTTGCTTTTCAAGGGGACTTTGGATGGGTATTCTCAGGGAGTACTTACAGGTGACAGACTGCTTTTTCAGTAACAAAGGATACTTGGGAAAATACGTCGTGAGTATAATCTACATTTGATATAAAGAGTATTGAGAAAATCAGGGGCCTAATTAAGGAGGGTGCTTGATTATATTTGATTTATCCTTTAAGATTTTGTGTAAGAAGCACTACTAAGGCATGTGAAATGAAACATAGGGACATAATCTAAATACCCCTAACTTTTCCAATTTGTGTTTTAACAGAAGTCCTGCACACCTAAAGGCATACTTCCCTTTGAGTGTAATAACTCAAGAATTCATTGATGATAAAGGGCTTGTTGTGAGAACTGCATCAATTCCACTTCTGCTAGGAAAGTTAGCTTTCTCAGGAAATACTATGTGAAGTGAAGAAAGTAGTACCAAACAAAATTTTTGAAAGGTACTTTAAAATTGCACTGAGACTAACATCTCGTCATTTCTTGAGGCCGCATCGTTGGGTAGAGTGTGTAGAGTGTGGTAGTGTATCGGTGTGCAGTTGAACTGCCAGGCGTTCAGGTGCTGAGAGCACTGTGAGGGGTCTTCCAGCACGCTGCTGGTTCGTCCTTTAGTTTGCATGGTTTGTATGATTGGGGTGAATTCTCACCTCTCACTGTTCACAGTAGTCCAATCCACTTTGGAATCCATAACATTTAACTTTGCTTTAGTTTCACTTACTCCCTGTTTTAATATATACCTTAATGGAACTTTCTATTCATGTTTCTAGTTAAGAGTTCAACTCTTACGGTGGTCATTTAACTGGCTTTCAACATAAGTATCTCAGAAGACAGAACTTTTGTCATAGAAACGGTCAAAAGACCGTAACTCTATTTCCTTCAGGTTCTGGAAGGTATGGGCGTCTTCAGGGAGTGCAGGCTATTGCGTTATTGGCAGGGGCCCTGGGGCAGCCAGCACAGTTGGAGGCAGGAAGCCTGGTCCCTGGTCCTGGGAGCCCACGTGCTTTAGATTTGGGTTCCAGGCTCCAGCCGGGAAGCAATAGCCTCCTCCAGCCACTGGCTCTGTGAGCCATAGGAGCCAGCGCTGATGTGGCCGTCTTGGGACAGATCACTGGTAAAGGCGTGTGCTTTGGTTGGTCACACTGGCTCCGGTGCTTTTGCCTGAGAACTGAGTGTGTATAAATAGGTCCAAGGGAGCTAGGGTCAGCCAGGCTTTTTCAGAGTGTGCCAGGCACACTCTGTATCCAGGCTATCCATAGCTTGGTGGAGACCTCGCTGCTGTCCAGGTGACTTAAAAATAGTGTTTGGAAAAAGTCCCTGGCGTGCTTTAATTATTACGAGGCTCTGCAGTGACAATGACATAGGTAAGGGAAAGAGGGTTAGAGCTGGCCCGTGTCCTGGGCTAAGTGAGTAGGAAGAGTTGCCTGTTGGAGTATGGCTTAAGGTTACTTGGCATCTGCATTTGGCTCTCATAACCAGTCTATCCCCAAATCTGTTTGTGCTATACCAGCCCCCAGGCCCTAAAACAATTCTGGTCAACTTTTTGCTTTAAGAAACACAGCAGCAATATCCTTGGGCAGGAAACCAGAACGTATGACATGGTTTCCTCAGCCTTATCTTGCTTTCCAGGTCCTATATTAAGCACTGAATTTTTTAAAGAATAATTCACTTAGGCAAGGAGAGAAGAGATGAGGAAGGGAGAGGTAAGAAGTTGTTGCAAAGCCGAGAGACAAGGTCCTTAAAATCTGAATGAAAGTATTTTGAGAGCAGTATTTAATATGCTAAAGGTTATAAGAATTCTTTTAGGAAGAAGTTAAATTTTTTCATTTGCTAGTTACAGGTTTTAAAATGAAGCTTTAACTTTGTCTCCCTGGCAGGCAGGTTTTGTTTTTATTTTGTTCTGTGGACATTAGAGCCAGTGGTCCTTTTCCCTGAGGCCTGGTGTTGCGTTTAGGAGTGCCCAGCCCTGTGAGGGGCCAGTGGACTGATCCTGAACTCCCGGGAACTTTTATCTGCTTCAGCGGTTTGGGAAAGTCGCCTGTTAGGATGATAGCCGATACATGTTGCCTGTTATTTTATTGGGGAGCTGGTTGGGACTCTTGAGATGGCATTGACATTTGCACGCTCTGCTTGTTTGGCCAGAGGTGGCGTGGCATTCATGGCCTTCCCACCCAGTTCCGTGGTAGCCGCTAGATGTGGTAGAGAATGCAGCCCTCGTCTCCAGGTGATTGTCATTCCATGTAGCGCGATGTGCCACTAGGAGTATTTTCATTCCAAGTCTTTGGACTTCATAACATTGGAATTGTTTTTGCATCATTTCCAACATTCCATAAATATTTGTCAAGGACAAAGAAAAGGAATGTGGATCTTTATTCTTCTCATATAAATAACTTTGTACACATGACTTCCTGCTTTCATATGAAGGAGGAGAAACTAGCTCTCTTGTATGGCAGCTCCGAAACTAAAAGATTGTTGCACGTATAAGGAGTTGAATATATTTTGTAAAACTCTAATGCACTTGTATTTCTGTGCTGTTCTAAAGATTACCTTTTTACCTGTATTAATTAAAGACATAGAAGCTATATATTTAAATCACGTTAAATGGGGCACAACTTAGGGGTTTTCCTCAATCTTATTTTTCATCAGCTTCTCACACTCATATAGTATGCTGCTCAAATTTTTTTGTGTGCAATATGAACATTTGAACATTTCAGTCAGGTACTGAGCCAGAAAAAGTAATTGAAGTTTTTAGAAAACTTATATGCTTAGAAAATATTTTTTCTGGAAATATTAATAATTTATAGCTGGAAAAATAGGATCAAGACTTGTTTCAGGCCACTTGATCACTGGTTCCTAAATTTAGGAATTATTTGATTAACGAGTTGGTGAAAGCGTTTAGTGGGTACAGGAATAGTTTAAATACTTGAGATTAAAGGCTTTCCACAAACCCCTTTCTAAGAAAGTTTAGCTTAGAAGTCTTAGAAAGTTTTCTAAGGAAGTTTAGAGCCGTGGTACATGTTTTGATCGGAAAGGTAGTTTCTCTTTGCTCTAGTAATTTTATAATTTGTACTAGTTTTTTGTTTCTGTTGTCATTTGTTTAAAAAAATGTTAAAATTATAAATCACATCTAATCATACTGAATTGTAAAACTTCTACTGTATCTTTATTTTAAGGAAAAATGATAATAAAATTACCCTGTTTGTCCTGCATACAGTGTGTTACTTGGCCTGTCTTTCTAGAAGTACCCTTCATGTTGTCAGTGTGGTTTCTGGCCTGCTTCACAGTTGGACAGAAGGGCCAGCTTCGTTTATTAGGAAACCAGTGGAACTGAAGGGCTCATTGCCCTTTTTTTTTCTCTCTCTCATTTTGAAATTACTTATGGTGGTGCTTCAGTTTGTGAGGTGGTGACCCTTGCAGCAAGAATGTTTAGTGTCTGGGGCTGCACAGAGTACAACCAGAGTTTGGTCATGCAATAACATTTTGTCACTTGCTCACTGACAGAAATCTCCAAAGGACTAAGACTGTCCCAAGCAACCCATTTTTCCATCTGGACTGGTGAGCTTCAAAATAGCCTTGACATTTCCACTGAGGACTCCTAGTGCATTTTCATATATATATTTCCATGTACCATAGTTTCCTTACAGCTGTTTTGCAAAACAGCATCACAGAAGAAGGAGACAAATTTCTTTGTCCCCAAGAACATGCGCTTCCTTGAGTACAGGGTTAAGTCTGAACTACCAGTGTTCTTACATCGCGTACTGCTGCTGCCTGGAGCTGACAAGGTGACTTGGGCAGTAGAGCTCGACAGGGCCGGCATCTCCCCTTTCCCGAGGACCTGTTCCAACTGTGCTTCAGGCTCCGCCGTGGTGAGGGGATGGTCCCCCGTCGTCTCCCAGGTCAGAGCTACCTGCTCTTCATTCCAATAGGATGGGAGTTGCAGTTATCAAATCTGGCAACATCTGGAAGGAGCATGATTATGGAGCCAGTTTCTTCCAAGGAACCACGCTTTGTGAAGGGCTTTACTTCCTCCTGCGGTGATCACAGGCTTGGCGAACCGCTCTGCAGCAGGACTGATCTGTCCGAGTGCACAACTGACAAATCCCCAACCGACCTTCGAGTCGTGTGACTGACAGCCAGCTCCGGTCGAGGTGGCTATGGTCTAGTCACCAGCGCAGGTAACACACTTCGCATGACTGTGGAGTCAGAGCCAGGGGTGGCTGTGCTCTTTGCTCTGGAACCACCGATGTCCCAGCATGACACAAAAACTAAGATTCAGATATTCCTAAATGTGTATGTTTTATCCTTCACCAGACCTGGCTTCACTCCTGGGGCACACTGATGTGGACTGTGGGAAAATGACAAGAGCCACTTGATAAAATATCGATGATTGTTGAAGCCAGGAGATGAGTAACCGGGGTTCGTTAGACTATTCTGGTGTCGTGCATGTTTGAGAATTTCCATAATGAAAAATTAAAAACTCCTTTCTAGCCATTAAACAACTCTGTTGCTGCTGAAAAGGCCCCGCCCCTGTATCCCACCCACCCCCGCACCACTTACCCCTGTCCTGGCGATACTCTCAAGTATTTGCAGGGAATTTTGAAGCCTTTGGATGGGCTCTTGGCATCAAATCAGTGTGTCTACTAGTCCTCTTCCGACCTACTGTGGTTCCGGTCACTTCTTGTAAAGCAGAATCTCTCTTGAGTTAGCTTTAGAATGGAAGGGCTGGGAAAGAACAGAAAATAAGTTTTTGAAAACGTTTGTTCAGCCACTAAGTTCTCACGTCTTCCTCAGTAACTCCTCTCTGTTCCATCTCTCTAACTTTCCTTCCATCATTCCTGGTCTGTTATGCCTGAGGAGCCTTTACTGGTTTCTCTACTTGCAGTCCACCCTACCCCTCACACCCAGATCCATCTCCCTAAGACATTAGGATATTTTTAATTGTCCCGTTGCTACATGGTAATCCTCCAAGTCCACTTACTATCTACAGAATTAAATCCAGATTCCTAAATCAGGCACTCAGGGTCCACTACACAGCGACGTGTCCCACGCTTTGCGGACACACAAGCCCCCTGGCTAACTGATACCTTTGCTGTGGCAACACTTTCCCACCCCTCTAGTTGTTGGAGAAGTATTATTGAAAGAACCCCTGACAGACACTAACTGAAGGTCAGCTCCAGCCTTTCTTGCGCCTCAAAGTCTGCCCTGGGGCTACTGAGTTCTTTCTGAAATACTTGGACTCAGCTTTTCTTGAGTACCACACGGAGAGGTGCTTCCCAGTTTTGGAGATTTTCAACTAGTAAAACTTTAAGAAAGGGATGGACAACGTAAGTGTAAAATACACATACAGAAAAGACATGTATACATTAAGATTAACCAATCACACAACCAATACCCAGGTAAGAAATAGGATATTGCCAGCACCTAAAATGCCCCACCCCTTGTGTCTCTCCCAGATCATAATTCCTCCTCCAGAGGTATTTAGCGTCCTGATTTTTGAGATAATCACTTCTTTATAATTCTACCTCTTTCTTCCTGTGTATATATCCCAAACAGCATTGTTTATTTTTTGTCTGTTTTTGAACTTGTATAAATGGAATCACACCATTTGTATTGTCTTTTTCTGCTTAATTTTGGTTTTGGGAGATCCTTCTCTTTCACTGCTTTATAAGCTGTTCCACTGTACAACTATACCACAGTTTATCCAGTCTGCTGTGGGACAGCATTGCCTGTGTCCAGTTTGAGGCTCCTGTGAAGACCAGTGCTGCTCTACCCTTCTAGAATGCATCTCCCAGTACACCTGTGTGTGTTTTCTCCAGGGTATAAATGTGCGAATGCAACTGCGGGGTCATGGGAATACGTATCTGTTTAAAGTTTTTAGTTAATGCCAGCCTGTGTTTCAGAGGCATGATCCCATTTCACCCTCCCACCCGCAGGGCGTGAGAGCAGCAGCATTCCACATCGTCTCCCATGCTTTGGTGTCACCAGGAGTTTAAATTTCTGCTGATTTGGTGGGTGTAAAATGGTATCTCATTGTGGGTTTTAATTTGTATTTCCCTGTGTACTAATAAAATTGGGTACTTTTAAATATGTTTATTGACTATGTAGATTCCTACTTTTGTGAAATAGTAGATTCGTCTTTTACTGACTTTTCTATTAGGCTGTTTCTTATGTGCTTGAGTTTTAATTTTATGAGTGTGTGTGTATACATCTATCTATCTATGTATCTGTCTATATAAAAAAAGATATATTTCTGGATACTGTTTCTTTGTCAAGTATGTGTGTTGCAAATACTCATTCTGTGACTTAGCTTCATTCTTTATGGTCTCTTTTAGTGAATAGAGTTCTTAATGTTGTCAAATTTATATTTCCTCTTATGATTAGAGAAAATCATATTTTTTTGTGTTTTATTTAAGAAAATTTTATCTACAGCAAGGTCACAAGGATATTCTCTATAATCTTCTAGGAGTTTTTCAGTTTTGCCTTTCACATTTAGGACTTTCTCCATCTGAAATTTCTTTCCCAATCCCCACCCCCCTTTCCCCTGCCCAATATGGCTAAAAAGTTTTGACACTTCTTATTTTGCTGAGTAAGGACTCTTTTTATTTATACTTTGTTTATTTTTTGTTTTTTTTTAATAAATAAATTTATTTATTTATTTATTTTTTTTATTGGCTGTGTTGGGTCTTCGTTGCTGCACATGGGCTTTCTCTAGTTGTGGCGAGCGGGGGCTACTCTTCATTGTGGTGCACAGGCTTCTCATTGCCGTGGCTTCTCTTGTTGTAGAGCACGGGCTCTAGGCGCCTGGGCTTCAGTAGTTGCAGCACATGGGCTCAATAGTTGTGGCTCATGGGCTCTGGAGCACAGGCTCAATAGTTGTGGTGCACGGGCTTAGTTGCTTCACGGCATGTGGTATCTTCCTGGGGCAGGGATCGAACCCATGTCCCCTGCATTGGCAGGCAGATTCTTACCCACTGTGCCACCTAGGAAGTCCCTATTTTTTGGTTTTTTAAAAAACTTTTATTGAAAGATAGTTGATTTACAATGTTGTGTTAGTTTCAGTTATATAGCAAAATGATTCATATGTATGTATGTTCACTGTCTTTTTTCCTTTTAAAAAATTTTATTGAGATATAATTGACATACAGTAAACTGTATATATTTAAAGTGTGCGATTTGATATCTTTTTTCTTATTAGTCATGTTTTATACATATTAATGTATATATGGCAATCCCAATCTCCCAATTATACTGTTTTTTAGATTATTTTCCATTATAGGTTATAACAAGATATTGAGATATTGAGTATAGTTACCTGTGCTATACAGAAGGTCCTGGTTGGTTATCTATTTTATATACAGTAGTGTGTATATTTTAATCCCAAACTCCTGGTTTATCACTCCTCCTTCCCTTTCCCCTTTGGTAACCATAAGTTTCTTTTCTATGTCTGTGAGTCTATTTCTGTTTTGTAAATAACTTCATTTGTATCATTTTTTTTTAGATTCCATATATAAGTCACATCATATGATATATTTGTCTTTCTTTCACTATCACTTTCTTTCACTATCACTTCTTACAAAGATATTTTAATATCAAAACGGGAAGAGCATAGGGTCAAAGGAGAATCCGTTAAATCAGATCATTAACTCTGTGTTGTACTAGTTTAATTTGTCCATATTTTTCTCATTTTGTTACAGGTCCTGTGCAAAACCTTGCCTCAGCATGAGTTTATGAAGATGAAGGAAGGAACCCTATTTTTTTTACTTTGAAGAGCTGATGTTCTCCAAGTCTAACAATCACATAAATGTCCGGTGTGTCCAGAACTGTCCTGGGCAGCCACAGCCCTAAGGACGTTCAGTACCGAAGCAGAGACTCACACTGGCCTCTAGAGATACAAGATGTACACATCTTTGGCTCCCTGCCCTGGGAAGTCACTCTTAAAACTAACTCAAGCCCCTCACACTGCATTTTAAACCCCGCCTTCTTCCCATCGAGTATTTGAGTGCCTACTGTGTACACGCACGGTACATGTCACACACATAGCAGGGGGCGATGGACAGTTACCATGGAGGGTAAAGAGGCTGACTCAAAGGTCAGCCTAGGTGGGTTTGAACACAGCGTGGTGGCCAGCTGCTTTTTGACAGGGATCAACAGATGTGCCTTCCCCTGAAGGCTAAGTGATAGTTTTAGGAGTGAGTGGGTTTAGATACAAAGGGCTCCAGGGCCTAGGAGAACAACATAGGCAAAGACTGGGAAGCAGCGGATGTTCTTTGGTGTGGCTGGAGCCTAAATGATACGGAGGTATGGGCAAGAGGTGAGGCTGTAAGATGAGGCCAGGTTTGGAAAAAGAGATCCCTGTCAGCCTGGTCAAGGGGAGTGGACTTGACCTAAAAGGCCAGGGGAAAACTTAAAGGGCTCCCCAAAGGTGAGTGGCAGGTTGGGTGCTGCATTTGAGAAAGTTCATTCTGGGCTGGGCACCACTCTACTTGCATAGCCATTAGCTATGGTGATGTTTCTGTGAACTCAACAGCCTCCCCCTTGCTTTTCCTCAATGGCCCAGTCTCTTAGCTTTCTACAGACTTTAAATCCTGTTTGCCCCAAACATTGGGCCCCAGAACGAAACTCCTATGGATCCAGCCCTCAGTCAAAAACCATTCACCCTGAGAACATGTTTTCCTTTGATTTCCCCAGTGATTAGACTAGAGGGGCTTGTGGATGAAGAGCAACTTCTAAAGTGATTGCGGGCTGTGCCGGGAGAGCACAAGAACACCTCAGCATCTGTGCAAGTTACTCTTTTTGGCGAAGGGGAGACCCAAGGGACGTGCCACCAGCACTGTGTTGATATGTTTAAACCTGGGTGAAACTCACTTTTTCTTCATGCAGTTTGCAAGCAGGAAGGGAATACTTTGTATACTCAAAAAGTCCATCTGTGGTTAACATGTGGATTTTGATTTATATTCCATCTAATCCATGGAATTTTTATTCTGGCCAACGTTACCAGATGAACGATGTGCTCTGAAGAATGAATAGCCCAAAGTAGGAAAGAAGAGGATCTGAAAAGTAGCCTTTCCACCTGCCCCCTGGCTCTGCCCTAGCAAACAGTCACTCAGCAGCACTTCCTAGAAACCACGGAAACGGGAGTTATGCTGCACCGTCCTCAGCTGCAGGAATCCTGAATTGGTTCTTTGTCCAAGATCATTCATTAGACACCAGAGCCTCAGTGCCCGCAATAGATCATTTACTCCCACTAAATGCCTTAAAAATGGAAATTCTAGGTAAGGTTTTAACAGATGAAGATAAAAGTATTTTTTGTGTGTCACCCACTTTATGGTCATTTAAAAGCACAAGGCCAGGAGGACTGAAATCTTAAAATCTTAATATTTTACAACTTTTAAATTGTGTTTTTCCATTAGTGATAGATCCTGCAGATATGATAGACTCAAAGTTTAAAACATTTTTATTTTGTGTGTCATTAATTCCACTCCTTTGAACATCTGGGCTTAATGAATCCTGAGAATTTTTCTTCTTGAATCTCCTTGAAAATGAAGGTTACTAGTCACTACTTCGCTGGTTGGGAAACATGTTTTTTGTTTCCTTTAAGTTAGCAGGTTAAATTCTGTGACTGTTCTCCCTTGAAGAGCAGATTGGGTTTCCAAAATTTCTGATACAATTCTTAGGGAATGTGGAATGGGTTTCCTAAATGGACAGTGTTGTTTATGGGAGCTGTGTCTCCGCTCATAAAAGCCTGCATGTCAGAGAGCCAGACTATGTACCAAAGTATGGTAGAAGGTGCTAGAGAACTGAAAAGCTCCTCACAACAGACAGAAAAATGTGGTAACTTACAACTTGACAGCTGAAAACATAGCTCCCCTCTGTGCAGCCCCAGCAGGAGTAAGCCAAGAGTCAGTCACACAACCACTTATTGTGGGTGAGGTGCTGTCAGGGATCCAGGAGACAAGAGGAGATCTGCTCGAGACTTTTATAGTAGAGAAAGTGATGAGTGTCTTGAGAGGTCCTGTTAAGTGCTACGGCAGTGCTTTCAGCTAGGACAATCAGAGAAAGTTTCCTGGAGGAGGTGGCATTCACACTGCTCCTTGAGTGAAGATGGTAAGATTTTGAGTAGAGAAATGAAGAGCAGATTTTCAGTCCACCCTGGGAAGGCAGGGGTGGGTTTGGCCTGTCTTGCAGAAGAGCAAGTCAGTCAGTGAGTATAGGGCTAGGAAGGGGTATGGAGTGATGATAGAGGAGAAAAAAGGAAGAGAATTCGAAAGCCAGAAGGCACCTGAGAAGTATAGAAGCCACTGGAGATCACTCTTGATGAGAATATAAGGATTGAGGAAGATGAAGAAGGGGAGAATCCCTGCCGATACAGTAAGGAAAAGAAGTACCTGTAAGGGGTCATCTGTATGTTGAGGACTTCTGTTGGGTGAGGTTGCGGCCTTCCCAGGGTCAGAAGTATGAAATACTTTCCATCAAGTAATCTGGAAAGCTTTGGAAAATGCAATTGCCTTTATATCAACTTCACAAAGCATTTTGAAAAGAAACATCATGTTGTTCTCTTTGGGGACCAAAAGATGCTTTATTTACTTTCAGGCTGTGACAGATTTCAAGGCCAAGCCTAGTGTTGATTAAAATCAACTGTTTCACTTGATCTGTGTGGTTACGTAAATATATACATAGTTAAAATCAAATTGTACACATAAAATGCATTTTTTTGAACTTTAATCATAAAAAACCCTAACCATTTCAAACTAATTTGTTTCTGGAGTTAGGTAGACATGGTCAATGGAAGGAATATGGTGTCCGTTTTTCAGGCACATCTTTCAAGAAAACTGCAAACCCAAAAAATGTCTTTGACAAGTGAAGATTGTAAAAAAGGTGCCTGCATTTTCATTTTGCTAGACTTTGGCAACAGTAATCAGCATCAGTCTTTGCTTTTGCGCAGGGTTTTGTAACTTAAATTGGAGGTAGACAGGCCTGGCTTTGAAACCCAGTGGCCACACTTGTTTATTTACTCACCATCTGTGAACCTTGGGTTTTCCATAGGTGCGGTGGGTTTAGGTGATGAGTGTGTTGTCCGTGCATTTATTTGTGTTCATATTTGTTTATTGTCCATCTTCCCTCATAGAAAACGAGGAGGGATTTCTTTCTGGTTTATTCACTGCTGTGTCATCAGAGACTAAAACAGTGCCTGGAAGCACTTAGTACACATTGGATGCATGGACAGACAGTTCTGATTTGTAACTTTGGGAAGAAGGTTTACGCCACCTGAAGGTGAAAGGTCACAGATCAAAGGATAATGAGGGAAATGGTCTGAGCTCCTGGGATTCTAGGGGGGGACCAGAAACCAACGGCATAACTGGATATAAAAGGTGAGTGTGAATTTACTAAGCACGCACCCAGGCAAGGTATCTGATATGCACTTAGCTTTGAATACACATGTGCTTTTACAATTTTTAATTCTTTAAAAATTAACCAGAGATTCAAATGAATTTTTATCCAATGTGTAGGGTATAAAGGATAATAATAAAATGAACACTCCACCACCCGATTTAAGATGGTGTTTCTCATCCCTCTAAGCTGGGGAAGAGGTGGGAAGAGGAGAGGAAAGGCCCAGGGAAGCACGTGGGCTGCCTCCTTCTGGGCCTCCTCCCTTGGGCTCTAATCTCTACCTCAGTTGCTCTCAGTAGGAGAGGGTTTCTGTACAGAGAACCCCAAAAGCTGAAGGCAGAATACAGTCTTAGATTGTTAATGTGATCTTGGGCCCGTCAGAAAAAAAGACTTCTCTTGGCCTGTGTTCTGAATAAAATAAAAAAGGTGGATTGGTGGTTTTCAAATCTTCTCTTAAATGGGAAGCTGTTCCAACAAAATCCTCCCGGATGATGGCTGAAGAGGACGCCTCCCCCAGCACTTGACTGTTTTTTCCTTCCTTATTTAGGTCTCCATGACTCAGTGCTTCCTGTACTGTATCGAGTTCCCACACTCCAGCGGAGTTCTTTTTTTGACTGTGTTTGAATGTTAAGCCAACACTTATTTCATTGCTTTAAAGGAGGTGCACTTTTAAGAAGGATGGTCAAAAACACAGGTGTGAACATTTTTATGACCCTGTACCTTCATCAGGAGGGCATCTAACTCAATGTAAATGGACTTAATCCCCCCTAAGACTGATCAGCATTCCATTCCTAAGAGTTAATATCAAGGAAATAATACAAAAGGTTAAAAAAAAAAAAAAAAGCCATGCACATGGAGTTCTTTGTCACAGCCTTTTTAATTATAGTGAAAAATGAAAAACTGGGAATAACCAGCAGAGGAGGACTGAGTTATGATGCTTCAGTGTCACACTAATAAGTCTGATGCTCATTGCCACATCTGACAGCTATTGGAACAATCACTGAGGAAACAGGTAATGAGAAAAGGAAAATGCAGAATACAGAAGTATACAAAGGAGGTGAGAGGCCAGCTTGCTTCGCCTGCGTTTCTTCTCCTTTCCTGTGTCTTTTCTCAGTTTCTCCCATGTTGCTATGCAAACATGGAAAAATGAGTTGATACATGAGGTCGATGACACTATGGTGATTTTCTGCTTCTGAACTGTGTCTTGGTGGAGGGCACAGAATCCAAGTGCTAGGAGAGGTAGACAACACATTGCATGGGAGTTAGAGCCTCTGGGGCCTTCAGGGTCTTTCCCCACCCCCACCCCCCACTAGGCCCTGATTATATTTCCATCACCATCCTTACTGTTCCGGTTTTGTAATGAACTAGGAGGACTGGAGCACACAGCACATAGTAGGCACTCGATTTACATTGTGACATGAACAAAACCTTCCTTTTCTTCCTCTAGGCTGTGGCTTATCAAGAAGCACCACGTAACTGACACACTGAAACAGCCAGAGGAACTGAGAAAGCAAAAGAAAGGGTGCTTTCAACTATTTCTGTCTTACAAAGTGCTTGGTGAAACTGTAAGAAGATATTTAACACCACAAAAAGTAGGCCAAGGGTAAGAAAAACTCTCCAGACCCAAGAGGATTCAGCTGACCAAATTAAGTCTGATCCAGAATAAACAGTTCTCATCTGGAAATGTAGCAGTTCCAGAAAGTACTGTCTGGGGAAAAAGGCCCACGTTGCTGATCTGCATAATTATGTAACCCTTCAGGAAAGAGGGAAGAAGTGCCATCGTACGGGGATGCACAGAGAAAATCAAATGTGAGCAAGTTCTCAGGCCTCAAAGAAGAAGGCTTTATTCCTGAAGAGAAACCAGATCCTTTCCCATGAACTGGACCAACTTCAGTTTTCCCCATGCTCACCCAGCATCCAGAGCCTAAAACAAGGTTTCTATTATCAAATCCCTCCAATAGAAATAACTTTCAAACAGTCTTGTGAGTAGTACTGCACATGAAGGAACTCATCTAAATGAAACTGAAACTTAGCTATTATGAACAGGTCAAGACCATTCATGTTAGTATTTTATCAGGAAAAGCATTATCATTGTTCCCTTACAGGTCACTTAAACACATCAAACAAACAAATTAAATGCCGGATGGTAAGAGGAGTTTAAAATATAACTTTCTCCAACAAATTGTAAAAATCCAAGCTTGAAATTGAAAGCAGGGACTGGGGACTTCCCTGGAGATCCAGTGGGTAAGACTTCGCCTTCCAATGCAGAGAGTGCAGGTTCAATCCCTGGTCGTGGAGCTAAGATCCCACATGCCCGGAGGCCAAAAAACCAAAACATGAAATAGAAGCAGTATTGTAACAAATTCAATAAAGACTTTAAAAATGGCCCACATCAAAAAAAACAAAAACAAGAAAACAGAAAGTCTTAAAAAAAAGAAAGAAAGAAAGCAGGGACTGGAGGAGATATATGTTCACCCAGGTTCATAGCATTTTTCACAGTCATCAAGGGGTGGGCACAACTCAAGTGTCCATCGTCAGATAAAAGATGTGGTGGATGCATACATACAATGGAATATTGTTCAGCCTTGAAAAGGAAAGAAACCTGATACATGCTGCAATGTGGATGAACCATGAGAACATTGCATTTGGTGAGAAAAGCCAGTCACAAAAGGCCAACTACTGTATGATTCCCCTGGTGTGAGATACCCAGAGTAGTCAAACTCAGAGACTGAAATTAGAAGGGTGGTTGCCAGAGGCTGGGGGGAAGGAGGAATGGAGAGCTATAGTTTAATGCGTAAGAGTTTCAGTTTTGCATATTGAACAACTGGATGTGCTAGAAAATGTGCTAACAACTTTAACGTGTAATATGTTAATATCCCCAATTTTTGGAGGAGAAACTTGAACCAAGGTGAAACAAATTCACATCATCCATAAGCCACCGCATTCAAAAAGGCCATTGAACTGGGAGAGACGCAGAGGTCTTCAAGTTCAGTCGCCTCGTTGTTTACCTTCCTTTATTATGGAAAATTGCAAATGCAAACAAAAGTAGTCAGGAGAGTATAATACACCTTTAAAAAAATTATTTATTTACTTGGCTCTCCTGGGTCTTAGTTGTAGCACACAGGATCTTCATTGTGGTGTGCGGGATCTTTGAGTTGCAGCATGCATTTGGAATCTAGCTCCCGGACCAGGAATCCAACCCAGGCCCCCTGCATTGGGAGCTCAGTCTTAACCACTGGACCACCAGGGAAGTCCCTAAACCTTTATAATATGGTAAGCCACTCAGTTTCAGTAATCATCAGTTTATGGTCAATCTTATTTTATCTTTACCCTCACTTATTTTCCTCCATCCCATAGAATATTTTTGCCATATTATTTTTTAAAGTTTTTATTTGGAAATAATTTCAAACCTACATAAAAGCTGCAAAAATGAAAATGGTAGAAAAACAAACACCCATTACCCTTTACCTTCACCTATTATTAACATTTATTCCGTTTGCTTCATTTGTAGGTCTCTTGCTCTCTCTCACACACACAAGCACACCCTCCCCCCCACCACACACACAGACTTTTTGGGGGTAGGACCATTTGAGGGTAAGTAACATGCATCACAATCCTTATCCCTAAATACTTCATTGTGTATTTCCTAAGAATAAGGATATAGTATAATTATCCACCTCACTAAATTGAACACTGACTTGATAATTTTATATACTCTACCATTCTTATTCCAATTTTGTCAGTTGTGTTCTTTAGAGCATTTTTTTTTCCAGCCGCACTGCGCGGCACGCGGGATCTTAGGAAATGAGGAGGCCTCTGTTCCTTGCCACATGGACCTCTCTCTGAGGTCGCTTGTGTGTCCTCATAGCATGGTACTGGCTTCTTCTAGAGCAAGTGATCCCTGAGAGGGCAAAGAGATGGCAAAGCCTTGTGACCTAGTCTTAGAAGTTACACACTGTCACTTCCACTACAGTCAATTCATTAGAAGTGAGGGGCCAAGTCCACCCCACATTCCACGGAACGGCCTGTGGGATCTTACTTCCCCCACCAGGGACTGAACCCATGCCCTGTGCCCTTGGCAGCGAAAGCACTGAGTCATAAAAATTCCAACTCTTGAAGGGAGAATACCAAAGGATTGGTGGACATATGTTAGGACTATTACAGCATCCGTTGATGATTCTTGCCTGATTTAATCCTTACTCAAAATAATGATTTCCCAACCATCCTGTATTATTTTTATTTATTTATATAAATTTATTTATTTATTTTACTGGCTTTGTTGCTGCACACGGCCTTTCTCTAGTTGCTGCGAGCGGGGGCTACTCTTCATTGGTGATGCACGGGCTCCTCATTGTAGTGGCTTCTCTTGTTCTGGAGCATGGGCTCTAGGTGCATGGACTTCAATAGTTGTGGCACACGGGCTCAATAGTTGTGGCTCAAGGGCTCTAGAGCACAGGCTCAATAGTTGTGGCGCACAGGCTTAGTTGCTCTGTGGTATGTGGAATCTTCCCAGAGCAGGGCTTGAACCCATGTCCCCTGCATTGGCAGGCGGATTCTTAACCACTGCGCCACCTAGGAAGTCCCCTGTATTATTTTTAAAGTGAATTCTTGCATCATATTTCATCTGTGAATGTTTGAGAAAGTAGCTCAAAAATTAAATATTTTTATTAGTATTTAAATTTCCATTTGTCCCATGAATATTATATTTTTTTAAGTTTATTTATTTGGCTGTGTTGGGTCTTTTGCTGCTGCACGAGGGCTTTCTCTAGTTGTGGTGAGTGGGGGCTACTCTTCGTTGCAGTGCGCGGGCTTCTCAGTGCAGTGGCTTCTCTCTTGTTGCAGAGCACAGGCTCTAGGTGTGCAAGCTTCAGTAGTTGTAGCACGCAGGCTCAGTAGTTGTGGATCGTGGGCCCAGTAGTTGTGGTGCATGGGCTTAGTTGCTCCATGGCATGTGGGATCTTCCTGGACCAGGGATCAAACCTGTGTCCTCTGCATTGGCAGGTGGATTCTTAACAACTGCACCACCAGGGAAGTCCCAGAATGCTGTGTTTTTTTATTGAGATACAATTCACATGCCATAAAATTCACCCTTTTTTTAAGAAATTTTATTGAGATATAATTGACATACCATAAACAGCATGTATTAAATTCACCCTTTAAAAGTGTACGGACCAGTGGTTTATAGCATTTTCACAAAGTTGTACAATCATCACCGCTAGTTTCATCACCCCAAGAAGAAACCCTGTATCCATTAGCAGTCACTTCCCATTTCCAAATCAGTCCCTGGCAACCATTAATAGGCTCTCTATGGATATGCCTCTTCTAGATATTTCAGTTAAGTGAAATAATTACAATATGTGGTGTTTTATGTCTGGCTTGGTTTGAAACAGTGGATGCAATCCATGTCACCTGTCTTCACTAATCAAGGTTTTAAGACTTTCAGGTCCTGCAAGCAGCACATAACCTAAACAATATGTTTGCCCAAGTTGTTTTGCAGGAACTTGGAGTCAGCTGCATCTACTTCAAGTTGAGCCAAGAGTCAGCTGTGTCTAGTTTGAGCCGAGCCGCTTAGGACAAGATAGGACCACTGACCCTTCAACTGGGCATGCGTGAGCATCCCCTTGTGCCGTATTGAACTGCAGAGTCCTGTAGCTTAGCTACGCCTGCAAAGAACAATCATCACCTCTTTCTCTCCACGACTCAGACCGCCGTGCTTCTTTGTTTTTTATCTCGTAAATACCAGAGCCCCTTTTCTTTAGGGAGGCAGATTTGAGACCTGTTTTCCTGTCCCCTGGCTTTGCTGCAAACCTTGGCGTCTCACCACTTTGACTTTCTGTATATCCAGCGAAACAAACCTGGTTCGGTAACACGCTCACTTAGTATAAAGTTTTTAAGTTTGATCTATGTTGTAGCATGAATAAGTACTTCATTCCTTGTTGTGGCTGAATGATGTTTCTTTGTATGGATATACCACGCTTTTTTATCCATTTTCTGGCTATTACGAATAATGTTGCTTACGGTACAATTGTTTGTGTGGAGCCATATTTATTTTTAGTTTGTTTGAATCTGTACCGAACTAAAGTCCACACAATGCCATTAGTTGATAAATCTGTTAAGTCTCTGTAGGTTCCTCCTCTACAAGTTTGTATTTTTTTTCCAATTTGTTGAAGAAATTGAGTCATTTGTCCTGTACAGTTTTCCATAATCTGAATTTTGCTGATTGGATCCTTTAGGCATAAATAATTTAACATGTTCTTTTAACATCTTTAGTTTCATAGATTGGCCACTGGGTGTAGAGGCTTGATCAGATTCAGACCTGATGGGGGAGGGAGGGCTGGCAAGATTACATTGTATGGTCTGTTACTCTACATACCTAATGTCTGGTTGTCTCTTTTTTTTTTATATTAGCAGCCACTGATGATCATTGCCTAGATCCATTATGGAATGAGAAGTAGTGATGGTCTAATTCTGTCATTTCTTTATTAGTTAGAACATGATGTAAAGAAAAAAATTTGCCCTCAACTATTTTGTTACTGCATCATTCAGTTTATGTATAAGAGGAAGGACAAAATGCTTGAATCTTACCCTTTATTTACTAGTTTTCAAAATGAATTGGTTTTTTGTCATCCTCTAGTAATGGCCAACAACTATTTGTGGGCTTTAAAAATGAACTCATGGGGGCTTCCTAGGTGGTGCAGTGGTTAAGAATCTGCCTGACAATGCAGAGGTCACAGGTTCGATCCCAGCTCCAGGAATATCCCACATGCCACGGAGCAACTAAGCCCGTGTGCCAAAAAATAAAAAAAAAATAAAAATGAACTCATGGAATTCCCTGGCGGTCCAGTGGTTAGGACTCTGCTCTTTCACTTCCGGGGCCCTGGTGGAGGAACTAAGATCCCTAGCTGCAGGGCAGCCAAAAATAAATAAATAAAATTAAAATAAGTTGAAATATTCACCTCTATTCAGACATCAGGCCAGCTCCCCAACCAAAATAAAAAATGAAGTCATGAATTAAGCATTTAGTATATTCTAATCCATTGGAGTTATTATTCTTTTTTAAAGTAGTAAAAGGTTTGCCTCCGCAGCCCAGGGTGTGGGAGGGGGATGCCCCCATGACCCTCGAGATGAGTGCCAACGACGACCAGGAGACGGAACTAGAGGCATTACTATTTATGAAGGAGATGAAAGTTTCCAGAGTTAAGTCCAGTTTCATTTCATTATAGGATAGGTGAAAATATTGATCCCAAAGCCTTCCTAATAGAGATTTCTTGGACAGAAACGTATCCCCAGACATCTCCAATCATATCTATGAAGGCCTTTTTTAACACCACCATATCATCAGCTGTAAAGCAGAGCATATTAGCCAAGTTACAGGAGGCAGTGGAAGTTAATCTCGGGACGGCCATGACCTACGTGTTGTTTGAATATGCCAAGGACAATAAAGAGCAGTTTGTGGAGAATCACCATGCTGTTCATCACATCCATAAGCAGTATAATCACAGTTGAAACTCCTAACACAGCCCCATCAAGTAAGAAAAAAGAAGAAAAAAGAACAACTTTCAAAAGTGCAGAACCTTAAACTGGCAGATAAAACAGATCATAAAGGAGAACTTCCTCGAGGATGGAACATAGTTGATGAGATGAAGCATTTAAGCAAAACTGGCTCTAAAGATGATGAATAGTTCTTGGAATTTGAGATAAGGGAAGAGCATCCTTTAAAAAGTAAACTGGGTTCAAAATCTTTCATTGCTCTTTTCTAGTATTGAGGTGGCTTTTTATAAAACAATTTTTTTGTATGTTTCTTACATAAAAAAATGTTTTAAGCTGAAAGTTTATGAAAAGTTCTGGTTGTATTATTTTCACAAACTTGCCTTCATAAAAGGTGAAACTGTTACTGTTTATACTTTATGAAGCCATTTGAGCTTTTTAAATGGACAAATATGGGGAATTTTAAATAATCAGTGTTAATTTAAATGATCTTATTCTGGTGGGTATGATTTTTTTTCTTAAAGGAGTATGAAGCGCTTTTCAAATTCTCATCTCAACAGAGCAGAATACTGAGTGAACAATGCGCCCACAGCGTGGTCTCTATTAATAGGCTACTTGTCTTTAAGTCTTCATTCCTTCTTTCTTTTAATTACTGAAGTGTAAATTGCTTCAGAGAAATTTAAGTATTTGAACTTTATACGTAATTCCCCTGCCCCAGACCAAACAGCATGCAGGATCTTAGCTCCCTGACCAGGGATCAAAACCCTGGCGCTTGGCAGTGAGAGTGCAGAGTCCTAACCAATGGAGGGCCAGGGAATTCCATATATATAATATTCTTTGTAGTTCCTTTTCATTTTTCAAGGGTGAACTGCTTTTTAATAAATCAATATCTGTTTATACTTTTCTCTTGGTTTGGGTCATGATGTTTGATCATGAGAGCTTTCAATGGAATGTGGAATAGGAGAAAGAAAAAAAAACTCTGCCAACTGTGTTAGAAAGCATTTGAAATAGAAGTGCTGGTTCCTATTTAATACAATTCTCTTTGCTGCATATACCAAGATGGGAATAAAAGATGCCTTAATATTTAATTTTTTTATTGTTAGAGACAGTGGTTTTAGTAAATTCCTATTTATCTGTTGTGTATTTTTAGTTTTTTGGTAACTAAGTTCTAAGTGGTTTCACATAAAACCACATTGCAAGCCTTGTTTGTTTTCAAGTATCCAAATGTATGTCTCAGCCGAAGCATCTTTGTAAAAATAGACATAAAAGTCTTTTAAATCCTGATTTATTTTTTTCATCAGTAATAGGGGAAACTATTAGTGCAGTTTTATCAGGAAGTTACTAATGTGTATGTGAGATTTACAGTGATTCTATATATGCTCCCCAGCTTGGAAACACTTGGCACTACTACTACTGTGGTTTCTGGAAGGGTCAGTTGTTGGTTCTTAAAGTTACACCTGTGCAGCTTGGGTTTGAGTTTTTAAAGAATAGTTAACTTTTAAAGAAGTTTCCTTAGCAAAAGAGCAGTTTGAGTTGTATCCATGGTTTTTGCTGGGTTAACATTGGCTTCAGTTAAATCGTTTGAATTATGAAGTATAATTATGGTGAAGAAGCTCAGTCTCATTTTTAAAGGCTGAATCACATTTTATTTCTTGAATTAATACAATAGAAACATCAAAATTCAGGAACACTGAAATATGCCAACTTTTGTTTTGGGGTTGTGTGTGCAGTTTTTATTGTTGATTTGTTTGCTTGTTTTTTAAAGAAGCTGAAACCGCTACATCTGCTAATAAAAGAAAATGCTTTGTTTTGCTCTGAAGATTCCGCAGTTGTTTAGGCATATTGTAGTTCATAGGTTGCAGAGAATAATGCTAGTTAAATGCCAATGAACTGTTTTTACTCTTTTTATATGAAACGTACAAATTTCAGAGGGTGATGGTGCAGTGGTGCCTCTTACTACCTTATGTAAAACACTTGAACATTCTCATTAATATTGCCATTAAATGTTTCATACTCCCCGAATATTTTCTCAAAGTCTGTTTATTTAAAATTATATGGAATGACATAATAAGCAGCAAAATCTGAATTACACAACACACAAAGAAAGTAATAGTTCAATTTTTAACAATAAGTTTCTGTATTTTGGCAGGAACAGGTATAGAATTTTTGACATTCATTATATTAGATAATTAATGATATTTCTTTTGATATAAAGTCCTCTTATTTAGGGTTTAATATTTTATGTATTCTAATGAGTACACTTTTCCCAAATAAAGACAATTAAGAAATTTTGAAATTTCTTATGCTAATATTTTAATTTCTGAAGACAATAAAAAGAATAGATTAAATATTTAGTAGACCATTTCCAGGAAAAAAAAACATTGACATATTTTACAATGGTATCCCCTAGGAGGTTCAGTGGATTAAGGGTAAAATAAGTTCCTTTGTGTACCATTAAGCAGCTGGCACCCTCCCACAGAGAGAAGAATGTTTTCAACATGGAAAATATATAATACAATATGTGGTCAGTACTGGGAAAATATCTACATTCAAATACACTAATGTTTGTATTTCAATGTTTTTTCTCTAAAAATAGTGTTACTGGTACAGTGAGAAGTAACGGAAAAGTAACGACAATAAAAGTGAAAGGGAAATGTGTTATAATTCAGAAGCTTTAATTTTCAACAAATCATTAGCCTATATATCTTCCTCTTGTTGGAGTTATTATTCTTACTGTTGCTCATACTGCCCTCTCTCTGTTCAGTGGTTTTTTGCTTTGTTTTTAATTTTTTGTGGCCTCATCTCTCCCTACACCGCCAGACCTGGGAACTGATTCCAGGGAGCCTCGATGCTGAGTCAGGTCAGAATGCACACCTGCAGTTAGCACTTGCTCACTTGCCTTTGGGCATCAGGCCCATGTGGCTCAATAGTCCATGTTCCTGGAGCCAGAAGTTTGTCCCCACTGTGTGACTGATGAGGAGGTTCAAATGATGGGTCCAGCAATCATGAATCCCAGGTGTCTCCCATCCCATGGAGCCATAGTTAGGCTTGGTCAATGGTTCTTGTTGACTAGTGGGTTCCAGAGTCATTTGACTTGACTCTAAAAGTCTTTAATAGATTTCTTTATATCTGGTATAATAAAATATTCTAGGCTCCTTTGTACATTTCTTTTTTCTTTTTCTTTTTTGCAATTGAGGTGATTCTTTTTTTAATTTACTTTTTAGTTTATATTGCAGTATAGTTGATTTACAATGTTGTGTTAGTTTCAGGAGTACAGCAAAGTGATTCAATTATATGTACACATATTTCCATTCTTTTCCCAATTCTTTTCCCATATAGGTTATTACGGAATATTGAGTGAAGTTTCCTGTGCTATACGGCAGGTCCTTGTTGATTTATCTATATTATATATAGTAGTGTGTATATGTTAATCTCAAACTCCTAATTTATCTCTCCCCCTGCCCACCTGTCCCCTCTGGTAACCATAAGTTTGTTTTTGAAGTTTGTAGGTCTGTTTGTTTTGTAAATAAGTTATTTGTATCTTTTTTTTTTTTTTTTTGGCTGCATTGGGTCTTTGTTACTGCATGTGGGCTTTCTCTAGTTGTGGTGAGTGGGGGCTACTCTTCGTTGTGGTGCTCTGGCTCCTCATTGCGGTGGCTTCTCTTGCTGCAAAGCACAGGCTCTAGGCATGTGGACATCAGTAGTTGCAGCATGTGGTCTCAGTGGTTGTGGTGCACAGGCTTAGTTGCTCTGCGTCATGGGGAATCTTCCCAGACCAGGGATCAAACCCGTGTCCCCTGCATTGGCAGGTGGATTCTTAATCACTGTGCCACCAGGGAGGTCCAGTATCATTTTTTTAGATTCTACATATAAATGATATCATGATATTTGTCCTTCTCTGTCTGACTGACTTCACGTAGTATGATAATCTCTAGGTCCATTCATGTAGCTGAAAATGGCATTATTTCAGTCTTTTTTTTATGGCTGAGTAATATTCCATTGTGTGTGTGCACGCACGTGTATCAATTACATTTTCTTTATCCATTCTTGTGTTGATGGACATTTAGGTTGCTTCCATGTCTTGGCTATTGTAAACAGTGCTGCAGTGAACACTGGGTTGCATATATCTTTTCAAATTATGGTTTTCTCTAGATATATGTCTAGGAGTGGGATTGCTGTATCATATGGTAGTTCTACTTTTAGTTTTTTAAGGAACACCTATACTATTCTCCATAGTGGTTGTACCAATTTACATTCCCACCAACAGTGCAGGAGGGTTCCCTTTTCTCCACACCCTCTTTAGCATTTATTGTTTGTAGACTTTTTGATGATGGCTATTCTGACCAATGTGAGGTGATACCTGATTGTATTTTTGATTTGCATTTCTCCAATAATTAGTGACGCTGAGCATCTTTTCATGTGCTTTTTGGCCATCTGCATGTCTTCTGTGGAGAAATGTCTGTTTAGATCTTCTGCCCATTTTTTGACTGGGTTGTTTGTTTTTTTGATATTGAGCTGCATGAGCTGTTGGTATATTTTGGAGATTAATCCTTTGTCGGTCACATTGTTTGCAAATGTTTTCTCCCATTCTGAGGATTGTCTTTTCGTTTTATTTATGGTTTCCTTTGCTGTGCAGAAGCTTTTTTTTTTTTTTTTATAAATTTATTTATTTTATTTATTAATTGGCTGTGTTGGGTCTTCATTGCTGCACATGGGCTTCCTCTAGTTGCTGCAGGCGGGGGCTACTCTTCATTGTGGTGCGCGGGGCTCCTCATTGTAGTGGCTTCTCTTGTTGTGGAGCACGGGCCCTAGGCGCATGGGCTTCAATAGTTGCAGCACATGGGCTCAATAGTTGTGGCTCACGGGCTCTAGAGCACAGGCTCAGTAGTTGTGGTGCACAGGCTTAGTTGCTCCATGGCATGTGGAATCTTTCCAGGGCAGGGCTCGAACCCGTGTCCCCTGCATTGGCAGGAGGATTCTTTACCACTGCGCCACCTAGGAAGTCCTGTGCAGAAGCTTTTAAGTTTAATTAGGTCCCATTTGTTTATTTTTGTTTTTATTTTCACTACTCTAGGAAGCGGATCCAAAAAGATATTACTGTGATTTATGTCAAAAGGTGTCCTGCCTATGTTTTCCTCTAAGAGTTTTAAATAGTATTTGGTCTTATATTTGGGTCTTTAATCCATTTTAAGTTTATTTTTGTGTATGGTGTTAGAAAATGTTCTAATTTCATTCTTTTACATGTATCTGTCCAGTTTTCTCCATACCACTTATTGAAGAGATTGTCTTTTCTCCATTGTATATTCTTGCCTCCTTTGTTGTAGATTGACCATAGGTACATGAGTTTATTTCTGGGCTTTCTATCCTATCCCATTGAGCTATATTTCTCTTTTTGTGCAAATACCATGTTTTGATTACTATAGCTTTGTAGTATAGTCTGAAGTCAAGGAGCCTGACTTCAGCTCCGTTTTTCTTTCTTAGAATTGCTTTGGCTATTCAGGGTCTTTTGTGATTCCATACAAATTAAAAGTTGTTTTGTTCTAGTGAAATATGCCATTTGTATTTGATAAAGATTGCATTGAATCTAGAGTACGTTGGGTAGTATAGTCATTTTCACAGAATTGATTCTTCCAATCCAAGAACATGGTATATCTTTCCATCCGTTTGTATCACCTTCAGTTTCTTTTACCAGCGTCTTATAGTTTTCAGAGTACAGGTTTTTTGCCTCCTTATTTTATTGTTTTTGATGTGATGGTAAATGGGGTTGTTTCCTTAATTTCTCTTTCTGATCTTTTGTTATTAGTGTATAGAAATGCAAGAGGGACTTCCCTGGTGGTCCAGTGGCTAAGACTCCATGCTTCCAATGCAGGGGGCCTGGGTTTGATCCCTGGCTTTGGAACTAGATAGCATATGCCCCAACTAAAAGAGCCTGTATGCTGCAACTAAAAGAGCCCACATACTGCAATGAAGATCCTGCGTGCTGCAACTAAGACCAGCGCAGCCAAATAAATAAACAAATAAATGTTTTTTAAAAAAGAAATGCAAGAGATTTCTGTGTGTTAAATTTGTGTCCTGCAACTTTACAAAATTCACTGATAAGCTCTGGTAGTTTTCCAATTTGGATTCCTCTTCTTTCTTTTTCTTCTCTGATTGCCGCGGCTAGGACTTCCAGAACTATGTTGAATAAAAGTGGCAGGAGTGGACATCCTTGTCTTGCTCCTGATCTTAGAGGAAATGCTTTCAACTGTTCACCATTGGTAGTATGCTAGCTATGCGTTTGTCATATATGGCTTGTATTATGTTGAGGTAGGTTTCATCTATGCCCGCTTTCTGGAGAGTTTTTATCATAAATGGGTGTTGAATTTTATCAAAAGCTTTTTCTGCATCTATTGAGATAATCATATGGTTTTTCTTCTTCAATTTGTTAATGTGGTGTATCACACTGATTGATATGCAGGTATTGGAAAGTCTTTGTATTGCTGGGATAAATCCCACTTGATCATGGTATATAATCCTTTTAATGTATTATTGGATTTGGTTTGCTAGTATTTTGTTTTTTGGGTTTTTTTTTTTTAAATAAATCTTATTATTTATTTATTTATTGGCTGTGTTGGGTCTTGTTGCGCACAGGCTTTCTCTAGTTGTGGAGAGTGGGGTCTACTCTTTGTTGCAGTGTGTCGGCTTCTCATTGCAGTGGCTTCTCTTGTTGTGGAGCACAGGCTCTAGGCATGCGGGCTTCAGTAGTTGTGGCATGAGGACTCAATAGTTGTGGCTTGCAGGCCCTAGAGCACAGGCTCAGTAGTTGTGGTGCACAGGCTTAGTTGCTCTGAGGCATGTGGGATCTTCCTGGACTAGGAATCAAACCCATGTCCCCTGCATTGGCAGGCAGATTCTTTTTTTTTTTTAATAAATGTATTTATTTATTTATTGGCTGCGTTGAGTCTTCATTGCTGCACATAGACTTTCTCTAGTTGCAGCAAGCAGGGGCTACTCTTTGTTGTGGTGTCTGGGCTTCTCATTGTGGTGGCTTCTCTTGTTGAGGAGCATGGGCTCTAGGCACGTGGGCTTCAGTAGTTGTGGCATACAGGCTCAATAGTTGTGGTTCACAGGTTCTAGAGCACAGGCTCAGTAGTTGTGGCGTATGGGCTTAGTTGCTCCATGGCATGTGAGATCTTCCCGGTGCAGGGCTTGAACCCATGTCCCCTGCATTGGCAGGTGGATTCTTAACCACTGAACCACCTAGGAAGTCCTGTGCCACCAGGGAAGTCCATCGGTTTGCTGGTGTTTTGTTGAGGATTTTTGCATCTATGTTCATCAGTGATATTGGCCTATAAGGTTTTTTGTGGTATTTTTGTGTCATTTTGTAATCAGGGTGATGGTGGCCTCACAGAATGAGTTTGGGAGTGTTCCTTCCTTTGCAATTTTTTAGAATAGTTTCAGCAGGATGAGTGTTAACTCTTCTCTAAGTGTTTGATAGAAATTGCCTGTGAAGCCATCTGGTCCTGGACTTTTGTTTGATGGAAGTTTTTAAATCACAATTTCAATTTCAGTACTTGTGATTGGTCTGTTCATATTTTCTATTTCTTGCTGCTTCAGTCTTGGAAGATTGTACCTCTCTTAAGAATTTTTCCATTTCTTCTAGATTGTCCATTTTATTGGCACATTGTTGCTTGTAGTGGTCTCTTATGATCCTTTGTATATATGTGGTGTCAGTTTTGTCTTCTTTATTTCCAATTTCATTGACTTGAGATCTCTCACCTTTTTCTTGATGCCTCTGACTAAAGGTTTATCAATTTTGTTTATCTTTTCAAAGAATCAGCTTTTAATTTCATTGATCTTTTCTCATCTTTTCCTTGTCTCTATTTCATTTATTTCTGCTCTGATCTTTATGATTTCTTTCCTTCTACTAACTTTGGGTTTTGTTTGTTTTTCTTTTTCTAGTTGCTTTAGGTGTAAGGTTAGGTTGTTTATTTGAGATGTTTCTTGTTTTCTGAGATAAGATTGTATTGCTGTAAACTTCCCTCTTAAAATTGCTCTTGCTGCATCCCATAGGTTTTGGCTCATCATGTTTTCATTTTCATTTGTCTCTAGGTGTTTTTCGATTTCCTCTTTGATTTCTTCAGTGATCCATTGGTTGATTAGTAACATATTGTTTAGCCTCCATGTGTTTGTGTTTTTTACAGTTTTTTTCTTATAGTTGATTTGTAATCTCATAGTGTTGTGGTCAGAAAAGATGTTTGATATGATTTCAGTTTTGTAAATTTACTGAGGCTTGCTTTGTGGCCCAGCATGTGATCTGTCCTGGAGAATTTTCCATGTGCACTTGAGAAAAATGTATATTCTGCTGCTTTTGGATGGAATGTTCTATAATTATCAACTAAGTCCATCTGGTTTAATGTGTCATTTAAGGCCTGTGTTTCCTTATTGAATTTCCTGGATGATCTGTCCATTGACAAAAGTGGGGTGTCAAAGTCCCCCACTGTTATTGTGTTATTGTTGATTTTCTCCTTTTATGGCTGTTAGCATTTGCCTTATATATTGAAGTTCTCCTATGTTGGATGCATATTTGTTTATAGTTGTTATATCTTCTTCTTGGATTGATCCCTTGATCACTATGGAGTGTCCTGCTTTGTCTCTTGTAACAATCTTTATTTTAAAGTCTATTTTGTCTGATGTGAGTATTGTTACTCCAGCTTTCTTTTGATTTCCATTTGCATGGAATAACTTTCCATCCCCTCACTTTGTCTGTATTTGTCCCCAGATCTGAAGTGGGTCTCTTGTAGACACCATATATACAGGTCCTGTTTTTGTACCCATTCAGCCAGTCTATGACTTTTGGTTGGAGCATTTAATCTGTTTATGTTTAAGGTAATTATCAATATGTATGTTCCTGTTGCCATTTTGTTAATTGTTGTGGATTTATTTTTGTAGGTCTTTTTCTTCCCTTCCTTTTTTGTTCTCTTGTGATTTGATGACTATCTTTAGTTCTGTGTTTGGATTGCTTTTGTGTGTGTGTGTGTGTATTGTAGGTTTTTGGTTTGTGGTTACCATGAGGTTTTTTTTTTTTTTTAATTTTTAAAAATTATTTATTTTTTTTACCATGAGGTTTTGACATAGCAATCACACACACATATATATATATATATATATATATATGATTGTTTTAAGTTGCTTGTCTTTTAATTTCAAACACATTTCCAGTATTCTGCCTTTGTACTCTCCCTCTCTCATGATTGCTGGTTTTGGTATCATATTTGTGTGTGGATGATTTCCTACCTTTCTATATGTTTGCCTTTACTGGTGAGCTTTCCTCTTCATAATTTTCTTGTTTCCAGTTGAAGCCTTTTCTTTTCCATCTAGAGAAGTTCCTTTAGTGTTTGTTGCAAAGGTGGTCTGGTGATGCTGAATTCTCTTAGCTTTGGTTGTCTATAAAGCTTTTGATTTCTCCATCAACTCTGAAACAGAGTCTTGCTGGGTAGAGTATTCTTGGTTGTAGGTTTTTCTCTTTTATCACTTTAAATATGCCATGCCACTCCCTTCTGATTTTCAGAGTTTCTGCTGAGAAATCAGCTGATAACATTATGGGGATTCCCTTGTGTGTTAGTTGTTGCTTCTCTCTTGTTGCTTTTAATATTTTCTCTTTGTTTTTAATTTTTGTGAATTTGATTAATATGTGTCTTGGCATGTTCTTCCTTGGTTTTATCCTGTTTGGGACTCTCTGCGCTTCCTGGACTTGAGTGTTTCTTTTCCCATGTTTGGGAAGTTTTCAGCTGTTATCTCTTCAAATATTTTCTCAGGCCCCTTTTCTCTCTCTTCTCCTTCCAGGACCCCTTATGATGCAAATGTTGATGTGTTTAATGTTGTCCCAGAGACTCTTAGGCTGTCCTCATTTCTTTTCATTTGTTTTTCTTCTGTTCCACAGCAGTGATTTCCACCAATCTGTCTTCCAGCTCACTTATCCGTTCTTCTGCCTCATTTATTCTGCTATTGATTCCTTCCAGTGTATTTTTCATTTCAGTTATTGTATTGTTTATCTCTGTTTGTTCTTTAAATCTTCTAGCTCTTTGTAAAACATTTCATGTATCTTCTTAGTCTGTGCTTCCATTCTTTTCCTGAGATCTTGGGTCATCTTTACTATCATTACTCTGAATTCTTTTTCAGGAAGATTGCCTATCTCCACTTCACTTAGTTTTTCTTTTGGAGTTTATTTACTTATTTACTTATTTATTATTTATTGGCTGTGTTGGGTGTTCATTGCTGCACATGAGCTTTCTCTAGTTGCAGTGAGTGGTGGCTACTCTTCGTTACAGTGTTAAGGCTTTTCATTGTGGTGGCTTCTCTTGATGCAGAGCATGGGCTCTAGGCACATGGGCTTCAGTAGTTGTGGCACATGGGTTCAGTAGTTGTGGCTCACAGGTTCTAGAGCACAGTCTCAGTAGTTGTGGTGCACAGGCTTAGTTGCTCCACAGCACATGGGATCTCTCTGGACCAGAGCTTGAATCTGTGTCCCCTGAATTGGCAGGTGGATTCTTAACCACTGCACCACCAGGGAAATCCCTGGAATTTTATCGTGTTCCTTCACCTGCAACATATTTCTCTGCTGGCTCATTTTATCTATCTTTCTTTGTTTGTGGCCTCTGTTCCTCCGTCGGCAGGATTATAGCTCTTCTTGCTTCTGGTGCCTACTGCCTGGTGGGTGAGGTTGGTCCAGGGCTTGTGTGTGCTTCTTGGTAGAAGGGACTGGTGCCTGCCCACTGGTGTGTGGAGCTGGTCTTGTCTCTCTTGTGGACAGGGCCATGTCAAGGGATGTGTTTTGAGGCAGCTGTGGGATCAGGATGACCTTAGGCACCTTGTCTGCTGATGGGTGGAGCTGTGTTCCCACCCAGTTGGTTGTTTGGTCTGAGGTGCTGGGACACCTGCAGGCTGTTGGGTGAGGCCAGATCTCAGTACCAAAAAGGTGACCTCCAGGAGAGCTCATGCCAATGAATAGTCACTGGGGCCTCCACCACCAGTGTCCGTGCCCCCACAGTGAGCCACAGCTGACTCTTGCCTCCCTAGGAGATCCTCCAAGTCCTGCAGATAGGTGTGGCCCATGCTGCTGTGCAGTCACTGCTTTGCCCTGGTTCCCAGTGCTCATGAAATCTTGTGTGCACCCTCCAAGAGTAGAGTCTCTGTTTCCCCCAGTCCCATGGATCTCTTATACTCAAGCCCCACTGGCCTTCAAAGCCAAATGCTCTGGAGGCTTCTCCTCCTGATGCCAGACCCCCAGGCTGGGGAGCCTGATGTGGGGCTCCAAACTTGCACTCCTGTTGGAGAAGCTCTGCCTGCAATATAATTATTTTCCAGGTTGTGTGTCACCCACCTAGCAGGTGTGGGATTTTATTATATCATGAAAGTGCCCCTCCTACCACCTTATTGTGGCTTCTTTTTGTCTTTTGATGTAGAATATCATTTTTGGTAGGTTCAAGTCTTTTGCTGACAGTTGTTCAGCAGTTAGTTGTGATTTTGGTGTTTTTGTGAGAGGAGGTGAGCTCAAGTTCTTCTACTCCGCCATCTTGTCTTCAACTTATAGCCTCCTTTGTACATTTCTTGCCTCATATGGGAATTAGCCTTTTTTTTTTCTTTCAAGAATCTTTGTTTCCTTTAGTGGGAAATATTATCTCAAGACTACCATCCACAGGCTAGGATGCTCACTGCCATAGGATCGGTGATTGTTTTAAGGCCTATTCAATAGAAAGAAGGAGAAAATACTTTTTTTAAGATAAAATGTATTGTGAATTTATATAGGGTTTTATTTATAAAACCCTGCAAACTCAGGGTTTTACTTATTCTCTTCTATTTTTCCTTTCTTCTCTGCAGGGAATTCCAGTTCTAAGAAGATTCTAGTAATAACAGATTAGATTATTACTCATTTACTTTAACCACAATGTACATGTAATAGTCTTAGAATTCTAATAACAACATTACCACTAATAATGTGACTAAAAGAAGTTTGATTTTTTTTCCTTTCTTTTTTTCCCTCAGGGTTTATTCCACTAGGGATGCACAAATTACTGTTTCAAGTTGATTAAAAGTTCTTTTTTGTGGGGTTATGCCACCCCCTGTATACTAATTTAGATTCATTTTCTTCATCTTAAAATCTTTAATTTTAATTGTTTTATAATTATGTAAAATATTTACATAATTCCAAAGTCAAATTTACAAAGCAAGGTATATTGAAAGAAGACTTTTATTTTTATCCCTCATCCTGTTCTTTTCCTTTCCCTCTAGTTAACCATTTAAAAATGTTTATATTTACCTTTTTACCTTAATTTTTTTTTAAGATTTATTTTATTATTTATTTATTTATTTTTGGCTGTGCTGGATCTTTGTTGCTGCACGTGGGCTTTCTCTAGTTGCAGAGAGCAGGGGCCATTCTTTGTTGTGGTACTTGGGCTTCTCATTGTGGTGGCTTCTCTTATTGTGGAGCATGGGCTCTAGGTGCATGGGCTTCAGTAGTTGTGGTACTCAGGCTCAGTAGTTGTGGTTCATGGGCTCTAGAGCACAGGCTCAGTAGTTGTGGAGCATGGGCTTAGTTGCCCCGAGGCATGTGTGATCTTCCTGTACCAGGGCTCAAACCCGTGCCCCCTGCATTGGCAGGTAGATTCTTGACCACTGTGCCACCAGGGAAGCCTCACATAGCAAATTTGATAAATAATGTACATTTTACTGTATACACACACTTTTCTCCACTTTGCCCTTTAATGATATATTCTGGGGATCTACTCTGTGGATCTGACATTATTTAAGCAATCCTCATTTAACCAATTGCTGATGGGCTTTGTGTTGTTTCTGGTCTTTTTGCTATTACAAATACTGTTGTAAGGAACAACAGTCCTGAGCATACATTTAAAAAATGTTTTTGCCACTTTATCTTTGGGAGAGATCTCTAGATATAGGATTGTGATCAAGGATTATTTTACCAGTATTGTCAAATCTCCCACAATTAACATAATAGTTTGTAGAACTATCAGGAATGTATGGGCATGCCTGTTTCTTCACCAACAGTATGTCAAACTTTTGGATTTTTGCCAATTTAATATATGATAAATGGTATCTCAGTGTTGGTTTTATTGTATGTGTTTCTCTTAGTATGAATGAAATAAGCATATATTATACAGTTTATTTTTCACCTCACAAGCTCAATTTCTTTTTTTTTTATTTATTTATTTATTTATTTATTTATTTTTTGGCACACGGGCTTAGTTGCTCCGCGGCATGTGGGATCTTCCTGGAGCAGGGATCGAACTCATGTCCTCCGCATTGGCAGGCAGACTCCCAACCACTGCGCCACCTAGGAAGCCCCTAAGCTCAATTTCTTATAGAGTTCTTGGCCTTTTAATTTTTATTATTATTTTAATTAATTAATTAATTGACTGTGTTGGGTCTTCTTTGCTGCACATGGGCTTTCTCTAGTTGTGGAGAGTGGGGGCTACTTTTCATTGCAGTGCACCAGCTTCTCACTGTGATGGCTTGGCTTGTTGTGGAGCATGGGCTCTAGGTGCGTGGCCTTCAGTAATTGTGGCTCATGGGCTCAACAGCTGTGGCTCGCAGGCTCTAGAGCACAGGCTCAGTAGTTTGGCACACAGGCTTAGTTGCTCCACAGCATGTGGGATCTTCCCAGACCAGGGCTCCAACTCATGTCCCTTGTATTGGCAGGCAGATTTTTAACCACTGTGCCACCAGGGAAGACTGGCCTTTTTATTTAAAAATTCTTTAAAGATATTAGAGATACTAGCACTTGGAATTTTTTTTTCCTGTTTTGTCATTTGTCTTCTTACTTTGCCTAAGGAGTCTTACTCTATACCAAAGTTTTATTTTTAGTATGTGTAACTACATTTTGTCTTATTACTTCTGGAATTTGAGCTATTATTAGGAAAGTTTTCCCTACTCTCTGGTTATAGAGAAATTAATCCTTGTTTCTTCTAGTACTTCTATGAATATATATATTCTTTTTTTTTTAATTTATCACAAATGGTCCTTGGATTTTGTCAAATAATTTTTCTGTGTCTATTGAAATGATATGATTTTTCTCCTTTATTCTGTTAGTATATTATGTGATTTTTCAGATGTTAAACCAACCTTTCGTTCCTGAGATAAATCCCACTTGGTCAAATCCTTTTTATATATTGTTGGAAAGTTTGTGGAGTTTTTTGTTGTTTTTGGAAAGTTTGTATTTTTAATGCCAGCTCATTTGATTTTAATTTACTGACAAATCCTTTTTCCATAGTGTCAGAGATACTCCATTACTAATTATTACAATTCCAAAATAGTGGTCTGAATGATTTACTGTAATTCAAATTCCCCTTGTTACCTATACATGCCTTTATACAGGTTTTATTGCATGTCTACTATGTGCCAGGCATTATTAGATGTTGAGAATACAGAAATAAATAAGGTAGACACAAGCCCTTGCCCTCAGAGCAGTGGTGAAGACAATCGATAAGTAGGTATAAGATAGTTTAATTACTGTTAGGCAATATAGGGTACAATTGAGATTTATTTATTTTTTTTTTCAAAATTAAAAAAAATATATATATATATATATTTCTTTCTTTCTTTCTTTGCCTGCACTGGGCCTTAGTTATGGCACATGGGAACTTTGTTGCCACATGTGGGATCTAGTTCCCTGACCAGGGATTGAACCCAGGTCCCCTGCCTTGGGAGCACGGAGTCTTGATCACTGGACCACCAGGGAAGTCCCACAATTGAGATTTAAACAAAGGGAACTCATGGTAGTATCAAAAAAAAATTTTTTAAAGCCACTTGGGAGAAGTTACCTGAAGTGTAAATTGAATCCAGTCAGGGTTACCATATCATTTACTATCCAAACAGGGACACTTTTCAACATGAAAGGGAAAAGAGGCACAAACCAGGATATATAATCACATTAGAGCTAACCAGTCAAAGGGGCAGAGTGAGGCAGAAAAAACTGTAGGTGAAAGAGGACAAGTCCCATTCAAATAACTTTAAAAATCTTATCTTAGTGAGTTAATAAACCGTGAGAAAATTAGGCCAAAAAAGTAAGCAGAGACCAAAATATAAAGGTCTTGTATATTGGAAAGAACTTGGACTTTATTCTAAGGACAATAAAAGTTCTAAGCAAAGACATAAAATTAAACTTATTTTAAAAAGCTAAATTGATTGCATTGTGGAGAAAGGATGAGCAAAGAAGGGTATCAATAGAGATCCTTTAGGGGGTAAATGGAGAGTAGGTATGGGTTCTGGGGGTCATGAAATATTCCACAGTTATGTGACATAAAGATCATTGAATTGTATGGTATGTGACTTACAGCTCAATAAAGCTTTTTTTAAAAAAGTGGTTTAGGAAATTAAGTTCTCCAGGTGAGAGATGAAAGCAGCTCTATATTAATGTGTTGGAGGTGAGGATGAATTCAAGAGATATTTAAGAGAACCTACAAGGCCTTGTGACTGACAGGATATGGAGGTAAGAGAGAAGGAAGAGTCAAAGTTAACTTCCAAGATGCTGCTTAAGCCAGGGGTCCCTAACCTCTGGGCCGTGGACCAGTACCTGTCTGCAGCCTGTAAGGAACTGGGCTACACAGCAGGAGGTAAGTGGTAGGCAAGCGAGTAAGCTTCATCTGCTGCTCCCCATAGCTTGCATTACCACCTGAACCATCCCCCCATCACTCCCATTACCACCTGAACCACTCCCCTCCACTCCCCATCCGTGGAAAAATTGTCTTCCACAAAACCAGTCCCTGGTGTCAAAAAGCTTGGGGACCACTCATTTAAGCAACAGATGATGGTGCCATTTACTGACAGAAGCAGAATCAGAAGCTGATGTGAGGTGGGGGTGGGGGAATCTTAAGACATGTTGAATTTGAGATAACTTTTGAGACACTGAAGTTATGGACTGTTTTGTGTGCCCCCCAAAATTCCTAAACTGAAACTCTAATCCCAATTGGTATTGGGAGGTGAGGTCATTGGGAAGTAATCAGGTCTTGAGGGTGGAACCCTCGTGAAGCTGACTAGTGCCCTTATAAGAAGTGGCTCAAGAGATTACTACATCTTTCTGGCACAGGAGGATATAAAAAGTCAGCAGTCTACAAAGCAGAAGGGGGCCCTTGTCGGAACCTGACCATGCTGGCACTCTGACCTTGAACTTCCAGCCTCCAGAACTGTATTTCTGCTGTTCATAAGCAACCTAATCTATCGTACTTTGTTACAGCAGCCCCAGCTAAGACAATATCCAAGTCCAGCTCTCAGGTGGTCTGGGATGAAGGGAATCAACGTAAGTCACTGAAGTGAACAGTACTGTTTAGGGCATGTGAGAATAAAAAAACCAAGATTTAAGAGATGGTGAGAGGTGAAATCAGCAAGTCTGAGGAAAGGCTCCAGAGCTAGGAAGAAAACCAGAGGAGCACAATGTCACAAGTTCAGTTTAGAGTCTTTTCAAGTAGTGTTCAGCAGTATAAAATACTATGTTTCAAAGTAAAGTGATCAAAGTACCCCTTGGACTTAAAAAAAAATAAAGTTCAAGTTTCAGCAGCATAACAGTGACAGAAACTAGTTTCACACGGGTTTAGTGGTAAATGTGAGATGTTCATCAAAAGACAATTCAGGCAAGGAATCAGGTTCGTGAAGGAACAAGAGGGAAAGGGTTGAGGAGGAAGATTTTTATTTTAAAAACGGTTTGGTCATGTTTAAAGAAAGGCAAGGACTCAATTAGAGAAGCTGAGATAGTGGGGGAATGAGAAGGCTACACAGGCAGCAGCTGGGGAGGACTGCATAAAGTTTAAGGTTTGAATAGAGTCTAGGAATATGTATTTAAGTTCTTGATGGGATTCTGCCACTCAAGCAAGTTTGGGAGCCAGTGGAATCATAGAGCACACTGTAAGAAGGTTGAAAAGGACATCTCTAATGCAGATCCTTCATGCTTTTATTTTCTTTCTAAATAGGAAAGGATGAACCTATAATGGATACAGGTACAGATAAATTTGGTGATGGATAGTTCAAGTAATCTGCTAATAATAGGAGAGTTGGAAAAGGTGAAGATTTAATGAGACTGGAGGTTTCAAATTGTTTTGAAGAATGGACAGTTGGCTAACGTTGAAGACTTAGCTGAGGATGGTGACCACAAATTATACAGCAGCACCAACCTGTGCCACTATATGGTTTTCTGTGGCAGTTATCAGCATCCGAATTGTAGTAAGACAGATAAAGCTTGACTCACCTAAGATTCAGGTTTTGCCACAGTTATAAAACACTGATAATAAGGCAAAGGAGTTTAGGGTATTGCTGCAAAATATTTATTTATCCTTCACTTTAGAAGGGTTAATTTTGCAGGGCACAGAATTTTACTACATTGGTAGACTTTTTACTCTAAACACTAAATATTTTATTCCACTCTCTTGCCTGGTTTCTGAAGAGAAGTGAATATAATACCTATGTATAGGTATTTTTTCCACCTGGCTTCTTTCAGGATTTTTTCTTTATCTTTGATTTTCTATAATTTGAAAATAATACACCTAGTTTGGACTTCATTCAGTAAGCAGTGGGAGGAGTTAACGTTTGTAAACATTATCAGTGATATGCACTAGGAGGACTAGAATCAAATCTAGATAATCTAGAATCAAACCCTTGTATTTAAGGCCTAAACCAATGGTTCTCAATGGGACTGCACGAAGAAAAGACTGTAGTGCTTTGAAGAGTTCAGAGACTGGTTTACTTTGTTTGGGATGAGGCTCAGGCATCATCCCAAGCTTTTAAAGGTACCCCAAGGTGATTCTAATATGCAGCTAAGGGTTGAAAGGCAGTCACTGATCTGTACTTTATGTTGCTACAGTATGGCTCAAATCAGACAAATATACATATAATCGCAAACAAAATTCTGAAGAAATCACCTAACAAACTAAGCTGACCTCAATAAAACTAAAACTAAAAGCACACCATTCCCATCACAAAAGAAAAACAGATATTGAATATATACAATTTATTTAATAAATTAATGTCATTCAAAATACAGTGCCAGAACATTATGCAGTTGAACATGCTAGTAATGTTTGTCATGAAGCACCTGTGCTCATGTTAGATAGGCGGCGCCCCGCTACTGCTAGTGGTTCCTGGGATAAATGCCAGAGCAGCACTAGTTATCTGCTCTTCTGCACCGCTAGTGCAGAGAATTCCTGAACAGTTCACCTTTCTAATCCTACCCCCCCACACACAACAGGTTAAAAAAAACACACCCTGACAGCTAACAAATATCTATACACAATCACTCTACAGTAATGCCTGTTATTAAATTAAGATGTAATGACCTGGTTAACCCACTCTAAATCTTTAAGATGGAGAAATACAACAGCAGCAGGTAGTTATATGCATGAGCCAATGTTAATGTAATACAGAAAGTGGAGGCATTTACTGATTAAAGCTCCACACAGACCCGCACAATGAGGGACCAGCAATTCTTATTGCAAGCCCAGCAACTTAAGTCCACACCTGGTAAATGACCAGCTGACTGGAAGACCTGTATTCTAGATAGACAAGTATAAGTTAGTGAAAAGAGAATACATGCACCTAATAGTATAGTTAGACTGATCCTGCAGTCATACTTTCCCTGTGCAATACCATAAAATGGAAGATCTTCCTCAACTATAGGATTTAGACAACATTTCTATACCAACATGGACATTAGTGTAAAGTGCAGCTCAATTAACTACACTGAAAAAACTGTATTCCAGGACTTCAGAACAGAAGCACGGGAATGAAATACATATAATAAAATAACCTCAGCACAATTTGTGATATACCATACTAGGAACAGGAAACTACTTTAATAAGTGAACTTTTGGAACTGTACATACACAGGGCTAACAATGTTAGATAATCCAGATTCTTATGCTCTCATGATACACATAAAAGTTTCTCAATTATTGGATAATCTATTTCATATTATGGAAGCATATCTTTCTTAAGACTCACTGATATATATTATACTGATGCAAATATTAAGTAGGGCATAAAAATAAAATTTATCAAAGATAGATTTTTTTATGTACTCATATTCAGTCCTTTCATAGCCTCTTTTAGCAAAGAAAATGACAAAGCAAACAGATCAGGCGTGCACTCCCTGAACTTCTGACTATACAGATGGTAGTGCAACCATTTCTCCATCCAGTTCAAACTCCTCTGTTCCATCCGGTGAAAAAAGATAAGTTGGTGGTTTCCATGGAGATTCTTCAAGGCAGGATGGATACAGTTTCCCCACAGTGCATCGAAAATCTCTCCCTAAGTCCCACAGTACACGTTCAGATATATGCTGCCGCAGAGACCACCGGTCAAGTTCCAGATCATATTGGTAAGTGACGTATTTAGCTCTCTCATTTAAGTGGGTTTCTCGCATAAACACACACAGAGAATTTGAGATCACAACAGCTCTAACACAGGGATCTGAGTACCTCTTGGCAGGGATGTTGGCTGCCATTTTCCACTCATTTTTATTCACATCATAGATTTCCACAGTTACTGAAGACCCATCTACAGTGCCAGAGGGGAGTCTTATGCCAGAATTGGTGGCAATGTGCAACCCTCCAATATAAAAAATTTTATCACCAAAAGCTGCAGCTGAAGCAAAAGACCTGCTAGTCTGTCTCATGGCCATTTCTACCCATGAATCAGACCTTGGAAAATAACAATACATGAGGTTCAGTGTCATCACATAAATGCAGTCATGAACCACAACTGCTGCACTCCACTGCCAAGCACAAGGCAAAGGGCTTACCATTGTCCATTCATCCTTCTCAGTGTCGTATCTTTCTACGGTCCTCCGGTTAAGTTCTCCACCTACACTATCTCCTCCAATTGCATAGATATAGCCTTCACAGCAAACCAAAGATGGCTTTACGCGGACAAAAAGCATCGGGGTCTTTGGAAACCAGGTATTTTGCTGTGCATCAAACCAGTAAAAGCAATTCACAGTTCTAAAGGCAGTCTGAAGTTTGCTTGTTTTACTGTGATTTGTTTTTGTGTTTTTCAGAGGAACTTGACCACCTGCTATATAGATGTCATTATCCGGAGTTACAACGGTCCCAACCTTATGTAAATCAGCTGGTGGGCTGCATAGCTTGTAAACTTTTTCTGCTTGGGGGCTGTAACAGACAGAAGAGTAAAGACTACAAGGATTTTCTGAAGATGCTTCAATGAAAATCATCATCTCCTCTTTAGTCATTCCAAGTCTTGGTTTGAAAAACTTGGGCATGGACTTATACAGACCTTGAACAACTACCGACTTATCATTCGGTGGCAGACCTTGAAACCAAGCTCTCTGTGTTACTTCTGAAAGTGCATCAATTCTGATTTGGCTGAGAACTGAAGACAAATACTGGGATCGTGATTCTGTGTTGTACTCTAGCCACAGCATAGCAGCTTCACGAACTGTCTCCTCTTTTTCTACGTTTAAATTGTCACTACTGAGAATGTCTATCAGTAAGTCATGTGACAGTTGCATGAAAGCTTCCTGGTGATACACAGCAGTGAACTTGTGCTCCACCATCCTTTTAGCACTTTGTTTTAATTCCTCACAACTGAACAGATCAGCAAAACTCAACAATCGCACACAATTCTCTGCGTTTATTTTTTTAATTAAATATTCTCGACAACGTTGTAATACATCTTCTACCTAAAATGGGGGGAAAAAAAGGCTGATAAAGGCAGGCTAGACAAACTTTATTTTTATGTAACACACAGGTATATTAATCAGACCCCTATACTATAGTTTTTATTTTTAGATACACGTTTGGGCTAAGATATAATGTCTTCCAGGAATAGTAAAATTAGAAGACTATGCATAGTTTTGCATTTCTTCTTCCTGTCCAGTGGCCTACTTAACTGCCTTATTTAGGAGTCAGCAGTATAACATTAAATAAGCTCTTAAAAACCTAAACAGCCTTAAAGGGAAAGGTAAGGAAACTCATGCATAAGTTATATACTTTGCTAGGCTTTAAAAAATATATAACTGAGAGAACCAAATAAAAACAATGTAAATCAGTACAGGAAATGATTACTGTTGAGAAGCTGGAATCTGGTTTTCTCAACATGGACAAGATAGTCATATAAAAGCAGAAAATCATACAGTGCCTAACAATAGTTGTTTGCCTTTCTTACCTGGAGTGGTAGGGTAACCAATTAAAAGACTATATTCATGTGCAGTTACAAGTTACCTACGTTTAAATGACCCATCTTAGCCACTATAAGTTTCCTAGATTGGTTGTTTCTTAAGAAGAAACAGTAGATCTCAATTTAGTCAGAAGTGCTACCTACTGTACTTATTCAACATCACAGTGATTGTCTAGAAGCAGTCTGTGATAAGAAGTCAGGTTGCTTGGATTCAAAGCTTGTACTGGCCAGTCAACACTTTTTTTTCTTTTTTAATAAATTTATTTATTTTATTTATTTATTGGCTGTGTTGGGTCTTCGTTGCTGCACACGAGCTTTCTCTAGTTGCTGTGGGAGCTACTCTTCATTGTGGTGCGTGGGCTCACTGTAGTGGCTTCTCTTGTTGCAGAGCAGCACGGGCTGTAGGTGCGTGGGCTTCAACAGTTGCAGCACATGGGCTCAACAGTTGTGGCTCACGGGCTCTAGAGCACAGGCTCAATAGTGGTGGCACACGGGCTTAGTTGCTCCGTGGCACGTGGGATCTTCCCAGAGCAGGGCTCGAACCCGTGTCCTCTGCATCGGCAGGCGGATTCTTAACCACTGCGCCACCTAGGAAGTCCCCAGTCAACACTTTTGTACAATGTCAGATAAGTAGTTTTATATCTCTAAGCCTCAGCTTTCTCCTGTATAAAATGGGGAAATCCTTACAAGTGATTATTTTAAGGATTAGATGAGAACCTATATAAAGCATCAGGATAGTATCTGGCACATAAAAACATCATTTCATGTGGTTAATAGCAAAAGCCATGTTGGTAGCCATAAAAAGCCGCATTCCCAGGCTTGCCAAGGCAACTCAGTCCCAGAGGCAGAGTCCTGTTTTGCATTTGGGCAGGCATAGTTTCATTAACATGATAGCAAAAATTATAAGGAAAGGTGTCACTATTTATAGTAACAGTGTTCTGGAATCCAAATTTCTTAAAATTCCTCAATTTTTTAGCAATTCTAAAAAAACATGCTTTCAGTTCCTGGTTTTTAAAAAGGTAATGAAAATATATAAGCTACAGAATAAAGATAGTGCTTACAGGAGGCATTTTTCCTATTTAGGTTTGGATTTAGGATATGAATGTCTTTAATTCTAAAGCACCAGGAAGCTACCATAGCTGCACTTTCCCGAGTTACAGGTACAGTAGGACACTGCACAATTTATAGTGGGGGACAGGTGGGGAGGGAAGGGAGAAAAAAAAGAGTACAGAACTAAAAAGGAAGAAAGCTACTTCAGGCATGGACAGACTGAGTTCTGGTTCCCAGAGTTAACACCTAGGAAACTGGTGTTCAACCAGCATCATTCACATTTATTCAGCACACATTTATCAAATACCTACTGGGTATCATGAACTATGCTCCCAAAATTTAACCTTCACTTTAACGGTTCTCCCTTTGGAGAAACTTTATTTCTGAAATACAAAGTGTTATTCCAAATAGGGAAAGGAATGAGAAAAATATTTTTATGTTCCTCTTAAAATTAAAAATAATGTTGAAGGGGGAATGCCCTGATGGTCCAGTGGTTAAGATTCTGCACTTCTACTGGAGGGGCTCTGGGTTTGATCTCTTGTGGGGGAACTAAATAAGATCCTGCAAGCCATGCAGCATGGCCAAAAAAAAAAAGTTGAAGGGGAAACACAGAGTGAAATAGTTTATCATATGTAAATATATCAACCATCGCTTTTTATTTTAAATAATTCTCCTTAATAGCTCAGTATGGTCTCATGGCTATTATAAACATTTATGTTTGATAACTTCCATGAGAACTTTGACATTTTCTGTGAAAAGTAATACCATCAAAAATTAGCACATCTAAGCTTTTAGCCAAAAAACCAAAGCACTTAAATTTAATAAACACTGTTAAAAATTTCTTTTACTTGAAATCTAAATCCTGTTGTATATTAGGCAGAATATGAAACTAATATGAAATTTTCACCTATCTTTTTACTCAAGTTCCCATCATAAAACTAAGTTTACTAGCTGATCAAATCCTATTTTTAACCCTACACATTTTAAAAAATGAAAACTTTTACTTTCTAAAATCTGCAATAAAATTACATAGCTATAAGACACCAACTGATGAAACAATGTTTCTTAAAAAAATAAACTACAGTTACTGTTTATAACAGAAAAAACTGCTTACCTGCAGGAAGCAAGCTGTTTCATAAAGCTGTTCTACAGTGCTGTCATTTATTGCCAAGTTACCCGTGTATGCATACGTTATTATTATCTGTAAGGTGGCTGAATCCACATTCCTCAGGTGTATGTGTGTCTGTTTGCTTTCACTTAGTCCACTCATGAACATGGCCCTACAGTAGAGAGAGGGAAAAACAAATGTAAAGCTAAAAAGAAAAAGTAGGCAACATGGGATGTTTATTTCGGGTATTTGCTGATGGACAACTTATAGGGAAAGCTTAAGGGAGACAACAGAAAAGTATAATCAGTGCCAGATATACCAAACTATTCCACTAATGCCATTCTGAGTGCTAACATCAAAATTAATTTACTCCTTATATTCGTACAGTGGAATTCAGCAATAAAAAGGAACTCTATTGATACGTACTACAACACGGACAAACCTCAGACAAACCTCAAAATGATGCTCAGTGAAAGAAGGCAGATACAAAAGGCCACATACTGTATGATTCCATTTATAGGAAATGTCCCCCCAAAGCAAATATACGGAGGCAGAAGGGAGATTAGTAGTTACCTAGGGCAGTGGGTAAGAACAGTGAGTGACTGTAAATGGGCACAAAGTGATGGAAATGTTTCCAACTAAATTGTAGAGATGGCTGTACAGCCCTTTAAATATACTAAAATTCATTTAATTGTATGTAAATCAGATCTCAATAAAGCTGTTAAAAATTTCATTTACTCAAATGATTTCCTAAAAATATGCAGGACAGTTTCCTAAAAATTTATTACATGCAGGAAAATACACTAGAAAGGCAATTACTGTTGTGGCGAATACAAAGTAAAATGCCCATATATACAGGAGAGCTGAAAAAAATGCAAAGAATATTACTTGCATGTGTAGAAAAGCCTATAGTGATCAAAAGTGGCTATCACAACAACTAGCCTGGGTCCATCAAGGAAAAGAAGATGAAAAAGGCTTTAAAATGGATGAAATAGTGAGTCAGGGTAGGACATAAGAAACGTTTTTCCCATGGACATTGCTGAACATAAGGGCTCATGCAAGACACTGGAAAGACGAGTGGCAATCAGATCACAGAGGGCTTTTTCTTTGGCCGCACCACATGGCACGTGGGATCTTAGTTAACCCACCAAGGATCAAACCCATGCCCCTTGCATTGAAGTGCGGAGTTTTAACCACTGGACGGCCAGGGAAGTCCCAAAGGGCTTTTAAAATGAGATACAGGAGGGAATTCCCTGGCGGTCTTAGTGGTTAGGACCTGGTGCTTTCACTGCTGGGGCCCAGGTTCAATCCCTAGTTGGGGTAAGATCCTGCAAGCCCCTCAATGTGGCCAAAAACAAAACAAAAAAGTACACACACAGACATACAAGTCTGAGCCTTTTCTTGTAGATACTGAAAAACACTGAAGGGTTTTAGGCATGGATTTATTAGCATAATAAAATGTATTCTAGAATGAATATTTTGTACTTGCAGACCTCAAAGGCCAAAGGCTGGAGATAGGAAAAATCGTTCTGCGGCTACTACAATAATCTAGATTATAAGTAAGAACCACCCGAGCTAAGGTGGTATAAAGGGATACAAAAGCTTTTACAAAAAACCAACAAGATACAGCGATTTTCTGAATGTAGGGAATAGAAGAGAGTAGGAAGTAGAGAAAGAATCAAAGCTATCTGTTTATTTTCAAGTAAGTGTCTGAAGGAAATATTGTTAACCACTGAGAGAAAAATTGTAAGGTTAAGGAAAAAAGTTAATCTTGCAAAAAAAGGAGTTAAATTTTAGACATGTTTAATTTGAGGTGTGAACAGCTGAGTCAAATGGAAATAATACAATAATCAGTTAAGTATTTAATACTACTGGAACTCTGAAGGTCAGGCATTAATGCAGGAGACTGTGAATTATCTACAAAACGACACGTGTTAATAAAAGCCAAGTAAGTTATCTGAGAGCGACTAAAAAGCTAAAAGAAACCCATCCAGAATCCCAGTGACCAACATGCAGTAGAGTTCAATTAGAAGAAAAAAGAATGACAGAAATGTTCTTATTTCATCAGAGAAATAAGATCAAGCCAGTCAGAACAATGCTACTCAGGGCAAGAGGTAGGGTGTCAAAAACTGTAGAGTCTATAGATGATACTCAGTATTCTTGTTAAAGTAGCTACAGGATGCTTTTCTAAGACCCTTCAGCCTATAGATGTTATTATGCATCTGTCAAACCAAAGATGTGCCTTCGGAGATACTTTAGTATTCTAGACATTTTTCAATAAATTGAATACTCAAAAAAAAAAAAAAAAAAACCCAACCTGTAGAGTCAAGGGTAACAAACACTGTAAAAGCAATTAGTCACTGGTGATTGCTGGTGCAGCTCAGAATGAGCAGTAAGAACAGCAACTAAACTTCAGGCAGTTAGGGAATGGAAGAGTGGCAAAAACATCAATCAAGGTGGTTGATAACTTCTTCCCAAAGAATACAGAATGGCCATAAAATAAACCCAACCAACTAATGGAGAGCAGGAAGTGTTGTTGAAAAATATCCAAAATGTGACAAGAAACTTTAATAAAAACACCTATTGCTACTGGTGTCACTTGTTTGACATGGGAGAATGGGAGATTACCATAAGCAACCTGGAAAAGAACTATAAGAGCTCTGAGTAAAAATGGAAGATTTAGGGGTCACATGCTTTTGTGTCTGTTCCAGTAGAAGGTATTTAACTTTGGAAAAGGAAGTAGAGCAAGGGAACAGCTGACTATAAAGATGACACTGAGACTGGTTATTCTAGACTATGGTTTATGACACCAGACGATGGACTTCTGTGAGGGAACAACGCTTCCTGAAGACAAAAGATTAGCAGAAGCCTAGCCAACTTGGGTATACAAATTTTAAATATACTTTTAAAAGAAAGAGTAAATACTGAATTGTATAATATTATAGGAGGCTGAATTATCATGGTGGAAGAGGTGCTGAGTAATTCTCAAGTAATCCCCTTCATTTGAGGTCTAAAATGAACTGTATACGTTACTAAGAAGTAGAAACCACTATTTCAGAGGTTCTTTGGATTTTAGAAGTTCTTTTGATACTCAGTGGGATGGAACTGGTAAACTACAAAGGAGGGCTGTATCTAGCTCAAAAGGCAAAATTTCTAATAGTAAATTTCTAATGATGAGGACTGATAGCCACATTATATGTAAGGATACCAAAATCTATGAACCTGAAAACAGAAAAGATCAAGTTATTATTGTGGGAATATACAATAACAATAATCTACACAGTCCAGAGAAGAGATAGATACGGGAGGAAAAATTAATATGTGTTTTCATCTTTGTGGATTATGAAGCTGGCCCAGACACAGGATTTTAAAGATGGATGGCTTTAATCTCAAACATGGATAGGGCTATTCTTTCCACTGTTATTTCTACTTCTTAGCATCTGATTTACTTTAGGGAGAATATACTCTCTCAGAACACCAAGGATGCTAAAGAAGGGAACTACCTAGTGATAATAACAGCAGCCTTAAAGAGATTGTGTTTTTAAGATTGTAACATTAATGAAATATTTTAACTTCTCAGTCTTCAGGAAAACCAATTCCAACCCAATTAAAGATAAATAACACCTCATGGCTAGCGAATTTAAAGAATACTGTGTTATCTATACAATAAAAAATAAACTTAACAAGGATGAAAAAAAAAGGGAAGACACCTAGCCCATACACCCAAATGCTACAGCTGATGCTGACAACTCGGAAAATCTGTAGAGAGAATTTCTGCACAGGATGGAAAGTTACACAAGACAAACGCTAATACACTACCACAAAAGACTCAACTCTATGATTACAAATATCAATCTGAAAATCCACAACTAAAGCATAAAGCTTGTTCTAATAATGGATAATCAATTTGTAATTAATAGCTATTAAAAAGAGAGAACCGATGGGCCCAGGTTTGATTGAATCTATAACCTAGAATTTCTAACACCATGTACCAAGCCAATAAATATGAAAAAACAAAAACAAACAAAAAAACTGACCATCACAATCATCTGAGAAGCTCTTAAATATACAAATCCTGAAATCTAACTCAGACCCACTGAATCATGATTTCTAGATCTGAAATCCAAGAATCTCCATTTGTAGAAGCACAAGAGGATTCTGAGCATCCTCTAGATCCACAAGATTCTCTAGAACCACTGTTTGCAAATACGCAAAGCTTTCTAAGATAGAAAATCAGTGTCTGACGTTGCATGAAATATTCACAGCTAAACCTGAAACAATGGCAGGCACAGCAAGGCAAATAACATTTGGGCCTTAGCTTCTGTAATCATCATGAGATGTGTTATACTGAGGAATGTCGAGTTTCTACACCTTCGTGTAAGTTAGCCTTAAAAAGTCAATATTAAATCTGTCCTGTCTACAGCTGCCACTAAAGAGCAGCAGAAGATAACTTTCATTGCTGATCTCCACTCATGCCACTTAAGATTTGTAGTAGGAATATACTGTCCATATTTAATTCATCTTTATTCACTCTGTCCCTTTCAAATATTATGTAAAAATTCAACCTAAGGGCAGAGACCAAACAGAGGAATTTCTATGCCTTAATTCTATTCCTCCCATGAAACACATAATAAAGGGAAAACCTACCTTAAAAAGATTAAAAGTTGCAAAAGATCATAAAAATGTAAAGTTAAGCTTTATTTATTTGTAATTAGCAAACAACTAAATCAACTTCTATATTCTGAAGCACAGAGAACAAAAACATTTTTAATTAACTATTTCAATCTGGCAAGGGTCTGGTAAGGCTAAAAGGATATCACAAATGATAAAAGTAACCAAGAGTGAGAAAAGGAACTCATTTTTGCAAAGGAAGTAAAAGTCCTTAACATGTCTAAACAGTACCAATTATCTTCTAAAAGTTATTATTAAGCCTACTGTAACTCTTAAATTTATAAACAATGACTGTTTTCTAAATTTTACATTTTAAAATCTCAAGAGTAAGTGAAAATTACCCCATTTGATTTCCTTTTTCTTTCAATGAAAAAATAGCATTCTGAACCTTCTTGCCTCCCCATCATTAAAACTTTACCTTTGTTAATTTCAACAATTTTTTTTTTTTTGTACTTATTCCTTTGTAAAAACTTTTTTTGCCTGTCCCTTACTTACACACTCAATAAGGTGATTTGGCAAGCAAATCACCCAAATAGAAAATTTACGCAAAACATTAAGACATCTAATTTTTTTTAATTAAATAATGTTTAAAAGAATTCCTATTAAAGGATTAAAAAGAGCTACATTCTGCATTTGAAATTACAAACTAACCAAGATTAAAGTACTTACCTAAAATAAGAGCTACATGTTGCAAGAACCATCTTATGACAAGGGAACTCAGAGCCCTCGACAATTAACACTATGTCAGTAAACAACTGCTGTTCATAAAACAGTTTTAACTGTTCCAACAAGGACACAGCATATTCAGTATTGATCTGCTTTTCGTCTTGAGTGGACATGACTGTATTCCATTAATATCTCCAGGAACAGATTAGAAAAGTCAGTCTTACTGATGGAAGGTCAAGTGAATGCTTCAGAAATAAAGGAGAAACTCTAAGTGCTGTTATCTGCAGTATTCAGAACCAAGACTGACACATTCACTAATGAATAGTATCTCCTTATAGGCTTAGAATCACTACTAGGTCATCCTGTGTTAATTAGGTTCTTCAGAGTTTTTCAACACAGCCTGCAGACATCTTGCTCGAATTTGCAATTGTTGTTCAGCTCATGAGTGAAAGAGAATAACACACGAGGTAGATTTTGTGGCAACATCCTATGTTCTGTGGATCCTCTGGAGTAACTAAAAAGAAAAAAAAGTTCAGTTAGGATATCTAGGCCAGTATATTTTTAGAATACAATGTTTAAAATGGTAGACTTAAATATGAATTATATTTTTTTGAAGTTCAACTTTAGACATTACCATAAAAATGAAACATGAGAAAAGGGACATTTTAAAAGTTTATTACATTTGTAATTTTGTTAACTTTTTGCCTTCTATACAAAATATAAACATTCTAGAAAATAAGGAACACATCAATAAGCATACATTTTTAAAAAGTTCTTTAAAGATAACATTTAAATTACCAGCAAAGTCAGCTCTCCTACTTATTTGTTTAGAAACAATACATAACTGTAAGAGAAAAAAAAACCCTTTCTCTTGCAAAGATTCTCATTTGGGGAATATAATTTAAATGTATTCATACAGGCTTTAATATTTAAATTACTTAAACTATATGATACATAGATTGAATTTGTTTTTTTCCAAAGCATAAACTATATAAAAATCTGCAGTTCAATACTGTGACGGAAGTAAATACAATGTATTTCTCCATACAGTGGTTCCTTCCCATAAGCCTTTATAAGAACATACAACTTTACTGAAAAACAAAACATAAAACATTATAAAATAGAGAAATGTATTCCTACATGAAGACTTCATATTATGTTCTCAAAATGTGTAAATTTAATACAAATCCAATTTTCATAAGATTCATTTGGAAGAATTCACAAAAACTGCCAAGATATTTGTGGGGAAGGGAGGGCAAGTTTTTCCTCTTGACTCTTATCAAATATTAAAATATATTACAATTCTACAATAAACCCTAGTAAACAAAAATAAGTAAATACAATAAGTAAATATGTAAATACAATACACTCAAGTAAAAAAAAAGACATTAGATGTGATAAAGATAAACAAGGCATTTCAAACTAGAAGATTGGGTTATTTCAATAAATAATGTTGGAACAACTGGTTACCCACTGGAGGGAAAAAAACCCACCCAAGTTTTAGTCATACTGCATACCATTCATCAAAAGAAATTCCAGCTGCATTAAAGTTTAATTTAAAATGTTAATCTAGAAACCAGTATTTACAACACATGGCAAAGGAATTACAAATCAGCAAAAATATATAGAATATAGTGCTTAATAACAGTTATTAAAAACTATCACCTATTTCCTAATTAGATGACTCTTAGTTTCATAATCAGAAAGTCAAGCGCTGTTGACATGAAACCTATAAATATATTTGACCATCACTGGAACCACTAATATTTTTTCTCACAAAAATATCATCCATATGTCAAAGAGAAAATCACATTGTACTTCCTTGCCAAACTATATCATTACATGAACTGCAAACGACGTAGACTGTCAATTTCCACCCATGTTAACTATATGGAAGTAACTAAAACAGGTGCAAAAGGCAGAGACTTTGGGTCATTTAAGGAAATTACTTTGCTCTTCCACATCTGAAAGTTACACTATAAATCTAAGTTAAGACAAATATTGTATGCTAACTCACATATACGGAATCTAAAAATGGTACTGATGAACTCAGTGACAAGAACAAGGACGCAGATGAAGAGAATGGACTGGAGAACTCGAGGATTGGGGGGGCGGGGGGTGAAGGGGAAGCTGAGATGAAGTGAGAGAGTTGCACAGACATATATATAGTACCAACTGTAAAAGAGATAGCCAGTGGCAAGTTGTTGTATAACAAAGGGAGTCCAACTCGAGGATGGAAGATACCTTAGAGGACTGGGATGGGGAGGGTGGGGGGGACTCGAGGGAGGGTGGGGGGGGAGTTGAGGGAGGGAGGGAATATGGGGAAATGTGTATAAAAACAGATGACTGAACTTGGTGTACCCCCCCAAAAATAATAAAAAAATAAAAAAGTAAAAAAATTCAATCAGGAAAAAAAAAAATCTAAGTTTACTACTATAACCTCTAAGGCTAATAATACCTAAAATCACTGGCTATTTTCCCATAGTAATAATGCAGCAAGGCCCAACGTTACTGAGGGTGTGGGAAAATGAACATTCTTACACAGGAGTATAAGTCGATACATACCTACAAGCCCTTAATCAAAACTCTTGGAGTCAGCTATTCTCTGGAATTTAGAATTTTTCAGATCTTACAGAGGTAATGTGGTACATATATCATGTATTACAAAAAACCTGGGGCAAAGCTCCATAACTGAACATCCTACTATTTTCACTGAGGGAAATATGAACAGTGTGAAAAATAACACTATATACAGTCTCATGTAACTTCAGGTCAAGTTTTGCAAAAAAAATTTTTTTAAACTTGATTTTAAGAGTTTGAATTTCAGAACTGCAAAAGAAGTATTATAGAAGATATAAAATTTGGCACTGAAAATGCTTAATACCTCAATCTTTCAATTTTACCTCTAAAAATTTATCTTACAGAAATGCACATATTAATAGACTAAAAGTCCTAACCCCAGCTGCAGGACCCAAAATTGTCCCCATCCATATTTAAACCAGGTGACAGGAACTGGTGGCCAGGGCCAGGATGGATTTAGATTACACTCTAGACTCCAGAATTCCTTGTAGGGTAGCTATACAGGTTCACACTAGTCATTTCTCTAAGACCTCAAACTATGACCTAATTTCTTTGCAGTGATTTTTTTGGACTTATGTCTCGGTTTTACTAGATTTGATTTCTTTTTATCACATGCATGAAACTATTAAAACAACTGAAGTCTGCTTTTAGAATATTACACAGTGAGCCAACTTTAAATAATCTCATTGTCACTGCTTTATATACTCCTATTCCAACCCCTTCCTTTGTAATCTGGGGTACAGTTTTTCTTCCTAATAAAGTAATTTTTATTTATGATATCTTAATATTAAAATAGGTAGAAAAAGCAACTCATTCAGACATCATATTAAGTAAGTAAACTTAATTTAAACAGATCTGTATCTAGTACAATTCAAAATAAAATTCAGTGTTGCCTCTCTGGGAACAAAGACTTCATAATGTATTAACTAAAAATGTGAAAACTGACAAAGTTTAAGATAATCAACAACAACAATCTTCAAATGCTCATATTTTTTATAACAAGATTCCTTCTTTCCTAAAAATAAAACTTAAAAAATATAATTAATTTCCCAACTTGTTCCAGAAAAAAAAACAACAACAAACAAACTTAAAAATCAATATCCTCCATGGACCTAGAGACTGTCATACAGAATGAAGTGAGTCAGGAAGAGGAAAACAAATATCATATATTAACACATATATGTGGAATATAGAAAAATGGTACAAATCAACCAGTTTGCAAGGCAGAAATAGAGACACATATGTAGAGAACAAACATACGTGGACACCAAGTGGGGAAAGTGGGGGTTGGGGGGAATGAATTGGGAGACTGGGATTGCCATATATACATTACTATTAAGAAAAAAAAATCAACTTGTACACTTTAAATATATGCAGTTTATTGCAAGTCAATTGCATCCCAATAAAAGTTCTTACAGGAAAAAAAATCAATATCCTACACACTCTGAAACATTTCACAAACTCTGTATTATATTACTTAATAACCGATGATTTGACACATTTTATGAATTTTCCTTTTAATAAGCATATTGTACCATATATCATCCTGTGTTATACCTAAAGTTAGTTCCAAGAAAAAAAAAGTGATATTCCCTGTTGTCTGTCGAAGTTAGTACCCTCAAGACTTCGCAATTCTCAAGTATCAATGAAATTGTTTAATTTTCTATTATAAATTAATGGCTACTTAAATTTAACTCAACAAATGTTTGAGTATTTACTAAGTGCTGGTCATTGTATTGTACTCTAAGTACTCAGACTGAGAGTTGCCAACCACAAGAACTCCAAGACACCAAGTATATTTAATCTTACCATAGCCAAACCATGACTATCATTTAAAAACAGGGTTTTTAAAAAACCAATTATTTCAGGGACTTCCTAGATGGCGCAGTGGTTAAGAATCTGCCTGCCAATGCAGGGGACAGGAGTTTGAGCCCTGCCCCAGGAAGATACCACATGTCACAGAGCAACTAAGCCTGTGCGCTGCAACTACTGAGCCTGAGCTCTAGAGCCCATGAGCCACAACTATTGAGCCCACGTGCCACAACTACTGAAGCCCACGTACCTAGAGCCCGTGCTCCACAACAAGAGAAGCCACCACAATGAGGAGCCCACATACCACAATGAAGAATAGCACCCCATCGCTGCAACTAGAGAAAGCCCGTGTGCAGCAATGAAGACTCAACACAGCCAATAAAAAAATAATAAATCCAATAAATAGAGTAAAAAAAAAACCCAATTATTCTAGACAAACTCAAAAATAAAAAGAGGCAGGCAAATGAATAAAATCTAGCTATCTTGATCTTTCATTTCCAAACTTTTGATAAGAGACATAATACAAGAAAATTTTTTCCTTTATCAATGTAGCTCAAGTAAAATAAGCAAAGGAGGCAGCTGGCACTTGCTCTCACTGCTAACACTGGTTCACATCACAGAGGAAGGAAAAAGTTATTGAAGACCTATTAAACCTTCTGATTTTGTTAACATATGCAATGATTATTTAATTAAAAAATCCAAACTTTCAAAAGGTATACTATTTTTTTTTTTTTCATACTTTTTTTTTTTGGCACACGGGCTTAGTTGCTCCGCAGCATGTGGGATCTTCCTGGAGCTGGGATCGAACCCATGACCTCTGCATTGGCAGGCGGATTCTTAACCACTGCGCCACCTAGGAAGCCCCTATACTACTTTCTTTTCTCAACATAAAGACAAGATATTTTAGGCTTTGCAAGACATTAAGGTTTCTGTCCCAAATGTTTAATCTGTTGTTGCCTGAAAGCAGCAAAAGTCAACATGTGAACAAATGGATGTGATTGTTTTAATAAAATGTTATTTACAAAAACAGACTGCAGGCCAAATGTACCAATCTCTGCTTCAGGCTACTTTTTGATCAAATATTAAGAATTAAAAAAAAAAAAAAAAAAGTCAGTGACAGGGACTTCCTAGGTGGGCAGTGGTTAAGAATCCGCCTGCCAGGCTTCCTAGGTGGCACAGTGTTGGTTAAGAATCTGCCGGCCAAAGCAGGGGATACGGGTTCGATCCCTGCTCCAGGAAGATCCCACATGGCACAGAGCAACTAAGGCTGTGCACCACAACTACTGAAACCCATGCACCTAGAGCCCGTGCTGCGCAACAAGAGAAGCCACGGGCAATGAGGACCGTGCACCACAATGAAGAGTATCCCCTGCTCGCCGCAACTAGAGAAAGCCCGCGTGCAGCAACAAAGACCCAACACAGCCAATAAATAAATAAATACCCCCAAAATTTGATATTAAAAAAAAAAGAATCCACCTGCCAGTGCAGGGGACACAGGTTCGATCCCTGCCCCAGGAAGATACCACATGCCATGGAGCAACAAAGCCCGTGTGCCACAACTATTGAGCCTGTGCTCTAGAGCACATAAGCCACAACTATTGAGCCCATGTGCCGCAACTACTTAAGTGTGAGCGCCTAGAGCCCATGCTCTGCGACAAGGGAAGCCACCACAATGAAAAGAAGCCCCCGCTCGCTGCAACTAGAGAAAGCCCGTGTGCAGCAACCAAGACCCAACACAGTCAGTAAATAAATAAATAAATTTTAAAATTCTCCTAAAAAAAAAAAAAGCTGGTGATGAAAATACACAATTCAAGCTGTTTTCCCTAAAAGACTGTTCTCCCTTCAGATCACAAAAACAAGCAAAAAGCACAAATCTTAAATGCTTGAAAGTTGAATATAATTCTTAATCTAACCTGTATATATTCCACTTTTCAACTTAAAATATTTTAACATCTCTTACCCAATCACACAACTGCTTTCTCCACTTACTACAAGCTCAGTGCACATTTTTTTAAAAAATCTAGTGTGAGTATCCTTTATTAAGGTTAGAAAAAAAAGTCATTTTTTTCTAAAGATAATCTGCTGAAAAAAACTCATGAGAAAAAACTTAAAAAAAAAAACTATTTTAGAGTCAAAACCACTTTTTTTAAATCAACATATTTACATACATTTGAAAAATAGAAGATGTATACAAGACAATGCCTGTGTAAAAACATTTAGTGAACACATGGAGTCATTAGATGAACCAAGGGCCAAAGACTGGGAAACCACTATTACATGCCACCTTTCATGGTACCAGGCACCTCAGGATTAACAGAAAGGTCCTATATTTTAAAGCTGGTTGCTGGAACATATCCCACAGTGAAAAGCCAATTAGAATAAGAATTAAATAGGAGTCATACAAATATGATAAAGTACAATGTACTCTGGCATAAAATCTATGCATATTCTTACTTCTAAATCCTGGGCTCAATTTAATATTTTTGATTGATCTGCTTGATGGTAGAGAATAACAGCAATGAATAAGGTTAGAATGTTACACATAGGATGAGCTCCTTTCCCCTACCTTTAACCGACTTTCTGCAAATAAGTACAGAACAAAGACTAACGTGTTTAAACCTAAGAGCTTCCTAATAAGAGTAGAAAATTTACAAATTAATTAAGATTGAGGGAAAAAAAGCAAGAGCAAAAATTTTGATTCTACCATTTTCTCTAGGATACCTAAGCCTCCAAGGTTCTATTGAGTGAATTTCACCACACAAAACAGTTTCAAAACAGACATTCTGCTATTAAATGGTCACCAGGATTAAACAGGTCAACAACCCATAGCAACATATACAATTCTACTTAAAAATCTGAAACACCTCTTATGGAAAGTTATTTAAACAGGCTTTCCTCTCTTGAATAATCAATGTGACTATAAAGTAAAATTTCACAGAGCTAACCTGTTTTTCATTTTCACCATAACATCAGAAATGTAGAAAAATCCAACTTTCAAAGTACTTTTAGAGTTGACCTTTGAACAGCATGGGTTTTAACTACACAGGTCCAGTTTTTGTGAATGGTAAATACTATACAGTACTACACGACCTGCAGTTGGTTGAATCCTCAGATTCAGAACCACAGATATGTAAGAACAAAGAATCTGGAGGGCTGACTATAAGCTACATGAAGATTTTCCAGTGTTAGGAGGGTTGGCGCTCCAACCCCGTGTTGTTCAAGGGTCAGTTGTACTCCAGAAGTTTAAGTTGGTTGTCTGAAATCCTCACTTCACTTTCCTATAAAATAGCAGTGTAAAAAAAGTGTTTAAGTCTTTAGGCTACAAAAGCCAAAATATGCCCAAAAGTGTATCTGCAAAGAAAATTTACACAAAGTAAATGCTACTATAATACTTATAATTTAAAAGTAATATTAAGAATAAATTTAATAGAATCTAAACATTGATATTCAAGGAACAGAAATCAAGATTAACTGGAAAAAAAGTATGAAATATTAAAATTAAAAAAAAAAAATTCCAAATACTTTCACAGGTTGTAGAGGTTGATGGCAGTGGTTTTTATTGTGGGAGCAGATGTGTCTAACTTCACTTTGAAATCTAGTTTTCATTCCCACAGGTATCTCATTTATAGTGCCCTTCCCCAGAGTAGCTATAGAAAGACAAACAGATACAAAACAAGCTTTTCCTATGTTATACAGGCAAGACCTGGAGGATGAAGGAAAGCATAAAGGATTAAATAACTACTGAATGTGAAAATGAAGCTGATCAGCAGTTAACTGAGCTGTATATGTAAAATGAGGAAGGATTAAAAAGATGGAGAAGAGGCTGCAAATAAGGACCACACAAAAACTACATAGTAAGGATGAAGCAGTGATTTAAAAAGTAAGGGCAATAGGCTATAGGTCATCATCTGTATGAAGCACTTTCAAGATGTATATTATTAACTTAGGTGATGCTCCATCTTCCAGTGCTACAAATGTCAATACAGAAGATCGAAAACTTGTTAGAAAGAATACAAGGCATTCTGAATATCAAGTATTGCCAAAAACTTAAGAGCACGATCTGTGGAGCCAAATTACTTGGGTTGAAATCCCAATTCTGCAACTTACTAGTTGTGTGACCTTTCGTAAGTTATTTACTTTCTGTATTGTATTAAGCTCATCTGTAAAATGGGGGATAAAAATAGAATTCTTCTCAAAGAATTAAAGATTACACGACTTCTATGAAGAGCCTGGAACAGTGCCCGACATGGAGCACTACTACTGTGTGCAAAAAAGAATCTGCAATTATTTTTCTTAATGCACTTACTGGTCAAGCTTTTTGTAGCACCTTCCCAACTTTTGAATCTTCACACCTATACAGATCTAAGGGTCCCAATTACAAGGTTTCAACACTCAAACACAGTTTTCTTTTCACCCTGGATGAATATTTTAGTAAGAGAAATTTATTCAAAGATTTTAAGAAGTATTTTGATAGTATAAATCATGAAACAAACTAGTATAACAAAGACTAACCTTGTGAAGGCTGATGCCCGTGCAGAAAAACTAAATGATGCCGGTCATAAAACAAGCCCTTCTTCATTTCAGTGAGAAGATAGGTTTCTCCTTAGGGAGGACAAAATACTGGTGCCAGAAATAGTTTGCTTTCAAATTATCAAAACAACTCTGACAGTTGAGAATGTTTGGAAGACCACCTGATCTTCAGATTGATTGTCAACCACTACACAAAAAGAATTTTTTGGAATTGTGACAAAACATCAATTAAAAAATCATCTTGCCTTTTAAAGAATGTTATCAGTTTGATACATTTCAGTACAGCTTCCTCTACTCTAATCAAGTTCAGAGCCTAGCTCTATTCCCTTCTGCTCCCCCATTCCAACTATACTGAAAAAACTACATGGCTCCATTAAGTTGATTATGCTCAGTACCCAAAGTAAATTCAGGTCACAAGAATAAGCTTCTGTTCTACATTATGATTAATAAGTTATCTCACTTTTAAAAAATTAAACAACATAAAGGAGACACCATCTGTGATAGAATAATCATATGAGTATTGTTATGTCCTTTTATTTTGGTTATCACTTGTCTTTTTTCTTCTCAGCTCTGCCGACTTAAGAAAGCTGGAGAAATATAAAGCAAAACTCACCTTAACTTTTTTTAATGGGATTTCATTTTCCATCAAATCAATGATTTTTTTTTCAATCACAAAAGCAGAAGAAAATATTTCCCAGATATTAAATGTATTCATGAGGTCATTAAGGGCATAGCCACTTAACAATGATTATGACTACTTAAATTTCTCAGTTTCTTTTTAAAAAAGGGGGGGGGGTAAACTGGGGAATACTTAGAATCCTCTGCCTACCATGGAACCTACTACACGTTGCCACTTGTCAGAGCTGAGAAGAAAAGGGAAGGCTTTAAAAAGCCATCTCTCATTAAATGACTGTATTTTCTCCAAATCTTCTACAATAATCCCTTCTTCCCATACAGAGGAATCTAGGTACTGAGAAATCCTGGCAAGGGAACCACGAATAACCTTCATATACTTAAAAAGATACTTGAATCAACCTACCATTTCTAATACCCTGAGTTATTTAAATATCACCTGCTCTATTCAAACTCCACAAAACTGAAAATGATAAGACTAAGATATAATGAAGGACTTTGACATTTTCATTCATATAATTTTTTATGACAGCAGGCCAATCCTTTTTCCTGGTCTTAGGAATGTGAGCAAGAAGAAAAACAGCTCTTTTCTAAGTAAATGAGTAAAATCTTTGGGAAAATCAAAGTACCCTTTGGCCTTTATGACTGCATTCAAGTTTCTATGAATTCACCATCCACTTTAAACACATTAAGTGTTCAACGTTTGGATTTTATGAACAACCTCATTATTTCCATTAACCAGGAGAAAGAAGAATCTATGGAGTGTGGACTAAAGTACTGTGACACCTCTATTCCCACCCATTTCCTTAAAGGCCATGTGAATAAAGTTAACAGATTTTATGGCAATGCTTATGAGAGCAAAAAGGAGAGAAGAGTTATAGCACTTAAAACTCCTCCCACAAAACTATCTGTAGAGACAATAGAATTATGTGGAAAAGCACAAACTATAAAGCAAGTTCAACAGAAATGCCATAGCCCTGTACTGTTTACTAAGGACAACAACCTCTTGAGAATTTCAGGGCCCAATCTAAAGGGGCTTCAATAAGCACTAGACCAACAAAAGATCAAAGTGAGTAAGTAAGCTTAACATTAGCAAAATTCCACATCATCAAGACTGGAAAACAACTGACTGGTTTGACTTTTCAATTTACTTTCGGTCAGAAAAAGTCCTTCTGAAAAAACGTCAGGAAAAAAGTCCTTACCAAAGGTTAACTAAAGAAAGTCACTCACAATTGCGAGATTTGAAGTCCATACCACTCAAATTCAGGCAAAAACTCACAACACAGAGGGAAGGAGGAAAAAAAAAAAAAACCAAATCACTCTGTCTTAAAAAAAAAAAAAAAGGAAAGGAAAGAAAAAGAAAATCACTGTTAATTAGTTGCCTCAATAGAAGAAAATGTTTTAGTCAGACCTCACTGCTGATAGGGTTGTTTCTGAATGCCTGAATGCTGAGCCAGACATACAGATTCATGTATCAACAACACGTGACCAGTCCTGTACCCTGCGTTTTTATAACGCTAACTGATATAGAATATAGATAGTTCACACAAACATACCCTTTCACAGTTAATTTTACATTTTAGGCTCTTTTTCTATTTTCATTTAAAGGGGCAATCGTGGCATCGGATAATTCGAGATCTGTGGAGGGTATACTATTCTCCCTTTGAGGTAGTGCAAAAAGAGATCTTAGATTAATGAACGAGAAAAGCCGTTAACTCAAAATAACCGCTCCACGTCAAACTAAGGGATATCCTACTCCACGGTTTCTCAATTCACAGGGAAAGGAAAGGTGGTCGAGTTCAAGTAAGTTAGCGATTTCACAGCCTAAAGTAAATACGTACACGATTTTCCGTTTCAAAGGGCAGTTTCTGCTTTCTTTTTAAAATCATCAATAGATCACAATGGGACCTCTGTTAATCTAGACATCTCTTGGTTACTTCAAAAGTACCGGGAAAGAAAAAAAAGACGCAAAGAAGGTCTTGCCCTGCTACTGCCCACCGTCTCGCGAACACGTCGCGAGTCCTTAAGGGAAGCAGCTGGATTCTGGCAACGTGGGCACCAGCCGGGGCCAGGGCACCGCCCGGGAGACCCGCGGCCGGAAACGCCCCCGCAAGTGGCGCGCCCCGCCGCCCCTGCCCCAAGCACCGGCCGGACGCCGCGCCGCAGAGGGGCCGCCGCCGGGTGTTGAGGGAGGCGCCGGCCGCCCGCGCCCCTCCCCCGCCCGCAGCGGAAGCGTCTCCGGTTTGAAAGATGCCGCCGCCGCCGCCCCCAGCCCGCCGAGCCACAAAGGGCCAAGCCCCCTCCCGCCGCGGCTCTCCTACCCCAATTCCGCCACAGGTCGTCCCGGGGTCCCCCCGCCCGGCGCTGGCGACGCCTGCTCACCCGAGTCCCTCAGTCCCGAGGGCTGGGATCCGGTGCAGCCGGCGGCCCCGAAGACACTGGGCCCCTCAGGCGCGGCGGCGGGGGCGTGGCCCTCCCGCCGCGGCTAGGGCCGGGGTCTCGCCTCCGCCTCCCTCCGAGGAAGGCTGGCGCCGCCGCCTCCCCTTCCTTCCGGTTTCCCCTCGCGCCCTCCCTCGGCCAGTCCGTCCTGAGCGGAAAGCAGCGTCCTCTCTGGGCGCCGCTGCACGCTCCACAAGGCCCGACCACCGCCAGACTCCTCCCCCGGGAGCCGCGCAGCCCGCCCGCGCCGCCTCGTCAGCCCCGGGGCCGCGCGACGCGCGGCTCTCCGCTCCCGCCCCGCCCCTGAGGCGCGCTCTCGCCCCCTTGGCGGGCCCCCTCCGAGGCCCGGGAAGGCGCGGACAGCAGACCGTGGGCCAGCCTTCGCCAGGTTTCCCTTCCTGCTGCTCGCGCACGCCTAGCGGCACAAACGTCGCTTTTGCAGTTTCCCGGGTTCTTGAGAACCCCCCTCGCCCGCCCTTACCCTCGCTTCCCCCGCCCTTTTCCTTTGCGGGATCCCACCGGAAAGCCAAAACAATTGGGTCTGCGCAGGCGCGTGGAGGAAGCGGAAAGAGCAGGAAGGGCGGGGAAGGCGCGAGGGGACTGAAAAGCGCTTTTGAAGGGGTTTCCCGGAGAAGGTCAGCGGAGAGTCCGTGGAGGACGCGTGCGCGGCGGAGGGGTCGCCCACGAGACGCGCGGCCTGGGGCGCCAGGGGTTTCGGGAGGTGGAGGCTTCAGGCCTAGCCTGACGAAAAGAGAGGCCGGAGAAATTCAGTGCTGGGAAATGCGGATAGCAGAACACCAAATTTTATGCCGTAGACTGATTGTTACCCCTTTGAAATACAGAAATTTGCAGGCTTAGTCGGGGAGTGGGAATGAGGAGGACTAGACAACTCCAGACCAGGGAAGAAAGGGAGATGGTGGGCGGCTGGCTGAGTGGGCTTTGTCTCTTCGACCCCTTCTCTCCAAAACGCTCCCCACTTAGGGGAGTTCCGTTTTCTTGACCTCATCAAGAGACGCTTCACGTCCTGGTCTCAAGGCCGAGGAAAAACTCCGAAGCAGCACCTGAAAGAGCTTGCGGTTCTGGGGAGGCTCTGCACGGCAAGCCTTGAGCTAGTTTGTACTGCAGTGCAGCGGCTACCCGCTCCCTGCAGTCAGTTCCAAAGGAGAGCCTTCAGCTTCACAAAGCGAAGGCTTTGTAGCATCTGTAGGCTGTGGCCCACACTGGTGTGGTTAACTTGGTACGGCTTGTTAGCCAGCAGGAAGTCGTAAATTTACTCTCATTTGATGTAAGTTATTCATAGATCAAAAATTGTCAGAAATGCCCACAAAGGCTACACCCACCTTCGTAACTTCCATTCTTGGCACAAGTCCAATCTGGAGAATGTACGTGACCAATTAGAAACTAAATGCATACACGTTACTAAGAGCCTTTCTTTAGGCCAGATTAAATCAACTGAATACACACCAAGATATACATATCTGGGAATACTGACAAAGGATTTTCCTGTAGAATCTAGAAACTAGATTAATTCAACAAATCTTTATTGACTGTCCAGTATGTTATCACTCTGCTTAGTCTGATTACATGTTTACATGTTTTGATATTTAACAACAATGAAGCTATACAAAAGATTCTGTCATTTAACAAACACTTGAGTTCCTATCCTGTGCCAGACTGCAACCTGGAGATGCAAAGCCTAAACAAGAAGGCAGAAACAAAAGAGTTTGTGTTACCTTCTCTAGAGGACTGACAGCCGTTTAAGATTTTTAAGGAAGAAAATATCTTGATAAGATTTTAGAAAAATAATTCTGAAGCATGGTGGATACTGGACCGGATGCAGGGATACTATATAGTTAGGCGGCTGTAAAAATAGTCCAGACAGGAGGTGGAGAGAGAGTCCAAACTAATGCAGTGGCAGCAAGGATAGTGAAACAGATGAACTTGAAACTAGCTAGATATAATAAACAAGACTTGGTTACTATGAGGATGAGGGAAAATATGAAGTGAAGGATGACTGAGTTTTCCAGTTAGGGTGACTAGATAGTAGTATCAGTAACTATAGGAAAAGTGGCTAATTGTGAGCATGAAAGAGAGTACTAAAAAGGTGTCATTTTAATAGCTGTACCATTAGGAATGCATATGGCTGCAAATAAAAAAGACTCTATTGCAATGGCTTAAAGAAGGGTCTATTTAGTCACATAAGTGTAGGTAGTCGGTTACCCTTGATTCAACATCTCAAGAACAGGAGAACCACAATTCCTGTGATTCTCATGACATTTCTCTCATGGTTGCAAGGTGGTTGCAGCAGTTTTGGTCTTTACACCATTGTTCAAGGCAAGGAAGATAGGGAAAGGAGTGGCTTCAGCTACCTTTTTCTTTTTCTGTTTTTTTTTCCAGGAAAGTAAAAGCATTCTCAGGATAATACTCCATACCCCCAACTCAGCAGACTTTCACATACATTTCATTTTCTAGAACTGTAATTCGGCCAGCTATAGCTATGAGGCCTTAGTTTTCACAAGCTCTAGCAAAAGGCTATCTGGGTCAGACAAATAGCAGTCTGCTACTTAGTTAATATTTACAGCAGCACTTTTTAACATTTAAAACACTGGGCTGGTAGGCTGGGTTGAAGCTTCTAGATTTTCAAAGAAGCCAGTCTTTTTGGTGTTTTATCTTAACTGGGAAAAGAACGGGTTGAACATTTATCCTCAAATATTTATACTTGTTTGCCATTCCTTCCCTCCTCAAAGTTTCCATCCCCTTAAAAATCCTCAGAAGGGACTGGAACAATCAGGAAGAAGGGGCTGCTGCAGGCAGAGGAGGCTGACTCCTGACAGCTGCGGTGGTATAAAAACTGTAGGGTGCTTGGCATTGTAAGCATCACCATCACCTTGACTTTGTACAGATTTCACCTCCTAGCTTGGAAGTGGAACAGTCACAGCTAGTTTGAGTGTCCAGTTTAGGGAGATCATAAATCAGTATTTTCTATCTATTATAGTAACTTTTTGCAATGGAAAGTAGCTCCCATGTGATGTATATTCCAAACTAGGCACATGACATTGTTTCAAGAATTCCTTTTTAGTTAATAAGGCATTTTCTTTCAATTAAGTGCCAATGGCCATGGAACAGAGTCCTCCTAAGACTGCATTTTAAACATTGTCACAATTCTAGAAAAGAAAGAAAACAGAAATGATTTCCTGGGAAAATAAAGATGCAACTACACATTTTCTAAAGTTGAATCTTCACTTAACCATTTCTGATGTTATAAATCATAATCACTTAAGATATAAAGATAATCTAAAATATTCTTAATGTTCATTTTAACCTACTTAAAAACCTTGGACTTGGGGGAGGAAGTTAACACGCTATCTGTGAAGTGGGACAGTACACCACCCAGAGTTCATTGAACCTGCAACTGCAGAACTGCAGATAGGGCCCGCTATAAAGCTCTATGGACTTAGAGAAGGGTCAGTGCCCCTAACCCCCATGTGTCCAAGGGTCAACTGTACACCCTCGCCATCTTGCTCCCCTGTAATAACACAGAAAAAAATCTAGTTAAAATGGACATCATTATTACGGGGTAGCACAAGGGAGTTCTTATTAATATACAGAACAGTTCTGTATATTAATTATGGTATAATCATAAATATATACATGATAAAATTTAATAGAACTACATATAACACCTACCAAAAAATGAGTGTATATAAAAGGTGATGAAATCTGAGTAAGGCCTATAGTCTAATTAATTGCACTGTGCCAATGTCAGTGTCCTAGTTTTGATAATATACTATACTTAAATAAGATGTTACCACTGTAGGAAGTTGGGTGATGGGTATACAAGGAACTCTCTGTACTATTTCTGTAACTTCTTCTGAGTCTATAATTATTTCAAGATAAAAAGTTTTAGAAAGTGGATATCATTCATTCAAACAAAGATTTATTTTAGTACCCTAGGATACAGAGATAAAAGACTCATAGAGGAACAGGAACATGGGAGGAAAAGACCCAAGCAAATCAACAGTAGGGTAAATTCTGTGAAAGCAATATGCACACAGTGTTATAAGAATACATAAGAAGAACAAGAAAATCAAAGTTTTTTCAGCAAAAGTGGCGCAGGGTAGGTAGAAAAAGAAGGGAACCAGCAGAGGAACATAGCAGGGGTCAAGGACAGAGGTTTAGCCAAACAAGCTGGTAGGTTTCACTATTATGTTTTCATTGTACACAGTATTTTTAACTCACACCCCTTCTGATGATTATAATTAATTTTTTTTATAATATAAGCTCCATGAACATAGAAGCCCTTTTCATATCTTGTTGACTCTCCAATGCCTTACACAGCTAGTGTCTAGGCACTCATAAATATTTGCTGGGTGAACAAGGTCATTAGCCATGACTAGAACATGGAGTATTTGTGGGGGAATGACAGGGTATCTGGAGAGGAAAGCAAGAGGTAGATACAGATCATGAAATTGCTTATAGGTTGTTTGGACTCTATCCAAAAGTTAATGGGGACCTAGCACTGGAATCAGTTTTGTGTTTTAGAAAGACAGTAGGAATAGCAGAGTAGAAGCAAAAAGTAGCAGTGTCCCAAAAAGTCAAAATGCAACCTGAGCAGTCTGCATGTTAGCAGAGGAAGGCAAGCTAGGCTATTAGTAATTGCAGGTCTCACTCAAGGGATAGTATGTCTGCCAGCCTCTGAGTGTCTGAGGGCTTTGTTCTGCACCAATGATAATAAAAACAAAACAAAATCTAACTCTTGGTGAGTACTTATTATGTGCCAGGCACTTTATATTAATTCGTTTGATCCTTACAACAGCTATATGAGTTTTCTGTTATTGTCTCCACTTTACAGTTGAAGTGACTGAGGCACAAAGAAGTTGAGTAACTCACTCTAGATCACACTACTAATAAATTAGCAGAGCCAGGATTAAAATCTAGGCTGTCTGGCACCAGAGTTTATGATTTTAACTACTCTTTTACTGCTTTCTTTCCTCCTAGCCATTGCTTCCTTCTGTCACTTGGAATATTAGGAACTACCATATCATCTCAGCAACATGGCTTAAGTAGTATGAGCAGGAATGAAAAGGAGGTGATTTTTCATCTCCCTTCTCTTGGATTAACAGATAGGAAAAATATTTCCCAGAATCTTCAGCAAAGTTCCTCTTATATTGATATCTTCTTTCCCAGGATAATGAGATTGCTGTAATTGATTTTCAGACATTGATGGGGCTAGAGGGGGAAACGACTCACTTTCTCTGAGCACACTGCTTTTCTTTATCTGCACAAAATTGTGGTTCTCCCAATAAGGAAGAAGTAGGTGAGACCACTGGTAAAACCACCAACACTACCTGCTACAAAGACAATCAACCCATGAGACCAACGTGGTAAACAAGAGTATCCTACAGGAAGGTCACTGGACTGGGTTTTATCCTCAACTTGCCATTCAGTAGCTACATTTTCCTGGCAAGTTATTTAACCTCTCTGAGCCTATATCCTCATATTAAAAAAGGGCATACTATGCCTTAAGATTGTATAAGGATTCAAGACAATATAAAGTGCCTAGCACACAGTGGTCATTTAATAAGTAACAGTAATTAAAATTATGTTCTTTTCCACATGTGAAACAGAGAATTACTATATGGTCCAGCAATTCCACTACTAAGTATATACGCAAAAGAACTAAAAGCAGGGACTCAAGCATATATTTGTACACCCATGTACATAACAGTATGATAGCCAAAAGGTAGAAACAAATGTCCATCAATAGATGTATGGAGAGGGACTTCCTAGGTGGTGCAGTGGTTAAGAATCCGCCTGCCAATGCAGGGGACACAGGTTTGATCCCTGCCCCAGGAAGATACCACATGCCAAGGAGCAACTAAGCCCGTGTGCCACAACTATTGAGCCTGTGTGCCACAACTATTGAAGCCCATGCTCCTAGAGCCCATGCTCCGCAACAAGAGAAGCCACCAAAATGAGGAGCCTACGCACCACAATGAAGAGTAGGCCCTGCTTGATGCACCTAGAGAAAGCCCGTGTGCAGCAATGAAGACCCAACACAGCCAATAAAAATAAATACATAGATACATAAATAGCTAAGTAAATAAATTTATAAAAAAATAGATATATAGAGAAACAAAATTTGATATCTACATTGGAATATTATTGCAATGGGAATAGACTATTATTCAGCCTTTAAAAAGAAGAAAACCAACACATGCTACATTATGGATAAACCTTGAAGACATTATGCTGAGTGAAATAAGATAGGCAGAAAAGGATAAACGTTATATGATTCCACTTATATGAGGTAGACAGAGTAGTCAAATTCATAGGACAGAAAAGTAGAATGGTAGTTGTCAGGGACTGGTGGGAGGAGAATGAGGAGTTCCTGTTTAGTGCATACAGAGTTTCTGTTTGGGGATGATGAAAAAATTCTGAATACAGATAGTGGTGATTGCACAACATTGCGAATGTACTTAATGCAACTGAATTGTATGCTTAAAATGATAATTTGTTAGTACATTTTACCAAAAAAAAAAAAGGTTAAAGCAAAACAACAACAAGAAAACATTGGAGAGAGGCCTGGCTTTGTCACTTACTAGATCTGTGATCTAACGCAGATTACCTAACCTACCCAAGCCTCAGTTTCTTCATTTATAGATTGGGAAAAATAATATTAGTACCTACTTCCTGGCTCTATTGTGATATTAAAGTGAGATAACTTGGCAAAGTATTACTTTGTCTTATGCTTAATTCTTCTTGGCTTCAAAGGAAAGTACTCTAATTCTAAAAATCATGAAAGTCTTTAGTACTCTATCTAGCAAAACTGTTACTGTCACAGTGGCAGAGAGAAAATGTGCATTTTTAATAGTTGGCTGGATTGTATGGTAGGAATATGTAACTTTAGTTTTGTAAAAAACTGCCACACTCTCTTCCATAGCAGCTGTACCATTTTGCATTCCCACCAGCAGTGAGGGAGAGTTACTGTTGCTCTACATCCTCACTAGCCTTTGGTGTTGTCGGTGTTCCAGATTTTGGCCATTCCAACAGGTGTGTAGTTGTATCTCGTTTTAATTCTCATTTCCCTAGTGACATAATGATGTGGAACATCTTTTCACATGTTTACTTGCCATTTGTATATCTTCTTTGGTGAGGCATCTGTTAAGGTCTATGACCTCTTTTTAAATAGGGGTGTTGAATCTCAGGTGTCCTCATCTTAAAATAGAGATGATAATAATAACACCCATTTGGAATCCTGAGCAGAAAACACACAGTTCACTAACAGGACCTTAATGCAAAAACAGCAACCACCATCTAACCTCAGACACCCCACCCAACACAAAAATGCCTCAGTTGGCACAAAAACATCCTTACATCAGAAGTCTAGTTGGAATCTATGGACCAGGTAGTACCACTCTATGTTTCATTCTTAACATCTTCTAGCACTGCCTCAAATTCAAAGGTTCCCTGTAAGCTGGCATTTCTGGGACACTTTCATTCCAGTCCTTCTCCCTGCTGACCTACCTACCAGCTCTTTCAACCATGCAACCTGGAAGCCCTGTTTGGCTAAGCACAAGCCACCATATCCCTCACCCTATTTACTGAATAGTTATTGAAGCTTGTTCCCTCCTAAGAACACTCCTGTCCTGAGCTGCCCTCATAAGGAGGGTCTTCATTCTCCCACGCACTCCAGGGCTGAGACATGGCAACTAGCATGTGGCAGATCCAAGTTTTCTGGGGACTGAAGATTATAAAATTTGGGGGACTCTTTAAAAAAAATCACATTAGGAATATAAACATCTTGTGATGTTTCTATCTCTCACCTTGCTGGTCAATTTGCCACATTCATTGAGGACATGGGAACCTCTAAACGACTACAATATGAAAGTCGTGAAATGAAGTAGAATACAGCGGGGCCCTCCTGGGTACAAAAGCCTTTCTGTGACCACCATTTCTGGTTTGTAGAAAAATATTTTAGTCTAGATTTTCCCTAAGTTCCAAAGAGCAGATTCAAACAGTTACTAACTAGGGAAGTGAGGGAACACAGAAACAAAGGAAAAGCAAGCTCAACATAACTTTTTCCATGATTGTTAGCTTAAGCTAATGCCTTGATTTATGACTCCAAACTGTCCAGATAATGTCCTGTGGCTTCAACCAGCTAGCCTCAAGCAGACTTAAAATTGATGACACCTGGAGGGTCAGTTAAGAACTGAAGCTCCTGAACCATCACAGAGGCTCTAAGTACAGAATAAAATGTCTCAACTATTGATTTTGCTCTCTCCTAGAAAGCAGTTAAGAGATCACAAGACCACGATTTATTAGCTTGCTTTGCAGGAACACATATATCAATCATAGTCACCAATGACACATCAAGTCACAGGAATCCAGGAAGTCTGCCACTAAGGTCTTATCAGGAAGCTGAAATCACAAAGAACTTTTACCTTTGTTGCCTTTAAAAACCTTGCACCACTTTGAGACCTCCCTGGTGGTGTAGTGGTTAAGAATCCACCTGCCAATGCAGGGGACACGGGTTTGAGCCCTGGTCCAGTAAGATTCCACATGCTGCAGAGCAACCTAGCCCGTGTGCCACAACTACTGACCCTGCGCTCTAGAGCCCTCGAGCCACAACTACTGAGTCCATGTGCGAAAACTACTGAAGCCCGCATGCCTAGAGCCCGTGATCCACAAGAGAAGCCACTACAATGAGAAGCCAGCACACCACAATGACTAGCCCACAACTAGGGAAAGCCCATGCGCAGCAACAAAGACCCAACACAGCCAAAACAAACAAACAAACAAAAACCAAAAACCTTGCGCTCCAGCCAGCCAGCAAAATGGATCTGAGATGAGTCCAGGTCTCCCATCTTTTGGGTTGGTGCCTCTTTGACAAATACTGTAAACCTTTCTTTGCTCCAAACTCTGATATTTCATTTTATTTGGCCTCACTGTGTGCCAGGTACACAAACTTGGGTTCAACAACAGAGGGGGTGACTCATACAAAACCCCAGCCTCCCAGATCTTTTCCTTTCTCAGTGCAAATGACCTTCATGACCACAGGACTTCAGCAAACCAATGGCTACGCTGTGGACCTTGTTACAACTTAACAACTGCTCCAACTCTGAAATCCTAAACTTTAAATTTCCATTCTCAGATCACAAATGCCCTCCTCTAGCTCTTTCATTCTCATGTATAAGACCTCCATTACTTTTTCTTAACTTGATCAGCTCATCTCTGACATTACTTTCTCTTCCTGACTACATGCTAGGCCACTAAGTAGGGTGAGGTGAGGCACCTAGGGAGCACAATTTATGGAGGCACTCACACTCAGGGTCACACAAGTGCAGGGTATACATCATGTGTCATGATGTATTACTTTAACTTCTCACCATTACACTGAACTTCTTTGAACCTTTGACTTCTCTTCCCACAAGCCCTAAAAAGCCACAGTCCTTGATCCATCTAACCATTGTGTCTCTCCCAAGTGACTGAAAATGACTAGGCAAGTGACACAACACTGCAGATGAAGGCCAATGCAAATTACTGAATCCCACCTTAGGTCAGCTCGCAACTCTCCTAGCAGCTCTTTTGCATGTCTGTAAATTACTGCTCTTTCCAATCCATGGGGAAATACGGCAGACATTGTTAGTACTATTCCTGCCCCTCTTGACTGAAAATATAGTAATAACAAGGTCATCAGATGCTAATGCACTCAAATTCCTGCCTTCAGGATTTCATTTCCCTCCGACCTCAGACTTTCTTCTGTCCAAGGCCATGCACTGCAACCAGTTCTGGCTACTCTCTCGTTCTCAGAACATCGTCCTAACAGCCCTCTCTCTCCACTATTGGTAATGTCTCCCAGTCTCTCTATCCCCGAGACAAATATACCTCAAATTCTTTTTTCAAAAACGAAACTCACAATCCTGCTTACACCCCATCTCCCCTGCACTACTGTTCTATGGCATTGGTTCCACTCGCACACAGAGTACTCTGTATGTGCCAGCTTCCTCTTCTAACTGCCCATCCATCACCCCACAGACGACTTTCAGCGCCTTCCAGTCCCACCACTTCCCCCGACCACTAGCATCCTCATTGCCAGAGCCCTTTCCCCCGAGATGTTGCTCTTAGCAGCATTAAGCACACTTGTTCACCCCACCTGTGTGAATCTTCTTCCCCTCAGATCTGTCCTCCATCCAAGTTGACCTCCTTCCTCTCTGCCTCTGCTCGGTCAGCTTCTTTTCCTTAAGTGTCAGCGGCTTTAAGCTCAACGAAGGAAGGAGCCCAGGAGCTCAGAGGAGTAGCCATCACCCGTCCTAACTCAACACACTCAGAGGAGGGGGCAGTCCGGGAGACCGAGGGGGACAGACGGGCTCTGTCCTCTAGAAGAGCCAAGGCCAAGGGCACCCCGAGGCAGCGTGCAGAGGACTGCTCTCCTTCATCAAGTCTCACCACTGGCTTCTTCCAGCGTCTTCAGTGGGAGCCTCCGGGTACAAGGGCTTGCACAGGACACATGCGCAGAATGGCCAGGGGCGGGGATGGGGGCGGTGCCTACGGAAGAGGCTGCACGTGCCGTCTAGTTGCCCAAATAAAGGCTGGAGCCTCCGCCAAGGGCAGCATAGACCCTCCCGGTTACAGAGGTCGGACCAGTGTGGGTCGTGTGCGCCACCATAGAGGCTGCCAGTCGCAGAGGTCCAGCTAGAGCAGGTCGGTGTCTTGAATGGGAGTGCGGGTCGTGCTGGGCGCGGGGGTGCAGGGTGTGGGGGTCGTGGGGACAGACTGGCTTGCGGGGAGAGGGGTGTATTATGAGACGCGGAGCCCCGGGCCCTGGACTCCTGGACTGAGGACAGGTTCTGCCCAGGCGGAGGCTGGGGGGCAGGCTCGAGAGGCTGCAGACAGGGGCAGTGCAGCCGGGGCCTAAGCCCCCCTCTTCTAGAGCAGCCGCTGGGCATGGCCCCTGGCGTTTGGCGCCCAGCACTGGGTACCATGCGCCTCCAAGGCCTCATCTCCCCAAGGTGCTCCTCCCTGGGGAGCCAGACTTGCTCAGCACCACGCGGGCCCGGGGCTCTGGGCGCTGCTCCCTTGGTCGTAACGCAGGGCAGCGCCCCATGTCCCCATCCTAGGCAAGTGGGGAGAGAAAGTAAGGGACCTGCCACCCATTCTCCCAGTTCTGATGGAGGACAAGGATGGCTTTCTTCCTTCACAGCCCTTTACTGGGCAGAGTGCAGGTCTCTTTTCCTAACCACAAACACCTGTTTTTCAGCCTGGAAAATGAACTCTTCAGGAAACAACGAAAATTGTGAGGGCAGTAACTCCAGACCTTTCTTTTATGTGTACCCCATGGCCCAACAGCCTCTCCTGGGTCCCTGGTACCAGAATCCCACCTATAATCCACTCTGCGTTCCTGGGGCAGGTAAGGAATCTGAATCCCCAAAGAGGTTCATTGGGATTAGGGACCCTCCCTGTAAACCCAAGCCTGAAGGTTTTCTAACACCCGTGTCCATTACCTCCCCTTCCTCACCCTGTGCTCACGCCAAGGAGATTGTGGCAGTGCATGGGGCAGTGTTCCTAGTTCCGGTTAACAGGGAACATTCGAATTCTAGCTATATGCCTGTTCCTCTGCTAAATCCTAGAAATCGGTTTTCTCATTTGACCTCAACCCATGAGCTAGGTATTGTTGCTGTCTTTGCTCTCCAAATGAGGGAACTGAGGCTCCCAGCCAGTGACTGGCCCAGGGTCACAAAGTAATCCAACCAGAGCCTCCTTGTGTTGTGAGACCAGTCTGGCTGCAAGAGCACTTTAGAGCTCCTAGTCCCTATACTTTTTTTGACAAGGCCTAAAGGTTCTAAAAGCTGTTATGGGGAGGTCAGAAAAGTACTCTGGAGGAAGAATGACCAGCAAGACTTGAAAATGTTTGGAAGGGAGACCTCGAGGATTTCATTCAGTGCATGGGGGGAAGAGGCTTTAGGCAGGCGGGAGGATCAATGGGGTGATTCTCCCATCTCCACCTCCCAGTAGGAAAGATAATGTTAAACTTGCTCTTCTGAGTATCCTGCTGGAGATAAAGCATAAAGCGTGCTGTATATACTGTGTAACTTTTCCAAGGAGAAAACTAGGTGTGATGATGAGAGCTTTTGAATTCATCAGTCACTGTTCCAGCTCAATAGTAGTCACAGTCTGAGCAAGAGGGACTTGTGCCAGCTTATGGCCTGTGACCTACAATTCTTCACTGTGTCTCTACCTGGCAGATGTTGGGCTAGCCCCTACACATGAGCCAGTTCCTTCAAGAAATTTTACTATGTATAAATTCTGGGCTCTGTTTCTCTGGAGATCACCTAATTAGTACAGATGTTGAAATGCTATTTTGAAATGGTGCAGAGAAAGGAACTGTGTGAGGAAAAGTGTTGAGTACAGAGGGTAGGAAGTTCTGAGAGAAAGCAAATTATATTGTATCTTCAACATTCTTTGAATTAACAGGTTGAGATGCTATACCTCTGTGGTTTTTCCACACCATTCCACTTAAGGTTATTTATCCTTTAGAGCTGTGGTTTAGGAGAAGTAAAGTGGTGAGTGCTGGGAGTAGGAATAAAATTTGTACTTTTTAAAAAAATTGCAACATAATTCAGATTTTAGTGAAGAAAGAAATGTATAAAATTCCAAGAGTGAAGCCACTTCTGGTTGGCTAGATGGGGACTCAAAACACATAATTCATTTTTTAGTCTGTTTCCTTCTATTTCTAGGTTTTGGCTTTCTCTGTGTTGGCTTCATTGTCAGCCATTATTTCAAAGCAGCAAAGATGGTCACAGCATTTCCAGGCCTGTAATGATTCTGTGACTAGTGATCCAAGAGAAGAGCCCACACTTCCAATATTTTCAACAAGAGTTCCAAATCTGACCCTCCATGGACTGGCTTTGAAGTTATCTGTCTCTGTAGTTACATGAACTTCCTTCTGTGGCTTCTAACCTCTTATGACAATGTTGAAACCCAAGCTGAGATTTCCTTTTCCTTCAATAAAGGAAAATACACATAAGCATATGCTTATACAAATAAATTAAGCCAGATAGTAGAGGCACACGAATACATTCCTCAACAGTGAAACTGAGTTCATAAGATCAACTGCACAATATTGGGTAAATTGCTTCATGAACACTGATTTGAATATAACTATTGCTTCTTTTACATAGCTGGTAGACGTTTTATCTTAGCTTCATTTGTCAGTTGTACAGATCTGTCTCGCAAAGTCAAATGCCTTTCCCCAAAATGTATGAGAGAAATATGTCTGGCATTATTGACACCACTGCAGTGGTTACCCCTAAAGTTTGGAAATGGGGGAAGATGTGTGTGAATGAATAGTGCTGAATACATTGGCTTAGAAAGGATTTTAAATCCAAAGAACTTTTGTTCCCTTTTGCTCTGTAAGGCCTGATTTTATTTTTTTATTATTTATTTATTTTCTTATTTATTTTATTGGCTGTGTTGTGTCTTTTTTTTTTTTTTTTTTTTTTTAGCTGTGCGCGGGCTTTCTTCAGTTGTGGTGAGTGGAGCAGGGATCAAACCCGTGTCCCCTGCATTGGCAGGCGGATTCTTAACCACTGCGCCACTTAGGAAGCCTTGATTTTATTCTTTTTGCAACCATGACAAGCCTGAGTTATGCCTGGTATACGCTTGGTCTCTTTTAAAAGGCTACAGAGTAGGGGCTGATATTCTTAATATGCCAACGAACCAACCTGGGAACCAACCAGCTGGAACAGATGCCTACTCTAGTGCTGTTCTAGTGTGAAGAAGGGTTCTGAAGGCCCCACTGTTCTAGTTATTGCTCCTTCATTGGTTGACTCCTGCGGATATCCAGGGAGGAACTGGCAGCTGTTACCAACTGATGTAGAGAAAACTCAATATTTTAACAATTGGTGAGGCTGGACAGGTGTGTACTGGTTGAATGTTGTGACTGGCTGTAGGAGACAAAATGGCTAACTATCCCATTCTCTTTCTAGGTTTCACAAATGGAAGTCTGTACTTTCCATATCCAGTGGTGCTCAGTGAGTATCCTGGCTTCCTCGTCCCTCAGTCCCTGTTGCCCACTACTCTTAACCGAAGACCCACAGTCCCTATGTTTTATAACACAGCGCAATTCTGAGAATATGGTGGCTATGGGAGAAAAATGAAAACGAAACACACACAAACTGAACCTCAACAGGCTGAAAACATGAATAAAAAACAAGGCATGCACTCAGAAGGTGACAGCCGTGACACAGAGAGAGTGACCAGTATCCCTACTACTAATATTGACATTGAAACGGACAACACTCATCAAGAAACAGATGGGGCTTTGACTTCTGTTGCCCAGAAGAGGGAGCTACATGGCAAGAGCCCTTCTAATAACACTCTGTATAGAAACACACCACAAGCAATCTATGCATCCGAGAGAGAACAAAGGAGGCTAGAACAGGGCAAAGGATCCTCTATAATAAAACTCTGGAAATCACTGAAAGAAACTGTGGGTTCGTATGATGTAGCTTATGGTAAAGCCATGCCAGAGAACATGCTGCAGCACGACAGAAGTTCACAGGGTCCCTGTGAAAGTAGAGGTGTGCTCGGTAACCCCCCTGAGGTTGGCGACTGCCCTGCGCAGGAAGATAATGGACACAGAGCTCTCCAGCTGGAGCAGTGTCCTGCTGTTAGAGATGATGAGATGTTAGAGTCAGGATCTGTCAACGAGATGAACGTCAGTGAAGAAGAGAAGCGATATGCAGCTGTTTCCCAAAACCCATCACCTCCAAATGACACAGGTGAGATCCAGCATAGCCTGAACTCAAAATTGGACCAGTCTACTGGAGATATCAACAAGCTTCATCAGGAATGGCCACTCTGTGCCAGTGTGGAAGCAGTTAAAGGCCCGAGCCTACATTCAGAATCTCAGAAACTCCTTGCTGTAGGGGAAAGTATGCCAGAGAACAGCAGTCATGGCTTCTCTGAGAATGTGAGTGAAGAGGAAGAGGTAGAGAGCAACAGATACCCAGAGGGGGGTGTTCCATCCCCTACCTGCTTGGCCCAGCTCAACAAAGTAGATGCGGCCACCCAGTGTGATACAAGTTGGTTTGACACACAATCGGAGAAATCCCACGAGCTGTCACCAGAAAGTGGCAGGAAGGGAGGAGAACAGATGCGGAACAGAAACCAGGATGAAGATGAAGTTGATGAGGTAGAGAACAATGGCTGTGAGGGGGACGTTCCCTCCCCTTCCTTGTTGGCCCAGTTTGCCAAAGTAGTTGAAGGAATCCAGTGTGACATGAGTTGGTATGAAGCACAGGTAGAGAAATCCCCCCAGCAGATGCCTTCCAGAGGTGAAGGGACCTCCCCAGACAGTACAACCAAAGCATCATGGGAAAAAACAGTGAGGAATAGGAAATTAAGTGCAGATAAAGATGACCTGATCGTGAACAATGAGACTGGGGAGGTGTATAATGAGAACTTGAAAATGTATTCAAAGATTAAAAAGTCTGTGAAAGGCAGGAAGCTGAAAGACCTGAGCAGCTTCTCAAAGGTTAAGACAGCCTATTTATTGAAGAAAAGTGCTGCCTTGACCATTGTGCTTGCTGAGGATTCAGAAGACTCTGAGTTGGAAGAGGAAGTTGAAATGGAAGAGGTAGAATGCCTCCTTGAAGAGTTGAGTCCACAGGGCCCTCTGACATCTTCCAAAGGAAGGTCATATCACAAGGCTGGCAGCATAATCAGGATGTCACCTGAGACCTCTGTCCCTCCACAACTTATGGTCTGGCCCACCAGAAATAAGTACAAGTTATTATGAGCTCATGGTGAATATGAGCGTGTGCCTGTGGTTTACCAGTTGAAACGACAGGATGGCTGTGGAAGCACTGGTGTCAGGCTCCAAAAAAAACACACCATGGCCAAGCCAGAGGGACTGCGGTCCAGGAGAGCCTCTCACGAATCACTGAAATGTAAGTGACTAGTGGGTTCATCCTATTTGGTTGTCTGTGGCAGTTCCATACCAAGTCCTGGATACAAAGGCAGCTGCAGATGAATAGCATTTCTCTGTTTTGAAAGTATGTTGTCACTTAAGCTGTAGGTGCCCACGGGCATAGGATTTGCAAAGAGACTCCTGTTAGAATTCCTGCATCCTAGGAAACTGCAATGCAATGTGAAACAAAGTGCTCTAGTATAGGCTTGTAAAGAGCTGGGTGGTGGTAAGGAGAGTTGGGCTGAGATAGTCAGGAGGACATTGATCCAGCTGCATTGCTGAGAATGGGCAGTCCATGTGGAGGCAGTGGATCTTCACACAGTTTTGGGTTCTGTGGTTTGGAGGTAAGAGGAGAAAGTTTGCAGTGGGATTGGAGGCAGCAGCATGAGCTCCAGAGGGCAGGATTCTGCTTGAGACCATCCTGCCAGAGGGAAGACTTGTGAGGAATTGGGAAAGAGGCCAAGGAGAATGGGGTAAAGTAGTAGTGTTTCTCTTCACTTACAGATTTTTATCCTGTAGGCAATAAGGGGCTAATCCAGACTGAGTAGAGAAATGAGACAAAGAAACATGCTTTGTCTTCAACCGGTAGTATTCTATGGTAGGAAGTAGTGGAGAGTGCCTATCTGGATTTTTTTTAATTTTATTTTTTGGCCCCATGGCATACAGGATCTTAGTTCCCTGACCAGGGCTTGAACCCGGGCCTCCTGCATTGGAAGGTGGAGTCTTAACCACTGGACTGCCAGGGAAGTTCCCTAAAACCAGTTTTATGCAACAAAAAGTATTGCAATTCAACAAAACAAAGTGGTGAGGGTACTGACTCACATGGGAGTATAAGATAGAGACATGTGAGAGGAGTAACACAATTGAATATTTTAAAAAGGACTGGAGTTTGAACTTGAGTACATAGTAAAAATGGTAATATCCATGGAAAAGAGTCAACTTGGGAAGAGAAGCTGTATTGCCTTTCCGTGTGGGTTGTGGGTGGGAGAAGCATTAAGATTGAGGGATTGGGACTAGCAGCCCGCCCACAGCTGGTTGAAGCTTGAGTTTGGGCCATCCTATGACTGGTTGGGACACAGCTGACAGAAGGGGGGAGGGCCCAAAGGAGAGCTTTGGGAGATGATTACATCTGGGGTGCAAAGAACGAAGCAAAGCAGGTAAGTGAAGAATGGGATGCATAAGGGCCCCAGGAAAGTTTAAATAAGTTCCAGTCTTAGTCCCCAAACCTACAAATTTAAGCCTACCACTTCCATTTAAAAGCTGGGGTATTGTCACACCTTAACTCTTGGCTGTTGTCATGACCTCATGCTCAGTAATTTGGAAGGGGTTTTTAAAAACAGGGTGACTTTACAATATGAGCAGAGTTTTTTTGGCTTTGGTATGTTTAGTCCCTGCTTATAAAAAAGGGCAAGAGAGTGTTCTGGGCCACTGTGCTTAGAGACCTCTTATGCATAAGAGATGGAAGCACTGTGTAAGCTCCGTAACAAATGGGACCATTACAGATGTGTGAGTCCTAGATCATGGTGTCTAACATTGTAAAGTGAATAAACTAAAACACTGGCCACCTTACCTTTAGTCTTCTCGAAGTCTTATCTGCTCCTGCATTCCCATGTCATTTTCCATCAGAGCGTGTATGAGTCTTTTTCTATTTTGGGAAATAACATTGGTTATACATTTACCCCTCCCTTCTTAATACTGTAGTTTAGTGGTTTCTCAGCACTTTCTCTTTTGGCCATGTCTGAAAGAAAGTCTGGGGAATTCCCTGGTGGTCCAATGGTTAGGACTCCTTGCTTTCACTGCCAGGGGCCCTGGTTCCATGCCTGGTTGGGGAACTAAGATTCCATAAGCTGCGCAGCACGGCCAAAATAAAAAGAAAAGTCTGACCGAGTCGTCCTGTGAAGATAATGGGAACTTCAGTTTACTCCAGGTTACAGAGTCAAGATTTTAATTTCCACACTGAAGGCTCTCTTCTATAAATTGTCTGTTATTATGTTTGCCAATGATATTTTTGCTGCCAAGAACTATAGAATGATATAGAATAGCATCATGAAAAACAGGTTAATTTCTTGAAAGATGTGTTGTTTTTTTATTTATTTTTTCCTTTTGGTTTTTAAGCAACTTGCATTATTTAATGTATGAATCACTTCTTCCCTCAGGTCACTGTGAGAGATCAAAAATCAAGGTCCCTTACAAAGTAACAGATGTGAGGCAGATGCTATAAAGTTTAGGAACTATCCAGCAGCTCTAGACGTTGATGTCTATTCTGTGTCCAGTTTGTCTTATGATTTGCTTTTTGGACTTTATTTGTTTGGGGTTTCCTACTTGGTGCCTGGTCTGCCCTCCAAAACTAACACTGCTTATGGGTAATGACAGACGGCAGAGTTCTACCTGGGTAACAGACATACCTTGTAAGGAAGGCCCTACCTTACAAGATTAGAGCCAAAGCCTTTCAATTCTGTGTAATGTTATTTTTATGCTGGTTTTCACACTTAACTCCTGATACTGTTAATGGTAGTATATTGTGGGTTACATGGGATTTTGTAAGTGATCCTGGCAGTTTCATTCTTGGTGTCCCAACTTAGAGCTGGGTACTAGAAGCTCAGTGTCTTCCTTAGGGGGCAGTAGCTTGACAGGCTTCCCTTCACACAGAGTCTTGGCATTGGGTAACCCTGCCTCACCTCAACTCCTAGTCCTGGAGTAGCTTGATGGCCCCTTAAGGGCCATTTCTGCCCTGGACTGGTCATAAAGGGAAGAATGATAACTAAGCTCAGGCAAAATGTCAAGACCTTTGGCTTTATCCTAAACATGGAAACTAAAGACACTGGTTATGATTCTCTGTATAATATCTTGAGTCTGTTACACAACTGATTTAAGGAAATGTATTCCATTGTTATTTCACAGGAAACAAATCACTGAGTTCCAGCTTCAAGGGAGAGCTAAATATTGCATATGTGATCTCGCTTGATTGAACTATTAAAGCATTATATCAGAAAACAAGTTAAGAAAACGTGACACTGTAGCGACTTTGGAACTATAAGTTGTAAAACAGCAAATGAATTGCAAAAGTGTGTGATTCTTAAGCATTTTCTTCTCTCAAAATGGCCACATCACTCATGACAGTACCAGCTGTCATGAATCGTTTGTCTTGTAATCTCCAAGGACCTTTACATAAGGAGAAAAGGATGGTGGAGCTGAGGACAGAATAAAAAGATTAAGCATTCCCCATAAAGAGGAACTATCTTGAAGATAGAAAGGATGCTGATTCATTTGTTTATAAATGGAGGCCAGGCACATAGTATAGGTCCACTGATAGATATTTCCATGGGTGGCCTGTAGCATCATATGTTTTACTTTCAACTAGAGTAGAGTCCTAGGAATAAAGGAAACTTTAGGCAAACAAAAGATCTTTATACTAAGAAACTAGGACCTAGATGGTCAATTTGTAGAACCAATCCCCCAATAAATGGTGTAGGTTAGGGCTGTGACTATGTCCTAAAAAGATTTTTATGTGGTTGGGGGCTTTCCCACAGTTATCTGAAAGAACAGGGCAGATGTGAGAAGATGGCGGTGCCTCCAAGAAAGGCTTTCTGGGGGATAGTATGGACAGTATTTTGATATATATGAATGGGTCCACTCAGTGTTGCTTCTGAGTTACCCTGTGATGAAAATGTCCTATAGAAAAATGTCCTTTAACTCCCTGTATTAACCGAGTATCCCTCAAGATGGATTAAGGAGATGGTAAAAAGTGATTAAGCACTGCATTTTTTCAGATGAGAAGCAAAAGATGTGTTTCCAAGGCTGGTCTTATGAGGCCCATGACTTTAACCCCTACTTAAAGATTTTTTTTAGATACTCCAAGAAAACACCTCACTCCTATCCCCACCCAAGGCTGGATTATGTGACACTCCTGTGTGTTCCAGTATCACCTGTCTTCACTTTCATAGCCCATTTCATGACATGACAGATGAAACTTGTAACATTCTTACCCTCATCAAAGGAGACCATATATTCCTTGGGGCCATGGATTAGTGTAGCCAATGCAGTATCCCCATGGAAGAGTATAGAGCCTCGGACAACATATATATTCAGGTATTTGTGAATGAATGGCTTAGTGTTAATTTATTAGATTAACAAACTGGGCCTTGTGGGTTGGACCCTGGAAGATGGGGAAGATGATAATGCCAGTATATGGAAGAGGAAGCACAAAGACAGAGGAGAGGACCAATGGACATTTTCCTGCTTTGTAATCCTCTCCAAAGTCTTGCCTTTATCCTAGAGGAGAGATGAAAGGTCAAGTATAAACCTGGAAAATGGAGTCTAAAATGAAGGATAATTCCTGACCACACCTACCTTCATCTACCCTAGTGGCCATTGTACCTCTGTGGCAGGTGGAGTTCCTTAGGACCAGACTCTAAGATGGATGCAGGAAATTTAATTTGGGTGCAGGAAAATTTAATGGGGAGTGCTTTAGGGAATAACATCTCTGAGGATACAAAGAAAGCATGATTAAGCAGAGAGGGGAGTCTGTGTGTGATGCAGGCACAACGAAGGCACTGGCCAATTCCACTGAGAGCTCATGAGTTGTAATGACCCCGCAGAATTTTCCCAGTTGGGGCAAAATCTTACACCCCTGTATAGACCAGTCATTGTGATGTAGGATGCCCCTGGAAATGAGTCATGGACTTGAATAGGGTAGCTGTCTTCAAGAAAGAACAATCCCTGGAAAGGGGAAGTTGTTTGCAACTGTTAACTGAAGTCAGCTGTTAATCAGCAGTTGGGAGAATAAATATTTCAGCCCTGAAGTCAGGGGTGGTAGTTAGGAGGCAAATACAAGGGGCACAATACAGCAGCCACTGCAACTTCCAAATCCTGTTCCAACTGGAAAACGTAACCATGCTTTTAATAAATTCCCACTAACAACACTATGTGTGGCGTGTTGTTAGAAGCTGAGACTACAACACAAAACAAGATGGTCTCTGCCCTCAAGAATCTTCCAGACATGTGGGCAGGCACTAATTACCACAATGTAGTGGCTTAAAACAATAACCATCAGCTTCTTTCTGGCCTGGCATGTAAAAAGATTAGAAGTCTTCACTCTGTCCTAACAAGTAAAAAGCTAAACAAACTAATCATCAAATCTTAAATCTGTCAGAAAATTGTGGTCACAGAGCACACCGCTGACCCAGAAATTGGAGAGATGGGCAGATGCAGAGTCAAAACTTACTGGTGCAGAAATCTCTGTGGGAACCAGTGCAGTGTTGGATACTTTGCTACCTGCCAGAAAAAAAACACCTCAGGTTTTAAAATTTTCATGTGTTCTGATCACCTAAATAGTCACCCTTTGAAAAGGCTAAACTGTCTTGTAACATAATCTAATCATCGGGGTAAAATCCCTTGAAGTAACAGTTCTACAGGTTTGGGCAGGAAACCTTGGGGACTGGTTTTACAGTTGTGCCTACCACAACCATGACAGGCTGATAAGATACGTTGGTAAAGGGAGGGCTGCTTCTTTTGACTTCCTTAATAGGAGTAGAGAGGACTGAGTTTGCGGGGAGAGGTTTTAGGATGAAGAAATTTGATCAGCTTTATGGGCTCAGCAGTCTGGGAATTAGAGCAGCAGAGGAAGAGTTTGGTTTGAGGTTCTTTTGGGTAAGCTGGGCAAAAAACCCCCACAGGTCAAGGGAGATAACAGGCTTAACTGATGGACCACAGAATGTAGGCCAGAAATAAAAGACAGAGAAACCTGGAGTGAGGGAGAAGGGATGGGAATTAACTTGCAGGGGCTTCAGTGAATGGAGAGATTCTAGTTAAAGCAGAAAGTGGAGAAAGGCTTTAGTATGACGTTAAACATTTAGATCAGTGGTTCTTCAAATCTGGTCCCCAAAACCAACAGCATCAGCATCATTTGGGAACTTGTTAGAAATGCAAATTCCCCAGTCCATTCCAGAATTAGAAAATCAGAGATTCTGAAACTAGGAGTAGGGCACCAGAATCTGTTTCAACAAGCACTCCATGTGATTTTGATACCCCATAAGCTTGAGAATCATTGATATTGTTCTTCCATATTGTAATAGAATGTTTATCACGAATGGGATGCCAGCAGGAGAAAGAAAATTCCTGGAAGGAGAATTTTCTGCTGCATGCTGAGCTAGAAATGCCAAGAATAAGTGTAAGGCATTGCTTGAATTAACTGGCCTTAGGGTTTTCAGGAAGAACAAGTCCTGGGCCATTTCAGCAAATTGTGTCATTGAGATAAACTTTTCAAGGCCAAGACTAGGAGCAGTTACTGAGGAGAGTATGGAAAGAGTCAGCCTGACCGCATCAGTTATTCTTTAAAGAGGGAGGAATCCAACCCCTAGGAAAAAAGGCTCGGGAGCGGGAACAGTGAGTTCCTGGGACCCTGAGTGATGAAAGCAGCAAGAGACCCTGATGGAGAGGAAAGGACACTTGCTCTGAAAGCACACTTGCTCATGAGCAAGATCTGTCTCCTTTGGCTCAGCAAGAACAGACGCCCTCTCCTAGCTGCAGGCACCGTCCCAACCTGCTGAGCTGCCTCAGCTGCAGCAGTCAGAGACAGAAGCTCTCGTGTAGGCTGTGCTTAGCCAACAGGATGAGGATATATTTTGGGATGAGGGTAGCTGACCCAGTACAGTAATTCCTAAATAATTTTTCTGAATTAATTATTCTGGGAATAATAATAATCATGGGACAATGGCAATAAGTGGTAAGGAAGTAAAAGACATGATTGTTCATTGTTATTATAGGATAGCCCTTCCCCCTAAAAAACTCAACCAAACATGACAGTGATTTATGAACTCAAGACTTCTATGTGCAGCAAAGACCAACATGCTTTACACTGCTGATTTGAAAAATGAAAAACAAAAACAGTGCAGACAAATGTGTATGGTATGCTAGCATTTGTGTTAAAAAAGAGAAAAAACATTTGCTTGTGATGCACAAAATATTTCTGGATGACTTCACAAGAGACTGGTAAAATTGATAGCCATTGGGAAAGGGAACTGAGTAGCTGGAGGAGAGAAAAGTTTTTCATGATTAAACCTTATATACCTTTTATAATTTTTTTTTTGACTGCACCACGTGGCTTGCAGGATCTTAATTCCCCGACCAGGGACTGAACCTGGGGCACGGCAGGTGGAAGTGCAGACTCCTAACCATTGGACAACCAGGGAATCCCCCTTATATACCTTTTAAATTTGGATTGTGTAAGTATAGTATTATGATTCAAAATAAATGAGTATTTTTTAAACAAATAAAATAATCAGCTTTTATAAGTCAAGCCTGAAATCTATGGGCATTAAGTAGCCCCACCATAGAAGGTGGAAGCTGCGGCAGCACCTGGAGGAGCTTCCCCAGAGATTCCCTTAGTCTGGCCCCCCTTCCAGAAGCATTTCTAAGGAATCAGGACCCACAATGATCAGCAGGGAGGAGGACAATGAGAAAAACTTTCCAGCCTGATATCAGCCTCTGTCCAGAGCAAGCACCTGGCAAGATACAACTCACTCTCCTGAGGGTCACATCTTTACTGGAAGGTAGGTCAGAATTTGCACCTGTGACACCAAACCTCCTCCTCTCTTGGTGTCTCTCTCTCCTATTCCTCTCCGATTTCACATTCCTCCACATTCTTCTGATCTTTGGCCACAGTGTTTGATTTTGAGAAGACAATGTTCAACAAGTCAAGCTCTTGTCATTCTGAGTCTGAACTTTCATTTGACTTGGAAGACTTATGCTTTCGTTTTTTCTTCTTTTTCTTTTCTTTCTTCTTTTTCTTATGCTTTTCTTTCTTCTTTTTTTTCTTGTGTTTCTCTTTACATTCTGAGGAACTGGAGCTGCTCCCATCTTCATCTGATGTTGAATCCTCCAGTAACTGTTTTAACTGTTGTATCCTAAACACATAAGATTGACCAAAGAACCATATTCAACATAATTTAAAAAACTTCTTTAGATAAAAATGTAAGAACAGTAGTGATGTCACAAATCATCACCTCATTAAAGACTACCTATTTTTATTTTGGGATGTTTTCCCTATTATTGTCTATATCCATACCTATTTTACATGACTATAACCAATGTACAAGCCATTTTGTATTCTAAAGTTCATACTAGGTCATCTTCCTCCTCAACAATTACAATTCAATATCACCAATTTGAAAAAAAAAAACAAAACAAAAACCAAACATCTTGTTTTTTCACCCTATCTTTATTCATGTCCAAGAATAATTTTTAACAATAGCTCAGATCCTTAAAGACATTGGAGAAGATAAAGTAAACATATGAAAGAGACTCAATCATATAGTAGAACTAGATACCACAATGTGGGTAACATCAATTATCAGTGACATGAGTGGGCTGCGCCAAGCCCACTGCTTTAAGTTAACCCAAGGAGTACAGGCTGTCCTGCTCATTCCCTACATACTGGCCTTCTCAGGGGTTACTCCTGCTCTCCAAACATTTCACAATTAAAATACCATATTTATTAAACCATTTCTCCAATATTGGAATGGTTGTTCTAACTTTATATAATTTCAGACTTTAAGAGGATATTGTTATCATCAGGACAACCTCACCTTACATCCTTTTCATGTCTTTTATTCTCTCGTATGATGTCATACATGGGATCTTCATGTGCCTTAAGAGTGAGAAAAGGTTAACGTTGGGTTAGGCTTCATGCATCGTTAGTTAAACATTAAATCCCTATGTTACTAAAAGCCAGGTATTCTTTTCCAGTTGGTTGTTCAAATGTTCTAATCCTTCCTAAGGGTCACCAGCATGGCAAACTCACTGAAGCTGTGAAAATAATTTTCCACTTAGAAAAACACAGGAGGGAACTCCCCAGTGGTTCGAACTCCGTCCTTTCACTGCAGAGGCCCCGGGTTCAATCCCTGGTCAGGGAACTAGGATCCCACAAGCCATGCAGCATGATCAAAAAAAGAAAAAAACAAAACAAACAAACAAAAAAGAAAAATACTGATATAATTTAAATATCCTTTATAAAGAAATAAACCATGGCAGAATCATGAAAAACTATTCAAGGAAGAAATTTTGAGGCAGCTCTCTTTGTTCTATGTGGATGCATGACCAAGAAATAGTATTAAGAGAAACAAGTGAATTATAAAATTATATATAAGAATGAAACATTTATAGGTACACAAAAATATATAAGTATCCCAAACAAAGTCTGGAAGTATACTGGAGGTATAGATAATTTTAAATGAACTACTTAAAAATAAGAACACATGTACAGGAAATGTTATGGTATGTGAATTATCTCATTTTAAAAAAGAATAAATGTTTATTACAGAAATTTTAGATATTATCAGAAAATTAAGTTTTAAAAAAATCTACTACTTCACTACCCAGGGATAACAGTAATATTAACATTCCGTCTCTCTTTTTCTTTTTCTTTTTCTTTTTTTTTTTTGGCCACATCATGGAGCTTGTGGGATCTTAATTCCCCAACCAGGGACTGAACCTGCACCCACAGCAGTGAAAGCACTGAGTCCTAACCACTGGACCACCTGGGAATTTCCTGGTCTTTTTAAATCATTATTCATAATTTATGAAAAATTATAATCATACTATATATATATAAAACTCCATTACTTTTCACTTATGTTTTCATGAACATTTTCCCATGATATTACACATTCTTCTAAAACATAACTCCTAATGGCTCAGTAATTTGTTACAGTAATTTATGTTGATATGTTGGACTATTGTTTCCTGTTTTTCTTTAGTTTCCATTTTTCTAATCAAATAAATCCTTATACATACATAAACAGTTGTGTATATATAAATGTTCTCTTATATCCTTAAGGTAAATTCTTGGAAGTGGGATTTCTGAGTCAAAATGAGTATATTTAGGGCCTTCCCTAGTGATCCACTAGTTAAGACTCCAGGCTTCCACTGCAGGGGGTATGGGTTCAATTCCTGGTTGGGGAACTAAGATCCCACTTTTCTCATGGTGAAGGAGTATATTTAAAGTTTTTGAGATTTATCAACAAACTGTGTTCTATAGTATCTGTAAAAATTGTTATTCCACCTAGAAGTGGAATGAATGATCCAAAATAAGTTATTTCAGATTATTAAAATGAAAAAACATCTTAAATGTCTTAAAAACTGGAGAATGTCTGTTGACTCCAGCTTGATAGATGTTAATAACTTTAGTATATGCAGACAGCTACATATTTCACTTGACAGAAGCAGTTACCGAATCGTGAATTTACACCCTGGGAAGTGACTCTGTTAAAATAAAGTGAGGAAATGATAGATTTATTTTACTGTCACGTAAAGAGCATATATAATTTACATATACACTTCTAGCTTATAGTTTTGTTTTGTTTTTTTTTGTATTTGTAGTTGTATTTGTGGTAGTATGGCCACACTATATATTTTTTTAAGAACATTTATTGAGATATAATTGACATACAATAAACTGCATATACTTAAAGTATACAATTTGATTTTTTTTTTAATCAGTAATGTATATATGGCAATCTCAATCTCCCCATAACTTATAGTTTAAAGACATATAATCTTTAGGTAAAGTCTGGAAAACTAAAACCCTGATTTTAGTTATTAAACATGATTTTTTTATACAGTAAGTTGAAAAAAGTGATTGAATAAATAACAATGTCTGCTTCAGAAAAAGAATCACCATTCCCAAGGTATAAGCAAATAACACTTTAATAAGTTTTTTGTTAAGAAAACTAATCTGTCACAAAAAGGTATAGGCATACCTCGTTTTACTGCACTTCACTTTATTACACTTGGCAGATATTTCACTTTTTTACAAACTGAAATTTTGTGGCAACTCTGTGCTGAGTAAGTCTATCAGCATCATTTTTCCAACAGTATTTGCTCACTCCATGTCACTGTGTCACATTTTGGTAATTCTCACAACACTGCAAACTTTTTCATTATTATTACATTTCTTAGGGCGATCTGTGATCAGTGATCTTTGATGTTAGTACTACAACTCTCTAAAGGCTCAGATGATGGTTAGCATTTTTTAGCAAGAAAGTATTTTTAAATTAAGTTAGGTACTTTGTTTTTTTTAGACAGAATGCTATTGCATACTTAACAGACTACAGTATAGTGTAAACATGACTTTTATATGTATTTGGAAATAAAAAAATTTGTGTGATTCACTATATTGTGATATTCGCTTTATGTGGTTCTAGATATTACGAAAACCGAACTTGCAATATCTCCGAGGTGTGCCTATAGTTTAACACAAATGTAGCCAACACCAGATACTTTGGCCCAACAGCTTCTGGGAATGTATTTTGTGTGAATTTGCAGTTCACTGATTACTGCCTATTTCACTGATATTCACTATCTCTGATAAATGTAAATTGACATGGTGGGGCTATACTTACTACTCTGAACTGTTCTAACTTTTGGTTGCCTTTGATAAAAAAGGGGCATTCTTTGTCGCCCGTTCGGTGACCATACCGTTTACAGCGCCAACCTGAAAACAAAGAAAAGAGGAAATATTTCTGTAAGACAACACAGTTTCCTTTAATGAAGACAAAGAATCAGTAGATCATATTAAAGTTTTTCTTCATTAAAATCCAGTTCTAAAAGCAAATGCAATCAATGAATGAACCATAGATCCTAAAAAACAAACGGAAACTACAGATCTTCCTAGACTTATGATGGGGTTACATCCAATAAACCCATTGTAAGTTGAAAATATCATAAGTCGAAAATGCACTAAATACACCTAACCTACTGAATATCACAGTTTAGCCTAGCCTACCTTAAATGCACTTAGAACACCTACATTAGCGTACAGTTGGACAAAATCATCTAACACAAAGCCTATTTTATAATAAAGTGTTGAATTTCTCATGTAATTTATTGAATAATGTATTGAAAGTGAAAAACAAAATGGCTGTATATGGGAACATAATTTTGAGAGCTGGATCTCAGGAAACCACTGAAAAATAATGAAGTTTGGGGGTTCTCTGTTGATTGTCTCTGAGCTGTCCCTGTCTTTATCTCTGACAACATTTAAATTCAGGAAAGAAGGATAATACTTCTTCAAACCAATATCTTTCTTTGTGTTCAAAACTCTCTTACCTTGAGAGGAAAGGTGATCCTTACTAATCAAAATGTGGTCCATGGACAAGCAAAATCAACAACACATGGGAGATTGTTAGAAATGAAGAGTATTAGGCCTATCCCAGAAATACTGACACATACCTGAACTTCAAAAGATTTACTGGTGATTTGTAGACACATTAAAGTTTGAGAACCATTGTTCTAGATAATATTACAATCAATAAAACCAATGAAAGTATGCATGTGTATATGTATATCTTTGGAATGAATCCAAATTTTGTGGTGCCTGAGCTTAGATTATTTGGTGGGGTGGGGGTGGACAGGGCTCTTTAGGAAAAAAAATCTTGCCTTTGCAAATTTTACAAAATATATGCCCTAATCAACACATCACTGTGGTCCCTACAGGTCTTTGAAAGGCACAAGTGAGGGACACTGAAACTTAAGCTTCATTTACTTCTTGATAAAACTGGATCTGGTCCCAACCCCAAACTTTTATTTTCCAAGTCAATACAAATAACTATAAAATACTAAGTGAAATGCAACTAATCACCTCATCAAACAGAGCAGTGGTTTTCAAATTTAAAAAAAAAGCCATAGACTTCTGGCTAAAGATGACAGACTAAACACATTCATCTACTTTCACTCCCTTCCTGAGACTCCATAAAAATGACAATGAAGAGAATTCTTTTCAAAAGGAATAATCCAGGAAGTATCTCAAGAAGCCCCAAGTAACAACCTCCATAAATCTCTTCCTCCATAAAAGCACTGGAAATAGTTGCAAATTTTTCCAAATCAACTTATTTGAAAACTTGAAAATTAACCAAAGGCTTAATCTAAAGAGCATTAATTAAAGAGCATTATTGAAAGAAAACCTAGTGAGCCTTGGTGAGAATAGCAGGATTTCTGGCATTTTAATTGGGCTTACTCCCAACCCTCTTCCCTACTTCCACAACAGTCTTAAAAACAAGCAGCTCTGCAACCAAGACTGCTGTGAGAAGCAGCAGTGTCATACCCTCTGAAGAGGGAAGACTGGACTTTCAGCACCTCAAAAAGCCCTAACCTCTGAACACAGAGCCACACTGGCAGGGTATTGTTGCTATATGACTAGTCATGTAGTTTGTTCTACAGAAAAAGTCCTATCCCCAGGATATTTGTCAAAAATAATCACCTGCAATTGTTTAACATCACAGCTCATAACGGCAGTGATATCAATGGGTAAACAAGAGTCCAACCAAAAGTTTAAACGGAAGATCTGGGGAACGAGATGTCCATAGAGGGCTCTCAAAAATTCTAACATAATCCTGGGAAACTACAAATCTATACACATGTGTAAGGCTATGTGAATGCATAGAAAAGGGCTGAGAAGGCCTTATTTTCTCACTTCTGGCTCACCATTAAGATCTGTCCAAGAAGTCACTGAAGGCTAAGACAGACATGTAAACCAAACCACATGAGCATTTGAGGCTTGTCTTAGCACACACATATAACCTCTTGGCAAAAAGTAGAAGGCTTCTCAGATCAATGCATTTAAGGAAATCTCTGTCATATTATTAGCTGACCTCTAAGCTAATGTAGGAGAGACTTCAGTGGCAATACACTACAGGGAACACAGACTTACAGAATTACTGCAGGAAAGTCACTAAAAATAAAGAAAGGAACAATAACAAAACCTGAGTAGAAGGGAGAATTTGATTTTCCAGGCCACCTTATATTATCTAAAATGTGCAGTTTTCACCAAAAAATTGCAAAACACACAAAGCAACAGCAAGTCCAGATATTGGACTTCCTAAACAAAGACTTTAAATCAGCTGTCATAAATAAGTTCGAAGAACTAAAAGAAATTACATCTAAAGAATTGAAGAAAAGTTTGAAAGTGACATCTTAGCAAATAGAGATTATAATAAAAAGACAAAAATTATAAAAATTAATAAAAAATAAATTCTGCAGTTGAAAAGCACAATAATCAAACTGAAAAATTAACTGGAAGGTCTTAACAACAGATTTAAGATGGCAGAACAAAGAATAAGCAAACCTGAAGATAGGTAATAACAGATAATCCAGTCTGAGGAACAGAAAGAAAAAATAATGAAGAAAACTGGCCAGAGACTCAGAGACCTGTGGGATATGGTCAAGTTTCACAGCATATATATAAAGAGAATCTCAGAAAGAAAGGAGTGCTAGAGAGTGTGGAATGTTTTAAGAAATAATGGCCAAAAACTTCCTTTCTACAAATCCACGAAGCTCAATGAACTCCAAGTAGGATGAATTCAAAGAGATCCATTATAGGTAAACTGTTAAAAAGCCAAAGATAACAAGAAATTTTTAAAAGCAATGAAAGAAAAACAACTCATTACATATACGCAATCCTCAATAAGATTATCAGATGACTTCTTTTCACAAACCATGGAGACCAGAAGGCAGTAGAATAACATATTCAAAGTGCTGAAAGAATGACTATCAAGCAAGAATTCTATAGCCAGCAAAATTATCCTTTAGAAATAAAGGGGAACTTAAGATTGCTCAGATAAAATCTGAAAATTTATTGCTAATGGACTTGCCCTACAGAAAATAACAAAGCTGAAATGATGAAAGCATACTAGGCAGTTACTCAAATCCACAGGAAATACAGAGCACCAGTAAAGGTAACTACATAGGTAATTATAAAAGACACTATCAATACTTTTTTGGTAATTCTTTTATTCTCCTATCTCATTTTAAAACAACTACATAAACAATTATAAAATAGTGATGATTGGCTTATAATATATAAAAATGTAATTTGTATGACAATATTACCACAAAGGAGGGGGAGAGAATGGAGCTATATAGGAACAAAGTTTCTGTACTCTATTGAAATTATATTAGTATTAATCTGAACAAAAATCAAAAGTCAGATATTGGCAGAATGGATAAAAAATGTTTTCCAAGTATAACACACAAACTTTAGATTCAAAAACAAAATTAAATTGAAAGTAAGAGGATGAAAAGAGATACAAATAAAGCAGTGCTTACAGGAAATTTATAGCTTTGAATGCCAATATTAGAAAAGGACAAAGATCTCAAATCACTACTCTAAGGTTCAATTCAAAAATCTAATTGAAAGAGAGCTGGAGTGGCTATACTAATATCAGAGAAAACAGGCTCTAAGGCAAAAATTGTTACAAGAGACAAAAAATGACATTTTATAATGATATAAGGGTCAATCTATCAAGAAAATATAACACTTATAAATATATATGCACCTAACAGCAGAGTCCCAAATAGATGAAGCAATAATTGACAAAACTGAAGGGAAAACTAGATAATGCAACAATAATAATTAGAGACTTCAATATTCCACAATAGATAAAACAGAGAGAATATCAACAATGACATAGAAGACTGAAGCAATACTCTAAACTAACTAGACCTCACAGATATCTATAGAACATTCAGTCACCCCGAAAGAGCAGAATACACATTCTTTTCAGGACCACATGGAACATTATCCAGAATGGAGCACATGCTAGGCTATAAAACAATAATTAATACATTTAAAAGGATTCAAAGCATACAAAGTATGTTCTCCAACCACAAAGAAGACAAATTAGAAAGCAACAATAGTAGGAAACTTGGGGAATCTACAAATATGTAGAAATTAAACAACACATTTCTAAACAATCCATGGGTCAAAGAAGAAATTTCAAGAAAAATTAAAAAGTATTTTGATTTGAACAAAAATTAAACATATGAGATGCAGATAAAGCAGTGCTTAGAGGGAAATGTATAGCTTTAAATGCCTATATTAGAAAAGAATGAAGATCTCAAATCAATAAGGTACAATTAAAAAATTGTAGAAAACAAAGTGACCCAAACCAAAGGCAAGCAGAAGGAGGAAATAATAATGAACTACTGGCATTACTGGCATGTGCTATGCCACCGATGAACCTCAAAAATATTATTCAAAAAGAAAGAAACCATCACACTTATAATACACTTACATGTGAAATCTAAAAAAAAAATCAAGCTCATAGATTGGTTGTTGCTAGAGGCAGGGGTGGATATGGGGGTGGATGAAATGGGTGAAGAGGGTCAAAAGGTACAAAATTCCAGTTATAACATTAAGTCATGGAGATGTAATGTACAGCATGGTGATTATAGTTCATACTATACTGCATATCTGAAAGTTGCTAAGAGAGAAGATCTTGAAAAACTTGGTAACTATGTATGGTGACAGATGTTAACTAGATTTATTGTAGTGATCATTTCACAATATATACAAATGTCAAATCATTATGTTGTATACCTGAAACTAATATAACATTGTGTCAGTTATACCTCAATTAAAAAAAAAGATGAAACTCATGCAAAAGGGAAAAAAGGGAATTAATTGAAAACAAACAGGGGCTTCCCTGGTGATGCAGTGGTTAAGAATCTGCCTGCCAATGCATGGGACACAGGTTTGATCCCTGGCCCAGGAAGATCCTACAACTAAGCCTGTGTGCTACAACTACTGAGCCTGCATGCTGCAACTACTGAGCCCATGTGCTGCAATGAGAGGCTATCGCAATGAGAAGCCCTCACACTGCACAGCAACCAAGACCCAACACAGCCAAAAAAAAAAGAAAAAAAAGGAGACTACAAATTGTATGAATGTATTTATATATGATATATCCAAAAAAGCCACATTGATAAAGACAATAGATTAATGGCTGTCTGGGGCTGGAAATGGGGATTAACTGGAAATAGTCATGAGGAATCTTAATGAGGAGATAAAATTTTCTAAAACTTATTTCTGGCAATGGTTGCACATACTCAGTAGTTACTAAAAAAAATCACTGTATTGTATGCTTAAAATGGGTGAACTTCATAATATATTTTTTTATTGCAGTTTTATATATATATATATAAAACTTCAATAAAGCATTTTTCAAAAGGCCACAAACCCAAAAGGACAGGGAAAAAGCCAAAAGAGTCAAATGCAAAAAAAATGTTGGCTATCACAATGCAGATAGAGTAATAGTAGAGGCAACTGAGGTGGGATGAATTGGGAGACAGGCATTGCCATATATACATTACTAATAAGAAAAAAATATCAAATTGTATACTTTAAATACATGCAGTTAATTTTATGTCAATTATATCTCAATAAAAGGTCTGGAAAAAAAATACTAAATGAAGAGCAGACACCAGAAAATTGAACTCGAAGGCACCAGAGGGGAGAACTGAGAATCAACTCAATTTCTATTTGCAGAACCTCCAAAGAGCTCAGGAATTGAGCTCTAAATTGAGCTCTGAGCACCAGATACCTCTGAAAATAAAGGTAAAGGAGGAGCTGAAATAAGGAGGATTGATTAAAAGTCCAAGGGCAACTCTTACTAGCCCTGGTAGAAGAAAGTTTATTGTCTGAAAAAGATAAAGCATAGGATCTCTGGCAAAAGGACACCAGATACATGTGAAGGCAAGATGCCACAGTAAATATAAAAGATTACATGAAGAGTAGCATAGACATATATATACTACCAACTGTAAAATAGATAGCTAGTGGGAAGTTGCTGTATAACAAAGGGAGATCAACTCGATGATGGCTGATGCCTTAGAGGGCCCGGACAGGGAGGGTGGGGGGGAGTCGCGAGAGGGAGGGGATTTGGGGATGTGTGTATAAATACAGCTGATTCACTTTGGTGTACCTCATAAGCTGGTACAAGAGTGTAAAGCAATTATATTCCAATAAAGAGCTTAAAAAAAGATTACATGAACAAATAAAAAACAGATGGTGGCACTTCCTAGGTGGCCCAGTGGTTAAGAATCCACCTGCCAATGCAGGGGACACGGGTTCAATGCCTGCTCCAGAAAGATCCCACATGCCGTGGAGCAACTAAGCCTGTGCGCCACAACTGTTGAGCCTGAGCTCTAGAGCCCGTGAGCCACAACTATTGAGCCCATGTGCTGCAACTATGGAAGCCCACGTGCCTAAAGCCCGTGCTCCACAACAAGAGAAGCCACCACAATGAGGAGCCCACGCACTGCAATAAAGAGAAGCCCCTGCTCTCCACAATTAGAGAAAGCCACAATGAAGAGTAGCCCTGCTCTCCGCAACTAGAGAAAGCCCGTGTGCAGCATCGAAGACCCAATGCAACCAATAAATGAATAAATAAATAAATTTATTAAAAAAAAAAAAGCAGATGGCAAAATTTCCCAGCCTTCTTGCTCCAATCAGATCCCACAACACTAGCAGCTTGGCCTTCACCCTCCATGGAGGAGCCCTCTTCTCTAGGAAAACATAACCCATCCCAAGAAGAAAAACTTTTTCGTACTGACCTCACAAGTTCCCAACTGACTGGACTGGAAAGATCACCCTCCAGTGAAACTCAGCAAGCCCCACTCACACACTTAGAGCTTTCAATCAACTTATCTCCCAATGATGAGCAAGAATGGCTGTGGTTGCCAGCCTCCAAGATGGACCCCCAATCCCGGACTTCTAAAAAGCATGCCCTCATGTATTCCCTGCCACCCGAATAAGGGTAACTGCTGTAACCTAGGTACTGGAAAAAGATGATGTGTGAATGGAGGCAAAGAGACTGCGAACTGCTATTTTAACCATGTGCATGAAGAATCTGTGTAAAAACAAATGTCTTTAAAGGCAGAGGACCCCTTCTTCAAACGCCATCTTATGCTGGATGAAGGTGAGGTGGAGGGTGTGCACACAGAGCTCTACCTGTTCCAAACCCACCCTCTGTGGCCCATAGCTCCTCTCAGGTTACCTGGATAAAACCTCAACACCACTGATGAGGATGACTGACTGAGGCAAGACCCAAGGGACCGCCTTCCAATGCATCCTTCGTCCCCCATGGCATTTCTACATGGAATACCCTTTCTATTACAGGAATATGACTGAAGGGTATGCTCTGCAGGCAGCTACGGCCCTGTGTAAGACTACTACCCTTGCAGCCAGAAGCCCTGGAGTCAAAGCACTGCTCCGCCTCTTACCCCAGAACACTTACTAACACAGGCGAGGCAGCTTCCTCATCTACAGGATAGAGATCATGCCCTGACTTGAACAGCACGGTGGTGAGAACCAATTGAAAGAAGCGAACTTGTTTGTAAACAGTGGCCTATGACTTGCGTGTATTGAGGGTGTGACTTGAAACCCTTCCACACTCACACTGCATGACTTTGACTTCTTTCCCCAGTGGCATCCAAAGTCCTTTGGTTGGTGCGTGGGCCAGAAATTCCCTGGCGTGTTCATTGCCTGGGACATCTGGTATACAGTCTTCTGGCTTAGTCTCATCTTCCTGAAAAAGGAAACAGTGTGTAAGCTATGTGGCAAAAAAGCACCGGAACTCTCTCCCACCTGTTTGAGCCTGGCTTTCCCATGGGCTGGAGATCCCAATGTCATCATAAGTTACCCTCTGAAGAGCTAGCAAGACAAATTATAACGGACAGAAAAAATGGAAGTAACTATACTAGAAGAGCTAGCTACACCACGAAAACAAAGTAGTTGTTCTTAGAGAAAAGGTACTAGTGTTTACATAGGAATGATCTGGGAGCTCCAAATTATGATTCTAAATCACAAAAATCAGAGTCTAAGATCACAAAAAGTTTTCTGCTAACTTAAAAGCTTTGTGGAAAGCAGCAGAATATGTAATTAAACAAGTGAGGTTTCCTGGAATAATAAAAACAATATGTTAAAGTAGATTATTATACCTTGAAAGCCACTGTCATGTTTTATAATCTCAAACATGCCGGATTTGTGAGATGTATTTTCACCTCCAAATAACTGCACTATATAATGAAGGTGCTGGTTTGTTTTTACCTTATGGTGTTTTTTTTTTTTTCAAGTTTCCATGAATATTAAATTTATAATGGAAAAATGTTTTCTAAAAATCTCTTTTTTAAGTTGAAAGTTACCAAACAGAAAAGGTTACTTTGGCCTTAAGCCCTCTAAGTCTCGCTCCTGCAGAAAGACACTGACACTGTGGCCAGGGCGCTGGAGGAGGGACTCCTGCACCAGGCGGGGCTGGACTCAACGAGCTTCACGTCTCCTCAGAGCCCACTGTTCTCTGAGCTGATAACGTTCAAGAAACCAGCACCCAGAGGGTCAGAGAAGGAACATGGGGCAGGAGAGCTCTGAGAAGATGCAGTCACAAGTGAGACAGAAAGAAGGGGAGCGAGTGCTGAGGAACACTCAGGGGCCTGCAGTGGTTTCTTCGGGGACAGACACAAGGCTGATTAAATTTCTGCAAAAGCACAGGCTGTGACAAAGCCCAAAGTGCATGAACCGACTGCCATCTTCAGGGAAGAAACAGAACTATCATAAAAGGAGGTTTAAACCTATGCAGCTGTTTCTCATAACAAGTGACTGAGTCTGAGCACTGAGTCAAATCTGTCTCAGAGAAAAACCCAAAGTACAAACTTCACACTGACCTTGATAAGCCCAGGAGGAGGCTTCTCATAACTAGAAAGGAAAAAAACACCGGTCATCAACCATGTTCACAGGAACATAACCCAGTTCAATCAGCAAAAAGCAACTGCAGGCCAAAATAAAAAGACTTTTTTCTTTTTTTAGTAAAAACATAAAACTATGTTATAATTAAAACAGTTAATAAAATATGCCCAGCAGTCAGAAGTCCCATATAAATAAACTGATGCTATACCACACCCTACTGGGATGCAGAACTTCAATTCTCTGCAATAATAACTTGGTGTCATGGCACCATGATTTTACTTTTGACATAAGGGAAAGCAAGAGATTGCAGGGAACTGGGAGGTAAGAAAGCCTTGAGCTAATTATGGTTCCAGTCTGTCATTACAGCTGTGGGTGATTCACCTACCAAAACTTTCAACTTCCATAACACGGAGAGGCTCATGGGGGCGGGATGGGGGCAGCGGGTAGCGAGTGATCTGTTCTAAGGAATCTAAGGATGGGGGCTGCGCTGGGAGGAGCGCCAGAGGAGCAAAGCCAGAGGGAAGGGCCTGTTGTAGGGGAAGGAGGTGGGGGTGATCTGTTCCGGAGGCTCCCCCTCTCACTCCCCACCCTGCCAGCTCTGGATTCAAGATCCTCCCTGCAGGCCTGTCCTGTCCTCAGAGGGGGCTGCCGGGCTGCCATCTGCTCCTCAGCTCTCTGACGGCCCTCTATGCCCCTACTGACCTCTCAGGACTCGGGGATGCAGGACTCCTGCTGGGTGCCTGGACCACAGGCAGCACTCAGTGAAGAACTACTGCTAGGGAAGCAGATGACTGATTGTGTGCAAACCTATTTTCCCTTCCACCAACAGAACTCTCAGACCTCAGGGTCCTGAGGATACAAATCATGCCTGTGCTCCCAACTCATTTCCACTTTTCATCACTGCTGGAAATGCCAGAAAAGGCTTCCAGATGCTTTCTAGAAAAGCAGCACCAAATGCTCATGTTCACTGACTATTAAACACACAGTGTGGGTGTTTGGGTTTAACTGTGAATGCCTAAGGGACTAAAAACAGAAATAAGAATGAAAAAAAAGAAACAGGACAATGGAACATCCCAGGTCTGTTCAATGCCGCTGTAAGGAATACCTGGTTGAAAACTGTCTCTTGACTCCAGAAACTTGGAAACATGGGAGCTTCACCATTGCTGCACCCAGATGGTGAGAGCCAGGATGGCTAATTTTCCAAGTTTTCTATAATGAAAATGTATTACTTTATGACCAGGAAAAAAAAAAGTTAAAAAAGTGAATTACATATCAATATGGGACAATATCCATCAGTTAAAATTTAAAAAAAAGGGGGTGGGGAGTGGGGAGCAAAACAGTATACTTGGTATGCTTCTATTTGTGTGTCTGGGAAAAAGAGTGGATATATGGCCATATACACACCCTTTATTATACATATAGACTATCTCTGGAAGGACGCCTAAAAAATTGGCTTGCCTCTAAGGAAGGGAACGAAGGATCATATAAATGGGAGAGATCTTTATTATTCATTCTATTTGCATTTACGTGCACATGTATTCACCTGCAAAATTAGTGATACCTTCGTTTCAGCTATGTTGGTGTAAGCCCAGGTTAATATATTTCTGAAAGAAAACTGAAGGTAACTGGGACTAAGAAAGAAAAATGGGGCCCCAGACATGCTTTTAGGAGTTCATATCTGCTATAAAAATATACAGGCTAACATTATGTTTTAAAAGTCAATGTTATTTCTGTAATGCTTTCAGGAATAAAATCCCTGTTCTACTCCTAACCAACTTTGACATTTTCCTCCTACAAAAAAGGAGCAAGCACAACAGGCAAAACTAAACCTGACCTTCAGGTAATACTGAAGGTTCAACATAAAAACTTACTCTTTGTAGTCAACAGCTACTGTGCCAGGCATGGTGCTAGGTATCAGAAGGCAAAACTAAGGGCATATGTTCCTAGTTACAAATGAAATGAAATAATGAAATGAAGTGAAGTGAAATAAAATGAAATAAAAAAAAAAAACAAAAAAAACTCCTCTCAGAAGTGACAATATAACTCTTTATAACTGTCCTCAGAAAAGATGTTTTTTCTTGGAGTAGGGGACCTCACACAACAGCAGGAGTATTTTCCAGTTCTAAATCTGTGTGAATGTGAATCCTGTAGAGGTAAATCGAGGCAGAGAGGAAACCTCATGGGCTTTGGAGGTAAAAACTTCTGGCTTGAGTTCTGATTCATTCTCACTGCTGTGTACTAGTTTGGGCAAGTGACTCAACCCTTCAGAGCCTCAATTTCCTCACAGGTAAATATTTCACAGCACACATGTGAAGCCATCTACCCCTTCTGCTGAAGGCAAGTTGATGTTCTCAGCAGCCTCATGAGGCCCCTCAAGACTGGAGCACTAGCATCACAAAGCCAAGATCCGGACTCAACAGAGGTGGAAGAAAACCTGTCAGATGTGGAAGAAAACCTGTCAGATGATAAATGACAAATGCCACAAGTTGCTAATCCAGAGCTTTTCAAAGCAGACAGAGAAGGATCTGCCCCTTGAAGACCACACAGTAAACAACCAGGCATGAACAGATTCAGCTTCTTAGGTATGGTACAGTGCTTTTCCAAAGTAAATGCCTAAAATATTTTCTAACACAAAGCAGTGGCATGACATAGCCATAACTTAGCAAGAACAACAGAAATCTGCATAAATTGGGGAGATGATAACAGTTCATCTGCAGCCATACATTAGAAACATTAGTGCTATGCCTATGCATAGAGACCAAAGGGAGACTGGCAGTACAACCTATAAATCCACTAATCCAATAATATATCCTTTGAGCCTAAAGAGTTATATTAAAAACAACATATGACCAATCACATTGAAATCCAAATTACTGAAAAATATGTAACTGCTGATGCCAAAATGAAAAGGAGTGTGAGGGGACTACATATTTTAAAATCTATTATTAGCAATGGCATTCCCTAAAAAGTCCAATTTACAACTGTTTTCATAAGTTTAAAGGAAGTGGCTGATGGTTTTTCCTAGGGCTAAACAATTTATTAACATATTAAAAAAAGACAGTTCTCAAAGTTTAAAATAATTCTTAATTACTAAGTATAACAGATTTGGAAATGGTAGTATGTTTATGTGAAGTTTAGCTTTTATGCCATGTCAATCCAGAAGTCCACATTTATTTTTGTAGTTAATTTTTTTACAGTATAGGTTTTTTGTTTTGTTTTTTAATATTTATTTATTTATTGGCTGCATTGGGTCTTTGTTGCTGCATGTGGGCCTTCTGTAGTTGGCACAAGTCGGGGCTACTCTTCGTTGCAGTGAGTAGGCTTCTCTTTGTGGTGCCTTCTCTTGTTGCAGCGCATAGGCTTCAGTAGTTGCGGTACATGGGCTCAGTAGTTGTGGCGCACAGGCGTAGTTGCTCCATGGCATGTGGGATCTTCCTGGCTCACGGCTCGAACCCGTGTCCCCTGCATTGGCAGGTGGATTCTTAAGCACTGCGCCACCAGGGAAGCCCCTGTAATTAATTCTTAACATTTAAAAAAGTTCGTGGAGGCCCATTATTCTGTACCATCTAAGAAGTCTACTGTTAAGTCATTTAGATTGTAATAATAATTTTATTCTGTGTAGTAAGAAGACTAAATTAATGTAAGAGGGAATTTCTTCCCAATTGTGTATGGGGCCAAATACTTTAGCCAAGTATTTCAAATTACTCTTTGTGATTCTGAGTACTGGGGTGGGTTTCTTTCAGAAAGGTCCTTCATGTAAGCATACTCCATTCTGAACAACTGTTCCTGCAACTGGCCCCCACGGGCCTGGAAAGCAGAGGGAAAACTGACGCATATACTCAGAGCGTCCATCCTGTTATGCCTGGTGGCCCAGGAGTACTTGAGTGACAGACTTGGAACATGGGTTGGAGCACGGGTGGAAGACTCAGATGCCTCTGGGGGCTTGGCAGGTATGGGCAAAGAGAGAAGCAGGTAAAGTGTAAGAAAATGGCCAGTGGAGATTGAAGAGGGCACACCAGAGATGAAAGGATTTCAATTCAATTTATAAAAAAAACTGTGGGGCTTGCCATTTAACATGGCAGACTGAATAACAGGCTTTATCTATTTTCCTTTTTTAATGACAGTAAAAAATAAATAAAAATAAAAGTAAAAAACCACAAAGAAACCCTGAGCAGAGACAACATCAGAGAAAGATTTCAACAAATCTGGGGAAACGGAAGGAAGAAATAACTGATTTCTGTATGTGTAGGAAGTTACAGTCTTCAGAAGATGGGGTTCGGGAATGTAGACATGGAGTGGCTGAAGCCACCAGTTTTATCCTCCTTCCCTACATCCAGGAAACTGCCTGCCCAACCCATTAAGGAGGCTGCAGACTGAGTGCCACCTGAGCATAACTGAGGATAGGGACGACAGTGAGCACGGGATGAAAATAAGTGTTGAAAGAAAGTCTCTGTCTGAACTCGGGACACTTGGCCCTCTCCCTCCCGTCTCACCCAGAACACTGGCAGACAGACGTAGATCCCTTGACTAAAGGGTCTTCTCTGGAGAAACTGAAGAGCCTTAAAATAAAATCTCCACCTACTGACACTTGAGAGTCTCTCAATAAAAAAGGTAGGGCTTCCTAGGTGGTGCAGTGGTCAACCTGCCAATGCAGAGGTCACGGGTTCGATCCCAGCTCCAGGAAGATCCCACATGCCGTAGAGCAACTAAGCTCGTGTGCCAAAAAAAAAAAGGTAGCCCACAGCCTGATCCCCCTACAGTGAAGATACACAGTCAATGAACAAGCACTTTCTCGCTCTCTCATACACAGATGCTTGTCAAGGGGTGCTAGAGTGCCTCACTCTTAAATATGAATAGACACCCAGATATCCAGATATCAGGGGGAAAAAATTCTAAATGCAAAGCAGATCAAAAGAAAAGGCAGGGACTTCCCTGGTGGCACGTGATTAAGAATCCCCTCATTGATGCTGGGAACACGGGTTTGATCCCTGGTCCAGGAAGATCCCACATGCCGTGGAGCAACTAAGCCTGTGTGCAACAACTACTGAGCCTGCACTCTAGAGCCCTCGAGCCACAACTACTGAGCTGGCATGCTGCAACTACTGAAGCCCTCAAGCCTAGAGCCCGTGCTCTGCAACAAAGGAAGCCACGGCAATGTGAAGCCTGCGCACCGCAACAGAGCAGCCCCCACTCTCCACAACTAAAGAAAGCCCACGCAGAGCGATTAAGACCCACACAGCAAATAAATAAATCAATCTTAAAAAAAGAAAAAAGGCAAACACAGAGGCAATGGAGGGAGCAGAAGAAAACAAAGAAAGACACAAAAAAAGAAAATTAATTAATATGAGTATCCTCAAAGAAGAAACAAGAAAGGATGCTATGGAAAAAGAATTCTCAGAATGAGAAAAAGCTCTTGAATTGAGAAATATACCAGATTTTTTAAAATATGTGCAGTAGAAGAAATGGAAGATAAATCTTCTGTAAAATAGATTGAAAAGTCAAAGGGAAAGACAGTTGGATAGAAAAGATAATTACAGGATCAACAGAAATCCAACAGAAAGAAAAAGGAGGAAAAGAAATTAAAACACAAATCAACATATTTATTTAATGTACCCATGAAATGCCAAACAAAACAAAACAAAACAAAAACCTCTGTTGAAAAAAAACCCCACATCATCATAAAACTTCAGAATGGTAACAATAAAGGGAAGTTTCTTAAAGCTTCCAAAGCGTTAAGAGTAGGGTAAGGTTGAGCAGTAGCTTATAAAAGAAAGGGAATCAGAGTGCCATCAGACTCCTTAGCAATTCTGCAAACTAGGTATGCCACCCTCAAAATCGAGTGAAAATTTTTGACCCAGAATTCTACATCTTACCAAATTATTAAGTTTGAGGACAAAATAAAGACATTTTCAGATAAGCAAGTTGTCAAAAAATTTACTTCCAAAGTACACTTTCATGGGAAGTTACAGAATGTGCTTCAGCAAAATATGGGAGTAAAGACAGAGGAACAGATGCAATCCAGGAATGGAAATCAAGACAGGAGATAGGTGAAGGAAGTCCCAGGATGCTTGTTGCACTCCAGGTCTAGAAAGTAACGAATGATTACTGGAGGATAACAGATGGAAGATTCTAAGTAAAAAATAAAGTGATTAATGATCTGATATGTAGGAACATGTGGGGAAAGTACTTTCAGCTTTTGAAGCCTTTGGGGAAAAAATAGTTGATAATAGAAAAGGAAGCAAATGAAAAATTGGGGCTCATTATTATTCAAAAGATAACAGTTGTAAGTTTAAAAAAAGGAAAAACAAACAAAAAAGACAAAGATAATAGTTGTACTAGAAAGAAAAAAAAAATCATAAAACACCAGCTTAAAAGTAAACAACACTGCATAGTTATAACAACGTGGGAAATCCCTGGTGGTCCAGTGGTTAGGACTCTCCCTCTGCCTGTGGAGGGAACTAAAATCCCATAAGCCACGTGGCATAGCCAAAAAAAAAAAAAACAAACCAAAACCAAACACCCCAAAGGAAACCCTAAAAACATAGTTAGAACAATGTTATTAACATTGATTAGAAAAGTTATTACAATGGAGCTATATTGTTAGGATGGAAACAAGAAGGGTGAGTAAGAGAACTCAATCTTTATCTACTATGACAAAAAGTTAACAGATGTCTAAAATTGCTGAGTCAACAGGATAAACATATAATTTAGAAATGTGCAGTTAAATCCAAGAAGTAAAAACTAAGACTTTGTACGCAGAAGCTTTGGCCTTGTTACAAAGGAAGGGGGTAGAGGGTTGTTCAGGAAACTATGGGGGTGAATGAGGAGTTGGGCAGCCCACCACTATTTTTTGTAGCATTTTTCGTAACTACTTGTTTTTAAGCTATACATTGATACAAGTATTACTCTGGTATGAATTAAACTTAGTTAAAATCAAACAAAACTCTCAACTAGAAAAGCAAGCATGTCCATAGCCTAGCTAGTTTTAAACCTGTGAAACTGGAAAAAAATTCCACTGGTCTGAGAATCTGACACCTGAATTCTCTAATTTTGTTGGCTAATCAGGACAATGGCTTAGCCACTGAGCCTCCATCTTCTCATCTATAAAATGTTATCTTTCTTTTGTCTGTGAAAAAGCTCTGTGAGTTACAAAATAAACATATAGTATCAACCACCACCTGGCATCCTACAGTTAAAGATACTGAGGACCGTTGTGGGCTAAGCCCTGCCTGAGCCCAGAGTGCCTTGAATGGGCCAGGACCGTGGATGCCAGCAATGTAGCAACTGTATCCAAACCACTGTCCACTGAGGTGAAATTCAGCTCAACAGCCACACGGAAAAGAGCAGGTGAGCCTCCAAAGAAGCATGCATGTCGTGTCAAAGCTCCCAGAAGGTTAATGAGAAGGATTAACCCTTTGACGGCCTTTCCTTACATGACTGTCTCAACAATCATGAGAAGGCAGGTAATGAGAAGTGCCTGAAACGGAAATAATTCAGGTAACTCAGTGAACACCAAACTTAGAAAAATCAGACTTCTCAGGACTTCCCTGGTGATCCAGTGGGTAAGACTCTGCCATCCCAATGCAGGAAACCCGGTTTCGATCCCTGTTTGGGGAACTAGATCCTGCATGCATGCCACAACTAAGAAGCCCGCATGCCGCAACTAAGACCCCGCACAGCCTAAATAAATAAATGTTTTTTTTTCTTTTTTTAAACAGACTTCTAAAGCTGATTACAGAACGACAGAAACACGGAAAAGAACCGAAAGGGTCACTAACCCAACTTCCCACCCGATGTTTAAATCTTTACAACCCACCCTTCTCTCTGGTTATCCAGACTCTTCCCCAACCCTGGGTAGCTGGGGGAGCACAGTGCCTCCTACGTCAGGCCACGCTGCCCAGCAAGAACATAGGGCTCTGGTCCTAATTCTTCTTCCTGTTGAGCTGGGACTGGCCTCTCTGTAGCTTCCACCCTTAATCCTGGTTAAAAAGAAATCCCGAGATCTAGAGGGAACGAGTCTGCGCTCTCTTCTGCGGCCAGCTCCTCCCGAATCGTCAGGGACCAGGCCCTCGCCCCGCGCGCACTCCTCCCTTCCTCACCGCGCTGACGTCGCGGGACTGGGCTTTCCCGTCCCTAAGTAACAGCACAAGACGAAAAGAACGGGGATTCTATCCCGTTCACAGTGAGCCGCCTGAACTGAGACACGGGGAGGGACCAGAGCGCTCAGCCGCACGTCCCCTGTGTTCGGTGCCCGGATCCTGACCGCGCGCCCGTCAGCCCCGCAGCGCCGCAGCCCCACCCCGCCCCCGCCCCCGCCCCCGCCGCGCATCAAACCGCCGCTTCCTGCGGGAAAGCGCCCGCCGCCGCCGCCGCCGCGCGCGCGCCCGGGCCGGGCCTGGGGGTGGGGCCTTGTCTCCCCCTTCCGCCCGTGGCTGGGAGGCCGGTGTCCCGCCGCCCCGCGTCCACACCCGCGCCCGGCCCGCTGGGGGCCGAGGGGCCCCCCCCGCCCGCTCCCAGGCCTCCAGCCCCGGGCGGACCCCGCCGCGTGACCCCGGGCTGCGACCCCATTCCTCGCATTAGTCGGGGGCGGGCGTGACGGACTCACAAGGACTCCAGGTGCTTGAGCTGCTGCAGCTGCTGCGCGTCGTGGCGCCGCCGCTTCTGCTCCCGGCGCCGCTGCAGCTCTTGCTCCAGGGCCTCCCGCGGCCGCCGCGCGTCCCCGGCCCCCGCGCCATCGCGCCCGGGCCGGGACGACATCGCGGCCCCGCGCGTGGCCGCGAAGACCGCACTTCCTCCGCGCCGCGTCCGCCCGGCCACGCAGCGCCCCCTACCGGCGCCGCCGCCGCTGGCCGGCCGAGCCGCGTGTCCCCGCCGAGGCCGCCGGTCTCCCGCCTCCCAACCGGCCGACCGAGCTGCCTGCCCGCGGCGCAGCCGCAAGTCCGCGCTCCGAGCGCCAGGACCCTGCTGCTGGGTCGGCCGGGGCGGGAGGCCGGAGCCCGCCCCCTGGCGGCGGCCAGGAGCCCCCGCGCCGAGGATGTTGTGGAGGGAGCCTGAGCTTTCTCTTGGTTCTTCGGAAGTATTCCCTCCTGAAGCCTTCAGGGATGTAAGCTGTTCAGTTGCATTGAAGCCACCATGCTAAGAGGCAGCCCAAACAACAAATGGGGAGAGATGACGTGAAGAGGCCCTGAGACTCGATTAAAAAAAAAAGGGATGTCAGGTCAGACCCCGCTGCCTAACCACACCCCCACACCTAGTGAGACAACTCCTTGGTGCAAGCCACAGATACATCTTAAGTGGCTCACATCAACCAAGCTGGACCAGAATTGTTCCTCCCCTCCTGGGGAGGCTTAGTTGCAGGCCAAGTTATGCTCCTAAAGTAAAAGAAAAGAGGAAAGAAGATGGAAGAAGGAAAAAGAAAGAAAAGACAACAAACATTATCTAACCACAACCAGTGACCTTATAGCATGCAAGCAAATAATCTGAAAACTTTAGTATATACTTATATGCAGAAAGCAATTGTGTTGGACTTTTCTCACTTGCAATTGAAAAAAGTCAATTCAAAGTCAATTTGCCTAAGAAAGTGATTTGATCTCTCAGCAAGATGACCCAGGGGTTGATAATCCCATTTTAGCAAGTATTAGTCAAAATTCTTTTGAAAACAACAATGGACCAAAATCCAAATCAAACTATTCTTTAAAAAAAACAACGAATTTATTGGTTTACATATGTGAAATGTCATGGGGTGAAACTTCAGGAATGGCTGGATCTAGGTGCTGAAATGTTATAGTTAGGAATTTCTCTCTCAGCTTCACTTTCCTTTGTATTGCTTCACTCTTTGTAGTTTCTCCCATTGTGGCTGCAAAGATGGCCAACAAATTAGCAGCCCCACCTGGAAGAAAGTTTCTCTTTCTCAGTTCCAATAAGAATTCCATGTATTATACTCATTGGCTTAGCAAGAGTCATGTAGTTGTCATGGCAAGAATCACTGTAGTCAAGGAGATGCAAACACTGACTGCTCAAGCCTATGTTACATGTCCATCCTAAATCCCAGGAGTGGGTCATCTTTATCCAAGCCGCGTGTAAAATCCTCAAAGTAAAATCCAGGTGCTGTTAACAGAGGAAAAGAGAAGGAGGAGGAGGAGGAGCAGAAGGAGGAAGAGGAGGGGGAAGGAGGAGGAGGAAGAGAAGAGCCATGCTGGCAGGGAAAAATAACAGATGTCTGACAGCCTCACCTCGTACCACATCCTGGGCTACTGCATCTAGACATCTCTCTTTGATGATTAGAGCTTATAAAGCGGTCAAAATTCTTTTGCTGCTTATATCCACCTGTTTACGTGAGCCTGGGTTCTTTACGTCTCGGCACCAGACTGAGAAGTTTCTTGGGTGTTATGCAAGGTGTGGTCCTCCACAGACCTTCCTCGACCCCAAACTGATTTGCTGTCAAGACTGATGATACCGCATATGTACCACGAGGGTAGGGAGAAATTTATTACTAACATATTGAGACTTTCTGGGAGAGCAGGTCAGGCACCTAAGACAGTTCAAAAATAGCTAGGAAAGGGAAGGCAAGTGACCCTGGGTTTATAGTGTTTAGGAGGTAGAACCTGGGTGAATGTCCACACACACAGGCCAAGGCTTTGTGGGGTTTGAACTTCCCTCTGGTGCCAAGGGAGGGAGTGTGTGGGCTTTCTTATCAGCTAGCCCACAGGTGGGAAGGGAAGGGAAATTGGAGGTGGGGCTTAAAGGCTGACAGTGGTCAACATAAAAAATGGAGTCAGATTCTTTATTACCCAGGACAATCTCTTAAATTCAGCTCTGTTTTCTGATTGTGATAAACTCATTGTAGTAACATCCAGTAAGCAATGAGATAAGCAGGAATTTTTTCCCTGGTGGTTATGATTCAGAATCAATTTTCTTACCCATTACCTTTTATTTATGCCTATAGCATCTGGAGGGGTGTGCAGGTACAGTTCCTTTCCAGAAAGAGAGAGTAAAGTGATTACACATGGAGTCAGCCTCCACTTTGTACTGGGGCACCTAGCCCAGGTGAGTGAGAGATGCTTTCTTTGACCTCCCTCCCTCTTCTATTCTCTGCTTCAGTCCTTTCTTCCCCTCTGCTTCATTCTAAGATAGCAGATTCACTCTCAAAGGCAGCTAAAGGACCTTGGTGTTTGCCTAACTGTAGAGGGGTGGCTGCAGCTAGTCCTGACGTTGCGTTACTGAATAGGTTTGAAGCCTTTCTGAACGAAACAATTTTAAAAAGACTAGATTTTCTATTGCTTATCTTGACCAGCTTTTACAGCATAGCTTTGATGCCATTATTTTGCTCACAGGGTCTTTTTTTTTACCAGTTCTTAACTTACCAATGACCTTTCCCCCACTGGGAAGATGGAGGAAGGAAAAACGTGAGTAAAAGGGAAAGATCACATCCTGTTATATACTAAGGAAGCATGGCCAGATGGAGGGTAGAATGCAGAATCTGCCTCCTCCCTACCCCCCTGCCAAACACCAGACTTCAAAGAATTCTGGTGAAGTAGTCAATAAGCTTCCCAGGGTCCATGTTCTCAGTTCTCTGCAGCACAGTGGAAACATTTGAGAAGTCCCGTATTATTATTTCTAATTATTTAAACTGGTATTCTATTTAGTAACTTGTAGGATTGGAGCAAAAATTGCAGACTGTTGCTTTACTTGATGCTTGAAGGGAGAAGGGGAGACATCTAATGTAATTGGCAATCTGTGGCAAAAACTGTTGGTTGACAAACCAGTTGCCATTCCCCCTTCGCTTCCTTGCTCACAGCACTCTGGTTTTGTTCAGGAAGCTTAGGTAGCCACCTACTTCAGAGGAGGCTGGTTAGAGCGTGGAGACCCTTCCCCTGCTCTCTGGAGATGAATCTTGATTAGTCTTAGACCAATTGTAGTAATCCTATTTCTCTTCCATCGATAGGTTAGCAGTGGGCATGGGATACAATTTCAGTCACTGAGACATGAGGGGAGGTCTGTAGGAGGGAGCTTTTCTGGAAATGCTTGCTCTTAATAAATGACACTTGGAAAGATAAAAGATCCCCTTTCTGCCCCAGGATGGCACTCCCTGCATGTGGTAGCTGGATCTGGGCAGCCATGTTGGAATCATGAGGGGCAGCAGTGAACCCCCAGAGGAGGACAGGAGAAGAAGACACCTGAGCCCTTGAGGGTGTTCTAGAGACACTTCATTAACCACGCTTGCAGCTGCTTCCCATCCAGACTTCCTCTTCTCAGAGACAGTATATATCTTTATGGGTTAAGTGATTTTTGAGTTAGGTCTTCTCTTATAGATAAATGTGATTCCTTACATTTACATAGTGCTTTGCAGATTTCCATCCCTCATGAATTGCTTCACTTGATCCTCATAGAAACTCTATGGAGGTAGGCAAGACATCTTACAAATAAGGAAATTGAGGCTCAGAGAATAGGGGGATGAGTGGCTCTACAATCAGGGTGGTCTGATTTCTAGTCCAGGGTTTTTCATCAAACCACATGGTGACTCCAGGTGTGTTGTCAAATACTGAAGGAGGGAGAATTTCTTGGAAACTCTTGGGGAGGGAGAGAAGACATTGCTGCAAACATTTCTCCAACTTCACATTTGCCTCAGTCAGCTCAGATGAATTTGGAGGCGGGATGTTCTTCTTAATACTGGCCTTTTCTTTATCCCCCGCTCAGTGTGTGCCAAGCTAAAGTTAATAGCTTATACATGGCTTAGCCTCCAGGGTTTACTACTCTTGGAAGATCTGATTCATGCATGAGTCCTTCTTTATTTAAGGCTCAGTGAAAACCAGAATTGTTTCTTTAGTGCCCTGCTTTACTTGCCTGATTTGTAATTTTCCCTCTAACTTCCTGTATAGAGCTGGATAGGAAGAACCTAGTTTTCTGACGTTTATTCAGACCGATCCTGTCTCAGATCCCCCTTCGCTTCCTCCTCTATGTTGTTCACACCTCCATCCTGGCCTCAGACCGTTTGGATGTTTCTCCTACTATGTCTCTCCCACTACATCAGCTTCTCTTGTTCCTTGGCTCTCTATTCTCTCACTCATTCTCATCTTCTGTTTTTCCCTTCTTGCTTTCTCTCTCACTTCTCTCCCCCTCCCCTTTTAAAAATTTCCAGTACTTTCCCTTCTTTCTGGTTCCTGTCTCTCACCTGCTCACCTCTTCCACCCATCTTTACCTTTCTGAGCTTTCAGTCTACTGTTGACTCTTCTAGAGCAGATTCACAGTTTTTAGATTTGGCAAGTCCTTGCAAAGTTACCTCCAGAAGTTTAATGGAAATCATTTTTTAAAAATTTCAGCTTGATTTTAATTAGTTCTTAGGATACTGTTGTAAGTAATGCCAAGAGATAAATTTTCTTTTGAAAATCTTATGTAAATTTCCATAGATTGCTACAGAAATCCAATTCAAAGAATGTCTGTTAGGATTTAAAGAGACATTGTAGAACACACACACTGTTTGATCAGATATTAACATTTTAAAAAGAGTAACAAGGGAATTCTCTGGTGTTCCAGTGGTTAGAACTTAGTGCTTTCACTGCAGTGGGCCCAGGGTTCAATCCCTGGCTGTGCAGCATGGCCAATAAATAAATAAATAAAATAAAAGGAATGACAAGAAATCAAACCACTTGGAAGCACTACAAGGCAAAATGGAAGTGGCAGTCACTACCTGGCCTGTTTCTTCCTACATCTGTCTTCTTTTCCATTCTGGAGTGTCTTCTCTCTCACAGGGTCACAGAATTTTAGAATTGGAAGAAGTCTTAGAAATCGTCTTCATTTTACAGCTGAAGAAACCAAGGCCCAGATAGGTGGCATGTGTTGCCCACAGTCACAGTAAGGGAGTGGAAGATTCCTAACTGGAACCAGGTTGACTTTTTGTTTGTTTCTGTGTAAAACCTGACATAGTTATTAAAAACCATAAAGAACTACTGAAAAGTACATAGAAGGAAGCAAATCATCTCTCCAAATCCAACCACCTATAAATAACCAGTGTTAGGATGAACTGTATTAACAGGTTTTCTATTTCAATAGAATAAACTCTATTAGGAACAATGAACATTTCTTTAGTGCTACATGTAGTTTCTCATTAGATCCTGGATCTAATAAAATAGATCTAATTATCATGTTTTTGAAAGTTATCACGTTTTATCTTCATCTTACAGAGGACACAGACTTAATTTGCAGGTCACCTAGTCACATAATTGTTTTTTTTTTCCCTTAAAAAAGTTATTGTTTTCAATTTACTCACAATTTATTAGCATTTTTGCATTTCTAGTTATAAATCAGGTTGGTGCCCAGATTCTCTCTCTCTCTTGCCATCTTTGCCAGGTTTTGGTACTGGGATTGTTTGCTTCCAAAACGAGTTGAAAAACTTTTGGTGATTTGTCTTGTTTAGTCCAAAGTTTCAGTAAATAACCATCAGTTCTAAGCTGATAATGCATTTAACTGCTCTAACGAATTTCCCGCAGCATCTGGGTCTCTAATGTGAAGTCCTCACTGGCTTAGTCACGCGGTTGAGACCATGTGGGATGCTTGCTATTAAGTATCACTCACAGCAACTTAAAACTTTCGTCGGGACAACTGTCAGGGGAGTCTCACAATTCGTCTCCCCCTTTCTCTGAGTATTAAAAGAAAATCCTGAAAAAAAAAAAAAACTCTTTAAGATGGTTTCAGTCTTGTTCAACGTAGAATCCAGACTTGAAACTAAGTAAAAAAAAAAAAATTTTTTTTTCCCTCCTTCCCCAAAGCAGCAAGGGGTAATTGGATCCGCGGCCACGTAGGAGCCTCTAGTGGCCCTAAATCCGGAGAGTCTCTAGGGACAAGGCGGAGACCGGCGGGTTCGCCTCGTCAGTAAAAGCTTTTCTCTCCCAATTTTGGGCGGAAGCCCAGTCCAGAGGCGTTCACGCTTTCTCCCTCGGGGACGGGTCCCCTTTGAACTTGCCAGAAGAAGGCCCGCCTCTTCCCCGGCGCGCCCGGGCGGCGCTGGGCGCAGCAGGCCGGTCCTGGCGCGCGGCCGCGGCTCCTCCCCTCCCTCGGATGTGGCCGGGGGGCGGGGGGCGGGAGAGAGGGGGAGGTTGCGGCCGCTCCGGGAGGGCCAGGAGTCTTTTCCACGTTTGCAAACGCCGCCGCGCGCCCAGGCCCGACGGCGCCGTCCGAGCTCCGCGCGCCCTCTCCGGCTCCGCGCCGCGGCCCCTCTTCTCCTCGCCGCGCCCCCTCTTCTCCTCGCCGCGCCCGATGGCGATCAGGGCCCGGGGTTGGCGGCCCCCGCCGCCGCCGCTGCTCCTTCTGCTGCTCTGGGTGACCGGGCAGGCGGCGCCCGTGGCGGGCCTGGGGCTGGGCTCCGACACGGAGCTGCAGATCGAGCGGCGCTTCGTGCCCGACGAGTGTCCGCGCACCGTGCGCAGCGGCGACTTCGTGCGCTACCACTACGTGGGGACGTTCCCCGACGGCCAGAAGTTCGACTCCAGGTACCTCGCTCGGAGCGCCGGCTCGACCTCAGAGGCTGCAGCGCCCGCTCTCCCGCTTCCCTATCTCCGGACAGGCCTTTCCCTCCCGACGGACCTCCCCCAGCTCCGCCCCGCGAACCCGCGCTCCTCCCTCTCCCTCTCCCCACCCCAAAGCTTCCCCGACCCTTAATCCCTCCAGCCTGGGGGGTGGGTGCCGCGAGCCTCCCGACCCTTTTGCTCCCCTGGTCGGCTGGAATCTTGATAGGAGCTTGCGCAGCAGCAGGGTTGGGACAGATCACGCCCTCCTTCTCCACCCCGCGCATTAACACAGGCGAAATCTGTGTAAAGTGTAGAGACCGTGAGCAGACCCGAAGAGTACATGTTGGTGTCCGCCGGCCAGTCTCCCTTTACTGTTCCTTGCGTCAAGGCCCTTGAGCGCCGAGTCCTCCATGCCTGCCGAAGATGATGATGGTGGTGGTGAAGGGGATGATACCAGCTGCTAAGTTATGGAGCTGTTACAGTGTGCCAGGGTAGTTCTGAGTGCTTTCCATAAACGGACTCATTTAATTCTTAACAGTTCTCCGAGGTAGGTACTGTCATTACCCTCATTTTGCCAGTGAGGTAACTTGAGGCCATTGAGGCTAAGAAACTTGTTTAAGCGGAATCATTTTGAAACCCAGACAACCCAAGTCCACGGTTGTTCCTGTTAACTACTGCCCTCCCTTTACGGCCTTACAAAAAACTCCCTGGGCAGGAGGTAGTCTAGAGCAAGTCACTCAGCTCTGCCACGGGGCTGTGCACCGTGTCCACGATTCCTGCCCTCGACTCTGCTCCAAGATCACAACAGCTCTCCCAGCTTCTCTCAGTTTAGCTTTAGGGTTAACAGGTCTCATCTCCTCCAGCTCCAGGCTGCTCTCCTTCCCAAGACTTTGTTACAATCCTAGGTCTGTGCCCACACTTCTCTCAGTGAATCACCAGACTAAGTAAAGGGAGCTATTTGTTGAGCATCTGTTTTGTGTTGGAGGCTGGGCTAGGCGCATTCCTGAAATTATCTTTTAAAAAGTACTCTTAGTCTCTCTTGCCTTTTTTCAAATTTCAGATGAGTGAGTATACAAAAGCTGGTTAGTATGTGACATGGCACCTAGCAAGTGCTGAGAAATAGTCATTCTCACTATTGTTTCAGTTGCTTTTTAAAAAAACAAAACAAAACAAAACAAAAAACCCAGCTTTATTGAGATAAAATTCACATTCCATATAATTCACCCATTTAAAGCATACAATTCATTGTTTTTTAGTATATTCAGAGTTGTGCAACCATCACAACTCTCTAATTCCAGACCATGTTCATCGCTCCAAAAAAGAAATACTGGACCCATTAGCAGTCACTCCCTTCCTCTCTAGCTCTAGGTAACCACTAATCTACTTTCTGTCACTTTATGGAATCATTCAATTTGCAGCCTTTGTGTCTGGCTTCTTTCACATAGCATAATGTTTTCAAGGTTCATTGTGTTGTAGCATGTATCAGTGCTTCATTCCTTTTTATGACTGTATAGTATTCCACACCATCTTTTGTTTATTCATTAGTTGATGGGCATTTGAGTTGTTTACACTTTTTGGTTATTATGAACAATGATGTTATGAGCATTCATGTACAAGGTTTTGTGTGGATGCATATTTTCATTTCTTATGGCTATATACCTAGGAGTGGACTTGCTGGGTCATATGGTAACTATGTTTAACTTTGAGGAGCTGCCAAGCTTTTTTCCAACGTGGCTGCACCGTTTTACATTCCCACCAGCAGTATATTACAGTTGCTGGTTCTCCACATTCTCCCCAACACTTGTAATTGTCTTTTTGATTATACCCATCCTAGTGGATATGAAGTAGTGTGTCATTGTGGTTTTGACTCATGTTTCCCTAATGGCTAATGATGCTGAATATCTTTTTATTTGTTTAATTTTATTTATTTATTATTTATTTATTGGCTGTGTTGGGTCTATGTTGCTGCACACGGGCTTTCTCTAGTTGCGGCAAGGGGGGCTACTCTTTGTTGCGGTGCGCAGGCTTCTCATTGCTGTGGCCTCTCTTGTTGCCGAGCACGGGCTCTAGGCACGTGGGCTTCAGTAGTTGCAGCACATGGGCTCAATAGTTGTGGCACACGGGCTTAGTTGCTCTGTGGCATGTGGTATCTTCCTGGGGCAGGGCTTGAACCCATGCATTGGCAGGCGGATTCTTAACCACTGCGCCACCTAGGAAGCCTCGATGCTGAATATCTTTTCATGAGTTTATTGGCCATTGGTGTATCTTATTTGCTTCATTAATTAGAAAATAGGTAAGAATTTCCTGCTTGTGCTGATATTAATAATTCCCATTGGAACAAATTGTCTGATACTTTCTACCCTCTAGGACGGCAGCCACTGTGAGGCAGTGTGGGACAGTGGAAAGAATACAAAGGAGCTACCATGCATGCAGCAAATGTGTCTGCAGTGTCTGCCCCTGAAGACGGCGTCCCCTTCCTGCCCTTTTGCTTATAGTCCACACAATTATATAATGTGATAAGCACAGAAGGAATAATAGTGCACACTCTGTCTCTCACATAGAGTTCACACACAGCTCTTACCGTGTGCCTTTGCATATATGAACTAAAATGAATTCTTTTAACCTCACAAGACAGTGAGGTAGGTATCTCATTACGAATGAAAAAACTGAGGCTTACCAAGTTCCAATAATTTACCCAAGATGATAACTGCTAAGTGGTGGAGTGGGGCTTTGAATCCAGGCAGTTTAGTGCCAGAGCAAGGAGCTTCGGAAGCACCCAGAAGGTTTAACTATATGGTGTGGTGGTGGTATGAGGGGTCAGGGGGCGGGGGGTGGGGGGCGGGTGGGGAAGGAAGGCAGGTGTCAATATGGAGTTCTGGGATAGCAGGAATAAAACCTGAGGAGGATTAAGATTTATCAGGAGGAGCTGAGGGGTGAGGGCTGGGGCGGGGCGGGGTGGGGAGGTGGTGGAGGTGGGGAGGAAAGGGTGTGACTGGTAGAGGGAAGAGGATATGCAGAGGCCTGGAAGTGGGGCATGTGAAAGCTGTTCAATATGGCCTGAGCTTGAAGTGGGAGTAGAGGAATGACAGAGGGGGAAGAAGAGGAGGTGAAAGGAGCCCAGAGAGAAAGACAGGGCCAGCTTTTGAGCGCTCTCCTCTGCCTGGCTCTGGAGTTTGACCTTTGTCTAGAGATAGTGGGAAGCCATTGAAGAGTTAACCAGGGGCGAGAGGGATCAGATTTGCATTTTACAAAGGTCCCTGTGGCTGTGGTGTGGACAATGGAATGGTGTGAGCAGGGTATGCAGTAGGTGATTCATTAATGTGAGCTTCCTTCTAGGGTCTCTATTCCTTTGGGAATTTATGAAGTATTAGGGTGTTATTTTGCTATTCCTGCACAAAGAGTTTAGGGAAGGAGACATGTAGGTGTTTTGGGCTCTGGCTGTTGATTTGGAGGTTTTGCCCAGAAGAAAATGATGGCTGTTGCTCTGACCAGTCATACACCACAAAGGGCCTTTCTTTCCACAGAGCATTCTTCCTGCATCTGTGCCCAGCCCGCGGGGGTAGTTGATATCTTCTCAACTTATTTGCAGTTGCCAGGAGGCCCAGCCCTTCAGCCTTTGGTCACTGGCTTGGACATGGTTTCATTGTATTTCGGAGCCTCCGTGGGCTTGTTAATATGCTCTGTGGCTGCTGCTTCAGATGTAAGGAGAAGCTTACATCTCCCCGCCTGCAGGTTTCTGTGGGGGCTCCTGCTGTCACTCTCCAGTCCTTGGGAGCTCCTTGTCCACTCTTGATTCAGCTGTTGAGGAGTTCCATAGCATTCCTAGTAGGAAGGGACTGAAGTGTCACATGTTCCTGTTGTCTTTAGCAGGCAAAACCCTCATCTTGGTGAGTTCATTCACAGCCTTCAGGCCTGTCTGCAGACCCTTAAGGTCTACACAGTCAATAAATATTACTATGTGCCCACTACATGCCCTGTTGGGTGTATAGAGTTGTAGATGCTCAGACCCAGTGGTGCTCAAACTCTACATGCATCAGAATCACCTGGAGAGCTTATTATACACAGTCCCTGATTAGATAGGTCTGGGATGCGGCCTGAGAATTTGTATGTCTAACAAGCTCCCAGGTGATGCTGATCTAGGACCACATTTGGAGAACTATTGCTCTAAAAGAATCAGACTTGTTGCAGAGGTCAGCTTCATTTTACATATTCAGTCATTCATTCACTCAACACATATTTATTGAATACCTACTATTCTAGTTGCTGGGATGTAGCAGAGATAAAAGACAAAAATGATACTCTGATGGTGGATACATGTTATTTTACATTTGTCCAAATCCATAGAATGTACATCACCAAGAGTGAACCCTGATGGGGAACTTCCCTGTGGTCCCGAGGTTAAGACTCCATGCTTCCAATGCAGGGGGCGCAGGTTCGATCCCTGGTTGGGGAACTAAGATCCTACATGCTGCATGGCCAAAATAAATAAATTAATAAACTTAAAAAAAAAAAAAAGAGTGAACCCTGAAGTGATCTGTGGACTTTTGGTGATAATGACATGTCAGTGTAGGTTCCTTGATGATAACAGATGTACCACTCTGGCGATGCCCTCTGCTGATAATGGAGGAGGCTGTGTGTGTATGTGGGGGTGAGGCGGGGGTCTATGGAAAAATGTCTGTATCGTCTGCTTAATTTTTTTGTGAACTCAAAACTGCTCTAAAAAAACAAAATCTATTTAAAAAAAAATCCCTACCCTCAAGTCTGGGTGGGGGGAGGGCCCCGAAACCCATTACAGCTGGCTTAAGAAGAAAGGAAGGGAATTTATTGGAAGTGATCTGGGATTCCTTCTGAGGATCCAGGATCCTGAACTAAGGTGACTTTCTGCTCTCTCTGACGGATTGCAGAGGGGCCGTATTATTCCCCCTCCCTGAAAGAGAGCTCCAGCAGGCTTTCCATGCCACATACGTGACCTCTTGGGTCCAGTAATGCTGACTAACTGGAATTTGTCTCAATTTCACATTCCCAGGATCTCTCCCATTTGGTCAGGTTCCTGCCCCTCTTCCCCTCACATGGATATTAAGTCACGTGTTAAGTGAAAGGGTGTTAAGGCTCATCCCTTCTGTAGGACTGGATCTCAGAGAGGAGCCAGTGGGCTGGGCAGCATCTCTGATGGTGTCCGGGTGCGCTGGAGAGAGACTGGTCGGGTCAGGACACGCTCACTTAGGCAGGAAGCATTTAAAGTGTAGATCTGCATGGCAGGTCTTCCTATGGAAAAGCCACATAAAGAAAGAAGAGCTGCACAGTGCACTTCTGCTAACTTTAGGGAAAGTTCTTTTTCATTCTTCTTACTGGGGGGTCAATGGCAGGCTGACTTAATGCCTCCTTTGAAGACTTAATGGCATTACTTTTCATTTTCATTTGTGGGTCATTGCAAGCAACTTATACATTTGTATTGATTAAGTTGGCTATATTTTGCTAGGCTGAGAACGTGTGTAAAATAAGAATTATTTATAGAGATCTGACATTTTAATTTGTGCAGTTGCTTTAAAACAAAAATCCACAACAATGTAATGATTTTACTTTCCTTTGCAAACCTTTTCTTTTAATGACAGTTTAATGCACCGAAGACCATCCAAGCCAACCGCTCATGTGTCAGGCTCTGACCCTCCGTGGAGGTGTGAATAGATGCGTTCTCCTTCCTCTGCACTCCTACTCGCTCCTCTTTTCTCCCTCACCTTCTCTCTTTTCCTCTCATTTTTCCGTCTGAGTACCAGGCAGGTAGTTTGCCAGATCATTAATGGCTTGCCTTTCCCCCCTGCCAAGCCTTATTAGCTGCTGGTAGAGGGGGTTGTTTGAGGAAGGTACTCTTGGGCAAAGTGTCTGGGAAGCCCAGAGTCACCTTTGGGAGCAAGAGGTGTGGGGAGGGAGGTGGGAGACAGAAACATCAGACTTGGCCCCTGTCTATCTGAGTTGGGCCCAAGCTCAGTGGTGGAATTCAGCTTGGGGAGGGTGTTGAATCTCACCTGTGTCATCCCAGGGCTAGGCATCCAGCTAGGAGGTGAGTTTCTGCTTTTGTGCATTTCATGAATGTTTTAGTCTCATTCACCAGCGGCTTTGGCGAGGACCACAGGCCTCATGTCAAGCAGGTCCCGTGTGAGCCAGTCATCTGACCGACTTGGAGACACCAGAAGGTGGTTCCCATAACCAGTCAACTGGCTCTTTATTAACTTGCTTCCCTCCTGTTATGAATTCTCAAAATGTGGCAATCTCTTTAATGTTCCAAAGAAGTTCATTCAGTCTAATGTACAACAGTGTGAATATAGTTAATAATACTGTACTGTATACCTGACATTTACTAAGAAGGTAAATCTTAGGTGTCCTTACCACAAAAAGAAAATGGTAACTCTGTGTGGTGATGGATATGGTAATTAGCTTGATTGTGGCAATTATTTCACAATGTATCAAAACAAATTATACACATTAAATATACACAATTTTTATTTGTCAATTATACCTCAATAAAGATGGGGGGAATAATGTATTCATTATTATTTGTCTAAACTGAATCTAAAATTGGCATTTGGAGCAAGCTGTCTTTTCCTTTCATAGCTGATGAGGGCTCCAGTTCTGCTAGCTGTAGGGCCATTTTCTCTCCCCTTTGTAATGGCCACTTTAACTTTGTTCCTGGATCTGAGATCAGAATAATCTCAGCAACAAGTAGTAAATATACGTGTATGTCAAATTTTGGCAAAAAGCTTTAAAATTAATTTAATTTTTTAAGCAACATGGATGCAGAGTTTAAAAAGCAGTTAAATAATTCCATAAAGCTTAAAATTATAGTTGCCAAGCTGCTGGGAGTGGGAAAAGGGCTCTGGGGTGATGCATAGCTGTTGTGAATTTGGACTTTCAAGCTCCAGGTTTCCTTCCGCCCTACCGCCTTCCGCTCTGCAGCCTCTGCAGGCTCTGGGAGGCACACGGCCTCTACCCTTGGCCAGATCCCCTTTTGCACACATCTAGATTCTGTTTCTTCCCCACTAGGTCAATTTCTGTTCCTTCTTTAGATTTCCATCTTCCAAAATGTTGCCATCTCTTAACAGCAAGAGTCTCCAGGCTCTGGTTTTCTAAGTCCTTTTTTTAAAAAGAGAAGCTTAGGAGCTTGGGTAGGAATGGGCTTTGGGGACGCTAAAGAAGTAAGTGTGTTCAGTTTGTCGTAAGTTCTTTGTAAAGTTCATCCTCACTGCAGATTGCAACCTACATTTAGAAGTAGAGCCACAGTATCTATGCTTTAAGAATGCAGCCACAGGCCTAGTTACCTATCCTGAGGAATAAGTACAAGACAATGTGTGCTTGTCTGTAGCAGTGGAGTGAGTTGAATATGATGGGTGTTATGTGATGTCTCCTTGTCTTAGTGGTCCTTGGGTCGATCATCTGGAAGAGCATCGTCGGAGGATGCTGCAGCCACCTCCCATACCCACCTTGGGACAGAGGAAGATAGAAACATCAGGGGCAACAATCAAAGGTTCTACAGCTGTGAATGAGCAGGGGAGAAAAAATAAACTGGTGGAGAGGAAAGGGGGTGTTGGATGTGCTAGAGAATTTGCGTTTGCCTTTCTAGGTCCACTCTCCCCTGTTCCACTTGCTTTTTGCTCTGGGAGGTTGATCTGTGTGGACTACATGTGCATAGTATGGGTTATATACCCCCTTGTTGTCTGGCTTCTGGTTGGGTTCGGCCAGTGGGGCATCAGCAGGAGATCAGAGGGAGAGAGGAGAGTGAGGTGGAGATGTTTATTCCTCTGACTCCCTGCCTGTAGAGTCATCACATGGGCTGTGTCCCTAGACCAAATGTGCTAGCTTAGCTCCTGTCAGGTGCTCTGAACTCTCTGTTCCGGAATCCTTCAGCCCTGGGTGTGACAACGGCAGCCCCTACTTGTCCCCAGAGGTACTTGTCCCGTAATTGTTTCTCTGCACCCTGCACACAGCCCCTTTATTAAACTTTACTGGAGCTTCCTAGTTATGCACATCATCTGTTTCTTGCAGGCCCTCGGTTGTTGATGTCTGCAAATAAGCCTGATCCTGAGACAGGCTGAATAAGTGCGAATTCCAGCACTTGCAGAAATAATTTTCATGACGAGCTCCTGGCTCGACCCTGCACATGAGTTTGTGCCGGTCGAACTGATCAGCACAGACTTGCTCAGAACAACTTTATTTTTCCAAATGGTCAGAGTTTTCAGCAGTAGACAAAACTGGTCTTGCATTATTAGTTTCTCATGCATGTAAATTATACTTTTTCTTTCGGAAAGGTGTTTTTTGTTTTTAGCATGTTCCTTAGGCAGTCATCAAATGAATAAATTAATGCCGCGAGATCATACCAGTGTTTATACACCATCTAGGGAGGCCCTGTGTGTGGAGGGTAAGAGTCAGACAGCCCTGGGTTCTAGCTTTTTTTCCCCACTTGGCTAACTTTGTGAGCTTGGGAAATTTTTTCACCTCCAAGGAGCCTGAGTACAGCACTTACCTTCGAGTGTTGTAAGAGGCTTAAATGAGGTAGCATATGAAAAAGCTTAGGTTGCCCCTGTGCCTGACACATAATAAATGCTCTCTAAACAGTAGTTATTATTAAAAACTCTCATTAAATTTGGGTTTTGTGGATGAAAAATATAAAGTTTCCAGCCTGTGCATTGTTGCTGTTTGCACATGGTCTGTGTCTGAGAAGTCTTTGAAGCCGGAATGCTGATCCCTGACTTGTGTAAATCCTTTAGTGTGTTGATGGTTCGGGGTGTGGCAAGGCCCAGGCCAAGTGAAATTGAAGAGCTGGCATTCCCTGGGGTGGGTGTTGGTCCCCTGGAGATAGAAGGTGGAGGTGTAGAGCCGACTTGGGCACAAAGCTGCTCGTGTGCTTTTGTCCTCTGGCTTGTTGGCCAGAACTTGGATGCTTGCTTTCTGTTCACGAACCTTGGAGAAAGGAAGGCTGTGAAATGCATTGTAAAACTAGGAGGAGAAAGGGAAGGAGACAGCAGATCTGAGGAAGCTGACCTGATGGGTGGTGAGGTGGACTGTGCTGCCCGCTCAAACTGTTCATTAGGGAAAATGCGGAAGAGGTAGAAGTAATTTACCAAACAAAGGGCAGCAGGTCCTAATGAGGTAAATTCTAACAGCTCTTAACATTTTATTATACAAGTGCAGTTGTCTCTCAGTATCCATGGGGGATTGGTTCCAGGACCCTTTTGGATACCAAAATCTTCAGATGCTCAAGTCCCTTACATAAAATGGTGTAGTATTTGCATGTAACTTAGGCACATCCTCCTGTGTACTTTAAATCATGTCTAGATTACTTCTAATACCTAAGACAATGTAAATGCTATGTAAATAGTTGCCAGTGTTCAGCATAATTCAAGTTTTTGCTTTTTGGAAGTTTCTGAAATTTAAAAAAATTATTTTCAATTTCCAGTTGGTTGAATCTGTGAAATGAAAACTGAGGATACAGAGGTCTGACTGTATTCCATGATCATTTTGAAATTAAGAGAGAATTAAAGAATAGACAAATTAAGTCACCTGAAATCTCCCACCCATAGATTACCATTGATAATATTTCATGTGTCACCATGTGGATTTTTCATATGCATCTATATATGTAGATTCAAAATGGGATTATTTTATATGTGGCTCTGTAACCTGCACTTTTCTCTTCACGTGTATGTCCTTCTCTGCCAATGAATTGAAGTCTTTTTTTATTGAGGTATAATTGACATATAATGTTATATTCGTTTTAGGTGTACAACATAATGATTTGATATCTGTATATATTACAAAATGATCACCACAATAAGTGTAGTTAACATCCATCACCACACATAGTTACAAAACTTTTTTTCTTGTGATGATAACTTTTAAGATCTACTTTCTTAGCAACTTTGAATATGCAACGCAGTATTATTGGCTATAGTCACCATTAACTATATCCACTATCAGTATTATTAACTATAGTCATTATAGTAATGCTATACATCACATCCCTATAGCAGAAATCTGTTATTTTTAAATGGCCATAGAGCATTTATTAAATGTCCTTGCCTTATATGCAATCAGTGCTGTACTCTTAAACTTCTAAGTTATTTCCAGTGTTTCGTTATTATAAACCAAGCTCTGTAGTCGTTTTCTTAAGCACAGTGTGTAAATCTCTATAGGTGTCTCTGCCAGTTTATAAGGTGCTTGATAGGCAAAGTCCATGCCTTGGACTTCTTTTATATCCCCCAAAGCCCAGCATAGTATCCTAATTGGCACCCCCTTGTTGTTGCTGAGTTTGACCTTGAAGAGGATGAGAGCTTGGATCATAGCCATGATTCTATTATTTATTTTCCTTAACTTATTGACTTAAAAGAAAAGAAAAGAAAATTAGTGTGAATTTGCACACGAGTATCTGTGATGTTGCTGTTAGGAATGGAGTAAATTTTTTTTTTTTATATAAAGGAAGAATTGGTAGCTATTTCACAACAAGCTTAACATATATTTTTTTCTAGAGAGAGTTATGCCAATGACTATCTGACTAGATTTGCTGGCAATATTCAAGGTAATTTAAAAATTCCAACCCTGCAGGTACTGTTCAGTGAAGACATTTCCTGCATCAGTAACTCCTCTGTGGGCTTTTTGCTTTACAGTGACCTCACTCTGTCCATGGGTGCATTTTTACAGCTTGGTTTCACTAAGGACAGGGTTATTTATACTTTTCCTTCTCTCTCTCTACTTTTTGGGTCTTCAGCTATGACAGAGACTCCACTTTCAACGTGTTTGTGGGAAAAGGACAACTGATTGCAGGGATGGACCAGGCTCTGGTCGGGATGTGTGTAAATGAGAGGCGTTTTGTGACGATCCCCCCAAAACTGGCCTACGGAAGTGAAGGAGTTTGTAAGTATTTGTTCTGCGCTTGTAAACACATCTGCCAGAACAACCAGAACGTTTGCAGGCTCTTCAGTCAGGCAGACTTGAGAGTCCTTGGAAGCCCCAGGTAGGGGAAAATGAGAAGCAGTGAACACACACACAGCTTTAATTTCATCTTGTGTATTCTAGCTATGAAAGAAGTGTTATTAATACAGGTGTATTGAATGTTCTTCTCGTCGAGAGGAAATTTTTGTTGTTTCCTTTTCTTGCAATTTCATTTGGAGGGAGTTCCCTGGTGGCCTAGTGGTTAGGACTCCAAGCTTCTATTGCCGTTCAATCCCCGGTTGGGGGACTGAGATCCTGCAAGCAGCAGGGCAGGGCCAAAACCTTTTTTTTTTTCATTTGGAGGAAAGAAGGAGGGAACATGGCTCACTTTGGAATTGTATGTGCCCCCTTGAGCCCTTTTGGCTTCCATGCACCTTGGCAGCATCCTGGGTGTTAATTTGTGTGGCCCGAAAGGCAGCAGCTTCTCAGTGTGAACTCTGTTTTCTAGCTGGTGTGATCCCCCCAGATTCAGTGCTTCATTTTGATGTACTTCTGATGGATATCTGGAATTCAGAAGATCAGGTTCAGATTCATACTTACTTCAAGCCCCTCAGTTGCCCTCGGACCATCCAGGTGTCTGATTTTGTAAGGTACCACTACAATGGAACATTCTTGGATGGGACACTGTTTGATTCGAGGTAAGTCCCGCCGTTTGTGGGAATATTATTGAAATGCTCCTTAGTTCCTTCTATCTCATCTGCTTTTTATGCCCATGGAGAAACCAGAAAAGGGACTCGTTCCCCACTGCTCTGTGATTGGGAACAAAGATACATACATGCCTTTTCTCCAGAGATGGGTATGAGTTCATTGGTCAGCTGAGTTTTGGGTAACAAAAACCTTTTGAAGGTTGAGTTAGAAATGCCCTCATAGTATGGACGTTTTCCCCTTTCTCGTTGGTTTTCAGTCACAATCGTATGAAAACGTATGACACATACGTGGGAATTGGCTGGCTGATTCCTGGAATGGATAAAGGGCTGTTGGGGATGTGTGTGGGAGAAAAGCGCATCATCACCATTCCTCCTTTTCTGGCCTATGGAGAAGATGGAGATGGTAAGTCCTTCTCATTCTTCAAGTCACTCTCCTCTGTCTTTATTTCTTTTGCAGAGGTTAATTTAATTTACCATGTGAAACCCACCGAAGCTTTTGGTCTAGACTTCCAGTGTCCAGTATGGTAGCCACTAGCTACATGTAGCTATTTACATTTAAATTAAGTTAAATAAATTTTAAATTCTGTACCTTGGTCACCCTGCCACAGTTCAGGTACTTAAAAGCCACTTGTTGCCGAGGGCTACTACATTGGATAGGGCAGATATGGAGCATTTCCATCACTGTAGAAGTTGGGTTGGATGGTGCTAGTTTAGATCATCTGCTGTCTGATGATTAAGTTGCAGAAATCTCCACCTATTCGTGGTCATTGGTTTTTTTTTTTTCCCCACCTAGCACTATTTTATTATTATTTTTAAAAATTTTTATTGGAGTATAGTTGCTATACAATGTTGTGTTAGTTTCTATCGTACAGCAAAGTAAATCAGCTATACGTATACATATGTCCCCTCTTTTTTGGATTTCCTTCCCATTTAGGTCACCACAGAGCATTGAGTAGAGTTCCCTGTGCTATACAGTAGGTTCTCATTAGTTATCTATTTTATACAAAGTATTAGTAGTGTATATATGTCAATCCCAATCTCTCAATTCATCTCACCCTCATTATTCTTAAGTAAGCCATCTCGGGACTTTCCTGGCAGTCCAGTGGTTAAGGCTCTGAGCTTCCAATGCAGGGGGTATGGGTTTGATCCCAGGTCAGGGAACTAAGATCCCAGAAGCTGCATGGTAGGAAGGAAGGAAGGAAGGAAAAAAAGAAAATGATGCTATTTAAGAAGTTTACTGACAGTGATACCCAGCTTCTAATAACCCCCTAATATAATGTTTTCCAAGCTATGTTTCCTGGCTCTAAGTCTACAGAGCAGGAAGAGGGGGAGCCTTCTCTCCTGTCGACCTCCATTTTTATTACTGGTAATCTGCAGTTTCTTTAAAAACCTGCTACAAGACAAATAAAGCTTGAAAACAACTGCCGTATATATATCTTAATTCTCCCCTCCCCAAGATATGTTATCCTTCTTATCGATACTCAAACTGTCTCATCCTTGGCTAGTGGAAGTTCATTCCCCTTGGCCCCCAAATCCTCTTGTCATCACCCACGTGCATACAGCATACCAAATAAGACTGGATGCCTAGCCTGCTGTGAGGAATGTGACTTATTTTAAATAAATAATTAATAATTTAAATATTTAAAATAAATAGTTTATTTAAAATAGTTATTTTTAAATGCTTTATACTTTGACACTGTGCTCAGCCATCCAGGTATAACTTTAAATAAGTGAACTGTATAGTATGGGAATTATATCTCAATAAAGTTGTTATTAAAAAAAGCAAATATTCAAGTAGTACATCATAATGCTAGAAAAATTTAAACCCCGGGCTTACTTTAAGGCTTTCTGCTTTCTATTAAATTAAAAGATACAGAAAAGTACAAAAGATTAGCATTCTATCACACACCCTCCCACACCCCACACCTGCATTTCAGGGATTAACCGCACCTGGCATTCCAGAGGCTGACTCAGCAGCCCACTTTCAGCAGATTTCATCATTCCTCTGAGGGGAAGGAGACAGAGGGGTGGGCTCTGCCAGAGAGCCAGTTGAAGGAGCCCGGCTTGGCGTGCCCTGTGGCTCACTTGCCCAGGCCTTCTCCTTTGCGTGACGTAACAAGTAAGAGTGTTAAGGTAGGTGGTTTGTCAGGTAACTAACTTCCTCTTATCCCAGGGTCCTGGATTTAGAGTTACGTATTGGTTGATGCTGATCTTTGCAGGAAGAGCTAGTGCCCAATAATCTCTTCATACAGATTATCGTGTTGCACATATTCAATAAGTCCACACTGTAGGGAACCTCCACGAGAAGCAGTACCATCCTGAAGTGAGATAGAAATGAATTGAGGACTATTTATATTTTGGCTGGTGTGTGCCGTTTTGTTTACCCTCATCTCATCTAACTTTAGTTTTATTTATACCTTGTTTTGGATGCGCTTAAAGGATTGAATTTTTGCCTTTAAAAAATTGGCTGTGAGTTCCCAGACATAGAGAACAGACTTGGGGGTGCCAAGGAGGAGGGGAGGTGGGAAAGGGATGGATTGAGAGTTTGGGATTAGCAGATGCAAACTACTGTGTATGGAATGGAGGGACAACAAGGTTCTACTGTGTAGCACAGGGAACTATAGTCAGTGCCTGTAATAAACCATAATGGAAAAGAATATGAAAAATTATATATATATAAATATAACTGGGTCACTTTGCTGTACAGGAGAAATTAACACAACATTGTAAAACAACTATACTTCAATAAAATAAATTTTTTAAAAATTGGCTGTGAGTTCCAAAGAACAAGTCTATGTAGTGTTTTCCAGAAGCAGATCCAAGCTTTGGAATGTCTGTGATTTGCATATGTATACAAACAGACACCCACAGAGGTATGTATTTGGGTTTGCATGTGGGTGCATAGCCACCCACATAGAGCCTTGATTTGCAAGCACAAGCATAGAAAATGTGGTCACAGTAGTCTCCGTGTCATTAATATTTGCTCCTTTTTCTGAGGAAGCCAGGCTTCAAATTATACCCGCCAGCCCACGGTTGGACACCATGGTGAGACAGCGTGGTTAGACGCCATGGGGGACCACCCAAGATATGGAAGAACATTTGTTTCCTTGGCTTGAAAACTTCAAGGGATGTGTAACACCATCGCAGTGGGTGCTGAGTTGTAGTTAAAGTATTGATACTTCCTAAATCTTGTGTCCTGATTTCATCTTCCTTTATTCCACTCTAGGGAAAGACATTCCTGGACAGGCATCTCTGGTGTTTGATGTTGCGTTATTGGACCTCCATAACCCCAAGGATGGCATTTCCATTGAGAATAAGGTAGTACCTGAAAACTGTGAGAGGCGAAGTCAAAGCGGGGACTTCCTGAGGTATCATTACAACGGCACACTTCTGGACGGCACATTCTTTGATTCCAGGTAAGCAAACAACAGGATCCTTCACTTACCAGAACATCTTACGAAATACAGTTTACAGATTGTCAGTGCTGATTTTGCATTAGTATTTCCATCTCCAATGTAGGTTTCTATTTTCTGATTCTGAATTCCTTCAGAGGCTATTGGAACAGTCTCCTTGGGACCTGTGGGAGATGGGTCTGCAGGAAAGCAGGAGAGGCTCACCCTAGGCTCCCACCATCCCTCTAGACTGTGCTTGGCTATCCAAGTATAAACCCAACTCTGGGGTCCAAGGTGGGAAGTGACCAGGAGGCAGGTCCAGGTGGTAGGACGGGAAGAGAACAGACTTGGTGCCCAGTCCCTGTGTGTGGTGCGCCAGGTGTGTGATTTTGGATAGCATCTGATCTCCCTGAGCTTCAGTTTATTCCCTGTTGCTAGCACCTTTCTCAAGGAGATGGTTAGATTAAAGAGAGAAGGTAGGTGGAAGCACTTGGCAAACTTGAATGGCTTATCTGCTGCAGGGACTGTTTGGATGCATTCAGCTCCCACCCTGATGCCTGCGGAGGCTAATTATTGAGCCTGTTGTTATTCAAAGTTTTGTTCATCAGGCTTAGCCTGTAGTCGTGAGCAGACAACAGGTTTTTGATGTGTTGCTCATTCCAGGGGCATGTGTTGTTTGGAAAATGTTCCCCTAGCTTCGTATAGAGCAAGCAAGTAGTGGCAGCAACCTACCTGTCTCTCTGAGGTAAGAGACGTCTCGTTTAATTAGTCATCCAGAAACATTACAGAAGAATTTTTATATGGTATCATTTTATTTGCATAATTCAGTCTTCCTGTTCCTAGGCCCTTCTTTTAAATTTTTCATTTGATTTTTTTGGAAAAAAAGGCAGTAGTCACATCGTTCAAAATGAAAACAAAATATGTGTTAAGATATGTTGTACCAACCATCCCTGCCAACCTCACATCCCTCTCCTGCAAGCCACTTAGAGTTAAGTACTTTTATTAATGTTTCTTTTTTTATTCTTCAAATACTTGGATTTTTTTTCTAAAGCAGATATAAGCAAATACAATTGTTATATTATTTTCTCCCCTTTATAGTGTATAGAATATAGAATACTATATACATACATGCATACCATTATGTACTATATATATAACATAATGCTCTGTACTATATGCACTATTCTGCCCCTTGCTTTTTTTCAGGTTGGAATTTTTCTATATTAATAAATATGTAGAGAGAAATAATTTTTCATGTCTGTGTAGTGTTTCCTTGGGTGAATATACCATATTTAACTGTTCCCCATTGATGACACTTGGGTAGTTTTTATTCTTTTTCTATTAAAAAAAAATTCAGAGAGTGTGTGTGTAATTACTTGTCACATATGAACTTGATTCTGTCTTTTATTCCCTGGAATTATATTTCTAGTTGAAAAACCATTTTTCTAGTGGATACCAGATTTCTTTCCATATTAATGGAACCACAGTTTTCTTAGGTTTCAAACAGATTTCCATTTTAGTACACTGGGGTCTAATCCATCCTAATAGCTAAGTAATATTCCATTATATAGATTTGCCTTAATTTAGTAATCAATCCCTATTATTTTGTATTTTTTGATATCCTAAGTAGGACTGCAATAAATATTTTTGTAGCTAAATCTTAAATAATGTGATTGTTTCCTTAGGATAAATTTGTAGAAGAATCTCTAGGTCTAATATTATGTGTATTTTTACAGCTTTTGATATAACTGCCAAGTTGTCCTCAGGGAAGGTTTTATATCACTAAGAGTACCTCATTCCCTGCAAACTTGGTAACACTGGGTATTATTTAAAAATAATCTTTGCCAACTTATAGGAGAAAAGTAGAACTTTATAATTTTAATCTGAATTTCTTTGATTGCTATTAAGTTTGAAATTCTTTCCAATGTTTATTGACTTTGGATATTTTCTTTTGTGATTTACCTGTTTGTGTCTTTTGCCTGTTTTTATATTGAGGATATTGGTGTTTGTCCTTTTCTTATTGATTTAAGATCTCTGTACATTAAGGATATTAACCCTTTTATGGTTGCATATTGTTGAAAGCATATCACCTGTTTATTTGCATTTTAATTTTGGTTATTGTGACTTTTGATCTATTTAAATATAAACCTTTTATGTTGTTAAATACATTCCACTTCTCCTTTATGGCTTCCTTTATTGTTGTGTGTTTTTTTTTTTTAAATATTTATTTATTTATTTATTTGGCTGCGCTGGGTCGGGTGTTAGTTGCAGCACTCGGGATCTCTAGTTGCAGCATGCGGACTCTTAGTTGTGGCGTGTGGGATCCAGTTCCCTGATCAGGAATCGAACCTGAGCCCCCTGCACTGAGAGCATGGAGTCCCAGCCACTGGACCACCAGGGAAGTCCCTGGCTTCCTTTATTCTTATATAAATTCTTAAATAGTCTGTCTTGAGTAACTTGCTAAAAAGTCTCCCCCTTCCCTTGGATTTCTTTTTGTCCCCCCTAGAGTATATAAATATTTTTCTGTATTTTCCTCCTGCCCTTGTAATGGTTGTATTTTTTTATCCTTTAAAATATTCTATATTAGAATTTTTATTTTAAAAAGTATTGTGTTCTTATATAAGTGAAACAATGCAAAGATACTTAATAAAATGTAATAATTTAACATCAACCCCTTCCATTTTCACCACTCTAAGTAAATATTAAAAACCTCCTGCAGGCTTTCTCCATGCTTATAAATGCTTTCATGTTTAAATCTTTAATCCATCTGAAATTTATTGTGGTGTTCAGTATGACAGTAAGGAGCTAAATGGTTTTTTCCAGGTGGTTAGCTAGTTTTTCCAACACCCTTTATTGAATAACTGTTCTTTCCTCACTAATTTAAAATCTGACACTTATCATGTACGAAATTCTTTTGGGTCTTGGTCTAGAAGTTTTATCCTTTTCCAGTGATCTATTCCTGGGTCACTATCACACCTTTAGCTATTGTAGCCTTTTTTTTTTTAAAGTTTAAAAAAATGTTTTTACTTTAAATGTATTAAATGTATAGCATATGCCATGCTAAATGGCATGCAAATTAGTATGCATCATTTTCCTTTTTTTTAAATGAATTTATGTATTTATTTACTTATTGGCTGTGTTGGGTCTTTGTTGCTGCACGGGCCTTCTCTAGTTCGGTCTAGTGGGGACTGCTCTTCATTGTGGTGCGTGGGCTTCTCACTGCAGTGGCTTCTCTTGTTGTGGAGCACGGGCTCTAGGTGCACGGGCTTCATTAGTTGCAGCATGTGGGCTCAATAGTTGTGGCTCATGGGCTCTAGAACATAGGCTCAGCAGTTGTGGCACCCGGGCTTAGCTGCTCCCGTGGCACGTGGGATCTTCCCGGTGTAGCTTTTTAATTTGTATGATAGAGAATGTTCTTTTTATTTTTGAACATCGTTTTTTCCTACTAAGTGATACACTGACATGGTTTAAAATCCTAAAAGTATAAAAGAATATACAGCAAAGAATTTTTCCCCTATCCTTGTCCCTCAATCACTGAGTCCCCCTCTCCACAGCGAACCAGTGTTATGAATTTCATAGGTCTTCTATACATATACAATGAAATACAGATAATTATGTAGGAAATCTTCCTGGGTGAGGAGAATCCTTTGTTACAATCATTTCTTCATGCCCCTTGGCTGTGTGGTCCCTGAGGGGTGTTGAGAAGGAAGAGCCCCTCACAGCTCTGCCTTTTCTCCTCCCTGGCCCCACTGCTGACTGTCTTCTCTGACGCAGTCATCCTTGGGCTATGTGTGATGTGGTGACAGTGGAACAGACTGGTTCTTTCAGGACGAGCTTTTTGCCACATCTGCTCCAGCCAGGGGTGGGTAATGGGTGTAGATCACTGTGGTTCAGAGTTCGGTAGCGGACGTGGCATATGAAGTTTTACTATTTTATTCTGGAATCATCTGTCTTTGGGAAATTTCTTCCTGTTTGCTCCGAACTCATAGTAATCAGACTCAACTGACAATTTATAGAGCGGCTGGATCTTTCCACTGAATGGAATGCTTGGGCCTCCTGCCAAAGGCACTTGGGAAACCCAGGTACTCACCAGGAGGTAGTTTGGTGAGCGTGGTTTACAGTAGGGCAAGTTCATCCAGGCTCTGGTGGAGACTGCAGAGTTAAATTGCTCTCAGTATATATGCTACTTTTCTGGCAGTCCGAATATTCAGGTCCCACAAATAGACGTATTCTCCTTTTTAGAGAAATTCTTGGTTTCTTTTTCCCCCCCTTTTCATCTTTCATTTGAAACTTCATGTTAGAATAATAGAAGACTCTGTTTATGTTACAGTAATAGAAGACTCTAAATAGAATTTCTGAATAAAACTGTTTCTTTACAAGAGATAACAGAGAAATTCTTAGTTTCTGATAAGGGCTCCCTTGATGCTTTCTTCATTAACTTGAATTGGTCACCAGGCGTACAGTCGGATTTACATTTCTACATTTCTGGGCAGTTGCTTCAGGTAACCCGCATCCCATTCATAACCTGACCAAACCAGAGGGCTGGAGGGCACGTTTCTGGGAGCGTTTCTGCAGGCGGTAGCTCCCACCTTGTGTGTGGGCTCTTGTTCATCATTTCAGGGGAGCGTGTTTCCTGGCTTGTACTCAGATTTTAGGATTCACCCAGTTCCGGGGTCTGGAGGCCTCAGCGCTCTTGTTGCCTCATGGTACCGGCTACACTGCTGCTGTGGCGTCCCTAGTGAGCAAGCTCTTTTCCTCTTTGCCAGCTACTCGAGGAACCGCACCTTTGACACGTACATTGGGCAGGGCTATGTGATTGCTGGGATGGATGAAGGTTTACTCGGTGTTTGCATCGGAGAGAAGCGGAGGATCGTGGTCCCCCCTCACCTGGGGTACGGCGAGGAAGGAAGAGGTGAGTGCTGGCTGCCTTCCAAGGTTGAACTGAGCAGCACTAACTGCTGCTTCCACGTTGCTTGGAACCAGGGCCTCTTGAGAGCCCAAGAGAAGAAGCTAAAGTCCAGCTTCAGAATTGAATGCTCAAATAACTCTAGTTTCTAGAGGTGCTCTGTCGTTTCTCCTTGTTCCCCCTGCCCCTTTTCGTTTTCCTTTTGGAAAATTTAAAACCTACACCAAAGTTGAAAGAACTGTACGGTGAACTCCACTTAGATTCACCAACTGTTAACATCTTGCTATATTTACTTCATATATATGTAGCTACTTTGTTGAGACACTTGAAAGTAAATTGCAATCCCCCTTTTTTGTTTTTTGTTTTTATTGAAATATATTTGACATATAACATTGTGTACATCTCATTTTGATACATTTGTATATTGTAATGTGATTGCCATTCTAGTGATAATTAGTACCTCTATCATGGTACCTAATTATCATTTCTTTTTGATGGCTGGGATAATTGACAATTAGCAAGTTTGATGATTATAATACAATATTGTTGTCTATATTTACTATACTGTACATTAGATCTTGGTTTTTGTTTTTAATAACTTTATTGAGGTATTATTTATATACCATAAAATCCACCCATTCATTTTAAGTATACAATTCAATGACTTTCAGTAAATGTAGTGAGGTGTGCAACTATCACCTTAATCCAGTTTTAGAATATTTGTCACCCAAACAGCAAAAACTTCTTTTTAAAAATTACACAAATAATATATGTTGACTTTAGAAAAAGAAAGTAGAGATCAACAACAACAAAAATCTCCCATAATCTTACCACCCAGGAATAAGCATTGTTAATGTGGTAGGTGGAATATCAGACTCAAAGATGTCCATGTCCAAATCCCCAGAACCTGTGAACATGTTACGTTACATGGTAAAACAGCCTTTGCAGATGTGATTAAGTGATGGTCTTGAGATGAGATTATCCTGGGTCATCCAGGTGGCCTTGATGTGCTTACAAAGATCTTTGTAAGAGGGAAGCAAGAGGCCAGAGAGAGGAGAAAATGCTACTCGCTGCTGACTTAGAGGATGGAAGAGGGGCCACAAGTCAGGGGAGGGTGGCCTTGAGAAGCTGGAAAAGACAAGGAAACAGATTCTTCTGAAACCTCCAAAAAGAAAAAAAACCCCACATCCCTGCCAATACATTGAATTTAGACTTTGACTCAAGGGTTACGAGAATAAATTTATGTTTTAAGCCACCAAGCTTGTGGTAATTTGTTATAGTAGCCACAGGAAACTAATATAACCATGGTATGAATATCCTTCTACACTTTTGAGTGTATATGAATCTATGTAGATAAAAGGAAATAAGTACATATCCATCTACACTAATACTGACAAAAATGGGATCATCTATACATATTACTTTGTAATTTTTCTCTTTACCTAATTTGTTGTGAACAATGTTTTATGCCAACAGGTTGCATAGAATTTTAATGGTTGCATAGTATTCAAAACCATATTTCCTTTTTTTTTTCTCAGATACCATTTTTTGCTAACTTACTTGAGAATAGTTGATGCAGTATTTATTTTCCTTTTGTGTTCTTTTTGCTGATAGGATTCTGGCTGGCCTGGCTGGCTGTACACATTCATTTTGTTCACCTGCTTCTGACTTCTACTGCTACAGTGGATTTCAGAATTTTCCCAGTAGGGTTTGTTTGGAGAATCTAAGAAACATCAGGTTGGTTGGAACCTAGGGGTGCATGAAGGAACGTTTTTTTTTTTCCTGACTTAAATTTCTGATTTATAAAGCCACAACAAATCACAACTTAAGATCTTAAGATCATTCCACCGGGCTTGCTTCATGTCCTGTTTGTCTAGTGTCTTGATGCTCTGTTGTTTTGTATTACGTAACGTTCTACTTCTAACCAAATACATACAGGAATAGACACATGCTTTCAGAGTATTCATGTTTCATTATGCCCTTAGGACTAATTCTTCCTTTCCCTAAAAAGAATATACTGATGGAAAACATTTGCTTAAATTATTTTTCTCCTCTTGGCTTTCTCTCAAGTATGAGACAGTACTGCAAAGAATTATATAAGGCTCTGGGAAACCTTTGAAGTCTCATACATTTTCTGGGCATGAGATTGCTTCACCCTGAATCATTTGTTGCCATGGGGTGGAGGGGCACCCTGGCAAGTAACACCCAGGTGCTCTTGCACAGCGTTTGTCTCTGTCCTATTGATTAGCGAGTGCCCTTGTCCTCCTGTGGGGTTTACACAGGCCCTAACGCTGATCACTGAGGGACCGACCTTAGAAGGGTGTCAGGACACAGAGGAAGTCTGTGGCTTTCTCACTGCGTACCACGGGGCCATGCACATGGTAAGCATTCAGTACATATTTGTGGAAGGAAGAAATGCTGGACTCTCCGACTTAGCATTTCTTTTTGTTGCAGCCATTTTCTCTCCCAGGGTTGGTGGAGGGGTGGGAGTAGGCCTTCTGTAAAGGCTCTGGCCATTTCTTTGTTCCATGGGGTCAGCACTGAACTTTGAGCACTTGGATATATTTGCAACCCTGAAGTGGAGAATGGATTCTGCTGCAGGGTTGTGGAAGCATCACTTCCTCAATGGTTTTCTGTTCCCCAACTTCCATATTACCTTTTAAGTACTCTTTCGAAAGTGAAGAAAGCTAATACGTTACCCACACTGTCAAGGACTTCTCATGTACGAGCTCGTTCAAACCTCAAAACAGTTCTCAGTTAAGATAACGAGGTCCAGAGAGGTTGAGTCATTTGCTAGAGGCCACAGTAGCTAACCAGTGATGCAGCTGAATTGGACCCAGGGCCCTCGCCGCCTGTGTCATAGGCAGAAGGGAAGAATGAGCTTCCTTCAGGCCGTGACTTGTTGATACCCATATATGGAGAACTGAGAACTCCAATCAGAAGTCCCAGGGTTCTCAGAGGAAACCCACACTTCTGGGAGCTGCTGTGTTTCCTTCCGGCCCAGGAGGCCGGCTGCTTTATGTTTTGTCATCTGTGATGAAATGAAGCTGATGACTGCTTTTCTGAAGGGTTTATTCAGAGAGGAGGCTGGCGTCAGGGCCATAATGAAATGTTGGATTATTCACCTGTTTGCTGGTGTTGGGGAGGAAGAAGATAGTTCCTTCTACCCTTCTAGGTTCTTCTGGCTGGTCTAAGAATTAAATTGATATGGGACAGATTAACAGGAGGAAAACAAAGTTTAATGACATTTATATATGGGAGATACCCAGGGAAACTGAGCAACTCACCAAAATGTCGAAAGCCCTCACCTTAAACACCACCTTTAACTAAAGACAGAAGAGGATGTTGGGGGTAGTGGTTTCGGACTTGAACGGTGAGGAAGGCAATTGATCTGGAGGTGGAAAAGCAACTGTTTGGTAAACAAATGTTTGCTGGGCCATGCAGACATTGGGACACCAGAGAAATCTGAACCAACAGACTTTGCTAGGTTCCTTCTTGTTTACACACCTAGTTCATACTGTAGTTATCTATGGTGATATTCCCCCCTCCCCACAACAGGTCCTCTGTCTACATTCTTTAGGCGGTTAAGGAGGAGGTAAAAAAGGTTTTTGTGTGTGTGTGTGTGTGTGTGTGTGTGTGTGTGTGTTTTGTTTCGTTTTTGAGTCTTTTGGGAGTTGATTGTTTTCAACTTGAAATAATCCACATGTCCAAGAGACATTTTTGGGGTGGCAAGTTTTGCTTCCCTATACCGGTCAGCCCTTATTTTTACACTGTAGATTCTTTGGAGAAGGCAGAGCAAGATAGAGGGAATGAGAGTGGGAGGAGTGCTGGCTGCCTGGGGCAGGTGGGATCTTATGGCTTGAGGTCTAGTCTTGGTTTTCTGCAAGCCCAGCAACCCCATTTATCGGTCCATCAAAGATTTATTGAGTGCCTTTATGACCAGGCACTGCCCTAGGTGTCGGGGATTCAGCAGAAAGAAAGACAAACTCCCAGCCCACACAAAGCTTACATTCTTATTGATGCCTCAGTTGATGTGCATTTGTGCTTTAATCAGACACCTGGTAGACCGACTCATGCTAATGTCCCAGGAGCTGATGTAGAAGCTGGATACGGAATACTTACTTGACAGGGTGTGATTGACCTCTCCACTGATCAGAATACTTGGGCCTGGGATCCTGGGGGCCTGAGAAGCTGGGTTAGTTATCAGGAAAGTACTAGAGGAAAGTACTAGATAAGCTGATAGCAGAGCACAGGGGTGTGGGTGGTCCTGGGATGTGTTCCTTTTTGCCCTGAGATAGTCCTGCACATGAATGTGCCTTTGAGGGTGTCAACTGAAAAAAAAAAGCACCAGTATAAGACTTGTGAGTTCAGTTTTATTTGGGGTTACTGAGGACTATAGCCTGGGAGATAGCCTCTCAAGAGAGCTCTGAAGAACTGCTCCGAAGAGGTAAGGGGGATGGTGAGTGTATATGTGAATTTGGAGAAGGGGTGTGCGCAATAAAGCACACATCTTGGTAGAAAGTAACTGCTGGTCACGGGAAATAGGTATCTCAGTTATTGATTTTAGTGCTTTTCTAAGTGTAGAAGGATGCAGGAGTCTAGGTTCATAAAGTTTTCTCCTGAAAACCTCTAACTACCTGGAGGCCTGTTCTGCCAGTTTTCCCAGAGCACAAAGCACCTTATTCCTGATCCTCGCCCGGAATTTTTTCCAAGGTGTGCTGTAGGTCCCTGAGTGCAGCAGCTGATGACTGAATTGTTGTAGATCTGGTGGCAAACAGCATTCCTTAGTGGATGCTGGGCTGCACCCTGCAGGCCTGCAAGCCTTGTAGTTGTCCAACCTCAAGACTGAAGAAAGAGCCCAGAGACAACAACAGAGACATCAACCGGTTATTGGATAAGGGATCTTACGAAGGTCCTGGAGCGACACCCCATCGTGGATGACAGATAGCAGGCGGGACATGGCAGGAATCTTTGCTACTTATGGGGAGAAGAGGCCACCATTTATAGGGGGAACTGACCTCAGGTTGGCTCATCAGTTACCAGGGAAACCAGCACCTGGGGCAGGGGGCAATCACGTAGGCAGTTGCTGATGAAGCACTATGATGAAGAGAATTGGATAGTCATGTGAATGAAGCAGGACCTGGTCAAGCAGGGGCTGTACTGAGAGCAAGAGAACAGCCATCTTGAATGGTCCGACCATATAGTGGACACGGGGAGGTTAAGTTTGCATTGACCCAGTGCCATCAGGGCCTTGTCCCTTTCTGGGCTCCATCCACATGTTTTCTCCAGAGAGGTTAATGGAGCTGCTCAAGGTGCAGCTTTCTTTCCCACCAATCCCCCACATGACAGCCACAGCCTGCACCCCGGCCCTCTTCACGGAGATGGGGGGGCGGGTCCCTAAACATCCTTGGCTGCTCACTTACAGACCATTTAGCACAGCATTCCTTAAGCTGGGCTGTCCCTTAGAAACCCTGGAAAACCAATGCCTGGTGCCACTGTCGTCCAGCCACTCTCAGATGGTGTTGCATATCACAGACAAGAATCGCCTGGAAAACTTAAAGCTCGCAGAACCAGGGGGGCTGCCCAGGAAAAGGCCTGGCCCTTTGTGTTTTTGCCAGGATCTCCAGCGCATCCTGATAGGGTCCACGGTGGAGATCCCTGCCCTAGATGAGCTACATCCTAATCTCAGAGGAGGGCCCAGGTGATTTTTTTTTCATATGATCACAATTTTTTCTTTTCTTCTATGAATGTGGTGAATTACATTAATTATTCTTTTTGTTGTGGTAAAATATACATATTTACCATTTTAACACTTTTAAGTTTACAGTTCAGTGCCATTGACTATATTCACAATGTTGTGTAACATCACTACTGTCTATACCCAGAACATCCCATCATCCCCAACACAAACTCCCCATCACCCTCTCCCCCTCCAGCCCTTGGTAACCACCATTCTACTTTCTGTCTCAGTGAATTTGCCTATTCCAGGTGCCTCATATCAGTGAAAACATACAATATTTGTCTTTCTGTGTCTGGTTTCTTTCACTGAACATAATGTTATAAAGCTTCACACTCAGTTGATTTTAATGAGCAACCAAGATTGAGAAACCACTCGTCTGGCTTCACAGCCACTCACGCCTGTGTGTACTGTTTTCCGCAAAGAGCTGCCCTTGGCCCAGGTTCCAAGCACCCTCCTATGGCAGTCTGCAATACCTGTTTCCTATGGGAAAGATCCTGCACCCTGTTAACCACTCACATCAGCGACTCCCCATCACTAGTGAATATCAGCACCTGTGTTCTGCTGTAAATGCACAAGCTTCTCTAATTACTAACTGGGTAACTTTGGGCAGGCATCAAAATCTGTGCCTCAGTTTTCTCATCTGTAAGTGCAGAATATAGGGTTATAATGAGAATTAAATAAACTAATACATGTAAAGCACTTAGAAGAGTGCCTGGTACCTAACAAGCACCTATCCATTAAGTGTGTGTTAGAGAGAAAGCAGCCAAGAAACAGAAAAGTATATGGTAGGGGTGGGGGTGGTGGGAGACGGAGGATGGGGGCTCGGGGCGGGGGGCTGTTGATGTTCATGTATCTCTACTGAATTCTGTCTATAGCTGTGTTGTTTTCTCGAACTAGTTATATCTGGGTTGGTTTTCTTGTCTGTAGAATGCTAATGAAAATATTACACATCCTTGATTCTAAGTAACACTGTTTCCAAATTTTTTACATTTAAACTTCTCTGAAATGATCAGGAGGAGGCGGGGGAGGTGGTTAACAACTGATGCCCCCTGGGACTTGCCTGGTGATGCAGTGGTTAAGAATCCGCCTGCCAATGCAGGGGACACAGGTTCAATCCCTGGCTCGGGAAGATCCCACATGCTGCAGGGCAACTAAGCCCGTGTGGCACAACTACTGAGCCTGTACTCTAGGGCCTGTGAGCCACAACTGCTGAGCCCATGTGCCACAGCTACTGAAGCCTGCACGCCTAGAGCCTGTGCTCTGCAACAAGAGAAGCCACCACACTGCAACAAAGAGTAGCCCCCACTCTCTGCAGCTAGAGAAAGCCCATACGCAGCAATGAAGACCCAATGCAGCCAATCAATCAATCAATCAATGTGTTAAAAAAAAGAAGCAAAAAACAAGAAACCAAACTGATGCTTCCCTGAGAAGCTGTCATTAAGTTCATGGAGGATCTGCTACTCCTGGATTTATGGTAATATTTACCCAACAAGTTTGCTGCAGGGATTTAATGAGAGAATGTATGTGAAAAATGCTTTGTAAACTGTAAAACAGTATTCAGATGTGAGATAATGTTTTCAAAAGTGGAAAAGCGTAATAATTTTGGGTAGAACAAACAGGATGTGTCGTAAAGCACTTTGTGAATTGTTAGGTGCAGTATTTTTTTTTTTGGGGGGGGTACACCAAGTTCAGGGTGCAGTATATTTTAAGGGGCCGATTTTGGCTTGGTGTTTTCCCCTGTGAAGTTTCTGCTGGTTTCGTTTCTCTTGAGCAGTGGTAGAGCACTCAAGTGATTTTCATTCTACAGCTGATTTTCTTATCTCACCTCTTACTCCTAGCAGGAGCGCGGCAAGCCTTAATTTGGTCGAGCTTTAGTTTTCTCACCTGTGATGAACTTAGCCATAAATATTTCAGGCTTAACCATTCCGTGGGACAGTAGTACAGCCTCTTGAATTTTAGTCCAAACTGTGCTCCTGACTGTGGACCCTGAACAAATCTGTGCCTCAGTTTCCCCATCTAGAAAATCAGGTTAGATTACTTCTAATGGCCCTTCCAGCTTCACTCTTCCAGCATTCCCTAGGGTGTCATAGCCGGGTCCCCGTGTTCCTCACTAGAGGTCTGTGCGGAATACCTGGTGATACTGGGGAGGCACGTGGGGAGGCTGCTGCTTGGAGGGTTCACTCTAATTGCCTGTCTGTCCTTTAGGGAACATTCCTGGCTCAGCCGTACTGGTGTTTGACGTCCATGTGATTGACTTCCACAACCCTTCAGACTCCATCAGCATCACCTCCCACTATAAGCCCCCCGACTGCTCAGTGCTGAGTAAGAAGGGGGATTACCTCAAGTATCACTACAACGCCTCGCTTCTGGATGGAACCCTGCTGGATTCCACGTAAGGGCAGCTGGGGATCAGGGAGGGGGGCGGGGTGTGAGCCTGGCAGATAGCAGTCGGTTCCCTTGATCCTCCTTTTTTCATCAGATACTAGTTGAGAGCTTTTATCTTCATGCATTTTGCACCGAGTATCTCAAGTGAACATCACTGTCTGGTGCATTGTTCCAAGAGTTCCCTGTGAATGATCTCATCCTCCACTCTTGAAACTGTCTTTCTGAAAATGCAGATTTCATAACTGCTGTCTTTAAAAATTAACCCACAGATAAAATCCAGAAGCCAGAGTCTGGCACATCAGGCTCTCTTGTCAGCTCCATTCTGCCTCACCAGTCTCATCTGCTGAAGCCCGTCTTCCCCCTCCCGGGGGTGCCATGTGCAGTTGTGCAGGATGTGCACTGCTTACACCCTTCTTTCTGGCCAACTTCTGCCCTGGCTTCAATGTCTTCCCTTTTCTCAAAATCTTTGCTTAATTCCCAGGAAGAATCAACTGCTTCCACTTGTGTAGTCTCATAATGTTTTATGTATTACCTGCCTTTTAGTTATTTTTGTTTCTATCACTGTTGCTGGTCCGAGTACCTTAGACACCCAACCTGTTTGTTCATATTATTCCTTCCACCTAGCCCAGCGCATAGCACAAAGGGAGTCTTTCATAAATGTTAATTGATTGAGATGAATCTGAAAATATATTACTAGGAATCAACAGTGTATACTAGTTAGTATCATGCAGGTAATAGGAGCTTTCCTTCTTATATATCTGAATCTTCAGAGATCTCTGTAAGTTAATACACTATTCTCTTCTTTGGGAAAGAAGCATTTTCAGCCTTTCGTTGTGTCTTCATATATGTATACCCATTTTTGTATTGAGCCTGACTTAGATTCCTAAGTTTAGTCTTGAGGAGAAAGAAGGGCTTCATAAAAATATGTGCTACTGCATTTATTCTAGATGGGGAGGGTCTTTTGTCCCTCTCACCCGTCCCTCTGCCTTCTAGCTTCAGGTGACAGAGTGTGGCTGGGGAGAGCCCGGTGTGGAGAGCCTGAGGGACATTCTCCTCAGAGCATTCTCTCTGGTGCTATGAGATCTGGTACCCTGACACATTTAACATATTTCATCAGATCTAAAATGTGCTGGTGGTTAGAAGCATAATTTTATGTATTTCAAGAAAGCAAGAACGCTGCAAAAAAATAATGACACGATGTCAGTTGTAAGATGTATCCCAAATCAAGAGATATTAAAATGTGAAAAAAATACGCCTTACAGAATCAGTGAAATATGCTGTAGCTTCTGGGGCCAGAATTACAGGGACCTGGCTTACAAAAAACCTTTTTGTACTGATGATTAGAAGCTTGTGGAGGACAGTGGGGAAGAAGCATGGCTTGTAGTTGTTTTGGGATCAAGTGAGCTTATGCATGGGAAAACAAGGTTAGAACAGCCTGTAAGGCTGATGGCTAGCTGTCATTGCTCTGGCCAACGTTCATACTCTTGTCTGGTGCTCCTACAACCTTGGAAAGGGGAAGTGGAGGGTGGGAAATGAACAAAGGCATTTCGTCTCTGGTGGGTTCAGGAAGTGCTTCTCACGTGCGGTGGGGAGAATCAGTCTTCCTGCTTCTGATGTGTGTTTGGCAGATGCACAGTATTCTTACAGAGCCTCCGGGAGCCACGTGATGCTCCTTCCTCTTCTCGGAGACTCCATTCTGAACCACTTGAGTCATCTGTGTCATGTGTAAATTGACACGGAAGAGCAGTGTCTGCACGTCCCTGCTGGTCTCTTCTGGGTGGATCCTTCAAAGTGATGGGATAATGGGCAGTGTGGCAGGAGACTGCTTACCTGGGTGTGGGAGAGGCGCTCCTTCTGGGAGAGGGGACCTGGTCCCACCCCAAGCCCACATGGGCTCTACACACAATGAGGCAGGTGCTGCTGTGGTTGCTTGTTCATCTGGGAGAATCCGTGATGGAGAGGATAGAGGGGAATGTGGGTGGAGAGCCAGAGAGGGCAGCCTGCAGGCAGGAAGCAGGAAGCAGGAAGCTTGTGATGAATGGTAAGCTGGGAATGCACAGAAGGAATGAATAGAATGTCTGAGAGAAGAACTGGCAAGATGAAAAATAAAAATAAAATGATGACTTGAGGGAAAAGAATTAGCGGGGTTTTCAGAGGTGACACATGAAAACAAATTGCTTGCTTGGAGGATTTTCTTAATGTGTGTAGAAACTGGCCTCAGAGAAGAATAAACATTTGTTATTTGATAACTAAATGAGTTCTCGCGTATCCTGTAAGACTTTGAAACCCAGTAATCCCACGGGAAGTTCCCCACAGTCCCTGGAGAGAGGCAGTGTGAGGGTGCCTCTGTGCTGCTGACAAAGGAAGGATTGTGTGTGGGGCAGGACAGAGGACGCGCCCTCCCGCAGGCCTGGGGCCAAGGGACACTGTGCCAGAATTGGCTTTGTTTCTGTGTTGTCCCAGGTAGGACGGATGCAAACGCTGCTTTGGTTTGCTGGCTCCGGAGGACCAGCCTGGCCCTGGGAACCAGCTTGAGGAGGGGAGGAGGTGGCGGCTCTGCGCCCAGAGGAGGCTGGGAAACTGGAGAAGGGGAGGTGACCACAGGGGCAGCCCCTTCCCTGTTGTCACCACCTGGTGATGGGCATCAAGGGGGCACCAGGATGTCCGGGAGGCTTTTCTTCCTTGGCATTGAAGAACATTCCCATTGTTTGCCTTTAGGAAGTGATTGGAATGCCATCAGTTTGGAAATAGATTTACTTTCCGTGGTGATTGAGGTAATTGAGCCAACTTTTATTTGTTTAGATTCCCTGGGGACCTGGGCATCAAGAATAATTAAAACCGTGGCCCAAGTTAACACTTATTTTTATGGAGTCGTAGACTGTTACAAGTGTGAAGGCACAAGCACTTCACACTCTCAAGGCCATCCATTTATTGAGCTCTTCATGTTTGCTCTCTGCCATGCCAAGCATATTATTTACTGATTCGAACGTCCTACGCAATAGCTGTCATTATCTCCATTTTATAGATGAGGAAACTGAGCGATTATATTTCCTAGAGTCAAATTAAGTGGCAGAACCAGGATTCAAACTCAGGTCTTGCTGAAGCCAAATCCTAGGGTCTTAACTACATTATGTATATTTTAAAATGCTCATGAAAATTTCTGACTAGCTAAAACATTGACTAAAATTTAGAGAAAAATTGCAAGAGCAATTCAAATAACTTTTTCCTCCCTGAACCATTGGTGAGAAGGCTGCCACTATGATGTCCCATCACCTCTGAAAACTTTAGTGTGCATTGCCAACAAACATGGACATTCTCCTACGTAATTCAATTAAAATTAGGAAGTTAATGTTGATACATTACTACCTTTTCATCCTCAGACCCCACATAAGTTTTGCCAAATGTTCCCATAAGGTCTTTAAAAAAAAAAATTATTTATTTATGGACTATGTTGGGTTTTAATTGCTGTGCACAGCCTTTGTCTAGTTGTGGTGAGTGGGGGCTGCTCTGCGGGGGCTACTCTTTGTTGCAGTGTGTGGCCTCCTCATTGGCAGTGGCTTCTCTTGCTGCGGAGCATGGGCTCTAGGCACGTGGGCTTCAGTAGTTGTGGCACATGGGATCAATAGTTGTGGCTCATGGGCTCTAGGCACGTGGGCTTCAGTAGTTGTGGCATGTGGGCTCAATAGTTGTGGCTCACGGGCTCTAGGGCACAGGCTCAGTAGTTGTGGCACACAGGCTTAGTTGCTCCAAGGCATGTGGGATCTTCCCGAATCAGGGATCAAACCTGTGTCCCCTGCATTGGCAGGCAGATTCTTAACCACTTCACCACCAGGGAGGTCCCTTTCCATAAGGTCTTTTATAGCAAAAGGACCCCTTCCAGTATGTCCAAAACTCTCAAACAGTCCCTTAGTCTTCCTTTGATCTTCCTCTTGATACTTTTGAGGATTACAGGCTGGTTGTTTCCCAGAATGTCCCTCAGTATGGACTTGTCTGATGTTTCCTTTTGATTCCATAGGGGTTCTGTATCTTTGGCAGAAAGATCACAGAAATGATATGTTCTTCTTAGGAGAATACTCATAAGTACCGGTGGGTTGATGGCCTAACCAGGGAGTCTTCTGTTTCATTTGCAGGTGGAATTTAGGCAAAACATATAATATTGTTTTGGGATTTGGACAAGTTGTTTTGGGAATGGATATGGGTCTCAGAGAGATGTGCGTTGGAGAGAAACGGACAGTGATCATTCCGCCCCACCTGGGCTACGGGGAGGCTGGCGTGGGTGAGTATGCAACAGTATTAAAAGGCCTTTGGGGCCATTCATCGTCTGTATTTTGTGCTTTTTGAGGTGCCTTACTTAGAACCACAATATGCGTATTTTATTGAAAAATCCAAAGAATGTGGGGTTTTTATTTAAGCATTTAGCATTTTTGTTTTAAGCTCCCTGTGCATTTGGTGCTAGTGCCATGTTAATGGGGTGTAGCAGGGGGCTCTGTGAAGTAACCCTGGGCTCTTCGCATCCATGTGTGGGAGATGTCCCTGAAAGGGCTTGCCAGGTGATTTCTCTTGGGTGAGCCAGGTGCTTCCTTGGGGAACTGCTTCCCGGGACACTGGAATGTGGAACCTGTAAGCTATCCAAGCAGATTTCCTTGTGGAAGAGATTGGTTTCGAGTTCTGGAAATACTGGTGTTATGTTGCCCTCATGGCTGTTACGGTTTACTTTATGATTTTGGCCAAAATGAACCCTCCTCATGGGGGGTGGTGGGAACCCCTTCTTTTTCAATTTTTATGCTCCTGCTGTCTGGAGATGGAGGAGATGGGAAGTGCTAACTTATAGAATTGCTAGGCACTTTGGATTGATTTTTTTTTTCAAAATTTGAAATAATTGTAACAGATAATCTCTGCTACTCCCCCGAATCTGAGAAGAAACAGTTTAAAAATATGCTGTGTATCCTGTAAGACCATGGTCCTGTGGTATTATAGTTATAGATAATAATTTAAAATTATGCAAATTCTACTTAGTTATAGTTACATACTTATAAGTTCTTTTGGGCCCATACTGTGTATACTGTTCTAGAATTTGTGTTGACAAATTGTATCCTAGATCATGATTTTAAGGCATACGGTATTCTTCTTAAAGTTCTGAGGTTAGATTTATTCAAAAGTTCTACCATTGTAGTCTCTGCTAGTGGCTTTTAAATGTTTTTCACCAAGACACACAGTAAGAATTACATTTTATCTCCCAATCTGTGTTACACCTAAGCATACAATTTATACCTAATATACATGCATATTTTATTTTGTACGTAAAATTAAACCTGTTTCATAAAACAATACCTATCCTTTCTAAGGGCAATGTACTCGGATTTTATTCTATCCCTTAATTTAAAAAAATGTTGGTCACCGCTCTCTAAACTGATTTCAAGACTCACGACCCACAGTTTGGAAAAACCACTTGGTGACTGATGCTGAACTTCCTTGCTTTCACAAGAGATGCCTCCATCCATGAGGCAGCTAGAATGTGTGCAGTGGGCGTGGGGGGGAGGATGAGAGAGGTGTGCCTGTGGCCCTGTCACTAATGCCGCGTCCTCCCCTGTTGCTGCGGCAGATGGAGAAGTGCCTGGCAGTGCCGTGTTGGTATTTGACATCGAGCTGCTGGAGCTCGTGGCCGGCCTGCCGGAGGGATACATGTTCATATGGAATGATGAGGTGTCAGCCAACCTCTTTGAAGAAATTGACAAGGATGGCGATGGAGAAGTCCTCCTGGAAGAGGTAACTGACCTTTTTGAATGGAAGTGGGACCCAAGTAGCTCAGGGAGCCTCACTGGGCAGGGGTACCCACCCTGAATGTGAAGCCTCTCAGAGTGAACACACCTGTGCTTGCTTGTGCTGCTGGTAACCTGCACGCTTATGTACCAGGCACTTGCGCACACACACTCTGTAAGTTGAAGCCCACAATTCCTCTTTGAAGAAACCGAGGCCCTAAGAGGTTCAGGGCTTGATTCCAGCGCTCACAGATCTGGATTCAGTTCTTCATTCCTGGGTGCTCATTGTGGCCTGCATTGTGCTAAGTGTTTTTCACGTATATTATCTTGCTTGGCCTTCACGACAGCCATGCAATCATCCCTATTTTTCAGAAGCAGCAGCTGTGCACAGAGAAGGTCAATAACTTGCTCAAGGTTGCACAGCCATCTAGCAGTTTGCAAATATCCCTGTCTTGATCATATAGATCCTGTGTTGTTTCTCCTGCATGAGACACCCCTTTGTGGAGCTCTCTTTTATAGCATGGGGGAATTCCAACTCTCCGCCTGTTCCGTGTCTGCTTGTTCAAGGACATGGCTCCAAGCCTTCTCCCCTTTCTCTCTTCCATCATCAGCATTTCCCCAGCTGCTGGATCGTTCACATTAGCCCGGGAACGTCCTGCTGTCTTCCGTCCTCTTAATGCGTCTTTCCATTTCTTTTCTCTGCTCTCTTTACAACAAAAATCTCAGAAGAATTGTCTGTCCTCCCTGTCTCCAATTCCTTTCCTTCTAATCTATTTTACATCCACTCCTGTTGGGTTTTTATCCCTCCACGCCACTGAACCTGGTCTCGCTAAGGTGCTGAACCTCACTTACTCTTACTTCAACACAGCTGTCTCCTTTTTTAAAAAAATTTTTAAAATTTTATATTTCATTTATTGGCTGTGTTGGGTCTTCATTGCTGCACACGGGCTTTCTCTAGTTGCGGAGAGCAGGGGCTAGTCTTTGTTGCAGTACGCAAGCTTCTCATTGCAGTGGCTTCTCTTGTTACAGAGCATGGGCTCTCTGCGTGAGGGCTTCAGTAGTTGTGGCACATGGGCTCAGTAGTTGTGAGTCGTGGGCTCTAGAGCGCAGGCTCAGTAGTTGTAGCACACAGGCTTAGTTGCTCCACGGCATGTGGAATCTTCCAGGACCAGGGATCGAACCCGTGTCCCCTGCGTTGGCAGGCATATTCTTAACCACTGCACCACCGGGGAAGCCCAGCTGTCTCCTTTTTGAGATGCCTTCTTTCCTTGGCTTCCGGAGAACAGTTTCTTGGTGTTCCTTCTACCTTACTGGTAGCTCCTTCTCAGGAGTCTTCTCCCTGAGCTCTTCTGGGTGGAGGGCCCCAGGCTAAGTCCTGAACTTGAGCTGTTCTCCCCCTTTACATCACTCCCTTGGTGGTCTCCTCCAGTCCCGTGGCTTTACCATCCTTGTCCTGCTGATTTCCAGACTGGCAGCTCCGGGCCTGTCTTCTCTCCACTTCACAGTCAGGTATCCTACTGCCCACTTGACATCTTCATTTCTTGAACCCCCAATATCCACCTCCCTGAACTTGCTTCACCCAAAGCCTTCCCCCATCTCATTCGATGGTCACGCTTTCCACTCAGTTGCTCAGGTGAGAGCACTCAGTCATCTCTGACTCCTCTCCTCCTCTCACAGGCTGGAATCAATCCATCAGGAAATTATTCTAGCTCTGTCTTGAAAATCTATCCAGAACCTGACCACTTCTCATCACCTCTGCTCCATAGCATCTTAGTCCAGTGTCTACCACCTCCCGCTTGGACCTCTGTAAAAGTCTTCCTGCTCTCACCCCTGCCCCTCACAGTAGCCAGAGTGATCCTTCTAAAACATAAGTCAGAGCATGGCCTGCTTCACTTCAAAACCCTACAGAAGCCTCCTGTTGGGCTGCACCCCGCAGGCCTGAAAGCCTTGTAGTTGCCCAGCCTCGAGATGGAAGAAAGAGCCTAGAGACAGTGACAGAGACATCAACAACTTATTGGACAGGGGTATCTTACGTGTCTGCGGCAAAAGGTCCTGGAGGGACACCCTCCCTATGTACAGGAGGCAGGACGTGGCAGGAATCTTTGCTACCCAGGGGAGAAGGAGGCTACCATTTATAGGGGGAAGTGATGTCAGGTTGCCATCAGTTACCAGGGAAACCAGCCATTGGGGCACATCTCTCACAGCCCCTCTGGTTAACAACCATCACGAGGGCAGATGTCTCCCTTTAATAAACTGGCAGGTGGAGCTGTTCTGGCCTAAGGATTAGAACACACTAGCTGGGGCAGGGGGCGGGCACTTATTTTGAGTAGGGTGTAGGTGAAGCAGGGACTGGTCAAGCAGGGATGTACAAAGAGCAAGAGAACAGCCATCTTGAGTGGCCTGACCATACATCCCCGTTTCCAAAGTCTTTGCAGTGGCCCACAAAGGCCCTCCACCACCTGCTCACTGTAACCTCCTCTCCAACGACTCTCCCTTTGCTGTCCTGTAAACACGCCAGGCATCCGTCCACCCCTGGCCTTTGCCCCAGCTGTTCTCTGCTCAGAAGACCCTTCCCCTAGGTAACTGTCGGGCTCGTTCCCTCACTTCCTTCAAGCCTTTGTGCAAGTCTCTCTTTAGCAATGGGGTTTTACCCTGACCACCAAATTGATACTTCAAGCCGTTCCCCTAACTGTACTCTTGATCTTCCTTACATGACACTACTTTTTCATTTTTCTGGAGCATTTTACTTTCTAACTTAAAACTTATTTACTTTTTAATTGTGTATCTTTTCCGCTAGCTTATGCTAGAATTGCAAGGGCAGGGTGTTTTGTTTGTTTATTGAAGTATCTCCAGGGTCTAGGATGGTGCTCAGCACACAGTAGACAAGTTTTTATTGTATGAATGAGTGAATTCTCAGAAGCGAGGGTGGTTAGGGAATCAGCCTTTGGTGGAAAAATAAGTGTTGATTTGGGGAAACGGGATAGTTCCAGTGGCTGCTTTGTATTGCCTGCCTGGACCTAAGGGCTCCTGGAGTCATTTTGTCAGGGGTTTTCAACCTGTATCTGGAGGAAAAAAACCCAGGTCGTGTAGTTCAGATTTTGTCTGTTCTGCTGGTTCAGACTCAAATTCCAGCCCCACTGCCCTTGGGCCACTCTGTTTAGGTTCCAGCTCGGTGTTCTTGGCTGCTGTGTCTCATGGTCTGTCTGGCTTCTTTCTCTCCAGTTCTCAGAGTACATTCATGCCCAGGTGGCATCTGGCAAAGGGAAACTCGCTCCCGGGTTCGATGCGGAGATGATTGTGAAGAATATGTTCACCAACCAGGACCGGAATGGAGATGGGAAGGTCACGGCTGAGGAATTTAAACTCAAAGACCAGGAGGCGAAACATGATGAACTCTAAACCTGATGTGAGCCACTTGTGTGATGCCAAGCCCCAGTTGTGGCAGAATGTGCAGTGAGGGTGTGAGGGTCTCGCAGAAGGGGAATCGGCAGCAAGTAGTAGGTGGGTCACATAGTACCTGGGACTTACACTGGGGTTGATACACATGGTGAGAATTTTCGGCTGATGCCAGTGATACTAAACAAGGTCAGTGCGGGTGCTGTAGCATGGGTTGTGTAGGATACTGAAAGTGCTGCATTGTCAGCTATTGTTTTGTGAGACTTCTGGGTAGTTTTGTTATTAAAGGAAAGTAGTGTCATACAGAAGTTATAATCATTTTGGAGGGGACAGAAGAAAATGTCTAGGATATCTACATAAAGAGGATTAAAAATGTTTTTTACTTGCTGGTGTTTTAAGTGTTCTCCAGATGGCTAGCAAAGACAGAGGGCTTGCCCCAGCAGGATTTCCAGAGAGCCCCAGAAAACCTTCCCAGCAGCACATACAGGCCCTGGTAATGCCCAGCCTCCACTGTGCCTCTACACTCTCTCTCTCTCTCTCTCTCTCTCACTCTCACTCTCTCTCTCACACACACACACACACACACACACACACACACACACTCTTCTCGTTTATCATACCCCACCTCATTGTGGTCCTCCTATTGGCCAGGTAACTTGGAGGTTAAAAAGAAAATCAGTGGACCAAACAAAAGGCATCTTGGACCATGAGTAGAGAATTTGACTCTGCATTTATCATGTAAGAGTATCTGCTTCACTCTTTCTTATTCCCATCACTCTGTCCCATAGCACCCTCTCTTCCTGCCCTGAATCCTTTGATCAGATAGATACACATAGGGCTGGTGGCTAAGCCGAGCGCCAGAGTATCTCACTGTAGCCAAGATGGAAATGTCAGCCCAACAGGTGAGCCACTCATTTGTGTCCCGGAGAGGGAAGTGCCCTAGGCTTGGGGGCCTCCCTCTGCGTAGGAGGACACTGAACCTGCTGGCCCGTCCCCATGTTATGCCGTAACCACCTTGCTGCCTTATGTCCTCTCTTCCCAAGTGGTGGCGGCACTCACCCTGAAGTAACTAATGATTTTCCTTTCGAAATGGCTTTGTTTTTTACTAATTTAAACTGTTTTGTACTGATGTAGCCGTGAGATAATTCCTGAAAATGCTGTGCACTCATTCAATGGAATAAATGTTGGAAAATGAATTTTTCATTTATAAAGTATTGAACTGTATCATCAGGTGTTGTGGTGTTTTCTTTGAAGGCTTGTTTTTCCCAAGAGAATACACCATGCCATTAGAGTCCCCTTGATAAAAACTCAGCAAGACTGAACTGAAAGAAGTGGAAGATTGCCGTATGGTATATTGGGGGTGTGTCAGTCAGGGTCCTGGCTGGAAACACACCCTCATGTGGGACTTCTGAAGAGCAGCTAATGAAAGGACTATTTTTGGAAGTGTGGGCAGGGCTCGGGGGTCCCAGTAGGGATGTTGAGGTACCCGTGACTGCTGTCAGCCAACCACAGTAGGTAGCTGTCCCACCCCTGGGCCTGAAGGGTCCAGGGGAGACTGGGCGGGGCTGCCTTGTAGGCGTGGGTGGAGGGACGCAGCCACTTGCAGAACTGTGGCTGACAGAGAGCAGAGCAGTCAGGGAGGAAACTCCCATCCTCTGTGTCCAGCCACTGGCTCTGGCTAGCTGAAGCCAATCTGAAGCCAGAGGGCAAGGAGCTCAGGGGCTGGTGTTGTCAGAGATCAGTGTGTTGGGCTGCAGAGGACGGTGGAGAATGACTCTGTAGGGGTTGGGGTTGGAGCGAATGGAGAATAACTAGCACATGTATAGGGAAAATACGTGTGTGTGTGTGTGTGTGTGTGTGTGCATGTGTGTGTGTGTGTGTGGTTTTTAAAGAGCCAGTGTTCTGGTTTACTCTTTGCAGAAGCAACTTCAGGGACTCTGCGTGCTTTTGGGAGGGGAAGGAGGTGCCCATGGCCTTCCTGGCTGCTGCTACCACCATCACTAATGTTCCCTAACCCTCTTCTACAGAGCACACAGTTCTGCAGCTTTTTGATTTAACAGAATTTCCTAAGTGCACTATATAGGTTACTGATCTGCTAAACGGAACTGCCCTTTGGAATGCATTTGACCTATAACACTTCGTTACACTTACATATCTTCATGAAATGAAGATAAACATCTCATGCTTGTTCTCTACCCTAGATCTTTAGTTGGTCCTGTTTGAATTTCTTCACTGGCTGTTTTCTACAGTGGTGGAGACAGGTTGGCTGAATAAAAAATGTTTCTCTGGGGAAATTAAGGACTGCGGGCCTTAGAGCTTCAAGAATGGAGGGGAACTTGGAGGGTATTTGTTTTTGTATTTAAACTTCCTGACTGCTGAGCTGGAACATTGATCTTTTCTGGCCTTCAGACTCAGACTGAAATATTGACTCTTCTTGGGTTGCTGTCCTGTCAGCTTTTGCTTTTTGTTTTTCAGCTTTATTGCGGTATAATTAACAAGACTGTAAGACATTTCAACTGTATGTGATAATTTGACACAAATATACACTGTGAAAGGATTCCCCCATCTACTTAACATACACATCACTTTTTTTTTTTTTTGAGAACATTTAAGTTCTAGTCGTAGCAAATTTCAACTATATGATAGTGTTATCGACTGTAGTCACCATGTTATACATTAGATCTGCAGGCCTTATTTATCTTATAGCTGAAAGTTTGTATTCTTTTATGTATTTCCCCCACCCCCTAGGCCCTGGTAACCACTTTTTTACTGTTTCTTGACTTTAGCTTATTTTTTGATTCCACATATAAGTGATACCATGCAGTATTTATCTTTCTAAACCTTTGGCTTATTGAGTGCTGCCTGGCACTTCCATTCGTTCCGTTGCTAAGGGAACATACGTCACTTTGTCAGGCAAAATTATATGTAAGTACTTTAATATCTTAGGTTTCTAGGAACAAAGTTGCTTTCTTTGAAGCCTTCTTCCCCTGGATCTCTTGGGGATCTGGAGTCTTTTTATAAAATAAGAATACTGCTCTCAATTATTGATTGCCAGTTGCAGAGATTATTAAAATAGTGTTTGTTTCTGTGTGGTCACCCTTTATGTTGGAATTTCAAAAGGTCGGGGGAGTTCCTTCTAGCTTACAGTAGCCATATTTAAATCTCATTTAAATGCAGACAACATCAAGATTTATAGTTGCCAAAATTTCTCCTCTGAGCTCTAGTCTACCTATGGTAACTTCTCCTGTATATCTCACAGGCACCTCAAACTGTGTGTCCAAAATAGAATGTATATACCCACTCCCTTCCCAGCATCTTCCATCCAAACCTGTTCTCCTCTCGTTCTTCTCTTGTACCCATTGGCTCAAACCAGACACCCTACTCTCTCACCTCACGTGTTTAATCCAACAGCAAGTCTTGCCATTTCTAAATTGGTAATGGCTAGAAGAGGCTGTAGAGAATGCTCTCGATGGCTTTCACTTTAAAGGGAGGTGACTGGCCTATAGTCTTAGTAAAGGACTGAGCGCTGACTAGAATGCAGGTCATAACTTCAGTATTCTTTACACTTACACCATGCAATGTGCTTATTTGTGGAAACATATAAACTCCTTTGGAAAACAGGCAATATGGAAAGCTCTAAATAGCAAAGACGGGGTAAAGAGCTATCATTAGATAAGGGATTCCAAACTTTTTTCTATGTGAAAAAGTCCTCCAGGTAGTTCATACTCCTATGCCATGCTAAATGCTTTAAAGCAAGAAGCTTGGTTTTCAGTTGCATTCTGGAAATATCTAAGCAGGGAACAGTCTACCTTCTGCCACCAAGTACTTTGTTTCATTGTTTATTACAAAAAAGAGAAGTAGTGGTGGAAGATAAGGAGGGGCTGCAGGAAAAAGACCTTGCATAACAAGACCTTGCCTCCCTACCATATTCGATGGGACTAGAGATTACTGACCACATTGGATGTCCAGAACCGGCTGGGTCATGCGTTGTCTGTATCATAGCTCAGATGCTAAGAAAACCAATTAGTTGCTCATAGACTCTGCAGTTTAAGGGCTAGAGTCAGGGTCCAATTTGTCACAATGGCAAGTCCAAGCCTTGTGTAAACCAATTATGGGGCAGCCAAAATTCGGAATGGGAAGTCAGATCGCAGAGAGGAATGTGGGTTCCTAACCCTGAAGTACTCTGTTTTAGTCACCATGAGACCAGCTACATTTTATTTTCTGCCTATGACTATTTCTGAAACGCTTAGACTTACAATATAGTACCTTCTTTTGGTAATATTTTCAATGGAGGAAAACAATCTTCCGAGGCCCCAGTATTTTTTTGAAGGGGAAATTAAATTTTCTCTGCAAAAATTTTTTATTCTTATCGTGTGTAAATCTGAAAATAATCAATCTAAATAACCACTATGACAAGGACATTAGGGTTCACACATCACACATGCAAACATGGCAGGTTTGCTGAATGAATAATAATCGACAGAATTAAAAAGGCTTTTCATTTCATGTTTATCATCAGTGCTTCAATACAGAACATTTTGTAATGATTAGTGACATGTAGATACCAATAGATTTTCTTCAAACATCAAGTGCCAATATTTTTTGGTAAATACCAATTTTTCATCAAACAAAATAACCAAACATAACACAATTTTAGGAGATGGTTAATACCATCAGCATAATTCACCCAAATTATAAAAATGACAACACTTAAAAACATGCACATTATTTCACCATTTCATGAAACTTTTTTAACTTCTACAAACGTTCCCAATGTAAAAAGACTTCTCAAAAACGTCATAATAACATTAAGCTACAAAATTTACTCTGGAAATGTAGGGAGTTATTTTTCAAATTTTTGCTCTAAGATTTTTAATCTGTTAAAAAATATAGTGAGGAGTGTGTTGACAGAGGTGGAGAAAAAGGAGCTTCCAGTTGATGGATTCAACAAATCTGAAAATACTTCAGTAATAGAGAGGAAGAACTTCAAGAGCAAGAATATATTATAAATAAAAGTCTTTTAACAAGATGAACAGATGAGCAGCTCTTGGATCAATTGCACCCACAGGTGAGAGGTCTTCTTGAAGAATGCTTGTTTATAGAATCTTCTGTAAGATAGAGTTGGCTACGTCCAATGATTCATCTTTTACTAGAACAATATCATAAGAGTCCATGTACTTTTCTAAAAGCTCATCCACCTAATCAAAAACCAAAAAAATTGCAAAAATTAAATTGATATGCAGGGGGGAGAAGTAAATACTCTCAACATAAATCTCACTGCTATGTTAAATCTTTTGGGTAAAGTGTAGTAAATTAATTTGTTTTCATAAAACCTTTGAAATGAAGAAATACTTTCCAAATTTTAAAACGCATTGACACAGAAAGTTTCCCATACGGTGGCTTTTCTTCTGAAATGATTTCTCTCTAGCCTAGTGGTTCTCAACTGGGGAGACAGTGCCTAAGGAACATTTGGCAATGTCTAGAGACATTTTTGATTCTCATGACTAGGGAATGATAGTCATGAGAATCCTGGGGAGGGTGGGGAGAGGCCAGAGACGCCTCATTTAGGAGGTACAGTCTCCCTCCACACTGATACCTAGAGCATGCATATGTGTGTACCAGCTCCTTTAATCATCACAAAAGTAAAGGGAGAGAGAGCAATCAAAATGTCTCTAAAATAACTACTTTCTCAGGCACCTTTGCTAACAACTGTCTATAAAGTTTCATCCTAATTTTTTTTTTCCTAAAGAAAATTAAATGACAGATCTATATACTTACTCTATCATTTAGATATCCAATTTTCAGAATGTATTCAACATTGGCTACTCCATCTGCCATTTTTAAGTCCCCTTGGGAGTCTCCCAGCAGAATGATGTTGCTATTATTTTTCAGTTGATTGAAATATTCCGTATTCTTCAAGGAACCATCATGTTTGTTAAACACATGAATTAGTTCTCCTTTAAATCCTTTGAGCAGCCCCTGTTAAAAATATAAATCCTTTGAAACAACAGGTTCTCCAAGTTCTACTTGTATTTTCACATTCATGATAGGTAAGAAGGGCTCTGAGAAGTTAACGACTTTCTAGAGACCCCTGTAAATGTTAAACACAAGGCACTGAAAACCCAATTTTTACTTTTCATTTGTTTCTTAACCAAAAGGCCTCATTTTATGTATATCAAAATATATTGTCTTTCTTAGAACTCATTCAAATAATGCCAGTTCTAATTCACTTTTTTTTCCCCATCTATGGGTATTCAGTGTTCAGAATTGCTGCATTAAATTACTTTAAAAGAAGTTTTACTAATTTCATTATTAGTCTGCAGCTTCAAAAATAAGTTTAAGAAGAGTATATTCTTTTTTTTCTTTTTTTTAAAGCTCTGTATTGAAATATAATAGCTTTACACTGTTGTGCCAGTTTTTGCTGTACACCAAAGTCAATCAGCTGTATTTATACATATATCCCCATATCCCCTCCCTCCAGTGACTCCCTCCCACCCTCCCTATCCCAGCCCTCTAAGTCATCACCCATCACTGAGTTGATCTCCCTATGTTATGCAGCAACCTCCTATTAGCTATTTTACATTTCATATAACCCATGGTGGGCCTATCAACTTGGCCTAATTTAGTGAACATACATTAAATGGTAAATTAAAATGCATTTACATGATTAAAATATTTTCTGATATTAAAATTAATTATGAAGAATGATTTGATAGTCTTACATTGTCATCAAAATCCATGAAGTTGGACACTACTTTGACATTTGAGTAATAAACACCAGCTTGACGGATAACCTCCTCCAGTACATCACCGATACCAGCCGAAAATATGAACACAGGAATGCCATATTGTTGCAGCTTATCAAAGAAATTCTCATATCCTTCCCTGTAATATGGAGGTAGGAAGTGAGTGTTAAAGAGCAAGATATATCTCCTTTTCACCTAAAAGTTAAAAAATCTAAATATTTCTACTTGATTCTATGGCTCATTTATATTCTCATTTCAAAATACTGCTCAAGAGGGCTGTTACTGATGTCTATGACACTACTAATACAAGTTTTTCAGACTGGTTAACTTTTTATCCTCCTTTCAAAAAATTCTAACAGTACAAACTAGATGATTTTAGACTTGCACTGAATATGGACATAAATATATGTTTCAGAATGTATACCATTTAACAACAAATAATTGAACCACACCTTCAAAAACCCACAAAGGGTGAGCTGGAAGACCTCCTGCTTGTCATCTTGCTCATCTACTCCCTGTTGTAAGAAAAGCAGAGTGGCAGGAACTAAGCTGTACTCCCTTTACAGCTGGCATCTCTCTTACTTAAGATCAGGCAGCCATAGGTAATGTCTTGATCTTAAAATCAAAACTCATTTTACTCTCACTGGACTATAGGCTGCCTACAAAGGAATGAGATACTTACTAGCTGTCCTCACACTCTTTCTGACAATTTAATGCTTTCATCCTTAGAAGCAGATCACTTTAAAATGTAGCATCATCAAAAAAAAAAAAAAAGAAAAAAAGAAATAGCATCATCATATTTGCCTAATGAGTTGAAAAATTTAAGAGGTGGGAAATAGTACTGAAAATAGGCTTAAAAATGTTTATATGTTATAATTCATGTATTACAAATATTTTTATTATCTGCTAAAACACATTCAGCTTTCCTAGAGATAGTAGTTTTCAAGGGGAGTTGGAGAATTCAGAAAGCAGATCATGTAACAGAGTTATGAGCTTAAAATCCTTTTCAAGTTGGTTTATAAGCTATTCCTTTCATATTTCATGTCTTTCAAAAGTATTTTGCTAAAATATTTCAAAATGGTCTTTGTTTCATAAATTTTTAAATTAGCGTTAAGATTATCTAATATGTCATTCTAAATACCTTATCTCACCACTGTTTTATGATAGATGGCATATTTTGGATATGTTTTTATATGTAATATTTTATAGATTATTTTAATAAAAAACACACTTGAATACATAACAATAGTTCAAGTCTGTAGACAATTAACAATAACAAAAAACACCCGAGAAACTTACTTGAGCATAATGTCAGATTCTTCCACAATTTCTTTAAGTTTGGCTTTCGGTAAAGCCTGTTCAACAAGCAAACCATGTGATTTAGTATACCTAGAAAGTATAAAGAGAATATCAATTATCAAAGAAAAAGAATATCAATTAAAGCAAATTAAGACATTATCTTTATTAGAAAGCATTCTTCAGTGTGAGAAAATGAGTATTTCAGTCATCATAATTTTGAATTTAAATTTTAGAGATTTAAATTCATCACTAATGAATGTATATGCCATATATTTCAAAATATGATATGCACATTCTTACTGTATTTCCCAGTTCTTAAACTCTGGTTTAGTTTAAATGTGTTAATAAGATAATGAAAGGATACTAGGTATAAATCTTTCCTTAGCCTACAGATAAGAACTGAATCTAAGCTAGGGAGGCATAATCATTTCTCTGATTGCAGTAGGAATTAAAGTCTTTTTTTCTCATCTGTTTATGGTCTGAATTTTCATGAATAGCCTAAGTACTGAAGATGTTGCCTAGTGAGCAAGAGAAGATTCTTGCTATCGAAAGTTTTATATATAGCTTTATATAAGCACCTATAATTATAGCATCTCAGTATAACTGGCCTTTAGAACCTCTCTACCTGATATCTAAAAATCCACCTATAATATTCCTAAGTGACCCTCCTCTCTGCATCAGTTCCCGTCAAGTTAGTGACCTGATTCTCCAAGGGAAGTTTATACCATTGCTAGAAAATTCTAATTGCTGGTCAATCCTTTCTTTTATCGTATTGAAATCAGTTGGCTTAAGCCTTCCAAGTCTAGTTTCAGTTCTTTTTCGACAGGCATGTAGAGTAAGTCTAACCTCTTTTCAATGTTTCACACCATAAACACTGATTAAGTGTGCAAGGTATTCAGTGTGGGTAATGGGATAATGAAGAAAAGTAACATCATTCCTGGTCTCTTTAGGCTATAAAACCACAAGCTGTTGCTTCTCAAATCAAAGCATCCTCTCTATTCCTTGAAATCTTCCTCAAATGGGATGGCTCCAATTCCTGTGATTATCTTAGTGGATTCCTTTGACACAGACTAAGTTTGTCAACATTTCTCGTAACAGCATTCTCCAGAACTCAACACAACGCTTTCACTGTGGTCTGCTTGGAATGCTGCATTTCCATGAATGCGACCAACATCAGAGGCTCATTTCTCAGTAATTATGTCACCTGCTGGCTCCAACTGAGTTCAGAGTCAACTAAATCCTAATTCTTTTTCTCTACACATTCAGCCACATCTATCCACACATTTAAAAACAATTTTTTCTTGTTTTTCAATTTAAGGTTTGAGTGCAGGGTGTTTGATCTTCATCTTAACAAGACAAATTCTAGGTGTGCAGTAGAGAATTTGAGTTCATTTTGGCATATTTAATCACTGCTCTAACTCACTGGATTATCTATGAATTTATTTATATACAGTATAGGGGAAAAATAAACCATTAGTTGTAACTGTGATGTTATTTTATATTTTTAACCCTCCCATCACCCAATACACACTTACCATTCTACTATATAAGGGTACTTCTCTTCCATAGTAAGAACAGGATCAACTTCAATAGCATAATACTTTTCCTTTAGTTGCAGTAACTAGAAATAAGTGAATAACTTACGCATTAAGATTACAGAGCTGTCATTTAAGTTGCTTAGTTTTTACAGAAAGCAAAACAATGTAAACAGGTGTTTTCCACAAACTGCTTTATATGGTAAAGATTAAATCATGCCTAGCTAATGCATATATCCACTGAAAAGATCTCTGTTGATCTTAGTTTTACACGTAACTAAACATACCTGCAAGAAGTTACCTTTCTTTTTTTAAGTACTTTCAGGCCAGTAATTCATTGAAACCAGTAATCAAATTATCAGTACAAAAAAACTTTTGTTCTCCTATGAAAGTATTAAATTTGATTCACATTTGGAGTCTTATTTATTAAAACACACAGATAGACACTTACTCAAGGAAAGCAGAGAACTGAGCCAGTTTCCTGATCAATTGAAGGGGACAGAATACATAAAACTATAGTACTCTTTTTTGGCCGCAACACTTGCGCGGTCTTAGTTCCCCAAGCAGAGATCAAACCCATGATCCCTGCACTGGAAGCGTGGAATCCTAACCACTGGATTGCCAGGGAATTCCCATCACAGTACTTTTGTTTTAATTCTCCGGTGAATGTAAGAACACCAGAATACTCTGGTAATCAATTCAAAGTTTCTCATGTAGGCTTTTTTTTTTTAAGCTCTTTATTGGAATATAATTGCTTTACACTCTTGTACCAGCTTTTGAGGTACACCAAAGTGAATCAGCTGTATTTATACATATATCCCCATATCCTCTCCCTCCCACGACTCCTTCCCACCCTCCCTGTCCTGGCCCTCTAAGGCATCACCCATCATCGAGTTGATCTCCCTTTGTTATACAGCAACTTCCCACTAGCTATCTGTTTTACAGTTGGTAGTGTAAATATGTCTATGCTACTCTCTCACCTTCATGTAAGCTTTTATTGTTATTGTTAAAAAGTTACTGTTAATTTTTTCATTAAAATAAGTTGGGGGCATATAATCCATACAATAAACCTAGGATCTGCTGAGTGTTTACTCTGGGCCAGATATGGCCATAAGCACTTTGCAACTATTCTTGTTTGTGTGAATGAACCTGAAAAAATTCTCAGCAAAAAGAGTAATGAAGTCTTTGAGAAACTCTCAAAGTGTAACTGGATTACAGTTAGTGTTTACCTTTTCTCGACATTCATCTGTAATTAGCTTACAGTTGTCAATGACATCTAAAGAAAGAAAGCAAACTAGGCATTAAAAAAAATACTCTGAACTATATTCAATATCCTGTGATAAACCTAATGGAAAATAATATAAAAAAGAATGTATATATGTGTATAACTCACTTTTCTGTACAGCAGAAATTAACACAATATTGTAAATCAACTATACTTCAATTAAAAAATAAATTAAAATAAAAATACTCTGATTGATGTCAGTAGTACTATAACTTATTACTTTTAACTTAAATGCCAAGTCAAATAGCATGGTCATTACAACTTCTGGTCTTACTGCTATAATTCACATGGCATTCCTAGAGAACCTAATGGTTTTAAAATCTAAACCTTGGATCTAAAGCTTTTTTCCTACATTTGGGATTACTGGATTAGAAACTCTCCACAGAGAAATTACTGGGCCAAAGGGTACAATTTTTAGTGGTTTTTAAAATAAATTATCAATGATTTCTCAAATTACACATATTCCAACAGTAAGTAAGAGGACTTATATCACTGCTTGTTTGTCAGGCTGAAGAGTATTATTTTAAAAACTCACTGCAAAATTTGGAAAACAAAAAGGTATACAATTATCCTAGCAACACACTTTAACTTGATATTTATTTAGTAACTCTTCTACTTAGTTTATCAATGACATAAAAATTTAGTGGCATTCCTGGAAAACACAAAGTACTTCACAGATCTGTTTCTTTAGGTTAACTCAAAGTTTAAATTCATGTAAATATTTTCTGAATAATAAACAGACCACATTTGGAGAGAAAAATTTCATAAGTCTTCGTTCCTCTTGCAACCAAAACCATATAGGAAAATAGCCATTTATGTTACGTGGGGAAAACAAATCCCCAAAATATAATAATAAAAAAAAGAAAGCCCCCTCACTTTCAAAAAGGGAAAAAAAACCCAAGCAATCTCATAGATAATACAGGTAGAAAAGGAACGTAAAACAATGATTACTTTCATGAATTTGTTTATGAACACCACACTTACTATGACACGATGGGCATCTTTTCCCTCTGTAGGAAAATCGGCTCAGTGTCATATCAAAGTCTGTTATTATCTGTAAGAAAAGGAAAAAGGCATTACGAAATTACAGCTGATAACGCCAGACACAATGCACATTTCGTAGAGGCATGAGACTGTTCCATTCCTGCCCTCTACCGTAGGTTATTCTGTCTACACTGAGATTTCTAATGCAGTACATATATCAAGTCCTGAGAATTTCCTTAATTACAAGGTGAACCTTAAGTGCCCCAGCACTGTCACCAAATAAAATCTGACTAATCAGTATAGGAATTTGCAACTGCAGATAATATGGTCACTATTCCCGACAGCAATAAAACATGGCACAATTTCAACCTACTTGGTCAATGCACAAAAATGCAGTGGAAGCAATTAAACTATATGAAGCTTTCAGTTATTGAAACTGTTACATTCTTTAAAAAAAATTTTATTTATTTATTTACTGGCTGTGTTGGGTCTTCATTGCTGCACATGGGCTTTCTCTAGTTGCTGCGAGCAGGGGCTATTCTTCACTGTGGTGCGCAGGCTCTTCATTGCAGTGGCTTCTCTTGTTGCGGAGCACAGGCTCTAGGTGCGTGGGCTTCAGTAGTTGTGGCACATGGGCTCAACAGTTGTGGCTCACGGGCTCTAGAGCCCAGGCTCAATAGTTGTGGCATATGGGATCTTCCTGGAGCAGGGATGGAACCCACGTACACTACATTGGCAGGCGGATTCTTAACCACCGCGCCACATAGGAAGTCCTGAAACTGTTACATTCTTGATTTAACTTGTCTATTTAGGTAAACTATAACAATGAATGAATGATACACAGCAATAGTTTACCAGCTCTTGAAACTTAGGAGACTGGGCTAAATATTTTTTCAGAAATGTTTTAAAAAAGCAATAAGTTTTTACTGAATATCCAGATTGTTGATTTAATTTACATGTAAAACATTCCTTTAAAAAAAAATGAAAGAACTAAAATAAAATTAATTATCTATCTCCTAATAGTTACATTTTACTTTGAACTATGATTTATTAAATTAAAAGAATAACTTGAAACTGTACACATTTTAAAGAATATGATTAACCATATTATTAATATTAATAATATTTTACTTAAGATGGTTTATTACTTATGCATAGCACTAGTTAGATTAGCACTTAATATTAAAGAAAAGCTAAATTTATTTCAAGGCTATTAATTTTTGTTTCCTGTGGGATATTCTGTGTATTTTAGACCAATTCTAGACATATCTTAGATTTTACACTCCAAAAGGATAGGCAAAGCTTGTCTATCTAAACTTTCTTTACTCAGATTGTAGCAAGACATAAGATGAGTGAGTCTGTTTGAACATTAAAAATAAAGGTTTAATACTACAGGTTTCTTGATAATTATTCACCTGAAGTTTGGCAGCTCCTCCTTTGATAAGACCACAGATAATTTCTTCTACTCTTGTAGGGTTCTTGATGCGAACTGAATTTTTCTGGAATTCTGGCATCTAAAAATCAAAGAACTTAATTATTTTAATTCCTTTTCCCCCAGGTTCTTTTGATACTAAGCAGAATAATATAAAGAGCTTATATTATTTAAAGATGTAAAAATGTGGAGGTACTATTTTTATTATTTATTAATTTATTTTGATGTGGACCATTTTAAAAGTCTTTATTGAATTTGTTACAATATTGCTTCTCTTTTATGTTTTGGATTTTTGGCCGTGAGGCATGTGGGATCCCCAACCAGGGATCGAGCCCGCATTCCCTGCATTGGAAGGCAAAGTCTTAACCACCGGATGGCCAGGGAAGTCCTGTTCAGGCATTATTTTTAAAAAAGCAAACCACCATATTAAACTGCCATTTATATACACAAAAAATTTTAAAGCATATCACTAGTTTCCATCTAGAAGATTAAGACAAAACTACATTTGTATGAGAGAGAGTCAAAAATTATCCGCACTCCAGTTATAGTAAAACTCCTGTAAATTCTACAGCCAGAGTGCGGATAATTTTTGACTCACCCTAATAATACATTATCAGAAAATGCAATTGTTCTAACAATAAAAGTCATCCATGTTTACCACAGAAAAAAACAGAAGTATAAAAAAGAAATAAAAATTGCCTGGAATTCTACCACCCAAAGATAAACAAGTAAACATTTTTCCATTTCTATGATTGCAACCATGCATGTATATGCACATAGTTTATCTCATTCTCATTATATACTTTTGCATGTGGCTTTTTAAAATTAATGTTAATGTATTTAATTTGGAAAGCTTCAAGATCTTTGCTCCTTTATTGTACTATATCCCCCAAAACTTCACTGTTCTTGCCATAAATTTTACCACAGAATTATTCCAAGTTAAGACTCTACTAAGTATTCGACCACCTGGGCTTAGGCTGCTACTAGGCTGGTTTAGGCAGGCTTTAGTTTTGCTCAACAATTGAATGTTATATAAACATTGTTTCTCTTTTCTACCATATCACAGATAGAATATTGTTTCTTTTTTCTACCATATCACAGATATAATGAAATTGATCAGAGTTTGATCAGAATAAAATCAGCACCAGCATGGTGCTCTTACAGCTAGCTGTACAAGACTGGGGGAAGGAAACTATGAATCATTTAATAGTTAGCTCACAGTATAAAGAGACAATCAAGACTCTATAGTGGTTTGTATCCAATAATCTTTATTTTAATGCTATTATTATGGGTGTGTTATCACCAATATTAACATATTTCATGTATGTTATGGACACAGTTATGAAAAATTCCCCAGACCTTGTATCTCTGCTACAAGAGAATCTGACCAGGTAAGTCTATTAGGTCCCATGTTGTCTCTACATAATGGACAAAATTAGAAAATCAGAAAACAGAGAAAATGTTTTCCTAAGACTGGAGGATGAATACAGAGGTGTACAGGAAAGGGAAGTGGGAACATTAAATTTTTCGCCATGAATGAAAGGCTTGGACTTACCATACACTTAATTTTAGAAAGCCATATTTAAATAGGATAGGATAACCTGCAATGCAACTAACCTTCATACAGTAATCTTTTTAACTTGAACTTTAAAGGGTTTCAAAAGAATAAAGACGGTTATTTAAATCATCTAAATAAATCAGTATTTATTTTATTGTGATCTTTTAATAGATGAGAGAAACCAACAGGCACTTGTCCCTACATTCTTTTTTTCATTCATTAATATCCATTCATTGGTTTTACAAATACTTACCATACTTTGTGTCAGACACGAGACACTAGGGATACCATGCTTATATTGTTTTCCTGTTGAGTTTTAGGAATCACTTGTTTTGGAATATCACTTGTGTTGCTCCCTTACAAATATCTTAGCTAGTAAATCAATCCCCTAACTAAATTCTGCTCTTACTTCTGCCTTAACTGGCAGATGCATAATAACCAGCATACGCTTGATTCAATATGTAACCCATTACTGAAAGCAATAGAGAGTATATGTCACCTGCAGTATTTTCGCCAAGACAATCAGACATTTTGTTTCAGTGTGTCCATACTGAGGAAGACGTCCTGTATCAAGCAAATCCCATCTTACAATACATTTAATTTTAAAAAGGCATATCTAAATAGGACTTCAAAGTAGGCAGGTTTCTGCCAGGCTAACAACTATTAGATTGGTTTATTTTACAATGACAATAAAGAGAATCAGTGGCTAGAGGCATTTGTATCCTCGCTTCTGCACAACATATAACCATTCATTTTCACATAAATGAGTAGCGAATACTCAAACAGTACTAGAGTGAAATAACAGTGATGAAAACAGACGAAAGGGCAGCTACTTTCTCCAGAGAACACAACAGGATGGAGGGCATACGCATAGGAAATATAAAAATTATAATTATATTTGCCTTGGATTATACGGTAATACACCACACACCCCCTTCCACAATACACATACAATATTACTAAAGTATATGATAAATACTTCTCAGGAACTTGAGATATTGAACATTTTACTCAAATATTTTAGAAAACAGCCTAAGAAATACAATTTACTGTATGAAACATGTCAACGAGTATCAGAATATCAGAACACTATGAAGCACACTGTAGGAATATGCATTTCATCATATGTCACATACTTGCGTTACCTCCTGAAATCCCTTCCTCACGTTCCTCTTGGACAAAATACATCTACCTGTTTGGTGGCATATAAAATAATGATACTTGAAATTTGAAGGACAAATTATTTTACTTTATTCTATTTATTTTTGAAGGCTTTATTGAATTTGTTACAATATTGCTTCTGTTTTTCTTTTTTCTTTTTTTTTTATGTTTTGGTTTTTGAGGCATGTGGCATCTTAGCTCCCTGACCAGGGATCGAACCCATACCCCCTACACTGGAAGGTAAAGTCTTAACCACTGGATAACCAGGGAAGTCCCAAAGGGCAAGTTATTTTAAATTGTTCGAAAACTTTCCAATTTGATTATAATACAATTTTATGAAAAATAAATAAGGGGCCAAAAATTTCCATCATTTGTGAGCAAAAGAAAACAAATTCATTTTCTAAGGCCATAATGTAAAATGCTGGGGAAGAAGCAAAGCGTTCCTGACAAGAATCAGGGTATTCTGGTTGACTGGAGCCAAATTTGAATCAATGCTAAAGATAACTAAGGAAAACCTAAAATACACTTATTTCGGCTGATTATTAATATACTAGTATTTGTACAGATGAAATGAACTCTTAATCATTAGTCTACTTACATACTCAGAATGCATGCTTTCTAAAGAAACTGATTTCAAAGTTATATAATTTTTTTCACAACTCTACAGCAATATTAGATTATTTGATATTATCTTGTGGATACACTGAGATGATACAAATGAGTATCTGCAATGGTAGTCACAAAATTGTCCTAATGATGTCTAGCTGTATTTTTCTAAACATGGCTCACACAAAAATTAGTTTGAATTACTTAAGAATCTCTGTCTGAGGCTCTCGGAAAATATTTTTTCTTTGTTTTCCAGTGTTCAGATAAGGCACAAGCAAAAGTCTTCATTACTGGTACAAAGGAGTAGGTACTACAATTTTTGTGTGATGACATAAAAGGTATAGATTTTTAAAGCCATCTATTCAGACTGGTACATTTACTCACTCACATACCTAGATGATTCTATGATTTATTTTGAAGATTATGCACTGCTAAATTTTATTGATAGCCATCTCTCCTGCCTACCACATATCTGGCCTGTCTCCACATTAAGGTAGCGTAGGCCAAATTCTTTCCTTCATTTACCATATAGTCATTAAGTGTAAGGCACTCTGTTAAGCAGCTCTGTAAGAGATACAGAAGTTTTACTAAGATATACATTTTATGCTCAAATGCATATTCTCTAACATGGATTATAAGACAGGAACTGAAATAACTAATACACTGCCAGGACGTCCAGGAACAATACCAGAGAAACAGAAGAAACTGAGATTACTTCTGCTGTGGTCAAAGGTGGGCTAGCCAATGGAGCTAGGCTTTCAGAGAGAAGCAGGATTGGGTATGCCAAGACTGGGAAGGGGGTCAAATTACGGGGTCTGATGTGGGAAAAGGATAAACAGCTCTCTTTTTTAAGAGCTTGAGTGTACATAGAGAAGAGTGTGAGTGTGTGTAAAGTCTGGAAGGAGAGATCCGGACCCGGATCATGAGAAATTAAGAATAACATCCTAAGGAGATGTCAACTTAAAAGATGTATCAATGTTTTTAGAAAAGGAAACCCAAGGTAAAAACTGTGCAAATTCATGCAATGACAGTAAAAAGTATATATCATCTTTTGACTTGTTTTCCTTCCATAGTGTTTTTGTGGATTAACTACATTGCTACTTGCTTCTAAAGGAGACACATGTTAGAAGGTTCTAGGATCCAGGTAACAACAAATTATATGGTAGGACTTTCCTATATTACTTGCATTCATTTTGGGTAAAAAAAAAAAAAGAAAGAAAGAAACAAAACCAACTCAAGCAATAAAATGAGTTTAGAATGATTTAATTCAGAGATATTCATGCTCAGCACCAATGATTCAAATGCCAATCATGCAATGGATGCAAAGATCATGTCCAAGTATTAGGGTGAACCATACAAAACTGTCCATATTGGACTATATTTGATGTATTAAAAAACCAGCAATTTCATATGCTTTATTCTAACAGCTCTAAGTACACTGATGACAGGCTTAATCAGCACTTTGAGTCAACTTTAACCTCCCATCACATATTAGATGAGGAAAGTTAAACTAAACAAGAGATTACTAACTGTGACCCAAAGCTGTTTGCATGCTAACTTCTGGTTTATAGGCTCAAACCAGAAAAAGAAAAGTAGAAATAAAAAGGATGAAAAAATAGAGAAGAGGAAGAAAAACAAAAAGAACAGAAAGAGAAAGTAAGAAAGAAATCATGGGACAGCTGTCCTCTTTAAAAGACAGAAAGAAACTGTGATTTTTAAAATTTTATGACTGTGAATAAGGACGATGGACATATTTTCCCCACATGTATGAATAAATGCAACTTAAATAGCTGAAACACTTACTAACATAATACAGAAGATCCACATTCACTGAGTGCTTACTATGTGCTATTAGGTACTTTATATATACTTTTTCATTAAATATGTATAAGAACATTTCAATTATAAGATGAATAAGGTCTGAGGATATAATGTATAATATGGTGATATAATATATAACACTATTATAATTGAAATTTATTAAGAGAGTAGAACTCAAATGTTCTCAAAAAAAAAAAAGTAAATTCATGAGGTCACTGATGTGTTAACTAGATGGGGTAAACTTTCACAATGTATACTCATATCAAATCCTCACGTTGTACACTTTAAATATCTTATAATTTTATTTGTCAATTATATCTTAATGAAGCTGGGAAAAGATATGAATAAAAACAACACGAGGTTGGTGGTTTCATACCCATTTCTTAAAGGTGAGATGGCTGCCTTCATTCAAAGGTATCCCAGCTATTAAGGACTAAGTTAAGATCTGAAGCCAGTTCTGATGCCAAAGCCTATATTTTTCCTACCTCATCCCAATGTCTATAATGCAATGAAAGCTACTGCTGTTCAAGAAGTTTTAAAAAATTATTTAAATGCTTGTCATTTTAATTCAGAAGCCTGAGAAAGAAGATTTCATGTTGTATGATTTAAGTGTGTTGTTGCTGAGCAAGGAAAATTTAGCACAAAAAGGAATGGGGTAATCATTTTATATGCTGAGAAACATTTTAATGCACGTTATATTTCAAGCAAAAAAAAAAAAATCCAAAGAAATTCAATTCAACAAATATTTGAAGTTCTGTTGTGTGGCTAACATTGTTAAGAAAGATCTGCATAAAGTTACAGTCCCATAATTAATTATCTGGTTAGAGACAGAGGTAAAAGTGGTGAAGATTCACCATTAATAAATGGAACTGGAAATATTCAAATACCCACCATTTTCACATGTACAGCAGAATCTTGATTAGGCATTTCTTGGTTATCCAATCTTCTGGATTTTCCCAGGTGATGTCACAGTAAAAGAGAGAGAAAAAAAGTACATGTGACATACATACATTTCAGGCTCTTCCTGTATGTTAATAACATACTCAGGAGGTACTTCTGGTTTGTCTGAAATACTAAGTTATTGAAGGCATCTTTTTTCTTTCCTAAGACGCTCAGCAAAGATTTTACTCTATCTCACAAAGTCTGGGGTTAAAATTTTGTATGAAGAATTTGCAGCTCTCCTATAAGAACTTATATGGTGGGGCTTCCTAGGTGGCGCAGTGGTTGAGAATCCGCCTGCCAATGCAGGGGACACGGGTTCGATCCCTGCTCCAGGAAGATCCCACATGCCGCGGAGCAACTAAGCCCGTGAGCCACAACTACTGAGCCTGCGCTTTAGAGCCCATGAGCCACAACTATTGAGCCCATGTGCTGCAACTACTGATGCCCACGCGCCTAGAGCCTCTGCTCCACAACAAGAGAAGCCACGGCAATGAGGAGCCCACGCACCACAAAGAAGAGTAGCTCCCACTCACTGCAACTAAAAGAAAGCCCGCGCACAGCAAAAAAAAAAAAAAAAAAAAAAAGACCCAACACAGCCAGTAAAATAAATAAATAAATTTATTAAAAAAAAAAAAGAACTTATATGGTGTTAATAAGATTTGAATAAAGAGTTAAAGTGAAGTATATATTTGCAAGAAAATGTTTTATTGCAAGAACACTTTATCAACATCTTCTCTACATGTAAGGATGAAATTTGTGGGAAAATTATGCATTATTACTGAATCAATGAAGGAATATAGAAACAGAATGTAAGGAGGAACATAATCCACAAATGTCAAATTTATCCTTCAATTTCCTCATATTAAAATCTTTAATTTTGTGAAGTGATGCAACTAAGATCTGACTTGTGTCTGAATCTAGCATAGTGTCTGATACAAAATAGGTATGTGATAGTGTTTAACTGAATGATCATTTAAGAGTTTGGGGTGAAATTTATATGCATCTATTTGTCAAACCAAAAGAAGTTTTAAAAATACCTTATCATTATACTAAGTTTCATTTCTTCAGTATAAATCTTAAGGAAAATTATGTAGTTTTGTTCCTCAGTGACATTACTTTTACATTATTCTAGGTAAGCAAAATTTTATAATAAAAGCACTATTTAAAAAGGTAAGGCAGTTGAGAGGGAAAAAATTGACTTTTTCTTAGACTCTAGTAATAGAAGCTGAACATTAGATCTGTGTTTTTTATAATTAAAATGTGTGTAGCAGATATAAAAAAAACTCAAATTCTAAAATCCACCCTCCTCTTCCACTTAAAGTACATATATAAAATTGGGAAATATCTTACTTAAAAAATATTTCCCACTCCTCTCAGAAAGGCTGTTAGTAAGCTGATGACCTTATAACTGATGGCATCTTAGAAGTGAATAAACAATATTTTCAAATAGTAAGATACCTCCATTTTTTCACATCTGAAAAATATTGTCATCAAAACTGCCTGGCAAGGCTGTTTCTTCATTTAGAGACTCCAAAGCATAAAATATTAAATGCTTAAAGCTTTTCTTCAATGTTTAATATCTGAAAAGGATTTCTAGATTTCTCAGAAGGCACTATTTAAATAAAACCATTTTACTAGCTTAAAAAACAGGAAGGAGAATGTGAAAAAGTACAGTGGAGTTTACAAAAATATCACATACCCTGAAACATTTGAAAAGCTCAAAGGAAAACAATTCAAGCAGTGAAGAATACATTTTAATATCTGGTGAACCTAAAATCTTTTGTTACACATAGCCAAGTAGCTCAATTCCTCTCTACTCTGCACCCCCAAGTATGGCTCTTTTTGGAGCATTCATTCATGTTTAGTAGAAAAGGAAAGAAGGAAAAAAGAAAAAGCCAGTGGTTAGTAGGTAAAAGAATTAATCATCTTCCTCATGGTCTCTTCATTTATTTATACAAATGAAAACAGCGATCAGAAATTTGATAATGGCCAACTTTAGGACATTATTTTTAATAAGTAAACCTAATAGTTTGCTAGATACTATGCAAATTTCAATGACGATATTTTATTCTTCCTAATCCTTTCTGGCACTGACCAGAATTTATCCTTATTCAAAGATAACCTCACATAAAGTGATACTGCAATCCTAACAGAAAAATCAATATTATTATAGATGTATAAAGCCTAAGGTATAAATGTCAGCATTCTGGCACTACTCTAAGGAAGACACTGAAAATTAGGGCAGGATATTTTTAAACCAATAGGCTTGTAAACCTACACTTGGTATATAAAGTTCTGGCTTACTTTGCCAGCAGTCATCTGCTGCAGATACTTCAAGAGAAGAGTTGCTGAAAAAAACACATCAAGTGTAGAAGACGTGTTCAAAAATAGAAAATATCATCCTTGAACTATGAACTCTCTTCTAAGAAAGTTTTGAAGTTTTAAGTATTTGGAAACTTTAAATGTGGACTGGAAAATGTGGAAACTGGAAAATAATTACTTTGTATTCTTTCACTATGAGGTTAAGGTCTCTACTGTAACTGTTCATTACAAAGAAAATGTAGGACAAGGCTAAAGACTGAAGCAAGAGGTAAGAAGAACTTCACTTGAATAGCACAAACTTGATAACTGAAAGTTTTAGCTATCATGGTATTTCATTCTGAGATGATTATCTTTACACCTTGAAGTTATTTACAAATCAATGACTGGGAATTTCTGTATCTACATGAAAAAAATTTACTTGCCTCTATACAAGTTTTAAAGTATCTATTTGAATGCAAATTGAATACTTTTAAAGGCCCACTTGATTCTGTCTTGTGGGAAAGTGAAAAAAGATTAAATTCATTGATATTATTAGCTTAAAAAGTTGTGATTCTGCTTTAAGTTTGATACTTTTAGAAACATTTAAATTACACAATAAATTAATGAAATTTTGAATGGTAAACTGTATATTACTTACATAAGAAAAGGTATGTATTACTATAATACGGATAGGGTATCAGCAACAGTCCTAAATATCTTACTGCATATCTCCAGCAACATGTATTACTTGTCCTAAGCCTGGGTTTTAAATAATGACACTTTTTTTAAGGGTGATTAGCACATGGAAAATCAAATTGTAAGTTCATTATTTACATAACATTATAGAATCAGTTTCTTGGGGGGCATTTATAGAATTCTCTTTAAATTTTCAAGGCAGAAGTGAAAAAAAATACACAAATTGGAAAGTGAAACTTTCTCTTGATACAGACATAAAACAAAAATGAAACTGAATAGCAAAAGGTGGGAGGGTAAGAGATGGTGGTAGAAAAAAAGAGAATAGATTTCAAGGCTAGTTATTTAAACACTGGCAACTTACACCAATTTTCTTAAACAGTAAAACATGGCTTCTCAGTCAGAATTTTATAGATACTTGTGAAAATACACAATTTCAAAGCTTATAATTTATTCATCTACCCTCCCCACCTCCACTGCCCTAATAACTAACAGCGTTTTTCAAGATGAGTAAACCGAGGCACATAGAAAGTAGATAATTTATACTGATTACCCTTAAAAGTACTCTGAGTTCCTTTGTCCTTGAATTTGTCCTAGAACAACAGCATAGGTAGTAAGCAGTATCCAGAGAGATGCAGGGCTTGGATACAGGCTGCCAATGAAAACCAAATAAACTACTTTAAGAAATGATCTGCTGCATTAGCTAACTATAAAAAGTAAGATAAACTGAATTATTTAAATCGAAGTTAACCACAATGTTCTAGGCTGTTAAGGTAATATATATATATTCGAATTTTAATTTTCAACATATGTGTTATAATCCTTACAGACAGTTATCCAGCTTTTATTACTTTATAAAAGTACCAGTATAAACCCATTCCATGATATCCTGGATAAAGCTTACAGGCACAAAATAAAAATTAATTATCTTTATTACTAGCCATAATAAATAGTCCCTAATCCTAGGTACACAAAGCATGTGGCTATCAGCAAAACTGAGTCACACAACAACTAAATGAACAACAAAACTGGATCTTTTTTCCCCCTTGAAAAGAGATTTCTGAAGGTATTTTTCTTTTTCTTAAATATCTACATGTGAAACAATAAGCTCCTAAAATTAGATCCTACAAATTATAATTTCTGAGACTTAAGACACTGCAAAGTTTTACATATTCATATCGCTGCAAACTATTAAGAAGTTTTGCGGTTATACAGGATCATTCTATTTTTACCTCCTTGATTTGGATTTTTAAATGCCTAAAATTTCAACAAGATACAGAATCAAATAAGAATCAGATAAAGTTAAACAAGAGAAACTCACGGTTTACATGAACTGCACACACTTACCCTGAAGGTAACAGGACAAGCTACCGCAGCGAAAGAAAATTCTTCCTTTCTGAGCAGTACTAATATAGCACAAGGTGCAGCCGAGGGCGGTTCCAAAAGCCTCGGCTAATAAGCTCTATGCAAAAACAGTCTTGTGACGCATTACTACACAGTGCTTTATTATGCTCTGGGTGACAGGCTTGCTAGCTCTGAGCTAGTCACCAGTCATTCTACAGAACATGATCAAATAAAATAATGTGGCAGTTAAGAGAAGGCAAATCTGTACTGCTAGAGCACTGCCAACTTACTCTGCAAAGAGAAAAGGAACCTCAATAGTTAACACTTAGAAACACTCTCTTCCTCATAGTGTTTTTTGGTTGCCCGTGTACTTGCAGTCTGTGTACTTTTCTGTACGAACATTATATTTCAATACAAAGTGAAAAAGATTAGGTCGCGGTTGCCAGGGACTGGGGGAGGGGAGAGAGGGGAGCTATTGCTCAATGGGTACAGAGTTTCAGTTTGGAAGATGAAGAGTTCTGGAGATGGATGGTGGTGGTGGTTTCACAACAATGTCAGTGTACTTAATGCCACTGAACTGTACACTTAGACATAGTTAAAATGGTAAACTGTTATCTATATTTTACAGTTTTAAAGATTAGCTCATTTAAGACGTGGAAAAGAATATGATACGCAACAGTGTGGTCAGTAAGATGTTAACAGTCTTTATTTATTGCAGGGCAGTGGGGGTTTAAAGTGATTTTTAAGATTTTTTTTATTTAATAAATTTATTTATTTATTTATTGGCTGCAGTGGGTCTTTGTTGCTACACAGGGGCTTTCTCCAGTTGCAGTGAGCGGGGTGGGGGGGCTACTCATTGTGGTGGCTTCTCTTTTTGCAGAGCACGGGCTTTAGGCACGTGGGCTTCAGTAGTTGGGGCACATGGGCTCAGTAGTTGTGGCTCACGGGCTCTAGAGCTCAGGCTCAATAGTTGTGGTGCACAGGCTTAGTTGTTCCGTGGCATGTGGGATCTTCCTGGAGCAGGGATTGAACCCATGTCCCCTGCACTGGCAGGTGGATTCTTAGCCACCGAGCCACCTAGGAAGTCCTGATTTTTAAGTTTTTCTTCATATTTTCCTACATTGCAAATTTCAACAAGACCACGCATAGATCTACTAAAAAATTTGAACACAATGAAAACTAATTTTTATGGTTAAAAAATTGAAAAAAGTTCCCTTCCTGAGGGAAATGAAAGCAAACTGTTGTGAAGAAAAATATTTTCACCCTTTAAAGAGAAATCAGTCTTGTTTTTAACCTGAGTAGTAGGATTAAATATGCTAATACCATGTGTCAGGGCCTGATAGATAAGTTATGCTACGTGCTCTGGGAAGCTTTATCACTACGAACACGGCTATGCTTCACTTACGTAAATAAATTTTTATATCAGCCTTATCTCTTCTATGTTCAAGAGAAATCGAATCAACACAACATTTCAGTAATCAAACTTTGTGAAGTAGCATTCTCTATTATAAACAAAACAAAATTTTTTTTAATTGCTTTTAAAAAAAAGGCCACTAACAAATTAGCCAACTCTGGTATCTACCAAATGTTAAAAATTTGGCATTGCTATCTAATTTTAATAAGATGAGAAGATTTACAACGTAACATTCCTCTTAGAGGAAAATCTTTTATATTCTAGTAATGGAAGCTCAAGGGCAACTAGGTGATCCATTTTGAAAACACTTCTGTATTATGTATGAATGTGACGACTTAACTATCCTTTAATATATTAATATGGTTAGCAATGATAAGAATTTTAAAGATATCTCTTTGAAAGATGACTCCAGATAAATCATCTTTAACAAAAACAACAAAGAATGCTGGAGTTAAGAGTTCCACAACCTTTCTGGAGGGTATTTACAGATACTTTTAAAAGCTTTAGAAATACACATTCCCTTTGACACACCAATTTCATGTCCTAAGGACTTTATCCTAAGGAAATAAGGCAGTACACAAAGATTTAGTTGCAAGGATGTATACTGCAGAGTTGCTTTATAATACTGGGAAACTATAAACAGCCTAAATGCCCAGTCTCTAAATGTTTATTAATACGAGAGGTGAATAAATTGTGGTATACACATAAAAAATTATACACTTCTCAAAGATGATTATTATAAATAGCTAAAATTTACTGTCTGTTTACTGTGTGCCACATACTTTAAAGCACATGACATACCTCATCTCATCTCATCCTCACAACCCTAGAAGGTATGTGCTATTATTACCCACATTTTAAAGGTGAATAAATTAAGGTTGTAGCTGGCGAGTGGCAGGAATGGATTCAGACTCAGGTCTCTGTGACTTCAGAATCCATGCCTGTAAATCAATATACAGTACTGCTCTGTGAGACCAGTATTTACAGATATACTGAGACATATCCGATCCACTATTAAGTGAAAAGAGTTATGAGAGTATCTATATCAAGAGTCCAATTTTGGGGGAAAAATATATACGTACAGAAAAGTCTAAGGCAGGATACATGAGAGTATCAGTAATGGGATTAAGGGGCCATTTTCTGAGCTTTATACAATAAATGAATTCCTTGCACAAAAAATGGCTTATTAAAAATGTTATAGTAGTAGAACCAATCATGTCCATAATCAGAAAAGAAGGTTTAAAAAACAAAAATCAGAACCAGTCAATGTCATAGGGATGGATAATTTTAAACAATATTTCTAAAGTAGAGACTGAAGCAAGGAATTCAGCCATTTTACCCTAAAACAAAACAAAATACAGCATGAAAACCAAGATGGCTAGTTTTTCATAAAGAGAGGTGCTCTGGTCTCTAAGGGATAGATGACTTTGGCTCTGATGGTGTTCTGTCCTGCTTCTGTGAGTAGAGAAGAGAGGAAATATGAGTATTGTTTCCTGACCATATAAAGGGGAATTCTTCTGCCTTTTAATTCCATCCTGTAAGTGTATATGTGTGGTGGGGGTGGGATTGTGTGTCTGGTGGGGTGTCACTCTTTGTCGTAAAAAACAATGTACATATCTTAATTTAAAAACAATTTATTGCTAAAAAGTGCTAATGATCATCTGAGCCTCCAGCAAGTCAGAATCTTTTTGCAATAGTAACATCAAAGATCACTGATTACAGACCACTGTAACATACATAATAACAATGAAAAAGTTTGAAATATTGTGGGAATTACCAAAATGTGACACAAAGACAGGAAGTGAGCAATGCTGTTGGAAAAATGGTGCCGAAAGACTTGTTCCATGCAGGACTGCCACAAACCTTCAATTTGTAAAAAAAGGAATACCTGCAAAGTGCAATAAAACGAGGCATGCCTGTGTAATTAATCAGTAAAAACTTAAGAGAAAGATAATGCTTCCCCCTTCATTGGAGATAAGGAATCTAAGGTCTGAGAGAAGTCATTTGTTACATACATGAGCTGGAAGACTTTTTTTCTTACTGTATCAGCACTGTTTCTAGGCAATAATATAAACGTAACACTTACATGAAAGGGCTAAAGATGTGTATGAATAAGAGTAATGTTTTGAAACTGTGCCAGAGAAAAGGAAAAAGGACAAAAGCAAAGCACTGAGTGAAAGAAAATGAATTTTGTTTCAAATAGTTCTAGGACCTTTCTTTTTTTTTTTCCTGAGAAGAGATATAAAGAATCCAGGAGTCAGGGAAGCCACAAAGGCAGACTCTTTAGCAGCACCGTGGACTTTCATCTCTGGACCCAGTGACTGGGCCTTGTTGCCTTGGAGTTTCTTCACTCACTGTCATAGCAACAGGAATTACTCATAACACTCCCAATGCAAACTCTAAACCTGAAATTGATATGCCAAAGAGCAAAGAATCATACAGGACTCAAATATTTGGCAGATTTTTCTCCCCTTATAAACACTAAAACTGGCTGTCTTTATCAATGGAGAAAGGGATATTAATTTGTACTTCTGAGTAACTTGTTACAACTTTTAGATACTGTCAATTTTCAATTAACTTGAAAAGCAAAAAATGATCACTTCATATTTTGTCATCAAGTTTCTCAAAATTTTGAAATAATTAAAAAACAAAAAAGTCCACAGGAAAAGCTATCAATTTAAATCTTAATAGCTTATTAATTGATTTTGCCTTTAATCTTTGGTCAGGGAGTAAAGGGAATAAAGGTATTACATTAATTAATAGTTGTATATGAAAGAAATCATTTCATAATCCCACATAAAACCTGTGGTATATAGTTATTTCTCAATAATCCAATCTATGACTCAACTACTAACTCACAGTTAATTTACCATAATCCAATTATCATTCCTCTGTGGAATGTATTTTTAAACCTAACCTGAACTTGACTGACACCCCAGGAAGTTATTCTAAACCAAACAATAACGCCATATAAGGAAGACAATTCAATAGGAGGTGAGATGTAACACTCTCTATAAGGACTGTTGCAAAACTTATTCCTGCTAATTGTTGCATGATGTAAATAGATCATTTTTTTAAACATGCAAAACACCTGTCTAGGCATTTAACTTCTCTCACAACTTCTCTGAAAAAGACAACAGTCAACTAACTTCAACAGACTGTTCAAAATAAAATTGAACCCAAGTGATATAAATGCTTCTATGAATATGGTTTAAAATGTTTAAGGAGTAGGATTCCTAGGTGGCGCAGTGGTTGAGAATCCGCCTGCCAATGCAGGGGACACGGGTTTGATCCCTGCTCCAGGAAGATCCCACATGCCGCAGAGCAACTAAGCCCATGTGTCACAACTATTGAGCCTGCGCTTTAGAGCCCGTGAGCCACAACTATTGAGCCCATCCCGCGCACCACAACGAAGAGCAGCCCCCACTCACTGCAACTAAAGAAAGCCCGCCCACAGGAAAAAAGAGACCCAACACAGCCAAAAAAAAAAAAAAAGACTTGTGCATTTCACTGTATGTAACTGTATATCAATTAAAACAAATATTTAAAAAAAAGTTTGTAGCAATTATAATTTAAAAAATGTTTAAGGAGCAAAAACAGATGAAAACAATTATTATATGTTGGGAAAATGAAAGGCAAGTAAAGATTTTCTCATGTCTTTTTCTCATTTAAAATAATTTTAAAAATGTATCCTATTAGGTGACTGTTAGCAAAGTTGATTGCTGCATTTATGAATTTACACATGTATAGATAAACTGAGGAAAATCTACGGTTTTAATCTCAATGCATTTCTTAAAAACTCTATGCAAAAATCTAGGATCGAGTAACTTAATTTTCAGAAACTCAAATGAAGCTCTTGGACACAGTCTGTAGCTTTTACTTTCTTATTGAAAAAGTAATATATTCTGTAAACTCTTTTAGAGAAAATGACATTTATGTTGCAATAAGCAGGTCAAGTTCAAGAAAACTGGATGTAAGACAATACGATAAATGAAGTCTTTCCTACAAACATACTATGTTTTTATATTTCAAGATGCTTAGCACTGAAATTATTGTTCCTATTTTATTATATCTGGATTTCTGTGCCCGAAATGCAACAAGAAGAAAAACTTTTGTTTTAATTTCGGACTCCTTCCACGTCACAAAGTTGGCATTCTATGTGTTGAAAACAAACAGTACTGTTTAGGATTGCTATTTTGATATGGGTTATAATAAAAATGGTAAAAAAAAAAGTTATGCTATTAATGGCTTTTATTATTGATGTATTATATCTAGTATACCTAAAAGGGGAGTTCAAAGACTTAACTTACTATCCCTTCTTTTTGCTATGCTAAATAAACTCATTTAAAAAGTAATAAGGGGAATTCCCTGGTGGTGCAGTGGTTAAGAATCTGCCTGCCAATGCAGGCGACATGAGTTTGATCCCTGGGCAAGGACGACCCCACATGCCTTGGCATAACTAAACCCAGGTGCCACAACTACTGAGCCTGCGCTCTAGAGGCTGTGCGCTACAACTACTGAGACAGCGTGCTGCAACTACTGAAGCCTGTGCACCTAGAGCCAGCGCTCCACAACGCAGCAAGAGAAGCCACTGCACTGAGAAGCCCATGCATCGCAATGAAGAGTAGTCCCCCTCCCCCGCTATAACTAGAGAAAGCTCGTATGCAGCAACGAAGACACAATATGCCCCCCCGAAAAAGCAGTAAGGTAAGAAAACAATGAAGAAAATTACTGAAAGAGATTCAAGTTCATAAACTAATAACTTGTGGCAAAGAATTATTTGAAATTATATAGATGATATCAGTGGTTGATAACTTAAGTTTTTAAAGTATATAAGCGGAAGAAAACACAAAATATAACCCTCTCAAAACTTCTTTGAATATTTATAAACTCAGTATAGTAAACCAAAGTCATTAATTTAATCTTAGAAAAGTTTTCATAACATATATTACATTCAGTATGGAATGTGTGGCACAGAAACCAAACTTATGGTTACCAAAGGGGAAAGGGGTGTGGAGAAAGATAAATTAGAAGCTTGGGAACAGCAGACAAACTACTATATATAAAATAAACAAGGTCCTACTGTACAGCACAGGGAACTATATTTATCTTGTAATAAACTATAATGGAAAAGAATCTGAAAAAGATATATAGATATAAATATACCCGAATCACTGCTGTACACCAGAAACTAACCAAACATTGTAAATCAACTATATTTCAATAAACTAAACCAAACCAAAATGAACAATGGAATGTGTGCTCATTAGAACAGAACTTAGAAAAATCAGTTTATTAGAACTTAGACCTTCAAAAAGCTTTGTGGTCTTTATACTTGTGAGCGCTTTCAAACTTTAACAGATAGCTCCCATGCTAGATAAACTAAAACACATGAAAAGGAAGCTAACTATCCAATTCCATTTATGAGCTAGTACAAAACCCTGAAACAAATCTCTCTCAAAAAGAGACAAAAAGAGAAAACATACCTAATTTCAATTATGAATACACATACAAAAGTTTTAAATGATAAACCAGTAACAAACTAAATTCGATAGTGTAATATTCATTTAACATGGCTGAATCAAACACATTCCAAAGATCAATTAATAGTTATCACAGAGAAATGACAGGATCACAGGTGATTATATTTTCTTCTTCATAGTCTTTGGTATTTTCTAAATTTTCTATAATGAATAATATATTATACCTAGAAGAAAACAAAGGTATTTTTTAAAAGTTACATGTTCCAAAACAAAAGAAAGTGAACGTGTGTATAATGCTACTACATCTTTAGAAGAAATGGACATGGCATATATTAAGTCTTGTTTATGAAGGTAAAATGAAAATTATCTATTGGGGCAAAATCATAATACCTTACTATTTTTTCTGTAGTAGTCTTCCTCATTCTTTGGCTGGGAGGGTAAACTAATGAGTAAGTTATACAAACTATTTAAACAATATGCTATACTCTCCTCCTACTCTGGCTATCGAATGAAGTCATAATGTGTAAATGAGGAGTCATGAGCAAATTAAGGTCAGCAAAACAGTCTAAAGAATTAGTACATTGGCTTAAAGAAACCATTTAAAGGTTTGAAAAGGAGGGTTAATTTAGACTACTCAAAAATGGAAGTGAAACAAACAAAAAAAACTTGAAAAAACACATTTTTAACATACTCTCATGGTTAAAAATCATTTTATAAAAGCCCTTGCAAATCAAGAAAAAGAACTCAGATGGTTCAGAAAAGAAGAAAATAAATGGCCGATTTTTTTAAAAGTTCAATTTCAAAAGTAATAGAAATATTAATACTTTTTAAAAAAGCTATCATTTGGCAAAGATGAGAAAAAAAAAATGATACCTACTCCCAGGAAAACACGGAGCTACGTACTTAAATATACTATTGGTGAAAATATAAATTGGTACAACCTTTCCAGAGGGTAACCTGGCAGCACATTCAAAGGCTTTGATCCAGCAATTTCATTTAAACAATCACGGACATGCACAGGTGCTACAAGAATGTTCTCCGATCCATTATTTATCATAACAGAAGTGAGAAACAATCTGAATGTTCAACAATGAAAAGCTTGCTAAATAATGATATCCGTATATAATACCAGAGTAATATAGTCATCAAAATAAGTATAAGTTTATTACTAAGAAATAAACAAGTGAATAATCTTATTAAAAAGTGTTATAGTTATGATCTCATTTGGGGAAAAGTGATACTTAATAGTTATATACATAGAAAGAGAAAGAAATACATTTACTAAAATATGGGGGTTTTTTAGGTGGTGAAAATTGCAGATTACTTTTTTTGCTTATCTAGATTTACTAATTTTATATCAGCATATATCAGAAATAAAATGGAAAGAATCAAAGGGAAAATTAAGTTTAAAATAGGCAAATAATTAAAAATGGAGAAATTCTTTGTAAAAAGCTGGATCTTAATTCAGGTACTCATGAGTGTTTAATCATCAAAACTCCCCTAACGCTGAATCAAATGATTGGAAATCCACACCTGTGGACCCCATGAGTTAATTTTTTGAAATTGAAAATGAATCACATGATCTTTGCTTACTGTAAGTATACTACAAGGGGACTCCAAAGTGAGTCAAACGCATATAGCTTTATCCTTTATAATAACTCATGTTTCTTGTACAATGTTAGTGAAACTAAATCTCAGAAACTGGAAAATATGATATATGCCAAGCCTCCACGTGTGTTATCCAGGTCAGCTGAACCATTTACAATTATGACAGCAGGCATGCAGGGATTAGGCTCTGTTTTCTAGAGTGCTAGGTACTCAGGTTAAAAACTGCTACTCAGAATTTGGCATAATGCTGGACATCTCTCATTCCCAATTTTTTTAACTTTAAGAAAGATTTATGACAAAACCAGTTATTACCTCTCAAATCTGAGGGCTCAAGTAGAACACTGTTTAGAGATAATGCATTACTTAATATGAACATACTATATGAGAACATCATGTCTAAAATAAAGTTGGGAAAAGAATAGCTTTGTTTATTTACAGAAGAAAGAAGATAAAAGAATGAACACTTACTGACGTAACTAGCATGTGGTAAAAATAATTTGGCACTGTATGTATACAATTTCTTTTTTTTTTTTTTTTTTTTTTTTTTTTTGTGGCACACGAGCTTAGTTGCTCCGCGGCATGTGGGATCTTCCTGCAGCTGGGATCGAACCCATGACCTCTGCATTGGCAGGCGGATTCTTAACCACTGACAATTTCTTTTTTAATCTTAATGACAACCCAGGTAGATATTAGAATAGTATACTGTTGGGATTCTCCCAAAGTGTAATTATTTAAAACAAGTGAAATGAAAAATACAAAGACAGAGCATTCTAATACCCTGAAGGAAACAGGGAGCAGGAGAGTTTTTAGGTGAACCTTCTCCACTCTGGAGAACTGGAAACTGAGGCTTACAAATGTGGAATGTGTCCAGGGCTAACAATTAACGTGGCAGTGCTGAGATTTGAACCCAGGATTTAACAACTACTAAACTCAAACATCTATTACATGACCTCATTTGCTTATAAGATTGTTTAGTGTTCAGATCACAGATTACGTAACTTATTAAAGAAAGAAAATACTGTGTATCTTTATTAGATAAACCACAATATTTTTAATATGCAAAGAATAATAGAACAATAATTATGGATCAGTAGATGGATTTCCCTCTCCTGCCAAAACAAGGAACACGTGACAAAATCATGCCTAGTACACAGATGTGCACAAAAGACAAAATATTTAATTAGCTTAGAAAGACAAAATTATTAAAGATCAGCAGCAGAGTAACACCTTACTATAGAAGTAATGCTCATTCCCAATTGGAAGCATGCTTTAACTCACAAGCTTCAGAGAGAGCTACAATGAGACTCAATGCTGGCTCTTCCACTTACTAGCTATAGTTCCTAAGCAAATTGACAGAAAATTACAATAATTACCAGCTGTACTGTGTCTTAAGGATGAAATTAGGTAAACATGCAGGGCAACTCAGACACAAGCAGACACTCCAAAATATTAGTTCCTTTTCCCTGGTTACAAGATTACAGGGCAGTGCCAAACTAACCCAAATACAAATCAGTTTCTAATTATTTTCTAGTTCTAATGCTGGTGTAGCCCCTTTTTATTTTAGGGAACTTCAGTGGGTTTCTTTTTTGTAACATTTCACTATGCTATAAAGCTAGGTTAGGTTCTCAAACTTTTCCCATCTCCCTCTATCAAAATCAATCGAGTGTCTAATTCCCTTAGAATGCTAATAGTGTAACTGACAGAGAAATCGAGATAAACTGACAAACTGTTCACGGGGGAAGACTTTATAATAAGATGACTTTTCTGATGGTGGTATTCTGAACCCAGACTCTGAGTAGGACATCTGAAGTAAGGCTTCAGAGGAGACACAACAGAGGCAGGAAGGATCTTGCAGGAACCCACATCATGTTAAACCTATGACCATCTACTTCCACCTAATTACAAGCAGGAACTTGCCAAACAAATTAAGCAATCCTCCAATCAACTGCTGAACCACTCTGTAATCTATTAGCACCTTGAAAATGAAGAACATATATTGAGAAAAATAGACAAATGGCATTTACATCTGTATAGGTAATGGCAAATACTGTCATACTTGATTTAAATTTCACAGGTTAATGGTTTCTAGGAGAGGAAAAATAATTTTCTCTCCACCTTTCTAGGTTCTTGCCTGAGAGCCCCCCCCCGTACTAAAAAGACAGATTAACAGAAAAAAAAATTAATTTCGTACCTACAGGAGCCCCCACAGAGATATGAGACCCAAAGGCACTCAGGCATTGGAGGCTTAGGTACCATACGGAGCTAAGGAGAAAGAGGTAGGGGTCTGGGGCTTCAAAGGCAAGGAAGGCAATTCACAGGAAGAGCGGGAGAGCAAATGTTTGGTAAACAAATCTTGGATGAAAAATGTGATCTCTGGTAATAGCTCTCTTCTGGTACAGGACCGCCTTCTAAATTTTTAGGTACTTGAGGAGGTAAAAAGCTTTTCCTGAGTCTGTTGAATCTCGATTGCCTTCAGCGCCAAGTAATCCACATGCCCAAGCCGCACATTTTGGGGTGGCATATCTACTCCTCTTCAGGTTTAAGCAACAAAGAATAAACATAAAAGTGTATTAACAAGAAAGGTAATTAGAAATGTAGCTCTGGGCCATAACAGAGGGAGAAGTCTGCCACCTGCTGACAGAAAAACAGAATTGTGTAATTTTCCTGACTGCTAGTTTTTAAGGGGGGAAAACCTATCAGGTAAGGTTCATGACATTAGATTTCAAATAAGTTATTATATAAAGATACAAATTACAACTTATAATTAAAAGGAGAATAAAGATTAAAATAGGATTTCAGATTCTCTGTATGCTTAATTCAATAGTTAGGTCAAAAAACAAGTAAAAGAGGAATATATGGAAATGATTGAGCATAAATTAGAGGAAACGTTCAAACAGCTATGAAAAATTAAGGATAACCCAAAGTGCTTTGCAAAATTATAAAATCTGTGGGGGAGGGAAAATAACTTTCCCTCTACCATTCTAGGTTCCTGGCTGAGACTCCCTGTAATAAAAGACAGGTTAACAGGAGAAAACAAGTTGAATAACATATACAGTATACTTCCTGTATACATGGAAGATACCCAGGAAAACTGAGTTAACTCCCAAAATGGCCTAAGCCATCACCTTAAATACCATCTCTAGCTAAAGATAAAAGATGCTGGGCAGTCAGATGTTCAGGCAAAGTTCAGCAAACAAGGGTAGTATGGTTGTTATGTGGAGTTAAGACCTTTAAGGGCTTCTACAGATTCAGTTATTGCCTTCTTCCTGGTACAGAGAGGAGACACCCCTACAAGTGGAGGTTTCCCTTATACTTATAAGGGAAATTGCTCTTATCAAACAGTAACTTCTGTTTGCTTTTCAGAGTTCCTCTTGAGTCAGCTGTTTAAAAAAAAAAAAATCAGCCTAAAATAATCCTATGCCACAGAGGCAATTTTGGGGTTACAAATTCCACTCCCTGTCAAATCCTATTTCACCTCTGCAATCAGTCAATTTTCTGTCCTGCTCTTTCAACCGCTCCCATAGCAGTCTAGAGAGCAGTCATTCTCTTTACTCCAGGCTTATTTTAACTCCTGCTCCTCCAGAGGGGCATGTTTGCCACGCCAACGTGTACCTCTTTGGCATGAGGATTATTTTGAGATGATTACTTCAGAGAAACAGCAGACCCAGGAGAAGCTCTGAAAACAGAGTAGAAATTACCTTTTTGTAAGAGAAATTTACATTTATAAAGGAAATCTCCAACTGTGTGTCTCCCTTTGTGGCAGGAAGAGAAGGATGACTAAAGCATAAGAAACACATTAATGAATAATGCACTTAAGCCTGTATATCAACCCTTGGTCGAGTTTACCATACTTTTCTTCCTCCACACCTCTTAACAGGCCTCCCACACCCTTCTTTTTGTCTTTAGCTTTAGATAGCATAATTCTAAGCCATCCAAGAGTTACTCATTTTCCCCTGGTATTGCTCACATGTACATGGTTAATGAACTACTATTTGTTTTTCTCGTTAGTTTGTCTTGTTGTGGGGTCCCCAGTGAAGAATTTAGAAGGGTGGAGGGAAAATTCTTTTTTCCTCCCCTACACTCCTCTCCTCCTGATTCTAGTAATACTAATTTAGTGTACCTCAGGTACCAGGTTATTCATACTAAAACGCATTCCAGATCCTATTTGTTTAGAAAAGCAAACTCAAAGGCTCGTTAGCAAATTAATTACTAACACCTGATAATAAAGATGCTTCTACAATGTGGTCTCCCAACACACACTTTTTAAACTGTTATTGCTTTTAATTAACCAGTTTTTAAAAATATATAAAATACGTGCTTATGTTATTTCAAACACTATGAAACTTTAAATGATGAAAAAGTTGAAGGCTTCTTCCATAGTCTCATCCTCCCAAGTCTATCACCGGCAACAACTATAAACAGCTTCTAGTATAGTTTCTCAAGAATTTCCAATAACAAGCATATACGCGTGTATCTCTCTTGGAACCACAACTGTCCTACAACTTGCTTTTTTCCCCTAGTTACTATCTTTTGAGTTTTTTAAAATGTTAATTCATATTTACTTTTTTGTTTTCAAAGCGGCACAATATTTTATTATACAAACACACCATAATTTAATTATGCACTATTATTTATTTAACCAATGTATTCCACCTCCAGAGTAAATGAAAGTGCTCATTTTCTATATCCTCATCACTCTGCATTACCTTCTTCACACAGCAATTTCTGGCAACCCCAATTTTAACTATTCATGAGCAATTAACTTGAAAGTTTTGTGACTTGTGAAATTCGTAACTTTGCTGGGGGCAAGAATTTGAATTGTTTACTTCAATGGTTCTAGTCCAGAATCACCTGACCGTCTTGTTAAATGAAGAAAGCGAAAGGATCTAAGGATATGATGGCTTTTAGCCAGAAAACAAAATTCTTGAATAAATTAAAAATATTAGTATCTGGTTGAAGGGTGGCTCTGTCATGTAGATGAATTCACAACAAAAGGAATAAGCAAAAAACAATTTGTAAAGCTAAAACTAATTTTCAGGAACTATTCTAGCTAACAAAAATGGCTCATCAGATAGATCAAACTTTTCACTGAAGTTGAAAATGTGGTTAACTTGCTGTGTGAGGATAACACACAGGAAACATGACAAATGTGCTTTGAAAAGACAAAATCATATGCCTGGTACAAACATTTCCATACTTGCAAACTTGGAGATTCAAGATGACCTTGGATATATTCTTTGCCAGTGTTGTTTGATGTATTTTCCTTATTTTACAATATATCTTATTCAAACTGGACCAATCATGATTGCTACCCCTCAACTACCACCACATCCATCAAACATTACCCAGCGTCATCTCCTGTTCCTTTGAACTCCACAAAGCCTTCTGTTAATCTCTCTCTAACAATATTTACATTCATTCATTCTAGAAATACTGTTAGAACTTTAGCTTTTAAGCTAGTTATGACACATATTTGGGAGATCAGCTTCTAAATCTCATTAGCATGTGTGAAGGCAGTGGCCATGTCTCAGGAACTATTTAAGATCTAGATATTTCAGGTGTGAATGAATAAATCTTTACTCTTGGGGTGGACAGATCAAAGATATTCAGAATTTGTATTCTCCACTGCTGTATAACCAAGTACTTGTAATAGCTGGAATGCTCTATTTTTCCACCACCTGACTGACCACCAGTAATATTATATACATGTGCTTTCATTTGATCAAATATTGAATATTTACTGAATGGTCAATGATATGAAAAAAGAACAGGCATTATAGTGTAGCACGGTAAGCTGCTAATTACCTAATTAATATACACCTTCCTCTCTTACTAACAGAATCTCAATTTTGTCAGAGGGTGGCAAGTTGCTCAAACAAACAAAAAACAAACTTTCATCAGCTTCACTTACAGTTAGTGTGACCATATGACACTGTTCCCTCTAATAACATGTAAGGAGAAAGTGTTGCTTATTGAATAAGTATCCTCCTCCCTGCTTCCTCCTTTCTGCTTCCTGGAAGATGGAGATGCTGGCCAGGACCACAAGGGCCATCTTGTGACCATGAGGAAAGCCAAGGACATTTCAGAGACCTCTTCATATCCTTGTACCCCCTAAGTAACCCCAGCAACTGTCTATTTTTTGGACTTCTTGTTACATGAGAAAAAATCTGTACTGTTTAATAAAGCCACTAATTTTGGGTCTCTGTTTCTCTTAGTCAAGTGCAATTAATAAAAAAGGATGACAAAGAACTATGCACCAATCCAGACCCTTCAAGAGCATACATTACAGTAAACATATAAGAGTGTACAATTTGCTAAATTATGAGAAATCAGCAGGAAGTACCACAGGAGTTCAGGGAATATAGTGTCAATAGTTGATCCACTGAAGCAGTTGTTTAAATCTCCGTTTTCCCCCCTCCCTTTTCTAAATATATCTAAATACAGACTCAATAGGGGGCTTTTCACTTAGGATAGTACCCAGAAAACATCTGTTATTATCTTTAGAAGAAAGGAAGAAGTTTTTGTTAGAAGTTTATCTCCAGGAAGGAAACACACTAAAGTTTCAAAAACAGCATCAGCCATTTAAGGAGTAATTGCTGATGTTCACAAGAAAGCCATAAATACATGAGATGTGTTTAAATTAGAAATGACAATTTTAACTGGTTAGGGAGCTTCAAGTGACAGTTCCATCCCCCCTATTTCTGCTGTCCAAATAATTTCTACCCTCTTTGTTGCTCTTTAGGGAGTAGTGTTAAGACTATACATTTGTTCTGGTTTTGTACTTCCCTTTTATTTCATTTGTTAGATGCTTCTACTTTGGGAGAATCCCCCCCCAAGATTTATAGAGATACAATTGACATACGTCACTATAAATATGTTATACAGCATAATGGTTTGACATACATACATTGTGAAATGAGTACCATAGTAAGTTTACTTAGTATCCACCATCTCATATAGATACAACAAGAAAGCAAAAAAAGAAAAAAAAAGTGTTTCACTTTGTGATGAGAACTTTTTGGATTTAATCCCTTAACCTTCTTATATATCCTATAGCAGTGTTAGCTATAGTCATAGTGTTTGCTAGGGTTGTACATTACAAGCTTAGTGCCTAAGTATCTTATAAGTGTAAGTTTGTACTTTTTGACTCCCTTCCTCCAATTACTTTGGGAGAATTTTATAAAAGATATGAGAAGAACTGAATAAGATTAAAATAGCTCATCTTTTTTGGAATTAGTTTTCTATTGAAGAAAAATAAGTAATATAAGAATACACTCTGGTAATACAAAAAAAAAAAAAAGGAAAACAGTTGATATATAAAAATTGGAAAGAGGTGCCATTTAGTAGGAGAAGTTAAGTCAATTGGATAGATGTAAAGAACCAAGTGATCAGAGGCAGTTAGTGTAAGGCTGAAAATAAGAAGACATAATGTAAATTAAAATATGCAGAAATAAGCACCTATAAATCAGGGAGTAGTACAGTTGACCATCCACATCTGTGAGTTCCACATCAACGATTCAACCAACCAAGGATTGAAAATATGTGGGGGAAAATATTCCAGAAAGTTCCAGAAAGCAAAACTGAATTTACTGCTCACTGGCAACAATTTACATAGCACTTATATTGTATTTACAACTATTTACATAGCATTTACATTGTCTTAGGTATTAGAAGTAACCTAGAGATGATTTGAAGTATATGGGAGGTTGTGCATAGGTTATAAGTAAATACTAGAGCATTTTATAAAAGGGCCTTGAGGGAATTCCCTGGTGGTCCAGTGGTTAGGACTCTGCGCTCTCACTGCTGTGGGCCCGGGTTCCATCCCTGGTCCAGGAGCTAAGATCCCACAAGCCATGTCGTGCAGCCAAATAAAAAAATAAAATTCAAATAAAAAATAAAAACATATAAGGGCCTTGAGCATCCCTGGAATTTGGTATCCAAGAGGGTCCTGGAACCAATCCCCCATGGATAGCGAGGAACAAGTGTACACTCATAGAGAGGGATGTTCCTCACTCCTCTAAAAAGGCATCTGTTCACCTGTTCTCTCTATCCCCTGCCTTCGTATCTCCTCTGGAACTCAGTTTGATTGATTATTCCCTCTCCTGCTCTCTCACTTCTTTAAGCACTCTTTTTCACTGCCATTCTGCCTGCCAACATGGTCACGTGCCAACCATTCAAAACCAAACCAAAACAAAACATAGACCGAAGGCACAAGTATTTTTGCACTTAACAATAACTTTCTGGTCTTCTTCACTTCATTGTTCTTCTTGTGGCTGTCCAATTCACAAGGCTTTCAGCCCAATGACTGATCTGTGTAGACTGACACTGCTGACTCTGCCCCTTCTTTTGGAAATGTGTCCTGTTATCCCACCTCTGAGATCTCTCTTTTCTTTCCTGAACACCCATTATGTCAGTATTCTCAAGTTTCTCTTTTCATCTTGCTGCAAAGTTATGGATGAGAAATTATAACCATTTCCACTATTACTGCCAAGAGGCTAGAGATTTGAGAAAGTACTGTTTCTGGTCCCAATTTATCTTCTCAACTCCAGTGCTACATTTTCAGTTGCTGTTGCTAATAATAACAGGTCATGTATATACTGTATATTACTATGAGCCAATATATAACAACAAATGCTTTTCAAAGCACTTTACTTATTTTAACTAATTTATGGACATTCCTACTTGGCTAAATAGACAATGTGAACTTATTGTTCCACACTGTCCCCACCTCCTCACTTTTTCCCCCTTACTATCTTGGCTCATCATGTAGCCAGTATCACCATTTAGCTTGTAATCCCCCCTGTGATTTATCTCTTTATTTAATGATCATAAATAATGATAAGCTCACAAATGATAGCAATTATGTCCACTGTGTTATTTCATGTAATCTTCACAACTACCCCACGAAGTAGGTGGCATTACTATCTTCCAATTAATAGATGAAGAAACTGACTCAGAGAAGTTAAATAACTTGCGCAAGATCACACAGCTTGATAAATGAGAAAGCATAGATTCAAACTAGATTTGTATGAGTCCAGAATTTGTACTGCCACTAAGTCCTGTTGATTTTATCTCGGAGATGTTTATCCTCTGATCTCTCGTTTCCTAGTCTAGGCCCAAATCATCTTTCACAAGGAATACTGCCAACATCCTCCTATATTACTTCCTTCTTTCCAGGCTCTCCCCTTTCACCCTATCTTGTCTAAGTAATCTTTATCAAATACAGTTTTGAACATGCAACCATCCTGTTTAAAAACTTTTCATGGCCCCCCACGGCCTACAAAATAAAGGGCAAACCCTTTAGAATGGCTTTACAAGATTCCTTTACAATTTGGCCTCTTTGTCACATTCCCTATCTCTTCCTTCCAAGTACATATCTGTATATTACGCTGTAGCCACAAAACTACTTGTCCCTATATGCCTGAATTAATATATGATGTATTAAGACTGACTGATGTCTATACTACAGATAATGGGCCTTAATTATTTCACAAAGATGGCAAATTGTTCTTATAATGGCTTCATTGTGAATTTTGTGAAAGTATTGATTTTTTTTTACCTCTAATCGGTTTAGAGGAGAAATGATAGACCAATCCACAGTCTAAGTACATACAAGATGGCACGGCAATGTGGGTTTTTCCCCCACATAGTATACATTTTGGTTTGGAACAAAAGGAAGCCACCGAAATTTTCCATGCAGGACAGCAACATAAATCGAAATTTCTGAGATAAAAACATTTGCTGCTATGACTATAGAGATGGAGAAAAGGCTATGTAATAATAACCCAAGACTAATGTAATCCTAGCAACAAACAAAACTATTGGCATATGAGATACGTGGGAATTAACTTTTTTTTTTTTTTACTTTTATTTACGGAAAAATATTTCTGTATTCAACCTAGCCTATAGCAAACAACGGGACAAATCGTTTCTTTGATTAATTAGAACATATGATTGAAGCCAAGTATTCCAAGTACATGAACCTAAAATGATATTATTTAGCACAGCAGTAAACTGTCAACTGATTTGTCAAAAATATTTGACCCCAGAAGTTCAGCATGTAGTACATTATTCGGAGTATACACGGGATTATTCACTCCAGTAAGTACACTAGAATGCAATTCACTGAGAAAACTGTCCTGATGAGTGGGCTCTAATTAAAACACAAAATACTAAAAACACCCCCAACTTTGTAACAAATATTGCTTATAACGTACCTTAAATGCAATTCTTCAAACCCTGTCTTACAATAAAATTGGAAATAAATTTCTAAAACGTTACGTAAGAGATTTGGTGGGACAAAAATGAACACAAAGGTACTTCCCGGCAGTTTGAGACAAGAAAGAATTACATTCAAATACAAAATAAACTATTCTGAACTCCAACTGGGTAAACTGGCATTCCTTTAATTAACCACTGAGAAGTTATACTTTGTCGTAATCGAACTCATCCTAGCCACGGTGCAAAATAAAACTCTATCAGAATTGGATTGTTACAACGGTTTGACGCGGGATGCGGGAAAGAGGAGACATCGGCCCAGAAAGCTCCGTTTATTTCTTCAGAAACGCGTTCTGCAGCGGGAGGCAGCTAGTTTCCGAATCCCCTATTTGCTGCCTTTTTTGTTTCAAATGGAGACATCACAAAGCCCACGGGAAGCCGAGCGCTGCCGTCGAGGGTCCGGACCAAGTCATCGGGCCCGCGGGGTCACCGCGCGCGGGGCGGACGGGTCCCCTCTGCGCCCCTCCCGTTGCAGCAGCGGTCGGCGCGGGAAGGCGAGGCTGGACGGGCCACCCGCGGCCCCTCAAGCGCTTCGGCGCGACAGACCCCCATGCTCACCATCTCGATGATCTTGGTCTTCCGGCCCGTCTTCCTCTTCAAGGTGAAAATGTACTGGGCCAGCACCACCCCCGCCACCAGGGCGCACACGCTGGCGCTCGCCACCGCACCCACCCTCGCCACCGCGGATCGGTCCATGGAGAGGACCTTCTGCGCCTCACTGACCAAGAGAAGAGGTCGCCGGGCGGCTGCGGGCCTCGGAAGCGCTGGTCGCGGAGAGGCCCGCACGCCCCGCCCCGCCTGCGCGAGCCCCGCCCCCAGGAAGGCCCCACCCACGAGCGCCCAGAGGCGGGAAGCCTGAGAGAGCAGGAGCGACGGACTTGCGTGGGAGGCCAAGGTGGGCACCCGGATCTTCTCAGAACCTGGCTCGGAGGAACTGTTCAAGGACAGAAAAGGGGAACTGAATTAATTCTGCCTCTGCTAATGAGGACCAGGCCCGCTCAGTAGAAATCTGATTCCTCTCATCACTCAGAAAATATCCTCGGCCTTCCACCCTCCGCTGACACTGAGGACTACAACCCCCAGAAGGCATCGGGGCTCAGCTATCTGACTTGCGCAGTAGCTTGGCTGTGCAGTGCTATGACAAACTGCAGGGTGCAGCAAAGGAAATAAGGGAGTAAAAAGGTGAGCTACAGAATGTGAGAAAATGTTTGCAAACCGTTTATCTGATAAGGGGTTAATATCCAGATTATGTTAAAAACTGTAAGTCAACAACAAAAAACAATCCATTTAAAATAGGCAAAAAACTCGAATAGACAATTGGCTAAGAAGCTTATGAAAAGATACTCAATATCACTAATTATCAAGAAAATGCAAATCAAACCCACAACGAGATATCACCTCACAGAAGTTAAGGCAACCATTGTCAAAACAAAAAAAAAAAAATTAAAAGTGTTGGTGAGGATGTGGAGAACTGGAATCCTTGTGCACTGTTGGTGGAAATGTAAACTGGTGCAGCCACTGTGGAAAAAGTGTGGAGGTTCCTCAAAAAATTAAAGAAAAAGTTACCATATGACTCAACAATCCCATGTCAGGGTATATATCCAAAAGAATTGAAAGTAGGTATTCAAAGAAATTTAAGCACTCCCATGTTCATTGCAGCACTATACATAATAGCCAAGATGTGGAAACAACCTAAATGTCCATCAAAAGATGAATGGATAAAGAAAATGTGGTATATACATCAAATGGAATACTATTCAGCCTTTAAAAAGGGGACTTCTGCAGTATTTGACAACATGGATGAATCTTGAAGACATCATGCTAAGATAAGCCAGTCACAAAAAAAGACAAATGCTGCATTATTCTGCTTGTATGAGGAGTCACTCTTGGAAAGTAGAATGGTGGTTGTGGGGTCTGGGGAAGAGGAAATGGGGTGGGAGGTCGTTCAACTGAGTATTGAGTTTCAGTTTTGCAAGATGAAAACAATTCTAGAGATCTGTTGCAGAACAATGTGCCTATAGTTAACACTACTGTACTGTACCTTTAAAAATTATGTTGGTAAATTTTATGTTATGTGTTTTATACCACACATAAAAAATTGCTATGATAACAGAGCAAAGATGACTTGAAGTTAAGCTGGAGCAAGCAGGTGTTCATCCGTTTTTTTTTTGCTACATCTCAATCAATCATCGCCTCTTCCATCATTTTCTCTTTGTAAGTGGCATGACTTGTTCTCACCTGCCTGGTCTCTTTCAAGGAATCGATGCAGTTTCCCCTGCTTTTCTCTGGGGATGACAGGAAGGGGATGTGGGGATGACAGGAAGGGGATGCAGCAGAGCTACTTGGCGGGATCAAGCCAACTCTGTGGAGCTGTTGATGCTACCTGGTGAGGCCCTCTCTTTGCCCAGGACATGGGAGAAGTTAGAGCAGGAGAACGAGAGGGAGTAGCAAGGGTTGTTTTCTCTGCATTCTCCACTCTTGCTCTAGTCATTCCAGCCCTGGGTCCCCTGACAGGTGTTCTGCTTAAAGAGAAATTTATGGAAAGAAAGTTCTTAGAAAGGTGGGATAGAGCTCACCTGAGCAGGCATCTGGTCAGAAAATAAAGTCTGGAATTAACCACTGAGTGCATGAATGCCTTTGCAGAACTGGGAAACACATGATGGCTTCTACCAGCCCATCTATTTGGCTTCTCTGTTGCTGTTTTTAACTCTTTAAGTATTTATATCTTTGTTTCCCAGTAAATTGTCCATAATGATGCATGATACCACTTGGGATAGCAGGAACCATGGGAGAGATATGCAGGAATTTGATATAAATTTATGAATTTTGCTATGCAGGACCTAACACTTTGCTCTGATAGGATAATTGGCTTGGCCTTGGTTTGAAGTAGTGTTCCTGTGAGAAAGAGCCATTTGTTGGATGTAGGTTTAAGATCTACTAACACTCCTGTTAAAAATTAAAACAATGCAAAGCAAAACTAAAAACACACCACTGACACCTGCTGTCTCATTACTTTGGATATTAAGTTGTGGGATGGTGACAGCACACAAGACACTAAAGAGCAGGAAGAAAGTATGCAGAAGCAAGGTTCTGCCGTTAGCTATGCTTGGAGGAGTCATGTAATATCTCTTGGCTTTGCTTTCTTATCCCGCAAAAGGAAAAAAACCAAATGATTTTGGACACCTTTTAGCTATTAAAGCTCTTTGATTAGAAAATAATGGTCATGGGACTTCCCTGGTGGTCCAGTGGTAAAGAATCCACCTTCCAATGCAGGGGATGCGGGTTCGATCCCTGGTCAGGGAACTAAGATCCCACGTGCTGCAGGGAAACTAAGCCCACACGCCACAACTACTGAGCTCAATAGCCTCAGCAAAAGAGCCCGAGTGCTGCAAACTACAGAGCCCACAAGCTCTGGAACCCGAGCACCACAACTACAGAGCCCATGCACCCTGGAGCCTGTGTGCCACAACTAAAGAAGAGAAAACCCGCACACCACAACTAGAGAGAAGCCCACGTGACGCAACAAAGAAACCGTGACTGCAATGAAAGATCCTGCATGCCTCAACGAAGATCCTGCGTGCTGCAACTAAGACCCGACGCAGCAGAAAAAAAGAAAAAAGAAAAAAAAAAGGTAACGGTCTTTTTTTATGTCCTGGAAGGTAACTTGGCAGAGGTCCTAGGAAAAAGAGGGAAGTCCTGCTATGAAGAACCATTCACTTAGGCAATCAAGTGTCAGTTCAACCAGCGCTTCTCAAACTTTAGGGTGAATGTGAACCACTTGGGGGTGTTGCTTGGGGTGAGGGCAAGATTCCACATTTCTAACAAGCCCTTTGGTGCTGCTGATGCTCTTGGTCTGGGCACTATACTTTGAGTAGCAAGGAGCTAAATTGTGATTGGGGGGCTTTAAGGGACTTTAAGGAGTTAACAAATGGGGGGAGGGGTGGCTAAAGAGAACTGACAGAACAGAGAAAACAAGGAATTAAAGTTTGTTAATGTTATCTTGTCAACTGAAGTAGATCTTCAATTTTATGTTTGAAGTCCATGAGAAATTATTGTTTGATTTAGAACATTTATAGACAATGTTGGAAAGTTAGTTTTGCTTATAGGAGACATTTTTCTCTTCATTCTAGCAACTTGACAGAGTTTTTCACTAATGAAGGTGTTCAAGGCCTTTGTCACATTACAGCTATTTTTACCTGAACAATTACTTCTTCTTTGAAGTTGTTTAAATTCAAACAGAAGCCATGTCTCTTATCTAAGCATTTTGATTTTGTATATATCATTCAATAGCATTGATTGAAGAAGAAAACTTCTCTTTCACCATTGCTTGTGTGTTTAATATGTTCTCTAGGCAGGGCCCATGAGGTTTTCTCTTTTGTCTGCATGAGGGGACAGTAAGACCTCTTCAGATGTTGGGCAGATCTTCCCTTCCTATTTTCTCTCCTTGAGACTCTTTTTGAACTGGTTGGTGCAGACTGTGTGCAAAGGATCATTTACTTGTTGATTAGCCTATTGATTCCTGTCCTTGGCTGTGTCTCGAAATGGAGTGTATGCCCCCAAGTCCTCATTCTTTGTAAAGGGTCAGCAGCATTTGATATAGCTGGTTACTCTGTCTTTCTAGATACACTTTAAAACAAAAAATAGGTCACAATGGTATTATTTTTATTTAATTTTTTAATTTTTTAAATTTTTTATTTTTTGGCTGCACCACTTGTGGGATCTTAGTTCCCTCATCAGGGATTGAACCTGTGCCCTCGGCAGTGAAAGGGAAGTCTTAACCTTTGGACCTCCAGGGAGTTCCCTAGATACACTTTTTTTCCTCTTCCTTCCAGATAACATTCCTGGGTTTCCTTTGATCTCCTTAGATGCCCCTGTTCAGTTTTCTGGTGGACTCCTCTTCTGTCTAACCTCTACAGCACCCTACAGTCCAGTCCTTTTGCCTCTTCATTTCTCTATACCTCAGTCACTAAGAGATCTTCTGTTGTATGACTTTAAATATCATGTGTGTTCTGATTACTCTCTTTCCCAGAGTTGCATCCTGAGTAGGTATATCAAACTTTTTATTTGGAACCTCCACTGAGATGTCTAATTGACATCCACACTTAATGTGTACAAAGCTGAACTTGTCATACCTTCCTTCCTAACTTCTGCTGCTCACTGTATTCTCCCTCTCAATAATGGAATTTCATCTGTACAGTTACTCAAGTCAGAACTTTGGAGTCATCCTTGACCTCTCTCTCACACATACCACCTGGATCCAAAATATATCCAGAATCAGACAACTTCTCACCTCCACTGCTACCATTTTGGTCTATTCTACCATCATCTCTTGACTGGCTTATTGCAGTAGCCTTCTAAAAAATTGTCCCTCCGAAATCTACCCATGATCCTTCACAGTCTGTTCCCCACACATGGTATCCTTAGTGATCCTTTGTATAGTACATCAAATCATATCACCCCTTTGCTCAAAAGCAATGGTTCCCCACTACACTCATAGTAAAAGATAAAGTCCTCACGATGGGCCTTATATGTATTCCTGTACCCTCCTTTATCTTCTTTTAATATTTGCTCTAGTCACCTCCTCAGTGAGCATTACTCTGGCCAGCCTATGTGTAATTTCAGTCCTTCCAGCTTGGCCAATTCTGATCCCCATTACTCTTACCTCAGCACTTACTAGTGTAGAATGTATTCATTATGCTTACTGTGTCTCTCTTCCTGCTAGAATAACCTTCCTAATGGCAGAGATTTTTTTTTTCTGATGTACTTTGCCTTTAGAACTTACTAGAAAAAAACAAAGAAAGGACTTCTCTGGTGGTGTAGTGGTTAAGAATCCACCTGCCAATGCAGAGGACATGGGTTCGGTCTCTGGTCCGGGAAGATCCCACATGCTGCGGAGCAACCAAATCACAACCACTGAGCCTGTGCTCTAGAGCCCGTGCGCCACAACTACTGAGCCCAAGTGCTGCAACTACTGAAGGCTGCATGCCTAGAACCCATGCACCGCCATGAAGAGTAGCCCCCGCTCTCTGCAACTAGAGAAAGCCCGCCCGCAGCAATGAAGACCCAACACAGCCAAAACAAATAAATAAAATAAATTATATGTACTTTGAAGTATTTTTTTTTAAAAACAAATTCAGTCCTATGTAAAACCAAAGATAAATATGGAAGACAGTATGCTAAGTGAAATATGCCAGTTTCAAAGAACAAATACTGCATGATTTCACTTATATGAGGTATCTAAAACAGACAATTCTTTTTATGAGACTAAAATGTATTTACCAGGGTCCAGGGGAGGGAGACAAGGGAGTTGCTGTGCAATGGCTATAAAACTTTAGTTATGCAGGATGAATAAGTTCTACAGATTTGCTGTACCACATGTGGCTACAATTAATAATATTGTATACTTTAAAAAAATTTAAGAGGAGAGATCTCATGTTGTGTCCTTATTACACACATTAAAAAAAAAAGTGGCTGTACCAAATTATATTCCCATCAACAGTGTACAAGTGTTCCCTTTTCTCCACATCCTCAACATTTATTTGTGGTCTTTTGATGATAGCCATTCTGACAGGTGTGAGGTTGTGGTTTTGACTGTATTTCTCTGATGATTAATGATGTTGAGCATCTTTTCATGTGCCTGTTGGCCATCTGTATACTTTCTTTGGAAAAAATGTCTATTCAGGTCTTCTGCCCATTTTTTAATTGGGTTGTTTTCTTTATTGATGCTGAGTTGTACGAGTTGTTTATATAGTTTGGATATTAACCCCTTATTGGTAATGTCATTTGCAAATATTTTCTCCCATTCAGTAGGCTTTTTCATTTTGTCAGTGGTTTCCTTTGCTCCGCAAATGCCTTTAATTTTAATTAGGTCCCATTTGTTTATTTTGGATTTATCCCCCAAAAATATTGCTATGACATGTCAAAAAGTGTCCCACTTATATTTTCTTCTAGTTTTATGGTTTCCAGTCTTACATTTAGGTCTTTATTGCATTGTGAGCTTATTTTTGTATATGGTGGTAGAAAATGTTTTTAAAAAAATTTTTTAAGGACTTTTACTGAGATATAATTGACATACAATAAACTGCATACATTTAAGGTGTACAATTTGATTTTTTTCTTATTAGTAATGTACATATGGCAATTCCAATCTCCCAATTCATTCGAAAATGTTCTAATTTCATCTTTTTACATGTAGCTACCCAGTTTTCCCAGCACCACTTATTGAAGAGACTGTCTTTTCTCCATTGTATACTCTTGCCTCTTTTGTCATAGATTAATTGACCACAGATGTGTGGGTTTATTCTGGGCTCTCTATTTTGTTCCATTGATTTGTGTATATATTTTTGTGTCAGTACCACAGTGTTTTGATTACTGTAGCTTTCTAGTATAGTCTGAAGTCAGGGAGCATGATTCTTCTAGTTCTGTTCTTCTTTCTCAAGATTGTTTTGGCTGGGATTTCCCTGGTGGTCCAGTGGTTAAGACTCCATGATCCCAATGCAGGAGGCCCAGGTTTGATCCCTGGTCCGAGAACTAGATTCTGCATGTTGCAACTAAGATCTGCATGTTGCAATGAAAGATTCTGCATGCCACAGTGAAGACCTGGTGCAGCCAAGTAAATAAATTAAATATTAAAAAAATTTGTTTTGGCTATTTGGGGTCTTTTGTGTCTCCACACAAAATTTTAAATTATTTGTTCTATTTCTGTAAAAACTTTCATTGGTATTTTGATAGGGATTGCATTGAGTCTGTAGATTGCCTTGGGTAGTATGGTCATTTTAACAATATTAATTCTTCCAATCCATGAACATGATATGTATTTCTATCTGTTTGTGTTGTCTTCAGTTTCTTTCATCAGCAACTTCTAGTTTTCCAAGTACAGGTCTTTTTCCTCCTTACGTAGGTTTATTCCTAGGTATTTTATTCTTTTTGATGCAATTGTAAATGGGACTGTTTCCTTAATTTCTCTTTCAGAAAGTTCCTTGTCAGTGTATAGAAATATAACACATTTTTGTATCCTGCAACTTTACTGAATTCATTGATGAGCTCTTGAAGTTTTTTTGGTGGCATTATTAGGATTTTCTATGTGTAGCATCATGTTATTTGCAATGATGTTTTACTTCTTCCTTTCCAATTTGGATTCATTTTCTTTCTTTTTCCTGTCTGACTGCTGTGACTAGTAATTCCAATACTATGTTAAATAAAAGTGGTGAGAGTGGGCATCTTTGTCTTGTTCCTGGTCTTAGAGGAAATACTTTTAGCTTTTCACCATTATGATGTTAGCTGTAGGCTTATATGGCTTTTATTATGTTGCAGTATGTTCCTTCTATACACAATTTCTGGAGGTTTTTTTCTTCTTTTATCATAAATGAATGCTGAATTTTGTCCAAAGCCTTTTCTGCATCTATTGAGATGATCATGTGTTTTCTTATTCTTCATTTGTTAATGTGGTGTATCACATCGATTGATTTGCAGATATTGAAAAATCCTTGCATCCCTGGGTAAACCCCACTTGATCAAGGTGTATGATCCTTTTAATATATTGTTGGATTTGGTTTGCTAATATTTTTTTGAGGACTTTAACAATGTTTCATCTATGTTCACCAGTGACATTTTCTTTTTTGTGTGACATCTTTGTCTAGTTTTGGTATCAGAGTGATGCTGGCCTCACAGAATGAGTTTGGAAGCATTCTTTCCTTTGCAATTTTTTTTCGAATAGTTTGAGAATGATAGGCGTTAACTCTTCTCTAAATATTTGGTAGAATTCACTTATGAAGCCACCTAGTCTTGGACCTTTGTTTTTTGGGAGGTTTTTTTGTTTGTTTGTTTGTTTTAATTACTGATTCAATTTCATTACTGGTAATGATCTGTTCATATTTTCTATTTCTTCCTGGTTTAGTCTTAGGAAATTGTACATTTCTAAGGCTTTGTCCATTTCTTCCAGGTTGTCCATTTTATTGTCATATAGCTGTTTGTAGTAGTTTCTTATGATCCTTTGTATTTCTGTGGTTTTGGTTGTAATTTCTCCTTTTTCATTTCTCATTTTATTAATTTGGGCCCTCTTTTTTCTTGATGAGTCTGGCTAAAGGTTTATTAATTTCATTTATCTTTTCAAAGAACCAACTCTTAGTTTCATTGATCTTTTTCTACTTTTTTCTTAAGGCTCTATTTTGTTTATTTCTGCTCTGATCTTTATGAGTTCTTTCCTTCTACTAACTTTGGGTTTTGTTTGTTCTTTTTCTAGTTCCTTTAGGTGTAGGCAAGGATGTGGAGAAAAGGGAACTTTTGTGCAGTGTTGGTGGAAATGTAAGTAGATATAGCCACTGTGGAAAACAGTACAGAGGTTCCTTAGGAAACTAAAACTAGAACTACCATATGATTCAGTAGTTCCACTACTGGGTATATATCTGAAGAAAACGAAAACACTAATTCAAAAAGGTACAGGCACTTCAATGTTCATGGCAGCATTATTTACAATAGCCAAGATATGGAAGTGACCTAGGTGTCCATCAATATTGAAATTTGCAACAACATGTGTGGACTTGGAGGATATTATGCTTAGTGAAATAAGTCAGACACAGAAAGACAAATACTGTATGATATCACTCATATGTGGAATCTAAAAAAATAAAAAGAGCTAGTAACTATAACAACAACAGTAACAAAAGGTGGTAGAGTGTGTGTAGCTACAGGATGTAATACATTTCCAAATGTGTATGTGTCAATTGCTTTGTATCTTAAGACCTCATGACCAAGATCCTGAATTTAAAAAGTTATTATAGGACTTCCTAGGTGGCTCAGTGGTTAAGAATCCACCTGCCAATGCAGGGGACACAGGTTTGAGCCCTGCTCTGGGAAGGTTCCACATGCCACGGAGAAACTAAGCCCGTGCACCACAACTATTGAGCCTGTGCTCTAGAGCCTGTGAGCCATAAATATTGAGCCCATGTGCCACAACTATGGAAGCCCACGCATCTAGAGCCCATGCTCTGCAACAAGAGAAGCCACTACAATGAGGAGCTTGTGCACCACAATGAAGAGTAGCCCCTGCTTGCAGCAAGTAGAGAAAGCCCATGTGCAGCAATGAAGACCCATTTATTGGCTGCAATAAATAAATAAAATAAATTTATAAAAAAAGTTATTACACATAAAGAATTGTACCTGGTACATAGTAGGTGTTCAATAAATAAATTGTTGATTGAATGAAGAAAGCATATTGTTACATTTTAGCAATATGCCAGGGATTGGGTCTGGATGGATGGATGAAAGGCAGGGATCATACTCTCCTTCATCTTTCTTTTGAATACAAATTACTATTATAGCCCTTTATGGGTTAGAGAATTAGTTTCTTGTATCTGAAGGAAACCAATAGTAACTTAACAGTACACCAAATGATAACCTGATGGAATATGGATGAAGTTTTAAGTAGGATCAACAGACATGTGGACTTAAATTTTCATCTCATTTACTTTTTTTTTTTTAACTTCAGTTCATTTCTGACTTGCCTTATTTACTTTTTCTAATGGCTTAATTATTTACTATTATTTTTGTATCTACCCTTGCTACTGTCATGGAATACATTTGAACTGGTAGCTTGGTTGCCACATGATTTTTAAACCTTGTTTGGAAATTTGTTCCACTTTGTAGCTATACTAAGAGAGCCTATGTGATTTGAAGCAGGTCCAGGAAAAATGTGAGAATATCTAAATTGATTCTGGGTCATCAGAGCATTCAGAGTGACTAGGTGGTATTTCAGGCTGGGAAGCTGGAGAACATTCTGATCTGGGCTGCAAGAGAATGATGTATATTTGGTTGTCCAATAGTATGGCATGTTACAATATTCCTATGCTTCTGGAGTACATATATGAGAATATATGGCATCTATTAAATACTGTAACTTCCCTCTCAAATTAAACAAAAGCAATAAAAGTATAATAAGAGGGTTTATTGCTTTTAAGTCTGGCTGCCAGATTTGAAGTGTAATCCTAGGCTGATTTGTAAGGTTAGATAATGCAATTAGCAATAATGAGTGATGCAAATCTTTTTCTAGAAGCTCTTTCACATATGTTAAATTCATTATAAATTTATTTATCTGCTACGTATTTTTTCTTCAGTTTCAGCAATATATTTTTTTTAAATCTAAATTCTTTCTTAGTAAGATACCTTGGTTGGAGGTATATTTCCTTTTCCTTCCCTCCCTCCTGTATTTTTCTTTTTCTTTCCAGTTATTTTTTTTTAATTTTCACTTTGAAATAATTTTAGACTCCCATAGAGGTCGCAAAAAATAGTACAGAGAATTCCCATGTACCTTTCACACAGTCCCCAATGATACCATCTTACAACTTTATCTTATAACCACAGCACAATTACAAAACAAAGAAGTTGACATTGGTACAATACATAAAGTCCACTATACATATTTCTTGAATTTCATCGGTTTTCACAAGTACTTTTTTTTTGTTGTAGGAATATAGTTCTAAAAAATTTTGTCAGGCAAAATCAGGATAAGGATACAGAACAGGATCCAGGAACAGGATCCTTTGCCCCAAAGAAGTTCCTTTACATGACCCTTTTTTTTTTTGACTGAGCCACCAAGGCTTGCGGGATCTTAGTTCCCCAACCAGGGATTGAACCTGGCCTGCCAGTGAAAGCATTGAGTCATAACCACTGGACCGCCAGGGAATTCCCTTGTATGACCACTTTATAATCACAATCTCACCCCAAACTTAACCACTGGAAACCACTGATCTAGTCAGCATAATGCCCTTGAGATTCATCTGTTATTTTGTGCATCAATATTTCATTTTTTTCTATTGCTGAATTGTTTTCTGTGATATGGATATAACAGGTTGTTGAACCATTTTGCACATCACACACTGAAGAATATTTGTTTTTTCTTGAATGTTGCTTTTTGAAAAACCATGAAAAGGAAACAGCATCAATGACTAACATTTCTTGGGTACTTAATAAACAGTGCGGGGTTCGAGAGTTTTATTGGACTCAATCTCCAGCTCCCCTCCCCGCCAGCCCCAGAGGTTGAGAAGTGGGGCTGAAAGTTCCCACTCTTCAATCACAAGTTTGCTCTTTCTGGTGACCAGCCTCCTTCCTTGAGTTATTTAGGGCCCCCACTCTACTCACCTTATTAGCATAAATTCTTCAGTGGTAGAAAGGAGCTTATTACAGATAACAAAACACTTCATTTTTGCATAATAACAGCACAAATCTTCTGTTGAGATATAAATGTGTAGTCGAGAGATTGGAGATAGAGATTTGGATGTGAGCAGTATGCTAGTTGTATTGGAAGTCCTGAGAATGGGTGAAAATGCAGAGCGAGACAGTGGAATAAGATGGAAAAAAAACTTATGACCATAAACCTGGAGAATATGAACCGTAAAGAGAGAAATCTGGGAAGAGAGCCAGTAAAACACTTTAACAAGGGTCAGCAGAGGCAACCAGTTAGGCTGGTACCTGGTAGGTGAGGTTTGGTGATATGAACTGAAAAGTTTCCATGCCATTTAGCAGCAAGTGTTTCATTAGTGTCCTTGGTGAGGGTGGATGAGTGGGCATAATGGTTACAAAATCTGGATTTGCAGTGAGTGAAAGAATAGGAAGTGGAGAAGGCCGAGTGTTTATGGAGCTTTATAAAGAAATTTAGCAGTGAAGGGAAGAAGGTAGGATGATGACTGGGGACAGTATAAAGGGAAGTAGGAGAAGAATGTTCCTTTCATTTTATCCGAATCCTTAAAACAGACACTGTTAGTTACCTGTCCAATTAATATCTATTCTCCACTCTTTCTTAGTAACAGCAACCCAGTTTCTTCCAAGTGGCAATATGCCCAGCTCAAAGACAAGAGCTCCCACACGTCCTTTCAGCTGGGGGTAACCAAAGAGATATAACCTGAAGCTGCATGTGTTTTCTATTACAACTCTTTAAGAACAAGACTGATGAGTGACGAGAAGCTGCTGTGTCCTTTGTGTCCCTCCCGCCCCTTTCCCCTGTTTCCTCCTGCTTTCTGCTTGTAACAAGCATTTGGATAAAGAGGCAAGTTGAAGAAGGAAGAAGTTCCAAGGATGTTGAGGTAAAGAGTGAACTACATGGAGTCCTTTGTAAGACCAATAAGTCACCAGGCCAGCCCTCAGGCAGTCCACTTCCAGAGTTTTTTTTTATGACAAAGAAAACCTTTATTCTGTCTCACCAAGTGCAATTTCTGGCCAATTTCTACCTGGTAACACAGTCACTCCAAACTTTCAATGCTCCTTAGAAGTACTATTCCTGCCGCCTTTACTACTCTCCTATGTCTGTCCTTTCTCTCATGCACAAAGAGTACTCTGTGCCAGACTGCCCTTCAAACTGCCCATCCATCACCCCACAGATGACTTTGAGCGCCTTCCTGATCCACCAATTCCCCCGACCACTGGCGTCCTCAATTGCCAGAGCCCCTTCCCCTGAGATGCTGCTCTCAGCAGCATTACGCGCACTTGCTCACCCCACCTGTGTGAGTCTTTCCCCTCTCAGGTCTGTCCTCCGTCCACGTTGGCTTCCTTCCTCTCCGCTTCTCCTCGTGAGGCTCCTCTTCCTTAAGCGCCAGCGGCTTCAGGCCCGAGGAAGGCCCAGGCACTCAGAGGAGAGGCCTGACCCGTTCTAACTCAACACACTCAGAGGAGGGGACAGTCCGGGAGACCGAGGGGGACAGACAGGCTCTCTCCTCCAGAAAGAGTCAAGGCCAGGGCACCCACACGCACAGGAATGTGCAGAAGGGAGGACTAGGGTTCACCCCAGGAGCAGGGTGCAGAGGACCGCTTCCCTCCACCAAATCGCAACACTGGCTTCTTCCAGCTTCGGTCGGAGCAGCGTGGCCAGCGAGCTCTCACAGGGCGCATGCGCAAGAGGGAACGGCAGGGGTGGTGCCTGCAGAAGAAGCAGCACGTGCAGCCCTGCGACACATAAAAAGGCGGGAGCCACTGTCACTCACGCCGTATTCTCTCCTGTCCCCGAGGTCAGACCAGTGCAGGTCGCGTGCGCCACCACAGAGATTCCCAGTCGCACACATCCAGCTAGAGCAGGTCGGTGTCTTGAATGGGAGTGCGGGTCGTGCCGGGCGCGGGGGTGCAGGGTGTGGGGGTCATGGGGACAGACTGGCCTGCGGGGAGGGGGGTGTGTTATGAGACGCGGAGCCGGGAGCCCGAACTCCTGGACTGAGGAGGCGTTCTGCCCGGGCGGAGGCTGGGGGGCAGGCTCGAGAGGCTGCAGACAGGGGCAGTGCAGCCGGGGCCTAAGCACCCCCTCTTCTAGAGCAGCCGCTGGGCGCAGCCCCCGGCGTTTGGCTCCCAGCACTGGGTACCATTCGCCTCCAAGGCCCCATCTCCCCAAGATGCTCCTCCCTGGGGAGCCAGACTTGCTCAGCACCACGCGGGCCTGGGGCTCTGGGCGCTCCTCCCCTGGTCGTAATGCAGGGCGGTGCCCCATGTCCCCATCCTAGGGGAGAGGGGAGAGAAAGTAAAGGACCTGTCACCCATTCTCCCAGTTCTGATGGAGGACAAGGATGGCTTTCTTCCTTCACAGCCCTTTACTGGGCAGAGTGCAGGTCTCCTTTCCTAACCACAAACACCTGTTTTTCAGCCTGGAAAATGAACTCTTAGGAAACAACGAAAATTGTGAGGGCAGTAACTCCAGACCTTTCTTTTATGTGTACCCCACGGCCCAGCAGCCTCTCCTGGGTCCCTGGTACCAGAATCCCGCCTATAATCCACTCTGCGTTCCTGGGGCAGGTAAGGAATCTGAATCCCCAAAGAGGTTCATTGGGATTAGGGACCCTCCCTGTAAACCCAAGCCTGAAGGTTTTCTAACACCTGTGTCCATTACCTCCCCTTCCTCACCCTGTGCTCACGCCAAGGAGATCGTGGCAGTGCATGGGGCGGTGTTCGTAGTTCCGGTTAATAGGGAACATTGGAATTCTAGCTATATGCCTGTTCCTCTGCTAAATCCTAGAAGTCAGTTCTCTCATTTGACCTCAACCCATGAGCTAGATATTGTTGCTGTCTTTGCTCTCCAAATGAGGGAACTGAGGCTCCCAGCCAGTGACTGGCCCAGGGTCACAGAGTAATCCAACCAGAGTCTCCTTGTGTTGTGAGACCAGTCTGGCTGCAAGAGCACTTTAGAGCTCCTAGTCCCTATACTTTTTTTGACAAGGCCTAAAGGTTCTAAAAGCTGTTATGGTGACATCAGAAAAGTATGTTGGAGGAAGATGACGAGCAAGACTTGAAAATATTTGGAAGGTAGCTATCTTGGACCTAATAGATAGAAGTCCATTCAGATTGTCAATTTCTACTTGTGGGAGTTTTGGCAAACTGTCTCTTAAGGAATTGGTCCTTTTTATGTATGTAATAAACATTGTGGGAATATGCTTCATAATATTAATTTCTTTTCAATGTCCATGGGATCTGTAGTAATGGACCCTCTTTCATTTCTGATAACAGGAATTTGTGTCTTCTCTTTTTTGTTTTCTACATTCATTCAGTTGTGGTCTAAGCAGACATGTTATGATTAGTATACTTTTAAATTTGTAAGTGTGTTTAATGGCCCACATTATGGTCTATCTTGGTGAATGTTCTATGTGAGTGTGAGAAAAATATTCTGTTAGATGAGGGGGTCTGTAGAGGTCATTTATGTCCAATTAGTTGATGGTGCTGTGGAGTTCAGCAGTCCTTATTGATTTGTTTTAACCAGCTGCATTTATTCATTCTGCTTATAGGTGTGTTAAAGTTTCCAGCAATGGATTCGTCTATTTTTCCTTATAGTTCTATGACTTTTACTTCACGTAGTTTCATCTGTTGTTAAGGGCATACACATTAGAGATTGTTATGACTCAATGAAGAACTGACTTTTTCTTGTAACGCCCCACTTTCTATCCCTGGTCACTTTCCTTTCTCTGAAATCTGTCTGAAATAAATATAGCTTCTCTCACTTTCTTTTGATTAGTGTTAGCATGGTACATCTTTCTCTTTCCATTTCCATTTAATCCCTGTTTTTATATTTTAACTGTTTTTTTGTAGACAAAATACTTTTTGTTTTTTCTTATGCCTTATAATGCCTTTTTGATTGTCAGCCATTTTGTACTGGATAAAAGGAACTGATCTGAATAGGTCTTTAGTAATGGGGTGCTACCTTGTGGAGGTGGGGAAGGGATCATAGTCTTGTTTGTGAAAGGACCATGGTTAGGTCTCAGTCTTTTAGTGTGACTGTTCCTTTGGACAGCAGACTACACACGCTTCACCTTCCCCCTCCCGTTGGGTTGGGAAGGGTGGCTAGAGTGGCCTGGAGAAAAGCATTTCTGTTCCCTCACGTCAGTTAGGCTCTAGAGGTCAAATAGTTTTTTCTGAAGATGAGCCTTGTTAAGAACAGTGCTTTTGGTGTATGTTACGGTGATTCCTTTTCCTCTCTCCCTGCGGGAAGCACAGGGGATTTTTCTCCTAGATTTACTGTGAGAAACTGGTTGAGCTACTGCCTGTAAAACTTAAAATCTGTGTGGGGTGGTGCCCTTATGAATAGGTTCCTCCGAGGATTTGAACTCAGACTTCTCCATCCTGATCTTGCAATCTGTCAATAGCAGTTGGGATTTCCCTGCCCCGTTGTGAGTTCCCATGGAGTTTTGATCTTTTGGGTTTGTGCTCCTGTAAGCTGTGATTGTGTTTACATGTCTCTCCAGTAATGGTGGTAGCAGTTTTCCCTGTAACCACATTGCTGTGAATGATCTGAGAATTCTTCATCTTTTTTTTTTTTTTTTAAGAATTCTTGATTCTTGTTCAGCTTTTTCACTTTGGTAGCACTGAGTGACTTCCAAGCTTCTAGAATATCCAGAATCATGAAGCTTACCATCTTTTAAGTATTAATTGGACATGCAGTACACAGTGCTGTAGTATTAAAATAGCTGAATTATGTTTTTTTCTGAGTAAATGTTTCCCGTCTCTTTGCCTCCATTTTGTTTTTTGTATAATAAGCTGAATTTGGCAGCCACCAATCTGCTGTTTCTGTGATGCCATCTTTTTTAGATGGTACGTAAAATTGACCATACAGCATTTGCCTTTCTCTGTCCAACTGATTTCTCTTGGCAGAATGCCTCAAGGTCCAGCTTGCTGAAAATGGCAGCATTCCATTTTTAAAATGGTTAGGGGAAGGAGGGTATTCCAGAAAAGGGAAGAGAAGTTTTTGAAGTTGCTTTAGTAGAGGAATGCGCCTATAGCTAGAGCATTAGTGGACCACCTACATCTTAATGGATGTAATGAGACGGTACAATGAGAAACTATATAATGAGGTGCTTTATGCCATCCTGAGGTCATTGTTCCTCATTATCCTGACAGGCCATGATAAACCATTCAAATACTGTAAATGAAGTAAGGATCACAGATTGTTCATAAAGATTGTTCTGGAAGCAAAATAGATTACAGACCTGTGATATATGTGGGAGATGGGTTAAGAAAGTTGTTAGTAGTTATTCACATAAAAACTGAGGGAGGACTTTTCAGTCTTTTGCATTGGTAACAGAAGAGGTAACAGAAGACGAGATGGTAGTCCAGTGGTGGATTTGAACAGTTGTGGCTGTATAGGTGTGGTGTGTACTGGCTGAATGTTGTGATTGGGTGCAGAAGACAAAATGGCTAACTATCCCATTCTCTTTCTAGGTTTCACAAATGGAAGTCTGTACTTTCCATATCCAGTGGTGCTCAGTGAGTATCCTGGCTTCCTCGTCCCTCAGTCCCCGTTGCCCACTGCTCTTAACCGAAGACCCACAGTTCCTATGTTTTATAACACGGCACAATTCCAAGAATATGGTGGCTATGGGAAAAAAATGAAAACAAAGGACACGCAAACAGAAAATGAACCTCAACAGGCTGAAAACTGGAATGAAAAACACGATATGCATTCAGAAGGAGACAGCCCTGATGTAGGAAGGGTGACCAATGATGAGACTGGGGAGGTGTATAATGAGAACTTCAAAAGGTGTGCGAAGATTAAAAAGACTGTGAAAGTCAGGAAGCTGAAAGACCTGAGCAGCTTCTCAAATAGTAAGACAGTCTATTTGTTGAAGAGAAGTGCTGTCTTGACCGTTGTGCTTCGTGAGGATTCTGAAGACTCTGAGTTGGAAGAGGAAGTTGAAGACGAAATGGAAGAGGTAGAATGCCTCCTTGAAGAAGTGAGTCCACAGGGCCCTCTGACATCTTCCAAAGGAAGGTCTTATAGGAAGGCTGGCAGCATAATCAGGATGCCACCTGAGACCTCTGTCCATCCCCAACTTAAGGTCTGGCCCACCAGAAATAAGTATAAGTTATTACAAGCTCGTGGTGAATATGAGCGTGTGCCTGTGGTTTACCAGTTGAAACTACAGGATGGCTGTGGAAGCAGTGGTATCAGGCTCCGAAGCAAACACACCATGGCCAAACCAGAGGGACTGCAGTCCAGGAAAGCCTCTCACAAATCAATGGAGTGTACGTGACTAGTGGGGTCACGTACTATTTGGCTGTCTGTGGCAGTTCCATACCAGGTGAATCAATAGCATTTCTTCATTTTGAAAGTATGCTGTCACTTAACTATACTGCCCACATTCATAGGATTTTCAAAGAGAATCCCAACTTAGAATTCCTGCTTTCTGGGAAACTGCAGTGTAATTTGAAACAAAGTTCTCTAGTAGAAGATGATAGAAAGCTAGGTGATAGTGGTGGGGAGAGTTGGGCTGAGATAATCAGAAGGACGTCACTCTAGCTGGATTGCTGAGAATGGGCAGTCCATGTGGAGGCAGAGAATTTTGACGCAGATTTAGGTTCTGTGGTTTGGTGATAAAGAGGAGAAGGTTTGGCGTGGAATTGGAGGCAGCAGCATGAGCTCAGGCAGGATTCTGCTTGAGACCATCCTACCAGAGGGAAGACTTGTGAGGAATTAGGAAGGAGGCCAAGGAAAATGGGGTAAAGTATTAGTGTTTCTCTTCATTATAGATTTTTATCCTGTAGGCAATAACGGGCTAATCCAGATTGAGTACAGAAATGAGACAAAGAAATGTGTTTTGTCTTCAACTGGTAATATATTAGGAATTAGTGGAGAGTGCCTATATGGATGAAAGCCTTGTATAGAGTCAGTTTTTTAATTAATTAATTGGCTGCATTGGGTCTTTGTTGCTGCACATGGGCTTTCTCTAGTTGTGGCAAGTGGAGGCTACTCTTTGTTGCAGTGTGCAGGCTCCTCATTGTGGTGGCTTCTCTCGTTGTGGAGCACGGGCTCTAGGCATGTGGGCTTCAGTAGTTGTGGCACCCAAGCCCAACAGTTGCGGCTCGTGGGCTCTAGAGTGCAGGCTCAGTAATTGTGGTGCACAGACTTAGTTGCTCCACGGTGTGTGGGATCTTCCTGGAGCAGGGATCGAACCTGTGTTCCCTGCACTGGCAGGCGGATTCTCAACCACTGTGCCACCTAGGAAGTCCCTAGACTAAGTTTTATTCAATAAAAAGTATTGTTAATTCAACAAAACCAAGCGGTGAGGGTCCTAACTCACATGGGAGTAAATAGATAGAGAGATGTGAGAGGGCTAACACAATTGAATCTTTAAAAAAAAAAAGAAAGGCTGGAGTTTGAATTTGAGTAAGTAGAAAAAAAATAGTAACATCCATAGAAAAGAGTTAACTTGGGAGGAGAAGTTTTGCTTTGCTATGTGGATTGTGGGTGGGAAGGCTGTAAAATGGTGAGATTGAGGGATTGGACTAGCAGCTCACCCATACCTGGTTGAAGCTTGAGTTTGGACCACCCTATGACTGGTCGGGGCACAGCTGACAGGTGCGGGGAGGGCCCTAGGGAGAGCTTTGGGAGAGGATTACATCTGGGTTGCAAAGAGTGAAGCAAAGCAAGTAAATGAAGAATGGGATGCATAAGGGCCCCAGGGAAGTTTAAATAAGTTCCAGTCTTAGTCCTAAAATCTTTAGACTGAAGAAATATTTAAGCCTACCACTTTCACTTAAAAGTCAGGGTATTGTTAGGTTTTAAACTCTTGGCTGTTATCACGACTTTGATTCATGCTCAGTGATTTGGAGGGGATTTTGTAAAAAGAGGTTGCCTTTACAATATGAGCAGGGTTTTTTTGCTTTGATAAGTTAGTCCTTGTTTATAAAAGGGTGAGAAATGATCTGGGCCACTCTGCTTAGAGACCCCTCACGCATAAGAAATGGCAGCATTTTGTAAACTCCAGAATGAATGTGAGCATTCCAGATGTGAGCCCTCGTTTACATCTAACATTGTAAAATTAATAATTAAATTAAGACACCAGCCATAATACCGTTAGTGTTCTCAGTCTTATTTGCCTCTGTATTCCCATGTCATGTCATTGCCCATCAGTGTATGAATCTTTTTCTATCTTGGGAAATAATATTGGTTATAAATTTACTTCCCTCACTGCCCCCGCCTCCCTCAATACTGTAGCTTAGTAGTTTTTAGCACTTTCTCTTTGGCCACATCTGATAGAGTTTCACTGAGTCTTCCTGTGAAGAAGTTAGTGGGAACTTCAGTTTACTCCAGGTTACACAGTCAAGATTTTAATTTCTACACTGAAGGCTCTCTTTAGATTATTATTTTTGCCAAATTCATTTCTTATTGCCATGAACAACAGAATGGCATGGAACTGTATCTTGAAAAATAGGTCATTTTCTTGAACAATGTGTTTTTGAATTTTTTTTCCTTTGGTTTTGAAGCCACTTGGCTTATTTAATGTATGAATCCCTTCTTCCCTCGGTCACTCTGAGAGAGCTAAAACCAAGGTCCCTTACAAAGTAACAGAGATTCGAGGCAGATGCTATAAAGTTTAGGAACTACCCAGCAGCTCTAGATGTTGGTATCTATCCTGTGTCCAGTTTGTCTTACGATTGGCTTTTTGGACTTTATTTGTTTGGGGTTTCCTACTTGGTGCCTGGTCTCCTCTCCAAAACTAGCACTGCTTATGGGCAATGACGAACGGCAGAGTTCTACCTGGGTAACAGACATACCTGGTAAGGCTCTAGCTTATCATAAGACTGGTGCCAAAGTTTTTCAATTCTGTGGAAGTTACTATTATTTTATTTATAATTTATTTTTATACAATTTTAAAGGTTACTTTCCATTTACAGTTATTACAAAATATTGGCTGTATCCCCCGTGTTGTACAATACATCCTTGAGCCCTGTGGAATGTTATTTTTATCCTAGCTTTCACATTTAATGCCTGATGCTGTTAAGGATAGTACGTTGTGGATTATATGGGATTTTATAAGTTTCCTGGTGGCTTCACCCTTAGTATACTAGTTTAGAGCTGGGTAATAGAAACTTAGCATCTCCCTTAAGGGGCCAGTAGCTTGACAGGCGCTTCCCTCACAGTGAGAATTGGCATTGGGTAATCCTGCCTCACCTAAACCCCTAGTCCTGGAGCAGTGGACTGATGGCCTTTTAAAGGCCACTTCTGCCCTGCAGTGGTCATAAAGGGAAGAATATAGCTAAGCTCAGGCAAAAATGTCAAGACCCTTGGCTTTATCCTAAAAATGGAAACTAAAGATATTCGTAATGATACTCTATATCACATCTGTTACACAACTGATTTAATGAACTGTATCATTCCATTGTTATATCATAGGAAACAAATTGCTGAGTTCCAGCTTCAAGGAAGAGCTAAATATTGCATCATTATGATGGATTAGAGCATGTGATCTCTTTCAGGATTTGAACTACTAAAGTTATACCAACAAACACGTTAAGAAAATGTGACATTGTAAAGCCTTTGGAATTAAAAGTTGTAAAACAGCAAGTCAGTTGGATTGCAAAAGTGTATGATTCTTAAGCATTTTCTTCCGCTCTCAAAATGGCTACATCACTCATGACAGCACTAGTAGAATTGGATCATTCATGCATAGTTCTGTCTTGTCATCTCCAGGGACCTTGGGATAAGGAGAAAAGGCTGGTGGAGTTGAGGACAGAATAAAAAGATGTAAGCATTCCTCATAAAGAGGAACTATCCTGGGGATAGAGGATGCTGACTCGTTTATTAGCATACGCCAGGCACATAGCAGGTCCCTGATAGATGTGTGGAAGGGTAGGTTGTCACATTGTCTTTACTAGCATCTAGTGTCTACTCCTAGAAACAAAGGAAGCTTTAGGCAAGTAAGACTTCTTTATGCTCAGACCTTAGAACCTAGATGGTCAATGTGTGGAACCAATCTCCCAATAGACGGTGCAGATTAGGTGTGACTAGGTACCCAAAAGGTTTGTGTGGTTGAAGACGGCTAGGTTTTTTGAAAGAAGGTGGCATGGCAGAATTCATGGTTTTCCAGGTGTGGGAGGCAATGGGAGTGCCACCGGGAACGTCTGTGGTCATTATGGGGATATGTGGATGGGACCAGCCAATGTTCCCTCTGGGCTAAGCTGTACAAGCATATCCTTGCTGTACTTGTAACTCTCTATACTAACCCAGTACTTCTGGCTGGTGTAATGAGACTGGAAAAAGTGATAGCAATGAGGTCAGAGACAAGCAAAAGATAGTGATTGCGAAGCTGGTCTTACTAGGTCTATGACTGCCCAACTCCTACTTCAGACCTGCTTTAAGTAAGATCTGGAAAATGGTTCTGGTCTGTATCCCTATCCATGGCTGGATAGGGCGATCCTCATGTGTCATCAATGCAGTTACCACTTTCACAACATCACAAATGAAATATAGTAGCTGACCATACTGTACATTTCTGGATGATATGGATTATTGCTGTATAATCAGTAATATCCGCATTAAGTAGTTGTATGGAGACTGGCACTTAGTGTACAGTATTTAATGGATAGCTTAGTTTTAACTTAAGATTAACCCATTTTGCCCTGTGGTCACTGTCTCCACTAGCATTTCAAGCCCATCGAAGACAACTGAACTACAGTGGTAGTTCAAGATAGGAATCCTGGAGATAGGGATGTAGTGGTTGGGGTAATGAAGGGTTGGGTAGGAAGGGTATGGTAAGCTTCCTTTGCAGTTCCTAACACCAGCAGTGTGTCCTGTAATTTAACTCAATTCTGACACTGTCTGCCGGGAAATGGCATCAGATTCCACGTGGTAAGGGCTCAGTTGTATAGGACTGTGCCACACCTCCCCTTTCAGATTCCACTCAAAAGCCAGGTTTTCTGACACACTGGCTATAGATGGAGGTCTCAGAACCCTCTGCCTTGGGTTTGATTAACTTGCTACGTTACTGGTTTATTATAAAAGGCTGTAACTCAGGAATGGCTTGATGGAAGAGATGCATAGGGCAAAGTAGGTGGGAAAGGTCACGGAGCTTCTACACCCTCTGCTTGTGGAGCACTCTCCCGGCACCTCCATGTGTTTGCCCACCCAGAAGCTCTCTGAACCCCTTCTTGGGTTTTTATGGAGACTCCATCACATAGGCATGATTGATTAAATCACTGGTCATTGGTGATTGTTTCAACTCCCAGTGTTTCTGCTCTTTCCCCAAATCGGGGTGGGACTGAAAGTTCCAACTCTATTCAGTTAGGTTTTCCTGGCAACCAGTTCCTCCCCCCATCTTTAGGTGCGTTTCAAAAGTCACCTCATGAACATAAACCCAGTTGTGGTGGAAAGGAGTTTGTTATGAATAGCAAGACACCTATTTCACCTTTCTGGATCTGTCATGAACTGAGGACAAGAGACCAAATATAACAAAAGATGCTCCCATTGCTCTTATCACACATGACATTCCAAGGGTTTTGGGAGCTGTGGGGCAGAAACTGGACAAAGACCAAATATATCTGAGAAATATATTTTGGTCATATGGGTGATCAAATATATATTATAAATCACAATATTGAAGAATGACAAACAGGAAACAACTGAATTGTGATACAGGAATGGTTAAATGAGTCATAACACCTTTAAACTAAGGAATTTTGTGGCCATTTAAAGCTGTAGTATATGTGGTATATACAAACAGCTCATGCAGCTCAATATCAAAAAACAACCCAATCAAAAATGTGTTGAAGATCTAAATAAACATTTCTCCAAAAAAGACATACAGATGGCCGAAAAGCACATGAAAAGATGCTCAACATTGCTAATTATTGGAGAAATGCAAATCAAAATTACAGTGAGGTATCACCTCACACCAGTCAGAATAGTCATCTTCAAAGTCTACAAACAATAAATGTTGGAGAGGGTGTGGAGAAAAGGGAAACCTCTGGTGGGAATGTAAATTGGTACAGCCACTATGGAGAACAGTATGGAGGTTCCTTAAAAAAATAAAAATAGAACTGTCTTAAGATCCAGCAATCCCACTGGGCATATATCTGGAGAAAAACCATAATTCCAAAAGATACATGCACCCCAGTGTTTCACTGCAGCACTATTTACAATAGCCAAGACATGGAAGCAACCTAAATGTCCATCCACAGATGATGGATAAAGAAGATGTGGTACACACACACACACACACACACACACACACACACACACACACGCACGTGCGCGCACACACACACACACACACAGAGGAATAGTACTCAGCCATTAAAAAGAATGAAATAATGCCATTTGTAGTAACATGGATGAACTTAGAGATTATCATACAAAGTGAAGCAAGTTAGACAAAGACAAGTATCATATGATATCGTTTATATGTGGAATCTAAAAAAATGATACAAATGAACTTATTTACAAAGCAGAAACAGATTCACAGATAAAAAAACTTATGGTTACCAAAGGGGAAAGGTGGGGTGGGGGGAGGGATAAATTAGGAGTTTGGGATTAACATATACACACTACTATATATAAAGTAATCAACAAGGACCTACAGTATAGCACAGGGAACTCTACTTAATATTCTGTAATAACCTAAATGGGAAAAGAATCTGAAAAAGAATAGATATATGTATATGTATAACTGAATTACTTTGCTGTACCTCTGAAACTAATACATTGTAAATCAACTATACTCCAATATAAAATAAAAATTAAAAAAAAAAAGCTTGTGGTAAGCAGTTTGCCAAGGTATAGTAAGTGAAACCAAGTCATAGAATAATATTCATAGTGTTCAGTTTTTTCAACTAATAAAAAGAATCTGTGCTTATGCATTTGGTAATGCATTTTTAAAAAGATCTGGAAGGGTATATCAAACCATTATAAGTGGACTCTCACTTTTTACTCTATAATGGCCCTGAAGGGGGAACTTTTTATGAGCATGTATTAATTTTATAATTTTGAAATAACTTTTAAATGCTGGGGGCAACATAGCAGTCAAAAGGAAAAAAGAGTTTGAAGATGTGAAATGGGATGATGAAAGGAGGAAGATCCCCGAGGAAGCAGAAAGAAATGTTGATGACAGCATGAGCAGTAGCAGGGGTAGCTAATATTCATTTAGCAGCTGAAAAGTGCCAAAATGTGTCCTAAATGTTTTACAATACCAAGTCACTTGATTCTATGAGGTAAATATTATCAGTCAAGGACATGAAGGCACAGAGAGGTCATGCAACTTGCCCAATCTGAGAGCTCACAAATGGTGCTGCTGGGATTCAAAACCAGGTGGTCTGAATTCAGAACCAGTGCTTTTAATCACTGACCTCTACTGCTGGCTGACAGGTGGGGTCCAGAGCACAGGTGGAGGATTAGCCTGACAGGAAGAGAGAAACCTGACTGAACCGTTAATTAGTTTTCTCTTGTTGCATAACAAATTACCACAAGCTTAATGGCTTAAAAAAAAAACAATTTAGTATCTCACATTCTGTAAGTCATAAGTCTGGGCAGGCTTAACTGGGTTCTCAACTTAGCATCTCACAAGACCAAAAGCAAGATGTCAGCAGGGTTGGGCTCACATCTGGAGGATCCAGTGAAGATTATGCCTCCAAGGTCACTGATGTTGGCAATATTGAGTTCCTTTTGGCCCTAGGACTGAGTTCTCCCATTTCCTTGCTGGCAATTAAGAGTTTGCTGCAATTAGTAATTAGTCTGCTTCACTCCTCACCTTGTAATCTTGCCTTCATTTATATCTGCAAGGTCAGCAATCGCACGTGGAATCTCTCACAGGCTTGAAAACTCTGGAATTTTAAAGGACTTTTATGATTTGGTTGGGTCACCCACATAATTTCCCTTTTCCTGTGCTTGTAAAATAATGTAATCATCAGAGTAAACTTCATCATGTTCAATAGTCCTGGAGAACAGGGGGAAACCTGGAGGCCATTGTAGAATTCTGCCTACCACAATTATGGTGATGCATGGTGGGAAGTCTTTGTGCGGAAGGGTCTAAGGGCTTGTAATGCCTTCCTGGATAGGACTTGAAAATGCTCAACTTGAAGGGAGATGTTTCGGGATGAAGGTTTGAATAGGTGACTAGCAAACCAAAGGTTTGCAACTAGTCAGTTTTATGGTATAAGTTGAGTTTGGAGATGAATCTGTGGGGGTACCAATCTACATGGCTGTGTGATTTTTCTCTAGCAGTCTGGCTTGAGGTGCAGAGGTCTGTGGTTCTTCTGAGAAAGCTAGCCCAAAAGGACCCAAAGGTCAAGGAAAATGACCAGCTTAAGTGATGGATTCTAGAATCTAGGCCAGAAATAGAAGATAGAGAAAACCAGAGTGAGAGAGTCAGGAAAGTAGTTAATTTACAAAAGCTGCGGGGTAGTGCGAGATTCCAGTTATTCCAGTTAAAGCAGGAAGTGGAGGAATGCTCCAGTAAGAGGTTATAGAGCAGTGGTTCTCCAAGTGTGGTCCCCAGACCAACAGCATTAGCATCACCTGGGGGCTTGTTAGAGAGGAAAATTCCCAGGTCCACCCCAGAGTCAGAAACTCTAGAATTCTGGAAGCACAGAAATCTGTGTTTTAACAAGTACTCTAGTTGATTTTGATGTCCAATAGGCTTGAGAATCACTGATGCAAATTCTTTCCTCTTGTTTAAGAACATTTTATCATGAATGGGACAGTAAGAAATTCCCAGAAAAGGCCGGGGCTGGGTAGGAAACACTGTGAGACATATAGAAGAGGACAAATGGCCCATGTTGTTCATGCTGAGCTAGGATGCCAAGGATAAGTTTAAAACATGCCTAAATTAACTGGCCTCAGGATTTTCAGAAATAACAAGCCCTTGTGATTCCAACCTGGAACAGTTGTATTACTGAGGTACTGTTCCAAGGCCAAGGCCAGGAGGATTTATTGATGAGAGTCAGAGATGGGTCCATCTGGGCTTGGACTGGCTATTCTTAAAAGAAGGGGGAATCCAACCCCCAGGGAAAGAGGTTGGAAATGGGAGTAGAAAGTTCCTGGGACCCTGAAAACAGCAAGAGACCTGCTGGATAGGGAGGGACACTTACCTGTGAGCAAGATCTAGCTCCATTTGGCACAACAGCAAACCATAGGACTTAGTCTCCCTTAGCTGCAGGCACCACCCGGATGGGCCAAGCTGTGGCACAAAGCTACAAGAGCCCAGGTGGGCCATGAACAAGGCTACAAGAGCCCAGGTGGGCCATGCTTAACCAACAGGAAGAGGAAGGAACTGAGGGATATATTTTGGAATGTGGGTAGCTGACCCCGAATAGTAATTCCCCTATAGTCTTAAAAATTTTTCTGAGTCAATTACTCTGGAAATATCTTAGGGTTAGGGTTAGTGTTAGGCAGTAAGATCCAAACAAGTTAAATACAATGTAGCCACACAACATTTTTCATTGTTGTTATAGGAACCCCTCCCCACAGTCAACAAATCATCTCAGGTGATTATGAACACACTGTACCTTCAGTGCTGCAATGCAGGATGTACTTGATATTAAAATCAGTTTTAGTTAAGTTAAAAAAATAACGTGCAGATGAATGTATATAGCATTTGTGTTAAAAAAAAAAGCCTTCTGCTTGTTTGCGATGTATATAAAATTTCTAGAAGACTTCACAAGAAACTGGTAAAACTGGTAGCCACTGGGAGTGGGAACTGGGAAGCTGGGGGAGAAAGGAAGTAGTAAGAGTTTTCATAATTAAACCTTAGGTACCTTTTAAATTTGGAGCACATATATGTATGCATTAAGAAATAAAAAATAAATACATTTAAAAAATAAATAGTGAGCTTTTATTATCCTCGACAACAGAGGAAAGTCAAGCTTGAAATCTATGGGCATTAAGTAGCCCCACCATGAAGGGTAGAAGCTGCGGCAGCACCTGGAGGAGCTTCCCCAGAGATTCCCTTAGTCTGGCCACCCTGCCAGAGGCATTCTAAGGAATCAGGACCCACAATGATCAGCAGGGAGGACAATGAGAAAAGCTTTCCAGTCTGAAATCAGCCGCTGTCCAGAGCTAGCACCTGGCAAGATACAACTCACTCTTCTGGTGGCGGTGTCACATCTTTACTGGAAGGTAGGTCAGAATTTGCACCTGTGACACCAAACCTCCTCCTCTCTTGGTGTCTCTCTCTCCTATTCCTCTCTGATTCCACATTCTTCTGATCTTTGGCCACAGTGTTTGATTTTTTGAGAAGAGAACATTGAACAAGTCAAGCTCTTGTCATTCTGCGTCTGAACTCTCATTTGACTTGGAAGACTTATGCTTTCGTTTTTTCTTCTTTTTCTTTTCTTTCTTTTTTTTCTTATGCTTTTCTTTCTTCTTTTTTTTCTTGTGTTTCTCTTTACATTCTGAGGAACTGGAGCTGCTCCCATCTTCATCTGATGTTGAATCCTCTAGTAACTGTTTTAACTGTTGTATCCTAAACACATAAGATTGACCAAAGAACCATATTCAACTTAAAATTTGTTTTTAGATAAAAATATAAGAACAGTACTTATTTTTACTTTTGCATGTTTCCCCCATTCTTGTCTACATCCATGCCTATTTTAGATGACTGTAACCAGTGTACAAGCTATTTTGTATTCTTTTCATGGTCTGAAATATTTCTGCAAGTTTCCATAGTCCTTACTATTACAACTTGTAACAGATGCATACTTTCCTAAATCATTCCCCCACTGCTCAAGTTCATACTAAGTAATCTACCTCAACAATTATAATTCAGGACAGAGAACTATACTCAATATTTTGTAATAACCTATAAGGGAAAAGGATCTGAATAAGAATATATGTATGTATATATATTATATATAATAATTATACATAATTATATATCAGTATAACCAACTTGAAAAAAAAAAAAACCTCCCAAACCCCCAAAAACTTCTGTTTTCTCACCCTGCCTTTAACCCTGTCTAGGAATTTTTAACAAAAGCTCAGATCTTTAAAGACACTGGAGAAGATAAATTACAGTTGCCAACATCAACTATCAGTGACATGAGTGGGCTGGGCCAAGCTCACCGATTTAAGTTAACTCAAGTAGAACAGGCTGGCCTGCTCATTCCCTACACTGACTTTTTCAGGGACTACTCCTGTCTTCCAAATATTTCCCAATTAAAGTACCATATTTACTAAAACCACTCCTCTAATACTAGAATTAAAAAATTTTTAATTTATAAAGTTTCTAACTTTATATAATTTCAAACTTTAAGAAGATGATATTATCATCAGGACAGTCTCACCTTATATCCTTTTCATGTCTTTTATTATCTCGAATGATGTCATACATGGGATCTTCATGTGCCTTGATGGTTAGAGGAGGTTAAGGTTAGGTTAGGCTTCATAGACTGCTAAATTAAAATTAAATCCCTCTTTCACTGAAACCAATTTTTTCCCCTGTTTGGTGTAATTTTATATTCAACATGTTCTAATCCTTCCTAAGGGTTGCCATCATTTCAAACTCCTGGAGGCTATGAAAAAGATTTTCCAGTTATACAAATACAGGATATAATTTACATAGCCTTTTTAAGGAAATAAACTGTGTCAAAACCATTAAATACTACTCAAGATTAAAAATATTGAGGTAATTCTATTTGTTCTATGTGGAAAGATGATCAAGAGATATTATTAAGCAAAACAGGTGAGTTGGAAATGATACGTAAGAATGACTCATGCATAGGTGCACAAAAACATACTGGGTGTGACCAAAGAGAAGTCTAGAAGTATACTCAAGCTACTTACTACAGATTCCCTCTAGGGAGAGAGGCAAGATTGGACTTGAAAAATCAATTGTGAAAAACCTTACTGTAATGTTTCCATTTTGTTAAACTAAGGCAAATTTATTCTCATGATATTTGTATAATTTAAAAGTACTTAAATTACTTAAAAATATGAATACACATGAATGAATTTAACGGCATGTGAATTATCTTTAAAAATATGTTTATTATAAAATTTTTACATATTAAAGAAAACATAACGTTAAAAATACCTATTATTTTACCACCCAGGAATATCCACTGTTAATATTTTAGTGTGGTTCTTCCAGTCATTATTCATAATTTACAAAAAGTTATAATCAGATATACAACTCTGTTCTCTTTTTCACTTATATTTTCATGAATATCTTCCTATGACATTACATATTCTTTTAAAACATAATTCTTAAAAGCTATATGATTTATATGTTGTAGTAATTTATGTTGTATACTGGACACTGCAGTTGTTTTCTATTTTTTTTTCCGTTTCTATTTCCTAATCATATAAGTAATTCTGAAAGTTGTCCTTATATATTCATAATAATTTATGTATAATGATGTTCTGTTGTATCCTTAGATCAATTCTTAGAATTTAGGTTTCTAAATTTTAAAAATATGAATACGTTTAAGTTTTTGAGATTTATTGTCATATTATCTATTATAGACAGTGTTAAAGTTGACATTCCAGGTAGCAGTGATTTATCCAGAATATTTTCTGTAAATTAGTAAAATGAAAACCCAGTATTTTAAATATCTTAAAATCCTGGGAGCATGTTTATATACCCCTATTTGATATGGTGATAATCCCAATATATCCAGTAAGAGCATAGTTAAATTGACCAAAACAGTTACTGAATGGTGCATTAACCCTGGCAGGTGACTTTGTTAAAATAAAAAGTGACATAATGATAGACTGATTTTACTGTCATCTAAAGAGGGTAAATCATTTATATGCACACTTTCAGTTTATGATAGAAAAACACAGACTTTTAGACAAAGACTGGGAAACTAAAACCCAGATTTTATTTATGAAATATGATTTTTTTTTTTTTTTTACATTAGTGAAAAGAAGACTGGGGAATTCCTTGGCGATCCAGTGGTTATGACTCTGCGCTTTCACTGCCAAGGGCCCAGGCTGGATCCCTGGTCAGGGAAAGGGCAACTAAGATCCCACAAGCTTCGTGCCAAAAAAAAAAAAAGACTGACTGAATTGATAATGCCTGCTTCAGAAAAAGAAGCAGCGTTCCCAAGACAAAAGCAAATAACATTTTAATAAGCATTTTTTTGTTAATAAACTAATCTGTCACACAAATTCGATTTAATAGAGATGTAGTTAACACCAGGTACTGTGGCCTAAAGGCTTTTGGGAATGTATTTTATGTGAACCTCCAGTTCCCTGGTGACTATCTGATTCACCGACATTCATCATTTCCAGTAAACGTAAATTGACACTCTGGGGTTTTACTTACTACTCTGAACTGTTCTAACTTTTGATTGCCTTTGATAAAGAAAGGGCATTCTTTGTCGCCCGTTCGGTGACCATACCGTTTACAACGCCAACCTAAAACAAAGAAAAAGGGATATATTTCTGTAAGATAATACATTTTTACTTAGTCAAGATAAAGGTATCAGTAGATCATATTAAAGATATTCTTCATTCGATTCCAATTTTAAAAGCAAATATAGTTAATGGATGAATCATGTAAGATCCCGGAAAAGAAAGGGACACTAATTACTTCCTCTAGTATTCTTTAATCGTAGAATTTTAGAAATGAACCAAGTACTTACTAAATAATCCCATGCAAAAAGTAAAGTGCAATTTTTTTCCTTAAACTGTGTCACAGGTTGAATTGTGTCGTCCCCTCTGCTTCCCCATTGTATTGAATCTCCTAGCCCCTAGTATCTCAGAATGACCTTCCTGGGAGACATGGTTTTTAGAGGCCTGGAATACATCCTTCCCTCACAGCCCTCAGAAGGACACCTTGACTTTGGACTTTTAGTCTCTGGAACTGTGAGACAATAAATTTCTCATTTAAGTCATGCAGTTTGTGGTACTTTGCTACAGCAGACCTAGTAAATTATATAGGCATCAACAACTCCAACCAAGGAGGTCAGAAGTGGGAAGAGGAATTATAGGTAAGATCAGGCAATTTTGCTCCACGCTGGTAGCTACTGAAAATATGGAGTGACAGGGAAGTAATGTTTTGCCCTTTATATTTTTATTTGAGAGTTAGTAGTAGGAAACCATTGGGAAAAAAATGAAGTTTAGGGATCCTCTGACCTGCCCCTGTCCTTATCTCCCCACTATTTCCACTTGGAGAAGAAGGAATGCATTCTTAATGCAAATGCAGACCCCTTCAAACAGATGTCTGTCTTTATGACAAAATGGGGGGGATTTTAAATGCCATGGATTGATGTACAGGTATCAAGAAGGATCCACACCATCTGTGATCAAAACTCTCTGTTACCTTTAACAAGATGATCCTTGTTATTCAGTGTGTGGTCAATGGACCAGCAAGATAAGCATCACCTGAGAGCTTGTCAGAAATACAGAGTATCAGGCCCACCCTCAGTTTGAGAAGCTCTGCTCTAGATAACACTAGGATCATGGCAATCAATGATTACGGGTTATATGTGCATGTGTTTTTCCACCTGGGATGGATCCAAGTTTTGTGGTGTCTGAAGCTTACATAATTTAAGGACAGGAAGGGCTCTTTGGGGGAAAAAATCTCTCCTTGGCAAATTTTATAAAGACAGAACCACATGACTACATTGGTGGGACTCCAAAGGCCTTTGGAAGGTGCAAGGGCCTTAAAACTTAAGCTTCATTAAGGTCATGTAAAACTGGTTCTGGTCCAGACTAAATACTTTTAATTTGCAGGTCAATGAAAAGAACTATAAAATGGTAAGTGAAGCACAACTAACTAACCCATCACAGAGAGGAGTGGTTTTTAACCTTAATTAAAAAAAAAAAAAAAAAAAAAAGGAAATGTAATCAGTTTACTACATGATTCAACTCTGAAAATAATAATAAACACAAAGCGTGTATTTAACTAAATTTATGACATAACTACTATTGGGAAAATGAGAGATAGGAAGGGTATGTATATGAGATGGGATGGAGGAAGAAAAAAAGAGCTGAATTCTTGTCTTCTAAAGTAAGAAGTTAACAGATAATGAAGAAACCTGAAAAATCAAGGGGCAGGAATGTATTCCTATTATCTAGATACATGTGAATAAACTTCAAAATAACCTTCTTAAAAGAGGTTGAGGTGTTTGCCTTTTAGGTAAGGGGAATGAAGGAAAGGGGCTGGAAACTGCTATATTAATTGTGTGCATGAAGAATCTGTGTAAAAACAAATGTCTTTAAAGGCAGAGGACCCCTTCTTCAAATGCCATCTTATGCTGGATGAAGGTGAGGTGGAGGGTGTGCACACAGAGCTCTACCTGTTCCAAACCCACCCTCTGTGGCCCATAGCTCCTCTCAGGTTACCTGGATAAAACCTCAACACCACTGATGAGGATGACTGACTGAGGCAAGACCCAAGGGACCGCCTTCCAATGCATCCTTCGTCCCCCATGGCATTTCTACATGGAATACCCTTTCTATTACAGGAATATGACTGAAGGGTATGCTCTGCAGGCAGCTACGGCCCTGTGTAAGACTACTACCCTTGCAGCCAGAAGCCCTGGAGTCAAAGCACTGCTCCGCCTCTTACCCCAGAACACTTACTAACACAGGCGAGGCAGCTTCCTCATCTACAGGATAGAGATCATGCCCTGACTTGAACAGCACGGTGGTGAGAACCAATTGAAAGAAGCGAACTTGTTTGTAAACAGTGGCCTATGACTTGCGTGTATTGAGGGTGTGACTTGAAACCCTTCCACACTCACACTGCATGACTTTGACTTCTTTCCCCAGTGGCATCCAAAGTCCTTTGGTTGGTGCGTGGGCCAGAAATTCCCTGGCGTGTTCATTGCCTGGGACATCTGGTATACAGTCTTCTGGCTTAGTCTCATCTTCCTGAAAAAGGAAACAGTGTGTAAGCTATGTGGCAAAAAAGCACCGGAACTCTCTCCCACCTGTTTGAGAACACAGCATTGCCTGGCTTTCCCATGGGCTGGAGATCCCAATGTCATCATAAGTTACCCTCTGAAGAGCTAGCAAGACAAATTATAACGGACAGAAAAAATGGAAGTAACTATACTAGAAGAGCTAGCTACACCACGAAAACAAAGTAGTTGTTCTTAGAGAAAAGGTACTAGTGTTTACATAGGAATGATCTGGGAGCTCCAAATTATGATTCTAAATCACAAAAATCAGAGTCTAAGATCACAAAAAGTTTTCTGCTAACTTAAAAGCTTTGTGGAAAGCAGCAGAATATGTAATTAAACAAGTGAGGTTTCCTGGAATAATAAAAACAATATGTTAAAGTAGATTATTATACCTTGAAAGCCACTGTCATGTTTTATAATCTCAAACATGCCGGATTTGTGAGATGTATTTTCACCTCCAAATAACTGCACTATATAATGAAGGTGCTGGTTTGTTTTTACCTTATGGTGTTTTTTTTTTTTTCAAGTTTCCATGACTATTAAATTTATAATGGAAAAATGTTTTCTAAAAATCTCTTTTTTAAGTTGAAAGTTACCAAACAGAAAAGGTTACTTTGGCCTTAAGCCCTCTAAGTCTCGCTCCTGCAGAAAGACACTGACACTGTGGCCAGGGCGCTGGAGGAGGGACTCCTGCACCAGGCCGGGCTGGACTCAACGAGCTTCACGTCTCCTCAGAGCCCACTGTTCTCTGAGCTGATAACGTTCAAGAAACCAGCACCCAGAGGGTCAGAGAAGGAACATGGGGCAGGAGAGCTCTGAGAAGATGCAGTCACAAGTGAGACAGAAAGAAGGGGAGCGAGTGCTGAGGAACACTCAGGGGCCTGCAGTGGTTTCTTCGGGGACAGACACAAGGCTGATTAAATTTCTGCAAAAGCACAGGCTGTGACAAAGCCCAAAGTGCATGAACCGACTGCCATCTTCAGGGAAGAAACAGAACTATCATAAAAGGAGGTTTAAACCTATGCAGCTGTTTCTCATAACAAGTGACTGAGTCTGAGCACTGAGTCAAATCTGTCTCAGAGAAAAATCCAAAGTACAAACTTCACACTGACCTTGATAAGCCCAGGAGGAGGCTTCTCATAACTAGAAAGGAAAAAAACACCAGTCATCAACCATGTTCACAGGAACATAACCCAGTTCAATCAGCAAAAAGCAACTGCAGGCCAAAATAAAAAGACTTTTTTCTTTTTTTAGTAAAAACGTAAAACTATGTTATAATTAAAACAGTTAATAAAATATGCCCAGCAGTCAGAAGTCCCATATAAATAAACTGATGCTATACCACACCCTACTGGGATGCAGAACTTAAATTCTCTGCAATAATAACTTGGTGTCATGGCACCATGATTTTACTTTTGACATAAGGGAAAGCAAGAGATTGCAGGGAACTGGGAGGTAAGAAAGCCTTGAGCTAATTATGGTTCCAGTCTGTCATTACAGCTGTGGGTGATTCACCTACCAAAACTTCCAACTTCCATAACACGGAGAGGCTCATGGGGGCGGGATGGGGGCAGCGGGTAGTGAGTGATCTGTTCTAAGGAATCTAAGGATGGGGGCTGCGCTGGGAGGAGGGAGCAAAGCCAGAGGGAAGGGCCTGTTGTAGGGGAAGGAGGTGGGGGTGATCTGTTCCGGAGGCTCCACCTCTCACTCCCCACCCTGCCAGCTCTGGATTCAAGATCCTCCCTGCAGGCCTGTCCTGTCCTCAGAGGGGGCTGCTGGGCTGCCATCTGCTCCTCAGCTCTCTGACGGCCCTCTATGCCCCTACTGACCTCTCAGGACTCAGGGATGCAGGACTCCTGCTGGGTGCCTGGACCACAGGCAGCACTCAGTGAAGAACTACTGCTAGAGAAGCAGATGACTGATTGTGTGCAAACCTATTTTCCCTTCCACCAACAGAACTCTCAGACCTCAGGGTCCTGAGGATACAAGTCATGCCTGTGCTCCCAACTCATTTCCACTTTTCATCACTGCTGGAACTTCCAGAAAAGGCTGCTGGATGCCAAATCAAGAAAAGCAGCATCCAATTCTTGTGTTCATTTAAAAAAATTAATTTTAAAATTTAAAAATTGAGATATAATTGACATATAACATTGTACTATTTCAGGTGTAATTTTGTTTAGTTTCAAGCACTGACGCGTTCCAGGCTATACAACACAAGCGTGGGTGTCTGGCTTTTAAATATGAGTGCCTAATTGACAAAACCCCCTTCTTAAAAAACAGCAGTTGGAGGGACTTCCCTGGCAGTCCAGTGGTTAAGACTCTATCTTCCCAATGCAGGGTCCCGGGTTCGATTCCTGATTGGGAATTAATATCCTGCATGTCACATGATGCCCCCCCCCCCCCGCCAAAAAAGTATCTTTTCAATGCCTCTAAAATGAAATTTTACTGAGAGAGGGCATCAGGGTGCTGTGGCTGTTTAAAATTGTATCTTGACTCTAACAACTTGGAAACAGGGGAGTCCCAAATTTGCTGCACATAGAAGGTAGGTGCAGAGATGATTAATTTTCTGAATTTTGTACAGTGAAAATGTCATCAGGAAAACAATAATAAATTCTAAAATGATTAATCTTTTATCTAATAGTCCAATAGAATACTAGTTATCCCAAAACTAGTCCAAAATAGTTTGTTAAAAAAAAGAAAGCAGTAGTGTACAGGAGAGTGTGTTCGATATGGTTCTATTTGTGTGTATGGGAAAAGGGAGATTATATATATATACACACACAGGATACCTGAGGGAGGGAGCTTTACTTTTCACTTACATTTATTTACATGCGAATACACTGCCTCAAACAAGGTTTTTTAATTACAAAAGAAAAATGAAATTAACATCATCTTCCTTATACTTATATCTATGTTGGCATAAGCCCAGGCTAATAAAGCTCTGAGAGAGAAACCAAAGGTAACATGGGACTTAGGAACAAAAAAGGGCCAAAAATATGCTATTAGGAGCTCGTTTCCGCTATAGAGTTATATAGCATGCATTTCTGTTTTAAAACTTCAATGTTATTTCCCTAATTGATTCAGTAATTAAATCCTCACTCCTGCTCTAACCAACTTGCTATTTCCTCCTACCAAAAAAGAACAGGTATATTAGGAGAAGCTAAACTTAATTTTCAGGTGATATTGAAGGTTCAACTTAAAAACTTACTCCTTGCAGAAGTAAGCAGTCAACAATTACCATGCCAGGAGGACTAAGGTGATAAGCGTACTCCTAATGAAATCCAGAAAAGCCATAAGGTTGAAACTCCTCTCAGGGACACCCATGTAACCCTTGACAAAGGTACTTCATAGCTTGGGAACCGCCAAAATGGAGGCCTCCCCAATGGCCAAGCTCATGTCACAAATCTAAAACTAAGTCAGCCTGCACTAACGGGGAATGCCTCACTGTCAAGGAAATTTAGAATACCCCAATCACGATCCTCCAACTTAGCCTTACTTAATCTTACCCTAGATAAGAGGATATGCTAGCCTTATAAGGAAATCCCCAACCCCCTAGCCAATCATGCCCTATTTCCAAGCTGCCTCTTTTAAGGCCCTATAAAACTTGCTCTTGCCCAAAATCCCTGGGAAGAGTGTTCCACTGCATGTGAAGCACTGTTCTTCTCAAACTGTGAATTGTTTTCCTTTGAATCAAGGTCATCAAATGTATTAAATTGTATGATTTTTTTCTTTTAACATTCTTTAGAACTTTCTTGATAAAGGAGATGTTTTGGTTTTTTGAAGTAGTGAAATCCACATTCCAGCCAGAACGTTTTCCAGTTCTAAGTCAGTGTGAATAGGCTTTGAGGTAAAAAAATTTTGGTTTGAATTGATCCACTCTCACTGCTGTGTACCTTGGGCAAGTTACTTAACCTCCTCAAAGCCTCAGTTTCCTCATGGGTAAATAGTTCACAGCACACATGTGAAAGGCACTCCACAATGCTGGCTTCTGCCTCTTCTGTTGAAGAAAAGTTAGTGCTCTTTGTACCCTGATGAGCAACTCAAGATTAGAGCACTAGCAATCATAAAGGCCAAGATCTGGACCCAACAGAGAGGCCTCTCCAACCCTCACACCTTTTTAAAGATCTGCAGCTTTATGGGGATTTACCAGCTGCTCCTCAGTGGAGACCTGGCAGTGGACTTCCCACAGACATCATGCTCAGCTGGGTTTACTGCCTTTATGGGCCATGTGGCTTGGAGAACCCTCTTCAACATCTGGCTCCAGGGATCACTGCCTTTTCCCCATGCAGGTGAGGTGGTGTATGATCATGCCACCTAAGATGGCTCTTCTTTGGCTCTCTGTATATCCCCTATTTGATCAGACCCTGCGCTTCACCTACACCCTACTCACATGACTGACCTTCCCTCTTAATCACAGAGCTTATCCAATAACTGCCTCTGCCCTTGCCTCCCCCCCACTCCGTGCTGCAGCTAACAGCGCCACTATCACAGTTTAGCAAAGCAAAAACATCTGCCTTTGATGGCTGATAACATGAGGGGCTGTGAGGGACATGCCTCTCTGCTGGTTTCCCTGGTAACTGATGAGCCAACCTGACATCAGTTCCCCCTATAACTGGTAAACCTCCCCACACCCCAAGCAAAGACTGCTGCCCACATCCTGACTGCTGTCTGCTGTTCACAGTGGCGCATTGCTCCAGGATTTTACTTCAGACTTGTAAGATCCCCTATCCAATAAACCTTCAATATCTCTGTTGCTATTTCCAGGCTCTTTCTTTGGTCTCACCGCTGGGCAATTATAAGGCTTGCAGACCTGTGGGGTGCAGCCTAAGAGGTGATATATCAGCATTTAGCAAATCTATCCCTATCTCTGAGGCTCAGCAAATCACCATGTGATGAGAGGAATGGAACGTTCAGCCCCACCTCCAGGAAGGTTAAATTAATCACTAATGGCCAATGATGAATCAATCAAGCTCATGTAATGAAGCCTCTATAAACACCCAAAAGGATGGCATTGCGAGAACTTCAGGGTGGGTGAACACGTGGATGTATGGCACACCTGAAGCGGGTGTGGAAACTCCACACAGCTTCTCACATACCTTACCCTATGTATCTCTTCCATCTGGCTATTCCTGAGTTATGTCCTTTTATAATAAGCAAGTAATCTAGTAAGTAAAACATTTTCCTGAGTTCTATAAGCTGCTCTAGCAAATTAACCAAACTACAGGGGGTTGTGGGAACCTCTGATTTATAGCAGGTACCAATCTGGACTTGCAATCATCTCTGGACCCTTCCAAATAAGAATTATGATGGAGGCGTCTATTCTCTGTTCTCATCCTCACAGTCACTAATCCAGGTATTTTCTAAAGGGGCAGAGGAAGATTTACTCCCTTAAGATTACACAATAAACAATTGGGTATAAGCAGAATTAGTCTTTTAGGTATGGTATTTCCAAAGAAAATTCTTAAAATATTTTCCAATGGAAAGCATGTCATAGGCCTAGGTCTCTTTTAGGAAGAATAATGGAAATTTGCATGCATTGGGCAGGTGATACAGTCCATCAGCAGCCATTCATAAGAAACAATGCTATGTCATGTGTTGGGACTTAAGGGAGTTTGGGAGATGGTAAAGTCTATGTAAATATCCAGTAATCCAACAATAACTTATTTTTGCCATAGGAGTTGTACAAACGACATGGTCAAACTATCCGAATTCCTGAAAAATGTGTAAATTTTTTGGCTAGATAGAAAAAAAAATGTGATGAAACTGCACATTTTGAAATCTGTTATTATTGGCAATGGACTTCCCAAAAAAAGTCCATTTTAGAACTGTTTCCACAAGTGTAAAGGAATGTGGTTGATGTTTTTTCCTAGGGCTAAACAATTCATTAGTTTAGGTAGCATGTTAAAAAGATAGTTCTCAAAGATTAAAGTAACATTTAACTATTGAAAGGAACAGATGTGGAAATGAGAATCGGAGTGTGTTTATTGAGTAGCTTGGCTTCTGTGCTGTGACAGCTGAGAAGTGTGCATTATCTTTTTAATTAATCCTCAGAATTAAACCAAAAGCAGTTGGTGGAGGCCCATTATTTTGTGCCATCTGTGAATCCCTGCCATTATATCATTCAGATTGTGATAGGCTGCCCTGAGCAGTATGAAGACTAAATTAAGATAAATTTTGATAAGAGATTATCTTCTCAAATTGGTCTGGGACAAAAAAAATTTTTATTTTGCCAAGTACTTAATAATACTCTTTGTGTTTCTGAGTGCTGTGGTAGGATTTCATTTGGAAAAGTCCTTCATGTAAGCATACTCCATCCCAGTTGTTCCTGTAGCCTGGTCCTATGGGGCTGGAGGTCAGAGATGAAACTCCACTCTGTTATGCCCAGTAACACTTGAGTGACAGAGTTGGAAAATGGTCAGGAACATGGGTGGAAGACTCAGATGCCTTTGGGGTGTGGCAGGAGTAAGAAAAATTAAGGTCAGGTCTAAGAAAATGAGCAGAGGAGTGTGAGGGGAACTAAAGAGGGCATACCAGGTGGCAAAAGGATTTGAATTCAATTTGTAAAAAACCACAATGGAACTTAACATGCCTGTCTTCCTTCCCCAGACTCTCTTAAAATGACAATAAAAGAAATAAAAAAGGTTAGCAGCCACAAAGAAATCCTGAGAGGAGATACAAGGCTGGAGACAAGAAAGGAAGGGAAAGAGAATTAAACCCTCATCTACTATAACATGAGGTTAATAGGTAATGTCTACGTTTCAATAGAAAAAAAGCAGTATAAGCACATAGTTTAGAAACTGTTAAACCCCAGAAGAAAAATTAAAAGTTTCCTCACTGAAGCCTTGGCTTCAGTGCAGGGAGTGTGAGTAGAGATGCAAATCACTATTTGTTAAAATTAGACTTTTCATACTATTTGATGTTTAAACTATGTGAAAGTATTTTTCTGGAAATACTGATTTCCATTTAAAAGGAAAGGAACTTATGAACTAGCCAAACTATAAATATGTCAACAGCCCAGAGCTTTTAAAATCTCTGAAACTGAAAAATCCCACCGGTCTGAGAATCAGACACCTGGGTTTCTCTTTAGTTTTGTTAGTTTACAGTTCCGTGTATGCTTGCTCAGGTTACTTAACTGCTGAAACTGCATGTCCTCCTGTATAAAAGGAGGTTATAAAAGGATGTCTGAGTGCGCTGTGACCTACAAAATAAATGTAGAGTATTAACAACCATGTGGCATCCTACAGTTAAGGATACTGAGGGCTGGGGGGTGGAGGTGGGGGACTGAGCCCTACCTGAACTTATCCTAGGGAAAGATTTTTTAACATCAGCCTTGCACAGGCAACAAAGAGCCTCCCGGAGTGCCTTGAAGGGTCCAGGACTGTGGATGCCAGCAATCCATAACCATCGCCCACTGAAGCGAAATTCAGCTCAAGAGCCACACTGAAAAGAGCAGGCCAGGCTCCAAGGAAACATGCATTCTGTGTCAAAGCTCCCAGAAGGTTAATAATGAAGGATTAACCCTTTAAGGACCTTTCATGCTGTCTCAGCAATCATGAGAAGGTAGGTAATGAGAAGTGCCTAAGACAGAAATAATTCAAATAACTCAGTGAATACCAAACTTAGAAAAGTTAGACTTCTAAGGCTGATTATGGAAGGAAAGAATCACAAAAAGGAACCGAAAGGGTCACTAACCCAACTTCCCACCCGATGTTTAAATCTTTACAACCCACCCTTCTCTCCGGTTATCCAGACTCTTCCCCAACCTTGGGTAGCTGGGGGAGCACAGTGCCTTCTACGTCAGGCCACGCTGCCCAGCAAGAACATAGGGCTCTGGTCCTAATTCTTCTTCCTGTTGAGCTGGGACTGGCCTCTCTGTAGCTTCCACCCTTAATCCTGGTTAAAAAGAAATCCCGAGATCTAGAGGGAACGAGTCTGCGCTCTCTTCTGCGGCCAGCTCCTCCCGAATCGTCAGGGACCAGGCCCTCGCCCCGCGCGCACTCCTCCCTTCCTCACCGCGCTGACGTCGCGGGACTGGGCTTTCCCGTCCCTAAGTAACAGCACAAGACGAAAAGAACGGGGATTCTATCCCGTTCACAGTGAGCCGCCTGAACTGAGACACGGGGAGGGACCAGAGCGCTCAGCCGCACGTCCCCTGTGTTCGGTGCCCGGATCCTGACCGCGCGCCCGTCAGCCCCGCAGCGCCGCAGCCCCACTCCGCCCCCGCCGCCGCCGCCGCGCGCGCGCCCGGGCCGGGCCTGGGGGTGGGGCCTCGTTTCCCCCTTCCGTCCGCGGCTGGAGTCCAGTGTCCCACCGCCCCGCGTCCACACCCGCGCCCGGCTCGCTGGGGGCCGAGGGGCTCCCCTGCCCGCTCCCAGGCCTCCAACCCCGGGCGGACCCCATTCCTCGCATTAGTCGGGGGCGGGCGTGACGGACTCACAAGGACTCCAGGTGCTTGAGCTGCTGCAGCTGCTGCGCGTCGTGGCGCCGCCGCTTCTGCTCCCGGCGCCGCTGCAGCTCTTGCTCCAGGGCCTCCCGCGGCTGCCGCGCGCCCCCGGCCCCCGCGCCATCGCGCCCGGGCCGGGACGACATCGCGGCCCCGCGCGGCGCGGCTGAGGCGACCCCGCGCGACGCGGCTGAGGCGAAGACGGTACTTCCTCTGCGCTGTGCACGCCTGGCTCCGCAGCGCCCCCTCCTGCTGCCGCTACGCGTCCCGCCGGGCCAGGCCGGGTGTCCCCTCTGCGGCCTCCTGCACCCCGCCCCACCAATGGCCGGCTCGGCCTCAAGTAGTTGATCGGAGCGCCGGGCCCTGCCGTCAGGTCGGTCGGTGCCCGAGGCCGGAGCGCGCCCCTAGCGGCGGCCAGGAGTCGTGGCGCTGAGGACGCTGTGTCCGGAGCCTTAGCCCGTTCTTCCGTGGCTGGGCCCCTCTCTGGGTCGGGCCGCCTCCCCTCGCGATCTCCATCCTTGGAGGCAGGGAAACCTGTGCAAGTCATTTTCGTATCGCCCAGTGGCTAGGCACAGAGGAACTGCTCGTTGCATGTTAGTAGGATTCATCCAGTTTTGGAAGAAAGCAAGGCTTCCTTAGAAATTATCCAATTTTCCAGAACATGTGATCCGTGCGATGTATAGTCAGTGTAGTATACTGTATTCAGGTAACGTTTAGGTTTTGGAAACGAAAAGCTAATATACACAGTGCACTTTTTATGTGGTCATTGAGCTAAGCCCTCAATAGGAGTTGATTTAATTATTAAAATCGTAATAAGTGCTGTTACCATCCATGTGTATTACCTTTATTTTACAGGTAAGGAGGCCCAGAGAGTTAATTGACATGCCCAAGGAAACAGGACTAGTCGATCATGGAACCAGGATGCAAAAGTGTCAGGTGCTTAACTAGGTTGTGCTTTGAAACTGTATCTGATATATACTTTTTTCAGCCTTGAAATAATGGAAGAAACTGCAGAGGAAGTAAAAATAACAGCATAAGGGAAATACTTGCTGAAATAGTCAAATTGTTAATCCCAAAATGAGAGGAGCTCTTTCAGATTTATTCAAGAAAACACAAACACACAGAAGCTATGCACAGACATGTGACGTGTCCTGGAACTTGAAGATGACCTTTTCCTCTAAAAATGAGACGAATAAGAATTGTTGCATGAGTGCATGAATCAGCCATTCATGTGTAACAGATCAGGACCCTCTGGGGTCTTCTTGGGATAGATGCCTCCCTCATATTCTCTGTTATAGCCCCTTTTTGAAGTACCCAGATAATAGTATCTCATGTATATTTCCTGAGTTTTTCAGATGTGAAAAGCCACCACGAAAGGGAAGTAATTAACTACTTGATGATCATGAGCCCAAGCCCCAAGACCTTCTGGCACATAAGGATTTATGTTAAATTAACTGCCCAGTTACCTCAATATCAACCAATCAGGGAATTGTGCAGGAGCTGATCACAAACCCTGGGACGCCCCTCCCTCACCTTGCCTTTAAAATTGCTTTGCTGAAACACTTCACAGAGTTCAGAGTTTTTTTGAGCACAAGCATTCTGTTCTCCTTGCGTGACCGGGCAATAAACCTTTCTCTGCTCCAATCTCTGAGGTTAGGGTTTGTTTGGCCTCACTATGCGTCAGGCACACAAAGTGGCACTTGATAACAATGGAAGTTACCTGGGCCAATAAATGACCTGTGTGATGTCTTATAGGACATCCAAATTCAGTGAAGAAAAAGGATAGTCTTCGGAAGCTGTGATTTACAAACAAAGAAAATGTAACATAATTATGTTGCAGAAAAAAGTTGGTCTACAGAATCAAGAAGAGGACAACCAAGGAAAAGCAATCAGGTAGTGTTTTTCCAGCGTTGTTGTTACTGAACAGCAAGTTCAGGGTGTCCCTTGCACAGTACACATTCTTTCCTCTTCAAGGTGAAAATGTGCTGGGCCAGCAGCACCCCAGTCACCAGGGAGCACATGTTGGCAATCGTTACAGCGCCCAGCTTTGCGACGGCCGCTACATCCGTGGACTGGGCCTCCAGCGCCTCCCCCATACAGGTCGCTGGGTGGCTAGGGCCTAGGATGCTGGGTCCCAGAAAAGAACCCGGGCGCCCCGCCCCGCCCCGCCCCGCCCCGCCCTAGCCCCGCCTCTGAGGAAAGCCCCACCCACGAGAGGCGGGAACGGAGGAAGGAGTGGGAGGGGCGAAGCTTGTGTCAGTGCCGGAGGCGGGAGGCGGGTCTTCTTCGGAGCCTGTGTCTAAGGAGCTATCCAAGGACAGAAAAGGAATTGAATTAATTTTCTCTCTCTCGCTCTCTCTAATGAGGACCACACAGTGGTTCATTCCAGCTCCGCCCAGTAGAAATCGGATTCCAACCATCACTCAGAAAAAATCCTCCGCCTTCATCTCGCCTCAGATACTCAGGACTACAACTCCCAGAAGGCATCGGGGCTCAGCTATCTGACTTGCGCAGTAGCGTTCGTTGTAAAGTGCTATGACAACAGGGCGAAGACGGCTTGGAGTTAGGCTTGAGTGGGGAGGTGTCCCTTCCGCCGTTGCTGTCCTTTTTCTGCTACATCCCACTCACTGCCTCCATCATTTCCTCCTCTTTGTGAGCAGCAAGGCTTTCCGCTGTTCTCTCCTGCCTGATCTGTGCCACGGGATTGATGCCGTTTTTCCTGCTTGTCTCTGAGGGTGACAGAGAGGGGATGCAGGGTAGCTGCTTGGTAGGATCGCTCCAACTCTGTGAAGCTGGTGGTGCTACCTGGTGAGGCGCTCTCTTTGCCTGGGACGTGGAACAAGTTGGATCAGGAGAACGAGAGGGAGCAGTAAGGGTTGCTTTTTTCTGCACTGCCCGTTCTTGCTCGTCGTTCCAGCCCTGGGACCCTGGCGGACGTTCTTAAAGAGAAATCGGTGGAAAGAGTTCGAAGAAAGGTGGGGCAGGACCCACCTGATTCAGCATCAGGTAAGAAAGCATGTCTAGAATTAAACATCGGGTGCATGAATGCCCTTTTCTGTGTTTTATTATTTAGAAGACTATGTAAAAGAAACTTTTTAAATTTTGCAAATGATTTGCAAATTATGAGTTGAAGGAAATTTTTCATTTTATGTAATTATGTGTAATTGTTCTTACATTACAACTACACAGTTATGTTTCTGGTATGCTTCTCTGATGCCATGCAATTGTTTTGAGGGATATAGGGTGATAGGTTTCTTATGAAGGATGTTTGCATTCACAACAAAACAAAACAAAACGAAACTACCAGAACAATGTGTGTGTGATCCTGTGAGCATTTTCGAGAAAGGATGATAAGAATTTTTAGAGATTCCATTCAGGAATGTCACGTGGTGCACAAGCATTCTCCTCCTGTGACACTTCAACAGGTCTTGTGAGCAAATGGTCAGATCAGTTCCCAGCCTATGACCGAAGGAAGATAAATGTGCTAATACCCCCTAATTCCTTCTTGCAATAGGATTATTGCTTCTCCTTCTCCCTTTACATTGCAGACCACAGCAATTTTGATGGACTGAGGTGATTTTATTAGCATTTCCCTTCCCCAGTCAAGTCCTGCAATTGACTCCGATTTCCTGGAGTTTTGTTTGTTTTTTGGCATCTCTCTTTTACTTTAAAAAATAAAACCATATCACAGACATCCACAACTTGAAGATGCTGGAGGGAAAACTATTAGTCTTAGCTAAAGTCTGCCAGCATTCTGAGAGGGAGATTGTTAGAAATATGTAAAGAGAGTAACTGTTGAGGTTTTTTTTGGTGAATCTACTGAACCATTATTTAGAAGAATATGTAAAAGAAACTTTTTAAATTTTGCAAATGATTTGCAAATTATGAGTTGAAGGAAATTTTTCATTTTGTGTAATTATGTGTAATTGTTCTTACAACTACACAGTTATGTTTTTGGTAAAACTTCTTGATGGAAACATTCTTTGAAGGGAAAAAAATCCAATATCAATAGCATATAGTAATCGTTCAAGCTTTGCACCTTCTGATGTATGTGGCAAGTCTTATCCCTCAGATAAAGAATTTCAAATATTTCTCAAAAATTTTTGAGACACATGAAGTTATTACAAAACATCCCTGGTGATTAATGAAGGATTACTATCATTCTTTTCACCATCCAATTTAAATCTTCTTTCTAGAGGGTCAGATTGATATTGGGAATTTTGTCTTGCTCAGAACATACCACAACTACCACCAGCACTACTGCTATTCTACTACTAGTTTACTACTGGCATTTATCAGACATTTATTGAGTGCTTCCTATGGGTTGGGCATTGGGCTAAGTAATTACATGTGTTAGACCATTTTATTCCCACCTTCCCAAAACAAATGGGAGTCTAGAGAATGAGGGATTTGTCTAAGGTCATATTGCTGAAGTGTGGAGTCAGAGAGGGGATCCAGGTCTGTCCAGCTCCCTCTCCTGTGCTTTTTTGTCATTTGTGGCTTTTATTAAAAATTCTAACACTGAGCCCTTATAATATTGTCTTCAAAAGTAACATTCTTCTAACTCTCATGCATTTGTCATCTTTCCTGGAATGGAAGACTGACCCCTACTTTCCAAAATTTGAGGCAGCACTAGCATGACCTGGAGAAAACGAAGCTCCAAAAATGAAAAACAATATCATTGTCATAGCCTCCTTATTGCAGAATCTGCCATCTCACCCACATGTTCCTTCCTCAAGATTCTTGGGGTTATCATTGCCACAGTTATTTTTCTAGCCATCCTTCCATATTTTAGGACTAAGCCAATGAACTGTGAAAACACCCACATCTTAAATGAAAACTAAATCTAAGAAAACTTGGTGTGGAAGATAACATATATATAAGTAAGTATTAAAAAACAAAAAAGAAAGTGCCGAGTGTGGAAGAGAATTTCTGGAGGTTAAGGGATAAAGAGATGATCTCTTATTTAATATTCTAATAAGGCATAAGAAATCAGTCTTTTGTGGCTATTTATAGGTATGCATCTGTTAACACCTAACTATTGTTTTCTAATCATCCTTTAAAATTTTAATTAAATATATGAGATTCTTTCCTGAAGTTTGAACTTGTAGTGATTAGAATTAATATTAACAGTTATAGCTTTTTAATCTTTGTGAGGTAGCTGCACTTATTTAGGAGTAAACAGCCTGGTTTTAGGTGTTACTTCCATTACTTACTAATTGTGATTACTTGGGCAGGTTTCTTAACCTCTCTTTATTCAGGGATAACTGTAAAATAGTATCTATGGTTTAGTTTGTAGTTTTGTTAGGAAATTTAAAATAGAGTACTTGCAAAGCACTTAGAATAGTAAGTATCTGGGGACTTAGTAAATGCTTAGTAAATGTTAGTCATTTTCTTTTCTAGTGAAGGGAGATGGAAAATCCGATATTTTGTTTTTATTTTTGCATTTATTTAAAAACAAAAAATCATTGGGGATCTGGAAATCAACATTAAATGAATAGGGGATAAAATGCAAATTCCTATTTTTTATTTTTATTGAAGACAATTAACTGAATCAAATTAAAATCAACTTATACATATTAAATTTTTGTTATTTGGAATACTTTTAATTTGTTTTTGTAATAGAAAAGACAGATTTCATGACTATAAAATGCCCTATTACCATTGTTCCTTTCCTTCATTCTTCCTTACCTGCCAGCAACTGAACTTCCCCATCCAACTGCTTACCTTAATATGTTAAAGTCAAGGCCTATGTCTTTAAAAAAAAAAAATATTATTTATTTATTTAGGCTCTGCTGGGTCTTAGTTGCAGCATATGGGATCTCCGTTGCTGCATGTGGACTTCTTAGTTGCAGCATGCATACGGGATCTAGTTCTCGACCAGGGATTGAACCTAGGCCCCCTGCATTGGTAGCTCAGAGTCGTACCCACTGGACCACCAGGGAAATCCTGAGGCCTATATCTTTTTGAACTTGGAAAGTGAATTAGCATATTATATATGTCTTAATTTATGGTTAATTTTTCTTTCTCTCAATGGGGTGGGATGTCCTTCCAGGAGAAGGCATAGAATTTATTTTGCTAATCTTCTGAACTTAATTTGCCAACCTATTGTTCTTCTGATAGAATGGTAAATGTGGCCAAAATACAGGAGTATCCTACTTTAAAAAAAAGTGAAACTTTATTTTATTATTTTTTACCATGGGAAATTTTAAACATGAGCAAAAACATAAATAGTGAAACAATCCCCCATGTGTCCATCACTGTTTACTCTTTAAAAAATAACAGCTTTATTGAAATATAATTCACACATCATAAAATTCACTCTTATACAGTTCAATGTATTTTTGTCTATTCACAGATATGTGCAACCATCAGTTGCACCACAGTAAACTTTAGAATATTTTTATTACCTCAAAAAGAAACCTTGTACCCTTTACTTATAACTTTCCTGTCTTCTCCTCCCCATCAGACCTAAGGAACCATTAATTTACTTTGACTCTATGGATTTGTGTATTCTGTACATTTTATATAAATAGAATCGTATAATATGTGGTCTTTTGTGATTGGCTTCTTTCTCTCAGTGTAATGTTTTCAGGGTTCATCCATGTGGCAGCACGTATCAGTTACTTTGTTCCTCTTTATCACCGATTAATATTCTATTTTATGGCTATGCCACTTTGTGCTTATGTATTCATTAATTGATAGGCGTTTGGGTCATTTCCACCTTTCAGGTATTGTGAGTAATGCTACTATAAGCATTCACGTCTGTGTTTTTATGTGGACTTATGTTTTCATTTGTCTTGGGTAAATACTTTGGAGTAGAATTGCAGGATCATGTGATCACTATTTTTAAGTGTGCCAGATCATTTTCCAAAGTCGTTGCACCATTGTACATTTCCACCATCAGTGTATGAAGTTTCTGAAAACTCCACATCTTTGCCAAAACTTGTTTCTGTTTGACTTTTTGATTCTAGCCATCATAGTGGGTGCAAAATGGTATCTCATTGTAGTTTTGATTTGTGTTTCCCTGGTGACTAATAATGCTGAGCATCTTTTCATGCACTTATTGGCCATTCGTATGTCTTACTTGGAGAAATATATATTTGGATCCTTTGCCCATTTTTAAATTGTTTTGTTATTGTCATAAGAGTCTTTGTATATTATAGATACAATTTCTTTATCAGAGATATGATTTGCAAATATTTTTCTCCCATTCTGTGGGTCATCTTTTTTACTTTCCTGTTAGTGTTCTTTGAAGTATAAAAGTTTTAAGTTAGATGAAGTTTATTTTATCTATTTTTTCTTTTGTTATTCAGGCTTTTGGTGTCAAATTTAAGAAACTGCTGCCAAATCTGAGGTCACGAAGATTTAGTCTTAAGTTTTCTTCTAAGAATCCTTCTAAGAGTCTTACAGTTTTAGCTGTACATTAGCTTACACTTAGGTCTCTGATCCATTTTGAGTTAATTTTTTAATGTGGCTTGAGGTAACAGTCCAACATCATTCTTTTGCATGTGGCTATCCAGTTGTCCTAGAACCACTTGTTGCAATTCCCCATTGAATGGTCTTAGCATTCTTGTCAAAAATCAGCTGACTATTGATATATGAGTTTATTTCTGGACTCTCATTTCTTTTCCATTTGTCTGTTGTCTATCTGTATGTCGGTACCATACTGTCCTGATTACCATTGCTTTGTAGTAAGTTTTGAAATGGGAAAGTGTGAGTCCTCCAATTTTGTTCTTTGTAAGGATTATTTTGGCCAGTCTGAGTCCCTGGCAATTCTATATGAATTTCAGAATAAGCCTGTCAATTTGTACAAAGAAGCCATGTGGAAATCTGATAGGGATTGCATTGAATCTGTAGATCAGTTAGGGAAGTATTGCCACCTTAAAATGTTAAGTCTTCAGACCCATGAATGTGGTGTGCTTTACTATATATTTAGAACTTCTTTTATTTCTTTTAACTATATTTGATAGTTTTCAGTGTATGTATTTTACACATCTTTTGCTACTTTTATTCCCAAGTATTTTGTTCTTTTGGATGCTATTGTAAATGCAGTTATTTTCTTAATTTTATTTTTGGATTGTTGATTGCAAATGCTTAGAAATACAATTGATTTTTTTTTAAAGATTTGTTTTTATTATTTATTTATTTATTTTATTTTTGACTGCATTGGTTCTTCCTTTCTGCATGTGGGCTTTCTCTAGTTGGGGAGAGCAGGGGGCTACTCTTCATTGTAGTGCACGGGTATCTCATTGTGGTGACTTCTTTTGTTGCAGAGCACAGGCTCTAGGCGCATGGGCTCAATAGTTGTGGCTCCAGGGCTTAGTTGCTGCGTGGCATGTGGGATCTTCCCGGCCCAGGGATCGAACCATGTCCCCTGCACTGGCAGGCGGATTCTTAACCACTATGCCACCAGGAAGCCCCAACTGATTTTTGTATATTGATCTTGTATCCTTCAACCTTGCTGAACTTGTTTATTAGCTCTAATAGTTTTTTACTGAATTTCTGAGGATTTTCTGTATACAAGATCATGTCATCTATAAGCAAAGATAGTTTTACTTCTTCCTTTCCAATCTGGAAGCCTTTAATTTCTTTTTTCTACTTACTTGCCTGACCTAAAGCCTCCAGTATAATGTTGAAAAGAAGTGGTGAATACGGACATCCTAGTCTTGTGTCTGATCTTAGGGTGAAAGAATCCAGTCATTCACCATTAAGTGTGATATAAGCCATGGGTTTTGCATAGATGTTCTTTGTTTGAGGAAGTTCCTTTCTATTCCTAGTGTTGAGAATATAGATGCAAATAATCAATAAACAATCTATAATAAGAATAGGAGTGCTTTATTTGAGCCAAACTGAGGAATATAGCCTGGGAGACAGGTTCAAGAAGCACTTGAATTGTGTCCCACTGGACTACAAAATGGGGGAGGCTTGTATAGGCAAAAACCGCGAAGTTACATTAGCTGTTCTTCAGGAATTAGGATTGGAGCTGGCAAGAAGTAACGGTGCTTGTTAAGCAAGGATTGGTTGGAGTTTGAAATGGTTGCATAATTGTGAGGAAAGACCTTGAGATTATAAAGTTGCAGTTGGCAGCTGTTAGCAGATATTCTTTTGAAAACGGCTGCTTGTGTCATTGAGTTTGATGCAGTTCAGAAAATTCAAGTTCTCAGTGATTCAGGAACATCTGGCTGCATTTTGGATGCCTGAACCACAGTTCCTCCATTTTGATTTTTAAATGCACTCTTTTCTTTAATGGTTAAAGCAGATGTACAATGCATGTTTGACAGGCCATAAGACAGGCTGTTCTACTTAGCATAAAGTTTAAGTTAAATCATATATAAGCCAGAATGACTTACCCATACCTCAACATGTGAAAAATTTTTCCATCAAGTGTTTTTACAATGGAAGAGTTTTTTTTTTAAATTAATTAATTAATTTATATTTATTTATTGGCTGCGTTGGGTCTTCGTTGCTGCACATGGGCTCTCTCTAGTTGCTGCGAGTGGGGGCCACTCTTCATTGTGGTGCGCAGGCTCCTCGTTGTAGTGGCTTCTCTTGCTGTGGAGCATGGGCCCCAAGCGCATGGGCCTCAGCAGTTGTGGCACATGGGCTCAATAGTTGTGGCTCACGGGCTCTAGAGCACAGGCTCAATAATTGTGGCGCATGAGCCCAGTTGCTCCGCAGCATGTGGAATCCTCTGAGACCAGGGCTCGAACCCGTGTCCCCTGCATTGGCAGGCAGACTCTCCACCACTGCACCACCTAGGAAGTCCTACAATGGAAGAGTTTTGAATTTTGTCAGATGCTTTTTTCTGACTCTGTTGACATGATCATGTGGCTTTTGATTTTTATCTTATTGGTTTGGTACATTTCCTTAATTAATTTTGGGAGTTAAACTAACGTTGCATCCCTGGGGGTAAATTGCACTTGGCCATGGTGTATAATTCTTTTAATTTTGCTTGATTCACTTTGCTAGTATTGTGTTGAGGATTTTTACATACATATTTGTAAGAGATATTGGTCTGTAGTTTTCTTTTCTTGTATTTGTCTAGTTTTGGTATCAATGTAACACTAGTTTCATAGAATGAGTTGGAAAGTAATCCCTCCTCTTTTATCTTTTGGAGATGTCTGTGAAGAATTGGCGTTAATTAAAAAAAATATTTGGTAGAATTTGCCATCTGAGCCTAGTCTTTTTTTTTTTTTTTGTAGATGGATAGTTTTTTGATTACTAATTCAATTTCTTTACTTGTTATAGGTCTATTTAAATTTTCAATTTCTTCTGTAGTCAGCAACAGATAGCTGGGAGCAAGACAAAAAAATGCTGATGTCCTGCCCCTCTTGGGAGAACAGTTCTCTGATTGGGAGCTGCGAGGAGCGGGTTCTTGGCTGTACCAGTCTGGAGTGCAGTTTCCATCTTGCTGAGCTAGGAGTATGGGGAGGAGTGAGTCTTAGTTTAAATACTACAGACTCTTACTGTTCTCTCTGGGTTTTAGATATTTAATGTTTCTTTATTTGCTGTATGCTCTTAGGACAATTTCCAGAGACTTTAAATGGTTGTTTTAGAAAATAATTTTCACAATTTCACTGGGAAGTGGGCCCATGGAGCTTCTCACATGTCATGCCAGAAGTGGAATTCGCTAAAACTTTAAATTGTGTAGCACATGGTTATGGGAGAAATACCTATATTATCAAAAGATTTTATCAGATTTCCATTAGATATTAAGGTGCTCCAGTGTCTTTAAGACATATTTAAGAGCAAGTATAAAAGTGATTACATATAAGCTTACTAGGAATACAACTGCTGTGTGCAAAGAGAAATTTTTGTAGGTGTGTTTTATTTGCACACAGCTGCTGTACAAATTTAATAAAACAAAACAAAAAAATCCCTCTACCAACCCATGCTTTTTCAGTGTTTTGGATATTAAATTGCAGGCAGCGACAGCCTAACAATACAAGAATCTGGAGACCAGGGAGAGGGTATGCAGAGGCGTTTCTGCCATTAGCTGTGTGATTTAGGGGAGTCATATAATCTACAGGATGAGAGGACCAGCTGATTGATGGATACCTTCTAGCTGTTGAAGCTCTTGATTTTAAAAGTGAGTCTTTTTTTTTTTTGAGCTTTGGAAGGTAACTAACTGGGACAGAGGTCACAGGAAAAAGGAAGAGAAGTAGAGCATTGCTTTAAGAAAACATCCATTTAGGCTATCAGGTGTCAGTTCAACTAGTGCTTTTCAAACTTTAAGATGTATGTGAATCACTTGGGGATCTTTGGGATGTGGTTGAGATTCTGTGTTTCTCATAAGCTCTTGGGTGATGCTGACCTATAGGTCCAGGGACTACACTTTGGGTAGCAAGGAGCTAAACAATCTAGGAAAGGAGGGCTTTAAGAAGCTAATGAAGTGGTAGGTGACTAAGGAGAAATTGATAAAGCAGGAGAAACAAGAAGGAACTAAATGTTGTCAGTGGTATTTTGTTAATAGAAATAGATATTAAATTTTATGATAGAAGTCCATGAGAAATTAGTGCTTGATGTAGAACAGTTCCATTTACACACCGTGTTGGAGAGTTAGTTTTTCACATTGGAGGTTTTTTCCCCTCACTTTATTCTAGCAAGCTGAAAAAATTTGTTCACTAACAAAGGTTTTTAAGGCCACTTTCATAGAATAGCTATTTTCATTGGATGCAATCGTGTGTTTATATTCAAACTACAGATACATGTACCTTTTCCCTTTCCTGATTGTGCTTTTTATCCTTTTGAGTAATAAATCATAGCCATGATGATGACTATATGCTGAGTGTTGTGAGTCCTCCTAGTGAATCATTGAATAGTATTGAATTTGCATAATATTCTGCCCTAGGCAGCAACAGGATGATGTGTCTTCATTGTGGCAGTCCAGTGGCATATTACAATTTTCTTGATTACATAATGAGAATAGATGGCATTTATTAAGTACTGTTACTTCCCTCTCAAATTCAAAAAATCCAATAAAAGTATAATAGAAGTGTTTATTGCATTTTTGAATACTTGCTGTGAGATTTGAAGTTTAGTCATCTGGCAATTTGTATGCTTACATAGTGCCATTATTAATAACAGATGATGCAGATGTTTTTCAGAAACTCTCCCACATGTTAAAACTCATGATAAGTTTATTTACCTGCTACATGTTTTTCCTTCACTTTCATCAACACCTTGCCTTTACCTGACTTTCTTTTTTAGCATAAAGAGAGGGCCTTAGATTGAATTTTCTTTCTTTTTTTCCTCTCTGTTGTTTATTTATTTAAACTTGTCCTTTGAAATGATTTCACATAGAAGTTGCAAAAATAGTGGCTTCCCAGTGATAAAGTACAATTATCAAAACCATTAAATTTACATTAGTACAATACTGTAACTAAACTATACATCTTATTTCGATCTCACCAGGTTTTATATTACATACACTTTTTTGGGGGAGGGGTGAATATAGTTCTAAGAAATAAAATTTATCCCATGAAACCACCACTGATGTCAGGTTACAGAACTTTTTCGTTATCTCAAAGAAATTCCTTTGTGCTAATCCCTTAAAGTCACAGCCTCTCTTAACCATGGTAACTACTGATCTGTTCTCCATCAGTTTAATTTTGTAATTTTGAAAATGTTATAGAAATGGAACTATTTAAAATGCAAACTTTTTGTAAATCAACTATACTGCAATTAAAAAAAACCCCTAGGGTTTCCCTGGTGGCACAGTGGTTAAGAATCCGCCTGCCAATGCAGGGGACACAGGTTTGAGCCCTGGTCTGGGAAGATCCCACATGGTGCGGAGCAACTAAGCCCGTGTGCCACAACTACTGAGCCTGCGCTCGAGAGCCCATGAGCCACAACTATTAAGCACATGTGCCACAAATACTGAAGCCTGCACACCTAGAGCCAGTGCTCCACAGCGGGAGAGGCCACCACAATGAGAAGCCTGTGCACCGCAGCAAAGAGCTGCTCCCACTCTCTGCAACTAGAGAAAGCCCACACGCGGCAACAAAGACCCAACACAGCCAATAAATTAATTAAAAAAAGAAAAAACCCTAGATAAGCAACAGGGATAAGTTGTGCAGCACAAGGAATTAGAATCATTTTCTTGTAATAACTTTTAATGGAGTATATTGGAACTTCCCTGGTGGTCTAGTGGGTAAGACTAAGAGCTCCCAATGCAGGGGGCCTGTGTTCGATCCCTGATTGGAGAACTAGATCCCACATGCATGCTACAACTAAAAGATCTCACATGCTGCAACTAAAAAAAAAAAAAAGATCCTGTATGCTGCCACGAAGAGCCCATCTGCCGCAACAAAGATCCCTGCATGCTACAATTAAGACCTGGCGTAGCCTAAATAAATAAATATTAAAAAGTATTAAATATTAAAAAAATAAATATTAAGAAAACTTTTAATGGAGTATAATCTGTAAAAATACTGAATCACTATGAAACTAAAATAATATTGGAACTCAACTATACTTCAATAAAAAATAATGAAGTAAAGAAAAAAAATAAAATGTAACTTATTTTTTAACTCAGCATAATGCCCTTGTGATCCAACCAAGTTGTTGTTTGTTCATTTTTTAAAATTGTGGACTTTTAACTAATTCAGAAAAAAATAAATGCACCCCAATGTTCATAGCAGCGTTATTTACAATTGCAAAGATATGGAAGCAACCTAAATGTCCATCAACAGATGAATGGCTGCACACACACACACAGGAATACTACTCAGCCATAAAAGAAGAATGAAATATTGCCATTTGCAGCAACATGGATGGACCTGATGGTATTATGCTAAGTGAAGTAAGTCTGAGAAAGAAAAATACTGTATGATATCACTTACATGTGGAATCTGAGAAATACAACAAACTAGTGAATATAACAAAAATGAAGCAGACTTAACAGATATAGAGAACAAACTAGTGGATACCAGAAGGGAGGGGGCAATATAGGGGTAGGGGATTCAAAGGCACAAATTATTATGTATAAAATAAGCTACAAGGATATATATACAGCACAGGGAATATAGCCAGTATTTTTTAATAACTATAAATGGAGTATAAACTTTAAAAATTGTGTACCTGTGACATATATTTTACATCAACTAAAGTTCAGTAAAAAATAAGTTAAAAATTGCTGAGTTTTATTCCTTGGTGTGGATGTACAATAGTTTGTTTAACCAGTCATACATTGAAGAGCATTTGGTTTTTTCCTTCAATGCAGGTTAAAAAAAAACATAAAAAGGGTAAAAGCCATATCAATGTCTAATGTTTATTGAATGTTTATTATGTGCCAAGTATTGTGCTGATACTATTGTATTCCTTTTTTAAATTAAAAGTTTTCATTTTTTATTTTTAATTGTAAAATATATCTAAAATAAAATTTACCATCTTAACTATTTTAAAATATACAGTTCAGTAATATTGTACATTTACATTTTTGTGCAACCAATTTTCAAAACTCTTCATCTTGCAAAACTGAAACTCTGTACCCATTAAACAAAAACTCCCCATTTCCCCCTTACCCCAACTCTGGAAATTGCCATTCTACTCTCTATGACTTTGACTACCCTATGTATGTCATATAAGTGGAAACTGCAGTATTTGTCTTTGTGACTGGCTTATTTCACTTAACATAAAGTTCTCAAGGTTTATCCATGTTATAGCATGTGTCAAAGTTTCCTTCCTTTCTAAGGCTGATAAGGCTAATAACATTCCATTGTATGATGAAGAAAAGACAATCTCTTTGGCAAGTGTTGGGAAAGCTGGACAGCCTCATGTAAATCATGAAGTTAGAGCAGACCCTCACACGATACACAAAAATAAACTCAAAATGGCTTAAAGACTTAAATATAAGACATGACACCATAAAACTCCTAGAAGAGAACATAGGCAAAACATTCTCTGACTTAAGTCATATCAATGTTTTCTTAGGTCAGTCTCCCAAAGCAACAGAAATAAAAGCAAAAATAAACAAATGGGACCTAATCAAACTTATAAACTTTTGCACAGCAAAGGAAACCATAAACAAAACGAAAAGACAACGTGTGCACTGAGAGAAAATATTTGTAAGTGATGCTATCAACAAGGGCTTAATTTCCAAAATATACAAACTGATACTACTCAATATCAAAACAAACAAACAACCACCCCCAAACCCAAAAAACCCAATCCAATCAAAAAATGGGCAGAAGACTTAAATAGACATTTCTCCAAAGAAGACATACAGATGGCCAATAAACACATTAAAAGATGCTCAACATCGCTAATTATTAGAGAAATGCAAATCAAAACTACAATGAGGTGCCACCTCATATGGGTCAGAATGGCCATCATTAAAAAGTCTACAAAACAAATACTGAAGAGGGTGTAGAGGAAAGGGAATCCTCCTACATTGTTGATGGCAATATAAATTGGTGCAGCCACTATGGAAAACCATATGGAGGTTCCTTAAAAAACTAAAAATAGGGTTACCATATGATCCAGCAATCCCACTCCTGGCCATATATCTGGAGAAAACTCTAATTCAAAAAGATGCATGCACCCCAGTGTTCAGAGCAGCACTATTTACAATAGCCAAGAAGTGGATCCAACCTAAATGTCCATTGACAGATAAATGGATAAAGAAGATGTATATATACACAGTGGAATACTACTCAGCCATAAAAAAGAATGAAATAATGCCATTTGTAGCAACATGGATGGACCTAGAGATCATCGTGCTAAGTGAAGTAAGTCAGAGAAAGACAAATACCATATGATAGCATTTGTATATGGAATCTAAAATATGATACAAATGAACTTATTTACAAAATAGAAATAGACTCACAGACATGGAAAACAAACATGGTTACGAAAGGGGGGGGGTAAATTAGGAGTTTGGAATTAGCAGATACACACTATTATGTGTAAAATAGATAAACAAGGCCCTACTGTATAGCACAAGGAATTATATTCAGTATCCTGTAATAAACTATATGGAAAAGAATAGAAAAAATAATATGTATATATGTGTATAACTGAATCACTTTGCTGTACACTAGAACCTAACACAAAGTTGTAAGTCAAGTATGCTTCAATAAAAAAAAAAAGAGTGCTGCTCTAACAACAACAAAAATTCCATTGTATGTGTATACCACATTTTGATTATCCACTTATTTGCCAAGGGACACTTGGGTTATTTCTACCTTTTGGCTATTGTGAATAATGCTGCTGTGAACATGGTTGTAGAAATATCTCTTCAAGAAGTTGCTTTCAGTTCTTTTGGATGTATACCCAGAAGTGGAATTGCTAGATCATATGGTAATTTCTATTTTTAATTTTTTGAGAAACCACTATACAGGGGCTGCACCATTTTGCATTTGTAGGAACCAACAGTGCACAAGGGTTGCAATTACTCTACATCATTGCTAATGCTTATTATTATTATTTTTTGGTAATAGCCATCCAGTATCTCAATGTGGGTTTGATTTGCATTTCTCTAATGATTAGTGATGTTGTTGAGCATCGTTTCATATGCTTCTTGGCCATTTGTCTATTTTATTTGGAGAAATGTCTATTCAAGTCCTTTGCCGATTCAAATTTTGTTGTTGTTGAATTGTACCAATTCTTTTTTTTTTTTGGCGCACGGGCTTAGCTGCTCCGCGGCATGTGGGATCTTCCTGGAGCAGGGATTGAACCCGTGTCCTCCTCATTGGCAGGCGGATTCTCAACCACTGCGCCACCTAGAAAACCCTGTACCAATTCTTTATTCTGTATCTTAACCCTTTTCAGATACGTGATTTGCAAATGTTTTCTCCCGTTTTGTAGGTTGACTCTACTGTTTTTATTCAATCCTTACAACACCATTCTTACCTTTATTTTATAAATGAGGAAGCCAAAGTATAGAGAGGTTCTTTTAGTAATTGGCCCCTGGTTGCATGGTTAGTATATGGTGGAGCAGGGATTCAAACTTATACCGACTGCCTCCAGAGTCTGCACTTTTCAACACTGCATTATTGTCAGCTAATTTCTTGGCCAACTTTATGAAAACAAGTAACCTTGGTTTCTAGGATTAGCCTATGTGGAAGGCCTAATTTAAGAAGCAGATTGATCTACATTTTAAAAAGTTACCGTGGTCCTCATTATTTGCATATTCGATATTTGTGAGTTTTTCCACTCACCAAAATTTATTTGTAATCCCCAAATCAATATTCACTGTGCTTTTTGGGTCATTCATGGTTGTGCACAGAGTTGTAAAAAATTCGAGTGACTTGATATGCATGTTCCCACCTGATATCAAACAAAGCGAGTCTCTGCCTTCTTGCCTTCTTGTTTCAGCTCTCATACTAACAAGGATCTGTTTCGTAGTCTATTTAGTGCCATGTTTTCCACATCTCTGTGGTTTGGGGGGTGTGTGTGATATTGCTGTTTAAAATGGTTCCCCAAAGTAATGCTGAAGTGCTGTCTAATATTCCTAAGCACAGGAAGGCTGTGATGTATCCTATGGAGAAAATACATGTAGTAGATAAGCTTCCTTCAAATATGAGTCATAGTGTTGTTGGCCTTTGGGTTCAATGTTAATCAACCAGCAATGTATTAAATAAAGTACCTTTAAACAGAAAGACACAAAACACAAAGTTATGTATTGATTGGTTGGTAAAAATGTCATGAATAGAGGCTTGCACGACCCCGACCCTGTATTTCCTTTAGGAGCAATGGTTCAGTATTTGCTAATTCAGTGTTTGCTGCAACCTTATAGAACAGAGCTTCTTTGAATGAAGAGAACTGACTGTATATCCTAACTATCATTTCAATCAGTGTAGCATGAAGGGAAGCTTCATTTATGTTAGAAAAATGAATTCTTATAGAATCCCAGGGTATGTGATGTTTGTACTGAAATTCAAAAGGTTCATGGGCTTACATATCCACCACATCCATAACTCAGTGGGAGGGCTGGTATATCCTTATTTTAGATGAGGAATCAAAGCATAGAGAGTTTGTGTGGGTTGCATGAGGACACACGGGTAATCAGTGGTATAAATAGACCTATAACCCACTTTGCCTTGTTGTGTTTTGGTGTGAATTTTCCTCTACCATCTTCCTTTCTATAATTAGAAATGGGAAAGGGAGTGAATGCTTTTTGAGTACCTGTAATGTACCCCTTCCAGTGTTAGTCATTTGATGGATTTGATCCCGTTTGCTTTTCTCAACAACTCATTGTGAAAGGAGATGCTGCAATCTTTCTAATGACCAAACTGGAGGGAAATTAGGTGTTTTGCCTAGGAATTATGTGCTAACTGGTGCTGGTAGAATTTGAATCTTGATCCTCCAATGAATGTTTGTTACTTTGTGCAGTTGTCTACTAAATGTTCCAGAAGAGAGAATTGACCCAACATAAATGTATAATTTCTCAGCTTGACTTTCCAATGGCATTGCAAAATATCTGCTTGTTTCCACTCATTTGGATTTGTGGTTTCACATATATCTACAAAATACAAAAAATTAGAGTTAAATACAATGTTTTTTCTCAAAGTTGTCTAAGTTTAGTTTGCTATGTATGCCTTGAGTTAATTAATTCATAAATCATAGCGTGAAGTGGATTTTTTTTTTTGTGAAGTGGATTTTTATTATAAATAAATGCTTTCTTTTTAGAGTGAACGAAAATGTCTTTATTTAAAGCCCGTGATTGGTGGTCTACTGTTCTGGGAGAAAAAGAAGAATTTGATCAAGGCTGTTTGTGTTTGGCTGATGTTGACAATACTGGAAATGGGCAAGGTAAACAACTTATGACCAAGCATCTTGGAGGAAAGTATTTTATAGGGATGAAATAAAAATGACTTCCTTTTTAAAATATGTACTTTATAGAACTTAAGTGAACGGTCATGACTATACCCTAGTTTTTAAGGTAGTTTTCCTTATAAGTAATATTTAGGTAGCAGGCTGATAAGTGTAGTTATTACTTCTGTTTTGTTGTTTGTGTTTTTCTGGTTTGTGTTGATTCTGTCATATCATTTGCTGGAACTCAGAAAAATATTATAAGGCATCATTTGTTTTTATTTGTTGCAAAATCAGGTTTTCTGGGGTAAAGCTGGTAAAATATTTTGAATTTTGAAAATTTTTCTTTTGTAGAAATTATTTGCAAGAAAAACTATATTCTTTTAAAATTGACACTGAAAACTATTTACCAGAATGGAGAAATTATGTTTGCTCTGCTTGTAGAAAACAATTGTTAAATCATTGCTTTCATTTTTATATTTTGGTATCAGGAACAATATTCTATTTTATTCTTATGTTATTTGCTCCTCTTTGCATCTTCATATATTGTGTCTTTAAGACATGTAGTACTATATTATTGCTATTTGAAATTCATATTTGGTTTGAATGATTTATAGACATGAGTTTTTTTTGTAATTCAGATAGTTACTGGCCTCTTAAAAAGAAAACTTATTATAATTATTTTTCTTTTATTCATTGTATATAAATATTGTCCCCTTACATTTTTCTTCATTCTCTTTCTCTTGCCTATATTTTACTGTAATGAAAACAGTAGAATTTGGAGGATAAGGTGAAAGGAGAAAATTATATTGGCAAAGTGTGGGAGGCACTAAACTGTACTGAGCACCTACTGACTTGTTTCTAAGGAAAATCTGGGCCCTGCCCACCTAGTGATAGGAGATGTGAAGGTCTTTTATTCAGAGGGTGTCCTGAGCAGTTCTTCAAAGATTATCAACCCTGCCTCCTGCCCAACTGTTTGTTAAAACTTATGATTGCCCTATAATTTGGCAGCATAGAAGAATCATACCACAAAAATACCTGCCAGAGAGAAACAATTTCAAACCCACCTCTGCCCAAACTACTTAAAGCTCAGCTTTGTTGGAAACTATACCTACTGATTATCTGAATAACATAGTGTTCACTCATCGTTTCTATTAGAGTTCCTCACTGGGGTGCCACCAGTGGGTTACCAATATGCTGAGGTGTTGCATCCCCCCAGTTTGCATCCAGTTGTGAGCAGCTTCCTCTGTTTTCCCAAGCATGCTATACAAAAATCATTCTGTGTGTGTGTGTGTTCCACATAGAAAAAAAAAACCACTGATCATTATTTCTCAAAGCCTGGACTACCTACATCATAATATTCTGGGGTGATTATTATATATGAAGATTTTCTATCTCAGGTGTACAAGATCCTCTAAGATCATATTCTGTGGGGGGTAGATGGATTGGATGGGGGCCCTTATGAAATGATGAGGTAGTCCTGGTTCCTGCAGATTGGATTGTGGTCGTACATGTAAAGCTGTACTCCTGCTCCTGTCAAGTGAAAGCAAACTGTTTCTGTTGGTCTCCGTGTATTGGAAAGGAGAAAATCATTGCTAAGATTTAGAACTGTACTCAAGCAGATGGGATATATCAGTTGGCTCCAAGAAAAAATAATTTGTGAAATAACAGAAGAATGTAGAGTTACTGTTTAAGTTATGCTGATCAACCCTAACTCTATAAGACCCATTAATTAGACTTTAATATCAGCAAATTTGGTTATTAAACAGGGCTTTTATAGGAATTATCACATATTACACAGGGAAGGTTTTTGGAATCAAATTTTGGAAACCACCCCAAGTCAGGTTTAGGAGGGGTATTGATTTCGATTTTCTCCCTGCCGGAGAGATGGAGTTCCACTGGCTTCCATATAGTCCTTTCAATGTAGTATCTCTCACTATACATGTGAGAGAACCAAATGGATATTCTACCATTTTCTATGGAAATACATTTCCTTTAAACTCTCAGATACTGGCTGAGAAATCATAGGTTGGCTTTGCTTTCCCACTGGGTAAACTAAGTTAGGAAGTTCATGTATCATTGGATCTCCATAACTGGCAATAACAGTATCTTCCTGGGCTTCCAGAATTAGCAGGAACTTAGAGCCAGTGTTCAGTGTTCTCATAAAGGTTAGGTATATACCTTTCCTCAGTACACTTGGATAAATGACTACTGGTGTGATAGGGAAGAATCTGAGGAAACTTCATATTAGGCATGTGTGGTGTTACAGCTGTCTATATACAGCCTTGTCTTTAAGTGACATTGAGTCTGTAAATTGACTTAAGTATGGGGATCAGTGCAATGCCATGACTGTCTAATATGGTGGCTTGAGTTAGTCCTCTTTTTCATAGACCTGGATTATTTTTGGTTATAGACTTAAAAAAAGTCCTTAATTTGATAAACACATTGTAGTACATTGTTACAATTAAATACTACTCAGTAATAAAAAGAAATCAATCACTAGGAAAAAAGGGCCTTAATGAGTTCCATCCCTGGGGATCCCATATTAATTAATTACAGCTTGAAATTAGTGATAGTTAGACTGTTACCTGAGATCTCATTACTGTAATAGTTCTGCTGTCTATTTTAATAATCACACATACACATTTTAATTCTAGGGGTTAAATTGTCACCATGTGGACTTGGTCATCCTGGCTTCCTCTTACCCCTGAGGATAGGGCTATGTTGAAGTTGAGTGCTATTCTTTCTGATCAATGTCTTTACTTTTATGTAAGAAACCTGGAGAGACTGTGAACTCATTTGTTACTGTAACTGAAAACCTATAGTTAATTCCTGAACTAGATTCTTAGGGGTTAAGCCCCCTGCTAAAAGAGGTAAGAAATTCTTTCTGCAGACTCCCAAAGATGCTGAGTTTTATTCTTTACCCTGAGATGAGAATTTTGAGATTTAAACCTATCATTCTTGTACTTTAAATTATCCAGTGCCCTTAGAATAAGCCATCTTACATGTGGTTTGGCATTCCTCCTTCCTGTTCATTTGGCAGCAGTTATTAAGTTCACTAGAGTGTCACCTGCAATAGGTGCAAATGTTCCAGATACTTGGAGGTGTTAACTTGATTAACCCTCACGTCACTTCATACAGTGCTATTTAACTCCACCTAGAATATGAATAGGAGTCTTAATGCTTTGTGCCCCAACTCAGCTCGAGAACAAATTTCCAAATATCTGTGCAGGAATTGGTGTCTGGAGTTTATTTATTGGTGCTAATTTTTATATCAATTAATATTTTATTTTATTTTTTTGCCATAAGTGACAGGAAACAATTATGATAAATGCAAATAAAAGAGAGATTGGAATGAGAGTTACATAGCTCTCATGAATGCAGGAAGAGTTCATTTGGCCAAGCCTTAGTCAGAATGAGGAACCAGTATATCTCCAGAGACTCTGTAGACCTCTGAGGCTGCCATCAGACTACCTAGCACCAGATTCTTTTTTTTTTTTAATTGAAGTATAGTTGATTTACAATGTTGTGTTAATTTCTGCTGTACAGCAAAGTGATTCAGTTATACACTTTTTATTTTCTTTTTTATATTCTTTTCCATTATGGTTTATCACAGGATATTGAATATAGTTTCCTGTGCTGTAGAGTAGGAACTTGTTGTTTATCCATTCTATGTATAATAGTTTGCATCTGCTAATCCCAAACTCCCAATTCATCCCTCCCCCATCTCGCCTCCCCCTTGTCAGCCATAAGTCTGTTCTCTATGTCTGTGAATGTTTGTTTCATAAATAAGTTCATTTGTATCATATTTTATATTCTACATATAAGTGATATCATATGGTGTTTGTCTTTCTCTGATTTACTTCACTTAGTATGATAATCTCTAGGTCCATCCATGTTGCTGCAAATGGCATTAATTCATTCTTTTTTATGGCTGAGTGGTATTCCATTGTATACATGTATCACATCTCTTTATCCATTTATCTGTCAATGAACATTTAGGTTGTTTCCATGTCTTGGCTATTGTGAATAGTAGCACCAGATTCTTAATGACATGTGTGTCTCTATTCAGGATTGAAATTCCTAGGATAGTACCTCTCTCACAGGGTTACTATGAGGATTTAATGAGTTAGTATATATAAGCTACTTAGACCATTGCCTGGCACATAATAAGCTCTCAATAAATAAGTGTATACAACTCCTTCTTTTAAGTAGATAGAAAAAAAGTCAATGTACTCTACTAATCCAGGGATCTCAAACAATCCAAAGTGTTAGTTTCCTAGGATTGCCATAATGAAGTACCACAAATTGGCTGTCATAAAACAACAGAAATTTATTCTGTCACAGTTCTGGAGTCTAGAAGTCTAAAATCAAGGTGTTGGCAGCACCATGCTACCTCTGAAGCCTCTAGGATCCTTCTTTGCCTCTTTCAGTTTCTGGTAGTCCCCAGGCATTCTTTGGCTTGAAGATGTATCACTCCAATCTCTGCCTCCTTTGTCACATGATCATCTTCTCCTTGCTTGTCTCTGTGTCTTCATGTGGCATTCTCCTCCCCCCCACCCCGTCTCTGTTTTCTCTTCTTATATGGGTACTAATTGAGTCCTTTTACATACCTAATCGACTGTGACCTCATCGTAACTTGATTATAAATGTCTGCAAAGATCCTATTTCCAAATAAAGTCAAAGGTACAGAGGTTAGGACTTCAACGTATCTTTTGGAGGGACACAGTTCAACCCATAATACCTATCCTACAATTTTCCCGTTTTGGACCCAAGACTAGACATTGTAAATCAGAACACTCTGTCTGGTAAGACCTGTGTATTTATTTATTTATTTATTTATTTATTGGCTGCATTGAGTCTTCTTTGCTGAGCATGGGCTTCCTCTAGTCGCCACTAGCGGGGGCTACTCGTTGTGGTGCGCAGGCTTCTCATTGAGCTGGGTTCTCTTGTTGCGGAGCACAGGCTCTAGGCATGCAGGCTTCATTCAGTAGTTGTGGCACACGGGCTTACTTGCTCTGCAGCATGTGGGATCTTCCCAGACCAGGGATTGAACCCATGTCCCCCACAATGACAGGTGGATTTTTAACCACTGCGCCACCAGGGAAGCCTGAAGCCTCAGTGTTTTTACACTGAGTTAATACAGTGTTTTCGACAGCCAAAACCAGGTGTAGAGTTGACACTTCACGATGAAATCACTTTACAACCTGATACTGGTCCTTTGTTAAAAGGTCTTGCTTTGACTGTTTTAAATTATGGCTACTAATACCAAATCAAGGCTTAAGAAAAATGTAATATGTTAGTACATTTGAATATTGGTGAGGTAAAGCTATTTTTGGAATGCTATATGTTATTAAAATAAGTTCACTTTAATTGTATATTCTGTTGGCAGATTGGTGTTTGTATATGAAGCAAAACTGGATTCTTTTAATTTTTAGATTCCTCTTTTAGACATTAGAAATCTTATTTCCAAAAAATTTTTGTTGCTAATTTGTTTCTTCCTATATCTTTAAAAAAATCTCTTTACAGATAAAATAATTGTGGGTAGCTATATGGGATACCTAAGAATCTTTAATCCTCATCCTGTAAAAACAGGAGATGGAGCTCAAGCTGAAGATTTGCTTCTAGAAGTGCATTTACGAGATCCAATACTGCAAGTAGAAGTAGGAAAGTTTGTTTCGTAAGTACAGCCCACTAATTCTGATGTTTTATCTTACTACTTGGTGTATATCAATCCCTTACTGTGTCACTTTTGTGGATTTAAAAAAAAAAAGACTATGAATTAAGTGTATTTCCTGTATATTGTCACTTAGGTGTTCCACATGTACCAAACATTTTAAAATATGGAAACCTGTACATTTAAGATAGAATGATTTAGGACTTTTTTTTACAGTAACAGAACTAAGATGCCTGATGTGTCAGAAGCTTAAAGGAAAAGAGAGAAGCTGTTGAAAAATAACCAAGTAAAGAAATAGAAAGATTCACTCACTGAAAGCACTAATTGTCCAGAATATATAAATGTCTGTTTAAAAAAATTAGACATCATAGCAGTTATGCTATTTGGTGCATAATTTTGAAGCTTTAAAATGAATTACTTATTTAGGGTAGAGAGATCCTTAGTTTCTTAAAAGAAGCCAGCTCAGCCCACAGAGTAAGTCTTTGATTCAAAGTACTTTACTTTTAAACCTAATTTTTTTTTTTAGAAGACCGTTTATTATTTTGCATTTTGTGTAATATGTCTGCTTTTTATTTACTGATGATATTGCTGATTTTATCTTATTTTCATACATGAATTTTCTTAAAATTAAGCCTGTATTTCTTAGTCATTTATAAAAGTATTGTGAAATGTTATGTGGACAGAGGTGGCCTTGTTTTCGCCTACCTTTTATTTTTGAGCCCCCTTTTGCCTTCTTAAGTCTGGGAGTGCCCTAAGCTCTGGATTTTGGCTCACTCCAATGGCTCATCATAATTTATTTGCCTTAGGTTCCACTTGTTCAGGGCCCTGACTCCTAGTAGAAAAACCTAAATGACTGCTCCTGAGCATTAACCCTCTTCTAGTAATATGTTTCATTCTGATGGGAAGCTGCTTCATGGATGCTATAGGCCAGGACATGAGAGGGGACCTTTATGCACTGTGACAGGCTGGATCAGGATTTTATGACTGACGTGGCTGGTAAATATCTACTCCACCTAAAAGCTGCTGATGATTAGGTGCCCACTGAGTACCTAGCACGTATTAAACATGTTGGATTTATAAAGTAAGAAAACAAAAGAATTCTTGCATCTAAAAAGCATTTTTACCTTTTCATTTTTTAAAAAAGTGGAATGCTGTCACATTCGTTTTATATAGTAGTGAGGCTTTCATCTCTGCGATCACTTGTTGGAAGGGAGGAGGTTACCATTAACAAGTGGATACTGTACTAGTATTAATTGACTAGTACTATCTCATTAATCTTATCTATAAGATGTGATCTGCATTTAGAGATAAGGAAACGAGTAGAGCTTAGAGCTTTAGGTCATACAGCCAAGATTCAGACCCAGGTCTGTCTCACTCCATTCTTTACTGTCTTACCATGACATCATGTTCTTTTCCTGTGCATGATGGAAAAATTGTTTTGAATGTTCAGGGTACATATAAAAATTTTTGAAGGTGGTCTTGATTATGTGATAGTTGTGTATGTTTTCATTTTCTGGTAGTAGAGTGAGTTGGTGAGTATTTATGTATTCACTGTAACAATGTTTTGCAGGTATTACCTAACATAATTCTTATTTTATAAGTGAGAAACTCACACTCTGAAAGAGTAAATGATCACAGAAATATCAAAGTGCAGAGTCAAGACCCCAATCCAGGTCTTCAGACTTCAATTATAGTCCTTTTAGTTTAGAACAGAGTCTGCATCAGAGGTCAGACACCAGAGGCCTGCTTGCAGATTAGTTTTAAATTTAAAAGAATTGCCAACATTTAAGAATGAGGAATTTTCACATAAAATCCCTGCTTTCTTGCTTTTCTTGGAAAAAATTTGGCTATCTGGCCACAAGTCCAGAACTCAATAGTCATTGGCCTCCTGTAGTCTCCAGTTGATCACAGCTGTTTACACTGTTTATTCATTTACAACCTTTGCTTGACCCTTGAAGTCTTTGAATTTAGGATTTCTAGATTGTGCTGCGTCTCTGGAAACCACTTGGTAGGGGCTGGGAAGTGTAATGGTGACAGTGACAGTTTATTTCTATTTAAGATTTAGACCAAACTGAAATATTTTCAATACGTTTAGTAAAATTTTAGATCTGGATGTGGTATATGTCATTTACCAATGATGATTAGCATTTTGTGGTGCTTTATACATTACAAGGTGCTTTCACATAATTTTTATTTCCTTTAATTTAAACCCCTTATTTTCCAAAAGGGGAAATAGACTTAGAGAGTGTAAGTGACTTGCCTAAGGTCATAGATCAGTTAGCCTGTGAACCAGGACCAGAACGTGGGTCTCTTTCTCTCTCTCTCCTTCATTCCCTCCCTGCCACACTGCTTGGCTTGTGGGATCTTAGTTCGCTCTGACCAGGGATCGTACCTGTGTCCCCTGCAGTGGAAGCGCAGAGTCTTAACCACTGGCCTGCTAGGGAAATCCCACATGAATCTCTTTATTGTAGGAGAGCACTCATGAAGGGGCCTCTGATATGACTCTTTCTGGGAGACTCCCTTTTGGCTTCAATCTGAAGGCAACTCCTTGAGGCAGAGTCCTTGGGCCTCTGGGATTGTCAAAGTGGCTGTTTGTTTTTAAATTTATTTTTCAGTTTTGAATGTTATCTAGTGAATTATTTAGTTCACTCATGATAGGTTATGGTTATAATCTCTTTTTAAAATCATTTTGTCATTTTTTGAGTTACATCTGAAACTAGTATCTAAACTTTTAAAAATTTCCCCATTTTTCAGAGGTACCGAAATGCTTCATTTGGCTGTGTTGCATTCTAGAAAACTGTGTGTCTACTCTGTCTCAGGTAAGAAACATTTTTTTCTAATGTAGAATTTGTATTCAAATCTAGACTTCTTAATTTTATGTAAGAATAGTTAATATTGACTCAGTGGAAGGTTTTCTTATCTTGGTTAACATTTTCCCATTGTTTATTTATTCTTTCAGGTACAAAGGCTATTACATTTTCTTGGTCTGCTATTTCCATGCATACTTAAATTTCTATCACTGTAGAGGGTTTCTTGGAATCTTCTTCCTGTGAGGAATTGTGTGCAGGATTGCTTATGACTAATAGAGGACAATTATGGGTACTTAGGACACGAGTCTTAAGAAATGTTCGCTAGCAACAACAAAATTCATTAGATGCTGACTTATGGTGGTTTAAAGTACATTTTCTTTGGTGAACCTCAAGTATTTCTCTTTACAGTTCCAATTTCTTGGTTTCTGGTTGTCTTAACTCAACCAGACCTCAAGGTATTTATTTGAGGCTTATGCAGGTTTTATTCTCTGACATGGTTCTGTGGGTACCAGTATGAAAGTTAATTATGATTTGGTCTCAGCATTTTGGCCCTTAATAAATATAAAAAGGTAACTTACAAATTTTGTTTCAGTTATTAGATAAATTTTAGTTCAAATTGACAGTTATTTTTATGATGTCAATATGGGGGAATTTTTTAACAGATACAATAAATCTGAGTGACTATGGACCTATTGCATATACAAAAGATACTCTCCTTTGGAATTTGCTGTAAATATTAGCTTCTAGGATTTGGATTTCTCACACCCATTCTCTTGATTTGGGCTTTCTTTGTGTTTTGCTTTCAATTTGAGTAATGATTCATATTTACTGTCACTGAGCTGGATATTCTTATGCCATCTCTTTTTGGGGTGACTCTGGAGACCTAGTTTGAGTACTGTGTCCTTTATCAGCTATGTGATTTTGGGGGGAATTTATGAAAAATTTTTTAAAACTTAAGGTGCCTCAGTTCTAAAATGGAAGTAGAAATACTTATGTTCTTACAACCTCAGTGTGCACTGGTAAATTCTTCTGGACAAAAAACAGAAACAAAAACAAAAACAAAAAAATGAATGCACATGTATAAATATGTATACACCTACATACATACAAATATATATATTTAGATTGTTTTAATTATGTAATGTTATCCAGTTTGGGACTATTTCATTTGCTCTGTGATATTTTAATTTTTTCTTTAACTTTTGCATTTTTGAATGAATGACAAAGATGCTTCTTAACGAAAAATGTTGCATTTGGAATCATTTTTCTTTCTAACACCTCTTTTAATCGTAATGTTCTTGCCTGATCACTAGGCTGTAGCTCTAATTGTATACACTCTAGAAAGCCTAACAACTAGAGAATAAAATATAGATATAGAATCTTTTCATTTGAAATGAACTACAGAGTGATTGTAGGACATATGATCTATTAAATGCAGGGAAAGGATTTTTCTTTGTTTTGAAGGAGATTCTTCTTGGCAGACTTCAGAGAAAACATATTGTCTTATTTACTTGCTGAGGGAAGCTTTAGATCTCTCTATTAAATTAGAACATAATGTATTAGGGGCTTGAATATTTTGAGAGTTGGGACAGAAAATTAAATTGCTTGAAAGTGTGGGGAATTTTTTTCTTAGACCCTTTGAATCATGTCTTTGCTCTTTCATTGTTATAAGTGCAGGGAACTTAACCTCATTTATTTCAGAACTGAAATTGGAGTATTTTGTTGTTATTTAACTAATTACACTTCACTCGGACATAATGGAAATAGATAATAAAATGTCACCCAAGACAGTATTTCATCTAATGGTATATTCTAGCTGAGACTTAAAATGTTTTAACTGTGCTGGCATTCTGTGTCATCAGTATGCTAATTGTTTATAATACATATGTTTTTGTGCTTTGTCATTTTAAATTTCACTGAAATTGAATTACTTGGAATTGGTATGGAGGATGAGAAGATATTAATATTTTTTAATGCAAGCAAATACAAAGCAATCCTTTTATTTTTTCTTTTTAGGAACCTTGGGTAATGTGGAACATGGGAACCAATATCAGATCAAATTGATGTATGAGCATAATCTTCAGAGAATAGCCTGCAATATGACTTATGGATCATTTGGTGGTGTAAAAGGTAATTTGCATTTGATCATGAGTGTGCTATTGTAAGGACCAGAATATTTTCCATATAAAAAGAGAGGATTATGTGGTATGAATCTCAGAGAAAGTTAAACATATTTTATTGAAACTTTATGTTCAAATACTTGGGCAAAGTAATAAAAAAAGAAAACTTTAAACATTGAATGTGTATGATTTTCATATAACCAGCACTTTTATGTGGTCTACAGAAACATTTCTAAAACTGTCTTTTCTTCAGATTTTGTCTTTTATACATGAGCTGACTGAAATTGAGCTTTTCTGTGGTGGAACTGTGTGCCTGCCCCTCTCAGTGGAAAAAGGGATTGATCTCTTCATTGATGGAGGTCTCTGCTCTACTTGGTATAGGCAGGGTGAAGTTGTAGACTCCTGTGTCCACCTCACCCACCTCCAGGGCCACTGTAGAGGGTTGTGCAGATTGTTTCTAAAGCAGGGCACCTGGACCAGGGGCATGTGAAGACTGAAATGCAGACCTGATCCTGCTCTTCAGGCCATGTGCCCTGGCCTGGAATAAACATCCCCAGAGGAAGGATGCCTTTCCTAAATTTCACAAAGGCATCACCTTTACCCGGTACTGGCTCAGTGAGGCTAGGTTCCTCCCACCCTGGTGGTATCTTTTTCCAATTAGCACAAGCGCTACCACCCCAGTTCTAGAGCTTCTTGAGTTACCAGGGGTTGGTGCTTGCTTGTGTATACTGTTGCTGTTGGCGTGAGAGAATTATTTACAATCTAACTCCTCTCACTTAACTATGACAGGGTGATAAAGTAGCTGCTGGTGCTGAAATGAGGATAGGAAGCCAGGTGGTGACACTTACCTGTGTGACTGTGTGTGTGTGTGTGTTAGTGGGGGGGTGAGGGGGTGGGGGCGCATCTGCTGAACATGTAACTAGGGATTTTATAATATAGCTCTCTTTGGGCTCAAGTTTTTATGAGCTTTGTGTGAAACTGTTGTGTTAATAAAAAGTAGGCTACCTATGTTAGATTTTTTTTTAGTGACATGAAAAAATGTCTTTATTTTGGAAGTATCCTTCATTCATGTGAACTCATTTTTTTCATACATAAAGGTAAAGGCAAGAAAGAATATTTTGGGTGGTAATGTACAAATAAACATTTTGTGTAATTAAAGTGGTATGAAACAAAACACTTGGCTGGATTGCAGTGTTGCTTAACTTAAGTAACAGGAATGTTTGGATTATTTGAAGAATATGGGAGATGTCTAGAGTTAGATGAAGAGAGGAGAGAAAAAGCTAAAACTTGATGAGAGGCTAACTTCTGTGAGGTGTCCCCTCCCAGCTTCAGCTGTTAGAACTGATTTCCACTGTTCTTTAAAAAAATGTCTGATATGATCGGGGAACCTAGGTCTCCCTTGTTTAATTAAATGTTTTCACTGTTCTTTCCCCTACTATATCCCCAAAAGAAAAATTGCTAAGTTCTGTACATCTGGAGTAAAAAAAGATATTATATTAGGAAAAAGTGCTTTGGCTAAATGAAAGTGTTTTTATTTTTTGGTAGCATCAATACATTTATTTTTAAAAGGACGATTCTTTAGATCACATGTCAAATGTTATCTTACATTGATTGCACTGTACTTTTAGTTTTATTACCAGATCAAGTTAACCTAATGAAAATAAAGTTTTAAATAAATTAAAGAAATTCCTTGCTTTTGTGTGACATTTTTGCTAGATTCATTATTGGACTTTCAAAGTAATTAGAGTTGCTACTAGTTTTGAAAAGAATAGGAAACTTTGTGCTTATATATTTTCTCTGCGTTCTTAAATTATGCCTTACATTTAAGAAGAACCTTTTGAAAAAAACAAGAGGCAATTATAACAATCTTACTTTCCTATGGTTAAGCAAGATATCCCCCAATTTGAAACAGAGAGATACCCAAGTAGCAGAAGCAATTATTCTGTTCCACGGGTTTGAAGCACTTACATATCATTGAAGTATCTAAAAGAAAACATGAAAAAGTAATGGGGTGGTAAATTAGTAAAAATTAGCCATTTTGGTGGATAGGCAGGGGGACTGGGGAGTCACTACTAATGGTTATAAGGTTTCTTTCTGGGATGATGAAAATGATCTCAGATTATGGTGATGGTTGCACAACTCTATAAATACAGTGAAAACTGTTGAGTTGTATCTTAATTGTCAAACTGTTAAAAAATTATCGATGGGATAAAACTTTCTGCTAGAGTGGTGGTAGTACAGTCTGTACATCCTACGTGGCTTGTGGCCGTGTGATATTTTACAATACTCTTATAAAGTAGATTGGCTGTTAAGAACTGTGAAAATGTTATTGAATGCTGATATGTGGTTTATGTGAATGTGTATTAGGAAATGATCCAACATGAAAAAGTCATATCAAGTTGCCATGTATTTAATTATTTCCTTCCTCTTTCTGTCCTCCCTTCCTTTTGTATATACATGTATTTATTTGTAATATAGAAAAATTAGAAGTGATATAAATGAGTAATAGAGGAGAATGATTAAGTAAGTTTTGATGCAAAGATTCAGTGGTTTATTATGAAGCTGTTAAGGTTAAGTTTGTTTTGCTGAAATGAACATCTTTGAATATAAATCTTTGTCCAGGTTTGATTATGTCCCTAGGATAGAATGTAGAAGTGGAGTTATTGAGTCAGAAGGTTACAAAATGCTTTTTTTCTCAGAAAAGCACCCCTGCAAAATCAATAAATAAATTGTAAAAAGTGGAGAACATAAGAAGAAAGTAAAAGTCACCCCAAGAAATGCACATTTCAAAAGAAAGCCTATTTTCTAAGCCTGATGCCACTAGTGTGTGTCTAATATGTACCTCATAGGAGAGAGTGGGTCAATCTTTTAATCTGAAAACTTCCCTGGACTTGTTATGAGGTTTTTTTCTTTTTTCTTTCCTTTCCTTTTTTTTTTTTTTTAAATCTGAGTTTAAAAAAGGAAATTTAAAAATTCCTGTCTTCTGCCTTCCTCTGTATTTAAGATGTTGTCTTGTGGAATTATTGAGTTGGGTAATCGTGTCAGTAGTCCTCAAGAAAGGAGTTAGGCAAAAAGAAAACCTAGCAGCCTGTTAAACGACTGTGTTTAAAGCACTGAAAGGTAGAGGGAGTTTATTTGGTTTGCGTATCAGAATGAACTACCACTAGATGGCAGTCCTCTACAACCTTGGGCTTTAGTTGGGTCTCCCTTTGAATACAAAGGTATGGTTAAGAAGTCACTAATGGAAGAATTTTTATCCCAAATAATACTTTGCCTTTTACTAAAAATAAATGTAACTTCTTCAGGCTGCAGAAGAGCAATGGAGTGGTTTTTAGAAAATTAATTATTATAGGTAACATCTCAGAATGTAATGTAAAAATTCTTTCTATCCGTGCTTCTCAAATTTTAATTTGCATCTGAATCATAATGGGATCATGATAAAATTGTATGTTCTGACTATGTAAGTCTGGAATTGGACCTGAGAGTTTGAATTTCTGACAGTCTCCCAACTGATGCCAAGTTGCAGAGATCTAGAGATTTGCTGCCACCCTGCATCTACGGAGTGTTTATTTTGTACCAGGCACTGTCCTAAGTGCTTTACAGGTTGAGGAACTTAAGATGTACTTAGTAAATGGTAGAGGAGGGATTCCAACCCAGGCTCTCTGCTTCTAGTATCTTATGGTGTTAACCACGCTAAACTGGGCTACCTAGGCTGTGAGTAAATTTGCCTTCTTCCTGATTCAGGAAAAAAACTTTCCTGTTAGAAAGACGTGTACTTGGTTTGGATAACTTTGGTCATTCATAGATTATGGAAAACATGTTGGGTAGTTTCTGGGTCAGATATTTGCTTTCTCAATTTCATTTTTTTGGGTTGGTGCTTTGGTTTATAAGAAAAGTACCCCCTAAAGTAATCAGAAAGGGTATATATGGGGGGGGTAATATATTATTTGAAATTAGCAAAAGAGTAATTACTGTTTTTTTCTAACCTGGTTTTGTTTGCTTGTTTGTTAAGAAAATCTTTCAAAAATAGCCTTTATACATTTGAGAAACTCAAAGGTGCATTCATTTGGTGCAGTAAGTTTTGGTTGTACCTCAAGCTATGTTACGATGTCTATTAATAAAAAAGAAGTGCTAAGGAAATAGGAAATCTAGTTTTAGGAACTATTTGAAGAATATTTGCCTAATAGCTTTCATTATTCAAACTACTACCTACCATTCCAGAATTTAAAGAAAAATTCTTTCCATATTATACTTTTTAGAGGGAAATGATTGAAATGTGCAATATTAGTGGCTATATTGGGCTTTCTTTTTTTTAACAGAGGGATGTGAAAGATGTGTTTGAAGTTTAGAATGTTTATAGTTTCTTTGATTTTAATCTTAAGCTGCTTTTTTGAAGGAACATGTGACTCTGGGTTTTTGTAAATATGGGGGTTTATCTTTGCTTTTTATCCTATTAACAAATTAATGCTTGCAAACTTTAGTGAGTGGCATGAGCATGGACAAGCAAATTATAGTTTGGAAATATACTAAATCAATTTTGAAAAGGTAGATTTGAATTAATTTAAAAATATGTTACTAAAATTGGTGCTATTTATTTTGCTTGGTAATTTGAACTCTACTTGTTTTTGAAAAAAGGAACAAATGGTATTTCTGCCAGATTTTCCTCTGCTTTTGTTTCGCTGTGTCACTGCAACTTCCGATGGTTGTTGACATGTGCTTTACCTAATTAAGATATGCTTGCCATTTCAGAATAGTATTTAAAAAAGGACAGCACTAATATTTACTGACAAGGGACTTCTCTGGTGGCACGGTGGTTAACAATCTGCCTGCCAATGCAGGGGACACAGGTTCAAGCCCTGGTCTGGGAAGATTCCACATGCCGCAGAACAACTAAGCCTGTGTGCCACAACTATTGAGCCTGCATACCATAGCTACTGAAACTCATGCACTTAGAGCCTGTGCTCTGCAACAAGAGAAGCCACCGCAATGAGAAGCCCACGCACCACAATGAAGAGTAGCCCCTGCTCACCACAACTAGAGAAAGCCCGCCCGCAGCAACCAAGACCCAACCCAGCCAATAAATAAATAAATAAATAAATAAATTTATAAAAAATAATAAAAAAAAATTTACTGACAAAAAGCCAGTGGTGGAATGAAGAAAGAATGTTATTGTTTTAAGGTAAAAAACTATGTATACTTAGCTTGGTAAAATATGATACTTTATGTAGTCTGTGTAATGTATCTTGCTACTATCAAGATAAATTTGAGCTAAAATTTCCTTTACTCATAATGTGACTTAGAGACCCTATAGTTAGTTACATCCTCAGTTACCCAAAATTTGTCCTGTAGGGCTGAGACAGGTTGGTGAACCTTATAATGTATAGTGATCTTTCAACTGTGCAACAAGGACAGTGGGAAGAAATAGTTGATTTGTTGGAGATGTATGGGAACTTTCAGGGACTAGAGCAAGTGTGGTAATTGCATCATCTCTCTTTCTGCCTGTTTGTCCGTCCGTCCATCCATCCATCCATCCATCCATCCATCCATCCATCCATCCATCCATCCATCCATCTACCCAGCCATCCAATGCCCATTTACTGAGAGTCTTCTGAATGCCCAGGCACTGTACTAGTTTCTCAGAGTAAAAAGATTATGATGTCTTTGAGGAGAAGTCTTTGAGGACACAAGATGAAATCTTGATCTGGTGAACAAAATGCCTATCTGTTTATTTATTTTGGCTGCATTGGGCCTTTGTTGCTTGCATGCGGGCTTTCTCTAGTTGTGGCAAGTGCGGGCTACTCTTTGTTGCAGTGCATGGGCTTCTCATTGTGGTGGCTTCTCTTGTTGCTGAGCACGGGCTTTAGGCATGCGGGCTTCAGTAGTTTCAGCATGCGGGGTCAGTAGTTGTGGCTCGAGGGCTCTAGAGCACAGGCTCAGTAGTTGTGGTGCAGGGCTTAGTTGTTCTTTGGCATATGGGATCTTCCTGGCCCAGGGATTGGACCCATGTCCCTTGCAATTGGCAGGTGGATTCTTAACCACTGCACCACCAGGGAAATCCCAGTCGTAAATTTTTCTTTTTCATGAGAGTATTTCTATTTTGAACTTACATGGTAACAGACAACTCAAGACTTAAAGAAGTGTTACCATCAAAACCCAGAACTTCCCAATTTATGTTTAGGCCACAATTCTGCTTTTCCATTGGGTATGCTTCTTTTTTCTCTCCAATCTTGCCTTTGGTACAACTGAGAATTCTTTTGATTGCAGTTGACAGTTGGCTTAAGCAAGACTAAGAAATTTACTGGTTCTCATCATCTGGGCCTTCAACGTGATCAGATCTGGTCTCTCTCTTTTCATCTTTTGCTTCCATTTCCTTGGACTGTCTATTTCCCCCTAGTTACAAAATGGCTATAGCAGCTCTAAATCTTACTTCTCAGATTCTAGTCCATGTGAAAAAGTGCCTGCTTTCCTCCCAGAAGGCTCAGCAAAGCTCTCTTTCCAATTCAGTGGCTCTGGTTGGGCATCTCTGAACTGTTACTGTCGTTGCCACCAAAGAAATGTGGTTACACTTTGGCCACAGTTACTTGTGCTGGAGGTATGGTTGATTCTCCTTTTACGAATAAGGCTGAGAGTGGGGAGGGGTGGATCTTTGGGGGAATATCAGTGACTAATTAACTGTGGTGAGTTTGAGGATTTCAGAGCTTGTCAAGTCAAAGGACTATGAGATGGCAGTAGCACACAATGGGCTTTATTTGGGTGGTACTTTGATAGGATTTCTTGTGAGGGGAATTCCCTTACAGCAGGCGCTCTTCCAGAGACAGTGACACAGAACCACCACCCAGAAGGGGAAGAGGGCAACGAAACTCCCAGGGGAGGGGGAAAGTTGAGTGGGGCTTATGTGTCTAGGTGATGTTGCTCAGATGCACGATAGTTAGTCTTGGTTAGGGAGCTGTGAAGGGCACCCATGACTTGGAGTCTTTTATAGCCCCAGAATTTGTCTTACGTGTGGCTAGCACTTGTTAGGTGCAGTTTTGCAGGGTATGCAAAGCAGGCACACTCTAAATGGGTAAATATATGCTAATTTGGTCTCTTTTTAAAGTAATTGGAGGTGTGAAAATTTGAGTTTGGTATCTGTGGGCTTTGAGCTCACTGTCAGCCTGCTGTGAGGAAGTAAACAGTGTAGGGTAAGATGCCTTTTCCTTAAAATGGCAAAAGATTTCACACATTGATTTTAAACCTATGCACATTTTATATTCTGGGAAAGTTGTCTTGAGGTGCACATAGGGTGTGTCTGATCACAGCTCAGGATCTTTGGTAACAGTGTCTGCAGGTGGATGGAGAGTATCCTGTATCAGCACTCTGGGACTAATGAGGAGTACCTTGGATCAGTACTGTGGGACTGATGGGGGGGAGTACACTGTATCAGTACTTTGGGACTGATGGGGAGCATGTGTGATAGCACTTCTGACAGTCATCAATGCCCTTTGCTGATTCTTGGTTCTGTTTTTTCTTCATCTATCTTTCATATGTTATCTTCCCCTTTCTCTCTCTTCTTGCGTTTTTTTGTAGTGTGTTTGTGCATATGCCAGGGCAATCTCTCTTTGTCTTGCTCAAGTGTAGCCAGGTCAGCTCTGTCTGGGCCTTTTTATGGTGCTGGTGAATTTTCCTTGGCTTTACTCCCACCCAGCCAGAGATGAGTTTGTTTTCCTTTCTGACACACAGTTTTGAGGGCTAGATGTTGCTCAGTGGGTATCTGTGGCTGTGGTAGCCATACTAGACCATCTGGCCTCAGCCCTGTCTTTTGTGGTTTTGTTAATTGTCTTAAATCACTGTTTACTCCACCTGGATGGCCTTTAACTTCTTATCTTGGAAGCTGGGAAGGTATTCTCAGACTGTGAATCTTCTATATGCTGACTTCCTCCCCTACTCCCCATCTTCCTCCCATCCCCTACTTTTCTTCTGGCTGCCTGTGGGTATGTGTGAGGCTTCTCTAGCTCATCTTCCCCTCCTCATACTCATCATCACTGTTGGAGATATTTAGTGTGGCTGCTATTTTTATGGTCTGTGGCCTTTACTGCTGTTTTTCTTTTGGCAGAAAAAACACCAGCATGGTAAAATATGTTCTTCTTGTCTGATAGGAAGGGAGTGTGGTAAAGGTAGAGCTTCTGTCATTCTGGGCGTTTCCATTTCTCCGGGCTGCCTACATTCCTTCTAGATCTGTCTTTCCCGAAGTTTGGGAGTTAAATAAGATTTTCAGAATTTTGTTTATTCACAGTCTTGCCACCCTTCCTCCTTCTGTGGAGTTTGTATTTAGTACCTTCACTAAGTCTAGCCCTGAAGATTCTTGGAAATATGCACTAAGTCTAGCCCTGAAGATTCTTGGAAATATCTGCGTTTCTTGATGTCACCATTTTTTGGAGGTTATGGCATGAAGTTGTGTTCTTTCTCTTATTCCACTGCTGCTGGTTATGTTTACTATTCTTTTTATCATTTAATTATTTGTTTGTTTAGTCCACAGTGTTACATTTTTGAAAGGGTTTTTTGAAAGTAGCCCCTGGACTGCCAGATTTGATGAAGGGATTTTATTGTAAAAATTCTTGTGGATTTAACAGTTTTGTTGTTTGAATGATTCTGGTAGACTCCTGGATAGATGATCTTTTATTTTATTTCTATTATTTGAGCTGTTTATTTAGTACAGATTAATTTCTTTATACTTGATGTGAATGTCTTTTTGCCAGATTGTTATTGAATTTTAAATTGTGTGTGTTTTAATGTGGTCAAATCGTTCCTTTCCTGTTCAACTTATTCTATTTGTTCTAAGCTTAGAAAGAGCTCTCCCTTGCAAAGTTTTGATGTATCTGTCTTCTGTAGTTTGATTTTCCAGCAGGAATTTTTATATTTATTTATAGAGAATACTATATGGAGAGAGCTAATATTGTCTTCTTTATGTTGTTTTATTGCATTTAACCCTGTAAGATAAGTGACTTAATTTAAACCATTTCCCAGATTGGGAAACAGAAGCTCACAGACCACAAGTGTCTTGCTGCAAATCATACTTGGGCAGAGGGAGGCCTTGAATCCAGAGTTATATGATTTGTGGACTTAAAAAATTATTCGCAACCTAAAAGTTGAGGGTTATGTTTTATTCAGTGGGAACTTTTAGAGTTTCAAGCCCAGGAGGCAGCATCTCAAGTAACCCTGAGAAAACTGCTTGGAGGAGGCGTGGGGGGAGCCAGGTTATATAGACGTTTTGCAGCAAAGTGCAGGTAGTTGGGAACATCAAAAGATTATTGTTAATTGAAGGAAACCAGATATCCCAGCGCTTTTCTCTGTATGGGAAGATGCATGAATCTAGGATCACTGAAATCATTCTTTTGATATGCACCTCAGCTATCTGGGGCCAGTATCTGGTATTTTCATATACTGAGTTTCCTCAGGGCTCATCGTAGGGAGTGGCTACGGTCTGATGGCTACGAGATGGCGGGTATTCTTTCCTTCCTGAGTTTCCTCAGGGCTCACCAGCTCACGTTGGAGAGCTGCAATTGCTGATGACTGTGACATCCTTGTTTACTGATATGGCAGGAAATATTCCATTTCTCAGATTCTAAAGCCTATGTTATTTCTAATACATTACCTCTTATTTATTGCCTTCCTAGTTAGAGGATTTATGTGAACTGTGAGAGAGGCAGGGGAGGGAGGCTTTTCTGTGAGCTTAATGCACAGAGACCATGTTTTTTGTTTACCATTGTGTGACTAATGTCTTGCAGAGTCCTTGGCACATAGTGGGCTAAATGAGTATTTGTTGAGTGAATGAAGCAAAATAGCCATGTAATTGAGCAGGGCCAATGTCATACACATCAGGCTTTCAAGTTTATTTTTCAGAAACAAATGTTAGCCCAGACCTCATTCTAGCCAACTTCTGAATTTTGTTTTCTTCTTTAACAAGCACATGTTGAATATCTACTACAGTACATGGGTTATGGTAGGTACTGTTAACCACCATAGTGGTAAAAGTGGAGGTGATTACTTGGACTTTCTGGATTCACCTTTGCTCAAATTGTTTCTCAATATGCCAGTGGGGCAGCACAAGTCAAACTTACGAGTAGAAATAATCAGTTTTTTCATCTACTTGGGGTTGTGTTTCTATACATTATTCATCCTTTTGTTATTAATATGTTTTTCAGCATAAAATGTGATATTTAAAATTGAGTATTTGTGATAATGTGCACAAATTTAAAAGTTTTTATTTTTCAAAAATTATTAAGATTCTCAGGACTTCCCTGGTGGCGTAGTGGCTAAGACTCCACACTCCCAATGCAGGGGGCCCGGGTTCAATCCCTGTGCAGGGAACTAGATCCCACATACATGCCACAGCTAAGACTTTGCATGCTGCAACTAAGGAGCCAGCAAGTCGCGACTAAGACCCAGTGCAACCAAATAAAAAAAATAAATAAAATGCACCATTATTTAAAAAATTATTTAAATTCTTTAATATCTAGTATAAAAGATATTTCTTCTTTTTAATGCTTTTATCTCTCTTCTTTTTGTGCCTTGTTAAAGCTCATTTTCCTTTAATTCTTCCAGTTCTTTTATTTTACTTTGATTTTTTCTGTCAAATGGAACTTCAAAAAAATAGAATTTTTATCAAGGAAAGGTTAACATCAGAGTGTAGACATAATATGGGCATGGTATAGATTATAAAGGTCTCACAGCACAGTAGTCCCACGTTTGTGATGGAGGTGGAAAGAAAATACTATATATAAAAGGTTCAGTGTATTTGGGAATATAATTGCTAGTAAAGGAGGTGAACAGATTTTACTAATAATATATATGAGCATGGTGGAATATTTTTTAAATCATAAAATGACTTCTGTAAGCTTGTATGGGATTATATTGTCACATAAATAAAAATTCATGAATTCTTTGGAATAAAAAGCCTGCCAAAGAAAATAGTGAATTGAAGAATAAGTAAATCACCTTTGCCTCATCTTGAGGCAACCCTAGATAATCAGATCCTCAGCCTTCAAATAACTTCTAATTGTCTAAACTGGGGCCTTTTTCTTGTCTGCCAAGGAAGTGTATTAGTGGCCACATGTGGTTGCTGAGAGGCTATGCTTCCCAAAGCCATCTGGTTTCTTTGATTGCCATCTAGAGAGTGAACTGATATGCTCAAGTGGGGTGAATGAACAGCCAGAACACAGCCTTGCTTTTTTGTGTAGGGGTATTAGTGCTAATAAAAGATTAATGCTATTTTCCTTATAGGGAATCAAAAGATAATGTTTTGATAACCCTTGTCTCACCTAGTGAACCATATGGCCCCTCTATTCCAATAGATATGCTTGAAATGTTGGAAAACAATGTTATGGAAGAATCCCTATGCTGCGCTGGCTCCCATTCCTTGCTTAAGCATTAAAGTATAGGTGTTTTATAATATTGGAGAACTTCCCTCATTTGTTTTTAAGATCTTTTATGGATCCACAGTGAAAAGTTGGAAGATCAAGGGGATGATAGTGTTGATTCTCATCCTGTGCTGGTTTTTCTCATATATTTGGTATTCATTTATAAAATCTCTGGTCCAAGACCCATAAAACAATGTTACTTTCAAATAGCTCTTCCTGTATATTATGTTTTATAAAACCTTTAGTTTCTGGGGGAAGGTTATAAAGAGAGTTCCCTGTGGTCTGCAAATTCATTTTTTTACATGATCATTTAAAGTTGTTACTTTTCCTGAAAGGTGGATTCTGATTCCCTCTATACGTCCGCTATAGAAACTTAGTGGTTAAATGCCTGCTTGCCTGCTATTGCTAAAAGGGGGAATGGTTAAAAAGAATATTTAAAATTTTTTGGTGGTGTTTGAAAAAAATACTTTCTTTCATGGTGGCCAAATGCCAAGGCTGGAAAAGTGTTTGGGGAATGTCTGTGGTCAGGACTGCCTTTGACAAGAGGATGGTTAAATATGGTAGTCTTGATAGGATTTGACAGCCATTTTTGATCTCTAGATATATTTCATCATGGTCCCCTTCTTAAGAGTGGAATAACTAAGCTATTAAATATTTTACTCAATTGAGAAGGAAAATGATTACCATAAAACTACTTTATTCAGATGACTGTGATATAAACGGTTCCAACAATTTAGAAATTCATCTACAAAACACATTGTCATGGGAAATGAACAACATTAACCCTTTTCCATTCTACATGGAAACTCTTACTTGCAGATTTAAATTGTAAAGCACAAGTAGAGATATATGTTAATGCCTAATATGAAAAACAAATGTTTGTGTTGACTACCACCATGTTAAGAGTATTTTCAATGTGTATTAGTAGTACTCTGTGTAGAGGTTATACATACAAAGTAAATTTTAAGTAGATTATCTTTTTGATGGACATTTGGGTGGTTTCCAATTTTTGGCTAAAGTGAATAAAGCTGCTGAATATCCTTATATAATTCTTTATGTGGACAGTACAAAAATAAAAGTGTTAAACAAATATAGGATGATTTTTAAAATTATACTGCTACAATTTTCCCCAGCCTTTTTACTGTTAAATTTTTAAAAGACATTCAAGATTATTGAGAGTAGAGTTCTAATATTAGTCGGCATGCTTTATGTGCAAGGGTAATATTGTGTGTGTTTACTTCTTAAACATTAAAGATATAAAATGTGTACCTTCAGTATTTCATATAGTACGTAATTTACTATTCTAGCTCATTTAGAGTATCAGAAATTAATAAGCTTGGCATATCAGAATAAGCCCTCCCATCTTATATTAATAATTTTTTAAAGAACTTTTATGGAGATATAACTGACATACAATAAACTGTGTGTATTTAAAGTGTACAATTTGATATTTTTTTCTTATTAGTAAAATATATATGGCAATCCCAATCTCCCAATTCATCCCACCCCAACCCCCCCTTATATTAATATTTAAAATGTATTTCTGCCTAAGTTAAAAATAAGCAGGGTTTTTAAACCAAATTTCCTTACATTGAAATTTGTGAATAAGAATCTTTTAAAGTAGCATTTCTAGATCTTTGCTAAAATAAGACAGTACTATTTAATACGGAAACAATAACTGAGAAGTATTCCTAAATCTAATTTGGAAAGTTATATTCATGATTTTAGGGGACTATGAACATAAAAACGTGAGTGGAAAATTAAGATTTCATATGGCTTTTTGCAGCTGGTTGATTAAGTTCTATACAGTTCATTGTCCTAAAGATGAAATTTGTGCAAGGTTTTGGAAGGCAAGAGTTGTACATTAAAAGTGCTTGTTTCTGAGGTAGTACAAACTGGTTTTAACAATCTATCATCTTTCATTTACCAAAGGAAATAAGAAAAGGAAAATGTTCAGTGGGAACAAAATGTTGAGATGATGAAAAGCTACAAGAAAAGAAAAAAGACTTTAGAAAGACTACTAAAAGGAAACCAGCTTTTTTCCTCAACAGTCTGTCTGAATTCATTTTGCTTTCATTATATATCTAGCCTGGAGGCAAAGTATGTTGAGTATTACAACAAAGAGGGTGTTATAAGGAGGACTTTTTTTTCAATAATAAAGTATAACATATGTGTAAACCATGCAACTTTGTAACAGGAAACTTTATAAGAAGGGAGGACTGTAGTTAGCTTTTCCACAATTTTGGAAGAATGAGTTTTATTAGGTGTTAGACAAAGAAATTATCAACTAACTTTTATGCTGTAAGGTTGAAAGATTTGTTATGACCATTTCTAGACTTTAGCAGTGGTTTTAATGTGTGTCCTGAAATATTAGGAACAGTGCCTAGTGCTATTAATATGTCTACTGTTGCTAGTTCTCTTAAGGAATATGATGTTTAACTTTTGCCTTTCAATGAAAGATTATTCAAAATCCTGTTATTCTGTGGTTTTCTCAACAGTATTAGGCTGTTCTTGAATTGATCAACACATAATATAATTTGGGAACACAATCAATGGTTCTTTTCTTTTTGAAGGATGGTGACAAATTCTATTGAAATTTGGGATATTGGCTTCATCATTCATCCTTTACTCTTTCTTTGCTTCTCTTGCCCAACTTCCTGAAAACCATATTGTTTTGATGTCAGTATGCAGAATAGATTATATGTTGGGAAATCAGTGTATTAATTATATTGGAATAAATGTAAGCGTGACAAATGATAGAGGTTAGTAGGCATTGGGCCTAATAGGTTATTCAGTTAATAAGGACACTAAAATTAGGGACCTCTAATATGCCTGAACCATATTTCTTGTAAATTTTCCTCAGTTTTGAGATTAACTGGCAATAGCTATGTTTCTCTGGCCTTTAAAGGCTAATATATTAGGTAGAGTTTTAGGATTTATATAGTGCTTATTATAGAATAGTTGAGCTCTTTCTATTTATCACACAGTTACTAAAGTGAGCTCGAAGAAGTGTAGAAGTCAGTCTTCTACTTTTTTGGCTTTTCAATAATTTATTTTTTAAAAAATATTACACCCGCTTATCCTCCTCTCTTCCCTCTCCCACTTAAAAATTACACACTATGTACATTTAAGTACTATCTTAAATCAAGGTGGGGGAATTTAATGACACTATTTTATTTTTATTTTTATTTTTTTCAATCTTTATTGGAGTATAATAGCTTTACACTCTTGTGACAGTTTCCGCTGTACAACAAAGAGAATCAGCTGTACTTATACATATATCCCCATATCCCTTCCCTCTAGAGCTTCCCTCCTGAGCCTCCCTCCCACCCTCCCTATCCCACCCCTCTAGGTTATCAGCAGTCACCTTTTTATATGGTATAATCCACTGCAGGGCTGTTAGAAAAATCAGAGATGGAGCTCCTAGGCTTAGGAGAGAGATGTTAGAAGTGTGTAAGCAAAATATTTTATTACATCTTTAAAAATAGACCACTTACTTTAATAATTTTTTAGATTGAAGTATAGTTGATTTACAATATTGTTAGTTTCTGGTGTACAGCAAAGTGATTCAGTTATACATATATATGTATTCTTTTTCATATTCTTTTCCATTATGAGTTATTATAGGGTATTGAATATAGTTCCCTGTGCTATACAGTTGGACCTTGTTTATCTACTTTGTGTATAGTAGTGTGTATCTGCTAATCCCAAACTCCTACTTTATCCCCCCCCACCCCCTTTCCCCTTTGGTAACCATGTTTGTTTTCTATGTCTGTGAGCCTGTTTTCTTTCATAGATAAGTTCATTTATGTCATATTTTATTTAATTTTTTTAGTTTTCAATCAAGAACAATATTTTCTTAAATTTTATTTTTTTATTGAAGTATAGTTGATTTACAATGTTGTCTTCTTTTCAGGTGTACAGCAAGGTGGTTCAGTTATACATCTATGTCTATATATCTATATATCTATAGCTATAGCTATATCTTCTTTCTCAGATTCTTTTTCCTTATAGGTTATTACAAAAAATTGAGTATAGTTCTCTGTGCTATACAGTAGGTCCTTGCTGGTTATCTATTTTATATATAGTAGTGTGTATCTGCTAATTCCAAACTCCTAATTTATCTCTCCCCACTTTCCTCTTTGGTAGCCATAGTTTGTTGTCTATGTCTGTGAGTCTATTTCTGTTTTGCATGCAAGTTCACTTGTATCATTTTTTTTTCAGATTCCACATATAAGCAATATCATGTGATATTTGTCTTTGTCTGGCTTGCTTCACTTAGTGTGATGCTCTCTAGGTCCATCCATGTTGCTGCAAATTGCATTATTTCATTCTTTTTTATGGCTGAGTAGTATTCCTCTGTGTATATATACCACATCTTCTTTATCCATTTATCTGTTCATGGACATTTAGGTTGGATCCACTTCTTGGCTATTGTAAATAGTGCTACTCTGAACACTGGGGTGCATGCATCTTTTTGAATTAGAGTTTTCTCCAGATATATGGCCAGGAGTGGGATTGCTGGATCATATAGCAACCCTATTTTTAGTTTTTTAAGAAACCTCCATACTGTTTAGCTGCACCAATTTACATTCCCACTAACAGTGTAGGAGGATTCCCTTTTCTCCGCACCCTCTCCAGCATTTGTTATTTGTAGACTTTTTAATGATGGCCGTTCTGACTCGTATGAGGTGGCACCTCATTGTAGTTTTGATTTGCATTTTTCTAATAATTAGCGATGTTGAGCATCTTTTCATGTGCCTATTGACCATATGTATGTTTTCTGTGGAGAAATGTTTATTTAAGTCTTCTGCCCACTTTTTGATTGGATTTGTTATTGTTGTTGTTGTTGTTATTGAGTGGTATGAGTTGTTTGTATATTTTGGAAATTAAGCCCTTGTTGGTCACATCGTTTGCACATATTTTCTCCCAGCCTGTAGGTTGCTTTTTGTTTTGTTTATGGTTTTCTTTGCTGTGCAAAAGTTTATAAGTTTGATTAGGTCCCATTTGTTTATTTTTGCTTTTATTTTTGTTGCCTTGGGAGACTGACCTAAGAAAACATTGATATGATTTATGTCAGAGAATGTTTTGCCTGTGCTCTCTTCTAGTTTTATAGTGTCATCTTATATTTAAGTCTTTAAGCCATTTTGAGTTTATTTTTGTGTATGGTGTGAGGGTGTGTTCTAACTTCATTGATTTACATGTGGCTGTTCAGCTTTCCCAGCACTACTTGCTGAAGAGACTGTCTTTTCTCCATTATATATTCTTTCTTCCTTTGTCGAAGATTAATGACCATAGATGTGTGGGTTTATTTCTGGGCGCTCTATTCTGTTCTGTTGATCCATATGTCTGTTTTTGTGCCAATGCCAGACTTTGTAGTATTGTCTGAAGTCTGGGAGGGTTATGTCTCCAGCTTTGCTTTGGCAATTCTAGGTCTTTTATGGTTCCATATAAATTTTAGGGTTATTTGTTCTAGTTCTGTGAAAAATGTCATGGGTAGTTTGATAGGGATAACATTAAATCTGTAGATTGCTTTGGATAGTAAGGCCATCTTAACAGTATTAATTCTTCCAATCCAAGAGCATGAGATATCTTTCCATTTCTTTGAATCATCTTCAGTTTCCTTTATCAGTGTTTTATAGTTCTCAGCATATGTCTTTCACCTGCTTGTAGGCCATTTACTTTAAACCTTGCAAGATGACAGAAACATTCAAAATAACTTTTAACTGTGTACAGTTAATTTGATAAAAATAAAATGTCAAATAGTACAGACAAACTCATGAAGGCATCAACCCCCCCACTTCCCCCTACTCTCCAATATGATTCATTTCTACCTTTATTTTTCCTGATGGCTAGTTCCTTATCTCTAAATAATGAGATGAGGTTCTCCATATCCCTGCCAGCACATTATTATTTATCTTTTTTGATTATAGCAACTGTAGTGGGTGTATGGTGGTATCTCATTTTGGTTTTGATTTGCATTTCTCTGATGGCTAATGATTTTGAACATCTTTTGATGTGCTTATTGGCTACTCATTCATATTTAACAGTCAAGCAATAAAGGCTGACTGCAAACTGTATCTTTGGGGTTAGGGGCCAGGGTTATCGACTGGAGGGCTTCATCTTAGGGCAATTAGGGACTACCTCACTGTTTTATTGGAGACTCAGTTATCTGTAGCTGTATGTCTTTTCTCCTGAGATGATTTTCTTTCATTAGAGGTTTTTTTTAACTCCTGTCTGGGGAGAATGAGCTAGCCCCATGTATTCTGGAGCTTGGTGGCAAGGGAGTTAGAGGATTGACTCTCCAGGATGTAGCTATTTTTTTTCATCCATGTATTTTCAGGTGCTTGCCCTGTTCCCAAGCTGTTTTATACCTGCTGTCCCTCTAATATGGAGTCACTTGCTTAGTGTAACTTCTCCAGAGATTATACTTTCTGTATCGGTGGAGGTCTGGGTACCTAACTGTTACTTACACAGACTTTAAAATATTACTCTTATCTTCAGATCCCACCTCACCCCACTTTCTGTGGTAGCTGGTGCTTTTCAGAATTTTAGGGGGTGGATAAATGTATTCCTCTTGAGGCATTTAGATGTGACCTTTCTCTTCTCTTCTGTATTGTTTACCTTTTCTTTGTTCACTTTCTATTTTCACAGATTGTGGTTAGGCTTACTGTAGTTTTGATTTCTTTGAAGGAGTTGATGTCTGTTTATTTTACTCCTTGTTTCACGTGGTTTCTTGTTGTTGTTGTTGTTTTTAGAGAAGGAGACATAAGAGTCTTTAGTTGACTATCTTGAAATGGGAGGTTGTACGTGCTCTTTTGATATAATGCTTCTATAAAATATTGGGGAGAAACTTGTCCTCAGAATTGCTAGTTAGTTAAGAGAAAATCTGAGTGCCTGTCTCCACAGGCTTTTTAATTTCTGCCCTGAGTGAAATAATAATAAAGGGGGTGAGAATGGTTGCCAGGTCATGATTACAGAAGCTTGGCTGTAAGTCATGGGCAAAAAGCTTTATTGTCTGCCCCCATGGTTGAGTGAGTTATTTCACCTCTGGGACCCAGTAAATGTTCAGACAGTTGAGTAATCTTACCTTCACACACATGGTTGGCAGCAGGGCAAGTAATATCTGAGTACTTGGCATAATAATTAATGTGGAATATAGAGGGGGTGTAAATGTTTGACAGGACTGTCTCTTAGTTTCTTACAATTTCATTTTCATGGCTCCTAATAGGATTGATTTTGCTCAAAGATTAAGGGCACTGTTAATTTTGGTAGATGTTTGGAATTACCATTATTCTAATATGGTTTCTGGAGGTGGGTAGGAGATGAACACTGTGTTAATCCACAATCTACTATAAGAACATTTTAACCCAGTGTTTGTTGGAGATGCTTAGAATCCCAGGTTCCAATTTCCTAGTTCAAGACTTCATTTATAACTGGAATTCTATAAGCTCCATTTTGACTAGTGCATAATGTGGTATTTGGCATTCTCAGGGATTAATGAACCTTGGAAGGTCTGTATATTTCCTTTTTCTTTGTGCAGTGTCATCCTGTTAAATGGTCATCATAGAAGCTTTTGAGTTTTCTGCTTGTACCTTGATTTGGGAGTTTAAGATCCCAAGCTTTTATATTTTCTAAGTGCTTAAGCAGAGCAGGTAGCCCACTCAACAATCTTTGTAATTACCACTGTCATCAAACAATCAAGTGCAATAGCCATTTATCTCTCAAAGCCTTGTGTTCTGCTGGTACTCTGTCGCACATTGCACCAATGTTAATATGAATAATTGTGATTCCATTGCATGCTATGTATTTCTATTGTTTTCTTTTTTCCCCTTAAAGGAAAGTCATCTGTGTGTTCATCAGATTTGTGAACAAACTAGTTCGCAAATCTCTTAAGTACTGTATCAGTTAAGATACCAGTAGGAAACATAATTCATGGCAGATGCTTCAAATGAAGTGGAATGAAGAAGTGAGATAACTGATAGAAGTGTGGAAGGGGTTTGGAGAAGAGATTGTCTCTATAATTAGCAAAATAAATATAAACCATCTAATTTAAGTCATTGTATTTTGGGGTATCATTGTTATTGTGGCTTGGCCTTTTACCTAACTAATACAAGAATTTACAACTGAGATTTGATTATATTTTCTTTCTTTGTTTTCTCTGAAGTTAAAAAGAATACAAGAAATAATCTTTATGCCCTTTACCCATGTTTTCCTATTGTTAGTACTTTTATCTTATTTGCTTTATCATTTCTTTCTTTTGCACTCATTCTTTCTCTCTCATGTACACACAATTATTTTTTCTGAACCATTTTTGCGAACATTATATGCATCATGGCCCTTTATTCCTAAGCACTTTAGTGTGTGTTTCCTAAGAATAGGAATATTATTACATAACCACAGTATAGTTGCTAATTTCATAAAATTAGATATAATACCTTTATCTATTCTAATATCCAAATTCTAATTTTTTCAGTTGATCTAATAATGTAATAAAGTGCTTTATAGGATTCTCCCCCCATCCCACTGTCATAGGATATAGCCTAGGGGTAGGAAGTACGTTCAGTTGAATGTATTTTTAGTTTCTTTTAAAAATTAAATTAATTAATTAATTTATTTGCTGTACTGTGCATGGCATGTGGGATCTTAATTCCCAGACCAGGGATTGAACCCATGCCTCCTTGCAGTGGAAGCACAGAGTCTTAACCAGTGGACCGCTGGGGAAGGTCCATTTTTAGCCTCTTTTAAGCTGGAAAGTTTTCACCCCCTTTCTTTGTCTTTTATAACATTGGCATTTTTGAAAAATATAGTCTCCTCCATCATTTTAAAAAAGAAACGATTTCTCATTTTGTTTGTCAACTGATTCTTTGTGATTACGTTGAGAATATACATTCTTGGTCAGAATACTGCCAAGAGTAGGTAATATAGCATTCTTTTCACAGTATCACATAGAGTCATCTTTATTGATCTGCTGGTCAAGGTGTTGCTTAATTTTTCCATTATATAATTACTGTTTTTCCCCCTTGCTTCTAGTAAACAGTACAAATATCCTGCTTTTCATCAAAATTTCCCTGTAAATTTATCATCCACTGATGATTCTTGCCTGATAAAATCTTCACTGTGGTGGCTGCAAAATGATTTTTCTAACTTAGCATTTTCTTCACATTTGCCAGTTGGTCCTTTGTATTCTACTATAAGCAGTAGGTATTCCTTTTCCATCATTCATATATTTATCTATTTATTATTAGTGTGGACTCATGAACTTCTGTCATTCAATACTGAATTTAATAATTTTGGTGCTTAAATTGTCCCAGATTTGGAAGCCTCTTCAAGCTGGCTCCTGCGTTTTTGTGACATGCCTTTAACTCTATTTTTTAGCTTTTCCCCCCCCCCCCCTTTTATTTTCCTTTCTATCATAGCAAGATGTTCCAGGATAATCTTATACCTATCCTGCTTCAGCCATGGAACAAGCTTTTTCTCCGAAGAGCCCTTGTTCCTTTCAGTGGGAAATGGTATTAGAGACCAAGGTCTAAGTACTAGGTGTGCTCATGTTACACAGTGTCTTTGCTTTTAGGCCCTTGTAGAGGGCAAGGCTAAGAGATATGTACATGTGCAAATACATAGCCAGAGCTATGAATTCCTAGGTCCCACCCCATGTTAGGTATTTTTGCACTTATTGTTTCACATATTCCTCTGATTTTGTCTGTGATTTCTCTAAGATCTCTGATTCCCTCTGTTCCTTTTCACAGAATCTTACGAAAGCCTTCCCTTCCTCATTCTCTATACCCTCAGGTTTTTAGTAATAGCAGTGGGCTGATGGTGGAAGTATTGTTGGAATTTTCTCCCCCACCCCTTTACATATGGTGGAGGTTGCAGTGTTCTCCATCTCATAGTAATGCAAAAGGTATGGGTGCAGTGTTGCTTTTGTTTTTTTTTCAGGAGAGTAAAGGAGGGAAGGTTTTGGAATTAGGTGACCACCATTATTCCCTAAATACTGAAACTCTGTTTTTTAAAAGACACTTTCAGGTCCCAGAGATACTAAAAGGAATGTTATGAACAACTTTATACCAATACTTTAATAACTTAGATGAAAAAAATGACTTGAAGACCACAACTTGCCAAAAACTGATGCAAGAAGAATTAGAAAGTCTGAATAGCCCTTTATCTATTAAAATTTTTCAATTCATAATAAAAACCTTTTCACAAAGAAAACCTCCAATGTGTATAGTTTCATAGGTGAAATATATTAAATGCTTAAGGAAGAAATAATGCCAATATTATGCAAACTTTTTCCAAAAATGGATGAGGAGAGAATGCTTTCCAACCCATTTTATGAGACCTATATAGCTTTGATACTAAAGCTGACAAGGATATTATAAAAAGGGAGAATTACAGTCAGCATCCCTTATTAACATGGATGCAATAATACTAAAATGATTAGCAAATAGAATCTAGCAATATACAAAATGGATAACCTATCATGGCCAATTGGAATTTATTCCAGGAATACAAGATTGGTTCAATGATCAAAAATAAGTCAATACAAAAGCAAGAAAAAACCCATAAAATTTAACATGAAATGGATCATAGATCGAAATTTAAAAGCTAAAATTATAAAACTTGTTGAAGAAACAATTAAGAGAAAATCTTTATGACCTTGGAGTAGGCAAAGATTTCTTAGGGAATGTGAAGCACTAATCATAAAAGAAAGAAAATGATAAATTACACCGAAATCTGCACCCAAATTTAAATCTCCTAATCTTCAAATGACAACAGAAAATAAAAAAGTCCTCAGAATGAGAGAAAATGTTCACAGTGTATGTAGCTGACAAATTAGTTGTATCCAGAATATATAATGAAATCTTATAACTCAATAAGAAGATAAACAACCCAATTTTAAAAACTGGACAAATATTTGAAGATATATATCACAAAAGAAGATATGCATATTGCCCTGTAAGTGTGTGAAACGTTGCTCAGCGTCATTAGGCCTCAGGGAAATTCAAATTAAAACCACAATGAGGTACCTCTACATATCCAGCAGAAAAGCTAAAATAAAAATGACTGAAATACCAAGTTCAATTACTGGCTGATCACCTCGAGCTTGTGACAGCTTGATTTTATGTTCTCATGGGGTAGAGCTGTGGAAAGTCCAAGGTATTTCCTAAGCTCCTTTGACTTGGAATGTCTCAACTCCCAAACTCTCTCTTCCCTGTGGAGCTTGTATGGGCTTGATTTTAGACTGTGTTAGGTGGCTCTAGAGCAGGCCTTACTCTGGTGTCTGGTCCTTACTCTTAACAGAGCAGCCTTTCTCAGGGTATTTATGAGGTATTAATGAGGTCTCTCCACAACAGCTGGGCCAGACCTTTAACATTCTCCAGCACTGCTTGACCTCTGGTATCTGTTCCATTGTCACCCCTGTAGCAGTCATCCTCTGATAAATCCTGCACAGTCTCTCCATATTTATGCTCAGCTCAGTGCTCAATTAGGGGCAATCAGGGAACTGTCTCCACCCTTCTGTTTCTCCCACTGCAAGGCTCCCTTCTCTCTGGTGCCTTGCCCTGGATTTCAGGTTCTGCAGCTATCCCCAACTCTGATATCTGCCTTCTTAGCTTAGTGGGGCTACTGTGCTTTGCTTGAACTCCAGCTTGCTTGCTGCAGTTGGAAATTGTTTCCTGACAGAGCTTGGGCAGATGGGGGGCTCACCTCTTGAATTTCCTTTCTCTTGGTGTCATAGGCTGTGTTGCCTGTTGTTAAATGCCTGCCAACAGTAGCCTGATATGTTTTGTCCAGTTTATGGTAGCTTACAGTAGGAGGGCTGGTTATTCTGCTTTAGCTGGAAGTTGAAATCCTCCAAGAGAGTCTAGACTTCTTAATACAGTACTTGGAAAATGAGATTATTCATGATTTCCTAAGTGAGAATAGAAAAGCTGTAAGATTTGCCTTAAACTTCATCCAGGATCAGTGAAGAATGATTCCACAGAACAGCTTTATAGGGACAATGATGGGAAAAGAAATTGTTTCCTGGTTGTACTCTGCCGAGTTCAGGAAGGAAGGAGACTTTACCTTTCTATTTGCTGCTCTTTTCAATGTTCTGTTCTATTAGTTTTATAATTTAAAATGGTTAATAATAAAGTTTAAGAAGAGTAAATGCCTAAGTATAGCTCCCTATACCTTCAAATGTCCTATGATAAGCTTCTGTGACTTCAAAGGTGGTTTTCAGCCAGCCCTTTGATAAACACAAATATCATGTTTATAAGTTTTACATAGCTTTGGCAATGACAAAAGACAATAATTTGAAATCTTTTGTTATTCTGAGTATTGGATTATCTTTTTCAGATAATTTCCTTCTATGAAGTAACCTACTTGTTTAATTAAGATGGAAAGTCATACAGAGTGAAGTAAGTCAGAAAGAGAAGGACAAATATTGTATGCTAACTCACATATACGGAATCTAAAAATGGTACTGATGAACTCAGTGACAAGAACAAGGATGCAGATACAGAGAATGGACTGGAGAACTCGGGGTATGGGAGGGGGCGGGGGGTGAAGGGGAAACTGAGAAGAAGCGGGAGAGTAGCACAGACATATATATACTACCAACTGTAAAATAGTCAGTGGGAAGTTGTTGTATAACAAAGGGAGTCCAACTCGAGGATGGAAGATGCCTTAGAGGACTGGGGCGGGGAGGGTGGGGGGGACTCGAGGGGGGGAGTCAAGGAAGGGAGGGAATATGGGGATATGTGTATAAAAACAGATGATTGAACCTGGTGTACCCCCCAAAAAAATAATAAAAAAAATAAAAATAAAAAAAATAAATAAATAAAAATAAATAAATAAAAAATAAAAATGCAAGACAAAGTTGCATAAAAAAAAAATTAAGATGGAAATATATACCGACCAAGAATATATAATAAGAATGTTAGACTTCATAGGCTTTGTAAACATCTTTCATCATTTAATTTTAACTTTAATATGATTAAAAATAGCTATCATTTATTGAATACTGTTTCAGATACTGTGCTAGGTGCTGGGCAATACTGCACTAGGTGCTGGGCAATACTGCTTATATGATTTATCTTTTTTTTTCCTGGCTGCACTGCACGGCTTGCAGGATCTTACCTCCCTGACCAGGGATAGAACCTGCACCCCCTGCAGTGGAAGCAGAGTCCTGACCACTGGATGGCCGGGAAATTCCCTTAAGAAATAAGTACCTATAAGAAATGGGTGATGCTTTGCCCCAATTTTTCATATGAGAAAATTCAGAAATACAAAATAAAGTGTGTTCTTTGATCAGTTTGATAAATCACGTTCCTCTCCAAGTGTTTATGTATGCATTTAGAAAGAGTTTTTTTGGAAGTTGCATTAATTGTAGACAATTTAACACAGAGATTTTAAAATTATATATTTGCTAATTCAGGTTTTCCCCTTATTTTCCTATTCCTTGGCTTCCCCTAGCCTTTTCTTTTCTTTCTGATGTATTGTCTTCCTCTAACATTTCATCTGCTTATATGTATGCAAATACTAAGGGATGACAGAATGGTAGGGATGCTTTGTGGGGGGGGATGAAATTACTTTAAGAGTTTGCTGTACTCAGTCCAGGTAGTACTAAGAAAACTACACCTGTAGGTTTGATCCCATCGCTGGCTAATTAACTGCACCTGTTCAACTCCTGCATCCATTTTAGACTTTTGGGGATTAAGTAAAAGGCTATGGTTGGTTCCCTGGAAACTCGTTCTCATGACTAGGAAACAGTTCAGAATGCATTTAACACTGACTGAATACATAGTCTTATATTCATATATGAATGGAGGTATCTCTTCTCAAATAACTGGCCCAAAGTGCTCCAGTTTGCTTCAGCCTCCCACTCCTCTATTTGGTAAGAGGAATTAACTTTACATGTTTTTCTCACGTTTGTTGTAGGCAGCATGATGAACCAATAGTGCCAGTAGAAGCTGGATGAGAAAAGAAGCTCTAGAGTCATTTTATCATTAGAATATATATATATATATATATATATAATTTTTGATTTACATCCTGTCCCTTTTTCCTTGAATTTTCTTCTTGGAAAAAATTCATATTTTAGGAAACTAACATTAAAGGGAAGATCTGAATGCTGATTCTGCATTAGACAGGGAAAGGGTTGTTATTACCATCTATAATTCATTGTTATTAGCTTTCTCATTCTTGCCCATTTGAGGATCAAAGGCTTTGTTTAATGTCATTGAACTCTGATCCCTTACAAGGCAGCACACACTTCTGACACTAGGCCACCAGGCCTTCTGTGTTCTTGTTAAATATATGTCATAATGTACATGCTGTTCTTTTGACTTGTGTAATGACATCTACACTTCTGCTTTTAATAAGAATAAGACCCCTTTCTAAATACTGCAATTAAAAATAGAATATTCTTCCACTAGTAGCAGAAGCTTTTTACTGATAGTTGACAATTTTTTGGTTTCCAAACGTAGGTCACAGTCCTAACCTTGCAAAAAACCAAGTTGAACTTTGTCTTCTGTTTACCAAAGAAAGAGGTTAGTGTCTCTCTATACAAAGAAAAGTAATTATTAGCCATACAGGAAAAGTGTAGGTGCTATATTCCATTCAAGGTTGATAAGCCACTGGAGTGAAAAAGAATTGTCTTTTAATAATGAAAACAATCCCTGATCTTTCGCAAAAAAAGATATCTATGAGGAATATAAAAGCAATCAGGTAATAAACCTATTGAAAATCAGTTTTAGGATCAGCAAGAGGTTTGCTATGCTTGGCTTCTTTACATGGTCATAGTTTGTGGAAGAACTTTGACCTTATTTGATGCAGTAGATGCATGTGTTTGTCTAATTTATTGTTATAATATGAAGGAAAGGGTCTCTTGGACGGACCAAATTGCTTTTTGTTTTATTGATTACTGTAAAATTGGGATTGCCTTTCTTTTTTAAAAAGTTAACCAACTAAAAAAATGCAACCCTTGGAAAAACAAGAATTATATTTGGTGAAATTTTTTTTAAGCTCTTTATTGGAATATAATTGCTTTACACGTTTGTACCAGCTTTTGAGGTATACCAAAGTGAATCAGCTGTATTTATACATATATCCCCATATCCCCTCCCTCCCGTGACTCCCTCCCACTTTCTCTGTCCTGGCCCTCTAAGGCATCACCCATCATCGAGTTGATCTCCCTTTGTTATACAGCAACTTCCCACTAGCTATGTATTTTACATTTGGTAGTGTATATATGTCTCTGCTACTCTCTCACTATATTTGGTGAAATTTGACCCTTCATTTTTAGTAACTGAAAATTTCTTATACATTGATGTATTTATGGCATGTTTTGCCAGAAAGGCTCTATGTTAATAGTCATTTGTTATGTGACAGAAAAGAGCATGCTTATTATTTGCAGTTCCTAATTTTTTTAACACTAAAGATGCTTTTTTTGACATTTAGCATTTCTGCTTAATATGAGTCACTATATCTGTGAAGTCTTTTGGACTTAAAGAAACTTTGAAAACAGAGGCATTGACTAAAATTCAAAAATTTTAGCTCCCCAAACACCACCCACTGGTTACTTACATTTTATATTGAATCCATACAATGTTTATAAAGCAAATATATTCCAAATTTTCATATTTTGATAAGAATAACATTTATAATTCTCAGAATGCACATATATTCCAACCATGCCTAGATAACACTTGTGTTCAAACAACAGTAGCTGGTCTGACGTTTAAAAGAAACACTTGCTAGCTGAAGGACATTCCTCTTGAGGCACGAACTGGAAACCATGTTGAGTACGCTAAGTGATTCCATCTGACCTGCAGAAAATCACTATGGGTTACATTTTCACTTTGCACATATGTCACTGACAAAGCCAACTGGCTGGAGTAAGATTTTTGAAATGGACATTTCTGGCTGAGCTTTTGGAAGACTGCATTTTTTAAATGTGAAACATAAAAAACCCACTATTCACTGGTTGCACATTAAAAGCAAATGGCCAGAGGAAATAAGATGAATTACAAAAAGCTCATAGGATGAAAACATAAAATTTTGTGTACAATTTTAATTTATTCTATTTGTAGTAGGCTTAAAAATAATTATCCTTAATATAATAAGCCAACCTCCCCCAAAAAGTAAAAAGATTTACAATCAACCCCATATTACAGAGAAGGAGACATTGAATAGTTTAATAAAGAAAATATTTTGGCATTGTTCCTTTTATAAATGGTTATTAACAACTGTATATAGATTTCATACTTAATGAGTGAAACTTGGAAAATTGATGTGAATCAATGTACTTTTGTCCTTTGAGGAAATGTGGTCTGGGATGGAAAAAACTAAACTTGAAGCAAAAATTTCTGAGTTTGAGTCCTTGTCTTGCCATTGATTGACTTTGTCCATATATAACATACTCTTTTAGGCTTGGGTTTCCCTCAAAATGTGGTTATATGTCGAGGATGGAAGATGCCTTAGAGTACTGGGGCAGGGAGGGTGGGGGGGACTCGAGGCGGGGAGTCAAGGAAGGAAGGGAATATGGGGATATGTGTATAAAAACATGATTGAACCTGGTGTACCCCCCCCAAAAAAAAATGTGGTTATATGTTTACCTGATCCCATCATTGTCAGAAATGAACTGTTATTTAGAAATAAGTGGCTTAAGCTCCTGGTAAGAAAGCCATTTTTGTAAATTCAGGGCATTATTTTCATAGTGTGCAGCAACTGAACTGGTACAGCCAGAGCTTATGAACCACATGTGGCATTGAGAGATTGTTGAGTATTCAGAAGTAGTTAGCCAAGCATTTTTAGTTAACTAGGATTTAACCATAGGCTTCTTTTGTAAAGCTCTTTGCTAGGTACTGTTAGAATTATAAGATAAATAAATGCTAGTGTCTTAGCCCTAAGAAATAAAAGAAACCAATGTAAGAAACTAACATGAGTTACATGCTGAATTGTTCCAGGTTATTGACAGACCTCATGTAATCACCTATATCAGCTGAAGGCCTCACAACAGCTTTTATTCAGTTCTTACTATGTGCCAGGCATTTTGCTGGAGTTGCATAATTGTAGTTTATTTTATTTTATTTTTTTTTATTATTTTATTTTATTTTTTTGGGGGGTACACCAGGTTCAATCAACTGTTTTTATACACATATCCCCATATTCCCTCCCTTCCTTGACGCCCCCCCCTCGAGTCCCCCCCACCCTCCCTGCCCCAGTCCTCTAAGGCATCTTCCATCCTCGAGTTGGACTCCCTTTGTTATACAACAACTTCCCACTGACTATTTTACAGTTGGTAGTATATATATGTCTGTACTACTCTCCCGCTTCTTCTCAGTTTCCCCTTCACCCCCCGCCCCCTCCCATACCTCGAGTTCTCCAGTCCATTCCCTGTATCTGCTTCCCTGTTCTTGTCACTGAGTTCATCAGTACCATTTTTAGATTCCGTATATGTGAGTTAGCATACAATATTTGTCCTTCTCTTTCTGACTTACTTCACTCTGTATGACAGATTGTAGTTCTATCCACCTCATTACATATAGCTCCATCTCATCCCTTTTTATAGCTGAGTAATATTCCATTGTATATATATGCCACATCTTCTGTATCCATTCATTTGTTGATGGGCATTTAGGTTGCTTCCATGTCCTGGCTATTGTAAAGAGTGCTGCAATAAACATTATGGTACAAGTTTCTTTTGGGATTATGGTTTTCTTTGGGTATATGCCCAGGAGTGGGATTACTGAATCATATGGTAGTTCTATTTGTAGTTTTTTAAGGAACCTCCAAATTGTTTTCCATAGTGGCTGTACCAACTTACAGTCCCACCAACAGTGCAGGAGAGTTCCCTTTTCTCCACACCCTCTCCAACATTTGTTGTTTCCAGACTTTGTGATGATGGCCATTCTGATTGGTGTGAGGTGATACCTCATTGTGGCTTTGACTTGCATTTCTCTGATGATGAGTGATGTTGAGCATCTTTTCATGTGTTTGTTGGCCATCTGTATGTCTTCTTTGGAGAAATGTCTATTTAGGTCTTCTGCCCATTTGTGGATTGGGTTATTTGCTTTTTTGGTATGAAGCTGCATGAGCTGCTTGTATATTTTGGAGGTTAATCCTTTGTCCGTTGTTTCATAGGCAATTATTTTTTCCCATTCTGAAGGTTGCCTTTTAGTCTTGTTTATGGTTTCCTTTGCTGTGCAAAAGCTTTTAAGTTTCATGAGGTCCCATTCGTTTATTCTTGATTTTATTTCCATGATTCTAGGAGGTGGGTCAAAAAGGATGTTGCTTTGATGTATGTCACAGAGTGTTCTGCCTATGTTTTCCTCTAGGAGTTTGATAGTGTCTGGCCTTATATGTAGGTCTTTAATCCATTTGGAGTTTATTTTTGTGTATGGTGTTAGGAAGTGTTCTAATTTCATTCTTTGACATGTTGCTGTCCAATTTTCCCAGCACCACTTATTGAAGAGGCTGTCTTTTTTCCATTGTATATTTGTGCCTCCTTTGTCAAAGATAAGGTGCCCATATGTGTTTGGGCTTACTTCTGAGTTCTCTATTCTGTTCCATTGATCTTCCTTTCTATTTTTGTGCCAGTACCATACTGTCTTGATCACTATGGCCTTGTAGTATAGTTTGAAGTCAGGAAGCCTGATTCCACCAACTCCATTTTTCCTTCTCAAGATTGCTTTGGCTATTCGGGGTCTTTTGCGTTTCCATACAAATCGTAAGATTTCTTGCTCTAGTTCTGTGAAAAATGCCATTGGTAATCTGATCGGGATTGCATTAAATCTGTAAATTGCTTTGGGTAGTACAGTCATTTTCACGATGTTGATTCTTCCAATCCAGGAACATGGTATATCCCTCCATCTGTTTATGTCATCTTTGATTTCTTTCATCAATGTCTTAAAGTTTTCTGCATACAGATCTTTTGCCTCCTTAGGCAGGTTTATTCCTAGGTATTTTATTCTTTTTGTTGCAATGGTGAATGGGAGAGTTTCCTTAATTTCTCTTTCTGCTCTTCCGTTGTTAGTGTATAGGAATGCAAGAGATTTCTGTGCATTAATTTTGTATCCTGCTACTTTACTAAACTCATCAATGAGTGCTAGCAGTTTTCTGGTAGAGTCTTTAGGGTTTTCTATATATAGTATCATGTCATCTGCAAAGAGTGATAATTTTACTTCTTCTTTTCCAATTTGGATTCCTTTAATTTCTTTTTCTTCTCTGATTGCTGTGGCTAACACTTCCAAAACTATGTTGAATAACAGTGGTGAGAGTGGACACCCTTGTCTTGTTCCTGTTCTTAGAGGGAATTCTTCCAGTTTTTCTCCATTGAGAACAATGTTGGCTTTTGGTTTTGCATATATGGCTTTTATGATGTTGAGGTAATTTCCTTCTATGCCCATTTTCTGGAGAGCTTTTATCATAAATGGATGTTGAACTTTGTCAAAAGCTTTTTCTGCATCTATTGAAATGATCATATGGTTTTTATCCTTCAATTTGTTGATATGATGTATCACGTTGATTGATTTGCGTATATTGAAGAATCCTTGCATCCCAGGGATAAACCCCACTTGATCGTGGTGTATGATTTTTTTAATGTGCTGTTGCAGTCTGTTAGCTAGTATTTTGTTGAGAATTTTTGCATCTATATTCATCAGTGATATTGGTCTGTAGTTTTCTTTTTTTGTGACATCTTTGCCTGGTTTTGGTATCAGGGTGATGGTAGCCTCATAGAATGAGTTTGGGAGTGCTCCGCCTTCTGCAATATTTTGGAAGAGTTTGAGAAGGATAGGTGTTAACTCTTCTCGAAATGTTTGATAGAATTCGCCTGTGAATCCATCTGGTCCTGGGCTTTTGTGTGTTGGGAGATTTTTAATCACTGCCTCAATTTCTGTACTTGTGATTGGTCTGTTCATGGTTTCTATTTCTTCCTGGTTCAGTCTTGGAAGATTGTATTTTTCTAAGAATGTATCCATTTCTTCCAGGTTATCCAATTGATTGGCATATAGTTGCTTGTAGTAGTCTCTCATGATGTTTTGTATTTCTGAGGTGTCCGTTGTGACTTCTCCTTTTTCCTTTCTAATTCTGTTGATTTGCATCTTCTCCCTTTTTTTCTTGATGAGTCTGGCTAATGGTTTATCAATTTTGTTAATCTTCTCAAAGAACCAGCTTTTAGTTTTATTTATTTTTCTTATGGTTTCTTTCCTTTCTTTTTCATTTATTTCTGCTCTGATCTTTACGATTTCTTTCCTTCCTCTCACTTTGGGGTTTCTTTGTTCTTCTTTCTCTAGTTGTTTGAGGTGTAAGGTTAGGTTGTTTATTCGATAATTTTCTTGTTTCTTAAGGTAGGACTGTATTGCTATAAACTTCCCTCTTAGAACTGCTTTTGCTGCGTCCCATAGGTTTTGGGTTGTTGTGTTTTCGTTGTCATTTGTTTCTAGATACTTTTTGATTTCCTCTTTGATTTCTTTAGTGATTCCTTGGTTGTTTAATAGTGAATTGTTTAGCCTCCATGTGTTTGTATTTTTTGCAGTTTTTTTCCTGTAATTGATATCTAGTCTCATGGCGTTGTGGTCTGAGAAGATGCTTGATATGATTTCAATTTTCTTGAATTTGCTGAGGTTTGATTTGTGACCCAAGATGTGATCTATCCTGGAAAATGTTCCGTGTGCACTTGAGAAGAAAGTGTAGTCTGTCGTTTTTGGATGGAATGTCCTATAAATATCAATTAAGTCGAGATGGTCTAATGTGTCATTTAAAGCTTGTGTGTCTTTATTGATTTTCTGTTTGGATGATCTGTCCATTGATGTAAGTGGGGTGTTCAAGTCTCCCACTATTATTGTGTTCCTGTCGATGTCCCCTTTTATAGCTGTTAGCATTTGCCTTATGTATTGAGGTGCTCCTATGTTGGGGGCATAGATATTTACCATTGTGATATGTTCTTCTTGGATGGATCCCTTGATCATTATGTAGTGCCCTTCCTTGTCTCTTTTAATAGTCTTTACTTTCAAGTCTAATTTGTCTGATATGAGTATTGCTACTCCAGCTTTCTTTTGACTTCCATTTGCATGGAATATCTTTTTCCATCCCTTGACTTTCAGTCTATATGTATCCCTTGGTCTGAAGTGGGTTTCTTGTAGGCAGCATATAGAAGGGTCTTGTTTTTGTATCCATTCAGCCAGTCTGTGTCTTTTGGTTGGAGCATTTAATCCATTTACATTTAAAGTGATTATTGACATGTGTGTTCCAATGACCATTTTCTGAATTGTTTTGGGTTTGTATTTGTAGGTGTTTTCCTTTTCTTGTGTTTCCTACTTAGAGAAGTTCCTTTAGCACTTGTTGTAAGGCTGGTTTGGTGGTGCTGAATTCTCTTAACTTTTGTTTGTCTGGAAAGCTTTTGATTTCTCCCTCAAATCTGAATGAGATTCTTGCTGGGTAGAGTATTCTTGGCTGTAGGTTTCTCTCTTTGAGGACTTTCAGTATATCCTGCCATTCCCTTCTGGCCTGCAGAGTTTCTGTAGAAAGGTCAGCTGTTATCCTGATGGGTTTTCCCTTATATGTTGTTTGTTGCTTTTCTCTTGCTGCTTTTAATATTTTTTCTTTGTGTTGAATTGTCGTTAGTTTGATTAATATGTGTCTTGGTGTATTTCTCCTTGGGTTTATTCTGTATGGGACTCTCTGTGCTTCTTGGACTTGGTGAATTATTTCCTTTCCCATGTTGGGGAAGTTTTCCACTAGAACCTCTTCAAATATTTTCACAGACCCTTTCTTGTTTTCTTCTTCTTCTTGGATGCCTATAATTCGAATGTTGGTACGTTTAAGGTTATCACTGAGGTCTCTGAGGCTGTCTTCTAGTCTTTTTATTTTTTTATCTTTTTCCTGCTCTGTGGCGTTTATTTCTTCCATTCTATCTTCCAACTCACTTATTCGTTCTTCTGCCTCAGTCATTCTGCTGGTTAGAGCATCTAGAGTATTTTTAATTTCAGTTATTTTGTTATCCATTGCTGTTTGTTTTTCTGAGTTCTTATGAACTGTTTCTTGTACTTTCTCTAATTTGTTATCGAGATTTTGTATCATTTTTACTATCATTACTCTAAATTCTTTTTCAGGCATTTTTCCTATTTCCTCCTCATTTATTTGGTCTTGTGGGTTTTTTTCCTGCTCCTTTGCCTGCATGGTGTTTCTTTGTTTCCTCATGGTTGTCCAAGCTTTTGGGGTTGCTTGTCCTGGTGATAGAGGTGTTTATAGAAGACTGTCCAAGCCTCAGACTAATGTCCAAGTATTGGAGTAGACGAATATTCAGTCTAGGAAACACATACATGTATAAGACACACAATTATTGAATCCGTTAGGACATAAGGCTCTAGAAAGACCTGACAGAACCCCAGTGTGCTATCAGATATTCAGAGAGAAACCCAGTAGAAATTGACAACTGAAACAGAACAAATCAGAGACAAAAGCAAAAGCAAACAAACAACAAATAACACCCTACACATACAAACATCAATCCAGGGAGATTTTGTAAGCTAGGATCAAATATAGAAATGAGCTGGAGTACCACCAGAGAGAATGGAGATTCTCAGAATGTAATTAGACAACTGTACTAAGAACTAAGATAAAGACAAAAGCCTAATATTAGTACCAAGGCAGTGCATCATCTGGAGAATAGAGCAAGGAGTCTGAGCAGACCGATAGTGTTGCTTATAAGTATGTTAAGATAAAATACACTTAAAATGGCTGGAAGAAAGGGGAACAGAAGAGCGTAATGTGGTTGGAAATATGCAAAGAAAAAGAAAGGAATAGAAGTGTATAAAAGAAAGGGATGAAAGGAAAGTATGAAAGATATATTGTCCGTACTACCAAAAACTTAGCTAGATATAGAAGTATTTTAAAAGGCAAGAAAAAAAAAAAAAAAGAGTAAAAAATATCCTTATAAAATTATGTTGTAAAACTTGTAGATCCCTTAGGGCTAAGATCGTATTTAATAAATGGAAAAAAAAAAAAAAAAATCCAGAGCTGATCCCCGAATGGACCAGTTCAATAGGTATTGATACTACTATTTCTGTTTCCTTAGCGTCTCAGCTGTAAGTGTCCTTTTCCTTGCCTTGGGTTTTTTTTTTTTTGCGTTATTCTGTGACCAGCAGAGGTTCCTTTATTGTTCGTCTGTAAGCCTTGGTGTGTGGGGAGGGAGAGGGTGCAATAGTGGCTCCTTCTCCTGGGAGGGAGTGAGCAGTGGCGCACTGTTGCTTCAGTCAGGCTTGGAGGTGCCTGTTGCAGAGGGCGCTGGTGGCTCAGGCGTACACAGAAAGTCTTAGAGTTGGGCCTCTCTCGGGGTTTTTTCTTTTTGATGCTGTTTTTTTTTTTTTTTTTTTCTCTCGGCAGCCTCCCTGCTGCTGGCGTTGCAAGGAGTTTTAATCTAGCTCCGCCCGAGCGCCTGAGGGTGCTTGTTATCCCTGAGCGCCTTATGTGGCCCCGCAGGGCGTCTCTCCGCTGCCTGTTGCAGAGGCGCAGAAAGAGAGAGAGAGGCTATGCACGCGGCTCCTCCCCCCCGCCCTGGAGCCTGCAGCCTCCAGCCGCCATCATGGCTGGGCAGCTCTCAGGGATCGGCACTCCTCTCCGCGGACCTCCTCCCTCCTGTCCTCTCGGTCCGTCACCCTACCGGCAACAATGTTTCTCCCCCTGAACCAGCTCTCCGGTTCCCACGCTCCCGCTCCTGGACCCTCCGTTCAGCCGCGGATCGATGTCTCGGTCCGGGAACGCTGAGCTGCGCTGCGGACCCTCCGTATGTTTCTCACTCCCTCCTGTCTGCCACAGCTCCGCCGCTTCACCCTCTTTGAGCCCTCGTAGATGCCTCCCTACCGGCTATGTCAGGTTCTCCGCAGCCCTTTCTGGTGTCCGAGGCCGTCTGCTGGTGTTCAGCTGGTTCTCTGTGGGAATGACTGTGTCCTTCCGTGCATTCCCAATGCATCTGTGGAGAGGGATGCACTCCACGTCTCTCTACTTCGCCGCCATCTTTTTTTCCAGCTGTAGTTTATTTTACAGATGAGGAAACTAAGGTTTAAAGAATTTCCTTAAGAGCATAGTGATAAGTGGCAGTGTGCACATTTCATGCCTGCATTGCTTCACAGTTGGGGGCAAAATATCTTCAAATGAAAAGAGTCTGAGAGTTAGGTATCATGGCATAGTTAAAAAAAAGGGCATATTTCCATGTTCAGGGATGATCAGAGCAGATGCCACTGATACTTTTTAACTGACACCCCCCTGCCTTTGCCAAATGTGAGAAGCTCTCTGGTGTTGGGATGTTGGGGCTATTTCCAGTTGACCTACAGTTGGAATTTGCTTTGATGTTTGCCTGGGTCCTGTTGTTGGACTGAGTCTTCACCATCACAGTGATTCCTATTACATATAAAACTACTTTGTACACAATTGTGTCCATAAACATAAAGACTAGATTTAAGGAGTTTTGAGCACCGTGTTTATGAAATGTGAAGATAATTGATTCTCAAGCAGGCACACTGTGATTTAACAGTAAAGAAATGAGTTTTATGTGATACCTTCTTCTATACATATATTTGCAATATTGTAAGTCATCCAATTCATGTGTTTACCAATTTACATTTAATCTTGCACTGACTAGTACTAAACAAATGCCAATGCCCTTCTTAATTCTGAAATTAGCATGGAGTAATAACAATAAAACGAAACACTCTAAGCCCACCTTTAAAATGCAAGTTATAAAATTTCACTTGGCTAAGGATAAGGGGAGAGAAATCATGTTTTATGGTTTTGATTTAGACTAAGATATTTGTTTTACAACTACGAAATTAAAGCCATGCACCTTTTCTAAAGTGTAAGAGAAAAACTAAAGCCACTTTTGTAAGTTTAGCAGTGCTTTTTGCACATACAATTTCTCCTGTCCTGATGGCAGTTAACAACTGATGGCTTTGAAGTATCAGACAGAGCCTACTTGGACCCCCACACGTGCTGGTGTCACTTTCTCTGTTAGGCCCTCCTTGTCTGGGTCTGCTCGTTTGGTTATTTTTCCTTTTCTATTTCTGCAGAATTTGTTTTTATCTTACCTTTAATTATTGCATGTACTAAGCTATGGTATAATGATTTGTTTTAGTATTTCTTGATCCCAGTATTTGTTTCTTGAGAGTAGGCCTATATTTTATTCATATTTTTAATCTCTAGTACATAACCCAGTCTCAGACATACAGCAAATAATTAATGTCTGGATTGAATGAATATGATAATTATATTTTGATTTTAAAAAATATGTGTAAGATTGAAATCACCAGTACAGTGAACTCCATGCAAAAAGTATTTATTTTAAAACAGTTCAGTTTGGAATTAAAATGTGTTCTTTGGTTATTTTATTTTAACAAGAAGAAAAAAAATTTGGGGAAACTGCTTTCTACTGTGGGATGTTATATACTTGATTAAATAATTCCCTTGCTTTTAAATTACCCACTTTGTTGTTACAGAAAAATTGTAGAGCACTGTAATTTTGGAATAAATCTAGAGTGCTTCAGGCAATTCATGTAACTGAATATAAAGGTTTTATACTGTTTAATCCTAGAGTAATTTTTAGTTGCTTATAACCGCTTAACATTTTTTAAACAACCTTACAAATCTTGCCAGAGTTGCTGTTCTTCATTGAGGTATGTAGCAAGTTTGAATTTGGAAATGCATTTGTGTTTCAAATTTAAATAAGGAAATTATTTTGGAAAGGGAATCATGTTTACATTTGAGGAATTTGGAGATGATGAAAATAAAAACAACTATATACCTATATCTATTATCTATATATTCCAATAGGTATATATTTAAAAGAAATATTCTTGGTTAAAGATTAGATACACTATAGGAATTTTAACCCCAAGAGGAAAATATTGCAATATATTTTTAGAATGAAATTGGGCAGTCTTTGTAAATGAAAGGAAGCCAGTGTATAATTAATGATAGCAGACACTATGATGAATTTGAATATAATTTTAGCATCTTAATCTAAGTAGCATGAACTCTATTGAAAATTGAAACTTTTTCTTATTTCATAGTATGTGTGTGTGCACACGTGCATTTCTGTCTAAGAAGTCAAAGATTTATGCACATGATTGTTTGTTGATAGGAATGATAGAGATTATATGGAGTTCTGCCTTAAAATTTTTTTTCTCTCTCTTATAACCAAGGCATCAAATTAGTTTGTGGTTGAGTTTAAGAAAAAGTTTGGGGAATAATTTCTAGGCTACCATAATGGTGGAATTAGGTGACATCTTTATTACCCCATGAACTGGAGGATCAGAGTCATTGGCCTTGATTTCTGTGTTTTCTGTAGGTCCCCCTAACAAGGAATTCTAATGACATTGAAAATGGAGGAATAAGATGCTTCATTATCATCTCTAGCATCATTGCCTTAATTTGGGCTTTCTCTGTTTCTCATCTACATTGCTGAAAGAGCCTCCCTACTGGTCTGTATTCCTTTTATCTTGCTCCCTAGGCTCCCTATTTCTTTCTTCCTTCCATTCTTCATTCTGCTACTTTAATCTTTCAAAGCACAAATCTGATCATGTCTTTGCCCTGCTTAAAATTCCTCATGGCTCCCATCACTTGTAAGAAGAATAACAAGGCTTATATAAGTCTCTGGCCTGCTTAACTCTCTGATCTGATCTTACTTCAGACCCCAGGTTGAAACAATACCTTGTCATGCTTCTACCTGTACAATAATATATACTTTCCCTCAGTTTTTCATTTAACCAACTCCTACTCTTTCAAAATTTAATTCAGGCTCACTTTTTTGGTGGGAGGACTTAGAAACCAATTACACCTACCTCCTGTCTCATGCCCCAGTCCTAAGTATGCTTTTTATGTGAAACTATAAGACCCTTTGTGTGCTTCTATCATGACACTTATAGTCGTAATTTTTTGTCTATTTCTTTCACTAGACTGTGAGCTCCTTGAGATCCAGAACTTCTTTTATCTTCTCGTCTGTGATGCCTGGCATAACTTCTGTTTATTTAGAATCCTAAAGACTCAAAGGGATGTTTAGTATTTATTGTATTTGACTCTGTTTTGCAGATAGCTACTGGTCCAAAGGCTAGTGCCACTTTGTAGTAGAACAAGTAGTAACAGTTGTCAATTTGATTTTCTAATCTCTTTATAGTTGGTAAATGTTTGCTTTTATCTGTTGACATAGATTTAAGGTTGACTGAGGTGTATTCAAAATTCATTTTTCCTCCTTCCTTGATGTTTCCTTAAATGAGTCTTCATGTGTGTAAATGTGGTGAGTATGGTATTTACCTTTGAATAGGAATTTTGTGATTATTCAGATTTGTATTTTAAGAATTCTAATATGACTTATTACTTATGATAATAACTACATTTATTGGGCATATTTTATGAGTGACTCTGTTGAATTCTTTGTATATAGTATTTTACTTAATTGTCAAAACAATCTTGTTAAGTCAATGTGGTTAAACTTCATCACACAGATGAGGAAACTAATGCTTATAAAATAAAATTTCTTGCTTCAGTTTACACTGAGTTCTTAACTATTCTGTCTCCCTGTTGCATTTATGACTGTGATTGCAAATAATAATTTGAAAGCCATAAGTTCCTCTCAAGTTTTTAAAAACCTTCTTACAATGCACATTTCAGTTAGGCTTAACTTGAGAGTACAGTTGCAAAATAATGTGTTATAATGCCAAGTTTTACTGGCTTTTTATTCCGTTAAAATATATTAATAGGTTAAAGTTAGATTCTCTTTCTCTTCTCTCTCCTGTCTCCTCCCTCCCTTCCTCTTTCCCTCCCTCCCTCCCTCCTTCTCTCTCTCTCTCTTTCTCTCTCTCCCCTCTGTAACTTATTTGTTGAATAGATTGAATTGTTTCTCCTATTAATTTCCATGGTCTAGATTTTGCTCATTACATCCCCATGGTGTCTTATAGGTGTGTTCCTCTGTCCTTAAAATTTGAAAATTTGTAGTTAGATCTAGAAACTTTATCAGATTCAGGTTTGATTTTTTTGGCAAGACAGCTTCACAGCTGGTGTTGTGTACTTCTTCTGTAAGGAGGTACATGGTGCCTGGTTGTCTGTCTTTGTGTTGTCAATAGCCGTTGATGACCATTGCCTGGATCATTATTTTATTGGAGATTCAAAATGGTTATATTCTGATTTTGTCATTTCTTTATTATATATTAATTGAAATTCATCTAAAAGAATAGATCTTTAAGAAATTATAAGCTATTTGGTTACCCAGAGATACAGTTCATATGGGAAAGGCAGGATGAATGCTTGGTTCTCTATTTGTTTTCTAAACACAGAGTTGGTTCCCTAGAATCCTCCAAAGATGACAAATTAGTTTTTTTCTTAAGAACTTTTATTGAGATGTAATTGACATACAATAAACTGCATATATTTAAAGTATGCAATTTGATTTTTTTTTCTTACTAGTAATGTGTATATGGCAATCCCCACTTCCCAATTCATCCCACCCCAACCCCCCCTGCCCCGTTTTCCCCCCTTGGTGTCCATATTTTTGTTCTCTCCATCTGTTAGTTGTTGTTTTTGTTGTTTTCATATTATTATGATATCATGGATTTATATATTTGATGCATTTTAATTTATTGAAGTTATTTTTATTAATGCTAAAAATCATACCATACCATTTTTGGCCAAGGGAACTGTTTCAAGTTTGTGCTCCCAACCCCCGCCCCCTTTTTTTCTCAGATCTTTATTGGAGTATAATTGCTTTACACTGTTGCACCAGTTTCCACTGTATAAAAAAGTGAATCAGCTGTATTTATATATATATATATCCCCATATCCCCTCCCTCGTGAGCCTCCCTCCCACTGTCCCTATCCCACCCCTCTAGATCATCACCCGTCATCAAGTTGATCTCCCTGTGTTATACAGCTGCTTCCCACTAGCCATCTTTTGACAAAGCTCCAGTAGTCCCTGTCAGCTTTCTTGCTTTCTGTTATGAGATATTCCAGCCATATCTGTATATTTCCCCTTCCAGAATTGGAATAAGTGATTTCTTTAAAGGAGCAGATTTCTTTTTTTGGTGGGAAATGGCATTTGAAGATCACAGTCTGGGTGCTAGTGATGTTCATTGCTTGGTTATTGCTTCTGGTTTGTTTTGGTGGATAGAGCTAGGAAATAAATAAAAATAATTTTTAAAGATAAAATATAGGTTCATGTTGGTACTTCCAATTCATATTTAGAATTACAGGATTTACTTATCCTCATTTATCTTATATATACACACCCATGTGCATGTGTTCTGGAACTGCCATAGTTATTGGTTCTCAGATGTTTTTCTTTCCCAAGGTAACCAAAGGTACAACACAGTCCCTTTTGGCTTTGTGGCAGGGATTTTCATTCTCAAGGGAAAAAAGAGATGGAGACCCTATAGGTTCTCATTGGTAAATGTTAGTGCAGTTTGAAAAACTATCCTTACCCTCATTTTTTTGAGGGTTAGCACTCCAGAAGAGGAAAATTTTTCCTGAGAACTCTCCTCAATATTCTATAATAACCTAAATGGAAAAAGTACTTGAAAAAAAATAGATACATCTGTATGTATAACTGAATCACTTTGCTGTACACCTGAAACTAACACAACATTGTTCATCAACTCTACTGCAATATAAAATAAAAAATTAAAAAAAGAAATTTAACCAATAGTTAATAATCTTATAAAACAGAAAATTAAAAAAAAAAGGATTTTTTTTCAGGAGAATTTTTGGATATTAGCATGGGAGATCTTTTTTTTTCTTTGTTTTTTAAAAAAAATTTTATTGGAGCATGCCATGAACTGTATATTTAAAAATAGTTAAAGTGGTAAATTTTACATTGTGTATGTTTTACTACAATTTTAAAAAACACATACAGCATCAAAAAAAAAAGAGGGATGAAATAAATTTCAAAAAGCTATGATGAGTAATAATACAGTATGCAGTTTGTTTAGAGTCCTTAAAACCTTCAATCTTTACTTAGTTGAAGCAATTAAAATAAAATAAATATTAATTTGAAATAAAAATCTTATAGTTGGATTCAATTATCTTTATTCAAATTCAGAAACTTTTCATTTCCTTTATTCTAGAAGATATACTCACAAAAGGAAGAGGGAGAAGTTTTGTGTATCTTTAAGTCTCTTGTTTTGAGGTTGTACTTGATTTTGGGTTGGGGTATGCTGAGGGCGGTGAGGACAGAGAATTAAAATTGAGAATGAAAGAAAAGTTAGGCTTTATTTTTAAAACTGTTTTAAAGAAGTAAGTAGTTTAGATGCTTGGAAAATTGGAATTAGTGAGTCCTGCAAAGGAAACTGGAATAACTTTTTGAATTAAAATTAATTACTTGTCTTTAGGATTTTGACTTGTAATTTAAACATAAGAGATTTATTTTGTCTACATCAGGGTTTCTTACCCTTGGCACTGTTGACATTTTGGTCTGGATAATGCTTTGTTGTGGAGGCTGCCTGGTTCTGTTGCAGGATGTTTAGCAGCAATCCCTGTCTCTACCCATTAGATACCAGTAGCACCCTCCCCCACCCAGTGTGACAACCACTTGGGGGACAAAATCACCTCCGCTGCTCTCATTATAGGATTAATATTAACAAAAATTAAGGACTGTATTTTACATATAACTTATACACCTCATTTCTTCTCCTATTACAGCTGTTAGGTCTGAATCAGAATTTAATATGTGTCTCTTTTGAACAAACCATGAAAAGTCATAAATTCATAGATTAGCCCTTTGGTACTACACATTTTTTTTTTTGGAAGGAGTTACCAATACCAAGCTTTCTGATTTATGTTTCATACTCAAATGTTTTAATTATTGCTTTAAAATTACTTCTGTTTTAAATTATAAAGGCCACATATAATTTGCACAAACTTTGGAAAAATACAGGAAATTATTCAGAAGGAAATTTAAATTACCTTTAATCTTAAAATTTAGACAAAAACAGAAATACGTGAACTTGTAAATCAAGTATTGATGAAAATGCACTGTGATTTTGGTGAACATTTAGAGACACTAGATTACAATAGAGTCCTCCCTTTTGGGGTTAAAAATGGCAACGACTGTAAACAATTCTTGATTTTTTTAAGAAATAAAGGTGCTGAGCTCACCAGTATTTTCACTTAGCTTAATTTTGACTGAATTGTATAAATAATTGTGATAGCATTATGTATGAGGATATCTGAGAGATTATAAAAGTTTTGTTTATGAATGAATTATCCATTTGAGAGGTTAACAGTAATTTCCTCATATGTGTGTAAAGTACCTTCTTATATAACACTTTAAAGCTTTCAACTGTTCATATATACTATATAGCCTAGGTGTATATGTTTATAAATGTGTGTATATATCTATATGTATTTGTATCTGTTTCTAATTTTATAAACAATAAAATCTAGGTTTGAACAGAAGCCATAGTCTTTGCTATATAATTGAAAAAACATGTGTTTCCATGTAGGCAAACCTAAGAAAAGTAGTAACTCTCAAACAATTCATCTATTTAGAAAATGCTTTCAGGACTTTATGTGTTAAATCCATAATTCTATTACAGTTATTGAATTTTGTAACGAGAAGCATTTGTTCATTGACTTAAACTTTAACAGAATTTAACAATTAGAAATTAGAATGATGCATGCCGTGTGTATTGGAGAAATAGAGGAGATTGAGAAATGAGACATTGTCTGGAAAACTGAAATAATCTTATAGGTGAAATCTGAATCTTGGCGTTGATAATTTAGGTGGTTATTGATGATGCTGAAATATTAATTTATTTTTGTTTGTATTATTTTCTTTTAGAATGTACCATAGCAGTTTTGACTGATTTCAATTAGTTAGTAAAATGTTACCAAGTTGCAAATACATTTTTATAAATTACAAATGATCTGTTCAGAATATTATTTATTTTATCTAGGAGAGGGGCAGTTTTCATTTTTAACTTTTTGCTTTCTCATTTTGGAGTCATTAGAGATTTATTGACTAATGGCTTATTTTATTTTATGTGATATTAAAGCATATGAACTTTCTATAAGGAGGAACAGCATTGTGTTTCATACGTTAATTTATGTTTTTGTTAGACCAATCATTTTTTTTTTTAAATAAAAGCTACTCAGATTGTATAACTGGCATCCCAAAATATGAAGTCAGTAAAAAGCTATTAAAATATCTTGGAGAGTGTGTTTGATTTAAGAGGGAAAAAACAAGGCAACGGCAGATGTTGTTTCTTTTTCTTGTGTTAAAGATATCTTCTAATAAAGGCTATTAACTTTGAAATATTTATTTTCTCTCCAAATGCTAAGAAAAACATATTTTGATTGCAGGTTATGGTTATGTGTCTGTTACTGTGCCAGTTTCCTTCACATGTTTCCGTTTAATTCTTTTTTTTTTTTAATTAATTTATTTATTGGCTGTATTGGGTCTTCGCTGCTACACACGAGCTTTCTCTACTTGTGAGAGCGGGGGCTACTCTTTGTTGGGGGTGTGCGGGCTTCTTTTTTTTTTTTTTTTATTATTATTTTATTTTATTTTTTTGGGGGGGTACACCAGGTTCAATCAACTGTTTTTATACACATATCCCCATATTCCCTCCCTTCCTTGACGCCCCCCCCGATTCCCCCCCACCCTCCCTGCCCCATGTGCGGGCTTCTTATTGCAGTAGCTTCTCTTGTTGTGGAGCATGGGCTCTAGGCACGCTGGCTTCAGTAGTTGTGGCACACGGGCATAGTTGCTCCGCGGCATGTGGAATCTTCCCAGCTCAGGGCTTGAAACTGTGTCCCCTGCACTGGCAGACAGATTCTTAACCACTGCACCACCAAGGAAGCCCTCTGTTTAATTCTTGAAAAAACCTGTGAAGTAGATATTCCCATTCTACAGATTAGGAAATTGACAGTCAGAATTCTGTATAGTTACATATATTTATATATATATATAGGTATATATGTGTATGTGTATATACCTATACTTATATATACATATACATATATACACACATATATATTAAAAGATTTGAAAATTTCAAGGCTTAAATCTCATAATGGTAATCTCAAGGGAATAGAGAAAAATAAAGTTTTTGGGAAATACTGATGTTTTTCAACATTCATTGTATCATCAGATGAATTTTTTTGCATGGACAATAATAGAAGTCATGGTTTTATTATGTAATCTCATTTTTTTCCTCCTTGACTTTGTCATTGCTGATATATTTTGGTTTTAAATTTGACATGTGACAAGTATATTTTAATATTTTGTTAGAGGAATGCCATCATGTAAGGAATTTTATCTGTTATCTCAGAACATGGACATTTTACTTTTGAAAAGTATATTTTACTTTTTTGGGAAATAAGAATTTTGCATTTGGTGGCATTGGATAGTTTGTGGACTCACTTGTTTTTCTGCATGAGAATATCTATTTTTCTATTCTCCTTTCCTCTTTCTTTCTTTAAGACAGGTTTCAGATCTGAGGTCTTTTGAAAATCCGCTTGAGGTAGGTCATGAAGGACTTGACTTTTTCTTCAGCAGGAGGTGGCAATCTTAGTACATTTACTTCTAATTAAAACCAGAACCCAGTGTTTCACTAGGGAATTTATTATTACTTTCAAGCAATGAGTATTTTGAACTTGGGAGTGGAGTTTTCTCTTATAAAGCTTAAGGTGCATTAGGGCCTCAGGATTTAAAAAAATTGTTGACTGCCCATAGTGCATTAAAAAGGTTAAAAGTCATCATTTTAATAGTTAGTTTTGTGGCATTCTCTTTCATTATAATGCTTGTTTTATGGGTTTTATAAAGGTGCATTAAAATGCCACAGCTTCTGTTAGAATGATGTTAAATTAAGTTCTTGGCTTCACTGGCAGCTTTTTTGTCCTTTACAAAATTGATTGGCCTTTTAAAGTTATACACATGACTGAAGATGGAAATTTTTGTGCACTGGCAGATGCAAAGCAACTGAGGTTGTGTGTACATATACAGGAATGAAGTAGGAAGTGAAGTAGAAGGTGAAGTAGAAAAGTGAAGGTGCTTACCTGGGCAATTCAGGTTCTTAACTAACTTTACCTGAAATACTTGGCTATTTTCTCTTGTCATATATTTTTCACTTTACTTTGTGTGACTAGAAACTGTATTAACAATTATTTATTCATAAACTTTAGATATATAGCTCTTTGTAAAGAAACCGCTTTAAGAATTTTTTTCCTTATTACTCTACTACCATATTAATTGTTTACAGATTAGAGAATTCAGTTAAATGAATAAAAAATAATTATACAGTGGGTTACTGTTAAATTTTATGACTAATTGTGATCAGTGACTTTTGTATATTCATTTATATATACATATATACTTTAAACAAAATGGGTAATAGTATTCATTCCTGGCCATTTTGCCTTATAAATTGTGACTGTCTTTCCATGTTAATGAGTATAAATCTACTTCATCATTTTTAATGGCATAGAATTTGTTTTATGCATACATGTAAGTTGACTGTTGAACAACATGGGTTTGAACTACGTGGGTCCATTTATACTTGGAGTGTATTTAATGAATACATACTGTAGTACTACATGATTCTAGGTTGGTTGAATCTGCTCATGTGGAACCATGAATATAGAGGATTGATTGTAAAATTATACTTGGAGTTTAGACTGTGTGGAGGGTCAGCGCCACAACCCCTGTTTGTGTCTAAGGGTCAACAGTACATCATAATTAATTTCTGTTGGTACATACACTACCTAATGCTTTTAATATTTTTTTATAAATCATTGAATGTATTTGTAATTCTTTATATATTTATTAAAAACATAAATACGTCCTTATTTTTAAAAAAAGAATAAAAGTCCCTTGGTTATTTCCTTACTGCCTATGAAATTTCACTCTTCTCTCAAGGTAAGTTGCTTGGTGAACAACCTTGCACTTGCGTACATTATTCAATGCATTTATAAACATATTTGGTTTTATTTTATTTTGTTTCATGTCAATGGTATCACTCTCTATATTTTCATCTACAACTTGCTCATTTCATTTACAGGGATGTGTTTCTATGTCCAAACATATAGACTTACCTCATTCTTGTATGGGCTTCATAGAATTCTATATGTGGATGTTTCATAATTTATTTAGCCATGGAGATTGCATCCAAAATTTACTATTGTGGGCAGTCTCTTTTTGCATTGGCTCACTCTTCTTTGATATACAACCCCAGAGTAAAGCTCACAGGCGACTATTCCATTGGACTGACTGTGGCATGTATCTTATTATTTATGTTTTATTATACTTAGGAGTACAGTTGTACTTGTTGATCTTATGATGGAGAATAGAGGCAGTTGGCTAAACGTTCTAGAAAATTTGAAGTTTGATCAAATAAGTTGAGCACAGGAGTTTCCTCACTTCTGGTACTACAGTTATCTCAGTACATTCTTTAACAGTGATTTTAATTAACCTTCTCACTGAAAGCCCATTTGAGTAATGGAAGAGTTCCAGAAAGCTACTGAAGAAAACCCATGGCTATTAGCAGGAATGAAAAATCAATAAGATTTAGTCAGACAAATATTTTTTGAATGCTTATTATTCCTTCCCCAAGGATCTTTCCACATGGCTGGAGAGATGAGAGTAACATACATCAATCTGATAATGATACTGAACAACAGAAGTCATTGTGTAACATTTTCTGCTGATTAATTTTGAACCCAGTCTGGGAGCTGGTGGACTTGAGCCACAGGTATTCTACTCTTGATGGCCTTTAAAGTCTTTATCATCTTCTAGAGAAATAACATTGTTATAACCTGTTTCTGACTTTTATTGGATTTTTACTGTGTGAAAATAAATTGATAAAGATTCCAAATATATCAGGTATTTCTAGGTAGGCTACTCAGTAATTACTGTTTATTCAAACTCTTATCCTGGTGAAGATCAAGATCAGTCAGAATCTGGCATTTTCGTGGCCCAGATGACATTTTATTTTACTTTATTTTTTTATAAATTTATTCATTTATTGACTGCATTGGATCTTCATTGCGGCACTTGGGCTTTCTCTACTTGTGGCGAGTGAGGGCTACTCTTTGTTGCGGTGTGCAGGCTTCTCATTGTGGTGGCTTCTCTTGTTGCAGAGCATGGGCTCTAGGTGTGCAGGCTTCAGTACTTGTGGCACACGGGCTCAGTAGTTGTGGTGCACGGGCCTAGTTGCTCCCCGGCATGTGGGATCTTCCCAGACCAGGGATCAAATCCGTGTCCCCTGCATTGGCAGGCAGATTATTAACCACTGTGCCACCAGGGAAGTCCCTCAGATGACATTTTATTATCGGTAGAAACAGGGCTTCCTTAGAAGTTGTATCAGTTACTTTATGATGAGGTGAACGCATGGTGTCTCTGTTCTCTCCTCACTTTTCTTCCCTTCTCCCTCATCCTTAAGAATAGAGAGATATTTCATGTACAGATGGCATTGTTTTATTTCATGAGATAAGAACAACCTGTTTGGAATAGACGTCTTTGTCTACTTCTGGAAAGAAGACTATAAATCAGCAATTTTAAAATTTAGGTCATCATTTTGCCAAAAGTGTTCTAACATATTTGCCTTCTTGCCAAGATTCAATTTCTTTGTTTTGTAATGTGATTTTTAAAAATGTTTGCTTGAACTTTGATCTTTATGCCCCATGGCAGAGCCAATCATTGATGGGGCCTGAGCTTCAGGAGTGGTAGGAAGTTTGATGGATACCTACTCCTTCCATTAAAAAAAATTTTTTTAAGTAACATGTTCATTTTGGAAACTTTGGATGAGGTTTATATGAGAAGGGAAATAAAATAATCTCTACTCGAAACTAAGAACTAACTAATCATTATGACTATTCTAGTGTATTTATTTTGCCTTTTTATTTTGACATAAAACCAGATTCATATTGCATTTACTCTTTTAAGGTATTTTTCTCACTTAACAATATTACAAACATTTACCAAATCAGCATTCTACTGGAATATGATTCTAAATGATTACAGAGAATTCTATGATTTACCACTTTTAGTGGAATCATTGCTAATATTTTGCTTTAAAAATACTATGGTCATTCTAAAACTTGTATGGAACCACAGAAGACCCCAAGTAGTCAAAGCAATCTTGAGAAAAAAAGAACAGAGCTGAAGAAATCATACTTCTTGATTTCAAACTACATTACAAACCTATAGCAATCAAAACAATATGGTATTGGCATAAAAACAGGTACATAAATCAATGGGGCAGAATAGAGAGCTCAGAAATTAATTTATAACAAAGGAACCAAGAATATACAATGAGGAAATGATGGTGCTGGAAAAACTGGATTGCTACATATGAAAGAATGAAACTGGATCCTTATCTTATACCGTACACAAAAATCAACTCCAAATGGATGAAAGACTTAAATGTAAGACCTGAAACCATAAAACCCCTAGAAGAAAACGTGGAGGGTAAGCTTCTTGACATTGATCATGGCAATGATTTCTTGGATTTCACACTGAAAGCAAAGGCAACAAAGAAAAAATAAACAAGTGGCATATAACAGTGTATAAGTTTAAAGCATACAGCATAAATGATCTGACTTACAGTATATTGTGAAATGATTACCACAGTAAGTTTAGTTAACATCCATCATATGATGCAAAAAAATATATATATTTCCTTGTGATGAGAACTCTTAGGATCTACTCTCCTAACAACTCTCAAATATTATATCAATAAAACTGGAAAGAATAAAAAAGAGAACATTTTTTTAGCACCACAAAAAAATCAAAAGAGAAATAGAAATACTATAAATTTTATACCCACAGAAAAATTGCCTGATGATCAAAATTGAGTAGCAAGGAGTAGCTAGCATACTTTTTCTTATTGAGAAAATGATGACCATTCAGATTTGTCATTTCTATCAGATTTTTGATAAATTATTTGGAAAGAAAAGTGAGTGGGGCCAAAAGGGACCTTTTCTTTGACTATATCGTTATAATTATTGTAACAAAAATGTATTCATGAGATTACTTGCAAATCTTAAAATAAATAATCACCGCCTAAAAAAACCCTCAAACCCTCCCCCCACCCCAAAACCAAGTGGGACTACATCAAACTAAAAGCTTCTATACAGCAAGGGAAACCATCAACAAAATGAAAAGGCAGCCTATGGAATGGGAGAAAATATTTGCAGATCATATGTCTGATAAAGAATTAATATCCAAAATACAGAAAGGACTTGTTTAACTCAATAGAAAAAAACCCCAACCAATCCAATTTAAACATGGGCAGAGGAATTGAATAGACATTTTCTCAACGAAGATACCCAGATGGCCAACAAGTACATGAAAATGTGCTCAATAATACTAATTATCAGGAAAATGCAAATCAAAACCACAATGAGATATTGTCTCACACCTGTTAGAATGGCTATCATGAAAAAGACAAGAAATAACAAGTGTTAGTGAGGATGTGGAGAAAGGGGAACCCTTATTCATTGTTGATGGGAATGTAAATTGGTGCAGCTACTATGGAAAACAGTATGGAGGTTCCTCAAACTATTAAAAATGGAACTACCATATGATCCAGCGATCCTACTTCTGGGTATATATCTAAAGGAAATGAAAGCAGGAGTTCAAAGAGCTATCTGTACTCCTTTGTTCACTGCAGCATTATTCATAATAACCAAGGTATGGAGCAACTTAAGCATCCATCAATAGATGAATGGATAAAGGAGATGTGGTAGATACACATATAATGAAACATTATTCAGCTATGAGAAAGAAGGAAGTCCTGCCATTTGTGACAACAGGGATGGATGCTGAGGGCATTATGCTAAGTGAAATAAGCCAGACAAAGAAAAACAAAATGCTGCGTTTACTTATGTGGAATCTAAAGAAAAGCTAAACTCATAGAAACAAGACAGTAGAAATTCTAACAGACACTCACAGAGGTTCAAAATACTAGTAATTATGACCATTGTATTTAATCAATTTTCTTATTTTAATTTAGCTTTATTGAGGTATAATTGACCTATAAAATTGTAAGTGTACATTGTATTTAAAGTGTACATTGTGGTGATTTGATATATGTACATATTGTTTAAGGATTCTCCCGATTTAAAACACATCCCTCAACTCACATATTTATCTTTTTTTATTTTTTTTGGGTGAGGACGTGTAAGTTCTACTCTCTTAACATTTTAATTATAAAGTGCTATCAACTACGTTTTACATTAAATCCTCAGGCCTTATTCATTTCATAGTTGAAAATTTGTATCCTTTTACCAATCTCTCCCTATTTCCTTTATCCCTGCCTCCTGGCAGCTACTTTTCTACTAAAATCCTAAGACTTTTTATTTTTTCTTTCTAAAATCCTAAACTGGGGGACTCATGGTGATGGTTGACCAGGGCTCCCTAACCTATACAGGCCTCTGCTATGGGGGTGATGGCCAGTCCTGGTGTCTGAGTGATTCCCTGGGCCCAGCAAAGGGACCATATTTCCTGACCCCTGAAGACAAGGGCTAACACCCCGAAATATGGACCCATTTTCCACTCTACCTTCATTGGCCGAGCAGCTGCTAAGAACAAAGGCTGCATCTCCCGATACCTGGCAAACAAATGCAGTATTGCCTCATGAATTGATTGCTTCTCTGAGGTACCCACCAGTGTATTTGAGGAGAAGCTTCTAGAATAAGTTGAGGAGCAGCTGTCCTTCTGTGAGACTGGAGAGATTCCATGAAAGAATCTGGATGTCATGAAGGAGGCAATGGTTCAGAGGAAGTGGCTGCTGAGATTACTAGGAAGCTGGACAAACAGGAGAAGTAACGCTTGAAGAAAGAAAAGAAACAGTTGGCTGCAGTTTCTTGGCATCTTCAGAAAACAGCAGTAGTACTGCAGAGGGGTATGAGGAGACAAGTGAAAGACCCAAGAAGAAGAAAAAGCAAAAGCCCTAGGAGGCTCCTCAGAAGAATGAAATGGAAGACCTATCTGTCTCCTTCTCTAAACCTAAGAAAAAGAAATCTTTTTCCAAGGAGGAGCTGGTTGGTAGTGATCTTGAAGAGACAGCTGGCAGTGGACGTCTTCCCAAGAGGAAGAAATCTTTGCCCAAAGAGTAACCAGGAAACAAGAGTGTCCCCAAGAAAAAAGAGGAAATTTTCTTCCATGGAGGAGCCACTCAGCAGTGGACCTGAAGAGGCTGCTGCCTGCAAGAGCAGCAGCTCCAAGAAAAAAGAAAAAGCTATCCCAGGAAAATTAGAATGGACATATCCCATAACTTGCAGAAATATTTCCCAGTCCATCCCCTATAGCCTAATAAAAATAAAAACAAATTAAAAAAACCCTAAGACTAGATACTTGAGACAAAAAGCTTTTGATACACATTATAAATTGCTTTATGTCAGGGAGATGGGCCAAATATACCCTTTTCTCAGCTATGTGTAATATCTGTGCCAACATCATGTATTATCATTTTTTAAAAAGTTCAAAATCTCCGTTTAATGGGCAAAAGTGATATGTTATATTTTCATAATTTGAAATAGTAACAAAAAATATTTATTGGGCACTTGCTAGGTGCTACCACCTAAGACTAAGTATTTAACCTTAACTTTCCCATTTAATTCTCAAAGCAACCCTGTAAGTTAGGTCATTATTTTCATTTCACGCACAAGAAAATTTAGGCTTGGCAAGATTAAGCAGTTTGCCCAAGGTTGTGTCCTGTGAACGATAGGCTTTTAACTTTTAACTTTGTTCATTTACTTAATGGTACAAATACTTTAATTTTTTATGACGTTAAATGTTTCAATCTTTTTTGTTATGGCTTCTGATCTTTGTATCATTCTGATGAAGACCTGTCCTACACTATGATTCTAAAATATTTTCATATGTTTTCTTAACTTTTCTGGAATTTATTTTTAGATATCTTGTATAGTAGGGCTCTAATTTAATTTTTTTCCCAAATATATATCCTGTTGTCCAAGCACCATTTATGAATATTCTTTTTATAAGTTGAAATGCTAATTTTCTCATATACTAAATTCCTGTATAATCATTAATTTGCTCTTAGACTCTATTCCTTTTCCTTGATTCATTTGTCCATAAATAGTGTATCTATAAAGAATGCCAATACTGTATTTAAAAAAATTAATGTATAATATGTTTTGATATGTGGGAGGAGTAATCATTCTTTATTGGTCTTGTTTTTAAATATGTATAGGTTATTCTTGCTTTTTTTTCACTTTCAGGTTTGAAAAATAGTTTATTTGGTCCTTTTAAAAAAGCTGCTTGGTATGTAAAGCAATTATATTCCAATAAAAAAAATAAAAAAGCTGCTTGGTGATTGATAAAATCTTTTGTTTATATTTTTAATACCTGTTTTTATTTCTTTGAACGTAAAATATAGTACTTTTATCCTCTGTTGATAATTTCACTAAATGAAGTCTTTGCAGTTCCGATTCTGCTCTCTATTTTTTTTGCTATCTCTTGCTCATATTGCCTCCAATTCCTTGTGTATTGTGATTTTTGCCTGTGAGGTCATTTTCTTGAAACTTTATCCATGGGAACGATTGGTGTGTTCCTTCAAAGATTTGAACTTTCTTTTGTCAGGGGCTTGGTGGTACTTCTAACCCAGGGTCACTTTATACTAACTCCACAGATTGTGGCTTCTTGGGCAAGTCAGTAGAGTGAATTTGCTCTGAAAACCAACATTAAGATCAGCTTGGGGTTTGTGAATTCTTTTTTTGTTTTTTTTTTTTTTGTTTTTTTTTTTTTTTTTTATTTTGGGTTTGTGAATTCTTAGCAGAGATTTTTTTTTTTCCTTCATCTCATTCCAAGTTTTGAGATAGGCATTTTACTTTGCTTTCTCTTGGGCTTGGGAGTGGTAGGGGGAATGCTGTTTCTAAGTTCTCCTTTCACTAAGGGTAGAGCCCTTTGTGCCAGGGGAAGAAAGATAATGTGTAGAATCAATTGAATTTCCCTCTTAGAGTGGGCCCCAAGGTTTTTCTCCTTTACCATATGTCATTCTGAGACTAAGAAAACTGATGCTGAGGGTATATGGTTTAGGAGAATGCCCCAGGGGCTCTGTTTACCTTTGTGGGTTCTCACTTTCACTTAGTGTTTGCCTCCTGAATTTTATTTACCTTTTTTAAGGGGAGGCAGCATATTGAAGTACTCAAAATGCTGCTTTTAACAAAGAGTTTATTCAGTAATGTTTAGGGGGAGAATCAGAGTTTTATCTGCTGTTATCCTCATCTACTTATTTTATAATTTGTTTAGTTTTATTTACCTTTGCAAACAATCCTTTTGGAAATGACAAGAATAAATAAATTATCGCAAATAATTCACCAAGCAGCTATATCAAGTTTTGTCTGCCAAAGTGAAATATTTAACATTTTATATTTAAATCCGATGTTATTTATAAGCATACCAAGTGCATTTGTGATGTTAGGCATTGTGAAATTTGAAATCAGAAAGGAACTTAGAGAGCATGTCATTAAAGTATCTCTTTATGCATAGTTTTCAGCTGGAGCAGCAGACTGAAGATTAGAAGATGTATAGGGTTGAATTCTGCCTCTGCCATTTACCACCTGTGTGTCCTTAGCAAACTGTCAGACTTTCCTGAGCCTTAGGTCTCTCTGCAGTCAAATGAGAACAATAGTTCTTGATCTTCCCAAGTTACAGAATAGTTGCTGGAGTTAGATGTTAATAATATATGGGCCAGTGCTTGTAACCTGCTATTATTGTTAATTTTGAAGTCTTTAATTTGCTTCTATTAATCTCATAAGATTTCTACCTTTGTTCTATGTAACCTCTTGAAACCCACCTCATTTCTTTAGCCTTCTTTAATTTCTTTTTTGTTTGACATTCTAGCTCAGTTAACCTTTAGAGCATAGAGCAGACACCAAGAAATTTGAAAACTGGTTTGAAAAGATTTATTGAAATATACATGGAGTGTTATCTAGTTATGCATGTCTTTCACATTTATATCAGATGGAGCTATATTCCACTCTTTTAGGATAGAAAGTAAAACTAGTCTTTGATAGAGAATAGTAAAAGCCAATGTGATATCCAGTCAGTGTTGGCAAGATTTTTGAAGTCAGTTGCCTTTTGATAGGATTGATTCTTTGTCTACTTGTCAGCAGAGGGAGCCTTTGTCTTACTTTGGTGAGTTTGTAAAAAGCCAACATATTATGTTAAATGCTTGTTTTCTCACCTAACCTAGGCCTGAATAGGTTTTGGAACCAGTTTTTCCTTTCTTCTTATAGAGGGAAAACTTTTTGTGTTTGTTTTTTGAGTTTCCTTATACTAGTGGTATTTAAGCGCTGGTGTGGGGAGTTCTTTAAAAGTGGTTCACGCTGGGATAAACTAGTGGTTCTCAAATGATATGCCCCGTTAAAATTTTAAATGGTCTTAAGGTAATGAAAAAAAAATTAGCTAATGTAGTAAATTTTTCATAAAGCTAAATTGTTCAGTTAAAGTGCTATGCTTAGTACTAACATTTTCTACTTCCAACCTATTTGTTTTGCATTGTCTTTGTCAAAAATGTTAGTTGGTAATGATAGTCTTTATGTTTTTTTTTTTTTAAATCTCCTTATTGGGCAGTTTACAAGGTTGACAACCTATGATGTTCCTCAGTAGTTTCTGAAATTTTATAGATCAGTGAAATTTAAGAGCCTGGGATCACTGATTTAGCAAGTACTTTAGCAGATAAAGATTAGAACTTCTGAACTGTATGATTTCCAACTTCCTGGTCACCTTTTGTCCTGACTTTTCCTTGAGATGTTTACTTCCCTTTTATACCCAAAGAGTGAGACTTAATGACTTAATTACTGTATCTGATATTCAAGATGTAAGTGTAGGTACTAGGGAAAGTTGGTTTGATTATTTTTATAAGTGTGCTAAATTTGGACTTAAGATTGGCATGCATTGCCACCATGTTCCAGGTTCTAAGCTGGGCAGTTTGCATATACTTCCTTCTTTAATCTATACAGCAACCCAAATGGGATATAGAGATTGTGATAAGGTTTATTTTGTATGTGAAGGAACAGAGGGAATGAAATTAAACAAAGTAGCCAAAGTCACATATCTAGAATGTGTCAGAGCAGGATTCAAAACATAACCATGTTGTCTTTTTGATTCAAAATAATTGCTCTTTCCACTGTGTATTAATACTTTATACTACATTTGATACTTTTCTATGTTTGCTCAATTTGTTCTTTTATGATATACCATCCTGCTTTAAGAACAAGGAATAGGACTTCCCTGGTGGCGCAGTGGTTACGAATCCGCCTGCCAATGCAGGGGATATGGGTTTGATCCCTGCTCTGGGAAGATCCCACATGCTGCGGAGCAACTAAGTCCATGGGCCACAACTACTGGGCCTGCGCTCTAGAGCCTGTGAGCCACAACTATTGAGCCTGTGTGCTGCAACTACTGAAGCCCATGCACCTAGAGCCTGTGCACTGCAACGAGAAGCCCCTGATCGCCACAAATAGAGAAAGCCCGTGTGCAGCAACGAAGACCCAACACAGCCAAAAATAAACATTAAAAAAAAAAAGAGAGAAAAGAACGAGGAATAGCCAGAGAGTATCCTATTCAGTATGCTTTTTTGGGGTACTTTTCTTGCTGGTAATAATCCTTTGTTTCATATTACCCAGAGAAAGACTTTGTACCCAGGACTCAAAAAATTACTAAAGCTTTAAGACTTAATCTGTGTATGTTTTTGAAGTTAGAGTTTTATGAAATACTGATGGATTTAAAGATCATTCTGTTTCTTTAGTATCCTCTTTGGGCTTCCACAATTTATTCTTTATGGTTAAGTGATTCCCATCTCATTTATATATTTTCCTTTTGCCATCCTCCCTCAGCCCACCTTTATTTCCTGTGTCTTTCCATTAGGCTTTATCTTTCTTAAGAGCAGAGTTATCCTTCACTTTTCCTTCTCTTCTTAGTATTTCCTAGTGTATCTGATGTTGCACATACAATGAATACTTTGTCTTTTGGCATAGTACTAAGCCCTGAAATAATTTAGAATTTCAATTTATTAAGTGTCACCTATTAAAACTAATTGTTTCAGGGCCTTTTCCATACAACTTTTACTTTGCTGCTATTCATTCATTCATTCAATAAATATTTATTGATCTCTAGTGTATACTAGGGACTATTTGGGGTGGGAAGGTGTGGTGAATGAAGCTTAATGCCAGATCTCAAGGGGTTTTCATGTGAATGTGGTGATACTGTTAAATATCTTGGCCCACTTGATGATCATTGGCATCCTGGTACTTAGTTTGACATGGTTTTCTACTTTCATGAGGGTTCAGTTGACTTGAACAGGTATTTTTGGAGCACCGACATATAAGGGACCATACTCAGTGCTGTGAGCCAGACAATGAAAACAAAATTGACTTACGTTCAGGGATTTTATGCTTCATTGATGGCAGTAGAGGAGGGGAGAGAGAGATGCCAAATTTAGCTGTATCACCAGGAAAAATATTGTCAGTACTAATAGGCAGTGATGCAGAATGTACTAAGAAAGAGTAGAGGGAGAATGAGTTATTTATGCCTAAAGGGGATTGGAGAAAGCTTCAAAGTGGTGGGGTTGGATCCTGGGGATGGAGGATATGTAGAAGGATTTTATGAGGTTAAGATGGGGGAATGGTACCTGACGTGAATTGAACTAGAGTAACAAACACATAAGGGCATTTAGGGCAAGCTTATGTTACCTGGAGTATTTAGTGGTTGCAACTGGATGAGAGGGAGTAGTCAAAATTCATTTAGCAGATACATTAAAGAGTTCTTTGGATATCCTGCATATTAATTTCTACTTATTTCTGGAGACACTGGTGTACCTTTGAAGTTTCTGAGTGGGTTGATAACATGATTGCATCTGCATATTAAGATGATTACTTTGGTGTATTTTTATGACTTTTATTCAAGGTATGGTATTTTAACTGCTTCATTTAGAAGAATCCAAGGACATTTAATAGACCCAACGATGGTTAAGTGGCACATCAAACTTTGTGATAAGAATTGACAGTTCAGGAAACTTAAAGTTGTTGTCATTATCCCAAACTCACTTTGGTTTGCCTTGTAGAATTGTATGAGTTTAGATGAAGTTGAACCTCAACTGAGAATTTCTTGACTTTATTTTTTCTACAACCTAATTTAATTGTTTATAGTGAATTCAGTGTAGACTATATTCCTTCTTTCCTTATTCTTATTCCTTCTTTTTCTTATTCCTTCCTTCTTATACTGATGATTTTAGCATTGAGAGTTACCAATATGTAAAAAGCAAATATTTAGTTTCTGGAGTTATTGCTTTATGGGACTGATAATATTGCAAATGAAGAATATTTGTACAAAATGAAGAGGTATTTAATTTTTTTCTTTTTTAAAATATTGTTTGGGGAGAGTTTTCTGGGTTTCTTATAATGGCTGGCTATTACCTTGAGAAATTTATCTCACTTTGAAACCAGTTATTTAAAAAAATATATTCCCAACATTATACTCACCTTTTAAGAATTTTCCTTTTGGATGAGAGAAAAGAAAGGAATGCTAATAAATAATGGGCTCTGCTGAATGATATCATCTGTCTATGTCACTCAGGGTCATCCTACAAGAAGCATCAATAAAAGAGAGGCAGGGTTGGGGGTAGGGGAAGAATATGGATATCTGTGTGTTGGGGAAGGGTGTAGAGGCAGAGACAGCTCATTTCCAGATAGGGCTTTCTGACACATTCATAATGTACTTCTTTAGCGATTTCAATAGTTATCATGTTAGAGAAATTGCTGTCTTGAGGAGAGTAAACTTAAAAATAGACAGAAAATCATCTTGAATAGACAGCAGTTCACAAAGACCTAGGTTTTGAGAGATTTTCCACAGTTCTTGAAGTCTTAAAAATCCTTTGCTTTGGCAAAAAGGGTGAATTTCTGATTTGGTGTGTGCTCCTTCCCATATTAAATTTTATCCTTTTTGGTCTGAAGGGTTTTTTTCCTCGCAGTTTTAAGTTTTTCACATAATTTGGTCTGTAAGGAAACTGGTAATCCAGTAATATGAATTACTTACCATTTATTGAAAGCTTATTAGGTACCAGCCAGTAAGCATTTTATTGTATTTTATCATTATAAGAGCATCATACAGTCTTCTCATATGATTACTTTATAGATGAGGAAACCTGATAGAGCTTTCAGGGCTAAAATAAGGTTGCAGCAAAGCTGGACTTAAGTTGTGGCTTTGCCATCAGTTCTGATGAGCATGCCTGCCATCTTCATCAGCAGAATCTCCCTCCAATCAATGCCCTCCCTCAATATTTACTGGTTTTATTCCTCTTCAGACATGGCTCTCTTGTAACCCTGTAATCCAAGTCTCTGAGTGGTGTGCCTTCTGCTTTTGCTTCTCTGAATGTCTGGCAAACTCTTTCTCAGCCTGAAAAAGCCAAGTGTTATTTCTGTTCTGAAACTTTTCTTGATTCTTCCAGATACTGTTAGTCATGCTTCCATAGCCTTTTAAATTATTTTAGTATGCCTCTTTTCTTACATTGTTATAACTCCGTATTCACTGAACTTTCTGAGGGTAGTGACTATCTCTCCTAACACATATTGGGTACAGTGAATGTTTGTGGAATTTGTTGAATGAATGTGAATTCTGGAGAATGTTTTCAAACCTTTCATGATCATTACATTTAACAAAGTACTTCACCCAGCATTTTGTGGATGCAAGTGATAATATAATGCTTAGGGCCTTCTTTTAAACTTTAACATTGCATTCATATTGGATCTATCACATGTAATGCTAATTTAATGAATGGTTGTAATTTCTTTATAATATGTTGTTAACCTTGTTCACAGATTAGGGGGGGAAATTGTGATAAATAGCTTGGTGGAACACACACTAGTGGTCTTTGTAAGACTATTAAAGTTCCTATTAAAATGAGACACATTAAAATGTCAAAAGGCAAGTTCATAGGAAGAGTTAGTATGTAGACCCAATTTTTATTTTCTTGAGTCTTAAAGTAATTAGTCTCATGAAGTTATTTATTGGGGTAACACTTGAATAATAGTTGAGAATTTGTGTAATTTTTCACTGGTACATATGTAAAAATATTAGCCATTTAGGTCAACACATGTATCCTATTTGTTGATTTCCTCTGTTTTCTTAGGACTTTAAATAAATAAATAAATATTTATTTATTTCTAAGATTTTAAACTTAGAATCTGCTTGAATTATTATTAGATACTAATTACTTTTTCAATGCTCAAATAAAAAAGAATATGAGAGAGAGAGCAATAAGAAAGAAGTTAGCTATTCTTTTCTGCAGTTAATCACCAACTATTAATTATTAAGCATAGCCAAATAGTAGCATGTATCTCAAAACAATGGTGATAGTTTTATTTCTATAATGATATGAGTGAAAAGCACAGAAATGATATTTAATGGCAAATTTACAATCCTGCAAGCTCTAGAAATCCATCTACCATTTGCTTTTAAGTCAATATCTGTTGAAATCCTATTCTGAACATTTTTATGTCCTTGCTTATGGAAAACATGTTGTATTATTTTTGAGTTAAGTTTGAAATAAAGATTAATAAATTAGTGTTTCAGTTTTTCTGTAACAACAACAACAAAACCTTTTCTCGTGCACGCATAAAGTGAGCGGAAGTTCCGCAGACTTTTAGACTCTTCTATTCTTATGTATCAGTCTCTTGATGTTTCCTGTCTGCCTCTTTGACTACCTATACAGCTGTTTTTCATGTGTTTTTTCAGACTTGGAGAAAGACCAAGTATTTTTGACAGCTGCACGCTGAACTGCAATATATGCTTGACCACAGGTCACGTTTGCATTTCTTCGCTTGTGTTTTTACTCAATGTGTAAAAGAAATATGAGCATAGAGAGATTCAGAAAGCATGTAGCATGCTGAGTAATGGTAGTCTTCTTTCATGTATGCCATTCCACTTGCTCTGCTACATAGATTCCAGGGGAGGAAAAAGATAGCAGAGAAATGGAGGAAATGGTATTCAGAATTACACTCTGTGGGACCCTTGTTGCTATAATAATGAATGCTGGAAAATGCTCTGGATCATGCATGGTGGAGAGAACTGAGTGTGGACACACACACACACACACACACGCTGCTACAGGCCGTTTTAGTGAATAAACTATAATTTAGTAAAGAAAACTGTTAATCTAGCATTCAATTAAACATGTAATTGATTACCAGTTTATGCATCATGTTAAAGCTTTAACACCAGGAAATGAGACACTTTTTAATAAATATTCATTTCATGAGGCTGCCATAAAGGAACTTTCCTGCCCCCACCCACGCATCCCCACAAGCACAATATTTTTTGACTTTGAAAATGAAAAATACTGATTTCCAAAGCTCTTTCAAAATGATTTTGGTAGGTCCTTTGTCAGTTTGTTCCTAGATCTTGCAAATAGTATTTCAAATCACAGTGCTTATTTTTCTCTTATCATGGTTAAGATTAGTGAGATAAATATTCAGATTTTAAATTCTGATGAAATCTCCACCCTTCCTAATTATTTCATCTTTAAAAGATATTTTTCCCCTGTATTGTTTAGGCATAACTTTTGAGGAGGCATCCCTTAGATATTGTCATCTTTTCAATCTGTTGCTTTTACATTTCATACCCTGTTGGTAAAACTTGATCCATTGCATTGGATCAAGTCTAACTGCCTCTGTATCTTTTTCTAATATGTTCTTTTTCTCTTGCAAAAATTTACTCTGCTTTTACCTTTGATCCCTTTTCGTCCTACCTATCCTTCTCAGTCTAGGCATCCTTCTCAGTTGAGATACAGGTAGGATACATCCTACTTGTATCCTACCTCTATCATGAAATCTTTCCCAGGAAGTTCACTGTAATGAAGCTCTTTGATTTTCTATAGTACTTAGTCTTTTTCACATCATTTAGATTTTATATACTAACTTTATGTTATTTTAAAAAATGGATCCAGTGCAGTATAATGGAGTCAAATTCTGATTTGAGTACTAGCTGTCATTTTCTAATTCTTTGGCATTAGACACATTATTTAAGCTCTGTGGGTTTCAGTCTTCTTATGTGTAAAATGGGACTATTGTTATTAAAGATTGTAGCTATATGTTGGGTAAATGTTTAGCACAAAGGCAGGAATATAGCAGGTGCTCAGTAAATGGCAGTAGTAGTTATTTGCTGTTGTTCTATATTTCTTACAGATCCTAATATAATACTGAGCATGTGGTAAAGACTCTTTGAGTAAGGTTCATGGCTAGGTCATTTAAATAGCTCCTGAAATCCCATCATTTTTACGAAGGCTTCCTGTTGGCTCTGTTCTATTAGAACTACAAAACTTTCATGGCTTCTCTGGACTGTTCTTTTTGTTCCCGTTATTGGTAAGGGGAGCCTTTGGTATGTATTTTGAGGTGGCTTCCAAAACAGTGATTTGAAGGATTTATTTATTAATTTTTGAGTAATGTTTTGGATTGATCCCTACATTTTTCTAAACATCAGTGGCCAACATTGTAATAAAGAAAGCATTTTTCGTGTACTTAAAATGCAGTATGTGAAACACATAGAATAAAGTCTCAGCCAATTTGAGCTGCAGATAAATTATTTTGCCTAGCTTACTTCAGTTCAACAGACATTTATTAATGTTTCTCCTATTTGCCAGGCATTTTCTAATTGTTGGATTTACAAAGATGAGTAAGATATACCTTCCTACCTTTGAGTTTAATCTAGGGTTAATGAGAGACACAAACAGATAATTTCATTCAGTGATTAGTTGTATGATGGAGGTGAGGATGGGGCTCTGCAGGATCACAGATGGAGGATAATTGAAGGGAAAGAGAAGATTTCTGGGAAGACGTGAACTTCAGGCCTGTGATGTCTCTCAGAGGACAAATGGGTTGATCACTTGATTCAGGGACGCAGACCCAACTCAGCTTCAATATTTATGAGAATTTATTGCCTGTGAAGTTCACGGATAGGTTTGGCTCCAAGTGAGGCTTGATGCACTGGCTCAAACAGTGTCTTCCATGGCCTTCTCTTAACTGCACCCTTTTGAAAGCCAAATGGCTTCCGTGATTCCAGACCTTATCCTCCTCACATATTACTCCCCAGTGGGAAGAGTAAGGTTTTCTTTAGTTTCAGCTCAGTTTAGGGGTTTAGTTTCTTTCATTGGCTGTAAATTATAACCATCCCTTAACTAATCACTGTGACTAGTGGGATACTAATTAGTTTACATAAGTCAGGGCCTACCTACCCTCAAGTTTAGAATGAAGTCAGTCTCATTCAAGCCTCATGGCTAAAGATGGGAGGAGAAGGGAATGGATGACAAGGAGGCATCCAGCAAATGTCCACTATCCCAGGGGAAGACAAGTGTAAGAATTTTTTTGGAAAGGTAATAATATAAGCAAAAGCAAAGAAGTATGCACCATCACAATGTATGTGGGAAACAGCAAGTAGTTAAATATTAATACAACATGTAGTATGAGACAGAAAATAATTATAAAATAATAATGCGATGCAGTATTTAACGCCTGCTGAATCTAGTTTCTGTACCTTAATTTAATTCTCTCAAGAGCTAACTAAGGTAGGTACACGATCTTGCAGATAAGGAAACTTGAGCCCAAACTCACAGCTGATTAATTGGTCGAGCTGGACTCAAATTCAGATTATCTGACTCTAGGGGCAGCCCATGTAGACACTACAGTATATTAAGTACTCTCCTCTATATTGCTAGAGTTTCAGGAAATAAGACTTCATATATCATGATAAGGAGCCAAGTTTTCTCTGGGGCTCAAGTTTTCTTCAAGCTCTAGCTCTTTGTCATACTGTGAGAAAGTAGTAGTTCTCAAACTTTAGCATGCATCAGATAGCCTTTAGGGCTTGTTAAAACCTAGGCTTGCTGGGCCGTAACATCATAGTTTTTTTTTTTTTAAGCTCTTTATTGGAATATAATTGCTTTACACTGTTGTGCCAATTTTTGAGGTACACCAAAGTGAGTGAGCTGTATTTATACATATATCCCCTCCCTCTATTTATACATATATCCCCTCCCTCCTGCAACTCCCTCCCACCCTCCCTGTCCTGGCCCTCTAAGTTATCACCCGTCATCGAGTTTATCTCCCTATGTTATGCAGGAACGTCTCACTGGCTATCTATTTTACATTTGGTAGTGTATATATGTCAGTGCTACTCTCTTACTTCGTCCCAGCTTCCCCCCTCCCCACTGTGTCCTCAAGTCCGTTCTTTACATCTGCATCTTTATTCTTGCCCTGGATTCATCAGTACCATTTAACGTCATAGTTTTTTATTCCATAGATGTAGAATGGGACCCTAGGATTTGCATTTCTAAGAATTTCCTAGACAGTGCTGATGCTGGTGGTCTGGGAGGCACACTGTGAGGACCACTTCTTTAAGGTCTTTGGGAGACTGGAAGATTTGTGGTTCAGTAACATTCAACATATTGAGATGAACTCAAATTTTATTGGTATTTCTGCTTGAAAGTATACATGCCTTGACCTCACATTCTTTAATAATACAGAGAGTATATTTTGGTTACAGTAATATCCTTCCCTATAGGTCAAGGTCATTGCATGTGTTTCATTGATTGTATTTCTGTCTCTGATTCTTGACTTATTAAGATTAAATTTATTGCTTTCCTCTGAGGTCCTGCTCAATTTAATGCTCAATTCCCTCCTTGATGGTTAAAGTGCATTTGTATACAAAAGGAATATATTTGAACACTTTGTTTATATTTTTTATTGTGGAAAAATTTAAATATCAGAACAAGTAACATGAATGTGCACATTTCCACCATTTAGAGTCAATAGTTGTAAATGTATATACATGTGTATACAATGTATACACACTTTTTTTTTTTGGTGGGTGAAGCATTTGAAAGTAAGTTACAGATCTTGTGACACTTCACTCAAAGCTACTGCAGCACACATCTCCAAATAAGAACATTCTCTTATGTAATCACAATACCATGATCACATGTAAGGAAATTAACAATAATTCCTAATGTTATCTAACATGCAGTCATATTCCAATTTCCCCAGTTGTCCCAATGTCTTCTACATCTGGTTGTTTTTTGGTACCAGGATCCAATCAAGTGAAATTAAATTTTAAGCGTCAGCAAAGCTGGATGGATCTTTATGCTCAGATAAGTTCTGTGTTATTTAAGTAACAAGTTTGATTGCTTTAATAAAGACCAAACTTAATTAAGGAAGATGTTTATTTCTGTCGATTTAACCACCTGGAGATAAAGTGGTCCAGGACTGGTAGGCAGCTCTGTTGTTCTCAAAATGTGGCTTCTATCTGAGGCCAAGATAGCTGTTCCAGCCTACTATCATGCTGGGAAGAGGGGAAGGGAGTGCGTACTCAGTGCTTTTAAGGGTATGTCTGGATGTTGCACATATCACCCTGCTCCCATCTCATTGGTGAGACAGTAATCATATGATGTATCTGTCATAGAGACCTGGAAATACAGGCTTTATTCTGTCTGAATGGCCATATGTCTAGTGATAATTCAAGTACCAAAAGAAAGAATGGCTCTTTTTATTTTTTTTTAATTATTATTTTTTTGGGGGGTACACCAAGTTCAATCATCTGTTTTTATACACATATCCCCGTATTCCCTCCCTTCCTTGACTCCCCCCCCCTCGAGTCCCCCCCACCCTCCCTGCCCCAGTCCTCTAAGGCATCTTCCATCCTCGAGTTGGACTCCCTTTGTTATACAACAACTTCCCACTGACTATCTATTTTACAGTTGGTAGTATATATATGTCTGTGCTACTCTCTCGCTTCATCTCAGTTTCCCCTTCACCCCCCGCCCCCTCCCATACCTCGAGTTCTCCAGTTCATTCTCTGTATCTGCGGCCTTGTTCTTGTCACTGAGTTCATCAGTACCATTTTTAGATTCTGTATATGTGAGTTAGCATACAATATTTGTCCTTCTCTTTCTGAATTATTTCACTCTGTATGACAGATTGTAGTTCTATCCACCTCATTACATATAGCTCCATCTCATCCCTTTTTATAGCTGAGTAATATTCCATTGTGTATATATGCCACATCTTGTTTATCCATTCATTTGTTGATGGGCATTTAGGTTGCTTCCATGTCCTGGCTATTGTAAATAGTGCTGCAATAAACATTATGGTACAAGTTTCTTTTGGGATTATGGTTTTCTTTGGGTATATGCCCAGTAGTGGGATTGCTGGATCATATGGAAGTTCTATTTGTAGTTTTTTAAGGAACCTCCAAATTGTTTTCCATAGTGGCTGTACCAACTTACAGTCCCACCAACAGTGCAGGAGAGTTCCCTTTTCTCCACACCCTCTCCAACATTTGTTGTTTCCAGATTTTGTGATGATGGCCATTCTGATCGGTGTGAGGTGATACCTCATTGTGGCTTTGACTTGCATTTCTCTGATGATGAGTGATGTTGAGCATCTTTTCATGTGTTTGTTGGCCATCTGTATGTCTTCTTTGGAGAAATGTCTATTTAGGTCTTCTGCCCATTTGTGGATTGGGTTATTTGCTTTTTTGGTATTAAGCTGCATGAGCTGCTTGTATTGTATATTTTGGAGGTTAATCCTTTGTCCATTGTTTCATAGGCAACTATTTTTTCCCATTCTGAGGGTTGCCTTTTAGTTTTGTTTATGGTTTCTTTCGCTGTGCAAAAGCTTTTGAGTTTCATGAGGTCCCATTTGTTTATTCTTGATTTGATTTCCATGATTCTAGGAGGTGGGTCCAAAAGGATCTTGCTTTGATGTATGTCATAGAGTGTTCTGCCTATGTTTTCCTCTAGGAGCTTTATAGTGTCTGGCCTTACATGTCTGGCCTTTAATCCATTTGGAGTTTATTTTTGTGTATGGTGTTAGGCAGTGTTCTAATTTCATTCTTTTACATGTAGCTGTCCAATTTTCCCAGCACCACTTATTGAAGAGGCTGTCTTTTTTCCATTGTATACTCGTGCCTCCTTTGTCAAAGATAAGGTGCCCATATGTGTTTGGGCTTACTTCTGAGTTCTCTATTCTATTCCATTGATCGTCCTTTCTATTTTTGTGCCAGTACCATACTGTCTTGATCGCTATGGCCTTGTAGTATAGTTTGAAGTCAGGAAGCCTGATTCCACCAACTCCATTTTTCCTTCTCAAGATTGCTTTGGCTATTCGGGGTCTTTTGCGTTTCCATACAAATCGTAAGATTTCTTGCTCTAGTTCTGTGAAAAAGGCCATTGGTAATTTGATGGGGATTGCATTGAATCTGTAAATTGCTTTGGGTAGTACAGTCATTTTCATGATGTTGATTCTTCCAATCCAGGAACATGGTATGTCCCTCCATCTGTTTGTGTCATCTTCGATTTCTTTCATCAATGTCTTAAAGTTTTCTGCATACAGATCTTTTGCCTCCTTAGGCAGGTTTATTCCTAGGTATTTTATTCTTTTGGTTGCAATGGTGAATGGGAGAGTTTCCTTAATTTCTCTTTCTGCTCTTCCGTTGTTAGTGTATAGGAATGCAAGAGATTTCTGTGCATTAATTTTGTATCCTGCTACTTTACTAAACTCATCAATGAGTGCTAGCAGTTTTCTGGTAGAGTCTTTAGGGTTTTCTATATATAATATCATGTCATCTGCAAAGAGTGACAATTTTACTTCTTCTTTTCCAATGTGTATTCCTTTTATTTCTTTTTCTTCTCTGATTGCTGTGGCTAAAACTTCCAAAACTATGTTGAATAATAGTGGTGAGGGTGGACACCCTTGTCTTGTTCCTGTTCTTAGAGGGAATTCTTCCAGTTTTTCCCCATTGAGAACGATGTTGGCTTTTGGTTTTTCATATATGGCTTTTATTATGTTGAGGTAATTTCCTTCTATGCCCATTTGAAAGAATGGCTCTTAAGGGGAGCAGTTAGCATCTCTGCCACAAGTTCTTTTTTGCAAATGACTAAACTATACTAAACTATATTAAATCCATTTAATAACTCCTAGTACATTATAATATGACATTTCTCTTTTTTGAGATATATAGGGCTAGTAATTGCTCCTAAGATAAGCCCTGACTGTTACTCTTTTTCGAATTATTTGATATATATTTTGTAGACATTCTGTTTTCTTTTTTGTTAGGGCATATCTGTCACTGCTCACAGCTGTCAGTGTCTTCATACATTTTCTAATTTGCTATTTTCTTTTCTCTGGACTGGAGAAGAAGGTAATGATAGCCGTCATAATGATGCTATGGTTTATTGTGTTTTATGTGTGCTACACAGTGTTAGAGACTAGTAAATCTTATCTCTAACTTTGTAGCTCTTATGCAAATATACTCATTTTATAAATGAGGAGGCTGAAGCTCCTGGAATATCAGTAACTTGTTTATGAGAACTACAACTGTTGGAACCATAATTAAAATAAGAGTTGATGCTCTGAGTGAGACCTCGGAATCTTACCTGTAAAGAGTTTGCATGATTTTCATTACAAAGACTTTGCAGCATCTATTTTGACTATTTAGAGGCATATTTATACTTTTTCATTTTTGCTTGGCACAGACAGGATTGCTATATAGTTGAATTCAGGATAGATGAGGTACTCTTTGTCTAAATATATCTGTGTGAATATACTTACAGCATGCATACACATACAGCATTCATACGAACTCATACCTTGTTTTTTGAAAACTTTAATAGCATAGTAGATAAAGAATAGATCAAAAAAATTAAAACAATGATTGAAAAACCTACTATGCATTATAAGAGAATTTGAGCATTGAGGGAATACTCTGCAAAACAGCGTTAACATGAACAATTCCTTTCTCTCTAGAGATCCCAGAGTGGTTCAGATGTGTGTTTAGTGAACATATGCTAAGACAATATTCAACCTGAAACATCTCTCAGACTATTTAAAGTTGTTAAATTTATTGAATCAATCAAGATGGGGTAGAGTAGGAATGAGGCACAGTGTGCTTTGGAAAGTGGGCGGGTGGAACAGGTCTTCAGATGGTTAGGTGTTTTCAGGAGTTGATTTTATGAGCCCAACCCTTGCATCTCCTCATATCTAGAAAAGCACTAAATCCCTCACGGTGACCTCTGCTCCTTGTGACTAGTAGAAACCCCCTTCACCAAGATTACATATATACTCATCTTCCCCCCTCCCTCTTTGGAAGTTTCTCAGAGCTATCTGGGATGCTGTCTGCCAGGCTGCAGTCCTCATTTTGCTCCAAATAAACTCAACTCGAAACTCTAAAAAAAAAAAAAAAAAAAAAAAAAGATGGGGTAGAGTATGTTGCAGTAATAAGCACCCCAGAATCTCAGTTTGTTTTCTTTTAAAAAGACTCCTTTGGCAACATATTTTCCTTTTTAAAAATTGCCCTTGTGTCCATAATCAGATACAAGAATAAGACTATCATCCATTTCTATGCAATGTAATTTCTTTTTGAGCAAAGTGTTTTTTAAATTTCCAAATTTAGATATACTGTATTGGCACTGATATCCAAGGTAATATGGAATAGTTACTACAGGACTTACTGTATATGGAAAGTATGGTTTAGAGGTGACACGTTAATTAGAAGATTGACCCTTTGTTTATTTGCTTAATGAGTAGCTTAAGTTTTCTTTGACATAGTTCTTCCCTATATAATAGATTATAGGATACATGAATCACACCAGCAGAACATGAAGAGTTCTAGCCGCTAGATCTTTCTCAGGTTAGGGGTGCTATACTGCACCACAGAAATCATCATCATCATCATCATCTTGGTATAGTTCAAGAACTGTGAATTTTATAGTTAATATTTATGGACTAATATAAGACACCTAAAATCAAATGATAGGGCAACCAGTGATTACTATTATTCAGTATTTGTCATTTTTCTCTCCCAACAGTGCTCAACACTGTGATTTGTATAAAACTGGTGCTTAATACATGTCTATGGATTTGGTCTGCTGTGTTTGACTGATGTCTGAGTCATTTGAAAACATGGGGCTGACATACTATGAAGAAGAGAAGTAGTCTTATGCAGAACAGTTTATATTTCTGATTTTGGGGAAAATATCTTGCAAAGAGTCATGATCCTTCTCAGGGATTACCTTGAGCTACAGATTTTAGCTCAAATAAATGAAAATAAATGTATTTAAAACTGTAGATATCTTGGGACTTCCCTGGTGGTCCAGTGGTAGAGAATCTGCCTTCTAATGCAGGGGATGCGGGTTTGATACCTGGTCAGGAAACTAAGATCTCACATGCCTTGGGGCAACTAAGCTCGCATGCCACAACTACTGGGCTTGCGTGCCTCTGCTAGAGAGCCTGCCGTGCCACAAACTACGGAGCCCATGTGCCCTGTAGCCTTCATGCCACAACCAGAGAGAAGCCTGAGCACCACAACTAGAGAGCCAGCAACGAAAGTTCCTGCATACCTCAATGACGATCCCGCGAGTGGCAACTGAGATCTGACGCAGCCAAAAATAATATTAAAAAAACCAACAACAACCAAAAAAGAAACTATAGACATCTTATGAATAATGAAAAAATTGGTAAATGTGTATGTGGTAATATACAGTAATCTGATAGCTTCACCGTTTTGCAATTTAAAATTTAAACTCCTCATTGGGGAAAATTAACTGACATATTTGTGGTGAATAGTGGTAAAATCATTATATTTATAAAAAGAATAAGTCACCTAATTTCCTCTAATTCTTCTTTAGGTCGAGATTTAATTTGTATCCAGTCTATGGATGGGATGCTGATGGTATTTGAGCAGGAAAGCTATGCTTTTGGGAGATTTCTACCTGGTTCTCTTCTACCTGGTCCTCTTGCTTACAGTTCCCGTACAGATTCCTTCATTACTGTTTCTTCCTGCCGACAAGTGGAAAGTTACAAGTAAGTCTGGATCTTGAGTATTCGGAATCATTATTCTTTGTGTGTATGCTGCTGCTGATAAATTTTTTTCCACAAAAAGCTTGAATATTGCAAATAAAAAAGAAAGTGGTTTCTGATAAAATGTAATTGTGGTGACGTAGAGGATGTCACTTACATATCCTAACATATTTGAAAGGCAGTATAGTGCAGAGATTGAGAAGAAGGATTTGGAGAGAGGCACACCTGGATTGGAGTCCTGATTCTGCTACTCACAGCTGTTTGATGGCCAGTGTCCTTATGATGTAAAGGAAATAATAACAGCTATTTCGACAAACTTGTTGAAAGGATTAAGTGTATGTCAAGTTACCACCCCATAGAAGATGCTCAATAATTACTGATTGTTCCCTGAATTATAAATAATGAAACACAGTGTGAGTGGAAAAAAGCCATATACACATACATATATAGAATTATTTTATAACAAAAAAGCATGTATATGACATAGGAGGAATATTGGCAAGAAATAAAAGTGTTGTTAAGAATTGAAATAGAAGTGTTGTTATGTAATTATGAATGTTTTTGAAAGAACAGTTTGCAGAAGCGAAGTATGCAAATTACCCTACGAAAACTGCTTATACTTTTTGCTAGAAATTCTTATTGATTTTGGTGAATTGTGTTTGAGAGAGGCCATTTTCTCCTCCACCAGCTAAATTTCAATAAAAATTATGGTTTTGAGATTTTGGAGGCTGTGTTTTTTGTTGGAAGGGAGAATGGGAAAAAAAGCAGAAATCCATTCTGGGAAAAGAAATAGACTTGGAGAATTATAATATCTTCAATAACTTTATTGTTATTATTTTACTGATGGCAGCATTTAGAACTTTAATCATCTAAGCAACACTTCATTATAGCCTTTCGGTATTATTTTTGGCCACATGATTTTTCCCAAGGCAGAAAGAAAATATAAATTCATCAGGCAACAGCTGTAAATTGTTGTCTTCAAGTTTTGTTATTGTATATATTGCAAGTTAACACAGTTTTCCCTTAAGTGACAGTTTGTGTTTTGAGAATTATTGTTAAGGCATCTAGGATTTAAAACTCTGAAAATAAGCAAATGTTTGTGACTAAGCAGAAGTTAACTGATGGAGGTAGTGTATCATTATGTCATATTCCTTGTACAACTCCTAGGGCTCTTGTCCAAAGGAGATGAATGATTTGTGGCATTGCTACTGGTAATAAATAAAATATTATAATTATTTTGAGATGCTGAGAAAAATATCTGTATAGTTCATTCAATCCTGCCAAAACTTAAGCAATATTGAGAAGATCTGCTTTTCAGCTTTCCACCCGGTTCTTGCCAAGTAGTGTGATACTAGCAGTGTTACATTGGGGTCATGATACAAAGATTTGAATGTTCCATGACTTAGTCTTTGAAATATGTGAATAGGAATTAATTTGGTAATAACTCCAGGAGTGATTGGATGAGGAAGCAATGTGTAGGTTTCCTTAATGTGAAGGTTTAATCTCACAGAAACTCATACTGTTTTAACTGTGGTAATTCTCCAGTATACTGATCTATTAAGTTCATCTCCATCTAGGACTAAAAAATGCATACTTTATTTATCATGTGGATCTTTTATAATGGTAAAAATGCATGGGATATGTGGTTGTTGTGAAATGATGACAATCAAGAGGGTTTATAACATTAAGTAGGATGTTGTATTTATGTACGCTTTCAAGTTTAATAGATTAAATGATAATCACAGGTGTAATTTAGGATGGGAGAAAGCATGAAAACTGTAGGTTTGGTCTTTGGAGGCTTCATTAAATCTATTCATAATCAGTTAAAAATATAATAAGTTAATAGAAAAGGCTTTTAAGACAATTCATTTTCATTTTTGTTATTGATATTTAATTACTTTAAAAACAGATCAATTATGTTCAAATAGGAACCAGAGAAGGTTATGTCTCAAACTTTAGCATGCATAAGAATCACCTGAGTATCCTCTTATAAAATGTACTTCTGCAGATTCTTAATCCCCAACCCCCCAGATTTTGATTTAGTATGTTTGGGGAAAAGACCCAGTAATTGTCATTACAAATACACAGTCCACACTTCCCTGGTGGCGTAGTGGTTAAGAATCCGCCTGCCAGTGCAGGGGACATGGGTTCGATCCCTGGTCTGGGAAGATCCCACATGTTGTGGAGCAAGTAAGCCTGTGAGCCACAAGTAAAGCCCGTGAGCCACAGCTACTGAGCCCATGCGCCACAACTACTGAAGCCTGAGTGCCTGGAGCCTGTGCTCCACAGCAAGAGAAGCCACTGCACTGAGAAACCTGTGCCCCACAACGAAGAGTAGCTCCCGCTCACTGCAACTAGAGAAAGCCCACACACACCAACAAAAACCCAATGCAGCCAAAAAGAAATAAATAAATAAAAAATAATAAATATTAAAACAAAACAAAACAAATACACACTCCAGGTGATTCTAATTCAGGGACACACTTTGAGTGTTGTTTTTCTTTTGAAGTGAGAGAATTGTTTCCTTTTTTTTTTGGTAGAGGTGGGGCTTAGGGCCATTCCCTCGCCATATTTGTGCAAACTTTGGATCATCTTTTATTCTCTTTTTCTTTCCTTTGCTTCTCAGAATTATTTAGTCAGTGAATCATGACCTTTCTACCTTTTTTTCCTCTTACTCATCCCTTGCTTCCCATTCCCACTGGCATTCAGGCTTTTATCTTTTCTCTTGGATTTCTCTTTTGTTTTTTTTTTACCTCTAATCTAGACTTTGAAGGACCTTTCTCATATCTATTCTTTTGAAACACGTCTTTAAGCCAGAATAATTTTTGTTGCCCATTAAAAAAACCTAAATCTTCTCATAGGACATTTAGTGCTCTTTATATTCCAGTCACATTTTACCTCTGTTAAGTTGACTTTCAGACTTGGAAGGGACTTTTGAAATTAACTGGTTCAAATATCCACCTTTTCCCACCTCCTAGATATGTTATTGCCCAAAACACTGATTTTTGCCCAATATCATATTTGCTTTTTGTACCTTGCTAAAATGTTCCAGAGTATGTCTTACAGTATCAGGTTCCTGAGAGCAGAATCTGTTTTAAATACCTGTTCACTAAAGGAATAATTCAGTTCATTGGTTCAATCATTCATTCAGCAAACATTTTTCAAGAGGCTTCTTTGTGCCACACACTGTGCAAAGTACTGGAAATATAAAGCTAGATAAGACTTGTCTCTTGTCCTCCAGCAGTATGCCAGCAAGTGGGGGAGGTAGCAAGTCAATCAGCTATTTCAGTTCATTGTGATACAGGCTATAGCAGTGCTGTGCACAGGACACTGAGGAGGCCTAGAGATGACACCTTTAAATAAGAGTTGAATGTAAGGAGGCTCCCTGAAGAAGTATACTTGCCATGAGTTTTATCTTTCTCTCCTGATTGCTATACACTTTCCCCTGCACCTCTACAGTGGCTCCTAATATTAATACATTGCTAAGTAGACAATAGGCTACTTTTAAAATCAGTATTTTAAAATCTGTTTGTTGAATTTAATGGATAGTATTTTAAAAAGAAGATTGTGTTCTTCACCAGCCTTAGGCTCTTGCTGAACTGAAATATTTGGTGTTATCCATATATATTCAGGGCTTCTCTTTTTCTCTCTCCTCTTTTGCTCACGCAGTACTCTGTCTGAAATGCTCTTCCTTCCTTCTCTGCAAATGAAAATTAGCTCTGGAAGCCTCCCTGCTCCCCATTCAGATCTTCCTTGACGTAGCTATCAGTAACAGCTCCTTCTCACTTCACAGAGTAATTTTTCACTGCTTTCCATAAGCACTATCATGCTTTTACTGATATTACATACTTACTTGTTATTCTCCTTGACTAGGCTACATGTTCCTTGATGGCAGGGATTTTGTATCCTCTGAAATGCCTAGCATTGTACCTTGCTGAAAATAGATGTTTAACAAGATCTTAATGAAGGAATGAAAAGTTTATAAGGAAACCTTGTATTTTGTTACTGGCATCTTTCAATGAAAATGATTCTCCCTGGCATAATCAAGAATATTTTAGCTATAGTTGGAATGAACATAGTATGCTCTGTGTCCAGAGCTTCCAATTCTAGTAGAGTTCTGCAGGTTAAGTATCAAAGTTCCCAAATCTCCTGTACCCTTTGAGGTGACAACTATTTTTCACTTGAAAATAAATGAATTTGGAGGGTTTACTCTTGTGTTCTGTGACACCTCAATCCATATTTTAGTTACTTGCTGCTGTTTTTACGATGTGATACAGAAGAGCACTAAATTACATGGTTGAGTTTGTCATTGGTGCTCCACAGGACCTGTTAAGCATTTGTGGCTGTTGGTTCAAAAAGCACTACTGTTCACCTGGACTTGCTGTATCTGTGATTAGTGCCTTTCTGTTCTGAAAAACATATATGACATTCTTTCACTAAATCTTTTTACATTGGACCTGATTATTCTTTCAGCAGTTTCAACAAGGGAATTTTATTCTTTAGCTTATATTACTGAACACTTAAGCGATAAGAGAAAAAAAAATCCAAGTATTTTCTTTAATTCAGAATTTCCAAGTCTGCTTGGAATTGTTTGGTTTTGGAAATAGATTTCCATGTACATTATTGGTCACAATTAAGAGAATTTAGGGAAGAATCATAAAATAAATGCTATTGTAAGTTTGCCATCATCTAAATTTAATGACAGTTACATTTAGTAATAAAATACTCTTCTGAGTTGTCTTCCAGGAAGAGAATTGGTCTGGATTTAGAAATCAGGATTCAATTTTGGCTGTGTCTCTGCCTGCTGTTTTGATGTTAGTGAGGCCACTTTAGGGGTTCACTTATGCCTCAGATGAAATAATAACTCATTGTAGTTAATGTGGGAAGCTTCAAACAGCTCAAAAGCTTTGGATTTTTGCAACAACCTCATTAATGTCCATATCATCCTCTGGTAGGTTTGTGTTTGCAGGAAATGAACTGCCTATGTAATTAATTGCCTGAGGTTAGATCCATTGCAGGACCAGCTCTGGGTTGATGTTCTAGTCACCAGTGCATACTGTTTCTGTTACCATGAACCAGAAAGAGTAAAGCAATCCTGTTTGGAGGTTGGAATATGAGGTCTAATTATTTGGCACTTTTGGAGACTTAAGGATTTTGAAGGTTGGTCTCAGATGGTATGGAGATATTTGCTGCAGCTGCCTATGGAATTTTTTAGCGTGGTTTTACAAGGTTGAGATCTTCAGCCTCCTACCTTTTTTGTCTCATTTCCCATGACTCATTCCTCTCTGCCATGCATCTCTCCTAAACTCCTGCCATGGCCTTTTATGTCTCTTTTACTGCTGCATGCCTTTGCATGTGCTGTTTGCTTTGCTGTAATGCTTTTTACCTCTTTTAACAGCATGATGAGTTTTCACTCATTCTTCAAAACCTAGCTTTCTCCTCCTGAATTGATACCAAGAATGTATATATTTCCTCCACCCCAATGACCTGTTTCTGCCATCATATTCCTTTGCTACTTATATATGCATACCTTCTACTAGCACAGGGCACTCTGAGTTACACTTATTTGTTTGTATACGAATCTCCACAATTACTTTGGAAGGTCCCGGTGGATATAGGTCATGTAGTAGTTCTTCCTCTTGTTAATGTTTGTATGAGATTCCCTACTATATATTTATTGAATGAATTAACTTTATATACATTAAGCTTTCTTATTAACTGCAAGACAGGTTTTCATGAATGCATTGCAAAATCTATCTTAATTCATAGTCATTCTACATTCACTGAAAATTGGAGATTTTTTACAAATTAAGTATTGCTGATTGAGATAGAATGCTTTAAGAGTTGATATATAACATTTGAATACCAGTGTAAATTTCAGTGCTTATTTAGATATTCTACATTGCCTTTATTCATTCAAGTTCCTGATGTTTACACTATCAGACATCTTTCTCACAGACAATATGAAATATCTGAATATATCTATTTACTAATTTTCCTCTTAGCTATCGAAGAGCAATGTAAGGTGCTTTGATTCCATAAGAGGGAAAGGAATCTATGAGCCAAAAATTTCTTCATTTTGAGTAGGATTATTACTCTAACAGTATACCATAAATTAATGGGGATAAGGGAATTTAAACTTTATTGTCTAAATTAATCATTTCTAAATTGAATAATATTTATAAATTGTTTTTAAGAATATTTGAGCTGTTACTATTTTTAATTTTTAAAAAATTTATTTTATTGAAGTATAGTTGATTTACAATGTTGTGCTAAATGTTACTATTGAAATAAAAGCTATAAAATACTTACAGAAAGTCATAATGTCCAGTATTGAGAACTTATTACATACCAGATAAATTACTAGGTGCTTTATGTCTATATATATATAAATCTGTATCTGTCTATCTGTTTGTCAACCTGTCAATCAATAATTGGGCATGTAGTATATACCAGATACTGTACTAGGCACTAAATTATTTTTTAATTCTTTTAACAATGCTTGAGTTAGAGAATATTATTCCCATTTTGTAGATAAGAAAGCTAAGACGGAGTGATTAATTTTCAAGAATTTACTCAACTAGTTAATTGTTTAGCTGGAAATTAAACTCAGGTCCTCTGGGGTCCATAGAGTATCTATTATAACAATTTCTACTACTACTTTTGTTGGGGGGGTTTGCAATAGCTCATCTGGTTGCTTTACATTATTTGTATTTTTTTCTATTTTGTATTTTGGTGCTGGATCTTTCTTGAGTATTGTTATTGTCACATAAAATTCTAATGGAAATGCTTTGACATTTGGCAGAGCTATTTTCCCAATATTGAATTTTGGGACATATGGTTATAATTTCTTTATCATTACTGTTTTACACAGTCTTATGCCACAGTATCATTCAGTAAGAATTCATTACTATATTTTTAAATTTTTAAAATTAAGGAAAAAGTGATTCATAATGTTTGTAGATTATGTGCATTTAAAAATTTTAGCTATACTGAGATTATGTGCTTATAAAGTTTAAAATAATTTACACTTTTAAACTATAAAGTCACTTACAATTATTCCATATCTTTTAAACAGATACCAAGTACTTGCTTTTGCAACGGATGCAGATAAAAGACAAGAGACTGAACAGCAAAAACTTGGTTCTGGAAAAAGACTAGTTGTAAGGCCTTTTAAAAATATATAAAAATTTTAGTAATGTTTTATCTAATCACAGATGTTTGTTTAGATTAAGAATTCCTGGGAAGAAAAATTTAAAAAACATATATTTTAGCCTTTTCTCTTTTCTATGTTAAAGTTGTGTCAATGATCAAAGAATTTAGTTGGCTATTATTGAGCAATGGAGACACATGTCTAGTCATGGTCATAATATACCAGATTATAGAGTTGTACCACTAGAATGATAAATATCTAGATGGGGTCACTTTGAAGTGATTATAAACTAACAAAATAAAAATAGAAAAATTAAAAATTCCTTTGATAGGTAAAAAAGTTGCTACTGTTAGTCATGTGATGAAATATGTAAGTAAAAGATGAAAAAATTTTCACAGCCTACTAAGATAAAGTTAGCTCAAAGACAAACGTGGAAGTTTGATAACTTAAAAAAGTAGTTTGAAGAAATATTGAGTTTTACGGTTTCTGGTCTTACACTTAGGTCTTTAATCCTTTTTAAGTATATTTTTCTATAAGGTGTGATGAAATGTTCTAATATCATTCTTTCACATGTAGCTGCTCAGTTTTCCCAGCACTGCTTATTGAAGAGACTGTCTTTTTCTCCACTGTATATTCTTGCCTCTTTTGTTGTAAATTAATTGACCATAGGTGTGTGAGTTCTCTATTATTTCTGAGCTCTCTATTCTGTTCCATTGATCTATGTGTCTGTTTTTGTGCCAGTACTGTGCTGTTTTGATTATGACAGATTTGTAGTATAGTCTGAAGTCAGGGACTTACTGCTAGCTTTGTTCTTTTTCTCATGATTTCTTTGCAATTCAGAATGTTTTGTGGTTCCATACTCGAGGATGGAAGATGCCTTAGAGGACTGGGATGGGGAGGGTGGGGGGGACTCGATGGGGGGGGAGTCAAGGGAGGGAGGGAATACGGGGATATGTGTATAAAAACAGATGACTGAACTTGGTGTACCCCCCAAAAAATAAAAAAAAAAAAAAAGAATGTTTTGTGGTTCCATATAAATTTTAGGTATTGGTTCCAGTTTTATGAAATATACCCTGGGTGTTTTGATAGGGATTGTATTAAATCTATAGATTGCTTTGGGTAGTATGGATACTTTAACAATATTAATTCTTCTAATCCAAGAACATAGGATACCTTTCCATTTCTATGTATCATTTTCAGATTCCTTCACTGATGTTTTATAGTTTTCAGAGTATAGGTCCTTAACCTCCTTGGTTAAGTTTATTCCTACTTATTTTATTCTTCTTGATGTGATTTTAAACAGGATTGTTTTCTTGTTTTCTCTTTCTGATAGTTCATTATTAGCATATAGAAAAACAATAGATTTCTATATATTGATCTTGTATCCTGCAACTTCCTGAATTCATTTATTAGTTCCAATAGTTTTTTGGTGGAGAATTTAGGGTTTTCTAAATATAATACCATGTCATCTGCAAAGAGTGATAGTTTTACTTCTTCCCTTTCAATTTGGATACCTTTTATTTCTTTTTCTTGCCAGGTTTCTTGGCTAGGACTTCCAATACTATGTTAAACAAGTGTGTGAGTGGGTATCCTTGTCTTGTTCCTGATTTTAGCAGAAATGCTTTTGGGTTTTTACCATGGAGTATGATGTTAGCTGTGGGTTTGTCATAAATGGCCTTTATTATGTTGAGATAAGCTGCCTCTATACCATCTTTGATGAGAGTTTTAATGCATCTATATTCATCAAAGGTATTAGCCTGTAATTTTCCTCTTTTTGAAGTGTTTTTGTCTGGTTTTGTTATCAAGGTAAAGATGGCCTTGTAGTATGAATTTCGGAGTTTACTGTCCTCTATGATTTCTTGGAATAGTTTGAGAAGGTTAGGTAGAAGTTCTTCTTTATATTTTTGGTAGAATTCCCCTGTGAACCTGTCTGTTCCTGGACTTTTGTCTGCTGGAAGTTTTTTTTAAATTACAAATTCAGTTTCACTACTAGTGATTCATCTATGCAGATTGTCTATTTCTTCCTGATTCAATCTTGTCAGGTTGTATGTTTCTAGAAATTTGTCCATTTCTTCTAGGTTGTCCAATTTGTTGGCATATGACTATCATATTCGCTTATAATTTTTTGTATCTGTGTGATATTGGTTGTTATTTCTTTTCTTTCATTTCTTATTTTGTTTATTTGGGTCTTCTCTTTTCTTCTTGGTGAGCCTGGCTAAAGGTTTATCAACTTTGTTTATCTTTTCAAAAAACTAGCTCTTGCTTTCATTGATTTTCTCCCTTGTATTTTTTGTCTCTATTTTATTTATTTCCTCTCTGATCTTTATTATTTCCTTCCTTATGCTGACTTTGGGCTTTGTTTGTTCTCCTTTTTCTAATTGCTGTAGATGATATGTTAGGTTGTTTATTTGAGATTTTTCTTGTTTCTTGAGGTGGGCCTGTATCTATAAACTTCCCTCTCAGTGTGGCTTTTGCTGCATTCCATAGGTTTTAGAAAGTTGTGTTTCCATTTTCATTTGTCTTGAGGTGTTTTCTGATTTCCTCATTGAGTTTTTTAGTAGCATGTTGTTTAACTTCCATGTGTTTGTGCTTTTTCCCATTTTTCTTTCTGTAATTGATTTCTAGTTTCATACTATTGTATTTGGAGAAAATGCTTGATATAATTTCTATCCTCTTAAATTTGTTGATAATTGTTTTGTGGCCCAGCATGTGATCTATTCTGAAGACTGTCCCATGTACACTTGAAAAGAACGTGCATTCTGCTGGATTTGGATGGAACATCCTGTAGATATTTATTAAGTCCAACTGGTCTATTGTGTCATTTAAGACCACTGTTGCATTACTGATTTTCTGTCTTGATGATCTGTCCATTTATGTAAGTGGGGCATTAAAGTCTTCTACTATTATTGTTGTCAATTTCCCCTTTTATGTCTGTTGATATTTCCTTTGTATATATAGGTGCTCCTGTATTGGGTGCATATATGTTAAAGATTGTAATATCTGCTTCTTGTATTGAACCTTTTATAATGATATAATATAATTATATGATATCATGTATTATATTATATTATGATATAATGCCCTTTTGTATTTTATTATAGACTTTTAAAAATATTTATTTATTTATTTGGCTGTGTCATGTCTTAATTGTGCATGCAGGGTCTTCATTGACATGTGCGTGGTCTTTGTGGCGGCATGTGGGATCTTCAGTTGTGGCATGTGAACTCTTAGTTGTGGCATGTGGGATCTAGTTCCCTGACCAGGGATTGAACCTGGGCCCCCTGCATTGGGAGCGCAGAGTCTTAGCCACTGGACCACCAGGGAAGTTCCTAGACTTTGTTTTAAAGTCTGTTTTTGTCTGATATGAGTATTGCTGTCCTTGCTGTCCTATCATTTCTGTTTGCATGGATGAAATATCTTTTTCCATCTCCTCACTTTTAGTCTGAGTGTGTCTTTGGCTCTGAAGTGAGTTTGTTGTAAGCAGCATATAGATGTGTCTTGTTTTTTTAATCCAATCAGACACCCTATGTCTTAAAAAATTTTTTTATTGAAGTATAGTTGATTTACACTGTTTCTTTTTTTTTTTCCTGTTCCAATGGTTAAATTTACTTGTAGCTCTCTAAGATGTGTTAGATGCTTTTTTTTTTAGCTCTTTATTGGAATATAATTGCTTTACACTGTTGTGCCAGTTTTTGCTATACAACAAAGTGAATCAGCTATATTTATACATATATCCCCATATGTCCTCCCTCCTATAACTCCTTCCCACCCTCCCTATCCCAGCCCTCTAAGTCATCACCCATCATCAAGTTGATCTCCCTGTGTTATGCAGCAGCTTCCCACTGGCTATCTGTTTTACATTTGGTAGTGTATATATGTCAGTGCTGCTCTCTCACTTCATCCCAGCTTCCCCTTCACTCCCTACCCCATGTCCACAAGTCCGTTCTCTACATCTGCATCTTTATTCTTGCCCTGTCACTGGGTTCATCAGTACCATTTTTTTAGATTCCATATATGTGAGTTAGCATACAGTATTTGTTTTTCTCTTTCTGGCTTACTTCACTCTGTATGACAGACTGCAGGTCCATCCACCTCACTACAAAGAACTCAATTTCATTCCTTTTTATGGCTGAGTGATATTCCATTGTATATATGTGCCACATCTTCTTTATCCATTCATCTGTTGATGGACATTTAGGTTGCTTCCATGTCCTGGCTATTGTAAATATTGCTGCAATGAACATTATGGTACATGTTTCTTTTAGGATTATGGTTTTCTGAGGGTATATGCCCAATAGTACACCCTATGTCTTTTGATTGGAGTATTTAGTCCATTGATATTTTAAAAAAATTATTGATAGGCACGTACTTATTGCCATTTTATTATTTGTTTTCCACTTGTTTTTGTTGTTCTTTGTTCATTTCTAATTCTTTTTGTTTCTTCTCCATGATTTGATGATTTTCTTTAGGAACATATGCTTGTGTTCCTTTCTCTCTAGTTTTTGTGTATCTGTTGTAGGTTTTTGATTTGTGGTTACCATGGGGTTCATATATGTTGAACTACAATTATATCTACTTGTTTTAAACTCGCGGTCATTTAAGTTCAAACACATTCTAAACATCTACACTTTTTATTCCCCTCCCCCATGTTTTGTGTTTTTGATGTCCTATTTTACATCTTCATGTTTATCCCTTAGCTGTTCATTATAGTTATAGTTGCTTTTATATTTTTCTTGCCTTTTAATCTTCAAATAGCTTATTTAAGTGGTTGATCCTCAGCCCTTACTATATATTTGTCTTTCCTAGTGGGATTTTCCGTTTCCTATAGATTTTTACTTCTTTCCCACTTAGAGAAGATGCTTTAGTATTTCTTTTAGGATAGATTTAGTATTGATTGATGAATGCTTTTTTTTTCTTCTTTTTTTTAAGAACTTTTATTGAGATACAGTTGACATACAATAAACTGCATATATTTAAAGCGTACAATTTGATTTTTTTTTCTTTGATGAATGCTTTTAATTTTTGCTTGTCTGAGAAGTTCTTTATCTATCTTTCAGTTATAACTGATAATCTTGCTTGGTGAAGTATCCTACGTTGCAGGTTTTCCCGCTTTTAGCACTTTGAGTATATCATGCTGCTTCCTTCTGGCCTGCAAAGTTTCTGTAGAAAAATCAGCTGTAGTCTTATGGGGATTCCCTTGTATATGACTCTTTTTGTTTTTCTCTTGCTGCCCCTAGAACTCTCTTTATCTTTAACTTTTGCCAGTTTAATTATGATATGTCTTGATGTGGATCCTGTACCTGGATATCTGTTTCCTTCTTTAGATTTGGTAAGTTTTCAGCCATAATTTCATCTAATACATTTTCAACCTGTTTTTCTCTCTCTCTTTCCTTCTGGGACCCCTGCAAATGTTTGTACATTTGATGTTATCTCTTAAACTGTTCTCATTTTTAAAAGTTGTTTTTATTTTTGCTCTTCTGATTAGATGATTTCCATTACTCTGTCTTCCAGATCACTTATGGGTTCTTCTGTGTCACCTAGTCTACTATTTATTCCTTCTAGTGTGTTTTTCATTTAAGTTATATTTTTCAGTCTGACTGGTTTTTAAAAAATATTTTCTAGTTTCTAGCTAAAACTCTCACTTTGTTCATCTATTCTTTTCCCTAATTCAGTTTGCAGTCTTATTACTATGCTTTGAATTCTTTATCTGGTGAATTGTTTATTTTTCTTTCATTTTTTGTTTTTTTTAGGTGTTTTCTCTTGCTCTTTCTATTGAGACCAATTCCTCTGTCTTTTCATTTTGCTTAACTTTTTCTCTTTCTATGAAACTAGGTTAAACAGTTTTCTAATGCAGTGTCCTTATGTGGGAGTATCCTTATACAGTCTGTATGTGCCCAGCGGTTTTGATGGGAGATCTGGATTTGATATGAACATAAGTCACATCTTTCCTCAGGGTGAGCTGGAAGCTATCACCTTGTTAGGAAGTGGACTGGAGAAGGTGGGGCTAAGGACAGAGCCAGGTGTGAGCCAAGGCTTCCCCTCTGTTCAGTGGCCATCTCTGCCCTATAAAGGGTGGGATCAGGTCCCAAATTGCACGAGCAGAAGCCCTGAGGGTGGAGTTTGAACCGGCTCTGTTCCCTTTAAGTGTGAGCTCTCCCCTCTTGCAGCACTGACACGCTTGTCCCAGAGGGGAGCAGTGCTGGAGCAAGAGGGTCTGTGAAAGCCCTTGGTGTTTGAAAGGGTGTAGGCTGTGGTGGTCTGGCCATAGACAGAAGTCTGACTTTTTCTGATGTGTTGCTTGTGCAAGCACCAGTAATGGCTGCCCCCTCCCTGCTTAGACATTGCTTTGGGTCTTAGCACTTCTTTGTCTTATGACTGAGGTCTTTCCTCAGTCATGGCATCCCTCACTCCAGTGTGGAGCTGCAATGTGAGGTAAGCAGGGCTGCAGCATTCAGTCTGCTCAGGCTGGGGCACTCACAGAGAGGTTGCAGGAAACCAACCAGCCACACACACAGTTCCAATCTGCGCTTTCCACCCCTGTTTCGGGAGCAAGCAAGCATCCGTTGCACTCCTTCTGAGCAGGCTCTGGGCTATCCCCCAGCCTACCTGTTAGTTCCACCTGCTATGTTTTCAAGGTCACTAATATTCTTTGTACAATGTCTTATCTGGCATTAATTCCCTTCTGGTATAGTGTGTATCTCTACAGGTTTAATTTGGGTGATTTTGAAAGTATCTTCCATGTATCTACTTAACTTTTTAAAGGTAAAGAATACAGTTATAATAATTGTTTTAATGTCCTTATTTTCTAATTCTAACATCTGTATCAATTTTGAATCAATTTCAGTTTATTTAACTCAACATCATGGATCACATTTTCCTGTTTCTTTACCTGCTTGGTAATTTTTTTGCTAGATGCCAGGATACAGTCAATTTTACTTTGTAGGGTGCTAGATATTTCTGTATTTCTATAAATCTTCTTGAGCTTAGGCCTGGGAGACAGTCAAATTAGAAACAGTTTGATCTTTTTGGTTCTTGCTTTTAAGTCTTGTTAGGTGGGACAAGGGCAGTGCTCATTTTGGGGCTACTTATTCCCTACTCCTAAGGTGATACTCCTTGAGTGCTCTATCCAGCTCCTTTTGAATTATGAGGTGTTTCATTCTGGCTGGTGGGTACAGGCAGTGTTCCAGGGCCTATGTGAATGCTGGGCACCGTTACCGCTAATCCTTTTGGGTGGTTCTTTTCCTGGCTTTGAGTAGTTTTCTACAAGAATGTGCTGATAAGTACTCAGCTGAATATTTGAGAGGATTCTTTACAGATCGCAGAGTTCTGTCCCTATGCTGCTTTCTTTCTTTGGCAGGCTATCTTACGAACTCTAGCTGCCTTGGTTTCTCTGAACTCTTAGCATCCATCTCCTCAACTCAGGGAGTCTGCTGGGCTTTGCCTGGTTCCTTCTCCCTGTGCCATAGCCTGAAAACTCTCTTATGGCTGGAGCAGTTATAGCATGTACCTCATTTGTTTTCTGTTTTTAAGGGATTGCTGTCCTTTTTTTTCTGATATCCAGTGCCCTGCAAATGGTTGTTTCATACATTTTGTCCATTTTGTGGTTGTTTCAGAGGGGATGGTAGATTTTTTCCTATTACTCTACCATGGCTGGAAGTGGAAGAATTTTTAAATGATTATTCTTAGTAAACTTCTGTGCATTTTGAGACTCATCAGTTTAGAATGTGGTGTATTTCTGTAAGGGGACGTTACAAAGAGTGGCACTCAGTACCTAGTGAACTGAAAGTATTTAGTGGCCTGTGGCCTCAGAAACTGCCTGTCCACTCCAAATGAATCGCCATCTCTCAGAGTCAGAGATGCATCAGCCTGAGTTACAGGCACTGAAAAATAATGCTAGAATGCCAGCCTATTAAATTGTAGTGAGAAATGTAACTCCCTTAGTACTGATGTTCATGTCTTGTGTCCAGTAGAATCTTTTTGTATAGGTAAACTACACTTGAACTAAGTGATAACTGAATGGTTTCTTGGTTTTAAATTCTAATTTAAATGAAGATAATCTGATGCATCTACCTATATTCACTATGATAGCTCCCTATTCCAGATTATTCTTGTATACACACTGATGATATTTGCCTCTTTGACTAGCCCCATTTGGATTTCATGCCTTCTTCAGATATTTTAATCCTAAAGTAGATAGATTAATACCTAAATCATTTCTGAATGATTTAGGCATGAAATTTATATATATATCTTTAATGTGGCTTTTCATCTCTCTTCTTCGAACCTTTATTTGTTGATTCTTGCTTTAAAGCCTAACCTGGAGGGCAATCTTATTTCCTCTTTATCCAGTGCATCTGTCCCGCTGTCATTGCCATATACAATAAATGCCTGTCAGCCAGTGCGTTTCAAAATAGTATGTCTTTGCTCCTTTCTGTTTTCTTGATTTAGAAATAATAATTGATTGGGGTCCGAATTCTGAAAAACTCTTCATGTGTCTGTTTTACATTCATTCCTTCATTATTTTAAGAAACGTTTGTTAAACATTGACCATATTCCATAGAGATGGAGATACCCTGGAGGAGCTCTTATGTGTAGAGGATCCTGTCAATACTACTACAATAGCTTGACAACTGCTCTATATATACATATTGATATTTTCAAAAATTGTCTTTGTATCAAAACATTGTATTTATAGCAATACTAGCTGTAGGTTTTATTGATTATTAAATTTGACTTGCAAAGTAAACACAATAGCTTTCTTATGGAAAACTTTCAATGGAGCAGATAACTTCTTTATGTGTATTTTTTTGAACAAGCCATTGACCCTCCCCTTCCATGACAGGACCTTTTGTACAGGCAGCTCACTTTGCATGTGACATTCTCCCACCCTCTTCTCTACCTGCCTTTTTTTCCTCTAGCTTTATTGAGATATAATTGACAAATAAAAATTGTATAAATTTACTGTGTACAATGAGATGTTTTAATATGTGTATAAATTGTGAAATGATTACCACAACCAAGCTAATTAACATCTGTCACCTCACACACACACACACACACACACACACACACATACATATATAGGTTGTAGGATGATTTAAGATCTCTCTTAACAAATTTCGAGTATACAATATAGTATTATAACTACATGTACATTAGGTCTCCAGAACTTATTCATCCTGCATAACTGAAATTGCACGCTTTGACCAGCATATCTTCATTTCTCCCATCCCCCAGACCCTGGCAACCACAATTCTACTCTCTGCTTCTATGATTTTGACTTTTTTAGATTGCACAGATAAGTGAGACCATGCTGTATTCATCTTTCTGTGTCTGACTTATTTCACTTAGCATAATGTCCTCCGAGTTCATCCATGTTGTTGCAAATGGCAGGATTTTTTTCTTTTCTTTTGATAGGGATTTGAATCTGTAGATCACTTTGGGTAGTATGGACATTTTAATAATATTAATTCTTCTAATCCATGAACATGGCATATCTTTCCATTTATTTGTGCTCTTCAATTTCTTTCATCAATGTTTTATAGGTTTCGATGTACAGATCTTCACCTCCTTGATTAAATTCGTATGAGTGTTTTTGAACTGCTGAATAGCTAATGTCATTTGGTCAAAGATGGGGCAAAAACTACTAGAATCTACAAAATATTAGAAATGTGGTCATAGAAAAAAAATGAATGAGGATTAGCCAATCTTTACTCTTGCTTTGTTGTAAAGCATTTCTTAATTGTATTGATACGAAAGTGACTGAAATGTTCCATTTTTAGCAACTAAATTGATTATGAGTTTTCCTTTGTAGGTGGATTGGACTCTAAATATTGGAGAACAAGCCCTTGATATATGTATTGTCTCTTTCAATCAGTCAGCATCTTCGGTTTTTGTTCTTGGTGAGAGGAACTTTTTTTGCCTTAAGGATAATGGACAAATTCGATTTATGAAGAAACTTGATTGTAGCCCAAGTTGTTTTCTGCCATATTGTTCAGGTGTGTAGAAAGATTTTCTTTTATCTTTTCCATGTGTCATGGCTATGTTATATATACCAGAAAAAGCCAAACTCACTCACATATATTTTAAACATCTAGGAAAATAGTTTTATACTGAACATGTAATGGAAATTTTAGCTTTTAAAGTTTGAATAGAAATTTGATATAAAGCACACATTTGGTTTTGTCAGTCATTTTGCTTTGTACAAAATGACTTGCAGAATTGACCTCAGGTATAATACATTAATGCTTTCCAAGATGTGGCTGTTCAAGATGCTTCCAAGAGAACATTAGACTCTTTTATAAGCAGAATGGAGCATAGTAATGCCTAATAGAATAACTTGTCTGTAGTGAATGTCTAGTAAATCATTAGCTTAAATGTGTTAAATATTAATGAAATTCATCCTTTCTAGATAAAATGCAAAAATGTTGGCCATTATCTAGTTACAGTTTCTATAGTAATATGTATAGTTTTTATATACTTATAAAGTGATTTTTTTCTTTTTAATATTCATAGCTTGAAGTTGAAAAATAATGTTTTGTTATTTAAAATCTATGCATTGTCAAGATGATAGAATTAATTTGTATCATAAATCCTCTAAAAGGGATATAATATACTGTTGGACGTGATTGTTTTCTTATTATCCTCTTTTTCTACCTTCAACCCATAGTTTCTGAAGGAACAGTAAATACTTTGATTGGAAACCATAATAACGTGTTGCATATTTATCAGGATGTGACACTGAAGTGGGCCACTCAACTTCCCCACATTCCTGTAGCAGTAAGAGTGGGCTGTTTACAGTAAGTGGTTTAATTTAACAGTCATTTTTTAAAAACAGCACCTTAATCAAGGAATTCACTAGAAGTTTTATAAAACAATGGCAAATGATTTTACTAAAGAATGACAAGCATCATTGAATGTCAGCAATGGAGATAATTTAAAATAATAAATTTTATTGGAAAAGGATATAAAAAAGCCTTAATTAGCACCTTTAATCATTTTTATTTAGTATCTCTAGCAAGATATTCTTTATAAATTCAAGATTTCAAGAAAATAGATTACCTGATAGATTGTTTTCTTTAAAATAGAAAAGGATTTCTTCAAGCACTTAATGGATCCCATTTAGAGATCACTTATTGTTAGACTGTGAGAATGTTACACTTCAAAACTTATTATGTCAAATGGTTCAGAATTACTAATGATTTTGTATTCAAGACAGTTTAGATTTTAAATAGGGTCTTCTTGCATTTAAATGAAAGACAAAATTTGTGTCTAAACATTAACTTTACAAAATTTGTCAAAAATGAGATAAATAGACGTTTAAGTGTGTCATTTTTCTAGTTTATCAGTATATGAGGCAAGATCTTGACAAACTCTTTAACATCTCAGATTATGTTTAGGATTGAAAATCTCAATAAATGTATAGAAACACAACTTTCTATAAAGCTTCATAGATTCCCAGATCTATTCAATTTTGCTTATTTAGATCATTTTATTGAACATTTAAAGACCGTATGTAGACTTCTTCAGTGATGCCTATACTATCTGATAAGTGTGACTAATCCCCGCATTTTAAGAGGTTGAATATGGAATATTATTGTTGAGGTTCAATGAAAGGCATTCATATTTGAATTAATGGTTAATCTGAAGCTTAAATATTGGAAAAATGAAAACAATATTTTGAAAATGTTGAATATTTTAGAAAAATGGTACAGATCAACTGGTTTGCAAGGCAGAAATAGACACAGATGTAGGGAACAAACATGGATACCAAGTGGGGAAAGCTGGGGGGGGGATGGGGTGGTTGGGGTGGGATGAATTGGGAGATTGGGACTGCCATATATACATTACTAATAAGAAAAAAATAACAAATTGTACACTTTAAATATATGCAGTTTATTGTATGTCAATTATATTTCAATAAAAGTTCTTTAAAAAAAGAGAAAAAATTTCAAAAAAAATTGAATGTTTTAAAAAGGAATTGTTCTTCATATTTTATGAGAAAATACTATAATTATAATTGCTGTGCACTTAACACAAATTACAAATATTTTGTATTGGAAGAAAAATTTAAAATTTTGAGTATAGCTTTTGCAAAGTCCACCAGGTGGTCTTTTAAGTTCAACCAAACACTCAGACTCACCAGACATTTTATATCAGATTTACTTACAATGATTTAGAACAGGAAAAATATCTTACCTGCAGAGCAACGTCAAGTATTTCTCTTCTGGGAGAGTAATTCTTGTAGTGGTTCATATATCCATCCAAGATCTGTTCTCTTTGACCCCCCAAGTGACAGCTCAGGAGCAAGAAGACAGATTCACATTGGTGGGTATGTGACCAATCTTGGCTTAGAGTCTCCATGCCCCCAGGAGCCAGTATCTTTAAATACTAAAAACGTCGTTGCGGTTTTTGTGTGTATGAGGGGCATGGGAGAGTGATGGATAACAGACCTTACTGAGATCATTTAGTTGAAACACTTATATCACACATACATTATTTACAAGAGAAGTGCCTATTTTAAGAGTCACCATACTCATAGAGAAGCTCAGAGATATAACTTCTCAGCAGATATTTATGGTTAATTTATAGTTTCTGGTCCAGATACAACTTACAAGTCAAGGGTCAAATAGTAACTGAAAGTACCTTGAGTAAAAAATCAAATTTCTATATAGTGTGCAGCAAGATGCTTATATTCAAAATTAGCCTGTCACACCTGAATTTAGGTATTTGTGAGTGAAACTTCCTGTATCTCACAACTTTTTTAAAGATCATACTTATAAATGAGTGCATATATTGTCATTAATGGTTTCCACAGTTAATATATAGCAATAATTTCTAATTATTCATGAAGATTTTTCTTACTTTTAGGCACTTTAACATAAAAGTATAGGATTAGACTGCTTGAAAGAATTTCATTGTAATTTTTAGCATAATTAAAAAAATTATTACTGACTTGACTATAACATATTTGTAATTAGAAGTTATTTGAAGTTAGAGCACTGAAATAATTTCATTCCTGCTTTTTATTACCTTTAGGGTTAAACTTTTTGGTAGAAGCTTCCTTGGCTGAATGTGTTTATTTGTAAAGGAAATTGCTGCTATTTTAATATGTTTCTTTTCAATGAATAAGAAATATTGGGTTTGGATCAAGTTGGTGCAATTATACTTAATAACAGCATTTTCTTCAGAAACTACGATGCTTTATTTTCTCCCACTCCCTCCTACTTGGCAGTCCAAGTCCTCTCTACCTTGTTTGTTGTAAACCATTTTAAAATCTGGGTTTCCTTCTTTCTTTTCAGGGTAAATGGCATTCTTTATTAGAATTTTTAGTCTAATTATTTTCATTTTTGTGTGGTAGACTATAGGAATGTGAAATACAGTTTACAGAATCAGAGGAGCCCGAATGTGATAATGTTCTTTAAATTCTTAGCTATTACTGTTTTTCTCTCGTTGCACGAAGTAGCTATGGAAGCCTGGCCGAGTATCTTACCTCCGCTATGGTCAGTTTCCCAAATGGCAAATAAAAATCATTGTTTATTGGTAACGTTATTCTCTCTAGAGATATGAAATATACCTAAAAGTGGAAGTCTATTTGAATGGACCTTCAAAGTGATGGGAGACTTTCCAAACTTTAGCTGGCAGCCTCAGCCATTGTGCTTTAAAATCTTGTTACAGCTCAGTTTTTAGTATAAACAATTTGGTCTAGTACTTTGGTGTTTTTCTTCCTAGGCTCTATTCACTATAGTAACTTTTTATAACTGTCAGTATTTAACACATTATTCTTTAGCCTTCGTGGATATAGTATTCTTGACCAGAATGTTTCTCCCATTTCTTCTCTGGATTTTCAAATTTCTTCTATCTTCCTGTCCTAACAAGTCACATAAATAAGCCTTCCCTCTCTACGCTGACCTCCTGTGAATTTCTATAATATTTATAGTATGTTGGCAGCTGCTCTTTGCTTTTCCTAACTCCCTAATTTGATCATACACTGTTTTAATGTAGGGACCTGTTCTACTTTTGCCTATCACATTGGATAATCAGTCAGAAAGCTGAACATATGGTATATGTTTGGTAGATACATAAAAATCATTATAGTTTGTGTGTGTCAGAGTGAGGGGTGGCTAGAAAGACCTTATAAGAGCTTTTAGTTTAAAAGCCTTTTTTTAAATATGAAAAAATTGAGACATAGTTGGAAGGATACTGTTTCTTTGAAGACGTTTTTAAATTTAGAAGAGTTTTTAAATTTCAAAGTGACTTTTTCTTTTTTAGTTTAACGTTTGCTGTTAATTTGTTTTTTTTTTTTCCTTTGTGCTTTGTAGAAAGAGAATGTTGACCTATATATACACTTTTTGCTATATTATATTTTAAAGGATTTCTTTGTGGCTTAATATTCCACATAATATTTGTAAATATTTCCTGAAAGTAGGGTAGAGCATAAATTATGATTTTCAGAGACTGTGCATTCTTATTGATATTTTCCTCTATTAATCTGTTGTAACTCAGGAGTGAAATGTTTGTCTTTCATTACTATATTTTTCTGTTATTTTTTGTTGAATATCTAAGTATTTTTGATTTATATACTTTAGTTCTATGTATTCAGCTTATGTTTATGATAGTTATTTTATTTTTTGGTTAGTTTAAAATTTTGCCAATATAAAGTGACCTTTGTTTGTGCTTTCATGTAATGTTTTCTTGCTTCTTTGTTTTGTTTTGTTTGCTTTGAGTTCACTTTGCTATTAATTATTGGTATGCTATTGTCTAAGCTTTTTTAACCCATAACATTATTTTGGGTGTATCTCTTATAAACATAATTTGATTGGATTTTTCAACCCATTTTGAAGACTATTGTCTTTTAACCCATTTAAAATTCAATGTATTTTGTCATTTTTCAGCTTGTATGATAGTCTCTACTTTTTATACTGTTTTCTTTGATTTCTATTTCTTATATGTGAGTTGTGGTTTCTTTGTGCTTGGATTCTTTCGTGTATTAGATGTTACATACACATACATATTTCTTTATTTTTATCAGCTATAAATTATTGTTAAGCTAGTCTAATGATTTTTTCAAGAATATTTTAAAATTTGTATTCGCTTTTTATGTAAACAATAGTAATTTTAATGTATTTTTTCTATATCTGTTGAAGATTATGAACCTTTTAATATCATAAATTACAATTTTTTAATATATTAATTTTGCTTCACCTCTCAATGGGTTGATTTAAATGCTCCCCAGAATGGTATAGGGTGTTACATTGTACGGTAAAAATTCATTGTCACATTTTTCCCTCAAGCTTTATTGGTGTTGATCCTTTTTTTTTTTTTTTAATTAAGAGCTGCTTTTTAAAAAATTTTTTTTATTTATTTAATTTATTTATTGGCTGTGTTGGGTCTTTGTTGCTGCACACAGGCTTTCTTTAGTTGCTGCGAGTGGGGGCTACTCTTCATTGTGGTGCGCAGTCTCCTCGTTGTTGTGGCTTCTCTTGTTGTGGAGCACGGGCCCTAGGCTCTTGGGCTTCAATAGTTGCGGCACATGGGCTCAATAGTTGTGGCTCACTGGCTCTAGAGCACAGGCTCAACAGTTGTGGCGCACGGGCTTAGTTGCTCCGTGGCATGTGGAATCTTCCCAGGGCAGGGCTCGAACCTGTGTCTCCTGCATTGGCAGGTGGATTCTTTACCACTGTGCCACCTAGGAAGTCCGATCCTTTCTTTTTTAAAAAATAACTTTTGTGGAAAAAATAACTTCGTGATTTTTGTAAAAAGTATAGAACTGCACTATTTAAAACGCAAGCATTATTGGGAATCCCCTGGTCGTCCAGTGGTTAGGACTTGGCACTTTCACTGCCCCTGGGCCTGGGTTTGATCCCTGGTCGGGGAACTAAGATCCTGCAAGCTACTTGGTGAGGCAAAAGAAAAAAAAAAAAAAAAGGAGAGAGAGAGAGAGAAAACTTAAGCATTATTTAAAGATACAAGTAAGAAAACAAAAAATAAAACTAATAAGTATTCCACCAAAATTACCTCAATCCTACCATCCAGAATTAACATTTGTTAGCACCCGTTAAACATCAAGCCTGATGTTTTTGTCTACAAATATGCCAGTTAAGCGTAGAATAAAATTTACAAAGCAGAATCATGTGTTTTTGTATATAAATTTATTTTATATTCTAACAGGAAAAAGAAATAGATAAAATGGAAGGAATAAATGAATTTTACATAAATATTTATTCACAATGCTATATTTCAGTTTCTAAAAGACCCCTCTAAACAAAGATAGAAAAAAAGTAAAAGGTTGATATTTTCAGTTTTTTAAAGTGGTATTTCAACTTTTGGCAGTGTCCATTGATTGACTCCTGTTATAAAAGATAAGGCAAGCAGCATACTTATGCTTTCTTCATCCTCTCTTCTTACCAAGTCCTGACATTGTTGGTATCTTACTATTATTTTGCCAAAGTTTAAAACATTTACATACATTTTAGTAATCATAATTTTTAGTCCTTTCATTCTATGCACTCAAAGCTCACTACTAATTCTTTTACTGTTCCTGAATTATCTTGATTTATTTCTTGGTTAGTTGGATTTAATCATCCAGTAGATTTGAAGAAAGTCTTAAAGTTTTCTTGCATTCTTGAGAATTGTTTATTGCGTTTATACTTGAAGGTTATCTTAGCTTCCCTCAGAATTTTGGACCTTCCATTTGGTGTTGACAGTTACTGTGGTAAAGTCTGAGGCTGGCTGAAATTTTTTTTAAATCCTCTTATTGAATGAATTACTTTTTCTTCCTGGATGCTTGTATCTGACTTATTTTTTAAATCCTTAACAGACTGTAAATTCACTAGCATTATCTTCAGTTGATTAATTTTGTATGTATCAGTTTGTTCTTGAAAAAGGTGAGATTTGATAGATTCATGTTTTCATTCATGTCAGAAAAATTTTCTCCCATAATATCTTTGAATATTGGTTCTAGTTTACCAGTTCACTTTTCTTAATCAATATCATCATTATAAATATATTAAACTTACACTGTCTTCCAAATCTAGCATCATCTCATTAATTGTCTTTTTTTCTATTTTGATTTGTGTAATTTTTATCCATGTCTCTTTATCATGCTCTTATGTTTGTTTTTAGTTTATTCTGTTTTTTCTTGTTATTGCTTCTAATGTGGCTTTCATCCCTCCAGCTTGTGTTTATGCTTTCAAACAAAGAAAAAATTATGTTTCTCTCATTTCATTGATACTATGGTAGCTATTCATCTGATTTATTCTTTTATTTCCCTAGGAAGTTCTTGCTATGGATATTTTCTGCTTTTTGTTTATGTTCCAGTCTCCCTCATCTCTATCTCTTTTACTTTATTTGCAGTTTCTATACAGAGGTCCTTTGTTCGTTACGTTGCAATTATTGCTCATTTTTAAAATGATGGCAGCAATTCACTTAAGAAGTTTCAGGTGTAAGGCAAAGTGATTCAGTTATGTATATTATATATATATTCTTTTTTTTAAGATTCTTTTTCATTATAGGTTATTACAAGATATTAAGTATAGTTCCCTATGCTATACAGTAAGTCCTTGTTGGTTATTAGTGGTTTTCTATATTCCATTTCCTGCATCCCACCTGTGCCCTTAGATCTCATTATGTTAGTCTAGGACCTGACTCTGTATACCTCAGTGCTTGAGGCCTGAGAAGCATGTGTCAGCTCTTGGCATCCTATCTTATTATGGTCCAGAATTTAAAATGTTCAGCCTCAATAAAACAGATAAACAACCAGGACCTACTGTATAGCACAGGGAACTCTATTCAATAGCTTGTAATAATCTATAAGGGAAAGGTATCTGAAAAAGAATAGACACGTGTATATGTACAACACAATCACTTTGCTGTATACCTGGAACATTGTAAAACAACTATACTTCAATAAAAAAAAAAGTATATAAGATGTTTAGCCTCAGAGTTTGTTGATCATGATTGTAGTGATTTCCTTCTTCAATTTCCCTTTTTTGTTGGGGGCACTGGTTGTTATTGTCATACTGCCTGCTATTTTTGGTGAGTTTTGAGGAGTTTTGGTGTGCCATCTTTGACTGGAAGTAATTTTTTTAAATCTGTTGATGTTTATTGTTGCTGGGGAGAGAATTATGGAAAACTTGATTTTTCTTCTGTTGGAAGTAACTAGTTCTTTGTATCTGGTTGCTTGAAGAATGTTTTTCATTTTTTTTTCTGTAAATGCCATATTTGTCACTGTATATTTGTATGATATTGTTTTCCTTGATTTAGTTGGGAACGTGGTGGATTTAATCTGTTTCGACTCTGTTTGGCTGCTGAAGAAAACTTCCTTATATTGTATGTTTGATTATTCTTTCATTTCTGTTTGATATAGACCATCCTTCAGGGAAATAAATATCGTTTGGTTGGCTATTTATTTTGCGTTCCCATATCCACTGTGTTCTTCCTCATAATTTTTATTTCTTTGTCATTTTTCTTTCTATTTTCTCAGAGAGTGTCTGAATTTTGTGTTCTGTATCAATGCTTCCACAGCATTGGTTTTGCTCTTTTCTATGTCTACCATTGGAGACTTTTTTTAGTCTACTGAAGTGATATTTTTCTCCCTTCCGCATGCCTCCCACTTCCTGCATCTTTGGTATCATTAGCTAGTGTAGTATGTGGCAGGCTGTAATTCCCATGATGTACCTGTACCAGGTATGTCTTACTTTGAAACATGTTTTTAGCTGGGATTGTATTTCTGAGCATATAATATGCTACTGTTTAATTTCTATCCTTTACTTAGCCAGTTGTTTTACAGAACTTGTTACCTCTATATGGACGTACATAGTGTAGAGAGGCCAAGGACAGTGGCAGAAGTGGGAAAGGTTCCGATGCGTAGGAATAAAATACCTAGCTTCCATAATAGGTCAGGTTTGAGTAGTAAAAGATGTCAGCATGATTTTGTGGTTCCTGTGGAACCTGGGTTTCTGAACCAGATTAGGGTAGGTGTTGAGATTAGGGAAGAAGAATAAAACATCTTCCTACCTTTGTTCAGGTTGTCTCTATGAAGTGAAGCTGGGGTGTGGCATAAACTAAAGCTCTGTTTTTGGCTTTATCTACCTGTTAAAATTAGTCTAAATTTCTTTTAGGTTCTGAATTTACAGCTTATGGGATTGCTTTCTATGCTTTCTTCCCCTTTTCTCCCATTTTCCGGTGATTTTTGTGCCTGTGTCTTTGTCTCTTTTCAGTTCCTGAATGGCTGTTTTAGTTAAGTATTGGAGAGACTGCATGAGGACTGTTGCCATATTGAATTGAACATTGCAAAAGAGCCATAGGATCATGTGATTAAATTGTGGAGAAAAATCTAGTTGGAAATTATATTTGAATAGTACTGAATTTAGGAATTCTTCTGGAGAAATTGGCTTTTTTCCGGTTTTGACTACCATTTAATTTCCAAAAATAATTTCTGTTCAAGCTAGAGATTGAGCAGTATAGTGAGTTTTTTGGGACTTTAAAATTTAAAAACAAAATGACAACCTTTTTAGAAAGATATGGTCCTTGAAAGGTGATTGAGCTCTTAATTTTACACAGAATATATCACTGTCTTTAGTAATTGGGTATCCCACTGTACTTTCTGACTTGTTCATATTTGGTCTTATTTTGTGCAGTGTTCATTATAAATTCTAGATCAATTGAAAGATTTACATACCCTCATAAAATTTAACATAGTGGGTTTTGACATTAATTTGTTTTCCTAAACTTCCATTTTCCTCACCAGAATATACTATTTGTATTCTTTTGATGATTTTCAGAAATTTTGTATTTGATTGTAATTGGTTCTTTTGGCATTGTAATTAAATTAAGCTTAATTTAGCTTATTTTACTGTGATGAAGCTTATTGATTTTTAGTGTTTTCATTATTATTTTTTCGAGAAGTCTAATTCCTTCCCCTATTTTTTATTTGCTTGTTTAGTTTTAGTTTTGTTTTGCCTTTTCATTTTATTTGGGAAGTAAAAAAATATCTTTTCTGTATTAATAATGATAAGTCAGTTTCAAAGAAACCCATTGTAACTTAAGTGGCATAAGATTATAATTGGGTTGTTAATCATATTAGTATTATATATTATGTTATAAATAAATATAAATATAAATATAGATAGGGCGAGAGAACACCTGTCAGAAAAGGGGAGTTTCAGTTTGGGACATGGTGGGCCTGCTAGTGTAACACAATAGATTATAACAATGTAAGGAGATATGGGGGAAGGAAGAGAAGGAAGAACAGAATTTATTATATTTGGTATTTTTTTTCATCCTCTTATTGTTGGTACCTCAGTAACCATGATTTGGACAAATTGTTTATATCAATTCTATTGCAGCATTTTGGGGATAAAATGAATTGCTTTACTTTTAATAGTCATCATTGCTTGTATGCATGTACAGTATTTCCATTGTGTATGGTCAACTTCTTTAATGAGATGCCTTCTAGATTTTATGTTGATTGGATTTTATATCATTTGAACAAGAATTGTGCTTGTAAAGTCCTTATAGCCATGTAGCTAAACCATGGTTGACCTGTGGCCTATCATTTGTTATGCTGCTTTATAAACTGTAGTATTGCTCCTTTTTATTTATTTATTTATTTATTTATTTATTTATTTATTTTATTGGCTGTGTTGGGTCTTTGTTGCTGCACATGGGCTTTCTCTAGTTGCTGCGAGTGGAGGCTGCTCTTCATTGTGGTGCGCAGGCTTCTCATTGTGGTGACCTCTCTTGTTGCAGAGCACGGGCTCTAGGTGCGAGGTCTTCATTAGTTGCAGCATGTGAGCTCAATAGTTGTGGCTCATGGGCTGTAGAGTGCAGGCTCAATAGTTGTGGCACACGGGCTTAGTTGCTCTGCGGCATGTGGTATCTTCCTGGGGCAGGGATCGAACCCGTGTCCCCTGCATTGGCAGGTGGATTCTTACCCACTGTGCCACCTAGGAAGTCCAGGATTGTTCCTTTGATAAGTATTTTATTCACATGGAAAAGACTTGCAGTAATCTTATAAATAAATTAAAAAGCCATATCTTTATTGTTATTTATCAATTGAGGTTATAATCCTCAGAAAAACTTTCCTTATGAAAATTAGATATCTTTTGCTTGTGGTCTTATGTTTTCATTATTTTATTTTTTATGTGGTAATGTAAAACACAGCATCCTCCATTCTCATGAAAAGTTTAATAGTAATTATAGTTGCAGATTGTTTGACTTTGGTACATTCCATAGTAAATCTGTTTAATTTGCCTGCCAGAGGTTTTAGAAACACTGTACAGCCAAGGATAAGGAGTTGCACTTAGAATGCTATCTGGGTTTATTCTCTTCTGTTTTATAAATTAAATGTTTTAATGGTGGATTTCATCTTATTACCATGTATTTCCACTGAAAAATTTATTTAGACATACTGTCATCAGGGCTGTGAGCTTCTCTTAAAAGAAAGTGCTCAGTCTCGAAGAAAATAATCTACATGGAAAAAGCTTATGTTTTGGTTTCTGTTTCTCTATCCTATACTGATATAAGAGTTAATTTCATAGTGAATGAGGTGGCTGGCAGAGGAGTCAGTTGTTCAATAAAGTGGTAGCAGCAGGAAAGTGTTTTGCTTTTCACTAGTTGGGGTGAGTTTTGTCTTTTAGTAAATGCATAGCTTCCTTGGCCCTTTGGTCTTGGAGATCATTTGTATCAGGTTGGTGACTTTGCTTTCATCTTTCTTGGAAATACATGCATCTTTCTTGGAAATACATAATTTCTCTACACACTTCAAATACTCTGGTTTCAAAGCTAGAACGAGGCTTTAAATTTATTTCTAAATTATTAAAAAATATTTATATTTCCCAGAGGAAAAAAGTTCCATTTTCCAAGTCGCTTACTGGAGAATATTAAAGGGAAACAAAGTGATTTTTTTGGATAATATTAGGTTATATGCTGCTACTAAGAACTTTGGAACTTTTAATGAACTTAGTTCTTTTAATTTGTTAACCAGTATACGGTCTATACTTCTGAACTAGCATTGGAGTGCATATCTGGGATATTGCGAAAATAAAAAAGGGCATTTGTAAACATGTAAATCTTACTGTATAAGCTAAAGTTGGATGCCTTAACATTAGAATCAACTGTTATCTGAAAGGAAATGCAAGAATACAGCAGTACATATTTATTGCCTGTTTTGTACTGGCATCGTTGCATCATTAGGATCTCAAATTCTAAAAAGAACTACGTTAGTAACTCATTTGAAACTTCTGAAGTGTTTATTTAATAGTTTAGAAATCTTCACTAACTCCCTACATCTTTAAAAAACAGATTGGGGAGAGTGGTGGTGCTTTATTTCATTTCAAGAGACTGGAATACTAATTAAAATTATAAAAAATGGGGTTAAAAATATAATATCATTAAGTAATCATGTTATCATTTAAGTCCTCTTTATAACTTTAACTTGAAACTGGTAAGTAAATGAAATCTTGCCTTCTAAAATAGGGGTTTATATCTCAATTATCTGACCTCTGTGACCCCTGAAATCTGTCACAGAATAGATAGGAGGGTTCCCACATATTCTAAAATGGAAATCTGTATTCAGTGGTTTTCCTGCCTGTAGATAGAGAAAGTCTTCTAATTTTTGTTCACTGAAATGAAGTTTACTATTTAAAATAAGTGTAAAATAGAAACAGTTACTACTTGTTTTATTGATATGCTAAAAAAGAAAGATTCAGATACCTATATAATTTGTTTTGAGTGTGTAATATTTAAAACCATAGAGAAAACTGTACTAATTGAAAGTTAAAGTGTTTCTGTTTTAAGAAGATGACAGGATGCCATTATTGAACATAAATTCTTTAGTGTAGAACCTATGTTCTAATTAGAACTTATTTCAAATCTTGATAAGCCTTGGCTGTATGAAAACTTTGCTTAGTGCAGAAAGAAAGATTTATTATACTTTTTTTCCCCTTGTAGTTCATCAAAAAGTCAACTTTAATTTTCAAATGTTTTTAGAGTGAGAGTATTTTAACATTTGTAGATAGCGTGTATTACATGTTATGAAGATGTCTTAGAGCATACATTGTCTAATTAGTAACATGTTCTTTTATCATAACACTGTTCCAAGGTAATAATAGCTAACACTTATTTCACTTACTATGCACCAGGCAGTATTCTAAGGCTTTACACATAGTAATTTATTTAATTCTTCTAAGAATTGTTGCTATTATTAATATTCTTACTATTCCCATTTTATAGGTGATAAAACTGAGGCATGGAAAGATCAATAATATGCCCAAGCTCATAACCAAACATGTAAACAACTAATTATAGCATAAATGGGTTAATGTTCCAACATGGAAAAGCAGAAACTGATAGGGTCCTTCAGAGTATTTAGTCTACCATGCTACTAGAAGTTCCAACTCTTTTTGTTTCTACTAAAAAACTCTCATACCTTTTTTTTCTCCAAAACAATTGCTTCCCTTTCAGATTAGGGCTATCCAGTATTCAGTCTAATGAAAGTGTATTGTTTGAAATTAAAATGGTAAACATTTGAAAAACCAGAAGGTAGAAGTCTAAAACAAAAGTGATTATTTTTGGAGTGTGGGACTGAGGGGGTGGAAGAATCTGGATATGTTCTTTAAGTAACTTTTAGAAAGCTTCAGGTGTTCTAAAAATCAGCTTCAGTCTTTGGAAAAATAATGATGCTGCCAAGGCTCTTTCATTTAAATCTAAAGTAGTTTAGATGTATTAGATTTAGATATAAATATTTTGGAATGAATAAAAAATGAAAGATAAACTATTAAGTATTTTATTTAAGAAGAACAATGTTGTAGAAAATTATTCCTATTTTCTCTTTATTTGAAAGAAAAGTTATGGTTTGTAAATTAGAAATTACTAATATTCAGTTGTCAAAATATAGTGAAAAAAATACTACCTTTTATCTTTCATTTATATTTATTTCCAACAACAAATTTCTCCCCTCTTCTTAACCTATCTTGTTACCTTCGTATTTCAAATGAGTAGGTACAGTTCATATTAATTGAACATTTAAAAAATTTTCTTGTAAGGAAAATTATTCTCATTTGGACTATATAACAGTTTACCTTTAGCAATAAATTTTGTAATAACTTTGAACATTTAGGAGTATAAAAATCCTACATTTCCTTTCTTTTTAAAAAAACTTTGTTAATGATGGAAAAAGCATATATGACATCTGTCAAGATATGTAGTTGGAAAAAAACATTCTCTACTTTGCAAAGCCTCAGCTGTGTCTATACTGTGAGAATGTAGCGTGGAGCTAGTAGTGTGTGACTGATCAAGCAGCAGGAACAGTTTCTATGGAAACAATATTCAGAGTACTTAAATTTTAGCAGAAATATATGAAAAATTAAAACAATCACATTGGGAGTAATGGGCGGATGGAGATAAAAAAGTTATCTTGCTGCTTTTTCAATTTCTGCAGGCTTCCATATGGTAGGAAATGCTTTGTTCTTCTCTCCAGCCCATCTGTTGTTCTTCAGTGTAACTGACATCACCACAACTACTGCAACCATTAAAGCATCACCATATAAAAATGGCAAAATTTAGAACTTATTGCATAGTTTTATGGAAAGAAGATTACAAGAATCAAAGCTGTAGTTTTTTGAAAGATTTGCTATTTTATTTTTTATTTTTTGGTGTGTGTGGCATAGTGGTATGATAGAAGTAATGCCCAGGGATGACGTACTCTAAGATTAGAACAGACTTCCCTTGTTTGAGGTGGTATAGAAAAATTTTCATGATTTAGAATTAAACATAGGGATTTCTTTATGTATAATTGAAATGAATTACTTTTTAAGTAAGGGATATAGTGTGTGTGATCAACTAAACCTATGCATTTGTTTGTTTGTTTGTTTTAAGCTCTTTATTGGAATATATTTGCTTTACACTCTTGTACCAGGTTTTGAGGTACACCAAAGTGAATCAGCTGTATTTATACATATATTCCCATATCCCCTCCCTCCCGCGACTCCCTCCCGCTCTCCCTGTCCTGGCCCTCTAAGGCATCTCCCATCATCAAGTTGATCTCCCTTTGTCATACAGCAACTTACCACTAGCTATCTATTTTACAGTTGGTAGTGTAAATATGTCTATGCTACTCTCTCACTTCGTCCCAGCTTCCCCTTCGCCCCCCACCCCACCCCGTGTCCTCAAGTCCATTCTCTACTTCTGTATCTCCACTCTTGCCTGTCACTGGGTTCATCAGTACCATTTCTTCAGATTCCATATATGTGTTAGCATACGGTATTTGTTTTTCTCTTTCTGCGTTTGTTTTATTTCTCTTTTTCCCCAGACTATTTATTATGTCTTTGCTGGAAACGGACATGTGTATTACTGTTTTCTACACAAAAATTACTCTAAAGAAAATAGTTATAATAATAGTTTTTTGTGCCAGTTTCAGTTGAGCAAATATATAATTTTTATAGTTTAAAAAATTTAAAATATCTAAGCAAAATAAATTTCTATTTAACAAAATATTATACAATTTTTTTTTATTGGTGTCTGCTTAGAGGCAGATCTCATAAATTTACATGTTGCTTTTTTGGCACTTTTATAAAACATAATTTGTGTTTGTTAGAATAGAATTTATTTGTTTACTTAGTTTTTTAAGCTCTTTATTGGAACATAATTGCTTTACACTGTTGTGCCAGTTTTTGTTGTACACCAAAGTGAATCAGCTATATTTATACATACATCCCCATATCCCCTCTCTCCTGCGACTCCCTCCCCCTCTCCCTGTCCCGGCCCTCTAAGGCACCTCCCATCATCAAGTTGATCTCCTTTTGTTATACAGCAACTTCCCCCTAGCTATCTGTTTTACAGTTGGTAGCGTAAATGTCTGTGCTACTCTCTCACTTCGTCCCAGCTTCCCCTTTGCCCCCCACAGCAGCCCCGTGTCCTCAAGTCTGTTCTCTACATCTGCAGAATAGAATAGAATAGAATATAGATAGTGAATTCTTTACACTTAATCAACAAATTCATATCCTCATAGTAACTTTGGATTGATTATTCATCTTAACTCTTTCCTTTTTTACTCCTTAGTTACTTATGTCTAAAAACTAGTCTTTTAAGAAAAGTTAAATGAAGTTTTGTTAAAATTAGAATAATTCTTGTCTAGATTACTTTTGCCCATTTTTAAGTGCTATAATTTAAAAATACTTTAGAAAAATCAAGCAATAGTTATGTGTTGCTTTTAGGGAGATTCTTGTCACCTTTCTTGTGTTATTCCCCCCAAATATGTATCTTTCTTCCAGCTTGTATATATTTCATGAAAATTCATATTTATTTTGAAAATATCTTTCAAGATCATGTCACATTTGAGTTCAAGAAATACAGTTTTGACTAGAAGTATTGCTTTACTTTTAGCAATATGAAAATAAATGAAAACAGTACCTTGAGTTTTGGCAAATCTCATCTTTAAGCCATTTGAACCTTCCAAGTGATACTCAAATATGTAGTGAAATTCACTAGTTCCTAGAAGCCCAGTGAGTCTGCAATGTTTGGTTTCTTAAAAACAAGCTAAACTGAATAGCAGTATTAGATGAGGTTCATTCAGAATGCCATGCAGCACAGAAACAAGTCATTTGTCTTCCAGTGTGAATTCTAATAGGTCTTAGTTCCCCAGTCTAGGCTCTTTCTGTGGCCAGAACTGGGGTCCTATGATGTGTAGTCTTTAGGGATGCTTTAGTTTCAAGTCTGGGGAGACTACTTTCTCTAGCTGAGAGTTTTCTCTGGGGAGCTGGCTTATAGAATGGGCATCTCAGAGAGTAGAAGAGTGGTTATTAGGGATGAGGGAGATGGAGAGATTCTGGTCACATGGGACAAGACTTCAATTATAAGATTAATCAGCTCTGGGAATCTAATGTACAGTATGGTGACTATGGTTAATAATACTGTGTTGTATCCTTGAAATTTTCTAAGAGTGGACCTTGAGCATTCTCGTCTCACACGCACACACTCACACACACACACACAATGGCAACCATGTAAGGTGACATATGTGTTAATCTGATTGTGATAATCATTTCACAAAGTGTATCTATGTCAAATCATCATGTTGTATACTTTAAATATATACAATTTTATTTGTCAATTATAGCTCAGTAAAACTGAAAAAAGAATGGGCATTTCTTCTTTTCACATAGGGACCACCCTATTCAATTTCTTCAAGCTTGGCAGTGAGTTGGTATTCAGTGAATGTTGGTTGAATAACTGACTGACTGAAGGGATTAATGAAGCAGTTAAAAACACGTGACTCAGTTAGAAGGGTCATAGGCATACTGCTTCATAACCTGAACACTTTGCTTATGGGAAGTTAAAGAAATATTTTCTTTGGCTACTAAAAATTTTTTTTTGACCATAATGCATTTGTTGTAGGAGTAGATTAAAACTATGGCCTGAGAGAAATGTTTTCAATTTTGTGGGAATTTAATTTAGCCTCAGTAATTGTCTTCTTTTCTGTGGGTGATGGGAATTTATTTATGGAACATTTATTTGTTTGTTCAGGTCAGACATTTTCTTAACCTTTTTTATTCTGTCAGACATAGATGAATACCTCATGAATAGTCTTAGATCCATATTTCATGAAGGGCATAATTGTGATTTGAATTCCTTATATGCATAAGTATTTATTATACTAATGAGTATGCCTATACTGTTACTTTAGGTTGTAGAAAAGAAATTTTAAAAGAATTGTGCTTTCATTGGCGTTGACTTTATTTTATGTCAGCAGGTATGAGTTCAAGTATTTTTATGTTCAAGGTGTCTCATACCACTTCATAGAAAGCATATTCAATTATCTTCTAATGGATTATGTCAAAATTTCTCTCTTACATATTTTGCATGGAAATATTTTATATTCTTATCAAACTCATATACATATGTATCAGGACTGGCCACTTGAAATATATAAGAGAGTGAAAATAGAACGGGTTACAGCAGCAAAAATTTTTTGGTAGTCAGGAATTACACAATACTCTGGTGTTCTTTGGGAGAAACAGTTTTTTTTCTTTAAAAAGTAAACTTTATTGAGGTATAATTTATATGTAATTAATTTCACCCATTGTAAGTGTTCATTGAGTTTTTAAATTGTTTCTTCCAATTTTATTGAGATAAAATTGACATGGAGCATTGTATAAGTTTAAGGTGCTTGGCATGATGATTTGACTTACATCTATCGTGAGATGATTATCACAAAAAGTTTAGTGAACATCCATCATCTTATATACATACAAAATTAAAGAAATAGAAAAAATTTTTCCTTGTGATGAGAACTGTTAGGATTTACTCTTAACTTTCATACAAAACATAGAGCAGTGTTAATTATATTTGTCATGTTGTACATTACATCTGTAGTACTTATTTATCTTATAACTGGAGGTTTGTACCTTTTGACTTTTTTCATCCATTGATGAAGGAAAAGGAAAAAGGGGACATGGACAAAGGAAAAAGGGGACCTGTAATTTGTCATAAGAGAGGAGATGAGTCAAGTAGGTCAGAGTATATTTCTGCTTAGGCACTGACCAACTTCATACCTTATAATGCAACTTCATACCTTATAATGCAAACTTCTATTGTTTCTATTGAAATATTGTTTCTCTCTTTCTTTTTTTTTTTTTTTTTCTTTTTGGCTGCGTGGCATGCTGGATCTTAGTTCTCCCACCAGGGGTCAAACCCACACCCCCTTGCAGTGGAAGTGTGGAATCTTTACCACTGGACTGCCAGGGAAGCCCCTGAAATATTGTTTCGTGAGGTCACATAATATCATCTAGGAAACAGTATTAAGTAAAGAAAATTTATAATAAAATTTGTAATAAAATACCTGTCCTGTAGGATAGGTAAGACTGAGTTGCAGTGTATTATGTATGTTTTTTTCCATTTTCTCTTTTCTGTGTGTTTAAATAATATTGTGTCTTGTTTAACCAATAGATAAAAACCTATATCTGTAGACCACTGGGTCATTGTGATTCATACGTTTTTAATTTCTGTAATTATTAATGAGTAATGTACTTAATTCCCCCCAATATCTTCTTTTATTCTCTGTTATATGCCTCTTAATTTCATCACCTTCTGCTTCTGGGAGACTTAAATTTTTTCCTGTATGAAGAGATCGAACAAAACTTTATGTATAGCTTTAATGTAACTGCTAGAAATATTTTTATACTACTTCATTTCTCAGGGGAGCATGAGTTACATTGCCCTAATGTTGGGGGGTATTAAAGACATTTTCTCCCTTTCCTTCTGAGTGGCCTGAACTAAAAGCACAGAAACATCAGACTGTGAATCTTAGTTTAATATATATTTTCTTAGATGACACTAGAGGTGAATTATTTATTCCGTATTATACAATGCTGTTTAACTTTGATCTGTCCAGCTAGTCGCAATAAGGCTACTTTTAAATATCTTTCCATTTGGAGATGTTTCCTGTTGTCATCAAAAGCAACCCTGTCCCCTCCCACACACAAAACACTTTCATATATGTATAAATGCATGTATGTATGTATGTATGTGTATTTATATATACACATTTACGTTTTTAATCTTTCCTTCCCTTCAGAGTTGGTGGGATGTGGGTGGCTTTCTGGAGAGGGGAGGGAGAAGGAGGCCTTGGCTGGCAGCTGTTGTTGATTTATTTAAAGCAGTGGGCATTTATAGGCAGCATCTGCCCTCTCCCTTTTAGTAATGCAGCTGACCCTTTTAGCTGCTGGATACCCGAGCTATAGGTGGCAGCTTTAATGTGGTACCTTAGAGTTATGTCCTTAGTAAATAAATCACATTTAGAAGCTTTTATGTTATCATAGTCATGATTGTATTTTAAAAATCTAAACATGATAAACATTAAAAATGAGTTTATATTCATGAAGCAAAATTTGATTTTCTAGGTTATTACCAATTCATCTAGAAACTCAAATCGTTGCTTTTAGTGTTCATCTATGTAAATGACACAGTACAAAAAGAAAGCTATTCTGTGTTACTCTGTGCTTCATTTCAGATGGTTTTCTTGATGCTACATTTATTTTGTCTAAGGCTTTTTCAAATAGCCTCTTCTTTCCTAAGTAGAGCTTGCTATAGTTGGAAATAATATGTCTATTGTTAGAATGAGACGAATATAATCTTTTAGTTAGTCTTTTATTTAGGAGTTTTTTAAAAAATATGGTACCACCTGAGTGGGCATATTGAATATTTGAAATGTTGTAGATGAAAGGATATACAGAAATGTTATGTAATCTATCTGTAAAGCAAGTAGTGTTGGGATTTGTACTTAAGTGATGTTGGATCTAAAATCGAATTGGAGAGACAGAAATTCATAGAGGTCTGTTTCTCTCTAATTAACAAGATTAGAGAAAGAGAGAGAGCGATGAATTGCCGTTTATTTTTAAGAGTAGAATTCTTAACCATGATGGAGGATTTCTCCTTATTTTTCTCCTCGTGTCGTTCTCTTAATGTTATTCATACACAGCTTTTGTTATTTAATTTTAGGTTTGAGATGGGAAATGATCAAAGGGCATTTTTATAATGGAAGCTTAAAGATTACAGACTATATGGTTAAAATTTTAATTGTTTAGAAATGCAATAACGTGGGCAAACTTAAGAAATATATATTTTAAAAGAACCAAAATTTGATATACCTAAATTTTAAACCTTAGTTCTGCTTTTATTTCTTAATTACATTTCTGATTTTTTCCTTATCTTTTTGAATGTCTACATTTTCCTCCCCCCACATCCAAGTTAAAAAAGAAAGTCTAACAAGAAGACAACCCTCAGAATGGGAGAAAATACTTGCCAATGAAGCAACGGACAAAGGATTAATCTCCAAAATATACAAGCAGCTCATGCAGCTTAATACCAAAAAAGCAATTAAGCCAATCCACAAATGGGCAGAAGACCTAAATAGACATTTCTCCAAAGAAGACATACAGATGGCCGACAAACACATGAAAAGATGCTCAACGTCACTAATCATCAGAGAAATGCAAGTCAAAGCCACAATGGGGTATCACCTCACACCGGTCAGAATGGCCATCATCAAAAAATCTAGAAACAACCAATGTTGGAGAGGGTGTGGAGCAAAGGGAACTCTCCTGCACTGTTGGTGGGAATGTAAGTTGGTACAGCCACTATGGAAAATGGTTTGGAGGTTCCTTAAAAAACTACAAATAGAACTACCATATGATCCAGTAATCCCACTACTGGACCTGTACCCAGAGAAAACCATAATCCTAAAAGAAACATGTACCATAATGTTCATTGCAGCACTATTTACAATAGCCAGGACATGGAAGCAACCTAAATGCCCATCAACAGATGAATGGATAAAGAAGATGTGGCATATATATACAATGGAATATTACTCAGCCATAAAAAAGAATGGAATGGAGCTATATGTAATGAGGTGGATAGACCTAGAGTCTGTCATACAGAGTGAAGTAAGCCAGAAAGAGAAAAACAAATACTGTATGCTAACTCATATATATGGAATCTAAAAAAAAAAAAAAAAAAAAGGTACTGATGAACCCAGTGACAGGGCAAGAATAAGGATGCAGATGCAGAGAATGGACTACAGGACACGGGGTTGGGAGGGGGCAGGGGGTGAAGGGGAATCTGAGACGAAGTGGGAGAGTAGCACTGACATATATACACTACCAAATGTAAAATAGATAGCTAGTGGGAAGTTGCTGTATAACAAAGAGAGATCAACTCGATGATGGGTGATGCCTTAGAGGGCCAGGACAGGGAGAGCAGGAGGGAGTTGAGGGAGGGAGGGGATATGGGGATATATGTATAAATACAGCTGATTCACTTTGTTGTACCTCAAAAGCTGGTTCAAGAATGTAAAGTAGGGCTTCCTAGATGGCACAGTGGTTGAGAATCCACCTGCCAATGCAGGGGACACGGGTTTGATCCCTGCTCCAGGAGGATCCCACATGCCTGGAGCAACTAAGCCTGTGCGCCGGAACTATTGAGGCTGTGCTTTAGAGCCTGTGAGCCACAACTATTGAGCCCATGTGCTGCAACTACTGAAGCCCATGTACCTAGAGCCTGTGCTCTGCAACAAGAGAGGCCATGGCAATGGGGAGCCCGCGCACCGCAATGAAGAGTAGCCTCCACTCACCGCAACTAAAAAGAAAGCCCGCGCAGCAAAAAAAGACCCAACACAGTCAATAAAATTAAAAAAAAAAAAAAAGAATGTAAAGGAATTATATTCCAATAAAGAGTTTAAAAAAAAAAGTCTAGACTTTCTGTTTCAGAAAAAACTGACTTTGAAGAAGATATGTGAATATTTAAAACATGTCGTAGGCAGAGAAATCAAGAAAAAAATTTCTGGGAATACACTGCAATGTGACTTAATTGCCACGCCAGTAAATGTTTAAACCATGCTGTTGACAAAACAGCCCAGAAAATATTATAATTAGTGACTCTTGATAGTAGCTCTCTGAACTTACCTTGTAGTTGATTGATACTTGTAAGTTATAGAACTGTGGAAAATATTGTATACCATATGTAAAAAATATTATATCATCAGAATTTAATTTGTGAATAGACATTTGATTAAATTTTATTGCTATTATAAACAAACTTGACACCCAATTAATTTAAAGCAATTATTATTCACAAATTGCATTATTTGGCATGCTTTCATTTGAGGTTTGTAATTTGGTAAATCTTTAAGTTGAAATGGTCACTTGTTTTGTTGAGATTGTGGTAATGTAAAAAGAAAAAAATGGGACTCCTACTTAAATTAGATCTCTGACCCAAACTTGGCAGTTCTCTCAGCTTGCCAGGGAAAACACTTGCCGGGTTCACTACTTTCTTCCATCAACTTGAGAGATTCTACTCCATTTTTCTCCTCCATTGACTAACCTTTGACTTCCCAAACCTGCATTTCTTTCCAACAGGGGTGAATAAACATTCTTGGTATGTGAAGATTAAAGGTCCATGGACCCTGCAGGTGCCCTGAAGCAAATTTGTTCAGAATTAATTTGGTACCTCCAATTGTGGTTTGTTTAGGATAGGAAACCAGATAGAATTCAATAGTGTATCTTGAAACTTAGAACTTAGCACTTTTGTTACTAACAACAGGGCAAAAAAAAAAAACAAAAAACAAAAAACAAAAAAAAACTGCCAGTAACGTTTACTCTTCAAAGGAAAGTTTTTGTCTTTCTGTGCCTGGTTATCTTCAAGATTTGCAGAGTAAAAAAGAAAATTTCATTGGAAGTGTATTTCAGCCTCTGATACAGAAAAGACCTTTAAAAAGAGTCGTTGACATGAAAGGGAAAACATTCTGATTTTCTGGGATGTAAGCCTTAGAAAACAAGCCAGAGTAAAAGAACATGTAGAAATGAAAAACTTATGGCTCCAGGAGATGACCTGTTGTGAATTATTTCAGAATTCAGTGGATATCTCAGATGGCTGGTTTTTCTCCTATGAATCCTTGATCCTATGAACGTACTTGAGTAGGCATCAGCTTTGTTTTAGAGTGAAATAATCACCCTAACGAATATCACTGTTCTGTATACATAATCCAGTTGCTTTAGAACATACTTTAGTACAAGTAAAGAATGTATTTGTAAAGGACAAAATGTGTCTATATAACTAAAGAATATAAAGAAGTGTTTCTCTAAGAAATTGTAACTGTTGATTGGTCTTTAGTCGTAGGTGATTTGGCTTATAGATTTCAGAATCTAAAACTAGTGGATGAATTTTGCCAATTACTCAGGTGATTCTGGCAGCAGATATGGTAATCTGGAAATGAAAGAGGAATTAAGAAGCAGAGAAGCAAGAAGGAATAGATCCTTTCTTAGGCACATAATTTCTACCTTTTTGTAAAATAAAGTGTGCAACAAAAGATATGTTTCATGATACTACCAATGTAGCTGACTCCTGGAGTTGATTATGTTCTATTTAGGAACATAAGCAGTTAAAAACAGGCATTTATATATTTTGTAAGTTGGGTTGGTAAAATGGTGCATTCAACATCATGAAAGGATGCTTGCTTGCTTTCTTTCTTTCTTTCTTTCTTTCTTTCTTTCTTTCTTTCTTTCTTTCTTCTTTCTTTCTTCCATCCTTCCTTCCTTTTTTAGAAAAATATCTTAAAATTACTTTTTATTGGAGTATAGCTGCTTTACAATGTTGTGTTAATTTCTGCTGTACAGCAGAGTGAATCAGCTACACGCATACATATATTCCCTCTTTTTTGGATTTCCTTCCCATTTAGATCACCTTAGAGCACTGAGTAGAGTTCCCTGTGCTATACAATAAGTTCTCATAAGTTATCTATTTTATACACAGTGGTGTGTATATATCAATCCCAATCTCCTAATTCATCCCCCCCTCCCTCCCCCCCTTGGTGTCCATACATCTGTTCTCTACATCTAGGATGCTTCTCTTTAAACATCAAGCATAGGGCAGAATCATTTCTGTTATATACAAGCACCATCATGTTACTGAAAACTTATTGAATAATTGGGTACCTTGTAAATAGTTATCAAAGTCAGTTTTTCAGTCCTCTACATTTTTTACCATAGTGAACCTTTTGAAATTTCATTGTTTAGAAATCTGAAGATAACCTTCTCTTTTTTTTTAGGAGAGATATGCTCAGTTCTCTTATTTGTTTGAAAAATCTAGGCTTTGAATTGTTAATTTGACAATAAATAGATGAGATAGGAGACACTAGAGCTTTAAAAAATCTTAATCAGTTCAGTAATGTCATGGTTCAGGAATATTTTTAAAAGCCATATTTTTACTGTTAAGATAACATGATGGTTAAAGGAGAGGGGCCTGGACCACATGCTCACTAGCTTACTCACTAACTCTGAGACCTTGGGCAAGGTATTTAAATTCTCTGTGCCTCAGACCCTCTTTCTGTAAAATGGGGCACCGAGAATTTAAATACTTACTACGTGGGGGTGTTATGAGGATTGAATAAGTTAATATAAGTACCAATAGCACCACTATATATGTTTTAGCCAACACTATTGTTAGATTTGGTGCATTTGCCAATTTGCTCACTTTGGCGATTGTTTTCCTTAGAGAGTCTGTAACTCTTTAGTTATTGAATTAAATTCCTGGCAGAAATAGTTGTCTCTGAATTATATCTCTCTTAGAAGATTGGGCCCAGGATAGGAAAGCTAGGCAAAACAATTAGATATTTCCTGGTAAATATTACATAATGGGTCACTTAGTCAGTAACATCATTTAGTGCCCACATGTGTGCCGTTTTGTTTTAGCCTCTTCTGTTTGCTGGATTGCATCAAGTTCAAACAGTTCAAATCAGAGGGATTTAGAAATCATGTTTCCTAGAGGAATTTGATTCAGGAAGGCAACTTGTTATGGTTTCTAAGATCAAGGACTTGAACTGGAGTCCACATGGAATCCACATGGAACTGGTACCTTGACGCAGTACAAAGGAACATGTAGTACTTTTCTTTTTCTACCTGTTGAACCAGTACCATAATCAACCTGGAAAAAAATATTTTGGTTCGTGGTTTAAATAGCAGTCAGCAGTCTTTTATTGTTGTTGATACTTAGAGAAAATTTGGGAGATGGTTATCTATTTAGTGCTGCCAGATATATTGTTATTATGCAGACCCTGCAGGCAGCAGCTGCAGTTGTTTTCCAAAGGAAATGCAACTAATCTAGCTATCATGCACCCAGCTTTGCTGGCTGTATTTGGTCTTTTTACTCACAGATGCATGCATACTAACACTTTTAGTCACAATGTTAAAATTGAAGGGTGGGTACTGTATTTTGATGGTCCTTATCTTCTCTTTCATTTGTTCTTGGTTTTAGTTCTTAATTACTGCTATTATTCTTGGACATTTCTGATCACAAGCATACATTCAATTTCTATCTAATATATTCTTTTTTTTTTTTTTTTTGGTTCATGGCAGTTGTATAAGTATATGATGTACTGAAATGATTTGCTATGACTTGACCCAATTAGAAATTTACTTTAAATCTTGAGCCAGCTGAAATAAGATTGAGCTAATTTATGCTACTGCTTTTTTCCAGTAATGTTGACTGGAGCAGAACCACTTACTGTGCTAGTGTTTGTTTCTAAAATGTACAGATGCTTATTTACATAGACGGAAGAAGTATCCATACCAGTTGCATTTTAATCTTGTGGGAGGCAAAGTAGAATATTGTAAAAGGTATAATTTGCCTCTTTGACATGGTTTTCTGGTATGAAACGAGGTATTAAATACTAATCAAAATAAGAAGCTGGCGTGAGATGGATATATTTATTCCAGAATTATAGTCATGTGGTCAATTTTATACCATACTTGTGTAGCAGATAGTGGTAATCAGTAATAATAATGATAAAAATAATAATCATTTAATATTTATTAAGCTCTTACTTTGTACCAGGAACTTGGGTTAAGCACTTGACATTAAATAATTCACACCAAACAACAATTTTTGAAGCAAATACTAGGATTACTTTTTAATTTTAAAGATGAGATAAGAGAGGCTTAGCGATGTTAACATACTCCCCAAAGCCACACATTTTTGGAGCAGGGATCCAATTTCAATTGTTTCTGACTTTAGAGCCTGAGCTCTTAATGTCTGTTATATTTTTTACTACCTTCTATGTTATACATTGGCATACAGTTATACAGATCAGGGTCTTGGCAACAAATAGATTGCACACTCAAATGGGATAATTGAGAGGGGAGTTATGAACAAGAGTAAGAGGTGATAACAAGGGATGATGAAGAGATGGTGAGATTAGCAACAGTGGGAAATATTATCTTCCCTATATGTAAAGGGACCAGAGAAGAGATTGCTCACTGGATCTTTTCTTTTTTTTTCTTAATTTTTTTTTAAGAGTGTACAATTTGGTATTTTTTTCTTATTAGTAATGTATATATGGCAATCCCAATCTCCCAATTCATTCCCCCCCCAACCCTCCCCACTTTCCCCAATTAGTGTCCATATGTTTGTTCTTTACATCTGTGTCTCTATTTCTGCCTTTGCAAACTGGTTGATTTGTACCATTTTTCTATATTCTGCATATATATGTTAATATACGATATTTGTTTTTCTCTTTCTGACTCACTTCTCTCTGTATGACAGTCTCTAGGTCCATCCATGTCTCTACAAATGTCCCAGTTTCATTGCTTTTTACAGCTGAGTAATATTCCATTGTATATATGTACCACATCTTCTTTATCCATTCATCTGTTGATGGACATTTAGGTTGCTTCCATGTCCTGGCTATTGTCAATAGTGCTGCAATGAACATTGGAGTGCATGTGTCTTTTTCGAATTATGGTGTTCTCTGCTTGCTGGATCTTGAGGAGTGTGGCTTTAGCTATAGGAGAGGACCATCTGACAGCCTCTGTTGTCTTAGCTTGAGGGACACAACCAACCTTCGTGACCTAGCAAGGAAGGAGCCAAGGAACTAAATACCCTGACCGCATTTTCCTCCCTCTCTCCAGTTATCCTCATAGGCCAGACTCAACTGGAAGCCAGAAGAAAAGGGATCCTTTGATGTAGGGATTAGCTTCTTCTGGCACAGAGCAGATTGGAAACAGATAAAAAATTTGCAGGGCAAACAGAAAATATCTAGTTCACAGATGCACTACCAAGAACATAGTTTCTCATTGTCAAAGCATTAATGAGGCCAGGATTTTCTACTTAGGTCTCTAATCATTTGACCTGCTTATTCTTAATTTTAACTTTTTATTTTGTCTTCTTAATTATAGATTTCAGAAACAGCATGCATTGATAGGGAGACTGTAGACCACGATTCTTTCCTTGAAATTGCCGAGGTTACCTTTAAGATTTTGAACAAATTAACTTTGGATCTGTCACAGTTTTTTCTTCTTCTTTAAAATATGAATAACAATATCATTACTGTTCTAGGTAGATACAATAAGAGTTCATGAAATAGTAATAAAATTTGGACATTTAATAACATATACATATATCTACATTTTTACCTTTCTTACTGGTCTTCTTCCTTTCTAAATCTTTAAGCATTTATCTGAGATCATTTTTCTTCTGCCTAAAAAAACACCCTTTACTGCTTCTTGTAGTATGGGTCTGCTGGTAAGTTGTTCAGTTTTTTTTTTTGTCTGAAATGAAATGATTTCTTTATGTTACGTTCGTTTTTGAAGGGTAATTTTGCTGGGTATAGGATTCTAGATTAGCAGTTGATTTCTTTCAGCACTCTGAAAATATCAGTCCATTAGTCATCTGGCTTCTATAGTTACTGTTGAGAAGTTAGCTGTGTTGTCCTAACTTTTACTTCTTTGAAGGTAGTCTGTCCTTTTCTAGTTGCTTTTAACATTTTTCTCACTTTGATTTTCAGAAATTTTACTGTGATAGGCTTAAAGTTATTAATTTATTCACAAGTTGCTTCTTTCCAAAGCACTTATTTCAAGAGGACTCAAAAGGTTGAAGTGTTGATTGTTATTTTTTAAAAATAAAATTAATAAAAAAACCCAGTAGTTAATGAGGGCTGATGTAGATAAGTTAACAGGTTCCTCTTGTAAGTACTTTTATATATTTCTTCTTAACATTACTTCTTTTGTCCAGCTTTACTGAGGTGTAATTGACAAATAAACTTGTATATATTTAAGGTGTACAATGTGATGGTTTAATATATGTTTACATTGTGAAATGATCACCACAAACTAATGAACACATCCATTATCTCACATAGGTACCATTTGTGTGTGTGTGTGTATGTGTATGCGTGTGTTAACAATGATAATAGTGCAGGAAGTCAGGAAAGGTCAAAAAAAAAATCTGACAAGGTTCCTTCCTTCCCTTATCTAATGCGAGGAATGTAGAAGAAGAGAAAGAAAGGATAGACTTATGTCAATTCAGAAGTATTATACAAAGTGAAGGATTTTGAAAGTAGTAGAAAACAGTAGATTGTTTGTAAAAAAACAAATTATTTTATCCAGTGAATTGTCAGTCTATGGTGAAGGTCATCGTGCTACTGAAACATTTTTCCTTCCATACACCAAATTCATATCACATTAGCATCAACAAAATCTCCCACAGTCAGTCCTGTTACTTAGGATAAGAAAATGTAGAAAAAGGAAAACAAATTTTATGATCTAAACGTCAGAGGTTTTTTACAATCATTAAGTTCTATTGGAGTAAAAATGGTGAAATGCTTTTCTTTCGATAGTAATCTTAAAAAGTTTGTGTACTAAGTCCTGTAAACCAGATATTTGAGTTATTGGATTGATATTTCACAATGGAAAGTATCTGAAGCATTCTGATTTCTTGAAAGGTTATGTTGTGAAAAAATTGTTTTGTAAGAGTAGATGTACAAAAAGCATATGTCATTGTTATTACCTAGAATCCAATAAAAGATAGCTTTTGCAAATTATTACCACATGTGTGTAGGAGTTGCTTTCACAGTTAGGTTATTTTAAATAGTAGAATAATTTGTTTCATATTTTAAGCATTGAAATGCCCCTTTAAGTTCAGTATTCCTGTGACTCCAACATGATATATAATAGAAATAGCACAGAATAAAATATTTTGGCAAGTAATTGCAATAGCAAATTCCAGGGGTAGTCTATTGAGTGAAATAATGATATTTGCAGGGACATTGTATGACTGCAGTATCTATGAGAAGTCTTATACCAAAGCTACTAAATTCAAGACTTATGTCCTTAAACCATAAAATTAAAAAGAGGTAGAGTATAAAACAATTGACAAAGCAAAGGATGATAAGCAATTCATTGGTGACTGCAGTATAGTATAATTTTCAACTTTTAACTTGTAACCTATACTTGCTTTTAAAGTATCACTTACTTGTGCACATGCAGCAAAAAAATTAGGATTTTTTTCTTCTCGTGGTCTGTATTTATTGAATTTTAAAGTGATGGCAAAATTCTAAAGTCATTTGAACCCTAAGGGAATTTATAATCTGCAATCATAGTAGTAGCAGAAATATTAGTAACCATAAAGAAGGCCATTCTCATTTCCCACTTAGAGGGCATATACCTTGTATGATCTACTACAATTGATGGCTTATCAGAAGCCATCTAGAAGTTTTAAAAAATTCTTTATTAGTACTGAAATGTGTTTAAAAATTGGCTGTCAGTTCAGAAGTACAGTCTTTGTCTTACAAACTGCATTTTTAGTATATTTGTTACTAGTGATTCCTTGGTTGTAGGGGCTGATACACACTGAGGAGATTTTGCTTTTATAAGTTAAAGGTGTTATTAACTTGGACTAAGTTCGCAGATAACTTATCATTAAGTATCATTGCAAATAAGTTAGTTCTGTAGGCCTACAAAAAGGAGACAGATTTGTGCTGTAATGAAACCATTTGATACTATTCAAATTATATTGTATTTTGTTGCAATAGTGTCACTTTATACTCTACCAAAATGAAGTGGTAAAACAAACCAGTTGCTAGATATTGTTAGCAGATCTGCAAAATGGCCTCAATCATTGAAGGAAGAAAAAAGTCAAAAGCCAGATGGTAATGAAGTACATGCATTCATTGGAGTAAATGATGTGTATAGAGGGGTGGGAATTGAAGATGTACAAGTGGATGAATGTCATCTTCTCGCTGGTAAAAGGTAAGTTGGCAGGATGTTGTTGGTTGGGTGTTCTCAGCAACTCAGGCAGCTAGCTGACTGTATGCTTCACAAAGACCATATTGACCACAAAGACCACAAAGACCACACGCAGCGTCCGTGGGGAAACAGGGAATCAAGTTAGGAAGGACTGAAGTTGGAGGATGCAGCTCATCACAGAACCCTCTGTTCTCCCTAGATAAGAAAGTAAGGCCAAAATTAAGGTTGAGCTGCCTAAAGGGAATTGTGAAAGCATATTTAGAGGTTGATTTGTCAACATTAGCTTAACCTTTCAGGCAGGAGTACAGTAGTGAGAAAATAGGCATCAGTGAGTTTCTGAAATTCTTTGTTTTAACTGGATTGTTCTGCAGAATTATCATTGTGTCTAATCATAAGATTTGGTTGTTCACTAAAGGGCTGATTTTTGGTAGCTTGAGTTTATAGAGCTATAGGAAAACATCATTCACCACAATTCTGGAGTTAGGAGTTGTCTTTATCTCCTCAACTTTGTGCAATACTAATTCTCTGTCTCAATTTCTAAATTATGGTAGCAGATTTTAAGAGATAAATAGATCTCTTCTTGGCATTTTGAAAATGCAAGTCCCAATCACTACTTTACAAGAGATGTTTTTAAAAATAGACTTTATTATGTCCTTAATCCTGACATAATTTCTATGGGGGAGATCAGAAGACTACATCTCTGACCTATGGCCTTTAAAGAGACACCAACCATACACATATGGGGGAAAAAGAAAGCATTTTTAAAGCAACATAAAAGCAAGCACTATATCAGTTGGTGTAGATTGTGTATAAGTAGTAGTTACTCTTTGGCACAATGAAAAGAATGTGAGTTTTGGAATCAGAGAGAGCGTTACTAGGTATGAAAACTTGGACTAATCTTATCACTTCTCTGAGCCTGAATTTCCTTATTTGCAAAATGGAAGTGATAGTAATGAGGGCTTAGACTTGTGGTTTTTAGTTTTGGTGGCTTTAGAATTACTGGAGCGTGAGGTCTTTAAATAACACTCATTTTTGGACCCCAAAAGGACCAGGTATACGTGATTGTTTAGAAGATCCCCCAGGTGATTCTAATGTACTGCTAGGACTGAGAATCATTAGCTTAGACTAAGGTAGTGGTCAATGAATTCAAGAATTTGGAGGACTAACAATCGTAACAGAGTTGAGCTAGAAGGGTCATTAGATCATTTTGCAAATGAGGAAACTCAGAAACAAGTAAGTAATTTGATTCTGTGACTTTTTTTTTAACATTAAGTATAATACTTTTATTGTGCCTAGGTTTAATATAAGCTAACTAAGACCTTATTATATCTGCTGCAAATTTGTCAGCAAGGAAAGTTACTTAATCTAAAGAAACTTTTAAGGAAAGAAAAAGCACATGAGATAAGAGCGTTGGGTGAACTTTTAGGAATAATTATGTTTTAGGAATGTCTACTTGAGGATGATCTCTCCAGATATTTGGTAATGTGAAATTTTAGAGTTGTGTTAAATTAAGTTAAATGATGAAAGTTTGTTGAATAGCTGGGTATTTGCCAAATAAAATAAGATACTGAGATTTCAATTACTGGACAGAGAAACTAAAGATACTTAGGACTATTAATGAATATGTTTGGTACCACCCTGAGATGTTCTCTGTAAGAAAGCAAATGTTTTTAGAAATGATCACTGGTATTTATGTTCACCAATCTACAGAATGAGGAAGTAAAAGGCAGTTCATAATTGCTTACTTCTTGGCGTTCACTAGAAATTAAGGTTTTAAGAGTTGAAGACTCTAATTTAAACATGTAATTAGGGCTAATAAAAATAGTAAACAAAACATTTTAGTATATGGTAGAAAAGTAGGATATGTGTTTTCAGTGAAGAAGGTATGAGGAATGGAATTACATTTTTCTTTTTTTTAAATAGGATTTAGTTGTTTTACAGTGTTGTGTTAGTTTCTACTGTACAGTGAAGTAAAGTATGATTTGGTGACTTTATGTAGAGGCATGAAGTAGGGAAAGAATTATGGTCATTATTGTAACATGGTGATAGGTTAATTGTACTGATATTGAAAGAGGTGGAAAGTTTGGAAAAGGGACCAGGTTTATGAGAAAGAAAAATTTAGTTTTCAGTATATTGAATTTAAGGCGACTGTTTTACATAGATGGAAATAAATGTGTGGGAAAGTTGTTTTTAAACTGGAAAGACTGATACACATTAAAGTTAATGTAATTAAAGTGGAAATACTCAAAAATGATCTGGCCACATGATATTTGAGATTACAGGCTGGGAATGAGACTGGCAATTGTTAGCACAGGGGTAATAGCTAATAGAATGAATTCTCAGAGTTAACAGAGAGTGGGAAGAAGAAAAGTTTGAGTAGTGTTTAGGGGTTCTCAAAATTTAGGAAGCAGGAAGAAGAGCCCTTGAAGAAAACCAAGGAGTAGAGAAGTAAGAGAAGTCCAGTTGCATTGGGGCTAAAGGAGCAGAGAACATCGTGACAAAGATCTGTGTCCCTGCAAAACCTGTGCTTCCTCATGTTTGGTGGGTATAGCCCGGGTATTGAGGAGGTGCTTCAAAATTCAAGCTTACTATATTCATCATTTCCCCATTCATTCACTCCATAAAATCCAACCCACCTTCAATTGTATATCTAATCTTGATAGATGTCTTTATATCCAGCTCTCTCAGGGTAAAACTTAGGGATTTTCTTTGACTCCTTTTTCTCACTCTTTTCCCACATTTAATTGATCATCATGTACTATTTATTATCCATTGTATCTCTGCTTTGTTTCTTTTTGCCACTGTCATTGTACCATTTCCATCAATTCCAAAGCCTAATAGAAAGGCAGTTTTTTTTGTTTGTTTGTTTTAAACCATATTTCTTGGAAATAATGTTAATGCTATAATTTCTGCTAGGTTAGAAGAAATGCCATGGTCATTATGTACATCATAGTTCACTTGATCTGGGCAAGAGAACCTGTATAGATACATACAGGCAGGATGACAATATAATTTATTAACTGGGATACTTCTGAGAGTGAAAGGGAGTAGTGTTAATAATTGTACCAGGACAACAGGCATAAACTGGGACTGACTTTTGCAAACCAGGATGTATTATCTCCTAGCTCAGTGGTTCTCACCTGTGAAAGATTTTGTTCCCCCGGGGACATTTGGCAATGCCTGGAGACATTTTTGGTTGTCATAACACAAGGAAGAGGGAGAGTTTTTATTGGTATTTAGTGGGTTCAGGGCAGGGATGCTGCTAAACATCCTACAATGCATGGGATATTCTCCTACAACAAAGAATTATTTGGCTCTCTTTATTTAACTAATTCAGTGGATGTTTATTTAGCCTCCCTCTCTATGCCAGGTACTATGTTATGTTCTGGAGATACATTTATGAGCAAAGCAATCATGGTCACTGAATTTATGAAACTTGTAGTGGGGAAGACAGATTAAATACATAATTACACAAAGATATTATTACAACAGTGTAAAATCCTGAAGGAATAGTACCTGGTTCTTTGGGAGCATATAAACGAGGGACCTGACCTAGAATGTGACGTCCTCAGTAAATTTTCTGACATTTGAGTTGAAATCTGAAGAATGAGTAGGCTTGAGCAAGACAAAGATCCTTTTTAAAGGGAGGGGAGGGAGAGCATACAGGCACTAAAGGGGAATGGGGAATGACAATTCCAAAGACCTGAAAGAGGGCAGATAGTAGAAGGATAGAGAATGGAGGGCTGGGGAGCATGGCTAGGGGAGGGAGGTGACTAGAGGTCAAGTAAGCAGCGGTCATAGCTTTGTTTAAAGGACTTTCATTTTTTACTTATTTTTTAAATTTTTAAATATTTATTTATTTATTTAACTGCACTGGGTCTTAGTTGTGGCATGCAGGATCTTCATTGCAGCATGTGGGATCTAGTTCCCTGACCAGGGGATGAACCTGGGCCCCCAGAACTGTCAGCACGGAGTCTTTTTTTTTTTCTTTAAGAACTTTTATTGAGATACAATTGACATACAATAAACTGCATATATTTAAAGTGTGCAATTTGATATTTTTTCTTATTAGTAGTGTGTATATGGCAATCCCAATTTCCCAATTCATTCCCCCCAACCCTCCCCACTTTCCCCACTTGGTGTCCTTATGTTTGTTCTCTACATCTGTGTCTGTATATCTGCCTTGCAAACTGGTGGATTTGTACCATTTTTCTATATTCTGCATATATGTGTTAATATATGATATTTGTTTTTCTCTTTCTGACTCACTTCACTCTGTATGACAGTCTCTAGGTCCATCCATGTCTCTACAAATGTCCCAGTTTCATTGCTTTTTACAGCTGAGTAATATTCCATTGTATACATGTACCACATCTTCTTTATCCATTCATCTGTTGATGGACATTTAGGTTGCTTCCATGTCCTGGCTATTGTAAATAGTGCTGCAATGAACATTGGAGTGCATGTGTCTTTTTTGAATTATGGAGTTTTCTGGGTATATGCCCAGTAGTGGGATTGCTGTGTTATATGGTAACTGTATTTTTAGTTTTGCAAAGAACCTCCATACTGTTCTCTATAGTGGCTGTATCAATTTACATTCCTACCAACAGTGCAAGAGCATTCCCTTTTCTCCACACCCTGTCCAGCATTTACTGTTTGTAGATTTTCTGATGATGCCCATTCTAACTGGTGTGAGGTGATACGTCATTGTAGTTTTGATTTGCATTTCTCTAATAATTAGTGATGTTGAGCAGCTTTTCATGTGCCTCTTGGCCACCCATATATCTTCTTTGGAGAAATGCCTATTTAGGTCTTCTGCCCATTTTTTGATTGGGTTGTTTGTTTTTTTGATATTGAGCTGGATGAACTGTTTATATATTTTGGAGATTAATCCTTTGTCTGTCGATTCATTTGCAAATATTTTCTCCCATTCTGAGGGTTGTCTTTTTGTCTTGCTTATAGTTTCCTTTGCTGGGCAGAAGTTTTTAAGTTTCATTAGGTCCCACTTATTTATTTTTGTTTTTATTTCCATTACTCTAGGGGGTGGGTCAAAAAAGATTTTGCTGTTATTTATGTCAAAGAGTGTTCTTCCTCTGTTTTCCTCTAGGAGTTTTATAGTGTCTGGCCTTACATTTAGGTCTTTTATCCATTTTGAGTTTATTTTTGTATATGGTGTTAGGAAGTGTTCTAATTTCATTCTTTGATATGTAGCTGCCCAGTTTTCCCAGCACCACTTATTGAAGAGGCTGCCTTTTCTCTATTGTATATCCTTGCCTCCTTTGTCATAGATTAGTGGGCCATAGTTTATCTCTGGGCTTTCTATCCTGTTCTGTTGATCTGTATTTCTGTTTTTGTGACAGTACCGTATTGTCTTGATTATTGTAGCTTTGTAGTATATTCTGAAGTCAGGGAGTCTGATTCCTCCAGCTCCACTTTTTTTCCCCTCAAGATTGCTTTGACTATTGAGGGTCTTTTGTGTCTCCATACAAATTTTAGGATTTTTTGTTCTAGTTCTGTAAAAAATGCCATTGGTAATTTGACAGGGATTGCATTGAATCTGTAAATTGCTTTGGGTAGTATAGTCATTTTCACAATGTTGATTCTTCCAATCCAAGAACATGGTATATCTCTCCATCTATTTGTGTCATCTTTGATTTCTTTCATTAGTGTCTTATAGTTTTCTGAGTACAGGCCTTTTACCTCCTTGGTTAGGTTTATTCCTAGGTATTTTATTCTTTTTGTTGCAATGGTGAATAGGATTGTTTCCCTAATTTCTCTTTCTGATCTTTCATTGTTAGTGTGTAAGAATGAAAGAGATTTCTGTTCATTAATTTTATATGCTGCTACTTTACCAAATTCATCGATTAGTGCTAGCAGTTTTCTGGTGGCATCTTTAGGATTTTCTATGTATAGTATCATGTCATTTGTGAACAGTGACAGTTTTACATCTTTTCCAATTTGGATTGCTTTTATTTCTTTTTCTTCTCTGATTGCTGTGACAAGGACTTCCAAAACTATGTTGAATAGTAGTGGTGAGAGTGGCCATCCTTGTCTTGTTCCTGATCTTAGAGGGAGTGCTTTCAGGTTTTCACCATTGAGAATGATGTTTGCTGTGGGTTTGTCGTATATGGCCTTTATTATGTTGAGGAAGGTTCCCTCTATGCCCACCTTCTGGAGAGTTTTTATCATGAATGGTGTTGAATTTTGTCAAAAGCTTTTTCTGCCTCTATTGAGATGATCATATGGTTTTTATCCTTCAATTTAATATGGTGTATCACATTGATTGATTTGCATATATTGAAGAATCCTTGCATTCCAGGGATAACCCCCAGTTGATCATGGTGTGTGATCCTTTGAATGTGTTGTTGGATTCTGTTGGCTAGTATTTTGTTGAGGATTTTTGCATCTAAATTCATCATTGATATTGATGTGTAATTTTCTTCTTTTATAGTAGCTTTGGTTTTGGTATCAGGGTGATGGTGGCCTCATAAAATGAGTTTGGGAGTGTTCCTTCATCTGCAATTTTTTGGAAGAGTTTGAGAAGGATGGATGTTAGCTCTTCACTAAATGTTTGATAAAATTCACCTGTGAAGCCATCTGGTCCTGGACTTTTGTTTGTTGGAAGATTTTTAATCACAGTTTCAATTTCATGACTTGTGATTGGTCTGTTTTTTTTTTTTCCTTCCTGATTCAGTCTTGGAAGGTTATATTTTTCTAAGAATCTGTCCATTTCATCCAGGTTGTCCATTTTATTGGCATATAGTTGCCTGTAGTAGTCTCTTATGGTGCTTTTTTATTTCTGCAGTGTCCTTTTCTCCTGTTTCATTTCTCATTTTATTGATTTGAGTCCTCTCCCTCTTTTTCTTGATGAGTCTTGCTAGAGGTTTATCAATTTTATTTATCTTCTCAAAGAACCAGCTTTTAGTTTTATTGATTTTTGCTGTTGTTTTCTTTGTTTCTATTTCATTTATTTCTGATCCGATCTTTATGATTTCTCTCCTTCTACTAACTTTGGGTTTTGTTTTGCTCTTCTTTCTCTAGTTTCTTTAGATGTAAGGTTAGATTGTTTACTTGGGATTTTTCTTGTTTCTTGAGGTAGGATTGTGTCAGTATAAACTTCCCTCTTAGAACTGCTTTTGCTGCATCCCATAGGTTTTGGATAATTGTTTTCATTGTCATTTGTCTCTAGGTATTTTTTTATTTCCCCTTTGATTTCTTCAGTGATCTCTTGGTTATTTAGTAGCATATTGTTTAGCCTCCATGTGTTTGTGTTTTTTACAGTTTTTTTTTCCAGTAATTGATTTCAAATCTCATAGCGCTGTGGTTGGAAAAGATGCTTGATATGATTTCAATTTTCTTGAATTTACCAAGGCTTGATTTATGACCCAAAATGTGATCTATCCTGGAGAATGTTCCTTGTGCACTTGAGAAGAAAGTGTAATCTGCTGTTTTCAGATGTAATGTCCTATAGATATCTATTAAATCTAGCTGGTTCATTGTGTCATTTAAAGCTCGTGTTTACTTATTAATTTTCTGTGTGGATGCTCTGTCCATTGGTGTAAGTTGGGGGTTAAAGTCCCCCACTAAGACTGTGTTACTGTTGATTTCCTCTTTCATAGTTGTTAGCATTTGCCTTATGTATTGAGGTGCTTCTATATTGGGTGCATATATATGTATAATTGTTATCTCCTCTTCTTGGATTGATCCCTCGATCTTTATGTAGTGTCCTTTCTTGTCTCTTGTAACATTTTTTATGTTAAAGTCTATTTTATCTGATATGAGTAATGCTACTCCAGCTTTCTTTTCATTTCCATTTGCATGGAATATTTTTTTCCATTCCCTCACTTTCCATCAGTAATGTGTCCCTAGGTCTGAAGTGGGTCTCTTGTAGACAGCATACATATGGGTCTTGTTTTTGTATCCATTCAGCCAGTCTGTGTCTTTGGTTGGAACATTTAGTCCATTTACATGTAAGGTAATTATTGATATGTATGTTCCTATTACCATTTTCTTAATTGTTTTGTTTTTGTTTTTGTAGGTCCTTTTCTTCTCTTATGTTTCCCGCTTAGAGAAGCTCCTTTAGCATTTGTTGTAGGGCTGGTTTGGTGGTGCTGAATTCTTTTGGCTGTTGCTTGTCTGTAAAGCTTTTGACTTCTCCATCAAATCTAAATGAGATCCTTGCTGGATAGAGTTCTTGGTTGTAGGTTCTTCCCTTTCATCACTTTAAATATATTGGGGAGCATGGAGTCTTAACCGCTAGACCACCAGAGAAGCCCCAGGATTATGATTTTTTAAAAAAAATATTTGTTTATTTATGTATTTAATGTATGTATGTATGTATGGCATTGTGTCTTCCCTGCGCATGCAGACTTTCTCTAGTTGCAGCGAGTGGGGGCTACTCTTCATTGCAGTGCATGGGCTTCTCATTGTGGTAGCTTCTCTTGTTGTGAAGCATGGGCTCTAGGCGTGTGGGCTTTAGTAATTGTGGCACACATGCTCAATAGTTGTGGCTCATGTGCCCTAGAGCACAGGTTCAGTAGTTGTGGTGCACGGGCTTAGTTGCTTCATGGCATGTGGGATCTTCAAGGACCAGGGCTCGAGCCCATGTCTCTTGCATTGGCAGGCGGATTCTTAACCACTGTGCCCAGGGAAGTCCTGAATTTTGAGTTTTAAATGGGAAACCATTGGAGGCTTCTGATCCGGGGAATGGTGTGATTAGATTTGCATTTAAAAAAAGATCCCATTTCTAAAATATTGTCTAATTGTGTTAGTGCCTTGCTTAAAAGAGAGTGCTCACAGACTTCAAGATCTGTCATAGTCTGGCCCATCTGCATTTACAGAGACTCTTCACTTACTGCCTTATTTAGTGCATGATGTGTTAGAAAGCTGCCTTGATTTTTCTCTCCCAAAATATCTCTATATTAACATTTTAATTGCTTAAAATAGTAGTCATTATTTTTTTTCCACTGACATTCTCCAATAGAACGTTAATCTATATAGCAAGCAATACACTTTCCCCCACAGGGTATATTATGATAAAAGCTATTTTAATTTTGGAAGAGAAGTAATGTGGCCCAGAAACATTTGCAGTTTTTGTGAATTAAGTGTGATATAAAAAAACTCTTATGATTTCTTGCCATGTTTTAACCATACTGCACTTGAGATGACATATGACTTTGTGCCTCTAAACTTCTCCACCTGAAATAACTTTTTTCTGTCCATCTCTTTTTGTTTACATCCTATTCATTTTTCAAATCCTCCATGAAGCCTTCCTTAGTGGCATAATATTAACATTTAAAAAAAATTTACTTATTTATTTATTTATTATTTTTTTGGGGGTACACCAAGTTCAATCATCTGTTTTTATACACATATCCCCGTATTCCCTCCCTCCCTCGACTCCCCCCCCACTCTCCCTCGAGTCCCCCCCACCCTCCCCGTCCCAGTCCTCTAAGGCATCTTCCATCCTCAAGATGGACTCCCTTTGTTATACAACAACTTACCACTGGCTATCTATTTTACAGTTGGTAGTATATATATGTCTGTGCTACTCTCTCGCTTTGTCTCAGCTTCCCCTTCACCCCCCACCCCCCCAAACCTTGAGTTCTCCAGTCCATTCTCTGCATCTGCGTCTTTGTTCTTGTCTTGTCACTGAGTTCATCAGTACCATTTTTAGATTCCGTATATGTGAGTTAGCATACAATATTTGTCTTTCTCTTTCTGACTTACTTCACTCTGTATGACAGACTCTAGGTCTATCCAGCTCATTACATATAGCTCCATCTCATCCCTTTTTATAGCTGAGTAATATTCCATTGTATATATATGCCACATCTTCTTTATCCATTCATTTGTTGATGGGCATTTCCGTTGCTCCCATGTCCTGTCTATTGTAAATAGTGTTGCAATGTGTTCATTATGGTACATGTTTCTTTTGGGATTATGGTTTTCTCTGGGTATATGCCTAGTAGTGGGATTACTGGATCATATGGTAGTTCTATTTGTAGTTTTTTAAGGAACCTCCAAACCATTTTCCATAGTGGCTGTACCAGCTTACATTCCCACCAACAGTGCAGGAGAGTTCCCTTTTCTCCACACTCTCTCCAGCATTTGCTGTTTCCAGATTTTGTGATGGTGGCCATTCTGATCGGTGTGAGGTGATACCTCATTGTGGCTTTGACTTGCATTTCTCTGATGATTAGTGATGTTGAGCATATTTTCATGTGTTTGTTGGCCATCTGTATGTCTTCTTTGGAGAAATGTCTATGTAGGTCTTCTGCCCATTTGTGGATTGGGTTATTTGCTTTTTTGGTATGAAGCTGCATGATCTGCTTGTATATTTTGGAGGTTAATCCTTTGTCCGTTGTTTCATAGGCAACTATTTTTTCCCATTCTGAGGGTTGCCTTTTAGTCTTGTTTATGGTTTCTTTCGCTGTGTAAAAGCTTTTAAGTTTCATGAGGTCCCATTTGTTTATTCTTGATTTGATTTCCATGACTCTAGGAGGTGGGTCCAAAAGCATCTTGCTTTGATGGATGTCATAGAGTGTTCTGCCTATGTTTTCCTCGAGGAGTTTTATAGTGTCTGGCCTTATATGTAGGTCTTTAATCCATTTGGAGTTTATTTTTGTGTATGGTGTTAGGAAGTGTTCTAATTTCATTCTTTTACATGTAGCTGTCCAATTTTCCCAGCACCACTTATTGAAGAGGCTGTCTTTTTTCCATTGTATACTCGTGCCTCCTTTGTCAAAGATAAGGTGCCCATATGTGTTTGGGCTTACTTCTGAGTTCTCTATTCTATTCCATTGATCTTCCTTTCTATTTTTGTGCCAGTACCTTACTGTCTTGATCACTATGGCCTTGTAGTATAGTTTGAAGTCAGGAAGCCTGATTCCACCAACTCCATTTTTCCTTCTCAAGATTGCTTTGGCTATTCGGGGTCTTTTGCATTTCCATACAAATCTTAAGATTTCTTGCTCTAGTTCTGTGAAAAATGCCATTGGTAATTTGATGGGGATTGCATTGAATCTGTAAATTGCTTTGGGTAGTACAGTCATTTTCACGATGTTGATTCTTCCAATCCAGGAACATGGTATGTCCCTCCATCTGTTTGTGTCGTCTTTGATTTCTTTCATCAATGTCTTAAAGTTTTCTGCTTTCAGATATTTTGCCTCCTTAGGCAGGTTTATTTCTAGGTATTTTATTCTTTTTGTTGCAATGGTGAATGAGTTTCCTTAATTTCTCTTTCTGCTCTTCTGTTGTTAGTGTATAGGAATGCAAGAGATTTCTGTGCATTAATTTTGTATCCTGCTACTTTACTAAACTCATCAATGAGTGCTAGCAGTTTTCTGGTAGAGTCTTTAGGGTTTTCTATATATAATATCATGTCATGTGCAAAGAGTGACAATTTTACTTCTTCTTTTCCAATTTGTATTCCTTTTATTTCTTTTTCTTCTCTGATTGCTGTGACCAAAACTTCCAAAACTATGTTGAATAATAATGGTGAGAGTGGACACCTTGTCTTGTTCCTGTTCTTAGAGGGAATTCTTTCAGTTTTTCCCCATTGAGAACAATGTTGGCTTTTGGTTTGTCATATATGGCTTTTATGATGTTGAGGTAATTTCCTTCTATGCCCATTTTCTGGAGAGCTTTTATCATAAATGGATGTTGAACATTGTTAAAAGCTTTTTCTGCATCTATTGAGATTATCATATGGTTTTTATCCTTCAAGTTGTTGATATGATGTATCACATTGATTGATTTGCGTATATTGAAGAATCCTTGCATCCCAGGGATAAACCCCAGTTGATCATGGTGTATGATTTTTTTAATGTACTGCTGGATTCTGTTAGCTAGTATTTTGTTGAGGATTTTTGCATCTATATTCATCAGTGATATTGGTCTGTAGTTTTCTTTTTTTGTGACATCTTTGCCTGGTTTTGGTATCAGGGTGATGGTGGCCTCGTAGAATGAGTTTGGGAGTGTTCCTCCTTCTGCAATATTTTGGAAGAGTTTGAGAAGGATAGGTGTTAGCTCTTCTCTAAATGTTTGATAGAATTCGCCCATGAATCCATCTGGTCCTGGGCTTTTGTGTGTTGGGAGATTTTTAATCACTGCCTCAATTTCTGTACTTGTGATTGGTCTGTTCATGGTTTCTATTTCTTCCTGGTTCAGTCTTGGAAGATTGTATTTTTCTAAGAATGTATCCATTTCTTCCAGGTTATCCAATTGATTGGCATATAGTTGCTTGTAGTAGTCTCTCATGATGTTTTGTATTTCTGAGGTGTCCGTTGTGACTTCTCCTTTTCATTTCTAATTCTGTTGATTTGCATCTTCTCCCTTTTTTTCTTGAGGAGTCTGGCTAATGGTTTATCAATTTTGTTAATCTTCTCAAAGAACCAGCTTTTAGTTTTATTAATTTTTGCTATGGCTTCCTTCCTTTCTTTTTCATTTATTTCTGCTCTGATCTTTATGATTTCTTTCCTTCTGCTCACTTTGGGGTTTCTTTGTTCTTCTTTTTCTAATTGTTTGAGGTGTAAGGTTAGGTTGTTTATTCGATCATTTTCTTGTTTCTTAAGGTAGGACTATATCGCTATAAACTTCCCTCTTAGAACTGCTTTTGCTGCGTCCCATAGGTTTTGGGTTGTTGTGTTTTCATTGTCATTTGTTTCTAGATATTTTTTGATTTCCTCTTTGATTTCTTTAGTGATTTCTTGGTTGTTTAAGAGTGAATTGTTTAGCCTCCATGTGTTTGTATTTTTTGCAGTTTTTTTCCTGTAATTGATATCTAGTCTCACGGCATTGTGGTCTGAGAAGATGCTTGATATGATTTCAATTTTCTTGAATTTGCTGAGGTTTGATTTGTGACCCAAGGTGTGATCTATCCTGGAAAATGTTCCATGTGCACTTGAGAAGAAAGTGTAGTCTGTCGTTTTTGGATGGAATGTCCTATAAATATCAATTAAGTCGAGATGGTCTAATGTGTCATTTAAAGCTTGTGTGTCTTTGTTTATTTTCTGTTTGGATGATCTGTCCATTGATGTAAGTGGGGTGTTCAAGTCTCCCACTATTATTGTGTTCCTGTCGATGTCCCCTTTTATAGCTGTTAGCATTTGCCTTATGTATTGAGGTGCTCCTATGTTGGGGGCATAGATATTTACCATTGTGATCTGTTCTTCTTGAATGGATCCCTTGATCATTATGTAGTGTCCTTCCTTGTCTCTTGTAATAGTCTTTACTTTCAAGTCTAATTTGTCTGATATGAGTATTGCTACTCCAGCTTTCTTTTGACTTCCATTTGCATGGAATATCTTTTTCCATCCCTTGACTTTCAGTCTATATGTGTCCCTTGGTCTGAAGTGGGTTTCTTGTAGGCAGCATATAGAAGGGTCTTGTTTTTGTATCCATTCAGCCAGTCTGTGTCTTTTGGTTGGAGCATTTAATCCATTTACATTTAAAGTGATTATTGACATTTGTGTTCCAGTTACCATTTTCTTAATTGTTTTGGGTTTGTATTTGCAGGTGTTTTCCTTTTCTTGTGTTTCCTACTTAGAGAAGTTCCTTTAGCACTTGTTGTAAGGCTAGTTTGGTGGTGCTGAATTCTCTGAACTTTTGCTTGTCTGGAAAGCTTTTGACTTCTCCATCAAATCTGAATGAGATTCTTGCTGGGTAGAGTATTCTTGGCTGTAGGTTTCTCTCTTTGAGGACTTTCAGTATATCCTGCCATTCCCTTCTGGCCTGCAGAGTTTCTGTAGAAAGGTCAGCTGTTATCCTTATGGGTTTTCCCTTATATGTTGTTTGTTGCTTTTCTCTTGCTGCTTTTAATATTTTTTCTTTGTGTTTAATTGTCATTAGTTTGATTAATATGTGTCTTGGTGTATTTCTCCTTGGGTTTATTCTGTATGGGACTCTCTGTGCTTCTTGGACTTGGTGAATTATTTCCTTTCCCATGTTGGGGAAGTTTTCTACTATAACCTCTTCAAATATTTTCTCAGACCCTTTCTTGTTTTCTTCTTCTTCTGGGATGCCTATAATTTGAATGTTGGTACACTTAATGTTATCACTGAGGTCTCTGAGACTGTCTTCTATTCTTTTTATTCTTTTTTCTTTTTCCTGCTCTGTGGCAGTTATTTCCCCCATTCTATCTTCCAGCTCACTTATTCGTTCTTCTGCCTCAGTCATTCTGCTGGTTATAGCATCTAGAGTATTTTTAATTTCCGTTATTTTGTTATCCATTGCTGTTTGTTTTTCTGAGTTCTTATGAACTGTTTCTTGTACTTTCTCTATTTTGTTATCGAGATTTTGTATCATTTTTACTATCATTACTCTGAGTTCTTTTTCAGGCCTTTTTCCTATTTCCTCCTCATTTATTTGGTCTTGTGGGTTTTTTTCCTGCTCTTTTGCCTGCATGGTGTTTCTTTGTTTCCTCTTGGTTGTCCAAACTTTTAGGGTTGCTTGTCCCGGTGATAGGGGTGTTTATAGAAGACTGTCCAAGCCTCAGACTAATGTCCGAGTGTTGGGTTAAAGAAATACTAAGTCTAGGAAACACGTACATGTATAAGACATGCAATTACTGAATCCATTAGGACATAAGGCTGTGGAAAGACCTGACAGAAGAACCCCAGTATGCTATCAGATATTCAAAGAGAAACCCAACAGAAATTGACAACCGAAACAGAACAAATCAGAAACAAAAGGAAAAACAAACAAACAAACAAATAACACCTTACACATACAAACACTAATGCAGGGAGATTTTGTAAGCTAGGATCCAAGATAAAAAAGAGCTAGAGTACCACCAGACAGAATGGAGAGTCTCAGAATGAAATTAGACAATTGTACTAAGAACTAAGATAAAGACAAAAACCTAATATTAAATACCAAGGCAGTGCGTCATCTGGAGAATAAAGCAAGGAGTCTGAGCAGATCGATAGTGGTACTTATAATTATGTTAAGATAAAATAAACTAAAAATGGATGCAAGACAGTGGAACAGAAGAGCGTAGTGTGGTTGGAAATATGCAAATAAAAAGAAAGGAATAAAAATGTATAAAAGATAGGGATGAAAGGAAAATATGAGAAATATATTGTCCGTACTACCAAAAACTTAGCTAGAAACAGAAGTATATAAAAAGGCAAAAAAATAAAAATAGAGTAAAAAATAGCATTAAAAACATTATGTTATAAAACTTGTAGATCCCTTAGGACTAATACCGTAATTAATAAAGGGAAAAAGAAAAAAAAAATCCAGAACTGATCCCAGAATGGAGCAGTTCAATAGGATTGATACTAATATTTCTGTTTCCTTAGAGTCTCAGCTGTAAGTGTCCTTCTAATCGCCTTGGATTTTTTCGCATTATTCTGTGACCAGCAGAGCTTACTTTACTGTTCGTTTGTAAGCCTCGGTGTGTGGGGAGGGAGAGGGTACAATAGTGGCTCCTTCCCCTGGGAGTGAGTGAGCAGTGGCTCACTGTTGTTTCAGTCGGGCTTGGAGGTGCCTGTTGCAGAGGGATGCCGGTAGCTCAGGTGTAAACAGAAAGTCTTGGGCCTCTCTCGTTTTTTGTTTTTTTTTTTCTCGGCAGCCTCCCTGCTGCTGGTGTTCCAAGGGGTTTTAATCTAGCCCTGCCCGAGTGCCTGAGGGTACTTGTTATCCCTGAGCACCTTAGATGGCCCACAGGGCGTCTCTCCACTGCCCCCTGCAGGCGCCGAAAGAGAGAGAGAAGCTATGCCCTTGGTTCCTCCCCGCCCCACCCGTGAGCCTGCAGCATCCAGCCGCCATCATGGCCGGGCAGCTCTCAGGGGCAGGCCCTCCTCGCCGCAGACCTCTTCCCTCCTGTCCTCTCGGTCCGTCACCTTACTGGCAACAATTTTTCTCACCCTGAACCAGCTCTCCAGTTCCCACTCTCTCGCTCCCCAGACCCTCTGTTCAGCTGTGGATCGACGTCTCAGTCCGGGAGTGCTGAGCTCTGGTGTGGACCCTCCATATGTTTCTCACTCCCTCCCGTCTGCCACAGCTCCGCCGCTTCACCCTCTTTGAGCCATCATAGATGCCTCCCTACCGGTTCTGTCGGGCTCCTTGTGGTCCTCTCTGGTGTCCGAGGTCGTCTGCTGGTGTTCAGCTGGTTCTCTGTGGGAATTATTGCGTCCTTCGGTGCATTCCCAATGCATCTGTGGAGAGGGATGCATTCCACATCCCTCTACTTCGCTGCCATCTTTTTCTCTCCATATTAACATTTTATAATGTTCCTGCCTATGTTACTAGTGAATTTTGTTCATTCATTATATTGCTTAGCACATAGAATCTTGTGTTATCTAGAAAGGAATATAAGCACATATTTTCCTTAGTGACCAGAGATGAACCACACCTCTGTAAGCTTTTATGACATGTAATATAGTGTTACTTAAAAAAACATTATTTTAAACACAGCAGTATCATGTAGCTGCACAGTGAGTGCCTGTGGAATGAGTGAATGGGAAGGACGTGATTGATTCTGTCAAATACCACATGAAATTGAGGAGTACTGAGAAAATTTATTGTTTCTCCTCCATTGGGATCTTTCATTGGTTTCCCATTGCTTGTGGGGTAAGGTCTACAGTTCTTTGCAGGACATTCAGAGCCTGTATATTTTTATCATCTTTAATTTTTATCACCAACCACTTTTCCATATGAATCTTCTTGAGGAGAAATAGACTTTCTCGCTGATAGAAACAGGTGTGTCTTAAACTTATGCTGTTCCACTGTTCTGGAATGCCCTCCCCAGCCTATGCAAATCATGCCTTTCCTTCTAGGACCAATTTGAGTCTTACTTTATCTGCTTCCTTTTCTTCGTAGCACCTGTCACCTTTGAACTTATTATATATTTATGTCTCTTTGTTCATTGTTTTTCCTCTCCTTACTAGAATGTGAGCTCCAAGAGGACAGAAATTTTTGTCATTTCTTCACTGATATTCTCACTTTGAGAACTATTGCTGATACATCTTTTATACTCAAATAGATATTTGTTGAGTATTAATTTGGTTCTGGCTTTAGTAAAATACTTCCTGAATGCCCTGTACTCTGTGTAGGGTCTGTGTGTGTGTGTGTGTGTGTGTGTGTGTCCCCTTTAAGGAGAATGCTTTGTTGGAATGCCCTAGTCCTTCTTTTACCCAATTCCTGCTTGTGTTATCTCCTCTAGAAAGCATTCTCTCTGCTCACTATCTGATTTTGATGTTCTTTCACTTTGTTTTTATTGGCTCCCTTGCTTACATCCATCATTCATCAGAGCATGCCTCATACATGTCATGCATTCTTGTTTGATTTACATATCTGTAATGGCCACTGTAGTTTAAGTTCTTTGAGAAAAATGACCAGTGTAACCTGCCTATCTATCTATAACATCTAGAATGATGCCTGGATACAGTAAGTGCTAAATAAATGCATAATTTTCAATAATGAAAGAAATTAGCGTTAAGTCCTTATAAACATATTTTGCTTCCTCAGTGCAAAATAGGCACTTCTAGAAGTAATATCTTTTTTTTTTTTTGGTTTGCAATTTACCTGTTTAGTCTTGTGAACACAATTAGCCAGATTTAGTAGTCTTGTGTTGACTTTCTAGTAAGTCTAATAAGAGCTATGTTTGAAAGAACAAGCTAACGTCTGAGTTTTTGATGCTTAGAAATTTATTACAAAAGGTATTTTGTTCAGTCTATCTAACTACAACCTCTGTAATTTCTGCAATTTGCTGTGACAACTTCTTTTTGCAGAGCTATTTCTACTATGATATCTTTGGACTCTGGCCTTAGCTCCTCCATCTCACTTGTCCTTTTCTTGGGCATTCTGATTACCATGTCTCTCCTATTAAATAATCCAGCTCTTGATTATGGAAGCTAATTGTGGATAGCAATAATAACTGAAAACCATTTACACAAACCTCAAATTATACCTTAAAAATTGTTTAAAATTTTCCATTCTAGGGAAGTCAACATGGAATAGTGGGCAAAAAAATACCTGACTGTGAATCAGGAAACTTGGCTTCTAGGCTTGATTCTTCCTGCTCCCAGATTTTGTATTCATTACGAACTATGTGTGTCAAAATGTTTTGATACAAAGCTTTGCCTGAGAGATGGTCATATGGAGAAGGACAAACAAGGCCTAATTATTTTTAAAAATTGCAAAAGTAACTTCTCAGCACATAAGAGCTAAAAATACACAGGTGGTTTCCTTAATGCCTGACTTAATTCCAGTAAGAGCTTAATACATTAGAAAATTATGGCACCGAGTCATGTCTTCTTTCATGGATCAGGGAAGGACTCCAACATCTAGTTTTATTTATGGAAAGATTCATTGCTTTGAACTTTTACTTTTGAAAACGTTCTTCTTTTCCTTGGGAGAGAATATATTTGCATACTAGCTTTCTTGGCATTCATATGTTCAAGGCTCAGTGCCAGGTTAGAGCTACCACCTGCATACTCTATCTTCTCACTCCTTTTGGCATTGCCTTATTATTTGATGATTCGAAGGAATAAGGAAGGGATATTAGATAATAAAGTTGGGTTTATCTTATATTGATCTCAAGGGTTCCATTTAAAGTATTATGGACAATTACAGAGGTCTTCTGGATTTACTTGTTAGTCTATAATTATTGACTGGTATATGGAATGTGGTATTTTTGTATTTGCTTATAAAGAGGTGAATTTTGAATTCTTTTGGAAAGTTTATTATGGATGAAGTCATTGTGTCTGTCACTGAGGGATACAAATTCAATGTCACATAATTTCTGCCCTGAGGGAATTAACAGCCTGGTTAAAGGTGAAAAACATGCAAAAATTCAGACATGCTATAACATTTTGTAGGTGCTATTATAGAAGTATAGTAAGGTAATAAGGTAATTTGAAGGTAATAAGATTGGCTATGGAAGAGGTACTTTTTAAAGGAGGAGTCAGTATTTACAAGGTTGATTGTGTCAGTTAACTTTGCTGTGTAACAAATCATCTCAAAACTTAGTAGCTTAAAACTAACTATTTATTTAGCTCATGGTTCTGTGAATTGTCAATTTAGAGCTAAATTTAGCTGGATGATTCTTCTGCTCTGTACTTGTGTATTGCTTATCTGGGCCTACTGTAACAAATTACAACAAACTTGGTGCTTAAAAACAACAGAAATTTGTGATTTCACAGTTCTGGAGGACAGAAGTCCAAAATGAAGGTGTCAACAGGATGTTTCCCTTTGGAGGCTCTGAGGGAGAATGTATTCCATGCCTCTCTTCTAACTTCTGGTAGCATCTGGCAGCCCTTGCTATTCCTTGGTTTGTAGATACATTGCTCCAATCTGTCTCTGCCTCTGTCTTTATCTGGCCTTCTCCTCTGTGTTCCTCTATGTCTTTTCCTTTTTTGTCTCTTATAAGGACACACACAATTGGATTTACAGCCAGTCCAGGATGCTCTCATTATTCCCTTAGCCAAAGCAAGACACAGTCCAGTCCAGATTGAAAAGGTGGAGGAATAGGCTTCAGTTCTTGATAAGAGATGATATAAAGTCACATTTCAAGAGCCATGAATACATAGAGGGAAAAAAATTGGGCCATCTTTTCAGTCTACCACACTGATAAAGAGAAATGGGCAGGATAGAGGGGAGGGTTGAATAAGGGTGGGAATGGGTGCTAAAATGTGAGGCGGTACCCAGGTCATGTCAAGGTGGATTTTATACATTATCACTATAGGTATTTTGTGTTGGTGGTATCATTTTGTACATATTTGAGTCGTATGTGTATATATTTTATTTGCTTCTTTTTTGATCCCCCAGTTTTTTATTATGGAAAAGTTTAAATATATACAAAGTAAGTGGGTGGTATCATGAACTCTCTTGTAACCAGTGCTCAGCTTCACCAAGTATCAGTGTTCTGGCGTGCTTGCTTTTTCTACTTGTCTTATGGCTCTTATGTTTTCCATTCGATGTTATACTTATCGAGGTGCATGTCTTACTCTTTTACAGGGTTACAATCTTTTTCAGCTAATTTCTGATTTGTGTGTGGTCTATAGCACTTCAGATGGTATCATGCATATAACAGGTGTTTGAAAATATTTGACGAATGAATGAATGAGTGAATGAATGGTGAGCAAATGAAATATAGTGGAGAAATGAGAGGCAGATAGTCTATAAAATAGAGTAGATGAATATCATGCACCTTCCTACTTTTTGTTTTCTGTTTCAGTATTATTTTGGTAAAGGCATAAGAGAATCCAAAATTGGTTTAACCGTAAGAACAAATATAATTTGAGGTAATTCTAGCATAAGAATTACTTCTCTTTTAAGGCATGATGTCTTCACAAGAACTAACCAGAATGCCACATTCCTGTTAGATTCTGTAGATAGTCATTAATATGCTTTATCACTCACATAATTTTATCAATTAATAACCCTCATCCAAAGAGATTTAAAATTTTATCTAAATGTAAAGAGTTGGAACCTGCTGACAATACTAACTTCTAAATGGCTATCAAATATGCCTTTACTACTGAATTCCAAATGGTTGTGTCAGCAAATTTCATCTCAACATGAGGAAATAACTGTAATCATTTTGTATTTAATTTTGTAGATTAAAGGCAAATGTCATTCACATGACATTTTGTGTGGAATTGGTCTCTTTTCCTTTTCTCTTTTATTTGCCATATGTGACTCTTGAATATTTAGGCACTGTGCTTAGAAAAATAATGAGAAAAAAACCTTCTATAGCTTATTTAAAGTATAGTTCAGTTAAATGTCAAATCATTCTGTTTCTTAGCATTTTATGTTTGCTGAATACGTAATCTCCTCTAAAAAATCATTCTGTATGAAGCATCATTTGCTGCCTTCTGAGGGCAGCTATGTAGATGTGGAAAGTTTCAAATCTGAGGCCAGAAAGTCTGCAGGTTTCCTCAGCTGTGCTTATTACCTCCTAGTAACCATAATTTATTATTTTCTTTTTTCTGGTTTCATTCTTTTTTTTTCTTTTTTGTTTTTGTAAAGTGGAGGCAATACCTTTTCCTCATAAGGCAATTGGGGGGATTAAATTAGATAATGTGATTATATCTTCTAAGTATGTTTTGATCTATCCCCTTCTCTCCATTCCAATCATCCTTGCTTGGACTTCCTGTATTAACCCCACCCAGAGTGGTCTATCCACATTCCAGTCAGAAGAGATCTTTGTCAAAGATGAATCAGAACGTTACCTCTTACTCTTCTACTTTAAAACCTTTTGTTATTTCTTAAGTATAAAATTCACAATTTTTAGCAGAGTTTACAAGAGAGTATATGATTTAACTCTATGTAATTTCTGCATCCCTCTGAACTTTTTTTGAGCTAGCTTCTTGTTTCACTGCTTATGTAATATATTTCCTTGTCTTGGAAAGATGAAAGGCTGCAGGAGGAACAGGTTTGAGTTGGAGAGGAGGAACCAAAATAGGGAACTCAGTTGTAGCCATGTCCAGCTTTAAATATCTGTTGGTCTTCTAATTGGAGATATCAAGTGGGCTGCTGGATATACACAGTTGGACTTTGGGAGAGAGGTCTGTTTGGAGATATAAACATGGGAGCTGGCACAAAAAAGGTATTTAAAGTTATGAGATGGAAAGAGTTCACCAAGGCCAGAGTCCTCTGCTTTTAGTCTGTCCACTTTTAATTAATTATTAATTAATTAATTTATTGGCTGCCTTGGGTCTTCTTCATTGCTGTGCACGGGCTTTCTCTAGTTGTGGCAAGTGGGGACTACTCTTTGTTGCAGTGCCTGGGCTTCTCATTGCAGTGGCTTCCCTTGTTGTGGAGCATGGGCTCTAGGCAAATGGGCTTCAGTAGTTGCAGCACATGGGCTCTGTAGTTGTGGCTTGCAGGCTCTAGAGGGCAGGCTCAGTAGTTGTGGTACAAGGGCTTAGTTGCTCTGCAGCCTGTGGGATCTTCCTGGCCCAGGGATTGAACCTGTGTCCCCTGCATTAGCAGGCAGATTCTTAGCCACTACACCACCAGGGAAGTCCCTGTTCACTTTTTTTTCAATCTCTGAGGATCTACTTGTAGGTCAGGATCTACCTTCTGCGTCTTCTGCCCAGTGAAGCCTTGCTGTGCTCTTTCTTGTATGGTCACTGCACTGCACTCTTCTTATGGCATCTGCCATGTTCTATTGCCATTGCTATTTTTTTTTAATAGGTTTTCCTTTACAACTACACCAGAGTTTTTTTTTTATGGGGCAAGCACCAAATCTTATTTGCCTTTGTAACTCCTGTGTAGCAGATGCTTAATAAGCCTATCTTAAATAAATGATGATGAAGTGACTCCAGATATATTCAAGCGACCAAGTCTAGCCTGATGGGGCTGAGGAAGAGCTGCCTGCACTGACTCTGTGCGCTGTACTTAAGAGAAGTGCCTTTAAATCACGTGCTCCTTACTGAGGCAGAGTAAAAATTGGGTGCAATAAATAGTATTTAAGTTTTTAAGATTTCTTTGATATATATATCATAATAAAAACCAGACTTTGATAATTTAAAATATTTCTATTTTGTATAAAGTGTGGCTGGACAAGAACCTTTAGATTCAGTGCATGCTCTTTTCATTTGTTTTTAAAGCTATTATTCATTTGTTTTATTATATTAGCAACAGAATGTGTTCATTTTTTATCTTTTGAGCTCAAAATACTTTCAGGTTGCTCATTTTATAGACTGGCTTTGTCAGAAAAAGAGAACTAGATAAGATTTAATTCCATAGTTTATTTAACCTTTAAGTTGCTGATTCAAGTGACTTGTACATTTCTTTTGACCTTTTCCTTTTGGGATATACTCATTTTCATTGATTTGTAAGAATTCTTTACTTACTAGGTGAAGCATATAAAATTGTTTTTATAGGTCAAAAACAGTTGAATATCCACAACTTCATCGGGTTCAACTTAAATCATATATTTTATGTTGGTTGCCAAGGTTTTCCCAGTTTGTTTGTCTTTTGTTCTTTTTATTGTCATGTATTTTTAAAGCATATAACAAGTTTAAAATATTTTTTCTGGTTTAATTTAGAAATCCTTTGCTTTGTAGTTTCCTCTATTGCTTTCTTGCAGCAGAAGTTCTTTCCATCCCAAGGGCAGATAAATATTTTTGTAGTTTCATATTTTTAAATTTAACTTTTAAAATCCATCTGGAATTTTGTTTGAATGTATTGTTAAGACCAGGATCTGTTTACTGAGTGATGAAACAATTACTTTCAGATTCCTGAGCTAATTCTATTGTTTAATTTCATGCCCCATTGCTAAAATCACAGAATTATTATGTCTTAGCAATACAACATCTTTGACCTTGAGTCCTCATAAAATACATTGTTCTGGTTCCTTGATTTAGTTGATGTATTTCAAAGACCAGAATAATCTAGAGACCTTCATTTTGGCACTGTTAACTCTACTTTAAAGATGCAAGTAATAAGGTACACAATACTTGATTTATTTGATGGTTTCTTCCAACATAAAATTCTATCACTCACAAAATTTTACACATTAATTCACATGGACAATGTTGTTTAAAAAATGATCTTTAAGTAGAAAGATTAAAAAAATCTTGATTGTGTTTTTCTTTTATACTTAAATTGGGCTTTATACTGAAGTTGGGCTTAACTTTAGGAACTATATATATACATACACAAATATATATATATATATATATTTTTTAAATTTTGCTTTACATTTAAGATACAAAGTAATGACATTATTTATATATTAAATAGTGCTTATAGGCCTGTGTCAGAGTGCTTGTCCTGTCATAGATGTTTTAGACAGAAATTTCATTGCTTTATTCTAAAGTTTTTAGAGCTTGTGTTAGTGTTCCTATGGAATAAAACAGGCAATGTTAAATGAATTCAGCTTATCTGAATTCCTGTTATTTGATCTAAATTGTATATAATGGCCCTAATGCCATTGTGATAGGAAAAAAGTAAATTGCTTAAGTTTTGTAATTTAATGTTAAGACATTCTGGTGACCCTTGTTAATAAGCTCTTTCAGTGGAGAAAGACCCTGGCTCCTCCCTTTTCTGTTTAGACAGCTCAAAACACCAGTAAAGAATTTTTTCTTTTTGAGACACAGAAGAAGTATGTGCCTACACTACTATTCAAACTCTATCTGAACTCAGAAACTTAATAGGTTTGGATAAATTTTTAGATAATCCCCTGTGTCTAAATTGTTGCTATCTGCCATCTAAAACAGTGGGATGAAACTGATTCTATAATAAGCTATCCAATTCAAAGACCAAATAAATTTGGATAGTGGGGTATACTTGCATTGGCTCATGCTAGGTTTCCTTTATTATGGACCACTCAAAGGGTGAGGATGTAATGGAAATACCATTTTGGATTCAAAGAACTGATGATCCTCACATTATCTGAGAAGCTGTCTTAGTTTCCTAGTGTTTCCTTAGGATTTATTGTGTTCCCAGATTTCAGTAGGTTTGGGTGGAATGGGGAACAGACTACAGTCACAACTAACTCAATGGGGACAGAGGTTTGCCCTCTTGAAATGGGCTCGTCTGAGCTGGAAGTTGGGATTTCCATGGCCGCTAGGTGGCTTCAGTTGCCTGCAAAGAAAGGGTCAGGCCCAGAGCTACTAAAGGGGTGAAAACATTTTATTTCAGGAAAATAATTTTATTTGGGAGTATTTATTTTCTGAGCTAGGTTGACAGAACCAGTTTATTAAACCTAAAGAGCTTTGAGGATCATCTGGTTTCACCTTCTCGTTTTAGACATAAGAACATTTAGGAAGACTTCTCCAAGTTGACTCAGCTACATAGGGCAGAGTCAGAGCTAAAACTCAAGTCCTCTTTTTAGCTTTTAGCTAGTTTTTTAGCTGTTGAATCAGTGATACCAATCTATTTTTTTATTTTTCTGAAGTCACATTACAAGAATTATGTATAAGTCCTGGAGAAAGTATGTATAGGAATATTGTGTTGGAAGGCAGGTGGTAAAGTGGTTGCTGGTGGCCACCTTATGGGAAGGATTGCGCAATGGTAGTATTGATTCTCAAGTTGAGCTTTTGGGTTAATGAGCTGACCACTTGCTGTGACCCAAAGTTGGGGAGTTTTAAAAGTCCTATTCGTTCTGAGTGAGTCCTAGACCCTTATATACCTTAGCTCCTTTTCTTCAGATAAATAGCAACATTTCTTTTTAAGTTCTTTTCTCTCTCACGTTTTCTGTTATTTTTAATTAACATTTAACCTTTAGAACAGGGTTGGAAAACTTTTTTTTTTTAACTCAAAGGCCAATAGAAAAACACAACAAATAAAACTAAAACATTCATTGTATATCAGTTCAAAATGACTTATGACGATATTGAATTTTTTTCCCTATGGGCAAGGTAGGCAAGAAGCAAATATTGTTCATCTCAACTACTTTTTATAGCAAGTTCAGGAAAATGTACAACTTTTATTTTTAAGCATTTATGCTCAAGTTATCTATAATTTATATATTATGGCTATTTCTAGAGAATAACAGAGATAAGGGAGCCTAAGAGAGAAGGACGAGTAAAAGGATGGGGAGGGAAAGAGATAATCAGGATGAGAAGAGTGATAGAGAAAGACCTACTCAATGAGAAAACGGGATACATCTATCTAAGAGTGAAGGGAAAGAGAGAACAGACCAGAGAGCTACTTGAGTAGGAGTATGTGTGAAGGAAACCATGGTGAGTGGACCTGGGGAGGAAGCAGAAGTGTGTGTCCCAAGGGTAGAGAGAAGGAAAAGGAAAAGAGCAGGGGTCACATTTCTCCTAAAGCTCTATTAGGGCTTCCTCCGCTAACCTGGCCATTCCCTTGGGTTGTCCCATCTTCCCTCCTGTGCCTCAGCCCTAGTCTTCAGGCAGCCAGCAGCCTAGCTCTTGATCCATTGTAGCTCCATACGTGTTGTTCACTGCTTATTATGAATCTGCCAAGTGGGAGGTACAGTGAGGATTGAATGATACAAGTAAGAGCTTGAAAAGCTCTTAGAGCAGGAGTTGCCATGTAGTTATATCTCCAAAAGTGGCAGCTTTAATAATAATTGTCTTTTATCTCCTGCAATAAATTGTTACATTAGGAGTACTTCTGTAAATGTAAATCATGTTTGAAACATTTAAATTGAGCCCTTGATATAAAGCTTTAGAAATAGATGCATCATGTAGTCATTTTCTAATGGTATGTTGAAGCTGAATTGAATAAAAATCTAGTTGGTCTAGATTAAATCTAAGTCCACCAAAAATTTAAATATATCTCATTTTCTCTTCTTTTTTGTAGTGATTTAAAGGGAGTGGTAGTCACTCTGAGTGATGATGGTCACTTGCAGTGTTCATACCTGGGAACAGACCCTTCTTTGTTCCAAGCTCCAAAAGTTGAATCTAGAGAACTAAACTATGATGAACTTGATATAGAATTGAAAGAACTTCAGAAAATCATCAAAGATGTTAACAAATCACAAGGTATCTCATTTTCAGCTTTTTATTATTTGATTTTAGTGTTCATTGTAAAATTTATGTTATTTTGTATATGGATAGTGTTTTGTACATATGAGTTGATTTTCTGCCCCAGGTTTAATTAAAGTCATTTTTGTAAGAACAGCTTTGCTCTTTAACACACTAGTCTTTGTGCTTAATTTGTATTTTATAGCTTTTGAAAAATATGTCCTATTTAAGATAATACTTTTGTTAGTGTGTTTCAGGGACTGCGCTATCTAGTTTTTCTTTAAACTGTAAGAAAGGAACATGTATTTCTTTGGGTAGTGGTTTTTGACCTTTAGAATTACGTTAAAGTTTAGAGTGATCATTTATTAACTTCTAATATCCCTGAAAAAATTTTAGTTGCTTTTAAAAGAAACCAAAGCAGTACTTGAGTTACCACTTTGTTACTAAAAATGTAGTCATTTGCAGCCTAGTGATATAATTTATGTTTGTAATTAATTAGCCATCCAAATGGAGTGCAGCTTGTGGTATGCTGATTTCTAATGACTCAGAGGTTGATGGAATTTTCAGTTCCTGAGTTTTGTATAACTCAATATTATCTTACTTTGGGATTCACAAGGGTATAATTTTATTGTAAATTAAAAGGAGAAACAAAACACCAATCCTGCAGTTTGAATTGGACATGTGAAAAGCATTAAAGTTCCTTTCTCAGGGTCAGGTAAAAGTATTTTTTTAATGAGAAAAAATATGGACTATTTTCACATAAAAGAAATGTTAAAACAAGTAAGAATAATAAAAGAAGCAGAGCATCAAAAGCCAACCAAAACAGCAGAGCCAATCTTAATCCTGGTCCAATCACTTTACTAGATTTATGTATTTTTGAGTCTATATCACCAAGAGAGATTCAGAGGGATTTAGATAATATATTTAAAAAATATGAATATTAAAATAAAATTATTATGCTTTGGTTTTACACGTTCTCTTAGAAAGTTTTGAAAGTAAACAAGTGAAACTTAGGTCTTTTAAGTACCTCCAATTATTTAAAAACTCATTTGTTGTCAGCACCCTCCTGTCAAATAGAGAATAGTTAAAATTGGATGTGTCATATTGCAATATACACATTTTTTCCCATTTTTGATACTAGTGTTTTGGGATTAATGGAATATAAGTCTCATTTTGTCATTTAAAAATGTAATTGGGGAAGAGTGGCATATATATAAAACATGAAATTTCCAGAGTTCATTAACTAAATTTAATGTGACTTTTCACTCCAAATTTTGTGTCTTGAGATTTTGGCCTTTCCATAAACAATGTGCTAATGATATTTTGATTAACACTTGACTATGTAAAACATTTCTCAGAAAAATTCCTTGAAGCTAAAAGTTATTTTTTGGTGGCCATAGTGATGCCCTTTGGTGAGAAGAGTTAGGCTATTTTACTTGTCATTACTGTGATTCTTCTGTGTATCTTGAAATAACTGCTAATTAAGCTAGGGATGTACCCACAGGCTTGAGTGCAAAGTTTATTATTTATATAACCTCAAAGTTAATATTTGAAGTTCTCTGCCCCTTCTTTGCCACCATCATTTGGTTTTATTTCTAAAAAAGGAACAGAATCTTTTAAAAAAGAGAAACTTTTAACATTTTATTTCTAGATATGGAAAAAATTTAGTATTCTCTACACTTATAAAATTGTGGTATATTTGTTTATTAAAATACCTGTAATTATATAAAAGCACCAAATCATTTCATTATAGAAGATTATGAGGAGTGAAAACTCTGAACTTTTTGATGACCTCATTACTCATTTAAATGCCACCTATTTTAGTACAGTGACTTTAACTTGCAAAAAAAAATTCACAGTCTTGTGGGTTATGTTCAGCACTTAAAGCTTTTTTTATTTCTTCAAAGCAAGAATTGCAGCAAAATGTAAAGCCAATTTAAAGAGTACATTTTGTTGTACACATGGTGTATATTATCTACTGTAATAAAAGTGTTTTTGAAGCTGATTTTATGTGTGTAAGTTGTATGAAGAATGTATGTTGTAAGCATGAAATTACAGTGATAATTTCTGTATAGCTCATGGATTTTGAAGCTTTTCATACTCAACTCATTAGTGAGAATCCTGCCTTGCATTTCTGTTACCAGTAGTCAGCAACATCTGTCAGTAGGCACTTTCAAAAACAGAGTTTCCTTATGATTTATTTAGGCAGTTGTTATGTGCTTTACTTGGGATGGATATGAGGGAATGGGGATGATATTGAGATAGACTCCCACACAGCATGGTTGTATCTTCAGGAAGGGAAAAGGAGAAGTAAGACATGGGCATATAAATGAAAGTCTGCACCCATTTGAAATATGTCTAGGATAACTAAGTTGCTTCTACCATTGAGTAGTAGAAACATTTGTACTTGGTAACGTTGTTGGAAGATGTGCTGTTCAGGCTTATGTCTGGCTGCAGATAATAGAATGCCCACATCAGGTGGCTTAAACAAGCCAGAGGTTTCTTTCTTTCTCACAGAAAAGAAGTCAGGTAATGGGCAGTCCAGGGTTGGTTTGGCAGTTCCACTGTCATCAGGGACGCTGATTCCTTCTCACCCAGGGTCTTCTGTTGGTCCAGGATGGCTTCTGGAACTCCTGCCCACATCTGCAGCTGAGTCAGCCCACTTACGGATCTTTCCTGGAAGCCACACCCTGAACAGCTTCTACTCACATCTCACTGGCCACGCCAAGCTGCAATAGAGGCTGGGAAATTTAGTATTTTGGTTGAGCACTTGGGTGCTTAGGATAAAATTGGACTCTTTTTTAGTAAAGAAGAACTGAAGAATTGTTACTGGGTGGGCAACAAGCAGCCTTTTGTTCTCTCACTAAGTTGTGAAAATTCCTATTCCAAATATTGCAATATTGGTGGGAATGCCTGGTGGCAACTGTAGGCAATTCTTGTCTTTGTGACACAGCTGATTCATGTGACATCATCCAAGTGCTTTTTATATTTTCAGTCTGCCATTCTCAGTGTGTGTGGGATGTTTCCTCTCAGGGTCATGGTGTGATTTTAGCAGTTCCAGGCATAATGTGCAAAGGTGATTTTCAGGGAAGAAGAGAGATTATTTCTCCCAAGTCTCCCCATTTATTAAGGAGGAATAGCTTTCTCAGAAGCATGTACCAGCACCCCAGCTCCCACCTTTTCTCACCTCGCATCTGCCAGGATAAGGCTCCATGCTTATGCCTAAAACAAGAGGTCAGGGGAATGAAATCATCATAATTGGATTTGACCAATCCAATGACTTTAAGAGGAGGTGAATGCCTCAACAGAATTAGGGTTCTGCCACAAAGAAGGAGGAGGGAAGAATGGATGTTAGGGGGACAGCCAATAATCTGTCATATATATATGTATATATACACATGTGTGTGCGTATGTATTATTTATGTTTGTTGTTTATTTAGGATCTTTATAACTTGTTCATAATATCCCATTATGCACTATAAATGTTCTAAATGTTCTTTAAATTGTGAAATTTTAAGTTGTAAAAATAAAATGAATATGGTAAAAATAATTCAAACAGTACTGAAAGCATAAACTCCAGGTCTTAGTTCCACTAGATTATTTAAAGGTAACCTTTATTAAGAGTTTTTGTGTATTCTTTGAGAAAATTTTCCTGTTTATATAATTGTTTTTACACAAATATGTGTGTATTAAAGACACTATACTACATCTTGCTTTTTTTAATCAATAGCATATCTTAGAGTTCTTTTCATGTCAGTATATAAAGATGGACAGCACTCTTATTTACAGTTTTGGGTTTTGGACCATTCCGCAGTATTGATATATCATAGTTTAGTTAACTATTTCCCTATTAATAGAAATATAATTTAGATTTAGGCTGTCTTTGTTTTTAATAATAACTAGCAGCAGAGAAACGCCTTGGGAATGTTTGTGAGTATCGGGTAAACGTTTGGGAGTAGAATTATTAGGTCACGGGGTATGTGAATTTTACTCTTTTTTTTGGTGAATTTTACATTTTGATAGTTATAGCCAATTTACCTTCAAAAGGGTTGTACTCTTTTGGGCTTCTACCAATAGCTAAGGAGAGGGAATTGAAATTCCTGACACTGGTCAGTCAATGGGTCACATCTTAGCTAATATCTTTGGAAAAAGAGGTTTTTTTGTTTGCTTGTTTGTTTGTTTTACATAATGTAGAGGGGAAAGAATTAGCATAAAGCTTCTCATTATGTAACGCATCAGTTTTTTTCAACCTTTGAGTGTATTTTTGATAAATCTTAAAACAACTGTATATAGCAAGTTTTACTTTATGATTAAATATCTTTTTTTTTTCTCTTAAAATTACAGGTGTTTGGCCCATGACTGAGAGAGAAGATGACCTGAAAGTCTCTGCCATGGTTTCTCCTAACTTTGATTCAGTATCTGTAGGTGTTTTTGTGGACTTTAAAAGGGTTTGTGGGAGTGGTGGACTCTGATAAATTGGATCAAAGTGTACTGGTTTAAATTCTGGGCCTCCAAATAGAAACCTTAGGGAACATAAGTTTTAGGCTTTGTTACTTTCTAGAAAAAACCATTTCTAGGTTCTTAGTGTAATAAGAAGTTCCTTAGGTAGGATTTCTGTCTTAAAGGGGGAGGGAAGGAGAATGGTCAAAGAGGTTTTCACCATTACTCTGAATCTACCTACTTTTTTGTTTTTTTTTTTTAAACTTTTTCAGTACTAGAGTATTGAGATAATCCTAATCCAGATGAATAATTCTGACCCCACTAGATTTTTGTTGAAGGTTGAGATGGTGTTTATGAAGGGCATATCTCAGGGTTTGACAGTCTGTAGTCTTTAATACGTTATGGTGGTTGTGGTGGGGGAGTAGTTTAAAAATAAAGAGGTGCGCCAGGAATTATTTTTCCTCTCATTTCTATCTGTGTGACCCAGGGCAAGGTATTTAATTTTCTTAGTCTCAATTTTCTCATCTTTAAAATGGGAATAGTAATAGAATCCACTTTGTTGAATTATGGTAATTAACTAACAAAGCATTATAATAATAAAATTACCTTTTAGTTCTTTTAAAACAATCATCATGAGCACCACCACCACTACCACCACCACCCCACCGCCTGCATTCTCCTTGTCTCATTCACTGCCATATCCTTGGTGCCAGTTGCATCATGGGTGTTCAGTATATATTTGCTCTATACATGAATTAATAAAGCTGAGAAACAAGAAAGGGGGACTGTCCTTGGTTACGTTACCCCATCTCTTTGTTTACTCTTCTGTAAGCAATTGTTAGATTATGGTTGTTTTTCTCACTGCCTGCAGTTTGGGCAAAATCTATTAAGTTTATCTATGTCTGTACCAAAGTTGATCAATGTAGGAAAATGATCAAATTCACTGGTTTTAGTATATATGGAGTTTATGTCATATAATTTTGCTTAGGAAATGACTTCAATATTTAGATATCAAAGCATAATATAGTAAGTAGTTCCATAAGCTTTTCAAAGATTAATCTTAGTATAAACAGCCAATCTAAGCTGCGATAAAAATCACATTAACATTGCCATAGTACAGTAAGTTGGGTATACTTAAAAAAAATAGGACTATATATGAAAGAAACATTCACCCAGCTGAGTCACATAGTAGAGGTACTGTTTTAAACATTGGATATTCAGCACACACCATTTCTCACTCTACCTTAAGGGTGTAGTCTGAATGGAACTTTTCTGCTTAGTTAGCTGACAAATGTACACACATTTTCTTGCCTTGGAAATGATTATTTTTTTCCTTTGGGCAACTTATATAATTTTTTCTAGGTTCTCTTAGACATAGGCTATTTGGAATGAGGAATTCCCTTTCTGTTCTTTAGCAACTTTTGATCTTTATGAGAAAAGGCCTTATGTAATAGCACTGTGTTATAATATATATTTCTTTATCCATAACCTGGAGTGCTTTTTCCTCTTAACTAGGTGTCTCTTTCCAGCTTCATTTCCCCTGTCTTACTGTGTTTTTCCTCCTTAAGAGATTCTTGAGAGTATCGTATTCATCCCATTGGAAAACATCAGTCCAACGATTTATGTGGCTGTGGTGCCATACTGTCTTCGTATAGCTATTTCTCTCTGGCTGTAATTTTATGTTTCGAAAAGACTTTTGTCCTTGAAATATCCAGGTGTTTAGGCATGGATTGAAAAGAGCAGGAAACAGGAGGTGTTGGTTTCTCTTCTAGAATTGCTGACAGCTAAATGTAAAACATTTTCTGGATTTTAGGTAATACCAGAGCAAAAAGCCTGGCTTAATATTTTATTTTCAATTGTTATTATGAAAGAACACAACCAAAAAATAATATAGTTTGTATTAGAATGGGGGCTTTTATAGAAGAGATAAGCATCACTGTCCTCTCGATTGAGAAGTTGGATCAGAGTTCATATATAGTTTCTATGGAATCATAAATAGAATATGAATCTCCCAACTCTTAATTATGCTGATGACATTACATCGTAGTGATCCCAACTGCTTAGAAGTGGTTTAATTTTTCTTAGTAAAATAATTCCAAATAGGTCAGCATAAAGTACAATGGATTTATTCATTGGTTGGACAGAGACTGTGATCTTAATTGTTCCCTCAGGAATTCATGTGGGTATTTTTAGAAAATATGTTACCATTTGATCTTAGAGTCTGTCATAGAGTGACCACATTTTCTTCTCCACCTACCACTCTATAAAATAAATTCTAAATTCTAAGGAAATGTTTGCTCTATGATGTTCTATTCTGAGTCCTTTAAGAGATAGGACCAGGTAACCCAGGCTGATGCTCAGAGAGTGGAAGAGTTTATGATATGCGCTAGGAAAAAAAAATACACTCCTACTTCTGTTTTATTTTCTAGGTGTATGGCCACTCAGTCCTTATATCATTAGTTACATATTATTAATCAGAATCAAACATACCTTTGGCAAGTTAAAAACACAAGGACCTAAAAATGGCATAATGTTTATATAGAAAATATACAGAGGACTTTTTTAATATAATATAAATAATGAGTTAATAGAATTAGTTTCAATTTTTAAGGAAATTTGGCAAGAGTAGTTTGATAGTAAAGTATGTGAACTTTTCTTCCCTTTTTGGGGGGTGGGTTTTTTAAAAAAATGTTTATTTGGCTCCGTCGGGTCTTAGTGGCTGAGTATGGGCTCTGGAGTGCATGGGCTTAGTTGCCCTGCGGCGTGTGGGATCTTAGTTCCCCAACCAGGGATCGAACCTGCATCCCCTGCATTAGAAGGCAGATTCTTAACCATTAGGACCACTGGGAAGTCCCAGGGGGTGGGTTTTTTAATACTAGCTCATGACTTTCCAAATGAAGCCATCCAAAGAGCCACACTGACTCTTTACTCTCATCAGAGTGATAAATCCTTTATAGTTTTTTTTTTTTTTTTAGTGGTGAGAAGTATATATCACACCTACTGTGCTTACTCATTGATGTGTAGTATTGAAACGATTCTTTCCTTCGTTCTCTTCTCAATTTTGTGTTTACAGCAAGCTACTGATGTTGAAGTGGGAGCTGACCTTGTCCCTTCAGTCACAGTGAAGGTATTGTACCATAGTTCTAGACTATAATCTGCAAACAATATCACACATTTCATCACATCTGTCACTGTTGTCACCCTATAAGTAGCATATGGAAATGTAAAACAAACACTTGGTGGGCAGAAGAATTAATAGACATTTTCCCAAAGAGGACATCAAAATGGCCAACAGACACATGAAAAAGATGCTCAGCATCACTGCTCGTTAGGGAAATGCACATCAAAACCACATGAGATATCACCTCACACCTTAGAGTAGCTATCATCAACAAGACAAGAGACAACAGGTACTGATGAGTATGTGATGAAATGAGAGCCCCTAAATATTGTTGGTGGGAATGTAAGTTGATCCAGCCACTTTGTAGATCAATTGGAGGTTCCTCAAAAAATTTAAAAAAAATCTACTGTATGATCCAGCAACTTCACTTCTGGGTATAAACCAAAGGAAATGAAAATCGTATTTCCCATGAGAGATGTACACTGTCATGTTTATCATAGTATTATTTGCAAAATAGCCAAGATATGGAAACAACCCAAATGCCCATCGATGGATAAATGGATAAAAAAAGATATGGTACATATATACAATGGAATATTATTCAACTATGAGAAGGGAGGATATCCTTCCATTTGCAACAACATGGATGGATCTTGAGCACGTTATGCTAAGATAAGTCAGACAGAGAAAGACAAGTACTGTATGATATCACTTACATGTGGGAATCTAAAAAAGTTAAGCTTGTAAAAAACAGAGGGTAAAATGGTGCTTACCGGGAGATTGGCAGGGGCAGGGTGATTACAAGTGATGATGTTTAAGGGTACAAATTTGTAATGAGAAATAAATAAGCCATAGAGATCTAATGCACAGTGTAATCAATATAGATAATATTATACTATAATTATGTAATGTGATAAATATCACTGCATTGGCAATCAAATTGCAATATATAAAGATTTCTTGGTTAAAAAGTTAAGAAAAAGAAAAATCCAAACACTTGACATTTGTAAGCTTTCCTCAGCCTTGGGTAGTAAAGAGATAACCTTTATTGTTTTCTACAAATGTACAACTAGTAATTACATTTATAGCAATATGTATACAATGAAAAATTGTTATGACTTATTCCTACCATTAAGTAAATGTGTAGTATGATTCAGGGCCTTTTTTCTAGAAACAAAATTAATATTTAAATATACTAAAGCAATTGTGTCATCACATTCATAGTAGACCAAGCAATATATATATATGATTGCAGTATCATATATATATATATATATAGGGGAATCATATGAATGGTAATAATATCTTTCTTCAGTGTATGATTATGTATGTGTTTGAAAAGAATTCCCCGCCATCTGCCATAATATTAGCTTTAAATGGATGTGTTTATAGCAAGAAAATATTAAATGAAGAAGCCACAAAGTAGAGTAGTGACAAATTGATAGTCCCCAAAAAATAGAATATGAAGGATGTGGTTTTGGTTAAGATTTTTAGTCCTGCCATTGTAGAATTTTAGAACCAGGACTCAAATGTAGAACTCTCTTAAGGCATTTAGATTAAAGTGTGGTAATCAGTCAGCACATTATTAAGCTGAAAATATTTATCACTGCCTAGACGTTGGAGCCAGGGAAAGTTGTGGATCTTGGCGATTCGCTAAGTCAAAACTTGGACAGGGCTTTATATTTTCTTAGATTATGAGTTGCGGTCCTTGGAGGAGCTTGACAGGGCACCAGGCTTTACCAATTGTGTTCGCTTACACATGACCCAGCGGGTGGCCCAAGTGTGGGGATCTTTGGTAGAAGTTGAAGAGAGCCCAATCTTATAACAGTTTCCTAAGCTAATTTTTTTGGATTCTTGCCACTGGAAACAAGGGTGGTCTTTTCCCTGTCTCCCTGCCCCCTATCCAATCAAAGGCTCTATCTCATTAATACTTCTGAGGCTGGAAAAGCATTAGTGGCAAGAAATCAAACATTTAAGAAACAAACAAACAAACAAACAAAAAACCAACCCTGTAGCATTCCAGGAATGATCTATAGACTTTTGTGTAGGGAAATCTCTTTTATATCTGTCTATTGATATTGTTATGACACATAACAGAATCATTCAGGAACACTATAATTTGCAAAAAGAAATCTTGTACTTAAACCAGATAACATGCTCATGCTAATTTTTTCCCCAACTGCTAGTTATTGCTATAAATAAATACACCTTTCCCTCCTATGCAGTTCATAGGCCTTTACGTGTAATAGCCACCTTAAAATGATTGCATGACACTACTGGAAAATTCTCCTTCATTAGTGGAACTTAACTATATTTGAGAATGACTAAGTCACGGCTCTCTGCCTTATTGCTGTTATAAAAGAATGAGAAAGAGTGGTTGCACAAAATCAGCTGCACTTACACATTAGACACCATGACTTCCTGATTATGCCTGACAGTACCTATACAAATTTCTGTTATAAATCTCTCTTTATAGCATTTTATAACAACAGCAGCCAAGATATATAACCAAGCAAGTTTTCATCATAATAAATCTGGTTAATTGAGAAAATGTTTCCATCCATTCCAAGTGAATGAGGATGTGGCTACCTTGAATATGTGTGCAGGATGCGTGACCATCTATTCCAGGCAACTGAGGCAGAGTGGTTGTTAATACCTGGCCTTTGGAGTCATGTTTCTATATCTAGGATAAAAATTTAGTATTATATTTCATAAGGATCATATTTTATTTTGTTAGAAATGGAAAATAGCATGGAAAATTCTCATATTAATGTTTCAGATTTTCCCCTTAATATTCTATAATTATTTTCCTCTTAAAATATGAGGTTTATGATATAGCCAAGTCTTTAACTCTATTTTTGTTTTTTGGGCTCAAACACAACTCTTCTTTGTTACTGTAGTTATTTTTGTCACACATCTTCTTGATTCACGTTTGAAAGTGCCTAGTCCATTGTTGGGATTCAATAAATCTGTGTATGAGAGTTATCACCATTGATCTTGGCATCTAAACTAAATGCAAACACTTGTAACAATGTAAAATTGTATGGTTGTTGTCTAAGTACACATTGTTATGCCAGGCAGTCAGAATGTTTGCTGTCTTAAAAATGGTTTATTACTACCTTAAGGATTTTACATTTACATTTTTAAAACCAACCTCTTATGAGATGTTCCTGGACATAGTTTTCAGATATCTTGCACATGTTGGTTTGATGGTCTTAGACATGCTATTGAGCTTCTCTGAACCTCTACTTTTAAACTGTAAAACAGGGATACTTCTTCATTTGCAGAGTTATTTTGAGACTTAACCATAGTGGATTAAGAATGTGGGCTCTGGATTCTGACAGACAGAAGTTAAATTGTGGTTTCTTCCACTTATAATCAGAGTAGCCTTGGTCAAATTATCTAGCTTCTCTGAGCCAAATTGTTCTCTTATGTAAAATGGTATATAGTGATAGTACCTGTTTCTCAATGTTGTAATGATTAAATGAGATAATACACATAGATAATTTATTAGCATGGTTCCATGAATATAGAAAGCTGATAATGGTTATTACCATTAATTTTATTTAAAAATATATGTACAGACCAGCATATTATTGTTAATAGTAGAAAATTTAAATTGTATTCTGTTTATTTAGCAGAAGAACTATTAGAAAGAATGTTGTCTGTAGCACATGCGTAGTTTCTTCTTCCTATAATTACCATCAGGGTTTTATGAAAAAGGTATTACAGTTTTTATAATGGTCAGACATCATTAAGGAAGCTTTCTCTGTGGTATACAGATTTTCCCCCATGTATTCCCAGAGCTTATAAAGTAAAAATTGGGGGTTCATTGTTCATTTGCTGTATTTATTATATTTATTTGCGTCAATAGTTCTCCTTTAAAATTTTTACTTTGCAAGTCAAAAATTTAATGTTCATTTTTAAGTTGTACAGAATACCCACATCATTTAAAATTAATACAAGATATTTACTGAATCTAGTTGTATGTGTATAATGCTTGTGGTCCAGTTATACATTCTTGTATATTGTTTATCTGTAGTATGTATGTATATATATAATTAAGGAATGGTTGATAGATGCCTTTTACCTAAGAGAAAATTCAAAATGACTTTTCTTCAAAGCTAAATATGCCCTTGCATTATGTCAATTACTAATGAAATGTATCTGTCTCATATATTAGAGTCTACTAACTAGACTGCATTGCTCCATAGCAAAGGTGCCATGTAGAAGAGTGCTTCTCAACTCTGGTTGTACATAGGTATCACCTGGGGAACTATTAAAAAAATACCAATACCCAGGTCTGCCTCCAGAGATTGTGACTCAGTTAGTCTAGCAACCCTACCTGGCCAGTGACTGATAAATCTGCCTTACCATGTGGATAAACTCATCCAAAGGAGACTATTCAAAGTGGCTGGGACTTTTAGGAGAGAAAATCTGAAGAGAATATTCCCAATGGAACCCAGATCTTTAAGCTTTTCCTTTGATGCCCCTAGCACTGTGACCCAGTAAAGATCCTTGGGCCTGGCGGATTCTATTGATATTCCTCCTCGGGGGAGTGAGAGAAGTCCTGGCCTTTTCTACCCGTACCCACCCTATTTCTCAGGCAAACTATTACCCCAGAATTCATAGCTATTAATTCTGATTGGAGTGGGAGGGTTTTCTTAGCATCTTCAACCAAGAACAACAGTTTGGGAATGCAGCCAGCTTAGAAATGCAGCAGTCAATATTGCCGTTCTTTGATATTCTAGAATTAGTTTTGTCAGGTATTTTTGTGTTTAGCCATGGAAGAAAATGTAGTGCTTTGATATGTATTTAAACTAGGAAATACCTACCTAGAAAGGAAATCTTTAGAGAGTAATAAACTTGTGTAAAAGGTAATATACTGATACTAGATAAAATAAGTAATTCATGATGCCACATCTATACATGTAAAGAAGAATGAACACATATAATATTTCATGATATAATTATTCACCAGACGAGGCAGATTTTTTTGGCCTGCTTTTGATAGAACATTTTTTAATAGCTTTATTGAGATATAATTCACATATCATACAATTTACTTATTTAAAGTGTACAATTCAATGATTTTTAGTATATTTGTAGAGTTGTAGAATGATCACCACAATTTAATTTTGGAACATTTTTGAACCCCTCAGAGAAACCCCATATTCATTAAATGTCACTTTCTGTTCTCTCCACTCTCCCACCCCCAATTCCACTACCATTCCAAAGCAACTACTAATCTGTTTTCTCTCTCTGTAGATTTATAGATTTGCCCACTCTGAATAGTTCATATAAATTGAATCATATGAGGTCTTTGTGACTGGCTTCTTTCTCTTAGCATAGTATAATGTAACCACGTTGTAGCATGTGTCAATACTTCATTTCTTTTTATTATTATTAATATTATTAAATATTATTCTGAATATTTCATTGTATAGATATACCATATTTTGTTTGTCCATTCATCAGTTGATGGACACTTGGGTCGTTTCTAATTTTGGCTATTATGAATAATACTGCCATGAACATGTGTACAAGTTTTTGGGTGGACATATGTTTCATTTCTCTTGGCATGGAATTGTGAGGTCGAATGGTGAATTTCTTTTTTAATTTTTAATTTTTTACAATAAACTGCATATATTTAGAGTGTACAATTTGGTATCCCAGTCTCCCAATTTATTATCCCCCCCAACCCTCCCCGCTTTCCCCACTTGGTGTCGATATGTTTGTTCTCTACATCTGTGTCTCCATTTCTGCCTTGCAAACCAGTTGATTTGTAACATTTTTCTATAGTCCACATATATGTGTTAATATACAATATTTGTTTTTCTTTTTCTGACGCACTTCACTCTGTATGACAGTCTCTAGGTCCATCCATGTCTCTACAAATGTCCCAGTTTCATTCCTTTTTACAGCTGAGTAATATTCCATTGTATGTATGTACCACATCTTCTTTATCCATTCATCTGTTGATGGACATTTAAGTTGCTTCCATATCCTGGCTATTGTAAATAGTGCTGCAGTAAACATTGGAGTGCATGTGTCTTTTTGAATGATGGTGTTCTCTGGGTGTATGCCCAGTAGTGGGATTGCTGGGTCATATGCTGGTTCTATTTTTAGTTTTGCAAGGAACCTCCATACTGTTCTCCATAGTGGCTGTATCAATTTACATTCCTACCAACAGTGCAAGAGCATTCCCTTTTCTCCACACCCTGTCCAGCATTTACTGTTTGTAGATTTTCTGATGATGCCCATTCTAACTGGTGTGAGGTGATACGTCATTGTAGTTTTGATTTGCATTTCTCTAATAATTAGTGATGTTGAGCAGCTTTTCATGTGCCTCTTGGCCACCCATATATCTTCTTTGGAGAAATGCCTATTTAGGTCTTCTGCCCATTTTTTGATTGGGTTGTTTGTTTTTTTGATACTGAGCTGGATGAACTGTTGATATATTTTGGAGATTAATCCTTTGTCTGTCGATTCGTTTGCAAATATTTTCTCCCATTCTGAGGGTTGTCTTTTTGTCTTGCTTATAGTTTCCTTTGCTGGGCAGAAGTTTTTAAGTTTCATTAGGTCCCACTTATTTATTTTTGTTTTTATTTCCATTACTCTAGGGGGTGGGTCAAAAAAGATCTTGCTGTCATTTATGTCGAAGAGTGTTCTTCCTCTGTTTTCCTCTAGGAGTTTTATAGTGTCTGGCCTTACATTTAGGTCTTTTATCCATTTTGAGTTTATTTTTGTATATGGTGTTAGGAAGTGTTCTAATTTCATTCTTTGATACGTAGCTGTCCAGTTTTCCCAGCACCACTTATTGAAGAGACTGCCTTTTCTCTATTGTATATCCTTGCCTCCTTTGTCATAGATTTGTTGACCGTAGTTTATCTCTGGGCTTTCTATCCTGTTCCACTGACTTATATTTCTGTTTTTGTGCCAGTACCATACTGTCTTGATCACTGTAGGCTTGTAGTATAGCCTGAAGTCAGGAAGCCTGATTCCACCAACTCTGTCTTTCCTTCTCATGATTGCTTTGGCTATTCGGGGTCTTTTGCATTTCCATACAAATCGTAAAATTTCTTGTTCTAGTTCTGTGAAAAAATGCCATTGGTAATTTGATCGGGATTGCATTGAATCTGTAAATTGCTTTTGGTAATATATTCATTTTCACAATGTTGATTCTTCCCATCCATGGACATGGTATGTCCCTCCATCTGTTTGTGTCATCTTTGATTTCTTTCATTAGTGTCTTATAGTTTTCTGAGTACAGGCCTTTTATCTCCTTGGTTAGGTTTATTCCTAGGTATTTTATTCTTTTTGTTGCAATGGTGAATGGGATTGTTTCCTTCATTTCTCTTTCTGATCTTTCATTGTTAGTGTATAGAAATGCAAGAGATTTCTGTGTGTTAATTTTGTATCCTGCAACTTTACCAAATTCATTGATTAGCTTAAGTAGTTTTCTGGTGGCCTCTTTAGGATTTTCTATGTATAGTATCATGTCATCTGCGAACAGTGACAGTTTTACTTCTTCTTATCCAATTTGGATTGCTTTTATTTCTTTTTCTTCTCTGATTGCTGTGGCAAGGACTTCCAAAACTATGTTGAATAGTAGTGGTGAGAGTGGCCATCCTTGTCTTGTTCCTGATCTTAGAGGGAGTGCTTCCAGTTTTTCACCATTGAGAATGATGTTTGCTGTGGGTTTGTCGTATATGGCCTTTATTATGTTGAGGAAGGTTCCCTCTATGCCCACCTTCTGGAGAGTTTTCATCATAAATGGGTGTTGAATTTTGTCAAAAGCTTTTTCTGTATCTATTGAGATGATCATGTGGTTTTTCTCCTTCAGCTTGTTAATATGGTGTAACATTGATTGATTTGTGTATATTGAAGAATCCTTGCATTCCATAGATAAACCCCACTTGATCATGGTGTATGATCCTTTTAATGTGTTGTTGGATTCTGTTGGCTAGTATTGTGTTGAGGATTTTTACATCGAAATTCATCCGTGATATTGGTCTGTAGTTTTCTTTTTTTGTAGTATCTTTGTCTGGTTTTGGTATCAGGGTGATAATGGCTTCATAGAATGAGTTTGGGAGTGTTCCTTCCTCTGCAATTTTTTGGAAGAGTTTGAGAAGGATAGGTTTCAGCTCTTCTCTAAATGTTTGATAAAATTCACCTGTGAAGCCATCTGGTCCTGGACTTTTGTTTGTTCGGAGATTTTTAATCACAGTTTCAATTTCATGACTTGTGATTGGTCTGTTCATATTTTCTATGTCTTCCTGATTCAGTCTTGGAAGGTTATACCTTTCTAAGAATCTGTCCATTTCATCCAGTTTGTCCATTTTATTGGCATATAGTTGCTTGTAGTAATCTCTTATGGTGCTTTTTATTTCTGCAGTGTCCATTGTAACTTCTCCTGTTTCATTTCTCATTTTATTGATTTGAGTCCTCTCCCTCTTTTTCTTGATGAATCTTGCTAGAGGTTTATCAATTTTATTTATCTTCTCAAAGAACCAGCTTTCAGTTTTATTGATTTTTGCTATTGTTGTCTTTGTCTCTAGTTCATTTATTTCTGATCCGATCTTTATGATTTCTCTCCATCTACTAACTTTGGGATTTGTTTGCTCTTCTTTCTCTAGTTTCTTTAGGTGTAAGGTTAGATTGTTTATTTGGGATTTTTCTTGTTTCTTGAGGTAGGATTGTATCAATATAAACTTCCCTCTTAGAACTGCCTTTCCTGCATCCCATAGGTTTTGGATCGCTGTGTTTTCATTGTCATTTGTCTCTAGGTATTTTTTTATTTCCCCTTTGATTTCTTCAGTGATCTCTTGGTTATTTAGTAGCATATTGTTTAGCCTCCATGTGTTTGTGTTTTTTACAGTTTTTTTTTTCCAGTAATTGATTTCTAATCTCATAGTATTGTGGTCAGAAAAGATGCTTGATACGATTTCAATTTTCTTGAATTTACCAAGGCTTGATTTATGATCCAAAATATGATCTATCCTGGAGAATGTTCCATGTGCACTTGAGAAGAATGTGTAATCTGCTTTTTTTGGTTGTAATGTCCTATAGATATCTATTAAATCAAGCTGATTTATTGTGTCATTTAAAGCTTGTGTTTCCTTATTAATTTTCTATGTGGATGCTCCGTCCATTGGTGTAAGTGGGGTGTTAAAGTCCCCCACTATGATTGTGTTACTGTCGATTTCCTCTTTCATAGTTGTTAGCATTTGCCTTATGTATTGAGGTGCTCCTATATTGGGTGCATAGATATTTATAATTGGTATCTCTTCTTCTTGGATTGATCCCTCGATCTTTATGTAGTGCCCTTTCTTGCTTCTTGCAACATTTTTTATTTTAAAGTCTATTTTATCTGATATGAGTAATGCTACTCCAGCTTTCTTTTCATTTCCATTTGCATGGAATATCTTTTTCCATCCCCTCACTTTCCGTCTGTATGGGTCCCTAGGTCTGAAGTGGGTCTCTTGTAGACAGCATATATATGGGTCTTGTTTTTGTATCCATTCAGCCAATCTGTGTCTTTTGTTTGGGGCATTTAGTCCATTTACATTCAAGGTAATTATCGATATGTATGTTCCTATAACCATTTTCTTAATTGTTTTGTTTTTGTTTCTGTAGGTCCTTTTCTTCTTTTATGTTTCCCGCTTAGAGAAGTTCCTTTAGCATTTGTTGTAAGGCTGGTTTGGTGGTGCTGAATTCTCTTAGCTGTTGCTTGTCTGTAAAGCTTTTGATTTCTCTATTGAATCTGAATGAGATCCTTGCTGGGTTGAGTGTTCTTGGTTGTAGGTTCTTCCCTGTCATCACTTTAAATATACCATGGCACTCTCTTCTGGCTTGCAGAGTTTCTGCTGAGAAATCAGCTGTTAACCTTATGGGAGTTCCCTTGTATGTTATTTGTCATTTTTCCCTTGTTGCTTTTAATAACTTTTCTCTGTCTTTAATTTTTGTCAACTTGACTACTATGTGTCTTGGTGTGTTTCTCCTTGGGTTTATCCTGCCTGGGACTCTCTGCACTTCCTGGATTTGGGTAGCTCTTTCCTTTCCCATGTTAGGGAAGTTTTCAACTATAATCTCTTCCAGTATTTTCTCAGGTCCTTTCTCTCTCTCTTCTTCTTCTGGGACCCCTATAATGTGAACGTTTTTGTGTTTAACATTGTCCCAGAGGTCTCTTAGGCTGTCTTCAGTTCTTTTCATTCTTTTTTCTTTATTCTTTTCTACATCAGTGATTATCACCATTCTGTCTTCCAGCTCACTTATTCGCCCTTCTGCCTCCGTTAATCTGCTATTGGTTCCTTCTGGTGTATTTTTCATTTCAGTTATTGTGTTGCATACCTCTGTTTGTTTGCTCTTTAATTCTTCTAGGTCTTTGGTAAACTTTTCTTGCAACTTTTTGATCTTTGCATCCAGTCTTTTTTCAAAGTCCTGGATCATCTTCACCGTCATTATTCTGAATTCTTTTTCTGGAAGAGTGCGTATCTCCTCTTCATTTAGTTGTTTTGCTGAGGTTTTATCCTGTCCCTTCATCTGGTACAAAGTGTTTTGCCTTTTCATTTTCCCTGTCTTTCTGTGGCTGTGATTTTCAGTTCCACAAGATGAAATACTGCTGATACTGCTTGATTGTGCTGTCTGCCCTCTTGTGGAGGAAGCTGTCTAGGAGGCTTATGGGTGCCTCCTGATGGGAGGGACTGATGGTGGGTTGGGCTGGGTGGGCGGAGCTCAGTAAAACTTTAATCCGATTTGGTGGGTGGAGCTCAGTGACACTTTAATCTGCTTGTCTGCCAAAGGGTGGGGCTGTGTTCCCACCCTGGTGGTCCTTTGGCCTGAGGCAACCCAGCACTGGAGCTTACAGGCTCTTTGGTGGAGCTAATGGTGGACTCTGGAAGGGCTCATGCCAATGAGCACTTCTCAGAACCCTTTCTGCCAGTGCTCCTGTCTCCTCAGTGAGCCACAGCTGCCCCCCACCTCTGCAGGCAACCCTCCAACACCAGCAGGTAGGTCTGGTTCAGTCTCCTATGGGGTCACTGCTCCTCCTCCCTGGGTCCTGGTGAGCACACTTTTTTGTGTGCCCTCCAATAGTGGAGTCTCCATTTCCCCCAGTCCTGTGGTGATCCTGCAATCAAATCCCGCTGGCTTTCAAAGTCTGATTCTCTGGGGATTCCTCCTCCCATTGCTGGACCGCCAGGTTAGCAAGCCCGACGTGGTGCTCAGAACCCTCACTTTAGTGGGTGGACTTCTGCAGTATAACTGTTCTCCAGCTTGTGAGTCACCCACCCAGCATTTATGGGATTTGATTTTAATGTGATTGCACCCCTCCTACCATCTCATTGCGGCTTCTCCTTTGTTTCTGGATGTGGGGTGGTTTTTTTTGGTGAGTTCCAGTGTCTTTCTGTCGATGATTGTTCAGCAGTTAGTTGTAATTCTGGTGCTCTTGCAAGAGAGAGTGAACACATGTACTCCTACTCCGCCATCTTGATTCTTCTTGAATGGTGAATTTATGTTTAATTTTTAAAGAAACTGCCAAACTTTTTTTCTGGAATGGTTGCACCATTTTACTTTTCCATCAGCAATTTATACAGGTTCTAGTTTCTTCACATTCTTGCTAACACCTGTTTTTTCTGTCCCTTTGATTATAGCATTTTAGTGGATGTGTAGTCGTATCTCATTGTGGTGTTACTTTGTATTTGATACAAAGATTTTTAGCATTTTTTCATGTGCTTGTTGCCTATTTGTACATCTCCTTGGAGAAAAGTCTGTTCAACTCCCTTGCCCAGTTTCTGACTGGGTAGAACTTTTTAATCTATTACCGATGCTATAAGTTATATTTTGTGACAGCTCATTTTTTTCTCAGATGGTATTTCCTAATTATTTGCTAATGATTTTTTAAGTAGTTGTGATATTCTATCAATCTGGAAAAAATGTAATTTTCTATTAGTAACAATTTCAATTTTCTTAGATCACACTGCAGAATCGAGTGGCATTACAAAAGGTCAAATTATCAGTCTATGTGCAACCACCTTTAGTACTGACTTGTGATCAGTTCACTTTTGAATTTATGGGTAAGTGTTTTGTTTTGTCTTAAAGTATATCATGGTATGAGGTTTTTTTAATTAAAAAAATTTCTATTAGTGGGTTTATTTCATGGCCATATTTCTTGTCTGAATAGTGAGACTGGTATCTTCCTGAAATCAATGATTGTGTTATTTTGCTTATATTTTCCCTCCAAACCTCAAGCATGGACATTCAATAAATGGTTGTTGAACTGAAGTACTTATAGATTTTCAAGTGCTTTTCTTAACTAGATGAACCTGTAATTGTACTTAAATACTATATTTTGGAAGGCTTTATTTTTTTATTGACATTTCTATAGTGAGCTTTTATTGAATCAATAATGTTTGAAGAAAGAATATTGGCTTTGGAGTCTGACCTGAATTTGAATCCTGGCTCTGACACTCACTCAATGTGTAACCATGAGCAAGCTACTTTAGTAATTATTTGGAGCCTCAATTTTGATTTGTTTTGTTTCTTTTTGTTTTGTTTTGTTTTGATCTGCAGAAAGAAGATAATGATATGTGTTGTAGAACTGTTTTAATTAGAATTTAATCAGAAAATTAATTGGATTTAATTAGAAAATGAATCTATGTAAGATATCTGTAATGATGCCTAAAATAGTAGACAGGTAATAAATGGCAACTCTTAGTAAGATTTCTTTGCATAGAGTCTCTCTTACCACTTACATCCAAATTGTCATTAGTCCTGTTAGGATGATTTCTGAATTACCTTTCAAGTCTTTTTCTGTCTTTCTTCACTGCCACTGTTCAGCAGGGAATCCTATGTCTTTATTCACAAAAATCAAGAACCGATGTCTCTTCTTTTCCTTTATACAACCAACTCTTACCTTAGTGCCCGGTAGATAGTGGAAACTCAATTAAGTATTCATTGAATCAGTGAATGAGTGGTTGAATTGTTGAGGTAATAACCTGGTAGGTGATATCTCACTTTATGTTTTAATTTTTCACAATACTTCCAATTTGTCTTTCTGAAACACATTCTGGGCAATTAATTTTTCCAGTTAAAAACCTCTTATAGCTCTCTAATGCAGGTTGGAGGTCAAACACATGAATGTGGAAGGTGATGCACAATCTGCTAAATTGCTACAGTTTTAGTTACATCTGTATCCAGTCCCGCCTTCCACTTCCTCCTGCAGTCCGTGTTCTAGCCATGATAAAGTACTATTTCTCACTCCCAAATTCTCTTGCCCTTTGCATGCCTTTTTCTGTGTTCATGCTGCCTGTTCACCTGAGTAAAGAGTAGCAGTGGTGTAGAATGTTAGGTACCCTTGTTCTGGAGTCAATTCCCAGCTCTGTATTAGCTATGTGACCTTGGGCAAACTTTTTAATCTCTCTGTGGCCATTTTCCTCATGCACCAAAAAACGGGAATAATAATAATAGTACCCACTATGTAGGGTTGTTGTGAGGATTAAATGAATTAATCTACGTAAGCGTTATGTAAACTGCTTATTACACCAGCTGCGTACAGTATATGTTTCACTTTAATTGTTAATAATTGTCCAAAATTATGCAACTTATATTATTTTTACATTGCTTATAGCACCAGAGATGACTAGAACAGTAGGCTTTTCCGTTTATCTGAAAGGAAGTTATTTACCACCTGAATTGGAAGGAAATGCTGTTGTTTCTTATTCCAGACCAACAGGTAAACATATAGTTGTTCATGAATTTCCAAGCCTTATCACTTCTTTTAAATTATTGGAGATATGAGTTAAGGGTTTAAGTCTTTAAGATGGGAAAACACATTGTAAAATATTAAATGAAAAAATATATTGTAGTGTTAAATTAAAATGTATGTCCAAATTACATACATTTTTGATGTTATGAATAATTAGCAATAAGTCTATTTAGCTGATTTCCATATGTAATGTTTGATTCTGTCTTTCATTTAATAGCAATTATGATATATTTTTATTCCCACTAGAAGAATGTTATCTAGTCAGACTTCATGTATTTGAACTAAAGAGAAAAGCCTAGTCTAAATTAATAAAAAAAGACTGTTATGGGTTACTCTAATATTAAGACTCTCTTCAGAGTTTCAGGTACTGCTTTAGTATCTTACATGTTAAAATATTTGAGAACAGGATCTGTATTATTTCTGGAAACTCTTAATAGATCAAAAAAGTTATCTTTAGTCCAGTTGAGATCCAGTTATTATAAATTTCAACTTGGGTTCAATTTTATAGTTTGTGTGTGTGTGTGTGTGTAGTGAATTATTCATAGTAACAGTTTGGCAATTAGTTGATCGATAGAATAAGAATAATTAGTCATTGCTTTTCTTAAAAAACATTTAAATGTAGTGTAACTGATAGGGTATTTCAGCAATGTTGCATCTGTGTTTTTTAAGCATTTCTGGACAGTTTTCTTGGTTTAAAAAGCTTTAGAGATGCCTTATAGTTTTTTCTCTCTGTTGTTATCCACTTTGCTTACTTAGCAATGCTTTTATGAGACTGACGCACTACCTACTGCACTAATGAGGCACCATGGCAATGTTTTTAGTTCTTATTTTGTCTAAGTGAATTTTCTGGTTTATGCATTGACAAGTCTATACTTGGGGGTGATTTTATAACTTTAGTACGTGTTTTCAAAATCTGTTCTTCTTCTTTGTAAGTTATTTTACCTTAAATTATAAAAAAATTTATTTTTAGCCAGAAGTGACCACTTTAACTCTTTACCTATATTTTCAAAATTTGGTGTAACATAAATATTTTATGTTGAAATGGCTTTGTGAAAGTTGGCTTCAGAAAGAAATGCAAAGCTTCCATAGGGATCAAGGAATGATGGACTTTTTAGTTGGGTATTTCTGAAAAGAACATTGAAATATTCAGTGTTATTTTAATTTTGAGTTGTGAAATAAAAAATCGGAAATGTTTGACTAACATCTCTAGATCATTTATCATTAATTGAACATCTCAATAATCATAGGCATTATTATACTTTTTATCTTTCTTACACCTTGAATATGCAGTTGTAGAGATTGTTGATGCCTTAATTCAGCTAATTATTTCATTTGCTTTCAAGGAAAATTAGTGATACTGGTTGAAAATAAATTTAAAATAAAGAAATGGATTACCTAGCAAGTGGGCAAAAGACATAAAAACATGTTATAAAGTTATAAAATCATTTGGTGAACTTACAATTGCACATACCGTTTTTAGCTATTATACTTTTCTAAAGACAGAATTTGAAAGACTATAAAGTATTACTAAACCAAAGAGCATAAGCTCTTTGTTTGAAAGTTAATTAGAAATTAAAGTAAAAACAAGTCTATAAAAGTGAAAGAATACCAAGACAAGCTGGGGAAAAAAAGACATTGTTCCATAGTAGTATCTACTAACTAAAGGTGAACTGGAAACATTAATATTATGTATTTGTCTTTCACTCAGATTTTTTTTTCCAAAAATTCATTTAGTGTTCTTGATGTCATTTATATATTGAGTCTGGTTTGCTTTTGGCTAGATCATATATCTTTACCTCTTTTTGCCACATTTATACTGGAATAACACCCACTCATGGACTTCTGAGAATGAAAAAGCAAATATATTGTTAGATTTCATTTATTCATGTTATATTCTTCAATTGTGAATTGGCTTATCTTTATTGGAGGGCCATTTAAATCATCTGGGAGAATCTTGAAAATTTTAATTTATATTTTAAGCACGTATGTATTGTTTGTGTTGTAATTTTACAACAGATAATTTGTTGCATTCTTTCTCCCCTATCCCTTTTTGCATTGCCTCTGATGGATAGATCGAAATCCTGATGGTAAGTGAAAAGAGAATTTAGAACAAAATGAATTTCAGAACTGAAATTTGGTCAGTTAATTGAATTGGTATTATACCATGAATGAATTCTTTTTATGGACTGCTGTTTTAACTATGGCAACCTCTTTAGGGTGATTCAGTGCCTTAATCTGGCTATGGAGAAGATAGTAGATGTTTCCACTTATAGATACTTGTCATTCATTATTAGTTGTTTCAGAGTCATGAGAAACTATGAAGCTCCATGGCTTTTTTGAACAAAATCAAAGATGTCATTGAAAACATTTCTGTAAGTCATTGGTGATTTACCTATATGCTCTGTTATCTTAGTTTACTTAAAAAAGAGTAAGGAAAAAAATTCTGAATTCTAAATTGCCTGATTCTGTATACCCCAAAAGATTCACCTCTTCCTCTGATCAGAATTCCATGTGTATTCATTCTGTGGGCCTATTCCTTGTCTTGTTTAGAATTTGTGGGGGAATATCATCAAGGCTCTGACCCCTTGAACTTGCCGGGGTCAGTGCTGTCACCATTTTGTTTTCTCCAAATCCTTTGTTTATTACTCTGCTATAGTGCTTATCATAATATGAATTTCATCGTTTGTTCCTTAGGTTCCCCTAGTAGATTTTTGAGCTCTTTAAGACCAGGGTTCAAGTACTTATCTCTAAATTGTGCAGCATCTGGTTACATGACAGGCACTCTAAAAGTATCTTCTACTTTGATTATCTTTCAGCCTAGACACACTTAATGTGATAGTTTGTCTTGGTTTATTAGCCATTTTAAGATTAATATTAGATAATATTGATTGGTAATAATTAGATAAAAAAATACTTAAAAATAATGGCAATATTTACTCATATAGTTTTGGTGGTGCCAACACCTGAGTTACATACTGTCTGGGAGGTAAAAATGTATTTATATGAGAAATATTTTAATAGAAGTATGCTTTTAGCTTAATAACATAAAGTATACTTGCCAAATTAGAATTTGGCTTATTAAAATAATATTAATAATGAATATTTACATTTTACTTTGCAAGATTGCATGAAACTGATAAGATTTTGCAATAAATTTTATAAAATACCATATTACTATTTAAATTCTTTGTTTTGAGTTTTAAAAAAATCAGTAAAAGTTATTATTGAAAGGAATTTATTCCCTCTTACTATAAATTCAGATCAAACCATGAGGAAAAAAATAATATCTGGAAATTTTAGTATTTCAATGCAAAGCTAAAGCTGGTTTTAATAATCTCATGATATATTTTAAAATTATAATTAAGCTTCAGGGAGTAGAGTTGAAATATTCAGCTTCATCAGTAGGCAAGAAAATAAAATGTTGCCACTTAGATCTTACACACAAGGCTTCAAATTTCAAAGACTGTTCCATTTTATTGGCCTGATCTGTTCAGACTATATTGCAGATAAGCAGTCCTGCTTTCGCATGTGGAAAAAGAGAAGCAAATGAGATTTTATGTTGTCCCATAAGAGTTAGTCTCCATTATTTCTGCCTTAAGGTTACATGACATGCAGTGTAAAACATGACTGCAGATGGAGCACAGTACGTAGCCAGACATAACAGGAAGGGATCAAGGAAGTTCTGGCTACCAGACGTTGCTACTGCATTGGGGTTCCTTGTTTTCAATACGAAATGACTCTAGCAGGCCCCTGGAAAGAGTTCTAAAGGCATTATATAGATGTGTAATATATAGATATCATTATTCTACTCTGGTATGTAAGTTCTTTTTTCTTTTCTTAAAAGCACATTTTGGCTTCCCTCTTGACAGTGATACTAGTCTCTTGGGTGTGCCAGGGGTAATTAGAATTCTCTTCCTGGAAAAATTGTTCTGTCAGGAGTGATCTTGATGTGAATTTTCTAAGTGTTAAATAATTTTGTGATTAATTGCACCGTAGTACTTGCGACTATCCATTTCCTCTAGTAGGCTAGAAGGGGAAGTGTTTGAAGGAGAGGTGATTACATTTGTTAAAAAACAGTAGAACAAAGTCAGTCTGATGAGCAATTAGGCCAATATGTGAGTATTACAAATGACCAAACTTTTCTTTTCTCTCAGCATTGTATTCAGAGAGTTGAATAAGCCAAACAGAGACTGTTTTGCCAACTAAATATCACTGATGGTAGGCAGTTAGGACCAGTTCGGCTCTTTTTTTTTTTTAAATTAATTTTTTTTGGAGTATAGTTGCTTTACAATGTTGTGTTAGCTTCTACTGCACAGCAAAATGAATCAGCCATACATATACAGATATCCCCTCCCTTTTGGATTTCCCTCCCATTTAGGATACCACATTAAGTAGAGTTCCTTGTGCTATACAGTATGTTCCCATCAATTGTCTATTTTATACATAGTATCAATAGTGTATATGTGTCAGTCCCAATTTCCCAATTCCTCCCACCCCACCCCACCCCTTTCTCCCTTGGTATCCATAGGTTTGTTGTCTACATTTGTGTCTCTATTTTTGCTTGGCAAATAAGAGCACCAGTTAGGCTCTTTCAACTAATTTGAAAGCTATCCTACTAGCAACTTTGGAAGGTCTTTAAATGCATGTAGTTCTTTCCTTCCTTATTACAGATACACATATGTATACACTTACACATACCTCTATGTACCTCTGGCTTCAGGTTCTTAGATACAATTATAGCCTGAAGAGTAATTGGTAGCCAAATGTGCATTTCAAGTTTCTTAAGAAAATGTAAATCTCAGTAGAAGTGTGCCTCTGATAAACCCCATGTCTAAATACTAGACATTATATTTTGAAATGCTTGAGTTTTAATTTGATGAGAAGTAATATAAAATACTGTCATTAGAATTTTTCTTTTTAAAGATATGGTTTCCTTAAACTGGTTTCTAAAGGATTGCATACTCTTTTTTCCCCCAATAGTAAAACTTTTCAAGCTGCCATCATTTAAAAAATAGCCGTAATCATTTTATTAAGTATGAGTGTCATCATTTTTCAAAGTAATGTTTTCCAAATGTCCTATGAAACAGGTTTACAATTCCTGGAGAGAAAGGAAATTCTGGAGGGGTTCTGCAAATCTTAGCTACTGCAGACCATTGCCATAGTGTGTGATATTGTCATTAATTGACTTAACTGAACTGTGAATTGAGTTATAATGTATTTCCCTTCTTGGGTTTATTAGTGCTTGCTATCCATTTGTTTCAATTTCTGAAAACATGTGTACACCACCAGTTTCTTTAGCTCTCAGTTCTTGGCGTTTTAGGGTAATAATCTTTGAATATATATAAGTAACATAAGGCTCGGGTTGTTGATCATGATTAATTTTGTTTTACCACAAATTCAATCAGTACCTGGTCCAAGTCAAGTAGAGCCACAGTTTTAGCAGTATAGTTTTGGAAGTGCATTTGCAGCCAAATTTTATTTCAACAATTAACTCAGACTTTGGTTGAAAGAACATAGAAGATCGCTTCTCTTTGTGCATGTATAGAATTGTCAGAGGTTGAAGCTTCCCCCCCTTTTATTCTATTCGTTAAAAATGAAGGAAACAGAAATCGGCTTCAGTTTCCTTGTTCTTTCCAGACGGCGTCTATTAATTGAAGCTGTAATTTATATATTGTAGAGGAAACATATTAGTAGGTATAGTTTCATAATTTGGAGATATATGGAATATGTGAAGTTGGAAAAAATAATGCTTCGTAATCTTTTTTTGTGGTGATACTGATAGCTGTGGTTTGAGCAGTAGCTTAGATCATGTTACCATAATATTTTGAGTCAAAACATTTCATCATTGTAAAGTATAAATACACATGCTTTTAAAACCTCACAAAATGTCACAAAATAAAACCCTGGGACTTTTCTGAAGAGACACCAGTTATAATTTGCATCTAGGATTCCAGGAGAAGTGAATTTAACATCTGTTGGTTATGAGCAAAAAATGAACTATGTAAAATTTGATGGATAATAGATTATGTTGAAGAGAATGACAGATATGCTCCACATACTCTGAAAAAGTATTTAATTGACCTCATATATCAATATGCTTGCCATTGTTGATGATCTCTCACTATCCTAGTGAATAAGTAGTACTGAAAAGTGTACTCCCAGCTTGGTTGTAGAGTAAACCACATGACTCCAGTTGGCATTAACAAAATATATTGCTAATTCTAGCAATCCTACTTTGGGATCATGTCTCCAAAATTTACTGCTGCTTCTTTTGCTATTTTTAAGTTGCTCTCTGACTCTACTGTAAAGAAATAAAGGAATTAATGTGTGGATCCATCAAGTATAGTAGAACATTTTAAGTTTTCCATTTTCCTAAGGTAGTTTACTAAGATACAGGTTTCTGTATATTATCTTTTATATTATCCAGTCAAAAATAGAATCCTAGTATAAAAGGAGAGAAAACTAAAGTTGTAGAATTCCTTTACTTGATTTATAAGTAGAGAGTCTAATTTGCTTTGGTTTCAGTTTTATTCTTTGTAAAAATATTAAAAGGAATGATTTTTAAAAACTAAATTCTGATATAAAACTCTTCATTGTTATTTATTTATGCAGTTACCTATTTCAATATGCCTGTATACTTTGCGAATTGAATGACTAAGTAAGCCTTTCAAGATGCTGCTTAACAGTGATATGTAAAGTTAGATAGATTGAGAAAAATTTACTTTGTATGAAAGTGATATTCTTAATATTGCTGTGTAAAATGACATGAACTTCATTAGAACTTTAGTAGGGCAAATTCTGCTTTCATGTTTATAATTTATTACAAATTGTTAATTGTACTTTGAATCTTCAATAAGTAAAAAAGCTAAAGATTAAAAAACTTGGGGGGTAGAGAAATGATTAGATATGGTCATATAGAGTATTCCTGATATAAATTTCATATTCTTTGCTCATTTTAGCTGATAGTCTTGGATTAGGGCTAGAGCTTTGAAGGTCTTAAAGACAGTTCAGTAATTGAATATAACTATATATAATGTTTTATATAGTGTTCGACTGTGATGATTTTTAAAATATGATATTACTATTAAAGGCAGAGCTTACACCTGTGCATCTTTTTAAGATTTTCTTTTTGCCTTGTACTTTTTGATAATAATATAAAAATATAAATTATGATAATGCTTTCCAGTTATTTCAGTTATGCTAAATGAAATGGGCAGGTAGCAAACATTTAAACTAAGATATGCTGCTACTATGTACTGTGACTAGTAATATATTTGTTTTCTTATTTGTCAAATTTATGAATATATTTCTCTCTTTTTATTTTAGGCATTCCTCGAGTTAGCCAATGTAAGTTTAGACTTCCGCTGAAATTAATCTGCTTACCAGGCCAGCCTTCAAAAGCTGCAAGCCACAAACTAACTATTGATACCAACAAATCTCCAGTCAGTCTTCTCAGTCTCTTTCCAGGTAGGACTTTTGAAGTAACATGCCTGTAACATCAGAAATGTTAAGAATTTAGAATGGAATCCTTCATCATCAGGTAATGATGGGTAATTATTAGATAATTGTTAAGTCAGAATATAAAAACGCCTCAAGGATTTTTTCCTCTTGTTTGCCTGTTCAAAGGCGAATACCTTGTATCAACAAGGTAATAAAGTGAATAAAGTGTACCTTTTAAGTTTGATTAAAATTATTATAATCATTATTTTGCTTCAGCATTTAGAAATGAAAACATCAAATGTTTCTTTTTAGACTGTGGAAATTTTTGGCTTGGAATGTAAATATTTATTATTCATCTTTATTGTAGGTTTTTGAATATATCCCTTTTCTAAGCATGTAAATATTTATTATTCATCTTCATTGTAGGTTTTTAGAGATGTATCTTTTAAAAGTATATTCTTATGCCTCTGAAAAGTAATCTCATAAGTAGATATTCTTTGTGGTTCTGCTGTCTTCAGCAGCTGGAGGGAGCAGTGTTCATTCTCTGCCTCGGATGCTTTAGAAGGGGCTTTGTGTATGAAGCTTGAATATCACAGTGAACATTTGGGGTAATTTGTGAAGGTGTGACTTTCTTCAGGTGTTGGGTAGCTTAGAAAAGAGAGGCGTTGATTGGATATATTTAGTTGCCGGGGTTTCTAATGTGTCGCATCTGTTAACTTTCTTGGTGATGAGGTGGAATTAAAAAAAATTCTGGGAATTAAATCAGCCCTTTTAAATCCATCATTAAAAATCAGTACTGTGGACTGTAAGATGCATCTTCACCCTTGCATTAGTAGATAGGATTTAGAATACAAAGTATTTCACACAAGGTTTAGAAATTTATGGTAAGTCAACTTTTGTCTTAATTTAACTACTTAAAGTGATTAAAATTTATTTTTCATTAATTTGAAGTGTTTTTAAAGGCTTTATTTATGTGTAACTCTATGAAAACTCTCCAAGTTGCTCTTTATTACAGTTAATCTATTCTTTAGTTTGAATGAATTTGAGTGAATGTGTGTGTGTGTGTGTGTGTGTGGTTAGCAAATGATTTTGTACCTTTTGACTTCTTATTCCCTTCCCTTCCTTTCCCTTTCTTTTTAGCCAATTTTCTTATAACAAATTTGGATTATAAAAAAGGCAGAAAGAGTCACTACCTTTATAACATCTTATACAAACATGCTAGTTCCTTGGTCTCTTATTCTATCCTGACAGTAATAGTTGGAAATTGTATGTTGCACACCAAATTTATTGATGCCCTTGAAAAATGTTTAAGACTCTGGCTTCTGAGTGGTTGATCTCTACTGTAGATGACTGAAACCAACAGAGATTGAATAAGAATGTATGCTTTTGACCAGAGAGAGAATCTCTGTAAGCTATGAATTGAATAAGAAGTACTAAGGAAAGCTTAGATAACTCATCCATTTCTGTCCTGATTTTGGACTCAGTTGTTTTGTTGTCAGAGGTATCTTAGGTTCATCAGCATATATTTGCTTCTTACTCACTTTAAAAATGGGACTCAATGACAAATTTTTACAAATCTCCCCTAAGATTCAGTTTATGTAATATAGCGTGTTCTCTTTTGGAGTTTCCATCTTTTGGAGTTTCCAGATTTGTGTTCATATTAAACATGCTGGAATCCTGTAAGTGTTTAAAATAAATACTCTTGCTACTTTTTCACTTTTCATGATACATTTTTCTCTTGCTATATGTGACATATGTTGATGTTAGATAAAGTTGCTATTGCATATCTTATTTATTTATTTATTTATTTAATTGGCTGTGTTGGGTCCTTTTTGCTGTGTATGGACTTTCTTTAGCTGTGGTGAGTGGGGGCTACTCTTCGTTGTGGTGCATGGGCTCCTCATTGCCGTGGCTTCTCTTGTTGAGGAGCACGGGCTCCAGGCGTGTGGGCTTCAGTAGTTGCAGCACATAGGCTCAATAGTTGTGGTTCACAGGCTCTAAAGCGCAGGCGCAATACTTGTGGCGCATGGGCTTAGTTGTTCTGTGGCATGTGGGATCTTCCTGGGGCAGGGATCGAACCTGTGTCCCCTGCATTGGCAGGCGGATTCTTAACCACTGCGCCAAACACCTAGGAAGCCCAGCAAATCTATTTTTTTAACAGAAATAAAATGAATGATCTTCATAGAGAAGAAATAAAACTACTTTTAATCCATATCTCCCTATTTGTTTATTTCAGGGTTTTTTTGTATATTTAAAATAACTTTAATTTTTCTTATTACAAAAGAAATGTGAAATTTAGGAATGGATAACCAAAAAGGAAAAAATGAAAGTTACTGGTAATTCTACCACCCAGCAATATCCACTTATATTTCATTACATTTTCCTACTCTTTTTTTAATTTTTTTAAATTTTTTTATTTTTTATTTTTTGGGGGTACACCAAGTTCAATCATCTGTTTTTATACACATATCCCCGTATTCCCTCCTTTCCTTGACTCCCCCTGCCTCGAGTCCCCCCCACCCTCCCCGCCCCAGTCCTCTAAGGCATCTTCCATCCTCGAGTTGGACTCCCTTTGTTATACAACTTCCCACTGACTATCTATTTTACAGTTGGTAGTATATATATGTCTGTGCTACTCTCTCGCTTTGTCTCAGTTTCCCCTTCACCCCCCGCCCCCTCCCATACCTCGAGTTCTCCAGTCCATTCTCTGTATCTGCATCCTTGTTCTTCTCACTGAGTTCATCAGTATCATTTTTAGATTCCGTATACGTGAGTTAGCATACAATATTTGTCCTTCTCTTTCTGACTTACTTCACTCTGTATGACAGATTGTAGTTCTATCCACCTCATTACATGTAGCTCCATCTCATCCCTTTTTATAGCTGAGTAATATTCCATTGTGTATATATGCCACATCTTGTTTATCCATTCATTTGTTGATGGGCATTTGGGTTGCTTCCATGTCCTGGCTATTGTAAATAGTGCTGCAATAAACATTATGGTACAAGTTTCTTTTGGGATTATGATTTTCTTTGGGTATATGCCCAGGAGTGGGATTACTGGATCATATGGTAGTTCTATTTGTAGTTTTTTAAGGAACCTCCAAATTGTTTTCCATAGTGGCTGTACCAACTTACAGTCCCACCAACAGTGCAGGAAAGTTCCCTTTTCTCCACACCCTCTCCAACATTTGTGGTTTCCAGATTTTGTGATGATGGCCATTCTGATTGGTGTGAGGTGATACCTCATTGTGGCTTTGACTTGCATTTCTCTGATGATGAGTGATGTTGAGCATCTTTTCATGTGTTTGTTGGCCATCTGTATGTCTTCTTTGGAGAAATGTCTATTTAGGTCTTCTGCCCATTTGTGGATTGGGTTATTTGCTTTTTTGGTATTAAGCTTCATGAGCTGCTTGTATATTTTGGAGGTTAATCCTTTGTCCGTTGTTTCATAGGCAATTATTTTTTCCCATTCTGAGGGTTGCCTTTTAGTCTTGTTTATATTTCATTACATTTTCCTACTCTTAAAAAATATTTTTTCTAAGCTTTCATCCCCCAAAGACTATTACTTTGCATATTGTTGTGAGACATCTTTCTATATAATTAGATTTTTTATTTTATGATTTTAATGATTATATACTATTCTATCATAAATCTATACTATAATATAAAATCATTTAGCCAGCTTTATATTTTCAACATGTATGTTTTCAGTTTATTAATATTGTAAATATATTATAGCAATACTCCTCTAAATTTATTATTTCTTTGATTAATATCTAGAAGTAGAATTACTGAGTCAAAGGATAATAATATTTGTAAAGCTTTTGAAATATAATGTGAAATTGACTTACTGAAGGGCCATAGTAGTTAACTCTATCAACAATGTTTGAATGGAGGTGTCTAATGCCCCAAATCCTGGCCAGCAAAGAATAAGTATAAAAAGCTTTAATATGCTTAATGGCTATGTAGAAGATATTTATTTACATACATATGTAAATAATTGTCTGGGGTGATTTTGGCTAAATGTGACTTAAGCAAGATAATATATATTTTTTATCTCAAACAAGGAGAAGTCCAGAAATGGACAATGGAAGCTGGTATGGTGGTTTGTGAATGTTATCAAAGACCCAGCTTTTTTCTTTCTTTGCAATGTGCATTCCCTAGTGTGTTGGCTTGTTCCATGGCAGAAAGATAGCTGCTTTGGCTTAAGTCATCATAACTGACTACAAAACAGGAGGTAGGGGAAAGAGATAGCTATAGCAATGACTGTAACTTTTATCAGAAAGGCACGTTTCCATAAAGTTCTTAGGATTTTTCTTCTTAGGCCTCAATAGCCATAATACTGTCACATGGCCTCTTCTAGCAGTAAAGGAGGCTGAGAACTAATGTAGGTGGGCTAGGGAAAAGAAGGTTGGGAATAGATGTTGTTAGGTGACATTCAGTGTATGCCATGATAACAGTTATTTTACACAAAAATTTTACTTAAATGTAATAACAAATAACATGTTATTGTAGCAGTCTTTTATGGTACTCAAATATATGGCTATCTTTCATTGTCAATGAATTTGTATTTTAATGTTTACATGATATTCTATTGTTTGGAGGTGCCATATACATAGCTTTTTCGTACTTCTGTGTTTCTGTTTGGAGAAATTCCTTGAAGATAAATGACTGAGTTAAAGGATATGCACATTTGAAAACTTTATTCAGATGCTGAAGTTACTTCCATAATAATTGCATCACGTTACAAGCCCAACATCAGGGTTTGTACTCAGGGTAGCAGCTGGATTTAAATCTTATTTTTGACATGGTTAGGTGAAAAATGACATCTCTCTTTAAAATTTGCATTTCTGTATTATTTGTGAGCATAGAAATTTTGTAATTGTTATTAACTACTTATATTCTTTTAACATATAAGGTTTATATTTTTAGGTAGTAAAATTTATTTTAAGATTTAATTTTATTAACTGCTTTATTTTTTTAGTTTCAAGTTTTCATATTGTGCTTAGAATAATCTCTATTTTAAGATTATAAAAGATTTACTTATATTTTCTCCTGCTACGTTTTAATATATTTTTTCTTCTGAAACACAGCTTTAGGGTATTTTTTCTTTTTATAAAAAACAACTTTATTGGAGTATAACTATGTACACATGTAGAAAGTAAACAATTTGGTAAATTTTTATGTTTGTATATACTTTTGAAACCATCTCTGCAATCATGATGCTGAAAATATCCATCACCCCAAAGAGCTTCCTTTTGTGCCTCTTTGTGATCCTTTTTTCCCCATCCCTAAGCAACCACTGGTTTCCTTTCTGTTCCTGTAGATTAGTTTGCACTTTCTAAAATTTTATAAAATGGAATGACTCAGTATGGACTCTTTTTGTCTGCCTCTTTCACTCCCTTATCAGATTATGTGATTTGCAAATATTTTCTCCCAGTCTATGGCGTGTCTTTTCATTCTCTTAACAGTGTCTTTGGAAGAGCAGAGTTCTTAATTTTGATAAAGCCCAATTTATCAGTTTTTTTCTTTTATGGATCATGATTTTAATGTTACATCTAAGAAACCTAACTCAAGGTTACAAGGTTTTTCTCGTATGTTTTTTTCTAGAAGTTTTTTAGGTTTATGTTTTACATTTAGGACTCATCCATTTCAAGTTAACATTTATGTATGGTGTGAGATATGGATAAAATTCATGTTTTTGCATATGAATATCTACTGTTCCAGAACTACTATTTTTTTTTGGCCACGCCATGCAGCTTGAGGGATCTTAGTTCCCCGACCAGGGATTGAACCTATGCCCCCTGCAGTGGAAGCTCGGAGTCCTAACCACTGGACAGCCAGGGAATTCCCCCAGCACTACTTTTTTCCCACAATCGCCTTTGCAAAGTTGTTGAAAATTATCTGACTATATATCATAGGACTATATAAATCATCAGAATGTATATATATATACTTCTTCTCAGTGTGTTCCATTGATCTATTTGTCTTTGCCCATCAATATTGCTATTTACCAATGGCATGCTGTTTTAATTACTATGTGTAAGTCTAGAAGTCAGGTAGCGTAATTTCTCCAACTTTATTCTTTTTTTTTCAAAGTTGTCTTGGATGTACTAGATCATTTGCATTTTCACATGAATCTTAGAATCAGCTTATGGGTTAAAAATAATGCCTTCAGGGATTTTCATTGGAATTGGGATTGCATTAATTCTATAGATCAAGTTGGAGAGAAACAACATCTTAATAATATTGAACATGGTAAAATTTCCTCCACTTAATCCTAGTTTCTTTTTTCTTTTTCTTTCTTTCTGTTTTTTTTTTGAGAGATGACTCAGTTTATTATTCTCAACCTGACCCCATCTTTCCCACGTTAGACTCCAACACTGCACGGAGCTGCCACACCCACCCCTATAACAGCCCACTGTTGTCCTCTACCCTCCCAGTCAGCCCCTGGGAGGTGAAGGGGATAAACCACAAAGTAAGAAAGCTTGGGAAAAGCCAAGGTCGGATACCTCAAACAAGGAAACAAACCAGGAAAAGGGGTCAGTGACCACAGAGAATGAATGCAAGGTGGGCATGTTCCCTTGACGATGGACAAATGCACAGACCGTGGCTACTTGGGCTCTATCATGGTCCAAAGTTAGCAAGAAGGCAAGCAATGCTGTGAGCAGGGTTCAATTTCTGCAGTGTCATGGGGCATCATCCACCATGTGAAGGGACTCTATCAGGCCAGAGATTCACAGTGCCCATCTGGATCAGTGTTCCGATGCCCTTTCCAGAGCTCAGGGTCAGCAGCTTTGACCTCATCTTCCAGCTCATCCAAGAAACGCTCCTGGGACACTGAGTAGAAGGTGTAACCATAAATTGCTAACACCAGGGCCACAATGCCCAGGCCAGTCACGATGTTCTGGGTCCACTGCTGTGACAGTGTTTTCTGCCATTGGGCGAGCTGCACCTGCCGTATGAATTGCAGTTATGCAGGAGTCAGCTTCTCTTGAGTCTGGTCGATGTGCTGAGCCGGGGTTGCGGGGGTGGGGTGCTTCCCACTCTTAGCATCCAGAGGGCCTCTAGCTCCCGGCGCCACCATGTTGCCGCTCTGCCCGTATCCTAGTTTCTTAAGATGAAAGTAAAAACCTTCATTTATTTAGGGCATATTTTATTTTTCTCATTAAGAGTTTGTAGTTTTCAATGAACAGGTCTTAAAATCTTTGTCAGATTTATCCCTAAGTATTTAATATATTATGATGCAATTGCAAATTGTAGTGTTTTATTTCAATTTCAAATTGTTCTTTCCTAGTATATAAAATACAATTGATTTTTGTATGTTGATCTAGTATCATACAACATTGTTAAACCACTTATTGTTTCTACTAGCTTTTTTTGTAGATTTAATCAGATTTTGTACATAGATGATCATGTCATCTGTACGTGAAAACATTTTTACTTCTTCTTTTCCAATCTGGAGATTGTTTACTTTTTGCTTGCTTTTTCACCTTGGCTAGAACTTCTGGGAAGACATTGAATAGAAATGGTCAGATCAGACATTCAGTCTTTCAGCATTAAATATGTTTTAGCTGTAAGTATTTTGTAGGTGTCCTTTACCAGCTTGAGGAAGTTCCCTTTTATACCAGGTTTGCTATGAGTTTTATTAGGGATAGATATTTAATTTTTTCAATGTTTTGTCTATATCAATTGAGATTTTTTTTTATTGTTTTCTTCTTCAGTCTGTTAATAGGTGGATTACATTGATTTATTTTTAAATATTAGCCCAATTGTGCATTCTTGAGATAAATCATAGTTGATCATGATGTATTTTCCTTTCAACAGACTGTTGGTTTTAATTTGCTAAACTTTAGTTTATAATTTTTACATCTGTTTATAAGGGATATCGATCTGTAATTTTGCTTCCTTATAATTATATCATTAATTTGGAGTTTATGGAATAAATTGAGAAATATTTACCTCCCTTCAGTTTTTTTGAAGAGTGCAGAATTGGTTTTATTTTTTGCTTAAATATTTGGAAGAATTCACCAGGGAAGTTTTCCAGACCTAGTTTTCTTTATGGGGTAGCTTTTAAACTATAAATTCAGTTTCTTCAAAGGATATGAGACTGTTCAGGTTATCTATTTCTTATTGAGTGAACTTTGCTAGTTTCTGTCTGTCAGGGTATATGTGCATTTCATCTGAATTGTTGAATTTATTGGCATAAGGTTGTTCATAATATTTTCTTATCCTTTTAATATCTGTAGAATCTGTAGTGATGACAACTCAGTCATTACTAATACTGGTAATTTGTGTTTTCTCTCTTTTTTTGTTTCCTGATCTTTTGACTAGAGGTTTATCCATTTTATCTCTTTTTGAAAAACCAGCTTTTGGTTTCATTCATTTCCTCTTTTTATTTTTTGCTTTCTATTCCTTTTAATTTCTCTGCTATTCCTTTCTTCTGCTTACTTTGGGTTTAATTTTCTTCTCTTTATTTCTAGTTTCTTAAGGTGAAAGCAGACACCATTCCTCTTGTTAATGTAGTTGGTTAATGCTACAAAATTTCCTCTAACTATTGCTTTAGCTGCATTCTACAAATTATGAAATGTTGTGTTTTTAATTTTCATTCAGTGTAAAGCACTTTTTTTTTTTTTCTTTTTTTACTTTTAGTAGTTTTTAGTAGTTTGGGCATAGTTTTTTTTTTTTTTTTTTTGGGGGGGTACACCAGGTTCAATCATCTGTTTTTATACACATATCCCCGTATTCCCTCCCTTCCTTGACTCCCCCCCCCTCGAGTCCCCCCCACCCTCCACGCCCCGGTCCTCTAAGGCATCTTCCATCCTCGGGTTGGGCTCCCTTTGTTATACAACAACTTCCCACTGACTATTTTACAGTTGGTAGTATATATATGTCTGTGCTACTCTCTCACTTCATCTCAGCTTCCCCTTCACCCCCGCCCCCCCCAAACCTCGAGTTCTCCAGTCCATTCTCTGCATCTGCGTCCTTGTTCTTGTCACTGAGTTCATCAGTACCATTTTTAGATTCTGTATATGTGAGTTAGCATACAGTATTTGTCTTTCTCTTTCTGACTTACTTCACTCTGTATGACAGACTCTAGGTCTATCCACCTCATTACATATAGCTCCATCTCATCCCTTTTTATAGCTGAGTAATATTCCATTGTATATATATGCCACATCTTGTTTATCCATTCATTTGTCGATGGGCATTTCGGTTGCTTCCATGTCTTGGCTATTGTAAATAGTGCTGCAATAAACATTATGGTACAAGTTTCTTTTGGGATTATGATTTTCTTTGGGTATATGCCCAGTAGTGGGATTACTGGATCATATGGTAGTTCTATTTGTAGTTTTTTTAAGGAACCTCCAAACCCGAGTGTTATTTAGATGTATGGTATGTAGTTTCCAAACTCTTGGGAATTTTCTGTAGAACTTTTGTTATTGATTTGGAATTCAATTTCACTGTGGTAGGAGAACATACCTTGAATTCTTTGAAATTTATTGAGACATTTAATGGCCCCAAGATTGAACTTTTTTTATATATGTTCTACATGCATTTGAAAATAATGGATTTTCTGCTGTTGTAGGGTGGAATGTTACATAAATGTCAGTTAAAGCAAATTTTCTAATAATGTTTTTAATCTTCTGTATCGTTACTGATTTTCTGCCTACATGGGTCAGTTATTGAGAGTAGGTTGTTGAAGTCTTAAACTATGATTTGTCTATTTATTTATTTATTTTGCAGATCTGAAATTTTTGCTTCGTACATTTTAAAGTTCTGTTATAGGTGCATGAAAGTTTAGGTGTACAATATTCTCTTTATTATTATGAAATAGCCTCTGTCTTTGTTAATATTCTTTGCCCTAAAATCTACTTTTATAATATTAATATAGCTATTCCAACTTTCTTTTGCCTAGTGTTACAGTGGTATATATATACATATTTCCTTCTCTTACTTTTAAGTTGTTTACATCATTATATTAAAGTAGGTTTCTTATAGGTAGCATACAGTTGAGTCTTGGCTTTTTAAATGCAGTACAACATTATCTGTCTTTTAATTGGGGTGTTTAGACCATTTATTATTTTTTTCATTTTTTAAAAAAGATTTATTTTATTATTTGTTTATTTAATTTATTTATTTTTGGCTGCATTGGTTGGGCCTTTGTTGCTGCACTCAGGGTTTCTCTAGTTGTGGCGAGCGAGGGCTATTCTTCGTTGCGGTGCAAGGGTTTCTTATTGTGGTGGCTTGTTTCGTTGTGGAGCATGGGCTCTAGATGTGCAGGCTTCAGTATTTGTAGCATGTGGGGCTAGTAGTTCTGGCTCACAGGCTCTAGAGTGCAGGCTCAGTAGTTGTGACACACAGGCTGAGTTTCTCCATAGCATGTGGGATCTTCCTGGCCCAGGGATCGAAACTGTGTCCCCTGCACTGGCAGGCAGATTCTTAACCACTGCACAACCAGGGAAGCCCCATTTATTTTTTATTTATTTATTTTTTTAGAAAGATTCTTTTGATGTGGACCATTGTTTTTTTTTTTTAAAGTCTTTGTTGAGTTTGTTACAACATTGCTTCTGTTTTATGTTTTGATGTTTTGGCCTTGAGGCATGTGGGATCTTAGCTCCCTAACCAAGGATCAAACCCACACCCCCTGCATTGGAAGGCAAAGTCTTATCCACTGGAACACCAGGGAAGTCCCCTAGACCATTTTTAATGTGACTATTCATATGATCAGTTTTAAATCTACCATCTTGCTCTTTGTTTTTTATTTGCCTCCTCTGTTTTTTTATTTTTTCCTGTATTGGTTTGAATTGAGTATATTTTATGATTTCATTTTGTCTCCTTTGTTGTGTTATTCACTATATCACCTAGTGTTAATTTAGTTGCTTCTTTGAAGTTTATGGCAATGTTTCTCAACCTTTCTTTTATTATTGCTCCCCCCAAAGACTTTTTAGAATCCTTTTCTTTCTTTTTCTTTTAAGCTCTTTATTGGAGTATAATTACTTTACACTGTTGCGCCAGTTTTTGTTGTACAACAAAGTTAATCAGCTGTATTTATACATATATCCCCATATTCCCTCCCTCCCACGACTCCTTCCTGCCCTCCCTATCCCACCCCTCTAAGTCATCACCAATCATCAGTTGATCTCCCTATGTTATGCAGCAGCTTCCCACTAACTATCTATTTTACATTTGGTAGTGTATGTATGTCAGTGCTACTCTCTCACTTCGTCCCAGCTTCTCCTTCACTCCCCACCCTGTGTCCTCAAGTCTGTTCTCTACATCTGCATCTTTATTTTTGCCCTGTCACTGGGTTTATCAGTACCATTTTTTCAGATTCCATGTATATGAGTTAGCATATGGTATTTGTTTTTCTCTTTCTGGCTTACTTCACTCTGTATGACAGACTCTAGGTCTATCCACCTTGTTACGTATAGCTCCATTTCATTCCTTTTTATGCCTGAGTAATATTCCATTGTATATATGTGCCACATCTTCTTTATCCATTCATCTGTTGATGGGCATTTAGGTTGCTTCCATGTCCTGGCTATTGTAAATAGTGCTGTGATGAATATTGTGGTACATGTTTCTTTTGGGATTATGGTTCTCTCAGGGTATATGCCCAGGAGTGGGATTTCTGGGTCATATGGTAGTTCTATTTCTAGTTTCTTAGGAACCTCCATACTATTTTCCATAGTGGCTGTACCAACCACTGTACCAACATTCCCAGCAACCATGCAGGAAGGTTCCCTTTTCTCCACACCCTCTCTAGCATTTATTGTTTCTAGATTTTTTGATGATGACCATTCTGATTGGTGTGAGGTGATACCTCATTGTGGCTTTGACTTGCATTTCTCTAATGATTAGTGATGCTGAGCATCTTTTTATGTATTTGTTGGCCATCTGTTCGTCTTCTTTGGAGAAATGTCCATTTAGGTCTTCTGCCCATTTGTGGATTGGGTTATTTGCTTTTTTGATATTGAGCTGCATGAGCTGCTTGTGTATTTTGAAGGTTAGTTGTTTGTCAGTTGCTTCATTGACAAATGATTTCTCCCATTCTGAGGGTTGTTTTCTCGTCTTGTTTATGGTTTCTTTTTGCTGTGCAAAAGCTTTTAAGTTTCATGAGGTCCCATTTGTTTATTCTTGATTTTATTTCCATTATTCTAGGAGGTGGGTCAAAAAGGATCTTGCTTTGATGTATGTCATAGAGTGTTCTGCCTATGTTTTCCTCTAAGAGTTTCATAGCATCTGGCCTTACATTTAGGTCTTTAATCCATTTTGAGTTTATCTTTGTGTATGGTGTTAGGAAGTGTTCTAATTTCATTCTTTGACATATAGCTGTCCAATTTTCCCAGCACCACTTATTGAAGAGGCTGTCTTTTCTCCATTGTATATTCTTGCCTTCTTTGTCAAAGATAAGGTGCCCATATGTGCATGGGTTTATCTCTGGGCTCTCTATTCTGTTCCACTGATCTATATTTCTGTTTTTGTGCTGGTACCATACTGTCTTGATCACTATGGACTTGTAGTATAGTTTGAAGTCAGGGAGCCTGATTCCTCTAGCTGCATCTTTCCGTCTCAAGATTGCCTTGGCTATTTGGGATGTTTTGTGTTTCCATACAAATCGTAAAATTTCTTGTTCTAGTTCTGTGAAAAATGCCATTGGTAATTTCATAGGGATTGCATTGAATCTGTAAATTGCTTTGGGTAGTATAGTCATTTTCACAATGTTGATTCTTCCAATCCATGAATACGGTACGTCCCTCCATCTGTTTGTATCGTCTTTGATTTCTTTCACCAGTGTCTTATAGTTTTCTGCATACAGGTCTTATGCCTCCTTAGGCAGGTTTATTCCTAGGTATTTTATTCTTTTTGTTGCAGTGGTAAATGGGAGAGGTTCCTTAATTTCTCTTTTTGATCTTTCATTGTTAGTGTATAGGAATGCAAGAGATTTCTGTGCATTAATTTTGTATCCTGCTACTTTACTAAATTCATTGATTACTTTTTAAAATAAATTTATTTATTTACTTATTTATTGGCTGCATTGGGTCTTCATTTCTGCACACAGGCTTTCTCTAGTTGTCGCAAGCAGGGGCTACTCTTTGATGTGGTGTGCGGGGTTCTCATTGCAATGGCTTCTCTTGTTATGTAGCACAGGCTGTAGGTTTTCAGGCTTCAGTAATTGTGGCACACAGGCTCAATTATTGTGGCTTGTGGGCTCTAGAGTGAAGGCTCAGTAGTTGTAATGCATGGGCTTATTTGCTCCGCGGCATGTGGGATCTTCCCAGCCCAGGGATTGAACCCATGTCCCCTGCATTGGCAGGCAGATTCTCAACCACTGTGCCACCAGGAAAGCCCCCTAAATTCATCAGTTAGTGCTAGCAGTTTTCTGGTAACATCTTTAGGATTTTCTATGTATAATATCATGTCATCTGTAGAGGGTGACAATTTTACCTCTTCTTTTCCAGTTTGGATTCCTTTTACTTCATTTTCTTCTCTGATTGCTGTGGCTAAAACTTCTAAAACTATATTGAATAGTGGTGAGAGTGGGCACCGTTGTCTTGTTCTTGTTCTTAGAGGGAATGCTTTCAGTTTTTCACCATTTAGAATGATGTTGGGTGCTGGTTTGTCATATATGGCTTTTACTATGTTGAGGTAATTTCCTTCTCTGTCCACATTCTGGAGAGTTTTTATCATAAATGGATGTTGAATTTTGTCAAAAGCTTTTTTTGCATCTATTGAGATTATCATTGGTTTTTATCTTTCAATTTGTTAATATTATGTATCACATTAATTGATTTGCATATATTAAATCTTTTTCTTAATTAGTCCCTCCACATGTTTTTAGTACCACAGATATCCTGTATATCTGTTCATATTGTATATGAACATTTGTTTTTTTAGATAAAAATGAGTAAGATTTTTCTGAACCCCATGAATTGGTTTTTGCCCCTTAAGGAGCAATGTTTCCTTGTCAAAAATGCACAAATACATGATACAGTATACATCTTTAACTTATCACAGTTTATCTTAGGTGATAGTATAATGTCTCAAATATACTATAAGAATCATATGATAGTATACTTACATTTCTCCCCTCCCAGCCTTTGTGCTACTGTTGTCTTATATTTTATATCTACAAATATTATAAACCTTGCAATACATTGTCATGAATTTTGCTTTAAACAGTGATTATCTTATTAAAAATTATTTTTTATTTTATTTTGGAGTATAGTTGATTAACAGTGTTCTGTTAGTTTCAGGTGTACAGCAAAGTGATTCAATTATACTTACACAGTTGTTATCTTTTTAAGAGATGTTAATAATTAAGACAATAATCTTATATATTTACTCATGGAGTTACCTTTTCCACTGCTCTTCATTCCTGTATAGAAGCAGATTTCCATCTGGTATCATTTTCCTTTTTCTTGAAGTACTTCTTTAACATTTTTTTTAGTGCTGGTATACTGATGATAAATTCTTTCAGCTTTTGTATGTCTGAAAATGTATTTTTTCACCATTTTTTGAAAGTTATTTTCACTAGGTAAAGACTGTAGATTAGCAGTGCTTTTCTTTCAGTATTATGAAGATATTGCTCCACTGTTTTCTGGCGTCACATTGGGAAGACGTAAGCTGTACCTCTATATGTAGTATGTCTTTTTCCTCTGGCTGCTTTTAAGGTTTTTTTTTAAGCAATTCATTTTCAGTGTACCTTGGTATAGTTTTTTTCATTTTGTTGTATTTTTATTTTTCTTGTCCTTGGTGTTTGTTAAGATATGTTGAGGTATGTGTTATAATTTTTATCCAATTTGCAAATATTTTGGCCATTATTTTTTCAAATATTTTTTCTGTCTCCACTCCTTTTTTCTTCTTTATTTTAAGGACTCCTATTATATGTATATTTCTCACTTGAGGCTGTCCCAGAGCTCAATGATGTTGTTTTTGTTTTTTTAATCTTTTTTCTCTTTGTGCTTTATTTTGGGTAGTTTCTACTGCTGTACATTCAGATTATTTCCTTCTGCATTGTGTAATGTGTTCGTAATCCCACTCAGTGTATTTTTTTATCTCAGACATTGTAGTTGTCATCTCTCAAGGTCTGATTTGGGTCTCTCTCTTTTTAAAAAAATCTTCCATGTCTCTCTTTAATATGACTCCTTTGAACATTTATAATAATATAATAACTGTTTTAATGCCTTTGTCTACTATTTCTGTTATCTGTGTAATTTCTGAGTTAGTTTTGATTGATTTTTCTCCTTGTTAATGGATTGTAATTTCTTTATTCTTGTATGTCCTATAATTTTTGACTGAAGGACAACTTCTGAATTTTATCTAGTTGTGTGTGGAGTATTTTAGTTCTCCCATAAATATTCTTGAGTTTTTTTTTCCTGGGACACATTTAAGTTACTTGAAAAAGTGTGATCCTTTTTAGTGTTGTTTTGAAACTGTGTTAGGTGGGGTGGGAGCGACATTTATTCTAGGGCAAACTTTACCTGCTACTGATACCAAACTTTTCTATGTGTTCTTCCTTCATACCTAGTGAATTGTGATGGTTTATATCCTGGCTGGTGAGAATAAGGATTATCCCTTGCCCTGTCTGAGCTTGTGGATTTTTTTTTTTTTTTTTTTTATTTTATTTTTTTGGGGGTACACCAGGTTCAATCAACTGTTTTTATACACATATCCTCATATTCCCTCCCTTCCTTGACGCCCCCCCCCTCGATTCCCCCCCACCCTCCCTGCCCCAGTCCTCTAAGGCATCTTCCATCCTCGAGTTGGACTCCCTTTGTTATACAACAACTTCCCACTGACTATTTTACAGTTGGTAGTATATATATGTCTGTGCTACTCTCTCGCTTCTTCTCAGTTTCCCCTTCACCCCCCGCCCCCTCCCATACCTCAAGTTCTCCAGTCCATTCTCTGTATCTGCTTCCCTGTTCTTGTCACTGAGTTCATCAGTACCATTTTTAGATTCCGTATATGTGAGTTAGCATACAATATTTGTCTTTCTCTTTCTGACTTACTTCACTCTGTATGACAGATTGTAGTTCTATCCACCTCATTACATATAGCTCCATCTCATCCCTTTTTATAGCTGAGTAATATTCCATTGTATATATATGCCACATCTTCTGTATCCATTCATTTGTTGATGGGCATTTAGGTTGCTTCCATGTCCTGGCTATTGTAAATAGTGCTGCAATAAACATGATGGTACAAGTTTCTTTTGGGATTATGGTTTTCTTTGGGTATATGCCCAGGAGTGGGATTACTGGATCATATGGTAGTTCTATTTGTAGTTTTTTAAGGAACCTCCAAATTGTTTTCCATAGTGGCTGTACCAATTTACAGTCCCACCAACAGTGCAGGAGAGTTCCCTTTTCTCCACACCCTCTCCAACATTTGTTGTTTCCAGACTTTGTGATGATGGCCATTCTGATTGGTGTGAGGTGATACCTCATTGTGGCTTTGACTTGCATTTCTCTGATGATGAGTGATGTTGAGCATCTTTTCATGTGTTTGTTGGCCATCTGTATGTCTTCTTTGGAGAAATGTCTATTTAGGTCTTCTGCCCATTTGTGGATTGGGTTATTTGCTTTTTTGGTATGAAGCTGCATGAGCTGCTTGTATATTTTGGAGGTTAATCCTTTGTCCGTTGTTTCATAGGCAATTATTTTTTCCCATTCTGAGGGTTGCCTTTTAGTCTTGTTTATGGTTTCTTTTGCTGTGCAAAAGCTTTTAAGTTTCATGAGGTCCCATTCGTTTATTCTTGATTTTATTTCCATGATTCTAGGAGGTGGGTCAAAAAGGATGTTGCTTTGATGTATGTCAAAGAGTGTTCTGCCTATGTTTTCCTCTAGGAGTTTTATAGTGTCTGGCCTTACATGTAGGTCTTTAATCCATTTGGAGTTTATTTTTGTGTATGGTGTTAAGAAGTGTTCTAATTTCATTCTTTGACATGTTGCTGTCCAATTTTCCCAGCACCACTTATTGAAGAGGCTGTCTTTTTTCCATTGTATACTCGTGCCTCCTTTGTCAAAGATAAGGTGCCCATATGTGTTTGGGCTTACTTCTGAGTTCTCTATTCTGTTCCATTGATCTTCCTTTCTATTTTTGTGCCAGTACCATACTGTCTTGATCACTATGGCCTTGTAGTATAGTTTGAAGTCAGGAAGCCTGATTCCACCAACTCCATTTTTCCTTCTCAAGATTGCTTTGGCTATTCGGGGTCTTTTGTGTTTCCATACAAATCGTAAGATTTCTTGCTCTAGTTCTGTGAAAAATGCCATTGGTAATCTGATCGGGATTGCATTAAATCTGTAAATTGCTTTGGGTAGTACAGTCATTTTCACGATGTTGATTCTTCCAATCCAGGAACATGGTATGTCCCTCCATCTGTTTATGTCATCTTTGATTTCTTTCATCAATGTCTTAAAGTTTTCTGCATACAGATCTTTTGCCTCCTTAGGCAGCTTTATTCCTAGGTATTTTATTCTTTTTGTTGCAATGGTGAATGGGAGAGTTTCCTTAATTTCTCTTTCTGCTCTTCCGTTGTTAGTGTATAGGAATGCAAGAGATTTCTGTGCATTAATTTTGTATCCTGCTACTTTACTAAACTCATCAATGAGTGCTAGCAGTTTTCTGGTAGAGTCTTTAGGGTTTTCTATATATAGTATCATGTCATCTGCAAAGAGTGATAATTTTACTTCTTCTTTTCCAATTTGGATTCCTTTAATTTCTTTTTCTTCTCTGATTGCTGTGGCTAACACTTCCAAAACTATGTTGAATAACAGTGGTGAGAGTGGACACCCTTGTCTTGTTCCTGTTCTTAGAGGGAATTCTTCCAGTTTTTCTCCATTGAGAACAATGTTGGCTTTTGGTTTGTCATATATGGCTTTTATGATGTTGAGGTAATTTCCTTCTATGCCCATTTTCTGGAGAGCTTTTATCATAAATGGATGTTGAACTTTGTCAAAAGCTTTTTCTGCATCTATTGAAATGATCATATGGTTTTTATCCTTCAATTTGTTGATATGATGTATCACGTTGATTGATTTGCGTATATTGAAGAATCCTTGCATCCCAGGGATAAACCCCACTTGATTGTGGTGTATGATTTTTTTAATGTGCTGTTGGAGTCTGTTAGCTAGTATTTTGTTGAGGATTTTTGCATCTATATTCATCAGTGATATTGGTCTGTAGTTTTCTTTTTTTGTGACATCTTTGCCTGGTTTTGGTATCAGGGTGATGGTAGCCTCGTAGAATGAGTTTGGGAGTGCTCCGCCTTCTGCAATATTTTGGAAGAGTTTGAGAAGGATAGGTGTTAACTCTTCTCGAAATGTTTGATAGAATTCGCCCGTGAATACATCTGGTCCTGGGCTTTTGTGTGTTGGGAGATTTTTAATCACTGCCTCAATTTCTGTACTTGTGATTGGTCTGTTCATGGTTTCTATTTCTTCCTGGTTCAGTCTTGGAAGATTGTATTTTTCTAAGAATGTATCCATTTCTTCCAGGTTATCCAATTGATTGGCATATAGTTGCTTGTAGTAGTCTCTCATGATGTTTTGTATTTCTGAGGTGTCCGTTGTGACTTCTCCTTTTTCATTTCTAATTCTGTTGATTTGCATCTTCTCCCTTTTTTTCTTGAGGAGTCTGGCTAATGGTTTATCAATTTTGTTAATCTTCTCAAAGAACCAACTTTTAGTTTTATTTATTTTTCTTATGGTTTCTTTCCTTTCTTTTTCATTTATTTCTGCTCTGATCTTTATGATTTCTTTCCTTCTGCTCACTTTGGGGTTTCTTTGTTCTTCTTTCTCTAATTGTTTGAGGTGTAAGTTTAGGTTGTTTATTCGATCATTTTCTTGTTTCTTAAGGTAGGACTGTATTGCTATAAACTTCCCTCTTAGAACTGCTTTTGCTGCGTCCCATAGGTTTTGGGTTGTTGTGTTTTCGTTGTCATTTGTTTCTAGATACTTTTTGATTTCCTCTTTGATTTCTGTAGTGATTCCTTGGTTGTTTAAGAGTGAATTGTTCTCCAGTCCATTCCCTGTATCTGCTTCCCTGTTCTTGTCACTGAGTTCATCAGTACCATTTTTAGATTCTGTATATGTGAGTTAGCATACAATATTTGTCTTTCTCTTTCTGACTTACTTCACTCTGTATGACAGATTGTAGTTCTATCCACCTCATTACATATAGCTCCATCTCATCCCTTTTTAGAGCTGAGTAATATTCCATTGTATATATATGCCACATCTTCTGTATCCATTCATTTGTTGATGGGCATTTAGGTTGCTTCCATGTCCTGGCTATTGTAAAGAGTGCTGCAATAAACATGATGGTACAAGTTTCTTTTGGGATTATGGTTTTCTTTGGGTATATGCCCAGGAGTGGGATTACTGGATCATATGGTAGTTCTATTTGTAGTTTTTTAAGGAACCTCCAAATTGTTTTCCATAGTGGCTGTACCAACTTACAGTCCCACCAACAGTGCAGGAGAGTTCCCTTTTCTCCACACCCTCTCCAACATTTGTTGTTTCCAGACTTTGTGATGATGGCCATTCTGATTGGTGTGAGGTGATACCTCATTGTGGCTTTGACTTGCATTTCTCTGATGATGAGTGATGTTGAGCATCTTTTCATGTGTTTGTTGGCCATCTGTATGTCTTCTTTGGAGAAATGTCTATTTAGGTCTTCTGCCCATTTGTGGATTGGGTTATTTGCTTTTTTGGTATGAAGCTGCATGAGCTGCTTGTATATTTTGGAGGTTAATCCTTTGTCCGTTGTTTCATAGGCAATTATTTTTTCCCATTCTGAGGGTTGCCTTTTAGTCTTGTTTATGGTTTCTTTTGCTGTGCAAAAGCTTTTAAGTTTCATGAGGTCCCATTCGTTTATTCTTGATTTTATTTCCATGATTCTAGGAGGTGGGTCAAAAAGGATGTTGCTTTGATGTATGTCAAAGAGTGTTCTGCCTATGTTTTCCTCTAGGAGTTTTATAGTGTCTGGCCTTATATGTAGGTCTTTAATCCATTTGGAGTTTATTTTTGTGTATGGTGTTAAGAAGTGTTCTAATTTCATTCTTTGACATGTTGCTGTCCAATTTTCCCAGCACCACTTATTGAAGAGGCTGTCTTTTTTCCATTGTATACTCGTGCCTCCTTTGTCAAAGATAAGGTGCCCATATGTGTTTGGGCTTACTTCTGAGTTCTTTATTCTGTTCCATTGATCTTCCTTTCCATTTTTGTGCCAGTACCATACTGTCTTGATCACTATGGCCTTGTAGTATAGTTTGAAGTCAGGAAGCCTGATTCCACCAACTCCATTTTTCCTTCTCAAGATTGCTTTGGCTATTCGGGGTCTTTTGCGTTTCCATACAAATCGTAAGATTTCTTGCTCTAGTTCTGTGAAAAATGCCATTGGTAATCTGATCGGGATTGCATTAAATCTGTAAATTGCTTTGGGTAGTACAGTCATTTTCACGATGTTGATTCTTCCAATCCAGGAACATGGTATATCCCTCCATCTGTTTATGTCATCTTTGATTTCTTTCATCAATGTCTTAAAGTTTTCTGCATACAGATCTTTTGCCTCCTTAGGCAGCTTTATTCCTAGGTATTTTATTCTTTTTGTTGCAATGGTGAATGGGAGAGTTTCCTTAATTTCTCTTTCTGCTCTTCCGTTGTTAGTGTATAGGAATGCAAGAGATTTCTGTGCATTAATTTTGTATCCTGCTACTTTACTAAACTCATCAATGAGTGCTAGCAGTTTTCTGGTAGAGTCTTTAGGGTTTTCTATATATAGTATCATGTCATCTGCAAAGAGTGATAATTTTACTTCTTCTTTTCCAATTTGGATTCCTTTAATTTCTTTTTCTTCTCTGATTGCTGTGGCTAATACTTCCAAAACTATGTTGAATAACAGTGGTGAGAGTGGACACCCTTGTCTTGTTCCTGTTCTTAGAGGGAATTCTTCCAGTTTTTCTCCATTGAGAACAATGTTGGCTTTTGGTTTGTCATATATGGCTTTTATGATGTTGAGGTAATTTCCTTCTATGCCCATTTTCTGGAGAGCTTTTATCATAAATGGATGTTGAACTTTGTCAAAAGCTTTTTCTGCATCTATTGAAATGATCATATGGTTTTTATCCTTCAAGTTGTTGATATGATGTATCACGTTGATTGATTTGCGTATATTGAAGAATCCTTGCATCCCAGGGATAAACCCCACTTGATCGTGGTGTGTGATTTTTTTAATGTGCTGTTGCAGTCTGTTAGCTAGTATTTTGTTGAGGATTTTTGCATCTATATTCATCAGTGATATTGGTCTGTAGTTTTCTTTTTTTGTGACATCTTTGCCTGGTTTTGGTATCAGGGTGATGGTAGCCTCATAGAATGAGTTTGGGAGTGCTCCGCCTTCTGCAATATTTTGGAAGAGTTTGAGAAGGATAGGTGTTAACTCTTCTCGAAATGTTTGATAGAATTCGCCTGTGAATCCATCTGGTCCTGGGCTTTTGTGTGTTGGGAGATTTTTAATCACTGCCTCAATTTCTGTACTTGTGATTGGTCTGTTCATGGTTTCTATTTCTTCCTGGTTCAGTCTTGGAAGATTGTATTTTTCTAAGAATGTATCCATTTCTTCCAGGTTATCCAATTGATTGGCATATAGTTGCTTGTAGTAGTCTCTCATGATGTTTTGTATTTCTGAGGTGTCCGTTGTGACTTCTCCTTTTTCATTTCTAATTCTGTTGATTTGCATCTTCTCCCTTTTTTTCTTGAGGAGTCTGGCTAATGGTTTATCAATTTTGTTAATCTTCTCAAAGAACCAGCTTTTAGTTTTATTTATTTTTCTTATGGTTTCTTTCCTTTCTTTTTCATTTATTTCTGCTCTGATCTTTACGATTTCTTTCCTTCTGCTCACTTTGGGGTTTCTTTGTTCTTCTTTCTCTAATTGTTTGAGGTGTAAGGTTAGGTTGTTTATTCGATCATTTTCTTGTTTCTTAAGGTAGGACTGTATTGCTATAAACTTCCCTCTTAGAACTGCTTTTGCTGCGTCCCATAGGTTTTGGGTTGTTGTGTTTTCGTTGTCATTTGTTTCTAGATACTTTTTGATTTCCTCTTTGATTTCTTTAGTGATTCCTTGGTTGTTTAATAGTGAATTGTTTAGCCTCCATGTGTTTGTATTTTTTGCAGTTTTTTTCCTGTAATTGATATCTAGTCTCATGGCGTTGTGGTCTGAGAAGATGCTTGATATGATTTCAATTTTCTTGAATTTGCCGAGGTTTGATTTGTGACCCAAGATGTGATCTATCCTGGAAAATGTTCCGTGTGCACTTGAGAAGAAAGTGTAGTCTGTTGTTTTTGGATGGAATGTCCTATAAATATCAATTAAGTCGAGATGGTCTAATGTGTCATTTAAAGCTTGTGTGTCTTTATTTATTTTCTGTTTGGATGATCTGTCCATTGATGTAAGTGGGGTGTTCAAGTCTCCCACTATATTTGTGTTACTGTCGATGTCCCCTTTTATAGCTGTTAGCATTTGCCTTATGTATTGAGGTGCTCCTATATTGGGGGCATAGATATTTACCATTGTGATATGTTCTTCTTGGATGGATCCCTTGATCATTATGTAGTGCCCTTCCTTGTCTCTTTTAATAGTCTTTACTTTCAAGTCTAATTTGTCTGATATGAGTATTGCTACTCCAGCTTTCTTTTGCCTTCCATTTGCATGGAATATCTTTTTCCATCCCTTCACTTTCAGTCTATATGTATCCCTTGGTCTGAAGTGGGTTTCTTGTAGGCAGCATATAGAAGGGTCTTGTTTTTGTATCCATTCAGCCAGTCTGTGTCTTTTGGTGGGAGCATTTAATCCATTTACATGTAAAGTGATTATTGACATGTGTGTTCCAATTACCATTTTCTTAATTGTTTTGGGTTTGTATTTGTAGGTGTTTTCCTTTTCTTGTGTTTCCTACTTAGAGAAGTTCCTTTAGCACTTGTTGTAAGGCTGGTTTGGTGGTGCTGAATTCTCTTAACTTTTGCTTGTCTGGAAAGCTTTTGATTTCTCCCTCAAATCTGAATGAGATTCTTGCTGGGTAGAGTATTCTTGGCTGTAGGTTTCTCTCTTTGAGGACTTTCAGTATATCCTGCCATTCCCTTCTGGCCTGCAGAGTTTCTGTAGAAAGGTCAGCTGTTATCCTGATGGGTTTTCCCTTATATGTTGTTTGTTGCTTTTCTCTTGCTGCTTTTAATATTTTTTCTTTGTGTTGAATTGTCGTTAGTTTGATTAATATGTGTCTTGGTGTATTTTTCCTTGGGTTTATTCTGTATGGGACTCTCTGTGCTTCTTGGACTTGGTTCATTATTTCCTTTCCCATGTTGGGGAAGTTTTCCACTAGAACCTCTTCAAATATTTTCTCAGACCCTTTCTTGTTTTCTTCTTCTTCTGGGATGCGTATAATTCGAATGTTGGTACGTTTAAGGTTATCACTGAGGTCTCTGAGGCTGTCTTCTAGTCTTTTAATTTTTTTATCTTTTTCCTGCTCTGTGGCGTTTATTTCTCCCATTCTATCTTCCAACTCACTTATTCGTTCTTCTGCCTCAGTCATTCTGCTGGTTATAGCATCTAGAGTATTTTTAATTTCCGTTATTTTGTTATCCATTGCTGTTTGTTTTTCTGAGTTCTTATGAAGTGTTTCTTGTACTTTCTCTATTTTGTTATTGAGATTTTGTATCATTTTTACTATCATTACTCTAAATTCTTTTTCAGGCATTTTTCCTATTTCCTCCTCATTTATTTGGTCTTGTGGGTTTTTTTCCTGCTCCTTTGCCTGCATGGTATTTCTTTGTTTCCTCATGGTTGTCCAAACTTTTGGGGTTGCTTGTCCTGGTGATAGAGGTGTTTATAGAAGACTGTCCAAGCCTCAGACTAATGTCCAAGTATTGGATTACACGAATATTAAGTCTAGGAAACACATACATGTATAAGACACACAATTACTGAATCCATTAGGACATAAGGCTCTAGAAAGACCTGACAGAACCCCAGTGTGCTATCAGATATTCAGAGAGAAACCCAGCAGAAATTGACAACTGAAACAGAACAAATCAGAGACAAAAGCAAAAGCAAACAAACAACAAATAACACCCTACACATACAAACATCAATCCAGGGAGATTTTGTAAGCTAGGATCAAATATAGAAATGAGCTGGAGTACCACCAGAGAGAATGGAGATTCTCAGAATGTAATTAGACAACTGTACTAAGAACTAAGATAAAGACAAAAGCCTAATATTAATACCAAGGCAGTGCATCATCTGGAGAATAGAGCAAGGAGTCTGAGCATACCGATAGTGTTGCTTATAAGTATGTTAAGATAAAATACACTTAAAATGGCTGGAAGAAAGGGGAACAGAAGAGCGTAATGTGGTTGGAAATATGCAAAGAGAAAGAAAGGAATAGAAGTGTATTAAAGAAAGGGATGAAAGGAAAGTATGAAAGATATTTTGTCCGTACTACCAAAAACTTAGCTAGATATAGAAGTATTTAAAAAGGCAAAAAAAAAAAAAAAAAAAAAAAAAGAGTAAAAAATATCCTTAAAAAATTATGTTGTAAAACTTGTAGATCCCTTAGGGCTAAGATCGTATTTAATAAATCAAAAAAAAAAAAAAAAAAGAGAAAGGAAAAAAAAAAAAAAAATCCAGAACTGATCCCCGAATGGACCAGTTCAATAGGTATTGATACTACTATTTCTGTTTCCTTAGCGTCTCAGCTGTAAGTGTCCTTCTCCTTGCCTTAGGTTTTTTTTTTGCGTTATTCTGTGACCAGCAGAGGTTCCTTTATTGTTCGTCTGTAAGCCTCGGTGTGTGGGGAGGGAGAGGGTGCAATAGTGGCTCTTTCTCCTGGGAGTGAGTGAGCAGTGGCGCACTGTTGCTTCAGTCAGGCTTGGAGGTGCCTGTTGCAGAGGGCGCTGGTGGCTCAGGCGTACACAGAAAGTCTTAGAGTTGGGCCTGTCTCGGGGTTTTTTCTTATTGATGCTGTTGTTTTTTTTTTTTTCTCTCGGCAGCCTCCCTGCTGCTGGCGTTGCAAGGAGTTTTAATCTAGCCCCGCCCGAGCGCCTGAGGGTGCTTGTTATCCCTGAGTGCCTTAGGTGGCCCCGCAGGGCGTCTCTCCACTGCCTGTTGCAGAGGCACCTAAAGAGAGGGAGAGGCTATGCGCGCGGCTCCTCCCCCCCGCCCGGGAGCCTGCAGCCTCCAGCCGCCATCATGGCCGGGCAGCTCTCAGGGACCGGCACTCCTCTCCGCGGACCTCCTCCCTCCTGTCCTCTCGGTCCGTCACCCTACCGGCAACAACGTTTCTCCCCCTGAACCAGCTCTCCGGTTCCCACGCTCCCGCTCCTGGACCCTCCGTTCAGCCGCGAATCGATGTCTCGGTCCGGGAACGCTGAGCTGCGCTGCGGACCCTCCGTATGTTTGTCACTCCCTCCCGTCTGCCACAGCTCCGCCGCTTCACCCTCTTTGAGCCCTCGTAGATGCCTCCCTACCGGCTATGTCAGGTTCCCCGCAGTCCTTTCTGGTGTCCGAGGCCGTCTGCTGGTGTTCAGCTGGTTCTCTGTGGGAATGACTGCGTCCTTCCGTGCATTCCCAATGCATCTGTGGAGAGGGATGCACTCCACGTCTCTCTACCTCGCCGCCATCTTTTTCTCTCGAGCTGTGGATTATTTCCTGTAATCTTTTTGGCTGTTTTCCCCTTAGCATCTTGTAGTTTCCTCATAGGCATTCATTGATTAGCGTTCTGCTGAGAACTCAAATGGGACTCTGCAGATCTCTGGAGTTCTTTCTCTGTGGCTCTATCCTCTCTCTGCCTTGAGAACCTTTGCCACGTTGACCTTCCCAGATTCCCACTCTATCTCTTCAACTTGGGGAGACTGCTGGGTTGCTGCTGTGCTCCCCTTCCCTGTGCTGCGGCTTGGTAATTTTCTCTAGGTGGTAAGCTGGTGCAAACACAGGGTTCACTTTGTTTCTTGTTTGTCAGAGATCGCTGTTGTTTGTTTGCTAATTTCCAGTGTCCTAAAAATTGAGTCATATATTTTATTCCATTTTTTTAGTTGTTTGAGGTGGGAGGGTACATTTGGCCCAGTTTTTTTCATCTGGGCCCTGAGTGAAAGTCTCCTGTGTTATAATTTTAATTGGTTGTTGTTTTCTTTTTTCTTTTTGAGTCAGGAGTCAGATATGGTTCACATATTGTAATTTTTTGATATCTCCTCTTCTGTAGCTTTTCTCCTTCAAGTCTCTTTTTAATTTGCAGTTTATTTGTTAAAGAGTACAAATGTTTTTTCCTGTGAGTTTCTCATACTCTGAATTTTGCTGATTGCATCCCTGTGACTTTGTTTAATATTTTCTTTGTCTTGTTCCCTATAAATTGATAGTTGCACCTGGAGCTAACAGAGTCAGGATTGATTATTTTGGTCATACTACTTCATGAATGGTGATATATACTTTCGGCAGGGGTACATAATATCTGTTTGTCTCTTTTTTTGTGATTGTAATAGGTATTGATAGTCAATATTAAGATCCATTAATTCATTGGAAGTTGAAAAATGGTGGTATTCTATTCTTTCAAGCTTTCTACAATTTTTAGCTGGAATATTTCCACATAGAGAATGTTTTCCTTATTTACCATTGGTTATATGGTACAGTTCGGTAGGATCATCAGGATAAATACTTGGTTCTTTGTCTTTATTATTGATTTTTAAAATAATGATTCTCTAGGATCCTTCAATAATGAGCATTTGGGGTTTTTTGTTTTGCTTTTAGTGTCAATATGAAAACATGTCTTTTAAGTGTATTTGATGTATTTTACTTCATTGCAATTATTATCTTTTTGGATACTCAAGTATTTTCATCTCTGGCCAGTGATACTCTCTTTAAGTTGGCTCTTATGTCCTTTTCATACAACTCTGCTAGTCACTGATAGTTTCCTTGCTTTCTGGTGTGACAGGTGTTCTAGGTTTATCTTGTGCATTTCCTGACTCAGACCTAGAGTGAACTAGTAGAAGAAAGAAAATTAAATGATTTCAAGCATGTTCTTGCGAGGCAGTAATTTCAGCAACTGGAAGCAAGTATAGAGATCAGTTAATATATTATAGTCCACGCATGGACTTTAAACATGGCTAGTGACATAAGAAATACTTATTGTCAACTAAGCTTCCTATTTTAAACATTAAGTGTTTTACCTTGTGGTTATGTAAGGTGACTTTTTTTCTTTTCTTGTAGGCTTTGCCAATCAGTCAGAAGATGATCAGGTGAATGTGATGGGTTTTCGCTTCTTAGGAGGTTCCCAAGTTACTCTTCTTGCTTCCAAAACTTCTCGTAAGTAAAGCCATGGTATTATTGCCTTTGAAAACTTCTATTAAGAATACTGCATCATAGATCATTGCCACATCAAGGGTTTCTGCAAGGGTGATGTTAGATATTGAAAACTAAGAGCCATTATATTTGTTATGAAGATAGGATCCAGTTTTATTATAGTACGTACTGTAACGTTGGTTTTGGGGATGAGGAGAATTTGAGAGAGGAATTTATAGAATTGAAAAATATTTTTGAGATAGGTATATGATGAACTAGGTTTTAGAAATTACTAGAAATTGGAGGGGTTTTTTTTGTATGTATGTATATTCTTTCATCTTCCTTTTGGACATTTACAAAGATGAAAGTGAAAATGAATAACTTTTGCTGAGATTAATCTCAGTAGAATGAAAAGTAATTGTATAGTCAAGTTTGAATTTCAGACTTAAATATTCTTTATTGATTTGCTTGCTTCATATGAGAATAATGGTTGAAACTGTTCAATGTAAAACTGACTTGTGATGTATGTAGATGATGAAGCTACTAAACTCACTGAGTTTTATATACCTTCTTGGAAATAAATTAAAATATTAAGAAAGGAAGTGTTTAACAGATTTTAGATACACTAAAGTTATTAGGGGAAATGAATGTGTGTGTGTGTGTGTGTGTGTGTGAGTGTGTATGAAATCTGACTGACTACACTCCAATTTTAAAATCTCTGCCATTGTACAATGGATTTCGTTTTCTATTGGGTGGGCCAAAAATTTCATTCAGGTTTTTCTATAACAGCTTATGGATGCATTTGCAGTTTTAGGTGATTATTTCTTTTATAATTAGAAAATATAGCAAAATAAGGATATATTCTTTTTGAAAAATAAAGATGTTAACAGGAGGAACATATAAACATCCTTATTTTAGAAAATATAGTGATGTTTCTGTGGTTAAAATCATAACAGCTTCTGAAGTGTGTAGGTTGTTGACTAGTGAAATAGACTTGGAAACAACTAAAAATTAGAGAATAAGACACAAATCAAAGACAATTCTGAGAAAAACGAGAGAATTCTGTACCTTTCGTGGTCTTTGTGAGTGAGCATGGTTGTTGTCTTCTTTACACTGACACCATTTTATTTTGATTAGTTTTAATCTTCAGTTGGATGATGGAATCATTTTCGTACATTTCTCTTTGTTAAACTGTTCTTTTCAGTTATACTAAAAAATCGTTGCCAACATTTCTTTGGGAAATTGTACACATCTGTTTGATTTCAGTTGATGATGCTACATGATGAATCTGCAATTGAGACCATTTAAAAAAGGCAAGAAGTTATTCTTTGTGCAGATGGGGGTATTTATGTCCTAATGCATAATATTTACTCTTTTTAGATGAAATAACTCTCAGAACATTGCGGTTGCCCATGGTTACTTTATCATTATCTACATTTCACCAGATATCTAGGTATATGAATGATTTATTAACATTCATCTTAACACATGGCAATGAATGCCTTGACACAGCTACAGTGTGGGCTGACAGACTAAATAATGGAGTTGCACAGGACCTTTTAAATAAAGAACCAAATGAACTGTGTAAACTGAAACCTGAAGAGTAGCCATTACAACTACTCCCTGATGGTGTTTTCGGCTTCTGTGATGCCCAGAATTCTACCTAGGGAATGTCCTTGGAGATGAAGGGAGATAGATATGAAGAAAGTACAGTTTTCTGAAGTTGAGGCAGATATTGGTGCTCCCTACTGCTCTATCAGAGTATTCATACCCAAGAAAGGAATGACGAAAGTTGTATCCAATCTGTGTTTGACATTTTTATTTTGTATGAAAGGCACATAATCTTTTGTCTTGAAATCTGCATGGACAGAAAAACCCTATATATGGAAAGAACCCAGTATTTTTTCCCTAGCAGTCAAATGCTACATATGTCATACATAGTTGTCCTTAGATCTTGGATAGTATTTTATGTGGGTTTTAAAACCTGCTTGATAATCAACCAGTCTTGAAGTGTGCTATGTGGTAATTTTAGTTCAGTTTGGTGTAGATCAGCCAGAGCAGACAAGAGGAAAGCAAATGCAGCTCCTTGTCTAAGGTATCCAGTCACATTCTCTGGGAGCTGAATAGGTTTTTAATTTCAGAAAATAGAGTAATGATTCAATGTAATTAAAGTTTATTATGTGAATTCTGAAAAAAACCAAAGCATTAAAGATAAAAATATTTAGGAAAAATACTCTACACTAGTGGAATTTCTGAAAATGATTTCCACAGACCTAAACTGAAAATAATGACAGGTGATAGATATGTATATTACATTGATTGTAGTGATAGTTTTACAGGTATATGGATATGTCCAAATTCATCAAATTGTATATATTAAATGTGTGCATTTTTTGTATATCAATGATACCTCTATAAAGTTGTTAAAAATAACAAGTAGGTCATATTTTATGAAGTCAAATATTTTTATAATCAGAATTATAAAATATTTCTACATGGAAGTCAATTATTTTGACAATTCAGTGCAGTGGAATTTTGGAAGAAATATGCTGTTGCCTAAATATGTGTGTATTGCTGCCATTGCACTTTTTGAAGATGCAGATCCACATTGTGATTTATTACCTCACAGAGCAAACACTACCACCTCTCTCTCCCTTTTCCTTCCTGCCCCTTTTGTCTCTATCCTTTTCTTGTTCTTTCTCATGTATCTATTTTTATCTTTTTTGCTACTGTATCTATTTGTACCTTGCCTTGTTCCACTTGTTTCTTAAAGGATTTAAATATATATAAAAATTTCCAAAATATGAAAGGAGAAAGCAAACAGTTGAAGGAACAGAGAGAGAAAATAAGAGCAAGAAATTAATAAAGATAAGAGTAAGACTAATACCCAAAAATGTATATTGTACAAAAGATGCTAGCAGCCTAAAAATAACAAGAAAACATTTTATTTACAATTTTCAGATTGTTCAAAAGATCAAATCAAATCAGTTGTTTAGGAGAAACACAGGCTTTATTGATGCTGAGTCCAGGATGAAATTTCTCTTCTGAATATCACAAAGATAGCTTCTTCAATAATGTCTCTATAGCTTATTTTTATAGTTATAGTTGTTATACCTATGTAATTATACTTTATGAGTAACAAATTTTGTAGAGCTTTAAAAATAATGATGAAACTCGATTTACTAAATATAATTCCATATGAGCCCAAAGCAGTGCAGTCTAAGCTGCAGCTTAATCCAAGGATAAATTTAGAATGTCTAGTGTTACATGTTTTTAGTATCTAGCATTTTCAGTAAGAATTGGACAACCAAGCTGAGTAATTCAGAAGAAAAATGTAGCTGGAAGGAGTTGTGGGTTTTGTTTTTAAATGAGCAGTATTAGAACATGTTTGAATATCAGTTGAAATGATTGAGTTAGTGGGAGAAGCCGATGATCAGGAAGGAAAAGGGGATCACAAAGCAATGACGTCCTTTAGAGGGAGAGAAGGGGTGCGATGCAGAGCCTGGAGGCTGAGGAGAATTGAAGCACAGGCCTTTGTGACTTTACTGTGACAGGATGTAGGTCCAGGGAGATTTTGTAGATTTGTGGAGAGAAAAATAGGGGAGCTTTGATGATGTCTAAATTTGAAAAAAAAAAAAATGACATTGGTGTTTTGGAGAATAAGAAAGCAAACTCATGAAATATAAGGCAGTGTTGACATTTGAGATCCTGAAGGCCATTTGAAGACTGAAGTCCTGAATTTTGAAGTGAAGCCAGTCATCCTGAGATGATTTTGCCTGGCAGCGATTTGTTTATCAGTATCCAAGCCACTAAAGTCAGGGCTGGGATTTTGAAACAGAGAAGTGCAGATAAAATATTTCTATGAGAATTATTGTAATAAAGGACTACCAAATCTAATCTAAGAGAAATAAAGAGTAGAGAAAACTGATACATGGTGAGAAATTAAAGGGTTCAGTGGATCACAAAGTCTCAGTAAGGTTGAAAAAGTTAAGTAGTATGAGTTATAGAGAAAGTGAATCAGAACAAAAGGTGGTGGTCAGAGAATGAATGAGGTGTTGATGTCAAGAGTTCAGAGAAACTGCATATTGTGATGACAGGCTCATCAGACAAGGTGTGACACTGGGGCAGTGGGTTGTGAAGATGGAGAGAAAACCAATGGAGACAGGGATTTCTAGGAAATGAAATGTCTCAGATGTGGATATTGGAAGAGCCTATTTGATGTTAGCACAATGAATGAGAAAAAGAAACACATACAGACATATTATTGTGAAATTTTAAGTCACTAAGGATCAGGAGGACATCTTCAAAGATTAGAAAGGAAAAAACAATCTACTCAAGGAACATGAAACAAGAAGGCATTTAACTTTTCGTCAAAATTATTAGATGCTAGAGGACAATGGAAAATTTTTTGCTAAGATCTGAGGGAAATGATTTTCAACTTAGACTTCCGTACCCTGCTAAACTGGTAATTATCAATGAGTGCTGAATAAATACATCTTCTCAGTGTCACAAGTAGGGCTAAGCAATTGCAAACAGCAAATTTATGTTGCCTCAGGCAGGCCTTTGGAATATGGAAAGGATAACTAAACTAAACATTTCAATATCCTGAAAGATTTTAACATGCTAGAAAGACTGATTGAATTGAATAAGGTCAAGTTTAAAAGTCCTTTGCTTATCCATTTTGATTATTTTGCTTTCAGGTATAGTGAAAGAATTGTAGTCATGTATGTGAATAAAAGTTGGGCCTTGAAAAAGTCTTTCTTTTTGCATCTGTCAAAAGAAAGCATATGTGATCTTGAACTGTGTTAAACAAAATATCTTCAGAACAAGGAAAGTGAGAGTCTTGCTCCACTTCATCTGGGTAGACCAGGCGCCTTTGTTCACTTTTCATTCAGTAGACATATTAGATATAAAGACTGTCGTGGCTGCTGTGGAGCTTCTGGACTAGTGGAAGAGACAAACAGGTAGTGAACTGGTAATAGAATGCTTGATGTGCTTACAGAAGCACACTTTAGCTGCTATTGGAGTTTAAAGGAATGAGGTTCCGTAAGAGATTTTATTTGGTGACTTCCCTGGTGGTCCAGTGGTAAAGAACCTGCCTTCCAATGCAGGGGACTTGGGTTAGATCCCTGGTCAGGGAACTAAGATCCCACATGCCACGGGGCAACTAAGCCCGGGTGCCACAGCTACTGAGCTCATGCACCTCAGCTAGAGAGACTGCATGCCGCAAACTACAGAGCCCACACGCTCTGGAACCTGTGTGCCATAACTGCAGAGCCCATGTGCCCTGGAGCGTGCGCACCACAACTAGGGAAGCAAAAACCCGCACACCACAACTAGAGAGAAGCCCGAGCGCTGCAACAAAAAAATCCCACATGCCTCAACGAAGATCCTGTGTGCCTCAACTAAGACCTGATGCTCCCAATAAATAAATAAATAAATGAATAAATTTAAAAAAGAGCGATTTTATTTGTGAAGGATCTTGAGGAATGAATAGATTATTAGGTGGAAGGCATTCCAGAAAGAGGAAAAGTTATCTTCAGGTGCTTGATAAAGTGTGAGATTTTTAGAGATCAGTAAATTTTCTTCTGTGCTTGGAGTTTCATAGAATAGGGACTCTGTGATAGTCCTTTAATAAAAGCCAAAAAATTTAGGGACAAATGTCATGATCAAATCTAAAATCACCTGACACCCACCTCATGCCACTGTGAGTGCTTTAACATGTACAGTGATTCATCAATATAATATTACTATTAATATTTATCTTAGAATATCTTAGCAGTATTATCAAGGGACAATAGGAATATTATATAAATCTGCTTGGAAAAAGCCTTTTGAAAAGTAAATTTAGAGAAACCATCCATAGTTTCTACTAATATTGAAGAGATTGTATATTTAGAATATTATACTAATATCTACTGAAATTGTTTATATTATTTCTTCCAACTTTTGGTTTAAAAAGCACTCATCTGCTTTTCCATCTCACATTTTAAAATTTCCAAAGAGCATAAATTATATTGATGCTTTGTTTATGATGTGAATACAAACATTATTTATATTGATGAACTTCAGATGTTCTGACATGAATAGAGACTGACGTTATGCATTTTTGTGCCCTGCTTAGTTAAATATATTATTTTCTCCATTTGTAGTAGGGTGGAATGACAATTGACTGGGTTCCAATTGTCCAAATTTATTTCATTTGGAAGCTGAAATGGTTATTTCTACTGAGCTGCTATTACAAGATGCAAAGGAAAAGAGATAAAAAAATAAATTGAATGTTCATTTTGGCAGCTATTTTAATTACCAATATTGTAAGGATGTATTTTAGAATACAAATTTCTTCTTTTATGTTATGTAGTAAATAGAAATTTTCATTTCTCCTTTACATGAAATGTATACTTTGGAAACTCTCCAGGGCAGTGTTAATTATCTTGGAGTAATAGTACTGAGAAAATGCATAATAATCAAAATAATGCCTTATAAATCTTTGACTCATTGATTCTTGTTGATTTTTGGTAATCTGAAAAAAATTAACTGGTGGATATTGTGTTTGTATTTTTAAACCCCAAGTCTGATGGTAAATTTTTTTTATTTTAAAACATTTGTGTTTTCCTTCTGCATGTGTTGATGAATAAGAAAATAATTGAGGCCCAAATGTTAAAGTTACAGAAAATATCACATCTATTTGAATGTTTATTATTATGATTTTTACACTTTTGTTATTTGGTGACATTCATTTGTACTTGTTCACAGACAGTACTACCTTAGTCCATTTGGGCTGTTGTTAAAAAGTACCATGGACTGGGTGGCTTTTACACAACAGAAATTTATTTCCAATAGTTCTGGAGGCTGGGAAGTCCAAGATCAAGGTGCCAGTAGATTTGGTTTCTGCTAAGGGCCTGCTTCCTGTTTCATAAATGTCTGATCTTTCAATGTGTCCTCACATGGCAGAAGGAGCAAGAGAGATTTCTGGGGTCTCTTTTATAAGGGTACTAATCTCATTCCTGACGTAATCGCCTCCTCAATGCCCCATCTCCAGATATTATCGCATTGGGTATTAAGACTTAACATATGAATTTTGGGGTGACACAGACATTCAGGCTATAGCAAATACCTGCTGGGTATATAGAATTTTATTTATATTTTTCATTGAGCTTTAGATGTTTTACTTGTTTCACTCCACACATTTTGTATCAAAGTTTTAATTTTTTCAACCAATATATTTTGAAAATCTAATTTTGCTTGATCTAAATTTTATAAAACAAAGATAAATCATGTTTGTATAGGTCTTTTCCATGTAACATTATAGTTGATCTCCATACCAAACTTGTGAGGTATGTTTTATTTTCCCCTTTGTGTGGGTGAAGAAATTGAAGATTAGATGATTTATTTGTACTAAAGTCATAGATTTAAAAATTTACTACATTTTAAGTTTTGCTCAGGGATAAGACCTGAGAAATTGGAGATTTCCTTCCTAATGTGACGCCCTTAATTATATATGCCACCACCATCTGTTACCTGGATCATGGTTATAATGTCCTAATTATAAGTCTATTCTTGTCCCTTTCCAATTCATTTTCTACTTGCAGCTCTTGTAATAAAAACAAAGAAACAAACAATTAAAAATTATTTCATCCCACTCCCCAGCTTAAAATCTTTCGTGTTTATAATAATATCCAAATATGTACCAACCCTTATATGTCTCCCTCCCTGTATGTTCTGGCCTGGCCTGACATCCAGTTTCATCCACAGGCATTCTCTTCCTCACTCTGGCCTTCTCTCAGTTCCTGATACATGTCTGACTTTTTCTGCCATAAAGTCAGAACTTGCCATTCCCTCTACCTGGGTTATTCTTCACATCCTTAAACTCCAAGCTTTATGCACAAAATGATTAGGAGTGTGGGGTCTAGAATCAAATTGATGATTTAAATCCCAGCTCTGACTTAGAGTTCGTTTGAATGACTTTGAAAAAATGACTGTGCCTGTTTTTTCCATTTACAAAATGGAGATAACATAGTACAAAGATGCAGATATAGAGAATAGACTTGAGGACATGGGGGGTGGGGGTGGGGAAGGAAAAGCTGGGATGAAGTGAGAGAGTAGCACTGACAAACATACACTACCAAATGTAAAATAGATAGCTAGTGGGAGGCTGCTGCAGAGCACAGGGAGATCAGTTTGATGCTCTGTGATGACCTAGAGGGGTGGGGTAGGGAGAGTAGGAGGGAGGCTCAAGAGGGAGGGAATATGGGGATATATGTATAAATGCAGCTGATTCACTTTGTTGTACAGCAGAAAGTGGCACAACAGTGTAAAGCAATTATACTCCAATAAAAAGCTGAAAAAAAATTAATCATTCAGCTAACTTGAATGATTCTTTTTTTTATAAACAACAACCACCACAACAAGAAAATAGTACAATTATAATATATAAGAATCAAGTGAGATAATTCCTAAAAAGCATGTAGCAATTTCCTGGTACATTGTAAGTGCTAGGTAAATTTTAGCTGCTAGTATGATTTAGCTGGGGTATTATATGAAATAATATAAAGACTGTTTTACCCATTAGTCTTTATCACAACATCCTTTTTATCTGCATCATAGTCCTTTCATAACTTGTAACTATTTATTTGTTATTTACTTATTTATTTTCTGCCCTTCTCATTAGGACGAGGACCAGGACCAGTATGTGTTGTTCCCCATTGTTTCCCTAGCACTTATTGTTTAATATCTTTTGAATTGAATGAGGAGGTGCAGAGTTACTTTGAATCTTCTTGAGACTATCAAATAAAGATAGTCTTGCATTATGGCTATTTTGTAAAGGGAATTGCGTTTAATTTCTCTCATTTGTCTCTTTCCTTTGAACCTATTGTACACGACTTTTCTCTGTTACTTTATCTTTAGAAAGTGGAAGTCTTTGCCCAGTACGGGGCATTGAGATGGGTCTCTTGGAGAGTTTGTAGGCCTCTGTTCAAATAGTTCAAATCTTGATAAAAGGTAAATTTAGATTTGCCCACATTTCATTTTGTCAGATTAGGGATTTTGTTGTCTGCCTAGAGTGAAGAAGTAACTCCAGCTGTAGGCAACAAAAATAAGACACTTCATCTCTCTGGGGAAGAGTTTTGGGCACCATTTCCTTTCTTGGCTAGCCCACCATCCACTGCTCTCCTTAATGAAACACGCATGCCCAGTGTAAGCTGTGAATGGAGACTAAACCCAGCACTTCCTAGGAGGCATTAGGATAGGTGTTAATTGAATTTTTCTTTCCCCATCATCAGCTCAGCCCCTGGACAGCTGAGCTTGGAGATACTTTGCTGGTATTTGGCTGAGAATCCTCTCCATGTTTCCCCTAGTCATAAATTCTAATGAAATGTTTATCTTTTAAATAAAATGTAACTAATAAAACTAACTTTTTATGGACAGATTTGCTGGGACATACCAGAATATGCCTTATACAAGATTTTCTTGCAGTACCTATATGGGTTATTTAACAGAAACTAGTGTATTATCTTGTTACAGTGCAGCATAGAAACTACTGACTCAGCTTCAGCCATGCTAGCTTCCTCAGTGTTCCTAAAAGCACATTTCTGCCTCAGGGCCTTTGCACTCACAGTTCACTTGGCTGGGAATGCTCTTTCCACAGATATCCCCATGACTTGCTCCTTCATTTCATTCTCTCTTGAAATGCATAATTTTCGCATCTTGGGCCAGATGACATAGTTCTTTTAAAAAACATAGTCATGGGAGGGGGGGCTATGGGGATACATGTATAAATACAGCTGATTCACTTTATTGTATGGCAGAAACTGGCACAATAGTGTAAAGCAATTATACTCCAATAAAGAGCTTAAAAAATGTATTATAATAATCCCAGTCGTTCTTGTGCATCTCTTTTAAGATTTGTAAATTGTGACACATTTGTATTGAAAAATTATAATTGAATGAATAACTTCTCTCTGTAGTTTTATTTCATTTTATATATAAGAAATTTTGTTCTTTATGTATATTTAGGCTATATCCCAGGTTTTTTACTTGTGTGTGGAAGCCTATTCAAAATCTTTCTAGGACCTAAATGAATTAAATTTCCTTTGAAATATCAGCACTGTAATATTTATATAAAAATTTACAGCTCTATCTAAAATGACAACAAATTCTGTCCTAAGGAAAACATAAGGCATTTTTTTTTCATATCTGATATTTGAAAGTTACTGGGTTAGTTAGGTTCTATGTGGGTCTAACGAAGTTTATGATGGAATCTCTGCTCTTTAGTTTATAAAAGCCTTGGGGAAATAATGGTGACAATGATGACAATGAGTAACATTTATTGAGCACCTAATATGTTTTAGGCACTGTTTTGAGTATTTTATTAAAAGGTATGTATACATGAGAGGAAATGACCACATTGAGGCAGTGTGTTTTCTCACTTTCAGAATCTCAGAATCTGGGAGTAGTAAAGAATCTTGTTCAATATTATGAACCCTGGAGGGAGCTCTTCTCTAATGCGCCTTTTTTTTTTTTAAATAAATTTATTTATTTCTTTATTTTATTGGCTGTGTTGGGTCTTAGTTGCTGCACACGGGCTTTCTCTAGTTGTGGCGAGTGGGGGCTGCTCTTCGTTGTGATGTGCAGGCTTCTCATTGCAGTGGCTTCTCTTGTTGTAGAGCACGGGCTCTAGGCGCGTGGGCTTCAGTAGTTGTGGCACATGGGCTCAGTAGTTGTGGCTCACGGGCTCTAGAGCACAGACTCAATAGTTGTGACACACAGGCTTAGTTGCTCTGAGTCATGTGGTATCTTCCTGGGGCAGGGATCGAACCCATGTCCCCTGCATTGGCAGGCGGATTCTTACCCACTGCGCCACCTAGGAAGTCCTCTTCTCTAATGCTCTTGACAAGCATTCCTGCACGATCTCCATGGAGATGCTCAAGATGGGCAGGGCTTTGAGCCCTGAAGGAGAAGCTCACACAGCCTAGAAGGAGCTGACAAATTTGTCCCTAGGAGGGACAAATGGCTGGGACTTGGAGATAGCACTGAGCTGCCAAATATCTGTCCCAGGATGGATGGAGGGACAGGCAGGTCTGTACTTCCAGAGATGGCCTGTCTTTCTTCCCCATTGAGTTCTGCAACTCCCAAGGAGACTTAAGAAAGCACCAAACACCGAGGAGCTCAGAGACTGAAACACTTCCCGAGGCAGCTAACTCTGTGAATATCTATAATTAGTATACAATTCTTACTGTGCCTTCTGCCATTTGCAGCTCCCTTGCTATTGTCTAATTCTTCTGCTATGTGATAGGCCTTCTCATACTTGAAAATAATTTTATATCCCTGGGGAAAGCCCTGGCACTTCTGTGGCAAAGTCAACCTTAATGCGGCGTCCCTGAATCTGTGATGGCAGAAGCAGTGTTCATTCTTCCCTCATCACTCCATCTTCCCAGGTCTACAGTGAGCTCTTAAGGGCAGAAGCTCTTGCTTTATTCATTATTTTAATCCCTAGCATCTTGTACTGACTTATATAAATGAACGAAAGAGTGAATAAATACCAGTCTGGGTTTACTGGTGTTGGACCCCAAGCTTACCTTGGGTAAGACTCCAGATTTAGAGGAGTCTAATGCTAGCATACTTTGTCATCAGCATTTTCTCTTCTACCGCTCTACTCACATCCCTCCATAATTGTGCTCTCTTTAGTCTTCTTCTAAAGCGTTAAACCTTCAGTGACATTTACAAAGAAAGGTAAAAGTTGTCCTATCTGACCTTGGTCCTACTATCTTTGATAGGGAGAAATGAAGAAAACAGTTGATCAGCACCATGGGCAGAAAGCAACATCCAGAATAAGACTGGGGTGAGGGGAGGTCTGGGGAAACTCCGAGGGGACTGATATGACAACAGAGAAGACCAGGGTGTTTGCTGTGCACCATGGAAGGCATATCCAGTATATTTCATTCCTTATATTGATGTAATTGGAAAGAGTATGACTAGGGGAATGAGAGCAGATATATTCTTGAATTCTGGCTGAGGATGACAAATGGAAGTTAAAAACCAATTAAAAAATGTAATATAGTTATAGAATTTGTCAAAGTACCATGGGGAATATAAATAAATATTTCACGTGCATGTGTCATACTAACTTAGGTTCCTTCAGCAAAAAGACAGTTAATTTTTGTACTCCAAACATTTCTTTCTTTATGCAATTGCAAATAATAGATGTTCAATAAATGTTGAATTAAGTAGAATAGGTGACTTTGATCTCAAAAAGTGTACAATCTCTTTGAAGAGCCTGGATATAATCATCTGGAAAGTTAAATAAGTGTACATGGCTGTATGTGGTTAAGTGCATAGTAAACTGTAGATATTCTCTATATAAATTCTGAGAAATGCAATATTGTGAGATAGTTAGGACTGACAGATAATCTTTGGGTTAATAGCTAGAGTTCCTAGGTGGCCTTGCAGATTATTTAAACTCTTCTGTGGCTAGCTTTATTCTTCTGTAAAATGGGAATAACAGTGTTTCCCCTGTTGGACTATTGAGTTTTAAATAAGAGAGTGAATGTGAAATGCTTTAGATAGTACATGGCACATATAAGGCTGCTATAGATGGTAGAGAGATAAAGGTTTCTTGGGGTAGGTGAGATTGAAGCCAGATTCTGAAGAATAGGTAGAGTTTAGACAAAATTGGGGAAGAAGGGTATGTATCATGAATTCTAGCTCTGATATTTAATTTGCTTTGTGACCTTTGGCAAGTCTCTGAAGTTCTCTGTGCCTGGTTTTCCTTTTTATAAAGAAGGAGTTGTTGCAGTTAGAGTGCTTGATGCACAGTTGGTGCTCAACGTATCACAGTTGCTCTTCTCATAGACATAGTTACTGTCACTGCTGTCATCTTCATCCTCATCACTGTCGTCACCATCATCAGGTAGGAGGTAGACAAGAATTGGGCTCTCTTGGAGCTGAGGTTTCAGGGAATGGAGGGAACCGAGATGTATATTTGGGGAAGGGTGTTATTATAAAATCTCTCTTCAAATGAAAGAACTATTAGAAAAATAGAAAACTTTGATTATGATCACAAGGGCTGAAGCTGGCTACTGTGTCCAGGATGTGGGGTTTTCTATAGAATAACTTTTATTTCACATCAATTTTCTGAAACAGACTGATGATACCAGGTTATACGTTTGCAGTGGCTGTTTTCTTACCTTTTTTTGTTTTGTTTGTTTGTTTTCTTACCTTTTGAGTAAAACTCTTTTTAGAAGGAGCTGAATTTTGTGTTTTTACTATATTGAAACCTTTGTAAGATACATAGTTAAAAGGACCATGATGTGCAGCTTGCTGCTGTGACCACCTACCTTTGGAATAAGATTTGAAAATGTTGTTGACTCAGAAAATCACAATAAGGCAAGAGAATTATTTTTATTAAGCCAGTAGAAATTATATCTATATTGCAAAAAAGAAATCTTTGTCCTTTTTATTTTGGTATTCACATCAGAGTTAGTGATAATTCATGTAGTTTCAGCTGGTAATTGTGTGTTAATAAGCCTTTTCCTTAATTATTTTTTCTCTTTAGAACGATATCGTATTCAGAGTGAACAATTTGAGGATCTTTGGCTCATAACAAATGAGCTTATTATCCGCCTTCAAGAGTATTTTGAAAAACAGGAAATCAAAGATTTCGCATGTTCTTTTTCTGGATCTATGCCCCTTCAAGAATACTTTGAGTTGATCGATCATCATTTTGAGGTGTGTATGATCATAACGCATATCATCTATAATTCTGCAGTGTATGAAAGAGAGAGATGCTATAGAGGTGAGAACTCTAGTATATTCTAGTATATCTAGTGCTATTAGGCAGTGTGCGTCAAGTTGTTATTCTTTTTTTTTTTTTTTAGGGGGGGGTAATCAGGTTCAATCATCTGTTTTTATACACATATCCCCGTATTCCCTCCCTTCCTTGACTCCCCCCCCTCGAGTCCCCGCCACCCTCCCTGCCCCAGTCCTCTAAGGCATCTTCCATCCTCGATTGCGACTCCCTTTGTTATACAACAACTTCCCACTGACTATTTTACAGTTGGTAGTATATATATGTCTGTGCTACTCTCTTGCTTTGTCTCAGCTTCCCCTTCACCCCCCGCCCCCTCCCATACCTCGAGTTCTCCAGTACATTCTCTGTATCTGCATCCTTATTCTTGTCACTGAGTTCATCAGTACCATTTTTAGATTCCGTATATGTGAGTTAGCATACAATATTTGTCCTTCTCTTTCTGACTTACTTCACTATATGTGACAGATTGTAGTTCTATCCACCTCATTACATATAGCTCCATCTCATCCCTTTTTAGAGCTGAGTAATATTCCATTGTATATATATGCCACATCTTCTGTATCCATTCATTTGTTGATGGGCATTTGGGTTGCTTCCATGTCCTGGCTATTGTAAATAGTGCTGCAATAAACATTATGGTACATGTTTCTTTTGGGATTATGGTTTTCTTTGGATATATGCCCAGGAGTGGGATTACTGGATCATATGGAAGTTCTATTTGTAGTTTTTTAAGGAACCTCCAAATTGTTTTCCATAGTGGCTGTACCAACTTACATTCCCACCAACAGTGCAGGAGAGTTCCCTTTTCTCCACACCCTCTCCAACATTTGTGGTTTCCAGACTTTGTGATGATGGCCATTCTGATTGGTGTGAGGTGATACCTCATTGTGGCTTTGACTTGCATTTCTCTGATGATGAGTGATGTTGAGCATTTTTCATGTGTGTGTTGGCCATCTGTATGTCTTCTTTGGAGAAATGTCTATTTAGGTCTTCTGCCCATTTGTGGATTGGGTTATTTGCTTTTTTGGTGTTAAGCTTCATGAGCTGCTTGTATATTTTGGAGGTTAATCTTTTGTCCATTGTTTCACAGGCAACTATTTTTTCCCATTCTGAGGGTTGCCTTTTAGTCTTGTTTATGGTTTCTTTTGCTGTGCAAAAGCTTTTAAGTTTCATGAGGTCCCATTCGTTTATTCTTGATTTTATTTCCCTGATTCTAGGAGGTGGGTCAAAAAGGATCTTGCTTTGATATATGTCATAGAGTGTTCTGCCTATGTTTTCCTCTAGGAGTTTTATAGTGTCTGGCCTTACATGTAGGTCTTTAATCCATTTGGAGTTTATTTTTGTGTATGGTGTTAGGAAGTGTTCTAATTTCATTCTTTGACATGTTGCTGTCCAATTTTCCCAGCACCACTTATTGAAGAGGCTGTCTTTTTTCCATTGTATACTCGTGCCTCCTTTGTCAAAGATAAGGTGCCCATATGTGTTTGGGCTTACTTCTGAGTTCTCTATTCTATTCCATAGATCTTCCTTTCTATTTTTGTGCCAGTACCTTACTGTCTTGATCACTATGGCCTTGTAGTATAGTTTGAAGTCAGGAAGCCTGATTCCACCAACTCCATTTTTCCTTCTCAAGATTGCTTTGGCTATTCGGGGTCTTTTGTGTTTCCATACAAATCGTAAGATTTCTTGCTCTAGTTCTGTGAAAAATGCCATTGGTAATTTGATGGGGATTGCATTGAATCTGTAAATTGCTTTGGGTAGTACAGATATTTTCACGATGTTGATTCTTCCAATCCAGGAACATGGTATGTCCCTCCATCTGTTTGTGTCGTCTTTGATTTCTTTCATCAATGTCTTAAAGTTTTCTGCATACAGATCTTTTGCCTCCTTAGGCAGGTTTATTCCTAGGTATTTGATTCTTTTTGTTGCAGTGGTGAATGGGAGAGTTTCCTTAATTTCTCTTTCTGCTCTTCCGTTGTTAGTGTATAGGAATGCAAGAGATTTCTGTGCATTAATTTTGTATCCTGCTACTTTACTAAACTCATCAATGAGTGCTAGCAGTTTTCTGGTAGAGTCTTTAGGGTTTTCTATATATAATATCATGTCATCTGCAAAGAGTGACAATTTTACTTCTTCTTTTCCAATTTGGATTCCTTTTATTTCTTTTTCTTCTCTGATTGCTGTGGCTAAAACTTCCAAAACTATGTTGAATAATAGTGGTGAGGGTGGACACCCTTGTCTTGTTCCTGTTCTTAGAGGGAATTCTTCCAGTTTTTCTCCATTGAAAACGATGTTGGCTTTTGGTTTTTCATATATGGCTTTTATTATGTTGAGGTAATTTCCTTCTATGCCCATTTTCTGGAGAGCTTTTATCATAAATGGATGTTGAACTTTGTCAAAAGCTTTTTCTGCATCTATTGAGATGATCATATGGTTTTTATCCTTCAATTTGTTGATATGATGTATCACGTTGATTGATTTGCGTATATTGAAGAATCCTTGCATCCCAGGGATAAACCCCACTTGATCATGGTGTATGATTTTTTTAATGTGCTGTTGGAGTTCTGTTAGCTAGTATTTTGTTGAGGATTTTTGCATCTATATTCATCAGTGATATTGGTCTGTAGTTTTCTTTTTTTGTGACATCTTTGCCTGGTTTTGGTATCAGGGTGATGGTAGCCTCATAGAATGAGTTTGGGAGTGCTCCGCCTTCTGCAATATTTTGGGAGAGTTTGAGAAGGATAGGTGTTAACTCTTCTCGAAATGTTTGATAGAATTCGCCCGTGAATACATCTGGTCCTGGGCTTTTGTGTGTTGGGAGATTTTTAATCACTGCCTCAATTTCCGTACTTGTGATTGGTCTGTTCATAGTTTCTATTTCTTCCTGGTTCAGTCTTGGAAGATTGTATTTTTCTAAGAATGTATCCATTTCTTCCAGGTTATCCAATTGATTGGCATATAGTTGCTTGTAGTAGTCTCTCATGATGTTTTGTATTTCTGAGGTGTCCGTTGTGACTTCTCCTTTTTCATGTCTAATTCTGTTGATTTGCATCTTCTCCCTTTTTTTCTTGAGGAGTCTGGCTAATGGTTTATCAATTTTGTTAATCTTCTCAAAGAACCAACTTTTAGTTTTATTTATTTTTCTTATGGTTTCTTTCCTTTCTTTTTCATTTATTTCTGCTCTGATCTTTACGATTTCTTTCCTTCTGCTCACTTTGGGGTTTCTTTGTTCTTCTTTCTCTAGTTGTTTGAGGTGTAAGGTTAGGTTGTTTATTCGATCATTTTCTTGTTTCTTAAGGTAGGACTGTATTGCTATAAACTTCCCTCTTAGTACTGCTTTTGCTGCATCCCATAGGTTTTGGGTTGTTGTGTTTTCGTTGTCATTTGTTTCTAGATATTTTTTGATTTCCTCTTTGATTTCTTTAGTGATTCCTTGGTTGTTTAAGAGTGAATTGTTTAGCCTCCATGTGTTTGTATTTTTTGCAGTTTTTTCCCTGTAATTGATATCTAGTCTCATGGCGTTGTGGTCTGAGAAGATGCTTGATATGATTTCAATTTTCTTGAATTTGCCGAGGTTTGATTTGTGACCCAAGATGTGATCTATCCTGGAAAATGTTCCGTGTGCACTTGAGAAGAAAGTGTATTCTTTCGTTTTTGGATGGAATGTCCTATAAATATCAATTAAGTCGAGATGGTCTAATGTGTCATTTAAAGCTTGTGTGTCTTTGTTTATTTTTTGTTTGGATGATCTGTCCATTGATGTAAGTGGGGTGTTCAAGTCTCCCACTATTATTGTGTTCCTGTCGATGTCCCCTTTTATAGCTGTTAGCATTTGCCTTATGTATTGAGGTGCTCCTATATTGGGGGCATAGATATTTACCATTGTGATCTGTTCTTCTTGAATGGATCCCTTGATCATTATGTAGTGTCCTTCCTTGTCTCTTTTAATAGTCTTTACTTTCAAGTCTAGTTTGTCTGATATGAGTATTGCTACTCCAGCTTTCTTTTGCCTTCCATTTGCATGGAATATCTTTTTCCATCCCTTCACTTTCAGTCTATATGTATCCCTTGGTCTGAAGTGGGTTTCTTGTAGGCAGCATATAGAAGGGTCTTGTTTTTGTATCCATTCAGCCAGTCTGTGTCTTTTGGTGGGAGCATTTAATCCATTTACATTTAAAGTGATTATTGACATGTGTGTTCCAATTACCATTTTCTTAATTGTTTTGGGTTTGTATTTGTAGATGTTTTCCTTTTCTTGTGTTTCCTACTTAGAGAAGTTCCTTTAGCACTTGTTGTAAGGCTGGTTTGGTGGTGCTGAATTCTCTTAACTTTTGCTTGTCTGGAAAGCTTTTGATTTCTCCCTCAAATCTGAATGAGATTCTTGCTGGGTAGAGTATTCTTGGCTGTAGGTTTCTCTCTTTGAGGACTTTCAGTATATCCTGCCATTCCCTTCTGGCCTGCACAGTTTCTGTAGAAAGGTCAGCTGTTATCCTGATGGGTTTTCCCTTATATGTTGTTTGTTGCTTTTCTCTTGCTGCTTTTAATATTTTTTCTTTGTGTTTAGTTGTCGTTAGTTTGATTAATATGTGTCTTGGTGTATTTTTCCTTGGGTTTATTCTGTATGGGACTCTCTGTGCTTCTTGGACTTGGTTCATTATTTCCTTTCCCATGTTGGGGAAGTTTTCCACTAGAACCTCTTCAAATATTTTCTCAGACCCTTTCTTGTTTTCTTCTTCTTCTGGGATGCGTATAATTCGAATGTTGGTATGTTTAAGGTTATCACTGAGGTCTCTGAGACTGTCTTCTAATCTTTTTATTCTTTTTTCTTTTTCCTGCTCTGTGGCAGTTATTTCCCCCATTCTATCTTCCAACTCACTTATTCGTTCTTCTGCCTCCGTCATTCTGCTGGTTATAGCATCTAGAGTATTTTTAATTTCCGTTATTTTGTTATCCATTGCTGTTTGTTTTTCTGAGTTCTTATGAACTGTTTCTTGTACTTTCTCTATTTTGTTATTGAGATTTTGTATCATTTTTACTATCATTACTCTGAGTTCTTTTTCAGGCATTTTTCCTATTTCCTCTTCATTTATTTGGTCTTGTGGGTTTTTTTCCTGCTCCTTTGCCTGCATGGTGTTTCTTTGTTTCCTCATGGTTGTCCAAACTTTTGGGGTTGCTTGTCCTGGTGATAGAGGTGTTTATAGAAGACTGTCCAAGCCTCAGACTAATGTCCAAGTATTGGATTACACGAATATTAAGTCTAGGAAACACATACATGTATAAGACACACAATTACTGAATCCATTAGGACATAAGGCTCTAGAAAGACCTGACAGAACCCCAGTGTGCTATCAGATATTCAAAGAGAAACCCAACAGAAATTGACAACTGAAACAGAACAAATCAGAGACAAAAGGAAAAGCAAACAAACAACAAATAACACCCTACACCTACAAACATCAATCCAGGGAGATTTTGTAAGCTAGGATCAAATATATAAAAGAGCTAGAGTACCACCAGAGAGAATGGAGATTCTCAGAATGTAATTAGACAACTGTACTAAGAACTAAGATAAAGACAAAAGCCTAATATTAAATACCAAAGCAGTGCATCATCTGGAGAATAGAGCAAGGAGTCTGAGCAGACCGATAGTGTTGCTTATAAGTATGTTAAGATAAAGTAAACTTAAAAAGGCTGGAAGAAAGGGGAACAGAAGAGTGTAGTGTGGTTGGAAATATGCAAATAAAAAGAAAGGAATAGAAATGTATAAAAGATAGGGATGAAAGGAAAGTATGAGAGATATTTTGTCTGTACTACCAAAAACTTAGCTAGATATAGAAGTATATAAAAAGGCAAAAAAAAAAAAAAAAAAGAATAAAAAATATCCTTAAAAAATTATGTTATAAAACTTGTAGATCCCTTAGGGCTAAGATCGTATTTAATAAATCAAAAAAAAAAGGAATAAAAAATATCATTAAAAAATTATGTTATAAAACTTGTAGATCCCTTAGGGCTAAGATCGTATTTAATAAATCCAAAAAAAAAAAAAAAAGAGAGAGAGAAAGAAAAAAAAAAAATCCAGAACTGATCCCAGAATGGACCAGTTCAATAGGTATTGATACTACTATTTCTGTTTCCTTAGCGTCTCACCTGTTAAGTGTCCTTCTCCTTGCCTTGGGTTGTTTTTTTTTTTTTTTTTGCGTTATTCTGTGACCAGCTGAGGTTCCTTTATTGTTCATCTGTAAGCGTCGGTGTGTGGGGAGGGAGAGGGTACAATAGTGGCTCCTTCTCCTGGGAGTGAGTGAGCAGTGGCGCACTGTTGTTTCAGTCAGGGTTGGAGGTGCCTGTTGCAGAGGGCGCTGGTGGCTCAGGCGTGAACAGAAAGTCTTAGAGTTGGGCCTCTCTTGGGGTTTTTTTCTTATTGATGCTGTTGTTTTTTTTTCTTTCTCTCGGCAGCCTCCCTGCTGCTGGCGTTGCAAGGGGTTTTAATCTAGCCCCGCCCGAGTGCCTGAGGGTGCTTGTTATCCCTGAGCGCCTTAGGTGGCCCACAGGGCGTCTCTCCACTGCCTGTTTCAGAGGCCCGGAAAGAGAGGGAGAGGCTATGCGTGCGGCTCCTCCCCCCTGCCCATGAGCCTGCAGCCTCCAGCCGCCATCATGGCCCGGCAGCTCTCAGGGACGGGTACTCCTCTCCGCGTACCTCCTCCCTCCTGTGCTCTCGGGGTCACCCTACCGGCAACAATGTTTCTCACCCTGAACCAGCTCTCCGGTTCCCACGCTCCCACTCCTGGACCCTCCGTTCAGCTGCGGATCAATGTCTCGGTCTGGGAACGCTGAGCTGCGCTGCGGACCCTCCGTATGTTTGTCACTCCCTCCCGTCTGCCACAGCTCCGCCACTTCACCCTCTTTGAGCCCTCATAGATGCCTCCCTACCAGCTATGTCGGGCTCCCCGCAGCCCTTTCTGGTGTCCGAGGCCATCTGCTGGTGTTCAGCTGGTTCTCTGTGGGAATTACTGCATCCTTCCATGCATTCCCAATGCATCTGTGGAGAGGGATGCACTCCACGTCTCTCTACTTCACCGCCATCTTTTTCTCAAGTTGTTATTCTTATATGGATGGTGAGCTTGTGAATCTGTACCTGCCCTCTTGCCCAGTGTGTGATCAGTTGCAGACTTTTACAGAGTGGCAGCCTGGAGCTCAGCATGTGGTCTGGCCTCAGAACAGAGCTGGTTTAATTCTCCGACATGGGGATTTAACCTTTGACCCCAATAACCCAGTGTTAAAACTATTTGAGCTTATCGACAGCCATTTGGCTAGCTAATTCTAGCAGGCCATAAATGAAGTGTGATTATAAAGTAAAGTGATTTTTCCTTTTCATTTTTAACAAGCACACCAGAGCTTCTGCATCTGAATGAGGGTTAATCACATAAAATATTCTCCAGTATTTGGCACAATGGGTGCTTAGTAAATGCTGAATGATTAAATTTCTAAATCAGTGAGATCTGACAGTGACTTTGTTGCCTGGATATGTTTGCATTATTTCCTTGGAAGTACCTTCAGAGCCTGTGGTAGATTCTCTTGAGTATCTTGAGGGTGTCAAATCTTTGTCCTTTGAAGACTGATTTGATATTTGGAAACAGGGATTGTGTTTTGTGAAAAAAATTGGACAATGACAATCATTGTTTTAAGTCCCACGTGTTAAAAAAAATTCACCAGGCTCTACTTACTTATTTGCCTGTAAGTAGACTCTGTAGGGAATTACAAGGAGGAATTTCAAAAAAAATTTGAAAATTATTTGAGGAAACATTGGTTCCCTAGAGTGGCTACACTTTGAGGAATCAATTGGTTTTTTTTTTTTTTTTTTTTAGAACTTTTATTGCGATACAGTTAACAGACAATAAATAGCATATATTTAGAGTGTACAATTTGGTATCCCAATCTCCCAGTTCATCCCACTCCAACCCTCCCCACTTTCCCCACTTGGTGTCCATGTGTTTGTTCTCTACATCTGTGTCTCTATTTCTGCCTTGCATTTCCTCTTTCATAGTTGTTAGCATTTGCCTTGTGTATTGAGGTGCTCCTATATTGGGTGCATAGATATTTATAATTGGTATCTTTTCTTCTTGGATGGATCCCTTGATCTTTATGTAATGTCCTTTCTTGTCTCTTGTAACATTTTTTATTTTAAAGTCTATTTTATCTGATATGACTATTGCTACTCCAGCTTTCTTTTGATTTTCATTCGCATGGAATATCTTTTTCCATCCCCTCACTTTCCGTCTGTATGGGTCCCTAGGTCTGAAGTGGGTCTCTGGTAGACAGCATATATATGGGTCTTGTTTTTGTATCCATTCAGCCAGTCTTTGTCTTTTGGTTGATGCATTTAGTCCATTTACATTCAAGGTAGTTATTGATATGTATGTTCCCATTACCATTTTCTTAGTTGTTTTGTTTTTGTTTTTGTAGGTCCTTTTCTTCTCTATGTTTCCCGCTTAAGAGAAGTTCCTTTAGCATTTGTTGTAGGGCTGGTTTGGTGGTGCTGAATTCTCTTAGCTGTTGCTTGTTTGTAAAGCTTTTGATATCTCCGTTGAATCTGAATGAGATCCTTGCTGGGTAGAGTGTTCTTGGTTGTAGGTTCTTCCCTTTCATCACTTTAAATATATCATGCCACTCCCTTCTGGCTTGCAGAGCTTCTGCTGAGAAATCAGCTGTTAACCTTATGGGAGTTTCCTTGTATGTTATTTGTCGTTTTTCCCTTGTTGCTTTTAATAACATTTCTCTGTCTTTAATTTTTGTCAGTTTGACTACTATATGTCTTGGTGTGTTTCTCCTTGGGTTTATCCTGCCTGGGACTCTCTGCACTTCCTGGACTTGGGTAGCTCTTTCCTTTCCCATATTAGGCAAGTTTTCAACTATAACCTCTTCCAATATTTTCTCAGGTCCTTTCTCTCTCTCTTCTCCTTCTGGGACCTCTATAATGCGAATGTTGGTGCATTTAACATTGTCCCAGAGGTCTCTTATGCTGTCTTCAGTTCTTTTCATTCTTTTTCCTTATTCTTTTCCACATCAGTGATGATCACCATTCTGTCTTCCAGCTCACTTATTCGCCCTTCTGCCTCCGTTAATCTGCTATTGGTTCCTTCTAGTGTATTTTTCATTTCAGTTATTGTGTTGCATATCTCTGTTTGTTTGCTCTTTAATTCCTCTAGATCTTTGGTAAACTTTTTGATCTTTGCATCCAGTCTTTTTTCAAAGTCCTGGATCATCTTCACCATCATTATTCTGAACTCTTTTTCTGGAAGGGTGCCTATCTCCTCTTCATTTAGTTGTTTTTCTGGGGTTTTATCCTGTCCCCTCATCTGGTACAAAGTCCTCTGCTTTTTCATTTTCTCTGTCTTTCTGTGGCTGTGGTTTTCAGTTCCACAAGACGAAATACTGCTGATACTGCTTGATCCTGCTGTCTTCCCTCTTGTGGAGGAAGCTATCTAGGAGGCTCCTGTGTGTTTCCTGATGGGAGGGACTGATGGTGGGTAGGTCTGGGTGGGCAGAGCTCAGTAGGGCTTTAATCCAATTTGGTGGGCAGAGCTCAGTAAAACTTTAATCTGCTTGTCTGCTAATGGGTGGGGCTGTGTTCATACCTTGTTGGTGGTTTGGCCTGAGGCTACTTAGCACTGGAGCTTACAGGCTCTTTGGTGGGGCTAATGGTGGACTCCGGGAGGGTTCATGCCAATGAGCACTTCCCAGAACGCTGCTGCCAGTGCCCCGTCTCCTTGGTGAGCCACAGCTACTCCCCACCTCCGCAGGCAACCCCCCAACACCATCTGGTAGGTCTGGTTCAGTCTCCCATGGGGTCACTGCTCCTTCCCCCTGGGTCCTGGTGAGCACACTTTTTTGTGAGCCCTCCAAGAGTGGAGTCTCTGTTTCCCCCAATCCTGTGGAGGTCCTGCAATCAAATCCCGCTGGCTTTCAAAGTCTGATTCTCTGGGGATTCCTCCTCCCATTGCTGGACTCCCAGGTTGGGAAGCTTGACATGGTGCTCAGAACCCTCACTTTAGTGGGTGGACTTCTGCCGTATAACTGTTCTCCAGCTTGTGAGTCACCCACCCAGCATTTATGGGATTTGATTTTAACGCGATTGTGCCCCTCCTACCCTCTCATTGCGACTTCTCCTTTGTCTCTGGATGTGAGGTGTCTTTTTTTGGTGAGTTCCAGTGTCCTTCTGTCGATGATTGTTCAGCATTTAGTTGTAATTCTGGTGCTCTTGCAAGAGGGAGTGAGCGCACGTCCTCCTACTCCGCCATCTTAATTCTATCTCTCCCACTGCCTTTAGGTTTTTGCATTTCAATTTGTAAACTATGGTGTGTGTGTGCATGTATGCATGTGCGTGTGTATGTGTGTATTAGAGAGAGAGAGAGAATGAGAGAGAGAGAGATGGAGAGAGAGAGAATACATCATGTAAATTGTCAGTCACATGAACATTCTACTTAATGTTCAGTCCCTTTAACCTACAAATAAAAACTTCTTTGAATACACGGTGAACATAAAGGGAAAGTTTCAGTGCATATAATCCAATTACAGATAACATGTCATTATAATTTATTTGGGTTTTCCCTCATCTATGCTGATAATATAGTATAGGACAATATACTTTGACCAAATTGTGGCACCAAAATCAATAGTTTGGGAAATATATTTAGGTGCTCTTTAAATATTGAGAACCTTTGCAATTCTCTAGGATACATCTTAAGAAATTCCTGCTTTCCTGTGCAAATCTGGGGTCCAGTGACTTATGGAAGAGAGTCCACAGAAAGACTACTAATTACATATTTGTAATATTTAAAATTGAAAATAGGTTCTAATTGACCATGTTTTTGACACACAATCTGTATCCCTCCTCCTTCCTTATTTGCTGGCTAGTAAATTCCTGGAGTTTCTACATCAGAGACGTTTCCTTTCTGGAGAGGGACTTAGGGAATATGGTGAACTATAGACATTTTATTTGTTACACAAATTGAAAAGGGCATGCTTATACTTCCTTTACTCTCTGACCCCACTCTCTACTTTTTCTCTTTTTTTTTAGTATGACTTTAAACTTTGAATCAAGGTGGGTTTTGGAATCCAAGTGGCCCTTAGTGTAAGCTACATGAAAACAGGAATTTTTGTCTGTTTTATTTATGTTGTAATTCCTAGTGCCTAGAACACTGCCTGGTGCTAAGATCAAGAAATATTTGTTAAATGTTGAAATCCTGACACATGAAAACATTTCACTCACTGCTGTTTTGTTACACATTCAGAGGAAAGATAACCTGGCTGATGTCTCAGTATTGAGAATATTGTTTTTTATTTTTTGTTTCATGAATTGAGGAAATAAAATATTGTAGCAGGAAATCATACAATTAAAAGAGTGAATTATTGATAATTCTAATATTCTTTTTAAAAAATTAGTTATATCACTTAACTTTTGGTAATGAAAGCATTTTTTTTTCCTTCAAGGGAATATTCTTTGATTTAGTTAGCTGCTTAATGCTTCTGAAACTGGGGTTAAAAAAAGTTAATAAAATTCCAAGTTTTTTTTTCAATCCTCTGTCTGTTCTCCATATATGCACTGAAAAGATAAGGAAGTTTGGTTTGCATCAGAAATGTAAACTATAATATGTTTGACTTCTGAACATTTTGAATATGATATTTACTTCAGCACTAGTTATGACTGTTTTATAAAGTTGAATTAGCAGTTCACATGGTCTGGGTTCATGGAGTATTCCCTATGACTTTGACTAGCCTTCTTTATTTTAATAATATTAAATTCAAAAGTTATGAGAAGAGTTATACTGAAAAGAATCATTTCTGATTCTCATCCTCCCACTATTCAGTCTACTCTTTGGAGGCAACTGTTGGTGTCCAGTTTCTTGTTACCTTTCTAGAACTGTTATACACAGCCACAACTATGTTACTATACAGATTAAAAAAATACATGATGATATTCTATATTTTTCTTGTTGTTGCTTTGTTTCATTCAGTGCATCTTTGGCTAGCATTGCTTATCAGTACCTAGTGGTCCTGCAAAGCAGTCCTCGTTATTTATTCAACCTGTCCCTCTGTCAATGAGTATTTTGATTATTAACATTATCTTACTATAATAGCAACAGAACAAATCTTATAATGAATATTTTTGTGTGTACATTAGTTTTTGCGAGCACACCCCTAGGATAAATTCCTGGAAATGGGATTGCTAGGTCAAAGGCTGTATGGTTGAGAGCTATTTGTATTAACTTTTCTGTGAATTTTGCCCACTTTTCTATTGGATTGCTGCTCTTTTCCTTACTCATTTGTTTGGGTTGTGGTCCTTTTTTCATCAATTTGTAGATGCTTTCTAGATATGGGCATGATTTTTTGTCTCTGGGATTATTGTTATATTTTGCAGTTTGCTGTTTGCCTTATCACTTTACTTATGTTTTTCTCTTCTTTTTTTCTTAACCATGTACAATTAACTTTTTTTTAGTTAGTAATTTATCAGGGGTGTGTGTGTGTGTGTTTGTGTATGTGTGGCTTTTGACTTTTGACTTATAAAGGTCTGTCTCATGCTAAGATTATTTTTAAAAATATAATTTTCTAGTGCTTTTGTTGTGTTTGAACTTTTGATTCCTCTGCAATTGATTTTGCTGTTAAGACTCAAGGAAAAATCCTTATTCTTTTTTCCCTTATGTATTTAATCAGTTATCACATAACATTTATTAAATAATCTATCTTTACCCCAATGACAACTGGGCCATTTTTACTAAATTTCCATTCGACCCATTTCACTGTATCATCTACGTATTTGTGTATCAAGTATCACACTGTTTTAATTCTCTAAACTGTATAATATACTTAACCTGAAATAAAGAAATTCTTCATTGTAGCTGCGGATAAATGGTGAAAAATTAGAAGAACTCTTATCTGAAAGAGCTGTACAATTTCGGGCCATTCAACGCCGGCTATTAACAAGGTTCAAAGACAAAACACCTGCCCCCCTGCAACACCTGGACACCTTGCTAGATGGAACTTACAAGCAGGTAAGTATAATATCAGTGATAGTTTTCTACTACTGGATATAATTTTTTTTCTCACCCTAGAGTCATGTACCAGACTATCAAGATAAGGTATTTCTTTCCTATGTATTATGGAGCAGCAAATAGCACATAAGCTTTAGAGTCAGAATTTAAAGTCAAGCTCTGCCACTTTCTAATTATGTGATGTTGAGTAAATTAGATTAGATACATCCATATTTTACTTCCCAGGGTTGCTGTGAGGATTTTCCATCATTTATGTGAAGCAGCCAGCAGAATGTCAGGCAAAATAGTATATTCTAAATAAATAGTAGCTATTATGATTTGTGTTATTATTGGACAATTCTTAGTACATCTCATAATTATCATCATAATTCTCAAATTGTCTTACAGAGCAATTGGATTACGCTTCTAGTTTTATGTCAGTTGATGTTTTGAGTTGGATTTCTTTCTTTAAAATTTATTTTATTGAAGTATAGTTGACTTACAGTGTTGTGTTAATTTCTGCTGTACAGCAAAGTGATTCAGTTATACATGTATATATTCTTTTTCATATTCTTTTCCATTATGGCTTATCACAGTATATTGAATATATTTCCCTGTGCTGTACAGTGGGACCTTATTGTTTATGCACTGTATATATAATAGTTAGCATCTGCTAATCCCAAACTCCCAATCCATCCCCCTCACCTACCTTCCCCCTTGGCAACCAAAAGTCTATTGCCTATGTCTGTGAGTCTCTTTCATAGATAAGTTTGTTTGTGTCGTATTTTAGATCCCACATACAGGTGATATCATATGGTGTTTGTCTGTCTTTCACTTTCTGACTTACTTCACCTAGTATGATAATCTCCAAGTCCATCCATGTTGCTGTAATGGCATTATTTCATTCATATTAATGGCTGAGTAGTATTCCATTGTGTGTATGTACCACATCTTCTTTATCTATTCATCTGTTGTTGGACATTTAGGTTGTTTCCATGTCTTGGCTACTGTGAATAGTGCTATGAATATGGGGATGCATGTACCTTTTTGAAGTATAGTTTTGTCTGGATATATGTCTAGGAGTGGTATTGCTGGATCATATGGCAACTCTATTTTTAGTTTTTAAGGAACCTCATACTGTTTTCCATAGTGGCTGCACCAACTTACATTCCCACCAACATTGTAGGAGGATTCCCTTTTCGCCACACCCTCTCCAGCATTTGTTATTTGTAGACTTTTTAATGATGGCCATTCTGACCCGTGTGAGGTGGTATCTCCTTGTAGTTTTGATTTGCATTTCTCTAATAATTAGCGATGTTGAGCATCTTTTTATGTGCCTGTTGGCCATGAGCTGGAATTCTTAAATAGCCCCTTGTTCTAATACAAAAAGACTTTTCTTTCTCTTCCTGATTCTTCCTTCTGCCAGTGGTTTATCATTTGCATGACTCAGGTGATCTGAGTCTCACCCTTAAGGTATTATGTCTTCAAAAACTATTTCAAAATTATCATCTCAGGCTTGAAATTATAATTTTTACAATTGAAATTTCATGGGTAAGGCCCCTGCCAGTTCTGCTATAAAGAAGTCAGCTTTGAATAACTGCATTATGTCTTCTCATGTTTCTATACAGTATCACTGATCTGTTGCAAAATCAGTGTTGGTGATATGAATATTCTGTTGATTTTTTGATTGAATTTTTTTGTTGAGATCGTTTGTATTTCCATGCAGTTTTAACAAAAAATACAGCTAAATTTCGTGTGTTCTTTACCCACTTTCTTCCAGTGGTAGCATTTTGTAAAACTATAGTGTAATATCACAACCAAGATATTGACATTGAGAAAATCTGTAGATTTTATTCAGATTTCCACAGTTTTACTTATACTTATTTGTGAGTGTATTAAGTTCTATATTAAGTTTTATCACACATGCAGGTTTTTTGTATCCACCACCACATTCAAGATACCGAGCAGCTCCATCACAGGAGACTCCCTCATCTTGCCTTTTATTAACAGAACTCCCCTCCCGACCACTGCTCTCCTTTACCACATGCTGTTGTTTTTGAAAGAATGAATCAGGTATTTTTTTTCATAGTTAGTTTTTCTAGAGAAAGGAAAAATAGCTTACTATGTAAACATCAATAAATGTATTGATAAATACATTTGCTTCTTGAAATTTTCATGGTTATTTGAAAATTAGTAGCATTTTGAGGGACAGTCTATAGCAACAGTGGGTTATTGGAAAGAACATTGGGCTTGAAGTCCAGAGATCCCAGTTCTGTCACTTATTAGCTGTGTGGCTCTTGGCAATTCCCTTACCTTCCCAGAACTTCAGTTTCTTTCCATAAAATGGAATAAATACTCACTGCGTTGTTACAAAGATTCAATTCCATAATGGATGTAGAAATGCTTGGTAAATTGTTCTGCAAGTATAGACTGCCAATTTTTTTTGTGCTAGAGCATTTCTGTGACTCCTAGGTCAGTAGGCACTAATGCTCTTTGTGTTCCAGACTTTTTTTCTCTCTTTGGTTTACTTTTTGTTTTGGTTTGTTTTTCATTTTCTTTCTTTTTTTCCTCCTTATTCTTCTTCATATCTCTTTGATGACCTATCTCATTCTTAGGCTTCCTGCCACATGTGCACTTGGGGCTGAAGAAACACTGAATCTTGTCTTTAATGGTGCTATATCTTCCTGCGGACACAGTGGCATAGGGGTCTTTAAAGGGGTTTGATGAGGATGCTTGATTTAATGCTTTCCATATTTTCTATATAGCAAGACTTTCTTTGTCTTGTATACATCTACGTTCTGAGGTTTATTTTTTTCTGCTTAACCCCAGGGTTGGGTTTTTCCATAATTTGTAATATAGACTAGATGATCAAAACCATAGATTTTCACTTGAATCTGTGTTAAGTCTCCATTCTTTTTAGATCAAAAAAGAGAATGAACAAGTTTTTGAAAGAGAAATATGAATACTATAAGAATTTTGACTTAGTTTTAATGCAATTTTCTACTCAATTTTATTATATATATTAAGATTATACACAATGCTGTGTTCCTGAACTTCGTTCTTTATCATCTTCTCAGAAATATAATCACTTTTGTATGTTTTTGTGTCTTTCTAGACATTCAGAACATTCAAAAACAAAAAGTTGTTTTGTGAGGCTAAAAAATTCATAAATAGTATCATACTATATGTATTAGTCTTCCTCTCTTTTCTTTTTCTTCCAACAGTATGTACTGGAGCTTTTCCCATATTGTGTAGATCTACTTCTCTATTTTTAATGGCTGCATAGTATTCTATAATATGGACATTCTGTAGTCTGAACAAACCACAGTTTATTGAAGGATAAATCTAAAAAATAATTTTAATGCTGAGTCTAACACTGAGAAAAATCCCTTTTAAATAATTCTTTTGTGACTAGACAGGTGTATGACATACCTCGTTTTCACATACCTTTTTTTTAGCGTATTTATCTTCATACTTTACCTGGGTAGGGGGCAAATTACTTGGATGATTTACTTGGCAAATTAGCCAAGTCCATGAAATAATGATTTGTGCTAGAGCCTGCTCTTACTCTCCGTGGCGTAACACCATTGCATGAGTGTCACTAGATTTTTAAAGTGTTTTCCTAATGTATCAGTTTAAAATTAGGCCTGCTCCCTGTGTGGAGTCCTTGTTTTCTCATGAGTAAAGGGCTTTTAATTTTCTGCTAGTCCTTCTGTGGATCTTAGTGCCACTTTAGTTTTATCAGGTACAGTTGGATAAGCATTTTGAGCTGTGCAGTAATAAATTTACTTTCTATCCATTTATCATCAGCCATCTGGAAGATGCTCTATTGTCATCATTTAATGAAGTGGTGATAATTGGTTTATGTGAAAATAGAAGCAGAAGTTAGTATCCTCCTAAAACAATTGTGTAAACTCTCTGAAGACAGGGACCTTTTTTTCTTTTGTCTTATTCACTACTATATTCTCAGCACATTTCTTGCTGCATTATAGGCATTTAATAAACATTTGTTCTAAGAATGAATGCTTTCTTGCCACTAAGATAATTTCTTAAAACTAGATGTCTTTGATAAGGGCAAGCCTACAAACAGAGCAGCAGAGAATTCTTTCAGTTCAGGCTCATGAGTCATTAGGATGATTTATTCTAAAATTCTCAAAAGCCACTAAAAAATCGAAACTCCTTCTCTCTTCCTGAATAATATTGTTGGAAGACTCAGGTAAACTGTCATAGCTAGGAAGGTTTTATCTTTGCAAATTCTTGACTAAAGAAATCTTTTCTATTCTTTTTTTATGAGTAAGTGTGTGCCAAAGTTAAATATGAAATGATCATCTGTTGAAATATGTCAATGCAGATACAGAGGTTAAATTTCATCATATTGTAAGTATAATGAGAATTTCATCATATTCTAAGTATAATGAGAATTATTTGACATTTTTCGGTATTAATACCTGTCCAGAAGCATGAAAGGTTTGATTGTCTTCATTTTCCATTTACATAATTGTTGAGTTCTTCCTCTTGGAAGCAAAATTTCTTTCATAAAATGTATCATTTGAACAGTGAGGATAGGATGTAGAAATATAGAACTGAGGAAGTTTGGAGGTCTTATGGGTGCTAGATGTCCAGGAACTGCTATCAATTCCAATAAAGTCCTTAGGACAAACTGAAAGTGAATCCCAAGTTCCTTCGTATATGAATGATTAAGCATTGCTGAGTTGGCTGTAATGTGAAATAGTTGGTATGGTATATTTATTCATGTAATAGAGTTAGCGATGGTACATTTGTAGGTTCTGAGGTCAAAGTTTGACTTACTACCTCTTCACTCAGTAATGGTAGCTATTGTTATTTAGGAACCGAAAAGTCAGTGTACCAGGTACAGAAGTAGATGAGACCTGGGTGGCAGGCAGTATGGCTTCTGTGCCCTTGGTGTTTAGCAGAAACTCTGGGTACTACTAGTGAGGCCAGTGAAGTGGGTCTCCAATCTTCAAATGACTTGGGATGTAGGTACCTTTGAATCTGGTCCAGCAAGGGCCTGTTAGAGAAAGCCACTGCTTCGAAGGTTGCTGTAAGATATCCAACATTGTTTCCTTTAAATGCATGCTAATAAATGCTCTGGGATGTGAAGTGGCATATCTGACATCCTATAATAATGATTAAGAACTTGTATTCCAGTCCTGGCTGTGTGACCCTGGGCAAATTGCTTAAACAAAAGTAAAACCAAAACCCTTCCTAAACCTCAGTTTTCCCATGTGTAGAATGGTGCCTCCTTCATTGGGTTGTTGTGAGGACTGAAATGTGTAAACACATAAACTGCTTAGAATAGTGCTTGGAACACAATAAGCTCTCAACAAATGTTAACTGCAGTTCTGGGGACAGTTTTTCATCTTTATTTGACTAATAAGTTATGCCGTCTCAAAAATGGTGCTATTTATTGATCATAAAAAAGAGGTTATAATACATCATCTTTCTGAAACTTTGCTATCTGTCAATATTACAAATCTAGATCTCAGCCAAGAATCAGGAAGATCATGTATCCTCAGGGGCATTCTCAAACTCCTCTAGCATACCTGCCTTGGGTGTTTGGTTCCAGAGAGAATACCAAAAGGAAAGGGGCATCAGGATCATAAGGTCAAGTGGCCGTCTTCCCCAAATCCCTGATGTTTCATCTGGATGTATTCTTAGAAGGAAAATTGCTCAATCAAAAAATATTTCTTGCTCACACACACACACCACTCACACACACACACACATACACGTATGTATTGCTTAGCAAAAATGTACTGAATTATAGTTCCATTGGCAATATATAAAAATGTCTATTTTCTAGGTATTATTGTTTTGATGTTTACAATTCTTCACTGAAAAGATAATTTGACTATTATTTTAATCTTCCTTTCTTTGCTTACCAGTGAGGATGACCATTTAAAAAATGTTAATTGGTCATTTATCTTTCTTCTTTTGTGATTTACATATGTAAAACCTTTTGTTCAATTGTATATCAGGTAGTTCAGCTTTTTCTAGTTATTTTGTGTCTATTAAGAGTGGCAATCTTTTAGCATACTTTTATCAAGCATAAAAAATACTTTGTGTGTGTAAGGAATGCAGTCTCTCCCTTCATATATAAAAGAAGTTTTACCAATTTGTCATTTGCCTTTTATTTTTATTTATAATGTATTTCAGATAAGTAAAATTTATAAGGTATTTACCTAGTAAAATCTATTCATCTTTTTTCCTTTAGGTTTCTCTGTCTAGGAAAGTCTTCCTATGCCAAGAGTACATAAATATCAACCCATAATTTAACATTTTTATGCTATCATTCTTTATATATACCTTTTTAATCCATCTGGAATGTATTATGAAATTTAGTGGGTATCTAATCTCCTTGCCAAAAATGGTGAGCTAGTTGTCTCAGCCCCTGTTTATTGCATAATCCATTTTTCTTTTACTGAGCTGAAATACTACTTGTATCATTTAACAATTTTGCTGTATGGCAAACTACCCCAAACCTTAGTGGTTTTAAACAACAACAATTCATTATTGTTCATGAGTCTCTGAATCAGCTGGGCAGTTCTGTTGACCTGGGCCATGGTTGGCTGTTCTTGTTTGAATTCATTCATGTGTCTCTGGTTAGCTGGTTGCTTACCTAGGGACTGGATGGCCTAGGATGTACTTACTCACATATTTGGCATTTGGCTCACAATTAGATGGGGTGATTGTGCCACATGTCTCTGCTGTGTAGCAGGCTGGCCTGGGATTGTTCACATGATGGCTATAGGTCCTAATGCACAAGTACTCTTCAAACCTCTGCCTGTGCCATGTCTCTAACTCCCCATTAGTTTTGACCAACTCAGATCAAAGGATTGGTAGACTCTGCCTCTTTGTTGAAGGAGTAGAGAATTGTGGGCATTTTTACAATGTACCCTAATTCTAAATTAGCATATACTAAATTAACAAAGTGTTTTAAAAGATAATTTTTTTTCAACCTTTCCTAATCCTTGAACTTAGGTTTTCTATACTTTTAACTTTGAAACCTAAATTTTTGTAATTAAAATTTTATTAATTCATAATCATTTGTGGTCTATGGATTCTAAAGATAATTTCTCTTACAATTAATTAGATTTGTCAAGAGTTATTTAAAGCAAACAGAGCATCTGTGCTGTTTTCAGGCTAGTGGGACTGCCTGAATACTTGCCTATGTGCTTAGTTATGGTCAGTTGTTTTGGGGATGGAATCTTTATCTAGTCTCCTTGTAGGTCCCCACCATAGTCCTGTTCAGAGTGGGCTTTCTGGGTGTGTGATCTATGCAGTCACAGAGCCCTGTGTTTGCTTGAATGCTCTGTGGTAGCCATCTTGAAATTCTTAATACTTTTTGAACCAAAGGCCCCATATTTTCATTTTGCTCTGGGCCCCTCAAATACTGTCGGTGATTCTTGCCCTGTTGGGATACTAATTTCTAATGAGTAGAACAAGGTAATTGGGAATTCAAATACAGAATAGAATTCAAAGACATACTGGTTTTATTACCACTACCCCAAAACCACCTGTAAGTTTCTCCAAAGATGAACAAAAAGGGATGCACTGGGCGTCAATGAACTGCTCTGAATAGCTCAAAAGCTCCTTTCTGGGAAAGGCATCTTGGTTAACTGACAATGAAGTGACAAGGATTATCTCACTTAAGAATATCATCCTGCAATTAGTTGTCTCTAGGCATGTTGTGGGTGGCAGCCTCTTTTTAGATTTCCAACCTGTGGGTCACTGGGTTCAAGATGCACTATGAATAGTTATGAGTTTTGGTCCACAAAGGGTTCAGACAACCACTTTTCTCCTGTTTTTAACTGCAAGTTTTTTGTTGTATCCTGTGTCTTTGATTGGATAGGAACCCCAAAACCACAGTACCACATTATAATTTTAATAGCATGTTTCCTACCATTACATCAGACTTCACTGGAGGCATCTACCAAGCACCCTTTACTGAGGTCGTCCTATGGCTGAGGCAAGGAGAGAGGACTAGGACTATCAGTCCGGGAAAAGCATCTCACGATTCTTACATGGGAAGGATCTGAATTCCAGTGAATGAGGATTTTACAGTTGCTCACCACAATTTCTATAATTTATTCTAGAATTTTGGAAAAAAAGTCTTACTTTTTGAAAGAACTTTCACCTTTACTTCTAGCTCTAGAGGCATAATATTGAAAGAAAAACAACTATGTCAAGAATTTCTTTTTTTTTTCAGCAGTTAGAAACCTAAATTTCCTCATTTGGATAATTGGAATACTACTTTGTCAACCACCTGAATATATTTTTGGAGGACCTAAGAAAGAAAGTATGGGAAGAGAAGGGAAATTCAGGCTTATTGAGCATCTGTTGAGTCTGAGGCACATTTCATTTATTATTTCATTTAATACTCACAATCATCTTGTGAGAGTGGCATTCCTGTTTCCATTTAATGGATGAGGGACTTGAGACTTAGAGCAGGGTGAAACCACTTGCTCAGTGTTACACAGACATTAAGCCATCTATTCCAAAGGCTATGTTTTAGTATGTCACTTGGCATTTTTACTTCAATTATTGCTAGCTGGGACATAGACATCATAGGTTTTGTTTAGCAAAACTACAGTGAGGTTGAAGAAAAAGGAGATTTGTGCAAAATATTTGTATATATTCATAGTGTGTATATGTATACATTCATGGTCATCCAATATTCATTGTGTGTGCGCCTACAGAAAGTAACAGAATCTTCTGGAGGGTTCCGCAAAGTGTGTATTACATCTGAAACTTGGATATCAGAGGAAGAGGCGAATTTGTTAATTTAATTGATACTGAAGTTCAGTTTCTTTGCCATCAAACGCTAGTGCTTATTGCAACTGGCAGAAAAGCTTTGGAAAATAAGTTCTCTTTGATGTTATAAAATTTTCACGTGTATTTGTTTGTCAAAGCAGGACTGACTGGTTGAATTGAAATGGGGAAATTTAGACTTACCCTATGGTTTGGCTTGTGTTTTGATGCTTTTAAGTGTAACAAGATTTTTTTTTTTCTCCTCTTGAACACTGAGCCTCTGTTGTAACAGAGGAAAAGTGTTTACTAGTCAAAAGTTTAATTGTGTCAAATGACATATGTGTGATGTAATCACTGATAGTCATTAATGTTCAAGAAAGGCACTTGGCTGATTTTTCTCTTCTGCAAAGAGAGGCTGTATTAGGCATAATTTTAAACAGAGATCTTGTGGTTTGGAGTTTGCTATTTGTTACTTTTTCTGTACTTAAAACTTCCTTTCACTCTGTTTATTTGTGTTGTATTAATATATAAAAATCATTTTAAGTCATGCAAAAATCTAAGAGCTTTTTGGTCCATGGCTTTTTAAATGAGCGTGATTTTGGCTAACACAAAGGAATATGTGATGAAACCATTCAGAAGCCTTCTTTCCTCTTTGCATTGGCAAGTGAAAAACAATATGCTGATAGATTGAGAAGGAAGTATCAGGGATTTAATGATATTGCTGCATTTGTTTTCCTTATAACCACTTAAGAGCTATGAAGAAGTTCTTTCTCTTCCCAAGGAGATAGAATAAACAGATGATAAAGGGAGCACAGAAAACTGTAACCATATGTTTGGGGATGAATGGGAGAGGTAAGTTAAAAAAAAAAGATGGGATGGCAGTAAGAAAATGGAGTTTGCATGTTTTCACCCCATAATTCTATTCTTGGATGTTTATCTAAGAAAATAGTTCACAAAGGAAAGAAAATACATTCGTCAAGTTGTTCATTTACAATATTAATCACCTTTGCAAGAAATTATAAATCAGCTTTCTATAGTTGGAAAATGATTAGATTTATTGTAGTACTATCATTTGATATATCATTTCTTATCATTTTATCTCATTATTTTAAAAACTGGAATAATATATTTTAAATAATTGAAAAAAAGCAGATTAGTATATAGTAAGTTACAAATAGATATATCTATGATAGACGAATGTGCAAAATTTGGAAAGAATACAAAAAATTGAAAATGTCATATGTTTGTTTTAGATGACTAAATTCTTAAATAATTAAAAAATATTGTTATCATAATTTGATAAGCATGAAATATTTTTTTCACAATATGTGAATATATTTAACATTGCTGAACTGTACACTTAAAAATACTTAAGATGGTAAATTTTATGTTCTGTTTTACCACAATTTATAAAATAATAACTTTTTGAAAAATGAGATGTGATCAGAAACTCCTTGGTTTTCTCTCCTGTATGTATCTTATAAACTTATTTCTCTGGTCTCCTACTGTTTCGAACTTTGGGTTATCATTGCATATGTGAGTTAGTTTATTCCTATTCACTCAAAAGAGAGCAATTAGATAACTGGGTGGTATGTTTGAATGAATATATGAATAAGGGTGGGTGTTGTCTTGCTCTATCTGACCCTAAACTCTCCAGTTCCTCAGCCAGATTGGAGAAGCATACAAAGCTCTTTCAAAATGATGTCAATTTTTCTTCATCCAGGTCAGAGTGCAATAGAATACAGTCTCCAAGGTGTGTTTGTTTTAAGCATATCACTGGTATATTCAATATATGTATGTGGCTATATAGAAATATAGCCCAACAGAAACATACCTCAAGGTACAAATATAAGCCATATATGTAATTTTTAATTTTCTAGTAGCTACATTAAAAAAGTAAAATGAAACAAGTGAACTTAATTTTGATGTGTTTTATTTAACCCTATATATCTAAAATATTATCATTTCAACAGGTAATCAAATAAAAATTATTAGTGATATATTTAATACTTTTTCCACAGTAAGTCTTTAAAACATGGTTTATTTTACACTTGCAGCACATTTCAAGTGCTGAATAGTCACATGTGGCTAGTGGCTGCCTTAGTGAACATTACAGTTCTAGCTACAGATAATTGTCAACTCATAATTTTATATTGTTTCTCATAATGTCTCTTTTCTTGATTTTTTTCTTTCCTTTAGTCCCTTTAAATTCTTGTTCATGATAAGACTATCATTGACCATTGATTTTCCCTCACTCAATGTGAATAGCAGGCAATGGGAAGCACTTAGATTGTTACAGGACTACCAGGAACCTTTGCTTACATAAACCATGCCTTCAGGTATTGTTTTAAAAAAAAAGCACCAAAAACATCAAATTTTGTGTCAACAGATTTGGGTTCCAGTTCCAGCTCTCTCTCCCTCTGACTTTGGATGTGCCACTTAACCTCTCTAAGCCTTGCACATCCTTAGGACCCTTTTGAGCAGCATCCAGCATGGGGCTTATCATCTAGTAAAATTCCCAATAAATATTTATTGTGCTGTGTAATGGTTAGGGCAAGGATTTAGAATCTTAAGTTTCCATTAGTACAGAATTTCAGAAACAAATGGGGCCTTTGGGGTCAACTAGTACCAGCCCCTAGAGTGCCATGTGGTTGTTGGCCAGTCATTGTTTGGTAGACGCTAATGCTAGTGATCTAAGTTATAGGGCTTTGTGAGACTGAGTTAGTTTTCAAACAAAATACATAAGTGCAAAGTATTATTATAAATTGGAGCTATACTTCCCTGGATTTAGGTATATAATGGTAATTGACATTAATGTGGGTTGTATGTAAATCAAGGGGAGAACAGATCTATTAGTGTATAAAAAAACATTCTACTTCTAATATCTGTCTGGTATGCTTTACTTCCCTGGGGCATATGTGTTTTTTATAAATTGAATGCATACTTCTTTATCTTCTTGTTGTTCAGTCAGTTTGGAGTTTTCTGCTTGCTAGTGTTAGTTTGAACATCTCCTAGGTTGTAATTTCAGTATTTGGTTTTTATTTTGGCAAATTTACCAGATCCAGAAATGTGATATTTGTCTGGTATAAAGCATTCTAAGCCAAAAGTAATCAGGGGTACTCTCTTGTGCTAATATTTCGTTCTACTTGTTGTTTGATCTTTTAAAAAAAATTAGTCCTTTGACATACACTCAGAAGCAAGATGTTTCTAATATTACAATAAAACAATTAGCGGGTCCATTATAAGGAAATGAAAATCTTATCTTTTTATGTCAGTGATGAGAGAAAAATATATAAGTGGTCTCCAATTATCTGTAATTGTATGAGGTTTTCTTTCATTTATGTTATCTATCTTCCTGTTTAATCCCATCTAGCACAATTATTCCTTTTGTATTAGTTTTCTGTAAATGGAGTTCTGAATGGTTTGAATTGTGAATTAACAATGATCACAATCACAACCCTCCTCTCCACCTTCCTTCTCTTCCCTGCCTTTCTCTTTCTCTTTAAATAAAGAGTGGCAAATACAGTTTCCTGGAGAGATTATTTTATGAGCTTTCTTAGCAAAAGAAAAAGATGTATGGTCTTTATAAGAGTATCTATGAACAGCTGAATAATTATATCAATCTGATGTGTTTCTCTGTATATTAATAAGTAGAGGGCTAATAGTTCACTGAAAGTATAAAATGTAACTGAGGATAAATTGAGGTGATATATTTTTAAAAAGATATTTTTGTACCCTGCAGTGTTTAACAGGAAGAGCTTTGAAGTCTGATTATCTGGGTTCATTTCTTGACTTTGCAATTTACTGTGTGTCCATGAGCAAATTGCTTATTATTTCTGTGCTTCAGTTTTCCTACCTCCTAGTTCATAGGGTGCAGTGAGGATGTAATGTGCTAAACCATAAAAATATTGCTGTTTCTAAAGAAAAAAAGATCAAAAAGATTATTTAAAAATAAGAGCAAGGAAGAAAATACTAAGAATTAGAGCAAAAATCTGTTCACCATTTTGCTACTAGTGTTCTCTTGTAGATTATCAGGAGTGGAATTGCAGTCATATGGTGAATTTACTGTTTAACTTTCTATGAAATTCACAAACTCTTTTCCTCAGAGTTGTGTTTGTATCACTTTATTCCCACCAGCAATGTATGAAGGTTCCAGTTTCTCCACATGGTCATCAGCACTTGTTATTCTTTTTTTTTTTTTTTTAACTATAGGCATTCCAGTGGGTATCTCTTTATGATTTTAATTTACATTCTTCCTAATGACTAATTATGTTGAGCATCGTTTCATTTGCTTATTAGACTATTCTCTTTTGATCAAATTTACCCTATACTTTTCTTCCATTATGCCTGTTCTTATGCTATTCTTACTACCTGAACCTTATCTTTTTTTCCCCATTTTCTTTTTTGGAAGATTCCTACAAAGTCCATCTTTTTTGAAGCCTTTCCTTATTTCATCTTGCCATTTCCAGTTATCTATGATCTCTCCTTCTTTTAAACCTCAGGAGCACAATGATTAAAGCTCTGTTGTGTCATTTACTAATATTTTTTTGCCTGATATTATAGTTACCTGAGCATTGCCTCTTTTCTCCTAGTGATCTATAAGCTCTTGGATGACTGGGACTGTTTCTTTATTTACCTATCAGTGCACAAAAGAGTGACATACTGAGAGGAGTACTGCATGACTATTTGCCAGATACACTTGTGGAGAAAGGTGTATGTTAAAGAAGAGAGGCTTCTTTAGTTAGTCATAATGGCAGATAGGCTAAGTGGGCTGTTTCAGTCTGTGTCAGCTACAGCCAGAATGCTTCCTCTCTCACTTTGTTAGGATTATTCTTCAATTTATTTTCATGTTCCTGCTCTCTTTAGGGCGTGGATTTCACTACTGATCATCTCAAGTGATTTATTCCCTATGCCCATGAGTCTCTTGTTATAAATCGTTCCTTTGGGAAACCAACATCAGAACAGTATCTCTGTTCCTGCTGCCACTTGAAATTCATGCCTCCAAGCTCATTTTCCTAAATCCTACCTTCACCTTGGTCAGTCACCTCTCCCATTTCTCTTAGTCAGTCAGCAACCTCCTTGAGCCCATTATTCACCCCCTTCCTCTCACTCTCAGGAGACAACCTTAAATCCTATTTTGCCGGGAAGATTGAGGCCATCAGATAGGTCTCTCTTATTGTTTCATCAAGCCTCTAGAAACTTACCTACATCCATTTTCCTGTCTTCCTTCCTGTCTTAAAGGATGAGGTTCCTTCTTTTCTTCACTTGGCCCTTTTAACCTTCCACTAGCTTCTAGAATACTAACTTATCAGTCATTTATTCTGGATCTTATATTTTTGATCTCTCCCTCTCTCTATTCCTTCCCTACAGCTTATAAATATGCTGAAGTTTATTCCAACATAGATGTGCCTCCTGCAACTTTTGTTGGTGTTTCTCTTCTAGATGTAAGCCATCCTTCCTTTTCTCCTTTCACACACTTGCCTCATAAGAACTTTCTACTTTTATTTTCTCTACTCTCTCAACTCCCATTTCATGTATCCATCCATCTTTTCTATTGTGTTGAAAAAAACCCACATAATATGAACTCTATTCTATTAACAAAATTTTAAGTATACAGTATAGTTTTGTTAACTGCATGTACATTGTAATACTGCAGATCTCTAGAACTTTTATGTTTTGCTCTATACGTATTATACAGCAGCTCCTCATCACCCACCCACTCTAATCCTTGGCAATCACCGTTTGACTTTCTAGGAGTTTGATTACTTTAGATATCTCATTTAAGTGGAATCATGCAGTATTTGTTCTTCTGTGATTGGCATAATCACATAGCGTAAGTCCTCAAAGTTCATCCATCTTATCACAAATGGCAGAACTTTTTTCATTTTTATGGCTGAATAGTATTTCATTGTGTGTACATTTTCTTTATCCATTTAGATTGTTTCCATATCTTGGCTACTGTAAATAATACTGCAATGAACATGAGAGTGCAAGTATATCTTCAAGTTACTGATTTCAGTTCTTTTGGATAAATACTGGGAAGTGGGACTGCTGGATCATATGGCAGTTCTATTTTTAATTTTTTGAGTAACCTCCATACTGTTTTCCATAGTTGCTGTACCATTTTACATTCCTGTCGACAGTGTGCAGTGGTTCCAATTTTTCCACATCCTTGCCAACATTGTTATTTTCTTTTGTTTTTTTTTCGATAATGGCCATCCTAACAGGTGTTTATTATTGGATTGTAGGAGTTTCTTATATATTTGAGTTATTAGCCGCTTATTATATATATGGTTTGCAAATATTCTCTCCCATTCCATAGGTTGCCTTTTCACTCGATTATTTCTTTTGCTATGCAGAAGCTTATTAATTTGATATAGACCGACTCGTTTATTTTTGCTTTTGTTTCCTATGCTGTTAGTCTCATATCCAGGAAATCATTGCCAAGACCAGTGTTATGATAGAGCATGAATTGAACCTGTAGATTGCTTTGGATAGTATGGATGTTTTTAACAATATTGTGTTCCAATCCATGAACATGGGATGTCTTCCCAATTATTTGTGTCTTCTTTAATTATTCATCCACTTTTAATATGATTTATGCCTCTGCTGCTATTACTCTTGACCTTCTGATTGTCAAATCCATTAAATACTTTTTGGTTATAATATTACATGGTCTTTCTTCCATGTTTATTTCTGTTGTGTACTCCTGTTTTTTTGAAATATTTCCTGGCTGCTTTAATTATTAGCCATTCTTATGACCTTTTGTTCTTTGCTTTCCTCATAGGCTACTCTTCCTTCTCTTACCTTTAAATATTGATGTTCCACCTGATCTGCTGCTCTTCTCTCTAGACATACTCTCACTGTCTATGTGATTTCTATATTCCCTTATGGGACATTCTGATGTTTACTTATGTATAAAACTCTGTGTTAGAACTGTGAGTAGAGGAGTGATAAAAATTAACCAGAAGTAGTCTCTACCTTTTTTCATATTCAATGAATATATATTTCAACTGGAATATCTCATCCCATTAGACACACAAAAACATGTTCATGACCTTTTCAGTTGATTGCACATACCGCTGGTTTATGTTTGAGAAACACTGAGGATAGAGCAGAAAATAGGTCTGAGGACTGAGCCTGGTGGTCCTCCAACATTTAAGGCCTACTAAGTATTCTTTGTTCCTCCAGTGAATAGTCTAGACAAAAATGCTATTTAAAATTCTTTTGTCTACTTTTAAAAAATATATAATTTGACTTCTTGCTTTCTGTTGGATTTTGGACTACCATTTTCTGTTTCTTTCTTTTCCTGATTTGTAATAGCCCTGTTGACTCCTAATTTACTGGTTCTAGAGGTTTAGCAAACAGCTTACCAAGTTTTTTTGTTTGATATGTAATTAATACTGGTGAGTGCTAAGCAGGGGCCTCAAGTTCTTGTTAGTGTTTTATGTGAATTTGTTTTAGGGCATGGGCTTTATTTATGAATCCATTTTAGGAGTTCAGGTGTGTTCTCCCCTTACTCTCTCCACCCCCTCATAATTCTTATTATTGCTTTGGATGGATGACATTAATAGAGAATTGACATCTAGATAGCTGATATTTTATTGAATGTACATACCTTCCCACATATCTATATGCATACATACATTCTTTTAGTTTGTTATTGAATACAGAGGTTTTCACCCTTAGAAAATAAACTGAAAACAATTTCTAAAATTAGATACTATGTGATATACCATTATTTCCATAATGATATTCTTTGATGTTTCTGAATAAATACATATCAATTGCTCTAAAAGTCCTAGCCAGAAAAAAAAATGCTTTGTTAAATAACATAGTATTAATATAAAATTTGACATTTATTTAGTTGACACAAGATGAAATAAGTTATAACAACCTAGCGCTACTGGTATATATACTGGGCTAACCAAGTTTCCCACTCTTGGGGATTTCTTCTTCTGCTTGTGAAGCACTTCTACTGATTTAAAATGAATTGAATCTTTTCTTCTTGAAGCCACTCTTCGTTAGAAAGTTTCCCTTGAGGTTAAGGGATCCATATAGGTAAATAATCTGGCTGAGAATATCTGAATCGCTTTTAAACTTCAGGCAAGCTAAAGGCAATATTTGCTAATGAAGCTATTTTCTGTTTGTTTCTTTGTAACTTTTGGGTAGAGTGAAGTGATTTAGAGGTTGCCTTTGACATTAGTACCATTTAGGAAGTTTGAAACACATATTTTAAAAAAGACTTGTGTTGGAGTGTTTTTTTAACTTAAGAAAGAATATAAAATTATATAAGAAGTTAAATTTAGATTGTGCACATGTACAAGCAGACCACAGAAGAATTGAAAATTTTCCTTTTTTTTTTTTTTTTTTTTAAAAATCTGCCTCATATACCTCTAGTATAATGCAGGCCCTATGTATACATAAAGGAATAATTAAATACAGAAATGCAGCCTAGTTGTTAGCCAGAAAGGATGCCTGGAACATGTGGATAAACTTGGATATTTGTCTAATGTTAATTGGAATATTGGTTTTCAGTTGAAGATGCCAAATCTTCAGAAAAGTAATTGGATTTAGCTTCCTATTTAGCAAACTACTTCAAATCCCTGAAGTATGCCACATCCGAAACTAATTTTTCTTGACTGTATCAAGTTTAGTCATGAACAGAACAGGGTTGACAGTTTTTTAATATTTAAAATATTTCTTGACAGGGTTTCAACACTGTTGCTTGTCCACAAACCTTATTGTTAGGTTCAGTAACGACAGATGAAATCGTAGATTCTGTGGAAACTAGTTTTACAACTTAGCGAAACTATCTTCTTGAAATAAACCAATTAATTCTTTTCCTATACATTTAAATTTAAACTTATATTTTTGATCAAGTTTCAAGAAATAACTCAAAATGGTGTATTTCTTATTGCTTTTCATATATACGTTTATGTGTGCTTAGTTTAACTCCTTTAGATTCTGCCTAGGAAATGTATTTTGTGGTGATTCTTGATTCTCAAAAGTGTTATTGAGTATACAGATGTTTACTGTGATGTGTCAGAGTATTTGTAAGTAGTTAAAAATTCTTAGAAAGAATATCCTATTTGATCATTAAAATTCAGGGATTAAGAGATTCAGTTTAAGAGATTGCTTTATCATATAGTTATTGAGCAACTACTATGTATAGGTTTCTTTGTGATTGGAAGAGATGTATAAAGGTGTTTATAATCATACAAGCATGAGGAGCATGATTTACTTATACTGATGATAATTTTAAAGATAGACTAATATTACCTCATAGTCTAGTCTTTAGCCATTGAGGATGATCACTTTAATATTTGAAAAGATAAAATGGTGCCTTGGAGTGAAATATGAACAGATGCATTATATATAATTTTTAATTAAAATATATTATGAAAATGATGAAAATTATCTTAATTGCTATTAACAGTGATTATTAGGAGCTATATAGCTCAACAATAGGTTATTCTAATGTATTTTTTGTTCTATGACCCATCTTGTTAGGATAAATTTATGGTCATGCTTCCATGTAATTTTTCTCCCAGCAGATGAATACTATACATTTCAGTTGAAGTAGATTTGCAGTCTGTTTTTAGTTTGTCTTCAGGGTAGAATTAACTTCCAGACCTAACATTGTTCACTACTGTGCCCCATCACCTAGCATAGAGCCTAGTGTGGCACATAGAAGATGCTCAGTACATATTTGTTGAGCTTAATGGTTCTGCACCCAGAGCAGCTGCCCTTTCTTCAGGGAGCTTCTGAAGGCATGCCCTCTGTCTCTGCCAATAATTTTTCTGGGTCCAGGATATTATTTAGCTAATGAGATATGCACTTTATAACTTGTATATTTTAGACCTACGTTTATTGTTCCCACGCCTGGAGTTGAACAGCATTGCAGGTACTATGGGCAATGCTATTAATCCTCATATTGTGTTTTAACTATTGAGTTGTTTCAGGACTCTGTTTTGTCACCGGAATTTTTATGATCCCTTTGTGCTTAAAAAGCAATTATCATCTTGAAACAAGAATAGGCTCCATCGTGTTTCTAATGTTAAGCTGAAAATGTTTGAAAGGTTTATACTGTATATCATGTGAAGTAAATTATTTTTTACATCCCAGTTAGGTTTACAGTTCTTTTTTAAACATATTTTTCATGAGCCTATATCATAGGTTCAGATGAAGTACTTTTCTTTCCAAATTTTGGTTTCTAATATGATAGCACTCTCCTTGAGTTTGGCTTTTACTCTTAAAATAAAATTTTTTCCCCATAAAATTTTGAAAGCTGATGACTGCAATGTTTGATATCCTTTAATGGGGAATGTTAGGTAGTAATTGGATACTTGGAACCTAGAAAAAGGGTCATTTTTTGCTATGAATTAGTTTGTCTGAACTCCTCACAGTCAACACTAGGTGATGCGTTAAATGACAGTTCCTCTACCTTTCTATCAAGTATGTGCAGATAAAGTATGTTTTAATAGTAAGTGTGTGAAAAACCAGGCATTCCTACAACTCTTGGTGCCTGAGAAAACTCACAGGCTCGCTTCTATTCTCACTCATTATAACTTTCAGCTTTGTCAAGGTAGACAAAGCTGTTGGACCCATGAATGATGATTTACTTAACCATGCCCTTATTAAAACTTAGGTTGATTTTAATTTTTTTATTGAGCATCATTTTTTTTTCTAAATGAAGGTTTCTTTTATTTAGATTTCTATAATAGTAATTACCAGGTCAAAGAACAGGAACTTTTTAAGACTTTAAATGACCAGATTATTGCTAATTTTATGGCTGATAGTGCCACCAGAAGCAGAGAAAGTACAAGGGTGATTATTTATTCCCTGACCGTATCTTCACTGGAAAGTACGTCGGCATCACTCTTTGCAGACTGCCTTACAGGGAATTACCAAAAGAATGTGTTCACGTGGTCCTGTCTTAGAAGACCACCCAGCCCAGTTGGAGAAAGCAAAGAGTTATATATGGAAACAAACATGGAATACTAGCATGAAGAGCTAAAAATAGGGGCTGGCCATTGACCCCTTGCTTATGGGGATTTAAAAAACCAAGCCAAACAAAAACTCAGCTTCCCAGAGTGGACTGAGAAAGAGGCAGCATGTGAGTGCATCTGCAGTCTTGTTTTATTTGGGGAGTTAAATCAATTAGTAGTAATTTCTCTGACTGCTTCAGGCCTACAAATATACAGGAGAAAAAAGCGGAAATGACACAAAAGGGTGGTAAGCAGTGATTGACTTTTGAATGGATTATGTAGTGAAATGAGTTAAAATTATACCCACAAAGAAAATTTTTACAAGTCTCTTTCAAAACAATCAGAAATACTTTTAATTTTATGTACTTAAAAATTTTTTTTAAAGAATTACATTAAATACTATCATGGTAGAAAATTTGTAAAATTCAAAGAAATGCAACACACAAAAATGAAAATGAAAAACCCGTAATTCCCTGTAAAAATATTCTTTCTCTTTCTCTGTGTGTATACATGTGTGCAGTATTTTCAAAATTGGTGTCATTATATAAAAGATATGTTTGTAATCCTATTTTTTCCCTCAATTTCATCTCAGGATTATTTTTCATGTCATAAATATTATTATAACATCTTATTTAATGCTACATAGTGTGGCTATGTCAAAATTTAATTTAACCAGTTTTCTAGTGTTGGATAATTTGGTTGCTTTGGTGACTTTGTTTCTATAAATAATGCTACAGTAAACTTCTTTGGGGATAAAACTTGGTATATTCATGACCATTTCCTCAGAATAAATTTCTACCTGTGAAATTGCAGGGCCAAGGTCCATGTGTATTTGTAAAGGCTTCTAATATATGTTTTCCTTAAAAAATGTTGTATCCGTTTACTCTCCCTCCAGCAGCATATGAGAAAATCTACTTCTTGGCATCTCTGTCAACATTGGGAATTATCATGAAAAAAAAAGTCTTTGCCAGTTTTATCGATGAAAATGGTGTCTTTTAATTTGAGTTTGAGTTTATAGTGTTGTGAGGCCTTGTTCCTGATCTCTGTCAGCATTTGAGATGAGCTAGTTCTTCTTTCATGTCTAATGTTGGAAGTGGAGATTAAAGTACAGAACTCCCATCCAGTTCTCAGTTTCTAAGTGGTTTTATCTAATAGTTTGTCTCTGGGCCTCAGAGTGGTATCTTCTTTTACATGTGCTTTCTGAACTCAAGAAATATGGAAATAACTGTGGTTCTCAGTTTGTATTTCTGTGAGGTTTCCTCCTGCTTTTGGTTCTTTGCCCACAGCACTTTTTTTTTTTTAATCATTCCTTTGATCTTTCGATGTTTTTTTTTTTTCAAGCTCTTTATTGGAAAATAATTGTTTTACACTCTTGTACCAGCTTTTGAGGTACACCAAAGTGAATCAGCTGTATTTATACATATATCCCCATATCCCATCCCTCCTGCAACTCCCTCCTGCTCTCCCTGTCCTGGCTCTCTAAGGCATCACCCATCATCGAGTTGATCTCTCTTTGTTATACAGCAACTTCCCACTAGCTATCTATTTTACATTTGTTAGTGTATATATGTCTATGCTACTCTCTCACTTCGTCCTAGATTCCCCTTTGTCCCCCGGCCCCCCCGCCCCAACCCCATGTCCTCCAGTCCATTCTCTACATCTGCATCCTTATTCTTGCCCTGTCACTGGGTTCATCAGTACCATTTTTTTTTTTTTTTAGATTCTGTATATATGAGTTAGCATACAGTATTTATGTTTCTCTTTCTGGCTGACTTCACTCTGTATGACAGACTCTAGGTCTATCCACCTCATTACATATAGCTCCATTCCATTCCTTTTTATGGCTGAGTAATATTCCATTGTATATATATGCCACATCTTCTTTATCCATTCATCTGTTGATGGGCATTTAGGTTGCTTCCATGTCCTGGCTATTGTAAATAGTGCTGCAATGAACATTATGGTACATGTTTCTTTTAGGATTATGGTTTTCTCTGGGTATATGCCCAGTAGTGGGATTACTGGATCATATGGTAGTTCTATTTGTAGTTTTTTAAGGGACCTCCAAACTGTTTTCCATAGTGGCTGTACCAACTTACATTCCCACCAACAGTGCAGGAGAGTTCCCTTTTCTCCACACCCTCTCCAACATTTATTGTTTCTAGATTTTTTGATGATGGCCATTCTGACTGGTGTGAGGTGATACCCCATTGTGGCTTTGACTTGCATTTCTCTGATGATTAGTGACGTTGAGCATCTTTTCATGTGTTTGTCGGCCATCTGTATGTCTTCTTTGGAGAAATGTCTATTTAGGTCTTCCACCCTACCCACAGCACTTTTTAATGGAACATTTTACAAAACATATTTTTACTTCAAATTGCGACTCTAAGTCTGTCCCTTTCTCAGATTTAGCCTTAGACTTTATCTCCCCTCCTCTTACCCCAAGAAGCCTACCACCACAGTCACTTGTTTTCCAAAATGTATCAGTGGGACACTAAGATTTCAGTGGAGCCTATTGGGCAATCAAGATAAAGGGTGAGAAGTCAGCCTTCATTCCAGAGTACCTCAGTTTTATTTTTTTTAGGTATTGGGGTTCACTTAGGATTTCAAGTTTTTAAAAGCTTGAAAACATTGCCCTAGTTATTCAAGTTTTTCTAAGTTAGAGAGGGCCTTTGAGGCTACCTGTTCAGCCTCCGCTTGTTGTATACCTAATTTACAGCTTTTGTAGTTTTGCTTGAATACTCCCAAAGAAGCAAAGTGCTCTCTCCCACTTTCCTCTCTTTTGCCTTTTGGAAGGAACAGCATAGGAATAGATCATCCTCTCTTCTTGATCAGAGATTAGAATCGGCTCACTCAGTGTTTTTATTGAAACATTTATTGGTTGCCAAAATTAAAAGCCAGGGAACTTTACATTTAAAAAATTGACTTTTGATTTCTCTTGAAAAATCAGAAGTCCTAGGCACACTGGGCTTGCATTTGCCTGTGGTGTCTATCTGGCTGTCCTCTTCATGCTTGGTAACCCTTATCAGTGGTATTGTCTCCTGACACTGAGACAGAGGGTCAATTACCATTTATCAAGTTTGTGCTGCCTTTTTTTTTTCATATTATAAACTTAAAAGGAAAGGGAAATTGTTTTTTTACCTACATTTGCAAAAATTAGAAAAATGAATGGTAGACTGAGAAATTATGTACACTTTAGGGTTCAAAACACTACACTGACTAGTACAGATTCCAGGGGGCCTGTTAAAAGATATTTCCTGGACATTATAGTCATTCATTTATTCAACAAATGTCATTTGAGTGCCTGCTATGTGCCAAGTCACTGAGCTAGTCATCGAGACCTCAGCAGTTCACAAGATAGTCATGGTTCCCCCCATTATGGAGTTTACAGTCTGGTGGTGTTTTCCATGTTATTCCAAACCCATAGCTTATAAGCATCTGACAGGTGTAAATGGTCATTCCAAATCACTTGGAGGTGGTGGAGGAGGTACCAATGATCTCCTTTTAGTGAGCAACCCCCCCCCCCCGCCCCAAGCAAATAAACCAAAAAACCATACTGAAGCCCCATTGTCCCTTTTTCCTTTTATGTGGATAGAAAAGAGTAGGCGCATTTGCTTCCCTGGTGCTTCTAGGTTTCCTCCTAAGAAAATCTGTCATTTATCTATACTTGCTTAATATTTATGAGGGACCCTGGGCAGGGGAGTTGGGCAGGGACACAACATATGTCAGAAATGGTTACTCTCCTCGAGTTATCTCCAGTCTAGTCAGGGAGATGAGATATGTACCCTAACAGCTGCAACAGACACCACATTTCAACAGTTTTGGTAGCTGTTAGATCTTGGGTCTAGTCCACAAAGCTCTTTTAAACTTTTATTGAGAATAGTATACTAACCCCCCGTACGTCTGTTATTTTCTACTAGTTTTTAATTTCAAATGTATACTGGTTCAGTTCTATTTTGGCACATAATGGTCTGAAAGAGTCTTTTGAGGACTGGTTTGTGAAATAAACACAATTTATAGTATTGTCTTACTGGGGACATTCCTTCTGTGGGTTTAAATACCCTACTAATAAACATATTTTTGGAACGTTGTCATTAACTTACGTTGGATACATCCCAGTTTTAGAATTTCATATTCTTAGATTCATGGCTTTGCAACTGACCTAAGTAATCTAGTCCAAACTTCTATTGGGTGTTGAAATTCTTTCTTTTAATGCAGTATAAGATTGCGCTAGCAGATAATTTTCATCGCCTATTCCAATTCTGAACAGTTGGTGGTAGCTGCCTAAAATGCTGAGTTGAGAAGGATTCTGAGGTTTTATTTGGGCTCTAAGGCAAAGGTTTCCATAACTGTTTAGCAGAGTTTGATAAGGACATGGAATTAAGAATGTTTTAATATATGCCTGAATATATGAAGGAGATTTTGTGGCTAATCAGAGTGAGTTTTGACTGCCAGCCTTTAGAAATAGAAGTCTTAGTTCCATTTTCTTTTTCTAATGGCCCATCTTTCATTCAGCCATATTCTTTAGGAGCTTCACCAGGGGATTTAAGCAGAAAGAAGAGCATATAATGAGGAGAGATGGAAAAAATGTTTCTACTGACCTGCTTTGTTCACTTTTTGAGTTAGGGCACTTTCCTCTTTACCAGAGGTGAAGCCTGATTGAGACTGTCTGTGGCAGTGTGTGCAGCTAGTAGGTCCTAGGTCCTGTGGGGACACAGGGACCATATCTGTCTTGTTCATGCTATCAAGCACATTGCCTGGCATATGATAGGTGCCTCAGAGTTTACAGAGTGAACAGCCCCTGGCATCTTTGGAGGAAATTTATGATCAGCTCTTGGTCTTCTTGAGAGCTACATTGTATTGGTTCTCTGGATGCTTAAGTAGGCTTTTGGTTACAAATGTGATCAGCAGAAGGATGATGGATATATTTTCACCCCTGATGATGAGATATAAGAATTGACCATGTCACTGACCCTCTCTCTTGGAAGACAGAGTGTGTGGCCAGTGTGGCATGGTGACTTCTTGCGATGTAATTCTTAAGCTTGGGTGTATGTTTATGTCTCTTTTATCAAGCTCTGGAGCTAGGTCATGGGGGGTCTTTTCACAGTGTAAACCATTTTTGCTCACTTAATTGGTTGAAAACAAAAGCTGGCCCCATGCCCCATGGTTATTGCTTTACAAGGAAGAAGTCCAGATTGAATTGCAGGTTCCCCCGGTCCGGGATCGGAATGCTGTGGTGGCTCTGCCCCTGTCGAGAGAACTGGCTTTAAAGCATTTTGTAGGCACCTTTCTAGTTGACTTAATAGGGGAGAAGGTAACCCTGCAAAGAAGTCTTTCCCAGCCTAGGGAAGTGTGGATAAGAAATTCTGCGAACTTGCTAGCAAAACTCCTTAAAGCGTTTTGATCTCTCTCCCTCTTTTAAAAAGAAACAGCAAACAAAACATGCCAATCAGATGGCAGAATCCAGACTCTTTCATGTCACAATGTGTCCATTTACTACAGCATTTAGTAGGCCAATAATGCCTTTAGCTTAAAGTAGTTAACAAGCATACCTTGCAGTATTACTTTTATTTTCGGCTCCCTGTAGCACTTAGCAAAATCCTATTATGCAATTGGGTATTATTAAATGTTAAAAAGTTAATTTGTTCTGCATTCCATTAAAATTGCACCTTTTTTCATATGCATTGATCCTTACATCTCGTTTAAAACCTATAATTTAAGCTCACACCGTAGTAAAGTCTTAAGTAACCTTTTGCCCTTACTACCTTAATTATTCTCATCACACATTATTTCGGGAGGATTGTGGCAATGGGTTAACTATTTGTTAGTTAATGAAAATATCTATAATTTAAAAAGCAAAATGTGGACTTGGAGTTTTAATTAAAATTGCACATCAAGAAGGAAATAAAATGTACCTTTTATTTAGGAAAATAGACTCTAAAAATTGTTGCTCTTTTCTTTTTTGAAATAACCATGCTTTGGTTAAGGCCAAACAATTGATTAAACAACTGATGGAAATGGGGAGTTTATTCCCATTTAAAATATCAAAACACTTGCTTTTTAAATGTAATAATTTTCCATGTTAATTCATTGTCACCTTATATAAATATGCTTAGAGATTATGATACAGTAAAAAAAAAAAAAAGTGAAACCAGATCCTAATGGTGATGGGGCAAAAATAAACTTTTTGTTATTTGATTCAAATATGTTAGATAATTTTTTTAAATTTTTTAGTGAATAAATAAAAAATAATTTTAGGGCTTGAAATTTCCTGAGGCCATGCTAAATATTTTAATAGCTATGGTGCTTTATTTGGTTTACTTTTATTTGATAACCAGTATACACCATTAAACACGACCAGGTTCAGAGAAAACATTAATGGCAACTGCAAACTGTACCCATCAGTAGAGAGTTTCTGACATATGAATCCCTTGAGATTACCTTAGAATTTTTTAGCCTAGAGAATTTACATCCTGGTGGGATGGGTGGTTGGAGTAGCAGAGAAAGATATGAGCAAGTCTGGAGAATAATGGATTTTTGGAGTGTAATAGAGTCTTAGAAATTAGGTTCAGTTACCTCATATCACAAAAGAATAAGCAGAAGCCCCAAAGATTCAATGACTTGCCCAAAGTCCTCCAACTAATACAAGTAGCTGAGATGGGAAAAGAACTGGAGTCTTTGAGGCAGTTTGGTGGACTTAAAAAGAGATTTTGGGTTTCAGATCTGGGTTTCAACCCCGACTTCATCATTAACCACCTGTGTGACCATGGGCAGATTGTTGAAGCTCTCTGAGCCTCAGTTTCCTCTACTGTAAAATGGGGATAATTTTCCATTTCAGGGTTATTGAGTGAATTTCATAAGGTAATGGATTCGAAGGGCTGGTTCAGTGCCTGGCTCTTCTAAGTGCTTAGTCAGAGTGGGCTCCTTTTCCTTTGCCAGGCTGGTGGTGTTTTCTCTACAATACACAGTTGTCTGATAGCAGGTTATTTATGCAAATTGTCTGATAGCAGGTTATTTATGCAAATTGAGGTCTGAGTTTGCTGCCGCCGGTCCAGCACCAGACACATGGGGGCACTAGTTATACACTTGGCTTTTGACGATTATATTGGAAGGTTGGAGCAGGGATCCATGCTGAGGCCATTCCACACGTTTGTTCTGTGGCCTATGGACCCCAGAATTTCCCCACTCTAATCTGACAGTGCAGCAGAGGAATCCACAGAGAGGGAGACGATGCTGTGGAGGCTGCTGGTTTTTTTTTTTTTTTTTTGCGAAAGAAATGTTCCATAGAAACTTTCCCTGTGAACTCTCTTCAAGAGATTTATACAGATTATGAAGTCAAAAGATGGGGTCATTCCAGACTTTTCTTTCCAGGCAAAGAGGCCAAAACATAATTTTAGCAGGTATTAGTAAAAATTGAGAGGTATTCTGTGTATGCTGGGATTCTTGCCAACATCTGTGTCTGCAACTCCCAAGATAGGGCTAAGGTGAAAGTTTTTCCTCCCTGCCCTTGGAAGACTGTTGAAACAAGCCGGCCACAATTCTTTTCCATTGCATCTGTGTTACTGAGGCCTCTCTAGACACTGTTTTGCGGCGTCTTGGGCCAACACAAATTGATTTACTTTTCACCGAAAGAGCTTCATGCTGAATGTTGGCTGCAGGTGTGTTTCGGGAGAAGGAGTAAAAGAGTAAAGACTGAGGGATTGGTCGTTAGACAAAGCAGGTGTAAGTCATTTGACTGTTTCCCAACAAACTGCAAAACTGCTTAATTTGGTAAGGTTTTTTTTTTTTCTTTTTTAAAAGTAACAAATGATTCTACAAAATGTGAGTCCAGTTAGGTACATTCAGGGAATTTACAAGATTAAAGATAGATCTTTGTTTAGGAGAGATGAGAAAAGATCTGTCTCTGGTGGGGGGGGGGGTACAAAATAAACATTTAAAAATATGATCTCTAACATACCATAATTAACTATTATATGTATAGTCATTGATTAATATGTGCGCATGGTGATCCTTGGTGTGTATGTTTGTAAACTATATCCCTTTTATTAGATAAAGAATATGCTCATTTAGTCATAAAAATGTGTAAACCTCCATGAGAACATTTTAACCAGATGTAGCAAAGACTGAAGCATTCTTTTTTTTTTTTAATTAATTTATTTATTTTTTATTTTTTTATTTTTTTGGGGGTACACCAGGTTCAATCATCTGTTTTTATACACATATCCCCGTGAAGCATTCTTTATTGATCATTTTGTGCAGAACATTAGACAGTGTTCCAGCAGAGTGCAGCAAAAGCCAGTTATTGCAAAATATACTCGTCTTTCCTTAGTCTGGAATGTGGAGACATAGAGGAATTTCAGATTCGAAAAATGATGAAAACAATCGAGATCCTGGAACAGTGTTCCTGTCCCCCATCGTTATGAGTAGGCCTCAAACAAGTAAAGTTTTCTTTAATTTACTCAGCAATGCTGATCTTTCTTGAAGAAGGGACATGGTGGTAGCCCAGGATAACACTTAAAAGTTAATGTGGTCTATTTTTATTTTCTTGTTTTTTTAAATATAATTTTTAAAAAAGCCACAAGTACTACGTAACAGAATTTTTTGCCAGAAAATATGGATAAGTAAGGAGAAGGAAATAAAAATAAATATCACCCTAATCCCACTGCCCAGAAAGAAGTCATATTTTAAATTTAGTATATATCCTTCTAGATTCGTGAATGTGTTGTATTGTGTATAAACACAAATAAAAAATAGAAATATTAAAAAAAAAGAAATATTTTAAAATGGGGTCATAAGGTATATACTGTTTGGAAAGTTCTTTTTTCCATGTAAAAATAAATCATTAATATGTTCCATGTCAATATGTGTAGTTATAGCTACTACAGCTTTTAAAAAATGGTTACTCTAGCAGCTAGTTTCAATAACATTTGTGCTATGCTTCTGCCTTTTGAAAAAATGTGGCATACTGCTTCACGGCAGCATGTAAGTAATTCATTTCACTTTGTGAATAAATATTATTCTGATGCAGACCACTGTGTATTTGATGTGTACCGCAAGGAATAAATATTTACTGTTGCAGATTAGCTGATTTTTCTTTCTGTTGGTGATTTACTTTAAGAAACTTCTCTAACTTCTAGCCATTTTTAGACAGTGACTTTTTTACTAGAATGTGATTATATATTGATAATATCTTAAGTTTGGTAATTTTTAAAGTATTGGTTAAATAGGAAAACTGATGCTCCACTTTTCTTGCTTTCTGTCTACCAAAATCTATCAATTTTGATTGTCCTACTTAACAACAACAATAATACTGTGTGTTTACAATATGATAATTAAAAAAAGAAGCATAAAAGATTGTACTTGGCTTTCCACAAAGAGAAAGAGCTGTCAAGTTTTTTTAAAAATGTAATTAATAAGTACTGTTTAGTTGGCATATGAGCACCTCCGTTTGAATTATGTCTGGTGTATGAATATTCCTGAAGGAATCTTAACTGAGGGAGAACGTGAAGTGACCCAGGTCAAGGACCCTCCTATCAGAAATGAGTGCCACTTCCCCAACAGGCTGGGACAGTGGTTGTGATGAGTGCCTGGGATCTGGATGCTTGTTGATTCAAGAACAAGGAGATCATCAAAGTAGGAAACTATAGCCAGTTAGAGAAATTATGGAAGCCACTTGTTGAGAGGCTGAGGACTCAGCAGACCTGGCTGTGGGATAAGACTGACTTCAAAAGCACAGGTGTGGACCAGATTCCACAGCAGAGAACAGCTGCCTCTGCTGCTGGGGGCACGAGCAGCCCTTGGCCTGTAGAGACACAGTGGGAGAGGCACGCAGAGTCAGGGCTCTTGGGTGGGCACACCCTGCCTCTGGTAGTTAGCAGGAGGTAAGATTAAGGGGGTCTTTTTTTACGGTGTGTAAAGAATATACAATCAGAAAACAAACAAAAAAAGCATAAAAGTATCTTGCATTGTTTTAGTGACAGAGTTCAAAGTGGGTAAACTTCAAAAATTGTAGATGCCCCAGGAAATAAAGTAAAGGGCTGGAGATACTCACTATACAAGAATGAGTATATCAGGACATTTAGAAACTAACTTTAGTTTCTGTCCTTACTTTAACGATGAAACTTGTAAGGCGTAAGCCTCCAAAATGTAAACTGGTACAGCCAACTATGAAAAACGGTATGGAGGTTTCTTAAAAAACTAAAAATAGAGCTACCATATGATCCAGCAATCCCACTCCTGGGCATATATCTAGGGAAAGCCATAATTTAAAAAGATACACGCACCCCAGTGTTCATTGCAGCATTATTTACAATAGCCAGGACATGGAAGCAACCTAAATGTCCATCAACAGAGGAAAGGATAAAGAAGATGTGGTACGTATACACAGTGGAATATTAGCCATAAAAAAGAATGAAATAATGCCATTTGCAGCAACATGGATGGACCTAGAGATTCTCATACTGAGTGAAGTAAGTCAGAGAGAGACAAATATATGATATCGCTTATATGTGGAATCTAAGAAAAAGGGTACAGATGAACTTATCTACAGAACAGAAATAGAGTTACAGATGTAGAAAACAAACTTATGATTACCAGGGAGTAAGGGAAGGGGGAGGGATAAATTGGAAGATTGGAACTGACATATACACACTACTATATATAAAATAGATCACTAATAAGGACCTACTGTATAGCAAAGGGAACTCTACTCAGTACTCTGTACTGGCCTATATGGGAACAGAATCTAAAAAAGAGTGGATATATGTATAATAGATTCACTTTGCTGTATACCTGAAACTAACACAATATTGTAAATCAACTATACTCAAATAAAAATTAAAAAAAGAAAAAAAAAAATCCTTAAGCCTCTCTAAAAAATCTTGTAATGGGGGTAAGCAGCCACCAGGGGGCAGCCACAACTTGGTTAAAGCTTAACATGTCTGAACAAATAAGTATTTTCTCTGATGGGAAAATTAAAAGGACTGCTTTTATTTCTTTTTGAACTAAAGCAAATAAAGTAAAAAGAAAGAAGTAAAATTTATAAAACAGAATTAATGCATTGACTTCTCAGCTACTGAGTGGCATGCTTTGCTTTAGCCTCCAACTGCACCTTCCTTCTCTGACTTGACTTTACCTGATGATTTTCTCATCACCTTGTAGCTGGAGGAATACACACATACACCATGTATATGTATTATTTTTATTTTAAAATTCTACCTTTTTTATTCTGTGCTTGATGAACAAGTGGTTATAGCAAGGTGATTTATGGAGGAGCAGAAGAAAACTTCTTGGGTTATCATTTTGAAAGAATAGGGAGAAGACTGTTTTCTATTTTTATAAAAGAGAGAACCACCTCTGTTCCAAAGCACAATTTTCTGCTGTCAGCCAGATGCTGCTTGAAATGTACAGCCTCTATCCTTTAGTAGTTCTAAAATTTGCCTTAGGTTGACTCTAAAGGAGAGTAGTTAAGAATACAGATTTCACATCCTTCATTCACTGAATTTCAGGGGAGAAGGGATTTTTTTTTTAAAGGTTCCATGGTGATTCTGATGCAAAGACCAGGAAAATGCCTGGCAACTTTCTCTTTTGTAACCTGTGAGAACTAGTAAGAGAATTCTTCAGAACTAACTTTTTAAAAAGTTTAAACAGGTATTTAAAAATATCTACAAATAGCATATGTAATAAGAGTTTAAACAGAGGTTTTAATACAATTTTGTAAAAAATTTTATTATGTAGACTACATTTTAATGAAATTTCTTATTTAGGGGTTTCTTCTTCATGCTGATGGTTATCTAAGTATAAGAGTTGTTTTTTGAATTTTGGAAATGGAAATGTACTTTCCTGCTTAGCAGCTATTCAAGAAAGACCATGAATGCCAGAGTAATTGCAGTTCCTTTTTATGACTTGGAGTTTTGATCACTCTGAGAGTAACAGATGTACAAGTGGCTATTCACCATCATGTTATGGTAAAAAGTTTTTAAATTGTTTGTGATTTATTTGGTACACATTTATTTGGTATAAAATTAATGTATTACGTGTTCATTAATCTCTCCTCTAAACTATGAAAACTATGTCTAGTTTACAGACAAGAACTTGAGCAATGAGGAGGAAGAGCACTTATGTAAGGACATTCTCACATACTGTAAACACTCAGAAGAGCCCTAGATTATTCTGATTTCCATGTCATTTTGTTATCCACCATTTTGGTATAATTGGAGAAGTTCTCCTCTCTTCCCTAGCCCATGTCTAAACTTAGAGACTGGTTATAGATTCAGCTGTTAAGTCATTCTTCCTAGATCTCACTTTATCTAGTGGTTTATTGTTAATTAATTCAAAGCATGATGATAATTCAAACAGGCATACTTTTGAGAGAGAGTTTGGTCAGGTGATGGATGTCTCGGAGAATTGAATGCCAGGTGTCCCCTCCTCAAAAGGGTCAGGAAAAAAAGAAGGTACTGTCATGAGAGGAACTAGAAGTAGCAAGGAATTAAGAAACCTCTTTTGGGTTCTACTCAAGCTAACATTGACATTGCCTTTGCTTTAAAAAACCAAGCAGGCCTTGCTCTATTTTATTTTGGTGCCAAGCTTCATAAACTAAACCAGTGTCTTTTGCCACTTGCTCATAAGATCCAGCTTGACCTTTAGGTGGCAACTCTGTTGAGAGAGAAAAAACTGAAGAAAGCACAAACATAGAAACTTTGAATTAGTTCTTTAAACAAATGAGGATCTATTTTTTTTATCTTAAAAGAAAACAAAAAGGAAGACTGGCTTTGAGTAACATTTATCAAATTTAGACTAAAATAAACCTAGAGGTTTATAAGGTCCAGTTTGTAGAGTAAAATATTGGCATGAGGAGAATGGAAACATTGCATGTAGGAAAATGTACGGTAGTAGAATCAGAAGGGAAAAATCACTAGTCATGACCCGATGTTACTACAGCCACACCAGCTTATTTATAATAGGAATTCAGTGTGTTATAACAAAGAGGGTTCTGTAAATGCACCATGATAAAAATGGCTCATACTTACAATAGCTGCTATTTTTTGAGCACTTACTGTGTGCCAGCTAGTGTTAAGTACTTTACCTACATTATCTCAATTATTTTTAAGGGTTCTTTTGCACAGAGGGACGCTGCAATTTTTTGCTTTCAATAATTTAATTCTTTTAAAAGGCATTTCTTTATGTAAACACTTCCCTGTGGATTTGGGATTTTAGGAAATAAAAGGGAAAATATTAGCTAACCTTGTATGAGAGAGAATGATGATATTGGGCACATGGTATAAACTCTTCCCCAGATTTCCCAAACTGTGATCCGAGGAATATTCCTTTGGGAGATATTAATAGGTGTTTTGTGAAAAATAGGTTTTAAAACACTGCATTCTATACCCTCCTGTTGGGGGTTCACTCAGCCACATTGGGCTATTAAAAGCTCTGAGAAGTTCTGCTCTAAAGAAACTTTAAAAAAACTATGTTTAGTATTTTCCTAATTTATGTAAGCACAGAGCACTGTGTGTGGGAGAAGGAGGTATACATTCTATGAGTGCCTGGCTGGTGCTGGGAGACAATTCTGTATAGTGTATCGTGTTTCTGAACATCTCGTGAGCTAGGGCACTGGCTGCCTTTGCTCTGAACTATCTTTTTAAGACTGTTTTTACAGGAAATAGCCTTGGATGATAGAGATAGTATCTCCCTCCAGAGCGAAGCATAGGTTGTTTTTTGTCTAGTATAATAAAGATAGTCACTCCTTCCAGACATACTTACTGACCATTATGAAATATTTGGGTTCCCTAAGGTCTGGATTCTTCTTCTGTAACCCAGCCTACTGCCTGTGTAGATGTCAGCTTGGTTCTTTTTACATCACTCATGGGAATTTGGGCTCAGGGAACTGGCACAAATGCTGAACTCTGGGTATTTCGGTTGCTATAAGTAAGAAAATTCTTCATCTTTTGAATCTTCTGCAAGCATACATGAAACTATGACAGATTAACTTGTTAACTTGCAAGCAGGATAAAATCTTAGACCCTTCACAATTCTTGACAGCTAGGAAATGCTGAAATATGTCCTTGGAGGTAAATGAGTCTACTTCTGACTGAGTAAACTAGGGTGGGATGGGATAGAGTAGCTGGAAGAAAGCTATGAAGAATGGAAAAAAAAAAAGATTCAACAACATATGTCTCCAACATGCAAGGACCTTCCAAACATTCTGGAATATTGAATCTCCTTGCAATTTTGCTCCTCTGAGATAATTAATCTCAGTTCCCTATTGCTTTCCTTTTAGACTGTATTTTCTAGACATCAGTTATATTTTGCTGCTGTTCTTTTTTGTGCTTTATTTTTCCAGGTGTAGAATTTCTATTTATATAATGAAACATAAAGCAATGGTGGATCATTAATAATGCAGCTTTTTTAGATTTAGGAAAAATGAAAGAAATACACATTTATTGACCATGTATTATATACCTGGTACTCTGCTAGGCACATTACATGGGTTTTATGTAATCTTCCATGTTACTCAGGATTTTGGTGTTATTACATTCAAGAAGAAACGTGGGGCTCTGTTGTAATATTCATAGCTAGCATTTATAGAACACTCCCTAAACATCAGCTACTATGCTAGTAGTGTATAATATATATACTATATAATAGTATATAATATAGGATATTTTCTTATTTCATTCTCATAATGACCCTGAAATAGTTAAGCTTGAGCTTAAGGTGACTATGTAGTTAAAATCCAAACTAGATATTTTTGAGAGAAAAGAGGGGCAGTATTAATAATTGCACCAGGACAAAAGGAATAAGCCCGGAGTGTCATGGAAAAGCAGGTATGCGGTCATTCAGTCATGTACAAATAAAACACTCAAGTAAACTCTAGGATAGACTGAGCATATTTGCGCTACTGATTTGTGACAGTTGTGGTTCTAGGGTATTATCTCCCATTGAGTCAATATGTTGAATTCAAATAGTTTAAAATATTTTAGTGTTGTTTTAAAAGTGTTTTACTGCCAAGGTAGACCCACCCTTATTGACAGTTCCAATATAGATAAAATGGATTACTGCACATCCTTTTCTCACACCTCAGTGTTTTATGGGTCTCCAGAATTTAGTACAGCCCAAAGTAGAGGGAATATTTATGACATTTTAAAAATAAAACGGGAGAGAATTACTTTCCTCTCTCTTCCTCCACCCCCTCAAACTGAGGAACATGATTGACTTGGCTTTATAGGGTCTGCATTCCTCATCTAAATGAAACCCAGCTGAGGATGGAAAATTGCAACACTATCGTGTCCTCCCAATGTCAACTGAAAAAGGATAAAATACTTAAACTTTGCTTTCTTTGACATCATTTTCAGTGGGAGTCAAAACAGAGAATAGTATTTAATATACAGATCTATAATAACTATGGTAGCTTTCTTGTTGTGGTTTATACATAGTTGTTTAATTAGCCTCTACAGGGTATTACAGTGGTTTTCAATTGATTTTTCTCTATGGTACTACTTGTTAGATTTTTTTGATATCAGGGTTAGGCTAGCTTTGTATATACATTTTGTGCGTTTTTTTCCATACTAAAGTATTTTTTGAAAGAGTATATTCTGTGAAACGATCCCACTATCAAATAACGTATCTTTTGGTGACTAACTATACACTTTAGCATGTTAAAGACTAAGAGAAATGCTGGAAATAACTTGTTCACTTTGTTTGGCCTAGCATTTCCCACATTTAGACACCAAATGCCTTTTTTTTTCTTTTTGGTGGAGCATCTATTAACTTTCTATAGAACATTAGAATTGTAATTAACATTCTATAGAATATTTTGGAATCCATTGGTATGTGTGTATTTCTCTTTAAAAAGAATGCTACCCTTATTTGTTGTTGTATCTCCTTTTCTTTCTTAATTTTGTGTTGCCGTCACCTCCCCACTTTTTTTGAGTAGTTTCGCCTTGGGATTTTAAAAAATTCCACCAGAACTGTTTCTATTATTTATTTATCAAACTTACTCTAATTCATTATGCTTTGACTCTCTTAATCCCCCCTTTCCTGCCTACTGTGGTTTGCTTTGTTCCTTTTTCAGACTTCTTACTTGAATGCTTGCATTATTTATTTTAATTCTTTTAGAACACAAAGTGTTTAAGGCTATGAATTTGTCTTTAAGTACAGCTTTGCCAACATACACATTTAAGTGGAGTGATGATGCAGTATGGCTTGGTGAAAATATCATAGGCTTAGGAGGCAGCTGGACCTTTATTAGGATCTTGCCACTTACTTCATGACCTTGAGTCTCACTTTATGCTACTGTAAAATGGGACTATTAATACTTAGCTTTCAGATTTACTAAAAAAAGTAATTAAATGTTGTCTCTAGAGTTTATAGCACAGTACCTGGATGGTAGATTGTTGACCAATGGGTGATTACCATTATTATTTTTATATTTTTACAAATACTCTATAATTTAAATTTTTATTTCCCTTTGACACAGTAGTTGTCCAGTAGCTTTTTAGGAGAGTGATTTTATTTCCCAAATAGCAAGATTTAAGAACATACAGTTTTCCTGATATTTAGTTGTTTTATAAGCTGATCAGACCACGTGGTCTTTAGAATTTTGCATAGCTAAACCTACATAGTCAAGGGATGGATCTGGATTTTGGTGGAAATATTTTTTGAAGATCTGACTCTCTCTGCTCAACCTGATTTTCCTGTTCAGAGCCAGAGTCACATGGTTGGTAGAAATTACTCCTGATGCTAATGGTTAGTTGACAAATATTTTTACTTTGCATTGCTTTGTAACTGGGCCTTTTTTTGTGTGTGCTTTCAAGAGGAGAAAAGAGCAAATCAAATACTGTGTGCTAACTACTGTGTCAACCAGAAAGCCCCTTATATTTGTTCTTGTAAAGATAACCAAAGAAAAGTATTTTGTAATATTCCCAAGAAGCTCATTCCAGTTTGTTCAACACTTGTGCCAGGAATTTTTTCCTAAATTTTTCTAAAAAATCTTTATTTTGCAGTATAATTCCATTATGATGTGATTTTATAAATTTTATATTTCTTTTATGATAAATCTAGAGGGTTCCATGAAAAACCAGCTGATATCATTCAAAGTGTTCTTTTTGGACATTATGCTAATGTATTAAACTAAGGTAGCTTTGTTTCCTTTCTTCATGTTTTAGCAGAAAAATGCTCTTGAAAAATCAAATATTTTATTATTCAAAATAGAGAATGACAAAGTAAAAGCGATGTAATTTTTAAAAATTAGTTATGTAGGAGAGTTATTGCGAATATCTAAGTAAATTTTTATGATAAACATGCTTTTTCTTTTTTCTAAGAGATTGCCCCCGATTTGTATCACATGTGGAATATTATGCCCTATGAGTTTCCTCTATAGGATTTTAGAGTTAAGGAGCCATATTAACCTGCTAGGATCCTCTCTCCTTCACTCTCTCTTAAGGCACTGATCCATTCTAAAGTTCAGACCCTCATTTGTAAAGGAACTGACATACATGTGAATAAGAGAGGGCTTATGCATTCCTTGAGGCATGTTTCATTAATCACCTAGCTACTTTACCAAGGAGACTAAAAACTGTGAATCATTTCCTCCAGTGCTGTGTGCTAGAAGACTCTTGACTTAGGAATATGGATAATGTGTGCTGCAGTTAACTTTTATATCTGTTTTATTTCTGTTCTTTAACACATAGCATATAATTTTATAATAATTACAGATAGGTAATTAAAATTTTGTATTTCCTAGCATCGACAAGTCTTTTATTGATGGGTACTGATAGTTACATGAAAACACATGTATATTAATCAGTAATTTACCTTCAGTGACAGTTGTCTGTGTAATGTCTTTCCTCTGATACATCATTGGTAGCACACAATTTGGCAGTGAGATAGCAACAGTTGTTATCAATTTTGCATTCCTTAGGCAGAGTTGCATCAGTTCTCCCATAACCTAATCCAGCAGAGATATTAGATGGATTGCTATACTGTACTTGCATTTGAAACTTCTTCCTCTGTTTTTACTCTGAGTATTTATTTTCCATCATCTTGTAACATTGTAGCATTGATTGGTGCAAGTAATGTATTATTCATGCCATTCTGGTTTCATTCCATTAGTGCTATCAGCATTAGTATTCAGTCTAAAGAGATCCAATTATGTCAAGAGCTCTCTGGATCAGCTTGTCATGTTTTGCATTTGTGTCACATTTATAGAAGAGACTTCTTTTGTATAGTAGGCCATTTTATTTTGCTAATGCCAGTTGAAATAAGAAGCTAAGATGAGGCTGATGTAAATGTGACCTCTTAAATAATTTTTTAGTTTACAAGTAATCATTGCACCAAATGTAGAAAATTTGGAAACATTTTAAGGAGGAAAATAAAATCATCCACAATTTCATCACCCTATTCACATCTTGATCCAATGCCTTGCCATCTACTCTCTCTCTCTCTTTTTTAAAAATTAAGTTCATTTTGAACTTCCCTGGTGGTCCAGTGGTTAAGACTTCATGCTTCCATTGCAGGGGGCACAGGTCCGATCCCTGGTCGGGCAACTAAGATCCCGAGTACAGCATGGTGTGGCAAAAAACAAACAAACAAAAAAACCCCCACCAAACCAAACCAAAAAACCACAAATAAAAGTTAAGTTCATGTTGTATACACAGTTTTTTTATTGGCTGTGTTGGGTCTTTTTTGTTGTGCGTGGGCTTTCTTTTTTTAGTTGCGGTGAGTGGGGGCTACTTTTCGTTGTGGTGTGTGGGCTCCTCATTGCCATGGCTTCTCTTGTTGTGGAGCACGGGCTCTAGGCGCATGGGCTTCAGCAGTCGCAGCACGTGGCCTCAACAGTTGTGCCGCACAGGCTTAGTTGCTCCGCGGCATGTGGGATCTTCCTGGAGCAGGGATCGAACCCGTGTTGCCTGCATTGGCGAGCGGATTCTTAACCACTGCGCCACCTAGGAAGCCCTGTATATACAGTTTTGAATACTGATTTCTCCTTTAGTAGTATATGTAATAAACATTCTGGAAAACTTGATTTTTGATGTATATGTAATTGTTCATATTGATGTATCATTTTCAAACATTATTAATTTTCAAGCATTTATATTTTTTCATAGTTTTATTTTCATCAGTAGTAATGCACATCCTTGTTCATAAATCTTTGGTTGTATCTCTGATTATGTCCTTAGGATAGATTTCTAGAAGTGAAATTACTGGGCCAAAGAATATAAACATTTGAAAAGCTCTTGATACATTTTGCCAAACAACTTTCCCAAAACACTGAACTGTTATCTTCTGGCCAAAAAATATAATCTCCCTGTTTTATATTGTTATAGTCATTTTTGGTGTAATGTTATATATCTCTGTCTTTTTAGTCATATATTCACTTTAGTAGACACATTAGGACATTATTAGATTGCTAAAATAACCAAAGCAACTCCATGAATAGATTCCTAGTGCTAAAAGCTACCTGACATTTTGGTGGACCATCTTTCCTGAGCATGTAATTTTTGGTGACTTAAATTGTTACATTCTGTAGCTAAATGTATGAACAGAAATATGGCGTGGGTCTGAGCCTTCAGACAGATAACAGCAGTTGTGTTGTCTGTTATGGAGAAGTGAGAGCTGCTATCTACTGCTTCATGAATAATAATTGAGCTTTCATTGTGTTTTACCTGTGTTTTTACCTAGTTCCTAGAACCATTTAGTGACCTAGTTTTTTATTTATAAATATGTCTAAATTAGTAGAAAGTATAGGTAATCTATCAAAACAGGTTATATTTGATGTAATATATGTGCTCATTAATTTATTGAATCTTAAGTAATGGGAACCTAGAATGTACAGTGATGGTCATAGCATGATTTTTTATGAATTTAAAATAGTAAGTGGCTTTGACCTTATAAAATATGCAGAAAACACTAAGTTCAAAGGAAATATTTTAGTTAGAGTGTTGTGACTCTGTTACTAATTTTAGCCTTCTATCACAAGACATTTTAAAGAATAGTAGGAAATCTCACATCCTCTGTAATGATTATGTGAAATGAATAATGATTTTTATTCCTCTGTCCAAGCTGGTGGGAACACTGTTTTGATTAAAAAGTAACCCTAAAACATGGCCATAATATAAATACTGCATTTTGGGTATAACATAAATACTGCATTTTTACAGCTCTTTCTACTTGAATATCTTTCTTTGGGTCCCACATTAGTAGACTTCTTATTGATGGTGAAGGGAAGGAAACACTGGAATTATCAAGATACTTGGAGTCATTCAAAAATTTTATCTGTAACTTTTACTAGCTGTATGACGCTTGTCAAGTTCTAGATACTTCCTAAGCCACAGTTTTCTCCTGTTAATGAGGGATGACATTGCCTCAAATATTTAAGAGAATAATGAGTGAAATGCCCTATTTGTAGGAGATCCTTAATAAAAGTTAATCCCTTTCTTGTCCTTATATGTAAAATATGTGGAAGGTTAAGGCTAGACCAAGGACTGTGTTGAAAGGCACCAAACCATTAAGATACAGCCTGCAGTACTCAGAAAAGTAACACCTTCAAAAATCTTTTTCGCCTTTCTCTGCAATAAAGATGTGTCAATAGATACTGAATTAAATGCCAGACTTAGTGTGTGGATTGATAATATTCTGTATTTGCAACTCTGTTGGTACTAATTTGCCCAGTTTTCAGGAATCACAATTACGGATGTTATTCACTAAATAGCAGTACATGCTCACTGTGGAGACATATTTTCCATGAAAATCATTAAATTGGTTCCAGGAGGATTTAGTGTGTTCTCTTGTGACACTGAGTGTTTGTGTCCCTTGGGTTTCTGGTATGTAGAAAATTAAGTGCTCAGAATTGTCAGTATGATTTGTTCACTCATCAGATTGAAGCAAGGATTCTGTGCTGAGTTATCAGGGCTTTATTTTGGGTTCAGAGGTGGCACAAAGTGTTCACTTGGACAGGTGGCTTTAGTCCTCCCATGACCTTTGGTAGCCTTCCCTCTTTGATATGGAGAGATAACGTATTTGCAGTTTTTTAATGGAAAGTGCCATGTAAATACAGCTTCAAGACGAGTCAGCCCCTTAACTTCCAAGCAGATTGCTACACTGAGGCTAGAGCCACTGCAATTTGGCACTGCTTGATTTAAGCAAGAATTGTTGGTTTGCCATCACCTACTACCTTTCTGCTACTTAACTCTTGCCTGAATCTTGGAGATGTGGGAACCCTGTAACAAAAATATATGGCCACTGCTATCACTGGATGTGAACTTAGATCATATTTTTGCATGTATGGAATAAGTATGTTATACTGTACTTGAAGAAAGATGCCTATTGGTTAAAATTTTTCTTTGCTATCATCACTGATTGTTGTAATATTCTTTTGGTCAGTGAACCAGCTTTGAATCATCTAACATCTAACTTCAGATGATCATTACTCAGAAAGTTACTTTCTTAAGTGTTGTATAATTGACACTTGTAATCACATGATTTATAATCTCACTTTCATACTGGAAATAATGAATAAAAATATTTGGTTTTTTAAGTCCCAACAAAAGGCATTAGATCTCCTGAAATTATTTAAGATCTATTCATTTAAGTCCCTAATTCACTGTTGACTCCCATTTGCCATCACAGCTTTTTAGACCCACCTTGACTATAGCATTTATGACATTGCATTGCAATCACTTGATAACACATCTGTTAACAACGTTGTGAGCTGTTTGAGGGGAGGGGACCTGTCTTCTTCAGTGATATCCCTAAGTGTTGATAATTGTCCCCATTGTAAATAAGTGCCAGATAAATGTTTTCCAAATGATCTTGAAATGACTTAAACATGAAACATTATATAAAACACTCAAGTTATAAAGCATTAGCAGTCCAAGATGATTTTTGTGTAACTTGACTTGGAACTGTGACATGATTTATTTAACATGAATTTTGTTGGTGATATTTGTACAAGAGTGAGGAAATTTTAATAGATGATTCAAAATACTAGAAATTATTATTGTTTAACTGTTATTTTAGAAGTTGAAGTATAGTTGACTCATAATATTATATTAGTTTCAGATGTATAACGATTCAATATTTGTATAGATTACACAGCATACAAAGTTATTGTAAAATTATTGATTATATTCCCTGTGCTCATATTTCCCTGTGACTTATTTGCTTTAGAACTGGTAGTTTGTACCTGTCAATCCCCTTCACCCATTTTGCCCCCTCCCCATCCCCCTCATTTCTGGCAATCGCTACTTTGTTCTCTGTATCTGTGAATTTGTTTCTGTTTTGTTATATTTGTTCATTTGTTGTGTTTTTTAGATTTCACATATGAGTGAAAACATACTGTATTTGCAAACAACAACAACAACAACAAAATATCAGGAATTAAATAAATAAAGACCCTACAGCTTTCAGGTGTCGGTTGGACAAGCCTTCTGGAATCCATCTCTGTTTATCACAATCTTGTCTCTGGCTCAGGCCCATCTCAAACATTTAATTCTTCAAGAAGGATAATTAGGAATGCCCCAATTCAGCGTCATCTCTGTTGTAAATTGAGTTAGGATAAATTGAAACTTGCCTTGGCATTACCCTCTTTAATGTCAAAGCAAGGCTTGCCCTGTTGTGAAAGGCCATGCGGCTAACCTCTCAGCTCCCATACCACTCTTCTTCCAAACAGTGGTTTGAGAGTATTCATTGAACAAGGCCAGATATTATATCAGGTTAACTCCAGGGAATTTTTAGTGGATATACATGAATGTTTGTTAAACTGTAGTTTTAATTTATGAATTTAAGAGAAACATCAGAGTGATGTCTGTAAGACTTACTTCCAATTTCTTTGGGAAAATTATTTTGAATCTTACATTAATTCTTTAGCTAGAAACACTGATTTATATTGAGGATTAATATGCAAAAGGAGTAAGAGCTTCTTAGATAATGGTGTTCATGTGTTTTCAGTATATCTTTGGGAATAGCTTTTGTACTTTAACAAATAACATCGTCAGTGTTTTTGCTAAGTATGGTGTTAGGTTCTAGAATACAGAAATGAAAAAGACACAGGCTCTTTTCATTAGCAATTCTAATCCACTGGCAAAAAACAAAACAAAACAAACAGTACTTTGCAATACCTTGTGATAAGGGCCACAGTAAAAGTTTTGTGTTTTGCTTTTTAAAATACCATAGAACTAAACTGATTGGCTATCCATACACAGTAAGTCCCCTACATACAAATGAGTTCAGTTCTGAGAGCATGTTTGTAAGTCCAACAAAGTTAGCCTAGGTACCCAACCAACACAATCGGCTATACAATCGGCTATATAGTACTGTAGTGTAAAAGGTTTATAATATTTTTTCACACAAATAATACATAAAAAAGCAAAAAATAAAGAAAACATTTTTAATCTTACAGTACAGTACCTTGAAAAGTACAGTAGTACAGTACAACAGCTGGCATCCAGGGGCTGGCATCCAGTGAACACGGTCACATTTTGAAAGTCTGCAACTTGAAGGTTTGTATGCAGGGGATGTAGTGTAAAAAGTACAATTGGATCCTCACCTCACACCAAAAACAAAAATTAATTCTAAGTGAATTAAATACCTAAATGTGAAAGGTATGGCTTTTATAAGAGAATAGAGAAGCATATTTTTATAAGCTCAGGGTAGGGAAGAATTTCCTAAAAGAAGCTACAAAAAGCACAGCTGGTCCTTAAAAGAAAAGATTGATAAGTTTGACTATGTTAAAGTATAAAACTTTTGTACAACAAAAGAAACCATAAATGAAATGAAGACAAAATGTTTTTAGTTCATTCTACCAACAAAGGAGTATGTAAAGAACTACATATAAAAAAGAAAAACAAACCCAGTGGAAAAATGGGCAATGGGTATATGAAGAAAATTCCCAAAGAGTAAATGTAGATAGCCAAAAAACATATAAAAAGATGCTTAACCTTGGTAGTAATCAAAGAAATGTAAACTAAAACCACAGTGGAATTCCATTTCACACATATCAAACTGAAAAAAATATCTGTTAGGAGAAAGTATTGGCAAATACATGCAACCATGAGAAGCTACCATATGCTACTAGTAGGAGCGCAAATTGGTACAATCTTTGGAGAGCACTTAAAATGAATTAACTAGGGCTACATGTGTCAGCATTTAAAACAATCTCAAAAATACAATGTTGAGGAAAAAATAACCGCCTATGGTGTGATGTCAAATTTAAACAACACGCAGAATGTATTGTTTAGGTATACGTACATGGTAAAATATGCAAACAGTGTATTCAGGATATTGATTACCACCAGGGGAAGAGAGGGTAATATGATGGGAGTAAGGCCCAGAGAGGCTTTATCTGTATCTAAAATGTTTAATTTCTTAAAATCTGTGGCATATGGGATCATGTGAGACTTTTAAATGCTGGGTGTTTGTTATATTATTTCCTATACCACCTTGTATGTTTGAGATATTTTATATAAAAAGGAAAGGGAGAAAGAGCACAGTGGAGAATTAACTTTCTGAGGGAAGGACAGGGAGGGCTGTTTGGAATAGGGGCCCTTTAAGCGGGTTTTGAAGAAGTGGTATAGTATGTGAAAAGGCATGGGGTTATGAAATAGCATTTTGTATTCAGGGGTATATATACACTTTGTTATTTCTGCACTTCCAAGGCAGGGGTATGGATGGGATGAGAAAACAGGAAGGTTATTACAGATGAGCCTAGACAATGAGCCAGGAATCAGATCTTAAAACGGGCTTTTCATTTCCTAAAGCAGGTAAATATTCTCATACATTGCTCTTCTCTACTTTAGTTGGGACATTCAATTCATTGAGTTATGATGGCTAGAGCTCCTGAAGAAGACTCTTTTGACCTTAGTTCCTAACCTTTGGTAGGTGCTCACAGGGTTTGGAGCACTCTACTGGTGCTTTGGGAGATAGGCCACCAAGAATGAATACAGAACTTTCAAGCTTCGAGCTGATTTACAAACAGCCAAATGCCTACATTGTTGAGCAAGCTTTCTGGCTCATCCCGCTCTAAAGCCTGGGGCCAGCTCAGGTTTGAGAGACATGCTAGGCATGGCCCTAGCTGTCTTCCCTGGGCCAGCTGGAAGCATCTGTTTCCCCTTCTCTTACTACCACTTATATGGCTCTGCCATACATGTTTTTGATTCATTCTTTTTAAATACATTCATTTCTTACAAGAACTTTCTCATGGAATGCTCTGGAATGGAGCGTTTTGATTTTTGAGTGACTGCCTGTGTGAGCTCTTACTATGTTTTGCTTATATCAAATAAATTTATCTGAGTTTTGAAGAATGCCCTTAACAGCATTATTGTGGGGAAAAATACTATTATCTTTCCTGTGTCATACCTGATTTTATAGATTTCTAATTTTCCTTCCCAGCCTTTATTATTCCAGACTGAAACATTTCTGTCTTCGTAAGGCTGTACCCACAGCCACTTTTCCTCTTTTCCATTGATTCTTAAGGGAACACCTCCCCTCTTGTCTTTTCTGATATCTAGAGTAGGGCACAAGGAACTGGCTGCGAGGTGGGCAAAGCAAATAAGGTCAACCTTAGCAATTAGGTTTTGCATGAGACGCTTGTCTAGAACAGTACATGGTATATATACCAGGGGAAATTTGATATGCAGTCAGAAAATGTTTTCTGGTAGTATAATGTAAAGAGGTTTGGAATTTAGAAATGGCAGTTTTCTAGCTGTGTAATCTTGGAAAAGACTCAATATCTGTAAGCCACAGTTTCATCCATTGAAGTATAGAAATAATAAAACTTATCTTGTATAGTTTTGTAGTTTAATTTATTTTAAAGCGCACTGCGAATTATACAGTACCTTATGAATATAAGATATCTGTGTCATCAATGTTCTTCTTAATGATGCTTAACATTCTTTTGGCCTTTTTTGGCTTTTCAATACATGATAGCTCAACATAGACTAACTTTCCTCCCTATTTTTAGTGGCCTTTGTTTAATAAAGAAAGGGTAGATTATTTATCCATAGATGAATTGCTGCTGGGGGCATCCCTTTTAACACACAAAAGTCATTAAATATAGGATGGTATTGGTGGGGATGCTACTATGCAGTGCATGCAGGGTTGTGGGCTACAGTTTGTAGTTTTGGGGGCTGTCCTCCAGTCTTTGGATGCCATGGTCAAGGATTTGAGAGCAATAAAGAGAAGCTGCCAGAACTTCAGCATTTCCTTCCCAAAGAAGTATTTATCAAGAACCTAAAAGCCTACTGAATTATAAAACATTATGTTAATTGATGTTAAAGAGTCATTGGAAATTCTTGAATATGGAAAAATTCCAGGATCCATCAGTGCACCTTTAGATAAGGTAGGCCAAGCTCATGTGAACCCAAGATATTTCAAAGAGAAGTATGGTGAAGTAAAACCATCCAAATCTGGTGGTCTGGTGTTTTCTTATCTACCTACATGAGGAAGAAGGAAAATGACTTTGGATAGAGCAATATCTTTGGGCTTTAATACTGCTCAGTACTATGCTGGAGACTGGAAGAAGTAAGCAACATATGAATTATCAGAGAATAAACAAAGTAATTGAATTTTGATTATAAGTTAGCCCTTTCTTTATATATATGCAGACTGAATTAGTGGAATGAGAAAAAAGTTCTAATGCTCATGCCACCAGTTAATTTGTAGGGTGATTTTGAGCAAGTCCAATTACTATTTTAAACTTCCTCTTATCTGTAAATTGAGAATATCACTAACCCCTGCCTATTTTGAAAGGCTTTTGAAGATTGAGACAATGTATGTTACTTGCCATGGAAATATAAGGGTTAAGATTCTAGTACTTAATTTTTGTGTAATTTAAAATAGATCAGTAGTGTTCTCAAAGACCAGGCCACCTATGCTACTTAATCAAGAAGTGTGACCTTTTGTGTTAGTACCTCTTTTATTCAAATAGGCCATGTGTTAGACCAGGAAATCAACAAGCAGACTTGACTTTAAAGGATAAAAATTTGGGAGCTGGAGACAGAAATGAAATTTGAACAATAAAAATATGTTAGCATCAAAGGAACTATGGAATGGTATATACCAATGTGATAGTGACATAACATAATTCAGTAAATGGACATGATCTACAGGAACAGAAATCAGAAGAACGATTGCGTTCATGGAGGGAAAGGAATTAACTGGAAAATGGAATGAGGGAACTTTCTAGTTCTAGGGTGATAGAAATGTTCTATATCTTGAGTAGGGTGTGGGTTATACAGGTGTATACACTTGTCAAAACTTATTGAACTCAACACTAAAATTTGTGTATTTTTGCATGTAATTATGCTTCAACGAAATAATAAAGGCAGAAAAATGTTTAAATGGAAAACATTACTAGGTATGAAAGCAACAATCAAGTGGATACAGATTGTCATAGTATAGGTAGAACATCTAATTTTAATGGAAAACAAAGTGAAAGAATCATCAAAGTACGTTGGTGTGGAGTTAATCCAGGAATGCCCCTTATTTGGTGGGTTCTTGAGCTTGGTTTTGAGGAAAGGATGATCTGTAGATTGCCAAAAAGAAGGGAAAGGCCTTTCAGATCCTGGAAACCCATAAACACGAGGGCTCAGAGGGCGCAGGGTACAAACTGAGGCAGGATGGCAGACTGATTGTCAAAGAATTTATGATGGAATAACAGTGCTTTAATGTGTCTATTCATAAAATGAGAATCCCAGTAACAACTTGTGAAAACTTAATAATTAGTCACTTAATAATATTTTGGATTATTACTACATAAAATAGATATATTTCTTTAGAATGTTCTTTTTGAGACTTGAGTATTCTTGTTAGTAAAGCCTGAGGCTTGAACACCCTCATTTTTTTGCACTTATGTATCTAAGATTTCTATTATACAAGGAGGTTAGTATTCACATGGTTATTATCCCTTTTAATCGGAACTAATGTGCACTTTGATGGCTTTTGTTTTATTTCATTACCTTTTTGATTTGTTTTGTTTCCTAAGAATCCATTATGAGGACTTCGACTCATCTTTTGCAGAGCTCAGAGAGTTTAAGATGTGTTAAAGGCATTCCTTTAATGGTTATCTCAACTCAACCCATAAAAATTGCCCATCAATTATAGGAAGTTTTCAACTATCCCTGGCATATACTTCTAAGAAAATTTCACATTCAGTCAGTTTGACAGTTGAATCCGTGAACTCTTGGTCTAAAAGCCCTTGATACTAATTATTGTATTATTTTCATCGAAGAACAGGAAAGAGATTAAGATAACAACAGTTTGCATAATTCAGGCTGTAATATAAAACATAGAAAAAGAGCATTGTGGTTTTTGGTGTGTAAGCTATATGTAGAATACAAGTATGAACTTTTAAAAATTGAAATGCATTTTCAAGAAAGTATCAGTGGCATGTATTTGAAGTATTTTGAAAACATTTTACAAAATTAGTAAATTTGTGGTGGAATTAGAAAGGGTGAAAGTTAATTTTAGAAAGCTTTTTTAAGTCATAAGCTAAAGTATTACAATTGATTAAAAGGGAAGTGAGTTCATTTTTAGCTGAAAAAATTATTACTTTCTCTTGGGTGGGAAGGAAAAGGTAATCAACAGCAATGATGGGAAGCTCCAATGTATATACACCAAATTTGAGGATTATTGTCCCTTAAAGAAGGTATGCATTAAAAATGACGTGATCACTTATATTTGTCTGGTTAGCTTGATGTTTATCAGATTTCTGTAGTTAACCTAGGCCTGGTTAGAGTTATAAGCTGCTTTCACCTGGATTGGTCCTTGTCCAATTTTCACACTATGTAAATATAGGCAGAAATAAAAAATTTTTTTCCTACGAAATAGTTTTGAAAACTAAGGAAGTCTGTTGGAAACATAAAGTGTTTTTGGCATCTTATATGTCATGTATGAAAAGTTAATGGAATTGGTTTTCATGACTGGCTTATGGAATTGGTCTCATTATTATATTGTCACACCTTGTATATGGGTAAATGGGTAGATCGTATACTCATTTCTGTGAAAAATTATGACCACTTTGTGGAAGAACTGGCAGTATTATCAAGAATTTATGAATTAGAGTATGATTTTGGTAAAACTGGACTTTGTCTTAAGCCAAAGGCCTTAATAACCAAACCTTTCAGTCTTTAACTGTTCACCAGAATTACTTGATTTTGGTTTGATAAAAAGATGGAGGTGGGAAATGAGAATTGCTTGTCATTATATCTGCTAGTTCATAAAAATTTCATCCATGGCTATTTTGAGTCTTGGCTATTGGAGGAATGGTTTTGTCACTGATTTCCCTTAATTGTAGATATCCTGTCTTCCATGCCCCTCACTTCTTTTCTGAGAACCCATATTTATCCTTACCTTTGGACTCCATGCTTTAAATATTTTGTCTCTCAAGGATATTAAGTCATTTTTACATATTTTTATTAATGCCACATAGAATGACATATAAAAGTTTTTTGATCAGTGTGAAATAATCTGTATTGCTACAAAGAGACTTAATATTTTACTCCACTTTGGAAACCATATTATACATAAACATGCACATTACATCATTTAAAAAAATATTGAAAATAACGTGTTGAGTCTCCATTTTGACCTTTAAGGAGTCCACATTGGAGGCATTTTCTTATTATCCTTTTAGTAAGCACTGATCTATTGGTCAAGCCAAAATGGGGTACATGTGACACCAGACCTCTTCTATATGAACATGGATTACAACTTTTTAAAAGTCGTTTTACTTGAGGCTAGTTTAGGGCAACAAAGTGAATACCTGAGAAAAGAAGTCATCAGAAGAGGTTTATGAGTTACCAAAACACAGAGTTCAAACCATGCTCACTAAAAGTAGAAGTAGTTAAAAAATTAGAGAAGGTGTTTGAATTGATGAGCTGTTTGAGTTGGTTCTCTGACCTCTGAAATGACCTTTCCTGTTACCTCCTGAGGTTTGAAAGATAATTACTCTCCTATTCTTTCCCCCTAAGGCAACCCTGGCCAGAATTTCAGCTTGTCCTTTTGAAGGGTGATATCATGGTGCAATGCATTGGGTCAGGATATGACCTTGCGCATCTGTATTTCACTAGGACCACCAAATAGAGATGGCCACCACTGTTGTTGCCTTTGAATGGGGGATTAGGGAGGTGCCTTCCCAAATCCAAACCAGTTTGCATCTTGATAGTTGCTAATAGCAGTAGGATCATTCGATTCTCCCCAATCTTTTTTTTTTTTTTCATTGTCAGTTTTAGAGAACAATGACTCTGTTATTCAAGGGGATAAAAATGATATAAGTTATTTGAAAGTGATCTGATATGATAGTTATAGTATGAAGATTTTTTAAGTTTCTAATTTTTCAACATGTTTAGCTGCTATCTTATCTTCATAGCATTTCTGGAGTTGCAGTAATAAACAGCTTAATCAGGTCTCATAAATTTGTTGTACACTGTTAAGGACTTTAATTGGAAATATAATAAATCCTTTAAGTAAGGACTAGTCATTATAGAAAGCTGATTTGCAACAGCTAAGTATTCGCATTATACTAAAGTGAGATATAAACACTCCTTTGTAATTTGCATGTCATTATAACACACAGATGTCTTGGCTCCAAGAACACGTGTATTAAATGAGTGCTGGCTTGGATTTATGCCAGGGTCGGAGCTTAGTGATCTTAAGTAAGAGCCCAGAACATCGCATGATGGGAGGTCAAGCTAACTGCCTTTTTATTAAAAGAATTCTAGTCTATGCTTTGGAGTCTGTAACTGGTGGAGAGTAGATGCCCAGTACAGTCTATTCTACAACATACTTTAAAATCTCTCAGAACTAAAGACAAAGCCTTTTCAGTACATGAATACCTTAAGATATAGTTGAAAATCTTGTGGAGGACTCCTGCTTTAGGACAAATAGTGGCTGGTTTAGTTGATTTAAGAACTGCTGCATTTTCCACAGTTTTTAGTTGTGCGGGGAAGCTGACAGTGTAGACTGCATCTTTCCCTGTGTTTAAATAAATTGTGTGTTTGTTGGAGGGAAGTGAGTGGAAGGAGAGAGGGGAAGAAGAGGAGCAAGGCTATATGCTAGGGCAGATCCACTAGGTCAGATTGTGAATTTTGGTGACTCTAATCTCTGTTGGAAATGAATCTATATAAGGACCTACATTCTGTAGGAGGAAGTGTGAGCCTGGGTTTTGAGGCTGTAAAGCACTGACTGATCAATTGCTGGATGCAAATGCCAGTAGAGATTGAACTGTGCTGATGTGACTATTAACACTATTATTATTCTAGTTAGTACTCTTATTACAGAACTGTATAATATTTGAATGGTCTGCCCATAATCCTCCCACCCCTACTACCCCCCACCCACCATAGCCTTGTTATTTACTCAGTTTTTCAGAATGGGAAGTTTTGCAGAAACACAAGTATTGCATTTATATCAGAAATTCTTGTATACCATGGTATTTACTTAGTAAAATATATGTTGATGTATAATTAAATTTTTTAAGACCTCTGAGACCAGATTGAGAAGCTGAGGCATAAAAAGTTTAAGTTGTTATCATATAATTGGAATGTTCTCTGTTTATAAAACTGCTCATCACTTTATGAAAGTATTTTAACCTGTGTAAATGGTATTGATATATTTTTGAAGCAGATAATGTATAATTGTATCATTAGTCTTTCAAATACTACATTAAGACCTACAACCTCAAATTTAAATTTATTTGATGTGAGAGTGGGTCTTCTAGGATATAGTTGCTTTGGAGATTAAAACATCAGCAACAACAACAACAAATCACTTTATGATAGAGATAAAGCCACAATACTTTATAAGAGAATAACGGAGCCCCTAAAAGTGCAGTCCTTGTGAGCAAGAGAATAATATACATGAGCTAAAAGTTCCTACTTTCCTATGTCTGCTATTAAGGTACAATTCTGAGTCCACAGTGTTGCCAATTGGTTAATATCTTGATATTAAACATTATGTTAATATTTAAGTATTAATATTTAATTAACTAGTATTAATAATTAATAATGGAATAAGTATTAAAGCTATTTTCTTGAAAGAGCTCAAAATTCCTTTACAATGTTAGGTGTCATAACTATCATTATATCAAATCTAAAACTGGGCAAATGTCAAGTATCGAGTACGTGATCAGTAGCACAATCATATTTGATAAACAGCTATCTAAAGGAAGATTAAGGTCTTCATTTAAGCTTTATTAGAGGTGGAGATGTGGTGTCTGGCTAAGAAGAGTTGGAAAATGATTAAATGAGAAAGTGTCTTAATTCCTGCCTTCTTCATTGTCTTGTATATCTCGTATCCCATCAAAAAGATGATACTGCATTTTCCAGGATCAGCCACTTCCTCTCATGCTGTCGGGGTGAGTGGTGAGCAATACTAGTGAGACGACTTGGATTGCTTGCCTTTCCATTCCCTTGGTGTGAAGCACACCAATCCCCAGATAGGATCCGGTGTTGAGCACAGCAGAGATCTTCCAGCTGGCATCCAGACAAGGCCTGAACATGTGGAGAACAGATTTAGTCTGAGTTGACTGTGGGACTCATTTCACCCTCTGTTAGGCCAAAGGTGGCAAACCCTACTCTCAAGGGGAGATTGCTTACTAGTTTAGCGGGGAAGAAAAGCCAAACATGGGCAGTAAAGAATCCAGTGAATTTATAAGATAAGCAAAGAAGTATGTCATATTATCAAAGGCCAGGATCAAACCTTAGAAGCTTCCATCCCAAAACCATGCAAGTAGTTTTAAAATTGTGTTTGTTACACATTATCATGGAGGAAGAAAAAGAAAAACAAAGATTGCTAAAGATGTGCAAGAAGAGACAAACCAGGATATTCCACTTTATTCCTACTTGGCAGTTTTCTCCCTTCACTTCTAGGCCAGATGGCCACAGACTGATATTGTAATGAGAGGCCTGAGATCCACAATTAATTACTGAAGCTGCAGGGAAGCAGTCATAGTGGGCCTCACAAAGGAACAGGCTTCACAAGAAGCTAGTCCAGTCAGACCTGGTATTTCAGAGGAGAAACCTCATTGCAATTAGCATTTTCAATATTTAATAAAGTAAATAATAGCAAAATACATTTTCAGTAGTCATGGCTTGAGTTGACTTTGAGTATTGTCCTGACATTTTCTAAAATTTTCATCTAGAAAATTTAGGTCTGATTTAGATGCTTGTTATAAAATTAGTCATCCAATTGTTTCCCAAAAGACTTTCTTATAAAGGTTTTCCTTGATTTGCCACTAGATATAGTTAGTGTTATTTTACATAAATGTACCATTGATCTGTTAAATATTTTTTTTGATGTTAGTGGAGTGATTAGCAGCCAGTCTGAGATGGCCACTGTGGGTCATGTGTCTATTAGAGAATTTATGTGAGTTTTAAACCAATGCTGACTTCGGATAGCTTTTTCTCTAGATACAATAGGTACATTACTTTTGGAAGTTTTAAAAAAAATTAGAGAATCATAGCTGATTTTAATGAAGAAGGAAAGGTGGGTATATGTTGTTCAGGGACCTCAGGTTGCCTACATGGTGTCTAGTACCCCTTTTCTTACTAGTAGAACTCCAATTTTACTTGGGGGTTGGGGAAAGGAGTGGGTGGGCAAAGTTTTATTGGTACCTAGTTAAAAAATCCTCTGTTTTTGAGGCTGTCTTTGAGCTCAGAGTGGACATGTTCCACAGATCTGGCCAGTGAGATGAAAGTGGAAGGCCTCCTACCTTCTTTGATGTTCCATCACGCCGATTCCTGGCTGCCAGATTTCCTCCTTTGTTGGCCATGACAGCTGAATATTGCCCACCATATGGGAAAACAAGGACTTGCTCTGATCTGTTTGTGTGCCAGTGCCAGACTGTTTCTTTGGCCCCCAAATGTCCTGATTTCAGCTCTGCTCTGACCTTCAGATATTTCCCCAGCTCAGGCCTCTCTCTCTTCTTTGTTTCCTAGCTTTTCTCTTGTCTGACACACATTCTCTTAGACTGGGATTGGTTTTTTAGATTGAGATGTAGTCGAGTGCCTTCCCTTTGTCTTGACAATTTTCCACTTTCAGGCTCTGGTATATAGCCTCTCATTTGTTGTTATGAAGACAGCAAAGGATCGGAGTCCAAAACAGTGATTCTAGAGTCAGACTGACCTGGATTTGAATCTTGGGAGCTACTTACTCTCCTTATTTCTTGATTTCCTAGCCTGCAAAGAAAATAATAGTATATATCTCATGATGCTGTTGTAAGGATTAAGTGCAGTAATACTTGTAAGGCGATGGCCCAATGCCTGGGCATATAGCAGGCACTCAGTAAAGTTGAAATGATTTTATATGATAATGCTGATTATTATGCTAAATCAAAACAAATACTAACTAGAGTTATTTTCTTCCTTCTAAAGAGTGGGAATCTAAGTTTGATCATGCAGTATCAGACTTGGTGCCAAATAAGCAAGTCTAGCAGCTCCGTGGGGCAGGACTCATATTAGTCTCACTCACTGCTGTCTCTCTAGTATCTTACATAGGGCCCAGCATAGAATAATAAGAAAAACAGTTTACACAAGCAAACAGTTTGTATCATTCTGTTCGAAGTGTTTTACATGTATTAACTCATTTCCTCCCAAAGATCAATGGGGTAAGTACTGTTATTATCCCTATTTTATAGATAAACTCAAATCCAGAGAATTTAATTAACTAGTTCAAGGTCACACATTTCAACTGGCCGGCAAGAATGCTAGTAGTCTGATACCAGAGTTTCACTGCTTTTCAATAAATATTCATTGGGTGCATGAGGGACGGGAGAGGGAGAATAGGGTAAAATCCTATATCTTGACTCTTTGTATTTGAAGTTGATTGTGTGCACTGTAGAACTGGGTTTTGCCACTACTTTAGTGAAGGGTGTCAGCCTGAATGATTGACTTTGGGGAGAACCATAATAATAATACACTACTTATTCCCTGGAGCTTCTTTAAGATAGCATTAAAGGATGGGTACATGAATTGCCACCCACAGCAAATAGATCACTAACAAAATAGTGCTGGCTATAGACAGTTTGCAATTTGTATGCAGGTTGGTTTTCTAAAATGTGTAATTTTATTGTTTGAAACTCAGCATGCTTCACCGGTAAATAGCTAAGTTACACAATAGCGTAGCTGGAATAGTTCTAGTTCCTAGAGGCCTGGAGACGCACTGGGGGCTAGATGGAGAAAGAAGCCAACAGTGAGGGCTTAGAATGGACTCTAGTTTTACTATTTTTGAGAAATTTACTATTTTTGAAAAATTTCTAGAGTTTAGTTAGTAAGATTTTTATATTATTAGAGAGCATAGCATGTGTCTGTGTTAGAGTGCAGACATTTTTTGGGACATATTTCTCCATATATAATCTGGAATAAAATATATTTAAGATGAAGTAAGCAAACCCATCCAACTGTGTTTGTTGTGCCTGTGTCTTTTTTGCCATTAAGCAAAGAAGTTACATTGTGTTTGGCCAGTAACAGAAGTAGCTCTTTTTTTTTAAATTAATTAATTAATTAATCTATTTATTTATTGGTGTGTTGGATCTTCGTTGCTGCACATAGGCTTTGTCTAGTTGCAGTGAGCAAGGGCTACTCTTCATTGTGGTGTGCGGGCTCCTCACTGCCGTGGCTTCTCTTGTTGCAGGGGCATGGGCTCTAGGCACGTGGGCTTCAGTAGTTGTGGCCCACGGGCTCAATAGTTGTGGTGCATGGGCTTAGTTGCTCTGCGGCATGTGGGATCTTCCTGGAACAGGGATTGAACCTGTGTCCCCTGCAATTAGCAGACGGATTCTTAACCACTGTGCCACCTAGCAGTCCAGAAGTACCTCTTTCTTAAACAGTAGTTTATGTAATTGAGTTTATTTCCAAATTTCTCCTTCCACAATAAGTCTTTCTGAAATTTAGCTCTTCTTTTCCCGCACCAAGAAGCAGTCCTTTGAACAATCAAAATAATTTTCACAAAGTCCTTTTCCTTGCACTTTATTTATAGCAAAGCCCTGTACATCCTCATATCACACTTTGCCCTTAGAAAATTTACCCATCTCAGAAAATTTACCCACCTCACTGGTGCCTCAGTGTTCTCATTTCTCTAGTGGGGGTAATATCTTCCTTACAAGGTTATTTGAGTGTTAAATGAGAGAATTGGCACAAAACTCTGAATGTAATTCATGGAACACACTAAGTGCTCAGTAAATGATGTTTTTTACTAAATATTATTTAAAACAATACATTTTTAATGTTTCATGTATTTCAAAAAGATAGTAGAGTAAATGTTGTAAATTATGAAGGTAAGCGGGTTATTGTAGGAAGATACTTTAGGAATGGTGGAAAGTAACAACTGATTGTGTGATTGGAAGAAAGAAGACAGACACTATAAAATTAGATGTAAGAGCAACAATTGTTCAATAGTTATAGTCATGTAGTATAGGATCAAAAGAGCTTTCTACCTCTCCATAATTTCTTCCAGCTGAATAAATGTACAGCTGAAAACAGCAGTTGATATTCATAATAGGGACTCCTTTGAGTCATCAGGAAAAGATTAAATTATGTGAAGTGCACTCCATTTAAGAAGGCAGTGGGGTTGGAACACAATTTAGAAAGGTTTTTCTTCAAAATAGTGCCTTTTTAACTGAGGCTTTGCAGACCCTCAGCCTATCTAAAAATCCCTGATGTTCCACATGAACATTTAAAGTGCTGGAAATCAGGCTAGATCTCAGTAGTTTTGGAGTAAGAATGGTGGTGCCATTAGGAAGACATGTTTTTCAGATGATGTAATGTTCCGGAGGATTTACATCCTCTGACTCTACTCACAAATCAGCTGAGCTAAAGGGAAAAAGACGCTAAGTGACCCTTTCTGGGCTGACAGTGCCAGCCTGGATCTAAACACATATTACTCTGGCCTTAAGCAGGATTTAGCAGTCTTTTAGCTCTTCACTGAGAGTCAGGGTTGTCCCTGACCCTTACGCTGCCTGGGAGGTAGTTTGTGTAGTGGTCAAGAGCATGAGCTTTGAGATCTACCAGTTCGGGGTGCTTTTGGCTGTAATTGAAACCCAACTCAGACTGGCTTAACCAATAAGGCAGTGTATGGGTCCATATAACTGAAAGTCCAGAGGATCCAGGATTGTCTCTCCAGTGGTTTCCATTCTGTTGCCCTGTGAGTCATTTGGTTTTGCCTTCCTCTGTGTTTTGGTTTCATCATCAGGCTGGAAATGATGAGATGTCCACAGCAGTGCTGGACACGGGACATCTGGATGCTTACCGGGGAAGCATCCAGCAGATTTTCCTTCTGTCTCTCTGGCGTATATTGGGTCATCTATTCATTTTGGAAGCAATCTCTGTTGCTGGAGGAATGTTAAGTATACTGAGTAGCTTAGTCCAGGTGCCTGAATTAGTTATTGCCAAGAGGGATGGGATTATCATGATTGGTTTAGACAAATAATGATTTACTTTTAGAGCTGGAGTCAAACTGCCTAAATCACAATGGCTGCTACACTGTGCATGAATAGTTGTTGGGAATAACACAGTATTCTTTCTAGAGTCAAACAGGACTTGTTCCCAAGTTTCAGCTCTATCATTTAGTAGCTGCAGGCCCCAGTCTAACATTTGTGGGGCCTGAGGGAAGAATACAAATGATGGCCCACATGCCATATGTCAAAACATTTAAAAAAGTTATAAATCAAGCCAGTTTCTCCTACCCTGAAAAATTTACCTTTGTAATGACCTGGAAAGTCATGTTTGAATTTGAATTTTTGGATACTTCAGAGTTCTGCCCTAGAACATTGTTACACAAGGAGAGTAGGACCTAGGCCTGCTGTCTGGGTCCATAGCCTCCCTTCCTCTGTCCTACACTGCAAAGTGTTGACATGCCAGCCCATAGTCCAGGCTGTGTTTTTTGCACTCAGAAAGCCGCCCCTTGTCCATGTTGGGCTTAGGCATGTGGGCATGTGACACGTGCTATATAGTCAGCCCTGGGAGGGATTTAGGAAAGAGGCAGTGGAGGTGAGCTTGGGGCAGTTTGGGCAGGGAATTCTGAGCTAATCAGAACATGTCTAGAAGGGAAGCACATGACTCTTGGTTGATACATCCCCTTGGCCTTATACTCTATTGTACCCTTGGAGAGAAGTATAGAAAGAAGGGCCCCAGGGTGGGGACCCAAAGTAAAGGCTCATCTTCCTGGTATAAGGGCAGTTCTGATGAGCTGTGAGACTACAGGCAAGCGACAATTTCCCTGAGATTCAGTTTTCTTTTATAAAGGGGGACAATACATATAATAACCAGTTAATCAAGTTGTGAAGGTTAAGTGAGATGAGGCATACTAAGTACTCACCAAATGCCAGGTCCATTTAATGTCATTAAGTATCCCAGTACACAGTGTTTCCTGGCTGTGGTTCTCACTAATGGGAGGACCTTGGGCAAGTAAGTTGCTTCATCTCATCAGACATCACTTTCTCTTTAAAATATGGATAGTGGTGCCTTTGGAACTGTTGATGGATATAGTGGGAGGGAACATAAAATATGCAGCAGCACAGCCTCGATTGTCAGGAAACCTCTCTCTTTCTGATGAAATAAAGGTAGAAGTTCTAGACCACTACTACCCTCCATAAGTTTTCAGGTAAAATTTTCCACGTAAAATCTACTGCTGACCAGATAATTTGTTCAGTCTTCAAAGAAAGTCAGTTTACTAAACCAGAAAGAAATTTTTGACAAATTAGCCCTCTCCTTTTTTTTCTACTTCAAAGTATAACCTTCATGTCCCACCTCTACTCGAGGCAGTCTGACAAAATTACTCTTGTTTTTCTTAGACTTTATTTCAGCAAAATTATCCCCATAGTGATAATTAACAGGTTCCCATGGCATTTGAGACCACAGAAAACTGTCAATGGTGAAAAAACACCCTTGTGTGGTATGGTAACTAGGATGTTGACTTTTTCAAAAAAGGCAGTATCTGAGTGTGGCTCTAACTAAAATAAGATGAAAATCACAGAAAAATCTTTTATTCTGTTTTAGCAGAGCTGTTAGTGATAAGCAGTTGCTTATTTGGCTCAACATATTTTGTTACAATATTAAAAAAAGAAGAAATCATTTATTTAATTAGTGCTGTGAAGTCAGTTATATCTGCTTTTTATATCTTTAATGACAAGCAATTTCAGAAATATTTGGAATATGTGGAGATAATGAAATTATTGTGCTGGGGAATAATTCACCATCAAAGCAGAAGCATGGGCTCAAGCACACACACACGCACCCCCACCCCCACCCCATTAATCCAAGATGTGTTTATGTAATATTAGTGTTCTTTGGTAAACAGTTTTTGTTTAATCATAGAAATAACAAATATTTTTAGTTATAGTACACAGAGAGAAGGCGACTAAGTATCTTGGAACTGATTTAGGGATGGTATGTTTTAAAAAATTTAAGTTCTAAGTTAAATCCTTTAAATTATTAGGTAACTTCAAATTTCTCACAGTCTTTGAATTTGAACAGATGTACTGGAATTAATTCCATGTTAAAGGAAAAAATATGCATTTAATTAAGAAAACATCATTTTCACAGTGGTAGCTATATTGCTATAATTCTGAATGGAAGAAAAGATAGATAACATAAGAAACAAGATGGTGTCTTCCCTATAGAATCTTTCCTCTTAAACATGTGCTGTACCAATATTAATCTAATGTGGAGTCATTTTTAAGTTGTAATTGGAAGACTCTTTTACTTTATTTTAGGTTTTTTATGACTATTTTTTAGAGTTAAAAAAACAAAACTCAAGTGAGAACCAGGATTTCCCTTGTGTTTTTTCTCTCCCCCTGAAGAGGTTGCTTTCTGTATCTTAAGTATGGGTAAATAAATGGGTAAATAAACTTTCCAGATAAAATGGAAAGTTTAGGATTACTAGCATAGAGAACACAACTGTGAATATAAGTCCCACTAAATAATGCCCTTGCATTTCCTTCAGTGTCAAGATGGAGCTTGAAGAAGTGGCAAGATTGTGACATCATCCAGAAAGTTCAAGTTTTTAACTAGAACAAATAGGCCATAAATAGAAGGGTTGCTAATTATCTGTAGAACTGATTGTGACTATAAGATGTTTTTTTTTTCTGTTTGTTTGTTTGATTGTTTTGGCCATGAAAAAAGCCCCCGCATCGCCTCCATTGAGAGTGTAGAGTCTTAACTGGACTGCCAGGGAAGTCCTGAGATGGTTTTTCTTAATAAAATATGTTTGTAGAACAAACAAATCACACTGTTAATTAGTAGGGTGACTCGTAAGTAGGGCCTAGACTTGTTCTCCATGGTGCGTGGTAGAGAATGTGTGTATGTAGCCCCTAAGAAGGAGCCATAGGTGCACTCCAGAACTATTTTAAAGCTGGTCTTTTGGGAGATAGATTAGGATTTATCCTTTTGCCCCCTTCTCTGGCTTCTGTGGGCCTCTTCAGCCATTGTTTACACAGAGGGTCATCTTTCTGGAAAATCCATGGGACACACTGATTAATGAGTCACAGAAGCAATTAGCTTTGTAATTCTGAGAGTTATTGGCAAGAGGCCACATATTTTCCTAAGGTATAAGAGAGAGGTCAGGAAAAATAAATTAGCCTGTGCTTACTCAGAGGAGTTTTTACCCCCACAAAACTAGTCTGTTATTATTGATACACTTTGAGAAATGGGGTGGGGCAGATTTCAGGGTCTTTCTTCAGCTTGCCCTGAGGTTAAGATTTTAAGACTCTCTGTGGACCAAAGAATAAGGATTCATGAATCTTGGCTAATGTTATTGTTTTAAGAAGCCCTTCCACTATAGTTAAACAATGAGCGATGTCATGATATTCATTTCCATACATTATGAGATCAGATGCCTTCTGAAACTTATTTGTTGATGGAATAAGATATAATTTTTATACTTAAAATGTTTATATACAGAATATACAGAAAACATGTATCTTAGGAAAACCTTTTGCATTTTTCTTACCAAGCTGACAATTTTTGAATTCAGGATTAATTTGTCCGGAAATGTGGAAGGTTTATCTGTGGAAAAACTCAAATGAAATTGTGTCTGAAAAGTGTTATTTAAAGACCCCAAAATCTTGATTTAGAGTTGAAAAATACAATTAAGTTTTATTTGACAACTTTTAGCCAAAGCTCTTAAAGTGTCCCTTCCATAAATTACCCTATCATTTGCCAAATAGTTGCCATTTATAGATCAATAAAAGTCCAAAGAGGTTAAGTAACTTGTCAGAATATCACAGCAAGCGGCAGAATCAGAAGATTCAAGGCTTTTAATTTCTAGTCTTTTGCTCTAAGACAATTAGCTAGTTCTCCCCTGAGCTCAGCACAAGACAGTTTAAACAGGCTTCCAGGTGCACTTTGTAAAAGGGACAGTTGTTTGGCCTGGATGAATCTGTGCTTTTTTTTTTTTTTTTGAATTGTACTTGTTATAGAAAATGTTCAGTTTTGGCTAAACTGTTTATGTCACTCTTTATCTAAGGAGGAATGTAAAACTCAGCTGAGGAATGGATGAATGGAATACATCTGTAAAGTCCATTTTCTGAATGAGAGAAAAAAGTGAAAGATAAACTTCTTTTACCTTTTGAAAACATAGCTCTCAGAACATTATGCCAGTGTACTCGTTTATTGATTTGATTCATAAATTTCTTCCTTGAGAGCACCTAATATCAGTATATAATTAGGTTTGCCCTTGAGGTTCTAGTCCAGTTTAAGAATTTGTAGAATTAGCTTACCATTTTGGAGAAAGTGTTCATATTAACCATTCTGTACCCATTTCTCTTTGTGAAAAATCCTTCTCTTCTTGTAGGCTAGAATAAGAAACAAGAAGCTAAGGCTTGTAGCTAATTGTCTAGAACACAGGATTAGAAATCCAATTCTGACAGAAGCCAAATGAGTTACACTGAATTTGGCACAGTGTGTAAAAGAAACTGGTCTCTGTTAATGACATGTTCTTGTTCATAAACAGGTGTTTGCCCAAGGGGAGTATACTTGCACTTCTTTGCAAATGTTATGGAAGAGTGATTCACTGCAATAGGTGAACATTTCTCAATTTCACACCCCGAATATATTATGACAGTTCTTTTAGTGCTCTGAGTTCAGGGAGCTTTTGCTAGCAGCGGAAGAGATGGAATTCCAGAAACTGCATCAACCCTCCTTATTTGGTGTATCTGAGTTTACTGAAAGGCTGTTGTCCCTGTTCTTAATTAAATTGCTCCTCAACCCAGTGTCTTTGAAAGACAGCTTTTGTGAAGTGTGTCAAGCACTAGGGCTTTTCTCTTTTCTGCCATGTGGTTTTTTAGCAGCAGTGGGACTGAAGTTAGGGGATTGGGAGTGCAGCACTAAAACAGTCATTAAAAACGCCTTATTAAAAAAAAAAAAAGGCCTTATTGATGATTGTTGAGGAGGGAAGAAGAGTAGAAATGTTAAAGAGGAAAAAACAAACTCCTTTCCACCAAGATCCATCTTCTTGTTGCGGTATTGGCTCTTTACACCAGACAGAATCTCACAGCATTATTCCATCAGTCTGTTTAACTATCAAGTTTTATTTAGTACATCATTTTGAAAGTTTCTCTAGAGTATGGTTCTCAGTGTGGGGAGGAAATTTTGCTCCCTTTCCCACCCACCCCCACCCCCACCCCCAAGACATTTGGCACATTTTTGATTGTCACAATTGGAGAGGAGGGGATGATGCTATTGGCATCTAGTGGGTAGAGGCCAGGGATGCTGCTAAACTTCCTTCAATGTTCAGGACAGTCCCCCATAGAAGCACGTGCCCAAGATGTCAATGATGCTGACAATGAGAAACTCTGTTCTAGATGAAGAAATTAAAAGGCTTTCGAAAGAACTGTCCTGTCTCTGCACATTCTTAGCCAGTTTGTGCAAGCAAATATTCGAAACATCCTGGTCCAGATAGTGAAGGCATTGAGCTGTTTTTGTTTTTATATTCAGCATTGCCTTACTTCTTGAAACTGGAAGATGTTCCAGGCTCACCTTGTATACTTCCTACCTAGCCCTATAATCAGTTATTTCTCTAAGGAGCCCATGTTCTTTTACTGGAGAGTAGTAGTAGTAGAACCCACAATCTGGGTGCTGAGTGTGCTCGTGGGCTCTGAGGTTTTAAACTCCATAATCTAAACTTGGTTTATTCATTGGGTCATTTTTTAAACCTTGTTTTTTTTTTTTTTTATTTACCATATACATGAGTGTACTTAAAAAATTCTTTTCTTAAAATTTTTTTTTCTGTTTGAGCTAGAGCATTCAAATTACCCAAATAATATTGAAATTTGAAATGACATTTTTTATAAAAAAATAAAAGCTCTAATAATGTGACTTGTAAAATGTATTTCTCCTTTTGTAACATAGTGATGGCATTTGATACTACTGTTGCTTTAAGTGAACTTTCATTATTGAACACTTACCACATATAGTTTTATTTAGTTTCATTTCATAACCTCCAAAAGCTGGAAAGTGCTTAGTCCTGCCCTGTCTGCATACAGATAATTTGTTCTGAAGTGTGTGAGAATCTGCATAATGGTGAACCTTGCTTTAAGAGTTCTATTATGATTAAGTTAAATTTGATAGTCTTTAGTCTTTCATTAGTCAGTGTTCATATCTCTGTGGAAATTTGAGGTTTAAATTCTCCTAAGATGATTTCCAAAATTTCCTGGCTTTACCTTTAACTGCTTTGCTTATTTAAAAAAACTCTTCTGTACCCATGATTGACCTACATAACTTCTCAGGGTTTTCTCTTTAAGTGTCATCACTGACTTTTAAAACATTTCACGTACAAGTAAAACAAAACAATGCAATGTTTTTTATTAAATGTTTATTTCATATGTATTGAGAGAACTCTGAGATTTATTTAGACACAAATTTTATAATTAAGTATACATATAAAGTAAAATATAAATAGAATGAGTTAAGATAGTCATAAAACTTTTTCACGTTCAGGATCTATTTGGGATCACTTTTAAACTTAGAGTTGTCAATATCTGTATTTTTCCAAATATTGTGCTCAGTGTTATCAGAAGTTTTGGTGATATAGCATTATTAAAGAATGATTTGAGACAAAATTCACATAATATAAAATTAACCATTTTAAAGTGAACAATTCATTGGGATTTAGTACATTCAGAATGTCGTTTAACCGTCATTGCTATGTAATGTCCCCAAATTTCTATCACGCCAAAGTAAAACCCCTTACCCGTTAAGGCATTTCTTTCATTTTACCTTCCCCCTAGCTCCTGGTAACCCACTAATCTGAGTTCTGTCTTTATGGATTTATTTATTCTGGATATTTCATATAAATGTGATCATATAATATGTGACATTTTGTGTCTGGCTTCTTTCACTTAGCATAATATTTTGGAGGTTCTTCCACATTGTAGCATGTATTAGTACTTTGTTCCTTTTTATGAGGAATATTCTATTGTGTGGGTATATCAATTTGTTTATCCATTCATTCGCTAATAGACACTTGTGTCGTTTTTAACCTTTTGGCTATTCTGAAGAGTGCTGCTGTGAACGTGTACTTGTTTCAGTACGTGTTTTCAATTCTTTGGGGCATATATCTAAGAGTGGATTATAGGGTCATATGGTAATTCTGTCTTTCACTTTTGAGGAACCATCAGATTGTTTTCCACAGCAGTGGAATGATTTTTAAAAATATTTTTAATTCTATGTCTGTTATCTAAATCAAAATACTCTATTTGGAAGCATACTCTCTTCAGTGCTTTGATTTTGTTATAAAACGTAAATTGTTCTTTAACATATCCACTGCTTTTTCTAAAACTACTTAAAAAAATCTGGATAATTCCCATGTTCCTCTCAGGAGAGTTTGTAAGACTCTCAGAAAAAGATTCAAGGCTTTTAATTTCTAGTCTTCTGCTCTAAGACAATTAGCTAGCTCTCCCCTGAGCTTCGTGTAAGCCAATTTAAATGTTCAGACACAGAATCTGCTTTCCATATGACTCGATAAAGAACAAAACAAAAACAAACAAGAGTTATGCTGGGCGTTCAATGACTTTATATATATTTAAGGAGACAATAAATATTTTGTTTACTCTGAATAGGAAAAAAGAGATCAGCATTTTAAGATGTATCCATGAAATATTCTAGAATGCTAATTTTTTTTCTTCTTTGCCATATTGGCTAGAATTTTAAAGATTTGCCTAAAAAGATATTCTTTTGCATTGGACTCTTGTAACTTCATACAGCATATGTTTTTTTACCAAGTGGATTCAGAAATAGTGTGTGCATTCCATGGTCTTTATTATTGGCAACTAATAGTTTATATTGTTTTCTAAGCAGTTCATTTATATGAGCTTTTTATTTCCAAAGACACAGAAAGGGAGCCAGGAATCCTATGTTAGCTCTCTCATATCCTTAAATGAGTCATAACAGTACTGGTTTATTACAGATGCTTGATAAATACTTGCTGAACTGAGTTGATGGTAAATTCTCCAGACAGGAGACTCCATGAATGCAGGAAGTGCGTCTGTCTGGTTCATGGGAATACTGCCAGCACCTAACACTATCTCTTCCACATAATAAATATTTATTGAATGAATGAGCACATGAACTCTAATGTATAACGTAAATATCTTCTACATGCTGATGAAGGGCAGTTTTCTGAAGCTAATTCTTCCTGTATCAAAGATCATTTTACCTCTCTATTTGGTATTTTTATGATATTCAAACATGAAGATATGTCATTTTTCCTTGGGGTACAATACACTAGGCTAATTGTTAAGTAATAAAAGTCAACCTAAATTTAAAATGTTAACTCCAGTTTGATTATTGTGCTGGCAGTGTATATTCAGAAGTGAAATATCAAGAACATTTCATCGGGATTAATACTTGGTTGCTTGCTTCCTTATTGAGAATTACTTTTATTCTATTAAATAAAATATCCCAAATTTATATCCATAATTGTGGCTTTTATATCCCAGATGTGTTTTGCGTTTACATTTTAAGTCAATGGAATCTTTTCTTGCAATTATTTCCTTGATTAAGGAAATATGTAAAGTTATTTGACAAGAAATAGAATGTCCTTGTAGAAAATGAAGTAATATATGTAGTTTCCTTCAGGGCACTGGAAGATGGCACGTAGTGAATTTAACTCCAAGTCGCCACGATTATTAGGTAACAGAAATACCTCCTATGGATGGCTACATTTATCTGAAAACACTGTGGGCTGACAGTAAAAATTATTACAGCATTTTGACTTGGAAAATTGGAGTAGTTCAATTTGAAACTATGAAAGTTTAAAGTACTGTTCACATTATTTCTGGCAGGGACAGAAAAGTGATGATGTGCTCTTCTTGCCTTTAGCTAAACTTTAGGAGAAACTCTGTACTTAGGCACATACTTATGGAAAAACATTTAAAGATTCTGAGTGAGTTCTTTAAAACCTATTCCACACAAATGAAGATATTACTTGGAACAAGTCAGAATGAGGTTACCCAGGAAAAGTGAAAGGACATGTCTGGAATGGCAGCTCTTTTTGCACAATGGACTTGCTCTATGGTTTTGTTTCAAGAAACACGCATGAAACCCATACTCTGCCCACTTTCCAAAAAATGTTTTTTAATTAGGAAACATTTAAAGGAAGTCTGAGTGAGCAGATAAACTACAAATCCATTTGGATTGAAACCTTCTTGGGGTTTAGAGCTATAAGGTCAAGCCAGGAGACACTGGGAGCTACAAGGGGGTATGCTTATGTGTGATGAGCTAAAGAGAAGGCCTGGGCCATTCCTAGGCCTGGGGAGCTTGAGGGTCTGCATAAGGAATAATGGATTTGTAGTTTGTCCAGATTTGCCAAAATCTCTTAAAGGGAGTGGTGTGCCCAGGCTTCCTTTGTGTTTAGTTGTCAATGGCCAGAGGATTGAGACCATGTTGTTCAGCTGAACGGTTGATCAATTAATCAACAAAACTAAACCAGACTGGTTGCTTAGAGTCATATAGACCAAAACACAGATGTGCAAAGGCTTAAGTTTTCCCTTTCCAACCAATTGTGCTGGCATTGTATATTCAGAAGAGGAGTAGCAAAGGGAGTTTTTAGATTAACTTTCTGACATGGAGATGCCTATATCTTCCTCTGTAGATCCAGTTTCAGTTAGGGACCTTGTGAGAGAAAAAAATAGTCGTGTTGTTTGGAGCAATGGGCAAAATGGGTTCCAAAGTATTTCCTTCTTATAATGATCCCTTACAGTTCTAAAATTTCTGAGACTGAGTTTACATAGTGGTTGTGGGAGCTGTGACGTGCTCTTACCATTGCTCTTAATCTTTTATTTTTATTTGAAGTAAAATTAATCAAATTCCTCTACACTAGAACATGGGACTATTAAAATGGGGCTATCGTAACCAGCTATAAACAAAGTTAAAATAATGGTTTTCAAGTGTTGTAGATTTTTAAGCTATTCTGTTAGCCAAAGCAGAAGAGCCTAGTTTATGTAGAATGAGACCCATCAAAATTATACAAATATAACGATGCTCAATTCACTTTTGGAGAGATTAAACTTAAAATAAAAATTTTCGTCTCCCTGTAGACCTAGCCCTCTCTGAAATTCTGTGAGTTGACATTTATATTTTCTGTGGATACGTGAAAACTTTTACTTTTTAAATTGCTTATTGTTCAATAAATTGACAAATCTTATGGCATAATATTCTCAAGTATTTTTAGGTGTGCTGATGTTTATGCTTCATGCTTGTAAATGACAATTCTTCTTGTTTTGTTAAATTAAAATTATATTCCATATGTAATAATCCAAATTTGTATAATATCTCATGGGACTCAGTCTATAAATGTGGCTATCTGCTTTGGCTTTTAGATTTGCTTATAAGCCTAAAATAATTGAAAACATGACTTTAGCTTTGTTTAACTAGGCACAGACATCATTATCAGAAAAACTGGGTCAAGATAAAACAAAAATGAGCCTTATGAAAATGAGGGGACTATTCTTTTTTTTAAAATTATTTTCTTTTTTTTAATATTTATTTTATTTATTTATTTGACTGCACTGGGTCTTAGTTGTGGCTTGTGGGCTCATTAGTTGTGGCATGTGAACTCTCAGTTGTGGCATGCATGTGGGTTCTAGTTCCCTGACCAGGGATCGAACCTGGGCCCTTGCATTGGGAGCTCAGAGTCTTAACCATTGTGCCACCAGGGAAGTCCCTAGGGGGCTTTTTTAGACAGCCCGGGGTAATGTAAAAAGATAAGAGGTGTAGATTGGAAGACTGAGATTTATTTCCTCCTTTTCCACTTATTCCTTGACTCAGTTTCCTCTTCTGTAAAGTAGGAATATGTTTCTTTCATAGTAGATAGAGTGGGAATAATAAGTATGTGATAGATATGAAACCAAAAGTTTCCTTTATAATTCTGTAGAGTTTTGGGAGGGAGTAAGGAATAGTTTTCTTGGAGCTTCATTTTTTCCCCCACATCTTTAAAGGTCTTTATTTTGATAATCCAATTGAAAATATAATAACATCTGTTTGATAAATTTTTCCACATTGGAATACAGGAGGATATATTAATATCTCTTATATTGTTCTAATAGACCGTGAATATGGAGTGCTGGTGTTTTCATTCTCAGTTTTTATATTATATATTTAATAACATTTAACGTGATAGAGCATATTCACCAGTTCTTTAATTTTATTTAATTCTCATAATGAGCCCATTACATAGCTATTATGAACATATTTTTCAGGTAAGGAAACTGAGGCTTAGAAACGCATTCTGACTATTGCTTTCTCTGTCAATCCCAGCTGCCACTGATGGTATGTGTCTGTTGGTCAGACTTTATAATTTTTAATTATGTTGTTATTTTAGAGCTGGCAAAAGCCGGTTCTTCTATAAAAGCCAGAGCTTTTGTTTCATAGTTATTTGGTGGCAGCTCCATGTAGAGATGGAGATCTCTGGTTATTGCCTGTAATTTTGCTTCAGAGATAATACTTTTGGTATCAGAAAGGCTAAATCTGTATGGAAAAAATAAGTATGAATGGTTCTGGTTTCTTCAACTTTTTATGATCCTTATGAAAACCATTCCCAATGCGATTCTCACGGGGCAGTAGGAATGGGTTGGGGAGATGGAAGGAATATGGCACTGAACATGTAAACAGTGTACTTTCAGAGTAAGGCCAGCAGGGGGAAACATGAATGCTATTGTCCTAAAAGTACTTCAATTAATAAAGTGAAGGATAGTTCCTTTTTTGGCTGTCTAATATTGAAAAGATAAAATGAACACTCTATAAATATTAGTTAATTTCAGGATACTCTTGTTCCATCCAGAAGGATGTTTTGAATTATAAATCTCTTTCTGGAACCTATCTGGGTTTGAACTCTGGCCCTCAGCAGCTTTGTGTTCCTGAGCATGTTACTGCCATATCTCAGTTTTCTTATATGTAAAATGGGGTAATAAGAACCTCACCTCATAAAGTTGTGATGATTGAGTTGATGTATATAAAGCAGTTGGAACAGTACATGGTACATACTAAATGCTCAATAAACATTAGCTACTATCAATATTATTATTACTTTTCCCTGCTTTGTTGCTTACAGTAAACTAGAGTAGTAATTTTAAGGATACCTTTTCTAGCAATGAAAATAACAATTTCATTTCTTACTATATTTGATGAACTATAAAAATAAATCAAGAAAGATTGTTTTGTTAGAAATAATCATTGTCATGAAAGACACTGATTACTATATAGGAGAGTAAGAATCACGAGATCACATTTGACATCCTTAAAAATAAAAAACAAAAAGACTGAAAAAGAAGGATAAGTAGCAGTTAAAGAGGAAGATAATTTTATAACCAGGAAGAAATGGGACAATGTCATGTGTTTATCATATATAAGTCAGAGAAGACATACTAGTGGGCATCGAAGCTTGGCCCAGGGGATGCATCTTGGATATGGGCCTATCAGGTGCTCTGCTTTAGTGTGGAAAGCTTGGGGTGGAGGGCGTCAGCTGAGCTCCTCTGGTGCAGCTTCCCAGATATCAGGACACCTCCATTCAGCCCTTTACCCTGTCTCCCTTTTTATGGCAACTGAACTCCTCATTATGAAACTCATGAATAACAACAATTCAATTAAAAGAATATGGGTTACCTTTTTAGTGGAGGTAGAGGCTGTGATTTAAGATGGCTTAAAGACATTTGCTGCATGCATCCTTTGAAATGGGGGTAGAGGGATGGGAAAGGCTTGATTCTGAAAAGATGGCTTTCCAGGGAGCATTCTATACGTATCTCTAGGTTGTCTGCTGGCTTAGTGACTTGAACAGCAAAAAACTGCCTTACATTCCAGTTTGTTTACTAGATCCAGAATGATATGCCGTCTTCTGTGTTTTTATTACCTTAGAGATTCCAGATCCTGTGTTAAATTTCCTTTCTATTTTCTTTGGGGCTGGACAAGATCATTAACTTCAATTCATTCGTGTTTTCCTATTCCTAGTTTACACGAGTAAGTCTACCAAGCCCACCTCCACTTTTATAATTGTTTTGTAACTACTAGTACTCTTGATATAATGTGTTAATCTTCTGTCTTAACTTAGGGTTTATAATGGAATTTTCCTACATAAATGAAAGGATCTTGCTGGAGTAGTGGTTTAAAAGCCAAATTCTTCATTCAGAATTCATTATCTTCTTTCCTTTTTTGTTCTTTCACTTTTAATCATGACTCTTTTGTCTGTCTTCATTTTTGTTGAAATATTGATCATTTATTGTACTGGCTGAAGACATTTTACTGGTTTCTTTGAACTTATTACAGGCCACATGGGTGACAGAATCCATTATCAGCCTTTTGCCATCCAATTTGCATCAAATTATACCAGTGTTATGTCTGTAGGAATGTAATATAACCTTTAGCCATTTTGAGATTTCTGACTTCTATTGACACAGAACAATAGCTGTGACTTTGTGATACTACAGCTCTTTCTCTCATTCTGAGCCACTGTTATGATTCTTTATATTTTTGGATCATATTGAAAATTCTGTCCTAGACTAGACTCACCATGTTTAATCCCCAAAGCTATCCTCTTCCCAAATCTATTTATCTCTTATAGATCCTAAATTTAGGCCCAGCTGCCAGGAAACCTGCTCGATTTTCCATTATTTTAGCAATGAAGGGTAATTCAGTCAACAGAATGAAGTCCAGGAGATGCTGAATTTAATCTGTTCAAGGTATTAAGCTGGACTTCGATTTGGGGGGGAGGGTTTCTTTTGCATACATACAAACAAACAACAGAACACACATTGCACATGACATTGTATCATGTTAATGATTACCTTAGGTGATAGAAATTACACTAAAAACCAGAATCATCAATGAATAACTAGATATTTCTTGTGCTGAAAGATAATAAATGATGTGGATCTTCTAATGTGCAGAAACTAATAGATTCTGAGTAGTCAGTGTACCTAGGTGAAACAGTGGTTGAAAAGAGAAAATGTAAAAAAAAATGTTAAAAAAAAAAAAAGGAAAGAAAAGAGAAAATGTGACAGCTTCTGTTAATGGGAGGGAGGAAGCAAACCAGTCCTGAGGCTGAAATCTAAATATGTAATTATCTCATTGAGTCGCCTTGGCTGAAGAATACATGGTCACCTTGAAAAAGATTTTGTCCATTACTTTGCTGATAATTGATCAAACCTCAGACATAATAGTCTGTCATCTAAGTGTTCAGGTGATTATTCTTTTTTAGGGAAAAATGTAACTACAGGAAGATACATGTGTTTTTTCACTCTGATGTTACAGAAAATAGGAAGAGGAAGATGAAAAGAGGGAAGTCAGGGAGTGGATAAAAGAGCTAGGTAAAACAGGAAAAGTAAAAAAAGACTCAGCATTAAAGGGGGCAATGCAGACATAGTGAGTCGACTCAAGTTGTTTCAAGCCCAGATATCTTTCAGTACTTTCTGAAAACTGTTCTAATAGATTCATTTCACTATGAAGGCTGACCCCATCAAATAGTGATAAATGCTTGAGTTTTTCATTTCTGATCTAAATTTAGAAACCACTCTCTTGAAGCTTGTGCTAATAACTACTTATCACAGAGGAATAGATTCACTGTGCATTGGTAAGTAGTATCAGACTGATCATCATCCCTTCTGGTGATTCATTGGTGGAATCTGAGACAAAATAGAGGGACTGGTGAATGCATTGTTTTCAAAATTATCTTTGTACAGGTTTCTCTTCTCAGCTACGGAAGAAAGACAACATGAGTTACAGTTTTCAGAATCTCAGACAAGGGCAGTCTATCTTATTGCATTCCATTTGGTACATACCTGTGGAGTGGTCAGTGGAGTCAGTGTGTGCAGACATCCCTGCATGTTTTTGGATGACAAGCTCTTGGACTATATTTTAAAGCCTGCTTTCCAATCAAGATCAGTTTTATTTGGCTAAATAACTTTGATATGTAGTGTATCACAAGCTTCTATCTCTTTACAGATAGGAGGAATATCATTACTAAATTAAATGAGGAATAGTAGAGAAATTAATAAGAGGAGGAAGATATTTTCCCAGCTAAGAAGCAAAATAAAATAGTTGACAAAATGGGAAAATATCTGGAGGGTTAAATGAACTACCAAAAATGTGAAGTCCATTTGAAACCTTTTTTATTTTTGCAAAACTAAGCAAAGCCAAAAGAATAACTTTTTTGGACCAGGCACCTTACCCCACAACTTTCCCAGCTGTTAAAAAAGAATAAAGAAAAGAAAAGCTGCTTAGACCTTTGTGGTTCCAGAAAACATGTAACCCTGGTTTATAACTCAAAGCACCTTAGGGATGACTTTGCTTCCACTTTTCCTCATTGTGTGTCCTTGAACAAACCAGCTGGCTATGTTGTCTTGATTTTCTTAGAATAATATCTTCTTTTTCTCAAGAGTATATACTTGTGAGCACATTTAAGGAACCTTTGTTTGAATTACTATAACTAGCAGATGTCCATGTGTTAAATTGGATTAGTTCTGAGAGAGCCTTTTTGAGCTTGGAATTAGAATGTAAGCTCCTTGAGGGTAGAGGCCACATCTTATTCATCCTTGGAACTGAGGACCTACCTAGCACAGTGCCAGGGGCCATAGCACCTCAAGAAATGCTAAGCGAACTGTGTTGTTATTTTGCTGTTTCATAACAATATAGAATTACATGATTTTTTCTCCCAGAATTTCACATTTATTTTAATATTAGCTTCCTAAATTTTTGTAAACAGTGAATACTAGCATACTTTTTCTCAGATAAAGGACTTGCTGCAGGTCAATCAACTAATTATTTCTATAGTGGAAAATTAGAACCTAGGTTTTTCATAATGGCCAAACCTTCTAAAAGATACTCCTTTTCTAGTGATATTCAAGCTCTCTCCCTGACTTCCTAATGTAAACTCCATTTCTTCCCCTTTGTTATTATTTATTACTCTCCTTAGATCATGTCTAGTTTTCCATGGAAGTAGCAAGATTTTCCCTCTATGGATATGTATGATGCCAATGCTCAGTGATGAAGTCCCTCTTTTCAAAGTGGTACTGAACTTCTGTCTTAGCATAATAGGCCTTGGAAGATGAAAAGCCAAGGGAGGCAGAAAATAGCAGTGAGTACATGTTCACCCTGAGCTATGATAGGATACTACTGCTGAAGAATTAAAAATTCTGTTGTAGAAGAGAAATCACATACAAATTAATAAGCAACATATGAAGAATGCAAGAAAATCCTTGGACCAGCTGTGTTCCTCTGAAGATCTGGGCAGCTAAACGGACATACAGAAGGCAACTGATGGGGGAGGATACCCTGGGGTCAGGAGATGTTGAATTTTGAGTAGGCTTTTCGAAAGAGAGGACAGGTAGGAATCAGCTGAGAAATAGATGGTGAGGATTCCTAGAAGATTCTGTAATGTCATTATGCCACATACTGGTATAGGTTGTCATCCTGAGCATTATTTATTAACCTGTTTTCAATATGACATCTTCACATGTGGAATAATGTGAGGTTTTTAGCTGATATCACTAAAGAAGTATATTTTTCTTTAACATCAGTTCAGGCAACTTTTTGTTGTTCCAGTGGCTAATTATTTAATTATTGATTTATCCAAGCTTCCTGTTTCTGCTGTTTCATTCTCCTTTTACTTGATTTTTAAGTGGGTCGTTCTAGTGGGACAAGGAAAGAAAGATGAAGTGATGATCTTTCATTTATTCTAAAGTTGTCACCTATTTGCTTGACCAGATGTTGGTGGAGAAGTTTTAAAAGAGTTGGCTAAAATATGTTGGAATTGATTTTGGATTTATCAGCAGCATTTCTTTTTTAGCATAAAAGATGGCAAGTTGGCTGTGTATAGAATTAAGGAAGTGTTCCACTATAAACTCCTGGAGGGTGGGGTTTGTGACTAGTCCTTGTTACACATCTAGCCCATAATAGGTGCTTATTAACTGCTGTGTAATAACTGTCTGACTAGAGCTAGAAGGGAGCTTAGAGATGCAGAAATCAATGTCCAGGAAATTTAAGGGCATTATCATTAGTCACAGAATCAGGACTGGTCCCAGGTCTCCTTACCTTCCGTCCACTGTGCTTTCCACTACACCTCATTGCCAGAGGCAGTGGCAGTGCTAGCCATGTAGAGCCCAAGAGCCAAGACGAAGATTGTGCCCAGGAACAGGAAATCAGAGGCAGCGGGAGTGCGAGGGATTTCTTGCCAAATTTGCAAATGTTGGTTGTCAGCAAAGCAGAGCTACAGAACTGTTTTAGAAAATTTCCATTTAAAGCGGAACTTTCAAAACCAGTAGCTGCCACTAGGTCAGCGAAGTTGGTTTTATGGGAACCCAGGGGTCTGCACAGCTGGTAGAGCAGACTAGTAATGGTGGCTCAGGTTTAGGACCTCCATCTGCTGAATTGCCTGTGACCACAAGTGCCTAAAGTCATCTACTCCCAGGGATTGTTCTCCTCATCATTTCTTGGGACAAAAACCCATTTTCTCTCTAAGGCCTTTTGGCTCACAGAGCAGCTTCCAGAGAGACATTTATTCATCTCATCTCTCTGTTGGCGCTGACTGAGAATTAGTGAAGGAAGCAAGAGCACGGTGTAGGAGTGATTGCTCAATGATAAATAATGACTTGTACAGAGAAATGGTATTTTTATTCCTTCAGAGGCAATAGGCATATCTAAAACACTGTGAAGATGTTCAGGTGAGCTTATTAAATTTTGAAAGAAAAGAAATAGATGAGGAGCAGATGAGAATCTTGGATGAAGGCCTAGACCTTGATCATGGAGGATTTTATTTATTTTTTGATACTTAGAGTGGATAATAGCAAAGCAAAATTCATAAAGAGGATCATTTTCCAGAAAAAATGTAGCACTGATTTCTTATGCAATACTTGAGAAAATATCTCTTAGAGAAGATTCTGGATCTAATTCTAGCAAGTGGGCCAAATGTAATAAGTCAGCTTGGAGCTAGGTGAACTCTCAGATCTAATAAGATGAGGACATGATGTTAAATAACATGAGGGCTGGCTACTATTTATGGACACACTGTCCCTAGCAGGTCTGGCATTAGTTAACTGATTAAGAAGTTCTTTAGCAAAGAGATAATTGCAGGATACATTGACCAGCAGAGTTTATAGTTGAAGTTAAGGGCATAGTTAGTTGTGTGAGCTATTTGGGCCAAATGTCTTCTTTTTATCCTGTGGCTCTTTGGGTCCTAATATACAGTAGCATTAGCCATCCTTTTAATCACCCTTATTTTCTCTTCTCGTGAACATATAAACTTTATTTTTTGTGGAACTTACCACATGATGAACATTGTCAAGTGTCAGTTATCATAACCACATAACAAATTGCCTTTCCACTAGGGCAAACTTGTAATGAAATGATTCATCCCAGATCTCTTCTTCATGGTGACTTGATTGGGTATTGATCTACTTCCCGGTTCCACAGGGTTTTGGAGTCTATCTAACCTCAAGCTCTAGTTTGGCCATGTGGACCTGGATGGTCCTACTGAGCTGCAGCTCTGGGATGAACCCTTTTTTACACATAGGAAGACTTTGTTCTTCATGAAATTGAGACCATCCTTGTCAGTCTTGAAAGAGGATGTCTTCCCCTACCATGTTTACACTGAGAAATTAATGAAGACAAATCTCCAAGTGTGGTAAACTTTTAGGAAGAATAGTGTTTTGAAATGAAAAATATTGCCTGCAAACTAATGTGTTTTAAACAATTACATTCAGGTTAATTTATGATACAAGCTTTACAGTCTTCTAGATGCAACATTTAAAAATACTAGTTTTCCAAATAGCAGCTTCTAAAACATTTGTGTTTGTGTGGTAAATTGTAGTTTCCATAATATTTTTTCACTCATGACTTTGATTCTGAGTAGAGTATTTGCTCCTCCTCTGTGTTTCCATGACACTGCAAACTTCTGTTCTATGACTCCTTGTCTTATAATTCTCTGTGTATATTTATCATTTCCCCCACCAGATGGAAAGCTACTCAAAGTAGAGGATCCTGTCTTATTTGCTTTTATGTCTCTAGAACCTAACACAATGCCAGGTGCATTATATATTATGTAAATATGTGCTGGGCTACAATACACTCTGTGGAAAATGAGGTTCCTTACACTTTGAGGATTTTAAATATCCGTTTGGATTTGGTGCATCACAAATATGAATTGATGAAAATTCAAGGTATGTTCTCTTTAGTTGTTGTTGATTTTTTTGGAGAAAATGACTGCAAGTGGAATGAGCTTGTGCTGTGTGCTGCCTGTGGTAAAGCTTTGATTATATTTCTTCAAATGTGGCCTGCTAGTTTAAATTGCTCTGGTTGCAGTGGAAAAGGGAAATAGTTATTCTTCACTACTGTTGGGGAAAATTTTTAATTTGCTTCAAACCAGAATTGTTTTACTTTAGAATTTATGTGTGTTATGGACCCAAACATACATACACTAAAATATAGACTTAAGGTAATTAAAAACCCCTGTGGTTGTTTGGGTTCAGCCTTTTTTAAAAATGCTTTTTATCCAGTCTTCTTGCCTCTCAATTTTAATTTTTTTCTTATTACTCATGTAATATATCCTCACTTTGGAAAAAATTTTAATATACAGAAATCAGGTTCTTTCCCTCTCTTACTTCCCCTATTTTTGGAGTATTGTTCTTGCCCTAGACTGGCTTTCCTCTTGGTTGCAAGGTGGCTACTGTAGTTCTAGCTATCACATCCAGACAGTATAATATCCAGAGGAAAAATGAGGACATCCCTTTCTGTCTCTCCTCCTTAGAAATGAATGTTTCCCCTAACGTTCCACTGTTATGTCTAGCAATAGTCTTCTCCCATCTTAATGATCCTAATGATCTTATGCCTCCCCGAGCAGTCCATTTCTAAACCAATAACTGGCAAGAACAATAAAATTACCACGACTGGCTTCAGGGGTTGGCAGACTTTTTTGTAAAGGGCTTTGCCGGGTACCTTTCAAGAAAACAATTTATAGAAATAGGTGGCAGGCCCATGGGCCATAGATGGCCAACTCCTGGAGCCTTAGACCAGCGACCCCAAAAACATTAGCACGTATCAAAATCAACTGGGAGCTTGTTAAAATATAAGGTCCCACACCCAGAGTTTCTGATTCAGCAGATTTGGGTTAGAGTCAGAGAATTTGCATTTCTAACAAGTTCCCAGTTGATACTGTGTTCAAGATCAAGTTGATGCTGGTTCAGTAATAGAATAGTCATGTGTGGGAACTGTCCTGTGCATTGTAGGATGTCCAGCAGCATCCCTCGCCTGTGCTCACTAGAAGCCCGTAACCTCCCTGCTTCTCCTCTAGTATAATGACCAAAAGTGCCTGAAACATTGCCAAATGTTCCATAGGGGGCAAAATTTCTGATTCTCCCTCCTCTTTAAACTTAGACTATTCAGATCTAGCCCTGGATCAGGGAATAGGTTCACCTTTCCTTGTAGCATTTTGCGGAGGAGTGTCACTATTCTGCAGGGGAAGAGGGAAAGAAATGATTGTGTTGGATAGGCAACCAACAGTGTCTACCTGATCACATCAGCACTCCTGAGGAAAAAGACCTTACTGACCAAAATAGTCCAGAAAATGGAAAAAGAATACCCATTTTCTAAGATTTTTTTTTGAGCATAGTATCTAACTGCAAAATTGAAGGAATTTTACAGAGAGTCTAGCAATATGTACAGAGGGGTAGACAAATAATTAATAAGTAAAACATTCCATTAAGTAAAGCCTTAGTTAAAGGTGACACCTATATTTGGTTCTTATAGAATTTTTTCCTTGCAAAGTCTGTAAAAGAGTTAATGTCATATTTATAAAAATTTGTTGGCTTTTTCAAAAGGTCATTAACAGACAATGTATTTTCTATTTTTTTATAGTTAAAATGTGAAATATCTGTTTTTGGTAAATTTATGGGACTTTTGCTTAGGAAGTCTTTATTCTTGGATAGTATTGGGGCGAGAACTTTGACCATTTATGTAGATAACAAAGCATAGTGGAAACCTGTGTGGTTACAGAGCCATTCCTCACCCTTTTCCAGCTGTGCTCTGTGTCATAGAGGGTTGTGGGCTACATCTCTCAGGATCCATGTCAGCTGGGAGGCACTGGTAGCAGACCTGAAGACAGCATGGATTTTGATGTCAGTGTTTCTCTCCTTCCTTATCTGCTTTGAGCAGCATCTTATTAGTGGCTTCATTTCCTCCAGGGCTCCAGCTCTCTCTGAACAAACCTGACATTGGTGATCCGTGATCCCTGGGCTCTGATATCCGTTTCTTTTCATTCTCTCTCCAGCCTCTGAGGTAGATGGTAGTAGCTTCCTACTGCTGCTAATCTCCAGGTTACCTCACCACCCAACCCCTGCCTGGCATCTAAGCTCCTCCATACCTATTAAACCCTATATCAAAATCCTTGAATTGTAAATACTCGAAGTGGTTTCTTTTTTCTCCAACTCATATTGATAAAAAAACCCAGTCCCAAACTGCATTATCATACAAACCTAAAAAAATTCACATCTCAGCATGAGATTTTGTGCAAATAAAACACCTATTAGAATTGTCAATAATAACCCATATGCTAATGTGTAATCTTGATAGCTGTTAGTTTCAGATTCTTATAAAAACAGAAAAGGAAGTTAACAAGTTCACATGGGGACCCAGTATAGCCTAGAGACAAAAAAACACTAGTTCTGAAGTTGAACTGCCCAGATTCAAGCGGACCATACCCCTTCCTAGCATTATGGCTTTAAGCAAATGATCAAACTTCTTAGTACCTCAGTTTTCTTGAATTGAGTAAATAGTGCTGCAATGAACATTAGGGTGCATGTGTCTTTTTGAGTTATGGTGTTCTCAGGATATATGCCCGGTCGTGGGATTGCTGGGTCATATGGTAATTCTATTTTTAGTTTTTTTAAGGAACCTCCATACTGTCCTCCATAGTGGCTGTATCAATTTACATTCCCACCAGCAAGTGTAATAGGGTTCCCTTTTCTCCACACCCTCTTCAGCATTTTTGTAGATTTTTTGATGATGGCCATTCTGACTGGTGTGAGGTGATACCTCATTGTAGTTTTGATTTGCATTTCTCTAATAATTAGTGATGTTGAGCATCTTTTCATGTGCCTCTTGGCCATCTGTGTGTCTTCTTTGGAGAAATGTCTATTTAGGTCTTCCACCCATTTTTTGATTGAGTTGTTTGTTTTTGTGATATTGAGCTGCATGAGCTACTTATATATTTTGGAAATTAATCCTTTGTCCATTGATTTGTTTGCAAATATTTTCTCCCATTCTGAGAGTTGTCTTTTCGTCTTGTTTATGATTTCCTTTGCTGTGCAAAAGCTTTTAAGTTTTGTTAGGTCCAATTTGTTTATTTTTGTTTTTATTTCCATTACTCTAGGAGGTGGGTCAAAAAAGATCTTGCTGTGATTTATGTCAAAGAGCGTTCTTCCTATAAGAGTGTTTTTCCTCTAAGAGGTTTATAGTGTGTGGTCTTGCATTTAGGTCTTTAATCCATTTTGAGTTTAGTTTTGTGTATGGTATTAGAGAGTGTTCTAATTTCATCCTTTACATGTAACTGTCCAGTTTTCCCAGCACCACTTATTGAAGAGACTGTCTTTTCTCCATTGTATAAGTTTGCCTTCTTTGTCATAGATTAGTTGACCATATGTATGTGGGTTTATCTCTGGGCTTTCTATCCTGTTCCATTGATCTATATTTCTGTTTTTGTGCCACTACCATACTGTCTTGATTACTATAGGTTTGTAGTATAGTTTGAAGTCAGGGAGTCTGATTCCTCCAGCTCCTTTTTTTTCACTTTTTTCCTCAAGATTGCTTTGGCTATTCAGGGTCTTTTGTGTCTTCATGCAAATTTTAAGATTTTTTGTTCTAGTTCTGTGAAAAATGCCATTGGTAATTTGATAGGGATTGCATTGAATCTGTAGATTGCTTTGGGTAGTATAAGTTATTTTCACAATTTTTAAAAAAGATTTATTATTTATTTTTGGCTGCATTAGGTCTTAGTTGCGGCATACAGGATCTTCATTGGGGCATGTGGGATCTTTCATTGCAGCATGTGGGCTCTTTGTTGCAGTGTGTGGGCTTCTCTCTAGTTGTGGCCCACAGGCTCCAGGGTGCGTGGGCTCTGTGGTTGTAACATACAGGTTGCAGAGTGTATGGGCTCTGTGGTTTGTGGCACACAGGCTCTCTAGTTGAGGCACATGAGCTCAGTAGTTGTGGTGTTTGGGCTTAGTTGCCCTGTGGCATGTGGAATCTTAGTTCCCTGATCAGGGATCGAACACACATCCCCTGCATTGTAAGGTGAATTCTTTACCACTGGACCACCATTTTCACAATATTGATTCTTCCAGTGCAAGAACATGGTATATCTCTCCATTTGTTTGTGTCATCTTTGATTTCTTTCATCAGTGTCTTATAATTTTTTGAGTACAGGCCTTTTACCTCCTTTGGTAGGTTTATTCCTAGGTATTTTTATTCTTTTTGTTACAGTGGTGAATGGGATTTTTTCCTTAATTTCTCTTTCTGATCTTTCATTGTTAGTGTATAGGAATGCAAGAGATTTCTATGCATTAATTTTGTATCCTGCAACTTTACCAAATTCATTGATTAGCTCTAGTATTTTTCTGGTGGCATCTTTAGGGTTTTTTATGTATAGTACCATATGATTTGTTAATTATTAAAATGCTTGTTTAATAATTTAAAAGAAGAATTAAAAAAAAATTCTTCTAATCCAATGGTTTGACTTTTCTGTGGGTTGAACTACTTTTCATTTAGGCATTAGTTCTAAATTTCTCATAAGAGATCCAAGAAGTTGAAAACATTTGGTGTGAGATGTGAAAATTTGTTTTATTTGTCTCATATTCTAAGTTCCTAAAAATAGTTGGGTTGCTTGTTGGATATGTCAAGTAACTTGCCCCAAAGTAAAACTGAAGTGATAACAAAGAGAGAAAAGCATCACTTCCTTTTTTCATTCAAGATTGCACATATTATTTATGAATTTTAACATTTTATTGCTATTGTGTAAATTTAAAGAAATTATTATTGGGATTCATTTTGTAACTAAAGATCATCCCATAAGAATTGGAGCTGCATGCTGATGTGATATGACATAACGTGTGATGTAAGACCCAATCTGCCTTTAAGCATCCTATTATTTCAGCTTCAGATCCTCACAGTTTTTATCATTAAAGTTATTTGTTTTATTTCAAAAATTGTGTGGAAAGTGCTTGTAACGTGTTTACCTAGGGAACGTCGCATAGAAAAATCCCTGTGAACACATTTGCCCACATTAGTTCAAGCAGACTGGCTTGTTGTCCTTAACCAGTTAGCTGTGCCATCTCTCAACAGCTGAAGATTGGTAACACTGATACATCAGAGTGAATTGGGTCAGTGAGACCTGATGGGGGAGTGGTAAAAGAGAAAATCTCAAAGAGAGCTTTGTGAGTGTTAGTGCATTTTAAGTGAAGGAAATCATATGTCTCTTGCTTCAAGGCAGCAGGTAGGTTTAATTGACTCTGCTAGAAATTCCAGATTTGTGAAATAATAATGGATGTGGGCCATTAAATATGATGGAGGTGATGAAAGTGGAATATTAAAATGACGATACTTGTGAACTTTTTTGAGGTCCGAGACTCCAGTGGGACTCTGAAACTTTGGGGCTCTTTCCTCCAGAAAAATACATAAAAACATCTAAAATGTTATTTACAATTTCAGGATATTTACCAACCCCTGAAACCCATTCTTGGGCCCAAGTTACAAACCTCTAGGCTAAATGAAATGTTACAATTTTTAGGAAAATGTCAGTTTTTATAATTTTATTATTCATTTGGGAAGCAGTTGGGAGCCACTGTAATTTTCTGATTGTGGGATTGGCATGGTCATAGTAATTCTTACACTTATAGAATATCTATAGAATTCTATTATATAGAATATAGAAGCTGATGCAAGGTGCAACAGAGTTAGAACTACGTATTTAACTGAAAAGGAGTAAGAATTTCAAATGTTTACCAAGGGAAACACAAAAAAGTACATTAAATCTAATTTTGCTTCAGAATAAAGGTGTTCCTGTTGGAAGTTTTGATTTAGTCAAAACAATCAAGAAGATTTGTTAGCAATTTATTTGTAATTGTTTTTTATTTGAGAGATGATTCCAGGTTTGTTGTTTGTAATTCATGATTCATTAGAGCCAGATATTTTGCTTTTATAACAGTTTGTAAACCTTCATTTAGACAATCTTGACAAGTCTGCAAAACAGTCAAAGTAGATTGTTCTTCCAAACAGACAAGAGAAGCAAAGCTGATACTAGTGTTTTGGGGAGAGCTATTTAAATATAGTGTTTTTGTTTTCCCTAACAAGATTTATTCTTGATTGATAATATTACTTTACTATCCATTTACTAATAACTGACATTCTTGAAATCAATGTTATCAAGCAAACCAATCAGGCTAGGTTCAGGGTATGGCTCTACAGTGTAGCAAGCAGTTATATCTTTTTTGAGGGATTTCAGACCATTGGGTGCGAAGCTTATTGACTTTTAGCCCTACGTGGCTTAATTCAGGAGGAGTCACAGCATTGCTTTCCTGTGGTAATGCTCAGTTAGAGAGGAAAGTCTCAGTAAAGAGTTACCTAAACTAAACTGTAGAAACAACTTAGAAAGAGGAGGAATAGCTGTAAATGATAAAAATTCTTCTAAATTCTTATTAGGAGCATGCAATTACTAGTCACAACCAATTCTGATCTTGCAGCATTAGCAGAGTAACAATACACTATTGCTTATTTTGTACAAGGCTCTGTACTAATTTCTAGGAACACAAAAGAAGCGTAAAGCAAGTTCTTTAGTTGTAAAGAATTGACTGTTTAAATGGAGAAAGACCTTTGTACCCCAATGGTAAGTTACACTATAAGAGAGCATCGACTAAGTTTCAAAATGAATAGCATAGTTAATAAATAAGTGGCAGGGGAATTCTGATCTGGGAGGAGGCTTTATGGGCTAGGATGTCTTGTCAAAGCTTCTCGAAGGAGGTTTTTCTGATGGGTGCCACAAAGTTCTCTGTCATGTATATTGACCTAATGTTTATCACATTTTGTGTTATCACTTCGTTAGTTGTCTTTCTCGGCCATTAGTGATAAATTGCTTAGGGGCAGGGCTGATGGGTGCATTGTTCAACTCTGTATCTTTAGCACTGGGGAATAGTAGATGCATAGTAAATATATGTTGAATGAATGAATGGTGCATATATAAATGAAGGTGAGACTTGTGTTTAATTTTGAGGAAAGGGCACACATTTGAGAGGACATTAGAAGGACTTATAGTCAGATGGAAGGGTAGAAGTTAATGTACGGTCGTGGAAATCCTTGAGGTAGTCTGGGAGATGATGAATGGACCAAATTATTTGTGATGAAGAGGCTGATATAGGAGAGTAAGAAAGTTGAGATTAGGTAAGATAAACACTGGCAAGATTGGGAAGACTTTGAATATTGTTATTAAATTACTCTATAGCCTGGGCAAGACCTATAACTTCAATATGTATTTCTTTCTCTGTAAAATGAGGATAGGAACAGATCAGTTAGGAAATACAAGTACAGAAAATGGTATTTTAGAATTAAATTATGTAGTATGGTATTTCTTCTATATTGTTGATTTAACTAAGCAAACATTTAAAATATGATCCCATTCATGCAAACTTGTGAACATAGCTATAGCCAGTCTGAGAAAGAATTGTCTTAGAAAGAATTGTCTGAAAAGATGTTTCCCCAAATATTGATAATGGGTGTCTCTAGGTAGTATAATCTGAGTGAACTTTTTTCCCTTTTTTTCAGTTTAGTTGAAGTATGTTTCAGTAACCTAGAGGTGATTTAAGGAGGATAATGATGGTTGGAGCAGGGAGAAGGGAGTAAATACGGGGAGATGTTTTAAAGATAGAATTCAAAGTACTTGGCGCGGGTCTTACCTAATAAAGCAGATCAAGGAATAATTGTGAGTTAAATATGATGCTGAGGTTTTGAGCCAGTGGGCATTGTTAATAGCAAAATTGGGAAGGATGTGCACCCTGTAGGTTGGGACACTTTTTATTGGAAAATTGGCTTATTAATGTCAATATCTTGAACTATCATGTAAATACATGAAGCAGCAGCTAGGTAGTAGCTAGTAGAACTAGATCAGGTAAAGAAAAGATTGGAGTAAGCAGAGGCTGGTAGTAAATTGTGATTTTTCTACCACAGAATTCAGCATTCTTGAAAACACAAATATCTTCTCAATTCTAATATTTTCTTGAAGAGTATGGTCAGGTGTGATTTGTCCTCATTTTAGAGACAATAATTAAGAGTTAGGGAAATAGAGAAACTTCCAGTTATGTTCCAGTGCTTACTGAATGGCTGAGAGAGTTTCCTCCTGTTAGTTGACTACTGTGTTGCCTTGGATGGGAAAAATAGTCTATCAGTGATGCTCAATGTATCCCATTGTGATTGGTCCTTTGGTTGTAACTCTTTCTTCTTTTTTAATTCAGATAAAAAAGGGCTCTGTTTCCAAAAGCCATGGTGGCCTATTTTTAAAGTTTAACTAATAACATAGATGAGATGCCATGAAAGATGGCTCAAAATAGAAAATACAATTGTATAATTGAGACAAAAAGGGATATCCAGGAAATAATATTACGTTTAGTAGTCAGTTTTAGAGCTTCTAATTATGCTGGTCTTTTCCCTCCTCTAATTACTAATTTTAGAAACTGTTTCTTTCAATTTAAGAGTTAGTCAGCTTTAAATTTGTCTACCGAAACTGTGTTGGAAACCACATTACTTCCAGTTCAGTTGAAATTACATGGTATTAAATCTGTATCTTTCCAGGTTCTATAGACTTCGGCAGAAATGTTGGGATTTAAAGCATTAGTGTTTCAGTGGCTTTCAAAGGTTAAGACCCTCTTGTTTGGGCCATACACACTTTACCATTTTTCTTTGTGGGCTGTTCTGGAATGGAAATGGGACTTTTATTCATTTCCTTTGGAAAGAAGTATGTTATTTATTCCTATTTAAGAGTGGATTAGTAAGCCAGATTCCTGATTGAAATCAAGGGAAGGGGCAGTTTTGCATTTTAATCTCATAGCTTGAGTAAGTCATGCATTCTAAATGAAGAATAAACACCTTTATTTTCTTCTGGGAAATAGCTTAAACATAGACTGAAATGTTTGATAGCATGTCTTAAAATAATTTTGTCCTTGACCTTGAGCAGAAAATCCTTACATTCTATTAAGAGAAGTAGTTACACCCTGTATTGACCTGGCCCAAGATGGAAAAATTGGGCACCTTCTTGTCCTTTGGAGTCACCAAGCTCAAATCTTTAATTTGATTCATTATGTCCTTCCATAATTGAATTTTCCAGAACTTTCTATCATATAACTTTTGCTTTTTTCCCATGGCTCTCTTCATTAGTCTATGAAAACATGGTGTCATTGGCCTATGAAAACAGAGTCACCTCTGTGCATACATACCTTACCTGGAATCACCTCCAGTCTTCTATGACAAAACTAATTTAGGTTTTCCAACCTTCAGTGAGTCTTTACTAAGAACTCCAGCCTTCATTTATTAAGCTCATCAAGATCATTTCTAGGAAACACTTTGAAGTTTACCGCTGAATTCAGTACCATGTGATATTTCCTTTGGTTTAATAGATGCTAATTTGATCTCAATTTAAACTTTTACTAAGTATCACCTTTAAACTTACAAAGACAAGAACCTTCTTTTTGAGGCAAAGTGTCAGGCACATAGTAAATGATCAACATTACTGGCATTAATATTAAGGTGATAAAGAGAAAAAGTTCTGAAATGAGACTTTTGGGGCTGAAACTTAAATATTTGCTAATGTTAATTGAGCTATTGAGACTGTTCTTATTGTTCTCAGCCTGGCATAAGCCACTTAAATTCAGCAAGAAGTTGTTGTTAATTAGTAGAGTCAGCCCAGTAGAAACCAGGAAAATCTAGAGAAAAGTAAGTTGAATCAAAGTAAATTTCTCAACAAGTTTCAAACAATCTGCACGGAATATTAATATATAAAAAATATTCCTTCATTGCTAGACATGGACCACACATTTGACTTATCTTTAAACCATACAAAGTTGGTTAAAAGATTCTTAATGTTTTAAAAAAACAGAGGGCACTTTTTTTTTCTTGTTTTAGTTTGATTTGTTTTTTGATTGCTTGTTTATTTTTGTTATTGTTTGGTTTTTCAATAGCAGATTGACTTTCCTAATACCGAGAGCTGAGAGGAATTTTTCTCCTGAGTCCTTATAAGGTGGGCATAGTGCGATATAGGGAATAACAACCTTGACATGAATGGGAAGATACGGTCAAAGTAATTGAACACATTCAAATCCAAAATTAAATAGTTGATTAGGTGTGAACCTTAAGAAGGCCATTGATTCACTTTACCCAAATTGTTTATTTTTGCCAGTTCTTTGCTGCAGTGGAAATAGCCACTGGAAAAAAGATGAATTCATTCACTGATTGAATCCAGTGCCTGGTGATTCAGGAATAGTTGGGTGTAATTCTTATGACCACACAATGGTGGGTTGAAGCCTGATTTCCTAACTGTAGAAATTAATCTTTTTAATGCTCTTTTGGGGGGTGTGGGTATGGTGGGGGAACAAACAAGGTAGAGTCTGTCTTCTTTAAAATTTAGGGACATAATTTAACCTCGCTGTTCAAGACTCTGCCAAAGTTGAGTCTGGGGCAGAGTTTCTTTTTCTCTCAGACTATGTCATCTGGGCTAAATCATTTTTTAGCTTAAAATCAGGAGCAATCTTGGAATAAAGGTACTGTCACAGCACCTCAAATTCATAATATTCAAGTGGGCTGTAAATGGTCTTCTCGTGGGTGCATGTGTCCGGGCAGTCCCAGAGAGAGCCCCCAGGAAAGGAAGTGCTGGAGTGAGGGAGCCACAGTCAGAGAATCTCCTATTCAGCTGCATCACCTGTGAAGAAATGAAATTTGTTTGTATCAAATTCTCTTTTTAGTGCACTTAGAGAATGGCTGAACGGAAAAGGGATTCTGTTAATCATTTCTTTAAAGTGAATAAACTCCTCCAGTATTGTGTGATTTCATATTTTTACCTATTTAGGGACCCTTGCCTAACTCACCAACCAGGAAAACATGATTCATTGTAATGTAATTAGCTAGTAATATCTTTTATTGAGTACAAAATGAGTTTCTGATTTGTTGGGTATTTTCTTACCCAATGTCTTCATCATGTGAATGTCCCAAGCCAATGACTGTATTTTATTTTAGATATTGAAATTCAATACCAGTGTTACAGAAAGCAAAAGTTCTTTCCATAAAATGTTTTGATAGTGAAAATCCTTTGATCCTCACCTTGTGACTATTGAATGTCCCCTCTACTCCTGTATAATCTGGCAAATCTTTGCTCTTAAATAGTGTTCTTTGTTTAAGGACAGATGCCAAGGGTTCATTGTAATTCATTGGCATCCCCTTTTCTTAAACAGTAATCTGTTCCAGATGCTATTTTTTCCAGATATTATTTATAGATGCTATATATTTCCAGATACTGACTTTATATTCTTTTCTTGTAAATCAGTTGACTAGAGGCCTCAGTTTGGAGAATATTAATTAAGAATATTTGGAGATGTTAAATTCCTTATTCTTCTAGTATAATTGACAGCTAACATTTATACTGTGTCTCACAATTTACTAAAAGCTGTTACATACATTATTTTAATTGGCCCTTATAAATAACTCCGTGAGGCAAGTTAGTATTACTTTGCTACTTTTTACATTAGAAAAATGAGAATTGTCGAGAAAAATAGAATGACTTGCCTGAGCTAAATAGCAAAACTAGGACCCAAACTGATAAGTCAATGGCCTGTGTTCTTTCTGCCACATCAAGCAATCTTTAGACAGGTTTTTGCTGCTGCAAGAAGTGGTCTGGGCCATTTCTTTCCCCCTTTTATCCCATGCCCACATTTTGATCCCCTGCATCCTGGTAGCTCTGGTCAGAATGGCCAGGTAATGTGCTTTGATCTCTGCCTCTTATGAATTGTGTTATTCTCAACAGTTATGAAACACCTTAAGCCCAACCTGAGAAAGGGTTAGGGTAGAGGCTCAGTTTCTCCTATAAGGATAACATCTCAACTTACTGTCCCAGTATAGCCTCGTGATCACAGGGGAAATAATCATCAATGTCAGAGATGTGATAGACTGTAAACTATAATTATGCAAATTAGAAAACTGTGACAGTGAAGAAAATTACTAAATTTCTGAGAAAACAAAGCCAGACTATGATTCCGTTTTATGGAGAGACCTACCACTACCAGCTTCAAGATTTCCTCCTTCCTCCAGCCAGCGGCACCTGTGCCCCTTATATCAATTTCTTTTTATGCAACATCTACATTTCCTCCTTTTGTTCCATCCTATCTTCTTGAGCACTTGGTCTAAATTCACTTCCCCTTCCTAGCTTGTTCCTTGCAGGTAAAGAGTGGCATGTTTTAAATCCTCTGTGCCTTAAGAGTAAAAGCTAAGGCATGGAGTTCTGAGTTTAATACACTTTTAAACCTGCCATGCAACCTTGGCATTTTGCATTTTTTCCTAATAAAATGAGGACATAGGTGCTTACTCCACTTGATTTGAAAGATTGTTGTGAATAGGTAATGAGACAGTAAAACTAAAATCCTTAAAGCAGGATGTGAATGTGCCCTAGTTCTAATATTAACCTTCTGTGTGATTTTAGGCAAGTCACTGAACCTCTCTGGGCTTTAGGGTTTTAGATAGATAGATAGATAGAGAGATAGAGAGATAGATAGATAGATAGATAGATAGATAGATAGATAGATAGATATAGATAGATATAGATATATATAGATATAGGGCTTAAACTAGATGATTTTGGGCTTAAACTAGATATAGATGTAAATTAGATATAGATATAGGGCTTAAACTAGATGATTTCTTTTCGTATTCAATTCAGTTGAATTCAGATGAATGTATTGAACATTTACAGTGTCATGAACTTTAAATAAGGATGTATTCCTAGGTCTTGAAGAACACATAATCTAGGAATGGAGACGTAAATAAATCACTGTTGTGTGATATAGTGTCTTATGGTCGAGCCCTCCAGTTTTGATTCTGTACTTGCTAAATTCTTCTCCTCTTGGTCTCATTAATTTTAGAGTTTATTTCTCATCAGAGGGAAGGCATTTATCAGACCTCTAGATAAGTAATTTCATGTTAAGGAATGGAGTTTGGCTTTTAGCAAAACATTACTACTGATTGATAATATATGTGAGTAGTAAGCATATCTGAGATACCTTATAACATTCAGGATAGACTTCTTTAAATCAAAATAACCAATTGAAATTCCCATAATGACAAACTATTGAAAAACCTTTGGTCTAGAACATTATGGAAAACCTTGTGGGTATTCCTAGTTAAGATTTCTCTTCTTGAAAGAAATTAAATTTGATTGGGAGTAAAGTCAACTAGTAGAAGAATGGTCTAGAGATTTGGCCCCAACCTACCCCCGTCTTTTTTAAAAATGAATCTGATTCTAACTCTTTGTTGCTGAAGTTGACTCTGAGTTTTTCTTCAGTAAGTGGAAGGAAAACTTGGATATTTAATACCTTATCAAAGTACTGTTGATAACCAGAACCTTTTTATTGCTTCTATCTCTGTTCAAGCAAAAGCTGTTATAAAACCAGAGAAACAATCTAACTATCCTGCGTATCAGTAAACTAAGATATGACTGGTCAGCTTCTCATTCTCATATTCCTGTCAGAATGGATTTCTGACATCTGGAGTTTTTGTGGTGATAAGTTCCCCAACAATGTGTATAATCTTTCATAAAACTGTTTTTTAATCATCAAATCATGTTTTTTCTAAAGATTGCGTAACTCTACTTTTCTAAGGTGTTCTTAGACTTAAAATGATGGCTGCAGGATAAAACACTAGAGAATTGAAACAAAGAACTATTTCCTGAGGGTTCACAAGCTAAACTATAATCTTTCCAATCACTCATGCATGTGCTGAAAGTGCCAAGATGGCATTCTATCCCCAGATTAAAAGTTTCTTCACTGGATGATTTAGTGTGATATCTGTTTTTTAACCCAAATTCAGCGCGTCGTCATATTTTCGGATATTAATTCCAAGAATTTAAACAAAACATGTCTGTGTGAATCAGTTACTGGTGTGATGATAATCTTCTTCTCTTGTTATTCTCTGAAAATGGATTCAGATTTCTGGTAAATGGACTTTATTGGAGGATTCTGATTTAAACTCTGACACCTGTTTGGTTTAGCTAAGTAAACTAGGAAGTGAGTTATTTTTAAAATTAGCTTGTAACCCATACCTGTCTCTTCAGATACTATCTTCCTTGTATAGTCTACTTCATCTACTTAGAAGGAAGAAAAAATATGTATTGGACTTAGAGGGACCTTTTTTTGTTTTGTTTTAATAAAAAATATGTTGGTCAGATGTTTAGCCAGGAAACAGCAAATAATAATAATATTAATACTTCTAAGCTCTATCAAGTGCTTACTATGTGCTTGGTGTAGTGACAAACACATTTATATTGAATCTTATTTGATCTTTTGTTTGTTTTTTTTTTAAAGTTCATTATTAGAATATAATTGCTTTACACTGTTGTGCCAGTTTTTGAGGTACCCCAAAGTGAATCAGCTGTATTTATACCTATATCCCCATATCCCCTCCCTCCCACGACTCCCTCCCACCCTCCCTATCCCAGCCCTCTAAGTCATCACCTATCATCAAGTTGATCTCCCTATGCAGCAACTTCCTACTAGCTATCTGTTTTACATGTGGTAGTGTATCTATGTCTATGCTACTCTCTCACTTCGTCCCAGCTTCCCCTTTGCCCCCCCCCCCACCTCATGTCCTCAAGTCCGTTCTCAACATCTGCATCTTTGTTCTTGCCCTGTCACGGGGTTCATCAGTACCATTTTTTTAGATTCCATGTATGTGAGTTAGCATACGGTATTTGTTTTTCTCCTTCTAGCTTACTTCGCTCTGTATGACAGTCTCTAGGTCCATCCATCTCACTACAAATAACTCAATTCCTCTCACCATTATTATTCAACATAGTTTTGGAAGTGTTAGCCACAGCAATCAGAGGAGAAAACAAAATAAAAGGAATCCAAGTGAAAAGAAGTAAAATTGTCACTCTTTGCAGATGCCATGGTATTATACATACCCTAAAGAAAACCCTAAAGATTCTACCAGAAAACTGATGGCACTAATCAATGAATTTAGTAAAGTAGCACAGAAATCTCTTGCATTCTTATACACTAACAATGAAACAGCAGAAAGAGAAATTAAGGAAACACTCCCATTTACCATTGCAACAAAAAAAAATAAAACACCTAGGAATAAACCTGCCTAAGGAGGCAAAAGACCTGTACACAGACAATTATTTGATCTTTATAGCAAAAGCCTCTCTTTCACAGAGGAGAAAACTGAAGCTTAAAGAGGTTATGGGACTCTCTTGGGGTCAAACAAAGTAAGGGGTGGGACAGAACCAGAGCCCAGATTCAGGTTTAATAATTTATGGTGCAGCTGATTTCTACTTTGCCATACCTGCTATAGTTGTTTTGTGTTTGAAAAGTTTATGATTATTGCACGGATTACAAACTCAAATGACTACAGGGCCAGGCAGGTAACAGAGATGTAGGTGGATAAACACTCATAAGCATGGAACAATGCAGTAAGGAGTGATGTTCAGGACTCATGAGTGCTTTTCTGAGCCAAAGACATTCAAACATTCAGATGTGGATTGTTTCAAAGAAGGACAAAGGAATCTGTGGGCCATTCATCCCCAGAAAGTCACCTCCCTTGGTGTGGAGGGCTTGTTTATTAGATTTTCTCATATTAACCCAATAATCATTTGTATAGCACTTACATAGCTTAAGGGTGTGTGTGTGTGTGTGTGTGTGTGTGTGTCTAAGGACACAGTGTGGTATGCTAGGAAATGGTTGGGCTTTGGAAGGTTTAGCCCTGGTTTGAATATAGGAACTGCTGTGTGATTTTGAACAAGTTGTTTAACTTTTCTGAACCTTGTTTCCTTCATCATTCGAAGATAATAATTACCTAGAAGGGTTGTTGAAAGGTTTAGGAATAATATACATGGAGTTCTCAGGACTGAGCCTGGCACATAGTGGACACACAGTAAGTTGCAGCTATTACTTTTATTAATATATTTGTTTTTATTGCTAGAGTGTACTTTGCAGGCAGCTCTTAAGTCACATATATCCCCATCACTTAGCACAGACTTGACACAGCACACTACCTTTGCCAGTTTGGTTATGCATAACTCTTAAATTCTTTTCAGCAAGTAATGATAGCCATCAAAATACTTGAGATGAATGAGTGAGCTATTTCCCCACAACATTCTTTCCTCTTCATAGTGAAAGTAAGCCTCATGTAAAATTTTGCCACATATGAAGACTTTCATTAAATAAACACTTATAAGCATGAAACAATGCATTCATACTGTAGGCTTGGGGAAGGCTCATCTCTATGTCTTTTATTTTTTATTTTTTTTAATTTTTTTTAAATTTTTTTGGGGGTACACCAGGTTCAATCATCTGTTTTTATACACATCTATGTCTTTTAGATACTAGAATATAACCTTCCTCAAGGTTCACTTGAAGCAAATAGGACAGTAATCCAAAGCAGGCTATTTATCCTCATAATGGGCATCAGATAGCTAGAAATTTTCTGCTCCAAAGGCAAGACACAGGCTCATTTAGGCTCAAGAGTTGGGCCATATCCCTTCAGGGTCTTCCTGGATTCTTATATTCTGTTCATGCAAAGAAGAGTATGAGTGTAAAAAGATTCAGCTAATTTACTTATCTTAAATACCATTAATTTTGTCAATGAATCTGTTTCTAGCACCCATAATGCTAATTATCAAACCTCTGATTGTACCAATCCAAACTAATTTCTGACATTCATTTATAGTAATTAGAAAGCCTCCAGTGTTACTAGAGACACCAGTAGCCTAAGTGTTTGTGGTAGAGCCCTCTGGCTTGTGAGCTTTGCTTCTGATTGGGATGGCTATTTTGAGCACAAATTCAGACACTAGAGCAGCGATTCTCAACCAGTGTGATTTTGCTCCTAATGAGATATTTGGCAATGTCTGGAGACATTTTTGGTTGTTACAACTAGGGGGAGGGTGCTATTGACACCCTCTAGTGTGTAGAGTCCAGGGATGCTGCTTAACTTCTAACAGTGCGCAGTGCAGCTCCCCATATCAAAGAATCATCTGGCCCCAAAGTCATTAGTGAGGAGGTTGAGAAACTCTGCCCTAGAGTATAGCTTAAGCTGATTCACAAGCTTTCATCATATGACCTTGTCTATGATGGTGTATTTTAAAGTTAAATTACAGACTTTATAACACTTACCACATAAACTTAGCAGCAAAGACTTGAATGAACTTAGTAATTCAAATTAATTAATGAACTTAATTAAATTTATTTAATTTCTAGCTATCTGATGCCGTTATGAGGATAAGTGAATCCTGCTTTGGGTCACTGTCCTATCTGCCTCAAGTGAACCTATCTAAAAGACATAATACTACATGTGGAAGGCATGAATTTAAAGCCTAGTTATTTGTTATCTATGGTAGACCCAATGAATAACATAGCTTATAAAAACTTTTTAAAAATGGTAGGGTTTGGTCTTGTTCACTTAGAATGCAGGAGTGGACTTCCATTGCCCAAGTAGTGCTTCTGTAAATTGCCATCTTAATGGACACTCTGTGCTACTGAGTTATTAGGCTTTTTAATTTACTTCAGTACAGCAAACATGCATTGAGTACCTGCTGTGAGCCAGAGACTATGGGAAGGGTACAGCAAACAATAAAATAGTCTCTGACCTGGAGGAGTTTATAGAACAGTAGAAATCTGGCACAGCATGTCTTCAGCAAAGCCGCTTGCAATTATAATGTCCCTACAGCCTATGGTTGTAGAAATTCCCAGAGTTTATCTTAGTTTCACTTCATATGAAACCAGGCGGCTCCATTTATTGTATTTTGTATTATTTCCATGTTGTCTGAGCCATATAGTCCTCTATATGTCTTGCCAAAGTACTACCAGATAGTAGTGGTATAACTATGTATTTTATCTAAAAAAAGCAAAAATAATTTAAATTCACAGGTGTTCAAGAGAAATAGACTCTTTGAAAAAGCAGGTGTTTTAAAAGAAGATTCATAGAAAGAAACAACTCAGCAGTGTCACTTTTTTGTGAACATGTCATGTTTACCTCTCAAATTCTGGAACCAAGGAAATGATCAGTAGCATCATTGGCACTGTTGGGGTCTCCAGTCTCTCTTTTTGCCTTTGGTGGATCATCAGCGTGCCTTAATTAATCACAATTAATAATGTGTCTTAGCACTTGCTAAGGAATGCTCTTGGAACACCTGCCAACTGCCCATCTATCCATCATTTCTCCTCATTGGAGATGGCACTCAAGGCTGTGTGGGTGGCTACATAATTACTGACATGTCTGTATTTAAGAACGTGGCCTGAAACATTCTAAACTTAGCAACTATTCAGATCAGACCTTGTGGATGTTGTTTTTGGACAGTGATAACTGTGGCATTCTCCAGGGTTTGTAAAATGAGCTCTGACATTGCCAACCATAGATTCCAGCTTTAACAGCAATCTGTTCAATGAGCAACTGTGGTCCGGAGAGCATTCATTCTTCTTTTTACAACTTGAGCCTATTATTTATTATTTTTCAAGTTGGGGTTTCACTTGGCTATAAGTAGATAATTTTATGGAAAGGGGTAAAAATTTGGTCACCTGGTGTTGGGGAGACGGGTGGAAAGAACAGTAATCGTGTTGGAGACCAGTTGTATTTTTAGCATTATATTAGCCAAGCATTGGAATTAGTTTCCCTTCAGCTGGTTAAGTTACATGTCTATTTAGTGAATAAACTTTGCAGAAATAGCAAAATTTGTCTTCGTGTCACTTATAAATGATTTATGGTCTTTTTCATTTAACATTTTTATGTATCAATGGTATATATATTTTAAAAGTCCCAGCCAAAGTCTATATTCCAGCACTGCCTACCTTTTATATTCTTCTGGGCAGAACATTAAAAAAGAAGAAAAAAAAAAAAAGAGTTCTACAGCATATAGTATAAAGAAATTTCTCAGGTATAATTTGTTTTTCTAAAACCAGTTTTATATGAATTCTCAAGGCATTTGGCAAATGTAGATTGGTGTCAAGGAAAATTATAATCCTAGACCAGAAAAACCATCATGGCCTCAAAGAGTCACAATGATCATATCTTGCTCTTCCAAAGCATCAGGTGATTTAGTCTGTTTTTATGAAGAGAAATAACTTGTGCAACTGAAGTTTTTTACTGAATGGGTACACTTTCTCTGTTGTTTTAACAGCTACCCAAAGTAGTAGCATGGTTAAAATGTATTCTGGGTTTGGTTTAGAAGTTTCAGCTAAATGCACGTTATAGGGGAATCTTAGGTTTTTACTTCATGTGAGGTACTACAGAATGTAATCCAGTCCCCTATCCTATTTATACAAAATAACATAGTAGCAAAAGTAGCTAAGAATTAGATTCTTGCTATGCCTCTGAAGTAAAAACCCAAAGTTCTCTTTTATCTAGCTAAGGGTTCAGCACGTAGATAATAAAACACTTCTTATATGCTCGTCTGGCATTTAAATCATCTCTATGCCCTTTCTCTTCTTCATTTTGAATCTTATTTCATTGTTTTTGGTAAAAGAATAATTCTTTTGAAAACAAATTGGATCTTTTCAGCCAAAATAAAAGTTTAGATCTGGTAAACTTTTTCTTCTTCCTTATTTCAAGGCCTTTGCCATGTTGGAGTCTGCAGCAAATGCCATCACAAATAACATAGTTGAGTAGGAAGCATGCCCTATTTCTTGCCTGCTTCGAAGTCTCCCCTAGATTTAAAGTGTCTTTCTAACCAAAGGGCAGTCACGTGAAGAATAAATTCATTTCAGCCATCGTTAGAGCTGTCTGTAGCTTGGCGTTAGGCAGCTATGGCTAAAGGTGAACTGGAGAGATTTTTTAAAAAGTAGATGACAGATATATTGAGGTAGGTCTGTTGTTTCCATGTGAGATCACTTGAGTTCCATTCAAATTGGGAGACAGACGGTGCCTGATTGAGTGTGTCTAGGATTTAAGAGGTAGTTTAGTATGGCTCCTAGTTGCACTGAATTTTTAGGTGTACTGACTTTGAGGATCATCAATTCAACCAGCATTTATGGGACATCCACTGTGTACTGAGTGCTGGAATATTGAGGGCATGTTGGGGATTTATCAATTGCTCTTTTTTACGCTGGAATTTTCTGGGCCAAGTACGAGTTTTGTTTTCCCTTTGCCTTCTCATAGTGTAACTTCATAAACATTTTATTCAAATCACCAAATTTTCTAGCATTTTCAGTAAGGTACAAAGGAAAATCAAACAGTGTCTAGCTCCCTGATTAACGAGTCTCAGAGGATTTCTAGAGCACAAGTCATCAGGCAAATTTGTGTGTCTGTGCGTGTGTGTTTTAATAGAATCGCTAAAGACGTCTCAAAGGGAATCCAATACATGTAACTTACATAGCTTGTAGTAATATATAGAAACAGGATCTTATGACATTTTAGTTTGAAACTTGATTAAAGTTGGCTGTAGAGTGAGCACTGTCCCACTGTGTGAGTCGTCACACAGAGAGGGCCAGGGAACACTGCAGAGTGATCAGCTTTTCTGCATCCCCTCAGGAGGTGGTAGTTGGTAGTGTACCTTAAGTACCAGGAGAAAGGTCTTCCTTTTTCAATGTCATTGTTAGTGTAATGGAAAGAGTAGAATTTACCAGGTGTTAATAATAAACTGAAATACGGCCTTAACTACAGGAAATATTAAGAAATAGTAACCAGGAGTGTTGTTTTACAGGTGTGAAAACTAAGCCTGAGAGAGGTAGAGTAACCAGCCAGAGCTTGTACAGCTAGTAAATAAGCATTACCAGCATTCAGACTTAGATCTAACAGACTGAAAAGTCACATGATCATTCACCCATTTAGAATGTGGTTAAGCCCCAGCTGCAATTTGATATAACCATTAATATATCAAAATTGTTTCATAAACAAAGATGCCTTTGTGTTAATTTATCTACCTTTTATGAATTGTACTTTCATAGTACTTTTAACACTTCTCTTATTATTTTTAACAGCTTTATTGAGATATACTTTACATACATACAATGCGCCCATTTAAAGTGGACAACTTAACGATTTTTAGCATATTCACAGGGTTATGCAACCATCACCACAGTCTATTTAGAACGTTTTCATCCTCCCTAAAAGAACCTCCACACCCGTTAGCAGTCACTATCCATTTTCTCCTGTCTACCACCCACCCCCAGCCCTAAGTAATCACCAGCCTGCTTACTGTGTTTATAGATTTGCCCATTCTGGACATTTTATATAAATGGAATAATACAACATGAATAATACAAGACAGTCACAAAAAAGACTTTCTATGACTGGCTTCTTTAACTTAGTATATTATTTTTAAGGTTTACCCATGTAGTAGCATGTGTAAGTACTCCTTTTCTCTTTATGGCTCAATAATATTCCATTATACGGATATGCCACGTTTAATTTATCCATTCATCAGTTGATGGACATTTGAATTGTATCTACTTTTGGGCTATTATGAATAATGCTTCTGTAAACATTTTTGAACAAGTTTTTTAGTGGATATATATTTTCATTTCTCTCAGGCATAAACCTAGAAGTGGAATTGCTGGGTCATATGGTAACTCAATGTTCAGCTTCTTGAGGAACTGCCAAATTGTTTTCCAGAGTGACCGTACCATATTCCCACTAGCAAGGTATAAGGGTTCCCATTTCTCCACATCCTTGCCAACACTTGGTATTGTTCATTTTTTTACTTCTCTAACTTAATTCTCATAATCCTATGAATTAGTCAGAGAAAAACATTCTTACTGATATTTTATAGATAAAAGCTGCAAATCAACAAACATTAAATGAGAAGCTCAGTATGTGTATGAATCGAGGGGAAGAAGTTGATGGATAGATGGGGTAGAGGCATGGATAGTTCAAAATAAATCATCCAAAGGTAATTTAAAAGTTTTTGGATCTGACACAGCTATGATGGATGTTAGAGATCATATTTCCCACCCCTACATTTTAAAGGTGATGAAACGAGAGCCCTGAAAAGGGAAGTACATTGAACACTGACCTAAAATTGTTTAGCAGGGAAGCCAGGACTAGAAGCTGTCTTCTTGGCTCCCAGGCCATTGCCTGTTCCAGCACAGCCTATTGCATTCTGCCCAAGGGGATATATAAACTCATCCATATCATAGGAACTCCATTTTCCTAACTCATTCATCCATGCTGACCTTTTATTAAAATAAACCTATCTTAATTTGAATGGGGTATTGGAAGGTCAGCAAAGCTGAAACCTCCCATTGGGAAACTTTTGATAGAATTTGTTTCACGTATTGCCTGTGATGAAACCGATGTGCAGGCAGAAAATTAATGCAAGCAATATTACTTGGTGACGTTTCTTGGATCAGATTGCTTGGGTGTGAATTCTAGCTGTGTCACTTACTAACTGCTTGACCCTTTCTGTAATTCTGTTTCCTTATTTTTGAATGGGGGCAGCACTAAATCTACTTCATAGAACTGTTTTGAGAGTAAAATAAGAGAATCCCGGTAAAGAGGTTAGCACAGTGCCTGGCTCCTAGAAAGTCCTCAGTCAGTGTTGGCAGTTATTATTACATACCATCAACTTGCTGAGACCACCGAAAACATTGTATTTTATGATTTATTTATTTTATTTTATTTTTTTGACACACGGGCTTAGTTGCTCCGCGGCATGTGGGATCTTCCTGGAGCAGGGATTGAACTCATGTCCTCCGCATTGGCAGGCAGACTCCCAACCACTGCGCCACCTAGGAAGCCCTGTATTTTATGATTTATAGAAAATAAATCAATCGTTCCTTTTTAAAAAATAGCTTCACTAAAGGAGCAGGCCTAGGAAATAGCTGTTTTCTAAAGTCTTCATAATATTGAGTTATATGTAACGTAATTAAATTCCCTTTGTTAAGAGAAACAAACTTACTATGTTAACTTCCCATCCTTTACAAATTATGAGCTAATTTCCTTTATACTATAACTTTGGGCAGAAATCAACCGGGAAATTTCAAAGCCCCAACAATGGGAAAACTTAACTAAAGTACATATACCTGTTATTGCTGCAATATATTAGTAGTGTTTTTCCTCAGTGTCTTTGATTATCAAGATAAAAATCCACTGGATTACTTTATGGAGACAAGTGTATACATTTGTGTATCAGTGCAGAAGAAAGGGCACTCAATGGGGAATCAGGAGACGGGATTAGAATCCCTGCCCTTCCTTACCCTAGTCATGACCACAGGCCGTGTGCTCACCTGAACCGTAAGCTCATCAGTGCTCTAAGCTTCTGTTCTCTCATTTGGAAGTGGGAGCTGAGGGGATCAACAATTTTCATCTCAGAGGGTATCATGAGGACCAAATGATAACCTGAATATAACCTCACTAGCCCAGTGCCTGGCCCACAGTCGGAGCGCAGTCAATGACAGCTAAACAGCAGTGTAGTGGGGTTCTTCTGCATGCCACACATGAGATTTGGAGACAGATTCGATGGTACGTTTAGGTGAAGAAATTGGACATGTCCGTGTTCACATAGTATGATTCATGTCTACTCTGCTGTTGCTGCTGCTGCTTTCCTGTAACCAATTTTAGAGCCTATCTTGGCAGCTGGAAGTATTTGGGATTAATTTCACACTCACTTTATGGGTTGAGCATTTTCCTGCAAGCAGCTCCCTGGGCCTCTGCCTCATTACTTTGGCATCAACTGATATAGCAGTTGGACAGAGATGTCCTTTGGGGTCTCCTTTTTATTTGGAACCCTTCAATTTGAAAAAGCAAAACAAAGGCCATCAACACATTGTGCTTGAAATCATTAGCATTTATTGTTTCCTAAACTCCTCCCTTTCTGTAGTTCTGTTGAACACCAGGGGACACACATCTTGAACAGCCAGTGATGAGCGCCGAAAAATCGCTCTCCCTCAAATATAAGCCCTAGCAGCTGGTTGGCCTCAGTTCTCAGTTCCAGGTGAGCTGCAAGATGCTCTAGGCCCTGGTCAGACAGATCTAAATCTTGATGGGTCTAATTTTTCCATCCCCTTTTACTATGTTAATTCTGCTAAGTTCATTTGGCTCTTGTGGAGAACAAAGTAAACTTGGCTGTTACATATAAAACTAAATTGAGAACATGGAGATCTGTTTAGTATTTCATGCTGGCCAGTAGGTCAGGAAGATTTTCCTTGGGGGTAATTTACATAAGGAATTGTTTATCCCGTTTCTTTCCAATTTCTGTGACCATTTGGGGATAGCAGACTCTTTCCACAATGGCACAGAAATATATCCAGCGAGACTGAAACTTACAGAAATTATGCTTCTCCGGGATTGATGTATTTTGGGTCATGCTCAGGAAAGATCCTGTGGCTTGGGCTGCTGTCTCACTGAGAAGTCATTCTTCCACCACAGCTGTGTTTAGCAAGTTGGGTGGGTCCACGAACTGACATGCTGTTACACTTAGTAAGAATTTTCCCTTGATAGTGAGGAACGTGCATAAACGCCTCACTTAAGTCCCAGCAAATGCCCTAAATGTTTGCTGTGATCCGATGGCTACTTAGAGCACAGCCTCCGTCAGATAATGCCCATACCCAGAATACTCTGTGGCTCCCCAGTACCTGCACACTCTTCACCGTGATGTTTGGGTTCCTCTACAACGGTTGCCCAGATGACCTTTTTTGTCTCATCAAATGCTCTTCCAAACTGGAACATTTGCTCCTTCCTGAATGAGCAGCCTCTACATTTGTGCTCTAATGTATTTGCTCAGGTTGTTTCCTTCACTTTTAAAGCCCCCTTACCCAATATCTTTTCTTGAGGACAAATTTCAGGTACCTCTTCTCAGTGGTGTGCTGGTAAGTATTTAACAACTGACTGTCTGGGAGGAGCAGGGTGGGTGGGCAGCCCAACTTTATAACATTTGTTGATTTGCATGTTGTGAATACTTCTACCATGGCTGAGTTCAAGCTTCTAGTGTGAGGTCACTGAATGTGGAGTTGGGGAGAAATGGGCAGTAGCTCACCATTGCAGAGTGTTTCCAACATACAGATGCAATAGGCATAAATAATCTCAAGGGCCTAGATAATAGTAAAATAATTAGGTAGTAATGTGCCTTGAGTATTTATTACTTTTGTTTTCATGTAACCTAATTTTAAGTTTATGTAATTTAATTTTTAGTAATGGCCATGTTTAACAGCTGGCTCACAAAATTTCTGAAAATTGAATAATCAGTCCTTTCTCCTGAGCCGGTAGGAGCTGGCTGAGCCTGGTCCAGTGGCCACTGCTTCTTCTTACACCTTTTCCTTCCCAAGGCCCTCCATAATGGAGAAAGGAAAATGGGTCAAGGAGGCAAACATTGACAATATAGGGAAGACCCTATAGACTATTAAGGAGGAGACCACTGGCATTATGATTTTTATGTTGATAATAATCCCTCCAAGGGGATTAGGCTCTTCTCCGAACCCATAAGATGCTTCAGGTCTCATGCAGACTTTAGAGTGAGAGACTCCAAGTTTGAATCCTGGTCTCTCGTTTACTAGGTGATAGTCAAACTGGCTACTTAATTTGCAGTTTCCCATGCACAATGAAAATGCAGGGCCCTTGTTAAAATGTAGAAGAAAGTGCTGTTAAAACAGCTACTAAAATATAAAGCTCTTTCCTTTCTTCAGTGATCTTTCACACCTTCTGGTGGTGTATTTATTTTCTATTTAATGTCTTTCAATAAGGAAAATTAAAAATTTAAATTGTTAGCATGACGTTTACGATTAATCTTTATATTGTTTGCGGTGCCAGTTTTAAATGCAAATATAAGAGCATTTAACTCTCTGCGTTAATGAGCATATCTCCTCTGATCATGTGCATGTTCCTTTATCCTATGGACTTCACTTACAAAGCAGAAATTCAAAAAGTATTAAGAATTTCACGACAGAGACAACAGGGCCTTAAACCAAGCATGGAGCACTTCTGAGCACATACACAATTGGCACACCCTGTGTACAGTGCTGGGCACATTCCTTACATCTGCTGAGTCTCAGAGGCATCATCTGTGAAACAGAGATCTTGCCAACTAAGTCTCAGTGGAGGCGTGAGGACTGAACACACTGACGCCTGTATGGCACAGAGCAGGTTCCTTGGCATACAGTTCATGCTTGATGAATTGGAGGGATTATTATTATTATTTTAAAATATTTATTTATTTATTTATTTATTTGGCTGCACCAGGTCTTAGTTGTGGCATGCGGGATCTTTGTTGCCACGTGCAGGACCTTTAGTTGTGGCACGCAGGGTCTGTTAGTTGTGGCATGCAGGCTCTTAGTTGCAACATGAGGGATCTCGTTCCCTGACCCGGGATCGAACCCCGGCCCCCTGCATTGGGAGCTCAGAGTCTTAACCACCGGACCACCAGGAAACTCCCTTGGAGGGATTATTATTAACATAATAATCATAATGTTAGTGGTATTCTCCTCCTTAATAGTCTATAGGGTCTTCCCTATACTGTCAATGTTTGCCTCCTTGACCTATTTTCTTTTCTCCATTATAAACTCTTTGAAAGTGGAGGTTATATCTGTTGCCACTGAATTCCCTGTAGTGTTTCATGCAAATTCTTGCACATACCTGGCACTCAGGAGGTGTTTATCACCTTAATCTTTGTATGATTTGGATTTATTGACAATAAGCATGTGTCATAATATGATGGCCCCCACAATGAGGCCTAATTGGTAACATTCACAGGAAGAAAAAGAAGTTAGACTTTAACAAGAGTCATTTGTAATCATGGTGAGGGTGGGGGAAGCAGATGATTCCAGGTGTTTTGGTTTAAGGAAAGTGGCCTCTCTGTCTCTTCGAGGGGACTTCTTGTAGTAATGGGGAAGGGATGAGTTCCAAGCTTCATTTGAGTAAAAGAGGCCCCAGGGATATTAACTCCGGCCCATAGTAATCTGCCCCTTAGTTAGCTTCTTTCACACTTAACTTTCTGTTCTGCACAATTGGGATGTTATTACAGTAATGCTTCTTTCCACTAATTGGTTGTGTATGTATGTTTCCTGTCCAACAAATTATGAGATCCTCATGGATTATAGGATATCATGTACTTTTGAATGCAAATGAAAAGTAGCACAGTAGTAGGCACTCAGTAAGCAATGTGCTTTATTGTTAATGCTGACCTTGGTCCAAACTCCCAGGGCTCCCTATAGAGCTGAATGTGAATTGTGATTGCCTTTCATAACTCCTGCAAGCCGTCCACCAAGTGGCAAAGAATCCTGGTTTGCCTGGCATTGTCAGGCAAGGGCCTTCAGGTGCTTTGTCTTTCTCTAACTTACATCTCTTTTCCAGTGTCTCCCTGATACTCTGAAGACTGTCCCCTTATAGCGCTTCTCCTACATGGAAATTGGGAGACCACACAGCTGCAGACTGTGCTTGTTGAATGATGATTTTTTAATAGGCCCTTTGGGCCAGTGTCAGCAAGCCATGAAATATCACTAAATGGGTCATCTGCACTTCTGAAACTCATCTGAGCTCTAGTCCCTCAAGCTGGCGGGGACTTGTAGAAAGGAGCTTACATTGCCCTGGCTTTTGCTATTCCTGTTCTGGGGGCTGTCAGACGCTTTAAGCCTCAGGGCCATTCAGTTCATTACTTTTAATGAGCACAAAATTCACCAAGACATTAAAATAAAATAAAACACCAGTGGGCAGTCTTCAATGCTCTATCCAGTTGTTACTTTAGTTCTTTTTTCCACAGGATTATTCAAGAGGATGAAAAAAAGAAAAAAAAAAGCCAATTCTACTCACTCCTGCCAATTTTATCCCAAGTAGATTTGGAATTGTAAAGCTAACACACCCTGAACATTTTTTTCCTTTCAGGTCCCTGTGGACTGTTGCCTGACATTTGTGTTAAAAATGACATTGCTTGATTGGTCAAATGTTTGAACATTATCTACCTTTTAAATATAATAAATATTGGATATTCCGATACCACATAACTTATAAATATAATAGAAGACAGCTATTTTCTGAAAAGGGTATAATGAAGTTATTGTTTTATTTTATTTTTTTATTTTTTAGCTCTTTATTGGAATATAATTGCTTTACACTCTTGTACCAGTTTTTGAGGTACACCAAAGTGATGAAGTTATTATTTTAAATTCCAAGGTAAATGCAGTTACTTTGATAAGAATTTTTAAATTGATCAATCTCTGTGACTGGTAATAATGGCTATAATAATTGTATTAGAGTTTACTTAGATTATCACATATTGTAGAAGGTGAGTTGATATGAAGCAGACACTGAACAATGTCCCCATTAAGCCGATTTCGTGCATATTTTCATCTCTTGGCCATATGGATTTGGAATTACTTTGGGTATTTTTTTTAAAAGAAGGAAGCGAACAGATGAATGATAACTCTTTTATTACTCCACATAGCTTGTGTTTATGGAAGACAAAGTTCATCAAGTTGTTTTAAAGAAAAATAAGAGTGTGCCAGATGTAATTTGTTGAGGACTCAAGAATTGTGAAATTATCCCTAAGTGAAGTTTGTAATTTCTACAGGTAATCGCTCTAGCAGATGCAGTAGAGGAAAACCAAGACAATCTGTTCCAATCATTCACTAGGCTGAAAAGTGCCACCCATTTGGTGATTCTGCTGATCGGGCTGTGGCAAAAGCTTAGCACTGACCAGATTGCTATCCTGGAAGCGGCATTTCTGCCACTGCAGCAGGACACTCAAGAACTGGTAAGGACCCACAAGCCCGCAGTGGTAACAGCCAGTGCTATTGAAAAGATTGGGGTTTTTTTGTTTGTTTTGTTTTGTTTTTATAAATTTTTGTATTTATTTATTGGCCACATTGGGTCTTCGTGGCTGTGCGCACGCTTTCTCTAGTTGTGGTGCACGGGCTTCTCATTGCAGTGGCTTCTCTTGCTGCAGAACATGGGCTCTAGGCATGCGGGCTTCAGTAGTTGTGGCACATGGGCTCAATAGTTGTGGCTCGCGGACTCTAGAGCACAGGCTCAGTAGTTGTGGCACATGAGCTTAGTTGCTCTGCGGCACGTGGGATCTTCCCAGCCCAGGGATTGAACCCATGTCCCCTGCATTGGTTGGTGGATTCTTAATCACTCAGTCACCAGGGAAGCCCTGAAAATACTGATTTTAGGAAGATATCACGTTGCTATCATGTTTTCTAAGGTAACAAATGAGAGCTTGGTTTTGTTTTGTTTTTTGCCCAAATCCTGTTTTCCTTTTCTTCAAACCATAATAAAAATGTCAAGTAGAGGACTTTTTTCTTTTTTTTGAGCTACTTAAAAAAATAGGTATATAGTCCATTTTTATGTGGTATCCAGTCTATTTTTTTGTATGCTCTTCAGTCACTTAGAAGTCAGAGAAACAGTCATATGACTGCCAGAGTGATGGCAGTAAACCTTCAGATTTACTGGTAATCAGATTAGCTAATCCTTTCCTTTTCCACCAGAGAAAACAGTTCAGCCATTTTAATTTGCTCAACGCTCTTAAATTTAAGTGTCACTTCAAGAGTTAGGGCGAACTGAGGTAGCCTCACTGAATGACAGGGATATTTTGTTATATTTATGTAGTTCTTTATATGTAGTTTATAAACTCTTTTACTCCTGATCCTTTGAATAGGCAGCTTAGAACAAAAAGGGAAAAAATGGGTGTTTGTATTTGGAGTTTTTGGTGGAGGATGATATAAATAAAAACATCTTAGATGCCTTGAATCATTGAGGTATATGACCACCAGATGCAATTATTGCATGCTTTTATTTACAAAGAAATAATATGCGTCTTTAAAATTAGAGACCCTTGAGCTTATTATTATTATTATTATTGTATTTTTATTATTTTTTTATTTATTATTTTTTTGGGGGGTACACCAAGTTCAATCATCTGTTTTTATACACATATCCCCATATTCCCTCCCTCCCTCAACTCCCCCCCCACCCTCCCTCGAGTCCCCCCCACCCTCCCTGTCCCAGTCCTCTAAGGCATCTTCCATCCTCGAGTTGGACTCCCTTTGTTATACAACAACTTCCCACTGGCTATCTAACAGTTGGTACTATATATATGTCTGTGCTACTCTCTTGCTTCATCTCAGCTTCCCCTTCATTGGTGGAAACCATTTCAGGAAAAAGGTCATTTCAGATACACTTTTAATCACAGATGTGAAAACATGGTACTAAAGATAATAGTACTAAAACTAAAATTTTGGGGTGTTAACTAGTTACCACATTTTCTTTTAAGTGTTTCACAAGGATTATCTCATTTAATTTTAAATATGGACCTATAACATAGTTAAGGTATTGTTTTCATCCCCATTTTACATACGGGAACATTTAGGCTTTGAGAGTTAAGTACCTTTTGGAAACTAGTGGGTGGTAGAGCCAGAGTTTGGACCAGAGTGTGTCTGCTTCCAAAGACATGTTTTTAACCTGTATATGGTATTTTAGCAACAAAGTGATGAATGTGATTTTGAAAATTACAAGCTTTGTCATTTGAATCTAATTTTCTACAGTTGAGTCAAAGGATTGTCAGTAAAAAAAAAAAAAAAAAAAGCCATATTTTATATCCTAAACAAAATAGTTAAAATAAATTAGAAAAAATTGAGTACACATTTTTTTTAGATAAAATTAGAGCTAAAATTGACCTTTGAGAAGCTAGAAATGTAGACTGTAATAATAGAAAATAAAGAATAGAATGGTTAGGATTATATTAATAAGAATAATAACTATCACTATCACTTATGAACTCAGATTTAGTAGTCAAAAAGACTTGGGTGGCCTCAGGTCCTAGTTCGAGCAAAGTACCTCTGGTCAAGTTTCTTAACTGATCTAAATCTTGGCTTCTATAGCTATAAGATGGAAACAGTTATGTTACCTGCCCAATACATTGTAATAATTAAATGAGATAATTGGATAGAGTGCTAATCAACATTAGAAGCGGCTTGTCTACTTCATGTATATTATTTATAGTCCTCACTAAAGCCATGCAAGGTAGATATTACTATCTTTCATGGTGATTTGTCTCCTTGACTACACTTGAGGGCAGGAATTATATCTTACTCATTTTTATATTCTCAGTGCCTGGCACAATGCCTGACCATAGCACAGTCGATATTTGTTGGGTGAATGAATGGAGATAAGGGTGAAAGCTAACAAGAGGTGGCTTGGCAGAACACATGCGGTGGATCGAATCTGGAGCATGAGGAAGCAGGGCAGGGCCAGCTGTATAATTTATGAGGCTGAGTGCAAAATGAAAATGCAGATCCCTTGTTCAAAAAAGTAGGAAAAAATGCTAAACTGCTGTTAAAACAGGTACTAAAAACATAGCTTTTTAGTTTCTGTAGTCGCTTTCTCGTCATGGTATTTTTGTTTGCTATTTATTTATGTTGTTCTAAATAAAGAAAAATTTAAAAAATTACCACAATTATATAATATATACAATTATATGCTATATATTTACACACACACAATATATATGCAATTTGTATTTTGTAGCTCATATACGTTTTGTTCTTATAGAACTGCAGAATTGCTGCACAAAACTGTATTTCACTTCTTAACCTGTGCAAATCTACCAACACTATCTTCAGCTTCCTGCTGAATAAGGAAGAACTGAAGGAAAAGGAGCTCTGTGTCACTCTATTGACCTTTCTTTCTATGTTATCATTTTCAGTGTAAGCCGTTGGATAATACAGGGAAGTACAGGAGTGTAGTGGATTTCCTTAGTCATTCCTGTTTCTTTGAATCTATTGCCTTCTTTCTTCATTCAAAACAAGTTCTGGTTCAAATGAAAAGCCTCTCAGGGCTGTCAGTTCCTTCACTTAATCAGTCTAGATGGAACAGGCCTTCCTCCTGCTTACTTTGAGTCTCTGTGAACTCCCACTCATGCTGGGGCCACGGGAATTCTGAGCTATGGGGCTTATGTGAAGGGAGAAAGGAGGGAGGATGCATGCATACTGCACATATTTTTCCTTCTCACACATGCTTCATCGTCTCATCAGACTGCACTTACAAAACACAAATTCGAAGATAAAATTATTAAGAATTTCAAGATGATGACAACAAAGCATTACACTGAGCACGGGGCCCTGTGCAGTTACACAGCTTGCATGACGCTGAAGCTGGCCCTGAAGCATGCTTAGACCCAAAGGAAGAATTTCCTAGAAATAAATGTTCTCAAATGTAGGAATTGACTCCCAAGAGAGGCTGTGGTATTTCTGACTCTAGAGATCTTTAAAAACAGCCTCATTTTCTGGGAGTATGTAAGTATGCTCATCCCTGTAGGCAGGTGAATGGACTTAGCATCCTCTCAAAGCCCCTTTCTATCCTGCCTCTGCATTCTCTACTGTCATACCTCCCAAAACATGTAAGGAAAAATTACTTCAACTCTTTCCTGAATTTGGTGAGATTAGAAGGTGTGTATACTTGTTATGTCTATTGAAGTCATTAATGAGATAGGACATTTGATAAAAACATAAGTTGGAGAGAAATGAATCAAAAAAGACATTTTAATACTGCTTGTTATGCCCTTCATCTTTAATTAGGTTGTGGTATTCACCTTGGACTTACACTGTTGAGACAGCTTATATATCTTGAGAAAAAAAGGAATTCTTTTTCATTCTTTAAGACGTATGCCTTCAGTATGTGGTTTTGACATGCTAGTTCACAATCCCCCACATTAAGCCTTTAGACCTCACAAATAAATGTTATGTGATGGGTATCCCACTGAGATGTGAAAATGAAATATGCAACCCTGAAATAACTTGGAAGGAGGGTGAGGCAGGGAAGAAAGGAGTCTGATGAGAATGTTGAAAATACATCCCATATTGAAGTTATTATGATACCACAGAAATCTGAATGTAATTTAGACGGTTTGGTTGAGGGTGGATGGCAGAGTACATGTGTGTGGTGGGGGAGAACTTTCAACACGTGGGCAACATTTTCAGAAGAGACTCTCAATTCAAGGTCAGATGTCCCCACAGTATGGAGAGGTAGGAGAAAGTGCTCACATGTTTTATTTACAGTTTAGATAGCACTGCATAATGGTTTGTTGTATTGTTATTTAGATGGCATGTGTCACAAGATAGGCCAAAATCATAGTCAACTATGGAATATTTTCTTCTTGATAGCCTTGGATTCACAAAGCAAAAATATTTAGAATTTATTACTGCTAATGAAAAGTAGTGTCCTTCACACTATATTAATTAGTATTAAAAAATACCATCCCATCTGGAACAGAACTCATCATTGTTTTCTTTGATCTGTCTCTTTAGTAATACTTTTCCATTTTTTCCACTTCTCAATACTTTTGTGGGGCAAATAAATGCTGGTGTTGTGGACTATTATACTTGATTTTTTAAGTTGCTAGAAGTTGTATATACCAAATATGTTTTTGTAGGGATACTCCCTATCACTTTAAGAAAAACATTAAATGTTCTATTTGGTATCTCCAAAAAGAGCTCATAAACCTAGTTCCATCTGTGGATTTGATAATATGGTATTATCCCTACTGTCTTCCTGTGATGCTGGAGAAGTTTTGCCTAAAATAATGTTCTATCAGAGTACCTGATAGAACCTAAAATGAATTTTACTTTTCTGAGGATATTTCAGTATTTGAATCCTCAATGCAGAATTTAAATATGCCTCTACTGACCCTCTAATCTACTTGAAGCTCTATGGAAAATAGTCTCTACTTAGGTCAGTGTGTTACTGGTTTGAGTCTGAAAAGAATGTTTAATTGTGATATTACACACAGCTCCCTGTTATTATTCTGTATAGAAGCCAAAAGCTGCAAAACTACACATACCTCGGGGTTGGCCTAAGAGGAAAAATCTCTTGCCTAGTTCATTTATTATCCATGTATTCATTCAATGAATATTTATTGAGGGCCTGCTATGTTTCAGGCAGTGTTCTAGGCACTTAGCATACCTCAATAAACCAAATAGACAGTACTGATCCTTTGTGGACTTACTTCAAGATTACAAGCAAACATATTCTAGTCATATTCAGTCGTAGACATATTGGCTATCTAATATGGTAGCCACTTGTCATATGTAGCTATTTAAGTTGAAATTTACATAAACTAAAATGAGATAAAATGCAAATGTCAGTTTCTCAGTCACACTAGCTGTATTTCAGCAGCTCAGTAGCTGCATGTAGTGGGTGGCTACCACAGTGGACAGTGTAGATATAGAACATTTTCATCATTGCAGAAGTTTCTATTGCATAGTACTGTCCATCATTAAGAGGGAAAGGGTTTTGTTAGTTGAGTTAATAACTTCAGCACATTTTAACAAATTAGTGAAAGCAGGGTAAGACACTGACATTAAATTATGCCATGGTGTTTGCATAAGCAGCCCTTATTTCTGATATTCTGGAATCAGCCTAGTCATATGCACAATAACCAGATATTCTCCCAGGAACAAGAAACTTCTCTAGGGAGATGTGTGCATCTCCGTAAAGGAGAGGCGAGAATTTGGCACAAGGGCTGCTACTCCCCCTTCATATGGCCTTGGTAGATGTTATAATCATCATGAACTCTTTCCTGTTGAGCTGACACATGGCCTCAGAATCCTTTTGAATACAACACTCTAGGTAGTTACTATCACTTTGGTATGTGGATGAATCCTTTTTGCCCTTCCTAATCTGTATACAGATCTGCTTCTTCTTTTCCCAATAAACAGCTTAGATGACCAAGATTCTATAAGATGAGGTCCAGCAGATGGCAGGAAAACAAAGAGTACTGGTATTTCCAAATGGCTATCTCAAACTTCTTCTGCTCTAAATGTTCATGTGTTCCACCTGATTCCAGAGGACTGTCTAAAGAAAAGAGCAACAGTGCACTGTCTGAGGACCTGATTATGTACAGTCCTAGAGTTGGAAGGAATATCGGCACGTTGCATAGCATCTTGCCTGACTTTTTCTTTTCATTCAAAGTGCACTTAATATCTTTGGTAGATGTTAACTACTATTTGAAAAAGAAAAGCTTTATTGTGTTCTTTAGGATTTAATAGCTACCTTCCCTAGTACTGAAACTTTAAAATCCCCTGGGAAAGTTAAGATGGAAATTTACATCAGTAGGGGAAGGAGATTTGGACCTTCAGCCTTACTTTTTGATTGATTATTCCTTTTACAAACTGATATGGAAAGAGAAACTTATTTTTAACATTTTCAACATGGTTCATGTGAGAAAACAGATGTTTATAATAGGAAATCCTATTGTGTGGAGGGACTTATCAAGACTAACTTACAAGACTTAAAGACTTCTACGTCACAGGTCAGATTTGATGTAAGGGCCATTGTGCCTCCTGTCTGGATTGAGTGATGACTGAGATGGCTAATCATTAGTATTATTAATTACCTCTTCTTAAAAGGCAAACAAAAGGAGGAAGTCTGGTGTCAGTATCAAGCCTGCCTTTATGACTGCTAAAGTATCATCATAATTATAACTGTCTGTGGGAACATAGAACAAAAAGTAAATATTTTGGTAATTCCCATGATCTGAGCCAGCAAGATAAACATGAAAGAATTAGTTTTATGTTCATGATGGTCACATACTCTGTGTTGTTGCTAGTTAGATGCAACTGGTGCTATGTAATGTAATACTTGACTTCACTAGAGTTGAATATAATGTATCTCAGAGCTTTTCTGATGACCTGCTTGCTGTTTTAAGAATTAAAATAGTTGAAATTCATCAGAATAGGAGCCAAGTAGAATACATTTACAGGTGGTGATGTGTAATTTTTAATCTTTCCTATGTATATCAAATGTGAGTCAGTGCTTTAATGGACATATTTAATATTATTCATGCATTTAAGAATAAAGAGACTAGGTAAATGAACAAAGAATTGATTATTTGAAGCTCCACTCTCACTGTATGCCACCTCAAGTCTTTTGTGAAATAAGGTGTGATTTAAATAAAAGTAAGTAAAATAAGTAAAAGTCACAGTACCACAGTGAGGAAACTCGTGATCACCACCATCCTCACAATGCTTCCCAATTTGATTCCTGGCTGGAAGTGTATTTACATTAGTTCAATTTCCTTAAAATACCTTTAGTCTCCCTAATTTGAGTCTACTAATTACATGGAGATGATTTTGCCATTTCTGGGACATTGCATTCTTTTAGAAATGTGTACATGGAAATTGGTGACTCTTTCTTCTAAAACCGGTGCTGCCTATGTGCTGTAACCACACGCAAAGCTGTTTACCTCCAGGGTTAGTCAGTCACTCTGGCCTGTTGCTGTTCATTTGTAAATGTTTCTGAGAACCCCCTTGGCTTGCGTCCTTGTTACTCTAACCTGGCTTTCTGTGGTGGCATTTGAAGTAGCCTTTCTACCCATGTTTTTGCGTTGGTATGCCCTGCACATCTCTGCAAGACTCAGCCCACTGCTTTCCGTTCACACATCTGCTTCCATACTTTCCATGGCTCTCTTTGCCCCTAGTTGAGTTTGGATTCCAGTGCCAGGCGTTCAGGACTTTCAGTCACTTGGCTCCACTATATCTTCTTTCTAAAACTCCTTTTCTGCAACTTCCCAGCTTTCCCGCTTCGTTCTGGGAAAGCTGACTTTCCATGGGTACACAACTTCTTTCCATCAAGCCAGAGCTAATAGACCATTTTTTTCTTCACCTAAAATAGTGTCCTCTCTTTACCCTTCTATCCACCCTCTTTAAAAGGCAGATCAACTTTCGTTTCCTCCCTATTTATTCTGGCTTTCATTCTCTTGTGAATTTCACTTGGGGATATGACATAATTTAGCTCTCATTATATACTCTAAAATTGTTGATGTGCTTGCCTTGTATTCTAATGAATTTAAGGACAGATTATCTTATATCCCCACAGAATTAAAGCTTAAATTAAGCATTTAGTCGGATATAAGTATCTGGGAATTTCTTGATACCCCATTTACTTTCGTAATGTTTCACACAATTATAGATTGTCCAACAACTGTGTAGCTTTTAAAAGTCATTTTTAAAATAGGAAGCAATCAATTTCCATTTTGCATTACCCCCCCTTTTTTTTACAAGCAACCTCAAATTTTGGGGTGTGTTCTGTAAGAGAAAAATTGACCTTTCCTGTACAGATGGTAAAAGATATAGGTAGATTGATAGCCAGACCACCACACATAAATATTTATACATATATTCATTCACATATCCTGTAATTCAAGTCAGTTAACATAAAAATTTTCAGTCTTGAGACAGCAGTATCAAGCAGTATCAGCAGTATCTCATCTTGTGGAACTGAAAACCACAGCCACAGAAAGATAGAGAAAATGAAGAAGCAGAGGACTTTGTACCAGATGAAGGGTCAGAATAAAACCCCAGAAAAACAACTAAATGAAGAGGAGATAGGCACCCTTCCAGAAAAAGAATTCAGAATAATGATGGTGAAGATGATCCAGGACTTTGAAAAAAGACTGGATGCAAAGATCGAAAAGTTTACCAAAGACCTAGAAGAATTAATGAGCAAACAAACAGAGATATGCAACACAACAACTGAAATGAAAAATACACTAGAAGGAACCAATAGCAGATTAATGGAGGCAGAAGGGCGAATAAGTGAGCTGGAAGACAGAATGGTGAAAATCACTGATGTGGAAAAGAATAAGGAAAAAAGAATGAAAAGAACTGAGGACAGCCTAAGAGACCTCTGGGACAATGTTAAATGCACCAACATTCGCATTATAGGGGTCCCAGAAGGAGAAGAGAGAAAGAACCCGAGAAAATATTGGAAGAGATTATAGTTGAAAACTTCCCCAACATGGGAAAGGAAATAGCTACCCAAGTCCAGGAAGTGCAGAGAGTCCCAGGCAGGATAAACCCAAGGAGAAACATGCCAAGACATATAGTAGTCAAACTGACAAAAATTAAAGACAGAGAAATGTTATTAAAAGCAACAAGGGAAAAATGACAAATAACATACAAGGGAACTCCCATAAGGTTAACAGCTGATTTCTCAGCAGAAACTCTGCAAGCCAGAAGGGAGTGGCATGATATGTTTAAAGTGATGAAAGGGAAGAACCTACAACCAAGAACACTCTACCCAGCAAGGATCTCATTCAGATTCGATGGAGAAATCAAAAGCTTTACAGACAAGCAACAGCTAAGAGAATTCAGCACCACCAAACCAGCCCTGCAGCAAATGCTAAAGGAGCTTCTCTAAGCGGGAAACATAAGAGAAGAAAAGGACCTACAAAAACAAAAACAAAACAACTAAGAAAATGTTAATAGGAACGTACATATCAATAATTACCTTGAATGTAAATAGACTAAATGCCCCAAGCAAAAGACACAGACTGGCTGAATGGATACAAAAACAAGACCCATATATATGCTGTCTACCAGAGACCTACTTCAGACCTAGGGACACATACAGACTGAAAGTGAAGGGATAGAAAAAGAAATTCCATGCAAATGGAAATCAAAAGCAAGCTGGAGTAGCAATAGTCATATCAGATAAAATAGACTTTAAAATAAAAAATGTTACAAGAGGCAAGAAAGGACATTACATAAAGATCAAGGGATCCATCCAAGAAGAGGAGATACCAATTATAAATATCTATGCCCCCAATATAGGAGCACCTCAATACACAAGGCAAATGCTAACAACTATGAAAGAGGAAATGCAAGGCAGAAATAGAGACACAGATGTAGAGAACAAACACATGGACACCAGGTGGGGAACGCGGGGAGGTTTGGAGGGGTTTGAATTGGGAGATTGGGATACCAAATTGTACACTCTAAATATATGCTGTTTATTGTCTGTTAACTGTATCTCAATAAAAGTTCTTAAAAAAAAATGATAATCAGTTTGACAGGAAAGTGTGGCCATTGCACATCCGTCAATTGAAGTGACATAATATGAACAGCTAAGGCAAAGACTGCACATACACAGGCACTGACAACAATAGCATGACTGGTGCCTGGACGCCAGCAGGTGTCAGATGCCACCGAGACTGACACACTCTATTTCAGAGATGTTAAAATGTGAAAAAAATGCCCCAGAATTGATGGGATGTAATTGTAAGCACAGAGTAAAAGATTTTAATTACTGTCATTTTTTGTTAACAGGAAATTTGTGAATGGTTTGAATTGGGGACAGGAAGTTATAGGACAGGGCAATGCCTTGGTGTTCCATCTTGGAGCAGGCATATTTTTTTTTCTTTTTTAAATTTTGTTAGGTATAATAATGATATTGTGGCTATAGAGGAAAATGTCCTTATATTTGATTATTTTTTAATTTACTTTTTTAAAAAAGATTTATTTTTATTATTTATTTATTTATTTTATTTTATTTTTGGCTGCGTTGGGTCTTCATTGCTGTGCACAGGCTTTCTTTAGTTGTGGCACCTGGGGGCTACTCTTCGTTGCAGTGCACGGGGCTTCTCTTGTTGCGGAGCACAGGCTCTAGGCACATGGGCTTCAGTAGTTGTGACATGTGGGCTCAACAGTTATGGCACACAGGCTCTAGAACGCAGGCTCAGTAGTTGTGGTGCCTGGGCTTAGTTGTTCCGCGGCATGTGGGATCTTCATGGCCCGGGGATTGAACCCGTGTCCCCTGCATTTGCAGACAGATTCTTAACTACTGCACCACCAGGGAAGCCGGAGCAGGCATCCTTGACCAAAGCAGATTTCATATAAGTAGGAAAAATCTTACCAGTTGTTGCTTTTTGAAGAGAAAGCCACAAATAAAGTGTGAGAAGTAATGAAGGTTGAGTAATGGAGGTTGCCATCGCTCTTAATCTGGCAGGTTGCATAACATGGTTATGAAATCAAAGTTTTAATTTCACTGATAAGTCATTTATGAGGACTGCAGGAACACTGGTCTTCTCTCCCACCACAGTGAATGAAACTATGTGGATGAAACCACTGATGTTGTTAGCAGGAATATGCTTCACTTTCTGCATTTAAAGTGGTGAAACTTTCCAGTTTCCTTTGAAATCTAATTTCTGTGGTTTAATGGCAGTAGTCAGTTGCAGTGATTAGTTGTTTTCTAATCCACTGGCTGTAAATTCAAAGTCATCAACATCTCTATATAACTTTTAGCAATCTCAGAACCAAATCCAATAAAATTCACCAATTAGAAGACATCCCTGTTTTGTAGAGAAATAAGGAGAGAAATTACACACACACACACACACACTCATACACACACAGAAGAGATTAGGCCTGCCTCCCCCAATTCAAAGAAATGTAAGGAAACTAACTTATTGAGCGTTATTACATACTATGCATTGGCCAAGGACTCTGCATGCATTACCCCGTTTAATCTTCACTCTGTCTCTTTGAAGTAGGGGGTTGTAACAGAGGCTGTTCGTACTTCACCCATATCTCTTTACCTCCTGCCATTCCTGAAAGATTCTTCCTGTTGGACACCTGTAGTTTATCTGCCTGAGGACTCTCCCTTTTTGGCAGAGGCTGTGCAGCCACATGTTCAATCAGTGACTGACAGGGGTTGGTAGAGTAATAGCCCAGCTCCGGCATCCCTCCAGTTGGGAAAATCCAAGGTACATTACATACCACCTCCCAGAGTAGTCAAGCAAGATTGAACCAGTTACCTACAGAGGTAACTGCTCACAGCCCAACAGTTTATCATCTTCTCCCCCTTCTCCCCCTTCTCCCTCTCACTTACTTCCCACCTATACCTCTTGGATCAGCTATTGAATAAACTACTTACACCCACATCCTTGCTTCACAACCATTACTTCCAATTTACAAATGAGGAAATATCCCCAAAGTCATATAGCTAGAAAAAAGCAGAGGCAAGATTTGAACCCAAACTAAGGAGTCTCAGAATAATGAAAAACCTGACTCAATAGGGGAACTTTTGATGAGGTGATCATATTGAAATTTTATTCTTCTCCAATATGACTACTTTAACAAGGATGAGTGTAATTTTTTAAGCTCTTTATTGGAATATAATTGCTTTACACTCTTGTACCAGTTTTTGAGGTACACCAAAGTGAATCAGCTGTATTTAGACATATATCCCCACATCCCCTCCCTCCTGCAACTCCCTCCCACCCTCCATGTCCTGACCCTCTAAAGCATCACCCATCACCAAGTTGATCTCCCTTTGTTATACAGCAACTTCCCACTAGCTATCTATTTTACAGGTGGTAGTGTATCTATGTCTATGCTACTCTCTCACTTCATCCCAGCTTCCTCTTTGCCACCCCTCCCAACCCTATGTCCTCCAGTCCATTCTCTACATCTGCATCTTTATTCTTGCCCTGTCACTGGGTTCATCAGTACCATTTTTTTAAGATTCCATATATATGAGTTAGCATATGGTATTTGTTTTTCTTTCTGGCTTACTTCGCTCTGTATGACAGTTTCTAGGTCTATCCACCTCACTACATATAGCTCAATTTCATTCCTTTTTATGGCTGAGTAATATTCCCTTGTATATATGTGCCACATCTTCTTTATCCATTCATCTGCTGATGGACATTTAGGGTGCTTCCACGTCCTGGCTATTGTAAATAGTGCTGCAATGAACATTGTGGTGCATGTTTCTTTTTGGATTATGGTTTTCTCAGGATATATGCCCAGGAGTGGCATTACTGGGTCATATGCTAGTTCTATTTTTAGTTTTTTAAGGAACCTCCAAACTGTTTTCCATAGTGGCTATACCAGCTTACATTCCCACCAACAGTGCAGGAGAGTTCCCTTTTCTCCACACCCTCTCCAACATTTGTTGTCTCTAGATTTTTTGATGATGGCCATTCTGACCGGTATAAGGTGATATCTCATTGTGGCTTTGACTTGCATTTCTCTAATGATTAGTGATGTTGAGCATCTTTTCATGTGTGTGTTGGCCATCTGCATGTCTTCTTTGGAGAAATGTCTATTTAGGTCTTCTGCCCATTTGTGGATTGGGTTATTTGCTGTTTTGGTCTTAAGCTGCACCAGCTGCTTATATATTTTGGAGATTAATCCTTTGTCTATTGTTTCATTGGCAAGTATTTTCTCCCATTCTGAGGGCTGTCTTCTTGTCTTGTTTATGGTTTCTTTCTCTGTGCAAAAGCTTTTAAGTTTCGTTAGGTCCCATTTGTTTATTCTTGATTTTATTTCCATGATTCTAGGAGGTGGGTCACAAAGGATGTTGCTTTGATGTATGTCATAGAGTGTTCTGCCTATGTTTTTCTCTAGGAGTTTTATAGCATCTGGCCTTACATTTAGGTCTTTAATCCATTCTGAGTTTATTTTTGTGTATGGTGTTAGGAAGTGTTCTAAGTTCATTCTTTGGCATGTAGCTGTCCAATTTTCCCAGCACCATTTATTGAAGAGGCTGTCTTTTTTCCATTGTATGTTCTTGCCTCCTTTGCCAAAAATAAGGTGCCCATATGTGCTTGAGTGTACCTCTGGGTTCTCTATTCTGTTCCATTGATCTACCTTTCTATTTTTGTGCCAGTACCATACTGTCTTGATCACTATGGCCTTGTAGTATAGTTTGAAGTCAGGAAGCCTAATTCCACCAACTCCATCTTTCCTTCTCAAGGTTGCTTTGGCTATTCGGGGTCTTTTGCGTTTCCATACAAATCATAAGACTTCTTGTTCTAGTTCTGTGAAAAAATGCCATTGGTAATTTGATAGGGATTGTGTTGACTCTGTAAATTGCTTTGGGTAGTATAGTCATTGTCACAATGTTGATTCTTCCCATCCAAGAACATGGTATGTCCCTCCATCTGTTTGTATCATCTTTGATTTCTTTCATCAGCATCTTATAGTTTTCTGCATACAGGTCTTTTGCCTCCTTAGGCAGGTTTATTCCTAGGTATTTGATTCTTTTTGTTGCAATGGTAAATGGGAGAGTTTCCTTAATTTCTCTTTCTGCTCTTTCATTGTTAGTGTATAAGAATGCAAGAGATTTCTGTGCATTAATTTTGTATCCTGCTACTTTACTAAATTCATCGATTAGAGTTAGCAGTTTTCTGGTAGCATCTTTAAGGTTTTCTATATATAATATCATGTCATCTGCAAAGAGTGACAATTTTACTTCTTTTCTAATTTGGATTCCTTTTATTTCATTTTCTTCTCTGATTGCTGTGGCTAAAACTTCCAAAACTATGTTGAATAATAATGGTGAGAGTGGACACCTTGTCTTGTTCCTGTTGTTAGAGGGAATGCTTTCAGTTTTTCACCATTGAGAACGATGTTGGCTGTTGGTTTGTTACATATCGCTTTTATTATGTTGAGGTAATTTCCTTCTCTGCCCATTTTCTGGAGAGCTTTTATCATAAATGGATGTTGAATTTTGTCAAAAGCTCTTTCTGCATCTATTGAGATTATCATGTAGTTTTTATCCTTCAATTTGTTGATATGATGTATCACATTGATTGATTTGCGTTCATTGAAGAATCCTTGCATCCCAGGGATAAACCCCGCTTGATCATGGTATATGATCTTTTTAATGTGCTATTGGATACTGTTAGCTAGTTTTTTGTTGAGGATTTTTGCATCTATATTCATCAGTGATATTGGCCTATTATTTTTTTTGTGTGTGACATCTTTGCCTGGTTTTGGTATCAGGGTGATGGTTACATTGTAGAAGGTGTAATTTTTATTGTGTATTATGTGTACCTGTACTGGATTCTCTGCTAGAAAATGCTGACAAGTTTAACCTCCTTGTTTGCCTCACATAGCACTAAAATGAAGTCAAATTATATAATTGATTTTTGCACAAAGCTGACGGGAAGGTACTTCATTATGTAGATGATTACTATTTAACTTTGAGATTTGTATTGCTGTGTTACTGTTAGCTTGATTGCTGTGAAAAATGACATGAAGATTGAATGGTGTATAGCCAGTCACTTCAGATCCCATTTGCTATACTTTTTTCTTTGAAGTTAAATTCTTTTTTTTAAAATTAATTAATTAATTAATTATATTTATTTGTTGGCTGCATTGGGTTTTCGTTGCTGCACATGGGCTTTCTCTAGTTTCTGCGAGCAGGGGCTACTCTTCATTGTGGTGCACAGGCTCCTCATTGTAGTGGCTTCTCTTGTTGTGGAGCATGGGCCCTAGGCACATGGCCTTCAGTAGTTGTGGCACATGGGCTCAGTAGTTGTGGCTCATGGGCTCTAGAGCACAGGCTCAATAGTTGTGGCGCACAGGCTTAGTTGTTCCATGGCATGCGGGATCTTCCCGGACCAGGGCTCAAACCCGTGTCCCCTGCATTGGCAGGTGGATTCTTAACCACTGTGCCACCAGGGAAATCCCTCGAACTTAAATTCTATTTGAAAGAAAACAGAAATAGAAATCTAGTATGTGGACCTTCCTATAGCTGTTTCAGATCCACTGGTGGCTTTGACCAAGAAAGAAGGAGGTAGGCAAATCTTAAAATAGTGAAGCTTCTGGGTGGTCCTCAAAAATCCAAACTAATTAAAAGGAAGAGAGAAAAACAGAAAGAAAGGGATCCTAAAGAAAAGTGCTTTATACTTAAATCAATGGTTTCATGTATTTTGGGACATTTTTTCTTGAGTTTGGTTCTTTCTTATTCTTTGAGATTTTTAAGAACACATCATTGTTGAGGGGGAGTTGATGTCTTCAGTTTATTCACATGGTTCTTCTCTTGTCCTAGCTTCAATAAGGTTTTCCCCAGACTGTCAGATATGTGGGTATTTGGGGAGTCTGTGACCCCATGTCTTTTGATTCCATATAATAGGAGTGGGCTCTCCACATATTCTCAATAATGAGTCCCTCAAATGAGCATCTATAACTCTGACTCATCAGAGTCAAGTCTGACCATTATTATGTTTTCTGGGAAGGTGGTATCCCAAGGCCATTCCTGGATGTCAGTTAACAGTAGTCTATGCAGGTGCTAAAAGCTTTGACCCATCAAAAGTGGCACAAATCATAGTGCTTTTTGATTATGCAGTAAAATCTCATTTAATTGTATACAGATTATTCACTTGGATAAAGAAGGTGATTTAAATTTTGGTTCCATGAATATGATAATTGTGACCATAAATTTTCTGGGGGGAACACCTCATATAATATTTTCTGCCTAAGGTGATCTGATGACAATAGATTGAAAAACACACATGATGAAATGGGAAAAAAGTGCTCTGTAGCATACTGGCCAAGAGCATGGAATTTAGAGCCATACAGTCCTGGATCCCATTACAGCTTTTACTTTTAATAATTGTGTCATTTGTGGTGAAATACTTTGCATCTAGCACGTTAGTTGGAAGTTACAGAACCCACCTCAGAGGATAATTATTTACAAATAATATTTGTAAATTTCTTGGCATACTTTCTAGTATATAGGAGGTCCTAAATAATTTTTGCTCCTGTTGTTATTTCTAGTGTCATTATTATCCACAAGAACCAGCCCTCAAAAGATCAACTTTAGAGAGAACTCCCAGAATTAAGAATAATAGCATGGAATTAAGTAACTACAATTGCTAAATATGTTTCATTAAATCTAAAAGCACCTGGCAAAGGAAATTATTTTCCTGATTTTTAACTAATGAGGAAACTGAGACCTGGAGACCTAAGATAATTTTCCCAGAGACATAACAGCTTATAAGGAAAGGTGCCACATTTTAGCCTAGGTCTTCAGACTTCTAACCCAGTGCTCTTTTTATGACCCATGCTGCCTCTTACATGGAAATACATAAGCAAGCATAAGTTATAGCCTGAGATGGTGAATAAGTGAAGGACCAAAGCTACATGTTAGGTGAGGTAACTAATGACCTCAGAGGAAAAAGCAGCCACAAATTCAAGACTCACTTTCCTGGGCTTCCCTTGTCTCCTGGATCTTGACGTGGTAACTACTATCTTGTTAGCTTTCCTATACCTTCAAAGAAGTGAATTTGTATATGTTTTTCCTGAGTATTCTCTGGAATAATTGGTCCAAATGATCTGAGTGACCCTAACTGGAAGCAGCTTCCCCTGGAGTATTCATTATTAATTTTATTTTCTAGTCTTAATGTTTTTGTAAGTTGTTTCTGAGTAGTGCATGTGAGTGGAAGCTTTTGCCTGAAGCAAACTTTAATGCTTAGTCAAGATGGTTGTCTAGGTGGGATATCGTTAATATTTTGTTTTGTTTTAAAATTGAATATGGCTATACAGGATCAAGTTTCAAGATAATTCAGGTAATCTACTTTTGTGTTCCTTCCTCCATCTAAAGCTTTGGGGTCAGAATGGGAGTACAGGTCAAATGCAAATTTCTTAGCAAAACGTAACTTAAAAAAGGGATCAGAGTAGCTTGGTTTGAAGCAACCTTGCGCTTTCTGCTTGTACTGCTGCTAAACTCCATGAAGACTGCTTAGCTTCTGTTTCTCAAAAAGGTTTTAGATTTTCACCCAATAGGAAGCAATGTGCTTTCTTTTTCACAGTGCTCTGTTGATAAGCCTGGTACCCTCTTCTACTTTTGGTTAAAATCTGAATTAGATTTTTACAGCTTTTGAACTATGACAAAGAAATAGAGTACTCTGTAAGTCCAATAAATCACTTCAGTTTAAGATTTAAAAAAAAGATGATATTGGGGAGTGCTTCATTTTATCAGTGATGGGTTGAAAAAGTTTAAGCTGATTTTTTTCAAAGTTTTATTTTATAAAAGCCACTGAACATAATTTTAAACTCATTAAGATGCCAGCTAGGCCACACAGCTTCATTTCATTTTTACAATTTTGTTTTATTTTGTTTCAGATTCAAAGAGCTGCTTTACTTTTCAAAGGTAAATAGCTCAACATTTCAAGCCCTCGTTTGCATGAAGGAAGATTCGCTGAATAAAATCTATTCTTTAGAAATAATCTGAACCTAGATAAATCTTGAAAAATTTTTGTATCTTTCAAAATATATAATTTACAACTAAAGAACTAAGTTTTACTTGTACCTAGGTTTACAATGACCCTTCTTGTGATTATTTTTAGCTCATCTTGGTTAATTGTAATATGATAGAGTACAATACAAAGTAATAGTAACCTTAAGACTCTATCGATCAGTCATAAATACCAAAGACTTTTAGTTGTGCATCCTTTACATCTATTCAAGAGGAAATTTATTTTCTTTGATACAGCTTTTTTTAAGATAAACGAATATGATGTAAAGGTCATTTTACCTTCAAATGTATAATGTAAGACAGGCCATTTCTGAGAGTCTTCTCTCCTCAACTGAAACCTGGGATGTGGCTGCACAATCTCCATTTGTTCCTTTACACATATTTCTTCTTTTTACCTTTCCTCTCTCCCTTAGAGTTAACTGTGTGCACATTTGGTAATAAATGCTACCATGGTATTTTGTGGTTTTTCCCTGTACTACTATAGTTGCGGATGTGGTAGTGTTTCTATTATAAATAGAAGTTTACAGAAGTTTATAATTTGCTTGAACAAAAGTTTAAAGATGTTACTCTGCACATTGGATTCCAATGGTGTGTTTGTATTTTCTGATTTAAAAAAAAAGTAGGATTGAATGTGTATGCTTATGTCATGGTATCTTTTGCTTAAGATTTGAGTGCCTTACCATTCCTGTAAGATTGGGATGGCAAATAGTGTTGTTCCTGTCTTATGGAGACCTTAGATATATCCTACAGAGATTAAATGATTTATCTAAGGTCATACAGTGAAGAGGCCGTTGAGGTGAATGAGGTTAAGTCAAAACTCAAGCCTAGAGGCAGTTATCTTCAACTTGGCTGTTTTAATTTGCAGGTGGCATGAGAATACTCTTTTAGTTTATTTTTTTCTTTGATTACTTTGATTGTTACCCTAGGAAATTAACTTTACAAACTTGGTCAAACTTTCTGCTTCTTACTGTTTCTGAAAAGCCACTTGCTTATTACTGGTGTTTAGGCACAGTGACCAGTGGAGACTAGCAGGGTAAGCAGAGCAAAGAAGCCAGAAACTCAGCCGTGGCTGTCTGGTCTCTGGATAGCAAAAAGCATAGCTCAGTTGTCTTCAGTCAGGAGGAGGAACAGGCTAGCAGAGGCCAAGACCTTGAATTTTAAAAGCTTCCTCATAGAAATGCAGCATCACACTGGTACCGAGAGGTATCTGGGACCAGCATGACATACAGGAGCCTCCACACAGGCAGGTGAACCAGAGAAGCCATGTTCGGGGATGTGTACAGCAGGCAACTTGGCATTAAAGTCCGGTAGCAGGGCCATAGCCATAGGTCTAGTTCCTTGGAAGGGATTTGGCATGAGCAAGGCAGCCCAGTCCATTAAGGAGTGACCCTTTAAGCACGTTCCCAACATAGGGGCTCAGGTAGAAGGACTAAGACAAAAATCAAGTTACGACATTTGGTAGAGCCTAAACCTTGGGAACAAAGCAAAACCCCAATTGTCAATACTAGACTGGATATACTAAGCACAAAATAGCCCAGAGAATAAATTAATTTCTAATACTGACAAGGGCCGTGAAGATAAAACAGAGTAATAAGTACATTTAAATTTATTTATTTAGTCACACATTTATATCTTTTTAAAAATAAATTTATTTATTTATTTTTAGCTGCATTGGGTCTTTGTTGCTGTGCACGGCCTTTCTCTAGTTGCGGCAAGCCGAGGGCACTCTTTGTTGTGGTTTGTGGACTTCTCATTGCAGTGGCTTCTCTTGTTGCGGGGCATGGGCTCTAGGTGCAGAGCATGGGCTCTAGGTGCGGGGGCTTCAGTAGTTGTGGCGCTCAGGCTCAGTAGTTGTGGTTCACGGGCTCTAGAGCACAGGCTCAGTAGTTGTGGCACACAGGATTTGTTGCTCCGCGGCATGTGGGATCTTTCTGGACCAGGGCTCAAACCCATATCCCCTGCATTGGCAGGCAGATTCGTAACCACTGTGCTACCAGGGAAGTCCCACATTTATATCTTTATTTAACTGCACACCTCCTACTGTTTTCTAAAAGCAATACATGGGTTAACTGGAACTTTAAGAGTTAGGCTATGGATTTGCGAACTAAATTCATATCAATTATCACTGAGGAGCACTTGCTTAGTAGTTTCTTCCCTTCCAGACACTTTTAGCACTATTTTACCAAAATCAAGATTTTCTTTTACTCTCACAATTAGGAGAGGCAATTGATGTTCAGTTATTAGTACAATTGATGTTCAACTTTAAAGGATAAAGGTCAGGTATGTGCATACGGGTGTGTATGTGTGTATGTTTAGACATTAAAACTGAATATTGGACTTATCAATTTAAGGGCTGTAAATTAAGGTGGTGGATTCAAACACAAAAAAGGTGGTTAAAATAGCTTATCTTTAAGGTACTTCTCATACTTGATATTCTAGATTTCCACATAGTTTTGTTTCACATTTTATCAGGTAAATATGCTACATAGTTGATCAGTGGATTATCACATTGCATTTTTAAGGCTCTTCTTTTGTCTCATCGACGTTCCTTTTTTATTATCATATTTGAGTTTAGGTAGCAATCCAGGACCTCCAAATAATAACCATGTATTTCAGTAGCAATCTTTTTGAAGTATTGGCATCATGCCTCATTATATTAAAGAAATATCCAAGCCAAATACCTAAACATGACATGGTTTTTCACTTGATCTGCAAGTTGGCAGTACAAAAGGAAATTCTGTAGTACCTCTATATTAACTAAATGCCGTATCTACTTAAATTATCTAATATGTTACTGTAACCTACTTATGAAAACAGTAGTTTGCTTAGATGAATAGCCTATAAAATACTAGGAACTGTTTTGATGCTGAAATGACCACGGAGCACACAAATGACAAATTATACAAAGGATCTTTCCTTCTCATAATCCAGAGGTCGACATCAATGGCTTCAAAAACAACTTGAAAATATGTCCTCTCCAATGACATTTGGATTACTATTTTGTCCTAATCTACTTCCCATTATTATTGAAATACAAATTCAATTTTAAATATTTGTCTAGTTTAGATTTTGATAGTTTGTATAGAGGTGTCTTTGTAGTAACTAGTGGTTTATTATTCTTTAGTGGTTTGGAGTAGGAAGCCATTTTTATAGCCTTTGACATTTCATTTAAGAATATTTAATTTGTTTCCTAACTTGCCTAGTGGCATCTATAATGGGTCAATAGAGTAAAAAATCCTGATGTTGGCAGTCAGTGGGACATTCTCTAGTGGATATATATAGAGTCTGCACTTCGGTCTAAAGAACCAACTGCTTAAGCCTAAAAGGAAGGTGTGTGCTGAGTGTGGAAAAGGCCTGGGGCTTAATTATCTGTTTGCTCATTGTGAATCAAGAGTGTGGTGCAGCTGCCAAGAGAACAGAGGCAACCAGAGCCCAGACTGGCAAGGAGAATTCCCAGTAAACAGGAGGGATGACTCTTTCCACCCTGCACTCCCATCCCCAGCCTGGTGTCTTGGGGTCAGTTTAGGGTTCTCTAGTTAGCTGTATAAATGTTTAAGTGTTTAAAATTGGAGCTCATTCAAAGACAAGTGGTCAGGATGGAGGGAAAACTTGAAACCATGTTTATATAAGGAAGAGCTGGAGGAACTGGGGATGTTTATTCTGGAGGAGAGGGTACAGAATTGCTGTCCTCACAGATATAAAGGGCTGTCATGTAGAAGAGAGGTTAGATTTATTCTGCATGGCTGTGGAGGGTAGAATAAGGGCCAATGGGGCAGATTTTAGATCAGTTTAGGAATAGTTTTCTGCTTTGTTACACATGTCCCTGGAAGGAGTGAACTGCCTCAAAAAGTAGTAATTTTGGATCTTGGGGTCAGCCATACCTAGGCAGATGGTTACTGTTTTATTCTGGGGAATGTCTCACGAGACTGGACTAAAGCTCTCCAAAGTCCTCCCAATGCTAACATCCTACTTCACCATCTCTCTGTCCAGCAAACACATTTCTTGTTCAAGCACAGTGCTAAGCGTGTGGAGATCTCTAGGCACTGGAGAAACCAGACATGAAGACAATGGCCACAGCACAGGGTGAGAAGTGCAGTAGTGGAACTGGATGCATGAGGTCTGAGTCCCAGAGAGGGTTCACGAATGTAATGCTTGGATGGCAGTGCCTGAGCTGAGTCATAAGTAGGAGTTGGCCAGGTAGAGAGTGGAGATAGGGCATTGCAGCAGGAGGGCCGAGCATGTATAGAGGCCAGGGTGAGAGTGTGGGTAAGGTGGACAGGAAGAGAAGAAAATGGAGCAGGAGCTGGAGCAGAAAGTACTTTATATGCTAAACTGAGCATTTGGCTTCAGGTGTTGAAATTTAGGAATACCATAATCCAATTTGCATATTTGAAAGTTGGCTCAACTGATAAGGCTGAGGATAGAGTGGTACCAACGGTCAAGTCACCCAGGGGCTCCTCACTGAGTCTCAGGTTTCTTACCCCTTACGTGAGGGGCTTGGACTATTCTTCAGTATTCTATGAGGATAGTCACTCAGTGTCATTCTTTCTAATTTCATTTTGATTGTCAGGCCTGTGGTGCTCTAGGTCTCACCAGCCTCTGGGTACAAATGAAATCACATTTGTAATAATACCCAGATTGCACTCACACTTTTCTATTTTGCTGCATAGGACCTCCAAAGCCCCCCTCCCCACAAAATCATACCCAGTTATCTCTGGGACCCCCTGGAGATGTCCAATGGGAGAGCATAAGCTGACCTCTCCTACTCCTCATTCAGTTGTTATCTGAACCCACCTGAGGGTGGTGCTTCCTCGTGCCAATCCTCTGTGACGACACTGCAGTTCCTGCCAGCCATCAATATCCCTAGAATTGCAGCCTCCAGGATGCTGAGATGACACTGTACTCCTTGTGGTCTTCACTGCAGCACAGCCACACTGTTCCCAGCCAAAGGGGGTAAACGGCTCACTTCCTCACTTTGTGTAACTTTTTGTCACCTAGACAGAGAAGTGGCACTGAATAGGCTTGGGTCTCCCAAAATCCCTCTTGATAAAGCTCCTCTGGTTTCTGCCTGCAACCCCAAGGTTGTGGACCAATAGCTGAGAGAGACATCAGGGTTTTCTCTTCATTTCAGTTTCTCCCAGTCTCTCCCTGTCCTAGCTGGTTCTCCTTCAGCAGCAAAATGAACTATAATCCTAGGACTTCACCCTCCAGATCATCAAGCAAGCCTAAACCTGAGATGGTGATAATTCTCATGCCTGGCACAGGGCTAAAAGCTTCTGGTATAGCATCTCATTTATTCACCCCAGCCCTTTAAGGTACATATTATTAACATCATCATTTGTAGATGAAGATGAGGCTAAGAGGAATTAAGGAATGTGCTCAAGGTCAAACAGCTGACAGAGCTAGAATTTAAAGCCAGACTGGTTTGGAATATTCCAGACACCAGGCTCTCAACAAGTCCCTAAAACCGGGACACAGACACTCATAATCTTGTAATCTGGTTAACAGTAAAGTGCTTACTTTGCTCATTTGTCATCTTTGCATAAATTCCAAATTGGCTTTTGCATGCAGGGCTGGGAAGAAACGGTGGATGCTGCTATTTCCCACCTCTTGAAGACCTGCCTATCGAAGAGTTCCAAGGAGCAGGCTTTGAATCTCAGCAGTCAGTTAAGCACACCCAAAGACACAAGCCGACTGAAGAAACACATCACCTTGCTGTGCGATCGATTAGCCAAAGGTGGACGTCTCTGCCTAAGTACTGACGCAGCAGCTCCGCAGACCATGGTCATGCCAGGTAGGCGCTTCGTTCATGCTCCCGAAATACAGCTGTACTTTGGCCAAATGAAAGGAATGTGCCTGTGGTTGTGCTTGGGATTTACATTTCATATTAAAGTGATGATAGCCAAGAAAATTGCTTTCACGTTTCCCCTCAGATATCCCAGGGTAACCACTTATATAAATATTCCTGGGGTATTTGCTTGCTAGACATTTCTAGAATGGTATGTCTTTTTTCTTCCCTCTGCCCTTAAATATATGATCCACTTTGTTTTGCTTCTAACCAATAAAAAGTGGATTAGAGAATAAAACTATTTTTAAGGAAAATTTTACTAAATGTGATCTCGCGATACCATATTTCATAAATGTAAATAGCATAATACAAGCAGCTAATATAATCCAGATGAATCCAATCCCTTCTGCTGTTTGCTTGGATTGTGGTCACCAGAATAAGGGGGAAGAGACAAAAGACACAGACTGGAGATTAGGAGATGTGAGTAGGCTTCAGGGCTGAGGCCTCTCTGTGCCAAGGGAGAGAGATCCAGGTTGCCCCTACCTGGGCAGTCAGTGATGGCCATGGGCATCCAGGTCAGCCCTTCCCACAGAGGGGCTGAGCCATCAACAGCACTGAATTCAGTCCTTTAGAGGCAGCAGCTCCAAGTTCCGCTTCGGTCTTCTTAGTGTCTCTCTGTATGGTAGCAGCAAGGAGCATAAAGTAAATGAATTTATTAAATGCAGCAGCTGTAGCTCTATTTCCTCCTAAAGCAAGCACCATAATATGGGAAGGGGTGTGAGTTTTTTCATCTTCCTCCTTATATGCCTTTTGTACACCTACCCCCCATGCTGATGTTCTTCCTGTTGTTTCCTTTCCCCCTCAACCAACATTCCTAGAAGTAAAAAGGAATGCAAGCGAAAACTTAAAAAGATAAACATGCAGACAGCATAGCATAATCTAATAAGCACAGACTCTGGAGGCAGACAGACCAGTTTTTGGGCTCTGCCTTTATGCACATATGACCTGAGTATGTTACTTAACTTTCCAGAGTCTAGTTTCTCCTTTCCAAGTGGGTATAATAATGGCTTCCTTGTTGCCAGGGCCTTATATGTTTGTAAAGCACCTAGCATAATTCTTGGAATAGAGATACACTCAAAAAATTCAAGCTATAATCATTACCATTGTATAGATGTGTGCATAATTCACCTTCTAAATGTGGGGTAGAGAGAATGGCTGGAGGGACCATGCGATTCTATATTCTGTGGTTTGAAATATGTTTTACCTTAATCATAGACAGACAGAACCTAGCTATTATTGCAGCATAATGTTTCTAAAATGGCGTTTCAGAATAGAATTGCCTTCCTACATGGACACAGTTCTCATCGTTTGTCTTAATTTAGGTCTTCTTTACCTTGCCCTTGTTAACATCCTCCTAACTTGTCCTTTGGCCGCTCTTCATCCATCTCTGTCCACTGTTAGGATTATTTGCCTAAGAAATAAATATGTAGGCTTAATGAGATAGTAAATGAAAAATATGCACTATAATCAGCAATCAGTATACGGCTCTCCCTCCTTTCTTGCCAATTGGAAAAACAAAGGAGGCTTGAGGAAGAAAGACAGATATTAAAGGGAAGACTTACAAAGAGATGGACTGACCACCTGATTGGCTGGTGTGTCTGTCAGTGCAGGCCTTGGCAGCCCTGCCTTTTCTTCCCCGCATCCTTGTTGGAGCCTCTTTGTGAACAGCCACTAGGAGTCCAGTGGCACTGCTGTTAGCAAACACCTGGACGCCTGGAGAGAACCGATGCTTCCTTAGGCACAGTTATTGATTATAGAACTTTAGACATTTGTTTCAATAACTACATTGGGAAGCAACTTTAGGGTTGTGTCCATAGAAACCCTTGATGTAAAATTTCTGAATGTTTGGAAGGAAAAGGCAGAGGAAAGGAGGAAGAGAAGGAAGGGAGGGAGAAATGAAGGAAGGTGGAAAATGTGTTTATTCACAAACCAGGGATCTGGAAGCCAGGTGTGTGCCTGTCACACTAGTCTAGCTGAGTTCATCCTGCTGGGGAGACTGAGGGTGTGCATAGTTGTTGTGGTCACAATTGCTTATTTTTACTTAACGGTGACCTGCTTTTTGGCTTTAGTTGAGTGACTCTCCCTCCCACCTGCCATGATCCAATCATGATAGTAAGTTTTTAAAAAGTGTTGTCAGTGCTCTTTGTCGTTACCATGCTCCATTATTGCCTATAATACCTTTCCTCTGTCGAGCTCAAAATTTTCACATACTTATTTCTGTGCTTAGCACGTTTTTGAAGTAGAAGAAACATGTAGAATTATTTCTGTTTTACAAATAGAAACAGAGTTAGGGAAGGCTAAATATCTTGCCCAGAGTTAAATGGTTCCTGGAAGGGTTAGGTCTAGAATCCAAATCTTCCAGCCCACTGTGCTTCCCTCTAGACCACACAGACCATAAAGGTGCGAATACATTGGCAGCTAAAGTCTCCTCCTGTGTAAGCTATTCTTGATCTGGCCTTCTTTTCACTTGTATTGGTCTAGCATTGTGGGAGGAAAAGGGTAGAAATTATTTCACACACTCTCTGTTCTTTGCTATGAGGAATACAATAAAGATTTATCTTGTATTTGCTTTGTGCTTAATTTTTATTATCTTAATAGGTGACATGGTACCATTATTACAGAGATAATAAGAAATACTGTGATTTATTTCTGCATCAAACCAGTAATTTTGAAATTTATGATGTTAGTTTAGCTAGCGTAGTGGCTTCAGAAAATGTGAAGGTAAAGTGGCATATTAGAAAGGAGTGGATTACTGAACACATAAGCATACAAGCATTTTTCACAGACATGATCTTTTTTTTTAATAGCTCGCAGGAACTCAGAAATCATCTGGTTCACTTCCCTCACTTAACAGCTGAGGTAACGAAGGCCTTAGGAAGATGAAGTGACTTAGTGGTTGGTATTAAAAGGCAGGAGTGTGTGTAATTTTACCATGTTCCCTATTAAATAGCAGATGAATAAACATCTCAGAATGAAAAAACCCTTGGTCTTTCCTAGCCTTATGACTTTATGAGCCGAGCACCTTGGATGTGCCCTTTCTTTGCTCCAGTAAAGGCCGTGGTGACCACATCCTCCGTGGCATCCAGAATTTGATTATCTTTCCCGCTGGGGATTACCTTATGGACTTCTTTGCCTCACATTTTCCTGCTTGCCTTTATCAACCTTCAGATTCTCTATCAGGATTTAACTTTTACATTCTTTTTATTATGGAACCATCAACCTTATATTTCTCTTATCTACCTCTGGTATTCACATCTTTCTAATGGGGAATATTGCACTTTTATCAAATGTCTTTTTTTCTAATTTCTATGGTATGCATTCTACGCTTAGAACAAGAGTTACAGAGGGCCACCAGGGTAGTGTTTTAAAAAATCTGAGTGTGAATGCCTTTAGAGGCCTAGCTGGCTTTCTCATACGTGTTTGTTACTTGCTTAATCCCTGCAGGTGTTGAGGTTTACCTTAGATTGCTAGGTTGATTAAAGTATGGAAAGTTCGAGACTAATTGGTATCAGAAAAAGACTACCTGAAACTGGAACCAATATTTCATTGGGAAAACAAAAGATTTATTTGAAAAATAAGTAAAATTAAAAATGTTTATCATATACTTGCCAAAATTTATGTTATACCTGCAATTATGTGCCAGTTCTAAAAGACAGCAATGAAGGAATTATGTGAGGTTTTTGTTTTTGCTTTGTTTCTGGTGTGATGATGGACACTCAAATTTGGCCTAACCAGCACCTTTACAAAGAAGGTTGTTTTGGGAAAAAAAATATTCCAAGGCATTATCCATTTTCCTAGGAGTCTTTCTTTGATATGCAAACCATTTTTTTTCCCAGAAACATCTATCATGTCATCATTCTAGCCAATTTTCTTCTCTTCATTGGTAACTGGACCAGTTGCCAGATTTTCACTGGGTGCTTTCCTTGCATGTGATACCAGCAGTTCTCTAATAATGCTTTAACTGCATTGCATCGTGCATCATTTGCAAGATTTGTAATTTCCCTCTGCGGCCCATTTATGCTGTATTTACAACAATTTCTAACAGTCGGTGAGAGATGAACTAATACAAAAAGGTGATAGCAGGTGAGGATTCATCTAGTGTTAAATGTGGAAAGATGCTTGAGTAGAAACTAATTTTATATGTGGCCAGTTAGTTTTTGAGTGAATATCTTTGTATTATGCTTTTTTATGACTACAATTGGGATAATTAGAACATCTATAAATAGGAGAGTTCCCCCCTCCCCCAAATTATGTATGTAAGAATTTAGAAGATGCTAGGCTGAATTCTGATCTCATGTGCTGATGTGGCATTTCAAAGCAATGGAGAGAGGACAAGGTGAATTAATTGAAAAATGTTGCTGGCAACAGGCCATTTGGAGAAAAAATAGTTAGATTCCCTAGGCCATACCTTGTGCCACAAAACATTTCAGATGGATAAGAGATTTAAATCTAAAAAAATGAAATCACAAAAACACAGAAGGAAATAGAGATAGATACATATATATGGAGGCAGGCCTTTCTAAGTACGTCAGCAAAGGCAGAAAGCAAAAGACAGAGCTTCAGTTATACGTTTCTCAAAATCTGGTCCAGAAACATTTAAACTGAGGTGTATGTTACTGATAATTATACTGGGTGGTGCAGTTATAGGTGGTGTCTGAGTGTCCTCCTGCTATTTCTCTTCTATATAATGTGTTTGTTTTCCTACAAATAACATCTATAACTTGTCAAAAGAGACTGTGATATAAAATGCCAACAAATAAAATGACTATAGTTGTGTCAGCAATGGTGGTAAGGAAGAAACAAGGATTGGTTTCATAAATCAGGAAAATGAATGACTTTTATGTTATTCAAGGCCAATGACCTGTGTTTGTAGTGCTTGTTTATATTTCAGTTCTGATAAACAAACCCACGTCCTTCTTAGGACTTTGTGCGGCTCATTTATGGATTCTGCCTCCTTCCTACCTCTGCATCTCCTCTCTGAAAGTAGGCCAAATCATGCAAGTCATTGATCTCTTAGCAATTTTTTAACCTTTTCACAAGTGGCTTCATCATTGCTAAATTGGGTGAACACCTTGTCTACAACCCCCTTGACTGCTCTGCAGCCTTTTTCAGTGAGACTATTTTCTTCTTAGAACATTCCCATTCCTTGGCTTCTCTTTTACTATTGGAAACTGTTCCTGTCCTCCTCAGGCCTGTCTTTTCCATTCTGCTTTGTGCCTTCTTGTTACTTTTTGTCTCTTGACTATTGGTGTTCCATCTTTATGCTCTCCTAGACAATCTCATCCAACTACTGTCTGAATTCCATGTGCTTCTAAGTTTGTAACTTTCTGTCTGGCGTGTCTTTCAGGTTTCATGTCTCCATCAGTACCTCACAGGCCTCTCCAATCCTACATGCCTGAGTGAAACTCATCTCCTGTGGTGCATCTGATCTCAGTGGATGATATTACCCAATGCCTAGGCCAGGATTCTCAGAAACAACCTTGAGTCTCTGTTTCCTTTCTTCTCTATGTTCAGTCAATCACCAAGACCTGATGGAAGCACCTCCCAAATATATCTCTTTTCATTATCCACATTGCCGTTACCTTACTTAATGCCCTTATCTCCTGTTCAGACTATTAAAATGACCTACCAATAGTCTCCCTGTATTAAGAATCTCCTATTAGTTTTAGTACTACCATCAAAAACAAACTTATGAATGTTCACAGCAACATTATAGCCAAAAAGTGGAAACAATACAAATATTCCTCAACTGATGAATGGATAAATAAATAAATAAATAAATATCTATATAGTGGAATATTCTTTAGCAATAAAAAGAACTACAGCATGGATGAAACTTGAAAACATTATGCCAAGTGAAAGAAGCCAGTCCAAAACAACATATATTATATGATTCCATTCATATAAAATGTTCAGGACAGGCAAATTTATAGGGACAGAAAGTGTATTAGTGGGGGTGGGGTGGGCATGGGGAAGTGAGTAGTGATGGCTAATGTGTATGGGTTTTCCTTTTGGAATATTCTTGTAGCTGAATCTGGATACATTCATAATGAACTTATACTTTTCCATGAGTATGAGTTTCTTTGGAAAAATAGGGATCTGGGTATGTTACTTCCCTACTTAAAAATATTCAACAACTCCCTATTACCTACCATGTTAAATCAAAAATCCTAAGCCTGAAATACAATGCTCATTACTAAATAGACCCACATTATCCTTCCACCCTTATATTTTGTACCTTCTTCCTTAAAATCCTTTACTGATACTGAATTTCTCAGTATTTTCCAAATATACCATGCTTTGTAAGCTTCTATGGTTTTAAATAGTTTCCTTGGCTTAGAGAGTCAGTCTTCAGCTGGTGGTAAAATTACCACTAATTTCTGAAGACTCAGATGAAATGATATTCCACAAAGCATTCCTTAGCCCTCCTGGCACTACTAGTTCTTTTCTGTGCTCCCCTGGTCTCTGGGCATATGGCTATTATACTACTTATTGTAGGGTACCATTGTTTAATATTTTTATTTCATCCCTCACCCCTGTATTAGTTTGCTAGGGCAAGCTAATAACAAAATACCACAGGCTGGGTGGCCTAAACAACAGAAATTAATTTTCTCACAGTTCTGGAGGCTGGAAGTCCAAGATTAAGGTGCTCATAGGTTTGGTTTCTCCTGAGGTCTTTCTCCTTGGCTTGCGGATGGCCACCTTCTCTCTGTGTCTGCCATGGCCTTTTTCTCTGTGCATGCACACTCCTGGTGTATCTTGCTCCTCTTATAAGGACACTAGTACCTCTGGGTTGGGGCCTCACCCTCATGACCTCATTTAACCTTTTTTTTTTTTTGGGGGGGGGTACACCAGGTTCAATCATCTGTTTTAATACACATATCCCCGTATTCCCTCCCTTCCTTGACTCCCCCCCCGAGTCCCCCCCACCCTCCCCGCCCCAGTCCTCTAAGGCATCTTCCATCCTCGAGTTGGACTCCCTTTGTTATACAACAACTTCCCACTGACTATTTTACAGTTGCTAGTATATATATGTCTGTGCTACTCTCTCGCTTCGTCTCAGTTTCCCTTTCACCCCCCGCCCCCTCCCATACCTCGAGTTCTCCAGTCCATTCTCTGTATCTGCGTCCTTGTTCTTGTCACTGAGTTCATCAGTACCATTTTTAGATTCTGTATATGTGAGTTAGCATACAATATTTGTCCTTCTCTTTCTGACTTACTTCACTCTGTATGACAGATTGTAGTTCTATCCACCTCATTACATATAGCTCCATCTCATCCCTTTTTATAGCTGAGTAATATTCCATTGTATATATATGCCACATCTTCTGTATCCATTCATTTGTTGATGGGCATTTTGGTTGCTTCCATGTCCTGGCTATTGTGAATAGTGCTGCAATAAACATGATGGTACAAGTTTCTTTTGGGATTATGGTTTTCTTTGGATATATGCCCAGGAGTGGGATTACTGGATCATATGGTAGTTCTATTTATAGTTTTTTAAGGAACCTCCAAATTGTTTTCCATAGTGGCTGTGCCAACTTACAGTCCCACCAACAGTGCAGGAGAGTTCCCTTTTCTCCACACCCTCTCCAACATTTGTTGTTTCCAGATTTTGTGATGATGGCTATTCTGACGGGTGTGAGGTGATACCTCATTGTGACTTTGATTTGCATTTCTCTGATGATGAGTGATGTGGAGCATCTTTTCATGTGTTTGTTGGCCATCTGTATGTCTTCTTTGGAGAAATGTCTATGTAGGTCTTCTGCCCATTTGTCGATTGGGTTATTTGCTTTTTTTGGTCTTAAGCTGCATGAGCTGCTTGTATATTTTGGAGGTTAATCCTTTGTCTGTTGTTTCATAGGCAATTATTTTTTCCCATTCTGAGGGTTGCCTTTTAGCCTTGTTTATGGTTTCTTTTGCTGTGCAAAAGCTTTTAAGTTTCGTTAGGTCCCATTTGTTTATTCTTGATTTTATTTCCATGATTCTAGGAGGTGGGTCCAAAAGGATCTTGCTTTGATGGATGTCACAGAGTGTTCTGCCTATGTTTTCCTCTAGGAGTTTTATAGTGTCTGGCCTTACATGTAGGTCTTTAATCCATTTGGAGTTTATTTTTGTGTATGGTGTTAGGAAGTGTTCTAATTTCATTCTTTTACATGTTGCTGTCCAATTTTCCCAGCACCACTTATTGAAGAGGCTGTCTTATGGGCTTCCTAGGTGGCGTGGTGGTTAAGAATCCATCTGCCAATGCAGAGGTCACGGGTTTGATCCCAGCTCCAGGAAGATCCCACATGCCGCGGAGCAACTAAGCCCGTGTGCCAAAAAAAAAAAAAAAGAGGCTGTCTTTTTTCCATTGTATACTCGTGCCTCCTTTGTCAAAGATAAGGTGCCCATATGTGTTTGGGCTTACTTCTGAGTTCTCTATTCTATTCCATTGATCTTCCTTTCTATTTTTGTGCCAGTACCTTACTGTCTTGATCACTATGGCCTTGTAGTATAGTTTGAAGTCAGGAAGCCTGATTCCACCAACTCCATTTTTCCTTCTCAAGATTGCTTTGGCTATTCGGGGTCTTTTGCATTTCCATACAAATCATAAGATTTCTTGCTCTAGTTCTGTGAAAAATGCCATTGGTAATTTGATCAGGATTGCATTGAATCTGTAAATTGCTTTGGGTAGTACAGTCATTTTCACTATGTTGATTCTTCCAATCCAGGAACATGGTATGTCCCTCCATCTGTTTGTGTCGTCTTTGATTTCTTTCATCAATGTCTTAAAGTTTTCTGCATACAGATCTTTTGCCTCCTTAGGCAGGTTTATTCCTAGGTATTTGATTCTTTTTGTTGCAATGGTGAATGGGAGAGTTTCCTTAATTTCTCTTTCTGCTCTTCCGTTGTTAGTGTATAGGAATGCAAGAGATTTCTGTGCATTAATTTTGTATCCTGCTACTTTACTAAACTCATCAATGAGTGCTAGCAGTTTTCTGGTAGAGTCTTTAGGGTTTTCTATATATAATATCATGTCATCTGCAAAGAGTGACAATTTGACTTCTTCTTTTCCAATTTGGATTCCTTTGATTTCTTTTTCTTCTCTGATTGCTGTGGCTAACACTTCCAAAACTATGTTGAATAATAGTGGTGAGAGTGGACACCCTTGTCTTGTTCCTGTTCTTAGAGGGAATTCTTCCAGTTTTTCCCCATTGAGAACGATGTTGGCTTTTGGTTTTTCATATATGGCTTTTATTATGTTGAGGTAATTTCCTTCTATGCCCATTTTCTGGAGAGCTTTTATCATAAATGGATGTTGAACTTTGTCAAAAGCTTTTTCTGCATCTATTGAAATGATCATATGGTTTTTATCCTTCAAGTTGTTGATATGATGTATCACGTTGATTGATTTGCGTATATTGAAGAATCCTTGCATCCCAGGGATAAACCCCACTTGATCATGGTGTATGATCTTTTTAATGTGCTGTTGCAGTCTGTTAGCTAGTATTTTGTTGAGGATTTTTGCATCTATATTCATCAGTGATATTGGTCTGTAGTTTTCTTTTTTTGTGACATCTTTGCCTGGTTTTGGTATCAGGGTGATGATAGCCTCGTAGAATGAGTTTGGGAGTGCTCCGCCTTCTGCAATATTTTGGGAGAGTTTGAGAAGGATAGGTGTTAACTCTTCTCGAAATGTTTGATAGAATTCACCCGTGAATCCATCTGGTCCTGGGCTTTTGTGTGTTGGGAGATTTTTAATCACTGCCTCAATTTCCGTACTTGTGATTGTTCTGTTCATAGTTTCTATTTCTTCCTGGTTCAGTCTTGGAAGATTGTATTTTTCTAAGAATGTATCCATTTCTTCCAGGTTATCCAATTGATTGGCATATAGTTGCTTGTAGTAGTCTCTCATGATGTTTTGTATTTCTGAGGTGTCCGTTGTGACTTCTCCTTTTTCATGTCTAATTCTGTTGATTTGCATCTTCTCCCTTTTTTTCTTGAGGAGTCTGGCTAATGGTTTATCAATTTTGTTAATCTTCTCAAAGAACCAACTTTTAGTTTTATTTATTTTTCTTATGGTTTCTTTCCTTTCTTTTTCATTTATTTCTGCTCTGATCTTTATGATTTCTTTCCTTCTGCTCACTTTGGGGTTTCTTTGTTCTTCTTTCTCTAGTTGTTTTAGGTGTAAGGTTAGGTTGTTTATGCAATCATTTTCTTGTTTCTTAAGGTAGGACTGTATCGCTATAAACTTCCCTCTTAGAACTGCTTTTGCTGTGTCCCATAGGTTTTGGGTTGTTGTGTTTTCATTGTCATTTGTTGCTAGATATTTTTTGATTTCCTCTTTGATTTCTGTAGTGATTCCTTGGTTGTTTAGGAGTGAATTGTTTAGCCTCCATGTGTTTGTATTTGTTGCAGTTTTTTTCCTGTAATTGATATCTAGTCTCATGGCATTGTGGTCTGAGAAGATGCTTGATATGATTTCAATTTTCTTGAATTTGCCGAGGTTTGATTTGTGACCCAAGATGTGATCTATCCTGGAAAATGTTCCATGTGCACTTGAGAAGAAAGTGTAGTCTGTCATTTTTGGATGGAATGTCCTATAAATATCAATTAAGTCGAGATGGTCTAATGTGTCATTTAGAGCTTGTGTGTCTTTATTGATTTTCTGTTTGGATGATCTGTCCATTGATGTAAGTGGGGTGTTCAAGTCTCCCACTATTATTGTGTTCCTGTCGATGTCCCCTTTTATAGCTGTTAGCATTTGCCTTATGTATTGAGGTGCTTCTATCTTGGGGGCATAGATATTTACTATTGTGATATGTTCTTCTTGAATGGATCCCTTGATCATTATGTAGTGTCCTTCCTTGTCTCTTGTAATAGTCTTTACTTTCAAGTCTAATTTGTCTGATATGAGTATTGCTACTCCAGCTTTCTTTTGCCTTCCATTTGCATGGAATATCTTTTTCCATCCCTTTACTTTCAGTCTATATGTATCCCTTGGTCTGAAGTGGGTTTCTTGTAGGCAGCATATAGAAGGGTCTTGTTTTTGTATCCATTCAGCCAGTCTGTGTCTTTTGGTGGGAGCATTTAATCCATTTACATTTAAGGTGATTATTGACATGTGTGTTCCAATTACCATTTTCTTAATTGTTTTGGGTTTGTATTTGTAGATGTTTTCCTTTTCTTGTGTTTCCTACTTAGAGAAGTTCCTTTAGCACTTGTTGTAAGGCTAGTTTGGTGGTGCTGAATTCTCTGAACTTTTGCTTGTCTGGAAAGCTTTTGATTTCTCCCTCAAATCTGAATGAGATTCTTGCTGGGTAGAGTCTTCTTGGCTGTAGGTTTCTCTCTTTGAGGACTTTCAGTATATCCTGCCATTCCCTTCTGGCCTGCAGAGTTTCTGTAGAAAGGTCAGCTGTTATCCTTATGGGTTTTCCCTTATATGTTGTTTGTTGCTTTTCTCTTGCTGCTTTTAATATTTTTTCTTTGTGTTTAATTGTCGTTAGTTTGATTAATATGTGTCTTGGTGTATTTCTCCTTGGGTTTATTCTGTATGGGACTCTCTGTGCTTCTTGGACTTGGTTAATTATTTCCTTTCCCATGTTGGGGAAGTTTTCCACTAGAACCTCTTCAAATATTTTCTCAGACCCTTTCTTGTTTTCTTCTTCTTCTGGGATGCCTTTAATTCGAATGTTGGTACGTTTAAGGTTATCACTGAGGTCTCTGAGACTGTCTTCTATTCTTTTTATTCTTTTTTCTTTTTCCTGCTCTGTGGCGTTTAGTTCCCCCATTCTATCTTCCAACTCACTTATTCGTTCTTCTGCCTCAGTCATTCTGCTGGTTATAGCATCTAGAGTATTTTTAATTTCAGTTATTTTGTTATCCATTGCTGTTTGTTTTTCTGAGTTCTTATGAAGTGTTTCTTGTACTTTCTCTATTTTGTTATTGAGATTTTGTATCATTTTTACTATCATTACTCTAAATTCTTTTTCAGGCATTTTTCCTATTTCCTCCTCATTTATTTGGTCTTGTGGGTTTTTTTCCTGCTCCTTTGTCTGCATGGTGTTTCTTTGTTTCCTCATGGTTGTCCAAACTTTTGGGGTTGCTTGTCCTGGCGATAGAGGTGTTTATAGAAGACTGTCCAAGCCTCAGACTAATGTCCAAGTATTGGATTAAACGAATATTAAGTCTAGGAAACACATACATGTATAAGACACACAATTACTGAATCCGTTAGGACATAAGGCTCTAGAAAGACCTGACAGAACCCCAGTGTGCTATCAGATATTCAAAGAGAAACCCAACAGAAATTGACAACTGAAACAGAACAAATCAGAGACAAAAGCAAAAGCAAACAAACAAACAAATAACACCCTACACATACAAATATCAATCCAGGGAGATTTTGTAAGCTAGGATCAAATATAGAAAAGAGCCAGAGTACCACCAGAGAGAATGGAGATTCTCAGAATGTAATTAGACAACTGTACTAAGAACTAAGATAAAGACAAAAGCCTAATATTAAATACCAAGGCAGTGCGTCATCTGGAGAATAGAGCAAGGAGTCTGAGCAGACCGATTGTGTTGCTTATAAATATGTTAAGATAAAATAAACTTAAAAAGGCTGGAAGAAAGGGGAACAGAAGAATGTTAATGTGGTTGGAACTATGCAAAGAAAAAGAAAGGAATAGAAATGTATAAAAGATAGGGATGAAAGAAAAGTATGAGAGATATATTGTCCGTACTACCAAAAACTTAGCTAGATATAGAAGTATATAAAAAGGCAAAAAAAAAAATTATTAAAAAATTATGTTATAAAACTTGTAGATCCCTTAGGGCTAAGATCGTATTTAATAGAGAAAAAAACAACAAAAAAAAAAAAGGAGAGAGAAAAAGAAAAAAAAAAAAAATCCAGAACTGATCCCAGAATGGACCAGTTCAATAGGTATTGATACTACTATTTCTGTTTCCTTAGCGTCTCAGCTGTAAGTGTCCTTCTCCTTGCCTTGGGTTTTTTTGCGTTATTCTGTGACCAGCAGAGGTTCTTTTATTGTTCGTCTGTAAGCGTTGGTGTGTGGGGAGGGAGAGGGTACAATAGTGGCTCCTTCTCCTGGGAGTGAGTGAGCAGTGGCGCACTGTTGTTTCAGTCAGGCTTGGAGGTGCCTGTTGCAGAGGGCGCTGGTAGCTCAGGCGTAAACAGAAAGTCTTAGAGTTGGGCCTCTCTCGGGGTTTTTTTCTTTTTGATGCTGTTGCTGTTGTTTTTTTTTTTTTTTCTCTTGGCAGCCTCCCTGCTGCTGGCGTTGCAAGGGGTTTTAATCTAGCCCCGCCCGAGTGCCTGAGGGTGCTTGTTATCCCTGAGCGCCTTAGGTGGCCCACAGGGCGTCTCTCCACTGCCTGTTGCAGAGGCGCTGAAAGAGAGAGAGAGGCTACGCGTGTGGCTCCTCTCCCCGCCCGTGAGCCTGCAGCCTCCAGCCGCCATCATGGCCGGGCAGCTCTCAGGGACAGGCACTCCTCTCCGCGGACCTCCTCCCTCCTGTTCTCTCGGTCCGTCACCCTACCGGCAACAATGTTTCTCACCTTGAACCAGCTCTCCAGTTCCCACACTCCCGTTCCTGGACCCTCCGTTCAGCCACGGATCGATGTCTCAGTCCGGGAACGCTGAGCTGCGCTGCGGACCCTCCGTATGTTTCTCACTCCCTCCCGTCTGCCACAGCTCCGCCGCTTCACCCTCTTTGAGCCCTCGTAGATGCCTCCCTACCGGCTATGTCGCGCTCCCCGCAGCCCTTTCTGGTGTCCGACGCCGTCTGCTGGTGTTCAGCTGGTTCTCTGTGGGAATGACTGCGTCCTTCCGTGCATTCCCAATGCATCTGTGGAGAGGGATGCACTCCACGTCTCTCTACTTTGCCGCCATCTTTTTAGACCCTCGTTTAACCTTAATTACCTCTTTAAAGGCCCTGTCTCCAAATACAGTCACATTGGGGGTTAGGGCTTCAATATATAAATTTGGGGGAGGGCACAAGTCAGTCCATACTACCTCCAGATAGAAGGTAATTTCACTCAATATATATTGTGTTCCTTTTTTTGTGAACACAGCATCCTACTTATGCCTGTATGCATGTAATTGATGCCCACCATGTATTTTTTAAACTTTGTATTTTGAAGTAATTACAGATTCACAGGAAGATGCAAAAATACTACATAGAATCCCATGTACGCTTCATCCAGCTTTCCCCAATGGTGACATTTTATAGACTGTAGTATAGTATCAAAAGTAGGAAACTGACATTGGTCTACCTTATATTTTTAGAATGAATCAGTGGAGCTGTTTAGAAAGAAGCTAAGTCTTGAAGTAAATGTGAGTTTTAGACTTTTAGAAAGGAATGTGGCAGATATTATAGATATAGTTGGTGACCTAAGCAAGGAGAAATGGATCTGTAAGTAAACTGGTTAAGTTTCAGATTAGAAATTCAGTTTGGTAGATCAGTAAGCACCAGTTGATTTAGGAACTTAAAAAGCTAGGTAGAAGAGATTGAGTGTGATACAAATTTTGATGGAAGCTATTATAGATTAAGCTATAAGTGATTTGTAAAGAACAGTATTTTATTCACTTTTAAAAACTGGTTTAAAAAACAAAACAAATATAACCCCCAGTGTTTTAGAAATACTAATCTGATGGTGGTACTCAGGATAGAGGGAAGTGTGAAGAACAGGGAAGAATATAGATAGTTCATCAAGTTTTTAGTTGCCATTGATGGAAATGATTAAGGTTGTAATTTTGTTATGAATAAAGTGCTTCATTTTAAATAAAATGAGCTTGAGATGATTAAGATGCACCCGAGAAAAGTGATATGTCAATAGCTGGATCTGAGGGATTTGAGTTGAAGGGAAGTATTAAAGCTTGAAAGTAGATTTTACTATTCTCAGCTTAGAGGTCATCATTGAAACTTCACAGTTGGATGAACCCTCTGGTAGTGAAGGCAGAGGGAGGGGAACATTGAATCTGAGACTTAACTGCAGAGCCAGGCAAGAAGTGGATTCTACAGGAAGGAGGTAAATTTTAAGGAATTCCCAGAATTGGTATGAGTACTATGAAGACAGAAGAAGGTCAAGGTAAGATCCTTCTGTAACTGGAAGGAACAATATAGGAAGGCAGATGGAAGAAGAAGTAGGCTATTGACAAGATTTTCATTTCTTTTCTTTTCTTTTTCTTCTCTTTAGAAAAGATATTTCGAGATGTTTGAAGGTCAAGGGGTGGTGGCAAGATGAGAGTGCTAAAATCCAACATTCATGTTGAGTGGGAAGTTTTGAGGAGGCAGAGGAATAATCTAGAATACAGGTAAACTGAAAAGAGTTAGTATTTGAGAAGAGAAAAAAAATGAGAACCCAGATATAAATTGGAACTATAGGGAGATTAATAAAAAGGTTTAATGAGGTCCAGCCACATGAGCTTTGGAGAATAATCTGTGAGAGAGCAAGAAGGGGTGAACGGTGAGCTGGTAAATTAAGGCTGAGTTGCAGTAGCTACTGTGGGAAGGACAAGCTCAGCCATTTAGCAATTGTGCAGTTACTTATTCTTCTGGAGCTATAGTTTCCTCACTGGAAATATTGAGATAGCACCCCCTTGTTTGGAAACTACGCAGTGTTTCAAAATTGTTTTGAAAATCAAACTATGTTGTTATAAGTAAAGAAAGCATTCAGTTTTTAATAGGATGCTCATAATTAACCATTGTAATAGGAAGTCCATAATGGGTTGAATAAAGGTTAGTGGAAGAATGTTTGAATCCAGGATTAGAGCTGTATTTGACAGGAGAAGCAATTAGGAGCAACTATAGGGGAAGGTCTGCCATCAAAGACCTAACCAAATAACATTCTCCCTGTGTGTACTTAGCAAATACTTGTTGATAGACAAGCTGGCTGGTAACTAATTACAATGTGATGACCAAAGCCCAGTTTCTTGGAAGTAGGGCTGTTAATACAGGAATAGAATACCAGGGGAGTTTGAGGAATTTCCTTCCCTGCAAATGTTTAAACTAATACAGATAGTCAGCACTCTAAAGATAATTTGGGAAAAACCCTGCCTGAAAGTAGGGGGATGAATTAAATAACTTTTAAAGTACATCACTATTTCTATTTGTAAAGTCATGTCATATGAACAAATCTAGAAAATGTACATTTTTACTCTCATCCAGCTGTAAACATGAGCTTTTTCTTTGGACTAATCTCACATGAAACAATTATAATGGAAACTGTAACTCTGTAATTTTCAGTATCCTTAAGAATTGCATAGGTTGACCAAAAAAAAGAGTATCCCCGTAACACTGGAATATCCCTCAGGAAGATATTTGGTTTTGAGGCTTTGTATAATATCAAAAATAACTTTTCTAACATATTTGATTGACATTTGGGACTGTTTTATCTTCAAATGTGAGGCTGAAAAAAATGTATTTATTCCAGCAGCTGTTGGTTTGAAGGGATTTCTACAGATGCAACTTGTAAAAATGTTTTCTAGTTTTCTTCCCCTCAACTTTCACCCCCTACCCCAACTTCTACTACCTTAGTGGGTCTGTCTTCAATAGTAAGGTTTTACTGGTTCACCTTAAAATTGTAGTAATCACACATCCATCCTGTTTTCTTCCCTTCAACTTTTACTCCTAATACCTGCTCTCTCTCTCTGAGGAATTTGATCTTCAACAAGTTCTCTGCTTTCAGTGTATATTCAGGTATATTGTTAAAGTTGTATTTATTGTTTTTCATTTTCCTTTAGATTTTAGGGTGCCTGCATAAAGTATTTCAAGTACTTAAAAGCAATTCACCAATTAGTTACTTATGTGAGACAGTCATTAAAACTTATTTTATATCACATTATTTTCATTTAAAATATATGCGTAATGAGAATACCCACAAATAGATGGGGTGGACCCAAAAATGTGGCCCATTCCTGTGGCTTAGTCATTTTTCATTCTGGCCAAAATACCTGGCCTAGCCTAGGAAAAGCATTCTGCTTCTGACACTGCGCGCCTCGAGGAAAGATGATGTTCTTGCAGTCTGAACCGAGTGGAGTCAGGTCTCTGCTGCCAGCCGTTAAAAAAACTTTTCTTACTAAACTTAAAAAAACCATTTTTAGTGTGTTTATTCAAATAAATTGTGGAAATAATTAGCCCCTTCTGATTTATATGTAATGTGGTTATTTCTTTTCTTTTTCTTCTTTAAGAACTTTTCTTGAGATACAATTACTTAAACAATTCATAATTAAAATGAAAAACTATTCTCATATCTGGTGGTTCTCGGAGCATATAACCTGATCCTGAAAAGTGAAACACCTTTAATCATATTCCTCTGTACAATATGTCTCAACTCTGTGTATTTTTTAAAAGGTAACTTTTTGGTTTTAAAATGTTTACTTTTTTATTTAAAAATAAACACTTTGGTTAGTTAGAACTTTTTGTATTCCTTTCACATCTACTTTCTGAGCCATACTCCATGTCATATAGAAAACGTTCCTGAAGAATAAAATGTTGTCACTCTCTAGCTTCAGAAGCTGTGATTTATGCTAATACTGATAGGATGACTTTTATTTGATACAGGTAATTGCGTATTGGTTGTTTTAAGATATTTTTGGCTCTTGTTTAAAAATAGGCTTGAAAGTGCCTGTAACCATCAAACAAGAAGCAAATACATTGTACTAGTGCGTAGTGTGGCAAGGGGTGCAGGGCTCTAGCTTACTGGCACTCTAGTTATAAGCCAGTATAATGGCAGATACCAGGTTCAGGCGTGAAGTCTGGTGGGTTTCAGTGAAAAAATAAAGTTCAATGCAGCATATTTTGTCAATGGGACATGTAGTCAGTATACTTAGGCAGATGAGTTACCTGATGTTGTTATCTGTTTTTATTTTTTTAAGAGAGAAAAAAAAATCTTTCAAAATTAGATAAAACATGAGACTACTATAATTTTTAAAACAACATGTTAACTCATGGAAAATCTTTGATAATTTATACACTTTATAAATTTATAAATTATGTACTTCATCCATTACTTCCCCTGAAAAACATATCATATAACAAGCCAAGATTGAGACCCCCAAAGTGAAATTGTTGTTGAGTACTTACTGTGTTTCAGGCACTGTTCAAGGTACTAGGGGCACAGTTATTAAACTGGACAAACAATTCCTGCCCTCATGGAGCTAACATGCTGGCATAAAGCAGTCAATACACAGAAAAACAAGTTTTAGACAATGAAAATGCCATGCAGAAAAATAAGTCAGAGTAAGGGGAAAGAGTGCCAGTTATAAACCATTCCTACCTGTGTCTTCCTTATGACTGAAGCTTCTTACTCTTTTCCTTCATTGAGTAAAATGGAAGGATGGTATATTTTATTATTTGAGACAGATTCTTTGTGTGACTAGTTAAAATAATTCTGTGTTTGGTGATATAATTTAGTTTAATTTATTACTATTAGTATTATTTGGGCCCTATAGTTTTCAAAGTTTTCTGATGAAAGAATGTTTCAATTTCCAGAAAAAGAAACCAAACTAATTCTTTTTACAAAGAATTTTTATTACAATATAGTTGATTTACAATGTTGTGTTAGTTTCAGGTGTACAGCACAGTAATTCAGTTATATATGTGCTTTTTTAGATCAAAGTAATTCTTAAGAACTTTTCCTAGTAAATTTGATAAAATATCTATAGTGATCATTAAAACATTTTGTACCATAAAAACAATTTTCATATTACTTTCATCATATCTTTGAGTTTATTCTTATTTTTGTGTTATATCATCAATCATTATTGTCTACTCGCTGTTGACATCAGCTTTCTAGACTATGACATCTCCGAGGGCAGAGACTGTCATTCATTTCCATACCCTAGAATCTATGTAGAAGGTGCTCAGCACATCCTTGTGAAATTGATTTGAATTGAACCATTTACCTGAACATTATTGCCTCCATTTTCTGATTTCACATCACTCAGTTCTCTACTCCTCTGCACCCCCAAGTTTCAACACCCACTCTACCTCCCTCTGCTCCTCCACTCCCTTTTTGGTCTGCCTTGTGGAACCCCATGGATTTCTAACCTAGTTTTCTTATCAGTTTCCAGCCTGAGTAAATCTTTGGCTTTCCTTGGATCTACTCTGGGACTGCAAACTGTTGCTGATATTAATCATTAAACCAACCCAACTGTTTCTATCTTTGTTCATGCTGTGTAACTTCACCTGGACCCTCCCCTGATAATTAAAATGCTACTTACTTGTTTTTGATTGATTTCCTGTCTTATTTTCAACAGAAGTTAATCCTTGTCATCTTACTCAAGATCCCACCTCTCCTCCTCCAAACTGTGCAGAAGACATCCTCCTACCTTACCATGAAGATCAAGACTGTCAAAACAAACTACTTCCCATCAGTTTATTTCAGAATTTCCTTGTAATTTTATTTGTCTGTCTTTCTGTTCTTTCTCAGAAGACACACTTGGTTTTAGGATTAAACTCAGACTTCTTATCTTGGCCTACAGGACTCTGCTTCCTTTCTCTCTCTCCATCCAATCCTCCACCAGCAATTCCCCCACAATTCCTTTTGCCCTCTCTGTTTTAGCCACACAAGTCTCCTTTCAGTTCCACTCATCAAGCTTTTCCCTACCTCTGGTCTTTGCATATGCTGCTCGCTTTGTCTTGAAACTGTCCTTTATTTACCCCCAAACTTTCCCCTGCCACAGATACACGTGCTCACCAACTAATTTATATCCATCCTCAGGTTCTTACTTATAGGTCACTTTCCTGTAAGAGGTTTTCTATGACCCTTGTTATTCTCACACATGGCCTCTTGGACTTTTTCTTCATAGCATAAAGCATAGTTCAAAATTACATCTTCATTATGTGTTTATTTAATATTTTCCCCACTATATTATAAGTTTCATGTGGAGAGAAACCATGTCTATGTTATTCACTACCGCATACTGCTCGGCTCAGTGCCTGCCATGTGATGAGTATCCCAAAGACAGTTGCTGGATGAATTGCATCCTCTCCTGTTTTCTTGTTTCCTCAGGGACCTTGTCGCCTCATGTTCATCTCACCTGAACCGTCTGCCTTTTCTTTTCTGGTGTTGCTTTCTCATTTCTAAACTTTGCTCAATTTTCCTCTGTCACGTTACACTGACTATCTTTTTCTTCTCCTCCAGACTTATAAATTATAACAATTATATTGTGGTCTCTTAAATATAAATTTGGGGTGAAGCTAATAGCAGCTTCTGTAAACAATTCATCCTTGGCAAAGGGAAGAATATTAGAAACATAATTAGCACATGTAAAGTTTTTTTAAAGGGGGAAATGAGTTTCCTTCAGGAAATAGGACTATTTTTTGTTCATGTAACAAAAATTTTTAAAAATGCCATCATGTTCCAGGCACTATACTGGGCATTGGAATATACTGATTAAGAAGAGAGACACCATTTCCACCCTTATGGGAGCTTACATTCTGGTGGAGGAGCCAGATAATAAACAGTTGTACAGCTAAACAGGAGAGTTGTAGGCTGTATTATGTGCAGCTAAACAAATAGGAAGTTGAGAGAGTTGTCGGTGGGGGCTTCTTTAGACAGGGTGACTGGGGAATCCTTCTGTGACCTGAAAGATAAAAAATGAGGAACTAGGGGAGTAGCATGTTTTTAAGAATTACTATGGCTACTGTGTCTGGAATGATTTGGAAAACAGCTGGAATGGAAACAGAGGGAGAGCTAGAGAGATTATTGTAGAAGTGTAGATGAGAGGTGACGATGACTGGGGTTGTGGCAATGGCATATTTTAGAGGCTAGAATATGTAGAACGTGGTGATGGATGGCACGTAAGGAGTGAGATGTGGGAGGAAGCAGAGATGACTCCTGGAATGTTGGATTTAGTAACAAGGTAGACAGAAGTGCTGTTGGTGAAACGAGGGAGTCTAGGGGAAGAACAGGGTGTGTGTGAATGTGGATGACGGGGAGAACAGAATGCAAGACTCAGCTTGGACCTATTCCACCTGTGAGACCAAGTGGGCACCCATCGTAAATGTTGAGTGATCTGGATCTCAGGGGAGAAACCTGGGGCTACAGAGAGACTGTTGGGAGACGGCAGCCTCTGTATGGTATTTGAAGCAGGATGGGCTCACTCGTATGGAGAGAGAAAAGAGAAGAGAGGCCTCATCTAAACCTTGAGGGCTTCCAGCATCTCGAGCTCAGGAAGAAGGGCAAGAACCAACATTGGAAACTGAAGAGAAGTAGCCAAGGAATGAGTAAGAGGAAAACTGTGAGAAAGGAGCCACGTGGGAGCCAAGAGAGGGGAGAATTTCCAAGGTCAGCATTGTCACATGCTGCTGAGGTGGAGCAAGATGAGGGAGAGGTGGGAGCTGACAGACTTCTACCTGAGGTTCTAATACATTTTGCAATATTTCATCTTTTATATATTTATTCCTTATCATTAATGGAAATAAATTTTATGTCTTGCTAACTTTTTTTTTCAGTCTATAGAAATAGCAAATTTAAGCACTGTATCAAACAATTCAATATTTTCTTCCCAACTTATTTCTTCAGAGGGACACAACATCAGCCCGATTTCTAATTAGAACAATACCAAGTTTCTCGTTTTAGGTTCAGGCCCTTCATAATCTGGCTTAATCATCACTTCTTCCACTCCTCTTTATCTTGAACCCTTAGCTCCAGTTAGGCTAATTTCTTTACTTAATTCTTCTTTATGTTCCGGGTATTGTTGCAGGCAGTGGAAAATTGATGGTGAGCAAATACCATCATAGAGTCCGTTTTGTCAGTTAGTGAAATAATCATACAGATATCCAGTTACAAAATGAGATAAATACTATGAGGCAGGAGATGATAGAGGCTCAAACCTGGCAAGTAGCAGTGGAAATCAAGAGGAGCAGATAGCTGTGAGAAATTTCCCAGGAGGGAAAAATCAGCAGACTTTATTAATTGATTGGAGATAAGGGTTGAGTGGAAAAGAGAAGTACTGGGGAGGGCTCTTGGGTTGCTTGTTCCCGTTGACTGGTGCTCCAGTGATGGAGAAGGTATCTTTGGAAGAGGATAAAGCTTGAAGGAGACAGGTCATGAGTTCAGTTATATCCAAGTTAATCTGAGTGCTTATCTCATGCCTGCTTTTCCTACAGGCATGAGATAAGCACTTCCCTGAATATCCTACCCTTTGCTAATTATTCTAACTCCTATAGATTAAATGACATTAGCAGTTTCATATGCTTCAAAGTACTTCCCAGTGGCACTTGTTACAATGTCTGGTTCTCTAGCATATCATTGCAATTTAGAACAGAAACTCCATATGGGCACAGAATACAAGATTACTATTTTTATTTATATAGCTGACAACACTTGGCAGAGTAGGATGTTACGTAGTAGTATGTATTTGGATTTCCAATGTCACTATGAGATTTTCTTGAGATACAGACTAATTTCTTATGGGTTAATTAATAATCTACAAAGATTCATTAGGTGACAAAAGTCTTCTAGGGCAATGAATGAATTTATTGACATAAAGTAAATTATATACTCTGACCTTCTAGTGGAGTATGTTCCCTATCTGCAACTACTTTCGAATTAAAGATGTAAAATCCCTACTACTTACTGTGCTGAGTAGTGTGAATTGAACTTTGAGTAAAACACAAGGATGGTGAACTCTTGAGTTTTGCCAGCTTACATTTGCTTTTTGTGAGTTATTTCTTTAATACATTACAAAACATCATCTAAATTTGTGTCTGTTATAGAATTTGATAGCCCCGTCATACTTCAAATTGGCCTCAGAGATTTCAGCATTGGAAAGTTGGGATTTTATTTTCCCAGCTGTTTAAATGTAATATATTTGAAGACAGAGGCACTGTCCTGTAAGTTTATAGCCTAAATAAATCTATTTTAAAGGTGTGCCGGTCTGGGGCCAGGTGGCATAATGGGATGACATATGAGCTATTCACATTTGAAGACCTGGCACTAAACTCATCTCAGGATGCCAGGAAAATGACTTTAGAGGTGTCAATTTGCTGAAGTCCTTGGTGGGCATCTGAGAACATCACAGAACCGTTGTAAGGTCTAACATAATGTATCCTCTGTAAATTATATTGCTACGTTAGCCACCGAAGGTACAAAAGGGCAATTTGAATGACTTCAGTAGGCATTCCAAAATCTTGTTTTAATAAGTAATGAGAAGTACAAGCCATGAGAAGTACAAGACTGTCTGAAAGAAAACCAGCCTAATCTAAAGGGTCGTATGTGGGACTGGGAGTTGAAACTTAATTTTTTATATTTCTCTAGTCTTTATCTGGCTCATCAGTTATTTAGCAAATATTTACTTAATCCTCCTTTTCTGAACCTTTATCATTTAGGCATGGATTTTATAATAAGACCAATTACCTTTCTTCTTCCTGGCTTCAGGTCTCCTACAAATGCCAATAATAATATTTCAAAGAAGTGTCATGAAAAAACCTATTACTACTCCAAAAAATACCATGATAACCCTGTCTTGAATACTTGTAAAATCATCTCTCAATAATCCCAAGGTGCTTAATTGGTCTGCTTATCTGAAGATCTTTTACTTTTTTTTCATTTGCCTTTGCCAAGAATGTCTAGCAATTATACACTCAGTTTCCATTTGAATAACTTTTTGAATTACTTAAAAGGCCATCAGCATGAATTCATATTTAATATCAGTATCTAAGGTTTCCTTTTTGTAGTAACACATTGTGTGCTAGCCAGAAACATCACTTAATTTGAGAAAGCATAAAATGCTCAAAGGTACCAGTCAGACTTTGATTTTTATTGTGAAAATATATTTCAGTAACTCACAGACTTACTGTTTATTAACTTGACCTATTTAGTTCCTTTACTTTTGCATTTAGCATAAGTCCTTTGCACAAAATGGTCTGGTTAATGATTTTTTCAGAGGAGACTCTAACCAGGAAGCCAGTGATGATGGACCATGACAGCTGATGAGGGGTGATCCTGGGCAAAACGTGTCTGTTGTCTTCTTTATCCAAGAGGAGGGTTCAGTCTGAAACTAAGCTGCACGTGGACTTGTGGCATTTCTAAGGAGTTGATCCAAGTTGGTAGTGCTCCAGGCTGCTTCCAGGCTCTCTTCTTTCCAAAGATCCTCTTGTTGGCTAGGGTGGTTGGGCTCCTCCATGGAGTGCAGGATGCTGAAAGACACGCAGATGATTTTTCACTCAACCTCTCTGACCCTCAGTTTCCTTTTCTTTACCTCTAACGGTTAGGATCTCAGTGCTCTTCTCTCTGTGAGTCTGTGATACTACGCTCTACTGGCAGCAGTCCCAGGTTCTAGGTTATGGCTTATGACTCTGCTGATTACTAGGGCAGAACCCTTTGATGGCTCATAAAGTCAGTTCATAGAAAGATGTGAGGAGAATTGGGGATAAACTGTACTTCTTTAACTGAAGAGGAGATTTCAGGTTAAAATATACTTTAATCATTATCTCTTGGAACTAAAAATTCATTTATTTTATAAATCTTTATTGAGTACTTATTATGTACTACTATTACCATACTAGAGTCTAGGTGTACAGTGGTGAACAAAATAGATGAAGGCTCTGCCCTAATAAAGCATCCATCCCAGTGGGGAAGGAAGGTAATACACAAAAACAAAAAAGATAATTACAAACTGCAGTAAATAATATGAAGGCAATAAGCAGGGTAGTGTGATAAAGAGTAACCAGCAGAGGGAGGAAGAGGTGTTGGGGAAGCCTTCCTGAAGAGGGTTCACTGCAGTGAGACTGGGAAGATGGGAAGGAGCCATCTGGGTGAAGATGCCCTTCGTGGGGTGGGAGTGAGAGTAGGGGAAGTGGTAGACATCCCAGAGGGAGAGGATTAGGGAATGCAAAGGATTCAAAGCAAGTAGGAAAGAAAGCCCAGGTGACTGGGGAGAATGACAGGAGATGGGGATGGTAAAGTGGGAAGGGCCCGCATCATGGAGGAGGTCTCGTTTCAAAGTTTAAATTTTATTAGAAATGACAGTTCTTGAAACAGGACATATTATGAACCTGTTATCTCTTAGACCAAATAAAAGGTGGCAATCCTAACCTTCAATAACCTACATGCATTCATAATCTGGAATGGTTTTGAGCAGCAGCATGTTGAAAAAGTAGTTTATTACATTCAAAGGCCTGAGACCACTCCGTTCTCAGGCATCCATCACTTCAAAGTGGAGGAGTAGAAGAGTTTAAAAGGCTGTAGCAATAACATTTGAGAAAATGAATAATTTAAAGTGAATTAAATCATGAATAATGAATTGTAAAAAAAAGAATCCTCACTTGTGATTAGAGATTCGTAATTTTCATTTTACAGCAAAATATAGTTGGCTGCCATGCATTCCTGACTTACTTCATCTAAGTACAATTAGGCCCAACACATTAGTGCCTTGATGTGCAGACTTACAACTGGCTTCTTGCATCGAAACCATTAAATTTTAATGTATTCAGCTTAAGCATAAGTGGTCACAGATAATTTATAACCCTGCTCCCTGCTTTTGGTGAAAATGATCATCAGCAAGAGAATTGTCCCCAATGGCCACACTTATCTTTGTAGTTGATTTCCTAAACATTTTTGTGCCCAGAGGAGACCAGGAATAAACGTTGCATAGCTGATGGGTAAAGCACGATGATAATTGCTCTAAAACCACAGGATATTTGATGATGATAAAGTAGAACTCTGGAACTCTTGACATTTTCTTTTTTAATTCCTGGTGTCAGGAGGGTACAAGTGATATAAGCTGCTCTGTAAGAATGGAGTTAGCCAACCATGTGTTTTTTTTTTTTTCTTTAAGAAATAAATGCCAAGAATTGCCCACAGTATTATGACTTCATCATTTAGCTGTTGGGCATAGAGGTGGGTTGAGCCAGCAGGCTTGCTTGACTGATGCTTTAGACAGCAGCTTAATCCAGTAAAAATAATATTGTGGCTTGGGCATAGGAGACTTACCAACCTAGTAACTGAATTCTCACCTGACCCAACCACTATCCAGGTACTAAGAAATTTCAGCCCAATAGGCTGCTAGCTGAATTTACATGTCTTGTGCAACCTATGTAGATGCATATTATCTTATGATGGCCCTCCAGAGTTGAAGTCCTGATTGCCTTCACGGTAAACTCCCAGTTATCCGCCATGACTCATGAGTCCTATCATGATCTTACTTCTGTGACTCTAGCCTCTCTGCTTGTACTTGCCACTTACGCAGCTACCATTCTGACCTATCCACAAGCTCCCGTAAGGAAGCATGTTTTTCTTTGTCCTCAGGTCTCCATTGTCCCCAGCATACAGCTCCTCTGCCTAGGATTTCCATCTTGCCTATTCCAGCTGGCTGATCGTGTGATCCTTTGCAACTCAGATATTGTCTGAGACCATTCCTGCCTCTTCCCCTACTCCTAATACCCCTCTCTCCCTGAATCATGGCTCTACCCCCATTTGCCCATTGCACCCTGTATGGCATTGCATTGTATTATAGAGATCGGTATCCCCTAACCCAATCTTGCTGTGGGCTCCTTGAGGATAGAGGATGTGTTTCGTGCCCTTAGTACCCCTAGCTGTTAGCACAGGGTTTACACATGGTGGACTCTTGGTGCTGGATGAATTGCTGTATGGAGTATATCTCTTTCTTGGCCCTGAAATGCTGTAGAACAACTGGCTATTCTCCAAACTAGTCTAGGTACCATACTGGTTTATTCATCGTAGTAACAAGATAACCAGACTTACTTCATTCAGTCTCCTCATCACATTACAAACAATTTGACTGCTTCCCTTTCTAAATGAAGACATTTTTTACAATCCCATTACTTAATGAAGGAGCATGGTCCAAACTTGCTGTATCTCTGGAAATCTTCCTGAGACTCATTCATTAACTATTATGAGATTAGCCACACCTGGGTATAGGCTTTGATTCAGGTGCTCTGAGAATTGCTTTTATCCAAGCAAAGTCAAAATAAGTGCTGCTGCCTGCTTCCCCCTCCCCTATTCATTGTAGTTTCAGTGCATGTACCACTGAACAGTCTGTCTCATTAAATAAAGCAATAATATTTTAGGACTGGAGGATAAATCTAAAAGTCTCCATTCTAATACTCCAGGCCATTGTGTATCTAAAACAACCCCAGAAAGATAGATGTTTATTTTTAAGCATCTCCAGGGATAGCCTTCCACAGCCCTCTCAATTATGTGTTCCATTATCTCACCAGTCTTCTCATCAGGAAGGTTTTTTCCCTTAATGTCTAACTTTAATCCCTCCTGTTACAATTTAAACTCATTTCCTTTTGTCCTGGCTTCAGGGGAAATAAAAAATAACTCACTGGCACCCACCCACCACTATTTGTAATTGAAGATGTCTGACTTCCTCCAGGCAGCTCTTTCTAGTGCTAAATGGACCCAGTTTTGCCTTTTTCTCCTTTTGCCTTTCTTGGGAACTCTTCCTTTTAAAACTTTCATTGTTCTTATTGCACCAAGTATCAGGGACCATACATTTCAGTTTTGTCATTTCAATCCTACAGCTTATTTTTTCAGTCTACCAATCTGTATAACCTTAGTAAACTACTTAACATGTTGACAAAGAATCAATGGATACCATTGTAAAGTGCTTTACAGTTATGAAATCCTTCATCTCTCCAAGAGATCTGCTACCATTGTCCAGTACCCTCCCTCCCTGATTTCCATACCTAAGGGTAAAATGTTTTTCTTGTCTTATTTCTTGCTTCGTCATGCATCCGTTTCATGTGGCCATAGCCACAGTGTTTCTGGGTTCCAGGTCTACTCACTGCTCTGCCGGCATAGCTCAGGGGATGGAAGGAGGAGGAAAGGGGATAGAATTCTCGTTTCCTCTTGTCTTGTCAGATCCTAGAATCAGTAGCTGTTAGCATTGGCAGAAGCTACAAATTTCCAGCTCGTGGAACACTGATCTTTTTGGGAATCTGAGATAAGAATTGGGAATAATATGAAAAGGAAGATTAGCTGGAAAATAAAAATACAACTTTGTCTTCCTTCTAAAAATAGGAACTTTTCCCTAAAAATTAGAAAGGAGATAATGATAGGTGTGAATGAGGATGAAATTAAATTAAACAGCAAGACGAGAGAACAGGAAGCAGAGCAGGAAGAAAACACAGATATGATCAAGTGAAGCAGAAAAAAATGCTTTACTTTGTGATCCCCTAACAGAAAAATATCATGGTAAGATCTCTTAGTAAAAAATAAACAAGTATAAAATTCCAGAATAAGAACAGTGACTCAAATTTATAATATAAATATGATGAGTTTCTATTGATGCCTGTACTGTTAATTCAGTGACTCCTCATAGACATGTTAACAGCAGCTGCCTGTGCTTTGTGGAAAGATGGGTGTTATTTATTTGACCGCGTAACAATTCTGCAGAGTCTGAGCCTTCAGGAATAATCCTTGAGTGTAAATAGAGATGTCATTGAAATTACTGTCACTTCAAAGTAACTTCAAATTCCAAGTAGGCATACTGGGACTTCCCTGGTGGCGCAGTGTTTAAGAATCTGCCTGCTAAGGCAGGGGACGTTGGTTCGAGCCCTGGTCCTGAAAGATCCCACATGGCGTGGAGCAACTGAGTCCATATGCCACAACTACTGAGCCTGTGCTCTAGAGCCCACGAGCCACAACTACTGAGCCCCGAGTGCTGCAGCTACTGAAGCCTGCGCCCACAACGAAGACCTTAACGCAGCCAAAAGCAAAAAAAACAAAAACAAAAAAAGTAGACATACAAGCAGTATTATGTTTTCTTCTATTAATCAAAGATTATATTAATGATACTCTGTCTTCTAGGTAGCAGTGCCATATAGGGCATTTCAGTGAATATCTAATTGGCCCTTAAATTTACCCTTGAAAATCAAAGGAAGAAATCGCTGTGCATGAGTGGTGTACTGAATAGTAAGTCTCTGTAGTATTCAATAGAGAATTTCAAACATTATTAGTAATCACTTTTGGAGGATTCCTTAAGGAGAGATTTCTTTTTAAATGTGCATGTCTGTTACCTGGGACTACTTAAAATTAACTACAACTACTCAAAAGGAAATGAAATATTCCTTTCTCTTGCTTCTCTGAAAAGGTACCATTTTACTAAAGTTTCAGTCTGCAGACAGGATGGAATGCCATCTTCCCCTCAAGTTAAATTAATTGGTTTCCACTAAATCGTGTGTGCCCTATTATAAGGCACAGTCCTGAATCCTAAACTAAACTTGAAACACCTAACCTACAAAAACTTAAAAAGCCTTATGTCTTGGCAACTTAGTGATAGAAGCCATAGAAATGAGAAAGGACACATTCTTAATATTTTTTAAACAACCCAAAATATGCCCATTTTGATGCCATATTGTTGATGTAATGGAGAGCATGAGTAAAAGCATGGTTATTATTATGGAGTGTATTTTTTTATTTACATTGGTAAGGCCTAGGCAATTGCAGTGGGTCTTAGATGTGTAAATCAGAATTGCTGTCAAAACAGTACTCCAGATGTGTTGTGTCATCTCTAGTTTCAAAATGGCAAGTTCAGATCAATAATAAAATAATCTGCAAGGATATATATAGATACTTACCTAGATTTAAACTCCCAGATTTTAAGGCATCTGTACATTTTACTTCAGTTTTTTTTTTAAAGGTCTTTATTGGAATATACTTCAATTTTAAACCAAGGTAAAGACCACTGGAATCTGAATTCTAAAAGTGGATTTATTGTTAGGATTAGTAATAGTTGTTTCCTTTTAATTCATCGTCACCCTATGACTATTATCCTAAGAGACTACTTTTAAAAGAATTTACAGTCCCCACAAACACAGGAAGTGAAGTCTACTTGGAAAACAATCATTCTCTTTGAGCCAATTCTGACATTATTCGGATTTGAAATCAAGACATTGATTAGAAAATTGAATTTTGATAACATTTTTACAGCCTATTTTACAACAACCCTCTCTCTCTCAGAAAAGAGACAGTATGGTGCTTATGCTTCAAAGAAATGGTGTGTATTTTTGGCCTCTTATCCAGCTCTTTAAAAGAAACTTTTTATTTTAGTGTAGTGTAAAATTGATTCTCGTGAATAACTCAATCCTCTACGCCTATTGAGTTGCACGTAAGAATCAGTTTAGCCACAGTGCATACTGTAAATGATGGCGAAAGGAAGGAATGTCTGAGTAGGAGTGCAATATAATATCTGTGCCAATCTGCATTCGGTGCTAGAGTAGAATCATGAGATGTGAAATAAGGGCTTCTTTGAACACTGTTTATGGTGGGCCTTGTTGGATGTTTGGAGAGTCTGAGAAAGAAGCTAGCCTAAAACTTCAGATCTCAGTATGTTGTTGCCAATAAGACCAAATACTTACTGGAACTTATGCTTTATTCATTTTAGCTTTGAAAGATTAAAAAAATCTTGCCTGGAATTCATTAATTTAAAAATATGTTTCATTATATTACTGTGTTTTACTTTAAAGATAAAGATCGTGTTCTTTTAAGTTGTCTTCTCTCTTTGTTTTACTGGCAAATGAGGAGGGGAGGGGGGCGAGGGAGGGAGGGAATGAGAAAGAGAGAGAGAGAGATTGGTTTCTTTTATTTGCATTTTGGTAACATTACTACAGTGCAACTTACCTGCTATGTCTATTCTTACACTATTTAGCCTATGCCCCTGTATCCTAATATTTGTAACTCTCCCCTATAATACCTCTTATATTTTAATATTGGAAGGCATTTTAATATAAGGCAAGCAACATATAATTAGTTGGAGGTGGATGTGTTTTTGGAGCGCGGTAGAGAATTTGTATTCTAGTCTACCACTTACTTGCCATGTGATTTTGAGCAAGTAAGTAACATGAGCCTTCTGAGCCTCTTTCTCCTTAACTGATACAATGGTAGCATTGTGAGGACCAACTGGGGTAATGCACAGAAGACAGCGCAGAATTGGCCTATGGGAAATGCTCAACTCACAGTGACTTTTTCTTTTATTATTGTGATGATGATGGTAAATGATTTATTCCTTTTTGCGTCAGATGTGCTAAAAACTGCCATGGAAGATTACATAAAGAAATTCTTGGCTGTTACTTTAAAGCCCTGATCAATTTCTTCTGGAAAAGAGGTGAAAATGTAATGTGTGCTCACACTATGATGAGAATAACAATCTCACAAATATTTCTATGTTGCCTTACCAGGCATTTGAGATTGAAAGCAGATCCAGCCTGTTTCTCCAAAAACTGAACTCATTGCTGGGAGATAATCTCTCTTTTTGAGGTAAAGAGTGATTTGTATTGATTTTTTGGAACTAACACTTAAGAATCTCTGGCTGCAGACCTGCAGTGTAGATATAACATCAGAAGGAAATATTTGCATTGTGTGATGGGTGAGGCTACATGGGGAAATGGAAACAGCTTAAAGGTTGGCATGGGGAGAACCTGCTTCAATCCAGATTCTAGCTAGTAATTGTATATCATTTGCTCCAGTGTCATTTCTAAAATGATGACTATAATGCCTAATTTACAAAGATATTGGAATATCAAAAAGAGAACATACACAAAGTACCTTAACCTATCTGGCTTATAATAGATGCTCTGTAAATCCTCTTGCCCTCTGCCCTTCCTACAGTATTTGAGATAGTTGCATATAGAACTACCTCTGTTTTTACCACTTGCCCTGCTTTCTAGGGTCTTTCACTTTGAGTCATTTCTGACCCATTGTATTTGCCTACTTGGTAAAAGGTAGCCTGGTCTTGTCGCATAATTGCCTGGTAGAGTTTCAGGAAAATATGACTTAGAGAGAAATAAGGTAGTACCTATTTACCAACTAAGACCTTGGTGAGCTGTCAGAAAATGCATCAGTACCACTTAATGACTTCCTCCTTACTAAATCCATGATAGTCGACAAAATGATGCTATTCAAAAGTTTGTTTTCTTGTGTTCTTTCTCTTGACCCTGTCTTTTTTTTTCATGATACATGAAGATAGCAGAGACTGTTTTAAAATCTATATTTAGTCCAGAGCTGCCAGATTGTGGGTATCCTCTTGCCAGTGAAGGAGAAAGACATACATGTCATCCCTGAAGTTTTAACAGTCCATCCTCAGGGCTGACTTGGAGACTCGCATAGCAATCAGCATCCAAGCAGGGTTGAAAGCAGAGTCCAGATCAATACAAAGCATTAAGACTATCAGCTCCCCAGATGAAGCATCTGTTGTAAGTATAACTCTAAACTACAGCTATGAATAAATCAGAATATTTGTTTATACAGGCACAAGGTGGGAAGTAGAAGGGACTGTGTCCCAGGATCTTATTTGGATCCCTTATTTATTATTGGAAAAAAGCACAGGGAGTGTGGTCTGCAGATAACATCTGGACCAGTTTTACCTCCAAAAGTGTCTATTTAGGTTTGTTTCCTTTAGGCACAGATTCTGTTGATTTCTGCCTATGGGTCACAGACTCTACTTTATGCTTCACCCATTCATGTATATCTATATATACACAATATTGATATATTCTGATGAGAGAGATTGGTTCTCATTATTGTTAAGATGTTGGCATAATGTTAGATTGGTGATGAAGAAATGCTACAGATAAGCAGTAATTCAGTCATGTTTCTTGAAAAAGATGTCTGCTTTGCTAATTTTGAGAGCTCTTATATCACAATATATATGTGTGTGTGTCTCTATACATGTGTTATACATTCATAATATATACAGGTATAAATTTTCCAGGAAGAGAGTAAATTTTGAGAGTAACATCAGCCTTAAAGTTCCCATTTAATAAAGAGACCCAAACATTTCTAATAAGGACCTCTTCTCCTAAAAATTAAAGAGGAGGTGCTCTGTTGTTTTGTTTGTTTGTTTTGAAATAGTATCTATGGTTTTGAAGGTAGAGAGAAAAGAATTAATGTCCTTCAAATTTAAACACTTGCTTGATATTTTGATAGCTCTGGTTATTATCAGAATGCAGTGCTTTTTTAAAACAAGGTGAATTAGTGAGTCATTACTGTATGTATATAGTATATTTTTTGCCAAAAGTTATAAAATACATATGTTATTAATATGAAGACAAAACTTTCAAATGAAAGATTCTAAATTGGTTTAAAATTTCACTGAAGAAGAATGTACATTTGACAAATTAGAGACACATTTTTTTCCAAAGAAAATAACAGGAACAAATATTAGATTCTTTATGTTAGGAGTATAAACAGCTACAATTTAAGAACATAAGAAAGATAACTGTATGAGGAACTTAATTTCCCCAGGTTGTAAGTTCCTTCCAGGTGGTGGTTCATTGGGGTAGTCAGGGCTATAAAAGGAAAAGGAGACAGGAATAGTACTCAGGTTCTGTTCCCCTTCAGAATGGAAGCCTGATGTAGGTTTAATTAGATGCATGCTACTAAAGGGATCCCTAATCAGATCCAGTTGGTTCTCTATGAAGTACTTAAGATGAGCCTACCTAAGACCTCATCTTTATTCTTTCTTTCCATCTGATGATACAGTGCTCTTTATTTGACCTGAAATGTAGAAATTCATTCCTTCTCCCAGCAGCATTCAAACTCAGCTGAGTCTCTCCCTCTCTTCTGTTGTTAAGTATGTACATTTAATGTGACTTATATTTCCCTGGATCCCAGGACTCTCAATAGCTGTTGCCATTTCTTTCTCCTTCTTTCAAAGTCAGACTTTTCTGAAATTATCTCCCTTGCTATCTTTCTTGACCTTTAGCAACATCTGGTGCTGTTGGCCATTCCTTTCTCCTTGAAGTAATTCTTTCCTTCAAGTTCCATGACACTACTCTTTGCTGGTTGTCTCAGCTCATCGGCTGCTCCTTCTCCGCCTCCTTTGTGGACCCCTCTTCCTCTGCTTACCCTGAAAAGTTGATATTTCTTCAGGTTCTGTGCTTGGCTCTCTTCTCACTTACTGGTTGATTGTAACTTCTGTCATAAGTTATTTCATTAGTTACATATGTCATTAGTTCTGTCATTTCCATATGCTGATGACTTCCAGATTTGTCCCTACCACATTCTCCCAAGCTCTAGATTTATACATCCAACCACTTATTAGCCTTCTTCATTTAAGTGTGACGTGTATCTTAAGCTCAACCTTTTGAGAAACTAAAGTCGTCTTCTACATCCCACCCTACCCCAAGCCTACTTCCCTTTGTATTTCATCTCTCAGGATTAATGCTGACATCTATTTAGTTACCCGAGCTAGAATCCATTTAATGCATAAAATCGCGTCTAAAACCATTTCTGTTTCCACTGCCACCAGCTTACTCCAGGCCACCACTATAACTACATTTGTTTTGTTGCAGCAGCCTGTTCTCTTTTCCCCTACTCTGTCTTCTTCAATACATTTTCTGCATTTCACACCACATACAAAGAAACCCCGTGGCTTAAATCTTAACTTCCTTGGCTCCCATTGTTTCTAGGATTAAATCCAAATTCCTCACCATGGTAAGAGGCCCTTCATCACCTCATAATCTCATCATTGCCTTCTTTTCTAGCCTTTTCTCCCAATCCATGACATGAATAAGCTTGATTTTCTCTTTACTCTAAACATTTGGACAAGGTCTTGTCTTTGCAGTCCCTGTCTCTTCCTACCTTACTACTTTTGCCCAGCCAGTTCCTAACTGACCTTCACATTTTGGTTTGCATGATATCTCTTCCAGAAGCTCTGACATCTCCACTTCCTTCCTCCCATTCACCAAATCAAGGTTTTGTGTTTCTCCTACATACCCTATAATATACCCCATCATAGCACTTACCCCAATGTATTAGAATTGCCTTTTTACTCTCAACTTTCGCCTCTAGGCTGTACATTCCTTAAGTTTAAAGATGTTGGACCTTCTGGTTCCTGCAATATAGTGTGTGCTTGAAAAGTATTTCTTGAAATGAATGTGTAAATGAATTATTGTGACTTTTCCTTACTGTTTCCAAAGTGGTTTTGCCAGTATCATCATGTCATATATTCCCTCAGTTTTGAATCTCTCTTCCAATTTCATGTGAGAACTTAACTTCAAAACCTGTTGAACAGTATATACTGTTAAGTAAAAAAGTAAAATACAGAACAGTATTATGGTAATCGTCCCTTAAGGTTAAGAAGGAAGGTATATAAGATAATATACGTGTCTGCTCATATGTGCAAAACAAAAGCAGGAAGGATAAACCAGTAACTAAAGAGGTTGGTTACCTATAGAGAGCAAATGGTAGAGGGGTAGAAAGAAGTGGGGACCTGGCAACATGACAGCAGAATTGAGGAGGGAACAATTCTTTTCCAAGAACTCCTTTGAATATTACCGTGACTCCTGGAACCAAAGTAATCTTTTGCGTACTTCCTCTTCAAGAATAAATAAATACATAAAACCAGGATGTGGGGGAATCCAATATGTAGTACAAAATATAACAGGTGAGTCTAACTCTACTGTGAATCAATAACATATCCACACTGAAGAGAGTGGGAAAGAAAAGCACTAACCTGGGTAATTCTGGAAGATAGTATTTTGACTGGATATTGTGACGCTAAGGGCAAATACAGTAATCAGGTTAGTGTTTCTTGTATAGGTGTGGGTTGTCAGTTCTGAAACTGCTTTATGTTAAACAAAGAGGTTAGAATTATGAAAGGGGGAACTCTGTAGTATTGAACTGAAAGCATAGGTAGTAGTATGAACTCATGGTTTTTTACTATATATCTGTTTATAGATATAGATGTATATTTATACAGAAACATGGATACAAAAGTAAAATAGATGTGTGTGTGTGTGTGTGTGTGTATGTATGCATGTGGTGAGTACGCATAATATTCCCTTACTCTGTTTGCTTAGAAGGCCTAGAAGCAGTGACATACTAGCAGGAGTAAGCATTCCTAGTGCCCAAGTTTTGGGTACCATCTTTAATAAAAGGAACAAGGCTAATTATGTGGGTAATGCATGCTTACTTTTGAAAATAGCTTTATATTCTGCTTTTCTTACTTTATCATAAGCATTGTACTGTGTGTAGAAAAGCATTTCTCAAGATTCAAAGGACATTCAAATGCAAGGGACTTTTACATTAAAAATAAACAGTAATAACCCTTCCATTTACAAGACAAAAAAAATTAGAAATTTTAAAACTTGAGCAACAACCGAAAAAAGAACGAATGCTCCTTGGGGGAGTAGTTGATTCCAGACAAGAGGCAAGAAAACACAAGATGAGCCTGGAGCATCTTATTATGCCAGAAAGCCTGAAAACATGTTCAAAAGCCAGAGAATCCAGCCTCAAAGAGCTCCCAACAGCCAGAGCTGGAGCAGTTCTGAGCAACAAAATAAATAATGATAGTGTTGGATTATAACCCACAGAATAAAATAAAATATGAACACATATTTACATAAATAAATAATCGAATAAATAAATGGAGAAGGAGGGACAGCTCTTCCTTATAGTAAAATTCCTTTTAATAAAGGTAGAAGGAGTGAGGGAAGTACAAAATCACCATTAGACAAACACTAGAATAATAATGACTTCCGGTGAGATTCACCAGTGGATGCTAACATCAATGGGAGAAAGTCTGAGGAGAAACAGGATATTTGCATAGTCTCCAAGTATCCCTCCAATGTATTTATTAACTAGAAAGGGGAAAATACTGCTTTGCAGCAGAGAAAGCTGATAGACACCACCTTAACCAAATGATCACAGTTAACATCACTTGCAGTAAGACCTATCAGTGTCATGTACCCCCCAATATAAGACCCTGAGAAGCACACAAGCATCACTTCTCTGGTATTCTTGACAAAAACACACATCCTCAGTATAATCATGGAAAAGCATCAGACAGATCCAAATTGAAAACGTTTCCAGAAGATAACTCATCAGTATGTCTCAAAAGTGTCAAGGTCATGAAAGACCGAGGAACTCTTATAGAGTAGAGGAGACTAAGGAGATTTAACAACTAAGTGCAATCTGGAATTCTGGATTGGATCATGGAACAGAAAAGGGATGTTAGTGGAAAAACTGGTGAAATTTGAATAAAGTCTGTAGGTTAACTAGCTAGTAGTATTATTTCCAGGTTAATTTCCTGGTTTTGATAATTGTACCCTGGTTCTGATGTTATATAGGAAAAGGGTATATGGGAACTATACTATTTTTGTAATTTTTTTGTAAATCTAAAATTATTAAAAATAAAAATTTTTGTAATAAGAGCTATAAACATGATCTAGGATCTCCACTTAAACAAATACACTTAGGTAAAGCTATTGGAATACTGATTAACTTTTGTCTTTTACAAATTTTGTATTTTATAATTTGGGGGAAAACTACTAAAAGAATAGGGAAAAAAACAGAAAGAGAAAAAACAGAATGAGAAAGAGAAAAATAGCCTAAAAAAAGGCATGAGAAAAAGAAAGAGGAAAATGGAAGGGCAACTGGAAAGCATAAAATGTTCTTCCTATCAGATTAAGGAAATTTCCTTCTATTTCTAGTTTGCTAAAAGGTTTTTTTTTTTTAAATTACAAATAGATGTTTAATATTAAATATATCTTATGTATCTTTGAAATGATCATTTAATTTTTCTTATTTTTTTTGGCATATGCTTCTGGAATTTGAGTCATAATTAGGAAAATTGCCTCCAATCCCAGGTTATAGAGGAAGTTATTATATTTTATATTTTCTTCTACAGTCACATAGTTTCATTATTTTAAAACTCAAATAGTAATTATAAGAAGCTAAAGAGCTTACTTTGAATCTAATCTTTTAAGTTCCATTTTTGCTGCAACCTTTCCCCTTGCTTCTTACCAACCCTGTGTCAATGGTATGCAGCAAATACCTATGTAGTGCTTACTATGTGCCAGACACCTTTCTAAGCACATTACATATATTAAAGCATTTATTTCTTTAATCACCCAATGAGTTAGGCACAATTTCAGAGAAGAAAACAAGAACCAGAGAACTGAAAGAACTTATTCAAGGTCACATACTTCTTCAGAAGTCCAGTCTACTAATTGTATAAGATCCTGGCAGCACAAGCAGGAAGGTGTTTGCCTGATATCTTTTTTTCTTTCCCTGCAATCTTTGGTGACAGAGCCAGGGATCCTCTGGGACCACATTGGTAATCCTAGTAATTTTTTTTTTCCCCCCGATCTTTATTGGAGTATAATAGCTTTACATAGTAATATCTGGTATAGGAATAATAAGCATGTCTACTGTACTGGGAGTCATAGAGAATATATAGTTTTGGGAGAGGTTATATTTTTGAGGAGGTGGAAAGACTATTTAAAAAGAAAATTCGAAAGGGCATTTTTCTTTTCTTATGGTAGTTGATTGTTATTTTCAAATTTAAAATGTGCAGGCTTTACACCCCATTTCTTGAAGTTATAGCTTGGATTTATTTCCTACTCTTAATTACAGAGAAATGATCTCTATTCAAAAGTGGGGTGTTTATCTGGCTTCTCCTGTTATGTAGCCTTATCTGACTTGAACAGGGCTGGCAATAGGATGATTAACCACTCTGAACTCCAGGACTTCAGGCTGGTAAATATTTGTCTTTTTAAAAAAACTGAAATGATTAAAAAATAGATTTTCCAACCTCTCCCAAGTAGAGGAGGACAGAGAAGAATTGATGCTACATGATCTCTGTTGGCTCAGTCTTCCTTTCAACTCTTTAGAAGGAAGGAATCATGCCTGGATTCCATCACCTTGCATGAAACAGTTCCTCAGCATGTTGAAAGCCTTAGAGAAATGTCCCCTTTCTAAAAAGGCTAAAAGTTTGATTCTGACATATCTTTCCCCTATCATATTTTAATTGTCATTACTCGTAATAATTTTGTATTATTATAGTGCTTTCACGTAAGTTATCATGTTTGATTTTCACATCAACTCCGAAATAAGAAGGGAGGCTATCACCACTCCATAGAGAAAATTAAAGCTTAGAGATTTCAAGCAGTTTTCCCAAGGTTGCAGAGCCAGTGGTGAGGCAGAGCTGGTAGGAGATAAGTTAGCTAGCCTCCTGGCTCTGATACTCATTCTCCCCTACCATGCCCCACCACTAGAATAGCACAGAAATACTAGGGATAATCCCATTTATATAAAAATATTTAGTATATTTTACAAGTATATTTCAACTTAGTGGAAAGTTGTGCTGGGATTTGGGGTAACATTTTTTTTTTAAAAAAAACCTAAAGTTAGATAAATACATCAAATAAATTTCAGAAAGCTCTCAAACAAGTTGTCTCCAGATCCCAACAATAACTAATTATTCAGCTGTGGCCTGGTGTGGAGCAAGACAATGTCAGGGATTGCTGCTTTCTTTCACGGGTTGTCACTCATCTGCTTTAAGACCATTTTTGCACTTCTCTGCATGTTTCTTTTTTCTTTTTTCTTTTTTTTTGTGGAGAACTATGCTAAAAAGTTGTAGCCCAGTTTTGGCAAGTACTAGAAGACAAACCAGAAATCACATAAGAAATAGAGTGTGTTACTGCTTACCTTGCACCATCTCTTGTGCTACAGCCTGCAACAAAATATTACAGGGGTTTCAGGTAGGGATTTCTGTTTTTATGTTGCATTGCCTTTTAGGAAGGACTCATCACAGCCATGTTCTGAGATTCATGAGCTGTTAAAATCTATTCCATATCAGTATATAAGCTTTCATATTTCCTACATCTGGGACAGAGGGAAATGGTGTAGTCTTCCATCTGGATTCTTAGCAAAGAAAAAGCATATGCAAGGTCTAGTATGAAGCATTGGAGTAAAGCCTGAAGGAAGTATGCATTAAAAGTACCAGATCATGAAAATCCTCAATGTTCAAAGGAGAGAATTCAGCCCGGCTTTAGGCTGTCTCGTTTTGCAGACTCTGCTTTCCCACCGGTCTGCAGTGCTGTTTCTCCATGTTCAGAAGGCTCAAAGCTCGCTCTTTGGCCCTAAGTTCTAACAGCCTGAAAATCTTATTGTTGGGTATTCCTATTTGAAATCCCTAATAAAAGTGGGAAATTTTTGAGGGACCATCCTTTTCAGTATTTAGTTTGGAACTCATCCTGTCCTTCAGGGGCCTCCAAAGACTAACTACTTCATCCTTTGAAACACTTCATTATGAGCTGAAAAGAGGCCAGGACAAAAGACCCTGTTCTCTCTGAGATGGAACAGGGCAGTATGTTTGTCTTGTTCCTAACATGGCTAAGTCACCAAGCTATTCACCATCTCAAATTGGCCTTATTTATTTGTGTCATGCAAGAGAAATTTATTTTCTAAATTGTTAAGAGTTTGAATATATTTATTACACTCTTTGGAAGGTCTGGCCCCAGCCTTGTCCTGAGGCATTAAGATTGTTTTCCATCAATTTGAGCCTCAAACATAAAAGAGTTTCAACAGTGGCTGGGATATTACCTGACATTTTAATGATTGCGTGAAGAGAAGTTAAATTATGAGATGACCTGGACAACAACCAGACTTCAGAATCCTTTTCAATAGAGTGTTAGTGAGCTGCCCAGTACCCTTGATGGAGGTTAAAAAAAATATAATAAAATGTCAGCCAAGCTTTTCAAGACAGATTGGAGAATTACCCAATTCCCTCAACCTCTTCACTCTAAGTCTAAGGCAAACGTTTGTTTAAAATTTGAAAACTAAGCAGTTTATGTTCAACTGGATGAATTTCATTCATTTGGGACAGGGCAACAACCAAAAAAGTTAGTCTGCAGTGTTTATTTCATAGCTGGTGTATTCATAATGAAGAACATTCTTTTGTGTGTCAGTACTCAAAATTGGGACACCAAAAATGCAGCAACTAAGGAAAAAGGTTTTATTTAATTGTCATCTGTTTGTAACTAATTTATTTATGATAAAAATAAGAGTCACTAACATTTATTGGCCATATTTATATGCCTGGCATATTTTGATGTAGATTGTCTAATCTTTTCAAAAATCCCAAGGTAGGTACTGTTATTCCCCCACTTTTTAGGTGACTAAACAGAGGTTTCCATTGATTAGGTTCCTTGTCTAAGATCATACAACTGTGGAGCTGGAACTGAAGCCCCATGAGTCTAGCTGCAGCACTGAGCTCTTATAACCACACTAGATGATTTTCTTTATGGAACTCAGTTCATCCAGGTAATGTGGTCAGTTGATGACAGGTCTACTTGATGATCACTTGAGAAAAGAAAGCTAATCATGTGGCATTGCCCAGCAGAGACAGTGGAAGAAATTGACAATTTTTTAAATAGAAGTATAGTTGATGTACAATATTATATGTTACAGGTATACAATATAGTGATTCACAACTTTTAAGGGTTATACTCCATTTATAGTTATTATAAAATATTGGCTATATCCCCTGTGTTGTACAATATATCCTTGTAACTTATTTTATTCATAATAGTTTGTACCTCTTAATCCCTTATCCCTATATGGCCTCTCCCCCTTCCCTCTCCCCACTGGTAACCACTAGCTTGTTCTCTATATCTGTGAGTCTGCTTCTTTTTTTGTTGTTGTTGTTATAGTCACTAGTTTGTTGTATTTTTTAGATTCCACATATAAGTGATATCATACAGTAATTGAGAAACTGACAATTTTTTAACATGTGTGTTTAGCACCTGCATAATATAGTTGTAGGCACTTTCGAAGTAAGTTCATAGAAGTAGGTGGAACTGCAGTTGGGTAGTAATCAAGAAGTAAGACTGCTTTTTTTGTATCCAAAATGATTGCTATTCATTATGTTCCCAGATGAAACTTTGTTTTTCTTTTTTAAGTGATGGATACCCATATGCTGCTCATAAGAGACCAGAGAAAACATAGAATCCCACAAGAGACTGAAACAGAGAGTGTCCTGGGAAGTTGTTAAAGGATAACTTCATTGAGGGGAAAATTTCTACATAAAACTGGCAGATGGGGGTTATTCATTTGACTCTTCTAGAAATAGCTAAAAGAGGTATAGCAGAAATCATTCCAATTCAAACATATAGGGAGATGGATTCAACCAGGATGCTAAGATAATTTTGGACTTTTTCAGTTTTATAGGCTGAGGGTTTCCATGAATATCATTTGAGACCCATGATTCAGTAACTTGGAGGGTTAGAGGTTTCACTCCCTCTGCATTGTAACCTGTATCATTCAGGATAGAACCTTTGGGAAAGAAAAGGGTTTTTTGTTTTGTTTTGTTTTGTTGTTTTTTCAGTATTGATGAGTAGCTGTACCAAGTGGTTTTATACCTGCAACCAGTCACTGACCATGGCCTTCAGAGAAACTGTTTATCTGCCATTTCCTGAAAGTTGTGTCTATGAGAAGGATCATTTCTTTAGTTCTAAAATGACCATTTTGGGCCAAGGTCTTTTGTACTCATATTTGGGGGAAAGACTATAACGCACATTAGTCTCAAAAGTAAGTAGTTTTGCTGGTAGAATTAAATGTTAATAAGAGTAAGTTCTTCTCCTTGGCAAAATGGAAGTTCACTGTATGTTTCGAGTCTTTATTTTTATAAATATTATGGCCTGGGTACATTAGGCCCATTTTCTTGTACATAAAAAGCCACTTTACCTCAGCCTTGCCTTGTTCCTGTAAAAACAGTGGTTTGTTTTATGACCTGTCTAGCTGTATCTTTGCCTGACAAATAGACATCAAATAAAGGACCAATTGTTGTAACTTAGAGATTTTTGCTAGATCTACTTACCTGAACAGCCCTCAGTAGTAACAAACAGGGCCCAGCTGATAAATGACTGGTTTTGTTTTCATGAAAGTTAGGAGAAGTATCACCTGCCAGGAGGGTTTATCTTGGAGTTTGGAGCCTTTTCTGGCTCCAGAATGATGACAGTCACTAACGTTTAAGTGATATTCTAACCTTTCCAAAATCATTTATATGATCCCATTTTATCCTTACAGGGTTTTTAGAAAATAAAAGCCATAATATACATAGCATATACTGTTTCAGTTTGTTTTTTGCTCACATGAATTTGAACACACACACACGCGCGTGCACACACAATTTCTAGAAATATTCACTATCAATTTCTTACTAGGTTAATGTACTCTTATTTTTTCTTTTCATATTTCTCTTTTTGGTTATTCTCTGGACAGTTTTTCTCCCAGCCTTTGCGAAACATTGTGATTGTTTGTTCAGACCCTGCAATAAGGGAAAATCCTTTTTGGCTATTCAAGTGACATATATTACACAAAAGCATTTAGCACAGTGTCTGACAAGTAGTAGATGCTCTATATTGACTTCTTTTCCTCCTCCTTCTTTCCCTCTTTTTGTTTTTGGTTTGGTCTTTTGGTTGATATTGTGGCATCAGCCCACATTTGATGGATAGTTCAATAGGTAGGTAGATAGATAGATAGATAGATAGATAGATAGATAGATAGATAGATAGATAGATAGATAAATGATAGGTAATCTCTATCCATCTATCTATCCTTGGTCCCTGATTCCCTCTCCATATAGATTTCTCTTCTTTGATCCTTGATATTCAGTTTCTCTACTTTTTTATGTGTGTATTTTATATTTATTTATTGGGTAGACATATACAGAAAGCAATCATTGTTCTAGGATTTGTGCATAATTATGGGAGATACAAAGCAGACTAAGATAAAATCCTGAGTCTGGTGCATGAGATGCACAAATAAAGATGTCAAACCACGTGTGAAGTGCTCTCATAGATAATATATAGGGGACACGTAGCGGGGTTGAGAGCTAGGGCCTGACTCCAGGCTCGAGGAGGAGGGAAATTTTACAGAAGAGGTGGCCTGGAGAGACCAAATGCTAACATAGACTTAGAGGCATATTTTTGGTTGGGTTTGTAATTATACCTCCAGCACTAACTAGATGTGTGAACTTGAGTAAATGATTTAACCCCTGTATGTCTCAATTTTCTCCTCTGTAGAGTCAAAATAATAAAAGCATTATCTTGTAGGGTTGTTACCAGGATTAAATGTTATCATACATAACGCTCTTAAAAGCACTTGATAAATGTTAGCCATTGTTGTCACTATTATTATTTCTACAATTATTACCATAGCTGTCATTATTATTCTTTAAACTGATTCATGAGGAACATGAATTTAAAGGAAATTAGGGGAGGACATTCCTGACAGAGGACATAATTTAAATAAGAGCAAATGAGTGTGTAAAACCAGAGCTTGTTCAGGAAACTACCTGCAAGATCTATAGAGTGTATAGATGCTGTAACCCTGTTTGTTGGACATTTAGATAGTTTTATTTTTAAATTATTATGAATACTTCTGTGTTAATATCTGTATGAGGATATTATATGCATCTTTGATAATTGCCTTAGAGTAAGGGCCTAGAATTGAAAAACTCGCTTCTGCTTCCAGCTTGCTCTCCAGTAAGTACTTCTTGATTTAAAAGTTCACCTGTGACTTTTTGCTTCCTCCTTGATATCAGTGATTATCGTTCTTTTTCATCTTTGTTGATGTCAGAAGTGGAAAATTGAATTTTAATTATGCATCTGTGGTTTTATTAAGGTGCATTTAAAAAATATTTTAGCTGCTTTTTATTGTAATTTTATAATAATGTGCACTATTTCTATTGTTTATTAGCCTTTTATATTTTTCCTTCTGTAATTACTTCTTCATGCTTTCCCATGTTTCTATAAATCAGAATGTTACCTTTTATTTATTTATTTGTAAATTTATTTATTTATTTTATTGGCTGCGTTGGGTCTTTTTTGCTGTGCGTGGGCTTTCTTTTAGTTGCGGTGAGTGGGGGCTGCTCTTCATTGTAGTGCACGGGTTCCTCATTGCCGTGGCTTCTCTTGTTGCGGAGCACGGGCTCTAGGCGTGTGGGCTTCAGTAGTTGCAGCACATGGGCTCAATAGTTGTGGCTCGTGGACTCTAAAGAGCAGGCTCAATAGTTGTGGAACACGGGCTTAGTTGCTCCGCGGCATGTGGGATCTTCCTGGAGCAGGGATTGAATCCATGTCCCCTGCGTTGACAGGCGGATTCTTAACCACTGCACCACCTAGGCAGCCCACCTTTTATTACTGATTTGAAGGGCACTTTGTATCTAAAGGAAGTTAATTCCTTTTCTTTAATATATGTTACAAATATTTTTTCCTGGGGTTTTGGTTTTGTTTTGAATTTTGCTTAAGGTAATTTGTTTGTTTGGATTTTTTAAACATGATTTCCTTTAGGTAGTCAAGTCTATTTATTTTTTTCTTCACTGATTCTAAATATGTTTTTTCCTACTTTTTTCTTCTTACGTTTTTATATTGAGCTATTTTAGCCACCTGAAATTTATTTGACTTTTAAAAACCTATCTAACTTTAGGTTTTTAAAAAAAGTTACCCGAAATTCCAGCACAATTTATTGGATAATACATCATTTTCCACTAATTTGAAATACACTTGTAAAATATACTAAATATTTTTATATACATGGGACTATCCCTGGTATTTCTGTGCTCTTCCATTTTCCTCTCCATCTACTCTGATATTGATGGCAGTGCTGTTGTAATTGTCATAACTGTGTAATAGCCTTTAAAATTAGTGGAACAAATTCCTCAATTCATTATTCATTATTTCCTGGTTCTTCTCAACCCCTTATTCTTTGTTATGAATTTTAGCATCATATTTTCAAATTAAAACACTCCTTTGAGATTTAGAGTGAAATTGCATTAAGATTTGAAGTCAATTTGTGGACAGTTGATAATTTTTATATTGAATCTTGCTTTATTTTTGTCCATCTATTCAAATCTTTAATGGTAGTCTATAAATATTTAGTTCTATACCTACAGGACTTGGCATTTCTTTTTTAGGTTTTTTTCCTAATTATTTTATCTTTACTGTTCTTTAAAGAATTTAGTTAATATCCTTTTGAGTATACTAATTCCTCCATTATGTTTTCTAACTAGATGCTGTTAATGCAGGGGGACATAATCTATATATATATATTTAATCCTCAACCTATTCAAATATATTTTTCTTTCATATTCTTGGAAATTTTTAGGTGTACAGTCATATTATCTGGAAATGTAATTGTTTAATCATTTTTCTAACATATACATTTCTTCCTTTTTTCTTATTATATTGCCTTGAATTTCTAGAATAATATTAAATAATAGTAGTTTTAAATGGCCAGGATCCTCAGCTTTACCCTGACTAATGTGAATATTTTTATCTGCTTTACTCATAATGTTGCATATTAATTTCAGATAGTTGCTCCTACTTCACTAGGTGATTTTTTTAAATCAGAAGTACATGATGAATATTATTACCCTCTATTGAGATTTTTTTTTTGATATAATGTTTTCAGGGATTAACATTAATTGAATCCTTTTGCATTCCTGGAGTAAGTTTTTCTTTATTGTTGCTTTTTAGATGTATCATACTGATTTGCTAATGTCTTAATTTGAATTTTTGCACATATATACATGCATGAGATTGCCCTTGAGGTTTTTTCTGCATGAGTTTGCACTCAGGACTTTGTGAGGTTTTCTGAGCACAGTTCTGCTAACTTTGGAAAACAGATCTTCATGTTAATGTCAAATGTTCTACCACTGTCCAGCATCCTGAGAAAGACTTACTTTCCCTATGATCGTTCTTTTAATCATTTTCTTTTTTTTTGTTGTAGCTAAAAAATTTCCTCTATGAACTCATTTGAAATTTCCCAACTTTTAGAAGACTGCTTTGTCTTTTCCTCAGTGTAGTTGGAAATAAAGATCGAAAAAAAAAAAAAAGGCATTATCCTCCACTTTACTATTTCACTTTTTTCTAGTTTTAAATCCTATCTACTCTATTGAGCCACTTCCTCTCCTTTGTAATGATATTCTATAGAAGCATCAATCAATTCTGCATTCTGTTTAAACAGTCTAAGGATCTTTTTAGACGTCTAAGGATCTGTCTTTACTGGTGGCTCTTTTAGTTATTTCTATGCAGATTTCTTTTTTACTGAGGTGAAACCTCAGTCATTTTCCCAAATCCTTTCACTTTTCTTTTGAGCATGAGATTGGGAGGGATCAGATGTTGAGGGTATGAGGTACATACCATGACCCTATTTTTGCTAATCTAAAACTCTTATTCTTTAAACAGTAATTCACAATCCCATTACTGTGTGTCTGTTCTTTCTATCAGGGAGAAATAAGATTCTGGAATGGTTTAAGACTGGATTTTGAAGTCAGCACATAAAAGATTCTCTCACTCACTATGTGTGTGACTTTGACTAAGTCACTTGAACTTTTTAGAGTCTGGTTCATCACCTGTGAAATGAAACACTACTAACTACCATTTTAGGCAGCTGTAAAATGGGCAAACATATAAATTAAGTAACACTATGACTAGCATATAAAAAGTGCTTATTTTATTATCATAAATAAGCCCCTAATCCTGTCCCTTCATGCAGCATGCTCTGTATTGCATCCAATTTTCACCCCTCAGCACCCGTAGTCTGGATCTTCAGTTGTTTGCATTGTTCATAACTGAACATTTCCATCTGTACTTCTTAGGAGCCCCCTCAGTTTCTGCCTTCTGTCTTGCTCTCTACCACAGTGTGCTACCAATTATTGAGCATGACTTTGATGCTTTATATAATATCTCATTTCCTCTTCATAGTCATTTGTCAGGAAGAGATTATTAAGTAACTTGCCCAGGAGCTGAGTGGGTGGTTTTCATGTAGTCTGGGGATGCAGATTTTTACCTACTCTACCACTCAAAGTTGTTGTAAAGACCAAGGTCAAGTGACAATGTTTCATAGACTGTGGAACATGATGCAAACAGAACAGCTCTATCAGCCTAGTATTTGCTCTTCTCTCTGAGACACCGTCTTTGATTCCTAAGTCTTCTGACACGCGGGTTGTACTGTGGGCTGGTTATCTTCATTCCATCTGCGTTTTCACACCTTTGTTTTCCTCCATTTTCTCCCTCCCTTCCTTATATCTCATGTGGCGTTTCCACCAGTCTTCCTCTCTCTTAGTGAGGTCTTACTCTATGTCTCCCTTCCTCAGCCAGAGAGAGCTCTCCTCTCCCTGATGTTTTCTTGCATTACCGACTCTTTCAATCTATCTCTTTTGTATTTGACACCATTTAAAAATTGTTTTCATAGCTCACTTATAGGCAGACAGCTTCACATTTTCCCTTTGTGTTTTTTAAAGGTTTTGGTTTGAAAGAGGGCAGTGCGGGATGTATAGGAGATAAGAAAGAAGAGAAAAGAAACTGTTGGGAGGGGCTGCTGTATTCCATCTTCAAAGAAAGCAGAGCCGGGGTTAGTCCAAGTTGTTTTACAATTGGAAGAGAGTCATCCTACCATAGTTTGGACGAAACCTGGCTTTTTATTGCCAAGAAAGTATAAGATGGAAATGGAGGTAAATGTGAATAATTCAAAGTAATGTTTAAACTTTGAGGATACTTCACCTTCTCTGGAATTAGAGATTTATGCTCGTCAGGAGTTAGGGAGGAATTGGAAATGTTTATGTTACCAGAGTGTAAAACACATTGTCCAGTTGTTTATCTAATCTTTCATTGGACTTGCTTTTAAAAACACGTTTAGATTTGAAGTAGCCTGGGAAAAATAAACTGTTTCAGGCCATAACTTGATGCCCCAGTGGAAATAAGATAGATCCTTTTCCATTCGTTTTGAGAAATTTCCCAAGCAGACAGATGTCTTTGTACCTTCCTTTGCAGTTCCTTCATCCACAAATGACTATTATCAAGAACTAGAATTACAAGTGCTCTGTTACTTCTTTTTAACTTTAGCTCCTACAGAAATTACTACTGGGATCTTATTTCTTTTCTGGGCTGAACATTTTGTTGTTGCACCTACTCAGTCTCACAGATTATCCATGTGTTATCATCCAGGAAGATTCATTTCTTAAAGGCGTGTATTAACTAACACAAAGAACTTTTTGAGGACCTTTTTTGATCCACAGAGCAACCATGTGTGCTAGGGAATAGGAATAAGAGGTACTATACTACGTTCTGCTGAAATTATCTTCCAGCCTCCCAGTGGAAAAGGTAGATGATATTATGTAAAAAAATAGAATGAATTTTGGTTTCCATTGCTTCTTCCTAATCCCTTAGCTTAAATTCATTCACTCAAGGCAACCAGTAATTATTTTGTGCCTATTGTGTGCCAGGAACTATTCTAGGGCTTGGGATACAGCAGCAAACAAAACAGACAAAGATTCCTGAAATTTTGGAACTCTTATTCTAGTGGGGGAGATGATAAACAATAAGCATGATAAAGAAGTAAACTACGTAGTATGTTAGAAAATAACAAGTGTTAGTGTTAAAAGGTGGTAAGTACTATGTCAGAAAAGAGGCAGTTACAAGAATATAATTTTAAATTGGGTCGTTAGGGTAGGCTTTGTTGAGAAAGCAACTTTTGAACAAAGACTTAAAGAAGTGAGGGATTTATCCATGCAGAGATCAGAGAGATAAGTGTTCCAGGTAAGGGAGATGAGCCCAGCATGTTTCAAGGACAGCAAGGAGGCCAGTAGAAAGGCCAAGTGGTAGGAGATGAGGTCAGAGGGTCAGATCATGCACAGCTGTTTGGCCGACTTATGCTTTTTTCTGGGTGAAGTGGGGAGGACCATTTTGAAGAAAGAAATAATATAATCTTACATTTTAAAGGCACCCCTGCCTGCTGTATTGTGAATAGATTATGGGGAGGCGGGATATCAAAGGTAGAAGTGGGCAGTCAGTTTGAAGGTTACTCAGGTAAGAGGTGGATTGCACCAAAGTGGTACTGGTAGTGAAGGTGGTGAGAAGTGATCTGATTCTGGATGTATTTTAAATGTAAAGACAACAGAATTCCTAACAGAGTAGCTGTGATGTCTGAAAGGAAGAAGACAATCCAGAACCAACCCCAAGGGTTTTGGCTCGAACCACTGGAAGGATGCAGTTGAGATGAGAAAGGCTGTGGGGTGGAACAGGTTTGTGGGGAAGATCAGGAGTACAGTTTGGGACATGTTGAGTTTGAGATGCTGTAAGATGTCCAAATAGAGATATTGACTAAGTAGTTTCATATACGAGTCTAAAGTTCAAGAGAGAAGTCTGGGCTGCAGTTATAAAATTAAGAGTTGTCAGCATGAAAGTGTTATTTAAAGCCGTAGACTGCATAAGGTCATCAAGGGAGTGATTTTAGAAAAGAGATGAGAATCAAAGACTGAGTGCTGGGAGTGTCAGAACTTTCAGAAGTTTGGGAGAAAAGGAGGAGTCAGTAAAGGATGCTGAGAAGGAGCAGACAGTGAGGTAAGAGGAAAATCAGTAGAATGTGGCATCCTGGAAGTCAGGCGAAGAAAGAGTTTTAAAAGGTGGTGGAATGATCAGCTGTGTCAAATGCTAATGGATCATGTGAGTTGAGGGCTGAAAAGTGTAGATTTAGCGCTGTGGAGGTCATTAATGAGCTTGAAAAAAGCAGCTTTTGTGGAGTGGTAGAGGCCAGGTCTAGACTGGGATGGATATACAAGAGAAAGGAAAAGAATTGAAAACAGCAAATACAGACAATTCTTTGGAGAAGTTTTGCTGCCAAGAGGAGCAAATAAATTTGAAGAAGATGCAGGAAAGTGCGGGTCAAGAGACAGTAAATTATTGCTGACTTGATGTTTATTGTTGTCCGTTATTATTTATCTAGACCCCAGTCCTTGTTCTTTCTTTATCAGGTTGTTATTTCCTACTGGCTACTGTTCTTTTGCCAGGCCAGACAACTAGTTAGGGTTTTCTTTGACTGGCTAACACGACAGTTTGTATTCCTGGAGGTCAGTGAGCTATAGCTGCTGCTCTCTGCCTTCTGAAAATTCACTACCCTCCTTTCCTTCAGCTTACATGAGAACCTCAGGCTTAGGTGAGGAAATTTTGGCAATATAAGGCAAAGATGATGAGAATAGTAGTAGTACTTATTATTTTAACACTTATGTATCCCTATGAACCAGGCACTATTTGAAGTGCTTCACATAAATTAACTCATTTAATCTTTACAGTTATCCTATGTGCTAGGTACAGTTATCATCTGCATTTTACAAATAAGGAAATTGAGGCAGAGAAAGATTAAGTAACCAGTTAAAAGAAAAAATAAAATGGTGGAGCTGGGATTAAAATTCTGACAGTCTAGCTCCAGAGTCCATTCTCTTGAAGTAAGTGGAGAATTTTAAGAGCAAGATGTTAACTAGAGAGATTTCCCTTTACGTAGTATAAGAGCTTTCTAGAGTTGATGAGCTAAATTTTTTGAGGAACAAGATAGAATACAGGAGCTGATGCAGCATTTCCCCAGATTTACTAGCCTGTACATTAGTGGACTGTCACCAGCACATAATAGTGGAATGATGTGGTAGAGCATTCTTCAAAGATAATTTTTTAAAGACTGTGTTTCCTGTGTGTTTCCTCAAGTTTCATGAATTCCTTTCCAAATCAACAAGTATATATTAAGCATCCACTCTTTGCATAAGAGAAAAAAAATTAACTATTTTCCTCTATGTGTTTATTTTCCTGTGGGAAGCTTATTTGTTTATCACGCAGGCCATAGAACCATCTGGCAATTAAAACAGAAAGTACTGTATATGTGAACATAACACTGTACTATTTTTTTAAGGATTCTTAAAATTTCTGTAGATTTAGAGATGAAGTATGAACTAAATGACCCGTTGTTAAGCATTGTTTCTTAGAGCACTGGCGAGCAGTTGCCACTGAATCCTTCATTAATAATCCCTTCCTTTTCCAGAAGGACTTGCCAACACCCATAAAGTATTCACTGGGAGAATTAAAGTCATATAAAAGTAACTGGCGTTTGCTTCCTTCAAGGCATACATTTAAATGCGCTGCTTTATTCCTCCGCTCCTTGGCTGCCTCCTATGTTTAGTGACACTAGGTCAGCAGACTTCCTCTTTCAAGGTTCATCTGCTGGCCATTTCAATTTCCCATGAGAAAGCAAACCTGCCCGTTTCACCCTTTTATCTTAATGTTTCGTCCATTTGTGTCACATTACCTTGTGAGCTTGCGTTTCTCAGCAGTAGTGGCGCTGCTGGTGAAGAGAAAACAACGAGTGTGATTATACCCCCCGATTGTCGTCTTCATCATCTGAGCCCTTTTAAAATTCCTATTTTGATCTCAGAATAGTGGTTATCTAGGGTAGCAGATTATCACTGATTTCATCTTACAAAGAATGTGCGCTGTTTTTCAAGTGAATTATTTTAATGCCTTGTTTACAGTTTTGGCTTTGACCACTGGGTCCAGCTAGAAACACTCTGCCACTGGTCTACCTACCCCATCTTCTGGGTTTACCCGAGCATTTTTTAGAGCATCAAATATAAATTCATGCTGTGCTCATGGCTTGGAGTTTCATGTGTAATTGGCTATAATATAATGACTAACGTATGTTGAAGGTTAGTACTGAAAATAATAGCCCAACATTTCTTGGGGACGTGCTCAGTGCCAGGCTCTGTGATAATTGTATTACAAGCATCGACCAGTTTAACCTTCATCTCTCATGAAGTCAGTGCTGTGTTTTCTGCATTTTGGAAACAAAGAAACTAAGGCCCAGACTTATGTGACTTTGCTCAAGACCTAATGATACTTGCCATGTCCCATTTCAGATCTCCCTTTCCACTACCAGTGGGCTGGTTTATCATCTCGTGTACATTTCCCTTTTCTGCAAAATATGACATTGGTTAATGGGCTATTGTAAAAATATATCATTAGATAACAATTGTTTAGGAATGAGTCCTGAGTGCTTGTTCAGTTTCTCATTTGTGAAAGAATATGATGAAACCGGTGTTCTCGAGGGCCGTTGTGTTCTTCACTCTTTTCCCTCAACCTGTTTATAACTGAAGTGACCCAGCTGAACTCTCGTTTTCAAAATCACCACCTAGACTCTGTCATTACTAAAAACAACACAATTTGGTCAAGATTATGGCTTTTAATTGGGTTATGGAAAGAAACTCAAGTTGAAGAAATGTTGCCAGGATCACAGGGGAATTAATAACCACTTGATGCAAGAGAGAAGCTGTGGAGAACACTGGCTCTCTTATTATGCGGTGTCCAGGCAAAGTAGAGTTATGCTCTTACTATTTCATTTTTTTAAGAAATTATTATTACAGAACTATTGGCTTCCTTTCTTTCTCAACTGTAGCTATAATGTTTTATTTGTGCATGTGTACTTTTGAGAGAGAGTTGGTCTCTGAAGAGGGACTTAGGAGAGGAAAGTATTTGAAATGGAAATGTCTTAAAATTATGTCTCTTTCCAGTTGTACATTGGATTGCCTTAGGATTTAGAAACAAAATGGAAAGTAAAAACCACAAGCACCTTCTTTTTGAACAAGCAAGTGCTATACTTATCAGTATAGAAAAGATCTAGTTGAAAGACAATAGATCTTGCATTTCCTTGCAGAGTGCTCTAGACATTGATCAACTGGCAAGGAAAAGCAAATATTAACTTTCCCTTCTTCCTCACCTTCTCACAATGGCTGGGTAATACTTTTGTATTCCTGTTTGGAGAATTTAATGGCCTTGTTAATATGTGGGAAAACATTGTGATTGGAGACTTTAACAAAATAGTGAGTAGTCTTTTGGTTTTTTTTTAAGTTCTATGTTTATGTTCTTACTGGGTGTGTGTCTTTCCAAGTACTCCAGGTTAAGAACTAAATGTGTTAGAAAAACAGACGTAATGCAAATAAATGAGAGAGTTCTCATTTCCTTCAGTGAACAAAGCTCTGAGTTCCTGAGCAGTAATTTTATGGGACCTTCTTTCTGTATCAGGAGAAATTGTGCTTACCGCACTTCTTTCCCCTGAGTTCTGTTGTATCATAACTGACTAATGATCTATAGGACCAGACAATTCACCTACATATGGCAGAGGGTCATAATGCACTAACATAGTATGGAGATCACTCTTACCAACAATTAATTGGGGAATTCACTTTGTGAAGCCCTGTTTACAGACTGACATCTGGAGAAATTCTTAACCTGGATCCATTCCAATCTGTAGGATTTATGGACTGTGCTTGCTTTTTTGTAAATAGGACTTTTTCTGCTTGGTGCATTCTGTTTACATAATTATCAATGGATGAAAATAGCTATGTTTCTGTATTTCTTAATCCTTTGTACTAAGTGGACCTAAATTCTAAGTGGTGGTCCAACTAAAAGAATACTTGGACACCTATCATTATTCAAGTTGTGGAAACATCTTAATGCCAGGAGGACCCTACTCTCTTAAATCCAGATTCTCTGACTGGAGCCCTTATACCTCAAGGGACTTAGTAGTCAGCCTTTATGGGAGTTTTAAAACTTGTTGAGACACATGCTAGACCTCTTAAAATATATTAGACTCCCTTTTATTCACAAATTTGGTCTCTGCTGTGAGGTGTGAAATGGAAATATTTTCGAACATAGGTATACGTGCATAGTCTTGAACACATTTTAAGTTCTTACTGGGTGCGAGGGAGATCAAAGTTTGTTATTAGGCAGTGGAAATGAACTCCCAAACATTCCACAGGCATCATGTGGGACACACATTACAGTGACCCTCACCTGCCTCTCTGTGGTTAGCCATTATTATCTCAGTTGCTAGTAGATGAGCTACTGTCTAGCAGTCAGCATGTCATCTGCAAATATAGGGAGCAAGAAAAGTTATAGAATGGATTATAAAAGAAAAATAGAAAAACAAATATCATATGTTGGAACTGGAAAGACTAAGACTATATAAAAAGGCATTTTTTCTTCTGTTTTCCTGAGTTTTGAAACTATAAAATTGTACCACGTTAAGTGTGGGATGCCTCCTTATTACAACAAAGTAAAGGGTAGAATGGAAGTGAAGATGAGAAAGATATTGACATATGCTCTCCAGTTCCTCCTTCAGAGAAGCAGCGTCACCAAATGATATCAACCTGATTTGCCAAGCTATGGTAAGAAGTCATTCAGTGATATATTACATTCTTGAGGGCTTTATTCCAAGATGTGCTTTGACAAGGTCTGCCTGTTGTATTTTTAACAGCCTCCTATATGTGTGGTTTTCTGGAATATCTGCTTAGTAAGCACCTTTGTAAACCCAATTTCACAGAAGTCTTGGCTTTCTAAAATGGCCCTTAAGCACCGAACAGACTCATACACACACACACACTCTCTCTCTCTCACGCGCGCACGCGCGTGCGCGCACACACACACACACACATCATTAGTCAAAAAAATCCCAGCAAGCATAGCTTTACCAATTATGGTGTGCTGTTAAGGAAATGTTAAGTCCAAGTACAAGATGGACTGGGCCCTTTGAAGTCCAGTGTGAAAGAAAAGAAGTCAGTAGAGAATTAATCAGGGAAAATGCAGCCCCACTTTTCCTCCAAGCTTTTTGCTGTTTATCTCCATGGCAGCCCTTGTGTAAGTCTTTATCTGTATTTTATACACAATTTTTCCTAGCTATACCTCCTGCTCTGCATTAAATTTTTCTAACTGCTATTGTATTTTTTATTCTTTAATATTTTATTATCTCTACCTTCAGTAAGTCATCCCAAATATCTTCGGTAGAAATGTACACACAGAAAAATGGAATATGTTGATAATTCATCTTCTCCTCCCCACTTTTCCTTTTCATCCTCTATCTCCTTCTCTCTTTTACCCACCCCTCTTCCTTCCATTCTTCCATTTTGTCAAAAAATGTCTGAATACTTGGTTAAATTTATTACACGAACATACAGTAGGATTCTTGGCTTTCTATAGCTTACATTCTCCTTGGGCTAGAAAAATATATGTTAAGAAAATAGAAAAATGAACAGAGTAGAGGAGAATTATCAGGAAAACTCATATACATATCTTTATGCCTATGTGTGGATGTATGTGCACACTTGAAGAGAGAGAGACAGAGGGAGAGAAACTGAGAAAGGACAAAGAGTGAAGCTTTTTCCAATGAATATATCTTCAGAGAATGTTTTAACTACTCCTAGTCTCTTAGGGGAGCTTTTCATATTTAAGATAGTGAAATGTTCTTTTCAAAGCACCCATTCCCCATGCTTCACATGAATTATAAACCTTTGAAATGAAATCTGAATGTTAACCTCAAAAACACTTTATCCATCAAGCATATCTTGATTAAAAGAAAAATGTCACTGGTGTATATTTTTGAGGTTTCTGCTGTTTTTAATTCTTTAGTGGCAATTCAGGCATATGAACAGAAGATTCTTTGGCTGGTAAGTCAGAGCAGGGTCTGTGGTCATTTGTGATTCTCAAAGTGTCTGCTTGTTTAATTCCTTTTAAATATATGAAGAAAAAAAATTTTCCTCCCTGAAGGAATGAAACATTTGCACCCATACACAGTTGATTGCAAAGGTCTCTGTTGCAATAATATAAATCTGCGAAGTCCTAAAATACACCCAAAGAACAGCTTGCCAACCTTCTGGGTTTTAACTACTCCTAGTCTCTTAGGGGAGCTTTTCATATCATTGAAAGGGAGTACTGGTCTGGACAGCCAACTCACAAGCAAATCCACTGAGATCTTGCTGGGAAAAAAGCTGTCCTTGAGAAAGTTTTAATAGTTTAGGAAGCAAGAGAACCAGGAATCAGCTCTAGAATATGAGGGGCATCCACTACCCTCTCTGAGCCTCTGTTTTGATGTCTCCTAAATGAAGGTGGTTGCACTAAAAGCTAAAGTTCTTCGATTCCACAGATATGGTGTGGAAAGTGTATCTATGCCAAGAAAATTCGTAGAAGACAGAGATGGTAAAATGTACTTTGTGCTGAACACTGTGTTCAGTGTACACAGCCTCACATAATCCTCACAATAGGCCTCATTAAGACCCTCTCTTTACAGATGGGGCAACTGGTAACCTGCCTGGGTCCAACAGCTAGACCCCACCTGACCCACCCCTGAGAACTTCACAGTCTAAGTCAAACCTTGCTGTTGGCCCCCTTCCCCTTCTTTAATGCAGTGGCCTCCCCATTCACTACCCACCTGGCTTTCACTTTTAATAGAGAAAAAGATGAACAACTGCAGACAATCCTAAAATATGGGAAACTCAAAGAATTTGTGAAAAGAAATTGTCTTTAAAATTTTTCCCCCAATCTAGTCCTGAGAAAAATATTAAACAAATTCCAGTAGAAGGGCATTCTGCAATATACCTGACCACTACTCCTCAAAACTTCAAGGCCATCAAATGTAAGGAAAGTCTGAGAAACTGTCACCACCAAGAAGAGGCAAAGGAGATACGTCAACTAATGTTGTTGGGTATTCTAGGTGGGATCCTGAGACAGAAAAAGATGTTAGGTAAAAACTAAGGAAATCTGAATAGACTGTAGATTTTAACTAATAATAATGTATCAATACTGGTTCCTTGATCATAACTAATGCACCACACTAATGCAATATGTTAACTATAGGAGAAACTGTGCAGAGAATATATGGGAATTCTCTGTACTGTTTACTAAATTTTTCTGTACATCTAAAACTGCTCTAAAAATTATGCTGTTTTTAAAATAAAAGCTTATCACTGCCTAAACAAAAAGAGCATTTGTAGCAGTAGGGCAAACAATATTCTTTTAAAGAACTGCTACTATTACTCCTCTTCCTCCTCCTCATTACTATTATTATAGTAGTACTATCAGATGATCTTGCAGTGTTAAATGCCTCTGGGAACCTTTAGAATTAGGATGCAGTAGAAAGAGTAGCTCTCTGTGAGCCTTGGATTAGACCAGGCGTTGACAAACTACTTATAGGCAATGGGCCAGATTTGGCCCACTGCCTGTTTTAGTAAATAAAGTTTTATTGGAACACAACAAATACTCATTCATGTTTACATTTTGCCCTTGGCTGCTTTTGGACTAAAATGGCAAAACTGAGTAGTTGCAGCAGAGACCAGATGGCCTACAGAGCTTAAAAAATATGTACTATCTGGCCAACCCCTGGTTTAGGCTCCTTGAGTTACAACACAGATGGTGAGGCAGGTAAGCTGGGCCACCAGAATTCACCTGGGTTCGAATCAAGTATCTATCAAATAGAACTCAACAGAGCAAGCAGCATGAGTAAATAGAGTGGTCAGCTTCAGAGGTGGCCACGTGTTTAAGGTTTCTTGGCACTTTTTTTTTTGCTGCATGGCTGCATCGTTTGGCCCCATGGATGTATCAGCTGTGTGAACCCTCCCCCTTCAGACTCCCATCTTTAGGGACTTCTGTGTTGGCCTATTCACTCTACTCTTCTTTTAGTGTTCCTAACCTTGACATGAGAGTAAATAGTCAGAATTTAATGTGTTTTTCAGTGTGCCAAGCACTTATACACACTCATCAATTTCTTCCTGATGAAGTAGGGCTGCCATAGTCTCTGTTTATAGATAAGGAAACTGAGGCTCATTAAAGTGAAATAATTTGCTCTAGAAGGTCACTTGGCTCATAAATGCTGAGCTGTGGTTTGAATCAGGGCTTCGTTAAACCCTCTGCAAACAAGCCCACATTCAGTGCTGGAGCTGGCTCACACTGGCTGGTGAGAACCAATCATTGAACTTTTAGGAATAAATTCAGCCATTGTTAAAAATTAACTTATGTAAACTTATAACCAAATAAATTGTATTAAGAACAAAGAAAATACACCTCAGAGCTCTTAATTAGTTATTTTGTGATCACATCTTACTATTCTCTATGCTCGAGATAATTTATGCCTACAGAATCTGTATGGTGAAAGTGCTGTCTCACAGTGTCACACTCTTACGCATCTCTGCCAAGCTCTACATTTGGTGATGTCATGTTGTTTGCTTGAAACTGGCCATGATAGGAATATTTACACCAAAGAAATGGGCAAACACTACAGATAAAGGCTTTATTTTTTTTCTTGAAAGCCAGCTGGTTACATGTTTACCAGCATACCAGCTCTTACCTTGCATTCTGATTTTGATCTCTAGTATTCTAGACAGTTATATTTGTTTCTGCTTGGCCTCCTATCTTGAACTTTGAACTCTATAACTTTCATAGTTCATGCTATAGCAATCTACAGAGAAGACTTGAGTTCTTTTTTATCGTTGTTTCTGTTTGTTTGTTTTTCTGACAGTGGGTAGAAATTCCTTAGTGTAATTCCCTTGTTGGTAAAATATGTTCCACCTGGTGAGGAGGAAGTTTCAACTATTTTGTAATTTGCTTTTTAATGCAGAAACAGTTTTGAGGATAGCTTGTAATCCATAAAAAAAAAAAAAAAAACCCTAGAGTTGAATTATCTTTATAAACATAGGGTGGTGATCTCCTATTGTTCAGAATTTTGGGTAAGATTTTCTACTTAATTTTCTGGCTATATGATGATTGTAACCAGAAAAAATTTCTTAGTAAGTGGTGCTGGGAAAATTGGACAGCTACATGTAAAAGAATGAAGTTAGAACACTTCCTAACATCATACTCAAAAATAAACTCAAAATGGATTAAAGACCTACATGTAAGGTCAGACGCTGTAAAACTCCTAGAGGAAAACATAGGCAGAAGACTCTATGATATAAATCAAAGCAAGATCCTTTGTGACCCATCTCCTGGAATAATGGAAATAAAAGCAAGAATAAACAAATGGGACCTAATGAAACTCAAAAACTTTTGCACAGCGAAAGAAACCGTAAACAAGACAAGAAGGCAACCCTCAGAATGGGAGAAAATACTTGCCAAAGAAGCAATGGACAAAGGATTAATCTCCAAAATATACAAGCAGCTCATGCAGCTTAAGACCAAAAAAGCAAATAACCCAATCCACAAATGGGCAGAAGACCTAAATAGACATTTCTCCAAAGAAGACATGCAGATGGCTAACAAACACATGAAAAGATGCTCAACATCACTAATCATCAGAGAAATGCAAGTCAAAGCCACAATGAGGTATCACCTCACACCAGTCAGAATGGCCATCATCACAAAATCTAGAAACAATAAATGCTGGAGAGGATGTGGAGAAAAGTGAACTCTTCTGCACTGTTGGTGGGAATGTAAGCTGGTATAGCCACTATGGAAAACAATTTGGAGGTTCCTTAAAAAACTAAAAATAGAACTAGCATATGACCCAGTAATGCCACTCTTGGGCATATACCCAGAGAAAACCATAATCCAAAAAGAAACATATACCACAATGTTCATTGCAGCACTGTTTACAATAGCCAGGACATGGAAGCAACCTAAATGCCCATCAACAGTTGAATGGATAAAGAAGATGTGGCATATATATACAATGGAATATTAGCCATAAAAAGGAATGGAATGGAGCTATATGTAATGAGGTGAATAGACCTAGAGTCTGTCATACAGAGTGAAGTCAGCCAGAAAGAGAAAAATAAATACTGTATGCTAACTCATATATACAGAATCTAAAAAAAAAAAAAAAAAAATGGTACTGGTGAACCCAGTGACAGGGAAAGAATAAGATGCAGATGCAGAGAATGGACTGGAGGACACGGGGTTTGGGGGAGCAGGGGGCGAAGGGGAAGCTGGGATGAAGTGAGAGAGTAGCATAGACATATATACACTACCACCTGTAAAATAGATAGCTAGTGGGAAGTTGCTGTATAACACAGGGAGATCAACTTGATGATGGGTGATGCCTTAGAGGGCCAGGACAGGAAGAGTGGGAGGGAGTTGCGGGAGGGAGAGGATGTGGGGATATATGTAGAAATACAGCTGATTCACTTTAGTGTACCTCAAAAGCTGGTACAAGAGTGTAAAGCAATTATTTTCCAATAAAGAGCTTGAAAAAAAATGTTTAAATTTAAGTATAGTGGATTTACAATGTTTCATATGTATAGCAAAATGATTCAATTATACATATACGTATATACCTATTCTTTTTCAGATTCTTTTCCATGATAGGTTATTACAAGGTATTGAATATAGTTCTCTGTGCTATACTTGACCTTGTTGTTTATTTTATATATAGGAGGATTGGTATATATATTAATGTCTTATTAATTTGCAAAGAAACAAATTTTTGCAGCCAGGTTTAGTTAACACAAATGGTAATGCACATAATTTGATTGGTAACAATTCAGAGGAAGAGGAAGCCTAGTGAAATGTCTCCAGAATATCCTCTTAAACATCAATGGCACAATCTCCAATTTATAAACTGTCTTGTTCCAAATGCTTCTATAATGATTGTTTGCAATTCATGATACATGCGTCATGTTTTCAGATTTCACCTACAGGGGTTAGGCTTCCAGATTACTCCAGAAAAGCGTTTTAAGTATTTAACCGTAATAGGACTCTATAATAAAGCTATCACTTATAACATTGTTCCCTTATGAAAATGCCCCCAGAGTTCTGACTCGGGATCCCAGATTCGCTTAATGAAACTCCCCTTCATGTGAGAGCACAGGAATAGAAGTGGATCTCCATAATTGTAGCAGCAGTGGTCACGGGAGAGCCTGGACATCCCACATTGGTGGGGAGAGGGGGACTGTTCTGGACATTATGCAGTGAGGGAGCTGTCAGCCAGATATTGGAGTAGAAGGGAGATACATAAGTAAGTTGTGAGAAGCCCCTGCTGTTGCCAGAGTTTACTGGCTATTTGAACTTTTGATAATTAGGAATTATTGAATTTTTATTTTGAATTTATTTTATTTTGAATTATTGAATTATTATTTTAAAGTATAATTCCATGTATCATAATAATTAATGTAGACCATATCTTGAAATCAGTGCTATTCAAAGTGTGACTAGAAGACTAGCATCTGTCTGCAAACTGTTTGTTACCTGAAATTGAGACTGTGTTCAGAAGCTTGTAGCAATTGACAGAGTACTTTTACAATGATTGAATTTAAAACATGAGGGCCTGTATATTGTTTATTTCATTTTTCTAGTAATTGCTTTTATTCATTTTTATTATATTTGACAAAAGTATTGGTTTAGATAGACTGGAAATTTTAAGGCTTGTCCTTTTGAGAAGCATTCCTATAGTGTGGGGATCTGAGTTTCAGCTCATATAGACTTGCTGTGTAACCTTTAGCAAATGACATAATCACTTGCTTTACGTTTAATAAATTGAGACTTTCTAGCAGGCCTGACACTTAGTTTTACAAAGCCGAATCACGGATGCAAAACATATCAAAATTTTTATTTTCTTTAATAGCAAGAAGGTGGGAAATTCAATCTCAGTTATTATTTTATTATTTCACCTCCCCCCACTCCGATCCCCATATGGGGCTCAGAAAATGAGGGCACAGTACTCCCAACAGCCTCATTGCCTAAGCCCACAGGAGAGGTTGGGTGGAGTGAGGGAGTCCTTGCTGAGACTGGGACTCCTTATGCCCAGCCCTCCTGTGTTCTAAACCTCCATCTCTTGCTACTTGATTAGCTTGGGGTAGTCCAGCCTGGGTCTCAGATGTCTGTCTCCCTCTGAGCTTTACCCCTCTGAGTTATGACTAGAGGGAAGCATAGAGTCAGCACCATATCCTCAGTGAGCTCAGGCTTTGGAAAACCAAGTCTAGAAAGGAAAGTATTTTCAGGCTACTTTTGATTTGGCCCCATTACAAATTTCTGAGACAAGGAGGCATAGAATGGCCCAGGGAAATTTGGGGGCAAAGGGGAATGGGAGAGGGACAGCAGAATAAAAAGACAAAAATTAATACAGTTGTAAAATGGGGCCAATGCTTTCATTACAGGGTTGTTTGAGGATTGAGTGAACTAATGCATTGAGAATTCATGGCTGAGTGCCCAGCTTACAGTAGGTCCACAGCACTACAATTTCCAGATCAGGAAGTCCATGGCTCTTCCTTGTTTTTGCCTATTGGCTCATATGTGATGCACGCACAATGTGTGTTTGGATAATTTCATCCAGCTGTGGTTTTTCTTCTCCCTCTCCTCTGATGTGATGGGTTCTAAGCCAAGGGTCCTTTATTGAATATCCATGGAACCCAGGCTACACTTCCGAGATGGACTTCAGAAGGTCTGTTAGTGTGGAAATTTTATATTTTATTTCTCTCCTTTTACTGCTTACTCTGAAACTTTTAACAAACAAATATTTTTTTCCTAGCAAAAATCTCATCAGATATACCCATTTGCCCTTCTTAGCAGATTCTAATTCAGTAGGTGTGGGCGGGGCCCGAGATTGCATTTGCCTTCTGTTGCCTGCTAGCAGCACTGAACTTGCCATTTTCTTTTTGCAAGGTATCTAGTTATCAGAAGCAGCCACCCTATTCTGGAATCCTTATAATTATAAATGTTGCCATGCCACAGCTACTTGATCTCGTGGTCTTGACTTCTACATATACACCATCCCAGTTAACCATGGGTGAAAGCTTAAGCAATTGCATAACAGGAGTTATTCCCAATCTGTTTACACCCAGCCATGGAGACCCTATTTCCTACAGATAGGTGGGCAATCTATCCTCAAAATTCCATCTCGAAGCCCTGCTTTTTAGTACTACTTCCCATGCCAATGATTTTTGCAAGAAAACAGAGCCTGAGGGAGGAATTAAAGTGGCAGTTTATTTGGCCAACTCAGGGAAGGGAGGATGAGGGAAAAGGGAAGTGAGGTGAGGAAATACATGAAGTAATACAAAGTGATACATCCTGCACTGGTGACCACTTCTCTCAAAGAGCCAGGAAGAGACCCAGCAGGTGCATCCGTTCAGCACACAGTACTTTTATGGAGGTTGGCAGAAAAGAAATAATAATTCAGAGTCGACCCAGAGAAAGAGGCAGGAGGGGAATTCTGCAATGAACTCCTTCCCTTCTCCCATTTCCCATTGGTCGGGGTGCCAGATCTCCCATCCTATTGTTCCTTCCAAGCTTAAAGTGGCAGAATTTCTGGGCGTATGGTTGGTCAGTCTGGCCACATGCAGGTATCCAAAGAAAAGGGGGTGGCATTCCTAGGACAAGTGACTGGTCAACCCCGCAGTGAGATTTGAGCCCTGCATCTTTGTATTTTGGACAAGGCAAAACTTTTCTGCCAAGGATGAGAGAGGAAAGTACATATGTTGTAATTTATGTAATGGATGGTCTACAAGATAATCTACAGCAACTGACTTCCCTTTTGTGCCCACATGATTGAAGAACTGGTGCTTTTGAAGTCTTCATCCTTCTCACCTGCCCCACTGTTGAGTCAGCTGGAATAAATGATAGACACTGATTAGGCAGTGCAGGGCTGCCTCTCTCCATGCACGGCAGCACTGCTATCTGATCACTGCACTGTCTCCCGTCTGCTGGCTGGGGACACTTCTTCCCCACTCTTGAAGTTTCCTGTGTGCAAAGGTAGCTGCATCACTACAACATTCCTGCCCTCATCCTGCTTCCTCCCTCCCTCTGCCTTGGGGATGGAGAAATGACTGAATCTGATTCATGAGTCTGGAAAGCCATTCTTTGGCCTTCTTTCTTGGGATCAGGGTTCTGGGTACTGTTTTGCAGGGAGGACTCCCTGTTTTCTGTGCTTCCCTGTCATTAATCTTACAGAGGTACCCCTTTCCCACCTCCGCATACCCTATTCCCTTTTTCTCAATTGGATGAAGGTCCAGGAGGGGAGGAAGGGTGCTATTTCTTGGGCTTCTTCAAAGTCCCAGCACCTCTGAGCCTATCCCTGGTCTCACAATACTCTAAGCAGTGCTTCTGGCAGCCACACCTAGTAGATCATCAGGTGAGATAAAACCTGCTGACACCCAAGACCTGCAGCCAGGTATTTCTTTGGCTGATGCTGCAACTGGGAGTCATGTAGTAAATGGTTAGATAACACAGGCTTAGGGAGTTGTCAGGCTTGGGTGTGAGCTCTGTCTTACTCCTTAGTTGCTCTGCGTCCTTGTGAAAGAATTAACATGAAGAATGGCTTTGAGAGAAAAATAAGTACAGTGTACAGTATGTTACAACATTTCCAGGAAATGATGTACTGATCTCGTGAGACCTCAGTTTTCCTATCTGTAAAAGGAGAATAGTAATATCTATTTCATGGTGTGGTTTGTAGGAACTAAATGAGATAATATGGGCAGAGTTTTCAGCACTGAGAAAGTATGTAATAATGATAGTTATTGTTACCATGATCTATCTACAGGCTTTGGAAAGAGATTAAAAATAAGCCTGGTTCTCCTTCTGGATGGGGTCCTAGCTATTTTCAGATATAGCTGGGCAAGTGCCATTGCATTGATGGATAATCCTAACATTTCCTGTTTGAGGAACCCTGAGGCTACCTCTAATTCTTATTTATGAATGTGGAAATCCTTGTCTCTCAAGTTTCCCTCAACATCAATTTCTTTTTCAGAGTTGATGCAAAGGGATGGATGGTAAGGTGTATTTTCCTTCAGACCTGGGATCTTGCCACTTCCCTCTCATTTGAGTGATGTGGTTTACACATCAGTGCTGCTGGTACTCTCTCTTTATAAACCCCCGCACGCATAAAGCCAAACTTGAATATGGAGGCTTTGGACTCAGTATATGAGAAGGCTCAGAAAAAGAAATAAAAATAACACTTCATTTACAAGAAGAATGGCTTTGGGAAAAAATGTGTACAGTATATAGCATGTTAGTACATTTCCAGAAAATGATGTCAAATTAGTCAAATCAAGTTGCAGATGTAGTCAGGAAATTCTCAACATGAGTTTTCCATACAAGATTTTGGTGGATAAAATCAAATCACTTATACCTAATACTTTAAAAGTGCAGTGGTGCCAGCTCATCCTCAAGTCACCTTGGAATTGACTTGGAATTGAAAGCTTCCACAATGCAGTTCATAGCTTGCTGTTGTGTCTGTGCTGTAAGGTGTCGGGATTCAGGAATAGAATCAAATTCCTGAGAAATACCACTGTAGTCACCATGTCAGAACACCAGTACCCTTCCTCTTTGTTCAAGGAAGGTTTCGTTCCCTCATGGTCGATGTGTTTTGTTTCTTTTATAGTTTCTGATGTTCTGGTGTTAAAGAGAATTTCTGCTGAGGTATCATTATAGTATGGATATCACATATGCTATAGATTTTATCCTTTCTGACTTTAAAAAGGATAAATTTGAAGATAACACCATTGCTGCTGTTGCTAAGTGCTCTGCGGTATGTCTTTGAAAGCAATGACTCATTCCCAGCATTTTCACTGAAAGGGATACATTTAAGATTATTCTTTTTTGGTCTGCTCCTGAAGATTGCTGTCTTATCATTTATTATCTTCATGACTAGTACGTTCTTAAGCTGAGGTTGCCATATGGAGAGGTAGATTTTTCTACACATTGCTTAAAATATTGTTTGTATTTTTCAACTAGGTGGCTGTGCTACGATCCCAGAATCAGACCTAGAGGAAAGATCAATTGAACAAGACTCCACTGAACTGTTTACCAACCACAAACACCTCATCGTGGAGACGCCCATGCCTGGTAAGAGAATGGGTGGCCTTCACAAATGATATGTCAGGAACAGCAACACTATGGTCAGATTTTGTCATACCAGGAAGCATTTTGCAAAATTGCTTGTTTTCTAACTTATTCATCCTTCCCCTTGGCATTGGTGCAGCTGAATTTGATAATTTGTGTATTCCTTTCAATATTTAGACATTTTCTCTCTCTTGCTCTTTCATTTTTCCAGAAGTTTCACCCCTCCAAGGAGTCTCAGAATAGTTGAAGTAGCATTGTCTGGTTGAGGGGAAGATGGCCTTCCCAAGGCTGATCCTGTGTGGACCACGTGCCAAGCACAGATGAAGGGCTGGCCCAGGTGCTTCATCCAGCTCACCTGCCAGGAGATAACAATAGGTAGAGATGGGGATCACAGGACTTTTAATTTTTCTGGGAGGACTTGTAATACTGTGGGCAAGTCAGTTGAACTTGTTTTACCAGTAAAGAATATTGCTGCTTTTTGGTCATCTGTATGCTTTCAGCTGCAGGATATAGTGAGATGACATCTTTTGGGGACAGACTTTATAATGCAAAGACCTAGATCCTATTTGATACCCCAATTTTTTCACAGAATTCTTATATAGTAAGTGTATCGAGTTTAATAAAGCATCTCATTGTCAAAGGATGTCTTGGATTTGGTTTATAATCAGAGGGTTATATAGTTGATTTCTTTATTTATTTCAAGGGAAAAAATTGAATGGAACTAAAGATGTCACTACTCCGTGGTAAGACTTGAATGTGGTTGTTTTATAAATAAAAGAAACTAGTGTTGAGCTAGAAGTAGGGAAAGGTGAGTATTCTAGTATTGTATGAAAATGTTAAAATATTTTTAAGGAAGCTAGTGCATTAATATCCTTTTTTCATTATCCCAGTGGGTGATACCTTTTAAAAATCCAGGTTATAAAAGAATTCACACTTTATTATAATTAAAATGTAAGGTTTTCATACACAAGAAATAAAAGAGATTTTGCCAATTTCAAGTTAAAATTACAGTTGCAAGACTGATTTATTTAAATAAAATATGTCTGTGCCTGTTTTGGAATGCCTCAGTCAATACAAAGGAGAAAGTGGCTCGTGGTTTTTCCATATGTGAAATGTCAAAAAAATTGCAGAAGATGTATTATTTATTATTTATAGCATTCTTTTTTAGGACATGCAGCAGAAGATTAAATAGTTTTCCTTGTGAAGTGTGGGAGTGGACAACTTCTAGCCTTTGGGCCAGAATCAAACATTAAGTTCATGTTACCCAGCCTGTGGGGACCAGTAAAAGATGTCATGGCTCTGTGTATGCCTAAAGATGCAACACCACAACACTTCTGATCATCTTTAACAGCTTTAGTGAAAAGAAAGGTTAGAAGAGAAGTATATTACTTCTTTAAAGAGTGTTTCTGAGTTGTGCCTTTTTTTTTTTTTTCTTTTTTTTTTGGTATTTTGTTCCCATGGACATTTTTTTCTATGGAGTACATGTGTCCATGTGCTCTTCCCTGTTCTCCTTTCTCTTTTTTTGAGTCATGTCCTGTTTATAGTGTCCTATCTGCCTCTCTTTAAGTCAGTTTCTTTTTCTCTCTTGTTTCTATGTTCATCAGCCTTGATCAGTCTTTCCCTTCCTTTATTCTCTCCAGTTCTTTTCCTTCACCTTTTGATTCTCTCCCTTTATTTCCTGCGATATAAAACTGAAGCATATTGTTTGATTTGTAAAGGTTACTTTAAATGTGCATAAATACAGTGATTTATCTTTCAAATCTCTCCTCCATTGTTTTCCTTTCATCAGTGGCCTCCACGATTGCTCTCTTCCATGCGGGAGTGACTACCAGTGTCAACTCAAAAGGCTTTCTAGCTCTGATTTAGGAGTTTATGGTGACTTTTGTTGCTACAAGTACATCTTATATTGAGAGTTTTTAATGTTAAGTGTATGTGTAAGGTGTTTTCCTAGAAATAATTATCACTATATTAAAACTGTTAGCAAAATTACTTTATCAAATAATTTTCTTTTTTCATTTGGATCATGTTAATACAGGACTCTACATGCATGCATCATGCATATAAATATTTTTAAATGTATCTAATTTATTACTATTTGCATTTTACTAGCTGCCAAAAGGAAAGAAGTTACTAATTAAACTTCTTAAAATTGGAGTATAGTTCATTTACAATACTTTGTTACTTTCAGTTGTACAGCGTAGTGATTCGAGGTTTTTGCACATTAATTCCATTATAGGTTATTACAAGATATTGGGCATAATTCCCTGTGCTATACAGTAAATCCTTTTTGCTTATCTATTTTATGCATAGTAGTTTGCGTCTGTTAATCCCATAATCCCAGTTTGTCCCCCCGCCCCTTTGGTAACCATAAGTTAATTTTCTGTGCCTGTGAGTCTGTTTCTGTTTCATAGATAGATTCATTTGTATTATTTTTTAGATTCCACATACAAGTGACATCATATAGTATTTGTCTTTATCTGACATATCACTAAGCATTATATTCTATAGGTTCATCCTTAATTAACCGTTTAAACATTATCAAATTTAAAATATAAGTTCTAAAATGATAAAAATGATTTGATTAATGACGTCAACATACTTTTTTGTTAATTTCCTGAATTAAACTGTATACATATTTTTTACCCCTGATTTTAGCCTCATGATTTAAAGACACAAAAAGTGTTTAAAGTGTTTCTACTAGCAGCAAAATAATGGAGCCAAGAATTATGTTATCTTTTAGAGTGGCTTTTTAAAAGTCAAGACCCAAATAATTCTTAACTATTCCCATTATTTTGACGCCAGTATTTCAGTCTTTAATAACAATTGTCCATTATGTCTTTCGTGTGTGTGTGTGTGTGTGTGTGTACATAATCTTGGAGTAACTCACAAAGCTGGAAGAAGGAAGATGATCCAGGTTTCTGATTAGCCCAGTAGTTTCATTATTACCCAGTATATCAGGATAGGTACTAATAAAATAGCAAATATTTATTAAATTCTTACTATGTACTAGGTACTTTATATGCATGATATCATTCACTCCTCGCAACATTACTGTGACGTAGAGAATGTTGCTATCTCTGTTTACTGATGAGAGTACTGAGGTTTACAGAGGCCAAATAATTTATCCAGTATCCCACAGTTAATGTGTAGCAGAACTGGAATTTTCATCCAGGTCGATTCCAAAAGCCCAAATACACAGCCAAATGTATAGATTATTGGTAAGATGTACATTTTAAAACTGAGGGCTTTTAGTCCAAGATAGCTACGTTTCTTTGATTTCTAGTGTGTTTGCACATTTAAAAAATTTACTTATTTGCCATTTGTATTTCTCCTTTGGTGAATTCCCTGTTCCTATTCTTCTTTTCCTTTTCTGGTAGTGGGGATAATTATCTCCTTATTGATTTATAATAGATGTTTATGTGGAAATGATTTTAATTTTTGGTTGAGTGTGATATGAACATTGTTCTCAGTGTTTTACTTGTCTTTTAATTTTGTTTCTGGGTGTTTTCTTTTGTAATAGAAATGTTCTAAACTTTAAGTAGCCAAATCTATTACTGCCTCTGGTGTCCAACCTGGGTGGTCTGTCTAATGCCCTTTCTTGCTTCTTCTCTGTGCCAATCTGAGGTCATGCTCAGGCCATTGTGTTCTGTGCTGTGGCGAGCTTCAGTCATATCCTCCATGCTGGTGCACTGGGTTGTGTGAGCCACAGAGCTATGTTCTCTCCTGCTTTTATATCTCAAAGAGCTTTACATGAAATGTCTCCTAGGTTTTTCCCAGCTTATTCCTTCCCCCTGTGGAGAATGACCCCAGTGATAGACACTCCACAGCTTTCAAAATCCCACTCTCCTCTGGTCCCTGCCCCTCCTCCACCATGGGCTCTCCTTTAGGATGATTGGCATTCTGAAAGGTTCCCTAGCACTGTTGTAAATAGCTCTGACCACACCATGCCCTCCAGATGTGGCCAGACGTGTCCCCATCCCATGTGAACACAGGTTGGGCTCAGGTTGGGCACATAGGACCCACTTACATCTATGTACAGAGATAAGAGAGGTGAGTCAGTGATAAAGTCTGTACCTCAATCCCCCTGTTCCCTAAGCTTTTTGGTTCCCCAGCCTCTCAAGGGACAGGCTTGGTATTTCCACAGGTCAGGTACACCTGGAGTGCAGGGGTACCCTCAAGTTGAGGTACATCAGATTGTGTTATGAATGGCTTTCCTATAATTCCATTAATTAAAAAAAAAAATCTCTGACCTAAAAGTGGCTAAGCCAAGAGACCTCAGTGTTGTTTTTTAAGTATCTATCTCTGACTAATTGGTATCTGTGTTGCAGTATACACAGTTCCCTATTGCATAAAAATGTGGGTAAAGATGAGCGAAAGAATCAAAAAATATACGTGAGGAGTGTTTAATCGCCTAAAAAGCACTGTATAAACACAGGATTGTCAGCGGTCACCTGCCACAGCAGCAATGTCCTCTTTGTGGGCCAACGGTGTTGTCCATGGCCTTCTGTTCAGAGATTAAGGGTGTGTCCATAATAGTCAGGGAGCCGGTGAGGGGAGGGTTGATGGGAGAGAGACCCAAGCTGGTGATTTTCAGCCTTGGTTGCACATTAGGATGTTTTATTTTCTTCCTTTCACTGATCTATATTTTCAGAGTGTTTTTTAATGACTATGTATTACTCTTGTAATAAGAGAACATCCCATCTTAGAATGTATCAGTTTTAATGATATAAATAATAATTAGTAATGTACTCTTGCTGATTAGCATTTGGTATATTAACAGCATGAGTTTTCGATAATAATCTACTTGGACAATAAGCTCTAGTAGTTCAGAAAAGTCCAGAGTATAATGTATTTTCATCAAAATAGCATGATTATTATAATTTATAGCAGTAATATGAACATAGAATTGTATTAAAGATTATGGTTTCTCTTCATGTCCTTAACATCTTCTGATGCAAAAAAGCAAATGTGTCAATTAAATATGAAAACAATATTAACACAAGGCTATTTAGCTTATATCAGATGCTGCCCTTTCTATAGCCTCGAATGGATGCAGCTGGTGTTATTTTTCTATTTTTGTAGCTAAATTATGGAAGCTATGTGGACATCACATGTGTTACGAGTTTTGTTGATTTGGACTTCAAAAGGTATAACTTACAGTAGACACAACTGCCAAGGCCTCATTAGAGTAAGATGCCTGTCAGAGTGATCACATCCCCCAGTGCTCAATTTCTGGGCTAGAGAGAGGGTCTCTGTTCTGGCTGCTGTGGAAAAAAAGTGGCAAAACCCCTAATTCTCAGATTCACCATCATCTCATTTTAATTATATTCAACCTACACCCCAACCCTTCTTTCAGGGCTTGGTCGGAAGAAATTATCTCCTCACCTGGATGCCAAGAGCCACGTTTGAGGCCCTCTTGGGACAAGTGGGGACAGCATTGTGGATCACAGCTTTTAGTACCGTTTGCTGGCTCTTTATTACATTCTCCTCTTATCTGTCTTTTTATGCCACTCTACTTTTAAATGTATTCGTCTTTGTTGTATTGACAGGACCTTGTAAATCCCTTAGATCACTTCTGTAATGGGATGGGGGGTGTGAATAAATCAGTGTTGGCACCTCTGAAGACTTTCCTAATGACCATCGTTGGAGGTCATGTTTCCCTTATGAGAAGCCCTGAACTCCATGCCTCTCTAATGACCTCTCTCACTTACTGTATTTCACAAGTCGGATTTTCCTTTCCTGCTAGAATGGGTGTGCACACTCCTTGGACACAGCAGTTCTTGGATTCTTTCTACTGTTTAGTAAATATTTGTTGTGTCAGTAAATCAACTAACCTAAAAGAAGTCAACAAGCCATAGACAAATAGAGAAATCAATGATTCAGAATACTGGCTGTGATCTTACTTTACAAATTTATTTTTGCAGATTGTGCTAAGAAGAGGCTGATATGAGTCTCCAACTATATTTACTTAAAGTTGGCTTTAAAGAGAGGTATGATTCTGAAAAATTTAATAGCTCATGACATTGTTTTCCATGAGTGCTTAGATGACATTGATTTGAACACAGGGTTCAGGTTTTGTGAGCGTTTGAAGCTTATACTATTTTGAAGCACTTTTAAAGAAAAAGAATAACAAATTTTAGTACAACATTAGGTATAAAAGTGTATATTTAGTTAGAGTCAGAAACGGATTGCAACACATTACGTTCGTAAAAAGCCGATAATTGCCACAAATATCACAAAAATCCATGAAAATAACATATTTATATTATGAGCTGCTTGATAGTGCTTTTTAATACTTCTGGATATTTTTGGCTGCACATTCTTTATTCACCTCTTCCATTATCAGCACTTTTATAATTTCATTTTCTATAGAATGAATTGAAAGATAATTCAATTTTCTTCTGCCTTTGAGCAAATATTTTTTAAAAGTTTTTAAATAGTTTGCAAGTTTCTTTCTGCTTTACAACTTATTATTAGTAATGTGTACATTTTTAAGGTTGTTATCATATTTAGGGAAAGTAGCAATCTTCTTTCATATCTGCAGTGCAAGATTTCAGAGCATTTCAAATTTTATTGTTCAGTGATAAATTTTAAATAGCCATGGAACTGGCAACTCTCATTAGCCAGTTTGTCATCAGTGTCCTCACTGAAGTTATCTTTTTCGCCATCAGTATTTTATGTGAAAGCAGGCAGATATTTAAATATTTTTCTAATGTCTTCATATGATTCACTCTTTTTCGTTAGGTAGATTATTAAGCACTCCAAGAGCCTATTTAATTATACTTCTATTTGAAATTTATCATCTCATCTTTTTTTTTTTTTTGGGGGGGGTACACCAAGTTCAGTCATCTGTTTTTATACACATATCCCCGTATTCCCTCCCTTCCTTGACTCCCCCTGCCTCGAGTCCCCCCCACCCTCCCCGCCCGAGTCCTCTAAGGCATCTTCCATCCTCGAGTTGGACTCCCTTTGTTATACAACTTCCCACTGACTATCTGTTTTACAGTTGGTAGTATATATATGTCTGTGCTACTCTCTCGCTTCGTCTCAGTTTCCCCTTCACCCCCCTCCCCCTCCCATACCTCGAGTTCTCCAGTCCATTCTCTGTATCTGTGTCCTTGTATTTGTCACTGAGTTCATCAGTACCATTTTTAGATTCCGTATATGTGAGTTAGCATACAATATTTGTCCTTCTCTTTCTGACTTACTTCACTCTGTATGACAGATTGTAGTTCTATCCACCTCATTACATATAGCTCCATCTCATCCCTTTTTATAGCTGAGTAATATTTCATTGTGTATATATGCCACATCTTCTGTATCCATTCATTTGTTGATGGGCATTTGGGTTGCTTCCATGGCCTGGCTATTGTAAATAGTGCTGCAATAAACATGATGGTACAAGTTTCTTTTGGGATTATGGTTTTCTTTGGGTATATGCCCAGTAGTGGGATTACTGGGTCATATGGAAGTTCTATTTGTAGCTTTTTAAGGAACCTCCAAATTGTTTTCCATAGTGGCTGTACCAACTTACATTCCCACCAACAGTGCAGGAGAGTTCCCTTTTCTCCACACCCTCTCCAACATTTGTTGTTTCCAGATTTTGTGATGATGGCCATTCTGATCAGTGTGAGGTGATCCCTCATTGTGGCTTTGACTTGCATTTCTCTGATGATTAGTGATGTTGAGCATCTTTTCATGTGTTTGTTGGCCATCTGTATGTCTTCTTTGGAGAAATGTCTATTTAGGTCTTCTGCCCATTTGTGGATTGGGTTATTTGCTTTTTTGGTATTAAGCTGCATGAGCTGCTTGTATATTTTGGAGGTTAATCCTTTGTCCGTTGTTTCATAGGCAACTATTTTTTCCCATTCTGAGGGTTGCCTTTTAGTCTTGTTTATGGTTTCCTTCGCTGTGCAAAAGCTTTTAAGTTTCGTTAGGTCCCATTTGTTTATTCTTGATTTTATTTCCATGATTCTAGGAGGTGGGTCCAAAAGGATGTTGCTTTGATATATGTCATAGAGTGTTCTGCCTATGTTTTCCTCTAGGAGTTTTATAGTGTCTGGCCTTACATGTAGGTTTTTAATCCATTTGGAGTTTATTTTTGTGTATGGTGTTAGGAAGTTTTCTAATTTCATTCTTTGACATGTTGCTGTCCAATTTTCCCAGCACCACTTATTGAAGAGGCTGTCTTTTTTCCATTGTATACTCGTGCCTCCTTTGTCAAAGATAAGGTGCCCATATGTGTTTGGGCTTACTTCTGAGTTCTCTATTCTATTCCATTGATCTTCCTTTCTATTTTTGTGCCAGTACCTTACTGTCTTGATCACTATGGCCTTGTAGTATAGTTTGAAGTCCGGAAGCCTGATTCCACCAACTCCATTTTTCCTTCTCAAGATGGCTTTGGCTATTCGGGGTCTTTTGCGTTTCCATACAAATCATAAGATTTCTTGCTCTAGTTCTGTGAAAAATGCCATTGGTAATTTGATCGGGATTACATTGAATCTGTAAATGGCTTTGAGTAGTACAGTCATTTTCACAATGTTGATTCTTCCAATCCAGGAACATGGTATGTCCCTCCATCTGTTTGTATTGTCTTTGATTTCTTTCATCAATGTCTTAAAGTTTTCTGCATACAGATCTTTTGCCTCCTTAGGCAGGTTTATTCCTAGGTATTTTATTCTTTTTGTTGCAATGGTGAATGGGAGTGTTTCCTTAATTTCTCTTTCTGCTCTTCCGTTGTTAGTGTATAGGAATGCAAGAGATTTCTGTGCATTAATTTTGTATCCTGCTACTTTACTAAACTCATCAATGAGTGCTAGCAGTTTTCTGGTAGAGTCTGTAGGGTTTTCTATCTATAATATCATGTCATCTGCAAAGAGTGACAATTTTACTTCTTTTCCAATTTGGATTCCTTTGATTTCTTTTTCTTCTCTGATTGCTGTGGCTAAAACTTCCAAAACTATGTTGAATAATAGTGGTGAGGGTGGACACCCTTGTCTTGTTCCTGTTCTTAGAGGGAATTCTTCCAGTTTTTCCCCATTGAGAACGATGTTGGCTTTTGGTTTTTCATATATGGCTTTTATTATGTTGAGGTAATTTCCTTCTATGCCCATTTTCTGGAGAGCTTTTATCATAAATGGATGTTGAACTTTGTCAAAAGCTTTTTCTGCATCTATTGAAATGATCATATGGTTTTTATCCTTCAAGTTGTTGATATGATGTATCACGTTGATTGATTTGCGTATATTGAAGAATCCTTGCATCCCAGGGATAAACCCCACTTGATCATGGTGTATGATCTTTTTAATGTGCTGTTGGAGTCTGTTAGCTAGTATTTTGTTGAGGATTTTTGCATCTATATTCATCAGTGATATTGGTCTATAGTTTTCTTTTCTTGTGACATCTTTGCCTGGTTTTGGTATCAGGGTGACGGTAGCCTCGTAGAATGAGTTTGGGAGTGTTCTGCCTTCTGCAATATTTTGGAAGAGTTTGCGAAGGATAGGTGTTAGCTCTTCTCGAAAAGTTTGATAGAATTCACCCGTGAACCCATCTGGTCCTGGGCTTTTGTGTGTTGGGAGATTTTTAATCACTGCCTCAATTTCCGTACTTGTGATTGGTCTGTTCATGGTTTCTATTTCTTCCTGGTTCAGTCTTGGAAGATTGTATTTTTCTAAGAATGTATCCATTTCTTCCAGGTTATCCAATTGATTGGCATATAGTTGCTTGTAGTATTCTCTCATGATGTTTTGTATTTCTGAGGTGTCCGTTGTGACTTCTCCTTTTTCATGTCTAATTCTGTTGATTTGCATCTTCTCCCTTTTTTTCTTGAGGAGTCTGGCTAATGGTTTATCAATTTTGTTAATCTTCTCAAAGAACCAGCTTTTAGTTTATTTTTCTTATGGTTTCCTTCCTTTCTTTTTCATTTATTTCTGCTCTGATCTTTATGATTTCTTTCCTTCTGCTCCCTTTGGGGTTTCTTTGTTCTTCTTTCTCTAGTTGTTTTAGGTGTAAGGTTAGGTTGTTTATTCGATCATTTTCTTGTTTCTTAAGGTAGGACTGTATCGCTATAAACTTCCCTCTTAGAACTGCTTTTGCTGTGTCCCATAGGTTTTGGGTGGTTGTGTTTTCATTGTCATTTGTTTCTAGATATTTTTTGATTTCCTCTTTGATTTCTTTAGTGATTCCTTGGTTGTTTAAAAGTGAATTGTTTAGCCTCCATGTGTTTGTCTTTTTTGCAGTTTTTTTCCTGTAATTGATATCTAGTCTCATGGCATTGTGGTCTGAGAAGATGCTTGATATGATTTCAATTTTCTTGAATTTGCCGAGGTTTGATTTGTGACCCAAGATGTGATCTATCCTGGAAAATGTTCCATGTGCACTTGAGAAGAAAGTGTAGTCTGTCGTTTTTGGATGGAATGTCCTATAAATATCAATTAAGTCGAGATGGTCTAATGTGTCATTTAAAGCTTGTGTGTCTTTATTTATTTTCTGTTTGGATGATCTGTCCATTGATGTAAGTGGGGTGTTCAAGTCTCCCACTATTATTGTGTTCCTGTCGATGTCCCCTTTTATAACTGTTAGCATTTGCCTTATGTATTGAGGTGCTCCTATATTGGGGGCATAGATATTTACCATTGTGATCTGTTCTTCTTGAATGGATCCCTTGATCATTATGTAGTGTCCTTCCTTGTCTCTTGTAATAGTCTTTACTTTCAAGTCTAATTTGTCTGATATGAGTATTTCTACTGCAGCTTTCTTTTGCCTTCCATTTGCATGGAATATCTTTTTCCATCCCTTGACTTTCAGTCTATATGTATCCCTTGGTCTGAAGTGGGTTTCTTGTAGGCAGCATATAGAAGGGTCTTGTTTTTGTATCCATTCAGCCAGTCTGTGTCTTTTGGTTGGAGCATTTAATCCATTTACATTTAAGGTGATTATTGACATGTGTATTCCAATTACCATTTTCTTAATTGTTTTGGGTTTGTATTTGTAGATGTTTTCCTTTTCTTGTGTTTCCTACTTAGAGAAGTTCCTTTAGCACTTGTTGTAAGGCTAGTTTGGTGGTGCTGAATTCTCTGAACTTTTGCTTGTCTGGAAAGCTTTTGATTTCTCCCTCAAATCTGAATGAGATTCTTGCTGGGTAGAGTATTCTTGGCTGTAGGTTTCTCTCTTTGAGGACTTTCAGTATATCCTGCCATTCCCTTCTGGCCTGCAGAGTTTCTGTAGATAGGTCGGCTGTTATCCTGATGGGTTTTCCCTTATATGTTGTTTGTTGCTTTTCTCTTGCTGCTTTTAATATTTTTTCTTTGTGTTTAATTGTCATTAGTTTGATTAATATGTGTCTTGGTGTATTTCTCCTTGGGTTTATTCTGTATGGGACTCTCTGTGCTTCTTGGACTTGGTTAATTATTTCCTTTCCCATGTTGGGGAAGTTTTCCACTATAACCTCTTCAAATATTTTCTCAGACCCTTTCTTGTTTTCTTCTTTTTCTGGGATGCCTATAATTCGAATGTTGTTATGCTTAATGTTATCACTGAGGTCTCTGAGACTGTCTTCTATTCTTTTTATTCTTTTTTCTTTTTCCTGCTCTGTGGCATTTAGTTCCCCCATTCTATCTTCCAACTCACTTATTCATTCTTCTGCCTCAGTCATTCTGCTGGTTATAGCATCTAGAGTATTTTTAATTTCAGTTATTTTGTTATCCATTTCTGTTTGTTTTTCTGAGTTCTTATGAAGTGTTTCTTGTACTTTCTCTATTTTGTTATTGAGATTTTATATCATTTTTACTATCATTACTCTAAATTCTTTTTCAGGCATTTTTCCTATTTCCTCCTCATTTATTTGGTCTTGTGGTTTTTTTTCCTGCTCCTTTGTCTGCATGGTGTTTCTTTGTTTCCTCATGGTTGTCCAAACTTTTGGGGTTGCTTGTCCTGGCGATAGAGGTGTTTATAGAAGACTGTCCAAGCCTCAGACTAATGTCCAAGTATTGGATTAAACAAATATTAAGTCTAGGAAACACATACATGTATAAGACACACAATTACTGAATCCATTAGGACATAAGGCTCTAGAAAGACCTGACAGAACCCCAGTGTGCTATCAGATATTCAAAGAGAAACCCAACAGAAATTGACAACTGAAACAGAACAAATCAGAGACAAAAGCAAAAGCAAACAAACAAACAAATAACACCCTACACATACAAACATCAATCCAGGGAGATTTTGTAAGCTAGGATCAAATATAGAAAAGAGCCAGAGTACCACCAGAGAGAATGGAGATTCTCAGAATGTAATTAGACAACTGTACTAAGAACTAAGATAAAGACAAAAGCCTAATATTAAATACCAAGGCAGTGCGTCATCTGGAGAATAGAGCAAGGAGTCTGAGCAGACCGATCGTGTTGCTTATAAGTATGTTAAGATAAAATAAACTTAAAAAGGCTGGAAGAAAGGGGAACAGAAGAACGTTAATGTGGTTGGAAATATGCAAAGGAAAAGAAAGGAATAGAAATGTATAAAAGATAGGGATGAAAGAAAAGTATGAGAGATATATTGTCCGTACTACCAAAAACTTAGCTAGATATAGAAGTATATAAAAAGGCAAAAAAAAAAAAAAAAAAGAATAAAAAATATCATTAAAAAATTATGTTATAAAACTTGTAGATCCCTTAGGGCTAAGATCATATTTAATAAAGAAAAAACAAAAAAATAAAAAAAAGAGAGAAAAAGAAAAAAAAAAATCCAGAACTGATCCCAGAATGGACCAGTTCAATAGGTATTGATACTACTATTTCTGTTTCCTTAGTGTCTCAGCTGTAAGTGTCCTTCTCCTTGCCTTGGGTTTTTTTGCATTATTCTGTGACCAGCAGAGGTTCCTTTATTGTTCGTCTGTAAGCGTCAGTGTGTGGGGAGGGAGAGGGTACAATAGTGGCTCCTTCTCCTGGGAGTGAGTGAGCAGTGGCGCACTGTTGTTTCAGTCAGGCTTGGAGGTGCCTGTTGCAGAGGGCGCTGGTAGCTCAGGCGTAAACAGAAAGTCTTAGAGTTGGGCCTCTCTCGGGGTTTTTTTTTTGTTGCTGTTGTTTTTTTTTTTCCTCTCGGCAGCCTCCCTGCTGCTGGCGTTGCAAGGGGTTTTAATCTAGCCCCTCCCGAGTGCCTGAGGGTGCTTGTTATCCCTGAGCGCCTTAGGTGGCCCACGGGCGTCTCTCCACTGCCTGTTGCAGAGCCGCCAAAAGAGAGAGAGAGAGTCTATGCACGTGGCTCCTCCCCCCCCCCGCCCCCCCACCGTGCAGCCTCAAGCTGCCATCAAGGCCGGGCAGCTCTTTGGGACGGGCACTCCTCACCGCGGACCTCCTCCCACCTGTCCTCTCGGTCCGTCACCCTACCGGCAACAATGTTTCTCACCCTGAACCAGCTCTCCGGCTCCCACGCTCCCGCTCCCGGACCCTCCGTTCAGCTGCGGATCCACGTCTTGGTCCGGGAACGCTGAGCTGCTCTGCGGACCCTCCGTATGTTTCTCACTCCCTCCCGTCTGCCACAGCTCCACCGCTTCACCCTCTTTGAGCCTTCGTAGATGCCTCCCTACCGGCTATGTCGGGCTCCCCGCAGCCCTTTCTGGTGTCCGAGGCCGTCTGCTGGTGTTCAGCTGGTTCTCTGTGGGAATTACTGCGTGCATTCCCAATGCGTCTGTGGAGAGGGATGCACTCCACATCCCTCTACTTCACCGCCATCCCATCTCACCTTAATTAACTAATCTTGATATGACTTTCAATTGTTATGTTATGATTTTCTTGTTGATAGCAGAATAAGTTTTTTGATTTTGTATAGGAGTTATATGACAAAGAATGTTATTGTATGATGGGTTTGTAATTGTGTACTTTCAATTATCAAATATTCCTGAAAGGCAAGAACTTCTGCTTTAACTTGGCGTCTGTGAAACTGGAATCTTTCCCCTACACTTTTAGATATCTGATATTCAGAACATCAGATTTCGTACATTTCAAACTGTGTTTTATCTTCACCACACTTGCACTTTCAGTACCAGGCACCGCAGAACATGCTCATCTAGTGCTACAGCCTTTTGCTCTGTACCTTCCTCTCATGACACTGAGTGAGGTGGAGCAGTGGGTGGTAGTGAAATTCCTGGAATCTATTCCTCAGCAGAACAGTTAACGAGATTCTAGCCATATTCAGAGTTGACTGCAACCCACATGAATATTACATCCCCAACTCACTATCAAATTTAAGAAGGCCACAACCCCTTCACTGGTTCCAGGATCATTAGCTTAGTTAGAGTGAAGAGGTTTAAAGTTCTCTTAAATTCTGTTTAACTGGCCATAGTAACCAATACTTGTCCCATCTGGTTCCAGAGAGAGAAGTTCATGGTGTCACCTGTAAACTCTCATTTCTATGTGCCAGACATCCCAAGAGCACTGTGATCATCAGAATATGCGGGACAGTTGGTATCAAATCTTTTTATGTGAACAAAAAATCTGGAAACTTTATCTTCTAACTTAGGGCAGAATACTAATTAAGCCCAGACTCCAGTCGCTTGCCATTTAGTGAAGTTTAGGTCTATAATATTCATTGAATCCTTTAATGTTATTTTCTTGCATTTAGGTGAACTGTTGTCTTATTTATTTGAGGATGGAAATTAAGAAATCTCTTTAGATCTCTAGTCATAAATAAGGAAACTGAGTCTTTTATTTTACTAACTCTTTGGGGATAAAATTAAGTGGTTACTCATTCCTTGGAGAAAACGATGGTGTGTAATCTTCATCTTTCACACTCAACAGCTCACAAAAATGAAAAAAAGCAATTAACAAGTAATTCTGAAAGAAAACATTGAACATTCCCCAGATTTTAATCACATATAGGGTGGATGAGGATGAAAGTTGGGACATTTTTCAACTTTTCCAAACACACACACACACACACACACACACACACACACACCCCAGACATACTTTACACTCTCTACTTCTAAAACCAGTGCCATCTGGATCCAGTGCTTCTTTTCCAGCCCAGTAACAGTGATGTACTTTTCTTCAGGCTGGCCTCCAATTTCATCACCTCCCCTGATTTGGTTGCCTTTGTCCTTGATTTGAGTCCCTCTCATCATTTGTGTGTATATAACTGATTCTTCCAGCGGCATTGGCGTGTGTCATCTCTCCCTTATCTTTGGTCTTGCAGTCTGTGGTGCTAGATCCACTGGACATACACATGCAAAAACAAAAAAAAATGAATCTAGAAACCGACCTTATACCTCACAAAAATTAACTCAGAATGGACCATAGATGTAAATGTGAAACACAAAACTGTAAAATTCCTAGAAGATAACAAAGGAGAGAATCTAGATATGAATCTTTATGTATGGCAATGGCTTTTTAGATGTAAAACCAAAGAGATGATTCATGAAAGGAATAATTAATAAGCAGGACTTTATTAAAATTAAAAGCTTCTTCTGTGTGAAAGACTATCAAGGGAATGAGAAGACAAGCCCAAAATGTACCAAGAACTCCTAAAACTCAACAGTAAGAAAAAAATGGATTTGAAAAATAGGCAAAAGATCTTGACAGATACTTGACCAAAGAAAATACAAAAATGGCAAGTAAGCATGTGAAAGTATGCTCAACAACATATGTCGTTAGGGAATTGCAAATTAAAACAACAGTAAGGTACTGCAACATTCGTCTTAGAATGGCCAAAATCCACAATTACTGACAGTACCAAATGCTGGTGAGGATGTCAGAGCAACAAGAACAATCTTTCATTGCTGGTGGGAAAAAAAATGGTACAGCCACTTTGGAAGACAATTTAGAAATTTTTAATAAATTTAAACCTACTCTTAACCATACAATTCAGCAGTCATGCTCCTTAGTATTTACCAAACTATGTCCACATAAAAACCTACGTATGGGGCTTCCCTAGTAGCACAGTGATTAAGAATCCACCTGCCAATGCAGGGGACACGGGTTCGATCCCTCGTCCGGGAAGATCCCACGTGTCACGGAGCAACTAAGCCTTTGCACTGCAACTACTGAGCCTGTGCTCTAGAGCCTGTGAGCCACAACTAATGAGCCCATGCTCCACAACTACTGAAGCCCACATGCCTAGAGCCTGTGCTCTGCAACAAGAGAAGCCACAACAAGAAGCCCGAGCACTGCAACGAAGAGTAGCCCTTGCTCTCCACGACAGAAAGCCCATGCACAACAATGAAGACTGAATGCAGCCAATAAATAAAAATTAATTAATTAATTTAAAAAAGAATCTATGATAAACCTCTTCCCTTTATCTAAAAAAAAAAAAAAACCTACATATGAATGTTTTTAGCAGCTTTATTCATAATTGCCAAAACATGGAAGCAATATGTCCTTCAGTAGGTTAATGGATAGATACACTGTGATACATCTAGATAACAGAATGGTATTCAGTGCTAAAAAGAAATGAATTATTAAGCCACGAAAAGACTGCAGGGATCCTGGATGGCAAAAGCTGTGAGTGTCTGTTACTGTGGCAAGGGCTGCTGGGTCCTCAGTGGCAAAAGATACTGGGCTCCTCCTGCTTTCTTTTACTCCCATGAAGGGAAGTCATGGTCCAAGAGATCCCTCTGTGGGATGATGGCATGATGCAGGTAAAATCCTTCCTACAATTTTCTTTGCAACCATCCTCAGTTGTGCTCCACTGGGGTATTGTTCTTAATCATACTCTAGAACTCTCTCAGAGCTATTTTCATTCATGAGTAGTTGTTAAAATGTTGTTTCTAGGGCTTCCTAGGTGGTGCAGTGGTTAAGAATCCACCTGCCAATGCAGGGGACACAGGCTTGATCCCTGTTCCAGGAAGATCCCACATGCCGCAGAGCAACTAAGCCCATGTGCCACAACTATTGAGCCCATGTGCCGCAACTACTGAAGCCCATGTGCCTAGAGCCTGTGCTCCGCAACAAGAGAAGCCACAGCAATGAGGAGCCCACGCACCACAATGAAGAGTAGCCTCCCCCGCCCCTCACTTGCCACAACTAGAGAAAGCCTGCCTGTGGCAACGAAGACCCAACACAGCCAATAAATAAATAAATAAATAATAAATAAATTTATTTTAAAAAAATGTTGTTTCTATGAGGGGATGAAGGTTGGGACCTCCTAGTCTGACATCACCTTCAAGAGAAACCACTCTATCCAGTTTCTTACAGGAGGCACCAGTTAGCAGTAGAAAAAGAAAATGATTGAAATAGTATATGGATTGTGGAAAGGAAGATTTAGCTGTCATTATTTGCGGCTATTATGATTGTATAGAAAGTTCCTCACCCAAATTATGTATAAATTACAAGTAAATTATTCTAATTGTTAAGAATTAGCAGGTTTGCTTGGCACCAAACCAATTAGCAAAAGTGAATTCTGTGTCTCTGCAATAGCAATTTGAAGTTAGGAAATGAAATTTTAGCAATGAAGATAGCAATTAAAATGGAAATAAAAAATATGATGTACCTGGGGGGAAAAATCTCACAAAAGATATGTAAGCCTTTTATGCAGAAATTCATAAAATTTAAATTAGTGGAAGAAGAGTACATGTTCTTAAATAAGAAAACTCAAAATAATAAGAATTCGTAGATTTTAATGCTATTCCAATAAAAAATTTCCCAGCAGGGCTTTTCATAGACCTTGACAATCTAATTCTAAAATTTACATGGAAGAGTAAAGACCCCAAAACAGTCAGTACTGAAGAACTTGTTCTACCCAATGTCAAATCTAATCATAAAGCTTTAAGGCAGTATGTAGTTAATGCAGGAATATAATAATAGGCCAATGTAACAAAATATAGTGTGCCCCCAAATAGAAATGTCCAAATATGACAGAAATAATATTGCATAACAGTGGGTAAGAATGGACTTTTTAATACATGCTGTTGGAGCAATTATATCACCATATTGGGGGAAAAATGAAAGTATTGAAGTATTACTTATATGTCAACGTACAGAAAAATCAATTTAAGTTGGATTAAGTACTTAAATGTGAAAGGGAAAACTATGAATATGTTAGAAAAACATGTAGAAAAATGTCTTTATGATCCTAGACTTCTTAATTTAAAAAGCCATTGTCATAAAGAAAACTAATGTTAAATCAGAGTGCCTTAAAATTAAGAATTTAGTTATCAAAAGACATCATAAAGAAAGTGAAAATCATCTCACAAAGTAGGAGAAAACATTTCCAATGCATATAACCAGTGAAATGTTAGTATCCAGAATATATAAGGACCCTCCTACAAATCGATAAGAGACATTTTAATACAAACACAAGCAATAACATGAATAGACAACTTATAGAAGGTTAAACAATATGCTAAAAATGAAATTTTAAAAGCATAATCTCATTAGTAATCAAGGAAATGCAAATTAAAACCATAATATGATTTTGCATCTACTAGATAGGAAAGAATGAAAAAGTCTGTTATAGAAAAAGATATGGAACAACAAGCATCCACGTCTGTTGGAGGGAGGAGTATCAGTTACCTCAGTGATTTTGGCCAAGAGTTTGGCTTCTTAACAAAGTTGCAAATATACATAATGTGTAACTAGGAATTACATTCCAAAATGTGTACCCAAGAGAAATTCTTGCACTCATGCCCAAGAGAAATTTATAAGAATGCTCACAGAAGCATTATTCATAAGCACAAAAATGTCCAAACTATCCAATTTTAATATGTTCTTATGATGAATTACTATATAGCAATAAAAGCTAATTAAAGCTAGCAGCTAGCAGGATTAACATGGGTGTATCTTAAAAACAATTATTTCTGAGCAACAGAAGCAAATCATAGAATGCGTACATTATGATTCTGTTTGTAAAAGTTCAAAAATCAGGCAATACCTAGCAAAATATTGTTTGGGTAACATATTGTTTAAGTGACAAACTGTAAGTCAGAGATTCACAAAGTTTTGGAATTGAGGTTACCTTTTGGTGATGGAAGAGGGAGAAAATATGACTGGGGAAGGATATCAGAAGGCTTGTTTTATTTCCTGAACTGGTTAATGGACAAATCTTTTATTCATTTTATTATTTAAAAAAGACCTCATATTTGTAGGTTTTACATAGTCTTTTGGTTGTATAATTTATTTCACCATAAAAAAATTGAAAACAAAAACCTTGTGTATGTCACCTCCCTCAAGATTCTAATAAATTTCAGCCCTTGAGAGATGAGCCCCAATTTACAAAACTCTTTGCCTTGCCAGTAGAGGCTTTGGTTAAACTTTACTTGCCTTGACTTAAGAAAACAATGGGTATTTTTGTTCTTAAAATGTAAAATTATATGTAATACTATATTGAGTATACCTTTTCTAATTATGTGTACCTATATTAGGATATAATTATATATCCTAATTATATATACCTATTTCTAATTATATATACCTTTGGATTTTGATTAGTTCTTCACCCATCAACTACCACTCAGCCACCTCCACTCTCAGCCCTTGAGAAGTACCACACAATAGGCATATTAGAAGCCAAGGATTAAAAGTGGGCAGAAAGTTTTGCAGATATTAACTTTCTGATCTAGGAAACCCATCTGTATCTCCTTATCCTATAAACATTCTGTTTGGCAATACTGCTAATATCTATTTCTCCTCTTTCATTTTCTAATTAACTTGCAATGTGTTTTCTCTAAATTCACAATGAGCTTGGGATAAAAGTAATTTGCTTCACCAGGTGGTATTTCTCACATTCCAGATGTAAATACAGGTCTTAACCCATGGTCAACTTTAAGAGTAAAAACAGCACAGTAGTACTTATGGCATCTACCAAATGAGTTGCAGAATACAGTTGTTAAAGGGTAGTTATAGATAGAGTGACCATATAATTAATTATCCAAACACTTTTGGGAATGAAAGGGAGCACTATTAATAATTATTCTGGGATACAGGCATAAACAGGAACAATTCTAGGCAAACTGAGATGTATGGTCATTCTGATTACAGAGGAATCTCGCTTGGTGAGTACCCAGCTGAAGACACATCTGGTCTGGTACAAGTCCTATTTCAACAATTAAAACATCGTAAACAGGAACTATCTTGGTTTAGGAAATGTGTCCTGCCCTAATTGTAGTCCTTAACCAGCACTCTTGACATATGTGTTTACTAGGCTTCATTGACACCAACAATTGGGGTGCCTGCTTATTGAGAGGGGCTTTTCCCAACAATCCATGCAAAGTAACAAGTGTCTAGGTATTCTACAAGGGAAAGATGATTTTGTATTTTTTGTCATTTTTAAAAGTTTATCACCTGAAACAACACAAAATACAGTTACAGGGATCCTATTCTTTATCGGCTCAAAATGCAGACAGATAGTTTAAATATAAGACAAGAAAAATAAAGATTCTTTCTTGAGATGAGATGGAAATTATTTGTACAGGTTTATAAATAATAATAAAGTAATGAGAATGAGCCTTTATTGAGTTCCCACTATGTGCCAGGCACTGAGTTCTATTCATATTAGAGCACTTAATCTTCTTAACAACCATATTTAGAAGTGATTATTTCTATTATCCAGATGAGGAAACTGTTAAGGAATTTACACAAGATTACATAAGTGGCAGAATTAATGGTATAAATTCAGATCTGTCTGACTCTAAAGCCTGTCTTCTATATATTATGCCTACTGAGTTTCTGGATATTTTCATTTTATTATTTACATTGCCACTGTACCACTACTCATACAGAGGTCCAGCTCCTTTTGGACGTTTGTAAGGTGGCTCCTCAATTTCCACAACACAAATACTATTGGAATTATTAAGTTGATTTTAGAAAGCATCTTCCCGTAATTTGGGATTGTGTTTATATCTGTCACCAATGGCTCCTAATAAATCAAATAAGGAGAGAAAAGGAAGATATTTTCAAAAAATCAAATGGAACTTCTAGAGCAAATTACAATATGTGAGATAGAAAATACAATGGGTAGACTTAACAGCAAATTGACACTGCAAAAAAAAAAAAAAAGATTAATTAACTTGAAAACCTAGCAATAGAGACTATCCAAACCAAAGCTCAGAGAGAAAGAAGTCTGAAAATTAAATAAACAGAGCCTCCATGACCTATGTGAAAATATCAGGGACTTTACAAATATGTATAATTTCAGCCCCTTAAAGAAGTTGGTGGTTGGAGAGTGGGGATTGAGAAAAAAATATTTGAGGAAATAATAGGCAAAAATTTACCAACTTTGATGAAAACTATAAGCTTATAAATCCAAGAAGCTCAAAGAATGCCAAACAAAATATATAGAAGATCATACCAAGGCACGTCATAATCAATTTGCTGAAAACCGGTGATAAAGAGGAAATCTTAAAAGCAGCCAGAGAAAAAGACATTTGATACCTAGAAACAAAGATAAGCATATGGATGACTTCTCATTAGAGACAGTGCAAACCTGAAGACAATGGAACATCTCCTTTAATGTGCTGAAAGAATAAAACTGTCAACTGAGATTCTATAGCCAGTGAAAATATAATTCAAAAACAAAGTTAAGATTAAAAACATTTCAGACCAACAAACCTAGAGAGTTTGTAGTTCATTTTCAGCAGATCTGCATTATGATAACTATTTTTAAAAGTTCTCCAGGCTGAAAGAAGATGATTCCAGATGGAAACTCAGATCTACACAAAGGAATGAAGAGTGCCAGAAATAGTAAACGTGCACATAAATATATAAAACTGTTTCCTCATTTTTTTCCATGTAAAAGAGAATTGGATATTTGTGGCAAAAATAATAACATATTTTGGTATTTATTACATTTGGAGAAATAAAGAATATAGTAATGCCAAGGACAGAAGAAGAATTGAAAGTATACTGTTGAAAGCTTCTTACATTATATACAATGTGATATAATAGTATTTGAAGGTAGGCTGTGATGTGTTTGATATATATTATAACCCCCAAAGCAAGCACTAAAAAAAAAGAGAAAAAACCAAATAGGGATAGAAGGCAGTATGGGACATAAAATACTAAGCAATACTCAACTAATTCAAAAGGCAGGAAAAGAAAAAATTAAAGAATCAAATAATATATGGGAAAACCATACTGATGATTATATTCAGTGTGATTGACTTCATGCTGGATAAAAAAGCATGATCTAATTAAATACAAGTTACAAAATTTTAATGTAAAGACACAGGTTAAGAGCAAAAAAAGGAAAAAGATATACCATGCAAACATTAAATATGTATAAGCTGGAGTGACTAAATTAATGTTAGACAAAGTAGACTTCAAAACAAAGAATGTTATCAGAGATAAAGAGGTACATTTAATAATAGTAATAAAAAGGCAATACATTAAGAAGACATAAATAATCGTAAGTGTATAGGCATCTAATACCAGAACTTCAAAACACGTGAAGCAAAAACTGAAAGAGCTAAAAGAAAAAATAGACAAATCTACAATCACAATTTAGAGAGCTCAACAGTCCTCTGTCAACAATTGACTGAGAGAATCAATAAGGATATAGATGACATGAACAACCTCATCAACAAAATTAACATCTATAGAACACACAACATCTAACAATCACAGAATAGACATTATTTTTAAGTGCCTGTAGAATATTCACCGAGATTGACCATATGCTTGGGCATAAAAGAAGTCTTCAGAATGTGTTCTTTGATGACAACAGAATTAAATTAGAAATCAGTATCAAAAGATAATTAGAAAATCCTATATATTTAGATATTAAACAACATACTTTTAAATAACCCATGAATCAAAGAAGAAACCACAAGAGAACGTAGAAGAAAATATGTTGAATGATAAAGAGAATATGACATGTTAAAATGTGTGGGATGAATCGAATGCAGTGCTTAGAAAATTATAGCTTTAATTATTTATATTGCTCAAGGAGAGATGTCTGAAATCAATGATCTAAGCTTGCATTTTAAATAACTAGAAAAAGCATGAACTAAACCAAAGGGAGAAAAAGAAAGAAAATAATAAGAGTAGAAATCAATGAAATATAATAACAGAAAACAATAAAGAAACAAATGAAACCAAAGTTCTTCTTTTTGAAAAGAGCAATAAAATGAATAAATGACTAATCAAGAAAAAAAGAAGACACAAACTGTAAATATCAGGAATGAAAGACAGGATGTGACTACAGATCCTGTAGAGACTAAAGGGTTAATAAGGGAATGTGATGATCAACCTATGTCAATAAATGTACAATTTAAATGAATGGATAAATTCACTGAAAATTACAAATTACAAGATGGACACAAGGAAAATTGGAAAATCCAGATAGCCCGATATCAGAAAAAAAAAATTGAACTCATAATTAAAAAACTTCTCAAAAGATTTGTACTCAGAAAACTATGACACTGGTGAAAAAAATTTAAGATGACACAAACAAATAGATATAACATGCCCATGGAATGGAATAATTAGTATTGTTAAAATGACCATCTACCCACAATAATCTACAGATTCAGGGCAATCCCAATCAGAATACCAATGGCATTTTTCACACAATTAGAACAAAGAATTCTAAAATTTGTATGGAAACACAAAAGACCCCAAATAGCCAAAACAGTCTTGAGAAAGAAGAACAAAGCTGGAGGTATTACACTCCCTGATTTCAAACTATACTTCAGTGCTACAGTAATCAAAACAGTATGGTACTGGCACAAAAACAGACACATAGATATTAAATGGAACAGAGCAAGAGAGCCCGGAAATGAACCCACACTTATGTGGTCAGTTAATCTACAACAAAGGAGATGAGCACACAGTGGAGAGAAGACAGCCTTTTCAATAAATGGTGTTAGGATAACTGGACAGCTATATGCAAAAGAATCAAACTGGACTACTTTCTCAAACTGTACACAAAAAATCAAAATGGATTAAAGACTTAAATGTAAAACCTGAAGCCATAAAACTCCTGGAAGAAAACATAGGCAGTACTCTTTGACATTGGTCTTAGCAATATTTTTTGGATATGTCTCCTCAGGCAAGAGCAACAAAAGCAAAAATAAACAAATGGGGCTTTTGCAAACTAAAAAGCTTTTGCACAGCAAAGGAAACCATCAACAAAACAAAAAGGCCATCTACTGAATGGGAGAAGATATTTGCAAATGATATATCTCATAAGGAGTTAATATCCAAAATACACAAAGAACTTATACAGCTCAACATCAAAAAACACCAAACAGCCTGAATGAAAAGTGTACAGAGCATCTGAATAGACATTTTTCCAGAGAAGACATACTGTTGGCCAACAGACACATAAAAAGATGCTCGACGCCACTAATCATCAAGGAAATGCAAATCAAAACCAAAATGAGATATCACCTCACACATGTCAGAATGGCTATTATCAAAAAGACAACAAATAAGTAATTGGTATGGATGTGAAGAAAAGGGAACCCTCATTCACTATTGGTGGGAATGTAAATTGGTGTAGCCACTATTGAAGTTCTTCAAAAAATTAAAACTAGAAGTACCATATGATCTAGCAATTCCACTTATGAGTATTTTTCCAAGGAAAATGGAAACATTAATTCAAAAAGATATATGCACTCGTATGTTCACTGCAGCCTTATTTACAATAGTCAATATATAGAAGCAGCGTAAGTGCCCATTGATAAATGAATGGATAAAGAAGATGTGGGGTGTGTGTGTGTGTGTTTGTGTGTGTGTGTGTGTGTATGCAATAGAATATTACTCAGCCATAAAAAAAGAATGAAATATTTCCACTTGTGACAACATGGATGGACCTAGAGGGTATTATGCTAAGTGAAATGTCAGACAGAGAACGACAAATACCATACAATTTCACTTATATGTGGAATCTAAAAAAACAGATGAACAAAAACAAAACAAATGAACAAACATAAACAAAACAGAAACAGAGTCACAGATATAGAGAACAAACAAGTGGTTGTCAGAGGGGAGGGGAGTAGGGGGATGAATGAGATAAGTCAGGGAAATTAAGAGGTACAAATCTGCAGTTACAAAATAAATGAGTCACTGGGTGAGATGTACATTGCGGTGAATATAGTCAATAACAATCTAATATGGTGATGGAGGTGGTCAAAAGGTACAAACTTCCAGTAACAAGATAAATAAGTACTAGGTATATGACGTACAACATGATTACTATAATTAACACTGCTGTTATATATGAAAGTTGTTAGGAGTTCTCATTACAAGGAAAAATATTTTTTCTTTTTCTTTTGTTTTGTGTCTATACGAGATGCTGGATATTTACTAAACTTGTTGTGGTAATCATTTCATGATGGTTGTAAGTCAAACCATTAGGCTGTACACGTTAAACTTTACAGAGTTTTATGTCAGTTATACCTCAACAAAATAGGAGGAAAAAAGAAAAACCTTCTCATATGATGAATTCACTGGTGAATTCTATCAAACATTTAATGAAGAAACAATATCAGTCTTACACAAACTCTTTAAGAACACAGAGGTGGAGGGAATCATTCCCAACTTTTTTTTTTGAAGCCAACATTATCCTTGCACCAAACTGGACAATTTAATTAAAAAAACATTAACTAAAGAAAGAAAAAAAACAGAAAAAGTTACTAGAGACCAATATCCCTCATGAATATAGATGCAAAATCTTGACCAAGATGTCACCAATTAGAATCCAGCAATATATAAAAAGGAAAATACATAAGCAAGTGGGTTTATGCAAAATGTAAGGGTGGTTTAACATTTTAAAATTAATAAAGGTAATTCACCATATTAAAGATATAGGACAAAAACAGTATGATTATCTCAATAGATGCAGCAGGTAGTCTGATAAAATTCAATGCCTATTATTGGTTTAAAAATCTCAGCAAACTAGGAATAGAAAGGAATTTCCTCAACATGGTAAAAACGTTTATATGCTAACATTATACTTAGTGGTGAAAGACTGAACTCTTTTTTTTTTTTAAGATTGGAAATTAGGTGAAAATGTGTCTGCTGTCACCATTTCTATTTAACATCTTACTGGAGGTCCTATCCAGCGCAGTAAGGCAAAAAGAAAAAAAAAAGGCGAGGTGGTGGTGATGGGCACAGAAATTGGAAAGGAATAAATAAAACTCTTTATTCACAGACAATATAATCTTCAAATCAGCTACTAGAATTGATGAATTTAGCAGTTACAGATACAAGAATATAAACAATCAATAATATTTCTTTATGCTAGGAACAAACACTTGGAAAATGAAATTAAAAGAAAATACTCTTTCCTGCTCTCAGAACTGGAGGGAAACAGACAACTACGTAAAATACAAAGTGACTGGTGTTGGCAGTGGTGGGCCCAGAGTACCAGGAGCAAACATAAGAGGCCTCCCAACTCTGCCAGCGGTGGATGTGGGGCTGGGGTCCAAGGAAGAGGGGGAGGTGAAATCGGTTGAATTGTTATTGCTTTCATTCGTGCAACCTGTTGAATAGAGTCTGCACAAGGAGCAAAATCAGTGCTGACCTCAAGGACTTCGTGCAGTAGAGGCTGTACAGGGGCAAAAACACAGACCAGGAAAATGTGCATTTTGTGTGAATTAGGGATAGTTTCCAAAGCCAAAAAGTGTCATTTACATAATTACTCTTAAATCCTGTGTATGGGTCGTTGTTGGATTTTGGTAAAATACGCATGCATCAGCTCTCATTGAGGAAATGATTCTAGAATTAATCTTTGTTTCCTTCCTTAATTTTTCCTGGCTCTGCCACTTGCTTGCTGTGTGACCTCAGGCAATTCAGTGCTCTTTCTGAACCTTAATTCTTAGCATATGTAAAAAGAGTGAAAAACACCTAACTCAGCCCATTGGGGTGCTTGTTGAGCAGGCTGGGTGAAAATATATCTAGCTTTTGGTATGGTGCTTGCCACACAATAGGAGCTCAAACGATACTACTTTGCTTCTTTCCCTTTCACATATTTTAAAACGTAGTCATCAAACTTTATCAGAAACAAGGTACTTAAACCTCACAGGATGGTGATGTATCTTTATTCAATGTTAAAATTATGTTTCTGTGAAACCATGTATTCAGCTGAATCTCTCTTACATAAATACAATCTTTCTTACATTAGCAGCAAATTAAACTACAACAATTACACTTGCTACTGTGGTTACCTCTGAGTTCCTCTAAAACTCCTCTGTATTTTATTGCTGTGTAAATATTTAGAAGACTTTAAAAGACTAATTTCAGATTTGGGGCTTCTCTGTTCAACAGTTTATATTTCAAGAGCTTTCATCCAGTTCATGTTCTCTTTCGTGAAACATAGTGCAGTTCTCCCATTGATATTATTTACATATTTTTTGCACTGTGCCACAGGTTTATAAACCTTTCCATTTAAATTTTTGATGTGATTAGCTGCTTTTAATTACGTCTAAAAACCCCTTGCCAAATAATGATTAAAACACACAGAAATGGTATGGTTGAGACATAAGCAAAGCAAAGCAGATCTGTGTGAAAACTGCTTCAAGCAGTGTAACAACAGAAAATCCATTTAATTTGTACATGTGTGGAGGATTTCATTCAAATTGAAATAGAACAAAAGATAAATAAGGTGAGGGAGGTAGACGAGAGAACTCTGAAGTGTACACGTTGAAATACTGCTTTGATTTTTAAAGTCAGAGCATAATTGATTCTTCTGGGAAAATTTTTGGAGTAAAAAACAAAATTCATATATAATTATGGTTCACAGCAAATTGCATTTACTGCCTGTTGAGCAAAGTCAATTGGATTACTAAACCACAGTGTTTCCCACCCCTGTGTCAGTTAGAGACCAAACTCTCTCTCCTCACTAGTTCTCTAAGGCCTCCAAAGCTTAAGCACACTTAGGGGCTGCTGTGTGCTGGGTTTTTCAGGCAGCCACTCCCCTCCTCTTTTTCAGTGGATCCCCACAGCTTTCAGTATCAAATGGAAGTTCACATTTTTGGTGGACCCCAGTTTCTTCACGGCATTCTCTGGCTCCCTTCCGGCATCCCCTACCCACCACACACACCCTTTCCACTGTTCACACAGGACTCGGTTTTGGGGTGTTGGGTTCTATGTCTTCTGTGCTCACTCATCTGTTCATCCTTTTGGTCACTCAGCCATTCATCCCACAAATATTAACGGGCACCGTGCTTAGCAGTGGGGGTCTAATAGGAAGCCAGACGGAAACCCTGTACTTGTCCTCATGGGGTTACAGTCAAGTGGTGGAAATAAACTAATCGAAGAATCCTACACGCAACTATTAAATGACCACTCTGATTGGTGATGCAGAGGTGAAGGACATGGGTGATGTGAAATACCGGGACTTGATCTAGTTGGAAAGTCAGGAATGCTTCTCTGAAAAAATGACTGTGGCCCTGACACAGAAAGAAGAGCAGAAATTACCTGGGTGAAGGCAGAACACTGGAAGAGGAGCAAGACTGTGCTGGGAGCTGTGGGTTAGAAGGAAGAGAAGTTGGATGTGTCTGGTGTACAGAGAGGGAGGAAACACAGTGAGGCTGGACTCATCACCTTCATCTCTTGGGCTCGGCTCAAGCGTCTCCTTCTCTGGGAAGCCTTTGGCGACCCTGCCCTGTTCCAAGAGTGAAGTGTCCTCCCTCTGGAACCATGGCCTGCTGATCTTTGCATCCTCAGCTCCTTTCACAGGCTCCAACACAAAGTAGGCATCTGCCAGGGAGGAGTGGGTATAGGTGGAAAGACAGCACTGAGCGTGATTGGGAGGCTTTGCTTGCTGAGCATGGAGAGAAGCAGCTTGGCCATATGAGTCCAATTATCAGAGGCTCTCCCAGCGGGTGGCCCCAACTCTTCCAGCACCAGTTCAGGGGCCCCTTCCCTCAAAAAGACCCCTCCCTTTTAATTCAGAACAAATCCCAGCTTAATGTAATTTCAGATGGTAAGGAAACACTGGATATGATGTGGAAGCATGTGGTTTGTACAGAAGAACTCAACCATGACTTACTCCACACTACGGGTGCCACCCTGATTCTCATCAGCTTCCCCAGCTTGGTGTTCCAAAGACGGGGCTTATTAAATGAATCCTGGAAGGAGAGGCTGTTCCCTCTTGGGAGTGTTCCAGTGAGCAACAGGGAAACCTGGATGGGGAATCACAGCCGTTAATTGGGGCATAGATGGAACAAATTCCCTCTCATCACTGAAAGGTATTGTATTTCATGTTGAGGGAAAGGGGAGATTTGCCTACAAATTAGGCTGGAAACTGTAGAGAAGAAAATGTTTGCTGGCCAGATTGGTATGCCAGGACTGTAATGAAATATGACAGAAGGAGAAGGGGGTAAGTGCTCAAATAAGAAACTGGGGTTTTTTTGTTTTTGTTTTTGTTTTTGTTTTTAGTATTTCCTTTACTGTCCCTTCGAAAAGTTGAGTCCATCTTGTTGCCGGTGTTCCTTGGCACTCACCAAATGGATCTCATCTGGGTGATTTTTAACCCCTTTGCTCAGCAGCTGCTCCAAGAAGCAGCAACAACCCTGAGAAATGTTCACTATTCATGGTTCTGCTGATTCCATGGAGAACAGAATGAAAGCTTCTTGCCATTTATTTCAGAATCATAATGTAAGTGGAAAGCTTTTGGGGGCATTATTTTCTCTTTGTAAAGAGAAATTAGACTAAGTTAGACAGATACCAAACCCAGAGCCTCTGTTGCTGCACCTACTGACACAGAGCTCTCCCTCCCTTGTACCCTGCATCCTCTCCATCCTGCTTGCCAATCCCTCCTCCCCAGAGAGACTGCTCCCTATCCTTGGGTGCCCCCATGGCTTGTTCATTTGTTCTGGCTGGACGTGCCTCTCTGCCCTGTCTTCCCTCAGGATCTGCTTGTGCCTGTGTTTTCCATCACAGAATGACCCACTTGGGTTTGGACATTGGGCTTCAGAACTACCACTGCCCATCCCCGATACCAGCCCACAGGACTGCTTCTCCCATCCCTCCTGGACCAGGACAATAAAAGAAATAATTTTTTAGGGTCCTTTGTGCATTGGCTTTAACATATACACTCTTCTATACTCAAGTATTCTTTGTTTTTTAAAGCTTTTTGTTGGAATATAATTGCTTTACACTGTAGTGCCAGTTTTTGCTGTACAACAAAGTGAATCAGCTGTATTTATACATATATCCCCATATCTCCTCCCTCCTGCAACTCCTTCCCACCCTCCCTATCTCACCCCCACTAAGTCATCACCAGTCATCGAGTTGATCTCCCTTTGTTATGCAGCAGCTTCCCACTAGCTATCTGTTTTACATTTGGTAGTGTATATATGTCAGTGCTACTCTCTCATTTTGTTCCAGCTTCCCCTTTGCCCCCCACCCCGTATCCTCAAGTCCGTTCTCTACCTCTGCATCTTTATTCTTGCCCTGTCACTGGGTTCATCAGTAACATTTTTTAGATTCCATATATGTGAGTTAGCATACGGTATTTCTTTTTCTCTTTCTGGCTTACTTCGCTTTGTATGATTGGCTGAGTAATATTCCATTGTATATATGTGCCACATCTTTATCCATTCATCAGTTGATGGGCATTTACATTGCTTCCATGTCCTGACTATTGTAAATAGTGCTGCATTGAACATTGTGGTACATGTTTCTTTTTGGATTATAGTTTTCTCAGGGTATATGCCCATGAGTGGGATTGCTGGGTCATATGCTAGTTCTATTTTTAGTTTTTTAAGGAACCTCCATACTGTTTTCCATAGTGGCTGTACCAGTTTACATTCCCACCAATCATGCAGGAGTGTTCCCTTTCTCTGCACTCTCTCCAGCATTTATTGTTTCTAGATTTTTTGATGATGGCCATTCTGACTGGTGTGAGGTGATACCTCATTGTGGCTTTGACTTGCATTTCTCTAATGATTAGTGATGTTGAGCATCTTTTCATGTGTTTGTTGGCCATCTGTAGGTCTTCTTTGGAGAAATGTCTATTTAGGTCTTCTGTCCATTTTTGGATTGGGTTATTTGCTTTTTTGATATTGAGCAGCATGAGCTGCTTGTATATTTTGGAGATTAATCCTTTGTCCATTGCTTCTTTGGCAAGTATTTTCTCCCATTCTGAGGGTTGTCTTCTTGTCTTGTTTATGGTTTCTTTTGCTGTGCAAAAGCTTTTAAGTTTCATTAGGTCCCATTTGTTTATTCTTGATTTTATTTCCATTATTCTAGGAGGTGGGTCACAAAGGATCTTGCTTTGATGTATGTCATAGAGTGTTCTGCCTATGTTTTCCTCTAGGAGTTTTATAGTGTCTGGCCTTACATTTAGGTCTTTAATCCATTTGGAGTTTATTTTTGTGTATGGTGTTAGGAAGTGTTCTAATTTCATTCTTTTACATATAGCTGTCCAATTTTCTCAGCACCACTTATTGAAGAGGCTATCTATTCTCCATTGCACATTCTTGCCTCCTTTATCAAAGATAAGGTGGCCATATGTGTGTGGGTTTATCTCTGGGCTCTCTATTCTGTTCTATTGATCTATATTTCTGTTTTTGTGCCAATACCATACTGTCTTGATCACTGTAGCCTTGTAGTATAATTTGAAGTCAGGGAGCCTCATTCCTCCAGCTCCATCTTTCCATTGCTTTGGCTATTCAGGGTCTTTTGCATTTCCATACAAATTTTAAAATTTCTTGTTCTAGTTCTGTGAAAAATGCCATTGGTAATTTGATCGGGATTGCATTGAATCTGTAAATTGCTTTGGGTACTATAGTCATTTTCACAATGTTGAATCTTCCCATCCAAGAACATGGTATGTCCCTCCATCTGTTTGTATTGTCTTTGATTTCTTTCATCAGTGTCTTATAGTTTTCTGCATACAGGTCTTTTGCCTTCTTAGGCAAGTTTATTCCTAGGTATTTTATTCTTTTGGTTGCAATGGTGAATGGGAGAGTTTCCTTAATTTCTCTTTCTGCTCTTCTGTTGTTAGTGTATAGGAATGCAAGAGATTTCTGTGCATTAATTTTGTATCCTGCTACTTTACTAAATTCATTGATTAGTGCTAGCAGTTTTCTGGTAGCATCTTTAGGGTTTTCTATATATAATATCATGTCATCTGCAAAGAGTGACAATTTTACTTCTTTTCCAATTTGGATTCCTTTTATTTCTTTTTCATCTCTAATTGCTGTGGCTAAAACTTCCAAAAGTATGTCAAATAATAGTGGCAAGAGTGGGCACCCTTGTCTTGTTCCTGTTCTTGGAGGGAATTCTTTCAGTTTTTCACCATTTAGAATGATTTTGGGTGTTTGTTTATCATATATAGCTTTTATTATGTTAAGGTAATTTCCTTCTCTGCCCACTTTCTGGAGAGTTTTTATCATAAATGGATGTTGAATTTTGTCAAAAGCTTTTTCTGCATCTATTGAGATTATCATATGGTTTTTATCCTTCAATTTGTTAATATGATGTATCGCATTGATTGATTTGCATATATTGAAGAATCCTTGCATCCCAGGGATAAACCTCACTTGATCATGGTGTATGATCTTTTTAATGTGCTGTTGGATTCTGTTTGCTAGTATTTTGTTGAGGATTTTTGCATCAGTATTCATCAGTGATATTGGCTACACTCAAGTATTCTTGATTGAAAAAAAAACCACAGTGGAAAGACAGATGTCAACAAGCATTGAACTGATTTGTGGTTTCTTTGGGGGTGAATTTGAATGAGGGGGATGCCTGGAGGCCCTTGAGGCAATGTTTTCATTTTAGCATTAAGGAAGAATTTCTTTGGTTTGCTACAAGGGCTCATTGAAACCTTTCAATTGGGTGAGTTGTCAGTGGGCAGCCCAACCCCTTCTAAAGCATTTGTGTGACCCAATCAGATGGCTCAAAGTTAGATTAAGTGAACCAAACAAGGCCTATGAATTAAGTTATTTTGCATGGGGGAAGCCACTTGTCCTAATACATAATCCCTGAAAGAACCACTCACATGCTGCTTATTGAGGCATTGTCCTTAACCAAAATTCCTTTCTCTTCACCTGTTATTTCTGATTTGATTGAACTGTTTTTTTCCCCATAAGGCAAAGTGCAAATGTAGTCACTGATTTTACTAGAAAACAGTTGTATTTTGTTTTTAAAAACACTTAAAAGATTTGGGGAAGAAAAAACAAAAAAAATCACTGGATTGTCTTTTTTTCTGGGAAAAGCGACAGATATATTTTGGGGGAATGCATTTTGGAAATATTTCTCAGGAAAAATTATATTACTCAGCTGACAGATTTTTAAAAAATTAATTAATTAATTTATTTTTATTGGCTGTGTTGGGTCTTTGTTGCTGCACACAGGCTTTCTCTAGCTGTGGTGAGCGGGGGCTACTCTTCATTGTGGTGCGTGGGCTCCTCAATGCCATGGCTTCTCTTATTGCAGAGCACGGGCTCTAGGCGCATGAGGTTCTGTAGTTGCAGCACATGGGCTCAACACTTGTGGCTCACGGGCTCTAAAGCACAGGCTCAATAGTTGTGGCACATGGGCTTAGTTGCTCCATGGCATGTGGGATCTTCCTGGAACAGGGATCGAACCTGCGTCCCCTCCATTGGCAGGCGGATTCTTAACCACTGTGACACCTAGGAAGCCCAGCTGACAGATTTTGAAAGCTGGGAACTCATGGACAATCTGAACAGTTGTTTTGCCTTGTGAAGTTGGTGAAGTTAACGTTTTTTAAAATCAGGTTTGAAAAATATTGTGATAAGGATAAAAGAGGAGCTCTTTACCAAGTAAATACCAAAATATAGTTATTGTGTTACTTTTACCCCAAGATCTTTGGAATAGCTTCCTCATGAAGTAATAAAGGAAGACTTGTATATACTTTACAAGTTTAACTGAAGGGTTGTTCTGAGGAAAAATTATTTCTTTTCCTCTAGTAAAAATTGCGTTCATATAATTATCTTGGGAAATGTGGTTTTGAGGCCAATAAAAGGGAGACCTTTTGCCTGTAGACTACCTCTTCTCTGTGTGATCTGGGGTTTGTCACTTGGGCATCAGAGCTGTTTTCCTACCCACCCTTCTCCACCTTCTGCCAGCTTCATCTCTTAGAGTCATTCCAGAGCTTGGGAAGACAACTGCTTCCCCTGGTGCCACGACCCCTCTCTTTGGTCTAGAGCTGAGTCCGAAAGATTGTTTTGGGAATTGATAGCAGACAGGCACTGCATAGCCTTCCCCTGGTCCCAGACGTCGGCCACCCCACCTTAGAAGTTGCACGAACACCTCCTCCACCAGGCCCCTTGCCCCATGGAGGCTCATGAATTAAAGCCTACAGGCTCCCCGCTCTCCCAGTCCCTGCCTTGCCCAGAAGTGCCTGCGTTTCAGTTGGGAGGTAGGTGCACGCATGACTCACTTTTGGATAAAGTACTCTGCTGAAAAGGAGGACAAGACCCAACAGAGCCTATAAGCTTTTGTCATGTAATGTGTGAGGTACGGGGAGGCAATGGGTGAGCTTAGAGCAGGAGGCCTTGTGTGGACTCTTCCGTGGGGCAGCCTGGCATCTGGATTACATACAGCTCAGCGATCACACTCTTTACAACTTTCTGAGCCTCACTTTCTTTATCTGTGAAGCAGAGATAATAATACCTGCTCACATGGTTGTTGTGAGGATTAAATGCAATCGTATGCATAAAATACTTTGCATACTTCCTGACATATTAGGAATCACAAAAGAGCACCTCCAGACTTTCCCACTGACACTTGTCAGTTGCCCCCACTGTCGGCAGTACCTTATGTTGGTGCTGCTACCCCAGGAGTGCATTTCTGTGCAGTCCCATGTTGTGTCAAGTAGAACAGAATCAGTGCATGTTTGTAGGAAACAGCTCCAAGAAACCCTACAAGGCACGATTTGAGAGATACTGATAATAACGCATGAGCTCACGGTATGTGTGCTCACAGGATCGGTTATATACAAAAGCTGAGGCAGGTCCCAGTAAGAATTCGAAACCTGCCAGGTGAAGATAGGATGATCTGGCTCCATCGTTTGTCTAAATGATGACCAAGAAAAGGTTCTGCAGCCACAGGTTCAGTCCTGAGTGTCAGGTTGGACATGGCCTGGTGGACTCCTCACGTACGCACTGGTCATTGAGAAACAGAAGCACAGGCGTATGTGATCCCTGCTCTTCTCCACTGACGGGTTTAGGGGGCAGAGCTGACTCTGGGGAAAAGTGTGGAGTGGGTGTCATGCTCCTTTGGTGTCCTTGGCCTCATTGTTGCTTCCTCCCTACTTTTAGTGACTCTTCTAAGGCAACAGATACCCAGTGTCCTCCTCTTTCTCTCCATTAAATCCTGTGCTCAGAATTAGATGCTGCAGCACACGTGAGGGATGTCGTACTGGCTCATGGTGCCTGTGGCTTTTCGATGCCCTGCTTGCCTTTACTCCCCCTCCATCAGTTTCTGGTCACAGCCTGGTATCTGGACCCCAGGGGTGGGCAGAGGACCCACCTGGACTCTCAGAGCACCTTACCCTTTGGCCAGTGTCTCCAGGTGATAGTTGACATATGGACCCCAAAGTCAAGCTAAGCCTCAGAGCCCTTCCGAAGATGCTTGAGACTAGGGAAGGTCCTTCTGTCTTCCATCTGTGAAGTTAGAAACACTAGGGCCTTGTCCTGCTCTGTGGAGAAAGCCTGTATGCCAAAGGGGAGCCCAGGGCCAAGCCAAACCAAAATGAGGGCTAGAGCAAGGCTGGTCCCCCAAGGCCCCAGAACTAGCCTGTCCATGTAGCTTTAGTTCTTCCTGTTTGTGAGCTACCCCCAGTGTCCTTTCAATAACCTCTTTTGTGTTTTAATCAGATTGCATTGCATTTTTGCCGCTTCTCTCTGGAAAAATTCTGTGTGCTTTAACCAACTCCAAGGTGTTCCTCCCTGAGGTGAATTTCTTAAAGTCACTATTAAGTATCTAAACACAGGAGAGTCTGTAAGGTGTTTTTCTTTGAAGTATCCACTCTAACAAATGACACTGAGGAATTAAGTAGGAAATTAAATTCATTGTAAGATTATTGGTCTGTATAATACCTCTTTTGGTCTAAAATGCTCAAAGTAGTGGGCAGCTATGATAAAGTCACTTTATTTTTGAAAGAGCAAAGACAATGTAATTTAATTTTAGACCATTCCAGACTGAGTTCGAGTCAACATGCAGACAACTGGAAATCTGCCAGAAATTAAATACTGATTATTGGGTCTCCCAACTTTAGGTTATGACCCAAGTTAGGGTCACTGTGGTTATCCCAAAGGGTTGCAAGATTGTTTTAAAGAAACCCCAAATGTTATCTTTACCTCTGAGCTCTGTATTTATTGGGTTGGGGGTGGGGAAAACTTCTTAATGGAGAGGAACTCTAGGGAAGAAAGTTAGCTACAGAGAAGGCAGACCACGGGCAACAACACTGCCAGAGCCCTAGTCAGGGGTGGTGTTCACATACAGTGTGTACCTGGGACAGGAGTTTATGTATGCTCCGTTGATTTGCAGCAGGGTAGAAAAACAGGTTTCTTCTTATATGAAGATTCTTGACAGATAATGAAGACTACTTGGAGAATTGTAAGTAGAAAGAGTCTGAGGTTAAATGTAGGCTCAGTGGGTGGGCCATGATTATTCATTAGTGATGTCTGCCTTTGGCACAGGAGTGGATTCTAGTGCTACTACATGGGTCAGGTATTTCCCATCCCCAGTTCAGATTCTCAGCAGCAGAGTGAGTAAAAAATTCCACCCCATCACAGCAGGGCCATACTTGATGAGTACCTACTAGTTATTCAGAATTGGGCAATGAGCTACTCCTACCAGCCTACATGCAGATCTGATCAGAACTCAAGGGGAGCAGTCAGCAGAGCTATTGAAGGTCTGTGCATTGCTAGCTGTTGGCAAATATTGAGTTTAGATAACTCTCCCTGTAGAGGATAGAACATTTTGAAAAACCTCCAGTGTAGGCTGGTGAGAAAAAACTGTAGAATAAGGGAAAGGGACCAACGTCTTGAAGACTAAAAAAATTATCTACTACAGATTCGGAAAGAAATTTTTAGAAAGATGATAAGGCTCCAGCAACAGGTTTAAAAACAAACAAAACAGAAACAAAACATGGACTCAAATGAAACAACACTGGGGACTTCCCTGGCGGTCCAGTGGTTAAGACTTTGACTTCCAGTGCAAGGGGTGCGGGTTTGATCCCTGGTCGGGGAGGTGGGATCCCACGTCTGGCAGCCAAAAAAACAATACATAAAAAAAACAGAAGCAATATTGTAAACAAATTCAATAAAGACTTTATAAATGGTCCACATCAAAAAAAAAAAAATCTTTGAAATAACACTGAAAGGAGAGATCAGGCTGAGATGAAAAGACAATGGAAGAAGGTGAAATTTACATATCTATTTTCTATAGGTTTTTTTTGTTCTTTTTCTTCCTTCTTTTAGCTGAATGGTTGGTTCTTTTGTTTTCAGTATCCGTTATCTTCTAGTACAGGTAGTTAAGATGATAAACTTTTCTCCAAGTACCAACTTGGCTGCCTCCCATAACTTTTGATATGCCACACTGAAAGTAGTCTGGGATTTTAGGTATTCACCTTATACAAAAGGAAGTGTTAAAAGATTTACTAAGTGAAGTTTTGTTTTGTTTTGCTATCTTTTGACTGTTACTTTCTAGTTTTATTACATTGTGATCAGAGGGTAAACACTCTATGATTGTTACTTTTTATAATTTATGGAGTTTTTCCCCTTGAGGACTGTTGCATCATTTTTTGCAAATATTCTATACATTTTTACTTATGATTGCCTTACATGATCTGTTGGTTAGGCTAAAGTTTTCCAATATGACATTGAATTTGTCAATATCTCCTTATTCTTCTAACAATTTTTACTTTATATATTACTATTTAGGTGTGTAAAGATTCATTAAAAGATGTCTACCTTTTGTTGATGCATTTTCCCTTTGTCATGTTTAATATTTTTATTTTGAGTTATATTTTTGGAATACTAGTATTATCACATCTAGTTCTTTTTTGAAAACATTTATTTGTTATATTATGTCCATCTCTGAATAATGCTTCTGACTAATTTTATTTTAAATGCATCTCTTTTAAACATCAATATAGGTTAAAAAAATTTTTTTTGCCCAGTCTTTGTCTCTTTCAAAAGGAGGAAATTTATAATTTTTCTATTACGGAAAACTTCAAGCAAACACAAAAGAGGAGAACAATAAATGTCACTCTGCTTCTAAAATAATCGATTTTCACTGATTTGGAGTATTCTGAAGCAAGATTTTATTTTATGTTTTTAGATTTGGAAGAACTGACAATATTTTTATTACAGATGGGAATGACCCAGGAGAAAGAAAGAATTTTGATGCTAATGTTAAAAGTATTTTATTATGCCTCTATTTAGGCATAATTTCCTGACAACTGCTTGAAGTCTTATGAATACATTGTTAGGTTTCCTTATGAGGTTTCTTTATTTATTGCTTTTTCCTTGTATCCCATATTTTCCTCTTTTCTTGGATTTGTGCCTTAGATTTGTATTTTACTTTTCTAGAAGATATCTTCTAATGATCCTAACAGAAAGAGTTCTTAAGATTGATAAATTCTCAGTGAATAATATTTCAATAAAATTCCAGTTCAAGATAATTTCTCCCTCTGAACTTTTTAGTTATTGCTTTTTTTATCTTCTTGTATCTGGGGTTACTTCTATTGTAGGTAAATAGTTATTCTTTTCTATTTTTGAGCGTCCAATAATTTATTTATAAGCAAAGTTGTTTGAAATATATTAAAGCAACAGAGAGATGTTCTCAGGTAGTGAGAGCTCAGAGATTTATAGCACCCATCTATGCAATTTTAAATATTTACTTGAAGATGTGCATCAGCCAACTTAGGCATGAATTAAGGGGATTCAGGACCTATGGATTTCTGTCCTCACTGAGTTTTAACCCCTCCCCTCCTCCAATTAAGCCTCTACCTGGATATTTGTTGTCAGATCAATTTGCTCTTGCAGGGAGAGCTTCATCCCATTGTGTCTCAAGTGAACATTTTCCTTTTACCTTTGTTCTTCTCCTACTTGGGAGGAACATGTCTTACAATTGCTGTCTCTCACCCTTGAAATTCAGAAGAAATTTCTTTTCTTTCTTAATGATCGCATAAAGCAAGAATAAAGCCATTCCGCTCTAGTGGTAACAAACAATGGCTAAATATTTTGCCTAAAGAGAGATGGAAAGAGACAAAACTCCATGCCACTAGCTCCTTCCATCATAGTTTCTCTCTTCCCACTTATGGCTTTATTTTTCTTCCTTCCACTTCCTTCTAGCTTGAAGTAAGTTAATGCCCCTTCTATCTGTCTTTTGTTGAAGAATTTGTTGTTTTCAATTTGCTGACACTAAAAACTATTTGAAAACAAAGGAAAGGCTAAAGTTATAAATTCAGTTTCTGGTATTGAGAATGTGAACAATTAAAAAAGAAAACACTGTCTGGATTTGTTTTTAATGAGATAGATACAGTTTCAACTTCCTTCCTAGTAGAATACCAGTAGGAGACAGAATTGAGAGCCACAAAATAAGGCCTCAAGCCGAGAATAACAATGATTTTGTTCTGTTGTCCACTCCATCCTCAGTGCTGCCGATTCCAGGATCTATTCTGCTATTTTCATAATACTTGAAATGATTTCACATCTGCAAGTAATTAGTTGCAAAATAATCTATCTTGGGACTGTGGGCTCGAGAAGGGTTAGGTAATAGGAGTTCCAACTCTGGTGTAACAATGTGTAAATCACGTATTCCTTCTGTTTTTGCCGACATATACAGCAAATATGTTACATGGGTATAGGCTGTTCCTGCGAAACTGTAAACATAGCCCTTTGTTTGAGAAGCTCATTATCCATGAGAACAGCACCAACTTCACATTTATATCTTATCTCACATTTTACAAAGCTCTCGCCTAACATTATCTTAATTCTTTTTCCCAACAACCCTGAGAGATAGGAGAGGAGAAGGGTTCTGTCTGATACATGAGGCATCTGGCTGTTCAGCTACTAGACAGTAGGCGATGTGATTTGTTTTGTTGGGATTTTGCAAACATTTTATTAACAGTTCATTACTGTAATAACACATTTACAGAGGAGTGCAGAAAATCATAACAGCATGGCTCAATTAATTATCAAAGAGAATACACTCATGTAACCAGTTCCCAGATCAAGAAACAAAACAATATCAAGACCTCTGTACTCTCTTCCAAGTCACCCGCCCCTAAGGGTAACTGCCATTCTGACTCCTAAAGAGGTTACAAGTTTATCTGAATTGGTTTTCTGTGGCATGTGAACAAGGACCCTGCAATTTATGGATGTATTGTACATGTGTGCTTGACATATTTAGGAATACATCTTTTCATGATGAAATGCCATGCATGAGGAAATAATAGAGGAATGGGATGGTCCAACCTGAAGAAGGTTCATATGAATTGGGACTTAATAGCTCCATTGTATGAAGGAAGAATACCCGGAATATTATAAGAAGCTTTCTCCATTTCTATCAAGAACCGACAGAAGCTCAGTTTACATAGAAAGAGAAAAATACCTTTCACTCAGAAGTTTATGGACAAGAAAGAATCTATTTCCTTCTATGCATATTTTAAATTTTAGGCTGTAAGTGCTAACTCTGAGATGACTGGTTCAGTCTTAACCAGCAGCAAGGAATGGACAAAGTCATTTTTCAAGAGGCTTTCCTTTCCCTCCTGATGTTTAGCTGAACATTTCTACCAATTTCTATGGGAAGATCAGCACTGTGTTCTTTTAAGGGAAATGATGTTTTACTGGAACATCAACTCCCTCCCAAGAGAGGGAGGCAGTGCCTAATTTGCCTCCCTCTCTTGGAGGTAAAATTGTCCCAAGAGATGAAGTCTTTGCTTGTGTGTGTGTTGCATCTCCTTCAGATGGCAGAGCCAAAGACTGACAGTAATTGTTCCAGCTGGTATCCTTCATCAGATGAATTTTGGAAGCTTCCCCTCCCATGTTCTCACCACTGTTCTGTCCTTTTTCTCCACCATTATGAGAATCAGAAGCCAGCGGGTAAGAGTGACTTGTCTGAAATGGTTTGGGGCTCATGCACACGGAAGAATATAGACTAAGACTGCTCCCAGGTTTAGCGCTGCCTTGAAATGGAATCCTTCTAGACTTTGTTTAGCAAGGGCTGTGTTGATGTGGCCTCCATTAGAAAAGACCTGCTTTCTCTTTGGAGTTTGTGTGCATCCCTCTATTTTACCCCCAGACCCGCTGAGCTCAGAGCAGAGGAATGTTTACATGAAAAGAGACTGCCAAGGTTTTAAATTGCATCCATTAAGAAACAAATTACCCCCTTAATCGTTTTTTGTTTCATTCTCCAAAGATTAAAATGCTTTTAATTTAATAAAGTTTTGGAAAATAGGTAAGTTTATGATTTTACAAAAATGCATTCAGAGAAGTAAGAACATACAGGGAACCCTAGAGGATATTGAGAATGACCTATTTAGGTCTCATTCATCTCATTTCTGAGATACAAGGACACTGCCCACTTTTGGCTATCCAATCTGTTTTAGAAGCATTTGGACTATTTTCTTTCCCCTATCAAATCAGTTAAGTCAGACTATAGGTCACAATCTTAAAAAAAAAAAAAGAGCTGACATTTCTCCCCTTTAAAAAACTCTTCTCTAGACAAGTGCCTGCTTAGAAAGAAATACTACTTTTCTTCAGTTTTTCACCGTTATCCTACAGATACATGAAAATGTAGATCATAAATAAAATCTGCATTATGGGTTACAAGATCTGTTCTGAAATGGATGAACATAAGGATAAGAACATATTTACTACTCTTATTTAGTTACAAATAAATACTGTAATTAATCTTTCAGAAGTTTAGAACAGAGCATAGCAGGTCTGGATGCCAGGGTTAACCTAATAGTTCTTTGTTTGTAGATTCCAGGGTATGGCTCGTTACTAATCTGAAAACATAACAGAGAATTTGTGAAAAAGTAAATGTTCACATTGTAATAATCATTTCAGCCAGATGTTCTAAATGATTTTTCAAGAAGCCATTGTTTAACCACTATGAAATAATGGTCACTTATCTCCAAAGGGAATATTTAAAATGCAAACTTCTCCTATTATCACAAGGTGCTCTAGATGGAATATGTGTATCCCCCTTGAAAACTTAACTCCCAATGTGATGGCATTAGGAGGTGGAGCCTTTGGGAGGTGATTAGATCATGAGGGTGGAGCCCTCATGAATGGGATTAATGGCCTTATAAAAGAGGCCTGAGAAAGCTCCCTTGCTCTTTCCACTATGTGAGGCTATAGCTAGACGTTGTCATCTGTAAATCAGAAGTTGGGTTGTCACCAGACACTGAATCTGCTAGCACTTTGATCTTGGGCTTGCAGCCTCCAGAGGAAAAAAAAAAAAAGTTTATTGTTTATAAGCTACCCAGTCTGTGGTATTCTGTTATAGTAGCCCTAATGGACTAAGACACAAGGTATACATATAAATGTAGAGAATTTCCATTTAAATAGTAGTATGTAGGTCAACCCATTCCTGAATGAGAGTACCTGGATATTATACCTTAGATCATTCATACTCCTGCATACCTAAAGAGGAAAAGGAAGATTTAAACTTAAAAAAAAGTATATTTATAATGATGGAAAAAATGTTCACATATTGAGGTATGGGGAATCATTCTGGTTTGTACATGATTTGGATTGAAATTTATGCTCACTAGAACAACCTTTCCGTCAAACATGCATTGTACATCTGCTTTAACAGTTAATGAAAAAGATGCATTTAAAAATTGAAATAGAGTAACTGTGGTTCAGGCATCCAAAACAGAGCTGGTGGATGTGATTTTAGACATGTTCCTACATCACTAGGAACTTGAATTTTCTGAACTGTATCAAACTCAAGGATACCACCAGCTGTTCTCAAAAGAATATCTGCTAGCAGCTGCCAGCTGCAACTTTATGGTCTCAAGGTCTCACCTGGTAACTATGTAACCATTTCAAACCCCAACAAATCCTTACTTCTTGGGAGCTCCAATCCTCATTCTTGACAAACAACTAATATAACTTTGTAGTTTTTGCCTATATAGGCCTCCTCCATTTTGTAGTCCAGTGGAATACAATTCAAGTGCTTCTTGAATCTGTCTCCTGGGCTATTGCCCTCAGTTTGGCTCAAACAAAACTGTTTTCTATTCCTATTATAAATTGTTTATTGATTATTTCCATCAACATTTTATAACCATTTGAATGATAAAAGTTAATTATTTAACTGAAATTTTTAAAAAATATAGAAAATAACTAAAGTAACTAAATCTCCTTAGCCTAATGACAATTGCTATAAAGGAAAAAACACTTTTTATTGAAGTGTGACTCACAGAAAAATTAAATCGTACATTTACAGCTCTAAGAGTTTCAAGTACACACTGAACATTCTCAATGGTAGATTATATGAAAATTAAATCGTACATTTACAGCTCTAAGAGTTTCAAGTACACACTGAACATTCTCAATGGTAGATTATATGATAGGAGACAATACAAGTCCTAACAAATCTAAGAAGATTAAAATCATTCTAAATATCTTTTCCAACCATAATATCATGAAACTGGAAATCAACAACATGAGAAAAACTGGAAAATCTACAAATGTGTGGAAACTACACTCCTAAACAACCAATGGGTCAAAGTAATCAAAATAAAATAAAAAATATCTCAAAACAAATGAAAATAGAGACACAACTAAATAGACTCTATGGGACACTGCAAAAGCAATTCTGAGAGGGAAGTTTATAGTGATAAATGCATATCTTGAGAAATTAGAAAGATTGAAAACAACCTAAGTTTACACCTCAAGGATCTGGAAAAAAAAGGGAAAATTAAGCCCAAAATAGTAAAAGAGTGGAAATAATAAAGATCAGAGTGGAAATAAATGAGATGGAGACCAGGAAAAAAAAAAAACCAATGACACTAAGAGCTGGGTTTTGGAAATAATAAACAAAATTGACCAAACTCCAGTGAGACTAAGGAAAAAAAGACTCAAATAAATAAAATCAGAAATTAAAGAGGAGAAATAATAACTGACACTAATAATTTACAGAACCATACAACCTACCAAAACTAAACCAGGAAGAAATAGTAAGTCGGAACAGACCAATAACAAGTAAGGAGATTGAACCAGTAATCAAAAATCTCTCAACACAGAAAACCCCATGACCATATGGCTTCATGGGTAAGTTCTACCAAACATTTAAAGAAGAATTAATGCCAATCCGTCTAAAACATTTCCAAAAAATCGAAGAGGAGGGAACAATTCCAAACTCATTCAATGAAGCCATAATTATCCTGATACCAAAGCCAGATAAGGACACTACAAGAAAACTATAGATCAATATCCCTGATGACCATAAATGCAAAAATTCTCAACAAATGTTAGCAAACCAAATTCAGGAACTTATTCAAAGGATTGTATACCATGACCACAAAGGATTTATTCCTGGAATGCAAGGATGAGTCAATATACACAAATCAATAAATATGATACCACGTTAATAGAACAAAAGATAAAAGTCATATGATCAACAGATGCAGAAAAAGCATTTGAGAAAATATAACCACTTCATGATAGAAATCCTTAATAGATTGGGTATAGAAGGAGCACACTGCAACACACAAAAAAAAGGCCATGTGTGGCAAACCCACAGCTAACATTATACTCAAACTGAAAGCTTTTCCTCTAAGATCAGGATCAGGAACAAGACAAGGGTGCTCACTCTCTTCACTCTTATTCAACATAGTTCTAGCCAGAGCAACTGTGTAAGACAAAGAAATAAAAGGCATCTAAATGAGAAATGATGAAGTAAAATTATTGCAATTTGCTGATGATATGACCTCATATATTGAAAATCCCAAAGACTCAACTAAAAATCTGTGGCATCTAATAAATAAATTCAGTAAAGTTGCAGGATATAAAATCAATATACAGAAATCAGTTATTTTTCGATACACTAATAATGAAACTTCTGAAAAAAAATTTAAAAAGTGATCCCATTCATGATAGCATCAAAAACAATAAAATACCTAGGAATAAATTTAACTAAGGAAGTGAAAGAGCTGTACAATGAAACTATAAGACTTTGCTGAAAGAAATCAAAGAAGACACAAGCAAATGGAAGGACACTCTGTGCTCATGGATTAGAAGGGTTGATGTTGTTAAAATGTCCATGCTACTTAAACTATCTATAGATTCAATGCAATCTCTGTCAAAATTCCAATGGCATTTTTCATAGAAATAGAAAAAATATTCAAAAATTTGTATGGAACCACAAAACACCCAGAGTAGCCAAAGCAATCATGAGAAAGGAGAAACAATTGGAGACATCACACTTTCTGATTTCATACTATACTATAAATCTATAGTAATTAAAACAGTATGGTACTGGCATAAAAATAGACACATAGAACATAGTAGTGAGCTCAGAATTAAACCTCCTCTATACAGTCTACTATATTTGATAAGGTAGCATGAACATCTAGTGGGGAAAGGATAATCTCTTCAACAAATGGTGTAGGGAAAACTAGATAACCACATACAGAAACATGAACTTGGATCCCTATATTACACCACCCACAAAAATTAACTCAAAATGGATTAAAGATATACATACTTCCCGACTCTGTAAAACATCTAGAAGAAAACAGAAAAATCTCTTTGACATTGGTCTAGGCAATGATTTTTTTTTTTTTGGATATGACACCAAAAGTACAAACAACAAAAGAAAAAAAGTCAAGAAGTGGGGTTACACCAAACTTAAAAGCTTCTGTACATTCAAAAGAAGCAATCAATAAAATGAAAAGGCAACCTACAAAATGGGAGGAAATTTTACAACCATGTATCAGATAAGGAGTTAATATCCAAAATTTATAAAGAACTCATATAATAGTCAACAGACCAAACAATCCAATTAAAAAATGGTCAGAGAAACATTTTCAGGCATTTTTCCAAAGTAGACACCAATGGCCAACAGGTATGTGAATAGGTGCTCAATATCACTAATCATTAGGGAAATGCAAATCATAACTGTGGTTAAATATCACCTCACACTTATAACAAAGGCTATCATCAAAAAGACAAGAGATAACAAGTGTTGGTGAAGATATGGAGAAAAGAGAACCTTTGAGCACCGTGGGTGGGGTTGTAAGCTAGTTCAGCCACTATGAAGAATATTATAGAGGTTACTCAAAAAACTAAAAGTAGAACTCCCATACAACCCAGCAATCCCACTTCTGGATATATATCCAAAGGAAATGAAAACAGGTTATGGAGACATATGCATTCCCATGTTCATTGCAGCATTATTCCCAATAGCCAAGCTATGAAACAACCTAAATGTCCATCAGCAGGTGGAGGGAAGGGTAAAGCAGATGTAGTATATATACACAATGAAGTGCTATTCAGCTGTAAAAAGGAAATTCTTCCATTTGTAACAACATGGATGGAATTTCAGGACATTATGGTGAGATAAGACAAACAGAAAAAGACAAATCCTATATGATGTGTCTTATATGTAGAATCTAAAAAAAACATCATAAAAGCAGAGAGTAGAATGGTGGTTACCATGGTCTGAGGTGGGGAAAGATGTTGTTTAAGGGTACATACTTGCAACTAGTAAATAAATAAGTCCTGGACATCTAATACACAGTACAATAATATAGGCAGCAAAACAGCATCATGAACACTGAACTTTTTAAGAGACTAAATTTTTTTTTTTATTATTTTATTTTATTTTTTGGGGGGTACACCAGGTTCAATCAACTGTTTTTATACACATATCCCCATATTCCTTCCCTTCCTTGACGCCCCCCCCTCGAGTCCCCCCCACCCTCCCTGCCCCAGTCCTCTAAGGCATCTTCCATCCTCGAGTTGGACTCCCTTTGTTATACAACAACTTCCCACTGACTATTTTACAGTTGGTAGTATATATATGTCTGTGCTACTCTCTTGCTTCTTCTCAGTTTCCCCTTCACCCCCCGCCCCCTCCCATACCTCGAGTTCTCCAGTCCATTCTCTGTATCTGCTTCCTTGTTCTTGTCACTGAGTTCATCAGTACCATTTTTAGATTCCGTATATGTGAGTTAGCATACAATATTTGTCCTTCTCTTTCTGACTTACTTCACTATGTATGACAGATTGTAGTTCTATCCACCTCATTACATATAGCTCCATCTCATCCCTTTTTATAGCTGAGAGACTAAATTTTTTTTTAATTTTATTGAAGTATAGTTGACTTACAATGTTGTGTTACTTCCTGCTGTACAACAAAGTGATTCTGTTATACATATATATATTCTTTTTCATATTCTCTTACATTATGGTTTATCACAGGATTTTTAATATAGTCCCCTGTGCTATACAGTAGGACCTCATTGTTTATCCATCCTATATATAATAGTTTGCATCTGCTAATCCCAAACTCCCAATACTTCCCTCCCCCAACCCGTGGCAACCACAAGTCTATTCTCCATGTCTGTGAGTCTGTTTCTGTTTCTTAGATACGTTCATTTGTGTCATATTTTAGATTTCACATGTAAGTGATATCATATGGTATTTGTCTTTAAGAGACTAAATTTTAATTGTTCCCGACACTAGAAGAAATGATAATTATGTGATGTGATAAAGGTGTTGGCTAACGCTACAATGGCAACCATACTGCTATATAAATGTTTCATATCAATATGTTGTATACCTTAAGCTTACACAATGTTGTATGTTAAATATATCTCAATTAAAAAAAAGATTTTAAATTTCCCAATGAAAGGTCATTTATTTTAACAAATTTATTATTAATTTATATTTTTACTACATTGTAATAATGTATGTTTCTGTTATTTCCCTTTCATGGAATTTATTGAGGCTTTCTTTGTGAACTAACGTATCATTGATTTTTGTGAATGTTCCATGTATATTCTACATTACTATTTTGTTTATGTCTTTTATATCCTTATGTTTTATATGCTTGACCTTAGTTTATTCCTTCTTTCCTCAAATCTCTTAAAGTTGCTGAACTACTACTGTCTTGTTTTGTACTATTACTATTGAGAAATTTGATGCCAAACTGATTTTCTTTCCTTTGTGAGTGACTTGGTCATTTTGCTTGGAGGCCCAGAGGATTTTTTTTTTTCTTTTTCTTTAAAAGTCTTACTTAAAAAAAAAAGTCTTACTAAGATACATCTTGAAGTTGACCATTCTGGGTCAGTCTTATTAGATTTTTGAGTTTAAAAATTTTTGAGTTTAAAAATTTCTGAATCAGGCTTCAAATGCTTATTTAAGAATAAGCATTTTGGGGTGTTGACATTTTCTTCTGCTTTGTTATTGTTCTGGGAGCAAGAATATTCATGAGCCAAAAGGTTTTGATTGTTATGTTCCATTTTCTTCTTACACTCACTTTGTATGGATATTGTGCTGTTTACTCTTCATTTTAAGACGTTTTGTTTTCTTGGACCAGAATAACTGCCACATGTAGATAAAAGTGTGGAGGTAAGGAGGTGAGGGTTTGGGTCTATATGACATTTCTTAATTCAACAACTTCCTCTTTTGTTTGTTTGTGAAGTATAGTTTCTTTAAAAAGCTGCCCCCTTTTGGGGGTGGTGGTGGTATATCTTCTGATTTTGTGATCCTCTTGTTTTTGAAGTACTCATAATTTCCAGTTCTTGATTATTTTTCTTCACCACCAAGTATCTGAAGGATACTCTTTCCAAGTTACCCCTTCTCCTCCAGAACTGGTGCTTTCCCAAGATTTGCACCTGTGTGCTTGAAGACTTTCACCCTCCTTCTTTCTGATTTGTCGGTAATCAAAAAGATAATAATCTACCACATCTTATACCTACCACATCTCATTCCCATTTAGGGGGAGACATTCTCTTTCTGGGAGTCATTGTATCTTTTTCCACACCTAGGTCTACTTTCCTTTCCTCTTTTCTGAACTGGTTTTTCTAAATTTGTTCATTTATTTACCTATTCAGACAATTTGAAATTTGTAGTATTCTCTGTCTCATAGATGTGCTATAAGAATGGGTTCTGGATGGTTTGACTTGCTCTTTTTGTTAATCTGTATGCTTTTCTGGGATATTTATGGAGGGATTCAGAGTATAGAATATTTATTTCCTTTGCATTTTTCCCTCTCCATCTTTTGTCTGTGCGTAGTTTTACATATTTGTCATCACAGGTCTATTCAATTTTGCTTCTTTTTAACTTAACAGTATCATTTTTAATTTCCCCAATTTCTTTCATAATCCTATAGATGCTATCTTGTTTGTGAATAGGGCCATTATATTTTGCCAAGTGGATATGTCATGCTATATTTTATTACTTTTCTATTGTTGGATGTTTACATTGGAAAAGGAAGGTTACAAGTGTGTTTGGCATCAATAAATTTAAGCTCAGGCCATTTTGAGGGATGAATACTTGGCCCAGAATAAGCATGTCATAAATCTTTGTAGAATCAATGATTCAGAAGAAAAATAAAACTGGACAGAACTACCCAAATAGGAAGAAAACTGAAGTGTCCTTTAAAATGTCCAATGAAAATATGTAAATCTCATATTCTACAGGAATTTCATTAACTGTTTAGGACTTCACTTAGGGGCACACCAGAAATAAGTGTTCTGAGAATGTCAGGGTAAATAAACTTGATAATGAAGTTAGGATTTTGGTAGAGTCAAATGCAACAACCGTGTCTTAGAGTGAAGGTCATGAAAAAGTGCTTCAGTCTGAGGATAAGTTTTATTCAGGGTGACTCCTGGGGATAAGTAACCATGTGACCTTGTCATTTTGCTCCTTCTCCTTTGCATGGGTGGTGATGATTAAACCAGGGAAATGAATGAGGCTTGCAGCTCTGGATGTGGTCAGTCTCCATAAATCATTTCTTCCATTGTCTGAATACATTTGGGCATCCACAGTAGTTTATTTCCAAAGTATATAAAGAAGCAGAGGCCAAGGGTGTAATCTTGGAGCTGTTTAAATAGAGTGGTTCCAGTCAAGACAAGCAGCTGTTCCCAATTATTAGTCCATATATTCTAGGTGCCAGGGAAAACCCACAAGGGTGTCACTAAATTGAATTTTAAAGTGACCTCCTGTTCAGATGAAAATCTCCTAGCTGTTGTTTTTTTCCCCAAAGACTGATCTCCTATTGAACAAGTTAGCAACACTCTTGTTATGAATGAATCATTGCTACTGACTATAGAGGAAATCTGAATTATTCCAGAGGGCTTCCAAGGAATGAGAATTTACCTTCCAGCAGTCCTTCGTAGATGCTGTTAGGTTAAAAGCCTAAACACAGGACAAGCAGGAAATCTGCAAAAAGTGCAAACTCTAATGATGGGGGGTGGTTGTAATATTTTATTTTATTTTATTTTTTCAAAAATAAATAAATAAATTTATTTAAAAAAAAAAGAATTAAAAAGTATTCTTCCTGTCTTAATTCCTGGTGATCTCAATACACATAAAATTATACCGTGATCTCTCCATTTCTCGAACTCTTTTCCTCCAGTGACTTTTGTCCTCTACTCTTCTTTACCTATTCACTTCCCTGCCCTAGGTCTTATATTACTACTAGGTGCAAGCTCTCTATTATTTCAGTTGTGTGTATCTGCTTCTCTATCACTTTTTCTAGCTTGCTCCTTTTCTAACACCTTAATAACAGCCCCTCTGGGACTTTTAAGCTATTGCTCCTTCCAGCTTTTCACTGTCTCTCAGCTTTTGACTTTCTATCTCCCACTTACCCAGCCTGAATTCCATGGTCCGTAAATACAATGCTGTCTTTCCCACACCCTCACATCCTGGTCCCTCTCTCACTTCACTGTACTGGCTCTAATTCTTGCCACTATTCCTCTGATCTACCCTTGACTACTTTACACCATCTTATCTTTCCTTAAATCTCTGACACGTGCTCCTACATCACCATGTTTAGCTGATGACTTCAATTTCTTTTTAATTATGAAGTTAAAAGCATCTGTAATCAGATATAGATAACAGACTTGTGGTTGCCAAGGGAGAGGGATAGATTGGGGGTCTGGGATTAGCAGATGCAAACTATTATATAGAATGGCTAAACAACAAGCTCCTACTGTATAACACAGGGAACTATATTCAATATCCTATAATAAACCACAATGGAAAAGAATATGAAAAAAATATATATGTATAACTGAATCACTTTGCTGTACAGCAGAAATTAACACAACATTGTAAATCAACTACCCTTCAATTAAAATAAATTTTAAAAATTTATTTTTAATAATTTAAAATAAATTTTAAAACTTTTAGTTAAATTTATTTTTAAAAATAATTTTAAAATTATTTTTTAATAAGTTTAAAATAAATTTTTTAAAAAATCCATCCTTTTATTAAAGATCTGCTCTGTCCAATATAGTAGCCACTAACCACACATGGCTAGTGAGCACTTGAAATGTAATGAGAGAAATGTAATTCCTATTTTTATTTAATTTTAATTAATTTAAAAATTTAAACTGAAGCAAAGTAAGCATTAAACAACCCTGTTTTGGTAGGACAATATTTTCCATTTTAATGGTGGAAAATTTAGCATCCAAACTAAGATGTGCTGTAAGTGCAAAATACAAACCTATTTTGAAGATCTACTATGAAAAAGGAATGTAAATATCTCATATATCACGTTTATAGATTACATGTTGAAATAATATTTTTGATATACCTAAATAAGATAGTTTAATAAAAGTAACTTCATCTACTTTTTACTTTTTTTAATGTGGCTGCTTAGAAAATTTTCAGTTACATACGTGGTTGACATTTTTTACTTCTATTGGACCACACTATTACAGATTAACTGTTCATGTTCCTAAGACCAAACAATCGAACAGGAAACTCATCACCTCTTGCCTACCAAGGATACAGCTCCAGCAATTCTTCCCTCTCCTACATCATCCATTTTCCCCACTCTACAGAATCTTTCCCTTTAACACAAAAACATGCAGTTACTTGTCACGTTAAAATAAATAAAATAAAATAAAATAAATAAAATAAAATAAAACAAAACCAACACAAAACACCCAATCTTAACTCACCTCCTCTCCAGCTATTGACCCATTTTTCTGCTCCCCTTTGCAGCAAAATGTCTTTAAAGGATTTTATATTTGTAGCCTCCAATTTCTTCCCTCCTATTCTCTCTTGAACGCTTTCGCCTCCACCACGCCATCGAAACTGCTATGATCGAAGTCCCAACAATTTCCACTCTGCTAAACCCAACAGGCAATTCCCAGCCCTTCCTTTAATTGACTTTGAGCAGAGAGGTGCCCACTCCCTGCTCTGGGAGTGCTTCCAGGCCACCACGCTCTCCTCCCTCTCTCTGCTCCTTTCAAGTCTCCTTTGCTCGGCTCTCTTCTCTTAACATTGAATGCTCTGGGGCCTTATTCCTCAGACCCCTTCTCTCTCATAAATTGGAGTCAATCCGCAGCTTTCAATGCCAGTCAGCTCTAAGCTTACGAATACCAAATTTACATCTGCAGCTCGACCCTCTTCTGAATCAGGCCGGAGGAGGGAAGTGGGCAGAGGCAAAACCCTGGGACGGGTCTGCACTGGGCGCTACATGTGGCAGAACAGTGGGGGACCCGCGGGTTTGGAGGTTCAGAGGAAGGGGGGAGGAGGGTACAAAGGCGCGGGCCATACCCGACGGACGGTCCGCAGCAGAGAGCTGAGCATGGAAGCCGCCATGTTGTCCGCCGCCTGTAATATTTTAAACTTATGTAAGTTGTGTCAAAGCATGATTCCAAGGGGTGCCTGGTTCCTGACACACATCTTAACGGTCCCTGTAGGAATATGGGACTTGTGATCCATTTCTGAAACAGGTCTTTCTCTCTTTGGAGCTTATCACTGGTTACAGGAGCAACTTCTGCCAGAGCAGTCCCTAAAAAACATGAGCCCCTACAGATGACAAGGCACACTTTCAATTCAAAATCTTACCATGGAATGCCTCAGTATCCCTTCCGCCTAATTCCATAAACTCTAGTGTTAAAGAGCACAAGCTTTGGAATCACGTTGCCTGGGTTTGTCTTAGTTTCATCACTTACTGTGTAGTGTGACCTTAGGCAAGTTACTTAACCTTTCTTTTATTTTTATCCCCATTTTTGTATCTGTAGAATGGAGATAATAAACTTCCAACTTAATAGGAGTGTTGTGATAATTTAGTGAGGTTATCCATTTAGAGTGCTTGACGACTATAGCCAATTTCCTCCTCCTCCTCCCCTCCATTATCTTTGACTATTGTCATCCCTCTCAAGGGATATATACATGAAGTTAAAACACCGCTTTCGTTTATCTGACTCCCTGTATTGATGTTATCCATGTGCAGAACACGGATACTTAAATTATCCAAGGCCACCTATTTTCCTTTTCCTCCCTCTGCATGTGGAGAGATTACAGAGAGACATCTGAGCAGCTGTTTCACAAGTCACAAAGCTAAAGATGTGCTTTGTTGGGCTAGTAGAAATATCTGCTGAGGCCACTGGCTGAGGCAGGATGTCAACCCACACAGGTTTCAAAAGCGGCCGCAGGTCAGTGAAAGATTCCTCATTGTGAACATTTTCCCTTGGTGATTTTAAGAATTGAAGTTTGAGGAAAACGCATTTGATGAATGTCATTGTAAAACACAGAAGCCTATAACACAGTGCCTATAATTCTGTATGCCTCAGAGAGATATATCAATAGGATATTTATTTCACAAACATGAAAAAGGCCCATTTAATTAGTTGTCAGGGCTAGTGGCTTAAAGTACATATGAAAGCTCTTTGAACAGCAGCACAGAGAGTTTATTTAGTTGTTCTGTTTTACTGCAGTGAGGTGCCAAGTTGACTCCAGAGAAATCTTGCCACGTGGTGCCTAGGAGTCTAAGTCCTAAATTGAATGCCTGGGCTGCTCTGTCCTTCCCATGTCAAGAGTGAAAATGCAGCCTCAAGAGCAGCAGGCCTTTTATTTCACACAACTGAATTCTTAATAGTCGCTGTTTATGATTGTTTCTACATACAATTTTTATGACTTATTTTATGTCTACAAGCTTCCTAGATTATGTGTCCCTGAGTTCAATATTTCCCCTTTATTCTCTCAGACCTAACTGTATTTGATATGCTATCTTTTATTATGCAGAGACCCTTTGATCTCTGCAGAGGAAAGGCGCCATATAAATGCAGAAATCCATTATAATCATACCGAAGAGTGGCTTTATGGGTGAAGTCCAGCTTAGCGATGCTGTTGGAGGGAAGAGTGTGTGGAGCTGTGGAATGCCAACTCCAAGTTATGTATTCAGATAAAGGGGCTTGGTGGAGAAGTTTATTTTTTAAGTATGCTTTTTAGTGAGGTAAACACACAAACTTAAAAAACTGCACAAATCATAAGTGCTCAGGGTGATGAATTCAACACGGTGAATATACCCATGTAACTTGCACCCATGTCAAGAGCTAGAACATTGCATATCCCCTCATGCCCCTCTCATTCCCTACACCCCTACTGGTCACTTCCATTCTTTGTATCACCACAGCTTAGTTTTGCTTGATTTTGAACTTCACATAGATCAAATCACGCAAAATGTACTCTGCAGGGTCTGGCTTCTTGTTCTCAGCATAGTATTAGCAAGATTCATCTATGAAATGATTCTTCAGTTCTTTTTACTGTATAATTTTATTGCACGGCTTTTATTGTACAAATATACCATTATTTACCCATTGTACTATTGAACAGCATTGACTTGCTTCTGATTTTTTAGTATCACATGTAATGCTACTAAACATTCTTTCAGCTGTCTTCTGAAGAACATACATGTGTATCTATGTTAGCTGTGTACTTAGGAGTGGAATTCTTGGCTCATAAATTGTGCATGCATGTGCTTGGTTTTGGTAGATTTTACCAGAGTTTTTCCCAGTGGTTGTACCAATTTTCACTCCCTTAAGTGCTGTGTAAGGTCTCTGGTTGCTCCACACACTTACCAATATTGGCTTGGTCAGTTTTTGAAATTTTAGCTATTCTGTTGGGTGTGAAGTGGCATCTCATTGTGTTTTTAATGTTCACTTCCCCGATAACTAATAATGTTGGACACCTTTACATATGTTTATTCTCTTTTGTGAAGTGCCTGTTCAAGTGTTTTGTTTATCTTACTGTCAAGTTGCCTTTTTATGGATTTATGGGAGTTGTTTAATTTATTCTGGTTATGAGTTCTTGTCAGATAGGATGTATGTATTGCAAATATCTTCATCCATCCTTTGGCTTAGGTTTCACTTTTCTACTAGTGTTTTTTGATAACATCAGTTCTTAGTTTTAATGTATTTTAATTTATATATATTTTTAAAGGAAAAATTGTTTAATGCTTTTTTTTGACCTGTAAGAAATCTTTTCCTATGGAGCTATTCTTCTATGTATTTTTCCAGAAGAGTTATTGTTTTACATTTTATATGTGGATCTACAAACCATTTGGAATTGATTTTTTGTTTGTGGTTTAAGGTGGAGGTCAAGATACATGTTTCGTTTTGTTTTTTCCTATACAGAGTTGCAATTCTCCAACATCATTTTTTTTTAAAGTTCACACTTTCTCCACCAAAATTCACTTTTAAAACAAGTTCAAGGTTGAGATTTACAACAGGGAGATCACTCTCTTCTCATGCATAGGTTTTCAGACTGTTGTGCACAGGAATCATCATGAAATGTGTGTAAAACAGATTCCTAGGCTACATTCCCAGAGAGTCTGATTCACTGCAGATGATTCTCATGCCTGGAGATCTGGCCCACACTCTGAGGACTGGTGTTTCACTCAGACCACCCTGAGCTAATCAGACCCTGTATCTCTCTGCCTCATTTATCCAAGTATAAATTACTCTGTAGGGGGTGGATGGACAGAGGGGGTGATGACAGCCACCTTCCCCAATGAAGCCATGAAGAACTCAGTACTGTATGATGGGGAAAGTTATGCCTGCATTTGTACCTCCTATAGATTTCTGTGACAGGGAAGACCCAGTTAACAAGTCAATTTTTGGAAATTCTATTTATTCTAATGTTTTATTTGCTTAATATTCTCTCCTTTCATTAGTCATTCCTCAGTACCTATCAATTAATGATCATCGATTTGAATTTCACCAGGGCGTTCCACCAACTCCCTTGCCACCACTCGCTTGTACACCACTCTTGTACTCAACAAAGCTCACTGCAAAACAAATCCTTTGAAACAACTTGCTTGTCTCCTGATATAGCTTAACCCAGTGGTCTCATCCTTTTGTTAGGATTCATCACGTTCGATTGGTGTTTATTGAACACCTACTAGTTGCCAAGCATTGTCTTAGAATCAACTCTTTATTCTCAAGGTTTTTAGCGTCCCTAGTGGTGGTGGGGATACTGACCAGATTCTTAACAGATGAGTGCAATGAAGAGTGATCTATGCCACAGTCAGGGGCTGTGTAAGGTTACCCCTCACTGGGGGAGGTCAGAGAAGCCTTTAGTAATGGTGTTTGAGCTAGGTCTTGAAGAGTGTGTAGGAGTTCACCAGGGGATAAGTGGGTGAGGGTATTTCAGAGGAAAAAGACTTGAAACAACGTAGCATGGTTGAGGAACTGCATATAATCCCATGTATCCAACCTCTTCAGTAACTTGAAAGCCCATGGAAATTGGATGGCAGGAGAACTGTGCCATTGACTTTCAAACAAAAGCCAATCCAAAGGCTGAACAAAATTCCAATTTAAATTAGTGGAATCTGGGTTAAGGTAGCATGTGAGCCACAGATGTCCATGGTCCAGGAGGTCAAAATCCATCTCCCCTCAAAGCACAGGCAGGTAGACCAGCATGGAAGGGGAGACCTTGACAGTGAGTCTATTCCTCAATTGCTTAGTGCCTGCTGAAGATTTTCCTGGCCTGTCAGGTGACACCACCCAATGCTGAAGTGGGCTTCCATCCACCCTTACCCTCCTTTGCTAAAGATGTTCAAATAGGAGGGAAGGGAACATCCTTATTTATGGACAGAAGGAGCTTCCGATGACAGCCACCATTCCCGATGAAGTCATGAAGACCTCAGTGCTGTATGATGGGGAAGGATGTGGCTGCTTTCGTATCCTAGATAATAAAAAGGGGAAAACCCTGCTAATTTGGTGTAAAAATAATTCAAAGTCTTAAATATCCCAAACTGAAAGCAAACTCCAGAAAGACTAGTTTTGAAATTGGAGGTAATTAATTCCTCATGCAATGTGCTGAAATTCAACCCAGATATGCCTTTTTTGTTTCTTTCAGACAGTTTACAGTCCAGTGGAAAGTAAAACCATGCAATCCCTTGGTGTGGTACAGTTTTACTGTGTGTCTCTTTTTATTAGTTTGCTCATTTTGATTGTTTTTTACATGAACATGCATATAGTGAGTTCAGCTCCTCCTGCCCTTGAGATTTATGTTACCCCAGGGATGTCTCTTTCCTCTCTTGGGAATCAAATTGTTAGTGCATTTCTTGATAAAAGAAAAAGATCTTCAGACTACAGTGTTGAAGGTAAATGCTGACATATTTGAAACTCTGATTTTTTTTTGTTAAAAAAAAAAAAGCTGCTGCTTAGTGAGATTAGATTTAAAAGTCAGCAAAATAAGGTTCAAATTTCATACCCAGGGAATTTTAAGCCTCCATACTGCCTTGACCTTTTAGGGTCTTCTAAAACCCCCTTCTGCAGTCAAGTTGAAAATCTTTTTAATCCTAAATGTGTTGTTCATATTCCCAACTCTGTACGCTTGTTTCCTGCATTCTCTGAGCATAGCGTACCTTCACCATCACTTTCTTTTTGTTGGTGGGAATGTCTGCTACAACTCAGATACCCAAAAGGAAGTATAGCTTCTTTTTCTAGAACTATCTTGTACTCTGTCGGACCCTCTACCTTTCTAGGTAAGATTGGGTACTTCTAAGTACACAATCCACGTTAAGCCTTAGACCCAATCAATAATTTAAAGAATATCTGTAATTAAACCTGTCTTTGCGAATGATTGCTCTAATTTCCTCTCTAATTTCCATCCCATGTCTCCTGCTGTCTTTAGGGTGGTTGGGTGTGTGGAGTGGAGGCTGCATTTGCTCTCATGGGCTGGTCCCCCCATGGGCTGGTCCCCGGCTCCACATGCAGATGGTGCCTGGATCTACATGAGGGACCCGTGTCCCTTCCTGGCCCCAGTTGCGCTGTGGCTGCTGGCATCTAGAGGCAGCCTCTGTGTGTTTTTCTGGCCTCTTTCCCTGGTGTCTGTAGCTGATAAATGTGTCACCTAGTCTTTCTCAGATTAGCCAATGATGATTGGCCCCTCCCTGTTGACTAGAACTTCCCTTGGTCCTGCACCTGCTTTCTGACTCAGCTGCTCTGCTTAGGCTATGCCAGGAGGTCAGCATGTGCCCTGTGAGGTCCTGGGGCAGCCCTGCTGGTTTTCAGCAGTGTCTGATCCCCTTGGTCCTGCCAGAGCCTGTGGAGTAGACACCAGCCCTCTCTAACTAACTGCATGCTCTTCCCTCTTTGCTCTCCTGGTTTGCCCCCAGTTGGCAGGGATCTTGCATCACATTTTCTCCCTGATTTTCTCAAACAGGGAGGAAGACAAGGGCCCCTTCTGCCCTTGGTGTTTCCCACGACTAATCTGGCAGTGCCTCCCAAATTCTCATCTGGATAATGTTTCAAGTAAAATGGCTTCCTCTAGAAATTTCAGAGCTTGGTCACTGCTTATAATTAATCTTTTAAACACACTTGGAGGCAAAAGAGTAGTCACTTTTGGTGATGAAGTCTGGTGAATGAAGAACGGAGGATCCCCAAAGGTAAATCTGTGTGTCCTTTTACAGCTACTTGCTTATGTCTCTGCTCTGGATAATGTCTCAATCGTATCTGACTCTCCATTGTCTGGCCTAGTGTCTGACACTGCATAGATGTTCAATGAGATGATTTTGGAATTAAATTGGATTGTGAATTCCTTTTGGTGAGTGGTCCCTGCCTGGGTTGGCAAATAGATGCCAATAATCATCATTTTCTCGAAATTGTATAAAATTCATTATAAATGTCTCCAGAGACAGAGGGGGATCTTCTGACCCCTGAAGCCAGGCTCTGGTGTTGTTTTAACCCTCTAAACTCCCAGATTTTCTAATAAAACTCCCTAATATAAAAGCTGGAATTCCAGCCTTCATGAAGTACTGATACCCACATTTTAAGGAACACAAAAAAAGTAAGAAATTAGAAGTCCCCCATAGGGTGCTCGAGGTTTTTGATTTTATTTGAACATATTTGGTGGGAGAGAGGAATAAGAGTTTATGATCTGTGTACTTTCTGATTTCTTCTCCTTTGTTGTTGTGGATTTAATCTGATCACTTATAGAAAAAGTTCCAGAGAACCCTCCTAGGTGGAGAAATACCCAGTTTGAAAGCCAAGCCAAGGAGGTATCTAGATGATTTGAGCAGAAGGGTCCAGAGGCTCTGGGGAAATTACCTTTCTGCTGCTGGGTGGTAAGGCTAGGTGGAGGAGACACCCTGGAGATATGGAAGTGTTGGCTGATTAGCTGATTCACACATATTGTGAATGTGTCATGTGTGTGTGTGCCTGCCATTGTTTTAGGCTCTGAGGAAGAATTATCTTTAGGGAGAATGACCTTTTGAAAGGGTGAGGCAGCACAGGACGACAAGGGGTGCTGCCATGGGGAAAGGATGGAAACAGCTCCCAATGTTTGCCAAGAGGCCCACATTTTGAGCTTAGATCACCGTCAAGGTGTCATCTTGTGACATAGACGGCAAGAGACAAAGTGCATTGGTAACACCATGCACGTATCAGTTAAATGTTTATTTTGAGAGATTTCCTTCAGTTTTCTTCTCTGGCATTTTTTGTCAAGAGTATGTGCTCTTTTTATCCACCAGTTTCTTTTTGACTTGAGGTCATGGATGGTTTGTTTAGCGTTTTGAAGTTCAATCCTAGATAGAAAACCAATATTGAAATTGGAAATGGATCTAGAAGAATCCTTTTGAATCATACGTGTTTTATCACTTTTAAATTTGTGTTAGTTTCTAGTAAGGGAGCTGAAGCATGACTTATCATCATCACTGGGATTCCAGACTAGGCTTGGACATTCAAATAATGTTCAGAATTAATGAAATCTTCTCATAACAACGCTGTCTTCCTGACTGTTTATTTTAGGGGTATTTAATTTTTAAGAATGATGTTCTGTACTGACTTTATAGCATGTTAAGTGCTTTTAAATATGAACACTTTTATTCTTTTTCAGCATAGTATTTCAAAGTTTATAGTAAGCGAAGTTTTTAAACTTCCTATTTTTGTGTGCTTCAGCTTTTTATAACCATGGTGAAGAAAGAAAATATAAACATTTGTGTTCAACTCTCTTCCTGTATATTAGCATTAGTATAAATTCCCACATCATTTCCATTCAGAATTATAATTTTGATTAGAAACTCATATATATACAGCTTATGAACATATTAGCACTTTTTGAGGAAGAAAATGAAAATAGTAAGATGGAAAGATAGGAGCAAAATGATCAAATCTTTCTCATGAAGCAAGAACGTAGGTGGTCTACTTTGCCGCACTGTTGGTGCACTGATAAAAAGGAGTTGCTATTCATGAAATAGTAGATCTTTTGTATCCATTTCATCTTTATTATTTCAATTATCTAAATGCACATGGTAAATGACACTGATTCATGGGCTTGGTGTGGGCAGGAGTTCAAAGGCCTCATCAGCAAAAGAACCAGGAACAGAAATGGAAGAGCAGCCCCCCACACACATTTACTCTATAATAAATTAAGTTCATCAAGCAACTTCATAACTTTTATGGGGAGAAATGAGAAGACTCAATTAACATCATTATCTTCCTCCTTTGGCACTTGCTTTGAAGTGTGGCGAGGTTAGGGATTGGCTGGATGGAATAGAACTTGGTATAGCAAAGAGCTGGTGTTGAAGGCAAGCAGAGTTTCAGTGAAAAGCATAAATCACAATCACTTGAAGGGGTAAGAAGTAGAATCAGTTTATTTCAAGGTGGAATGATATGGGAAGGTTCTATGGAAGATTTTAGTTGCAAGTGTAGAGCCCTGAATCCCCTTTCCAGCTCTGCTGCAGGTTGGCGTAACTAGTCCGTTCCCCTCCGTGGGTCTCAGAAGATAGGGTTTGGCTATTTGGTATCTGTTGCCAGCTCAGGAAGGCTGTGTTAGCAGTAGATGTGGCCCATGATGGCACAGTGTGGTGAACTCAGCCTCAGATTTTATTTCCTCCCCAATTTTACCTAGCCTTGGGGAGCATCACAGGAGTCCTGTGTGTTAAATGTTAGTTCTGTTGGCACTTGGGGCCACAGTCACGTGCTGATTGGTTGTGGGGCAGTCAGGTACTGGCCCCTCGCCTAACTTCGACTTCCTGTCCTTTGGACCTATTACCTGTTCATGCGGAGGATATAGAGTCCAGTACGTTCAACTCCCTAGAAACAACATGAAACAATTTAACTATCAGTAAGCATCATCTGCCCTTGCGAGAGGTAGCATGGCAGAGTACTGACGTGGAACTGGTACTAGCATCATTTGATTGCCTACCTTCTAACAGACTTGAAAGTCTGCTACAAGACTTTTTTTTGCAAGAATTGTTAATATGAATTTACTAGCCAGATTGCCTGTTAAATTTCCTAATTATATTCAAAAAAATTTTTTTTGCCTTCAGTGTTTTTCTCCACTTTGTTTTATCGGTAATGTTTTGACTTAAATTATTTTGGCTTATGGAATATTCTTTGATGTTTTTAAGGTCCTTGGAAATGATTTAATCTGAACTCCCATCTACTGCCTGGGTCCTATACACAGGTCTGACAGTGAGATCCTCCAATCTGTTTGAAAAGCTCCAGTGAGAGGAATAGACTCACTCCTCAAGAGGTACACTGCTTTTTTTTTTAAAAAAGATTTTATTTTTTAGAGTAGTTTTGGCATTAGAGCAGAACTGAATGAAAGGTACAGATTTCCCATATACCCTGCCCCACAAATGCTTAGCCTCCACCTCTATCAATATCCCCCACCAGAGTGCTGCGTTTGTTACAAAGGATGAACCTACATTGACGCATCATGATCACCCCAAGTCCATAGTTTACCTTAGAGTTAACTCTTGGTGTTTACATCCAATGGGTTTGGACAAATGTATAATAACATATATTCACTATTGTAGTATCATATAGCGTGTTTTCATTGCCCTAAAAATCCTCTGTGCTCAATCTATTCATTCCTCCGTACTCTCTAGCCCCTGGCAACCACTGATCTTTTTATTGTCTCCAGTTTTGCCATTTCCAGAATATCTTATGGTTGGAATCATACTACTGCATGTAGCCTTTCAGATTGGCTTCTTTCACCTAGTAATTTGCAATTGTTTCCTCCATGTATTTTCATGACTCGATAGTTCATTTCTTTTTATTGCTGAATAATATTCCAGTATCTGGATGTACCACAATCTCCTTTATCCATTCACCTACTGAAGGGCATCTTGGCTGATTCCAAGCTTTGGCAGTTATGAAGAAAGCGGCTGTAAACTTCCATATGCAGGTAGCTGGAAGAATTTAAGTTTCACTTTTAGCAGTTTCATTCCAGACTTTTTATTATTATTGTTTTTCCTATTATTTTAAATCACAAAGCAATAAACCACAAGTCTGAAGTTTTGCTAAAAAATGTTTTGGCATCTTCAGCTTGTTTTCCTCTATAAAGTTATGAGGTATTCTTTGCCAAAACAGACACTGGGGTTTGTTGTGAAAGTTGTTAAAATATAATTGAAGCATACTGCTGTTTTGAGTCATTTGAAATTTTTTGCATTTCCCCCCCAGTGGTCTGGTTTTGAATTGAGTTAACTTGGAAAACTAGCTTGCCATCACCTACGTGATCTTGAAAAACACGTATGAAAGAAATAATGTTCTATATAGAACCACAAAACAGGGTTAGTAATTTGATTATTTAATACAAAAATCATTATATTCTATGTGACAGTTAATTGTCCATTGGTAAATAGGCAGGAAGAAATATAAAGGACCAGAGGGGAAAAGTTAGACCATGAGGTTCAGCTAATGCCAAAGAGTGAGATCAGATAGCAAGCTTTCAGTTCTATGCATGACCATCTTGTACTGCCTCCTTTTAAAAACAGATGAGGATGAACATCTAAATAAAAATCTATAAAAGGCAAAAGCAAGAGAATATAGGAATGTCATGTATTGATTCAGGTCTAACAGAGAGACAACCGGTCATTGGTAAGGAAAGGATTTTGGAATGGTCTTTAGAACTCATTCTAATATACGTTTCTATAAAGTTGGCTGTACAAAACTTTTTCCTGTGGAATACGGTGTTAGAGGTGTACATTTTCAAAAGAGAAGGAAGGAAGGGGTCCCACTATGTAATAAAAATCAGTGTTGAGATTGAAGCAACTTTTATAAATCACACATTTTAGGAGGATATATACTAAATTTTCTGGCTAATAGTCCGAGCAGTCAGATATGTAGAACTGCAAGCATGGAAACAGAAAATATTTTATAATCAATTACATCCTCTGGAGGCTAAATCCTTGGATTACCTGGTCTTCGATATGAGAGAGAATTGTGCTAAATTTAGTCTCTAAGATAAATAAATAGCCCCTGCGGGGGATTTCTAGCTTTTAGCTGCCTTTTGATTCTGATAAGTTTCATCTTGGACCCTGTTGGTGCTATCAAGATGGGTCTGCATTAGTCCTTAGGACTCATCCTTGCTTCTTTCTAAAGAATCTGCTCGTTTTTGTAATCTAAGGAGTGGGTTTCTGAAGAATGAGTTTCTTCTTTTAAGCAGGGGTCACTGCACAAAGAAAAGGACTTCTCATATTTACTCATATCCTTCCCTCCCTCACTTCCAGGAAACAGGGAAGAGTGGTAGAGTCTCATTCATTCAACAAATATTTGTTGAGTGCCTATATGCTCCAGGCGCTGTGTGAGGCACTAGTCCTCATGGAACTTTCTGGAAAATGTAAAAAACCTCTCCCAGGTAGCCTACAAGGCTAAAAATATTCCTCCTCAGAACACCAAAACAGATATTATCAGTGTAAATGGCCCGATGTTACAAATAGTGCCAGTTGAACCCTAACTGTTTTGTGCAGTTTGCTGATAGTAAACTAAATGTATTTATTTTGCCCTGTTCACGATATACTTTACAAAACATACCATTTACATGTTAAAAACAGGAGACAATTTAATGGGGTTGATTAGTTCATAGCTCTTTGGGTAGGTGCTCAGTCATGTTAGCTGCTGTCTCAAGAGCTTCTGTGCCCACTGCAAGCGGCCAAGAGGTGGTGTTGGCTCTGTTCTCTGTCACCAGAGTCTGCTTGGACTCCAGCTCGTGTAATCTGGTCCAGTAATGAAGAAGTCCAGTAATAAAGGATGGCAGACATTTCTTCCGGGGTGTGTGGGCGCTTCTAAATTAAGTCCCAGAGCCCTTAATATGTTTTGGAGAAAGGTATATGAGCCAATCGATTAGATTAATTGTAAAAGGGATAATAACAGGACCCATTTCATCAGTGGGTGGGAGTATGAACGGAAAGGACATATACCCAGGGCCTGGCTAGCATGTAGGTGGTTAGGCCTGAAGCTTATGCCATTGGGGGGCCCTATAAGAAAAAATACAGAGTTATGAGCTAAAAATATATTAAAATTAGAAAAAAATGGGCTCAAACATTGATCAAGTTGAAAAACTAATTTATTTCACTAATTTATTTTGTAAAAAAGAGAAAATGAGACAGAATGCTTTTCAAATTAATTCATTTACTGTAAATGCAGCACAGTAATAAATATTCCCTTATGGATTATAATCTGACTGTAAAATACATACATTAGATAAAAAACATATAAATATATATATTAGGAAAAAATCTCAAAAAATTAAAAAGCTGATAATTGTCACAAATATTACAACATCCAGAATAATAACATAATTTAAAAAATCAATTGACTCTGAGTATCTGACCTTATAACACTTTTTTTCCTATATCTTTGATCTGCATACTCTTAGGCCATCTCTTCATGTGACCTTCATATGGGCTATCCTTTTCTATAGAGGGAACAGAAAGATCATTTTGTCTTTCCTCTGGCATGGTTGATTGAATTAACTTTGTTTGTTTTGCTATTGATAGTGTTTAAAAGTACTCTAACTTCACAAATTACTATTGACATTGTGTCCTCAAAGATAGAATGTTAGTTTTGCAGGTAAGCTGGGAAAATCCCTGTAAGCATGAGCTGTGAGACTGTGCCACTTTTTTAATTGAATAACAATCTACTGGAGACAGGAGCTACCAGCAGCTTCACTTTTCATCTGATGTCCTGACTGATCTCCCACTGATTTTCATAGAACCTGCTTCTGGGAGACGGTGTGGGTTTCTTGGCTGAGGAGATGTTGATACTTCTTATACTTTTCTTTACCAGATGTTTCCCCAAAGGTAATGTTTTTACTCTATCTGAACCCACGGTAGCACTTTAAAAGAATGCTTTTCCTTTTTTAATGAAAAAAGCAACCAATATGTATGGGAGAAAATTTAGAAAGTATAGAAAATACAAAGAAAAAACATTCTGAATGTTTGGTGTTCTTCCTTCTAATTGTTTCCTGGTGTTTGTGTGTGTGTGTGTGTGTGTGTGTGTGTATTTAATTGGTATACTGTGTCTTTCTATCTTTCCCATTTTCTGGTTTAATTTATATGTTTTTATTTATTTTACTTACCATACTTTCCCTGTCGTTAAATATTTTTTTGAAAACTACATTTCTTCATGACTATATGACATTCCAGCCTATGACTATCATAATTTACAGAAGCATTTTTTTCTTGTGAGACGTTATATCCACACAGACACACCCCAGTGTTCTCACTTCTATAAATAATGCTGTAGCAAACATCCTTGTATATAAATCTTGGACTGTATTTCGATTCTAAAGATTCCCAGGATTGGAATAACTGGGCTGAAAATGAACATTTAAGGCACTTGAATTCAAATTATCAAGTTACTTTCCAGGCCACAGTGTAATTTAAATTTTATTCCTAATGTCATCTTGATGGTTAAGAGGAGGAATCTAAGCTCTCAACATTCTAGTTTAATGAGAAAATCAGATCTCAAGTGAAATACTCATTATTGTATACAATGTATTAATTTCCCTGCCAAGAACATGTAATGTTGGGCTTGAAGGTGACTTTAGACACTGCCTCATTTTACGTGGGTCTGAACAGAGGCCTCATCCAGAGGTGAAGTTACTCACCTGAGGATGCACAGTGGATCAGCGAGGTGTGGAGAGGTGGTGAAAACCAGCAGTGCTGACGTCAACACTTAAAATTTTAATACTGTACTTTCTATGTGATTTTCAATGTATCTAATTTGATCATAGTGACCTATAAGATAGGCAAGGCAAGAGTTATGATGGCCATTTTACAAGTAAGAAAACTGAGGCCCCAAGAAATTGAGAGCCTTGTGCATAGCCCTATAGCTAGCGTGGTTAAGCTTGAATACTCTGTTCCCCGGAGCCAGGGTTCTCAGTCTGGGTGGTGCACTAGAGTCACGGGACGCTATCTCAGACTAATTGATCAGAATTTGGGGCTAGAGACTGATCACATATATATTTTTAAATCTCTCCAAATGATTGCAGTGTGTAGCCAGAGTTGAGAACACTGTCCTACACAGAGGATAGCATAAGGCTTCATCTCTCTTGCCACTTCTGATCTTTTGGTTGTCTTCCCTGGAGCCTAGTGTTAAGAAGGATTCTGAGGCCTTCTTGTCTTAGCAAGAAACTGTGCATCTTTATAATGTCTGCCATGAGCTGGGGCTGGGGATTGAAATCACAAGTGTCCTTGCTATCCTAGCACTATACTATATTACCATTCCACTCATAGTTTCTAGAAAGTATATTCTCATTAAAGATATATAAAGATAACGGCACAAATAAGAGTTAGTGTTAGGGTATAAAAAGCAAGCAGTCATAAAACGTCTAAAGCAACTGCTGTGGCACTTTAAGTATTCAAAAATATTTTTCCAGCAACGGTATCCCTCTGCCTGCGAAAGAAACACGGATTATAAACAGCATTGCCATGAGTTAACCTTTTATTTTGCTAGGCTTGGAATTGATTCTGAAACCTTCCAAAGTGTATTCTAAACAAAATGGGAAAGCAAAGGAAGAAAGCTCAGTATGGCACTTTGGAGCTTGTGTTAATTTGCTAGCGCTGCCGTAACAAAGTACCACAGCCTGGATGGCTTACACAACAGAAATTTATTGTCTCACAATTCTGGAGGCTAGAAGCCCCAGATCAAGGTGTTGGCAGGATTGGTTTCTTCTGAGCCTCCTCTCCTTGACTTGCAGATAGCCATCTTCTTGCTGTGTTCTCACATGGTCTTTCTTTCCTCCATGAGGGAAATCTTGGTGTCCCTTTGTGCGGCCAAATTTCCTTTTCTTGTAGGGACATCACTCAGATTGGATTAGGGCCCACCCGCAGAGCCTTATTTGAACTTAATTACCTCTTTAACGGCCCTGTCTCCAAAGAGAATCACATTCCCAGGTACTAGGGGTCAGCGCTTTAACGTGTGCATTTTGGGGAGGCACAACTCATGCCCCTAACAGGGCTGATCATTGCAAAGTGTTGAAAAATAACACCTGTCCTTGTTCATCAGGTGCTCAGGCTTTGGGCTGGAACAATCTCAACCAGGGGCAGTTTTGCCTCTCGGGACATTTGGCAATGTGCGGAGACAGTTTTGATTGTCATAACTAGAGTGAGAAGTTGCTAATGGCATCTAATGGGTAGAGACCAGTGATGCTGTAAATATCAGACAATGCACAGGATAGCCCTCCGATGAGAAAGAATTATCTGGTCCAAAATGTCAATGGTGTTGAGGCTGAGAAATCCTGAGGTACAGAGACCTCAGTTTGAATCTCTCTTATGATACCTAATAGATATGTGATCTTGTAACACCCTCCATCTTTGTGAATATCCTTCTCTGTAAAGTCCTCATAGTGGGTTAAATGAGATAATCTTTTACAGCTTTTAGCATGTAGCCTGAGTCCTGGGAAGCTCTCAGCAACCTTTAAGTGCTTTATAGATTTCTCGCCCACGGATGCCTCCCTTGAGAGCTCAAGTTAGACTTAGAATTGGGAGGTATCCAGCATGAGGAAAGAGGAAGGGGCATGCCAGGCACAGGCAGGTAATTGGGCCACAAGAAGGCAAAGGCCAGGACTTGCAGAAGTATATTGAATTCCATATTTTCTTTGGATATTTTCCAACTTCAAATATATCTGCTTCACTAGGCAAAATATGGCTTGAATTAGGGACAGCCCTTTCTCTGAATGTAAAAGGTTACATCATGCATTTCCAGTATCTGTGCAGCCTGCTTCTTCTTCCTTGAAATCATTTAGAAAGAGGGTCATCGGGCACATCAGATTTCCTGCTCACAGTGTCAGGTCTAGAAAGCCTCAGAGGGGAAGGAGGAGGGAAAGGCAGAGGAGTAGAAGCACTTCTTCAGAGGGGAGAACTGTTTGACACACACTCATATCCTCAGAGGTTTCTGCTAATTAAAAAGTTATTAGAATGCATCTCTGTGTTAGGACCTATACTACATTTTACAGAAAGGTTTACCTGGGTGATAAAGTTTTTTAGCTCTTTCATTAGCTCCCCCCAACCCTGCTACGCAAAGTACGGTCCATGGTTCTCAGGGGAATTCGTTAGAAATGCAGAATCTCAGGCTCCCCTCCTGAGGACGCAGTGAGGCAGAACCTGCATTGTGACATGATCCCCGGGTAAGTGCTACACAGCATGAGAAGCCCTGTTCTAGTCTTTGTGTTACAACCGCTTCTTTCTTTTACTGGAGTCTTGTCTTTTACCTTCTTTAATGGCTCCTTGGATCTCCTGTAATTTGGTATTTAATTGTGAGATACTTCAAATCCTTTTTGGTCCTCAATGGGGTATAACTGTTTAGTAAATGTAAAGTGCCATCTGTCCTCCAAACCAGCGTTTTGCATAGAACTTTTCTGTCGGAGAGTTCAAGCACTTTCATACATATTAGAGAGAATATTTTTGTAGCAGCTCTGTGAAGGAGAAAGAGACGGGGATAGTGGTTTTAACGCAATTTAATCTTAACGAGCAGCTACAGTTAGCTGAGTATATAATGTGTATTAACCCTGTACATGTGAACTCACTGAGTCCTCAGATTCCATGTGGTGGCTGTTTTTAATCTCTATTTTACAGGTTAGGAATGGAGGCTCAGAAAGGTTATTTTCTTTGATTAAGGAAGGTGGTGCCAAGCAGAGGCTTCAAGGGTTGCATTAGCTTCCTATCACCACCAACAAGCCACCACTAAAAATTAACCAAATAGTAATCAGATGTTGATAATTTTGCAGAAATTGCACACAATGAATGAAATTGATTATGCTAAACAAATCTGCTTTAAGACACCCCCTTCTCACACCGCCACCCCTTCCAGCTAGCTCATTGTGCCTACTGCCCTTCCCAGTGGACCTTTGAGAGAGATACTGCACCCCAGGCCACTTACCTCCACCACGTTATCCCAGGGGGTCGTCTGGAAACTAGGGAAGAAAAAGTTTTAAGTAGCCTGCCAAACACTTTAAATCAGTAACGGTTTTGGAAATTTCCTACAGCGTTATGAGAGACTTCCAAAGGCAAGTCTCTCAACGGGCTATTCTACAGTCACTTCCTGTCCAGTTCCTTTAAACAGAAGGATCGGGTTATTCCCCTTCCACACTGCCCCACAGTGCTTCAGATGAAGAAACGAGGGAAGATGTGCAGCAGAGGAAGGCTCAGCATTGCGTCGGCAATGAGGACTGGTATTTGAAGCACAATGCTGGCACTTAAGCTTATTCTCTTTCCATCATGCTGAGGGGCCAGTACTGGTTCTGTGACTAAAGAAGGGCTGGGAAGAACTTGGACAGAAAGAAGTCAAGAGCCCCAACAGTGGGGCTGGTGCAAGGAACTGCAGGGAGAGCAGGGCTATAGGGTTGCACGGTCACATCAGAATCCTGGCTTCACAGTTTGCTGGAAACCAGGTCTCGGGCAAGTGAGTGCACCTCACTGAGCATTTTCTTTGTGCATTCTTAGAATGTAAGTAATCGTGCATCTCAGGATTTTCGTAATAAAGGGCCTGGCACATAGTAGAGGCTTAGTAAGTGGTGGTTCTGATGACGATGGTGGTGATGATGATGATGGGAAGTTGAAAATGACCTGAATTAAGAAACATTAAAGGCTCGAGGGGGGGAAGTCAAGGAAGGGAGGGAATATGGGGATATGTGTATAAAAACAGATGACTGAACCTGATGTACCCCCCCAAAAAAAAATAAAAAAAAGAAATAAGGCAGTTGCATAAAAAAAAAAATAGTTTACAGAAACCTCTCAAACTAATAATTGAAAATGAAGAAATAAAACTTATTTATTGTCTTGTAAATGTAGGTCTCATCCCTAGGTAAAATTTGAAGCATGCATTATTGCCTTATTCACCCATCTCATCGTTTTGCATCTCTTTCCTGTTTCCTGATGCCTCAGCTTTTCAGATCCTATGTTAGCTATAGGAGAACTTTACTCAGGCATGTATGCTGTCCTTGCCTTGGTCTTTGCTGCCTGCAATGTAATAATTAGATCAATCCCAATCAATCATCCAATCATTTATTTACACAAGCTATGTTAAACAATGTAATGTTTTACTCCTTAGGGGTATTTAAAATTTTGAAGAGAAAGCCTGAAACAATAAATGCTTATACAAAGGAACGAAAAAAAAAAAAAAAAAGAAAAAAGAAACATTAAAGGACTACGATGGTCCAGCCTTAAGGAGAGAATTGCCTTAAAAACAGTCTTCAGTTTTCATGCAGGGATGGTGCTGGCTTTTTCTGTGTTCTGATAGATTGAGTATAGACCATGGAGACCATCCATCGGATTGTGGTGAATAAGAAAATATGCCTGGAAGTTAGACAGCCTGGGTCCAGTCTGGGTCAACCACATCCTAGCTTCACAGATAATCAAATTGGCCAATCTCTCTGAGGCTCAGTTTCCTCATCTGTAAAATGGGGTGACAGTACTAGGAAACTCAAAGGGTTTTGTGAAGAATGTACTTAACACAGTGCTGGGCACACAGTTTGATAGTTATATGCATTTCTATTTAAATACAAGGCCAGCTCTCCCAGATCTGATTAGAATGCTGTGGAATGGCCTGTAGAAAGACTGCAAAGTCTCCCTTTCAGAAAGCATTTAGTCAACAAGGGAGGTTATCTTAGTGTGAAATGGTTCAGAGGGAGTCCTTCCTACTGTGGAGACTCAGACACCTGGCTGGCCTCATGCACTGTGGACACAGGAAGCCTTTCTCATGAGCCTGAACTGTAAGATTCATCAGTAGGACTGTTTCTAACAAAGCTGGTAATCTAATTTCTAACTTTCCTTCCTGCCATATTGCCAAAGGACTACAGAATCGTCATTATGGGCCAATCCGGGTAATTTCCCTGTACAATATTTAAATACTTTCAAGTCTGTCTCTATTTTGATAGCATGTTTTATTAACCTGTGTGATGAGAGCTTCTTATGCAAGTGGCTTTAGGGTGAGCTCTTGCAAAACAACACTATGAACACATAGGTATCGTATGAATAGTGATTCTTTTCATTTTCCCCATTGCGTCTGACACAGGAATAGAAATAAGACCTGCATGATGATGGTTTACTATTTTTCCTCTTTGCTCTTGTGGCTTATTACCCTTCTGACATCATGTTTTTGTTAGGGCCCGGGGGAGGGGTGGTATTGTAATTTTCTTTAATGCCTAGCAATTGAGGACTGGGCATTCTGATGGGGTGGGGACTCATGATTAGAAATAAGTGATTTCTGAAGCAAGTAACATCTTATTTTTCTGAAAATGGTTTGGGAATAGGAGAATGCACAAAATATGATCTGTTATCTCAGATTGTTTCTAAAACAAACTGCTTCCCAAAAGTAAAGCTGAAATTTTTTCTACCATGTAATTGCTCTGGCCTGCATAAATCCACTGGGTACTTTCAGCTGTGCTGGAGTGGCAGAAATTTCGCAGTTTGTATAGGTTACAAGAAATACTGTCTTAATTTCTTTTTGGCATAAACGCCAGTCATTCACCGATTTGTGAACAGATTCAGTCATTCATCCAGCAATATCTATTGAGCACCTATCGTGCATAGGTGAATGCGTCGTGGACCCTGCATTAAGGAATTCATGCTTCTGGGACAATGGATATGGGCATCCACTCTGACCAGCATGGAGATTGTGAAGCAGAGGTGTGCAAACACCAAGCAAGGATCCCCACCTAGTTTAGAACTCTTGGAGAAACTCTCCAAGAGGTGAAAATTGAGCTGACTCTTGAGCAATGAAGAAGAATAATTAGTTAAGTTTTGGTAAAGTAAATTTAAAAAGAAAGGGATTTCAGAGAGGGGAAAGAACACATGCAAAGACACAGAGGTAAAAAAGTGTGGTGAATTCATGGATCAAACAGAAAAGCATAGCTCCTCCAGGAGGCAGTGGGGTGCCATTGATTGTCATTAACTATGCCGTTCCCTACTATGGAAGGAGGACAGACAGACAGACGGACAGAAAGACAGAAAGAAGGAAAGGAGGAAGAAAGGAAGGAAAGAAAGAAAGAGAGAGGGAAAAAGAGAGGGGGGGAAGAGAGAGAGAGACAGAGAGAAGGAAAGAAAGGAGGAAAGAAAAAAGAAGAGAGAGAGAAAAGGAAAGAAAAAAGGAAAGAAAAAAGAAAGAAGGAAAGAAAGAAAGAGAAAGGGAGAGAGTAAGAAAAAGGAAGAAAGGAAAGAAAAAAAGAAGGAAGGAAGGAAATAAAGGAAAGAAGAGTCCTGTGACTCCTTACCAGATCCATGCTTCCACCAAATTTCAAGATGTGTTTTCCTATGTGTTTAATCCTGTCTTGAGAAGGGTCTATTGTTCTCTGTTCTCCAGGAAATGCTCCATAGTCAAAACATCACTTGACATTCCATCCTCTTGCCACAAGCAGAATGACTGAAGCTGTACTTTGTCTTGTAGTTATGATCCATGACAATTACATTACCAAGAATAACAGTCTTTAGAGCAAGATCCACAAATTTATCACTAGCGTTTAAATCAACGCCCAGTCACTTAAATAAATATCCACTTTGCTAAATGACTTTCTCTGTCAGTGTCAGTGAGGAAAGGAGTGCCTGAGAGCCTTTGTTTGGTGTTAGAGATGAAGACGCAAGGAGCAGAGATGGGCAAATTGAAAAATACATTCTTCAAATAGTTAAAACATCAGTGCTGGGAAGTAAGTGGAATATTTCTAAACAGCTAATGTAAAAGCATTTAGTTCCAGGGTGTGAATGAGCATCCTCGTCACCTGGAGGTAGAAATCAGAAAGAAAGAGCCGTGAAAAACACAAAACCCATTTTAACACTGTCTGTTTGGAGCTGTTGAGAGGGTTGTGAAAGTCAGGTGGCTTCTTAAGCTCCCCTAATCTCTAATGAGTCTGCTTTCTTCCATCACGACTGGGGCAGTTGTTGCTCCTCTCAGACTCGGCAGAGGGTATTATTGCTAAGGTAAAACCAGTGAGGCTGACAGGTCTATGAGTGGCCCTTATTTCTCTGTCTGCTTGGATGGACTGCCCTTTAATAAAAGTAATAGCAACTGTGTGCGGGGGTGGACTAGGCATTTTACAAATATGATTTCATTTATCTCTATACCAACCCTGTAGGTATTGTCCTCCCCATTTTCATAGGTGGAAACTGTAGTTCAGAGGAGTTTGACTAACTTGCCAAAGTCACCTAGCCACTAAGCACTAGAGCTGGGTTTGAACCCAGGCAGTGCAATGGCCCAAACCACATTTTCCCACCATAGCGCACTATCTCCCTGTGCTATCTTGTAGCATAGAATTTGTGTCCCAGCCTCTTAAATTCCCAGATCAGATGTCTTAGAACTCACTTGTTTCCACTGAAACCAGAGTTATCCAGAGAGAGAGATAGAGATGGAGAGAAAAATAGAAGCCTCCTAGGACTGATGCCTAAGACGTTGTGGCTGTAACAGAAGGCATGAGTCTTCCACTATAGACAGGGTGGTTTTTGAGCAAGTCACCTTAGCTCTCTGGTTCCACATCTTTAAGCTGAAGGAGAGGGGTCAGATGTTCTCTATGGTTCATGCAGTCTTCCAATCTAGAAATCTGATTTACTCAGCAAACAGAGAAAGAGAGGTGAGGGGAACTGTGGGGGTGGGCTTCACAAATAGTGCGTAATTTAGTCTTGGGGTTTATGTTAGAGTAATGTGTTAGTTGGGGCTCTTTAGGCTGCAGTTATAGAAACTCAACCTGAATTAAGCAGCTTATGTTCAAACTGGGGGATTTTATGCATTCCATGATTGGGGTCCATCGTGAAGCTGGGCTTCAGGAAGGGATTCTGCAAGTGGAACCCTGAGAACCCCCAAGTGCCTGCCCTTTTGGCTTCTCCTGGGTTCTTGTCTCTTTCTTACAGAGTCGTCTTCCATGTTTAGCTGTGCAGGTGGCAGATCAAGACTATCTCTTAGATCTGATCCAAATTTTTCAGGGACTGACTTTCCCTGGCTTGGGTCCCACTGGGCCAATCAACAGCAGCCAGAGGATGGGGTCATGTAGTAGGGCAGAGGAGCGCCCACTCACCTTTGAGGGTAAAGAAGAGTTGTAAGTTGATACTAAGCTGGTTGAGTCATTCCAGAGGGTGAGAGCCATGGTTCCCATTTCTCTGAGGTGATGGCTCAGATGAAGAGATGTTGAAGGACTCAGACACACTCAGACAGCAAATGACTGAGTGGATTAAAGTGGAACCCATATCTTGGGTTTTGGTTTTCTCCCTACTTGAATGTATTTTGTTAGATTTGACTAGGGAATCTAATACGTTATATGAGTAGACTGTAACTGCTTTGAGAGGTAGTTCTAAGTGCTAGAAGAGTACACCACTGCCCCTCTCCCAAAGATATATCTTTTCCTCTGCACATTTAATTGGCCCAAAGTAAAATTAAATGGAAATTGCCCCCCTTCCTAGTAAGCTTTCTTTCAAACTCTAATTTTATGACTGTTAGAAAAGATTTTATCAAACGATTTTAGAGGTGAGTGATAAATACATCCCACGTTTCTTGTAAATCCTAAACCTCACATCTCTCAGTCCTGAGACTAGGCCTGCGAGGTGTCATTGTGGCTTCCTTGAAGGGCCTTATGTTTCTTCCAGCAGGATACAATCTTGTTTGAGGGACCGGAGCACTTGGAACTATGGAAGAATTTCCTTTGTGTGAAACTTAGCTCAAACGTGCTCTGTCACGCTTGGTGGAGTTGTTTATGGGCTACTTCCTTTCAACCCCAACCAGCAGGCCCATGGCTGCATTTCCCAAGCTATTAAAAACACGAGCGCTCTCTTTTTTTGTGTGTGTGGCATCTAACCATTTATTTTGAATATTACATATTTGGAAAAGCATTCAAAATAGAAAATGATGGCTTTGGGGGATTCTGACTATGCTTGAGTAAACTAGATCTATAATCTGAAACACATTCACATTATGCAGGAATGATGACCGTGGTCTGTTGCCATGATTTTTTTCAATACTTGAAAGCCTCATTTTTCTGTTTTCAGGGAATTATGTTTTGATTTCTGTTTTCCATAGACAGTAGCAGACACTCACCTCCCCTTAATCATTCATGACCTTCCCTCACTGTTTTTATTTTGGCTCCAAAGAGTTTCTCCTTCTCCAAAAATACCCTCCAGAGCATTCAACATTTTTCTCAGTATCACTTAAACCAATACAATCTTTCGTTAAATTACATTCTTACAGTTTATGAAACACTTTTAGGAACATTTTATCATTTGATCCTCTCCTAAACCCTGTGAAATAGTTTTCGTTCTCATCTCCATTTTACAGATGAGGAAACTGAACTACAGAGAATTCCTGAAGGTTATGCAAGGTGGGATTTGTGCCCAGGGCCTCTGTCTACAGCGTGTGTGCTATTTAATCTTTCATTCATTCATCCATCCATTCAATCGTTCATTTGTTTGTTTGTTCATTCATTCATTCTTTCAGCAATAGTTTAGTACCAGTACTGTGGCAAACAGATAAAAGAGGTATGTCCCTGCATCTAGATGTTCTAGAGGCTCACGGAAGTCCAACGGAATGAGACAGGTCTTCTGGTAGAGTTAGCACACTGGGCTTGCTTGAGGATGAGCTGACTGTGGTTGTGTCTGATAGCATCACACGTGACTGCACTGCAGGCTGTTCAGCCTCCCGCGAGTACTTGTTCACGTGCAGTGCTCCACCTGTTGCTTTTTCCAATAAAGGCTGATGGGAAACAAGCTGATGGCAGCAGAACTGAGGGGGAGGGGACTTGTTCGCCCTTCCATTTGTCTCAACTGACAGGGTCTTAATCATGATATTGTGCTGATGATAAGACACACACACACACTACGCTTTCATTTTTCTTTGCCTTTCCTTAAAGCTTATTCTTAATGGCTGCCATTCTATTTCTTAATAGAAAGAATTCTGTTCGTCTCCTCTATGTTCTAGCCAGGGGTCGTCAAACTTTCTGTGATAGATTGCAGGAGCAGGACTAGACGAATGAGGGAGGCACTTGCCTCAGCTGCAAAATGGAAGGAGGTGTCAAAAAACGCAGTCATCAAGATAAATGATATTTTGATGCAGCATTTTTTAAAAAAATCATAATTAATACAAATTCCATGAGGAATAAAACATCAAAATTTTGAGTAAAGATCAGAAAAGTTACCATGCCATGCAGAGTCATGTAGGAGCTTGGGGCAAAAGGAACACTCAGTGACGCTGGTCCTTTGCTAGAGCATTGAAATCCTACCCAGGATTTGCCTTCATTTGGCCTCATCATTCCCAAGACATCTAGAAACTCTCCTCATGCTCTTCCTTAGCAGGTCTCCCTGGGAAATCTCTTTACTGGAAGCATGCCTCACTGCTCTAATTACCCCCAACTTTGGAAAATCCAACTTTTGACTCCCAAGGAAACCTCAGAGTCTAGACAATGTCTCTGAGGTTTTCCTATAGCAAGTGGTCATTCCTGAAAGGAGGGAAGACAGGAATACCTGTGGTTTCCTGGGCCTTACGAAGCCTGCGAGGTATCTCATTATATCTCCAGATGTGGCAAAAGGAAACAGGCATTTGGAGATCTCTTCCTTTATGAATTCTTGTTTGATCCAGAACCAAAATTCAAAAGCTATGCTTCATTCTCCTACCTTCATTTAACCTATTTTGGGTTAATGATAAATATATTTAGTTTATTTATAACATCTTCTTTGTAGATTTTGTAACAGATATTAACTTTAACAAAAACAGGGTGTGAAGGAAAACAAGGTCAGCCTGTTGGATATCACTTGACTGATATGTCCACTTTGGTCCTCTTTCTTTTGGTTGTTAATTAGAGAAAAGAAGGGTGCTATGGTCTGAATATTTTTCCTCTCCTCCCCCAATTCATTTGTTAAAACCCAACCTTCAAGGTGATGGAATTAGGAGATAGGGCCTATGGGAAGTGATTATGTCATGAGGGCTCCAGAAATTGTGTCCTTGTAAAGGAGGCCCAAGAAAGCCCCCTTGCCTCCTCCACCATGTAAGGTTATGATTAGAGGGAGCCATCTGTGAACCAGGAAGTCCTCACCAAGCACCAAATCTGCCGGTATTATGATCCTGGACTTCCTGCCTCCAGAACTGTGAGAAATAAATTTCTGGTGTTTCTAAGTAATCTAGTCTGTGGTATCTTGTTATAGCAAGCCAAACGGAATAAGACAAAGAATAAGAGGAGCTGGGCATCTGACATCAGCAAGTTGTTCAGGATGTCTATTTCTCAGCTGGGAGCCCTAGGTCAGGTGAACAAAAGGCTACATGATATACACAAGTAAGGGGCTGGCTGTTTTCCTATAGGTTCATGTCTTTGCAAGAATCAACATCTTTACGTGGATAGCTCTTTCCAGGTATGCCCTCTGCCTGTCTGGCAATGGCTTCCTGTGAACCCCATTAAGAAGGATTAACAGAGTAAAGTGTGGTCTCTTTCCTGTGTCTGCTGCCTCTGAACTAAGCCTCATGCATGACCTTCTATATGGAAATCATCCCAGGCAAGGTGGACTCAGGGGTCAAGGACTGCAGTCTGGTCTTTGGTCTCTGGGGTTGGGCTTCAGAAGCACCTCTTGGTTCTCATCAGGGTGATCTTAGCATTTTGCCTTGTTGGGCAATTCATGGTCTGGGCTGGCATTTTATGTAGAAATTTCTGATTCAAAACTTGAACCATAGTTTGTGTGCTATGACCGTACAATGGAAGAGAGTACTTTAAATTGAGTCTCTAAAAAATTCAGTATGAATCTCTGTATCTTTGACAAATGTGTAAATTTTAAAATTATTTATGAATTTGTGTTACAATATGAAGACATATTGATTTTGGAAGTAACAGTGATATATGGTTTTCTGGAAAACCAAGAATGATAAAGCAAAGTAGATGCTGCATGCAAACATTTGCATAATCATGTTAATATATAATTCATTTGGGGGAAAAATAAGCATTTTTCCTTGATCCTGGAATGTCATATTCAGTACGTTCTTCTTGTCCAAGTTAGCTGTCTTTGAGTAATGTTTCAGAGCTAAATGTGATTGATTTTACAAAACAGACCAGCACAAAAATGTGCCCTTTTAATACTTACAGGGGACTCTTTACTCTCTAAAATGTAGCAGCATTACAGTCAACCTGAATGACTGAGACACTCCCTGAGGTTAGGAGGACTTGAAGGACTGATCCAGTTAATACCCTCGAGTTCTAAATGGAGCTCCCCCAAGAGCAACACACACGTGAGAAGGACAGGATTACCAGTGGGAGGGAACAGCTTCTCCTGTAGGCTCTGGCAGCTGAAAACAGCAGCATAAGAAGTACTCCCACCATTCAAAAACAGGGAAAAAGGAAAAAGGTAGATCTCTACTCTCAAGCCCACAGTATCCCCTTGACAGTTTCTGCCATTTTTCCTTATACTTCTGTGACTTGAGAAATAAAACCAGTGCTATCTTGTGAGATGCCACAACCATTCCTGTCCCCTGGCTTTTCTGTCTACCCTTTTCTCTTTCTGTGTTAGAATATATGTCCATTTCAAGTCATTGTGTGCTCATCTTAAAAACTGCTCCCACAAATTGCCTGCAGATTGAACAAGAAACTGCTTTTTCTCCAAGCCTATTCTTTGGTACAGATATGTGAATCAATGTGTACCCTAAGCCTGCCTGTTTTGAAATGTACAGCAAATGAGGAAAGGGAAACCATCAGGCAATTCCTAAACTCCAGCTGTGACCCCACCCCCATGGCCCCCTATTTTACCACTGAGAAATAGGATGGGGGGAGGGAAGTGTCCAGAATCAGGCAAAGTGAAGCTACAAGAAAATCTGCACTCGAAACATTATCTTCTGTGTGGTGGACAGGAGGGGTGATTTGTGGGACATGATCACGTTTAACTTGTAAAAAGCTGACCAAAGGGTAATGCAGTATCCAATCAATATTCTTGAGATGGAGTTGCAGTTGGGGGAAGTAGACCTGGTTCCTAGGTTTCCTCCTACTGAGTGGGGTCATCTCAAGAGAAGACTAATGTGTTTGGTGAGATCACATTCATAGAGAGATGTGACCTTTTGTTTTCATTCATTGCTTTCAAGATGAGTTTCCCCTCGAGTTAATAATTTTTCAGAAACCTTAATAGAGTGTTTGAGAATCTCTGCCTCCTTGAGAGACAGCACCAGGCACATGCAGGGTGTAGAATGGGGGCTTTGGAATAGCAGACCTGGCCTCAAACTTTGTTCAGACACTTACTATCTGTGTGAACACAAGCAAATTATTAAATTTCTCTGAGCTTCAATTTTATACCCCCATCTGTAAAGTGGGTAAAATAATATCCTGTTCACAAGATTGTTGTAAGCATTAAAGGAGATAATTTATATGAAGAAATCAACACTCACTTATTCTTTTACACCCTTCTCTACTTTTAGATGTTTCCAAATGATGATTCTGGAAAAGCAGGAAAAAAAGAAGGAAAGAAAAAATGACCTGACTAACTAAATAGTAGTGAATTTCCAAGTGAGCTTTGTTTACTAACATTATAAACAAACATGTATTTAATATTTTAAAAGAGGGTAAAAAAAGATGTAAAGGGATGAAGCCATGAATCTAACTTGCTTTGTTTATAAATATATCCGTTTTTATTTATGTTTATATCCAGCTTTGCTATTTTAGGCAAGGGCTTCCTCTCTGGCAGCTTGTGCCCATGTACTGTGTTTAGTATTTGCATCCTTTAGACATCTAGAACATTAGGGAAATGTACTGGTTCCCATTGAAATACACTGCCTGTTTTTAAAAATCTTCCTGATTTGACAAATCAAGAAAGGGGTCCAAAAAACATGGATGCATCCTGGGGGTGTTGGGCAAAGAAACCCCTATTCCCGTTTGGAACCATGTACAAGCAAAAAGACACTTGTTCCAGATATCACCTCTTTGTGCACGGTCTTTGCTGTAGAGAAAGGCATTATTCAGAATCCAGTGTGTTTTGGGTGTCGTATTTGCCAGAATAGTACATTCTTGATGATTCTGGATCAAGAATACATGAAATATATGTGAAATGCATCTTGAATCTTAAAGTCTCATTTGTAACCACTGATTTCAATTTCCCCTCACAGCAAGATTTGTTTTTTTTTTTGGCTCTGCTGGGTCTTTGTTGTGGGGCGTGGGCTTGTTGCTGTGGGCTTCTCTCTAGTTGGGGCGGTGTGGGCTTCTCTAGTCATGGTGCACAGGCTCCAGAGCACTCAAGCTCAGAAGATGCACAGCAGTTTCTCTAGTTGTGGTGCTCTGGCTTCTCTCTAGTTGCCCTGTGGCATGTGGGATCTTAGTTCCCCGACCAGGGATTGAACCCACGTCCTGTGCATTGGCAGGCAGATTTTTAACCACTGGACCACCAGGGAAGTCCCACAGCAAGCTATTTTTAAAACTCAAAGTTTTAAATGAAATAACTAGACATGAGATTTTTTTTCTCTTTACTTTCACTTGACAAATGCTTCGGAATCAGATATTAAGAATATCATGCAGGAAAAAACAGGGGGCCAGGAAAGAAAGTCCAGCCAGGGAACAAGAGTCAATAGGGCTGAATTTATACCCAGCTCTGCCCTTACTGGCTGTGTGACATTTGACAAGTGATGTAACTTCCATCCTCAGCCTCCTTATCGGTAACCTGACAGGAACAAAAACAACAGAAACATTATTTACTTGCCAATTAATATATCCAAATAACTAATTGGTTGAATGTTGATATTTTCTGCTTCTGGTTGTTCAAATATTGGCTATTTGCAACTTTTAATGCACTTTAAAGGCATTTTAAAAAGAATATTTGTTTACAAATCTTTGTTTTGTGACTTCTAAGATGGTGTAGCAACTTTTAATGTGTTCTAATGCTTTCTCTGTTTGCTTTTGAGATTCTTTATATTTCAAATTTATTTTATCATTTATGAAAATACATGAAGTTAGAAATAAAATAAACTAAAAGAACTATAGACAAATTAACAAAAGTAAAGTATCAATGAAAATAATGCCCATTTTTGCCTCTTTAGCCAGTATTTCTGCAAATTTTATTTCACAATGTTTTAATTTAATTTTGTTCACTTTTGCCCAGTTTTTGCTAGGTATTCCTGAAAGGTCATTAATAAGTTATGCTAAAAATGGAATGTGGAATAAAAAACTGAGGAATATTTGTCTAGACTTTTTCTTTTGTTTGAGCATTCCAGTTGGCATTGTTGGTACTTTTTTCTCAAGTTCATTACTGTGCATCTAAGTGATGCAGTTCATTTTATTTCACAGTTACTAGAAAAGCAAAGTTGCCATGGCTACCAGTGAATGTGTTTACATTTTTTTCAAAAGTAAAGTAGTTAGAAAGTGGTGAGATATCTTAAAAAATTAATTAAAATAAAAAATTCCAATAAAAATCAGAAAATCATTCTAGGATACATAGACATCATCAGTGTGTGAATTACTTGTCAGAAACAAAAATTTCTGGATCATTTCACTTTCAATTACTTCACTTAGAACTGAACATAAAAAATTAAAACTCACAAAAAATATTGCCAAACAAACAAAATAGGCAGATTTGGTTAAAAAGTATTTGAAAACTAATAATCTGGAAAATGGACAAAAATGCAAAGCACACATAAAATTTGGAATTGTTCTCCAAAGTAAAAAACCTGCAAAATTCATAAAAACTCATAAATAGCACCAAAACTGCTTAATGATACACCAAGATGACTCATAAAAATCTATATCTGGAAATATTCACTTTTACTTGATTAATCATTTTGGTCAATTTGTTATTGTAACCAATTTCATTTAAAATGATTTACATATAGTCATACTTTCTTAGTTTGCAAGATGGTGAATGAGGAGGAAAATAGATGTTTGCAAAGTGACTGGATCAAAATAGACACTTAACAGAGCATTGTTCTCTATTTTTTTGAGGCTCAGAAAACTTGATAGCACGCTCAAAAAAAGTATAACAAATTGAAATAAACTTTAGTTTTTGAGGATTGTTGGAGAATAATTTCTACAAATCCTCTATTGCTCAGCATGTCTGATGTTTGCATGCATAGTGAAACTGTTTGTTCTTTATGGCAGAAAGAGAAATACCTATATAATTGATTCAATTCTAAAATATATTGACTTGTCAATTTATGCAAAGAATATTTGGTAAGGCTTGTTAGAGAAGGTATAATCAGAGGCTTACCAGCTTCAAAGTTGTTCCCTATATTCTTTTCCTTGTCATCCTGCTGTGGGCTTATGGTGACCAGCACTGTATTGTGAACAACAGCAATAATATCAGAATTGGGGGTTATATTCTTATTTAGTGATGTATGCACACACACATGTATCAGCTGAGCCAAGTTATAGCTCGTGATTCTTTTTCCTGTTTTGTGTAACATTTTGCTTTTTCTATAGTTAATTATCTCACTTTCTGCTTCAGAGATGACTGTCTTTGGGCCAGTTGCCCAGCGATTATCCTGAGAATTCCCTCTATCATGCTCCTGTCTGTTGTATCTTTTAATTTCCAGATCCCATTTCTTCCTCTTTTTCAGGCTTACTCCCTTATTTTGGTGAAATGTTTCCTCTGGTAACATCTCAAGAAAAAAGTTCATTTCATGGGTACCTTTGAGACTTTGCATGTCTTAAATTATCTTTATTTTATTATTGTGTTTGACAGGATTTGGCAAGGTATAAGATTCTCAAATTTTTTTTCACTCAGCATTTTTCATGCCTAATATTGCCTCTAATGTTACTATGAGAAGTCTGATGTCATTCTGTTTTCCAGTCCTTTGCATACAACTTTTAAGATCTCTTTATTGTTAATGTTCTGGTAGAGTCATGAAAATATGCCATGGTGGGGCCTTGTGTGTGTGTATGTGTGTGTGTGTATGTGTGTGTGTGTGTGTGTGTGTGTGCGCGCGCACATGCTGGGCACTCAGTGGGCCTTTCCAATTTAGAGTCTGGGGGAGTGTTCTTATATTATTTCTTTGATAATTTTTTCTGCCATGTTCTCTAGTCTCTCTGGAAATTGGGCTTCCTGAATAAATTTTCTTTCTCTATTTTATTTTTTCTATTATAGATCCTTATGATTTTTTTGTTCTACTTTTTGGAAGATTTGTTTGACTTAACACTTTACTTTTTGCTGACTAAAAAAATTTAGCTGTTATACTTTTAATATTCAAGAACTCTTTTTTCTTCTTTGATTATTCCCCTTATATAGCAATCTGTTCTTGTTTCATGGTTTCTTTAAAATGGTGTACTGCTTCCTGCAGTGTCTCTGTAATCTCTGACTTCCCTTTGTTTATTTGTTTTAGTCTCCCTTGTTCATCTTGGAAGCTTTCCTAGAATGTTTAGTAATCCTTGGCTGTCTTTTCATGGGTAAAAAACAGGTTACTAAAAAGCTGACTGAAAGTGTGTATGCGTGATACCTCACTGTACTGCGGTCTAGTGGCTAGCAGGCCTCAGAGTCAAATGTCAGTATTTATAGAATTTTTCAATGGGATGGTACCTCAGAAGAATCTTTCAATTTCCTGCCTAAATGTTTTAAGCTTGGCTGCTGGTGTTCAGAGGTGTGTGGAAAAGGGAGCCTGGGGGTATCACTGTAAAGTGTTGAGTCTTTCACTTAATTTTTCTTTTTAGTCTAATATCCTTGTTTCAAGAGCCTCTCTAATTAGATTTCTCCAGAGACCATACCATCTATCTTTGGTGGGGAAAGCATTTCAGTAGATAAGAATGGAGCCTGGAATTATAACTGACTCTAACATAGACTTTAAATAATCCCCTGTTTTCAGCCATCCTCCTCCCTGGTGCCTTCATGGTGTTTGCAATGTCTGAGCATTTTCAGGGTTTCACCATGACTCAGCTTACTCCTCATCAAGATCGCCATTCCAGAGGCACTTATTCTGACCCTCTAGCAACCTGTTGGGTCCATCCTCTTTTTCTGTTTATGTATTGCAGTATAAGATGATAGATGTCTCCTAATACTGCCAAAGACAGAATCTGTTTCTATTTCTCATTCTGTTTTACTGTTTGGGGATAATTTTTCAGAGGATAAGGAGTAGGAGTGTTCTTTTACTGTATCATCTTAAAATGTGAAGACTCTGGTGTTAACTTTTACATCAGAATATAGTAGAAATGGAACATTGCTCTCTGTTGCTCCAGGTACAAATTAATACTTGGATGCTGAAGAAGCCAAGTAAACCCTCTTTCTTTTACAATAATTAAGTTTGGTTTTCATGGAATTTCCAACTTTTGATTCCATGTTTAGTTGCCTTAGACCATCAACATCAAGTTAGCCAAAGATACCAAGTATTACTGGGAGGAGAATTGGTGATAAGGTAAACAAGGGCCTCCTGGTCAATGGGCCCTTCACTGTGTGGGTCTCTCTCTTTAAGGTTAGCATCCCATGACGCTTATGATAAATTTAAAAAGTTTAATACTCTTCATCTTTGCTTCCAATCTCTTAATCTGGTGCAAAGCAAACATAATTGACTTTCTCATTATTTTAGAGTGTGAATCTTGATTGTTCCTTATGAACTCTATGCACTTGAACAAGTTAAACAATTTTACAAACTCAGTCTCTTCTCCCATAAGCTGGGGAAGTTAATACCAGAGTTATTGATTATATTAAATGAATTAAGAAGTTAGTTCCTTTGTTTATTTAACAAATATTTCTGAAACTCCGTTTAAGTGCCAAGCATTATGCTTGGTGATGCAAAGGCAAATAATCCAAAAATCCTTGATAATGGTTTAGCAGGGGAGGGAAGCATAGGAATGCTTATTAGGGTAGAGAATGGAGGTGGTGGGATAGAGGGATGCGTTGTGGAAGGACAGATGGTGAGCAAAAATCACCCAGCCCTGCGGGTTGGGAGCATGTCAGGGATTGCTCTCAAGAGGTTGGTACCTGAGACTTGAAAGGCAGATCTTAAGGGAAGAGTAAGAGTTACCCAGATGAACAGGAAGTAAGCGAATATTCCATGTTGTGGATAGAGCATAAGCAAGGATCACAGGTGAGAATCAACATCGTATGGAAAAGGGAAAATGATTCAGTGTTGAATTGCTTCACAGACTCTGGCCCTTCAGAAATGTTAGTCACCTGCTTCTCTTCAACCCCTAAATGTGGTCTTATTAAAAATTAAAGGGGTTCTCAGATCTTGGAGTCAGGATGTAGAGATATTTGCCATATGAGTTACGTATAGCCACTGTGGGATGTGTGTGTGTGTGTATGTGTGTGTATACACTTGTACATCAGTGTATATGTGTGTGGTGTGTATGTTGGTGAGCTTGTGCTTTGTCATCTATGGCTGGTTTTATATAGGTTTCATTAGGAAGCCAATTTCTTCCTCTTAGCAGTTCAGTTTGACCTCTGCCATTAGTATATTAGATTAGAATATAATCTAATATGCATGTATGCATTATACACACAAAATGTACACTAATGTGGTCTATTAGGTTACACTCTGTTGTACTTCTCTATGAACTCTCTGTATAACTCTCTAAGAAAACAGCTGTCATGTTCTATGAAAATCCTTGTGCTCAGACTGGTACCACAAAGGGGACTTTTCTTAACAGTGAGCTAGATTTGCCTATTCCTGAATTCCCTGAAAAGGTATTCCTGCCAAGGACTGCAGTGGAATTGAGACATGACTCCCTTATTTGAAGCATATTCAGAATTCTAGCTCAATATTAAAACTCTGCTGTTGAGGTTAATATGGGTTTTTCTAATTAGTTTTTTCAGAAAAGGGGATGGATAAATCACCTATAAGTTCTCAATCTTCTTTCTTAGAATCAGAGACGAGTTGACCTGGACAGCACATAAGCTGCTCTATCAGTGCTTCTGGCTCTGCTTATATTTTCCCTGGGGAGTGTAGCATGACTTGGTCATTGCTGAGCTTAGTTTATTTCAGGATAGTGATAAACAGTTTCTCCCGTGAAGTGTAGCTGTAAAACGATGATAAAAATAATAGAGATAATATGGCCTCCATCACGGTTAGTCTCTTGGGAAAGTGGATTCTGGTACCAGTGCTGCATTCAGATCCTGAAGCATGGTCTGTTGGATACTCTCAATTAATTTCATCCTTTTAAGGATGAATTCCATTGTGTAAACCTCACAACCATGTCGTGTGAATAAAGCATGAAATATCATATTAATTTATACATGAGGTGTCACTATAAAGTATTAAGAATCATTTTCTTGGATGCCTTGCAAAAATGGTCCTGAAGGTAGTTTAAAAGAGTTTCAGAAAAAATTTTAGCATTAATTAGATCACTTTTTAGTTTATTCATTTGGTTATTTTTCATTAGATATGGTACTAGGAATAAAAGCCACGAGTGAGACTTAGCCTGTTCTTTGATGAGTGCTCAGTCTACTTTGGGTGGTGGGAATAGGGTGAGCATCGAAGAAATACACAAAATACAGTGTGATGAAAGCTATAGTATTAGATATATTCTTATGTCTTATATATATTATATATTATTCAATAGTGACCAATTCCTGAGTTATGAGGGAAGTCTGCACAGAGAGAATAAGGGTCTCTCCCAGAGCTGACTTCCCTGGAGAATAAGATGGTGTTGGGAAGATCTAAGCTCTGCCTTCTTTTAAAAGACAGTGTCATCATGGTGTAGGTGTGTTAATAGTGACAGAATTGTACTGGTTATTTGAATTTCAAGTGGTAAATCTATGGAAGGGAAGATTTCTGGATGAATTAGAAAAGAAAGTCCTCTGCTCCATTTCTTTTAGAAGTAGTAAACTCTCTATTTCTTTTTAAGACAAGAATGAATATGAAAATCTTTTCAGATTATTCAAATGAGTTGCAATTGTCATTATTTCTACCTGTATCCATTAGTGCTTTAAATCAGCTCTCCAACACAAGGTTATCAAAATGACTAATAGTAGACCTTTTTTTCCTGTAGCAAAGAATTTACCAGTTGAGACTAAAGGAAAGAAGCAGCAGTAGAAATGACCAAAAAGCATATTTTACTGCATGCTTTAGGGAAATGCTATTTTATTACTTTGGGGTAAAACAGAAGGAACAACCCATTTGCCTAGTGAAAAGAGTTTAAAACAATTCTAAATTCTTTATTTGCTCTTATTAATCCTGTTTTCAACATTTCATTTCTTTCTACCCAATTTACTTGTGCAGAGATAAATATCTCAACCTAAGATAAATGTAACAAAATTCATAATTCATTCATTGATCATAACCTTTGGAGGTGAAATATTGCCTTCTAGCCAACACCAGAATTTGTTTCAGCTAGTACTAGGTCCTGGAGGCATTAAAAAAGACACACAAAATGTAGGTCCTTCCTTAAAGAAAGGGAAATCTAGCTAGAGTCACAATAATTGAATGATACTGCCAGATTCACTTTAAAAAGCTTGTGGTACCTGTGACTCTTTCATGCATAAACTCTTAGATAGTGAAACCCTGAGAAACCTTTCAAGGTTGACTTAAATTAGTAGGACGTATTCACTTATCAACTACTAGTTCAGACCTAGCATTTGCCAGGCACTGAGTTTAGTGTAGAATATATTTCCACAAAGACAGGGTTCTTGCCCTCATGCAGTGAATGTACTGGTAGATTGAAGCAATACTTATGTCAGGCATGGTTTATCTTCTTGTTGATGAGGCAACATGCATTAAAATTCAGTTTTAGAAAAGGATGATTTCTGGGGCAGGTGGTGCAGAAGAAAGTAAGTATAATGATCCTGAACTTCTAAAGCTAGACCCAGTTCATCATGCTGATTGGTTTGAGTCTGGAAATCTCCCAGGATGGGACAGCTAAGTTTACATGTCAGAAAAATGTGTGACCATAGCTCTGAAGTTGCCTCCTGAGATGCTATTGAATTTGAGGGCCTGGTATCTGGCCTGAGAAGAGAGTGTTTATAATTACATGTTTTCACATATGTTTTCCTGACTGCTTTATATTTTAGACATTATTTATATACATGATCTATTGGAAAAAATATATGCTTGACAAGAAAATTAACGAAAAGATTTTAATGTTAAAAATGACAGACAGACCTGGGGCCTGAAATCTAGTGAGAGAGGTAGATAGCGAAGGGTTAACCAGGCTGGTCTTCAACATGAAGGGAAAAAAATCTCCTCAGATTTGTTTCTAGCTCTATAAGCTAGTCCTTCACAAACCCTTCACACATAAAACCCAACATTCTTTGGAAGTCTCAAACAACAGACACTCTGAGAAGATTACATCACAGTGCATGTTTTTGGTCAGGAGAAGGCATTTTTGTGAGTAGCTGGCCTGCAGCGGTTTTCTGCCAGTGTCGTCCTGTGATTGAAATGTACAAATAGTTCCTCTAGTGGCAGCATAATTAGGTATCACGGCTGCTGTGTGTGGTGCACATGGCTGCCCGCCTGAGTGAGGTATTCTGGTGCCGAGGGATTGGTGAGGCCGATTTTTCAAGGTGTTCCTTCTTTTGTTCCTGTTAAACCTCTCCCTTACAGAATATGTCAGAAAGACAAGCTTTATACTGAGAAAGATTATGCAGAATCCCACTCAGTAAGCAATGAGATAGTAATGTAATACTCTTGCGACATGCTTTGGACTCAGCCTGCTGATTCCTCACTGAAAGATGCTTGGTAAATCTCAAGAGGCGGAAAGAAGTCCAGAATACTCCCAAAGTCAGCCTGTAACTAAACTCTTCTTGTAGCAAAACTAGATGAAAGACCCTGGCTTGTTGCATTGCTTTTCTCTTGCCAAACACTCCTCAGAAGTTAAAGGTAGAAAAGTGGAAACAGGAGCATGGACTGTAAAGCCCAGGAGAGCTGGAGGTTTAATAGCCAGCGCGAGGGGGATGCCAGGGCAGTGATAAAAAGGATTTTGTTGCAGTTCCTCAGTTGTTTTAATTTTCTTTAAACAGCAGGTCCAAAATTTGAAGCCCTTCTTAGCCACCTAAGTCACCTACTTTGCCTGCTCCAGAACCTCCTCTCATGGTCAAAGATTAATCTCAGGGTGAAAGGGGTGATGGTGAGGTGGCGTTACCTTAGAGTTTGTCTTTATTTTCTGCATGTTTGGCCTCTGACATAATTACCTTTTCTAATTTAATCAACATATGGAATTACTTTTTCTAAACATGACTGAGGGGTCAGCGTTTATGTTTCCTTTAATAAGATTACAAAACTTAAAGTTGAGAGTTTTCCTCATGTGATTAAAAACCCCTGAGAGATTCTTGATTTATTACTATTTTTTAAATGCAAAGACTTGAGCACAATGTTTTAATTCTTATTAAATGCCTGTGTATAATTTTAACTATTCTTCATTTGAGAGTTTATATCCATAGGAGACATTACACAGTATGCTGGTCCCAGTTCCCCATTTGAAACATTGGGAACTTTATTTATAAATATTCTGGCAGTTGTTTTTAGATTTTATTTTACCCCAAACATCCAAATATAAATGCATGTTTAAAAATAGATGTAAAAATGCAATATGAAAGTATCTCCTCAAATTCATTTTATTAGAATAGGATATGATCCTCAAATATATGTATATAAATCTAAACTTGCAACAGCAGGTGATCTGGAGGTGATTTTTTTTGCAGTAGACCAGAATTTTTTACTTTATAAAATAACTTTGCACAGAGTTGATTTAAGTAGCATTCCCACCCAGTTCGTTTAACAGAGGATTATGAATAGGAAAAATTCCTAAGCACTTTGATGTACATTTAACTTCTTAAGAACATTTCTACCAAGTGAAGTAAGGCATTTATGTATTTATCTTTCATTCAACAGATTTTTTTAAGGTACTTTCTATGTACTGAATCCGGGACTAAATGTAGGCATAAGAGTCCTTAGAAGAGGGAAAGATAGAAGGTGGGAAACTGAGGTTGGAGTGCTGTGCTTTGGAGAAGGAGGAAGGGTTCGTGAACCAAGGGATATGAGCAGCCTCTAAAAACTAGAAGAGGCAAGGAAACTGATTCTCCCCTAGAACCTTCGGAAGGAATGTAGCCCTGCTGACACCTTGATTTTAGCCCAGTGAAACTGATTTTGTACTTCTGATCTCCAGAATTGTAAGATATTACATTGAATTGTTTTAAGCCACTTAATTTCTGGTAATTCGTTGCAGCAGCAATAGGAAACTTATACCTGGAGTTCTGTCCTAGTTCTTGAAATTAATAGAAAATTGACGAAGATTGAGTTTATCCTAAAACCAAGGATTAAAGGCCCTGTTATTTGCAACCACAGATACATACCTTCATTCAGTCAGTTTCTCTTTGTGGACATACGTCTAGTCTCTTCTGTGTGCTAGGGATACAAAGGTGGGTAAGAAAGTGTTCCCTGTCCTCTCAAGGGCCAGGATAGTTTTAGACACGTTTGTCTTTCATAATAGCTGGAGGCGTCGGTACTTATTAATTAATTCATTATAGGAACTGGGTCATTTTTAAATTTGTGGATTTAGAAGGTTCTAACTTTACACCAGCTCATTTTCTGAAGATAGTTGGTCTTTCTGCCCCGTGTGATTCCCAGCCCCCTTCAGAGGCTGGCTCACACCGAGTCCAGAACTGAGCATGCAGACCATGGCTCCTCACACGGCCTCTCACTTCTGGATTCTCTGACCACCTCTCTGATCACTGCCCACAGCCCAGGAGGCCGAGAAGAGCTGATGATGCTACTTACTGACATTCAACAGTTTCATTAGACCCAATGCACTTGCAGCTGCTTACACTAGCCTTGAAAGTTTGGCACAGATGAAAAAGCCCACCAACAGAATACTTATCTGGGAGAAATTTAAAGCTGGGAATTGAAAGGGAAAAATGTTAGAGGAGGAAAACTATGAAACATTCAACACAACTGGCTTCAGATGTAATGTTTCAAAGGAACTGAGAGTGGCTGTGATAAGGTCTCTGGGTCCAACGTCCAAGGTTAAAAAGGAAAAAAAAGGAATATAAGTCTATCTTTTCAGTATGAGAGAGGTTATAAGAGAGAGAGAAAATGGAGTTTGAGGAGGTGGCTATGACAAGACTGTGACACATAATTCACCCAATCTGCAAAGGAAATGAGAGGTAATTCAAAGGAAAGGAGAGGGCAGACTGCAATGATTAACGGCAAAACCGAGGGAAAGCGGGATGAGAAGTGGCCCAGACATGTGAGGAAGGAGGAAACTGACAGCACGAAGCTTAGTGGGAAGGAGTGGTGTAAGAGGAAAGAATAAGGTTGTGATGGATAGACTGCAGAATGCTGAAAAACAGAGTGAAGTTTAAATGCCCAGCAAGCAAGGAAAGCCCTTGAAAGATTTTGCAGTTTTGCAATCCATTACATATGCAGCCATAACTTTATCCCATGTGTTGGCTCTTCAGAGTCCTAAGGGAAGTCCTTCCGACATTCATCCAGCTCCAGGTGTAAATGTGTGAGGGAACACGAGTCATCTTCCACAGGGCCTATGGAGGAGGCATGTTTCATGTTGTGTTCTCACCAACATATAGCTCCCCCTCAAACAGAAACTATTATAGTTTCTTCAGAAAGTGGAAATAAAAGAATAGCTCATCTCCTCCATGGGCAGAGCCTGGCTCAGTAAGATGGTTTGTAGAGCTCACAACAGCGTTAGTAAGACAAGATAGGTGATCAGGGTTCAGTGGGAGGGCGGGGAGGAGTGGGTGGTATGAAGGGGTTCAGCTCCCCATCTTCTGGTTGCACATCTACTCTTGACACTGTCTTGCATGCAGCAAGAGAAGGCTTTATCTGTACTGCAATCGACTAGTGTGTTATAAAATATAAATAGTAAGAGCTGTCTTTTCTTCTCCCAAGGTGAAGGCTAGATCGCATAGCCGCTGAACAATGCACATACAGAACCAGGTAGATGAGAGGTGAAGGGAATCCTTTTTTTCTTAAGTGCTTGGAGTTCTGATGAAAATGCCATTGAACAAGAAAATAAATTTTGTTTTCTTTCGCATCCTAAAGAATGTTGTCAAACTAAGACTAACTTGGACTCTGCGAGAGCACATGGTCTTGGGATCCTGGAACACCTCTCTAAACTGCTTTCCATTGAGTGCTTGAATTTGAAGGCAGAGGTAGCTCAAGAAGACATCTGAAGACAGCATTTTGGAAGGCAGTTAACTTGGGGCTGCCAAAAGTTTGGCCACATGCTGAGCTAGTTCAGAGATATGAACCCAAATGAAGTCAACTTTTCCCCCTTTGGCATCATTTATAGTTGATAAGGAATTAACTCAAGTTTGCTAGTTGCCTCCAGTGTGTGAGAGAATTTAGTTTCACAAAAGCAAATTTAGAGAAAACAGGGTTGCATTAAAAAAAATAACAGTCCCTTTAGACTTGGGTTATCTTGAAGATTCAATTTCAAGAGTGTTTTAGTGTAAACACATTTCTAAGGTTTTCGAATGCCAGCTGATATAGTCCTTTGGGGAGAAACCAAATGTGCCCAAATAAAACAGGGGTAAATGCCACAGAGAAATTCTCATGAAAGATAAACTATTGCAAAAAGATATATGTATATTTTTTTACTATCGGCTTTGGCCAGAGGCTCAGCAAAGGTAGCTCAAGATAAGGGAGGACAAAGATTAAATCCTAATACTTTTGATTAAAACAGACTCAAAGTTATTTAAAATAATCTTTCCATCTTCACCAGGGAATCAGCTGTGATTTGTGCTCTCTGATGTCACTTATGCATGTCCCAGCAAGGGACTGGTGTAAATAACCAGCACTAATCCCAGCAGCATTCTCAGTGTAGTTCCAGATCCTTTCTGCTTGTTTCCTCTGTGCTGTCTTTAGAAAAAGTGAGGAATGGCCATCCCTCTCTAATCAGTAGGGACAGTCAGGTGTTGCAGAGACTCTTAAGTTAAGATGGTCTGTGTTTATCGAATTTTAATTCAGCAAACACTAACTGAACTCCTTTCATTTAGCAAATGTTTACCGTACTCCTCTTTGTATTGTGACTATAGGGATTAATCATGGTCTTTTTCCTCAAGGATTTCACAGTCTCTTGAAGGAGACACATCAGTAACCCAGCAATAACCATGCTGAAGTAACACAGGGTGCTGGGGAGGCCAGGGGAGGACAGGCAATTCCTCTTGAGGTTTCCAAGAAAAGTATCCAGAGAAGACCACACTGGAGCTGACTCTGATACTCTGAAATGTATTACATAGAATAAGCCCCAAATCTGACTTCCCAGTGAGAAACATTCTGTCTTACTAAGTGATGGATTGTGACTCAGACGTAATAATGGGTCTGGATATTATTTTACTGGTTTCCCATTCTCAATCCTGCTTCTTCCTCATTTTAGTTCAGGGTGTTAGATACACACTAAAACAAATTAGGCATCTCAAGTGTTGGGTGCCATTTTAGAGCTCATGACTACACTGGTTGAGAGTCTATTTGCTCAGGGGAAATAATTTGCAAGGAGATTATGGAGACAACACCACCTGCATTTGTATAACGGCTCTTAGAGTGTATGTCACTGGGTGTGATGTTATTTGGCTAATACTCAACACACCCTTTCAGTGACTATAGTCAATCTTTCCTAGGCAATATTTCAAAGCAGATGTAATTAAGATGAGGTCATCCTGGAGAAGGGTGGGTTCCTTATCCGATGTGACTGCTAGTCTTATAAAAAGGTGAAATTTGGACACAAACAATCATAGAGGGAAGGTGATGTGAAGAGATACATAGGGAGGAGAGGGCCATCTACAAACCAAGGAGGGAGGTCTGGAATACATCCTTCCCCCACAGCCATCGGAAGAAATCAATCTTTTCACGATCCTGATTTTGGACTTTTAGCCTCCAGAACTGTGAGACGACACGTTTCTGTTGGTTAAGCCACCCAGTCGGTGGTACTCTGTTATGGCAGCCTCATCAGCCTAGATACCCACCGAACTCTGGCATCATGGCTTCAAGTAGAGGGAATATGGGTCTGTTGACTGCCAGAGCTGCTCAGTTTCCTCTGTGCTGCCAGGAGGAGACTTGAGTCTTTTTCCCAGAGATGCCAAGCGTGGGTTGTGAATTCAGTATGGCCCAGACCTTTTGTCTTTTAAAAATGGTATTGGAGGAGGGTAAGAACTCACAGATTAGCTTTCTTTTATTTTGTGGAATGTTGGACAGGGAAGAAAAAGAGAAAGTAAAGGCCCTCAGGGCACTTTAATAGTACTTACTTTTAAGCAGCAGCGAAAGAATTCACAAGTTATGGATGGAATATTTCTAAGGAGAGAAGGTATTTTTGTGGATTTCCTTTTCAAATGACCAAAAAAAAAAAAAAAAAAAAAAAAAAACCCACCCCAAACTCTTTATTTTCTTAAAGATTTGTAGCACTCTATAATCTTCCTTTCAACTTTCTGACTTTTTTATTTTCCTCTAAATTTCAGCCCTTAATGATCAGTATTCTTTAATCTCATGCCTAATTGTTAGTAGTTGCCCAAGAGGCACATAATTTACTTTCTCTGATTTGCAAAAGGCATGTGTATTTTTCTAAGGGACAGGTTATAATATGATCACACTTTTAATTTTACAATGTGATAAGCTATTAGTATTAATAAAGTCTATGCATACAATAGTTTGAATTTTGAACATGAGCAAGTAGGAAGCAAGTAGGAAAAAAGTACAGTGTCTAGAAAGAGTATCGCACTTGGAATAAGAAAATCTGAGTTTAAATTCAAGCTCTGACTTCCTGCCTCTGAAACTGTGAAGTAATCGTATAACCTCACTGAACATTGTTCAAGAGTGTAAGGTAGTGATCTCTTCCATATGTTTATTCTGAGAATTAAAATTAAAAAATGTACATCAAATCATCTGGCATGATGCCCACACACAGGTACACCTTAAAAATGGTTATTGGAGATTTGTTAAACCGAAAGCTGTATTAGAATAATAAGTGGATGTTATTTACATTCCAGTTGTTGTGTTTTATAAATAGCATGTTTCTTCTCAAATTTGAAAGCTTCTTAAAATTAAGTACAAAGGACCTAACCTATAATCTATTTTTCAAGGCACCTACTTTTAGGATGTCACTTAATATTTACTGAGGGTTTGCTGTGTACCAAAAAGTGTTTATTATCTATTATCTCAACTGGTCCTTATAAAAACCTGAGGAGGGAGACACCATCATTCCTTCCGTGAGAAAACTGAGGCTTAGAGAAAAAGTGCAAAGTCCCAGCTTAGAAAGGAGAGAGCTTGACTAGGAAGAAGCATAGGGCTGGGACCAAGCTTTTAACCTTTGCACTAGGCTGCCTCCCTATAGTAGAGAAATTATCCCAAGCACTACCCTCTCACCATCCAGAGGATGGCTTACGGAGAAAACATTTTTTTTATTGGGAGAGATAACCAGCAAAAGAGATTAGATTTATTATTACTGCAGCATAAAGAATGAAGACCTCTCAGATATCACTGATGTCTTTAATCTCTTCTTGAAAGAAAAGTCTTGGGAAAGGATAAATGAAAGTGAACGATGCCCAGCCTTGGGAGAGAAATGGTTTCCCACATCTGAGATGACTCACATCTTAACCTTTTTGCTCTAATTTCTCTCTTTGTGCGGATCCTGTGATTTACTCTCTGGATGATGGCTCTGCAGCCAATTCCCAGCCAACGCACGCAGACATTACCCATTTCGGAAGAGACATGCACTCTGCTTGTAAGTGGTCACTTTTCCCCTAGCTTCCCATATTTCTCTTCCCCTGAGAATACATTGTTGACCATGAAGTAGGTTAGGAAGCAGAACCATTTCACACAATAAAAAAGGCAGGTTGATTTTGTGGCATGTTGCTACATCAGTTACAGCTGATTGATCCTGGGTGTTGGAGACTCCTGTGTCGTCCTCCCGGGACTGTGGTGGTGTGCACGTGATGCTGGTTTTGCAGCATGGCCTATGTAGGGTTGATCCTGCCCAATAATTAGGGGCTTTCTCCCTTGATTTTGTCCCATCAATCTGGTTCATTTCGCCTCAGACACATTTTTCTCCTGAAGATTATCTCCACAGACCCCAGTGCTGAGAAGAATGAATTCCAATAAAACCCAATAAATCTGACAGAAAAATGTGGAGTTAGAGATCCACACAGACCATGAGGACTGTCACATTAAAGGCTCCTGGGGACTTTTTTATGACTTTTTTTTTCCTTCCTCTAATGCTTGGTCTTTTGCTTCCATAAATTGTATGGGCTGGCTTTTCATTAACTCAGAAAGCTGAAATAATTCTTTGTAAAGAATTCTTTAGTCACACATGATTCAAAAGTTCACCAAGATCAAAGCCAGTCAGCTTTGTGGTGGGCCCAACACCGTATATTTCATGTAAATGGTGCGGCTTGCTGCCTTCTCAGCTGGAGTTGTTCCAATTTCACATCCCTTCGGCAGATAATGGGACCCTCTGATACTGTCCCCAGCACAAGGGGCTGCTCTGTGTGCAATCCCATCTCCCTCAGGAGCCGGTGCAGATGCTGTCTATAGGGGCCAGTGGAGTCATTCTGACACCCCCCTCAACATTATCTGAAATTTCACGAGGCATGGGAGTCCTTCTCGGCCCTGGGGGCTCTGGGGCAGAGGGGTGTGGGAGGCGGGGAATAGAGCAGAGAAACACTTCATTGTTCAAACCTCCGCTGTTGCTCTTATTCTCCCTTTAGGGGGGTGGGATGTGTTAAAGGGGCCCAAAGGTGAGATTAAAAGTAAACCAAGAGCAGCAAGAGCAGACAGTCTTCCTTCTCGGAGATATTGCTCTCTTGTTCTTAGACTACCTTATTGTCCTTACGTTTTTCATTTAAAACATACGGGCACAGGAGGAAATGATGTGTGAGAGACATGGGAGAAAGAGCTTGACAGTCGGGCTGTAACAATAACAGTGCTGGAATAACAGAGGGCCTTTCCAGGCGCTGGCCACTTCTATGCATCCCCTCATCATGGGCAGAAGCTCAGAGCGGTTCAGAGACTCACTACATACGCGGACAAGACAAGGATAGAGTAAATGCTTCATGATGCAGAAGAGGGAGAAGGGTGTCTCGGCAGGTGAACTCCAGAGGCTCCGGGTGCCCATTTACTGTGGGCCTATTGACTGCACTGATGAAATGACAGCTATCTGAGTCTGTTTCCAGATGAGTCCATGGAATCCGCGAGCATTCAGTCCCATGCATGGCTAGTATGGCTGTGATATCTGAGAGAGATTCCAGGGACTCAGAGGAGGCCCAGAGATGAAGGACAGAGATAGGAGATGACAGAGGGGCAAGGGATGTACCTGAGAAGGACATCCTTGAGGGATGTGCCCTCAAGGAGAGGAAGACTCCAGGAAGAGAGGTGGAAAGTCAGCCAGTTGCAGGAGGTAAAATGACGCCCTCCTGGCACATCGCCGTGTGCTGAGCAGGGCTGTCTGTCCGGTTTCCATCTGGTAGTCTGGATAATTTCTCAGGGATTTCAGCAGTCTAGGTAACATGGCCTTTCCATTATACCACAAAATTCAAACCCTAAAAAAAAAAAGTCAGCCTCTGGTTCATCCCTTCCCTTAGCTGGCGCAACTTGGGGCCAATTGCATTATCCCCTTCTGCCTTAGTTTTTCATGTCTCCATTACAGGATCAGAGTAACTAAGCCTAGCCTTATTTTGTCAGAATGTTAATGAATAAAATAATATAGGTAGTCATGCAAACTTGTAGAAAATGCTCTGTTTGCCAACATAATGGAAATATTGACAGTGAAGTTAGAAGAACAAAAACTGGTTTCTGTTACTTCCAACAATAGCTCATACATCACAGAAGTTGCAAGTCAGCCTCCCCTCCTTCCTCCATGAGGAGCAAACTATATTTTCAAAAATGGAAGCATCTGGTTAAATATTAAATAGGAGAGTCATTCTTCTGAGGTCTCGCATTGCCAGCACTTAGGTAGCAGTTAAGTAAGATGGCCGTTGGCTTTGACGGCTGTGCATTTATGATGCTGTATAAATAATAACTGACAGCAGTTCCACGGCAATCTTTCCAACAGTCTCGCCTCTCTTTGCACTTTCTTTAGCAGCTTATGCTCACGCATATTCACACGCGCACACACATACACACACACACACTTTGCCTGTCGATCATAATAGCTATTGTCTTCTCCCCTCCCCCTTTCTTTCAACAGATGTGTCCATTCTTAGTGAATGCAAAGGAAATGGCAGCTTTTAAAGGTAGCCTTTTGCAGTGGGAAAGAGCTGCATTAACTGTGAAAACCTTTTCGTTGCACAATTTTTACATTGAGACTCGCCTCCCCAGACATTGCTCCCCCAGCTCTGCACTTCCCTTCACGCTTGCTGGCTATTAGAAGGGCTTGCTGACGGGGCTGCCAAGGAGCAAGTCACAGCAGCAGCAGCTGAGAAACTTCAGCTCTGGGTTCCTGGGCCAGCGAGTAGTGGCATTTAAAGCCTCCGCCAAGGTAATATTTGTGTGTTCAAAAAACATTTTACGGAAAAGTTTGTTGTGCCAACTCGTGCTCAAGATGCTAATGGTATGTGTCTAGGCCGTTGGCCAAATAAAAACAGATTCACACATACGAAAGAAATAGAAGGACCCTTGGAATAATAACTTACATTTTTAGATTGTCTCAAAATTTGATTGGCATGTGAGCTCAGGAGACGGTGAGATCCTTAGGGCCACTGTGGGGAGAAGCTTCAGCCATAAACTGACCTCCAGTGAATTCAAAGAGGAGAGAAATCTCGCATGTTTGTGGTGTGGGAAAATCTCAGGCAGGCAATGGAGAATGCCAGCTCTGTGTGCCACCTCAGATGTAGGAGACAGGGCCCAAAGATGTAATTCATGTGGGAAAGATTCTGTAAGGTGACCACACTGAACCCACCTAGTATGTGAGGCCTCACACTTTAGCCAGTGAATGCATCCTACAGACCTTATTCAACAGAGTATGTTACCAGAAAGACAAACCTCCCTCCCTTCCACCTTGCCCTGATGCACAAGTATTGAGAACGCAGAAAATAATTTGAAGAATCTAAAGCACCCTCTGGAAATTTACAAACTCAGGAAAATCAGTCATCAACCCAAGTTGTAGAATTATCAGTTCCATCATGGCTCAAACCTTGTTACTCACTGGAAAGAAACTCTCTACAAGGATCACACCACTGTTGGAATCCCTACCTTGGACTTAAAGAAAAGTCTTGTGACAGGCAGTTTATCCACTCTACCTTCCTCTCCATTTCTGAGAAAAACCTTTTAACCTCCTATGTCTTTCTGAAGGCTGCTCCTGGCAAAGGTAAGCAGAGGGTCTGTCCTCTTAATGAATGCATTTGACTGTTATGTTAGAAAACTGTGCAATGTGTCCGGACTCCTCCGGCTGGAACTAAGAATCACCGAAAAGATAGGATCACTGATAAACAGTTGAACACCAACTGTGTACATTGCTAAGTTCTGGGGGATATGAAAGTTTTCAAGACGGATAATGTCTGCACCTTTCTCTGTTGAGCAGCCCACGTCAACAATGAGGATAAACTCCATCAGGACAACCTACCAACACCTAAATATGAGTTTCTGTTCTTGAGTATTTCCTATGAGTTCTGCCAGCAGATGACATCTTCCCCTCAACTGGTCAAAGTTTCTTCTGCCCTCATGTCTAACCAGCCCATGGATCATAGTGGTTCCCAAACTCGGCTTTCAGTGGAATCACCTAGGGAGGTTTAAAATACACTGATCCTCAGCTCCCTGAGGTTTTGATATAATTGGTCTGAGGTGCACCCCAAGCGATTCTATTGAGCAGCCAAAACCGAGCACCACTGCTAGACTCACATCATTTCCCCACGGCTGTTTCCAGATAATAGACCATAGCCGATCCAGCTGCTGGGAGTGTCTTCTCCACTCTTGCCTGCCCCATGCCCTCTCTTACACCCAGCATATGGGTCTTCATATGTTTGCCAAATGAATTTGACCAAAACAAGGCCTTCAGATACCAAGAACAATTCAGTTTCTCTAGAAGGCTACAGTTTTCAGAAAAACATTGTTGGTAGTTGCACTAGGTTTCTATTGCTGCCATAATGAATTACCACCAATTTAGCCAGGTTAAAATTTACTTACTTCCAAACCAAATTTATTTCTAACAACCCTTTTATTATCTTGCATTTCTGTAGGTAGTAGTTCTGTGGAAGTCTGACACAGGTCTCACCAAGCTAAAATCAAGGTGTGGCAGGGCTGTGCTCCTTACTGGAGACTCTGCGGGAGAATCTGCTTCCAGGTTCATTGAGATTGTTGGCAGATATCATCTCCATTGGGTTGCAGGACTAAGGTCCTGGTTTCCTTTCTGGCTATTGGCCCTGGTCATTCTCAGCTTCTAGAGGCCACCTGCATGCCTTGGCTCATGGCTGCCTTCCTCTGTCTTCAAAGCTAGCAGTGGTGGCTTGAATTCTTCTCAAGCTTCAGATCTCTCTGATCTGTCCTTCCAGCTCCTCTGTCCTCGGCCTCCCTCTTCCTCCACATCTCTCTCACTCACTCTACCACCTTCCTCTTCTGCTTTTCAGGGCCCCTGTGATTACATCATGCTCCCCTGGATAATCCAAGACACTCTCCCTTATTTAAGGTCAGCTGATTAGTAACTTTAATTTCTTCTGCAAAATCCTTCAACAGGAGTGCCTAGGTTAATGCTGGATTAAATGTCCAGGGGTGAGACTCTTGGAGGATGTCTTAGAATTCTGCCTACCACAGTAGCAATTATTGGAGAGAACAGGAAACCCCTTTGTGGACAGGAAGTTGCTAGGGGTCAGGGCCAGGATCGTGAACCTGTGGATGAATGTTTCGAAATGATTATTATGTTAGCAGTGACCGTAGATGTCTACAGAGGACAGACCCTGGAGCTGTTAGAGCAAACTGGGGAGAAGAGACTCATGTTTACCCCAGGCTTTACAGTGTACAAAGACTTTTCTAGAATTGGCTTAGATGTTTGAATACTGGGCTGTGTGGAGAGGGCAGGCAGCGGGTCTCAGAGGTGCCTCAGGGACTGCTGAGAGGTGGGGAGGATTTGACTACCAGAGGTTAAACAGGCATGGCTTTGCCCTCCTCCTCAGCCCTCAAACTGGAATAGCTCTGCTTTGATGTGCTTTGGGTATTGGGTTAGAATACAGATGATTTCTTTCTTTTTTTTTTTATTAATTTTTATTGGAGTATATCCTAACTAACAAAGTGAATCCGCTATACATATACATATATCCCCTCTTTTTTGGATTTTCTTCCCATTTAGGTCACCACAGAGCACTGAGTAGAGTTCCCTGGGCTATACAGTAGGTTCTCATTAGTTATCTATTTTATACCTAGCAGTGTATATATGTCAATCCCAGTCTCCCAATTCATCCCACCCCTTCTTTCCCCTTTGGTATCCATATGTTTGTTCTCTACATCTGTATCTCTATTTCTGCTTTGCAAATAAGTTCATCTGGAATATAGATGCTTTCTGAAGAAACATTTCTTGTGCCTTATGAGGCAGATGGGACAGCTTTGAATTTTCCTGTCTTGCTGGCGAGGAAACAGTTTCCTTCAGATTCCACCACATTCCCAGAGTCCATTTAGCCTGTGATGCTTTACTCTGTGCAGAACAAGTTGGCCGTTTCTATCCTGAAGTGGCCCGCAAAGCCCACTTATAAGCTATGTGATGAAAATCAACTCTTTTTTTTTTTTTTTTTGCTCTGGTGCAATCTCATGTTAACCCTCAAATACTATGGTCCAGCTTAATTATTTTTTTTAAGACATCAGACATGGCACTCAGCATCTTGGACGTTTCCCACAAATCATGCTATGCAACTGTGAAGGATATTCAAAATGATGTGCTAAGCACTAAACTCAATTGCAAAAGAATTTCTCACACAGAAAGATAACTGAGTAAGTGAGTGTGTTTGTGTGTGTGTGTGTGTGTGTGTGTGTGTGTGTGTGTGTGTGTTGGAGAAGGAAGGGGATCATTGAAATAAGTCCAAGTCCAATATAGGAATCTACTTTGAAGACAATGAGACTTATTTAGACACATATATTTTCTCGTGTATTTTTTAGGAAAAAAAAGTCTCCTCATTTTACCATATTTAGGTTTTGATAGATTTAATAAAGGCTTTTGAAATCACTGGAAAAAGGACAAAGAGGAAATGGAAAATACTCTGAGTCCATGGCATGTTATCAACCAAAATATTAAAGTTGTACGTTGCTAAGCTTTCAGACTTTTCTCTTGCTTTTGGAAAAGGATGGGTTTTCCTCCTGGCTGCAGAATTTTTACAGTATTATTAAGGCTGTAAGAACGCTGCTGTCTATATGAAAAGCATTAGCAAAGCGATTGATTTGCGGGGGTATTTCCTAGAGAGAAAACCATGCTCGTCTGTCTTTTCTTCCTTTGAAGTGGGCCCCGCGTGGTCTCGAAGTGGGGCGCTTTGAGAAGCGTAGCTGGGGGAGGGAGGGAAGTCCGGCCACGGGCGTGTATCTGAGAAGTGCAGCCTCGGCTGCCGCCCCCAATCCCAGTCCCGGCCGCGCGCACAGACACACGCGCATTAGCGGTCGGTTTAGCTGCAATATTCGCAGCACGTTTGCCAGGGTTCAATTGATCGCTCCAGGCAAGAGATAGCGTCAGCGAGGATGTGGTGCGGATCGGCCCGGTGCTCGGGGGCTTCCGCTCTCACACATCATCAAACCCCATTCTGAAATGGTTTGAATTAATGACACTTATTCAGACAGACAAAGTAGGTAAATGGAAATGTTAGACAAGGCTTTTCACCTACTTTGCTTAACATTTCCCGTTACCTTGAGTGCTGGAAACTCTCCACGGCCTTGCTCAGCCTGAACGGGAGCTGCACGAGCTCCCGCCCAGCACGGCCAGAAGCAGGACGGGACGTGCCTCTGCCCCTGTAGGGAGGGTTGCAGAGAAGGAGGATCGCTGTGGGCAGAAGGGAGAGCGTGCTGAGGGACAGGGGTTCCTGGCCTCTAGTATCAGGGTTACCCTGACCAGGATGCCATTCATCACACAGATGTTTTATTAATGCTCATAACCGTTTCCTGGCAATTGGCAGCAAAGCGTCTTGAGCAAGGGCACCTTTGACAAATTCACACAAAGTGGGCTTTGAGGCTGGTGGCAGGGCTGCCAAGTGACGCCGTGGGAACAAAGCAAGGACTCTGGAGTCAGGGTCCAGCTCAGATCCTTGCTTTGCTATTTCCTGCCTGTGTGACATCGAGTGCGCCACTTACACATCCTGAGCTTTAGTTTCATCAGGGATGTTATGCTAGACTCAGATGAGGGGAGCTGGGAAAATGGTGATCGTGCTCAGAACTGGGACTTTGCCCTGCTGTTCCACTCTCTGCTTCCTACCAGATAGCCTGGAACTATGGATCATGTGACCCTACAGGGGCACCGAAGCACTAAAGCCTATTGACCCAGCAGAATGTGCTCATTTGCAGCACTTGAGTTTGAAAGTCTGAAAAGCCATCTGTTAGCAGAGTCCAGGAATTTGTTCCCAGGGAAGCAACCAGCTTCCTTCCCCTGATGGAATGTCCAAGTTATCCCATGGTGTGCTCCTCACCACAGGTGAGGGGCAGGGGGATCCCGGTCTCGGCAGCCAGGAGCTGGGTCAGACAGTGAAAAACAAGTGGATGGAGGGTCCTTTTATTTTGGAACAGGGGTGACAGCCCTGTGATGGGTGCGGTGTGGAGTGTCAAGAGGAGGCAAAGGCCTGCAGGGGAGTTGATGAATCTCACTGTCTGTTCCTAGGACTTGCTCTAGGACACTGGTCCGGGTTTCTGTTTGGCCCCTCTCTTGACTTTTTTATGTATTTGGGGGAGCAGAATAGAACATGATCTGGAGTCAGACTATCTGTATCCCAAAGTAGGCTTTAGGTACTTACTGGCTTTGTGACCTTGGGCAAGTTTCTTAACCACTCTGTGCTTTGTTAAATTTGTTTAATAGGGGTAGTCATAAAATACCTACCTGACAGGGTGGTTGTAGCAGTTACATGCAAAGGACTTAGTAAGTATTCAAAACATGTTGACATCTTTGCTATTTAACTATGATATCATGTCACCTTCTTAGATTTCTAACTGATGTGATTTTAAAATACATTCAATGCTGGGGCGGGGAGGGTGGCGGGGACTCGAGGGGGGGGATTCAAGGAAGGGAGGGAATACGGGGATATGTGTATAAAAACAGATGATTGAACTTGGTGTACCCCAAAAAAAATAATAATAAAAAATAAAATAAAATAAAATACATTCAATGGATTTTACATGCAAATTGATGCCAGTCAGTATCAACAGAGTATTGATTTGGTTCCAGCACTCACTGTTGGGATAGTGAATAAACCAATCTGCTAGGCCTGGGTTCCCCAAGATCCCCTCTGTTCCCCTGTCAATTGACCCTTTGGCTGACTCTCCTGAGTCTAAGCTATAAACTGATTTTACAGGCTGAAAGATTTTTATTCTGAAAATATTATTTTCACTTTCCTTTCCAAAGGGGGTTTACTCTCCTCTGAGGGGACAATCTGAGTTCTCCTTCAGATTACATGTTTTTAGTGTAAATGTTCTAAGGGAAAAAGTGTATGGTTAGACGAAAGACCTCAATCCGGGTTCTGTGTGCATTAGTGGAGTTTTTCAAAAGCAAATATTTGATAAAAATATGTGGTTTTGTTTATTTATGTGTATCTATGTATTAGAAATGCTAACTTGAACTGAACCATTTAACGTGCTTAATCCGAGGCAGATGGAATGGTCAGTGAATTATTTTTGTAAACCACTTCTGTTGGCATTCGGAGCTTCCTTTCATATTGATTCCACTCTGGCCAGCCACTCGAGGTTTAACCAGCATAAGCCGGTGCCAGACTCCACTTCAATGACATATGTGTTCGTTCCCCTGAAATACAACACAATTGCAAATTTCTTCAGCCCATAGAACCACTTTTGTAACTAATTAGAACAGACAGGGTGCTGCGGAGAAACCCCGGACGCAGCATTGCATCCTGATGGATAGTCATACAGGCCAGCCCCTTCACAAAGTGAACAATTGCCCAAATAATTATTTCCTGCTGTGGCCTCCTTTTTTTTTTTTTTTTTTTTTTAATGCTTTGTTTGTTAAATCCTATTTTGCTTCCTACTTTCCTGTTGACTGCAGCTAAATTGAATTTGGTCCAACCCATCTCACACTGGGTCAGCAAAATGCTTCACTCTGTAGGGGAAAGGAGTTAACCCTTTGAATGCTGCCTTTCCTGTCAGCCCAGGACCCAACATCTGGTTCTCTCTTATTCCAGTAGCAGAGCAAGAGGAGAGGAAGGGCTGCACTGATCTGGGGGGAAATTAAGAATGAGATCAAAATGGAATACATTGTATTAGGATCATGACCATTTTGGGTAAAGAAAGTTCATGTCACTTTTCGTATTGCCCCTCAGAATACAGAATTATGAAAAGGGAAGACAGTGTGCACAGCTTAGTAAGCATAAGGAAGGAGGGCACTTTTGAACAAAGGCCATCTCTAGAAACATGACATGCATTTGAAGTGAAGGGCAGGTTGTCAAACGAAATTTAGAAAAATTGGGATAATCACTTCTGCGTAGTAAGATTAATGGAAAGGTCTGAAGTTGAAAAAGGGAAGAGTGACTTTAATTCATATCGTATCTTAGAGCAATCTGTGGTAGGAGTACCCATCTCATTAGTGGTTTCTCAATGTTTAAAGACTTAGGGGTGCTGCGCTGTGAGATCAGATAGCTAAGTGTGTTGAGAGATGTGAGATCCCAAGGAAAGAGAACCAGCTGTGAGAAATATTCTGGCCAATATCAGCAAGTGTGATTTTGTCAGGCATGTTGTAGCTTCTGTCCTCCATTGTGTGAAAACTGTCCCCATCCGGTGAGACTTTTGGAACTTGCTGTAAGCAGAGATGGTGTCAGAGGCTGCATTTGGCCGTCAGTCCCGGAAATGTAGCTTAGCGTTTCTGCAGGTGGAGTGTCTGGGTCAAAGCATTTCCCTGTTTGATGGAAGAGTCTCAAATTTCTCTCCTTAGATATTGTATAAAATTTTACTTCCACCTGCAATAAATGAGACTACCTGCTTCCCCCAGCCCACCCTACAAAGAACATGTAATCAAACTTTTACATTTTGCCAATATATGTTTAAGCAATTATATTTTATTTTTTTTTACATTTTTATTGGAGTATAGCTGATTTACAATGTTGTCTTAGTTTCAAGTGTACAGCAAAGTGAGTCAGTTGTACATATAAATATATCCACTCTTTTTTTAGTCTTTTCCCATAAAGGCCATTACAGAGTATTGAGTAGAGTTCCCTGTGCTATACAGCAGGTCCTTATTAGTGATCTGTTTTATATATAGTAGTGTGTGTATGTCAGTCTCAATTTCCCAATTTATCCCTCCTCCTCTTAACCCCTAGTAACCATATTTGTCTTCTATATCTGTGACTCTACCTCTGTTTTGTAAATATGTTCATTTGTACTCTTTTCTTAGATTCCACATATAAATTGGTTGTTTCAATGTGAGTGAGAGAGCATCTGGTCATATGTTCAAGAGCCATACATAATGTTTTTCCTGAACTGTATGATCGTATCATTTGGTAACTTTCCATTGGCTTGTTGGGAATCTTTTTCCTATGTATTTACGAAAGCTCTTTTAAAATGTCTCATACATTTATGAGGATATTAACCCTTCCCTTATGTAACTTGCAAATATTTTCCCAGTTTGTTGTCACACTTTTGACGTTTCTTTCAGTATTTTTTACTATGCAGAGGTTTCTAATTTTTTATGCAGTAGACTTTATCAATGATTTGTTATGGCTTCTGGACATTAAGTTATAGTTAGAAAAGTTTTCTTTTTCTACTCTGAAGTTAAATAAAAGGCTTTCCTATTTTTTGAAAAAATATGAAATGATAGAAGAAGATAGAAATAGAGGAAATAAAAAGAATTGCAAAAGACTATTTTTGTTCAACTCTATGCAAATAATTTTTACACCAGGATGAAATAGCCAATTTTCTAGGCAAATATAATCCTCCAAAACTAACCCCGGGAAAGAAAGAAAATCTAGACCAAGCAGTTTCCACAGAAGAAATAGGGAAAGTTGTTGAAGAGTAATCCCCCACAAAGGCACAAGGCCTAGATGGCTTCACAGGGCTAACTACACCGCATCTTTAAATTTAAAAATGATTCCATAGCATAGAAAAAAGAAGGACAACTTCTGATTTTGTTCAACAAAATGCATTACATTGATACCAAAATGCTAATATGATTGCAAAATGTTAAACAATAATCTTTCTTATGAGTATTTATTCTAAAATCCTAAATTAAATATTATAAAACATGATTCAAAAGCACACTAAAACAGTAATGTATCATACCTAAGTAGGTATTATTCTAGAAATGCAAGGTTGGTTCAACATTAAGAACTCTACAAATCAATTCATCATTTTAATCTAAGAAAAACTTTATTTTTATGGATGCTGAAAAAAATCATTTGACATAATTTCATGTCATTCTTGATAAAACACACAATAGGTTATAGCAATCAGATATTTCATTGATATTGTCTCAAGTCCAAAACCCAGTATTATATTTAATGCTAAAAGATTCCCACCAAAATCAGAAACATTATATAGATAGCACTATTATTTATCATTGTATTGGAGGCACAAAATAATAGAATCAGATAAGAAGAAAAAATTACAGTATAAAAATTAGAAAGGAGGAAATTCAACTCTAGCTATTTGCAGAAGATATTGTAAAGCTGTAGAACTCAAGAGCATCACCTGAAAGACTGCCGAAAATGAAAAAATTCAATAATATATATAATATATCAGGACACAAAGTTAATAAAAAGAAACAAATAGCTTTCATATAAAACAATAATTAGACAGTATAATGGAAAAATATTCCATGTTTAATAGTAACAAAAGAGATAAAATACTTAGGAATAGACTTCGTAAGGATAACAAAAACTCTGTGAAGAAAACTTTAAAATCACTTCTAAAAAGCATGTAACATACATGTATGCACACAGACACACACACACACATGCACAGACACACACACACATATACACACACACACACATATACACACTTACATACACATACACACATATACACACACATACACACATACACACACTTACACATATACACACACATATACACACACATACACAAGCACATATACACACACACATATACACATACTTGAACAAATGGGAGGCTTATCAATTCTTGGATAGGAAGACAATACCATAAAGACACCAATTTTCACTAATTATAAATTTAACATGATCACAACAAAAACAACCCATGGGACTTTTAAAAAGTTGAGGTAATTCTAAACCAAGAAAGAAGAGCAGAAAAATTCTGGAAAAAATAGAGCAGTGGAGGAGATTTTCCTATCAGATATTAAATTATACCTACTCAGCAATAGTAACAAGGTGGTGCTGATCATGAATAAGGAGAGAGATGAAGGGAACAGCCTAAGAAGTCCAAAAGTAAACCTCCGTATATGGAAATTTAATATGTAGGAAATCAGTGGAGGAAGCCTGTCCTACTCAATAAGTGGTATTGGAACAAATCATAAAATCATAGCCAAGCGGGAAGAGATAAATTTATATCTCTACCTCATGCTGAATAGCAGGATACATTCCAGATGTATCAAAAATTGTCTAAAAAGATTAGTATATTACTGGTTTTTTTTAAACTAATGGTAAAGATATTATGAACGCAACATAGTGCCATGTCAGTGAGTATACTTCTGCCATTTCATTTTTAATAGTTTCGTAGTGCTCCACTCAACAAACTATCATAATTTAATTAAACTTGTATTTATGGACATTCTAGGCTCTTTGCAACTTTTTACTTTTATAAGCAAAGCTGAAAGAGCCATTTAACAGTGTAATGGGGATTATTTACCAGAACAGCAAAGCAGGTTTTCTCAAAATTGAAAGTCAATTATTGTGTTTGTTTCCTATTGCTGCTGTAACAAATTACCACAAATCTGGTGCCTCAAAACAACAGAAATTTGTTCTTTCGCAGTTTTGGAGGCCAGAGGTCCAAAATCAGTATTGCTGGACTGAAATCAAGGTATCAGCAGGAAGCTCTAGCTTTTGCCTTTCCTCTTCCAGCGTCTTCTGGCATTCCTTGGTTTGTGGCCACACCATCCCAATCTGTACCTCTGTAGCCATGTGGCCTTCTCTTCTATGATCAGATCTTCTTCTAGCTCTCTGCTTATACAGATGCATGCAATTATATTTAGGGACAATCTGGATAATCCAGGATAATCTCCCAATCAGAAGATCCTTAATCACATCTGCAAAGTCTTTTTTTTTTCCCCCCATGAGAGGTAACAGTCACTGGTTCCAGGGATTAAGACTTGTAATTTTGGCAGGGGGTGGGGAGGAGTGGGCATCATCGAGTTATCCACGTTCTTGGAAATTTGTAGATTGTTTAACTCTGGAGAAATTTCTAGCAGTGCTAATTTCTATGCAGATTCTACGCTTTTGCCAAATTACCAGGCTCCTTCTTACTCCTTCATCCTTCTTCTCCCTCTGCTGGTGTCATTGCCCCGAGCCTCCCCAAATCCTGCTTATCTAGGATGCTGGGCAGCTGAAGGCTCCCTTGATCCTACTCCTAGGCCATCTGCTAATGCCCAGAGGGCGATTTTTCCAAGGGCTACTCCTATCATCTGGTTATCTCTTCCCTAAGGGGATTTCTTTTTTGGCTTTAGACAACTTTTCCTCTCAGCTTTGTTGGTATATAGCTACTTGTGTTAAAATCATCACCTTGCTAAATGCTCCATGCCAATGTTCCTTCACATGTTTCCCTTGCAGTTTCTAGCTAAGCAACTGTATTATCTGCAATAAGGATAGGACCATCTCCCCCTTCCCCAACACTTACATTTCAGGTCTTGGCAATTGTAATAGAAAGGAAAAATAAAAACTTTTTGCAAATCATGTGTCCCTGAAAAAGTCCCAAGTGCCTGACTTTGTTTTCTTATGCCAGGCAGTCCTTATCTCCTTATTATTTGTGCTCTTTTATGGCCTCAGGAAAGGGCCCAAAACCAGGGAAACCCCAATCCTCTGGGCCTGAGCACTTTGCTGGAAATCCTGCTGATTATGTTGTGGGTGCTGGGATCGGCTGGTCAACTTCCTACCCACTCCATATCCATCTTGGCAGCCTTCAGATTTGTCAGCAGGGAAATTTGTTTAGTAGGTTAATGACCAGTGCCCAGCCCTGGGACGGCTTCTGAGAATAAGCAAGCAGGAAATTCAATGGCCAACCCATTCCCAGATATGGTAAGGGTGTAGGACAGGTATATGTCACCCTGCCTTTCTTTGCGAACCTTCCAGCACCTGTGTAGAAACTTCATTTATTTACTCATTTCTGGATTCCATGTGCTCCAATGTATAGAGGGGACTTGCATCAAACCAGCAAGGATTCACAGCCTGAATCTTAGATTGGCAGAGATATGATTTGTTCAAATTATGTAATCTGGTTCAGCTTCAGCTTCCCATTCAGTGAATTGGGCCCAATGAAATCATGCCAAAGGCTGCTGTGAGGACTTGGTGAGACAATGGATGTCGTACACCCAGCACCATTCCTGACAGCTGGCATCTCAGCATCTGCTCCCCTTTATACTCCTGCTCAGACTTGAGCCTTGTTTTTCACTCTATATTTTCCTCCTTGAGTCCAAGTTCTCCTCTTAGACTACGCTTATATTATACTTAACCACAGTATGTGTTAATGATTAAGATAATTAATTGATGTTTCTATTTATTAGGCCAGATACTATGCTAAGTGCCTTATGTGCATTTTCTCATTTAATCTTCCTTTTCCTTTAAAAAAAATCATAGAAACAATTGAAGCCTTATTTGTATTCCTTTCCAATCTGTGCCCCTCCCTTAAAGACAAGTTTGAAGTTGATGAGGATCTTTTCTGGGTTTTAAAAAAATAATTTTGCTACATTCTATGGACAATATGTAGTTGAAAAAATAGTGTTTTCTGTGTTTTAAAAATTTACCCAAATGATATTTTGTACTCTACCCAAATGTATACTCAAATGGTATTATATTGTACTGTATTTCCTTCTCCAAAAAAGTCTTTGGAATCAACAGTGTATTTTAGAAATATATCCATGTAACTCTTGTCCATTAATTTTCACTAGTATGATAGCTTATAGAATAAAAACACTACTATCTATCTATACATTCTTCTATTTATAGACAGTTTGTTTTCACATTTACAAGCAATTCTGTAATGGTTATTCTTGTGTATGTCTACTTGTTTCCAAATTATTATTTTTTAAGACAAATCCCTAACAGACAGAGTATTTGGCACATTTTTAAGACCTTCATTATCTCCTATCTAATTTTACTCCATCTCCATCATCATCATTTATGACTTCACCAGCAATAAACCACAATGCCCACTTCTCCAGATCATCACTAACATTACATATCTTGATTCATTAAAAACTTTGCTGGTTTGATAAAAACAAAACAAAGACAAAAAGCCATCACCTCATAGTTTTAACTTTCATGTCTTTGATGAGCAGTGAGACTGAATATCTTTCCCTATACTTTTTGGCCATTTGCAGTTTTTGTTCTGTGAGTTGCCTATTCTCTATTCCATGTATTTTGTAAATATGTTGCCCAATTTGCCAGTAATCTTTTGGTTTTGTGGTGATTTTTACCCTGCAAAACTTTGAGCTTTTTATATAGTCAAGTGGTTAAATTTATCAACATTTTCAACTGAATCTTTTTTATTTTTTTAGTTATTGAGTTATGTTTAATTAAATTCCACTATTATATCTGCTGTGTGAAAGACACCAAGGGTTACAAATAGTAGTCAGTTATGGTTTCAGAGGGAACTTGTAATTTTGCTGTGAGACAAGATACTCAAAACTATAGACAAGGTGGGGGGGAGTCGAGGGAGGGAGGGAATACGGGGATATGTGTATAAATACAGATGATTGAACTTGGTGTACCTCAAAAAATAAATAAAAAAAAACTATAGGCAATAATACAGGCTGTCTATGATGAGTGTCAAATACTCGGCACAAAATTAGGTGATTTCACTTTGGCTGCCAGGAAGCTGAGAGCAAGAGCATAAGTAAATGCTGAATCACAGTGACTAGATTAGCCTAGGTGACTCATGGAAATGCAGAATATGAGGGCTGGAATAGTCCTGAAGGCCATCTAATCCAATTCTTCCATTTAAAATAAAAATATGTATCTTTCAGCGTTGACTGAATTTCTACCAAATGTCCTGCCAGCAGACCTAGCAGCAGCACCAGCCCCCAACCAAGTGTTCTCTTAAGTGACCCCAAAGTGCCCAAGGCCATGTCCTCTTCAGGCTCTTTCTGCTGCGGGCCCAGCTCTGAGAGCAGCTGCCACATGAGCCACCAGAGCCCCCAGGATGCCACAGCCGCCAGCACCAGAGCCTGGACTGCTGTGAGTGGGGGCGCTCAGGCGCTCTGGCTGCCGCCCCAGATCTGGGCTCTCGGAACCACAGAGATGCAGTATTGAAGTCATAGATCAAAGAGGGAAAGACCAGTCTCAGCCCAGTGCATCCGCTGCCCTGACTCTTTGCTCTGCTTCATGAGGCCGACAAGCCTTGTGTAGATGGAGTGAGTCTTCCATGCAGAATGTTCTCTTTGATCTGAAAACTCAGTGTTCATTATGGATCCCGATTTCTTCCTTTTCATATGATGTCCTTGTCATTGTCAGATAATTTGCGCATTATACAGTTATTTACCCACCTTCCGAAGCCCAGGGACCCCAGGATCCCCCTCTTTAATGGTAACAGCAGAGCCTGATTGAGTGGTGGCACAACTTGGCAGTTCCAAGGACACCTTCTTCTTTTTTCTTTTTTAAACTTTTTATTTTGAATTATAATAATTATAGACAATAAATTGTAATAATAGTACAGAATGGTCCTATGTACCCATCACCTAGGTTTCCCCAATGATGCCTTCTTACATAATAATACATTATGAAGCAAGGAAATTGATTAGCTCAAAACCATCAACTAGACTATAGATCTTATCATATCTCACGAATTTTTACATGCACTCATTTTTGGTATGTCTTTGTGTATAATTCTGTGATATCTTATCACATGTATAGATTTGTATAGCCTTCACCACATCGAGTTCCAGAACTGTTCTGTCCCACAAAGGAGCACCTGTATTCCCCTTTGCAGCCCCCGCTTCTCTTTTTTATCCACAGGCAACCACTTCAAAAATGTTGTGTGGATGGAATCACACAGTGTGTATAACCTTTCAAGACTGGCTTTCTTTTCCCTCCGCGTAATGCCCTTGAGATCTATCCAAGCTGTTGCACATATCAATAATCTGTTCCTTTTTATTGCTGAATAGTGTTCCGTGGTGTGGATGCCCTGCAGTTTGTATTACTGTTCATCTGCTGAAGGACACTGGGTTGGTTCCAGGTTCTGGATAGTGTAAATCAAAGTGCTCAAGTGATGTTACTGGCTGCATAAGCTAAATACAAAGCAGCCACGTGGCTATTTTACAAATGAGCTCTCTTAATCTTTGTTAATTGAAAAACACACACATTTCTGGGGAGTTCTTTCCTACCTGCATTCTTGAGAGGTTTCTTAAAGGGGTGTCTAGGCAAATGACCATTCCCAGGCCATATGACTGATATCTACCAATGATTTCCACACTTTTGTTTGGGGAAACCAAGGCTGGTCCTCTGCCATTAGAGGTTACCTTTCCAAAAATTCTAGCTATCAAACCTTGTCATCTGCTATTAGGATTCCCATCTTGGGGCCTTTGTACATTTTCACATTGTTTCACTGCCTTCTAACCATTTATCTCTCTGACGTTATGGTTTTTATTGGTTTGTTCCCTTGTTTGCTGGCTACCCCTTCCATGAGAGCTAGACCTTGCTTTGTTCTCTGCTATCCCCCAGTTTATAGCGTGGGGGCCAGGTATAGAGCTGGTGTATAATAAATGGTTTTGAATGAATGTGTGAATGAATTGTGTCTTCAATACATAAAAAAGACTTTTAAAAAAATCTCAAAGAATGGATTTAAGTAAATATAAGTAAAGCCCACCAAATATGCAGAGTAAAGGAAAACCATTCCAGGGCTTGAATTTAGAAAGCCTGAGTCCCATCTCTGCCCCTTTCTAGCTTTGAATCTGTAGACAAATGATTTAACTTCTTTGCCAAAGTCTTGCCATTTGCAACACTATACATTGTCTTCACAGGATAATTGTGAAGCTCAAGTAAGACAATTTTGTGAATGCACTTTGCAAGACACTAAAGTGCTATATAAATCTAAGGGGGTCTCCCCCTTGTCACAGTTATTGTCTCTCCTTCTCTCTCCTTTTCTCCTTCCCCTCCCCCTCCTCTCTCCTCATTCTCATCATCACCACCATTAGGACCATCTTGCATACTTGTGGGGATGAAAACATCCGGGCAACGGCAAATGTAAAATCATGGCGTTCTTGTGACATTCCATCCAGCAGAGGGCAACAGCTCCTACAAACTAAGTCCAGTGTCTTGAAACATCAAGTTGAAGTACAATCATGGCAACTTATGATTATTAATATTCATTGTTAAAAGAAACACACATGGGGGGAATGAACTGGGAGATTGGGATTGCCATATATACATTACTAATAAGAAAAAATATCAAATTGTACACTTTAAATATATGCAGTTTATTGTATGTCAATTGTATGTCAATAAAAGTTCTTAAAAAAAAAAAAAAGGAAACACATATGCCCATCATAGTAATCCTTCCATTCAGCAATTTTTAGATATTCTTGTTTGGCATATTGTCTTCCAGCCCAAACTTCTGGAAATGTCTGGCTGCCTTGAAATTTATCTTTTTTTTTTTTTTTTTTTAATAGGATTTGCATTCTCTCCCTTCTTTCCTGGTTGGCTGGGTAAAAAGCAGAGCAGATTGTGGCTCAGGACTGATGACATAGGCATGCTTCTCTTTTGAATATTTATATCCTTGGCGTTGCTGTTATATGATAGGGTAATTGCTATAGGCTATCTGAGAATTCTCCCACTTCTCAGCTGGGAATTCTACTGCCTATACTCTCTGTTTGCTGGACTCTCACTATGTGTATTTCATTCTAAGATTGGCAGAGAGGGTTCTCCACCAAGAAACTGATCTGAGTCTATCTGGTAGAGTCTAGGAACTCTTCCTGTGATGCTGATCAGCAGTCAGGTCAGTGGTGCAGGGGCAGAGAGGCTGGGAAGTCGCTGGGGGGCTTCGCTGCAGATAATGAGTGCCGTGGGGCCTTCGATAGTCTGCCTTAACCTGCTGCCGGGGGGACCCACCCTAGAACAAGCCGGTGCAACCCCCTCTAGTTAAGCAGAGAGGGAAAGAGAGAGATACACAAGGCAGCCCAGTTATTTCCAGTTAACGAGAACCAGAGGGGATAATCAAACAGTAGTAGATGCGTGCTTGTTCACTCTGGAGAGGACCGTGTTCGTCACATTGTTGCGTGAAAGAGGTGGCTGGCCGGGCAGTCCTGGGATACCCTTTCTTTTTTATGGACATCTATTAACTTTCATATCATACCAGCCCCTTTTATTAAGGAAGATACCAAGATATTTAAACAAGTTGGTTTATACATGTATCATTCATTCATTCACTCATCTAATGCCAGTGGAAGGCCTACTATATGCCAGGAATTAGAGATTCAAAATGAAATAAGATCAGGACCCTTCCCAGTCTCTGGGGGAGAACAGTGAAGACCATTAATGCCCCACAGAGGTGTAAATGTTGCAACTGAGTTAAGGGTGTATGGCCGTGAGAGCACAGTGGACATGGTGATTAGCTCTGTCTATGTGAGGCTTCTGAGGAGGTCGTGCTGGGGCTGTGTCTATGTGCTATGGGATATGTTTCTGAATTTTTCATCTTGTTTCACTCCCTAAGCAAACCTTGGTTCATGTCTACGGGAACACTGGATGAGAAAGACACAGTCAATTTTTATTGTTATCGCTCTCCTCCAAGTCTCCCCAACCCTGCCTGGTGTAAGTTATGACGTGATTTGACTGTAGTGAGCTGGCAACCACAGGGGGGTGAGCTGGCACATACCTGCTGAGAGTTCAGGTTGGGAAGCCAGATCTTGAGCCTAGGGTGCCATTGGGAAAATGCCAGCTTCTTCCCTCTTTCCTGCTATTTGGCCAAGGAGAGAAGTGAATGGAACTTGTTTGACTTCCTTTGGTAGAGACCACAATAACATTTCCCCAAGACAGGGCATGCTTCTCAATATTCTGCTACTACTTTTTTCGGGTCACTGAGAAAAAGTACTGAGTCAGGGAGAGGATGCTGCAGGCTTTAGATGGGGGAAGAGGCCCTGTCCCAGGAGAAAAATCCCAACCTCCCACGAAGACTTATGCGACCATGGATAATGTATCCTTCCTCCTTGGGAACCATGCCACTCTGTATATTAATTTGGTCATTTTGCCAAGCCTTGCCCTCTCGAAGTTGAATCTCCAAGTTACCTTTAAGGTAAGTTTGAGGGCAGAAGCCTGGCCTTCTAGCACCTCTGGAGCTCTGAGCCCCGGTCCTTGGAGGAGCGGGCGTTGAGCGGCTGTCCCCTGACAGAGTGAGTGAAGAGACCTGACCCCCAGCAGAGTGCCCAGAGCCGCACGGCCTCCAAGCTCTGCCCGAGCCCGGGGCCGAGCCCAGCCCTGGGGACGGCACAGCCCACGCTCCCAGGCTAGGCACATTTCAGACTCACATTGGCTCGGCTCTGGAGCTGGCTGTGGCCAGCTGGGACACTGAACCGTTTGCTTGTTCTGTCGGCAGCCCTGAGGAACTGGAGCCCTTCCCCTGTGGGTGAAGTCTAAATTTAGCCCCAAAGAAGCTTCCTTCCCATTTTGCTAGAGAAAAGCTCTTTTCTCTGGAATGGGCCTCAGCTTTGATTACGTGGGAGGACCCACATCTGGGAATACATAAACTTTATTGTCCTTGGATGACAAAACGGTTTCCTTGCCTACTGGTTTTCCGCCTTTTTAGCCTGGACTGTGATTGTCTCTGCTTATGACTGTGTTGGCCAAGGCAAGCCATTTCGCTGTGGACTGGGCTCCCCTGGTCTGTGCCTAGGCTGGAGGTGACACATGGGGACGTTGTCTCGTCCCCACTTCACCTCCTGAGGCCCAGCTCTGTGCACGCAGAACAGAACAGAGAGCAGGGGGCTGATCTCTTGCATGATCCTGGGGGATTATGAGGCCCGGGTTTGACACTCTTGGATCCTTGGATCAGATCTCAGGATTTTACGAAGACTGAGACATCCTGGGGCTTCCCCACAAGGCTCCAGGGTCCAAGGTTTCAGGGGCCACCCTGGCCTACACTGAGTGAACATGAGACCCTCCCCCACTATAGAAAGACGACCGCCCTAAGGACTTCTCTGGGCAAAGAAAGGCTTTTAGGACTTCTCCTGAAGCCTGCCCTAGAACCCCTCTGCCATTTGCATCTTGTGTCAGTAGTTGGGAGAGCTGATGAGTGAACATTCCTTTAATAAGTTACCTCCCCTAGTTCCAGTCACGACATCCTTTTTGATAAGTGTTTCCTTTGGCGTCCAGTGATACAAGTTCTGGCTAACTCTTCTATGTAAGAACTTCTGAAATGTGGGGCAGAGTGCACTGGACTTGGCTTCAGAAAACTTGGGTTGCTGGGTGGTCTGATTTTACTGCTTATAAGCTGTATGACATTGGGCAAGGTACCTTCTCCAAACTTCTGTTTCCTTGTCTGGAAAATGGCAATAATAAGACTGTACTCATAGTTCTGCTGTCAGCAACAAGTAGGAAGATGTTACATAGTTTTAAAAAGCTCTTTGTAAAAGTAGATTGTCTTTTTCATTAAGTGATGGGGGCTGGTAGCAAATGTTTGCTTGGATTTGATTGGTTCCATACAACCTCCCTTTCTCCAACCCATGGAAATCTCTTTCCTTTCATAGAGCCCCCTAAAGGACACTGGGAGCTTATTAGATCAAGGGAACTCCTGCTTTATTTAGGCTGTTTTGTGCCCACCATTGTTTGATCTCCTGAATCTCACTTTGTTTTCCTGCAGAATGATGGTGAGGAGTTCTGGGAGCAAGGCATTATACCTTTGATTGATTCGGCAGCTGTTTTGCTGAATGCCCATAAGCAGATTATATCTAGGCTATCTTCAGCTCAGTTTCTTGATCTGTAGAGTGGATACACAACTACCCATAAGTAGGCCTTGAGAAAAGACTTAGTGAGAACTCAGAGAGGAAAATTGTAGTCATTTCAATGCTGTGCTCATCATCCAACTCTGGCATATTTTCTGATCAGAAAGTACAGTTTGGTGATTTTTCCAGTCTATTCTGCACCACATTCAACATTTAGTACTGGAACAAGCTTTCCCATTTAACAATAATTGATAGAACAGAAAGAAATTAGACTAAGTCTAAAAGAAATTAGGCTCTGGGTAAGGAAGAATTGGAAAGATACCCTCTTGCTGTAATTTTCCAGGATGACCTGGACAGCCCCCAGAAGTTGTCAGTATGGAAAGAGCTCGGGAACATTTTACAAGCTGGTAAAACATTGTTGGAGGGGTGATAGAGTCTTTGCAATTTATCTGCATGGCTGACGTCACCTTCTCAGCACAGGAAGCCAAACCGTCTCGATGTCTGTGGCTCCTTTCTGGAATTGCTTCCCAGTAGTTAATCCCAAGTGACCTTTCAGGCCACTCACCTGTCAGAAATTGTTGGTTTGCAGAGAGAAGTGGCTCTTTCTGGGTCCCTGAAGTTGGCAAGGAATCTTTCCCTTCAATCTGAAATGGAAGGGAAATTAATGGCTTCTCTGGACTGCGGCCCTCTCCCCTGCAGACCCACGTCTGGGCGGTCCAAGCCTCACATTTTAAATCTTTGCCTCTTTGCCTCCACAAATTGTAACAACTGTCACCCTCACCAGCTAGACACCATCCATAGGTGCTCAGCAAGATTTTCTGCCCCTAGCTTGGAGGATTAGAGTGTGGCTTCCAACAACAGCCTGAGCAGAATCCTGCTGTCATGCTGGGTCCCTGGCTTTGTCGTGGTTGACAACATCACATCATCTTTCCCAAGCACTAGTTATTACAGAATGGTGTTCATTTTGATTTGGACATTGGGAGGATGTGGAAATGGATCCAGGGAACCAAGGGGGCAAGGAGGAGGGGGACAATTAACATTTATTGAGCCCCTATTCTGTGTCTGGCACTGTGCTTAAATATTTTCATGTACATAACCACATGTAGCTCTCAAAGAACTCTTCAGGCTAGAACAATATTATAAACCTCATGTTGCAGATCTGGAAACTAAGGTTTGGAGAGCTAAAAATAAAATGAAGAGTTATATGGCTTTTTCTTGATTCTCTTAGAGGTTGGCTTCTCAGTAGGGGTGATGTCATCCTGTGCGGGAAACTTAGAACAATGATCCCAACATCACAGAACCAGGACCCCGTGAGACCCCATTTAATAGATCCCATCTGCTCAGGAGGCCAATATGAGGCAACCCAACAGAAAAACTCAATAGGGATTTTCTAGGCAAACCACTGTCTCCTCCAACAGGAGAATTGGGGCAACCAAACCTGGCCATTCCTCACCTCTAGGACAAGGTGACTCTTCAGATCAGCTGCACCTAAGAAGGCTCTGCAGATCCCCAGTGCTGGGTGCCAGCAGTGTTCCAAAATCTTTATGCTGCCCAGACCAGCCTTGGGAAATAGGCATCGCCATCCAGCTGGCAAGATGCTGCGGTGACTCATCTGGCCGCGGGAGCCTGAGCATCAGCACGCCCTCCAGCCTGCTGCTGCCTTTGCCGTGACCACAGTGGCCTGAAGGCATGGCAGAGGCTCCTGACCCCTGGCACTGCTAGCCGCCTGGCCCTGAGATGGAGAGTCCTGGAGGCAGTGAACTCAGCCGGCATGCCCCCTGCATTCCATGCCCGCCTTCCTTGCCCGCAGCTCCATCCCCCATGACTTAGGGTGTGGAAAAGGATTCCTGTCTCCAGAAGCCCCGTGACTGAGCTGAGACAGGAGGGATCTGCAGGCCCCCTTCAGTCAGAGACAGCAAAGACGTTTATCCCGCAGAGGCAGGAGTTCCCTGGGTGTGAAGCGGGGAGTGGCGGCCGCCGGCTGTCCTCAGGAAAGGTCTGCCACTTTCTGACCCGGTGCTGACCTTAACTCCGGTGGCCGCCACTCCCCTGCCATTTGCTCCTGCAGTCAGAGAACGGGACAGATGACGCCATGGCACTTTTGGGAGTGCCGAAGTGAAGTTTTGACAAATTCCGAGAAACATCAAAGTGCAGAACAACAGCCAATACATCACACTCTGTCACCAGGGCCCCCACCCCTGATTATCACATTAAATCAGCAACGGGCACATTTCAGCCCAAGCTCAACAGATGCCTACTGGAACTCAGAGTTTCTCCTTCCAGAGTTAAACAAATATGGCAATGGTTATATTTAAAAATCTGTGTTCTCTATTCTACATTCAGCAGCTGAGTCCTTCATCACACAGACACAGACACACAGAGACAGACACACAGAGACACACACACACAGACACACGCAGACACACACACACACCCTTACTGAGAAAAAGAAGCGTATTGCTGAAGAACCCCAGGTAATTGGAATTAAGTAGCCCAGGAGAATAGAATGCAGAGTTGGGTTCTAATCTTAGCTCTGCCACTTGATAGCCTGAGATCTTTAGCCAACTAGTTAACACCTCTGGGCCTCATATTGTCTTTATTGTTATAAGGACAATAACACCTCTATTTTCCAAAGTTGTGAGTTTAGTTGCTAGAGCAGTTCAACAATCATTCTTGCCTGGGAATCATGGACAATCTTGCTAGTCATGATGTTTCGTATTTATTTCTTGATGTGTTTATTATGTGTAACTTTGGGGATGTAAGAAAGGGAAAACATTCTTTTCCACCAAAGATTGGCTGAGAAGTACTTGCGAGTGAAGGGAACACAGACCACTCAGGACTTGAGTTTCAGGTTATGAAGGAAATACTTGCTGGGTTGGCATTTCCCAGGGTAAATTCTCACCAGGGGTGGGAGCGGAAGGTAACTTCAGAAAGAGCTTATGCTGATCTTTAAAACTGTTTCCCCCAAACTCTGGAGCATCCAAAGGAAGCAGAGTTATCTGCCAGAATGTCCCAGAAAGAACAACAGGCATGTGAATTCTACGCCACATGATCAGGCATAAGAAATGTCACATTTCTTTTATTACCTTAAATTAAATATGATATACTATTAGCCATCCTGCCAGGGTGGTGCGAAAATCAGGTTCACACCTTCCTGGAATACCTGCTTCCTCCCAGTTTCTGTGAATGTTCACCCACAGCATTCAGGTGGAGCCCTCTGGTCTACCGTCCACGTGGGTGACCGCTGATGTGTTCATTTGCCAGCTCCTCATCGTCCTTGGAGGCTGGTGGCTTTAGCATCTCTTGGTAAAGCTTTGCCATGGCTGTAATTTCTCCCTGAGGCTCTGCCACCTCCCCCCCCCACCCCGCCCCCAAGAGGGCTTTCAGGGAGGTAGAATCTCTATGCCTGGGAACACAGGTCTCTTTCCTCCTCTAGTCCCTGGATAAGGCCCTAGAATTCTTTTCAGATTTCCTTCACTAAGAGGACTGTCTCCTTCTCCATCTTTTAGAGAAGATAACCAGTAATCTCCCTGCAGAGAGCCTTTAGGAACACAATGATGGCCTCTGCTTTCTGGTGGTAGGGGAAAGATAGCTTATCTGGGTTACCTAGAATTACCCCACTCTGTTACTGAGATGGAGAAGGAGATAGGACTGGAGAATCGGGGACTTAATGAGGAAAATGCAGGAGAGAGATTTAGAGAATCACATGGAAAGCTGGATAAAACTCTGGTTCTTCTAAAATACCTGTTGCTTCCCTTTCTCCCACTTCTACCTGTGCAAAATAGCCAGAGTAGGGAGGAGGGTCTGGGAAGGCAGCAGCTGAAGAGAGCTGCTTTGTGGAGCTCTAGAACCAGCAGGAGGTAATGCCTGTCGATGACGCAGCATCAATCTCTTTGTAAATTTAGAAGGTGCTTGCTGGGGGATGATCTGATTTGACTGTCACAGCCACTCTGCAAGGTACATGGGGCAGTCATTAGTCCCACTTTCCAGATATGGAAACTGAGGTTCAGATGACTTAAAAGACTTGTCCAGAGTTACAGAGCTGAGTGGCCGACCAGGACAAGGCATCCAAATCTCTTAACGTTTACTTCAAGACTCCCCAGTTTCTTTAGCTCATGGTGTTTAAATTAGGCTTTGGCTGTTACATTCATCTGTGACTTGGGATGTTTGCCTTTTGCCAGTGGTCTTGCATTCTGGAAACTTGCTGATAGATTTTGTCTAGCTCTTGCTCGTATGCTATTCTTTGCCACTTTCAGGAAGTCAGGCTAGGAGTAGAATACATTTCTTATGAGAGAATACACTCTGGACTTTGATTTATATCTGATGGGTCCCCAAAGTCTAGGTTGTGGCAAATGTAAGGGCACAGTGCTAATTCTATGAGCATTCAACAGGACTACGTCAGTGAGGGGAGTCATTTTATTAAACTATTAATTCAAATCTCAAAGAAGAATGGCAGGAAATGTATTTCTGACTGTTTAGAAGTGACTCACTATGAGACTATTTGAAAACTATATATTATTTTTTATCAGTAAATAGAATTGCCTATAGTCAATGTTATCTCGTCACATCCAGGGATTCTAAGATCCGGTTACCCATTTCCCTCAAAACAACTGACAGCAAATCTGGGGAAGAGAGGGCCCACCAGTCTCTACAAGGCTAAACCTCTCCTACACCCCACTGCAAACTGATAACACCACACCCTCCCCTGCAAAATAACAGAGGGCAGATAAGATGGAAATTTTCATTCTAGTTCCCAATAATTTCCACAGCCAGTGAGATATCAGGATCGGAAGAGGTTCCATAATCAGAAAATCCTGGCTGGAGTTTCACTGTTTGGAAGCAAAAAAAGGAAAATTAAGGAGGCCCTCAGATAGCTTTTCTTGGGGGGCTTTGTTAAGATAGGGGCTTTTGAATATTTAAATTGAAACAAAAGACGGCTAAGAGTTTGTACTCTTTAGTCACTTCCCAATTTAACATCAGTCTGTATAAAGTATTTTTATTGAAAGTACCTAATCCACTTTTCACTGGTTTCTTGAAGTATTTGGCGTCATCAATGTGAAGCAGGAAATTTCAGCTCTAGCTGTGTCAGCCAGGCTCTCTCAGACACAAGTATTCACTGTACAAGGTACTCTGGCCCCTGAAGAGTCAAGAATAGCTAAAATTTGCTGCTTCCAAGATGACCACCTTGGAGCAGACTTCCAGTTGGAAAGGGATGGGCCAGCTCAGGCAGCTTTCTGGGCATGCTCCGTCTGGGGGGAGGTGGTCCAGATCCTTTTCTCCCAAACAATCCCTGGGCTTGACACTTCCTGAGAAAGACCGACTTGCTCCCTCGTGTGCCACAACTCTGGTATGCAGCTCTTCCTGTTCGGAAGACGATGGTCTTTATGGGAAGGCTAGAACTTGCAAGGAAGATAGACTTGAACAGCAAAGAGAAGGATGCAAGCATTGCTGGCAAGGGAGATGGCATGCACATAACCCTGGCGGGTGGGCTGGGTGTCCCTGAGGGCTGGGTGATGTCTGCCTGGAGCAGAATAGCGGACGAGGGGTGGGGAGGTTAGAAAGGGAGTCTGGGGGTGGGGGGGCAGCCCAGCGTTTTCAATCCCAGCCTTAGGAATCTGGGACACAGCCTACTGATCTTTGCCACTGGAAGGGTGGTCCAAGGATCAGCAACACACCTGCCATCTGAGAGCTTGTTAGAAATGCAGACTCCCAGGGCCCACCTCAGACCTACAGATCATAATCTGCATTTGAACATGAACCCCAAAAGATGTGTATCTTCATTCAAGTACTGTTCCAGGCCAAGAGGAAGCAAGGAAGATTTTGCAGCTGGGAGGTAATGGGATGGAAAAGTGACACTAAGCCTGTGGAAACTGTTAAAGAACCCCCACCAGGGAGCCTTTGGCCATAATCCAGGTGTGGCAGAGAAGAGAGAGAGTGAGCAGGAGAGTCAGAGATGGGTATTTGTGACCAGAGCAGCAACCCCTGAGGCAGGCCTCCACCGCCTGGCCTCTCCCTCAGGTGGTGGCAGCCCAGACGTTGTACACTAGGCAGGAGATGTGTGTTCCGGAAGTGGGCATCTCCAGGATCCGTGCTTTTGAAGTCAGATTTCATCTCCGTGGCTGATTGTATTCCTGACCCCAGGAGCCGGGATAGCCCCGGGGGCTGCTGGTGCCCTGCGGCCACACAGACGCGCAGCTGCTCCACGTGGGGCCAGAGCTTCTGGGAAAGACGTTTCGGAAGTTTCCTGTGGCTGCAACAAATTGTTGGGGTCTGCCCCACAGCAGCCCTGCTTTCCTCAATCTTAGGGTAGCCAGCTCCTGAAACTGGAGATTCCCAGAGCCCCTTGGTCTCTGTTTCCCGTGGGGTGGAGAGGACTACCCGTAATGCCTTCCCTCTCTGTCCAAACATGGCAGCCCTGTCCAATGGGCTGGACAGACTGGGTTTCCTGTGCCTCTTACCCCAGGGAGGAGGTGGTTGTTGCTTCCATAGAGACGGTTAAGAATAAGGGAGGCAGTGATGTAGGTCTGAGACCCAATTTGGGCTGCATTTGCAGGCAGAAAGAGAGGCTGGGTGACAAGAAGAGAACTCAATTGAAAGATTTTAAGGCTTTCAGTTTTGAAAAGAAAGACATGAACTTAATTGTCAGTTAATTCCTGCCTTTTAAAATAGCTGCTCTGTGACTTTGGCCAATTAACAGACCTCTGTGAGTCTCAGCCTTCTCTCTAAGAGGAGATGATAGGGACTTCCCTTGCGGTTCAGTGGTTAAGACTCTGAGCTTCCACTGGAGGGGGCGCGGTTCAAATCCCCGGTTGGGGAATTAAGATACCACATGCCATGCAGTGTGGCCAAAATTAATAATAATAATAATAATAATAATAATAATAATAAATAAAAGGAGATGATAATCACTTCTCAAAGGTAGTGAGACCCCGAGTGTACTACCTGGTACATGGATGGCCAACCAATGTTAGTTTTCCTGCCCTTCCCTTCTTTGGAGTTGCTAACTCTTTCCTGCTGTTTCTTGCAAATAAACTTCTGAATTAAATAATTCCTATCTGACCTAGAGACTGTCATTCAGAGTGAAGTGAGTCAGAAAGAGAAAAACAAATATCGTATATTAACACATATATGCGGAATATAGAAAAATGGTACAAATCAACCAGTGTGCAAGGCAGAAATAGAGACACAGATGTAGAGAACAAACATATGGACACCAAGTGGGGAAAGCGGGGGTGGGGGTGGGGTTGGGCTGGGGGGGGATGAATTGGGAGATTGGGATTGCCGTTATACATTACTAATAAGAAAAAAATATCAAATTGTACACTTTAAATATATGCAGTTTATTGTATGTCAATTGTATCTCAATAAAAATTCTTAAAGGAAAAAAAACCCACATGCAAAAAATAAATAAATAAATACATAAATAAATAAATAATTCCCATCTGGTAATTCAGATCAACTAGAGAGAAGACAAGTCTTGAATAGATGACATTTTGAATTTGAAGGCTACAGTTTAGAATAAATGTGACCATTTGCTGAAACCAAACCATATTCTAGAATGAAGTCCTTAGGGTCCTGCTCCGTGAACAGACCAAAGGGTCATTAGTGTGTTAGTTACTTGATAGCAATTGGGTTCTCTTAGGACACAAATATAATTAAAAGCAGTTTGCTCTAGTGTCTGCGGTTTAAACATTGACCACAGCATTCTTTTTTCTACTCTTGCCGGATAAATCCATACTTTGTGAATTCAAAAGCTAGCCTCTGATGAGTCCTACTTATTCTAAATATATTCTCAAATCCTGAGTTCCTGAAGGTATTTTCTGTTCTCTGCTCTCTGGAGACTGCGAGGTTATCAATGTTGTGGAAAACCTCCCATAAAGTTTTTCTCTAATACAGACCTTGGGAACACAGAAGCCTCCTTGAATGGTCAGACTTACCTTTTCCCAGGACCATAAAGATATATATTTTTGTTTCCTACCCCAGGCACAGCATAACTCACTTCCCATTTTTCCTGGGAGATTGTGGTAATATGGGGAGGCTTGGGGGGTCTCCAGGATAAAGCAGCTTGTAAAACAACTGTGGGGGATTCCAGATCTGACTTAATCAACATTTCTCAAAATCCGTAGACCAATAAAACTGTTTGCTTTCTTACCACAGTTCAGCCAGCTGATTTATTTCTCTCACCCTGCTGAAGCTGTCGCTGCCCAGAGCAGCTCGTTTGTCAGGTCGACAGAATTACAATTCACAGGACCCTCACTACTGCTATCTCAGTTTATAAATTTCACGAATTACAGTTTATTGCCCTGCACCCCACAGAGTCTCATATTAATAAATTGCGTCTCATCTGCAAAAGCACGTGTATATGGCTCCCTTGGACATAGGCTTATGGTCCTAGAGCCGCAGCACGTCTGCATGTGGCCAACACACAACCCGAGCTGTGCTGATTGAACCGAGCCCCAGTCAAGTTCCCGCTGCCTCTGTCTGATTTTCCCTTTCCTTGCAGATCCTGGTTTCTTGTTTTTCTCTCTACAGGGATGCTATGTAAAGGAGACCAGACACCATCTGTGTATGTTTGTGTTGTGGTGGGGACAGTGGGGCTGTAGGAAGAATTTAGTTTCTTCCAAAATGCAGACTTCCACCATATAGATTTTATCAACCTGTGGGTACGAACAGAATTGCATTAATAATGTCAACCTTTCTTTTGCCAACTTTTGTCCTTACCAGCCACTAGACCCTCAACTCAAACTTTCTGCAAGTCTTCAGTGAATTTCTCACATGCTCTCAGGAGCTAGCCCAGTTGTCCATCTGGTCAACTCCCACAAAGCATCTTCCGTTTTTCCTTGTTTTGGCCTCTTCTGCTGGACAGGTCTCCCATACATCACCTTATGATTTCTACCAAGTACTCCTGAGTCCACCTAGCACCTTTGTTTCTTACTGAACCCCTGCTGGGTTCAGTCTGCCATACATACTTAAGTCCCTGTAGGGACTTAAGGTCACTACCTTTCAGTCTGCATGCATACTTAAGTCCCTGTCATGGGCTGACCTATGTTTCCCTCATATTCATAAGTCCTAACCCCCAGAACCTCAGAATTTAAAGATAAGGTCTTTAAAGAGGTAATTAAGTTAAAATGAGATCATTAGGATGGACTCTAATTCAATATAACTGGTGTCCTTATAAGAAGAGGCAATTTGGACACAGAAAAGTACCACGTGAAGACACAGGGAGGTGACAGCCATCCGTGAGCAAGGAGAGAGGCCTCAGAAGAAACCAATCCTGCTGATACCTTGATGTTGAACTTCTAGCTTCCAGAACTGTGAGAAAATAAATTTCTGTTGTTTAAGTCACCCGTCTGTGGTGCTTTATTATGGTAGCCCTAGCAAGCTAATAAGTCCCCCGCCAGGAAATGTCTGGAGCCTTCATGGTGACCAAGCCAGGTACCGGCGGATGTCAGGTCAGAGACGAGAGCTTGTGAGTTTAGTGGAGGTTTTGCTTTACTGGAGGAGCCCCGAAGCCTATCGACCCAGCACCAGCTGCCGCTCCAGGCTCTTCTCCCGGCCCTTCTCCCGGCCACCCGGCCACGCCTCCCCCCGCTCCTGCCGCACACACACAATGGCCTGTGCTCCAGTCATGCTGGAGTTATTTTTTCTAGAAACTGGTGTGACTTTTAGTTAGAACAGGGGCTGGGGGCACCTAGGGGGACCTGGAAACACAGTGATCCTATTTGGTGGGAGTGGGAGCTGTGGAGGAGACAGGGCTGCTGTAGGTTGCCACTCTAGGTTGAGAGGGGAGGCAAGAAAAGTCCTGGCTGCTCCCTTCCTCCCACCCTCCGTCTCTGCCAAGTGCATCCCACCCAGCTGGAAACCACAGGGGTCTGGGAAACAGACCTCATGGGGGCAGCCCCCTGCTGTAGAGAGGGAGCAGGAAAAGGGTAAGGAATGAGCCTTGGGGCAACCAGGCCCGGGACTGGTGATCCTTTTGCACCTCTGTATTAGTCCCATGGCTGCTGCAACGAATGAGTCATCCCTCTGTCCATGGGTTTGGCAGCCACTGATTCCCTGCGGTGTCACCTTCAGTGTGAAACCTTGCCTGAGCTGCACCATCAGACTCACTCACAGCTCTGCTGGGCCTGTAGTTTTTTATTTATGTGCATGGTGTCTATCACCTCAAAAGTCTGGTCCATTAGACCATGAGCTCCTCAAGGACAGAGCAAGGCCTGTGTCTTCTTCTTCAAAGGAAAACTTCACCTCTTAGCTCCTCTCTTCCATGAAGACCAGGTCCTTCTTTCTGGACCTGTTCTCTTTTCTTGAGTTGGATCCAAACAGCTTTCCTTACTCCTCTGTGGCTCTGCCCATCAACTGATGCACGCCTTGAGCACCTCATAATCTGCCCCCCAGTTTGCCTGAACCTCCTTCTTCCCTGGACCTACATCACACAGGCTTCCCAGCACAAGCCTTGCTCAAGAAGTGCTGCTATTAAAAAAGTCATATTAGAACCAAGTAGGACCAGGACGAGATGTGGGAAAGAAACATTTCATCATCATAGGGTTTCTGGTAGAAGAATTTGATCTGTATTTGGGATAAAGACTGGGTCTAGTTTGTAAAAATTCATTTAAAACTGCTAGGTAGGTGCAGGTGCTTTTACTGTAGTGAGTGAGTTTGCATTTTCTTCTGAGAACTGTTTTAAAAGCCTCTTAAAGTTCTGTAAAGAAAAACCTTGATTACCTGGAACATTTGGGAAATGGGAAGATTTTTTCTTTTAATTTGTTGTAAGCCAAACCCCTTTTAGTTGTAATTCTTGATGTTATTTTGCCTAAACTACATCTCTTTTTTTTGTTAGTGGGTGAAAGGCAGCAAATGGGATGCTCACTTTGTACTCCTAGGATCAAGGACTAGAGATGTGGGTTTGGGAATCAAGCTGAGAAATCTGCAGCATAACCTTCATAAATCCCCATTTATATACTTGCTTTCTGAGAATTTTATGTTTTTTTCTAAGAGTTGAGGGCAAAAATAGTCAATTAAATGAAGGTTTCTTTGTTGACTTCTGATTAGTTTTTGCTTTCCTTGTAGTGCTAAGAATATTTTCTTAGCGGTAATTGAGAATATTATAAATGTTGCCATAGAGAGAAGTTTTGGCCATATTTCCAGGTGTCTTCCTGCTTGAGTAGGTGTGGATATGCGTGTGTGTGTATGTGCGTGTCTGTAACTGAGTGTGGGTACAACTGAATTAGCCTGAGGGGGATAAATCTCCAATGGAGTGAATGAGAAAAGCAGTGGGTTAGACATCAGAAACCTCTATGTTTTATCCCTCTCTTTACTACTTACCAGTGCTAGGACCTTCAGCAAGTAAATTTTCTCAAATCTAAAAATGAAAAGAGTTCTCATCTCTGCCTGCCTTATAGGGTTGTTACAGGTTGTTACTGTTTTCAGATGTTTTGAAAATGCTTAATAAATAAAATACTGCCCAGATTTCCCATGGCATTTCCATGACACCATGCCTTGTGAAGAAGCGGTGTTTTTGTAAAGGACTACTCTTGTTAGTTGGCATTGTTGCTATTGTATTTTCTAGCATTGATTCTGCTTTTATCACATCTGAGTCTGTGCGTGGGGGCTCATCACAGACAGGCCACGCCAGGGCCACGTTTCCAACCTTGATCATTCTCGTCTCTTGCCTTTTCTTTCTGCAGCTTGTCATGCCTCACCAGCCTGCCCCGACCTGGTACACAGCCATTTGTTATGTTCCAGGGAGAAGCTAGACTCTGCTCTTTTACCCGACATAAAACCTTGATGTCTCCCTTGTGTCAAAAAAAAAAAAAAAAGAAGAAGAAGAAGAAGAAGAAGATTAGACGCCAGAGAGACACTATATATAGTTTTCCTTTGACTGCTGGAAAAGATAAGTGGCTGAAAAGAGACGGGAATTGTTTGCCTATAAATTGAGTGCCAGCAGGTTTATCGCTGAAGGCTGTAGATTATGTCGAGTAGAGTAATCAGGAGGAAGAATGGGAGGCTACAATAACACTGCGATAGGGACTGTTTGGAGTCGACAATCAGACCCTCCTTGACTTATGCACCCTGGGTGGAAAGTGCTTATGTTACAAAACAGCGTGAGGTCCTGGCCCCGAGATCCGTATGTGTCTCGCGGGTAGCAAGGCGGCGGTTGCCGGTTAGATTGGTATGCTCCTTGGCTGGGTCCGATGTCACTTGAGAGAACTGGATGGGATGGCGGGGATGCCAGGGGCTTCCTCCCACAGGGCGCGTCAATGCCCCAGAGCCAGAATCCAGAGGGCTGCTGAGAAGGGCAGTAAATGCCTGGTGCAGAATAATATTTGGGCAGGGTGTTCTTTGAACCATGGGAGGCTTGGAGTCGTCTAGGTCTCCCTCCAGCCCCTGCAATCCTGTAAGCTGCAGGTGATAAATAATTTCTTCAGTCCCAGTGGCGCCCAGTGTCTCTGTGGAGTGCCTGGGTTGGCCCCTAGATGAGGCCACCGTGAGGGCTGGAGATCGCATTATTGGAGCCTGGGGAGACACATGACAACTTCCGTGGATCCCAAAGCTTTTCTGTTGGTTGGTCCTGTGTTCATGATGTTGTGGTCTGAAGAGTGAGGTTCCGCTTCCCAATAGTCCTGCGAGGTGGAGGAGAGGCAATAAAGTGGTCAGGGAGCAGTGACGGCAGGATGTGAGATGCAAGGACGTTCCTGTTCTGCTGGCAAGTATAAACCAAGAGCCTTCTCCTCCCTTATGTTGGCAGTGGGTTTGCTTTCTTGATAAATCACCCTCATGACCAAATGCATTTGGCCCAGATTAAGTGTCTCTTGATCCTGTAATTTATTTCTCATTTGTGACTCCTGTGGGCTCACGAAAGGAACAGACTCAGTCCCCAATAAAGTGGATACCTTGCATTCCCTGTGCAAGCCAGCCGTGTGATTAACCCGGTACTCTAAGACAAGCTGAGTGGCCAGAAAGACGAACCCATGGTGGGCACCTCTTTCAAAACTCTGATAGCTGAATGTGAATGTTTATAGACATCCCAGGTGCTCCCCATTGGCTTCAAAATTAAGCCTAAACCTCCCAGTAAGACATCAATTTCTCCTCCTTTTTATTTTTTTTCAGCCTCATAGCTTGCCATTCCTTGCCTGTGCACCTTTCCCTCTGGCAGCATCAAAATGCTTCCAATTTCCCAGGCAATTTATACACCTATGCCCCTGGGCATTGCTCATACTGACTTCTTTTGGTTCCAGTGCCTATCTTTGTGGTCATCTTCTACTCATCCTTCAAAACCTAACTCGAGTGCCCTCATAACTCTTGGGACAATTCTCCCTCCGTACCGTAACTCTGAAATAGACGGAAAGTTTCCTTCTTGTGCTCAGGACAGGTTGGTTATTCCTCTAGTGTAGGGCTTATCATCTGGACTTGATAGGTATTTGTTCAAGGTCTGGCTTCCCCACTAAGTACCAGATTCCCCAAGGCTTATTCACCTTTAGATACCCCAAACCCAGCACATGCTAGATCCTCAATTTCTTCTGAATTAAAATAACGTACGTGTATCACATGTGACAAAACCTGTGCTGATTTCTTCTTACTCACTGAACAGTTATGAGGTGAAATGAGATCTTTCACAGAAACGTATGATCATCTTCTATCAGCTACTGATGGCACATTATGAATACGACAGGGAAGAAAAGTAAGATGGACTGGGGACTTCCCTGGTGGTGCAGTGGTTAAGAATCCACCTGCCAATGAAGGGGACACCGGCTTGAACCCTGGGCTGGGAAGATCCCACATGCCATGGAGCAACTAAGCCCTTGCATCACAACTACTGAGCCTGTGCTCTAGAGCCCATGAGCCACAACCACTGAGCCCACATGCCACAACTACTGAGCCTGTGCTCTAGAGCCCACGAGCCACAACCACTGAGCCCACATGCCACAACTACTGAAGCCTGTGCACTGCCTAGAGCTCGTGCTCCGCAACAAGAGAAGCCACCACAATGAGAAGCCCACACTGCAACAAAGAGTAGCTCCCGATCACCACAACTAGAGCTCCCGATCACCACACCATCCTGTGAGCAGCAACGAAGACCCAACGCAGTCAAAAAATAAATAAATAAAGTAAGTAAGTAAGTAAGATGGACTGGAGATTTGTAAATTGGAAGAGAAGACTGAGAGAAGGGGAGAGAAGACCAAAGATCATTTTGTGGGAATAATTCGCTCCTTTTTTTTCTGATTACTCATTTTATCTTTCACCGATGTTTCTCAACATTTATTTTCACCACCAAAAAGAAGTGACAGCATAATTGCGCGACTGTGCGCTGTTGCAGAGTGGAGTAGCATTGGACTGACAATCCAGACACCCAGACCCAAACCTTAACTCTGCCATAAATCATGTCATCTTTCAGTTTTCCCACCTGTGAGGAGAATAACTCAGACCCATCTGGCTCACTTACCAGTTTTGTAGGTAAAATGGGATCATCAACAGAAGAGTGTTAGGTACACCCCACGAGTTGTTCTGCTGGGATATTTACATAGTTACTTCTGAGGCTCACGCGCGATACACGAGGTAGGCTACACTAATATCTTCATTAGGGTCAGATGGTCACCCATGGTGTCGCCTAAGTAGCAGAGTATGATTCAGGCCCAGGTCTAAATCCAGAGTCCAGGTAGGTATCCTCTGCCCATTGTCCACTTCTTGTATTTTGGATATAAGAAATACTCTGTTGTTTTAGGCCTGATGGAAATATAGTCCACAGTCTCTGCAAAACCAAAGTCATATGGTTGCCAATATTGTGCATTTAATTGTACAAACTGAATCTTCTTTTAGATGTTCTAGGAAGTCCGTGTCTAGTTTGTGCCCCTCACCACTGCTAGGGTGGTCTTTTTCAGATATAATCTGATCATGAGTAGTTCCTCCTAAAAACTTTCAATGGCTCTCCATTGCCCATGAGAGAAGACCAAGATTCCTAAGAAGAATTTCAAGAGCATGTATGATCCAGCTCTTGCATATACCTCCTGCTTCTTTCATGCTATCCTCCCCCGACCCCCTCACCAATAGATGGAAGCAAGATGGAAATAGTGTTCCCTCCAACTCCCGTTCCCACACTGTGTTGGGTCAGCGAGCTGTACATGTATCCTCTCTACCTGAAAGGGGTTCCTCACCTGCCTTCCTTCTCTGCCTGGTAAATTATTTCTATACAACTTACTAAGGCATTACTTCCTTTGTAAAGATTTATCTGCCCTCCAAATCTGAAAGAAAGTTAATTATTCCCTCTTTGTCATGGGAACAGCTCGTTGCCTAACCCACATTCCCTCCATCTCTTCATTCTTACAAGGGTGAGTCAAAAATTATCCGCACTCTGGCTGTAGAATTTATTTTAATTAACTTTTAGAAAAGACAAATACATAATTTTTCAACATAATCCCCTTGCTTTTCAATACACTTTGTCCATCTGTCAACAGGCTTTTGTATTCCTTCATTAAAAAATGTTTGAGGCTGAGCTGCAACCACGAATGCACCACTTTCTTCACTTCATCAGAAGTGAATCTTCGTCCTCTTAGGGCTGCCTTCAGGGGACCAAACAGGTGAAAGTCCAAGGGACCAAGATCAGGACTATAGGGAGGAAGCTTTAAAACCTCAAAAGGAAGTTTCTGCAGAGTGTCGACAGTGTGGGCAGGAGTGTGCAGATGTACATTGTCATGCAAGATCACAACACCCTTGGATAGCAGTCCTCTGCATTTTTATCCGAAGTTTAGGCTTCAGCTCTTCAATAAGAATCTCTATCCATTCATACACACTTCTTTGCGACAAAACACTTTCTCCATACTGCACACAAAGTCTTCAATAAATAACGGCACCAGGAACACTCTCAGACAGCAAAAAACGAATCGCTGCACGCTGCTCTTCTTTTGTGCAAATCACAAGTGGGGCATCGATTTTTGCTTTTACTCAGTTACAAATGAACTCATGTAACACGTTCACAGCTGCACAGCAGTGACTGGGGAGACAGTAGCCTTGAACGGAAAGCGCTGATAAGACAGTGCAGCCAACAGAAGTTTTAATATAATCACAGTGCTGATAATTTTTGACTCACCCTCATACTTTCCATATTAGTTACTCACTGCTGTATAACAAATTGTCCCCAAACTCTTAAAACAACAATAATCACTTATGATCTCATGCCATTTCTAAGGGTTAGGGATTCAGGAGTGGCTGAGCTGGGTTATTCTGGTTGTGGGTCTCTTGTGAGGATGCAGTCAGGTTACAGCTGGGCTGCAGTTCTCTGGAGGTTGGACTGCGGCTCCAGGACCTGCTTTTAAAATGGTTCACTCACATGGCTGACACATTAGTGCTGGTTGTTGGCAGGATACCTCAGTTCCTTGACACATGGACCTCCTCACTGAGCTGATGAAATGTCCCCCCAACAGTCATGGTGACTGGCTTGCCCCAGATCTTCCTTGCTTATTGAGCTCAAATTTTGTTCAGTGCAGCAGTTGTGCCCACCTTACAAACTTGAATTCTCAGGCTCACCTGCACCTGTGTTGGCCCTATGACACCATACTACCCAACGGGATATCAATGGGAAAGCTCTTATTTTCCTGGTTAAAAGGAAGAGTCTCACTTGGCACATGCTTTTACCCTAACCTGTTTTTCCTGCCTGAAGCTCACGTTTGATGTCTGGATGTGCAACAAGTCATTCTGCAAGCACGATGATGGAAGTCACAAACGAGAAACGGCAGAAGGGAATGATAAAAGGAGTTTGGTCCCTGACAGCTTCATGGAGCTTCTATACCTGCCTGGACTTCCTAACTCTGCACTTCTTGCTACTTGAGAAAAATGACCCCGATTTGGTTACATTCCTCTTGCCAGTTTCTTGTTTCACGCACCTGGACACAATCCTAACCAGTACACTCCTTTGTCTTCTTCTGAACTTCTAAAACTTCAATTACTACACTTATCACACTGAATTTTCATTACGTATTCACATGGGCTTCTCTTCAACTCTTTAGTGAACTAACTGAAGGAAAACATTAGGTTATACCTAGCCTTATATGGTACATTTTTATTCAACTGCTGGGTTTATATTTAAAAGAAACTTTTTGAATGAATTCTTAATGAATTCTTTGAGCTTTGACCTCAGAGAATAAGCTCAATCATTCTATTGGCGATCAGCAAATCTGGTCTCATCCTGACTTTCTTTCCCACCAGTGCCAAGATCTGGGTCAGAGAAGAGAGACATCAAAGGCAACTGGGGGTGGAGAGGGAAGACCTGTTTGATGTGAAAAAAGAGGGAGAGGTCTTTGCTACGTTGGCTACAAAGAAGCACTTCTGTGGAAATGGCTGCTGGCTCACCAGGTCATTATTTTTGCCATTCACCTTGCATGGGTCAGAGGACTTGAAGACAGATTCCTGTAGCCAGAGAGTCTAAACTCATCGTGAACATGACTCCAACCTGTCACTGGGTGCCCTCCCCCCTCCTTTTAATGCCTCTGCCTCAAAGGATAAGGAGGGAAGAGTCAAAGTTGATTTCAGGGTGACGAGGTGACTAGGAGGATGGCTTGTCATTAAGAGAAATGCGTGGTCAGGGGCTGTGGGGCAGAGCACACAGCGGGCTTGCTTCCGACATCCAAGTGGAGGTTTGGAGGAGGCCAGCAGGGATTTAACTTGGAGAGCTGTCAGGATGGAAGTGGTCTCTGAAAATGTGAGAATGGAAATGACTCCCTAAGAGGGAGAATAGAGCAAGAAGAGAAACAGGTCAGAATTGGAACTTTGGGAAATCTCCCAACTTGAGTGAAAAAAAAGGAGAAAAATCAGGGGCTTTTTAAGGCAGGAAAACTATTCTGTCTGATTCTGTAATAGTGGATGCAAGTCCTTATACATTTTTCAAAAACAACAGAATGTAGGAGACAAAGAGTGAACCCAATATAAACTATGAACTTTAGTTAATAATATATCACAACTAGCTCATCGATGATGCCAAGTATACCACACTAATGCAAAGTGCTTATAATAGGGGAACTTGGGAAGGAGGGGGCGAGGTGTATGGGAACACTCTGTACTTCTTGCTCCATTTTTTCTGTAAACCTAGAACTGCTCTAAAAAATAGTGTATATATATATATATATATATATATATATACACACACACTTGTATATATAGAAGCATATATATATACACAAGTTTATATATACTTTAATATATAATATTTATAAATATTATATATTATATTTAATATAATATATTTTAAAAATATATATTTTTTAATCACGAAAAATATAAAGAAAGAAAAATGGGTAGGCGGAGAACAAAAAGAGTTTAGTGTCTTGGATACCAAAGGAGAGGAAAAGGGAGACAGGTGGGGAAAAGTACTTTGGGTTAATGGGATTGACACTAAATTGGAATCCGAATAGCCTATATCCATCCAAGTGGAAAATTCACTTATTATCTCTATTGTGTCTGAGATTCAGTGTCCTTCTCGGTATGATGAGTATATAAGATATTAGAGGGTTTTCTCAACTCTTGATAAGCATATTACTGGTGGGTTTGGAGATGCTGGAATGTGACCTTTGATGACACTGAATCACATAGTAAGAAAGTTATCTGCTTCCCAGTTCAATTTCAGTCCTAACCTGGTCAAATAGAAAGTCTCAGTTTGGTGTTAGTAGGACTTTAACACATTTCTAATAGGTAAATGCTGGTTTCATTTTAAGAAATTGTGGTAAAATATACATAACATAAAATTCACCATTTTAATCATTTTTAAGTGTAAAGTGCCAGTGGCATTAAATACATTCACATTTTTGTGCAACCATGACCATCATCCATCTCCAGAACCTTTTCCTCATCCTGTGCTGAAACCTTGTACCCATTAAATAATAACTCCCCACTTGTCCCTCCCCCCACTCCATGGTAACCACCCTTCCACTTTCTGTCTTTGTGAATTTGTCTGCTCTAGGTATCTCATATAAGAGGAATCATACAGATTTGTCTTTCAGTGACTGGCTTATTTTACTATGCACACTGTTGCAGCTACCATATTGTAGCATGTATCTGAGTTTCATTCCTTATTAAGGCTACATATTGTTCCATTCATCTGTTGATGGACATTTGTGTTGTTACTACCTTTTGGTTATTGTGAATAATGTTGCTATGAACATGGCCTACAAATATCTCCTTAAGACCCTACTTTCAGTTCTTTTGTGTGTATACCCAGTAGTGAAATTCCTGGATCAAATGGTAATTCTGTGTTTAATTTTCTGAGGAACCGCCATACTGTTTTCCACAGTGGATACCACTGTTCCCAACAGCAGTGCACAAGAGTTTCAGTTTCCCCACATCCACACCAACACTTGCCCTTTTCTTTTTTGTTCCTTTCTTTTCTTTTCCTTCTCTTCTCTTTTTCCCTTTCTTCCTTCCTTTCTTTCTCCCTTCCTTCCTTCCTTCCTTCCTTCCTTCCTTCCTTCCTTCCTTCCTTTCTCTTTCTTTCTTTCTTTCTTTCTTTCTTTCTTTCTTTCTTTCTTTCTTTCTTTCTTTCATCTTTCACTCTCTTTCTTTCCTCTTTCTCTCTTTTCTTTTCTTTCCTTTTCTTTTTTTTTTTCTTCCAATAATAGCTTTCCTATTGGATGTGATGATTTCATTTTTAAACAACGTGTGAATGGACTTTGGGAGCCTTGGCAGGCAATAGATTCTAGCTAGAATAATACTGTAGAGGGAATGCTGGAAGCATGGCCACCTGCAGGAGGCCACCACTCTGATTCTTTGCTTCTTCTATGCGCTATGGCAGAAACCTGTGGGCAGTTGGCGGAGTGAGGCCCTGGGCTCTGCTGAGATCCGTATGGGTGAACTGCTGTGGTGCCTCCTCCCGGTGGGCTGGACAGTGGTTGGGGACCAGCGTCTGGGCTCAGGTCTTGGGAAAGGCCTGGCACTGGGGAGCAGAAGAGGTTGATGTTGACCCCTTGTGAACAATCAAGCCTCTGTGAACCCGGAAAGTCTGAGGGGAAGCTCAGTAGGGCTGAGACTTCCTATTCTCTGGGTGGAGAAACCAGAGAACTGATTTTCTCCAGGGGCTCAGATTCTACCCTTAACCATAGGCCCACAGGCCAGAGTCCCTTTCACTTTAAAATGTAATAACATTATTTTGTTTTCACTGAATTTCTTTATACTGGTTCCTCTTATTTATGACAAATGATATAGATTCTCCACTTGTGAAAATTATATACATTTTTTCTTTCAAAATGAACTTAAGTTAAAATATGAGTCATTTTCAGAAAAAAAGTAAGTACATAAAAATGAAGGGACAAATAATTGTGGCAAAAATTGGGACGGTGGTATGTTAATCCAAACTGCAGTTTGGGAATCTCTGAGATATTAAATGCTTTTCTCACAGGGTCATGAAGTCCAAATGACAAAGTATGTGTGAAAGTATTTTATTAGCTGTAAAGTACCCTTTGGGTGTACTATATCATCATTTTCATGACAAATGCTGCAGAGTTGATTCAGTAGAGTGGCACAGGCAGAAGTCTGATGGTGGGGGGTTAAAGAGTAAGTGGGGGGTGGAGATGGAGGACAGGTGCACACAGTGGGTTTAACAGGGTTGGTGGGGAAGGAAAGAAAGCCCTAACAGTTTCTCTTGTTTTTAGAGAATGGTGATGCCCTGAGGGTTCTCATCCATGGAGGAGCAGGCCGGGAATCTCTTTTGGCAGCACGTGTGGTGGGAGTCCGTGTGGTGGAGGCCAGTCTCGGATCAGGCAGGGGAGGTGGGATTACGGGCAAGAGTGGGAAGGCTGCAGCTCTGCTCAGAGGCGAGGCCCCGCTGGCCTGGCAGAGGTGGGAGGGGAGGGCCGACGGAGAGTAGGAGGTGAGCACTTGGGGGCAGATCCACAGCTTCTTCTCAGTGGGATGGGAGACTGCTGGGAATGGAACCCCTGCAGCAGCCTTCTTCAGACTCTATGTGCAGAAGCATCTCCTGGGCTGAGCTTTCAGAATGCAGATTTCTGGGGTCTTCCCTCCGACTCTACTGAGGGACCTGGCAATTGCTTTTTTAAAAGTACCAGGAGAGGGCTTCCCTGGTTGCGCAGTCGTTAAGAATCCACGTGCCAATGCAGGGGACATGGGTTCCATCCCTGGGCCGGGAAGATCTCACATGCCGGGGAGCAGCTAAGCCCATATGCCACAATTACTGAGCCTGTGCTCTAGAGCCCACGAGCCACAACTATTAAGCCCACGTGCTGCAACTACTGAAGACCACGCACCTAGAGCCCGTGCTCTGCAACAAGAGAAGCCACTACAATGAGAAACCTGCGCACTGCAATGAAGAATAGCCCCCGCTCTCCGCAGCTACAGAAAGCCTGTGCGCAGCAACAAAGACCCAATGCAGCCAATAAATTAAAAGATAATAATAATAAAATAAATTAATTAATTAAAAAAAAGTACCAGGACGTCATGACGCTGGCAAACAATTAACCACACCTAGGAGAGACCGTGAGGAAACAAAAGGTGAACAGTAGAGACTGTGAGCAACTTGGGTAGAGTTAGAGATCACAAATGCATTACTGTGTGTGTGTCATCGATTTGACGGTATCTGTTGCGCTCCAGTATGCCTGGTGCTGCAGGAAACACAAATAAAGAAGGCATGGCTCCTACATCGTCGACGTAGCCCCGGCCACAGCTCCAGCTTGGTTTGCTGGGTTTATGCCTAGCTACTAGTACCAAGAGTTGGTCTGACCCTGAGGAGCATAATGCCCGGGCTTTGGCATCCGGGAGAGGCAAGGGGCAGTTTCAGCTGGGACATTTAGCTCTGCTGCCGTGTCTAGGCTCGGGGTAGGTATAAAGTCAGGATGACAGAACCAAGAGATTCGAGCTAGCAAGAGAGAGACAAGGATTTGAGTACTTGGGAAGAAGCAGTCCGGGATCCTGGGTGCTGGATGACTTCTATTGTGTCAGCTGGTGTTTGTCACTCCATCAATGTGCCACAGATGTGAGGGTCATTAGTAGGCACCACTGGCTTGCAGGCCTGTGGCCAGGCCTTATTCTGCTTCTTTTCTAGGGATGACATTTGTTCCTCTGGTTTGGAGCTCTCCTGGTGTTGGTGTGAGCAAACTTCCAAATGGGATTAAAACCTAAAATGCATATTTAGGGGGTCCTAAAAGTATTTCACAAGCAATCCTATTTGCTGAGATCTGTGCTCTGTGAGCCTCCTTGGGAATGGACTCGAAGGGTTTTAGGCAGAGGCAGGTGGTACAGTTTGGAGTTGGTGTTGAGGCTTGAAGACTGTAGCATTACAACATTCAGTTGGACGTGATTCAGAGCAAGTTCAGACAGTCTCTCCGTAGAAATCTATGCAAATCTGAGCTCTAGTTGCCAGGAGGCTTGTAGGCAGTTTGCTGCTAATGTGCTCATATGGAATTTGGACAAAAGTCCATCTTGTCTCCTCTGGACTCTCATAAGCACACACTCCAAACATTTGCTTTGCTGGTTTGGTTTCCTCCATCTTATTGTCCTTCCTCACTCTTTCCTTTTATGCCACACATGGTATGCCCTGTACCATCCTTCTCTTTAGTTGTACTGAACAGCTGTTCAACTGCAATAGCTGTCGAGTAATCAGAGACTGTCTTTTCTATCATCTTCCCGGAAAGAGGCCATCATTGTTCCAAGTAGCAGGAACTCAGAAGTGGGAGGGACCTGTTATTTTGCCTGGGGGAGGTGGCACTGGCAAAACTCTGGTGGGACTGATGCATCACGATGAGGCAGGTAATGGAACAGTCAACCCTGGATTGGCTCATCTTCTGGGGGGTAAGGAGTCTTCTCTTCTGGGGGTAGAAGGTTGGTTTGGGGAGGAACTCTAGACTATAGCAGAGTTCCAAGGGAATAGAATTTCTGCATCAAAATGTACTAAGAGCTACAAATCACATCTGAAAGGAACAAGTTCTTGTTTTGTTCTGATTTGATCTTCAATCTTTGAGGCTGAGACAAATCTGTTCAACAGAGCCCCCTTGTGGAGAGTCACAATATACAGTTTTATATTAAAGGCTCTGAGAAGTTCTGCAGCAAGGAAGCCTGTTTCTTTTCATACTGTGCTTCCTAATATTATTAAGTCATAGAACTCTCTTTTGCATATTTTAGTATATACTTGCTGGAAAGCTAGTGTTCTATAAGCTACTCTTTGGGAAGCACTGCTCTAAGAATTTTATAATTTCAAAATCTCTCCTGCCTTAAAAGAAAAAAAATCTGGTGGAATTCCCTGGTGGTCCAGTGGTTAAGACTCAGCATGTTCACTGCCATGGGCTCGGGTTCAGTCCCTGGTTGGGGAACTAAGATCCCACGAGCCACAAGGCACAGCCAAAAAAAAAAAAAAAAATCCATGTTTAATTAATAATAATGGTTAATGATTAATAATAATGTTTTGAAAAAGTTAGAAAGGTTTGTTTTTTCTTGCTTTAGAAATAGCAAGGAAAAAATAGATGCATAAATTAGCATATTCTAACTGCTAAGAAAATAACTCCTTAAATCTCAGTGATCTTAAACTATAAAGACTATTCCACAGTCTAAAGCAGTTTGTGGGGAGCTCTGCTCCATGCAGTCATTCAGGGATCCATACTCCTCCTGCTGTGTGGCTTTGCCATCTTCAGAATGGGGCTTTGAGGTGCTCTGATGTGGTCCAGATGTAGGTGAGGGAAGAGAGAAAGAAAGGAGAAGACACATGCTCTTAACTTCCTGGGTCTGGAAGTGACAGCCAATTCTGCTCACATTCCATGGGGCAGTCAGATCAGTCCCATGCCCCACCTAGATACACATGGGCTAGGAAAAGTGGCTTAGCTGGGTGCCTAGAAAAATGAAGCATACATGGTGAGCATCTAATTTATCTCTGTCTCTGTGAGAGAGAAAAAAATATTGAGCTTAGGTATCTCAACCCTATTCCGATGCTAATCTTGGTGGGAGAGCAGAAGGAAGAGACCCAAGAGGTGAAGAAGGTGGTGGATGCTACTGAGAAGAAATCAAGGGAGGCAGGAGTTTGCAGAGCCTGAAGCAAAGATAAGGGATATCCAAGAGCTACCTATAGGATAAAGAGCCAAAGAATCCGTGATCTCCATGAATAGAGAATACCACCTTGAGGCTCTGAGGAGGGAGTGAATGCTGTTAAAGAAGCATGGGGGAAAAGAAGGAAGAAGGGCACAGACGAGCACAAATTCCAGGAAGGATGTCAGGTAGTAGCTATCCATGCTACTTCTGTACTGGGGAATTGCTCTTATTTTATTTACAGCATATCTAAAGAAGAGACATTCTTGGAAAGGAAACGAATGTATTTCTTTTGAAGTAGGCACGAGCCTGGGAAGAGTTTTATTTTACTTTTCTTAGCTTTCTTTTGCAAGGTATTTTTTCCCCTTTATCCCAGTGCCTCTCAACCTGTGTGCCACCAGTGGGTCATAGGTGTCCTGAGGTAATGATCTTCTCATGCCTTGAGGAATGGGACAGGGTGGGGATAGAACCATCAGTATCACCTCAGCCTCTGAGCATCTCCTCCACTCACTGCAGTGAATCATACCAACATCATCATTTCAATGTTCACCTCAATGTGGAAGATCCTGGGAAGTAGCCCATTAGCTCAGTATTGTGACTGCTAAGGCACTGGTTGCCACCAACTGTGGTGAGCCACAATCAACCCATAGGTTGCAATATTTTATTTCTCTACACCCTGCATTGCATAAATGCCTGCCAAGCAAGATGCAATCCAATGTGAAATAGTTGAAGAAAATCTGAGAAAGGGAAAAGCGGGGTTGGAAAGATAAGATGGAGCCAAGACTGAAGCTGGTACACAGAGAGGCATTGTTTGGAAGGAAACTGGCTCAGAACTTTCTAGCTGCCAGTGCAACAAAACAAAACAAAACAAAACGACAGTCAATTGCACATTCCCCAGTATCAATAAGATAAAAATAAATTGGATGTTCAAGAGGAAACATAGCGATTCCTAGTACTAAAATAGGTCCTAAAAAAAGACATTATTTTCATAATGACCCAAACCCTTCACAACATTTTTAGCGTCAATACAAACACGTGTTGTGGGACTTTTCTTTATAGTGTGCTTCCATGTACGTTCAGGGCAATACTCCAACTTTCAGGCTGGGAAGAGCAATTTGGGTAGGAAGGGGTGAAGTCTGGGCCAGGAATGCAACTATACAAGAAGGTGTTCAACACCACTGGGAATCCAGAAAATGCAAATGAAAACTCAAAGCCTCTTTCCAGCTATCACATTGGCAAAGGTCATAAAGAATTCCAAAGAATAATAATGCTTCATACCTGTGAGGGTATGTAGAAACTGGCACTTTTTATATTACTAAATTGATACCACCTTTTTGCACGGCAGTTAGGCAATATGAAAACACATCAAGACATGTATAGCCTTGAGGAAGACTCTTTCTAGGAAATTCACCGAAGAAATAATCATGGGTGTGCCCAAAGATGTCACTACAAAAATGTGCATTGCTGTATAGTTTTTAATATCTAAAAATGACAAAATAGGAGATTAAACAAATTGGAGTTCATAAAATGGGATGGGCATTAAAAATCATACTGAATAAAAAATATTTTTAAACAAATCATATTGGATGATTTTACTTGACATGGAAATATATTCATAATTACGTAGGTAAGATAAGCATATTATGTTATAGTATGTACAGTATCATCACATTTTCTTGAAAAGAAAAAAAAAAGAAAACATGCATACTTGTACACACACAGATGCCCCCCCAGAATATAAATAGTGGTTTTCTTCTTAGGGTGATATTTTGAGTGATACCTCTTTTGAGTATCACATTTTTCCCTCTATTATCTGTTTCTTTTTCCTTGTCTTTATTGTCCAAATTTCCTACACCAAGAAATAAAACTCCCTTTTTAAAATGGAGGTGGGAGATAAATATTTTTACATCATTCAGATTCTTGTTTTAAATAACGTCAGAGAGCAGAGAGGCAAATTGCATATATTATGCTATGCCCTTTGGGTAAGAGATGTGAACACTCTTCCCAAAAGTACCTCTCACGTTATTATTTAATGCTACCGCCTCTGTAGTAAATTGTCGTAGAATTTTCCACTTAGGTTAATATATCCACTTACCAAACAAATGGCTAACAAGGCATCCAACCTCCTCCTAGTCCTTTGACAATGTCATCTTTTTCTCCTGAGTCCAACTGCAGCTGCTCACTCCCATGGTCACATCTCAGTTTTGCCATCTCTAGGAACTTCCCCGCAGAAACCAAATATCTTACTCTCTAGCTTAGCCTCTTGTCCTTTCCAGTTCTTCATTCAACATGTCGCTGCTTTTCATCTCTTCTTAGAATTAATTGAGACTTCTAGTCCTTTGACCAGCCCACCCATACACATAATTTGTCATCATCCATCACCTGCTCCTTACCTTTATTTCCTTGTTGTTCAGTCCAGATTTCATAAAACAACTCTCTTGCATATGAAACAAGTTCTTATGTATTTGTCTCTTTTTCCAAAATGGAATTCGCGCAATTCCAATGTTGGATCAACCTAACATCCTCCTTCTCCTGGCATCTGAAAATCACCAGAGGAAATTTACACAATTGGGTAACAATAACATCACATATTTTGGAATAACTGCACTAATTGGGATCTCAATGGAGCGCAGCAAACCTGCTTCATTTTCCTGGAGAGCACTCTCTCCTCTCCCCTCTCCCTCATCATGGTGATTCCATTCCTTTTATTTTATTTATTTATTTATTTATTTTAAGCTCTTTATTGGAATATAATTGCTTTACACTCTTGTGCCAGTTTTTGAGGTACACCAAAGTGAATCAGCTGTATTTAAACTTATAACCCCATATCCCCTCCCTCCCACAACTCCCTCCCACACTCCCTATGCTGGCCCTCTTAAGTCATCACCCATCATCCAGTTTATCTCCCTATCTTATGCAGCAACTTCCTGCTAGCTATCAATTTTACATTTGGTAGTGTGTGTATGTCAATGCTACTCTGTCCCAGCTTCCCCTTCGCCCCCTCCCAACACCATGTCCTCAAGTCCGTTCTCTACAACTGCATCTTTATTCTTGCCCTGTTACTGGGTTCATCAGTACCATTTTTTTAGATTCCATATATATGTGTTAGCATATAGTATTTGTTTTTCTCTTTCTGGCTTACTTTGCTCTGTATGACAGTCTCTAGGTCTATCCACCTCATTACAAATAACTCAATTTCATTCCTTTTTATGGCTGAGTAACATTCCATTGTATATATGTGCCACATCTTCTTTATCCATTCATCTGTTGATGGGCATTTAGGTTGCTTCCATGTCCTGGCTATTGTAAATAGTGCTGCAGTGAACATTATGGTACATGTTTCTTTTTGGATTATGGTTTTCTCAGGATATATGCCCAGGAGTGGGATTGCTGGGTCATATGGTAGTTCCATTTTTAGTTTTTTAAGGAACCTCCAAACTCTTTTCCATAGTGGCTGTACCAACTTACATTCCCACCAACAGTGCAGGAGGGTCCCCTTTTCTCCACATCCTCTCCAGCATTGATTGTTTCTAGATTTTTTGATGATGGCCATTCTGACTGGTGTGAGGTGATATCTCATTGTGGCTTTGACTTACATTCCTTTTAAACTTTCTTTAAGTCTTGGTTCCATTGTAACCCTTCCTCAATTTCAATCTCATGGTGGAAACGCTGGGGCAGCCTCTCACCATGTTTCCTTCTCTATCAGCATTTGTCTTCCTGGACATTAAAAATACAAACCCAAAACAAGGTCAAAAAGAAAAAGAGGAAGGTAAAAGAGAGGAGGAGGAAGAAGAAAATGAGAAAGATAAGGGTGAAGAAACTCTTTTAAAATGAAAGGAAACTAGAAAGTTACAAGGAGAATAAAACTAAAACATTTCCAGCAAGGCAAGGAAAAAAATGTAAAGGAAAAGGAATAGACTATTAGTTAAAAATCAATTTAAATCTTTGTAAGATAAGGTCCATAAGATAAAATGAGTAATATTTAAAGATAAAAGGCTTGAAGCTAATGAGATAAAAGGTTAAAAACATAAAAGAAGATGTAAAATGCTAAGATAAAAGGCTCATGAGATGAAAAGTTAAAAATGTAAAAGTACATGGGATTAGGAATTAAGTTCAAGAATTCAGGACTAAAAAGACTAGGCCGAAAATATGAAAACTCTAGGACTTCAGAAGTTCTTCAGAGTTGAGAGCGTAGGGGATAATAGGTATTCTGGTGGCTCCCCCAAATTTTCTGGTGGCTTCTGTGGGAGCTGGCACCTGGAACCTCCCACTACCCAGCAGCAATGATGTCAGTAGGTGGTTTCTCTGACCCTAAAGATTCTGTACCGAATTCCAATGTGGCAAGGTGCCGGTAGCAGGGCAGTCCCAGACATCCAAGCAAACAACTCTTCAACACCAGCTGCGTAGCCTACAATTCAACTCGATTCTAATTCTATCTACACCTAGAAATAGTGTCAGATTCCACAGATTAAGGGTTCAATCCAACAGGACTGCCTCCCTACCCTCACTCCTCCCCCCCGAATTCAGATGCCCATAGCAAGTCCAAGCTGTCACCTGTGCTTCTGTCCAACAGATTCTTCTATAGACAGAAGCTTCCAATGACCAGCTCCTTGGGTTTGATTAATTTGCTACAGTGGCTCACAGAACTCAGAGAAACATTTCAGTCACTAGATTACCAGCTTTTTATAAAAGAATATGACTTAGGAGTAGCCAGATGGAAGAGATGCACAGGGCAAGGCATGTGGGAAGAGGCTTTGAGCTACCATGCCCTCTCTTAGAGCACCATTATTCCTGCATCTCCATGTGTTCACCATCCCTGAACCTCCCTGAACCCTCTCTGCTTAGGTTTTTTTTGGAGGCCCCATTACATAGGCATGATTGATTAAATCCCTGGTTACTGGTGACTGTCCATTCAACCTCCAGCCCCACTTCCCTCCCTGGAGGGAAGTGGGGGTAGGACTGAAAGTTCCAACCCTCTAATCACTTGGTTGGTTCTCCTGGCGACCAGCCCCAACCTTCGTGTGGTCCAAAAGTCATCTCATTAAAATAACAAAAAACACCTCAACATTCAATTTCATCCCTTAGGAAATTCCGACGGTTTTAGGAGCTCCATGCCAGAAATGAGGAGGAAGCCAAATAGATATATTTCTTATTATAAATCACAATATCGCAGCCTCCGTCACTGGCTTTCAGTGTGGATTGAAGACCCTAAGGTGTCCTTGCATGCTGTACATAGCTCCCAGCTCTTCGGGCACATCTCAGGCTCCTCAGCTTAGCCTTCAAGACCCAGCAGGAGTACTGCATAGTCTGCGTCTTCAGGCCTGGAAGTTGAACTACCTGATCAGGGCATGCTGGGCCCTCATGCCTCTTTGCCTCTATGCTTTCCAGTCCCTTTGCCTGGGATGCCATTCCTCCCTTCTGTTGCCTGGGTAGGTTTTACCTGTTTCATAAAACAGCTCAAGAGTTTTTTCTCCTGAGAAGCTTTTTCTGAATCTCACCACAATGCGCCCTCCCATGTCCTGTTTGGTGTGGTCTTCAACCCCACTGTAGAACAACTGTGGATCTGCTTGCCTGCCTTCCCCATGAGACCAAAGGTGGGGGACCGCCGACTATTATGAAATAAAGAATAATAATAAGGCACTATCCATCCATCAGATTCTCCACAGCCCTACAAAGCAGGTCCTGATAGCCACATTCTACAGATTAAGAAACAAAAACGTAGTCGTTTATTTCTTTGACAAAACTTTATTGACTTTCTACTCTGTGCCAGGCTTAGAGGGGTTAAAAAACTTGCCCGAGGTCACCCATTTAGAAAGTTGCAAGTGACTTTTATTGAACTCAGGCCCCTCAAATTCCAAGCCTCTGCTCTCACTACTTTGTTTTTTTTCTTCTCAGCACAGAGTAGGTGCTCAGTAAATGTTTGTTGAAAAAAACAAACAAAAATGAATGGATGCAAGCTATTCGTATAATATGCAAATGAGAGTAAAGGCCTTGGGAATCCATTTCTGCTTTCTTGATTTGCCTCTTTGGAAGCTTAGCTGTGATATCACTACTTGGTGGTGCTTGTGTTTGCATCTTCAAAATCAGGTGCTACTGAGTACGTAGAAAGATGCCAAAGGTAAACACACAAGTTACAATAAAGCTTTCCTGAGAATCTTCCTTTAAGAAGGCAAACAGGACATGGACTCTCGAGTTTTCAAGTCTGAGATTTCTAGGATTCATTTTTATGGTTTGGGAGTGGAATGTATGGTTTAAGCAAACACAGTTAAATCCAAATTACCCATGGCCGAGCAGCTACTTGCTGTCTTTCGGTGTGGGGAAAAGTCGGGCTATTAGGGCTAGAAGATATCTAAAGAAAAGGTATAAAATGGCTTTCCTTTTTGTAAATGTTCACTTAAAACATGCCAAATTTCTGAGGAGGTTTCCATTATTTATTTATTTATTTTGATTTGTTAGTATCACAGAGCATGAAATCTTATTTAAAAACCACTGTTCTTTCTTAAGAAAGATGCCCAGGGTTTGCATTCTCCCAGTCTAAGTCCAAAAACCAAATACAGCTTTTGCCTCTTTGGGGCACCTCTGTGTTCCTTAAAATACGCTGGCGTTTTTCCTGCTAAAGATTCAGGGACAGAGTGCATGCAGTTTGCTGTGACTCGTAATGAGTCGATTTACATGGAGATTGTTTTAAACGCAGTGTATCCCTTGGTGTGCAGTATACATGCTAGTGTGTCATCTCCATATGGTTGGTGCAGGTCATTTGAATAAAGTACCAGATGGAAATCATCGTTCAAATTTATTCCTTTCCCATCACGTAAATGCAAACAGCAAAATGGGAAGCCATTTTCCATAGCTTCCAAAATAATAATAATAATAATAATAATAATAGTGTTAAATATCTTGACAGATACCTTCAGAGGGTATGGTATTATAATGACCGTAACTGCTATAATGGGACTCTTTTACAGATGGCAGCCGAGGCAGATCAAACCCTTCATTAGTCCTTCTAAAAACTGTCATACACTTTCTCTTCTTTATGGTTCAAACACAAAAGGCCCTTTGTGCCTGTAGAAACTTAGCTGCAATTTCAACTGAGAAAGGGAAGCACATTAGCTGCCTTTATGCATGAGCCATATCATCAGCATAAAAATGAATTTGTAATATTTTGCCACATGTGATGTATTATTGCTGGGCTATGTAAACAATACTGGGCTTGAAATTGAGCCTTGGGGACTCCCTTTACAACTGACAAATTGAGAAACAAGGCCATCAACTCTCACACATTGCATCCGGTGAGTAAATAACTCAGCCAAGATCCATTTCCAGCCCGGTCTGAGATAATCTATGTCCTGTAATAATAAATCATAGTCAAGGGCGTCAGATGCCCCAGGCAGATCTATAAACCTGTAAACACAGCCATGCTGCACAATTTTGATCTCTTTCAAAAGCTCAAGCCAAACCATTCATGGGTTTAATCTCGGCATTGGTCATAATTACATTCACAGCTCCTGTCTGCCCATCAGAAACAGCAGGGTTGCTCCCTGGAAATAGATCAAGGTAGTAGCCGTCTCTCTTTGTTGATTCTTTGGTTTTCCCTTTTACACTCATGGATTCAGCAAGAGCTAGTATCTGCACTGAGAAACAGGTCACAGAGACCTGGGGACAAACTCTATTGCAGAGGAAGGAAGCAGAAAAAGATTGTATGGTAAAATGGAATTGCTGAGGCAAATGATTCTCTGTCACAGGATCTGGAACAAAAGTTTTGGCCAGAAATGCCCTGGAGGATGGCAAATCGGCTCAGTTCTGCCTCCTGATTGCTTTTCTTCCCTTTGCTTTAGTAGCATATGTCCCCGGTTTCATAGGTTTAACTGTTTAGTGCCTACTTTGGGTACAACAGGACAGTTCACACTTGTTGACTGTATAGGGTCAAAGCTGACCCATGAAACTTAATGTTTGGGATTTTTCAGTCTGTATCTAGTTCTTTAACTTACCCTAAAATTCACAATGTGTGCCTCTTCTCATGAGAAGCAGGGGGTACCATGGGAGGATTTGGAGTTCTAGGTAAGGTGCAGAATTCTTTTATGATTAATACTGGAAGGAGATGGAATTTGCATTTGTTAACACATATAAAATTCCGGGTACTGTGCTGCCAGGCTTGGAAATGTTCTCTCATTTAATCCTCACGGTAATCCTCTTGGTGGATGATATAATCCTTGTTTAAGAGAGAACAAAACCAAGACCCAGAGGCAAAGTAACTTGCCCAAACACATAGAGCTAGTTGAGGGACAGAGCTGGGATTTGAAATGCTCTTTTTCCTATGCCTTACTCCCTCCCAAGAGTGATAATTTAAATTTATATGACCTCTTTGTTTTAAGGCTAGGTAGGCAAAAAGGGTTTATGCCAAATTCGGTCAATTAGTCGTAGTGCCTGGAATGCTGCATTGAGAAAGATTCTTACTGGGAAAAAGAGTCTGTGATTGATTAATGATGTCTAGCAAGTATGCTGCAGGGAGAGCAGACACATACAGGCGGAGCACATGCTGGTCCTCCTCTCGGGTTACTAGGAGACATAATACATCTTTTGGTAAAATTGTGCCTATGTGAACTTTGTGTTGAGTAGTTATGTATATCTTGTACATACCTCCTGCATCAAGTATCCTGATACTTATAAGTTGGTAGCAAGGTATTGTTCATGTCCTGTTGGGAGGAAACTTCCACACAAAAAAATGCCTCCCAGTTGCTACTCTGGAAACTATCAAATTGTCAACCAGTGTTTCAGGGGCTCATGTTCTTGGAAGCAGAACACACCTGAAGGCACCCGGGAAATACCTAGGGTATCACACCCTGAAAGCATCCTATTTAGAGAACAGTTATTTCCCATCTTCTGGTTGAGTTGGAGAAAAAGTGGTATGTGAAAGAAGCCTAAATAAATTACTACAATAAAAACTCCTCCAACCATTAGGTGGCGCTATAACCTATTACCCTTAATTTATAAGATCTTTGTGGATTGCTTGCCGGCTACTGTTTCCTTTTCACAGTCACTTAGTTCTTTGTCCCACTTTGCCAACCTTCCTCAAGACAAACCAACCACCCACTGGTCCAATGAACAAACATCTCCACCAAGTACCCTTTTTTACATGATTTTTTTCCCTCATTCCCCATATTTAAATGCTTTGGTCTAGCAAACAAACGTCAATGAATAGAAATTCAGTTCAGGATTTTCATTTGTTAAAGACTGCCTATCAGAGCTTCTGCTCAGAATATGACAAGTGTTACCAGAAGAGTTGTGTTTCTCCAGCTAAAAATCAAAGCAATTTAGTGTTTTAGATAGCATGCTTTATAGTCTTATCAAGGGTACACATACAGATTCTACTGGGCTTTCTGAAGTGATGGAAGTTGTTCACTGATTCTCACTGCTGCCTTTGAAGACTTTTATCATTAATTCCTGGGTGCAGGGTAGAAATTCCATAAATACAGGATGGTGATGCTGGCTCCCTAAAAGCAATACCTGGTGATTCTCTTTGTTGGCCAAATTTGATCATAAATTCTAGCTCCTTATTCAGGATAAAATTCTCTATTTCTTCTTTTTTTTAAGCGCATGGGCTTAGTTGCTCTGCAGCATGTGGGATCTTCCTGGAGCAGGGATCAAACCCATGTCCTCTGTATTGGCAGGCAGATTCCTAACCACTGCACCACCTAGGAAGCCCCAAATTCTCTATTTCATATGCTTACTTGTACACGAATAACATCTTTAACTCTAGGGTCTTAGGACTTACCTATAAAACAAGGCCACATTTAGTTTAAATTAAATCACCAAAGTTCTTGTATGATTAGTTGCTAGTAGTAAAAGAGACTAGAACCCAGGACATTAGGAACCACTCACAATTTTAACAATTAGACCACACTTCCTCTCAGATACAATTTCTAAGTCCTTCAAATAAAAATAAATAGGTTTTCCGGCTGCAAGATTTCAGCTTTTGTTTCATTCCCAGTGAGCCTAGAACCCAGCTGTCCAGGTGCATCAGAGAGAGAGAAAGATGGTAAGACCAAATGTTGCTCAACACCTTGGAGACAAGTTTTGTTCCTGCATGAACTGGAGTTTAACCAGATTAGGGATTAATACAAGCCGCTTCCCTCAGCTCCTCTACGTTATTTCCCACTGCCGATGAGCGCTATAACTCTAGGGCCAATGTCACACATGCCTTAAAAATCAAAATTCACAAATTCAATTACAAAGCACACATTATTTGGTTTCTTCCACTGACAGAGAGAAGGATTTTCCTATTGAACTAAGCTTAAAAGAAGTGAAAGTTTTATGGCAAAAGCAATTTCCAACCTGTCTTTGCTTTATAAGCTAATCAAGCTGATCCTAACAGTCACCTAATCACATTTACCACCCATCCAACTCTGTTCTTGACTAAACATCTTCCTAACAATATGCCTAAAATGGTTTCAGATGGACTCACACCAGAGCAGATGGGAGAGGTGATTTAAATTTTTTTTTTTCTGAAAAGAAAGGAAATGGAAGGGACTTAAGTGTAAACGTCATCAAGAAAATTAGAGGAGACCTTTGAAATTATCACTTGCCATTATTTAATCAGGACAATAAGATTACCAATCTAATAAGAGTCTTTCAACAAGACTTTACTGAGAGGTTACAAGAAGCCACTGAGGGGAGAGCCCACAGGGGGATTTTTTTCAGAGCCTGGTTCGTTGTATTCTCGCTGTCTAAATTTTAAAGAATTCAGGATAGCAAAGTACAACTACGTCTGAAGAACCACCTAAGAAGTCCACAGGCTGTTGATGGCTCAGTCAATGCAGAATAAAAATAAAGGCACAGACTTCAGAGGCACCAAATTTGTGATCAACTGGGATTCAGAAAATGAAGACTGTGTGAATCTGAAATTTTGTAATCTCAAAAAGGAAAGGAGGACCTCAGTTCTCCAGAATGGTACCAGATATGGCTGAGATGCAGAAAGGAGTCTGCCAGCTGTCATTCAGGCATCATCCAGGCTGGGCCCCCCATCCTGGTGTAGAAATTAAGAGCACTGAATTGCACCTTTGTGACTTTCCCTGAGGCTGTGTCTGGCCTGGATATAAAGATGTTTGGAGGAGACCATAAATCTAGCCCATGACCCTGGCTTCAGTCCAGTTCCTCTCACCTCCCTAAATCAGGTCTCAGAGTGACTTGAGCTTAATGCAAGGGAAGATAATTCTTCTGACTGTAGAAAGTATTAGACAATGACAAACATTAGATGATGAAGGTTCGTTGTAAAATCTCTCTAGGAATTAGGAAGAGAGTTATTTAGACCAGTTCTCTGTCTGCCGATTATGCTATAGATATAAGCAGCCCTATAAGCCTCAGTTGCTTCATCTTTAAAATGGAGACTATAGTAGTAGCTACCTTGATTGGTGGTTGTGAGGATAAAATGAGTCCTGTAGGTAATGCACCAAGCCACTTTGTCTTAAATATAGATTACGGAGAGAGGTTTTTCCTTCCTATCCTAGAAGTGTGAGATTCCAACTGATATTGAGTTTGAGGAGACTCTTTTTCTCATGTTCTGTCTTACTCTGTCTACACACACACACACACACACACACACACACATCGACAGGTATTAAGGAAAGTGTTCCTTTAAAGCTGTGGTGCTTAATCTTTTAGGGCTTGGTGAAAGCTACAGTTCCTCTGCTTGGATAGCTGCTAGGTTTAGAACGCTCTTTAAAGGATTGAATGATGGAAAGTGAAATGCTGAACCAATTTCTCATCATTCTGAAATGTATCATTTTTGTGACCATTGTTAAGAGACAGTGTCCTCAGCTTTATCATGCACACTTGTCCTGAGCCTAGCCAATGTGAAGACATTGCAAAGTTCATGGTTCCTTTGGTTCTGATACAATAATGTTATGATAACTTTCAAGCACTGTGCTAAATGTTGCACACACATGAGCTCATGTGCCTTTTGGCTAAGACCCTAACAGGTGGCTACTCTTTGTCTCCTCATTTTAAAGGTAAGGAAATTGAGTTTCAGAGAGGGTAAGTAACTTGGCCAAACTTACAGAACCAATATGTGTAGACCTAGGATTTGAACTTGGGTCTGTGAGAATCAAGTTCTTCCTCACTCCCTTTCCTTCACTGCCTCTCATTCTGCCATGCTGATGGGAATGGCAAGCATATGATGCTCCAATATTGACTTGGGGCCGAACTTCAGAATGGGAACTTGGGGAAATGGGCTGTCACACGACCTGTCAAAGACTTGCCTGTTCTCTCCTTTTCTGGAAGAGGGCTGTCTTGTCATACCAAGCTCAGCAGGGTGAAGACCTGGCCCTTCTTTTTGACCTTAGCTTGCCTTCCTTTTATTTCATGACTTGAGCTGCTCTTACCTTGTGATTTAAGAGGGGTCATCAAAAGTTCATCTCTGCCCCATAGTAGTCAAATCAAAAGCACAGAGAGATCAGATTTTCACTGTGAGTTGCAAATTTGTTGAGCACCTTGTATATGATAACTCTTCAATCTTACCCCTTCCCTGTGAAGTGGATGTTCTAATTGCATTTTGCAGGTGAGGAAAGTAAAGGTCAGGCAGGTTACTAAACTTATCTAAGGTCAGGTAGCTAGGTGGCGGGCAAACTGGCATAGGGATCTTAGGTCTAACTGAATATGATGCTCTTGCTTTTTACTTATGCTTCATCCCAACACTAACGCCGTGGTCCTCAACCAGTGGCAATTTGGCCCTGCAGGGGACATTTGGCAATGCCTGGAGACATTTTTGTTTGTCACATCTGGGGGCAGCTGCAGACAACTAGTAGGTAGAGACCAGGAATGCTGCTAAAGAGTCTATAATGCACAGGACACCCCCCCACAACAAAGAATTATCGAACTCAAATGTTAATAGTACCAAGGTTGAGAAGTCCTGTTCTGAAGGCAACAGGGGAAGCTGTGTGGTGTAGTAGAGAGAAGAACAAGCTTATAGCTTATGGATCCACGGGGAGTGTATCTCATCCCCTAACTCTGCAGGGAAGGTCTAATTACCTTCATTTCACACACAGCAAAACTGAGGCTCAGAAAAGTTAACCAACTTGCCCAAGACCACAGAGTTAGCAATCATTGGAGTTGAAATTCAAATGAAAGCATCCTGATCAAACCCAGAGGTTTTCTCCTTTATCATAATTGTACTTCCCTGGATTCTTGCTTTTCTCCTTGAATTTAGATTTTTAGTCTCCCTATACATTGTTTAGCTGGGTCAGCGGTTCTCAAACTATAACCTGCACCAGTTTCACAAGAGGACTGGTAAAAACATGGATTGCTGGGCCCTCCCCAGTGTTTCTGATTCAGTGGGGCTGGGGCAGGACTTGAGAACTGCATTTCTAACAAGCTCTCTGTGGTGATGGTGGTGATGCTGCTGGTGCTGGCCTGGGGGCCACACTCTGAGAATCACTGTGTTAGGTCCTAAGTGTGTTTTCCTTTCTTCTCTTTGGGATCTTCTCCTGCCTCCCCCTTGCCTTCCCTTCCCACAACTGTCCAGGGACACGGGAGTGCTGAATGTGCAGGCTGGCTCCTGTGGACAAGCTGAGGCTGACAGGCCCATGAAATATTAGTGGAGCATGTGAAAGCCACAGCCTTATGCGTGCTCACTGCAGAGCTCAGCCAGATTGCAGGCATTATTGGTCCAAGCGGTCCTTACAGTCTCCAGGGAGTGAATTAAAATCATTTGCTGGTGACATAGGCGAGTGAGCCAGTTCTGAGTCAGGTCTAATCTAGGTCAGAGAGCACAGGCTGATCTGTCATCTGAAACACTGAAATCTTCCCCTGGCGTCTCCTGGGGGACCGTGGCTGCCCTCTGTGCACAGAGGCAAGAGGGTGGAGGTGCAGATGGAGGCCTCTGTCCCCTGTTCCTGTGTCTGGCAGCTGTTCCCCTCACAGGGTGGCTGCTTCAAGCAGCAATAGGTGGTCTGCTCAAGGGGCTGGGAAGTCAGGCTTCCCACAGCCCTGGGGGTTTCCTCCAATTTATTACCTTTCAATGCTTGGAACATCTGATGTGCCCGAGGTCCAGGAATTAGAGATGAAGGTACAATCAAGACATATGCAGTGCTCAAGCCAGCACTAAGTAGACAAAGGAGGGGGAGATAGAAACTAGTATTTATTGAGCCTGATTATGTGCCAGATATTGTGCTTCATGATTTACAATCATCTCATTTAATCCTCATAATAGGTTTGCAAGTTAGGTGTTCTTACTAGCATGAAGAACTTACCCAAGCCCATGAACCTTGTCAGTGGGGTCGCCAGGATTTGAACCCAGGGTAATGACTCCAACAGCTGTAATCTTTCCATTTAATGTTAGAGAGAGAGAGTCAGAAAAAGAGAGAGACTGCTTGAAGGCTTGAGGTTCAAAGGAGATGGGGATGTCTTATGTCTAGTGATTTACTTGGCAGTTCTTAGGCCAGTTATGTGGTCCCCAATGTTTAGGTCTTAATTATAGGAAGGGCACTTGATTTGGTAAGACTTTTTTATCGTCCACTCATCTGGAGCAAATTGTGATATCCATGGGATGGGAAGAAGCAAACATTTAAACCATCATTGCGGATAATTGGCCTTGAGCCTCCTAATCCCATAATATGCTTAGTGGTGTCTGCAGTAGGTCTGACTTCCAGCACTGGCCAATTGAAATTAGACCCAATTCACAACATAAGTATTAATACCTTTCATTACTTAAAGCCTTTTACAGTCCTGTAAAGCATTTTCAGTCACACTCTCTTATCCTCAGAACCACTCAGTGAAGGAGATATTTTCATCTTCAGTTTATAGACAAAGACACCAAGCTTTGAAAAGTTCACATGGTTAGTAAGGGGCAAAGTCCCAACTCAAATTCAAACCTTTAGTCCTGAGTGCTTGTTCACTATATTTCTATCTGCCTCTTTGTTTTGTAAGTTTGACCTTGTTCTTTCAACTTGGTGATTAGATTTTGTTTAAAATAGCTTTTCCCTGATATAAAATAAACACATATTCGTATTGAAAAAATGGAAACATTAGTGAAGGAACTCTATCACCTTGATTATACAACCACTGTCAACATTTTGCTGTATTTTTTTCTATGCATATTGAGTCAGCACCTACTCATTTTGATTGAGTTCAAATCGCATGTATATGTTTCAGTTTTCTTTCCCCAGGTGGCCCTAGTACTATTTCTAAAGCCTGAAAGTTGCTCTGAGGGATCTGCTGAGTGGATGGAGGGAGAGAAGCATGAACGCATGCATAGGCATGTGCAGGACACAAAAGAATTGAAGACATTATCTGTGTTCTTGAAATGATTGCCATCTGAATATGACAAAATTGAACTTTTATTCATGCAGCAAATTTTTGCAACAAAACCATAAGGGAGCGCCCAAATCAGAAGTTAATACTGTGGTATGAATGTCAAGTGTAAGTGTTGAGAATGGGATTGAGCGGCATAGATTGGGACTAGTCCTGGGAAGAGTTTCTGAGCAACACAATCTTTTAAGTTAATCTTAAGAGAAATGATGCTTGTGGTTGGCAGAGAGGGGAATGGTTCCTTTGTCTTTTCCAACTTCTTCACTATTACCTGAAAATTGGAAGTTCCTTTTGTTCTGACAATTTTCCTTTGGCATTTGGGTCCCTTGAGTGGGAGCACAATACATCTACTGGGCCAAGGAAACCTATTCTTTTAACCCATTTATTGAAAACATAAATGTGACCTGTGTTTCTGAAGAGTGCTATTTTCTAATCACTTAGGGAAATACAAAAGGAAGTAAAAATGGCTGGTTTACTACTTAAGCTTTGGGAAAAAGAAATGGTGCAATCTAAATAATTTACAGATTAAAAATCTGAGTGCTAAGGAAGAGGTCAGCTTTGTTGCTTTTAGAAGAATGATTTACGGGTCTACTTAGCTTTTAACGTCCTGCTGTCACATTTTGCGAACATGCTTTTCCATTGATAAGTAATACTGTAGTGTGATAGATGAGGAACAATAGCATAAGTTTGGCCAAATAGCTGTTCTTAATGTTTGGTTAACAGATAAAGTCAGGTGACATTTTCCATCAGTGTGTTATGCAATATTGCAGAACTAACAGCTCTGAGATTTAGCATAGAAAATGAGAAATTCCCACGGAAACTCCAAGCTGGTAGTTTGAAAAGGACATCCAACATCAGCTTGATTCCGTAAATACCTTTTCCTATGGTCTTCATGATTCAGTGGAATGTGCACAGACTTCGAATTCAGATCTGTGTTCAAATCCCAGCTCTAACACTCCTTGTGGATGTGGGCTTTTGGAGATGTTACTTGACCTTTAAAAGCCTGTTTCTTTACTCTCTAAAGGGGGTTAATAATAGCTATCTCATAAGGTTGTTTAGAGGATGAAAATAGTTACATGTGTAGAATGGCTTACAGGAAACTTGATGCCTAGTGGAAACAATATATCCATTCATTCAACAAACATCTGGCACACTGCTAGAGGCTGGAGAATACAAGACTGGTAAAGAGAGATAGTCTCTGTCCTCATAGAGCTAACAATTTAGTGGGGAAGACAGACCCCCTAAAAAATAAACAGATAAATGTATGTAATCACTATAAATTTAGCCAAATGTTAAAAAGATCCCACGTGCAGAGTCTGAGGATATTTGGAGTAAGAGTGAAACTATGTCCCAGATAAGAGAGGGAATGCTTTTTGAGCAGGTGACTTGAAGCAGAAAGCATGAGAAAGAGCCAGCCGTGAAGAGTAAAGGGTCAGCATTCTAAGCAGAAGGAGTACCATGTGCAGTAGCCCTGAGGCAGGCAGTAGCCTGGAGTGTTCCAGGAACTGGGCAAGACCAGTGGGTTATGGCCTAGAGAGCAAAGCAGGGAACTGCTAGGGAAGAATGAGACAGAAGTCAGCAAGGATGGGTCAGACATGACCTTGGTAGAGAGTTCGGGTTTCATTCTAAGTAAAATTTCATCCTTGGTTTTATTCCCTTCCTATTGTGATTTCAACCATTCTATAGCATCAAGAACCTGCCAGCTGTCATCCAATTTTGCAGGAATTCCAAGAAGTATGTGTTCCAAAGATTAGGGAATAAGGACCAGGATGGTGAGAAAGCATATCCTGTTGTGAAGTGAAGCTTCTGGAGCCTGCAGTGAGAGCCTACTAGTCCAGCATTCATTTCGCTGCCTCACAATGTGTCAGAGCTGCCGCTGCCTTGGAGCTCCTCCCATCCTGCTCCTTCATTTTACAGAGGGGAGAGGAGGTCTGCATAGGGCAGGGGATTAAGGCAACTGGGAGACAGAGATTTAAGTGCTAATTTATTGATAATCTTCTGTTTTCTAGAAAGGGTGCTGAGTAATTTGCGCTTTAACTTCTTTACCCTCCACAGATCCCTGTCAGGCAGTCATTTTAGTCAGGTCTCCCATATAAGAAAGATGAGTGAATTGGTTAAGAAAGTGACCCACTGGTGCAACTATTTTGGAAAATAATTTGGTTTTATTCTGTTAAATTGAAATTTCACTTGCAACCCCCAATTTTCACTTCTTGTTATATTCCCAAAGGACATTGCTATGTGAGAGTGCCAGGAGACACACAGAAGAATGTTCAAAGAATTGTTCTTAGCAGCAAAGGACTGCAAATAATCCAAATGTCCATCCCTAAGGAAATGGATGAATAACTTACGGTATAACGGAATACTACACAGCAGTGAAATGGAGTGACACTCACAACAACAGGGATTTCATTCAACATAATGTTAAATGAAAACTAGTCCCAAATGACTTTTCAGAATATTATGCTTTTCTTATAAAGTTCAAAAACAAGTAAACTAATTATATTATTTAGGCATACATATACATGTGATCAAACTTTATAAAACAAAAGAATGATAATCATAAAGTTCTGGAGACTGGTTATCTCTGTGTGAGGAGATAAGAGATAGGTTAATAGAGACACAGACAAACATGGGTAGATATACTTCAAGTTCTTGAGCAGAGCAGTGGGTTCATGGGTATTCATGGCATTATAACTGAATGGATGATTGAGTAAAGGATTGAATGAAATAAAAAAGTTCACCCTACTTAGACCAATGATGACTGTTTGAACTAAAATAATGAATAGTGAACTCTAGAAATGAAGTTCATTGAAGGAAAAGAAAAAAAAAAGTGACTTTTTGATCTTTCCATTATGCTGAGATGCCTGAGGATTAAAAACAAATATTTGACAACTTACTAGCAGAGCTCTAAGCTACTCACTTTGTAGTTTCACTATATGTCTATAGCCACCACTACCCATATGCCCACAACAATTCTGGTTTTGTTTTGGTTTCTTTTGGGGGGAGCACACAGAGAAACAGTTTATTAAAGACAGAAGCGAGGCAGAGCTATACACCCGGAAAGAAAGGGTGCGCGCAACTTCCCTAATGAGGAGCAGGGTGGCAACAATTTTGTTCTTTATTGTAAAGATTTGTGGTCTTCAAGCTTTTTTGATCATGTACCTAATGAGTAAAAAAGTTCTGAACATCCACTCCTAATATCTGTGCATTTACTGATAAGCTGTGTACACCTACTATTATTAATATGCTGATATATTTTTTCTTGTTTTAAAGTAAAATGAAATCTACATGAAAGTTTGAATAGTCAATTTCTCTCCACACTCCGGTGGATTATCCTGAGCATCCCAATTTGGAGATTTCCTTACATCACTAAACCACATTATAAAATTCCTTATTTTTGTATTTCGAAGTCTCACCATAAATTTTCTTATTTGATGTCCGTGATATCCCTAAGAGGCAGCGTGGGCAGGCAGTGTTATTTCAGGGCATCAATGGCGAAAGTGAAACCCAGAGAATTCTTGGTTCTCTCCCAACATTACTAAGAAAGTGGCAAAGTTTGGAGTAGGAGCAGGATGGCCCAGCCCCTCCCATAGGCTCTTCCCACTGTATTTGGGAGCCTCTAGCCCAATACCAACAGCCTTATGTTATTCTTAAAGTCAGACCAGCCCGACTTCAAATTCCACCCCAGTGCTTAGCTGGGTGCTCGGATGGGTCACCCAGTCTGTCTGTATCTCAGTTTGCTCATCTGTGAAATGGAGATAATTTTATCTGCCTTACATGGTAGTTGTAAGAAATAAAAATAAGGCCAAATAGATTAAAACCTAATAGGACAAGACAGTAAATAAATTTTAGTTTTCTTTTCCTTCTTATCCCTGCTTCCTTCTCCCATTATGTCGACATAGGTGATTTAGCAATTTTTGGAAACAGGGGAGGAAGCAGTCATTGTAAACAACATATAAAATATAGTTTTATGTATTTAACTTAAATGCAGAAATTCCCATTAACAGTATTAACCCTGTCTCTAAATCTCTCATACTTGGATAGGATTTATAGCCCCTAGGAGGGCGGTGACATCACAATGAAAGCAAAACAGGCCAAGGCTACTGAAAAGCAGTGTGGTCCACACAGACCTTGTGTCTCTTCTAATTTTTTGATATCAAATATGATGCCACATTGAAATATTTCATAAATGTACCCACTTAAAGAGCTCTAGCTCTTTGAGTTGTAATATATTTTTCTTCCTTATCTTTCTCTGAAGGAGCAGCAAATTTTTTTTTTTTTTGTATGTAAACAATATCAGCACAGGAAGGACCTGTTAACCTGGGCACCAGAGAATCATACGATTCATATGTGGCCTTATCTGCGAATAAAATTCCTATAAACATAAAATACAATAACACATCTTTACAGAGCTGACCTACTGAACGCCTGCATATGTTTCTAATTTGCGTGGAATTGTTCTCTCAGGAGATTCCATTCTTCCTTAAAAAACACACATGTACAAACACAAAACTTGATTTAAATGAAACAGACACCTTAAGAATCTTAACAAGTAGAGCTGACCTTTGAACATAATTCTACAAGACTGTATCGTGCTCCCCAAGCGTTGCCAGGAGGCCGCGGACAGATCAGTGCATGAAAACCCCCCTCCTGAACGTCCATAGGCACAGGTCCAGAGGGGGGCAGATGCCATGAGGCCCACGGGCAAGGGTGACTTGGCCAAAATCAAGTGGCACTGTTTCTCCCCACTGTGCCTGGCTGTAGTCAAGAGCCCTTCTTTCTCCCTGGAAACTAGCATCATATGCTTCCCTTCATTTGATAGTAGCAAGGCCTTTTAGTACAGAAACCACGGGAGGTTGTCTTTCTGTGTTAACAGAACATATTTGTGCAGTAACATACATGTACACACACAGGCACGCACTTTGACACACGCAGCTGTCCGTGTGTGCATTTGATCTGTTGATCAAGAGTCCAGGTTCATTGCAGTGCCATGGAGTTTAGGGAATCAAATAATAAAACAAAATACATTAAATCTATTCTGAGAGCAATTTACCATTTTGCTAAAGACACTTTGATACCTTAAAAAGGCTTGGGTCGTCTTTTAACCTTCATTTCTCAGGATTTTGGCCAAGGGCCAAAGTGGGGGGGGGGGTGGCACTTGCCCAGATCCATAGGGACAGAATAGATCCGTGGTAGCCAGGGGCTAGGGCAGGAGGAATGACTGCTTCATGGGTTCAGGGTTTCTTTGAGGGGGTAATAAACATGTCCTGGAATTAGACAGTGATGATGGTTATACAACACTGTGAATTTACTAAAAGCCCACTTTAAAAGGGTTAAAATGGTGGATTTTATGTTAAGTGTATTTTACCTCAATTGAAAAAAATAAAAGAGGGACCAGGCACTAAGAGTGTTAAGCCATGGAATAAATGACAGATCTGCCCAGGGCTAGGGAACAGAGGGCTGATTGCATCCTGGAGAGTGCTGAGCGGTGCTCCTGGGTCTGGGGGACAGGGTCTGGGAAGAATGTGGAGAGGAGCCCGTGAAAGATCTTGGAGTCAGGACTCATGGGCCCTGGGGGTGTCCAGAACGTACCCATTTGCCTTTCCCTGGCCACTGCGCCCTGCTCACCTGCCCCTACTTGGCCATTTTTTCTGACCCTGGATTATGTTCTGCTGACTAAAAGCAGGGAGTGCTCCCTGAAATGCATAGGTGTGATGCCCCAAAGCTCAGCCTCTGCTCTTCTTTGCCTGGGATAGAATCCAGCCTAGAGGGGTCCTAGTGCTGATGCCACGTGTATCATGTGAGCCTCCATACAACAGCCCTGGGAGCCTGTGCCAGCGGGGAGGTGAGGGAGGCCAACCTTCCTGGTTTATGCGGCCAGAGCTGTACCCACACGTGTTGACATAATGTGCATTTCTCCCTGATAAGTGAGCCCAGTGTCATTTCTGAGTTCAGTTCAAGAGGAAACCAGTTTATTTCTAAGGTAAATCAAGGTGTGTTTTTATTTGGGAAACAAGAATGTTGGGGCTAACTTGTACAGATTTTTTTTTTAAATTAGCTTTCTTACAAAACATTAATATTAGGCCTGAATTTGGAAGTGTCATGTGAAAGGTGTTTTATTTTGCTCACACAGCAGGACTGAAATGGCTTCCTCTGGTATAAGCTCTTTTGTCTCAAAAAATACCAGTAATGAATGCTATGAATTTCTGTATCGGAAAATCTGAATCACCCTGGGATCACATGAGTTCCTTGATGAAAATGTGAAATTAATTTTATCCTAAATAAAACTTGAAAATGGTTTCAATTACGGGGGGTTGGGGGCAGCAGGGGGTGTGGAAAGGAGACAGTAATCCCACTGTATCACATTCTTGTTTCATTATTCGGAATTTTAAAAATATCATCATTTCTAGATACTATTCCATTTCACAAAGACTTTGAGATGGCGAATGTTGGAGGTTGTGGTGACACCACAACTTGTCACCTTCTAAAGAGAGTCTAGGACTGCTTTGGCGTAGGGGGAATGGAAGGAAGAAACAAGTATTTGTGGAACATCCATTGTATGCCAAGATCTGGGCCAGGAAGAGCCACACTTCTCTCAGTAATACTCTCATTCAGTACTCATGACTGTCTGAGATACATACTGACATCTCTGTTTCAGATGGAAAATGGAAGCTCAAGGAAATCACACAAGAGATGATAAAATGATACAGCTTGTAACTGGCTGTGAAGCCCACTTTTCTTTGCAACCCCATAATCTATTGTTGAGGAAATCCAGACAACGCCCTCGCCCATCCCTTAGAGGAGGCCTTCTCCAGATCTTCCCCTCTTCAGCCTGGGCTCCTTCACCAACACCTTCCACTTGGCCTGAATGTCTAATCTTAGCCATCATCCTTGTCCCCGCAGTGAGCTGAAGCTTCCTGAGAGAGACCCCAAGACATGTCAGGAACTGTGGTCTGGATAGAAAAGTGAACAAAACTCAGTTATACTCTCTGAGAGCTTAATTCGAATGATGAACTTTGTAGTATTTGACCTCAGTGTCTTCACCTTAAAATGGCAATCATGGTACTTGACCTTAAGAGCTATTGCATGAAATGAAGTAGTGTCAAGTGTCTAGAATCAAAGTACATTAATTCTCTTCCCACTGCTACTTCCAGTTTTGGGCAAAAGGCAGATGAGAAACTTCTTTAATAACGTTGAAAGGCAAGATAGATTTGTAGGGCAGGCAGCAGTTGGGGTTTTCTTCCACCAGATGCTACCAAAATCTTGGTGAATTCACATAAGTGTGTACACACGCTCGTGCACTCACACCCCCATCCACACATCTTTTTAAACCGAAATCTGAATGCAATATAATTTCTAACCATCAGAGTAATTTAAAGGCAGCTCTGTGGTGGAATTTCATGAGGGCGGGATGAGGCCCGCAGTGAAAGCGCTTCTTTGCCCCACTCTGACTGTGATGCCACCTGGGCTCATGGTCTCTACCACTCTGTCGGAAAAGAATCCAAAGCGGAACAGGAAATGGGACACATTTTCCTCATTCTAACATTTAACTCTGCTCTTGGTCAAAGGACACCCTTTTAAAGAAGCCATATTTTCCAGAATGAAATGGAAGCCTTTATTGTTAGAGTAGAACACAGATTCGTCATTGCAGGGGTTGAAGCTCCCATCTCACAGGTCTGACAGGTAAGTCAAAGACACACACATCAAAGAAAGAGTGAGCGAGTGCTGGTGTGGGTGAAGATGAAGGAGCTTCAGCCTTCTGGGCTCAGAGGCTCCATGGTGACTCAGCACAGAGCTGTACCAGCTGTCTTGAGCCTGCGAGCGCAAATCACTCACCAACTCCGGGTTTTCTAAATTATTCAGAGCACTTTCACTCATGTCCTCTCCTGGTGCCCAGGAAGGAAAGTAGTAGGAAGGAAGAGGAGAAGATAACATCCTAAATTGAATTTCTAAGATGTGTTGGGCACTGTGCTAAGTGCTTGTATGTGACCTTATTTTGTTTGGTAGGAAATACATAGGTTTAATCTTCCCACTTTGCTGGTAAAGAAACCGAGTTCCTATTGGATATGGAATTTTGCCTTTTTTTGGTGTGTCTGCTTATGAATGTTCATATTATGTTAAGGAGAGTTAAACATAAAAGAGATCAGAGGAAATTGTCCATTTTGAGATCGAAGACAGATATTGGAGAAAAGCAAAGCCAAACCTTAAAACACATAAAGGAAATATAATTTGGCATTGCAGATGAGGGAATACCTACCATTTATGCCTAAGCACCACATCCCAAAGAAAGTGTTCCTTAATCCAGCCCCCAAATGTTTTTAAAAAATTTATTTATTTATTTGGCTGCATTGGGTCTTCATTGCTGTATGCGGGCTTTTTCTAGTTGTGGCGAGCGGGAACTACTCTTCGTTGTGGTGCACAGTCTTCTCATTGCGGTGGCTTCTCTTGTTGTGGAACGTGGGCTCTAGGCAGTGCACAGGCTTCAGTAGTTGTAGCGTGTGGGTTCAGTAGTTGTGGCTTGGGGGCTCTAGAGCACAATAGGCTCAGTAGTTGTGGCGCATGGGCTCAGTAGTTGTGGTGCACGGGCTTAGCTGCTCCTCAGCATGTGGGATCTTCCCAGACCAGGGATGGAACCCGTGTCCCCTGCATTGGCAGGCGGATTCTTAACCACTGCACCACCAGGGAAGTCCCAGTCCCTAATTCTGAATCACTGCTTGTTGGTCATGTAATATGGTCATTTTCCTGTATAGCAGGCTCATTGCTTTGCAGCTTGGAAAATGCTGGGGAGCTGTAGCAATGATCCAACCAAGTCTGTTTAGGTTTGGCAAATCAACAACCTTTCCAAGCTCGTTGAAAACAAACCCAAACAAAATGCACGAGGCTTGAAAATGATCAATAGGATTTGGAGGTCGAGGGAAGGTTTTAAACAGACTCTTCTCATCACAAGTCCCCAATATCCTGGATTCCAGTTATCTTCAGCTTGCTTGTCTTAAATACAATGATAAACATCTTCCTGCCACTCTAGACTTACTTGTAAAGTGGTTTGCAAACCGTGTTCTTTGGAGGATCCCCCATGGGGTTGCCCTTGCAGAAAGGATGGTTAACCTGGAAGGGCTCTCAGCTGTCTCCCCCTCACACACCTCTTCCCTCCCCTCACCCCACCCTCCCTTCAATCAGAACAGCTCTGCTTTTATTGGTTTTCTGTATTGTCTTCCCCATTTGGTTTAGTTTAGAAAAGTTACACTGTAACTAACAATAATTTTAAAGTCAAGGCTTTAGGAATGGTAGCTCTTGGAATCAAATACAAAAAGCCCTCCTCTGAGGAGATTTACCTTCAGGTTAATGACTTGGAGGGAGTCACCTGAGGGAGTGTGGGCCAGAATTTAGGGAAGCATGTTTCACTTTCCAAAATCATGGCAGCTTTCAGGACTGAGAAAGAACAAAACCATTGTGAATACAAAACATATCAGAAAAAAAGAACAAAGTGTGGCAACACCACCAGTGAGATCAGACTCTCTTTAGCCCACAGACTTACTGATTGGAGTTTTCTGATGAGGCAGACAGACTTGTGGAAGGCTGCCAGGAAATTCTGGACATCAGATTGCTTTTGCTAAGCCAGCCCAGCGGTGTAGTAAAGAGCTAAGGAGTCCCAGGAGAGGGGTGGGAAAGGTTTGGTCTCTGTTTCTCTACCCCTGATGTGGGCCTTTTTCGATTAGGAAGTGGAGTGTGAAGGAAGTTATCGGGGGTGAAATCAACTCAGCAAGAAACCTTTTTAGACCAAAGACCAAGGAAAACTAATAAAACCAGTTGGGCTGCTTCATGCTTATCGTATGTTGTGCATGTAGGTCAGCTCGCTTTACAGCAGACACCCCCAAAACAAAACACTCAGTTCTATGAAAGGATTTCCAAGCCCCTGAAGGATGGCCTGGTTCTTTCAAGGGGCATTTGCTACGTGAAACTCTAGTACAAGTGAATTTCTGATACATGCTTTCTAAATTAATGATTGAAATAAAATGTTGCCTATTGTATACATTAAGGATTATATTTGACTTGGAAAAACAAAGCCCCCCATTTTTCTTAGGTAATGGGAAGTCTAGAGGCAGCTCAGGGATGCCGGGATCCAGGTCCTTGGTGATCCCTTGGTTTTCTTCACAGCAGACCCATGGTTGCGCTCATCTTCCCTGGCACCTGCTCCAAGTTCTGGGCAGGATGAAGCGGGTGAATGGGCAGGGGGCCGCTGAGTCTGAGCTCTTCCTTCTCCTTCTCCTCCCACACCCACATTATAAGGAACTTTTCTGGAAACTTTATTCAACAACTTTAGCTTCTATAATTTAACTAGAGCTATGTCACACTGTGATCCCATCCGCAGAGGAGGCTTGGAAATACAAATCTTTTAGCTGGGCATGTTGTTGTCCCCAACAAAATTGGGGCTCATTTTTAAAGACGGGGAGAAGGTATACCATTCTGACCACTAGCAGTATCTACTAAACCGATCAGAAGAGCCTCTCTTCCTAACTCCTTGGGGCACATCCATAGCTCCCCAGGGCCTGCTCTGCTCCACCTGTTTATGTACAATCATCCCTGGGTGTTGGCGTGGGATTGGCTCCAGGAGCCCAGTGGATGCCAAAATCTGCAGATGCTCAAGTTCCCTGTATAAGATGGGGGAGCATGTGCATGTGACAGGTGGATATCCTCCCATAGACGTAAATCCCCTCTAGATTACTTGTAATACCTAATACAATGTACATGCTACAAAAAGAGTTGCCAGCATGCAGCAAATTCAAGTTTTGCTTTTTGGAATTTTCTGGAATTTTTTTGACCCATGATTGGTTGAAACTGCAGGTATGAACATATGAATTCAATTGTACTTTGTTCTCACCGTAGGTTTCCTTTCTGTGTCGGGTGCTGCTTTCCTTCACGACCTCAGGTTCCTCGTTGGACTATCACAGCATACTTAGCAGGCACGTCTCTTCTTTGGCTAATGATGGTTACAAGCGCGGCTCGAGCTGAGTCACATCGCTGTGTGTGGGGAATGCTGAGTCCAATCCTTTGCAGATGAAGCAGCTGGTGGCAGGCTTGGGAGAAGCTGATTGGTGACTATAGGGCTTCCTTTCAGGTTTGCTGTCATGAGGTCGAATGTTCGCCAATGCCGAGTTTACGCAATTTGTTCAAGTGTAGCCATTGTTTCACCGACGCAGCTGAGAAATGACACATCCCTGGCCTACACTGTGCTAGAAACTGCTCTTATTTAATGTCTTGTGAATTCTCTGGCTTAATCCCTACAGCAGATGTTTCAGGCCTAGTATATCTAACCCCAAAGTCTCACTACATTTCTGTCCCCTCCTCAGTAAAAGGTGACCTCAAATCCTACTTTGCTAAAACAAAACAAAACAAAACAAAACAAAACAAAACAAAACAAAACAAAACAAAACACATGAGGTCATTTGATACGAGCTGTGTCCTTTGTACCTCCGAGATCACTGTGTTTTCATTCTTCCTCTGTTTCATTTTGATTTTGAGGAATCTAGTCCTTTCTTGGTTCTAACACTGTACACTTCCCCATGGCTCTTGCCCCCATCCTCTCACCTTCTCCAGTGCCCTGCTTTACCAACTAGCTCCTTCATCTCAACAAGCGCCTTCTTATTTGTGTACCGATGACCATGGCTACTCTGGTCTAGATCAGGCTTCCTCTGTTCTACCACTCCTGTGAGCTTCTCCTTTTCTCTCCCTCCCTTTTCCAGCAGGTTGGCTGCATCCCTCTGCTGGAGGTCCCACCTCCTGATCTCTTGTTGGATGGCCCTCTCCACATAGTGCTTCTGCTCTCTCTCTCTCTCTCTTTCCCTCTCTGGGTTCAGGGCTTACCCTCCTTCACACTTAGGAGTGGTAACTACTCAGGAGAAAAAAAAAAAGGAAATCTGAAGATCAACAACTGTTTGCTCTGGTTAGGAAGTTATTGGCGATTTTAAAAAAGGAATCTGTTTATTCTTCTATGTACTTTCTAATTTTTTTTTACATTAAGCATAGTTTTAATCAGAAAAGTAGCTTAAATTTGGATGTGTCTATCTACTTAGAAAAGCAGGTAGATAATAGTAAGACGGAAGGCAAGAGAAGTGGACTCAAACTTTTATTCTTTCATAATTCACTAAATGTCACTAAATGGGTTTCCTCATTCATAAAATCCATGAAACAGCAACCATACTGCCTACTCTCCAGCCTTCCCAGGGCTTTTGTGAGGATTAAAAAAACCAACATATGGTAAAACAATTCTTCTTAAATTATCTGCAGTAAGGACCAGTGTGTTCCTATTCTTTTTCTTTAAAAAATATGTTAACTAAAGTCAATAGTTATTTAGCTTTTCTTAGTTTTTACTGAATATCCTTCGTCTGTTCCAGCATCCTCTCCAGGACACCACATTACACTTAATCATGGTGTCTCCTTAGCTCCGCTTTGGTTATGATTGTTACTCAGACTTGCCTTGTTTTTGATGACCTTGACAGTTTTGAGGAATGTTGGTCAAATACTTCATAAAATGTCCCAATATTGGAATTTATCTAATATTTTTCTCATGATAAGACTGGGGTTATGAGCTGTTGGGTGGAAGACCACAGAGGTAAAGTGCCACTTGTCACATCATATCAAGGGTACAAACTATCAACGTTATTTATGATGTTTGATGCTGAGCTTGATCACCTGCTTGGAGCATTTGTTTCTTTCTCATTTCCACTCCATTTTATGCCTGGTTCTATGGCACACAACCAGGACACATTTCACACCACACCCAACTCACATGTAAGTGCAACCAAGCAAGACCACTGGTCACATGCTTGGATGGTGCAGCCATGTCAAGTGCCAGAAAGTTTCTAATGCCTACTCTCAACTTGCCTGCTTGTCTCATCCCAGACCAGTAAATGTGTGCAGACTGGCCTGGGTCCATGACCACAGTTTGAGTAGCATCATGCTAACACACACAAACCAGGAAGCTTCAGTAAATGATTTTAAATCAAACTGAGTATGATTCAAAAATAAAATGTGAATTTGGGTTGGAATCTTGAGATCATCGCAGTGAGAAAGGGAAGGGATCTTGGCGAGAATTCTTTTAATTTCTTTATCCTACGGATGTGGAATGTGCGTCTCAGGAGTTTGGCTCCGCATGGGAATGTGGTGGTGAGCTGACGGGAAACCTGGGTCTTTGGTCCTTAACCAGGGCTCTTCCCACCATCTGACTCTGACTGGAATTATTTCAGGACCTCCCCATGAGGAAGAGCAGGGAAGAAACCAGAGGTGGAGGGGGAGGGGCTTAGATCTACAGCAAAGTTAAATTTCTCCCTGACTTTCTGACCTCCTGCTACCCTGTTAAAACTTAAATGAGCAGCTGAGAAAACCAAAAGGTTTAAGGAGAAGCAGAGGTGCTTGCTTGGGTAAAATCGGTATTCTGATAATTGGAGGCAATTTATGCTTTCAAGATAAATAAGTTAGTCTCCCCTCGGCATTGTCCCATCTATCTTGTCTCAGTACAGGTCAGAGAGAAAGAAATTCAGGGCTGAGGATGGAAAACAAATTAGCAAGTGGCGGGGTCCCCCTCCTCACCTGCCCTGCTCACGTCTACTTCCTTTGTAAAAAAAAAGAAAAAAAGATGGAACGGAGATGTGGGTGAAGGGCTAGAGAAACAAGAAATCAGTGACGTTCAGAGAGGTTTACTCATTTGACTCCTTTTTCTGTGGAAATGTATTCAAGATTAAATTAGACATAACATTTAGTAGACTCCCAGTGGAAAAATATTTTCTTATACCTGAAGGGGCTCTGGGAAAATGGAACAGCCTGGCAACCAGGCTTGCCCAGCCAGGGTAAGGTGGGAAGATTAGATTCCACAGGGTACAGTGTAGTACACTGCACAGGGTGTGCAGGGAAGTGGTGATGGGATTCTGAGGCTGTCTGCTTCTTAGCCATTCCTCAATTGTTTTTGTTTAATTTTGAAGGTTTTAAGTTTAGAAGGGAAAGGTGGTATAAGAAATGGATGTTAACTGACTGGGCATCGCCCCTGCTTCACAACTTCCCATCACCGCCTAAGTGATGGAGTCCCACATCCTCACCGAGGCACACCAGGCACCCCACAACCTGGGCCCACCTGCCTCTGTGGCCTCACCTGTCTCTTCCACCTCCATAGGGCCTCCATGACGCTTATACCTTCACCCTTCTGCACAAGCTCTTTCTTCATCCTGGAAAGCGCGCCCTTCCTCATCAGTTGTTGGAATCGCATATATTCTTGCAGCTCAAACATTACCTCCTATGAGAAGCCTAACCCAATGCCTCAGGCTCAATAAATGGTCCTAGCCCCACCCCCTGCTACCTATTGAATGTGTCCACAGTCTACGCTTAGAACACTGGTTTCAACATTCATTTACATGCAAAGCATCTATGAAGTGCTACCAAGCTCACTGTTAAGGGCTTTGTATAATTTTCTTATTTCATCCCACCAGGATCTATCAAGTTGGAACCACAATTACCCTCCTTCTACAGATGAGAAGTAAAGCTGCTGAGAGACCACGTGACTTTCTCAGAGTGATATAGTTTGTAGAAGAGGGATTTAGGTCTTTCTACCCTTGAGCCCTCTCTCTTTCCTTGGCTAGACCGCCTGACTCACCACATTCAACTCTGTGTTGGTTATCTGGGGACCTGACTCCATCTCCAGCCCCCATCTTCATCTGTGACCCTCTTGGGAGCAGAATCCCCATCAGATTGCTCTCTGGATTCCCCTGGGCCCTGGCTCACTGCAGAGGCTGGGACTGCTTGTTGGCTAATGTAAACTTATTGCTTGCTTGAGCTCTTGCCCCAAATCTTATCGCAGTAAAGCCTTTGACTGAAAAGGCTGTAGCTGATGCTACTTGTGTTAGAAATAGCCCAGCAGTTAGAAAAATCCACAGTTGAGTCTTAGTGGCTGGTGTGTGATTTCCTTGATACTCAGGACTTTTGTGGTTAAAAACAGAAGGCTTCTGAGTGCCAGAGAAGCCTTTTTCTTAAAGACCAAAGTAACCAACCTTAGTGCTGTCCGTCTCATATCCTCCAAAGACTGGAGAGTTTTCACGTCACTCTCTCAACCCTGTCCTGGGTAGCAGTCTGTTTTGGGTCTAAATCACAACGAAGCAGCTGACAGCTTCTGTACCACCGGGGTTGGGGGTACATTTGAAAGCCTGGGTTGCCCTTTTTTGCTCTCTCTTGTCCAGGTACAAGTCCCAATTCCCAGACTTTTGAAGTAGCTCAAAGAATAGAAAGGTACATCTAAAAAAGAAATTCAAACAAATTCGCTCACACACACACAAAGACTTTTATATGTATATATGTAGGTATGTGTTATCTCATCAGCTTTTATTGATTATCTATATAGAGTTCCTTGGCCTGTTCTTGAGATGAGGCAGAAGAAGCGCAGATCTTTGAAGCAAAGATTCATAGCATCCTCTGGGCCAGTAGAGCCTTTGCCACCAGGCTCTGAGTGTGCTTCTCTTACCTCGGAGAAGTATTCCTCATCTATTCCCATGCATCTCTTTTCCCTCATGATGTTACCAAGCTTCCCCCATCCAAAAACCCCACTGGGATTTTAAATGCAATTGCGTGACATTCATAATTAAATTTTGAGGACTGGCCTCTTGACAATGCTGATTCTTCCCGCGTAGGAACATCATGTCTCTCTGTTTATTCACGTCCCTTAATCAGATTTTAGGTTTATCTCTACACAGGCCTTGTGCATGTCTTTAACTGTATTTCTCAAGGTTGGGATAGCTGGGATTGAATGTGGAATTTATGCGTACACACTCAAGCTGTTTTGAAAATGGGGGTGTCTTGAAATTAAGCAAGTGGATTAGATTCCTGTTAGACTGCATCACCTTGTGGGTGTGTGTTTGTGGGCTGCAGGGGCCTGGTACGTGGCAGGAGTTCAGGATCATGAGAAGGGTGGGCAGAGAGAAGGGTCCTTAATCATCAAAGTGAAGCTAGGTCTGTATCAGTTACTTCCCCAAATGCAGGGGACCTTAATCATCATTTGCTCTTGGTCACACACCTGCAGATTGGCTGTGGTTTGGCTCATCTTGTTGGGGCTTGGTTGGGGGCTCTGCTTTGGGCTGTGACTGCTGGGGTTGCAATGAGCTCACTCTGCTATTTCTTCACTTCTGCCCAAGATGCTACAAGTGGTCAGATGCAACTTAAGGTGTCTTAAATTCTGGACATAGAACTGGTTTGTGGTTGCTTCTGGGCACATGCACGGGCCAAGGCATATCATTACGGCTGAACTCAAAGTCAGGGGGCAGTGTGGTGGCTTAGCCAAGCTGGCGCTATGTTTCTGAGAATGCCCTTCCCTGCATGCTTCTGGAGGAGGGTTGGCCACAAGAGAAATTTTCAGAAGATTTGGAAGGTGGAATTCAAGCCACGGTGGTGTCTCTGCCGTTGCAGGTCACTGCTGGGGCCCCGCTGGCGCAGCCTGTGGGTGCGGCGCAGCAGCCAGCCCTCACTGCTTTAGCTCCCTCCACATCACCTGCAGCCCCTCTGAATCATGGGCCGGGTTTGTGGGCAGCTCCATGGAGGGAGAAAGGCACACGCTCTTCTGCAGGTCTGCATGAATGTTGGGGTCTTGGAGGCAGTGAGACACCCATGTGAACACTGGCTCATCCCCGTGGGCTCCGATTGGCCATTGGTCTTCCCCACTCTGCACACTGCTTTCCTTCTCAAGTGCTGGCTCTGCTGACCTCAGGCCCAGCACCTGATGCAAGCACATAACCCTTACACGGACTGTTTCACCCTGTCCCAAGATCCCACAGAGTCTGATTCTAAAATAAATCTGGTATTTGCCTCATGCTTCTGCTTCTCTGATTGAACCTTTCCTGATGCAGGTAAGGAAGCGCACTTGGTCCATGACATGGCCAGGGCAGGAGAGGTGAAGAAATGGGGCCAGTCGTTCATTCTACCAGGGTAACGATATAGTCCTTGAAAAGTTGAATGTGCATGCAAACCCTTTCTGAATATTTTTTGTAAGGGTTAAGGCCAATGGGGCTCCAGTTAACTTGCAGAACATAGCAACTTTAATAATCAGTATCTCCCAGATTGCTAAACTATGGATTTAACTGCTGTACTATCCATTTTAAATGATCTAAGAGACATCCTTACAGTGACCCTTCAAGAGCAGCTACCAATACTTCATTATAAAGGGATTTTTAAAAAGGAGTCTCTCTTTTCAATCAAAGCTGAAGGTCAAATCGCATTATAACAAATGCTCCTCCAACAAAACTGCATATTATAATTAAATTTCTAAGGTCTAAATCCTCATCCACTTACTTGGAGGAATATTTGATAGGGTAATGTGGTAGAATAATTAAACAATCCCAGTCTCTTTAGAGTTTTTTTTGAACAGGATTTGATCGTTAGTATAAATAATTTCTTTTTTAATTTGCCTACCACCATCCTGGATTCCCTGTTTCTTACTGGTCCAAACCGTGGGCTTAAATAACACTTTAAATGTGAATTTCTTAAGAAGTCTTTGCGGCTTTATTTTTTCTTAAAACAATTTTGGCTTGCCTGGCCTGGGACACTGGCTTTGGGGCTTTGGGGGAGATAAGACACTTCAATGTTTTCCTGACAGCTGAACTAAAGAAAACCTCTTACTCACACGTCATCTGATTTGCTTCATGCCATTTTGATCGCTCCTTCTGACAGTTCCGATCTAATTTTTCTTTCAGAAAAGGGTATCAGTTTCAAGGTTTAGAGTTCTTAAGATTTAGAATCTTTGATTAAAAAAGTGAAATTTAATCTTGAATCAAGGGTAGGGAAATGTGAGCAAGGTTAGCAGGCTGCCCTTCGATAGAAGACTCTTGTGACCAGTATTTATTATGGTAGTGCTTTGTTATTATAAACCTCCTACAAATAATATTTTGGGGAACTACCACACAACAAGGCGTACATTATAGCACCCGGGTTAGGAGGGGGGTGACAGCAAGGACCTGAGAAGCACAATTATCTCATGGTTATGCATGCCTATGAAGTGTGTTATTACTTTTGTTTTTTACAACTTGTAGAATATTTTCATTGTAGGTGAAGCATCAGACACATTTTTACTCAAAGCAAGAGAAACAAAACGAAGGTTGTGTCTGCTGTGTGTTCTGAATGGTACCCTGGTGGCCCCAGTCCTCTAGCTGGGGGGCTAATTTATAACTGAGCGTCTCCCGGGCGCCAGAACATTCTGCTTTATTGTCTGTGTCATGGTCTTCTGATATCCATGGCACAAAAGGAGTCATTATTTGGAAACAGTGATTAGCCAGTTTGAACCGGAGGGTCTGCTGGTGTACCTACAGGAGGTATTGTTTTAGGTTGAGTTAGTGAAAAAAAAAATCAGTCAAGCTTGGTGTGTGTTGGTTTGGTGCTTCAGAAAGCAAGGAGCCATGCAGCTGGCATTTATTTTGTTGCTAGAGGTTTTAAGGCCATATAGACAGGGCTCTAGGGTAAAAATAAGGCAATTCTGGGGGAAGAAAGTGAATTAGTGACCATTAAGTGCTTTGCCAAGTGGTTTACTTAACATATCTCTTTTATTTCTCACAGTAAACTACAAGGTTGATATTATTGTCCATTTCTGAAAAGGTGAGGAAATGCAGGTTCCAAGAATTCAAATGAGTTGCCCACATTGCTAGAACATGGTGGAGCACATATTCAACCCTCGGTCTGCTTGATTCTATAGCTTAAACATGCTTCCATTAAACTAGCATTTCCTCAGGTGTACTTAGAATAGGAACACTGTGGATAATGTGTGGAAAGGGACACAGAGAGGGACAGGCCATGATCAAAAGCATTTGGGGAATGTTAGATCAAAGACATTCATGTCTTTAAAACTGCAGGACTTCTCAGAGCTTTATAATATACCACTATGCGGGATTTGTGACCAGCCTTTTTTTTTTTTTCAAAAAGAGGTCCTAATATTAAGAGACTCATGGTGCCATCTGCCCCTCAAACGCGTTTCAAGGGAGCACTTGGTGGTGTCAGTGTTCGTCTCGGCGGCTGCTGATCTGATGTTCTCCCACATCTGCCTGAAACTCCCTCAGCAGATGTGCTTGATTTGCACCCAGAAAGCGGATTTTTTTTTTTTTTTGGCCACCTAGGTATGGTTGTATGACTGTTTTGTTCTGAGAAGAGAGCTAGCAAGCACCCCTGAATCCGTATTCACAGCAGGCGACTGTGTGAACCCACTCCTTTGCTTGTCATTTTTCCATTTGCCTTGCTTTTCACCTTGAGCGTGAGCACTCTATCTGGCCCCTGGGGCATGGATAGCAGGCCTCACTCTCAGCCTTCTGTACTCTGTGTGCTTTGCTCTCATCTACTACCCCAAACTGGCATAGGAGGCAGGAACACGCATGCATAACGATGCTATAATATGATGTTAAGTGATGGTGGGGTATAATGGGAGCACAGAGGAATGAGGGACTATATTGGAGAAGGGAAGGAGGGGCCGGGGGAAGAGTAGGATGGGATGCCTGGGTCTTAAAGATGGAGTAGGATTTAATCATGTGTACACAAGGCAAAGGGCAGTTCACGTGGAGGGAATGGTGCTAGCAAAGGTCTGGAGCGTGAGGCAGCATGATGTATGTAAGGAACAGAAGCAGTTCCAGCAGTGGCTGGAACGTAAACTGGGGGACAGGTGATGGGCAGGTGAGGGCTGAGGCTGCTGAGGTGGACGGCAGTCAGGCCATCCGCAGAAGACCTTGTCTGCTATTTAAGAAATGAGAGCCACCCTGGAATCTATGGGGAGACACTGTGAGGCTTTGAAAGGAGCGAGTGATGGCATCAGATCTGGGTTTTAAGTTCCCTCTGTGGACAAGGCACAAAGCCAGCAGCGAGGAGACTGGTTATGAAGCAGTGAGAAGGGGTATCACCTGCACTATGGCAGTGCCAACAGTGATGGGAGGAAGAAAGAGATTTCCTCTGTATTTAGGAGGGCAAATCATGATTGGGGATTAATTGGAATTAAGGAATAGAGAAGAGGGAGAACAATACTTTGGCAAGAGCGTGGATTTGAAATGAGAGGCACAACCGTTCATTTTGATCTTTTACATCAGAGGGTGTGAGATAATCCCAAACGCGGAAGCCCCATTGCCAACACTCTCACATTCTCCTTATTCATTTGTTTCCTGCCAAGGCTTGGAGAGAATTTCTAGTGCAACCTGTGCAAAGGTCTTAACCTGGATTTGCATGCTAAATAGCCAACAGCTCAACCTGAAATGCAGAAAAGCCACAGGGTATGAGGTAGGCCTGGTCCCAGTTTCTATACATGCCACGTCCTGACTATGCCATCTGGGGCTACCTCTGTGAATTTTCATGTCCACATCAGCAGAGCTGAGACTAGCCTCTGCTCTGGGGTACAGGCGTGAAGGTGATCTACCTGCAGTGTTTCTCTCTGTGTTGGCAGAGATCAACCCATTGATGCAACCCATCTGGCTGGCTAGGCAGGCGGCTCCTGCCTTTCTCACCTGAAGTTCTGTGTTTGGGCAACAAGATTAGTCTCCTTCTCAAATAGAGAAGGACTGTCCTTCTGACTTGGGGATGTGGGAAAGTGTGCTCCTCTACCAGTCCTTCCCATGGTCCCTCAAGGCCCAAGAAGAAACGTGGAGGGTGTTTGTGAGGATTAGATGCCATCACAGATATAAAATGCTTTCTTCCATTTGGCTGCTATTATCCTGGACATGGACTCTGTTCTGTTCCATCATAAAACTTATCTGGAGAGAGAAGCCTGGTAGTTTTTCCCTTTGGCTCCCTGCCTTATACTGATGTCCGCAGCTGGTGTGGCTGTGGTGGTTTGCTCTGTCACCTGACGGTGGCGAATCCCAGCAGGACTCTTACTCACCCCACATCAAAGGAGGGAAGAGCCTGGCCACTGAGGCAGCCCCCAAGATGACCCAGCGTTCTAAGGATCAAGTCCTAGGGCCATGAGTACCTTCGGTGACTCCCTAAACCATCTAGGACTACAGAGGCCTTCTATTAGTTTTCTTTTACTTTGTAAGAAACTATCCCTCAAATTCGGCAGCTTAAAATGACACACACCTCTTACCATTTCTACAGGGCAGGTATGGCTTAGCTGGGTGTCCGTGCATCAAGATCTTTCACAAGTTCACAATCATGGTGTCAACTGGTTCTGTGTTCTCATCTGAAGGCAGGGGAGAACCCCCTCCCGTGCTCACTTGTGTGATTGTTGGCAGAATTCAGCTCCTCAAAGCCCATTGGATGGAGAGCCTCAGGTCTTGGCTTCCTGTCAGATAAAGGCCTTTTTCAATCCCTTGCCTTGTGGGCCTCTCCTCAGGGCAGCTCATGATGTTGCAGCTGGATTCCATCAGAACAAGAAAGGGCTGCAGGACAGAAGCCACCACCCTTGGCAATGACACAGACTCTTGCCTTGACCTAACTCTAGTCAGGCTCCTGTAAGCCCTTCAGTCCCCAACCTTGGGCTCTGTCCTTGGCCTGCCTATTCCAGTTTTAGCAAGAATCCTGCTGAGTCCCTTTAGCCAGAATCCCTACTCTTGGTACACGACCACACTCCGTATCTGACCAAATGCCTCATCCCCAGCCTTTCGTATCTTATCACCCTGAACTGCCTTCAGCAAAATTTCTGTTGGGTCAAGTTAGCCAGATCCCCCTTATCCTCACGTTTCCTTAGTCATTTTTTTATCTACTGACCCCCTCCCTGCTCCTTGGCCGTACAGCCCCTCTCGTCCTCGCATTCAGAATCAAGTCCAGTTCTATAACTGAGGTCTCTCTTCCCTTATTGCAATAGTTCCTGAATAAAGTTTGCCTTCACTTCTCTAACTTCTGTCCAGATCTGATTCTTTTTTTTTTTTTTTTTGACAGTAACCTCAGCTGGGAAATAGCATCCCATCACTCTTTGCCATATTCTATTGTTTAGAAGCTGCTCACTAGGTTCAGTCCACAGTCATGGGGCTGGGACTGCACAAGGCTGTAATACCAGGAGGCAGGGATGGTCGAGGGCTCTCTTAGAGGCTGCATAGCACGGGTCCTATCAATAGTGGCCACAGGACTCCTTCTCAGCAGCTGTCTCACCGTCTCCAAATCATTGCTCTGCCTCCAGTGGTTCCTTCCCACTGGATTCCCAGTCGGGTTGGTGGTCTAGGCTTTGATTTTGGTGATATACCTGGAGTTCTCCTGGGACCATTGGCTTCCACCACCCAGTGCACCCTTGGCCCCAGGCTCCTGCCAGGCCACACTCTGTGGACCAGAGCTCCCAGCTCCTGCTCATCTGGGAGGGGGATCAAAGAGGAGCCAAACTCAGTGAAGCAACCCGCAGAGTCATATTTGGGTTTCCTGAGCTTGGAAAACTATCGATTCACAATCAATCTAGACTTTCTCGATAGCTAAGCCTCTTGGTTCCCAGATGGAATCAATAACAGGTTGTGGGACAGTTTGAAAGGCAGAAATAGAGACACAGATGCAGAGAACAAACATATGGACACCAAGTGGGGAAAGTGGGGGTGGGGGTGGGGGTTGGGTGGGATGAAATGGGGGATTGGGATGGCCAGATATACATTTCTAATAAGAAAAAAAATCAGATTGTACGCTTTAAATACATGCAGTTTATTGCATGTCAATTGTATCTCAATAAAAGGTCAAAGAAAAAAAGCAACAGGTTGTGGGAGATGCTCTCTTTCATTGTGTGATGGTTCTATCATCTAGAATTTGCATCCACCATCTCCCAGAGGAGCTTGCGAGACAGCCTGATCCACCGAGGCCTGTGATCTTGGTAAAATTCCTAAACGAATCTTTAAGGCCTTGAGAACCTGGAGTGACCTGTTGTTTCCACAACCTGTAAGTGATCCGCTCTAAAGATGCTGGACGTTTCCCTTTTAGGCCTGCTAAACTGTGGAAAAGAAGTATGAAAGAGCTTTTAAGATGCCTCCTAATCCTGGGGTGGGGGGGGCACTTTTGTTTACCTTAATGTAATGGGGTCATTATCTGGGTACCCCATTTGGATGAAGCCTTGAAAGCACATTAACCTGTTGACTTTGCTAATAGTAATTTAGGAAAATCTCTCAGGCTCCAAACCCAGCGTTTTAAAGCCAAGTGTAAAGTGGTCTTTCCTTGTTTTCTATGTTGACTTTCATTAAAGATTTGTGTAAACATAACTGAATGGTGACTCTGTTGCTTTCTGGTGCCAGCCAATTATGTGAATTGGCTTTTGCAGGCAGAGAGTGTTTGATCTACAGAGTCTGTAGAAGGGCAAGGTTTTGGGTGTTGGTTGACCTTGACCTGAACAAGGGGAGGGCTTTAAATCTCGTGGTCTAATAACAGAGACTGCAGTGCTAAATGCATGGGAGCCGGTGGCTTTCTACCCCGACTGTGACAGGGAGGCTCGTGGGGAAGGAGAACCACCACAACTGCTCAAAGGAGGTTTGTGCCTCTCGGTCTCCCCGACGCACCGCCTGCCTCCATGTACCCAATTAAAGCAGCCGAGGCCGCGACCCGCCTGCCGCTTTCCTGGTTTCACTCAGCCGACCCACCCCCTTTGCCTTTGGAAGGCATGATGGATTGGTTTGAAACAAAACCATCTCGTTCCCAAACTGAAAGGTTCCTTTTTACAACTGGGAACAACTTGAAACCACTGGAGAAAATCATGTGCCAGTTATGTATAAACTCCTTTACCACAAGGTATAAAGGAAGCCATGATTCGGGGGGCTTATGTTTGATTGAATTCATCTGTTTCCATTTTGTAACTAGAGAGGAGGGAGCATCCGTAGTAGGGACAGTTGACATGATGCAGCTTCTATTCCTGTGCAAAAGAAAGGGTGGCCCTGTCGCTTCCCTTCCTCCGAGCCAGGCTTCCTAGGTGTAAAGAATCACGAGAAACTCCTTCGCTGAAAGGGAGGTCAGCCTTGCTCTGGGCAGCACCAGACTCTCCCAGAACCATAGACGCAGAAAAGAAGGGACCGTGTTTTGTCAATCACCCAGCCAAGAACAACAACCTTCAACTGGGGAAATACCCCGGCCCCCATTCGGGATGAGATTTACACTGATGGGTCTGTATTTGCCAGCAGCTGACAAGTCAGACTTCACCCTTAACATCCCTAAGTGTGTTGGTACTAATTAGGTGAAAAATGAGATGCATTGTTAAAACTGGCTTTCCTTTCCTGCTTGGCAGCCTGACTTTATGGGACACTGAAACCTTGCATTGCCTTGCAGAGACATGCCTGCGGAGAACGGCATTGTGGGGGTAGGGAGGACCCAGTGAGGAAAAGAATAAAGATTCCCTTCACCATTGCTGCTGTCTGTCGTTAATGAAAGGCTGGCTTGTTAATGGGCCTAGTAGATTAATTGGTATCTTTCTCCAAATGTCTGTGGCTGGTGACCCCTGATGCTTGGATGCACTGGATTGGAAGTCAGACAAATTTGGGTGTAATTCTAGATTTTCCACTTAACTGGTGGCATGACTTTGGGCCCCTCCCTAGCCTCAATCTCCTTATCTGTAAAATGGGATATTTCTTTGGGCTGTTATGATTAAACAATATTTGAGAATCATGTAACATTGTAAAAGTGAATTGCTGGCCCTTTCTTTTCCATTCTGGGCCTCTTCTTTCCTGAGAAGGCCGGCTCCTGTGTCCATTCTTCGAAAGTGCTCATGATGGATCAAGAAGATTCCTTGCCATGTAGTGGAGAATGGGCATATTCAGAGGCTGCAAATAAGCCTTTTCTAGATCTTTCTGTATTCCCTCCAGGCCACTTTGGATCATCTGCCTCTACCTTAGCAACTGTGACAACTGGCCCTCTGGATCACTTCCCACCTTAAATCCTTTTCTCTTGTTAATTTTTGAAATACAAAAATATTTTCCCCAAGATGAAAATGGATTGCTGTGGGACTGTCTCTGTTGTTTTTAGTAGGTCAGCTCTTGATCATCCAGGGACTAGGGGGTTCATGCTTACTCTCCGTGTATTATACAGACCCTTGCTCCTCACTTGCCTTCTCACCTCTAGTCTGTTCTTCATTCAATTCTGCAAATATTTCACGATAACTAAGTGGTTTACATGGATGGTCTCATTGAATCTTCACCTTGTCTGAGATTATGCAACAAATAAGTGGTGGGGGTAGGATTTGAACCCAGCAAGTCCGACCTCAGAACCTAAGCATCATTTAGGGACTTGTGCCTTCACCCACCAGGTGTTCCTTCAGCCCATTAGGAGAGATTGCACAAATGATGGTCCAAATCATGAAGCACAAATCAGATAAATCCAAAGACTCACCTGTGAACGATGAAGGCCGAAGAGGAAATGGAACATGAGGTTCAGACACAACTAGGGGACTCGCACCAACATTTAGCCCTCCAGGCCAGTTCTCTCCTTATTCTCATAGTCAGCTGAGGTCTGGAGTGAGTTCTGCTCTCAGGAAAGAAATCAACTCCCAATTTTTCTAAGATAAATTTTACTTTATTTTAAATGGGAAAGAAAAAAAAGAAAAGGGACAAACCATAGCTTCCCAGGGCAAGTCACTCTTGACATTCTAAAATGTCTGCCTCTCGGCAGTAAAAATTGTCTTCAATAGTTATCAAGGTTTGTACTCAAGTGACTGCTCCTCCTGCCCCTCTGGAGTCTTAGGATTGTGTTTTTGTTCATGATTTATGCTTTGACCACACATCTGACATATTTTTCCTGTTATTTGTTTCAGGCACCAGAATCTCTCAGGCTGCCTCTAGGCCTGAGACATAATGGCTCTATTTTGCTTTTAAGATTCCTGTCGCCCCCCTCCCCCCACCTTGGGCATTCAGACCTTCCTGGGTTTGCTTGGTGATGTGAATGCAATTTTTCTCATGAGGAAACAACTTGGACTTTTTGGGCATCCCTTTTGCCTCCACCCATTTTATGAGCAGAGGTAGCCCTTGCTTGTGGGACAAACCTAGACTTTTTGGAGGATCAATCCTATCAACGTGTCCAGGGTAATTTGTCTTTGTGGGATGCGTAATGAAGGGGTATTGGAGACCAAGCTGCAGAGTAATTTATTCTGTCCCAGACGAGGATGGTCTTATCAGGGATTGACTATCGGTGCTGCTGAGGCAACCGCAGAGCTCTGACAATATTTGCTTTTGAAAGGCTGGAAGTCAGCGAACCCCAGCAGCACTCAGGCTCCCTTCAAGGCAACTGACCTAATCTTACCCTGATGTAAGCAATTTTAATTCATCGAGATTCTGCCTAATGATTCTGGCGATTTACATCGTTGTCATTCTTGAGTGTGATTATGTTTTCAAAGAAAGGGATCAGCCTGTGGAGACGTTTTCCTCTAAATGCTTCCTTTGAAGGACTCTGCTCACTATGGAAGGGAGAGAAACGAAACAAAAGAGGGTCTTCTGTAAGATAGCCAGGGTCTCTCCTAAGAACTCTGGGAAGAATAGCATCTATTGTGCTCACACGGCGTTTAGATATCTGTCATCCCGTATCACTTGGACTGAATCTTCAGGGCGATGCTTGGGTCTGTGAGAATTTTTAGGGTTCCCTGTGCTTCGGTTTGGCTTGTGCCAGTATTACTGTCAAAAGCAGGGTCCCCTTGATTCCATGGGAGGGGGATTCCTACCATTCCAGAGACAGAGCAGGCACTCTGCAGAGCACTTGTATCCAGAAAGGATACTATGAAAGGAAACTTGATAGTATGGAAACTTGAGCCTAGTAGATATTTGAAGAGTTAGAGGAACATTAGAGCAAGGAATAAGGAGATAGAGACTGTAACTGTTGTCGGAGAGCAGTCTTCAGAACCCTGGCAGCTACTGAAGGAGAGAGAAAGTTTGGTTTGGCCAGGTGGTTAAAAACGATCACGAGTGGGTGTTGTGATGACTGTTTGTATCCTTTCTCCAGCAGTGGTCTATGTCTCATATACACCAGGCACTGCTCGGGGCTTGGGTTAACAGGCTTTATCATCTGTCACCTGAATGTTGTAAGAGCCCCCCAAACTGGTCTCCTTGCTTCCATCCACCCCCACCCTTAACAATCTGTTATCAACAGAGCAGCCAGAGTGATCCCAGGAAAACGTATGTTCAGATCACCCTCCAAAGGCTTTCCACGTCTCTCAGTGTAAGTCTGTCCAGTAGTCCACAAGGATGCACCAGATCTCTCCCTTAACACCCCATCCCCCTCTGCAGCACCTCTAAATTCTCATTTAGCCACTGAGACCCAGCTTACATGCCACCTCCTCCTGGAGAGGCCCTTGGGCCTCTGTGCGCTCATCTGCCCTTTGCTCGTGTCTCAGCTTTAGCATTTGCTATACTGACACAATTTTTCTTTTATCATCTCCACTCCTGCATTGGTCTCTGAGGTTCTTGAAAGAGGAACTGGCTTTTGCTTGTCTCAGAACCATCCCAGGGCTGAGTGCTCGGGAGTTACTGTGCAGTGAATGAATGAGTGAATGAATGTGGGAGCGACTGCTGCCCCTTCTCCATGAGGTGCGCACGGCTCTGGTGCTGCACGGAGGCCGGCAGGCAGAGTGCACAGCGGGGCCCTGTGCACTGTCCGTGCCGCGCCTTCTGCGCTGTGACGCTCCACAGCCGCGGCCAGGAGCAGAAGCACTTCATTTTCCTGCTGCAAGAGACACCTAGGGTCTGACCACAATTCCATTCCCGGCTCCTGGAGAAATGAAGCATGGCCAGAAGATCCTTCCTTGCTTCCTCGATCCTGGGCTGGCCCCAGGAGAGGGTGGGCAGGATGGGGAAACACCCGTGCAGCAGGGCCTGTGTCCTGCTTGCCGCCACACTGGGGACAGCCTTCCTCTGCCCCCCGCCAACTCTCTTGTTGAGCCGGGCTCGGTAGCCGGCCTCCCACGCTCTGCAGCTCCGTCGGTGTAAATATTGTTCTTTGAGGCACTCCACTGTGGGGGGACAGGGAAGGAAAAGCCATCATGGGGACACATGTGTCTGCGGTGCCTTTCCAGGAGATGCAAGTCTGGGTAGAGCCAGCTTTGTGGTCAGGCTGCTGAGCCCTGCTGCAGGGGAGAAAATCCTGCAGGAGGCTCTACAGGGACCCCCACCTCCCCAGCCCTCACCCACGTGCGCTGCTGGCACCTACCGTGGGCCAGGCCTTCCTCCGGGGCCGGCGTACAGTGGGCTCCCGGCATTAAAAAGGTTTGGAAAAATTATAGGGGGGAAAGCTATTTGCTTGTGGCACACTGCCCAGGCGGGTTAACCCAATCCCTCGGAGGAGAGAGCTCTTCCTGAACAACTTGTAATTAATCTGGAGAGCTCACAGCCTCAAGAGGTTATAAGGACAAATTACTCAGTAGGTTTCAAAAAGGGAGCTGTCGTCCAGGTGGAAAGAGTAGCACCTTCCTTAGACAAGCTGGCAGCAAGTTTGCAAGGGCTGTCAGTGGGGCTGCTGGGGCAGAGGAAACGCAAAGGCCTGGGGGAAGGATAAAGGTATGAGACCGTCAATTCTCCCAGTAGTTAACTTTTAGAAAGCAATCGTAATGTGCGTTAGTTTGTGAGCTCAGCACTATTTGCATCTGCTGGTGTAATTCTCATAAGCCGGGGATACTGTTGTCATCTCCATTTGACAGGTGAGGGGAAAGAAGCCCAGAGACATTAAGTAACTTGTCTATGGTCACACAGCGAGGGCATGCTGAGCTAAAATCTGAAGTAAGGCACAGGGTCTCTCGATCAGCTCTTGATAAGCAGGTCTTAGTTCTTGCACTGCCATGGGTTGGAGTGGCCTTGGCAAGGCCACGCATGTCTTCTCCCTGTGACTTAGTGCCACGTGTAGAGAGAGCTTCAAATTTAGAAAAGACATTTGGTCATTAGCAACATGACTCTATAGCAAGTCATTTAATCTGTGAGCAGTGTCCTCATCTCATAAAGTAGACTTAATAATACCTCTCTTACCCATTTTGGGTGGTTAAATGTAATGGTGTGTTGAAATACATGATAGACACAGAAGTGCTATTGAACGGGCAGACTTTGTGGTGAAATTATCTGCAATTTTGATACAGTAAGAGCATTAGACCCGGGCTCTCCAGTAGCCTTTCTGCAATGATGGAAATACTCTTTATCTGTGCTGTTCAATATGGTAGCCACTGGCCCCATATGGCTATAAAAGCCCTTGAAATGTGACTAGTGAGACTGAGGAATTACATTTTAAATTTAATAGAATTAATTTAAATTTAAACAGCCAGTGTGGCTGGTTGCTACTAAGGTGGCAGCACAGGAGACAGTTTCATCTGGGAAGGACTTTGGAGATCATTTAGTCCAACACCTTTGTTTCACAGATAATAAGACTGAGGTCCTTAGTGGGACAGGAATTTGCCCAAGGTCATTCGGTAAGTTAGCAGAGAGCAGGTCCAGAATCAGGTCTTCAAGCACCCTGATATTCTCCACTTAGACATCCCGAATATCCCCGATTTAGACCAGGAGGTTAGAAAAGAGGATTGGTCACTATCAACCTAACACCCGTGTGAAATACCAGGAAGATTCTGCTTTGAAGAGGAGCTGAGGCTCGAGTGAGCACTAGGCGGGCGTGTCCACACCCATTTGCGTGAAGCAAATGTGTGACTGTCTCCACTGGGAACCTAACTGGGTGTTGCCCTGACCAAGTAGGGATCTTCTTCCTTAGAGTCAACAGACAAGAAACCTTTTCACTGGAATCCATCCTGACAGGGATGGAGACACCTCTGGTGAGGTCCGTCTCTCCGAGGAATGGTCTTGCCGGTGATGGAGGGCTTGGGGCTCAGTGGACTGTAACGGTATATCTGTGGAAAGAAAGAAAAGGCCTGTGGTGAGGCTGCAACCTCGGTGCCAAATCACAATCTATAATTGGGCCTGATTTTTTCCATATGTATCAACAAAAACAGCTTTGCTTTCATGGAGATGAAAGCGACCCCTTTCTTTGGTCATATTTCCCTTTTGTGTATAGTTCCCAGGTCTCCACTGGGTTCATCATTCTCTGTTTAAAACAAACCTAAAAGAGAACAAATGAGAAATTAGGGATATGAAAGACTTAATGGAGAATATATCTTTCTTTATATTTTTCATGGCAGATAGATATACTGTCTTTCTGTTTTCTTCCTTTTCTTATCCAAAATAAAATTAAGTTACTGTGTCATCATATCACATATAAATTATGTGAAATCATATTCTTGGGGGAGCGAGAGCAAATATGTGCTTAAGAGCAGAGGATTCATGGATATGTGACAACCATCTTTCTTAAAGGACACTCACACATTCAGTCAACACTCCCTCTGTATTAGTTTGCTTAGGCTGCCATAACAAAAAACCACAAGACTGGAAGCCTTAAGCAGCAAAACTATATTTTCTTACAGTGCTAGAGGCTGGAATTCCAAGATCAAGGTGCCAGCAGCTTTGATTTCTCCCAAAGTCTCTCCCCTTGGCTTGCAGCCAGCCACCTTCTCACTGTGTTCTCACGTAGTTTTCTCTGTGCATATATCCCTGGTGTCTCTTCCTTGTCCTATTAGGACACTAGTCCTATTGGATTAGGGCCCCACCCTTATGACCTCGTTTAACCTTAATTACCTCTTCAAAGGCCTTATCTCCAAATACAGTCACATGGGAAGCTAGGCCCGCAACATATGAACGTTGAGAGGACACAGTTCAGTCCTTAATAACTTTATTGAGAACTTGCTATATGCTGAGCACTGGAGATACAGAAACAAACAAACACACACAAAAAAAGCACAGTAAAACAACCTGGCCTCTGGGAAGCTGGGAGTCTGACAAATGTTAAAAAAGTACACCACGATATACGATTTATCTACATCAAAGACATCGAGGGAGAGAATCCACTTTGTTTTGGGGAATGAAAGAGGAAAGATTCAGAGAAGACTTCAAAGGCAAGGACCTGGGACTTCCTAGGTGGCACAGTGGTTGGGAATCCACCTACCAATGCAGGGATACAGATTCGATCCCTGTTCCAGGAAGATCCTACCTGCCATGGAGCAGCTACGCCTGTGTGCCGCAACTACTGAGCCCATGTGCCACAATTACTGAAGCCCAAGCACCTAGAGCCCATGCCCCGCAACAAGAGAAGCCACCGTGAGCCTGTGCACCACAATGAAGCGTAGCCCCGGTTCACCGCAACTAGAGAAAGCCTGTGAGCAGCAACGAAGACCCAATGCAGCCAATAAATAAATAAATAAATAAATTTAAACAAACAAACAAAACGACAAGGAGCTGAGTGAACTGACCTTTGAAGGGAAGTCTGGCAAAGGCAGGATGGAAGGAAAAAGAATAAAAAATTTAGATAAAATAAGCCAAGACTTTCTCTTGACTTCTGAAAAGTTCTAAAATACTCTCCTCAATTTCAAAGGCCTAACTTCTATGATCAGAGATGATTTCTTTCATTAAGCCATTGTTTCCTAAAAAAACAAAAACAAAAAACAATATTGGCTTGGAATACTCTTGGCTATAAGCATCATAAAACCATGATATAAGCTGGCCTGAACAATAGGGGCAAGAGTATTTTCCATGAGGAGATCAGTGGTGGAGTGGGTTCTGGGCACGGTTTGATCACTAACTGAGTGATGGCATTGAGGACTCAGACTTTTTCTGTCTCTCCATTTTACCTATCTAACCACTGGCCAGCAGTGGAAATCAGACCAACATGCTTACTTACTTAAGCCCTGCAGGAGAGAAAGCAAAACCTCTCTCTCCCTAATCATTGGTGTGCTGTAGTTAGCTTGTCCTGGCTCCTGAGATCTGACTGTCAAATTTTCAGGAATTTGGCAAGCTGCTCGGTAAACGTAGCTATTATTAAAAATTAAATTATATAAACTTAAAATGAAATAATCTACATTGAAAAAAGATAATAAATATTCAAAAGTCATCACTCCCTATTATTTTACTAGTTTTACTATCATCCATGCCCCTGACGTGATTTACATCTATCAGATCTGTATGACGGGGTTATTTCATAATGGGAGCTACTGCTCTGCTGTCTCCAGCTCCATATTGATGACTTGAAATCAGCTGTGATGGGGGTGTTTACAGCACAGAAATGGGTAAAGGTGATAAATTGGTCATGATTTATTGTTTTTGATTGTCTAGACTTAAAGTGATGGAGAAATGTCAATAATGCAGACTAAATTTTAAAAAGTGTTATTCTAAAACTGTTACATTGTGAATAGTACAAAAACTTGAGGAGCTATTTTTCCAATTTTATCTGATTCAGCGAAGAAGTCACACACATCATTGACAGATGAGTGAAGTTCTGATCACATACCTTCATTGTTTTACTTGTTAACATAAGCAAAAGCAGCCAGCATTCACGCCAGTAGTACACTTACCTGTCAATTACAACCATAGGTTGGTTATAGATGCAAGAATGGCAAAAGCCAGGAAGAGTATTCTGTGAAAATCAATTTGTAGTGTGGAATTTACAATAGACATTTCATATTTTATTGTCTTTGTATATTGGGTTATAAACATCCATTAGATCAGTAAAAACGTATAATAAATATATGTCTATCTATACAGACAGATATATATGGATATAGGTTTGTATATGTATGTAGACTGCACTTTTCCCTGGACAGCCCATTGTTAAACATTTATCAGCACCAATTCCTCATTCCTTTAGTTTGATTGGGCCAATCTTGCTTACATGCCCACCCTTAAATCTGGACTGCCATACATTAATTGCTCTTTGTGTCCCCAGCCACAAAATGGTTAGTTTCCTGAATTAAAAAGAGGGTTTGTTAGGAAAAAGGAAACAGAGGATGAATTTTGCCTAGGCAAGCAAAACTACCTACAGCTGTAAAGTTCACCTACCCACACCAGCAAAAATGACACATTAATACAATATCAGTCTTTTTATTTTGGCGTGAATTAATGTATGACACCTTTTCCAATAGAACAGCTGGCTCAGAGTACATTGGATAGAACTTTTGACAATTTGGGCTGGATAGTTCTTTGTTGCAGGAAGGCTGTCCTGTACATTTTAGGAAGTGTGGCAACATCCCTGACATCTACCCACTAGATGCCAGTAGCACCCCACCTCCAACGGTGAAAACCAAAACCTTCTCTAGATGTTGCCAAATGAACTCTGGGGTCTGCTTTGCTCAGCAACTGCTGGCTTCAACCCAGGACTTAGGGTTTCAAAGCTGGAAGTTTTTCGTGTCTGTTCTCCTTCCTCTAAGGTACTGCTATCTGGAGTCAAATGTTAAATTGATGATTCCAAGCAACACCAGAGAAGAGGCACATTCCTGAGGGTTGGAACCCTAGGCCCCAAAAAAGTGAGTCTGGGGGCAAGTCTTCTGGGCTCAGGAGAGGTGAATGTTCCGGCTGGGGAGGCCAAAGACTCCCGATACCAACCTCTCCTCAACTTGGCAGATTCTACCGTAGCTTTATTCACCTTTGGAACTCAAAGGATATGAAGTTCTAGACCTGAAGATCTTAAAAGGGCTGTGGCTACCTTTAGAAAACTTAAGAAGATTTCAGGCTGAGTTAGAAGGAGGATTTCGTTTAGCTCATGCTTGGGGTCCAGAAGCATCAGCTTTTCAGACCCTAGCAATGATTTAAGTTCCAAAGGAAGCAAACAAAGGCATCTGAGCAATATGTAAACTGTCCAAAGTCTGGGAAATGTCCTCATGCCAGAATCTATTGACATTTGTGTAAAATAAGCTTACCCAAAGCTCTCTTCTCCTCAAGAAAACCCTCCTTAGACCTGTTTCCCCTTTCAGCATCCAGCTGGTCTTCATCTTTCCTCAATAGCTAAGGATCTCAAAGGATTAGTCTTCATTTGCTGTCACAATTTGTTCTCCTTCTGTTCATTCCTTGGATTCTGTCCCCAAATACCAACAGTACTGTTCTAATGTATTCAGTCACCTCCTCTAAAACATCCTCATTCTCTCACCCTTAGGACAGCTTTTGACTGCCCGCCATCCTCTCTCCCTTATGTTTTTGCCTACTGTTAATTCCATAATGCCGTGGTATTCCTCTTACCTTTCTGTTGAATTCTTTACTGGCTCTCTTTTCTCTGTCTGCTGCTTAAATAGAAATGTTCCCTGGGGATTTCAGCCTGTTCCTGTTCTTTCCTTTCCTTTCTCTCTGGGCCATCGTCTTCTCATCACTTCTTGACTTTAGACATGTAGCTTCCAAGTCTGCATCTTCAGCCATGCACGGCCTCTCTCCTTGGCTCCAGAGAGGCATACATTCATCTTCATGGGGGTGGGGGGAGCAGCAGGGGCTTCAAACACAGCACTCCTAACTCGGACCTCCTCTTCTCTTTTCTGAGCCTACCTTCTTCTCATCTCTATCTCAGTTAATGAAATTGCTTTCTTTCATGTCTCCCAGGGTAGAGACCCTCAAGATACCTTGAATTAAACTTCCCTTGCGAATCAACCCGAATGTGCTGGGTGTCTCTGAATCCTGTGAATTTCACCAACATTTCCCCTATGTGGATGCCACCCTTTCCACTCTCACCACTCCAGTTTAGATCACAAGCTGGCAAACTTTTTCTTGAAGGACCAGATAGTAAATATTTTAGGCTTTCTGAGTCACACTGTCTTTGTTGCAACTATTCAGCTCTGCCCTTGTAACATGAAAGCAGCCATTGGCAAAAGGTGAATGAGTAGGTAGACATGACTGTGTTCCAATAAAAGTTTATGTACAAAAACAGAGTTCTGACCTGATTGAGCCCACCAGACATAGTTTGCCACCTCCTTGTTTAGAGGGTTGTTATCTCTCACTTGGATTATCTCATCACTCCAAGAAAGGATCTCCCTGCTCCAGTATTGTTTTCCTCTAACCAATTATTTTTATCTTGCTGACCAAAGTGAATATTTATTGATGAATGTATCCTCTTAAAATACAGACCTGATTAGATACATCAGACTTTGAGACTGTAGGTAAGTTAGCTTTCTTGAAACATGCCACACACTCAAGCTCTGTAATTCTCCCTTCCCTCTGTTTCCCAGCCTGGAATGCACTTCCCTGTCCCCAAATCCTTTTAAGTGCCAATCCATAAGACAAAGCCTAAAGGCATCTTTTCTATGAAGCCCTCCCTACCTCCATTCCCAACTCAGAACTCTTTCTTCTCTAATACGCTTTTAAATAATATTACACCTACCTTACAGTGTTGTCTCATAGTGAGTCCGCCTCGTGGTGAAGTCACATCTACCTATGTTGGTCGACCTCCCTCAATCAAAAGCTGCCCAGAAGGCAGAAGGTGTCTTCTTGAAAAATCTTTTTTTATTCCCCAGCATATTACTCCATTGAAATATTGGGTTGGCCAAAAATTTCATTTGGGGTTTACTTTTTGGCGAACTCAATAGTAATCTCTACTTATGCACTCTACAATTTCAGATACAAAATATACACATCTCCCAAGAATAGATGCAAAAAAAAGTACAGTCCAGAGCTAAAGCAAGTTCACTCTGCCCACCACCACCAAATGGCATTTGGGATTGGTTATTTCAGCCTCAACCACATCTTGTTCACCAGTCCACAGCATGCCTACTGAGTCTGTGATTAGTTTTTAGGGTTTTTTTTTTTAAGCTTTCAAAAATGGATAGGATGTTGAAAGTTCTAGGAAGATGAGGCTATGACAAAAATAAAAGAAAATTTCATTTTAAAAACAGAAATGACAGGAAAATGGAGAATGTTGTATGTGTGGCTTCAATCATTTGTCCACAAACATGACATTAAAGGACCAAGAGGACTTCCCTGGTGGCACAATGGTTAAGAACCTGCCTGCCAATGCAGAGAACATGGGTTTGATCCCTGGTCCGGGAAGATCCCCCATGCTGAGGAGCAACTAAGCCTGTGTGCCACAGCTACTGAGCTCGCATGCTGCAACTACTGAAGCCCACGACCTAGAGCCTGTGCTCCACAACAAGAGAAGCCACCACAATGAGAAGCCTGCACACCACAATGAAGAGTAGAGAAAGCCCATGCACTGTAAGGAAGACCCAACGCAGCCAAAAATAAGTAAAAAAAAAAAAAAAAAGTTAAAAAAAAAAAAGGACCAAGAATGAGACAGTGTATAAATGTGATGTAATGCAATTAACCACAAGCAATCAGAGGGGAAGGTATATAATGAAGAAATGAAAGCGTATTTTGAGAGTTTATCTAGAATCAGCACTATTTAATATGGTAATTACTAACTACAAGGGGCTATTTATGTTTAAATAATCGAAATTAAATAAAATTTAAGATTCAGTTCCTCAGTTGCATTAGTCACATCTCGAGAGCACACTAGCCATTTGCTGCAAATAGCCACTATATTAGACAGGGCAGCTATAGAACTTTTTCATCGACATAAAAAGTTCTAGTGGGTAGTACTGGTTTAGGATCAACAAAGTCAAATGCCTCTTAGCAGAAAGTTAAGTCAGAAAAGGATGGGGCTTTATTTGAGAGGGTAAAGGCCAAACATGGTAAACATGCCGGTGATGAAAGTTGGGTCAAAATCTAACTGCGGACGGTTCCGCAGAGTTGAGGCCCACTGGAATCCAATCAACGTCCGTGTGAAACAGGAGACAGTCAGCCTTGAGTAGATAAGGTCACAGGCTCAGTACTTCCATATACCTGCTGGGAGCAGTGTTCATTACCAATGATATTTGCTTTTTTTCAACAGAGATTTAAATGTATGTTTTCAGAAGGGATGTTCCACAGCAGTGTTTCTCAAAATGTGAGTCAAATTTATTTAGTGGGTCATGAATCATTTAGGACACAAGCAGACCTCTTTTAGAGAAATAGAGTAGACTGGGGAAAATCAGGCTGGGTAATACATTTAAGCGCAATTTTTTTTTTTTTTTAGTTGGGGCCTGTGAGATCCAGTTCCCTGACCAGGGATGGAACCTGGGTTCCCCCCACCCCACCCCAGCATTGAGAACACAGAGTCCCAGCCACTGGACCACCAAGGAAGTCCCAAAGTTCCACAAATATTGCTTTGTGAATTTTTTGTTTCAGTGATATTTGTATGTATTTCTTAATGTGAATCAGGCCCTAAGCATTTAAAAGCTACTGCTTTTCAGAATATAGATTAGTGCAGAAGGGGAAAAATATGTTTTACTTTTAAAATGCAAAAAGACAGACTCAACTGTCTTTGTGTGGGGCTGCATGTGGAGAATACAAGCTTGAACCTCTCTCAATTACCTGAGCTTAGGAAAAAAAATCAAACTTAAAAACAGCCTCACAGAATCTAACCTGTCTGTTCTTTACTCTCACTCCCTGGAAATGTGTGGATTGTTACCAATTCCTGAGCGGTCCGCACCCTAGAAGAAACGATTTTTCCCTGCCAAGGAGGTGGCTTGTCACCAGAAACTGCCTGAGCTTGACTGCCAGAAGTGGACTGACCCTGGGAGTCGGGTTAGCTACTTAGAACGCCATGTGGCCCCACCATGCATGTGACAGGCAAGACCAGAAGGTCCTCCGTGTATCCTCAGCCACAGAGCCCAGCAGTCACCGTCCTACTTGGCAAAAACAAAAGCTCTATTAAATTTTGAAGGAAGAGAATAATGCTTGTCTTATTCACATATTAATATGATTTATTTAAAAACCCTGATCCCGTTGCCTCAGAACGACTTATAATGCTCTGTTTATCTCTTGGAACGTTGACAATGAGAGCTCAGATTTCTCCCTCCAGCCTTCTAAATGATCCCTTTTGGAGCTGGTGGGAGCCCAGTGTACTCGCTACCCTATACGTTACATAGTAACATGGAAACCTTGATTGCTGACTTTGGCCAATTTAATTAAAAATTAAAAAAAAAAACCCCAGTTTAATAAAAGTTCCTATGGCTGGCCACCCGAATTTGCAGAAACCCTGAAAACTTGATTAGTCACTTTGAAAAATAGCATTGATTAGTTATAATTGTCATTAAAGTTCAGTTTCAGAATTCTTTCCTCAGGTTAAATAGCCAATCAGTTCTGACTGAAATATATACATCTGTTTGTTCTAAATTCTCAACATTTCCATAGGCAATAACTTTGTGCTTCGATGGGGGTAGACATTAAGTGAAATTCTGGAAGTGGTTTTCTCTGGGCATTTGGATGGATGACATATTTCCAAATTCTTTTCTATCCATATACATATATATGTACACACGTGTGTGTGTGTGTGTGTGTGTGTGTGTGTGTTTTAATGTGGTGGCTAACAAAGTTTACTTCAGAATGTTCCTATACATTTGTGTTTCTCCCTTTGGTTTTCTCTGAGGCACTATGCGTATTAATGGGCCTCGGCTGCCAGCTCCATGCATTAATCGTAAATTACATCCCCCCGAAATTCATTTCACCTAATGAGTTCAGACTCCTGGGCCCCTATATGCCCAGGGACGTCTCCACCTGAACCTCCACAGGCACCTCAAACTCAGTGTGTCCAAATCTTCCTGCCTCGACCCTCTTCATCCTCCAGCTGTAATCCTGTCTTGGTGAATAGTGTGGCACTTACCTCATATCTTAAACTGGAAGACTTGAAGTGGTCTTGAAGGTTTCCCTTGTCATCAGCCCCCTTTTACTAAAAACATTAATGTTTTTTAATGATAAAACATTAGGGTTTATCAGCTCTTCCTCAGAAATGCCTCAAATTTCAGACTCCACCGGCAGTGCCTGTGGCTGGGCTCACTCTCTCTCACCGGGATGACAGCCCCAGCTCCCTAAGCAGCTTCCCTCTCCATTCTAGGTCCTCGTCCATGCTTCCCCTGTGTTATCTTCCTAAAAACAAGCAAACATTCTCCTGACATGCCACTGTCGGACTCTCCTCTGTAGGACAATCCCAGTTATCTCCTGCTGTCTGCAGGGTGAAAACTAACTCTCAAGAAAGGCAAATGTCCTTCACAGTTGGCCCCTGTTCTCTCTACCCCTCCCAGATCTGGTGCTTCAGCCACACTGAATTTCCTTCCACTCCCTTCAAAGGGAAGTTGTCTTCACATTTCCTGCCTTTGCAATGGGCTCTCTCCTGGAATGCTCATATGTTTACCCCCACAAAAACGCCTTTTTATCTTCCAAGACTAAACTCAAATGCCCCCTCCTATGGGTACCTTTTATAAGTACTCCATGAAGTTTGTTAGAGATTGCTCCCTCTTTTTTCCATTTTTCTGTTGTAGCACTTTTCACATTGTATCACAATTATCACAATTACCAACGTGTGTGTGGGATTCATTAGGGAATCCTTCATATGTTGCTGGATCTTCCCCAACCTAGTTGAAAGGTAGAATGACCCTTTCTGGTTTCTTTATGATTGGGTAGGATCAATGCCTAGTTCTGGGTAATGAATTGGGAGTGGAAGGGATGAGTGTCATTTCTAGACTGGAACAATCAATTGCTGGGGCAAGAATCTTCAGACATCTATTTTCTTCTAGCATGGTGACTAGCAATGTTAGAGATGGTGACTGCTCCATCAGCCTAGACTCCTGACTCACAATGCACATGCAACGTGAGCAAGAACCTTTGGGGTAATGAGATGTTGGGGCTGTTTGTTACTGCAGCATCACCTAACTAATCCTTCCTGACACAATGTGTCATCCCCATGGGGCAAAGAACTCTTCAACAGGCTTCAGTCTATTATCTTGGCATCCTTATTGTCTTGCAAGTGCATGGTAGGTGTTCAGTGAAATGTTTGTTGATTGAATGCATACATAAGTAAGGCATTTAAATCCCAGGGATATCAATAGAAAACCGTTAATAAAAGTACAGTGTTTCTATGCCCCTTGAAAAATGGCCACTTGAGAAATGTACTCACATTCAATTCAAAACTGTTCTCTTCGATAACAGTTTCCATTAAGTTTTCAGTGCAGTTTTGTATTCTGACTCTGGACCTTGCATTGCAATGAGGGGAATGTTTGTTAAAGAAATGGCACAGGAATACGTGTTTCATTTGTAAATTTCTGTGTGGTTGGATGATTGGTCCTAATAGACCATAAGAGCTTTTTAGAAAATAGCACTCAGCAATGTGCACATTGCCTTAATTAGGTGAACTCCTAGATTGGCCCAAATGTGTGGAGACCCAGTAACAGTCTTCAGATGTCTGCCTAGTTATCCCCACAGAAGTTAAGGCACTAGCTGTTTGGAAGCAACTAGTTACTGAGACTTACATTTTTTTCGGTGATGGAAAATGATGAGGAGCTACCCTTGAACCAGCTGTGTGTTTGCCTTTGTAAGTGAGCAAAACTCAGTGTCAAAGCCCCACACACAAGCTAATCACTTGCATTTGGAGCTGCTTCCTCTGTCTTACTGGCAGAGGCTCAACACTAGGAAATTGTGACTAATGGCGAGGAGAAAGAACCCTGGGAGGCTTATCTAGCTGGGGAGGGCTTCAGAGGATCTTTACAGGAGCCAGAGAAAACTAAAATATGGCTCAATTAACCATGATAAAATAGGAACTAGCAAAGTGGACAAGGTTTGAAAGGGGACAGGTTCAGACACGAGGGACTTTGGGAGGGAGTCATGGTTATTATTTTACTGCATTGGAGCACACCCAGCTTGAGCTTCTCCAAACCTGTAATCTGGGCTAGAAGTTCCCAAGCCTTTGCAAGCTGTGAAACTTCTCTCAATAAGACCTCTTTCTATAGACTAAGAAGGGGCAAGGGAGGCAGTGCACTGATTAAAAGAGGATTCTGCCTTGGAATCAGACCCATCTGGCTGGAGGTCAAATCCCAGAGCTACCACCTGCGAGCTGTGTGATCTTCACCTCATTGCACCTCAATTTTGTCATTTATAAAATGTGCTTATCACACTGGAGTGTTGTGAAGATTCAATGAGATAATGCACATAAAACTCTTACTATTCTCACTAAACACATACTAAACCCTCTAATAAGTTCAGTGATTGTCCCGTTTGGAAATATGCATTGGAAAGTCCGTTACTTACCAATGGTGTTCGGCTCCTAAAAATGCATCAGAATGGAGAGGTTGAGGTGGTAGGGATGAGGGGCAGAGAGCTGGGGCGTTGGAGGTGAAAGAACATTTTTGTGACTTGTGCTTTATTCCCTACAAGGATACACTTTTGGGTCCTTTTGTCTCTGCAGCAGGCAGCAACAGTTCAGAATTGCAAGCCTCCTGCTGACTTTAATAGCCTGGGAATCGAACAGAGCCCACAGTCTTTGCTTCACAAAGCAGAGGCCCCATAGTTGCTGTTTTTTCAAAGGCTGCATTTGAGCTTTGTCAGCTGGCTGGGCTGAAGTTTATCCTGTGTCCACTTCCCTTATCAGCCGCCCATGGCAGGCGCACGTTTCTCTGCTCAGGGAATGGCAGGACTTTAGGACTCCCTGTTGACAGAGGCAATCCATCTTTCTGCTGCGGCCATCTTGAAATAACTTTGGAGCAGCTTGTTGGGGGACATGGAAGCAGCCATGATGACTGGGAAGTTTTCTAGGGGAATGAGGAGCACTTGTTTTGTTTCTTTCCTCCCTTCCTTCCTCCCTCCCTCTGTCCTTCCCTCCTTTCTTTCTTTCTTTCTTTCTTTTTCTTTCTTTCTTTCTTTCTTTCTTTCTTTCTTTCTTTCTTTCTTTCTTTCTTTCTTTCTTTCTTTCTTTCTTTCTTTCTTTCTTTCTTTCTTTCTTCCTTCCTTCCTTCCTTCCTTCCTTCCTTCCTTCCTTTCTTTCTTTTTCTTTCTTTTTCTTTCTTTCTTTCTTTCTTTCTTTCTTTCTTTCTTTCTTTCTTTCTTTCTTTCTTTCTTTCTTTCTTTCTTTCTTTCTTTCTTTCTTTCTTTCTTTCTTTCTTTCCCTCCCTCCCTCCCTCCCTTCTTCCTTCCTTCCTTCCTTCCTTCCTTCCTTCCTTCCTGCCATGTTGCATGCCTTGTGGGATCTTAGTTCCCAAACCAGGCATCAAACCAGTGTCCCTGCATTGAAAGCGTGGAGTCTTAACCACTGGACTGCCAGGGAGGTCCCATGGAGCACTTATTTCTAACAGCCTTTTTCCTAATGGAAACTCTGATGAGGACATATTAGGGAGGAGGCCCAAAACATCTGGGCTCATTTATGAGGGGAGAGGGAGGCCCTCTCACAGGATAGCCCAATGTACCCACTCGTAAATTTCTTAACACAGTGCCTTTAAAGGAGGTTTAATGAACAGAAGAGTCCCTGATGAAGTCAAGATACCCCACATCCCTCTCCAACTCTTGGAGCTACTCTTGCCCAGATCTCCCACTGTCACTGGAGCAGAGGTGGGGCTACTTCCTGTCCCTAGAATGGGTCTCTGGCACTGCCCCCACCTCGGAGCTGCTCTCATGGCTCTAACACCTGCTAGGCATTCTGCAAGCATGCTACAATTGGGTCATTTCCATGTGATTGGCCCAGGTTTTGAGAACTGTTTTCCTTTGGCAACAGAAAGCAATGGGGTAGAGACACATCTTGTCATGTTTAGTTCTCTCTCCTTAAGGATGGATTATCCTCTGTATGAAAGAGCCCACGTTCATAAGAAACCAAGTCTTCCTAAAGGCTAATTAGAGTGCAAATCAGCATTCCTGCTTTTCTCTTCTTCACCACAAAGTCAGGAGTCAGGTTAAGGGACTCTCTCGTAGAAAACAGTCCATCTAATTTGGTCAGAGGGAAGGTTGTGGGGTGGAAGTTTGACCTGGTCAAAGCCGGCATGTAGGAGAGTCCTCGTTGGTTCCAAAGTCCAATCTGGGCAGCCTCATCTCATTACACAACTTGGGACTGGGGGTGGGGGGTGCAGGGTTGGCGTCATTCATATCACCAGCTGTGTGCCTTGCGCCTTCTGGAGTTGTGCAGTGTACCACCTGCGCAGCAGGAGACAGCAAGCTGAACTGGAGCCTCAGTTCCCGCACGACAGGAGTCCTCAGCATCGCCCTGTGTTCAGTGGACTGCTGCAGCAATGCAGTAGTGGGTGGTTACAAGTCACTCATATCTAATAATAGAATACAAACATTTGCAAGCATGTTCCTTCTTTATTATGAATTAAAGAAAGCCAAGATCATCACTGCTAGGTCACTTCCTGTGTTAGATACTCTGGCTTTGTTTTTCTTATGTTGATATTAGATATGAGAGAGAGAGCGAGAGAGAGAGAGGAGGTGGTGGAGGTCCAGCTCCAGAATTTATCTTAGTGTGTCGGTGATATGAAAGTCATTAGTCATGGGTGTTATGATGGAAACAGAGTCAAAGATCTTCAGACAAGAACAGAAAAGAACAGGAGCTCTTAGGGCAAGGACTAAATCTTAGCTATCATTCTTCTTCAAGTTGAGCATGCTGCCTGGCACGATTAAATGGTGCATCAACTCTGAATTTAGGTTTTTTACCAGTAGTACTCCCGGCATCACCCTGCTTTGGGGGGACCTAGTGAGACTTTAGCTCTCACACTTCAAAGCAGGGGCGAGGACAGATTGTGCAGACCCAACCCATTCCTTATCCCTCGCCTTGGATTGCATTTCTCTTAGTATGTGGTGACCAGCATTTTTAAAAGAATATTTTCAAAGAAGAGTGATAACCTTGTTAAATTTGGCAAAATAGTTTTATACCCTGCTTCTTCTCACGGCATTGTCATCAACCTTCATTTTTTGCTTAGTTATAAATGTGTCTCTCAGGAACGTGGGATGTATTTGGAGAGTAAGTGGTGAGCTTGGTACAGATCCATTTCTTGAAACAGGAAAAATCAAGGCAGTTAATTCAGAATTATATCAAAGGTGGAGCTCATAAAGGCAGTTTTCTCCTCTAAGCTGTTTTGCGAAACCAGCCTCACCTTGTCTTAAAAAATCACATTAAAGCCTCTGGCAGTGCTGGAGTTCACAGGGTCCTCAGAGATCACCTAAGACAACCTTTCATTCACAGCACAGATCCTCGGAGGGCAAGTGAATTTGATCCTTGAGGAAAAGTCATTTTGGCAAACCTTACTCGCCTGGGGCAATGCAGGGCAGTAGGAATGTGCTGGGGCCTGGGGGTTGGACAGCTTGGCCTTTGCATCTTGACTCTTCTGCTTGTGTTTGACCTCTGGCAAGTTCCTGAACTCCATTCTCCTTGTGTATTAAACAGGGGTACAGCCTCTCCCTGCCTGGGCTTTGTAAGGAGAATTAGAGGAGTGAGTGTCTTTCTCTGTGCCAGCCACCCGGGAGAGTCATGTTATCATTAAACTGTGCTCTCTGCTAAGTATCTCCATAGCTATTCCTTGCCCCTGATTAAGTCCTTAACTCTAAATTCTCTGCAAAACCCGTCTTTCCTACACAGTGGCAAAACTCTTTTCCCTCCACAGCTGCCTCTGGGCTTGTAGAGAAACTTTCTGGGCTCATTTAGGGACGGAGTCCATAGCCCTCTATAGGGTGCCTCAGTGGTTCTTCAGAACATGCCCTAGGGAATTTTAAGGCTGTTCTTAAATGAGGGGACAACTCCTTTCTCCTGTGTGACATCCAGGTTCTGTAGGACCCCCTATACAGCTGTTTGGGGCTGTTGGAATCTTGCAGAGTGGTGTGGCATATTCTTATTCTTTTTTTTTTTTTTCCTTATTCTTCTTTATATGCCTCTAAAAAGGCAGACACTGGTAGATTCATATTTTAGTGACATTCCATACCTTACCCAAGGCCACTCATCAAGTCTGCAGCAGAGCCAGAAACCTAGAACACAAAATACTAGACCATGTCCCTCCCTTCCTACCACATAAACTAAGAAAAGCTCCTGGAGCAATGGCTAAAGACAAATGACTCTCATGCAATTTGAGGTCATACCAAATAAACAAGATGCTCATGTGTGGTAGGCTGTCTTTCCCTGGCCTCTCTGGGTCTTTCTCTGTATTCTTTCCCTACTGTAACTGGAGTCTAGACTTGAGGTTGGGATTTCAATTTTAAGGGTTATGGTACAGCCTTGATTTGGTCAATAAGTATATAGAAAGCTAAGATTTAGGACAGCATTCAAGTTCTTCTCCTCAGCCACTTCTCATGTTCTGTCTTATATCGTAGCTCCTGGGAGGTGTGAGTGTCTGCGTGTTGGAGCTGTAAGAACAAGAATGATGTCCTATTCTTCTTTGCAGCACTGTATCCCTGACTTTGTTCTGAAACCTGAGGATAACTAGTAATCTCCCCTTAACTGACTGCATCCCCCGGAACTCTGATTTCCTCCCTCCAATTACTTCTTCTGCAGTCTTTCCTGTCTCAAGGAATGGCATCACTACCCAACTGCCAAAGCAAATGTCTATGATCCATATCCTCCTTCTCTTTTCTGTCCACCACCTTGCCATATCCAATCCATCAGCAAATCCTCTTAGGCCCTCTCAGAGCTGGCATTGGCTGATGTGGTTATACAGATTGATATATTGAAATCCTTCCAGACTAATTGATAAATTGTCTCTTATAAGAGTGCCCCACCGAGGGCCTCCATCAACCATCCCAGCACCCCAGTGCCTTCCACGGAACCCTACCTTTTATCCTCCCATGTGGTCTAACAACCAAATGGTTAATGCCTAGCTCGGGGACAATCTGACTTTTCTGAGTTTCACCCTCTTTATCCACTGTAGGTGAGGACAGTAGTGCCATTTTCAGCTTTATTGTGAGGATTAAATGAGAGAATGTATTTAAGGTTGTGAACGCATAAGGCCTGGCATGCCACATGTGGGCACTCCATACATAGGTTTGCTTTTCCTTCTGCTTTGACTGGTGTGGTACAAAGTGGGAAGGACTTTAGAGAAAGCTAGATGTAGGTACATATTCAGGCCTCACTTCTTTTCCTGTGTGACCTGGGAAATTAACCAACATCTCTGAACTTCTGTTTTCTTGTCTGTGAAACAGGAATAAGGAATGTCTAGTGCTATTGCTGGGCATAGAGGGTATCCACTTTCACTAGATATCAACTTTCCTTGGTTAATTGAGTTCGCTTAAGTGGATGGCCTTGAAATGAAAGATGTATTGTATACTAAAAAATGTCTAAAAATAACAGTGAGATACCACTACTTATCTATTAGAATGGCCCAAATCCCAAACACTGACAACACCAAATGCTGGAGAGGATGTGGAGCAACAGGAACTCTCATTCATTGCTGGCAGGAATGCAAAACAGTACAGGCACTTTGGAAGACAGTTTGACACTTTTTACAAAACGAATCATACTCTTAACCATGCAATCCAGCACTTGTGTGCCTTGGCATTTACCCAAATGAGCTAAAAATTTATGTCCACACAAAACCCTGCATATGGATGTTTATAACAGCTTTGTTCATAATCACCAAAAATTGGAAGCAACCAAGATGTCTTTTAGTAGGTGAATGTATAAATAAATGGTGGTACATTCATATAATAGATTATTGTTCAGTGCTAAAAAGAAATGAGTTAGCAAGCCATGAAAAGACATGGAGGAAACTTAAATACGTATTATTAAGTGAAAAAAGCCAATCAGAAAATGCTATCTGCTACATTTTGGAAAAGGCACAACTGTGGAAACGGTAAAAAGATTGGTGGTTGCCGTGGGTTAGTGGCGAGGAAGGAATGAATAGTTGTAGCACAGAGAATTTTTAGGGCAGTGAAATTATTCTGTCTGATACTGTAATGGTGAATGTGTGTCATTATACATTTGTCAAAACCCATAGAATGTACACCAAGAGTGAACCCTAATGTAAGCTATGGACTTTGGGTGATTATAATGTGTCAATATACATTCATCAACTGAACAAAGGTACCACACTGGTGGGGATGTTGATAATAGAGCAGCTGTGCCTGTGTGGGGGCAGGAAGTATATGGGAACTCTCTGTGTTTCTGCTCAATTTTGCTATGAACCTAAAACTGCTCAAAAAAAAAAGTATTTTTTCCCAAAGTCTAAAATTTAGATTATTTTCTAACTTGAATTGACCCCTCTCCTAAGAATCGCCTTAGAGATTAGATTTCTGGTAGGAAATAGGCGGATGCCGTATGTCCCTTAACAGTAATTCCCTCCTCCCGTGCCCTTAGTACCGTAGCTCATTTCCTTTTGGTAAACTTTGAATGAAATGGCCTTGAGGGTAGTTTGCTGTCAGTGATTAAGGCAGAACTTACAGTAAATGAAAAGAAGTATCAGTCTGATACAGTTTGTACCAGGGCAAAAATCCCAAAATAGAATACTCTTAAACATCAGAGCATTTTCTACCCGGAGACTGGCAGCTATGTGGGGCCTGTTGACATGTTGGTGGTGCTTGCTTCCTCAAGCCATGTTTTTTGAATACTCTTTTTGAGTCAAGATAATAACCATTATAAAGAGCTTTATCTGGGCCTTTGAGAATGAAGTGATTCCACCTCAAATCCTTTGTGGAATGAGGCAGGCTATAAATATATCCCTGCGTGAACAAGTAAGTAAGCAACACACACTTCTGTTAATAGCTCTTCTTGCCCATTTTATGAGGTTAATCTCATTGCTAGACAGAAAAATTGAGTTGCCACAAGTTCACTCAAGCTGGGGAGAGCTGTATGGGTGGGCTACCAGGAATTTTCATGTGAATTTATACGACATGCTTATCTGTTCCTTACACCTGCCTCTTTCCATACGCAAGTGCTTTCCCTGATTGCTGAGATGGTCAGGAAAGGACAGGATTAGGTAGTAGAGGAGTGTCTTTGTCCCCTCCCATCTTCTATAACCAGATCACTCAGTTCCTGGAACATTCCTTACCAAGTGATGGAACCATGAGTGATCAGGGAGACTGGTATTGACACCATCATGGTTCTTATGAGTACTCCAAGTGTTCTAGTGGAGGATGTTTCATGCGTTTGTTGAGTAAATCCAGGAAAAGCACTCTTACACCTGCATCGTTAATCAGTGGACATCCTTATGCTCTCAGGGCCTCCTCCAAGATTTGGGTTCTCAGTCAGAGAAGTATCAGTGAATCAGGTATAAGATCCATTTTTTCTATCTTATTTGCATTCACTGAGTACCCCAATAAATGTGGGAACTTTATGAGTCCAAATACCTCCCTAACACGTGGAACCTTAGAAACATTACAAATACTCTCTCCCCCAATGCTTGATGCCACTTGGCTTGGTGTCACTGGGCTGTAAGGAGACTAGGTTTTCCAGAGGGAAATATCCAGGCTTCATTCTGCATGTACTAAGAAAATGGGACCTATATGAAAATGAAAGCAGCCCTTTTTTCCCACAGGAAATCAGGTCTTCTGAAATCTGAGTGTCTTCGTTGGTGTTGGCATTGAGTTTTGGGTGAATGTTCAGCTAGATTCTTGTTTTCTGTAAAATGTTCCTGTCCATAGATATACTGGCTAATGAGGCTGCGTCACGTGATCCAAGTTGGCAGATGTTTTGCTTAAGTCACTAAGAGTTTGGCATGAATAAAGATCGAACAAGGATTTAGGATTAACTTCCTTGGTCCCATAAGGTGAACTAAGTTTTTGGGAGCCTTGTTGAAGGGATTTGCATCCAAATTGCCATCCACCATCTGGGTATTTGACAAAAAAGAATTTGGATTTTTTTTTTTAGGTCTCCCTTTAGGCCACTTCTAAACCCACATAAAAGCAGTTTGGGACTGGTCGGAGCCCCACAGAACGTAATAGGAGACTGAGATTTTTGGATAAAAGTTTTTCCTTTTTATGGAGATAATTTGCAATAATACTGACTTTCAGCATACAGTCCATAGCCTTTATCTCGATTAGAAAACATTTTGGATGGGGTGGTGGGGTGGGGGTGAGCTCATGGCCTGCAATGACTCCCGCACAGGGACCCCGAATAGACATTCATTGGCAGAAAGGCAGTGGTTACTGAAAATGGCTGGAGGAAGGGGGGAGGGGAGGGGCAGGTGAGTGGGGCTTGGGTTCCTTCCTCCTCAGGGGAGCTATTTTTTCTCTACATGCAAAGAATTGCTTTGTACAGCCAAGTTGGTTTCTATCTTGTTTACATAAAAGAAATCGAACATTTATTTTCTGCCGGGTTATTTTTTTCTTCCTTTGCCAGTCAGAGGGTCCTAGGCAAATCAATAAACAAAGACCCTTCTCTGTTTTCACTTTGTGGCTGGGGATTTGGACTGGGTAACCCTTCAATGACTGGATAAGCTACCTCTGTGGGGACTGAGACTTTCTGCCTCTGTTAGATGTGTTATCAGACATACAGTAGTCATGCTGGGAACATGGAGCTCCGGGAGACAAAGAGGACCCCCGGATCCTTGGGTCTGCTGCAGGTGGTAAAAGTAGGAGAAGAAAACTGCTTCTTTGGCCCCCGCAGAAACCAAGTGAAGCCCTGAAGTGTGTGATTTGGTGACTCTAATCTTCACCCAGTCAACAGCCAGCACTGTTGTGGGCATGAAATTGACACAAATGTTTTTAAAAACTACAGCTCTGAAATCTGACTCTGCAAATATAAAATTCCATACAGAGGCTCCACGCTGGGGGAAAGCATATCTTCCTTCTTTTTTTTTCTAAATTTACCTGCAGTGAATTTGGACTGGCCCTTTGTTCTCTTGTTTTGGGACAACATGAAAAATAAGGGGGAAAATGTCTTCATTGTAAAAGCATTCCCTTAACCAATGTTCCACTGTCTGGCTTTCCCCCTTTTCAAGTTCACAACAGTGGCTTTTATAGTGGTTCATCCTCTATAAATCTCAACCACTTAATTTCTTCCTTAATACCTGTTAGCATCAGTTGGAGCAGCATGGTTGAGGTAGGGGAGAATAAGAGCTTCGGTGTTAGACCTAGACTTGAAACCTTACTTCATCCCATACTAGTAAGTTGGCTTTAGATAAGTTATATAACCTCCCTAAGCCCCACTTTCCCCCTCTATAATACACGAGTGATGAGACATAATATCTGTAAAGAGGTTGGCATAGTACAACATACCACAGGCTCCCCCAAAATAGTAATCATTATGGGTTTCATTCTTCAGACTTGGAAGTTGTGGTGATAGGATCTCTTCATGCAAGAGGGCCTGTGTTACTGATTGGTTGCAAAGGCTCTTATTCTTCTGAGGGACTCTAGAACAGTCTCTAGTGGTATGACCAATAACATGTCAACATGTCAGTCATGCACAAGATAAGTATTTGTGAGTGTGTGTAGAAGTATATCTAACATGACCCCCAAAATGAAAGTAAAATAAGTTAAATTGAATTAGGCAGTCCTTTCTCTTTGCCAAATAATAGTTACCCAAATTGGACAAGCTTGCTTCTTTGAGTATACCTGTCTGAGCAAGTGTAAAATAGTAGAAAAATTATTGAATTTGTCAAGAGAACTCTGAGTCTAGGTTTATCCACTTACTAACTATATGTTTATTAATCATCTAACCACTTAACAGCTGGAAAAGTCTGTGGAGTGCTAATTAAAGTTAACAGCTAGTGTTTATTTCATGTGGACCTATAAGAGGGCAGACAGTGTTCTAAACTTATCACATACACCAAACTCATTTGACAGTTACCTAAATACAATCTCAGGGGATAGGTTATCCTTCACCCCATTTTACAGACAGGACCACTGAAGCTCAGATTAAGTATTTTGCCCAAAGTCACACAGATGGAAAGTGATGTAGCTAAAATGTGAACACAGAGAGTTTGACCTAAGAGTCCATTATTCTAGCCACTATATTATTCTCCCTCTAGTAGTGATGAAAAGGTCTGTGCAAAACAGACCTGCGTGTGAGTCCTCGCATTTCCACCTATGTGATCTGTGTGATATTTCTACCCAGAAATCTCTCAGGGTGTAGCTCAGATAATGGGCTCATGGCAACTTGAGTATAATAAAGTGACATGATTAAAAACTATGTGAAAGGAACGAGTTAAAGACATATCTCATGAAAAGATTAGAATCTGAAAGTCATTGCCAATTGTGAAAATCACAGGGAGTCAAAACTTCCCTTGAAAATTTCTTAAATTTCTTACAATGTTCTGTGTATATAACTTGTGCATACAGCCTGTTGCAATGATGTTAAACCACGAGGCAATGGATTCTCTACAAACTCCAGGGAGCACTTCACATATCCAACGACTAGCCTTTTCCTCCCTGTGACAACACTACTTAATTTTTTTTTTTTACTTGCTGACTGTATAGGATTGAAGTCACATCCTTAAACACAATTATATGGCCCAACTGGACTGGGTGAATTTTAGCTACATTAGAGTCACTCCTTGCTAGTGGGAGCCTTCTGGCATTTCCCAACATCAGAATTGTTGGATCAGATAAGAAGGTGATTTTAAGATGTTTTAAGGGTCTCTAGACAAACCATTGCATTGTCTTGGGGGTGTGCACTTGTGTTCACCTTGAATCGTCATTAGAGGTCTGTGATACTCAAAATCAAAATCATTCTGCCCAGTGATTGGTTAGTAGATTGGTTTGTTTTTAACTGCTTGCTTTTCTGACTTTAGTATTCTTTCTGTCCTGTAAATGTAGTACTCAACAAATTTCAGGGACACTTCTTGCTCTTTCACAACATGACTTTCAGCTCTCATGTCCTGTCACACCTATCACTTACTCAGTGCAATACCATACATTTATCAGGGTCCCTTGTGCACCAGGCCCTGTGTTTTCTGCAGTCCTTACCCTCAGGAAGCTCCAGATCTACAGCCTCCTTCAGAACATTACCACCTCGAAGTCGTGCATCTCTTCATCTCAGCCTGTTTAAACTGGAACAGACCATTTCCCTTGCCTTTTGGGAGCCACTCCTGACGTCCTGGTTTCTGTTGCTGGCAGCAGCTTCTTCCTGTCTGATGAGGCTGACACCTCAGCAGTATCATAGGAGGTTCTTCTCTCTTGTTTCTCACTCCTGTAGAGGCACCCTGTCCTGATTTTGTAATCTTTCTATCCCTTTCACCTTCAAACCATTGCAGGAGCCCCCAGTCAGCCTCTGGTGTCCTGTGTCTCTCCAGGTTCATTAGGGCACATGTGTTTGTGAGATTAATTTTCCTTAAAAGTGCTTTGAACTGCTTCCAAGAGACATCTAAATGCACTCTGACCACAACCAGAGTTTCTGTCTGCTTCTACAGAAAGATTCTACATGAATACTTTTCTTCAAGCACACAGTTGCGTTTCTCACCATTTTGCCATATATACAGCCTTTCTTTCCTGAATACCCTGTATTCAGGAGAGGATGGCAGTTCTTCCCAAAATTAGTCTACACATTTAATAGAATTGCAATTGAAATGCAAATAGATTTGTTTGTATAATTTCTAAAGTTTATCGGAAAGAAGAGAGACACGTGAGTAGCAAAAATATATTTAAAAGGAAAAATTGGAGGGGAACCTTATGCTGACAGATAATAAATTGTAACATAAAGTTGCATTCAAATAAACATGCAGAGCCTGAAACAAACACATAGAACAATGGAATAGGATAGCCCCAAATGGAAGGATACATCTATTCGTAATATGTGAAAATAAAAAAATCTCTAGCACTTAAAAATAATGGGAAATGATGGATTATCCAATAAGTGATGCTAGAATAATTTCTATTTAAAAAATTAAGTTAATCTTTTCCCTCTCTCCATAGACTGAAACAAGTCCAGGAAGATAAAAAAAATCAAAAAGATAAAACATACCATAAAAGCACCAGAAGAAATCTTAGTTAACTATTCATATAATCTGGGTATGTGGGAGGTCTTTTCAGGCATAACCCCAAGGCAGAAACCATAAAAAATTTAGATACATAACTAATGTGAAATTATGCATAAAGGTTATCATAAACAAAATGAAAAGCAAATGATAAAACTGAGAAAAATATTTGTAACATATAAGACAAACAGGAGATTAATATCTGTGATATATAAGGAATCATTACAAGTCTATAAGAAAAAAATAAACATGAATAGAAACAAAGGGGCTGAGGCTATAAAGAGGTAATTCACAGTGAAGAAATAGAAATGCTCAATATATATGAAAACACTTAATCTTACTTGTAAGATTGTTATCTCTGAGGACTAGGACATTTCCTTTTTTACTTTATACACTTTTGTATTCCCTAACAATTTTTTTGAAAGGCATTCAAGTAAAATTAAAAAATAAAATATGCTACTGTGAAATTCTTTAAACCTGTAAAGCACTTATCATCTTCTTAATCCTTGAGAATGACCTTCTGGGAGTATATTTATTGGAAAGTTATCCATCAATAAATACATTGTTAAGAGACAAAAGTAACCAATAGATCAGACTGTGTGATAAGGTCCTATTTTGGTGAAAATATTGATATATGTAGAAATATAAAAATATGTAGAAGAAAATCTAGATGCATATAAAATAAAATGTTGATAGGTTGTTTCTAGTAATTGGGAATATGGATAATGTTTTTATTTTCTTAGTTGTCCTCATGTTCTCTAATTCTTCAACCAAGAGCTTGCATTACTCTATAAAAAAAACTTTTAAGTACAACAGACACATAAAAGTATGTAATTTGTAAGTATCAGCTTGATGTATTGTCAGTAAGTGAGCACGCTTGTCACATTATTTCCTAATTTTAGCGTCCTTTGCAATCTAGATGGGCCAAGAACCTCTCAAATCATCAAGTGCTGGTTCCTTTTTGCTCAGCAGTTCCTTCCTCAATTTATCTTTCTTTTCATATTTTATATAAGCACCAAGAAGGGACCAGGCTGCATCTTACACACTTTGCTTGAAAAATCCCTCAGCTAAATATCCAAGTTCATGGCTTACAAGTTCTGCCTTCCACCCAACAGTAGAACTCAATTCGGCCAAGTTTTTTCACACTATATAACATGGATTGCTTTTTCTCCAGTTTTTAAAAACATGTTCCTCACCAGAAGTAACTTTAATGTTCACATTTCTTATAAGATTCTGTTTAGGAAGATAAATGTGTTCTCTAAGATGATAGAAGCTTTATCTTCCATGCCCTTCACTTCTTTCTGAGCTCTCACCAGAATCACCTTTAAAGTCCATGGTTCTACCATCTCTGCAAGGCCACCTAGCCTTTTTCTATCATGTACCTCAAAATTCTTCTAACTTCTACCTATTTCCCAAGTCCAAAGCCACTTCCACACTTTTAGTTATTTGTTACAGCACCATCCCTCTTCCTGGCACCAAAATCTGTATTAATTTCCTAGAACTGCCAGAACACATTACTACAAACACAGTAGCTTGAAACAGCAGAAGTTTATTCTCGATTGGGATTGACATACATATATTAATATGCATAAAATAGATGACTAATAAGAAAAAAATCAAATCATACACTTTAAAAAAAAAAAGGAATTTATTCTTTCACAGATCTGAAAGCCAGAAGTCCAAAATCTAGGTTTCAGCAGGCCACACTCCCTCTGAAGTCTCTAGGAGAGAAGTCTTCCTTGTCTCCTCCAGCTTCTGGTGGCTCCAGGTGATCCTTGACTTGTGGCTGCATCACTTCAATCCCTGTCTCCATCTTCACAGGAGTCTTCACTTGGCCTTCTCTGCGATGTGTCTCTCTGTGTCTTCTCCTTTTCTCTCTCTTACTTTTGCAGAAGCAGTTTATTTGAGTTTTGGGCAATGTTCTTGCCTTCTTCCACAACTGTGATCTGCACATGCAGAGCAAGCTGCAGGCAGTCTGTAGTCTTTTAGTCTGGGTAGCATCTGAGTGGTGCTGGGGTGGGGTGGCAGCTCTCATGGCTAAGTCATCCAAGGCTCTCCATGATTAAGCAGCCAAGGGTCTGAGAGAGGGTTGAGGCAGGAATCTGAGGAGGCGGTGCATATATTAGGTCTAACACACACACAGACACACACACACACACACACACACACACACACACACACGTGTGCGTGCGCGCTCCTTCAATTGTTCCCACCGCTTTGAGAATAAAGACAAAATCCTTTCCATGGCCTACTGGCTCCTGCCCACTTGTCTTAGGTTGGAGTCCCACTGGCTTTCTTGTGGTTCCTTGAGTATATCATGATCCTTCCTGCCATGAGTATTCTTTCTGGAATGTCCTTGGCCCCAACCCCCATTCAAGAGTTAACTCCTACTCATCCTTCAGCTCCCAGCTTGTCACAACTTCTGAGGAGCATTTCCAGCTACCCTCTCCTTGCCCCCTTCCCTGTAGCCTGGCTGGTACCACGCCATGGAACTACACTTTCTCTCTCTTTCAGAATGCTTTGCTCATCCTCATCAGTCACGTGTGATCCATGTCCGTCTCCACAACTAGACTATAAGCTCCTCAGTAGCGGGGACACATCTCTAGTTCCCCAGCCCCGCCACCGCACCCCCTTTGCCCAATGCCTGACACCACAGCAGGTGCTCATTAATACATAAAAAGTATTAAAAAGGTTCAAGATGAAAGAGAAATTGTGTGACAATGAAGTCCAGTTTATACGCTATGATTTTTCTAAAGGAGGGAGGGGCTGCCCAGGGTGGGTTTCACGTCTCTGTTAGTGAACAGAGATTCATGCGTTTAAGATGGATTCACACATCAGACAAAGGTTGGCCCAGAAGACCTCTAAGAGTCAGCTCTGAGAATCTGTGCTTTAAAATACTTCACATATTCAAATCACGCCTGGAATAGAACTTATCGGGAGGTGCTCTGCCACCGTGTTGGCTGGCACTGTCCCGTTCCTCTTCGAATCTCCAGTCCACGGAGCATCTCAGAAGCATTTGATGCCTCTAGCTGGAGATTCGGGAGTCTCGATCCTGTTGGTCTCTGTTTCTGGTGGTTGGACTTTGTGATCCAAAGACTGGGATAAAATTGGTAATCAGTTGTGTTTATTCAGCCCATTTGAGCGCTTGAATTTGGAGAGAGTGGTGGGTGGGGGAGCTCACAGAATATGGAATTTGGTCAAGGTGGGATGCTGAGTGCAGACAGCGGGGAAGCGAGCAGGAGGTGAGAGGAACAGAACAAGGCAATGTGTCCTTAGCTAACAAAATTGGAGAGGGATCTGCGACTTCTCAAAGGCTGGCTCTCGGGGATCCCAAGGATGAACACTCCCAGGGTTGCAGAGTGCACGTCTGCTGTACTATGTTGGCTCCAGCCAGCTCAGCATGTGCAAAAGCGAGAGGCCCCCAAAGCGGGCCTGTGTAGCAGAGTATCTTTGTAAGAGTTTATTATTTTTGCAAAGTTCTAATGTTCCTTGCCTATGGTTTGCCCTGGTGAATGCTTGTTAATTCAGTTTCATTGTTGCCTAGGGAAAAAGAACCCCAGTGACCCACTATAATAACTGCTTTAATGTGGGGCCTCTGCTTGGGGCCTGTGTAGTATCCTTTAACAAATGAGCAAAAGTGGCCAAAGTTATATTAGGCAATGCTGCCAGAGGTTTATGATAAAATCTGCAGTCACTGCCACGGACAGTGTGATCCCTGTCCGTCTGAGGATTAACTTTTCTGTAGTAATAGCTCAGACCTTTTTTTTTTTTGGGGGGGGGGTGTTGGTGCAGGTGGGCTGGTAGTGGGGAGGAGGTTCTCACTGCATACCAGGCATTGTGCTGGCAGCAAAAGTGGGGATGGGGGAGATGCTTTTACATGCATGATTTCAATTAGTCTTTATAATATCCCTCTAATGTGGATATTATGAATCCTACTTTACCAATGATAAAATGGAGATGTAAATTGTTTAGATGACAAACCCAGGGTCACACTGTGATAAATCTTGGGACTGAGACTCCTCCAAACCATTACCTGCTCTGCACCAGGCTGCCCCTAAGATGACTTGAGAATGTAAAACCAGATGCCTAAGGCCGGTTATTTGTCATCCATTGGTCAATAGGAACCAAAGCTTTTTCCCACTTCACCTGAGATCATGCAAAAAAAGTGAATTAGGGATAGAAGCAATGAAATTTTCAGCTGGGCATTCTCTGTCTTCCTACGTAGCATATAGAAGGTGTTGACAAATGTTGGAATAAATTTGAAAATTTTGAACCAATTGTTGCTATGTTTGTGCAGCTGCCTCTTGTCTTAAATTCCCATTCTAGCGCTGAACCAAACTTTTCTTTTGTCTAACAGATTCCAACATGAACTTTAAACCCCTCCAGTAATATCCACTTTGCTAGGTTGTTGTAAGAAACTGAAAATTATAATAAAATGTGCAAATGATCACATTCTCATTTATCATCTCATTGCATTACATAAAAAATTAAGAGCTGGAAAATGCAGGAAGTTAAATTGTGAATGTACAGACAAAAGAGTTCTATACAATTTTTAATATTAAGCAAAGAAAATGGCTCTGAATTTCCTGCTGGTCGAAGGAAAAAGAGAAATAAGATCAGGTATATGATACTAACTCTCATAAAGAAAAAAGTATGGAAGATACAGTTTCTCAAGGGGCACAGAGGTTTCCCTGGCACTTAGATGGGAAATAAATTTCTCTAAAAATTGAAAATGACACTGGATCACCATTATTCTCATCACTCTCCTCCCCCCATTGCATTCAATAGAATTCTTAAGGTGTCTTCAATATTACAATAGAGGCAAAGTGCCAAAGCACAGTCTGCTGAAATGAATTCTGCAAAGGAGCTAAAAGAATGTGGTTCACTGGTACATATTTCTGGAGCTCCAACAAATCCAAGATTAAAATCTAAATTGAAAAAAAATAGATATAATGCATATCTTTTAATGTATCTTCTATAAATGACATTTTTATCAATGGAGTTTCAATCAAAAATTGGGCAGAAGAGAGTTTGAGGCTACATAAGGACAACACTGGCCTCAGAATTTTTTCACGGGCCAAGGAGTTAAGAGGGACAGTCTGGTTGGAAGTGGGGATGCTAGGTAGAGTGACCAACTTTTCCAGCTTGCCCAGAATTTTCTGTTTGGGGACTAAAAATTCCACACCCCCAGATTCTTCTCAGTCCTCAGCAAACGGAACAGTGGATCACCCTAGTGCCAGGCTGGGAGTTTCACAGCCCCACTGACATAGCAAGCACACTAATTTTACTTAGATTGCATGTTTATTTAGGGGTGGCTCTGGGGGATACTGATGGATTTCTCCCCAAAGCCAGCACACGTGTTCTGCGTTGCCAAATCAGAATGGTTTAGCAGTCCAGTGACTGGGTGGTGGAATCAGACCTGTCTGTGGAAACTGAGGAACCCAGAGACACTCTGGGGATTAAATATCCATCCTGCCTTGCCTTCGGGTGACTATGAAAACTCTAGGTGAAAACGCACATGGGGAAGTTTTCTTTTCTGAAATTCTTTACAAATTAGAGAGAAGAGTCAAATGGAGTGGAAGGCTTTGGAGTTTGAGTGACCCGAGTTAGCGTCCTGGCTTTGCCACTGATCAGCTATGAGATTTTGAGCTGTTCACTCAACCCTCTGAGATGTAGTTTTCTCATCTGTAAAGTGGCCGCAGAGATGTTATGAAAATTTACTGAGATACTTGAAAGCTCCTGGCAGAGTGCCTAATTCAATAAATATGTCTTTCCTCCCCCTTTTCCCTTCTTGGTCTAAGATGAGAGGAGTTCTGCCTGCAGGTGGGAGATTTGAACCAAAACAATAATTGTTCTTTAGATAAACCTCGGCAGTTAGAATATCCCCACTGCACTACAGAGATGAATGGAGAGCTAGACTTCTCGGGGGCCATTCCTAAGTCTTGTCTGTCTGCTTGCAGAAGATGTGATTTGCAAAATGCTTTACTGATACTCAGTACTAATTCAGCCCCATGTAAAACACATGTGGACTCTAGACTCTCTTTTTCAACCAGTAAAATGTGTGTATTCCCTCCTTCCTTCCCTCCTCCCTTTCTTCCTTCTTCTCTTTCCTCCTCCCTTCCTCTCTCTCCCCCTCCTCCCCATCTCCCTTGTTCTTTTGTGCTTTCTACTTTTTCCTTTTGCCTTTCGGCTGGATCCACGTTTTTCCCCACACTAGATCAGTTTGCTTTTTCATGCTGATGACCCCTCTGGCCTCTTATGTTGTTTGAATTACCAGCTATGGGCTCTCGGGTAAGTTATTTCCCTGTAGTAGGCTCAGTCTCCTTATCTAGAAAACAAAAGGAGGCAACCAGAGTCCACAAGGCCCCCTAGAGCACTACATCCAGCGATATGAGGAATACTACACCTTTATTTATTCAGCAGGTATTTATTCAGCACCTACGAAGTATGAAGTATAATGTAGTAACTGGGGCTACAGCAACAAACAAAATAAGAAAAGCCTCCATTCTCCTGGAACTTACGTGCCAGTGAGAGAGACAGACAATAAGCAAAACACAAATGAATACATAACATTACAGGAGTAGTAAGTGCTGGGAAGGAAAACTAAGTGGGGTGAAATGTAAGGAGAGACGGCGATGGTGGGGTGTGCGTGGGGCCTCATGCTGCTACTTGAGACGCAGTGATCAGGAAAGGTCTCTCCAATAAGCTGACATGTGAGCAGAGACCTGAACGAAGTGAAGAACAAGCCAGGCAGTTCTCTGCAGAGGAGTGTTTTGAGCAGAGAAAACGGTTAGTGCAAAAGTCCTGAGGTTGGAGCATGCACTCATTTTGAAGGAATATCCAAGGAGGCCAGTGTGGCTCTGGATTGTGTGGAGCCAGAAAAGAGTAGTAAGAGATGCAGCACGGAATTATGTGAGATAATAAGCATAACTCACTGTCGGCTCAGCATCTGTGTCCGGCACAGGTTTCATGGGAACCCGAGCACAGGCACACAGACCATCTGGGACTCATCTAATTTCTGGGTGCTGGCCTCTCACAGCCTCTCTTTATGTGATACTGCGTCTTTAACCTCAGCAGGGGCTTAAGGAAGACAGTCTTCAGAGACCATCAGGCAAGCAAGGGAAGCAGAGGCACTGAAGTCTGAATGTCTGGCTTGTTATTCCTTGTACTTGCCCGGACCAGGCCTTGCCCTGGGCCCTTCCTTTTACCCCCTGCCTGGAATGGTCCTTGGAGGTTTGGAACACACGTGCTGCATTTAGTAAGAAACCTACGTGATATTTTCCATCATGTTGCAAATGGAACAGTGTGATGGAAAGCAAACTTTGGGGGAAGTGTAAGCCTCAATTTTGTTAGTGTGATGATGAAATTTCCCCAATCTATCTGTCCCTTCCCTAAGCTGGATTTGTCCTGAGCCCATCCCTCCCAGCACCTGCTTTTCTGTTTTGTAAGGGAAAAAAGGATCTGGAAAATCTGACTGGGCACTTGCTGTGATAGGCTGAGAACCCCCCAAGTTCAGCCTTTGTGTTTTCAATTATCTATTGAGGCACAAAGAACTGCGGCTACGGCCTCCTGCATTCTGCTAAAGCGACACCGTATCCTGAAGGAGGCTGTGGAAAGTCAAGCCCCTATGTGTCAGAGCCAGCTGTGAAGATACTGGTAGGATATTTCTTTCCGTGGGGCTGACTGCCTCCTCCTCATACTCTGAGGTCTAGTAGAGTCCAAGAAGGGCCACTTTGGCCTCATTGAACTGGACACTGTCCCTAACCATTTCATGCTTTGGAATTTTTTGTGTTCAGGAAGAGGACACATAACATATGTTTGCGTGGCTATGAAGTTCTAGAAACAGCTCCAGGTACTTTTTACAAAAACGGTCTCCTTTGGCCTCAGCGCTAGACTGTGGTGGACGTGATGATCCCGCTTTCCGGGGAGGCAGGAGAGGCGCAGGTGAAGCATCTGAATTCAGAGAGCTGGTAAACGAGAGCAATTTTTCCTTTCATTGCCTCCCGATTATTCTTCTAGATGTTATCAGCCTTTTCTCTAATGAAGACTGGCTACTTGACCTAATCCATTCTCTTCGAATGTCAGCTGGATGGGAATTGAGGTTTGGGGGAAGGTGTTGTGGCGCAGAACTGGTGTTTTAGACAATGGTCTTTAAAAAGATGCGCTAAGCTTGGCAACACACCTCAGCTGGACATCCCCCAGCCAATCCAGGAAGAGAGCCATGCAATTCTGCAGTCAGTTCAGGGCCACCCCACCGTGCTTCCTCGCCTTGCAAGCCATCTCTGGGAGCTGCAGGACCCATACGAGGGGCACTTGATTCTTTTTCTTCTCTTGGTTTCACTATATCCCTGAGCAGCTGCTCTTGTGCAGAGTCAAGAGAGGCCTACTCAAGGGATGTGCTTGCTCTGCTCAAACAGTCATGGAAGTGGGCTTTGATTTTGGGTTTCCAAGCACCCAGGTATTTTGTAAGCCAATGGTTTCTCCTACGGGATTTCAGCTGTACTGGCACTTTTCTGGTGAAGTGTGAGTCAAGTGAGCCCTGCTGTTTTGGAGATCGGGTGGCTGAATTGTTCTTTCTGGCCTCTTCTGCCTGTAACTTTGCGTTGGAACAGAAATTCCACTGCATCTGCCTGCTGAGAGCTCAGCTGGTGTCACCACTGTCCTCCTGGAGCCATCAACACTCACTGACAAACAAGGAAACTGGATCCATGTTGGACAAGAACTTTTCTCAGTTATGTAGTTTGTCTCCCTGTAATCCCTCTGGTATTGACAAATAGAACTCAGGGGCGCGGGCGGCAGTGACAGCTCCTGCAGACAGCACGTGTCAATGTCGGCATCACCGTCCTTGGCCCTGACAGCCTGGGCACCAGAGAGAGGATTAGGCTATTCGTATTGCGTGTTACAACCATCTTTTTATTCCTTGTGACTTTTTGGTTTTGCTCACTTCATAAAGATGTGAAAACAGACTCTGAGTAAAAACAGATGCATTTATACATTTTTGGGGTCTGATGGGTAGCATATGTCTCAGACATTCGGGCAATGTTGAGACATTATCAAGTTTCTCCGTGCACCGAGCAAATTCTCTTGCCTTTGTGACAAATATTGCCTTAAAGGGGACTTTGAGGTATAGTACATATATTTAGAAAATAAAGGTCTCTTTGAATCTCTGACTTACTGTATTTGATGAGTTGGTGTATATAGGTTAGATAATCATTTAAATGACTTTGTTCCTTGCAACTTTAGTAAAGGGTAGGTTGATGGGGATTTTGTCCCTGAGATGGGACTAACATAAGAGTTAAATATAGGGTTTTTTTGCATTTATTTCTCATTTGGCCAAATTCACAGGAATATTCATCGACAAGAAGTGGCCCAAAGGAATGTCAATTATATCTCTCAACATCATTGTTACGAGTGAGAGCATGTTATACATCTCCAGGATAGAGCAGTCTATTACAGTCACTAGAAATTAGGGCCTTTGGTCTTTATCATAGAGTGTGATTTTTAGATTGTAAAATGCTGACCTCTTATATTCTATATTTTCATTTCTCTTAATTTATTCATTCATGCAAGAAGTTTTTTATTGAGCATCTCCTGTGCAGAAGTGGCAGAAACCTAGAACAATCTAAAATATATTCTTTGCTCCCCCAAAGTCTATTGAGCTGTCACAAGACAGTTTATAACTAAGCGCCAAAGGAGCTCTGGCCACAGTGAGTAGAGTGGATTCGCTGCAGGGATGAGTCAGTAAGGATGGAGAAGGCAGACAGGACTTTACAGAGAAGGGGATGAGATGGCCCTCGGAGAAGGAAAGGTGTGCAGGAGAGAAGGGTGTGTTTCTTGTTGGGGTAGGGAGGTAATTAGTAACTCATATTTGGAGCTCGAGGTAAGACTAGAAAGGGAGATCAGAGTAGACTTGTCACATTTTGGGAGTTTGTATTTTATCCCCTAGAAATAGGGAGCCTCTGATGTGAATGAGGACTCTAGTTTAGAAAGACATTTGATAGGTGTTCACAGGACAGACTGGCAGGTAGGATGAGATAGGTAACATGGAAACCAGACAGGAGACCAGACTGCAGCAATGCAAGGGTGCAGCCAGGAGGCCCTAATCTCCAGTTACCACAGAAGGGGAGACGAGGGGGGATTTGCAGAGAAGGGAGTAGCTATGCTGAATTGTTAGGAGTTGGAGTAAGAACCAGCGTTTTTGGACCGCCTTCCCATGTGCCTGCCAAACAGCTAAGCACTTTGCATGTATTTAATCCTTACAGAAATTTGTGAAGTAAGAACTCTCATTAGTCCCATTTTTGGATGAGGAAACCGAGGCTTAGAGGGGTCAAGTAACTTGATCAACATCATATCGTAGGCAGTGGAAGAACCGAGATTTGAGATTCTCTTCCAAACTCCCAACCACTGTGTGTGCCTTACTGCCTGACTGTGGAGGGGACTGGCAGGGTGGAGAGAGAAAGGGAAGCAAGTTTTTAAAAATATTGGAAATGTAGCATTTCAAAAGAATTTTATTAGTACTATCATTATTATTATTATTAGCCTGGAAAAAATAGCTAGCTTGAAATAGAAATGAATAAATCACATTTTCATATAGAAAAAAGATACTCTATAAAGCGAAAGAGAAGTTCATCCAAAATGTCCTGTCTTAAAATAGATGCAAAATTCAGAAATGCAATGTGTGATGTTTCTCTTAATCCTCTTTATTTACATGCTCTCATACACAGAGCACTGTATAACGCGAATCTGCCTGTGTGTACATATGTGTAAATGTCACCCCGGGACTTGAACAAATTTAACCTTGATTCAAGCTTGAAGGGAAAAATGGCTGTAGTTTTGACTTTTAAAAAATTATCTGTTTATTTCCCTTTCTCTGTCGATAACTCCTGGTTGTAATGCTGAAATCTTATAAATACGGCACAGTTAACTCACAAAATGAGCTTAGTGTTCTCGGGGCAGTGCAAGTTGAACAACACATAATTTGGCACAATTTGGTGGGCCTGAGTTTAAGACAAATACAGGACTGAGAGCGCATAGAGGCTTTATTATTTCTAAGTGAGTTCATGTAGTGTACGCGGGTGGAACCGATCAGAAACCCCCACGCGGCCCTCCGCCACATCCAAGGCGTTCCGTTCTCGTGCTTTCATAAGCGTCGTATTCACAGCACAACGTTTCTCCTTCCCAAATAGGAATGTTGTTGTTTCAAATGACCATCTGTGCTTTTGGCAGAATAGTGAATGCCATCTCCGTTTGCCCCCCAGGCCCTGTGAGTGTCACAGCGAGGTTGGAAGGGCGATGAGAACACACGCAAGGCAGAGTGTGTGCAGTCACACAGCTCTGGTTTTCTGCAGTGTTCGTAAAGCGATGGTGGAGGGGAAGAGCTCCACAGAGCTGGTAAATGGGGGCTTCACTATCCAGTCAGAGTGCTTGACATCACATTTAGAAGCAGAAGAGAAGAAAATTAACGTAGACTTGCTTGAATTCTTGAAAAAAAGGAAGAGAAAGAAAACTAAGATTTGTCAAGTATCTATGTTGTATAACTCAGGTGGCCATACATCCAGACCCAGATTTTACCTATGGCTTTAGCGTGATTAACCATAAAACTCCTTCTCACTTTCAGAAGTTTCCTAGCTTGGACAATGAATTACATGGTTGCTCTATGTATAATCTGAACAAGAGCTTTTTTTAAGGAAAAAATCTCACTGTTTCCACTGTCCGTGTCTGGAAACTGAGTCTCTGAGAGGTTAACAAGTTCAAAACACGCAACTCAACACAACGAGGACTTGACAACAGAGATTATTTCAACTTCATTGCTGTACCTCCCAAAGAGTGTTTTATCTATGCCAAAACAATGGTTCTCATCCAATAATAGGGCAAATTAATTTATTTCCAAAGCTATTTGAAAGGGCAGCATGTTCTTTCCATTATTTTCCACTGATGGGGAGTTGGATTTATCCCATGCTCTCTCACTTTGTCCTCTTGTGACCCGGAGTAAAATTGAGGGGAATAAATGAGGAACTAATGATCGCATATTACACATGAAGTTGTAATATAGGCTCATGGACTTCATATTATACATGAAGTTGTAATATGGGCTCATGGACTACAAGAAAGTTAATGGATCTGTATAGGAATGAGACCCCGGACCAATTTTTTTCTACCATGAAGTCAGTGGCTGAACCAACCATGGACCAGAATCAAGGAATTGGGTTGTTGATAGCATCCTGTTTCTACACTATTATGTGTCAATAAGTAATAAAGTGTTTTTAGCCAGTGGGTGTTTGATAGATCTTAGCCAATCACAGCTAAGAGATGTTTTCAGGCCTTTTGGGTAAACTCCCACTATGGGAAATAGCACAGAGAATAAAGAGTTCTAGAAAGGAGACCCAGAAACCTTGATTTCTCCTCCACCTCTCAGTTAACTAGCCATGTGATCTTGTGCAAGTCAGTAGAATTTTCTGGGATTCTGGTTGTGTTTTAGATAAGAAGGAAAGAAAGAAAGAAAGAAAGAAAGAAGAAGAAAGAGAGAGAGAGAAAAAAAGAAAAAAAGAAAGAAAGAAAGAAAGAAAGAAAGAAAGGAAGGAAGAAAGAAAGAAAGAAAGAAAGGGGAAAGAAAGAAAGAAAGAGAAAAGAAAGAAAATGAGGACATTAGTAGATAAGAAGTCCCTGCCTAAAACAGTTGATTGAACCTGGTGTACCCCCAAAAAAAAAAAAAAAAATTTTGGTAACACTGTAAATGGAGGATGGGTCTATGAGAGATTACTAGATTACTCTATTTTGAATAATTTCAAAATTTTCATAATAAAATTTTCATAAAAAAAAAAAAAAAAAAAAAGAAGTCCCTGCCTTCAGGCAGGTCCTGGTTATGGCTTGTTTTTTGTAAACAGAGCTTTCCTAGAACTCAACCACACCCATTGTTTACATATGCTGGTTTTTCAGCTACAACAGCAGAGCTGAGTAGTTGCAACAAAGACTGTATAACTAAGCATAAAATACTTATTGTCTGACCCTTTACAGAAAAAACTTGTCTATCCCTGAATTAAATGATCTCTGAGGACACTTCTGCTTTCTGTCTCTAACCCCAAGAAAGAAGAGAAGGAAAGTGAGAAAGGGAAGAAGATGAAGTCAGAATTAGAAATCTGAGTCCAAAAACCAGAAAGCAACTTACCAACAATCTACAAGCCAATTGTCCTATCAGTGACAGATTGCATTGTCCCCTCTGGCCAGGAGGATCTTTTACTGTAACATACGCTCAAGAAGTATAAGAAGGTAACAAATCTGTGCGAGAATCAGACCCTCAAACTCATTTTCAACATGGAGGTCTCTGCCAGTCAGTAGGGAAGTTTCTGTTTGCTCCTGATGCCTTTGAATTCATAAAACATGTGCTTTATGTAGGGAATCTAGGGGAATCTAGGTCCTCCAGCTAGAGTGTATAGCCCTTTTGGAGAGAAGTAAAACCAAGAGAGGACAGGAAGAGCTTGCTCGAAAAGAACTTAATCCTAGTGAATGAAGCCAAAGCTAATAAACAGTGCTGGATGGGCTCTCATGGCCTCAGACAGTAGGTGAGGATGGTTACTGTTGTGATTGCATTAAATCATACTAATCCCAATGCCACAAGCCACTTTGAATGATGAAGTGAAGTGGCCTGCGATGGCGACCAGGAGGCTCTCGTTCTGCCTTGGTTGGGCAGGGCTGCTGTCAGCCTTCTCAGGCAAGCTCTGCATCCTGTCTTAGGAGCCCAACTCTGCCTTCAGAGGAGACTTGCAGACTGGCAGATTTCAGTTTGGTTTGGAGTTTTGTTGTGTGTTTCTTGGCAGGAGGGGACCATCCTCCATCCATGGAGAGCCCGGGATTAATGGCTAAAGTAACACCCACTGGCGGGACCAAGCCTGGCTGGGGCAGCCTCTCTGCTATTGACTCAGGACTCCTCTTGACTCACAGCCTCTTTTGGTTTTGTTGGCTGTTTGAGGTTCTGCTCTAAAGTCTGCTTGTTTCATGATGTGAAAAACATGCTAAAGAGTACATGTTCCTCCCTTCCCAGAGTGGAGCACGTGCTCCTTCGTGGGCAAACCCTGGGGGAATCAAGAGGAAGTTGTTTTGTGCTCTAGTGAATCCCAAGCCAAAAATAAATTAGCTTTAACATACAAAGTCTTAACTTGGTTGCTTGCTTTCTTAAGTTTCCTTGAACTTCTGCTCATAATCTTGGGGAATGGTTGAGATAAAGTCCTAAGAACCCAAATCTAAATGGAGGCTTGAGTTTTTCTTTTGGCTCCAGTGAATTGAGCTGAAAATTGCCATAATCTTGGTGTATTTTCCTCTCCACCATGAGAAATCCTTTTGGCAACAAGATGGGATATGAAAATATATGGTGATATGTTTGTTTACTTACATTTTTTGCCCTTTCTCTGAACCGAAATCGGGCCAAAATGTGCTATTTTTTTCTGCTTGGTAGAAGGGTGGACATATTTACTTCCCTAATCTCTCTTTCTCTCTTGGGAATATAAGAAAATCAAAATATCTCCCATAAAGTTTTAAAATGAGTTAATTTAACTTGGAACATGGCAATTACCCTCTGCTACATATAAAACACTTATTTATATCATAGGTAGACATTGAGTAATGTGAATTTTCTTCATTTTTGAAGGATATAATATATAAACCAAAGGAATGGTGAAGCATATGCTGAACTGCCTTAATCCTTCCATTACAATGATGCTAAAAAAAAATAGAAGAAATAGGAATGAAACAGGAAAACTAAACAAGAAGTTCCTACACAAAAGGGCAGGCAAAAAGGAACTGCTGAGCACATTACTTTGCGTGTGTGTGTTGCGGGGGTGTGCATGAGTGTGTGTGCACGTGTGTGCACATGAGCTCTATCCAGTGGGTGAAAAGTGGGGGGAATCTGACTGAGGAAACCAGTTCCTGGAGTGCAGGTGTAAGGAGAAAGGACTGGGATTCAGGGTATTGGAGCTGGAATGAATTCCATGTCTGCCAGCGGATGGCCTTTGTGATAGCAAAAACCATCATCTCTAGGCAGGAAATCTGACCTGGTTCCTATCTTTTGTCCTTAGCGGAGAGACCACAGTTTGGAGCATATAAGAAAAATAGAATGGACTTGCATGATGGATCTCTGAGAAGGGAAAGGCAATGAGATTCAGCCCAAAGGCCAACCCCTCCCCACCACCTCTTACCTCTTGGCCAAGAACAATTGGCATAGGATGTGCTCCAGATTTCCAAATGAAGCCTAGCCTGAAAGTCACTTGATTTCCCCAGTTGGGTGGGGGTGGAGGTGGTGGTGAGTGGGAGGTGGGGGGATTCTTATTTCTGCAACAACTTAATTCAACTGAAATTTTCCCTTTGTATGTCACCTTAAAGCCAGCATCTCGAATATGTCAAAACCACCCGCTAAAGTTAATTATCTTCCAAGTGACATAGACCTCAGAGAAGGAGACTTGTTTTCATCTCATCTTCTCACCGTTCACAAGTGGCAGCTGTGCATGGACTGTGGGAATTCCCTTGGAGTCGTTGTCCTGGGAGGAGAATCTAGCTGGAGTGGTGACCTTGCCGTTGGAATTCATTTCAAAATTGACACTCCAGGGGAATTTTCTGTATGTCCCACCTCCCAGGGACAGTGCACACTTCTAAAACTCTCCAAGGCATTAATTTAGAACAGTGTCTGACAAATGGTGGCATTGCACCAAAACATGTAGCTGTGGATTTTCCTTTTGTTGGTTGTATTTGCAATGCTGAGCTTCCCAGGCACATGGCAAAGTCTTACTTCTTACATGAGCCAAGAAACTTCATCAAGCTGATATTAACTGAAGGAACTGAGAATTGAGGCCCTTGTTTACACAAGTAGGTGGTCAATACATATTTCATAGAATACTTTTGCTTTTGAGTAGAAGTTGAAGAGTTTATTGGGAGGTGGTGTTTTAAGAGAAACAAAGTGATTTCCAGATGTCTCCACTCTCTTTACTTGGCTCTTTAATCTTTTTTTTTAAATTTATTTATTTATTTATTTATTACTTTTTATTTATTGGCTACATTCGGCCTTCGTTGCTGTGCTTGGGCTTTCTGTAGTTGTGGAGAGTCGGGGCTGCTCTTCATTGCAGTGCGCAGGCTTCTTACTGCGGTGGCTTCTCTTGTTGCAGAGCACGGGCTCTAGGCGCATGGGCTTCGGTATTTGTGGCACCCGAGCTCAGTAGCTGTGGTGCATGGGCTTAGCTGCTCCTCGGCATGTGGGATCTTCCCGGACCAGGGCTCGAAACTGTATCCCCTGCATTAGCAGGCAGATTCTTAACCACCACGCCATCAGGGAAGCCCCTGGCTCTTTAATCTTGAGCAGTACATTATCAAGTTGACATTTAAAAAGATAGTACCCGGTGTTGGTGAGATGTTGGGAAATGGACATACTCCTACATTGCCAACAAGAATATAAATTGTTGTCAGTTTTTGGATAAAATTATTTGAACACTGTAATTCAGTAATGCTTCTTTTAATAATTTATCCTAAGGGCATAATCAGTAACATACATAAAAGTATATATACGAGGATTTTCATCACATCATTTTAAGAATGAAAACTTTGGAAATAACAAAATTCCCAATATAAGAAAATGGTTAAGTAAATTATGACATACATATTCTGCAGACATAAAATCACTTTTGAAAACTTTTTAGAAACATAGGAAGGAATATTTTTCTAACATAATGTTAAGTATAAAAGGCAGGGATGAAATGAATTAATTAAATACTTTTGGGAAATAATATTTGTATAGGAAAAATATTCAAAGTTCATAATCACTGATACATTTTGGTTTATATCTGGTTAGTGAGATTACGGAACATTTTTTTTCTCAACTTTTCTATATTTACCACCTTTTCAACAACAAATGTACATTACTCTTACAATTTAAAAATTTATAATTGTGATATTTTTTGAAGAATGGAGCAGTTCATTAAAGGGTATGACAAAAGTAACATTAATTTAACCATGCCTTATTTTTCCATAAAAGATTCGAGGCTGATTATGAAACATACATAAGGTAAAATGATTAAACAGAATTAAAACATCAGGATTGAAGAAAAAATAAAATTGAATACAACGTCAAGACGGAAAGATAAAAATAGAACCCAGATCTACATGCCATAAGGTCCTACATAATTGCATTAGCAAGCCAGAGATTGGATGATGCTTCCTAGTGGCTGAAGCAAAGAGGGAAAACCCCTTGGTGGTGCAGAGGCGGAGATTTGGAGCCCCCAGCTTGAGAGACGTTAATGTGGGACTTTTCCTGGTAGACATCCAAGGGTGACGTGAACATATTTCTTGGCAATATTTCCACTGCAGAAAATGCCATAAGATTGTTTTTTGTAGCATCACTGAATGGATGTCAATGGAGGAACTAAAAAATGTGATTTAGTGAGCAATTACATGGGGCCTGTCCTAGTTCTGGTTTTTCCTAAAACAGAACCCAACAAAGACTTGGGTACCGGTAGTGTATTTGGAAGGTTATCCCAGGAAGCAGGAGTATGGGGCAGGGAAAGCCCATAAAGAGATTTTGTTTATTTTGTTTTTTTTTCTTTTGGTAATAGCTTTATTGAGATATAATTGGAACATATAAAGGAAAACTTATTTTTCTTATATTCTTAAGTGAATACCATACAATTCACCCACTTAAAGCATACAACGCGGTGGTTTTTAGTACATTAAAGAGCATCTTATTGAGCTGGTTACTGGGTATCACAGGGGTTCCATCATGCTGGAATGTACCTCCTTTAGGAAAAGGAGGTATCTGAATATAATTAGCTCTGTTTGTAACTTTTGTCACTGTTAATACTTATATTTAAGCTCTTTCAATATTGAATTGGAATTTTCTGTTTATTTACATGTCTCTCTACTGCCAGATTGTGGACACGTCATGGTCAAGAATACACATTCATCTCTGTAACTTTGGCACCTCGCCCAGTCCTGACACAGAGGTTCTTTGGAAATATATATTGAATTGATGAATAATTAATTGCTTTGCAAGATAATGTAAACCAATCAACAATTCACTTCTGATGATGTTTATCGATGTCTGACACGTGGCAGCCACTGGGCCAGGTGTCAGGAATTCAAACATGAACAAATCATTGTTACTTATCCTAGAGTTGCCAGCGTTTAGAGGTGACTGGCACGTGAAACAGAATGACAACACAGAACAGTAAGTAATATCAGAGAGGTGTGAAGTTGAACCATATAAAATGACCACCTTTGTAGGGCAAAAATGATTGAATATGGGCAATGTTTCGACCTATTAAAGATTATGCTGCCACGGGGACTTCCCTGGCGGTCCAGTGATTAGGACTCTGTGCTTCTACTGCAGGGGGCACAGATTTGATCCCTGGTCCAGGAACTACTCACAAGCCAAGCGGCGGCCAAATAAAAAAAAAGAAGAAAAAAAGATTATGCTGCCAGAACATAAGGTAGAATAATTAGTGAATCTGACATAGTCTTCATCTGCAAGGGCTTTAATTTTAAGGCTTGGGAAAATGACAGACAATTGTATCCTTAGCAGACAGTAGAGGATCCTTTGAGCAGATAAACCCAAGAAGAGAGTATGTCATCATAGACAAGCAATATAATATACTAATGGAGGTGGGGAGCAAACAAGGATGAGGTTTTAGACTGCTAACTTCAGAGGAACAGCATCTTCTTTTTCAATATCTCACTTCCCTAAGCTAGTTGCTATCAAAATAAATTGTGAAAAAAATCATCCTGTGAAATTCCAGCTCAAGTAATTTGTAGTGCTACCTAATGAACAAAATACATGTGCCAGGGACTTCCTAGGTGGCTCAGTGGTTAAGAATCCGCCTGCCAATGCAGGGGACATGGGTTTGATCCTTGTTCCAGGAAGATCCCACATGCTGTGGAGCAACTAAGCCTGTGTGCCACAACTACTGAGCCCGTGTGCCACAACTATTGAAGCCTGGGCACCTAGAGCCCGTACTCTGCAACAAGAGAAGCCACTGCAATGAGGAGCCTGTGCACCACAAGGAAGAGTAGCCTCCATTCGCTGCAATGAGAAAGCCTGTGCACAGCCACAAAGACCCAATGCAGCCAATAAATAAATAAATTTATTTAAAAAAATACATGTGCCAGGTATATTAATTAACTCGTTGTAGAAAGAATTACCCATAATGATATTATCTTACAATTTCTGTGAGTCAGGAATCCAGGCACCACTTACTGGGTCCTCCAGCTCAGGATCTCTCACAAAGTTGCAATCAAGGTGGCAGCCATGGCTGCCGTGGCTGCCATTCTCCCAAGATTTGACTGGACCACGATCCATTTCCAGTCTTACTCCTGTGGCTGTTGAACTGAGGGCCTCAGTTCCTTGATGGCTTTTGGACAAAGGCCACTCCTAGTCTTGGTCATGTGGGTATCTCCAAAGGGCCATGCACTTCATGGCCACTGAATTCCATCAGAACAAGTGAGAAAGCAAAAGAGGGCAAGCAGGATGGAAGTCACTGTCCTTCATGACCCAGTCTTGAAAGTACCCCCAGTACCTTGCAGTGTGATTTCCAAAGACGTTTTGAAATAGGATCCTCATAGAGGTAACGAACTGAAAATGAGGTTATTAGAATGGGCTCTAATCCAATGTGACTGGTCTTTTTATCAAAAGGGGAAATGTGGACACAGGGATACACGCAGAGAGAAGAGGATGTGAAGAGGCAGGGAAAACACCATGTGAATGTAAAAATGATCATCGACCAGCCAAGGGGAGATGCTTGGGACAGAGTCTTCGTTCACGGCCCACAGAAGGAACCAAACTTGCCAACACTTGGATTTTGGACTTCTAGCCTCCAGAACTCTGAGATATTAAATTCCTGTTGTTTAAGCCACCCAGTTGGTGGTACTTCATTACAGCAGCCCTAGCAAACTAATATAAGTGGTGAACAAAATGGATAGGTTTCCTGCAATCAGAGAGCTTACAGTCCAAGGGCAGAGACAGATGTTAACCAAATGACCAGATAACAAATATATAATTGAAAACTGAAAGCCATGCTCCAAAAAAAAAAAGAACAAGGCCCTATGAACACATATAAGGAAATAACCCAACCTAGCCCTGAACACTCAGATCTGAAGGACAGGCAGATATTAAGGAGTATAGAGTTGCATTCATCTAGCACAGATTCCTAGGTGAATCTGGATAAAACTTTTGTAGGGAAAATTCCAGCAGGGAAGAGTTTAAACATTAGATCCATTGGGCTGCTAAGCATTTCAAAGGAAGGAAGAAAATCCCATTTCTTGAGCTATTTCAGATGGCACAGCAGAAAGCACTCCAAAATCTATTGTAGGGAGTCTCATGCTGGCCAGTTGATTTCAATTGTGTCTCTTTCATTTCTTTCTCTTGCAATTCTCTAGTTGTTTCTCAAGTTATGGCCTGACAGTCAAAGGGGCTATAATGCCTCCTTTATGTAGTCGTGACATTTCATTCTTTATACAAGGAAACATGCAGGGCTAATAAATTAGGATAATCCCCAAATAAAATAAAGTGACATTTAAAACAAAATCATTTAGCAATGTTCACATTCTGAAGGAGGAATAACTGTGTTTAGAAGTCAGATCTTGAGATGAATTTGGCATTTGGCAACCTAAGAGGCTCTTTTCAAATGTAAGCTTATTCCGCAGCCCAAAGCTTTTAAAACAGAAGCCATTCCTTTAGAAGTTTTTAGAAACCATTTGGATTACCTAGTTGAAAATCACAGGGTTGATGGTTGATTCGGCTGGCATATGAGTCATCTTATATCCAGGCTTTTTAACTCAACACCCCAAACCTTGGATGCTCAGATTTCAGCTGAATTGACCTTCAAAATCTAGGAAACGTGTCAGATAGTTTCAGCAAGCCAAAAGACTCAATTTTGTTTTCCTACACACCACCTCCCAATGAAGTTTAGAGGCTCTGATGGTCTCTTTGCCATGTGGGTCTGTGTCACTGAGATCTGTTTTGTTGGTGACATTAGATTGTCCAGACATAGGCATCAGTCTAGACTGTTGCCAAGGTCATGCTGGACAAGGGCAGCCAACTAGGAACAAACCCAACAACACTCCCTAGTTCTGAAACCCAGAGATCTCAGCCCGAGGTGAGAGGCAGGGAGGAAAGCCCTGATTCTAAGTCTTTTACTTTTCTATACCCAGCACTTCTCTGCTTTGCCATATTTGCCTGAATTTACCACCTCCTCTCTGTCCACTGTCATAGCAGCCATGCTTTCCTCTCTCGAACTCTCCATTTGTGGGCCGTAAATGTCCTTGAAAGCCTGAAGCCTTGTCTATATTTGACCGTGTTTTTACACATTCTCACTCAGATTATCTGACTGATTCTCTCATGCTTGCTGCTGTAAGGCTGCCATCCTATGTCCAGGAAAAGGCATATGAACACTGGGAAACATTTCTGTTGTGATGGACCCAACAAAGTGCCCAGTCACTGATTCCAGCCAGCCCTGTCCTGTGCCCCCAGTATCTGATGATTAAGGATTATAAAAGAGTGGGCAGTCTAGGAAGGGAAGTTCAGGCTCTCTCTGGGATCTGGGCAGTACAGGTTTGAGAATAGCTCAATGGGTGGCCAAGGAAGGCTGTGGCCTCTCTTACACTGTTTGTGTGCTTAGAGATGATGTTGTCCCACTACTGGTGCTTAAAGGAGGTCTGAGCCCTATCTCTGCATCCTGGACAGTGACAAAGAACAGTGTGAAATCTGAGATGAAAAGTTTGCTTGCGGTAGAACGACAGCACATGCTAATGGTCCATTTGTACATTTGCTGTAAAATTCTACTTGAATGGATGTGTTTGTTCTCACTCTTTCTCTCTCCCTTACACACACACACACACACACTCACGGCACACTGCATATGGTCAGGATTAAGGTGAGATGAGGGAGACATTGGGGTGATTGCTCTGGTTGGGGAGGCCACAGGCTTTTACGTACTGCCTGAGGTAGGTGCAGCCCAGGTGTGTCCAAAGTCTGAGAATAGCATGTCTCTCTTGGTTTCTGCCATTGCCCAAATCTTATCCTTCTGCATCCTTTTGACCTAAAGCGTTCTCCTGATTTCCTTCCAAAAATGTCTAATTTCTGCTTAAGTTAGTAAGAGTTGGATTTATGGCATTACTGTTTAGGTATTACATTGTTGATAAGGAAAAATCAGGTTAATCTTTTTTTCTTTCAGATCTCTCTTAAACCAGCAGTTTGTAAACCGTCCTGGATGGCATCAACCCAATGATTTGGTTGAAAAAGGTGAAGGGGTTGATCTAGTTTCAGGGTGTGAGTCAGTGGGAATGTTGGTTAAAAAGACCTCTGGAATTTGGATCCTCCTGTATTTCCCCCCTTTTCTGAAGTTCTCTACCTCTAAAGAGATAAATGTTTTAGGCAATTAGTGTGAAACTTTGCATTGGCCTTAATGACCTTCAAATTATTTCATTTTCATTTCGCTGACTAAGCTCTAAATAGAGCTTATTTAAGTAAAGATTTAAAAATTAGTATAAAGTGCCAAGATATTGAAGTTTACAAAATGACCACTACTTGTGTGATACAAGCCAGTCCACAGATGGAGGTTATTATGAACATGCGTTTATGTCACATGAATCAGTCCATTGCAGAAGAGAGAGTAGGAGGAAGAAGTCTCAGCAAAGGGGGAAACATCTGTCAGCATTTGTGCTTTTAATGGTACTTGGCTGGCTCTTACTCCAAGCCCCATCACCCTTGGATTATGTTGTTTCTGAGAATAAAATACAACAATGTATAATGGTGACAGGATGGGTCTCAATCACAATTCTTTTGAAATCTCTTTGGCTGAACTAGGTTTGAGATCAGCAAAAAAAAAAAAAAAAAAAAAAGAATAGTAATAATCAAAGAGAATGAATGAATAATCTTGCAGGGCATATATAAATTCAACAGGAAAGTATTGAGGCCCTACTCTGGGCCAGACACTGTGCTAAGCCAGAGGATATAGAGATAAAAGATGACTAGTTCCTGTCCTCAAAGGGCTTAGACTCTCCAGTAACTTGGAAATGTGGGTGAAGTAAATTTATTCTACATAAATCATTTCAGACCAGAGGCTTGCAGGGCTGGAGGTGAGTTTACATAGAAGCAGGAATAGCTGTCCCACTCCAGATCTGACAGCCCTTCAACTCTGACCACAATTGTCTATCTGCCACCCATTGATTCTGAGGGGTTAGCCAACAAAATTTTGGGGTAAAATAGACAAGATGACAGAAAGAAGACAAGTGAGAATATAACTGCAGAGCAGGACAGAGCCAGCTCTGTGATGGGAAAAAAGGAAGAGCAGAGTAAAAGGCCAAAGATTTCAAAAGTCTAATCTGTGGACTGGTGCCACCTTGGTGATATTTTATAACTTATGGCAAAATGAGAAGAGAAAGCACAGTGCAGTACTTTATCATATGCCAGCTTAAGGTTGCCGAAGGTCTTTTGTGGGAAAGATTTTTATTTATTTTAGGAATATCTTCTCCCTAATTTAAGGTGCCTTCTCTTTTATGACAGCGTGTATTCAATTGACAACTCTCTGAGAATCCCACAGAATACATCATCCTTGTCTGCAAAATCTGGAAACCAGGAACCATTGAGAAATCAAAGCTCAGTTCCCACCACCTGAGGCACTTCTGCTCTTCAAAAGACTGAGGCATTTCTTAGGAATTAAACAACCCCAGTTTCTTTGTGCAGAAAATGAGGAGGAAATGGTACGTGGGATTCTGGAACCAAAGCTTCCCTTGCAGTCTGTAGGTATGATTACATTCGGCCCATCAGAGGTTTGCATTTCAGGAGACCGCTTGAGGGCAAGGGGTCAGCCCAGCGTTTACATGGCTGAATGGAAAAGTGGGAGAAAGGAATGGGTGAGTCAAGATGCATCATTCTGGAGTCAGAATGAATTCCTGTCTTCCTTAACAGCATCACTCACCAGATAGCAACAGGAAAGATGAGGAAATCACTCCAAAATGGGGTGGGGGTTGGGTGGAAAGAAAAGTTGCCTTAACTTTCTAAAAAGAAATTAGTACCCTTTTTATCTCTCCTTCATCTAAAATAAGGGTGGGACTTCCCTGATGGTCCAGTGGGTAGGACTCCATTCTCCCCATGCAAGGGGCTTGGGTTCGATCCCTGGTCAGGAAACTGGATCCCACCTGCCTGCCTCAACTAAAGATCCTGCATGCCACAACTAAGACCTGGCACAGCCTAAATAAATAAATATTTAAAAAATAAAATAATAAAATAAAATAAAATAAAATAAAATAAAATAAAATAAGGGAGACTCCTGAAACTAGAAGCCTCTCCTTATGATACAAGGCTCCAAAACAGTGAGCTTTCACAAGACTCCCTTTTGGAGCCTGTAGAAATCAACTGTGCTTTCCCTTGGGCATTGACAAAGGCCTTGAAGAAAATGCTGGTGTACCCAAGGGAGTAGATTCACTGTTCTTCTCTCATTACAATGGAAAGATCTCATCTTGCCCTCTTTTTTTTTTTTCTTCTTTCTTCTATGTGTCCAACTCAGCTGCAGGCTAAAAGCATCATACTGCTTTTCTCAACAGGAGTAAACTCTTTTTTTGTTAATATTATTAATCAGTGCTGTGAACTGAATTGTGTTTCTCCCACCTGCTATATTCAAATGTTGAAGCCCTAACCCCCAATGTAACTGTATTTGGAAATAAGTCCTATAAGTAAGTAGTTTTGGTTAAATGAGGTCATAAAGGTGGGGCCCTGATCCAATAGGATTAGTGTCATTACAAGAAGAGACATCAGAGAGTTCACTCTTTCTCTCTCTCCCTGCCATGTGAGGATGCAGCAAGAAGGTGGCATCTACAAGCCATGAGGAGAGCTCTCACTATAAACCAAATCAGCTGGCACCTTGATCTTGGACTCCCAGCCTCCAGAAGTGAGAGGAATTAATTTCTGTTGTTTAAGCCACCAGTCTGTGGTATTTTGTGATGGCAGCCTGAGTAGACTAATGTAATCAGTAATTATCCTATGAACTGACCTTGATTTCCTAAGAATAAAATGTTTACCCAGAGGAATTGATAGAAGTCCTCTTGGGCACCACATTGTCACTCAGAAAGAGAAGGGTACTAACATTATTTGTGATTTTACCTGTTTGTTAGATGGGAGCTAATCATTGTCAATACACTAGATAGGAAGCTGTGGGTTAGAAAGTTTGTGGAACTTGCTAGGTCACAGGGCTAGTAAGCTGAGGGCCCAAGTGGGATATACCAGGTTTGCTGGGCTCTAAAGCCAGGCTGTACCTGTTTGCTCTGCCTTCTGCCCCATCCCAGATTGTATCAGACTGAGTTCTCACCTTCCTTGTCTAACATTTCACTTTTGCTGTAGCAATCAAAACCACTTCACAAACTGGCGAAGGTTCTTTTGAACATTCATGAAGGCCCACTGTTTATATAATCTCAATTTTGCAAGGATAAAGAAAGAACAAAAGAAAATATTCACAGTATAAGTTGTGTTTAAAAAGCCTGGGAAAAAAAGAAGCGTGACATCAAATGAATACTGGGATAATGAGTGATTTTATTTTGCTTTTATATTTTTTGGACACTTATTTTACACTTTCAACTTTTGTAGTCAGAGAAACAATTTTTAATAACAAAAAGCAGGATGGATGCACTGTCCTCTCTCTGTGGCATTTGTGTGCTCTGTCCCAGCACAGGGTATCCACGGCTCCTTGTTTGCAAGCCTGGGCACCAAACTTAGGGCTCGGGAGGACCACAGAAAGAAGCAAATGGCAGGAGCTGACCTCCAGCAATCCCATCACAGAGCGGTGGGGGCAGGGAGGAGATGCTGACACTGGTGCGGTTCCAAACCTAACTGGGGAAACGTGAAATGGTTACCATCTGGAGCTGCCTGGTGACGGGAGGTGAGGCGGGAAGGTGGTCTGCAACCAGCTCCGGCATTGCCTCTCTGTGCCGCTGCCCTTCCTCCGAACTGTGACACGGGAGAAAGAACTACACCTCTCCGTGAACTCTGGGGGACCCAGCCACTCCGGCAGGGTGGCCACTGTCAAAGTGATGTTTCCAAATAATGAAATGACCCTTAGACGCTGGACCATATCTTTGCAGATCTGTCTTTATCAAGTAGAAAGAAATGAAAAGCAAATTTCCTGCTTGTGTTCTAGAGAGTGTGTGGCCTAGATGGGTGGTATTCTCCGTGGTTACCTTGGCAATCATCAGTTCTTATTCCCTCTTATATCTTCTGAAGTGCCATTTTTGGCAAAAGAGCCGGGAGAAATAGTAGATATTGAGGAAAAGGAAACAGCAGGGTTCCCACCCCCAACTCTCTCCCTCAGTGTCATGATGAAAAGCTGTAAACAGTAGAGAACTAGGATTTCTTGAGAGAAAAGAATGGTGAATGAAAACTTCTTACAAATTCTAGAATATTCTGGAGGGGATCCTGCTGATTAGAAAGTAAAACGCTACTGTGTTTACTCCAGGGTAAACTTTGGAGGCGGGCAGTGACCTGAACACAGCAGAACGTCTAGAAGGATTGGCAGTTTTATCAGAGCAAGGCTCTCTTTGCCTTTTTTGTAACTCTGTCTGCCTTTGTTTCTAGCTTCTAAACTCTTAGAAGGCAGAGATCCTATTCTGGTCATCCATTTGCTCCTTCAGCAGCTATTGTTGAGCATCTGTTATGTGAACAGCTCTGTGCTACTCGTGGAGGGGATCTGTGTATATGTGTGTGTGTATATCTGTATGTATATGAATATATTATACATACATTCATTATATGTATTATGTCAGTATATGGAAGTGGGCTGAGTGGTGGTCACCCAAAAGATAGGTCCATGTCCTAACACCTATTAGGGTGCAATTTTGAGTAATTTATGTCTCCAATGGAGATAATAGTTGTGCCTTAAAGGATTAGATGAGACAACTTATGTGAAGCACTTACATTGTCTGTTGCAAAGCAAGTCCTCAATAAATGTCAGCTGCTCTTTTTGTCCTTCTAGACTGAGTTTAAATGACCCTTCCTAGGGGAAGCCTTGCCTGACCTGAGATTGTGTCATATGTTCGCGTGTATTCCCTGTTCTTTACCTATCATAATCCTCTCTACTCTTTATTTCAAATATGTGTTTAATGCCTGTCCTCCTTGCTGAACAGTTATGTTCTATTTTTCCACGAGATCAGGCATCTTTTTGTCTGCCTGTGCACTAAGGCACACTTATACATATAATATATACATATATGCATATATTATAAACGTGCATTAATTTCCCAGGCACTCTGACTCAGGAGTCTCAGCTTTTCACCATTATACCCCATTGCTCTTTAGTATGTGGAATGACTAGGAATAGGACTGAGCCTGGCTTTCTAGGCAGAAGCAACAGGCAAGGGGCTTAGCACACTGTGCTATGTACAATAACTGACTCTTAAATGAATGATTTCATCCACGTTCACATCTTATTCTGAAAAAGGAGAACGTAGAGCAAAAGGATTGCTTTCTTTCATAAATGGTTTTAGCCTGGGCTTCTGCGGAAGCAGATGCTAAGAAGAAGACTCTAATGGAGGTGATCCCAGGGAACACAGGTAAGAGAGTGGAGAGGTGAGAGAGGGAAGAGAAGGTGGCCAGAGATGAGTTCATTATTAAGCAAGTTCCCACTGTGGGTAACTGAAGATCAGTCCTGCTGTGGATCGCTGGGAGCCAGCACGGGCACACCCTGGAGTGGAAAGCACTCCTTCTGAGAGGTGAGCGAGCTGGGCTATTTACACACCAACACCCGTTAGCGTTTTGTTGAGGCCTCTTCATGGGCGACATGAGTTCCCTTGTACTTTTGGCCAACCAAGCAGCAGCAAAGGCCTTCCAACAGAGAAACATGGGTTCACTTCCCTGGGAGGCAGTAATTTGGGCCATGGGGAGAGTACTGAGAACATCTGCTTCAAGGGATTAGAAGGATTCACTTTCTAAGGTCCCTGGTCCTGAGTCTGCACGTGGAGAAAGAGGCAGGGCATTATTTCCCAGAAATGCCAGACCCCTAAGCGAGACATATTGTCTTCCCAGCTTAAACCCAAATTCAGTCAAAAGCCCTACAGCAATGAGTGAATAAATCAGTTCCTTTCTTTTCTTTCTCCTCCTCCACATGATCAAATTGTGTTTATGATTTGAACAGTGCCTGTATTTCAGGTAGAACACTGTAGAGAAATAGAAAACCATGTTGGGGGACTAGTTAGAAAAACATAGATAAAAGGAGAGGGAACCTGTATGTGGAAGTCATCTCAGACACAATTGGCACTGGAAAATCAGGAAACAATCTTTCCTTCTTTCATTTTTTTTTATGGGGGGAGGGTGTGGGCTGCTAGTGGTGGGTGCGGTTTTGAAGCCCAGCATCTCCCTGCATATCTCAAGTCCAGTGGGAGAAGAGTCTTTGGGCCTTGTGCACCTTTTGAAAACATTTACCTTGGCCTTCACAAAACTGGGCATGAAAAATTGTGTGGAAAATTATTACCAAAGCCCCCTGAGGGAGGACATGCACATGGCAGGACTGGGGAGGGAGGGAAGTGGATCTCTCTGTTCTTCCACACTGGGGGCACAGGTCTCTTGCTCCAGGAAATAGAGCCCTAGTGAAATGAGTTGTTTGGGGCAGGCGGGAGGCAAATCTTTTCTTTACCAAGCCAAGAACCCTCAATATCTGTAGAAAGGGGGTCATTTCAGAGTTCTCAAAGGAATTTCTGGAAGAAGAGGCGTAAAAGATCTCTCTAATCCCCCGTAAGGATGAGATGAAATAAACTCCACATTTTTGGAAGTAGTAACAGAAGTGAGCAGCCTCAGAGGCTGGTCCTCAAATCAGGGAAAGGAATCCCTGGGTGGTGTTGAAGGCTGAAGTTGTCAGAACTTCAAAGTGCTACCTAGTGATGGTCTCAGCTCTGAGACTGACTGCCATTGCAGGGGAGTGGGGGTGGCAAATGGGGCATAGATGCAGGTTGCGGGGTAAGTGGAGGATTAGAGGAGCCCTCTGGAAGAATTGGGGAGCAAAGATACTGAAGCTATGCTCTCCTGGTGGCAGGAGATGATGTCCAAGACTGTCAAGTTTATATAAGTGTTTGAAAATTGGTATAAAGTGTATTCATAGAAAATTTGAGATGTAGTAAGGCCAACAGGTCAGGAAAGGATTACCACTAAAAGATGGTTTGTTACTCACAGTTCCCACGAGGAAGGGGTGTGCACATCAAGGGGGCCACATGGAGAGGCACCAGGTTTGGTTAGAAGGCACAGGAGAGAGAGGAAACTGTGGACAAGAGCCTTTATCATGGTTTCTGCAGGGAGGTACAGGCAAGGTAGGGTAAGCAGGCTTAAGACTGGCTAGTTTGAACGGTTCCAGTGGACTCCTAGCCCTGGGGTGATCAGGGCAGGTGGACAGTGGCCTGGAGTGTGGGGGCCTGATAAAGCAGGTGGTTGGGTTACGGGCTCTACAGTGGTTGGTGTGTATCTCCCAGGCAAGTCGTTCATCTCTGGGAATTAACAAACCCTGGGACACGCAGTCTCTCCATGGTCAGCAAGGCCCCAGATGTCAGAGCATCCAAATAGAGAGAATAAAAGACAGAGTTAATACCACAAGCCAACTGGGAGGTGGTGAGCACCATTTTTTTCTTTTTCTTTTTAAAACTTTCATAAAAGCTTAAAACACTTTACATTTTAAGTAGTGGCCCTGAATTAGCCACATAGATCAGCCCTAGTGCATCTACTCATGAAGAAAAGTGGCTATATTTGTCCCAGGCCTCCCTTGGGAAGGATTTTGAAATCTTTCTCTGTAGAAGGCCGCATATGCATAAGTACAAAACCTTATTCATAATAATAATAAACTTCAATGGAAACTTTTAATCATGTTTTTAAAGGCTGCTGTTTCAAAGCAATCCAGTGGAACCAAAGCCTTCATTATCTGAGAGATGTTTTTATGCAGAGTCTGTTGCTACCATACTTTGAAAGCGAATTAATGATGAGCTTGGGTAAGCTGGGTATTCAGAAAGATGTCAGGGAGAGTCCCCCATTGGAAGCGGCTTACACTGTGGTATAAAGGGGGTTCCTGTCTCATCCCCACATGAACTCTGTTTCCCCTTCTCTCTCTCTCTCTCTCGGGTTGCCCTGCCAAGAAGAAACCAGTTAAAAATTACACATAACACTGTATTTCACTATATGGCATTATTGTTACTTCCATTTGCATATTAATTTTCTAGAATCAGATGGCAGTGCAACTGTACACATAACACCAGGGACGGTGTGAAGGAGTGGGTGGTTTTCTACAGTACATGGATTCCTGGGTTTGACCGAAAATAAAGGCAATAAATACAAAGTGTTTTGAAAAAGAGAGAGCTTTAAACCTCAATAGACTTTGGTTCTTGGGCTTGTGAGAACAGTTTGGTCTCTGAATCACTGAGTGAGCTCTCAGGGAGAGCTGAGCTCTTGGAAGAAGGAGCACATGCATTTCAAAGCCAGTGTTGGCTCTGGGAGCTCAGGGTATCCTGGTGCAGTGCAGTGTCCAGAAAGTGTAGCCAACAGTTCACTCGTGTCCAAAAGTCTGATGCTTGCACTGGAAAAGTTCTCTCGGGTCATCTAGTGCAAAGCAACCCTCTTCGACTCTGGGCCCTGGCCTCTGTGCTAATCCTACCCAATTTTAGCCTGTCTGAGAGCTGCTGATACGGAGACTCAGCTCTCCGTGGACTGTGCTTCATGGGGACAGTTGGAGTTGACTTTTCTGTGATGGCTTTCTGCCACCAGCCCTGGACTTGCCATGAGCTCCCACTCCTGTCAACAGTATTTCTATAAATGCGAAGTCAACTCTAGCGTGATGTGGTAAGAGGTACAACTCAGGTCATTTGCAGAAGAAAGCATTCTCATCCTCACTTGTTCAAAGGCAGACCTTGAAGGGCTGTTCTACTCTGCTTAGGCCTTTTTAGCCAGCCCGAGGCACCCAAGTGCTTGAGGCCCGAGAAATACAGGCCGTCATCCCCTCCAGGTGTTCATGGTATCATTCTTTATGGGAACACCACCCCCCCCTTCAGAAAAATGGGCAGGTGGTAACAGGAGTTGCTAAAATTTTAATTTTGCCAATGTGAGAAAAAAATCTACGTACTCTTCCTATCATTTCACAATAAAAGTAACAACAAAAATGTGAATATTGTCCTAAGTTTTCTCATTAATCACAGTCTGGAGAAAATGTTGGCATAGATTGCTAGGCTACGTAGAAATAATTGACTCGTATTTATTGAATGTTTTCCAGGTATACCAGGCATTCTTTTAAGTCCTTATGTGTGTTATCTCTCTCTCTCTCTCTCTCTTTTTTTTCCTTTTTAAAGTTGTTTGTTTGTTCCACATGCTCTTTTGCAGTGGTGGCAATTTACCATTTCTGTCACATTGGGTCCACTGACAGGGCCTTGCCCAGGGCATTGTGTAGACAGGGATCCTGAGATTAACCAAGACTCAGCTGGAAGAGTGCCTGATTAACACTGATTAACAATGCCTGCCAGGGGAATGTCTGTGTGGCAGGGAGGAGGGAGAGGATGGGTGGGCATTTGCCACCCTGCAGTTCTCCAAAAAAACCTTCAGAGTCCTCAGTGGGCACTTAAGGCACGTGACAGTTCTTGGGATGCCTTCCTACAATTGTCTCCTGCTCCTTTCTTTAAATTCAGTGCCAGTGCTTCTCCAGCTATACTAGGCACATATGTCTCCAGGGTTCTTGTTAAAATGCAGATTCTTATTCCGTAGGTCTGAGATTCCCCATTTCTGTTACGCTCCCAGATGTTGCTGGTCCGTGGACCACACTTTGATTAGCCAGGCTGCTTACCATTGGTTCTCAGAAACTGCAGTGTGCTTTTACTTCTCAGTGAGTAATGATTGTCATTTATTATTTACAAGGTGCCAGGCCCTGTGCTAAGTATTTTACATAAATCATCTTATTTAATTCTAACAAAAACCCTCTTAGATAGATAATTGTATGATTATCCCATTTTATAAGTGAATAAAACCAGACTCAGAGGTTAAGTCGCTTGCTTACGTTTAAAGGATAGCAAGGGGCTTGAACCCAGACCTGAGGGATCACAAAGCTTACATCCTAACTCCTTGCTACTCAGCCTGGCGGGTAGCAGTATCAGCATCACCCTGGGAGCTTGTTAGCAAAACAGAGTCTCAGGTCCTCCCTGGACCGCACTGAATCAGAACCTGTATTTTATCAAGCTCCCAGGTAATTTTTATGCACATTAACGTGTAAAAAGTGCTACGCTAAAGTCATGACTTCCCAGATTTTCTCATGCTGTTTGTTTCAGAAGAGAAAGTCCTGAATCACAATTTTTACCATACCATTTCAATCAAGGATTTTTTTTAATACTCTGCATTTTTGATCCCACAAATTTTACCCAAAGGGCATTTTTACTAGGTTGCTGAGGAAATTTTTGGCTTGGCTGAAATAATCAACACAAAATAAAACTGACAATGGCTAAAGATGCAAATGGTAAAACATTATAAATGAAAACCTGCCTAACGGGTCATATAATGTCAGTTATATTGGATACTGCAGGAATTGGCTCAGGACAAAAATTAGACTTGGTTGAAATAATCAACATGAAATAAAACTGTCAACAGCTAAAATTACACATGGCAAGATACACATTTTTAAAAAAACTGATAGAAGTATCAAGTCTTCTTAAAAATTAAACCTGCAATACTGGACCTAGAAGCTTGAATTTGGTAGAAATAGGGGCCTCAAAAAGAAAACTCACAAAGGCAGTGATTATTCCTCTCAACTTACTTCTAGACAACAAGAAATCCTGATTAATGATTCAATATTAAGTTCCATGATTGCAGGAATCAGTATCTATCTTATTTACTGTATATTTCCAGTATCTAGAACAGAGCCCAGCCTGTAACAGTATCTCATTTAAAAATGTGTTGGACAAAATCTTAAAATTTACAAGGAATACAATCTGATTAAAAAATTCAGTAGAACAAAAATAAAAATGGAAAAAAATATTTTAAAAGGTTTAAACATGTGGTATAGAATTTGATCAAAGAAGTAAAACGATTTAATGGCATTTGACCCAAAGAATGCTTTTCATCTGAGAAAGATTTCATGAGAGGATGATTCATCAGTGTTGGCAAAATTTGGATAAGAAATTCATAAACATGAGCTAAAATAGGCTAGAAGGGTGAGATCATACTATCCACCTGGTCAGATGGAGGAGTCAGAAATACGAAGCAAAGCAGCTGCATGAAAACAATCTGTATTCTTTCCTTCTGGCAGCAAATCTTAATTATCCTTCAGTGCTTAACTGAAATGTAACATCTTGCATTAGGCCTTTTCTGGTCCAAAGCAGGACATATTGTCCCCACTGTTTTCACCCCTACCATTTTGACCCACGGATATGTTGGCTATCCATAGAGCCTATTGAAATTCATCAAAGTTGAAAAGAAGACTTTTGAGAACAGTGAAAGTATTTTCATAACAGAACCAGCTTCCAATATCTAAGAAGAACTGCTTACAATTTTATTACAGTTTAGCTAAGAAATAAATACAAACTATCAGACTGTTATTCAGTTCATAATATATGTTACTAAAGATAATATAGGAAATACAATGTGTTAAATGATTAACCACCTGGAAAGTCATCCCTTATTCATAATATTGAAAACAACAAAAATTCACCAAAAATAAAGAACGGGGTATAAATATTCAATTAAAACAGAACTGTTTGTAGTTGAACTATATGTGGAAGTTGGACTATTGATGGAAGAATAAAAATGTCTTTCAAAATTTAAATCTGAATAACAACTCAGAAAATGGAACAAGACAAAAGTAATCAGGAATAAAAAGTATAGGGTGATTCAGGACGCATACTTTTCAGTATGTTCCATAAAGACATAAAATATGAAAGAGTTATATCCTAAAATGTTCATTCAGAAGTTATTTATAATAGAAAAAATTAGCAAATACTGCTCAAAATGGAGAATTTGGGGAATATTAAGTAAATGATGTCACCTTCTCTTGACGGTTGATGGCTCTTTCCCAGAGCAGGAGCTCTGTGTTTATGTCTGATCATTTTTATTTGTATGGTGATGAAAATAATATTTTCCCCATCCTCCTTAACAGTTTCGCAAGCTGGCATTTTTGTGGGTGGTTGTGTGATGTCTCTGAGTGACAGAGCCCTGGAAACACAAAGGCAACTGCTACTGCTGTTTCATCTCCAGGATACCAAACACAAAAGCGGCATCAAGGGCTTGAGTCGGGGCAGTACCAAAGGATCAAACTGTAATCTTGGGGCCTGCCTAGCATGTTGGGACCTAGAAGTTGGAGGATGGAGGAATGAGAAATATAAAATACACTCCATAACCTTAAGTAAAAACTCAACATCCCGTCTTTCTTGATTCATTTATTCATTCATTCAACAAATATTTCTTGAATGCCTACTGTGCACCAGATATTATCCTAGACAATGTTCTGGCTTTAGAACACCAAATCCAGAGATGGGATGGTAAACAAAAGAGACAAAAATTCCTGCCTTCATGGAGCCTACATTCTAGTAGAGAGAGACAGTTGTGAAATGCAAATACAGTATAAATAAGTAGATTATTTACAGTATGTGAGACATTGAGAAGTGATATGGAAGAAACAAAGCAGAGAAGGGCTATAGGGAGTGCTGGGGAGTGGGGCTGTAATTTTAAATTGGTGGACAGAGAAGGATGTGATGAGGAAATGAGATCTGAGCAGACTTGAGGGAGGTAGATGAGCTAGCTGTGCAGATATCTGGGAGAATGTGTACCCAGGTGTAGGGAGGGGCTTCCTTCTAATATTTTCTAGCTTTGGACTTCATCTCTGTTCAGTCTACAGTGGTAATAACTTAAACTTTGAAAACAGTCTCTACATTAATAAATTCTTAGAATTTTGGAGAACTATTTTTTTTAAATAGTTTCTACTTTTTTTTTTAGCAGTTTGAGTTTTTAAATTTAATTTAATTTAATTTATGTATTTGGGGTTTTTTGGGCCATGCAGCATGGCATGTGCAATCTTAGTTCCCCAACCAGGGATCGAACCCTGGCCCTTGGCAGTGAGAGCACGGGGTCCTAACCACTGGACCACCAGGGAATTCCCAAGGAGGGAACTATCTTAACCTTAGTCAGAAGTTATTTGAAATCTGCAGCTTTCCCACAGGAAAAGGAGCTAGCAGGTTTTGAGGCCCCACAGACCTGCCATCAGAGTTTATATTAGTATTTCCAAAATGTGTTTTTTAGGAACTCAACCTGAGTGATAGCTGCTCAGGAAAAAAAAGTCTTATTCTTAAATTTGGGAAACACAGTATGCTCTCTTCCCAGTTTTGGAGAGTACCTTTGAAAAGCCCTGCCATAAAGAAACCTGTTGACCTTGGTTTAACCCCAAGCTTTCCTAACTTGTTCTCATGCCGTGAGCTGTTAACATCCCACAGAACAGATGCTAGCCGAGCACCGCAGCCCACACAGTAGTGTTCAGACTGGTTGCAGCCTGCCTGGTAATTGTCCTTTCCCTCCTCCATAATGTGGGCATTGTGGGATTGTCAGGCAGGTTTAGGTGATAAAATTCTCCTGCATAACCATGGGGTCCTGGACACAGAAGGCAAATACAGAACATCGTTCAGGATGAAATTGACTTGCTGGATAACTGTTACTTTGAAAGGAGTCATTGCTGGTTGGATATGTGGTCTTACAAAAGAGGTCAGTCCATGTCTTCTCAAAGATGGGCAGAAGGATATTTGGGGAAGGTAAGGCCTTCTCTCCAGCGTAGACCAACCCAGAGACATAATTTTATTGCACATCTAAACATTTGGGGCCAAGAGGCAAGGCCGTGGGGGTTTTAGGGAACAGGTTAATTCTACATAGAAATCTCACACATTATTATCTTTTGCTGTTCACTCAGCGGACCTCAGATCTGACCGTCTTACTATTACCACCCTAGTTCCCATCCTATCTGTAGCTATGGAGCAAGATCTGGGCCCTGGTTATTTTTTTTTCTCCTTTAACTTTTTTTTTGCCATCCTTTAACTGTCTTCTTTCCTCTTACTTTCTTCTGTTCTTTTGGCTGGTGTTTTTTATTTCCTATCCTTCGTTTTCCTTTTTCCTGTCAGTTCTCCCTCTTTTCCCCTCAGCCACAGTGTCACTCTCCACCCATGTAGACCATGCATGACCCACCACTCTGCTGCTGGCTTCATGGGGTCTGTCTTCTCTCCCTGCCTCCATCTGGTCCTTTTATTTCAGGCCTTTGGCCCAGGGCATCAGAACTTTATTTCTTCGATGCATCTTTTTTCATAGCTACCTAAGTCACACCCACATTTGTAAAGCAATTCTCTTTGACATTGTTTCCATTTTTGGTAATACATAGGATACAAATTCACGTTATAACAAAATCTCCTGTCCGGGAATGTGAGATAGACTTTCAAAGTCACCACATTCATCAGTCCTAGGGATTCATTCAATCACTCATTCATTCATTCATTCACTGAGCAATGTTTATGTGTGAGGCACTGAGGGTAGGGAGATAGAAGACACAGTGCTTCTGTGAAGGAGTTGATGGGCCAGTTGAGAGATATAGGGAAGAAAACAATCTCGATAGATTTCAGCAAGTGCTCTACTAGGGATCAAGAAAGAATGCAATTGGAGGACTACCCATAACTACCCATAACCTAGCCCAGGGAAAGCTTCCCAGTCTCAAGGGTAACCAGTCCTTCACACTGTAACAAGAGGTAGAGGAGCAGTATAAGTTTGATCACTCAATTGAAAACTGAATTTTGGAAAACTTTTATCTTCCATTCTCACTATGAGAGCTTCTCAATACTTCAAAAACTTCCCTAATTAGATCAGTGGTATTATTAACAGATGAAATTTAAAAAAAATACTGTATACTCCGTAGTTTCAAACCATAGTACAAAGCTTCAGTAATCAAAACAGGTTGGTACCAACACAAAAACAGACAAATAGATCAATGGGACAGAATAGAAAGCCCAGAAATAAACCCACATTTATGGTCAGTTGATCTATGACAAAGGAGGCAAGAATGTCCAGTGGAGAAAAGACAGTCTTCTCAGTAAATGATGTTGGAAAAAACTGGACAGCTACCTGCAAAAGAAAAAAACTGGACCACTTTCTCACACCATATACAAAAATAAACTCAAAATGGATTAAAGACCTAAATGTAAGACGTGAAACCATAAAACTTCTAGAAGAGGATATAGGCAGTAAGCTTTTTGACATAGGTCTCAGCAATTAAAAAAAAAAAATGTCTCCTCAGGCAAGTGCATTAACAACAAAAATAAACAAATGGGGCTTTTGCAAACTGAAAAGCTTTTGCACAGCAAAGGAAACCATCAACAAAACAAAAAGGCAACCTACTGAATGGCAGAAGATATTTGCAAATGATTTATCTGATAAGGGGTGATATCTAAATTATATAAAGAACTCATACAAGTCAATATCAAAACACCAAATATCCTGATTAAAAAATAGGCAGAGGACCTGAATAGACATTTTTTTCAAATAAGACATACAGACTCATGAAAAGATGCTCAACAGCATTAATCATCAGGGAAAGGCATATGAGAACCACAGTGAGATACCACCTCACACCTGTCAGAATGGCTTTCATCAAAAAGACAAGAAACAACAAGTGTTGGTGAGGATATGGAGAAAAAGGATCCCTAATGCACTATTGGTAGGAACGTAAGTTGGTACAGCCACTGGGGAAAACAGTCTGAAAGCTCCTCAAAAAACTAAAGATAGAACTACCATATGATCCAGCAATTTCACTTCTGAGTATTAATCTGAAGAAAATGAAAACACTAATTCAAAAAGATATATGTCCTCCTATGTTCATTGCAGCACAACTTACAATAGCCAAGATATGTAAGTAATCTAAGTGCCCATCAATAGATAAATGAATAAAGAAGACACAGTATATACATACAATTGAATATTACTCAGCCATAAAAAAGAATGAAATCTTGCCATTGCAGCAACATGGATGGACCTAGAGGGTATGCTAAGTAAAATAAGTCAGATAGAAAAGGACAAATACTGGATAATTTCACTTGTATGTGGAATCTAAAAAACAAAACAAACAAAATAGAAACAGATTCATACATACAGAGAACAAAATGGTGGTTGCCAGAGAGGAGGGGAGTAGGGGGATAAATGAAATAGGTTAAGGGAATTGAGAGTACAAACTTCCAGCTACAAAATAAATGTTATGGGAATGTTATGTACAGTACAGGGAATATACTCAATAACATGGTAATACTCTGTATGGTGACAGATGATATCTAGACTTATCATGGTGATCTTTCTGTGATGTATAAAAATATTGAATCACTATGTTATACACCTGAAATTAATATAGTATTATATGTCAATTATAATTCAATTTAAAATAAAGTATGTAAATTCAAAAAATTAAAAATACTGTATAATGAAAAGTGTTAACATTTGGACAATCTGCATGTCAGTGTAGTATTTTCCAACGAATTAAGTTACAAAAACATGCAGGATAAAAGATATTCTTAGAATGCAAGATAAGCAATGGATTTAATGTAACAGACTATTAAATGTTCAATTACATGATATCAAATTCTGCACTGCAACTAGGCTTTGAGAAAGTAATACTTGTCAAGATTTTATGTACTATCCAATAAAAATATCTAAAATTATCTGGCAATACTATAAAATATTTCTTGCTTTTCCAGCTACATAATTGTGTGAGGCTGGATTATTTTTAGATATTTCAACCAAAACAACATATTGCAGTGTACTGAATACAGAGGAGAGAATCCAGCTGTCTTTATTAGCCAGACATGAAAGAAATTTGCAAATATGTAAAACAACCCTACTATTCTCTCATTTTTTGGTTTTAGTAAATGTAACTATTTTTCATAAAATATTTATGTTAGCATGTAATTTTTATTTAAAAATTAAGTAATTAATATTTAAAATTTTTCTTAGTTTCAGTTTCTAATATTGTAAATATTCCTAGCTGTAACTCATATAAACTACAGCTCTTTGGTGTCCTCAATAATTTTTAAGAATGTAAAGAGGCCCTGGGACCAACTAATTTGAGAATCACTGGACTAAATAATCCTTTTTTAAGCTCCCAAGAAGTCAAACTCCTGGTTTGAGACCTGTGGATTACAATGCACTGAAGGCAGCTCAGAAGACCCTCTCTACTCTGGGTTCATCTCTAAACTTGGAGAACAGCGAATTTGATTTTTGCCAATAAAAGTCTTTTTAGTAAGTCTCCTTTATTACTTTCATGGACTTACATGAGGGCTCTGCTTCTGTTGTCAAGTATAGAGTTTTTGAATTGTCATATCACTGTCCAATCCCAATTGAATACAGTTTTCTCTCTTTGACAAAGCCTTATGCATCCCTGCGACGTTGTTCTTCCCTTATGGCTGTACAGATATTTATTGAGTGTCTCCTACGTGCAAAGCACTTTTCTAGGCAGTAAGGAGACAGTATAATGAAGAAGATGCTATCCTGTTCTTGTGGAGTTGATAGTTCAGTCAGAAACTATAACGTGTAGTATAGTCGTCCCTTGGTATCTGCAGGGGATTAGTTGCAGGAAACCCTGTGGATACCAAAATCCGCGGATGCTCAAATCCTTTATATAAAATGGTTTAGTATTTCTTTATAACTTACACACATCCTCCAGTAGACTTTAAATCATCACTAGATTACATATAATATCTAATACAATGTAAATGCTATGTAAATAGTTGCCAGCATGGCGCGAATTTGGTTTGCTTTTTGGAACTTTCTGGAATTCTTTTTTCCAGGATATTGTACATGTGTCATTGGTTGAATCCATGGATGTGGCACCCGCAGATGCGGAGGACTGACTGTATTTAATCCAACACTTACTCTGTATCAGGTTCTGTGCATTTTACGTGTGGTATTTCCATTTCATTATCACAACAAGTCTCTGAGGTTAGTGCTAGTACCTCCATTTTTACGTAGAAGGAAAAATGCAGAGAGAAGTTAAGAAACTCGTCCACATTCACTGTAGAGCATAATCTTGGTAACCCCACCAAGATTCTTTCTGGTCATCTTCACCAGTGCTGTGCATCCATCCCTAAGTTTGGTGTGTCTGGCTGCTAATTGCTTGTAGTTACAAAATTCTTCAGAGGATTGCCTACGGACTACCATAGCTGCCCCGCCTCCCCAGTTGCCCAGGAGTTTGCTATTGAACCTCCACGCATGAGCTGATGACTAAGTGACGCTCAGGTACAGAAGCCCAGTTTCTTTTACCTCTGGATAAACTCTGGGGTGCAATTCATACTTCAGAGATTTCCAGGAATCAGGCTGAGGCTTGTCTTCAACTGAAATCAGACCTTTGCTTAGCTGCTTCTTTCCTAGTCTGCTTCTCAAACTTTTACCATTTTTTCCTGGGAGTTCTATGTTAATAAATCACTTGAACTTGAATCTTTGGCTCAGGGTCTGCTTCTGGCAGAAGCTGACTGAAGCCAGTTATCCCACCTAAGTGGCAGAAATCAGGATTTGAACCCAAGGCCGATTGACTCAAGCATGCATACTTTTAACCAGCATGTGTTCCCAGTTTATTGATGTGGGCTTGTTGGCAAGTTGGTCTACCCAGATGTTAGTTCTATGTAACCACATTTCTTATTCTGCCACACACAAGGGTGGTTCTTTTTATCCTGAGGATATGTGGTCTTTACTCTCTCGATAAAAACCCTGCACAGAGGAGAAAGTCACAGTCAGCTAGGTTGTCAAGCTTATTTAAAACTAGATAAGTGAAAACAAGAATATATAGGCACACGCTAGCTTCCTCCCCTCCCCAACCTAAGTAAAAATAAAGGAAATAGCGACAAACTCTTCTTTTCTGCCACCATCACAGTAACAGACAAGCAAATGGAGAAATAGTGGGTTGGCTATAACATTCCATGGGCTCCTTGCAGAGGATCAGCAGCAACGGCCAAGGTGTCATGAGCTGTCACCACCTCCAGAGAGAAGCAGCAGCAGCCTGGCCTGTGTGTGGCAGTCACACCCTCCTGGTCACCATGCTGAGCTCTGCCTTCTGTTCTGAGTGCTGGAGCTGCTACTCCCCAGCGCCCTCCCCACGCCTTGATCCAGTTCCCTGAAACTCGTGTCAGGGTGACTGCAATTACCCATGCGTTGCCTTTACAGAAAACACTCTGGTCTCGACTGCTGGTTGCCCCCCTGTGTTGTGGGGTCCTTGAGTTTGTCTGGTGTTAAAATTCACAGGCGGCAAAGGGACATGTATCCTCAAAGCAGCCTTAATATCAAAGACATTTCTGTGAAAAGGGGCGCTTCTCCATTACTACAGAACTGTTTGTGTTTTTTTAATTAACAAGGGATAAGGTGGTGCACAGGGGAATTTTGGCTTGGAGTTTCAGTATTTAAATATGTATGTTAAGTGGGAGTCTGGAAGGGCCTTAGATGAATCCAGTTCTTGTGACCTCTGGGGCTAGGGTGTGGGTGTAGGTGGCTAGTTTAAGTTCTAACTTTGGAAGGAGCCACTCGGTTGACGTTTGGGGCCCTGGGCTCAGGTCATAGCTGCAGGCTTGGAGTATTTCCCTGAGCTATGCTCAGTGGAAAAGTTGACAGTCCCTCCTTTGACATGGCTTGGCACCTATGTTCATCCCTCTATTTTACCTTTCCTTCTCTCTACCTCAAAAAATAGCATCTTATATCTTACTTTAAACTTTGCATACAGACTTTAAGACAGTCTATTTTTCAATTTAAGGAAGAATAAGCCCCAATGAGAACCTTGTCGAGGGCCAGGTTAGGTGCAGGGAACTGCTTGGTGACCCCTGCTCCTTTCAGATTAGGCTGAATACAGTACTTTTCCTCCTCCTCTCTGCTAGCATAGCAGGTCTATTGAGTTTCAAAACAAGCATATTTGTAGAAATGCAATAAATTTTGTACCTCTGCTCTGGGTAGTTTTCTATAGCAGATACTGGCACAAAAGAGGGGAGGGGCCCACCAAGAACTACTAAGATCACCAGTGAAGGTAGAGTAGCAGGCGACGCTGTGACAACTTCCCTTTTTGTTTTCTTCCTCACTCTATGTCCTCTCTTTCTCCAGTCTGAAGATACAGATTTGAAAGTTCCTTGGGGTGGGGATGACTAATGATCAGTCTGATCCTGGGAGAAACTAGACTCTGTCACCACCTTCAGCAGAGAACCCCAGTAAGATTTCATAAATGTCCCCTCTAATGTATGCAACTGAGAAATAGTTACATCATTTCTTTATTGATTGATTGGAGTATGTGAAGTCTTTCAGAAGAGATGCTTCCTTTCATTGTGGCATCACTGTGATCTGTAATAGATGGAGTTCAGGCCTGACTTTGTCTCCTTTCCCTCCTTCCATTTCGTTTCCATCTACTTGAGGGAAGAGTCTCTTGAACAAAATGTGTGTTATGATTTTAACACCTTCTTAGGGCCCAGGACACCTCTCTCCCGGGCATGGTGGATGCATGTTTACATAATGAAACCTAAAGAAATAGACAATGGGAAACTCTTCTGGCTTAAAATGCAGCTTAGGGTTTGCATTACCCATAAAATACTAACTACCTCCAGAAGGTGGATTTGCATCTCAGCTCAGAGAATATGCACACAGGTGAAGACTGGGCAAAATTGAGCGCTGGGAAAATTTGGTTTGCCTCCCACAGCTCCTCCACTTCCCAGCAAGTGTCCTGTTCCCTTCCGTCTCCTCGTTTCCCTCTATTTCTTCCCGCTGCCTGCAAACCCAAAGATTCTGGTATTAGGTATAGTTGGATTTGCAGCTCAGTGTCAATGAATTTAGTTCAATGTATTAATTTCCTTCTGCCATTTGTCTTATCTTTAATTAGGGGAGGAAAGTTTCTGCCCTTTTAAAGGCATTGTGGGGGAACCTAGAAGGGTATTGAGGACTCAGAAAGGAAACTTCTCCAGGAACCAAGAGAAACACCATCTGAAAATGCCTCAGTTAACAAAACTGAGTTTAGGACATCTGCTTTTGGCCCATTCTCATTAACCACCATGTCCCTGGAGACTAGTTTTCCTCCTAATATGGTGAAATATGCCAAAAGCAAGTAAATTCTCCTGTGGGATTTAAAGGATTTAACTGAATCACATGGAAAGTTACCAGATCTTCTGAGTGATTTATGTGTTGGAGGCATGGTTCTTTTTGGATGAACTTCTTGCTGTATCACAAGAAAAAGAAAGTAAAATATTCAATATATACTCACCAAGTGGTTCCAAGGGCCTTGTCTTGAAAAAAAGACATAGTTTGTTCTAAAAGTTAGTTTAGAAATGTATAAAAAGAAGTCACATTTTTATATTGAGTTATCACACTGCCATTTTTTTTCCAACAGTACTATAGATAAAGTCACTTTTCTTGTTAGTGCATTATTTAATTGCTCATGAGTTTTAAAAAGGTGTGTATGTGTGGTCTTAATCTAAGTGTTAACACATTGGATGAAAATGTGAAGTCTCTCAAATTTATACCAAACACTTAAAACACATGAGAAAAATTTTAGAAGCTGAAAACCACATGGGGATGCTGGGTCCCAGACACATGCCCTTGTTCCTTCAAAAATCTACAGCATCTCTTAAAAGTTGAAGCTCAGTTGCACTTAAAAAGGGATCATTTCAATTCCCAGCCCTATTTTAAAATGGAAGAGCAGAAATGAATTCTACTATGTTCTGTTCACATCTCAGTGACCCTAGGAAAGTCTGCAGAAAGTACACTTCTCAATCAAACATTTAGTTACCATATACTTCAAAGACCCCAGGTAGTGTGTGATATTTTTCAGCAACTGCAGCAAAATATATTGCTAGAGAATCAGGAAAAAATATACCACTTAAGTCTTTTTTTTCCAAAGGCATCTTTAGCTGGAGAGGCAAAAATTATCAAAGAATCTTACATGATAATTAAAAAAAGAATGATTTGTTTTTGCAAAAAATAGAATTGGGAGGGCGCTCCAAATGGAATTCGAGTGATTGTGGTGTACTCTGCATGCCAGTGTGTGCCTCACATTTCAGATGCTTTTGGGAATGTTGTAGGGTCACTTCGGATGTGTCTCCTCTCTACGCTCTATCTAACAAAAGTTTCTGTTCAGTAGTGTCCTTCACACTATCTGAAAACCAGCAGTGGTCCTAGGAGGGAAATTGGGTGCCTTTTTAAAGTAAGTGAAAGGACTTCCATGGTGGGACAGTCGTTAAGAATCTGTCTGCCAATGCAGGGGACACAGGTTCAACCCCTGGGCTGGGAAGATCCCTCATGCCGCAGAGCAGCTAAGCCCGTGTGTCACAACTACTGAGCCTGTGCCCTAGAGCCCACAAGTCACAACTATTGAGCCCTCATGCTGCAACTACTGAAGCCTGCGCGCCTAGAGCCCATGCTCCACAACAAGAGAAGCCACCGCAATGAGAAGCCCACACACCACAACGAAGAGTAGCTTCTGCTCGCCACAACTAGAGAAAGCCTTTGCACAGCAACAGAGACCGAACACACCAATAAATAAATAAATTTATAATAAAATAAAATAAAGTAAGTGACAAATCTTGGTTTAGAAATGCAGTTTGTAAAATACAATTGACCTTTGGAACAAGATAGGGGTTAGGAGCGTTGACCCTCTGCCCTGTTGAAAATTCAAGTGTAATTTATAGCCAGCACTCAGTATATATGTGGTTCCTCTATGCACATATGTGGTTCCTATATCCATCCATATGGTTCCATATCCACGGATTCAACCAACTGCAGATTGCGTAGTGCTGTAGCATTTACTATTGGAAAAAAATCCTTGCATAAGTGGACTCATGCAGTTCAGACCCATGCAGTTCAATCTCGTGATGTTCAAGGGTCGACTGTATTAGGTTTAGAGATCATTTTGAAAACTGATTCAAGACAAAGAAAAGGGAACATGTGTCATATACACGTCATGTTCTGTTCCAGGGTTCCAAAGGCTCTAGAACATCTTCATTGGAGAAGTTTCATTTAAAAAATGTCTATGATAGACAGGAGGAAAAAAATAGGATTCTGATCTTGGGCAGAGATATAACTCCGTTTACTAGTGACCAATGAATCCAACCCATGAGAATAACCTTTGCCCTCGCTTTTAAGTGGTTTGTAAACAGGAACCATAGGAAGTGGCACTGCTAGGAACTTTTCAGAGCTGGAAACAGGACCTAGTTGGCTCCAAAAACAAATAGACATAATATACACCAAATTCAAGTTTTAAATACTATTCAAGCTAGAGAGGCAAAGGAGGAGATGCTGATTATTTGGGAGAGGGGGTGGGGAGAGAAATGGGAAGGGAAGACCAGATGTTCAATTTTCAGCATCAATGTTTCTGAAGCCAAGAATATATTGCTGACCCAGGCGTGATAAAATGTGCAGGGATTTCCAGCAACCCACAGTCAGCTGACATGTTTAAGGAGAAAAACAACAATTTAAAAATAATAAAGTTAGGCTGTAAATATAATTTTCTTATCTGGGATTCTGGTTATTTATACCTCAGAATGAATAGCTGCATACGGATCTTATTGTTTCTCATTGGAACAAGCTTCAAGGCCAGAGAATGCCTTGACTTCATGAGGTTATCAAAAGAAAATGTTGTCTTTTTGCGTGATAGACTGACATGGATTTTATTCAATAGCCAATCTGACATTTATGAAGATGCTCTCAATTATATCAAAAACAAACAGAAATTTTCATCTTATTGCTGGATATGTGGCAGTAATGTTCTCCTTCCAAAAGCTGATGGAAATTAATCTTTTTGCTTTTCACTTGAGCCATTTGACAAGTTCGATGTTGCTGTTAGAATAAAATGCTTTACCAATAACACTGAGTGAGCTGTGCGTTGCCTTCATAATCTGCCATTTTGTAGGTTTGGCTGTCTAATGATATGATTTAAAAGTTTACACTCTGTCCACTTTCAATTACCAAACTGAAGAAAAATGGCTTTTATAAGAACATGCATCCAATTGAAACTTTGCAAGATTGGAATCATTTAATTTTTGGAAGTTGTGTTCTATCCAAAAGCCTTCTGTGGTTTGTGTACCCCAAGAATGATTTTCTCTCCAAGCATGTTTGAATAAAGCAATGGATAAAAGTATGTCCTGTGTTTCCAAGAAACCTAATCTGGTCCAGGGGTGGGAGTCTATGATCTTCTCTTCCACTATCCTTTATAATACAGGCTGGTAGGAAGTTTGTATGAAAGCGTGTCTACATGAAGAAAATTTCATTGCATTAACCAAGTCTCACAACAGAAGTTGTCAATGTTATGTCAGGTTTAAAAAATTACATCCCGAATAAGTGTATTTTCTTTTTATCAAAATATAGTTTATGTTCTTCAATAACAGAGAGAGAGAGTAGATTATTTTCAGCAGAAGTAATCCTGCCGTTCTTTCTTTTTTCCTCGACTCAAGATAGACAAAAATATTTTTACTATTTTCTTAGAAAGAATGACCTCAATATCAACTGTCTTTTTCCAGATAAAACTTTGGCAACCTCAATAAATACATGATATCTTTGTGTTGCATCTTGTTGTTGGTTTAAACCTTTTACAATCCAAAAACATCCCAACTTCTAAGGCTTAGGCCTATTTTTTCCTGCACCTTAACCTGTCCTGCCTTTCCTCCAGATAAACATAAGTCTTATCTGATAAGCTAAACAAAAAGATCAGTGATCATATGGAACTTATAAATTTCAACATAGACTTCAAGATAATAAATACGTGTGTTAATTTTGTTCTATATCCTAAACTGAGCTAGTTACTGATTGAAGCTACCTAACTAGGGGTGTTCGGTAAGCATTTGAAAAACCCTAACCAAGAGTCTCCAAGAAGTTAACACAAGGTGTGGTGGGCATCCGCCCACTATTCTCTCCCTTGTACAAACCCCTTTGAATGTGGGCAGGATGAAGCAACTGGCTTTAGCAAAAAAGATGAGCTGTCACTTCCAAGATTAGCTTATGAAAGACTGTGACTTCCATTTTTGCTGGCATTGTCTATCTTGTCTTTTAGGCTTGCTGGCTTTGATGAAGCTACTGTCATGTTGGAGAGGCATATGTGACAAGTAATTGAGGGAGGTCTCCAGACAGAGAGAAACTGAGATTCTCAGTCTAAGACCCCACAAAGAACAGAATCCTGCCCATACCACCTGAGTGAGCTGGGAAGCTGATCTCTCCTAGTTTGAATTGTGAGATGACTCTGGACCCAGCAGACACCTTGATTGCACCTTGTGAAAGGGCCTGAAGCAGAGTACCCCACTAAGCTGTGTCTGGATCCCTGGCCCACCAAAACTTGGAGCTACTCAATGTTGTTTGAAGCCATTAAGTTTTGGGGTAATTTGTTATGCAGCAATAGATAACTAATACACAAGAGCTACAAGAATCATGTTTTATTCTATACTAGCTGATCTAACTCTATACTTAGAATAGGTACATTATATGGTGTGTAGATTATACCCCAATAAAGCTATTTAAAATGTATACTAGAGCATTCATTAGATAGCACAAATAGTATGAAACACATATACATATATTTGTGAAAGTATATGGTGGTGTACAAAGTATATGAGTTGGCTAGAAATAATGTTCAGTACAGTTCTTATGCCTTTACATATGAGAAGCATAAGAACACAGTAAACCCAGGGCCCAGTACTCTTCTAAATGGTACCCCAGGCCTAGGAGTCTCATTCAGCCCTGGATTCGGCCATCACATGGAGGAATTATTGTGGCTTGACTTGAGCCATGTTAGCTAAGATCTATAGTTGGAACACTGTGGCCTTTGTCTTGAGTAAAACCTTCAAGCAAGCTGCTTGTCAAGGAGTCTGAAGGGTGGAGCTGGTATTTCCCTGAGCTTATAGGAGCAGATTCCAAGATGTTTTCATTCCTTTATGTTAATAGTTGCTTGTTTATGAGACAGAATTTGGTCAGATAACTTGCTTTCATTGTAACACACTATGTGCTGCTGAGGACACGAGAAATCTGTAGCTCTCACCTTTTTCTAACAGAGGCTAAAGAAATCAACCAGAGGGAGCAGAATGGTTGTGAATGACCAGCTTGACTCGGGCCATTCTGCAGAAGTGCTGATGTGCCAAAAGCCTAATGCTTCTGACGGCTTGCGTCCCCTGGCATTCTTCTCTGTTATGGCAAATAATTGGTTAAAATGGCCCCTCAGCCAAGACATCAGTTAATTAACCATCAGTTAAGCAACCTTAGAGAAACAATGGTAGCAGTCATTCTCTCTGGAAAACCTTCCATGGTGTCCTATTTTCCAAGAATTAAGTCCAACTCCTTTGTCTGGAATATAAGCTCTGATGACTTTTGTTTTCTGCCCTGTATCAAACACCAAATGGGACAACATCTGAACAGTGGGCAGTTCTTGTACTTTCCTGCTTCCCTGTCTTTGCTCATTTAATTCCATCCATATGGCTGATATTCCCACATGTTAGCTTTGGATAAACAGTGTTCATTATATCTCAGGTCCTTGGGTACAAAGATAAGTGAGAAACGCCCATAAGAAGCTTATTGTTTAGTGTGTGAGTTATATCAATAAGCAGTTTGAGGATGACTTGGTGAGTCATGATAGGTTTCTTTTGGTAGATTAAATATGAATACCAAGTCTTCGTGGCTCCTCCTATTAAAAAGTGGATTCTTTTTCCCCACCTCTTGAGCCAGGGCTGAACTTGTGTCCTGCTTTGACCTATGGAATGCAATGACGTTGTGTCATTTCTGAGCCTTGGCCTCTAGAGATCTTGCAAGCATCTGTGTTCTCTCTTGGAGGCTGGCTGCCATGGAAAGAAGCCCAGTGGAGACTCCGGGAGAATGAGGGGCCACGTGGAGGGAAACTGAGGAGCCTCAGCTGATGACAGTGCTGTATTAATCATGCTTTTTGTTTTCTATATCTTACAAATTTTGACTTCTTGGGGAGCTTTCAGACCTAGGGACTGACTGCCCATCCCAAAGCTGGCTAATTCTTGGAGGTGGTGGTCAGCTTGCCTGGAGTGTTCAGACTGCTCCATCCAGTGCCCAGCCCCCACCCACCTCCTTATCTACCTCATTCCCCTGCCTTAAATCTACCCAGGACCAGCTACCAGGCAGCTAGGGACAACCCTTATGTCCCAAAGTCTGTAGAAATCATTCAAATTAGCCAATCCTAAACTGTTTACCCCACCCTGCTTTGCCTTTTCCATGAAAACCCTAAGAAAGTCCCTGGCCCCAGCTTTCCCCTTGCTCCTGCTCCTCCTCCTGCCTCCAGTCCCAAACCTGGTACTTTCCCATGTAGCCCTGCATGGCGTGATGTATCCTCGTCTCTTGGGAAATGTAAGTAATGAACATCTTCTTTCAATGGCATAATCCTCTTTATGCCGTCACTCAGTCACCACCCTGAATTAAAATCTTGAGGGTACAAATTTGATGTCCATATTGTCTCCAGCTCAAGAGAGGTGTCCTGAGCAGTGTAAATCAAAGAGACCATGGCCCTTCCTTGGCATCTACATTTATTTAAGAGATGGCACAAGATTGAGTTGACCTAGTCATACAAGCAGGAATGATTTGCATCCCTTGTTGGGGAAAAAGCATTCTTTTCTTTTTTCTTTCTTTCTCCTGCTAGGTGTGAACCAGGAATTGTGTGAACATTCACTGCTATAGGCAGCCATCTTATAACCAAGAGGCAAAACAGCTGTGGGACAGAGACTCTACTGAGAGTCAGAAGAGCAGAGGGCTTAGAGCCTGACCTCTACTCAGTGTTCAGTGTGTGTGATCTGAGCAGTAGCCTGTGTTCTGTTGAGTTGGAGAGGAACCCTCATTTGAATCTGAACCAAAAGGACTCTGGAGCATTGGCCAGTGAGGATTGGAAAGGCTACTCTATTTCCCGTATATAGTGTAAGGAAAGTGCAGTTTTATCATGTGACCGGCCTTAAATGATTGTTCCCCTTAAAACCAAAACTCAAGTACAATTGGGACATTGGCCTCCATACTCATTGCCTGTAGTCATAATTCATTTCTATCAAAAATACTCTTTTCTGCCAAATTGTTGAAATTACAATCTTCAAGAGTCTGGCAAAGAAGTATTTTCCCAACAGAGATAGCATTTTTACTGTGAATTTTGCCAATGATATTATAAAACAACAACAGTCAAAATCTTGCTTCTGGTAAGAGTATCCTTTAAGTATCTGCTAGCACCACCGCAAGGTGACACTTCCAATTCAAACCGTCTTTGGGGGCTGTGATAACAGAATTGGAAATTTTTGCTGTTGGCTAACACTTAGCATATTAGATTTAAGCTTCCAAGCATTCCTCTGAATACAGTTTTGCCAAAATGCAAGCATGCAGGCACGCGCACACACACACTTTTTTTTTTTTTTTGAGAAAACAACCCCCTAAAAAAGCACATGAAGGAGGAAGAAGCACACTCTGACAAAACATGAAGTCTTGCTTTCTTCTAGCCTCTTAAAAGGAACAATCTCGTTTTAAGATGTGGGATGAGAACAGGGAGTTCATCCAAAGTGATGCCCACTTTTTTGCTGGAGTTTTGAAATACGGAGGCTAATATTTAAAGTTTGGAAAAATGGCTAAAAGTGCCTGCTTTGAGTCACAGGGCTGATTCTTGCATGATTTTGATGATGATCTGTTTCATCTCCTAACAAGACCTTTTTCAGCCTTTCCATTTGGGCAGGTTTTGGTGCTCCCCAGCCAAATCCAGGAAAATCACCATAGTCAAATGCCAGCCTGGGTTCTGCACTAGAATCTAGTCCCTCTGAGATGGTTCAGCACCTGAGAAATCCAAGTCCCAGTTAGGGTTAAACGTAAAATCCTGTCTGTTGGTACAATTTATTAAAAGACGATTTGCCTATAATAGCTACTTAATGTGTCTGCAGTATATTTTCACCATAGACAAAATCAATAGGAACAATCAATAAAAAGAATGATCACAATTTCCTGACAACTTCATGGTGGCAGCAGCTGGGAAGCCGTGGCAGAGGGGTGGGCTGCTTTGCCAGGCTGCACTTGGGGTGGGGTTGTCTCCCAGACACTGGCTGGCAGTCTAGACTGGTTATCTCCTAGTGCCAGCCTTGTGGCCCCCAAGAGAGCTGGAGAGCTGCCCCCAGTCTCCTCCCTGTTTTATCCAGTAGACCATCACCTTGAACCCCTCCTAATTTCCACCCTGGCTCCCAGCCCTCCCCTGGGTGGAGACGGGATGGGGTGAGGCCCTGAATCTGGACTGTTGTGATTTTCATTCTTGTTAATTCCAACCAGGAAACTTTTAAGAACAAGGGTATCTAATCGCTAATTCAAGCGGAGGGAGTTTACTCTGTGCAGTTATAGCAGAACAGACATATTCTTTCATTCCTGAGTTCTCCTTATTGTTTGTTTGTCTTCACCTATTTTATCCAAGCACAAAAGAGTTGCGCTATCTTACAATATAATATAAATGAAATAGGAAGTCAAGGCCCTGAACCAGGGCATACAGGACTATTTAGTGACTATAACTGAGTTGCACAAAAGGCATGAAGAAAAAAACAAAAAAATGAAAACAAAAAACCCCGCAACCAAAACCCTAAAAAGACTTGCTACAGGTTCCTGACTAAGAGGAAAAACAGACTTGTTCCTCAACCACGCCCGCCTTCTTTGTCTCTGCTCACTAAGCCAAGTTTATTCAGTAGTAAAGATGTCCAGGTGTCAAGGAAAGTCACCCTTTTCCGAAGTCCCGCAGGAAGCCTGTCGTGGATTTCCGTTTCCACTTGCTTGGGGGCCCTAACCTCAGCCCCTTTGCAGAACAGGTGGTGATGTTCAGACCAATGACGTGTAAGGGGAAGTCTCCCAAGATAACAGGACAGAAACTCCTCTGGGTAGAGCCTATTGCAGTTACTCTTTCCATCTTCTTGTGACCTTAGCGTGAAAGCTTGATGGACTGTGTTTCTGCTACCATCTTGCCACCTTGGAGCTTGGAGGAAAGGTCAGCAGAAGTGCAAAGTTGCCGAACCAGACCCTGTGGATATCCGTCTCCAGATTTCTGGTTATGTGAGAGAATCAAATACTTTCATTATTTAAGACAATATTGGGAATTCTGTTTGTTGCAGCTGACCATATCCTACTGATACAGATAGGTTCTGTCATTATCTCTAGTGTACAGGTGGGGACAGTTGAGGCTTCCCATGGTGACACATTAGTAAGTAGCAGTGCTTGGGCTGGAATCCTCCTTTTTCTGACTCCAGAGGCAGAATATTTACTCGCCCTCATGGTAACTCTCTAACTTCACCTGGGGTCCTTATCAAAAACGCATATTGCTGTGCTTCACTCCAAAAGGTTCCCTTCAGTAACCCTGGTGTGGGGTCACAGGTGTCTCCACTCTAAGCAAGCAATGCAGATGGTTCTGATGAAAGGGCTTCTTGAATCCTAGTTTAAGACTCACTGCCTGTTATCTAACCCCTCAATCAAGTTCATTTCTTTCCAAAGCCCACTCTTCCTCCTACCAATTTGGGCTGACCTCACTATAGCACCCAAACCTCCCCTCCTACGCCTCACCCTCAGCACAAGAGTAAATTCAGGCACAGGTCTACCTTTGCATGAAAACATCAGTCCCAATTCTTTGGGATCTGAAGCTGAAAAGTGAGAACAATTAGGAAGAGGGAGACAGTCTCTTCTCTTCTTAAACAGTATTTTCTCATTTGTCAACTGGACATCCTGGTGGTCACAGATTGAAACAAGCAGCTCTAAGCCTTTCTTAGTCCACCAGCCAGCCAGCTCATTACTTGGATGTCAACTCCTTGAATAATAGAGAAGCGAAATCATCACACGTCTTTTGGGGGAACATATAGGGAAGGAGTGGGGAGAGTAATGCACACATTCGTTTTTGTCTCAAAAGAAACCCACGTGGTCCACTGTTATTCACAGATTAGTCCCTGGCTTCGCCTGAGAAACACAGTCCAAACTCAATATTGTAGGAAGCTGTGAACCCAAACTTTTGAATTTTTCTCAAGAATTTCATTTTTAATAAAAAAAAAATTACCAAGCCCATGTGTCCCATAAAAATAAATGAACATTTTCGTCTCGAACCAATAACGCACATGACAGTTGGAACCCACATAATGCTCTCTCTGTAGCCCATCCAGGCCATGCAAGTTCTTGGAGAGTCAACCATTTTATGTTTTGCAGATGGGGGAAACTGAGGCAGCACCAGGTCCGTGTCCCCGAGTGTGGCTGTCAGAAAGTTGCCTGTCAACTGCTCTATTTTGGAAAAGCAGCTCTCTGAAGGGTTGGAGAAAAGCCCAGATTCTGTAGCATGGCAAGTCCCAGCCTAGCCAGCAAGTTCAGCTACATTTCCAGCTGAGTTCTTCCTGCACCCAGCAACCAGTTGCAGAGCACCCTGTTCATCAAGGTTCATGCTGCGCTTTCTTGCTGAAATACTCTCCTGCTCCTTCCCACACAGCAAACACCCACTTACCCATTGCTCACCCATCACCAGAAGCTGCTGGTCCAGTGTGTGGCTGCACTGCTAGGCTCCACCTCAGCATTTGAATACCCAACAACATTTATGTGTCCTCATGTACCTGGCCATCCCACCACCTCCCACCAAAACATACATGGAGCATCTCGAAGGCTGGATCCTGTTTAATTCATCTTTATGTTTTCAGGATGGGTCATGTAGCCAGGCACAGAATAGATGTTCATTAAATGCTTGTTGAAGGCATGAGTCGATGAACCAGTGCAGACATGGGGTCATGAGAAAAAAAAGATGACGCCTTCAACCCCAAGGTACTCCCTAAAAGAAGTTAGAGGAAGAAATGGTAAGGAGGCAGCTTATTCAGCTTTCTGGCTAGCCTTTTCCCAGGGGCTGTGTCTCCTCTCTTGGTCTAAGGAATGTAAACACTCAGATTCCTTTCACTGATAAATAACTTCTCCTTCCATTAAAAAAAAAAAAAAAGGAAGGAAGGAAAACGGACAGTTACTTAGGGGGGATGGTTTCTGCTGGGTTGCCAGGGAACATGTTTGTGACTGTGATGGGTATTTGGGCAAAGACACTACAGGGAGGACTGGGATCACTTAAGGCCTACCCTATTTTGGGGGAGAATTTTTTAAGGCTTTTCTTCTCTTGGGAGGAAATCACACCCGGCAGTGGCTGTCACGCTACGCTCAGTTTAGTCCTGAATGAGAAAACCCTGGGCTTTACCAATATTGCCCCTCTAGCTCCTTCAGTACAAAGGCTGGAAATTGAGTCACAGACATACAGTGAGAGGGATTTTCCCTCTAGCCGGCGGGTGTCAGCCTCCCCACCAGGGGGCTGGAGTCAGGCCTGGCTAATGTATTTACCCAGGCCTCCAGGCAAGCTGACCCACTGTGATCTGGGGCTACCCCCCAGCCTAACCTGGGCTGTCCTGCTGGCTTTCTTCTCAAGGCTGTGGTAGATGATGCTATCTCTAAGCCACATCTTCTCACAAAAGCTTCAGGTATTTGAATTTTCATAGTGGGAGACTGGGAAATTGGCAATGGGTGTTGATGGGAAAGGCTCATGAGATGGAATTGGAGAGAAAGTTTTGAATCTTTAAGCAGGGTGAAATTTGTTCTTTTCATTGAGGCACAGTGGTACCAAAGAAGAAAAGAGGGGGATGTCCGAGTATGTGGGCGGTGGGGGGGAGCAAAATGGGACAGGAAGGGAATTAACCTTCATAAGAGCCTGATCTGGTGATGCTGTTTCATATGTATTATTTTATTTAACATACCCAAGTATGCTTGAGACGGCTATTATCTATCTCTTGTCCACTGTACACACAGGGCAAAACTGAGGCTAAAGGGATAAAGGGACTGTCCAAGGCCACACAGTTAGTAGATCTGGGGGTCAGGATGGGAATATGGTCTGTCTGGGTCCCAGCCATGAACCAAGCATAAGGAGTAGGAAATGTATTAAAAAAAAAAATAAAACAGAGCTATAACTGAACAGTTTAAAATCAAGTCAGCTTGCATTTTTTGAGCGGCTTTCCTTTGCCAGGCATCATTCCTTTTAATCCTTACAAAACCTCCATTTTGTAGATGAGGAAAGAGACTCAGGGAGGTCATGCCACTTGTTCAAAGTCAGATGACTAAGGACTTGTGGAGTCAGAACTCAAACTTGGGTCATCTGGAATCCTAAGTATTGCATTATTAATTCACTAAATTAATTATTAGTTTAATAAAGATGGCAGGGAGAAGCACACTTCTGCATCAAGGAGCAAGAGAAAATAAGAATGAGCTTGCAGACTCTGATGAACCATTAGGAAAATAATGTCCTTGCCAAGACACCACTTTAGGTAGGGTGCAATCCACCTGGTTTCAGAGGATAAGTAGGAAAAGGAGTAAAGAACCCATGAAAGCATCTCCTATTGGAGGTTGACGCCCCCTACAGGTCACAGCACCCTCCCACTCTCCTCCCAGGTCTTGGGATAAGTGCAAGCTACCCAAATGCTGGGATAGTTTAAGCTCCTTTGTGGATATTTCAAGCTCATTTGTGGTGAGTTTAAACAAGCACGCAAATTCTTTGATACTCATCCCATGAGGGTATCTATGTCCCCTCCCTTTGAGCCTAGATGGGCTTGTGATTTGCTAATAACTAATAAAATGCACCAAAGAGACTGCAAGATTTTTGAGGCTGGGTCAAAAAGGCGACACAGCTGCCACCTTTTTTGTTGGGATGCTCACCTTTGGAACCCTGAGCATGTGAGCAATCTGGTTTCCATGGGGCTGCCATGCCAGAAGGAAGCCCAGGTTATGTATTCTGGCCAACAGTCCCAGGTGCGGTCCCAATGAACAGCCATCCTCAACCACTAGATATGCAAGTGGAGACTTTTCCAGAGGACTCCAGTCCACAGCTTTCAAGTTACACCCACCCCCACCCCGTCTTTTTATCTTCCCAGTCCAGGTCTCAGCTATCATGGAGCAAAGACAAGCCATGACTTCCCCATCAGGATTCCCTCCACATGGAATCCAAGAGCATCATAAAGTCGTTGTTTTATGTCACAAAGTTGTGGGGTGAATTGTTACGCAGCAGTAGCAACCAGAACATCATCTCACTCCATTTATTTTTAGGGGAAGCCCATGTTCCTTTCCTTGCCTCCCACACCAGGCTCTTACTTTTCGGTGAACCCTGTGGATACAAGTGGCGGCCATCCTCTGAAGACCGCATGGGCAGATCTCATCCTTTGATGAGGGCGTTTAGAATGGCGAAAATGAGCCAGTTGCTTTGCAACTACCTCTCCTAGCCAGGCTCCCAGGCCCCACTCCCAGCCCCTTTCCATCCTTCACTTGTAGCTGACAGCTCCTCACCCCCTCCCCTGTGCATCCCCATTTGGATGACAGATACCTTTCAGTCCATTGAGCCCCCAGGGCAAAAGCTTCCCATCAACTCTAAGCCATTTCTGTAGTTACTCCATTCACCACACCCCGGGAGCAGCTATGGGCTTTTTGTGAAAGTGGCTAGTACAAAGCCGCCTAATCGGGTATCTATCTAGCTCAGGTTCTACCCTACTGCCACAATACCCTGGTTGTTAAAATTCTTCAAAGAACTAGATGAGCTCATTTCTCTTAAATTAGTGCCTGGTAGGAGAGCTTTCATTTTCCCAGAACAAAGTTCATTATGGTACCCCACTGCTAACTCACTATTAGCTACCCTTTCAGCCAGGAAACAGAGATTAAAGTTCAGAGTCCAAATAAGATTTTTCTTACTCTCTTTTATTTCTCCTTTTCTGAGTTGACTCTGGAATCTAGTATCCATCCAGCATGGCATGCTGGTAAAGTCTTAGACCTAAATAGATCAATGTCTCCTCTACTTACTGGTTAGTGACCTTATCAAGTTATCTAAATCCTCTGAATCCCAGTTACCTTATCTGCAGGATGGAGATAATAATTCTCACCCGGGGGGTTGCAGTGAAGCTGGATTGAGATAATGTTGGTAGCCAAGTTGGCTAGAGTCAGGCTATTTGCAAAATAAGGTCTAAGATCTTGTTATTACTTTTCTGTGGTTATTGTTATTGTTTGTTGTTTCTCTTCAGCAAATCCTACCAGCTCTGTCTTCCAAATAAAGCCAAAATCTAGCCACTTCTCATCACCTCCATCACATCCTATCACTCTCGTCACCTCTCATCACTTTCACCACCTGCCGATCACCTGGTCCAAGCTATGATCACCTCTATATGCATGACTGCAACACACTCCTATCTGGTCTCCTGATTTCATCCCTGATGCCTTTCGGCCCCTCCACACAGCAGCCAGAACAGTCTTGTTCAGTCTTATGTCACTCCCAGACTCCAAACCCTTCAATCACTTCCCTTTTTACTCAATGTTTTTTACAGTGATCTACGAGTCTGTGCGAGACTGGACTCCTATTACCTCTATGCCTTCATCTTTTCCTCTTCTTTCTCCCTCTCTCTGCATTCTTGCTATTCCTCAAACAGCACACACCTGCCCTAGAGCCTCTGCACTTTGTTTCTTGGCCAGAGAATGCATGACTTGTGCCTTTATCTCCTTCAAAGCTTGGCTCAAATGTCCTCTTCTCACTGAGTTCAACCCTGACCATCCTATTTAAAACATCCCCAGTGCCTCTTTTCTGATCTGTTTTTCTATAGTGGGTCACCTTCTAACATACAGTTGACTTATTTATTTATATTTATTGTCTATTTCTCCTGACTAGAATCTAAGCCAGCTAAAAGCAGAGGTTGCTATCTCTTTGGTTGATTGCCGTCTCTGGTATCCAAAACAATGCCTGGCACTTACTAGATGCTTAAATATGAGGTTGATTTGACTATGGACCACAGAAACAACCTACTTGGCTGCTGGCTAATATTTTATATTAATGAAGATGACTTTGTGCATTTACTGCGGCATTGAGTTTTGTTTAAAAACATTGTCACTGTGCTGTCCTCTTTTAGTTGGGAATATGCTCATGATAAAAGTCTTAAGTAAAAATCCAGCTGAAGTCCAAGAATGCCAGAATAAGAAACCCTACGTCTTCTGATTGCTGATTCAGAAGGCCCCTCATGAATCAAGTGTGGACTCTCATCTTCAGAACCAGGTACATAATTTGCAGGGCCTGGTGCAAAATGAAAATGTGGAGTGGTCCCTTATTCAAAATTATTAGGTATTTCAAGACCGAGACAGCAGAGCCTTAAACTGGGAGCAGGTGCTTCTGAGCGCCGGGCTCTGTGTCGCTGCACGGGATGCAACCACATGATGCTGACCCTACTCATTTTTTACATCTGTATATATTTCCTGCATCCAAGGAAAACCAACGTTAGGAGGTTTGTTTACTTAGTGAACTTTATACATAGCTCTTTAAATTCCCAAGAAGCTAGAATAGTTAAGGGTATCCATGCTGCCTGAAGTCCACTGATATTCAGGCTTCAAAATAATCCACTTTTGTTTTGTACTGGATTATATCACAGCCTCAGTTTTAGAGCAGAAAGATTAAAAGATACCTAAAATACTCTCCCTACCCCTTGAATAGGTTATAATCTTACTATGACGACCTCAATAAATGGTGAGGCTGGAAGCATCCTGGAGCCAGGTAAACAGGGATTACTGTTTCTGAAAGAGATAAGGTCATTTCTGGTCCATCATCTCTGTTATCCGTGGTCTGACCAGCAGCAGCAATCTCTGGTTTAATGGTTTGCAAATGTGGTCCAGCCTGAGAGGCAACCCTAAGAGAAAGTGATAATGGGACTGAGATAGAGTCCAGGGGGTAGGCAGGGCCCCAGGTCTCCAGATGCCGTCAGGAAGTTTTAGTTAATGATGGTGATCCCTGCTAGAATCCACCAAGGCGTTGCTGGCCAATAAGCTGCTTTCCCTGGGCTTTATTTTCTCTGTCTTTCAAAGGAGGACTTGCTGTTCAGAGGTTATTTTTGAATAGTAATCAGACTTTAAATATTCTCTTGCATTTTGATTTTTTTTGGAGTCACGCATTACAAAAAATGCAGGCTACTGGACTGCTTTATTCACATTTTCCAGTGAAAAAAGAAACCTTTTACATATTTTCATTACAGGTCCATCTTTTTTTTTTTTTTCTGAAATGATTTCTTTCCCTTGTATTTCATTTATTTATTTATTTGTTTATTTATTTATTTGTATTTTAAAATTATTTTATTTATTCACTTTATTTTATTTTTATTTTTAATTTTTTTTGGGCTGCATTGGGTGTGGGCTCAGCAGTTGCAGCTCTCAGGCTCTAGAGCTCAGGCTCAGTAGTTGTGGTGCACTGGTTTAGTTGCTCTGCTGCATGTGGCATCTTCCCAGCCCAGCGACTGAACCTGTGTTCCCTGCATTGGCAGGCAGATTCCTAACCACTGCACCTCCAGGGAAGTCCCTACAGGCCCATCTTGGCATGTCAAATTTTAAAAATGACTTAAGACTGTCTCTAGATTTTTAGAAAGTTCTAAAGATGAGATGATTTGGTCATAAATGTTTAAAAAATATTAAATGAAATGAGCAGAAACAGTTCAACATTTCTAGGGCAGTTTGTCACTAAACAAGCGAATTTGAACCTATGGAGATCTTTCTTACAAGACTTCAAAGGCTTTTCTTAATAAATATCATACACTATTTTAAAATTTCTGTGTACACTTAAATCTTAAAATGAATTGTTTTTTGTGGGTCAGAAATAAATCACTGGTACAGGAGGACATGTGACCATTTATATTTAAAGGGTAAACTTTTCTTCACTTCCATGTTCGTGTTTGATAGGGCTGTTAGCATTTCAAAAGTAATTTGGCTTGTGTTGTGATTGTTTAAATGTGTCCATTAAACTGTGGGCATCAGTTTCACAGGAAGTGAAATGTCACAAGGTACTGGACTCTGGCACAGAATTGAGCCAAACACATTTGCAATCATAGGTTTCTTCCCCTTTCCGTAAATATTCTGGGAATTTAGCATTCTCTCTGGTTCTATACCAGGTTCTCGCACAAGTAGGACCGACTTTCACTTTGACCATTCTGATTCAGATATTGTCTAGAGAAGGAGCCAGGCTGCTCCAGAAATGGGACATTGGGGTTTGGGTCACCTTGGTTCTGTGCAAACTTAACAAAAACTGCTACATTTCTGGGGATGGCTAGCAGAGTGCAAGGAATTCCTTCCCCTGCAGAAAAATCCACACAGAAAGTTGCAAGGAAGCTGAGTTGTGCTGTCTTCATGGCAGTTAGCCTGGTTCCTCTATCTCGACCGGGTGAGATATCCCTGCAAGGCAGTCAGCCAGGGCAAGCTGTGTCCCCATATCCCTGGCTCCTGTTGAGATTCTCCTTTTCTAAGCCCCACTCCTCCCCTTCTGATCTTCACATTCTTTCCTTAGATATGTAAATGCCTTCTCCAAGGAGCTACCTGGGGCAGCCTCTCAGCCTCTTTGAGGGGATTTTGTATCTCTACTCAGATCTTTTATGGCGCCCATAGAGTTGGCTCAGAGAGTAGCCTGGCTTCCCTGTTTACAAATTCAGGTAAGGGTTGCAGGCAGAGGGCACCACTTCTGTGTCTCAGATGTCTGACAGGGGTTTTCAAGCATTCATGCTTGGATTGCGCTAAATTCAAGGCTGGACCCCTAAATAGCCATTGTTTCTAACTGATGAAATGTGATAAAATAATTGATAGAAAAATTGATAAAATAGTTGATAATTATAAAAATGATTCAGTTGAATCATAGGAAATTGCCAATATTCAACCATTTTTGCTTATCAATATAGCAATTTCCTATGGTTCAATCTAATACTGCAAAATGGTTTCTGACATCAATGAAGAGATACTGAAAGGTTTTTACTTTGTCTTTTCATTATATTCCATACCCCCTAACTTATTTTCCTGTACCTTGTATAGCTGTGCTAAGACCACACACACACACACACACACACACTCACACACACACACTCAGAATATGACTTCTTCTTTCTCTTCTGGGACCTTAGAGAGGTAAGAAAACCAGATGACAATGAGGTAACACATTTATATGAATGAAAGGCAGTTCTACTCACAATACTCTTGTCCTTTGTTCAGGGATATTCACCCCCCTCATCTTCCTCCCCCAGCTCTGCCTAAAATCGTTCAATTTAGCCTGAAAGCAATGAAGGCTTGAGGGCAGGCAGCTTGTGTATGGAACAAGCCCCAATGTTGAGTCACAAACTCTGGATTCTGCATTTGGTTTGATTACTTCCTGGTATGTGATCTTGGACAAGTTACCTAACCACAGTGTATTGCAGTTTTCTCATCTGTAACATAGGGACAATCATATCTACTTAATAGAGTTGAAGGGGGCCAAATAAGATAATATGCCCCTAAAACTGGGAGCCAAACTCATGTAAGACCAATAAGATTAAATTTCCTATCCCCTGGAGCTTCCAGCCTCCATGCTTCCCTGTCTACCACACATGGCTCAGAAACCAAAGAGCTGCTTTACTTAAAGTGACATGTGGCCTGGGACATTGGTGTCTCAGTAGTAGCCAGGCGGCCGAGTGAGTCATGGCTAGTGGGGTCTCTGTTGCTTTCGGAAAGATAACTTGCAGCTGGGGAGGAACAGAAGTGGCTTTGTAGTGTCCGTGACATTTGGGCTGGTCCCTAAGGATGGTTAGGATTTAGACACACCCTCTAGGCCAGTGCAGTCTCATTAAACTTTCTGCAATGACAGAAATGTGTTCTAATCTGTGCTGTCTAAAATAGGTGGCTACGGAGCACTTGGAATGTGGTTGGTGTGATTGAGGAGAGAATTTTAAATTTAATTTTAATTAATGTAAACAGGCAAATATGGCTAGTGGCTACAGTACTAGACAGACCAGGACTAGGCAGAGGAAACAGCAAAAGTGGAAGAAGCAGAAAATCACGGGGACAGGTGTGGGGTGCAGCTTGAGTTTCAGCCTGGCTGAGGCCCAAGGTGTGAGAAGGACCCTAGTAGCACAGGCAGCCAGAGAGGGATGTGCGGCATATCGATGGTCAGTGGAAAGAGTCCAAATGTTCTTTCCTAAGCCATGGGAGCTAGTGAAGTTTGGTGAGCAAAGGAATGACAGCCTGTTGCTCAATTCAGGGCCATGATTCTAGGATGAGGTAGGGAGTGAAGTCTTTCTAACTGGACCAGATAGAAGCTGGAAATGGAAACATTTGGGAGTGTGACTGTGAAAACCCAGGCGAAGCTCTTACTGAGTGCTGGGCGCTGTGAAAACGGCTCTGCCTGGAATATCTCATGTCACTCTGAGGCAGGTGCCACCAAGAAATCCATCTTACAGACAAGGAAATGGGGTTTACCATCGGTTATGTTGAAGTCCTCAAGTAAGTACAGAAAGAAAATTGGAATCTAGGTCTGTTGGATGCCAAAGACCACAAAGGAAAGTATTTAACTCCACTCCAACTCTGGTTTAGATCTCCCTGGGGAAAGCCGCGTCGTGAGAGGTGACACAAAGCCCAGCCCTAAAGGTGAGGACTTGACATTACATGAACTGGGTGTGGCTTTTCTCAGGACCTGAGACAGGAAACTCCTCTTCTCTTCCCACACGCCTATCTGAATGGGACTCCCTGTTTTGTCGCCAGACCTGACCTCTCACATCTTACTGCCTAGTGAAAGCCTAAATTAAACCTTTACTGAGCCCGTTAGTTTGCCTATTTGTGGGCCAGAAGAGTTATTATCTGTATTTGGGGGAACTCTGCAAGAGCAGAGACCTGTTTCCTTTCTGAGATCTCTTTAGTTTGCAGGCAATTATCTGATGGCTTTGAAAATTTCTTTTACAATCTTCCCTTGAGGCAGCTCAACGTGGTGTTAAAAACATCAACTCATCAAGCTGCCCAGGTCTGAACCCTGGTTTACAGTCTGACTTTGAGCATGTTACGGACAATATAACCTGCTGAACGCACTGGTTTAAAAGATGAGGCGAGGTACTTGATGTGCTTAGAAATGTGCAAAGCATTTCCTATATGTGGTTTACAAACATTGTTATTTGCCAAAAACTGGGCGGGGATGGAGCAGGAGTGGCCAGGAGGAGGAAGAAGCATTTCTCAAAAGACCACTGGAAAACATCTGGGTGTGAATCAAAAGGAATCGGTCAGATAGATACTGGAAAGCTAGTTTTCTGAGTTTAAGTTCAGACTCCCCCTAAAACAGAAGCCTTACAAATGTAAACGCATGCAGAGCAGTTTGACTGGAAGGGAGGGGAAAAGGAAATTTTGACAGGTACTGGAAAGAACAGTTTCTATGCGTGGAGGCAAACTCTTTGTACTTGCCAGCAGATGACAGGGGCTTAACCGCAGTCGGGGTCGCGGCGGGAACTTCAACTACAGCGTCCAGAGCTGCGCTCGCCGGTAGTCTCAGTGCTGCCACCTACAGGGCCTTCGAGGCAAAGCGCGCAGCCCTCAGGGTTCCTGGGCGGCGGGGGCGCTGGGTCGGCGCTGAATGGGTAACCTCCTCACTAGCCATCATTAGCTCTCTTCTCTTACAGGTTTTAATGCTTCTAGCCCTAGACACAAAAATTCTGGGAGACGTTTATAAACATTATTTCCAAAAGGGAGGAGGGAAGGAAAAAATAAAATCGGAGAGAGCTCCACACGTAGAAATGTAGAAACGTCACATCGATGTAGCAACACGTGCCAGGCACTGAGTTAGTGGCTTGGCACATGAAATTGCATTTAATTCACATAAAAGGTAGCATCAGTAGTATTATGTCCGTTTCAAGGTAGGTTAAGGAATCGGATACACGATTGTTTCGAACTCGTGCCATTCCCATTCCAAAGTCCATGTGTGTCATAACACACTACTTGACAAATTATTTTCCCATCTTTCCCAAGTATAAAAGTGCATACAACTGAGTTGACCAAAGAGAACCAACAGTTACAAAGAGCTTCTGTTTGCACGTGGCAAATGATGATTACCTTGAGCTTTAAAAATCTGAGCTTCTCAAATGAAGATGCTAGAGCAGAAATTTTCACTTATATAAGTGAGTAAGGACTTTATTACCACAGCTCAAATCTTTATCCATTTGTAAATTATTTCTGTTGATTCAAGCCAATCTGAATGAATTAATGTTGTAGACTAAACTACAAAACAAAGTGTCTGCCTTACTTTTACCAAGTCAAACTCTTTGTTAATTAATTGACATTTGGGCACATTTATACTATAAAGGTCATGTTTAAATTGACCTTCCTGTGGTACTAACAGTGCCTCTAAAACTTTAATGTACATACCATTCACCTTGGGACCTTGCTGAAATGCAGATTCTGATTCAGTGAGTCTGAGATGGGGTCTGAGGTTCCGCATCTCTAAAAAGCTCCCAGGTGATGTGGGGGCTGCTGGTCCAGTAAGCATGCTTTGAGTTTCAAGGGGTTTGAAGATCTTGAAGTGCCTTTGAGTCATCAAAATAAAGTTTTACTTGTTTGTGCGTTACTTATATTTTGTTGTCTTTTAATGCTTTGGGACTCAGTGAACTATAATATATGCCCCATCTAAAACTGGGACTTCCCTGGTTGCTCAGTGGTTAAGGATCCACCTGCCAATGCAGGGTACACGGATTTGATCCCTGGTCCAGGAAGATCCCATATGCCACGGAGCAACTAAGCCATTTGCCTCAACTACTGAAGCCCATGTGCTGCAACTACTGAAGCTTGTGCACCTAGAGCCCATGCTCCACAACAAGAGAAGCCACTGCACTGAGAAGCCCACGAACCACAACGAAGAGTAGCCCCCATTCGCCACAACTACAGAAAGCCCTTGCACAGCAACAAAGAGCCAATGTAGCCAAACAAACAAACAAACCACTTTATCAACTAGAACAATGAATTTACCCAAATATTCTATTTCTTTACCTGACTGGATTATAAAGTGTTGGCCTTTAGAAACTCTGTGACCTAAAGAAATTTCATCTTCAATCAAAGGGTAACTTATGAACCATGAGAATTATTTTCCAAACTCTAAGGGAGAGTAATGATGATACCAACATAAGAAAAACTTGTCAAAATTAAACTTTCCCCTTTTTTGGATTTTTCCGTCTAACTCTTTTGCCATCTAGGGAATTGACTGCATGAAAGTATAGAGCAGTAGACCCAGTGACCCACTTAAAAACCAGTAAGAACCTTATATCCCTCAGATTTGGGGGTCCATTTGTGCTTACGCATGTCAGAGTCTCCAGATGTTAAAGAGCAAAAAGTAACACAGTCACATGTGATAGAGAGCAAACACCTATGATGATGCTCAAAGGACAAGCTATTTATAGCAGTAAAGAATAAAGTACCCATAAGTACACTGTCATTTACTTGTTTGTTTTGTCTAGGGCCCATTGAATGGCATCTGTTATTATAACAACAGCTAATGCCTAAGAGTTTTTTCCATCATACACCTCACTGGGGATGAGAAATGCAGTGGAATTAGATCCTCTGGAATTGATATTTTTTCCACCAACATCAATTAAAATATGCAAGAAAGGTGTTGAGTTCTCCCCCATGCCTTCCTATTTACACAAATAAAATACATATACTTAAATGGTTAAATGTAATGACTGCCTTGTATGTCTTAGAGAATAGAATATCTCAAATTAGAATAGTGGAGATTATGGCAACTTTAATAAGAAAGTGAAAGAAAGTTTGGAACTTCAATGGGAACAAAGTATCTGTTACGTATATTGTAATTTTTCAAAAACTGTGCATTTACTGCCTTGTATGGCCTTAAGATTGATTGCAGGGTTTGTATAGCAAAGACTGACATGGATTGTGAAGATAAGGGTGGGCTCCAGAGTGGGGTTGCTGCTATCTACTTCCCATGATCTCAGGGCTTCAGCAAGGCTATCTCTTTCCTCCTTCGCAACTCCTACTCTAATGCCCCAAATTTTCTGCTCTTAGTTTTAGTTCTTTAGGTTGAGGTATTGCTTATAGCAGGTGCATTAGTACCCAGATATGGGTATATTAACTATGTAGTATTATTATTACCAATAATACTTATGTTGGCCAACTTCTGTTCAGGGCAACCATGTGGCAGGCGTAGGCAGAGAAGAAAAGGTACTGTCCCCACAGCATAAGTTTGAAAAATCCAGCAGAAGTGCTGGGCTCATGTTTTCAACTCTGGATCAATGAATGTGGTCAGAGGGATATAGGTTATAATTGGTCCACTTTTGGCCACATGATCTTCCTGTTTGCTGGAAGTGTGTGTGTGATAATTATTTCAAACTTTTGTAAAACCATATATTTTGAGGAATATTCCCCAAAAGAAGGTGCTTGCTCTTCTGGAAAAAAATTCATGTCCATCACAACTTTGGACAAGTTACTTTATTTGACCTTCAGTTGAAGAGGTTGTATGTTTGTTTGAGGGAGTAGAATTAGATGCTTTCTGAGGACCCATATCTAAAATCTCTAGATTTCAGTTATCTTTCTAGGTAACACTTTATGAAATGATTTCATATCCAACCCTGACAAGCAGGCAGAGGTGATGCTACTTCACCCTCTTAATAGATGGGGAAGCTGAGCCTCACAAAGTTAATTAATTTGCCTCAATCATTAGGATGTCAAGTGGCAGGACTAAGACTACGTATTAAGTGCCTGGATTAGTTTCAAAGGATTCCTTTTGAATGCTACCCACATTAGTGAAATTAGTTTTGTTCATTCTGTAATGACCACTAACTAATCTCGTTGGTAGCAAACTACTATAAATTAAGCTAGACTTGATGGGATAGTTTTGATGAATTAAATCTTGGGCACTTGAATTTTTCATTTTGCTGCCTTCTGAGAGATGCTGAGGTTGTTCATTTATATGATTACTATCTTTCTGATGGGGAGTACTGGAAAGTATGGCTTGGGGAAAGGAAAGCTACTGAGAATTCAAGTTGAAAGAAACTGCTTATAGGAAGAGATTGAGGGGGGAGATTGATTATAGGAGAGACTGGGGAAAACTGATTATTATCTTTCAGCTCACAGACACTTGATATTATGTGTGAAGCTGATAGCGGTCAAATAAGTCACTATTGTTTGTTTTAAGATTTCCCTAAACAAATATTTACACTACACAATCAATGACGTCTAGAAAGTCAATGGAATGTGTTTTATTTTTAACAAGGCTTAAATTAATTGTATATCTCCTGCATCTACAAACATCTATTAAGATTACTCTGAGAACTAGCTTAGAGCTCCTAATGACTGGCTTTCTTTTTGAGCAAGGATTTCAGGCTAGCATATAAAATTTTTAAGACCAAAGGGGAAAATAATCTTTGATTAAGAATGTATAAAATTATGATTCAAAAGCCTTAATGCACATACCTTTAGTCTGCCAATTAATGAATTTATCCTCGAGGAAATAAAAGTGAAGAGTAAAAGGATATTCACGGAAGCATCTCTCAGAGCAGTAAAAACAGGAAACAATTTAGATAGGAGATTATTGAAGATTATGGCACCTTCATAAAATGGAATATTCTGTAATCATTAAAAATGATGCTACCAAAGAATAATTCGTGGCAAACACATTCACAATAGCTTAACAAATAAAAGCATAAGTTCCAGAGTCAGGCAGCCTGGATTCTGATTCTAGTTCAAGCAGCTCCCTGTTGTGTGACCTTGAACACTTTACTTAATCTTTTGTCCTCAATTTTACTCAGGTATAAAATGGAGCTAATAATGAGAGTACCAGCCTCAGAGCTTGTTGGGTGAAATGAATGAGATAATCTATGTGAACAGTTTAGCACAGAGCCAAACACTATAATAAGGTCATCAAAGAGTGCCACAGTTTCTTTCTTTGCTGAGCTGTATGTCCTACTTTTGGGGTCAACAATTATGTTAATTTGGTAATGATGATGAAAATATAAAAGCTTTTTTAGAAAAAATTATTAAAAATGTTTTCATGGTGGTAATATCTATATTACATAAAATTTACCATCTTAACTATTTAAAGTGTACAGTTCAGTAGTGTAAAAGACATTCACATTGTTTGTGAATATAACCAGTTTCCAGAACATTTTTCATTTTGCAAAAGTAAAACTTTATACCCATCCAACAATAACTCTCCATCCTCCCTTCCCCTAGCACCCTGGCAACTACCTCACTATTTTCTGTCTCCGTAAATTTCACCACTTTAGGTACCTCATATAAGTGGAACTGTACAGTGTTTGTCTTTTTGTGATTGGCTTATTTCACTTGGCATATGTCCTCAGGGTTTATCCATGTTGTAGCCTAAGTCAGCATTTCCTTCCTTTTTAAGGCTGGATAATACTCCATTGTATGCCTGGACCACATTTTGCTTATCCATTTATCTGTTGATGAATATTTGAGGTGCTTCCACCTTTTGGTTATTGTGACTAATGTAGCTATGAACATGGGTGTACAACTATTTAAAGATTGTTTTTTCAAAGAAAGAATAGTATAAGTTCCCCAAAATTTCCTAAAACTGATAAGACACATGTAAACAGGGACTATGCAGGTGATGGAAAGCCGAGATTTGCTCTTTCTTTCTGAAAGTGCTTCAATGTTTAATTAATTAATATATTTAGCTTTTAATTGGGCATTTTATCCTTGAGGCTAATTATTTCAGAAGATTTTATATTTAGTCGAAAATAACAAGGGGGAAAAACACCAACGAGGGCTGAAACAGGACAGGCACTGAAAACCAGAGGTAGTCAGCCCAGGGCTCACACTGCATTTTATGGTATCAGAGTCCAATCCTCTCTCTTCTTGCTCTGCCACATCCCTAAAACTTTCTTCCCAAGGTCTTTTCATGGGACAAGGTCATTGCTGGAGCTCCAGCAGCGTTATTTCTGTTTCTATTCCAGCCATCAGAAAGGGAGAAGGGAAGAAGGAAGTGTATGTCCCTTCTTTAAAGACACTTTCCATTTCTACTCCATTGGTTGACAGTTAGTCATGGGATCACTCCTATCTCTAAAAGAGGCTGAGAAAAGTGGTGTTTATTGCCGATAAGCCATACACACTGAACAAATTAGGGACTCAATACTGAGAAAGCATGGATATTGGCGGACAGTCAGGATGCTCTGCCAGTCTCCACACATGTAAACTAGCATCTTGGAATATACATCCTTAGGTAGGTAATGTTGAACCATTTCTCTCTGAGTCTGTAGATAATCTCTAATAATAGTTCTAAGGCAATGGTGATTTTTTCGGCTCTGTTGATGCTTACTCCAAGCAAGATTGATTTAACGTCTTGTAGGAGAGCTCAGAAAACCCAGAACAATAGGTGTAAGGCATTAGCTTAATATTCTGGTGCATTGGGCTTGTACTGAGATTCCCTCAACTATCCTCTACTTCAGATAGACAGATAGGGCTGCAGCTTTGGTGCCAATGAAGCTGGTGATTAGGCAAATTTGGTTTGGGGAGTTACTTCCCAGGTGGAATGTAGAGATGAGGACCCTTTCTCAAAGATCATTAATAAATGAGCAAACACTGGTGCCTAACTAGTGGAATCAAAATTATATCTGTTTTTTTATAATTTCCAATATCAAAATGATTTCTTTATTAAAATATTAGATGTTGATGAAAATTTTAAAAACCTTTGAAAAATAGTTGCTTTTGTTTTAATTGTAGACCTGGAGAATCTGTGACACTCCAATGTGGTTGTTTTGGTTCATGGACATTTAAATGAACAAGTATTGTATGATGTGAAACAGGCAAATCTTACCCCATTACTCATGATGTACTATCATTCTTGAGGCAGGGATTGGGGTGAGGTCAAAGGTGGGGGAGGGTCAGGGTAGGAGTGAAGGGGAGTTTATTTATTACAATATTAATTCAAAATTTTTTTAAAAAACTGATTTTGTTATATCAATGCAACTGTGTCTGAAAATGCCTTGGTCCCATCATCTTGATCAAAATGCCCTGCTTTAAAAATGAATAAACTCTTCAGTGAGTACAGTAATATGACAAGACCCTTAAGGTTGCAAACGACAGAGAAAATGATTAAGCGAGAAAAAGGTCAAGTTAATGACAATAATGCAATTTTAATAAAGATCATTTACATAAAATAGGCCAATATCACTAAAATGATGCTTTTGTCATTGTCCCCACTCTCCTTATCTCCACAAAAATATAATTTCAGAGCCTCTGACTTTTTGGAATGACATTACTTAGAGCCCGCTGGCAGAATCCAGAGGGCTTCTCATCAGCCTCAATGGTACCTCTCCTGTCTGAAGGACCAGAAACTGAGCAAACCAGTAGCAAAGCCCAGAAAAGACTGCAGTTCTTTAATGTTTTAGCCTAGTGACCTAAGAGTAAAGTTACTGTTCAACTGGTAAGCAAAGCTGTGGTCTATTTTTCTTGGTCTTACAACTTGTATTGGTGCCAGTTCAGTTCAATAGATACTTGAGTACCAAGTGCACCAACTCCATAACTTTAATTTGTAACATATCTAAAACATCCAGTGGTCCATTCCTATATTCTTTTGACTCAAGAAGGCAAAACACTTGTAATGGAAAGAATCATGATCAGAGAGACAGAGGAACTCTGTTTAAATGAGCTATGCCATTAACTAGCTATGTGACTCTAGGCAAGTCATTTCTCTTTTAGTCTTCAGAATTCTCATTCTTAAAGGGAAAGGGCAAGAAGTTGGTTTATAGGATCTCTAAGATCTCCAGTGTTTAAAAAAATATCAAAAGCATTTTTCATCCCAAGAGGAATCATATAGCCATTGCTAAAGAGGCTGAGAAACTGATGCATGACGTATTACTCATTCCATCACCCAAACTGTTTTGAACAGATGGAGGTGGAAATGGTGCTCCCCAGTATCATGATTAATAATGAATAAATGTGCAGATTGCTGAATATACCTGCAGAAATACTTTCCATTCTAAAGAAATGTATTCTGGTTGGAGTAAGAGGTAGGCACTTACTCCATGGTAAACATCCTGTTGCTCCTCTGAGGTGGGCCCTTCAAGTGCTGCCTATACGTCCCTCTTATCAAGCCTTCCCACAGCTCTGCTCAGCCAACAGATAGAGCTGATTTATAAAGAGACTGCTCCGCATTCTCTCTGTAAATCCTGTGTCTCCCTGCTGTTACTCTCTGCTGCTCCTGGATTGCCCCTCCTTCTACTAAAGCCTCCCTGGCTTTTCAAATCTCAAGTCCTTTGCCACCTCCTCCAAGAAGCTAAGTCTCTCCTTTCTTTAAACTTCCATGACAGAGCATGTTATCGCCTCCTCTTACATTCATTTCCTCCCTTGTATTGCATTCATAAAGCATTATAAACATGCTTTATCTCCCTTACTAGACCATAAGCTCTTAGGTAGCACCATTCCTTATCCTCATCAAGTCTAAAATGCCTCCTGTCTTTTATAAAACAAAACCCTCACACATTTATGGAATACTTTCGGCCCTCCCTAGTGGTTGGTATCACAAATTCCTTTACTTTGCTGCCTTTTTGAAGGGTCTATTTATTTCTATTTTTAGGAAGCTGGGTTGCTGTAATTTCTCTTGAAGTAACTTTGAATTCACGTTACTAAGCGGTATATTTAGTTGGATTTTTCAGTGCAAATTCAGCATCATAGTGTTGCCAGGAGATGAAGAGAATTTCTCTTACCACAGGCCTGGTTCTCCTTTGGTCTGATTAGGTTATATATTTTATTTTGAAGAGGATGAGATAGCACTTTGTCTAGCTGAGACTGGAACAAGCCCTAAGTTAAATAATGATTTTTGGGACCCATTACCTCCTTTACACTGAAAATGTCATAAACAGAACCAAACACATATTTGTTCTCCTTTTGATTTCGGTCAAGAGCATTTGGGGATTTGGTTGGTACCGCCCTTTACTTTAAATGTGAAGGCAGAGCTATATACTTTTCAGTGCATGCTTGCTTGTTTTCTTTCTTTTTTTGACCCCAGAATATCTCAGGTTTGTGTAGACAGAGGCCAATTGGCAGCTGACAGACTGTCACTTGAAGGGGTGGTGGCAGCACTGGAGGGCTGATAAGCCCTTTCGGGAGAAGGATGCTCTTCCAGAAGTAGGGCCTGTTTGCTGAGAAGGCAGCAGGGGAAATCACTGGTGGCAGCTGATTAGAACAAACAGGAAGAAGGGACAGGTTTGCCAAAGGCTTCTGTACATCTTTCCCATTGGTAAATTTCCAGGCAGACGAAAATGTTTTCCAGGTGGTTTTTGCGTTTGTACCTGTAGGGAAAGTTCCAGAACACCCCAAAACACCAGGTCCCTAGTTTGAGAAATGCCACACACACACACATCTAGATTCCATCATAAAGACTTTTGTCATGCAAACCCTTGAGGATGTATGGTTGATGTCAGGGAAGGCACATCTGAGTAACTAACATGCACTCTTCAAATATCCTGCATTTCTCTAATGTGAGTGTATCCAGGTCTACTGCTGAAGTCTAGGTGATGAAAGGTCTCCCAGCCTACCCATTATTCCGTTTTCCTTAAGTTACCCTTATCATCTTTACCTGAAAGACTGTTTTAGGTAGAGGTTTCAACTGACTGTACTTATCTATAGTCGTATATACAAGTTTTTATTTTATTTTTTTGATCCATCACTATGGATTGGGAGTAAGGCTAGGTTTAGAGATTTCTTTTTTCTTTTTTTTGCATGTTCCCTTTTCGTTAGTAAATACATTACACACTGGTTTTCAAGGAGCTGCCTGGCCATGGTGGTTATTTGGGGGGGGAAAGCAACCACACATCATTTTTCTTCTCTTTTAATTTAAGTTTTACACTAAAAATCTGTTTTGAGAGGGAAATGGAGCGTGCTAAGCTAATGACAGCTTTCCCCTCTCTTACTTTTTCCGTGTCAGAGCACTGCGCTCCTATCGGCTCCTCGGCCTTCCGAAATAGGGGCATTGCAGCTTTTAGCGAAGGCTCCAACTGCTCGAAAAAATAAAAACAAATAAACAGCTCCCCCGTCCCCCAAAGCGGGAAGGGCTTAAGAGGAAACTCTACTAAATGTGTCCACAAACAGACATATACTTGCAAAGGCATAGTTTCTGCGACTACGGACAACCCGCTCTGCCGGAAAATTGTCAGGTGCGTCCCGCGGAGAAACGTGCTTGGCTAGCCCGTGACTGCCGTTTGCATCCACCCAGGCCGACCCGCCAGGAGTATGGGCGTGAGGGGGCCCCGTTTCCATTCTTAGGAAGGGGAAACCGGCGACCCACGGCGAGCTCCGAGGACAGCTGATCATCAGGTCCCAACACTTGCCAAGCGTCCCCTAATTCCCATTTGGTTGCAAAAATTCTTCTCTCCTCCACTGCATCTCCCACTTTGAGCAGAGAGTGCCACGGCTTGAGCGGGAGGCCGCGATCCCGCCGGGGGCATCCGCGGGCGGTACGTAGGCTGGGACTCCTGGACACCTAGGGCTGCGGCTGCAGAGGCAGTTCCTGCCAGAGATTAGCCGCCGCGCGGGTCCCTCCCTCTTTCTAGGGTGAATGAATGATTAGTCAGACAGCACCTCCCCGCCCCTGTCCGCCGGAGGTTGGATGGGAGGAGTCACGGAGAGACTGTTTCTTTCTTTTTTTTTTTTAAGGGCGAAAAGCGTTCGCCTCTATGCGTTTATTAGTCGACCTTGCGTGTCGTTTCAACTTCTGTCCCCCCGAGTGTCACGACGCGCAGACACAGAAGCACAGAGCAGTGATCTTGAAGGCCCCTCGCCCTCGGTCCGCTCAGCGCGGGTCCGCTGTTGCGCCCCCGCCAGAGAGAAGCAAAGCAGGGAGTGAAAAGTTGCGCTCCCCCACCCCCTCCCCGGCGCCCGTTTGCCGCTCCATCCCAAAGCTGGGGCATCTGGGAACAAGCAGGGGTGGTGAGGCGCCCTGCGTCCCCTATTCCGCTCCCTCCCAAGGTTGGAGCACCGGGGCGTGAGCAGGGGTGGCGCGGCACTCCCCAGTAGGGGAGGGTTCCCCCGGGAAAGGGAGGAGGCGCTGCGCGCTCCGGGCCGTGGAGCCACGCCTGCCCCGCTCCTATCCGTGCCCCGGGGCAAGTGGTCTCCCTCGAGGGGCTGGGGAGCGGGCTGGAAGCCCGGCGAAGACGAGCGCCCGGCGCGAGGCTTCTGCAATCCCTCCTGCGCCCGGGCGCCCCCAGCGGGTTCCCCGAGGCGCCCGGTGCGCCCTGGTCCCCGGCGCCGGAGCGAGCGTGCGCGCGGGCCGGGCGGAGAGCCGGAGGGGCCGGCAGGAGGTGGGCGTGCAGGAGTGGAGGACGCGGCGGCAGCGGCAGCGGCAGCGGCTGCGGCAGCGGCGCGCCCCGGGGCAGTCGCTGCAGCCCGGGCGGCGGCGGCGGCGGTGCAGCGGTGCTCAGCGGGCAGCGGAGCCACTCCTCTCTGCCTATCTCCGGCTGCTCCGATACCCCCTCCTCCCGGCCCCCTCTCTGGCGTGGAGGAGCCGACTACTAAACCGCTGCGAGCAACTCCTTAAAAAAAAAAAAAAAAAAGCCGCATTGGAGGAGCCTGGCCGCAGGACCCCTCCTCCCTGGGCGCCCCCCACCCCTCTTCTCGCTCTCCCTCCTCCTCCCGCTTCCCCCCGCTCCCCCCCGCCCTAGGCTCCCGGGCTCCCGCCTCCCTCCTTCGCGGACTGTCTCCCGACTCGCCGGCTGAGAGCCCTTTTTGACTGCGAGCGGCGGTAGCGGAGCATAGGCGGCTGCGCGGGACCTGCAGTCGCCCGGGATTCCCTCCAGGTGACGATGCTCTGGTTCTCCGGCGTCAGGGCTCTGGCTGAGCGTCCTTGCCGGCGCTCGCCCGGGATTACCTGCTGCGTCTTGCTGCTGCTCAATTGCTCGGGGGTCCCCATGTCTCTGGCTTCCTCCTTCTTGACAGGTAGGGGAGGGGGCGGGAGGGACAGACCCTCCCGGACGCTCGCTCGGTACCTGGGAGAGGAGGCGCTGGCTGGCCCCGGGGACGGGAGGGTGGGGAGCGATCACCTTGGAGCCTGCCCCTTGCTGGCGGATGGGGATGAAGCGAAGCCCGCGGGGTTAAGTGGTGGGAAGGCAGTGAGTAGGTTAAGAGGTGGAGGGCGAGGAGGCTGTTGACATCAATATTATAGTGATAACATAAATTCTTCTATTTGAATTTGAGAAGTCCCTTTATTTATTTTTAGTTTTTTTCAATCTTTATTTTGATCTCATCTCCCGTATACAAATAAAGAAAAAATTTTTTAACCGTTTTCCACCCATCGGCCTTTCTCACTCTATAGGTTTCCAATATAACTTCTGTACTGGGATTGCTTTTTAAAGCGTATGCCCTCCAGACCTTGAATTTAAAGGAATTATCATATTTTAAAAGTGTAATGATAGCAGGATATAATAATTATATGCTTTCAGTCAGGTGAAGACCTCAGCTGCTATTCTGAAGGACATACTTTACTGACACCTGGTGCAGAAAAGAAAATACTGAGTCAATTTCTAAGAGAAGAGGAAAGAAGATTGTGTTTCAAAAACTGATTTCAACTCAAGACAATATGAGGCAGATTCATATAAAGGCCTGTTCATTGACACAGTCTGAATTCTGTTCAAATTTAAAATCTGCCTTAATGGCCGATTTGAATTTTTTTGCATTTGGGATTGTGTGTTTAGTTGAAATGCCTTCATGAAGGAGGGGTATTATTAAAGATCCAGTGAAATACTTGAAATTGTGCTTAAACCATCTGAGAGCAGAAAATCTATATAGCACGGCCTTTAAAAAAACAAAAACAAACAAAAAAATCTGTTCTAATAAAACCATTTAAAATAGATTTTTTTTTTCAGGGGGACTTTCTTTGAGTGAGTTTGATAATTTAAAATTTATTAGGAATTGCTGAAATTTGGGTATAGTTGTTTTAAAAAGGATTAGTGTAAAAATTCTATTTTTGTAACAGTGCCACTAAGCTAAATTTAAATAACCTTTTTCCCTTTTACTTCAGGTTCCGTTGCAAAATGTGAAAATGAAGGTGAAGTCCTCCAGATTCCATTTATCACGGACAACCCTTGTATAATGTGTGTCTGCATGGTGAGTATGGAGATCAGGTAATGTGAAGTCCATTGCTCCCTCTAACAAAGTGAATCCATTAACTGTAATCATGTGACCAGATCTTAAAAACTGCTTTGGTCATTACGAGACTGCAGATAGCTGGTGAATTGAATTCAGTTGAATTTCTGAGCATTATGGACTTTTGCAGTTTCCATTTCATCAGGCTGGGAATTGTTATCTTTGACAACAGGTTACAGGAGTAAGCTTAAGGTGGACCTTGGTATGACATTATCTCAGTGATAATTACCACTTGCACTTCTGTTCCCAGGAATGGCTATTGCCACCAAATCATAGGTGCCACCAAACTTTCTGCCTTGATTCTGTTGTCTGAGCTCTGTGAAAATGATAACATTTAGGTATAATGTCTGGGATAAGGTATGTGACAAGGGGAAAGAGAGGTGAGAGTCACAAAGCTCAAACACGAGGACAAAATGTAATCTTGGATTCCTTGGCCTCTTATATTCTAAGGTCTCAAAAACAGTCTTTATATTTTTGATTTGGAAGCATAAGTCAGAAAGGACATTCTGTCCTTAGTAGAGGATGACACTTGGCTGTCAGCTGTTTAGTTAACACTGGCAGTGGCTAGTAGATTAAAACAAAATTTGTTTCAATTTATTTTAGCTTAATAGTTAATGATAAGATCTAATAAGTAACCACATGGGGGAGATTAAGTTATATGAATAAGAATTTCTGAGCTGAAATAGAGACTCACAAAGAACAACATTTTTGCTTAAAAGTGTTTTACGTGCCAATCACTTTTGGCAAACCTTGAGTAAAAACTATATATCACAAAACCCTGCTGGAAATACATTGAGGCAGTCAAATGCAAAGCCCCCAAGTGATAGATGACTGCTTGTTATCAGATCAACATGCTGTATGGAAGCAGAGAAGGGATTCTTCCCTGTTTAGGTGAAAGCCAAGCCATCTGGGTTTAAACTACCCAAACTTTTTCATGACAAGAGATGAGGTCAATGTTGTGAGATGATAAATGGGTGAAGGTGAATGTCTGTATCAAATGATTATCAGGTTCTGAAGACTAAGGAAATCAACAGAAATAGAGGTAAAAATGCATTGCATTTGCAGAGATGACGTGTTGTTGCTTTACTAAAGGAGAACTGAGAGAGGAACTCTAGATTTCGTGTTTATGAGCTGCCTTGTTAATGAATGATCTTTCACTAAAGGACCTGTTGAAAAGGAGCTTTGCATTTAAATTTTGGCTCAGCTGTATATTTACAGATGTAGTGTGTGTGTGTGTGTGTGTGTGTGTGTGTATGTGTGTGTGTGTGTGTGTGGTGGGGGCGGAAGGGAGATAATCTTCCTTTTTCATTTCTCCTATATGCATGATGTGAGTGAATTATTTTATCTTAATCTCTTCAGATTTCAGAAAAAATTACCCTGATGGGGTAACATTTAAATGAATTTGGAGCTCCACATGAGAAAACATTGTTTTTCTCCTCAGCAATAGTGTTACATTTATAAAGCTTAAATAAACAGTTGGGGTTTTGCAAACTGTACTCAAATAATATAAAAATTCTCCATACAGTGTTTTCCCTTTTTGATACTCCTGCCCTGGGGGAAATAGTTCCTTTCTCGGAAAGTACAGCCTTACTGCTAATAAGACAGATGTTGGAATCTTGCTGTTTTGAAGGTAAAGAGTGAATATAAAGAGAAAAGATGCATCAGTTGGAGTTCTGGAGTGATATTTATTTCAGAAATGCGTTAAGTTCAGAAGCGTGGTAGGTTCATTTATATCTTTTGAGTAACATTAGGAGGTATCTGCCTTCATAAGAACTGTCAGAATTCCTTTCTAAACATATAAAGTCTGGACTCTGGTAATCCAACTCACTTGCTATTCAGAGGATGCCTCAGCTCTTACTAGCTGAAAGGCTCAGTGATATGTTGCCGTGGAATTTGCAGGGGTTTACGATTATGGGGTCCAAGTTGTCATAGTTGTTATTGCTTCCCAAACATTTGTAATACTTGATAAAGTTGAGTAAGAATAGGTGGATGGCTGCTTTTTCGTTTGTATCTGCTTTTGTAAGTTTCCAGGGGACTCATTGCAGTATATGAATTGCAAAGCACCTGGACTGCCTTGAGGCTGGTTGGCATTTTTATATTTAGGCTGGAAGGTAGACTTATTTAGCAGACAGATATTGTCAGCAATAGCAACTAACATTTATGAAACACTTTATTTGTGGGCACTTATTGAAGCCTGCATTATTTCATTTAATCTTCACAAAAATCCTTTGAGGATTTTTACCTCCTACCCCACCATTTTACAGATGGGGAAACTGAGGCTAGAGGAGTTTAGGAGCTTATGAAGGTTCCATTTTAGTAAATAGTGGCACTGGAACTCACTCTCACCTGCCTCTAGAGCACATGCCTATAACCCAGTGAAACAGGCTATTTTCTAAGTTAAAGATGTGAAAAAGCAAGGAAAAAAGTAGAAAAATTGTTGAGTTATTTGACTTTTTGGCATTGCTTGAGTTATTTTGCTTTTTTCTTTTGAGTCTTTTAGGAGTTCAGTTAGCTAACATTTGTTAATCACATTACATGAAAGGAAAATCTCGTTATAATTTCAGTTGACCTTCAGGGAGCTTTAGTTGTGAGCTAGTTTTATGTATGTACATTAAGAGGGTATGTAATAGTCAAAACTGTACTTTGGATAAAGAAAATAGTCATATTTAGTTTGTGTTGGTCCAGCCTTTTGGCAGAAAGTTACCTAAAGCTGAGTATAAGCTCATATCTTATTTCATAACATGTACTAAAAAAAAGCTAACCTCAACGTATGCTTAAAAAAGACGTAAAATGTTACAGTTGGGAGGAAATAGGTGGCACAAAGTCCTGCATATAATTACAGCGTAAAAGCTTGAAAAACCCCACAAAATCAACTTGGCCTGATTTAAACTTTTAAGCTCTGAAATGTTTCAAAGGTGGAATGAGCTCATTTCTGTGGGAATTTTGAGGATGACAGCGGATGCAGTGGCTACGGCAAGCAGAACTGAATAATTTCATTCTCATTTATCCTCGTCTGCCTGGACCCGAGCATCTTGCCAGCATCATTCGTGGTCCAAGAATAACCTGTTTGTTAGCTGCTGATGGATATCATTTTAAAGTGTGTGGGTCAAAAAGCTTCAGTCCAACTATTCAAGGGGGAAGGTAAGAAGTTGGACCAGTGTCCCGAAATCTAGGGAAGTGGGTAGACACTTTGGATTAAAGATGCAAGTGCTTCATTGTTCAGTTAGAAAGCAAAAGTTCAGCTTTTTCCCATTTTACAATATGGTCTATTGTGGGGCTAAAAAAGGAAGGCCCAGACTTATTGCTGTTTTGTATGATGTTTCTCCCCTTCCTACTAGAATTATTTTTTCCATAATGTTTAGGACAACACGTTAGTGCCTTCTGTGAAGTACAGCTGATAGGAGCCAGCCCCTCTCAGCTAATGAATCTGAAGTGGTCCTCTGGATCTTTTAGGCATCCTCAAATCCATCCAGTGAACCTGCAGAAGTGGTACCCTTGCTCCTCACCCCTTTTGCACCTAACCGTAGCATGGAAGGAAATGGCAAAAGCCAGTGAGTTCGGCCCAGTACTGGAAACTTGAGAAAACTTTGGAGGCTGGGACTCAGAAAACCAGAAGTCAGTCAGAGCTTAGTTTGGCATACATTTTGTTCAGCAAAAAACATTATTCTGAGGTTTAAATTTCCTCTTTTATATCCAGAGGTGCAATTTAGAAATGGACCCTCTGCTCATAAAAAGCAACGTGAAATTTGGTGTTACAAGAAGTGGGGCTCCACCTAGCTTGGAGCCAACCAAGTGGTGCAAACAGAGAGGGGCTTTGTCTGCTGTCTTCTACTTTTTAATCACAGAAATCCTCTGTCACTAAACAAACAGCTACCAGCATCTTTGATTCTCTCGGGTACCTAACCTCTGTAAAAGCCTCATGTTTTTTTATTGTTCAAATTAACTGGCTAGAGAATAGTTATCTATTATATGAACAAGTGTTAGGCATGTGTTTGAGAATGAGGGCGACAGCAGTGCATCAGGATTCAATTCTTGTGTGTGTGTGTGTGTGTGTGTGTGTGTGTGTGTGAGAGAGAGAGACAGAGAGAAAGAGACAGAGATAGAGAGAGAACGAGAGAGACAGACAGACAGAGAGACAGGGAGAGCAGGGAGGGTGAAGGAGGGAGGGAGACAGACGAGGTATAAAGTAGTCCTGATGTGTTCAGAGAGATACACTTAGTACATGCACATATGCCACAATTTTTTGAAAATTGTTTTGTATCATTTTTAGACTTTGGATTTTGGATGCTCACTAAGGAAATGATCAGGAGTTATTATTTATTTATTTATTTATTTATTTATTTATTTATTTATTCTCTGTTTAGATGGTGTTGTGACCAATTGCCTTTCCATAGAATAAGGTATTCAATAGAATAAAACAGTTTTGAGGGAAAGGTAGCTAATTCACAGCATTGTGCTGGCAAATTCACCAGTACCAGCTCATAGACAATTATTACCCATGCTTTCTTGAGGCTCAGAGAGGTGGAGCAAATGTCCTGAGGTTACATAGTTACTAAGAGACCACCTGGGGTGTGAAAACAGTGTTTCCTCCACTAAACTAACTTGCTTCTGCTGGTCCTTTGCTACTTACGAACATCTACAAATACTTCCAAAGACTGCAGAGAGTTATTTCAGCCTCTGCAAAGCTGATGTAGGCTTACTTTGGGGAGCAGTTAGAGTGATTTTGGTCTTGTAACACAAACCAAGTCTGGACTTGGAGGGCCCTTTCTGAGGAAGGCACAGTTCAGGCAACTATTGGCTGGTATCATATCGTTTTGTCAAAGAGCCTTGGCCCTGGCATCAGACAGGCCTGGGTTCAGATCTTGGCTCTGTCATTTATTGATAGTGAACTCGCGAAAGTTACTTCGCCTTTCTAAGCCTCCGTCTCCTCATCTGCAGCGTGGGGTGGGCTCTTAGACTTGCTGTGAGAATAAATGAGATGCAGCATTTAGGGCTTGGCCCAGAGCTTGGCATATAGTCAGAATGGTTCATTATTGTTGTTGATGATGGTGGTGTTGATGATGATAAATTCTTATCTCCTTCCATGGAATTAGGTGCAAAGGTTCATCAGAAAAGGGAGAAAAGGGAAGCTGATGGAGAAAAGACATAGGGATAATGATGCCAAGCCCACCCATCGTTATGAATGAACAGGGCTAAGTCAGTAACATTTTGTGGGGTTTTCTGTCCCTCCAGACTTGGACTGGGTCGATCTGAGCTGCTTCCTTATTGGTCCAGTGGTCTGTGAGCCCTGGTGTAAGTTTTCCCCTTGCTCTCCATTAAATACTAAAAAAACTTTCCATGGAAGAGGGGCCTCGCTTTTCTGCAGAGTATTTACATCTCTATGCCTGTGGGGTCACCTTCACTTGTACTTTTATTGGCAGAGGGATAGGGTTGGGACTCAGGAGCGCTGTAATTCTGGAAAAACTGCCTAGTGGTCTGGCATCATGGGGATTTTCCTGGCCCGTCTCGTGGAAGTCTCTCAAGCCCGTTCCAGACCTGAGTGGGTTTTTGCTGCCTACTTACTTGTGTGCGCCCCTTCCCCATCCCTGTCCCATTTTACACATGCTTTCTTTTCATTTCAAGGCACCAGCCTTTATAATGTGCGTCAGACATAAACTGTGTTTTAAGTGTGGGAAACCATGCTGAGGAAAGAGAGCCCTTCCCCAGATGGGGATTCAGATATAGTGAGGGCAGGAGAACAGGGCATAATAGGAAAAGTCAGGCAAGGCAAAACGATGGAAAATAAAGCCAATTAATACAAAGTCATTGAGTAAACAAAGGATATCAGATTCTTGCACCCTCTTCTATGACACTTCTGTCCAACTGATGGTCTACTGAATCCTTTGTGCTATGAAAGAATACTAATAACATCACCTTTCATGGCACCAGGAGGTCAAGTGTGCTTGTTGAACTTAGTTAAGATCAGCAAATGAGCTGGGTGTATATTTTAAGACCTCTTGATTCCCAGTTCTAATTCTATAAAACATCACTCAAAGCACTAGGGATAACAGGTTATAAATTCAATAATATTATTCTTTCTTCCTTCTCTTCACACTTCATTCTCCCCTTTCATTTTCCGCTTTTTTTGTGTTCGAAGCATCGTGCTGGTTGGGTGCCTTGGGGAGGCAGAGACCAGTAAGGCAGATTCTTGCCCACAGCGGAATGGAGGAGAAAGACATATGCAGAAATAAGTTCTACAGGACTGAGAGAAAAGCACTATGCTAGACTCAAACGCAGCACTAAGGGAGCTGTAAGTGAATCCTGATTGGGTTATCTGGGACCTTGATGGGCGGGGCAAAGATAGTCTTGGCAAGGCGTGATTGGAGGAAAGGCACAGAGGCGTGTGCGCTCGGGAATTGTGGAGATGGCAGAGTCCAGTGTGCCCAGTGTACCCAAAGCTCTGATGGAAGCTGGAGTGAGAAGGCTTGGTGGGAGGCATCAAGGGGAGAACGTTGAGTGCAGTAATAAGGAGTTCAGTTCCGCTCATGGAATTGGGGGCGCCATTGAATATTTTGCAGCCACACGGCACAGTAAGATGTGTTTTATATAGATGCCTCCAAAAGCTCTTTGGGAGCCGAGTGTGGAGAGGCCAGAGTTTGGACAACAGGCACCAGGAATGCGCTGTGATCAGGGGAGAGCAAGAGGCCTGGATCAGGGTGGACAGTGGGAAAGGTGTTGGGATAAACCAGCATTGCTTATTCTTTTGAATGACTTTCGCTGCCTTCTAGTTCTAGAATATTTGGATTAAAAGACTGCAAACAATGCCCAGAAAAACACAGTAATTAAAATGCAGCAGTCATTACAGAGGGATGATGTGCTAGTGTGTCTCTGTAGCAGTCACTTCACTAATCACTTGGTGATTCTGGAGCAGCTGTGGGTGCTGTTTCTTGAATAGAATTGTTTACTTCCAGCCCTCACTCTCAAAATTCCTTTTTGGGTGCCAGTTCTCTCCTCTTACTCACAGTAAGGCCTTGCTCTGCACTGTTGTTTGACCCCTTTGGTGAATTATTCAGTCTGGTAGATGTTACCGTGGTAGTATGTATTCTCAGTGGTAGCACGCATTTCACACAACAGTTGACATTGGATGACCCACCTTAAAAAAAGTGTACCTGTATGCCGGGACCCCTAGACTTGCAGAGGAGTTTTGGAGCCCAAGCTGATAGCACTGGCAATAAAACAGATGACAGAGGTGAGAGATGGGAATCTGGGGAGTTGTAGCCAATGTTATAGTCAATGTAGGAAGAGAAGAGGTCAGGGGTGTGGGCGGGGGATGATGAGCTTAGAGCTGATGCCTGGGCTTCATAGATGAAAACCCAGCAGGCTCTTCAAAATGCAGATCTTGATCTCAATAGAGAAATGAAGACTAGAAGACGGCAACTTGTTAACTGTCTGCGTTGAGATAGATTTCAGAGCTTTGGGAATGAATTAGTTGTCTTGGGAAGGGGTCTAAATTGAGATTTCAAGAAATGAGCCTACGATAGTAACTAGAAGAAGGGCTATATTTAAGAAAAGGTTAGAAAGGGAGAAGCCAGAGATTGAGAAATAGTTACAGAAGTAGGAGAACCAGCAAAGTGCAAGCCAAGGCAGAAGATATATGAAGAAGAGAAAGACCAGTGGTATTAGATGTTGCAGAGTTGGACTGAACCTTCTAGGAGAACATCAAAGAAGGCACTTTCTCTTCATCTTCTCGAACGATTTGAAATAATCAACAATGGTGCCCAGGTCCCTAGTACCTGCTTCACATTTTCCCATGGAGTAGAATTGATCATAGATAGAATTTGGTGGAACCTCATTTGAGAGAAATTCCAAACTAAGATTGCTGTAGGGATTTTGAAAATTTAGCGCAAGAATCACAAGTTTTCCAAACTGTGATTTGAAAAGGTCTTAGCAAAAGTGAATAAATACCACATGACATTTTCGAAGGTCCCCAAACAAAACTAATTTCATAAATAAAAGTAATAGGCTCTTGCAGATGTCTTTGGAATGTTTCTATAGTTAAGTGTCAAATGGACAAGGCAACATTGAGGCATTTTTTTATGGTGAATCGGAGCAAAAATATCAAAGAACCTGACTAATATAAAATCTTACCATTATAAACTTTCAAGTTTGCTCTATGAAACTGTTAATGGTGCTTTAAAAAATATTATGATATAATTTAATCCCTTAGATCTTCAGGAAAAATATTTTCTTTTTTCACTAAATTTTTGATGTCTGTTTTGTCACTGAAGTACAGCTGTGGAGTGGCGAAATTATGGGTTCAAGTCTCCCCAGGGTCACCTGGGCATCCCTGAGCATCCGCCTTGGTCTCTGAGCCATAGCTGTGGGTACCGGGCTAGTCACAGTGGTATGTGTGCCCTTCAGCTTCATTTCTAAAGAGGAATCATAATGCAGACCCTGTCTGTTGGCTGTAGCCATTAACTGAGATGATGTGTATGGATTAAATGTGCTGGTGTTTGTGAAAGACCTGTGTAAACAGTGTAAGTGGAATTATTATTATTAAGGGCCAGAACTTGAATAGAAGAAAGTAAGGTGTATACTATACACCAGTTTTTAGCACATACTTTAATGAGTATATTTTTTAGGAATGATAGTGTAGTGGTTCCTATGTCTCCTTTAATAGTTGTATGGCTTTGGGTGAATTGCCTAGTATTTCTGTATCTTGACACCTTTATTTTCATCATAGGGCTCTTGTCAGAACTGTGAGTCAAAACGCAAGAGTCTTAAAACTGGGTCTGGAACATGGGAAGCACTTCAGAAATGATAGCTACTGCCACTATCTCAATGCTAGGCAAATATTGCCTATCCCATACTTCTAAGAGGTGCTTACAGAGACTACTGTGAGATTTCTAAGAAATGATTAAATACACTACTGATTTTATTTCAGTCTATTGTCAATTCCTATGACTTGTGTTTACTCTGAACTTCTATCAGGGCAGACGATGGAACTTCCATAAAAGATAGAAAACCCTGGAAGTATTGGGGGCTTAGCAAAATGGGCTGCTCTTCTATTTTTCATTTTCAAAAGTTTACCTGTTTGATTGGTGTCCATCTCCGGACAGCTAATCACACTGTTGCTTTCACGTTGAGGCCTTGCTGTCCTTTGGGGCACTTGCCATTGAATGAAGAAGTGGCAGGTGGGAGGCAGAAATGTAATGTTAATTACTGAGTAGACCTACTGAGACTGACACTTCAGAGTCCTCCCTTTTTTATTTAATTAATTTATTTTTATTTTTAAATTAAAAAAATTTTTTTTTTATTTTTAAATTTTATTTTCTTTCTGGCCGCAAGGCACAGCTTGCCAGATCTCAGTTCCCGGACCAGGGATGGAACCTGCACCCTCGGCAGTGAAATCTCGGAGTCCTAACCACGGGGCCTCCAGGGCATTTCCCTCCCCCTTTTAGAATGTGCAGAGTCCTGCTGTCAGCCCAGCCACAGTCACTCTGTGGATACCCGTGGTGTATCCGGTGATCTCAGATTAACTGTGGTGACTGGATTTGGACGTGTGGACCCCACACATTCACAGAGCTTTGTGTGTTTGCGACCGCTGGTCCCGTCAACTCCTCTAAGAGACTGCTTCTTCTCTTTGATAGCATGTTCTGTGTTGTAATGTGTGTCGTCAACTCAGGCAGATTTATCTTATGAGATGAGATCTTCAAGTGTGAGAACCTTGTCCCCTCATCTCTGGAAGCCCCACACTCTTCAGCGAGAGGTCCGCAACCTTGGGACGTGAGTGGGAGTCAGGCTGGAGCTTCCTGTTTACAGTTTGGGCTGTTAACACTTGGGACCATCCGCCCCAGCAGGGAACTCCAAGTTCCAGAACAGGATTCTCCCAGAGAGTCTGTCACAGCAGGTCAGCCACCTCTGTAAAAGACATCCTAAATAATCATGACGAAAACACTTTTTTTTCCTTTGAAAGGAATGTACTCACACTTGAAAACTAGAATCATATAGACATGGAGACCTGCTTTTATTTGTGACAAAAGAAACATTCCCTGTTATAGAAATATCCTGCTGTTGAAAGCAACCTTGTAGACAGCAATGCAGCAGGTGCCCGAGAGGCGAGGATCCAGGATTATCTCAGTTCTGCTTTCAAGAATCACAATGAAAAATGCCTGGGATCCCTGTAGCTGCCATTCCCCATCATTTCCTCCCCCCTTTCAGTGAGGCTAACTCTGAAACCTTGACGCAAGCCTCAGTGTTTATATTAGGTTTTAGATGTTAGCTCCCTTGGCTTCTGGGAGCCGACTCTGTTGAAAATTATGTTTTTCTTTTAAGGACAAAGGCCTTATTGTATGTACACGTTGTGCAGTGTAATGAGTTTTTTGTTGTTGGTTTTTTGAAATGTTAGGTAATGGGTGGGACTAACCCAGATCTGCCAGATGAGAAGCTCAAAGGTCTATAACCTGAATGGCAATTGGAAGGTTGCACGCAGGTAGCTCAACAAGAGGAAACGAGAGGGTGGACAAGTGGCATCTTCCCTGACCAGAGCATGTCCCCTGAATGCCCTGCTTTGATGGAATCACCATAAGACAGCTCTGGGAGAGGACCTGCAACATGGGTGATGATACTCCAGGGACACTTCAAAGAGAATGACAGTAAAAATAACGGAGATAACAATCCTCACATTTTCACTTATGAAAGCACACATTTCCAAAATAACTCTTATATTCCTGGTCAAATAAATAGATTTTGGCCAGATGGGATTTTCATGGCTGCAAAGGCTGTCAGGCATAGGCTGAGCATCTTGTTTTAAGATGCTGTGTGGTGGACTCTCTGGTTGTGCTGCTGGCCTCTGCAGCTGTGGGTGACTTCAGAAAACTATTTCCAGGAGAGACCACGCTGGCCCCCTGAAAGGAGGCAGGAAAACTAGAAGGCCTAAAGCTTTTCTTACATTTATTTGGGCTTCATTGAGAGGAACTTTTAGCATCTTTATCTTAATTTTTTTTCCTCTCTCTCTGTAAAAAAATTTTTTTGGAACTATCCTCCTAGGTTCCTCTTGGAGACAAATCTGCAGGCTGCAGCATTAGCAATAAAGTTCCTTTAACCCCTCACTGCTTTCCTTTTAGTGAGCAAAGTATTTTCGCATTTGCATTCTTTTCCATATTTATTCTTAGAACTTCTTATTAAAACAATACTGGGGGATTCCTTTTCCATTTTATTTTCCAATTGAACAGAACTGTTTGAGCCAAGATATGACAATTGCTTGCTCTGGGTTCAGAGGGCAGGGCTGCATCTGGTCAGTGGCCTGTGGGACTTGCCACTTCTGCCTCCAGGAAAGCCTTGCGGTGCGATGTTGGACTGCCTTGTACTGCCCCTGTACCTCTCAAAAAGTCATGAACTCTAGAGGCTATCACAGCCTGCTGGGTCTCTCCTGCTTTGTAGATTTATAGAGCGAAAGCGGTAGCATCACAACATACACATACTGGTGTTTCTAGGTCTCAAGGGGATGCTATTTTCCTGGATGAGAAGACTAATTAGATTCTCCCACTTGAGAGCTGCTATGCCATGTACCTGGGCTTACGCTCCTTGAGGGGAACAGGCCTATTAGAATTGAGATGCGGCAATTTCCTGCTTTTAAGCACATGTAAAACAGTGGTTCCAATACCCAGTGGGACCCACCAGAGATCAACTTGCAGTCTCATTAGCATAATAGGTGAGAACCCAGAAGGAAACTCCTTTCAACTAAGAGGTGACTCAGTCTTCGGAACTTGGAGAGTAGCTGGATGGCAGGGAAGGGGACAGAAGCCTGCTTTTTTGGGGAGCGTCATTAGTTAGTTCCAGGGTGTCTTCTGTTGGAGGAACTGGCATTTCTTTTTTCCTCTGGGATGTCCTTGTACCAGACAACAGTGGCTTCCTTTCCCTTGTGATTGCCTGTGTGTGTGTAGGGAGCTAGTTGCGATTTATTTAAAAAAGGGATTTTTTTTTTTCCTGTTTCATGTAAGCCATACACTGGGCAAAGGCAGAGACATTTGCTTAAAGTACTTTACATACCAGTTGGCCAAGTTACAGAAATATAGAGCTCCCAGAGTTTGATGTTAGGTTGAAGTATATGAAATTTTGGATATTTGGTGTTGACCTATCAAAACAACAATTTCTTGTGGTTCAACCAAATCTGTACTTTGATTACCCCGAGAATTTTTCACTGGAGATAGCTATCCTGGGAGGTTGTTGCAATGTATCTTAATGAGGGGGGCCTTTACATTCAAGGCGAATTGACACTCGGTTCACAAACTAAAAGTAAAAGGTGGTGATATAGTGAAATGTAACACCTCTTAATCTCTGAGCTCCCAGCTCCGAATTAATGGTCTCCTCTTACACATCCTCAGGACCCTTGGATGATGGCGTGGGGAGGGGGAAGGGAGGGAAGCAGTATTTGCCTTGGTCAGTGAGAGGGGGCACATGGTGGGTGCCCTGCAGGAAACGTGGGAACCGAATTGCAGGACCGAAGTAGGAAAATGATTGATGGTTATTAACGCAGCACGTATGTATTGAGCGTTTATGTTAATGGTGGCCCGAGGCACCATGAGATTGGAAAAAGTGCTTTTTTACATGAACAAAAAGAGATTAAATTATGTTCCAGATAGTTTTGAAGTTAGATCTCTATTATTGCTTTCGAGTTCTTTGAAAATTTATGAACTTGTGCAGGCCATAGATATTAACTCTTGGTTGGAGTATCTGATTAATCAGAACAAATGATTATTCCTTGACTGTGCTGGATGGCATATGTGTATATACACACGTATATACATGCATTGTATATGTAGGTATTTAATGTGAAATTTGGATCATGGATTTAGTTTGCAAATGATTTTCGTTATGTAGTCTCAAATAGAAGTGTGAAAATGTGATTGAACCAGAGGTTGTGTACATGTTGGGGGAGGCCCTCAGAGCTTTGAGCACTGCTGACAAGGGACACGGTTGCATTCCCATCACTGGCAGCCTCTCCCTCCTCCTCCCTCCTTGCCGCCCCACTGCAATCTGATGACTTGTCTTCTCACACAGTTGTAGGTCATTAACTAGTCAGCAGTAAGAATTCTTCCATGGTGGGGGCCCCAGCAGAGGTGATTCTCAGTTTTTAAAGTGCGCAAGAATCCCCAGGGAGCTTGTTAAAAATGCAGATTCTGAGGTTCTACTGCAGCCATTCTGACTCAGTAGGTCTGGCAGAGACCTGAGAATCTCCATTGTTAATAAACTCCAGCAATTCCATGCAGGAGCCAGTATTAAAAAAATTCCCAAGAGTTAGGAATATAACCATAAGTATAGGTAAATTACCCAATGCAGCAACATGTTCAGTGGTGGTTAGGTACATTTGATATTCTGCTATTGGTACCAGACTTATCCATAGGTCAACTCTCATTTATGTAACATTATTTTTGAGGACCTTTCCCACAGTCATCCTGTACATTAGCAATCTTTATTGAAGTGCTACTTTTTCTCTTTGTGTCCTCTCCTCTATCAAGCCTCCTGTAGTCACTTGATCAGAATTAGTCACTCGTTCTTAGAAGCCTCATGTTGATTTCTCAAATTATAACCCTTACTCATGCCTACCTTGAAGTTTAATTAATTATTTACATGGCAGTCCCCTTACTGGACTTTAGGCTTCTTCAGGGTAGGAATAGTGTCTGATTCTTCTCATCATCACTCAAAGCATCTTGAATAGCACCTTGCACGCTGTAAGTCTCAATAACTATTTTACGAATCAACATCACGTTCTTAAATTGGGGGTAGCCTGACCTTCATCTTCCGCAAAGCCATGCTGTGAGGGAGAGAAGGCTTTCTCAAGAAACCTGTTTCACAGCTGAGATAATTAAAGCTCAGTAAAGTACAGCAAAACAAAGCTCACACTGCTCATCAGTGAACGTCGGGACTACAATTCCAATACGGCAATGCTGGCCCATCCTGGGTAGACTCCACTGAGATAGCTCTCAGAGGATGTTTCCTGACCACAAAGCTTGAGAAAGCACCCCAAGGGGATGAGTGAGAGAGACCCAGCAAACAACTTCCCTGGGGATTATGTTTTGAACAGTCCTTGTGGTCCAGTGAGCTAGAGTCCTGACTGGCGCCTTTGGGTGGGATAGGCTGACCCTCTGGGTTGCTGCCAGCCTTTTCACAAGATGGATTCCCACGGGGATACACTCCGTTTCCTGTGGTCTTTCTGTGATGGGCAGCAGCTGCAGGGTGAAGCTGATATGACGTATGTTTGCTGCTCCTCCAGCATGAGCCAACTAGATGTAGCAATTTGACAAAACAAGCCAGGGTTTTATGACAGACTCGCTGGGATCCAGCAGCATCTGGAGGAGCCAGAGGCAAGCAATGAAGAGTTGAAGGCCAGGTGAAGTGGGATTTAGAGATACCCTCCACCCCAATCCCTTCCATTCCCAAACCTCTGTAACAGAAGCTGTTTCCTTCTGCTGGCAACTTCCGCCCGGCAGGTCCCTTCCTTATCCAGAATGGACCCATTCTGTGAAACATTAGTTCTTTCTTCTCTCTGTATGCCACCCAATTTCTGCCCACACCTTCCTTTCCCTGATCAGGGAGAGTATAAAGTCAAGCTGACGAGGTTCTGATTTGTGTTGCCTTCACATAATTCTGGTCACGTTGCTAAACGATTTTCCATACTTTTAATGAGAATCGTTTTTTTTAAAAAAACATTTAAATTGGTCTGGCATTCCATTGTTCCAGGGTTCCACCTTTATCATTTCCACCTTATTATTTTTTACCATGTTATTTTCTTTCTCTGTTATTAGCCCAGCATTTCCATGATGTCACCACTCTCCAAGTTTTGTGTCTTGTTTTTCTCAGTTTCAGTTTTTAATTCTTGGTTCCAGCCCGATAATGAAATGCACAAACAATTACAGCGGGGTGGTGGTTCTTCCTACACATCCCATGTGGGCCAGATATTTGAGGGATGGACTGACCAGTGGGGAGCTCTCTGACATCGGCTGAGTTGGAAGAACCGGTGGAGGCCAGAGGAGGGCCATTTGGACTAAGGGGTGGAGAAAAGGATTGCTGGAAATAGCTAAAGCGCTAGCTAGAGCAGTGTCAAGCACCCAGGTGGGGGTTTAGTAAGTATTTTTCACTAATGATGATTTGCTGATATCATTTAGCCCGGTGGAGAGAATGCCCAGGGGAACTTTAACAGCCTTCAAGTATGTGGGAAGAAATATGATGCTGAAAGGATGGAGAGGAGTACAGATCCCAAAGTTGCAACATAGCCTCAGCTCCAGCTTCTCTGCTGGCTGCTCACTGCCTCTTGCTCACTTTCAGAGTGAGCCCCAAGGTGGTTGTGGGGTCTTGGCTTCCCTGCTTCTTGGCCAGTGCCTGCCTGTGAGTGAAGGCCTCTTCCCTAGATCCCTAAATCCTAGTTACCCTGCCGTAGATGAGATCACACTTCTAGCTTTAAGCCACGTTTGTTGGGTTCAGAAATTGAAAGCAGGGTCTGACTGTGAACTCTGTTCTTTCCAGGGCTTTTGGCTTTAGGTCTTAGTACGACTGAGAAGGAAAACTTAAAATGAGGGATTTTCCTCTTTCCTTTCTTTTTTTACTCCTAGGGGTTTAACGTTCTGTCACTCCCACACCCATCTTTAACACTCACCTAGCATTTGGTCACTGGTCTCTGGTAGGTCCAAGCTCCCTTAGGACACGGGTCCTAGAACTTTTCCTTGGCATTCTTAGATCTTCTAGGCAGTCAGCATTTTCCTTAACTTGAATCTGTTCCCTTGGAGATGTAGCTTGGCAGGCATGGTGGTTATTAGCACTAGGGGTAAGGAGTGGTCTGCAGCAGCCAAGACAGCATCTCTAGTGAGCCTTAAATGGTGGACAGCGACACTGTCCTGAAGCATGTTGGTCTGTAGGTATCTGACACAGTGGCAGGTGCTGAGAGAAGGTGACCTCTGGTGGTCACTGGGTTAATGTAATAATCTCAGCCAGCGATCATGTACAGTTGTGTGCATTTGTGCCTGCGTGGTGTGTGTGTGTGTGTGTGTGTGTGTGTGTGTGTGTGTGTGTGTAAGGATTTAACACGTATAGCATTCTCTCAGCATTTGAATGATGGGTTTATAAGAATTTTGTTTATCTGGCTACTCTTTCTTAGACTTTTTAATGCTGGGTCTTCCTTATCTTTTTGAACTTTAAATATTAGGGGGCCCCGGGATTCAACCAAGACGTTTCTCTATTTACACTCCTTCCCTAGGTGATTTTTATACAGATTCATGGCTTAAAAAACGTCTCTATGCTGAAAGTTCCCACATCTGTGTTCCCAGTTCCCTTACCCTTCAAGTGCAGACTCATAAATTCAAATGCCTACTTGGCATCTCCACGTAGATATCTAGGAAGCATCTCAGACTTAAAATGGCCTGAACAGAGATCGTTTTCCACCCCTCCTCCAGATCTCTCTGCCAGCAATGTCAGCTGTGCTGCTCCATTTTCTCAGGCCATCAACCAAGATGTCCTGGATTCTTCTTTCTCTTACGTCTTATGTTCGATCTACTAGCAAATCTTGGTGGCAGAACTTTGAACATATGTCTGATAATTTCTAATCTTTATGATCATTTTTGCCTCTGGGCAATCTATTATCAAGCAGTGGCTACTGAAAACTACACATCCAATTATTTCGCTTGTTTACAAAAAATCCCCCAGTGGCTTCTCATCTGACTTGGAATACAGTGTGAAGTCTAACTACAAGGCCCTGTGGGATGTGCCTTCTGATGCTGTCTCTGGCCCCACCTCCCAAAGCATCTTCCCCTCCTGGTCTGCTAGTCCTGCATGGTCCCCAGCACCCTCTGGACAGGGACGTCTGCTCTTTCCTGTCCCCGGAACACACTTATCCGATATAGTTACACATTCTCATTTCTTCCCTCTGGCCTCTGAGGAATTGTTCCCTTATTGAAGGACCCTTTTTTCTGACCACTCTCCCCAGTAGTACACACCCTGTCATTCTGTTCCCTTGTCCTGCTTTGTTTTCTCCAAAGCCCTCATCAGTGTTCACTGCATCATGCATGTCTTTGTTTTCTAAGGGTCTCCCTACTAGAATGTCAGCTCTGTGAGGATGTGGACTCTCCCATTCATGCTGTACCCCAGGGCCTGGGGCAGTGCTGGGCCCCTCCAGTGCGTATCTGTATATGTTGGATGACTGAGTATATGCTGTGTTAAATTAAATTTTATTTAATTTTTTGATTTTTTGACTCAATTCAACTTAATTGAATTAATTACCTTTAAGAAATTAATTCAATTAATTAATTGCTTAATTTTTTCTTTCAATAATTTGAAGATCTAACAAATTCTCTTCCTCAAATATAAATCGTGAATTTTCCTTTCTACTCTAAACTCTGCTTTTTCTGTAAGAAGACTGGCCATTTTCATGGCTCATGTGTCTGCATATCAAGTCAGATGGTGGGGAAGTTGTACAAATACACTGACAAGGATGAAATGCTAACTCCAGTGAGCCAAATAAATCATAGTAAAATATATAATAAGTAATAGTAAGTATAAAATAAAATGTGTCCTATGGAAAACTGGTTTTAAAAATAGATATTACTGCTCCTACTTAGGTAGCATAATAATGATTGGTTTTGGAATGTAAATAAAATTCAGTATGCTGGCATTTTACACTTCACCTAAAACATATTATGGAAGAAAGACTAGCAACGTGTGTTAAATATTACAATTTCATAGAGCAAGAAAAAAGTGGCACACAGTATTTCCCATGACCTGCATGAGACAGGCTGTTCCACTGTAGGCAATGCCTGGCTTGCAGGGCACTGGGATGGCTTCACTGAAGGAAATCCCTCTTGTGGATGGTCAGATCCCAAGGGTCTGACATAGGGAGGTCAAATGCTGTCTCAGTGAGAGAACTGTATAGCAAAACTGTTCTGAGGTTCATTCAGTGGTCCACGTAGTATCTGAAGAGCCAGGAGGATTGGGTTGATCTCTGGAAGTTTATGGCACTGGAATTTGGTTGAAACAGACCTCCACCTCCTCTGAACTCCTGACTAGCACTGCGTCCACTCATGTTGCAGCATGTGAGGTGCTTTTGCCGTGTTTATGCTCTGGCCCCTCTCCCTCTTGGACTGGAAGCTCTTCTAGGGCAGAGGATGGATCTGATTCATATGTTCTGTTCTCAGCAAAAACCTGGCACAGTGCCTGGCCCATGGCAGGGGCTCAACAATCTTTGTTAAACAGATCCATGGATTTTTAATTCTGATAGATTTGAATCTTGTGGTGCAGAGGTTTAACCTGCAGAAAAATCCAAGTTTGGAGTCAAGATGTCACATTTTCTAAAGGCCATTTGTTTTCTGTTGACATCTTGGTCTCATTTTAGATGTTAAAACTTCGGAGAAGCTGTCATGACGAAACCCTTTAAAAAACCAATGAAGGGTGATAATCATGGCCAAGCATTTCTTTTTTAAGATGGGGCACGTGCCGTGAATCCCTTTAGCAACAAGTTTACGTGAATGATGTTTTATGGGTAACCAGTCACTTCCATTCCTTTATAACACCTTAATCAGAAAAGGATTGTATGCAAAATTGGCATTCCTCGATTGTTTAATGAGTTTGAAAGCGGAAGCTAGTGGATTAAATTTACATTCTAAACCTATGAAATAAATCTGTGGCTTCTCCAGTTCTTTCTGACATCTGCATGTGGCCCTTGGGGAAGGCTTGGTGACGAGAACATGCTGTTAATGGCCCTGTGGAATGAGTCAGACCAACCCTAGCTCACAGGCTTGCCTTCATATGGGGGATGCTGTCTGAGGCTGGCTTTTGCAGTTCCATAAACTTCCATCTGGCCAGAGGGCTCCTGCCCCCTCACTCCCCTGCCTGATATTCCTCAGGCTCACTGGACACCCTCTGCCATCAGGACCCGTGTGAATACAGCCCAGGAACAAGGATGTTTCCAGCACCCGATGCATCAGACAGCCTTTACCGTTATCTGCAGGCAGGACGGCAGGAACCAGCTCTAAAGCTTGCCATCCCAGGGGTCCCGTTGAAAGCCTCTGTGATTGCTGGTGGTCAGGGTCAATTGTACAGATGTCTTTAAAAGTGTCTCACTAGTGACCAGAAAGTTACTTTGTCAAGATGACAGATGGGCTGCGAGCAGTTCCTCTGCCCTGCCTATTCCCTGTGATGTCAGCTCCATTTACTTGTCAAGATCAGGTATTTTTGTAGCTCCCAACAGCGTGCAGGCTTTCATGGGCAACCCGTGAAAAATCTTCTGTTCTCTGTGTGAAAAATCTGCTCAGTGGCTTGCTGTTGACCCACAGGAATGAGGGGCCTTCGAGTCCCACCCACGGTGGGTGGAAGATGCAGGGAGGAGACACCTGCTGATGAGAGGATGACAGCCCTCCAAGGCTGGTCTCAAGAAGTGGTTTGTCACCACCAATCACCCTGGCAGGACACAAACAGGATCGAAGACATTCGGTTTCCACGTTTTGGATGTGTTTACTCTTCATTGCCAGGGAATCATCTCTGTGTACAATTGAAAGGGTCCACTGAATTCTCAGCTTCTTTGGATAACCGGGGAGCCTAGCTTGTTATATTGTGATAAGTCAGAAAAGGGGCTGCTGAAATAACATCTGCAGGTAGCCTTCCTTAACACCACATCACGACCTTTCCTATGGAAGTGACTCCAATTTCATTGTTATGTTTAACTCCTTAACCCTCATTCCTTGCTTCCTCTGATGCCCCTGCCAACCTGGCCAGCAGCCTCTGTGCTGTCCTAGAGACTGGGAAGCCTGGCGAATGCCCTCTGATGATGCTTTCTGATGTAGGTCCTGCTGGTGGTTGGGGTTGGACCCCTGTACTCTTCTTGTTAGTTCAAAAGAACTCACCAGAAAGGCATAAAATTATTCACAGAATCTCACCCCCCATTCCCTTTTTGAAAAATTTATTTATTTATTTGTTTTGGCTGTATTAGGTCTTTGTTGCTGTGCAGAGCTTTCCTAGTTGTGGGGAGTGGGGGCTACTCTTCGTTGCAGTGTGCCGGCTTCTCAGTGCGGTGGCTTCTCTTGTTGTGGAGCACGGGCTCTAGGTGTGCAGGCTTCAGTAGTTGTGGCACGTGCGCTCAGTAGTTGTGGTGCACAGGCTTAGTTGCTCTGCAGCATGCGGGATCTTCCCAGACCAGGGATTGAACCTGTGTCCCCTGCATTGGCAGGCGGATTCTTAACATTCTTAACCACTGTGCCACCAGGGAAGTACCCCCCCCCCAGCCCCCGCTTCCCTTTTTTGTTTTCTTTTGGGGTGGAAAAGCTGATTCATTACTTGTCATGTGCTGAAGGGTACCTGTAGTGTAAAATAATCAAAGGTGTTGGGAGAGGCAGCTGGGCCACTTGTGCAAGAGGCTGTATTTGCAGCCTCTGTTCCCCTTCACTGAGGGTTCATACCTTCTTCCCATAGCAGGAGTCTGTAGATGTTTTCTCTGCAGCCCTGACTCCATCCCACATCCCAGCTGTTTGAGTTCCTTTCAGTTGGGAAGAGAAAAGGGTAGACTCAAGAATGTGGACCACATGAAGAGAGGATGCTGACATTCAGTCCTCTCAGTTCACATACCTGGCTCCTGTCCCTTGGCAGAAGGAGACACAGTCCACCCGCTGATTTTGCAGCCTGCTTCTGGGAGCCCAAGTGGTGTCACAGAGCTGCATCTGTGACAGGGTCCCCTGCACTCAGTCACTGGTTGCTTTGTGTTCAATCCATTCCAGTTACATTAATGTGGTGCTGCCAGCAGATCCCTTGCTTATATGATGTACAGTTTAATAAAAACCAGGCAGTGCTACTTTCTTTGGGCTACTATTTTTATTTGGTGGTTATTTCTTTTGTGTTCTGCCTTCTCTAATGTTTTGGTTCTATTTCAAAGTATGATTAAACAGAATGAGGAGCTGTTTGACACTGCCCTGTTTTAAATCAGAGCTGTACTTGAGTAGCCGGGACAGTCTAATGGCCTGTGTTCCTTTGTTCTGAGAGTTCCTTGAAAAGGCAAAAAAAAAAAAAAAAAAAAAAAAAAAAAAGCTAGACCTAAATCTTTAAACAGCATAGGACCCCCAAACAATTCCTCTAACAAACTAAAGCCCGTTAAAAAAGAATTGAAATGTTAGGTAAGTTAAATACAAAAAGGGCCTCCTTATTAATCCCCTGTTGCTTCTGCTGGCACATGTCATATTTTTAAGGTACAGTATCAGGAGAACACTGTCATTTAGTGATGTATTAGGGCCATATATCATCAGAACATCGTCTTGGTAGAGGATATGGGTACTAAAAGACACGATTCTGGCCAGACAGAACAACAGGGGGTCTTACTTCTTTTCTCCAACCCTTTGCACCCCCCTGCCTTTTTCTTTAATCTCCCTCTGTTTTGTGTTGCAGAGAAGTGAATTTCTTCATGGGATATGACTTGTTGCAAAATAATCGGGGGGCCCCAGTGGGCTTCATAAAGTCTTTTAAATGGCTGGGCTTCAAGGGCAGCTTTGTTCAGAGTTTGCACTGTTAGCTGGGCGGGGGGAGGCCACATTTGCCAGGGTCCAGGTCTCTGGGGTAAAGGCTCACTGAGCCTAGACTGGAGGAAGAGAGAATAACACTCCCAGATGGAGTGTGATGAATTGTGTGATGTTTTGCAAGATGCTTTCACATTAAGTCTCCAAAGGTATGTTCTTGCAAGATGCTTTAACATACTCCAAAAGTGTGGCTGTGGGATGCTGCCAGCCTCCTGGGAGAGGACCCCAACCCCCCCCCCCACCCCCCGCCTCGGCCCTGGCTCAAATCAAGGAAGAAACCAGAGGACTTGGAGGCTTTTGGTCCAGGCTCTGGTCTGACTTGCAAATGACAGGGCACTCAGAGACTGAGACTTGTTTGGGTTTTTAAGTCAGAGACTTAATCTGTCTTTCCTAAAAGGCACTATTTTTACTCTTGTGTTCAAAATGAAATCATAAACTAAGGTTTATGATGGTCTGAAAATGGGGAGTGATTAGCAAGGGCAAACATTTAAATTTCTTGGCTGCAAGGAAGAGATGGCTCATCTTAGTCTCTAAACCAAGCAGTGCGCCATAGTGATGAAATCACCGACTCCGATATCAGAGTCCTGGGTTTGAATCTCTGCCGTGGCTAGTTATGTGAAGCTGGGTAAACCATTTAACCTCTCTGAGTCTCAGTTCTACCCATAAAATAGAGGTAAATTGGTGCATTCCTCAGGTTTGTTATGAGGGTTAGAAAGGACATAATACACAAAACATGTTCAGCATAGTCTGGCAAATAATAGATTCTCTATAAATGCCAGGTGCTATTCTTCCTAATAGTTCAGCAACCTGCCTGGGAAACTGTTATTGACACTTCATTGTTTGGTTAGAGATGGATCAGCTCTGTGACTTTGGTTATTGAAGGGATTTGCAAAAGTGGTGGGTGTTTGGGAGGTGGTTCAGAAAGATCTGGAAATGTTACTTTACATTAAAAGCAAGGGCCATTGACCAAAGGTATTTTTAAATAAACAGAAACATAAGCGATTTCATTGCCAGCAGACCTGTATTAAAAGAAATGCTAAAGAAAGTTCTTTAAGCTGTAGGGAAATAATATGAGAAGGAAACTTGTATTTTACAGGAAGTAATGTAAAACATCAGAAATGGTAGCTGTCTATATAAATGAAAAAGACTATGTTTCCTCTCAATTTGACTAAAATGCATGACTATTTACAGCAAAATAAATAAGTAAACAAATAAAAGCAAGGACCATTGATATCTCCAACCTCTAGTGACCTCAGATGCCCCCCACCTCTTATACTGACCTCATTCAATTGGGAAGAGATCTTGGGAAACCCTCTCTTGGCTGGGAAATTTGGGTAATTTTCCTTATCAAACTCACTTTCTTCACCTCAGAGATGGTTTTGTTAGTGTTTTTTCAACTTTTGTTGAGCTGAGAGACACGACCCAGAGCCTCGTACTTGTACACTAAGGCTTTGGAGTGGACCAAACTGCCTTTTCTTTTCTTTTTTTTCCTCCCAGCTCTTTCTGTGCCAGAGTTATGGAGAAGTCAATTGTACTACCGGTAACAAAGAAGAAGCAAGTCAAAGCTTAATTAAAATAATAAATCATCAATCAAATTTACTACTGCCATTGGCAACCGCTGAGCTATCTCAGTCCCCCTCCTCCCCCGCCCCCCCCCCCCACCATGATTATCTCCTAAGAGATTAAGAACAGATTTCACCCAGAGGAGACCAGCTGGAGCAGGTACAGACTTGTGTTGTCTCCTTTCTGAGGCTCATACGCTCTTGCAAAGGATTTCCCCAGACCACACGGTTCCAGAGAGGCAATCACTTTACTTTTTTGATTATCAAAACTGGTGACATCAAGGACACCTGCCCACTTTGGGTCTTTTCAGTTTTTGTCTGTGTCTCTGGATTCTAGAACTTGAACGTTTTGCAGTTAGATCTGTCTATTTGAGTTTTGGCCCATCCCTTCTATGGCATCTTTCGCAGGTTACCTTCCAACGGCAGGGAACATGGCGGGAGACCTCACATGTCCGACCCAGGTGGCCTGTCTTTCCAGAAAATTTCCAGACTCACTCAACTACGTGCTAATCTAGTCCTAAACTCTCAATAGCCATGTAGAAGCTAACCTAATTTTAATATGATACACCCATAAATTTTAATGCTGTGCCTTAGCGACTAACCTCCCTGGCTAGCCTCTTAATCCAGGTCTGGGAACCAGGTTCTCTTCCCAAGTTCATTGCTAGCTAGCTCTTTGAGGGACCTGAGATACTTAACTTCATTGTGTGCCATTCCTCCGTCTGCAAATGTTAGGAAACCTGTGAGGATTAATGAAATAATGTCTGCAGAGCTCTTTAGAAGAAAAGTGCTATGTAAACATGAAGTATTATTCTTCTGTTTATGAGACATTTTATAATATTGCCTAGGAGAAATTGTGACTGGTGTTCAAAAGTACCATAAAGTTCCTTTTTGGCTCTTTTGGGGCTGGAATTGGGTTACAATGGGGCACTTCAAGGAAAAGTTGACCTCTTTGACTACATGTGTGGGGAGACTAGGAATTCCAAGGAGAATACATGGCTGATGTTGAATCACCATCGTCCTTGGGAAACTTGACACAAGACATCTGTATTCCTAAAAACAAATTCCTCTGTGAGCAATTGAGATTCTCAGATAGTGAAACACTATTGTGTGTGTGGTTCAAACAAATTCTGTAATGAAGAGAATTTGATTAAGGGTCAAAGTATCCTATTTGTGCTCACCGACCACGACAGCTTTTGAGTCAAGGTGGAATTCTTTTCTGTAACTCTCACTTGGTGCCAGAAGTCACACTGCAGTGTTTGTGTGATCTGCTAGTGTCTGATGTCTTTTTTTTTTTTTTTTTGGCTGTGTTGGGTCTTCATTGCTGCATACGGGGTTTCTCTAGTTGTGGTGAGCAGGGGCTAGTCTTGTGTGGTGCGCAGGCTTCTTAGTGCAGTGGCTTTTCTTGTTGCAGAGCACAGGCTCTAGGTGCATGGGCTTCAGTAGTTGCAGAATGTGGGCTCAGTAGTTGTGGCACGTGGGCCCTAGAGCCCTCGGGCTTTAGTAGTCGTGGTGTGCGGGCTTAGTAATTGTGATGCACGGTTTTAGTTGCTCTGAGGCATCTTCCCAGACCAGGGATCAAACCCGTGTCCCCTACATTGGCAGGCGGATTCTTAACCACTGCGCCACCAGGGAAGTCCAAATGTCTGGCATCTTGTTTCCTCTAAGAGAGTGTACATTTCTGGAGCATACAGAGGAAGCTTGCTGCGTGGTTCCTTTCTTGCTCCCAAGCACTGGGTGCAATGACACATGGGCCAAGCCTTTGGTTCGGCTGCTTTAGAACTTCCACTCCTTCACTTCCCCGTGTCCTTGTGGTGGGCATGCATCCCCTGACAGTATCTGATGACCGAGGGAATGCCTTATTCAGAATTAATATGGGTCCAGCCCCATGGATATTTGCATTTTGATAGGAAACCCATCTATAGGGCTGCTCCCCAAAGAATACTACAGTGACAAAATGACACAGTGGTGTGTGCATATATGTAGGAAGGTAGGGTCGTCCGGATGGTTTTCAATTTAGGAAAGAGAGTCACTTCCACCTCTTTATTTCCTCTAATGATACTACCTGGCCCCTGCGCTTTGTTGACATATTTTGTTGTTCATTTGGGGCAGAAAAAAATATTACAACTTCACAGCCTTCTTGATTTCCTGAAAAAGGATCTGGCACTTAGAATTTGTGAGTTTGCCAAATGACAGCTGTTTGCCTCCAAGGCAGGCAGGCTTCGCTTTCATAAAAGACAAGGTTGGAAGGAAAATAACACCATCTTCTAGAGGAAGAGACTCGTGTGGTCTGCCACCTTCCTAATGTGGCTAATCACACGGAGGATCAGAAGGCAAGGCACCAGGTATATATATTTCCTTGTTACTTCAAGAGATTTGTGTTGCCGTTTCATAGTCTAGAAATATAGCATCTGCCAGCTGACATTTCTCCCTGATCACTCTCATCGTATCAGCTGCTGTGTTGTCCTCTCCAGATTTTTATTTTATTATTATCTTTAAATATAAATGAAAGGTCAGGTAATAGTTTCCATAGTCCATAATAGGATTGGGCCTGGAAGAATCTTAGAAAAAAAATATCTTCAAGACATTGGCTTGAAATAAAACAAAAGCATCTCAAAAACATTTTTTTTTTCTGGATGAGAAAGCAAACAGGAAAATCTCACAATGGCAATTTACTATCTTCTCTAAACTTCCCCCCTACCTCCCCTCTCACCCCCCCATCAGTGAGAGATCATTTCCCTCCACACCAGACACTGAAAAACGCTCAGGAGGCACTAGCAGGTCTCTTGACCACATTTTCTAAGCCCAGGGAACTCTGTGCTGCCATCTAGTGGCAGATCTTAGGTACAGACAGCTGGCTGCTGGAATCTTGTTTGAACTTGGCTGTGGCCGGAGCTGTGGTTTGGCTCGCATCCTTATAGAGCTTTGTTGCCAGCTATGTAAGTTTTTTTCTTTTCTACTCCCTATGCCCCTCTTTTATTTTTGTTTGTTGGCACTTCATTTCTTGTGCCTCCTGAGGCTGTGTTTTGAATTTTGATATATTTAATCTTTCAGAAAGAAGGCAATAATGCAAACAGATGCCTTTGACAACAGGTAAATTACCGGCTGGCTGATCTTAGAAAGTGGTAAACATGGGGAGACAGAGACTGAGAATGAAAAATGTGATGGGGTTTATTACTTTTAGGCACTGGTTAGGTTCATTTTTTAGAATGTTCTGACATTTTCCTCCAACGCATTTTTAACCACCATTTCTGTGGCTTAGATTTGGGGATACTCAGACTCAAGCTGGAATCTTGGGGAAAATTTGCTTGTGGATGTCTGTGAGTCTGCCTGCCAGAGGTGTGATAGGCACAGATACCCATCAGTATCCAAAACAGTGCAACTTTCCTTGTTACCAGAAAACAGCCGGTGTTTGTAGACCTTCCCATAGTTGGTGATGACACAGCTCCTTGGAGTTATTCAGCTCTTGTTGGAGAGCTCAGTTCACATTTGTGGAACCACCTGAAAGGCATCAGTCTCCCCTGGGGCCTTGGGACCATGACATTCTTTAGTTCTTGTGTGCATCCTGGGTGCCTGGGAAGTAGCAAAGTGCAGCATTTAAGTGCATGCCTTTGGAGTCAGACAGGCCTCTATGTGTATTCCATATCTGCCTCTTGTGTGATCTGGGCAAGTTTACTAACATTGTTTCCTCATCTGTAAAATGGGGATGATGTGGAATTTGTTGTGAAGTAATGTATATACTATTCTTAGCACAGAGCCTGGTATGTAGAAAATATTCAGTTAGTGTGAGCCAGTATCAGAAAACATTTCATGAATTAAAAAGTGATTTGAATGAGCTGTGACCTTGAGTAAGAGCAGAGGACACTTGGTGCACATGGGGATGAGATGGCTATAATGGAGACGGAGTCCTGAAGGCATGGCTTTGTGCATGCCCCTTCCCATCAGAGCTGCTGGCTTGAAGACCAGTGTTTTTGTCTCTTGGCAGAATCAGAGAAAGCTAAGGGAGTGGTCTTAATTAACCTGTGCTTGAATGTACTCTGTAGCTGCTGGACTCAATTAGGGAGATGGAGGAATCAGCCTCTCAGCAGTGATTCTCTGCAGTTTTTCTTTCTTTCTTTAAGGGCCTGGGATTCTGAGCTTGTGCTCCACATCCATGCAACCAGATAGCAGGGAAATGATCAGATCTGGCAGCTCTGTTACCAGCGTAACCCTTGGTAGAATATAAAAAAAACTCCAAGTTTTATCAGAAGTGGGGGAAGAAACCTCACTAAACCTACAGCTAAGGTTTAGGTTTGCTCTGTGTGTGTGTGTGTGTGTGTGTGTGTGTGTGTGTGTGTATACACAGAAATTCCAGATGTGAATCTGCACACCATCTGGTTGAAATACCTTTTGTGCTGAACTATAATTACGAGCTATTTATTATGGATCTTGGGATCTTGCTAAGGATTTTGACTGGCTACTAGGTTTCTAATTTAGCAAAGAATTCCTATATGTAAGAGAGTGTGTACCTTCCTATATATTAGACCCCAAATTTTGACTTCACACCCACTCTGACCACCCTTAGAGTTTTTAATTCCTTGTGTCTGAGGAGTCTTCCTTTCAGAGGGGAGATGAACTTGGGGGGTGGCTTTTCCTTAAGGCTGCAGTCAAATTTGCTGAATGCATAAAGCCGAGGTAACAGATGCTCTGAGGCAATGCACTGGGTGGGGCAGCTGGTATCAAACTATGGCTTCAAGTAACTGCACTTTGCAAAGCTAAGTCACTGTTCATAACGCCAAGCAGCATATACACCTGATAGCTGTTCTCGATTACTTTGGTGGTGGTAAAAGGGCGCTATTATTTTTAGGACTATACCTCTTCAATTTGAATTGTGATCATAACTTTGTATTATGTTTGTATTTAAGAAAAAAATATGAACATAAATCTAAAGGGCCATGACTTGCAGTGAGTCATGATGCCACCCTTATTATGAAGAAGAGAGGGTGAGGGAAGGGGCTTTGCAGGGCTTGCAGCCAGGATACCTGGGTTCAGGTTGCAGCCAGCCGTTCGCTCCGGGACTGTGGACAGTTCCCGAGTCCACCTCAGCCTTGCTGGCACTAAGAAGACTCCCTGCACAGCGGTGGTTCTCAGCCTGAGCTGCACACAGGAATTACCTGGGGGGCCTGGTCCTGAGATAAATCAGATCTGAGCTTCAGAGGATGGGAGACAGTGCCAGGCTTTGTTAAGAACTGCACATGGGTTCTGATTAGCAGGAAAGGGCGAGGATCACCGCCTCACGGGATTTTAAGGAGTCGGTGAGGTTAGCCCTATGAGGACCCTTGTCACATAACAGACACCAAAAATGGGAGAAAGAAAAGAAGATTGGATTACTCAGGTCAGTCACACCTTCCAATCAGACACCAATAACCAATAAACAAAAAAATGAAAGGTCTGTGCACTAGCCCTGCCAGAGCGGGTACAGGGCTGAGGACTGATGCTTGCACTTTGGGTGGCCAGGCAGATGCTGGGATGGCCCCATCGGTGTGTTTACCACATTGGCCTTGGTAATGATGGTCACTTTCTATGTGTGTCATCCAGTAGGAACGTTTGAGCAACACTGATCGGGGTGGGCTCGTTATTCCCATGCTTCAGTGGTCTTGCAAAGTCATCAGGGTGGTGAGACAACAAGACTGTGTAGAAATAGAGCTGTTGGAATGGCGAGGCTCACCTGTCCCCAGGCTCCATGTACCTCACTCTGGGGAAGAGGTGACTGGTGAGTTGGAGGTAGTGGGGTTCTGGGACGCTTGGAGGTTCTGCTCATTCAAAAAGGGAGGAGATGACAATCTGGATTCTTTTTCAGAATTAGACTCTGGGAACATTTTGAGGGGCTCTGCAACTTCCAGAGAATTGGAGGGCAGCACAGAAGGTAACAGGTTTTATCTTAGAACTATTTTAAAGCTGGAATTTGGTGTATGGGCTCAGCTTGGCCCCCAAGTCCCCAACACACACACACACACACACACACACACACACACACACACACACTTAAACACACTCACACCCCTCTCACTCCTCCTTGGTGTTGGAATAGAAATGGGGAGATCTTCCTTACTCTCTAGACATTGAAGCATACTGGTTACACTTGTGAATCTTCCCAAGGTCATTGTCAGGGCTGAGTTAGGATTTCTGCTGCACGTATTCCAGGAGGGTTCTGAATTCATCTCGGGGTCAGGGGGTTGGTCAGTTGCTCCTCTCTGATCTGTCCCTAAATCAGGCAATGAATGTGGTTGTCCCAGCCTTAACTCAGGGTAGGGCGTGGGCGTTTTGCACATTTGTGAGCTCAATATTGAAATCCACCAGTTCCACTGCAAAGCTGTATGACCTTGAAAAAGTCATAGACCTTCTCCGAACAGCAGTTTTCCTGTGTATAAACGAGAGATAGTGATAATACTTATCTCACAGGATTTTTATAAGAACGAAAGCCACAGCACCTAGCATTTCGTAGACCCTTGTTACAGTTCCAATCTCGTTGAAGTATTGTGACATAGTGTTTTTGGTTCATGTGTATCTGTTCTACAAGAAGGTATTTGCATCATATTTGGATCGTCTCGAAGTCATTTTAACAGCTAACCTTTCAGAAGAAAACCAAAGATGCAAATGCGCACCACACTTTCATTAACATAAGTGCTAATATAATGCAGCTGTCCCATAGCTATAAAACACTGACGCCTGTGTCTCTGCTTGGCATGGAGAATATTATTTTTTCTCTTACTGAGCTGATTCAATACTCAACTTTGTCATTATTTGAGTTGGAACTTTAGATTGCTGCATGTTAATGCACTCTACTATTAAGGATTGTTGGACGGCCATGTGCAAATATTTTTGTTCTCACGATGCAGTCCTGGCCCAGGTAGCCCAATGGGCAAAATATGATTTACACAAATATTATTATTTCTATAGTGTGTACTAAAAAGAAACCTTAGTGCAAGGTGGGAGAAAGCCTCTCTCTCTCGGAGTTCGGTTATCTAGGTTAAATTGGCTGGTAAAGAAGGGACTTTTCATCTGCTTTCCTCTGACCCTAATCTCAATCTATTCCTAGATGGATATTTTTGTTCCAGAAAGAGTAAAATCTCATTTGCTATCACAGAGTTTTCTCGCCAAGATGAAGGCAAGATAGGAAGAGGGAAGCTAGGAAAACCTCAGCCATATGCTAGGAATCTGGGGATTCTGTTCTGAAGTTGATTTCAAATGTCTCTTGTCTTTTTTTGCCTAGAACAAGGAAGTGACCTGTAAGAGAGAGAAGTGCCCAGTGCTGTCGAGAGACTGTGCCCTGGCCATCAAGCAGAGGGGAGCCTGTTGCGAGCGGTGCAAAGGTGATTTATGTCTTGGCTGCCTTTTTTGGCTGTTCCTGCAGGCATTTTTTATTTCTCTTTCTCTCACCTTTCTCTTCTCTCAGCTCTTGGCTGGGGTGCGAGTGGGTGTCGGGAGGGAAGCTGGTGTGTGTGTGAGTGTTGGGGGGTTGGTGGTAAGGGGGATTCTACTAGCGGGGGATGAAAGCATGGCGAGCATCTGCATCGTTGGTTTATTTTCTGCAGCAAGTTGTTAAAATGTCACCGAAGAGATGTAAACACGATGCCTCTGCACGCTGGTACACATGCACACAAGCCTGTTTTGTCAAGAAGTTTCAACACCCAGTTTTTCCAGGCTGTACGCTCGCCCTGCCTACCTCTGCCAGAGGAGCCTTTTAGACCAATTTTTATCATTTTGCTCCCTATTAAAGTTTTTTCTTTCCTTCCAAATTAAATCTAAGTTCTTCCCTTTGTCTTTGAAGCATCTCTAAAATGCCCGTACTCCACCCCCCATCTCTGGTGGCCCTTCAGCGCACCTGTCTCTCTCGAACATGCTCGTCTAGTGTTGCCTCTGCCTTAGCTCAGGTCTTTCCCCCAACCTGCCCAGATGCTGCCTGTGCTCAAGGTCCCCCAGCCCTCATGCATCACTTTCCTGATTGTTTCCATGACATCCAGAAGTTCACACAGTGAACTTTAGTAATATGCTTTTTCTCTTTCATTGTCTCATTTGTGTTCAGAAGATCGTCAGCTCCTCTGGACAGGAGCCAGGTCACGCTCTGATGTCACCTAGTGTATGTCAGTGTATGTAGTGTGGTCCCCCAGAGGTCAAAATGAGCACAGTGGCTCAGGATGTGGGCTCTGGAGTCACACTGCCAAGTCCAAATCCAACAACTCTGGGTTGCAAAGAGATTTCTCACCCAAAAGATGCATCCTGGGTTGCAGAGTGTTCCCCAAAAGTTCATGTCCACTAGGAATCTCAGCATGTGACTTTAACTGGAAATGGGGTCCTTGGAGATGTAATTAGTTAAGATAAGGTCATACCAGACTAGGGTGGCTCCAAATCCAATATGACAGGTGTCTTTATATGAAGAGAAGACAGAGACACACAGAGGAGGTGGCCGTGCAACAAGAGGGGCAGGTATGAATGCCTGGACTTTGTTGCTGAGATTCAGATTCACTTGCTCTGGGGAGGGGGTTAGGCGTCTGTCTTTGTAAAAAAAACTCCTGCGATTTTTAATGTGCAGACTGGGTGGGGACCTCTAAAAGAGATCTGGACCACGTGATCTCTACCCCCACAGAAAAATATACATTTTTGGAGCTGCAAGGGGGAGGCCCCCTTATGTAGAGCTCTCAAAATAACTCTATAGAAACCAGGTAAACTGAAGTGCCGTTTCTAGTGACAACCCACAAGTCTCTACGCTCAATGAGGACTTTGAACTTTTCAACGCACACTGTTATATGAAATCCACATGTCAAGGATTAATGCCAAATTGTTTGTGAGTAACTATAGTTATTATAGCAAACTATAATGTTTAAGTCTATAAATAAATAAATAAGAGGCAGAGGTTGGAATTGTGTTGCCGTAAGCCAAGGAATGCCTTGGGTTACCAGGAGCTGGGAAAAGGCCAGGAGGGTTCTTCCCTAGAGGCTTCAGGTGGAGTATGGCCCTGCCAACACCTTGATTTTGGACTTCTAATCTCCAGAGTTGTGACAGAATACATTTCTGTTGTCTTAAGCCCCCAAGCATGTGGTAATTTGTTACAGAAGCCCAAGAAACTAATATCACAACATTTCCACTTGAGCAGGTAGAGACATGGAACCTCTCTCTACCCCAGTTCCCTCACCTGTCAAATGAGGATAATAACTGTGTTGCAGGAAGTTAATGGTGAGACACAAAGTGTTTAGCACAGTGCCTGACAGGTAAACATTGCTCAGTTAATATAAATATAGTAGGTGCTCTGTAAATACTTAATGGACTTGACTGTAAAAATATGTTTTCTGAAGCCTTTTGGAGCAGGAGAAATCAAACATTCTCTTCTCACCTCTTTCCTGCGGAGTTGGGAGTCAGATGTTTTACTCACATGACTTCTGAGAGCTATCAATGCAAGACCTTAAATAGTAATTTCTTAGGAATCTCCCAAGCTGATGGTCAGATAAAGTAATGACAATTAAGAATACATTATTGAGCCAATGTGTATCTAAGTTACTGTTGATTCACCTTAAAGAACCTCTTCTATTTCATTTTTTATTTTTTAACTGCTGATTTGCCATCTTCATCTTGCAAGGCTGCCTTACCAGTGAGAGATGAGTTGGGTGCTACAGGGTAGTAGCAGGGTGTGCGAAGGGACCATGCCCAAGGCTTTTGGTTTGTTCCCCATTATCTGTAGCACAGGAGGGCACTTTAGGTTGCTGTAGTGTGCAACCTTCTTTCCTTCCTGTCCTGCTGTTTCCTTTATCATCATTCTTTCTTCTGATTTTCCTAATCTTCCAAGAGAAAGGGATACTTGTGACAAATACATTTCTTGAGTATTCTTTTTGAGCTTAAGATGATAAGTCTCTTCAAATTAAACTGGACCCAAGAATAAACCAGTGATTTCAGTGTCCTGAGTTGTCTTTCTGACAGTAAAGTCAAGGCCTCTTGGGGGAGATCAAAATCCCCAGCCTGCCCTGAGGCGGACCTTCCTGAGAGAAACTCCTGAACAGATCTGACTTGTCAGACTGTAGAGGAGGATCTTAAAGACATCCCTTTTGTTTTCTTTATTTCTACACCATAATACAGTGTTTGTCTCTTGGGTTTTAAGGGACGCAGTTGTATTTGCTCTTAACTACTGGTTTATTTATGATTTTCTGAGTAGAATAGTTACATATGCTCATAGAAGAAGCTTTTAAAAATAGGCTAAACTGTGGAAAAGCAGAGAATAAGTTACTCATAATCCCACCACTCAGAAGTAATAATAGTTAATATTCGATATATATTTTCTGTATTTTTTCTTGGGTAGAAATGTTTACCAGTTGATATCTTACTATTGAATTGTATTATCTCTGCTTTTTTTTTTTTTCTTCTTCTCCCACTTGACATCAGGGTATAACATCTTCTCAACTTACTTGGAAATCCTGTCCTTAATGGGCATGTAAAATTGTGTGTGGGAATGTATCACCCTTCAGTGGGTCATTTCTTCATTCCTGGGCACTTAGGTTGTACCCTGGACTTTAGCACTGAGCAAGGGTAAGTACAAGAAGCTGAAACCAAAGAGCATGTGCAGTAAAGGAATAGCCACCAAAAAGGGAGAATCAAGAGCATTGCCTGGGTAGAGAGGAGTTCTTGGTGTGAACCCAGAAACCACCCCGGATTTGGCCTCCCAGGGAATCTGGGTAAACCTCTCCTCCCCTTCTCATGTCCTCTGTTCACACAGGGGAACTGAGCAACTAATCGTCAGTGTGGAGCAGAAACGCTGAGACAACAGTGGCCGCTGTGCTTCTCCGAAGCCCTCTTCCAACCAGCGAGCTCCACGCTGACACTGGAGGTTTTAACTTTTACCGAGAATGATTCAGTGAGGAATTGTAGTGATGAGGAGTGTGTTGATAATACTTTATTTTAGAGCAGAATGATGTCTAGGCAAGATTATCTCAGGGTCATTTTTTTTTTTTTTGTGGTCGGTGCATATATTTATTTGACTGTGGTAGATAACATGAGGCTCATTTTACAGATGAAGAACTGACAACAATTTGCACAAAGTCACAAAAAGGTTTGAAATGGCCAGCCAGGACTCGCATCCTGATCCTGCAGACCTGGGGCCCTGGGCCTGGTGCCGGGAGGGCCTGGAACACCTGCGGGTGCTCCCTCCCGAACCACAGCCACCTTCGCTCTCGGGGACCCTGTGCCATGCTGGCACTGACCAACACCGACCGGCAGGAGGAGGAGAGGGGTGGGGGAGACACCCGCGACCCTGGGGCTCCTCCCGCCGGGGATTCCCGCCTTCGGACCCGCGCCCCTTTCTCGGCTTCCGGGGCGGGTCCGAAGCCAGGTCCGGGAAGCGGATTCGGGGAGTTGAAGGGACCTCAGAGCCCCGACCGCCAGTTAACGAATGGTGACGGGAGGGCTGATGGACTTAATGCTCCTGTATGTTGAAAGTGATTTGCGTTCAGAGGTACCACCTTATGCAGTATTTAAAGCTGAGCACCAGACATCTGGCCTCTTGTAAAGGTGAGCACAGCAGGTACCTAACCTGGCAGAATGGGTGGAGGCCGTGGGTCTACCAGGCTTCCCAGCAGAGGCAGCCCTTCTGGAAGAACCTCTCTACCATCAGCATGCACACGAGAAGGAGAAATCTAGTATTGCTAACTGGATGGAGCGGTAGTCCAAGCTAGTCGCTTTGAGCTTCCGCGGAGTATTGTTTCTGTTTGTTTTTCCTTCCTCTTACCTGAGGGAATCGTGAGTGTAAGCAGTGTTTCTCAAAATGCAATAGACCAAAGAATCACCTATGAGAGTGCAGCTTCCTGGACTTTGCCCAGTAATAGTAAGTCGTAACCGAGAGCCTGGTCGGCTCCATCAAAATTGCAGGGGCTCCAACTTCTAGTCCTTCCTCAGAGCCTGGCCCTGGAGCCTCACAGCCTAGTGAGGGAGGTACTATCATAGCCCCAGTTTACACAGGAAATGGTGGCACTGAGAGCTCCAGGGCGACAGAGCTAGGAAATAACAGCGATGCGGGACAGACTGCTCTCACCGTTAGGCTTGCTGGCCTGCTGTATCACAAGCCCTGCCCCGGGTTCCCTGAGTCTACATTTTCAGGTCACCACTGGGACTCTCATGGGGGCTAAGGCTTGAGAACCACTGCTACCAGGTAAAGAAAGGAAAGGAAGAGAGAAGGTGGGCCTTCTTCTTTTTTTTTTTTCTTTAATTTCCCCAGTTTTATTGAGATGTAAATGTCATATAACATTGTGTAAGTTTAAGCTGTACAACATGGTAGGATATACATATATATTGCAAAATAATTACCACAATAAGGCTAGTTATCCATCACCTTATATGGTTATTGTTTATGTGTGTGTGTGTATAATAACTTTTCAAATTTAAGAAGGTGGGCCTTCTTGATGAAGGAATGAGAAGCACATCTGTGAGAGGCTCTTGGTCGATATCTGCTCTGGGCAGTTCATCTCTGGGGTGAGAAATCTCTTTGCCCCTCATAGCTGTGAGGCCGTGATCCTTTGCTCTCCTGCTATTTTGATATTTTTGCATCATTACGATGATGGTATAAGAAAGAAAGAAAAATAAATAATGACCAAGAAACTATAACTCAGATGTTGAAGAGCTGGTGAGTGGTTATCAAAACTCTTCCTAGTTTTACAGTTGTGTAAATAGACAGTGGGGAGGGTGGTGGGACTTGAGGCCCAAGAACTGGCAAAGGACCTCCCATTATTTGTTGAAACTTTTTTTTTCTTTTCCGACTTCTCTCTCTTCCTCTTTTCCTTCCTTAGCATGATATTTTTGATTTTAACTTTAGTGAGATAACTACTGCATCAATACATGATCATACTAAAAATTTAAACACTAAAGGGAGTAAAGTATTTTCTGAGCTACAAAAACCCACTCTTCTCAGAAATAACAACTGTTGTCAATTTACTGTCTTTCCCAGACCTTTTTCAGTTGATTACATATACACACATTTACATATATATGTAATTTTGTATGTGTGGTTTTATTTTTACATAAATGAAATTAAATAGTAATTATTCTTTCACAGTTTGCTTTTTAAAAATACCTCTACAATAATATGATTTAGGAATTTTCCCATGCCAGTTCATGCTTTTTAGTTGTGTGGATCCCATAGCATAGATGTACAGTAATTTACTGTCTCCCTCTTGATAGACGTTTGAATTTTCAGTTTTATGTCAAGCTACAGGGAAACAATTTGCCATTCTTGTTGTGCCCCCATGTGTCTGATGCTCAAAGACAAACCTGGAAATCAAAGTGCTGTGGGGAGAGGAGTGCACAAGTTAAATTGTAATGGACCTTACTCAGTGGCCTCTGAAAGAGACAAGGCTAGTCTCCTTTCCTATTCCTTTGAGAGTTTTCAAGCTTTTCTTCCTAAAAGGTGATAGACTAGAGGAGAAGTTGGTATTACACATAGCAACATTTAGGCAAAGGAGCTGCTTTTGCCTTAAAAACTTGTCCATATAGCCTTGTTGCTCATACACAGCCCGTAGAGCCAACTCTTTATTTGAGACTGCCATGTGCACACGCCTATTCTGATTCTTTCCTGTTCTGAGTTTCTCCCATATTGCAAGGGATATTTTCCTCCCCCTTTCTGTGGTTTTGTGAGAAATCGTATCATGTTCCTTTTAAAGAACCCAGCTGAGGGTCAGCAATTTTTTGTTTTTCAATGAAATGTAGAAAGCAGTGACAGTTGTCAACAAATTAAGACTTGAATGATGCTATTTTTTCAAAATTTCACTCGATGCTGATGAACTGTAGTTACAGAATCAACTAAATTTAGAATATGGGCTAGATGAAGAAAGGGAGACTATTTTACATCCTCTTATTTCTAAGAATGATTTTTCAAAGAGAAATATCGTCATTTTCATCATCTCAGTTTTCAAACATATTTCACATTTGAGGCATTTGAAAACTCTGAAGTCACTACTTTTTGTTTGTTTTGACGCTTCCAATAGGGGGAAAGTACAGAGACAAGAAGGATTATTATCAGCTCATTCTTTCTTGGACAGTCTCTTAAGTAATTTGGACCATTTAAAATTCCCATATTCATTTACGCTTATGTTTATATCTATAGTCTGTGTGTACTGTGTGTACTGAGATATATTTGGAAACACTTGTAATTAGTGTTCATAGTTTAGCTGTAATTATGTGGAGTCTCATTTCATTCCTTTAAGTAATTAAGGAAGTTTATATTTATTACATCCATAAAGACCATGCTCCTTCTCTAAGGGTCATTTGTATTCTTTGTTTGAGGCCAGGCTCAGTGATGACATTGTTCCTACAGCAAAACAAGATCTTCTATATATTGGTCACCTTCTGGTGTGATGAAAAGTAGAACCTGCTTGTATTTACCAAGAGAGAGCCGTGGCGTTTGCTTTTCCACTTAGTGTTGTTGAAGCCCTGTGGGTAGGGAGGTGTGAATTGTCTGGTTGATTTCAAAACCTTTATCCCTGCCTAGTAGTAGGTAGTAGTCCCTAAGGGTTGTGTTTCCCCGCAGTGCTGGATACTGGGTTAGCTGGTTACGCTCACCACTTAGTCCTCACAACAACAGGGTCATTTCTGTCTTCCTCATTTTATATGTGAGGAAACTGAAGACTCAGAGAACTTAAATCATTCATTTGCGAAGGTGTTAGTGACGCAAAGATCAACCAGAGGGTGTCTTAAGTCCTCAAGGATCTTGCTCTACTGGAGGGACAAAGAAATATCATCCAGTGGGGGCAGCTCTCCAGGGAGGGTGTGCCAGAGTGCAGAGGGCAAGGGGAGTGCGCTGGGGAAGCCTTTCCAGAAGAGGAAACTCACTTTTGTGATCAAGAAGGAGTTCGTCACATCCCAAGATGGCTTTTTGGGAGAAGCTCCCAGGTGACGGTCGTGAGTCCCACAAAGGCATGGAACCGTTCTTCGGCACTGACCGCCACGCATGATCGCTTAGGGCACTTGGTAAAATACCATTTCCTGGGCTTTTATGTTTTTGTTTGCTCATTGTTTGGGGGAGGGTAGAGGGGTCAGACAAAAACATGAAGCATCCTGTCATGACGTCTGCTTATTTTCCTCTGAAAAAGGTGTTGATATTGAAAAGGAAGCAGTAGAGTAAATCTACTGCGAACAGAAATATGAAAACTGATATTTCCAGAAGGATTATAGGAAGGTTATGTGTGTGTGTGTGTGTGTGTGTGTGTGTAGGCATTTGTGTTCCTGTTTGCTTCAGTCAGATTGCTGATATGTTTCATTCATTCATTCATTCATTCAACAAGTATTTACTGATCCCATGCCAGGTCTTTATGGGATGGCACTGCTTACCAAATTGTTCTTACCTTTTATGAAGCCAGATTATTCTTCAAAACAAAAAGTAAGTGAATTATAACTAATTCTTCTCAAGCAAGTGTTTCAGTGTACTGTTCAGATTATTTTATGCTAATAATTGTCATACATTTTTATCCAAATAGCCTAATAACTGGGCAAAAGATTAATCTAATTTGAAAAAACTCAATTTAATTTGATGAAAACAAGTGAGATCATTGAGAGTCACACAGACTGTTTTGGCAGCTTTTCTATTTTTACTTGGACCGAGACTCACCCTTTAATTTGGGGTTCTTTCCTGAACAATAATGTACTTGTTATCTGAATATATGTTTGTTATTAGTGGCTAATAAATGAATAAAGTGTGTTTCAGGCATTTGTAGGTCAAATTATATCCTCTTTCTTCATATAGAACATACAATACTAATTGTCCACAATACTTTGATGGAAGATATAAGAAAAGTCTTTCATTTGTCGAGTGGGATTTGTTTTCCACAATCTTCTCTTGTCTTTGATTTCCCTGTGCTTTGTCTTGTTTTTCTACGGGTTGTGATCTGATGGGTTGTTTTTTAATAGTTTAATTTTTTTTTTTTTTGTGCACCGTTCCTGGAAGTACTGCAACACCAGGTCGATGCGTGGAGTGGACAGAGCAAGCTCCTATTCCAACTCCCTGCTCCAAAAATCCATTTAATATATTGTCCTCGGATAGAGGACGTATCAGATATTAAACTGATAAGAACAGATACTACACTTGATCTTAGCCAAAAGGCCGAGAAGCGATAATAGTTTAATTTTTATATTTGATTTAAGAAGATTCTTTGACGTCTCAGAAAATGATAGGAAAGAGGCAAAATATAAATATTGGCACACTGATTTCCAAAATAGAACAACCATCCTAGGTTCTGGTAAATAGGGAGCAAAACGTGGAGAATTTTAAGGGGATTGGGCTCATTTATAGAGATCAAGTGCTGACCAAAGTAAAAAAGAGCTATGGACAATGGTAGAAGGTTGAGTATTGTTAATTATAGCTTGCCTTTCATACAGTACAAGGTCACAAATAAGGGGCCGCTTCTCCTGTTGCTTTGAGAATGACCTGGAAGATGACCATGCCTTTCAGAATATTGCTATGTGGCTGTTTTGGAGGGAGCCAGGCATATATAGGGATGAGCATTTAAAAAAACTTAAAAAAATAATTACACTCCCTGTGTCGACAGAGTAAATTGTCCTATTGTTAACACGTTTTAGGATGGAAAGGCTGAGTTAGCCATGCGTGTGTCAATCTGGTTGTTTGCTTTTAACCAGACTTCTTTCTGGCAGTGATAACTGTGCATTGTCTGCTGCCAAAACAAAAGAGCAGCTCTTTCCCCAACTCTGTTTTCTTTCTTTCAGACATGACCAAATTCTCTGGTAGTTATTACGTACGATTGACCCGGATGCAGTTTGCCCAGGTTTCACATCCCAAATAAGGAATGACCTGCCTTAAGGTTAATACTCTACCAGTCATTTTAACTATCCTGTGAACTAGATTTAGAGACTATTTTGGAATAGACAAACCCCAATCTTTAGGTTTTCATAGGGAATGTTATAGCCACCCCTGAGGTGTGGTTATTATTATTCTGATTTAACAGATGGGGAAACAGAGATGCTTAGAGAGGTGAAGTGATGTTTTTCAAGATCCCATAGTTGCTCAGAGGTAGCGGGGCTCAGACTCCAACTGCTCCATTCTCCTGCCTGGTGACGCAAACACCACCTATGAGAGAAGAGGGAGGGAGGAGAGACCTGGAGTATTAGGAGGGCTCCAGAGACGATGGAGTGAGAGAGATGCTGGCATCAATTTTGTCTGCATCAGCTTTGTCTGTGTCACACCCCTTCTTCCTCCATGGACTTTTATACTCTGGGTGGCCCAGCAATTTCAAAGGAGGTACATGGGCAAAGCAGCTTTGTGGAGGTATTGGAAACAACATGTGGCTCAGGAGGCGGTGGCTTTTTTCCTAATTGACTTTTCTGGGGAACCCCTAGCTTACTTTCTTTTCTTCTTCAGTACCCATGACTGTACTGCAGTGCCCCAGGGAGACAATTTAGATGAGCTTTACTCTTTTGTGAGTGTGTTTCTGTATGCCTGGTTTCATAAAATATTTTTACTAGATAATGCAATTATCATACAATTAAAAATACACAAAAGCATCCATAGTAAATGTAAGGCTTCTTCCTATTCTTGACCCTACCCACCTTGTACCCTTTCCTGGAGATAACCATGTACCGGATTTGTGGGAAACCTTCCAGAGTCAGTCTCTACATACAGAAAGCAGTCTCCACTAGCTTTACTCCTAGCTGCTTTAATGCTGAGACTCTGAGCTATCACTTAAAACATCTTAGGAAATTACATTGCTGCAAAAAGCATTCCCATCATTGAGCTACTCAGTTCCAGCCAACTGTTATTTTTACCATGATTTTGAGCTTAGGGGAATTCTTGATGTGTTTCTTGAAGTTGTTAGATTATGAGATGCCTGCATGTGTATTGTAACCTATAACTATTTTAACCTTTAACAGTATAACAAATTTTACCTACTCAGCCCCCACAATTTGAGTGGAGGTCATTAGTATGTTTTTAAAGAGAAGAAAAAAAAGCAACAAAATAACTTGAAGGATTTGTTTTCCTCCCTCCTTTTCTCTAACTGAAAAAAGATGTATAAAATGTTATATTTCGTACACTGATTTCCCATAATATAAACTGGGCTATTTTGGCGTTAAATTAAAAAAGGCCCAATTTGTTTGCAAAGATCTTGTTAACATTAAAACCATACTTTACAAAAACCTGTTTTTGTTGTTGAAACTAGTAAGAAAACTTAAAATGGCGATCTGCGTTCTCTGTCAAACTTGTTTTAATCCTTTTATTCACAGCCTCTGTGTTTTGGACTCCATGGGATTTTGGAGGACACTTTAGGTGGAGAGTCTGTGATTGCCTTTAAGTGAAAAGATGAGATTTCCAAGGCTAGCTGCTGACTTGGGGTGCATCAGTTTTTACTTTTCTTATGTGGGCAAGTTGAGAATGTTCTTCATTGTGTTGGAAGAGCATGCGGTCTTGGTCTCCTGTCATAGCATATGCAAAGTGTTGCAATCAGGTGTGGACCTGGCAGCCACGTAAAAAACATGGGAATCCTCTTCAATGGTTACCAGCCTAACAGAACTTCCTTCAGCTACCGATGTCCAGTCTATTTATTTTCTATTGATGCATAACAAGTTTGTCATCAAACTTAGTGGCCTAAAGTGACAGTCATTTATTATCTCGTAGATTCCATGTGTTAGGATTCTGGGCATGGCTTATCTGGGTCTCACAAGGCTGCAATCAAGATCAGCCAGGGCTGCGGTTTCATCTGAGGCTCAAGGTCACCTTCTAAGCGCATGTTGTTAGAATTTGATTCCAAGTAGCTGTGGAATGACTTACTTCTTCAAGGGTAACAGGAGAGTGTCTCTCTGACCTATATACTCTTTTTAAGGGCTCAGTTATTAGGTCAGGCCCACTCAGGAAACTTTCCCTCTTTAATGACTCAAAGTGAAATTGATTAGGGATCTTAATTACACCTGTAAAATCGCTTCGTCTTTGCGTAACCTAATCTTGGGAGTGACATGCATCACATCCACATCCACAGGTCTTGTCCACACTCAAGGTCAGGGGATTACACAAGGTGGATGTATGAGGGAGTGGAAGTCTTAAGGGTCACCTTAGAATCTACCAACCATACTCAGAGCAGCTCTGGTATGCATGGCAGGCCAAAACATCTATCAAGAATGGCACTTAGAGCTAGAATATACCTTACGGGTCCTGCACACAACAAGTGCTAGCAAGTGCTCACCCTTGGCTGTTCCCTTTCCTCCCTGTAAGGTCTGGCTCCAGCTTACCCTTTAGTCACCTTTTGTTCTGGACTCCTGTGGTTAGCAGACTTTATTTTGTTTCTCTCAATGTTCTGTGCCTGCTTCTTGTCATGGGGCTTTGCACATACTGTTCCCTCTGCCTGGCTGCTTTTCCACCCTCTGTCATGTAGTTGACTTTTACCCTTTCTTCAGCTCTCACTTTAGAAGTCACTTCCTGGCCTCCATGGTCACTCGCCATGGAATTAAATATCTCTCTTTCTTAACTAGGCACAACTGTGATATAGTGTTTTCATTTTCTGTAACTCCCACTAAACTAGAGGTTCTGTGAGGGCAGGGACCATAGTATTCTCAGTCATGATCACTGTACCCAGCACACGGTAGTTGAAAACATGTTGGAAAAAGGCAAGGAAGAGAAAGGAAAATTGGAACTAAATTCCAGTCTTCCTACTTTAGTGCATGTCTCATGAAATCAGCTGCATATTTAGTATATTACTGTTGAGTCATATACATCTTAAGATCTTTTTGGAATTCAGCAAAACTTAAAAAGAGGTGAGTGAGAATTATAGGGAGAGAGTAAAAATGGATAAGTAAGGATGAAAAGTGGCTGGATGTCTATAAACCATTGCCAAGCTCCTGATCCTTTTCTGTTTCTTCACTGAATTCCATAAAGGTTTAAAAAAAACCCTTACAATCACCATTGCCTAAGTGTACTTTCATATGGTAATGGCTATTGTATATTTTGGTACTTAAAGACTTAGTGATAACCGTAATGTTATTTTTAGTAGATCTTTACTGTATTGTGCAAAATGATCAACTAGTGTGCAATTATGACTTCAGATTTCCTAGTCACCATCATTTTGATACGATTATGTGCTTCCTTTTATAAGGTCGTATAAAACACACTTTTATTTTGGCTTTGAGCTTTCTGCAGCTGCTCTGAAAACTATTCTGTGACTGCTTCTAACTTGCCCACCGCGGAGAGTAAACCACTCTGCACTTTACAATGATTTTCCCCCTTCCTGTCTGATATTTCACTGTGGGAATGAAATCATGGCATTGCTCATTATCTTGAAATATCTTAGAATTAAAACATTCTTTTCTCCTCTGAGGCTTCTAATAGCATCGTTTCATGGAGGCTATCAAACTGCAAAAATAAAGCTAGGTATTCCAAGTGGAAAGTTGGAATGCATCATCAAAAACTACAGGAAAGAAGTGATTTGAAACAGAAGCTCCCAACGTCTGTTTAGGGTCTCTTATTTGCTGCTTGCGTTTGGCAACTGCAAAATTGAAAGTATGTCTGTATGTGTGACACATATCTATTATATTTATGAAAATGCCTGAGTGTCCATGCATCTATTTATTATTTTTTAAATGACCATCACGCTACAATTATAACCATTCTTATCAGGCTGTGATCAGAGAATACTCTTTGTCTCTTTAGAAGTTGGCACAATTTATGTTTAGGATCAAATGTTTCAGGTTCTCTTTTCAGCAGTTATTTCACGTTGAGAACTAATGTGTATTTGCCATAGAAATCTATCTGCTAGAGAGACTGACATTTACTAGGACCGATGTGATAATGAAGGTGAACAAAGTACATTGGTATGTTCGTGAACTTGAGTGCCTCCTTATTTACATCAGATGGGCTTATTTACACCAGAGCCATCTAATTATGTTTCCAGTAGCTTGGTGATTAAAGGGCTCAAGATGTTTTTACCTGCAGACATGCTTGGGCATCGACCAGCTGATGTTTAACACATGAAGCAACCCTCTGACTACCTGAGAATGGCTGGGCATTCTCTCAGCCATACCTGAGACCAGCAAAGGGATCAGATTATTGTATACTTGGAAGTTTTGATATTTGGGGTTCTGGAGACTGTGGTAGGGCCACCTTGATGAGGCTGTGAATGCAAGGTAACAACTTCAAACTTCTAGAGGCAAGACCATATCAAAGTGCTAAATGCAGAAGCCGGAGTAATATTTTCAGGCATATGGACAGGGAGCTTCTGTGCCTCAGGACCTATGGATTGGATCGTCATGAAGACTCTCCGTCATTTGAAGAATGAAGTGAAAGGGGGCTGGACTTGGAATTCAACCTGGAATCAGTTCCCCACTCTGCCGCTTCTAGTTACTTGACTTTCACGAGTTATTTCTTTTCGGGTCTTGGTTTCTTCTCTTGTAAAATGCAGGGATCCTGAACCTGAATATGCCTTAGCGTTGCCAGGGCGGCTTGTGAAATATGTAGATGCTTGAGTCCCACTCCAGACCATGTGAAACATAATTTCCAATGGGCAAGGCCCAAGCATCTGTGTGTTTTTGTTTTTGTTTTTAAATTGTGGTAGAATACACGAAACGTAAAATTTCCCATGTTAAAGTGTGTCGTTCAGTGGCAGGAAGTGCATTCACGCTGTTGTGCAGTCGCCACCGCTGTCTATTGATGGAACTTTTTTCATCATTCCAAACTGAAACCGTATACCATTAAGCAATAGCTCCTCATTCTCCCTTCCCTGCAGCCCCTGGTAACCTCTGTTCTAGTTTCTGTCTCTATGCATTTGCCCATCCTAGGTACCTTGCATAAGTGGAATCGTAATATTTGTCTTTTTGTGTCTGGTTGATTTCACTTATAATGTCTTCAAGTTTCATTCATGTTGTAGCATGCATAATCATTTCATTTTTTATGACTGAATAATATTCCATTGTATATATACACCATATTTTGTTTATCCATTCATCCATCAAGGGACATTTGGGTTGTTTCCACTGTGCGTCTATATTCTTAATTAGCCCCCAGGTGTTTCTGATGGTCAACAATTTTGGAAACCAGTGGAATGAATGTCCTCTGGTTAAATTATGAGTTTGTGTATAGCAGGTTTAGGAGGAGGAGACTGAGTCATCACTGAAAAGATGCGACTTGGTATTATTAAGCATTTTATCTAGGTATATAGAATAAACATTATGACCTCTGATGCCAATAAAATACCCTAAACTGTAGCCAACTGTTCATGGCTTGCTGTTAGGAAGAAAAAAGGTTTCACGGACCCAGTAACCTCCAGTGTTAAAATAGATAGTTCTGCATACAGTGGTGTTCTGAAGTGCTTGTATTTCTAACTCTGTACTCGGTGACATCATGTTGGTAGCTCGAAATTGACCTTGGTGGTAGTACTTATGTGTTGGAAGTTGGAATACACTAAAAGATCGGTTTCTCTTCTGTAGAGCTGGTTGTTAAACATTAGCAGCACATCACTGACTATATGCCATGTGTTTGGTATTTTTCTTTTTTACAAATATGACTAACAAACAAATAAATTTTTAAGATAAGCCTTTGTTGAAAAGCTAAAATCCAGAAATCCATGGTTCCTCTCAGAGTCAGGAAGTGGAGGATAGCTAGTACAGAGCTCCTGTTATCTGCGTGTGTGTCACATCTGTATTGGCTGAGGTGGAGGCTCATCTGTAGGTGATTTCTCTTCATCCCTCTCCAGGTATGATCACATCCATCAGCAACTGCATTGCTTGTCAGATATTTAGCAGTATCTTCTACAGCTTCTGTCCACAGGTTGATGTCTTTTTCAATTATTTCCCATTTTAGAGAGGGTGAATTTTTCTTTAATGCCCTTATCTACCCACATTTTGATGTAACAAAGACCTCCCTCTAATTTCATGGCCTGAAGATCAGAGGGGGCCGCACATGGCCTCCTAGAAGACTGCATATATGCCGGGCTGTTTAATCAGGCACCCTTTCTGCTGGCCATGCAGTTTTTTTTTTTTTTTAAGAACTTTTATTGAGATACAGTTAACAGACAATAAACTGCATATATTTAGAGTGTACAATTTGGTATCCCAATCTCGCAATTCATCCCTCCCCAACCCTCCCTGCTTTCCCCACTTGGTGTCCATATGTTTGTTCTCTACATCTGTGTCTCTATTTCTGCCTTGCAAACCGGTTGATCTGTACCGTTTTTCTATACTCCACATATATGGCCACACAGTTCTAAAATCATCTCAAAGCAAATGTGGCTTAGCTCAAACTTTCAGAAAAGAGCTCAGGTAAAGGAGGTAGCAGATAAGAGGAAAAAGATGGGCTGTAGGAATCTGCACTTTAACAAGCCCCCAGGGATGCCTTGGACTGCTCTTTGATAAATGCTTCCCCAAAATATACTAGGCAAACACTGGCAGGCTTCATCCTGCAGTGGGAGAGGCTCCTGGATGATGGGTGCATCCAGCCTGGTTTTCCCATATAAATACTTCTCAAATGGTATAAAAAGGGGGGTGCCCACCTGGGGTATTTGGTAGACATAGAGAGGCTTATTTTTTTTTTAAATTTTATTTATTTATTTATTATTTTTGGGGGGGTACACCAAGTTCAATCATCTGTTTTTATACACATATCCCCGTATTCCCTCCCTCCCTTGACTCCCCCCCCACCCTCCCTCAAGTCGCCCCCACCCTCCCCGTCCCAGTCCTCTAAGGCATCTTCCATCCTCCAGTTGAACTCCCTTTGTTATACAACAACTTCCCACTGGCTATCTATTTTACAGTTGGTAGTATATATATGTCTGTGCTACTCTCTCACTTCATCTCAGCTTCCCCTTCACCCCCCGCCCCCTCCCAAACCTCGAGTTCTCCAATCTAGAGAGGCTTATTTTAAAATTTATATAAAAAGGCAAAGGACCTAGAATAACTGAAACAATTTTTGTAAAAGAAAAGTGGGAAGGCTCAGTCTACTCAGTGTCAAGACTTATAGTGTAGCTACAGTAATAAAGACAGTGTGGTATTGGTGGAAGAATAGACACATAGATCAGTGGGAAAGAATTGAGAACCCAGAAATAGACTCATACAAGTGTGCCCAACTGATTTTTGACAAAGGTGCCAAGGCAATTCAACGGAAGAAGGCTGACTTCCAACATATGGTGCTGGAAGAATTAGACAAAAAATAGGCAAAAAAGAAATGTGGTATAAACTTCACATATTACACAAAAATTAACCCACAATTGATCATGGACTTAAATGTGAAATGTGAAACTATGAAACATGTATAGAAAGCACGTAGGAGAAAATCTTTGAGACTTAGGGTTGGGCAAAGAGTTTCTACATTTGACACCAAAAGCACTTCCCATAAAAAGGAAAAATTGATAAATTGGACTTCATCAAAATTAAAAAAATTGCCATGTGGAAGACCTTGTGAAGAGAACCAAAGATCTAATTAGAAAAGGGGAAAAGGGTATGAAGAGATATTTTACCAGATAGTATATGCAGATGGCAATAAAGCACATGAAAAGATAGTATCATTAGTCATCAGGAAAAAGCAAATAAAAACCACAGTGAGATATCATTACTCACTTATCAAAATGGCAAATTATATATATATATATATAATGTATAGCATGATAGCACCAAATGCTGGTGAAGATGTGGGAAATCTCATGTATTGCTGGTGAAATGTTAAATGGTTCAGCCACTCTGAAAATCAGTATGGCAGTTTCTTGTAGATATAAATATACATTTACCATATAACCCAGTGATTGCACTCTTGGCTATTTATCTCAGTAAAATGAAAACCTGTATTCATTCAAAATCCTGTAAACAGATGTTCACAGCAGCTTTAATCATAATAGGCCCCAAACTGGAAGCTACCCAGATGTCCTTCAGTGGGTGAGTATTTAAACAAACTGTGGTACATCCATGCCATGGAATACTACTAAGTAATAAAAAGGAACAAACTATTGATCCATGCAACTACTTGCAAGGATCTCAAAAGAATTATTCTGAGAGAAAAGAGCCAATCTCAAAAGGCTACATACTGTATGATTCCATTTATATAACATGCTTTTTTTAAAAAACATTTTATTTATTTATTTAGTTATTTATGGCTATGTTGGGTCTTTGTTGCTGCGTGCGGGCTTTCTCCAGTTGCGGGGAGTGGGGGCTACTCTTTATTGTGTACGTGGGCTTCTCATTGCAGTGGCTTCTCTTGTTGCAGAGCACGGGCTCTAGGCATGTGGGCTTCATTAGTTGTGGCATGCTGGCTCAGTAGTTGTGGCTCATGGGCTCTAGAGTGCAGGCTCAGCAGTTGTGGCACATGGGCTTAGTTGCTCCACGACATGTGGGATCTTCCCAAAGCAGGGATCGAACCCATGTTCCCTGCATTGGCAGGTGGATTCTTAACCATTGCGCCACCAAGAAAGTCTCTATGTAACATTCTTGAATAACAAAATTACAGAGATGGAGAGCTGGTTAGCGGTCAGGGCTTAGGGGTGGAGGCTGTAAGTAGAGTGAGTATATTTATAAATGAATAGGTTGAGAGGGCCTTGTGGTGATAGTACACTTCTGTATATTGATTGGTTATACACATGTGGTTCAACTGAATAGAACACCCCCCTCCCCTCCCCCCCCACACACAAATGAGTGCATGTAAAATCAGTAAAATCTGAATAAGCTCAGTGGACCACACCAATGTCAACCAATGTGTTTCCTGATTCTGATATTGTACTATAGTCATGCAAGATGTTAACACTGGGGGAGGCTGGGTGAAGGGTATGTGGAACATCCCTGTATATTTTTTGTACCTTCCTGTGAATCTATAATTATTTCAAAATATAAAAGAGGAAAAGGGAGGTGGTAAGATATTCCTGACAATTTTTTTGCAGTGAGCCCTAAACATCCTATCTAATCAGCCACAAAGGTTGCATCTGTGTGATATGCCTCCCAAAGTGTAAAAGTGATCCAGGGCAATACATGAGTCACACAGAAGGCATTTCGTATGTGTGTTATATATAACTCGTTTCTTCTTTATGCTCGTCAAAGAGATTTTCACTGACGTCTTTGAAATTATGTTCAGGAAACAGGATTCTATTCGTGACTTCTTATCTGTGGCCACTATCATTTATCCTATGAGATTGTTGGTTGTTTTGCTGTCTTCAAATAAATTTTATTTTCTTAAGCTTCTCCTGTGCACCCCTGAAACATGAAACATGTTTCTCTTTTGAAAAATGCATGAATCTGACCTGAGATGTTTGAATTTGATCTTTTGATCCCTCATTATTTGTTGCTTCATATGTCAAAAGGCCTGAGACATGGCATGGTTGATAGCTGAACTTAGAACAGAGGAAACGTAAATCCACAGAATTGGGTCTTGCCTCTTCAGTGACAAAACCTACATTTTACTTTCCAATACTGTTTTTTTTTTTTTAATTAATTATTTATTTTTGGCTGCACTGGGTCTTAGTTGCAGCACATAGGACCTCTAGTTGCAGCATGCGGACTTCTTAGTTGCGGCTTGTGGGATCTAGTTCCCCCACCAGGGACTGAATCTGGGCCCACTGCTTTGGGAGGGCGGAGTCTTACCCACTAGACCACCAGAGAAGTAAGTCCCTATAATTCTGGTTTTAAGACATCACTGGAACATGATGTTAAAGTATCATGTAAGTGAGCAAGTGAAAGGCAGCACGTCATCCGCCCCAGGGACATCATTTCTACTCTTGAAGCTGCTACTTGCTGAGCTGCTTTCTTGCGCCTGGCAGGACCCAGTGAATGAATGGAACGTGGATTTTGAAGTAAGATAAAAAGAGTGGCTTTGTGAACTGGACAGAATAATTTAGCTTTTCTGAATCTTGGATCCTCATTTTAAAAAAACAAGCGGTAAAAGGTTTTCTGCCCTAGAGTGCTTTTTATAAAAATAAAACTAAATTACATGTGAAAATTCCAAGTGCAATCCCTCACCTAAAGCAATTATGAAAAAAAAAATTATGCAGTGATTTAAATTTTCTTTTCTCCCGTTGGAGGGTTATATACGTAATATTTCTGAAAATATTTTTGGAATTCATCTTTGGAAATGACCTCTAGTGATATTTTCCTGCCCGCATTAGAAAACCAGGCTTATGACTTAACAGGACAGTCTCTCCAGGTTTTTCTTCTTTTTCCGTTTTTGCTCAGTATGAGCTCAACATAGTTCTTTCTTGTTTGCCTGGTGAGAGGCAATGGGTGTTGGCTGTTTGACAATGAGGTTCTGGGGGTAGCGTGACTGCTGCAATACTGATTCAGCCTAGAGGTAGAAGCACTCCCATATTTAGAAGTGTTTATAGTAAGCCCAGATCAAGTGCAGGGATGATGGGTGATGTGGCTCATATTAAAAAGTTGTTTCAAGCATTTTTGTCCTTAATGCATTGCATGTTTCCTTTATTGTATTAATTATATTAAAAGTTTGAAAGCATATTTTATTGAATAGAAGCCTAATTTGTTTGTGGCTCATAGAATCTGTTCTATTACCTTAACATCAATACCAGATATTGTATGTATTATAGTACTGTAAAGTCATGAGACTGGTCCTGTGAGCCACAGTTTCATCACTTTACAGTCTTCAATAAACACATAGATTAGAAATCCAAGTAAGTCACATGGAGATTTTGTGTTCCTTTATACTGGTGAAGCGAGTTGAATTTACAAGTCATTTGTACTCATCTGATATTTCTTTGTATTTAGGATTTTATTCATAAAACCATAAAAAATTAAGTTAAATAGCTTTCTACCATTTCTTTTCCTGTTGTGTTTTTCATTTCAATCATATGTTTAATTCATAATTGGAAAACAAAAAAGCTATGGAAAAGACTGTTGTAGCAAGGGGGCACATGCCACTCTTTAAGAACTCAGTTCATGGGTCTGAGCTTTTCTCTTGGGATTGAGGAAATGGTTTGACTATAAAATTCCCATTAGCTGAAAATAAGCAAAATTGCCTGCAGGATTCATGGTAGGTACAGCCTTGAAGAGTAATAAAAGCCTGTTTTAAATGAACTCCTTAGGACATGATTTAAGCCCTAGAATGGCTAGTCAGGTTTTATGTTTATCCCTTTTGATTATACTTCCATATGTTCCTGGAGAGCAGTGTCCAAAAAATGGTTCATTAAAAAATTGTATTGGGCTGGGGTAATTTGGGGCTTATTGACCAAGTCCAGGGGTGGGGCTGCCCGATCAGGTGGCCCCGAAACAGCAAAGAATGGCAGACCTGTCTGCTCTGCTTCCCTGTACCATGTGGCAAGAACTGATTTCAAAGACCGTATGGTTGGTTTCATTCAAATAAATGTGGCAGTTTACATGCTACTCTCCACCCTCCACAAAAAAAGACAAAAATAAACCAGTAACTTGGAGGACCAAAGTGGACGTTGGAAAGAAAAGTCACCCTCCTGATAATTAACTTAAAATGAGGTGTGCACAATATGGGAAGAGGGGACTGAGAAAGTGTTGATGATATGCTTCTCATTTCTGAGGGTTGGTAGGTGCTGGGATACTCAAGGACCTTCTTCATGGTGTTCAGCCCCAGCTGGCCTGGTCCATGGGGGAGTGGGGATGGGGGTCGGTGTTAGAAGAGACAGACTTTGACATCTGAGTTGCTTCAGGAAAGCTTTGCTGTTTCTGGAGGTGGAATAGTGAATTGAACTGGTCTACCTGCCAAAAGAGAAGACAGGACCTCTAAGGAATGTCATCCTTTCTCCATTTCTTTTTCCCTGTGGTTTGCAGGAATAGCTGCAAATGTTGGTGCTTACTATTTATTACTAATGAAACATTGATGAAGTACCTGCTACACACAAAGTATTGTAAATGACCCAGAATAGATGTTTGAAAGACTACATCTTCTTGGAGAAGGAGCACAGGAGCACACCCTGAGTGGGGAAGTTTTCAGGAAGGCTTCCTAGAGGCTGTGACCTTGAGTTGAGTCTTGAAAGAGGAGTTAGCCAGGCAAAGGAGAGCCTGGGTGACCTTTGTGTCCTTGTGGGGATGCTGGAGATGGAGGGAATGGATGAGATCTGGGTTTTTCAAGAAGGGGCTAGCATTTGCAAAATCATAGGATGAGATTATCTGGCCATATTTGGAGTAATTACAAGTGCAGCATGTCTTCAGTGTGAGGAGTTTGAGAGCAGCAGATAAGAGAATAAATGAGTCAAGGCCAGACCTGAGAGCTGTATATGCTGAGAAGTTTGAATTTTATAGTCTAGGTCAGTGGTTTTCAATCCTGGCCACATATTAGATTCCTCTTCCATTTCCTCCTTCCAGAGACTCTGACACAGTTGGTCTAGAGAAGAGGTTGGGGATAGGTACTAGTGCATACTTCAGCCAGGCTGAGAACCATCAGTCACTGATAGAGTTCAAGTATGTGAATGAGATAATAAGACCTGGATTTGAAGGAGCACACTGGTAGCTGTGCAGGAAGATGCCTGCACCCTATCCTAGCCAGAAGCAGTCTGTGAGCCTGTTGTAATAGTCCAGGTGAGGAACAACCAGCAGCTTAGTTGAGACAGAAGTGGAGGGAATGGAAAGATAATTGGAAGAGAACATCTGGAAAGGGGTGGGGGCGGGGGGAGTAATGGAAAAAGGAAAATGTGGTCAGCTTGCCACAGAGAAGTCTTGTAAGGGCCAAGTGTCCCCTTGGATTGGGCACGTGTAGGCAGCTGCAGTCCAAGACAGTGACGTTTCAGTGGGATGACGGAGGCAGAAGCCAGATAGCCTTGGTTGAAAGACTTGAACCTGTTTAAAGAAGCATGCACGTTCATTATGATCACAGAAAGGTGGATAACCCCAAGGGACCTAGATGGAGTTCCAGGAATGAAGGGAAAAGGCTGGAAAGGTAGGTTGGGGCCACGCTGTGAGGCCCTTGGGTGCCTGGGGTTAAGTTATTGGTAACAGTGAGATTCAGTTCTCTGCTCTTAGGCTAAATGTTGACTTGAAAAAAGAGAAGATTAAGACTAGAAGGGTGAGACTGGGTGGAGCTAAGGCTTGTTAGACGGCTCATGCTGTTTTTTTTATGGTCCTGATGATTTTTAACAGCAATTTTAACAGCAGAATGATGAAAATCTATGGTATTCTCTCTCCCTTGGGATAATGTGGCTGCTGAAAAAGGTCACAACTAATAGGAAAAGTGAGTTTTATTGCTTAATTGTGGATGCAGCTTATTTATGTGCTTCCTGTTTCCATTGCCACGTTATTTTCCTAGTGGACTAGTTGACTAGGCCAAGCTTCTCTACAAGAGTGTGTGTGTTTAAAAAAAAAATGCTCTGAAATTCTTCCCCACCTTGAAAATATTTAATATAAAAAGATGAAATAAATGCACAAGTAACATGTAGCTAGTTTAGGCTTGTTTTTGTATTATTTTAGTTTTGTAAAGAAGAACCATTTGGGGCTGCGTGGGATGGTTTAGATCAGGATTTCCCAACCTTGGCACAGTTGCCGTTGTGAGCTGGTTGATTCTTTGTTGTGCATCGTGGAGTGTTTAGCAGCACCCTTGGCCTCTATGCACTAGAGGCATGTAACACCTTTATCCCCCACCTGTGACATCTGAAAATGTCTCCTAGCATTACAAGGAGTCCTCTCGGAGGGGAATTAGAGAAGGAAGGCAAAATCACTCTAGATTGAGAGCTGCTGGTTTAAATATATTACAATGATTTTATTAGAAAATAGCGACTTCTTCCTGCTATAGTGTGGATGGTTTTCATGGTGGTCATGGAATCTGAAAAGCTTTTTATCGTCAGAAGAAAACATGAGTGTTTATAAGTTCCCTTGTCGAAAGTTTATTTAAAAATACTTAAAGAAAAAGGCAAAAGTGACTTTACTGATTGCCTAACCATTTCCCTGCCTGCCCAGCTTACCGACTCTTTCATTTATTTCCTGGTTCTGCGATCATTTAATTTTATAAGGACAGAGTTGATTTTTTTTCCTGGGCCATTAAGTCCTCAATGCAAAGGATATTATGAATTAGAAAGTGCCCAAATAATACTGTCAGTTTAGACCTGGATGTGAAAATATGGATTTCATACAGGACCAGGTTCTAGTGTTAGTTTTACACCTCATGCCTTCTAACTTTGAGTAAGCCACTTTTAATCTTTTTTGTGCAAATTTTCCTATATGTAAATGAAAGAGAGAAAGTAGATTATTCTGTAAGTTTGCTTCTAGTTCTAAGTATGTAAGATTGAAGTCTTTTGATTGTTTCTTTGGTTTGCTCCCCCACCCCATGGCACATCCCTCAATGCAGTGCAACCCAAAATGTGCTCTGCAGGTCACCAGTGGTCCAGAATGATGGTGAGAAAAGTACAGAATCGGAGAGTAAGCAACTTAGTAACATTTATCATGGTTCCATAAAGTAATTCTATACCTGTTACATATAATAATAAAAATTTTATATTTTGCCTTAGTCTTTTAAATTTAATTTTTATAGTAATCTGTTCTTATTATATTTTATGAAAGTATCAGCCATCATTGGATTGGGAAACCAAAAACGAAACAAAGCTTTCACTAGAGGTGGTTTGAGAAACACTGCCTCAATGTACGATAGAAAATTTTCTTTGCCTTTCTTTCTACCCTGGCCAAATAGATATTTAATATGTTCCTCCTGGGGTTTCAATGAAAACAGGGGCAAGATGTTGCCTGTCTGCCCTATTAGCAGCATAAGTTTGGTGGCAAATAGATTTTATTATAAAGAAATTTGCCTTACAGAGAATAAGAGGTAAATCTGAGGTTCTCTTTGATCGTATGTATATGTGAGTCTTCACATAACTCATGTTAGTCTTGCATTAAGATGACATGTTTATCTTAGAACATGAACCCAAAGAGCAGTGAAAGTGCCCTTTCTAAAATGATCTTATCCCTGAGAATCCCTTACATATGAAGTCTACTAGAGTGCTTGGTCTACTGGAGTCTCCAAAACCAGTCTCCTCACCTGCTGCTGAGGCTAGGTGAAGAAGGAAAAGGTATGGATTATACTTTTGAAAGGGATTAATGCCGATATTTTTGAGTCTGTTCATTCATTCAGACTCACCCAACATTTGGGAATACCTACTATATGGACTCAGATGTGGTAGACTGACATCAGCGAGGACAGTTAAGCAATGAGGCTCATCACAATTTGACCTGGGTCTTTATATGTGAAACTGGTGGAGGAGCCAGCCTTCCAGTTGAGTTATTTGAAGCAGAAAACATTGCTGGGTCCCCTGCACTGTGGACCACTTGTGCCACTACCTTTTACCCCTTTTTGGGTGGAATAATCCAGAGAGGTCTGCCCTACTCCTGGGTGTCCTTTGCACATGGCCTGGCATTGTTTGGGAGCAGTCTCTTGGCCTGCAGTTCTGGCCTGGTCTATATGCGCTTGTAGCACACTTCCTCCTTCAAAGTAAAAAAGGCAAGCTCTTTGCCTGCCCTATTAGCAGCATAAAAATCACTCTTTCAGTTTTTTTTTTTTTTTTTTAATCCAGAGGATGAAAATATATAACATACTTGGAAACTCCACTGGTAGACTTGGCAGGCGTTTCATATTTACTTGGACTTAACATGAATTGGATTTGGTCCTCTGATTTCCCCGCCTCCATCTCTCAGAACAAGTTATTTATTATCCGCGTGAGTCTGTGGTAGTGGATCAGACATGCACATGGCACGTCTTTTGTAAGTGCGTTTGTTCCGTAAGATTTATGCTAGCCCAAATTGTTTTATATTGGTTTTCATTGTTGAAAATTTACTGTGTTCATTCTGGGTTTGGCGTAAGTATTTGTAGTGTGCTAGGCGTTCCTGTGGTTGAACATTTTATCGCTGTAACACTTCATGCAAAGGAAATTAAAAAATATATAGTGAAAGCATTTTCCTAATATGTTTCCAATCAGCTGTGTACTTTAGTAATTTGATTTGTAGGAACCAGAGAGAAGAGTGTTACCGAGCTCTTTTCAGTCATTCATAATTCTCTGGGAATTCAGATCATGGTTCCAGGTTTATGAAAGTGTCTATAGAAATTTTCCTAAGTCCTTTATTATTCTGTTTGTACGCACTGAGGTGTTTTTTGTTTTGTTTTTTTTAAATTTATTTTTATTACCACTGCAGTATATAAAAGAATTGAGGGAAGGAGGTGAGTCTCCTCTCTGTATCTTGGACAAGAAATACTGATGTGAGTTGAGGTTGATTGGCTTGACAGAAGTCAGTCACTGGTACAGAGAGGCAGGCCCTTTTATTTCTGCATTACCCCACATGTGTGTTCCTGCTGCTGTATTCTTTGGGTTAAGCAGTCAGGCTATAATTGGTAAATCCCATCTGTCTTGTGTGCTCCCAGTAACATAATGTGCAGCTACTAGAGGCATAGCCCGTGCATCTTCCCCGAAAATGTAACTCACAAGGTGGAGGGTGTTATTTGGACAAACTAAATCAAGATTTAGGTTATGATCCTTGCACCATTATTTCTTTGGCTCTATCTACAGACTTAAACTTGTTTCCTTTTTTGAGAATCTCTGGCCTTTGACTTCTGTTTTTGCCAGTGAATGAGCGTGACTTCTGTTTTGGCTAGTGAATTAACACATAATAATCTATACATTGTTAACTTCAGATTTCCTTAAGCTAATTCCTACCCCAAAGTAAAATCAAAGTGAAATATGAAATCAAAGCTCTTAGAGCTGGAGGCAAAACTTGGAAGGTTTCAGCTTTTGAAGACAGGAGCTTGTTAAGAGTCTTAAATAGGTATAGAATTTTGCAGTCATTTCCTATGTTTTAATTTTTTGCTTTTATTTCTCACCTTGTTTTACTTTTCCCTCTTGACCTTCAGCAATCCTACATTCATTTAGTCTTGTGTAAAATCCCCTTCCACAGTGGTGTTTTGAGCCCTGGTCCTTCTCATACTTCACTAGGCGTAAGTAAAGTCACGAGGTTATGCATTTTGGCCAAGAGAGTTCATCAATCCATGGTTTTCCATTTGAAAATATAGTCTGCGAGGTTAATCTTTTCAGTAGCCAAAGAATTAACGTACGTGAAAGCTAAGTGGATATTTAGAAAGCTTAGTTGTGTTTGGAGGAAAATAGCCAAGGAGCATGGTGGTTCCTATGATCACTAGTCCTGGCTTAGAAGACATAACTTCTTTTGCTTCAAAGATAAAGGAAACCCACATTCATTCTTGGCCTTTATTCCTGCTTCTGTGTTTCATCTAGGCTGTACCTATGAAGGAAGTACCTATAACAGCTCCTTCAAATGGCAGAGTCCTGCTGAACCCTGTGTCCTGCGTCAGTGCCAGGTAAAGTCCACCTATTTTACTCTCTAGTGACAAGAAATCCATAAAAGCCTCTGCAGAAACCCTTTTCAGACACCACAGCACAAAACTCCAAAGAAAAAAGCAAAATAAAAATGAGAAACAAATGAAAAACCAACTGTATCCTTGTCCAAATTTATCGTGACATTCACCATAACAAGATGGGCACAGGGTAGATATTGCATGGGACTTGCTTCCAGAAACACACAGCAGAATTGTTCACCATTGTTAAATTGTGCCTGGAAAAACTCCGAGAAGATGCATATGTCTTTGGGGAAAATTCATGTCTTCCTGTGAGTCAGCTTTGCAAAACATGAATTCTTGTTAGCAGAAAGAGGTATTGTTGGAGGATATATGTTTTCCTTTTTTTTGATTTAGAAACATTTTGAACTGGAGCCAATCTGTAAACTGTATTAAATCAAAGCAATTAGTATATTGTAACCTCAGTGATTTCAACCCAACAAATTTAAGAACCACCAGTTCAGGTCCTAGGGAGCCCACTGTGCCTGGTGCTTGCTGAACTCTGAAAAGAGCACTGTTTCTCTGTGGCTCTAATCGTTATAGGTCTTAAACACAGGCAAGATAAACCAAAGGGGAAATGAAGAATTGAAATTTTCTAATTCCTATTCTTTCAAGAAATACTCTGTTAAAAAAATGCTCATCTAATTTTGACATAATTTAAAAAATTTTCTCTGTAGAGAAGACGCTGTTTAATCATTTTACCCCAGTCTCATTTCATTGTTCAAGGATATGCTTTTGCATTTAAAGGAGAAAGTAAGGTTAGTATAATAATGCATATTTCTCTCTGATCTTATCTCAAGTATATCGACATTTAGTTTATTGAAATCTGAATTTTATGTGATCATGTTCTTTTCATAAGCCCACAGTGGGCATGTTTACACATAAGATCTTCAGTTACTTGTTCAGTTAAATGTTCAATTTATTTATGTAGTAATCTAAATTATTTATGAAAATAAGCAGTAGTTAGAACAAATATGAATAATAGATTAATTGACTCAATAAATATTTGTTGAATTTTTACTCTTGGTTACACATTCAATCAGCTTTATGGAACAAAATGATGACAGCAATGACTTTTAATAATATCAAAAGCCCACATTCATTCTGAAATTTACACCACTCCATCCCCATCCTGCTTCTTGACTGATGAGATTTCCAGTCTTTGAGAGGAACACTCAAAGCCATGGTTACATTGTCTTTTAAAGACAATTGCATGCCTTTTGGAGTGTAGTATAACAAGTTGCATGGACCAGTGGTGAATTTTGCTGCCTTTGAATGAAGACTTTGTTTAAATTAAATGAAAACAATTACCTAGGAGGGAATATTCTGTTGATTGAATAACACATCAAGCCATTATCAATTGTGAACATCGGCTTTGGTCACTAGCCACTCACCAGGGGCCAGAGAGAAAGATGCAGGAATATCGAATTATTGTTGGAAGAGATCTTAAAGACCAGCAGGCCTGGGCGTCAGGAAATGCTGACTATAGAATGGAGTGCAGAAAAGGGATGTTAGCTACCCAGGATGAACTTTGCCTTTTAATTTTTCTCCTTTTATAATACTTTGCCTAAGCCCTGTTAGTTAGTTTAAGAATATTATTTAACCCAATAACCATAAAATCAAACTTCTGTTCAGGTACTTACAAAAAGCTTCTCCTCTGCTCAGCAGGTACCTTCCCCTCCTGCTTACTTTCTTCCTTCTTTAGGGAAGGAGACCTTATCTATGAATGCAGGAAACAACCCCTTATTGGTAGCCGTAAGGAAAGTCTTCCTTTAAGATGCTCCTCTGTAGAATGACACAATTGCAACCTTTCTCTCCCAGATCTCTTCTCAGGGCACAGAATCAGTGCCAGAAGAGAGAGTGGAGTGTAGTGAGTAAAATATGGGCATTGCCATTCATATAACTTGTTACTTGACCTCTCCAGACCACGCTTTCATCCCCTGTAAAATGAGGATAGTACTGCCTCATAGGGTGGTTGTAAGAATAAGCAACACTGTTGTTTAAAACACTTCTGGTAGAGCGTACAGGTACTGGGTACAACTAGGTACCAGACAGAAAACAGCTAGTCTAATGATCTGGGTTATTTCCATTTGCGTTGAATTCTAGCTCATTTTTTATGTCTTCCTACCGAAGGAGTTCCAATGGTGGAAAATTTACCTTTATTTTCCACTTTTAGTCTCTTACTGAAGAGGAAAATCTGAAGATCAGAGACAGGAAACTCATGCTGGGAAGTAACCTGACTCCTCCATCTGCATTGCAGATACTAAAGGGAAATTGATCCTGGGCTTTTTGCATTGCTTGAGTTACATAACTAAAGTCTAGTTCCTTTTTTGATGTTGTATATTGCTGGTATTTTGGCATTTTTTTTCCTTCCGGAATGCGTTATAGACCACAATGAATTCCCCTGGTAGTGGAAGCCTCAGGTCTGACAGATATGAAGACAGGATATAACCTTCCTTGTTGGAGTGAGATGATATGGTAGTAGACCCGAAGAAGGAAATTATCTAGCTGTCAAATTGTTACATAGTTGCTTAGCTTTTGTTTCTACTCCTCTCAAAACAAAATTAAACGAACAAACACACACAAATCCATTTTGTAAAATGGGTAGAGAATATAGAGAAAAACCCTTCAAAGACCAACTCTGAAAATTAATTTTAAAAATGTTTCAATTGACATTAAAATACTAGACTCCCTAGATCAGCTTGCAAATGAGTCCCTGATTTCATTATTAAGACCGAAAATAGCGATTTTGATGTAGCATAATATGAACTTTAATATAGTTTTATCTAATCTCGTCACTTGATGACTGAGAGCCACACTCTCTGTGAAGCCCAGAGAAATTTCTAAGATTGCAGAGCTGGGTCTAGTTATTCCTGGAAGGATTTAGGTCTCCAGATGCCAGTTTGGGGTATTATGTTTGTACTCTGTGCCTTATAATTAATGGCTTAAAGTGTAATAACAATCATAGAAAATATAGTAAATGTTGACAATTTAAAACAATTGTGAATGAACAGCTGATCTGTCAGCTACTGACTGATAGCAAGGAGGTCTTAAATACTAGATTTGAAAGAAAAAAAGAAAGAGAGGAATGAAGGAGGGAGGGAAGGAAGGAAAGAAAGAAGAAAGAAAGAAAGAAGGAAGGAAGGAAAGAAAAAGAAAGAAAGAAAGAAAGAAAGAAAGAAAGAAAGAAAGAAAGAAAGAAGAAAGAAAGAAAGAAAGAAAGAAAGAAGAAAGAAAGAAAGAAAGAGAAAGAAAAAGAAAAATTAGAGTCAAAGAGAAAGAATTGGAACAGGCAAGAGAACAGGTGACAGGATTTGCACTTTGAGATGTGGCGAGCGGGGACCATCAGACCCCATTTGTGCCGTATACCTCTGGACCTGACACCCATCTCACCTTTGCACTTTTTGTGTTTGAATTCTTCTCCTACTACTTTGGTTACTTTCCAAAAGGGAATAAGTCCTCAGTGGGAATTCTGGGCTGACTTTGCTTGTGGCATTCTGTTTTTCAGGAAGGCGTTGTCACAGAGTCTGAGGTGCGATGTGTCGTTCATTGTAAAAACCCTTCCAAGCATCTGGGAACGTGCTGCCCCACATGTCCAGGTAACATTCTCGGGAAGGGGAAGGCAGTGAGGCTCCCTGGTACAGTACAATACTGTTGAAATCCCTCTGGGTTCTCACAAGAATGCATGATTTTCCCCACTCCTGACTGGAATTTTTCTCACTTTACTTCTGTGTACCTAATGGGTTAGGAGAGCAAACTCCTTTGCATAGAAATGTCCGGTTGGACTCTGGCGTGTCCAGGATGACTGCAATGTGCTGTAGGTCTTGGCAAGGATGCTTCAGGCTCCGGAGGCCTGCTTTCCACTCCACAGGGCCACAGGTAACGCTTATTTTGGAAAGAAAGGCTGTGGCTTTCCCTTGCTTCCAGAAATGTCTTTTAACTGCTTCATATTGCAATGCCTTGGCCAGAGTTTGCCTTGGTGATGAGGCGACCAGATGTTTTCTGAACACTGAGAGCTGTGTCCCTAAGTGGATTTAGCTTAGGGCTTTGCTGGTCTCAGTTTTCTGCGTGGTGCAGTGAGTGGGACCCACTGTCTTTTTAGAGGTCTCTACAGCCTAGCTGACAGCAAAGGGATCTTTCCTTTCCAGTGGCTGGATTGTTTCCTTTACTTTTCTGAACAGGATTACAAAGGCCTCCTGCATCTTTTCTTGCCCTTAGGTATGAGCCCAGGGATTTTGAGGTGAGAGATTTTTTTCTTATTCCTTAAGCCTCTGGCCCATACTCTTCGACAGATGTTCTGCATTTTGGGTCTTACTCTGAGTGCTTTTCCTCACTGGAGGCGATACTCACAACTACTTCTCCTTGCTTTTGAAATTAATCTCCAAAGGGCCTTCTGTTCTGCAAACCTTCCTGGGAATTGGCGAAGGCATCGCCATAGGCTGCTCTGTGAAGATGAGCTCCTGGTCCCTTCCGCTCCGCACAGGCTGCCATGTGCACAGACCTGGGGCCCTTCTAGAGTCCAGCCTTCCCTCATCTTTTAATGACAATAAGGAGAGTCTCTCTCCACTACTTGTCACCTTCCTGAGTTCCCTGGACAGTCTTTGTTGAGCCAAACTTCCTTTTCACACTGGGATTTCTGTGAAGTTGGTATTATTGGATAGGCTTTTGTTAAGGTTAGAAACTAGTTGAAAGTAAAACAATTCTTTCCATAATTCAGTTATTTTGTATCTATCAAACAGTTTGCTTGACTACTTTTCCCCTCCAAATGCACTGAATGCTTTGCATCATGTAACCATCCTCTAAAATGCCTAAGAGATCTTTAAGTTAGCTCAGTAATTCTCTAGGCTGCACATGAAAATCACCTGGGAAGTTTTAAAAAATAAATCCTGATGCCCAGGCTGCCTCCCAGACCAATTCCATCAGAATCTCTGAGGGTGAAACTCAGGCCTCCCAGAAAATTTCTATACACAGCCAAGCTTGAGATTGATAACAGAGCAAATTTTATATGCCATAGAAATTTAAAAGGTATTGAAGCTCTTAAATATGAATCCAGTTCTGTTGAGTAGACTGTTGCTTTATTGATATAGAATCAACTCTGTGTATATAACATTCCTTCTCATTTAGGAGATGGTCATATTTTTAGTCTGCCTTTGAAACTGTGCATATACAAACAGCAGAGCAAATTTATTTCAGCGGTTGAAGTTATCATATTTGAGTAGTTGCTTCTTTCATTTTGTTTTTTAGTTGAGTTCCCAGGAAGGAAAGGCTGAGCTCCATGATTGCATATATTATAATGCCAAGTCCTCACCGTCATCCCAGTGAGGGATGAGGTGCTGTCTGTAGTTCATACAGGAAGAAATTTGACTCAGTGAGGATGAGTACCTGCCCAAGGCCCATGAGTGAGTAAGGGCTAAAGATGGGGTTGGGGTCCAGCCCCTTTTCTTTCTTGGCCCCCATACTGCACTACCTCCTCCTGCCCCCACACCGTGATCATTGTTTAGTTTAGGTCCAGTTGTGCTGGGAGGCAGATCTTTAAAAGTTACCTTGCCTGTGCTACACACTAGCCCCTGACACCTGGGCAGGCACTGTGCCCTTGGTTATGGGGTCAAGAATCAACTTTACTCTCTCTCCTTAATTTCAAAGGCCAACCTTTGGGATGAAAATCAGAAGATTCAGAAGAGGCCACCTCCAGAATGCATTATCCTGTGTCTTGGGAAAGAGGCCTCAGCCAAGTCTAGCTAGGGACAGTCAAGCGACTGGGGTATTCTCCTTGTAATTCAGAAGCACTGGCATGTGTCATTGATCATGGAATGGTATTCTGCATAATGACAAATACTACAGCTTGTGGTCAGTTTCTTCCTGAAACTGATTTCAAGACATTCTTGGTGTCTGCTCCTGCCTTTTCATCTGACTCTTTGCTCAAGGAGGTTGGGTTGTGATGGGAACAGTTTGCATGCAACTTTCTTTTCTTTTTTTTTTTTTTTAAGAATTTTTATTGAGATGCAGTTAACATACAATAAACTGCATATATTTAGAGTGCATGCAACTTTCATTTAAAATTTCCTTATTTAAATTGTCAAGTGTAGATGGTGCAGTTAACCTGTCTGGCAATCTGTATGACAGAACCAGTGGTGCAAACATATACGAAGGCATTGAGGACCTCTTGTTGGAGATGGCCATTGAAAAGAGACGAATGCATTGTGGGCATCTGGGCACCTGTCATTATTAACGGTGCTGAGATACAGCCACTGGGAGGGTCCCAAGCTTACCAGGTCTCCTTGCATCAAAGGGAACAGCAGGAGGTGGCTGATGACTGGCTCTGGGTGTGGGCATCAGAAAGACCTTAAAGCCACAGTTCAGTCAGCTCTTCAGCTTCAGTAGCATTTGTCTCCCTGTCTTTCAGTTGAACAAAGGGCTCCATATCTAGCTCTAAAATGAATAGGTCCAGTGGCCAGATCTGGTGGTCATGGGCTATGCTCATATATTTGGATATTCCCTTTTTCAGGAACCAGCTGCCTTGAGAGTTTGGTGGGTTGTCTTGATGATTTCAGTGGACAGGCCTTGAACACCCCCTCTCAGGGGTGTGAGTGAGTCTTTTACAAGAGCCCCCTTTGCTGCGTTTTACCCATTGGAAATGCTGCTTCCAGCACTGTCTACTATGTGGAAAGTGACCTCAGCTATTCTGGCAAAGTACCTTGTGAGGACAGTCCTGAGGGAAGTGGCTTTGCCATTAGCTGACAGTGCTCCGGCGGCCTATGTGACACAGGGTTGCTGGCCAGCCTGTGCTTCCTGCCATCTGTGAGATCACTTGAGAATACGGCAGTGACCTGGCCACCTTTCTGAATCGGAGGCACCTCTTGGGCTTTTGGTCCTATATTTAGCCAGACTTGCTGGGGGCATCGTAGGCCCTTTAATAGCACACAGGGTGGGACCAAAAACCTGTGTGGCGCCTCCTGCCTCGCCTTTGTCCTTTCTTGTCTTGGTGGCTGACCCTCTCTATGGCACGGCCAGTGGGTTGGAGCTGAGTTCACATCGCAGCTCTGCCACCTGCCGGCTGAATGAGTTGCTTCCTCTCTCTGGGCCACATTTTCCTCATCTGTGGGGACAGTGGTAAGAGTCTGTGCTTTGTAGGCTCACTGAAGATGGAGTAAGATCAGGGGTATGAAAGGCCTGGTAGAGGCTGGGCACTTCTGGGTATTTTCCAAGTGACAGCTCTTTGTGTCATTTGCTCCTTAGCTCATCCTTGACTTCCGTTGCTTGACCTTCTCTTTGCGTCTTCTGGCCCCTCTGGACTTTGGTTCCCTGGCTGTGGTTGGGGTGGTCCTGGGGAGCTCCTCACACTCTGCAGGGCTCAGAACCTTACACTGCTGCTGTTTGGCTGACCTGGCTTCCAGTGTCTTATTTGCTTTGCTTTATAGCATCTTCTAGTTTCTGGACCCATGGCAATCTTTTGTATTCTCTCTCTCTCTCTATTCTATCTATGTATCATCTATCTATCTATCATCTATCTATCAGTTTTACCATGAAGCAGTCTCATCCTCTGGTTGAAGAGGACACTGTGGTAGGTGGGGGTGGAGGTGGGGAAGGATAGTGCCAGGCTGAATCAAGGCTGCTGCCCTAATTCGAAACTTTTCTTTGCTTTCTAGGCTGTGTGTTTGAGGGGGCGCAGTACCGAGAAGGGGAGGAATTTCAGCCAGAAGGAGACAAATGTACCAAGTGTTCCTGTGTTGTAAGTACTGTCCTGGATGTTCCAAGGGCGTTCCTTCTGGTTAATTGTGGCTGGGATTCACCAAGAGCAGCCCTAAGTCTCCTTACGGTCTCTCCTCCTCTCCCTTCTGATGTGGAACCAAGGAGAAAGCTTGCCACGCTAAGGCGGGTTTCTCAGCCTTGTTGGTGTTCACATTCTGGGCTGGGTAGTTCTTTGTGGTGGCAGCCGTCCTGTGCATTATAGGATGTTTAGCAGCATCCCTGGCCTCTACCATTGGATTTTAGGAGCTCTCACCCCCTCAGCTGGGACAAGCAACAGTGTCTGCAGACATTGCCACATGTGTCCTGGAAAATATGATCACTTCTGATTGACAACCACTGGTCTAAAGAGTGAGGGAGAGAGGCTGATTCCTTCCCCCTACCTTCTTCTTTGGGAAGACATGGATTCTCTGTTCTTTGGGCCAAAAAGCTTCTTGCTTAGGCAGCTGTTGAGTTCTTTAGTGCAGTCAAATGGGAAGCAGATGGAGATAAGTGCAGCTTGCTTCGGAGAGAAGCTGATCTGAAGACTGGTCAGTTACACTGAGGGGAATGGACGGAAGGAAATGGCCTCTAAACGGTGGATTCAGGGAGGAGAGGGGATTAGTGAGACAAAGCCATAGACATGCCTTTCTAAGCATTGTTGATTTGTAATTCTATGCTAAGGATATCTTCAGAGTGCTTAGGAATGAGAAAAGGAACTTGGCGTATGTTATAGTTTTAAAGGGATCTTTTTTATGAATGTATTTTAAATTTGGAGTGAAATCATTGGTGGTGGTGGTGGTAATGGTGATGATGGGGAATCTAGTCTTAACCAGCTGCTCCAAGTTATTTACAGTAGGGAGTTAGTACAACCATATATTTTTTAAGCTTTTAATCTTTTGTAATAAAGAACATACAGCACTCATCAGAATATTAAAAAAGATACACGGGGAACTTCAGCATGCTACTTTCACCAAAGCAGAATCATATGTGGATCATCATAAGTCATAGTTTGTCATTTCTCTACATGTCTTTTCCAAAGTATTTCCCCCTTCCTGTAGCACAGATGCACACACAACCTAGAGAGAGCACATTAAAGTAAACATGACCAAGGGTGATGGTTTTTGCAGGGGGAAGGAGGAAAGGAGGGAGAGAGAGGGAAGGAGAAAGAGGATATTTATATCTACATCTACATCATGTAGATATAGATGTAAATATAAATATGTACTATGAGGTATATGTATATTATATACCTTATATATGTAAATATAAATGTGTAATGTGAGGCCTATGTGCACTATATACCTTATATATATGTAAATATGCATATGTGACATAAGGTATAGAATATACATCATATTATAATAATATATAAAAACACAAAAGTGACTTACTAATGAAGATGAACATGATTTTGCATATTCAGACTCAACTTCCATGTTTTTCCTCTCTTGCTAATTATGGCTAAATAGCTTTATGTTATTTTTTATGGAAATAATTTCTGTTTGCCACTATATATTGCCCATTTCTCAATTTTATTTCTTCCATATTGGTATCTATAAAGTGTTTTGATAATTTAAAAAGTTATTTTAATCTCATTCTTTTAGGTAGATTGAGGAAAAACAAGGTATATGTTAGTAGGAAACTTTAAATCCGCACCTGAATGAACTGTTTCCCTAAAGGTGTGCCAGGGTTAGGCAGCTGAGGTTCCTTTGGGAGGAAACTGAGAAGGTGGCAAGGAGAATGGGAGGTTCCCACAGTTTCACCGGTGACAGTCACACAAAGTTACCCAATGTTGGGAATGGAAATGAGTTTAGAGATTAGATGGGGGGGGGGGGTCCCATACTCAAATGCACTCAAGACCTTCAGATTTCATGTGTTTTCAAACACACTGTCTGCTGTCCGAAACACACCAGGGGGCCACGTTCAGGCCCCTGCGAGTCTCGCTTTCATTTTCAGTTGAAGAAAGACAAATCCAAAGCTGTGGTTGCTTGCCCAAGCTTTCCTGCTTCGTGAGCTCCTGCAGACCTCTATTCTGCATTATTTTCTATATCCGTGTATTCTCATCTCCCACATTCCTATATTCCTAATCCTCTATTCTTTCTAGTTCTCCATGTTGCCGCCCTCCGCACATAAGGGGCAGCTAACCGTGTTGACTGTGTCCCTGATGTCAGTCTGCGAGTTCCTAGCACAAGGAGAAGGGACCACGGGGCCATTGCTTGGGGAGAGGACTCTGTGAGTTGGCTTGGGTATTGGGAGGGTCATAAGAGTGGTTTTTCTTTTTGTGAATACAGAAATTTGAGGCATAAACTTTCTTTTTTTGTAGCTTGTTATTAAAATAAATGGTTTTTTTAATATGCTTTTATTTTGCTATCTTTTGATGTAGTACACTAAAAAAGGAGATCATGTCCTGGCAGCAGATGGCCCTGTCCTGAGAGTGGCAACTGGGCAGATGTCTGTTTAGAAGGCAGTATTGCAAATGTGCAGCCTGGCCCGGCTCCATGAGGCTCAGAGAGTGAAAGTGCTGCCTGGCTGCGGGCTGGGATGCCTTGCTGTGGAAGGTGTGCAGGGGGAGAGGGCAAAGCTGGACAAGGGCTTCAGACAGGACCCGTGTGAGGCTGGGCGCTCTGCTGAGAAGGTTACAGGGAGGGGCGCAGGCTGCAGGACCCCTGCTAAAAAAGAAGACTGAATGGTTCCCTCCTGTGCTTTGGTGAAAAGGAAAACAATGATACTATATATAGAGAGATAGAGACATTTCGATGCATTTGGACATGTATGTGGTATTTGTGTGCACATATATTTGCACGCATAGATGTCTTTATCTATGAGTGTATCTATCCACACCCACATGTATGCATCTGTATAAACATGCCTATAAATAGAGACACACACACCTTTACATGTTTAAGTTTGGATTCTCTCAGAAACAGACCCTGAGGCAAAGGTTGGCGTGTAGGTAGTCTCTGTGGGAGACTGAGGAAGAGACTCTGGCAGGGGAGAGTGGAGATGAGATGGGTGGGGGGGTTGTAGCCAGTCAAGGGTATGTCACCAAGTGAGTGTCACTGCCTGACCATTTCTCACTCCTGCCACGCACACTCGGGAAGCCAGTGGATGTCCTGCCTCAGCACTGTGGGTGCTCATTGATGCCAGCCAGCACTCTTCGCTTGCTTTCATCACGCTGTCTTGTGACGGAGTACATTAAACCAGTAGTCTCTTCCCTTCCAAACGGTGACAATTCTGCCCTTTAAAGCTGACCAGCTCCTTCTTGCCTGGGAGAACAGCGGTTGTTAGACAGATATCCCATTCTCATTAGATTACTGTTTGCCTTGGAGCACACCCCATGGACTCATGATGTGTAAGGCATCTCTAGTGTATATTACCCATCTCTGATGGATGAACTGGCGACTCTTTGAGGTACGGACCCCCAGGTAGACATAATATACACCATGAAAATTGTATTTTACATCCAGCCCCCTTCGTTACACTCTTCAAATTTGTGAAAATCTGTCTGCCCATATTTTGGGGATGTGGTGACAGAGGCAGACCACCAGAGTGACACTTCACCTGATTGAGATGGATTCCTTGGATAATGGAACAAATGCCTTACACGTGATTTTACATCCTTGTTTTAGGTCCGGACAGTATATACAGCATTCCAGACAGTTGAGAACATGCTAATGTTTGTAGCTTATCGAGAGAGGATTTCACAACCGCTCGCTCTTACCCATTCCAAAAGCAGAGCGTCTCAGATTCTTAGGTGTGAGTAGCATCAGGATTCACATAGAAAATGTGGGGGGCTTCAATATCACTTGTTAAACTGTATCCTCCCCATTTACCCATTATATGAATGACAGAGCCAAGAGGATTACTTCTCTGTAGAGCTGGTACTAATCAGGGCGGTGAACACTTGAGTTCCTTTAGCCGTTCCGTGGAGTTGTCTGAGTCATAGCAGAGTGCATTCCTCATGGCATGTGTTCAGTGTGAATGAATCCTGTGTTCACTTTAAAAATGAGAGAAGATGATTCTCTCCTAAGACAGAAGCAAAGAATAGTTTATGAAGTATATCGAGCAATTGCTTGAAAGCACACGGCTGCCTCTGCCTCGTTTATGACCAGCCTAACTGAACAGCAAACAGTTCTCTGTGCCTTTGTTCAGTCAAATTTTCAGGGAGCAGGCTGATGGCAGTTGGCACAGACATTTCTGGAAAACCCATCTTCAGGCTTGTAAGGCTGAAGACCAAAGTGCCGATGAGAGGTGTTTGTGTTCTCTTTTACCAAACTCTTTTAAGAGCCCTGTGGGCTCTGCGTTCTTGGAAATTGCTGACTGAAGGCAGGGAAGCCCACAGAGCTGTAGGACACTCTAAAAAGAGTGGCTAGTCCTTTGTCTGCAAAACCAGCCAAACTAACTGGCCAAGATCAATTACTTTTGCTGACAAAGGCATATTAAGTTCTGAGGATTTTTCCTAATAAACATGGCTTGTTAATGGGCTGTCTGTGATGAAGGAGCTGTACTTTATTGGCTCTTAGAAGCCCTGAAGTCCATAAACACCTTTGCTCTCACTTACACTTTAGATACTGCAAAGTGCTGTCTCCCAGGGAAAATGAAACTCCTAGCAAGGTTATTTGGAGAGAGCAAAGGAAATGGAGATCTTCAAGGTTCCCATTCCTCTTAGACCAGATTCCTTAAGATGCTCTGCACAGCCTGGCATGGTCCGACCTCTGCTAAGCTCTCTGGCCTCATCATCGAGCCTCCCTCGTTCTCTCTGCTCTGGCCTCTAGGCAGATCTTCCAGATCCATGATACACAAAGCGTGCACCCAGCCAGCAGTGTTGGCCTCACCTGAGAGCTCGTTGGAAAAATGCAAAAGCCTGGGTGCCACCCCAGACCCAGAACAAATCTATCATTTAGCAAGATTTCCAGAAGATTCATTTTCCAAATAAAGTTTGAGGAGCCCTGGTTTAATATCTCATGGCCTTTCCCTGGGCTGCTTTTTCTTTCTTCTCTCCTTTTTGCTCCATCGTCTGGTGCCCCAAACCTAGTTAACACCGGCTCATGCTGCACTTGGAAGCTCAAACATTCCTTCTTTCTGGAAGCTTGTTCTGACTTCCAAGACCAGATTAGGTCCTGTTGCTAAACCCTTTAGGTCAAATACTTTACTTCCTAAACATTTTAAATGATTTGTAATTAGATATTTTTGTGTGGGATGAGTTTATTTAAATCCGTGAGGGTAAAATGGTAACTTTTGTATCTTTAGTGCTTGATGTGTAATGGGTCTTCATAATAACTGCTGAATTCAGGAATGGATGAATGCTGACTTTGATTTCCCTTTCTTTCCCCACTCTCTCTCTTTCCCCTCTGCTATCTCTCCCTTATACATTTCATCTTTTCCATTTCTGAAGGGAAGATGGATTTATGTTCAGCTGCTGTAGTACTTATTATAAATTGCTTTGTATGGAATGCGGATGACTTCCCTGAGTTTGTCTTGTTTGAAAAGTGTTGTCTAAGCCTCAAAGATTCCCACTACTCATGGCAGCAGGAGGATGTAATGGCAGTAAGCACTCACCAATGACCAGGGCCACTTGCTGTGGCAGAGCTTTGGGAAAAGAGCACAATTCTCCACCCACAGAGTTGACTTTGCCCTGAGATATGGGGGGGGGGGGGGGGGGATGTGTCTGATCTCTCCCTGCTCCAGTCTGTCCAGCTTCACATTGTACTTTCCTGTAATAGGATGCAGTGGGACAGCTCGTCATTTCTGCGGTCACATGATGCCGTGGCAATCCAAGTTACATATTCCCAGTCACACCACTGCTCCTCTGACCTGGGAACTTGGGACCCTCGATGCCTGAATCCTCTCACACGGCCTCTGCCTTACTTTTGGTAATATGTGCAATTTGGCGCATTTCAGTGATAGGCTGTCATTATATCTTCCCTGTCCACAGGGAGAAATTTGGCCACATCTGGGCAATAAATTGGAGAATTGAGCAATTATCGAGTGAATTAGATCAATGTGGGCAGTTTATCTAAGCAGTGTGGGCCAAAAACCTTCAGAGTAGTTTTCAAAACTAGTCTGAAATATTGATGTAATTGCTGCAGTGTTCTGTTTTGCATTGTGATTGTACCATCACTCTGAGGACAAAAAGGTCTTGGTTTTGAACAGTCGATTGAAAAAAACAGACTTTTCTTCAAGGGCTGGGTAGCACTTGGCCACTAGGAGGGGCTTCCAACTTGCTTAGAAAATTGGCTGGTGCTCTGCCTGCTTTTGGCTAGACCACGAGGTCCTGAATCTTGAGGTTTTATGTTAGGATGAATCTGAGCAATTGTGATTTCTCATCCACGTTCTATTGGAAGGTCTGTTGTAATGCCATTCTCTTCAAGGTGACTCCATAAATGTACTACTGTTGTTATAGGGGTGTTGAATTCTTGCTTCTTGGAAATAGCACCAAATTGACCCGTTTATAAGGCAAAGCCTAGTGGGTTGTCTACCCTGGGCATCGATGATTACCTTGACGGAGGCTTTAACTTAGTATCTTAAAGAAGAGGACAAAGGTAGGGATATTTATGAGGTTTTTGAAGGGGGTCTGGATTAAGGTGTGTTTCAGTGTAAGGACTTGATTTGGATTGGGCAATTTTCATGATATACTAGTTTAGAATTGGTGGAAACTGCAAGGCAAGAGCTTCAAGGCTTGTCCTAAAGAGTTCATGAGTCTGGCTGAGTTACCTGTGTTACTAGTTGAGTACTTTCAGTAAGTTCCTGAAATTAACAGAAGGCTTAATTTTTTTTGATGTTAAAAAGGTTGGGAATAACTGGTATATATATTTTAAATCTTCTGGCAGCCCTTCCTCATGTATTTTCAGGCCAAACTCTGAATTTTAATCTCCGTATATGTCTTTATTTTTTTTGGTGATTTCTAAAGTTCCTTATGCTTATTTCTTTATACAATTTATAGTTGAAGCATCCTGTAAAGTTATTTTTCTACATAGGCAGCCACCATCTGAAAAAGTGAGCCTAATAAGAAAAGGAGTTGGAAAGGAAATTTCTTGTATGACATTTGGGCATTTATAGGGGAACACACAGTTTGAAAGAGATCAGCAAATGATTTATTTATAGAAGAATTACTGATAATAATAGGTACTTTTATTGAGTGTATACTCTGGGCCAGATACATATAGTGCTTTAATGTTAATTTTCAAGATTGTTCTGTAACCTAGGGGGTCTGAACCCCATGTTTTTGGTGAAGAAACTGAGATTTGAGAAGTTTAATAGCTTGCCTAAGGTCAAAAAGTTCACAAAAATTGAAATCCTGAACTGCCTGATTATAAAGTCACGTCAGTTCTATCCCATCTGCCCCCCACCCCCACCTCCATCCAACCAGTGTCATTTTGAGATACATTATATATGGTTGTTTGTAGACATTTGATAGTGGAACATGCCATGTGAATCCATGGAATGAAAAGCAATCAGATATTTTGAGGGAGAAATAATGGTGATGTGAGCATCTACAAAGAACCCCAATTTTGGTGCAAGGGATAGCGACAGGACGCAAATGTGAAGTACACGTCCTTTCTCTGAAGTTCACAAGTCTCAGCAAGTTTAAACTCATACCAGATTTCAGCCTTGGGCGTTCAGCCTAAGTATATGTCACAATGATGGCAGAGTGAATGACGAACAAGTATCTGTTACCCTCACATCGGTTGGAGAATTGAGACACTATGATCTATAGTGCGTCTTCTGGCCAAGAAATTATGAATACACAAAGAGAATGTGATAGTTGCAGGGACAGAGCCATGATCAGTGCCTCTGCTTCCAAAGATGGATAGAAATAAATGTTTATTTGGTGGGGCCGTTCTTTTACTTATAGTAGTCACTGATGGAGTTTAAGCATCAATTTTGGATAACTCTCTTTGGAGGGTATATAGAGGAGTTGGGTTCACCTAGACATGAGTTTCAGTGCTTCTGTGAATGTAAATTCATCCTCCTAGTAAAATGGAGGGGCAATTGTGTAATTGCTTTTGAGCAATTGTTTTCTCCTATCCATCTAAGAAGCAGATGCGTTTAGGAATTTGGGTGAATTTTGCAATGGATATTGAGAGTTGGTAGAAAAACAAGCTCAGTTGATTAAATCTCATCCCATTGTATCTTTGCAAAGATCATTCCTTGTAATTTTTTCTCCTCCATTTATTCTCTTCAAGGTCTGTCATATGACGAACTCCTTTCATCTCCTAAAAGCCCCAGGAAAAATACCGATTTTACTAAATACTGAAGAATTTTCCAACTATTCATTCATTCCTTCTATCTTTTCACCCATCACTTGTATCTATAGCCAGCCAGTCATTTATTAATTTGACAGTGATTGAATGTCTGCTATGTGTTAGATACTGTATTAGGTATTGAGCACTCAAAGATGAAGGTGATTTCACTTTTTTCTATCCAGACAATTACAATCTATTGACTTGCATGTGCTTATTAAAAATATACCCAAATCAAACCATCCTGTAACAATTTTTTGTGTGTGCCACGTATAAGATAATAGTATATAATAATATGTGCCAACTATAAGCTATATGATATTATAAAAAGCCCAGATGTATTGAAAAATAGAAATAATTGTACAACTCAAAAAGAAACCACTGTTAATATAATTTGATATATTTCCTTCCAGCCTTTTTTTCTCCATATATATGTATAGTTATATAACTAGATAGGATCACATTCTATATGCAGTTTTGCATCCTGGTTATTTTCATTTAACTTTATATTGTGAACATATCTCTATTTCATTAAAAAGTCATTGAAAAATAATTTTTATTAGCTGAATAATATTTCATCAGTGTACTCTGATTTATTTACTCATTTTTCTGGAATTAGAAAATTAACATCACTTTCAGTTTTCACTGTTATGAATAATGTAACAAAAATTAACTTTCCTTGTTTACCTGATTATTTCCTTGGGCTAAACTCATAGAAGTATAATTAGTGGGTCAAGGATACAAACATTTTAAGGTGTGTGCACGTGCGTATGTGTGTGCACATGAGTGTGTGTGTGTGTTATTTTAACTCATATAAGTTAAAATAACACATATAAGTACATCACTCATATAAGTGATGTACTGCTTTCCTCTCCAGTGGTACCTAGGTGTGTATCTTCCTGCACCAAAACTATTTTTCCATTTGAGCATCTTGTTTTCATTAACATTTGACTTCTGAAACCGAGCGTCTTTCATATGGTTATTAGTCAACTGTGTTTCTTCTGTAAATTGTGTGCTTTTCTCCTTTTTCTCTTGAGTAGTTAAAGTTCTATGGAAGTCTATGTATATATGAAGGTTAGTAATCTTCTGCTGTTAATGTTAAGGTGTGTTTTTAAAAACTCTGAAAAAAATGCCTTGTGTGCAGCTTGATCTCAGTGTGTATATTGCATGTTGGATAATGTTAGAGTTTGCTGAAATCCTATGTCTTCTTCCAATCTTTTCTCCTCAAATCTTGATCCAAATATATTAACCAAGAAAAAAAGTGAGTCAACATTGTCAGCTCCCCAATTTAATTAGTTCAGACTTGTCTTTACTGAAGCTCCTCTCTTCCCATCTCTGCTCCTTCATTGTGAGATAGTGACTTGGACCTGCCTCCACTCTGAAGGGAACTTATTCTTTGAGTTTCTACAATACTTCTTCCCTTACCTGTGGTTCTGTAGCCTCCCATCTCTCTGTCTTCTCAGGCTGCCCTTTCTTTCTTGACTCAGAATAAGAAGGGTCCCTCCTGCTTTCCAGGCCTCATCTTCCACGGAGGCTCTTGCTTCCATTCCTTTCTACTTCTCCTCTTTTTGTGTTTCAGAATTTCAGTTTCTTGTGGCCAGGCATCATATTCCTCACATCTTTGAGTACAGTGTCTTGCACGTAGGAAACAGTAAATATTTGACTAAATGACTAGTCATATTTTCCGATTTGAGTATTCACATTCTTGAAAATGAATTATACAATCCAGAACTTTCTACCGTCCTACCTAGGTCTTCACTTCTATTTTGAAGGTAGTATATTCAGTGTTCACTTTTTTCCTTTCAGTGATCATGGTGACATGAAGGATTTCTGATAAATCTAAAGAGGAAGAGACTCCGACCTAGAGCATTTAAAGAAACTGGTGAGGAGACTTCAGAGTAGCTGTGCAAAGAGGCTGGGGCATGGGGGTGGCATGAGCTCTGACTCCTCAGGGCCTCATGGGATGATGGCAAGTCTAAGAACACATCTTCCCATGGGGTGGGAGGAAGAGAAAGGAAACATTCATTAATGAAAATTAAAGAAATATTCTATTTCGTCAGTAAAATAGAATAAAATGTTAGTATTACAGTATCTTAGAATATTTCCAGAACCTTTTTGTCTTTTTGTCCATTATTACCTAGAGAAATAAATTTTAAAAAAAATTGGTACCTGTGGGTCTGCTACTGTCTTTGTCCCTTTCCTTGTTTCAGCTTCACAGCTCCCCCATCCTTCACTCTTCCATCCCTCCTCCTTTACCTTGTGCTTCCATTTTCCCTGTCATTTCCCATCCTCCTTAAGCTGCCCTTCTTCCATTCCCATCAGTATCTATGCACAGCAGCCTGTTTTAGTAAAGTAGCATAATTCATTTTCATTGCTAGCTTGGTCTCTCCTCAAATAACCATCTCAGAGTTCTGTACTGCTAGATATTCACGAAATATCTTTTGAATGAATTGATTACACATTTTGGCACCTTTTAAATGTCGTTCGAATGTTCAGTTTGGAGGGTGGCAGTACTTTTGTGGTCCTGTGAATGGCTTCAATTACCACCATTCCCTTTGAGTGGAATTTTAAATGGTACCACTTGTTTAATGTAAGCAGCAACATATTTACATCTCAGGCAGCACAGTCCTCCCAAAGATGGGAGGACACCGGACCACAAACACACAGGGGAAGGATGGGATTCGACACTGTCTTCTAAAACCCATCTCTGAGCCTACACTGAGTCACATCAGTGAATCATCCTTTCTCAACCCACCTAAGTCCTCTAGCTGTGGTTTAGAAGAGCCAGCAGGAAATATCTGTTAAGCAGACTTTGCTCTTTGGAAAGGGGACAGGCTTCCAGGAGCAGGGTAAACCTTCTGTGCAAGGAGCACCATGAAATGTACAGACAACCTGGACTTCTATCCAGTGTCAAACACATCTATCAGGTAATTCTGTGTGCTTCTTTTTTGCTGTAGTGCCTTTCTTCTGTTCTCCGTGATACATGTAACAGAATCAGATAATGTGGTCGTGATTAACAGTATTGCGTTCCAGATGTTCTGTGCGAGGACTTTGGAAACCTCTGAATGTTGCTGGAGTTAAACAAAAGAAAAACCCCCTATATTCACAATGAATAAAAAGGCCACAGTTTGTCCATGACATTCTCTTTAGCGGGGGGAAAAGGTGTACCGGTTTCATTTGTGGTCAGATTAGATTTATGGTGTGGTCATACATCAATAAAAACGGTTACTCATTATGAAGGAGTATCCTGGGGTATATTTTAAGCACTAAAATTCAGTAACAGAAGTTACATTTTATTTTCAAAATGAGTATGAAAAATTACCCCCGCCACATCATCAATACTGATACATATCTTAATTCTTTTCATGCCTTAATTTGACAAAATAAGTTTTTCATATAATCTCACATTTTTGTTGTGGAGCTGTGTGGATGCTAGGGTGCTTTTTCCTCACTGATCCAAGTTGAGGAACGTGACTGGTAGATGACAGGAGTGACTGGTCTTGACATTGGTGGGAAATATGTTTCTTTTCAGTTTCAAGTTCAAGAAAAGGAGAGGGAGGGGACTCTTGAGAATTTTTGGTTTTGTTATTAGGCTTTCGGCATCCATGATATTCATAAACAATGGACACAGCTGTCTTTAATAACTCAGCCCGCTAAGTGAAAGAACAGAGCACACGCCAGACAAGCATCAGGCTGGAAGAGGGTTTCTTCCAACACAAAAACTTTCGTGTATTGAAGCAAGATTTCGTTTATAATCAAATTGGCTGCTGACCCTAAACTTCTATCATTAAGTAAAATCATTTGACCAAGTACTGGAAAAGTGCAATAAAGTTTCTGGTATTTTTTTAAAGTTTTGCTTTTGCTGCTACACTGTACTGTTCTGAGTGGTTTTAGGCATGCAGATGTGTTCTGTGTCCCCTAGGGGGCATCATTGTGGGCCACAGGCCACTGGTCTGGGTGTGAGGAGACCTGGGGTCCTGCCCTGCTTCTGTCACTGGACTGTTATGTGGCCTATGACCTTCCCATTAACCTCTCAGAGAATCAGGTTCCCCATAAGTAAAGTGAGGACTTCTTAGAGCCTTCCCAGTTCTATAATTTTATAATTACCCAACTCAGAAAATGTCTTTTTTTCCCCAGGAAGCAAATTATTGGACAGACTCGAAATACCAGTTAATAAAATTATTTTTTTCTAATATACTAAATCATCACCACAATTTAAAACATTTTTTTTAAAAAAGTAATTTTTAATTAATACACAGTAAAAGTCACTCTTTGGCATACATATCTGTGAGTTTTGAAAAATGCACACTGATGAACATTTTTAAATAGTTAGTATTATTATAAATTATATTAAAAAGGCAAAAAGTCTTTACCTATTATTCTAGCTATGCCACAACTTATTAAAAAATTAAAAAGAGAAGCTATTTTTGAGTCTTTAATCATAAAGCTTCTCTGCAATATTAAGACACATTTGGTGCCTCCAAAGTGTCTAGAATGAGGAGCAAGAGACTCTCATGCATTTTGGATCACGTGAAGTTCTCCACTCCTGAAAGGGACTGCGGGTTTTGCTTGTAGAACAATGACTAGAGGCAGAGAAAGCTTTTCTTTTTCACGCCAAGGCAAGGGTAAGTCAGTAAAATCAGCTGGCAGCAAGAGCCAGGAAGAGAACTCTAGCTGCAAGCTTCCTCACTTATGTTGATGAATGAGTTGGGCTTAGTGTGTCTGCCATTATTATACAATCCTAGATTCATAGCTCAGAGATGGAAAGTCATTCCAGTAGCTTGACGCACCTCCACATTCGTATAAAACCAGGCAGTGGGAGATTGATGGTTTTCTGGAAGGGTTTTGAGGTTCTCTAAGGAGAGAGTGTGTCCCTTGGCCTTTCCAGCAGCGTTTGTTGCTCGAGGCCTGTGCAGATGTGAGGGTGTTGCTTCCTTTTCCATGTTGACCCTTGTTGCTTCCCTGTTCCAGGCGTTGTCCAGATGTTGGTACAGAAGAGGACTGAGTTTACCATGGGGGTGGGGTAGCCATGACCTGAGTATTAGTAGAGTCAGGGGCCAACTGGGATCTGGCCAGTGGGCCCTGGTGGAAGGGTGTGGTCTTTGGAGTCAGTGAGGCAAGGATTTAATTCAGCTTTGTTCCTCCAGCAATGAATACCCTAGACCTCACTTTCTTCATTCATAAAATGGGGAACTACTTCTTGGCAAAGAATACTCAGGAACCTTATGTTTTCTTCCTCAGTCTCTAATATGGTTGCTGTAGAAAACAGGACCTACAAAGCTATTCCATGCATGAAGAGTTTAATGCAAAACAAAAAGGATCCAGCTTTCTTGCTTCTTGTTGTAGAAATGAAATACAAGATTTTAGAGAAACCTTAGAGCTTTGGAGCCAAAACACCCCACCCCCAATTTTTTCTTTTTTAAGTTGAAGAAGTCCCAGGTTTTGAGGATTTCATGGGATGATAAGTGCAGAGCACCCTGCCTAGTAACTAGCACTTAGTACATGCCTTCCCTTTCCTGCAGGGCTGAATAATTTTTAGTTATAGTCCTTGCAGTGGTAACTATTTGAATTTAGGACAGTCACTTGTATATCAAACCTAAACATTTTAAACTAATTTCCTGGATTGGTTTTCTGAGGAGAAACCTACCAGGTAGCTCCTTGGTGTCTGATTATCGCCCTTCACATAGTGGGCTACATGAAGAAGCTGCCTCTTTGCCTTCAAATTCCAGAGCCTTTCTTTTTGTCCATGGGGAGATAGTATTTTGCAGTCTGAGTCATTCTTTTTTTTCACTTAAGGAGCCCTTTGTCTGTTGCTTCTTTATACTGGGAAGGTCTAAGCACTGTTCTAGTGATCCTCTAACCCTGCTCTCTCCAAGGGAAATATGTCAGCCACATGTGCAATTTAATAAAAAAATAAAAAATGCAAAAATTTTAATTTTCTAGTAGCCACATTAAAAGAAGTAAGAAAGCAACAAGTAAAGAGAATTTTAATACTATAACCCATTATATCCAAAATATTATCATTTTAATATATAAGCATTATAAAAATCTTAATGGGACATTTTACATTCTTTTTTCTTTTTTCATACTAAGCCTTCAACTTCTGGTGTGTATTTCATACTTACAGCACTCCTTGTTTTGGATTAACCACATTTCAGTTACTCAATAGCACATCTGGCTAGTGGCTACCACATTGGACATTGTAGGCCTAATCATTGCTGCAAGGTCAGGAAGGAGCAGGTCCCACATTCCTACTCACAGGACCCTCCCTCCTGCCTACTACCACCACGTGCCGTATTGACATTCAATGTGTGGTCTGCTCGGTTGATATTATGCCAAGAAAGAAGGATGAAAGTGAAAACGTTAATTACCAGTCAGAGTAATCCTTCCTATGGGTTTGCCTCCCTCTGTGCTGAATCTTCCAATAGCACCCCTTCTTTTTGGAGTGAAGGCCAAAGCTTCCCTCCCAACCTTATCTTCCAAGACTCTCCCTCACATAAATCTTCCCAGGCATATACTACAAGGCTACAGTGATCAAGACAGTATGGTACTGGCACAAAAACAGAAATATAGATCAATGGAACAGGATAGAAAGCCCAGAGATACACTATGGTCAACGAATCTATGACAAAGGAGGCAAGGATATACAATGAAGAAAAGGCAGCCTCTTCAATAAGTGGTGCTGGGAAAACTGGACAGCTACATGTAAAAGAATGAAGTTAGAACACTCTGTAACACCATACACAAAAATAAACTCCAAATGGATTAAAGACCTAAATGTAAGGCCAGGCACTATAAAACTCCTAGAGGAAAACATAGGAAGAACACTCTTCAACGTAAATAACAACAGCAAGATCTTTTTTGTTCCACCCCCTAGAGTAATGGAAATAAACACAAAAATAAATAAGTGGGACCTATTGAAACTTCAGAGCTTCTGCACAGCAAAGGAAACTATGAGCATGGTGAAAAGACAACCCTCAGAATGGGAGAAAATATTTGCAAACGAGTCAACAGACAAAGGATTAATCTCTGAAATATATAAACAGTTCATCCAGCTCAATATCAAAAAAATAAACAACCCAATCAAAAAATGGGCAGAAGACCTAAATAGGCATTTCTCCAAAGAAGACATATGGATGGCCAAGAGGCACATGAAAAGCTGCTCAACGCCACTAATTATTAGAGAAATGCAAATCAAAACTACAATGAGGTATCACCTCACACCGGTTAGAATGGGCATCATCAGAAAATCGACAAACAGTAAATGCTGGAGAGGGTGTGGAGAAAAGGGAACGCTCTTGCACTGTTGGTGGGAATGTAAATTGATACACCACTATGGAGAACAGTATGGAGGTTCCTTGCAAAACTAAAAATAGAGTTACCATATGACCCGGCAATCCCACTACTGGGCATATACCCAGAGAACACCATCATTCAAAAAGACACATGCACTCCAATGTTCATTGCAGCACTATTTACAATAGCCAGTACATGGAAACAACCTAAATGTCCATCAACAGATGAATGGATAAAGAAGATGTGGTACATATATACAATGAAATATTACTCAGCTGTAAAAAGCAATGAAACTGGGACATTTGTAGAGACATGGATGGACCTAGAGACTGTCATACAGAGTGAAGTGAGTCAGAAAGAGAAAAACAAATATCGTATATTAACACATATATGCGGACTATAGAAAAATGGTACAAATCAGCCAGTTTGCAAGGCAGAAATAGAGACACAGATGTAGAGAACAAACATATGGACACTAAGTGGGGAAAGAGGGGAGGGTTGGGGGGGGAATGAATTGGGAGATTGGGATACCAAATTGTACACTCTAAATATATGCAGTTTATTGTCTGTTAACTGTATCTCAATAAAAGTTCTTAAAAAAAAAATCTTTCCAGGCATACTGGGCACCTTGCAATTCCTTGAACACACCAGGTACATACTCATTTCAGGTCTTTTGTATTTGTAGAATGCTCTGCCTAGAATGTTCTTCCTCAGATGCCAATGCCTGGCTCCTTTATCTCCTTCAAGGCTTTGCTCAAATGTCGCTTTCTTAGTGAGGTCTTTCATAACCAATACTATCTAAACCAATTCATAATCAATACCACCTAAAATGGGACTCTATATTTTGCTACCAACTCCCTCTGACACCTGACACTCCTCAAACCAACCTTGTTTATTTTTTTCCATAGCTTTTTATCACCATCTGATATGCTTGTGTTTTCCCTCTTTCTCTTTTCTCGCTATCTTCCCCCTGCCCTGGTAGAATATAAGCATCATTAGGGCGGGGACATTGTTTTGTTCGTGGCTGTATTGCCACTACCTAAAACAGAGTTTAGCACACAGTAGGCACTCAACAAATATTTGTTGAATGGATGAATGAATGAACAATACCAAACATTTGATATTTCCTGGAATTCAAAATTCCAATCGTAGTGTCTACTGACAGTTGACTAACATTTGTGAAAGTACTGACTACTACCCTGCCCAAGATTAATGGAGTTATTTTGCTTAATTTGGAAAACACAATCAAATCATTTATGCATTAGCTTTGTTCTGGTTTGGAAGACTCACTAATGAGCCCTTGTGTTGTTGTCCAGCTCAGCTGGACCCTACTGGCAGTCTGGCCAGTGCCCTCAAACACCAGCACTGATCACTTTCCTGACATTCTGAGAATGTCAGCACAGATTCAGATCCATTAGTTCTTGAATGCTTTTCCTTCTTTGGGAGTAGATACTTAGGACTTCTCAAACTTTGGGAACTCTGAACTTGAATATTTAATGGGGGAAGGTTGGATTACCTCCTCTATCTTTACAAATCCACGAAGCCTTCCAGCAGACCTCTTCCTCTCCGTTTTAGCAGAGTCCTTGAGAACATCATGAACATGTGCACTGGGTCAAGGCTGAATGGTAAGAGGGGTTGTTGTTGTTGGCAGGATCCATGTGGGGAGCAGGGCTAACCATGGGCTCGTGCAGCCAAACAGCGTGATGTGATCCTCCGGCTGCCGGGGGCCTGGCAGACGCCAGAGTCTGATGCAGAGGCTGCCCAGCTCTTCAGAGGAAAGGCCAGTCTAATTTAGAAGCCAAACAACTCTCTTTTGTCTTACTTGTTTTCTCTCCAAGAAGGTGAAGTTTTGAAGGCCTCAGCAGGAGGGAAATCTCTGGTGTCAGAGGGGCTCTCTCAGGATTTCGAGACTCATAACGGGGAGGTCAGCAAGGAGCTCTCAGCATCTCTTTCCTCTCGGCCGGCCTGCTCTCAGTCCCTGAACATAAAATTGGCAATGAACTGTAAATATATTTCACGCTAAGTCATTCTTTCTAGCAATAAAACAGCCTCTTACCATTCTCTTACATGTTCCCAGAGAGGAAATAAGATCGTTGTCAGCAGCTTAAGAGTCAAAACTCAAGGTGGAAGTTTCTAGAAGATGAGTCTCTTTTTGACTTGGAGTTACCTACCTGGGTTCACAGTGAGCTTCATGGACTCAGAACACGCCATCTGGTGAATGAGAACTTAGAATTCTAAGTCAGGAAGGTCTTGTGGTTAGTTTAACATTTGGTAAGATAGTTTTGGATTAAAACCAACAACCTAAAACTTTAATAAGATATGTCTTCTCCCCATAAAAAAGAATCAACTATAAGAAGGTTTGTTCATGAGCCTTATTTTTATTATGTAATAATTTTTGTACTTCCAAATTTTTATTAATGTGAAAAAGATTTTTCTGTACTTACTGGTTTATACCATTCCAGCATTTGCAAAAGATATAGTTTGACAAGAATTTCCAAGTCCCTTCAGAGAGAGGATATTTTGCCTGAAATCAGTTTCCCCTTTCTCTCAAAGAGCCTTTCCTTCTGGGACCTTCATTCGAGACTCTATAATCAAGATGAGAAGATGATATTCAGTCTGTTGACTGCTTAGTTCCTGACCTGCCCACAGTCCTCATTGAATGAAGCCAAATGTGTTTTAAAGGCTGATGTTGAGCTATGCATAAACCAGGGACTTTGAAGTGATGAAAAGACATGATTGGGGGAGGGGCAGGGAGACCACAGAGATCCCATTTTATCCTCCAGTCTTTTTTTTTTTCCCACCTTTCCTCTATTTCCTTCTTCCAAATATCCCTTTGGTTTCTCCCACTTCCTCAGAACTTCAGAGGTAACCATGGTTGGAAGTGAGTTGAAGACCTTCCGAAACCCTCTAGTGGAGGGTGTCATATCCAGAACTTCATGGTCAGGATCTGTGAGAGTGTTGTATATGTCTGTCACTAATTGGTTAATAACTGTGTTCATTTTTGTGATCTATTAAATGACCCATTTGTAATCCTTTTCTGTAACAAACCCTCATACTATTCACATGTGAGCACCTAGATGGGACAGAGAAGTGAAGGTGGAAAGGAGGTTTAGGGACAGTTTGATCAAATTATATTTGAAAGGGAACTGTATGGCTCAAATATCCCCAGTCCCTAGTGCCCTTGTGACTCTGGCACATTTCAGTGCAGGAGGTGAAACCATCCATTCATTAGTTCACTCATTTGTGTATTAACAATTTTTACTGGATACCTGCTAGAGCTGAGAGCCTGGCTGGGAGTAACAGTAAAGTAGAAAGATAAAATTGCCCACCCTCATGAGGCTTTCATTCCAGTGGGGGAGGTAGGCAATAACCAGGAGAAATAAGTGAAAATATGTATGTTCGCAGATGAAAAGTGCTAAGGAAAAAAGACAAATCAGAGAAGAGGAGAAAAAGTGTTGGTGATGGGGTGGATAGTGATTTTAAACAATGGGATGAGGAAAGGGCTCATCATTGCCTCACTGGAGCACTGGACCTCAAACTCTACTATGCTTGCAACTAATGAATACTCATATCTGTTAAAGGAAAGGAAGAACTGAGAGCTAAGAAATCCCCAGAGATTTGTATAGACCAAATAATGAATTTTAGTGCATATAAATACATGGATTTCACATTATTTGTCTGTTTTTGAACTGAGAACTGACCCTTTGAGTTATGGCCATTTTAGGGCCTGGTGTTCTGTGATTTTTTACTGATGCAAATGAATTTTGGATGAACAGACCTTTGATAGCCCTCCTTCCCATGTTTGCACAAGAATAGAGAAATAACAGCACCATTCTAAAAAAACAAACCTGCCATCTTAAATAATAGCTGAAACATCGCCTATGTAGTACTCTACTCAAAAGGGTTTAACCTCAACCTTATCATGAGGAAATATCAAACAAATTCATATTTAACTCTGGTCTAGATTCATAAAAAATGTCAGCGTTGCAAAGGGAAAAAGAGATTTGGGCAACTGTTCTAGATTAAAGTAGATGAGAGAGACATGACAACTAAATGCGATACATGATCATGGACTGGATCCTGGATTGAAAAAAATACTGTAAAAGATGTTATTAGGAAAACTAGGGAGATTTGGAGATAGACTGTATATTAGATGATACTATTAATATTAAATTCCCTGAGTATGATAGTTAACTTGTGGTTATAATGGAAAAAGGAAAGTGTTCTTAGGCCTGGGAGGTACATAACTAAAGTAGAGTAAGGTGTCTACATATGAGTCTTACATGGTTTAAAAAAAAATTTACAATAGTTCTCTCTCTAAAAGTACTGCAAAATGCTAAAAACTGGTAATTCTAGGTGAAGGGCATGTGGGTGTTCATTATACTATTTTTGCAAATTTTCTGAAGGTTTGCAAATTTTCAAAAATTGAATGTTGGGGAAAGAATAAAAGGTGGTTGCAAAGACATTTCTTGTCATCTTGTCAGCCAACCTGTTTCACCATTAGTATGATGTCAGCTGTTAGTGTTTTGTAGATACATACCTTCATCAAGTTGAGGAAATTCTCTCCTATTTCTAGTTCATTGAGTGTTTTAACATGAAGAGGTGTTGGATTTTGTTAAATGCATCTTCTGTATCTGTTGATATGATCATGTGGTTTTGGTTCTTTGTTGTATTAATATGGTGTGTTATATTGATTGATTTTTCATGTATTAAACCAACAAACCTTGCATTTCTGGGATAAATCTCACTTGGTCTTGGTGTATAATCTTTTTTATATGTTGCTAGATTCAATTTTCTGTGTTTTTTTGAAGATTTTTGAGTCTATATTCATAAGGGATATCAGTCTGTAGTTTTCTTTCTTTGTGATGTTTTTGGTGTTTTATCAGGATCATACTAGCTTCATAGAATGAGTTGGGAAATGTTCCTTCCTATTTTTTGAAAAAAATTATGGAGGGTTTGTGTCAGTTCCTCTTCAAACGTTGGGTAGAATTCAACAGTGAAGCATTCTGGGCCTGGTCTTTTCTTGGTGGGAAGATTTTTTTTTTTTTTTTTTAAATTTTATTTTATTTTATTTTATTTTTTTGGGGGGGTACATCAGGTTCAATCATCTGTTTTTATACACATATCCCCGTATTCCCTCCCTTCCTTGGCTCCCCCCCCTCGAGTCCCCACCACCCTCCCTGCCCCAGTCCTCTAAGGTATCTTCCATCCTCGAGTTGGACTCCCTTTGGGTGGGAAGATTTTTGATTGCGGATTCAATTTCTTTACTTGTTATAGGTCTATTCGTATTTTTTATTTTTTCTTGAGTCAGTTTCGGTGGTTTGTGTGTGTGTCTAAGAATTTGACCATTTCATGTAGATTGTTGGCAAATAATTGTTCATAATATTCCCTTGTAATATTTTTTTTTCCTTTTTGTAAGGTCAGTGTGATGTCCCCATTTTTATTCTTCATTTTAGTACTTTGAGTTGTCTCTCTTTTTATCCTGTTCAACCTAGCTAATACTGTGTCAATTTTGTTGAACTTTTTAAAGAAACTACTTTTGGTTTTATTGAATTCTTTTATCTTTATCTTATTTATTTCCATGCTCAGTTTTATTTTCTTTCTTCTGATGGCTTTGGGTTTAATTGCTCTTCTTTTCCTAATTTCTTCACGTGGAAGTTTAGACTATTGATTTAAGATCTTTCATCTTTTTTAATATAGGTATTTACAGGTATAAATTTTTCTCTAAGTTCTGCTTTAGAGAAACTCCCATAAATTTGGCATGTTGTGTTTTTATTTTCATTTACCTTGAAGCATTTTCTGATTTTTCTTGTTGTTTCTTCTTTGACTTAACTGGTTTTAGGAGTGTGTTGTTTAATTTCCATGTATCTTTGAATTTCCAAAATTTTCTTCTGTATCATTTCCAATTTTACTCCATTGTGATTGGAGAACATATTTTTATGATTTCAATCTTTTTAAATCTGTTGAGACTTGTTTTGTGACATAACATGTGATCTATCCTGGAGAATGTTACATGTGCATTTGAGAAAGAGTTTGTATCCTGCTCTTTTGGGGTGGAGAGTTCTGTATACATCTGTTAGATATACTTGACTTACAGTATGTTTCAAATCTTCTTTTTTCTTATTGATATTCTGCTTAGTTGTTCTGTGTATTATTGAAAATAGGGTAATGAGGTCTCCAACAGTTGTTGCTGGATTATCTATTTCTTCTTTTACCTTTTGTTTTGTTTTGTGTAGTTTGGGCCTCTTGTTAAGTGCATATATTTTATAATCATTGTGTCTTCCTGATGGATTGACCCACTTACCATTATAAAATGTCCTTTATGTTTAGTAACAATTTTTTTTTAACATCATTTTGGTCTGATACTAGTATAGTCCCTGCTGCTCTCTCTTACTTAATGTTTGCATAGTGCAACCTTTTCTGTCTTTTTCCTTTTCACTTATTTGTGTCTTTGAATCTAAAATTTGTCTCTTGTAGACAATACATAGTTGGATCATGCTTTTCTTTCTGATCCATTCTATCAATCTCTGAGGTTTTTTTTTAAAGCTCTTCCATGTGCATTTTTAAAAAAAATTTATTTTATTTATTTTATCTTTTGGCTGCATTGGGTCTTCATTGGTGTGCGTGGGCTTTCTCTAGTTGTGGCGAGTGGGCTTCTCATTGTGGTGGTTTCTCTTGTTATGGAGCATGGGCTCTAGGCATGCAGGCTTCAGTAGTTGTGGCATGTGGGCTCTGTAGTTGTGGCTCGTGGGCTCTAGAGTGCAAGCTCAATAGTTGTGGCACACAGGCTTAGTTGCTCTGCGGCATGTGGGATCTTCCAGGACCATGGCTCGAACCAGTGTCCCCTGCATTGGCAGGTGGATTCTTAACCACTGCACCACCAGGGAAGCCCAATCTCTGAGTTTTGATTGGAACGTTTAGTCCATTTACATTTAATGCAATTTCTAATAAGATAGGATTTTTGTCTGCTATTTTTTTTCTTTGTTTTCTGTGTCATATATCTTTTTTCCCTTGATTCTGCCATTAACTACCTTCTTTTTTATTAAATAGATATATTCTAGCATACCATTTCACTTCTCATTTGTTTAATTTACTATGTATATTTTTAGTCATTTTCTTAGTGGTTGTCCTGGGGATATTAATTAACATCTTAACCTATAAAATATCTAGTTAAGAATAAATACAACTTAATTTTAATATAAGTACATAAAAACTTTGTTCCATAAAGCTGTTTCCCTCTTCCTTTCTAATATCATTGTAATATAAATTATATTTTTCAAGTTATAAGCCTATCAACACAGCTTTACAGTATTAAAGTTTCTTTAAATAATATAGGTATAAAAGGAATTAGAGACAAATATACATTTATACAGTTTTTTATATTTACCTATGTAGTTACTTTCAATGTTGACCTTCATTTCTTCATGTGATTTCATTAGTGTCTTCATTTCAGCCTGAAATACTCCCTTTAGTATTTCTTTTAGACCAGGTCTGCTAACAATGTATTCTCTTAATTTTTATTTATTTGAGAATGTCTTGATTTCTCCTTTGTTTTAAGCAGTTGTTTTGCTGCATGTAGAAATTTTGGTTAACAGTGTTTTCCTTTCACCACTTGGAATATGTTTCTGGCCTCAGTGGTTTCTGATGGGAAATCAGCTGTTTATTTTATTGATGATCCCTTGTGTGTGATGAGCCACTTTTCTTTTGCTGCAGTTGAGTCTCACTTTGTCTTTGTCTTTCCATAGTTTGACTATGATATGTCTGGTTGTGAATTTCTTTAAGCTTGCCCTACTTGGAGTTTGTTGAACTTTTTGAATGTGTAATGTTTCTCATCAAATTTGAGAAGTTTTGGGCCATTATGTTTTTACATATTTTTTTTCTGCCCCATGCTCTCTTTCTTTTTTTAAATCTTACTCAGTGATTTTTTAAAAAAATTATTTATATAATTATTTGTTTGTTTATTTGTTTATTGGCTGTGCTGGATCTTCATTGCTGTGTGCAGGCTTTCTCTTGTGATGATTGGGGGCTACTCTTCATTGTGGTGTGCAGGCTTCTCATTGTGGTGACTTCTCTTGTTGTGTAGCACAGGCTCTAGGCATGTGGGCTTTAGCAGTTGTGGCATGTGGGCTCAATGGTTATGGCTTACAGGCTCTAGAGCACAGGCTCAATAGTTGTGGCACATGGGCTTAGTTGCTCTGTGGCATATAGGATCTTCCCAGACCAGGGATCAAACCCGTGTCCCCTGCATTGGCAGGCAGATTCTTAACCACTGTACCACCAGGGAAGTCCTTGCCCCATGCTCTCTCTCTTTTTTTTTTTAGGACTTCCATTATTTGTATGGTGTCCCATATATCTTAGAGGCTTTGTTTATCTTTATTCTTTTTTCTTTCTGTTCTTCAGACTGGATGTCAATTGATCTATTTTCAAGTACACTGATTCTTTCTTCTGCCAGTTGAGGTCTGCTGTTGAGCCCCTGTAGTGAATTTTAAAATTCTGATTATATTTTACTTTTTAATTCCAGTATTTCTATTTGGTTCTTATTTTTACATTTTTCTTTACTGTTGGCTCTCTCTTTAATGGGACAGCATTTTTTTACTTTTCTTTTTTTTTAAGCATGTTTTCTTTTAGTTCTTTGAACATATTTATAATAGCTGAATTAAAGTCTGTGTAGTAAGTACAACCTCTGGGCTTTGGCAAAGACAATTTCTATTACTTGCTTTATGTGCATATGTGTATATAGGTCATATGTTCCTGTTTCTTTGAATATCTCACTTTGTTGTTGTTGTTGAAAACTGGACAGTTAAAATAATATAGTATAATAGCTCTGGAAATCAGATTCCCCCTTCCCCAGGGTTTGCTGTTGCTATTTGTTTTTGTGGGTTTTTGTTGCTATTTGTTTGCTTGGTGACTAATTCTGTAAAGTCTGTATTCTTTGTCATGTGTGGCCACTGAATTTCTGCTTAGTTACTTTAGTAACCAGCTAATGATTGGGTAGAGATTTTCCTAAATGTCGTGTACCATTATGTCGTCCAACCTCTGCCAAGGGGCTCTATGTGTGTGTGTTTGTAAATGCTTTCAACACTCTAGCAAGAAGTTTACAACACTGCCCTATCTTCCACTTCCTGATAGAGCAGAGGCTCATGGTCTGCCAGATTGAGAGATATGGACCGTCTCAGGTACTTCCTGGGGATGTATACCTGGTCTTATACATGTGTGGCCTTTGGATTCCCAGGATACTGTAGGATCTTCTCAAAGCTCCATATAGACATCCATTTCTCAGCTTTTGCTTTTAAGATTTTTGGTCAGTATCTTGTTAACCCCAGCTGGTAATGCTTCTTCAGGCAATTACTATGTTAAGCAATTACTACTGATAGTTTTAAAACAAATGCCTTGGGGATAGATTAGAATGAGCTCTTAGGTGGAGATAAAGACAAATTCTGAGAGTGAAGCTTTTTCTTATTTATTAAGCTGCCAGGCAGATGAAATAGTGACAGATACTCTGGGATGAGATATTTGGGGAACTCCAGACTCATTCTTCTTGCTTTAGTGGCTGCTAGGCAACTGTAGTTTGGGGCTATTGGTTTTCAAGACTACTATAGAGCAGGTTAGAGAAGGACAAGATTTTAACAAGTAAGTTAAAATGCCATAAACCTTGCTGTTCTTACTATGATTCAGTTATTGTTCCTTAATATATACTCCTTAGATTGTTGTAAATCTTTAATCTGCAGAGCCCTGAAAATGTTGATTTTGATAATTTTTGTTGGTGATCTTACTGCTTTATGGAGGAGTGGATTTTCATAAGTCCTTACTCCACCATTCTGGAATCTGTAAATTCTCCAGAATCATTTTATGTTACTTTTGCATTTTATCAATTCATTTATTTAAGTACTAAGAAAGTCCTTGAGGCTAGATCTTTTGTTGTATCCTCCAGTTTTTATCTAAGATAAGAATATTTTTAGAAATGTGATTGCTAGATCAAAACATATTAATATTCTTACTTTTTTTTTTTGTTATGCTTTGCCTGTTTGTTTCACAAAAACTCTCTCAATGCACATTTTGGCCATTAGTATATGTAAAGGTGTATTATTTTCCTGCATGCTTAGCAACTCTGGATAATATAATATATGCATTATTTTTCTATTAAGAAGTTAGAAAAAACAAAGTTCTAATCCACCTTTTAAAAAAATTTAAATAAACTACAGTAACAACTAGGATAGTGGCCAAACATAAGTCTAAATAATTTTTTCCTGAAATAATCATTGTATTCCTTTCTATTTAAAAATATGTACACAATACTAATTTCACTTTAAATGCCTTAGAAAAATATAGATAAAATGTAAGTTTTCAAATACTGAGAGAAATTTTGGTTTATGTCTTCTTAATTAAGGATTAGGTTTTACAGTGTATGAGTGAACTCCTAAGATCATCATGTAGTTTTGGCTTGGTTTCACTGGAAATGAGATACCTTATTAAACTCTGTCATTTGCCAAGAAAAAGAGGAGGGATAATGATAAAACCATAAAGCCGAGCATATGCAAACAGCCAGAGCTAAATTTGATGAGTACTCCAGAAAGTGAAATTGCTAATCTGTGATATTCTCTTTGGGTGAAGCTACTGCTGCTGGAAGCAGGAGGTACTTTTTTAGGAAGGGTCACTGACATTTCATGCTTAACTAGCAATAGGGTAGATTTGACAAATGGACATCATTTAGTCACCAAGAGTTCCCAGGAAATGTGCTGATAATGTTTGTGTATTATTTGGGTACAGTGATTTTTTTTTTTGGACACATGTACTTAGTAATTTCTCTCTTCTTTGGGATGCAGTTGGAGAGAAGTTCATGAATTTGGTGATCATAGTTTGACCTTTAGTGCAAATTGACACATTAACAAAGAAACAAATCTATGTTTTATGTGATTGTTCCTTTGTATTAGACTTGGAGAACGGGCCAGAATGAGGGAGAGTTAGAAGCATATCAGGCTCATCCACCTGTTTCAGAGTGGCCAAAGGTCCCTTCTTTATACAGTTTTCTGAGAATGTTTTTTATGGTTAGGTCAGAATTCAATGAATGGCGTTTAAATCTTGCCCTCATATCTAATTCACTATATTCCTTCACACAAATAAGATCAAATCGTAGAACCTTAGCCTTGGAAAGGACATTGAGATAATCTAGTCATCCTGGGCAAGTAGCTTAATCATAGATGAATTTTCTTATCCATGAAATGAGAGGATTGTGGTAGTCAGTGATTCTCAACCCTTTTTATGCCCTGCTCTTAAGAAAGTTAGAAACTTTACGCACATTTTATTAAAATTAAATTTTTAATTTTATTTCTTTTGGATAGGTTTTATATGCCCATGTACGTTCCTAAGGTACAAGGTGGTAAATGGTTAAAATGAACTCTCCCACCCACCCCTGCCGCTCAGTATCTTAGTTTTTTCTGGAGTTAACCACTGTTACCAGGTTTTTGTGTATTCCTCACAAATAGTCTATGAATTTTCAACCATAAACGTTCATTTCCATTTACATGCACATATTATCCTTACAAATCGTAGTATTTTATATATTCTGTTCTGTGTTACTTTTTTCACTTAATTATATATCTTGTATTTTGTTCCAAATCAATGTATTTAAGAGTTGTCTTACTTCTTTAAATGGCTGCATGTTATGGCATTTATAGATATAGGATAATTTCCTAATGGGTATAGGGTAGTTTATTTATGAATGTAAGTATATTTCCAATATTTTGCTTTTATAAACAATAAGTAATATATATTTGTACGTTTTTCATCTCAACATGTGAAAATAATTCTTTAGGATAACTTCCTAGAACCAGAGTTGTTGGATCAAAGAGTACGTGCATCTTATTTGTCTGGGTACTGCCAAACTGCTCCCTGTGAAAGTTGTAGTGATTTTGACCTCCACTAACAGTGTGTGGGTGTGCCTGTTGGACCATACTTTGCCAAAAGAGTATTTTTATTGTTTTATTTTGTCAGTATGGCTGGTGAAAAATATTATTTCATTGCAGTTTTAATTTGATTTTCTCTTACTATGAGTGCAGTTTGGTTCCTTTTTATGTATTAAAGTCATCATATTTAAGAAACCATTGATTGTAAGACATCCAGACTCAGAAAAGTTAAATATAACACACTTATAATCAATGAAATATGATACTTGACCCATATGCAGTTCCATTTTTGTGAGATGTCTTTTGTTTATTTCTCTACTGGTTGTTGGTCTTTTGTATTGATTTTCAAGAGCTTTTATAAATTAAAGAAACTGGCCCTATGTCTGGATATGTATTGTGTTTCCCAATTTTTCACTGTAAAATTCTGCATTTTTTTTCCATGCAGAATTTTTTTAGCTTTTATGTAGTAAAATTTATCCAGTTTTTCTTTATCAGCTTCTGGATTTTGTGTCACTATAAGAAGGCCTTTCCCATACTAAGATTAAAAATAAATATACTTTCCCAGGTTTTTAAAATTTTTCTGATTGTTTTACCTTAATATTATGTCACTCATCTTTTTATAATTTTCCAGAATTTTCTTACTATTGTATCAGTTTTATAAGCAGTCTGTTTAGTTCTAAATTTTGATATGCTTTTTGGAGTTATACTTGGCCTTTTTGTGTAAATTAACCTATCATCTGACAATAATAATTTTTACTTCCTCTGTAAAGTGTGTATGCTTTAATTCTTCTCTTGTACAATTGCTGACTCACACCTAAAAACAATATTAAATGATACTGGTGCTACTAGGTGTCTTTGTCTTGTTCCTAACTTGAACAGCAGTATTTTAGTGTTTCTTTGTTACCTATGGGGCTATTTTGGGGGTTGATTTAGCATCATATTAAGTAAATATTTATATAAACCTATTTTATAAGGAGTTAATGTATTAAAGAAGATTCTTTTTTTAAGCTCTTTATTGGAATATAATTGCTTTACACTGTTGTGCCAGTTTTTGCTGTACAACAAAGTGAATCAGCTGTATTTATACATATATCCCCAGATCCCCTCCCTCCCACCCTCCCTATCCTACCTCTCTTAAGTCCTCACCCATCCTCGAGTTGATCTCCCTGTTTTATGCAGCAGCTTCCCACTAGCTATCTATTTTATATTTGGGAGTGTATATCCACTCTCTCATTTCATCCCAGCTTCCCCTTCACCCCGTACCCTGTGTCCTCAAGTCTGTTCTGTACACCTTTATTCTTGCCCTGTCACTGGGTTCATCAGTACCATTTTTTTAGATTCCATATATATGGGTTAGAATACAGTATTTGTTTTTCTCTTTCTGGCTTACTTTGCTCTGTATGACAGACTCTAGGTCCATCTACCTCACTACAAATATCTCAATTTCATTCCTTTTTATGGCTGAGTAATATTCCATTATTTATATGTGCCACATCTTCTTTATCCATTCATCTGTTGATGGGCATTTAGGTTGCTTCCATGTCCTGGCTATTGTAAATAGTGCTGCAGTGAGCATTGTGGTGCATGTTTCTTTTTGGATTATGGTTTTCTCAGGATATATGCCCAATAGTGGGATTGCTGGGTCATATGGTAGTTCTATTTTTAGTTGTTTAAGGAACCTCTATACTGTTTTCCATAGTGGCTCTATCAATTTACATTCCCACCAACAGTGCAGGAGGGTTCCCTTAAAGAAAATTCTTAAATATGCTTGTTATCCAGTGCTCTGAGATTAGACTTTGTTCTTTCTGAACTTTTAAGGACTGGAAAGGGAGATGAAATAGCTTTCTAAGACTACCCAAACTGTGCTTTATGAGGATACTCTATTTGTGGAAGGGAGGATTTACTTTTGCAGAAGACTCTCCATTTGTTTGTTCTAGGAAGGGCTATCCTGGTCATTGCATGCAAGTGTTTTGACCTTATTGGCCACTTCAAAATGCAAGGAACAGACATGGCTATGCAGTAACATCATTACTATCCTTATGATAACAATTAGTGCTTAATACAATGAAATATAAGAAATAAATATAATCATGTAAGAGAGTGTCCTTTGGCTGGAAAAGTGTGCATCCCTACACAAAGTTTATAAATGGGAGAGATAGGTTGTTTTCTTTGGTTGCCCTTACAGGAGAGAGGAGGCATCATAGGATTGAGAGAGATGTGATGGAAAAAGCTACTTTTAAACTATGGATAAAATTTGCAAGTCTCTTCTTTTGGCCTGTTCAGCTAGTTTCAGGTTTTGTTTTTAGAACATTAGAAATTCCCAAAACATTTTTCTTCAAAAGCATCACTTTGTCCATATCTCCAGGCATGTTCTGCGATTCTGTGTTGACTCGGTTGCTTGTACATGAGAGCAGGAAAATGGTTATCAAGCACTTGTGTTGAAATAAGACAAGCTTAGGAGGAAAGTAATTTTCCAGGTAATTCTAAGATACCATGTGTCTGCCTCCCTGCTTCCAGGGTCAGCAGGTTAAAAAATGACTTCCAGCTGCAAATATTGGTATACATCTACCCTCCCTCACACATCTTATAAATCACACTCTTCTTCAAGCATGCTATGTCTTCTCACCTCCAGGACTCAGGACATGTGGTATCTTACGCTTACAATATTTTCCTTCAGTTTCTCTTCTATTCACCTTTGAAATTTAGCTCAGATGTCATCTCCTGTGAAGCCTTCCCTGGTGATGCCAATTACTTTCTCCTTCCTCTAAATGCATTTTGTACTTAGTTCTCTATTAACATCACTTTGTTGTGCAGTTTTGTTTCTCTATTTCCTAAGTATTAGACATATTTATATGTGCCATGGTCTTAGGAAGTCTGCCTTGATTTTTTCAGTGAGAAAATTCAATAGAAATGTTTTTGGTCAACTTGAATAAATTTATTTTGGGGGGTGTGGATGGGATAGTCAAAAATCTACTTTAATGTTTAACATAAATTTAGTTTTAGACACGTTTAAAATCACTTACATAAAATGTCATTTAAGGAACATAGCTGTTCTGTTCTCATATTTCATAACACAATTTTATTCAAACTAATTACATACAGCTTCTAATTAATTACAGCTTCAACACAGATCTTTGACATCACTAGGGCCATGTCATCAGTCAGGGTTTTCCAGAGGAAACCGTCTTCATTTCCATTTTAGCTGTTTGAGATCGGGTACTTACTAAATCCATGCATGATGTTGTCCACTGATATAATATTAGGGATTTTTTTTTTCTTTCATCTCTAGGGTTATATTCATGAACTTCACAATGTAATCACATGCTGTACTAGTTTTTAATATGATCTTTTAAAGTTTTGTTTATGACGGTATTCTTTGCTTATTAAATGTCAGCTTTTGCTTCAGGAATAATTACCATATCCCTGTTAAATTCTTTTCTTTTTTACTGACTCCACTAGGTGACCTCTTTTAACTAGTATTGATCAGCATACATTCAGACTAATGGGACTTATTAAATAGTAATTTGGTGTCAGAACAAAGTAAATTAGAAAATGCCTTCTTATCATGAGAGAGTTGTATTTGCATTTAAGAAGATTCTCTTTTTCAAAGTGTAATTTTTGGCAAAAAAATACCAAAAACCCTTCTCAACTTATGTTGGGTATCTGTGGTATTTTCTTTGAGACTGTGATTCTGTCTTATGTTTCTTTTTATCCAGGTACTGATTCTAGTAAGGTTATCTGATAGAAATTAAAGAGATTAATTTCACCACTGTTAACATGACAGTTTTAGATCATGGAACTAGGTAAAATGAGAGCAAATTTTTTTTCTGAGAGTTGGTTTGGAGTTGGCAAAAGCTAGCTTTGAATTCATGCACAGTATTGATTTTTTTTGTGTGATTTTTAGGTACCCTCAGTGAACCTCGGTTTTTCTCCTCTATAAAAAAGCTGAAAATATACACCTAACAGAATTGTTATGAAATTAAGAAATTATAGTATGCAGACACACATACATACAGACATGCGTGCGTGTGGGCCTCTGTGTGTGTCTGTGTATAAAAGGCCCTCATTATTATTTTCTTCCTCCAGAGCTTCTTTTTCTTTTACTAACATCCAAAGCACCTTTCTCCAAATTCTCTACCTAATGGGGTCCAAGGATGCCTGGTGTTTTTCTGCTGCATTTGGAGATGCACTCTGGCCATCTCTCTCCTACTGTGCTGCTGTACTTTTTCTTCTTCCATCCTCTAGATTCTGGCATCTCAAGAGAGTAGTCCATGGACTACTGCAGCAGCAGCAGCACCACTACCATCTGGAATCTTGTTGCCTTGCTTCTCAGACTTTAATGAATCATCTGAGGATCTTGTTAAAATGTAGATTCTGATTCAGCAGGTCTGGGGTGAAGCCCAGGATTCTGCATTTCTAATAAGCTCCCAGGTGATATTCATGCTGTTGGTCCAGGGACTACACTTCAAGTAGCAAGGACAGGGAATGATGCTGTGCCTTTAAGAATTTATTAAAATTTGTTTGGCTGCCTCTGATGGTATCCTTGGAAGGAAATAAAAAGTATACTTTGCATATGCAAAATTTCACAATATGACTGAGCTCACTCATCCTCAACTCACTCTCTATGGAAGATGAGTAAAACTTTCCATTAAAGGAAAACTTTAGACCAGAATATAAATGAGGGCTTTTGCTGCTTTCACTTGGTCAGGGCAAGAAAAACAAATTTATACTGTACCTTGAAATTCCTTTGGATAAGGAGAGCAAGCGCATTCCAGAGATCTGGGCCCTTCTTAGAAGAGACTATTACTTTGCTGGGATTTTTACATTGCTGGAGATATGAAAAATGAAAGCCAAATTCAAATTGGAGCCCAGTGCTTGAGATTTAAAGCCAGTAATATTTTCCCTGTAAAATCTCTTTGGAAAGACTTTCAGAACTGAGTCAGCTAGAGTGAACCCATTTTCCGAAATTTTGTTTCTGGAAACATTTAATTGAAAGGAAAAACCCCAAGAATGCATCCAGAGTTGAATGTCATGTAGTAATTGGGAGGGCCTTGAAATAGTAACAATGGGAATAAATGCAGCCAAATGAAATCTGCAAATTATTAAGGTGAAATTGGTAAGGGGCATAGACATTTAATAAGCTGGAAGTAAGAGAAATCAGTTTTCCAGTACAAACTCTGTACTGAGATGTTATACAAAGGAGGGCAGGGAAGAAGAGACTTCTGCAAGCTAAAATGATGGCAAAGGCCAAAAGTTCAGAGGACACTGAATGCCTCTCATTTTAGTTTGATTCCCTATGAGGGATTTAGCTTCAAAATCTCATTTAAATGGTAGTCCTCAGTGCAGCCTCTTACAACTTCTTACAAAAAGAACCTCCCCCAAAACCTCACAGGATATATTCTCAAGTACTCTGAGAATTGAAATAGACAGAAACCTAATGCTGGTATCCAGAAGGAACTGGCAGTAATCATAAGGCAAATAGGTCCTGGTTAAGGAAATTGACAATTTTCAGTTTACTACATACTTAATTTAAAAAATATCTGCCAGAAAAAGAGCAGAAGATGTTTTGCAACTGCAGTTCCCCATTCTATTACCTGATACAACACAGATACAGAAAACTAGATACCATTTTTTTCTACATCCTTTCTTCAGGGTGCTCCCATGTGAGATGGGAAGTTCATGCCAATCTCAAATGCTGGAGAAAAATAAAATCAAAGAAGTTGTTGATATTATGCTTAGAAACAAAATATACCAGCAGCAGATCATACCAATGAACTATTCATATAACAACAGTCACAACCAAATAAAATGATCAAAGAAGTATGAACAAGAAGCTTAGAAAAGACACAGATGGAATGTGAAAGATATCAATCATAACAATAAGTCTAATTGGATTAAACTCTCCTTTAAAAATGTCAAATAGAATCCATATTAAAAATTTGGCAACCTATTATTTCTAAACTTTATTTTAAAAAATTACTAGCTGAAACTTTTTGAAAGGACAGCATATTTTGTTGCCATGTTTTGGTTGTCAGACTTCTGGAATCCCCAGATGTCTCAGTCTTGGAAGCCCTGGCTCAACAACAGGCATTGCTGAAAAGGAAATTACATGTAGAACACTGTGTTGGGCCCTCTCTTCTGGGCTCCAGCTGCCCGAGTTCATCTCTGCTTGTTGTTCCTCTAGTACCAGAACAGAAACCCATGCTCATCCTCCACCAGCACTGTTTCTCTACCATTCCCTGTCTCAGCAAGTAGCACAACTCTTCATCCATGTTAAAGCCAGACACCCAGGAATTCTACTCTACACCTTCTTGTTCTTTTTCCCTCTGGTTTTACTAAGAAATGATTGCCGTACATCACTGTATAAGTTTAAGGCTTACAGCATGGTGGTTCGATTTACATATATTGTGAAATGATTACCATAGTAGGTTCAGCTAGCATCCATCATATGATATAGATACAATAAACAGAAAAGAAAGAAGAAAAAAGATGGAAAAAATTTTCTGCTTGTGATGAGAACTCTTAGGATTTATTCTTTTAAAAACTTCCGTATATATCCCACAGCCATGTTAGCTATAGTCATCATGTGGTACCTTACATCCCTAGTACTTATTTATCTTAAAACTGGGAGTTTGTACCTTTTGTCCACTGTCCTGTAATATCCCCTCCCTACACCTCCTTCTTCTCCGCACCTCCCAGCATCCACCGAGGCCTGTAGAGTTTGTGTCATAAATATTTCTTGAATCTGTTTCTCTCCACCTTCATGGCTCCCATTGCAGTTTAAGCTCCTGTCATCTCTCAGTTGACCTTCAGTGGTACCTGCTAGATTGCCTAACTAGTCTCCTTACCTTTACTATTTATATTTTATTATATTTAAGTTTTAATAGGCAAATCTCTTATTTTACATTCTTTTTCAAAAGCAACTCTGGAAATATAATTTATATACCATAAAATGTACTTGTTTCAGTGTACAATCCAGTGATTTTTTTTAAGCAAATTTAAGAGTTGTGCACCTGTTACCAAAATCCTAAATTCCTTTTACAAAATTTTTATTATGTAAAATTAATACATACAAAAGTAGAAAGAGGAGTGTAAGGAGCCCCTATGTACCATGTTTAACCATCAACACAGAGCCATCTTGTTTCATTCATACCTCTACCTACTTTCTTCATACGCACTGGATTATTTCAAAGCACATTCCAGACTTAAGATTGTTTCTTCTGTAAATACTTCAGCGTGTATTTAAAAAAATAAGGACACTTAAAAAACATAAATACATTATCACATCTTTAAAAAGCTACCAGTAATTTCTTAATGTTATTAAATGTTCAATCAGCATTTAAATTTCTCTCTCACTTCTTTTGTATGATTGGTTTGTTTGGATTCAAACAAGGATCATTCATTACGGTTGTTTACATGTCTTCTAAGTGTCAATTCAAAGTTTCTCTTTCCCTCTTTTTTTGTCATTATAACTTACTTGCTGAAGAAATCACATTGTTTGTATCCTAGAATTTCTCAAGCTCTAGGTTTTCTGATGGCATCCCCTCAGTGTCATTTAACATATTCTTCTGTCTTTTGCAAACCGGTTATTGTATCTAGAGAATTGATCCGACACAGGTTTGACTTTCTAGAAAGAATACGTCATACTCGGTGTCATGAACTTCCATCAGGAGGCACCTAATGTTGGGTTGTACTGTTTTTGGTGAAGTTAAGGTTGATCTGTAGATTCCGATGTCGTTAGCCTGATCTAGTCATTTTAAAGTTTCTCATCAACCTTCCATCTAAGAATTATAGGAGCCTTTGATAATCATTGCCTACAGCCGAAATGCAGCCACCATGAACTTTTTTTTCACACAATGAATGTTCTAAAATGAAAATCTGATCATGTCTTTCTTCTGCTTAAATCTCCTAGAGGCTTCCCATAGCTCTCCCTCCTTTTCCTCACTGTGCATACCACTGAATCTCAGTTAGTCTGGTGGGATTACTTCCCTGCCCTCTGATTACTTTGCAAACCCCTTGAAGGTATGGACTGTGTCTGCTGTGCCTCGTCTTCAAAGGCCTAGAACAGCATCTGGTAAATACCGTGCCCATTTAATGCTTGTTGAATGGATGAAATGAGTGAATAAGCTCATGAATTAAAGCAAAGGAGGATTACAACATCTACCAAAAAAAAGGCATATTGTGTGGTTTTCTTTTTTCCTGAACGTGGGGAAATACGGGAAAGGCAAGTAGAGATTGCAGAAACCAGAGAGCGCAAAGCCAAGGGGAGAGGGTTTTGGAAGAGTCCTGGTGATTCTGACCACGGTGACCGTGCGTTCAGAGATGTGGAGCAGCACCCACTGTTGACAGAGAAGAGGCAGCAGATGGGAGGCGTCCTGGACGGCATAGGGTGGCATGTATGTTTGGGGGGCAGAGCAAGGACCGAGATTCTTAAAACAAGATGTGCCGTGTGTGCTCTGTGAACGTGTGAACCTGCCCTGTGTCCTGTTTCAGTGGCCCTTAAAGGCATTATTGTAATGCATTGAATCCAGGTCCCTCAAAGCAGCCCATTCATCTGCTATTGGTCTGTGGTGTTTCCTTGCCGCACTGTGCAGTACTGTGCCAGGCCAGTACCGTGGAGCATGGAATTTCCTCACATCTGGGGAGACTCAGGCCCTGCAAACACCTACTATAAGAATTCTTGGTCGGGCAACTTAAGGTCATATGGGAAAGTGCTATTGGGAATGAAGGTTGTGAATAAACCTCCAAAAGCCTTTGTAATTGTTTATATGTTCACTAAATAAAAGAGTCAGGTTAGTGCAATAGAGAGCCTATTTGTACATTTTACACATATTGTATTAGCAAGAATAAGTATGAAATGATTCATTGTCATTTATCATTAACTTCGGCTCACTGGCATGTTTTCAGTATTTCCCTGTGTTTTAAAGGATGCTTGCAAATTTGTTTTGCTTTCTTACCAGTAGTATGCACATTAAGAAGGAGTGTTTCTGTCTCCTGTGATGTCCTCTCCCCTACGGGGGAAAGCAGAATATTGAATACTCTCGTGATTTCACAGTAAAGAGCCTCTCATTTCATGCTCTGTATGTCATGACTGGCTATACTCTGAAGATTCATCTAAATGTTCACTGAAATTCTTCAGGTTATGGGACAAGCATACAGAAAGAAAGATGAATTAGTGTACAGGCTAAGAAAACTGGACTCTGGAGTCAGAATACCTGGGTCTGAATTCAGATTTCACCACCAATTAGCCATGTGACCTTAGACAAGTTACTTAAGTGCTCCGTGCCTTGGTTTCCTCATCTGCAAAATAGGAAGTAATAATAACAACACATCACAGTGTTGGACAAAGATTAAATGATTTGTTAAAAGTGCTTAGAAGAGTGCCTGGTACACAGTAAGAGGTATGAAAGTGAAACCTATTAAGACTGATGTCATCAATGAAGTAAATCCATGCCTGTGAGAATTTTACCTACAGGGACTCTGAGATGAGCGAGGGCTGCTCACTGTACCGGGTAGCCTGTTCATGTCTGCGGACACAAGCCCCTTAACAGTTGCGGCTGTAACAGCGCTGCCCACTTTCCTTCAGGGAGATGCAAAGGGCAGAAACACAGAAAAGTTCAGTTAATCATTAAAGGGGAAATGCACATTTTTTTTACATTTGAGCACATGAGAACTTTGATCGATTCAAATAGTATCAGTTCTCCTCAGTTGTCTGCTAATTCTGACAAGAAAAGGCTTCTGTGGAAGATGAAGGGCTTTAAACCTATGGGGCTGAACAATGGGTCATATTTTCTGGATTTGCAGCTCCTAGAACCCTGCTGCAAACAATGCAGCTCAGCAGAGAGATGTGAGGGGGTGCCCCACCTCGGGCACAGTGCCTCTGGAAAATAATGCATGTTTTTATGAGAAGTTACAGTAGCATTTTGGGAATAACAGCTTTGGTGTTTCATTCAGATATGACGTTAAAAAGCAGCCCCCTCCCCCCAAAAAAGAAAATGCTGTAAAGTTTTAAGGCTTTTAAAGAAAATTCAGTCAGGACCATTATCCCTTGATCATATTTATGGCACTGATGAAAACTTTTGTTTCAGGTGGCATTTAGCATACAATCTCAATTTTTTTTTTTCATCCTCTCCCCAGGACTATAATGGGATGTTTGCCAGTTACCTTACTAAAATAAAGAAAAAGCATGGCTCAAATATCCTTTGATCCCCAGTGACTGTATAAAACAGACCTGAGAGGGTTTTTCTGCTGTGATTGGTTCTTTAATAATCATTGCATGTGCCCATAATCACTTTACTTTCTTGAATGTTCAAAACTACCTGTTTAATGCAATGCCTGGAAAAGTTGTAAAGCAAATTGTTAAACTCATTGGTCTGCGATTTCCAAAATTCAACTTTCCCTTCTCTTTCAAATTAGGGCAGTATTTGCCCTTGTCTCATCTCTGGCACTTTTTTGGCTCTCTGTGATTTCACAGATTACTGAGTGGACGTTAAGATCATATCTGCAATTTCTTTTAGTTCTTGGGATGGAGTTAATCTGGGTCTGAACTGAGACTTAAGTTTATTTAAAGTTATTGGGTTATCTTTTTATCACCTTACATAGTGGATGTTAAATTCTTCGTAATGTATTGTCCTCTGAGGTTCCCAGTTTTCCAGTTTTATCTGAATAACTTCCCCCTCATACAGAACATCTTTGTTTACTCTTGCAACTCTCCTGCCAAATGCATTCTTCCAGCTCTCAGGGAAAACCTTTGGGGGGAGGGGGTGCAGTGGACGGAGCAATAGGCAGTTTATCACAAAGTATATACTTATTGCAAACTCACAATTTTCAGGTAAAAGTTGATGTTCGTCCATGTTGTTTTATGACAAGCAACAGAACTCAACCTCCCTTTAAGTCAGAAATTAACTTGATAATAAACCCAGAAGGAATGTGGGAGACTTTACTGGGGGGGGGGGGCGCGGTAAGGAGGAGGTGGCGGGGGAGGCAGAAATGGCAAAATTGTCAGCATCGCAGAAGAAGGCCAGGCACTCCGTATTTTCTGTTTACTGTGCTGGCTGAGTAATGTGAGTTAGTCAGTGGTCTCTATTAAAGGCTGATCATTTGAACTTGGGGAAATTCTGGTTCAGTAGGTACGAGGTGGCACTTAGAGAGTCTTTGAATGCTGCCTTGTGATGCTGATGATTAGCCAGGTTGGGAACCATTGAGTGAAGCTGTGACTGTCAAACTTTAATCCCCTGAAGTGCTTGTTAAAATACAAATTGCTGGGGACTTCCCTGGTGGCGCAGTGGTTAAGAATCCACATGCCAGTGCAGATCGATCCCTGGTCTGGGAAGATCCCACATGCCGCGGAGCAACTAAGCCCATGAGCCACAACTGCTGAGCCCACGTGCTGCAACTAATGAAACCTGCCCACCTAGAGCCTGTGCTCTCCAACAAGAGATGCCACTGCAATGAGAAGCCCGCGCACCACAACAAAGAGTAGCCCCCGCTCGCCACCACTAGAGAAAGCCCGCTCGCAGCAATGAAGGCCCAATGTAGCCAAATATATATAAAAAAAAATAATAAATTACAAAAAAAACACAACACAAATTGCTGAGTCTCACGCCCAGAGGCTCAGATTCGGTAGGTCTGGGGCCAGGCCTGAGAATGTACATTTTAATAGGTTCCCAGGTGATGCTGAGGCAGCTCATCTGGGCCATGAGAACCACTGAGCAGAAGTGCCAGCCAGCTGTTGATTGGTATAGAAGCCTGTGTGTCTAACTTTTTTCTTATTGTTTCTAAAATTTTAACCTCACTGCCACCTGTGTGGCCCTGTCCTGGGAGATCCAGGCTCCTCTGTTGAGTGCCTCTACCAAAGATACTTAAACTTGTCAATGAAAGCCAGTAGTTGAGTTTTGTGACTGAGTTTTGGGCTGGGGTGCATTTACTGCAGTTTGGCTTAAAATCCACTATTTATCTTGTCAGTGCTGGTATCCAAAACCACTGTCTGTGGCCTGAGCTGCATTTACTGAGTTTGAAGTTACCAGTGACCACTTCCAATTTGCCATTCAACCTTCTCTGCTAGGAGAAAACAGAGAACATCTTTGGTTTGAAATCTCTAATTATGGGCTGTAGAAAAACAGGTTGACTTCAAAGAAGAGACCTGGGAATTTGAGGGAACGTTTCCTGTCTTAGCAACCAAATGGAAATCTGCTCCTTCTGCCACTCCCCACCTCCACTGCCCTAAAAAACATAAAAGGAAATCCCACCTTTAGCACATATTGAGAAATTTCAGATGATTCTAGCCTTTTAAAGTCAGCATGAGCAAGCAGAGATCTAGTGTTGAAGGTGGGCTCAGTTTTATAACCTTCAAACCTCTTTTAGAAAATCTGTGTATGAATCTTACCATCACCTTGGAAAGGCTCTGGAAAAATTCTGACACCTCGCAAAAGTTTCAAGATGAAACCGGACACCAAGACGAGTTCCATGTTTCATTTCCAATCCTCAATGTGGCTTGCACTCGTTCAGTGCTTCGAGTTTCTGATCCTTTTGATGCAGGTCTGCCTTGACTTTATCACAAATGCTTCCTGAGATGTTTCAGGCTGGAGGGAAACCATGTTGCTGTGGAATTTTTCCTTGGAAGTTGTCTCACTTTTCCCCCGTAAATCTGGAAGATGAAAGACAAATTCCCAGGAGGTAAAATCACAAAACAAAACTGAAAAGAAAAAGAGAAAAAGCCTCTGTGTTTTGTGCCTCATGTTCCTTGCCTGACCTTGGAATTGAAATGTGCAGCTTGCCTTGACTCAGAAAGGGGTCTGACGGGTGAAGATAGGAGTTGGCGACAGGAAAGACCCCAGTGCCTAATCTACTTGTAAAATTCTATTCAGTTCCCTGGATAGGAAAAGAAAACTGCAGATTTCCAGAGGACTGAAGAGCAATCGCCCCAAAGATGGATGATCTGCTAAACAACTGATTTAATTACTCTGGAAGATGCCGCTCTTCAGGGAATGGGTGTCTTGTTTTGGAGATGAGTTGCCTACAGGATTGCATCACTGTCTAGAATATAGCTTTGGAGAAACTGAAAAAGAACATCACCCTCCTCCTTTTAACCTCCAAACAGCTTGCATATAGTGGAGATTTGGGTTTTGATTCCTACATATATCAAATGGTAGAGACAGCTCAGGTTAGGAGGAAACTGCATGTTAGCCGACCAGAAGCCATTCTTTGGTCAAGGGACCAAGATCAAGGGCTCTACTATCCAAGGTCGACTCCTGATTCTTGTCTCAGCATACCCCACTCAGATTTTATTTCTGGGAGCCAAGACACATTAAAAACATTTCTCCCCCTCCTCTAATCTGCATCATTTGTACTCTCAACCTCAATAAAGTCCTTGGAGAATGAGCTCACGCAGCCTTCATGGAAAGCTGCCTGATGTTGCTGAGTTTAGGCTCCTGCTTGGCGTGATGTCACGGGGACAAAAGCAACACTCTCACATTTGAGGGGGTTTAGGCAGCAAGAGCCACTCATCTGTTCACTGGTTGCTTTCACAAATACACACGGAGCTCCACTACGTGCTTGGTCTTGTGCTTCACGCGGGGGCATCATCATTGTTGATAGGCTAGACATGGTTCCTGCTTCATGGAGCTGAGGTGAGGAATAAACTTAAATAAATTAGCAATTATAGAACAGTCTAATAAGGACCATAAAATGGTATGAAGTACTTAGAAGCTCTGCACATGAGTAATTGGTGCTCAGAGGCTAGTAGAAGGTGCCAGTGAGACTACACAGGAGGGGAACTGACCTTACTGGAGGGAAGGGGGAGAAGCCGTCCTTTAAGGTTTTACAGAAGTCATGGCCAGGCTGAAATCTGGAAAATGAACGTGGAGGTGCCAGGGGAAAGAAGAATCTGGAAGGGAAGCCGAAAGAACAACATTTATGCAAAGGCGCAGGGACCAGAGAAAACACAAAACATCCTAGAAATAGTTTAGGATGAGTGGAGGGGGCATTGGAAGCAAGAGGTGGAGAGAAGTAGATGGAGATTTCTTTACTGACTTTTATCCTGAGAACAGAGAGGAGCAGCCACTGAAAGATTTAAACAGTTGAAAAACCTGATTAGATTTCCCTCTGGAGTATAGACCATGGATTTGGGACTTGGACAATGGCAGGTGTGTTCAGTTTCTTTTTTCTACTGGACATCCAGGTATAGGAGTCAGTTGGCAGGTAGCTTTAGGGGATGGGAGCAGGGTCTTGCCTGGAGTTACAGATTTCAGGGTGGGGAGTTCAATTTGACTCATGGTTGAGGCCATGGGAGCAGATAACAGTCACCTTTGGAAGCGTGTGCAGGTCAGCAGTGCTCAAACTTTAGTCTGTTTAAGAGTCACACGAGGTGCTTGTTCAAATGAAGGTTCCTGAGCCCCACCCTGGAGATTTCGATTCTGAAGATCTGGGCACTCTGTGGAAATGTGCGTTGTACCGAAACTCCCTGTGTTATTCTGATGCCTGTGGTCTGTGGGTCGTACTTGAAGAAAATAAACCATGGGGGTAAAATGAGAAGTTCTTGGAGAGAACTTGAGGGCCAGCACAACTAGACTGAATTACCCAGAATTTTACTCCCTTAGGGATGTGTCTTCTGAGTCCCTGTAGACAAGAGTGCCAGTCAGTAATGGGCAAAATGAGGACAGAGAGAGCAGTTGTCTTTCAAAGGGACTTTACCCTGTATAAATGCATTTTCCCAAACAGAAAATCATCCCTCTTCTCTGAAGAGCACCTTTCTTTAAAAAAAATTATATATAGATATACACATACATATACATACATTCGCATACACATACATACACACACACATGAGTATTTTAAATACCCATGTTTGATGTAGAGGGAGATGCTTCACAAGCCTTGATTGCAGTAGAATAAAAGCTTGTGGAAGAAATGCTCTTTATTTGGATAAAGCTAATGGAAATATGGCAGGAAGACTGAAAAACATTTTTGAAAGTTTTGTAAAAATATTTTAGGATGACTAGCTCTTTAACATGAGTTCCAACCACTGATGTTTATTATCTCCGAATTCTTTGACAATACTGAATGATCAATTGTAAAGAAAGTTTCTTTTATTTAATCGAGACTAATTATCTTGCATGACTTTTTAATAGCATTTTTTTTCAATTCTAGACATTTCTTTAGTCAAAAGATTTTAATCTGACTTAATGAATTCAAATCTAATCAAAATGAATAATTTTTATACAGTCATGACCCTAAGGAGAAATAGTATTTATTGGGCCTTACACATGCCAGAGACTTCAAATGAAGGTTTTGGTGAGATATTTTGCTTAGTTTTCACAGCAATCATTTTCCAACATCACAACAGTGGCAGTAGGAGTTATTGCCATTTTCGGATGAGGCATTTATACCTATGCTCACATAGCAATTAAATGACTGAGATAGAACTGGAACCAATGGCTGGCTACAAAGCAGATCTTCAGAGAGTTTGTTGGAGAACTGTGACTCTTGCGTTCATTTTCTAATGCTTTACTGAAGTCAGCAGATTAGCATTCTTTTCCCACTGGCTTGTATTGAGGCAGTAGAAACATAAAAGATGTGTTATCAGGTCCCTTGTTAACACTTTGTTATTATGGACATGATAATTCTAAGAAAAGGCCAACTTGTCTAAGCTGCGCTCATCCTTTGCCTTTGAAGCATTCGTTCATCTGTTCGTTCATCCATTGAATATTTATTAATTGCCAGACACAGTGCAGACGTTTAAGCATAGCAGTGAACATAGAGATGAGCCCCTGCCATCAGGGAACTTACTTTCTTGGGGAATATGGCTGCCCTTGAAATGTGAAGGCCGTGATGGGATGCTAGTGAGCAAGAGAGAGTTCAAAGAATTTAATGATTGTTCTGCTCTGTGGTGCTTATCATGGCTCCCCGAGTCATCTTGGCATTCATAAAAGTTGTCCACCTGTCATCACATGATGGGCATTTGAGGGGTTCTTTCCAAATGACAGGACTCAGGAAGCTGCTTTAATTTTGAAAATATGACGGACTTGCAGCTGAAAAATTTCGCATTCAGGAGGACTCAATTCTGGTCTGGTTTTGCTGTGCACGCTCTGGGAGGGCTTACTTCTGGGGATCACCGCTCATGCTTTGCCTTCCCTTGTGCTGTGCTAGTTTTGGGAGAGTTCGCAGTGAAGGAAGGTACTCAGGTAACATCCTTCTCCAGTTCCACGGTTTCTTAGGGGAGACGAACTCTTGAATTCTGTGGCGACTTCAGACGTTGGAGACTTCAAAACATTTGAGGAAGAATCTGAACTCCTTCATGAAAGTTTCCTCAATCAGGAAACTCAACTCAGTATTTACAGCAAATCTTTTTTAAAGCCCTACAGGACATTAAAATGGACCTTCATTATAGCCAAATGTCTGAGTTCTACTGCTCAGCCTGGAAGAAGAAATAGCCTGCAAGGGTGATTTAGATTTGGCTTCACTTAACCACTTATGTTTGGGTGGACCAGTTCCTTTAACATTTTGGGGAAAAAAAGGCAAGAGAAGAGGTGGAAAAGGATCTGTCACCTTGGCAAAATGCTCACACATTCCTTGACTTTCCCCAGCACCGGTCCAGAGTTTGTTTCAGATACTGTAGTTGTCTCGTGCTGTCTGTGGTGATAATGGGACTGGTCACCCTTCTGGGCTTCTTCTTGGAAGTCAGAAGTGAAAAGTAATATTTCTCTTGTCACAGAGGTTGATATGTGATCTGAGGGGCTTTGAGCCAACTTGGAACACTCTTTGAAGTAAAATGAGTTAATACTGTTCAAGAGGGCCGCAGAGGAAGGGTATAACGTGCTGAAACTTGGACTGCACTTTACACAGGAAGTATTCTCAAAAAAGTGGCTTTAGTTCGGAAGTATCCAGTTAATCCCCTTAATGTGTAGATTTTCCCAAATGACACAGAAGAAATAATGGCTTAGTAATAGATAAGTGGTTTATTCTGTTTGTACCAATATCCACAGCTGTCACAGTTTGTCACCTGTGTCGTCATACATCTTTGGGAACTCAGACTCTTTAGTTAAAACATTTTCTGATTGTAGTCCTTGACTGGCACTGATGAAGTATGGTAGATCTAAGGTGAAAAAAAAATTAGCGTACTCAGTGTAGGAAACAAATCTGATGTCATTGGGTCATGCACCTTTCTGGGTGGTTTTTTCTTGTTGTCTTTTTTTGTTTTCTTTGCTAGTAGGGGGACACCACTGCTACAGTGACTGGGGGGATGTTAATCTTAGTCTTGAGTCTGCCCCTCTTCTTAGGTGGCTGTTTTTCTCCCATGTTTCTCCTGTTCTCTGTCTCTCTCCATATTTCTTTGTCCTGAGCATGTTCCTCCCAAGTTCCCTTATCCCTTGCTAGACTTCTAAATAATCTGAAGTCTCCTGAGGCCCTAAGCTTATGAACTCCAACCCCTATTATAGAAATTTGACATAAAGATTTGGGTAAAGAAAATCACAGGGTTTTCTAGAGAATCTTGAATTATGCCATATGCTATGACATTTTAGTAGCAATTATGTGACCATTGTACTGAAAATTTGAAGTGGTCCAAGTTATTGTGTGTAGAATCCATTTTTAATCACTTGTAGGAATTTAGTGGTGTTTCGCCCATTTTATTTAAAGAGAAGTTTCTGTGAAATTTCTTTATTCATTTGATGAAGTAGACATCCAAGCTAAGGGTCAAAATAATATGTTGGTGTATTTTGTCTTCTGTCAAAGTGAACCAAAAGTGAAAAAGTCATCCTTGATTCCTATTTTTTTTTTCAAGGAGTGACACTTTATCACCCTAATGGTGATGATTAGGATGGAAACACTAATCTGACTAAAGTCTGATAATAATAGAGCCAATTAGTTTCATTTTTAATATATCTTCATTTTTAATTAAATTAATCTGTGGGTATGGAAAAAAAATCAAATAGTGCTAAAAGGTTAATAACAAAGCCAAATACTACCCCTACTCCCAGCCTATATCCTTCCCGCCTTAAGTGACCAATCCCAATGCTTTCAGCCATTTCTTCTGATGTCTTTCTCCATATTACTCAATAATACACATTACTGCTCATTCTTGATTCATCAGTTTTAAATGTTACCTACAGATTTCCTATAGTGGTTGATTAGGATTATTTGAGCTCTTTTGCATGTTCCTCTCTTTACTGACCTATTACCCCAATATGTGACATACTCATTTTACTAATAATACAAATCCTGAGTGTGAAAGCATTCATTAAAATCCCAGGCCCTGCACTCAAGTGCAAGGTGGCCTCATTTGTATGCAATGTGCATTTTTAGCAAGTGACTGCGTAATTCTGATGCAGGTGCCCAAAGAAGATATTTGGAGAAACTATGGCCTAGAGTTTGACTCTTGATTCTTCTCTAGGTGTCAGGTAATGCAGGATTTCCAGAACAGTGGAGGATTCAAAGACATAGTCATTTGTAGGCAATGACTCAGGACTTCTGCTTTAATGAATAGATGAAATGAATCTGTAGACTCCATGCAAATTGTTTGTATATAATTTTGTAGTTGTGGCTTTTAACTGAGGTTGAAATGGTTTGCTCCCCCTAAACATAACAAACATGTACCCCCCAAAATGGTTTGCCAAAGAAAGCATAAACTTTAACCTGACCTGTTAATCAAGTGATTTATAATGTTTAAAATGATGTTCTGAATTGCTTTCTTTGCTTTGCAAATGTGTTTGCATTTGTTTAGGAGGCACAGCAGCTCGCAGATGTGACAGCAGGGGGAGGAGGCAGAGCGTAGGCTCAAAAAGTCAAGGCACAACCAGGCAGAGGAGCAGGCACAAGGGAGTAAGACCTCCACAGCCCAGCTTCAGGCAAATGGTTAGTGCCTGGGGCCTGAGATGAGTCAGGAGTATACTGTACTCACAAGTCCAGGGAGACAAGTATCAAATCCTCATTAGGAGGTTCTACTTACAAGGAGGCTTCTACTCCTTAGCTTGGGGGTTCAGGGGCAGAGAGAGTAATGGTTCTAGGTCCCAGATGCTTGGCAGAATAAGTGTTAGTGATTTAAAAAGGGACCGAGGCAGAAGCTCAGCCTGAAAACATCAGTCAGTTTGGGTGAGAGCAGATGAGGGGGGACTAGTACCCATTTCAGGCCCTAGGTGTGTTTGTCCATGAACTAGATTTGGGGTATAACAGGGAAGCCTAGAATGTGTTAGTGTGCTGCTAGTGCGTAGAAGGAAGAGCTTTGGAGACAGAGTGCCAGGATAGTTCTGACTGCTTATCAGGCTTTTATATTTGTTTGGAAGCTGAAGCAAGGTTTTTGAGTTGCGTTGTCTAGCTCCAGGGAGTGTGAGAGGGCAGCAGGTGCCCATCACCCAGAAGGGTCAGGATAAAGGCTCAAGAATACTTGGAGTGTCAGGAGCTATTCCGGATCCCTTCTTTTGGGCTCAGCATTAGAACGTGACCTCCTGGTCTAGCCTAGTAAGAAAGGTGGTCCCGTACCAAGGGGTTGGGAAAGTAGAAGGCTTAAGACTGGATGACCCCCTACTTTCTTTTGCCCTGACTGGTCTGGCAAGTGGGATGGGGCTGTGGCTCTGGATTGATAGGCAGATTTGGAGCAGTGATAGGAGAACAGGACCAGGCAGAGTCAAAGGTTGACTTTGTTAGATAATCAGACATTTCAGCTGCCCCCATTGTTATGAATCACAGGTTCTCCATTGGATTATTTCTTCTTTGTGTGTCAACTTAATGCAAGGATTTCTTGGATTTTGAAATGAGGGGAGTATGTGGAAACTTATCACTCCGTTTTCCTTAGGGAAAAATTCTAAGCAAGTAGTTAAAAGTGCCATGTTGTTGAATTCGGCAGCAGGCTCTGATTTACTCAAGACAGTGACGTTGTGAGGACATCCTGCCTAAAGCATGTTGGAGAAAAGTTAGCTGGCATTTCATGGCCATCAGATTGATTACCAAGAATTCAGAGTCACTAGAATGAAAATGGCCACTGTGTTTATTTATAAAAGTACTTTGTTGGTCTTCTAAGTTGAAGTCGATGACAGATGTGTTTTTAGAGAAAAAGTACAAACTCTAGAAACATAAGCATCTGCTCTTTCTCAGGCTTGCCTTTTAGGTTTATACTTCATTTTTTTACCCACACAAAGGGCTTTCCTTTTTCTACTGAATACCTGAAAATATGGGTGTAAATGACTCATATGGATTCTTGACAGTTTTACTGGAACAAAACTGGTGTTTTCAGGCTTTGATTGCTCAAATCTGGCTGGCTCTGTGGGTGGTGTTGATTATCCCCTTTTTTTTGCTGCACAGTCCATATGGTATTACAGTCCACTAAGTGAACTTGCCGATTTAGGTGATGATGTACAGTGTTTCCCTGGGACCATAGAGTTCAGTCCTGTGACCCAAACGTGCTGCTGTACTTTGGTTTGTTTATCATGGTTATAAGAATTACTTCGTGGAGGTAGACCTCAAGAATGTAAAAGTCAAAGCATTTGAGTCAGTTGTTCTCAAAGTATAGTCCATGGACCCCTGGGAGTCCCAAAGATTGTTTTAGAGGGTTTATGAGTTCTTCAAACCTATTTTTATCCTAACACTAAGACGTTATTTGCCTCTTGGGGGACTGTGTTCACATTTGTACTGGTGGTGAATAAGAGTGCTAGAGCCTTAGCACTGATCAAGGCAAAGTAGTCATTGTATTGTATACACTCAATTTTCTAAAAAGCCATTTTTACTTAAAAATGTTCATGATGAAACAAAATATTATTTATTTTTATTGAATCCTATCATTGGATACACATTGTTTTAACATGGGAAGTTAAAAAAGTCTGCTGAATATTGGAATAAAGTGGCTGTCTAAAGGGAAGACCACTTAGGTGTTTATTTGAGTTGTGAATGGAACCAACCACTTTTATTATGGAACTCCATTTTCACTTGGGCATTTGGCAGACATCCTCTTAAAAAAAAAAAACATTGTGAGCATGTCACTTTAAAGACTATTGTCTTGGAATGGCACCAGTGATAAACCTTTAGCTTTCATGTGAAAATTTGACTTTTGGAAAACTTTTATCTGCCCTTCTGAGCTTAACAGAGTTTTTATACTTGACTTTTTCTGAATAGGTAGTGGTGATAATAAATGTAATTTCTTTTTGATATTTGATAATGACATATACTAACATTTGGAAGATCTGCTTTTAAATCAATACTTTCCAAATTACCAATGCATAGTGTTACAAAAATCATGCATGGGAAAAATTTCCACTCGAAGGACAAGATATGGTTTCTAATTCCATATCACAACCAACCTTTAAGATTACTGAATTTTGGTATATATCCACAATCATATGAAATGGCTCTTAAAATCTGCCTCTATCTTCCAACTACGTATCCGTGTAAAGCTGCATTTTATTTATAAATTGCATCCAAAACAGCATATTGCAATAAATTGAAAGAAACAAATAGGAAAACTCAATATCCTCTATTAAGCCGAACATTAAAGAGATTTGCAAAAAGGTAGAGCAGTGCCACTTTTCTTACTACTTTTTTGCTTTTGTTTTAGAATGCATAGTTATTTTTCATTAATGTGTTAAGTTAACGTAATCAATTTTTGTTATTTCAAAATGAAAAAGTTTTAAAATTTCTCAGTTTTAATTTCTAATATAGTAAATATTGATAGATGGATATAACCCATGCAGACAAAAATTCTTTGGTAGTTTCAGTAATCTTTCAGAGTGTAAAAGAGCCCTGAGGTTAGAAAACCTGAAAACCATTGATTTAAGCTATGTTTTCCACATATGGTCCAGATTAGGAATCCATATGTAGTTTAAATATAAAGCAAATCATTTTTAACTTTTTTTCCCTCAATTGTCTTAGCATTGCCATTTTCCTTTGGTTTCTGTGTGTCTGTCCAGAAATGCCCATAGAGAATCTTTGCTGGCCCCAATCTAGAGGCTCCCAGATTGACACACTATCGGGAGCAGGTACCAGACACTGGTTTCTCTAACCTGAAGGGAAAGAAAGGAGCCTGTGTGCAGTTATGGACAAATTGTCGTTGTCTTTCACATTTGGCTAACTTCTTCACAAGGAGAGATGGACAGCCAGCTGGGGACGAGGTCGCTGGCCTGAACGATTGATTCTGTTATGTGAAACCTTTCTTACCTAGAGACAGAATTGGAATTTGGAGGAGTTTCTGTGAGTTCGTAAAGAGTATCATCAATACAATGGAATATTAAATGGGCAATAAAATGTTAATTATGGAAAATCCGGAAAACTGCTTGCTGGGATTCTAAGTGAGGAAGGTGGCTTACCCAATGGTATTGCAGCCTGTCAACAAAAGCTGTAATTATTTATTTAAAAAGACATTGTGGTGGGCACTGGGAATACAGTGGTGAGCAAGAGACAGTCCTTGACTGTAGATGTAAAGTAATGTGTGCATCTTGAGACAGATTTGAAGGTCATGAGTAACAATGAAAATAGATTAATGAAGAAGCTGCTTCAAACCTTTCATACTTTCCAAAAATAATGTCTTGTTGATATTTGTATTTTAATTTCACTATCAGGGCAGTGAGGGGCTAGAGATGGGTGTGAAGTTCATGCTATCTTGACCCCTGCTTCTTTAAAACAGTGGAAGAGAGGCCCTGGGCAGGGCGCGGATCCTTCTGGCTGCTCCCAGCCTGGTGTCCTTGCCTGATCCCCAAAGCTCCTGCCTTATTTTACTCTATTTAAGCAGCATCTTGGCCTAACTCTGTCCAGGGCTGTCACAGCCTCCCTTGTGGTCCCATGAGGTCCCACCCAAAAGGAGCTACAGAGTAAACAAGCCTTTTCCTTGTTTCTGCCATTACCCCCTACTGAGGAATCTATAAGGGTTCTATTTGTTTACAATGTGTCACTTTTTTAAGGCCACCCAGAGGCAGGGATTGGGGGGCAAGTTTGCTAGGCAAAAAGAAAAAAAAAAGGCAAGAGAAAGACAGGGCTGAAATATTCCTCAGCATATCCTACAAATACCCCTTTTCAAGGCATGGAAACCACATAGCCCACAGAGCTTGCCTGGGGAATTTGTAGCCGGCTATGTTTTCAGAGGCTGTGAGAGGTGGAGTTTTCCTACTATGGTATTTATAAATATTCCAAAAATGCCAGACACTGGTAGGATGACCTGGTTTACAGAATTGGAAAAAAGCCATATTAAAGCCTAGAATTCTTTTTTTTTCTCCCTATTGTAACATGTATAAAGGCTCTGAAAAAAATCAAGATAATCCTGAAAAAAAAATATCAACAAAACCAACCAACCAACAAACACTGTCAGAGTGGTTTTTGGAATCTACAAAAATAAAATCTTAAATTGAATTTGAAGAGCATATTATTTAACATAGTAATTATGGAGGGGAAGGCTTTGGGGAGTCGAATTGTTTGCTCAATTAAGGAATATCGGTTGCTCAGTGTAAGGATTTGTTTAACTGAAAATTGTTGCCAAGGAATTCGTGACAAGGAGGAAGGATTCTATAGCCGTAAATACTTAGGATAGACACACAGTAGTAAATTGAAGTTGACTAGCATTTTCCAAATTGTTTTCCTCCTTATATTGTACTAGAATATGTCCACGTGCCATGACCAAAGGGTTCTATGGTCAAATAAGCTTGAGAAACCGTATCCGATATTCTCCCAATTGGATATTCATATGCATTAAAGGATAAGAGAAGACCTGCAATAAAAAATCCTATTTAACTTTGTTTAACACAACCTTGCTCATTTTTTGGCAGGAGTCTTGTGTCATGGAACCCCCTAGTTAACCTATGAAACAGGATTCCACAAAGTACTAGTTTAGGAAATGGTATAGGAAATAATTGAATATAAATTACCTTGATACTTTTGATGGAAAAATTTGGTCTATCCAGAAAATTATTCTAGTGGCTCTGAGAGAAGACTGAGGTAAATATTGGCATGTGTGGGTAAGGAACCGCCATTGTCTTTCACATCTGGCCGACTCCTTCTTTGGAAAGCTGGATAGCCAGCTGGGGTCGTGACAATTTGCCTGCGGGATTCTGTGTGCTGGAAGTCACAGCCAACTATTTTATCCTTCCCTCTAGACCTCAGATGGATTGTGGTTACAGTGCCCATCAATGCTGTCTTTTACAGAAAAAGCATTTTTAAAATGGTTGTACAGTGACCTACTGTATCTGTGGGGTTGCCTCACGTATTCACAGAGAACACCAGCCTATTTGTGGTCATGAAGCAAGGGAGCGTGCCAGCATGTTTCCTTCTAGAGGGAGATGAAATGGTTATCTCCACCAACCCCCAAACACACCCCTCCTTAGGAAAACAAACATTTGCAAGTTTATTTTATGAAATCCGCACAGATCTTATATAAATACATTGTGACAGCGGCTGTCATACTGCATATATCAAGAAAGGGCTTTGAAATTTTATGCAAATACATGGGCGATGTATACACTGCTGTGCACCTCAAAGACTACTCCATATGTTCCTGGTGCCAAGAAAAACACAAATGTTCTCCAACTAATTCAAGGAAAAGTCACCTCAGCCCTGTACCTTTCACAGCCGTGTTCTCTGGGCCAGTAAAATATACTTTGAATGGCGAATCCTAAAGAGAGCAGGGTGGGGGTGAGGGTGCTGAAGGTTCATTTTTATTGGTAACTTTCATAGATTAAGTTCTGTGCCGAGCACTTTAAGTACATTCACTCATAACATTTTCACAGCAGCTTTGTAAGGAAAATGACATTATTTAGTAATAAAATAACCAAGACTCAGATTAAATAAATTGCCCAAGGTCACTCATTTCTTAATTTATGGAGCTGACTGGGATTTAAGATGAATTTGACCCTACATATTTGTAAGAACTAAACATGTAATGAGCACTTATTTGTGCACCAGACACTGAGCTACAACCTTTACCTCCATCATCTTACTCTTTATATGAACTTGTGAGAGTGCGTACTGTTGTTTTTTTCTAGTTTACAAATGAAGAAATTGAAACTTAGAATTAAAGTAAATTTAGTGCAAAGTAGTAAGGGATGGAACTGGGTTGGGAGGAGACCCTTAACCCCAGGATTTGTTCCTTTGAACCATGTGGGTTTCCAGTTTTCCTTCTTGATTTAGACTCTGGAAACTTTCCCTGTTTGTACTGAGCTTAAGGCACAGGGAGGCAGTGAAAGTTCATGCCTTCACGAACTAGGATTTCGTAAATGCTTAAAAAAGTCGCTACTTCCCCCCAGAGTTTTGATTCGTTACCCATTATCAGGAATTCGGTATGATTTCTACATGCAAGGATATTGTTATTTCTGCAACTCTAATAATAGACCAGATTCGGTGTTTTGAGAGAATATTTCAGTGCCAAAGACCTCACATCTAAGTATTAGATGAAGGAAATGGCCTCTTTATTAGGGTTTGCAGCCTTTTGCCCCAAACATTGGGATACATGTACATCTGAGGCTCTCCTCCTTCATTCCTGTTACCCTTTGGAGTTAGGAATGTTTGTGAAGAAAATCATTTAAAATATTTGCTCTGAACAATTTTGGTGCAATACTGCGCCTTTCATTTGCAAGTGTTAAGAACTCTCTGTTCTCCTTGGAGAACTATGGATTTTGACTCTATGTGGATTTTGTGGCTGCCCAAGTTTCCCCAGCATGGCATATTTTATTAAATGAGAACAACCATTTTCCAGGCAGAATCGATCCCAGAGAATGGGCCACTTGTGATCTCAAAGTTAGTCTGCCTGGGAGGGTTTGCTAAAGAGGGAGTGAGACTTGAGCCTAAAGGCTATCTCATGCTAAATCAGTTAAAAGGTCAGTGGATCATAGGCTTTGTCCTAAACCACTGGAAACACCTTCCTAAAACAAAAGCAGGAAGTAGTCACTGCACATGAGTGTCTACAAGATGCATTTTAAGTCAAATGTATAACATAAATGTAAGTGTATTTTCTACCTTAGCAATTTTTGGAGGGGAAATGGAAACACGTTGTTTTGGTGTCTCACCCACAGAGTCCCTGAACAGATAGCTACTTAGAACACATCAAAAGTTATGTCCTAACTAAAAATTAAGAGAAATCCTTCACTACAAGGGCAATATCTATAATCTACACACTTGAGAAAATGCCCGGCACTCTTCAGATTACAAATATATGCAACCAATCTGAACTAGCTATGTTCTGATCATGAGTTGGTCATACACTTTGAACTACTTGTTTATATCAGTTTGCTGAACTTGACAACCAAACTTTAGTCCTGGTGGATGAGGATCTTTATAAAGAGCATAGATCAATTTAAAAACGTTCTGGATTTTTTGGTCAAAAAAGGGCTTGATGTTCCACCTTCAGTATGTAAATTTTCACTTAAAATGCTTGTTTTTGAGACATTGCCATCATCCTTCAGTTGGTCTGGCATAATAAAATGGTGGATATTTCTGAAACACTGCCTCCCTGAGTCTTGGACTTTTACCCCCAAATATTACCCTTCAACAGTGGTCTTTAGAGAGAGTCCCTGCATGTCCTGATCCACTGGCCCACTGGATCCTCTGGACCACTTACCACTGAAGTCCTGACAGCTAGTTAAGCGGATTGGTCTTCCCCTGATTTCCAGTCCAAGGTGGTCTTCCACTTCTTCCATTAGCTTCATAGGAACTATGGACTTGGTTCCCTTGGAGGCATCTAGTTCCAGGAAGTATCTGAACTTCTGTCCTAGCTATGGCCTAAAATAACCAATCCTAAACTGCTGTCCTTTCTATAGCACTTTCTGAAATAAGCTACTAATTGTGATGCTCAGGTAGAACTTTTTTCCATACTTTTAAGTAAGGTTAAGGATTTAGCCTGTCCAGTCCTATGGTTCTCCATCCTTCTTGGATAAAAACCTCTGGGGTGGGACTTCCCTGGTAGTGCAGTGGTTAAGAATCTGTCTGCCAATGCAGGGGACACAGGTTCAATTCCTGGGCTGGGAGTATCCCACATGCCATGGAGCAACTAAGCCTTCGTGCCACAGCTACTGAAGCCCGAGCACCTGGAGCTTGCCCCAACTAGGGAAAGCCCTCATGTAGCAATGGAGACCCAACGCAGCCAATAAATAAAATAAATGTATTTATTTATTTATTTAAAAAAGAAGAAAAACGCTCTGGGGTTGCTAGGTGTATTATCATGGTTATAGAGCTGCCATCTGCTCAGACCTCATACATGACCTGGTAAACTGTTCATCCAGCTGCTGCCCCACTGAGGTACCTGTTCTCTTCTGGCTTCTCTGAAGCATGTTCTGGCCAAGATTACAAGACAGTGCTTCTGAACTTTGCCTGATAATATTCCAGGAGAAGCTCTTTTTAACCTAACTCATTGTTTCTACAAGAGACCAAGCACTCTCTTTCTGCCTGGCCCATATATGAGTCTGTTTGCCAGAGAATATACGTATGCTTTGTCTATAGGTGCGATTTTATACTGGATGTTGCCCACACTGGTCATCTTTCTAGGAAGATGGCCAGTCTTCCTAGAAAATCATGAGAGAAGAAATATCTCTTTTCTGGGCTGGACGAGATCCCATCCTCTCCCTTGTCTGTCTGCCATTGTCCTTTCTGTTGGGCACTGCCACCATTTTTCCAGGCACTTTGGTTCTCAGCCTGGCATGGCTACTGCTTCCCCTCTTTTGGATTGCACCTTGCCACTAATATCCTGGAGGCCTCTGATGACAAACAGTGAGCAGGGGAAGTGAAAAGGAAGGATAAACTCCATTTTCCTTTTTTTTTTTTTTACTCAGTCATAGGAATCGCAAATCAATGGGCCTGTACTTGAATGTTTCACAGTTCTCATAGGCTTTACTTTCAGCATTTTTCTTCCCCAGGACCAACATGGACATCCATGGCACTGGACTTGGGGTGACTTGAGTGACAGATGCCAAGCTATGTATACAATAATACCTTCCTTCTGTAACTAGGCTCAGTAAGTAGGGAATTCTGTTGTGCTGTAGCTCCTCTTCCCTTCGGATGGATTTTGCTCTCACAAGAAGACAAACAGGTGAAGCTCTCTCTTTCATTGGACTTGCCCAAACATGTCAGAACACGAGCTGGGAGCCCTCCATCACAGCTGTTTCCAAAGGCCTGTACACTTCTTTTCCTTTGATCATATTGGGCCTAAATTACAATCATCCCAAGAGCTTGCCAAGATTGGGTTACAGCCTGATTGTCTCAACTTAGAATTGGTTGACAAAACCAATACCCAGAGGCATCAGTGGTTTGTGTGAATAGTGCCAGAAACCTCTAGTCTCCCTGGACAGTGTCCCTCGATGGACGCCAAAGAGTTTATTGGACCCCATGATTATTGTATTGATGCTTCCGACATTTTAGATTTTGTTAGAATTTTAGGGAATTGTCACTTGATACAAAGTAGAGAACTGCATATAGTTGTGTATACTGAATGGAGATTTTGAAAATTTTCATTTAAAGACCACAGTGCCTAACATATAGAATCTCAGATGTATGTGGCATGGATGAACAGAAGCCAAAATGCCGTGACTCGTCAATAGCTATTCAGAAATTTAAAAGTTTAAATGTAATCTACTTTTCCTGTAGAGTGTTCAGGGATGCTATATTTATGAAATATCTCAAAGACTTCTAAGTATAATTTTGTTATTACAATAATGGGATCCAGATATATCTTAAGACTAATTCATTTCAAGACAGCAGATATTTTTGGACCTTAGGAAACATTACTAGAGCACAAACGTTTTTGAGTTACTCCAGTTTTAACCGCCAACCTGACAAGTATGTGTTTAACTGAAAACCAAATACTTGTGATGTGACTGTGGTCTTGCTGCGGAGCTGGGAAGACAGAAGCACTTGAGGAAGACAGAAGCGAGATTAACATAGTTTCTGCCTTCAGAGAACTTTCAATCCACTTTGAGCAAATGATAAATCCAAATGAAATATTGTGGAAACAGAATAAAACAATATATGAAGCATGTGGTATACATAAACTGTTTCTGGTGGCCAAAACTTACAGGTCAACAGAAAGGTTTAGAGGAACAGTCCATCAGCGATGCTTCGGTTTCTGTCTGTGGGTCAGTATTTCTAGAGACGCTTGCCTCCATCAAAGGTTTTCGTGTGGCTTCCTCCTTAGTGCATATCCAGCTTTGCTGCGGTGTAGACAGCCTGGGGAACATGAAAAATGCCCTTTCTCCTGCACAATGGTGTTATTTCCTTCCTTTCAGGAATAGCTCATAACTCACAGGAGGCGTGAGTTCTGAATGATGGTTCTTTTCATCTCCCTGGAAGTGGGCCAGACTGTAGATAAAGCGTTTGATGTGTCAGCAGTAGGCTTGTAACAGCTTTGACTACTTACATGATGATGAAAGGTTGAACTTTGATAAAAATGGCAAGAAAAGGAAAAGGGCTCGTTTTCTTTCTTTTGCTCTTTTTTTTTTGGACGGCTGTTAAGAAACATCCTAGCAGGGTGGTCTGGGAGTTCTCTGGGAATCTGAAATATCAGGAGGGTCTTCTCCTGTGGATTTGTTTGTTTATTGATTGATTGTTTCGGAGGGGGACCCCCCATGCTTGCTGTCAAGGCAGGGCCAGAGTCTCAGGGCCCTTATCAGCAAGGCCTACCTCTCTGCTCAGTGAGCCCTGGAAAGAGGTACCACATCCTTCAGGGCAGATCACTTCTGCTCCAGCCATCCCCCAGCCCTCAGCACCTACCTGCAGACACCAAAGGAACCAGGGCTGGCAAATCTGCCCTCATTCCCAGGGCTTTCCTTATCCCCATGTTGCAGGGCCTCTGCTCAGAGATCTCCTCAGAGCTAGGTCCTCTAGGGTGGTCTTATCTTCCTGCTTCTAAAATTGACAAAGAAAGGAACAAAATATTTGTGGAAACCCCCAACCAGTTGGAATTTGCCTCAAACAGTATCCCAGTCTTATCAGTGATTTGTGTGTCTGCTTGTGTGAAAAGCTGGGTTTGGGGAAGAGGAAGAAGTTTGAAATTTTCTTTTTCAAAGCAGGAACATTTAAAAAACAAAACAAAACCAAAAACAAAACCCTGCCATTCAGCTAAATGACAAGAAAGAGCTAAAAACAAGGACTCAGAGAGGAAGACAGACAAATTTTACCTTTAAATATGAGGCTTAAGCAAACACGAAGCGGAAACCCCCTTTTAAAACGGTGTTGGTGAAGCAATAATAAACACATTTATATCACCTATTTATTTATGACTCTAATATTTAGTTCACAAGATTATGACCTTTGGCTCTGCCTCCGTGTGCACTTGAAGTCCACTGCTGTCTCTACAGCCAGGCTGGGCCTGCTCACCTGGGCAGCTGCTGAAAATAAGCTTTGAGCTGGCAGCGGGGGAGCCCTGGCTGCGGTACCCACTCAACACCCCCTGCCCCCAGCCGAGGCCAGGCAGGAGTTTCTCTTATAATTTCCTGCAAGTATCTCTGAATAAGATGAACACTGTCAAACTCCCTGGGAGCCATATGTGTGGCCATCAGAGGACACTCAAGTTCCTGCAGTGCTCACTGGCATGGACCAGTGGCTGCCATGTCATGCAACTTGGTGGGAAGTTCAGTTTAAGGGCCCTGAAGAGACCTGTTGACACATAGGATGGTTTTCCTCCTTCCTTAACAACCAAAAAGTTGTCCCTGAAGATGTCCATCAGCACTTATGATCAGCCTATAATGATAAGGAGAGAGTGAATAAGATGAGAAACTCAGATTGTCTGGATTGAATGTCACCTGCCAAAAGGTAGAATGAAATAACTAGAGGTTAGCATAGGAAGAAGAACAAACAGGAAGTGATGAACTTGTTCAGTTCATCAATCCTATGACCAGGATTTGAACTGAGATTCCTGGCTATCTTTTCCTTTCTGAAAAACATGGGAAAAACTAGCTTGTTCAGTGAAGGAAAGGCTGATAGAACAGCTTATTTTAGAGTGTTGTAGTGACATTAGATCTGAAAGATTACATCTGGCCTGTACAGTGAAATTCAATGTCATTTCTTTAAAACAATGGCTCCCTGACTGTCAAGATATCCACATCCTAATCCCCCAAACCTGTGACTGTCACATTATATAGCAAAAGGGACTCTGAGGATATGATTAAGTTAAGGATTTTGAGATGGGGAGATTATCCTGGGTTGTCTGGATAGGCCCTTTTTACAAGAGTCGTTATGAAGGGGAAGCGGGAGGGTCAGAGTCAGAGCAGACGTGGAGACGATGCAAGTGCCAGGGTCAGAGAGAGATCTGAAGATGCTACACTGATGGCTTTGATAACGGAGAAAGGGGGCCATGAGCCAAGGAAGGCAGGCAGCGCCTAGGAGCTGGAAGAGACAAGGAAACAGAGTCTTCCCTAGAGTATTTAGATGGAATGCAGCCCTGCTGACGCTTTGATTTTAGCCCAGGGAAATCGATTTCAGACTTCTGATCTCCAGAACTGTAAGATAATAAATGTGTGTTGTTTTAAGTCACTAAATCTGTGTGGTAATTTGTTACAGCAGCAATAGGAAACCAAAGCAATAATATGAACAACAATACGATTGGACTTAGAAACATTAATCGATGGGAAAAATAAAGGGAGTTTGGTTCAGGCTTGGTTCTTAAAGCAGGTCTTGATGTTCTGAATAGGTAGTGAAGAAAGAAAAAGGTTTCTGTTTTTATCAGCCCAGTGGGCACTTCTCAGGGGTCATTGTTTTCTCAAGATTTCATGGGACAGAATAAGTATCATGGCCAACTTTGCTGACATATCCTTGACTCTCTAAGTTGAATTTTATTTTATGACTTGGAAACAAAACCCCATGCATAGCATAATGTTCAGATTCTTGGGGTAGAAAGTGTCTAGGATCCACACAGATGGTGATGATAAAGCCTGAGTTGGACTCAGCACAGATGCCTCAGAGAAGCACAGTTCAACCCATCAACCGCAGCCACCCATCCCTGCCCTTCTGCCCTCTTCCTCCACAAGCCTGAATAAAAGTGGCCTCTAGCCACCAGAGCGGTGAAATGAGGCCCGATTCTTCTCTCAGAGAGAATTCCTCCACCTGAAACATGTTCTCCATCATTCATAACACGTCTCAATCACATGTTATAAGCTATGGTTTGCACTAACTGCTGGAGAAACTCATGAGATAAATAAGCCTTAATTCCCACTTGCTGGAAGCTCCTGTTAGGCATTTGCGAAATGCAGTGCCTTGGACAGCAGCATCCAACTTAGCTGGGAAAGTTATTAAAAATGCAGATTCCTGGACTGTGGCTTGAGAAAACATTGGTCTAGTGCAGTGGTTCTCAACAGGAATTGATTTTGTCCCCCAGGGACATTTGGCAGTGTCTGGAGACATTCCTGTTTATAACAACCAGGGGATGAAGGGTGATACTGGTATCTAGCGGATAGAGGCCAGGGATGCTGCTAAATACCCTGCAGTACACATGATGGCCTCCTGAAACAGAGACCTATCTGACTCAAAACATCAATAAATGCCAAAGTTGAAAAGCCATAGTCTAGTGGATAAGTCTTACAAACACACACACAAATTTTTATGCTACGTGGTATATACATACATGCCAATGTAGTGTGTGTGTATGTATATATACCTTTCTTTCTCTCTCTCTCCCATTATAGTGGGCTTATTAACCACTGTAATTTGCAGGTGACATCTCTGCCTTTGTCCCCTTCTGCTTCTGCTGCCTGAGCCTCACAGCTCTCCTGCTGCCTCTCTTCTGCTTGGATCTCCTGTTCTGCACTGGCCAAGAACAGGGGAAGCCAAATACCAAGTCCTTTCTCCCTGAAATAATTGTCATGCTCCGTAACTTTACCAAAATAAACTTCCAGGTTGAAGAGAGGCATGGATAAGGACATCCATTTCTTTGGGGAAAGATTTTTGACCCAATTTGTAATTCAGAGTTGGTGCTCTGCTCACAAATCAGCTTTATACCACGGGTTATTATAGCGTAAGAATTATGGGTCATGCATGAACTCTTTGCACCCAAGATGTATTTCTCCTCTACACGAAGCCTTCCAGTTTTTGTCTCCCCTTTTCCCCACATTTATCTAGAATCAAAGGAGAAGTCCATTTTCTTCAAACAATTGAACACTGGAAAAAAATAGAAAACCTGCTCCAGAATGTGGTTACTGTAGCTGATTAACTGTAACTGGTTAGAAATGCACTTCTGTGGTTCCCGCCTCCCGTTAGGGGGCCACGCTCTGTTTCCCAGTCAAGGGATGAGTGCCATGTCACATGCTACAGAACGGTTTCCAGCCCCCAATTCTCAGCAGTCCTCAGGGGTGGAGAAGCATCCTACATGCACATGGCTGTGGTTTTATCATCTTGCACTCATCACTATATTCAAGAAGATAGATTTTTTTTTTATTATGCAACAGAACTGCTGCTCTAGGGTAAACTTTGACACAAAGCAATTGTGTTCTTGACTAAATCAGCTAAAACAAAAATAAGAAAATAGACCTGGGACATGTTTCATGTCTTTCTTTTAAAAATAGCTACTTTTGGAGAAGCACTTGCATATGTTGTTAGAAAAAAGGACCACCTCTAAAGAGCAAACTTGTGTTTTCAAGGAATGGCAGATGGTAAAAATTGTAACTCACCAGTACTATGGAAGTTCCTAGCTTAGTTTTTCTTGACCAGATGGGAATACAGTCATTAGTCCCTATGCATTTTAACCATTTAGAAATTTTCAAACATTTGACGAAATACATGGGATACTAGGAATCCTACCAGCTTTACAGATTGAAGTTGTGTTGCCTTTTGAAGTATCAGCACCAACAGACATTTAGTTGGTAACCAAAATATGCAGAACCCAAGGAGATACAAAGATAAGGGGATGCAGACAGCCCTGAACTCTGCCATCTCATCAGGATCCTGTAGTTGAAGTGCTCTGAAAAGTTCATCCAGACCCTGGAGCTCATTCTGTATGGTGGGCTCTTCTTTTTATTCAACGAATTTTTACTGAGATGTTTCCTTGAGCCCATTACTCTCTTGAAGGATATTAGGCTCAAAGGACTGGTTCCTGCCCATACCATAGTCTAGTTTAGAGGCAAAACCAGTGTTGTCTCTCAGGGTTGAACGTTTATGTATGTGTCAAAAATATAGGAGTGCAGATGAGAAAAGAAAAGGTATGGGAAGATGGAGGAGGTCACTGGGAAATGAAGGCATCTAGAAGACTTCACAGATGAGAAGAGGTGTGAAATAGATCTTGAGTGAAGCTGGATTTCCATGGGGGTCATTGGTGGGGGAAGAGTGGGAAAGAGGCATGTAAAAAGAAGATAGAAGGCATAAGATGTACTTGGGAACAGGAAAGAAACAAGATACACAGGAACCCTCTCTCTAAGTTGGTGTTGGGAGAAAAGGAGATGAAGAGAAGATTATGGGGTAAGTTGACAAAGTAGCCTAACTGGGATAATAAATAACTAGTACATCTGAGTGTTTTAACACAATAAAATTGATTTCTTGCTCATTTAACAGTTCATTGCAGGTGTTTAGTGGCAGACTTACATATGGTGACTCAGGGAAGCAGGCTCTTTCACTTTGTTGCAAAGATCTTGCTATTCCTGCCTTTCAGCTGGGCATCCATCCAGTAGGGAGAGAAAGTGAGAGCATGGTGCCTTGAATGTGAGAGATTTTTATGAGTCAGGCCTGGAAGTGTGTTGTATTATTTCCACCACCTTCCATTGGCCACCCCTAGCTGCAAGGGAGTCTGAGAAATGTAGACTGGCTCTGTGTCAGGAGAAAAAAGATTCTCGTAGGCACATAGTCACTACAACACTGACTTTTAGCTTAAGTGGGTTGAACTTTCTCTGGAATGCAGTGGAAAGTCATCCTCCACCTTAGCATGGGGGCATGCTCTGTAAAGAGTGACTTTTGTATGGTATATTCACTGCTGTATCCCCAACATATGGTAGCCCTTGAATAAATCTTTGATCACATAGTGAAACACTGGATGGTTGCTGGAAAGGAGTCCTGGAGATTTTGAACCTCCCAGGATAGATTAGTGCAAGAGAGTTGAGGCAGGGAAGCCAATTAGAAAGTGATGGTGATAATCTGATAGAGCCTGAGTTAGTGCAGTTATAGTAGGAATTAGTACATTTTTAGAACCAGAAATGTTTGTTTCTGCTATTTTAACTTTCTGAGTTTACAGCAAAGCCCCAGCTTATAGTTTAACTAGAGTCCCTGCTGAGTTGAAATCATAGAAGCAGGTTGTGAGCCGAAAGGGCCTGGGACTTTCTTTGGAGGTATTAATTGGAATGCAGCCTCGGGACTTGGGCTATGCTACAATACTGCAACCCAAACAAAATAAAACCTGACCAAACCAGCAAACCCAGATCGGAGTTCAAGTTACTTTAACAGGCTCTTGGGAAACACAAACTGCAGTTGTATTATGTATGCAAAATTCGCTCTTTGACCTTATTGTAAGGAAAATTACTGGAGTACACACAGTCTTTGGCCAGCTTTCCAGTGTGTTGGACAAGTTAACGGCTATGCAATTATGCAATATTTTTCTTAAATTTTAATTTTAAAATATGCTTGAAAAATACATGCTGACCCAACAAGAACAGAGAATATCGATGAAAAGAATACGTTCTCTGTGCACCTAAGAGAAGCCAACACCCAGGCAACCTCGTGTGGCCCGAGGCTTTGAGATTTTAGGAAGTTGCTGGCAGATGAACTTTGTTGAAATTGAAAGTTAAGGACAGCATTCTGTCCTCCCTCTAGATTTGACTTTTGTGGTTTATGTATAAGCTGGGGCAGACCTCAGAGTGTGACCTAGACTCAGGTTATGTGCCTCTGACATCTGGTGAAAGGCCAGACTCCATCCAGGGTTATGAAGAGTTGAGTGAGGAACCTAGCCCAGAACAGCCAGGGGTTCCTAGGAGAGTTTTAGTGATTCTTGCTGATCTGGAAATAATGTAAAAACAACAGAAGAGCTTTTTGTGGTATTTTCGTGTGTTTTCTATTGGTTTGGGGAAGAATCCAACATTAAAGTAACTTAAAAATAATAAATATTTAAAAAGACATAACGTGCCCTACCCTTTTCACCCATCCCTACCAGAAAATAAACTATCATGATGAAAACAGCAAGAATGGGAAGGGAAAGCAGAGACAATAGGTGACAGTCGTATGCTAGGATGGGACTGAATGTGACTCAGACGGCTAAAGTCTGGTGTTAATACAGAAAGTGCTGGAGGAGGTGTGAGGAAAAGCCATGAGGGAATCTTCCCCTTGAGAGGCCCAGGACTCTTTGAGGCGTGAGTTCCTCATTTCCTGAGGCCTCTCAAGATAAAAATTCCAGGCTGGAGACAGCGGTACTTTTGAGGGTCTACTAGTTTGGTTTCTAGCTCAAATGCTAGAGAAGCCAATTCATTGAAATTCCATTTGCCTAGTGATCTATCTACCAAATTGACTGATTTTTTTCTAAAGAAAAAAACCTTAATTATTTGCAAATTTGATAGCAATTCATATGCACGGGATAGTTTTCACATGAGCTTTGCAAAGTTGTTGGATGTAAATTGACTGGAAAGCACTTTTTTTTTTCCCCCGGCTCCAGCTCTCTGAAGATTCAGTTACAAGTTGCTGAGGCTGGAAAAACAGGCATCCCTGCTGAGGGATAGGGAAGGGGGAGTCGGTATGCTCATCTTCACATACTGGACAGGCGAGAGACACTGGTGGGCAGAGAAGGGAGGATGCTGAGGAAGAGAAGGAAGGAATGGGTGTCAGAGGTGATAGATGCTGGAGGACAGAAAAGGTCAAGGACAAGGGGCAGGGAAAGATTTGAAGGCTCTAGAATGTCTTTCAGGGCTGCTGAGGCTCTGCCAGTTCTTCTGATATCAATCATCACAGACCTTCTACTTTCTTAATAGAAACAGATTTGGTTAGCTGGGCAACTTGAGTGAAATGGTTCTTCCAAACTTTGGCTTTAAGTGTATCCGTCTTTAGCAGATTGGCTAACTTCCCCAAATCCGAGCCTCGCTGAGCTGCTGTAGCAACACCTTTAAGGTGTGGCTGAAAGGGAAGTCTTCGTAGAGGAAGCTGTCGGCAGGACTAGAATGATGGGGGTCTGAGAGAGGAGGACACGTCTCAGTAAAGCCCCAAAAGTTGCTTCAATGCATTGGGCTTGGAAAGAGAGGCCAACTTGTTTAGGTTTTCCCAAGACTTCCCTGGTTTTAGTACTGAAAGCCTCAAACCTCAGGCAAACCGAGATGATTGGCTGGTCTTAAGAGGGAAAAAGATACAGAAAGGAGGTGGTGAGTGGGGAGAGATGATGCCGTAACCATCTCTTCAGGGATGGTCTTCTCGCTGGTACAATTCATGGGGCCTACAGGGAAGATCAAAGGATACCTGGGGACAATTGCACAGATCTGAGCAGCCCAGCAACCCAACACCAGGAAGGGCCTAGGTTTGTTCCAGATATCTTGGTTAGACACTATATATATATGCATGTACTTTGCTAAATGTGCTTTTTTTCTCTTTCTCTTTTCTTCAGGGAGGCAGGACACAGTGCGTGAGAGAAGTCTGTCCCATTCTCTCCTGTCCTCAGCACCTTAGCCACATTCCCCCAGGACAGTGCTGCCCCAAATGTTTGGGTGAGTGACCATTTTCAGGTTGAAGAACAATGTGATTTTTTCTCGGAATTTCTGCTGAGTCGTCATCCACTTTGTTATCTTGAGGTTCTCACGTTGTACTGTTTCGTGGCTTCTTAGAGACAATGCCTTCTTCTGATTTCCTGAATGTGAGGTGTGTACAGGGTTTGTCTCTCTGCTGGGCCTCCACAGAGCTTTCTTTTCTCATGTCTTCCCACGTATCTGTAAACCCAGTGCACCAGACAACCTGGGGTAAGAGCCCCTTGTGGGGAGAACGGTATTGAAGAAACCATGTTTAAGTGGACACACGATGATTCGTAGGATTACATTTTTGTGGGGAGAACAGTATTGGGAAACTCTCTTTAACCAGGCAGCTGACACTTAGTAGAAATGGATTTTAAAGGCATGTGAAGTCAACACATGGAGGAATATAGTGTTACTTTTAGAGGCAAAAACAAGCAGGAGGATAACATGCCAAAAATGAGAGGTTTGGAAGGGAATCATGAATAAAAGTCAGTAAAAAAGGAGGATTAGCTATTTCTTATTGAACAATTACTATGTAGTAGGCACCATGTGAAAACACCATATATGCTTTTTCTCATTTAATTTTCTCAAGAGGCTGTGGCATACAGGTGCTAATTAAGTACAGAATTCTGATGTGTAATATAGGTGCCATTATTAGTTTTATTGTACTGAGAAGGAAGTAGATTCCTAGAAGGTAGCACAGCTAGTGAGCTGGGGAGCTGACAGCTAAACATGACTCTCTGTGATTCCTGGGCCCATGCTTTATAACCTGCTGCCGCTCAGCTTCCCTGGTGACATGAGAGCAGCACACATGTTACCAGCTGAAAGGAGACAACCCACGATGGAGGGTCTCTAGAGCATGAGATTCTTTGGCTTTTGTTGGTTATCCATATGTCAGCTTCTTCCATGTGATCCTTAGGTCCTTGAGTTTGTTGAGGTCAGACTCTTCAAGATTCGAATAAAAGTGGCTTGACCCATCACATGAATATAATACAATATCCAGCATCCCCACCAGAATCTCCAGGGATCTTTGATGGGGGTGTGAGGTGGGGGGGCCACTTATATTTTCTCTAGTCACCACTGGCTTTGTGTTTCTGCTTCTGCTGCTTTCTCTCTGTTTGTTCCTTTCCTTTTCCTCTTCTTCATCCCCCCTTTTTCTTCTACAACATCATTTCATCCTTTCAGGAATACCCCTTTTCGCATTCTATGGTGCTATTGAGTCAAAGCTTGTGTAGCACATTTCACTTGAAGGTTTACAGTCAATGAGGGTGAAGACAAAATGAAATATTAAGCTCCCTTTGTTCTTAAAAGATCCTAGCTATTTTGCCTTTAGGAGAATTTCACTGTTTGTCTCTTTTGTTTGGGCTCCAGCCTCCTACCCTTTCTGTCCCCACTCTTTCCTTGAATCCTCTCTTTTCTTTCATAGCTTGCTTTCCCCGGTTCCAAAACATATGTTGATTTGTTTTTCTCATCCCCAGCTTATCATAGCCATACCCTGAAGTCTGTCTTTCTACAACCAAATTGGCAAATACAGATATCTTGTTAAACTAAGGCAACTTTCTCCTCTTTGAGGGAATCTGCCGCTAACTTTTCATCTAACAATGTTTGCCTTCCTGCTGTGTGTACATACGTGTGCGCGCGCACACACACACCTATTTTTAAAGTAAATACGAAGGTATTATAAGGACGAAGGAGAATTGTTTAGACACAGCTGACTAAAGGCATTTCCACTGTTGCGTGTGCTCCGAGGGTTGCCAGCGTGTGCTTGTGCCCCTGGGATAGAATTGGCCAATCCACTGTCGTTGAAATCCTCATGCTGAGGGTCACGGTGGAAGCAGCGTCCCGTCTAAGGGGGAAAGTCATCACAGAGGAGGTGTCGTTCGGGGCCGGGCCTTGAAGATAAGTAGGCTTGATTAATGCTTTGAAGCTGGTATCGTGGATACGCTGAGTCAGGTCAGAGGTTTCTCAGATGAACAATGGCTGTTGTATTGAATGCAGATTGTTTTGTCCTTTTGTGGTCATAAGGCAGACTGCAAAAGGAACAGCAAGTCTTAGGAAACACGAAAATCATAATCCTCCCAAATGAACCCTTTTATAGTTGGGCTAAGCCCCAGCAGAATAATGTAGAAATGGCTTAAATTAGGCTGTGCACGGAGTCTCTGAACCGTTCTTTTGAATGTTTTATCTTATTTTGAGCCCTGATGACTTTGGGATTAAGGTAAGATTGTATGTTCTTTGAAAATAAGAAGAAACATATCCACACAACAGAAGACAGAAAGGAAAAAAAAAAGGAAACACGGGGGTGCTTTACTAGATGCTAAAATCTTAGACTAATTAGACTTTTGGCTTGTTGGACACTGATTTGCTGTTCAGTTCTCCCTTGAGCAAGATTCATTCACGCAACATACCTCTTCCTTTTGTATGACAACACTCTTTCCCTCTCTTTTCTCGTTTTCAGTGATAGCCTCATCAGAGGTTTGTGTGCACAGAGTACCCAGTGCACCTCTTATTTTTATTTTTTGGCTGTGCTTTGAGGCATGTGGGATCTTAGTTCCCCAACCAGGGATCAAACCTGTGCCCCCCACAGTGGAAGCATGGAGCCTTAACCACTGGATCACCAGGGAAGTCCCCCAATGTACCTCTTAGGGTGAAACAGTCCAGGATCATATTTGAATTATACCACCTCTGATCATGATAACACTTACCATCTGCCACCTATTGGGGATGTTTAATGAGTACCAGGCTCCACGCTGAGAGCTTTACACCAATATTTTTAGGTAAAATTTAGATCTTCCAGAGGGATAATTCAAGCCATTGGTCACATTTCTTCAGGCGGAGAAACTCGTTGAAGAGTCTCTTTGTTCAGCAGTCTACTGATGTATCAATCCACCAGTCCAACCATCTATAAAAGATAGGGAAAAGGCAAACCAGGATATCACAATTTGAAAAAAAAATAATTGAAGCAGAGCTATTTTTAATTCTTAAAGGACAGAAATCTGTCTCTGTTGGAATAATATAGATGACAGTGCTTAAAGTAGTGAAAGATAATGTTACCATCATTTTTGTAGTAAATAAAAAAAAATTCTGCTTAGGGATGTTTCATATTCTAGAATGTCCTAACTTCAAGGTGTGATGTGACAGAGGTGATTTGATGGGGTGGGTGGCCTGCACACAGCTTTCTGATGCTTCAAGGTCTCAGAACCCTTGGGAGTTCCCTAGAGGAAAATGTAGAGAAATGATGAATTTTGTATTTTGCAGGTAATCCTCTAATTTAGTCTGTAAGTTATTACAAACTTCAAGAGACTCAGGACCTGGGTATACAAGAATGCCTGTTTCATTGGGATATTGCTACTTGCTAGGTGCAAATACAATCATTATGTTAAACTTTGTCTAACCGTGAAAGAGTTTTTGATTGTATACTTTAGCATCAGCATTGCAGTTGGAGATGGTAATGTGTTATTGGGAGGAGGCATTATTGATACCATTTTACGATGAGTGAACTAAGTGAGGCGTGGAGAAATCAAGCTCAAGGTCACCAGGGAGTCCACATGTGGGACCCAAATTATAACCCACAGCCATCTTTTGAGGCAAGTTTGCTTCTTGTAGGGAGAACCAAACTGATGATTTAATTCTGCATCTATACTGTATCCCAGCCTTGAGGTTGACCCTTAATGGGAAGATAGTATTTTTCTTGACATCTACTAACAGTAATTCCAACAATTCTATTTCCGAGAATAGCATTTAGTATGTGTTTATAGGTATTTCAGCATTTCATTGGGCCTCCTAATAAATAGAGATTGCTTTTAATCTTTTTACAGGAAGAGTGTGGGTATAAATCTGATGAGTGATGATTAATCTCTGACTTCTCAACTTAGTCCTTAATTGAAATAACATTTCAGGGATGTTTTTATGTGCTCCAGGGAGTAGAAACTCAAATACTGAAAGAAAGGAGGAAATTGGATTGTACTCTTTATTTGGGGTTGCTTTTTTGACCCTTTGGGTCAGCAATCAAATCCTTACATCAGGGAAAACCAAGGTAATTCTACAAGCAGTGTGATGCCAGTGGAAGGTTGGACCCTGGCGTGTGGAGTTGGATCCTGCCTCTATGTGCTCTTTGAGCTAGCATCACCCTTTATGCCAATGGACTTATCATTTCTTCATCTGAGATGCTATCTCATTAGTTTTTTTGTTCATCCTAGTCCTTCTTGAGATATCTTGACTTCTCCTACATTTTCCCTGCCAATACCCACCTTCTGGATACTTTTACTTATTCTTTAAGGTACAGCTCAGGCATTACATCCTCCAGGAAGTCTTCTTTGTCCTCCCTGTCCTCGCAGTTCCCAGATTGACTTCTCTCCAGAACTGACCATCTTGTTGTATTGAAATCATCTTTTGTGGGTTTATTTCCCTAGTAGACTGAGCTCCATCAGGACAAGATGTCTTAGTCATCCATCTTCACTGTGATGAACTCATAATAAAGATTTGTTGAACTTAAAGGATTCAGTGTGGAATCAAAGTCCATTTAGCAAAAACTCTTCTAAAGTCATGACTCCTGGGATCCCCTGGGAACATCTGACCCAAGGCTCTGTTTTTGTGCACCAGAACAGCTGGTCTGGTGAGAATCTTTACCAGTCCTGTGATGTAATTGCTGATGACAAAGTGGGACATCCCTGGCTTCTGTCTTGCTAACTCTATGCCGTTGCTTCCCTCCAGGTCAGAGGAAAGTGTTTGACCTCCCATTTGGAAGCTGCCTCTTTCGCAGTGATGTTTATGACAATGGATCCTCTTTTCTCTATGATAACTGCACTGCATGTACCTGCAGGGTAAGGTGGTTCTGAGGGGCTGTGATCCAACACAGACAGCATTTTGATTTCTAGTGTTAGCATTATAGCCAAACGTGATAATGTGTTATTTACAGAAGGAGGCATTAATTATGCCACTTTACGAGTAAAATCATACTTCAAGGTCGCAAGGAAGTTCAAACATAGGAACCATATTACGACTCACTGTCATTTTCCCAGGACCAGTAAGTTAGCACCTGGTGATGAGAATTAAACGCTGAGGGGCTGTCCTTCCTGAAGGACTTTCTAAAAATCAGACAGAAGCACGTGGCAATGTTCTCTGGCTCTAGTTATTCAATATGAATTCTCTGACACACCTGGCAATAAAAATGGGTTTAGTCACATTCAAGAGAAAAGAAAGGGATGGGTTCATAGTTTATCACCAAGATAAACCTGGTAGTTTGGGAAGAGAGTATTTGTGTGTTGTTCATCGTACCATTTCTTACTTGAGTCCTTGCTGACTCTTCTCAAAAGGCAATCACAAGTCTAGCGACTGGTGAAGAAGGAATTCCACAGCTCCAGCAATTTAAAGGAACACACATCACACACTCCTAGACTATGTTTATGCGGTGATTTATTTCTGAAACCGAGAAGAGAATCATTTATACAGAAGACTTTAGGATCATTTGTTAGTGAGTTAACCCAAACATCTGTGTGACACGAGTTTAGAATAATACATTTTGGTGGTGATAGTTGTTGTTTTGTTTTTAATAGCCAGAGGGCTAGAGAGGGAAAGAGGAGCTTTTCTCAATGTCAGCTATGAGTCAGTAGCTGGGATTAGAGTTCAGAAGTTCCAGATTACTTGAGGCATGCCTTGTTAAGTAGCATACACTCCTTCAGGGAGGTGGCCGAGTAAGGTCTGAACTGTCTGTTCCCTGGCACTGAACAGTGAGTAATTCTGAAGCCCAGGAATACCTTCCTGAGGCTCCCTCCTGTCTTCCATGGTTTGTATTATCCTGTGCTAAACATATAGCCACTCCTTCTGTTTGCCTTGGCCTCCATCCTCAGGACTTTTCTTTCTCTCCATGAATTTCACAGGTTATAGCTTCCTCTTGGGGATACTGAGCCTTTGATGAAACACATCACATTCCCAATTCTCTTGATTGTGGGAAAGCCAGACATCCCAAGAATGGAAATTAGTTATGCTTGCAATGTTTTGGGTCTCATTCTTTAAGAGATTCTTTAAGAGATGATTAGGCAATATGTCCCAGTACTCAAAAGAAGTGTAATTAATACCGTTCCTTCAAGATGTTTTTATCAGAGTATGAGTTCATGGTCATTTTTGGGAAACTGGATGCTTGAAGAATCAGGCTGCAATCATTTGGGATGATCAGTATTGTTTTTTATCTGTTTAGAGCTTCCCTCTCCAGCATCCTGATGCAATACCATGGCAGGTACAGGAAATAGTTCTCTGAACACAGTATGGTTTCACGTCTCCATGCCTTCAAATTTGATGGTTCTTCTGCCTGCAGTGTCCTCATCTTCTTTAAATTTGATTAGCAAACTCCTCTTCATCCACAATAGCCTATCTCAGGTGTCACCTCCTCTAGTGAGGCTTTCCTGACCCACCTAGGTAGGTAATTGTTCCATCTTCTCTGCTATCTCTACACCTTTACTAGTTCTGTTTACCACATTATATTGTAGTCTTTGTTCAGCTGGTTATCTCTCCTATTTGTGGGATAAGTTCCTTGAAGACAGAAGCACATCCATCTATCTCTGTATTCTCATTGGTTAACCCAGTGCCAGGCAATGATCTCATGGGTACTGTGTGTATGTGTGTGTGGGGCTGCGGGTATGGGTGTATATTTAATGAAAGTTGGGAAATCTATCATGAAGTATGTATTATTTGAGAGCTAGTGAGTGCCCTTGTTTTTCAAACTTGAAATCAAGACATGCAGTTTGACAAAGGATCTTTTTCCAATTTATGAGTTAACTTAAATAATTTCTATGTGCCAGGCACTGTGCCAAGTACTTTCTATATTTCATTTAAACTGCACAATAAACCTGAGAAGTAGGTATGATCATCTCCATTTTGAAGATGAGGAATCTGTGGCTCAAGGAAATAGATGGATTTGCACAAGATAACACACAATAAATGAACTGGCATTCTACCTTGTTCAACTCTGCATCCTATTCTCTATATGATGCGGTTAGAACCTTATAAATAAAGAATAACAAATGCCTTTTTTTGAAGGATCATCTCATTGTCATATTAATCTTGGTGGGTGAGTTAGTGGGAGTATAGTAGATGGTACCAGAAGTGCCTCTTGACATCATAGAATTAATGTAGAAGCTAAAGAAGTTACATCTGTCGACTTACACAACCTATTTGTATGCAATGCTCAGAAGTGAGTCCTTTCTTGAAGGTTGCTACTAGGGTCCATGTCTTGGAGAGGGGTTTAGTCTCTCATTTCCCGGCTGTTGGCTCACATTAACTTGACACTTTGAGATCATTGCTGAACTACCCTGGGACACTTCTTCTCCGCCATCCTTTCTTCTGCTAAGTTACATAAATGTTTTGCTCTTACAGTCATTCCACTTGACAGTCCGCTCCAGAAATCGCAGCTTGTTGGCTGGGGAACTGGAGAAATTTACTTTTCTCAAGCTGCTCTGAACTTTTCTTCCACGTGTTGTTGAATGAATAAGTAGGCACAATTTACTTGGCTATTTTGTTCATGGAATGCTACTTCTTTAGAGATCAAGCCATGTCCCTTTACTTTACAGATATAAACTTGTCACCCTCAGAGTTTAAGTGGCCACATTTAAGGTCACATCGTTGATGGAAGAGCCCTAGAACCCAGGCCCAGCTTTGGAATTGCTCGTTTGGTTCCTTTGTGAACACAGAACACACTAAGGAATTCCATCTTGACGTGGAGCATGAACTCTAAATTTTTACTCTTTGATCAAAGATATGCTACCTCTACGCTGAACTCCTAGCAGTGTCATAAAACCATGGAGGAGACCCGAGGGAGCACTGTTAATGAAGGTTGCAAAAGAGGAAAAGGGCAGGAAGAAAGTTGGAAGCTGATTGGCCCACAGCGAGCTGGGCCTTCTTGCCACACACTGACTGGCTGGAGCAGAATCACCAGTCTCTTGAGCATTAAATGATAAACCCTTGGAAGGTGGGGAGCATGTGTCACACTGCTCATAGCTCCTTCTTCTTCTGGTCCAGATACTTAGTCAGCAAATAACATTTTGAAGTGAATGAAAGATTTATTACAACAAATTAAAATATGGTATCTTCAGCGTATGTTTTAAAGCAGTTAGTTGTGGATTGTTAAAGGAAGGCCAGGTAGGCTGTTTGGTAGAGGTGGAGGTCATTTTTAATTTCCAGTTTGCCTTTGGGCCCCCAGGCCTCTACCGTAGTGTGTAAGAAGAAGTGCTCTCATCCCAGTGGCTGCGACAAAGGCGAGGAGGCCTGTTGTGAGGAGTGTCTCCTCCGAGTCCCCCCGGAAGACATCAAAGTGTGCAAGTTTGGAAACAAGATTTTCCGGGTATGTCACGAGCCCAGCTCATGGGAACTGCTGTACGATACTAAATTGTAAAAAAACTGCTGACAAAATGCAGATTGCAGTATTCCATATTGTATATACATGGCTGTGTGAATAAATGTACTTATTTATATTACAATATTATATATACGTATATATTTAGAATCAAGGACACATGGGGCAGAGAAGCAACTGTTTGAAAATGTGTTTTTCTTTGGCTATACTTTTGCTTTATAAAATCCTTTAAACCTGTAAAACATTGCCTTTGCCAAATGCGGGGGCCAGTGGTTGGGGTTGAGCTGAGGATGCCCCCTGATGGTACCTTGATGGGTGCCCGGATGCACGGGGGCATCGGCAACAGTCAGAGATGCTTGCTGCTCCTTGCCAAGATCCTGATTCTTTTAGAACTTTTCCACTAAGTTACTTTTTCAAAGAGAAATTTTCTCATTTGGAAGATGTTTGGGTGAGGATGTTCACAGGGTATGTGGCCAGCAGAGCAGGTGAGCAAAGGTGAGAGAGCTCTGCCCCAGCCAAACTAGAAGGGCTGTCCTTGCTCATCTCAGGTGTGTTTTACATTGGCCTGATGGCCCAGGTGGGAAGTTGTGCAGCGACCATTTAAACATCTGGATGAAGATTGTGGGCTTTGTTCAAAGTGCTGCCTATCTAGTCTATTTTCCCCAGGGATGGAGGGAGTCTCTCTGTATCTGAAGGTGTCATCTCAGGATCCCCATAAGAATTGAGACCCTCAGAATCAAGTCAGTTACGGAGATGCCTCTGTTGCACTTAGTTAGACTTCCTGTTACAGAGTTGGAGGGAGAGTGTTGATTCTTATGGCATCTGTAAGAAGCCCTGATATGTTATGTCTAAGGGAAGGGCATCGTGTGTGTGCGCGTGTAGTGGTTATACCATGCTTCCAGAGCCACTCACGTGTCCTCTTTACACAAAGCCACCCTCTGTCTCCAGAGCATCCAGACACAGTAGGCCCACTCTGATGACAGTTTTGTGTGCAAAGTGCTTGCCTCGCAGAAAGGTTCCTTCATGTAAGCAGATGAGGCCTGAAGTAGTTTACGGAGTCCTAGAAATATGCACTCAGAGAATTTGCAATAGTCAGATGCCCTTTGAGACAGATTTAGTCAGAGAAATAAAAGGCACTAGAGAGTCAGTAGTCCTTAAAATACTTCCAAATAATGAGAAGGAAGAGAAAGAGAAAGAGTCGACATCAAAGATCTGGGCTAATTTTTCTGTTTTTAATAAAATTTGCTTTTTCGATCCATAAACCCAGAGAGGAATCCTTGCTTTGTTTTCAGGCCTAACTCTGTTGCCTGTAATCTCTTTCCTTACAAGCAAGGGTGCACATTCTGGCATATTCTCCAGAGGTACAGGGTTTTTGTGGCTGGGCATTTGGCAATCGCAGATTATAAATCCAATGAGTCAAAGAAATTCCTCGAACAATCCTTTCTGGGCTAGAAATTGTGTCCCAAAGTGCTACCCAGCTTTTTGGGAGGAGAGCATCAGACAAGCAGAAACATGGGACGAATAGCTCTTGATGTTTTCTGTCTGGGCTCCACATTTTCAGATGGCCTGCTGGTCGGGTGTCTGCCTGGCACTGGCAGTCATATGAATTAGCCTCTGTTCTTTGCACGTTCGTGCCCCGTGTGAGCCAGAGCCATGTCACATCTGGGAATAAACTAACCACCTCCGGACATCTCAATTAACTGCTGGCATCTGGGATGGCTCAAACATTTTAGTCCTATCAAATGGAAAAGTTAGACCCTTGTTGTTGAATCATGTATGAAAACTCCTGTTTGTCTCCCAGGATGAAGCTAAGTAAACAATGCAGGAGGAGCAAGATGTAAATATGACTTGGTTAGATGTACAAGAATTCTTTGTATATCCTGGAGGGGAAATGTACACCCCCCCCCCCCCAAATCTAATCTTTCTATCAAATCGGTTAGGTGTAGATAAACACCTCAGAGTAACTTAGTCTAATGATGGCATCCATCACTCAGGGTAAGAAATGCTTTCCTTGACAAACAAATCCCAGCCTGTTGGATTAGCTCCCATCAGCCTCCAGCTGATAGCAGAATACTGTGCTCTCTCCTGTAGGATGGAGAGATGTGGTCCTCTGTCAACTGCACCATCTGTGCTTGTGTGAAAGGCAAGACAGACTGTCGCAAGAAGCAGTGCATTCCCATCAGCAGCTGCCCTCAGGTATGTCTGCAGGTTGACTTTCTCTTTACCTGAGCATCTTGAGAACCATCCTGTGTGTTTCATGGTCACCTACCATCTTCTGAACACAAAATGCAGAGCCTGCAAAACTCCCAAGTTCCCAAATAGTCACGCGTCCCTTGCAAAGCTTGCTCCTTTACTTTTGCGGTTCCCACCCAGATTCTAGCCGAGTGGGACAATAGCTCTTACCTTGCTCTATTTCTTATGGACCTCTTCCAGTTCTTTGTTTTTATGTCTCCAACTCCTGTTTGCTCTGTTTCCTTGTTTTGTTTTGTTTTTTTGCTGGGTTTTCTGTTGAACATCATAACCGTCCTTTGCATTTTCCTCCTTTCTTTCTCTCTCTTCTCAAATCAGTTTTCTTCCCATTAGCCATTCAAAGGAATATGTGGTTGTTTATTAATGAATTTCCCAAGGGGTTTCACCTGCCCAGCAGTACCCTCCAGCCCCTTTACTGAAGTTTTCCCTCTCTAACCCTGGCCTCTGCTGTAGCCCCAAATGGAAATGGCGTCCTTATGGAAATATCTCTTTTCAGAAACCCACAGTTCCAGCGCCCTGCATAAAGCAACCATTATCTTCCAAAGCATGAGCTTCATTGAATTCACCTCAGCAACTTGAAACCTTTCAGGGTTTTATGCGTTTTGGGAAAATGTCAAGCCTATTCAATACCTTCCAGTGAATGAAAAAATACATCCATATATTCAGGACATGTCTTCCTTTCTCTGTTAGAGACAGCTTTTAATTTTATTCACATCTGTTATTATTATAAACAAAAAGTTGCTGTTTTTACTTGAGTGCCAAATGAGGCACAAAAAAACAACAGCTGTTGCTATTGCACAACTGAATAAAGGGGGGAGGAAAAAAAGAAAAAAAGAAACCCTAATTAGTCTTGCTTTAAAATTCCTCAGACATTAAACTGAAAACCTCCCATAAAAGGACAGAGAAAAAAAAAGCAACCCAGGAGATACAATAAGGAGAGTTGAGCATGGTCTGCTTATAAATATTCATTGGGAAAAATGGGATCACATCATTTCTGCCTGTCCTCCAGGAACCCTCACTGCTAATGAACTCTTGCAGCACATGTTAGCAATAATGGGCTTCCTTATTCTACAAGACAAAAACAGAAGGCTGTGCCAACCTGGTGGCTCAAGTAACCAGCCTCCGCAGGCCGTGGTGGAGTTTCCAGCTTCATTTCAGTCCTGCCACTTGCAGCGGGCATCATGGTTTTCATTGTCCTCCTGCCGTGAGGAGGTCAGCGCTCTTTCTGTCACCAACATCTTGTTAGTGTCTCTTCTTTGTGGACCAGATTTGGGCCAGGAGCATCCGTCCCTCCAGGCGCAGCTCTGTCCCCACCCCACCCCCTCCTCTTCCTGTCAGAGCCCATCAGGCAGTGCCCAGCTCCTGCCTCAGGGCCTACCTTTCTGTTTCTAGGCATTTTTCCAACCATTCCACTGGTTCAAACTTTCCCTCCTCAGAGGCCAGCACAAGCACTTTGGAAGATAACTTATTCTACCCTGAAAATCCTGTTAAATACTTGCTTCCTCTCCCCAGCATTGCCTGGGGAAATTAAAAAAAATTTTTTTTGAAGAAGAAGCAGACTGTATTCCTGCTGTATGCTTCCTGGCTACTACACATCTTTTTTTTGAGAAGTATGCATGCCTTGTTGAAAAAGGATTTCGTGGTTGGATTCCCTCCCTGACAATCCTCCTGGGCAAAGGAGTGCCTTTTTTGAGAAGGACTGAGGGTTCCACTGGGCACAGAGTTGCTATGACACTGTCATCTCATCGTTGTTAATATGTACTGAGACTTTATAGTCACAGGCCAACCTCGTCTGATGTTGAGATCACCCCTCTGAGGTGGGCACTGTTACTAGACCCTTCTTACCAATGATGTCACAGTGGGTCCAGAGTTTCACAGCGAGGTACACATAACTCAGGAGCGCAGGCTTCATAGCTTGTACTTGATTTATTCTCTGCCTCATTTAGTGATATGGCTAGCCACACTCACTTCCTGAAGAAGGGAGTTGGCTATTTCTGTTGAGGTGCAGATGTAGGTAGGGAATCCTATAGTCACCCTTTGTTGGGGCCTTGGTGAATACAGCTCTGCTCCATTTGGATAGAGCACCTCATGCCACGCCCCTGGGGCCATGATTCCATCGGCCTGAGCCAACCTCCTTTGGCTTTGTCCTTTACTGCTTTCAGTCATGAGAAGCCAAAGGAGATCTCTGTGCCAAATAGAAACAGATAACAGAGCTCTTAGCGATAAACAGATAACATTTTATCTTAGCGATAAAAATGTCATGGGGGCACAGTTACTGGCATCTTTTTTTTTTTTTTTTTTTTGGTTAGTATGTTTTTTTTTTTAAGTAACTAAATCTATTCTTGATGCAACTGACAGGTAGTGAACCAGTGTTTGGCCTTGGCACAGGTCTTGGACCACCTCTCTGTGGTCTATTTCCTTAGTTTCCTATAAAGAGGGGAAAGGGGCATCTGTATTTAGAGGGTTGTTGTGAAGCATAAATGAGATAAGTAAGAAGAACACGTAACATACTTTCTACTGTGTAGCAGATACCCAGTAAATGTTGAGTTCTCATAAAGATTAAGATGAGACCTCTCTCATCTTAAAAATCTGGAGTGGAAAGGTGGTCTATAGGGTCACACAAAATTAGGTTTGATTTTGGGTTCTACTACCCTTGTGTTGCATGACATCAATTTCTTCATCTGTAAGAAGGAAAATGCTTAGCTCATAAAGTCCTTGTGCATCTCAATAACAAGAATTATAACATAATATTCATCAAACCCTAGTATGTTCTAAATAGTAACTTATTAAATCCTTATGATTAATCTGATGTTCGGTAGCCTAAGGGAAATACCTAGTAGAATGTTTGTTTCATAGCATGTGCTTCCTAAATGTTAATCTTCTTCCACATTCTTTTTCCCTGTGATTCCATTGAGTCAGAGATAAAACAGTGCCATCCTCTGATAAGGGTCCTGAGAACATGCCTCTTCATTTAAGTGTCAAGCATTAGGAAAAAATTGAAAGAAATGCAGTAGAGATTACACTGTATTTCCAGAAAGGTAATGGAAAATTACTCAACATTTCAAAACCCTCAGCCTCATTGGCTTTGACTGCATAATAGTGACTTAACAGGGACAGCACACCACTTTCTGGAAGAAGAAATGAGACTGAATTTGATTTGTAGCACAGATATTTTGTTCATATGAATAGGCCCAAGCTTGGGTTACTGTTTATTTTTGGGCCCTTCCCATAAGCAAAGATGGAACGAAAGCCTTGCATGGATTGATAGGATGACAACCAATTCCTTTTTCTATGTGTGTGCACTTGATCTCTAGAGGGCTAGATTTGGGTATCAGTGAAAAGGTGGAATCCAGACTGTCTCCATCTTCCCTCCATGTGAGAAAAATCACACCAGAGAGGCCTTTAGATATTATATTTCTTGGAGGATAAAAACAGGAAAGCTTTCTGAATGACTTTGCCTGACCGTAGAACCTGATACTTGAAACTTTATTTTCACCACCATCATCACCATCTGGGCATTGAGTTCAAATACAGCTTGGACTGATTTCATTGGTTTATCTGGTATTAGATTTAAAAAAGAGTTTTGTCCTCAGCAGACCCCATTTCTTAACACTGAACTCTTATTTGTTTTTCTCTTGACTAGGGTAAAATTCTCAACAGGAAAGGATGCTGTCCTATTTGCACTGAAAGTAAGTTTATGGAAAATATGCTGTTAATATTTATTTTGCATTTTATAGTGCAATAAGAAAAACAGTGGGGTAAGTTTTCAGCCTATTTTATTTCTATAGGTATAGGATGGAATCATCTTATCTTTCTACAGTTTAATTCAATGGTAATCCTTGCACAGAAGCGCAATTGAGACAAATGTAGACGTTTCTGTCGGAATTTGTTGCTATGAGAAATTTAGAAGACAAATGGTTTGATGAAGTTTTAGGAAGAAGCAGATAACTTTATGTGCCTTTTAACTGCTAATGGCATTTACAGTCATTGCAGCTAAGATAATGATATCCAGTAAAACCAAACATTATGTATAATCTAGGAGAGATTCTCCTTCATCATTATGAAGCCAAACAGCTGCCCTTTGTCCTCCCTCACCCTACCCCCACCCCTTTGCCGTTTCACTTGGCCACGTCCCATGTTGCTGTTGGTAAAGAGAAAACAAGAGGTCATTAGATTGGCAATGGTCTGGCCATCCTGTTATTTTTAACTGAGTTCTTGAAGGTTCTCTCTAACATGGCTTATTCCGAAAGCCATCTGGGACTGTACTGCCCATCACACAGACAGCATAGCAACAGATTTAATGTCATCGCCACGTATAGACATGCCCAGATCTATTAGTAAACTGCTGTTTTAGTCCCCTCATATTCATACGGTTTCCAGATAGCCTTCTGAAGTATTTCATTGAAGGCGGAGTATTGATAATGTCACTGTCAAATTAGTATGATAAGCAGGATTAACCAAGCCATGGAATCTATTAGAAGGTATTTTATGAGCCATTCAGGCTTAGAGAAGTGGGCTTTGATGACAGTTGAAAGCAGCTTTCACATGGGAACAGGTTGTTTATTTCACTTGTCTGAAATCAGAGTTTATATTACAAAGAGTTATCCTGGCTTTTCTTTTTAGACAACGGATACATAGGTTCATTATGTATATTACCATATATACATGTATTGCTATATATATACATGCATACATATATATATATCTCACTATTTTTTAAGACCAAGAGATATTAGACACATATATTATACACTGGATGCAAGTGCTGTCTGAATTAATGAAAATTAAATTATAGATTTAGTAAAAGAATTTTTCTTTAAAGATATGGAAGTACATAAAATAACTCAAAGGAGGCCAACCAAGTGTGACTTAGTAGAGCCTGGGAATGATGCAGGAAGAACAATTAGCTATGATTAACACACCAGTTGATTTTAAAACATGTGTATAAGCTATTACATTTAATCATCTTCCCAGAGACTCTCTGAGGAAATTTTGTTTATGGATGGTTCGCAGGCTGCTTCCAGCTTAATTCCTTTTTGGATGAACAGAGTCGAGTCTAAATTGATGAAGTTTTCCTCTGTATCCATGTCGATGAAGATGTTTGCATTTCCCTAGAAAGTATCTCCCAGTTGAAGCAGAAACAGACTTCTAATGAACTCCTCAGATTTTCTAGCTGACCCTTTCAACTTGCATGAGCACAGATAGGTTTCATCTGCCCATCTCAGTGCTGTCAGGCAGGAACACTGCTTATCGGTTTAATAGAAACATATGGCCAGTCTTGTACAGAAACAGCCTAAATCTTGAATTACCTGACTTTATGTTACAAGAATCAAGAAGGGTGATTATTGATATCATTGAGAGGAAAGCTACATTTCATTATGAGTTTATCCACTCTGGGCTAGTCTTTCCAAATATAGAATACTGGTGGCTTATTAGAAAATAAAAAGGAAAGAAAAGAAGAAGGATGGGCATGACAAAACCAAACCAAGTTTGTAACTGCTCATATTAAATATTTATTGTACCTGTGTTGTACATTGTACTGTAAATATAAATGTTGTACATGTGAATGAGCCCATGACTCTGTCACTGAGAGAGGCAAGTTGACAGGGGAGAAGCCACCCAGCTGCAGGGGCACCAGGGAGATCACTGGCTCTGTGCACCTGCGTCTAGCAGGTCAGTGTGGGAAGAGCCCAGGCATGTGGTTCTTAGTCCAAATTGAGATGATATCATTCGATGGCAATGTCTCAATTTCCTTTAGTGTTCTTTCCATCTGTTTACTCTCTCTTGCTCTCCAGCAGTTCTTCCATCAATGCTGTAAAACACATTCTATTTGGAGAGGCTTATTTGTTCAGATTGAATTATGAGATGGGATGACTTCCAGTTTTTTTAAGCAATGCCCAGATTTTCATAGCACATTCAGGTAGCCTTATTCTGATGTCCTTTAGCTGCGGCCAAAAGACCTCCTATTTTGAAATCCCTTTGTCATTATATCCAGGATCCAGAACAAACCTTAGAGCTCATTTTTTCCTCGCATGTGAATTATGAAAGTTCTTCTGGTATATGTGCTCCTAGAGCAGACAAACGAAGGTTGAAGTGCAAACTAAGGCTAGTGTTTTCTAAAACCAGAAAAATGACCAATTTCTGTCTCATTCAAACAAGATCACACGTGCACATATATACCCTATTAGTTACTGCAGAGTTTTCAACCTCAGTATTATTGATCGTTAGGCCAGATAATTCTTTGCGGTGGGGGCTGTCCTGTGCATTGTGTGATATTTAGCAGTATCTCTGACCTCTACAAACTAGGTGCCAGTAGCAACCCAACAGTATCTCCAGACATCTCCAAATGTCCCCTGGGGAGCAACATCACCCCTGGTTGAGGAGCACTGCTACTCCAAACAGGGATAACAGCATAGGTGAATCCTGAAATAAATACCTATGGTACTAGTAACATTAACTTGACTCTTAACACAGTGATTAGGTAAAGTAGGAGGTTAAAGCGAGGTTGACCTTTGCTGATGTAAAAAATGACAGAGCAGGGGGACTTCCTGTGGTTACGACTCTGTGCTTCCACTGCAGGGGGCATGGGGTCGATCCCTGGTTGGGGAGCTAAGATCCCACACGCTGCATGGTGTGGCCAAAAAAAAAAAAAAAAAAATGACAGAGCAGAAGCCTCTGGATATTTTTTTGTTTTAGAAAATTATTTATTTATTTATTTATTTATTTATTTATTTATTTATTTATTAGCTGTGTTGAGTCTTCGTTGCTGTGGGCTTTCTCTAGTTGCAGTGGGCAGGGGCTACTTTTCCCTGCAGTGAGTGGGCTTATCATTGCAGTGGCTTCTCTTGTTGAGGAGCATGGGCTCTAGGCGTGCAGGCTTCAGTAGTTGCAGCATGCAGGCTCAATAGTTGAGGCTCATAGGCTCTAGAGCTCAGGCTCTATAGTTGTAGCACATGGGCTTAGTGGGATCTTCCTGGGCCAGGGCTCAAACCTGTGTCCCTTGCATTGGCATACAGATGCTTAACCTCTGTGCCACCAGAGAAGTCTGAAGCCTCTGGATTTAATTGAATGTGTTTCTGTATTTTCATTGCCTAGCCCTAGGAAAAATTATAAAGGCATAATTATATCTCATTTGATTCAAGTCACCATCTTTGCTTTAGTTGCTAGGAAGCTAGAAATCAATCTGTATCCCATCTCTAACAGCATGTGGCTTTTGAGTAATAAACTTTCCCCTGGCTTCATCTTGTATGTCTACTACCTTTATGTGTTTTGGATTATTTAGTATGTAAGCTACTTCCAATTCTTTTTTGGAAGGAGACAAGAATAAATACTTAGATACATATATATAAATACTTAGATACATATATATATATGCACGTGTGTGTGTGTGTGTGTGTGTGTGTGTGTGTGTGTGTACACACACAAATAAAAGGGACTGATTAGATAGCTTGAGATATAAAACTTACTTAGGTTATATGCAGTAGTTAAATGACTGTTGCATTATTTCCAACAGTGATATTGTTAACTGTTTCTAAAATCCCACAGAATTCTTGCTTTATTGACTGGTTTAATCTGTCTTGATAGTGTTTGGGGCTCTCTCAGACCTCTGAAAGGAATAGTGAAGGGAAGGCTCGAGGTGAACGTGTAGGACATTTTTATAGGCTTCTCTTTGCAAGTCACTAATAACAGTAACTTATGATTTTGTGAGTAATGAGCAATAATTGAAGAACGACATTGTTGTACTTCTCATAGTGCAGCAGTCTTTGTAGGGCTGGTCTGAAAGGCCAATGATGATTCTATCAAGAAAATGTCCTCTTAAAATCAGACCTAAAGGACGTATGAAAAGGATTACTGTCTTTTAATAACATGGGACATTCTCTCTTTCCAACTGAAAAGAATTAAATTTGGTTTGGATAATTTATTTAAAATAAAATATTTGAAGTGAGCTAAACAAACTTTATAAAGCTTTGGTGCAAACGCTGTTTCCTGCCAAAGTATGAGCTATAGCCTAGAGCGAGTCCTGCTTTCCCTTAACTGAGCTTGATGGGACCATGAGTTGGGTGCCAGGAAGGCCACTGTCTGTTGTGTGTATAGCACTTGGTTTGTGTGAAATGTTATCTTACTGTGTTTTGGCAGACAGTAGGTGGAATCTTGACCTAGCCACCCAACAGAGACCTGAATCAGATTAATTCTTTGCTGGCAGAATGTCTGTTTTCAGACATGGAAATAGTACTTAGTGGCAAAGTTTTCACTGATAAGAGAAGGAGGGGTATGTGTGTGTGTGTGTGTGTGTGTGTGTGTGTGTGTGTGAAGAGAGAGATAGAGAGAGGGAGGGAAAGAGAGACTGACTTTGATAAAGAATTTAATCTCTTAACCATCTACAAGACCAGAGGTAACCAAAGGCAGTCCAGACATGGATGCCCAATCTCCGGTCTCATAGATTCATTAAGCCGTGCGTGTAGCTACCTCAGTCCTCACCATCAGAATCCCAACCCCAAACGAAAGTTCACGATTACATAACAGAGGAGGGTAGGGTATACTGAGCACAGTTGTGCATTTAATTGAAATAACCCTAACTACATGTCCCACAAGTAACAGGAAATATCAGATTTCGGCAACTCAGGGTGCGAGGAGGCTCACAGGTGCCAGGTAACTTTTTAAAACCCCCAAGGGTTAGATTTCCGGCCGTGTGCAGCACTGGGGTGCCTGCTGTCCGCGAGCACCCCTGCCTGCTGCGTGCACCCACCATGGGCACGGTGGAAGTGCCCTGGCTTGAAGTCCCTGAGCATGCCTACAGCAGTCTCCACTTAAAGCGTAGTTGTAGGAGGGGAATGCAACAGCTTAATGAAACAGTGACCTTAGGGCCCATTTTATGAGAAACCTCCACTGACAGAGGTTCTGCAAATTAGTAATTCTGTATTTGAGCAAGGCTTCTGGCCTCTGAGACTGTAAGCAACTCCAGGTCCCTTAACGCCAAAAGTCTGTCCTTAAGTCAGGAAGCCGAGGAAATTTGAAACTGGAGCTCAAGATGCTTGTAGAATAAGAATTTGTCGTGTTGACTTTAGCCCTGCTGAGGAGGTGTTAAGCGAAGTGGCCACTGAAGTTTCTGCTCCAGCATCTGGAGGTGGGTTTTTCACCGCTTCTGAGCCCCAACCAGCAGACGGGGTGGCAAATAAAACCCACCTGTACCACACGTGGAGGCTGGGAAACCCCACACAGGCAGGAGGGGCATTGGAAGGGTGTGAGGAAATCGATTCGTTTTCTGTTTTGTATTTTGCTCTGTTCTAAGGGATACTGTTACCTTAAATGTTCTGGCTGTAAACTGATGCAAAGTTGGAGGAGCCTGACGTTATTAGGGATCCTCTTTTATCCACCACCTATTATCAGTTTCTTCAGGGTGTTAGTAAGTCACCATCATCATCACAGAACAATAACATCAGTAATTGTAATAGCAGCAGCAGCTAATATTTATTTAGCACCTGCTATGTGTGGGCTACCTTATTTGATCTTATTTGATCCTCACAGCCATTTTATGGTCAGGTAATGTTATTTGCTCTATTTTACAGCTGAGGGAACTAAGGCTCAGAGGTTAAGAATGATGCCCAAGGTAGGTGGTGGAGCCCAAATTCCTACAGGGAAGTCTGGCCCCAGGGCCTGGGCTGGAATTTCTACCACTGACTTCTCATTTTGTTCGGTTTGACAACCAGGTGCAGTTCGGAAGGGAAGAGAAGGTCTGAAGGGCTTTACAACTGGTGAGGATTAGTGATTGGGGAAGGATTTTAAGAAAAATTTCCAATCTGATACCATTTCCCTCCATGCCACCCAGGGAGAGATGTAGAATCAAGTGCCCACACTTTCATCTGCCTGGCGACATCTCCACGTTTCTGCTCAGGTGCAGAAGAGTTGGTGTGCTCTGTGCTCACTGACATCAAACTGGCATGGTTTTTCCACATCCACTCATTTTTCTGGGTATTTTTTTTCCTTCTGGCAGCTCAAGGTTGAGGTATTTCCAGCGGTAAGTGAAGATCTCCCCAAACTTTCTTACTTACAATGATAAAATACGTTTAGTTCTAAGTTTGAAATAACTGTGTATAAATTCCATCAGGAGTAAGAAAGAGCAAAATCACTCTGCCAGTCAAGCTCATCATTCCACTTAGCGTGGAACTGTATAAATGAATGGACCTTAACTATGAGGTCAACCTTCCCACTTCTTAGGTGAGGAAACTGAGGCCCATGGTAGTGTTAACCTGAAGAACTAGGATGAAAACCTTCATTTTTGTAACCTTCTTTTCCAGTATTCATTCTGTAATATCAAATGGCCTCCCTGGATTTTTGCTTGGGAACATATTTTTAATATAGATATACCATTATTAAATCATTCAATTAAAAGTTACTTTCTTGCCTAATCTTGGAAGAATATATTTTATACATAAAGATGTGTATAAATTCATTATTCGGCATCTGCTACATTTAGCCAAGGCTGCCAACTTGAATCTCAAGAAAGATTCTTAAAGAAACTTGTGACCGAAACCTCTTAGCAATGGTATATCTAAAATACAGCTAAGTGACAAAACAAAGAATACAAATCCCAAACTCTGAAAAGTATACTTTGTGGAAAAAAACTGTATAATAAATTACACATTACTGTATGCAAAGCTGAGGCAGATTTATACCTCTCTGGAGGTCACATCTCCTCTGAGTAAAATAAGAACAACAAAAAATTGCTACTCTGCTGCCACTACAATTGCTCCTATTACCAGCAGCAATTTATTGAACGTCAATCCATGTCAGGCATTGTGATAAATGCTCTCCATGCTGTCTGTCACGTAATCCTCGTGACGATGCATGCAGTGCAAGCTATTATTATACCCATTTTACAAACGACAGGTCCGAGGGTCTGAGACATTAAATAAGGTGAGGTCAGCCAATGGCCTGGTCCATGAGACTCCAAAGCCCAAACTTATAAGCACTATTGTATGCTCTTTGTTGACTATGTTTTTATTTGTTTTGGAGGTTTGCTGCCAAATATATATGAAGTTTGCCAGTTTCTTTTTTCTGTACATATTTGGGGCTTCTATTTGAAAGCAGTTGTATTTGCTTACCTTTTAAAACCTTATCTATGCTTTTAGGTCACTTAACCTCTTCAGTTTCTTGGGTCACAGTACTTGAGTTCTAACCTTCCCTGGGAATTTGGAGAAATGACTTATTAGCTGCACTCTGTGGTTCCCTTTGATGTGAAGTTCATGTTTATGAATACTATCGTCTTTTTCCTTATCGCACTCCGCTTCTTGGTTAGTGCTCTCCACCCCCAACCATTGCTCCTCTCCTCCGCTCTGCCCTTTCATATCTCTCCTTAGTACACACATCTGTTCTGCTTTTACTTTACACCTTTTCATCCTGTGAGCTCACAGCCCTGCCTCCACGGTACCCCTCGTGTTGAGACGCTCTCATTCTGGTTTCACATTTGTCCAAGTTTCCAGGTCCTTAATATAGGACTTCTTGACAAGACACGAATATGGTACATCTCAGCTTCTAATTTTTTTGGAGAGCACATTCTTCTTTCACAATGGACTGTATTTGAACTTGATTAACAGTTGCTACCTTTGATTCTCTAAATTATCTGGGTTGGGAGTTGGATGGAGAGAGTAATGGCTGTTTCCAACCCCTATCTGTTGACTGAATTCTGGCATCCCCTTTATCCCAGCTGCACAGGTTTTGAGTCTTAATGTTATTTCTCATACTTTTGGCATTTCTCTCCCATGTTGATAATCAGTCATCAGGTCTGGTTGATTGTCTCTTTGTGTTGTTTTTCTAATAAATAATTTCCTTCCCATTCCCACGGCAGCCAGACCCTCATCCTATTGCCTGCAACTAACCTCTGTCTTTTTTCCGACAGCCCCTTCTGCATACCACTGTCAACACCCAAACTTGGCTTTCACGAAACCTACACCAGCTTCCTTCACCGGTCTCTCGCAGAATTTCCCAAAGTTTGTCAGCTAGTGCTGAGGGATAGTAATGAGTAATATTTTCAAAACAAGGTTCTATGATTAAATACATTAGGGAAATGCTGGGTCAAGTAAACTTAAATATGTTTCCTCGCTGAAGAATTCTCAGAGCCCTTTATATGACAATGTGCAGGCTAAACTTTCAGGAGGATGATGGAGTGTAGAATCCCTCCCAAACTAATTTGGGCTGAAGAGGTTTTTTTATTTCTACTTATTTTGGCAGAGTAACAGGCAGGATTGATGTTTCATAGGAAACATGTTAAGAAATGCTGGTTCTTTGGAATACATTAAAACTTCTCAGGCTGGCAGTAAATCTCAGGCCAATTTATTTAGATGGCTTGGGTGTCTTATATCTCCTGAGGCAACTACCCACTCTGGGCAGATTGGTCTCCTGCTCTTCTTGTGCAAGCTGCCTTCTTTCCCATGTCTGTGATTTTGTGAACATTCTTCTTTTGATCTAGAGGCTTGCTCCACTCTAGCCCCAAATCTACATTTTGTATGTCTTTTATAGACGCACTCAACTCACACTGTCTTTTCAACACGTTTACATTTTACAAGTATGTTACAGTCTCATCCAACCCTATTTTAGCCAACAGTGGATATCTATTTGCTAGATTTGCATAGCATTTATAATAACACAACTAGTAACGACTACTCTCTAAGCATCTATTATGTTCTCAGCACTTTTGCGATGCTGTCTTTATAACCACCGTGCAAAGTAGTTGTTCTTCGACCCATGTTACAGGTGAACAGACTGAGGTTATGTAGGTAGTGTGTGCATGATTTTGTAATCATTGAGTAGCAAGATTGGGATTCAAACCCAGGACTGTCTTCTAAGCAACTTACTTAATGTTCACAAAGCTCTGAGGTGACTTCAAAGCTGGAAGATAGGTAAATTTAGAGATGTGAAACCCATCTTTTCATTCAAGTAAGAAGTTCTCTTTACTGATAAATAGCAATTTCTAGTTTAAAGAGAGCAGACATTTTAAGGTCAGAGCTTGGATGATAGAGTGACAGAAATGCATTTTCTATAACAAATTTGTATTAACACCCAGTGGATTTCCAGCATTCTGGAAGGTGCCCTGGAGGACATGGATAAAAAGCTGATACAAACCCTGAGTTTAAGAACTTATAATGTGGTTGAGGAGATGAAATGTAAACACATTAAATGAGAACCATATAATACAGTTTATAATTAACTTCTAGATAGGTGTCATTAAACTGAAGTTCATGAACTCTTAGGAGATCATTGATCAGTCTTGGGACAGGGTGTCTGTGAGCCTCTACGTTTGAGTAGATACACTCACATGCACTTGGAAGGAAGAGTGTCTGTACATTTCTTCAGATTCCCAAAAAGCTCTCTGATCCCAATTTTGTAACAACAGTGATTGCATGTGATGCTGTGGTATAAGATGTAAATGGAAGCACCAAGTCGTGGTTGGGGAGACACTGGCTTCAAAGCCATAGAGATTGGGCTGGACTCTGTCTTTATTGCTATTGGCTGAGTGGCCACGGGCAACATGGCATCCTCTCCAGACTCATTGCTAAGAAATTAGGGTAACGGTATAACATGTGTAGAGAAGTAGTGAGGATTAAAGGAGATAGTGAAAATATGGAAAGCATCTGGCATGGTGCCTGGTGTAAGCTAGTCACTCCAGACTCGTGGCTAAATTTATTAGTTTCCTATTGCTGCTGCAACAAATTACTACAAACTTAGTATCTTAAAAACAATACACATTTGTTATCTTAAGTTCTGGAGGTCAGAAGTCTGAAAGGGATCTGAATGGGTCAAAATCAAAGTGTTGGCAGGGCTGCATTCCTTCTCGAGGCTCTAGAGGAGCATCCGTTTTCACGCCTTGTCCAGCTTCTAGAAGCTGCCCATTTTTCTTGATTCAAAGCCTTCTTTCATCTTCAAAGTCAGCAATGGCAAGTTGAGTCCTTCTCATGCTGTATCACTGTGTGACATTCACTTTTCTTCCTCCTTTGCTTGTAAGGACACTTGTGATAACATATGTCCTGCCTGGATTACCTAGGAGAATCTCCCCATCTCAGGATCAGTTGGTTAGCAACCTTAATTTCATCTGCAGCCTTAATTCCTTGTCCTGAGAGCATTAGTTAATTATTCAGTATATTAATTGATTAAGCAAAATTCTGTTGCTTACTGCTGTATACCATTTGTTACGCTTAACTATTTTAGTGAGTTCAGTGTAGGCAATTTATTTTTTCTGCTGAAATATATTCTTCAATTAATTAACCCATTCATTTAACAAATATTTGATACCAAATATGTATTATACCAGTATATAAGCTATGTATTATATGTACTATATACATATATACTGTGTATTATAATTTGTATTATAAGTATTATAATAGGTATTATACCATAATACATATTCTATTGTATGTGTGTATTACATAGTATATAATAGGTATTATACCAGTATATAGACTATGAGTAATGCACAGATGAATCTGTTTATCGTATACATAAATGTAGATCCTCCAAAGTACAAGGCAGTGTTCCAGGCACTGAGAAGTGTACACAAAACTTACATATAAGGAGTTTAAAGCCTGTTTCAGGAGTTAAGGATACATTATAACTAAAAGCTAGGGTGTGAAGTGATTTATCATAAGCCTACTGTGGGTTTGATGACCATATTTTTAACCCTCAGGCTGAAAAACATAGTGTGACTATAGGGTAGAGTATTTGAATTTAAGACTGTCCCAGAAAATCAGAGCTGTGTGGTCAGTTTTGCTTTGGGGACTTAGAGTAAAGAGAAGTGACTTTGACTGAGGCTTGGGGAAGGCTGGCAGTTCGGGAGTTGGCACGTGAGCCAGGGGCTGAAGAATTCCTGTGCTGTGAACTGAGGTATGGGGCAGGCCCAGGCCACTGCACCAGCCAAGGTGAGAAGTGGGGAAGCCCTTGGCTCAACTGGGGAGGCTGTACATAGGATGTCAGCCTCGGCTTTAGGGTTAAATTTAGTTTAGATTAGATCTCGAAGGTACGGAAGCTTCCTTTTCTCTTCTGTTTGAAGTTGGTGAGGATATGAGGTTATGGAAATTATGTGAGAAGAAATTTACATACTTAACAGTATCCCTACCAAACCTTTTTTTTTTTTTTAAAATATTAGTTTCAGGTGCCTACTCAACTTTTTTAAAAATCAGCTTTTTATTTGCAGATTTGTAAGTCTGTCTCATGGATTAGGGGTGGGTGGAAAGAGACCAGTTATGACCTAACCCCACATTCACACAGTAAAGTCAGATTAAGTTTTGACTTAAGAAGCCAAGGGTGTCCAGTCTGAGAGGAATCCAGGTGCCCCTTGGTGGAGCTTCTGTTGGCTGTGAGCTCCCCTGGGGGCAGCAGCTGTCAGGGACACCTCTGGGTGAGGCCAGAGCCTCCTGTGTGGGGAAGTTCAGTTCCTGCTGGGTCACACACAGCCTGTTTATATTGGAGGCTTGCGTCATGTCAGGAGGAGCCTAGACGAACAGCATAAGGGCTTGTGTTCAGGGCAGTGTTTCTGATCCCTGCCTTTCCTGGTTCTTGACCCAAACTTGGCATCATCACAGCTCTTACCCACCTGGGGTTTCCCAGGAGCCCCTGCATGACTCAGTGGCCCTGGAGTCCCACAGGGCTCGTTTCGCTGCAGTTTGTGTTGAGGAAAGTTTAAAGCCATGTTTTTCATTTGAAAGACTTCCTCATGGTTAGAACTCTGCTCTGGAAATGTACTGATCTGTGTGGTGGTGTGGTACGAGGAAATGGAGAGTTTGCTCTCTTTGCACAAGTAATGGACCAAGGATGAAAGTCACTTTCTGTGTTTTCAAAGTGACTAGTAAATGGGGATATCTTATGTTAAGTGAAGAGGAAATAAAATTTCATACACAGGACAATCTTAACTATGTTAAAATATACACAGACACAGACACATACACACATACACACACCCCACAAAATGGTAAACAGTGATTATTTCTTGATGGTAGAACTGTGATTGATACTTTTTTATTCTTATCCTTTTCTGTTTGTTGTGTTTTGGGGGAAGGGAGATAGAGTCTTCTCAATTTCTCTTATTTTCTTTATGACATGGAGTTGTATAATTTTCCCTTAATTTTCATTGACGGATGTTTTGAGAATAATCACTGCTCTCAGAAGGAAGGCATCATATTAGAATAAATATATCCACAGAGGAAATAAATGTACCTGATGAGGTTAAGAGAAAAACATTGGAATTTTGTTTTCAGAAGCAGCCCAGCTCTCTTAATTCTCATAGCTGTCTTATTAAAGTATGTAACATCAAAGAGTTATATTTGAATCCAATATTTTTAATTTTTTAAAACAGATGTCCTTGTTCCAAGAGTATACATAGTGATTGTAAATAACAAAATGTAAATGTAAATAATAGTGTATATACACAGAAACAAGAAAGAGGAAATAAATGTCACACATAATTTCATTACCTAAGAGAAAAAAAAATTCTTAATACTTGGGTTTATACACTTCTAATTTTTTTTTTAATGCCTAGACATTGTATACATATTATTGAAAACAAACCAAAACAAAAATGACATCTGATCATTTGACTTAAAGGTCTATGAAAATACATACCACTGCTTGTAAGCTGGCATTTTTTTCTCCATCCTCTGACTTAAACATATTCAAGCAAGGATAGTTACGGAAGGGTCTGTTTATTTAGCTCCAACTATCACTCCAGGCTTTCCAGAAGAGTGTGATCAGACATCAGAACATCTTGAACTGTGGCTCATTTCACTTGGTCTGCTGAACAAAAATTATATGGGGATACAGTGTTCATTTTTGTCCCCTAAGTGTTTCTCTAGTTTTTTTTCTTTATTTTTTCCTTTTCAGCGAGGCAGATTTTGTAACCCTGAGATTCTCACTTTCAGTCATTCTCCAGTGTACGTGTTCGCTGCTCCTGTAGGATCTGGCATGGGGACCTTGCGGTGCCAAGAAAAAGGGCCAAGGTTTCAAAATTATTTTAGTTTGTGATACAAATGTCCCCAAATGCAATACATAATTCTCAGGCATCTTCCTCGTCATGAAATTTTGTTGGCTTCTTCTGTATTGCCCTTATACAGAAAAATCATCCTCATCTCCAAACCCATGTATTCCAAAAGTTAGGGCCTCTTAAAAAATATCTTTCCTGACAGCCCTGCTCACACGCGATTTCCCTTGCCCAGTCTCCCTGAATGGGCCTCACTGCTTCCTGCCCAGCTATAACTCAGGTTTCCCCAGGGCTCCAGGGCCACTCTATAGGCAGTATATTTTCTGTTGCTTCTTGGAGGATTTGCTTTGTCACATAAATGACCTTATCTACATTTGACTCTTAAAAGCAAAATATAAGGACAACAAAAATGAAAACAGGAAAGCATAAGCGAGAAAGAAAAAAATTATCACTCATGGTTCTACCACCAAGAAACAATCTCAGTTTACAATTTTGGGGTATGTGTATCTTTGGATATTTATTTTAACACAGTCAAGATTATCCTATAGATAGATTTTTTTTCGTATTTTTCACTTAATATGGCATAAGCATTTCTTCAATCATGAACATTATTTACAAACTTTTTCAGTGACTAGATAATATTTCATTTTATGGATTTACTGCGAAGTGCTTAGCTGTTTGTTTAATGTTAGGAGACAATCTATATATCCATTTTCTTACAATGTGTTCATCGGTAGGCATGAAGAACAGTGCTATGTAGTGAATTCTTGGTAAACATTAGCTGTTACTGTCTTTGTTAGTGATGATCTTGATGCGATTGGAGTCAGAACACCTGGGAAACGGTACAGTGTCCCCTGCAGACTCCGGGCAGAAGGTGCAGGCATTCCCCATGCCTGCTCACAGCTGAGAGAGGATTTTCTCAGGAGTATAATTTCAGCTTCTTCATTTGTGCCTTGGCCTTTGCAAACTGAGGCCCATCTGTTACAAGCTCAAGAGCGCAAAAGCCTTGATTGGTTCTGGGTTTTTCTTGCTGAGTACGTGGCATTAAAAACTCTGTGCAAACGCTTCCTTTGAATTTGGTGCACCTGGTGGTCGGGTTAACATTGAGTCCTTTTGTGGCGTGTGGTAGTACAAACTCCGAACTCTAATTCTCCTGATGCCACCTGGGGTGTCCCCAAAACTGCCTTGCTCCCTGTCAACCAAAAAGCACCATCTTCATCTCAGGGAGGGATTCTGTTTGTCAGAATGTGAGGGAAATGTGTGATGGGACAATTTTGAAGATAATCCCATGGAGAAAGAACTGGAAAATGCAGGATGGGGTGGTTAGATAGGTAGGAACACTAGTTGGGGAGATATAGGATTAGGAAGGTGAGGGTGAGGTGCAATGTGAAGCAACAAACTGAATAAAATTGGAGTCACAAGGAAAGAACAAGCATAAAAAAGGATAAGAAAGGACTCGAAATAGAGGGTGAATGAAAATGTTGCTGCTGAGCTTTCAGAGCTTTCTCTCCCACCCTCTTCTTCCACCCTCCTTCCCCAAGTACTGCCTTTTTTATATTCCTTAAAGTATTTGTTCATGAAACTCTCCTACATCCCAGAAACGATATGTTCCGTGAGTCTCTATTAAATGTTGACAAGGAAAGCCAACTTGGAACAAGTAATTAATTTACAAAATTCCCAATACATATGATTTATATGGAGTCACATGAAATTGACATATGAAATGACATAATGTATCATAAAACAATGTTACTCTCCAAACACTTTAGAAATTAAAAGCAAATGTTTGCCTTGGATCCAATTGGTCCTATCAGATCAGTCAGCACATCCTTCATCCGTATTGATGCTTGATTCTTCCCTTACATATTCAGAGCAATTATTTGTATAGGATAGTTTCAGATTCTTGACCTGTTCTGGAAATTGATCTTTTTATTTTAGTTCTTTCATCATGTGGGCTAATTTCTCTAAATGAATTTCTCATTTCCTGGTTGTTTATGCCTTCTTAAAAACAGAGAAAATATCTTTATATGGAAAGCAAATCAATGCCAAATTTTGTTTTTAAAAAAAGAAATGATATTTAGTTTTGTATATAAACCTTTGAAATGCCCTAAAGTGTAAAACTTTACTTGGGTCTGATAAGTATTTGAATTAATGGTGTTTTGAAGTGATGAATTTATTGGAATTTCTTAAACTTACTAAATGATGGATTTTTATGATTTATTTTTTATCCAACTTCAGATTTTGATACACAGATCAAAATATAGGAGGCTTGTACTTCTAGAAAATACATGGAGACTATCAACTTTATCAGCATTTTGGTCCCTACCGATATTAAACATGTATCTGTTTGGCAGTTCTATTTACCTGTCCTTAGAAATACATGAATGTTGAACACAGTACCTTTTTAAGACTATGAATAACGTTTAGAATACCATGTTCCCCAATTTTTTGAATCAGTTAAATGGAAACAATGCTAGTGCTTTGGTGTATTGTCATTTATGTTGCTGCCTTTTATTTATATTTTTGTTCTTATTTATATGGGTTATGAAATTAGGCAGTTCTGTTTACAAAATTATCCTAGTTTCATTTCTCTGTCCTTGACATTAAGACCATAGAAGCATGTCAAGTCTCTAAAACAGAGATGCTTTAAAAATTCAGAAGTGTTATAAATAACTTCTAAGTACAAAAGCACCAGAAGTATTACATGTCCTATGTGTGTTGGTACAAACTTTTAAAACCACCAAACTTTTTATCAGTTTTTAAAGTTGATTTTCCTTAGTGCATCTCTGCTAAGGCCCTCCCTTTACTTGGCAGGTGCTCTCATCAGGTTTACTGCAGGGACCCCTGACGTCTCTTTGAATCCTTCGCATGGTTTGGTTTATGACCTGCTTTTGTCTCTCACTCATCCGCAGAGCCCGGCGTTTGCACGGTATTCGGAGATCCCCACTACAACACTTTTGACGGACGGACATTTAACTTTCAGGGGACGTGTCAGTATGTTTTGACAAAAGACTGCTCCTCCCCTGCCTCGCCCTTCCAGGTCCTGGTGAAGAACGATGCACGCAGGACCCGCTCCTTCTCCTGGACCAAGTCGGTGGACCTGGTGCTGGGTGCCAGCACCGTCAGCCTCCAGCAGCACCTGACCGTGCGCTGGAACGGCTCGCGCATCGCGCTGCCCTGCCACGCGCCACAGTTTCACATTGACCTGGATGGCTACCTCTTGAAAGTGACGACCAAAGCAGGTGGGCTTCTAGAGGCACGGGCCTTTTGTGTCGCTCCAGCTCTTCCCTCTGTCTCACCAACTTGTGCTCAGGAGCTGCAGCTGCTCCTCCTCCTACACAGGAAAAAACGGAAGCAGAGAAGTATTCCAACTGCAGGAGTTACCTCATTCCTGAGATGCCACAAACTAGCTGGAGAAATCTGCACAGCGAGGAGCCTTGCAATCTGATGCCAGTCACCTCAGTCTTGCGATCTGTCGGCATCCAGTGCCTTTCCATCCTCATTCCAAAAATGGCAGTTGTTCTCTCCAAATAACCCCTTTCTCATGTTTTGTTACTATTTTAGGACACTGATGTCCAGCTTGGAATTGTCAGTGTCTTCCTCAGCTCAGCCAGTAATGTGCAGTTTCACATCTGTGAGAAAGAGTGTTTCCTTATTAGCATCTGTCCAAGAAGGAGAGAATCCTCAAAAGCAAACCACAAACATGTGGGTGTGCAGATGGGAGTGCAGATGATGGACTGTGTGACTAGCAGTCTTAAACCAGAGAAGGATGCCCATTGAGTTGATGGGTAGAACCATTGCTGGAGGACTTAGGATGCTTGCTGTGAAAGCACTTCCCCCAGACGTGGGCACAGGGAGCTGGCCACTGAGGCTTTTTCTCAGCATCACATGTTGCCCGAGGCCCCTGGACTCTGTGTTTTCCCCCCCACGAGCAGATACATTTCCCCCAGGCCAAACTGTTCATAGTTGCTAGTAGGCTATTCCTAGGGGCTCAGCAAGGCTCAAATTTTTCTCTGTGAGGTGCTAAGAGAGGCATCTTAGAAGCAGAAATCAATCCTCCAATCTCAGCCCCAAAGAATGAATTCAGTTTGTTTACACATTCTATATTATATCATGTATGGTTGCTTCCACGCTGCCTTTGGTTAATGCATTTTGTTTGTCAGTTAGATATTGAACTGCATGTCCTCCTGGCATATACTATTTCTTTAAGCATGATACAAGGGTGAGTCAAAAATTATCCGCACTCTGGCTGTAGCATTTATTTTATTTTATTATCATTTTTAATTCATTCATTCATTCATTCATTCATTTATTTATTTTATTTATTGGCTATGTTGGGTCTTCGTTGCTGCCCACGGGCTTTCTCTAGTTGATGTGAGTGGAGGCTACTCTTCATTGTGGTGCGTGAGCTCCTCATTGTAGTGGCCTCTCTTGTTGTGGAGCATGGGCTCTAGGCACATGGGCTTCAATAGTTGTGGCACACGGGCTCAATAGTTGTGGCTCATAGGCTCTAGAGCACAGGCTCAACAGTTGTGATGCACAGGCTTAGTTGCTCTGCAGCATGTGGAATCTTCCCAGAGCAGGGCTCAAACCCATGTCCCCTGCATTGGCAGGCGGATTCTTAACCACTGCACCACCTAGGAAGTCCTGTAGCGTTTATTTTAATTAACTTTTAGAAAAGAAAAATACAACATTTTTGACATAATGTCCTTGCTTTTCAATACACTTTGTCCATCTGTCAATAAGCTTTCATATTCCCTCATTAAAAAAATGTTTTGGGCTGAGCTGTGAGCCATGAATGCACCTCTGTCTTCACTTCTTCATCAGAAGCGAATCTTTGTCTTCATAGGGCTGCTTTCAGGGGACCAAACAGGTGAAAGTCTGGTGGAGCAAGATAAGGCTATAGGGAGGATGCTTTAATGCCTCAAAAGGAAGTTTTTGCAGTGTCAACAGTGTGGGCAGAAGTGTGCAGATGTGCATTGTCATGCAAGATCACAGTGCCCTTGGATAGCAGTCTTCTGCATTTAATCCGAAGTTTAGGCTTCAGCACAAACATTTTGAAACCTAAGTCTGTCGTGGATTATTTCATAGGCAGAGCCATGGGTGATTTGCAAATTATTTGCCACATAATCCACTGTCACTCGTCTATTCGACAGAATCATTTCACATGTACGCTCAATGTTGTCATCAGCCATGGACATGAATGGGCGTCTGGCTCCTTCTTGATGGCTAACACTTGTGCGACCTTCCTTGAACTTCTCTATCCATTCATACACACTTCTTCGCGACAAAACACTTTCTCCATACTGCACACAAAGTCTTCGATAAATAATGGCACCAGGTACACCCTCAGACCACAGAAAACAAATCACTTCACACTGCCCTTTTTTCATGCAAATCAGAAGTGGGGCATCCATTTTTGCTCTCACCACAGTTGCAAATGAACTGATGTAACACGTTCACACCTGCACAGCAGTGACTGGGGAGACAGTAGCCTTGAATAGAAAGTGCTGGTACGATAGTGCGGCCAACATAAGTTTTAATATAACCAAAGTGTGGATTTTTGACTCACCCTTGTAGTTGAGAAAATCAGCATATTTCTTACTTTTTGCATTGATGATAATTTAACAATGTAAAAGCATCAATTGGGTTCTAGTTTCTTTAGCTAATATGGATTGGAAAGGGAAACATTTGATAGAGCAGGCACTTTTAAGAGACTGCAGAGACTTTTTCTCCATGGTACCTTCAGAACCCTGTTAATTGTTTTTGTTCAAGCCAAAATATATTTGGTAAATTGCTTTGAGCCGATGGAATGCCAGCTTAGCTAAACAAAGGCAGGAAGCCAAGGAGAAGCCCAGGGAACTTTTTTTTAGAGAGTATAACATGGTTTCAGTGAGAAATGTTAAATATCAATGTATTAGAACATTCTGTAAAGAAGGAAAGATTCCCATTGTTCACTTTGAAAGTGGTAGATGTGAAGAGCTCTGTTCATTCAACTTTAGAGGGACTAATCCATTCCAGAAAATTCAGACACCTGTTGTTGCATTCAAATGACATGTAGTCCTCAGCTCCTCCCTTTGAAGGAAGCAACAGTTATGGCTTCATGTAAAATGTACATAAAATTACCCATTACACAGTACTAATTAGAAGCACCTTGCTTATCTGTTTGCAAGCCAGCTGAACACAGTGGATTCTACTGATATGGAAATTATTAGTTAACCACAACCCAATTCACAAAGGGATTCTGGATATTCAAATATTACTAACAGTTGAGGTTCAATACTGTTCCTGTCACAGCTGGCAATACCTTATGGAATAAGTGTACTCTTTGTAAGAATTTCACGTGGTAAAAATTTGAGCAAAAGGATGAGGCTGCTAAGAAAATAATAAATCATAAATACCATAATTAGATTAGTGAATTTACCTCTTCTAGGCCTTGGACTCAGTTTTACAATTTCTTTTCTTTTTCCATCTCTCTTGCCAGGATGCGATTAATTTATGTGGTGCCCTTTATACCCAGCTGAACAACTTTCTGTATCATGCGGAGTGCACAAGCTTTCTGCTTCCTAGGGAGGAAGTGTATTTATTTGGGCACTAAACTTGCTTTGAGATTATCCTTTGAATGGAATAATTCCATTTCCAGACAATAGTCTTTTCCACTCTGGTCTACCGATCTCAGTTTGTACTACCCCTTAGGGATATTTTCTTTTTATTACCTATTGATTGTCTATCTAAAATATCACAGTATATCCTTTGAGTGTTTGTTCTTCTTCCATAATTTTTTTCATAAGCTCGTGTGATCAAAGGGTACTTTCTTCAAAATAGCAGCTTAAATCAAGCCTGCAGCTGGAAGATGGGAGATGGGGAAGAATGAATCTTTGCCCCTATGGTTTATAGACTCAGCACTTCATGATGGAATTGTTTGGCAGAGGAGCACAGGTGGCCGAGTAGCTTGGGTGGAATTAGGCTGTAGCTACGTACCTAATAACAACTGGGGTAGTACAGAAGACACAGAGAAAGGCTCAGTAGCTTGAGAAAGCTCTGCTCACCCCTGTCTCACACACACACACACCCACCCCAACTCTCAGCACTTAGCAAATCATTTAAAATATTTCCTTTCTGCCATCTGTTCACTTCATCATTTCCACCTGAAAGAGTTACGTCAGATCCACCTGAAAGCATTAACATGTGGGAATGTGGCTTTTTATGTTACTTTTGGTAGAGCTCTACACTTGATGAACCTGGAGTGTATATATATATTTTTTTTCTTTTTTTCCCTTTTTTCCTTTGGTGTAAACTCTAAACAGAAAAATTACCCACTTTTAGCATCACTATGGTATGTCTACAGGTTTTGCACCTCCTCTCTCTCTTAAAAGTGGACTGCAGCAAAAGCAACAATAACAATCAAAAAAAAACAAACAAAAACAACCACAAGATAAAAGAACAACTCTTCCCAACAAAAACACCCCCCCAAAAAAATACAAAAAAACCCCAAAATTAATAGTCTGGAGCCAGGTCACACACTTGAAGGGTGAAAAACAGGTTGGTAAAACATTCACTGGTGAGAAGGGAAAATTGGAAGGCTCTTCATACAGTGGAAGGAATGCAGCTACTGCTCACGTCCCAGATGAGACATGTGCTTCAGCTTTGGCCTTCTGACTGCAAGTTATTTCTACTAATTTCCCATGCAGAGAATTGGGAAACTCATCCCAGATGTAGAAAGGACTAATAACCCGAAACCCTCAAACACTTCCATGGCATTTCATCTCATAAGATGACTATTTAAAATATCTTTTGGAAGAGCAAATTTTTTTCAGTTATGACATTTATTTTTCTTTTACCTGTCTCTACTGTAATTTACTTTGCATGGATTTCACTCATGTAGAGAGTAAAAGTAACTGTGCAAAGACATATGTATATGATACAGCAATCGACAAAGGCATCTGTAGTTGAATAAGTCATTCCTATACAACAGGAAGCCTAGCACTGTTCTGTGAAAATCCTCTTAATATAATGATAAAAGGAAAAGAGAAGGGAAAAAGAGTGAACTACAAATTATTCTCCTACTTTGGGGACCGTGTTTCATGAAAGAGATGTCAAGAGTCTTGAGAAGATTTTATTAAAAACACAGTGGGTCTGCATATTCCCAAGCATGCATGGACCAGTAGTCCATTGCAAAAAATGAATGATTGGCTTGTTCACGGTAAGTTGAATTCCCATAAACTCAGTTGCCCAAAGTCTCAAATTTATTATATCATTGCCAGTAATTTTGTTGGAGCTCTTTTGGGTGTAAATTCTCACCCAGTGTGGCACTTGGAAGAATAGCATTTGCCTGCTGTCTAGGAAAGAGATTTGTAGTTTGGAAAATTTTGCAAGGTGGAAAATCTTTGGAATTATGCTCTAAAAGTTAGAGTGTTGTATGGAATTGATTTTCTCCCTTCATTTCTCTGGCTGGGCAGCTGTCTCGTTACAGGCTTATGAGGTCAAGTTTCTTCTATACCTTAGAGAGTGTATTGCAAATCATATTATAGTTTGCTTGTCTTTTTTCAAAATGTTATTTCAGTGTCTTAACTAGCATGAAATTCACAAATTTCTTTGGCTTTGCAGACTTGTATCAATTTACAGGGTACTTCATTCATTTAGTGAGTATATACTATGTGCCAGATAATGTGTTCAAAGATGGAGTATGAAGAAATAGAAATTGTTTTATACGATAGTTGTGGTTGTCAGAATTGACCACATCTTTTTTTTTTCTTCGATCTTTATGGGACTATAATAGCTTTACATTGTTGTGCCAGTTTCTGCTGTACAGCAAAGCGAATCAGCTGTATTTATACATATATCCCCATATCCCCTCCCTCTTGAGCCTCCCTCCCGAGCATCCCTCCCACCCTCCCTATCCCACCCCTCTAGGTCATCAGCAATCATCAAGTTGATCTCCCTGTGTTAGGCAGCTGCTTCCCACTAGCTATCTATTTTACATTTGGTAGTATATAAATGTCAATACTACTCTTTCACTTTGTTTCAGCTTCTCCTTCCCCACCTCCCCATGTCCTCAAGTCTGTTCTCTGCATCTGTGTCTTTTATTCTTCTTCTGCCACTGAGTTCATCAATACCATTTTTTTAGATTCCATGTACATGTGTTAGCGTACGGTATTTGTTCTCCTTCTGATTTACTTCACTCTGTATGACAGACTTTAGGTCCATCCACCTCACTATAAATAACTCAATTTCATTCCTTTTTATGGCTGAGTAATATTCCATTGTGTATATGTACCACATCTTCTTTATTCATTCATCTGTCAATGGACATTTAGGTTGCTTCCATGTCCTGACTATTGTAAATAGTGCTGCAATGAACATTGTGGTACATGTATCTGTTTGAATTATGGTTTTCTCAGGGTATATGCCCAGTAGTGGGATTGCTGGGTCATATGGTAGCTCTATTTTTAGTTGTTTAAGGAACCTCTATACTGTTTTCCATAGTGGCTGTATCAATTTACATTCCCACCAGCAGTGTAGGAAGGTTCCCTTTTCTCCACAGCCTCTCCAGCATTTATTGTTCCCAGATTTTTTTGATGATGGCCAATCTGACTGGTGTGAGATGATACCTCATTGTAGTTTTGATTTACATTTCTCTCATGATTAGTGATGTTGAGCATCTTTTCATGTGTTTGTTGACCATCTGTATACCTTCTTTGGAGAAATGTCTGTTTAGGTTTTCTGCCCATTTTTGGATTGGGTTGTTTGTATTTTTGATATTGAGGTGCATAAGCTGCTTATATGTTTTGGAGATTAATCTTTTGCCAGTTGCTTCATTGGCAAGTATTTTCTCCCACTCCGAGGACTGTCTTTTCGTTATATTTATGGTTTCCTTTGCTGTGCAAAAGCTTTTAAGTTTCATTAGGTCCCATTAGTTTATTTTTGTTTTTATTTCCTTTATTTCCAACACTCTAGGAGGTGTTGACCACATCTTTGAGATCCACACAGGAGATCAGTCCAGTGTGTGGACAGACTAGCAGTGTGTCCTTGCTCTGATCACCTTGTCCTATCACTGTCTTCTCTTCACCCGATTACTTCCAAAAGCCCAAGAGATGCTTTCTTATGACCTTCTTTCCTGCTTTTTACCCAATTCTATTCAGTTGTTTTTTGGAACCGAGCTGCTTCTCCCAACCAAGAAATCTTCTCTACCATTTGCCTTGGACTGAGAATGCTTCCATTCCTTTCATTTACCATAGAGTGATTTCCATATGAGTCTTTCTGTTTATTTCTTGAGAAATCCAGTTTTAGACCACTGGTTCATTCTCCCAATAACTTTCCCTACAGCAGATCTGTAACTCTTTCTTGTGGCAGTTGTGTGGCCTACTCACACAGAATGCTGTTTGGCCAGGCTTCTCTCCTCTTGGACTGTGTCCAAGGGAATATTGGCTTTAGAATATTGGCTTAGGGAATATTAGCTTTAGCATCTTACTTCTGGGTGTTTCTTGCTGATCTTACATCATTCTAATGTTGCCTTGTGCCAATTCTATATTCAGACAAAATCCATTCCATCTCTCCCCACCCTTTTCTCCTTTCTCATCGCTACTTTATCCCCCCAGTACTGAGTATCTCCTGAACATTTGCTCATCAAGCTAATATTGATCCTTCAGGAACAAAGGTAAAGTCTTCTAAAAAGAGTCATGTTGCTCATTCTGGACGCTCAGAACAGACTGAATCAAAGACTAGGTTTTGTCAGAAATCCAGGAGGGTGAGGTTGAAAACACACAGCTGGGGACACTTTATATTTTTCTGTTAAAATGGAGCTTTCTTTGTGGGCTGTCACTCTTAGGAGACAGTGACACTCTTCCTAGTGCCCTAGGAAGAGTCCAGGGACAGAAATGCACCTCAACCTATTGTAGAGGTTCTCTCGGTGCTCATCCACAGAACTGGTACCCAGTTCATCCATTCACTGGGAGGCTCAGGCCTTGCCAGGATCGTACCAGGAGAACAGTAAGAGAAGCTTCCAATGCACACTTGAGACAGAAAGAAAATGATAACACTGGAGTTACCATTTGCTCTGGCTTGAACCTCAAAAGACTTTTCATGAGACCCTCTCCTTTGTCCTATGGACAGTGTCTTCATATACAATATCAGGATGGATATGAGAACATTTCTTCTTGACCTTCTGGTCAGACTGATCTGTGCTGTGTGACAGCAGGACCTGGCTGTCTAACATGTGACAGAAATTCCACTATTCAGTGGGGTCATTGGCTAGAGTAGATCCTAGAGGCTTTGGGCTAGCAGGTCTGAAAAAATATGAATGTTCTCAGACAAATTCTCCAACTGTTTAGATGGTCAGTTCAGCAAACCAAGAGGGGATTACATACTCTACCTTGTGGAGTGACGATTATTTCCTTGGTGAACAAGGCAGTGCTGTCCTGCTGATTCTATCCAGCACACGAGGAACTTTGGCCTGTGGCATGGTAGCCTCCAATGCCTAATCAAATGTGGACGCTTAGATCAGCCCAGGCATGGGGGCCTCAACCTAGGGCTCATAACATCTCAGCCCTAGAAAGCCTGGATTAAACAGCTGTGCATGTCTTATGGATGACTGTAAAATAATGAGGGGCAAACATTTTCATTTGTATGACTGTTGCCCTTTGAAGAGGATGTATTCAGAAGCTTTATATTTACTACTTTAATACTTTCACTATAGCAAATAATTTGGAAAATTTCACTTGGCACTTAGTATAATCGTATGGGGGATTATTGGATAAAGAAAAAATTATATTAAAAACCATCATCTTTGTTTCTTTCCATTTCCACATTGTAGTAGTGGTTGGATAAATGAAAATATGATTTGGACCAACACAATTACTGAAGAAAAGGGCAAAAATATAAACCCTAGAGTAACATGGTCAATGAATAGTCATCTACAAGTCAAACTAGGATATATGACATAATCATTATAAGGGCAAACTTTATACATTTAAAAAGTTCTAAGCCCCAGTAAGTGATTCATGTTATATTACACAGTGTTTGATGTGGCAAAATTAAAAGGTAATCAAGAATTTGGTGAGATCCTTAGTGGTCCTTGTGAGAGGATAGTCATGTGTACTGTGTAAGAATCTATACACTTGGGAATTATTGGTGGATTCAACAGTGGTTGATCCTCTTTTCCTCTAGGTTTGGAAATATCGTGGGATGGAGACAGTTTTGTAGAGGTCATGGCTGCCCCCCATCTCAAGGGCAAACTCTGTGGTCTCTGTGGCAACTACAATGGACATAAGCGTGATGACTTAATTGGTGGAGATGGAAACTTCAAGTTTGATGTGGATGACTTTGCCGAGTCCTGGAGGGTTGAGTCCAATGAGTTCTGCAACAGACCCCAGAGAAAACCAGTGCCTGAACTGTGTCAAGGGACAGTGAAGGTAAAGCTTCGAGCCCATCGGGAATGCCAGAAACTCAAATCCTGGGAGTTTCAGACCTGCCACTCAACTGTAGACTATGCTACTTTCTACCGGTAAGTACAGTGCTTTGGGGAATGGGCTTGCGTTACAGACACCAAGTCTACCAAGGGTACACTTGACTATGGAACAGAGGGTATCAAATTCCTTGGTGTACAAAACAAGGGCCCTCAAAACACAGTGTAAACACCCCTACTTCTTTTTTCTTGAGACTGATTTCATCTTGACTCAGTCCCACATTATGTCCCAAATTAGGAAATTGAAGGGCATATTTCAGAGCTGTCTCCTAGAAGTGATTCTGTTTTTGTGTCTGCAGGTTCACTGGAAAGCTAGTGACACCCTAGGATTTTTTCCAGGTGTTAGCTTGACTCTTAGATTGAGGAGTGCTTCCCAAATTCTGGCCTAAAATGCAGTGGTATAGGGCGGAGGTAGGGAACTCACATCACTCTGGCTGCCTTTGGGTATTTGAGTAAGCTTGGTTATTCTAGGTCTGAGGGAAAGTTCATCAGGCCTTTCTCCTTATCTTGCCCAAAACAAATCTGCACATAGAAAACAAGATGGTGAAGTGAGGATTCCTCGGATTTTAGCCAGCTTTGAGACTTTGTATCCAGAGTCAGAGGAGAGTGGAAACAGGACTTGAGGTTGGAGGAAGGAAATCTCTCAGTAAGACTGTGGATTCCATAACCTTTTCTAATTCTGATTAACCTCCTTCCATACAAAGCAACTGGTTACAAAAGAGACTTGGCTTTGGCTTCCGTGCTACAGGGTTGCATTTGTGAGTTGGTGAGTTTGGCCTGGTTGTACTTCCATTTACCACACAATTCCACCGGTTCAAGAGCTAAGACTGTCTCTGATTTTAACCACCATGAATGGGTGTGGGAGGAAACATGAGATGAACACAGCCCAAAAAGGCCTTGTTTAAGTGATTTGCCTGTGCCTCTTAAAATGAGAAAACTCCTGTGGTCTGAAGCCACAGAGAAGTTATTTTTACTCTTTAATTACCATCAGTTTATTTCCCCTAGTTCTCATTAAATGTGATTTTTAAAAAAAAATTTATTTGATCTTTGGATATAAAAGATAAAGTTCTATAAAGTCGCTCAAAGTGAGGTGGAAAAAGGACCGTCCCTGTCATCACAAATCCCTGAACATGGCTGCATCTGCCAAACCATTTGGCTCCAACCCATGGGTTTAGTTTTTTAAAACCATTTTCCAGTTGTAAGTTGAATTTTCTGGGTTCCCTTCTTTCTCCTCCCTGCATCACCCCCTAGATTGACCTCACCCTTGTCTATTGAAGTTGAAAGGTCTTAATGCACTCTGGAGTGAGTTAAGCACCTAGACAGACAAAGCAGGCTTCATTTGGAATCTAAATACCCATCACTTGAAAGTCTGATGGAAAGCAATAGACCACAACAATTCAGAACTTTGTGGTTTCCCAGAGCTAAAAATCCAGCCCAGCTTTACAACCTTGAACAGTTATTTAGGCTCTCTAATCCTTAGTTTGCTTATCTGGGAAGTGGGAATAATAAAAGAACCTACCCTGAAGAGATTATGAACGTAAATGCATGTATTCAACCCAGTGCCCCCAAGTAATGTGCTCTATGATTGTTGGCTGCTATCCTATCTTCTACCATTAATTAAATGATTACCATGGGTAAGGCCTCTTTTGGAAGCTCCCCTACCCCAGTTGTGGATTTGGATTGGACTCTTCTCTGTCTGAAATATAATGGAAAGGCTGTACTTTTCCCAGGACCCCAGCAGTCTACACCTTTGGTTTTCATCCCATTTCAAAGGAACGTGTTGAAAGCAAAAACTGGAGAGGAGGCCTGTAGAGATTCGTCCCTTTTCACAAATTTCTTTCTTTGCTCTTTGGTGATTTATTTTGTATTATGATCCCTGGACTGTGAGCAGGAATATGATGAGCACCTTGGCAGAAGTCGTGAGAAAGGACTTTGACATGAACAGAAAGAATTGGAATTGTTAAGTGGCCAGGCAGATGCTCACCTTCTGCTCTTGCAAGTTGCTACAGTGGCACAGTGGGGGTGCAGTGGGGGGGATTGTCACTGTGTAAGGGACTGGATGCCCGAGTTTGGGGAGCTTATGAGAATGTTCTTGGGATCTTTGTGCACTGAGGTTTGGAGGATGGTGTATGGTGGAAGGTGAGCTCATGTTCTGCTGTGTGTGGTGTAGGAGCAGTGCACCCTTCCAGGTCAGCCACTCCCTGCAAGAGGCAGGGGAGCTCAGGAGGACAGAGCTAGACATTCCTCACTGTCATGTGCTTTGCTGATAATCTCACTCCCCAACGGAGAGGTTCACCTTCATGTATTTTCAAGTGAAGGTGGCCGATATTGGGTAGATCCTGGCTTGCTTTCTTTCTTGCAAGCACAGGTGTGGCAGGAGAAAGAAAAGAAACAAAGAAGACATGGAAAGGGAATTCTATTCCAGCAAGGACCAAACCTTAGGGAGCCTTTAGGAAGCAATGCCAAGTTGGACATAACCTCAACTTTGCCACTTTCTAGCTGTGTGGCCCTGATAGCTTGCTGAGTTTCAGAATCTTTGCCTTTAAAATAGGTATAACAGCAACTACCTGGTGGGATTGCTCCTCCAAGGACTCAGGTCAATGGGCAGTGCCACACTGGCCCATGAGAGGCAGGCAGTCCTGGCATGGCGTGCTGTTGTCCTGTGTCCCTTACTTTTTTATGGAGAATCTTGCCCCCCTGTTCAGCCACTTACCTCTCTGATTGTCGGTATCTTCTCCTGTTCTCATCGTGGAGAACAAATTCGATAGAGTCTTACTGATGAATCTGCAGAATAATTCAAAAATGCTTCTCTTTCATGACATTGAGTGAAATATAAGTGAACATTGCACTGCAAGCCTTTAAAAAATTGTTGGTTTTGTCTGTAAGACTAATATATGTTCATTGTAGACATTTAAGTAACATTAGAAAGAATAAAGAAGAAAATAGCCATTATGTGACGTTCCACACATGTCAATTTTTTCCTGTATATTTTATGTCATTGCTGGAATTGCTAAAATGAAGCTTAAAACATAGTCATGACCTGTGTTAAGGGCTGCGATCTCTTTTATGAGTCAGTTTAGGACTAAAGAGATTTGCCTTGATATCGTGGAAGGTCATGTGTATAAATTGTATGTGAATTCGACTCCTTTCATTTTCCCCTTATCCTTCACAGAAATAACTGTCCTTTATTTTAGGATGAAGAATAAAGTGCCTAATATACAAGTGCAACTTTCCAAATACCACTGTGCTTGTAACTTAGAAAAGGGAAAGGAAATGTTACGTCCTTTGGGTTTCCTTAATCATATGACAAATTCCATGGGGAAAATTCTATTATAAACATGAGATAGCTCTTCTTATAAGATCAAAATAATAATTCTTATTTCTCTGAATTAGAGTTTACTTTTGAGATATCTAGGACTTGGAACTCTTATTTTGGTCTTTTACCAAGTTCAAAATTTTTAATAGTAAACTGTCCATTGTCTAAAAACTTTGTGAATGAATAAGAAATAACTACATATTAGCCAAGTTTTTTTTTTAAGCTTTTTTATTGGAATATAATTGCTTTACACTCCTGTACCAGCTTTTGAGGTACACCAAAGTGAATCAGCTGTATTTATACATATATCCCCATAACCCCTCCCTCCCTCCCACCCTCCCTGTCCTGGCCCTCTAAGGCATCACCCATCATCGAGTTGATCTCCCTTTGTTATACAGCAACTTCCCACTAGCTATCTATTTTACAGTTGGTAGTGTATGTATGTCTATGCTACTCTCTCACTTCGTCCCAGCTTCCCCTTCGCCCCCACCCCCCCAACCCCGTGTCCTCCAGTCCATTCTCTGCATCTGCATCCTTATTCTCTTTTGGGAAACTTTTAAAGTTTTGCTCATTTTTTTTTCTTCACAGATCAGTTCCACCCATCATGGTCTTATTTGGTATAAAAATATAATATTTAGTTAAAGTCTTTGTGATCTGCATAATTTAGCTTTATTAACTCATTGAATATGTTTGGATACAAAATAATTTAATTATGAATCATATACAAATTTTAACTGGCTGCATTGATAATGCGTCTTAAGTCCTAGAGTTGTTAATCGACTTGTCCTCAAATTAGATAATCCCCTTTGCAAATGTTTTGCATTGGCCTTCGCTGGTGTGTTACGGAGACATTTCTGGTAGCAAGGGAAGTAGTTAGTATACTGTGGAAACGTGAATGTGAAATCATTTCAATTATATTTGGATTCAAATGTAGGCTCCCCTGAGGAGAAGATGTTGTCTTTGTGTCTCTTGTCTCATTTTTTATTTTCACCTCCCTGCCCCAGCCTCACACTGCCTTCTCCACCTGCATCTTGGCTGCAACTGGGAAATAGAGGAGGAATAGGCAGCCCCCCACCCCAGAGCCTCTCTGGAGGTCCTCAGCATCCAGTATCGAATCTACTCCCCACCCTGACTCAGGCCATGCTGACAAGACCAGCCGCGGCAGCCCCCGGGGACAGAAGGAAGCCAGGAGATGGGCTGGGCTGCGTGGGTTACACTGGGGAGAGAGAAGACCACCTATACCTTGGGCTGGTGTATGAAACACTAGCAATGGGCTTCTTGCCTAACTCAGACCCGAATCTTGGGTGAAGTAGTTGCAAGTGAGTGTTATCTGCCAGCAAAACAGGCCTCTCCAGTCAGGGCAGGCCCGCATTTCAGAGAAGCCAGGAAAATGAATGTGAGCTGCCGCAAAGCCCAGACATTTGCAGACCACAGTCGTCTCACGACTGTTTTCCTCTCCCTACTCCCCTTTATGGGGTATAATTCACCGGAGCAAAAACTCCGTTTACTTGTTCGGTTTGGGGAAATGTCTGGGGATTCCCAGTCTAGGAAATGTCCTTTTCTTTCCATGCAGTGGTTTTTACAGCTGTAAGGAATTGAAGGAAGGCCAGAGGATTCACAGATGTGTCCTTCCTGCTGAGGTCCTGGGAGGTAGGTGGTGGGAGGTTGTGCAGGAGAACGTTGGAACTCCAACAGCACAACAGTGTTGGAGAATACAGGTGCCCGGGGACTGCCGGTGGCTTCCTTCCAAGGGAAGATCACAGCCCTTGTGGATGACCCACTTTGTGTTTTCCTATAAAGGAAACTCATCATTTATTATAAAGCAAAAAGAGAGATCCAGGCGAGGAGTCCAGACTTTATATGCGTGTGTGTGTGTCTGTGTTTGTATGAGAAATTCATATAAAGCTAAATGTTATTCCATAATTAAAATCAAGCCAATCTTCCCTTACTTCAAAGAAGACCGTGCTTGGAACATTTCTGTTTACAACTTTTAATGACTTGCCTTAAATTGCCATTAGAATTAAGATCCTAAATCAAATGAGATGTTCATTTTAAAGTGTGATGTTCTAAACCTGCCTTTTTATTTTTCCTTTGGCAAACTCAGCTTTTAGGATGAGCAGCCACTCTGAATCTGTAATAAAGGTGACACCAGGTGGCAGTAGACACCTCAGTTGTACCACTGATCAGACTTCAGCCCTTACAAGTCCAACCCTAAAGTTCAAAATGTTTTCCCTACTCAGTAGCTCTCTCCTTTTTTTTTTTTTTTTTTAAAAAAACTTCTGTCCTAGGCTACTCCTTCACTGTATCTAAATATACAATGCGCATTCCTGCCTCTGGGTCCACGTCTTTCCCCTGCCTGAGATGCCCTCGTTTTCGCCATTGGTTTAAGCTGAAGGCACAGCTCATGTTTCATCCCAGGCCTCTGTAAATGTGCTTTCTTTGGTTTCTTAGAGATGCTGATTGTGTTTATCCTTATTGCACTGCCGTTGTCTCTTGCCAGCATTGGATTTAAGGTTTACTCAGGAATGGAATGTCTTTTCTACCCTTTTGTATTTCACTCAGCATCACCCCTGGAAGGTCTGCTTCGGGGAAAGGTTTCTTAGCTCCCTTCCTAGCCTCTCTGTCATCTTCATCCTCTCTGATCTCCTTGTGACTTCTACCTCCAATGCCAAGTCCATCTTAGGTCTTTATCCCCACACTCTTTACACACTTACAGTCAGAATGTGCACATATTTCTGTTTATTCAGGGAGTAGACTAGTCAGAGCAAGCAGAGCCTCTGGTCTACCTTTGACGCTGTAGGAGCTATCAGCTCTTCTTACTGCATGAGTCTACCACTGTGACTGCCAGGGGCAGGCCTCTGAATTGCAGAATCTACCTCTGCCTATTCACAATTCTCTTGCAAGCCACTTGGACCTCCTGGATCCTCTTCTATCCCTTCATTCTATAGATGGCTAGTATTTGGCGTTGCCATCTTCTTGTGTGGTATTTTGATCTATAGATATTTGTGCATTGGCCTCTTTTACCATCGTGTCCTGTGGGGTCACGGACTGGCATTGACTCTTCTTGGTCACATGTGACTCTGTTCATGGGGTGTTTCCCATCAAGGAATTTCACCTGAGCCTTTGGTGTCCAGTTTTTATTGGGACTCAATCACCTGCTGCCTGCATGGCTGACCTTCAGTAGCCCCTCCCAGAGGTCATGCTAATGCCTTTAGTCTCCAGCTCCTCTAGAGGTTGGAGCTGTTATCAGGTGGCCCAAAGCCCCCATCATAAAGCACATGGTTAGAGTGCCTCCTGGCCAAAGCGCCCAGGCAAAAAAGGACACTCCTGTCCAGCAGTGCATTCCAGGGGCTTAGAGATCACTCCCCAGGAGCTAAAGGCCAAATCCAGACTCTCTTTGGGCCAGGTTAATTCTTCACCACACAACCTGCCTGGCTCAAGATTAAATGTAATTTCAATTTGATTTTAATTTTAGCTTTGAGTTTATTTTCAGCATAAACTTCCTGGAATCCTGCAGTGTTTCTCCTCAGAAAATTATATTCTGGATTGTAATTACATGGGGCTTTTGAACACCAATTTGAATGAGTGTCATTGTAGCAGGTAAAACACTAATTATTTTGTAGCATCTCTCTTGGCTGCTTGGGGGACTTTGATTACTCCTTAGTAAGCAGGAGACTGTCTGGTGTAGCTTTATTATATTTTCATTATCGATGGGCATAAAGCCCTTTCTATCCATGAGAGCGACAAGAGTGGTGGCTAACATGGGGCATGTTTTTCTCATGTCACTGCTGAGCTAATTGGGGCACCAAGAGGCGGGGGGACTCGTTCCAGGTCCCCCGTGGAGTCTGAGCAGTCAGCCTGACAGGACACCTGGTCTCAGGTCTTTGTCAGAGGACTTGGCAAGAGCCACCATGCCTGCTCTCAGAGTCCATCACTGTCCACTCAGGTTTTTACATATCCTGTTTCTGCAGTGAGCTTTTGGAGGAGGATTTCATTAATTATTTAATTCATTCCTTTTACAACTTTCGAGTGTGCACCTGCTGGGTGCCAGATACTGCTGCTGTAAGTGTGGCGATTCAGGGCTGAACAAGAGAGACAAAAGCTCTTCCTTCAGACAACTCATAGTCTAGTGTGGACAGATGGCAATAAATAAGAAACGAGGTCATTGCCAACTGTGAGAGGAGGAATGGGGGAAACACTGTGATGTACTAGGGTGGGCTGGGGGCAGCCAACTTGGAGTAAGGTAGATAGAGAGGAAGAGCCTTCTTGAGGAGCGCTCCTTTGAGTGGAGCCCACCGTGTGTGGGAAGGACTGGGGAGGAGGCCTGTCACGGGCGGGGGAAGGGCAGGCCCCAATACTTGGAAGTGTGTGGTCAGTTTGAAGATCAGAAAGGAGGCTGCCAGTACTGGTGCCTTTAGGAAGTGATGGGTATGCTGCCAATAACTGCATGAGCTTGGAAGCAAATCCTCCCCCCATCAAGATTCAAATGAGATCGTGGCCCCAGTCAATACCTTGAGTGTAATCTAGTGACACCTAGTCCATGCCTGGACTTCTGATCCATAGAAACTGAGATAATAACTGTGTTGTGTTTATTGTTTAAGTCTTTTGTTAAGCCTTTCCTGTTTTCCTCATTCACTAAGTTTCATTTTATTTCATCCTGCATGTAGTTTTGTAAGTTGATGTAAATCCTTTCTGGAACAAGTTGAAGAATAAGTGACAGTGGCCAGGGGTAAGGGATCTAACACCTCCAAACTTCTATTTTGTGTATGAAATAGAGATATCATCACCAACAGGTTGCTCATGAGGCTGGATGAGGTTTTCCTTGTAATACCCAGGTGGAAACACCAAGGAATCCACTTGCCTTGGCCACATCAGCGGTGTGGTCTAGTGGCATTCCGCCCTGAGCCCTGTGCTTTCAGGTTGTTCTATAGAAAATGAAGCTACCCAGTTGGGTACCAAAATGCCTCAGAACCAAGAAAACCAAGGGATGGGTGTCCTCAGAGATGGCCCTGTGTGGGCTGACTTCCATCAGGCTGCAGGTTGGTTGAATCTTTGATGCACCATGAGTACAGCACTGGGACTCAGTGAAGTCACAGGGACAGGTGCAGCGTCTTGTGAAATTAGCCAGCATCCTGGCAGTGTTATAGGCTTCTCAGAGGTGGCTCGCTAGCCCTTGTGCTGTGCTGGGAGCTCAGGGCTGTGCTGGGTTTGACAGCCCTCCAGGACTCTTTGACTGTCTCTCAATCGAGCTGGCAAAAATTAAAATTGATGGAGCGTATGCAAATATGAAACAGGAGGGAGGCTTTTGCAATCCTGGATCCTCCTACACATTGTTCTCTATGGAAATCTTATAGTCAATCTCTATTAAAGGAAAAGGAGCAGTAGACTTTCAGACATAGGCTTTCACATGGGCCGGTGTTTCAACCAGAGACCAAATATTCAGGAGTGTGTACATTTAAAAAAAAAAAAGACTGGGGCGAGGGGCAGTTTTGTTAAGGAAGAAAATGCTGAATTATTATTTTTTTTATGTCCACAAGTCTCTTTTCTAGGTCAATTACTCATGTCTAGGAATCAATGAAATTGATCAGTAATAAATTAAAACAGGTATATTACCTATTGTAAAAACATATGCACATAGATTATTTTATACTCAGGATTCATTGATTAAATAATTCACCAGGTGCTGTTCAAGGTGCTGGAGGCATGGCAGTGGTGGAGATAAATGAGTCCTCTGGCTCACAGAACTTGCAGTGCAAGCCAGTGGGTGAGAAAGACAAGTAAACAGGAGTGTAGATGGGGAACATACATTTTTATAGAGGATGTACAGGATACTATGGAAACCTGCCAGGCGGATGGCTTCCTGGAGCAGGTGACTTCCTAAGCTGAAACCAAAAGCATATGTAGGGTTTAGCTGCACAAAAAAAAAGAGTATGGGTTTGGGGAAGAGAACAAAGGGAAAGATTCCAGCCATAGAAGACTGCATGTTCAAAGCCGTGGAAGCCAGCAAGAGCCTGGCACAGGCGACTGACAGTTAGATGTTCCATGGGGCAGTGTCATAAACTGCAAGGGGTGTGGACGGTGGGTCAGGAGGCAAAGGCCATGGTCAGTTCATTAAAGTTTATGGCCCAGCATCCTGCAGACATGAAGAGAGCACACTGTAGTATCTTTCAACCATTACCTGGGGGCAGGTTATACTGGCCATTGGTTCAGTAAAGCTGAAGACTTTTCTTGTATTCATCATTCATTTCTCAGTTTATATACACCTACCAAGTAGTCTATGCATTAGGTTGTGATTCTCAAACTTTAGCAGGAATCAGAATGATTTAGAGAGCCGATTCAGTGGGTCTAGGGCAGGGGCTGAGAGTGTGCAATTTTAACAAGTTCTCAGGTGCTGCAGGAACTCAGGGACCATACCTGGAGTACCTCAGCATGAGGTGGAGGAATTAGAAGAATTGCTTCCAGGTGTTTGTTGATCCCCAAGGGACTCAGCTCTCTGAGACTTGGCCTACTCCAATACCTTTTTATGGCTGATGGGGTTTATCTTTCTTTGTCCTGTACAGTCAACCTCCAAACATTAGAGATGAGAACATAGAGGGGGTCCATGGTAAGGGGTTAGGAGCTAAGCACATGCCCACCTAGACTAAAGTGGTCATTGGTGTGTTGTTTAAAGTACCGGCACCAAAGGGAATACTCCTCAGTCATAAACAAGAATAAAATTTTTGCCATTTGCAGCAATATGGATGGACTTGGAGGGTATTTTGCTAAGTGAAATAAGCCAGACGGAGAAAGATATCTGTATAATATCACTTATATGATATCACTTATATGTGGAATCTAAAAAAATACAACCAAAAAGAAGCAGACTCACAGATACAGAGAACAAACCAGGGTTACCAGTTGGGAGAGGAAAGGGGAGAAGAGCAATATAGGGGATTAAGAGGTACAAATTATTAGGAATAAAATAAGCTACAAGGATATATTGTACAACACAGGGAATATAGCCAATATTTTCTAATAAGTATAAATGGAGTATAACCTGTAAAAATTGTGAATCACTATACTGTACACCTGTAACTTAGATAACGTTGTACATCAACTGTACTTCAATTAAAAAATGGAAAAGAATAAAGTACAGGCACCAAAGTAAACCTTTTAATGTCTGGCTTTATGAGCAAGAGGCCCTGGTCTTACTGCTTCTTTATTCGTAAGGCGAGGCCCAGCAGAAGTGCTGAACTTGTTTGGCTGTGCCATTTGTGATCCAGAATTAGAAAATCCAGAGTCAGCGTTCTACTGGCCACTGAAAGACTTCTCACAGAGAGCCCAGTGCTGAGAACAGCCTCAGTCACTTTGAGATGAGTGACCCAGGGCCCAGCAAGTGCCCTCCCTGGAGAGAAAGCTGGACACAGTGCAGCTCTGTTGCTGAACCGGATTGAAGCCAGTGTTCCCGTGCAGAGGCAGAGCTGCCAAATCCTCCCCTCCCCCAGCACACAGGACACTCAAGCCTGGAGCTGGGGGCCAGGCTGGTGAGCCCAGAATGGCCAACAGGATGTATCTGTAAAAATCTGCTTCCTTTTTGCTGGCTTCAGGTTTTTAAAGAACCTGGTCAACGGGCATAGAGAGTAGAGAAATAAATGCTTTACAAGAAAATGGGGAACTCTGGTGACAATACTGGAATTAATAATTCTTTTAACATGAAAGAGCTGTTCTCTATGATCTTTACTGTCTTACCTAGTGTTTGGAGTTTAAACAGACGAGAGGGTGAGCTGGTTTCTTCATCGTATCCCAAGCAAATGGCCCATGTGTGAGCACGAAAGTAGGGTGCATGTGAGCTGCTCAAAGAATATGGGCCAGAAGGCCTTTCAGAACCCCTGAAAGCTTTTCCATGTGAAAAGGAAACCAGGAAATTGGAGTCTTCATTTTGTTTTTGCGATCAAAGCCAGGGAGGAAAGATGTTAAGCAGATACTGACCCGTAGTTTTGTGACCACCGTTAGGATTTATTACTGAATAGCAAATAAGGACTGCAGGAAAGCTGGGGTTGGTATTTACTTGAGGGGAAGAAAAGATTTGGATTCGGAGGTTGACTGAAAACAGAGGCCCGCGTCGCTACGGAAATGGGTCCTTGGGCCTTGCTAATAGGAGGTGATGACAACCATGTTAACAACATCGGCTGACACACATTTACGTGCCTGAAACTCAGGGAAGCCTAATGATACACTGCGGTGTTAATAGCAGTGGGCGGTGCCATGAGGAGAGGAGTGACAGCTCACATGTCTGCATGCTCTGTGTCGGGTGACAGCCGAGGGCTTTCCCTGCATGCAGCGTTCCATTTGTGTGCATGAGGAATGCACGCTCAAAGGAGGTAAGAATATCACCCGAGGTCACCAGGCAAGAAGGAGGCGGAGCCAGGATTTAAGACCAAATCTGTCTGACCCAGAGGGTGTATTTTTTACCATTACCACCATAATCTGGTAATAGCTGCTCCTTCTAACCCACCCCTGACCCCAAATTGTCCCCATTTTCTAAACTAACGCTCAGTTTTTGCAAGTTTTTGTTTCATATACTACCTTTTTTTTTCATGTTGAAGGATTCTTTTTTTCTTTTAAAAGATTTTCTTTTCTTTTGAGCAGAATTGTCTGTTCAGGTTTTGCAAGTATTATGTTGGCTGAATTTTAAGTAGAGCAGTTTCATCCTACTGGTCTTTTAAAGAGAAATGTTTGAATTTCAAAATAGTGGCTATTTGCCACTAAAATTTTTTTCTGGACCCCAGTATTAATTCTAGAGATAAGAATGCCTGACCCTGCTGTGAAAGACTGAGTTCCTTATGGAACTGGAATCCTTGATTCTAATGCTGTGTGCCTATAAAGCATTTCCTTCTTTTTCATCTTCTTTTCATTCTTCTCACTTTTAAAGACTGTTTAGAAACAGTTTCTAAAGAAAGAAGCTGATTTTTATTTCACATCTTGTTTAAGATGTTTCGATTGATGTGATACTAGTAAGTCAGTGATTCTTGACTTTTGGGAGGCCACAGTCCTTTTTGAGGTTCTGGTGAAAGCTAAAGGTCTCCTTTTCAGAAAAATGCATGTACACTTGTGCATACATCAGGGAATTCTCTGGCTAGGGAATCAGTGGGCCCTCCGTTAAGAAATCCTGCCTCTCCCTCCCTCCCTCTCTCCCTTCAACTCTTCTGAATATTTTTTGAGCCCTGTTAAATGTCAGGCACTGTGCTGTGTTAGGATTACAGTGGTGAAGGAAGTAGACATAGTTCCTGTCTTCATGGGGTTCATGTTCTAGTGAATAAGGAAGACAGTAAACCAGTATCCTTACAAATAAACATGCTATGATGTGTGTGTACTTGAAGGAAAACTTTGGTGTGTAAGATCATTTCATGGGCGGGTCAGATCCCATAGGTTTGCCTATAGGGAAAAGGGGAGGCAAATGGATTGGAGAAGGACCTCACCTGAGGAAATGATCTTTGAGCTGAGATCAAAAGGATGGAGAGCAGTGAACCAAGCCGAGAGGCAGGAGGAGAGGGGCCCAGCCAGGGAGTGATGTGCTGCGTTCATGTACCTCTGCAATGCTGGTGCTGCCAGGCCCCGGAACTCCCTGTGTGCCTGTCCCAAGGAGCCCCGTGTCCTTCTTGTGTTATACTCTCAACATAGTGAAGTCCATGACACAGACTCTCCCTTGTGACGCATTCATGTTATGGGTCAAATCATATTTCCCCTGAAATCAGTCCCTCTTATGGAGCTTTAAAGTGGGTTTTCTCTTCCCCCTCAAGGGCTTCCATATTGCTGAGTCTCTTATATCAGAGATTGTGGTTGATTTGACTTGCTATGATATGCGTAGAATCAGGGCCATGTTCTTTTTCAGAATACATCTAGGATGATGAAGACACACTTGCTACAGATGTGGGTGCACACGCACAGGCATACGTGCCCAGCCACGTCCACATGCCCCAGCGCACGTTCTACAACATACATGTGTCACTACACCAGGGTGAAATTCAGACACTTGCTATTCAAAGCACCATCCTTGGACCAGCGGCATTGGGAGTTTGTTAGAAATGCAGAACCTCAGGCTCCACCCTAGCCCTTCTGAAATCAGAACATGCAGGTTTGGCAAGGTCCCCATGGGATTTGTGTACCCATTGAAGTGTGAGCACTGCTGGTTTGGTCTCCTCCATTTCTACTCTGGCCTGGTCCATGCTGTTGAATGCTTTTATCCAAATGCTTCCATTTAAAGCTTGATAGCACGTTGACATGTATGTGTATACACACACACACACACACATATATAAATTGTTTTTCAAAAAAAAAGGAGTTCAGGTAGCTGTGCTGTGGGACAGTTGTAATGTAATTTGACTCCACTGTGTAGCAGATGTAAGTGCTCATAGATGGCCGAGGGCACACCGTCGCACTTCTGCAAAAGGCATTTTCACCTGTTCATGGACGGGTCACCTGTTAGTCACTGGCATTCTGCGTTATTTACACCAGATGGAAAGTCTCTTAACAGAAATTTTTGAAGTGACTGATGAAGCAGAGATAGAGCAAGGCAGTTGTCCACTAATCAGTGAAATACCTCATATTTATGAGTTGTAAGGTCGTTTTGTATTCGCTTCCTTCTTGGTCTTTAAAGGCTCTTGACAGATGTTGGGCCACAAGACGCTGTTGAGGGGCAGCCCCAGGCACCAGCCCTGCTTAGGCATTTGGCCTGTTTAGCGACGTCTTTCACTCCCCACTAGACCTATTCCTCCTTGTTCTCTGATTCCCAGACTCCATCCTGCAGTTCCTGATGGTGGTGACTGATTCCCTGCCTTATTGGGCCATCTTGTCACCCAGCTTGTTCCGTATTATGTCTTTTTCCTTGATGTGAGCATCTGCTACAGCATTGGGTAAGAGGCCCTTCCCACACGAGTCTCAGGCCAGGGCACCCCCGGGGGTAAGAGAATCCCCACTCTGGGAGAGTACAAGAGCCCATGTGCTAATGTGGTGATATAACTTCTCTTTGTACTTGGATGGATTCTCTGTTTCCTAAGTTTAGCTGTAATGTGTACTTTTGCTCACCTTGCATTCATTAGATCTTTTTTTCAGTTGCATATAAAGAAAACCCCAATTAAGCTAGTTTAAATAGTAACGTGTTTAATTTGTAAAAATGAGTATTGTTTGACTTATGTAGCTGAAAAGCTGGGGGCAGCTTTTACTTCCTTCGCGGCTTGATCCAAGGCTTAAATGAGGCCCCCAGGATCCGTGCTCTCTCCAGTTCCTAACACAGTTCTTCTATGTTGAAACACAGTCATCTCCTCTTCAAATTCTTCAGACAAATTATGCAGGTGGAGGTGAGTTTTTTGTCTCCAAAACCCAAGCAAGTCTCATGCACCTCCTCGATTCTGATTGGCCCATCTCTAAGCCAGTCACTGTAGATGGGAAGGTAAAATGAGCTGGTTCCTTTCGTGAGTGGTTCTGAAACTTCTGCAGGCATGTCTCACTTGGAGGACCTGTCAAAACATAGATCACTGGCCTCACACCCAGGGTTTCTGATTCAACTGGTCTGAGATGGGACCTGAGAATTTCTAGTAAGTTCTCAGGTGGTGCTGATGCTGCTGGTATGAGGACCGACTTTTAGAACCACCGGTTTAGGCCAGTCAAGGCCACATCACAGAGATAGAGTGGGAGAGAGGTGACCTCCTGACATAGTTCTAGGTGCTCTTTTACCTGAAGAGGGGGGAATGGATGTTTCCTTTTCTTCCCTCTCTAGAGTACTTGCTGTGGTCCTATTTAATCATAGCTCCCACCAGTAGGTGGGAGGAACATCTCTATCAGGTACTTTGTTAGGCTCAGGACATGCAGCTGTGATCAAGACAAAGTTTTTACTCTCCTAATCTGGAGGGGTTGTGAAGATGATAACAATAAGTAAATACACATATTGTATATGATGCGATTTCACGTGCTACAAAGAAAGACGACAGGGAAGGTGACAGAGAACGATGCTGGGGTCTGGGGTCTGTTCACATAACCTAGTCGGGGAAGAAGGCCCTTTGGATAAGGTATGATTTGAGCTGAGTCCTGAAGGAAGAGAGGGAGTGAGGTCTGCTCAAATCAGGAAAAAAATGCAGAGAACATGGCCAGCTTGAGAAATAACAAAAGGTCACTGTATCAGGGGCAGAAGGAATGAGGGGAAGAGGGAGGGAAAAGAGGTAGAGAAACACAGGGCTTTGCAGGCTGAGGCAAGGGCCTTGGGTTTTACTGGGAGGAAGAAGAGAAAACTCCCTGAGATGAATGTCACATGTGGGAACAGGGCTTTGAAATTTGATAGAATGAGTATGGATATAAGAGGATGAACTGTGCCCTTAAATTCGGTTAGTGTCCAACTACTGAACATTCAGCGTGAAACTCTAAGTGGACCTGGCATTTTTGCTCCCTACCCTAAATGTTTCCCGTAACCATATGTTTTGAAACTCAAAATTCTGCAGAGGAGGGTATACATTACCCCTCTGTCTTCTGGTCAGTGCCTCTTGATCCCAGTCTGAGTTTTTTTCTGAGTTAAGTCTAATGTCAGATTGTTTTCTTCCAAATTTAAAGTCTGAGCAATTCCCCTGGTATCATATAAACTTGAAGCTCAGGTATTTCTCTCATTCCTCCTTGACGCAGGGGGGAAAAGGGATTGCTATTGAATTTTGCTTGGGAAAGCATTTTGGAAACACATCGATTTTTGAAATAACTTCCCCTCCAAGAAAAGGAAGAAATGAAAAAGTAGGTCTGATTAAAATACAGGTGTAGCAGCAGGGTAACATGTTCACACGTCTGCAGGGTTGCTGGGAAGGGGAGGCCTCTTGGGACCTTCAAGAGAGTGAATCATGAGGCAACTCCAGCAGTAAATACATATGCAGAACACCAGACAGTCTCGAGGGCAAGCTGGTCCAGGGGCCTTTAACCTTGGCCTGATGCTGTGGTGATGGAGCCAGGAGTGACACCGAGCACGTCTCGCCAGTGCCCAGAAGTGCTTAGTGATTCTGTCATTTATTCAATTAAGTTCACACTCCTGACTGTGGCCGTCAAGACTCCATCTGGCAATAACTTATTTTTTTTTTTTTTTTTGAGATTTACTCCTTTTTACCTACGTTTTACTCCATCCAATTCAGCAGTCCCTGAGTGCACATGGTACTTTCCCGCAAATGTGCCTTATTTATGTTTGATGTCATTTGCTGGGACTGTCCCTTCCTGCTTCTTTCTGTTCCAGCTCAGTTTAAGGACCAGTTTGTTCTGAAAGCCTTCCTCCAGTGAAAATGGATTCTGCCCCCCATCTTTCTCTTTGTCTCTCATGCTTTGGTTGTTCCATTTTATGCACTAATTCCATTTGGCCTTGGATATGTTACCATTACTCCTCTATATGAGAGCTTCCCTCAAGAGACAGACGCTCTTGAGGGAAGAGGCCATTTGTCATTCACATTTATGTCCTTCCCCCACACCCGTTACATCCCAGCATATGCCAGAGGGAATCAGAGGAAATGCTCAAGAAATGCACAGCGAGTTGCACTGAACCGAATCCTAGCTCCGGCTGAGTGATGGTGAGTGTGGGACGTTTCAATCCTGGGACTTGTCAAGCAGTTTCCTATGTTTTGTGTTTTGTTTTGTTTTGTTTCTTGTTTTTGTTTTTACTATTTTTATATAATCTCTCTCTCTCTCTTGCTCTCTCTCTCTCTTTTATCCTGACAACACTTGGATTACACTTTCTTGAGCTCAGGATCACTTTTTCTAGAAATTTCTAGAACCACCTGTGAGAAAGAGAAATGCGATTCAATCCAACCAAACAAACATCTACCTCTTGGGTTGAAATATGAGTGTGTAGTGGTGGTTGGGGAGGCCAGCAATGAGCTCAGATGCTCTGCTTGTGGATGTGGCCTCCGGGCCTCCCGTGGCACACTTGTCTTCCCTCTGTTGGCCTGCTGCCTGGATGGGAGAAGGGACAAGAGATATCACTGTCATGGATCTCCCAACCTGACAGATCCGTGTAAGGCGTGTTCAGAAGCGCATTTCAGCTTAGCAAAGGGGAATGGAGAGGGCTGATGTGTACATGTGTTCAGGTCTTGGGCTTCGCAGAGATGTCCCGGACCGAATGTGCAGCTTTATTTGCTTTCTTTTGTTTGACCATCTGTCTTCTGGATTTATCCTAATTAGGAACTGCCTCCTACTTAGAAATGCCTAGGAATATGTACTCTGTGTGAGGATGCGAGGCCTGTGGTCTTCTCAGGAGAGGAGGGAGGCTGGTGGGGCAGTATGCCTCTGTGGCCATGCGGCTTGTCCTTTGTGACTGTAATTTCACAGACGAACTACAATTTGAGGCACGTTGTACACAATTGCGCTGTCAGGGCCGTCATGTTGTGTGAATTCTGAGCACGTTTCGGTCCATCTGCAGAGGCTGGCAGCAGACGGTGAGTGTGCTGCTGGAATCATACATGCCTTCTTGTCCTGCTCTGGACTTTCTTAAGCGAGGGCTTAGAAAGGTGCAATTTGGGTTTTGTTGTTCTTCCCTGTAGATGACATTGAAAGAAAACTAAAAGCACCTGAGGACCTGTCAAAGTCAATCACATTTATACTTAGAAACCAAATTCACCACAGAGGGCCAATCAGTGATGTCTGGACTCACGAATGATGAGAACAGTTTGATCTTTGACTCATGAGTTAAGTTATTTTTCCCGTGGAAGATGAACTCTTTTTTAATATGTGGATTCCTCCGTGAAGATGAAGTTAGTCCCTTTTTGACTTATAACCTATGAGACACTTTAATGTACAAAGTGCATATTTATTTCACAGTCTTATATTAGAAAGGTGGCCGTGTCCTTTCCAAAGGGTCCATTTGCCTTGAAATGAGCAGATGGACTGTTTTCCACATGAATTGGTGACACTATTTCATTCAAGCTGATGTTGCCCCTGAGCCAAAGGAACATAGAGACAGTTCTCATTGCTGTCCTTTGACGGGTTAAGGGAGCAGAGCGATCAGATAGCAGACCCCTTTTCCCAAGGCGGTCCGTCTATGAGAGGTTGGATTGATATTCAGACCTTCAGTGTCCCAGCTCCCAAGATATATCTTCCAGATGGTATTATTGATTCTTATCAATATGATACCCATGTATTACAGGTACCGCAAGACTACGTATGCAAAGCTTATGCCAAGAAAGGGCTCATTTGCAGCTCTGCTGGGGGCACACTCTACACACTTCCAGGGAAAACAGCTGCCCTTGAAAGGGGACCCTGCATTTCCTACGTGCTTTTATCGGTTCACATTTTTATTAAGAAAGAACTGTAGCTTTTTCTGCTTGAAACATTGCAGGCATAATTAGGTATAGTTGACTCTATCCTGCCTTTCATACCCTCTTCAACCAGTTACTAACTCTACTGAGTTATCCTGCCTGAAAAATTCTGTCCCTATCACTTCTGTCCATTTACTGGCTCTATGATTGGGTAACTGCTTTCCTGCCCTGTGAAATGGGATGAATAAGAGCTGCACTCAGGGTGGTTGTTAGAACCCAGGGAGACATGAATGTCTAGCATCTAGGCACAGTGCTCACGTGTAGACAGGGCTTGGCCAACATTGCTCTCCTTCTCTTTCTGCCTTTGTTGCTCGCAAGATATAGTCTGAGGCTCTCATCCCCGCAAGCCTGCATTACGACCATAGACCACTTAACCTGTCCTCTTTGCTAGAGTTTGTTTTCTCCTCTAAATCTCTGTCTGCTTTCAGGCGCTGCATTGAGCTTTTTGGTCCTCTCATCAAAAACCTTCAGTGGTCTCCTTACTTGAAGGACAAAGTCCAAACTCTTTAGCTTGGCATCCAAGGTTTGCCCCAATCTCTACCCCATGTACCTTTTCAAATAAACACTTCATTTTCTAAACCCCCTAGTCCAGTGAGATGGACAGGCTCTGAATGGGTCATACTCTGTTTTGTTTCCTGACCCTTTGTTTAAGCCCTTTGCCTGGATCTTCTTCCCCATGTTTCCAACCCTACCCATCTATCCGTATCCAGCTAAAGTATCATGACTTTTGTCCATCTTTCCTGTCCACCAAAGACACATGATTTTTTCTTTCTTTCTGAACTCCTACATGAATTGACTGCTGCATTGATTTACCTGTTAACAAACCTACCTAGTTTCTCGCTGTGGTCATTAATCAGCAATGAGATCCTCTGTTGCTGTTTATCCTTTCTTCAGCTTCTTTCCCATCTCCTCAATGAGAGGGTGTAAGTGTCACAAAATTGAAGACCATATCACATTTATATTTCACATCTCCTAGCGTGATGTTCCTTGTATTGGAGCCTCCCCCAGTAGTTGATTTGATATAGGAGAGATTCATTGTGATTAGAATGAATGCCTTCTTCATAGAATTCTTTGTTTCTAACATATGTAAGCTGTCAATGTGGTGACTCAATGTGCAGCATCTTAATCTCGATTGGGATGTGCCAATTTGAATCCCCTCATTAACTGTGCAGCGTTCTCAAACTAATTTGTCACTGTATCCTCCGGACATTAGAATGCTAATTCTCTCAGACTTTATAATTTCTGCCAAACCTCTGAGCATGGCTCTGGCTGACATCCCCCAGAGACTAAACTGGAACAGAGGCAACTGACTAAGTAAGCCGTTTGGAGTGTTATGTAATTTGGACTTAGATTTAGGTTTTTTCGGAAGTAAAATAGAAATGTGACACCGACTCAGGCCCAGGTGTTTTTCTCCTCTCTTCTGTGTTCTGGTCTTTCAAAAATAAATCTAGGGCAGCTCTCTATGTTTTAGGATTGTTTTTCTAATGGGACTCCTTTTCATTTTATATCATATCAGTCTCCTTTTCTGGTAGAAGCTCTGTGACATGTGAGGTTCAGTGCTCTACATATGAGGCTATATACTTTGGGTTCTTTGGTGTGTTAAGTTTTGATGTAATGGCTAAAAGTAATGGCTTATTTTCGAACCATTTGGTTTCTCAAACTCCTCATCTGTTAAGTGCATATACTACTCATATCTACCTCATAAGATTTTTGTAACTGTTATATGAAATAATATATTTAGAGTTTTTAGTACCAAGTAAGTCTGTAGTATCATAAATGCTCAACAAATATTTGTAATTTAAGCAAATGCTGTATATTTATTTACCAATGTAGTGATAGGAAATAACACAAAACAAACAGAAATCCTTTTCAGATTGTTATCCCGGATCTGCAAGATTTCATAGAGATTTAAAAATAGCAATTAAAGGCTTGTGCTCATTGCATAAATTTACTTATTAACAGTGATTTTGACAGGTAGGTGAAGACTGTCCATTTCTGCATATACTGATCCCTGGGTTACTGGACCTATATGGAGGTTGTACGTTTTTGGCTTTTCCAGTGTTATGACATGAGCGTGGCTTATGAGAAATGGTTTTGCATCGTAACCTTGGATTAACCAAGGAGGTATGTGGGATTAGTGAAGGATACTGTCTTGAACTATTCTCTGAATGTAAAGTCAACGTATTCCTGCAGTCATCAACCTGCCAGCTGAGGTCACACCAGAGCTGCCAGTTTCCACGTGAATTTTCTTCCACTGTCTTCTTTTGGTCACCGATCCTTAGAATGCTAAAGAGCATTGTTTATGTCAAGGGATCAAGGGATGCATAGAAACACATGGAGTATGTGTTGCCTATTGACTCCCTCACTTAAGGACAGATACGCCATGTTCTCAAGGGTTTCTCTGTAACCTTTAGTGGGGATCTTGACTATGAGAGTGGAGAAAAGGAGAGAGCTTTTCAGACTATATTGTTTCTGTCTATATATTTTTTTTAAAGTATCTACACAGGACACTTGAAGTTTAGAGCTGTTTCTACCTGATGCCCCATTCCTGAATTGGAACAAGGAAAAGACACCGACAATATCCTTGGATTTTTGAGCATTCCTAAATATTAGACTCTTCCCTGAGTATTAAATAGTTCTAATTCTCACGCTAATGTGGGTTACCAAATGGCCTTAGTCTTAGATTACGCTTAAAGTATTTCTTGAAGACAGTGGGCAGTCATGGGAGAGGTTGGCATATGATTTTCAAATGGATTGGTGTGTCAGTCAGGGTTCTCCAAAGAAACAGAACCAATAGGATATATAAAGAGATTTATTATAAGCAATTGACTCATGTGATTATGAAAGCTGACAAGTCCAAATTCTGCAAGGTGAGTTGGCAAGTTGGAGACTCAGGAGACCTAAGGGTGTAGTTCCAGTCTGAAGCGGCCAGCAGGCTCACAAGACCCAGGAAGGGCCAATGTTTCAGTTCAAGTCCAAAGGCAGGACAAAATGATGTCCCACTTGGAAGGCAGTCAGGAAGAATTCTTCCTTTCTCAAGGAAGGGTCAGCCTTTTTGTTCTTTTCAACTCTAAAAACTGATTGGATGGGCCCACCCACCTTAGAGATGGCTTTATTCAGTCTATCAATTTAAATGTTAATATCATCCAAAAACACCCTCACAGAAACACCCAGCATACTGTTTGACCAAATGTCTGAGTACCCCATGGCCCGGTCAAATTGACATGTAAAATTAACCAGCATGATTGGAGAGTGGACTTCTACTTTGATTCAATTCTCCAGGTCATCCAACAGCTGTCCCGTTAATTTTTTATTCTTTCTCAGACTTCTTGACTGATGTAATACATAAAATAGTAAAGAGACTTTAGCTCAGGAAGCAGTTACTGAGTTCCCACTATATTTGTTGCTAGTTAGGCTTTGGTGGGGGACAAAGATGGACTAGTTATGATTTCTGCCCCAAGATGAGAACTTCCTCCATATCAGATGCCTGCTGCCAACCTAGCTGTAGAAATTCATTTTCTTTAATCTAATTGATCCTGAGTGTGTCAGCACTTAAAAGATTTCTTTGAAAACTTGCCTTTCTCGAGTGAGTTTAACCAGTTCCAGTGGGTTGGTTCCTCTCCACTTGCTCTAAGCTTCTTTTTCATCCTTGCAAAATGAAGGAGTTGCTTTTCATCCTTCTGAGTTTTAGTGTTATGTAGAATCTTGCTGACAGTCGCTATACATTGAGAGGGAAAATGCCATGCAAGGAAAACTCTCCATTGCCCCAGAAGCCTTTCACGTGAAATAATGCTTCTGATGAGATTTTAAAGCAGCGACCTGATTTTGAACCATGTGTCAAGGTTTCCACTGGCTCTCATGTGCACTGGACTTTGCTGGCTGTGTATCTGTTGTCTCTGTAGTTTGCATTTTTATCATCTTTGGTCTTCTCATGGGCAAAGGACACCTGGCTTTATGAGCTCTAAGGTCTTATTACCTCAAATTGCCAACCACAGCCCCGTTTGTTCCAACAATTTCCCTGCAGTTCACTCCTTCCTGGCCCTGCTTCCCTAACTCCCTCAGTATCTGTATTTGCTGGGGGTGAGGGTGTGGAGCATCAGGGAGAGAAGGAAAGTGGCTGCACAGGTTAGTATTTGCTTCCTGTTCCTTGTGATTAGTGTAGCATTGAGGGTCAGTGCCAGATTGCAAAGCCTCTGGAGGGTTCAGGAAAGGATGTAGTGATGAGAACAACAGCTGGCCTGCTGGTCTGGAAATCACAGAAGTAGTATGTTTGTCACTTTCCTCACCACTGTTGCATGTGCTTTCAGACTTTATATATTGTGTGTTCCTGTGATATTTGGAAGAATCTGTCCAAATGGATCTAGGGTGGAAAAGTTTAGTTGTGACCTATGGAGACCCTGGACGAGTTGCATCTGGGAAGGAAGTTTCCTATGGGAGCTAAAAGTGCAGACCTCAAACTCTAAAGCTATTCTTCCTAATTCAGGTCAGATTGTTTTTTTAATTAAAGAATTTATCATTTGAAGTGAGGAATGCACCCAGATGAATAATCAGATGAGTATGAAGATATGGGAGTAGAACAATTAATCTTAGGGTAGTGAGATGATCATAAAACTCCAGGTTAAGATATAGGAGAGACTTACATAGACTCAGGAACCTCTATGTGAAAGATAAAGATTGCTTTTGCTCTTAAAATGTTTCCAAGGGAAGAAGTCCTTCTGGTTCACCGGTTTTCTTTTAAGGCTAATGGCTGAACCTGCTTTGCGAGCAAGGAAGGGAGAGTAAAGTCTGGGATTTCCATAAGAAAAATTGATGCTTAAATTAGTTTCCAGTGACATGGTCCTGTTAACAACTCCTTGGGAATTTTTCTTAAGCTTTTATGGGATCTCCTGCTGTTTCATAGAATTTCAAATGGGAAATCAGAGACTCAATATCATAATCTTTTGGTTCTAGATTATTAGCAGAGGTTTCGTCCTGGTGAGCTGTACTAGGGTTTTACTTATCCATGGCCTTGCATCAACCCTTTCTGTTCAGATTTAATTTGTCCCCCAGTTACCTTTTCATGAATGTGGATTGTCTGCACAATCAATCAGGTGGAATTCGCTGTTGATCCAGTTGGGTTGTGCAGACCTTGTTGATTGGCCGAAGTCTGAATGTTTCAGTCATTTGGAGGTAGTTGGGTGGTCTGCTGAAAATAAACCTCATTTGGGAATAATAAGGTGGAGTAACTCTGGATCCAAGATTTTGGTTTGGATCTCAGCTGGCATTGGATGACGATAAATCATTCCTCGGTAATCTGTGTCAATCTCACAGGCTAAGACACCTTTCAGCCCTCTGAAGAGAAAACAATTTAAGGCAAAATTATGGTCTGTGGGAATTGCTGTCAATTCTGAAATGAACCTAAAAGAAATAATCTTGTATTATCTAAATGGTTGTCGAAGAATGGATATGACTGTTTTTTAATAGAATTTATAGAAACTGTTGTATAAATTTTACCTTTAAACTCTTGGGAAAGTTTTTAATGATTTATAAAATTCTTCCCTTTTAGCAAGTTAAAATTCAAACAGAGCATGCTTCAAAAATGTATTACACATATGTCATGAGTGCAGCAGGAGAATTAGGAAAGGTAGACAATGAAGAAAATAAAAATAACTCCACCGAGATAACTGGTTTTTATTATTTTGAGGCATAGATATATATGTATAAACATACACTTATTTTACAGCAGCCATTGTAACCTGGTTTTTTTTTCACTGAGCAGCATAGTATTCACATTCTTCTATAGCAGTAAATATTCTTTTATGCTATTATTTTAAATGCCTGTACAGTGTTTTATTTTTCTTTTCATCTATTAAATACCTATATACCTATATAGAGTTTATTATGTGTCAGGCAAAGTTTTAGTTGCTTTACAAATATTAATTCATTTCATATAAATATAGATGCAACAAAGTTCATTTTGCCATTCTGCCTATGGATCATTTAAGGTATTTTTATAGCAGTTTTGTCTCATTGCAATGAATATACCTTGCAGCTAAAATAAACAGTTGTGCTTATCACCGTTTCCTCAGGATAAATTTTCAGAAGTATAATTTCTAGGTTAAATGGCATGCAAATTTCAAGGCTTTGGCTATATAGTATATATGTATTTATTTCTAAACTGCCACCAGAAAAACCAAGCCAATTTTACATTTTAACTAGCATGCTTGCTCACACATAGTATTGTCATTAAAACCAAATGATAAAAATCTAGAAAATTCAAAAGCAAAGAAAGAAAAAACTCTTTCTAAAATGATAGGGAAAAATTGATTTCTCATTTTTAATGGCATTCATCTTTTTCTTTTTGATTTTTAGAAGTTCTTTTGGTATTCTAACCTTTGTAATATCCTGCAGTGTTTCCATTAATCATTTGTTAATCATTTGTTTTGTTATCCTGATTATAGCTGTTTGGATCATAGGCAAGTGTTACTTTTTTGGTAGTCAAATATTTCCATTTTCTTCTTTGTGGTTTATGAGTTTTCCTTTTGCATTTATGCTTATATGGGTTTTACTTGCTCCTAGATTGAATAAAACTATGCATAAATTTTATTCAAATATTTTTATGGTTTAGTTTATTTTATTTTAAATCTTTAATCTGTCTGGAGTTTATTTGGTCAGCATATTTTTTTTTAAACTATCTAGAATGCTTTCAGAACGTAGGAACAAATGTTATCCATGCAGTTTTGGAATAAGTTGTAAAATGAAATATCAAACCCTGGGCTTAATTATAGTAATAATTTTGAAAAATTAACATTTATTAACTTCTTGCCATGTGCCAGGTAATATGCTAAGGGTTTTGCATGTACAATATTATTTCAGGGGCTTCCAACAGGAAGTTCAATTCTGAGTGTCCTATAGTTACCATGGTGGCATCATGGTAACCAGTCATATTCCCATAATGGCCCAGGACACTGCTTGGTAAGAGGCGTAATTACCCAACCACAATCCAGTTTCACCTGTGGGTTCCCTCTTCTCCATGTCTCCCCTGCTGCTAGGATGTAGTCTGCACAGTGTCACTGTCTTTCCTTTTTCTGCTGGATTGTTCTTCTAATGGTTTCTAAGTGCAGCTGTTGCTGCGAATGAGTGTCATTGCATCTTCTCTCTTACTGACAGCACTTATTGACACAATTGGCATTTTTATTGCCTTTCTGTTTTTAATCTAGGGGAGAAGATTGCTGTATAGTAGGCATGGGTTTCCATTTTTAGGCAGCTGTCTTCATGTGGCTGTGTATTTCATCCCCTTCTTCCTATAAATGCCACAAACAGCAACATCTGCATATGTTTTTCCAGGATCTCTGGGAGTTCACCTCCATCCCCTTGGCCCAGAGCCCCAGGGATTTACCTCTCAGACTGTGATGCTGCACATTCAGCCAGCCAAGGGCCTGCCCTACTCGACTTTTTAATCCTGACTGTATCCAGTAGTTGCTATTTATGGATTCTCCTCATCCCTTTGTACTTTTGCTTTTCAAACCAGATTTGACATGTGAATTGTTCATTTGTGGTCTCTTGCTCATATGAGCGCTGAAGTTCTTTTGCATTTTGCTTTTCTTTATTGACCATTGAGAACCCAATTCATGAATTCATTCAAAAGCATTTCCCAAGTGCCTAGTAGTTCCCAAGAACTGTGCTAGGCATGGGGGATACATATGCAGATAAAAGAGGCAGGATCTCTGTCCTCACTGAGTTTACTATCTCACTAGGAGAAAGGCATTAAGCAATCACATCAGTAAATGTTACTGCAAACTGTGATAAGTGTAAAATGTGATCAAGGAAAGTAAGAGGAGTTGTGAGATGCTTTAATGTACATCTGATGTGGTCCTAGCCTGTAGGGAAGATGTCCTGAGGAAGGGAGCCTTAAACTGCCATCTGATAAGGAGTGGGCATCATTCAGGTGGCAGCCATCCTAGTGAGGGTGAAGTGGTGTCTCTCATTGTGGTTTTGGTTTGCATTTTCTTGATGACTGTTGATGTCCAGCATCTTTCAATGTGATGGCATTAGTTCTTATGTTTAAAAAAGTAATGAAAAACTCGTATCCTTTTGTACTAATAAGAGAATGAGACTAAAAATGAGGTAGAATATAAGCTCCATGAGGATTGGGACCTTCTTGTCTTACTCATGTCTGCAATCCCATTACCTAGTAGTTGGCAATAGTGGTATATAGCAAAATATTGGATGGATGGATGGATGGATGGATGGATGGATGGATGGATGGATGGCAAAATGGATGGAAAGATGAATGAGTAGATGAATAGTTGGATGCCTTCTTCTTTCTAATGAAGTTAAAGTAACAGTTTCTAAGATGAAATATAATTTTTCCATCAGCCTTTTCTTTTGCCTTATTCAGTTTATTGATCCATTCCTATATTTACAAAGAAAGAAAACTTGTCAGGTAGTAGATCATCTCAGTAGCTCATTTTCTTTGTCTTTCTGAAATATGCACTTTTCAGAATTACAGAACTGTGGAAGTTAGAAGAGATTCTGAAACTTTAGAGATCAAGTTTTTTAATTAAATGTTTTGTTTTTTTACCTTTCCAAACAACTGTTGTCATGATTCTTAACAAAGTCAGACATCAATAAATACAACAATGACAATGACAACTAAAAGATTATTCTAGTCCAGCAATCATGCATTAATAAACTTCCAAAAGCAAATTGGGATTCTTAAGTCATTAGTTTTCCTGTTAATGGGTACTATTATTGGTACATAGACAATAACATTTATTAAATGCTTTAGGGGAACACTCTTAAAAGTAAATCCATACCCTCCTAAGCAGAGTCTCACCTACCCTTAAGATTTTGGAAATTATTTATGATATGGCAAAATGTTAGAGCTTCAGGGCAAATGGCCTCATTCATCATTGGGGGGCCACTGCAGAAATTTAGGTATTTCTGAATTTAAAAGTCTACTCTTTCCGCGTGACAGCCATTTTTGTAAGACCACCAGAGTCAAAAGTACTAAGCTTATCAGGATGTCTCTAAAGGGTCTCTTGAGTCAGAAGCACTGAACTCAGGATATATCAGGAGGCCATATCTTATCCCAGGCCCTTCTGGGTCAAAGAGTCATTACTTCTGACTTATGATAGGAAACAGGAAACTAAGCCGTTTGTTGACGATCACTCTTGATGTTTAGTTTCTATAAAGAGAAACAATAAAATAATTATCCTGTTAACCCCAGGACCTTTATGATAACCTGAGGAAAGATATTCTAAAGTGTTGTTATTTTTGCCCTGTTTACTTTTATCTTTTAATTTTCATTTTTGTCAGCTGTTATTTAATACCTTGGAAGCTGTGGGTCTCTGAAAAGTCTTTGCATAACACAAGCCAAACTTGCTTCAAAAATCATTTTTCACCCCAAAACAGAAGGTTGAGATAGAAGACGTTCTGCCAATTTGGCATCAGAAAGGTTGCTGTAAGGCCAGTTAAAAGGACACCCTGCTAATGTAATAAATGCAGGCCATCCTGAGGGGATGAAAATGCATTTTCCAGAACTTTTATTCCTTGTGTTGGAGATTTAAGCATAAACCTCTGAAAATCCTTGAGAACTGAATTTCTACCTTCAATGCATTTCTTTGTTATAGGTTTTCCACTTTTTTTTCTTAAGAAAGGCTTGAATTCATTTACCCCCATTTTATTAAAACAAAACAAAATAAAGCTTAGAATCACAAAAGGTAATTTAAAAGAAATTATCCCACTATCTCTGCACAATACTATTCATATTTGCATCTTCGCTTTCTTTATAGGGCCTTCCCTGCTTAGAGGGGAGGAACATTTCCAGAGCGGATTCTCTGTGGGTGAGAGGGTGGCCAATTGATCTGGGATTTATTGCCATGAAGGGAGAGCCTTTACATTGGGTAAGTGGTGAACAATAATACCGGGCACATATTTGGTCTTCAGTGAAAATTTGCTGGATGGATGGATAGGTGAATGAATAACATGAACAAGGTGAGTGTGATGGTTAATTTTTTGTGTCAGTTTGTCTACACAATGGTACCCAGATATTTGGTTAAACATTCTAGATGTTTCTATTTAGATGAGGTTAACATTTTACTCAAAGTAGACTTTGAGTAAAGACGATTACTCTGTGTAATGTGGGTGGCTCTCATCTAATCAGTTGAAGACCTTATTGGAAAAAGGCTGACCTCCCTCAAAGAAGAGGAAATTCTGCCAGCAGACCCTTCATGAACTACCGCATCATTTCTTCCCTGCGTTTCCAGCCTGCTGGCCTACCCTGAAGAGTATGAACTCACTAGCCTCTGCAATTTGTGAGCTAGTTCTTTGAAATAAATATCATAAATCTCTCAATCTCTCTTTTTATACATATATATATATTCTTATTAGTTCTTTTTCTCTAGAGAACCGTGACTAATACAGTGAATTCAGGAGAACTTTTCTGGATGAGTATATATATCACTGGCTAGGACTGCTGAGAGTTAAAAACTAAGGGGATGTGACACAGCTGAGCTGAATCTTCAGAACGCACATGCCAGAGTACACATAGCACCCACAACAGAGAAGGGCAGTGCTGCTCCAAGTTGAGGACCAGATGGGCTGAACATCTTTCAGCTAAACACCAGCGTATCTCTACATGCTAGAAATAGCAATACACATGGTATACATGGAATTTTGCTTTCTGCTTTTCCTCCTAATACAACATTATCCAGCATTTTCTCATTATGCTACATAAGCTTCAGAAGTATTTGTAGTGGTTATAAACTATTTCATCATGTTCTCTATTGTGGAACATATGTTTCTAGCATTATTATAGATAATGCTTCATGGAACATCTTCATGTACATATGCTTTCTGATCTGTTAATTGTTTCTGTAAGGTAAACAACCAGTAGCAGGATTGCTGGATAGGACAGTAACAAGATTTTGTTTTCCTAAATGTGATAGAAGGTAGGAAGTAGGGAAATAAAGGAGAAAAACCATTATAAATAAAAAGATGGAAGACAAAAATTTAAATAGATAAGTCATTGGAAAATTCTAAGTGGATTAAAGTTGCCTATTAAAAACTATAGACTCTCAAATTGGATTTCTAAAAAAGTAGTTGTAAATGATTACATGTGGCTTGCAAAAGGAATGCATAAGAGAATGCCAGGGAAAGATTGAAAGTAAAGGGATGGAGAAAATATATCCTAATACTCACCAATGAAAGCTGTTATAGCAATAATATCAGATGAAGTAAAATTGAAAAAAGTAAAAACGAGATATTAGAAACAAGAAGATATTACCGTCATGCATATGTCAGATGCTCATCACATGGCCTTCTCATATATGTCGAACATTGTCCAACTTACAAGCAGAATTTGGCAACTCCTAATCACAAGGAAAGATTTTAACACACTACTCTCAGAAATGGATATGTGAGCTGAAAAATTGGTTTAAGAATATGGAAAATTTGAACAATTAGAATTAAGTATGATTTAATAGACATATATAGAACTCTGCATTCAAAAAATATACATTTAAAGGAATTCATGGAATATTGTCAAAAATTGATCATTTATTAGATTCCAGGAAGTCTCCAAATGTGCCAAAGATTGATATAAGCTACAATACAATTAAATTATTTAAATTCTCAAAAAGCAAAAATACATATACACAGATGCTTATTGGGAGTATTTAAATAGTAGCCCCAAATTGGAAATATCTTATTGTCAATGATTAGGTTAAAGCGAATGAACTAAATGTACTAGTATTCAATATGCATATATTTTGAAAACATAATATTGTGTGGAAAAATTAAATTCAAGAAGGATATACGCAATGTGATATCATTGGTGTAAAATTTAAAATATAAAAGAATACCATATATTGTTCATGGATACAATTATATGTAGTAAATAAAATTATGAAATTTTTATAAAGAAAGAATTGTCATTTGCCTTTGGGGCATAGAATTAGGGCTGGAGAGGATCAAGGAGAATTTCTACTATACTTTTAATATTTTCTTTCTTTTAAAAACCTAAAATAAATAGAGCAAAATATTAACATTTGTTAATTCTGAGTGCTGGTTACATAGCTACTTGCTATATTACTCTCTGTTCTTTTCTGTTTGAAATATTTCATGATGAACAGAAGTTTGAGTTACTTGCCCAAGGATACAGCTAGTACTTGGTATTTTAGTTTCAATATTTTGGTTTCTTTATTTTTTATTGTACAAAAGTTCTTAATGTTTATAATTTCAAGCTGAATTCCTTCCATATTTCCTAAGTTTATTTATACTTAAAAAGTGACTTGGTTTTTAGTCTTCCACTCCTGAAGTTTGTTCTTTGTTTGCATTCTTACGCACCTTTCTCCTTGACCCCTGAGAGTTTTGGTCATGAATATTAAATAAGAAAGAATTATAGAGTCAGTTTTCATTAGGAGAACTTTTAGTGTAAGAATGGAATACAAACCTCCCCTTATTACTGACTCAACTCTGACTTAAGCTTAATTGCTATTCAATGAGCATCACCCAGGACTTCAGAAGAAAAAAAGTTTTCTTCCCTTTTACTTGTCAATCAAGTAACAGTCACGTTTATTGAGCATCTATTAGTATGACATATCCAATGCAGTGTATCAATTTTAGGGCATTGTGAAGGACCAAAGAAATATAGAGTAGGAACTTTTCCTGCACTTGACAAAGATGACAATTTACTTTTGTTTGTCTCTAAGAAGCCTTCCCATAGCTAGGAAATAGCAGAACTAGAAGGAGCTAAGGAAGCACTGATTATTAGCATTTTGAGAGGAAAAGAAAAACTTTCTCCACCAAGGGCCAACCTTAGAAACTTCATCCCTGAATTCCCAGCCCGAGTTTAGACCCCCTGCTCAGTGCTGCTAGCTCAAAATTGGGACTCAGAGGAGATTCATCGTACAACATTCCTTGTAACTCTCACCATGGCTCTGTTAAGTGCTAAGTGCCTGATTACTTGGCTGTTCCCTGCCCAACACATAGCTCCATGAGGGCTGGGACTCCACCTGCCTTGCTCAGTGTCCTGGCCTCACACAGAGTAGGTGTTCAATGCATGTTTGTTGAGGGAGGAACTGAGTAAAAGAAGCATATAGTAAACTTTGAGGCACATGGCAAAGTCTTTGAGGAATGCTGCTGTATTTTCCATGCAATGAAATCACCATGAAAATAGGAACAAAATTAAATTTACCAACAGCCTTGATAACAGGATTATTTTAGAGATACACACATGAGGAGATTTCCATCTTTGTGAAATATTTGTTTTTAATACTCTCAGACATCTTCTGTGAGGATAGGGATGGAAAAGTGGATCAGGACCCAATATTCTGATTTTTTTTACAAAAGGGAAATTTAAGGTATGCTCTGCAAAAAATTAAGACTGAGATCCAAACTGCTGGATTTATCATTTTATTCTGAAATCCCTAAAGAGTGAGAACTCAAGATTCATCCTCAGATGAAAAAGATAACCTCTGGCTGTGGCATAGAGGATGGGCGATATACTGTACCATCCCATTCTGTAGCTACAGCCTCTCCCCTTTCTCTCCCATTTAACTCCTTTGGTCTCAGCCCAGGTTATCAGTTTTTCAGAGAATCCAACCCCAATTTCCAGGCCAAATTTACTCCTTCTGCTCATTTCTCTCAGCTCTGTGTCTCTAATCACAGCCGTCATCTCAACTGTGGTGATGAGTTGTGTGATTGTTGATCCAGTTTGGGAGTGTCATTAGGGCATAAAGATGGGGTCGTGTTTATCTGCATCACTGTTTTATTCCTAGTGCTAGAAATATAGTAGTTCATGAATACCATACAAGCGTTTGGGGAATGATAGATGGATGCATAAATGGTCAATAGGTGAACAGGACAGAAAGTGAGTGATAAGAGTCATATTGTTATGGTGATAACTTTGAATCTAGTTTGAATTCTAATTTATTAAAAACCAAATTATGAATTTGTATATTTAAAGTATTATTAGAAACATATTACTTATGACACCTCTCAAAGCTGATTTCACTTACACCAGTGAGTGGGTCACTAGGACCAATAACCAGTCTCTGAATGCCTTTATTTTTTTTATTTATTTTTTTAAAGGTTTTGATTTTTTAAATTAATTAATCCATTCATTTTTTGGCTGTGTTGGGCCTTCGTTTCTGCTACACAGGCTTTCTCTAGTTGCGGAGAGCCAGGGCTGCTCTTTGTTGCGGTCCACAGGCTTCTCATTGTGGTGGCTTCTCTTGTGGAGCATAGGCTCCAGGTGCGTGGGCTTCAGTAGTTGTGGCACATGGGCTCAATAGTTGTGGCTCACAGGCTCTAGAGCTCAGGCTCAGTAGTTGTGGCACACAGGCTTAGTTGCTCCACAGCATGTGGGATCTTTCCGGACCAGGGATCAAAGCCGTGTCCCCTGCATTGTCAGGCAGATTCTTAACGACTGCATCACCAGGGAAGCCCTCTGAATGCCTTTAAACACTCACACCTATAATAAGTAAAAGATTGTTTGAACACATATCCTGTATATATATATTTATATTACACATATATATTTATATATAATACACATATTACACACATGTGTAATATACACACATACTACAAATATATTACAGTATACACATATGCATCATATATAATTATGTATGTATTTCAATATTAGCACATCATGTACATTGTAAAATATGAAAATATAAATTAAAATAAGGATAATAGTAAATATAAAAGAAGTTCTGTTTTTTTCCTCCTTCTACTCTGGATTGTCTTCAGGCCCAGCCTTGTTGTCCTGCTCTTTGAAAGCAGTGCTTTGAAGGTAGGGGTGGGGCGGGGCTCTAGACTACTGCTTTCCAAACCTGGCTGTGCACAGGAATTGCCTGGAGAGCTCCAGGCAAATGATGCTCCAGCTGAAATGATGATTCCTGGGCCCAGGCCCCACCTTCGAAATTTCGATTGAGTAGATCTGGGATGAAGCCGAATTTTTCCATTTCTACCTAGCCTCTGCATGATGCTGAAGCTGTGGTACTTTCATCAGCTCTATTCTGGATTGACACTTCTTAAACTTGAATGCACATTCAAATCCCCGGAGGTCTTGTTAAAATACAGAATATGGTTTAATAGGTTGGATTAGGGCTGAGAGTCTCATTTCTAAGAAAACTCTGGTGAGGCCTCAGGTGAGGTCAAGGCTGCTAGTTTAAGCAGAAGGACCACCGGACAGTTGAGCTGGACCTTCGGCAGCCCCTTGGTGAATGTGCCTGCACACAATGCCAGGCCTGCAGGGCAAAGCCAGGAGAAATAGAGGCCATTTTGTTGGAGAGAAAGCCTTGCTAACAAGAAACCTCTTGCAGCGATGTCATTTGCCCTTAACCCCTTCATTGCCCCCTTCAAGAATTCTGGTTTTGCAGTGACCTTTAATTGAAGGACAACTGTAAGTAAAGGGCTTTGAAGGAGAAGATTACAGTTCCTTCTTTGAAATGTTTCTAATAATAACCAAGATTGTTCATTTTTCTGAGTTATGACATATGTACACAGGGATGATTTTCATCCAAGGTCTTAAGTAACATTTGCCTTAGCAATTAACTGATTCTTGTGCAAAGGTTAATGGACAAATAGAATGTTCTTCTTAGCATCCATAGAAACTCTTCCAGTCAGTTTTTATACTTATTTTGCATCCTTTAACATCAGAATTCTTTCTTTATAGAATATTGCGTAGACGGACACAATTATAATAGCTCCATGCAGACCAGTGTTTCTAAAATTAAGTAAAATTATTTTAATGCAGATTTAGGGGGAGCAGGCTCATGTTTTGACTGCATAATTTTATTTATACAACAGAGGTAGAAGGAAATCATCAGACTATAATGTGCTTTCAGCACTGTTAACGTTGGAGAAGCTATTTAGCTTGGAGAAGATTCTAAAAGTCTTAGCTCCTCTATTCTAAAAAACTGAGTTTATTGATTATGATGATTCCTGTGGAGAATTAGGGGCCAGTGCAATCTGTGAACACTAAGAATAGGGCTTCCTTAGCTTGTTTCATTGGAGTCAGTATCTAGACCATGAATCAAGATCTAGTGAGGAGAATCAGCATCAAGGGCTCTCCATCAGCTGCACCAGGGGGTCACCTGGGGGTTTGCTGATGCTCTGGCCACATCCTGACCAATTAAGTCAGAATCTCTGCTGGATGTGGCCTCCAGCATCAGGGTTGTTTAATGCTTCCTAGTGATTCTAAGGTGTAATCAGAATTGAGATCCAGCAGTCACGAGGCCTGGGTTTCTTTCACTTCGAAATTTCACTTTGTGGTCTCCCGAATTATGGTTCTGGTTGCTTCTGCTTTTGAGCCAAATTCACAGATCAGTTTTAAGTCTACCTTTTCCTGCAGTTCTACATCCTTCTCCACCTTCAGATTCTCCTCTGGCTGTTCTTGAATTTGAAAGCATAATTCCTTCATAATTTACAGCTAAAGGTCTACATTAGTTTTTTTGTTTGTACTTAAAAGAAATATATGTAGGTTTTTTGTGGGTTGAAGCTATACCTTTTAATCTATTCTCTCTCCTAGAGAATTGCGAAACTAATGTGTCTTCTCACTTAATTATCCATGGTTCCCAGTGCTTAATTTAAGTGTCTAGCACATAGAAGGTACTCAGCAAATATTTGTTGCATATATACGTCGTTGATTTTTCTCTCTCCTTTAACTCTCATGCTCAAATATTCAATCATTTTCATAATTGTGTTGATGTAAGCTCTTAAACATATCTAAAATCCACTTTCTTGATTGCATTAATAAGCATCATTGCCTTGCTGAGACCATCATCATCTCTTTGTGCTTCCACTTTCTCTCCCTCCTCCTCCAAGAGCATCCATCCCCGACTATTGACATAAATTCTGCCTCTACATCCAGTTTCCACTGTGCAGCCAAAGAGATTTTTAGAAATCATTTTTTTAATTTATTATTTTGATTCTTATCACATTATTAATAGTTACAAAATGCAAATTTTTTTTAAAAAGTCAACTATATATATTACGTGAGGAAATCACTCTTCATTTACACAAGTATGTACATTTTGTTGTTTGCTTCATATAGATTATGCATTTTTAAAGTCTTCTGTGACATTGACTTGTTGGTATTGCAAGTTGCATTTTTATGTACAGTGTATTTCCCAAGCAATTATTACTGGCATTTAGTAAAACTGTTTTTACAACTTTTTTTTTAAGTTTCCTAGTTGTAGGCAATCATATCATTTGCAAGCAAGTATAATTTTGCCCTTTCCTTTCTAAAACCTATGTCTGTTGTTTGACTTCTTGTGTAATTTTAGAAGATATAACTTTAAGAATACTGCTACTTAATAGTAGTAAGGGAAGGCCTCTTTTGTTTTTTAATTTACTGGCATGCCACTAATATTTTATCATTAAGAATAATTCTGGCTCCTTAAATTGAGATAGATGCTGTTCATTGTATTAAATAAGCATTCTTTTATTTCAGTTTTACCATGTTTAAAGTCAGTAATAAATGTTTAATTTATTACATATTTTATTGCATCTGTCAAAATGAATATATAGTTATTCTTGTTTCATCTATTAATGTGAAAAATTATATTGTTAAGTATCTTGATATCAAACCAACCTTGCATTTCTAAAACAAACACTACTTGGTTTGTTATGTTATTCTTTTAATGTACTGTGGGATTCTGTATAATTATATTTTATACAGTTTTTTTTGCCCTTATATTTGTATATAGATAGTCTGTAGTTCTCTTATCTATGCTGTCTTTGTTATGTTTTGGTAAAACTACAGTCCTCCCCCACATATATGCAATCACTCATGTCATATAAAATTACTGGTAATTCCCCAAATAGGTAGTGTCATTTCAAGGCTAATGGCTTTATATTTGCTATTCTCCTTGCTAGCCTTTCTTTCCTTGTTTGCCTTTCAGACTCATGCAGTACTAAGATCATTGGCAATTATTGGTCCCCCATTCATCAAAGTTTTCTCAAATATACTGCCTACATTCCCAACTCGGTTGATCATTTTCTTCTCTGCTATCTCCATATACTTTCTTAATATCTCTATTGTAATGTTGTTCATGTAATATCAAAATTTTGACTCCTCATCTTTAAATCATAAGTTCTCAGCACAATGCCTCTGTGTAGTAGATGCTTAGTAAATGCTAGGTGGATGACTGAAGGAAACTCATACATGTACTACATGTAACTTCCCTTACTGCAGGGCATCCTGGGAAGTACTGTGGGCTGATCTCAGTATGCCATGAAGAAATCAGCACACACAATCTTAGCTGTGTTTCTTTAAAATGGCCCATCTCTGGTCCTATGCAGGATCTCAAGTCATGCATTTAAATTATGCAACCTGTTTCATTGCTTTGATGTGGCAGGGCATTATATTTAGAATAATGGAGGACAGGATGAGGAAGACAAGACCAGTCTTTCTTTTGTTTTTCTTTCATAAAAATATGTCCATCTAATGGAAGTAGGAGCATTCTTCATCCCATGAATGTTTATTGAGCACCTTCTATATGCTAATGAATATGCTAGGTGCCGGGGATTCAGCAGGAAGTTAGATGAAGTCCTTCATGGAGCTTACATTCTAGTTGGGGGGGTGCGACCAAAAATAAACTAGTAATCAACTAAATAGCATAATTTCTGATTTGAGAGAGGGTTATAGAGTGGGAGCAGGGGGTTATTTTGGATACTGGTGGTTAGAGAAGGAATGTCTAAGAAGGTAATATTGGCCTGAAAATTGAGAAGGTGCAAGCCACTCCTCACCAGTGAGACTGGATGATCATTCCAGCCAGAGGCAGCAATAAGCTTGACTAAACTAACACACACAAGCACAGTAGATGCACTCTTAAGAAGTTGAAACAATTTGAACAATTTTTCTGGCTATGATCTGCTTATTTAAGTAATAGAAGGAAGTCCAGCCTGGTTGGAAGGTGGTGAGCTAAGGCTGGTAAATAGAGATGAGAATGTAAAGCAGGAACGGCTTAGATCATCAAGGGCATGTGGACCATGATTAAGGCTCAGGTAGATTGGATTTTCATGTGATGAGACATCTTTGGAAACTTTTGATTAGAGGAGTGCTGTGGCTTGTTTTATACTTTAAAAAGAACATTTGGCTGCTATGTGGGGAACAAAGAGTTTATGTCCCTGTAAGTATTATTATAAGAAGTGGTTGCACAAAAATACTTAACTGGCTGCTGTATCCGGAAGAAAGCATATGATGATGTCTGTGCTGTCACTGTAAAGATATGGGTGAGAAATTATAACTTTTCACTGTTGAATCATAGCAAAATCCTTTTTGACCATTCATTTTTTTGTCCTCTTTCCTCCTATATTCTTCCCCAGTGCATGACTTTCAACCATTACCTTTATACGGGCTATTCACTCTTGTTCACCTTTTAAATTTCTTCTTCTGCACAATAGCCTCATAACATCATTGCCCCAAGAGTAATCAGTCATGTTGCTAGATTTTTATATACCTGGAAAGAGATAAAGAGGAGCTTATAGTTTTTTTAAAAAAGCCAAATTGCATGCTATGATTGACTGAGCAGCATTACTACAAGCCATTATAAAACATTAGTCAGCCCAGCCCAGAGGTACTTGTAAAGATGGCAATGAAACAAAGCAACCTTTAAATTGATTTAGCAAAACACTTAGTTACCATTTCATGGTAGGCAAAGCAATAGTAAATCTTAAAGGAGGAATATTCCTAGGACATTAAGAAAAATAAAACTAGCATAAACTCATTGGTTGCTGTCAGCACTCATTTTTATGGTGTTTACATGAATGTTGGTAACAGAGAATGAGAGAACTTATTTGTGGCATTTGGCTGAAGTTGGAACACATCAGTAGGGATGCTCAAGTCTGTCTGTAGCCATGGTGTTAACTTTGTCTTATAAAGAATCACATTTTGTTTACTGGGCAGTAAGGAACACTCTTGGCTCAACTCGTGACTTCCCTCTCAAACATCTGTTAAACATTTTTACTGAGTGCAGTGGTGTGCTGGAGCTGGCTTGTAGTGGCTCTCTAGAGCCAAATGTTAGAATCGCTTCCCAATTCCATGTTCAGTCATCAGTGATGTCATGTTGGTAGCCTGAAAGCAGCTGCAGTAGGAGAATTTACACCACAGAAATTGGCATAGGCTACAAATCACGGATGCTCTCTCTCCCCTGCCCTCCAGGAGCCAGTTGCTAAACATTTATCACCACGTCACTGCCTGGATGTTTCTCCAGAAACTTGGCGTGTTTAAATATAAACCTGTTGTCTCTCCTTCTTTCCACTCTCTCCTCCTCCTGTAATCCTCTTATTTGTTGATAGACTTTAAACCCAGGCTCAAATCTCCAGAGGCAGTTTTTGATCCTTTCTCTTCCCTTTTTCCCCAACATGAGATCTTCTTAGAAACTGTAGATTATACTCCTCCTATCTCAGATGCTTTACATCACCTCTTAATGTCTTCTGGCGCTCCCCCAGATCAGTCCTTGGTTGTATCTTGTCTTCTCTCCCTATCCCTAGTTGAGTCATCTGCAACAGCTATTTAATCCCCTACTTAATCCTCCATCTCCACCTTCTCAGCCCATCTAACAGTTATCAGCTCACTTTCTGGAGGTATGCTCTCACTTTTCTGCTCAAATTTATCAGTGACTCTTCTGATTTCCAAATTAGGCTCATACTTCATAGCTTGGTACATGAGACAGTCCATTATATGAGTGCAGCCTACCTTTCCAATTGATTTCCTACAATTTCTGCTCCCCTTCTTGAGGTTCAGGAATCCCCAAATGGCACACGTGGCATTTCAAACAAAAGTACTGTTTCTAAAATGTGAGTTTTCTGAAAAGTCCTTTCTTCTGCTCTGCCTGGGTCAGACTTACTCTTTCTTTGAAGATGTAACTCAAGGGATGCCTCTTCCTTGAAATCTTTTATAGTTTCTTTTCACTCCCTGCCCACCATGCCAAAATAATCTCTCTCTCGCAGTTGATCTCCCTTCCTAATACCGTACTGCTTTTTATAGCACTCATCATTTTCCTAATTTCATTACAATTTATTTTAGCACATTTTGTAGTTTGGAGTAGAAACCCCATCTTTTTCATCTTTGCCCCTAACTTGGGGGTGAGCACAATGCCCTGTTCAGTAGAGATTTGTTGAAAGAATAAACAAAAGGGAAAGAAGGTTTATACTTTGGCTGGACATTCTTGAGCTGGTAGGCGTAAAAGGAAATAAAAGCACAGGAAGTGGAAAATGGTACAATAGGAATATTTCTGGAATTCCCCCCAAAGTTAGTTTTTAAGCGGAACATTTTTATTTTTTGTAATGTATTTGAAGAAGATACATGGGCGCTAGAATAGAATAGAATAATTCCATAGTGCAGCAGAAGGTGGAATCTGAACAAGTGGGTGGACGTTATAGAACACATTTTCACTTAATATGTAAGAAAACTTCCTGAGAAATAGGAGCCTTAATTGTCTATCACAGGAACGAGATTCCTAAAAAGCTACTGAGCTCTTATCATAGACAGGATGCAGATGTATGACCATCTGTCAGGGATGTTATAAAAGGAATTTCTGCAGGGAGTAGATATTCGCTAAGGCTTTTAAGACTCTTGATTCTATGATTCTGTGACTGTTTATGAGTCATCCAGCCTATTGGTAGGATTTTTGAGCACTCACTGTCTTAACAAAGATGAGTTTCCACAATGATTGTTATTAAAATTTTTACTGTATAGTTGGGAGCATTAAAATATTTAGGAAGGAAGCATTTAGAAAAGTTGCCTCCCACCCAACCCAATCACGCCCCCACCCCCAAAAAAACAACCGTTCTAAATTTCAGGTCCTCCGATTTGGGGAAAAATGGTCCACCACAAAGTTTAGATCATAAAATTTAAAATTAAAGTCTAGAAAACCTACCATCTTATCTCTTTCTCCATAGGAGCTAAAAGCAAATTTCACCAACTCTAAATTTCTGCCTGATTAAACATTTGGCTTAGTTTTATTTCAGTTCATTTGCCAAGGGTCCCCATGGATGTGGCCTGAAAGAGAGCAGAACCGTCACTCTCCAGAAGCTGTACTCCCACCCCTGGTCTGGAGACCTTCCTCACCTGGAAACACCATTTGCAAATTTCATTAAATTCTGTGCTCTTCTTTGCTAGATACTTGCATTGCATCATTGGTCTTTATCCACCTGCTGATATAGAAGGTAAACTTGGTTTTTACCCCCTCCTCTTGTATAAACCTTGTATAAGCATAGGAATCTTTGTGGGTTTTTCCTAGGAATTTTTTTTTCAGGAATTTACTAGCAACTGTAAGTGAAAAAAAGGTCAATGTTTCTCCTGCATTCTTGACTCCATCCTAACCTATTTTTTTCATGACATTACTCTCCCAATTACCTAACCCCCTCCATCACTTTCACTTCAACATCTTCTCTTGGATGTCTTTTTCTCTGATTCAAAACAAGTTCAGGTCTCCTTGATCCTAACACACACACAATGCTGCACTTGTCTTCCCTTCAAGCTATTGCCCCATTTCTCTTCTTCCCTTTACTGCCAACCTACTGAAAGAATGGTATTTACTCAATGCCTCACATATTTTCCACCTTCAGTACATGTCAGGATGATTTCTGTCCTCACAACTCCCATGAAACTATTCCTACTAAGGCCATCACTCATCTTCCAGGTGCCTAATCCAGTGGCCAGTTTCAGATCTTCCCCTTGGCTGTGGGTAATGCTGACACCCACAGGATGCTCACTCCTCCTTGAAACTCCCTTAGGCCATTTAGTCATCTGCTTCTCATTGTCATCTTAGCAATCACTTCATCTGGGCTTGACTATAAAACATCAATAAATGATTCATTTGGAAAAATAGATTTTGAGCATCTACTCTTGACCAGGCACTGCACCAAGGCTGGGGAAATATGGTGAGCAAAGCCTGCCCACCCTGGAGCATAGGTGCAGTGGATGGAGTGAGGCACCAATCCCACAAGGACGTGATTGGAGGCTGTGATGTGGGCCACCCAAGAACACCATGTGAATGTTTAATAGCAGCTTCATCTAGCTTGGGGATCTTGAAAGCCTGCTCTAAGGAAGCTTTGGCCTCCATTTTGAGGATCAAGATGGCGGAGCAGGAGGATGTGCGCTCACTCCCTCTTGCAAGAGCACCAGAGTTACAACTAACTGCTGAACAATCATCTACAGAAAGACACTGGAACTCACCAAAAAAGACACCCCACATCCAGAGACAAAGGAGAAGCCATAATGAGATGGTAGAAGGGGTGCAATTGTGTAAAACTCAAATCCCATAAATGCTGGGTGGGTGACTCACAAACTGGAGAATAGTTATACCACAGAAGTCCACCCACTAAAGTGAGGGTTCTGAGCCCCACATCAGGCTTCCCAATGTGGGGGTCCAGCAATAGGAGGAGGAATCCCCAGAGAATCAGACTTTGAAAGCCAGCAGGATTTGATTGCAGGACCTCCACAGGACTGGGGGAAACAGAGACTCCACTCTTGGAGGGCACACAAAAAAGTGTGCTCACTAGCACCCAGGGGGGAGGATAAGTGACCCATAGGGGACTGAATCAAACCTACTTGCTGGTGTTGGAAGGTTGCTGCGGAGGTGGGGGATGGCTGTGGCTCACGGAGGACACAGGGACACTGGTGGCAGGGGTTCTGGGAAGTGCTCATTGGCCTGAGCCCTCCCAGAGTCTGCCATCAGCCCTACCAAAGAGCCTGTAAGCTCCAGTGCTGGGTGGCCTCTGGCCAAGCAACCAACAGGGTGGGAACACAGCCCCACCCATTGACAGACAAGCAGATTAAAGTTTTACTGAGCTCCGCCCACCAAATCAGATTAAACCCTTACTGAGCTCTGGCCATCCAGCCCTACCCACCATCAGTCCCTCCCATCAGGAAGCACCCATGAGCCTCCTAGATGGCTTCCTCCACAAGAGGGCAGACAGCAGGATCAAACAGTATCAGCAGTATTTCGTCTTGTGGAACCGAAAACCACAACCACAGAAAGACAGAGAAAATGAAAAAGCAGAGGACTTTGTACCAGATGAAGGGACAGGATAAAAACCCAGAAAAACAATTAAATGAAGAGGAGATAGGCACCCTTACAGAAAAAGAATTCAGAATAATGATAGTGAAGATGATCCAGGACTTTGAAAAAAGACTGGATGCAAAGATCAAAAAGTTTACCAAAGACCTAGAAGAATTAAAGAGCAAACAAACAGAGATATGCAACACAATAACTGAAATGAAAAATTCACTAGAAGGAACCAATAGCAGATTAACTGAGGCAGAAGGGCGAATAAGTGACCTGGAAGACAGAATGGTGATAATCACTGATGCAGAAAAGAATAAAGAAAAAGGAATGAAAAGAACTGAAGACAGCCTAAAAGACCTCTGGGACAATGTTAAATGCACCAACATTCGCATTATCGGGGTCCCAGAAGGAGACGAGAGAGAGAAAGGACCCGAGAAAATACTGGAAGAGATTATAGTTGAAAACTTGCCTCACATGGGAAAGGAAATAGCTACCGAAGTCCAGGAAGTGCAGAGTCCCACGGAGGATAAACCCAAGGAGAAACACGCCAAGACATATAGTAGTCAAATTGACAAAAATTAAAGACAGAGAAAAGTTATTAAAAGCAACAAGGGAAAAACGACAAATAACATACAAGGGAACTCCCATAAGGGTAATAGCTGATTTCTCAGCAGAAACTCTGCAAACCAGAAGGGAGTGGCATGATATATTTCAAGTGATGGAAGGGAAGAACCTACAACCAAGAATACTCTACCCAGCAAGGATCTCATTCAGATTCGAGGGAGAAATCAAAAGCTTTACAGACAAGCAACAGCTAAGAGAATTCAGCACCACCAAACTAGCCCTACAACAAATGCTAAAGGAACTTCTCTAAGTGGGAAACATAAGAGAAGAAAAGGACCTACAGAAACAAAAACAAAACAATTAAGAAAATGGTAATAGGAACATACATATCGATAATTACCGTGAATGTAAATGGACTAAATGCACCAACCAAAAGACACAGACTGGCTGAATGGATACAAAAACAAGATCCATATATATGCTGTCTACAAGAGACCCAATTCAGACCTAGGGACACATACAGACTGAAAGTGAGGGGATGGAAAAAGAAATTCCATGCAAATGAAAATCAAAAGAAAGCTGGAGTAGCGGTACTCATATCAGATAAAATAGACTTTAAAATAAAGAATGTTACAAGAGACAAGAAAGGACATTACTTAAAGATTGAGGGATCAATCCAAGAAGAGGAGATAACAATTATAAATATATATGCACCCAGTACAGGAGCACCTCAATACATAAGGCAGATGCTGACAACTATGAAAGAGGAAATTGACAAGAACACAATCATAGTGGGGAACTTTAACACCCCGCTTACACCAATGGACAGATCATCCACAAAGAAAATAAATAAGGAAACACAAGCTTTAAATGACACAATAAATCAGCTTGATTTAATAGATATCTATGGGACATTACATCCAAAAACAGCAGATTACATGTTCTTCTCGAGTGCACATGGAACATTCTCCAGGATAGATCACATTTTAGGTCATAAATCAAGCCTTGGTAAATTCAAGGAAATTGAAATTGTATCAAGCATCTTTTCTGACCACAACAATGTGAGATTAGAAATCAATGACTGGAAAAAAACTGTAAAAAACACAAACACATGGAGGCTAAACAATATGGTACTAAATAACCAAGAGAGCACTGAAGAAATCAAAGAGGAAATCAAAAAATACCTAGAGACAAATGACAATGAAAACACAATGATCCAAAACCTATGGGATGCAGCAAAGGCAGTTCTAAGAGGGAAGTTTATAGCAATACAATCCTACCTCAAGAAACAAGAAAAATCCCAAATAAACAATCTAACCTTACACCTAAAGAAACTAGAGAAAGAAGAGCAAACAAAACCCAGAGTTAGTAGACAAACCAGGACATTTGTAGAGACATGGATGGACCTAGAGACTGTCATACAGAGTGAAATGAGTCAGGAAGAGAAAAACAAATGTCGTATATTAACACATGTATGTGGACTATAGAAAAATGGTAGAAATCAGCCAGTTTGCAAGGCAGAAATAGAGACACAGATGTGGAGAACAAACACATGGATACCAAGTTGGGAAAGCAGGGAGGGCTGGGGGGGAATGAATTGGGAGATTGGGATACCAAATTGTACACTCTAAATATATGCTGTTTATTGTCTTTTAACTGTATCTCAAGAGAAGTTCTTAAAAAAAAAAAGAAAGGAAGGAAGGAAGCTTTGGCTTCCATACTGAACGAGGCTTAGGTCTTAAGCAGGAGAAGGGTGAGGGAGAGAACATTCCAGTGCAGGGAACAGCATGCACTGTATCAAGCAGTGTGATGTCAGGGAGAGAGCATGGACCCAGCATTGCCCCTTACTAAACACTTTAATTTTTTTTCTTTTTAAAAAGCTGCTTGTCCTCTTTAGGTCTTAGTTCTTATGCTAAAAATTTTGCCGTCGAAAGTATATGTGCTCATACTTGCAATACGCCTGGCTTACAGCAGGTACCCAGGAAGTGTTACTTCACCCCGATCTCTTCCACTCTCGGGGCTGCAAGCATCGCAGGGCCTTTAAGGTGATATTCTCCTCAGTTTCTTCTAGGAAATAGCCCTCACGTTGCATCTCTCTGGGGCTTATACAAGGGTGTTGTCGTTCCAGCAGAGGGTGGGAAGCTGGTGAGGAGACGGTGGGCCCAGGGTGTTTATGATTTGGGTTTGGGGATGTCTGGCCCCTGAACTTCTTCTCGCTGATTTGAGAGTGGCCGTGTGCCGTCTCACGTTGATGGGGGTGAACTGGGCCTCTCAGGAAGGACACGTCTCCTTTTAGGTCTAGTGGACTGTGTTTTCCCTGTGCAGCCAAGCTGCACAGAGTATGGAGCGCAAAAAGCCCTTCCTTGCACAGTGATTGGATGCAAACGCTGGTTGATGGTGGAGGCTAGGTGGCAGATGCTTGATGAAAACGTTCACCAGCACACAGCATCCTCCAGGGTAGCCACCACCTCCGCCCTTTTATTAGCGCACGTAGTGGAGGGTTTGTGGGGCTTGGCAGCCGTCCATTGCCTAATGTGGAAAAGGCTCTGGAAAGATCGGCCCCTTTGAAGCAGCTGGGTTGCTGGCGACTGCTGTGTGTGGCTGGGGAGCGGCCTCCAGATGCTGGGTGCCTTTGCTTTCATGGATTTTCCTCCCCGTCCTTGTGAGAGGCTCTCCTGATAGCTGCCCTGTGGGCGCGCAGGTGTGATCCAGACAGGTAGACCCATCCTGGTGCTGCAGGGGCCAGAAGTCCCAAGAACGGAGGCGAGGGGATGCCACCATAGAACAAGAGAGAAGGGAAAACAACGTGCCATTTCCCACACCCTCCTCTGAGCATCAGCTGGGCTAGGACAGTGACCACGGGGTTTGTGCCTTCTCCATCTCTCGTCTTCCTTTCTGGGTGTGGATGCATTTCTCTCTCCCCTTTAGAGATGGCAGTGGTGGGAGTGGCAGTCTGTTTTCTCCCATACTTTTCATGAGACCCTTATGAGAGATTACACAAGGAAAACCAGCATAGAAAGGGGAAGGACTGTATCCCAAATGACACGGCTGGGGTTTTCACCCAGGGGTGGTGACTCCACAGTGCTCTGTGCCCCGGCCCCGACTCCCTAATAGCTGTTCTGTGGGAACACCCTCAGACGCTGTGGGCACACTTTCCTCTCCCGAGGCCCAGAGGTGAGCAGGGTGCCCTGGCAGCACGATTTAGGGAGGCTCCTCTCCAATCCCTCCCGCACGTGCAGGAGCCCCAGACTGGGGCTTCTTAAGGATGCTTGCTGCCCACGGCCTTGCTCAGTCTTGTGCTGCCCTCCTCCACACACCGTGAATGACCCAGATTTAAAGCAGGGTGGCTGTGCACACAGCAGACACTCAACTAGTGTTTGTCGAGTTGAATGGAGTAGTCTCAAAGATGGTGTGTACCTGTCTATGTCGGGGCAGAAATACGATGAGACGGAAATTGAGAAGAGGAGAGATGTTGAGATTTTCTGAGTAAAGAACCCTCTTTCTCTCATTCCTGGAGGGTCTTTCCACGTAAGAATATCGCCTAGTTTTAGTCCATGTTTAGACATGGTCATGGCATACTGGTACTGTAGGCACCTGCTTTTTCACTAATAAAGAGGTAGGAACATGGCTGAGTATGGGCATCACGCGGACACCTTCGGCCTCTGATTGTGTTACCACCTCAGACGTGGTAGAGAACGTTTCTCCCCTGCTCACGTGAGAGGTCTGGTACTCTTTTGTGCTTGAGAATTTTTGGTAAAAACAAAAGTGTGTGAAGCTAGATGCAGCGCATAGGGAAAATGAGATGTTACAAAAATGGAAAAGCTTCTAGGCTGTTACCACGGATGCTTCACCTCGCCGGCCCTCTGGCAGGGTGCACCTCCAGCATCCCCCCTCCTAGGCAGGCACCCCGCACAGGCGTTCGCGGTTATGCAGGGATTTAGAGCACCAGCCAGCTTTACGATTGTTTCACAGTGAGCGTGACAGTGATGGATTGAATGTGTTTAAGAGAAAAGTGATTGATTTTCTGACAAGCGGCCATTTTTATGTTCTCTTTTATCAGCCAGACTACCCACCAAAAAAGTGAAGGGTAAGAAGCAAATGCCAGAATAAGAATTAAGATTACTTGACACTCTGACTCTTGGCCACTAGAGGGGGGTAGTGACCAGGCTTCCTCTCTCCCTGGCTGAATGTGAGACACCTTTGCCCAAACTGAAACAATGAGTTACCCCTTGAAGAGTGACAGCTCAGCGTATGTCTGTTCATCAGCTTTTCCCTTCGTGGAGCCGGTGTTTCATACTCAAGCAAAGGTAGCTCATCTTTCCTAAGAGGAGTATTTCCAGCCATGTTAGTGTGTATAAAGTCTTTGGCGTCGGCCCCTTTAAAGTCGTAGTGCCTGGGTGTGGGGCAAATAGAATGGCACACACACCTTCCCCAGTCCTAAGACACGAGAAAACTTAACGATGGGCATAGGAATCATAGTCTCCACATATTATCTGGTCTTATCAAGGGAGAAAATATTTTAGGTTCCAGAACACGCTTGATGGTTGTTTGTTTTCTGTTGAAAGCAAGACTGAGGGACTCTTGTTAAAACTAGCATCTATGGAAAATCATAAGTCTTGCTACTCTTTCAAGGAGATCTCTGTGTCCGCAGACGCCTCTTATTCCACCAAAACAATCCCTGGCTTTAGAAGGGTGTCCACGGCTGATGCCCATTTCTTGAATGCCTGTGCAACGCTCGTGTCTGCTGTGTAGGTCGTGGCATTTGCCTCCTGGGAGTGTTATGAGGATTAAAGCAATCGATAGTTTTCGGTATCAGGAGAATCTAAAATAGGTGCAAAGGGAGCATCCCTAGGTTTTAAATTGGAAGTACATATAAATAGGCAGTGTATACATGACAAGGGCAGAGTCCAGGCAGTCAGAGGGGTTCCTTGTGAATAATTATCAAAATGGTTTGGTCGGTTATTTTCCTGTTATTTTGGTAGTTGGATTTTTATTCTTGTCAAGGGAGGAAGAGAGCAGCCGCAGAGGGAAGGACCCTGAAGTCAGGAAGATGAAAACACACAGGGCTCGGGGGGAGCTCAGGAAGGTAGTGGAAGAGTCAGCGATGGCACCAGGCACTCAGGGAATCTGTGTGCCTCCGGGTGTCTCACCGAGGCGTTCAGGTTGGAGACTATAACGATTCGAATCCCTGTAGGAAAGCAAGGCCTCAACAGCAGCCCTGCCAGGCTGTTCTGTGAGGAAACAAAGTCTGCGGGAGCAGGCTCTGTGACTGCCTGTCAGGAATATCAGGCAGCTTTTTTCAGTATTGGAATTTGGGTCACATGATTATCAAATCTCAGCTGTGGTGGAAAAGCCCAAATTTGGGCTTTTCCTCTGGAAGCTCTGAGCCCATGTAGCACTGAGGAGAGCCAAGGTAACCACTACCGAGTTATGTTTGCAATTGTTTTCTTGGGTATAATGTAGCATAGGTAAGTATGCCTTCTGACTGTGGCTACTACCTCTGGAAACTCTGGGCTTTCACTGGGGCCCTTCCCTTTGCCTGGAATTTCCTTCTCCTCATTCTCTAACCAAGCACAGTTCCACGGATCCTTCAAGACCCAGTTCCTGTGTCCCTCCCAACTCTGTGAAGCCTCTGGCCACGCCTGCCCGCCCCCGTGGAGTTAGCCCTTAGTATCCGATGGCTCTAGCTGCCTGCCCGCTGTAGCCCTTACGTTGTTTCGAGTTTGGGTTTTAGTATCTGCGCAATTTCCCCTTCTTGGTGGGGTCCATCTCTGTTCTTCTCTGTGCCTCCCTTATACCTGGAACAAACAGGGCTCGATGAATTCATTCTTCACACTAAGGAGTGGGTTCCGCGTCTAACGTGTGTGTTTGTGTGTGTGTGTGTGTGTGTGTGTGTGTATTGGTGGTGACAAAACTGGACTTCAGAGATATTCAGGATCCACAACCAGAGAAACAGCCGGCCTCCCAGAGTCTCCTCAGAGAGACTTCATGAAATACACAAGCTCGCCCAGGAATGCCTGACCCTTGCTGTACTGGCCAGGCGACCCCAGGCCGCCTGGAATCAATATTTAAGCCAATATTTGCTGCCAGATATTCTCACCCATTGTTGAGCCACTGTGGTACCAAACTGTGGCCAGCCCAGGAAGGGTGTGGAGGGGCCCGCAGGGACTCTGCTGGCTGGCTCTGCAGGTTTGCCCTACACGCTCATCACCAACTCAGTAAAGCAACCTCATATCTCACATTATTGAATCTTTGGGCCCTGTGTTTTAGGTCCGAGTGCTGTTTTTTCTGTGAAAGTGTAAGGGTACCCATATACTGTACCCTTACAGTATTGAGGAGAACCAAGGTAGCCACTACTGCGTTATGTGCAGAGTTGTTTTCTTAGGTATAATGTCACATGGATGCTGACCATGGCTACTACCTCTGGTTACCTCCATGCAACTCAGGTTAGGCAGGTCAAGGCAGAATTTCAAGGGTTAAAGTATATGTGAAATTTTAAATAGTCTCTTGGTGCCTAAACGCACTCTGTCCACCCAGCGAGGACTCTGTCCCCCGTAGCCTTTCCCACCCGCCTTTCCCATTGATTCGCAGGCACTAACAAGCCTGAGTTGCCTTCACTTGCTTCTGTGAACTTTCCAGATACACGGAGCAAGGAGAGCCACGGGACCCCAGTGTGGTTTTCTGGTCACCCTCCAGTCCCGTTCTAGGGTTGCTCCCAGGAGAGCCGACCTCCAGACTGAACAACAGAGCCCAGCCAAAGCCCCTGCCTGGTGGCCGAGAGGAAAGCCGGAGCTCTGACTCTGGCTCCCACGTCGGGCTGGCTGCTTTCGCTCCTGGCACGTCTTTCTGTTCTCCCAGAAGCAGAGTGTGGAGAGCTCCCAATGGTTCGTGTATCTATCTTTCAAAGCTGTGTTTGGGTAGCAAAGTCATGAGCACTTGCTTCTCTCTGGCAGGGGTGGCCCTCGTGCCAGAAAAAACAGAGGGAAAATCACTTGGTATGCTGTTGCTAGGAAGCAGAGAGGTGTTTGATGTTTTGATTTGAGCAGTATTGGAGGCTTGCCTTTTTAATAACACAAAGAGCTATAGGCTGTTCCTACAATATTGAATATGTGCTTTTCTGAAAATGTGTCATGAATGCAGAATTCTCTCATCAAATCCCTTTTTTCCACCATTCATTAAATTAAAAAAAATCCTCTGGGATACAGGAGAGGAGTGTAAGAAGTTCAAAATGAAAACGATGGTGGGAAAAGAAAAAAAAGAAAACGATGGTGGGAAGGTTCTTGTAGAAGCAGCTTGGTTCCAAGTGACCATGGGTCAGCAGACCCCAAGCTGTGACCATGTCAGGCATTGGCCAGCAAGTAGCAGCAAGGATGGAGTTCATGCCCTTCAGATATCGGTGTCCAGCTGTCTGACCCTGTGGAAGCTGTGCAGAGGTTATCAGGCCATTCTCATCTACTCTTTTGATGATTTACTGAATGTTTAATGAGCTATATGTTCAAGGCACAGTGGTTGGCTGGATAAGCAAGATACAGTCTTCCCCCTGAAGCAGGGAAAGAGGTAATTAGGATTCAAAGGTTCTGTGCACAGATAAAGGTGTGGAGAGGACAAGACCCAATAGAAAAAGGATAACTTTTCTTGGGTCAGTCAGAGAGCACCACAGAGGAAAACTGTCTTAAAGGGTAGGCGTCTGATTTTTCCAGTGGAAAAGACAAGGAGGCACATTCAAGGCAGGAACAGCAAGGCAGAAGGAAACCGGAGGGTTAACAAGACACTCATATGTGACTGGATAAAAGAATGAGTTGGGAAGAAAAAGGGATGACCTAGATCACTAGGGACCTTGACTTTGAGGCCAAGAAATTTGAACTTTTTCTGTAGGTGGCCAGTAAGACATCAGGACTGAACTTGATCTTAATCTCACTACGTCTATAAATCCCTCTACAGAGGACAGGGATGGTTTTCCAGCATAGATGGAGCTGCATCTTTGGTACCACTGTCCAGTACCAGTAGAACTTTGTGAAGTGATGAATTAAATAGCTTCATGTGGCTAGTGACTACTCTCTTAGAGCTTCTCAGGAGGCAGTGGTTGTAACTTGATGGAGGGAAAAGAGGTGAGAAGGGCTCTCCTGCAGATGAATTGTGATAAGTTATATTTCAGGGAGGGAAGGGACCGCAGGTGGGTTCTGATACTCGTATTCTACTGGGTGTTGTGAGGAAAGACTTTTAAAGGGTCTTACTGATACATGGCACATGTACGTAAAATGGTTAGAGAAGGGAGGCAGTTGGTGTGTAACAGAGTGCTGGCCAGCACAGCGCCAGCTCCTGGGACCCTGCGATAGCTCTTGGCATCCTCTTTCCATATCTCTGCACCGCGCAGCTATGCAAACCCCACGAAGCAAGAGTCCCACCTGCACCTCTCTGCTGTCAAGAAAGATGCCAAGAGCAGGGAGGATAAATCAGAAAAGCATTTCTAGGTACATTAATTAAAAGCTCCTGTGACAGAAAATGTGCTTTGAAGGAATTGCACAGGCCAGTGCTCTCTACCTGCAGAGCTTTCCTGGAAAAGCTCAATTGCAGTACAACCTGTGTTTTCCCATTGGAGCAATGGGCAGTGGTGTTTCCTGCCCAAGAACTCAGCATCAAACAGAACATTACTGATAGAATAATGCCACAAAAGCAGAGAAAGCAAAGGCATAAATCTCAGTAACTACTGAAAGTGATAACGTTCTGCTAGTTATTCTGTAAAATGAATGTAAATGTAGATTATTGGTGAATACTGACTAAGGACCATAATCTTCCATTAACATATAAAAATTCAACTCCACTGTGTCATAAATTAGATTTCCCTCATGCTGAATTATTGAGTGTGATAAACAGGAATTGAGTATTTGAACAACAATAGTTTTGCCCCTCCCTGAAATTTGAAGGGCGTATGAGGATGCTTTTATTTTCTCTTAATAAATTCCTTTGTAACCAGTAGAAGCATGCATAATTATTCCATTATCCATTCCATCCTCCTGGATGTCAAATTCACAGCATCAGTAGATCAATGAGGTGGAAATCTGAGGACAGCACAAAGCAAATCGAATCACAGCCTATGTCAGGAGTTGTCTGATGCACAGATTGGAAGGATTTTAGCTGGAGAAGTATTTAATAACTAAGATCTACAAACAGAAACTCTGTTTTTCTCCCATTCTTTATTTTCTCACTCTAGTTCCTCTACTTGGATTTAATTATTAATATGTCCTATGTCATTCCTTTTGTTGTTTAAAAAATGCACTGTGCTTTTATCTTTTTAGAAAAGTGATATGTGTTCATTGTAGAAAATACACAGGAAAAGAAAGAGAGCCACCACTCTGAGTTGACTGTTATGAATATTTGGGCATACCTATTTTCAGTTATTTTTGTTTTCAGTGTGTGACCACACAAGACTGAAACAGTTTTGCTCTTTTTCAATTAATCCTTCCGGAACATTGCCTCATATTTTAAAGTATATTTCCAAATCATCACTGTAATGCCTATAGAATATTTCATCATAGAGGTCACCAAAATGTATCTAGCCAGGCCCCTATTGTAGGCAATTTAGGTTATTTCTTTTTCTTTTCTCTCTTTTTCTTTTTCACTTTAATAGCATTGTGATGAAACCCCTGTATATAAAGTCTTTGTCCGCATGTGTTACTGTTTCCTTAGATGTGGAATTTCCCTATTAAAGGATAAGAACATTTCTTAGGGCCACTTATGAGTATTGCCAAATCGCCCTCGAGAAAGATCTTCTAGTGGTGTTGTGAATATGAGTGTTGAGATTAGAAAGACCTGAGTTCAGTCCTGGGTTTGTGGTCCTGGGTCTGTCATCAGCCCTGTGACCTTGGGCAAGTTGTTAACATCTCCAAGCTTCAGTTTCCCTGTCTGTTAAGTGCGCTAGGAGTATGACCTGTCTCATCTCCGGTTCCGTGGGGAGTAAATGTGATAATTCACATAAAAGCTGAGTAGAGCAAAATGTTCAACATAAGAGCTGACAGCTTTATACTCTCCCAGCAGAGTGTGGACTACTTCTCTATTCTCTCACAAACCCTGGGCACAATTTTGTGTAAAAGTCAACTTGCCAATGAAAAAAGACATCTTATAGTTTTAACTCCTATGACAAAACACATCTTTCAAGCCTTTAAAAATATGTGAGATATTTTAAGTCAAGGGCTGACTTTGACAAACGTTTTTCCCTCAAATGTTGTTTCTCATGAGTGCCAAGTAATAGGAGAAGCCCACATCTTCCCTAGTTTTAAAAGGTAGCTATATTATTGATTGTGTCTGAGGGCCCAGCGCGGTCTGTCAGTGGGATGGAGTACGTGTACATAGCAATTATTAAATATGTGCTTAGAACATTTTCTCTCAATAATCTCAGTGCATTGGATTTAGCTGTCCATAATTTATTTTAAATGGTATAAATAGCTTCATAAGACAACCAATAGAAATAAAGAGAAAAGAAGAAAAACATTAACCAGCAATCGTTTCACACAAACAAATTAAATTTTGCTTGTTGACTGTCCACACAGTTTTACAGAATTACATTAGACATTCTTTCCAATCAGAGGGTGTATTTCCTCCTGTTGAGATCTTTTCCATACAGGTACCATCATTTTACCAGGCCCACAAGGTGCTGTCCCACCCATGTCACGTCAGTGGGAGCTGAGTGCAAGGGCAAGAGACACATACCCCTGGGCCAGGAAAGACGGTCCGTGACAGATGTGAAGCAAAGTGGGCTCGGAGGGTAGGACCCAGACAGCCGAAAATGTTGCTGTGAAGTCTGAGCATGAGTGTGGTGGATGTGGGTGAGGCTGACATGAAAAGTGAAACAACAAAGGAAACGATGTGGGGGAGGGTTCATACTCAGACATTTAGAGGCTGTTTTAAGGACAGGCTTTATTTGGCGATTTTTTGGAAGCCTGGAGGCTCCGCATGAATTTAAAGACATAACATGTGTGTCTGATACCGGAATGGGCTTGCTAGTGAACACGCGTTCACAGGTTTTCTGTAATACAAGTGGAGAAGGTATTAAGAAATACAGCCTTGATTATTACAGAGAGAAGAGAGAGCAGTTTTTCTGTCCTGATTATTGTGTCTTAAATATCAGGCATCAAATAATCTCTCATAGGATGAAATGGAAGCACTCTTGAGGTTTCAGATCCATTTCTCTTTTATTCCAGTTTAGTTCTCATTTCCCAAGGCTGTGCCCTTGAGTGTTGAAATGTAATAACTTTGAGGGTACACAATGAGTCTGTTGATTCTTTAATATGGTTTCTGCTATTTAATTCTTGTTCAGAGCAGGCAATGCACCAGCTCTACACAGAGCTAGCTGGTCACCCTCTATCATCAGGTATGTACACATGTCTAACACCAAGAGGAAATGCTCATGTTAGTGACATTGGATGACCATCTCCTGATCACTTTTCAAGATCATTGGTGCTATTTGTAACCTAGAATGTTATTTTTTCGGCTTCCAGCCTTGAATTAGATTCTGTAAGAAAGAGGTTTTGCTGAACAGGGTATGAAAAAAATAAGGGTAGTTTAATTTTATCAATCTTGGGCATCTTGCGTAAAATGTTAGGTCAAAATTGTTAGGCAGTAAACTTGCTAGAAGAAGAAGATGAGAATGCCGGTATGGTATGACAAAAAGAGCACCAGTCTCGGGAGGTGTGATTTAGTTCACTCTTTTGTCACTTATTAATGTGACTTTGGGCCTATCTGTTCATTTGTAAAATGACCTTTTCATTTATAAAACAGAGACTGTGCTGTGTCCTATTTAGCACTCAGTGACAGACTGCATGTGAAAGCCCTTTGTAAACTATAATTCATTTTCCAGTGTGAGGTTGTTATTATGTCTTCGAGGTCAACATGTCTGAAAATGTATGTTGGTATTTTAAATACATTTCAGTTCTCACTATGTCTTAGCCCATCATTTCCATATTTAAACTTAAGCAACAAAGACCTTGGCTCAATCCCCTTTATCTTTTAGTCTAATTAGGGGGCCTGAAAGTTTTGCTTTATTTGGAATTTGTCACCCCACGTTCTAAAGAACAAGGTTCAGTGTTCCTCAAAAGACTAAGATTCTAAGATATTGCAAAACTGAATCCTAATTGTATGTCTTCAGAAAGCCATGAGATTTTATGCTTTCATCAAATTGGTCACTATGTGGGTTATATTGTAATAGAACCTGTTATTTATATATCAGAGCTACTCAAAAAATTGCAGCACCTTGAAAAGGGGCTATATTCTAAGGGCTGCCTTCCCAGCATGGTAACCAATAGGCGTATCTCATTGTTTACATCTAAGTTAATTAAAATTGTCAGATACAAAATTCAGTTCTTCAGTTGCAGTGGATACATTCCAAGTGCTCAGTGGCCAGATATGATTAGTGGCTACTACTTTGGACAGTGGAGACTATAGAATATTTCTATCATTATGGAAAGTTCTGTTGGCCAGTCCTGCTCTAGAAGAAAGGGAACCTGATGTCACATTATTCAGAGATATCCAGTAAGGTTTTGTGCAGAATTTTTATATCATTTTCAGGTTTCCAACCTAAAATAGCAACCTTTAATGTCCAATCAAGGTTTGACATCCACCTGCCCACCTACCCATTTTCTGCAAGTTATATTTAGGGCATTTGATAATTTGATATTTTTGAATGTCCACTTCTTTCTCTTGGGTCCCTTAGGTCCTGCGTGACAGACATGTGTGAATGTCCAGTCCATAAAAACTGTTACTGCGAGTCATTCCTGGCATATACCCGGGCCTGCCAGAGAGAAGGCATCAGCGTCCACTGGGAGCCTCAACAGAACTGTGCAGGTGAGAAGTTCCTGGCAGATCTAAACATCAGAAACTCATGCCAGTGCCCAAGATAGCAACAGAAGAGACTCGATGTTATGAATGGTCAGTGCCCCCTTGGCCAGAGGGAAATCTTATCAGTGGCTCAACTGGATTTCAACTTGATAAAACACAGGAACTTCCCCCTGGGCAGGACAGAAAGCCCTTAAGAGAAATGCTTTGTGACAGGCACATTTGAACAATTTTAGGATTTCCACTGTTGCAAAATCCTCCTAACCTCAAGCTACCAGCTGGATGTGCTTAGCATGTGGACAGTCACAGCTGTGGTTCAGGCTACGTGCGGCGCAAAGGAGATTCAGGACAATTACAGTCATTTAAGGTCTTCAGGATAAGTGTGATTTTTTTTTTTTTCAAGAGAGCAATTGTTATACAAACCCTAGTAGGATGTTCTTTTCCCTCTGAGAGACAGATTGCTGAAATAGTTGTTATAGCTCTTTGTCTCAGGCAAGTTAATTAGCTCACTTGATATCTGTAAAATGGATTTCTTTGTTTATCCAAGAAATACTTCTTACAAAGTGGCTAAGTACTAGGCTTTGAACAAAGCATTGTGGGTAGCGAGGTGACTACAAGAGATGCGGCGAGGTCCCTGTCACTGAGGTACTGGCAGCCCAATGGGAGAACCAGACAAAACCAGGAACTCTGCAGTCAAGACCTGCTACATGTAGTAAGAAGTGTGATGAAGGAAACAAATGGGGCAGAGCAAGGGAGCGGGTGGCTACTTAGACGGCTAAGAGGGAAGGCGTCTCTGTGGATGTGATATTCCCGCTAAGCAGTGAAGGACTGAAAGGAATCAGGGCACGAGTTACATGCAGAAGACACATATGTGAATAAGATAGCTGCCCTCAAACTAGAAGGGAGTCAGTGTGGCTTGAGCGTGGTGGGTAAGGGAAAGAGGGGCACAAGATGAGAGTGGGAGTTGAAGTCGGAGCTGGATCCTGCAGGACTTTGCGGGTTTGGGGAAGGAGTCTAGCTTTTATTCGAAGAAGAATGGAAGCCACTAATGGACTATTTAAGCAACCCTCTTTATGCTTTTCAAAGATCACCCCATGTAGAGGCTTCTGTGTACAGGATACATTGAATGGGGCAAGACTGAAAGCAAGAGGCTGTTGCAGTAGTTGGGGCGAAAGAAATGATGGTGGCTTGGATTAAGATGGAGACAGTATATGGAGGAAGTAGAAGAGAGATTCTAGATATATTTTGGAAATTTACAGTAATATCTACTCTGTAGAGTTATAAACATTAGTGATATGTATGTGAAACATCTAGAAGATGTTCAACTCATAGAAGATACCTAGTCAGAGGTAACTGCTGCTCTTATTTAGACTTGAAGATGAGATGACTGAATGTTTGTCATTTACTGCAAGCGTTGGCAAATGTTTTTCTGTAAAGGACCGGATTTGCCTGGAATGAAGAGACTGGGGTTTGCAATATTCTACACAAATCCTAAAACTCTTAGCTCTGATATTAGAAAAGAAGGCAGTTCACGGCACTGCTAACTCTAGAGGGTCTACATTGGTGGAGGGTGGGAGCTGTCATCTGGTTGGAAGAGGGCTCAAGAAGAATTGCCTTGAGGCTATATTTTCAGTGCAGGGACATCATGTTCACTTAGACACCAGGTTTCAATCTGGCTGAACATTGGAGTCACTTTGGGAGCTTAAAAAATAAACCAGAAAACTATGCCCAGGCCCCAGGCCCAGCTAGCTGTTTTCATTGGCCTTGTGTATCATTTGAAATCTCTCAGGTGATTCTGACCTGCAGCCAGAGTTGAAACCACAGAGTTTAATTTATATGCTCATTCGGGTGGCTTTGGGGGAGTAGGATGATGAGTGTTTTGGGGTTACTAAAGCTTCCTCAAGCCACCCCTGGACATAGTCACTAATCTGTGTCCTTAAAAAGCACTCAAACCCTTTTATCTCCTTGTGACTTCTGTTTTGGATTTGCTCTCTCCTCTGCAAGCCCAAGTCCAATCTTTATGTCCAAGTTCACTTTCCATGGCAAGAGTGCCTCTTTGTCAATGCTGCCCTTCCCAGAGGAGTACTGAGTTGATAAAAATAACTCATTTTAAGGTGTGGCTGAGACTCCTGAAAGGTGAGACTCAATGGCTTACCTCCCACCTAATGCATCAGTGCAGAGCAGTATAGGAAGGGCAGGGTTTTGAGAGACTGGGTCCTTCCAGCACGCCTTGAATATGCCCATCCTTTTCTTTACATTGAGTCCTTCTTCCCTTAAATCTACCAGAAAATGAATAAAATATATGGACTCAAGCCCCAGCCATTCATCCTGGTATAATGTGGGGCTCAGCAGAACTGTATTAATTTTATTAGCTGTGGTGCTGTGATAAGGATCATATCAAATACAGAATAGGTGAACCCTCTCTCCCTGATGCCAAGCTGTATTTAACACCAGTTCAGTGCACACAATGCATTTAAGAACTACACAACCCCGCCCACCCCGCCCCCAGATCCTGATTTCAGGGACTGAATCTCAGGAGCTAAAATTACTTTTCTAATGGAAAGGGAGTACAGCTTCTGAAAGGTTCCATTTGCCACTTAAAATTAGTGGAGCCATCTGGGTAAAGTATGACTCTGTCAATGTTCAGTTACAAGGGAACCTTTTACAGACACACACACACACACACACACACACACACACACTGAACTTCCACATATTGACAGTTGATATTTAGAGATATGCAGCATCTTTCAGTAGATTCATTTGTGAGTCATCTAAAATACTGAAGACTATAAGAATACTCTTTGTTTTTAGCTCCCAGATCTTTTGACTTATGAAGCACTTAAGGCCGCTTAATACAGAGAAGAGAAATTTTCCAGAGTAAAAAGACTGGAAGTTGAATAAATAAGCCAGCCAGGCAAGAAACTCTGAATAAACAAGTGACATCCCCTGGCTAGGCTGAATTTTAGCACTATCATGACATATGAAGGGTATGCCCACTAGCCTTGGCAAGAAGGACTAATGAAACTCTAGTTTAGTACAGGAATTACTAAATACAATGCAATGTGCAGAGGGCTATTGTGAAGGTCTGTAAAAGTTTAATAATGACTATTTCTATTAATATGTACTATTTTCTAAGCACCTCCTTTGCCCCAGGGACTATAGTAGCACTCTATATTACATTTTATCTTATTTCATCCCCACTATAATCTATGTGGTAACACTCTATTATCCACATTTTACTGTAAAGGACATTGTCTTAGAATATTTAAGTAATTTGCTAAAAATCACAGAGCTTAGAAGTAAGAAAGCTAGGAATCATACCCAGGTCAATTTACATTAAAGCCCCTGTTCTTAATTATTATGAGAACACAAATAAGCCAGTGCACTGTAGAAAAATACACTTAAACATAGGTATATATTTATTTGTATATTCACATAGCATCAACTAATTTATCAGAATATTTGTTATGTAGATCTTTCCAATTTCTGTTTATTTATTCCTTGTCATTAATATTTGTTACTTGCTACCTTCTGACTGTAATTTTGCTGTGATCGTGCTCCTGCGTCTTGCTTTGCCATCCTTAGCAGATTTTCTGCCAACCTCCCCGTAGGTGACACTGCTAATTGTCACTGCACTTTCAGGAATGCATTTTACAAGTGGGAAAGCTGCTGGGATATTCCAAGCGGTGTGCGTATTTCTGTAGCGCATCAGGTAGTCTGCTGGGTTCTGTGGGCAGTTTCCTCCTTGTTTTACTCTACAAACTCCAGGTGATTCTAGCCCCTTCCCTGCAGCGCCTCTGCTCGACTTACAGACACTGATTTTTTCCTTGGCTGACCGGATGTCTACTGTTAAGGATTAGGAGATAAAGTCAGCACTGGGACCTTCAGCACGGTAGGGGGGTGTGGGGACAGCTGAGTTCCAGAGGACACAGATCTACACTTACTGAACGTATTGATAAAGCCAAGACGTAGCACCTTTATGGGGTCCCACACAAAATAACATGTAATGCTTCTTGCACGCATTGCAGAGTAGCTGCTTATGTGCCCCCCTGAGAACCTGCTAACCTAACCACTTTGGTAGTTTCCTGATTTTTAGAAAATGCATTTAACTAAATGAATCCTTTCCAGATGCACATGTGGAAATCAAATCACATTTATGTTGTAAAAAAAATATCGTTTGCCTTTTATAAGTTTGAAAAAAAATGGATTCACAGATGGTAAAACAAGGTCCACATCAGGATTAACTTTCTAGGATCCTCTGAAAGTTGTGCCCGTGTGAAGGCACGTTTAATCATGTCATCCCCCATTTAAAACCCTTGCAAGTCTCCTCTTCCTCAAGGCTTGCAGCCCCTGCCTACTCCTCTGCCTTTGTCTCCTCCCACTCTCCCCCTCAAATTCCATGCTCCTTCCTCCAGCAAACCAAGGGCCCTCCCGTTTCTGACTGGGCCCTGGCTGCTTGTTGCTGCTGACGGCACCCCCCCACCCCCACCCCCACCCCCACCCCACATCTGTCTGACAATGTCTACTCACCGTTTAAGACGTAAGTGGAATCTGGTCCCTGAGGTCTTCCTGGATCCCTACCCAATCCGAAGCATTGAGTTGATGTCCCTCTTACTCCTCCACTGTACTTTGTTCTCACTGTCTAATGTGGATATCTTACACTTCATTAAGAATCTATTTGTGTGCCACCTTCACCTATTTGGTTGTAAGTCCAGGCTCCTGAGATGGGAGGTCAGAGAGGATATCTGATTCACACGGAATTCACTGCCCTAAGAGAATGCTTGCCACATAGTAGATACTCAGTAGATGTTTATTGATTTGGTTTGAATTGAATGGAGATGGTGAAAAAGATCCTTTTTCTTTTTCCTAGTAGTTCTTCATTTTCTACATGCTACTTTCTACCTGCAGATGGTTAGGGAAATATCAGTGTTCAGTAGTCAAAGGTAAGATATCATAGAGGAGCAGTAGAAAATTAAGTGGTGGAGTTAGAAGAAAGAATTGAGAGGTCAGAGAGAGGAAAAGACATGGGAGAGTGCATGTCTATAAGAGAATGAGGGAAAGGAAAGAACATGGTGGGGGCAGAGGAAATTCTGCTGAGTTTTCATACTAGGAGGGATCTTTGCAAGAGTTGAAGGGGAGCAAAGTATCTGGAGGGAAAAGTGAGTTGAAAGAGGCATTCTGAAAGCAGCAGAGTGGAAAATGAACTTAAGCCGAGCCAAGTGTAATCCAAATTGGGAACCGGGATGATGGATTGAAAGTCATTAAGATTAAATCATCATCCAACAGGCACAGACATTTATTAAGCTGCTCCTCTGTGCTTGGCCCTGTGCCAGAACATTGCATCATGGAAGACAAGGACTCTCCCCTCAGGACTCCCAGCCTCAGTGGTCCATTCTTTTCAACCAGGGGTGCTTGTTGTAGTGACCCTTGGGGAACCTTTGAAATCTATAGCTACCCAATGCTCTGCTGTAGACACAGAGCAAAACTCTTTAGGGGAGGGGCTGAGGAATATGTATCTTTTAAAAGATCCTCAGGAGACTCTTGTGAGCATCCCTGACTAAGAATTAAAGCTGCACAGTAATTAGGGGATTAGAACAAGTAAACAGGTAACTTCTAATGTGAAAAGTGCTGTTGGATGCAGAGGAGGGAAGGGTATCCTGCGGAGATCCAGGAAGCTACTGGAAGGAGGTGACCGTTTGAATTAAGACTTGGAAAATGATTGGCTTGGGAAGAGAATCCAAACTGACAATCATCAATTTCAGAGCTTTTTGACTGGAAATTAACGCTAATACTGTAGTACCTGATGAAGAGAAAAAGAAAGGGAAGGGAAGAGAGAGGAAGAAGGAAAGGGAAGAGAGGAGAAGAGAATGTCAGGGGAAGAGTCTTGGAGGCAATTGGAACATGTAGTGCCAGGGAGTAGGTAAAGAAGTCCAAGAGAGAGAAGGTTTTTGCAAGAAGTTCACAGAAGAATCTAGAAATTGCAGTGTCATAAGATAAAATAGGCAAAAAGACCAAATGTTTTGTGGCGAGATCATGTGAGAATGGGGACTGCCAATACGTCCTCGGACATGGTCCTGATGGAAAATGTTGCCAGGAGCTGCTTCAGTAAAGTGGTGGATGAGGAAGGTAGGTCACCAATGGTAATTCATGGCACAGAAACTGGATAAAATGGCTGTAAACTTTTCTGTGAAGTCTGGAGGTAAAAAGTCTGATAGATGAGGGAATATTTTTGTTAAAGACTAGTATTGACCTGAAAATGTTTCCAGTATGTAGAGGATGGAGCCAAGAGAGAAGGAGAAGATTAATGCCCAGCAAGAAGGGCAAATAATGGAGCAAGTTCCTGGAAGAGACAGGTCAAAAAGAAGAAACGGCAAAGGAAGAATGGGTGCCGATGAGGAGATGCAGGAGGGAGGTGGGTCAGGGGTGCTCGTGCAGGTGACCTAAGCCGTCAGTAAGAGAGGACGAGTGTGCTGGGACTGGGGAGAGCCCCGGTAGAGTTTTAGGTGGAGGAAGAAGGGAAATAGCAGGAGCTTCCCTTGTGCACCTACTTCCACTTTGGAGATACTCGTTGCCCTCTCCTTTGCTGAAAAGGCGTGAGTCTCTACAGTGACTGAAGCATGAATGTGAGGGTTGTTTACAGGACCACTTCTCAGACCTGGCTGCATAATGAAATCATGCTGGGGAGTAATTTTTTAAATTATTTAAAAAATACTGATAACCTGGTTCCACCTTCAGAGGTTCTGATTTAATTGGTCTGGGGTGGGGTCCAGGCACCAGGAAGCTCTCTGTTGATGCTAATTTCCAGCTTTGAACACCACTGATCCATAAAAATAGAACTACATGTGGATACAGTTATCTGGTGTGAATATGATATTCAGCTGGGATGTTTCCAAATTATTAGGCATGACCCATGTATGGGATATTCTGTTAGTCACTGAAAAGAGAAAAAGAGAACTTGGAAGGGATCTGTGAAAAGTCAAAAGATTATCAGAAAAGCATAAGTTGAGAGATTTAAAGAATTGCATTGATCCACCCGCTCACTCATCCATCTGTTAATGCATCAATCACACAGCCGCTCTCTGAGTCCCTTCTACATGTTAAACACATACCACTGCTGAAAATAAAGAAACAAAACAGGCTTTCCCTTGAACAGCCTAGTTTTAGTTGGAGAAAGAGAGGACAAGGAAACCAATGCTTATGATTTCGTGTTGCAAATGCAGGGATAGAGGTGGGCACCAGGTGCTCTGAGGATACAGTTAGGGGACATCCTATCCAGACAAGAGAGGCAGGAGAAAAGGCTGGAAACTGAGTCTAAAGGAGGGGAAGATGCGGCGAGTGGTGGTGACACTCACCGTGCTTCACAGTGACGCTAGGTCAAGGCAGAGGGCAGGGCGTCAAGACTGGCTTGGCTCCAGGAGGTTCCTAGCAGCCTAAGGCATAGAATAAAATTAGGAGACACCAAAACCACTTATTAGAGTTACATAGTGGAGATGACATTAAGGAAATTATTTAAAGAATACTAGTAATTTTTTACTTATCCACTGTATCAGTTAGGATCCAGGCAGAAAACAAGTGGCACACTCAAATTACTTAATTGAGGTACGTTTAATAGATGGACTACTTTAAAAGGGATGAGAAGGGTGCCAGGAAATAAGGAAAAGTCCAGTACCCTAGAAACAAACTGTTTTTACGCACAGTAAGCTGACACCGCATGTGTGGGATTTGTTTGTTTTTCTTACACCAACCACTTCTCCACACTCTGGAGACCAACTGGGTGTCCTCAAATTCCATTCAGTTTTGAGACGAACTGCCCAGAGTTACCGTCAGCCTCCACAGCTGTAAGGGCTCAGTCCCACAAGACGCCTCACTTCGGATGCCAGTTACATGTCCTGAGTCCCTAGGTTACCCTCACTTCTGCCCCACTTGGCTACAGAGTCGGGGGAGAGAGGTGGTCTCACAACCCCCTTCCCTTTCAGGCTTAATAATTTGCTAGAATGGCTCAGGAAACTCTGGAAAACATTTATCCTTACTGGTTCATGATAAAGGATACAAATGAACAGGCGGTTGAAGAGGTACAGAGAGTAAGGTCCAGGAGCGTCCCCGAGCACAGGAGCTTCTGTCCCAATGGAGTGAGGACACCGTAATCCCAGCACCTCGATACGTCTGCCAGTTCCGAAGCTTTCGGAACCCTGTCGTTAGCCATTTAAGGGTTTGTATGGAAATTTCCCTATGTGGGCATGATTGATTAAATCATTAGCTTAACTCAATATCTGGTCCCTCTCCCCATCCCTGGGACATGGGGCTGAAAGTTCCAACCTCTAATCATGCCTTGGTATTTCTGGTGACTAGCGCCCATCCTGAAGCTGTCTAGGGACCCTAGCCACCAGTCCTATCAGCATACAAAAGACCCTCATCACTCGGGAGATTTCCAAGTGTTCTAGGAGCTGTGTGGCAGCAACTGAAGACAAAGGCAACTGCAGATGGAGGTTGGATTGTTATCGTTCTTCAAGAGGATTCTTCTAAATTCCTACACGTGTCAACATTCCTACTCCTGAGAATGACAGGTGGCCCCTTTGATTGTCACTGGAAATAACTCAGATGGAAAAATCTGCGTGTCATAAAACTTCCAGAATGTTGGCAGTTTTTTTTTCTGACAAATCTATTCGTGAATTTTCAGACAGTTACAGAATAGTGTCAAAATCATTTTAGCTCCAAGTTAACAAAGATAGGAAATTGCTATGATTTGGCTACATCATCATTTTTATGTTCTCCGACCAGCCAACCGGCTACTTCCCTCTCCCCAGTCACACATCTAATTTTTCTCTATTGGGCCCTACCCCACTTTTGCTCTAACTTGTCTCGAATTAATTAATTCAACACCTGATCACTAGATCAAAATATGTCACACATTTCCAGTATCCTTGGCAGGGTTTTTCCTGTATGGGTAAGTCTGGATATTTGAGTATCAATGTGGTTACACATTCATCACAGCTCGATAGCAGGAAGAACTATTTGGAGTTAACTCTCATACTGTTCTCATTACCTAAGTAACCTGTAGATTTCCTCGTAGCTTTACTCATGTATAGTTTGTCCTTTCTGGGAATAAAGCTTTTTCATTTTATTTTATCTTGAAGTTCACTGGCCCAGCAGGTGGAGCTTTGATGTTGTTTTTCTAGGTGCAGGTGATTCCCAGAGTGTTTGGGGAGTGTTGGGTGTTTGCTATACTTTTGTTAGGATGCAGATGTGCACCTGTGCTATGGGGAGACGTGGGCCATGAGTGACGTGAGCCTGCGTGAATTGGCACAAGGATGAATTAACCTGGCTGTTTCCTCACGTCTCACCTTCGTCTCCTCTTTTTCAGCCACCCAGTGTAAGCACGGTGCCGTGTATGACACCTGTGGCCCGGGATGTGCCAAGACCTGTGACAACTGGAATGAGATTGGTCCCTGCAATAAGCCGTGCATTGCTGGTTGTCACTGTCCAGCAAACCTGGTCCTTCACAAGGGAAGGTGCATCAAGCCAGTCCTTTGTCCTCAGCGGTGACCTTTGTTCCACTCCTTCAGACTTTGAACCTGGTGTCCTTGACACTGAAGTGGACGAGCCAATGAGAGACTGCAGTATTTGTGTGCTGATTCTGCAAACACACACACACAGAGTATATATGTGTACATATATAGATATATAGATATATTCAGAAACATTTCATCATTTATATAAACTATAGGTGGATTATTATATGTATATTTTTTGCTATAAGACATGTATTGTTTCTAGGATCCTAATCTGTATGCCATTGGATACATTGTATAAATAAACCAGGTGTTTTTAATTTAATAAGGCAGCATGCAGACATATTGGATGGCTTTACCATCACATACATTTGTCATTTTTAAGAAAGTTTTCTAAGAAATTTAAATTGCCTGCCTGAATTAATTTTTGCTTTGAATCAGGATTTGCAGTTGAATGCAAGTGTCTTTTTCTGGAGAAGGGCACATTTATGTAGGGGCATTTCATGCTTCCAAAGAAAGGAATGTATGCCTGAGAGAGACGGCTAGTGATTGGCAACAGGCTTTAATGGTGCATGTAAAGCAAGGGATAGGCATTTAGACTTTATTGGGTCATGGTCTGATATTATTTCCAAAGCCGATTGGCTCGTTGCCAAGAAATATATATTTGTCACTAGAGCATAACCGAAGAATCAAATGATTTCTTGCCATCTTCGCATATTCCTTGGTCTCCTAATTATATATGTGTGTATGATGGATGTGTCCACCTCTGTCCCACACTGAGATGATGGAGTGTCTGGATGACTTGTAGCTTTAGTGAGCATGAGAAGATATTTGAAGAAACTGTTGCACAACGTATGACAAAATATCCATTTCTCTGACTCTCACAGCAATTTAGGATGAGCAAGTCCAAAGAGCTGAAGTAAGCTATCTACATCTTGTGACTATTCCATCTATAAAAGAAAAGCCTTTATTTCTAGAGGATTCCTAGTCCAACACTGTTTGGCAACAGTGAGTTTGTCCTAATTATTAGACAGAAAGGAAGGCTTTACTGATCCATTGATTTAACACCAGTCCAAACAAAGAATGGTCTACATGCTTGCTCTAATTTCCTGATACGTTACTACTAGTCACTGTGTGATTTTCCTGACTTTTGTCTTCAGTTGAATAAGTGAAAACGTCAACAAAACAAAACCCACTGATGTCTAAAAATGAAATGTTCTGCATTGTAGTAAATAAAGGGCTTAAGATTTAAAACAATGCATTTTCTATTTCAAGATGTGTTGTGTTATACTTTATAAATAAGCTATGGCAAATTCAGGTTCATCCATTTTTAAGTGCTTTATTTAGATATATTTTATATACCCTACAAGAACTTATTTTTATAAAGAGAATTATTAATAGATAATAGCAAACCTCCAAGGTTTTGACAGCATATTTCCATTGCTTGTTAAGACATTTGCGTTCCTGTTGCGTATATTCATGACAGCTAAAGGATTAGTTTGGATTTTTTACTGGGGCATCTCCAGCTGTTTGAGTAAATTGAATAAGTCACACAGTATAGTAGTGACTGGCTGGGACACCAGGGAATGTGGCTGTCATTGTCGTGCTTGGGTCATAACCAACCTTAGTATCTGGGACCCAAGGTAGCCAGTGCTCCAGTGCTGCACTTGGAAAGGGGGCTTTGGTTTAGGAGACTTAGGCTCCAGGTGTGGTTTGTGACCTTGTCCGTATTGTTTAAGCATTGGGGGCCATAATTTGCTTCTCTGAAACACAAAGAGGCTTTGTAGTATATGGGCAGGGTTGAGGAACAGGAGAACTAGACACGCTGCCACTAGTGGAATTACTTGCACAGTAATCTGAGACACAGTTTGCAAACCCTTTTATACTCATAGTTTTTGCTTTTTGAAACTTTCTGAAACTTTTTTCCCAAATATTTTCAGTCTGTGGTTGGTAGAACCCATGCAGATACGAGGGCCGAAGGTAGTTGGTGCTCAGTAAAAGCAAGTTCTTTCTCCTCTCCCCGTGAAAATAGGAATGTTTTGAAAGTCCTAAACTAAAAGTTTTGAACTGGGAGGAAAAATGAATTGTTGAAATTTACAATGGCAATTTTTGTTAAAAGGGTGGCACGTTGAGAATTAGCAGTTCTTCAGGTGAAAAGCCACCCCTTTAAACTCGCTGTTTCCTGAGCATCTGACTGTAATAGGGAAAAACAAATCCGACTCCATATTGAATCCATTCCTTTTACTTTAACTTTTGTATTCTGTTGCTTTTGCTACAAGTTAAGAATGTTGCCTCTAGCCTGAAATATACAGGATACCCCATTCTTAATGCTCTGACCTTTAAAGGTATAACACGTTTGCATTCATATAGAGATAAAAAAGTTGCAGAACAGAGAATAACATTCGTCTTGTTGGAGGTTTACAGGAATATTGTGGTCTGACCTATGTGACAGCTGCAATAACAAAGGATTCTGACACCAAGAAGTTTACAACAACCAACCACACCCCCTCCCCTTTTAGTATAGAAGAAGCCTGAATTCTAACTAGGGTAAGATGATTATTTGGGACACTAGTCCACCATCTTCTTGCCCTGTAGGCTTTCCAGATAAAGTCACTATTACTTGCCCCAACCACTCATCTCTTAAATTATTGGGCCATCATGTGGTGAGCAGTAGGAGCTTGGACTCGGTAACATGACCACTGGCCTGTAAAAGGACACCTCCCCTCAAAATGAGACGGACCAGTGGTTGACTCTTTCCCCACCTTTTGTTGAACTTCAGAGAATATTTTCACTGGAAAACTCTTTCTTACTGTGAAATACTTCAGATATACAAGAAGGTATAGAGAATAATATTGTATATGCCCATGAATACATTACCCTAATTAAGAAAAGTAACCTGGTAGGTCCTCGAAACATTTTTCTTGCATAAATCAAATCAAATCAAGTCTCATGGTTGCAGCAGCTACATGTGCAGTTTTTCCTTGCTGAGTTTCCACTCACCTTGCTGCTCCTTTTCAGTCAGATTCATCTGGACCTGACAAATATCAAGGATGTGAGTCTGAATGCTCTTGGTGTGGGAGAAAGAGATGCCTTAGGGGACAGGCACCAAGATATTTTAATTAACTGTCTCCTGCAAACCCTCAGGAGCAAGCAAAAAACAATGTCCCTTATTCTAAATCCTGAAGTATCAACATAAGCCTTTTAAGAACTCAGGATTTTAATTTTGAAAAATGACAAGATTCAAGTGGCCAAGAATGAATTATCAGGGAAAAGAAACTAATGCTGGTGATTATGTTGACCCTGAATTAAGAACCCAGACATTTAGTCCTTTAAGGGGAGCTTTGGGGCTTTAGAACTATGTTGTTACACGGGTTTAATTAAACCAATCGAATGACAAACACTTGCATGAAATCCATCTTTACTGTGTTTCCTTTCAGATTAATTTTGAGCAAGCCAGCTTTGAAAACATTAATGTGGGAGATCTGCCTGTAGAGATGCACCTGAATTAAAGGATAACTCAGAGTGCGACTGGCTAAGGAAAGGGAGAAGGGTGTTCCAGGTAGAGGGAGAGCAAAGCACCGAGGCAGCCCGCAACTCTGCACCTGTGGGTGCACCTCAAGCAGTGTGGCATGAGGGGAAGTGTAAAGCACATGTGCGGAGGGCCTCGTGGTCAAGCTGCGGAGCCTGGGTTTTATCTTCAGGGCAGTGCTTCCCGAAGTGTTTTATGTCATAGTAGATTCAGAAAATAATTTTGGGGCACTGAAGTAAATAGGGCTGCTTGCAGCTGGAGATCACATCTGGGGATGTCTTAGGTCCAGTCCAACTGCCCCAAGAGGAAGGGATGCCAACATCCCTATCACCCATTCCCACACAGCTGCCAGTGGGCTGTGGCTCCAGATGGGAAGGTCTGCTCCAGGGCAGATCCAGCGGGGGGATGGCAGTAAGCAGTGGAGTGATGCGATCAGAGCTTTGTCTCAGTGAGCGGAGTGGAGGTGGGCTTTTCAGTCCAAAGAGCAGGTGAGAGGCCCCTGAGACAGTCCAGGTGAAAGATGATGAGCCCCCAAACTAGGAGGTGGGAGGAAACAAGGGGAGACCTTTGTGACAGGTTGGGTGGCGGATAGGCAAGTGATAGGTGGTGGCGATGCCAGTCTGTCACATAAGGAACCAATGTGCAGCAGAGCAGGTTTACAGAAATTTCTATCGTAAATCAAAATCTAGGCTGTGTTGTGTTCAGTTCAACAAACATTCCGAACACAGTCCAGAATGAAAGATCTGTAGTAAGCCAGAGCAGTGCATAGCTGCCCATGGGAGCCTCAGGAAGCCCAATTTGGGGTTTTCTGTTTGGGGGACATGTCTGGGAAACTTTCCAGAGAAAGTGACTCCTGCGATGAGCCTTACTAGGCTGAATACTCTTTACCTATGCAAACAGGTGTGTGTGTGTGTGTGTGTGTGTGTGTGTGAGACGGCAGGGATAGTGCAGTCTGGGAGCTTAAGGCACGAGTGACTGCATGGATGAGAAAGACAGGCAGGCAGCCTGGGGGTGCAGAGGACAACAGGGTTTGGGTCCTGCTGGGATGCAGTGGATTCACAGGACTTTTTTTGTGCTATGGCAATGCAACTCACACACCCTAAGTGGTCTTCTCAAACTTACCTTGATTTCTAGTGGAGGGAGCACAAGTAGGGTTTGAGGATATTTTGTCATTTTTTTATAAGCTCTCTTTGCTTCCTGTACCTGATGTGTTCAAGTTTCCTTGATGTGTCTTCTGCAAATCTAGAGAAGGAAGACCAAAGAAGCGATTAATGAGACTGTCCTATTTGTACAGTGAGGAGGCGTCTTTCAGACCCTCTAGGCATTGGTTGCTTTAACAGAACTTGTCCAAGTTCTGGTTATTCATTGAACCACTGCTTTCATTGACTTGGCTGTGACCTGATGGCAGGGGTAGGGGAGGCTCAGAGCCCAGACAGCTGGACCTGCTAGTGTCAGCAGCTCTGGTCATACCTACAGGTAAAAGATCTGAAAACACAGCTCATCCAGGGCTCTGGTTGGAACAATTTTGTCACGTTTTAGCCACTTTATGTCTTAACCAAGTTTATGCCTTGGAAACTGACATAAAATGCTTCTCTGCTTCTTCTAAACTGGAACTTGGCTTACTGAGTGATTCTTCTGAGGGGTTCTTTCAGCAGTGAATTTTTGGGCTTTACGAAATGTTTGTGGTGATGAAAAAGTTTCACTTTGGCTCCGAGAGTGTAAAGAACATTTGTTATACTGTTATTGTCACCATGTTCCTACATGTAATTTAAGGAATCAGAATACTGAACGGCTCCTTCTGGCTTGGGTGCTTAAGCAAGCATGGGGGGGGGGGGGGGTGGAGGGCAGCAGGAAGCCTGGCCAGCGCCCTCCCCTCACTCCACAGGCTGCCCTGGGAGCCTCTGACATGATGTGTCCCTGCTGGATCCCTTGTATCCTTCCATGAAGAAGGTGATTCAAAGGAAACTGGCCACTCAGTATGAATTTCCTTTGCCCTCTTGAAGGCAGTCAGACCAGGAGGACTCAGTCTTAGAAAACTGGCTTGCTCACTCCTCTTGTTCTCAGAGGGAACTGGCTGTGATAGGAACTTGAAGTGGGAAGAAAGAGGATTAAAAGATGGTTTTCTCCACAGCATCTACCACTCCTATCCACCCCTAAAACCTCGGGGAGGAGAGGAGACAGACTGCTTGATCGCATCGAAGAGCATTCTCCACTCTGTTTTATGTGACGGCATTTGGGGCACATCTGTTTTCATAGTCCAAGCAGCTCAGCCTGTGCGATTTCATTTCCATCACAGATCCACACGGCTATCTTGATCTGTGATTTTCTGAGCTGCACTGGGGAGACGCCTTCCAATGGTCAGTTAATTTGTTAGGCTATTCCACCCTAGCAGGTGAATTCAGACCCTAAACCAGTTTGGGTTTGCCTGTTGAGATCTCCTGTAATTCATGGCATAACCATCTTGGCCTTTCTTTGTTTTGCCATTGGCTTAGGCCACAGAGTGGCTGGGTTGCTTTGGTGAAAGGAGATCAAGATGGTAGCCAGAGGAATATCCCAGAGGATGTTCAGCTGTGCTGGGAGGTGTTTTCCATGTCTGAGCTGCTCCTGAGAGTCAGAGTAGATCCATCAGCCACACCTTTTTGTGTGGGAAGGGAGAAAACAACAAGTAAGGGAAGGCATTTTCTGTATTAATTCTCTCTGAATTTGCTATTTATTTCCTTTAGTTTTCTCTGGGGAGAAAATGTCAAGGAACAATATGGTATACACATTTTATTTTTTTATCTTTAAAAAACTTGAGTAAAGTAAATTTTTTTTTCAAATTTTGGGACTTTTATATTTCATTAGATTCAGGTTCTACCCATTCATTTATTGAATGTTAAAACTTTCATGTTTAGTTGATTTCAAGCATGTATATTTTGAATGCAGTTTTCCAAAGCAAAACTTGTTTTCCTTGAAATTGGTTCCATGATTTATTGTTCACATGGCTCTTTCACGTGGGCTATCTGTTTTGTGACAGCAAGATAGGGGAATGTTTGCCTAAATAATGTATATGTGTATTTTTCTCACATAATAACATTTGTTATCTTTGTATCATTAATGCATACAATTTCATTTGTTTCTGCCCCTCCAAGCATAAGTACATGATCCTTTTTACTATGAAAGAAGAGGCCTAGTAGGAGACAGGGAGAGGCTATGAGGCAAGTGGCGGAGATGCAGCAGATACAACCATGTGTATCTTTTTGCAGCACAACCTGAGAGGGGCTGCATCAGGCAGCAGTAGTGCAGATGTGGCTTTATCTATGCTGCCTTCAAACAAATGGAAGGAAATAAAATCCAGTTCTGAGATTCTCATCCTATGAACTGCATGGCCTGATCCACATTGTCTTTAGGAATGTGCCTTTTATGACACATGGAAACAGGGTCCCCAAGTCTAAAAGTGTCTACTGAACTCCATCAAAGCTGGGATCTGTCTTCCAGATGTCTAGGCTTTTGGGAGTAGGTACATACTTCCAGATGGACCAGTCTTCTTACAGCACGAGCTGACTGGATGTTGGGGATTGTGTCAGCCTGGTCTGATTCGGTGCTTGGTCCCTGGCTGTGAGCAGGTACTCCAGGAAGTCCACCCCAGGTCTTAGGCAGGGATGTGTACATGCCTGGGGAGGGGTTCCTGCCAGATGTCCAGTGAGTCCATAGGACTGGCCTTGCTCTTTTTGCTCACGCTCCTGTTCTTATAGAAAGAAGAAAGTCTTCCCTCATAGACAGTATAATCTCAGCATTTACAGCCAAAGTCCCCAGCAATTGGATTACAGAATGTAGAGCCAATCACAATTCTTCTATTAGAGAAACAGATCATAATGGAACTTCCTGAGGTTTTTCACCAGGAATTAAGACAAATTGTCATGTAAGCTATTAATTTCCACCACCCCACCCATATGTGCTCCCTTCCTTCACCTTTCAGTTTTTTCCCTTTCTTTTACTTCTTTCTTCCTCTCCCTGAATGGAGTTGTCACATGCTTCTCTCCACCATCTCCCCGACCTCCATTCCAAACTGGTCTGCCCTCCTGTGAGCATCTTATGTTCCAATTCTTTCCTGGCACTTTCCAAAAAATGTAGCTGTCCTGGTTCCTACTCCCTCAAGAATCAATTTGTCAAAAATACACTTGAGCCACTCTGACTTGTATGCATTACCAGTTTTAGGTACCATATCTTCATTTTCTTACCTTGAGCCTTCTGGCATTTAATATCTTTAACCAATAGTCTAGTTCTAATGTGAGCATTCAAGGCATCACATCAGATGAGAAGGGAGTATATCTAGAGGGCAGGTGGGCATTCTGTTGCCCCAGCAATGCAGATGTAATGTAGGCAGTACCTAATGAATCAGCAGAGAGGATTGGCTCTGTTTGCCACATGCCCTTTGAAACCTTTATTGGTTGTAGAACATTCCTTCCATTTTTCAGTCAAATGTCTAGAATTTCTAGTGTCAAAAATTCATTGAAAGAAGAAAGTATTATTCAATTTTCTCTTCTCTTGTGTCCCAACCCACAACCCCCTTCTCATGAAGAGTGGCCTCAGCTATTTCCCTATGGCAATATGAACGAATTCTGTAAGACTTCCCCTTCTAAAGGTCCTGGATGAAATACCAGACATATGGCATCAAAGTGCAACTCAGTTAAATCAACTATGTTGAATATCTTCAAGATAATATAGTTCAAACAGTTTTCTGATCTAAGGATAAAATATAAAATTTATTTACCATCCCTAGGCAAGGAGGCTTATCATTCCAGCCAACTCCAAGTAAATTTTAGTTAGTGTTTGTGTTTTGTGCTGGCCTTTAACATCTTTCCCTGACTCTGTAGGAAAGAGCGCCATGAGCTACTATCAAGGTCTTTACAAGAGACTAGTTTTATCTGCCCTCCTGGGCCTCCTGATGCATGGACGACTCAGCTACCCAAGATCACACTTTTATCATCAATAAGGACATTCTAAAAAACATAACACACACGTGCACACACACACAAATGACAACAGAAATTCACTATGCCTTTAGGAGTCTTTTCAATAAAATTTTATGTTCCATTTGACCTTTCGTTTGAGATACAGAAATTCCCGAGCATAAAAATGTAGTGAATCAGCTCAAGCTGCTTGTCAAATGGCAGAGTGGAAATCTCAGCTTACTACAAATTGATCTAATTAAGCTTTATTAAAATTGATACCCCAGGGTGAATTTTTATCCCTTGCACAAAGGATGAAATTGCAGATTTCCACATACAATGCAGGCGAATCTGATGCTTTTATGGGTGAATTTTCCAAATGGGGACAGCAGATGTGCCAGGGACAGCATCCCTGCAGCACATGGGGATGTATAACTGCTTCGTAATTGCAGGTTTCATTTGGGCAAATTAAATGGAATTGAAAACAAAAGCCCTGTCCGGTCTCTGCAGTGTGTCAGTAGTAGTCCAGGCTCAGGCTCAGGCTGGGGGTGGGGGCCGGGAGCTGTCAGAGGATCTCCTGGGGATGTATCTGCTCATCTTCTCCACCTTTCCCAACGGCCTCTTGTCTCACTTCTTTTCTCCTTCCCTGCAACCTCAGTGAGGATCTTCACAGAGGGAAAGGCTCCCATCAGACAAACGTCCCTCTGCAGAGGGGACCATGCTGACTATCTACAACAAGCTTTCATTCTAATGTGACAGCTCGTCTGCTGTGAGGACACACTGTCTCCTGGAGCTAGAATCAAGTGAGCAGAGCTTAGAAGAATTGTTAATACAATACACGACACACTGCTGTTTACTTCTTCCACTGGTCATTACATCCTCTTCAACCGCTCCTCAGGGCCAGGAAAAGAGTCACCCACCCAGGGAACAGTGGGAAATGGAGACTCTTATTGGTGGAGTCTGTGAAAGTGGGGGCATCTGCCACACTTCCATAAGGGACTGCTGAAGACAGGTAGCCTAGTCTTTTCTGCATGCCGTGTTCTGAATTTCAGTTTCAAGTCATCCAGCTGCCTCCTTCAGTCTCCTACATTTCGGTCAATGGAGTGAGCTTCTAGCTGTAGAGCCTCAGTCGAGAGCTTGCCTGGAGGAAGTTTACTCGGGGGAGGGCACCTAGGGACAAATGAGGGACTGGGAAGAGTAAAAGGGAAAGAGAGAAATCTGATGCAAGGGAGTACGATTGAGATGGTTACTGCCGTGGGCTCCTGGGAGCTCTCGACACTTCCAGTAGGTGCCCTCTACAGAGATGTTCACGTCACTCACCTGTTCCAAACCACCATTGGTCAGGTGCTGCCCCTGAGATGTGAACTTCCTGGATTTCCAGGTTCCCACAGGTACCTGAATGCCCTGGGGCAAAAGGTAAAAGATTCAAAGTACAGCAAGGCCAAGGTACTGCCAGGCTACACCTACGGCAGCTTGTTCTCACAGCAACTGCTGGAACGAAAAGGTGGGGAAGAGGTTAGGAGAGAGCATGATACCTGGGAGTCTCCTCGACTCCACACTTTCTCTTCACCTCATATTCCACTCATTGGTAATTTCTGTCGACTACTTTCAAAATATATTCCAAATCTGACCATCTCTCACCATCCCCACAGCTACTATCCTGGTCCAAATTATCTGCATCTCTAATCTAGACTATTGTAATCATTTCCTAATGGAGCTCCTACTCTCACCCTTGCTTCCTGTCCTGCACCCCCAGCACACACAGCAGGCAGCAATCGGGGTAAACCTTTACAAATGCCATCATAGCATGTCCTGCTCCCTTTCAAAACCCAAGGGCAGCTCATCTCAGCCAGAATAAAATCCTAAATCCTATCTAACATCTGCAAAAAGCCTGTATGTTTTAGCCCTCTTCTCCTTTTCTGAATTCATCTTGTACTTCTCTCACCTTCTCTCACTGCTCCAGACATGCTGGTCTCCACTGGCCTCTTTGCAGTTTCTAGATTGCCAGAAATGTTTCCACTTTAAGGCTTTTGCATTTGCTGTTCACTCTTCCCTCAATGCGATCCCTTCACATATTTGTATGTTTCACTCCCTCAGCTCACTCAAGTTTCTGCATAAATATCACTTCATCAAAAAGTGTTTTTTTTGATCATCTTATCTAAAACAGTACTGCTCCTTCCAACAATCCATTTCTTGTTCCTCATTTTTCTCCCTGTCTAAAATCTTATAGATTTATTCCTTTGCGTTTATCTTCCTCTTCCTCAATTTAATGTTAGTTTATAAAAGCAGTGACATTGGTTTGTTTATTGATATAACTCTCCTAGAACAGCCCCTGTCACACTGTAGACAAAATTGTACTCAACAAGGATTCTCCAGAGGACAGGTGGCAAACCAATCTAATCATATGCTCCATTTGTGCATATACAGGGAAGGTGACTGTGCAAGGGAAGTAGGGTGCGTATCCTGAAGGATGCTGCACTCTTGTCTGTTGTGCTCTTCGTTTTTCATATTGTGTTGTGTGGGGGCCTGGATGGCAGCATGGCCAAGAAAGAGAAACTAGTCATGACCATCTTAAATCTGAGTACCCTTACCAAGATCCCCAACATCACTGAGGGAAACCTCAGCACATGTGCTTCTTCCCCGCCCTCCAAGAATCTGAGGAATGAAGCCACGATGTCAATGAGAGCCTTTTGGAGAACTCCAACCTCAAGACTTCTCTTAACACAAATATGCAATTTCTTCTTTGGGAACTGCCTCTCCATTCCTGTAATCAGTTTTAGCCTAAGAAAGGACAGGGGTAAAATTGTCGTCAGAGTACTGATTTTAGATTTCAGATTCTTGCATGAAGCCACACTGTCAGGAAAGAAAGGAGGAAAGCCAAGTAGATGCCTCAGTGTTGGGCTGGGGAAGAAACTGGTGAGGAATGTAAGGACCTGGCTAAGTATGCAGATGCTCTATGAACTGAGGTAGTGGCCTACGGCAGGGGTGGGCACATATCGTCCTTGGGCCAAATCTGGCCCACTGCCATTTTTTGTAAATAATGTTTTATTGGAACACAGTCATGCTCACTCCTTACAAATTATCTAGGACCATTTTCAGGACAGAATTGAGTACTGTGACAGAGATGGTATGGCCACAAATACTAGAATATTTACTGTCTGAAAACATTTGCCAACCCCAATCTAGTGGGAAGACCCATGTTTTTGGAACCTGATTAATCAGGATTCTGGTCTCTGTTCTGTAACTCAGTATTTATATGAGCAACTGGTCTACACTCAGTTCACCTTTTTAACCTTTTATATGGCACATAATTTGGGTTAATTTACATAAATATATGTTCGTTTAAAAGTTCTTTGCCTAAAGGAGGTACTCAATACAGGTTGGTTAAACATAAGAGAAAAATGAATTAAAATGTCTTGAGAGTATACTCTGTGCTCTGTCAATTGCACAGGGTTACAGTGACAATCCAATAAAATAAGAACTGGCAAAATCCTGAAATCTGAGATTCCCCTTTCCATGATCACTGAAGCTAAAGCCCAGACTAGATCTCTGCTATGTGCCGTCGTTTGCACCGAGAGCCCTGGGAACGGGCAATGGCTCCACAGACAACCTTCCCTGACTTGGGATATCCAGGTAGAGCCTAGAGCTGCTCCTTAGAATGCTTCCTATGCTTCAAAATGGGGACTCTCAAATGACTCCAAATCATACCTGCAACATGGAGGAACATGAAGTTGGAGTTGAGTAGAGATGGGAGGGACCATCTGAAGCCCATTTGCTCTTCCTGTGAGACTATCTTCTGGGTGTGGTCTTTTAAGGTCTCTTAAACAGTCTTTGTTTAGCTGTCTATCCTTTTTCTTCATCTAAAACTTGGAAGAATCTTTGCTTTTTGTTTTGCTTTGTGTCTCCTACTCAAAGCACCCTACCTATTCATAGTGGTATCAGTAGGGTGCCTGCATTCGGAACCAAGAGCATGGAATTTGTAGTTAGAGAAAGCTAGCTTTATATTCCTGGTTCCTTATTAACATATAGTGTGACCTTGAAAATATTGCTTAATCTTTCCGAACCCCTGTTTCATCAGCTGTAAAATGAAGACAATCTATCCTCATTAAATCCTCATGAGAATTTTAATGAGATTGGATACCTCCCCCCAATACCCCCGCCCCAGCCCTTTATAAAAATAGATTAACTTACAAATTAGATGTTTTAAAGTCTGAGGCAACTTATTGTCATTTCCAAGAGATAAATCCTGGCAGGCTGGGTGTCTGATTTTGTTTTTAAACTTTGCTAATATATATATATATATATATATATAGAAGATATGGGGGAGTTTATCACTCACTTCTTTTAGAACAAGCTCCCACAGGTCTGAGGATGTTTAAAACAGAAACATATTTAAATGCAGACATAGATCAGAGAAGGACGAAATCCTCAGATGGACCAGATGAAACACTATTCTATTAGGGAGCAGATAGCCAGGAATCCCTAGATGCCCTGGGCTCTCTTGTCACTGCATTTTCTCTGAAAGTCTTGTGCCAGGAGAACTGCAGAGAAGCCAAAAGTCCCCATCGGTGGAAACTGAAAATTCTAGCTCCAGGAATGAATCACTTTTTGTTTGACAGAGAACATTTTTACTTCAGTGACTATGAATGTAGGATTGTGATCTGGAAACCTCTGATAGGATATTAGCATTGTTTGGGCCATGTTGTGTCCATCACCCACTTGATGGAGCTCTCACTCCTTAAACAGATAAGCAAATTGAGGCTTAGAGAGTTGGAATGATCTGCCCAAATATATGCAGTCAGTGAATGGCAGAGCCAGAAACTGAAGAGTCCATTTTGCAGTCAGTGAATGGCAGAGCCAGAAACTGAAGAGTCCATTTGATGCACATGATTCGAAGCCACAACAGTATGGGAAGGAAGGATATTCTACTGAGTTCAAGCATCCTGCCTATTACCTGAGGGAGGAGGAAGGTGAAGAGGATTAAGCCAGCAGCAGTCATTGCCATGGAGCACAAAGACAGTTGAGGAACCCATCTCCCTAAAGTGGGGTTCAAAAAACAAGTAGGAAGTCCTGGACCAATGGGACATGGCAACATGGATGTTGGCGAGGGAGGGGAGAAGTGAGCCAAAACAGAGGACGTCAGGAGACACAGGCTGCCTTCCTCATTGCATCTTCTAGTTAGAGAAGAAAGAAGCTACATTTTACAATGAAACAGCCCTGCTCTCACAGCCCTGGTGGGCCATTTTTCAGCTGTAGGACCCAGGGCATGGGGGTCTGCAAGGGTCTAATATTTCAGGTCAAGAGCTGAGGGAACCAGTAAGAGGTCAGTCAGGGAGCTGTGCAGTGCAGAGTCCTTATTAAGATGGGGTTGGGGCTTGGTTTTTTCCCAAATCCATTAATGTGCTCCATGAGAAAGAGCTAGAATTAAATACTCATCACGCTAGGGAGCCTTCTATATCTGAGAGTATACTACAAACAGCACCAATTATGTAAAAATGGACTTTTGTCACTTTTGCTGCTATTTTCTTGCAACTTCCCTATCACCACCCAAGCTAACACTGAGTCATCAGAATCAGAGACAAATAGAGAGAAAGTAGCTACTGGCCTAAGGAGTCAGGGCTTCAACCTATGAATTAAGGGGGGACATGATTCAGTCCATAACAGCTTGCATCCTCTGACACTGCACTGGCAGAGGAAGTGGGATGCCACCTTGTTACTGCCAGGTGGTAGACGTCCATGTTCTCTGCTCAGGCTCCATTGACATTCTGGGGTGGGGATAGGGCACTTTATTACTACTGCTGTCAGGAGTAGAAGTTGAAGCTTCCCACTAGACTTTTACTGCTCCCTACGTGGCCTCCACTGACACTGTGGAAAAGCCCCTTATTGCCACCATGTGGGTAGGAAGGTCCTAGTTCCCTACCCAGTTTTCTCTGACACATCCCCAGCAGGGAAGTTAGGCATCTATGTACAGCCTCGTGAGTATAAATGTCTACGCTTCCCAACTGGCCTTTGTGTGAAAGCAATGTCCCATCAATTTCACTGTATTCTATATGTTAGAAGCAAATCACTAATGTCTGGCCCACATCCAAGGGAAAGGGTATTACAAAAGGGTCAGAGATCACTGAGAATCTGAAAGTGCTTACCACAGGGAGTAGAACGTTGATTAATAGTGCTTAACTAAAGGAATTACTCACTCAAGTCAGAGCCAGTAAAAGAATGTAGGAATCACCAGGAACAGGAACTACCTAAAATGGAATCACTAAGCTGGCATCTAAGAGGCTACTTTTTCTCTCACAGGCTACATAATTTCTTCTTGCATCTCTGGTCTTTTATGCTATTCTCAGCCACTAATAAACTAGTCCAGATATGACACTGCGTTACTTTATCTGGATTTCCATGTGTTTTCTAGGATATGAAAAGTCAGAATTAGACCATTTAATAGCTCCACCATTTACTAGTTATGTAATCTTGAACAAATGACTCGACCTTTCTGAATCTCACTTTTTTCATCTGTAAAATGGGTGTATAAGGAACATGATGTGATCCTTCAGGTTGGCTGCAGGAAGAGAAGATAAATTCCTCACAGCAAATCCTCTTTTCCTTATTGATGCTGGATTCTTCTCATACTTTAGCAAATATTTCAACTTACAGAAATGGCTGGGGCAGGGCAGAGAGCTGTGGCTGTATAAGGAGGAGGGAGGCTCTAATAGAGTAAGCTAGATCTTTGCCTAAGAATTTCACCTTAACTCTTTAAAGCTTTTAAGAAAATTATAATTTCAAAGCTTTAGAGTTTCTTTGGGTGAAAATGTCCATCGTCTCTATTGATTGTGAAAAAATTCTTTTTCAAAAATAGGCCAGAATTTCTTCAGCTAAGCAGCCTGGTTTCTCATATTATTATTTGGATAATAAATAGATGGAAATCCCTGATATGCTAAATAATTTGAAAAAACTCAGTTGACATGGATACACCAGGAAGAAAAATAAAGTGATATTGAAAATAAGTGACTGGGGCTTCCCTGGTAGCACAGTGGTCAAGAATCCGCCTGGATCCTTAACCACTGTGCCACCTAGTAAGCCCAAAAATGACTGGAATTTTGCTTCTAAGTAAGATAGCATTTTAGAGATTAGACCAATTTTTCTTCTAAGAACAAGTAAAAAATTAGGTTAAAATATAAGAATAATTAATTTAAAGCCAATGGGGATCTACTGAAGCAATGAAGATTTGAAAGGTTAAGACAAAAGTGAGCTGAAAAATCTGTTGCTGTTTTTTTTCCCCCTGTGGCCATTTGACTGATTCTGGCAAGGAAAAGATGCTGAGCATCTAGACTGGCTCAAGTAGAGAATCAGGAAAATGGGTGACAAAAAGAAAAGAAAATAATGAGAAATGAAGAAAAGAACGTTGAATCATAGGAACACAGGCAAAATTTCTAATATTCATGTGACTGGTATACTTGAAGGAGAGTAAAGAGACAATGAGGTAGAAACAATATTTGAAGAGTTAATGGTTGAGATTTTCTAAAGCTGGTAAAAGATGTTACCTTATAGATCTAAAAAGCATTGTAGACTCTGAGCAGGATTTTTTAAAAAGAAACATACCCAGGCACTTCATTATCAAATTGCCAAAAACCAAAGATAAAAATTTAAAAAAATGTAAACACATCACTTTTAGAGAAACAACTATTAAGACTAACAGCTGACTTCTCCATGGAAACAATAAAATACAGAGGTCAATGGATTTTAGTATTTTCCTACTTTACTGAAAGAAAATAAGTGCCAACCTAGAAGTTGATTCACATTGAAAGTACCCTTATAAATGAAGCCAAAACGTATTTTTGAAAATACATTTTCAGAAAACCAAAATCTGAGATATTTTATTGCCAGAAAACATGCACAAAAGGGGAATCTTCAGAGAGAGGTAAATGATCCTAGAGAGAAGCATGAAAATGCAGAAAGGAATGGAAAAGCAATAGGAAGGGTAAATATGTGGTCAAATAAATATTGACTGTATAAAATAACAATCACAATCTCATTTTACACACACAGTACATTAAAATGCATTACAACAATACACAAAAGATGGGAGGAGAGGTGAATGCAGTTAAAGTGTTTCAGGAAACGTAAAAAGTAAAAATTTCTATTAGACAATTAAGTATGCCTATTGTAGTTTCTAGGATAATCACTAGAAGAATCATAAAAACATTGTATAACTAAGATACCAATAGAGAGGAAAACTGGTTAATAACAAAGGAAAAAGATGACTGCTCTTCTGCACTTTCAGGCAGATATTTTTATCTTTTAGAAGACTTTTTTTTTTCAGGAAAACTTCTTAAAGGACCTTTTGAGTGTGAAACAACAGACCCTTAGACTGGTTTAGATGGCAGAAAAATGAGAAAACAAAAGATATAATTTATTCCACATAAAAAATCATACAGAGATCTGTGAGTTTTGCCCTGGAAGTTAAGGTGATCAAATGAGTCCTAAAAAGGGGGATTATAAAAATATGGTGAGAGGCCAGGGCCCCAGGTGGGATGTGAACAGGGAGAAATATTTTGTGGCTGAGTTTGTATTATCTTCAAACCTTCATAAATTTGTGGAATGCACAAGTGTAGGTGAACCAAAGAGGAAGGGCTGCACTCTCCACTTGGGATTAATCTAGCAGAGTGAGAACAGCAGCTGCAGGAGTTGAGACGGTGAAGAGATGCTGGGAGTTTAGCCAGAGCTCAAAAACACAGCAAGCAGTCCTGAGTGAACAATAATCTTCTGGGAAAGTCTCTGAAATTCTTATGATTTGATTGTGTATATGTTGTGGGATGAAGGGGTCACTGAACTTCCCTTGGTGCTGGGGACTTAAGCCTTTTTATTTGAAAATTAAAATCCCCCAGAGACCAAGAGAATTTGGAGGCAGCTGGCTCTGCATAGAATGTGTTTCTGCCTGTTGTAGCCCTCAATAACTTCTACTATCATCATTACAGCCTCTGCAGAAAATTAAGTGTTTTTGATTCAGGTCCTCTTCCATCTCCTCTCCCCCTTTTCCAATCTCCATTGAACTGAATGGATGACGTCAAGCTAGGGACATTTATCTGGAATTGAACGTGGAGGCTTAGGAGGCTCAATTATCACAGACAAAAACCACTAATGAGGAAACAACATTATCTTTCACACACGAAGCTGTTTTGATGAGAACTAATTTATGGCAAGTGTTCTATCCTCCAGGCTTCATTATAAAGAGCCTCTGTCTGCATGGTTTTCTCCCTCCCCTTCCCCCTATCATTTCTCTATTTTCATTAGCCCAATCTCACAGGAAATCAAAGAGAGCGTATAGTGCTCTCCACACCTTTTATAGGAAAGGAAGCAGTGAGGCAGCCTGGATGGGCTCCAGGCAAAATCAACGCATTCCAATGCTTTCTTTGGGCACCTCTCACTTTCCTTTGTGGCTGCCTTCCCTCATATCTTTCTCTCACTCTGTCTCTCTCCCATCCTCTCCTTGCCATCAACCGCCTGGCTGGTTGAAGCCTCTCTTCTGCCCTCACCTAATCAATCCTCTCCCATGCTCTTTATTTACTTGTTTTTTTTTTTTTAATATATATATTTTTTAATTTATTTATTTTATTTTTTATTTATTGACTGCATTGGGTCTTCGTTGCTGCGCGCGAGCTTTCTGTAGTTGTGGTGAGAGGGGGCTAGCATTCATTGCAGTGCGCGGGCTTCTTGTTGTGGTAGCTTCTCTTGTTGCAGAGCATGGGCTCTAGGCGCGCGGGCTTCATAGTTGTGGCACGTGGACTCAATAGCTGTGGTTCATGGGCTCTAGAGCACAGGCTCAGTAGTTGTGGTGCATGGGCTTAGCGGCTCTGCCGCATGTGGGATCTTCCCGGACCAGGGCTTGAACCCGTGTCCCCTTGCATTGGCAGGCAGATTCTTAATCACTGTGCCACCAGGGAAGCCCATCTTTATTTACTTGTAAATAAGAATCTGACCTGGACTGGGGTGCTGGCAGTCTGGATTGAGCACTGGGGTTTTCCCTGTCTACAACTGAGGAAAGGATGAGTAAACTTCAGGAAGTGGGGATGCAGGAGGTAATAAGGTTCAGAAATCAAAGCTACTTGGCAGAAAAATATCCAACGGGACTTCCAGGTGCTATCACAGGAGAAGATGGGAAACACCAATTAGTGACCCAGACAGAGAAAATTATAGTTAAATAGCCCTCCATATTCCTCTTTTCATAATGCTTTTCTTTCCCAGCTGTTTTCCTGTAGAATCAGCAACAAAGTACATGCCTTGGCCTTTGTAGCCCTAGGTGGGCTTGGCTGAGGCCACTCTGTTCTATGCCAATGCCCAGTTCCAGAGAGGACCTCCAGAAGTAAACTGGGTGGTGGCAGCTCTAGAGTAAGGAGGAGAGGAGGTGGGGGATTCCTGGTCTCTGGGGACTGTGACACAGAGGAGAGGAGAGAATTTAGTCAGTCTAGGGCTAGGCAGTGCATCTCTCCTTCAAGACCAAATCCTCCAGAACAGGTCTTTTCATCTTTGTATTCTCATTTCTTTCATAGACCTTGACATATACCATAGAGGCTCAAAACTATGAGTGCAGTAAAATAATAAGAGAATAAGTAAACGAAGGAGACAACTTTCCCCTAAAGTGATTGATGCCAATATTGTACCCAGTGCGTGTTAATCTCCAATAGTTTGGCCCGTGGGGTTTGCACATGGTAGCTCCCTAACCCTCTTCATGCTCCCCTCTCTGCTGTCAACTGTCAGAACCAGAGCAACCACTGCATCCTGTCTGTCTGTTCCCAGAATCAGGGGTACAGACTGAGGGCAGGAGTCCAGGAGGACCAGTAGCAGAAGCCAAAAGTCTGAGTAATCTAAAGGCTAGGTGACGGAGAGCAAGCTGGAGAGGACTGGTGGTCCTATTCAAGGCTAGTTGAACATGACAAGTGTCTGAGGCAATGCCGTGGATTCTGTCACTCTCAGGCTGCCTGATCTCAGCCCAGTCCCTCATTCCTTGTCAGATGAAGCCATCCAGCCATAGAAGACATGGCAAAGCAAAGCTCATGTGGGGGACAAGACAGGGAGAGCATGTATGTCTCCCGTCATGTGCCAACTCCCTTCCACTGGTATTGGTCAGCTGAAGGACTGGCCATGGGAAATGAGAAGATGGGGGTCTCAGGCTGTGAATCTGCTGATTTTGTTAAGGCATCTGAATGTCCTTTAGCAGATTCAGACTGCCAGGTCCTCAGTGGTATTCGCACATATTTGAAACATCAGACAATTCTGTTCTGAGTGAAATGACACATTGTGGGTGGTGAATAAATCAATTCTATTTTCCCTTGGTGGTGAGTAGGGAGGCAGGGAGGTCTAACAATGATCAGTGTTCCATTTGAAGCTGAGATCATTTTCATGGATGGGAAGAGAGAACCCCAGAGATGGATCCACGAGAGGCAGTCCTCAGAGCTCCCCCAGGCCAGGCTGGAGCCAGTGCAACTCCCAGGCCTCAGGGAGGGCTCATGCTGCTTGGCCAGAGTCTGACTGCTTACCCAGGCCAACAATCTTGAACCAGCTCTCTCCCCGCTGAGCCAGTCCTCCTAACAATAGTTACTCACACGCTTTGTTGTCATCATTACTTCCAGACTGCTGAGAAGACAGTCAGCTCTACCTTTCTTTACTTCTTTTTTTCTTTTTTCCATGGCCCGATGAATAGGCGTCTGGAGGAGACTAGCAAAGCGTGGCTCTTGTTGTTGGATGATTGCACAGCGGCTCTGCTTTTTCCAAACGGATGGCATGGCTTGCCAAGAATGAATTAAATATTTCCACGGAATCATTTGCTTTGCTTCTCATCGGCTCTGCAGGTTATTTTCCTTCCTCCCACTAGTTTAAGAGGGACACACTGGCTCCCTTGGTCAGGCACCTCAGGCTAGGGTGTTTGGGAAAGGAAGAAACAGAGAGCCATGAGAGGCCCTTCTAGAAAGCTAGGGGGAGGAATGGAGAAGTCTGGGCTGAGTGCGGACCTGGCCTTGGAGCAGTAGTTAGGACGGAAAACACATGGATGCTCTTCCAGGGCTGTGGTGATGGAGATGCTGGGAAACAAGGATTTCTGTGTCATTGGCCCTGGGGGTGCAACCCAATCACCACTGGGAGTCACAGATGTCAGTGCCGTGACTTGCTCCTGCTGGAAGATCCTGTTAGGCCAGCCCCACTTCCCTGGCTCAGAGGAGAGACTTACTAGGGTGTCTCGCTCACCGTGCTCTTCCTCCTGGTGGCCCTCCAGCCTTGCCCTGGTGACCATCTGCAAATACCTTGACAGGTCTGAGTACCAGGCATTCCTGCTGCTGCAAACGCTTCTCTCCTCTCTGTTCTGGGACACCCAATGGGTTCTCTTTTCCATTCCAACAGGCCCCATCACCAGAGAATGGGAAGAACCTCTCTTTCCCCAAGAGTGTCATACTCTTTTGATATCATAAAGCATCTCTACCTGTGTCCCTTCATGTCCACCTGCTTCTTTAATTATTCTTTCCATTATAGCTTTCTCTTCTGAGGACTCATGCAGCCCAGTGGGAACCAGGCTGGAGGCCAATCTGAGTGACATGGCTTTGGGCCATACCCATCTTCCCTCTGGTCTGCCCTGGGGATCAACTTCTCACTGAGATTTGCACATGGCATCCTCCACCAGCTTGGCACTGTTCTCCACTGGGACATTGCTTCAGCTTGTTGTTCTCCTGCTAGGCAGGGAGTCTTTTTGGAAGGACTATTATTTTGTAAAGCATCCAGGATGTGTCTTCTCCCAAACTTCCTCTTTCTCTCACATGAACAGATCATCACTGGGCTAGTCCTACCAGTCCATACATCTATGAATAGTAGAGGATTCATGAATTGGTTGACATAGCATCCTGTGACACTTCCGCTGTGGCACTACTCCACTACAAATGGTGGACGCGGCTAATGGAGCACCTCTTTCCCAGTAAGCCTCCAAATACTTCTGGACACTGTGCATCAGACTGCTATTACCAGTCCATTGGAGTTGGTTCTTATGATGACACCTGTTTGTCTTCCTTAGCTTAAGCTCTGAATTGTATCTCCCCTCCTCCTAAGCAACACACTTATGAATGCTCAACATTAACAGATACTGAATGCCTGCTTGCACTTGACATTGACCCTGATAGGATGTGCTCTCTGCCAGGGAGCTTGCAGTTTGTCTCAGATACATTAAAAAGGTGCACGTAGATACTTGATTGGGGGTGGGGGAGATGTTGGAGCACTACTTTATTAAGGACAGAATTTGTCTCTTTTCAGAACTGATGAATACATCTCCTGCTACTATTCATTTGTCTCTGGGAGGTTGTATTCTAGAAGTTATTGGTCTGGATAAGCTGTAACTATCCTGGGAGGCAGAGAGGACAATCTGAGATGTATCTCCTACAGTAAGCCCTGTCATAACCTGGCCAACCCCGGCCACAAGAGCAGCTCTAATGACCGCAGGTCCTTTCATGTGGATGTTTTCTCCCTGACACAGAAGAAGAGCAAGGTGATGATTTGCAGCTCAGTTATTTTCATGAATTACCTTGTATTTTAAATCCATTAATAGCTGCAAAAGGGTGGGGGAATTAGGTAAAAAAAATAGAAATTTAATATGTGAAATAGCTGAAATATGTTTTCTTCATTAATGCATCAAACAACTACAAAAGCAAGCAAAAACAAATAAAATAAAATCTTTAGTTCTACTCTTTCTTGAAATCCTCAGTTATGTAGCAAACTGCTTAGGAATCAGTTCTTTCCAACTTTTCCCTCATGATCCCATTACTGCATGGGTTCTCTGGACTGATGTTTGGGACTTTAAGATTTGACTGCATTTCTTCCCATGCCTTTTCATGCCCCTAACACCACTGTTTACAGTCTGGTGCCTTCCCTTGGGCCCGGCAGCCTCGTCCCATGCTGCACTCGGGGACTATAAGAATCCCAGGCCTCAGGTCTGCCCATCCTCCTCTGACATGGGCCCTCCCCTGATGCTTGCCTGGTGCCTCTGACCCAGCCCGCAGCTTTGTCCTGGACCTTGTAACAGAAGCCCTACTTTACCTCTCTGCCCATCGCTCCAGTTTTTCCAGGGTTGGTGGTTGGGACTCTGTGCTGAGTTTCTGCAGCTCAGCTTAGGGTTCTTTCTCAGGCCCAGGTCTGACTCCCACTCTCTCCAGGTTTCAGCATGACTCCCTCTTTCCAATACCAGTTGTTCTCTTCTCCCTGCAGTTGGAATATGATAAAAATGTTGCTTCCCCAGCTCTTCCTTTGCTTTCCTGTCCCTGAAAACAAATTCAGTTACCATTTTCATCTCAGCTAGGTTGTTGCTGTTTACTCCAGGGGATGAGAATAGCAGTCTTGGGCAAGTGATGAAGCTTTAAAAAAGCTATTGCCCTTGGCCTGTAGTTTCTAATGTTTTCTTTCTGGAATGGTAGCTGTACACTCCCTTAGATTTTTGCCCTTGAGAGATGGACCCATTTATTCAACCTGGTAGCACCTTATAATTCATCATTACAAGTGGGGACAATTTTGAGAATGAAAGGGGTGTTATTAATAACTGTACCAGAATAACAGGGATAAACCAGGACTGTTAGGGGCAACAGTTATATTCTTATCCTCACCTTGCCTTCAGCAGCCCCTATAGAGCAAACGTCTAATGGACAGGGGTTTTATCTGGGGCCATTTCTCGTGGAAGCGATAGATGGATGTGACAGCCACTATATGGCTTTAAATTCAGGAAGATCTTGGTGTAACTCTTGGATTGACTCTTTTCTAAATGCATGGGCCTGGGCAAGTAGTTCCTTTGGTGACTCTCAGTTTCCCTATCTGTACAATGGTTATAATGGTAACTATCGCAAAAATGGCTTTAAAAATCAAATAAGATAACGTATAAAGCATTTGACATAGAATACTTCAGTGAATTCTAGTTTCCATTTCTTCTCCTAATGAAACCCATGAAGCATGCCAACTCTGTTTCTACTTCCTTTCCTTAAAAGGAAGATGGTCTGTGATCTGCTACTTAGTATTCTATCCTAAAATGGATTCCCGACTTTGCATTCCTAACATCTTTTAATGTACCAAATAAAAGGGCTGAAATTTGATACATTAAGTGAAGTGATTTTAATGTATGAGATAGAAAGAGAGATTAAGCTTATGATCCAAATATGCACAAACATGAAATGCATTCAGAGGAAGATATTGCTAGATGATAAAAGTGAAAAAGATGAAATCTGTGCTGGGGCCTAATTAAATGACTGAGAAGATGGCTAACGGTTTTAGGATGAAACATTTAGCTCCAGACCACTGGTTTTAATTACACATTGAAAGCTATTATGTCCATTGCTGGCTGCTGGGAGAAGAGAGTGACTAGAACCAAATGTAATTTCTGTGGAGAGTGTGATCTTAGACAGAAGTCCTGTGCACTTGAATCAGTCTCTCACACTCTCTCAACTTCAGTTTCCCAACCTGTAAAATGGGCACAGCAATATGAACTGAACAGGATTGTGAAGAGAATGAAATGTGAGGCCTGGCAGTGTTCCAATGTCAAATACAAACTGAAATGAATTAATGACTTAGTGTATTTTTATTTCCTTAGAAATTTAAATTTAATCTGGAAAACCGTATACCCTTGCATGTCTTCTTTTACCTTCAACTGGATTCTTCTGCAGGGTTTAATGAAAATTTCTTGTTTTTAGAGCTCTGGGGCTTAGATCTGTAACACCAATGGATTTCAAGTGAGAAGTTAAGATTAGAAATCCCCAAGACCCTCACCAGGCCAATTTAAACCACTGCCCCCCGCCCCCCATACTAGCTTTGTGGAACTTGAATAGTTGTTGCTCCAAAAATGGGGTGCATGCTCAAATGTCTTTGGGAAATGCTGGGTAAATAAAATGAAACAGACTTCTTTACTGTATGGCTTTTTAAATATTTAAATGAACCACTATGCATCTCCAAGATGGGGCCATATACCACACATTGTCTCCCAAATGTGCTTAACCATGGGCCCCATATTTTTTGTGGGATATTTTTAGAGACCAATGGTCCTTGGCATGCTTTGGCAAGCACTCTTCTAATAATTTTTATGGATTTGGAAAACATGTTTGAATTATAATATTAAGCAAGAAAGCAAGCTACTAAATTTCATGTACTGTAAAATCACAATTAGGTTAAAATGTATATGAAAGCCTGGCAGGAAATATATCAGAATATTTACATATTCACTAAAAGCAGTAATCTCAGGGGGGAGAATCTGGGTATTTTTTTACATCTATTTTACTTACCCTATATTTTCCAATTTTTCTACAATGAACGTATATTATCTTTATAATCCAAGCACTTTACTTTTTTTTTTGTCTTTTGGTTAAACAATATCAGAAGGAATTGTTTGTTTTCCAGCTACAATGTTGGATCCCCCTGAGTGAAATATGCCTTTCACTGCATTCTGAGAAGACAGCAGGACCATAAAAAGCCTTCAGAAGCCCTTGAGGAATTTTGAGGACAGTAAAAGTAAAGACTATAAACCAAAGAAAAAGATACAAAGTTGTAAGCAGTGTAAAGAGCAAAGTGGGGGCAAGGGATACTGAGTCTCTAAAGAGAAAAAAATAAGAAGCATAGCCTTTCCTGGAAAAGAAAATTCATGCTCAAAAACAATGGTGAGTTTTTGTGAGAATTCAGCAAGGTAAGGAAGAAAGTCACCAATAACCCACAGCCAGCTGGCTGGCGGGAACATCCTAGATCACAGCCCACCTTCCTGCCTCACGCCAAACCAACTCTGAGTCATCATGGGATATTTACATAAGGACAACACCTGGGATACATTTACATGTGAGCTCCTCAAACCTGTGTCACAATCCTGAATCAAGGAGGCCTGACAAGGAGCAAAGGACAGGAGGAAGACCTGCCCATGGATGGGGTTGGGTGAGTAGCAGGGAGGTGTGAACAGTTTTGTAAGCCCCACGGATTCTAAACGGCAGCAGTTTAATATACTTCGAAGATCTACTGTCTAGGTTTAAATCTTGGCTCCACTGCTTATAGCCGTCTGGCTTTGGATACTTAATCTCTCTGTGCTTTAGTTTCTGTAAAATGGGGATAATAGGAATAACTATTTCATTTAGTTGTTTTGAGGATTCAATGAGATTACACATACACACGCGCACACACACACATACATCAATATATATCACTTAGCAGTGAGCCCTTTATAAATGGTAGCATTAATATTAATAAAGAAGTGAATAATACCCATAAATAGTTATACAGGGCATGGAACCCATGGGTATATCATCCTGATTTCTAGACTTCATTACTTATATAATGAGTGACACTGTCAGCCAAATACAGGCCATATTTACACAACATTGAATGAGGTAAGCTTCTTAACTGGTCCACTTGCCTCTGGGTACTGAACTGAAGTGCAATTATCAATAGAACTTCTTCTGGCTGTTATGTGAAGTATCTTTAAATTGGGACCTATGTTAGGCAGGTTTTGCTGCAATGATGCTGTGTAACAAACAACTCCCCACAAATAACAACAAATATTGATTTCTTACTCACAGGTTTATTAGTCAGCTATGAATCTGTGATGATTTGCTGGGCTTGGCTGGGCTTGATTTCAGGCTGTTGGTTGGGTTCAGGTCTGCTCCTTGGGGGTCACATTCTGAGACTTAGGCTGAAGGCTGCTTGAGTTGTGCTTAGGTTGTGGTGAAAGAGAAGTACATGAGAATGCATGGGAACTGTAGGGAGCTTGCCATGTCTCTGAAAGCCTCAGCTCGGAACACACTGCACTTTCAATGACGGGGACTTTGCAGTCTCTGCCTGCAATTGTTTTATATGTAGAGCTTTCATAAATTGAGCATCTATTAATCTGGTAATTTTTGTTCTTTTTGGCTAGTGTACAAGTATATATGCAGAGATGTCAGATGGAGAATTTCTCTTTAAAATATTCAACAAATAAATGATTAGATGAATGAATGCACAACCCTCTGCAAAAGTGCCCATTGGAGAAGCCCAGTGATACTGACCACAGTGGGAGGCAAATCAATTCTGACCAGTGCTTTCCAGATTCTTCTCCCATTCTCAGAAGTCACTGATCTGCGGTTACTTCCTGTTTCCTGCTACCAGCATTCACTCCTCCTCCTTTACTGTTCTATCTGTCCCAGAATTAGTTTAAAGCTGATCTTACTTGGCATATTGGCATTCTCTTTCAGTTTCCTTCTGGAATAATTCTTTTTCTGGGCAATGTCATTTGCTAAATTTTACCCTTATGAGCTGAAAAACTACATCCAAACTTGGGGAGAGAAATTCATTCCCTGCTCCTAAAACCTGCTCCTCCTGGGTGTTCATTGCGGGCATATTGCTCCAAAACACTATGTAGGGACTTCCCTGGTGGTGCAGTGGTTAAGAATCTGCCTGTTAATGCAGAGGATATGGGTTTGATCCCTGGTCCAGGAAGATTCCACTTGCCGTGGAGTAATTAAGCCTGTGCCCCACAACTATTGAGCCTGTGCTGTACAGCCTGCAAGTCACAACTACGGAGCCCACATGCCACAACTACTGAAGCCTGTGCACCTAGAACCATGCTCTGCAACAAGAGAAGCCACCGCAATGAGAAGCCCACGCACTGCAACAGAGTAGCCCCCGCTCGCTGAAATTAGAGAAAGCCCACATGCAGCAATGAAGACCCAATGCAGCCAATAAATAAATAAATAAATAAATTCATTAAAAAAACAAAAACCAAAACACTATGTAGACAGGTGGTCTCCTTGCCCACTTCTCAGTTCAGGGATATGCTCACACCACTTATTTTAGGACCATCAGATACATAAAACACTGCATCTGAAGACTAATGTAAGCACAAGCCAGCTTGTGGGAGGCACGTCTCTTTTATGCAAGCACACAAGATGAATTATTGAACTAACAGCTTTCTCAGGTATGGGCTCTGCGATGTGATCAATTATATATAATGTTCACTCAGGCAAAAAATGAGGTGGCTACACGCTGGCGTGCTTCAAGGCTCCTGGAGCTATTCCACCTTCAAATGTGCAGGAGTGAGCTGGTGACTTTTGTAGTATCTTACGCTCTCTCATGATATCTGAATTGATGAGAGACATATCAGGCTTGCCAGATACACTGCGCTCCCCTCTGTTTTAGTGTGGGTGTGGTGTTTGTCCCCTCAAGGCCCCTTTGTAAATTTTGTCTGATTTTCTGATGTGTCTCATATGTGCATGGCCCACAAGAGTATCAGCAATAGTGACAACTACCATTTCACTGAGTGTGTTAGGTGTTCTGTGTGAGATCATGGTATTAAATTCTCCTAGCAAGTCTGTGAGGGAGGTCCTGCTATAAGCCCCACTTTCCAGTGGAGGAAATGGCGCCTTAGAGAGCATGCACGGCCAGTAAGGAGAGAAGTCCAGTCAGCCCGGCCCTGAAGCTTACACATTATGCGCTACATTATACTGCTCTTTGACACTTAATATATTTTAATTAAAGTTGGTTGAATGAATAAATGGATATATGAATAAATGTCAGAGTAAATGGTTTCATAAGGGGGAGTATGAAGGCAAAATGCCCAGTCTGAACCTGAAAGGAGGGTTTATATCTTGCTTGATTCCTGAAGAAAGAGAACAGCAACTGCCCCTTGGCCCCTGACCATATGCTCTTGGAAGTGAAGGCAGAGCAAATGGAAGACACCCTGGTTCAAACCCCAGCTCTGTTACAAGGCCATCCTGTTCATCACAGCATCCCCAGTTCGTAGCATAGTGGCCAGTACAAATCAGGAGTTGAAAGCACTTGATGAATAAAGGAATGAAAGAATATGATGAAGTATATGAAAGCATCTATTGGTTTCTGGCACAAAAAGCTCAATAAATACATTTGAGCTAGAGTTGAAAAAGAGAAAAAAAGAAGGGAGAGAAGATGGGGGCAAGAGGAATGGTCTTGAGAGATGGCCCTTCCCTAGAGCTGAATTAGTTAGTCAAAATGCATTGGGTTCTTGCTTCCCCAAGTTCTCTATGCTTGCCCAAGCCCTAGCCCAGGGAAGGACAAATGTCAATCTGTTCCTTAGAGATTCTGAAAGGTCCATATTAAGGAGAATAAGTGCTGTTTGGCCCATTTATTTCTTCCCTTCCTCCCTCTCTTTCTTTCTTCCATTTTATTTTCAACTTAGGAACTGTCCCGCTTTATAAACCCATTCAAAAGCTATGTACAATTTGCAAGCACAGAGACACATTTGGATCTCTGGGTGATGGTATTTGACAAATATGATTTCCTGTTTTCAAGAAAATTAACTTTATAAAGATGCCTTTACTTTTTTGTATTGGGGGTGAGGATCTTTGGAGAGCCCTCAAAAGACTTCTTGCATAGCCACTGGCTCTTAGAAAGATTAAAAAAAATTTTAAGCTAATGAGGAGGACACATTTGGAGCCTATTTCACATGGTTTTTCTGTTGAATGAGGGTTTATAAGCTTGGCAGAGCATCTTGAGAGTTTGGTTGACCCCCAAATATTTGAAATATGATTGGAATTACTTGCCCAGCCTGTCTTGTCCTAGTCCTGAGTCACTAATTGATAATCTCCCTTCCTTCCTCCCTCCATCCCTCCCTCCCTTCTTCTTTCCTTCCTTCCTTCTTTCTTTTTTTGAGAGGTTGAGGGGGAGGGGAAGTACAAATAGCTTTAAAGTTGAGATGTCTAGAGGTCTTTAGATTGGCTGTGATTTTTTTTTTCTCAGTTGTCATTAATTTTTATTTGGTAGGCAATTTGAAGTAAAATAACATGATTTTACTAAGATCTGATGCTTTATATCTCTGTCAAGTTAACTATTTGAGCCTCAGTCTCCACTTTTACAAAACGAATATCAAGTGCCTACAGTATGGGACTGCCTTGTTGTTGTACTAGGTGAATAGCCGTGCCAAGCTCCCAGAGCAGTGAGCCAGGTTCACGAGAAAACAGTGAAGGGAGTCATTCTGCACACACATCAGAACATAATTGTGTCCTTCAGTTCTACCTCACAGAGATCTCTTGCAGCAGTAGCAGAATGTACCAGAAAGACCTGGATTTGAATTCTGCTTCTACCACATGTAACTGGAAAGTTACTTAACCTCTCTGACTCAGTTTACTCACATGTAAAATGTAGAGAGCAGTGCTCCACGGCATTATGGGAAGAATCAATAGGTAACTCAGAGTGTATGAGATGCTCCCCACCATGGATCGCCCATAGGAGGCGCTCAAAAAATGCCCTCCTCCTCTTCCTCCGCTTCTTCCACTTCCTCTTTCTTTGTCTCACAAATGGAAATAGTTGTAGGACTCTTACTTGTAGAGCTTTTATAGGATTAAAAGAAAAACATTTAGGTTAGAGCCTCACACACAGTAAATGCTGCATTGGCCAATCTTAGTTTATACTCATACGGCACTTCTGTGATGGGGACAAGGCAGGGCAAGTCTGTGCAAAAACCTTTCCCTATTTGGATATAGACCAGAAATGCAAATAAAGGGAAATAAATAACTCTTGTACCATAGCTGCTTTTTTCTTTCAGGCCATTTGGTTTTTTGGTTGCCTTTCTAAGGCATTTCAAGGTTGGTCAACTTAACTTGGAAATATTTAAATAAACTATGATGGAAAACATTTTCCATTCTGTCCTGGCCAGATTCCCTACTCTAGGGCTGATCCCAGATGCTACTGATATCCTTGGTCCATTTATTGAAATGCATTGTCTGAAACTCAAATATGAGGGGACACAAATGAAGAAAAGATGCCCGGTGTCCACAGGGCATGACCTAAATGACTTCCATATTCAATGAGGAAGACTGAGCCTTTGTGTGTATGTCTTCCCTATGTGCTTCACAGCTGGGTGATCACAGCTGGCTCCTCAACATGGCCCCGTGGACTCATTCCTCCTTTGGCATGGGTATAATGGGAGTAAAGGATTGATTTGGAGCCCCTGTTTTCATGTCTTGCAGGCTGTGTGATTTCAGACAAACGAGTCAGGCTCAGTTTCCTTTCCTGAAAATGTTCTAAAAAATGCCTGCCTTAAGGGCCTTCCTGAAGCTTAAATGGAACAAATATAAGAATGCACTTAGCAAATAGAAAAGAGTTCTATAAACATGGGGCCTTTTGCTCCGTGGACTCTTTAGGTCTGTTCCTTGCTTCCGCTTTGCCTCCTTTTCTGGCTTCCTCCCCAATTGTACGCTTTCACAGCTGCCCAGAAGTTTCTCTGAGTGGCCCCCTTCTTCCTGCCTGAGTGGCCCTGTCTGCCTGTGAGGCTCATTGGCTGAGAGACCGGGCCATGGCTGAGACTGGGCTGAGATTGGAGGTGGATGGGAGGTAGTGGAACGAAGGGTGGGAAGGGTTTGCATTGACTTGGGCAGAGCGGAAGAGGGGCCTAAGAGATGCAGGCTTCCCCCGGGGCCTGAAGTGGGCAGGCAGCTGGAGGGAAAATTTCTAGACTAGTGCTAGTAAAGTCTTTGATTTTCTTGTATATATACTATACAAGGTAAGTCATCCTGTGATTTTATTCTCTTTTCCCTGCATGAATCATTATTGTTCAACCTGGTACTGAAGACCTTTCAGCAAAGACTAAAAGAGTCCTTGTAGCATTATTCAATTATGTGGAATAACATGTCATTTTGAAGATCTGTGTAATCTACGTGAGTTTGGCAGAGTCCACTATGCACACAGGTGTTGACTCCAACACAGTAATCCATAGGCCTTTACCCTGCATGGCATGCCAAGCTGTAATCCATAAACTCACTGCATCCCCTCCATCTCTTGAACCACCTCCACCACTCCAATCTAAGCTACCATTCTCCCTCGCTTGCACCAGATCAATAACTTCCCAGCTGCTCCCCTTACTTCCATTTCCTCCTCCTTTAACCCCCTAGAATCCATTCTCCACAAAGCAGTCCTCAAGGAATGATCTTTTAAAAGTGTTAATCGGCTCATAACATTCTCCTGCTCAAACTCTCTAATGGCTGGGGGGAAAAATCCAAACTCTTTATCCTACCTTACAAACTTCTAAATCTGCGCTGTCAAATTCGGAAGCCACTGGCCACATGTGGCTTTTGAGCTCTTGAAATACGTCTGATCCACAGTGAGATGTGCTGTAAGTACAAAATATAGATCAGATTTTGAAGACTCTGTAGGAAAAAAAACAACTCTGTATGAATGGAAACTATCTCAATAATCCTTATATTGATTGCATATTGAAATGATAATGTTTAGATATGTTAAGTAAAATCTGTTATTAAAATAGTTTCACCCATTTTTCTATATATATATATATATATATGTAGCTACTAGAGAATTTTAAATTACGCATGGTGACTTGCATTATATTTCAATTAGACAGCGCTGATCTAAATGATACCCGACTCTTTCCTGCTCTTTCTCATCCTCCTGCTTGTCCCTGAGCTCAGCCACACCGTTCTTTCTTTTCAATCATCAGGCAATGCTCAGTCCTACCCTTGGACATCTATTCTCACTGTTTACTCTGTGTGGAATGCTTCCCCTGCTCCTAGCAGGGGTGGGTCTTTCTCTTCATTTGGATTTGAGCTAAATGCCAGCTGCTCTGAGGGGTCTCCTCTAAACATCCTATCAAAATGGCTATCCTATCACTTTTTATTCCCATAGCATTCTAGTTTTATTCTCTGCATAGCATTTGTCATGGGCTGATAACTTCTTTCCTTCTTTTCCTTTCTTTCACCCATTCTTCCTTCCTTACCTCCCCAACATGATGTCTATAGAAGCAGGCACTGTGTCTTGTTCATTGTTGTATGCTGGTGACAAAAATAGATCCAGGCACACAGAAAGCGCTGAAACAAAATTTGTTGAATGAATGAACACACTTTTTGAGTCACGGGAGTCATGAAGACAAAATGGCCAGAGAAGAATTTTTGGAAAGTCTTACACGTCAGAAATGGACAAAATAACTATATTGTCAATATAACAAAATAACTCTACGCTGTCTCATTTGATTGGCAAACTATGGCTTGTGGACCAAATCTGGTCTGCTTTGTGTTGTTGTAAATAAATATTGATTGGAACATGGCCACACAATATTTACTATCTGATCTTTTACATAAAAAGTTTGCTGAGATGGTCAAAAGATGACTTGGAAGGGCTATCATCTCCCCAGTAAGCTCATTATTTTTCTAAATAACCACAAAATCAGAGTAAAAGGAGTGTGGTGCACATGAAGCTTCAGCACAACGTCCTCAGACTCCCCCTGCAACTATATCAAGGACCCTGAATACCCTTATAAAGACCAGATAGAGCTGCTTCGTGAAATCACCCCAACCCTATGAGGGAGATGTTATCACACATATTTGACAGACGAATTAACAGAGATCCAAAATAGGTAAGACACAGAGCTGGGATTGAAATCCAAACCTGTCACATCATTTAGCTACAGTAGTTTCAGAATTCTGAACAGGATGCCCACCACTCCTGCTCCATACACACTAAAAAAGTCTCTCTGACTGCTCTGGCTGTCTTCTTTAGTGCCTTAGGTTTTTGCCTCAGCCTTAGTAATTAATGTCACGCCCTGGAAGGTTTACTATAGAAAGCATCTGGCTCCCCTCCAAGCTATTAAAGAGTCTGAAGAGCCTGCATCCAATAAGGAAATAGTAATGATCTTTGGCTTAGTTATAATGTGAAGCAAATGAAGGCTATGCTTAAAAATTGGTACCAAACTTCCTTGGCACACACTTTGCTCTTTGCATATTGTTAAATTTTTTTTAGTATACAAAAGTTCTCCATGGTTGAACAAGGTTGCCTTCATCTCAACCCATTGTATTAATGTCTGTTTTTCATCTTTCTAACCTTCTCTTCCCCTTATTACCAAAATTAAATTAAAATGCCTTGAATTGACAGATAGCCACCAAATTAAGCATAATGTGGCTCAAAGGAATTATTCATAAGAGTAGAAAGACAAATTTCCATAATTTGGAAGTTCCGTCTCCCTAGATTCTGACTCTTCTCCATGGTGTGAGTGTGACCCTCTTTCTTAGACCATTGTTACTTGTTGCTTCATCCTGATCCAAATCCAGCCTCTAATGTTGTTGACCTGCTGACTCGAGTGCTGTATACCATCATCCTCTAGCTCCATCCTTTCTTGGTAGGGCATCTCAGCAAATGATCCAACCCAGCTTTCTGCATCTGGCACCTGTCCTGGGAATGGTCCTTAGATGCTAACCTTGATTACTCCGTTGGTGCCCATCTGCCTGGCAGTCTTGAGTCACAAATTATAGCCTATGCCCTCTTGATGACCAAAACAAGGGAGAAGAGACGGGAGAAGTCACAGAGAGCAAATTCCTACTGATGTGACTCAGCACGTTAGTTTCTGACATGAGAAGTACACACAAATATTTGTTGCTTGGATGGATGGTTTAGGGGGTGGTGGTGACTGGGTGGATGGGTGTGAAGATGAATGAAACAAAGTGAAGAGTAAGTTTGGCTCACCTGGACTTTGTTAGGCTCTAGGTGGGATGAACATGTGGATATTTGTTCTAGCGTGCTAGAATAATAATCTTCTTCAGTCAGTTTAAAAAAGCATGAAATATCATCTGCTTGGTCTTCAATGAGAGAACTTATTAACCAGTATTGTTTATTTCGTGACACTCAAACTACGAACTGCTAAAACCAATCTGCCCATTTAATCAATTTTGGCTTGTTTCTGAAAACTGAAATTTAGCCTTTTAACTGTTAGCTCTTATCCCTCTTCCAGTTAATCTGAATTTTCACAGGTCATGGTAGATCACAAATGGTGTAATTCCGTTGAACTGTGGATCCCAGGCTCTGAATAATTGAGAGCTGTGTGTATGAAGGCACTTGGCTTGGGACGCGATCTGACTTTATGGGTGCTGACATAAGACAAAATCAAGTTACATTCACGGGGGAGAGCAAGCTGGATGGGAATGTGCCAGATATAGCCTTCCCTTATTTAAGGTTTCCTTACTTGATAAATGTAGCATATAAAATATATACATATTGGAATATATATAGCACAAAAAACATATGTATATGTGTATATATATATATATATATATATATGGAAACTGCTTCGGCTGCCTGCATTTGCTTGTTTCAATTAGCACATCCTTTTTATTTAGGCCTCTGTTAGCTCTACTGGCTGTGCCTCAGTTTGTAGCAAGGTGGCAGACACCATGAGAGAAAGTTCACCACAGGCTGCCGTTGCAGTATAGGTGTGTGTGTGTGTGTGTGTGTGTGTGTGTGTGTGTGTGTGTGCACGCATGCGTAAGTGGTACCTGGAAGCACTGACACCCTGACTGCATTGCAGCCATATCTGGTGTCATGCCTATTCTGTTAAGTTATCCCTGCTGCAAAATTGGCTTCTGGTACTTTGCATTGTATCAGTAGAGGGTCCCTGTGTATCAGGAAACCCTGGGGTGAAGACACCAAGAAAGTCCTTTCCAGTCCCAGAACTGCTTTTAGGAGGCAGTGTGGTTTCATTCCTCCTTTAATTGGAGGTTGGAGGGGACTGTGGGTGGATAAGAGCAGAGGAAGCAACTTCTCCTTCTGAACACATAATCTAAAAAGTGCCCTTTCAACAATTTGAGGGAATGCACTGACATGAGTGTTGTTAGGGTAGCAATGAAAGGAAACTAGAGAAGGCAGTATGGAAACCAGGCTGTGAGGCCCGCAAAGAAAGCAGGCAAAAGACGGTACCATGCTCTCTGCTCCTTCTGAGGGCACGGGCCCTGCTGCAGGCAGGATCCCCCTGCACGTTAGAACCTGGCTATGCCTCCACATCAGCCCTGACCTTCCAGATGGCAGGAAGAAACGGGTCTGTGTGGGGCGCAGCTGGTTTCCAGCTTATGGCTGTGAATTGACTGCAGCAATCTTGGCCCCAAAAGTGTCACAGTGAAGCTCATCACCATTATTTCTTATGGGAAAATTGCTTTTGACCTGGGCTTTTTAAGCGTAATTACTCTTTTTCAAGGACAGACTATGCCCAGCATTACTGGAGGTGGTAACTGTAAGCCTACCACGTGCTGGTGAATCAGGCTGCACTTCAAGTGCTGGGCTCAGCCCTTGGCACCAGTCTAAGGAGGGACTGCGGTGACCTGGGGAGGCAAACAGATGAGAGAAGGCTTGAGACTGGGCACGTGGCCTGAAAAGCAACCTCAGAGGTAGCACATGTTCTGTGCGGCACCAGAGAGCAGAAATTTGACCCATGAGCAGATGTTTAGGGACACAGCATCTCCATCGGTGTATTTGGTCTAGTTGAGAACTGTTTTTTATTCGAGAGGATTACTTTGGAGGTAGAAATCTCACTGTTGCTCCAAGAAGAGGTCAAGGTAAGAGAGGTGAACTGAGGTCTCATGGAGGATCCAGGTTTTGTGGGTCCCAGGGTTTATATAATTTGGGGATGCCTCTTAGAAACTACAAAATACAAACATGCTATTCAATACGAATGTAAACATTTATTTAGAATGTGAAAAGAAATCACAACAGATTACTGAGGACTTGGAGATTCATGTTTCTTCCCTCTGAAATCTTTTCAGGCAATTTTCCAGGGATACCTATCCAGAAATCTTTTTGCTTCTGTAACCTCCCTTCCCATCTCCATACACAGTATGTTATAATTCTCACCAAAACTCTCAGTTCTCTAATGAACCCTTGCAAGGAGAAGCCCCAAAGCTTAAACCTCATGACCTCAGGGTAAATCCTCCTCGGCTGAGCTCCCATCAGGGTTGAGAATGGTGGGTGTGATCAGGTGCGAGGTGGACCAGACCATCCTGCAGGGAGTGGAATGGGCAAGTCGAAGATGGGGAGAGAGAGCTCACTCCTGCTGAGCTCCTGGCACCATGCTTGTCCCACTCTACCCTTTTATCTCCCCTTCCTCACTTGGCACCACTTTATTGTGGAGGAAAGTAAAGCTCAGAGATGTGAAGAGTCAAAGCTGCTTATGTCTGGTTCTGTGTTCTTTTTCTCAGTCGGAGCTGCTAAAGGCTTCCTCCTGGAGACGTTTTCATCCTGGTAGAAGGAGAATGATCTCTTCTTGAGGACAGACTGGGCTCAGAGGGCAGCATGAGTATCCCCAATGTGGGAGCAAAACCCAACACACACACCAGCGCCAGGGCCATCCACGTGCATATGTGTTCCTGGCTTAAGGAAGATGCTTTTAAAACCAGAGGAAAGAATTCTTTTTTGTGTGGCCAAAGGCACATGGTGTTGAGGCTTCACTGATGAGAAAATTACCACTGACATCCGAGGGGAAATCAACTTTATTCAAAACAACAGTCTGGAGTCTTGCATTTTTTTTTCTCAGAGCTGCTTCTAATTCTTCCTTAAACTCAAGGGAAAATTTCCCTGATTGTCTGGGCCTCATTTTCTCCACTTATAACACAATTGTTCTCAATCCTCTTTCAGGTTCATTATGAAAATGAATATGAATGCAGTTTAGCCTTTAATAGACCCATTTGGACACAGATCACAAACGGCTATAAAAAGGCATTGATATTAGTTTTGTTGTCATTAAGGAAAACAGCCACAAATAATAATAATGCTAATTTAGTTATAAAAGAATCCAATCTCCCTTTGATGGAAGGGAAAGAATGTACCATTTTTCTTTTTATTATGAGTATTACATAATTAATTTATGTTTACAGAAAACTCAGGACAGACAAATCGTAAGGAAAAATCACTCATAATCTCACTTCCGAGATATAATAAACTGTTGATAACATTTTGGTGTAAATTCTTCCTTTGTTTTCTTCTCTCTTGTGTATAAGTGCTTGTGTGTGTGTGTGTGTGTGTGTGTGTGTAAAATGTTCTAGTTTTTACCATTTTTCTAAATGATCAGACTATATACTCTTTTGTAACCTGATTATTGGCATAGTAACATATTGTGACCATCTTTTCATGTCAATAAAATCTATTTAATCACACCTTTAAGTGACTGAATTATATTCCATTGTTTCAGTGTACCATAATGTGTAGAAATAGTTTTTACTGTTGAAACTGAACAAAAATCAATCATCCTGCACGATGATGCAATGAACATCTTTTAATTGCTGATCTGATTGTTTTCTTGGGAAGCATTCCTAGAAGTAGAATTATGGGGCCAAAGAGTATGTGCATTTTATGGTTCGTGATACACAGGCCAACACTCTCCAGAAGGCTGTCCATGTGCTACTCCCACCTCTGTGCCAGAAAAAGCCAGTTTTCCCATGCCCCTGCCAATAACACGCATTTTCATTCTCTTTACATTTGCCAACTTGAGGTGTGAAAAAAATGGTATTTTGTATTCATTTGCATTTCTTACTTAGTGGTGAGTGGAAACATTTTTTTTTCATGTGTTTCTTAGCCATTTGAATTTTATCTACTACAAATTGCCTATTTATTTCCTTTGTTTATTATTTTTCTAGAATATTTTTCTTTTATCTAATCTTTCCTGAGAAAGTATACATAACAATATTTTCTATACCTTATTTTAGGATGTAGAGTTTCAGATTCTCTTAAAACGTAATTTCCCCAGTGCAGTCTCTCCTCACTGAAGAAAGGCAGGCAATAATTTTAAGAAGCAAAGTGTACTGGCACTAAAATTTCCACAGAGCATATTTGATTTTTTTTTAACTACCATTTTACCCCTCAATTTTTAATGTAATCTTTCTCTCTTTCTCTGTGTTGATGAACTTGTACTTTTGGTTTGGGTTCAAAAATAAATAAGCTATCTAACTTTTATGCTCAGTTTGAGCTCTAGAATCTTCTATAATAATGTGTTTTTCTGTGTATCTGTGTGGGTAGGGGGTTGGGTATAAGCCATGGTGTCCACAAGATGTCTTTATATCAATACCTGGAGGGCTTCTGCTACCCAACTGCTTATGAAAACAGCACAGGCAATTTGTTGAAAATGACAGAACCTGTATTTTGGTACTAGAGTAAGAACTATAATTCACTATATAGACAATTTAAGCAAAATTACACATAACAAATTATAAATGACATATCATAACTTCTGATATTAATTTCTAAGCTGCCACCAAGAATTACAAAGACCTCTGCTCGGCCTGGTTCTCAGGCAGTCTTCTGTCTTTTCAGATCTCTGTGGTTTCTGTCTATCCTCCTGCCCCAAGTTGGTTTCTTTCTTATATCGGGGCCCCGTTTCCTTGTCACTACAAGCTCCCATCTCCACAGCTGCCCATGTTCCTCTTCATTCATTCTTGCATTGGAGCAGTTAAGCATATCAGCATTCTCTGATGCTTTTTGCACAATTGCTCCGGGTGCCGGTAGCCATCCCTTCCTGGTCCTGAAGCTTCCGCCTCTCCGAGGACACTGCCCCCGTGTGCTTCAGCTGCACTGCTCCACTTCCCACCCCTGCTGTGGCAGAGAGAAGGGTTTTATAAGCTTTGGCAGAAGAGTATCTTCCAGACTGGGACCTGGGTGAAAATATTTTCCTGTTCTCATTATTTAAAGACGTGAACACTGTGTCACTTCAGTGAGACACCCATAAACAGTCCCTCTGTCTGCTTAACCATATAACTCTCAAATTATGAGGGCTGTTTATACTTTCAGGGGTCCTGCAAATCTTGTTTACTTAAAACCAAACAAACAAAAAGCTCTTTCAAGTCTCTAATGAGCTATATATAGCTAATAATTTGGAAATATTTATCAAGTGTCCACCTCCATTAGATTTGGTAATCTAGGAGTTCATACATCTGCGGCTGGGGTAAGAGATACACTGACTTCACCAAAATATGGACACAGCACATTTTTTGTTATTCCCCCAAGCCATTACTAATACAAAGCAGGTTGTGTCTAATTGACTTCTACTGAAACTATTTAGAAATCAGAGAAACTGCAGCACAGAACAGGAAGAAATTTTAAGTTGTGTTGTCAGGAATCGCTATTCCTAATTTTTTATCTGCTTTCCTCTGACTCAGAGAAAATATCCCCTGCGTGTTTCTGCTTATGGAACCTTGCTTCCCATCACGTCGCTGACTCCACAGTATCCACTCATGAGAGCTCTCTCCTATCTCTTCTCTCAATTGCCAGGCCTTCATCTCCTATTAAATACCGAGATTCTTATTTCACAATTAAGCAGAGCCGTTTATCTTTGTTTTGTCTTAATCTTCTTCTCTCAGATTATGCCAAAGCTTTGTCTTTCCTATTCAATAGGGCCAGTCATAACAGAGCTATTCTGCATTGAGATTAAGCTCTCTGAACCCAGAATTGATGACAGTCAGTCAGTAAATATATAAAACACACCCTCATCTGCACTGACCATCAGGCAGCACAGCTCTTAGAGACTGGTCTACCCAAGCTTCCATGTTGCTATCTATGTCCACACATACTCCTCTCACATTCTTTCCCCTTCACCTTCCTCTCTCCTGCTGCATTTAGACAGCCAACTTTGCAGCCCTTCCTGCTTTGCTGGAGTTTTAATAAAAAGATCCAGACACCGGACCTCATTGCTTACTCTTGAATAGCAGGTCCCAGGCCAAGATGTTTAATGCCATTCTCCTCAACACGTGTTATCAGCCAACATACACTTCCTCTATTTCCATTTCCTTTTGCTCATGGGGTTTCTCAAACTGCTGGAGGTAGTCCAAAGGGTACAGTAACCAGGTCTTCCCTAGGTTTATTTTTCTCTTTCTCTTTGACCTGCACCATTTAGTAAGTGATTGCTTTAGCACGCCACACGGTTGAAGTAGCTTCACAGAAGTACTTCACCTCGTTCTTGAGAAAATCCAGTGTGATGTTTGCTGATCAGAAGGAAGACTTAGCCATTGCTGCCAAATGCTCTTACCTTGTTCTCCTTCAGAAAAGCCATCAATCATTCGGCCTGGCCCAGTGCTGTTCGGCCTAATGCTGTAATTGCACTGTGATTACCTGCACTGGACCTCCTGCCTGCCTTAGATGCAATCACTTCTCACGAGTGTAATTCATTGCCGTCATTGAGGGCTTGGAGGTGATTCATTTCCACTGTCTCCTGTGGCTTCTAAATAAAACATTTTAAGCAAAGAATAGACAAAGGGAAGGCTGAGAACAGTGATGAATTCCTACATCACTCCCAGCTGACATGTTCCCCTCCCAGACCAGGATCAGTGCATTAGGAGTAAAGAGATCACTCATTTTTTGATATTTTTGTAATAAATTGCAGTGTTCACTACAGTGTGATTGAAGCCTTTGTTAAGAAAGAAGCTATTGAAATAAAAAAGTTCTCCCTCAATTTACTTAAGATTATACTGACTTTTTGACAAAAGGCTTGCTGGTTAACCTGATGCCAAGCATTTAGCTGGGAGGATGCTGCCTTAGTCTGAGACGCCTGGACCCTGGTACCACATTAATGCATTTTCGCTCCTCTATACTTGAACCCAGAGTTTGTCTCAGAGGGTGATATACCTACCAAAGGCAGGTCTCTGTCTAATGTAGGTTTTCCTTATACTCCAATTTCGGTACTCTTTTTACTTCCAATTTTTCTATACATGAAGGAGTAGCTAGAACTAACATCTTAATAAATAAAAAATACTTCCCTCAACTCTTTTCCTCCCTTTCCTTCTTAAATATTCAAACAATAAAATGTTGATGAAAAGTAAAAATTAATAAAACAAATTATTATAAAAGACACATCAAAATTAAACCGTGGTTTAAAAGTTTATATTAGAACAATGTATGTGAAACTAAGGTATTAACTTTTTTCAGGATTATTTTAGTGTTGAATTGATTTTGTTTTAATTCTTTGAAAAATTGTTAATACCTGTGTAATATGTCTATATGTTGATAGCTATTTATTAGTAAGGATATTTGATTCACCATAAAATAATTGCATATAACTCAAATCATGTAGTATGGGATTTTAATGTACTCTATAAAGAGATAGAGAGTGGTTAAATTAATTTATTAATATCAGAATCCAGAGCCTTTAACATAATGATCATGGGTACGGTGGTGTGTGAAATGAGACATACACGTTTTAATATAATTTTTGCACTTACAGATATTGGTAACAGCTAGAGCGTGATAGCCTGAAATTGCAATCTGTTTTCTGACTCCTGTTTCTCCTGTCCATCAAAGGCAGGCCGTTTCACTTGAGTGTTAGAGATGAGCAACGATGACAGTGTTGATTAACAGCTACATCTCTCTCTTCTGGAAGAAAGTGATACTATGCTGTATCGTAGAGTTTCCAAATGGAAAAATACCATAGTGGAATGCTACTCTAACTCAGATCTGGATGTAATCCTGCTGACACCAATAGACATGTAGACATATCATTGGGCAGAGCTGAGTGAATCATGGTGGTGACATTTTCATTACCAAGTGCTTTGCCTTATCTCTAAGTAGTTGGTCAAATATTCTAGTCCCATTGACAAAGTCTTATGAGAGCCAAAGCAAGGAAGATATTTTTCGAGTTTGATATAAAGTTTAAAAAAATCAATAACAAACTTGTTTTTAAAAGAATCTGTATAAAATCACAGCCCCCAGCTTTCAAGACTGATCTAGATTAATAGTACCTCATGTCAAGATCATGTGTTTCCTTGTGATTGGGCAGCCCATACCTGGTGCTCACACTATGTCACTTAAGAGATAACTTTAGAGCTAGGTCTCCTTGTGACATTACAGCTGGTATCCAGCCCCTTAGAACGACTCATCAGAAACTTTAACTGTATCCAGAATCTCAAGTCTTGTTCTTTGCTCCTAAGCTTACAAAGAACATGACTGGCAGAGACTGGAGTTCATGGTGGGGTTTTCTAGGACCATTTCTTAACCAGTCGTTCCTTATGCCACTTGAATTGTAGAATCTGGAGCAGGAAAGTGACACTTTTAAAGAGAGGGAATCAGGAAAAATGTCTTTTATTTCTTTAATCATTAATTCTTTTTTATCTTTTCAATCTCCTTCTAGGTTTCTTACAGTGTGCGTACTGGCTCTCTTGGATCTATTATTTGCATATTTTATTTTACTTTACTTATTTTTACTCAGTGCTTTGGTCTTTTTTGTTTTTAAGCTTCTTATTGGAATATAATTGCTTTACACTGTTGTGCCAGTTTCTGCTGCACAACAAAGTAAATCAGCTGTATTTACACATGTATCCCCCATCCCTTCCCTCCCATGACTCTCACCCACCGTCCCTATCCCAGCCCTCTAAGTCATCACCCATCATCGAGTTGATCTCCCTGTGTTATGCAGCAGCTTCCCACGAGCTATCTATTTTACATTTGGTGGTATATATATGTGAATGCTACTGTCCCACTTCGTCCAGCTTCCCCTTCACCCCTCAAACCCCCCATGTCCTCAAGTCCGTTCTCTACATCTGCATCTTTATTAAATCTATCATTTTCCCCCAAATTCTGCAAGAGCAAGCCAGCCTTTAAATTAAGTGGATTGATAGATTCTACTACTCAGCATATTTTTCTTGTCTCCATTACAAATGTTTTAAGCAATTGTATGCATTATTTGATTGTAATCTTGCTTGGCCTTAGACCAGCCCTTTCACAATGATGCAGATTCCCTCAGAAGTCGATGATTTTCTAACACTATTTTGTCTCATATGTGGGCTGAAAGCAGCAGGGGCAGGTATAGTGAATGAATGTTACTAAATCCGTCCCTGCCCAGTGACTTTGGCAGGATGCAACTTGGGAGATAAAATGGCTGTGAATGAGCTCAAAGATCTTGCTCAGTAAACTCCATAACACGTTATGGTGGGCACCAAACAATTCCAGAAAAACAAAGAAAAAACTGCATTCTCCCTCTCAGTTTTCAAGAGATTGAGGATCTTCCACTACCTCATAAGAATGGAGGTGACCAAGGAAAACCTACAGCCATTAATAGAGACAGAAGCCCACAGAGAACATAATGGAAGCCACTGGCCTTGTAAACAGTAGAGGTGAGTGTCAACATATTCCTGGATACACACAAGACACCTCTTAGAGACTCCCAGAAATTCACTGAAGGTAGGAATTACTTTTTAAGAGATCGAATTATTGCAGGTATTAAGCAGAGACTTGCAGCTATTTGGATTCAGGTGTAAGTATTAATGTGACATTATTAAATTTTTTGATACAATTATTTGTAATGTTAGTAAGTTATAAATGATGATTTAAGTTTTGGTGAACCTACTACCCACATAAAAAACTAACATGAATAACACCATGGAATATATTTGTGGGCCCCCCCTGGCCCTATCCCCTCTCTGCTCCTTATGTAGTGAGTCTTGAATCTTGTATTCATCACTTTCTTTGCTTTTTGAACATTGTTTTCATGTATTGCTTGCATCCCTGGGCTATGCGATTTTTGGTTGTCCTTCTACAAATCTGGAGATTTATAAAAATGATATCAAATGGTCTTTACTATTTTTACTCAACATTATAATTAAAAGACACATCCATATTATTTTATATATAGTTTACTCATTTTCACTGTTATTTAATATTCCATGGTGTGAATATGCCACAGCCTACCTATCCATTCTTTTATCCAGGAAATTTGAATTGCTATGGTTTTGTTTAAAAGAAACAAAACAATTTTGCTGTGATCATTCTTTTGCATGTGTCTTGATATAAATATGTCAGCATTTCTCTAGAGTAGAAATGCTGGAGTGTAGGGTATATACATGCACAGCATTATAAGATAATGCCAAACTATACAATTGGTAGTACCAATTTATTCTCCGCTGAGAATGATTAAGCGTTTCTTTTGCTCCAAATCCTACCAGATTTGGTATTATCAGAATTTAATTTTTTCCAATGTTGGAGGTATAAAATGGTTTCTTATTGTGACTTAGTGTGAAATTCCACAATTACTAATATAGTTGAGTGAATTTTCATATTGGTGTTGTGTTCTGTGAAATATATGCTAACAGCAGTGATACTCACGATACCTACAACTGGTAGCATCATATTGAATGCCTAAGAGTACATCAAATCAATGAAAACTGGCTGCAAATTAGCTTTATGTATGTCTTTGCTCACTCTTCTGTTGGGTCTTTTGAATTTTTGTTACTGATTTCTAGAAATTTTGCAAATATTCAGTATATTAATCCTAATACTTTACACAAGTTGAAAATATCCTCTCCTAGCGTGTGGCTTATTTTTTGCTTACCTTCTGGTGTTACTTGATGAACAGGAGTTCTACATTTTATTATAATCAAGTGCATAAATCTTTTATTTTTTGGTTTATGCTACTTACTAAAAATCATTTCCTATCCTGGGGTCATAAAGATATTAATCTATATATTTTAAATGTTTAACTCTAGCTGCTTATATACTTGTCTTTAATTAATTAGAAATTGATTTTTATGTATAGAGTATGAAAGGGATTCAATTTCATATTGTTTTCCATATATTGTTTAGTTGGAGGTGTTAATGGAAGAGATGATGAGAAAGGGTCTGAGGGTAGAACCAACAGGATTTGCTGGTGAGTTGGATGTCAAGTGTCAGAGAAAGAGAAGAATCAACTATGGCTCCAAAGTTGATGAACACAGTGCACTGCAAATGCAGTGTTAATAACTAAAAGGGAAGAGGAGCAATTTTTTTTCAGGCAGAGACCAGGCTTTTGGTTTTGATCACGTTAAACTTGACATGAGTCGTATGTAGCCAAATGAAATTGCTGAGGATAGGGTTGGGTCTCTGAGTCTAGGGTTCAGAAGAGAAGTGGGGCTTGTCTTCTGAAGAGAAGAGAAGTTAGAGGCATTAGCCCTGAAACTCTTCAGCCTTCCTGCTGTCACTTTCCCTGGGCTCCCAGGTGCCTCATCCTGCACATGCATGGTTCAAGTATCAGCCAGAGTCATTAACATGCAGATTTGGTGCTCCCTCCTTTTGGGGATTTTCCCCCATGAATTTTTAGCATTCTGGTTGTCCTAAACTCTGACCTCTGAGTCCTAGGTTCCACGAACCTGTTGCTTTCCTCTTGAGCTCTGTTCTCCGTGTCCACTGCAGGCAAACTGGGGTGTGATCTGGAAAAAGATCCCTTAAAATGTGGATCTCACCCTTTCCCTTCTTTCAAGGGTCGCAATCTCTCCAGGTCTAACAGGGTTTTGTTATTCTCCAGTGCCTTTAAGTAGCTGTGGTTTTTAAAAAAAATGTTCCCCCAAGTTAGTCATTGTTCGGAGCAGGAGGGTTGCTCTGATACAATCAAGTCCACCATTACTGAAATCTGAAAGCTAAACATTTCTGCCTGTCTTCTGTTGAGAAGCAGTCTACATTTTCCCATTTGCTAAGTCCTTAACTTTCTTCTAAGTAGTCCATCCTTCCTCGGAAATCTGGCTGATGAGGAAAAGTTATTTGGGGTTTTACACTCAACCTGGGCCCTGGGGAGGAAAGGAGAAGAGAGACCTCTGAGGACTGGGTGGCTAATCTCTGAAAAAGGAAAAGCATGAGGCACCTCAGGTGGGGTAGGACACTTTCCCCCAAGGCCCCCTCCTCCAGTATTTTTCCTCCCACAGTGGATGTTTCCCATTAGGCAGGGTGGAATCAGGGAAACCAGTGAGAGCTACAGTAGATTTCCTGGTGAGACATCTATAAGCAAAAAAACTCTACAGTGGGACTTTGTTTTCCTCAAAGGACAACACAGATTGGTCTCACGTGAATAGCACATTTTCTTCTTAATAAAAAGGACTTCCCTGTCCTCTGATAAGGAGCACTTGCCTCCTTCCTAATGATGCTCTTATTACACAGGTTACCCCTTAACTGAGATGGTCTGCCTGCTCCATCTGAGGAGAATGATGCCAGGTTCAGACAGAGTTCTTCCGATAGCAGACTTTTCATTCTTAGTGGGCACCTGGAGTTCATCTACCACACAGGGTTGCTGAGTCTATGGTGAGGGAGATGTGGTGAAGCTGGCAGAACCGGGCCTCAGAACCCCTCACAGCCCTTTCCTGTGCCGCTTCCTCCTGTGCCACATCCTCTCTCCAGTGTCCCTACATCACCCACCATCCTCACATACATGTTCTTGCAGGTCTTCTGGTCAGAAAACAGAAAAAATTTAGGAAAAATTTGGCTCTTTAGGGCTTTCTCATGTTTCAAAGCACAAGAAGAGAAGTTCTGAGGAGCAGTCTCTAAATGATAAAATGATAAAATTTAGACACTGCAACCCTGGGGAACTTTCTGGAGACTCCCCAATCCCCTTGCTAAGTGCGCTGCCCCATCTGTCAATTTGGAAGGCCAGACTCACTGACAGAAGGACTTTCCTAGAGCATGAGCTACTTTGGATCTTGCCAGAAGCCACAGGAATCTTCTACTTCCTATCTCTGTTTCCAGCCCACTGATCTGGAACCTCACATTGAATGTCAATTAATATGTAAAGGGCGCCGATTATGTGTAATATGTTTTTGCTAATCTTTTCTCATCTTTTCCCACCTTTTTTTATTTTCTGGAGAGAGAGTGGCTGAAGATTTTAAAGAAAGTTGATTTAGGCAAAGCCACATAGCTAGTGAGGACTTAAACTGAGAGCTGATGCTAAATCCAGCACTGAAGCAGCATTGCAACTTTCCCCATATCACATAATTATAGAAATTTAAATTTCTCCATTAACCTTGAAGATCTTGCTAATAAAACCATCTAGGTTCTGAGCTAGAGTTGTTTTCTTTTGATCAATTTTTCAAAGGAAAATCTCTTAAAGCAGTTATGAAATCGTACTTATAAGCAAGAAAGGCTCTAAAACTTGCCTGTCAGTCCCTATCTTCAGAAGGGGTCCCAGGGTCCTAACGCTCTTACTTCTTTTCTTTCCATTTGACCCTCTGAGTCACAGGAAGCTCTTTCCATGCCACACAATTTAGTTGGAAACCAAATATGGTTCCGTAGACTGAATGCATAAGAATTCCCTGTGGTATTGTTCTAAAAATACAGATCACCAGGCCCCCATCAAAGTTCTGGCCCAGCAGGGCTCAGGTAGTTTTGATGCAGAGCCATGTCTAGGAGTTCCTGAACTGGTTGAAGAGTCAAGTCTTGATGTTGGAGACTGGAGGTTTGGTCCTGGTGTTAAAGCCACTCCCTGAGAATCAGCGTGTTCACTTGTGAGCTGGGAATGAGTAATCCTTGCCTGTATACACCCTCTGAAGCAATGTATGAGAGCAGATTATGTCATGGGTATTAATACACATAGTGAAAATGCTTTACAAATTAAAGTTCATTTCTATTCTTCTCTGCAGACATGGCCAAGAGAGAATTTAAAGTTTGTATCAATTCAATATTTAATATCCATCAAGTTTCTATCCAAAGGGTAAAAATACTGTGACTCCTTCCTCATCAGGGGCAGAGAATAATCTTCCTGAGATCTCCTAGATGATCTGCCTGTCAACACCTAGTCTGTTGGCCCTCTTCCAAATCTAAAACTTTACAACCCTTCTTTTCAGCTTTAAGCCCACTTTTACACCCACTTTTACAAAAAGCTTCCTTTTGCCTTTGGGGAGATGTCATTCAGGCTCCTTTGTCTGCAGGACTTTCTCAATAAGCCTCCGTGACCATCATTTTCCTTTCCACCATTTAATACTTAGACTACTCTAGTTCTCCTCAAACTTGAATGTGAATTACAAAGGCCTGGGGAGCTTGTTTATAAACGTGGTTTCCCAGGTTCTGCCTCACATGATTTTGGTCCAGAGGGGCAGAAATGATGCCAAAAAGTTGCATTTAACTAGCACTCCATGAAATTCTGTGCAGATGATCCAAGGTGCACACTTTAGGAAATACTATGCTGTACCTTCTGTGTAGCATCAAGTAGGAATGTGCTTGTTTTGATTCAAGACATGGGATTTGTGGCATTTAGAAGGGATGGGTCTGAGGATGGCCTTTTCACAGTGAAGGAAAGTTTAGCTGAGCACTGTAGAGCCTCACTACTCAACTCATAGTCTGCAGACTAACAGCTTCTTCTGACCTGGAAGTTCATCACAAATGCAGAATCTCTGGTCCTGTCCCAGAACTTATGATTCAGGATCTGTATTTTAACAAGACTTCCATGTTATGCATGTGCTCATCGAGGTGTCAGAAGCACAGCTGTAATGGCTAGAATGTAGGTTTGGACTGAAGCTGACTTGGGTTTAATTTTTGGTACCCTAATTTATCATTTGTGTGAACAAGGTTAGTAGCTTTACCTTGTTGAGTGTCTCTTTCCTAGTGAGTGAAATGGAAATGATGGATACTGAAAATATCATTTGATTTAATGCCCTTTCTGATCTTGATAGGTACATTGTCTAGGAGAATTCCTGACAGAAAATCATGCTTCATAAATGTCAGTTTCATAACACTCCTTCTACCATAATTAATAGTGTCCAAAATTTATGTGGGGAATAAGGAAATTGCTTAACAAAACAAATTGTTGCTTAAACACTACAGGCAGACAATTAAGATATCTAGAACTATACAGGGAAGTCCTTGAGAGACCTGAAACACTGTCTGAGAAGAGCAGACCAGGGACACTTTCTGTGTGACTGAAAGAAAAGAAAGATGAGGATATGCAAGAAAAGACATGAGGGATTATAACTGAACAGGATCTTATGGGGCCCTCCTGGGACAGACCCCTCCCCCATATCCTCTATAATAGTATTTGATGTACACTTCCTGCGTTGTTTTACAGATGCTAAAACCACCACCAAATGGAAGAAATTAACTACTTGATGATTATAAGCACATAATCTGCAGACCTACTGGTGCCTAAAGATTGATAATGTTAACCCCTGTGACACCGCCCTGTTACCTCACCATCAATCAATCAGAGAATTATGCAGGAGCTGATCATATACCTTGCAACACCACACCACCACCACTCCCCTCCCCACAACCTGGCCTTTGAAAATGCTTTTACTGACATCCTTTGGTGAGCAGGAGCCACCCATTCTCCTTGTATTGATGCCTTACAATAAACGCTGCACTTTCCTTCACCACAACCTAGGGTCATTAGATTGGCTTTACTGTGTGTGAGTGAGCAGACCCAAGTTTGGTTCAGTAACAGAATGAGTTAAAAAAATGGTTGAGTTGTCCCCAGTGATTCCACAAGGGTTAGGCAGTGTGGAATAGGAGGCTGAGCAAGGAGGCCAGGCAGCCAACGACAGCTTGCCGATGACTTTCCTGAAGGTGGCTGAGAGACAGCAGTTATGCTGGGAGTGAATCATAGAGGGTTTTCCACCTGATGCCAAGTCCCAGTGTGGGCAGAGTCAGGATGACATCTGTGGATGTGGTGAGCTTTGGAGAGGCTCTGGTCAAGGCATTCAGGGGCATTCCAGGAGAGCAAGGAAACTGGAAGGGTGCCACCATGGCCAGCACAACCTCCCTACACTACTTTTGTTTCTGGAGTGGCGGTTGCTCTATGATTAATGGTGCAGCCTCTAGCCTACCATCTGCATACTTTGGGCAGATTGCTTAACCTCTTGTGCCTCTTTTTATTTTCAATACATGGCTAATGATAGAACATATGTCATAGAATTAGTATGGGGTTTAAGTCCAATAATGCATATAAAAGGTCTAGCTCTGAATAGGTTATCCATATTTTTGGTTTATTTATGATTAGAGTTACTATAAAACATCCACAAGATGAATGAGGATTTAAACGTGGATGTCGGCTAGGAAATCTTGTGTCTCTAAATAACCCCAAGGCACTTAGTGTTTGACCTGTGTTAAAAAGTGATTTTTGTTAGTTAAACTTAATATAATTTTATGTTAATGGTGCTTGTCTTATAATTTAGACATTTCCAGGAGTGCTCAGAAAGGGGAATTTATATCCAGTAATAGTCAATAAAGCTAATTACCCAATTCATGAAAAATTACACTGATAAAGCTTCAGTTCTGTTATCTCCGTGACTTATTCACAGAGCATAGCAAAGAGAGCTTCCACCACACTTCCCACTGTTTTCATTGTGTCACTCCACTGCTCAGAAAAGAACAGTCCTCCGTGAGGTATGCTAGGCCCTCCCCTCAGCTCCCCATCAGGAGACTCTACCGGCCTGCAGTCTCCTGCTGCTCTTACTGTCCAGATTTAGGCCAGGCATTCTGTGTTCTTGACTGAAAAAGACAACTTATTCTTTTAATTAGATCCCTCTAGAAAACATCTAAGGAGCCAAATTTTCAGCTGCTGTCAAACACTGACAAGTCTGTCTAATAGACTGTGAAGCATAATTTTATAAGCCATTCAAAAATGAATTCAACTAAACAGTGGCCATTTCTCTTAGATGGCTTTGGAATTTAAGTTAATGTGTGATCTGAAAGACATTTGTTAAATTTTTGGGGGCAGGGTTAATATTGATATTTCACATTGTACCTTTTATAGGATGGATTTTTTACTCCTTGGTGGGCAGTATGTGAAATATCCAAATGGCGTTGATATCACTGTGGCTGCCACATCCCCATCTTCATCATCCCAACAGTGACTATGTATTGAGCATCGGGCACTCTGGCAGGAATTTTTGCATACAAAATAGAAAGTTTAAAGTTAAACATTGCATTTCCTGGTAAACCCTTTAGGGTAAATATTTGCAAAAATGTACTATGGGTAGAACTAAACAATTTAAACTTCCATTAGAAAAATGAATATATATCTATTGAATCTTGGAGGATGTCTGCCAAACCTAATGATTTTGGTTTAAGGCTGTCATCTTAAGGCATTCTTTTTGACAATAATCAGATTACAATGCAAATTATAAATGGGAGTCACTTGTATTCCATCATGATAAATAAATCAGAGAACAGAAAAGAATATATACCTATTTCCCTTTTTTGTTTGTTTTTTCAAAAGATTTTTTGAAGTAAATTTATTTATTTATTTATTTGTTTGTTTTTTTATTTATTGGCTGTATTGTGTCTTTGTTGCTGCACCTGGGCTTTCTCTAGTTGTGGCAAGCTGGGGCTACTCTTCATTGCAGTGCTTGGGCTTCTCATTGAGATGGCTTCTCTTGCTGCAGAGCATGGGCTCAGATGTGTGGGCTTCAGTAGTTGCAGCGCATGGGCTTAGTTGCTCCGTGGCATGTGGGATTTTCCTGGACCAGGGATCAAACCCATGTCCCCTGCATTGGCAGGTGGATTCTTAACCACTGCATCACCCAGGAAGTCTCACATACCTATTTCCAGTTGCAACTTAAAAGTAAGTTCCAATCATTAAGATATAATTTAAAAAGAAGACAGGGGCAGAAGACAGCTCTATTTCTTATTGCCCAAAATTGTTATTAAGTTGTCATATAACTGTTTCCACCAACCCTAACCATCACTCTGTTAAGGAGCAGGTTCAGTAAAGACATCCATAATCTGGTGAATATGGCTTCACCCATGACATGCAGAGTCAGGGCTTGGGAAAAGTTCAATTCAGATGGATAGGTTACTACATTGTTTTCCAGACATATTTCTTCTCAAGGTGATAAAGAAGTGTAACAGTGGTCCAGCATATCAGAATCCTACTTAAGGATTTCTTGTTCCTTAAATTAAGTATTAGCTTAAGACCCACCAGCCTGCCCTTTGTTCATGAAGAAAATGGAATAAGGGGCTGGAGAGAGAAGGAGGCTTTCTGCTTGGCTTATGGTTTTGAGGGCATCAAGGAAATGTTCTTTAAAAGGGGGAAAATTACACAAGGCCTACATAACTAGATCCAACAAGTTAGTGAAGAGAAGGGCTCAACAGAATGTCAACATTCTGGTGACAGAACGTCTTTAGTAGGCATGTGTTAAAATCTGAACTTCTAAATCTCTAGCGTCATTTAGAAACAAAACAAGGTAAGGGACCAACAAGTTCCTAAACTTTCCTTGGATTATGAAGTTGAGAAGAATAGGTGTCCTAGATATCAGATGAGATCTGGGCTTCCAAGATTTTGTTCACCAGTTCCCCTAGTTTCCCTCTATTCTCAGTTTTCAACGAGCCCAGGTCCTCCCATAAGTATTTATGACATGTGGGTGTTTTGCAGGAGATGATAGTTTTACAGTAAAATATAAATTTGATATTATTCTGAGTAGACTTTGTTGAATTCTTTTCTAAATTCTGTTTCATACATCACATCACCAAGCTGGCTCTGTTTTATCTGGCTTACCAACAATGTTTCATAAACCAATAACTGGAGGAGTGATAATAAAACACCACCAATGGAATCTGAATGTTCCTCGTTCTATTTCAATATTTAATCTTCAGTACAAACCCTGGTCCAATTATTAGTACACATAAACCCTGGGACAATTATACCAAGATCACACTGTGGGGAAGATGAACACCTTCGGCCAATTCAATATACCAACCTTAGAAGAAAGAACACTATGTTAAGCCAAACTTCCCCAATCTACCAGAATGGTTACCATCCAGCAGAATCAAATTATGCATAATTGTCATTTCATTCCTCAGGGACCCTTCCACAGAAGCCTCTCAATATGCTCCCAAGGACATCTTCAGCACTGTGAGATGACATCAAAGATTGTTTTACCCATGGCAAAGTTACATCATAATATTCAAACAAAGCACACTTAGCTTCTTAGAGAACTGAGCCAGCACCAGAAAGAAAACCCTCCAGTGGCCCGAACTGAGGGTCTTAATTTACTTTTCCTTTATGCTCACATTCCTTTAAACTTATATTTCTTTAATCTTTAATACGAGGGTTGGCCAGTCTATCCTAACTCCAAAAATGGTTTCCCTTACAGTCGGCAATAAAAAAAGGTGCCTATATCATAATATCTAGGGAAACGACATTTTTGGAGTTTAAGTGTTACAGTAAAATGTAATGTTAAACTCCATTTTGGAGAAGGACATTGTGACTTTTCTTTGGGATTCCAATCAGGGAAGTCTGAAGAGAGGCATCCTAATACTGGCAAATACATACTCGAGGGAATCAACTGGACATAAAAGAAGATAATCACTGTGCATGTTGAGTCACTGAGTTTGAAGTAAAATCACAGCTGCTAATGAGCAATTTGACTTGCCTCTCTCTAATCCAGTCCATCAAACCCAGGTATTGCATTGGCCAAAAAATTCATTCGGGTTTTTCCAGACGATAGTATGGAAAACCCCGAACGAACATTTTGGCCACGCCAATATTTTCTGTCTTGAAGCCCTCAGGTCTCACCTCTGCCCACAGTTACAGGGTATTTCTTGAAGTGCTGCTTCTGACTGTGCTTTTAGCCTCCAGGATCATTTTGTTTCTCTGACTTCTATCTTCTTAGATGAAAACTGGATTTTTCTTTTCCTCCTCACCCTTTAAACTTACTGTACCATGCAGAAGATGTGTGCCTAACTGCTTCATTTTACTTTGATCTGAGATGCAGTCTCTCTCAGCTTTATACACATGTGGGCAGCTACTTCGGAACTCCCCACAGATCCTTGAGCCCAGCAGACCACCAGTGCCCCCAATTTGGGGGTCCAGGAATGGACTCGAGAGAGCATCACTTTACAAGTCTAGTTGCATGTGCAATGTTGGGGCTGGTCTACCAGAAGCAAACAGTTCCCTTTGACTTAACTAGGCAAGGGGAACCTTGACAAGATCTCTTGGGAGAAATCTGCCAGTTGTCAAAGGGTTCAGGGAACCCTGATTATACAGTGGAGGGCATTTTCAAGCAGAGAGAACCACATTTGAGAACACAACCACATGGGAAATCCCATTGCTTGATCAGAAACCTACAAGCACGTTAACACATTTGGTGTGGTGGATTTATCAAATGAGCGTGGGAAGGATCCAAGGAAGAAAAGACTAGAAAAATAGTAGCAGATGATGAGCGATCTCCTAAACTGTTCAGGGGGATTTGACATGATCTTGTACATGTTGAAAATACTATGTATAAGGGTAACAGGATCAGAATCAAATATATTTCCTGGTAAAATTTTGAAGTGTATAATGAATCTTCCAGAGATTTCAAGGATAAGATGACTTTACAGAAATATAAACGTCACAGATTCAAAGCAACTATGAAAGAGTACTCTCCACTCCATCTCCAGCTGACAATGGCAAAAGCATCTGTAACTCATTTTCACAAGACGATTGCTCTACAAATAGTTGTTTGAATTTCATGAAGATATCTTGATGGCCACATTGGGCTCTCTTGGGGGTTGATGGAGTCTCCTGTCCACTTGACTCCTTTTCCTATTCCTGCTCTCCTTTTTATTCTCTCCCTCACTGCAGGTTCTCTGAACAATATTTAAAGCTGTGACCTTTTAAACAAAATAAGCATTTAAAAGTCTTGCTATGATTTAAATTCTGATCATGAGCCAGCTGTTTTTACCTAGACATGCTGTGGGTATGAAAAATTGCTAGAACAATTTAAGATAGAACTTTCTATTTCTAATTGGCGTCAGATGATGATAGGAGAATAGTACTTTCTGTCTCTCAGTGTTTTCCCACTTTTTACAATTCATACTGTGTCAGAAAAAAATCAGAATTTACTCCTGCTACATTTTGATGTACTTCCTGAAAGATTATTAACCAAATCAGTCATACTCTCAGAGAGATGATATGATCCAACTTATTCTCATAACTTACAATTTGGACTTATTTTTTCCTTTGCTTTCTTCCAAGCTATTATTTTACTGGCAGAAAAAAAATGGACCCATTGAACTATCAGATAATATTTTGGAACCAGTATCATTTTCACTCTCATAAAGGCCAGCTTGAAACTATCAGCAGGGTTATCAAAGTAGCAATGTTTTGTCTTTTACAAATGGCTGGAAATGATTGGAAGTCCTGACCAAGGAATTTTTGGACTCAGCTAGGGTAATGAATTATGATTTAATCTTTATTTTGAAACTGATTATCCTAAACTAACTTCTAGCTCATATCAAGGATTTCAAAGAAAATGTGATATGTTTTACATAAGATTAGGCAACTGGCTTCAGTCAAATAATCCTGTGTAATTTTGCTGGTTACCTCTCCTGAAACACATGATCCTTGTTATTGAAAGAAATATTTTTTTTTCGTAGTCTGTGAATATTATTACCCACTACTATTATCGTAGTGAGGGCTCTGTGTGTGTGTGGTTGTGTGTGTGGTGTGTGTGTGTGTGTGTGTGTGTAACTAACTGTCCTCCACTGAACCCTGGCATGACATAACAGGTAAAGATGGGCCTTCTATGATTCTATTCACAAATGGAATCCTTGAGTTTTTGGGCAGAGAAGAAGTCTGCATACACCCAATCTGATGGTAGGCCTTGCAGGTAAGCACTTGTGACAAGAGACTTATCCTCCCATATGTTCTGTCCTCTGCTAAGCAGGGAAATTTCCCTAAGCTAAGAGAGACCCTGGTTTTGGCGCTCTGTCCAGGGACAACAGTAGGAGAGGAAAGACCATGGGTATGACATGAAATGGTACCACACATATTATTCTTTCACTCATGAGATTTTATCCTGGGTTCCTTGTAAGAATTTGAAAAGGTGACTCAACTTAAGGAGTAGACACAAGAGAGATAAGCTAAGATAGCATGGATTTTGCTTGGAGATCTATGATAAATGGTAACACTAGAGGCTAACAGGGCTTTATTTTTGGACTCAGCCAGAGCGGTGTGGACAGAAACAGGAAGGTCAGAAAGGACAGTGACAAGTTGGAAGTGCTACCATCGAGGCACCAACCATGGCCAGAGTTTCCAAGAAAGTCAGCTCTCATTGCTTGGAGTAACAGCAAAGCTGTGTGATCTGAATAGTCTGCATGCAAGGAATTCCACAGTTCAGGAAAGAACGGGAAAGATACTGATATAGAAAACATCAGAGCTACATGCCTTGGTTTTGGAATGACAATTTTATGACTGAGGAGATGTTTTAAGGCAGAGGCATAGACATACTTTTTTTCCCCCTGCTGGAGGAAGACCGCACTGACAGCCATGGAGAAAGGAGCAAGTCACCTTAACACTCTAGTTGGATGTGGGAGGGGGTATGTGGAAGTGAGCAGTGGAGGTGTGAAGCTCCAGGGATTCTAGTGGAGGGGGCTCAAGTGAGACTGTAGCTGGTAATCCATGTGCTTTCTAGTCTCAGATAAGTAAGAACTGGGAAACATGAACACTTTATTAGAATTCACTTGAGAAAGCCGTAAGAGTGAACAAAGTACCCACCCTCCTTCAACCCTTGACATGTACATGAGACAGAACCTCTTGCTCTTCCCAGGTCCAGTTCTCAGCTCAAACTGAGACCATCTATTTATGGGCAATTCATAGAGCAGTGAGCTAATAGTTTGCCTTTGAACCACCTATAAAGCCTTGGGTAAGGTAAACTTTGAACACCCCTGGACATAGTGGCCTCAATCCAACCATGTTCTAACATTGACCCCACTCTAGACTTCCATATTAGGTAGCCTAATAAGAAAGAATAAATATGTGGTTGGGAGGAGAGGGGTAGCCTCTCTTGACATGGAAGCCACTGTCCTTATCCTCATCCTTAATTCTAGTTCCAGTTTCCTCTATTGAAATTAATTTAGCATCCCTATCTTTAAGTCTATAATCATTTCACACTCAATATGTCCTATTCTTACCACATGAACTCTTCACTTTCTCTCTTCATCAGCAAAATATCCTTCCATTCTCCCAGCCTCCAAACTTGGAAAAATCTTTCATTCCTCCTTTAAAACTCTGCAAACCCATAAAACAATATATCCTTAAATTATTCTGATAATTATTCTTAAAATAGATTAATATCTTGTTCTTCATTGCCACTGTATAACCATAATCAGAACACACATCGATTCGCTTTTTCTGCCCCACACCCATATGTCCCTGACACCTCCACATGTCCCTCTGCTGTTCAGAATTTTAGTGTGCTTCCTTACTGCATGAGCAGCCAAGTTCAATCTCATGTCCCCATCAGGGCTGGTTGGCCCTACCTCTTAAATAGTGATATTCCCACCTCTTCTCAGTAAGTAACCTGAATTCTGAGGCCAAAGTCTATGTAGATTCCATGCATTTCCACATTAGCACCACTGTTTAGCTAATTCCTGGAACCAGCAACTGCTTTTCTTCCTCTTCTTACTATCAGCTTTGCTATTTTCTACTGCCATATAAAGGCTAATTTAATTCTCTCCATGTAGGTAAAGTGATCCTTAGTAACTTTTGCTGCCACCAACCTTGAATAGCTCTGAGCTACACATTTGTTGGCTCATAGTGGGCATTCAAGAAACATTTAAATTAAATTACATTCGGGCGTATTAATCTCAATCTCTTTCATGTGCGAAAGTATTGTCCTTTAAACTATAGTATAAGGTCTTTGAATTTAATAAATACTTGCCAAATTGAATTGACTGACTTATGTTGGAAGTAATTTTAATTTTTAAGAATGTACTTGAGCACAGTCTATCAAATGTGACCGCTTAAACCTAAAGGAAATTTAAGTGAATTTTTTCTTCTACAGTTTATTGGAAAGGAGGAGAATTGATGTGATTACTCTACTCTTTTTCCCTCAAAGATACATAATATTCTCTTAGGAGTCAGGACAAGCTCTGTCATTTTTAGCTTGCAATGGCATTAGAAGCACACATATTCTGATACCTGGTATTGTGTGGGAAGACAGTTAAAGGAACAGTCCCTGTTTTCTGGATTCCTACATTCTAGTTAAGAAAAGAATAATGAAACAATGCAAGACTTTGTGCCCAAATGGATGTTTTTGGCAGTGTGCTAGAGGAACACATGGAGGGATTATCAGTGGGTACGAAAACAGTAAGAGAAGGCTTTGTAGGGAAGAGGGACACTAGAGATGAAGCTTGAGTAAAGGCGTAAGATTTTAATGGGAAGGGCTAAGTCTCTAGGAGCGTTGATACAAATCAATAACTCTTCCTGTGTTTTAATACTCCCTTCCACAAAATGAGGAACTTGGATAAGGTTATTTTCAGGGCTACTTCCAGGGACCCAAGGTAGGGTAGAGGGGTCATGGTGGAGGAGGGACAGTAATCATAGTAAAATAAGTGACTGAGCAAGTCTGAGCAGTGAGGGTTAGGAAAGATCCTTGGGTAACATTTGATCTTGAGGAGGTAGATGACAGGGATCAGGGGTTCAGGATATTCAAAGCTAACAGTTAAAAGTAAGTGGGGCTATGTGTCTTCTCTTGGTCAAGTATAGCTCCTGACACTAAAATCCTGAGGGTTTTGGAATTTACATGTCAGACTCAGCTTGAATAATGGCTTCAAGATTTAGATAAAAGTATGTGTAAAGGGAATGAGGAAAATTCACCTGGCTAGTTTGTAAAACTTGTTTTGAAGAGAAAAGTAAAATAAGGTCACACTAGCTACATTTCAAACACTTAGTAGGCACACGTGGCCAGTGGCTACCATATTGGATAGTGTGACTGTAGAACACTGCCATCATCACAGAAAATTCCATCAGACAGCTTGGCTTTAAATCTCCTAGTGAGTCATTTTAAGCCCCAGAGGGAGATCAGAGAAGAGGAAACACTCACCCTCCCCAAGCTATCTTTGGTTTTATGACACTTCAAACATTCCCAGAACATCTCAAAGAATGTCACCAAATTATTTTTAAGTTAATTTATTCCAATTCAGGTCCATTAAAACAAAAAAGGTGTCATGCTCCATTTTTTTCTTGTGAAGAGCAAAACTTGTATTGTTCATATCTTCTCAGAAGAGCTATTTGAGCAGGTCTGAAAATAGAACCTGTTCAGAGAGTGCAGCCTTGTTTCTTTCACCAATTATATCACCAGCACCTTTTGGAGACACTCAGCCCCTTTGTGCTGCTAAGGTGTTGTTTCATTGGCCAGGCCCCTTGGTAATCCCTCCCTTTGGGTCTTCTGCCTTTTTCATTGAGACTTTCTGCTGCCTTCCAAAGAGTAGGATGCAAGGTTAACTGGTGCATAAATAGTGCATCCTTATGAAGGAGACATAGGCTTGTCAGGTTGGCATCTTGAGTGTCAGGTTCCCACTTGGCCTTGGCTCATTATAAAATAGAGTAATCCTTTTTAGGACTAAAATCCCTTTCCTTGTCATTTAACAACTTGGAAAAAGGAGTTTCAAAACACAATTAAACACGAGTCACAAATTTTCAGATCCAAACAACCTAGAGAGGGCCTTAGAGAGATTTACTTTTTGCTGGGAAAAACACTGGACCCACCACTGACTAACACAGAGCTAGGAGAGGAGGTGCGAGAGTGAAAAGTAAGGGAGATGAAGGTATTCCTGAGGATTGGAGGAGATGACAATAAATGCAAAGTGTATCTCACAATCTCCCTGTCCCCCGGCAGCTGCCTTCTCCCTCTTCTTTCTAACCCTTAGGCAGATCTGCTGTTAATTCTCAACTCAGTGGGGGCAGTGGGGTAGGGAGGCAAGAGAGTCACACATCAATGAACACATCTTCAGCCACAGAAAACATTACTTTCTGCAGGGGTCCATTTGGCTCATTAGAGAACAGAAGAGAGAATGAGTCACATGGCTTGGTTTTCCTCTTCCATGCCTTGCATCAGCATAGAATCTTTGTTAAAGCACTTCCTTCAACAATGTATTTATACAGAAATAATATTTTGTTCAATGGACTAAATAAGGCGCCAAAGATACTGAAATAAATAAGATTCTGTCTTTGCCCTTGAAGATTTCAGTGACTATTAGAGGGATGTAAACTATCTGGTATGAATGTTACCACTTACACCTTCCTTATCATAGGAGACATTGTTAATTTACTACTCATCCATACAAATTTTGAGTGTCTACTGAGTACTCAGATTGAGCCAGGCACTAGAGATACTAAGATGTAAAAGTCAGGTAAGTTTTCTGCATTTATGAAGTCTGCATTTAACATTCTCCTATTGAGCTCAAATATAGCCTCAGAACCCTTCTCAATACAGTGCTCTAGTATCACCAATTCCTTACCCATTGTCTGAACCATGGTCTGGCAAGAGAGACAGAGTCATACATAAAATAATGTGATACTGAGTGACAGACACTACAGCTGAAGTCCATGTTAAGTTGTATTGGAACATAGAAAGTGGGTGCTCACCCGTGCCCAGGGAAATCAAGGAAACTCCTAGAGGAAATACAGTTTTAAGGGACTTACTTGCAAGAAGGACAGGAGTCTGTAAAGCAGGTCAGAAGTGGTCAGTGGAAGGAAAGTGTTGCGGGCAGAGGGAGGAACAAGAGCAGAGCCCAAGGCATGAAAGGGCGCAGGTGATGCTCAGGAAACACAAGGTGAGAGTCCCTGGGTGGCCAGTGGGTGAAGTGAGGCAGTGGCCAGAGATGGGGAGAGAGAAGACTGCAGAGGCAAAATTAGGCTCCATTGTGAAAGCTCATCTACTCCATGTTGTGGAGTTTGGACTTTGTGCTGATGAAGACTCTGGGAGGAGCACTTTAAGAAAAGTGATGTGCTCAAACCCAAAAGAGAAGTAGTCGAATTTAATGCTTTTGAGAGCATGGAGACCAAGCCAAAAGCACCAGTAACTGCTGGTCCCACAAAAGCCTAGGTTTGATTCTATCTCTGCCACTCGCTAGCTGTGTGGCCCCGGGCATGCCAGTAACGCCTCTGTGCCTCAGTTTCCTCATCTATAAAATAGAGATGATAGTAATAGCATTCACTGCTTTGTGACGATTAAATAAACTAATATATGTAAAGTGCTTAGAACATGGGCACATGGAAGCCCTCTATGTGGCTTATTTCTATGCTTATCACTCTGTTTTTGCAAATTTGGAAGCCGAGGTACAGAAACACAAAATAATTTACTCAGGACCACAATGCTCCTTTGTGGTGGAGGTTGGATACCTACCCATCACAGCAAACTGCTTTGAACATGAGCGTTATCAAACACTCATCTTTCCCAACGGATTCTAGAAGATACAGTTTTGTTTGTTTAGATGACAGAGGAAATTAATTCTTCTCAAAACTCTCTGTCATTTCTATTTCCCCCTCTTATCTTAGGATGCTGCAGCTGCTTTCCATATTGTGTTCTTTTATTTTAACATGTACCATTTCAATTTCCCAAAACATAGTGCAATTTATCATAATGTAAAACAAATAAATAAATAAACATGAGCAGAAACACAAAGCACATTTTTCTCCAGAAAATTTCCCTGTTTTCAAGCACAGACAGAGAAAATCCAGTGGCACCTTCAACAAACATATACATCAATAAAAGCATTAATCATATCACTCTAAGAAACTGGTCCAGCTCTGCTGGAATTTCTTGCTTGAGATTGAAAGAGAAAGCACGTCTTTGAAGCCTGGCCAGATCTGTCCAATTGCCGCACCAGTCCAAGCCATTTAAAGTTTTGCAAAAGTTCTCATATTTGCAAAATAAGCACAATGGCTATTAAGCTGTTCTCAAGGAGGCACTTTCCTAGCATTCTATATATAATAATCAAAACCCTTTGCTCCCCAGATGAATATCTGTGGTCAGAAGAAGAGATTCTTACCATCACTTTGTATTAAAATCAGGGTGTCTGCACATTCCCAAAGTGCTGTGAGTGATTAGGAATGGGGGTCTATGACCATGAACAAGAAAAGGAATCAAAGTGGATGGGAGAAAAGGAAGTGAGATTTTTAGTAGTAAAGCTTTGAGAAAGATAAACTTTGTAGAGGTTTAACACATATATGTGTTAGAATTCAAATTTTCATCGTTTGTGGAAGAAAACAGCTGGAGCTTATTTAAGAGGAATTGAGGTAATGGAGCAAATGTTTGGTATATTCTATTATTTTCTAGAGGAAAGATTTTACAGGTAGAGTGGAAGTTGTAAAACTCCATGGGTCGGAGAAGGGTGGGATTCTATGTTTAGGTGAGGGGTCTCCATCAGTATGGCTATGCCCAGGGGTACTTAGATTATCCAAAGTGCTGTGTCACCAAGGTTGCAGTTAGTCCAGTTGGGAGTTGGTTGAAGAAGCACAAATACCAGCCCGCTGTCAAGGATCACAGAGTCTGTGGTTCTCAAACCTGAGGCACCTTAGAATTTCTCAAGGAGATATTTTTTTCTTTTCTTTTTAAAAATTAAAAAAAAAGAAACATAATATATTCCTTTAAAGTACAAAAACATAAGTGTATATCCCATGAATATTTTAAAAGTGATCTCACCCATACGTCACCTAGAACAAAATGTTGACGACCACCACCAGCACCCCCCTACAAGTCTCCCTGCGCCCTTTACTAGTCAGTATCTGCTGGTCCCACAAAGGAAATCGACATCAAACTTGCCTCACCGTAGAGTCGTTTTGCCTGTGTCTGAGCTTTATTTCAATGGGATTATACAGTATATAATCTTTTGTGCCTGGATTCTTCTACCAACATGATGTCTATGACATTCATTCACATTGTTACATATGGGAGCAGTTTGCTCTTTTTCACAGGTGTATAATATGACTTTGATAACAGGTGCATACAAATTCAGCTCTTGTGTCTTCTTGTTGAATGATTATATATCTTGCTGAATTTAAAATCTTCTCATGTGTCTCCTTCATTCCTAGTAATATTTCTTGCCTTAAATTTTTTGACTGATCTTAGTAAAGCAATGCCAACTTTTTTTATTAGTGTTTGCATGACATGTCTTTTTCTATCCTTTTCCTTTCAACATTTCTGTGTTCTTATTATATATATATAAAATCTTATAGGAATATAATATATATTCTACTAATATATGTGTATATGAATATATAGAGAGACTATAGGAATATATAGTGTATATTTTAGTTTTTATTTGGATGATATACTCTAGCTACATTTAATGTATTTACTAATATATCTGGATTTAAATATACCCTCTTACAATTACTTTTCTATTTGCCCTAATTCCTACTCCTTTTTACTCCTTGCCTTCTTTTGTATCAATCTAGTACTTTTAAATTCCATTTCTATTTTTGTTAGCTTTTTAGTTACATGTCCTTTTATTCTTCTCTCAGGAACCACCTATAATGGATCCTTAATAGAGTCTACCTTAAATTAGCACCTGTACAACTTCTCAGATAATGCAAGGGCTTCATAACACTTTTTCTATTTATATCCTTTCCTGCTTTTGTGCAGTTGTTGCCATTTCCTTTAATTCAACATGTATCTGAACCCTTATAAGATATTACTATTATTATTAAAAAGAGCATATTCATTTAATTTACCCACATTTCTCCATTTTTAGCGCTATTGGTTCCTTCTCACCTTTGCTTGCTTCCATTTGGGATTCTTTCTCTCCCGCTTGATAAATTCTCTTTAGTATATATTTTTTGGTAGAGTCCTTGCTGGAAAAAATTCTCTCTGTTTTCTGTGTCAAAAAATCCTTATTTTACCTCATTGCTGAAAGACATTTTTGGTATGTACAGAGTTCTGAGTTGGGGTGTATTTTCTTTCCACACTGTAAACATGCCATTCTCTCTTCTGGTGGCTTCCATTGTTTCCATGAAAAATTCAGGTGTCACTCTTGCCACTTTTAGAAGGTCATGTGTCTTTTTTCTTTGGCAGCTTCTAAGGTTTTCTTTTTGTTATTATGAGGTGTTGAGGTGTGCTTTTCTTTGTATTTATCTTGTTTGAGTTTAAGAGATTCTTGAATCTATGGCTTTATATTTTTTATAAATTTCAGATAATCTTTGGCCAATTTTTCTTCACATATTTCTTCTGCTCCATACTTTCTTCACTTCTTCTTAGATCCCAATCACACCATTTAGACATTTTCACTATACTCCATTGAGCCTTATCTTTTTTCATTTTCCACCCTTATTATTTGTAGTTACTTCAATCTAGATATTTTCTACTGATTACCTTCCAGCTGCTTCGTCCTCTCTGGTTTGCCTAATCTGCTGTTATACTCATCTATTTAATTCTTAATTTTAGTAGTATTGCATTATTTTTGGTTCTAGACTTTCCATTTAATTCTCTTCTATATATTTTTGTTCACTGGAGGAATGATCCAACTTTTCATCTTTTTCTTAAACACATTAATTGCATGTATTTTGAAATCCATGTCTGATAATGTCCATATTGTGATGATCTTTTCCACTATATGTTTTTGTTTTTCCCATTTTTCTCTTGCCTTTTAGTCACTTGGACCAGTTTCCTGGCATGTCTATTCATTTGAATACTAAACATTACCCATGAAAAATAGTCTGAAGAAAATGGGGCTCTAGAAGATTTTATCTTCTTCCAGGGTGAATTTAATACTCTTTCAACAGGCAGATAGAATCGAGGCAGGTCACCTTAATGTAAGCAGCAATTGCTGTAAGTTTAGGCTTCTTGAGGCACACATAATTTTTGTTTGTCTTTACTTCTAGGGAGTAGTTCTTTTTGGGGGGGGATTTCAACTAAAACCCTCAGACATTTATAATGGCCTCACCTCCCTGGCAGGTATACTTCCTGTACCATGAGACTGCCTGAATTTCTGTTTAGCTTTTTAATTTCTCAGCAGGTGCTTTTTCCTTGGTTTCTTGGCTTCTAGCACTGTCCACTCCTCTCAGCACATGCACCACTTAAGAACTGACAAATGCCTTAAGAGGAAATGGTGTACAGTTAGGACTCTCACTTACTCCTTCGAAATCTCATTCCTTCCTTTGGCAAAGTCTAACCTAGGAAGATGGTTGGATTGTGTCTCCTGCAATTCATATGTTGAAGCTCTAACTACTGTTACCTCAGAATGTGATAATTAAGGTTAAGTAAGATCATTAGTCTGGGGCTCTAATCTCATAGGATTGATGTTTTTTTTCCTTTTAAAAAAAAATTATTTATTTATTTTTTGGCTGCGTTGGGTTTTTGTTACTGCACGCAGACTTTCTCTAGTTGTGGCGAGCAGGGACTACTCTCATTGTGGTGCACTGGCTGCGCATTGTGGTGGCTTCTCTTGTTGCAGAGCACAGGCTCTAGGTGAACGGGCTTCAGTAGTTGCAGCACAAAGGCTCAGTAGTCGTGCAGCATGGGCTTAGTTGCTCAGCGGCATGTGGGATCTTCCTGGAGCAGGTATCAAACCCGTGTCTCCTGCATTGGCAGGCAGATTGTTAACCACTGTGCCACCTAGGAAGTCCCAGGATTGATGTTCTTAGAAGAAGAGGAAGAGATGCCAGAGACATGCACACACACAGAAGAAAAGCCACATGAGAACAGAAAGACCGTGATTATCTGAAAGACAAGGTGTAAGGCCCCAGCAGAAACCAAACCTACTGACACCTACCTTGTTTTTGGACTTCCAACCTCCAGAACTGTGGGAAAATACATTTCTGGTTTCTTAAGCTGCCAAGTCTGTCCTATTTTCTATGAAAGCTCTAGTAAACTAATATAGAAAGAATGCTTGGAAATGTAGTTTCCACCTTTAGAAGAGTGTTCATGGTGCTGAGTTGGCAATAGATAATAAACAGTTTCTTAGAATTCTCCAAAATTTACCAAAAAAGATATGTGTGTGCTTGTATGTGTGTGTCTAAGAAAGGCACTGTGATGGTGAATTTATGAATCTGACAAACATTTTGTAGTTGAGTATTGATGCTCAAATCATACTGCCTTGGTTACTGGGAGCCTCTTCAAACTGACTTCTAAGTTCTTTTGGTAAGATCCAAGTTGTTTCTAAAAGCTTCCTTGCTTTTTGGAATGACAAGACATTTCAGGATTATGCTGTACATTTCCTGCTTTAGATCTAGAGTCAATTATTTCTCTAAGGAGCTCTGATTTCTTTTAGTGGGAAATGGTTATGAGAGAACACAGGCCAGGCAGTAGGGCTGCTCATTGCTATTGTGTTGGTAACTGTTTCTATGCCTTTTCGGTGGACATGGCTAGAAAATAACAGACCATGAGTTCATATCACTGATTCTGATTTACATCTAAGACTTCAGGGTCTTTACATACTTTATTGATTTTAAATATGTATCTCTTTTCTGCAACATTAACAATTCTAGTTCTCAATGTAGTTGATTCTGTTGAAGCCATTGGTGCCCTGCCCAGATCCTATTTACTTGGCTGGTGTATATACCTCTCCATGGGGTGAGTATTAGCAACTAATAGTGCACACCTATGGCTCTTCTCTGGGAAAGTGTCTTGATGAATGGGAGCCATGCCTCTTGGGGGGTCAGAATATTCTTCTCTGAGAGGCAGCCTGTAATCAATAGCTGACTAATACCATGTCTCAAAAGGCCATCTCCCTGGACACAAGAGCTAATGTGGTGTTATTGAGGGCATAAATATTATATTTCTCATATCTTCATAGTAAACTGTAGTCTTTAATGTTAAAATTATGCCTGTTTCTCCTACGTATCTTGTTATTTCTTCTGTTTCTATTTACTTTCTATCTTTTAATTGCATTGGTTAATGCCTACCTAAAAGCTTTCCCTTGGTTCGCTCATTTTCTAACTTAATTTAGGTCCCTATTTGAGGTCAGTTTCTCCGGGAAGCTTGAAGCTATACCAGCACCAACACCTCCAATCTCCTCTCCTGCTTTATATCTTTCTTCAAAGCACTTGTCTTTTTTTTTACCTGAATTTATACTAATGTGTATCTGTTTACCTTTTTCTCGTCTCTCTCCTTCCTGGAATGTAAGCTGCGTGAAGGCAGGGGTTTCTTTTTCTTCTCACTTCATTTCCAGTGCCTAGAACCGATCGTTTATGATGCAAAGTAAGCTCTCATAAGTATTTGTTCAATGCATTAAAGGTATATAATTGCCTAAAACATAAGATGTGACTGTCCTTTCACAAAAGATTTCCTCAGGGTAGACCAGCTGTATGAGAAGGCAGTATGAGGGCACCTAGAATCTAAGATAGAATGAACTATATAATTCAAATATTTGGTGGGCATCAGGGAAAGAGTGTCTGAGGCATCTGTTTACATGATGAGAATATTTCTGCCTCTGAAACCGAGCAGGTCTTTGGGTCTTTGTACCCTCTCCTCTTAACAGGACTCGGTTGGGCAGGTGGCAGTACCAACAGTCCTCCAAAACTAACCAACTACATTTCTGGTGGACACCTTTTCTTTTAAATTAATTAATTAATTAATTTATTGGCCATGTAGGGTCTTTGTTGCTACATGCACGCTTTCTCTAGCTGCAGTGGCGGGGCTAGGGCTACTCCTCATTGTGGTGCGCGGGCTTCTCATTGCAGTGGCTTCTCTTGTTGTGGAGCACGGGCTCTAGGCGGGCGGGCTTCAGTAGTTGTGGCTCATGGGTTCTAAAGTGCAGGCTCAGAAGTTGTGGTGCATGAGCTTAGTTGCTTCGTGGCCTTTGGGATCTTCTTGGACCAGGGCTCAAACCTGTGTCCCCTGCATTGGCAGGTGGATTCTTAACCACTGTGCTACCAGGGAAGTTCACTGATGGACACCTTTGTTAGACCTAAATGTCTCCAAATCTTTGGGCTTCTGTAGTTACCCTTACATTTAATAACGCAATAGAGTGGCTTGAACCATCCTGAAGCAAAATGTGGTAGCACTTTGGAGACACTCAAGTGTATGTTTGTGTTTAGTGATATATCTGTCATACATTGCTGTGAATTCTTGCCAGCACTCCATGCATGCTAGTCAAAGATTCTGTTACCAACACTCTGTATCTTGCTTAACTACAAGGAAGACACCTCTTTATCTTCTCAAAGCATATCCATAATATAATTTTTGATTGTTTTAGACTTTTCTGAAGATTGGGGGATGATGGGGTTAATATTAGGGGTTATAATTACAATAAAGTTTCCACTGAGAATTAGCTATTACTGTTCTGATTATTCATTGGCACACTGTTCCCTTCCCCCAGCCAGACCTGGCTCTGCACTGAGGCTCTGCTTCCATTTGGGAAATACCCCAGAGGGAAATCCAGGATGGATATGGTGGTGCTAACCTCCCTACTTCCTTACTGGAGCAATCATGTCCTCTGTGGGCTGCTATCCAATGGCATACTTTATCCAGTTTCACAGTTGTTTGCTGTAATACCAGCAACTCTGTCACCAGCAGAATTGAAATCTGTATCATGTACATTTTTAAATGTGGCATTCTTTTTTTTTTAATTGAAGTACAGTTGATTTACAATATTGTGTTAAGTTTCAGGTGTACAGTAAAGTGATTCAGTTATAATATATATGTATATATCTCTATTTTTTTTGATTCTTTCCCATTACAGTTTATTACAAGATATTGAATATATTTCCCTGTACTACACAGTAAGTCTTTGTTGTTTATCTATTTTATATATGGTAGTATCTGTTAATCCCATACTCCCAATTTATCCCTCCTCGCCCTCCCCTTTGGTAACCATAAGTTAAAAAATAGTACAAATGAACTCATTCACAAAACAGAAACAGACTCACAGGTATAAATGCAGTAGTCTTCCAAAGAGTGTAATTCTACTTTTTATTTCTTATTGGATGAAATGATTCCTTAGGCTTTTTTTTTCACTTTTTTTTTCATTTTTATACTTTATAGTTTTAGTATTTTGCCATCAAAAATATAGCTGATACATTTAAAACTTTTCAAAATATATTGAGGTTCATTTTTGGTTTAATAGAAAATCAGTTTTAAGATAATTATTTCATATTTCATGAAATATTTGTATATCTTATAAAATTCAACATTAATTTATTCAACCATTCCAATCATGTTATTCAGAATTTCTATGTTCTTACTTGATTTTGGTCTACTTTATCTTTCAAAGACAAATAACATTGTGTTAAAGTTTCTCACCATTATTGCATTATTGTGCTTTTATAAATTTATTTTCTTTTTTATGTCACAGTTTTTGCTTTATATATTTTTATTTCCATATATTTTATTCATCCAATATGAATTGCTTTATTAAAATGGGAACTTAGCAAATGTTGCTGTCATGTTTTAAAATGAGGAAACTGAACTATAAGGAAATAATTCCAGTTTGCATGATGACATCCTTCATCAAATGGCATTAATCATTCACGCTAATATAATATTATCCTGAGCTCATAAGGAAATCACATAACTAAACTTTACTAAAGAATACAGATCAATATAATTCATTTTAACACAATTTATTAGGTGCCTACTATGTGCCTGATTTTTCTTTCCTGAATGAATGATACTTCAGGTCACAAGAAATATTCGACTAAATATGTCAAGTAAAGTTTACCAAAAATGCTTCAATATCTTAAGCATGCTTTTCTATATAAAGGTAGAGGTTGTATTTTTCTAGCTTTCCATATACCTACAGTAAATCATTCATGAAAGCGGACTCATCAGCACTTTCACACTCAAAACAGCAAAGCTTCCCCACCTGTCCACTGTTCACCAACAATAAATATAATTGCCAGGCATGGGCAGGACTGTAAGCTACCAATACAATAGCCATACTCCTAATTTTCCTTACTAATAGAATGTCAATACTATTGGGGGTGCCAAGTAGATCCAGATGGAAATTGCTTCCTGGTTTCCCTTGTGTTGCTGTATAGATTTAGATGGTTTGGTTGGATGTTTCAATTATTGGTTGAATAAAAGTTCATGCCTTGCACACCTAATTTTATATTTTGTCCTTAATTATTCATTTTATTAGTATAAAATGATCTTCCTCATTCAATTTTAATAATTTTTGCTTCGATTTCCAGATTTGTTGAACTTAATTTTGCCATTTTGCCTTTATTGTTTATTTTTGCCAGATAAATCATTGCCCATCCTTTTCTTTTTAAACTTCAAGTTATTTTATTTTGGACCTATTACTTTAGGCAATATATAGTTCAATCTTATTTTTAAGAACAATCTGAGTGCCTTTGTCTTTGATAGATATGCTCAGCCATTTCAGGTCCTGTCGTAACCAGTATGTTTGGGCTGACATTGTCTTATGCTCTGAGTTCTCCTTTAATGCCCATATGGTGCTGCATAGCCTATTTTTGTTATTGATGTTTATTATTTATTTTAAATAACTAATGGGGTTTATTTGCTTTTATTTTTCTGCAGTAATTGGAAAGGTATATATGTACTTAAAAGTTCTACTAGTAGTTATCTTTAAATTACATACGTACACATACACACACAGACACACACACACACACAAACAAAACACCTTGTATAGTAGACAACAGTGGAAGTGGTGAGATGCTATTCTGTTTATAGCACTTTTTTTTCCCTAAGTATCTTTTCCTCTTATAGTTACCCAGTGCAGAAGTTCCCAACTGGGGCAATTTTGCCCCCTGGAAGATAGTTGCCAATGTTTGGAGACATTTACGGCTGTCAAAACCTGGGGATGCTAATGGCATCTAGTGAGGGGAGGTCAAGGATGCCGCTAAACATCGTACAATGCACAGGGTAGTCCCCCACAACAAAGAGTTATCCAGCACCAAGTGTCAACAGTGCAGAGGCTGAGAAACTCTGATCTAAGTAAACCTTTTTATCTTGCATATGAGGAGTTTAAGACTCACAGATGTGAAGTGTCCTGTTCAAATTCAGTTAGCTACTTAGTGCCAGAATGAAGGCAATAACCTGACTATAGCCTTTTCCACTGCAGCATCCTACCTCCTCAGCAGATGTTCATTTAAAACAAGCCACTTCCTATATACGTCAGATAACTTCTCACAGGGCACTCTTTTTCACTGAAAGATGGCAGCAATATCTTCTTTGCTAGTAAATGAGAGACAATATCTCCATACCTGCTTATTCAGCTTTTCAGCTAAATAAGATCAGCTAAAATGTGGGGTAGTACAATGAAGTTTCAGTAAATTAGAACAGTCATGTGCGTACCAAGCACTTTTGTTTTTCTGCATGATATTACATGTGAAATACACAGAATTTGAGAGGAGAAAGTTGGCTTAGAGGTCATCTCATTCCACCTCTCATCCATCACGGTCATCTAGACTGTCTCTGCTTGGACAGATTCAGGGAGGGAATGCTTAAGATACTCAGATGTAATGGTGATTACTGGAAATGCAAGGTATAATAGAAATTGCAACTGTGATTATGGTGACCATAAGGTAACAATTGAATTTATGTTCATAAATCAATCAGGGAAGAGTTTGTCAAACAGAACAATGTGAGTATTGTTGAGAAAGTGATCCCAAGAGAGTAAGGAGGAGGGTATGAGGTTAGGAAGTGCTTTGATATGACAGGTGATACAATCAACTTTCCAGGTTCTCAAAGGAGTCTCTGCTTCCAAAGACAAAGGAGCCAACCACTATGAGGACCTAAGTTTCTGGATCAGAATTATTATTCCTGCAGGGAAAATTGTGGGGAGAATTTCAAGATTTAAGTCACGATGGCCTAGTTAACTGCTTAATTAATTAATGGCTGGAAGAGGGAGAAGAAAAATCCAAAATGTTTCTTGGAAGAAGTCAAGCTGATAAGATCTCTGGGATATTGCCTGACTTCTATGTGGCAAAGGAAGAGGAGGAGAAAATTTTCTTTACTTGGATCAACATTTTGGATGTGGACAGAGATAAGGAAATCACCAAAATTAAAATCAAGGTCTGCATTTTGGCTTTGAAAACCGTACTATTAATTTCTAAAAGTGGCTTTTGTTCTATAATCAAATTTTTATTTTACTCCCACCTCCAACCTGACCTCCTCCCTTCAGTCTTCCCCAACTCAGTTGATGGTATGACCATTACCCAGATGCTTAAGCTTTAGATCTGGAGGTGAATCTTGATTCCTTGCTCTTCCTCATCCTCTCACAACCAGTCTAATACCATATTGTACAGATTCTATATCCTAAAGTCATCTCAACTATAGACCCTTGAAACATTTTCACTGCTATGATCCAGGTACAGGCCACCAAATTCTCCTATTTGGAAAAGTGCCATCATTTTTCTGGTTACCCAACTCTTGACCCCATCTAATCTATTCTCCATACAGCATCAAGAGGTTATTGTTTGTTTATTTGAAAAAAAAATCACAGACCCACCCTGAATATGGCCAAATATTTCATTAAGAAATAGCTTCAATAATAATAATAATAATAATAATAATAATAATAATAATAATAATAATAAATAATGCCTTTAACTTATGTACCATTATCAGTTTGTCCTAAAACAACACTATGATGTAGTTTTTATCAACCCCCAATTTATGAATAAGGATATTGATGTTCAACAATGCTAAGTAACTTGTCCAAGATCACAAAATTAGGGAGTGCCTGAACTGTGATTCATCTCTGATTTCAAGATTATATTGGCTCTTTTTGCTTCCTGTGTTTGGGAACTGGCATGTCCTCTCCCCTTCCCTGCAAGGAAATTAAAAAAAATATATTTTTCATAGCTGACTCTTCCCACAGGCAGAGGGAGAATTCTACTTCTTATATTTTAATACTTTGAATATAAACTCTATGCAGTGGTTCTGCATTATTATTTAAGTAAATAACAGAAGGAACAAGAGAAATAATCATGGCATTTCTGAGGCAAATCTTCTATGATTCGTTTCTCACAATGAAACATAATTCTAATTTTCTTAAACAAGTGGGGTTTAACAAAGAATATGAGCCTCATAATAAAAAGGTGAATTGTAAAATACTTTCACTTGTTTTTCACGTAAATTTGGGATTTTTACTATCAAGAAAATTTAGTTTCCAATGGTATTTTGCATTTCACACTCAGTTAAATTCAGTACAATGTATTCAATATGTAGATGGGGAGGGCAGGCTGTGGAGAAAAGGAAGCTGATGTTCAATGATAGACCAGATTTGGACCAAAGACGGTGTTTACCACCTACTAAAGGCATAAAAGTATAGAACTTACCTACTCTCTGTAAATCTCAATTAAACTCATCTGAAGAATGGAGGCTAATTCCTACCTCTAAAGGTTATTGTGATGATTAACTGAGACTACGTGCACGAAAGGACTTACCATTGTGCCCAAGCCATGGAAGATTTCAAAAGAACTGGATTTATCTGAAGTGTAAGAGATGTACAAGCAATGCAGGGTTATCAAGACTGGAGGAGGTCATAGTAAATGAGTGACATAGGAAAGATTTTATGGAGCAGGTTACATTTAAGTTGGCATTTAAAGAAAGGATAGAACAAATATCGTATATTAACATATATGCGGAATATAGAAAAATGGTACAGACCAATTGGTTTGCAAGGTAGAAATAGAGACACAGATATATAGAACAAACATATGGACACCAAGGGGGGAAAGCGGGGGGTTGGGGGGTTAGGGTGGAATGAATTGGGAAATTGAGATTGCCATATATATATTACTAACAAGAAAAAAAAATCAAACTGTACATTTTAAATATATGCAATTCATTGTATGTCAAAAAAAATACAGGATAGAATTTCCACAGGTGGAGATTAGTGATAAAAAAAATTCAGTAGAGTAAATGGAATAAATAAAGGCAGACAAGTATAGCTGTGATTCAGGAATCATTAGTGGTGAAGACTGGCTTGGAATAAAAGGTTAACAGGGGAGACATAAGAAATAAATATGATGATTAGATTGATATGTTCCATTTCAATCAAATCTAAAAACACTATCCACTGTAAGATGCACTGTTATTTCATGCTTCATTGAGAAAGAAAAAAACACAACCATCTAAGCAGTGATGCAAAATATTTATTTTGTTGAACAAGCTTTTTTAGAATTAGTTATACATTATTCTTATGCACAAGAAGGAAAGAAAAAGGAAACAGAAAAATATGTTGGTTCAAGAATGCCACTTTCCTGGTGATGAAATGGTTAAGAATCTGCCTGCCAATGTAGGGGACACAGGTTTGATCACCAGTCCGGGAAGATCCCACATGCCGCGTAGCAACTAAGCCTGTATGTCACAACTACTGAAGCCCGCCCGCCTAGAGCTTGTGCTCCACAATAAGAGAAGCCACCACAATGAGAAACCCATGCACCACAACAAAGAGTAGCCCCCGCTCGTGGCAACTAGAGAAAGCCACACACAACCAATAAAAATAAATAACTAAAATTAAAAATAAATAAATAAATAAAGGAATGCCTAAAGCATCTTCACTTTCAGCATCCTGAGTCACTTGTGCATTCAGAACCATATTGTCCTCTGCAGCACCAAGAGCTCTGAGTATGTGATGTTTCTTTTTTTTTATTTTTTTTAATAAATTTATTTATTTATTTATTTATTTAATTGGCTGTGTTGGGTCTACATTGCTGCACACGGGCTTTCTATAGTTGCGGTGAGTGGGGGCTACTCTTTGTTGTGGTGCATGGGCTTCTCATTGCTGTGGCCTCTCTTGTTGTGGAGCACGGGCTCTAGGCGCATGGGCTTCAGTAGTTGCAGCACATGGGCTCAATAGTCGTGGCTCACGGCTCTAGAGTGCAGGCTCAATAGTTGTGGCACACGGGCTTAGTTGCTCCGCTGCATGTGGTATCTTCCTGGGGCAGGGATTGAACCCATGTCCCCTGCTTTGGCAGGCAGATTCTTACCCACCGTGCCACCTAGGAAGTCCAGATGTGATGTTTCTTAAAGGCTTGCTCTGCAGTTGTCTTGGGTTTCCTCCAAGCTGCTGACACCCATTCTGCAAATTCTGCTGTGTGTTCTTAGGCAGTGGCAACCCTATCACTCCCACCAGGATTTTAAGGCACAAACTGATTTCAGAGATGTTAAAATGTGAGAGGGAAGGCGGGAAATATGCTTTTTAGAAAAGCTTTGGAAGTTAGTGGCTGTGAAAGTTCTTGAAAATACATTATGCTTAGACTTTAATCTATGGCCAATCGAGAAGCACAAAATGCTTTTGAATCAAATGGGTGTTTGGGGTGATTCATTCTGGCAGCAGGATATGGAGCGAGGGAAGCATGGGGAGCTCTGAGGTCTGTGGGCTGCTGAGAGAGGAAGATGGTCTCAACCAGGGGAACAGCTGAAACAATGGGAAGAAAACAAGAAACTTTCTATGGAAAGGCCACTCTCAAGCAAGTTCATAATATTTCCCTGTGTTATTTATACGTAAAATCAAATCTTCTAATTTAAATTTTGTTTTTCAGCCATCATATGTCTGGGCCTAAAAAAAGAATGAGAAGATTTATAAAAGAAATCTGGGAAACTTCAGTTATCCAGACTGACAACAAATTGTTTCCATTTTTTAAATCTTTAGTACATTGCTAGGCCCTCAGCTGGGTATGGAATAGGCAAAGATGGGTATGACTCAACCCCTGCCCCTGAGGAATCTTGCAGGGAATACAGAGAAACCAAGAGTCGAAGTACACAATGCAGGGGAGGAGGAGAGGGCACAGAGGCGGGAGAGGGCATCCAATGCCTCAAGAGCCTGCGGGGGCATAAAGGGAGCAGCAGAACAGCTTTCGATCAAGATACATAAAAGCAGAAGCAGAAGCGGGGGCAGAACATGGTGGACTTTCCTGTCCAGAATTAACATCATTTTCAGTGGGTAGCTATGTTCCTCAGTTCCTGCAGGGCAGGGTGTGTTCCGTGGTCCATCAGACCCCATGGAGACAAGTGTGACCAGCACGTGATTTGTATATCCTGTCTCCTTATAAGGACTCGGGGAGTGTCAGGAACTCCATGTGGCCCTGACAGTGGTTCTTCCCCTCTCCTAAGTGTGAACCAAGTTAGGGACAGAGCATCTCCCCTCACCAGCACACCTGCTGCTCTGGGAATGTGCATTCCCTATGGAGGAAGGGCATTCAGGCTGTTCTTTTTTTCAATCCCATGTGTTGCAGCCTTGTGAGAAAAAATTTTTTCTCTTGCGATTTTTACTCTGAGTTAGAGAGGAAGTAGATAGAAGTTTCTCTTCGATCAATATGGGTGCCTTGTACCCAGAAGAGTTTCCAGGGAGGGAATGTGGCGATGAATGTGACTCCGCTATGCCGATTCATTATGCCAGTGATTGGTGTGTTCTCTGCAGGATTTGTCTCCGTGAAGGAAATCCCAGGTTGGACATAAAAATGCTGCTTGAGGCTAATGTCCTGTCAATTACTGAGAATAGCTCTGCAAATATATACGTTTAATGCCAAAAGAGACAGAATGAACATTGAGAATAAAATCTGCTGAAATTCAGCACCCTGCTGATGCCTGGATATTGGTGAAGGAAATAAACCTCTTTGGTGGAGTTATTATCATATGTTTATGATGTTTTAAATTTAATCTTCTATATTTAAGGCTGAAGAGACTTTCTAGCTGGGAGGAGTCCAACTGTGGTAATAAACAAATGGTAAAATGCAAAATAGCTCAATGCAAATGAAGAGAGAAGTCTATTTCTTACTCACACAAAGTTCAAAATGAGTGTTTATAATTGACAAGCAGCAATCAGCAACCCAGGCTCGCTCTTGCTGTTTCAAAATTCACCATGCTCACTTATAAGAATCCAGCAAGCAGACAAAGGCATCAAGGATGATGCATGGGTGGTTTCAGGGGAAAGGCTTGAAGGGAGCCCATGTCACTTCTGCTCACATTTTATAGGCTAGAACTCAATCACCTGTACACACTTGGGAGCAAGAGTTTAGGAGATGTAGGTTAGTTTTGTGTTTAAGAAGAGGAAATAGATTATAGGTTAGTGAACAGTTAACCAGTCTCTGTTATAGTCTACCTTCTGTTCACCAAACACACTGTCTGTCCTGCTTTTCTTCCTGAACAGAAAATACACTCAAATTCCTCATCAAGGAAGGAAACTAAAGTTTCACAGTCACCACACCCGATTTTGATCTCTGCATGATGTACAGTCCTTTCCATTAGTTCCCAGTGAAAGATGACTGTGAATGAATCATTTGAGCCTAACAAACTCCATCGGCCACGGTGGAATATGAAAAGAACAGGAGCAAAACTCTCATTCAGGAAAAGAAGACACTTGTCTTCTGCTGGTCCGCAGTCATGATGGAACCCTGCTGGGCAGGCACTGTGAAGGCCACCTAACTTGGAGGTTTCTCAATTAAGCCCTGATTCTGTTGTATGGGAGGAACGCCACCGTACCTGGTTCCACCCTCAGGGAAATTCTTCCTTACAGTTTTCCTTTCACTTTTGAAGTGGGCATTGGAGAGTATGCTTTCCTTGGGGAAAGTAGGACTTTTCATAGCCCATTTTCTGCTTATGTTGATTTCCTATGAACAATTTTAAAGCTTAAAGTGTCAAAGATGTTTTCATGCCCAAGGTCATGGTTTCTTTGACAACACAAGTCCCTCAAAAACTGTGTAGGCTTCTGATCTGTTTGCTTCAATAAAATGTACCAGCAACAATACCCAAAGCTTTTCCTGATTTTTAGTCAGCTTTGTTTCTTTATCTCTCTCCATTTCTCCTTTCTGTCTTCCCCTTCCCCACCCCTCTTTCTATAAAGTTAATGGTAGCATATTGACACTGTCTAAAACAATACACTTTTGGGGAAATGTAACACCCTTAACCTGATCTTTGCTGTAGAACTGGGTCACTCTGTGCTGTCACCTCTGGACACATTACTGGACAGCTAGACTCTCAACATCCCTACTACTGTAAATAACTTCTCACCTCATTTAGTGTCTCAGTTGGGAGCACTGCTTGGGTTGGTTAAGTGCTTTTCTAGCTGAAGAGGGAGCAACTGGTCTCATTGACTTGCTATGTATTGAGAGGTAAACCTCTGTCTTACCATGACTCAGTCTCTTTATCAGCCCAAGAACCATATGTATCCTTCGCATTTTCAGAAAGAAAGCTGTCATCTAATTATTCTCCTAAGGGAAAAATACACTCACCAGTTCCCCAAAAGGAGACACCTCATGTTACATCAAGCATTGCATCCTGTTCCAAGTCTACGATCTCCAGGTTATACGCACTTCTCCTCTATTTTCTTTCCCAGTCAGTCTGATATTCTACAACTAATAAACCAAACCGTAAAACTCACCATCAAGAACCCATAGTGGGAGGAAAAAATAAAACAAAGTGGAATTTAGGTAAAACATATGAATATGTATACTTGAGAGAATATGGAAGGGCATTCTGGTAGACGCTATGCTTTTAAGCAAGGGGTTATAAGGCTGTAGCTTACTGGTATTTGTCTTTTCTTGTTTTCTACCCAGTTTATTTTCCCTTTGCTTTCAAACCATACATTCACTGGTTGGTGCTCTTGACCCAGGGGAACTGACCCAAACCTTCATTCTTGAGAGATCTGAGCCCCTGGTAGTCCTTCCTGTATAGCACTGCAGTAGTTTTCTATTAACTTTTGCTATTAGTCTTGGTAATACGAGGACATACTCTGGTTTTCATATTCCATATTCCTCTCCAGCTAGAGTGTGCAAAAGCATCTCTATATCTCCTTGATAATTATGTTCATTATGATAATTATTAATAACATTCAACACTGTGACCCCTTTTTATGTCTGTTTACTTAGTGACATGAAAAACCCCAAATGGCCATCATCTAATTTGATGGAATCACTGTTGAGTCTCCTGATAGAAACATTACTCCTTTATGCTTTTATGTACGTAACAGACCAATGTACTCATTGACTTGTGAGTTGGTGGCATGATAAACTTCCCCATAAATAAATTGTGGCACACATCTGCAGAAAACTAACCTTGAGGCAAAATGTACTACTGTCCCTGTCAGGTAAAACCATGCTGCTTCTGGTTATTTCTCTTTAGTGGGAAGCAGTAGAAACATGTGTCAGTTTAATAATTGTATACCAAGTATTGGAGCTATAGCCCTTGTGCCAGTTCTCAGTTGTAACTGATCCATTTCACATGATCGACATTATAACAACCTTTACTTTCATAGACTGATATTACTTCTATATGTTTAGCTTTAGACAACTGGAGATATGAGGGGAATTACCATCCCTGCAAGTTCTGAGACTGAAAGTCGAACCAAACTCTAAATCACACAGTGATGTAGTATTTTTTTTTTTTTTTTGATCTATTCCTTTGACATGAAGGACAAATTTCAGGGCTACTACCTTGTTCTTCTTACCACAATAGCTTCAATAACAGATCTGGGAATCAATGTAGGAATTCTGTTTGTTGCTGAAGGTTTTATTTCCACCTCTGCACTACAGAACAGGGAATATACCACAAATGAGATCTGCATCTCACCCTGTCTACCAGGAGATGGTCCAGTCATAATTACTTATTACTTGATTTTACTAATCTCCTTAAAATTTCTTTGAAGAAGGCTAAAAGGTATATTTCTAGGTTTTTGCTGTTGTTTTTTTAAAATATGATTGTGACTGTAGTATTCTTTCTCAAAGGTAAACAATCTGTTCTATTTAAGGAGCTCTCCAGGTCTGGGAATGGATGAGTGGCCATTATCATCACTTGTGTGGATTACAAACAGCTTCAACCTGATTTTATTTTATTTTATTTATTTTTTTTCAACCTGATTTTAAAAATTGATTTTCTTCCTCCTTAGATAAGCACCCTCAGATAAGATTTCAATAAATATTTTTGTTCTTGCCTATAAAAATTAGCAGTTATTAATCATTTTAGCAGTTTATTATGGACATTTTCAAATATAGAGAAACAATGAAAGAATTTTATAGTGTGCACATGTGTAACTACTACCTAGCTTCTACATTTATCACATGTATTTTATCACATTTATTTCTTCTACTTCTACCTTTCTTTAATGCATTTTTCTTTCACCCATTTCAAAGTATGTTGTAGATTTGATATACTTCCCCTAAATAGTTCAGCATGCATATGAGTTTGCAAAATACATGCAAATATTTAATTCAACCCACCATTTAGATGTAGAACATAAGTTCTCCATATGCGGATTTTTTTTTTTTTTGAGTTTAATTTTGTAATGCTCTCCAGCATGGTGAGTTATTACTTTCCTTATGACCTGGGGACAGTGAAAGGTGGGTGTGGATTGGGGTATGAGGAGAATTGATTTCTTCTTATTTAGTAACTTACTCAGGCGAGGGAAACACCATCAGTAAAGCAGAGGGGCTGGTGCAGCAGGCAAAGGAGGGTCAGATTTTATGTATAAAGTGAGATTCTTGTAGATAGGGTATCTTTGGCCTGCCATTTTATTTCTCTGTTTTTTCTTTTTCCTGTCTTACTGTGAATTGCTTAAACCTTTTCTTGGAATTCTATTTTAATTTATCTTTACTGAATTTTAGTACAGCTCTTTGTATAAAATTTTAAGCAATTTTTCTAGATATTATGTTAATCATACATAATTTACCAGCATGCTACTAGTTCATGTAAACTGCAGAAGCGGCTCACTTTAAGTTCCTTTACACTTTCCCATTTATTGGTTATCTGTTTTAAATATAGCAATGTGTGTATGTCAATCCCAAAATCCTTTTCCCATTTATAATATAATGTCTTACATATTTCTCCTGCATACATTGATAATCACATCAAACAATGTTACAATTTTTGCTTCAAACATTGCACACAATTTAGAAAACTCAAGAGGAGAAGGAAAGTATATGGTACTTAACCATATTTACTCTTTTCATTGTTCTTTATTCTTTCCTGATGTTCCTATCTTCCTTGTTTTACCATTTCCTTCCTGTTTCAAGAACTTCCTTTAACCAGTTTTTTTTTAAAGGTAAGTCTTTAAAAAAAATTCTTTTACTTTTCCTTCATCGGAGAATGTCTTGATTTCTCCTTCAGGCCTGAAGAAAATTTTTCCTGGATACAAAAATTTGGGGTTGATAGCTCTTTGCTTTCAGCACTTATAAATTATGGTGTGACTTCTTCCTGGTTATTCCTGATAGAACTTTGTTGTCACTTGAATATTTTTTCCCCTACAGGTAAAGTGTCACTTTCTCACTGCTTTCAAGATTTTTGTCTTTAGTTTTTAGAAGTTTGATTATAATGAGTCTTGGTGTGCATTTCTTTGAATTCATCTCAAATGGGTTTCACCAATTTTCTTGAATATAGGTTTATGTAGTTTGCCAAATTTCATTTCTTTGAATATTTTTGTCAGCCCCATCCTCTTTCTCCTCTCCTTCTGAGACTCTGATGACACAAATATTAGATCTTTTGTTATATCCAAAAACTCTATTTTATTTGTATACATGTCCTCTGTTACTCAGTCTGGATAACTTTTATTGTTTTATATTCCAATTCACTGGTTCTTTCTTCTGTCCTTTTAATTCTACTATTGAGCTCATCCATTGGGTTTTTTCATTTTGGTTACTGTATTATTCAGTTCTAAACTTTCCTTTGGTCCTTCTTTATAGCTTCCATTTATCTGCTGAGATTTTCTTCTTTTTCATTTATTCCAAATTAGTTTGTAATTATTCACTAAAGTGATTTTATAATCTTTGAATATCCTTGTCTGCTTGAAAATCCTTGTGACATAATACTAACATCTATGTGGTCTTGATGTTATCATCTGCTGATTGTCTTCTCTCATTCAAACTGAGATTTTTCTTAGTGCGACAGGTGGTGGCTGATGGTATCTTGGGCACCCTGGGTATTATATTATGAAACTCTGAATCTTATTTAAATTATTAGATTTTCTGTTTCAGCATGCCTCCTCTGACACCAGACTGGTGAAGGAGGGAGTTTCCCCTTTGTTACTGCCTTATCTGATCTTCATTTGACTATGATTTAAATAATAAATTTTTATTGTGTTAGGCCACTAAGATTTTGAGATTGCAAGAGCAGCTGGTATTAATTAGCCTAATAGTTTAGGAAAACATATATTTGTTTATCTTATCTGTCTAGATCATTGACTCATTTCTCCATTTTTTAAGAAATTAATGGGTAGGAGATGTGGGGATGTGGGTGGGAGAATCTGAAGGGAGGGGATAGAAGCTTCTTTCTGTGCTTCTTCAGGGGTATTTAGTAAATTAACATTTTGATACTGAGTCATAAAGCTCAAAGGGATTATTTCCCCAGACACTCCCCTGCTCCCCCAGGAGGAAACCATCTCCAGTTGTACCCTGGTGAGTATTTTGCCTTCTGGGATACTCTTCTGCCATTGGGCCAGTGCAACAGTCCTTGTGGTCTAAAGAGAAAATGCTACATCCTGCATTGAGAAATACTCTCTCTTCACTGCAGGATCCAGGCTGCTGTTTGCAATAAACTCTGAAATCCGTGTGTGGCAGGTGCTGCCTACCTGGGGAGCAGGTCGTGAAGCACACTCCTACAGCTGTGGCACAGCGGAGCAGGTGAAGACTTAAATGACACAGTCTGCTTCTCTCTTCCACTGAGATTCTGGTTTCAGGAGAAGGGACCAGAGTCTTCTCTGCAAATTAGATTTTCCTCTTATCCCTGGTTAAAGAGAAAGAATAAGGTTACTGCCCACCCCCTCTACTGAGGCTGGGGTCCAGCTATGAACAGAGGGCCCCATGCTTCAGATCAGGTGAAGTTAGGTAGGCGAAAGCATTCTGAAACCGCTTACTCTTAAATAGGCAATGTTGTGAGGCGACATCACGCCAGAGGTCTTAAAGTCAGACCTGCTTGTTTTCAAATCCTGCTTCCTAGCTAATGCTAATGTTGGGAATATCTCTTGACTCCTCTGTTTCCTCAGCTCTAAAGTGGGACCTATAAGATCTATTCCTCAGGGTGGAATTAAGAGAAATAACATGTGATGCACTTAGCTCTGTGTCTGGCACGTGGTTGATGCTCAGTTAGTTTTCTTCCTTTTTCTTTGTTACCCACATGATGTCCTCGGTGGAGCATGGAGACAACTCTTTCTTGTGTCCCTGCCTGCCTTAGCATGTACATTTCTGGATGTATAGCCCAAGACTTCTTCAATTTTGATCATACAAACTCTACAGTAAATAACTTTGGCTACTTTCGCAAGTAACCCCTTTGAATGATGTCCCAGTCCTCCTCTACCACAGACTCCATTGAATCAAGACAGAAAGAAGGCAAGAGAATGAACAAGGCACTAGACTTGGCATCAGAAGCCCTGGGTACAATCTACTTTCTAGCTGGTACAGTGTCGCTTAAATTAGAAGTCTCTCCAAAACTCTGTTTACTTGTCAGCGATAACTCCCACAGAAAACACTGTGAAATGCAAAACCTAGCATAAATACAAAGTATTTCAGTAAGCTTCCAAGATACCTTTTTTTTTTTTTTTTTTTTTTTCTGTTTGCCTTGTTTTTCTGTGCTTCCAGGTGGCTTGGGCTACATGCATCTTCCCCAGACCCACTGAGCAGCTGCGCTTTGGCTGGACCAGCCATTCATGCCCCTGGATTCACATCATCTTTCTTTGCTCACATCAAGAATGCTTTGGTTTCAATGTATGCTGCTTCAAAACATTCTCATCAAAGCAGAGCAGGGTGAGAACACACTGTCTTTCCATAAGATTTTACTTTTCGTACACTTGTTTCCATTCATCCACAGATCCCCGATGTGGTTTTAAAATCTTTGTTAAGGTTTAGTGAAGTCTCACCCCAATTCAGTGCTGGCCATTTTACAAGTAGAAAGTCTAAAAGTTAACATAGCCAGCAGACATGAAATACGACGTATGGATAAGTTGTTTGAGATATTGTTACCGGGGGAGTCATCTGTATGAATTTTCTGACTTTACTTAAAAAGCCTAACCACCTTGATGTTTGTTTAAACTTGAATTCAATTCCATTAAGGGGTAACATTCCCGTTGTCTCACTTTATGTTAACAGAGTTTCGTACGTTTGAGAATATATTTTCTTACAGACGGAGGCTTTCGGATCTCTGCTTTATTTCACAGCTGTCTACACTTGAGGCCATGTTTTTGGACATCTACTTTTAATTTTCCTGCCTCCAGCCTCTTTGGAACCAATTCAAGTTCCCCTCCAAAGCTATATGGGGACTCACTTGGGGAGCACAGTGCCTATTTCCAAGGAAGAACACTGACTTTTAGAAAGAGAGTAAAATAACATTATGGAAATCTCATGTTCCAACTCTGTTCTGACTCATTAATTCTCTCTATGTGCTACTTCAATGATCCGAATCATCTACCTGCCTTCAAATAGGCTTTGATTTCTTGGGTTGAGTTTGGTTGCTCATATGTTTCCTCTGCTGTCTAGCGAGTTTTCCTCAGTCCTTGGACTTTGACACAATGCAAGCTCATGTTCAACTCTTGCTGCTGCTTTTTTTTTTTTTCTCACTTGGGTCTCCTGAGCTAAATGTATCCTGTACAATTTACCTCATGCCTTATTGCAGCTGTTACCACTTTGCTGCAAAAATGTTTTCCTCATATTCGATTACTTTGTCACTCAGGCTTATCGTTATGTTGACATATTATTCACTCCTGTGTCTCGTTAACTTAACATTCTGATGTGCTGTACAAAATAGCAAACATATTTGATGTCTTGAAGCCACAGTCCTGTGTGGGGAAAAAAGGTTTATTTGTAAATTTGTCATTCTAATTGAACACTTTGCAAATCTATTCTACCATCATTTCATTTCTTTTGACTTTGTTTAAGAAGCAAAGAATAGTATATTTCTTGGAACTAGTAAAACTCTTTTATACAATTACATATATTCCAGAAAGAAAAAAGTCCACTTATCTCTGTTTCCTGCCTTGACTTTCTTGTTTTCAAAGGCTTTGTTAGGATGCTGATAGTATTGTATATGCAATGAAAGTTGTCAGGATTTATTTTGAAATTTCTTTAACTAAGGAGGCTTTAATCTCTCCCCTCTAAGAAAAATTCCATATTCCATTAAGCTTTTACTAAGGAAAACTATGTTGTATACTACCCATAATTTTAATTTTCGTAATTTCATCCTGTTGCTTCTGGTTAGAAACTGGAGGAATTTTTACCTTGTTCTTTGTTCACAGAAATTTAGAACTGATGTCTTGTCCATCTTCTCAATTTTTCAGATGCCAAAATTCATGGTGGCTTAATGTCATAAAATTGGTCTTAGCAGAACTGAAACTAAAGTTCAGGTTAGCGGATTCCCAGTCCAGGTCTTTCAACCTCTGCAATGTTCAAGGACACCGAGTTTTTTCACTTGTTATTGTGCAGGTTCTGTGAAATTTCTACTTAGAATGTGTCACTTGGACATGCTTCAGGCTTCTCAATTTGATAATTTAATTTCACAGATTTAAATTTAATTTGGTTTAATTTCCCTTTTCAGGGATAGGACATTTAGATAACTAAAGACTGAGAAGGGTACTCATTGACTCTGTTACTTCTTGAGGCCAGGAATGACACCATATTCATTTTGGTGGCTCTAAGCTGAGTTCCGTTCTTCATACGTAGAAGGTTCTTCATAAATACTTGTTGAGGAAATGAATGAATGGAAAAAAAAACATCTCTTGCCTTACAACTCTGTGTCAACAATGAAGTATGTAAAAAAAGGAAAAAGATTTACTGCTATCAGTGAAAATGTAATCTTGAAGCTAAAAGCACAGATGGAAAGTAACAAGGTTAGAACTACATTTAATTGCCAGAACGAGGGAGCTATAAAAGTTCAGAAATGAAAAACTGATATAGCTAGAATCTATAAAATTATAAGGAGTGTGGATAGAGTAAACATCAATATATGTTGTGGAAAATGGGGCTATATCTCCAGTTTGAAGTGTATATCTCTTAACAAATAAGGAAAGGAGAAGTAAAGGAAAAAATTCCTTTCAACAGAGAAAATAGAGAAAAACACCTCTAACCTAGGGAAGACAGAGAGAGAGAGGGGGAGGGAGAGAGGGAGCTGGAAAGCAGAAATTGTGTGACAAATTCATGATGAATAGATCCACAGTTTTTAATTCATAGTTTAAAAATATAAATCATTTTATTATGTAGGTTTTAAGGGCATCTCATGAATGCACTCCAGGGCCTTTGTCTCACCGCTGAGAACTTCTACTAAGTAGGACAAATGACTTTCCCAATTAACTCATTTATTATAAGTTAAATTCTTGTTAACTCTTTGAAGTGGGGGGGGAGGGGCAAATGTATTTCTTGGCTATTGACTCAAAACGTAATGTTAGTACCTAATTTGGTAAGTAGTTTAGATGTTTTAGTCACAGACAAAGCATGGAGACAGAATATTGAATGGCTTCCATACTTAAGTTTGCCACTCTCAGGGTCTGGGGCTGTGGGTGATTTCTGAGGATGGTAACAACACCCCTTACATACTATGGGCTTTGACTTCATTATCTCCATCTGAAAAGTGAAAATTCTGTCCCAAGTCCTGCTTCGCCTATGCAACAGAGGAAAAGCACTGGACTGAAAGAAAGCAAGCATGTGCTTTGATTCTGGCTGTATACCTGGAGCAATGAAATTAAACTTCCTAAGGACTCAGTTTCCTCATTTGCTAAATTGGAGCTATATTCTGAGGTCACTTTCTCTCAAGATTTATGTGTTAGTTAAGACTCTTTGGTGGCAAGGATCAAAGGAATTCACTGAAAGATAGAATTGGAATCTTCAAAGAAGTCCCATCACCATGCTTCAGAAAGAAGCCCTAGGAAGAGTCGAGATTCACAGGAGGAGGATGTAACCACCCATCCTCTCAGGATGTGTCCATGAGGATGCATGCAGTTCCCACGTCACACCACTTAAGGTTCAAGTACCCAGAACCAAGTATTTGAATGTCCAACCCTCGTTCCTGAGTAAGGGGTGGACCTCTAACCCTGGCTAGGCCTAACCGATGCTCTCTTGAAATGACTGAATATAATAAAAAGGTAATGGATATACTCCCAGAGAAGTCAAGGCAATAACTTTTAAAGATCATATCCAAGATCTTGTCTCCCAGTGATTCTAACATAGTTTTTCTTCCCTAGGATACACACATTTTTGCTAGAAATAGTAATCAGATTTTGCTTTAGAGAATGTTCTTCCCCCATCAAATACAGGTTTTAGAGATGTTTCAGTAATCTATTACTGCAAAAAAGCCACCCTCAAATTTAGTGGCAGACTTAAAACAAAAACCATGACATTGGCCATGATATTTTGGGTAGGGCTGAGTAGAGATGGCTCATCACTACCCTACATGGTGCTAGCCAAGGGGGCTTGACTGACGCTGGGGCATCGACAAGGGCCTTACTCACATGCCTGGAAGTGGTGCTGGCTGTCAGTTGGGGAGCCCAAAACTGTACCTATGCTTAGCTTCTTCCCCTGCCTAGCCTGCTTTTTCACTCCCTTACCCAAATCCCCATCTCAGGCGCTGATTCCAGGGAACTTGGTCTAAATCTCTGGGCCTCCGTGTCATCACCTGCACATGAGAGCAATAGGATTAAATAGTGTGTCACGACCCCCCAGGCTGGGCTTGGGCAGGTTGCTGTCTTCTGCTCCCCTTTCTTGCTCCTTGAGTGAAAAGGGAGTTTTCCCTAAATCCTGAAATTCGTAATGCCAATGGGCATTAGAGAGTTCATAGTCTTCAAGTCATAGAGATCTAAATTTACATCTGGCTATGGGGCCTTGGATCTGCTACTTAATTTTTCTGAGCTCCATTTCTTCATCAGAAAAGTGGGGATATCCACGTCTTTCTCAGAGGATTGCTGTGAGAATTAACTGCAATAAAACATGTGAAGAACTAATAGCGGGCCTGGTACATAGAAGGTGCTTAATAAATGTTCTTTTTCTTTTTTTTCCTTTTGCTCAAAGGCTTCATCCCTCGGGGATATTGCATTCGCCTTGGGACGGAGCAGATAAAAAAATCCCAGTACAATGTATTTTCCCATGGCATAGCTTGATGAGTAACACTGCTTAAATGACGTCCTTAGAGAGTACAGTGATTTGGTGTAAAGTGTCAAGAGTTGAGATTTGACACTAACTCCTAACCCAGGGCTATGGTAGGGCTCTGAGACCCACAATTCCCTAGTATGTAAAGGAATAAAAACTATGTAATTTGAGCTGTTTATTGACAAGGTCACAGAATTCAAAAAAGAAAAATAGATGAGATAAGCCCCTTTTCGTATTCATTAAAGAAACGCATGTCTACCAACGCCATTTCTGCCTCAATTTAGGCTGTGCAGGATTAAAAGCAAAAGCTATTCAGACTCCAAGTTAGAACCTCATTGAATAATATACCTATTTGCTTCTGAGTCAATAAAACTGGAGACTAAACTTCAGAAACGAAAACCGTAAATTTGTTCATTTATTGTACCACTGGCCTCTCAGCTTTTCTATCCACTAACTGATATGCCTCTATAAATTCTCACATTTTAAATGTTTTGAAAATTAAAAGTGAGCACGACCACTTTCTTTCTACAGGTAGCCAGCCTCAGTTACATGTAAGAGAGGGTTCAGACGGCATGGCTCCATGGTTGAATTCATCTAATCCTGGTATCACAGTGAAGGATGGCCTTTGAGAGTGGTTTTCTATAATACGTCTCCAGGAGACACCGATTTCTCACTCATATGGCTTGCCTGACAATTTGAGTTCCCTTCCTTCACTAGAGAGCCACAAACCCTGATTGTTCAATTAATTTTACAGTAAGACTGCATGGGATTTGCACGAGTGCTCTAGGATCATTTGTTAAGCACCAGGCTTCACACACCAGGAAGCAACTCGAACAAACTAGCATTTACTTTTACTTACACTCGTCGCAGACTTGCTCAGCAAGTTAGAGAGCATGCAGCATTGGAGACTTCACATAGACCCAAGGAATAACCGATTTCATTCTTGTAACTCAAGAATAAAGCACAGAGAATTTACTGACTGGGGAGAGATTGTGTACGTAATTCACAGTCTTATATCCGTAGTTTAAGGAATCTTCATGCTCCTTAACTCTCTGCTCTACTTTAACAACAGTGCACAGAAAAACAGAGAAAACGGACACTATCGATATTTAGCCTCACTAATATTCAAAGAATATACTAATTAAAATAACTTCAGTATTTCTGTCCATTAAGTTGGCAAATTTAAATTATAAGGGGAGAGTCTGTGGAAATGGGCACCATCATATACTTTGACATGGGCATAAGTTAGGAAGAACTTTGTGGATGGTAGTTTGACACTCTATATCAAAATTCTTAAAAAAGAAAATATTTGAACTCCCTTTGTTATACAACAACTTCCCACTGGCTATCTATTTTACAGTTGGTAGTATATATATGTCTGTGCTACTCTCTCGCTTCGTCTCAGCTTCCCCTTCACCCCCGGCCCCCTCCCAAACCTCGAGTTCTCCAGTCCATTCTCTGCACCTGCGTCCTTGTTCTTGTCACTGAGTTCATCAGTACCATTTTTAGATTCTGTATATGTGAGTTAGTTCAACTCGAGGATGGAAGATGCCTTAGAGGACTGGGACAGGGAGGGTGGGGGGAACTTGAGGGAGGGTGGGGGGGGAATCAAGGGAGGGAGGGAATACGGGGATATGTGTATAAAAACAGATGATTGAACTTGGTACCCCCCAAAAAATAATAAAAAAATAAATAAAATTAAAAAAAAAAGAAGAAAATATTTGACCACTTCAAATAGTTTCATTTCAAATAATAACCCTAAAAAAATAATCAGAGACATGCTCAACAACCTCTTGGCAAAGGTGTTATTGAAAGTGTCATCTTTAACAATAAAAAATGAAAAGAAATGACCAAACTCTTCCAAAATATTGCAGAAGGCGGAGCACTCCCAAACTCATTCTACGAGGCTACCATCACCCTGATACCAAAACCAGGCAAAGATGTCACAAAAAAAAGAAAACTACAGACCAATATCACTGATGGATATAGATGCAAAAATCCTCAACAAAATACTAGCTAACAGACTCCAACAGCACATTAAAAAAATCATACACCATGATCAAGTGGGGTTTATCCCTGGGATGCAAGGATTCTTCAATATACGCAAATCAATCAACGTGATACATCATATCAACAAATTGAAGGATAAAAACCATATGATCATTTCAATAGATGCAGAAAAAGCTTTTGACAAAGTTCAACATCCATTTATGATCAAAGCTCTCCAGAAAATGGGCATAGAAGGAAATTACCTCCACATCATAAAAGCCATATATTACAAACCAAAAGCCAACATTGTTCTCAATGGAGAAAAACTGGAAGAATTCCCTCTAAGAACAGGAACAAGACAAGGGTGTCCACTCTCACCACTGTTATTCAACATAGTTCTGGAAGTGTTAGCCACAGCAATCAGAGAAGAAAAAGAAATAAAAGGAATCCAAATTGGAAAAGAAGAAGTAAAATTATCACTCTTTGCAGATGACATGATACTATATATAGAAAACCCTAAAGACTCTACCAGAAAACTGCTAGCACTCATTGATGAGTTTAGTAAAGTAGCAGGATACAAAATTAATGCACAGAACTCTCTTGCATTCCTATACACTAACAACGGAAGAGCAGAAAGAGAAATTAAGGAAACTCTCCCATTCACCATTGCAACCAAAAGAATCAAATACCTAGGAATAAACCTGCCTAAGGAGGCAAAAGATCTGTATGCAGAAAACTTTAAGACATTGATGAAAGAAATCAAAGACGACACAAACAGATGGAGGGACATACCATGTTCCTGGATTGGAAGAATCAACATCGTGAAAATGACTGTACTACCCAAAGCAATTTACAGATTTAATGCAATCCCGATCAGATTACCAATGGCATTTTTCACAGAACTAGAGCAAGAAATCTTATGATTTGTATGGAAATGCAAAAGACCCCGAATAGCCAAAGCAATCTTGAGAAGAAAAAATGGAGTTGGTGGAATCAGGCTTCCTGACTTCAAACTATACTACAAGGCCATAGTGATCAAGACAGTATGGTACTGGCACAAAAATAGAAAGGAAGATCAATGGAATAGAATAGAGAACTCAGAAGTAAGCCCAAACACATATGGGTACCTTATCTTTGACAAAGGAGGCACGAGTATACAATGGAAAAAAGACAGCCTCTTCAATAAGTGGTGCTGGGAAAATTGGACAGCAACATGTCAAAGAATGAAATTAGAACACTTCCTAACACCATACACAAAAATAAACTCCAAATGGATTAAAGACCTACATGTAAGGCCAGACACTATAAAACTCCTAGAGGAAAACATAGGCAGAACACTCTTTGACATACATCAAAGCAACATCCTTTTTGACCCACCTCCTAGAATCATGGAAATAAAATCAAGAATAAATGAATGGGACCTCATGAAACTTAAAAGCTTTTGCACAGCAAAAGAAACCATAAACAAGACTAAAAGGCAACCCTCAGAATGGGAAAAAATAATTGCCTATGAAACAACGGACAAAGGATTAACCTCCAAAATATACAAGCAGCTCATGCAGCTTAATACCAAAAAAGCAAATAACCCAATCCACAAATGGGCAGAAGACCTAAATAGACATTTCTCCAAAGAAGACATACAGATGGCCAACAAACACATGAAAAGATGCTCAACATCACTCATCATCAGAGAAATGCAAGTCAAAGCCACAATGAGGTATCACCTCACACCAATCAGAATGGCCATCATCACAAAGTCTGGAAACAACAAATGTTGGAGAGGGTGTGGAGAAAAGGGAACTCTCCTGCACTGTTGGTGGGACTGTAAGTTGGTACAGCCACTATGGAAAACAATTTGGAGGTTCCTTAAAAAACTACAAATAGAACTACCATATGATCCAGTCATCCCACTCCTGGGCATATACCCAAAGAAAACCATAATCCCAAAAGAAACTTGTACCATAATGTTTATTGCAGCACTCTTTACAATAGCCAGGACATGGAAGCAACCTAAATGCCCATCAACAAATGAATGGATACAGAAGATGTGGCATATATATACAATGGAATATTACTCAGCTATAAAAAGGGATGAGATGGAGCTATATGTAATGAGGTGGATAGAACTACAATCTGTCATACAGAGTGAAGTAAGTCAGAAAGAGAAGGACAAATATTGTATGCTAACTCACATATACGGAATCTAAAAATGGTACTGATGAACTCAGTGACAAGAACAAGGAAGCAGATACAGAGAATGGACTGGAGAACTCGAGGTATGGGAGGGGGCGGGGGGTGAAGGGGAAACTGAGAAGAAGCGAGAGAGTAGCACAGACATATATATACTACCAACTGTAAAATAGTCAGTGGGAAGTTGTTGTATAACAAAGGGAGTCCAACTCGAGGATGGAAGATGCCTTAGAGGACTAGGGCAGGGAGGGTGGGGGGGACTCGAGGGGGGGGCGTCAAGGAAGGGAGGGAATATGGGGATATGTGTATAAAAACAGTTGATTGAACCTGGTGTACCCCCAAAAAAATAAAATTAAATTAAAAAAAAAAAGAAGGAACTGGATTCACTTCTGATGAAGAAGTGAAGACAGTGGTGCATTTGTGGCTCGCAGCTCAGCCTAAAACATTTTTTTTTTAATTTATTCATTTTATTTTATGCTTTTTGGCTGCACTGAGTCTTTGCTGCTGTGCGAGGGCTTTCTCTACTTGCTGTGAGTGGGGGGCTGCTCTTTGTAGCAGTGCGAAGGCTTCTCATTGTGGTGGCTTCTCTTGTTGCAGAGCACAGACTCTAGAGCACAGGCTCAGTAGTTGTGGCACACAGGCTTAGCTGTTCCTCGGCATGTGGGATCTTCCCAGACCAGGGATTGACTCCGTGTCCCCTGCATTGGCAAGCAGATTCTTAACAACTGCACCACCAGGGAAGTCATGCCTAAAACATTTTTTAATAAGGGAATATGAAAGCTTGTTGACAGATGGACAAAGTGTATTGAAAAGCAAGGAGATTATGTCGAAAAATGATGTATTTGTCTTTTCTAAAATTACTTAAAATAAATTCTACAGCCAGAGTGCGGATAAAAAAAAAAAAAAAAAAAAAAAATTTCAATTTATATAAAAATGCTTTGGGTTTTCTGTGATGTGATAGGAATTAATTTTCTTTAAATTCTAACTTCATTCACATGAGTCTTTCTGTGAGTATGAACTGGGACGGACTTAAAGGAAGTTTAGCACATAGACCAGTTGTTTTCATACTAAGAATCACATAGGAATCTTGTAAAAATACAGATTTCTGGGTCCTTCTAAAGCCCTGTTAGACTGTAAACTCCATAGGAGTAGGAATTTGTCATTTTTATTCACTGTGGTACCCTCAGATTGAACCTGGTGTACCCCCAAAAAAATTAAAAAAAAATAAAAATAAAATAAATTAAAAAAAAAAAAAAAGAAATGACCAATACCAAGATATTAGTTCAATAAATGGTGACATATCCATTCAATGAAGCACTGTCAAAGGAATTTTTCAAGTGAATAGATGAGAAAAATAATTATTATAAGAAAAAAATGACATGAAGTCACAGTATGGAGGCCATTTCATTTAAAGTAGTTGGAAACATTTATATACAGATATTTCTATGTGGGTATGTATATACGTACACATACATATATATTTACACATGTATGTGTGTGAGTGTAATACATGATCTCTTTCCTAAACCATCTCCACTAAACTGGTTCCATTTCTACTCTGTGTTACTCCAGGTAATTCTCCACAAAGCAATGAGAGTGGCCTTCTTAACCAGATCATCTCACTGCCTTGCTTTAAATTTCTAACACCTTCTTTTTACATTTAGAATAAAGCTAAACTTTTTAGTGGGCTTCAGTAGTTGTGGCACGCAGGCTTCAGTAGTTGTGGTGCACAGGCTTAGTTGCTCCAAGGCACGTGGGATCTTCTGAACCAGGGCTCAAACCCGTGTCCCATGCATTGTCAGGCGGATTCTTAACCACTGCGCCACCAGGGAAGTTGAAAGCTAAACTCTACCAATACCTTCAAGATCATGTGTGGTATGACTCCTTTCCATCTTTCTTGCCTTATCTCTTTAACTCAATAATTCTAATTTGGGGGTGGGGGTGTGGACCAAGCCTCCATATTCCAGAATTGACCTTTTTTTTTTTTTTCACATATAAACATTACATGCTGTGTTGCATTCTAGGGTGAGGGGGACTAGGAAACAGATTACTGAGGAGGAGGGTAGAAGAAGCCTCAGGATCTACCCTGCTGGGGAGGGACTAGACCCCACTGGAGAAAGGCCTGACCACAACATACTTCTGTTTAATATCCTCGTGGAAAAAGCAAAGGTAACACAGCAGAAAGGCCACTAGCTAAAACCTGTTGAAGAAAAAACTTTGCTGGCTTCTCAAAGTTCTGAGTATAATTGCAAAAGAAAGAAATCCATCATTGGAAGCACCAATTTACCACACACTTATGAGGTGTCAGCTTTAAGTACTTAAATATCACTTTGTATAATTCTTTAAAATATCACATGGATAATCATTAATCCCATTTTAAAGATGAGGTAACTGAGCCTCAGAAAGGTTAAGTAACTTTGTCATAGTCACTTAGCTAAGTAGTAGCAAGCTGGGATTTCAACCCCATGGTCTTAACCATTTGGTTACACTGACTCCTGGTGGAGATGGGAGTGGCAGAAGTTTGGCAATACTTCCTGGGAAAAGGTAGGGAGGGAGGTAACTTGATCCAAGACAGGCAGTGGCCAGCCTGGAGCAGGACACCCCTTCTTGCTGCGCTGCTGGGGTGTGTGTGTGTGTGTGTGTGTGTGTGTGTGTGTGTGTGTGTGTGTGTGTGTGTGTAGGGGGAGGACAGAGTGAAAGAGCCCCTGTAGTTGCTTTGCTCTGACACTTTATCGAGAAACACATCCACTTCTTGAGGACATGGCCCAGGAGACTCAAGGATTATGGCTATTGAGAGGAAAGTTTGGGACTCAGCTGGACCCAGTCCAGTGACAATGGCTGTCAAGCCATTGGCCACTTCAATAGGAAGAGGAACTCTGGCCATGAAGACAGGGGAAATTGGAGTGTCACTAATACAGGGGAGGTGCTAGCTCATGCTCCAGCCAGGAGCCATTGGTGGTGTGGGAAACTAAGGCAAGGAAAGAGCCACAGTTCCAGGAAGCTACTGGGGAGAAGGGATTTGGGGGAAAAATCTGGGTTCTTGCTGCTAAGTTGGTGAGTTGAGCTCAAAGAACTAGTTTTGTGTTATTCTTACCATTAAAACTGTGCTTCTCAATCCTTGATTTTTGGGCCTCTTGTACAGGGTCTATGTAAATATCTGTATTGAAGGAGGGTGAAAACACCTCACCTCCCTGGAGTTTACTGTGGGACAGAAGAGAATAAAGATTCTCTCCCCCCCCCCTTTTTTTTAAGCTCTTTATTGGAATAAAAGTTTCTCTTAAAGGGCAGCGTGACCTCCTGCCCTTCTATACCACTTTGCACTTATATCATGGTTGCGAGAAGCAAAGCTATCCTACTTGGAGCTTGACCCCATCTTAAAAATTTAATTAGAGGTTTGGGAAATTGTTAAAGGAAAGCTAAAGTGAAGAACCAGGAGACTACCCATTCAGGTCAGGAAAACATATTAATCATTCTTTAACTTTGAAATGAGAGTGATGGGAGAGGATGAAACACTGGAGGCTAAGTTGCTCTACCTAACAAATTAATGGGAATTTTGAATATTTCCCCAGGTCAACTGATATGAGAGGGATTTATGACCCAAGGGCATGGAGATAAAAGAAGTAGGAGAAAGATCTTAGTAGAGAGAGTAAAAGCAGGCCCCTATATAGTGAAGAGGGACAGCAGGGCCATAGGGAGGAAGATGCCACAAGTAAGGGTCTCTTTCTAATTGTGAAAACAGATGAACCTAAACAACATCTTTGTCTGGTATTTTATTTAAGCTGTTTCTTATCCTATGCTTTTGTAGTATGAGCATGTATAAATTGCAGAAGCTAGAAAGTCAAACGTGCAAAAAAATCCTTTATTTTTTTCTAAAGTGAAAATGATTATTTTATTTTTCTTGAGCCTGCATCTCACCAAAGGCCAGAAATGTAGTATAATTCAATTTGGTAATCAAGAGAGAAAACCAACCTTTTTTTTTCTTTCTCTCTCTCTCTAGATTTGGATCTAAGTTTCAGGAGACTTATGGAGTCTAAAATCATCAGGAGAATACAGACATTGCATCGTAAGTCTTGCATGTGGTAGCAAGTATGAGAAAACGCAATTAACTAGTGACCAATAATAATCAGAGATGTAATTTTTCTCATATGATAAAAAGACTGTAATCAGGGAGTTCAAGGCTGATATGATGGCTCTATGACGCAATCAAGGGACTAAGCATTTTCTACCCTTTTGTCAAGTCATCATTTGCATGTGAGTTTTGTCCCCATGCATGTCTCCTTGTAGACAGTAGGTACCTGCTGCATCTTCAGCATCTTGTTTCCATTTCAGGAAGAAAGAAGAGAAATAGCAAAGGTCAAAAGGCACATATTAGCTGACTCAGCACTTTATGGGCCCATCTTCCCAACTTCTGCTTATATGTCAGCAGCCTGAATTGTATCACATAATCATTCCCAGCTTGAATAAGGTTGGAAAATGTAATTTTTTCTTTAACGTTTCCAAACAGAATGGTTGTCTGGTGGTAAAGACGAAGACCATGGCTATTAGGCAGGCAAGCAGCGGCGTCTCTCAGGGGCATCACGCTATCCACATCGGCAACCTTTGAGACGCCCTTTCTCCTCATGTCCTCAGTTAACGGTCTCTGTTTCCACTGACGTTTACTTTCTTTCTCCACTGAGACACAGGGATCTGAGATTCTAACGGATTTTTTTGCAGGAGTCTGCGTGGATGGAAAGGTGACGTCGCTCATTTGGGCATCTAATGCAAGAGAGAATGCAAACACCCCATTTCAAAAGCTGCTCATTTGAGTAAGAAAACCTCAGTAGTGTTTAAGCCAATCTCTTCGACTGTTACTCTTGGGACCTGGGCACTACAGTAACATTTGCAATTTACTACAGGCTAGAATAGATCTAAATCCCATGGAAAATAAATTGTTCCCACACTTACTACTTACAGATAATTTTTAGTATTTAACTAACCTCAGAGCCTCAGGCAACACTCCGTAAATTCTCTGTCTTTGAGCCGCACAACCTTGATGATGGCCTGTTCTGGGATGTGAGTTTCCGTGATCAAAAAGACAAACACATGACCCGTTTTCTCCAGCCATTGAAACGCAGGTCTCCAGATAATTTAAAGATAAAATGAGGCAAGTTGTTTCTGCCCTCTGTCAAGATCAGAACCTGATTTGAAAAGGAGTAAATCACTATTCTTAATATTATAATGATTGTCCGTCTACACTTTACCCCAAACTTTCCTTAAGCTACTGTCTGCTGTGTCAAAGGACTGCTTTAAGGTCCATATGTTTGCACTCTGTTTCATGAGCTTCTCTTGGGCTAGTGATTACTTATCTCCTTTAGGATTCTCAGGCAGCCTGGCTCTTTAGACATCCAGCATCCTCTTCTGATAGCATTGGATTTGCAGCAACTTCAGGGAATCCTCCCCAAGAGACTGGTGTCTGTAGGTCCTGCTTTACGACACCAGGAAAAACTGCCCAAGGAATGGATTCAAAAGAATCATAGTTCTTAGAACTTGGAAAGGAACAGGATTCCTCTGGGAGGATCTGGGGAGCTGTGAAGACTTGAGAGACTAGAGCAACTACCATTTACCACTTTGCTGTCACAGACATCTCAGAGAATCTCAGGAAACCTACAAATCTTCTATCCAGACACACAAATGCTCTAGGGCTTTTCTGAGTATTCTTTCAGGGAAATCAGAGAACGATTTAAGGTCAGGTTAAAAAGACTTGCTCCTAGACACTTGTTGCACTGGCAGAAAGTGTGACCATATCCCACTTGTCGTGGTATAATTTGAGGTGCAGTAAGGAAGAAAGGCTCAGAAACAGCAAAAGACAACACTGGGGAGACTGGGGTCTGATCTGACTTTTGCCCTCAAGATTTCCACCTTCAGTGCTAGGGAATTCACCCCCTCCTTCAGTTCCTGCCCAATCTCGGATATACAGATCAAGCCTGGCACTTGGTCTGCTCTGTTCTTTCACCTGGGGTTTAGATCTAGGATCAAAGTCTAGGAACCAAGCTTTTGCCATGCTCTTATGAGCACATTCCTGACATATATTCTATTTTTCAGGCCTGACTTTCACCTTTTGCCCTTTTGAATTTTTAGACTCCTGTCCCCAAGATGTGATTGGGTCTTGGACTTTTTTTCCTACAGCTCACCTCTAGACTTTCTGTGCTGTTGGCCCTGACTACAGGCTGATTACAGTTCCTATTGCTTCCAGACGACTCCAGGAGAAAGTCTCAGCAATGAGCAATGGACTTTTTTCAGGTCCTCTGGAGTTTTTCAGATTCAAGTTTATCAGTGAAATAGATGCCCTGCCAATCCCTTTGTACCCTTCATGAAACATTATTTTGTCAGATTCTATTAGATGCAAGGTCATAGCTCCTGTCTTCAAGAAGTTTATACTCTAATGAGACAAAAAGAGACAAATAATGTGATATGCATTGTGAGACTGAGATAGACCGTGAGAAGATTGTGATACACGAAATTCTCAGAGGGGGAAGAAAAACAACTGGCTGTGAGCCAGAGGTCCAGGAAGCCAGGGATTTGAGCAGCGTCCTGATGGGTGGTGATGTCTCCCACAGGACAGCGATTCTCAATCTTTCCTTTTATAGACCTTTAAGAATCTGATGAAACGGGGGAAAAAGGCTAAAAATGTCTTTGAGAGCTGTGGTAAAACCAGCTCAGAATTAAAAGTTAAGGTCCTGAATTGCAGTCACAAAGAGTGACCTGAACAAGTCCTTTTTCAACATGCATCTTGATTATTTTATCTATAAAATATCATTGAAGGAGATATGACTGGATAATAATTCAGGTCTCTACTTGCTTTAAATTATGTAATTCTATGATCTAGTTCATCACCCTGGATAGCGCCATACTTAGGTTGTTTCAAAGAAATAACACTTCCCTATCAAAAGACAGAAATAAGCTTTCAACCTCATCCAAAAGATTGTAAAATTATTGGAAAATGTATGATGCACACAGTGGGATTTTAACAAACCTAACTTTTTACATGTTTGAAGTTTGTCATAATAATGAAGGCCAAGCTTTACTGAGCAATTAATACGTGTCAAGAAAGTTGCTAAGTACATGCATGCAATATATCATTTAATCCTTGCATGAATTCGATGGATTAAGTGCTCTTGTTATTATTCTTACTTTACAGAAGAGGAAACTAAGGCTTGGAGAGATTAAATCACTTTCCTAAGGAATCTCAGTTGGATTTGAATTTTGGCATTCTGAATCCAGAACCCAGGTACCCCATCTCTGTGGTGGCGTAGTTTTCCAGTGGAGTGAGATTTTTCATCAGTAGTTTATAATGCTTATTAGGTCACATATACTTTGAAAATCCAATAAATTTCCAGTCTGTAAACTTTCATCCAGAAAGACACACACACAAGTACATATACACACTTACACATGGGCACCTACAGATATATTTTCTATATATACTTTAGGATTCTGAAAACTTTTCGAGATCTGTTTCATAGACTTCAGCTCAAGTTTTCCTACTGACAGCCAAGAATAGCTGGAGAAGACTGAGGAAGGTCAAGATTAGTCAAGAGCACAGATAACTTGCCACCTTTATTTTCTCTGAAGAGTATAGTGCCGTGGACATTGGTTCAAAGAAGATGCTGACCTAAGGACCCCAGGAGGAACGGTCAGCCTGGTGAGATTGATGACACGTCACTGCTCAAGGGGCAAGGACCCGGGGACATATTTTGTCCATAAAAACGGAGTCATCTTTCTCCAATCAGTCTTTTTTACCACGAACTCTCTTGTCTTGTCTCCAAATACAATGCCTCCTCGGAAGTGACTTAGGCTTTTCAAAACCAGTCCTAGAAAATGGTATTCTCTCTGCTTATTCTTCCTCATAGCGAGACATGGAGGCATATTCAACGGATTAATAACCAACACTCTAAAGGTAAAAATTCACAAGTGAGACACAAAATCTTCAACTCGGTTTTACTTTTCCACTAAAAATAACCCCTTGGAAATCAAGACCGAAATACGTGTCATGATACCACGCTTTCTTCATCTCTTCCGGATCTTTGAATTTTTGTTTCACGCCCAGGCACAATCTCTGTAAGTGCAATGTGATGCCATTTGTCCGCTAGGGGGGGACTTGCTCACACTTAAAACCTACACTTCCTCCAGCGCCCTTTCCTTTGCTGTAGATGAGGATTGGAAGTTGATTGCAGCAGCAGCTTATTTACCCCGTTTCCTTTGCTTAAGCAAGGCATTTCAGTTTGATTAACAAAATTTTCTAGTTAATGCTCAGCTCTCATTTCAGGAAGGGATGAGGAAGGGGAGATATGACTGTCAGGCAAATAAGGTAGTGACTTCCCTCCTTTTCCGTGACCTCTGAGATGAGTGGCTCTAACGGGACCCTGGAAGGCGCCAGCAGCCCGTGCCTCGCGCGCGAGAGAAAGCACAGCGGCAGCGTCGCCAGCTTCGGCGTGGGCAGGGCAGCGGACCCTAAAGACGCGCTGGGCAGCCAGCCCTGCCCGTGCCTTTTTTTAGGTTGTTTCCGGCCAGGCTGACTCACGCAGCTAAGACAGCAAAATGTACCTGAGGCCGTTGCTGATGGTATTCAAACATCCTTATTTTCTTTTCTATTTTTTTTTTTTCCTGTACTCTGCCGGGCTTCCTTCCCTTTCCATCACCTCTGCCAACTCATACCTCAGGGCCTCTGAGCCGCCCTTGGCAACGGCCAGTCCTGTGATTGGTTCTCAGCAGTAAATGAGCAAGTGACTCCGACCTTGTCTGAAGGTTACTTCCCAAGTTCGTGAATTTTCTGAGCAATGTGCATCCAAATTATGTCAGGAATGTATCTGTTCTATTAAGGTTTGAAATACACATACGCACGCACACATCATTGAGTCTTATTTTTCTGACTTCAGAAGTCATTTGAATTGGAAGGATTTTTTTGTTAAACTAAAAAATGGATGGCATGAAAGTCACATCACATGCCAGTCACCATTCTTATTTCTTCTTTAATTTGAATTTGTAGTAGGTATATATGCTAGAGAATAGCCAGGGAGCCGAGCTATATATCTCTATTTTCTTTTATTACCCTTAAAAATGTAGTATTTAGTTCCAAAGCAGGAAGATTCTTCTTACATGTCGCGAACCTCCATATCTGAGGACGCATTCCTAATTTCATATCTACCTAATATCTGCTTTTTTAAAAAGTTGTTTTAAACCAAAACAAATTGTAAGTATTTTACCTCTTAAAGGGAGAAGTAGAGTTCATATCAGTGGGGAAATAAACCCAGTCTGCTGCTGCCTTCCCATGGCAGAGAGGTGGGGAGGGGAGGTTCAGAGCAGCAGTCTGCATGAGGGGGTACACTGATAAGTGTGTGGATGTGCAAAGGTGAGCCCTAAACTGAGTCTGGGTGTAGGGGCTAAGGAGAAGGAGACTGTTCTTGTTGATGGATGCATTTTGGTAGGTGTGCTCTGAAGGGAGTTGGTGGAGGGGACTGGAAGAGGAGAGAATGGAGAGTGAATAGCGGTGTGTCTGAAAGGCATAAGTAGATACTGACTCTTAGATATAAACTCCCTCCATCTCCTCCAACCATCAATAAAGTCTGTATGACCCAAAGGTATTCTACTGGTAATTTTTTTTCTTTGTATAGAAACCAAGAAAAGTGTCTGTCTCATTTACATGTGTGTCCATTGTTTCAACAAATATTTATTGAACATCTGCTAGGAAGCAGGTTTTATTCTAGATACTGGTGACACAGAGGTGAGTAAGGCAGCCGGAGACTGACTCCTCCTCCCTTAATCCTTGCTTCCAAGTGGGGGAAGAGAGAAATAAACAAGTGAACAAAAGTCAGCAAATTCACTTCTGAGAGCACTAAGTCCTATAGAGACTAGTCCAATGGTACCCGTTACAGAGCAAGGCGGGGGCGCATGTGTTAATATCCAATCAGGAAAATGGAAACCGTTCCAGGATATTCAAACAAAGAAACTTGTGATGTAAGGCATCCATTATAAAGTTATTGGAAAAACTGGAGGAACAAAGGGAAGATTCTGCCAGTGGGAGGCAAGGAGGAGATTGGAAGGTAGAGGAAAAGGAGGAGTCATGTCTTCTCCAGCATTTGGCGGAGACATCGGTGGTGGCAGCAGCTCAGTCATCAAAGTTTCAGATGAAAGCAGAGGGTTTTTACTTCTACTTCTCCATCCCAGTGAGTGATAGCAGCTTCTTGTTAATCTCCAAGTGCCTCCACCCAGAGGCCTGGGACTTGCTTGAATTTCCATACAAGAGAGCAGTTAAGCTCTCCCCTGCCCAGGTTCCTTTCCACTTTCCACACAGCCAGATGACGACTCCAGCCTCCCCAAAACACACCCCAGAGAGTAAGGAAAGATTTTTGTTTCTGAAGAAATAAGACCAGAAAGACTCTAAAATAAGGAACACTAGGCAACTTGGGGGGCTGAAAACAAGTGAGTTTGGTGCCAGTCTACAAATGCAATGGGGATACTGTCTGCCTTCTGTAGCCTATTTTCAAATCACTGGCAAATGGACATTACCCCACTGCCCTGCCTCAGGGGTAGGGTTACAATCATGTTCTCAAAAAACCTGAGCATCTAAATCCCAGACACTGACATTTAGGGGTGCCCCAGTGAGAAGGTCAGCTCTTTAATTTCTTGAAACTATATGCATCTATTATTCTAAATTCTGAGTATTTTTCAATGAATGGGAACACAGAATTACACCAGTAGCTGGAGCAGGACATGAAGTCGAGAGGTTTCAAGTTTGAAGGTGCTGTAGTATTGTTGGAACAGTACAGCAGGGAGAGAGAACTTGATGACGCAGGAATGAGTGGAAAGTTTCAGGAGCCTAGTTATTGAGGAGATGAGAAGAGATGGCTGGAGGAGTATGGAAGAGACACAACGGAATAGCTGCAAGACACGATGTGCAAACAAGGATTCAGGGACAGCAGAAAATCAGAGCAGAAATGAAGGTGACTAAGCACCCCAGGAATTAGCAAACTTCTCAAGGAAGACATTGGATGTTTAAAAGGGTGTGGAATGGGCAAATCTTTACTAAATCTTAAGGAGAAGGGTGACCCATTTCACATCTGGATTCATGCATTTCTCAAGAGGAAATGGACCTTTTTTAAAGCTGTTTCTAATTAAAACTTTGTTTATCCAGTGTTTTCACCTCAGCCTCCCTGTTTTAATTTTGTCTTTTTGTCTTTTATATATACCTTATGTGCTAGCCAAATTGACCCAAAGGAAGACTCTGACAAATATTTATTGAGTGAATAACCAAATTGGACTTACCATCTTTTTGGCCTTCCTGGAGCACCCCATTCCTGCAGTCCATGTTTTCCTGGGCATGCACCTTGGTGTCCAGGGTTATGGTTATTTACTAAGTTGTTAATATGTTCCCCAATAACCTGTGAACACATTGAGAACAGTAACTATATTTTAAAAATTAAAAAAAAAATATATATATATATATATATTTTTTTTTTTTTGGCCACACTACGTGGCCTGCGGGATCTTCAGGGATTGAACCTGCATCGCCGGCAGTGGGAGTGCAGCCTTAACCACTGGACCATCAGCGAAGTCCCCATATTTTATTCACCTTATCTACCTTGAAGGGCCTGGCACATCATCATGTATGCAGGCAGTATTCAACAAATAAAAGTTCACTTTTAATTTAATTTCCCCTTTCATGTGTTGGGACTCGTTAGTGCACTGACAGAAACCAACTGGTGTCCAGTTACACGGAGGCCTCCTTCTTTAGTTATGGAAAGATCCCCTAATCAGCCCAGATTGCAAACAGATACCTACTTTTATCACTCCAATTTCATGATTAAGGATTTTTTTCAAACTCAACCACCTTCCTCACATCCTCTGCAGAAACACACATACCCAAAAAGGCACACATGGGATGTAGGCACATGTGCACTAACACACACATGTTCATGCACACACTTTTTCTATGTATCCGAAAACTGAATCCTGATTCGTATTTTGAATCAGGTTTTTTAAAAGCAGGTTTATTGTGGTATAATTTACATATGGTAAAATTTATCACGTTTGAGTGTATATTTCTATAAATTTTGACAAACGCATTGTATGAGTTAGGCTCTCCAGAGAAACAGAACCACATATATATATATATGAAGGGATTTATTCCAAGAAATTGGTTCACACAGCTGTGGGGGGTTACAAGTCCAAAATCCACAGGGGAAGGCCAGCAGCCTGGAAATTTGGGGGCAGGAGTTGATGCTACAGTTTTTTTTTTAAAATATAATGTTTATTGGGGTATAGTTGATTTACAATGTTGTGCTAGTTTCAGGTGTACAGCCAAGTGAATATGTTATACATATACATATACCCACTCTTTTTTAGACTTTTTTCCCATATAGGCCATTACAGAGTATTGAGTAGAGTTGCTATACAGTAGGTCCTTATTGGTTATCTATTTTATATATAGTTGTGTGTATGTGTCAATCCCAATCTTCCAATTTATCCCTTCCCTCTTACCCCTCAGTAACTGTAAGTTTATTTTCTACATCTGTAACTCTATTTCTGTTTCGTAGATAAGTTGATTTTTAGCCTTTTTCTAGATTCCACATACAAGCAATATCATATGATATTTGTCTTTCAATGCTGCAGTCTTGAGGCTGTATCTTCTTCCTTAGGGAAACCTCAGTTTTGCTCTTAAGGCCTTTCCACTGATTGGGTGAGACCCATCCACATTATCAAGGGTAATCTCCTTCACTTAAAGTCAAGTGACTGTAGGTATTAACCACATCCACAAAATACCTTCATGGGAACACCTAGATGAATGTTGTTGAATAGCTGGGTACCATAGCCTAGCCAAGTTGACACCAAAAACTTACCATCACTGGATGTAGCTATGTAACCGCAACCATAATGAAGATACAGAACAGTTCCACCATCCCAGAGAATTCCCTCAAGCATCTTTGTGCTCAATCCTCCCCGCACCACCCGCCCCCAGCCCTGTCAACCCCTGATCTGTTTTCTCCCTGTATTTTTGTCTTTCCCAGAACATCATATAAATGGAACCACACAATATGTGGTCTTTTGAATCTGGCTCCTTTTGCTTAGTGTGATGCAAATGAGATTCACCCACGTTGTTGCATGTGTCAGTAGTTTGTTTCTTTTTATTGCTGAGAAAATTCCCTTGTATGGAAGTACCATGATTCTAAATTAATTTTGTTAATGGGAGAGGTATTATCTCTCATACTTCTCTAAATCAGGTACATTACAGAAGTATGAAAATGTATAGGCATGTATGTTGAATAAAAAAGACTAGGAAGTTGTCCTAAATATAACCCAATGAGAAATCATACATGAAGCACACTCCTCCAGGCCTGCACAGATATTTTTCCTTGAAAAGAATGATTTCATTGGCCACATAGAGTCAATGCCAAGGTGGATCTTAAAAGCATCAGTCATTATAATCCTCTAATTGGCCATATGGCACAGAAAACTATTTTAGGGCAGACTCAGTTGACACTGACTGTCATAATGTTTAAAGGCTGAGCCACAAAATCAGATCAGGGAAGGGTCGGATTCCTGAACCAGTCTTGACGACACTAAAAGGCATAACACTGGTGATCAGACATGACAGATGGTCAGACATGACAGACCTACATGTTTTAGCATAGGCGTCAATCACTCTGCATTAAATGGAAGTGTGGCTTTCATCCACATGATCTGACACAAGAGAACTCCCTGGGATCTGGGCTTAAGAAGTCAAGGAAGTCCGGTCTAGTCTGGTCCAGTAGGTCCAGACCCTCTGTACCTAATGGACCCTCAGTCTGCTATGTCTAAAATCCTTCCCTGTCTATGATGTAGGAATGGAGTGCTTTAGACAGACTCTAGAGCATGAGCTTAGTGTCCTATAAGCTCAATATCAAAGTTGACCTCCTATTTTTCCATTGTTGATCTGCTGAGTGCCAGGCTGGGGTCCTCCTTTCTCAGTCAACACAAATGTATCCAGAAGTTTCTATGGACCCTTCATGGTGCTCAGCACTGGGGATATGAGAAAAAAACAAGACTCTCCTGGTCCCTCTCTTCATGGAATGTAAATTCTGTTGTGGAAGCCTGTTCAAGTAATTGAACAAAGAATTGAAAAATCACTGATTATATTAAGTCCAAAGAAGGAAGCAAATAAGAAACTGAGGTTCAGAACATGCTAGGTGGGTGGCAAGGAAGTTCTCTCTGAGACTTTTGAGAAAAGAAGATGAGTTAGGGGAAGAAAGTCACAGATAGAAGAAACAACATGTACAGAGGCCCTGAGGGAGGTTGGGTGTAACTGGAACAGGCTGAGCGAGTATGAGAGGGACGTGGGACAGTATCAGGAGGTATCAGATCACTAGCAGCTTGTGGGCTGTGAGGAGTTTCGATTTCCTTTAGTGAAAGGAGAAGCTTTTGGAGGGTTCAGAACACAAGGGTCAGATGACCTGATTTGTGTTTTAAGAGGATTATTGCCGCCATGGCTGTAGTGTATTGTAGTGAGACAGGATTAGGAGGGGTGAGAGCAGGTAGGGTGCCGTTGCACAAGTCCAGGTGAGAGGTCACAGTGATAACAGATAAAAAGACTGGAGAGAAGAAGATAGACTGGAACTTTGGGAGATACGTATAGGCCCGACTAAAGGATTGTGAATGAGAAGTAAAGGTGAGGGAGGAAACAGACCGATTTACAGACTGAACACTGTGGTAAAGACTTTCGACATTTAATTAAATGGGAAAACCTGGTTCAATCAGTGTCTGGAGCTCAACAAAGCTGAATTACTATTTTGGGATTCAAATATATAATTACTAACATTTAAAGTTATGGGAATTGATGAGCTTATCCCCCAAGAAAGTGTCAGAGAAGAGAAAAGGGCCCCGGAAAGAACACTGAGGAAAGGCAATACTTTATTCAGGTTAAAAAAAAAAAGAAAGGAAAAAAAAAAAAAAAAAAAAGAGAGACCGAGAATAATACTGAAGCCAGTGAGATAAGAGAAAACCCCGGAGAATGTGGTGGAAAGGAACTCGAGAGCAGTGCTTCAAGAATAGGGCATCATCTGTGGGGCTGAATTCTGCTGAAGGAACAAAGGGCTAGTAGAACAGGAAGGGCTTCCTTGAAGAAAGGAGGAATGCCCAGGGCCTGAGAAGAAGGCTGAGAGCAGCTGTGCAGGAAAAGCCCTTTTAAACGGATCCCGCAGGAACCCTGAGAACCTGTGATTGAGGTCTGATTTTGTTATTGTTAACTATGGCTTACATTAGTGCACTTTTGTGATTTATAAGAAATAAATGTTTGGTCATTCAGATGCTGAAAATATAATTTCCACGTACATTTGGTCTTCAACCTAGTTCCTGGCTCAAAGCTCCCCAAACCCATGGAATTTCCTGAGTGATAAGAGCAATGGAATCACCTTTTGTTATAATCTTTGGTCTCTAGTCCTCAGTTCCTGAAACTGTTTCAGAGCCATAAAGGTGAAGCGGGTGTCTCGTTATTCATAACAAGATCCTTTCCTCTACAGCTGGGTTTATGTTCATGAGGTGACTTTTAGAAAGCACCTAAAGATGGGGGGGGGGGGGGGGAGGAGGAGACATGGCTGGTTGCCAAGGGAACCAACCATGAATAGAGGGTTGAAACTTTCCGTCCCATCTCCTGATTTCTGGGAAGAGGAGAGGCGCTAGAAAGTAATCAATCACCAATGGCCAGTGATTTAACCAGTCACACTCATGTAATGACGCCTCCATAAAAACCCAAAAGGAAGCGGTTTGGAGAGCTTCCGGATTGGGTAACCAGAGTGCTTCCACATGCCACGCTGAACCTGACTCCAAGAAGACAGAAGCTCCTTTGTTCAAGAGCTTGTCCGATGTACCTCTTCAGCTGGCTGTTGTTTCATATCCTTTAATATCCTTTGTAATAAACCAGAAATCTAGTGAGTAAACTGGCTTTTTGAGTCCTGTGAGCAGCTCTAGCAAATTAATTGAACCCAAGGAATGGGCTGTGGGAACCTCTCATTTATAATCAGCAGATCAGAAGCACAGGTAGTAACCTGGACTTGTGATTGGCAACTGAATTGAGGGCAGTTGTGTGGAGACTGAGTCCTCAACCTGTGGGATAGGATAACATTTTCAGGTAAAAAGTGTTAGAATTGAATTGAATTGTAGGACACCTAGCTGGTATTTCTTGGTGGATATCAGAACCCTTAATTAGCAATCTAGTTATATTTAAATAACTCCAACCATTCCCTCAATAGTACCTAATGAATGATACTAGTTACTCTATTAGAAAGGCAGCATGGTATATTGAAAAAAATATGAAATTTAGGGGTAGATGGATCTGACCTTAATTCCTGAGTCTGCCACTCATTGTCTGTGTATTCTTAGGCAAACTGAATCTCTCAATTCCCTGATCTGTAAAGCAAGGGTGATATTAATGTTTATCTACATACTTGTTCTAAGGTATACATTAATTAATGTAAGTAAACAGTTTTAAAAATTACAAAGTTATAGACAATGTTACTGTAGTAGGAATTAATCCCAATCTGCAAACAGATATGTAAGAAAAATTGTGCTTTATGATTTTACTTTATATCATTTAATTCTGAATTTGGGTACCCACCCATCTCTGAAGGGATTTAAAATTCAATTTCAGCCATTATTCAACTTCCATCTCCTCCCACTCTAATACTTAGTCAAGATTCTTAAGATTTTCCATAACACCACAACATTGACCTCACTAGTTACTATGGAAACACCATATGATTCCTTCAGCCCCAGCATCTTCTATGCCACACTTGAGTGAGGTGCAGCCTCCCCAGATACACTAGGCAGCCATCCTTCTAGAGAGACACCTGCAAGGGAGAAAACCCAGGCCTACTTGAGGAAGTAAGGGACCTCTTTTCTTCGAACCTCAGCCTTGGGCAATCTTCCTTCTTCTTCCTCGCCCTTAAAAATCTTTCAATTATTATGCTGTTTTTCTAGGACACTTAACATTTTCTTCTTTTGCAAATTCAGGAAAAGCCATTACTTGAGAGTCATTTTGCTTTCAGTTCTACCAAAATTTGTAAGATAAGGAAGCCCCAAGGGACCTGGATATCTTTGTGAAAAGAATTAGGAGTTGGGAAGGTAAAGAAAGGACAACCAAATTATGCTCTATAATGGTTACCTTTATTAATTTGCATAGGACCTTAGGTAGTCTTATTGTACCATCTGCCTCTTAGAAGGACTGGCTAAGCCAAGAACTGGAAAACACTGCCTTTAAGAATAAAGGAGATACGTGTGAAAATTTCAATACTCTAAAGGAAGGTGCTGCTTAGATACCAAGCATTGAATAGGAGACAGTGACCCATTTGCTAAAGCAAGTACTATCTTCTTTCGACTGGGAAAAGTGCTCAGTAATTAGGTACCATTTAAGGGATCAGTACATATTAACTTAACACATAAATGGATACTTACAAGCCAACTTCTTCCAAGAATGGCTGTGGAACAATGAAGCAAATTTCCTGATGAGGGCCTGCTTGCCATGTTCAGCCAACCGAGGAAATGAGCATCACTTGTCCTACTTGACTGGAGAGTGTTCCATTTGGCTGACCACACCGTTTCATCCTCACCCAGGTTTCTGTGCCTGAAACAGCAATAATAGAGACTTCATTTAAAACTTTGGCCTATGAGTTCAGAACAGTGACAAATTGAGTGTCACTATAAGATGTGTGCAATTCATCAATATAAAGTCCCCAAGGAGATGCCAGACACCAGCAGAAAAGTCATCTTCCCAAATTACTATATAATAATGAAAATTCTTGCTCATTATTCTAAGATCAAAATAAGAAACCTTGAAATACTATCTAGTTTTATTCCCTGCCTCCACGCCGCCTGAACCTTCTACAGCCTTACCAATGTTTATACCAATTCTCCGAACAAAGGAAGTCTGGTGAGGTACAAAAACCCTCCTTTTGCCTCTTGCCATCCCTGTCTACTCCTATAGTCTGTTTGCACGTTGCGTGAAAGATCCCCAAACTTACCAATGGAGCAGATAACATCAGGCGGCTAAGGGAGATAAAGGTCTAACAAGCCAGCATTCAGATTTGGAGAGTTTAATTACATATTTTGCAGGCAGATTATTTCATGTGCAAAGAAAACAACAATATGCTACATTTATCTTGCAAAAAATAATAGAACACCCTCTCTTTTTGACTAACTTTTAAAATGTGAGATTATATATAATAAAATATTTATATATGTGCCAATAACACATTGTCTCATGAACTACAACAATGTTATTGGGGTAAGTTTTAAAAGGATACTGAAGCCCAGAGTGGTAAAGAAAATAGCCCAAGGTTACACAGCCAGATGTGGAAAAGCCTTGATTTAAACCCAGTTGTGATCAAATGCTTTATGATGACTGAGCATTTTAAGAATATTTCAGGATGCTTTCTGGTGTTCTGTCTCTCCCTGTTTGTCTTTAGTTTTGATTAATCAGGTTTTGCATACTGTAAAGTACTCCATTATATTTGCTCAAAGAAAGAACGAATCTCCTGGCTTTCCTTTTTGTTCCTGAACTGGTGGCTGGGGTCCTCAAAGCTGTGTCGGCTGTGCAGCATTGAGGTCCACCAGGTTTATAACTTCAGCCTAAATGTGACAACTTTTGGTCTCCAATTTCTCCTTTAATTCTTTAAAGCTCAAAACACGTCAGTTGAACTGGTGTGTTAATTCCATCTATGAGAATAAATAAAGACAATGTGCAATGTGGTGTCTGGGTGGGAGAAAGGAAAGCATAATCAGAACCTGCTTCTTAGGAAAAGTAAGGACCCCACATACACACCTAAATTGTTGCACACGTATACCTAAATCTATGGCTGTCAGCCCTGACTAACCTCATTTTGCAACGTCCATTAGCACCTTTTCCTACAAATGAAGACTGGTCTGATCTAGACCCAGTAGGCATCCTCACCAACATTGTCTTACTACCAATCCCCTAGGATCCCTTGCCTTCCAAACTTCAGAGACCTGCTTTGCTAATGCCCAGTTCTGTATCCTTTGACGGACATCTGTCTCCAGTGCTAGAGACAGACTCAGTAATGTGCAGCTTTTCTACCCTAAGCACAATTGTCAAAGCTAAGGTGCTTAATGGCTCAGTAGTACTTTATAACATCCTTTGTTGACTCCCTGGTATACTGATCTCGTCCTTCACGCTATCTCAGCCACTCATATCCAGAGATAAAACCTTAGACACCATATAATAATTGTAAAATCTCAATTTCCATCATCTCAATTTCTGATCATCTGTACTCCTCAAGTTTCCCCGCCCACTTCCTCTGCTACCCACTCTAATAATTTTTCAACCCCCCAACACATAATCAATCCATTAACCTTAACACACTTTCTCTACTAATCTCACATCCTCGCTTCCTTAATTATCCCACTTAGTTCCATTGCTCATGACAATAATCACTCTTGTACATGCTCTCGAGAGTACATTACACTCACTTTTAAACACAAACCCTGGTTAAATCTCCATTTTCTTAAACGCCTGGAACCAATCCATCTCCCAGCTTCTGTTAAGGGACTCTGTGTTTGTGCTGGGGCACGACTCCATTGCTCTGCAGACAGTTTACAACTCTATTTAGCCTTCACTTGCTGTTTGTTCACAGACTCAAGGTGAGAGTGTGAGAGATTAGGACCTTCTCAGATTTTTCCTGAGCATGTGTACAACCCTGCATATGTGTGAAGTCTTTTAGATTCTCTAGAATATGTCAAAGATTTTCAAGCTATTGAAATCTCATTTCCAAGCTTTTCCTTTTAAGTGTTTTGATCAGCTTTCCTTTTAAGTGTTCTGATCAGTGATTGCACCTCAGGCAGCTGTGATATTAAACAATCACCACTGGTTGAAAAAATGCTGTAGGGAACATGCTGGTAGCAGTAAGCTCAAGTCAGGTCAAATAAAAACAAGCCTTGTATAACTGATTCACTTTGCTGTATAGCAGAAACTAACATGACATTGTAAATCAATTATACTCCAATTAAAAAATAAAACTGAAAAAAAAGATAAGCCCTGTAAGATGGGGTTCCTAGGTAGCTGTCACACAAGTTAGACAATAACCATTCTTAGGAATGGGGCTTTTTTCATGGCTCCTGATTTGTCCTACCCCTCTCCAGTGGCTAGTAGGCCACTGCTAGGTTTTCATGGCTACCATGAGCTGGGGAGAAGGAGATGAGAATAAGGCAAGTTAAAACATCATGAAACTCCCTGTCTTACTGAGATGCATCTATTTTTCTTGAATAAGAAATAATAATTTTGCAAGCCTTTGGTTAATATCTAGAATTCTGAAAAAGTTGAATTTGATTTTTGCAAGTGTTCTCATTGTTTTCATGGAGGAACAGAAATTCAGAACTTCTTACACTGTTTTTCTGAGCACTGTATTAATTTTCATATCAGACAAACCCAATGTTCATCCCCCATCTTAAAAATTAAATCCCTTACCACCACATCCTCACTGAGGAACACAGGGAAATGTTGATGCCACCTGTTTGTATTTTCCCAGAATCCTTAGGTGACAATGTTTTCCCTTAAAGCAATGGGTACCTACAATAGTGCTGCAGTGGATTGTTAACAAAGTTATTTGGAAACAGACAATCCTTTCTTCAATCCTGTATTTGAAAATCTATTCCATTTCATCCCAGGAACCCACTTAAATATATAGGCCCCATTTTCATGTTCATTTGAAGGAGACATTAAGTAATCATTAATTTCAATTCCTTTTGATTAATTTCAGTTTCTTTCTCTGTAGTGTTTTGTTGTTTTTAACTAAACACAAAGATGGTTTTTAATAGTCATTTAAGCCTGTCAAAGGAAAACGTAATAAACTAGATAAAAGAGGCTCTCTTAGATATATTAATGTCTAAAGTCCTCTGAATTCATGCTACTAAATACAAGTTGTATTTTAAATAGCCTCGGGTTACAAGGACGGTGACTAATGAATTATAGAGGAACATAATTAACTTCCTACACTCTCTAAAAGCTTGCTTTGTGAGACCCTCTCTGACTCTCACTTAGAGAGGACTGGAATCTCTGATTAGCATTGTTAAGAAAACTGCCCACTTCTCTTCTATTTTCAGACTCCTCTCAGACTGGGGGTGTAGCTACAGCAGACTGTGGAAAGTTTGGAGTGGATCAGAAAAGGAAGCGTCGTATGTCAAAAGCTGTTTTGCTATTAACCAGCAGTGATAGTGTTGGGGGCAAGTCATTTAAACTCTCCATGCCAAGGTATCCTTAGATGTAAAATGAAGGGTTAAGACACAATGACCTATGTTTCCTTCCCCCACTTATGATCGGTGATCCAAGCTTTATCATCAAAGGCATATGAAATATGGTAGAATGTTCCACAGTTCATGAGGTTTTAAATAACATTTAAAATAAAAATCGAAACAGAACAAACTTTCTGACCTGGATGACTTATTTCTATGACTTTCTGGAGCATTAAGAAAAGAGAATGACTGTTTTTCCTTATGCAACTGACATATTGAACAAGCTCAATGTGTGGTTTGGAATCAAAACACAATTTAGAGACGTGGAGTGCATCCCTCTCCACAGTTGCATTGGGAATGCACGGAAGGACGCAGGCATTCCCACAGAGAACCAGCTGAACACCAGCAGACGGCCTCGGACACCAGAAAGGGCAGCGGGGAGCCCGACATAGCCGGTAGGGAGGCATCTACGAGGGCTCAAAGAGGGTGAAGCGGCGGAGCTGTGGCAGACGGGAGGGAGTGAGAAACATACGGACGGTCCGCAGCGCAGCTCAGCGTTCCCGGACCGAGACATCGATCCGCAGCTGAACGGAGGGTCCAGGAGCGGGAGCGTGGGAACCGGAGAGCGGGTTCAGGGGGAGAAACATTGTTGCCGGTAGGGTCACGGACCGAGAGCACAGGAGGGAAGAGGTCCGCGGAGAGCAGTGCCTGTCCCTGAGAGCTGCCCGGCCATGATGGCGGCTGGAGGCTGCAGGTTCCCGGGCGCGGGGGAGGAGCCCCGCGCATAGCCTCTCCCTCTCTTCCGGCGCCTCTGCAACAGGCAGTGGAGAGACGCCCTGCGGGCCACCTAAGGCACTCAGGGATAACAAGCACCCTCAGGCACTCGGGCGGGGCTAGATTAAAACTCCTTGCAGCGCCAGCAGCAGGGAGGCTGCCGAGAGAAAAAAAAAAAACAAAACAGCATCAAAAAGAAAAAACCCCGAGAGAGGCCCAACTCTAAGACTTTCTGTGTACGCCTGAGCCACCAGCGCCCTCTGCAACAGGCACCTCCAAGCCTGACTGAAACAACAGTGCGCCACTGCTCACTCACTCCCAGGAGAAGGAGCCACTATTGTACCCTCTCCCTCCCCACACACCGAGGCTTACAGACGAACAATAAAGGAACCTCTGCTGGCCACAGAATAACGCAAAAAAAAAACCCAAGGCAAGGAGAAGGACACTTACAGCTGAGACGCTAAGGAAACAGAAATAGTAGTATCAATACCTATTGAACTGGTCCATTCTGGGATCAGTTCTGGATTTTTTTTTTTTTTCTTTCTCTCTCTCTCTTTTTTTTTTTCTTTTTTGATTTATTAAATACGATCTTAGCCCTAAGGGATCTACAAGTTTTATAACATAATTTTTTAAGGATATTTTTCATTCTTTTTTTTTTTTTTTGCCTTTTTATATACTTCTATATCTAGCTAAGTTTTTGGTAGTACGGACAAAATATCTTTCATACTTTCCTTTCATCCCTTTCTTTTATACACTTCTATTCCTTTCTTTTTCTTTGCATATTTCCAACCACATTACGCTCTTCTGTTCCCCTTTCTTCCAGCCATTTTAAGTGTATTTTATCTTAACCTACTTATAAGCAACACTATCGGTCTGCTCAGACTCCTTGCTCTATTCTCCAGATGATGCACTGCCTTGGTATTAATATTAGGCTTTTGTCTGTATCTTAGTTCTTAGTACAGTTGTCTAATTACATTCTGAGAATCTCCATTCTCTCTGGTGGTACGCCAGCTCATTTCTATATTTGATCCTAGCTTACAAAATCTCCCTGGATTAATGTTTGTATGTGTAAGGTGTTATTTGTTGTTTGTTTGCTTTTGCTTTTGTCTCTTATTTGTTCTGTTTCAGTTGTCAATTTCTGCTGGGTTTCTCTTTGAATATCTGATAGCACACTGGGGTTCTGTCAGGTCTTTCTAGAGCCTTATGTCCTAACGGATTCAATAATTGTGTGTCTTATACATGTATGTGTTTCCTAGACTGAATATTCATTTAATCCAATACTTGGACATTAGTCTGAGGCTTGGACAGTCTTCTATAAACACCTCTATCACCAGGACAAGCAACCCCAAAAGCTTGGACAACCATGAGGAAACAAAGAAACACCATGCAGGCAAAGGAGCAGGAAAAAAACCCACAAGACCAAATAAATGAGGAGGAAATAGGAAAAATGCCGGAAAAAGAATTTAGAGTAATGATAGTAAAAATGATACAAAATCTCGATAACAAATTAGAGAAAGTACAAGAAACAGTTCATAAGAACTCAGAAAAACAAACAGCAATGGATAACAAAATAACTGAAATTAAAAATACTCTAGATGCTAGAACCAGCAGAATGACTGAGGCAGAAGAACGAATAAGTGAGTTGGAAGATAGAATGGGAGAAATAAACGCCACAGAGCAGGAAAAAGAAAAAAAAATAAAAAGACTAGAAGACAGCCTCAGAGACCTCAGTGATAACATGAAGCGTACCAACATTCGAATTATAGGCATCCCAGAAGAAGAAGAAAACAAGAAAGGGTCTGAGAAAATATTGGAAGAGGTTATAGTGGAAAACTTCCCCAACATGGGAAAGGAAATAATTCACCAAGTCCAAGAAGCACAGAGAGTCCCATACAGAATAAACCCAAGGAGAAATACACCAAGACACATATTAATCAAACTAACGACAATTCAACACAAAGAAAAAATATTAAAAGCAGCAAGAGAAAAGCAACAAACAACATATAAGGGAAAACCCATCAGGATAACAGCTGACCTTTCTACAGAAACTCTGCAGGCCAGAAGGGAATGGCAGGATATACTGAAAGTCCTGAAAGAGAGAAACCTACAGCCAAGAAGACTCTACCCAGCAAGAATCTCATTCAGATTTGAGGGAGAAATCAAAAGCTTTCCAGACAAGCAAAAGTTAAGAGAATTCAGCACCACCAAACCAGCCTTACAACAAGTGCTAAAGGAACTTCTCTAAGTAGGAAACACAAGAAAAGGAAAACACCTACAAATACAAACCCAAAACAATTAAGAAAATGGTAATTGGAACACACATGTCAATAATCACTTTAAATGTAAATGGATTAAATGCTCCAACCAAAAGACACAGACTGGCTGAATGGATACAAAAACAAGACCCTTCTATATGCTGCCTACAAGAAACCCACTTCAGACCAAGGGATACATATAGACTGAAAGTGAAGGGATGGAAAAAGATATTCCATGCAAATGGAAGTCAAAAGAAAGCTGGAGTAGCAATACTCATATCAGACAAATTAGACTTGAAAGTAAAGACTATTAAAAGAGACAAGGAAGGGCACTACATAATGATCAAGGGATCCATCCAAGAAGAACATATCACAATGGTAAATATCTATGCCCCCAATATAGGAGCACCTCAATACATAAGGCAAATGCTAACAGCTATAAAAGGGGACATCGACAGTAACACAATAATAGTGGGAGACTTGAACACCCCACTTACATCAATGGTCAGATCATCCAAACAGAAAATAAATAAAGACACACAAGCTTTAAATGACACATTAGACCATCTCGACTTCATTGATATTTATAGGACATTCCATCCAAAAACGACAGACTACACTTTCTCCTCAAGTGCACACGGAACATTTTCCAGGATAGATCACATCTTGGGTCACAAATCAAACCTCAGCAAATTCAAGAAAATTGAAATCATATCAAGCATCTTCTCAGACCACAACGCCATGAGACTAGATATCAATTACAGGAAAAAAACTGCAAAAAATACAAACACATGGAGGCTAAACAATTCACTCTTAAACAACCAAGGAATCACTACAGAAATCAAAGAGGAAATCAAAAAATATCTAGAAACAAATGACAACGAAAACACAACAACCCAAAACCTATGGGACGCAGCAAAAGCAGTTCTAAGAGGGAAGTTTATAGCAATACAGTCCTACCTTAAGAAACAAGAAAATGATCGAATAAACAACCTAACCTTACACCTCAAACAACTAGAGAAAGAAGAACAAAGAAACCCCAAAGGGAGCAGAAGGAAAGAAATCATAAAGATCAGAGCAGAAATAAATGAAAAAGAAAGGAAAGAAACCATAAGAAAAATAAATAAAACTAAAAGCTGGTTCTTTGAGAAGATTAACAAAATTGATAAACCATTAGCCAGACTCATCAAGAAAAAAAGGGAGAAGATGCAAATCAACAGACTTAGAAATGAAAAAGGAGAAGTCACAACGGACACCTCAGAAATACAAAAGATCATGAGAGACTACTACAAGCAACTATATGCCAATCAATTGGATAACCTGGAAGAAATGGATACATTCTTAGAAAAATACAATCTTCCAAGACTGAACCAGGAAGAAATAGAAACCATGAACAGACCAATCACAAGTACAGAAATTGAGGCAGTGATTAAAAATCTCCCAACACACAAAAGCCCAGGACCAGATGGATTCACAGGCGAATTCTATCAAACATTTTGAGAAGAGTTAACACCTATCCTTCTCAAACTCTTCCAAAATATTGCAGAAGGCGGAGCACTCCCAAACTCATTCTACGAGGCTACCATCACCCTGATACCAAAACCAGGCAAAGATGTCACAAAAAAAGAAAACTACAGACCAATATCACTGATGAATATAGATGCAAAAATCCTCAACAAAATACTAGCTAACAGACTGCAACAGCACATTAAAAAAATCATACACCACGATCAAGTGGGGTTTATCCCTGGGATGCAAGGATTCTTCAATATACGCAAATCAATCAACGTGATACATCATATCAACAACTTGAAGGATAAAAACCATATGATCATTTCAATAGATGCAGAAAAAGCTTTTGACAAAGTTCAACATCCATTTATGATAAAAGCTCTCCAGAAAATGGGCATAGAAGGAAATTACCTCCACATCATAAAAGCCATATATGACAAACCAAAAGCCAACATTGTTCTCAATGGAGAAAAACTGGAAGAATTCCCTCTAAGAACAGGAACAAGACAAGGGTGTCCACTCTCACCACTGTTATTCAACACAGTTTTGGAAGTGTTAGCCACAGCAATCAGAGAAGAAAAAGAAATCAAAGGAATCCAAATTGGAAAAGAAGAAGTAAAATTGTCACTCTTTGCAGATGACATGATATTATACATAGAAAACCCTAAAGACTCTACCAGAAAACTGCTAGCACTCATTGATGAGTTTAGTAAAGTAGCAGGATACAAAATTAATGCACAGAAATCTCTTGCATTCCTATACACTAACAACGGAAGAGCAGAAAGAGAAATTAAGGAAACTCTCCCATTCACCATTGCAACAAAAAGAATAAAATACCTAGGAATAAACCTGCCTAAGGAGGCAAAAGATCTGTATGCAGAAAACTTTAAGACATTGATGAAAGAAATCAAAGATGACACAAACAGATGGAGGGACATACCATGTTCCTGGATTGGAAGAATCAACATTGTGAAAATGACTGTACTACCCAAAGCAATTTACAGATTTAATGCAATCCCGATCAAATTACCAATGGCATTTTTCACAGAACTAGAGCAAGAAATCTTATGATTTGTATGGAAACGCAAAAGACCCCGAATAGCCAAAGCAATCTTGAGAAGGAAAAATGGAGTTGGTGGAATCAGGCTTCCTGACTTCAAACTATACTACAAGGCCATAGTGATCAAGACAGTATGGTACTGGCACAAAAATAGAAAGGAAGATCAATGGAATAGAATAGAGAACTCAGAAGTAAGCCCAAACACATATGGGCACCTTATCTTTGACAAAGGAGGCACAAGTATACAATGGAAAAAAGACAGCCTCTTCAATAAGTGGTGCTGGGAAAATTGGACAGCAACATGTCAAAGAATGAAATTAGAACACTTCCTAACACCATACACAAAAATAAACTCCAAATGGATTAAAGACCTACATGTAAGGCCAGACACTATAAAATTCCTAGAGGAAAACATAGGCAGAACACTCTTTGACATACATCAAAGCAACATCCTTTTTGACCCACCTCCTAGAATCATGGAAATAAAATCAAGAATAAATGAATGGGACCTCATGAAACTTAAAAGCTTTTGCACAGCAAAAGAAACCATAAACAAGACTAAAAGGCAACCCTCAGAATGGGAAAAAATAATTGCCTATGAAACAACGGACAAAGGATTAACCTCCAAAATATACAAGCAGCTCATGCAGCTTAATACCAAAAAAGCAAATAACCCAATCCACAAATGGGCAGAAGACCTAAATAGACATTTCTCCAAAGAAGACATACAGATGGCCAACAAACACATGAAAAGATGCTCAACATCACTCATCATCAGAGAAATGCAAGTCAAAGCCACAATGAGGTATCACCTCACACCAGTCAGAATGGCCATCATCACAAAGTCTGGAAACAACAAATGTTGGAGAGGGTGTGGAGAAAAGGGAACTCTCCTGCACTGTTGGTGGGACTGTAAGTTGGTACAGCCACTATGGAAAACGGTTTGGAGGTTCCTTAAAAAACTACAAATAGAACTACCATATGATCCAGTCATCCCACTCCTGGGCATATACCCAAAGAAAACCATAATCCCAAAAGAAACTTGTACCATCATGTTTATTGCAGCACTCTTTACAATAGCCAGGACATGGAAGCAACCTAAATGCCCATCAACAAATGAATGGATACAGAAGATGTGGCATATATATACAATGGAATATTACTCAGCTATAAAAAGGGATGAGATGGAGCTATATGTAATGAGGTGGATAGAACTACAATCTGTCATACATAGTGAAGTAAGTCAGAAAGAGAAGGACAAATATTGTATGCTAACTCACATATACGGAATCTAAAAATGGTACTGATGAACTCAGTGACAAGAACAAGGAAGCAGATACAGAGAATGGACTGGAGAACTCGAGGTATGGGAGGGGGCGGGGGGTGAAGGGGAAACTGAGAAGAAGCGAGAGAGTAGCACAGACATATATATACTACCAACTGTAAAATAGTCAGTGGGAAGTTGTTGTATAACAAAGGGAGTCCAACTCGAGGATGGAAGATGCCTTAGAGGACTGGGGCAGGGAGGGTGGGGGGGACTCGAGGGGGGGGCGTCAAGGAAGGGAAGGAATATGGGGATATGTGTATAAAAACAGTTGATTGAACCTGGTGTACCCCCAAAAAAATAAAATAAAATAATAATAAAAATAAATAAATAAATAAAGTATTATCAACACACTCCTCAAAAAAAAAAAAAAAAAAAAAAACACAATTTAGTTTTTATCTCCCTCCGTCCCTATAAGCATTATCTCATGGTGGTAATCTTTTATTTGTGGTAATCTTTCTTCTGCAGGCTCATGACTTTTCCTTCACTCGTAGGGAACTGTGCAACATTAGCTTTAAGAAGCAAACACTCTCAATTCAGAATACATGAAGTCCAGCTTCCTATAATTATCAAAATGTCCAAATTGGTATAACATGTTCTTCCCTTTAGCAGCGTGGACCTGCTTCTCAGAACAGGGAGCCTGGTCTGCTGACTTGCCCTACCACTTGTGTGACTCTTTAGCAAGGTCCTCGTGGGGAAGGCTTAGAAGAATAAGAGGTAGAGGACCTCTCTAGGTGGGTGGTACTGTGCTCTATGAGCCCTGCAGTTGATGAAAGCTGACTGTTTCCTGTTTTTCCTATACTGTGCTTTTGAGAACCCCTTGGAGGTTTTCTGTCAGGCTCCCTCTCTTGCATTTTCCTCGACTCAAACAGAAACATATTTAACTTCAGTTGCCAAATGAGACTCCTTTCTCAGCCCTTGGTCACCTGTTGTTATGCTTCCAGGTACCCCCAACACCCCAACACCCCAACACTTCAAACTTCTCTCTGTTGAGGTTTCCTTACCCCTCCAGCTGGACAGGATCTTGAACAATTCCATTCCAGCTTAATTCCAACCCCTTCTCTCTCTCACTGGGAAAACTCCTATGTCCTTTGCCCCTACAATCCCTGGGAGACCAGTCTAATCTCAACAACAGCTATTCAGGCCCTTTCTTTTCTTAAGATTTCTGGGGCAAGCTCAGACCACATTCCACAGCTGGCTTTACTTTCTCAATTGTCCATCAAGGACCAGTCTTCTATGTTTCCTAATGTCAGGGAACAGAAGGGCTACCACCTTGCGGGTCTCTAGGCTAATGGCTCATTTTTGCCCTCTGATGCTCTACGTGCTCCTCCAAAGAGGAAAATGGGGAAAAAGGATAAGATAACAGATCTTTCCAGGAAAAAAAATATCTTTCTTCACTGAACTCCTCCCCAAAGCTTCTCTCTGATATTTTATATAACTTCGATCTCATGGAAGTGTTCAAAAATTTAGGGATTCCTATTAACTATAAATCCTGCATTTGGGAGTGGTGGATGGGTTTGTCTCTCTGTCATCGTAATCCAATATTTACTGTAATGGTGCTTCAGTTGAAACTAATTACAGAAAGATTCTCATTCTAACATCCTGTAAGGTACATTAAGCTGACACGCTACTAGAAAAAAAAATTTTGAGAAGGTAATGAAACAATGGAGAATATTTTAATTACCCTAACATAAACATCTGCCTTTATTTTGGAGTCAGTAAAACCATGCTTCTTTTATAATTGTAATCTCATTGTACATATGCTTTAGCAATGTAGTTTTAAAAAAACATTCCTCACGCACATTTTGTGACATCATGCTTAGAATTTTAATGTGTTCATGTTAACCTGGATATTGATGTGCCATTCATTCATCAAGGACCCTTTGAATGCCTGCACTGTGGCCAATACTGTTTCAGGTGCTTGGGCTGCAAAAGTTCAAAGAACTGAGTAAACACTCTGTTTAGGGACTTGCAAATTATTATAATGCAATACTGTATTTGTCACAAGAGAGTTACCCACATGAAGTGGGAGTAGAGCATAGAATGTATTTATGTTTTTTAAAGGAAATCAGGAAGGAATCACAAAAGAAGTATTGAGTTGAGAAGTTTATGGAGGGTGTGTGGGAGTTTGCAGGGTACGCAAGCAGGCGGAAGTCACCCCAGGTAGATGGAACAGCTTGTACAAAGGCATGGAATTTATTTTGATCTTGTATAAGATGCGAGTATTTTCTTTTTATTTTTTCCAAAATCGTTATTGAATCTTTCTAAAATTACTCATTAAATAATCCTTTCTCCTCAAGTATAGATTTATACTGGAAAGCTAGCTTTATTGTATATTGAGTTTATTGTGTTGCTTGGTCTACATATAGTGTATGCAATTTCAAGGATTTATACTCTTTTGGGAGGGCCAATACCACACTTCTTAAAGTATTGTTGCTTTTTAATGGTTTCAAATACTTAATAAGCTAATCTACTATCATAGCTTCTTTGCCAAGCAGTTTCTTTCTAAACTGTTCTAATTCTAATACTTCCTTAAGGGAACCTAGCTCTCTTTTGATATTTTAAGGTATCAACAAAATATTTGATATTTCAAACACTTGAAGACAAAATTGCTTCAGATTTTTAGCTGAATTAATCATCAATTTTATTACACGCTCTGCCTTTGTCGTTAGATAAAAAACTTACACAAAAGTCTTGCAAACCTATAGATTTTTTTTGAAAATGTTTTGTTGCTGTTATTGCTGGTGTTTTCTTTGTTTCTTCACACAAACCTAAATGCATGTACCTTCATAACCTCCTAAATACTTTCAAAATATCTTTTTTTTTTAAAGCATGGGGTTTAGTCTGAATCTTCCAAATTGTGTAATTTGATCTATTGAACAAAATCACCTGATAATTGCCAACTTCTCTGCTTTACTTTACATACAGAGGCATTCTTATAAACATTTGAAGATGGTTAGGTTGTTATTTTTATACTTGGTGTTTGGTTTACACAAATTTAGCTCCACAAATTTCTCCTTGCTCCTAAAGCTCAGAAGAAAATATACCCTAAAATAACACACATAGAGTATAGAGGACCCATTCTGGCCAAAGTTTGGGTTCATATGTGCCCCCAAAATACCTGATCAACAGACGGGATGCATCCCTAGTCATTGACTTGCATGAGGACTATAGGCTACAGGAGAGTGAGGAGGAGGTGGTGAGCATTTCCTGAGGAACAGCACAGAAACCCAGAGTCTTCCCTTGATTTTACAAAGTGAGTAGGATAAAAGTTTTCAAAAGGTATATGCTGTGCAATATGTGGACCTAAGCAATACTGCCAAACTGACAGAATGCCCTGGAGCTTCAACACTGCAACCAGGGAATATTTGCTACAACTTATCACCTTTTTTACCTTACCTCCTCACCTCCCACTCTTTGTTCCATAAAAGAAATTAGCATCCAAACATGGGCAATATGATTTTAGGGGACACTAGTCCACCATCTTCTTGGTCTGCTGGCTTTCCCAATAGAGTCCTTATTCCTTGCCCCAACAACTTGCCTCTAGGTTTACTGGCCTGTCATGAGTCGAGCAGTGTGAGCTTGGTATTGGTAACAGGTAGCTAATGAGAGTGATACCTTCAAGAATGGGATTGATGCCCTTTTAAAAGTGATCCCACAGAGCTTCCCAGACCTTTCTAACATGCGAGGACACAGCAAGAAGACACCACCTATGCCATCTATGAACCAGGAAGCGGGCCCTCACTAGACACCGAATCTGCCAACAACTTGATCTTGGACTTCCCAGCCTCCAATACCATGAGAAATACATTTCTCTTGTTTATAAGCTACCAAGTAGCTTGTATTTTATTGTAGCAGCTTGCACAGACTAAGACAAGAGGTTTACTTCAGACATGGAAAAGTGGTTCAAGGTAGGAATTCTGTTAATGGAATTCAGTACATAAATATTTTAAAGGAGAAAACCACAGGGTTATGTTTATAAATTCCAAATTATATTTGGCAGTATTCGGCACCCATTGTGATAAACCAAACAAAACAAATCTCTGTGCATGGTAGATCCTCCTTATCTTGATAAAAGCTAGAAACTAACAAACATCAGTGAAGAGCCTAAGACATTGTTGTAGCCAGAACAAAGACAAGAATGTCCACTGAGGTAGTTAGTCTGCAAAGATACCACCCAATGGACACAATTCCTGGTATTCACACTCTTGTGCAGTCACTCCCACATTGAATCTAACCAGCTGGTGACTTGCCTGACAAATAGAACACAGCAGAAGTAATGTGGTGCTAGTTAGAGGACTATGCCTTTAAAAGACCTGACAGCAGACACTTTGGTGTGCTTGGAAGCCATCCCCCATGTAAGCATCTGACTACCCTTCTAGAGAGAGAGGCCACTGGGAGAGGGCCTGGAAGATGAGATGCCGCATGGAGAGAGGCACATGGAAGGGCACCAGGCCTGTGAGTGAAGAAGCCAAAATATTCGGTGAAACCTGCTATTGTGAAATTTACATTTCAGTGACTACACTGAAGGCTAATCATCACAACATTGGTATAAGACTAGATATATAAATAAGTGAAACTGAATAGGGAACTGGGGCACAAATCCAAGTATCTAAGCGGGTCTAAGGCATATATGTATATATACATATATATAAACACACATGTAAGTGTATACATACGTGTTTAAAAGGGAATTGGTGCAAAAAAGATGACTCGTATGCGACGCTGTTGCTAGGAAAACTGGCATTCAGGTGTACAAAATTTAAAAAAAGACTTAGATTGTGCCCATCATAAATAAAAAATGAATTACAGATAGATAAAAGATTTTTATGTTAAAAATGGAACTCTGAAAATACTAGGGAAAATCATAGGCAAATATTTTTTTATACTCTTGGACTGTGACAGCTATTATAAGCAAATAAAAAGTTCAGAAACCATAAACGAAATAATAGGAAGAAATTGACTAAATAAAAATTAAAACTTTAACCCTATAAAATTATACTACAAACAAAATTAAATGACAAAGTGAGGAAAGTACTTGCAACCTGATTGACAGATAGATGGATAATATCCTTATTATACAATGGTGTCATAAATCATTATAAAAATGATGAGTACCCCATAAAAAATGAGAAAAGGCTATGAATAAAAATTTTATAGAAAATGAATGAACGTACTTCATAAAATCGCTACTAAAAATGCAAGATTAAAAATGAGGGATTTTTCAATTTATTCATTCATTCATGCCAATGTTAGCAAACAATTTAAGGAATGGGAGCATCTGCTCTAGGAAACGGTCACTTCTGATTGTTCTCTGGGTTCCAGATCTGTTTCTTAAAGACATTTTTTTATTGAAGAATGACAGACACAGTGAAAAGTGTTCAAAACCTAAATGTAATTGTTCATAAAGTATCATGAAGTAAATATCTGTATAACCAACATCGGGTCAAAGAATAAAACCTTACCAGCATCTCAAAAGCCCACTTCATGGCCACCCCAATTTCTACCCCTTTCTTCCTATTCTGAGGTAATTAGTATTCTGATTTCTAATACCCTGGTCTAGTTTTACCCATCTTTGAACTTTATGTAAGTAGAGTCATTCTCTTATGTCTGCCTTGTTTTTCTCGATATTATGTTTGTAAGATTTATCCTTGTTACTACATGTAATTATGATTCTAATAGGTTGTGTTGAATAAAATTTCACTGCTTGAATATACATAATTTACTGTTCTGCTCTTGAGATTCAAGATGTTTCTAGGTTTTGGCCATAATGAATAATGATTCTTTAGATATTCTCGTATGTGTCTTTTTGTGCAGTGTTCAAACATTTCTGTTCAGTTCACACATAGGATTGGAAATACTTACCCATAGGGAATGTGTATGTTCAATTTTAATAGATAATGTTTCCAGAATGTTTCCCAAAGTTGTACCAATTTACATTTCTACCAGTAATGTGTAGGGGTTCAAGTTGCTCCATATTGTTGACCACTTTTTATGTCATTCTTTTTAACTTCAAGCCATTCTTGTATGTGTACAGCTTTAATTTTCATTCTCTTGACGACTAATGAAGTCCAATACCTTTTCACATATTTATTAATTGTTTGAATAACCTTAATAAGCAAGTGCATATAGTTCAGTTACCCTGTCCATTTCACACTGTCTGTGTTTTTCTTACTGAGATACAGAGTTCCTTATATACTGTACTTATAAGCCCTTTCTTTCAAAGGTGTTGCTGACATCTTTTCCCATTCTATGGTTTCTTTTCTACTCTTTTAATGGTACCATATCATAAAAATTGTTGTTAATTTTAACATAATACAAATTATTGATATTTTCTTTTACACTCTGCTTTTTGTGTCCTGTTTAGGAACTCTTTCCCTGCCTCAGGTCATGAAAATGATCTTCTATATCATCTTTTAGAATTGAGCTGTTCATTACAGTAGCAACTAACTACATGTGGTTAACTTGAAGTTAAATTAATTGAAATTAAGCAAAATGAAAAGTTTTGCTTCCTTATTCATTCTAACCATGTCTTTAAGGGCTCAGCAGCCAAAGATCTAGAGCATTTTCATCATTGCAGAAAGTTCTTCAGTATAATTACATTTATAATTAAGTTAAGATGACCTCTGGAAATGAATTAAATCAGACCCCTGTTTTTCTTGCTTTGACCCTGGCCTCCTTTCCTTTTCTCTTTCTGCTAGCTCCCTCTTTTCCTCTCCCTCTTCTGAACCTTGACAAACCATAAAGCTTGCAAAAATAGCTCTTGAAAGACTTGTTCTCACAGTTGCTTAAATGGGCCTGTACCAAAGACCCTGAGTAAGAAGCATAAGAAACCAGTGTGTTTTCTATCTCTTGCAACCACAAGTTTGCAGCTGTTAAAGACTTTTTTAAAAAGGCAACCCAGGCCTGACCACAAGGAAACATAGGCCTCCCTTCTTCCCCTGCAAAACTCCAGTCCTGCTCTGGCCTGGGGAGTTACCTGGTTTTCAAGGTTGTCTCTGATGTGCACTAACTAATAAAGACTTTGTCCTTTTTTTGAATCACTTAAACTATTCATTTCCTTGGCTTCATGTTGAAAAAAATATCAACTTGGGAGTAGAACGTCTTGTTTTTGTAGAACTTGGGAGTAGAACACAAAAATGCCATCAGAAAAGTCCTGCACAGTGCTTATAGGGGCACTCATGCACCAAGCTGTGGCAATTTTATCATCAGAAAGCCTAAGATCAGGTGTCATTTACTCAAATGTATTAAAAAATAGCTGTAAAATAAAAACAATGACTGTTACAGTACATGCTTAGTTTTTATTAATTGTAATGCATGTGGGATAGTTGATACAGGTGTATGGGTAAGGGATGTTTTTATGAAGTATGTATTGAATTTTTATCTATGTAGGCAGGAATGGGTACATTTTGGGACTTTTGTGAGCAAACAAAATATTTCTGGGAGAAGAAAGGATTTTATTAAGAATTGGAAGGACTGAGGGAACCCAGTGCTCATACACTCTAACCAGGTAGAAAATGAATTCCAGAGAGTACATCAGGATGATAGGCCAACTAGAGGACTCAAGGGGAAAGCAGACGGCACAGACTAAATTCTCATCTCATGAATTACAAAACCCTGCAAAACACTTTTAATCATCATACGATGTGAATAAAGCATACTCAAATTTCCAAAAGTTCTAACAGACTATATCAAAATTATGAATAAACTTGAGAAGATAATGGGTTTTTTTAATGTAGAGTAAAAAAGGTCAAACTTTTCTTTTGGCAGGGGGTGGTGTTGGAGAGTATTTTGTTTAAAGGGACAAGCTTGAAAAGTTCCATTTGCAAGTGAGGGTTGATTGTAAAAAGAGGGTTCTATGTACACCCATCTAGGTTTGAAAGAGCTTGGACATAACCAGATCTTGTGCCATGACTAAGAATCAGTTATTTAGTACTCTAGAACCCATCATCTTAGCAGATTTGTGTGAGATCGTGTTTTCTTTTGAGTGTGGCAAGATGACTATAACCCCTGGGGAGGTATAATATAAATACAGTAAAAAGTGAAGCAATAAATCAAAATTGTAGTAACATCACTTTTGTGTTAGGGTAAGTAAAAACTATAAAAATAAATTTGGAAATCATTCTGATACTCCATGAATGTTGTCTGTTTCCCATTACTATTTCCAAATAAATATCTTATAAAATACATAGAGAGATATTAGCTATTGCATAAAGAACAGGCATAGGCTGTCTTAGTGGTACAGACAGCTGGGTCAGCTGAACCTGTATCAGTCTCCCATTGTCCCTTTGCCTCATTTGGATGCTCTGCCTAAGAACTCAGGTATAGGCATGATATAGGAGGTAGATCTTGCTGAGTCTGCTAAAGTAGCTTGTTATTTTGTACTGTTATTAATATTCTTGTAGGATTTAAAGCAACCAGAAACAGCTATAAGTGTAAATACTTACAAAATAATCATACACAGTATTTCTTCCTTCTGGAGGATGCCCCTTGAAAGTTAATCTTCAGGCATCCTCTTAGATCATTTCTCCCCACACAAAAGCTTTTTTAGCTATTAAAGATGCCACTCTCCCATTTAAAACCACCCACTTGTTTCTCCTTGCACTTAGGAAAAACAAGTCTCCTTAAAAGTCTCAAGGACTTAAAAAATCTGTCTACTGTTGACATTTCTAACCTCATCCTGCACACTCTCCCTCTTCCTCAGAGCATCTTAGCTACCTCGGCCCTTTGGCTGTTCCTAGCACACACCCAGCACACTTCTGCCCGCTGAGCTTGCATCTGCTGCTCCCATTGCCATGTAGTCATGTTCTACCCAAGAGACCTCACTTATCATTTGAGTCTACTCTAGACCACTGTACTTTATTTTTCTTTGTAGCACTTAATGACTAACTGATATTATTTTCTACATCTATTTATTTATTTTTGTCTCTCTTTCTTGATCCACAGAGCCTAATACATAATTGGTGCTCAATAAATTTTTTTTTCAATAAATATTTTTTAAAGGTTTTGGTGTCTTTATTTTTTTAATTAATTAGTCTTTGGCTGCATTGGATCTTCATTACTGTTTACAGGCTTTCTCTAGTTGTGGTGAGAAGGGGGGCTACTCTTCTTTGAGGTGTGCAGGCTTCTCAGTTTGGTGGTTTCTCTTGTTGTGTGGCACAGGCTCTAGGCACGTGAGTTTTCAGTAGTTGTGACACATGGGCTCAGTAGTTGTGGCTCACGGGCTCTAGAGCACAGGCTCAGTAGTTGTGGTGCACAGGCTTACTTGCTCCAAGGCATTTGGGCTCTTCCCTCACCAGGAATCAAACCTGTGTCCCCTGCAATAGCAGGTGGACTCTTAACCACAGCACCACCAGGGAAGTCCCTCAATAAATATTTTCAAATGAATGAGTAAATGAGTGAATGAATGCAAGCTTTTTTTAGTGGTGCTTATTCTGAGAAGTATGATTGTGGATGATCAGACTTATATTGTACTTCTTATATTTCAGGGCAATTTGATATTCTTATATCAAACATAAGCTAATTTTGCAATTAAGTTTAAGAAAACATACACCCACACACATGCATTTATGTTTGGAACAACAGATGACTACAAAGGTCTTTACAGCTTTAGCATTCTATGGTCCCAGACTTTCCAAATTGTTCTCATAAGATTTAAGGAAGGATGCGAGGCACAGCTTAGCTCTAAATGGTAAAGTATCAAGATGGAATCAGCGGATTCCATTTTTCAATTATGGATTAATATAAAAGCATGAATCACAGTCAATATGTAAGAGCATGCCCAGGTATCACTTATTACACAAATTAATATGTGCATCTGTGTTCTCACCCTTATCCCTACAAAGAGTAGGTCAAGGACATCAATTGCCTCTGAACATGTCATACTTGGGAAAAAAAAGAAACAGTATCATTTTGGAAGGTAGGGGAGGGTCTGAGGGAGTGTGATGACTATTTGCAAATTGTTTCTTTCCTTCTCTATCTGGTCTCTACAGACAGGGAAGCAAAATGTGAGCTCCTCTATCTTGACCCTCATTTTGAGCGTAATTACTGTTAAATATGAATGATTTGATTTATCTGCCTGAGGTAGGAAGATAAGAGTTCAGATAAAGTGATCATTAAATTTTTGGTATGCCCTTTCCTTTCCCATAGTATTTAAGCATCTTGCAAACATACAGAAGGTATACCAAGACAAGATTAAAGCAGAAGACAAAGAAAGGGCCAAAGAGGCATGAATAAGAAATGGAAGCAGGAGGGAGGGTTAAACAAAACTGTGCCTCTCAGAGACCTATGCTTTTTGCAAATGGGGTGCAAACATTGGCTGCAACCTTTCACAAATCCAGTATAGAAAGGGAAACTGCATTAATTACACATTTTGCAATATATCTAACATAAGTTAAATCAAATCAATTGCTTTGTCAATTCACATCTATTCCCCATAACAAAGCAGAAAGGGATTTCTGAACGTTTCTGTAAAGAAGATGTTATTCTGAATCTCCTTGCCATGATGTTTAAGTTCATTTCTTTTAATATAGGGCAATGGCATAACTCCAAGATGCAATTAGGTTGAAATAATTATCTGGTGACGGGAGTGATGGTGGAGTGTGAAGTGGGGGTGGAGGTTGTGAATGACACTTTAATATAAATATACGTGCCTTTAACATAATCATATACATTTTCTTTCTTCAGCCATTCCAGGATGGAAATTGGCAGGCATACTTTTTTTTTGCCTGTACCAAATTAGAATCTGCCCCTAGGACTCAGGGAAACAGAGCTGGGGAGGCTGATAGTTAAAAGCCAGTAAGAATCATTATTTCTGCCTCACTGGTCAGGCATATTTTGGGCAAATGAGTCAGCACAGTGTGAGAGGGATGTTGGGGCTAGACTTTATCAGAAGTTACATAAATTTTTCAGAGTGACTAAAGCTGTTCTGGCTAGGTATTTAAAGCTTTGGGGAGCAGGAGGACTGAGGAGGTGGGGGGTGGCGGGGGGGGACTGAACTTATTTTGCGACTGGGACAGCTCTGATTGGGTAACTTGGTTCTAGTTCTCTCTCAAGTGCCCTCTTTCTAGGGTTTATAATGCCACTGTCTTAAGTCTAAGTTGCTCAAATTGACCAAACCCATGAATTCTCAACTCTGGAATATCTGACAAGGATCCCAGCTTGTCAAACCATTCTTCCATATCAGATCAGTTGCCCAGAGCATTTGCTGGCCCTTAGGGGTAGGCTATCTTGGTAATTCATTCTGATTCACCAGGCATTAACTAAGTATATGCTATGTACTTGATATGTATGTGGTTCTTAAGGAGATGGCACAGATTAAAACATATTTTCTGTCCTCAGGAAGCTCATGATAAAGGGGCAGAGACAGTCATGAAGGTAACACTCAGTGCAAAGTAGAATGTGATCATTGTATGTCTCTTTTATTGAGGCATCTACCATGGAGCAGACACTCAAAATTTATCAATCAAAATTGGCTAGATAGATGAATTAAAGGAGGGGTGTTAACTGCAAGAAAGAGTAGGGTATGAAGCAGTGGAGATGGGCAGAAAAGACATCCAAGGTGAGAAAGCTACATAGAGGCATGAAAATGCATGGTGAGTAACAGAGTTGGATGAATTTAGATAAAGAATCACCCAGAACATTGTTAACATCCAGAAGAATCTGTTCATTTTTAAAGAAACACTCTCCTGTACTTCAATAGTCTAAAACGTGAGTTTGGAGCACATATAAACCCTCAGCAATAAAGGTGGACAAATACTGTTATAAGATTGAAGTTAGCTAATCTAAGTAATGTAATACTGTGATGTGATATGATATGTTATAAAGCCAGGATTTTCTCTTTTTTTTTTGCCTTTTTTTTAAGCTCTTTATTGGAATATAATTGCTTTACACTATTGTGCCAGTTTTTGCTGTACAACAAAGTGAATCAGCTGCATTTATACATATACCCCTTATCCCCTCCCTCCCACAACTCCTTCCCACCCTCCTTATCCCAACCCTCTAAGTCATCACCCATCATCAAGTTGATCTCCCTATGTTATGCAGCAGCTTCCCGCGAGCTATCTGTTTTACATTTGGTAGTGTATATACGTGAATGCTGCTATATCACTTCATCCCAGCTTCCCCTTCGTCCTCCACCCCGTGTCCTCAAGTCTGTTCTCTACATCTGCATCTTTATTCTTGCCCTGTCACTGGGTTCATCAGTACCATTTTTTACATTCCATAAATGTGAGTTAGCATACAGTATTTGTTTTTCTCTTTCTGGCTTACTTCATTCTGTATGACAGACTCTGGGTCCATCCACCTCACTGCAAATAACTCAATTTCATTCATTTTTATGGCTGAGTAATATTCCATTGTATATATGTGCCACATCTTCTTTATCCATTCATCTGTTGATTGGCATTTAGGTTGCTTCCATGTCCTGGCTATTGTAAATAGTGCTGCAGTGAACATTGTGGTACATGTTTCTATTTGGATTATGGTTTTCTCAGGGTATATGCCCAGGAGTGGGATTGCTGGGTCATATGGTAGTTCTATTTGTAGTTTTTTAAGGAACCTCCGCACTGTTTCCCATAGTAAAGCCAGGATTTTCTAAGGAAGACTCAGTTACAACAGTTAGGTCTACCTCTTTACTGCTACATACTTTTTGTAGGCACAGCCCTGGGGGGGGCAGGGATTTAAGAATAATATATCATCAGGGTGTTGGTACACTAAAATGGGGGTAACTGAAGAGAGTTTAATGAAGAGACTATAAAATTGTGGGTAGCGTGAGAGAAAACCAGCCATGGATGGTGAGGCCCTGGGACCCTTAACATTTGGGAGCCATTGCTACTGTTGGAGCTGATCAGGCAAGGGGATGGAGTGGTCACCAAAACCCAGAAGGAGCTGCGGCTCTGGGTAAAGGAAGAAGGTCAGCAACAGGAGCTGTGGCCTTCTATGGAGGAACATACCCACGGCCCACCTGGGACCCGGAGGGAGCTGAGGGAATAACCCCCACAGACTCTCCCTCCTCTCACTTTCCTGCTGGTGTCTCCTCTGTTCAAATGTCTCCTCCCAACCAGAAACCAGAGCGCAAGGAGGCCCGTGATGCCGTCCCTAGAGCTCAGTCTCTTGGCAGAGCAGACAGAGAAAGACAAAAAAGGGCCCTGGAGGAGAATGCAAAGTGGCTCCAGCCCACAGGGGATGGAAGAAAATGAAAACTCATCTTCCTCACAGGACCTTGGGAGGTCCCATTTTATTCACCTCACGACATCTTTGATTATCATGGCATTGTGGGAGTGAATTTGCGGACACCAGTGTAGAGCTTAAAGAGTCAAACTCCTCACATTTCAATAGGCTAGGCTTTCCATAATACAGAATTGTCAGCAAGCTCTAGCTAACTCATTCTCCTACATTCTAAGCACTCCTCTCCCATAGCAGTCAGGGCTATCGTTATTTCCTCAAGTGTTGGTGACATGTGCAGGTACAATATCACTAATTAGGTGGTGAAATTGCCAGGTGACATGGATGCTTCCCAAGACAGGTGGTTCTTGTTAAGATGCTGCAAATCTATTTTTCTCCTTCACCCCAAAACAGCATTTACTTACCCAAACCCCTCAATCCCAAACTTTTTATCAACCTGCAAAGGGATAAAGAGTAACCTATCTTTAACTGTAAGACATCTTTAATTATAAGGCAATCTCCAAGTAATATATTCAGATGTGTGCTTTCAAGGTCAGTATAATATGCCGGGTGTGGGGAAAGGCATTTTATATGAGAAAAATGTTTTGTGAGGAGAACAAAGGGAGTGGAGGAGGTTGTCAAGCCTTGGAGAAAGTATTACTCATCTTAGAGGCCTCTAGTTAGGATGACAAGAGAGAGCCAGGCAATTAAAGAAATACGCTCACCTTCAGAGAAGTTCACCATAGTTTGCTTTGAGTATTCATTTATTAAGGGTGAATTCTCAACCATAATCTCTTATATAAGAAATGTTACAATATCTTCTAAATAAATAAATTTTGGCTTTGCATTTCTATGATGATGTGCCAACAGGACATAAAATATCAACATGATTGCTCTCTCATGATTGCATTCTCCCCTCCCCCAAGGGTCTACATTCTGGGCTTTAGTCCTCCTCAGGCAGATGCCCTCCCCACCTAGCTGCCAGGGACAGAACCACAGGCTCCAGTATCTGGGGAAACCACTGCCTCTATTCTCTTCTATGTACTGGGAATCTCTCAAAGGTACCCCATCTCCCCTTCTATATAGCATAACCTGAGTTTAGAGTTTCTTAAGCACTTGGAAGAGAGTCTGCCCTCCAGAAACTTAGATTTAGAGTCCTGCTAAGTGGTAAGAATGAAAATTTGAAGAAAGATAAAATCTTTCAAGATGGAAAGAACAAATCCAAATTAACATATACAAAAGTTATCCTGCCCTAGTGATCTTCCCCAAAGCCCTCCATGCCTGGTGAGCACTGGATAGCACTGTTCTCTCCAGCTCTGATGAGCACTGAACCATAGGTCATTGTACAAAGCCCTGGATTGATAGAGAGAACTTCTATCTACTCTCAATGAGTTTACTGTCTAAGGGGCAGTAGCTATCGCCACAACTACAATACCTGGAATAAATGCTATGATGGAGGAAGGTACAGGTGTGTGTGGGGGGTTGTAATCTGGAACCATCCATAAGAGGAGCAGCAGGGATAGAGGACACAATGTTTGGACTGCAGATGGTGTCAATGACCAATATGATTGGCTCAGCAGGCATTGGGCTTGGGGGGGGGGGCAGAATTGTTCAGAGCAGAAAGGACAGCATAGGTAAAGCTATCAAATGAAGGAGAGCCCAGCATGTTGTGGGAATAAGAGGTATCACTGGTAGGGTTCCCTAGGAAACAGACTCTGAGTCAGAGATTTGTATACAGGAAGGCTACTGGGGAGTCACTGAAATGGGAACCAGACCTGTGAAGGACTATGGAGCCGGGGCCTCAGCAGACTTCATTCCCATGAGAAGTCTAGAGCTGAGATGGCTCTGCAGAGGGGTCTCAAATTGAGGCAAGGGAGCCAAGTCTTCACAGGCCCTCAACTGTCAAACATAGGGCAGGGCTGTTCTTGGCCAGGAGGCACGTAACCTTGGGAAGGGAAATTCCCTTTGGCGGAAGACAATGCCTGGGGAAGGACTGAGCTGTGAGCCCTTAGCAAGCCACGCTCCCAGAAGCTGGGCGAGGGAGTTCCTCCGGCCTGAAGGAGGGGGTTTGGGTGGTGACCCACTGCAACCACTGTAGCAGCCATGGCCCAGCATTGCTGTGTCACGTCTGGTGGGGCTAGAGAGGACTAAGTATTAGGGTATCCTCGGCTATGCTGTGCTAACAGAAACTCCCACATCTCATGACATAATAAAGCTTTCTTGTACACAACAGTCTCTTCTGAGGGTTAGGCAGTTACTTGTGGTAACAGGGATTCAGGCTCCTTCGGTCTATCCAGAGCAGCAGTAAAAGAGAAAGAGGAAGAAAGGAGGATCGTGCAAGGAGCTTTATGTCCTGAGTTGCAAGTCGTGTGTCTTGCTTCCTCCTACATTCCACTGGTGAGACCCAGCCACATGGGTACACCTTGATTGCAAGAGAGACTTAGGGATACACTCTTCTACAGAAAAAGGAAATGGGGTTGGTGGCATCTAGGCAATCTCTGGCTCAGGCGAGCTTGCTTGATGCCCAGTATTGAACAAGATCCCTGGAGAGCATGCACTTGCTAACATCCAGCATTGAACAGAGCAATTCAGGATTTTTCCTTTGTTTATAAGCATGAATATTTTAAAGTTGTTCAGATTTGTGTTTTCTTCAGCAATACCAAGAATTGCTCTAAAATTTTAGAAGTTTTCCTAAAAGTTGAAAAATCTCATCAAGCGTACATTGCAAATGATTTATTAAAATGAGCAAAGCAATATTTTTAAGCTATGACCAATGCCCCTTTCCTGGCTGGTATTTTTATAGTTTTGTGCAGAACATCTGTCAACCTAGCAGTGCGGGAAGGTAGGAGGGATGCCAGGGAGGAGTCTTTTGCGTGGGGGGAGTTCATGGAAAGATTCTTGAGCTTTTCCAAGGGGATTGAATATTATTCTGAGGGCAATGATAAGTCCGAAGTTTCAAGCAGGATGATAACCTGACACTTCCTATTTGGAATATGGTCACCCAGAGAAGCAGACAACACATGGTGATTATCTGATCAGAATGTATATTTGCCAGATATTTATTTGTAGTTTAAATCAAGATATCAGGTTACTGCTATTTATAACAACCCAACTTAATTCAAAGGAAAATTCCTTTTGTGTAACCGTCTAACTTGAGCTACTTTCAGAATTAAATTTGATCAAAGGAAGCCACTTCCTTTTGAGGAAGAATTTCAAAAGTATCTGCCTAGTGTGAAGTCCTCCTAACAACTTTCTCCTTTTATCATTGAAGACAGCTGATGTTCCACCCTCTTCTAGACAGCCTTTAGGAATCTCCTACCCTGTTGGAAATCCAGGACTACAAGGCTCTTCCAGCAGTGATTTGGTGGCGAAGGAGAGGCCAGGTGAGCCTGTGCGCTGACAGGAGGGAGCAACAATTCCTGAATTAAGACAGAGGCAAAGCCCTCGGTGACCAACTTTCTTCTTTTTAGACTTAGCTGGAAATGAACATCTGGCAAGAAGTCTTTCTGTGTCTTCCTCCTTCCTCCCGCTCCTGAAGCATTCTGATTGGGGCCAGCACTTTATGGCTGTTGGTTCTTTATTTTTCTGCAGGCAATAACTGCCTAAGAACAGGGCCCCCACCTTCTACAAGTTATATGCACCATACTATTTGGTGGATTTCCTTACCCTGTGCAGAGGATAGATAACTATTTGTTACAAGTGCAGGAGTGGGAGCCAGCCTTGTCCAATAACTCTTCTTATTGCTACCCCACTGAGTAGGTCACTTATCATTTTAGGTCCTCATCTAAAAGATGAAGAAGTCGGACATTCTCTAGGCACCTTCTAGCTCTCAAGTTCATGAGTACAACAATTCAGTTTGGGGAGAAATTGTGGTGCAATGCTACCTCTGGAGTCAGGAAGATCTATATTTGAATCCCAACTTTGCCACCAGCTGGGTGAACAGGCAAGTCACTTAACCCTCCCAAGGAAAACATTTCCAATTTTACAACTTTCTGGTGAGGGATGTAAGATGTTTAGGCAAAGAATCTGGCTGACAGCCAGCATGAAACAAACACAGGTTTAATAACATGAGACTAAAAGTTATACTAGATTAATACTAGATGTCGCCATGACCAGAAGTTCTAAATGCAAATTAATGATGTTGGTAAAGTACCTTCTGGTTTTTGGCACCTACTGTGGCTAGACTCTGAAGTTGACACTGGGCATAAAAGATGCCTGAGTTTGCTGAGAAACCAGAAAATTAAATGGATGAGTATAATAAATTATGATGAAAATGCAATAAATCACTTTATTGGGGTTGCCTTCTTCAGAAAACCAGAGACACAAGGCAAAAGAGAAAACAGTTCTGAAAAGTAGAGACTGTTTTATCGAGAGGAAAGCCAGAAAGCTGTACTTTTAAATGTATGAAAAAGACTTTGTAAGGCCAATCCCAGCCTAAATGTCACTAATCCAGGGATGCTGCATGTGCTGGTGTGTGTGTGTGTGTGTGTGTGCGCGTGCGCGCGCATGGTCACACATGCTCACACATTTGCCCCTTTCCGGCAAACACCCCCCGGTTTTGCAGGCATGTTCACACACTCAGATGGCAAGAGCATTAGCATCTGTCATCTTTTCACACCAAAGGCAGTAGCGCACGTTAATGTAACAAGAAAACACATCCCTCAGTCAGTTCTGGGTAAAGGACAGATGACAAATAACTATATTTCTAAAGTTGGGAACACTGTCTGCATCTTCCAAGCAATGATGGTAAAAGCTTCACTTGCTCGTAAATACAGGGACTCAGCTGGCAGAAAAGGATGGATTTTCCCAGCAAGATGCCCCTAAATGGCAACTGCCTGCCGGAAAAAGACATATGAGGCACTGAGCTAATTTAGCTGTTGTTTGTACCCTCCTTGGCCCCCTAGTTGGGTCCAGCCCTGGAATATAAATGTAGGGTAGAGCCAGCAGGCTCATATGTATGGTTTCCACATATGGAAGTTCTGAGCATTGCAACCTGCTCTTTAGGACTGAGCTGCTGAAGATCATGGGCAGGGTATTTAGGAGATAACAATGCTCCCTGCACTCCGTCTCCACAGAGTGTGAAAATCTGCCATGAACTTCGCATTTTGGTAACTTTGTAGGACTGGATAATGTTTTGAGACATTATTTTATTTGTTTTGTCTTCACTGTCTCTGGTTTTCCCTTTTTCTCTTTGGCCCATTCCCACAGGCTGTTTGTACTTCATTGCACAGATAAGGTATATAAGTCAGGACAGAAAGCAGAGGTCACTGGCAAGAATACCTGGTAGTTTCTTTATAAGAACTTATAGAGAGTCTAGGGGTTTGTGGAAGAAGTTAAAGGATGAAGGGTATTCAGTTGCAGAGGCAGAGTAACCTGGAGAAGCAGAAGGGAGAGTCAGGCTCACCCATGTTCTACCCCACAAAGACTTGGGCTGCAGGAAGAGAAAGGTGGAGTACAGGCATCCTGGCGCAGTGGGGATCAGCCTGGTTTCCTAGTAGCACCCTGGTGAGGGGCCAAGACCCCAGAAAGGAATGCTATGTGCAGTGTCTCAGCAGATAGGGCCACAGGTGATGTTTCCAAAGGATCCAAGCAGAAAGGGATGATTGGCATCACAGCGTAACACAGGCACGCTCAGAACCAAAGACAGGAAGTCCCTACCCGTCACCCACCAATCCATCCAGGCTTAACCCTGAGGATGACTACGGTCAAGTTTCACAATGGCTTCTGTAGACTAAAGAAATGCAATATATATGTGTGTGTGTGTGTGTGTGTGTGTGTGTATTTTTTTTTCATACCTGGGTTTGTGAGCTGGCATTTCTATGTACAATATATGGATGACTAACATTTTCCAGAGTAGCAATTGGTCTTTATTGGAATGCTTATATACAGCCCCCAATGCTAAGAATCTCGTAGAAAGGGTAGGAAACTTGTTCATGGGAAGGGTGGGAACCTAGAGGATATAATTACTAAATAAACACTAGCCATATGTAAGGAGTTCAAGGTAGGAGAGGAGTGTTGGGAGACAGTGAATGGCAGAGCTGGGAAGAGAGGGAAGATGTGAAGTGTTAGAGGTATTCTCTAAAAAATATATATTTAATAAACCTATTAAATGGTAGATAGTATTATTATCTACATTTTACAGATAGGGAAACTGAGGCACATGGACATTAAGAAATTTACTCAAGAAGTTCAGTGTGGCTGCCCCTGACTTAGGGTGATTGCTTGTACCATGGCTTCATGAGCATGGTGGGGTCAGGAGAGCCAAGATTCCAAATAGCAGTAATCTAGAAACAGGTCGATAGATTGACTACCAAGATGGCACCTCAATGGAAAACCAGGATCCTCGGGCCACGATCATTGAGTACTGCTCTGTCCTCAGGTCCTGGGCCCAAAGAGTCAATTTTCTCCAAAAATTCCCTTTGCTCCAAGCAGTTCTCATTCCCTTGATCCCTTATTAATGCCAACAATTTGCTGAGCAAGACTTTGTCACTGAGAGAATATAAATGGGAAATTGCAGCTAAGACTCTACTCAAATTATCATACATTTTGAATAAAAAAATTCTAAAAAACAATCCTTAATTTGCAGATACATCATGATCCGCTCATGAATAAATTAAACAAAGCATAGTTTGGAGAATTATAACCAACTTGAAAATAATTTCTCTTTCAAATTAGGTAATTATGGCGCCCCACCCCAATGGCTACCCACTGTATCTGATAGCTTTTGTCTTACAGCTTCATTCCCTGTCCCCCTCCCGTTTTTGGTTGATGTTATTTCCCTGACTTCTTTATTTGGTTTACTTAATAAGGTTTGGAGAGACGAGGACATATTTAAAAATAAATTTTTACAAGTAATATTTTAGTAGCTTTTGAATTTTGTGATCATATGCCTCTTCTGGAATTTTGTAATTGAGACACTTGTAAGAAGGATCACGCCAAGCAAAGTTTGCATGGAGCCAAGTCATGCTATGTACTTCCTGCTCCTGCCATCTATTTGTAGGAGAGAATTTGGTTTATAACAACCATCCTGAGACTTATTCTGAAGTCTCAGAGGGCAACTGAGAATTACAGGCCATCGATGTACTTTGGTGCCATGATAAGCATTCATTCATTCATCCATTCATTCATCCAGCACTTTTGAGTGGCAACTCCATGCCAGTCCCAAAGTGTCCTTGACCTGCCATCAGCGGACTAATGAATACGCAGACACATAAACTTTAAAATAGATTTATATGTGAAGTACTGTCTTTAAGTGTTGGCAATGTTTTCAGAAGAAGGGAACTTTGGGCTGGCCCTTGAAAGAGAAGAAAAGGCAGCAGAAAACTCATGTAAATGGAACATGCAAAGTCATGGAGGTATGGTAGGGAGGTAACAGGTCATGGGACACAGAGACTCTGGTAGCTGGCTTCTCAGTTGGCCGCCAATGATGCTCATCTCTGATTTTCAGGTCCTTGTGTAGTCCCTTTCCACACTGAAGCAAGGCTAGCAGAACACTGCAGAAGTGATGGCGTGTGACCAACAAGACTAGTCATGAAAGACATTGTATTTTCCATCTTGGTCTTTGGATTGCCCATTCTAGAGGAAGTCAGTTGCCATATTTTAAGCAGAGGAAATAAGGAAAGATTCTAAGGGGAGGAAATAAGGCCTCCCACCAACAGCTAACACCAACTTGCCAGCCATGAGAGAGGGTCACGTTGGAGGATTTACAGCCTCCACCCCAGTCAGGGCTTTACATGACTGAAGTCTCAGCTGACCTCTTTACAACTTTACAAGAGATGCTGAGCCAGAATTCCCAAGCCAAGCTGCTCCTGAGTTCCTGACATACAGAAACCATAAGATAATAAATAATTATTGTTGTTTTAAGCCACTAAGTTTAGGGATGATTTGTTGGACATCAATGAATAGGTAATACAAAACATTTCAGTGTTTTTCAACTCTACCAGAAGTTCACAGCCTTGTCTCCCATTGATTGACCTCATATGCCAGTGTGATAGAGTGTTCTTAAGTTGTGAATCCTTGGGTCATTCATGGGATGATTCTTCCTGCGCATTCTATGCCAGAAAAAAAGTTTCCAGCTTTGTATCCTCTGGGAATCTGGCCCATTTAAGTCATGTGCCAACATTCCTCCTTTGTTCCAAACTTTATAAGAGATGCCAACTATTTCAGAAAATTTCTTCTCTTCTTTGCCCTCATTTGTGATTTGAATAAGCAATGGTACCCAGAGGCTGAGTAAAAAGAAACAGAAGGAGAAGGAACTATGGCTATGACTAACGTGTAGACTGGGAAATCTACTCTGAATCACTAAGGAGGAACTAAGGAATGTGTTCAGGGCATGGAAGTTCAATCCTAGTGCTCTGTTGCTTGTGCATTCCTGTGCAGCATTCCTGCCTGGAGCCTCCAACAAGGTTTCCAAAGAGAATGGTAGTCCAGGCAGTGCTGGCTCCCAAGACAGGCTCCCAGGCATAGCCTGCTAGACCTCAGCTTGCTTGCTGATCCTCCTATACTGCTGTACCTACATGGCATCCTTTTTTTTTTTTTTCTTTTAACTACTTATTTTTTTATTTTTTACAATAAACTGCATATATTTAGAGTGTACAATTTGGTATCCCAATCTCCCAATTCATTCCCCCCCCAACCCTCCCCACTTTCCCCACTTGGTGTCCATATGTTTGGTCTCTACATCGGTGTCTCTATTTCTGCCTTGCAAACCGGTTGATCTGTACCATTTTTCTATAGTCCACATATATGTTTTAATATACGATATATTTTTTTCTCTTTCTGACTCACTTCACTTTGTATGACAGTCTCTAGGTCCATTCATGTCTCTACAAATGTCGCAGTTTCACTGCTTTTTACAGCTGAGTAATATTCTATTGTATGTATGTACCACATCTTCTTTATCCATTCATCCGCTGGTGGACATTTAGGTTGCTTCCATGTCCTGGCTATTGTAAATAGTGCTGCAATGAACATTGGAGTGCATGTGTCTTTTTGAATGATGGTGTTCTCTGGGTATATGCCCAGTAGTGGGATTGCTGGCTCATATGGTAGTTCTATTTTTAGTTTTGCAAGGCACCTCCATACTGTTCTCCATAGTGGCTGTATCAATTTACATTCCCACCAGCAATGCAAGAGCATTCCCTTTTCTCCACACCCTCTCCAGCATTTAGTGTTTGTAGATTTTCTGATGATGCCCATTCTAACCAGTGTGAGGTGATACCTCGTAGTTTTGATTTGCATTTCCCTAATAATTAGTGATGTTGAGCAGTTTTTCAGGTGCCTCTTGGCCATCCGTCTCTCTTCTTCGGAGAAATGCCCATTTAGGTCTTCTGCCCATTTTTTGATTGGGTTGTTTGTTTTTTTGATATTGAGCTAGAGAAACTGTTTATATATTTTGGAGATTAATCCTTTGTCTGTTGATTCGTTTGCAAATATTTTCTCCCTTTCTGAGGTTTGTCTTTTCGTCTTGCTTATAGTTTCCTTTGCTGTGCAGAAGCTTTGAAGTTTCATTAGGTCCCACTTATTTATTTTTGTTTTTATTTCCATTATTCTAGGGGGTGAGTCAAAAAAGATCTTGCTGTTATTTACGTCAAAGAGTGTTCTTCCTATGTTTTCCTCTAGGAGTTTTATAGTGTCTGGCCTTACACTTAGGTCTTTTATCCATTTTGAGTTTATTTTTGTGTATGGTGTTAGGAAGTGTTCTAATTTCATTCTTTTCCATGTAGCTGTCCAGTTTTCCCAGCACCACTTATTGAAGAGACTGCCTTTTCTCTATTGTATATCCTTGCCTCCTTTGTCATAGATTAGTTGACCGTAGTTTATCTCTGGGCTTTCTATCCTGTCCAATGATCTATATTTCTGTTTTTGTGCCAGTACCATACTGTCTTGATCACTGTAGCCTTGTAGTATAGCCTGAAGTCGGGAAGCCTGATTCCACCAACGCCGTCTTTCCTTCTCAAGATTGCTTTGGCTATTCGAGATCTTTTGCATTTCCATACAAATCGTAAAATTTCTTGTTCTAGTTCTGTGAAAAATGCCATTGGTAATTTGATCAGGATTGCATTGAATCTGTAAATTGCTTTCAGTAATATAGTCATTTTCACAATATTGAGTCTTCCAATCCAAGAACATGGTATGTCCCTCCATCTGTTTGTGTCTTCTTTGATTTCTTTCATTAGTGTCTTATAGTTTTCTGAGTACAGGTCTTTTACCTCCTTGGTTAGGTTTATTCCTAGGTATTTTATTCTTTTTGTTGCAATGGTGAATGGGATTGTTTCCTTCATTTCTCTTTCTGATCTTTCATTGTTGGTGTATAGAAAAGCAAGAGATTTCTGTGTGTTAATTTTGTATCCTGTAACTTTATCAAATTTATTGATTAGCTTGAGTAGTTTTCTGGTGGCATCTTTAGGATTTTCTATGTATAATATCATGTTATCTGCAAAAAGTGACAGTTTTACTTCTTCTTTTCCAATTTGAATTCTCTTATTTCTTTCTCTTCTCTGATTGCTGTGGCAAGGACTTCCAAAACTATGTTGAATAGTAGTGGAGAGAGTGGACATCCTTGTCTTGTTCCTGATCTTAGAAGGAATGCTTCCAGTTTGTCACCATTGAGAATGATGTTTGCTGTGGGTATGTCATATATGGCCTTTATTATGTTGAGGTAGGTTCCCTCTATGCCCACCTTCTGGAGAGTTTTTATCATAAATGGGTGTTGAATTTTGTCGAAAGCTTTTTCTGTATCTATTGAGATGATCATGTGGTTTTTATCCTTCAAGTTGTTAATATGGTGTATCACATTGATTGATTTGCATTATTGAAGAATCCTTGCATTCCAGGGATAAACCCTACTTGATCATGGTGTATGATCCTTTTAATGTGTTGTTGGATTCTGTTGGCTAGTATTTTGCTGAGGATTTTTGCATCTAATTTCATCAGTGATATTGGTCTGTAGTTTTCTTTTTTTGTAGTATCTTTGTCTGCTTTTGATATCAGGGTGATGGTGGCTTCAAAAAATGAGTTTGGGAGTGTTCCTTCCTCTGCAATGTTTTGGAAGAGTTTGAGAAGGATGGGTGTTAGCTCTTCTCTAAATGTTTGATAAAATTCACCTGTGAATCCATCTGGTCCTGGACTTTTGTTTGTTGGGAGATTTTTAATCACAGTTTCAATTTTATGACTTGTGATTGGTCTGTTCATATTTTCTATGCCTTCCTGATTCAGTCCTGGAAGGTTATACCTTTCTAAGAATCTGTCCATTTCCTCCAGGTTGTCCATTTTATTGGCATATAGTTGCTTGTAGTAATTTCTTATGGTGCTTTTTATTTCTGCGGTGTCCATTGTAACTTCTCCTGTTTCATTTCTAATTTTATTGATTTGAGTCCTCTCCCTCTTTATCTTGATGAGTCTTGCTAGAGGTTTATCAATTTTTTTTATCTTCTCAAAGAACCAGATTTTAGTTTTATTGATTTTTGCTATTGTTATCTTTGTCTCTAGTTCATTTATTTCTGCTCTGATCTTTATGATTTCTCTCCATCTACTAACTTTGGGATTTGTTTGCTCTTCTTCTCTAGTTTCTTTAGGTGTAAGGTTAGATTGTTTATTTGGGATTTTTCTTGTTTCTTGAGGTAGGATTGTATTTCTATAAACTTCCCTCTTAGAACTGCCTTTGCTGCATCCTGCAGGTTTTGGATCATTGTGCTATCATTGTCATTTGTCTCTAGGTATTTTTTGATTTCCTCTTTGATTTCTTCAGTGATCTCTTGGTTATTTAGTATTGTATTGTTTAGCCTCCATGTGTTTGTGTTTTTCACAGTTCTCTTCCAGTAATTGATTTCTAATCTCATAGCATTGTGGTAAGAAAAGATGCTTGATACGATTTCAATTTTCTTGAATTTACCAAGGCTTGATTTATGACCCAAAATGTGATCTCTCCTGGAGAATGTTCCATGTGCACTTGAGAAGAATGTGTAATCTGCTGGTTTTGGATGTAATGTCCTATAGATATCTATTAAATCAAACTGATTTATTGTGCCATTTAAAGCTTGTGTTTCCTTCTTAATTTTCTGTGTGAATGATCTGTCCATTGGTGTAAGTGGGGTGTTAAAGTCCCCCACTATTATTGTGTTACTGTTGATTTCCTCTTTCATAGTTGTTAGCATTTGCCTTATGTATTGAGGTGCTCCTATATTGGGTGCGTATATATTTATAATTGTTATCTCTTCTTCTTGGATTGATCCCTCGATCTTTATGTAGTGTCCTTTCTTGCCTCTTGCAGCATTTTTTATTTTAAAGTCTATTTGATCTGATATGAGTATCGCTACTCCAGCTTTCCTTTGATTTCCATTTGTATGGAATATCTTTTTCCATCCCCTCACTTTCCGTCGGTATGTGTGCCTAGGTCTGAAGTGGGTCTCTGGTAGACAGCATATATATGGATCTTGTTTTTGTATCCATTCAGCCAGTCTGTGTCTTCTGGTTGGTGCACTTAATCCATATACATTCATGGTAATTATCGATATGTATGTTCCTATTACCATTTTCTTAATTGTTTTGTTTTTGTTTCTGTAGGTCCTTTTCTTCTCTTATGTTTCCCGCTTAGAGAAGTTCCTTTACCATTTGTTGTAAGGTTAGTTTGGTGGTGCTGAATTCTCTTAGCTGTTGCTTGTCTGTAAAGCTTTTGATTTCTCCATCGAATCTGAATGAGATTCTTGCTGGGTAGAGTATTCTTGGTTGTAGGTTCTTCCCTTTCATCACTTTAAATATATGGTGCCACTCCCTTCTGGCTTGCAGAGTTTCTGCTGAGAAATCAGCTGTTAACCTGATGAGAGTTCCCTTGTATGGTATTTGTCATTTTTCCCTTGTTGCTTTTAATAACTTTTCTCTGTCTTTGATTTTTGTCAATTTGACTACCCTATGTCTTGGCATGTTTTTCCTTGGGTTTATCCTGCCTGGGACTCTCTGTGCTTCCTGCACTTGGGTAGCTATTTCCTTTCCCATGTGAGGGAAGTTTTCAACTATAATCTCTTCCAATATTTTCTCAGGTCCTTTCTCTCTCTCGTCTCCTTCTTGGGACCCCTATAATGTGAATGTTGGTGCGTTTAATGTTGTCCCAGAGGTCTCTTATGCTGTCTTCAGTTCTTTTCAATCTTTTTTCTTTATTCTTTTCTGCATCAGTGATGATCACCATTCTGTCTTCCAGGTCACTTATTCGCCCTTCTGCCTCAGTTAATCTGCTATTGGTTCCTTCTAGTGTATTTTTCATTTCCGTTATTGTGTTGCGTATCTCTGTTTGTTTGTTCTTTACTTCTTCTACGTCTTCGGTAAACTTTTCTTGCAACTTTTCGATCTTTGCATTCAATCTTTTTTCAAAGTCCTGGATCATCTTCACCATCATTATTCTGAATTATTTTTCTGGAAGAGTGCCTAACTCCTCTTCATTTAGTTGTTTTTCTGGTGTTTTATCTTGTCCCTTCATCTGGTACAAAGTCCTCTGCTTTTTCATTTTCTCTGTCTTTCTGTGGCTGTGGTTTTCAGTTCCACAAGATGAAATACTGCTGATACTGCTTGATTCTGCTGTCTGCCCTCTTGTGGAGGAAGCTGTCTAGGAGGCTCATGGGTGCTTCCTGATGGGAGGCACTGATGGTGGGTTGGGCTGGGTGGGCGGAGCTCAGTAAAACTTTAATCCGATTTGGTGGGTGGAGCTCAGTGACACTTTAATCTGCTTGTCTGCCAATGGGTGGGGCTGTGTTCCCACCCTGGTGGTGGTTTGGCCTGAGGCAACCCAGCACTGGAGCTTACAGGCTCTTTGGTGGAGCTAATGGTGGACTCTGGGAGGGCTCACACCAATGAGCACTTCTCAGAACCCCTGCTGCCAGTGCCCCTGTTTCCTCACTGAGCCACAGCTGCCCCCCACCTCTGCAGGCCACCCTCCATCACCAGCAGGTAGGTCTGATTCAGTCTCCTATGGGGTCACTGCTCCTTCCCCCTCATCCTGGTGAGCACACTTTTTTGTGTGCCCTCCAAGAGTGGAGTCTCCATTTCCCCCAGTCCTGTGGTGGTCCTGCAATCAAATCCTGCTGGCTTTCAAAGTTGATTCTCTGGGGATTCCTCCTCCCGTTGCTGGAGTCCCAGGTTAGGAAGCCTAAGGTGGGGCTCAGAACCCTCAGGACTTCTGTGGTATAACTGTTCTCCAGCTTGTGAGTCACCCACCCAGCATTTATGGGATTTGATTTTAATGCGATTGCACCCCTCCACCATCTCATTGTGGCTTCTCCTTTGTCTCTGGATGTGGGGTTGTTTTTTTTTTGTGAGTTCCAGTGTCTTTCTGTCAATGGCTGTTCAGCAGTTAGTTGTAATTCCAGTGCTCTTGCAAGAGGGAGTGAGCACACGTCTTCCTACTCCACCATCTTGATTCATGGCATCCTTTTTTTAAAAAAATAATTTATTTATTTATTTATTTATTGGCTGTGTTGGGTCTTCATTGCTGTGCATGTGCTTTCTCTAGTTGTGGCAAGCAGGGCTACTCTTCATTGTGGTGTGCAGGCTTCTCATTGCAATGGCTTCTCTTTTTGCAGAGCATGGGCTCTAGGCACGTGGGCTCAATAGCTGTGGCTCGTGGGCTCTAGAGCACAGTAGCTGTGGTGCACAGGTTTAATGGTTCCATGGCATGTGGGATCTTCCCAGATCAGGGATCAAACCCGTGTCCCCTGCATTGGCAGGTTGATTCTTAACAACTGGGCCACCAGGGGAGTCCCCTACATGGCATTCTGAGATCATTTCTCCTTCCCTTTGCCTCTTTCTGGCTGGTCAGGTTATGCCCTCTCCCACCAGGGCAGACCCAGACAGAGGCACATTTATCCCTAAAGCCATACCCAACCAGAACAGAAATCCCATTAGAGCCTGCAGCCTACAAGCTCATGAGATCTGTCATGCAGAGCAAGTTCTGGGCATGCTTGATGCCATTAATATTTATCATTCCACTGTCTCTTTTCTCCTTGTCCTATGCCAATCTATTTTCAGGACTGGGCTCATGCCTCAGTTTCCCTGACAAGCACTCTCAAGCTCCACTTAGATTAGTGCTCTGTCCTGTACCTTGGAAGTACACAAGGTGGATCCCAACACCTTCTTTCTCTGTTTGATGACTAGATGCTGTTGCTCATTGCCGCTTTCACAAATTGCTATCTCCTAAGTGGAAGGAATGCTACCTGGATCCACCTTCAGGCAGTCTGCCTGCCTTCTTTCTGTGGCATATACCATCCACCACTTGGGATTCTTCTCGGAAACGAGAATTGCCTGTCATATTTGAGCGCCTCTGAAGTTTTAGACATTGGACAAGATCATCCCCATCCTATCAGCTTTCCTCACTGGCCCTTCAATACGTATGTTTCTTCCTTTTGCTATGCATTTCCCAAGCAAGCCTCCCCATGTCCAGCATGCCCTGCACTGGCACTCCATGAGTGAGAACATCTTGACTGCCTTGGTTTCTTTGGGAAAGAAGATAGTTGGATTTAAAGTTTATTTCTTGCCTCCCTAAGGATGCCTTTATTACCAAGACCTGTCTGGTGGAAGATGGAACAAGAGCAGTGGTAAGAAACTCCAGAGACCCTCTGAACACAGGTGAGAGACTGTGGAACCAGGCTTCTTAGCAGGACATGCCCTTGCTGTCTGTCCCAGGGAAAGATGGTTCCAGAACTCTAGAGAGCTCTAGTTCTGGGGTGAATGGAGCCATGGAGAGGGAGTAGGTAGATTTTACCTCTCCCACAATCTCCATTTGCACGTCTATACAAGCCACTCAAAATAAACATAAAGTCTACATGAAGTAGTGTGATGGAAACATAACTTCAGACACAATGAATTCCCTGGTCTCCTTTGAAAGGTCAGTTTGTGGTTTTCCTGCCAGCTCTCCCAAGCCTCTCCTGGAGAATGCACTGCTCCAGACCTTTCCCTCCTTTGAGAAAACGAATTCTCCAGTTTCACACTGCCTGGAATCCATGCCTTCTTCACTTGAGAAATTCTTCATTTGCCAAGTCCCTGCTCAAGAGTCATCACCTTTATAAAATCATCACTAATTTGAGTTTCACCTCTTCCTTGGGACTTCCACAGAATTTTGTTCATGTCTCCATGACAGTGCTTTTTATATTTGTTTTAATTCATTTTGCTACAGGATTATATTTTAGATACGGGTGGGCTTCATGCCTTATCCCATTTTGTAACCCCAACAGTTTGCAAGTGCCTAAGGTAATAGTAGGTGCTCACTTTGTAAAATGGCAATTGAAACTGTGCAGGTTAAAGTAAACCAACACTCTCCTGCCTTTTGAGAGACTGTATGAATTTTTCCTGTATCACATGTTGCCTCACACTCTGTCACTTAGCTCATTCAGTCCCTGAACCTGGAATATTTCAATTCCTCCTCCTTTGCCTGGGGAACTCCTGCTTATCCTTTAAGACTTGGCCTAGATATCACTCATCAAATTTAGAAAGCCATCCTTGACCCTTCCAGGGAGTTTCAGACACTTCTCGTTAGGAATTTCCATAGAACTCCATAAGCATACTTTGAATACTACTGTACACTGTTCTAGAGGATCTCTGTGTGGCTGCATCCTTCATGAGACTGTGAGCCTCAGCACAGCAAATTCCAACACACAGTTATGCAACAAGAAAATGTTTATGAAATGAATGAATGAATGAGTAGACACTTTTTGTTCTCTACCATATTTGACGCATGCTATTAAAATTCCAGGAAAATCTGTCCATGGGGAAGACCATTATCTTGAGACGATTCTGTAAAGCTCTGATCCTTAACACCTCCCAATTAAAAATCACAAAGGAAGCTGAAGGAAGGAAGAGGATTCCTTATAAAACTCTCACCCCTGCCTCTCGGCTCCTGAATTTACAATTCTGTGTTTGAATTGAGAATGAGGTGACTAGAATGAATTGTGTCACATGCTGCCCGCAGTCAGTTGTAGTTCAATTATAATTTATGGACCTCTTTGGTCGTCAGGGACCATTATCATAACCAAATGCCATGGCCTTATTATGGCACCTGCACTCATCCGTCTTGCACAAATGGACAGTCAGACACTAGACGCCTATTGAAAAGGCCATTTCCAAGCTGGGCAGGTTAATGCTGATCTCTGATTAGTCCCAGAGTATGTCTCTGGACTGACATTATAATCTGTGGTCCCTTTTTAGGGAAAAGATGACAACACAACCTGGTATAGGATTTGCATATTTTGTAAACCTTCTCAGTTTGTTTCAAGATCCCTATCACTTTCCTCTAAGAGTAAAATCATGTCTTCCTCTTTTACCAAATTGGTTTTTCCTCTTCTAAAAAATCTGGCTAGGGTTGGTTATCAACCGCTATTGTTCCCTTAAATTTTATTATCATCTTAAACTGGGATGACTTGTGGGTTATTTTTCTTCTTTTAACAAAACTACAATTAGCAAAAATGACATTTTCAAAATCACTTTATCGAGGTATGATTGACATATAAAGAGCTGTACCTATTTTTTGCATAGAACTTGATGAATTTGGGGGTAAGTATACACCCTTGAAACCATCATTACCATCAAGGTCATACACATATCCATCACCTTCCAAAGATTTCTCCTGCCACAAAAATAAGATTTACGGACTATCTAATAGCAAACAAAGATGTTATATTTATCAAAAATACTCGTATTCACAAAGGGAAAAAATAATTTAATTAAGAAATAGAGTCTCTGAAAGTTGTTTGTTCCCTGTAAACATTAACAGATGATTTGGAATTTACATTTTGCAAGCTGATGATCCTTTCTAGGAAGCTTTGCCATCTAAAAATCATTTCCCATTTTGTTTTTAGTTAAAATGTTGCAGTCTGGGGCTCTACCCATGATAAGCATTTCCCAGTCCCATTAAACATTTTCCAGGTGGCCTTGTTTGGTTGGAAAGGATGGAGGCTAACCTCAGAATAACTCAGGAAAAGGAAACTATATTTTGCTTCACATGGAGCTCAGTGTCACTGCACCTCCTGAGAACAGGACTAGAACTCGCTCAGCTGCATGGCCTCCCTCTCATGGCACCTGCTTCTCACTGCACAGCTGCTAAACGCTTCTCTGTCAACCAACTGGCATCTTCTTCCCCTCATCTTCTTCCTTTTATGTTGTACACGTACAATTCAAATTGCTGTGTCCTCAACTCTACATCATGAGTTTGATTGACTATCTACCCCTACTTCTAACTCAGGTTCAAAATTGCCAAATTCCAAATTCCCAAGAATGGAACCTGAACAGCCCAGCTCATCTTTCTGAGCCAGACTTCACAAGGGATTGGTCACTGGGCAGCCTGTACATGCTTCTCTTTGAGTAAGATGTCCAGCCTTGTTCCAATCAGCTGACAGTAATGACGGTCATATAAACATGACCTATTTAAGCAGAGGGTCTGAAGATGGCAGAGTGTATTACAACAGAGGTCTGAAGCATGCATTTATCTTTAGCATTTGTTTAGGCATGAAAACAATATTTGCTTGGACCCATATAGTTTTTGTACATGGGAAACAAAGACAGTCATCACTCCCCATGAGTGATCCTCCAACCAAGTGACTCAAGAGACTCACTAAGGAAAAAAATAGAACTGGAACACCTGTGCTGACTTCTTGCAATACCAACAACTTGCTTGAAAGTGACAGAAGGGCACTTCAAATTAACTTAAGCCAGAAGAGGATTTGATGCCCAGATAAACCAATTACAGGAAGAAGAGGGTTACAGTTGACCTCAGAAACCCGTGGGTCAGGGTTTGGTTGCTCTCTGTTTGTTGAGATGCTCTGTCTTCATCTCCAACTTTTGTATCTTTTCATGTTGGCTTCTTTGCCCTCAAACGAGCTGACTCTATGTGGAGCATTTGCTCAGGGCCCCACCACATCCTTGAAAATTCATGTTTCAAGACGAAAGGTCATTTAAAAAATCCTGGGGAATGATTCTGATTGACTCAAAGCTTACTCACATACTGTATCAGTCAGAGTTCTTTACAAAAACAGAACAAGTAGGATACATACATATGTATACATATTGTAGGGAAGGCTGACAGGCTGGAAACTCAAGCAGGAATTAATGCTGCAATCTTGGGGCAGAGTTTCTTCTCTGGGATATTCCAGATTTACCCTTAAAGCCTTCAACTGATTTAATAAGGCCTACCCACATTGCCAAAGGTAATCTTTACTTAAAGTTAGCTGATTTTAGATGTTAACCACATCTACAAAATAGCTTCACAGCAACATATAGATAAGTGTTTGATTAAATAACTGGGTACTATTAAAAAAACTAGCCAAGTTGACCATAAAACTAATCATAGAACATGTCCCCTTTGTCCAATTAATAGGGCAACAGGGGAATGGGAAAAATTTAGATCATTTACCTACCCATATGGTCATATTTGGGGACTCAAGTAACAGAAACAAGATTTGCACAGATATGAACACCTGTGAGCTCATGAACCTCCTCATTGGTCCATCCGTATATACAAAAGATGGCCTAGAAACCGGGCAGTGCACGTAGGTGAACAGTGCCACATGGATAGGAAGTGAGACAAAAAAAATGCTTGCTTTACTCAGTTTGTAATGGCAATGCAGTCCAACATATGCTTCTCTTTTTCTTTCTTTCTTCTTCCTGCCTTTCTTTCTTTCTTTCTTTCTTTCTTTCTTTCTTTCTTCTTTCTTTAAATTTTTTTAAAACTCTTTATTGGAATATAATTGCTTTACACTTTTGTACCAGCTTTTGGGGTACACCAAAGTGAATCAGCTGTATTTACACATATATCCCCATATCCCCTCCCTCCCGTGACTCCCTCCCACTCTCCCTGTCCTGGCCCTCTAAGGCATCACCCATCATCAAGTTGATCTCCCTTTGTTATACAGCAACTTCCCACTAGCTATCTATTTTACAGTGGGTAATGCATCTATGTCTATGCTACTCTCTCACTTCATCCCAGCTTCCCCTTTGCCCCCCACTCCCCCTCAATCCCATGTCCTCCAGTCCATTCTCTGCATCTGCATCCTTATACTTGCCCTGTCACTGGCTTCATCAGTACCATTTTTTTTTTTTTTTTAGATTCCGTATATATGAGTTAGCATACAATATTTGTTTTTCTCTTTATGGCTTACTTCACTCTGTATGACAGACTCTAGATCTATTCACCTCATTACATATAGCTCCATCTCATTCCTTTTTATGGCTGAGTAATATTCCATTGCATATATGTGCCACATCTTCTTTATCCATTCATCTGTTGATGGGCATTTAGGGTGCTTCCATGTCCTGGCTATTGTAAATAGTGCTGCAATGAACATTATGGTACATGTTTCTTTTTGGATTATGGTTTTCTCTGGGTATATGTCTAAGGGGTGGGATTACTGGATCATATGGTAGTTCCATTTTTGGTTTTTTAAGGAACCTCCAAACTGTTTTTCATAGTGGCTGTACCAATTTACATTCCCACCAACAGTGCAGGAGAGTTCCCTTTTCTCCACACCCTCTCCAACATTGATTGTTTGTAGATTTTTTGATGATGGCTATTCTGACTGGTGTGAGGTGATACCTCATTGTGGCTTTGACTTGCATTTCTCTGATGATTAGTGATGTTGAGCATCTTTTCCTGTGTTTGTTGGCCATCTGTATGTCTTCTTTGTCTTTTTCTTTTTGTCTTGCCTTTTGACAATACTTTGCTTCTCATAGTCTCCAAGGATTAATGAAATGTGCAGGAGAAACAACACAAGTAAGTTCATAATGCAAAGTATAGACATTATTAATAGATAACATATACATTAATAATCAACAAAAATGAAACACTGCTACAATTTTCAAACAGTGTTTGTGATTCATGCTATCTTCTTCTTCATCTCAGAGTTATACATTCCTAATTCATTCAAAGGAGACATTTTGAGTGCAGCTGTTTGACAGCAGTTGTATGACAGTGGTGGTGAACGAAGCAGTTAAGATCCTTTATGTATTTCTATCCTGGCTCTTCTTCCCTTTACTGCTTATTTATCTACATATCTATCCCATTCTACTTGAAATGGAAAATAATAGAGTTTAAGTGAATTGCCTGAAGTCAGGTCTTTTGACATTGAGCCCAAGGCTACTTAAAGGGTGGTTCACAAACCCACAGCATCAGCATCATATCTGGGAGATGGTGAGAAATGTAAAGTGTTGGATTTATTGTATCATGTTCATCTGGACATCAGAATTACTGAATCAGACTTGCTGAGGCTGGGATTCAGGCATCTGTTTTCAGCAAGCTCTCTAGGTGACTCTTATGTACCACCAAAGTGTGAGAAAAGCTTTAGGCTACTTATCTTTACCTACTGCACATATGTGGGGTATTAGTAAACCTTGCTTTAAATTTGACTGTTTCACTGTCCCAGATCTTCTCAGAAGAACCTCATTCTAAGACCTTGAACCCCTCTGTTCTGTGAGGTAGGGCATCCCAACACACCAGTCAAACAGCATGTGCATTGCCCTAAGGCAGTGGTTCTCAACTGGGGGTGATTTTGTCCCACAGGGAACATTTTGCAATGTCTGTAGACATTCTTTGTTGTCATGACTTGGGTGGGAGTGATATTACTGGAATCTAGTGGGCCAAGGCCAGGGATGGTGCTAAACATCCAATAATGCACAGGACAGCTCCTTACAGCAAAAATTACCCAACAGGGAAGAGCAATAGTGCTGAGGTTGAAAAACCCTGTCCGAGAGGATCCTAAACAATCGATGACCAAGATGCCTCAGGATAACATTTGACCTTCTCTCTTCCTTCTCCACTCCCCAAATTATTAATAGCCTCTTAGAAATGGCAAAGTTTGCTTGCTAGGCAGAGAAGTACACTGATTTTAAACTCGATTCAGCAAAAGAAACTGCCACTTGACAGTGGAATCACAATATATCACTCCACACTCATCCATCCTCCTCCTCCTCATTTTTTTTCCGTATCGAATGAGCCAGCATCACCCTCATTAATATTTTACATAGATATGTTATACATTTAATAAAATGCATGCCCTTTAAAAGTCATAATGTTCCCACCAGCACTTGTATATGATATCATATAATTTTTCTTGAAATGGGGATCTGGCTTGGAGAATGACTTCAATTTGTTTTCCAGATACATGTGACATAAATCACTATTTCACCGACTCTGATCACCAGACCATTGCTAGCCTGCAATAAATGTTTCCCAGCCTGCAAACCTTTTACCACAGAAAGTTCTTATTTTCAAAAGCTATAAACTGAAATGATGACCCTTGACAGGGAATCAAACTTATAGCATTACTTGTTGAAGTTCTAATTTTTGCTATATCTTAGCAATGAAATAAATAATTGAATAGAGAAAATATAAGTTAAATAGGGGTCATCTTAGCCTGGTATCCCCCAAAGCAAAATCTGAGGTGAATGTTTATGATGAGTAGTTAATTTGAGAATGTAATTGCAAAAGGAGAAGCAAGGTGTAGGGGAAGGAAGAAGGAGAAGAGGCAGATCCAACTGCCGCATAAGTCTGCTGCACCATAAGCTGGCCACCCAGTGGGTGACTGGTCACTTCATAGCATGAGCCTCTGGGAAACTTTATGAAATGTATCTCAGAATCATCAGTCTGGGTGAGAAAGGGGGAAGCATTTTTCTGTCGGCTGCCAGTCTCATGGGTCAGCGTTGTTGTACAAGATGTCTGCTTCCCTAGATTTCCTTTACAAGTGCTAACTGTTCCCAGAGATGCCCAAAGATGGGAAGTGAGAGGGACCTAAAACAAGAAAATATTAGATTGCACTTGTCAGAAATTTGTGGAACACTGTAGAACTTGCCCCTGTAGAGGTAATTATAATGAGAGGTATGGCCAGGAGTCCTCAAAGAGGTGAACAAGAGGTGTTTGCAACAGAATCCTTTAAGGACGTACTTAAATTAGGTTGAATTATATTACCCTCATACATCTGTAGTGTATACGATGAATACATAGATGTCTGAGACATGTACTGTACATCCATATACATCTCACTATACAGCCCTGTAAGTTTAGGTGCATACAATACACACATGCACACATGTGCATGTACACATACATTTTATAAGCACATAATTCAAATAAATATGAACATGTTAAATGCTTATATAATATTCAATAATAATAATGATAATAGAGATTTTCAATATTTTTCTTATCTAAGCTTAGCATTGCCTAAGATGTATGATTTTGGGCTCATTTGAAAGGAGTTACCATTTGACATTGACATGTACGGCTACACATTTTATTGGAAGTTCATGACAAGGGTGCCTTTCCAGTGGATGTTAGCTTCTTGTATCCTTTGGATAATATATTCAATATTGACTATTTCTGCTGTTTAGACTTAGAGTCTGAATACTTCTGTTTAAATCCTGTCTATATAACATACCACGTGTGACCTTGGGCAAGTTATTTAAACTTTCAATTATAAAAGGGAGACAATGACAGCACCTGCCACATAAGATTATTATAGGAACAAATAGTTAAACATGAAAAACCTTTAGATTGGGGCCTTGTACATAGCAGGAGCTCCTGGTATCTTAGCTATTTATAGCTAATAAATGTTAGCTATCATTATTATTTCAAAACTGTATGGAAGGGGATAGAAGAAGAGAGAGGTAGAATTAGTTGGCCTATCTTTTCTTGGGTCATTTCCTACCAATAGGCAATCTGCAATGTATTTTTAAACTGAACGAACATTTTAAATTGCACGTCTTTGGTTTGTTTTTTAAGCACTTTTGTTTATTTAGAGATAAAGTTTTGATGTATTTTAGAGAGCATTTAGTATGTCATTTGAGAGTTGCTGAGTCACACTAAGGAGTTATTGAATGGAGCAGAGCCTTTAAAGTAAAAATCCAAGAAATGTTAAAAGCAAAACATCAGTTAAGTGACTCCAGATGAGTGGACTCGGAGGTCACACTTATAGCCATGTGTCCAGAGGGTGGGAAAATTCTCAAATAAGACAAATCAGGAACATTCTCTGTACCTTGTTCTAAGTCCCATGCTAAGACCAGATGTACAAAGCTAGATAGAGGATTCTCTAACTCAAGGAGCTCATAGCCTAGTAACCCTGCTACTTAGCTTTACACCAAAAGTATAAACCAAGTATATATGAACCAAATAAACTAAGTATATATAAACCTGGTTTTGATATAAAATGGAATAAAATAAACAAATCAATAGAAGTTTTGTCTAAGTGGTCTCAGTAAAAATTCAGCCAAATTGATTCTTTCGTACAAAGAATATGATTCCAGGTGGATTATATGAGGTTTTAGAATTAATGCTTAAGTGTGCCTTGGTTCCAGTTCACTATTAGATATAAAGGGCAATCGGGGAGCCAAGTCCAGGCTAAGCCCTCTTCCTATAGAGAAAGAGCAATAGTCCAAGCCCAGCCCTTGAAGGTAAGAATAAGACCTAGAAGGGAACTGGAAAGAGGATTGTAAATTAGTGAAAATTGTAAAACTTTTATAACCGAAACACTCACATTCTGTCTGAAGGAAGGAATATCATATTAATTGAGCACCTACTATGTTCCAGTTTGCCAACCTCTTCATAAGAAATATGTCATCATTTCCATTTCCAAAGATCTCTAACATCCCAGAAGTTAAGTTAGCAATCCTCAAAAGATTATAAAAATAATAAGAAGCCAAAGCTGAGTTGTAACCCTTGCCTGTCCAGCAATGCACATCATCAGATTGCTTTCTCATCTCGGTGTGAACAAATGAACACCAGCTTACCAAATACATAGCTGACCTATCATAGCTAGCTGGTCAATGACCATGTGAGGTCATCAGCAGTGACTTGGTATCAGGCATTTTTAAGCCCTGGCAGTGATACAAAAATGTTCTTGATATTTCAGAACTATGAGTTTGACAGGGCAGATGAAACAGCTGGTGTCAATTAGAAACATAAATTAGGATTTTCTGGCCAATTTAAAAATAAATCGTATGCATAGCCATCCACAAGTTGGAGTGGGAATCATTTATTGAATCAATGTCTGCAGCAAGTTAACTACCTAAGTTATTAACTACCTAAGGCAAGTGAGACAAAACACCCTCAAGAGGATTGTATTTGTTTATCCTGTTAAGCAGGCTTTTAATTGTGTTACGTCCCTCTGCCTAACCTCCTTGACATTTAAAGGCTGGTGGTCGATTCCATACTTATTATTCATATTGACAATATAATACAAGGCAAAGAACTGATCTTCTACTAAAGGTAAATTATGTGAAAGAAAACAGAATGGTGAGGACAAGGCTCTCCATATTGTCTCTGTCCTCTGCTATATATCAGGCTAAGCCCACATGGTTGCTTGTTTTCCAGAGGTATTGGGATTGGAACAGAGATCCTGCATCAAAGTCTCAGGCCCTAAGACCGTCACTGCTCTGCAACCATGGGAAGACCCTTAACCTCTCTGATCCAAGTATCCTCATTCACATGTAACTAGTACTCATTTGCACACTTTGAAAGTGGCAGAAATTTTCACATACACATCTTCATTTACTTACTATATGCATCCTATCACAAATCCTGCCATGCCAGTGATACTGTCCCTGCTCTTCAGATAAAGAAACTAAGGTTTAGAGAGGGAAACTGTTTTGCTCCAGGTTACAATAAAGAACTGAGGTCAGCTGACCTCCAGTTCCATGTACTGCATACTACAGTGTGTTGGTTATGGCCCTCTCCACCTTGGTAAAATTAGACTTATTTCAAATTGGAAACAATCAGCTGTTAAGAATGTTCAAACTTAACTTTCTGCTTAGTGAACTTTGCTCTACCAGCAAAAACCAACTACTTAGATTTAACTCCTCCCCTTCCCTTTCATATCCAACTTCTGCTAAGGCCTTTTGAGTCTCTGTTTTAAACTTTCTTGACTCTCTTTTCTTTGTTCTCCATCCCACTCCTTAGTTCTGAGGCCTTTTCCTGGACCTATGCAAAAACCTTTCCTGGGCCTCTGACTCTTCCTTACCTCCCTCCGATCTATTCTCTTTGCACTGTTGGCTGCTTTGCTTTCTATATTATAATTCTCTCTGCTGTGAGAAACCCTTGACTCGCTCCACATTACTCTTTAAGGGTCAGCTCTCATCCCATCTCATCCCATCCCCAACATAAGCCAGCTCTTTTCAGCAGTCTGGGCACCCTGTGCTGCTTCACGCCTCTGTGAGGTTATTTCTGTCTGGAACCCTAGCGTCACCTTACCAAGGAAAGAATTTTCTTTATCCTTGAAAGCTCAGCTACCCCATGAAGACTTTCCTCCTCCTCCTTCTCCTCCTTCCTAACACCCACCTCCCCTTTTACTCAGATCCACTACTCACCCACAGTTGTCAAATTATGGAGATTACAGTGAAGAGTTCCCCCAAACTGGCAAACAAGTAAAATGATTCTCTGAGATTTAAACCTTAAAACCAACACATGAGGGATCAAGGCAGAGAAGTGCAAAGTCATCTTAAAGAGATAGAATAGTTTCCAAGCTTGAAAAATCGGGTTTTAATAAATCTGAAACATTTGGGGCCAGATTTGCTTTGGAATTCAGAGAGTTTTTTGTAATATAATGCATATACTGTATGTTCTATACATAATACCCTCAGTGTAATGTGTCATGGAAGTCATCAGTATTTATGTAATGAAAGGATGAACCTCACACTAAGAAACATAAATAAAGATTATAAACAGCTTCATGATATTTCAGGTCAGATTTACCCTCAATTTACCACTTTTGGTTTTCAGAGCTTTGAGGATTTCAGAATTGTGCATAATGGGTTATGGACTTGAATCTCTCTAAATAAAGAAATTCTCAATCAGAAAGGGAGGAAGTCAACGAAGGAGAAGTGAATCAATAAGTCTAGCCCACATTCAAGAGGAGGCGATTGTTCAATGGTGTGAGGACTTGGAAGGAGGATCACAGGGAGCCATATTGGAGGCTGCCTACCCTACAAGGGATTATGAAGTATTCCAGGGTTAGTTAAAGCTGAGCTGTTTTCATCCCTAGGGTAAAGGGTCAAGGAGAGAGAGTAGTTTACAGAACTTGGAAGGACAGAGTCATGTGGAGAGGGCAGCCTTGAAAGACGTTGTGTCCTTGGGTCAAGGGAGCAAATATCTTCAGATGACCCCATAGGGAGAAAGCAGGTGGAATAAATACCCTGACCTCTTTTTTCTCTCTCTCCATCTCCTGATGGACCTCTAGACTGGCAGAACCCAGTAAGATACCCTGAAGCAAGAAAGGACATTGATGTACTCCATACAGATCAGCCTGCAAGGACAGAGAGTGGGTCTGGAGGGATAAATACATGATATGAGCACATTATACTAGTATCTGGAAAATTACCGTCAGGGACATATTGGTCCCAGGGAACTTGTATTTAAAAGGTTAACTTGGTATAACACAGGGAATTACATTCAGTATCTTGTAATGACCTATAATGGAAAATAATCTGAAAAAGAATGTATACAATATATACATTTATATGAAACTGAATCACTTTGCTGTACACCCAAAACTAACATAATATTATAAATCAACTATGGTTCAATAAGAAAAAGATTAACTTGAATTATTATTATTTTTTAAAGCATGAGTTATCTTAACAACTGCATTATAAATTCCTGGTCAGCAAGGATGGAGCCACATTTGTCTTTCAACATTATGCACTAATTTGCCTGTGTCAACATAGGTTCTCAACCTCAGATATTATGTAGTAAACACTTTTTATCTTAGGATGAGAAAATTGCTGACATGTTAAGTGAGTTGCCTAAGATCATACAATGCTAAGCCCACGTGTTCCAACAGTATCTATAATTTACAAATTCCTTAATAGCAATGATAATAACTCTGCAAGTGTACAACATTTTAAAGTTTACAAAGAGCTTCCACCCACATTATCTCATTTAAATCTCACCATAGTGATCGCTTTAGCACCACATATACTAAAATTGGAATGATACAGAGAAGATTAGCATGGCCCCTGCGCAAGGATGACACGCAAGTATATGAACCAGTCCATATTTTTACTCACTCCCAACATTCACTGCGGCACTATTTACAATAGCCAGGACATGGAAGCACCCTAAATGTCCATCAACAGAGGAATGGATAAAGATGTGGTACATATATACAATGGAATATTACTCCACCATTTGAGTTGAAGAATGAAATAGCACCATTCGTAGAGACATGGATAGACCTAGAGACTGTCATATAGAGTGAATTAAGTCAGAAAGAGAAAAACAAACATCATATAATATCACTTATATGTGGAATCTAGAAACATGGTACAGATGAACTTATTTGTAAAGCAGATGTGGAGACACAGATGTAGAGAACAAACTTATGGATACCAAGAGGGGAAGAGAGGGTGGAATGAATTGAGAGATTGGGATTGACATATACACACTACTATGTATAAAATCAATAACCAACGAGAACCTACTGTATAGTACAGGGAACTCTACTTAATGCACTGTGGTGACCTAAATGGGAAGGAAATCTAAAAAAGAGTGGATATATGTATATGTAGAGCTGATTCACTTTGCTGTACAGCAGAAACTAACACAGCATTGTAAAGCAACTATATTCCCATAAAATTAATAAATTAAAATAAATAAAAATAAGCCATAAAAGGCAAAATAAAATAAAATAAAATAAATCTCACAATAACTCTGAGGTACTTGGAAGGTGGATATTATTTCCATTTTGTAACTCAGAAGTTGACTTACATAGGTGTTAGTTATTTTCAACACAACAAAAAGTACCATAATAAGCATAGAAAATAATATGGAAGTTTGGGGCTTACTGAATTCAGCTATTCAGTCTCATTACATAGGATTATCTCTTCTAATGGGCTAAGACAATTCTCTGAACTATGAACTGAGGGGCTGCTCAGTGAGAAACCAAGATAGCATCATCCTGTATAAAAATGGTGAGAGCAATGTTGTGCTAGTTTCAGGTGTACAGCAAAATGATTCAGTCATACATATACATGTATCTATTCTTTTTCAAAATCTTTTCTGTGCACCTGCTTCTTGGTGACATATCTATAGCATTCTCCAGGAAACAAAGCCTATATCCTCTTGGGGGAATCTACACAATGAACACACACACACAAATGTGGTAAGCTGGGGGACAAGAAGAGCGTCTTGGGCAAAATTGTGTAGTAATTGTTCTAATTATCTCCTGCTATTTAACAAACCCCAAAACTTAGTGGTTTAAAATAACATATCTTTTTATTATAGCTCACAATTTCATGGGTCAAGAATTCCAGCAGGGCTCTGCTGGGCAATTCTCCTATTTCACATGGCAATGACTGGAATGATTCAGTGATATTAAGCTGATGGCTGGTCTGGTCTAGAGGAGTCAAGAGACTTCATTCATATAACCAGCGTCTTGATGGGGATGGCTTGAGAGCTGAGCTCACCTCTGACTCTCTCCCTCTTCATGTAGTTTCAGGGCCCTCCGTGAGATATCTCCAGTAGGGTAGTTGCATTTCTTACACAGCCATTTAAGACTCTCAAGGACTTAGGAGGCAGTTGCTAACCTTTGTTCAAGGCAAGGCTCAGAACTGACATAGAATTAGTTTGGCTGTGTGGTTTTGGTCCAAGAAGTCACAGGTTGACTCCATTCAAGGAAAAGCTAAACAAACCCCACCATTTGGTGGGAGCAGTGCCAAAGAATTTGTGACCATCTTTAATCCCATAAAATTCTTACCATAAACTGCTCCTATTTTCCCCATTCTTTTCATTGTTACCACTCATTCAATGCTTTTACAATTATAATCTGAAGAAAATAGTAAGGACACAGGCTGGGGGGTAATTTTTAATCTAGGAATATGCCCCATCAATTGCGAACATGAGTTGAGACGACCGGTCTCCTAGCATAACTAGTGTACATCTTGTTTAACCAAACTGGGTTTAAGTGATGTAATGTATTCACGACCTCAAATATGATGCCCTTAGTCCCTCTAACCACCCACTCATATTGCAATTGTTTACAGATTCTCCATCCCAGATATTGTAAGAGTCCTCAGGCTTGCTTACCCATGTCTGTTGCTCACCTCTCTGCCAGGAGCTTGGGGCTCTCTCTCTCTAAGAGAATTTTGTGGGATTGGCTATTGCTTCTGTCACTGTCTTTGGTCTTGATGCTAGTTCACTTCGATCCACTTCCTGCAGCCATATCTTGGCACACGTTATTAAGGGAATCCATTACTGTTATTTCCATCCTCATGGTGCTATAAAAGAATGACTCTCCCTTTCCAAACGAAAAGGACACAGATTCCTGCCTATTTTTATTCTTACACAAGATGTGTCCCATTGTGAAGCTGCCCAAGTGTCCAGTGTTGCCATACTTTTTATTCATGTACATAGAGCCAGGTCCCCTGGGGTTGCTGATGCAGCCAGGGAAGCTGGCACTAGATGAGTTCCAGCATGTGTCTGGCCACTGGTTATGTTCAGATCCTCCTGCCAGACATTGCTCAGACAATTGTGCTACCTATGACTCAAGGTGTAAATTTCCCCTTTAGTTATGGTGTGTTCTTTCCCAGGACTGCCACCTGCCCATTTCCCCTCCTAGCTTCTGTTAGGTCTTGCCATCTCCCCATTCCCTACTCCCTTCCTATAATCTCTCATGTATGTCTCTGTAGCCTAAGCTTCAGTGTTCATAGGGTTCTTTAGTTCCCCCTGGGGGCCTCACTCAGGCCCTGAATAAATCAATAAATGCAAACAGATATGTGATGTGTGCCTGCATGTTTCAGGGCAAGATATAGTGTCTAAATCCCTTCAACAGAAGCAACTTTGTTCCAGTTCCTATCATCCAAAAGTTTTAGATTCTCAGGTTCTATTCAGACTATATATTTTCCCATTTACTTTACTTTTGCCTTGGCTACAAACATGAATTGGGAGAAAAATAATTTCTGCATATATTTCCAGTATAGAGATAGTCCTCTTTCCTCTTTATTTCTCAGGGGACCAAACCAAAGTCTGCTGTCCCTCAAAGTCCATTCTTAATGGTCTGGTTAGGAACATACGTAGTTAGCATGGAGTAGGGCGCATTTGCTGCTTCTGCCCAGCCTGGGGTGGAGATGGGTGAGTACAGGGATTGTCTGGTGCTTTTAAAGACTGAAGTCTGGGAAGTGTGATTCCTCAACCCTCATATTAGGTTGCTCATGTGCACGGGGAACCTCCGGCCCCCAGGGGAGGATTTGTAGTGTCAGGAGTTGCCACCACCTCTGAGGATGATCACAAACATTTGAGAACTTGCGAATGTACCACGAGCAGAGTCAGCTTGTGTGTTTGCCCCGTGTGTCTTCTTCTCCTTCAAAGACAGAGAGAGCGTGAGAAGCACAGTGTGAACTGCCTTCTCAAGTCATTAAGCAGTTAGATAATTCTAATTATGCATGAATCATCTGTCCGATTTATTTCATCAACATGTCTCTCCATTTGTTACTGTTACATGTTTTTGAGCCTTTGTAGCATAGTAAATGTACTCATTATGATAATGTTCTTTTGCCTTGTACTTTTTTTGGTATCTTTCTCCATCATCTTTCCCCTAGAGGTTAAGTCTCACTTGTGCAAACACCTGAACTCAGGACCAATTTAGATTCTGTAGAACTCCCCAGGCAGTCTCAAAGAAGGAAGGAAGGGGAAACTGATGACAGTTTTACAAGAAATAAGAGGGTCTTTAAAAGAGCCTTCCCACAGCCCTCACCACAACCCCCGCACGATCTGCTGACAGAATATTTGTGGTAGGTCCTAATGAAGCTTATCAATGTTGTTTTGAATTTTTTTTTCCTTAAACTTTTCTTGAGATACAGTTAGCAGACAATAAACAGCATATATTTAGAGTGTACAATTTGGTATCCCAATCCCCCTATTCATTTCCCCCCAACCCTCCCCGCTTTCCCCATTTGGTGTCCATGTTTGTTCTCTACATCTGTGTCTCTATTTCTTCCTTGCAAACCAGTTGATTTCTACCATTTTTCTATAGTCCACATATATGTGTTAATATATGATATTTGTTTTTCTCTTCCTGACTCATTTCACTCTGTATGACAGTCTCTAGGTCCATCCATGTCTCTACAAATGTCCCAGTTTGTCTGCTAACTTGGGTTTTGTTTGCTCTTCTTCTCTGGTTTCTTTAGGTGTAAGGTTAGATTGTTTATTTGGGATTTTTCTTGTTTCTTGAGGTAGGATTGTATTGCTATAAACTTCCCTCTTAGAACTGCCTTTGCTGCATCCCATAGGTTTTGGATCATTGTGCTTTCGTTGTCATTTGTCTCTAGGTATTTTTTGATTTCCTCTTTGATTTCTTCAGTGCTCTCTTGGTTATTTAGTATCCTATTGTTTAGCCTCCATGTGTTTGTGTTTTTTACAGTTTTTTTTCCTGTAATTGATTTCTAAACTCATAGCGTTGTGGTAAGAAAAGATGCTTGATACGATTTCAATTTTCTTGAATTTACCAAGGCTTAATTTATGACCCAAAATGTGATCTCTCCTAGAGAATGTTCCATGTGCACTTGAGAAGAATGTGTAATCTGCTGGTTTTGGATGTAATGTCCTATAGATATCTATTAAATCAAACTGATTTATTGTGCCATTTAAAGCTTGTGTTTCCTTCTTAATTTTCTGTGTGAATGATCTGTCCATTGGTGTAAGTGGGGTGTTAAAGTCCCCCACTATTATTGTGTTACTATTGATTTCCTCTTTCATAGTTGTTAGCATTTGCCTTATGTATTGAGGTGCTCCTATGTTGGGTGCGTATATATTTATAATTGTTATCGCCTCTTCTTGGATTGATCCCTTGATCTTTATGTAATGTCCTTTCTGGTCTCTTGTAACATTTTTTATTTTAAAGTCTATTTTATCTGATATGACTATTGCTACTCCAGCTTTCCTTTGATTTCCATATGCATGGAATATCTTTTTCCATCCCCTCACTTTCCGTCGGTATGTGTGCCTAGGTCTGAAGTGGGTCTCTTGTAGACAGCATATATATGGATCTTGTTTTTGTATCCATTCAGCCAGTCTGTGTCTTCTGGTTGGTGCATTTAATCCATATACATTCAAGGTAATTATCGATATGTATGTTCCTATTACCATTTTCTTAATTGTTTTGTTTCTGCTTTTGTAGGTCCTTTTCGTCTCTTATGTTTCCCGCTTAGAAAAGTACCCTTAGCATTTGTTGTAGGGCTGGTTTGGTGGTGCTGAATTCTCTTAGCTGTTGCTTGTCTGTAAAGCTTTGGATTTCTCCCTCGAATCTGAATGAGATCCTTGCTGGGTAGGGTAGTCTTGGTTGTAGTTTCTTCCCTTTCATCACTTTAAATATATGGTGCCACTCCCTTCTGGCTTGCAGAGTTTCTGCTGAGAAATCAGCTGTTAACCTGATGAGAGTTCCCTTGTGTGTTATTTGTCATTTTTCCCTTGTTGCTTTTAATAACTTTTCTCTGTTTTTAATTTTTGTCAATTTGACTACCCTATGTCTTGGCATGTTTCTCCTTGGGTTTATCCTGCCTAGGACTCTCTGTGCTTCCTGCACTCGGGTAGTTATTTCCTTTTCCACGTTAGGGAAGTTTTCAACTGTAATCTCTTCCAATATTTTCTCAGGTCCTTTCTCTCTCTCGTCTCCTTCTTGGGACCCCTATAATGCGAATGTTGGTGCGTTTAACATTGTCGCAGAGGTCTCTTAGGCTGTCTTCAGTTCTTTTCATTCCTTTTTCTTTATTCTTTTCCACATCAGTGATTATGACCATTCTGTCTTCCAGCTCACTTATTTGCCCTTCTGCCTCAGTTAATCTGCTTTTGGTTCCTTCTAGTGTATTTTTCATTTCAGTTATTGTGTTGCGTATCTCTCTTTGTTTGCTCTTTACTTCTTCTAGGTCTTTGGTAAACTTTTCGATCTTTGCATCCAGTCTTTTTTTCAAAGTCCTGGATCATCTTCACGATCATTATTCTGAATTCTTTTTCTGGAAGGGTGCCTATCTCCTCTTCGTTTAGTTGTTTTTCTGGGGTTTTATCCTGTTCTTTCATCTGGTACAAAGTCCTCTGCTTTTTCATTTTCTCTTTCTGTGGCTGTAGCTTTCAGTTCCACAAGATGAAATACTGCTGATACTGCTTGACACTGCTGTCTGCCCTCTTGTGGAGGAAGCTGTCTAGGAGGCTCATGGGTGCATCCTGATGGGAGGGACTGATGGTGGGTAGGGTTGGGTGGGTGGAACTCAGTAAGACTTTAATCCAACTTGTTGGGCGGAGCTCAGTGACCCTTTAATCTGCTTGTCTGCCAGTGGGTAGGGCTGTGTTCCCACCCTGTTGGTCATTTGGTCTGAGGCCACCCAGCACTGGAGCCCACAGGCTCTTTAGTGGGACTAATGGCAGACTCTGGGAGGGCTCACACCAATGAGCACTTCGCAGATCCCCTGCCACCAGTGCCCCCATCTCCTGGGTGAGCCACAGCCGCCCCCCACCTATGCAGGCAATCCTCTGACACCAGCAGGTAGGTCTGGTTCAGTCTACTATGGGGTCACTGCTCCTTTCCCCGGGTCCTGGTGAGCACACTTTTTTGTGTGCCCTCCAAGAGTGGAGTCTCCATTTCCCCCAGTCCTGTGGTGGTCCTGCAATCTAGTCCTGCTGGCTTTCAAAGTCTGATTCTCTGGGGATTCCTCCTCCTGTTGCTGGACTCCCAGGTTGGGAAGCCTGACGTGGGGCTCAGAACCCTCACTTTAGTGGGTGGACTTCTGCAGTATAACTGTTCTCCAGTTTGTGAATTACCCACCCAGCATTTATGGGATTTGATTTTATCACAATTACACCCCTCCTACCGTCTCACTGTAGCTTCCCCTTTGTCTCTGGATGTGGGGTGTCTTTTATGGTGAGTTCCAGTGTCTTTCTGTAGATGATTGTTCAGCAGTTAGTTGTAACTCTGGTGCTCTTGCAAGAGGGAGTGAGTGCACATCCTCCTACTCCACCATCTTGATCCTATCTGCTCTCTGTTTTTAATTTTTTAAAGTAAAAACATCTAAATGAAATTTTTTTCTTTTTATTGATGCAATATGCATTCATGATAGAAACTGGAATTTGCATATAAGCAAACAGAAAATTTTAAAAATGTCATCAGGAGATAAATTCTATTAACACTTTGGTAAATGTTCTTCCATGTTTTTTTTGTATACATAAACAAATATGAGAGCAGATGGATCACACTATATGTTGTTTTGTAACCAGCCTTTTCATCTGACAAACTATCTTGAATATTTTTAGTGTTCATATGAATAATCTTTCTGATAATCATTTAAAATAGAGTATAGGGGTTTCCTAGGTGGTGCAGTGGTTAAGAATCTGCCTGCCAACGCAGGGGACACAGGTTCGAGCCCTGCCCCAGGAAGATACCACATGCCGCAGAGCAACTAAGCCCATGCACCACAACTATTGAGCCCATGTGCTGCAACTACTGAAGCCCTCGTGCATAGAGCCCGTGATCCACAACAAGAGAAGCCATTGCAATGAGGAACCCGCACACCACAACAAAGAGTAGCCCCCACTCACCACAACTAAAGAAAGCCCGCACACAGCAAAAAAGACCCAACACAGCCAATAAAATAAATAAATAAATAAATTTATTAAAATAAATAAATAAAATAAAATAGAGTATAGTATTTCATTTTATAGATTCACCATTATTTCACTATTTACTTACTGATGAAAGTTTAGTTTGCTCTATTTTTCAGTCTTATAAATAATGCTATGTGGAAAATGCTTATAAATACAGCTGAAAATACACCTATATTTTTTGTTTGGATCAACACCAAACCCCTATCTGTGCAATTATTGGCTCAAAGAGTTTGCACATTTTAGGACTTTTGATACACAGTACAAGCTCCCTCTTAAAAGTGGGTTCAAATCATCTTGGATAGTAGCAGTATATACAATGAACATTATCATTATTTCTAGTTTTTGCCAACCAAATTAAAACTGGCATTTGCTCGCTTTGTAATTTTTAAACAACTGGTCAAATTGACCATTCACCCCTTCAATATATTACTATTTTTATTTCTTCTTTTGTGTATTGTTTTTTCATTTAGCTATTCAAAAATATTTATCAAGTACATAATACGTGTTAGATGGATTATTTGGTCATGTATCTTTTTCCAATCATCTAATAGGATGTTTTTATCAGTCTTACTGATTTGATTCAGCTCCTTATGCAGAGAGGATATTACCACCCCTATCTGTCTTACATATTGCATGTGCCTTTTCCAGGGTTTTTGTTTTTGTTTTTGCTTGTCTTTAAAGATTTTATAGGTTTTTTTAAAATTATCTACAGAACTTATATTTTAATGTGATTAAACACCTAAATGTGTTTGTGTGTGTGTGTGTGTGTGTTCATACTTACAAAGGTCTTTACTGTAAATAAAGAAATAAAGGAAAGTGGCATGTTTAGAATCATTAAGCTGATATTATGGCCTTGAAGATTCTTTTATTAGATATTACAGACTGGTGTGGCTACAATTATTTAGAAAGTAGCTTAAACATTATTAAAGCTATTCAGAAAGCTGTTGATTTCTGATAGTTTGATGAAGTCTGAGATTGGCCTAATTAATATCAAGAACCAATCTAAATCACATCCTTGGAACTGTAATTACATTTGGATAAATGTCTTTACTTCATCACAATCCTTCTGACAGCCTCATCTAATTCCACATAAAATGAGAAAATGGAATAGAATAAAATCAAATTTACAACATTATAGATTACAGAGTTTGTGTATTTTACTAAAAATTTCTTAGTATAACCAGATCATAGCACAAATCCAATTATTCAGGAAAGCCTTCCCCTGACCACTAGCAGAGATTAGGTTACCCTCTAACACCTTATCATGGCTCCTCATTCCTCTGTTCTAATTCACACATGGAAATGGTAATTATTTAGACAACCGAAAAATCACTGGTTTAAAGTTGGCCTCTGCTACATCATAAGCTCTGCGAGGTACCCCTGTTTAGCTGATTACCACATGCCCAAGACCTAAAACAGTGTTGGCAGTGAAGATAGCTGGTACTCAGAAGTATTAAATAAATATATGAACAAATGGGGCTTTCCTTTGTAGAAATGGAACTTTTATCTTACCTTTTGAGGTATGTGGAAGAAAAAAAGGAAGAGAGATGGACAGTTTAGTCTTCCACTTACTTTGGTGAAAGAAGAGGAAGAAGAGAGAATGAGGCGCGGTACACACTACCACTGTAAATGGGAATTCTCATCAGGCCGGGGTGCTGCAAACTAAGGCCCTGGGCCCAGTCTAGCCAGGCCCACTCACTCACACATTGTCCACTGTTACTTTCTTGCCAGCTACAAAACTGAGTAGTTGCATCTGGCCTGCAAAGCTTAAAACATGTTTTAGCTGGCCTTTAACAGAGGATTTTCTGACCCCTGCGTTATACAAATTATCTTAGTATCATGATTCCCAATAGTCATACTGGCATTACTTCTCAATTCCTCTTTTGTAGTGCATTGAGGAAATCCACAGTCCCATGGCTTGCACCCCCTGTGTGAGGGTTCATTGTTCTCGCCTAATGAACAGCGAGAACAAACTTGCCAGCCCAGGATATGGCTGACCTAGGGAGTCTGAGGACTAGCCTAATGGACTCCTTTCTGGACCTGAAAAGAAAGGAGAACTCTATGTAGGGCAGTAAATTTAGTAACCAAAACCCAAAGTCTGAAAATTTCATACGCTGAACTTCTGATCATTTTATTGTGAGAATATCTTTCTCTTACAGAAATTTGTTGTTCTTGGAATTTAAAGATCTTGAAAAGACTGTCCTCACTCTCCATATAAACTTTCTATCTGTTAATACTAGATCCAGTTGGCTGCACATAAGAGGTGGTCCTCCAGGTCTCAGAGGTTCTTGGAATTCTCTTTCTGAACACCAGGAACATTTCCTATGCAGGAAATTTTATCTTTCCTCCATGTACCTACTCAATATGCCCACTGGACCTGCTAAAACTGCTACCTCTTGTTTGGATTTTAAACAACCATGCCTGATGTATGACATGATGGTAGGCTAGCAGAATTATTAGATGGTGCCAAAATCTTACCATTGAAAAGATACCCAGAAACTAGGCACAAGGAAAGTTGAGTAAATCTCTTTTAGTTATACTTTGAAACTTAAACACTGATGCTAAACTCTGATAGATGAGACTGGATTATGTGGCTTAGACTAGAGATTCAATGCAGTCTTCCATCTCCCCATTTAAAAATATTATTTTACCTGATTCAGCACAACCTAATGCTGCATCACTCCCAACAAAGTTCTAGAGGAGATGGATGTAGAGAGAGAGACAGCGAGGGAAAGTCCTGAACTTGCCTGCACTCCAGCAGGGCAGAAGTCCTTGATGAGGTTGGAATGTCAGAGAAGAGAGCTCAGGAAGGAAATGTCCCTGAGGGTATTCTAAATTCGTGGTATCAGGTCAAAGCTCCTACTCAGGCCACCCAGGTGTAGGAGGGAAAAGAAAAAATTAGCTACTCCTGACCTTCTAGTGCCCCATGAGTCTATCCACTAGAAATAGGTCCTGCCTTTTTTTTTTTTAATTTATTTATTTATTTACTTTATTGGCTGTGTTGGGTCTTTGTAGCTGCACACGGGCTTTCTCTAGTTGCGGCAAGCGGGGGCTACTCTTTGTTGTGGCGCTGTGGCCTCTCTTGTTGCAGAGCATGGGCTCTAGGCACATGGGCTTCAGTAGTTGTGGCATATGGGCTCAATAGTTGTGGCACATGGGCTTAGTTGCTCCGTGGCATGTGGTATCTTCCTGGGGCAGGGCTCGAACCCATGTCCCCTGCATTGGCAGGTGGATTCTTAACCACTGTGCCACCTACGAAGCCCCAGGGCCCGGCTTTTGAGATCAGTTTTCCTCCTACCTTTGGAGGAGCAGGAGTGGGGAAGAGCTAGTGAGACAGCTTCCCTCCCACACATGCCCACACTGTTAGTTAGCAAAAGGCTATTTCTTTGAACTAAAGTTGCAAGGGATGGAAATAAAAGCAACAGAACTTGATTTCCATCTATTACTCAGGGGACCTCAGGGGCACAGTGACTCACCAAAGACAGAATTCAAATGTTCTTGGACATTTAGGACAAAAGCTATTTTTAATCACCTCTTTAAGTGGGAGGAAAGTGGGACACAGGATGAAAGAATCTCTAGGGTCCTCACTTTGATTCTTTGATGTCTGAAAGGCTAGTAGAGATAGGGAAATTGCCTTTAGAGGCAGGCACACTGATGTTGAGGCATATTAATTGGTAACCTGAGCACAGTGGAGAAAGAAAACCTGCAAAAATCAGGAACTCAAACATGAGAACAGCTTACAGCTATGGAATATAGAGGTATATATATGAATAAGCCCTGTGAGTCAAGACACCGGGAAAATGGAGAGCTATGTTCAGGAAACTTGGCTTAAGGGGGAAAATAATGCAGATTAGCTTGACCTCCACTTTGGGAAGAGTCCAGTCCCAAAGGGTAAAAAGTCAAATGTTTTGGTGTTTAAAGCTAACTCTCAGTTAAAGGATGTAAAGGAATCGATCGCCTCAGAACCATAGCTAATATGGATAGTAGTTGCCAAAACAGGGTCAAAATGGGATTCAAAGCATAAATGTCCTTTATCAGCAACCAACCACTTACCAACAGCAGACCCAGAGTTGTTATTTTTGTGTAAGAATTTGTGTTTCTTGTTAACTTTCCCAGCATTAGGGTGCTTCTGGGAACAAATGAGCCATGTAAAATAGATTTTTGAGGAAGAGGAGAAGGAAGAGGTGGAGGAAAAGGAGGAGGAAGAGGAGCTGTATATTTGCTTTATGTGGCAAAATTAATTTGGATTTGAAATCCTTCTTTCTTGCTTTCCAGTGGGGCTCTGGGAGACAGTGCCCATGCCCCTGGAAGCATCCTCTCCTCCAAGCCTGCCTGCCCCACTGGCTGCGCCACCACACAGGACCTCTTACCCAGGATTCTTTCTTAATGTACTTATTTCAGGTTGGGACCAAAAGGCGGTACACTTGTTTAACTATTTCTTATAGCAGAAACAAGGATATTTTTTAAGGACTAGAGTTAATAAATTAGACAAGTAAAGAAAGAGAAATACCATATGATTTCTCTTATATTTGGAACCTATGCAATAAAGCAAATGAACAAACATAAAACTTTGCATTCATCCTTTAAGAGTGTAGTCTCTGTTTCCTATAGCCCTCCAGCTACCCCATACACAAGCTCCACTGGCCTTCAAAGACCATATGTTCTGGGGACTTGTCTTCCTGGTGCACGACCCCAGGCTGGGGAGTTCGATGTGGGGCTCTCGTTCCTTGGCGAGAACCTCTGCAATTGTGATTATTTTCCCATTTGTGTGTTGACTACCTGGGGCCTGTGAATCTTGAGCGCCACATATCTACTCTTTCTACTTGTCTTGCTGTGGTTCCTTCTTCATGTTTTTAGTTGTAGAAAATCCTTTCTACTAGTCTTCAGGTTGTTCTCATCGATAGCTGCTCTGTAAATAGTTGAAATTTTGGTGTGCTCATGGGAGGAGGTGAGCTCAGGGTCTTACTACTCTGCAATGTTGGCCACTCCCTCTAACTCACATTTTTTGGATTCATATAGAGATTGAAAATTTATTTCAAATAACCTTTTTTCTTTTTTATTAATTACTTCTCAGATTTTTTTTTTTGGTATTAGTTTTCTTAGTGATTTTCCCCCAACTTTTTATTATGAAAAATTTCACACAGAAAAAAGCTCAAAGAAAATACAGTGATCAGTTACATACCCATTACCTAGATTCAAGAATTGCCAACATTTTCCCTTGTTTGCTTTACCTGTTCTCATGGATTTTCCAAGGTCCTTCATTACAATCACCCCTTTGCCTGAGCCCAGAGCCACCAGATCTCAAATCTATTTGCTACATGACCATCTCCTTCTTGGAGATCCTTAGTTGATATGTATAATGCCTTCTTTACTCTTCTGTGTGATCTCTGCCCAGCTGGACACTCTGATGTGGACTCTGAAGGAGCCTGTGCTGCTTGCAGATTTCCCAATGTACATGTTAACTGGAATGTGTGGTGCTCTCAGTCTCTTCGTCATGCTGTAGAAGTGGAAACTGCATGATTTTACTTGTTCTCAATATTGGTTTCTTTTTTTAGGAATGTGATAAAATTTCAAAATTTAAGCAGCCACTATTATCTTATGGAAACCTGAAAACTTTTATATTTTTACTGATTTTTAAATATCCTTTATACAGGAAGACGATTAACCAGATGCCACAAATGGTATTGTACTTATTGTTTCCTTTCAATTTTTGTTAAAAATTTAAGCCATCAGACTTTTAAAACTTTATGTCAAGTTAATGAGTACATTTTTGTGACATTTACCAGTTTTTAAATGTGTGAAAATGCATTTCTTATCCAGAGAGTACATAAATATTTTGCTGTAATACCTGCTGATTTTTATCTAACTATCTATCTATCTATCTATCTATCTATCTATATATCTATCATCTATCTACTTATCTGTCATCCTACTTTTAATTATTGATAGTGTCTGAAATATTGAAATATGTTTGGTCTATATAATGGATTGAATATCGTCAGGATCCTCCCCCTCCATAGCTATTCTTTTCATACATTTGCAAAATATAATTGCTTCCTCAGTGATTTATGATGACCTTTCTTTCCAGTATATGAAGTTCTTATCAAAGTACATTAGGGTCTATTTCAGAGATAAGTATTGTGTAGCAAATTTATTTATTATTGCTATATTATTTATATAATGTAAACTGGGAAAAACAGGTTTTAGCTAAGCGATTATGTTAAGATACACAATGTAATAATATTCTATTACAAAAATGATATTATAGAAGAATATGAATTGATATATAAAATTTTACTTTATATTGTTAAGGGACAAATGTAGGTTTTATACATATATATTTATACAATTTTAAATATTTATTTTGAATATTTATGCACACAGGCAAACATCTGGAAGAATATTTCCAAGTTGAAACTAATAATCTTTGAGAGTTGAAGTTCTGATTAGATTATAATTTCCTTTTGTTTGTTTATCTATATTTCTCAATTTTTCTATGCAATCTAATAGATATGAAATATTCAGAAAACAGTTGTGTATTTTTATTTCTGTTCCTTAAATATAACTAAATTAGCATTTTGTTAAATTTCATTCTAGTGTATGGGACTAGATTTTGCTTTTGACATTTTTTAAATAAATTTATTTATTTATTGGCTGCATTGGGTCTTTGTGGCTGTGCATGGGCTTTCTCTAGTTGTGGCAAGCGAGGGCTATTTTTCATTGCGGTGCTTGGGCTTCTCATTGCAGTGGCTTCTCTTGTTGCAGAGCTCGGGCTCTAGGCATGTGGGCTTCAGTAGTTGTGGCACTCAGGCTCAGTAGTTGTGGCTCACAGGCTTAGTTGCTCTGCAGCATATGGGATCTTCCTGGACCAGGGCTCGAACCCGTGTGTGCTGCATTGGCAGGCAGATTCTTAACCACTGCAGCACCAGGGAAGTCCCTTTTTGACATTTTTATAATTACATTTAATTAAACTCTGAATCTGAGTGAAGGTTTTCATTTAAGGGCTATTTTTTTGCTTAACAAAATGGTGAGATATAATAATGAGAAATAATAATTTGCAATAAAAATTATCTACGTTACAGCCCTATCTCTAGGCCATGGTTGATATATCCTCACCATTTTTTAGTGAAATAGGTTGTGGGTTTTGGGGTGATTTTCTCCTACAAGACTTTTCTGGTGAGTCAAGTTTGGGCCTCTTGGCTTTCTCACAGGACAGGCACCAATCTTTCCATTGCGACAGGTTCCTTCTCTTGGGCTTTCATATTTTTTAAATTTATTTCTTTATCCGTGAAGCACGTCTTGAAGAAAATTTTTTCAAGGTTAAACCCTGGCGTACCTAAGACTATTTTTTCTGTTGCCTTCACATATTAAAAGAAACTTAGCTGTGTATAAAATTCTTCAGACACAACTCTTTTCCTTCAAAATTCTGCAGCTGTTGCAGTCTTGTCGTCTAGTGAAGTTGATTCCTGTTTTAGAAAGCCTATAATTTCTGCCTGGGAGCTCCTGAGAGTTTTTTAAAAACAAATTCATCTTATTCAAATATTCTGCTAGTATATATTTGGGTACGCATCTATTTTCCTCAGTTTGGTTTGGTACATGTTTAATATTTTGTATATAACAGAATTGGATTTTTTGGATTTTTCTCATTGTATTTTATCTAATTTTGTGTTATTGCTTCTGTTGCAATGTCCTAGTTTCTTCCTAAATGACACCTATAATTTTATATTGAATCTATGATTTTTGTTGGTCTCTGTTACCATCACTCGTCCTCCATTGAGATCTTACCATTTTCATTGCTCTGTCCTTTCTTTTTTGCATTTTGAGAAAACAGTTGAAGTTGTCTTTGGTCTCAGTGATTACATTTTCTTCAGTATGAATTATACTCTTTACCAGCACTAATGATGCATTTACAGCTTATTGTTACATATGTATTTGCTGATATTAGTTCCTTATAGGATCCAGCTCATTTTTGATACACTTGATTGCTTTTAAATCTTAGTTCAATTAAGATTAGACTTAGACTACCTGTTTTCCCACAGAAGTCAAGTTTATCAATGATGCAAGGAGGTACTTGTAAAACTTCCCCATCCTCTCCTTCATTCTGGTTCCAATAAGAAATCATATTCAGGGATTGTTCTCTTAACTGTTTAGCATGAATTCCACTTTTTCTTTTACCAGAATTTTTTTTTTTTTTGTCCTCTTCATTTTTGTTGTTGTTGTTAGTTTCCTCATTGTTGTATATGAGGCTTATCCCATCCTGGGGCTTATTGCAGAGATGGTGAATGTTCTTATCCCCAACATTTGTTTACTTAGGTGCTGAATGCATATTCCTCTCAGTTCTACAGTTGGATCAAAGATTGGCCCAGTTTTTGGCTATTAAGAATTAAGCTGTTATCCACATTTGAGAACAGGTTTTTTGTGTGAACACAGATCTCATTTCTCTGGGAAAAATGCCCAGGGGTATAATTACTGGGTTGTATGGTAGTTGCATGTTTAGTTTATTAAGAAATTGCCAGACTCTTTTTCAGAGTGTCTGTATCATTTTACAGTCTCATCAGCAATGTATGAGTGATCTAATTTCTGTACATCCTTGCCAGAATTTGATGCTGTTATTATTTTTTATTTGATCCATTCTGATAGACGTTTAGTGATATCTCATTGTGGTTTTAATTTGAATTTTCCTAATGGCTAATGATGCTGAATGTCTTTTCATGTGCTTATTTGCCATCTGTATATCTTCTTCAGTGAAATGTCCCTTCGTGTCTTTTGCCCATTTTCTAATTAAACCATTTTTTGTGGGTATAATTGTTTCCGAGAATTTTAGGAACAAGTCTTTTCTCATATTATGGTTTGCAAATATTTACTCTCACTCTCTGCCTTATTTTTAACTTCTTAACAAGGTTTTTCAAAGGGAAAAGTTGTTTAATGTTGATAAAGTCTGATTTATCAATTTTTCCCCTTATGGGTCATGCTTTTGATGTTAATTCTAATAACTCTTTGCCTAGCACTAGATCATGAAAATTTTATCTATTTTTTTAATAAAAGTTTTATGGTTTTACATTTTACATTAAATCAGTGACACATTTTGAGTTACTTTTTGTATTAGGTGTGAAGTGTAAGTCGAAGTTCAATTTGTAACCTATGGATGTCCTATTGTTCCAGAACACTTGTTCAAAAAGTTATCCTTCAGGAAACAATCCCATTTACCATTGCAACAAAAAGAATAAAATACCTAGGAATAAACTTACCTAAGGAGGCAAAAGACCTGTATGCAGAAAACTGTAAAATACTGATGAAAGAAATCAAAGATGACACAAACAGATGGAGAGATATACCAGTATATCTATACCAGTATACCTTGGAAGAATCAATATTGTGAAAATGACTATACTACCCAAAGCAATCTACAGATTCAATGCAATCTCTATTAAACTACCAATGGCATTTTTCACAGAACTAGAACAAAAGTTTTTACAATTTGTATGGAAACAAAAAAGACCTCAAATAGCAAAAGCAATCTTGAAAAACAAAAATGGAGCTGGAGGAATAAGGCTCTCTGACTTCAGACTATATTACAAAGCTTGTCTAATCAAGATGGTATGGTACTGGCACAAAAAAGAGAAATATAGGTCAATGGAGGAGTATAGAAAGCCCAGGGATAACCCATGCACCTGTGGTCACTTAATCTATGACAAAGGAGGCCAGAATACACAATAAAGCAAAGATAGCCTCTTCAATAAGTGGTGCTGGGAAAACTGGACAGCTACATGTAAAAGAATGAAATTAGAACACTCCCTAACACCATACACAAAAATAAACTCAAAATGGATTAAAGACCTAAATATAAGGCCAGACACTGTAAAACTCTTAGAGGAAAACATTGGCAGAACACTCTTTGACATAAACTGCAGCAAGATCTTTTTTGACCCCCTTCCTAGAGTAATGAGAATTAAAATAAATAAACAAATGGGACCTAATGAAACTTAAAAGCTTTTGCACAGCAAAGGAAATCATAAACAAGATGGAAAGACAACCCTTAGAATGGGAGAAAATATTTGCAAATGAAGCAACTGACAAAGGATTAATCTCCAAAATATACAAGCAGCTCATTATAAAAAAAAACCCAAACAACTCAATCAAAAAAATGGGTGGAAGACCTAAATAGAAATTTCTTCAAAGAAGACATACAGATGGCCAACAAACACATGAAAAGATGCTCAACATCACTAATAATTAGAGAAATGCAAATCAAAACTACAATGAGGTATCATCTCACATCAGTCAGAATGGCCATCATCAAAAAATCTAATGCTGGAGAGGGTATGGAGAAAAGGGAACTCTCCTGCACTGTTGGTGGGAATGTAAATTGATACAGCCACTATGGAGAACACTATGGAGATTCCTTAAAAAACTAAAAATAGAAATATCATATGACCCAGCAATCCCATTACTGGGTATATACCCAGAGAAAACCATAATTCAAAAAGACACATGCACTCAAATGTTTGTTGCAACACTATTTACAATAGCCAGGACATGCAAGCAACCTAAATGTCCACCAACAGATGAATGGATAAAGAAGATGTGGTACATATATACAATAGAATATTACTCAGCCATAAAAAGGAATGAAATTGAGTCATTTGTAGAGACATGATGGACCTAGAGACTGTCATACAGAGTGAAGTAAGTCAGAAAGAGAAAAACAAATATCGTATACTAATGCATATATGTGGAACCTGAAAAGAAATGGTATAGGTGATCTTACTTATAAAGCAGAAATAGAGACACAGACATAGAGAACAAATGTATGGATACCAAGGGGGAAAGGGGGGTAGGGGGATGGGATGAGTTGGGAGATTTGGATTGACATATATACACTACTGATACTATGTATAAAATAGATAACTAATGAGAACCTACTGTATAGCACAAGGAACTCTGCTCAATGCTCTGTGGTGATATAAATGAAAAGGAAATCCAAAAAAGAGGGGATATATATGTACACTTATAGCTGATTCACTTTGCTATATAGTATAAACTAACACAATATTATAAAGCAACCATACTCTACTTTAAAAAATTATCTGTTCTCCACTGAATTGCTTTTGCAGCTTTATCAAAAGTCTGTTGGAAATATTTGTGTGGTTCTACTTCGCAGTTCCCTCTTGTGTTCTATAGATGTGTATATCTATATTTTTGTCAATAACATGTAGTCTTGATTATTCTAGTTATATAGCAAGTCTTGAAATTGGTAAGACTTTCTCCTACTTTATTTTTTCTTTTTCAAAATTAATTTAGCTATTTCATCTCCTTTGCCTTTCTATATAAGGTTTAGAATAATGTTATCTATATCTATAAAAAAAATCATGTCCGAATTTGAATAGGAATTTTTCAAATAATCCTACTACAATTCTTTTTCTGGTCCAAGTTCCAATCCGGGATTCCATACTTTTTTAGTTTCATTTCTCCTTAGTCTCCTACAGTCTGGGACAGTTCCTTCATCTTCCTTTCCTTTGTGGTTTTGGCAATTTTAAGAATATTGGTCATTTATTTTCAAGAATGTCTCCTTTTTTACTTCTTAGAATAAGTTTAAATTTAATATATAGTTGAACATATAAAGACACATCTATATTAAGCTTTCGCCATCAAAAATAAAGTAACAGTCCTTTGTCTTCCTTTTGTGGAAGTTATCCAACCTCAAGAATCTCTCTCTCTCTCTTTTTAACATTCTATGAGTTTAGAAAATTTTTCACATGTATCTACCATTATAGAATCATACAGAGTAATTTTGTTGCTCTAAAAATTCTCTGTGGCCTAATTACTCCTCCATACACTCAACCCCTGGAAACCACTAATCTTTTTATTGTCACCATAGTTTTTTGCCTTTTCCAGAATGTCATATAGTTTGAATCATATCTTACTGTCTTCCAAAGTGGCTGCACCATTCTGTATATCTTCTTTGGTGAAGTATCTGTTACGGTCTTTTTTTTTTTTTAATGGATATTTAAAGAATGTAAACTTTTTAGATTGGCTTCTTTCAGTTAGTAATATATATTTAAGATTCCTCCGTGTCTTTTTATGACTTGATAGCTTATATTTTTTTTTAGCACTGAGTAATGTGCTACTGTCTGGGTGTACCACAGTTTATGTATCCATTCATTTACTGAAGGACATTTTGGTTCCTTCCAAGTTTTGACAATTGTTAATAAAGCTACTATAATCATCCATGTGCATGTTTTTGTGTGGATATAAGTTCTTCAACTCCTATGGGTAAAAAAACCAAGGAATGTGATTGCTGGATGGTATGGTAAGAAGAGTATGTTTAGTTTTGTAAGAAATTGGCAAACTATATTCCAAAGTGACTGCACCATTCTGCATTCCCACCAGCAATAAATGAGAGTTCTGTTCCTCCATTTTTCACCAATAACTGGTGTTATCAGAATTCTGGATTTTGGACATTCTCATAGGTGTATAGTGGTATCTTGTTGTTCTGATTTGCATTTTCTGAAGTCATATGACATGGAACATGTTTTCATATACTATATTTGTTATCTGTATATCTTCTTTGGTGAAGTATCTGTTATGGTCTTTTTTTTTTTCCAATGGATATTTAATACAATGTTTTATTAAACATTAGGGTACTTTTTGAAAAATATATTTTATCTCAAAATTGATCAAAAATTCATAATACTAACCTCTTTGTGCTTTCCATTGAAGCCAAATGTAGTTTTTTTTAAGCTCTTTATTGGAATATGATTGCTTTACACTTTTGTACCAGCTTTTGAGGTACACCAAAGTGAATCAGCTGTATTTATACATATAACCCCATATCCCCTCCCTCCCGTGACTCACTCCCACCCTCCCTGTCCTGGCCCTCTAAGGCATCACCCATCATAGAGTTGATCTCCTTTGCTAGATGGTAACTTCCCACTAGCTATCTATTTTACAGTTGGTAGCGTATATATGTCTATGCTACTTTCTAACTTCGTCCCAGCTTCCCCTTTGCCCCCCACTCCCCCTCAATCCCATGTCCTCCAGTCCATTCTCTGCATCTGCATCCTTATTCTTGCGCTGTCACTGGAATCATCAGTACCAGTTTGTTTTTTTTTAGATTCCATATATGTGAGTTAGCATACAGTATTTGTTTTTCTCTTTCAGGCTTACTTCACTCTGTATGACAGACTGCAGCTCTATCCACCTCATTACATATAGCTCCATTTCATTCCTTTTTATGGCTGAGTAATATTCCATCGTATATATGTACCACATCTTCTTTACCCATTCATTTGTTGGTGGGCATTTAGGGTGTTTCCATCTCCTGGCTGTTGTAAATTGTGCTGCAATGAACATTATGGTACATGTTTCTTTTTGGATTATGGTTTTCTCTGGGTATATGCCCAGGAGTGGGATTACCAGCTCATATGGTAGTTCTATTTTTAGTTATTTAAGGAACCTCCAAACTGTTTTCCATAGTAGCTGTACCAACTTACATTCCCACCAAGAGTGCAGGAGAGTTCCCTTTTCTCCACACCCTCTCCAACATTTGTTGTTTCTAGATGTTTTGATGATGGCCATTCTGACTTGCATTTCTCTAATGATTAGTGATGTTGAGCATCTGTTCATGTGTTTGTTGGCCATTTGTATGCCTTCTTTGGAGAAATGTCTATTTAGGTCTTCTGCCCATTTGTGGATTGGGTTATTTGCTTTTTTGGTATTAAGCTGCATGAGCTGCTTGTATATTTTGGAGGGTAATCCTTTGTCCGTTGTTTCGTTGGCAACTAATTTTTCCCATTCTGAGTGTTGCCTTCTTGTCTTGTTTATGGTTTCTTTCGCTGTGCAAAAGCTTTTAAGTTTCCTGAGGTTCCATTTGTTTATTCTTGATTTTATTTCTATGATTCTAGGAGGTGGGTCAAAAAGGATGTTGCTTTGATGTATGTCATAGAGTGTTCTGCCTATGTTTTCCTCTAGGAGTTTTATAGTGTCTGGCCTTACATGTAGGTCTTTAATCCATTTGGAGTTTATTTTTGTGTATGGTGTTAGGACGTGTTCTACTTTCATTCTTTCACATGTTGCTGTCCAATTTTGCCAGCACCACTTCTTGAAGAGGCTGTCTTATTTCCATTGTATATTCTTGTTTCCTTTGTCAAAGATAAGGTGCCTATATGTGCATGGGTTTACCTCTGGGTTCTCTATTCTTTTCCATTGACCCATATTTTTATTTTTGTGCCAGTACCATACTGTCTTGATCACTATGGCCTTGTAGTATAGTTTGAAGTCAGGAAGCCTAATTCCAGCAACTCGGTCTTTCTTTCTCAAGATTGCTTTGGCTGTTCGGGGTCTTTTGCATTTCCATACACATCATAAGATTTCTTGTTCTAGTTCTGTGAAAAATGCCATTGATAATTTGATAGGGATTGCGTTGAAGCTATAGATTCCTTTGGGTAGTATAATCATTTTCACAATGTTGATTCTTCCAATCCAAGAACATGGTATGTCCCTCCATTTGTATCATCTTTGATTTCTTTCATCAGTGTCTTACAGTTTTCTGCATACAGGTCTTTTTGCCTCCTTAGGCAGGTTTATTCCTAGGTGTTTTATTCTTTTTGTTGCAATGGTGAATGGGAGAGTTTCCTTAATTTCTCTTTCTGTTCTTTCATTGTTAGTGTATAGGAATGCAAGAGATTTCTGTGCATTAATTTTGTATCCTGCTACTTTACTAAATTCATCGATTAGTGCTAGCAGTTTTCTGGTAGAATCTTTAGGGTTTTCTATGTATAATAACACGTCATCTGCAAAGAGTGACAATTTCACTTCTTTTCCAATTTGGATACCTTTTATTTCATTTTCTTCTCTGATTGCTGTGGCTAAAACTTCCAAAACTATGTTGAATAATAATGGTGAGAGTGGGCACCCTTGTCTTGTTCTTGTTCCTAGACGGAATGCTTTCAGTTTTTCACCATTTAGAATGATGTTGGCTTTTGGTTTCTCATGTATAGCTTTTATTATGTTGAGGTAATTTCTTTCTATGCCCATTTTCTGGAGAGTTTTTAATCATAAATGGATGTTGAATTTTGTCAAAAGCTTTTTCTGCATCTATTGAGATGATCATATGGTTTTTATCCTTCAATTTGTTGATGTGATGTATCACATTGATCGATTTGCATATATTGAAGAATCCTTGCATCCCAAGGATAAACCCTACTTGATCATGGTGTATGATCTTTTTAATGTGCTGTTGGATTCTGTTAGCTAGTATTTTGTTGAGGATTTTTGCATCTATATTCATCAGTGATAATTACCTGTAATTTTCTTTTTTTGTGACATCGTTGCCTGGTTTTGGTGTCAGGGTGATGATGGCCTCATAGAATGAGTTTGGGAGTGTTCTGCCTTCAGCTATATTTTGGAAGACTTTGAGAAGCATAGGTGTTAGCTCTTCTCTAAATGTTTGATAGAATTTGCCTGTGAAGCCATCTGGCCCTGGGCTTTTGTTTGTTGGGAGATTTTTAATCACAGTCTCAATTTCCGTACTTGTGATGGGTCTGTTCATAGTTTCTATTTCTTCCTGGTTCAGTCTTAGAACATTGTACTTTTTAAAGAATTTATCCATTTCTTGCAGGTTATCCAATTTATTGGCATATAGTTGCTTGTAGTAGTCTCTCATGATCTTTTGTATTTCTGCAGTGTCAGTTGTTACTTCACCTTTTTCATTTCTAATTCTGTTGATTTGCATCTTCTCCTCTTTTTTCCTGATGAGTCTGGCTAATGGTTTATCAATTTTGTTAATCTTCTCAAAGAACCAGCTTTTAGTTTTATTTATTTTTCTTATGGTTTCTTTCCTTTCTTTTTCATTTATTTCTGCTCTGATCTTTATGATTTCTTTCCTTCTGCTCCCTTTGGGGTTTCTTTGTTCTTCTTTCTCTAATTGTTTTAGGTGCAAGTTTAGGTTGTTTATAGGATATTTTTCTTGTTTCTTGAGGTAGGACTGTATTGCTATAAACTTCCCTCTTAGAACTGCTTTGCTACATCCTATAGGTTTTGGGTTGTTGTGTTTTCATTGTCATTTGTTTCTAGATATTTTTTGATTTCCTCTTTGATTTCTTTAGTGATTTCTTGGTTGTTTAATAGCGTATTGTTTAGCTTCCATGTGTTTGTATTTTTTGCAGTTTTTTTCCTGTAATTGATATCTAGTCTCATGGCATTGTTGTCACAGAAGATGCTTGATATGATTTAAATTTTCTTGAATTTATTGAGGCTTGATTTTTGACCAAAGGTGTGATCTATCCTGGAAAATGTTCCATGTGCACTTGAGAAGAAAGTGTATTCTGTAGTTTTTGGATGGAAGGTCCTATAAATATCAATTAAGTTGAGATGGTCTAATGTGTCATTTAAAGCTTGTGTCCTTATTTATTTTCTGTTTGGATGATCTGTCCATTGATGTAAGTGGGGTGTTCAAGTCTCCTACTATTACTGTGTTAGTGTCGATTTCCCCTTTTATAGCTGTTAGCATTTGCCTTATGTATTGAGGTGCTCCTATGTTGGGGGCATAGATATTTGCAATTGTTATATGTTCTTCTTGGATGGATCCCTTGATCATTATGTAGTGTGCTTCCTTGTCTCTTGTAATAGTCTTTACTTTCAAGTCTAATTTGTCTGATATGAGTATTGCTACTCCAGCTTTCTTTTGACTTCCATTTGCATGGAATATCTTTTTCCATCCCTTTACTTTCAGTCTTATGTGTCCCTTGCTCTGAAGTGGGTTTCTTATAGGCAGCATATAGAAGGGTCTTGTTTTTGTATCCATTCAGCCAGTCTATGTCTTTTGGTTGAAGCATTTAATCCATTTACATTTAAGGTGATTATTGACATGTGTGTTTCTATTACCATTTTCTTAATTGTTGTCTTTTCCTTCTCTAGTTTTTCCTACTTAGAAAAGTTCCTTAAGCAATTATTGTAAGATTGGTTTGGTGGTGCTGAATTCTCTTAACTTTTGCTTGTCTGGAAAGCTTTTGATTTCTCCCTCAAATCTGAATGAGATTCTTGCTGGGTAGAGTATTCTTGGCTGTAGGTTTTTCTCTTTCAGGACTGTCAGTATATCCTGCCATTCCCTTCTGGCCTGCAGAGTTTCTGCAGAAACATCAGCTGTTATCCTTATGGGTTTTCCCTTATATGTTACTTGTTGCTTTTCTCTTGCTGCTTTTAATATCTTTTCTTTGTGTTTAATTTTCATTAGTTTGATTAATATGTGCCTTGGTGTATTCCTCCTTGGGTTTATTCTGTATGGGACTCTCTGCACTTCTTGGACTTGGTTAATTATTTCCTTTCCCATGTTGGGGAATTTTTCCACTATAACCTCTTCCAATATTTTCTCAGACCCTTTCTTTTTTTCCTCTTCTTCTGGGATGCCTATGATTCGAATATTGGTGAGCTTAATGTTATCACCAAGGTCTCTGAGACTGTCTTCCATTCTTTTTATTCTTTTTTCTCTTTCCTGCTCTGTGGCAGTTATTTCCCCCATTCTATCTTCCAACTCACTTGTTTGTTCTTCTGTCTCAGTCATTCTGCTGTTTATACCATCTAGAGTATTTTTAATTTTGGTTATTTTGTTGTCCATTACTGTTTGTTTGCTCTTTAGTTATTCTCAGTCCTTATTAAGTGTTTCTTGTATTATCTCTATTTTATTGTCGAGATTTTGGATCATCTTTACTCTCATCGCTCTGAATTCTTTTTCAGGCAATTTTCCTATTTCTTCTTCATTTACTTCATCTTGTGGGTTTTTTCCTGCTCCTTTGCCTGCATGGTGTTTCTTTGTTTTCTCATTTTGTCTAATACATAGGATTTGCTGTCTCCTTTTCCTATACTGCCTAGTAGTAATTCCTGTTATTTCTGCCCTCTTTCCCCTGTGGTGGAGTTTGTCCAGTGTCTTGAGTAGGCTTCCTGGTGGAAGGGTCTGGTGTCTTCTTTCTGGTGTGTGGCTCTGTGTTTTTTGTCTCTGATGAGCAGGGCCATGTCAGGTGGTGTGTTTTAGGGTATCTGTGATGTTAATATGGCTTTAGGTAGTCTGTGTGCTGATGGGTGGGTTTGTGTTCCTGTCTTGTTTGTAGTTTGGTATGAGGTGTCCAGCACTGGCAGTTGCAGACAGTTAGACGAAGCTGGGTGTTTGTTAGACTCTGATATAGGGCTCCCTGAGAGTTCTCTGCAATTAATCTTCCTTGTGTCTGAGGAGTCCCTAGTAGTCTAGCATCCTAGATTCAGTGCTTCCTCCCCAGAGCCTCCTACTTGACTTCTGGTGGAGTAGCCCAGACTTCAGGGGTTGCTTGTCCTGGCAATAAAGGGGTTTAAAGAAGACTGTCCAAGCCCCAGCCTAATGGCAGAGTGTTGAGTCAAACAAATACTAAATCAAGGAAACACATACATGTATAAGACACACAAATACTGAATCCAATAGAACATAAGGCACCAAAAAGACCTGACAGAAGGACCCCAGTATACAATCAGACAATCAAAGAGAAAACCAACAGATATTCAACCCCCCCCAAAAAAAAACAAAAACAAAAACACCACACATACACAAACACAAATCCAGGGAGATTTTGAAAGCTAGGATCAAATATAACAAAGAGCAAGAGTACCACCAGGCAGACTGAAGATTCTCAGAACCAAATCAGACCATTATACTTAGAACTAAGATAAAGACAAAACCTTATAATAAAAACCAAAGCAGTGTGTCATCTGGAGAATAAAGCACAGAAACAGAACAGACCAACAATATTGCTTACAAGTATATTAAGATAAAATAAACTAAAAAAGGATAGAAGACAGGGCAAGAGAAGAACCTAGTGTGACTGGAAATATGAAAAGAAAAAGAAAAGAGAGAAAAAAACAGAAATGTATAAAAGATAGAGAAGGAAAGAAGGTATGAGAGATAAAGTTAGCACTGCAAAAAACTTAGCTAGAAAAAGAAATATGTAAAAAGTCTAAAAATAAAAATAGAAGAAAAAAATAGAATAAAAGAATAAAAAATATAATACATGTAGATCCCTTAGAACTAAGATCATAATTAATTAAAAAACACACACACACACATACAAACACATATCCAGGGAAATTTTGAAAGCTAGGATCAAATATAATAAAGAGCAAGAGTACAATCAGACAAACTGAAGATTCCCAAAACAATATCAGACAATTATAATCAGAACTAAGATAAAGACAAAACCTAACAATAAAGACCAAAGCAGTGTGTCATCTGGAGAATAAAGCAAGGAAACAGAGCTGAGCGCTAATATTGATTATAAGTATATTAAGATAAAGGACACTAAAAAAGGATAGAAGACAGGGCAACAGAAGAGTGTAATGTGACTGGAAATATGAAAAGAAAAAGGAAGAAATAGAAATGTATAAAAGATAGAGATGAAAAGAAGGTAGGAGAGATACAATCAGCACTGCAAAAAACTTAGCCAGAAATAGAAATATATAAAATGGCTAAAAATAAAAATAGAATAAAAAATATGTTATGAAAAGTGTAGATTCCTTAGGACTAAGATCATAATTAATTCAAAAAAAAAACTAGAAGTGACCCCAGAATGGACCAGATCAATAGAATTAATAATAATATTTCTGTTTCCTTGGGGTCTCAACTGTAAGTGTCCTTCTACCCACCTTGGGCTTTTTGTATTACTCTGTGACCAGCAGAGCTTCCTTTATTGTTCATCTGTAAGCACTGGTGTGTAGGGAGAGAGAGGGTACAATAGTGGCTTCTTCCCCTGGGAGTGAGTGAGCAGTGGTGCCCTGCCTGGGTTGCAGTGACTTGGGTGGCTCAGGCAGCACCTGTTGCAGAGGGATACCATCGGCTCAGGCTGAGAGAGTGACTACAACCACAGCTCCTTCCCCTGCTATGACTCCACCGGGGCACCTTGTCTGGGTCACAGCGGCTCAGTCAGCCATGGAGGTGCCTGTTGCACAGGGATGCCAGCAGCTCAGGTGTAAACAGAATGTCTCCAGAGCTGTGCCACTCTGGGGACTTTTGACTCTCAGCTGCAGGCACTCTAGGTTAGCCCCGCCTTGGGGCCTCTGTTATCACTGACTGTGTTAGCCAGTCCCAGAGGGGTCCATCCTTTGTCCGTTGCAGGCTCTGAGAGATAGGCTACACCTGCAGCTCCTCCCCCCTGCTTGTGAGTCAGCAGTATCGAGCTGCCGCCATGGCCCCCCAGCTTTCAGTGGTAGGCACTCTCCACTGTGGATTTCTTCCCTCCTGTCTTCTCAGTCCATCTCCCCACTGTCAACAATGTTTCTCACCCTCAACCAGTTCTCCGGTTCCCACGTTCCAGCTCCCAGACCCCCTGTTTAGCTGTGAACTGATGTATCAGTCTGGACATGCTGAGCCATGGTGCAGACCCTCCGTCTGTTTCTCACTCTTTCCTGTCTGTCACACCTCAGCCACTTCACCCTCTTTGAATAGTCCCAAATGCCTCTCTTCTGACCCAGGGAAATCCCCCATTGGAGAAGTGGTTTCTCCATCAGACAAGGGATGTTTCCCTGAATTTGGCAATCTCCCCTCTGTTTAAGATCCCCCCCACCCCAGGGTGTGGGACCTGTCCCTTTCCTTTCTTCTCCACCTCTTTCTCCTTTTTTTTTTTCCCTCTGTCCTACCCAGTTATGTTGGGATCTTTGCAGTCCTTTCTGGTGTCCGAGGTTGTCTGCTGGTGTTCAGCTTGGTCTCTGTGGGAATTATTGCATCTTTTGATGTATCCCTGATGCATCTGTGGAGAGGGATGCATTCCACATCCTTCTACTTTGCCGCCATCTTTCTTCTGGTCTTTTATTTTTTGATTGGGCTATTTGTTTTGTTATTGTTTAGTTTTAAGAGTTCTTGTCTATTTTGGACATGTATATTGCAAATATTTTCTTCCAGTCTGTGGCTTGTCTCATCATTCTTTTCACCATGTCTTTCACAGAAAATATATTTTTTTAATTTTATTGAAGTCCCTCTTATTGATTATTTCTTTCACAGATCCTGCCTTTGGTGCTGTATCTAAAGAGTCATTGCTATACGCAATGTTATCTAGATTTTCTCCTATGTTATCTTCCAGAAGGTTTATAGTTTTGCATTTATATTTAGGTTTGTGATCCATTTTGAGTTTTTTTTCTTTTGTAAAGGGATAAGGTCTATGTACAAATTTATTTTTTGCTTGTTAATGTCTAGTTTTCAAGCAACAGTTTTTGAAAAGACTGTTTTTGCTCCAATGTATTGTCTTATCTTCTTTTTCAAGGATCAGTTGATAATATTTATTTGGGTCTGTTTCTGGGCTCTCTATTCTATTCCATTGAGTTACTTGTCTATACTTTTGCCAATTCCACACTTTCTTGATTACTGTAGCTTTTAGGTCTTGAAGGCAGATAGTGTCAGTCCTCTAATTTTGTTATTCTCCTTCAATATCGTGTTGACTATTCTAGATTTTGTCTTTCCATATGAACTTTAGAATCACTTTGTCAATAGCTACAAAATAAGTTACTGAGATTTTGATTGGGATTGCATTAAATCTATAGATCAAGTTGGGAAGAACTGACATCTTGACAATATTGAGTTCCTATCCATGAACATGAAATATCTTTCCAGTTTTTTAGTTCTTCTTTTACATTTTCCTCATAGTTTTGTAGTTTTCCTCATATAGATCTTTTTTTTTTTTTTTTTTTTTTCAGGGAAGCAGTAAAATAGTATTTAATAAGGGCAGCCAATGTGACAGGCTCTGTGCTTGTATTATTGTCAATTCTTACAACAACATTTAAACACAGTTCTTAGACTCTCCATTTACAGATGAGGAAACCGAGATTCAGAGTTAAATGGCTTGCTCCAAATATAATACAGTGAATAAATGATATCAATATACACTCAAATTGAGACCTGATTCTAAAACGTACGCCCACTACACCATAATAATAATAGCATACTCCCTTTCTCCAAATGAAGACACAGCTCTGCCAACTAATGGGATCAAAATTAACAGGGTCTCAAATGCATCGTCAGACCAAACTCCTACATCCTTCTCTACTGCACCATTACCAAGTGGGTTGCAGTGCTATTCCCCATCTTCTTTCCAGTTCTTTATCTTCTTAGGGCTGCCCTTAATAGTCATTTAAAAATCCTCTTGACTCCCTGGCTCCAAATAGAGGGGGTAGTAGGGTGAGGGGTTGGGTGGGTGGGTGGGTGGGTGGCAGGCAGGCCACAGGCAACGAAAGAAGAGGTACTGGAAAGCATCCTCCTCTTACCCCATACTCTACTAGGGAGGTTCCTGGTACAAAAATGCACTGATTGGCTGCATGTACATCATGTGAAAATGCCTTCCTGCCCTTCGTTTTCTTTTTATTTTTTTATTTTTATTTTTTTATATTTTTTTTGGGGGGGTACACCAGGTTCAATCAACTGTTTTTATACACATATCCCCATATTCCCTCCCTTCCTCATATAGATCTTATACATATTTTGTTACTTAAGTATTTCTTTTCTTTTCTTCTTTGTATTGTAATAGGTAATGTGTTTCTAATGTCAAATTCCACTTGCTCTTTGCTGATAAAGAGGGATACAAATGACTGTATATTAACTTTTCATCTTGCTGTTATAATTGCTTATTAGTTCCAGGAGGGGTTTTTTGGGGGGATGGGGGAACTTTTTAGTATTTTCTATATAGACAATCATGTCCTCTGTGAACAAAGACAGTTTCATTTCTTCCTTACCAATATGTATACCTTTTATTTCCTTTTCTGGTCTCATTGCATGAGTTAGCAATTCCAGTACAATTTTGAAAAGGAGTGGAGAGAGGAGACATCCTTGCTTTGTTCCTGGTCTTAGCAGGAAAGCTCCAAATTTCTCACTAAGAAATATGACGTTAGCTGTAGATTTTTGTACACATTATTTATTAATTTCAGGAAGTCCCCTCAATTCCTAGTTTATTGAGAATTTTTATCATGACTTGGTTTTGAATTTTGTCAAATACTTTTTCTACATCTATTGATGTGATCATGTAATTTTTTTTCTTAATGTGATGGATTATATTGATTTTTAAATATTAAACCAGCTTTGCATACTTGGAATAAATCCCATTTGCTTGTGATGCATAATTTTTTAACACTGTTGAATTTGACTTGACAAAATTTTTTTGAGAATTTTTGCATCTATGTTCATGAGAGGTATTCATATGTAGTTTTCTTTCAACATCTTTTTCTGGTTTTGGTATTAGAGTGATGCTGGTTTCAAAGACCGAGCAGGAAGTATTCCCTCTGCTTTTATCTCCTGAAATAATTGGTATAACTTCTTTCTTAAATTTTTTGGTAGAATCTACCAGTGGTGCTTTCTGTTTGGGGAGGTTATTAATCATTGATTCAACTTCTTTAATAGATAGATATAGGCCTAATCAGATTGCTTATTTTTTCTCGTGTGAGTTTTAGCAGATTGTATCTTTCAAGGATTTTGTCCATTTCATCTAGATTATCAAATTTGTGGGCATAGAGTTGTTCATAACATTCCTTGATTATCCTTATAATGTTCATGTGATATGTAGTGATGTTCCTTCCTTCATTTCTGGTTTTAGTCATTTGTATCATCTCTCTTTTTTTCTTAGTTAGCCTGGCTAGAGACTTATCAATTTTATAGATCTTTTCAAAGTACCAACTTTTGGTTTCACTGATTTTCTGTGTTGAGTCCCTATTTTTATATTCATTGATTGCTGCTCCAATTTTTATTATTTCTTTTTTAAAATTTTTAAATACGTCTTTATTAGAGTATAAATGCTTTACAATGTTCTGTTAGTTTCTGCTGTACAACAAAGTGAATCAGCTGTATTTATACATCTATCCCTATATCCCTTCCCTCTTGAGCCTCCTTCCTACCCTCCCCTTCCTACCCCTATAAGTCTTCACAAAGCACCAAGCTGATCTCCCTGTGTTATGCAGCAGATTGCCACTAGCTATCTTTTTTACATTTGGTATGTGTATATATGTCAATGCTACTCTCTCACTATATCCCAGCCTCCCCTTCCCGCATTGTGTGTTCAAGTCCAATCTCTACATCTACATCTTTATTCCTGCCCTGTCACTAGGTTCATCAGTACCCTTTTTCTAGATTCCATATATATGTGTTAGCATATGGTATTTGTTTTCTTCTTTCTGACTCACTTCACTCTGTATGACAGACTCTAGGTCCATCTACCTCATTATAAATAATTCAATTTCATCCCTTTTTATAGCTGAGTAACATTCCATTGTATATATGTGCCACATCTTCTTTATCCATTCATCTGTCACCGAACATTTATGTTGCTTCTATGTCTTGGCTATTGTAAACAGTGCTACAATGAACAGTGTAGTACATGTATCTTTTTTTTTTCTTTTTTGCCTGTAAATGGTTTAATAGTGACCTTCTGAGAGGTTTACACAATTCTTTTTCTTTTTTAGCTCTTTATTGGAATATAATTGCCTTACACTGTTGTACCAATTTCTGTTGTAAAACCAAGTGAATCAGCTGCATCCATACATATATCCCCATATCCCCTCCCTCCTGCTACTCCTTTCCATCCTTCCCATCCCAGCCCTCTGAGTCATCACCCATCATCGAGTTGATCTCCCTGTGTTATGCAGCAGCTTCCTACTAGCTATCTATTTTACATTTGGTATATATGTCAATGCTACTGTCTCACTTCATCCCAGCTTGCCCTTTGCCCCCTCCCTGTGTCCTCAAGTCCGTTCTCTACATCTGCATCCTTATTCTTGCCCTGTCACTGGGTTCATCAGTACCATTTTTTTTTTTTTTTTTAGATTCCATATATATGAGTTAGCATACAGTATTTGTTTTTCTGTTGCTTGCTTATTTTGCTCTGTATGACAGACTCTAGGTCCATCCACCTCACTAGAAATAATTCAATTTCATTCCTTTTTATGGCTGAGTATCTTTTTGAATTATGATTTTCTTAGGGTATATCCCTAGTAGTGGGATTGCTGCATCATATGGTAGTTTTATTTTTAGTTTTTTAAGGAACCTTCATTGATAGTGGCTGTATCAATTTACACTCCCACCAATAGTGCAGGAGGGCTCCCTTTTCTCCACACCCTCTCCAGCATTTATTGTTCCTAGATTTTTTGATGATGGCCATTCTGACCAGTGTGATACCTGATACCTCATGGTGGTTTTGATTTACGTTTCTTTAATGATTATTGATGTCAAGCATTTTTTCATGTGTTTGTTGGCCATCTGTATGTCTTCTATGGAGAAATGTCTACTTAGGTCTTCAGCCCATTTTTGGATTGGGTTGTCTGTTTTTTGATATTGAGCTGCATGAGCTGCTTGTATATTTTGGAGAATTATTTCTTCTTTTCTGCTTGCTTTGGAATTAATTTGCTCTTCTTTTCCTAGCTTTCTAAGGTTGAAGCTTAGATGATTGATTTTAGATCTTTATTCTTTTCTAACATATGCATTCAATGCTATAAATTTTCTTCATGTCCCTCTAAGGACTCTTGGTGCATCTCACAAATTTTGATAAGCTGTGTTTTCATTTTCATGGTATTTTAAATATTCATGAATAGTTTAAAATATTTTAAAATTTCTCTTGTGATTTCTTCTTTGAATAATGTGTTATTTATACATGTAATGTTTAATATCCATGTATTTGGGGATTTTTCCAGCTATCTTCTGTTTTTGATTTCTATTTTAAGTCCACTGTGGTCTGAGAGCAGGCATTATATCATTTCTATTTTTTAAAATGTGTTAAGCTGTGTGTTATGGCCCAATCTTGGTGAATCCTCAATGTGCGCTTGAGAAGAATATGTATCCTGCTATTGTTGGATTAAGTAGCCTACATATGTCAATTATATCCAGTTGATTGATGCTGTTGTTGAGTTTACTGATTTTCTTCTTGCTAGAACTGTCTATTTTTGAAAAAGGGGTGTTGATATCTTCAACTATAATAATAGATTCATCTGTTTCTTCTTGCACTCAGCTTTTGCCTTGTGTATTTTGACACTCTGTTGTTAGGTGTATATATGCTAAGGATCTTTATGTGTTTATGTCTTTGGTTCCTGTTTCTTCTGTTTTCTGATTTTTTTTAATGAATCTTTAGTATTTATCATCAATTCCCATTTAAATCTCTTTGTCCTTTCTCCCTGCTGTGGGATAGTTCATACTGTTTGTCTTCTCCTTCATTAATATGATTCCTAATAATATCCATTCTGCTCTTTACTATCTACAACCAATAGATTAACTTACTGGATATGAATGTTGGGTCCTGGCATTTACTTTAGGAGGCTTTATTTCTATGCTGCCAACTCCTCTTGGCAAGGCATCTCTCCCTGTGTTGAGATCAAGTGCCCTCCAGTTCTGGACGCATAAATTCCTAGGACAGGAGTCATCCCTGAGACCACTCCTTCTTTGACTGGTCACTGAGGATGATCACTACTAGTTTTCAGAGGTAAGAAGGAATCAGCTGTCTGTTCTTTAATATCTCACACCTGCCTTTTACCTCCAGCCCCTGCTCCTCTGAGTTGGAGCATGTTTCTGAGGATTTGTTTAAGACCTTCTTTCTTTACTCCTCTTCTGTGTCTCAATATGTCCTTGTCTCAAGTTGATATGCATGTCAATGTTTAATTCTTGCTATTATATTTTTTAATAATAATTTCAGAAAAGTCTGTATTTTCTCAAATCACTGTTAAAATGTAGAATTATTATGATATTCCTAAGGAAGTTTTTTGTTCTAGTTAAATTATTATCATTTTTTAAATGAGAGGGACTTTAAAATAATGAATAGCTATTTGATCGAGGACATTTTTTAATTTGTCTGATGTTGTGATATTATACTTCATTTTGGAATAATATTATAGCTTCCCTCTGGGAAACATAAGAATTAGAGAATTTTGGTTGCAGGTGATAGAAATCAATTCTCAATAACTTAAACAAAAAATAACTTATTGGTAGAATTCTTGCATGGCTAAATAGAACTGATAGAAAGCCTGGACAGAGGATCAGGCTCAAAAACAAGATGGAAGCTGGGCAAATCTCTGGGTATGCAAACCAGAAATTATTGACAGTCATATGCCAGTGCTGCTGCTGAAATGAATGAACTCCAGAGATACATTTATGTCCTTGATCACTCAGCTCAAGATTCAAAGTCCTTGCATGAGAGCGTTAGCCTGGCTTGGGAAGGTCAAGCAGGGCATGGTGGTTTATTATACTAATATTTCAAACCACAGGGAAAAGAAGTTTCCCTAAGAAGAAAACAGAGTGCAATTACCAAGATAAAAATGGGAAGAGGCAGAATTGTGGAAAAAGCCCACTGCAAACTTTTAACTAGGTACCTCAATTTTAATTGGAAGGAGTCATGCTGTGTGGCCTTGCTGAATAACTAAGAGAGAAGAGTGGAGGGCTGATACTTTACTCTGGCATCTTTCTCTTTGACACAATAATGCTGACAAATAACATTTTCTAACATCTTGGATTTCTTTATCTACAGTTAATGCCACCAATTTACACACATTCTGTACTTCATCTGAGTGCACTTGCTAGTAACTTTTGTAATTGTTCTGGAGTTGTTATGTATTCAAGATGTAATCTTTACCATACCCATGTTTATCATGTCATTATCTCTGATATCAGTGATGAATGAGATCCTCAGATCATTGGATCAGATGCCCAAGAATGAACACAGGTGCTCAAAATTCCCCTTTTCCTCCTTCAGGACAAATGTCATCATCTCAGAAAGTCTTCCCCATCACTGTGGTATCTAAGTAGGCCATTATATCCATCCCCCCTCTGTTTAACTTCTTTGTAGCCTTTATCACAAGTTGAGATTGTTTTGATTATTTGTTTACTTGCTTATCTTTGGGTTCCCTGCATGAGAACAGGCACCATGGCCCTCTTACTCACCTTGTATCCCCAGCACTTAGCACAAGACCCTGCAAACAGGAGATTTTCATCTTACTTGAATGCCCCTGCTACTGTTTGTTGAATTTGATTTCCAAGTGAGAAACGCAGGATTTAAAATATTTCAATGTAGTTGCTGATGTCACGCTGCCTTTCTATGCCTTATAAACAACTATCTAGCACTTTGTACCCCTCATTTTTTTCCTTCTAAATGTCTTGATAATTTGACTTCACAAAATAATCATAGTCAATGGAATAATTTTCACAGAATTTCTTACTGCACTCTGCACTGATCAAAGTAAAAATAAATGCTCTGACATCCTGGAAGAGTGAAATTTATTAGACACTACTCGTTACTTACAGGAAATAATGATTGTGACTTCAGTCCCACCTAATTGTTGTCTCAAGATACTTCCATAGATAAGATGAAAAGTGCACGCTGGAATTTAAATGTCTTTATTTGACATTTCAAGAAATGGACACTATTTTTTATTAATTATAGTGGCAAGGTAATGCATGTGACTCCATTCCCATCTAGTTACTTTACTAGAATATATTACACTCAGTTTATAAATTAGAGACCTGATGGTACAACAAAAGAGTTCCACAAAACTGCTTATGTAACAAGTAATTTCAACAATGCAAGTAATTGTTAAGTAATTACTTAACCCTCATGTTAAATAATCCAAAGATGTGAAAGTACAAAATTACAGAACAAATTATAAATTAATTGTTTATTTTACAAATAATATCTTCTATTAAAAACTGATTTGCCACAAGAATTTCCATCTTCTGAACAACTTATTGCCTAAAATAATAAATTATAAGTTACTAACTTTGTTGAGAGGAAACGTGTAAATGACAAGGGAAAATATCATCTATTTATTATTAAATAGATGTTAAAATTATTATTAAAAATTAGTTAAAAAACAGTGAAGGTCAGGAGTTAATGGTTATCCATCCCTCCAGTAAAGTAACATTATTTGATGACCTGTTAGGTGCCAGATGCTATTAGGATCAAAAATCAGATGTGGGAATAAGTCGTGGGCTGTATAGGTACTCATGAAAATTTTGTGCTATGAATTCAGTATCCAAAGTAATGTGGTAATAGCAAGTTTTTAGTTTTGCTTTGTTGAGGAAAGGTAGACATACCACCTTGTGTTCAGTTAAGACCCAACTCAGATTTGCTCGGGAAGATTAAAAGAGGCCAGTCAGATGGAAGTGGCTTGAGCTCTACCAACTAACGCCTATCTTTAGTCACAAGGAAATTTGGATTTGTGGATACTTCAAACCCACATCGTCTGTGATCTCTTTCTCCTTTTCCCTTGGCACATGGTAAAAAGTTGGAGTTCATCTGTTACTAAGCCTAGATTGGTTATGCGGAGGTGATGTCATTTTGTCATATGCTCTATGTGCATACATGATATGTAGAGGGAGGCTCCAGGAGATGACATGTGTGTGCATGCACATGTGCTACATTGCTTAGGATATTCATATTTACCCAGAAACATTTGAAGATCTCTAGGATAAGTGCCAGATGTCATAAAAAGTCCTGAAGGCCAATAAGAAAGCAGATGAAATGGTTTAGTTACATTACCCAATTAAGGATTTTTGTTTGTTTGTTTTGTTCTGTTCTGTTTTCTTTTGCTTTTAGTTCCCCTTCAGGCTCTTAAGAAAGGCCCCTATAGCTTATTGTGAGTTGTGGGGTTTTATAATGGTAAGAGAAGCATTGATAAGGAGGAGATTAAGAAAGCTATTTCAAATTAGAAATGAGTTCAACCAATATATACCTTCTGAGTGTTTACTCCTTGAAATTAAGCTCCAAACTTCCCACCATCTCTTCAGTGCTGCAGGATTATAATTATTATGGGGAGGCAGAAGATGTAAAGATTGTTTCTGATTAAGGACCTGGGGAATACTTCATGGAGAATCTGCCTGGCAGAGAATTTTCTCTGTATTATTGCTGAAATGCAATGTAATTTTTTATTTAAGAACTCATTTTGTGTTAGAACTAGAAGAAAAGTTATAGACAAAAGTAGCATAGCAATTTATAATAATAAAACTGAGTGTTAAAGAGAGGGGTAAAAAGACATTCATGATTTTAAGTAGTTACTAGTGGAGTTAGAACTCAGTCATTCTGTGCTATGATGCACTCTGCAGCTATGCTGAATTAAAGTAAAAACACTGGCTATGAAAGGAATAGTCTGGCATCATTAAATGACTTCCCCATTATGAGTGAATAGCCCTACTCAGGGTAAATCCAATATGATCTGTTTTTTGCTGGTAGGTGAAGAGGCTTCTATGTGAGGTGCTATTGTTGTTACGAGATCTATTTTTACCAGATTTGCTTCTATAACAAACTTTGTTAAAAATTATAATAAACATTTTTGCAGTCATCCATCCTGTGTTCTTTTCATCATCAAAAATTTTTGAGTTTTATATTTTGAAATAATGAAGATTTACTCTAGGGGAAGAAAAGACATGTTTTGACTGGTAGCTGAATTCATGCTTGCTTTGTGAGAGAAAAGCATTGAGTATTTAAAATGTTTAGCAGGGCTATTACATCCTTTTTTAATTATTCATGAAATTTTAAAATGTGTATCATACATCTTCTATGAGCAAGACACTATGATGGGTAAGAGATAATAATAATTAAATACTTATGAGTGAAAGTGCATAGGAAGTTTCCAGCACATGATAAATATCCAATAAATGCTACCTTTTTACATCTCAAAATTTTCCTGACATATAACATTTGTCCACAACCATAGTACAACTTTCAGTCCCCTCTTCTTTCTGTTTTTCCCTGAAATATATTAAAATATAAATACATCAGCCTAATATGTGTCAAACTATATATGTAATCAACATTCCTGCCATAATCAAATGACATCTCTGGGACTAAATTCATCAATCTTGTTTTTAGAAAACTTTGTCAAAACAATTCTAAGAAAATTAGTTATCTTGAGGATGAGAAATTATATAAACCCCAGATTTGGAGGAGATTAAAGTTTCATCTACCAATTCTACTAAAGGTTGTGGAAATGTAGATGAATTGGTACATATGGGGGAGAATATAAATGGCTAGAATTGACTCAAGAAGCAGCAGAAAACTTAATCAATAAGCTAGTAAAGGTCTTTAAAGAGTTGTTTATGAACTATTTCCAAAAAGATGATAGACTTGGACCATTTTGCAAATGTACTTTCAAATTGTTAAGGGATGTATCATCCCCATGATATCAAATTGTCCCAGAAAACAGGGACAATATAGAAAAATATAGCTTCATTTTACATATATATGTATCATAACTGTGATCTCCAAACCTGACAAATATAACCCAGAAAAATATCCATCTCACTGATGAATATAGATGTCAAATTTTGGAATAAAATTCAGCTGTATATTAAAAAAATCAATGACTAATTCAGGGTTTATTCAGTAATGCAAACATGACTAAAACCTTAGAAAATGTATTACCCTAATTAGTCCCATTAGCAGACCAAAGGTGAAAAATTAAATCATCAATCAACTCGATAGATACCAAAAAAGACCAGATAAAATTCAACTACTCCAATTTTTAAAATCCTTAATAAAATATAACACAAATCTAAGAATGCTCTTAATATATTAAAAAATGTTTCTTTTCAAGGCAAATAATAGAAAGCATACCTCCATCATTTCTCCCAAGTCCAAGGTGGAGAATGATAATCCAACTCAGCACACTCTCTTACAGAGGCCTCATAACTGCTTTCAAGCAACAGCTACAAACAGCCAAAGCAGTAGATCAGAGTGGACATTGAAAATGATTTTTTTTTTTTTTTGCCATCCTGCAAGTGGTTTCTCATTAAGGACAAGAATGAAACAAGATGCCATTATTATTTCAGTCCTTTAATGCTATTCTACCAACATTGCCAATGCAATTAGGCAAGAAATAAGAAATAAGAGAAAAAAGAGCTGAAAATAAAGTAAATTTAACTTTGAGAGTTTTTTGTTTGTTTGTTTTATTTACAGTTGACACTTGAACAACACAGGTTTGAACTGCTCCAGTCTACTTACATGTGGATTTTTTTTCAGTAATAAATACTACAGTATTACACGATCTGTAGTTGGTTGAATCCATGAATGCAGAACTGTAGATATGGAGGAACCACATATATGGAGGAACTGTGTATGGGGGGGCCAACTATAAATTATACACTGATTTTTGACTGCTCAGAGGATTGATGCCCTTAACACCCACATTGTTCAAGGGTCCGTGTATTTTGTTTTACTTTAATTTTGCTGATAATTTAAGGGTCTACTGGAAAACCTAAGGAAAGCAAAAGAAAAGCAAACAAAAGATATTATATTGTATAAGAAAATTTTATAGTTTGGCAGAATATAAAATGAATACATAAAAGTTGATACTTTTCTATATATCAGTAATACATATGATACCTTCCTTAGTATTTTATATATAATAAGTGTAAGTCAGAGTCTGGAGCTTTTGGTGAAATTATGACCAGAACTTCCATGAAGAGTTGGGCAGAAGATGTATTATCCTGGTGTGGGAAGAGGAGCTTAATTAACATTTTCCCCTGAATTTAATAAAATAATATCCTTCTACAATTTTGAAATACATATTTAATATATGTTTAAAATATATATTTTTATATTCATTCAAAATTTTGAAATATATATATCCTTATTACCATTTCAGTGCTATATATACATGTATGACTATATATGTAGTATCTGATTACATGTATATGGCAATGTAGTATTGTAAGTCAACATTACTTGCCATATTTAAGTAATATTGATTTGTATTGATTTACAGTATTACATTAGTTTCAGGTGCACAACATTCAATATTTTTATACATTATGAAATGATCATCATGTTAAGTCTACTTACCATCTGTCACCATGCAAAGTTTTTACAATATTATTGACTATATCCCCTATGCTGCACATTAGATCCCCATGACATTTATTTCATAAGTGGAAGTTCGTACTTCTTAATTCCTTTCAGCTATTTTGCCTATTTCCCCATCCCCCTTCACTCTGGCAGTCACAAGTTTATTCTCTGTATCTATGAATCCATTTCTGTTTTTTGTTTGTTCATTTGATTGTTTGTTTGTTTGTTTTAGATTCCAGGTCCATCCATGTTGTCACAAATGGCAAGACTTCATTCTTCTTCATGTATATACACAACTTTACTGAATTCACTTATTAGTTTCAATAGACTTTTGATGGCATATTTAGTATGTATGTATACTGTATAGTGTATGTCATCTGCAAATAGTTACAGTTTCACTTTTTAATTTCCATTCTGGATGGCCTTTATTTCTTTTTCTTTCTGAATGCTGTGGGTAGGACTTCCAATGCTATATTGACTGACAGTGGTGAGAGTCAGCATCATGCTCTTGTTCCTGATCTTAGAGGAAAATTTTTCAGCTTTTACCATTGAGCTGATCACTCCAGCCATGTCACCCTAAACACTTCCACCTTCTTAAACCCCCTTTTCTCCCTTGGAAAATGTAATAATAAGATGAGATGATATCTCAGGGCTTTATAGTTTTAAAGTTGTATGGTTCTGTTGTCTGATAGACGCCTGAAGATATACTTCAGTTATCCTTGCAAATAATGATTCTTTATTCTGCAAATACATGTGCACAAACATACATCCTGCAGCTCCAACAAAAAGAGTGCTCTCTAGTCAAAATCTGTAGATGTGATATTTAATGAATATTTGCACAACATGGAATTTAGTAAATACCAGATTTTCTAATCCTAAGGTATCACTGAACCTTGACAAAATGTGGGAAACTTTTCAAAACAAATGGAGTTATGCTTTATGTATATGGTTCTTCATCTTCTTGGAAGTGGCTCTTATTTGAGAAATTGGTAAAAGATTAGATCTTTCCCTCAAAATATATACATGTACATACACATTTTCTTTCTCATAGGACCATCAAAGCTCACCCAAGGTTAAAAACTTCTGCTTTGTATGCTTTTTGTGAAATTACATATTTTGTTTCTGAGAAGGTATAGTTTTGGATTTCAAGTCCTTTCTCTCCTCTCTAAAAAATCTTCACATTCACCCTGCACCCACATGTGTTTCTAAGTGCGATCAGCATAGCAATACATGTGTTAAAAATATTATTTTGTTAGGCTATAATCTAGAACAAAGAATAATATGTCCATTAAAAAGAAAATCTTACTTCACTGCTTATTCTCAACCCCACTAAAATAATTACTTGCCTTACTTTTAGGACTATGACTTTTACTGCTACTTATCTTAGTCTTCTTCCTATATTTAGCATATTAGTCTGTCCATTTCTAACCGATAATAGTTGTCAGTACATAATTGAATAATTATGTTTTTAATTTATTCAAAATTCTGTTAAATGCTTTATAAATGCCAATCATACATATTAGTACTATGGCATAATATAACACAGCATTTATTAATCAAAACATGAAGAATCATAGTGCTGAAAAATATACAACAAAAACAAAAAATGGAATATATTGTTTTCTTGCTATATCAATTTGCTAGGGCTGCCATTACAGAGTACCACAGACTGGGTGGCTTAAGTAACAGAACATATTTTCTCACAGATCTGGAGGCTAGAAATTTGAGATCAAAGTGTTGACAGAGTTGGTTGCTTCTGGGCTTCCCTCCTTGGTTTGTAGATGGCCATCTTCTCCCTGTATTTTCTCATGATCTTCTTGTCTTTGCCTCATTTTAACTTAATTAATTCTTTAAAGATCCTATATCCAACTATGGTCACATTCTGAGGTACTGGAGGTTAGGACTTCAACATACAAATTTTGGGGGGAGGAGCACAACACCCGGAAATGGGGAGATGGTACCACTCAAAAGTAAGTTCAGGACTTCCCTGATGGCTCAGTAGTTAAGAATCTGCCTGCCAAGGGAGGGGACACAGGTTTGAGCCCTGGTCTGGGAAGATCCCACATTCTGTGGAGCAACTAAGCCCATGTGCCACAACTACTGAAGCCCACGCACCTAGAGTCTGTGCTCCACAACAAGAGAAGCCACCACAATGAGAAGCCCACACACCACAACCAAGAGTAGTCCCTGCTTGCCACAATTAGAGAAAGCCCATGTGCAGCAATGAAGACCCAATGCAGCCAATAAAAATAAAAAAAATAATTTTTTTTAAAAAAAGTAAGTTCAGGGAGTCTCTGTGACTAAAAGAGGAAAGGCTAGATACAGGATAAAGGAAGTTTGCTCAACTAACACAGGATTCTGAAGGGCATCATTCAAGTTGGTCAAGGAGAGGATTCTGTCTCTCCTTTGGGATGGGTGTGCACTGCTCTAGTTCACACCACAGAATCACATGCATCACAGTCTCAAAGGTAAGCTGTGTGAGGCTCCACAGGGCTCATGGTCATAGACCAGGTACTTTTAGATGCATATGTTTGAGACTTGACAGATTTTTCCTTTCAATATGTTAATATAAAGTTTTGCAATTTACTAATGCTCAGAAATCTTTTGCCAAAACCAACTATCAAGATAACTTGGTAAAAAGGTAAATAATCCCATTGTTTTTCCCCACAGTTAAATCATATACAAAGACAGGAGGATCAGTTTAAAGGCCCAGCTCCGTTTCCCAAGTCAGCTTCTCTGGGCCCTGTTTAATTTCCTTCCTTTCATTAGTTTGCTTAGTTTAAGAACTGAAGTTCATTGCACACAAACAGTCTTTCCATCTTACACTGACCACAGCTTTGGGGTGGAGACTCTGACAGGCAATTTGAAGGAAAAAAAAGAGACCCCTTTTTTTCTTATTAGATTTTTCAGAATTTTATTTTATTTGATCCAAAGACCTTTAATTCTAATTGAAGGCTTAAATTGTCACAGGACATTCATTTTGAAGATGGAAAATAAGAAAAAAGAAGGAGCAGATCTTTTCATTATATCAACTGAGCATAAGGAATGTAGTCCTCAGATTTGAGTCTCTCTTATTGTTTCTCATTTTCTAAATTCTGGAGTCAGTGTTGCCATGGTGGAGAAGAGAGTTGCTCTTCTGCTACTTTTGCAGAATCTTTGAGTCAAAAGTATGACAGAACTTTTGGGAAAATTTAGATGGTAAGAGATAGCCAGCTATATCCTTTATAGAAAAGGCCTGATCTTACTCATCAATCTATCCCCAGTTGCCTACATAAAGTCACTCTTACGCATTATAAGTGATCAGCAAATATTTATTTAGTGATTAAATTCTAGACTTATTGCTGATGCTTGTCTAGTAGTATCATCTCTTGGGTGTCCATAAAGTTTCCATCTCAAATACAAAAGGATGGAAATGCAGAAATATAAATGCATGGTATTCAGAACAAAAAGAGATTTACCTTACTGCTATAACCAATCAGTTAGCAAGCAGAACTAAGGGAAGAGTCTTACTATTATTAGTGTTTTGAATTAGCAAGTTCTTTATTTTTCATAAAACATTTTTTGATCAAATAAGTTCATATAGTCACTCCCTACATTTCCCATTCTGAAATGCTTTGGTATGCATGCAGCTAAAAAGCCCATACTTCTGAATAAAATCCTCTACCTTTTCATTTCTGCACAAGTATTTGAAATGCCCTGAGTAGAGATATTTGAAAGGTCTTAAAGAGGCCAGCCAGGGTCAATTTCAACGTGGGTTCCAAACTTCAATGTGGGTAACTTGCTTGCTAAAGGAGTCAGTGCTTTTCAACTGAGCAAGTAAGAAACAGGCCCCCAGGACAAAGGTTAGCAAGCAGGAACCAAGACCAATTTTCTCAGCCTATCAGAGTTTTGATGTTATCAAAGGAAATCTAGGGACAGTGTAAAATAGTGGGTATAAAATGAAGATGGAAGTTCATTCAGACGTAAATCAGATTTCATTTGAGTCCTCAAGGTATTATCTCTGGACTCACGCTGGTCTTGTGGTTTGGCATGTTTTAGCCTTCTGGCCTCCATTTCAGATTCTTCCAAATCTGGCTGCCATGACAACTCATGGATTGGGGTGGGGGAAGGAATCCAGCACACAGCCTGCTGCAGTCCAGCTCTATCTCAGACCCTGAGGGTCCTTGCTCTACTTCTCCAGTCCATCTGGCATGTGGGAAAGGCCATCATGTGAGCAAACAGAGGCTAATCAGAACAACCACTCCCCAATACTCCAACAGTGCCCTTTAAACTTTTCCTTGGGAAAGTGGCTTCAATAGAATTGGAAGTCAGTATGTCAGCAGCATGTCCACTGCTCCTAACTTGGGGCAATGCAGGCTTTAAATATACAAATATTTAAAGTGCTCAGTTCCATCTGTTGAAGATGGATCTTGACATGGTTGCATTTCACGCCAGGCTATGAGAGATGTGAGACTACCTACCCCTACCTTCTCCAGATTCACAATTTAGGAAAAGAAATAAGTGGATTGGGATCATCTAAATGAAGTAAAGTTTTTTCCATTTCTCAAGTAGCCCATGAATTCTCAAGGGCAGAGTTGAATATTTGACTTTTTAAAACTTTTTTTGGTGGTGGCTTAGAGTTTGCTGTGATGCCACTGTGCAGTCAATTTATTTGAGAACCAATTTACATGTGTAGTTCTAAGCACTCAGTGTTCACGTTTGCACTCATGATAGCAACTAACAAGGATGTATTAGTAGGAAATTCTTGTCCCTTCTTTTTCATGTTTCTTTATACGAGGGATTTTTCTCTGCTTTCAAAACATGGAGAAGGTTAAAGTCATGTTTCTAAGATTGTGAGCTACTGCATATTTACTTTACTCCAGAGTAGGCATGACTTTTCAGATGGGTGAAATTAATGAGAACATGAGGTCCATTTGGCCATGTTTATGAGAGGTCATGGAAAAGACAACGGAGAGTCATCTTTCTTTGGCCCTCTCCATCTGCTGGTTGCCTGAGATTTTAGGACAGATTGTGGTCCTTAGCATAAGCAACTGAATAAGTGAGCTCTGAGTCCATTCAGACCCAAGTCTCTCTGCAGGTTTGTGCCAAGTTCTATATTTTGTCTAAATCTAGGAGGAGATTGTAAAAACTATTCTTTATGTTCCTGGGTACTCGCCATTTGAACATTACCCAAGGAACTCTGTGCTTTAGGAGTTATGGGGTCTTCGTGAATAATGATGCTTTGATATGCATTTGGCTGCTCTAGTTTATTGGTTCTCTAGTGGGTAAAATCTGGCTGGAAGGAAGTTTCAATCTTCCATTAGACTATAACAATTTCTGACAGTTCACAGAAATAGTCTTATCCTCAAAAAAGCAAAATGTTTCTGAAGATACCTTCAACAGAAGGGAAGGTTTGGCTACAACTCCCTGCTCAACAAAACTGCAGGGAAAGAATGGTGACTCAAATCTGGAAAAATTAAAATTTGAGAAGACGGTATGTGGAAGCTATCATAGAATTTGCCACTTTCTGAAAACCAGTTGTATGTTTTATTAATAGAACTGGAAAGAGATTTTGGAGATGCTACTTATCATTTATAAGGCATATTCAAACACACTTGAATTGCCAAGGCCTCTGATGTGACTGATAGTAAAAAAAAACCATGGAATGGTGATAATTATTAGAAAAAAACAGTGAATATATGATTCTGTGAAAAGCCTTTGCATCAGCAAAAAATTCTACTTTCTGACTTTTTTGCAGTAGTTTTGCATGTTTGTGGTCTGATTTTTTTTCTGTTCCTACTTTGACTTTGGATGGTGTTTAATATTTAGGATAATCCCTTTCTGTCTGTTATCCTCTTTGCAGTGAAGTTTCTATAATGAATGATGGGAAGGTTGGCAGAAGAATGCTTAATGTGTCTAGTTTCTCTTTCATTTTAGCAGGATCTTTAACTTCCACCTCTTATTTCTTTCTTTCCTTTCATTCCATTGTCTCCAAAGTATATCACACTTTCTCTATGTATCTAATTCTTCCCCAGAAGCAACATTTCTCCAAAGCTTCCACTTCTGAGCTCATAACAGGGGCCCAGGGAATAGAATGTAAGGAAAAATTCATTTGTGGCCCACGGCTGGACCCAGCGTGTAAAAAGTTTCCTATGGATGATGCTGTACCAGTTGTATGGGCAGAAGACACTTCATACCAGAGATGACTCATTGATGGTCACAGGAGTTAACAAAATGGAAATTATTGAAAATTAGTATCACAATCTTGCATCATGCCAAACCATTTGCTACACAGGAGAACTATTACCTGAGACATTCATATGCTGCATTATGTTTGCCTGCGACTTCATATATACAGTTTTGTGGGGTTTTTCCCCTGAACAGCTCACATTCTAAAAACATTTGGTTGCCTCTGCTTGATAAGCATGTAATGTGAATTAAAAATGTGCGAAGAAATAGAACTCTGAATGGTCTCAGCTCCACGAGACATGCAGGATTGAGTAATTGAGGAAGCTGACCTACCTCCAGCAAAGGCTCCCAAAATGCACTATTATTTCTATTGCTGTTTAGAATAATTCACCATTTTCTCTACCTTAAAATGGAAAAAAAGCGCCACATCATAGGAATTGAAAAAGTAAAATATTTTTCATTATTTCTTTCATTCACTGAGGGTATAGCATGCACTTGTACCCTCTCCGAGAAACTTATTAAAACATGATCTTCATTCAAAGATGATGGGAAAAAAAATTCATTAAATGGATATACACTAAGGATTTAATATATTTTTAATTATACAGGTAGGATTAAAACAATATGGGAATACAGGTTAAAAATTAATATGTAAACATTATGAATTCTGATGAATTAGGGAGAATTCAACTTTTAAAATGGGAGGAGAAGGGACAGACAATTAAGAAAATAGAATAACACCATTGACGGATGTATAGGTCATGGAAAGAGTCAACAGATTCTATTTAAAACTGAGTATCAGAGACTAGAAGGATAAGAGAGCAAAAAGGAGAATAAGGGCAGTATAAATAGTATTCATACAAAAGGAAACTTTACAATAAAAATACATATTTTCCTAAGTACCAAAAGCAATCTCAATTGCTTAATATCAATAATACCAAAAGCAATCTCAATAAAGCAAAGGGAACAAACAAGACAGAATTAAAACTGAATTGGTTTTAAATTTAATGTAATCCTAATACAATTTCTGATGAGCTTTCTTTTTAAACTATCAAGTTGATGTTAAATTTCACACAGCAAAATAAACTCAGGAAAAGATTGGACTTTCAGTGGAGACTAGCCCTATCAGATATTAAAACAAACTACAAAGCCTCTATAATTAACACAGTGTGGTACTGGCTCATGAATGTACAGACAGAATAATGCAATAGAACAGACCAGCTTACAGGCCAAATACATTTACCACCTCTCTGTAAGGAAAATTTTATCAGAACAGAGACATGCCCATTCATGAGTAGTTGTGACAGAGACCACAAAGTTCACAGAGCCAAAAATATTTACAATCTGGCCTTCTACAAAAAAAAATTCTGTGACTCTCTGGAACAGGCTATTCAAAAATAGATAGACTGGAGAGGGTGTGGAGAAAAGGGAACCCTCCTGCACTGTTGGTGGGAATGTAAATTGATACAGCCACTATGGAGAACAGTATGGAGGTTCCTTGCAAAACTAAAAATAGAACTACCATTATGATCCAGCAATCCCACTACTGGGCATATACCCAGTGAACACCATAATTCAAAAAGACACATGCATTCCAATGTTCATTGCAGCACTATTTACAATAGCCAGGACATGGAAGCAACCTAAATGTCCATCAACAGATGAATGGATAAAGAAGATGTGGTACATATATACAATGGAATATTACTCAGCTGTAAAAAGGAACAAAACTGGGACATTTGTAGAGACATGATGGACCTAGAGACTGTCATACAGAGTGAAGTCAGTTGGAAAGAGAAAAACAAATATCATATATTAACACATATACGCAGAATATAGAAAAATGGTACAAATCAACCAGTTTGCAAGGCAGAAATAGAGACACAAATGTAGAGAACAAACATATGGACACCAAGTATGGAAAGCGGGACGGGGGGTGGGGGGGTTGGGGGGGAATGAACGGAGATTGGGATTGCCATATATACATTACTAATAAGAAAAAAATTATCAAGTTGTACACTTTAAATATATGCAGTTTATTGTATGTCAAAAAAAAATAGATCCAACTACATAGAAAAGTCTAGTATATGATAAAGGTAACATCTCAAATAAATTCAACTTTGTTAGTTTTTTTAAAAAACAAATGTTGGACAAATGAGTAACCATTTTGAAACAGGCAGAATTAGGTTCATTCGCTATACATACATACAAACTCCAAATGGATCAGAGATCCAAGTTAAGGCAAAAAAAAAGCCACAAACTATGAATACTAGAAGAAAATACAAATTATTTCCTCTCTAATTATAACTAAAAATTCAGGTGCATGAAGAAAAGACTAAGTTTGACTACATAAAAACCGAAAAGGTTTGCAAGGCAAAAATATTACAAATGACAAACTGGGATAAAACATTTGCAGCCTATATCACAGATAAAAGCATATTGTCCCTAGTTTATAAATAACTTCAAAAAATTGAAGTACAAAATTTTCTATAGATACCCCAATGAGGATGCAATACACCAATACGGAAATAACACGTGGTATTGTGGCCAAGAACACATAACCTGAGTATAATGATGAGAAACACCAGACAAAGCAAAGATGTGGAAAGTCCTATTTGAAAAAAGAGGGAGGGAGACTGTACACTTCAAACTGTGGATATCTTAAAAGACAAAGAAAGGATGTGGTATTGGTCCAGATTAAAGGAGGCTAGAAGACACATGACAATTAAAAGCAAAACCTGCCCGCAGACTGGTTACTGTACTGAAGGAGGGAAATGATATGAAGAATATCAAATCAATTGATATCATTGAAATATAAATTGTAAATTAAATAAAGAACATTATGGTAAATTTACTGAAGTTATAACTGTGTTCTGGTTATTAATGTAATAGCATATCCCTAGTCTCAATAAATGTACCCTGAGTTATTTAAGAGTAAAAGGTGTACAGTTGTTTTGTACTATTTTAATACTTTTATTATTATAAATTTTCTGTAATTTTAAAATTACTTCCAAACAGGAAGTTTTTAAAAAATAAATGAAAAATCCACAGCAGCATTTTGGGGATGGCTTTCTCTTGTCATCCTTTTCCCCAGCACCCCCCACCCCCAAAATAAAGAATTAGTGGGATATAATATATCGGTGAGTACTACTTTCTTAGGGTGATGCAAAAAGACAAATAGACCAATGGAACAGAAAAGAGAATTTATAGAAGTAAAAACATATATGGCCACTTGCTATTTGACAACGGTGACATTTCAGTGGAGTGAAGAAAAGGATTAACTTTTCAATAAATGATCCCAATTTATTTGGATAGTCACTTGAAAAAGAAGAGTAAGGAGACTGACAGGGGCAGGAGGAGAAGAGGAAAAGGAGTATAGATCCCCAAGCTCACACAATAGAAGAAAATCTATTTTAGGTGAATTGTCATTTTGAATGTGAGAGGTAAAAAGAAGTTCAATGAATAAACCTAAAACATAAGAGAATATCCTCATGAGCTTAGCGTGAGCAAAAGTTTTCATACACAAAAACAATAAGCACTCATCATAAAGGAAGTAATTGATAAATTGTATCACATTAAATTTAGCAAATTCTGTTCATCACAATACATTTTTAAATTTCTGGCTAAAGACAATGTAAGGTGTGTAATAATCAGCCTCCCCAAATGATAGAAAATAACTTCATAACTATGGAATTTCTACATACAGCCATACCCTCAGCATTAACTGAAGACAGAGAATGTCAAAACTATAAAGTTACTATGAACAGAAAGAGAAAAATCAGCAAATTCCTCAGTATAATCCCTCATGCTCCCAACCCTCCCTTGTCCCATTGGAAAACCCTGTGGAGAGCAAAGGCAGATCCAGACAAATGCAGGGAAGAAAGAAGAGGACTAGCAAAGGGGCCAGGGAGTTATTTGGATCAGTCACTAGAAAGATTAAATCATCCCTAAATATAAAAATACTACAAATATTTTGAGGCATGGACTACAGGGCAGAGATTTTTAAGTATAGGTAACTTAAAAGGCCAGGCCCCACGTCTAATTTAAAGGGGCAGATACCTCAAATAAGACTTAAAGCAGGCAAGGCAGTTAGCTAGATATGAGTGATGAAAGGGGTCCAAATGGCAGGAAACCAAGCATCTTGTAAACAACTGAGGGGGTCCTTGGGCAGCAAAGAAAAGCAGTAGCCTCCAGACAGAGGAAACCACATACTTTGGGTGATAAGTGTCCCAGAGGCAGACAGAGAAAGTTGGGGAAATGTGGGAATCTCCAGCATCTGAATGTAACCTTTTGCTCACTATGCCCTTAATAATAATAATAATAATAATAATAATAATAATAATAATAAGCCTTGCAGATAAGTAGTTCCCATCATGCACTGAGGCGGTGGCACTTCCCATCAAGGCTAAATGAGGACCAAAATCCTTCCTCCCCTCAGGGAGGTGGAGCTGGGATAAAAAATAGGGAAAAAGACGCCCAAATCCTTCCCTCTCTAATGAATATCCCATCCCTTCATTTCCACATTCCACATAACCAACTTGCCAAAGAAACTCAGTGCAGCTACCCACCTAACCCTGCCTCCTCTCCCCCTGGGGGTGTACTATAGCTTGAATAAATTCTGTTTGCTTTCTTGATCTCTGTCTCTGAATTCTTTCTGCCACAACAACCTACCCTGGGTACCATCCTTGTTGGAGCCATCCAGCAGAATTCGGGAAGCCTCAGCCTCTCGCCTCCCTTGCTCTTAAAAGGCGCTGCCTGACTTCCCACCATTTCTCTCTCTCTCGCTTTCTTTGTCCTTCCTTATCTCACTCTTCCTTTCCACTCTTAATTTCGTGCCTTATTCTGCTGGAAGTAGGGGGAAAACATATCTGCCAGGCATTTTCCGGGGCTAGGTCTGGCACTTTTCACTGTTACAAGGGCGCAGGGCATGTCAGGAAAAGTTTCCAGCCATTTTTGCAGGCAGCTAGGGACCCGAACCGCAGGATCATTGCCCTCTGGATTTGCCTTATCCACCATTTAATTAACTGTCATCATGTCCAGCTGTGCAGAAATATAAACTGCAGGCTTACTTACACAGTCCCCACCATGGTTGCGGTGCACGGTCCATCAGGGAGCTCCCTGGTGCCACAGGCAGTTTGTACACATATTCCCCGGGAGCTGGGAAGCGGGACGGTCCTGCCCCGCACGTCTGGGACCCACGGCAGCGGGACTGTCTCTGGGCTGCCATCCTTCCCCTCCCTGTGTGCCGCCAGCCCCCTCCAGCGTCGGCTGCCTCTGGGGCCCGTGTTCCCGCCCTCACCTTCGCCTCGCGGTGTCAAGGCTGCGAAGCTCCCGCTGGGGAGGCGGGGCCACCTGCGCCGGGCTGGGTCCAGCACGTGGCCACGCCCTGGGGGCCCGGCGGGAACCCGCCTCCCTTGCTATCTCGGGGTCGCATGATTGGGAGCGTCTGTGCAGGGCCACTGGGCCTTCTGTCCCCTTCAGTCCACCTCCTGTTGCCATACCCGAAAGGACTTAAATATTGTCCTTTCCACTACCGTACCACTGAGGAAAAGACCAGTATTTAGACACAGGTCAAGTGAGGAAATCCCGCTCCCCATCAAAAAACAAAAAAACAAAAAAACAAAAAAACAAACCATTGAGCAGAATATAACTTTAAATTTTAGTCCAAATGGAATTAAATGTACTCAAGCAACCGAGGAAATGAAAAAGATCACCTTGAATCAAAAATTCTGAACTTAAACCTGAATGGACAAAAATAGGAAAAAATATAAGGGGTGATTGAAAAGAAGTGGGAGAAAAAGACATTTTCTTAGAAATGAATAAATTGCAAGAGCCCAAGGTAGAATAGACTCCAATGAAAATTTAATAAGAGGCATTGAAGAAAGGTGATAAAACAAGCAAGAAATTAAAAATGACATAAAGGATGAAGTAAAAAATAAAAGTCAAAGAGAAAGTAATAGAAGAGAAAGATGGACAGAGAAGCAATAATATCCACATTATTGGAATACATAAAGAAGAAAAATAATAGAAGAGACTTAAAATAATTAAAATTATAATTCACAAAAACTTTCCAGAAATAGAAAAACATCTGAATCTACACATTGAAATGGCTCCCTGCATACCTGGGAAGATTAAACCAGAATGATTAACTCTGAGGCATATCCTAGTAAAATTATTAGATTTCAAAGATAAATTCCTTCTGGTCTCCAGGTAAAAAGATAAAATATTTACAAAGGCAAAGGAATTAGATACAATTCCTTTCAAAATTAGCATTCAAGCAAGACAGCAATGGAGCAGCACTTTTAGAAACCTCAGTGAATGAACCTGTGAAGTAAGGATTCTATATCCCACCAAGCTATTCTATAAATATCTGCAAATTCCACAAATACGTGAACAGTTTTTAACATACAAGAACTTGGGTTACACTGAGCCCTTCATGCCTTCCTGAGGAATCTACTAGGGATGAGTTTTATTCAACAGAGGGATGATTAGGGAAAATTCAGCAAAAGAACTGAAGTGAGCGTTATAAAATAGATACATGTATGTATAAGAATGAGGCAAAGGTGGAGATGAGGGTGGAAGAATAATATATGAATGTTGTATATTGTGACAAAGTAGAATTAATGCAAATTTTGGGAGGATGTTGGAGAGAGAAAGAGGAAAGTAGATAAAGCTCATTATTATTTACTAGCAGATAACATTAATTGATACAAAAGAAAATCCCTAATACATCAAATAGTAAAAGGTCAAATAAGAGAAAAGGGATTAAGGACTTTTAAAAAGGTATAGATGCAAAGGTAATTACTAGAACAGAAATACAAATTTTCCTAAATACCAAAAAATAGGAAATGTATATCAATACATACTCATACATACATATGAATATGTACTATATGTTACTTATTTAAAAGTAAATATATATAGTATACATATGCAAAAAAATACACATCTCATAAAGAAAGAAGCAAAACAAATAAACCAAAATATACAAAATCATAAAATATTATGATAGAACTGAGATAAAACATATTGGTCATAACAACAACAACAAAAAACTCATGTATAAACAAATAAGATTTTCAATTTGGTTCACAAAATGTAACCCAGCTCTGTGCTGTATTCAAGAGCACACCTAAAACAAAATGATTCAGACAAAGCTAAAAATAATGGAATGGACACACTTATATCAGGCAAATGGAAATAGAAAGAGAGCAGGGTAGCTGTGCTAATATCAGACAAATAATTCAAGCCCAAAAGCTATGACATGACAAAGATGGATACTTTTTAATGCTAAAGGCTACAATCCACAATGAATATATAACACATGAATATTTATGCATAAATAAGAGATCAATAATCTTTATGAAACAGAACTACAGAAAGTGCAAGGAGACATAGTTAGAGACACGTAACATAGCTTTAATGTAGCTCTTTCAGTATAAGATCAAGAAGTCAAAAATAACTAATGAGATAGAAGATCTAAACAATGCAATCAATTGAGTAGATATGTGCATATATACCAAACACTGCACTGCAATGACAGACACTACATATTCTTCTCAACTGTCCATTGCACATTCACAAAAATTGATCATATTTTGAGAAACAAAGAAAATGTCAGTATCTCCCAGAAAGTATAGTGTATACTTTACAACACTCTGCTCACAATGCAATGAAACTAGAATTTATTAAAAAACAGAACTAATAACAGTAAAAGGAAAGTCTCTTCTACCTAGGAATTTTTAAATCAATGAATATCTGAATGATCAGATGTTTGGGGGGGTTCCTATTAATTGAACTGTTATGCAATGATTTTTAGGTGAAAGGAAGATGGTTCAAGAGATTCGGAAGGAAGCCTTTTCCCTCTGCTGTTTCTTTTTTCCTGTACTTGTCTTTCAGGAGAGCAATGAGTCAGAATGAACCTTTTCATATACTAGCAGAATTATCTAGAATTGAAATGACAACCAGAACAAAGCTATCCCAGGGTAGTTATAAACCAGACAAGACAGAGACATTGTCAAATACAGATACAAGGATCATCGCCCAACTGCAGAGGCTAAAAGAATCATATGCACAAGGAATTGATCAAGCACAAGGAATTCTTTGTACTCAAAGTTTTAGTCTGATACCTTCTTGAAGAAGAAAATCCATATTTGAGAATGGTCATAAAGACGTGCATCTTAGTTAACTTGGCATTAGTATAAGTTGGAGGAGGAGAAATTGGGGAAGGAAGGAAGAAGAGAGTGAGAGTGGGGAAAAAGGAAGAGAGGAAACCTCTCTATGTCAACTTCTTTGCTAAATGCTTTTGTGTATGTTATCTCGTTTAATATTCCCCCAAGTAGTGTGAGAAAGATGATATTTCCTCCTCGTTTTAGATTTTAGGGATCTGAGTCTTTGAGAGATTCATAAAGTCATAAAGCTAATCAGTGATTGAAGTACAATGTAAATTCACATTTTTCTGTGTCCAAAACAAAATACTCTTTTCATAACTCTGCCTTTGTATCCTTTTCTTCCTCCCGTTCTTCCCTATTTCACTCAATAAATATTTACTGACAGGAGGGTGGGGGGGAGTCGAGGGAGGGAAGGAATACGGGAATATGTGTATAAATACAGATGATTGAACTTGGTGTACCTCAAAAAAAATAATAATAATAAAAATAAAATATTTACTGACTGTCAGTGTGCCAGGGACTGTTCTCGGCACTAGGGGTAGAGCAATAGACAAGTAGACAACAGTTCTGCTCTCACAGAGACTATAGTCTAATGGAGGAGATAGAACATGAATGGATATATAAACAGGAATGGTACCAGATCATGATATGTGATGGGAAGATTACTAAGATAACATGATAAGAGATGGTTGGATGGTGGCTTCAGATTGGCGGACAGGGCAGATCTCTCTGAGTTATTCCAGGCATCGACCCTCTTGGGGTATGAGTTTGTGTGTCTCAGGGGAAGAAAGGAAGGCTAGTGCCTCTGGGATATAGGAAGGGAGAGTGTTTAGAAATGAGGTCAGAGAGGTTAGCAGGAACCTGATCTTGTGAGAAACTGTAGACTGGAATAAAGAATCTGAGTTCTATTTTGAGTCTGGTGGGAAACTTTTAAGTGTTTTAAGCTGGAAGTTTATAGGGCAATGCTTTATATCTTGAAATGACACTGGTGCAGTGGAATTATGATAAAGATGTAGTTTTATGTCACTGCCAACCATCTCCACTCAAATGGAGCATCTGGGATAGCAAAAGAAAAACTCCCTCAGACTGTTTTCAGGAAAATAATGGGCAATATTTGGGAATGCCTTCATGGGCTCTGAGGTAGGGAAAGGGCGTAAGCTGCACAGTGATATAGATAAATCAGTCCAAGCCTACTCTCAAAATTATTCAGCAAACATTTTCTCTCCAAAGGACTAAGCCTCACCTTGAGTGACTAGTGATAGAAAAAGGATAAAAATTGAGCAAAAGACAGCAAATGTGGGGCTAAGGGAAAAAGGAGCCTAGAGGAAGCAGATTCCAGGAAATATTGGGCAGGAAATGTATCCTAACTGAAGTGAGAGCACTGTCTCAGAAGGTGAGGCATTTGGGTCCCTGGTAAACGCAAGGATGGAGGCAGAAAACCTCCCTCAACCAGAGCAAGCTCTGAGAGAGAGGAGGCTGTTGATACACTGAGACCATGCATTGGTCCTTCTTGGTGCAGTAGGGAAGTTCTTGGATCATGAAGCTGGAAAATTACCCTGACCCATCCTTTCCCATCGCTGGAAAACCTACCTCATTTAAACATGGAAACAAAGAAGGAACATAACTCCCACACAGAGTTACGAAAAGAAAAATAGATGAAAATATGCTGAATACATTCTGATAGACAAAATGACCACAAAGCAGAAAAAACTGTAACCATATTTCAAACCAAGTTAAAATAAATTTAAAAAATGATTAGAGCTTTAAAATTGGCACAAATCCAAAGTAGATGAATTTAGAAATGATATGGTTAGACAAGAAGAAGATATAAAATAAGAACTGACATAACACAGGAAAGGACTTTAAAAGAAAAATTCTGAAATGAAGACAGGATGAGAAGGTACACAGGAAGGAATAGACACCATGGAAAATATAATAAGGGAGATATGGGATTTAAGGAGGAAAAGTTAAAAAAAATCAAAGGGAATTTTTAAAGAAAGAATAAAATAGATTTGAAGGAAAGTGATATATTTTGAAAGTCAAGAAAAGGAAATCAAATATTCATATAATTGAAGACACTGAAAAAGCTGTGGAACAAAATAAATATTTTTTAAAAATTCAAGAAACCTTTCCTAAAATAAAAGAAACCTTGAACTTTCATATTCAAAGGGCACATCATCATGTACCTTGGAAACAGAACCCAGAGCATTCAAGAGAGAGAAATATTCTAGTAAAACTAAAAGACTTTTAAAACAGAATCTGACAGGGACTTCCCTGGTGGTGCAGTGGTTAAGAATCTGCCTGCCAATGCAGGAGACACAGGTTCGATCCCTGATCCAGGAAGATCCCACATGCTGTAGAGCAACTAAGCCCGTGAGCCACAACAACTGAGCCTGCGTGCCACAACAGCTGAGCCTGTGTGCCACAACTACTGAAGCCTGCTCACCTAGAGCCTGTGCTCTGCAACAAGAGAGGCCACAGCAATGAGAAGCCCATGCGCCACAAGGAAGAGTAGCCCCCGTTCGTCGCAACTAGAGAAAGCTTGCTCGCAGCAACGAAGACCCAATGCAACCAAAATAAATAAATATAAATAAATAGATTTAAAATTAAAAAAAAAAGAATCTGAGAATCCAGGCAAAGAGTCACGTTATTCATGAGGGAAATAAAATCAGATTAGGGTGATACACTGATGGCCCCCTTTTCTTATGTTAAAAAACAATGGAACAATGTGTTTAAAGTATTCAGGGAAAGAAAATATGAACTAGGATTTTATAATCAGCAAAATTCTTCTTTAATTATAAAGACTGCCTTCACACAGTTAAGAATGTGGAAGCACTCTGTGAATATTGATCCCATGAGCCCTTCCCTAAGAATCTATTAGAAAAGGAGCTTTAGACAAACCCAGATGATTGAAGAAGTTCCAGCATGAAGTCTAGGGGTGATTGCTGAATATATTTTGCTATGAAACTAAAACATAGGTATCTGGTGACAAAAATATGTAAATGTTTATGTTTGGACAATGTAGAAGTAATAAAATTAACAAAAGTGGATGAGGAGAAGGGAAAGATTAATTGAATTGTGAGAAAGTTATTGATTGCATGATGTATATTAGCCGGGAATAAAATGATACCCTTTGAAGCTAGTAAACAGGGTCACAGAAGTTAAATATATTTTAAATACTCTCATTAACACTAAGATAATAGTTGGGAAATAAAATTGAATAGTGAGAAATAAGGAAGGAAGCTAGGGTGAAAAGAGGTTACTAGTAGATTCGGTATTGGTCATAATGGTAGGTGATAATACCTTAGGAAAGAAAGGACTAAGAGCGTGCTATAAAGGTGTTAATGACCAGGAGAACAAAAATACAACCTTTTCTAAGCACACACACACACAAATACTCCTCCTCACAAAAGAGTATATGAAGCAGACATACGGTAAAGGATTTTAATGTACAAGGGTGAGTCAAAAAGTATCCACACTCTGGCTGTAGAATTTATAGAAGTTTTATATAATGGGAGTGTGGATACTTTTTGACTCACCCTCATATCAATAAATATACATGGTATTATCTCCCCTTCTAAAGAACAAAATTTTCAGACAAAGCAAAATCCAACATTATGCTTTATTCCTGAAGTGCATCTACAATAAATTATTCAGAAAAGTTAAGAGCAAAAGGGTACTCAAAAATTTACCAGGGACATTCAAAGAAAAAGAAAATAGAAGACTTAATCATGTTATCAAAGTAGAATTCAGATCAAAGACTATTAAATGAGACAAAAGGGACACATTGTACTACTAAAAACTGCAATTTACAATTAAGATATAATAATTGTTAATATCTATGCATTCGGTAACAGCATCAATTTTCACAAACCAGAAACCACAGGGAAAAGAAAAATACAACAAACATATTCTGAAAATAAAAGACTTCAATAGTCCTCTCACAAATATAGATAGATCAAAGATGGAAAATTCATAAGGCTATTGAAGTTCTAAAAAAGCTTAATAATTAATATGGAACTTATAGATATATATAGAATAATATACCTTATTTTCAGTTGCATGTGAATTATTTATGAAATTGATCAGATAACTGGTAGGCTTGAAGAAAATTTTAACAAGTCCCAAAAATATCTGAAAATATACATATATGTATATTTACGTGTTGAATACATATAGCATTTTATATACATACAGCATTCCTATGCAAAACTTGAACTTAGTAACAAAGTAAGAAAACAAAAACGCACTTCCATATGGATATTAATAAGAAACAAATGATTAGCCTGGTAAGAACTGATACCATGGAAAGTGAATGACTGTGTTGCATGCTTTGGAGATAGAGAAAGGGGATTTACTGATGGATTGGACAAGGACAATAAATATAAAACAGCAGTCAAGGACATCTACTAGATTCTGGGCTTAACAAATGGAGGATCAGTTATTGAGGTGGGAGAAACTGGAAGCAACTTCAGTGAAGGCAAGATGGTAGTGGTAGAATTCAAGTCTATTTTGATCATGTTAAAAATGAGCTGCTTATTTGACATTCTACCAGGAATTGGTTACATTCCAATTTGTCCCAGGCAGCCTATCAAATGTTCCTTTTGAACACATCCAGTAATCTTCCTGAAAGGGCTCCTGGTCAGCACAGTTTGCTCCATCTGGCCACTTTCCCCGATAGTCTAGTGCTGCAATGTTTCAGTGCTCCACGCATACTACTGACCTCAGCAGTTGCCCAGCTGGCCCACCCCTTGGTCTAGCCCTCCTTCTTAACTGGCAACTCCTCATCCCTTCTCCTCATTAATGGCACCAACAGAACATAAGAAAAGCACATTTCAAACAACTACACAGCATCAGATCTTGGTAATTGTAAAGTTCTTTCTGGTTTTGAATACCAAACATTTTACACAAATATATGTGCAGCTGCCTTTGCTTCTTATCTTTTGCTTTCAGCAGTTGCTTTGGCATTTATTTTGGAAACGTAAAGCATCTTGCTACCTGCCAGTGTTGGAAACAGGTAAGCTAAGACGAATGTCCTGTTGTCACCCAGAATTAAATATGATAGCTTCTCTCCTTTTCTTGGGACAAAATCAATTTTTTTAAATTTATTTCCTTGATATTTGATTACAGTTTATGAAATCCAATGCAGATTCCAAGGGCAAAAATCTGGAAATGTCAGGAAAAGAACTAGAAAAGGGGAAAAGGGAATCTGCAGGACTACTACTTGGGACCAAGAAGTTATGACTTGACAATTTTCTTAAAGACTCTGACAGGTCTACCTTGGGTCAAAGCATCCAAGCCAATCCCCAGTCGGAGTGAAACTGGGAACCCAGGAAAAGGGGCAGAGCCAGGTCATTACCACATCTTCACACCGTCACAAATTTTAGAGTTACAAGAGAACATAAAAATCATCTAGTATTGAATCCCTTGACTAAAGAGCAGTAAATTGTATTATCTTTACTTTAGAGATGAGATACTTGAGACTGAGACACTTCACTCAGTGGTTGTGTGGAGGTTAGAATCAGAGGCTCCTGACTCTTCGCACTGTGCCTTTTTCTGAGTCCATACTTTGGATTGCCTAACTGTTATCACTGCTACCACTGGGCCACTGGTCTTAAGACTGCTCTAGAACAAGGGAAGTGAGTGAGGGCAACAGCCTCTTATTTTGGAAAGAAGTCACTTCACCTGCATGTGAAGAGTGAGGAATTATGCTCCACCTCCTCGAGGGAGGAGTATCTGCGTAAATTACTTGGAATTCTGCATGAGAGCTTTGTCTCTTTCTGCCTATGTATTCAATTATTTATTTATATGAGTATGGACTCATTCATTGCTATCTTTTACACTGAATTATAATCCATTGCTACTTTGTTTATTTTGTTGTTCACATTGTTCCAACTTTGGCCACTGGTAGTTCTTTCAGTTGCATGCTGTGTCCCTTTGACAAACCCTCATCAATGCGGATATTTAGGATTCCCCTCTCCCTCTCTCTCTCTGTAGTGCGTGCGTGCATGCGCGTGTACGCGCGGCACACGCGCACACACACACGTTTGTACCTTCTGGCACTACAAGATACTCCAGGCTCATCTTGAATATTTTCTGCCCCTGTAGACTCTGGAGTGCTGCTTTCTTTTATTGGAGAATGGTATTAGCAACCAAGATCTGGGTGGTAGGTGGGCTCATTGCTACTGGGGTGTTCTTGTTTCTAGGTTCCTTTAATTTACAAGGCGAGGAAATATACGTGTATATACTAAACCATATATGTACACATATCTATAAATATTTCTATGTAAAGCCATCTGTGTTGACAGTGAGCTAAAAATAACCTTATACTAGTATCTTTAACTCTATTGCCACATAGATTATACTAGCCTCCTCCTCTTGTTGTGTATAACCTCCCATTCCAAAAGTGAGAAGGCTGATTCCTACCATTTGCCATCAATATACTTAATTGTTCAGTTCCAGTATACGTGTATAGTAGTGTCAGAATTCTTAATCTGTAAACTGTGAGAAAGAATTTTATGAACTAGAGTACAGTGCTTACATACAGTTTTTTGCTTTCGATCTTACAGATGCCACTCATTTCCAAAGTTATTGGGTCAGAATCTTTTCCCACCATCTCCTTCAGTGAAGTTGCTTCATATACTGGTAACAGTTAAATTATTTTGTCACATTCTACATTCCATCTTGGGAGCTCCTGAATTTCTAAATGATTTCTAAAATTACTGTTCTAAGATTCATTCTTTGTGTTGCAAAGTTCTATAGGTTTTGATAAATGCATAGGGTCATGTACTAGTATTGCAGTATCATACCAAAGAGTTTCACCACTCTAAAATATCGCCTGTGCAATTCTCCCCCATAACCCTGGCAACCACTGATCTTTTTACTCTCACTATAGTTTTGCCTTTCCAAATGTCATATAATTGGAATAATAAGTAGAAAGCCTTTTAAGTCAGGCTTCTTTTACTTAGCAATAGATTTTTAAGATCCTTCTGTCTTTTTGTGGTTTGGTTGCTCATTTCTTTTTAATTAATACATAAGTATTCCATCACGTAGACGTACCACAGTTTGCATATCCATTTACCTACTGAAGGAAATCCTGTTTTCCTCAGATTTTTAGCAATTATGAATAAAGTTGCTATAATCATTCATGTGCAGTTTTTTGTGTGAACATAACTTTTCAAATCAGTTGGGTAAATACTTAGGAGTGCAATTTCTGTATCATATGTAGAGACTGTGTTTAGCTTTGTAAGAAATTGGCAAACTGCCTCCCAAAGTAGCTGTACCACTTTGCATTTCCACCAGCAATGAATAAAAGTTCTTTCGCTCAGCATTCTCGCCAACTTTGCTATTGTCAGTTTTTACACACTTTACTCTAATAGGTATCTTATTTTTATTTTCTTCATTTACATTTTTAAACTGCATTAAGGATATTTATTTCTTCACAATTCAATTTTCTAAGGTATGTTAGAAATTCAGTACTTTTCTTTTTAATATCTGTACACTCAGTTATATTTTCAGTGTAAGCCAAGTGTTCTTCAGTAGTATCTTTTGATTGTTGCTTCTATTCCAATTGTGATTTATTTTCAAGAAATTAATAATTCTTAAATTGGGTTTTCCATTTGTTATCTTCCCATTATTATGATATTTAACTTTTCTCATTGTTTTTGACACTTCCCCCTACATTACAAAGATTCTGAATTTCTAATTCTGTCTTCTAATTGAGGTTTTTAATTCAACTGTTGAATTTGTTTGTCTAGTTTCCTTATAGCATGCATTTCCCTTTAGGTAATTAGTTGTAAATTTAAAAATCCTTACTTCTTCTTCTCTCTTGGAAAACATAAAGTATAGAAAGGACATACAAATATTTTAATGCCCAAGATGCAATGTGGGTGGCGTCTTCCTCCAGAGGACAATATAGCAAGATCACTGTGCCCTCCTGTCTTTCTGAGTCATTGCATTCTGGGGTTTGCAATCTCTGAAGCCACTTGACTAAGAGGAGTTTCGGAGTTGGGTGGGGAGCAATGTCTTACTACTTCAAAATAATAATTTAGGACTTCCTAGGTGGCGCAGTGGTGAAGAGTCTGCCTGCCAATGCAGGGGACATGGGTTCGAGCCCTGCCCTGGGAAGATTCCACATGCCATGGAGCAACTGGGCCTGTGCGCCACAACTATTGAGCCTGTGCTCTAGAGCCCATGAGCCACAACTACTGAGCCCATGTGCAGCAACTATTGAGGCCCACGTGCCTAGGGCCCGTGCTCCACATCAAGAGAGGCCACTACAAGGAGGAGCCTGCGCACCACAGTGAGGAGTAGCCCCTGCTCGCAGCAACTGGAGAAAGCCCGTGTGTAGCAATGAAGACCCAACGCAGCCAATAAATAAATAAAATAAATTAACAAATAAATTTAAAATAATAATAATAATAATAATTTACTGTAGCAGAGAAGTAGATGTGCTGTTTGGGGCTGATAAAAGTCTGAGTTTCTGATCTGTAAACAAAGACGTCAGTGAGAAATTTTATATTCTTTATACCACAGGCAAGAATTTTCCCCTTCCCTTAGGTGAAAACCATATGCCAGTGTCTCTTTCATATTCTAATTCTTATTTCTGCTTCATATGTTTTTAATTAATGAAAATGTTCCCTGTGGTCTGGCAATAAGCTGACTGTCAGCCTTAGTTTTAGATGTAACTACAAATTATAATCATTTCCTGAGTTCCCATAGGTATTCCATCAGCAACTGGGCAAAAGTGAATTAAAGAAAGCTAACCAAATGTTATAACATGATGGCAAAAAAGTATCTCAGCAGAAATATAGGATTTTCTTTACATATATATCTTATGAAGCAGAGAAACCTTGCAAAATACAAAAGAAAGTTTAAGAATCATAGATTACATCAGCAACACTTTTATTTAATAAACTTGTAGTATATAATTTTAATAAAATAAAATATCTTAGATGCAAATATTAATCCAGTGCTGTCCACACATTGTTATGGTTTGCACAGAGACTAAAACAGAGCTTTCGAGATATATGGGAGAAACTGAAAAGAATTAAGGAATAATACTAAATCATAATATGAAAATTGTAAAGAGGGATTTCAAAAATTAGAGGCCTCTAGAAACCTCCCTTCATTCATAGAGATTATTAGCAAATAAGAAAAGGATCTTCAATCTATGTTTTTATTGCTTTATAGAGGTATAATTTTTATACAATAAAATTGACCCATTTTAACTGCACAGGTTAAAAACTTTCAGTAAATATGTATAGTCATGCAGTTAACCAGCATTTTCAAATTTAATAATATTTTCAGCATCCCCCAAAATTCCCTGATACCCTTTAGCAGTCAGTCAAGTCCTCCAGCACTGACCTGTGAGAACCACTGCGTGGTTTCCAGTTTACCTTTTCCAGAATATTATGTAAATAGAATCATACAGGATGTAGGCTTCTATGACTGGCTTCTTTTACTTAAATGATGTTTCTTAGGTTTATCTATATTGTTAGTGTTTTAATAATTTGTTCTTTATTGCTGAGCAACAGTTCATTGTAAGGCTAGCTCACATTTTGTATATCTATTCAGCAGTTCATGGATGTGTGTTCTTTATGGTTTGGAGTTATTCTGAATGATGCTGCTATAAATATTTGCATAAAGTTGATCAGCAGACACAGATATTCATTTCTCTTGGGTAGCAAAATTGTTGGGTCATATGGTAAACTTATATTTGACTTTTTAAGAAACTACCAACATGTTTTCCAAAGTGACTGCACTGTTTCACATTCCAACTAACAAAAAAGAGGGTTTCAGTTTCTCCACAACTTGTCAACACTTAATAACCTCAGTATTTTTAGTTTTAGCTATCCTAAATGTGAGAAATACATTCAAAGGCAAAGCATGTTTGCATGTCTCTCCAAGCCTGCTTGGTTCCCTGGGGCGTCACATACGCATGTGTAGTTTATCGGTCAGCCAGCTATGCATGGAACATTTATTATCTGTTCTACTGATCACTTGGTGCTCATTACCAAAATCCTCCTGTAAATTCTTAGCTGCTCTGCAGCCTGTTCCACACTAAGCCCACTCTCTCTGTCTGGTAAAGTGATAGATTTTAACTACCTAAGTGTGGGAGGGGTAGAAATGGCTATGCTGTAAGAAGGCTATAAATTCACCATTATTTACCAAGGAAGCATCAGTTATTCCTGAGTAAACATTTTTTCAAGTTGTCACTTGCCTTTGGTCAATTTCCTGTGCCCTGAAATTTCTGTTTTTTATAACTTTATCCAGTTTATTCCTGTTTTCATTGGCTGGGCAGGGGTGGGGAGGTGAGGAGATCCTTTTCTCCCTGCCTTTCTCCTGTCTCACTACCATTATCAGAAATAGCGTGATTAGTCCATTTTTGTGAAGTGGGAAAAAGTTGTACACACACACACACACACATTCACTCACCAAAATGATGCTAAGTGCCATATGATATCTGCCTCAGCCAGGCTGTGTAGGTTTTGAAAAGCAGAGAGGCTGAGACTAGGGAAGTAATGGAATTGGGAGTTTTCAACACATGACCACAGGTCTTATACATACCTGGTCAGGAGAAAGAGTAGAGAAGGGTAAATCATAGCAAGAATAAGTTTTATATTCAGCGTGGGAGAAGAGTCAAGAAGAACATGGAGAAAAAAAAAGATGAATAATTTAGTTATCTGTGGATGTATTACGTGTTATTATAAAGATAATGACAGTCCATTACTCCTTGTCATTAGTTATGATTCTAATATACAAGAAAATGACCAAAAGTAAAATTAAGAATAAAGAGAAATTTCCTTTGTTAAATATTTGAACAGGTCAGAGGGAGAAGTTATAAAATTTCTTTTCCTTCAGCACATTATGAATAGAAAAAAAAAAAAAACGCTTTATGGCAAGGATTGAAATCAAAGATAAACTTGACGAATACCTGATACTATTTCCAGGCACAAATGCCTATAAATTACATTAAGCTATAAGCTGTGCTAAGATTTTGGATAGAAGTACTCAGCAATTAATCATGATTGATACACAGTATAGTATAAAGTACTACTAAGATAATACTTGTTATAATTATTTCCTACGCTCTCTCAACTTATTAGTATACAAAACACATGTATTAGAATTATTTAATTACTCAGGAACAAAAGAAAGTATTATGTAGCTGGAATATGGAGGTTTTAAGAGAAAAAAACTGTATATAGGCATAGCCTTATTATTATCACTGCTTATTATCTGCTGATTACCACTTTTGGGCTCTAGCCTCTGTATTCTGTGCCTTTCATAAAAATAACTTTACTGAGATAAATGAATCTTCACGGATAGCTTAAAAATGGGCAAATCACTATGTATCCTGAGTATTTTTAGAAGGGTAAATGTTGCATGTAGGTCTGACAAAGAAAAGAAAATTATATGTGCAACACAATTGTCCTTGAGAATAGATGCCAAGAAATCTAAGTGAAGCCATTCTAAATGGGGCAGAACGATGACTCGCCCACCCACATTTTTGCAGTTCTTTGTTGATTAAGGCTAGAATTTTATTTTCTCATTTGTTTACAGACTTTTCATTTACTTGTATTACTAATACATCGAATTCCCAGTGCTTTATACATTTTGAAACATTTTCACCTGATATGTTTATCACAACAACTCTGCTATTATCCTCATCATACATGGCTTTCAGAGGAATAAAGTAAGAAAGCTAATAAGTGGGTATGCTAGTCATGATCCTATCCAGTGGCCAAAAGTAGAATTAAGTAAAAGCCAGAATTTTCTCACAGGTATTTTTTTAAGCCAAGCCAAATGTTTTGTTTTGTTTTTTTCCGTCTTGGATGCTGATGCAATCTCTAGAGAAGACGTTGTTTCTTTCACAGTCAGAAAAATGAAGGCGTTCAGAATTGTCAAAGAGAGATATCCCTTTTCTTGAATGTATTGTTAGATGTAGACACACTAGCAAAACAGAACTCTTGCTAAAGTTTAGGAAAACAAGTTCTGGGTAAACATCCAGAATGAAGAGAGGTCATTTAGAAAATCCACAAACTTTTAGCTTGTTTATGCTGTAGTTCATCTGTACCTAACGCGTTTATCAATGTCTAACTTGGTTATCGTTTTCTCCCCCGTGTGTTTATTCTCCTACTGAACTATAAAATTACCAGAGGCAGAGTTTATGTTATAATTTTCACATGGTGCTTACCATGATGCTTTGCACACTACAGTTCACAGTAATTGTTTGTTAAGTGAATTAATTACACAACTCTATTCTTGTTTTTATAGTATACTTACATTTCTTTGGTTTATTGACAAGAGCTATCAGTTTGGATAAGCTAAGGAAAAACCATACAATAGAGGGACAGACAATAATGAACCAAGGTGGATGATATGTGGAGAAAAAAATCAGGGAAAAGAACTAAAGTGAGTTAGGGAGAACTGAGAGTTAGCAAAAGGAAGGATGGAGTTGTTCAGAAAAGGCTGGAAAAGGCACTGATTGGACTTGACCTTGGCTAGATAGCAAAGAAAGGAACTCAGGAGGACAGGAACCTGCTGTAACTCCTGCAGTGGTCAGTCAGGGAAAACATTTTCTTAAAGGAAAATTCAGAAAGGATACGACTTCCTCATTGACCAGGGAGGTGCAAGGTATCACCCAATGAGACCCTGCATAGAAGCAAATGGAATGAAAATAAAAACCATCTCTCCTCAATTGAAAGATATGCAGATCAAATCAGTAGCTGTGACATAAGCCATGTTGAACCAACACTGGGACAGATGGCAAGAACTACAATGAATACATATGTACATGCATACATAATACATACATAAAATTCTCCTATGGATAAATAAATACATAAATACACAAATCTGATTGCAAGAAATAAGAAAAACATCTAGTTAACAACAACTGCCAATCTCACAGAAAATATGTCTCATGTGCTTGAAGAAAGGAAAAGATGGTTCCTTTAAGAGCCAATCGCAGAATTCCTATAGTGATGACCTGGCATTTGTGGGGGAAACACCCATGCAAAATAATAAAGATGAGGCCCCAGAACGTGAGGTTGAAGGTAAGTGAGCTAAGAAGGAGGATGAAGATTCAAGGAGAGAGAATGACCCAGAGTAATGGTGGGAGGCCTGAACACTGGTAAGAGAGAGGATTGGAGAGCATTCCCCAGTGAGAAAAATGATTACAGCTCTTTTAAGCATAGGGACATCTAACCTACAATTTTAAGAAATTTGCTCTGCCATTTGGGGATGTAGGCCATCTCCATCACCACAAATCTTGAATAAAGTCTGCTAAATATAAGCTTGAGTCAAAGATACTTTGAGGAGTGAAATAATTAGAGAAGTCTATACAGTTTAGGGGAGGGGTAGTTTGGGCAGGGGGTATAGAAAAATGTTATACAGGAAAGGAAAGGCAGATTAGAAGATTTTTAGTGGAAGTAGGAAGTTAAAGTCAGAGGGAACTAGAGAGAAGTCTGATCCTTCCCCTCTCTCCTAGCCTTCCCTCTACGAGTCAGTTGAAGGCTACTTTATTTCCTGCTATAAGATTGCGGTAGTTTGAGACACTCGTATTTAGATCATCACGGGCAACATGGACTACCCGCAGGCTATGAGTAAGGAGGTAAGAGATGCCCGGGAATGTACACCCCCTGGGGTTAGTCTTTAACAATGACAGGGGATAAATGTTCCAGCTCCTGTGTCCTGATCAGGACAAATCTAAGGGTGACTTACACTGTCTACAGGCTTTCCCAGTGGGATTGAGCCAGTAACGTCCTCTCTGAGACTTTGCTTGTTACCTTGCCCAGTTTGGCCTTCATCATGTAACCTCTTGTTAAATAAACCATGTTCACCAGATCATTGTCTCAAGGCCTGTTTTGGGGAACTGAACCTAAGATCAGAGGTTAAGGAGGGCTGTACAAGGGAGGGACAGTTGAACACATCTGACCCTGAACTCTTGGTGGCATGGCTTGTGTCATTTACATCCAAGCTACCCCTAGCCTGGAGCACAAGATCAGCACAGGAGGGAGACTTTGTGCAGGGCTGCTGAATACAAGAAAATGAGTACTGAAACCTGGCTGGAATCAGAAGGAGGGAAGGCCTTTGCCCCAGAGCACAACAGAGTAAGATGCAAAGCAGGGGAAATTGGGTATATGGGTAGAATAAGGACTTGTGACAGGTAGATAGTTTGGGGCCTTTCTCACATACACCATGGACTCCCTCATAAATGACTGTCTTTATTCCCTCTGTAGGACAGTGACTGATGTCCCCGGTACCCTGAATGCTCAGGGAGGTTGGACCACTGTCTGGCACACCGGCACACCAAGATTTGTATTCACCCCCAAACCTGTTAATGACAGTTACAGTTGCTATTGTTATTCCAAAATATAATTAAATATGATAGGAATTGATGAAGCAGAGTTGAAGAAAGAGACATGTCTCTATGAATACTTAATTTAATGCTAGACGGCAGAGAAAAGCTTTAAAAATGCATCAAAGTAGGGATAGGGGAAACAACTATTAAAAAAACAAATCCAAGAAAACATTAAAACCTGGAAGGATGCTGCATTATATTGCTACAGAATGTATCCTTAGGTTCTCCCTCTACTTTGAAAACATTAAAGCTGGACATGGTAGGTAAGGCATTATGGATACATTCTGGCATGAAAGGTGAGGTGAAAACCAAATAGTTTATCTATACTCCAAAGGCCTTTGTTCTGGCTTAAAAGATTGACTGGAGAATGTGTACATTTACTTAAAATAGAATGTTAACCATTTTTGAAAAATTAACTGAATTCAACCCATTATTAGATTAAGAAAGCAACTACCAAGTGAGTGGCCGTCATGATGAATATAAATGCTTGTCTTAAATGATTAGGCTATAGAAGCCTCCCAAGCCAAGGAAAAAGTGAGTTGAAGAGGCAATAATTTAAAATGGTTAAACGAACACAGTCTAGAGGCAGACTGGTCTGTATCACTTGCTGGGCCTTTCCTTTACAGACATACTTTGCAGATATTGTGGGTTCAGTTCCAGACCAAATGTTTTGGTTTCCCAGTGCATATAAAAATTATGTTTACACTCTACTGTAGTCTATCAAGTGTGCAATACCACGATGTCTAAAAAAACCCAATGTATATATCTTAATTAAAAAACACTCTATTACTAAAAACTAGTAGTCATCATCTGAGCCTCCAGTGAGTTCTAATCTTTTTGCTGGTGGATGGTTTGAAATATTGCAAGAATAACAGCAGCCCTACCCACCATCAGTCCCTCCCATCAGGAAGCACACAGGAGGCTCCTAGATAGCTTCCTCCACAAGAGGGCAGATGGCAGTATCAAGCAGTATCAGCAGTATTTCATCTTGTGGAAGTGAAAACCACAGCCACAGAAAGATAGAGAAAATGAAAAAGCAGAGGACTTTGTACCAGATGAAGGGACAGGATAAAGCCCCAGAAAAACAACTAAATGAAGAGGAGATAGGCACCCTTCCAGAAAAAGAATTCAGAATAATGATGGTGAAGATGATCCAGGACTTTGAAAAAAGACTGGATACAAAGATCGAAAAGTTTACCAAAGACCTAGAAGAAGTAAAGAGCAAACAAACAGAGATATGCAACACAATAACTGAAATGAAAAATACACTAGAAGGAACCAATAACAGATTAACTGAGGCAGAAGGGTGAATAAGTGACCTGGAAGACAGAATGGTGATAATCACTGATGCAGAAAAGAATAAAGAAAAAGGAATGAAAAGAACTGAAGACAGCCTAAGAGACCTCTGGGACAATGTTAAATGCACCAACATTCACATTATAGGGGTCCCAGAAGGAGATGAGAGAGAGAAAGGACCTGAGAAAATATTGGAAGAGATTATAGTTGAAAACTTCCCTAACATGGGAAAGGAAATAGCTACCCAAGTCCAGGAAGCACAGAAAGTCCCAGGCAGGATAAATCCAAGGAGAAACACGCCAAGACATATAGTAGTCAAACTGACAAAAATTAAAGACAGAGAAATGTTGTTAAAAGCAACAAGGGAAAAACAACAAATACCATACAAGGGAACTCCCATAAGGTTAATAGCTGATTTCTCAGCAGAAACTCTGCAAACCAGAAGGGAGTGGCATGATATATTTCAAGTGATGGAAGGGAAGAACCTACAACCAAGAATACTCTACCCAGCAAGGATCTCATTCAGATTCGAGGGAGAAATCCAAAGCTTTACAGACAAGCAACAGCTAAGAGAATTCAGCACCACCAAACCAGCCCTACAACAAATGGTAAAGGAACTTCTCTAAGTGGGAACCATAAGAGAAGAAAAGGACCTACAAAAACAACAACAAAACAATTAAGAAAATGGTAATAGGAACATACATATCAATAACTACCTTGAATGTAAATGGACTAAATGCACCAACCAAAAGACACAGACTGGCTGAATGGATACAAAAACAAGACCCATATATATGCTGTCTCCAAGAGACCCACTTCAGACCTAGGCACACATACAGACGGAAAGTGAGGGGATGGAAAAAGATATTCCATGCAAATAAAAATCAGAAGAAAGCTGGAGTAGCAATACTCATAGCAGATCAAATAGACTTTAAAATAAAAGATGTTACAAGAGACAAGAAAGGACATTACATAAAGATCAAGGAATCCATCCAAGAAGAGGAGATAACAATTATAAATATATACGCACCCAATATAGGAGCACCTCAATACATAAGGCAAATGCTAACAACTATGAAAGAGGAAATGCAAGGCAGAAATAGAGACACAGGTGTAGAGAACAAACACATGGACAACAAGTGGGGAAAGTGGGGAGGGTTGGGGGGGAATGAATTGGGAGATTGGGACACCAGATTGTACACTCTAAATATATATACTGTTTATTGTCTGTTAACTGTATCTCAATAAAAGTTCTTTAAAAAAAAAAAGAATAACAAAAATGTAACACAGAGACGTGAAGTGAGCAAATGCTGTTAGAAAAATGGCAGTGATAATGTGCTTGATGCCATGTTGCCACGAAACTTCAATTTGTAAAAAACACAGTATCTGTGAAGTGCAATAAAGCAAAAAGCAATAAAATGCGGTATGCCTCTACTGACACTGCTTAGTGCTTCGGACACATTGTTAGATTCAATCCTCCATCACTACCTTATTAGCAAAAGACTATATCACAGATAGTGAAATTAAGGCTCAGCGAGATTAATTGACTTGTCCTAGACCACACAGCTAGTTGGATTTTGTTGCTGTGGCTGTTAGTACTGCTGCTATTAACTTGGTCAGTGATAAATATACAACCCAAAATAGAAGGCATGGTTAAAGTTGAGGAGGTAAGCAACTGAATCATGTTTGGTTTTCCCAGAGTTTACGTGGAATTTTTATCCTGAAACCACTCCACCCTTCTATCCAGCAGGCTTTTGAATAATTTACCTTTATGTGGAAATAGAGAATTATAATGGACAGAACAGCAGGCTTTTGAACAAGAACAGGTGGATTTGTATTGATACTATCACACGACTTTGCAACTTTAGTGGAAGCTGAAGCCGCTGGTTTTGTCACTCACACTCATTTTCCCATCCTTTTTTGCCTGCTAATTAGCTGCTCCGTTTCTTTGGTCAGCCTCTTCCTTTCTCCCCACTATATAGTGTCTTCCTGGACAAGTCCAAGGAATAGGCACGCCCCTACGCCGGACTCATCAGAGCTCTTCCCTGGAAGTTTCCAGATGGGGGGTACTGGCAGCTCTGCTCCCCATCATATGTGAGAGCTTATCTGCAAAAGAGACACCAAAAGGGGCGAGCAGGGGTGAATGGGGACCGAGGGCATGAGACAGCGCCCCCTGGTGGCACAAAGAGTCCTTAGTTCCCATCCCTGATTCCTGGATTTCCTTGTGAACAGCTCTAGGACCTTTCTCAGGTTGGTGAGAGCACCCCACCCTATCCTCCAAACCCCCCCTTTCCTAAGCATGCCTATACTGAGTTCCTGTCTCTTGCAAAGGAAACAATCTTGACTAATATTGTGACCCCTGGAAGATTATTTAAGTTATCATAGCTTTATCTTCACTTTCTCTCAGGGTAAAGTAGGCACCTCACAGGGTTATTGGGGGCTAAATTAGATTATACATGGGAAACACCTCCTGCATAGTAAGTACGCAATAAATAACAGCTCTTTTCATAGTTGTTACTGTTAATGCCGAAAAGAAGGGACCCTGAAAACAAACAAAAAACCCCAAAGATCTCTATTATAATGTAAAACATTGACAAAATCCAATTTCTACTTTGGTTTCATGTGTATCTGCTCAAAATAAATCCATCACAGGAAGTTATATCTCTTCATGAGCAAATACCAGCTTTGGAGCTAAAATCTGAGGACTATACCCTGGAATTGGGAACTCAACTGACAGGTTGCCCACGAGTGAGAAGCCACTGGGGATCCCATTAGCAGACCTCAAGCAGGAGTCATGGAAAATCACCTTGGAGTGATACTTTGGGGACAGACTTCACCTTCTACTGGAGGGCTTTTTGTTTTTTTGTTTTTTTTTTAAATACGAAACACAAAGTTATTTTTATAAAGATAAATAAACTCACATAATTTAAAACTCCAATATTTTTCCAAACATAAATCTTAAGAATTACTATAATCAAGTAACAATATCCAATCAAATCCATTTTAGATAATTAGAAATAAAGCTATCTTCAGAAAAGTAAGTTTCCAAAATAACGTTTAGAAGAGATTTTCTTATTTGGCCTATTATAATTTGGAACCTATTTTCCCATAGCATCTTTTAGAGCTATTTAGAGAAGAACCTTTTATTTGAGGAACAAACATCCATTTTTTTGTTTCAAATGTAGACCAACAGAGGGAAGAAAATCAGATTAAAACAAGTGCTTTTTTTCTTTTTTTTTTTTCAGTTTTTGAGAAAATTTCCACAGAAAGTCAATTATATATTAAACATTTGAAAGTGTCACTTGAACAATACTATAAAAGTGTGCTAAGCACTTTAAGCAATGACACAGAAGGGGAACACTGGTGGTGATTGGAGGGGGTTTTATTTGGCTTTTTAACCAGGGGCATGCTGTGGTGCAATGGGATTAATTTAGTTTTAATTAAGAAGTGGCCTGACACCCAGTTCAACCAAATGTTGGTGATATATCTTTGCTCTACCCGAAGACCCTGGAGACTAACAGTGATGAGCCATCACAGATCTGTTAGATTTTGACAAATGCTTAGTGTTTAATCTCTGAGGAATCTGCAAACATTGAATCCCCTGAGTTTCCCAAGCCAGTTTCCAGTGTTGGAAGAGCCCTGTCTTATCCTGAGATGTAAGTCTCACTGGGGAGCAATACAAGCCCTGTGTGCACTGGGCCCCACACTGTGTTCACCCATTTAATCCTCAAAATTCTATGATGTAGTTACTACATATCATTCCCATTTTTAAGGTAAGGAAACAGAGGCACAGAGAAGTTAAGCAAGTTTTGCAGATTCATAAACTAGTAAGATCCAGAGCTAGGATTCAAACCCAGGCAATCTGGTCTAGTTCATGTTATCAGTTCCTACACAGACCCACCCACTGATACAACCATTACTGCTAACAATAATAATGCTTAATAAGAACAGCATCTCATTTATTTGGTGTTTACCACATGCCAGGCACTTGCTAAGTGCTACATAAGCCTTGTCTTAATTTACTCATAAGAGATGACCTTTATCATTGCTTACATTTTACCAATGAAGAACTGAAATCTGTGGTGAAGCAAAGGGTGATAACTGGGGCCCTGATCAAGTGCTGGGGAAATATTGCTTGAAGAGTTAACATATGAGCTTCATTCTGGAGAGTGAGAAGGAATTAACAAGGCAAAGGTAAGAGCCAGTGAGGATGTTTCAAGCATGGACAAAGGCCCTATGTGGCATATTCATGAAACCCAGAGAAGGTATTGTGACCAGAGAGCAGAGAGGGAGGAATGAGAGGGAGATATAATTTAGTTTGCACCTTGAATTACAGGAAATCATTGGAAATTTTCAAGTCAGAAAATAACATGATAGAGAATGGTAAACAGAGTGGTGGGAGACCAATTTGGGAACTGATGCAGCAGTCCTGGTGAAAGATGCTCACACTCAAAACAGGTCCAGAGTGAGGGCAGGGAAATGCAGGGACGTGAATGGACTCGAGAGCTATTTGGCTGGATATAAACAGTTGGGATGGGGAGGTGTCAAAGAATGATCCAGTTTTCCAATTTACACAATTGGTTGGAGAAAAGCACCATTCATGGAGATGGAGAATACCCCTGTCTCTCCAGATGATGCTCTCACTGCTCATCCTGAGACTTAGGCTCCTGTGAAAAGGCAGGTGTGCATGGAGTTGTGTAGAGTAAGCAGAGTACACTGGGAGACTGCTCCTGGACTTGAGATATTTGTTCATCTACATCTTTTGAGCTGGATTAGATCAGCTGTATGTCCTGCTCCCACTTTGAAAGCAGGAACCATGAGATTAATAAAATCATTCAGGTTTTGCAAGCTGTGGTAGTCTCAGCACTTTGTCCTGGTGACTCCAGAGCCAGGCTAGTGAACAAGGTCTAGTTCTAGAAACATCTACTCCCCACAAGTACCTTGGGTCTTAACTTTTTTTCCATCTTTCCTCTCTCATACTCAGCCCATCACTTGTATGTTGCAACATCCTCCATGCCCTGGCTACTGCCGCTGGCCTCTGGTGCTCTACATGATAATGCCAAGTTCTAAGAATTCAAGGGCAATTATTTTCTGTTTTCCTAAAATTGTTTACATATTTTTCCTCATGCAGCAAAAGTTTAAGAAACATTTTGCGTTTAAATTGAGCTTAATTTTTCCTTCTGGTTGTTCTCCACATGTTTATAAAATATTTTTGTTTTAAAAACCCAGGTTATAAGAAGAAATCCATGAGATTTTCGTGAGATTTGCCTCATTCTCTGGAAAAGCCTAGTTACTTATACAAATATGATCTTTTTAGAGGCATTCAGATCTTTGTGATTTAACCTTAGGGTACAGATGGGGAGAGTAAATGCAATAAACGCCAGAACCACGTGGAAGAGAACGTCTTCTTGGAATTGATCCACAATTTATTCCATAAATACTCATGGATTACCTACTTCGTATCTAGCATCAAAGACGTAAATCTGAGTAAGCCGTGTTTTTGAAAGCCATGAGAGTGGGCACACCCAATTTGCTGTGACCCCTCTGGGCTCTCTCGGTGATAACCCACAGGGAGCTGAGCTTTTGTGTGGGAAGTGGATGACAGTATCAGAAAAAAGACTTAATCAGACAAAGAGAGTTTCAAACAGCCATGCTGGAGTCGCTCTTTTTAAGGTTCCTTCTCAAAAGTTGTTTGAATCAGAGTCCCAAACAGAATGAAATTTTGGCTGGGTTTGGGTTCAGATCAAAAGATGTTTTGAATGCTGATTCAATAGATGTAAAAATAGATTTGTTCCAGCTCAAACTGGTTCACTATTTTTGTTAAAAAAATTTTAAGTAGCTGAGGGGAGGAAATGAACACCTGGGTTTGTTATGAGGCTTTTATGAGGCTTTCTCAGGGCACACGAGTGGGTTTTGTAAGACCAGTGTGCCAATCCCTCAATGGAATGCAGACATCTAGAAACGAGAGAACACAAACGAAGGGAAGCAAACTGCTTCTCAGGCTTGTTTTACTCCCAACAGGCTTGAGAAGAAAGCAGAGAAAGCCTGCCAAATTAGCTGGCATAGACCTTCAAAACTGGATGAGGAATTTTAAAAGGCAAAAAAGACTTTTAATCAGGAGGCAGTACCCTGAGGGAGATCAAAAGGCTGTTAGATACAATAGTTATGACGGAATTTAGTGCTAAAAGGGCCATTTGGATAATTAAAGCCTCGTATGTGACTTTTATTGCCTCCATCCTGAGATACCTCTGTCCTTATAGATGGAGATGAGAGCAGGAATCCGGTTACAGGGCCTACACTAGCTGAGAGCAATGTGGTTTTAGAGGGAGGACACGTTGGTTACCAATTATAACCCAGCCCACGGGCCATATTTGACCTGAAAATAGGTATTTTTTGCCCTGTACTGTGTTTAAGATTCGCCCAATGTAGTGAGGAAAAAAATCCAGTTCTATGACTTCCCTTGAAAAACCAGACCTGGAAACTCCAGTCCTAAACTCCCTCATAGCAGCTGCTGGCTGGTTTCAAGTAGCATCTGTCCCCTTTAGATAGGACATGAAGGCTCCATTCGCCACAAGCCTAGTGCTTGAATAATCTCTTATATTTTAAGTAATAGCCTCTCTATATATTGTTGTCTGTATAAAAATAGGAAACTAAACACTGACAATTAAACCTAAAGGATCACACAATTTTTCTTACACGCGGTCCATTTCACCTGTTGGCATCATCTGCCTAGTCTCTGCTGCACTTGATTCTATCACTCTTGACACAGAAAATGCTTAGCCATGACCCTGTTGGGATCGTTTTAGAAAATAAAATGATGAACAGCACCCTTTTGGGAAATAAAACCTGATTTTATTTTTTAATACACTTTTGCTGGAAAATAGATTGTTACCTTCCTAATTCCTTTTCAGTTTATTAACGTGAGATGACAGTGTACTGGGAAAGAGAGAAACAGCTGTTAGAGACAGGCAGCCTCAGTTTAAATTCCAGCTTTGTCAATAATCGTGGGGAGACTTGAGAAAAGTCATATTCTGGCCATAGTTTCCTCAGCCCTAAAAATAGGTATAATAAAATTTCTCACACAGATTGATTCCAAGCATTAAATAAGAATATCACACAGAGCTCCTAACTGCTCAACAAATGACAACTTATCAACTATGATCGCATGATTTTATATTCGAGCTCCAGATTTTACCAAGATTGTGTGACAATAAAATTAGGTAATCTGAAATATGTCAGGTGCAAGTGGGCTACACTATGTAGCCCCCTCAAGAATGTAAGAGAAACATGATCACTCGTTCAGAGGTTTAAGAAAATAAAAATAATGGATTAGAGCAAGGGTCAGCAAACTTTTTCTGTAAAGCACGACATGGTAAATATTTTAGGCTTTGCAGACCACAAGGTCAGTGTCACAGCTTTTAGGCTTACAGCAAGGAAGCAGCCACAGACATTACATAAATGGATGAGCGTGGTTGTATTCCAATAAAACTGTATTTATGGACACTGAAGTTCAAATTTCACATAATGTTCACCTGGAATGAAATACTATTCTTTTGATTTTTTTCAACCATCTAAAAAAGTAAAAACTATGCTTAGTTCTTGGGAAGTACAAAGTCAGATCGCTGGCTGAAGTTAGCCTATGGGCCATAGTTTCCCAACTCCTGCATTAAAACAGTAATATGAAAAATCATAATAAAAAGCAGTCTATTTCACAGAAATAGACAACTTAAGGCTTTGCATCTAAGTAATCAGAAACAAATAGAGAGTTTACAGAAGCAAATTTTGGCAGAGCAAATCCTCTCAGTGTCTGCCTGACCCCAAGCCCACCTGGAAGGACTGGCCCCATCTGGAAATTGATGCGTTGGGCTAACACGGCCTGGTGCTAATCAAATCGTGGAGTAGTCAAATCGTGCCAAACTCCCCTCACTCACCCCAGAGTCCCTCTAAATATCATTTGGCTTTATTTTTTTCTACAGAGTTGCTTACAGGAAGGGAATGTACTGGTCAAGCTGACACAAATATCTATTTTGTTTGACAGCTATTTCTTATTGCAAATGGATAAATTGTGATTCTGATCTACTCATCAGTCTTTTATAAGTCCTTTTATTTTTTTCTGTAAGCCCGAATCAGCAGTTCCAAATCCAATTAACTTGGGGATATATATGAGAGTGTTTTTATGAGCCTACATGGCTGAGGGCCAGGTCCTCAACACTGGTTAATTTATGAAGGTAATTTCTCTTTAAAGGCCCTTTCTATGTGGCCAGCCAGCCTACCACAGTAAGTCCGACACTCATGCTGGGCTGCATGTTCTCCATCCAAACCCAAACTCTTTTTAGAAGGTTAGTGTGGGGATTCATTGAGTTACTACAAGTAAAGTAATAATAGCATACAGGAAGTGCTCAATTAGTGTTCACTCGTATGATGGTCACGACTATGACTACTGACAGTTGCGGTCACTTTACCCTGGTATCTTCATTATACCCATGAATACGCCTCACTCCTTTTTTTACATTCCTGATACTAAAAGATTAGAATTCATTTGAATGGGTTGCTGGGATAGGGCGAATTACATTAGACTGTCTTGGATTCTTTAACTAATTTAAAACTACTCTGAAATAGCTCATCTTTTGTACGGTGTCAAAAAGTGCTTTCCACTTACAATCAAGGTCACATTTAGCAGAAAAGGAAAGAGGACTTCAAATGCATTGAGCACTTACTCTCTTCTAGAATCACTAGGCTTTAGAGTTTTTGAGAGTCCTGTAGGTTGGTCTAGCTATTCCCTCTGTTCCTTTTTAGCAACAAGGAAAATGGTTGCTCAAAAAAGTAAAATCATGTTTCTAAGGTCAAAAAGCTGGGAAGTTATATCTCTAGGATTTGAACTGGAATCTCTCTCTCTCTCTCCCTCCCTCCCTCTCTTTTTAAACAGTATAGTTCCATTTATGTATACATTCTTTGTGCTACAATTGTCATATAGATTACATCTAAATAGGCTATGAAGTCTACCATACAATGCTATAATTTTGCTCTAAACTACCACATGTCTTTTCAAAAAGTAAAGGAAAAAAGATAATGTTTGTGTTTGTATTCACACAGCTACCATCTCTTATAAATCTGAGTCTCTTTGGCTTGAAGGCTGTCTGCTACACGACGGCAGGCAACTCCATCAGATCCCCAAACCCTGACTTTCTGCTCTTTTCAGCTTAGACATAAGACTACTTGACTGTGATATAAACTACAGCCTGTAGAAAGAGACAAAAAAAAGAATAAGTTGGCCAACTTTAAAACAATAGTAGGGATAACTAATATTTACTTAGGGCTTATGATGTTCCAAGATTCCACTTAGTGCTTTACAAGTACTTTCTCTTTTAATTGTATTACCATTAATAATAAGCAGGTAATATCATTAGCTCCAATTTGTAGATGAGGGAACTGAGAATTAGAGTGGCAATTTTCTCAATTTAAAAGAGCTAGTAAGAGACTGAGATGAGGTTAAAATGCAGGCCTATCTGACTGGTGAGCCTACATTTTCACTAAGATGCCTCCCATTATTGTGTGTTCTGTGATTGTAATTACAATTATTATATTGCCATGTATGTATTAAAATCAATGAACACAAGATTCATCTTACAATACCCTAAACGGTACTCTAAAATTACCATATATTCAATATATTCACAAACATAAGGTAATATCAAATATAAGGTGCTTCTAACTTTTTCTGATAGAAAGATTCCCCCAAAGGGGTTTACAGTTTTTAGCTTTTTTATATACTTAAATGTTTGGATTATAGATTAAATAGTTAATTGCCTCATTTTTTTCAGTCTATCAACTCACTCATGCATCATATGCATACATAAGTTACCATAGCAAATCATGAATTAATTTATAAATATATTTTTTTTACTCTTGCACTTCAAGGAATGATTTTATTCAGAATTTTCACATGCATCTTTAACACCAGGGCTGTATCCACATTAGAACTACTTTTTGAGTCATCTAACGTGGTTTTCCAGAACACATTATCTTCATTTGCATATAAGTAATTTGAGATATGGCCCATTTTAAGTTTTAATTTGAGTATGATAATTCCACTGTAAAAAAATTTTCCAAGCCACGGGACTCATTTTTAAAACTTAGAATTTCGTTTTTAATTTGTCCTGTGATCTCTTTGACTTAACAATTAACTATATTGTATTTATGTTCCAAAAAAATCTTTACAATATCCATCACTGGCAACAATATGAAGGCAATTATTAAATCTATCAACATTATTTACCTTTTTCCTTTTTAGTTTGAAACAATAGTACACTTAGATGTATTAGTCCTCACACCATTGATTGGAGGCTTAAGTGAGATAGCATATGAAGATGTCCAGAGTGAGGGCCCTGCACATAGTAGGAACTCAGTTGTTGTTAGTTCCATAAACCAATGCAGTTCATGCTACTGACAAAGGCAACATTCTGACTTCTGTCTTTTGTGGCTATGGGACTTCTGACCTTGATGGGATCAGCTGAGGGATTATCTCCTTTACAACCAAAAGACTGAGAGGCTGTGCACCCAGCCGGCTTGGAAGGCTGGCACCTGCTGTTCCTTCTGCCTGCAATCTGGTCACTACAACTTCTCTTCCCCAGAAAGGTCTTAAACTGCTCCTCTTGGTTTATTTCCCCATGGTTCTCAGTAATAATAATTACAATGACACTAGTCACCATTTTTCTGGTTTGGGTAGAGAGATACAGTCTACAGGCTACTTTACATGTGTTACAGTATCTGTAGCTAACAAGGAGGCTGCAGCCAAGGAATTATTATCTCTCATTTTCTGGATGAGAAAATTGAGGTGTGCAGAGGCTAGATAAGTTTCTCAAGTTCCCAAAGCTAGTATCAAACAGCTGTCATATAAATTCCTTTGTGTCCAAAAATGAGTCATGTTGGGCAAAACCTATGATGACAGCAGTTATATTCAATAATACTGTGCAATATACACACCTCTTTCCTTTTTTCACTGTCAAAATTAGGTGGAATGAAAATTAAAAGTTATATTAAAAAATACGTGCAATGGATTAAGACAATGCTATATAGTTCTCTACATAGAAACAAGATATGCCCAAAGAGCATGGTCTCTGAATCACAGGCAAGGGAATTTCTCCAGACAAACCCAATCAGTCCTTGCTGTCTGGGTCCCTGGCTTTCGAGCCTTATTTGCCTGTCAAAACACCCTTTCTCTTCATTCATCCACTTTCACTGTTAGGCAAACTTCTGTGCAGTTTTAAAGAACCCAACTCAAAAGTCAAGTCCTCTATCAAACCTTTCTCAATACCCCTAGATATAGGTAGACGTCCCTTTTCTGTGCTACCATAATCTGTGTGATCCCTGGGAACTGGGACAAAAACTTGTTTATAATTTGCCCTGTGCCTGACAATGGTGGAGTTTCAATGTAGTAGATATTTTCCCCAGTGTCAGCCATATGGTCTGGGGAAAATTATCCACCCTAAGCTCCAGAGATGACCAGATTGTCTTTCAAAAAAAAATAATCAGTGTATCCAATATCCAGGCAACATGGTTTATCCTTGAAGGATCAGCAGGTTCAATTCAGGTCAACAAAATATAAGATATTTGCTAGAGGTTTCTCGAAGGGATAGAAACTTCCTTGCTCTTCTGGGAGAACCAAAGGAAAAGATGAGTTCTTTTCCTCTGGAGTCTCAATCCTCTTAGGTTACCTTCAGTCACTTCAAATTCCACACCTGCCAATCAGAGGCTATCGCTCTCTAACCTTACCTCTCCCCCTGCCTTTCCTGTGTTTTGAACAGCACCCAGATCACCCAGGCATTCTGGAACCTGCTAGTCATCATGGGCTCCTCCCTCTTCCTGACCCCATAACTACTCAAACAGTGTCCTGCCATTTTTTTCCTCCTAAATATTTCTATAATTTCTCACTTTATTCTTTGAATCTACACTTCATCTTCCCTACTTTGGGCCTTCATCACGTCTTTCCAGGACTATTTCAAAGCTTCAAAACTGATTTCCTTTCTTCCAGCCTAACTCCACTCAGTCAGACCTTAACAGTGCCTCCGGTTCAAATCTGACTACGATTCACAGCAGTTCAGAATATTCCTATGGGTCTCCATCAGATCCAGGACAAATCTAAGCTTCCTTAAAATGGCATGCAATTCTCTTCCTGATCTGGCCTCTCCTTAATTCCTCAGTCTCATCACTCTCTACCCCCTCCACTTCCTAATAACCTACACTCAAGCAATATTGAATCAGTATTATATTCTTTCTTGCCTCAATGTCTGCCCATGCTGAGTCTTCCATTTTTAATGCTTTCTTTCCCCATGTCTATCTGGCTGACATATTCTCTTTCTTCCAAAAGTCAAAATCAAGTATTGGCTTCTCTGTGAATCCTTCTTTGATGCTGCCCACAGGTGTGGGATCTCCTCGTGCTTACGCATCTTTTTTACACCTTGAATATTCCCAAGTTTCTGCTCACTAAGGTCACCTTTCCTTTATAGACAACATCGCAACCCTCAGCCATCTAACATCCTAAAATTCCCTGCAGTATGAATCATCATTTGCATTTCAACAATTGGGTCTGCATCCATTTTGGACAAGTCTTCCACTACCTCTCATCCTCACCACTGTCATAAGTTGACTTCCTAATTATCCCTCCTTCTTTCACAAAGATGTTGAAAGATAGATAGTTCCATCTTAACTCCTGCTTTCATTCTCAGAGACATCAGGGTCTGTGTGGATGACCCAGGTAATCCTTTATCCTCTTAATTCCTTTATCTCCTTATCACAAAGAACTTTCCATCACTTCACTTTAGCCTCACAATTTCAAGGGCTCATCCTGGACCTGTCATCAATATAAACTAAGCCACCCCTGAAATCACAAATGCGTAATCTAACCTTTTAACCACAACCTTGTAGTTTTATGGTTCAGTTGTTTAGATTGCACAATTTACAGTCTTCACCACAACCTTAACATTAGGCTCCAAAGTGCATGTAGCTCAGGAGCTGCATAAAAAAATTTATTAGACCGCGGAAAGAAAATATTAGAACCTCAATTATGTTTAATCCATCTTTTTGCATATACTTTATCATGTATATACATGATGTACTAGTAGAATAACTAATTAGAATAGTTGTATACACATAAATAAGAGCATGAACTCTGCAGCAAAACTCCATGAATTCAAATTCTGCACCATATACTTAATGTGTGGCTTTGAAAAAGTTACCCAACTACTCTACACCTAGTTTTCTCATTAGTAAAATTGTATAGTAATAATTTCTACTTTATGGAGTTATTATGAAGGTTGTGAAGCTCGAGCAAGTTAATATTTGTAAGGCACCTAGCTCAGTACTGGAACATGGTAAGTACCTGTAAATGTGAGGCAAACACCCATGCATGTATGAAGGCTATGTGCCCAAGTGTTTTAATTTCTAAAGAGGAAAGATTTACAAAGTATGAAGGCAATTCCTCTTATCCTTTCTTAACATCATTGCCTTCAACCATACATTTTTTTCTGTCTTCATTTTCCCCCATACCTAGTTTAGATTACACTACTCAGAGCTCCCTGCTCACTATCCCCCATCATACTTGTCCTTACAAATCTAAAAATCTGAATGAACATTAAAACCTGCCACTGCTGGGTTTGTACCCAGGAAGCCAGTGTTACCAGAGGAAAATCCCATACCTGGGCAGGTGGCATCTCTCCATACTGATGATTACTAGGTGGACATTGTGCCCTAAGCGTCCTACTCAGTACTTGGTGATCCGCCTCTTGCTCTCAAGTGACGTCTGATTTTACATCTCTTTATCTTCAAGGCTCCCAGCTTTCCTTTCCCTGTTGCATTTTCAGTTTACAAAATTTACTTCTTTTACTGAAAACACTTGAACTCTTTAAAAGAAAATTTCTTCACTGTAAAATGAGCAGGTCTAGAGATCCATCCTATCCGTCCATAGTTTCTCCTTCTTCACAGTTTCTAGTGAGGAAGAGCTCTTCTTCCTCTTACACTTGAGTTCTGGAACCCCTGCCCTGTTATCTGAGTATATCCCTTGCTTATTTAGCGCTCCCTCTTTTTCCTCATACCACCAATCTCCCTACTGGACCATGCTCTAGAGAATCCAAATAGGCTTTAGTATTTACCATCTTAGAAACAAAAAAAAGAAAGAAAGAAAGAAGAAGGGAAGAAAGAAAGGAAGAAAGAAAGAGAAAAAGAGAAAGAAAGAAAGAAAGAAAGAAAGAAAGAAAGAAAGAAAGAAAGAAAGGGAAAGAAAAAGAAAGAAAGAAAAGAAAACAGAAACAATCTTGCAGTTCCACAACACCCTTCAGCTATTGCCCCATTTCTCTAATCCCCTTTCTAGTCAAAATTCTTAGAACCTCATCTTTCTATCTCCTTCCATTCAATTTTGCAAGAGCTCTATTCTGAGTTTTGCTCAAGGCTATATTAAAATTGCTATTTTAAAGGTCAACAGGACTCTCCAAATTAAAAGCACATTTTCCTGTCCCCATCATCCTTCACTTCCCAGCAAGATTCCACACCAATGACAACTCCCTATGGCTTCAAAACTTTCTATCCTGATTTCCGGGGCATGCTACCTATTTTCCTCAGATCTCTATGACTGATTCAATTGTCTTTTTTACTGCATCCTTTAAATATGCCTAACCTTCAAATGTTGGAGAAACTCAAATTTCTTCAGGTATCAGTTCCAGCATACCTTTTCATCTTTTTTCAGTCTCTCTCTCAACCCACCCCCTAGGAGATTGCGCTCATTTTCTCTGCCGCTTTAAAGACTAGAAGTATATTAAGAAGTTCTGACTTAAATACCCTAAATAAAGTTCTTGACTTCTACATTTATTCTCTTCTTGGAGCTTTACTCTTACATATTCACTTGTCCATTTGATGTCCCTTCTTTCATTTATTATAATCATCATATATTTAACATGTTAAAAACTAGACTTAATTTTGTCTCACCTAGAGTAAATCACCATCACTTTTCCTCTGACCACAGCTGTAATATTGCTTTCTCTGCTTCCTCTGTTGCCCCATTTTAACCCAATCTGTTTTTCAAACAGCACTGAGAGTAATCTTTTAAAAACATAAATTGCTTAAAAACCACTCAATTCCTTTTATTCCATTTGTGCTCCCTACCTCGGCCTGCAAGGCCTCTACACATTCTGGCCTCTGCCTACCTTTCCAATGTCAGTTTGTGCCCTTCTACCCCTTGGGCACTAAGATGAAGCTGTACTGATCCCCAAACACACTGAGTTTGTCTAATCTGAGGGCCCCAGTGTACACTGTTATACCCTTAGCTTGATATGCTCCTTCCAACACTTGCGGGGTGGCCCCTTCCTCTCAATCTTCAAGGCTCCAGAATAAACATCACTATTTTGGGGATGATTCCACCTATATCTCTAAATAAGTGTCATTCCCACCTCATTATTCTCTATTTTAATTTCCTGCTCATTTTCTTCTTAGCTTTTTCTTCTTTGCAATTACTTATTTGTTTATTCTTTATTTTTCATCTTCTAGGCCGATACACATCACTGTGCCATATGTTGAGTGCCGAGTCTGTAGGGTTCTCACACATTAGAGATAAATCTTAGCTGCAGTACTTACTACCCGTGGAAATTCAGCAAGATTTCTAACATCTCCATGCCTTAGTTTCCACACCTAGAAAATTAGAATAATCATATGTAAACTTATTGGAGGAGAATGAAAATTAAGTAAGATAATATACCTTTAGCATTTAGAACAATATTTAGTACAGAGTAATTACCACTATTACTCCAAGTACTATTCCTACTACTGATGATAATAATATTAGTAATTGGTAGCATTCAATAAAGTTGTTGAATGAGTGAATAAAGATTCAGATTCATATTATTGTGCAACTATAATGTGCCAGGCATCATGCTATTTGTCATAACATATGCTTTATTTTAAAATTTTTATTCTCACGGCTTAATGAAATAAACTGTGTTAGTTCATGAGAAGCTATTCAGAGTATGTGAATAACTTTCCCAAAGACACTTAGCCCCTATGTGATAAAACCAGAATTTGAAACCAGTTTTCTTCCAAGTCTTGTGCTATTTCCAACAATTCACTGTCCGTGGACCAGAATCAGCTTGTCCATTAAAACCATGTGGAGTGAGTAATTTTATCAAGGAGAAATTTCAACTTCTAAGTCTTATCATTTAAAAAATACATTTCATAAGGCCATAGCTGCTATCGCTAGTGATTTCTCATGGATTTGGGCAAAGTCAATTGAAAACCTTTGGAAAGGACTCACCACTTTGGATGTCATTAAGAACATTTGTAATTCATGGGCAGAGGTCCAAATCTCAAAATTAACAGGAGTTTGGAAGAATATGATTCCAACCCTCATGGATGACTTTGAGGAAGTAATGGAAGATGTGGTGGAAATAGCAAGACAGCTAGAATTAGAAGTGGAGCCTGAAGATGGGACTGAATTGCTGTGATCTCAGGATAACACTAACGGATGAGGAGCTGCTTCTCATGGGTGAGCAAAGCAAGTGGTTTCTTGAGATGGAATCTCCTCCTGGGGAAGATGCTGTGAAGATTGTTAAAATGACCACAAAGAACCTAGACTATTACATAAACCTACTTGCTAAAGCAGTGGCAGGGCTTGAGAGGATTAACTTCAATTTTGAAAGAAGTCCAATTGTGGGTAAAATATTCTCACACAGCATCGCACGCTACAGAAAAATCACTGGTGAAAGGAGGAGTCAGTCAATGTGGCAAACTTCCTTGTTGTCTTATTTTAAGAAATTGCCACAGCCACCCCAGCCTTCAGCCACCACTGCTTTGATCAGTCAGCAACCATCAACATTGAGGCAAGACCCTCTGCCAGCAAAAAGAAGGCTCACTGAAGGCTCAGATAGTGGGTAGTATTTTTTAGCAATAAAGTATTTTAAAATTAAGATGTGTACATTTTTTAGACATAATACTATTGCAAAGACTATTAAATTACAGTGTAGTGTAAAAATAACTTTTATATGCATTGACAAATTTAAAGATTTGTGTGACACTTGATTGTGTTATTCACTTTACTGCAGTGGTCTGGACCCAAACTTGCAATATCTCTGAGGTATGTCTGTACTTTGTTCGAGACCCAAGGAACATGGTTTGCATGAGAAATGTTTAGGAGATGTGATCCAGGAGAAGCAGGCAATAAAAAGCCATAGGGAAGTATTTACAGAAAGTTCCGTGTTCAACTAAATGGAAGACCAGATGTTACCATAAACTGATCCATGTTTGAAAAATTCTTCTACAGAGTTCTGGCCAAGAAAAATAGTTGGCATCTTCTTAAAAACACGGATAACTTTTAGTACTGGCAATTAGGGACCTCGATTTCTTTCAGATATCACATAGAGTTATCACTTCTCTCAAGCCAAATTTTAACAGCCAAATAATAGACTCATCACTTCTCTCAAGCCATTTCCAATTTTCAATACAAATTGGAAATGTTCAAAGAACATTGGGATTATAATTCCCAGCGAACCTTTCAGTTTTTGTCCTTCCATGACCTAAATTATGTTCAGAAAAAGAAAAATAAAGTTGTTATTCTTAACCATATGTAAATTCAGAGACCATCTAGGATGGATCAGTGAAAATTTTCCCTGGAAACATAAGGCTTCCATGCAACTAGTTATTAAATCCTTTGGGGGGAAGAGTCAGTCTAGACATGAGAGGAGGAAGAACTCTCTGGCATGGATTCAGAATCAGTCTCCGTGAGAGGAAAAAGAAAGAATGTTCCTCTTACTCCTGTACTGGGTACGGTAGTGAAGCCCGTTGAAATGGCCCAGGGCTGAAGTGGGCAGCATTCCCAGATGCTATTTGTCTAGATAGGCTAGTGTGTACTGCAGTGACAACCTTCAGATCTCACTGGCTTTACAAGAACAAAAGTTCGATTTCTTTTTCATGTTTTATGGCCGAATAGGTAGGCAGTGTTGGCTTAACTCAAGGATTGCAGCTGATTGCATCTTAAAATATATTTCCCTGATCAACTAAGTAGTGTATTTATTCAATATATATTTATTGGGTGACCATAGTGTGTTGGATCTGGAGATACAGTAAGAATATATTAAAGGGTCTGGGTTTGTGGATTTACATTCTAATAGCTTTATGCATTTTTTTTTAATCCCCAGGAGCATCCTCACAGGTAGGCAGGATTATCATCCTCATTTTATCAATGGGGAGATGGAGGTATAGAAGTCTTACACAGCCAGTTGGTGGTAGAACTGGGATTTGATCCTTGGCAGTCTGACTCGAGTGCAGGTTTCACACACCACACTATGCTGCCACTGCTGATGCCTGATGAAGACAGCCACGCTTTTCTCTTCCCAACATATGAAAAAGGGAGTTAAGACAGTAGGATCTGTATAATTGTTTGGTCGGATGGGAGAGCCACATGCAGAGCTAAGTGGCAAATTGTCTTGTGTGGAATAGCACTAAGAGCCTCAAGGCTTCAAGGTTTCCACAACCTCTGTTCGTTACAGGGATGGGAATGCTAGTTCCTAAGGCAGTGAGTTCAAGGGTCTGCTTGAGAAAAATTGGCTCAGATCCCCCAAGGCCATGTTAAGGCATGCAAGGCCTTGGCACCCAGAGGGCATACACTTGGATCCCAGCCCAAAACTGGTGTGAATCTTAGGTTCTTCATCTGTAAAATGAGCATAAGAATGGCATTTCCCACACATAGGTTTATCATAAGATTAGAAGTGTTAATGCATGTAAATGGAATCCTGAGACAGAATATTCCCAATAAATTATTATCCATCGTGTCAAATGGGCCTAATATTCCTTTTTACGTAGGAGTTAGTGGGACCGTAGCAGGTACTAGTTCAGGAAACTTGAAAGAGTGAGGAGGATAATGCATGGAACGGGAGGATGTTGAGAGGGTTATGTTCCCACAGACTGCCCAGGGCCCTGCTCCTTTGCTCAAGTAGCAAGTTCATGTCCTGCATTTTTCTCCAACATCTGCTTTGTCAGTCTTCCAGCATTCATTTCTATTCTAATCACATTTTGTCTAATTAACATCAGACTCTAATCCATAATCACTACAGGGAAAAGCATCCCCCAGGCAACATTTCTTTTAAGCCCTGGTGTTGTGTAATCAAGGAGGGAATTTGCTGAGCCTGGGACAATTCCTACTAGCCCAAGATGTAATCAAGGGGACAAGGAAACTCACATACAAGCAACAGAACCACCACAATTAAGAGAATTTTCTTTCAAGATCTACTGGTGCCCTGAAGGAAAAGTATCAAGTACTACGGCAGAGAGAATTTAGGACATTTTGCTCTCCAGGGGCTCAATTATTTCTAAATATATTTTCAAATAAATGAGACTTTCTTAAACCATTTATCACCATAGCAACTAAGCTGGCAGAGTTGGTGGGAGTTTTAGCTTCTATCAACTGTGAAATATGATTGTTGCTTGCAAAGTCTGCAGAAAAAAAGTGCTATATTGAATAAGTAAAGCAATAGATACATGAAGACGCACAGAAAATGAATGAATAGAGGGATGATGGAAGCATTTGCAGAGATGTACAATCTGACTCTCAGAGTTTAATAACAAAACTCCTTTAGACAAAACCTCATATTTGGTTATCTCATAAGTAAAATAATTCTCTTAAAATACAAATACTTTCCTCTAATCCTACATCGCAGCGTGTGTGATGCCTACAAGGTTTTGGCCTGGAGAGCGAGAGATTTGAGTTCCAGTCCCAGTGCTGATGCTAATGAGCACTGAGGTTGCGCACTTGCAACCTCACAGGGACTATTTCCTTTTCTATGCAGTGAAAGGTTGTGAGATTCTAATACTCACCTTGAATAAGTGAGGTAAGCACTAACTTCTAAAACTTCTTTACAGCTTTTTAAAATGTCTTTGTTGCACAGTTGTGGTTTTTTGTTTTTGTTTTTTTAAGTTCTGGGAAATGAATCAGGTGTTCAGGCTCATGGGCTACCTGCATGTGTGAGACTCGGACTCCCCACTTGTCTTTGCAGAGTTTCAGTCAAGCCAAGGGAAGGCAGGCTGATCACCCCAAGGCATTTCTGAGAACAGGTGGAGGCGGATATCTACATTTACTTCCCAACTTTGCCTTTATGGTGCTTTTACATATTATCTCCTTTCAGCTTTACAACCTTGTGTGTTAGGGATTATAATTCTCACTTTAGAGCTGAGGAAGGAAAATGTCTAATCCACTTCCTCACTGTCCCACCACCAGCAAGTGGTGAAGCTGGGGCTTTAATCCACATCTGCTGGACTCCAGAGACAGGACCTCACCAGGCTACCTCTCCTCTGAAACCATCTGATTCAAAGGCATAATGTAGTGCAAAGAGGCTTGATCAGGGAGTCGAGACCTGAGCTTAAGTTTCAGCACAGTCACCTATAGCTGTCTGACCTCAAGCAAGTCAGCACTGTCCTTGGGCTTTCATCTTTATCTCCCAGTGACTGGGTCATAGGGAGTGACCACTTCTTGAGACAATGGGCATCCTCAGATGAAGAAGGATCAGAAAGGCATCCCGAGGAGGAGTAGGAGGGTGAGAGTTTCCAACTCACCGTGGCCATGAGTATTTACTGAAGGAAGGCACTGAGGTGACCACATGTAGAAAAGGAGGTTCAGCTTTTTGAAAGCAAGGATGAGCTTGCGTAGCACAGGTTTTGAAAGCAGTTCATTCAGCATTCACAACTGGAGACAAAAACCAGACACTGAAATAAACTAGAAAAGAGCTTTCTGGTAGCTGAGGCAAGGGTTAGGTTGAAAGCAGCAGGCTGCATTCAGCGGTCTCTGTATTTCTCTGCAGGTGAGTTACTTTTAACTAAACCTAGTGTCCATACATGAGAAGAGTAGAATCTACTGCAAAAGTAGATTGCTCAAATTTATTAATACTATATTTTGGAGTTTTTTCTTTACAAATTATCTCTTAATGCATCGATAGTATTGATAGAATGTGTCCATTGGAATCACATCACTTCCTTCTATTTCTGTATAGTCTAAAGGATTAGTCAGCTGCAGTAAAGAAAAGAAAATATACCCAACCTTCACCTTACCTATGGCCCCTTTTCATCCAGGCTTTGTAATTCTATCAACACAAGCCCAGCTCCAGCTCTCCCTAACTCATGACTTAGAAGAGAAGCCATTAGATACATTTCATGAATATTATCCCTCTGAATACAAGTGGAAGAGGGAATTTCTGCTTTGAGAGGAATAATGTAGTACAAAGGTCAAGGACCTGGAGTCAGCCAGGGGTAAGTTCAGTTCTGATTCCTTCATTTACTAATTGTGTGACCCAATCACTCTAGACATCTTTTCCTCCTCTGAAGATGGGAGGAGTTAAAAATGAGAATGCTGGGGAAAGTTAGGGAATAAGATGCAAAACAAGATGAAGTTTCAAGGCCAGAATATGATGGTGTTTGGAGCTTGGGTATCCAGAACCTGTCTCCACATGTGGAAGGACTGGCGGGAGCCGATTGCCCAATTACCAGTCAGCTGCAGAAGTGTTGGCAAGCCTGGTACTGTGACTGTCCACATTATGACCAGATCACCAAGAGAAAGGAGAAGAAGAGGAGGCAAGAAATCTTCAAAGTGAGAAGCAACAACAAATGCTTCCAAACATAGAATGATAAAAGGACTGTAGGAATTAGCTCAGGTGTGAATTGCTTTATTAATAATACTATTTACTGGTGCATTCCGTGGGGCTGCAGAGGTGGAAGAAATCACGCAAAGCCCTCCAATTCTTCTGTTTGTTCTTCCTTTTGCTTTAATAACGCGTAACGTCTCAACTATGACACTCACACCGCTCTGCACACGGCACCCTTGTGCCTGAACCCAGGAAGAAAAAGGGAGGCTTTGTGAGTGGCATTCTTCTGAAAGTGGCAGAATTGGAAGGTGCAAGAGCATCCTTCCTCCCATGGGAGGTGGCACTCTTCCTCCTGCCCCTGCTTCCTTTGTCTGTGCTGGAGGAGAGGGCATCACTTAGTTTCCTTCCACGTCCTTATCACTTTGTCCTAGGCAGCTATATTCCCAGGCCTAGGGAATGTGGGCAAGGATGTCCGAAGTCCTCCACATAGACCCCACAGTAGCAAACCAGACGGGTAAGCCCCAAAGGGGCTTCAGCGGCATCTGTGCACAGTCATGGATCGCTCTCTTCCCTAGGGCCGGGCTTTACACTTGCACAGCGAGTAACCATGCACTTAGGCCAAGTCCAAATACAAGTTTGTTTTTTATTTTTTAATTTTGTTTATTTTGTATTCTTTTAACTTTTATTTTTGAAATAATTCCAAACTTACAAAAAAATACAAAAATAATTCAACATACTCTCATATACACTTCATCCAGATTTAGTTTCAAGAAACATGAATACATAAAGAAGTCTCAGATATGTCACCCCAGTTCACCACTTGTTAACAATTTGCCACATATGCTACACTATTCCCTATCTCTTATGTAATCTTATATATATATGTATGTGTATATATATATATATACACATACATACATATATAAAAATTTTTCCCTGAACCTTTGGAAAGTAAGTGGCAAACATCATGTCCCTTTATTTCTAACCTGTACAGTATATATTTCTAACAACAGAACATTCTCTTATATAATTACAGTATAGTTTTCAATATCAAGAAATTTAGCATAGACACAATACTATTGTCTAATGCATAGTCCATATTCAAATTTTGCCAGTTTCCCTAATCACATCCTCTATAGCATTTTTTTCCAAGAATCGTATGTTGCTACTAACAACATTGTAAGGCAGCTATACTCCAATTAAAAAAAAAATCATATGTTGCTTTTAGCTGCCATACCTCTTTAGTCTCTTTTAACCTGGAAGTATTCCTTGAACTTTCTTTGTCTTTCATGAATAACATTGACATTTTCAGAGAGTACAGTATATTGTGCATTTTTAAAAATATGTCTCAGTTTCAGTTTATTGTGTTTCCTCATGATTAAATTCAGGTTATGCCTTTTTTGGCAAGAATATCACAGAAGTGATATCATGTCTTTCTCAGTGCATCATGACAGGAAGCACAGGATCTCAGTTTGTCTCATTATTGGGATGCTAACTTTGATCATTACATAATTTCTCCTGATCCTTATAAATACTATGCGAGAGCCTGGATCAGTGACACTCAATCCTTGTTCTCACATTAGAATCATCTTGGGAACCATCAACAACAAGAAGCTAGAATGTCCAGCCTTAACCCTGGACCTGTGATTCTCAAACTTATTTGTGCATTGGAATCACCTGGAAACATTTTTAAGATGCTGTAGTGCCTGATTCTTCCATTTAGAGATTCTGACATATTTAGTTTGGGATTTTCCTGGGCATTAGGATTTTTAAAAACCCTCCATGTCAAGCCAAGTTTGAGAATCACTGCTCTAGACCAATGAAGTCAGACTTTCTGATGGTGGGCACTGGAATATTTTCAAAGCTCTCCAGGGTATCTTGATATGCAGCCAGGGTTGAGAACCACAAGTGTACACCTAGGAGATAGTGTCCACCTTTAATCAAAGAGGAAGCCTGGACCTGTTACTAGTTTTCTCAAGATCATATAGCTGATAAGTGGTAGGGTCATATATACCAATCCAGGCCTTCTTTCCTGCTAACCATAGTTCTCTGAATGAGGCAGAAGTCAGCTAATTGACACCTATTTCACCTGCAAGGAGACCAGAGGAGATATTTTTCTGTTCCTAGCCCAGGAAATCTGAGAAAATCAGACAGTTATGTTCACATTGTTCTGTTCTGCTAACTTCCGGTTGTTCTGTTAATGACCACATCCTTTTTACTCAGAGTGTGGGCCACGAGCAGCAATACCAACACCAGAACCTCAGGCACCACCTCAGATAAATTATCCAGTTTAGTGCAGATAATCCTTACACAGAATCCCAGAAAGATGGCCCATACATGCTGCTATTTGGTTACCGAAAGCTTAATTGTGAGATATCTAATTTATTATAGGGCCACTCTAAGACAAGAGTCCCTGGGGATTTTCCTTTAGGAGGATAATTTGATCACCCTTATTGTGCACTTCTCTCTAAGTCATGTGCATTCAAGTGACCAAGAAAATATAATAGAGATCCCTGGATCCTGGGAAGGGTACTCTTCATAATTCATAATTTCAGAATTATGGAAATTCTGGAGAGTCGGTAAATGGGGTTAAGGGATTGGCAAGCCCTTACATATTACAATGTACAAAAGGAAAATACACCTGGGAAATAAGAGGTCGTAAATACTTAGAAGAATTCTAAGCTAGAAGGAATATGGGTGGGAGGAAAGAATGGTCTAAAAGAGAGAAAGAAATTGACCTTGATTCAAGAAGTGTACCAGGATTGAGACTATGATTCTCACTCCAAAGTTATACATGGATGCTTTTCTGAGGATAGAGGAGAGGTGTGGGAAAAGGGGGCTGAATCAGCTACTTTTAGTTTGAACATAACACAGGGAAGATTCTTTAGCATGGCTATGCTATTTCTTTTTCTGCTCTTATATTGATACGTAAGAATAAACAAATAAAAACCACCACATGAAAACATTTAGCTGTTCAACAGAAGGGGAACAGAGGTAAGGAATTGGGATAAAAATGAACTTTGTAATTAATATTTTCAGTGAGATTCCAGATGACACTGTAGGAAAAAGATGTTAGAAAAGAAATATTCAATATCAGGAAAGCATTGTTTCATATAATAAACCCAATTCCAACATTAAAAAAAAAAACACTATGGAGGCAGTCACTGGCAAGTTGGATAATGAGGGAAACTGAGAAGCTGATAAAAACTGAGCACAAAACATTGTCTCAAAACTCAGAGGAAAAATAAAGGTAAGACTATAATAATAAGCAAAATGGCAAGAGACTAGGAAAAATGATCCAGGAGATCTAACACATGGTATACATAGTACTGGAGGATGAAATTGAGAAAAAAGAGAAGCAAATTCAAAGAAATAATTGAATAAAAGTGTCCTAAGTTGAAGAAAAATTTGAATCTTTACCAGGAAATAGATTGTCAAATATCAGATGACATTAATAATAAAAAGAAAAGAAAGCTTTACAACAGAAAAGAAGTCATTTATAGAGGAAAAAAAAATCTCAGGATAAAACCAAATTTCTTCTTTACAGCATTGAGTACTAAATGAAAGTGGAACACTTCAATGAGATTCTCAAGGAAAAGTTTACATAGCTTTTGAGGGGAAAGAATTCTATACTCACCACCATTATTTATGAGTAAAATCATTAAGTGATTTTTGTCATTACGTAATACATCCCAGAAAAATTTTATGGGTAGTTGTAGGGAAATCTGAAAGACAAGGGACGAGTCGATGATTTTTTGTACCTACCACACGCATAAGTACATGCACACATCCCTGTCCTGTGGCTGGCTCATTAAATATCCAGTGCATTTATGGCAATGCCTCCCCACAAAAAAAATCATCATATATCAGATCTGATGGAATAGATAACGATTCAGAGTGAGAGCCCTAGCACTTTAGTTCTATTTTCCTGAGATGTTAACCTATTCATCAGTTTATATAAAGAAAGAAAAGAAATAAATGAGAAAATAGAAAAAAAGTAAGGAAGCAAAAAAATATGTTATGAAGTTTGTGCATAAATAATAAAAGTGTGGTTTGTGTGAGAAGGGTGCACGTATAAAACATTGTAACCTACAAAAGCGATTGTTTTTCTCTACATTAAACACTTTGTTGCTATGGAAACCTTTTGCATTGAGGTTTTGGATTTGTTTTAAACTTTAAAGATATTTAATTATTTTCAGAAAGATGGCGGCAAAGTAGAAGGACATGGAATGCATCCCTCTCCACAGATGCATCAGGAATACACCAAAAGATGCAATAATTCCCAGAGAACCAGCTGAACACCAGCAAACAACCTTGGACACCAGAAAGGATTGCAAAGATCCTGACATAACTGGGTAGGACAGAGGGGAAAAAAAAAAGGAGAAAGAGGAGGAGAAGAAAGGAAAGGGATGGGTCTCACACACTAGGGCGGGGGGATCTGAAATAGAGGCGAGATTGCTGAATTAGGGGAAACGTCCCTTATCTGAAGGGGAAACCCCTTCTCCAGCAGGGAACTTCCCTGGGTCAGAAGGGAGGCATTTGGGACTGTTCAAAGAGGGTGAAGTGGCTGAGCTGTGGCAGACAGGAAAGAGCAAGAAACACATGGAGGGTCCACACCACGGCTCAGCATGTCCAGACTGAGATGTCGATTCACAGCTGAACAGGGGGTCTGGGAGCTGGAACGTGGGAATCAGAGAATTGGTTCAGGGTGAGAAACATTGTTAGCAGTAGGGAGATGGATTGAGAGGACAGGAGGGAAGAAATCCACAGCAGAGTGTGCCTACCATGGAAAGCTACTTGGCCAGAGTGCTGGCTTGATACTGCTGACTCACAAGCAGGGGGAGGAGCCGCAGGTGTGGCCTCTCTCTCGGCACCTGCGACAGATAAAGGAAGGACCTCTGTGGGCCTGGCTAACACAGTCAGGGATAACAAAGGGCCCTGAGCAGTGCTGGCCTAGAGTGCCTGCAGCCAAGAGCCAAAAGCCTGCAGAGTGGCCCAGCTCTGGAGACATTCTGTTTACATCTGAGCTGCTGGCGTCCCTCTGCAACAGGCACCACAATGGGCAACTGAGCCACCGTGACCCAGGCAGGGCACCCCAGAAGAGTCGTAGCAGGGGGGAGGAGCCATGGTTGGAGTCACTCTCTCAGCCTGAGCCGCCCATGCTGCCGTGACCAGGCAGGGTGCCACTGCTCACTCACTCCCAGGGGAAGGAGCCACTATTGTACCCTCTCTCTCCCCACACAGCAGCACTTACAAATGAAAAATAAAGGAAGCTCTTCTGGTCACAGAAATACAAAAAGCCCAAGGCAGGTAGAAGGACATTTACAGTTGACACCCTAAGGAAACAGAAATATTATTATTAATTCTATTGATCTGGTCCATTCTGGGGTCACTTCTAGTTTTTTTTGTTTGTTTGTTTTTTGTTTGTTTGTTTTTAATTAATTACAATCTTAGTTCTAAGGGATCTACATGTTTTATAACTTTTTTATTCTATTTTTTTAATTCTATTTTTATTTTTAGCCTTTTAATATATTTCTATTTCTAGCTAAGTTTTTTGCAGTGCTGACTGTATCTACCCTACATTCTTTTCATCTCTATCTCTATACATTTGTATTTTTTTCTTTTTCTTTTCATATTTCCAGTCACACTATGCTCTTCTGTTGCCCTGTCTTCTATCCTTTTTCAGTTTATTTTATCTTAATATACTTATAAGCAATATTATCTGTCTGCTCTGTTTCCTTGCTTTATTCTGCAGATGACACACTGCTTTCATGTTTACTATAAGGTTTTGTCTTCATCTTAACTCTAAGTGTAATGAATGATTTCATTCTGAGAATCTTCAGTCTGTCTGGTGGTACTCTTGCTCTTTATTATATTTCATCCTAGCTTTCAAAATCTCCCTGGATTTGTGTTTGTGTGTGGGTGGTAGTTTTTTTTTGTTTGTTTTGTTTTTGTTTTTGTTTTGTTCTGTTTGGGTTTTGAATTTCTGTTGGTTTTCTCTTTGATTGTCTGATAGCATACTGGGGTTCTTCTGTCAGGTCTTTCTAGCGCCTTATGTTCTATTGGATTCAGTATTTGTGTGTCTTATACATGTAAGTGTTTCCTTGACTTAGTATTTGTTTGACTCAACACTCTGCCATTAGTCTGGGGCTTGGACAGTCTTCTTTAAACCCCTTTATTGCCGGACAAACAACCTCAGAAGTTGGACTACTATGAGAAAACAAGGAAACACCGTGCAGGCAAAGGAGCAGGAAAAACAAAAAACAAAACACAAGACCAAAGAAATGAAGAGTAAATAGGAAAATTGCCTGAAAAAGAATTCAGAGTAGTGATAGCAAAGATGATACAAAATCTCAGCAATAAAATAGAGATAATAAAAGAAACAGATAATAAGGACTCAGAAGAACTAAAGAGCAAACAAACAGTAATGGACAACAAAACAACTAAAATTAAAAATACTCTAGATGGTATAAACAGCAGAATAACTGAGGCAGAAGAACAAATAAGTGAGCTGGAAGATAGAATGGGGGAAATAACTGCCACAGAGCAGGAAAGAGAAAAAAGAATAAAAAGGATGGGAGACAGTCTTAGAGCCTTGGTGACAACACTAAGTGCACCAACATTCGAATCATAGGCATCCCAGAAGAAGGGAAAGAGAAAGGGTCGGAGAAAATATTTGAAGAGGTTATAGTGGAAAACTTCCCCAACATGGGAAAGGAAATAATTAACCAAGTCCAAGAAGTGCAGAGAGTCACATACAAAATAAACCCAAGGAGAAATACACCAAGGCACATATTAATCAAACTAACAACAATTAAACACAAAGAAAAAATATTAAAAGCAGCAAGAGAAAAGCAACAAGTAACATGTAAGGGAAAACCCATAAGGATAACAACTGATCTTTCTGCAGAAACACTGCAGACCAGAAGGGAATGGGAGGATATACTGAAAGTCCTGAAAGAGAAAAGCCTACAGCCAAGAATACTCTACCCAGCAAGAATCTCATTCAGATTTGAGGGAGAAATCAAAAGCTTTCCAGACAAGCAAAAGTTAAGAGAATTCAGCACCACCAAACCAGCCTTACAACAAGTGCTAAAGAAACTTCTCTAAGTAGGAAACACAAGAAAAGGAAAACACCTACAAATACAAACCCAAAACAAGTCAGAAAATGGTAATAGAAACACACATGTCAATAATCACCTTAAATGTAAATGGATTAAATGCTCCAACCAAAAGACACAGACTGGCTGAATGGATACAAAAACAAGACTCTTCTATATGCTGCCTATAAGAAACCCACTTCAGACCAAGGGATACATATAGACTGAAAGTGAAGGGATGGAAAAAGATATTCCATGCAAATGGAAGTCAAAAGAAAGCTGGAGTAGCAATACTTATATCAGACAAACTAGACTTGAAAGTAAAGACTATTACAAGAGACAAGGAAGGACACTACATAATGATCAAGGGACCTATCCAAGAAAAACATATAACAATTGTAAATATCTATGCACCCAACATAGGAGCACCTCAATACATAAGGCAAATGCTAACAGCCATAAAAGGGGAAATCGACAGGAACACAATAATAGTGGGAGACTTGAACACCCCACTTACATCAATGGACAGATCATCCAAACAGAAAATAAATAAGGACACACAAGCTCTAAATGACACATTAGACCATCTTGACTTAATTGATATTTATAGGACCTTCCATCCAAAAACTACAGAATACACTTTCTTCTCAAGTGCGCACGGAACATTTTCCAGGATAGATCACATCTTGGGTCACAAATCAAGCCTCAGTAAATTCAAGAAAATTGAAATCATATCAAGCATTTTCTCTGACCACAACATCATGAGACTAGATGTTAATTACAAGAAAGAAGCTGTAAAAAATACAAACATATGGATGCTAAACAATTCACTATTAAACAACCAAGAAATCACTAAAGAAATCAAAGAGGAAATCAAAAAATATCTAGAAACAAATGACAATGAAAACACAAAACACAAAACCTATGGGATGCAGCAAAAGCAGTTCTAAGAGGGAAATTTATAGCAACACAGTCCTACCTCACGAAACAAGAAAAATATCGAATAAACAACCTAACCTTACACCTAAAACAATTAGAGAAAGAACAAAACAACCCCAAAGTGAGCAGAAGGAAAGAAATCATAAAGACGAGATCAGAAATAAATGAAAAAGAAAGGAAGGAAACAATAGCAAAGATCAATGAAACTAAAAGCTGGTTCTTTGAGAAGATAAACAAAATTGATAAATCATTAGCCAGACTCATCAGGGAAAAAAGGGAGAAGATGCAAATCAACAGGATTGGAAATGAAAAAGGAGAAGTAACAACTGACACCACAGAAATACAAAAGATCATGAGAGACTACTACAAGCAATTATATGCCAATAAATTGGATAGCCTGCAAAAAAATGGATAAATTCTTTAAAAAGTACAATCTCCTAAGACTGAACCAGGAAGAAATAGAAAATATGAACAAACCAATCACAAGTACGGAAATTGAAACTCTGATTAAAAGTTTCCCAACAAACAAAAGCCCAGGGCCAGATGGCTTCACAGGCGAATTCTATCAAACATTTAGAGAAGAGCTAACACCTATCCTTCTCAAACTCTTCTGAAACATAGCAGAAGGAGAAACACTCCCAAACTCATTCTACGAGGCCACCATCACCCTGATACCAAAACCAGGCAATGATGTCACAAAAAAAGAAAATGTCAGGCCAATATCGCTGATGAATATAGACGCAAAAATCCTCAACAAAATACTAGCTAACAGAATCCAACAGCACATTAAAAAGATCATACACCATGATCAAGTGGGGTATATCCCTGGAATGCAAGGATTCTCCAATACATGCAAATCAATCAATGTGATACATCAAATTAATAAATTGAAGGATAAAAACCATATGATGATTTCAACAGATGCAAAAAAAGCTTTTGACAAAATTCAACATGCATTTATGATAAAAACTCTCCAGAAAATGGGCATAGAAGGAAATTACCTCAAAGTAATAAAAGCCATATATGAGAAACCAAAAGCCAACGTCGTTCTAAATGGTGAAAAACTGAAAGCATTCCCTCCAAGAACAGGAACACGACAATGGTGCCCATTCTCACCATTATTATTCAACATAGTTTTGGAAGTTTTAGCCACAGCAATCAGAGAAGAAAATGAAATAAAAGGAATCCACATTGGAAAAGAAGTAAAATTGTCACTCTTTGCAGATGATGTGATATTATACACAGTAAACCCTAAAGACTCTACCAGAAATCTGCTAGCACTAATTGATGAATTTAGTAAAGTAGCAGGATACAAAATTAATGCACAGAAATCTCTTGCATTCCTATACACTAACAACAAAAAAGCAGAAAGAGAAATTAAGGAAACCCTCCCATTCACCATTGCAACAAAAAGAATAAAATACCTAGGAATAAACCTGCCTAAGGAGGCAAAAAGACCTGTATGCCGGAAACTATAAGACACTAATGAAAGAAATCAATGATGATACAAACAGATGGAGAGGCATACCATGTTCCTGGATTGGAAGAATCAACATAGTGAAAATGACTGTACTACCCAAAGCAATTTACAGATTCAATGCAATCCCTATCAAATTACCAATGGCATTTTTCACAGAACTAGAACAAGAAATCTTACAATTTGTATGGAAATGCAAAAGACCCCGAATAGCCAAAGCAATCTTGAGAAGGAAAGATGGAGTTGGTGGAATTAGGCTTCCTGACTTCAAACTATGCTACAAGGCCACAGTGTTCAAGACAGTATGGTACTGGCACAAAAATAGAAAGGAAGATCAATGGAACAGAATAGAGAACCCAGAGATAAACCCAAGCACATATGGGCACCTTATCTTTGACAGAGGAGGCAAGAATATACAATGGAGAAAAGACAGCCTCCTCTTCAACAAGTGGTGCTGGGAAAATTGGACAGCAACATGTAAAAGAATGAAATTAGAACACTTCCTAACACCATACACAAAGATAAACTCAAAATGGATAAAAGACCTAAATGTAAGGCCAGACACTATCAAACTATTAGAGGAAAACATAGGCAGAACACTCTGTGACATACATCAAAGCAAGATCCTTTTTGACTCACCTCCTAGAATAATGGAAATAACATCAAGAATAAACAAATGGGAGCTAAGGAAACTTAAAAGCTTTTGCACAGCGAAAGAAACCATAAACAAGACTAGAAGACAACCCTCAAAATGGGAGAAAATACTTGCCAACAAAGCAACGGACAAAGGATTAATCTCCAAAATATACAAGCAGCTCATGAAGCTTAATACCAAAAAAGCAAATTACCCAATCCACAAATGGGCAGAAGACCTAAATAGACATTTCTCCAAAGAAGACATACAGATGGCCAACAAACACATGAAAAGATGCTCAACATCACTAATCATCAGAGAAATGCAAGTCAAAGCCACAATGAGGTATCACCTCACTCCAGTCAGAATGGCCATCATCAACAAATCTAGAAACAACAAATGTTGGAGAGGGTGTGGAGAAAAGGGAAGTCTCCTGCACTGTTGGTGGGAATGTAAGCTGATACAGCCACTATGGAAAACAGTTTGGAGATTCCTTAAAAAACTAAAAATAGAACAACGATATGATCCAGTAATCCCACTCCTGGGCATATACCCAGAGAAAACCATAATCCAAAAAGAAACATACACCGTAATGTTTATTGCAACACTATTTGCTATAACCAGGACATGGAAGCAACCTAAATGCCCATCAACAAATGAATGGATAAAGAAGATGTAGCACATATATACAATGGAATATTACTCAGCCATGAAAAGGAATGAAATGAAGCTATATGTAATGAGGTGGATAGACCTAGAATCTGTCATACAGAGTGAAGTAAGCCAGAAAGAGAAAAACAAATATTGTATGCTAACTCATATATACGGAATCTTAAAAAAAAAAAAAATGGTACTGATGAACCCAGTGACAGGACAAGAATAAGGATGCAGATGCAGAGAATGGACTAGAGGACACACGGTTGGGGTGGCGGGGGGGTGAAGGGGAAGCTGGGACGAAGTGAAAGAGTAGCATAGATATATATATATCACCAACTGTAAAATAGATAACTAGTGGGAAGTTGTCGTAGAACAAAAGGAGATCAACTCGATGATGAGTAATGCCTTGGAGAGCCGGTACAGGGAGGGTGGGGGGAGTCGCTGGAGGGAGGGGATATGGGGATATGTGTATAAACACAGCTGATTCACTTTGGTGTACCGCATAAACTGGTACAAGAGTGTAAAGCAATTGTATTCCAATAAAGAGCTTAAAGAAAAAAAAGAGATATTTACTAATTATCTTACTCCAGAATTTGCATTTATTTTTAATATAATATAAAAACCCGGGTTTTAAATACTGTGTTTTTTGAAATTAGGGCTATTGTTTGACAATTTTGTTATTCACGTTTCTTCGAGACTTGCGCCAACCAAGCTGCATCTTCTGCAAAAGCACTCACTTCCTGAAAGGGTCCTAAGCATGCCTCAAACCTGCTCAAATACTGTAAGATCCCATATTCTGGCCATATTAGTAGCATGCCGTTGTTCTGTCTTGAGTGCAGCAAAAGAATGACTGATTACATGGAGTTTTCTTTGCACTTGGAGGAAAAAGACAATGACAAATAACCTGGATAATTTTAGAAAGATTGAAGTTCTATGAATAAAATAGAAGAGTATAATGGGATAAAAAAGGGGACTCTAGGCAAGAGAAGGAAGCTTTTGGAGAGGGTAGTCAGGCAATTTTGTGAGAAAGCAATATTTGAGTAGAAACTTGAGTGAGAAAAAATATTTCAGGGAGAAATTTTCAGGGAGAACTCCCTGTAAATATAAAAACCTAAAGCAGAAATGAGCCTGAACTGTTTCAGGAAAATTAAGACAATTATGATGGCTGGGAGCACAGGGAGTGACGACGGGGAAGTGGTTCAAGATGAGGTCTGGGAATCAGGCAGGAATGAGATCATTTAGAGCTTGCAGGCCATGCTAAGGGGCATGAATTTTATGCGGAATATAAAGTATTTAGAGAATTTTACACTGGGAAGTAAAATTTTCTTATTTATAGTCACAAAATTACTCTGATACATAATAACGAATTCCAAGGGCAAGAAATATGTGAAAGACCAGGAAAGTGGTTTAGAGTGGACCAAGGAACTGAGGATACAGAGGTAGTATGTTAACATTGGAAATGGTGAAAAGTAGTTAGTTAAGGGATACATTTCAGAATGTTATGGCGTAGGCACCATGCGAGGAACTGATGGATAATTTATATTATTGTCATTGTTATTATTCAAGAGAAGACGTTGAATTTTATGAAATATATCTTCAGAATTAATGGGGATAATACTATGATTTTTCCCTTTTGATTATTAAAAGGTATTTAATTTTAATAAATCCTTGCATTTCTGGAATTGTAGTCACTTGATCTGGCTCTATTAATTCCTTTAGAGCACTACTGCATTTTCTTTGCTAATAATTTACTCATTGATGTTTACAATGATACATATAATTACAATTGTAATTTTTATCTTTGTAGGATTTTTGAAGCAGTGTTCATGTATGTTTAAGAATTTAGAAACTTTTATTTTTTATGTCTGGATTAAAATATTTTATATGGCTTTAAATAATCAGTTCCTCAATGGTTTGAGGAATTCAGAAAGGAATTCTGGTTTCACAAGAATTCCTTTGTGAAACTATTTGAACCTGATGCTTTTTGTTTAGGTGTAGCTCAGTGACAGCTTTTTAAATCTCTTCTGTGCAATTAGTCTGTTTAGAACTGTTTTTATAGCTTGCAGTCAATTTTACTAATTTATATTTTCCTAGAAATGTATCATTTTAGCTAGATTCTCAAATTTATTGCATATACGTAGGCAAAGTTGTTTATCATTATTTTAATTTCCTCTATATTTTTAAATATGATACTTATTATCCTCTTATTTTTTATATTTTTACTTTTCTATTTTATTCTTATTTAAAATTTTTTTCATAACTAGTTCTAAGATTTACGCATTTGTTCTATCTTTTTCTGTTTTTAATGTGTTATTTCTTTTTTATACTTTATTAAATCCAGTATTTAGCTTTCCTTACATTTTTCTATTTTCTTTAACTTCTTTTTCTGGCTAAATTCACATATTTTCATTCTTTCTTAGTTATTGGTACAAGTATTTACTACCTTCGATTTTCCTCTGAACATTGTTTTACCTGTATCCGTAACTTCTCATGTAGTGTGTTTTTACTAACACTTCTTCAAATGTTTTGATTTTTTTAAACAAGTTTCTTCAGCAAAAAGTTCGTTGATAAAATTATTTTTAATTTTCAGGTATATTACTTTAATTTCCAGGTGTTACTTTAATTTCCCAAGGACTCTTGATTTGACTTTTTTATTTCAGTTCTTAATTTCTAGTTTTGTTGAATTGTGATCAGAAAACATTATCTGTACCTTTCTACTTTAGGAACTTGATGTTTTATCTGTGTCTAATACATGGTCAGTTTTTATGACTGTTTCATAGACTTTGTTTTCTGGCTCAGAGATCAACGTATATTGTTTAAGTAATGTAGGTTTTTATATCCTTACATCTGTTTAACCTACTTGAACTGCTGTGGATTGATAGAGGTGAATTAAAGTTTCGATCTAATGATGTGTTTCTGCCCATTGCTGCTTGTTTTTCTTATACATTTTGCCTTATAAAGGTGGATACTTTGTTCTTTGGTACATGGATATTCAGAAATGTTAGATTGTTACTAATGGTTATAACTTTTACTATTATAAAGTGCTTTTATTTTTCTCACTTAATGCCTTCGGTTTGAATTTAACATATGGGATACTAAGATTTGGACCTTTTCTCTTTTTAAAAAAAATCTGCATTTGCCTTTTTGCTTATTCTTTTAATTTTTATCTTTTCACAGTCATCTCATTCACTGTGTCTTATGTACAGTACGTGTCACTTCATGTGTTGCTTCACGTGTCACTTTGTGATTCATTCTGAGTCTTCTTATTTTAATGTGTCCTATTTCACTTTTTTGGCTTTTATTTTCTCTTTTATCTTTCAGTAAATGATGTCTTTCAGTTTTGTTATGTGTGTTTCTTTCTGATTATTTGAGAAGTTTGTACCAACTTTACTTAGATGTTATATTACTACTTAATTTTCTATTTCTATCAATAGTATCTATTAATTGTCTACCAAACAAGCAATGGCAGAATTAGTATATATTTGATTCTATTCCCATTCCTAAAATAAAATGAATAAGTTGGAAATATCTCAGTTAAAAATTTCACCTGAGGAGAAGTTTCAAGGTCTATTTTTCAGTCAAATAAACCTAAAGTTCAGTGTTATCAAAGGAAAGTACAAATCCAAGTCTTAAAATAAGGAACAGAGAAGTGACTTTCCTCAACACACTGCTTTGGAAACACACAAGCTAGATAGAATTTTCAAGTCCAAATTTTCCATCCCTTGTTTCAGTTACATCCTTTCCAAAGTAACCCTGGGCTGAAAATTCAATTGAGCTCGATCCTTTCTGGGTAATAAACCAGCTTTTAATGATTTTTGAATTAATGTCTTTTCTGTAATTAGCAAGAATAAGAAGACTTTGTGATAAAAGAGTGTTAAGAAATAAAGACAAACTAAATGGAAAATTTCCACTTGCATCTTCCTTTCCTCATGTCTCCAGTGAACACATTGTGATTCCTAGTTTAGAAATTTATCTGAATATTGTTGAGAGAAAACAGAACAAAATGGAATACATAACTAATCCTACATATATAATAATATATATAATATCAATACAACATAATAACCAAGACTTACTGAGCACTCTCCATGGATTGTCTTTTTTAACATGCAAGTCAGTCTTACAAGCAAGGTCTGATTAGCATTCTTACACATGAGAAAAATGAAGCTTAGAGAAATTGAGTAGCTTTATTGGTAATATGTTTACAAGCAGAGTTGTCTGAACTTTTCATTTTATAATTCTCTATTTGGCATATTACAATTTGTGTGTATCATTATCGTAATGAAAATTGAAAGAAAATGTCTATTTTGAGACATTTGCAAAAGCATCCATTTTATTACCAAATGTATACTCACTTAATAATTCTTTCCACTTCTTTCCATTTCCTTCTCAAAAGTTCACTCCCCAACAATAAAATAGGTGGTAGGAATCTGACCAGAATATTCTTTGAAAGCTCGGCTTTCCAGTTCTTAATGTCCACTGTTCCAGGACTGACTGTTTTCCTTTTTGATGGAGATTTGAATGAATCATTGGGAATTCTCCAGAGAAGGCTTTTAGTGGTGAACACATGCCAGCTGCGTCTTCAATCACAAAGTTGTTCTTGGGCTGCTTGTATTCCCAGATGAGTAGAAGTCCCTCTGCCCATTCCCTAAGCTCATGATGATGGAGTTTCACAGGAAGCAGACTGAGTATAGCATTTCTCCAAAGATTTCTATTGGTGTTTATTTCTACCTCATTGGACACACTTATGACTATTTCTTTGGCTGTCACGTGTAGTGTGGTTTAAAACAGTCTTTTCTTCCTTATATATAAATGTGCCACATATTTTTTACTTCTTCTATGGAAAATCTGTAGACGTTGTACCCTTAAAAGTATACCTCCCGGCTCAAAGAGGGTGAAGCGGCGGAGCTGTGGCAGACGGGAGGGAGTGAGAAACATACGGAGGGTCCGCAGCGCAGCTCAGCGTTCCCGGACCGAGACATCGATCCGCGGCTGAACGGAGGGTCCAGGAGCGGGAGCGTGGGAACCGGAGAGCTGGTTCGGGGGAGAAACATTGTTGCCGGTAGGGTGACGGACCGAGAGGACAGGAGGGAGGAGGTCCGCGGAGAGGAGTGCCGATCCCTGAGAGCTGCCCGGCCATGATGGCGGCTGGAGGCTGCAGGCTCCCGGGCGGGGGGGAGGAGCCGCGCGCATAGCCTCTCTCTCTCTTTCTGCGCCTCTGCAACAGGCAGCGGAGAGACGCCCTGCGGGGCCACATAAGGCGCTCAGGGATAACAAGCACCCTCAGGCGCTCGGGCGGGGCTAGATTAAAACTCCTTGCAACGCCAGCAGCAGGGAGGCTGCCGAGAGAAAAAAAAAAAAAAAAAAACCAGCATCAAAAAGAAAAAACCCCGAGAGAGGCCCAACTCTAAGACTTTCTGTGTACGCCTGAGCCACCAGCGCCCTCTGCAACAGGCACCTCCAAGCCTGACTGAAGCAACAGTGCGCCACTGCTCACTCCCTCCCAGGATAAGGAGCCACTATTGCACCCTCTCCCTCCCCACACACCGAGGCTTACAGACGAACAATAAAGGAACCTCTGCTGGTCACAGAATAACGCAAAAAAAAAAACCCAAGGCAAGGAAAAGGACACTTACAGCTGAGACGCTAAGGAAACAGAAATAGTAGTATCAATACCTATTGAACTGGTCCATTCGGGGATCAGTTCTGGATTTTTTTTTTTTTTTTTCCTTTCTCTTTTTTTTTTTTTTTTTTTTTGATTTATTAAATACGATCTTAGCCCTAAGGGATCTACAAGTTTTACAACATAATTTTATAAGGATATTGTTTACTCTTTTTTTTTTTTTTTTTTTTTTTGCCTTTTAAAATACTTCTATATCTAGCTAAGTTTTTGGTAGTACGGACAAAATATCTTTCATACTTTCCTTTCATCCCTTTCTTTTATACACTTCTATTCCTTTCTTTTTCTTTGCATATTTCCAACCACATTACGCTCTTCTGTTCCCCTTTCTTCCAGCCATTTTAAGTGTATTTTATCTTAACATACTTATAAGCAACACTATCGGTCTGCTCAGACTCCTTGCTCTATTCTCCAGATGATGCACTGCCTTGGTATTAATATTAGGCTTTTGTCTTTATCTTAGTTCTTAGTACAGTTGTCTAATTACATTCTGAGAATCTCCATTCTCTCTGGTGGTACTCCAGCTCATTTCTATATTTGATCCTAGCTTACAAAATCTCCCTGGATTGATGTTTGTATGTGTAGGGTGTTATTTGTTGTTTGTTTGCTTTTGCTTTTGTCTCTGATTTGTTCTGTTTCAGTTGTCAATTTCTGCTGGGTTTCTCTCTGAATATCTGATAGCACACTGGGGTTCTGTCAGGTCTTTCTAGAGCCTTATGTCCTAACGGATTCAATAATTGTGTGTCTTATACATGTATGTGTTTCCTAGACTGAATATTCGTCTAACCCAATACTTGGACATTAGTCTGAGGCTTGGACAGTCTTCTATAAACACCTCTATCACCAGGACAAGCAACCCCAAAAGCCTGGACAACCATGAGGAAACAAAGAAACACCATGCAGGCAAAGGAGCAGGAAAAAAACCCACAAGACCAAATAAATGAGGAGGAAATAGGAAAAATGCCTGAAAAAGAATTTAGAGTAATGATAGTAAAAATGATACTAAATCTCGATAACAAATTAGAGAAAGTACAAGAAACAGTTCATAAGAACTCAGAAAAACAAACAGCAATGGATAACAAAATAACTGAAATTAAAAATACTCTAGATGCTCTAACCAGCAGAATGACTGAGGCAGAAGAACGAATAAGTGAGTTGGAAGATAGAATGGAAGAAATAAACGCCACAGAGCAGGAAAAAGATAAAAAAATAAAAAGACTAGAAGACAGCCTCAGAGACCTCAGTGATAACCTTAAACGTACCAACATTCGAATTATAGGCATGCCAGAAGAAGAAGAAAACAAGAAAGGGTCTGAGAAAATATTTGAAGAGGTTCTAGTGGAAAACTTCCCCAACATGGGAAAGGAAATAATGAACCAAGTCCAAGAAGCACAGAGAGTCCCATACAGAATAAACCCAAGGAGAAATACACCAAGACACATATTAATCAAACTAACGACAATTCAACACAAAGAAAAAATATTAAAAGCAGCAAGAGAAAAGCAACAAACAACATATAAGGGAAAACCCATCAGGATAACAGCTGACCTTTCTACAGAAACTCTGCAGGCCAGAAGGGAATGGCAGGATATACTGAAAGTCCTGAAAGAGAGAAACCTACAGCCAAGAATACTTTACCCAGCAAGAATCTCATTCAGATTTGAGGGAGAAATCAAAAGCTTTCCAGACAAGCAAAAGTTAAGAGAATTCAGCACCACCAAACCAGCCTTACAACAAGTGCTAAAGGAACTTCTCTAAGTAGGAAACACAAGAAAAGGAAAACACCTACAAATACAAACCCAAAACAATTAAGAAAATGGTCATTGGAATACACATGTCAATAATCACTTTAAATGTCAATGGATTAAATGCTCCAACCAAAAGACACAGACTGGCTGAATGGATACAAAAACAAGACCCTTCTATATGCTGCCTACAAGAAACCCACTTCAGACCAAGGGATACATATAGACTGAAAGTGAAGGGATGGAAAAAGATATTCCATGCAAATGGAAGTCAAAAGAAAGCTGGAGTAGCAATACTCATATCAGACAAATTAGACTTGAAAGTAAAGACTATTAAAAGAGACAAGGAAGGGCACTACATAATGATCAAGGGATCCATCCAAGAAGTACATATCACAATGGTAAATATCTATGCCCCCAATATAGGAGCACCTCAATACATAAGGCAAATGCTAACAGCTATAAAAGGGGACATCGACAGTAACACAATTATAGTGGGAGACTTGAACACCCCACTTACATCAATGGACAGATCATCCAAACAGAAAATAAATAAAGACACACAAGCTTTAAATGACACATTAGACCATCTCGACTTAATTGATATTTATAGGACATTCCATCCAAAAACGACAGACTACACTTTCTTCTCAAGTGCACACGGAACATTTTCCAGGATAGATCACATCTTGGGTCACAAATCAAACCTCAGCAAATTCAAGAAAATTGAAATCATATCAAGCATCTTCTCAGACCACAACGCCATGAGACTAGATATCAATTACAGGAAAAAAACTGCAACAAATACAAACACATGGAGGCTAAACAATTCACTCTTAAACAACCAAGGAATCACTACAGAAATCAAAGAGGAAATCAAAAAGTATCTAGAAACAAATGACAACGAAAACACAACAACCCAAAACCTATGGGACGCAGCAAAAGCAGTTCTAAGAGGGAAGTTTATAGCAATACAGTCCTACCTTAAGAAACAAGAAAATGATTGAATAAACAACCTAACCTTACACCTCAAACAACTAGAGAAAGAAGAACAAGGAAACCCCAAAGTGAGCAGAAGGAAAGAAATCGTAAAGATCAGAGCAGAAATAAATGAAAAAGAAAGGAAAGAAACCATAAGAAAAATAAATAAAACTAAAAGCTGGTTCTTTGAGAAGATTAACAAAATTGATAAACCATTAGCCAGACTCATCAAGAAAAAAAGGGAGAAGATGCAAATCAACAGAATTAGAAATGAAAAAGGAGAAGTCACAACGGACACCTCAGAAATACAAAACATCATGAGAGACTACTACAAGCAACTATATGCCAATCAATTGGATAACCTGGAAGAAATGGATACATTCTTAGAAAAATACAATCTTCCAAGACTGAACCAGGAAGAAATAGAAACCATGAACAGACCAATCACAAGTACAGAAATTGAGGCAGTGATTAAAAATCTCCCAACACACAAAAGCCCAGGACCAGATGGATTCACAGGCGAATTCTATCAAACATTTCGAGAAGAGTTAACACCTATCCTTCTCAAACTCTTCCAAAATATTGCAGAAGGTGGAGCACTCCCAAACTCATTCTATGAGGCTACCATCACCCTGATACCAAAACCAGGCAAAGATGTCACAAAAAAAGAAAACTACAGACCAATATCACTGATGAATATAGATGCAAAAATCCTCAACAAAATACTAGCTAACAGACTGCAACAGCACATTAAAAAAATCATACACCACGATCAAGTGGGGTTTATCCCTGGGATGCAAGGATTCTTCAATATACGCAAATCAATCAACGTGATACATCATATCAACAAATTGAAGGATAAAACCCATATGATCATTTCAATAGATGCAGAAAAAGCTTTTGACAAAGTTCAACATCCATTTATGATCAAAGCTCTCCAGAAAATGGGCATAGAAGGAAATTACCTCAACATCATAAAAGCCATATATGACAAACCAAAAGCCAACATTGTTCTCAATGGAGAAAAACTGGAAGAATTCCCTCTAAGAACAGGAACAAGACAAGGGTGTCCACTCTCACCACTGTTATTCAACATAGTTTTGGAAGTGTTAGCCACAGCAATCAGAGAAGAAAAAGAAATTAAAGGAATCCAAATTGGAAAAGAAGAAGTAAAATTATCACTCTTTGCAGATGACATGATACTATATATAGAAAACCCTAAAGACTCTACCAGAAAACTGCTAGCACTCATTGATGAGTTTAGTAAAGTAGCAGGATACAAAATTAATGCACAGAAATCTCTTGCATTCCTATACACTAACAACGGAAGAGCAGAAAGAGAAATTAAGGAAACTCTCCCATTCACCATTGCAACCAAAAGAATAAAATACCTAGGAATAAACCTGCCTAAGGAGGCAAAAGATCTGTATGCAGAAAACTTTAAGACATTGATGAAAGAAATCAAAGATGACATAAACAGATGGAGGGATATACCATGTTCCTGGATTGGAAGAATCAACATCGTGAAAATGACTGTACTACCCAAAGCAATTTACAGATTTAATGCAATCCCGATCAGATTGCCAATGGCATTTTTCACAGAACTAGAGCAAGAAATCTTACGATTTGTATGGAAACGCAAAAGACCCCGAATAGCCAAAGCAATCTTGAGAAGGAAAAATGGAGTTGGTGGAATCAGGCTTCCTGACTTCAAACTATACTACAAGGCCATAGTGATCAAGACAGTATGGTACTGGCACAAAAATAGAAAGGAAGATCAATGGAACAGAATAGAGAACTCAGAAGTAAGCCCAAACACATATGGGCACCTTATCTTTGACAAAGGAGGCACGAGTATACAATGGAAAAAAGACAGCCTCTTCAATAAGTGGTGCTGGGAAAATTGGACAGCAACATGTAAAAGAATGAAATTAGAACACTTCCTAACACCATACACAAAAAGAAACTCCAAATGGATTAAAGACCTACATATAAGGCCAGACACTATCAAACTCCTAGAGGAAAACATAGGCAGAACACTCTTTGACATACATCAAAGCAACATCCTTTTTGACCCACCTCCTAGAATCATGGAAATCAAATCAAGAATAAACGAATGGGACCTCATGAAACTTAAAAGCTTTTGCACAGCAAAGGAAACCATAAACAAGACTAAAAGGCAACCTTCAGAATGGGAAAAAATAATTGCCTATGAAACAACGGACAAAGGATTAACCTCCAAAATATACAAGCAGCTCATGCAGCTTCATACCAAAAAAGCAAATAACCCAATCCACAAATGGGCAGAAGACCTAAATAGACATTTCTCCAAAGAAGACATACAGATGGCCAACAAACACATGAAAAGATGCTCAACATCACTCATCATCAGAGAAATGCAAGTCAAAGCCACAATGAGGTATCACCTCACACCAATCAGATTGGCCATCATCACAAAGTCTGGAAACAACAAATGTTGGAGAGGGTGTGGAGAAAAGGGAACTCTCCTGCACTGTTGGTGGGACTGTAAGTTGGTACAGCCACTATGGAAAACAATTTGGAGGTTCCTTAAAAAACTACAAATAGAACTACCATATGATCCAGTAATCCCACTCCTGGGCATATACCCAAAGAAAACCATAATCCCAAAAGAAACTTGTACCATCATGTTTATTGCAGCACTCTTTACAATAGCCAGGACATGGAAGCAACCTAAATGCCCATCAACAAATGAATGGATACAGAAGATGTGGCATATATATACAATGGAATATTACTCAGCTATAAAAAGGGATGAGATGGAGCTATATGTAATGAGGTGGATAGAACTACAATCTGTCATACATAGTGAAGTAAGTCAGAAAGAGAAAGACAAATATTGCATGCTAACTCACATATACGGAATCTAAAAATGGTACTGATGAACTCAGTGACAAGAACAGGGAAGCAGATACAGGGAATGGACTGGAGAACTCGAGGTATGGGAGGGGGCGGGGGGTGAAGGGGAAACTGAGAAGAAGCGGGAGAGTAGTACAGACATATATATACTACCAACTGTAAAATAGTCAGTGGGAAGTTGTTGTATAACAAAGGGAGTCCAACTCGAGGATGGAAGATGCCTTAGAGGACTGGGGCAGGGAGGGTGGGGGGGAATCGAGGTGGGGGCATCAAGGAAGGGAGGGAATATGGGGATATGTGTATAAAAACAGTTGATTGAACCTGGTGTACCCCCCAAAAAAATAAAATAAAATAATAAAAAAAAAAAAAAAAAAGTATACCTCCCAATTCTCCTAGCCGTGCTTCTGGGTATATTCCTATTCTCTAACGAAGAGGGTCTGAGGTAAGGATGGAGTTGTCAGGTCTCTAAGGATACCAATTTGATTCTTCCATGGGGGAAGAAAAATAGAGTGCACATAGTAGGCATGTTTACCTAGATCTAAAAGTATGCATGCCAAGTCCAGATTTACTTGATCAGATGCCATGTGGTTATCCTGGTACCTGATAGTCAGCCACAGAGATATATGGGGTTGTGTACATCTTCTGGTTTGGGAGGGAAATTTTTCTGACACCTGAATGGAAATACTAGTTTGAACACTTGTGTTGTCTACCCTTCTATTATCTATCTTTCTCCTAAAACTTTGAGAAGAGGGTTAAAATCTCCAAATGTGATTGTGGATTTGTCTCCTTCTCCTTTAGTTATGTATTTTGAAGCTCTGTAATTAGGTACATAACATTCAGGGTTGTTATGTCTTCTTGATGAATGGACTTTTTTATCCATATGAAACATTCCTCTTTACTGCCAGTAACACATTCCTTTTCTTAAAGTCTATTCTGTCTGATATTAGTATATAATGTCTTCAGTTTACTTCTGATGAGTATTTGCATGTGTATTATCTTGTTCCACTCTTTTACTTTTAACCTCTCAGTATCTTTATTTTTAACTTGTGTCTATCATAGATTGCATTTATGGATCTCTTTTTTAATTCAATCTGGCAATCTTTGCATTTTAATTGATTATTTACTGCATTTACATCTAATGTAATTATTAATGATTGGATTGAAGTCTACAATTGCACTATTTTTTTCTATTTAACTCTTATTTTTTCTCTATTTTTCCTTATCCTCTGCTATTTAAAAAATTAACTGGGTATTTCTTAGTATTCCATTTGATCTCCTCTATGGGTTTTGGGGTTTTTTTTTTTTTGACTTTTTGTTTCTTTTTCTTTTTTAGTGACTGAACTGGAAGTTACAATAAGCACTTCAACCTACCACAGTATATCTCAAATATCACTTCATATATAATATAAAGCCTTAAAATAACATTTTCTTTTGCCTTCTCTCTTCCATTGGTTTATAGTTTTCATACATCTTATATCTATGTATCAATAAACCCCCAAATTAATTGCTATTATTTTTAATTCAAAGAAACAGTTGTCTTTGAAGAAATACTTAATGAGGAAAAAGTCATTTTTTAAGTCATTTTTTTATTTAGCATTTCTAGTGCTCTTGACTTTTTTAAAATGTGGATCACAGTTTCCACATTGTCATTTCCTCTCAGCCTCAAGAACTTCCTTCAAAGTTGGCCAAAGACTTAAAAGGATTGCTGCAGATTTCTGAAGGTCCTTTCTTTGCTGTCACTTTCTTTCCTATACACTGTACCGAAAACTCAGTCAACTTAAAATCTTTCACTCCAATATCTGTTTCCTCTGCCCAGCTAGCTTGCGACTCTCTGGGCCACACTCTTCACTGTGGGAAAATAGACATTCTTATATATTGTCGTTAGAAGTATAAGTTGATAAAAATTCCTTTGAAGTGCAATTTTACAATATTCATTAAACTTAAAAATGCAAATATCCTTTGACCCCACAATTTCACCACTGGAAGTGTCTCAGATATACTTGTACATATGTAAAATGATGTATGTGTATATATGTGTGTAAGGTTATGCTTTGCAGTATTATTTAAACTAACAAATGAATGGAAACAACCCAAATGTTCCTATATTGGATATTACTCTTTAAATTACTGAGTCTTCATATATTAGCATACTCTTTGGCTTTATAAAAGAATGACACTTCTTATGTACTATATAGAAAGATCTCCAAGATAAATTTGATGAAGAAAGGCAGGTGAAGTACAATGTACATAATATGTGTAAAAAAAGAAGGGAAAGAAAAAGAATCTCCTTTTGTAATAACCTGTATAAGCATAATGAAATTCTGAAATGATAAAATAATTAGAACCATTGGGAATACGTGTAAAAGTGGAGAGAAATGTGTAGATGAAATAGTTTTTTTATTACTTTTATATTGAAAGTTATACCTATTCAAAAAATTTAACAAATACACTAAAATCAGTATCTTAAAGGACTAATATATGCACAAAAAATACATCTAACAGGGTTCAAGATGGTGATGTAGGAAAATCCTGAACTTACTTCCTCCCACAGACCCAACAAATCTATAACTGCATGTGGAAAAATTCCCTTGAAAAAGAACCTGAAAACTAAATGAACAGAGCCTCCACAACAAAGGGAAAAGGACAGCATCAAGACAAATAGGAGAGTCAGAAATATGGCCTCAGCAAAGAAAAAACCCACACCCCAGCTGCAGGCATAAACAATCAAGAGGATTCACAAAGGTAGGGATCTTTTTCCTGGGCAGCAGGGATTCTAGCACCACATCAGGCACCACAACACCTAGATCCTGCACAGAGGAGACAAGCCCCCAAAACATCTGGCTTTGAAAACCAACAAGGATTATGTCCGGGGAAAAAATATAGAACAGCAGGGTATGGAAAACACTCTTAAAGGGCTCATACACAGACTCAACCCCTAAACCAGTATGAAACTGCCAGATTGAAACATGCATGGACCTTAGGCGAAGGAGACCCACTGACTGATCTTTAAGCATCTGCTAGAGAAGCAGGAACCAATTGGGATGCCCCCTGAGGACAAAGACACTGGCAGGAGCCATTTTACAGTCTCAGGCTACCTTACCAGTGCCGATTTAATTGCATTGTGGTCAAAGGAAACTGATATTTTGTACTTTGAAAAAATTATTAGTTTTCTTTTTTGGCCTACAACATAATTAACAGAATTCATTCTCTGCTTATAACATAAGATTTTTGATATAAATATATACTAAATGAAACCTTACAATTATAGATTTCCTTTACAATCTTGCCTAGTATTCAATCTTCAATCTTTCACAGCCTGGAACACACCTTTTAAAAATTTTAACTCCAATTATTATTTTATTAATTTATTTTTTTGAGACAAATAGAAGTTTCCATGCTATATGAACCATGACATGAAAACACCCGCTCTTTTAGGAATTTGATCTCAGTGAGAACAAGCAGTACCTTAACATGGAGGTGGACTGCCAAATGACTCCAAAATAGGGAACACTGCTTTGTTATTATTCTTTCCTATGAGTTTCTTATTTTTTTGGCCAAATTTTATTGCTATCCAACCATATAACTACAAAAAAATATTTCTGTGCTCTAACACAGTACTGGCGTTTCAAATAATTATCAATAAAATAAAATTTCAACACAATGAGAACAGTAAACTTTCCAAGAATTTCCACTTGATTTTAGCATATTTGTGTAAATGACCAATCTTTCTGAACAAAGACTGTGAGAAGAATGCATATTCAGAAGGCAGAATCATGAATTGAAACACACTCTAAATAGCACTTGCAATGTCAAAGCAACCAAAGTTTCCTTTTGTATACAGATGTCAGAGAAACAACAGAAAGAAAGAAAAAGTTCACACCACTTTTCTCAATCACACTACTACTTAGAGGGCATTATCTTTGACAATTTGGGGCACAAATACAATCAATTTTGCCTTTGCCTCTTACGTGAATGTTCTCTTTGTCCAGAAAATAAACTCCAGTTGGAACAACACAGAAAAAGCCAATTCTAGGTTCTTTTAAAAAGTCATGTGAATGGAGAAAATGTATGGCTATTGATGTCCTTGCAGGTTGTGTAGGCTTTGGCTTGCAGAAAATGTATTCTTTATATCTTGTCAGGAGTATTGCAACCCTTATTGAAATGGTTTCTGCAATGATAAAGAGCTAAGCCTGGTAAAGACTCGTTCACAAAATTATAAAACATTAGATATAGTAGGAATACTACAGGCCATCGAAAATGTATCAGTTAAGTTCATTGTAAGGAACAGAAGGCATGTCTAAAATAGGATAATTCCAGCAGAGTTTTTAAAAGGCACGGATTACAAAAGCATTGGAAATATGTAGAGAAATGATGAAGGATAATGCAGTGCCCTGGGTTGAGTAATAGTGAGATATTCTTACTACTCCCAAGCCTGAAGAAATAAGGGGAAGAAAAAGTTACTTGCATGGAAAGGGATACTTATACAGAGAGCACCAGCTTGAGAAGAATTGCGAACTCAGTTGAAGGACATGGCCAGCTTAATAGTAGTACATTGAGGGAGCTGAGGCAATAAATATCTCACTTCACTCTCCTCCCTTTTTCCAAAATTTAACATTCTTCATGACAGACTTCAACAAACTAATAATAGAATAAACTTTCTCAATTACAGTAAACTTTTCCACAATAAAATCTCTAGGCACCAGAGTCTTTACTGACAAACTTCTACAAACATTTAATTAAAAAAAACAACTCTATACAAACTCTCCCCCAAAATTGAAAAAGCATCTCATTCTATAAGACCAGCTTTTCTTTAATACTAAAACCAAACCCATAAAAAATTACAGTCCAACATCTATCATAAAAAAAGTCATTTAAAAATTAATGAATTGGATCTAAGAATATATGAATATGACAACACATCACAACCTAATCAGTTTGTCTAAGGAATCCAAGGTTGATCTAACATTTGAAAATTTATTAATGTAATTCACTTGGCTAAAAGAATAAAAAGAGGGAAAAAACATATGATCATCTCGATAGATACAGAAAAATCATTGGACAGAATTCAACAACCACTCCTGATCAAAACTCTTAGCAAAGTAGAAATAGAGGAGAATTTTCTCAACCTTATTAAGAGCACCTATGAAAACCTAAATGAATATCACACTTAATGATGCAAAACTAAATATTTTCCTCTGGAGATTATGAGCAAAGAAAGGATTCAACAGTCAGTATTTCTATTCAACATTGCACATTTCTAGCCATTCAAAAGGGTAAGAAAATGAAGTAAAAGGTATCCATATTGAAAAGCAATAAAACTGCTTTATTTATAAAAGACATGATTGTCTACAAAGAAAATCCTATGGAATGTACAATAAAACTACTAAAATTAATAAACAATCTCAGCAAGGTTGCAGAATATAAGATCCATGTCAAAAACCAGTTGTATTTTTATATACTAGCAATGAACCATCAGAAAGTTGAATTAATGTCATTTAGCAATAACATTAACATGTGAAATTCTTACAGCTATACATATCAAAAATTGTGAAAGATATGCTTACAAACAAATTACAAAATATCACTGAGAGAATTAAAAATCTTAACACATGGAGAAATATACCATGTTCACAGATCAGAACACCCAATATTTTTAAGATGTCATTTCTTCAAGTTGATCTATATATTTACTGCAATTCCACTCAAAATTCCAAAAGGAACTTTGTAGAAATTCACAAGCTGAATATAAAATTCATTTGGAAATGTGAAGCACCTAGAATATAGCTACACTTTTAAAAAGAACAAAAGTGAGAGAACACACATTATCTGATCTTAAGACTTTTTATTATGCTGGAGCAATGAATACAGTCTGGTATAGAGTCATGATAGATAAATCAATCAAGGGAAGAGAAGAGTTTCAAAATTTTTTGACAAAATTGAAAAAACAATTTGCTTTTTCAACAAATAGAACTGGAACAATTGAAGAACCATATAGAAAAAGAGAGAGAGAGAGAATGCAGGAGAGGAAGAGAGGGAGAGAGAAGGAAGGAAGGGAGGGAGGGAGAGAGACAGGGAGAAAGAAGGAAGGAAGGAAGAGAGTAAGAAAGAAGAAAAAGGGGGAGAAAAAGAGGAAGAGGAAGGCAGGGAAGCATGCAAGAAGCAAAGAAAAGATGCTCAACATTCATTGCTAATTAAGGAAATGTAAATTGAAATCATAATGCTGTGCCACTACATATTTACTACAAAGCCTGAAATTAAAAAGACTGACTATGTCAAGCATTGGCAAGAACGTGAAGGAACTGGAACTCATATTCAACTCCTAGGTGATTTACTTAGAGAAATGAAAGTATATATTCATACAAAGAATTTTCTAAATGTACACAATAGTTTTATTTGTAATAGCTTAAACTGAAGACAACCCAAATGTTCATTACAAGTGAATAGTACACAAAATGTGGTATATCCATTTAATGGAATACTACTTAGAAATAAAATAGAATGAACTACTGATATATACAATAACATAGATGAATCTTAAAATAATTAACCTAAGTGAAATAAAACAGAGAAAAAAATTTCAGATTTTATGATCCTACTTATATAATATTCTAAGGAAGTCAAACTAACCTACAATGACAGAAACTTGGTCATTGTTTTCCTGAGGAATGGGGTTGCCTCAGTATGGCCAGGATGGATGGGTTCCAAGAGAAGACAAAGAAACTTTGAGAATAATAAGTATATTATCTATAGCGTAGTGATGGTTTTATGGGTCCATAAACAAGGGTGAGTCAAAACTTATCCACACTCTGGCTATAGAATCAGAATCAGCCAGAGTGTGGATAATTTTTGACTCACCCCTCGTATATGTTAAAACTTATCAAAGTGTACACTTTAAACGTGTAATTTATTGTGTGACAATTATACTGCAATAAATTTGCTAAAAACACTAAGTACTGAATAGGCAATGAAACACAGGTAGAAAATATTTCCAATGTGTACGTCTGGCAAAGGATTTGTAACCAGAATATACTTAATTAAAAAATCTCCAGGGCAAGAATAAGGATGCAGATGCAGATAACGGACTGGAGGACACGGGGTTGGGGGAGGGTGGAGCAGAGGGGAACCTGGGATGAAGTGAGGGAGTAGCATAGACATATATACACTACCAACTGTTAAATAGATAGCTAGTGGGAAGTTGCTGTATAACAAAGGGAGATCGACTTGATGATGGATGATGCCTTAGAGGGCCAGGACAGGTAGGGTGGGAGGGAGTCGTGGGAGGGAGGGGATATGGGGATATATGTATAAATACAGGTGATTCACTTTGGTGTACCTCAAAAGCTGGTACAAGAGTATAAAGCAATTATATTCCAATAAAGAGCTAAAAATAAAATAAAATAAAAATAAAAATCTCCTATATCTAAAAAAAAATTAAAAACATCCTCTAAATGGGCAAAATTTTAAACAGATATTTCACAAAAGAAGATATATAAATGGCCAATGTTAAGTGTATGAAAAGATGCAAAAATTTTCATCTCAGAAATGCAAATTAAACCCACAATACATATGACTACATACCCAGTACAATGACTACAATGAAAACACTAACGGTCCAATGTTAGCAAAAATACGGAGATACTAGAAATCTCACACTTTGCTGGTGGAAGTGTAAAATGTGAATAATTTTACAGAAGTGTTTGGAAATTTCTAATAAAGTTAACTTTACGTCTTTTTTTTTTCCATCTTTCTCTTTATTTTCAAAATATGATAGTATAAAAGTCCAAAAGGAATAGGCTCTTCCTTGTGTGGTCTCCAGTGCCTTGAGGAAGCAGAACTGAGTCCCCAGGAATGTGAGAGGATCATCTCAAAAAGCTAGCAGTACTGTGCTGAGTTCGATGGCCCCAAGTTAAATCCTGTGCATATCCTCAGATGTGTGGTAGGGCTTTGGCTCCAGTTCTTGAAGAGGAATAGGGATAGAAATAATTTTGGGATGACAACTAAGTAGAAGAGGACCCAGCAGCAGAAAGGTCTGGTGGGAGAAGTAGGGAAGGTGACTCTCCTTTCTGCCACTACCTAAGGGCAGAGGCACATGACTCCAGCAAGAGGCCAAAGTAGGGAGCAGCTCCTTGGATCCCAGAAGAGAGAGGCCAGACCACTCCAGGGCTGGTTACCTGGCATCATCAGGCAGCAGAATGCTAGCCATAAGAATGGAGACAAACTGTTCCAATTTCTGCATGACTTGCTTCCCGGCTTCTAGTACGTCCTCGTGCTTGGCCTTCTCCTGGCTTTCATAATCCAAGATGACTTTGTTAGTGATGAGGGAGAAGCCAAAGACTTGAAGTCCACAGTGCCTTGCAGCTATAACTTCTGGTAATATGCTCATGCCAACAGCATCCGCCCCCAGCTTCTGCAGCAGACGACACTCTGCCACACTATCACGTAGGTGCCTTCCTGTAACTCTCTCTGCTCCCCCATACTATGAGCCTTCTGCCTCATATCCCGGTCATAAGCATCAGACATGGCAGGGAAACGAACTCCAGACCTCTCATCGTCGGGCTTTCTGAGAGGATTCTCACCAGAGAAACCAGGTAGATCGATGTGATCACGGATTAGAGTGATATCTCCAATGTCAAACTTGAAGTTGAGCCCTCCAGCTGCGTTGGTGACCACTAGGATGTCCACACCCAGAAGCTGGAAAACCTTCACTGGGAATGTCACCTTCCAGAACAGATAGCCTTCATACATATGGAACCTGCCCTGAAACATCACACAGGCTCTGCCCTAAACACCTGTCGACCAGCATGACCTGGCACTGTACCTTTAGGAAAGTTTGATATTTCCTTGTAGTCAAAGATCTGGGCGTGAGTTAATCTGTCATTGAGACCGCCTAACCCAGAACCACAGATCACTGCCACTTAAGGTCAGTGTTTGGTATGAGACAAAAGCATTTTGCAATGTTCTGATAATCTTCATATGTGAATCTAGACTCTAGAAGGGAATCTGTGACAAGCATGTGGGTTGAGAAGCCCTCTTTTCTGTACGTGGAGTACTGGAAACCAGTGAGTTAATCTCCAAATAGCAATAAGACAAAGGGATATCCCCAGAGGAAATGCATTTTTAGGTTGTGTCTTAGATGAAATGGCCGCTGAGAACCCATAACAATCAATTCTAAGCCCAGCCAAACTATCATTCTAACAAATAAAGGCTGTTTGAGATATGAAGTGACTTAGAAGTGTTTTTCTTCCCCACATACATTATTGGGGAATTTGATTAAAATATGCTCTAGCAAAATAAGAACATAATTAAGAAAGAGAAAGACATGATATCTTAAAAAACAGTGAATCCAAAGTAGGAGAGTAGTAGAAGAAAGCTCCCAAATTAACGGTTTTACGTATGAGTAGAGAGTCATTTGTATAGATTGGAGGATGAGGAGAGAGAATCCAAGAGGGAGGTGTCTGGAAAGAGTTGTATTCTTGAGACATACAATTAAGAACAACTTAAGGAGGTGATAAATGTTCATTGTGTATGAAAAAAAAAAGGCAACCAGGCTTAGACTTTAAGGAATACTGCCTCTATATATTCAAATAAAGAAGCTTAGAATGGAGACATTCTGGTAGGAAGCATGGATTCCTTTAAAAGTAGATTGAAGGGTAAACAACTGTGACAATTCTTGCAGTATTTAAAGTAATTTCTCCTTTAATTTAATTTAATTTTTAATATATTTATTTATTTTATTGGCTGCATTTGGTCTTCGTGGCTGTGCACAGGCTTTCTCTAGTTGTGGCGAGCAGGGGCTACTCTTCTTTGTGGTGTGTGGGATCCTCATTGTGGTGGCTTCTCTTGTTGCGGAGCATGGGCTCTAGGCACATGAGCTTCAATAGTTGCAGCACACGGGCTCAATAGTTGTGGCTCATGGAATGTGGTATCTTCCTGGGGCAGGGATAGAACCCATGTCCCCTGCATTGGCAGGAGGATTCTTAACCACTGCACCACCTAGGAAGTCCCGTTCCCTTAATTTTAGAATGATCTTCTAGAATCTAATAGTTATTCTGTTTAAAAAAATAAATTCAGTAAATACTTCAGTATCAAATCAACTTCTTTTCCTTCTGTTTAATTCATATAAAAATAAACTTCGCACCTTCTTACCAAAAATATTATATTAAGTAAAGTATCATCCTGTCATTATGGAAATTATTTCTCAGACTATTTACCTAACCATACATGCTTCCATGTGTATATATGCACTAAGAGCTGCCTGGAATCATGCCTGTTTAATGTTCACTATATTTCTCAGTGGTGGAGTTTGGGGGATTTTTTTTTAACTCTCATTCTTATACATTTTTATAATGATTGAATTTTTACAATAAGAATGTATCATTTTTATAAAGGCAATGAAGAAGACAGTTTTAATAAAGGAATCTTCACCAAAATATGAGAACTGTATTATAGCTTACGGCTGCATAGGCTGCTGTCATTTTAGCAGGGAAAATTCAAAAGCCGATCTGCACAAGCACGGGAGCTGGCAGGCTGCTCATCCATCTTTACTGCTACACTACCTCAAAAGCTTGGCGATTGTCCTCGGAGCTATGGCCTCCTCTCCTCCCTTGTACTTAATGCCTTTCCTTGGAGGAAACTGTCATGACCACAAAACACTGCAGCCAATGTGCTTGGTGCAACAGAAACAACTGCTTAGTTGTTTTGCTCTCAATTCCCATAGAATTCAGAAAGATACGGTAAACTATTTAGAGGAGGAGAAGCAAAATGCCATCCATCAGTTATTATGTCAACAGGGTTTAAATAACAATAAGACTAAATTTGGGATAATCATGTAAGAAAGTTAAGATGAAAAAAGAAGAAAAGAAATGCGTATGTCACAAATACATGCCTATTCATTCAATGTGTTCCATCCTTTTTTATCAATAATTAGCATTTCTGACCCTGTGCCTGGTGCTGGGTATGTAGGGTAAACAGGGTAGACCTGTCTCTTGCCTACTTGTCACTTCAGCTTAGTGGGGAAAAGGGAAAATAATCAAGTAAGTGGTTGAAAATGGTGATCAGTGCTTTAAAGGAAACAGACAGCATTGTGATAAAAAAAAAAATAGCAGAGTTGTCAAAGAAGGTCTGTCGGGGAAGAGATAATCATTAAAGATGAGAATTATAGAGCAAGAGGGACTGAGACACGCAAAAAATTGTGCAGTTGAGGGCTTTCCTTGCAGAAAGTGCAAAGACTCTGAGATGGGAAGGGGTTTGGTGAATTCAAGGACCTGATGCAGAGCCAGTGTGGCTGGATGGCTGTGAAGAAGAGGACCAGTGACCCCTAAACGAATGGTTGAAGACAACCCAGATGAGCAGTGTAACTCAGAGTCAACTTGTGACCTGAGCCGTCTTAAGAGGCAGGTCTCGGTTTCTATCATCAATGCTATCGTAGAGGATGTGTCCTCAAAGTTTGCCATAGTGGGTTGAATGTCCTTCAGAACCTGTGACCGTCACCTTGTTTGGAGAAAAGGGTCCTTGCAGATGTAACCAAGTTGAAAATCTCAGGATAAGCTCATCCTGAATTAGGGTGGGCCCTAAATTCAATGACAAGTGCCCTCAGAAGAGAAGGGGAGACCACACATAGAAGGCCATGGGAAGACGGAAGCAAACGTCAGAGTCAGGCTGCTGCAAGCCAAGGAGGGCCTGGATCCACCAGCAGCTGGAAGAGAAAAGCACAAATTCTCCTATAGAACAGCCTTTGGAGGGAGCATGACCCTGCCCATACCTTAATTTGAACTTCCGGCACTCAAAACTATAAGGAAATAAATGTCTGTTGTTTTAAGCCGCCTAGTTTGTGGTCCTTTGTTACAAGCCCTAGGAAATTGATACAGTTGCCGATACAGGTCCACCTGTTTTCTTTTCTCAGATCCTTTCTCTCTCAGAATGACCTGGAAGCAGCAGGTGATAAGATGGGAAAGAAAAGACAACAAAGCTTCCGAAAACCAAAGGTTTGGTTTAGCCCACCCACTCTTCCTGGGGTCACCAACGTTGTCCCAAAGGCACAGTCCAAGGCTGCCTAGCCCTGGTTTATCAAACCCTCTTGCCTGGTGTATTTCAGATAACATGGTCTCTAGCTTTTGTAGATGCTTGGATATTGAAAGACTCTCCTTTTTTTTAAATGCTCTGAGATCCTGGTATTCCCTTTTTTGCCATCATTTAAACAATTTCTGTTAAATCTCTTAGGAAAATGGGTTTGTTTCCACTGTTTCGTCTTATACATCCTCCTGTCCTCTTCAGGATGCTGCCCATCTTTGACTTTAGACCTATCCAGACCAGACTCACCCCAGGAAGAAAGATTTTGGCTTCAAGATCTTGGAACAGAGTTTTCAACTCCAGTTCTCTGAAGTAGCATCTACCTTCCCAGTGGAACAAATAATCACTTTCAATGCAGCTACAGACCATTCTACGTGAAATCTTCCTGTTCCTGCCGGCTGGGTTTAGCAGAGCTCTGTGCTTCTCTGGGAACCCATCAAAAAGTGCTTCCCTCTGCAGCCACAAGAAAGGGGCCTCAGAGACATCTTCTTGGCTCCCCAGGGAGGTCTTGTGTGACTCAGAGACAGAACTGCCTTCTGTGGAACACAGTGAAGGTGGTCAGATGGGGAGAAAGCCACCTCCTCTAATAGTGGGGGATCCCGCCACACTGCTGGAATTCTAACCCATAAATTTATAAATCAACATTAATTTGGCCCAGTTTAAATGTTTAAGGCATAGGAAGTAGTTTGAGTCCCACCGCAGTTCACAAAGAAGCCATTAAATTATTTTAAGTAGGGAAGCAGCAAGCTCAGATTCATATTTTAGAATGACCAATACAGCAAGACCAAAAGCAGGAAAACTAGGTTGAACCTTGTTGCTGGAAGGTAGGTTCCCCTCAGTGCCGACAGAAAGTAGCAGATGTATTCAAAACACATCTAGAAAGGCGAAAGGGAAAGATCACTAAAGAATGAGTAGTGTGAACGTTTAAGAGATGGGTAGAGACACAAGAGCCTGCTAAGGAGACGCAGAGGAAGCATCTCAAGAAGAAGGAAGAAAAGACAAGAATGTTTTGCACAAGGAAGGGAGCCTGGGAGAGAGAGTTTCTAGGAGTGGGTTGCACACAGAGACAGATAATGCTGAAGGGCAACTGAGCCAAGCATGAAAATGTGCCCATCTGATTCAACAAATGAGAACCACACCATGGGCAGTGGGGCCAGGGTGGAGGTCACTAACCCACATTATTTTAGCTTGAGAAATGGATAAAGCATGAGGATATGGAGACAGGAAATTTAGGAAATTTTTTCAGGAGGGTTGGTTGTAGCAGGGCAAGTCAGGAAGTAGTCAGAGGAAAACATGGGTTGAAGGAGTTTTTTGCATTGTTTCCTTTTTAATTTGTTTTAAACGTGAGGGGATTTTTCTTTCCTTTTTTTTCTTACTATGTATTTGTTTACTTGTTTATAAATTACATGCATGTCCTATTATGCCTATATAATATGTATGATATAATATAAGAGCAAAGGAAGAGGGGAGAGAAAATATAGGGTAGGAGAGTAGGAGGTACAAACTATCAGGTATAAAATAAGTTACAAGGATATAAACATTGTGGATCACTGTATTGTACACCTGTAACTTATACGATATTGTACAGAAACTACACTTTAATAAAGAATAAAAAATAAAAAAGGAAAGGAAAACAGAAATAAGAATGAGAAAACATACACAAACGAGAATTTTAATATTTTCTTCCCAACTCAGAGATAATGTCTTAAACACCTAATTGTAGACCTCTGGATGTAGTTAAAATACTTCATCATCTTTACCTGTGAGAGGATTTTTCAAATGCCATTGGGAAGGAACATGCAGAGAGGAGAGAGAATGATCAATGGGGCAAGTCTCTGATGAGAGAGCTGTAGGGGGTATGGGATGCAGGGTAGATAGAGAAATTAACTGTTGGCAGGATGAAGAACCTCTTTTATTATAAACAGGAACAGTAAAAAAGAAGTACAAATGGAAGTAATTTTTGTTTGGTAGATTAAATGTAAAATGGATAATGGAAACAAGGAAATTTACGTTATAGGCAGAAAAGGAAAGAGAAAACATCTATTAAGCCTATTAGAGTTTCTGTTTGCTGAAGGGAATGCAAAATGGCCCTACGTAAGGGTGATTCAGAGGAGAGACACAAATGAAAATGATCTATGCAGGACCCAGAGTAAAATTTCAGAAACCATGTGACCATATAATCAAGTTGTTGAAGATGTGGGCTTTGAAATCAGAGAAACAGGTTTTGATTCCAGTTTCATTATTTAATAACTTTACAATCTTGTACAGTTTGCCTGGCCTTTGTAAGACTCCCATTCCTGATACCTGCAATGGGATTATGTACACAAAACAATGACTATTTGGGGTAGCACATTATTAGTCTTCAAAATGTTTTTGGCATCATCATTACTATCTGTCAAAAGCGTTTAAGAAACTATGATCTTCATGAAAAGCACAGAAATGCAGGGATTACAGGTAATGATGGAGAGGCAAAATGGGATAACTTCCCAAAATATTTGAAAAATGAGCAGAGATTTAAACAATAAGAGAGTTGATGAATACAGAAGACTGATACGAGTAATTGATGTTCCAAAATGAAAGAGCAAAGATAACAGAACTATAATCGAAGACATACATCCGTTCATTTGGTACCTTTATGAGTTTTCACACTGTCCACCCATACATTGATAAATCACCCACTTTTGCTACACAAAAGAGGATTTTTTCACTTCTACAATGTTGAAGCCAGTTGTAGTCAGCTCAGAGGCATATGACATGTTTTTGCTCATGTACTTTTCAATTTTTTAGAGCTAGAGTTTTATCTTTAATAATATTTTAATTTGTAACAAAATTGTGTCCCAGATACATTTCAACCATGGCTTGTCATTTGCACAACAACAAAAAAACAAACAAGCAAAACAAACTGGCAAAATGGCAGACACTAATGTTGCCACTATTACCAAAATCCCTGTTACTTCAGAAGTTTTTTTTTTCACTTTAATTGCATAATGATAGCAATTGTAATTATCTACAGTATGTAATTACTAACACTCATTATTGATATTAACAGCTTACAGCTTGAACTTTCTTTTCCATTAATAGAAGCACAGTAGTTTTCACATTAATATTTAAAATGTATGTGTGTTTTGCCCATCAGCTGAAACTTTGGAGCTGATTATGCTTGTATGGCAGGGGTTAATTGTTTCAGAATACTCTGATGACCTGGAGACATCTGTACATAACTGAAATGGCTCCCTGTAATGCAAACAAAATCAATGACAAGGGATCCACGCTAGAATTACATAGATAAAGTTCTCAAGTGTCAAGCTTTGAGCAGATGATAATATATCAAACCTCTTCCCCAATCCCCACCTCAAGGTTGAGAAATCAGACAATGTAGTCAGACAGATGGAGAACACAAGGGCCTTATCACTGATGAAGCTGATTGGGGAATGCAGCTTAGAGCTGGTGCCCAAGGAGCACCCTGAACCATCTATTCCTCTCAATGCCACTCTCAAAACAGACATTAAACCTGCCAACCTGGTCATGATAAAGCTGGATGAACTCTTGTTTCCCTAACAGAGGTAGATGCTTTATACATGGCAGAGGAAGAGAGACTAAGTGTTTAGTGGAAGAAGGTCACACATTGGACACCTCAGGGCTCCTGTACATGACATCTCTTCCAGAAGACTAGTCTGGGCTTCTTACATGCAGCTCAGGGCTCAACACTTAGGAAGCAGAAACTGCCAGGCCTCCCAAAACCTAGCCCCAAAGTGGGCACAATGTCACTTCTACCATATTTTATTGGTGAAAGCATTCAGGACAGCCCAGAATCCAGTGAGTGGAGGGATAAAGTTTGCTAGATGAAGAACTGGCAAAGAGCGTACAGAAAGGGAAGTAACTGACGGCAGTCAAGCTATCCCACATTCTAAGGGACCTAGGCTGCCTCACAGCTGCCTCTGTGTACCAACGTCAAGCCCATCTAGAGGGTCTACATGTTTCCAAAGAGCGATGTCTCTGTGGGCTCTGCGTGTAGAATAAAGAGAGCCCTGGCACGCAAAGGATTAATAAAATTCTCCCCTACTATGGAGTCTTACCGCTCTGCAACTTAGAGAATGACTTATGAAGCTTGTTATGCTCTGGCTATTCAGTAAAAAATGAACCTCCTGAAAGGTGAATCAGTAAAGCCTGAAGATTTTATTTGTACTAAGAGTCTCACATTCTTAATGCTTACAATTACCTCTTGAGTTGAATAGCTATAAGAAAATTACCTGGATATATGTTATAATTTCTTCATTTTTACCTTTAAGAAAATGTTTTCTCATACATTTGAAACTCATGACAGTCTTATGAGATAAGCACAGGTTCAAAAAGAGTTGGACCTGCAATAAGGACTTAAGCCTTCTCCCTTTAAAATAAAGTGGGCTTTTGTTTTAATTAATGTTTTTAATTAATGTTTTTGTAGAAAGTCTGGATATACAAAACGCTTTAAGAATTTAAGAAAACAAATTCCCCATAAAAGCACATCTCAGAGATAAGCATAATTACACTTGTGATTTAACTTCCAATATACTCTTATTTGTTTCTCCTTAGCTAACAGCAATAAAAAGCTCTTACATCCTTCATAATCACATATGTAGTTTTTCAATTGTAATCATATCATAAAACAACAACCAAGTATATATTTATTTCCCCCAGTCATTAAACACTCTTCAAAACACAATTTGAAATTGATATGGTTTTTAATCTGACTGTATAAACAGATACATTGTATAATATCTGGAAGTTTAAGAGAATAAAAAAAAATTTTTAATAAATAATTAATTAATTTTAAAATTCTCTGTATGCCTACTACGCACAGCTAATACTTGCTATCTTTCTGCTGTTTTAACTTCTGGAAATATTTTAATACAGGTAAGGATATTGAAAATGACATACACATATCTATCTATCTATCATCTATCTTTATATGTGTGTATACACTTAGCATGATAAATATACATATGCATTTTATATTTACAAAAGTATGATCATAGTGTACACTGCTTTGTAAACTTCACTTCACTTTTACTGAACAATGTGTGGTAAATATTTTCCCACATCTGCTTTTTACAATACCATCCCATCCAACATACTATGAACATTTTCAAACATTCAGAAAAGTGGAGATTGTGCCTTGTGTGCCCACACACCACCACCTAGACTCTACCATTGATGACATCAGTTCTCATTACTCTTTGGTGGAGCGTGTTCCCGGGACTTCCGACCTGCTGGGCAGTGGGGAGGGATGGGTGCCGTGCACTCTCCCACAGACAGCAGATACCCCCAGGCAGTGCAGGACCTTGCTTCCAGCGACACCGGGGTGGGTGAGGGTCTGTGGGCAGGTCACTGACAGCTGCAGAAAGAAATCATCTCTGGTTAAATGGCCCATGGTCAATGCTCTACTCATCACAGTCCCTGGAAACCTTTCTCTGAGGCCTGTGAGTGTGTGTGTGTGTGTGTGTGTGTGTGTGTGTAGCTCTCTGGCTATCTTAAGGCAGTTGCAGGGGAAAGGTTTTCTGGTTTCAATATTGTCAGTGTGAAGCAGTCATTTCTGGTCAGTCAGTATTCATGGTACTGCAAAGAAACTTTATTTTTGTTCTTGAAAATGGTTGAGATTGGTCTTTTAGCCTTACACACATAGTCTAAACCCCCATATAACCTTGCTATTTGAGAATATAACGATCGTCCAAGAAAGCACAAATATTTATAACAACAAAAAAACCCTACACTGACTGTAAAAAATATAGCAGTTAGGGAAAAATTCTGTATGAATTTTTCTGTATGAAACTGCCTCAGTGCTTGTGGTCTAAGTTGTACCCCAAAATCTATGAAGAGATGGAAATAGCTGAGCTGGCTCCCCTAGAGTTCACTTCCTACCAGGTGGAACTCCAGAAAGAGCTCCCCTGGCCATCGGAGGGTGAGACTCCACACTCTCACTGAGCCATAAAACAACCTAACCTTGACCTCTTCCCCTCAGCAACTCTTTCTCAAGGGTAGAGTCAAGTAGAAAAAAGCTTTGAGTTTCTCCCTGAGAAAAACAAGTGACAACAGTGAACTTTCAATGGCCGCATCCTGACATTATTTCACTTGTGTTTCAACTACCTTTGTGTGAAGTAAGGGAAAATATGATCACTCTCTACCATGTTGGAGAGCTGGATGCAGAGGCTCAGACAGGTGTTCAAACCTACATTTTTTGACACCTAACTGCTTCTTCCATGCCACCACCCTTAGTTACCTCTCCTCAAAAGCAAAGAGGAAACTGGTCAAGACAAAAGGCTGAACAAGATAGCGGGCAAAGCAGCTTTATTAAAAATTACTCACCTGACAGCTTTCCACCTGCCACGATATGGTGTCCACAAAATGTGCATGGTCCTCAAGGAATTTAAGTTCGATCTTCCTCCTTTTTCTCACACAAGTCCCTGAAAATTGAAAGCTATTCTGATGAAATGATTGAAGGGAGCCGTGCGTGTGCACCAAGGTCCCTTAACTCTCATTCTTATAAAATAAAATTATAAGGCAACTGCTCACCTGAGAAACTTTAGACAAAGTAATAGGACAGGGCCCATTAATCAGCTGGGCACTTGTTTACCCCAGTCTGGTTCTGGCTCTCTGAGGACCACCTCCTCAGGCTTCAGGCCACAAAAGTACTTCAATAATTTACAGTCATAAAAATGAAAAATCACTGCATGGAAGGGAAGTAAATGAGTTCTTTACAACGATTAGGAAATGATTTTTTTTTCCCTCCCACAAAGCTTTCATATCAAAGGAAAGGACTAAATCATGGAATTTCAGAAAAGCTGTCTCTTCTCTTACACAAATCGGTTAAACTGAGTTCCTGATTTACACTCACAGGAATCTGTCATTAGGCCAGTGTTTACCTCTTATGACATGTTCTATGGGGTTTTTCTCAAAGGACCAAGAATGTTGTCATATTTGGCCAGATAAATTTTAAATCATTTTCCTTTAACTACTTATGGATGCATTACCTCAACAGTGGTGGGCCAACTTGATTTGGATATTAATTGGCTTTTGAAAGATTAAAAGCTCACACCAGAGCCTCAGGCACTCAGCAATCAATCCTCCCAGTGAACAGAGAAAATATAGAGGCAGAGAGAAAGGTGGAAATTCTGAAAAATTAACCTTTTCCCCAAATGAAACAAATATGAAAACTCAGGAGTCAGCAGATCTTTTTAAAATCCTACCCTAACACATTTAGATCTCACTATTTATTTCCTCTGATCTTAATTAAGGAAGCCCTGAGACTCCCAGACCTGCTCAATCATCCAAGGACAAAAATTCGAGGAATTCCGCAGTCTCACCCACGGGAAAGTCTGCAGAAAATCAAGGTAAGCAATTATCATGATTTTCCTCAGAGACCAAACATAAGCACCTACCAAACTTCCCACTTTATTGAGTTCCAGCCTTCTATTTCAAATCTACAGCCTCAAGCTCTTAATCTGCTTGAAATCCTAGTGAACATGAAAAATTGATAAAAAAAATCTAGTAACACTTCATGGGGTGATTTGGCCACTTGGGGTTTGCGTGGGCACAGTGCCATTTCCTCGGCTGTAAGATGAACCCTTGGTGTTAATGTATTGTGCTTCATATATTGTGCTTCCTTTACCTTTCTCTCCCTTCCTGACTGCTGCAACCACTAACCTTCTCTTCTCACATTGCTGTCTACATCTTTCTTTTAATAACAGCTTGTGTTGCTGGCGTAAGTGTTTTGTAATTTGTCCCGGCGAATCACACTAAATTAGAGTGGGAGAAAAAAATTGAAGATCACCTAGTCAAACCTCTTCCTTTTTTAAATCAAGAAACCACAGTCAGAAAGTTAGGTAATTTTTTCAAGGTGTTGCTACTTGTTTTGACAGAAGCTCTATCCTAATCTTCTGATTCAACACTATACTAGACTCACACACCACTGGTTCAAAATATTCTTAGCCACTGGACTCTTTCTCCAAATAAAATAAGATGGGGAAGGCAATACAAAAAGATGATAAATTCAAAGCAAGGGTGTGTCCTGAAGACCCACCTACTGGATGCTTCCCATATCCTGCCCATAAGACCTGTGGGGAAGGTGATAATAAGAATATTTAACCACATTGTAAGGCAGAGTCACAAAACAATCAAAAAGGATGCATCCATCACCATCGTTGGCCACCAAATGCACACTGGCTGTTCACCATTGCTCCCTCCAGGGGTCCACCAGCGCAGTTTATAAACCACTGTACTTTACCATGTTAGCAGGTGGGAAAACGTTACCCATTCAATATATCACCAACCAGAAATTTCTAGAAATTGGACTTTGCAACATTGCCTGATAGAGCACTCATGTCTAGTCACTGATGAATCACAGTGTCAATTTCCCTTGAAAGAAACTATAGAAAAATAGTTAAAGTTAGTGCAGAGTACTTCAGCTAAGCAGAATAAACTCAGTGTGGAGAATAATAACTTTGCCAAAATTTTACACAGTGGGAAAGTAGGAACTGTCAGCAATCCATGGAAAATGGCAGGCACTTGAAAAAAATTAAAGTTTTATATATAATATATATATTTATGTTTGAAATAAATATGTGTGTGTGTGTGTGTGTGTGTGTGTGTGTGTAGGTGGTTCTGAAATGTAATGTGGCAACTGAAAAATACTTGTTATAAGAGTCACACTTTTTTAAAAAGTATTTAAACACACATGCAAAATCCCAAGACACCTCTCCATCACTTGGCAGATGGAAAGAACCAAGAGGCTGAATCAATGTTTTTTTTCAGTGACAATCAAAACCATACGTTCTCCTAGGTGGAAGGGTAAATACAGGAAAGAAAGTTTAGACTATCTGGAAAAAGACAAGTAAATAGGTTTGAAATTCTAAAGTTTTCCACTTGTGCATTTCCTGGCTCCTGTCCTGGCGTGTCCATCCCATGTACCTCAAAGGCAGTGTCATTTAGCAGGTCTGACTTTTCCAGCTCAGCTTATGATGCAGAGGACAACTCATGAGACCACATTTAGAATCCAGACCCTGTTGGATTACACTACTCTCCTGGCTCTAGGAAATCATTATTTTTTCAAATCCTCAGTTTCCTCATCTGTTAAATGTCATGAAGGATTTGTATTCACTTTGTTGCTACATGTAATAGCGGATTATAAGTTTATTACTATTATTAATACTTCATGTTTAAATGTATTTTATTTAATGAACACTTATGCAGCCCTTATCATGTGTAGGGACTACTTTTACAGATTCTATAAATATTAACTTATTTAATGCTCAACCCTCTGAGGCAAAAATTTCCCCATTTCACAGAGAAGAATGCAGAGACACAAATAGGTTAAGTAATTTTCCCAAGATCACACAGCTAGTAAGTAACACACAGTGTTGAAAGTCAAACCCAGGTAACTGACTCCGAAGTTCTTGTTCTTGCTTATTACATTGTGCTGCAGCATTGAAAGTAAAATATTATTTTTGAAACATTTCCTGACATTGTAGAAATTGAAGTCAATCAATAGCCTCAAGCAATGTACTAGGGGTAGCTGGGAGCTAAAATTCAAAAGGTAGAATGATTTCCCTAATCGCCTCTTGACAGCTGGAATTGTGTATTTAATCTTCTTCATGCAGAGTATTAATCTTCAGCAAGTGAGTGCCTCCTAAAAATTTGGAGGGATAAACTAAAGTAAGTCTTACAGAAAAAGCTGCATTTTAATTGCACTCTCTGCATTAGCAGAATGGTGGATGAGTAAGTTTGGGGCTGTAGGAGAGTCTGTTTCCAATAGGCTTCCTCCAGCTTTATAGAAGCTGTTTGACCAGAAGCTACACTCATTGCTGTAAACAAAAGGTTGCAATGGCTATTATCCAGGGGTGATCCCTTTTGCAGGGACTTAAACCTTAAGTAACTGAGTCAGAGCCCTGAAACCTACAATGTCTGTTTATTTTCTTTGCAAACATTAAAGAGAACTGCCTCTTCCTACCATGTTTGTCTGAGAGCCCCAAATCATAACAGTAAAACACAGTAAGACATCAGGACAACAAATGACTGAACTGAAACACATAAGCATCCTTGATGATTGGGCCTCCATCTATGATGACTCAGCTAACATGGGCCTTTGTAACAAGGATGGGTCCAGGAAGGATGCTACTACATCTTCAGCAGAAGACCAAGGTAGGGCCAATGTCATTGCTAATATGTGAATTTGAGTTCCTCAAGTGAGCCAACTCTAGTTTCTCTTTGGAAGAAGAAACCTAATCATAGTAGTTAATTTGTTTTTCTTTAGGTGATTCACGAGAAAATAATCTATAAGCCTACTGAGAGAGAAAGCAGACATGTAATCTAAGCCAGTTATCCCCTCCCCCTCACAAAAAAACTCATTCCACTCTCTTCAGAACAAAGGGAAGCCTAGTTAAAGAAAAATTTCATTAACATAGAGCTGTAGGCCAGGGCCAGAGTCTGTTAGACGTGGGGAGAGTTAATGGCGCTACTGAAGAAAAGGAATGTGCTGAGAAAGGAGAGAGAATAGAGAGATTAAGTACAGAGGACTGCAGAGATGGAGACGGTTGGTTGAAAAGGGGAATATCTCTACAAAGACCTAAGGAGCAGGTCTTGTCTGCGACTTCTGCAGCTCCCCACTCTCCTAAGGGGTTCAAGGGAAAAGATTAAACAGATAAAGTCACAATTCCCAGCCCTCAAATTCTGTACTGATTTAGGATAATTACTTGAACCCTTTAATTAGAAAAGTAGTGTGGAGATACGGAGATATTTGAGATGGAGAAAGGGGTGCTGGTAAGACAGATCTCTCTCTCTCTCTCAGGAATTATATATATATAATTTCCTGATTTGTAGCATAGGCCCCTTTCCTTGATATAAATATGCCCATCGATGTTGATTTCAAGCTACCAAGGTGATGTCACTGAGTGCAGAATTTGTAAGCAATGCAATGCCCACAGTCCCTTTCTCCTGAGTGAGTACCGTCTGGCTCCAGCTCACTACTCCACTGGATGGGGGTCACATTCCTTTCAGATTTTCAGCCTATGTCTTCTGCGTATCTCATTCAAAAGCTTCTTTTTTTAAGCTCTTTATTAGAATACAACTGCTTTACGCTGTTGTGCCAGTTTTTGCTGTACAACAAAGTAAATCAGCTGTATGTATACATATATCCCCATAACCGCCCCCCCACAACTCCTTCCCAACTTCCCTATCCCAGCCCTCTAACTCATCACCAATCATTGAGCTGATCTCCCTGTGTTATGCAGCAACTTCCCACTAGCTATCTGTTTTACAGTTGATAGTGTATAAATGTTAATGCTTCTCTCTCACTTTGTCCCAGCTTCCCCTTCCCCACCACACCCCCCAACCCATGTCCTCAAGTCCATTCTCTACATCTCCATCTTTATTCTTGCCCTGTCACTGGGTTCATCAGTACCATTTTTTTAGGTTCCATGTATGTGAGTTAGCATACGATATTTGGTTTTCTCTTTCTGGCTTTCTTCACTCTGTATGACAGACTCTAGGTCTATCCACCTCACCACAAATATCTCACTTTCACTCCTTTTTATGGCTGAGTAATATTCCATTGTCTATATGTGCCACATCTTCTTTATCCATTCATCTGTTGGGCATTTACGTTGCTTCCATGTCCTGGCTATTGTAAATAGTGCTGCAATGAATATTGTGGTACATGTTTCTTTTTGGATTATGGTTTTCTCAGGGCATATACCCAGGAGTGGGATTGCTGGCTCATATGGTAGTTCTATTTTTAGTTTTTTAAGGAACCTCCATACTGTTTTCCATAGTGGCTGTATCAGCTTACGTTCCCAACAATGGTGCAGGAGGGTTCCCTTTTCTCTGCACCCTCTCCAGCATTTATTGTTTCTAGATGTTTTGATGATGGCCATTCTGATGGGTGTGAGGTGATACCTCATTGTGGCTTTGACTTGCATTTCTCTAATGATTAGTGATGTTGAGCATCTTTTCATGTGTTTGTTAGCTATCTGCATGTCTTCTTTGGAAAAATGTCTATTTAGGTCTTCTGCCCATTTGTGGATTGGGTTATTTGCTTTTTAGGTATTAAGCTGCATGAGCTGCCTGCATATTTTGGAGATTAATCCTTTGTCCATTGCTTTGTTGGCAAATATTTTCTCCCATTCTGAGGGTTGTCTTCTTGTCTTGTTTATGGTTTCTTTTGCTGTGCAAAAGCTTTTAAGTTTCCTTAGGTCCCATTTGTTTATTCTTGATGTTATTTCCATTATTCTAGGAGGTGAGTCAAAAAGGATCTTGCTTTGGTTTATGTCATAGAGTGTTCTGCCTATATTTTCCTCTAAGATTTTGATAGTGTCTGGCCTTACATTTAGGTCTTTAATCCATTTTGAGTTTATTTTTGTGTATGGTGTTAGGAAGTGTTCTAATTTATTCTTTTACATGCAGCTGTCCAATTTTCCCAGTACCACTTACTGAAGAGGCTGTCTTTTTTCTATTGTATATTCTTGCCTACTTTGTCAAAGATAAAATCCCCATATGTACGTGGGTTTATCTCTGGGCTCTCTATTGTGTTCCATTGATCTATATCTCTATTTTTGTGCCAATACCATACTGTCTTATTTTAAAAACTTTTATTGAGATACAATTAACAGACAATAAACAGCATATATTTAGAGCATACAATTTGGTATCCCAATCTCCCAATTCATCCCCCTCCAGCCCTCCCTGCTTTCCCCACTTGGTGTCCATGTGTTTGTTCTCTACAACTGTGTCTCTATTTCTGCCTTGCATTTCCTCTTTCATAGTTGTTAGCATTTGCCTTATGTATTGAAGGGTTCCTATATTGGGTGCATATATATTTATAATTGTTATCTCCTCTTCTTGGATGGATCCCTTGATCTTTATGTAATGTCCTTTCGGGTGTCTTGTAACATTTTTTATTTTAAAGTCTATTTAATCTGATGTGACTATTGCTACTCCAGCTTTCTTTTGATTTCCATTTGCAAGGAATATCTTTTTCCATCCCCTCACTTTCGGTCTGTATGTGTCCCTAGGTCTGAAGTGGGTCTCTTGGAGACAGCATATATATGGGTCTTGTTTTTGTATCTATTCAGCCAATCTGTGTCTTTTGGTTGGTGCATTTAGTCCATTTACATGCAAGGTAATTATTGATATGTATGTTCCTATTACCATTTTCTTAATTGTTTTGTTGTTGTTTTTGTAGGTCCTTTTCTTCTCTTATGGTTCCCGCTTAGAGAAGTTCCTTTAGCATTTGTTGTAGGGCTGGTTTGGTGGTGCTGAATTCTCTTAGCTGTTGCTTGTCTGTAAAGCTTTGGATTTCTCCGTCGAGTCTGAATGAGATCTTTGCTGGGTAGAGTATTCTTGGTTGTAGGTTCTTCCCTGTCATCACTTGAAATATATCATGCCACTCCCTTCTGGCTTGCAGAGTTTTTGCTGAGAAATCAGCTGTTACCCTTATGGGAGTTCCCTTGTATGGTATTTGTCATTTTTCCCTTGTTGTTTTTAATAACTTTTCTCTGTCTTTAATTTTTGTCCATTTGACTACTATATGTCTTGGCATGTTTCTCCTTGGATTTGTCCTGCCTGGGACTCTCTGCACTTCCTGGACTTGAGTAGCTTTTTCCTTTCCCATGTGAGGCAAGTTTTCAACTATAATCTCTTCCAATATTTTCTCGGGTCCTTTCTCTCTCTCCACTCCTTCTGGGACCCCTATAATGTGAATGTTGGTGTGTTTAACACTGTCCCAGAGGTCTCTTAGGCTGTCTTCAGTTCTTTTCATTCCTTTTTCTTTATTCTTTTATGCATCAGTGATTTTCACCATTCTGTCTTCCAGCTCACTTATTCGCCCTTCTGCCTCAGTTAATCTGCTTTTGGTTCCTTCTAGTGTATTGTTCATTTCAGTTATTGTGTTGCATACCTCTGTTTGTTTGCTCTTTACTCCTTCTAGGTCTTTGGTAAACTTTTCGATCTTTGCATCCAGTCTTTTTTCAAAGTCCTGGATCATCTTCACGATCATTATTCTGAATTCTTTTTCTGGAAGGGTGCCTATCTCCTCTTCGTTTAGTTGTTTTTCTGGGGTTTTATCCTGTTCTTTCATCTGGTACAAAGTCCTCTGCTTTTTCATTTTCTCTATCTTTCTGTGGCTGTGGTTTTCAGTTCCACAAGACAAAATACTGCTGATACTGCTTGATACTACTGTCTGCTCTCTTGTCAGTACCATACTGTCTGGATCACTGTAGCCTTGTAGTATAGTTTGAAGTCAGGGAGCCTGATTCCTTCAGTTCTGTCTTTCCTTCTCAAGATTGCTTTGGCTATTCCAGCTCTTTTGCGTTTCCATACAAATTGTAAAATTTCTTGTTCTAGTTCTGTGAAAAATGCCATTGGTAATTTGATAGAGATTGCATTGCATCTGTAAATTTCTTTGGGTAGTAGTCATTTTCACAATGTTGGTTCTTCCAATCCAAGAACATGGTATGTCCCTCCATCTGTTTGTATCATCTTTGATTTCTTTCATCAGTGTCTTTTTTTTTTTAAAGCTCTTTATTGGAATATACTTGCTTTACACTCTTGTGCCAGTTTTTGAGGTACATCAAAACATCAGTGTCTTATAGTTTTCTGCATACAGGTCTTTTGCCTCCTTAGGCAGGTTTATTCATAGGTATTTTATTCTTTTTGTTGCAATGGTGAATGGGAGAGTTTCCTTAATTTCTCTTTCTGCTCTTCCATTGTTAGTGTATAGGAATGCAAGAAATTTCTGTGCATTAATTTTATATCCTGCTACTTTACTAACTTCATCAATTAGTGCCCGTAGTTTTCTGGTAGAATCTTTAGGGTTTTCTATGTATAATATCATGTCATCTGCAAAGAGTGACAATTTTACTTCTTTTCCAATTTGGATTCCTTTTATTTCTTTTTCTTCTCTGATTGCTGTGGTTAAAACTTCCAAAGTATGTTGAATAATAGTGGTGAGAGTGGGCACTCTTGTCTTGTTCCTGTCCTTAGAGGGAATGCTTTCAGTTTTTCACCATTTAGAATGATGTTGGCTGTTGGTTTGTCATATATGGCTTTTATTATGTTGAGGTAATTTCCTTTTATGCCAAAAACTTGTAAAGCAGCCAATGATCATACACAGTTGAGATACTATTAGACATATTTCCCTTGCCTCTCCCTTCCCCCAGAAAGTATGAAAGGGATGAGAATAACTAAGGTAATGGCCATGAAAATTTATGGTGATTATAAGTCTGTTCAGTGTAATAGTGCCATGATCCATGACCTTACACAAAGCAAGTTAGTAGTCTCAACAACATCCCAGCACTGAGATCCACCCAACCTGAAAATAAGTCAAAGAGTAAGCAGAATATATTACTGGAAATGATTAGTAGAGGCAGGGGTGTATAACAGAGCTTATATCTGTGGTCAATTGGGCTTCCAAATAGGAAATTTCCTGGAAGTAAGAGGTCTGGAGGAGTATATACCTTTAAAACAAGAAGCATGTAGGAAAGTAATTCATGCTCTCTGCAGGAAGATTGTCTCCCAAGAGAGTTTAGAGGGAGGAAATAATGGGAGACTATGACTCAAACTGAACAGGTACCTATCCTGACACAAGCAATACTGGACCAGGGCAGGGTTCCTGAAACTTCCTATGGATTCTCAGTCCTGCTAATGGTTGAGATTTACAATGTACAGAGCAGAAGGGAAAATGGGTTCTGGGACCTGATATACTCTTCTGAAAACTCCCTAAAAGAAATTTTTCTCTAGTTGCGGAAACTCCCTCACATCCAGGGCTCTTTCTCCTCGCTGATTTCCCACTGGCCTTGAATATCCAAGGGCAAGACCTTAATCCAGGAATAAGTAAGAGGAGGGTGGATAGGGACCAAGTGGGAGAGATACAGGCACAGAGAAGGAAAGCTGGGGAGCTTTCTTCCTCTCTTTCTTCCTTATCATTCTGTCATTTCAGGGAGGAGAGAAATGCCTTAATAACTGCATGAGATTATTACAGATAAATCCAGTTAATGTGTGATAAAAGCACAATCTTCTTTCCCACAAGCTTTTCTGGAAACTGAAGGACCAGGTTATTCTAGCCCAAGATATAACTCAGGAAATTGGGTAATTGTGAAACTGAGTCCCCCTAAAACTGAGTTCCCTCACTAAACTTATTAGGGAGGGGAGCGGGAGAGACTGGTTCTGTTTCCCCAACGTAACTCACCATCAGGTAAGCTGCTCCAGAAGCCAGGAGTATCATGCAATGGATGTCCCCCACATGAAGGGAGAAAAAGGTACCAGCCCCAAACACTTACATTGCCTAGTTTATTTTTATCTTTGTCCATTGAGCTTAAGCTTTTGGTCAACTAGGGCTGTGACTCTTCCCTGTGGGGAGAAGATCACCACAGGGCTTAGGGAAGATCTGTTTCCACTTTCATTAGGTCCCTGCCCAAGCACCAACTTCTGCTTCTTTGTGCATCCTCACGAGACTGCTGATGGGCAATGTATAACTTGCCTCTATAAGGCTGCGAAATTGGTCAGAACAGTTGATTAATTAGGACAACCACAAGGCTAGGCAGTTCCCAAGGCTGAAAATGTGCTCCCTGTTTTATTTCCCATGCCAAATTATGTCCAGCCTTCATATCAGAGTTTCTACAATAAAAACAAATGAATACAATGCCAACTAGAGAGATACACCCTGAATGTGATTAGTAAAACCTCTCCCTTAATCAAACTCCCCAGAGAAATTAAAGTTCAAAGTTTAACAATACCTCGCTGTTAAAGTCCCAAACTTATTATCTCTAATTTCCTCTCAGCTAAAGGAATTATTTTAGAGCCTTTAACTCCATCTGTAATGGCTTCTTGCAGAATTCTCCAGAAGCCAGTCACACAGCTGACTCACCTCCCTCCAGCTTCACAGACCTCATGTAGAAGTACTAAGGCCCAGGGTTCCTTCACGCCTCATAGAGTATGTCCTTATGTTTTCTCATTTTTGGTGTCTCTCCTTTCACTTCTTGACTCCCTATTATCTCCTTCTTTATTATCCCAAACAAAAGAATTAGGATGGAGTTGAAATGCAGATGCGAAGATATTTCTCACCTCCTGCCTCTGCATGGTCAGACCTCAGTAGATATTCTCACTAGTTCAAAAAGAACTAGCAAACTGGTTGTTTGATACACTCCTTTTTCTTTTAGTAAGTAAGGATAAACTCCAAAGGTTTATATTCTTCACTTTTGGAAAAGCACAGATCTCTATGGCCCATCAATCTGCCAAGATGTGCTGATGTCGCCTAGCAAGAAACTACTTCTCCTGCCTCCTGGGAATTTCTGAGCATTAAATATGTTAGGACAAAAAAGTGTCCATTTTTGTGCCTGCTTCATTAAGAGAAACTTAAGTGTCCTCAAGGACCATGCCACATAATGAGATGCACTTGGTTTTGGAACACTGCTTCATAAATAAGGAAAGTAGTTTTATTTACCTAAAACTATAGTATCAATTTTTCTACTTCTCTAATCATTGCAACCAACTTTGGTAAATAACTTCTGACATTTAAAATGCAGCTCTTGAATCTCCCTTCTCATTAAAAGGGGAAAAAAGAAAGAAATTTTAGAAATAGCCATCCCTCCTGGCCCTATTACTGAATGGATCACTTTTTAAATAAATGCTTCCAATATAAAAGTAGAACATGCATATTAAAGAACATCTGGAAAACCCAGAAAAGTAGACAGAGGAAAAACAACACTTGGCCCCATTACCCAAGAAAAAACCATTGATAGTGTTTCAGTGTTTTCATTTTTTATTTCTTCTTAGATTTTATGCTTATAAGGTATTTCCTCAGATTGAAAATAGGTCAATTATCCATAAATTAAGCTATTCATTTAATGCAATTCTAAATTGCAATTCTTAATTAGAATGTGATTGTAATTAAAATCCCCATGGGTTTCTTCTAGAACTGATTCATTGTAAATTCAATCTAAAGAATAAATGAATGAGACTATATAAGAAAATCTTTTGAAACAGCAAAAAAGGAGTCTGATAATATATATCAAAATTTAAAATGTATATACTCTTTGACCTAACAATCTAATTTTAGAAAACTTTCTTTAAGTATAACACTAGTATGTATTTTGGAGTGGATTGTTTGTTTTGTTTTGGACCTGCAGGTACAGAGCGTTGAATTCATCACAGTTCCCAATTCATAGAACATTAGCTGATGTCATCTACACAGGGAAGGAACAAAGACCTCTAGGTTTGGTTTTTGTTTTTCATATTAGTTTGTTTCCTTTTGATCGTCAATCCTCATTCCCCCCTCCATTTCCTCCTTCCCCAGTAATTACACATCGCATTACAATAACCCAGTATTTTAAGAATGGCACCTAAATTGCCCTCAGAACCTTTTTATCACAATGCAGCAATGAACATCCCCATGCAATTTTCCTTATGGATATATGTACAAATTTAGCTGGGACATAAGAGGGAAGGAAAGAGAAAGAGAGAGAGAGAGGGACTTACCTTCACAAAGTACTTTTGAATTGCTTTTCATATTGCTTGTATCTATTTTATTCTCACCAGTGGTCCATGAGGTTACCCCTCTCGTTCTCACCAATACTTGTTATTAACTTTCGTTGATACAATGGGAATAAAATAGCAGTTCACAATTGTTTCATGTCACATGTAGTTGATTAACTAAAAGTTTGACTATCACTTCATATACTTAACAGCCATTTGATTTTTCACTTCTGAGATCTGAGTATGCATGTTCTTCGTCCACTTTTTCTTTTTGGTGTCCTGACTTTTTCTTAATGTTTTAGAAGAAATCCTGTAAATATTCTAGATTTTAGTCTCCTGTCAGTCTTAGATTTGGCAAATATCTTTGTCTAGTCCATTGTGTGTCTATTAATTTTGTCTATGATGGTTTTAATTGAACAGAAATCCAATCTTAATGGATTCGATCATAATCCAATCTTTTGGTGTAATCCAATCTTAGTGTTTTACACTGTGGATTATATAATATTCCTTTAGGAATATTCATCTGACCTGCAGTCAGAAAGATAATCTTCTATATTTTTTTCTGTGAAAGTTTCTGTTGCTCCACATCTTTACCAGCATTAAGTGTTGTCAGTATTCCAGTTTTGGCTCTTCTACTATGTGTACAGTGGTATCTCATTGTTTTACTTTGCAGTTCCCTAGTGGCATACGATGTGGAGCACCTTCTCATATGCTCATTTGCCATCTTCTTTGGTGAGGTGTCAGGTAAGGTCTTGACCCATTTTTTAAGTGGGTTGTTTGTTTCCTTATTGTTGAGTTTTAAGAGTCCTTTGTATAACAGTCTCTGATCAGATATGTCCTTTGCAAATATTTTCTCCTGGCCTGTGGCTTGTCTTCTAATTCTTTTGACATTGTCTTTTGCAGAATGGAAGTACTTAATTCTAACGAAGTTTAGCTCATCAATTATTTCTTTTATGCATTACATTTTTGGTGTTTTATCTGAGACACACTGCACTCAAAGTCATCTAGGTTCTCTCCTATGTTATCTTCTACGATTTTTATAGTTTTTCATTTTACATTTAGGTCTATGACCCATTTTGAGTTAATTTTTGTGAAGATGTGTATCATTCTTATATTAAGTGTTTTACAGGAGTCCTACTCAGGACAATAACACAAGAAAAAAGAAATATATATATATAAGGATTGCAATGAAATCTGTAAAACTGTCACTATTTACAGGTGACAAGATTGTGTGCACAGTGATGAATGCAATGTTTACACATAGAATATTTCCTACTATATCAATAAACAAAGGATGTCACCGTCATCAAGGATTGCAGTCCTGCTGATATGAATACCTGCCATCAGACTGCGAGTAACTCCCTGTGGTGAGCCCTGAGGAAACTCAGGATGTGAAAGTGCAGGCCCCAGATATCTAAGGTACATATCAAAGTAATGATTTCAGTCAGCCCAAAGCTTGCATCTTCCCATACATAGAAAAGCGCTAAATTCCTTAACTTGAGATATCTGGTTTCCTTTAATTAACAATAATGTCTTGAGGTTCCTGACTACCTGTCCTTTGTTGCAAAACCCCTATATTTCCTGGCTGCTCCCCTCACCTCCTTGGAGCAGTTTCTCAGAGCTATCTGAGATGCTGCCTCCTGGGCTGCAGTCCTAATTTTGCCCCAAATAAAACTCAGCTCACAACTCTCACTTTGTGCATATATTTTTTAAGTCAACAACAAAAAGTCCAAAAGAATAAGCAATATTAGTTTTAGATTTGATACATTAATTTGTTAAGGTTGCTGAAATCAAAGTCAATATGCAAACAATGATTGTATTGCTATATGCCAGCAACAAACAAATAGAAATACTTTTTTAAAAAAGAATCCATGTAGAATAACATCATGAAACACTAAGCAGTCAATAATAAATCTAACAAAGATATGTATGACCTCTAGATTCAAAGCTACAAAACGTTATTGAGTGAAACTAAGAAAGATTAAAGTAAATGGAAACATATACCATGTTTGTATTCACCTGCTATGGCGACCATAACAAAATACTATAGACAGGGTAGCCTTAACAACAGAAATTTATTTTCTCACAGTCTGGAGTCTAGAAAGTCCAAGATCAAAGTTCCAGCTAATTCAATTTCTGAAGAAAGCTCTATTCCTAGCTTAAAGATAACTGCCTTCTGTGTCCTCACATGGCAGAGACAGAGCAAGTTTCTCTGGTGTCTTTTTTTTATAAGGATAGTAATCCTATGGGATCAGGGCTACCCTTATGACATCATCTAACCTTAATTACTTCCTTCGAGGTCACACCAGAGGTCAGGCTTCAACATATGAATTTGTTGGGGGTGGGGGCAAACATTCAGTCCATAGCAATGTTCATGGGTAAAATCGTCTATAACCTAGATGTAGGTATAGGCAGTCTGAGACTCAAAATAAAAGGAAAAAAAAGTCGTAAGTTCTTTTAAAGTTTTAATAAATTTTTAAAAGCTTCTGCATGGTATATATATGTATATAAAGCAAAGCCAAAAGACAAATTGCAAACTCATAGAAAATACTTGCAATATACATTGTAAGTAAAGATTTAATATCCCTAATATACAAAGAACTCTTTAAAAATGAAAGATAAGACTAAAATTTTGGTAGAAAAATAGGGAAATGACAGGAACAGAAAATTCACAAATAAAAGATCTAAAAATGGTTTGTAAACATATGAAAAGTAGGTCAACTTATTTTCTCATGCATAATAAGAGACATGCACACTGACATACCATTTCTCACCAACCAGTGTGGCAAACATTAAAAAGCTTGGCAACAAATTCTCTTGGCTAGGCTGTGGGGAAACAAGCAGTCTCCTACTGGCAGTAGGAATGTAAACTCTTACAACTCTCAAGGAAGGGAATTTGGCAATTTCTAGCAAAATTACACATGCATTTATATTGTGACCCAGGTTTCTCGCTTCTAGGAATTTACCATGAAGTTACATCTCAAGCTGTATGAAAATGCATATGCACAAATTTATTCTTTGCAGCTTTGTTTGTAACTGCTAAAATATTGTAAACAATCTAAATCGCTATAAACAAGAAAGTGTCTGAATAATCTATGGTATATCCACACAATGGAGTACTATGCATCTATTAAAAATATTGAGAATGATTTTTAAAAAATGATATTTTGTGCAAACTTAGAGAGGGATTAGGAAAGTGGCTGCCACTCTGGGGGCAAATTATGCAGTGGTCTCAGGGAGTACAGAGGGACGAACTTACCAGGATGGCGGACTTCTTGCCTCTCTTTGTTTACAGATCTCAGCTCTCTAGTAATCCTAGGCAGGACAGTACAGCACACGCCATAGAGAGCCTAGCACTTCATCTGTGAGAGGACCACCTGCTAGGTACTAGGCCCAGGTCATTCCTGAGCCTTCTTTCTCTGAGAGTGATGCCACCATGCAGGACTCCAGTGCAGGTAGGTGAGAACCATCCTCAGAGGTAGAAACGGCCCCTGGGCTATCCTCCTACTGGAACCCAGTGGATGAATGTACTTTCTGTGCTGGGATTTCCATCAGCCCTTTGGCCCTTTTCCCCAGGTTTATACCCTTTGGGAGGCTTACTTGGAGGACTAAGGACATTGTCAAAAATTAGTGATAGAGAAAGGGGCAGGATTTCATGATCTGGAAGGTTAAGTATGTATAATAACTGGCTTCCACCTTCCGGAAACCATTTCACCAGGAAGGAACACTTGGGCAGACTCTTTCCTAGGAGAGTTCTAGAGAAAGGTAAAAGGAGTCCTCCAGCATTCCCTGAAGCGGAGGAAGGAGAGGAAGGAGCCCTTCAGTTAGAGAAGCTTTCTCTGGAACATGAGCCTTGAGGATACTCAAGAAGTCCCGGGATGGAAAGGATGGATCCAACCTGGAGAACAGAGCAGGGGAACATGAGCCACAGAACTGGTAGCTGTTCTTCCTGCTTCTTCATGTTTACCCTTCATCTCTCAACTTCTGGCTACAGTGCTATAAGGAGACTATGGTGCACTACAGAGAGGGATGCAGGGTAGTTCTCAGCAAATTGCCATCACTTTCTATGTGGAATGCTTCTTGAGCAGGTGAAAGCCTAAGATCCCTTGGAGAGTGTGTGGCAGACCACCTTGTCCCTTTCCTTGGGCACTAGAATAGTCTAGGAAGTCAGCTCTTCATCTTCAATGAAAAACAAATATTTCAGTACCTGAGTTTATGGAAAAATTTAGCTTGGGAAAAGAGTCCTATTCACATACCTCCTTATGAGAGGAAAGAGTCACATTTTCAATGAAACTTTAAAAGATCACTCTCTTGTCTCATTATGAAACAAAATGCAAAAATTCATGAAGAATTTATGTTTCTTTTATATGAAAGTTTACTGTAGAAAATACCATAATAAGAAAGCTCCAAATGAAAGGGAACCAGAGATTATCCTAATAAATATTCATTTAGCAAAATATCCCAATTACCAGATCCTTATTGCCTTTATTTTCTGACAATAAAAATTGAAACAGTAGCTGAATGAAGGTGTAGATCAAAATAAATTGTTTTGAAAGATTGCATGAACACTACCCATCATGAGGGTCATAATGCATAAACAGGACATGTTCAAAATAAGTTTTCCATTCTTAGCCTGACAATTTGTCTTTTGTCCATATCTTTGAAAGCAGAGTTTTAAAGAAAACAGGTCTTTAATGATTGCTCTGTGCTCATTTTTGTTCTGGTCAGTATTTTTATTAAGAACCAGGACGTGGATAGCAAAGGTATGCTGATCTAATAACCCTGGCCAAAGAGTGGGGAGATCAGCCTGACTACGCCAGAGTGAGAAGCAGATATCACTGATACATCAGAAGATGGAACAAGGGTCCAATACGGACCATCGTATTGGCTGAAGCCATTCTCTATCCCCCAGACGTGTTTGTTTGGTTGCAAGTTCAGTAGAAATCAACAATTCTGGGCGGCTTCCAATACAGCTGATGTTAAGTCTTGGGTTTGCATGGCATCTGGAAAAAGGAAGGTCACAGCCCCAATGTTTGCTGAGTCCATCAGAGAGTTTAGCTACGGGACAGGGTTTAGTTCTAGATTCTACTTATGAACAGTTACTCAGACAAACTGGAGCCAGTTCAAAGGAGAGCTGAGACAACGAAGACGTGGAAGTATTGTTTCATGGGGAGCTGTTGAAGAAACAGAGAGAAGAGATTTACAGAAGACATGACATGTGTCCTCAGATACTTGAGGAGCTGTCGTCCAGTGAAAGGACGAGACTGACTGCTACTGCAGAGAGGCTGGCTGCACATCTGTGGGAGGCAGAGCAAGAAAAAATACATAGGTTGCAAGGGCAGGAAGTGAATGCCCCAACGTGGAGGAGTCCAAACGCACCTGCATTTGTTAGGGACGTTTGGGGGGGATTCTTGGGTTAGAAATAGTGGTGGCTGGAGGTGGCTGAGGCTTGGAAGACTGGCCTAGGAAACCTCTGCAAAATTCTACAAGGTTATAAGTGTGAATCGGGTTTCCTCTGATGTCTCCCTCCCTTCTCTGTTGCCTGGAAGGCCCCTCTTCTGTGTGCTGCCTTCCTCATTGACCCCAGACATAGAGCACTTTTTCCTCTTGTTTTTTAAGACCCCCTAACAGTACTTGCCACATTCTGCTCTGTACCCCACTACTCATTTACCTGCCTTTCTTCCCCATCCAACCGTGAGTTCTGATGTATTAGGAGAAGGCTCTCAATCCCGGTCAAGCACATGCCCTTTGCCTGAAAGCTTCTTGTCAGAAGCGACTATGTGCATCTTTTTAAATACTTATATAAACAACTCTGAGAAATAGGAGAATCTGCTTTGAGAAAGGTGGATGGGGTGGGAGGGTTGGCTAGTGAGAGACCTCAGATAGTTTTTATGAGGAATGCAAAATTTAAGAGAACAAGCCAAGCACAAATGCTGCATTATGTAACCAGATAACATTGTACTTACGTAAAAAACAATTTCTTCTGAACTGGAAAATATCTTTTACATGTTGAGGAAACTAGTGTTTTCTGAGGTCAACCATACCGCTGCTCAGGTATGAAAAGAATAGAAATCAGGAATTCAGAAACACAGAGCAGGGGCTCATTAGAGCATTGTGGGAAGCCCAGCATTCTCATTATGCTGAGTCTCACATGCTGGACAACCAAGCCCAAAACAATATTTGTCAGTTTTGCAGAATCATTAAATGGAAAATTTTTTTCCAGCCTTCTTCTGAATGTGCAACCTCTTCACGGGGCTCTACTTAAGTGTACCTGAGGCCCAGAGTGGACGTGCAGGTGTGTCTTCTTCACTCTGTGGGGAGAAGTGATGGGACAGTTCCTTCAGACTCTTCAAGCCCTGGGCGAGCTGCACTATGGATACACCCCGGGGGAGCTGCCAGCCTTGCCCCCACGACTGCAATGGCTGGGAGCAAAGCAGAAGTGCACACGTTAAGTAAGAAAAGATATATTTGAGACCAATATATTTAAGGTTGTCAGGAGTAAAGTTATTAGAGAAGTTTCTTGTAATGACAGAATTACAACGTGATTTCATGTCATTGTTTGGAATTCACTTTAATTTTTAAGTAATTTGTGTCAATGTCTGTTCATGTATTTACCACTCACCAACATCATATTACACAGAGGAAGGGTTTAAAACAGGCAGAAAAAGGAATTCCTGGCTTCAGGGCAATTATAGCCTCTTTTGGGTGTAAGTCTCGAGTTTAACACAGGTTAATGTCAGGAAATAACAGACAGAAGAGAAGCCAAAAGAATTGGAATAGTGAGTTCTCCTCTTTTGAAGTGCCCGTGCAGGGAGGAGCCGCAGGCACGCTTCTGCAATAGTGTCTGGGCTGCGGGGTGCAGACAAGAGCCAGAGCCCAGATGCCAAACCACAAACCAGGGTGTCAGAGCAAGAGAATTCAGTCTCCTGGATGCAGCACGATCCAGCATGGCCAAATTGTGCCATGTTTCTGGCTATTCTGACTGTTCATGGCAAGAGCTCATCCAGGGTCAGGGGACACCTGAACAGAAACTCTTCTTGGAAGGAGGGTGACAAGAGCTGGCCACCATTAGGGCAGGACCTGGGGAAGCCAACAGGGAGCATCAAAGACGTCATTATGTAGATTCTTCTAAAGCAGCAGGTTCTCAACATTTCTCCACTGGGCTGCATGCGTTGGATGATTTTCACTTGAACGACACAAGCCCAGGAGTGTAACCCAATTAAGACAAACAAAATCCCCCCCACCCAAATTATTTGGCATGGCATTTTTAAAACATTTCATAATCACAAAAACAAAGAAATCAGGGACTTATCTCAAAAAAAAAGTTGTTATTTGAAAGAAAAGAATAATAAATGTAACTAAGCTCATCTTCAAAAATTTTTTTGGCCGCATCACGCAGAATGTGGAATTGTAGTTCCCTGACCAGGGATCGAACCCACTCCCCTTGCATTGGAAGAGCAGAGTCTTAACCACTAGCCTGCCAGGGAAGTCCCCTAAGCTCATTTTTAAAAAATTTGGATTAAAAAAATGAGTAGTGTTTGCTCCAGTGGGGCTCAGCTGAGAATGGACAAATGGAGGGTTACGGCAATTTCAAGTGAATTAGCTGTCAGAACTCCTCTCTCTCCCGCTCAGAGTCCAATACTAACAATAGACCGATCTGTCGTCTATATTATGATCCCTAATTGCTGATGAAATTAAAGTATTTGCACACTTCAGGGTACCAGTAATCCCCCTCAATTCATTATAGCACTCCACTGTGTCTACAGTGGGGAAAATAGGTTCTGGGACCTGATACATTCTTCTGAGAACTCCCTAAAAGAAAGTTTTCTCTAGTTGTGGCAACACCCTCATATCCAGGGCTCCTTCTCCTCACCAACTTCCCACTGGCTGGGAACATCCAAGAGCAAGACTTTAATCCAGGAGTAAGTAAGGGTGGGTGGACAGGGACCCAGTGGGAGAGACACAGGCACAGAGAAGGAAAGCTGGGGAGCTCTCTTCCTCTCTCTCTTTCTTCCTTGACATTCTGTCATTTCGGGGAGGAGAGAAATGCCTTAATAACTACACGAGATTATCACAGATAAATCCAGTTAATGTGTGATAATAGCACAATCTTCTTTTCTTTCCCGCAAGCTTTTCTGGAAACTGAAGGACCTAGTTATTCTAGCCCAAAATATAACCCAGAAAATTGGGTAATTGTGAAACTGAGTCCCCCTTAAAACTGAGTTCCCTTACTGAGTTCATGACTAACCTCTCTACCCAAAACTTTATTCCCTTTCTTGTCCCCTTTGACCTCAATCCTGTGCTAACAGAACACCAATCAACTAGAATCAGAGACTAAAATCGCTGTTGTTGATAACATCTTTAATGTACTAAAATTGCTGTTGTAGATATCATCATTAATGTACAAACTCAGGTTGTTTCTCCAGGGCAAGATGAGCTAATAGACCTCCAAGCCATGGACCACCAGGCCTGAGAATTGTAAAACAAAGACATCCTGACTCCTGAAACCACAAATAAGACATATGTCACAAGATGATGCTGAATCCCAACCTCTCTGTTCTTCTTCATTAAAAATACCTCTAACTCACAGATTCCCTCCCTGTACACCTGAAACTAACCTAACATTGTAATCAGCTATATTCCAATAAAATTTTTTTAAAAAGTACTGAAAAATAAAAGCAATTATGAACAAAAAAATGAAAACTAAAATAAACAAAAATACCTCTAACTCAAAGACCAGGTTGGGGAGGGTCTGAGGCTTGTCTCTCACTCCCTTGCTTCATGCCCTGCAATAAACACTGTACTTTCTTTCACCACAAGGAAGTCAGTAGATGTGCATTGGGTGAGTGGACCCGAGATCTGTTTCGTAATCTATCTATTTGGGTCTCTTGGTTGTTTTTCAAGTAGAGGCAGAACTGTGCAGTGGTACACAGGCAAAGACTTTGGCATAGGACTGACCTGGTTTGTGTCATGGCCATACTGTTTACCAGCTGTGTAATCTTGGGCCTCAGTTTTCTCATCTGTTAAACAGGAGTAAAAATATTGTGTCATTGGATTTTTAAAAAGTGAGACTGTATGTAAAATACAGCTCCTGACATGCAGCAAGCAATCCCTGTAGGCCAGTTGATATATGACTATTAACAAAATTGATAATAATGGTGGCAAAACGTCTGGATTCTGAAGTCAAACTGTCTGGGTTTAAATCCTGGCTTTAGCTCTTTATGTGACATTGAGAAGGTTACTTGATTTTCTATACCTGTTTCCACGTCTGTAAGTGGAGATAAAAACAATACCTACTTTACAGGGTTGCTATGAATAATAAATAATATAATCACAAAATTCTTATAAATCAGACCTCCCATAATATTCGCTATAAAGTTGTTACTATCCAGTTAAGGAGAGACTCATTCCTCCCCTCCTTCCCCTGGGTGGATAAGGGATCAGCACTGGCACTTCCCGCTGATCTATGGTTGGGTTGGAAAGCAAAGATAGCAGCTTACTTGGGCTGATTCTAGGCGGCTGTTTGGGCCCCTCCTGCCAATGGGTATCTCACTGGGCTCTCCTGCTGGCAATGCCAACCCCCTAAGCCCCAATAGCTGTGAATTCCTCACCACTTTTTTAAAAATTCTGGACAATCATGAACGACTCATGCCTCTGGAGCCCTGCATACAAGACTCCTCAAAGGCGTGACTTTCCTGTCCTCTGCTCATCCACCTGGCCCAGTCTTACTCAAGACCCAGTTTTGAAAGTTACCTCCTCAATGACTCCCTCAGTTAGAGGTAGACATTCCTTCCTCTGGGTTGCATGGCTTTTGTTCAAAACCATTATGGGATTTATTACATGGCATTTTGACTCTTTGTTTATCATGTGTCATCTTTCCAGCTAGAATGTGAGCTCCAGGGTACTGACTGTTCCGTTCATCTCTGTTTCCCCAAAGCTTTCCTGAGGCTGCCATAAAGTATGCATTCAATAAATCATTTAAGCCAAAGAAAGTAATCCATGCAATGTATCAGTGTATCATATTCTCAGATTGTTTGAAGCTCCCCCACAAACCTAAAAGGTCCATTAGTGCAGGGATAGTGGTTTTTAAGAAATCTCTGTAGCCCCAGGATAGCCAAGTACATAGTAGGTGCTTAGTAATTATTTATGGAATAAACAAAAAGATGAAGTTGAATACTGATCTCTATTGAACATAAGCTTTTTATTACCATATAGAATAAGTCAATAATTCTTAGATCAGATAAATAATATAATTTAATCAAAATTAAAAGGAAGTAGTATAATTTAATCTTGTTTAAGTAGAATGTTTAGTTGATGTAATAAATCAGCTGTTGTCCAGAAATTCTAATCCTTGCTCCTTAGGCTAGTTATGGCAGTGGCTCACTCACTGGGTTTTTAAAATTCCCATTCTTAGGTTCCACTCCAATTTATTGAATCAAAGTATCTAAAAAGAGAATAGATAGATGTTTCGTTTTGTTTTGTTTTCCAAATATCTCCAAGATTAACGTGAAACCAGGGTTGAGCATCATGCTGGCCCTCTAGCCTGCCAGCCCCATGATCTCAAGCAAATTTTTAATTTCTCAAAGCCCCAACACCTTCACCCAAAAAATATAATTATCATGCCTCCCTTTTTAGGTTGAGTAACGTTTAAATGAAAAAGCCCTGTAAGAAGTATTAAACACTATCTAAAATGCTAAATGCATGTAACAAACATTTTTTATTATTTTATTAGCAATATAATTTTTAATATTGGAGCGTGTGTCACACCACCCCCCATGAGCCACCACTGCCACACTTGGCCAAATATCCTAACACAGATTCCTGTCCTTTCTATTTAAATGATTGAAACTGAACCAACTTGCTAGTCCTAACTCATCAAGTAAGAGGGACGCTAGCTTATGAGTATTCCAACCGTCCTCTCTTCTATCAATCTCTGCAATGAAGGCCCAAAACTCTTCAGTTATTTCTGAGAAAGAAATAATGCAAGTCTCACTCAGGCTTGAGGTTGCTTGTACTGGAAATGGCAACAGAGAAAATGCTCTAGGACAAAACTTCTTAAATATTATCTATTCCCAAAAGAGTGAGAAGATGGCTTGAGAAAATCTGCTCTGTGGGAAATTGTTTTGAAAGATACTTTGGATTTATTCATTCATTTTCTTTCTGTTATCTCTCTAATGTCCTTATAACTCTAGCAGGTCTCTGATGTTCATTTCTATTGAAAAAGAGCCAAATGAGTACATACTACACAAATCATAGCACATGCAAACTCTTCATAAATTCAGAAACCAATTTATTAACATTCTGGAAAACAAGGTAAATATGAATAAGGAAAATAAATGCCCTACGTAGAAAAAAAGCATCCTTGAAGAAAACAGCCCAGGAATTTCTATATTCTGCTAACAGGGTAGAGGTGACAGAAAAACAGAAACAAAGTTCTGGAGTTGAGAAAACATGGCATAGAACATCTACAGTCAGAGACAAGGTCAAAACAATGCCTACTATATACCTCATCTTCACATTTATTACCAAAGGTAATCTTCCCAATGACAGCGAAAGGGACATGCTGTTATCCCCACATTACAGATGAGGAAATGCAGACACCTAAAGGTGAGACTTCACGGGTCCGTACCACTGTGAGTGGCAGAGTGGGGTGAGACTCAATGCATGGCTTGCTCCGTTTCACGGTTCATCCTCTTTCTATTAAAGTATTTTGTGTAGTACAGAGAAGCAGCCCACAGCTACCAAAGACGACTGCTAACTAAAACAGAATACTGTTATTCGGGCGTAAGAAAAGCTCCGGAAATGGGCCAAGGCTCTGAGGGATGCGTGTGCCACGTGGGAGGCAGCCCTGGGCTATATGAGATGAACACGTCAGAATGGTTTTTACACATTTGCGGGACACGAATAAAACAATTTTAGACTTTGGAGCAGAAAGAAATTGGTCGGGTGGTAGGGGACAAATTTTTTCTCCCTCAGTTCTTCATGTTTTGATTTGGAGTTTGGGCGGGGGTTGTTCCTTTGTTTTGTTCTGTTTTCCATTTTGTCAGATAAGTAGGACTCCACGTTTTTTCACCATCCCTTTATTTATATCAACAGAAAAACAAAACTTTTTCATCAAAATATTTGGTGTTTTTCTATCAATTCCTCAAAATCCTTACCCTGTGTTGATAGGAAATACCTCCCCCTTAAAGCTCAACTCCTCTCTCTTACAAAGACCTGAGTGAGAAGGAGGGTCATAAAACGTTGACACTCAGGGAGACCCTTACCCAGATGGCTACATTGGAAGCAATTGACCACAAGCTTACTACAATGTCCTCTGAATTATCTCTAGACTTTGTTTTCCTAAAACTGACCTCTATCTCGCAAAGTTCTTTTGGGAAAAAGAAAAAACAATGGACAAATGGACCCCTTTGCAAAATTTTACCAGTTTTAAATGATGGCATTAAGCTCAGGTCTCTATTGTCTCATTTAATCCTTAAAACAACCGCTATGATCCTCTTTTATCAGAAAAGCACACTGTCCAAGGCCAAGCAGATCCTGAGAAGTCAAGCCAGCTTTCCCAGACCCCTGACCTGTGCTCTTGTGCAGTGTAAGGACTTTAGAGCCAAAATACTTGGGTTCAGATTCTGGCTCCACTAGCTGTGTGACCTTGGGCATGGTTCCTAATCTCTCTGTGCTGGACGTCTTCATTTCCAAAATGTGGAGTAGTGATAGACGGTAAATCACAGGGCTATCGTGAAGTTTAAACAAGTTAATACATTGAAAGTTCTTAGATCTGTGATTCCTATTTGGCAGGCCAAGGTGCCTTAGGGCACCAGGATGAACTCCTAAAGGGTTGTTGGGACGTTTAAAATTTTCAAGGGACATGTGGTGATACTTGACACCTGTCAGACGTTGAGTGAACTCCTAGCTCAAATAGTTCACAGTTACAACATTAGATCACATTGCACTCATTTTGGTGAGCATAGATCTTCAGGAAACTGGGTTTTCAATTAACACCATGGAAAAAGGCAAGTACCACCCCAAAATTACTTCAGAGGGGGGTTAAGGGTGGCAGTGTCCAATCTGATCCCTACATTTGAGAAGTTATGTAGCACCCAACAGGCACACACATCCCATTATAGGTAACCGTATTATTTTAAAATGAAATGAAAGTATTATCTTTTCTTTTAACATATGTATGTCATTTTTTTTCAAATGGCTACTTAAGTTGTCAGGACATAAATAGTATGATAATATTATAAATAATATTAAGTTGTTGAGACCTAACTACTTAGTAAATGGATATGATAGATATTTCTTTTGGCCCAGATGTGCCATGAAAAAAAATTATTGTCACTTTGAATGCCACGAAAAGGGAACGTTTGGAACTGGCTTGGAACAATTTCTCATGACTAGTCATGCTGTGTATGTCAGCTGTTCTCATCAACCCCCACGCTGTACTGAGTCTCATATTAAGTTCTGCCAATTCCATATGAGTAATAGAGCTGATGTGTGCATCTGCAAACTGCCTAACCAGGTTGGGAGAAAGGAGCCAGCTTTTATAGCTAAAGACATGAGGCTAAGACTGGCATGTGACTTGTCCCAGATCACTAAGTTCACCCACATAGTGCTGGCACTTCCACAGAGCCCTTGTTTCTCTGAACCAGGCTGCTTCTTCAGAAAAAAATGACACAAAACAAGAAAAATGTGTTGCAACAGATAAAATTCTTCTTTTTGCCTCCCATCACACCCCCTAGGGATGGGGGGAGTTGAGTCTCTTCCTTCATTTAATTACCAGTTCATTTGAAATTCTGTTATTTAACAATTCTAATGAGAGTCATTCAACTGATTAGGAAGATGCATGGCGAGAATTCATTTTCCTCTCTGACTAATTGGGGAGGCTCAAAGTAAGCTCCCGACTCAGAATTTCTAGGATTCAAATTCCCATCTGCTACTTTTACATCTGGGAGATTCGTACGCCGTGGAAATGGGAGCCTTCTGCTGCTTTTTAGGAACTGTGGCTGGCTTCTCCCAAGACCTGGCCTGGGGTGCCAGCAAAGGGGCAGTAGCTTGGCCATTTTAGTCAAAGGATGCTGCTCTGTTATTCCTAAGAAGCAAGGGAAAATATGAAGAAAATATTCCACTTGATTCAGACAACTATGCTTCTAGAGTCAGAGCCTTTTCACCGATAGTTTTAAGAAGCTGCCTTGAGGGGGTTGTTTTTGTTTGTTTATATTATTTTTTACATTTCCCCTTAAATACTTAGGAAAATGCTTTACCTTTAATGTTTTCAGAGCATCTTGGGGTCATCCCAAGGGAATGCTTCAACTCATATCGGCGGCAACTTGCATATCAGCTGCTTCAAGCAATGGGTAAGGGATTCCACAAAGCCCCCCCACAAATGTATGCACTCTTATCCCTGGACCTGTGACGATGTTACATTACATGGCAAAAGGGATTTTGCAAGTGTAGTTAAGGTTATGGAGCATAAAATAAGGAAATTACTCTGCATTACCTGGGTGGGCCAATCCAATAGTGGGATGCCTTAAAAGCGAGAGAATTTTTCAGCTGGAAGCAGAAAGATGTGACAGAAGGGAAGTGGGAGAGATGTGAAGCACGAGAGGGCCTTAACATGCCATTACTGGAGGGGTCACAAGGAAAATATGAGAAGGAACTCAGGTAGCTTCTGGGAGCAAAGACTTGTCCCCAGCTAATGGCCAACAAAGAAATGGGGACCTCAGTCCCACAATCAATGGAGCAGATTCCTCCATCAGCCTGAGTGAACTGGGATGCAGATTTACCCCCAGAGCCTCAAGACAAGAACACAGTTTTTCTAACACCCTAATTCTAGCCTTGAGAAACTCTAAGTTGAGAGGTCAACTGAGCCACTCTGTGCCCAAAATACCAACCTACACAACTAGAAGACAATACACTGGTGTTGCTTTAAGCCACTTAACTTGTAGTCATTTGTTATGGCAGCAATAGAAAATTCATACAGAACCTATATCCTGGATCAGGTCAAGGCCGGAAAGTGACTTCTAAGGAAATACAGAATTGAAGTGGCCACCAAGGGTTGCCCCTCAGAGGCTGTGGTGGGTGGGGCAGCACACAATGGCAGCAGCCACAGGAAAACATCAGTCATCATGAGACAAAGCTCAAAGGACACGGGGACTCAGACAATGATGCTACTCTTACAGGTGCTGATGGCTACAGCCAGAAGTGTGACACCTCCGACACCAGGGATGAAGCACAGAGAAACAGGGAGGTCGCATGTCAGCTGGTAGGACCCAGCCAAAGGTCAGTATTTCGTGCAGTAGTGGCCAGGGAAGCACCTGTTACTGATAAGAATAATAAGGTTAATTAGCAAGGATTGGTATGATGCTCCCAGTGTCACTAACAAACAAATTAGGTTGGTTTTTTTGTATTTCTTGCTCTTGCACATATTTGGTGAACACCTTATTTAGCACTTTGCTCCACTCCTTGATATCTACTTTAAGGGATGAAACACAAGTGTCCTGATGCTCAGAGAAATTAACCTCAAGGAGATCTGGGATTTCAGACACATTCAGGCATGGTTTCTATATCAGAGCTCACATGTCTCCTTAAAGTTTACTGTCTGCCTTCACCCTGATATGTAAGTTATGACAAAGCTTTCTCCAAATCTGTCTGTACCCACTCCTTCCTCTGGCCTACAGTCCAAGAGCATCCTAAACTTAATATTCTTATTTTCTTTTATAAAAAACAACATCACCAGTACTTATTGGAAAGAAAAAAAAAAGACCTCCATGATCTGACTCCTGCTTATCATGATTCTGCAAGAGGCTGGGGTGGGGGGGGGGGCGGGGGGCTGGAGGGGAAGCATGCTGACTCATGGCTTCATCCACCTGCATATTGCTTTCTGTCTGAAACGTAATTCTGTCTCCCTCATCTAACTAATTTCTACTCATTCTTCAGAATTTAACTCCAGGCATTTCCTCTTGACACCCTTTCCTCACCATACTCCCATTCATTCATTCTACACATATCTTGAAATTTCCCAAGATTCCCCAGATGCTATGGGTTTAGAAGTGAGCAAAAATGAAACAATCTTCACCTTCATGGAGCTTATACTCTAGTGCATGAATCAAACATTATCCAAATAATTCACATATAATTACAGGTTGCAGTTAGATTGCTATGGCTGAATGATGATGTATCAATAATTTAATAAAGAAATTACCCTGTATGTTTTTTTTTTTTTGGCTGTAGCTAAGTTAAGAAAAGAAATGAAGGTAATTTCTCCCTCTCCTCCTACAGAGAGCTATTCAGGCTTTGTGTACTGTAGTTTAGGGTAGCCATGCCCTGGACATGGAGCTGTCAAATGCAGTTGAGGTCCAAACTTCTGTCTTGGAAGGTCTAGAACAATTGTTGAACAGAAATATATTAAAAGTTACTTATGTAGTTTTAAATTCTCTAATAACCCACATTAAAACACAAAGAAACAAATGCTGTCAAAGAATTTTGACAGTATATTTTATTTAATGCAATATATAAAATATAATTAATGTAATTAATGTAAAATCACTAATAAGATATTTTAGATTTATTTTTTCACATCAAGTTTTCAAAATCCAATGTATTTTACACTCATATCACATCTCAGTTGGACTAGCCACATTTCAAGTGCTGATAGACACATGTAATGAGTGTCTACCATATTAGAACACAGTGGGTATAGACACAGCAAAGGTGTTAAGATGGACTGTACAAAGTGCAGATGGGATAGGCAAACTTGGCACATGCAAGATAGAGGGGAATGTCCCAAAATGGAAGTTGGAGTTGAATTCATGAAGAGTGGTATTGGGAAGGAGGAACTTCATGCGTTTGCAGGTGACAGAGACTATGATTCTTCTTCAATCTTAGTATTCCTGAAGAAGGAAGACCTTCAGTTGAGATGGGTGGGTAGTAACTTTGGGTACACACACTAAGCTCCCAGTCCCTGGTATCCTGGCAAAGACCTTGGTGACCAAACTTTTGGGTGATGAGGAAGCATATCTGTAATACATTCCTGGACCAGTAGTTGATGGTGGACAACCCTCAATGGCAGCGTCACTTAGCAGAAGGAGCCAAGCTTATAACACAGATGAAGGAAACAGAGTCTTTCCGTCTAAATGAGCTCCTATTCTTGCTGAATGGGACTCTTGAGCTGTAGAATATATTCTTTAGAAAATTGGAGAGATGTGATGTTGTTTACACTCTGGGTGTGGGAGAGCAGTTCATCCCTGGTAGACATATAGGAAAAGCTCATGTTACTTTGAGAAAGTCAGAATGGAATTTAATGCAGATTAGGTGTAAGGGTAGATCTCCTTCAGCAAGTGACCTGTACCTGGAGACCTGAGGGACAAGGCAGCCATGAGAAGAGGTGTAAGAGGAAATGTGCTCCAGATGGAGAAAACAACATATACAAATTCCTGGAGGTGGAAAGAGGTTTGAATGCTCCAGAAGCTATGAGCAACACTGTGAAGGTAAGTAAGAGGGAAAATGGTTAAAGGTGAACTGGAGTGTTTGGAGAGGAACCAGATCATATATGCATCTAGCATATGTTAAGGGTTTGAACTTTATGCAATGTGCGTTGGGAAGATGTAAGCATTTGGCGGATCATATTTATGTGGAAGATATTCACTCTAGCTACTATGAATAACTGACAAAAGAGTGAAAGCAGGGAGACTGACAGCCTAGGCAAAATCAGATCAAGGACAATGGAGAAGGAAATGCTATGGGTGGAATATTTGTGTTCTCCCAACTCATTTGTTGAAATCCTAACCCCAATGTGATGGTGTTAGGAGGTAGTGCCTTTGGGTGCTAATTAGGTCATGAGAGTGGAGCCCTCACAAATGGGATTAGTTACCTATGAAAAGAGACACAAGAGAGCTTGCTTCACTCTCTTTACTCTCCAGCAAGTAAAGTCACAATGAGAAGACAGCCATCTGCAAACCAGGAATTGGGCTCTCAGCAGGCACTGTACTTGCCAGCACCTAGATCTTGGACTTCTAGCCTTGAGAACTGTGAGTAATAAACGTATTGTTTAAGCTACTCAGTCTATGGTAATTTGTTATAGCAGCCTGAATTGACTAAGACAGGAAAATTTTGAGATCCATTTTGAAAGTGAAATCAGCAGGACTTGGTGATATTTTGGATATAGGTGTTGGGAAAGAGAAGGTGGCCACAATAACTCACAGATTTGTGGCTTAAACCACTTTACTGCTTCATGAAAATTGAGAATCCAAGAGGAGGAACAGGTATAGAGAAGATGAAGACTTGGTGTCCTGTATTTGTGCTTCCAGGGTACCCTGTGCATGCTCTACTCAACTATTTATTTCTTTAAAACACACCTATGGGCTTCTTGACTTCATATCTTTTTATTTTTGACTTTATATCTTCAGTAACTACCTAGTATGATACCTTGCATATATTCGACACACATCTGTTTAAACTAATTATTTCCCATTTTCTTCTTGCTTTGTGAGGTAAAAATCTAAATCTCACGTGGCATACAACATCCTTCATGAGCTGGCCTCCAGCAACCTGTCCAGCCTCAATTTCTTGCCTCACCTGGTGCTTCAGCCTCATTGACCTTCTCCTACCCCTCAACACATGAGGTCCCATCACAAAGTCCTGACACAAGGTTCTGTTCATCTTTTTGCCCTTTCTCACTTCCTATGTGAAGCATCTCAAAGATCCCTCCTCTCCAAAGACTTCCTCAACAAGTCCAAGCTGGATTCCCCACAGAATCCAATAATACTTTGTTTATGCTTCGATCAATACATCACTCCTTATGGTTCCATATCAGTTTGCAGTTTACTCTCTGCCTTGGACTGTGAGCTCCTTGAAACCGGGGACTATGACTTGTTCATCTCTCAAATATTGTTACCTTGCATTAGAATCAGCAGATATTTATTGAATAAGTGGAGAAGGATATAGCAGGAAGGGAAAATTATTTCTGGTAAACAATAAAAAAGTCAGGAGTCAAGGGGAAAAAAATATAGTGTTCTGGTAGCCACATGGAGTGTGTCAGGAAGTCAATGTTGACTATGGAAGAGAATTTAGAAACAACAGATCTAAGTAGACATTCACCTTTTGACACAAGATTCCCACTTCAGGATCTGCCCTGAAAATAAACCTCCAAAAATATGAAAAAGTACATGTATTTGGTCATTAATTGTGACATTATCTAAATAACAGAAGTCTCTCAATGAAGGACTACAGATCATCCATACCATGGACTGTGACACAGCTCTTACAGAGAAATGTGATCTCTATGAACTCATATAGATGGTTTCCACAAAACGGTATTTACAGCATGCTACTTTTTGTGTAAGAAGGAAAGGGAATTAATATATCAGTTTTTTAGGAAACAAGAGCTAAGTATATGTTTATGTTTGCAAAATGAAACACAGAACTGATGAACCAGAAACTTATGAAAATGGTTATCTCTGGGAGTAACATGATAATAACTTTTCTTATACTTTTGACCTTCAAACCATGTGACTATCTTACATGCAGTACAAATGTAAAACTAAAAAAGAGCAAATTATAAAACTGAACATGAAGGGAAACAAATGAACTTACATATATACTTGTGCAGTTTTCGAAACATGAAAATATCATGGGAAAATGAAGTATGGAGACTTGGTTTTAAAGAAAGTAAGAGACTCTGTAGTCAAGTTCAACATGTCAACTTTGACTGGAGCCTGGTTAAAAGTAAATAGTAACAAAAGATTTGGGGACAACTAAATAACTTTAAATATACTGAATATTAGATAATATTAGGGAACGATTAGTTTTCTTAAGTGTGATGATGTAGCTAAATGGAAGAGTGTCTGACTTTGGAGAGCTGCATGAAGAAGTATTTAGGAGATATCATAACTGTAACTTACTTTCAATTAATTCAGCAAAAACAACATATGTGTGTATATATGTGAGAAATATACATATATATGAAAAAGAAAGGAGAGCAAATGTGACAAAATACAAATAATTTTTAACCTAGTTGTAGTTGTGCCATCATTTCAAATTTCCTCTCTGGTTGAAATGTTTTACGATAACACATTAGGGGAAAATAAGAGTTTAGGGTATCGTATTGAAGTGGATGCCATTAAAGTTGATATAAAATTCAAGGTAACCAAGAACTGAGAAAAAGTTTAGCACGAAGGTGCTGATGGTGACTGGAGACATTTGAAAACGTGTTACCGCTTACAGGGTGGAGATAGAAGTCAGAATAGAGAGGGTTTGGAAAGGAGTAGTGTGGCCTAAGAAGCTCACTCACTCAGGAGAAGAAAGAAGGAAATGAGCTGAGTAGCTACATCAAGTACTGGATCATTGATTTTAGTAGAAAAGACAATATCACAGTAATATTAAGGGCCTTTGAAAGAGTTAATGATAATAAACCATCCATCATTCTGCATGCATGTTTATTAATATTGCCATGCTTGCTATTTTACAGTCAAGTTTAACTACATATTATGTCAAGTATTTTCCATATTTGTAAAAATGTATTCAAAGTAGCTTCATGTTTCATTATGCTTTATGTACCATGGTTCATTAAACGATAAATATTTAGGTCTCTCCCTCTTTTTTCTCCCCCCCTAAAACGAGTAGTACTACAATGTATGTATTTGCATATATTCTCCCTTCTCATAGATTATTTCTAATCCCCAGTGTGGCTGTATGTGGAGTAAGAAAGCAACTGAAGTTAAATGAAATCATAAGGGTAGAGCTGCAACCCTGTAGCATTACTCTTCTTACAAAAGAGATATCAAAGATCGCGCTCTCTCTCTCTCTCTCTCTGTCTCTCTCTCTCTCTCTCTTCTCTCTCTCTCCACATGAACTGACAAAAGGCTATATGAGGAAACAGCAAGAAGACACCTATCTACAAGCCAGGAAGAGAGCCCTCAACAAAAATCAAATTTGTCTGCACCTTAATAATGGACTTCCAGCCTCCAGAACTGTGAGAAAATAACTGTCTGTTGTTTAGGTCAGCCAGCCTGTGGAATTTTGTTATGGCAACCTACAAAGACAGATACATCATGTCATAAAAGTGTCAGTTCTTCTCAATTAACCTACATATTAAAATCATTTCAATCAAAACGTCAATGAATTGTTTTTGAAAAGTTAACTTTGGTGCCCCCTACAAGCCCCTTAAAATTTAATTTGAGAAACAAATTTTTTTCTCAAATAAATGGGAAGAAAAAAAATACATGCTACACTAGCATCCACTAACACAAAAACCACAGGGCTGTCTTACAAGAAAGACTGGCGCGTAATAAGTACTCACAAAATGTTAATTACTACTGTCCTCATCCCCCTTATTATTACTCACTTTTGGTAGGTATTTTAAGTGTTTTAACCTGCACTGAGGGAAACTGGGCACAATTTGGTTTTAAAAAAGCCATAAAGATGTAGTTAGACTATAGGGCAAAGATGTTTACTATAGCTTGGTTTATAATGGTATGAAATCGAAGCATCCTGTGTTAAATAATGAAGCAATACTAAACATATCATGGCATATATATAAAATGGAAAAGATTTCAGCAGTAGAGTCGTTGTCAGTCACAGTGCCATCAGGGAATTGGTTACACAGGTGACAGAAGAACTGAGAAGGCAAACAGAGCATGATGAGACAACGCAGAGTTTAGCAACAGCAGGAGGCCACTCATGTCCGCACACCAGGACTGATGATGGGGAGGAAGTGGTGTCACTGGAACCAGAAGCTGAGACCTTCCTGTAGGAGGTATGGTCCCAGTGGGACCCAGAGCAAGGTTCCAGGGGAGTCTGGGACGGTAGAGGAAAGGGCTGTCCCACTCTTGTTGGAACCAGGGAAGAGACTCATGGCTGTCAAAAATAACACTCCATGCAAAGAGAAAGGCAGAGAAACACCCTGGTTTTTTCCTTTTCATTCTTGCCAGTTCCTCCCTTTGGTGAATCCATCTGCAAATTAGTGAGGCGATGGCTTCTGGGATATGTAATAGCCTGCAATTCAGAGAAGAGTAGGAAAAGATGGGGAATGAACCTGAGAGGAAACAGGCAATAAGCCAACTATTCTGTGATACTTACGGGTGAGGAAACGATATTCATGATATATTTTAAAGAAAGAAATGAGTTATAAACATTTATATATTTCCAAATAGGCATATAAATACATGCATAAATACTTAAGCACCAGAATAAAGTCTAGAGAACAACACACCAAGATATTAATGTTAGCATCATCTGGATGATACTATTTTTGGCTTATCTGTGTTGTCTAGTTATTCTCAAATGGATGTATAATGCAAATGACTTAATAAAAGGATAATTGTGTTTCTGTGTTTAAGAGCAATTAGATTGTTGGTTCCTTGAATATTGGATATAAAGATGAGATATCTTTATCATGTTTAAAGTCTTTATGTTAGAGGGGAAAAAAAAGCTTAAATTCATCTACCAATATGAAATAACACAACTGCATCTCTTGACATTGACCATCAAACAAAATGTTCAATGAATTTTTACTTCTGCTTGCCCTTTTCTACTCCCACATATAATTGAAATAATAAGGTATATTACACCTGATTCCTTTTTATCTCTTTCAACAACACATCATGAATCATCTCCTTTAAGAATTCCTTTCACATTTGTTTCTTTTATTATCATGTTAACCTCTATAATTCAGATAGTTCCATTTTATGGTTCTCAGAGTTAGTAACATTTATTTTATAACATGTATTCTCTCTTCCCTTAGATTTTAATTTTGTTTCTTTTCTCTCTTGAAACACCATCTATATTATTTGAATAGTATTAGCATGTAGATCTTGTTCAGGAGGATAATTCTGATGCCAACCTGAAATGGTAAAATGAGAACCCCTTACTTTTCCATAAAAAAACAGTTATCCTTCCTCTAGGTTTTCCTCAGTCAGCATCCAGCCTGAAGGTAGCAATCACACCAATTATTTTGACAAAAAGAATTTAGTTAATTAGGTTTTGGAGAACTGAAAATGCAAATAGAGGACTCTGAGCTATTACACAGGTTGCAACTGCAAGAATTAGCAACTGTTCCTAGGGCTGGGAGGACAAAGAGAAGGAACTGGGATTATTAAAATGTAGATGCTTAGAGGAGGGGTGCCAAGGGACTAGGATGCAGCCCTCTAGGGAGAGGGCACCGCCTGATTGGTACAGGCTTGTAGAAGGCTTCCTGAGGAGCTGGGACGCAAACCTCTGAGCAAAGGTCCCTGGCTGGCCAGCGCTGCTATTCCTGAGGGGTACCATGAGGCTGGTTCTAACAACAAACTACGTAAGCACTGCTACTGCCAAGGTGAACATTCACTGCTATGGTGTTGCTGAGATGGACAGGAGACAGAGATAAGAAGATGCCCCAGGCTGCCACCCTCCCTCCAGCTCCCCCTATTGGCAGAGGTAACAATGTGCAGGCTGACAAAACAAATGGGGTTTGCAGAAACCTGTTCAGTAGTTGGGTACAGAAGAGCATTTTGAAGCTGAGAGATATGAGCAAAAGTCCCTTATCACACAGCTCCTGCCCAGAGAGTCTGCCGATAATAGGACTCTATGCCTATTTCTGAGAGTGAAAAGGAGCAGTAGGAATCAAAACCCAGTAAAACAGGCTTGGCATAAAAAGTGGGGGAGTTGTTTACCTTAATTAGTAAAATGGCAAGACAGAACCATTTTCCCCCAACTCAGCCAGTGCTCAAGAGGAGCAAGTTTTAAGCTTCCTGATGCTGAGTGGCCCTCATACATTATTGTTATATTTATTTGGCTCTCTGCAGCTCCCGCTATTTTTTTTTTTAATCTCATTTCCTGCTCTTAGTGGCCATTGAACCAGATAACAAGCTTGAATTTCTGAAGTTAGACCCTAAGAGTGAAGGTACAAAGTATATTCACTCTCAGTCCTTCCAAATGATATGCCCTCATCTCCAACCATACAGTGGGGGATGCATTGTATCATAGCCTTGTATCATGCACTCCCACAGACCTGTGTTGGTCTTAGAGAGCCCTATTCATCCATGTATTCATCCATTCACTAATTCAACAAGTGTTTGCTTAGAACTTTCTGTGTTGGACATTGTTCAATACACTAAAGATACAACAATGAGCAGAGCAAATCAAGTCTCTGCTAGAATTGCACTCTAGTGGCAGGAACCAGGCAGAAAATGCACAAATACATGACAGAAAGTCAGGGAATAGTAAGTCCTATAGAGAATAACAGAGCAGGATGAAAAGATAGAGAGTAGCAGGGATCTAGAGAGTGATCAAGAAGGACTCTGAAAAGATAACAGTTGGACAGAGATCAGAATGATATACGTCTTAGGGACACCTGTGAACAAAGCAATATCAGGTCAAGGGAAGAAAAAGGGTAAAGATTCTGAAGCAAAGGCGTGTCTGGCATGTTGGCAGAGAAAAGCAAAACGTCAGCGACGCTGGGAAGGGGCTGGCTTGGAGTCAGGTGGGGGGATGAGGCCAGAGAGGGACCAGGTCACACACGGCTGTATCAGCCACTGAAAGGACTCTACAATGCACTCCAAGTGAAATGACAGGCTACTTAGAGGGGATGAACAGGAGACAGTAAATAGTTGATTTAAGGTAAAAAAAATTCTCCTAGTTACTGTGTGGGCAATAAGTCATAGACTCTAAGAACCAACCAATTGGAAGAGACACCATTGTTGTATGTACTACTAAGCAGTTAAAAAAAAACCCAAAACTGCTAATTAAACCACACATGAAACTTTCTAATGAATCAGAAAATATTTACAATTGTTAAAAAAAGCTGTTTTAAGTTTTTTTAAACAGATTTTTATCGTATATCACTTGTGCATACAGCAAAATATACATGAAATTAATTGATTAAAATGTCTGTCTTCTTCACATTCAGAGTTCAACCTTCCTGAAATACTTTCAACTCAAAGTCATCAAGGAAGCTCAGCTATTCACTGGTTCTTTCATTCGTTCATTCAACAAACACAACCAAGCACCTGCTCTGTTGTTAAGCACTGTTCTCGGTGTTGGGAGGTATTTGAAAATATGATAAATGCAATTCGTAGCCTCATCAAGCTTACAGTTCACAGAAAGCCAGGAAAGGGAAGGACGGCAAATAGAGAGGAGAAAGCAACATTTCTGCAAATGCTCTGTTGTCATAAGGCATTGTTCACAACAGGAACTTTAATGTCAGGCAAAGCTGAGTTTGAAACCTGTATCTCCACTTACTATTAAAAATGTACCCTTGAAACAATTGTTTAATCTCCCTGGTCATCAGTTTCCTTCTAATATCGACCTCACAGAGTTATTATTGAGGTAAAATAAAATATGTGGTATTCCCTTGGCAGGGTATTGACTCTAATTATGGAATTCATGGTTACTAAATGAGCATATATATTTTTGCATTTAAATATATCTTGTGTGGTTCTCAAATTAATTCACATGCCCATGATACCCCAGATTCTTCTTGAGCCTGTGCTTATTGCTTCTTTCTGCAAACTGTCAGGGGTCTTCTAAATATGCTACAAACACAGAACTGCAAAAACCTGACTATTCTGTCTTCTCACAATTATACATTGAGTTATCTTGTTTCTCCTTCCCTAAACTCCTAAAATCTCAGGGGAGGAAAAAACCACATGTTGCCTCCAGTTGTATAAAGAAAATTGTTATTTGCCACTCCCTTTGTTTGGCAGAGGTAAAAATTGAAGGAGTGAAAGGAAAGTGATTGGAGCACAGGCTCAAAGACCCTAAAGGAAGGTTCCACATTATTGCATCTAAACAGGTTGAAGGAAGTGAAAGGAAATACTGGGCTGGCTGCCTCCAGGAGCCACCACTGTTTACTCGGCTCTTGTGTGAGTCACTTCTCTGTAGATCCATGGAGTTCCCTGTGAAAGACCCCTTAACCTACAGCCAGGAGGCTGATGACAGTCATAGTAACACACTTTAGGATGCTGTACTGTAATCATTGTTCTAACAGAACTTAAAGTATCTGTGGCCTGGTCATCTCCCTGGCCAAATATTTAAAACTCTAATCAGGGGCTGTTTGTTACCGCTTCAAAAAAGCCTTATGTAGACAAAGAAAACACAACTACAACTGTTTCTTTCCTTTAAATCTTATAAATTGTTTCTTGGTTCAAGTTTTTCTTGGCAGGAGCTTCTTAGAAGCAAAGTGGATAATCTATCTCCAAAATGTAGTTACGTTCTCTTTCTCTTTTAAATTCTAGACCTGATTAGAGACCTCACTCGCCATCTGGCTCAGTTGGGAGAATCCCAAAAAGCTGAAGTTATGAATTGGAAAAAATATATATCTTTCTTTATGTATCCTCTATTAATATGTTAGCATAGTACGTGTATGATCAGCATTATTTTCATGTGTGTGAAAGAGGTACTCTGATCCCTGTCAACTCTTTCTGTTCCAAAGCAGAAAGAATTCTAGCGATCAGATAGTGCAATCTCAAAATAAAGAGGATACCATGGTTCCAATACAATTATGAGAGCACAAGGTGCCCTTTCAATTCCTAAATGTTTTTAAATAGATGATAAATATATATGTGCTATTTGATTTATTCTCTTCCAAAAGATATTTTCATTGTAATGAGCAACTTGAGGCAATATGGATCTAGATAATAGTCACAAGTGGTTAATGATTAGAATCCCATTACAAGCAGATAAATGAAAATCAGTGAGGAGAAGAATGAATTCTTATCCAGGCAGCATATGGTCTTTAACTACAACAGACACATGAGTGTGTTCTATGTTTATAAATTTTTAATTTTTCAAAATGTTCCAAGCAGCTCAAATGAATTGTCAGCATGTGTTACTTCTTAAAACACATTCCATATTTTGATTCACAAAATAAAATTAATTTTTTTCACTTGAAGGTTTAACTGATGTGGATAATCAGATGTCAATTGTGCAGAGAAACGACTTTCATCCAAGTTGTGGGTAAATTATTTTCTAAGTCAATGATGTTTATTTCTTTCAAAAGTCATGCCTTATTTTCCACTGAATTCCCATTATGTCTCAATCTATGTTTATACATTAATTCCTCCATCTTTTAACTCCCCAAAGGGTATTATGGAGCTGAGATGGGACATGTCCAGTACAACGCTCATGCTTGAGTTCCTCTTACTCTTGAAATTTTCCAATTTACTCCTTATTTTATCAATGATGATGATGATATCTTCTATTTAATTCACTCGAATGTCATTCTATTGCCTTGCACTAGAGTGCGCCTATACCACTTTCACATTTATTACCTCATTTAATCCTCATATCAACTCTGGAACTAACAAAGCAATAATCTTATATCCATTTTTATAAAAAGTATAAGAGAGATTAAGTAATTTCACTGAATTGTGGAGTTATTAAGGACTGGTGCTCAGAATAGTACCCAGATTTCCTAATCCTGACACACAATGTTTTCCGTGATGTCCTTGGGGAAATAATCTGAGTTTTGATATTGCACATACCTCAGTTGGAATTTTTTCTCGTAACTAGCTAGGTGAATGTGATTTATGTAAACTTTAAACCTCTCCTTGAGCTTAAGTTTCCCCATCAGCAGAATGGAGATAATAAAAAACATAGCTAAACCACCTGGCATAGTTCCCAGCACAGCCTCTTTTTAGTAAGTAATTTTAGTGAGGATGCTACTTAGTGTGAAACAGACGCTCCATAAAAGAAGGTTTCTCCTTTGTAGCCAGATCACATAGAGGTTCATTGCAAGTGAGACTGTCACTAAATGGGCATTGACGGAGTAAAACAGACTTACAAATTAAGTTGAGCAATTACTACTAATAACATTTACTGAGCACCTACTATGTGCCACACACCGTCCATTCTAAGATGCATGACATGTAAAATGTGTTACTGTTATTATCTCCATTTTACATATTAAGAAACTGAGTCACAGTGGGTTAAATAACTCCCAAGATCACATAGCAAAGAGTGAAGGAACTGGGATTTGAACCAGTTAATCTGGTCCCAGAGTATTCCAAGTATAAGTCAGTTTCAATATCAATACTATATCCGAATTATATACAAAAATATATGCAAAAAAAAATCCAAGCCTACATAGGAGATGCCCTGCTTTGTTTTATACTTCTGTAATAATGTTTCTGTCTTTGTATCACTCAACTATCTAAACTTAAAAAACCATTACCAATCTCCTGACATAAGGCAATAAAGTTGCTCCTGAGAACCAGCTGATCGACATCTATTTTTTTAACCATCAACTATCAATTAAAATGTTATCTTTAAATATTATGATAGGGCTTCCTAGATGGCGCAGTGGTTAAGAATCTGTCTGCCAATGTAGGGGACACGGGTTTGATCCCTGTTCCAGGAAGATCCCACATGCTGCAGAGCAACTAAGCCCGTGCGCCACAACTATTGAGCCTGTGCTCTAGAGCCTGTGAGCCACAACTATTGAGCCCATCTGCTGCAACTACTGAAGCCCACACGCCTAGAGCCCATGCTCCACAGCAAGAGAAGCCGCGGTAATGAGGAGCTCGCACACCGCAATGAAGAGTAACCCCCACTCACTGCACCTAAAGAAAGCCCGTGCACAGCAAAAAAAAGACCCGGCACAGCCAATAAAATAAATAAATAAATAAATAAATAAATAAATAAATAAATAAATAAATTTATTAAAATAAATAAATAAATAAATAAATTTATTAAAATAAATAAATAAATTTATTAAAATAAATAAATTTATTAAAATAAATAAATAAATAAATTTATTAAAATAAATAAATAAATAAATTTATTAAAATAAATAAATTTATTAAAATAAATAAATAAATTTATTTATTAAAATAAATAAATAAATAAATATTATGATAAAGGAGAGGAAAGTTTCCCTCAAGTTAATCAGGATGGGATCATACCACTTCCTTGCTCAAAAATCTCCAATGCTTTCCTTTTTCTTACAGAATCAAGCTCAGATTTTTTAGCCTGTCACTGAAGACACTCCAAAATCTACTAGCATTTAATTTTTGTTTTATCTCCTCCTACTCACAGAGATAATATTTTTCTCAAAAATTTCTGAAACAAAATCTAGATTTTACCTTTTAAGCCAAGCTGATCAATTTCTCATGGTGCTATTTTGAGAATAACTGCAAGGATACACTAGGGTGCAGTAGGACTAAGTGCCGTGATCCATTAGTGGCGCCCTCAGTGGGTGTGGGAAAGTCAGCAGGCATGCGGGGGAGGTGGGTTGTGGTGCACCCAGGTCTGACATAGAGGAGAACGTGTTCACATAGCGTCAGGCTGCTTCTCCCTCCCGGGCTTCCTTGTCCTCATTACCCAACTCAGCTACTCTTTAGTCATCTCTAACACTCTTCTTCTTTGCTCTCTCCTACTATTGAGTCTTAAAACACCAGGTACACATTTTCCAGACTCACTTACAGTAGGGGTTGCTATACACTCTCCTTCTTGCCACCAAGATAGAAAGCATAACTGCCAGCACTCCCATGGGCACCATGAATGTAGTTTCCTCTCAGAAAAGAGAGACAGGTAAGAAGAACACCCTCCTCCACTATAGAACGGAAATGGTGTTTCATGAACTAAGTTGATTTCTATAATAAAGTTTCATTTTTCCCATCCGAGTTGGTATTATAAAATTTAAAGTTGTAGCAGGCAATTTGACATCCCTGGAATACAATATGTTAGGACTCACTATCTGAGCTAACAGCAATTTCCCCAAAGAGTCCCCAGCAGCAAGCTGCCCCACTGCCACCAGGTCTGACTCTAATTTGTCTGAGCCAGAGGACTATTGACTTGTATTTTCATTTGACCCAGGGGAAAAGACCCAAGTTTAGGATCCCCAGGTGCAGAAGTCCCACAGGCTAAGAATTTTTAAGCATGGGTTTTATTTCACAACCACAAAGAAGAGGCACAAGCCCGCCAGAAGAAGAGTTGCTCAGCCTTTCCGCTTCTCACCACAGAGCACTTCCTTGCTTAAAATGGACCTTGGTAACAGGAAGCATCACTCAACTGGATTTGCCTCTGATACCAGGTTTCGGGGGACCTGCCCATTGTGAGTGACATTTCATTGTTGACAGATAGGCTTCTCAGTCCACCGTGAATGATTTTTTATGCCATTCAACATTCTAAAAAACCCAGGAAGAGAACATTCAAATTACAGACCAAGTCAGCTACAATAAGAGAGTTTATAGCAGTCACCTAGATCACTACAGAATATTAAAATGATCGTGGATGTGAGATCAGACTACCTAGGTCAAAAACCAGTTCCAAAACCTGCTTGTCTATTACTCTTTCCTCAGTTTCCTCATTTGTGAGATGTGAAGGCTAAAATCTATCTCAGCAAATTTTTCTGAAGATTAAAAGAAGTAACATGTATAAAGTACTTAATTCCACTGCCTCATAATAGAAATGCAACGAATATCAGTTTCTTTTTCTCCTTTCTTTGGTTATTTCATGCTCTAAAGTTTACCTTATTCTGAGTTTAAGCACAATGTGTTTATGCTAAGGTTTAACAACCATGGTGACTTCATCCTTTAGTCAATCTAATTAATTTCAGCATTGTCTGTACCGGTAGACACTGTAGATAACAACAAACCCACTAAATATTAAACTCTCAGGTACCGACCTGTAATCCACTTAAACAGCTAGAGATGGCTCCACTGATACTCATTCAACAGATGTTCACTCTGTATCAAACATGTGCCAATCTCATCCACAAGGCCAGAGGATAGAGAGGGGGATAATCTAGGCTCTGTAACACATGGCAGAGATAAAACAGGGTGATGTGGGACTAAGATGAAAGACATCAAACTGAAAACCAAGATTTAGAAGCAAGGAGACTGTATCAGACTGTTTCAGTAATTCAGGTGGGAAATGATGGTGGCCTGAAGTGAGATTAGAATGGTGGAGATGGAGAGAAATAGTTTCTAAAAAGCATTGAAAGAGAGTAATGGCAGATTATTGAACAGATGTAAACAGCAGGTGGAATAGAGGAGGTAAACATGACAGCATGACAGGGTCTATTAGTTCTAATTGAGGGCCTCGGCGGGGGAGACACTTATCTAGGTGACTCGGGAGACACAAAGAGAAGAAGCCACATTCCTGACTTCTAGAAAATTTATAATATATTTAAGGAAATAAGACATAACACCCTTTTCCCTTCTCCCCTAATTTGTTATTTTATTTTTTAATGGGCCCTATTCAGTTATCGGTAAAGAAAAAAAGGTAGTGAAAATGAAAAAGGGTGCAGCATCTGGGAAGAAGTCTAGGGAGGCCTCAAGGAAATCCCCTTGAAACCACCACATAATCATTTTAGTCTGATAGAGAGAGGGGATGAGAAGAACAGGTTGTGTCATTTACTTTCGAGCCAGGTGCCCTAAAGCCTAGGTGTCTCTAGTTTCATTTCTCTAAAGAGGAACTTGTAGTATCTGAAAGCATTTTTTTTTTTTTTTGAAAATTACTCTTTCAGAATCACATGGAGTCAAACATTTTCATTTAAAGCCCATGTTACTTAAATTACATATTCTTTTGATATTTATATGCATGTGGGAGTATACATGAGAAACTATCCTATCAATGCCCCAAATAAAGTAAAAGAAATTTGCTGTTAAATTTCAGTATAGGCCCTAAATTTCTGCTCTAGGTAAAATGAAAGTGTGAAGATGCTTCCCCAAACCCCCATGCACAATCCACACTCTCCTGGTAGTATTTGAGTGGGTCCGGTATTAAGTTTTGGGCAATCTCTTGTCTTACTCCTCCTCATCCCCAGGTGTGCTTTTCTCACACCATCTCTGAGGCCCTGAGTCTGTCCAGATGGCTAAAGGCCACTAGTTTCAGGCTGAGGCCAGATCCACTGTAGAACATACTTGCGTTACGCTTGCATTAAAGGAAAGGACACTCTGAATTGCCCCACTCCGGTTACCCAAGCTTCTGTTCCCCTGCGACTTCACCATCAGTCACGGTCTCACCCAGCCTAGCTGCTCCAGAGAGTATCCCAAAAAAGAGAGTGTAGGTTAATTCCCAAAATCTGATTCATAGATCCAAAGCCAAGACTGTGTTAGAACAAAATCAGGAAATGAATGGGAAGTTGGAGAAGACAGGCCAAGAGGGAATAAGCATGAGAGTATAGGATATAAGTCTGAGTTCTGAGGATGTAGGTTTGAGACCAAGTTAGAAAAGGCCACTGAAGAAGCACATCAAGTAAGCTAGGAGGTAGGGAGGAATTCTTAAGCACCATTTCCATCACTCCCACCCCAATTAAACACACATGGGCACTGCTATCTTGCCTTCTGAATCACTGGGATGGTGTGTTGGCCATATCATTTGCCTTGGGGAGTAGGTCTTTGAAACTAGGACAAAAGCTCTGGTTTCCAGACAAACAGAAGCATGCCAGCACATAAAGAAGAGGAATCTTGTTATCCTAGAATCCTTATTCCTTGGGCAAGATATAATTCTAACTCAGTATTACCTTCCCTCTCTGATTTTATATAACCACGGTCCTAACAGCCAACCAAGGCTTCCCCAAATACCCCTCATCCAGCCAACAGCTGACTTCACCACCTTACTTGCCAGGAATTGGGGCAGCAATTTTGACCCCCTTCTTCTATGATCCAGTGGATGTGTTGCCAACAGATATTTTGGTGCTGTTTACTAGCTGTGCAGAAACTCTGTAACTGGTTGGACTTACTGAGACCAGGGACTGTACATCTCCTTGTCACCCTACCTTAAGAGTGTTAATCTCTCTTTTCTCTCTCTTGGATACATTCCATAGCTCAAATGGCAGATGCATTCTCTGCAACAGTAAATAAAGAGGACATTCTTGGGGAGGCCTAGAAGGTCTCCTGAATCAAACAGAACCTCCTTTTCAACTGACATATGCAGGATACCTGATATCAGTACACATTAGGTTTAGAGCAATGATTTTTCTCTTATTTGAGTGACAGGAGATTGGGCTTATTGATTTCATTTTCAACAAATGCACCTCAGCATTGCTATTTCTAAGATTCTTTACAGCACTCTAATTTAAAAAGAGTTTAGTGTGACCACATAGAGCATGATGTTTTGATTCTGGTACAAATTTGTCATGTAAGAGTGAAGGGAGAAGAAGAAAAGCTGGCAACTCAGATAAGAAAAAATAATTTATTTCTCAAGCTCATTATATATGAGAAAGATATAACAGTAGAAATTGAAATCATTGACGTGAACTGTGGACTTTGAAAAACCTTTACTCTGAAACTGAAATTACCCAGATATGCCTGGCATCATTCCACCAAAGTCAGGAATTGTGATATAAACCTACAGCCCTTAAAGTCTGCATTCAATCTTTATATTTTCTCCCTAAAGGTAATTAAAGTTTCCCTGTAAAGTAGGGGTGTCAGATGGGAAAGTAAGATGGGCTTGGGTCAATTTGTGGTTGGAAAGCAATGATCTATTTAGACACTCTGGAAATAGTATAGAGACAGGTAAATGGAAGGAGCTGAGTGGATGCTTACACGACAGAGCATTCAAATAACCAGAAGAATCATAATTATGATCCATTAGAATAAGATTAATTTATAAGTAAGTCTTGAGTCCATGCTAATACTTAAAAATAAAAATTAACTGCGGAATGCTGAGGGGAAACTGGATGAAGGTGGTTAACAGTACAAACTTCTGGTTATAAGTTAAACAAGTACTAGGAAGATAATGTACGACATGATTCATATAATTTACATTGTTGTATATTATATACAAAAGTTGTGAAGAGAATAAATTCTGAGTTCTCATCACAAGGAAAAGATTTTTTTCTTTTTCTTTTATTTTATATTTATATGACTTGATGGATGTTCACTAATTACTATGGCAATCATCTTGTGATGTATGTAAGTCAAACCATTAGGCTATAGGGACTTCCCTGGTGGTCCAGTGGTTAAGACTGTGCTTCCACTGCAGGAGGCGTGGGTTTGATCCCTGGTCTAGGAACTAAGATCCCACATGCCACGCTACACAGCCAAAAAAAAAAAAAAAATCATTATGCTGCACACATTAAACCCACATATGTTTGTATGTCAATTACATCTCAATAAAATTGGGGAAAATTTTAAGAAAGAATTTAAGAAAGAAACCACCAAACATAATCAGGTGAAGAATGCTAATAATACGATATAAATTGGAATCAAATAACATACCTGAAACTTTAGTGTTATGGGTTACTTGTTAAACAAGAGACACCTACACTGAAGTTTAATCAATCCAGGCTATCCCTGACAAACTGCTTCCCCTCCTGTGGAAGTCTTAAAGTGTAAAGCATTTCACAGAGAGAGGAGGTCTGTGTTCACCTCTGAAACGAATTGGATTTGTTACTGCTTTAAGCAATACAGCATGATATGACAGAGGTGATGCTATGTAATTTCAAAGGTTCGGTCATAAAAGCTCATTTAGTTGTACCTTATTTGTAAGGATGCTCACTTTGCGATCCCTGAGCCACCATGCAAGATGTTCAATTACCCTGGGGTTGCCATGCTGTGAGGAAGCCCAAACCATATGAGAAGACTATGTGTAGGCACTCTGGTCAACAGTGCCAACTGAGCTCAGCATAGAGATATCCCGGTTCAAACATATGAGTGCAAGGTTCTCAAAAATACTCCAACATGCTGTCATTTAAATTACCCAAAGCTTTCAAGTTCTCTTAGGGAGGCCCCAGACATCATGGAGTAATGGCAAACCATTCCTGCTATGCCCTGTCCGAAGTCCTGATTCACAGAATCTGTAAGGCCAATAAAACGGCTCTTGATCCGTACCACTAAGTTATGCAGTGGTTTGTTACTCAACAGCATGCTGTCAGAACATCTCTAGACTTTTAGGCAAGAATAAATTATGTGATTAAAGTCTTAGGTATTTACAAAGTGTTGTTCCATATTGTTATGCTTTTGATTGCACTTTGTGTTTGATACGTATAATGCATTCCAAAGATAAAAGTCAAGTAAAGTAGGACGATAACAGCTCAAGAAATTTCTACTAAGTATAATCGAAGTTTGAACCATAGCAGGATATGCATCAAAACAGCCCACAAGTCTCCTTTTCAAGTCTCTTACTAATCAAAGTTCTCAAGAAAATATTTTAGTGCAGTGATTCTCAAACTTTGATATGCATCAGAATCATCTGATAAATGGTTAAAATACAGAGGCCCAGACCTTTATCTACTTAAAGTGTCTGAGTCTCTCTGTTCTTCACTAACTCTCCAGGTGATTCTGAAACAGATTAATGTTTGAGAACCACTGATACAGTGTTATGGAAAGTAAGTAAAGTGCAGAATGTAGTAGGATGACAACATTTCCTGCCTCTCTACCCACTGCATGTAGGAAAATTTTGAGGAGAGGTTTAGCTGAAGGCAAAGTGAGCATCCTTTTTCAGCATTTCTCAGATAGTTTCTGAACAGTTTCTTAATTGGAGTGTCTTCTCCCTCTGATGTGAGTAAAAAGCCCATGCCCACGTACACATTACCAATCTGAGGGTTACGTGGCCGTGCACTCACATCACGGGCGAAACAAGAACCAATTCACTTGCCAACTAAATGTGTAAGGGTAAGTCAGCTATTGTCAACGGACAGAAAACCTTCAGGCACAACCACTCTGTTTAACTCAGTACTTCTCAACTTTGCACATTAGAATCACCTGGAGAATTTTTTAAAATCCCCATTGTCCGAGCTGTACCCCAGGCCATTTACAACAAACTCTGGAAGTGGATCACAGGCAACGGTTATATAAGTCTCCCCAGGTGATTCAAAGTCTATCCAAGGTTGAAAACCACTGTCTCTAACACAAATTCTCACAAATGAGGCTGATTCATCCTGAATTAAGAGAAAAATCTGTAACTCTAAGGTTGCTTTTTCTATTAAGATACTCTTATAATTTGGTATCAGATTAAGTAGTTTAAAATATGAGCAAATGTGCAGACAGAAAAGTCCCAGAGATCTGATTGTCCAGATTCCTGCCTTCTCCTTGCAGTCCTCAATCTAAATGACACAATGTTAATATGAATCTGCTTTTTTCAGGAAGAAAGCATCTATCACATCAGTATGTGGAAATGGAAAGTCTGTATAGATTACATCCCTTCTAAAATGATAAAGCAATAAACAACAACACATATAGAAACCAGAATATATAAAGAAGTCTTTCAACTCAGTAAGACAAATAACCCATTTTTTCATATGGGCAAAAGCTTTGAATAGACATTGCACCATAGAAAGTATACAAATGACTGATAAGAACATGAAAAGATGACTAATACCATTAGTTATTAGGGAAATACCAATTAAAACCACATAAGATACCAGTTTATACCAACTAGATGGCACTAGTCAGAAAGACATATAATAATAAGCAGAGGTGACAGTGTGGAGAAACTAGGATCCTCGTAAATTGCTGGTGGGAATACAAAATGGTACACCCATCTTGGAAAACAGTTTGGTAGTTTCTTAAAAATTAAACACACCACAACCAAGTGGGATTTATCCCAGATATGCCAGGCTTGTTCAACATGTTAAAATCAATTAATATGATCCATTCCATTAATATGCTAAAAAAATCACATCATCATATCAATAGATGCAGAAAAGACATTTGATAAAATCCAACACCCATTCATGATTAAAAATTTTCAGCAAACTAAGATGGAGGGGAAGTTCCTCGACTTGATAAAGAATATCTACAAAAAAATCTGTAGCTGACTTCGTACTAAATGGTGAGAAACTGAAAGATTTCTAAGATCAGGAACAAGGCAAGGATGTCTTCTCTTACGATTCTTTGCAACATATTTCTGGAAGTCCTAGCTAATATGATATGACAAGACATGAGAAGAAAATTTATATAAATTGGGAAGGAAGAAATAAAATTGTCTCTGTTCACGGATGATATATTGCCTATGTATATAGAAAATCTGAAAGAATAGACCCCACTCCCCCACCCCCCCCAAAAAAAGAAAGAAAGACCCTCCTGGAACAAACAAGTGATTATAGAAAAGTTTTATGATAAAAGGTTAGTTAATAGGTTTCTATACAAAAGTCAATTACTTTCCTATATACCAGCAATGACAAGGCGAATTTGAAATTTAAAACATAATACCATTTACATTAGCCCCCTACCCAATTAAATACTTAGGTACAAATCTAACAAAATATATATACAAGGTATATATGAAAAAAGTACAAAACTCTTCTGAATTAAATCAGAGAAGAACTGAATAAATGGAGATACATTTCATGTTCATGGATAAAAACAATATTGTCAAGATGTCAGTTCTTCCCAGCATAACCTATAGATATAATGCAATCAAAATCAAAATCCAGGAAATTGTTTTGTGAATATAAACAAACTGGTTTTAAAGTTTATATGGAGAGGCAAATAACCCAGTACAGCCAATACAGTACTGAAGGAGAAGGACAAAGCTGAATGATTGACTTTACCTGACTTTAATACTTATTATAAAGCTGTAATAATCAAGAGAGTATGGTTGGCAAAAAAAAAAAAAAAAGACAAATAGATGAATGGAATCGAATAGAGAACCCAGACCCCCATAAAGGTAGGCAAAGGATCTTTGACAAAGAAACAAAGGCATAGCAATGAAGCAATGATAGTCAAAACAACTATACCCCAATTTTTAAAAAAATGGTTAAGGAACCAAAACAAAAACAAAAACAAAAAAAATGCTGCTGGAATAATTGGACACCCACATGCTGAATAAATAAATAGATAGATAGATAGATAGATAGATAGATAGATAGATAGATAGATAGATAATCAATCTAGGCACAGACATTACCCCATCACAAAACTTAATTCTAAATGGATCATCGTCCTAAAGTAAAATGCAAAATTATGAAACTCCTAGAAAATTACAAGAAAATCTAGATGACCTTGCGTATGGTGATGACTTTTTAGATAAAACACCAAAGGCATAATCTACGAAAATGTTATGACTAATCTGGACTTCCTTAAAGTTAAAACCTTCTACTTTGAAAAATACACTCTCAAGAGAATGAAAAGACTAGTCATAGACTGGGAGAAAATATTTACAAAAGTCATATCAGATAAAGGACTGTTATCCAAAATACACAAAGAACGCTTTTAATTTAACAATAAGAAAACAAACAATTCACTTAAAAAAATGGGCCTGAGATCTTATTAGACATTTTACCAAAAATGGTATATAGATGGCAAGTAAACATATGAAAAGATGCTTCACATCATATGTCACCAAGGAAATGCAAATTAAAACAATGAGGTACCACTACACACCTATTAGAGTGGCCAAACTCTGGAACACTGACAACACCAAACTTTGGTCAGGATGTGAAGCAGTAGGGACTCTCATTCATTGTTAATGGGAATGCAAAGTGATACAGCCACTTTGGAAGAAAATTTGGTGGTGTCTTAAGAAACTAAACATGCTCTTGCCATATGGTCTGGGGATCACATGCTCGCATTTACCCAAAGAAGCTGAAAACTTATGTCCACACAGAAACCTATACACATATGTTTATAGCAGCTCTATTCATAATTGCCAAAACTTGGAAGCAATCAAGAAGGCCTTCAGCAGGTGAATGAATAAATAAACTGTGGTATATTCAGACAATGAAATATTTTTCAGCACTAAAAACATGAGCTATCAAGCTATGGAAAGACATTAAGGAAACTTAAACGCATATTATTAAATGAAAGAAGCCAATGTGAAAATGTTACAGACTGTATGATTCCAATTACGTGATATTCTGGAAAAGACAGAACTATTCTATTCTAAACCTAAAACTGGAGACAGTAAAAAGATCAGTGGTTGCCAGGGTTAGGGGGAGAAAGGATGAATAAGCAGAACACAGAAGATTTTTAAGGTAGTGAAAATACTCTGCACGATATTATAATGGTGCATATGTGTCATTATATGTATGTCCAAACCCATAGAATGTGCATCACCAAGAGTGAACCATAGTGTAAAGTATGGAGTATGGGAGATTACAATGAATCAATGTAGCTTTGTCAATGGCAGCAAATGTACCACTCTAGTGAGTGATGTTGATAATGGGAGAGTCTGTGCATATGTGGGGGCAGTGGGTATATGGAAAATATCTGTGCCTTCCTTTAATTTTGCTGTGAACCTAAAACAACTCCAAAAAAGTAAAGTCTTAAAATATAGAATAAAGGGAAAAACTGGACATTTTAATGATTTTTTTATGTTTTAATTTTTAAATATGTAATACTCTTACCCAGTTCAAAAATTTAACTATATAAAAAGCAAAAAAAAACCAAATATATATTTACCATACAACTTAAAAATTCCATGACTAATAATCTACCCAAGGGAGATGAAAACATTTGTTCACAAAGACAAAGACAAGACTTATTTGTGAATGTTTTTAGCAGCATTATTCATACTCACCAAAAGTGGAAATGACCCAAAAGTCAATCAGCTGGTGAATGGATAAGTAAACTGGGAAATATCTGTACAATGAAACACTTTCAGCATTAAAAAGAAAAATATTGATGCATGCTACAATATGAATGAGCCTCAAAAGCATTATGTAACGTGAAAGAAGCCAGACCTAAAAGTCAACATATTTTATGATCCCTTTACATAAAATGTTCAGAAAAGGCAAATAAAGAGAGATAGAAAGTTAATTAGTGGTTTCCGGGGCTGAGGCAAATATGAGGAACAACTGCAAATCGATTTAAAAGGTTCTTTTTGGATAATGGAAATGTTCTCAAACTGCATTTTGGTGATGATGGTTCTACAACTCCATAAATTTACTCAATCAATTGAATTATATACTTCAAGTTGGCAAATTGTATGGTATGTAAATTACATCACAATAAAACTATTTACAAAGACATAATATGGAATTAGCTTTAAAGTTCTGAAAAATGAAGGAAAAATAAGCATAACATGCAAAAATAAAGATGATTACTTGAAAAATTACTTTAAGAAATAGGAGAAAAATGTAATCTGTAGGAATTTTTTTAAACCCTTGAGCTATATGTTAAACATTTACAGTATGCCAGGTACTGTTCTGTGTGTGTTATATATCATTTTACCATATAAATGATCCTATTAGGTTTAGATTATATCCCCTTTTTCAGATATGGAAACTGAGCCTAACTGGAAATAAAAGATGAAGTGATGGTATAAAAGGACAAAATTATATTAAAAGAAAGATAGTAGTGCTAAAGAAACAATTCAAAGAATTAACAATGCCATCACACAATTATAAATGGTATTCAAAAAAATAAAAAAGAATAAATATCCAAAACTAGTTTAGTCATGATCAGAATGGGACTGAAGGCATAACAGACAATGCAGAGGAAAAGGGGAAAGAGATTAAAGTGATCAGGAAATAGATGATGATTGATGATAGATAGATAGATGATAGATAGATAGATAGATAGATAGATAGATAGATAGATAGATAGATGATAGATAGATGATAGATAGATAGATGATAGATATGGATGACATAAAATGAGAACCAAAGAAAGGATAATAGTGTTCTGGGGAGTGCAGCAAACAATCAACATTGAAAAATTAAAGATATTGCTTAAAATTTTCTCTTAGTTGAAGAGAGTTCTAAATATAAATTAAACTATCATTAACAATAATAAATACCAGATAACAATGTACCAGAAAATGCACTGAGCCCTTCGCATACAGCAACTTGTTTGACCATCGCAACAACCCTAGGAAGCACAGATTATAATTATGCCCATTTTACAGATGATCCTTAGAATAAAATGGTATAGTCCAACATGAGAATGTCGCACTATTTTTATGAAAAGAATACAACACTGAAACGTACAGATGAAAACTTGTACATGCAAGATGACATCTACAGGATTTCAATTATAAAAGAAAACATAACCAAACTTCTCTGAGTCTTTGAAAAATAGAATAGACAAAACCCAAAAGGCTACATGTAAAAGAATGAAATTAGAACACTCCCTAACACCATACACAAAAATAAACCCAAAATGGATTAAAGACCTAAGTGTAAGACTGGACACTATAAAACTCTTAGAAGAAAACATAGAGAGAACACTCTTTGACACAAATCACAGAAAGATGTTTTTTGACCCACCTCCTAGAGTAATGAAAATAAAAACAAAAATAAACAAGTGGGACCTAAAGAAACAAAAGCTCTTGCACAGCAAAGGAAACCATAAACAAGACAAAAAGACAACCCTCAGAATGGGAGAAAATATTTGCCAATGAAACAATGGACAAAGGATTAATTTCCAAAATATATCAACAGTTCATCCATCTCAATATCAAAAAAAAAACAAAAACAAAAAACCAAACCAAAATTGGGTGGAAGACCTAAACAGACATTTCTCCAAAGAAGACATACGGATGGCCAAGAGGCACATGAAAAGATGCTCAATATCACTAATTATTCGACAAATGCAAATCAAAACTACAATGAGGTATCATCTCAGGCCAGTCAGAATGGCCATCATCAAAAAATCCACAAACAATAAATGCTGGAGAGGGCATGGAGTAAAGGGAACGCTCTTGCACTGTTGGTGGGAAAGTAAATTGATACAGCCACTATGGAGAACAGTATGAAGGTTCCTTAAAAAACTAAAAACAGAATTACCATATGACCCAGCAATCCCACTACTGGGCATATACCCAGAGAAAACCATAGTCCAAAAAGGCACTTACACCGCAATGTTCATTGCTGCACTATTTACAATAGCCAGGTCGTGGCAGCAACCTAAATGCCTATCAACAGATGAATGGATAAAGAAGATGTGGTTCGTATATACAATGGAATACTACTCAGACATAAAAAGGAACTAAATTGGGTCATTTGTGGAGACATGGATGGACCTAGAGACTGTCATACAGAGTGAAGTAAGTCAGAAAGAGAAAAACAAACATTGTATATTAACGCATATATGTGGAATCTAGAAAAATGGTACAGATGAACTTGTTTGCAACTCAGAAATAGAGACACAGATGTATAGAACCAAATGTATGAACACCAAGGGGGGGAAAGGGGGATTTGGGTTGAATTGAGAGACTGGAATTGATATATATACACTGCTATGTATAAAATAGATAACTAATGAGGACCTGCTGTATAGCACAGGGAACTCTACCTAGTGCTCTGTGGTGACCTAAATGGGAAGGAAATCCCAAAAAGAGGGGATATATGTATACATATGGCTGATTCACTTCACTGTACAGTAGAAACTAACACAACATTGTAAAACAACTATACCCCAATTAAAAAAAAAAAAAGAGCCTACTACAATAACAGTAGTCATAAGCTAAGCCTATTACCCTAGTGCTAAATCTCCTTCTGGAAGTGAGATAGTAATTTTTGTAACATACATAACCACTTTGGGTTATTACATCACTTAGAAAATTGTTGCTTTATTTGTCGAAAGGCAATAATTTGATTTAATCTTTGAATAATTCAAAGCCATACTTCTTTACATAAATTAACATCATTCCTGACATGAAAACTGATGATCCCTTCATGACCAGACTGTGAGAAAGGCCATACCATAGATAAGAAACTAAGTTTCTCAAGGATTCTTTTTTGTGACCTTCCACAATATCTCTGCATATGTATCAGATAAGTATGTAATTCTGAAAGAAAAAAATGCATGCAATTTAAAATAAAGAGTTTGGGGTAAAAAAAAAAAAAACAATAGGTAAGGAAAGGAGATTCTAAAGAATACAACAGAATTAACAGTGATGCCCTGACAGATACAAATATAAAAGTATTTGTGTGTGTGTACATTAATTGTCCTGTAAGTAGAATTCCATGGATTTTTTCCAAAAATTGATTATAAAAAAATTTTAAAACATTTCAAAAATGTAGATTTTTGCCTTCAAAACATAATTCAATAAATAAGTAAAAATACAAAATTACATTGGATTGAACAAAAATAGCAACATTTGGAAGTCACTCACAAGTAATTCTTTGCTCCAAGAAGAAATTAAAACATTACATATATTGTAGTAAATAATAAAAAGAATTATACATATTAGAATATACATGACATAGCTAAAAGCATATTCAGAGGAAAATTCACTGCCTTAAACATGAAGGAACTAAAATAAATGTTAATTATTTAATCCAAGGGTTCAGATAAAAAACAGCAAAATGGAGACAGAAGAAGGAATAAAGAAAAATCAGCAAGAAAATATTTTGAGAATTTTATCAAAGTGCTCGAAGATTCATTGTGTTCGGTGCACAATTTATGAAAATTCAGACAACTTAAATCTGTTATTATGAAAATGATTGAATAAATCATGGCAATATCACATATTAGCATTACAGAGAGACACTAAAAATAACTACTATATTAATTGATTTAAAAGCCTACAATATGTGAAATTTTAAAAGTAGAATGCAAAGCAGAGGAAGCAGGCAAGTTTTACTGCTATAATTAGAAAAATACAACTCTAAAAGCATGGACTGCTGTATCATATTTCTTCCAGTGTCCTCTTTAAAGTAGAATGTTGCATCCCATTTCTTTAAGAGAATATATCTCTTAAATGCCGTAACATGAGTAACCTCTGTACTTATTAGAGAGAGCAATTACCAGATATAATACTGCATTTATCTTTTCTCCAGGATCCCAAGGATTTATCTCTGCCTCCAAAGCAATTTTCTCTCAGAAGCTACTATTAATTCATACTAATGATTCAGAGCTCTCACTACCACATCAGAATGCAATGCAAGAATAAAGGGACTAGGAAAAGTTAACCAACATGGAGTCAATGGTTGTTTCTAATTCTTTTTCTCTGCTTGAAAAAGTCTCCTTTACCAAGAGTTCTCTGCATATTTAAAATGGGGAAATTGTGCCCACTTTAAAGTAGCATTCTGGGAATTAATGTTGTGACAGGGACTTCCCTGGTTGCACAGTGGTTAAGAATCCTCCTTACAACACAGGGGACATGGTTCCATCCCTGGTCCAAGAAGATGCCACATGCCACAGAGTAACTAAGTCTGCAAGCCACAACTACTGAGCCCAAGTGCCACATCTACAGAAGCCCATGCAACTAGAGCCCGTGCTCCACAACAAGAGAGGCCACTACACTGAGAAGCCCGTGCAGTGCAATGAAGAGTAGCCACCTCTTGCCACAATAAGAGAAAGCTCATGTGCAGCAACAAAGACCCAAAGAAACAAAAACAAAAACAAATCATCATGACATGGGTCAAGTGGTAGCACAGTGATTAGGTGGAATTCGCTATTTCCTTCCCCCAGATCCTTTCCTACGCTCAGCGCTATAATTAAAACTCCTCTAACCAATCCATATTTACATAGATTCTAAAACAGGCACTGAGAGAGTAAAGGTTCAAGTGCAGCAGCTGTAATGCATCTAATTTAGATGATGTTTGCCACATCATGGCTACTGTAAGCTAAGGCTGTCGGCTCATCCCTTCGAGAGAAAACTCATGGAGGATGGAGTGTCTACTAGCACCTTAACCGTGAGAAATGTAGTCTCTGAAGGCAGTGGCACATTCTGGTATCAGAGAATCAAAATCCCGCCAGAGGAAATGAATTTCCTTTATCTTAAACCCACACTTATTCAACCATTCTCCATACTGGTAGAAAAGAAAAGTTGTATGCTTCATCCAAAGTGATTTAAAGCACCAACACCCAAATTTAAACTATGATCTTAGCTTCCTTCAAAGTCAAAATATTCATTCTCTTTACTATTCACTTGCAGATGAGTCGCACGCTGCCTGTGTCACCCCTTGATTTTATGGTATTTCTCTCTCCTTCTGTGATTTAACCTGGAGTGTCATATATGCTCCTTCCAGAGGAAACATGAACTTCCTCACATCACCTGCATAATGCATCCCTCATAGGGCAATTGCTTAAACAGATATTTTATGACCAATACAAATTCAATTCAGTACAACATGCATTTTTGAAGAGTTTGGAGCTGTCAAGGAACAACTTGGGACTTTAGCAAGAAGACATTTTATTTGAAAGGATTGTGGTAAGAGGGGGAAAGGGACCACTTGCAAATAGGCAAAGGAGGACCTCTGCAATGAGGAGAATGTTCCTACCAGAAGATCTGCAAGTGTGTCCAGGGTTAGGCAAAAATGTGTTATGAGTCTGGAAAGAAGCAGGTGTGGAGAAGAGGGGTGGACAGATGGGCACGGCCTTGTAGCAGAGCCATCAGCTATTGCAGTGAAGGGCTGTCGGGGAGGGGTATAAGCTATCTCAGGCTAAGGAGGCCCAAGTTCAGCCTGCGGAAAGGACAGAATCTTAACAAAGTATGTTTAATCAGCTTTTTGTTCTGATTGATCAGTGGGGACTAGATAGCTTAGCTAACCATTTATGAGATAAAGAAAGGGAATTGGAGGGTCTGTGTCTAGCCTTATTGTAGGTGTCAATGACCTACAAAGAGGTATCTGTGAGTCTGATCTCAATCATGTGGGGAATGATGGTTACTTGCAACAAGCCATATACTGACCACAGGGAAATGGTTAACTTCTCTGTTTTCCAAGATCACAGGGCTCAGGTAAAGTTCAATGTTGTCAGAGGACACAAAAAGAAAAGGGGCAGCGTTGGCCCTTCAGGAACTTGGAGACTGAATGAAGATCCCCCCAAAAAATACACATGTAAAAAATAATAGTCATAATTAAGAAGGAGGAAAGAAGGAAGACAATTAGCATTAAGGGATAAGCAATATCTCATTTAATTCTCCTACACCCTCAAGATGATGGTACTATTGTCATCCCAGTTAACAGACAAGGAAAGAGAGCCTTGGGGGTGTCCACTGATCCACAGAAAGGCAGTAGCAGAACCAACTTTGGATCCAGATTAAGCTGACAGCCCAGGTCATAGTTAATACATGAAAATGCCAAAATTTCAAACAACGAATGAGTGCTGAGAATGTCAGGAGATACCTGGGAGCTCCAGAACCCTCTTTCATTTACATAGGACTAATGAGAAACCTTTGGACTTTCAGATTGCAATGAGGCAGAATGGCAATTCCAACTGAGTTAATAACCATTAAATATACATATATAAGAAACAAGTTTAAATATTTTGCCTATAATTTTTATTCCAAGGCTTATGAACTCTTTCCTTTTAGCATTCCAGGAAAATAAAATGTGTATTAAAAGACATAAATACTGTAGCCAGGGCTCCCATGATAAATGCTTGAAGCAGGAAGCTGGTAGGGATTCGTGAAACGTGGAGCATCACTCTTTCAAACCTCTCCGTTATTTTGTTTGTTGAAGTTGAAATTCCTGTCCTGAGGCAAAGCTTTTCATCCTGGGAAGGTTAAGGCTTAAAAGAAATGCTGCTACTGGATAACTCCAAGGGGTATGAGACTGATATGAAACTGATTTTGAGCAGAGGGGATTATAGCAGACATGAAGAAGGGAGCCAGTAACGTGGGAAAGGTGACCTTCATCTAGACGGGGAAGAGGCTGAGAGTCGAGAGCAACGAACACAGAAAGACCTCAGAACAAAACCAAGGAAACCTTCCTTCTTCATGATGATCAAAATATGTCAAGATACTATTTCAAAATAAATTCACGTATTCCTTTCCTCAGTTCTTGTAAAATCTCATTACTTGTAGCTCATGGGGCATCTGCCAGTCAGGCCTAAAGAGCTGGACATCAGCCACTGCTTTGAAGGGCAAGGGTCACACAGGGAGGGTCATTTGTGAGCCAACGGCAGAGGGCCTTGTGGAAGCCAAGTCAGTTCCCAGCTGTCCTTTTGTCCTTTTGTTGACATCTAGTAATAGCCCATAGTGAACAATGGCAGACATATCCCCTCAGATTGTCCCTTCAGTGTCATACTTATCGGTGCCCTGGGATTTTCCCCATATTCAAGCCACTCTGGCAATGGGAAGCCAGCTGGGAGCAGAGTCAGCCTGATTCCATGTGGTCCCTGACATTGGCCGCCAAGGGCATTTGTTTCAGCTGACGCTTTTAGGTTCTCCAACAGGGCGGGAACGCTGCGCATGTCTCAAGAGCCACCAGAGATTGAAGCGTAACCAAAGCAGTGAGGGACAAGGGATTGTCTCACTGCCTGCCTGGGGCCACGTGAGGTGCCTGCCTCCAGACTAAACGCTTTACTGATTCATCGGGAGAGGGTGGGGGAGTCTGAGGAGAGGAGAACAGGGTATGTACCAGGGACAAAGGTGGACAAAAAATAAATTGAAACTCCCCAGACACCACCTTTTTTCCATAGTCCCATAGCCTGAATGTGCCCCAGAAGCAGGAAGAGTAAGTGACACCTGATGAAGCAGTTCCATAGCAGTTTGTGTGAATGAATTTCTGGTTGGCTATCTCTAAGCCTTCGTGACATCTTATAGAGATGCCCCAGTGCAGGATCTGTTACAGTCTCAGGTACAAGAACTAAACTGAGAGATCCACTACCTTAAGGTCCGAAAGGCAGAATGAAATACTGAATCATCCCAAGGACGGAGAAAATCTAAGGGACAGATGACTTGGAGTTTTATAACCTATACTCCCTTCCTTACCTGGAAATTCTTCTTTCAGGCTCTAGTTGGATATTTTTTAAGGAAGGAAATACTTAGTCCGAGAAATGTGATGCAAATTGTGTGTCCGAGGGTCTCTAAAATGGAGGTTAACCATGACTTTTGATGCTGATAAAGAAAGAATAAAATCTGGTGGCCCAAAAATAAAGTTCCCTCCCTCTCTCTGCTGCTCTGAGACTACAGGTGTCTAGTGGCTCAAACTGGGTCTTGAGAAAGTAAAGCTCAGAAATGAGGTCAGGCTCACTATGGGTCCCAGGAGCACCAGAAACAGCCCCCGGGGCTGAAGACCAGGCAGGGCCAGACAGTTAAGATGGCGGCTCCAGAATAAATGCTGCAGGCAGACAGCAAAAATCACAGGGTGGGAGCCAGGCAGCTTGCTGTCCTCCGAGGACAAGGTTTCCCTTCCCTGGAAGCACATTAGAATCACCTGGGGAGACTTGAAAACTCCTAATGCCCAGGCTGTACCCCAGAACAATCTAATCAGAAACTTTGCAAGTGGCACCCAAACATTAATATTTTGAAAGCACCCCAGTTTATTCCAATGTGCAGCCTGGACTGAGAACAACTGCTCTAGTGAGCAGTGAGCACATAAAATACAGGGCTTTGAGGGGGTTCTGCATTTCTACAGGGAATGTAGAGGTTTGAGGCTTACTTTATTGCAATCTGTCAGCAAACAATTTACTAAGGCTTGTGTTAGGGAGGTGGCATGGCGGGAAATGGTGGGCTGCCTCTAGTGACATACTTAGCAGAGACCAGCACTCTCGAAACAGAGTGGAGTCACTCTGCCATGAGCCAGCCCCCAGCCCTTTTGGATATTCAAGGCAAAGATCCTCTACCACACCATCACAGCACCCTGAGTTTGTGGCTATTTTATTGGGTAAAACTAATTAATAAAGTCAAAGTAATGACATTTTCCAACGATTTACGTTTTTTGTTGTTGTTAAATTAGAAAGGTTTCAAGGTTATCCTTGTAACAACACCACACACACACTTGTACTCTGATGGGTTCATTCATCTAAAAAATGTCCATTTAATGTCTACTGTATGTTGCCAAGCCCTGTGCTAGACCCTAAAGATACAGCAGCCAACCTAACAGCTGTGGTCCCTGCCCTCCTGGAGCGTAGCATCTATCAGAGAGCAGAAACATTTAAACAAAGTATTCAATTGAGATGAGCAATATGGTTAGCAAAGTAAAGGCTACCAGGAGGTTACAAAGCAACAGGCTCTTGGTAGAGTTTCAGGGAAGCTCTTTCCTGCCATGAGAACTGACTGGTTAGTAAGTGTTGAGTGAAAGAGCAAAGGATGATGTTACAAGTAACGATGAGGAATTGCCCCCAAATTGAAGCCTATTCCCAAAGCTACAGAAAGTCACCATCCCTGAAGGAAATGGATAGTTGTGACAATTATTAGCTATCATAATATTGTGGTACATTTTTCTTCCCTACAGATTTGGGGGGATTCATCAGAATCTCAGTAAACATGGGAGAGAATGCTCCAAGCATGTGAATACCATTTTTCATACGTATCATGTTAAAGGACAACAGATCTGATGCTGGAAATATGTCAAAAGGTAATCACATTCATTTTAGGCCTAAATGCCAACAGATGCATTTCAGTCCCTCACCAACTCCACTCATGCTCCTCCACCCAACATCACTCAGTTCATCCTTCTGATGACCCCATGGGTTATGGCATGTTTCTCTGGGAGAGCACTTCTCAAAATCTAGCAGGCTTCGGAATCACCAGGAGGGTTTGTTAAAACACAAATTCCCTAGCCTCACCGCTAGAGATTTTGATTCAGTGGGTCTGGGGTGGGGCCTCAGAATTTGCATTTCTGGCAAAAAGATTTTTTTATTCATCATAATGATTTTGAAATTAGTCCAAGTTGCTGCATGTTTTTTCAGTTTGTTCTTTCTTATTGCTAAGAAGTATTCCATTATATGAATATACCCTGCTTTGTTTACCCATTCTTTTATTGATGGACACCTGGAATCTTCCCAGTTTTTTGGCTATTATTATGTGGTAGTTTCCAATGAGAGGCAATTATAAACAGAGCTGCTCCATCATCTTAAAATTTGGGGGGTAACATAAGTATTCATTTGTGTCAGGCATTTTCCTAAACAAGGAAAACAAGTCATAGAATATGCACTGGGTCATAGAATACGCATGTGTTCAACTTAAGGTAAGACCGTGAAGAAGTTTTTGAAAGTGTTTGTTGTCAGCTCACATCGCTACAGTGGTGCATGATAGTTCTTCATCCTGCACCTCCTTACAAACACGTGGTTTTCCCCGTCTTTATCATTTAAGCCTTTCTAGCAGGTATTTCATGAGTTTACTCTAAGTCCTATGATTCATTAATGCCCCTCTTATTTTTGTGGAATCTCTAGGGATGAATTCAGGTGAAGAGCCAGAGGGCATGTCTAATGTTTGTGTTTCTCCAAAGAAACAGAACCAATGAGAGATATATTGAGAGAGAGAGATTGATTTACTATCAGGAATTGACTCCTGATCATAGAGGCTGAGCAGTCCTTAGAGCTGTAGTCATGTAGCTGGAGAACCAGGGGAGCGAACATGCAGTTTCACTCTGAAAGCTGGCAGGCTTGAGACCTGAGAAGGGCTGATGTTTCTGTTCAGGTCTAAAGGCCTGAAAAGACCAATGCCCCAGCTCAAAGCAGTGTGGTGGGAGGAGTTCCCTCTTATTTGCAGAAGGCTCAGGTCCTATTTTTGTTCTATTCAGGTTTTTAATAGATTGAATGAAGGCCACCCACATCCGGGAGGGCAATCTGCTTTACTCTGTTTAATGATTCAAAAGTTAATCTTATCCCAAAACATCCTCAAAGACACACTGAGAATAATGTTTGATCAAATATCTGGACATCTCCCTCCTCAGTTGACACCTAAAATTAACCATCACACCATGTTAGTTTGCCATCTTTTCTGCAACCATTCCTTTCAAATGCTGCATAGTATTCCATTGTAAAATATATACATATGTATGTATACATATGTTATATATATACACACATATGCGGTCATATGTTACATAAATTTAAAACCACATTATTGTTTAATTTTTGTATATTTCATCTGTAAGTTTAGATTTGCTACAGATTATTCATGCTCACTGATGTACAGTATTTCATTATATGATTACATAGAAATTTATTTATCCAGTCTTCTGTTGATGGGCATGTGGATAGTTTCTGGTTTGGAACTTCTCATTGATTTTGTCACCATAAATATTTAGGTTACTTCTGATTTGTTTCTAGGAAATATTGCAAAGGCATCTTTTGCATGTTTTCCTGTACATGTACATAAACGTTTCTATTGGATAGCCACAGGTCAAAAAATGATCCAGCTGGACCATGAGTGGAGGAAAAGAGAACACAACATGAAGATTCTCTCTCCACCTATTCCCTGTCCATGGCATCTATCATTTTCTCTCTCTTCATCCTCACCATACTATGACTTAACCAGCTTCTGTCCTTTCCCAGAAGTTTCTCACGGGTTTCATTTTATAAATTTTTATTGAAGTAAAGCAGACCTACAAAAAAGTGCATGTGTTTTATGTGTATAGTGTAGTGAATTTTCCTAAATTAAATACACGTAGTAGCCCAGATAAAGAGTTGGAAAATTATGGGCTGTATAATTTCAGCTTTACTGGATACTGCCAAATCGCTCTTCAGAGTGACCATGGCAGCTAACTCTCACACCAGAAGTGAAAAAGTGCATGCATTTCTTCTCATCTTTGCCAACACTTGGGGTAGTCAGACCCTAGTTTTTCACTATGCCATAAATAAAAATTTTCGTGTTTTTTTTTTTAATCTCATTACAATTTATCAGAAATTGCTTAAGCATTTTTTTTTTAAGAAGTATTGTCATATAATGTTTTTTTTTTTGGGGGGGTGGTACACCAGGTTCAATCATCTGTTTTTATACACATATCCCCGTATTCCCTCCCTTCCTTGACTCCCCCCGCCTCGAGTCCCCGCCACCCTCCCTGCCCCAGTCCTCTAAGGCATCTTTCATCCTCGAGTTGGACTCCCTTTGTTATACAACAACTTCCCACTGACTATTTTACAGTTGGTAGTATATATATGTCTGTGCTACTCTCTCACTTCCTCTCAGTTTCCCCTTCACCCCCCGCCCCCTCCCATACCTCGAGTTCTCCAGTCCATTCTCTGTATCTGCATCCTTATTCTTGTCACTGAGTTCATCAGTACCATTTTTTGATTCCTTATATGTGAGTTAGCATACAATATTTGTCCTTCTCTTTCTGACTTACTTCACTATGTATGACAGATTGTAGTTCTATCCACCTCATTACATATAGCTCCATCTCATCCCTTTTTATAGCTGAGTAATATTCCATTGTATACATATGCCACATCTTCTGTATCCATTCATTTGTTGATGGGCATTTAGGTTGCTTCCACGTCCTGGCTATTGTAAAGAGTGCTGCAATAAACATTATGGTACAAGTTTCTTTTGGGATTATGGTTTTCTTTGGGTATATGCCCAGGAGTGGGATTACTGGATCATATGGTAGTTCTATTTGTAGTTTTTTAAGGAACCTCCAAACCGTTTTCCATAGTGGCTGTACCAACTTACAGTCCCACCAACAGTGCAGGAGAGTTCCCTTTTCTCCACACCCTCTCCAACATTTGTTGTTTCCAGACTTTGTGATGATGGCCATTCTGATTGGTGTGAGGTGATACCTCATTGTGGCTTTGACTTGCATTTCTCTGATGATGAGTGATGTTGAGCATCTTTTCATGTGTTTGTTGGCCATCTGTATGTCTTCTTTGGAGAAATGTCTATTTAGGTCTTCTGCCCATTTGTGGATTGGGTTATTTGCTTTTTTGGTGCTAAGCTTCATGAGCTGCTTGTATATTTTGGAGGTTAATCCTTTGTCCGTTGTTTCATAGGCAATTATTTTTTCCCGTTCTGAGGGTTGCCTTTTAGTCTTGTTTATGGTTTCTTTTGCTGTGCAAAAGCTTTTAAGTTTCATGAGGTCCCATTCATTTATTCTTGATTTGATTTCCCTGATTCTAGGAGGTGGGTCAAAAAGGATGTTGCTTTGATGTATGTCAAAGAGTGTTCTGCCTATGTTTTCCTCTAGGAGTTTTATAGTGTCTGGCCTTACATGTAGGTCTTTAATCCATTTGGAGTTTATTTCTGTGTATGGTGTTAGGTGTTAGGAAGTAAATTTTCGTGTTTTAAGCTGCTTTTCTTTAATTAATGGTTGAGCACATTTTCATGTTTGTTTGCCAGTCAGCATATTCTTTTCCCATTTTGCTATTGGGTTGTTGTCCTGTTTTGACCCTTTCCCTGAGAGTCCACAGCTCATCCTGTTTTCTGGACGCTTCCTCCTATTTGCTGCCCTTTCAGTATAGACTTAATATCTTCTCATCTGCAGCACACTGCACTCTTCCTAGGCTAGATGGGTTACGTGATATTCAGGAAATATTACAGGGGCTATAGAATTTTATGACCACCACTACCTCTTATACTAGGTGTCATTAACCAGTGGCTGTGCACATTTGACTCACAGAGTGTTTTCCGTGTAAGTTATCAGGTATTATGCTTGATTGCAATACAAGCAGCTTAGTCCTTTTGTTTCACACCTGGGCTGCTCTACTTACTCATGTTAACTTCATGCATCAATAGGCCCTTGACATTTGATGCAAATCAGAGTATATTACAGTAAAAACACTGCTGTCTAGGAATTTCTGAAGAAATGAGTTATCGTCTCATTTCTATCACCAGCTGTGGGATCTTGGGCAAGTCATTTCACCATTGAGAAGGAGTCTTTTCTAGTGTAAAATGAGAACATACATTCCCTGCCTACCTCTCAGAGTTGTTTTGGATATCAAATAAAAGAACATCAAGGTGATAAGAGTATCTATCAGGCACCAATTCCAGTCACTTCACGAGGGGTTGTGGCTGACTGACAAACACAGACCCCAGGCTTTTCTGAGCACCGCCCTCTAAAAACCTAGAGTAGAACCATGGGTGTGAAGTACAAATGTGCTATTTGCCCACGTTTACTGAAAAAATGTGCAGCCTGCTAAGTAAATGGCTGGGTGAGGATTGTAAGACAGAAGGCAGCCTCAGCTGAAACAAATGCATCATTCTGATTTGATTTCAGAAATTCAAACATGACCTGAATTAATCGACTGGCTGTTGAGTCCAAATTCCTGTATTGTTGAAGCTGGAGCAGATGTAGGGGCTCTGTTCTAGAAGTGAGGAAAAGTACAACTGAGCAGGGAGGCCTGTCCAGGAAGCCACGTGGATCACTGTGAGGGGCTCCTGCCTGCTCTGGGGACAAGGCTCCCTTGCCCTGGGCAGGGATGTAGGGTGTCGAGGCTGTGCTGGCCACTGGATTGTAACTGCCGAGGAGAGAGTGGCATGTGGCTTCAGCAAGCAGGCAGAGCTCTTCAATGAGGTGGGCTCCAGGAGGGCTCTGTGCCTCTGCTCAGCCGAGCTCCAGCAGAAGCTTAGAGAGGCAGAGGAGGTGCAGAGCTGCAGCTGCTGCCCAGCTCTCAGGAGAGGGCTGGACTCTCTCCCTCGACTGCAGGCACAGGGACCGCACGGCTCGTCTCCACCTGAGCCATGGCAGCCAACCTCACAGAGGGCAGCCCGAAGTCCAACGGGACCGGGCAGGCACTGGATTCTCCTGTCCCTTGCACTGAAATGGTGACTTTCACTGCAGTGGTGGAAGGAGAGGAATGGGGCTCCTTCTACTACTCCTTTAAGGTAAGTTCCCTGCCTTCCACTCTGAACACTGATTTTGAACAATAAGACAAACTAGAATTTTAGACTACAAGATTATAGCCAACGTTGTGAATGAGTGTAGTTTACTTTCTTTACTAAAAAGAATTAAAAAAAAACCTGAAGAGCTAAAACAGTGAGTTTTTCATACTGTGCAAGGACCTATATTGTAATTTTTTAAGAACACTTTTTTGTTTGCTGCTGCTGCAAATGTGTGAATGTTATCATGAGTAACATTTATAAGTGGTGTCTTTTTAATTTTCCCCTTTTCCTTAGGTGAAAGCACTTGTAATTAATCCTATAATAGTGCTTGAAATGTCTGTTTCTTGTAAGGGTGATTGTTGTGAGTCTTTTGCTAGCAACATCAGAGAAGTGGAAAGCCCACATCGCCCAGAACAGTACCTGATGCAGTGAGAGACAGGGCTGAGTAAGGAAGGAAGGACCACACTTTCTTTGTTGATCCTTTGCATTGAACATCTGTGAGAAATAGGGTCTTTGACTGTAGTTGGTGATGTTACAGTTTGCAACAAGTTGCCTCCTAGAACAAATGAGGAACTCAGCGCTCTGCCAGTTTCACCTTCAAAGTATCCAAGGGCCACATTGAGGAAAATGTCCTCATTAAGCTAATACTGTTTCCTCTTCTGCAACAAGATTGTGTTCGGGAACAAACCGGGCATCTGGAAAAGTTTCCTGCTTCTTGCATGAGAATGCTGGGACGTCAGGTTATTTCACAGGCTGCCTGATGGTGCATTTAGTTGTTACACTAATTCCCGGGACTCAAACTTGTCTTTTATACCCAAAAGGAAAATACTTCAAGAAAATTTCTAGCAGTTGTGTGTGTGTGTGTTTTTAATCCTCTGTGTGTTCTTGAAATGATTTGGTTTTTACTGACAAAGTAGGATTGCTGTAATATCCACCTTGAAGTTTTGCTTCTTTGCCAACACTCAGAATAAAACTTTCAGCAGGGAGCTGTCCTGGGAGCCAACCTCACTGGTGCTGGAGACCAAGAGACAATGTAGCAAGGCAGAGCCGAACAAGACACTCAGGCTGACTGAGTGGGACCCATCCCTAGGCACCACCTGCTAATGCATGCATGCATGCTCACACACAGCCCAGCACCCCACTCCACAACAGAAAACAGAAACTGAAATTGGAGTTTGGGGCCATTTACCGTTGACTGCATAATCTCCTCTGTGAAACCAGCCCGCAGATGCAGAGATTCTCTATTAGAGAAGCAGGCTTTCTGCATGCTGGAAACACAGCGCTCCTCTCAGCAATGCTGCCTCTGCAGCCTCTTTGATATTTATAGAACATGACAGCGAACAGAATGAAGAGAGACTGACCACTGCAAGAGGGATATAATCGGCAATAAGGCAGTTTTTCTGAGATTCAGGCGACAATCACTCTCAGCTGAAATCCCATTTGCCATTTTTTGAATACAGCTCCTAAGGGGATGTTTTGAGTCTTTGGACAAACAAATCCCTGCTCACTCTCTTCTAGTGTTTGCACTCTGTCCTGGCAACATCATCTCTAGGCACTAAGGAAAATCACATGGTTTTCATCTCATTTCTATTAATAAGTTTGCCCTCAAGCAATTGGACCACTAGACAAGGAAAGAAGCAGGAAGAGAGAAATTATGTCTGGCCGGGAGCTTAGAATGTTCTGTTTCATTTTTTGAGAGAGATAATCATTCATTAAAACAGTGATTTTCAGTTACATGGCAGTCAGTAGCAGTGTTGGTGGCAACTAGCTTAAGTCTCTTAGTGTAAATTTTTCCATGGTCCCCTCTGAGCACAAGCAGTTTTGTTGATACAAAAACAATCCTGATGCAAACTCTTGTTCACTGGGATCCTTTTATCCCACTTCCTTCTCAAGAAGAAAGTCAGAACTGTGCATCTTTATTGTCTCCCAAACATGTCCTTTTAATCTCCATTGCCTTTTCCAAAAGCAGTAAAAATGTCATCAAAAGTAAAATGATAACAGCAATAAAAGTAGCAGAACTGATAGCCACAGCAATAGCCATACATTTCATTGGCTGTGGGCTTTCTTGGTGACAGGAATTTTTCTAAATGATTTTTGCGAAGCATCTCATTTAATTCTCAACCCATTGTGTATCTTTCCATTTGGAATTGCCTTCCATCTTCATCTGAGTTTATCTAAACTCTATCCACTCTTTAAGGCTCCTCTTGAGTTGCTTCCTCCCTGAAGCCCCCATCACCCGTCCCTCCTCTGAGTTCCGGTAGTATCCTGGAGCGTACCTCTACTTGCCACTTAATCCAACTCTGTCCTCAACTGCTTTTTCAATATGCATCACGAAAATGTGTAACAGTTATTAAGCTTCTTGAGTGAAAGAATGCCTGATGTTTGTTTCATGTTTTCTGCAGAAACCAGCACCATGCTAGACCTACTCAATAAACATTTACTGCATAAATGAACTGTGATGTTCTATTTCTGTCCACTGTCTGCATGTTGTCAGATCAGGCAACAGAAGGTTTGCTTTCTCAATGACAGAGACAGGGGTCTTGTTAACTGCTACTCTGCACATCAGCCTCCTTCCCTGTCGGGTCTCTATCAGCTGCACTCAATGAGGTCCTTCTCTGCAGGCACATTCAGCTCATCCTTATTCCATTTCTAACTCAACGTGGTGAAGGTAAGTTATAGTTTCCAGTGGGTAGGGTATGGAAGTAGCCATGTCATCATACCCTGGCACCTCATACCTGGTTTAGCCCTGGGAAATCCATACCCACCCCGTTGCCTCCTTACCTGGTCTCAGCTGCCTTACTCAGTCTACATGCCTGGGCTTCTAACTTAGTTTCCAGTGTAGCCCTCTAGCTCCCCTCTGAATCCAAAACTCTCTTGGCAAGAGGAAAGACATCTTTGTGTAGTATTACTAGCCCTTTCTTCACAAGCTTGGAGCCTTTTCCTTCTTCCCACTCCATCTCCAGATTCTTGCCCCTGCTCCTCACTGCTCTAAACGCCTCTGGCATCCTAAGTGTGTCCTTGGGTATCAGCAGGGAAGGCAGAGGTGAGCTTACCACGCCCTTCCTCTATCACGGGCTTCATACCACTAATGCTCTGTGGTCCTGGATGCAAGGTTCTCAGCTCAGGCCCTGGTTTCCTTCACAGTTTCCAGTTTCTCGTATGTTCAAGATTCCTTCCAGTTCACCCACTCCTTTGCTAGCCCCCAGCATTAAGCAATTTTATCAACTTCAAGAATCTACCAGACATTTTCAAGGAGGACGGGATCTGGCTCATCAGAAAGTGAATGCGGGACCTAAATATAAGCCTGTCCAAGTGGAAGACAAAGATAAAACTCTCTTCTTAATAGCCTTTAATTTTGCCTGTGAATTCATTAGCAATGTTTCCCAAATCCCTGATTCTTAATGATGAGAAAACTAATTCAAAGTAACTGGGAGGGAAACCTGCCTGAATTAGTAAATTGCCAAAATTATAAAATAATGCAAATGAACTCAGTTTTATTACTCTCAAGTGAGGGGAGTAACATGAACCAAGACTGCAAAAATATTACCTGACTACGATCTTTTATTGAATCTCCTTCAGTGGGTCTTATAAAAGATATGCAATTAGTCTCACTATTGTTTATATATAAATGATTGCTTCTAAGTGCTTGAGGGTGATTGGACACAGTTTGTTCCCTTTGTTTTGCACCTTCCGCCTGCCATCTTACTGTTAATTTTCTTAACACACCCTTCCTCCACTAATATAACAAAAACAAATTCCAGTTCAACCCATGTCCCAATTATTTCACACTAGGCTTCAGGAAAAGCTTAATTTAAGAAGCTTAAGTATATTGTGCTTGTTTTTATTATATTTAGGTTGACAACTCATTTCTAAGAGCTTGCTCTACCTACTGTGTAGGTATTTTCACCTTCTGTAACTGTCACTTTAGCTCCTCTTTGCCCAGTTGCCTTCTTCCCTGAACCCACCTCTTGTCCCATCACAGCTCTGTATGACTTCCTGTCTCCCTTCCTGACTTGGACCCCAGGACAATGTTAGGGATGCCCTCCCTGGAATCCAGGAGCCCTGGGTCCCTGCCCTTCCAAGGTATCTCCTACAAGTTATAACAAGGGGTCTTGCATTTACATCATGCATTTTTTTTTTTTGGTCCTCTTCTAATTAGTTTCATTCAGTATGTTCATTTTGAGTTTCTAGAGTTGAATACTGTGGCTGTTCATAGGGAAATTACTATTAGTTTTGCCCAGTTAAATAATTATTAAAGATCTGCTATCACTGCCTGTTTTTGCTATGCACACCCGACACAACACTTTCCAATCCCCTGCCCTGGTCCAGTTCTACCATGTCCAATTTCACTCCATGTCCTTGAGAAAAGAACATGTGTCATTGGTTGGCTCCACAAGGATGTCATGCAGTTCCCAAGCTATGGACTCTAGTGTGTGAAAAAGGAAAAATTCCTCAACTAACTTTCTCTTTGTGTCACTGATACATCTGATGGCAGGGAACAACCTTAGTTAATTCAGAGTAAACTCAGAATTGCAGAGTTTCCCAGCCTACGAAGGGTTTTCCTATTTTCTGACTCAGGAAAGACATCTAAGCTCTAGGAACGATGCTTCTACAGCATGTGTGTTCACATGTGTGTGGGGGGAGTGAGGGAGCAAATCTGAACTGGGGAGGAATCTGGGCAAGTTGGCATCAGCTGAGATGAAGAGTCTTGTCTGGTCTTCAGAAGTGGTCATGCTTGTTTCAGACCCTTGTCTGGATCCCCATCTGGCTTGGGTCAGGCAGCACTGCTTTCTGTTGCAGCATCCTTTTGTCCCATTTCCTTCAGGTACACGGGTGCCCTCATCTCCCTCTTTCCCTCTCTCAACCCTGGCTGAATTTCTGGGTCCTTCCTGGGAATAAAATGTTTGACTGCCTCCCTCCCAGCTTTGGGCCGGCCCTCTCTCTCCGCACTTGGCCATCGTAAGTATTCAACTCCCACCTCATGAAATTTGGGTAAACCCCCGGGGGGCTGCCTTCCCCTAGCTCCTATACAGTAAGTGGAGCTCAGCACCCTTTTAATCCTGTGCTCCAAACTTAAGTCTTTTCCTTTCTCTTTTCATGGTAGCCTTACGAGGGAGCAATATCCTCTCATCAGTGTCTAAGTCTCCTCACATTCTGTACCACTGGTGTACCATCTGACACTCCTGTGTCCCGCTGCCTGCTTTCTCTGTGGTGGCGAACCTGACTAGACTGTTTTCTGCCAAATTTATTATTCGAGCCTCTCTGCTCTGAATGCTCAAAAGACACATCCTCTCACACAGGAAAAAGACATTTCTCTTCAAGCTACTTAGGATATCCTCCATGAGGTATTTTGAAAGCCCGGAGCTGACTTGTTTCTCTTTGTCTGCGTTGCTGGAGTAAAGATTGTATCCTGAGGGCAAATGGGGTACAGCTCTCTGGCTGCCTGGGCTCCAGGAGCTTTTCTCAAGGAAGCGGAAAGGAGCATATCCATTAATGGTTCAAAAAAAATGTCACTCTGTCATCTTTGAAATAATTTCCCGTGGATATAGTGGGTAAGAATATTTCAAGCTATGTACTCAAGCAAAAAGAAATGTAAGTTTATTTTCTGTAACTGGACTTAGCTTCTCTCTGGACCTCTCAGGCCAGCTGATGGCTGAAGAATTAGCGTAGTCATCCCCAGGTAAACTCAAGCTCTCAAATCTTCCCCATCACTGTACTGAGGCACAGGCTGTAAAGTCGGACTGCTGGGGTCAGGTCCCAGTGCCTCCACCATCTGGCTGTGAACTTGGGGCAGTTTGCTTCTTCCTGTGCCTTGGTTTACTCATTTGACAAATGATGCTAATAATTAAATGTCCTTCAGAGCGTTGTTGTGACAAGTTAAATGATTAAATGCTTGTGAGGCCGCTAAGAACAGTGATGCCCTAGAGTAAAGAGTTTGATCAATGTTAGCTGTTATAGCCCCAGGGATTAGTTGTTTCACTCCTTTCTAAAGCTACTGACTGAGAGATGGGGAGCCATCACTATCTACATGAAGAAGCTTCTGAAGATTGTAAGAGAGACCCACCCCTGTAGTCGAAGATCTTTGGGGCCCCTTTCATATGCATTAGGTCCTCAAACAGTGGTGCTGAATTGAGCTGTTTCTTTTCTTTCAAATAGACCATGAAAATGTTGAGTAAGATATTTAGAGAAGATTCTACTTCTTACTTTATCATCCTAATACAATGTCTAATTTTTATCTATGCAAGTTTAATGGCCCACTACAAGAAGGGCTATTTACAGAGAGGGGAAATTCTATCCCATCCAGAAGGGATGAGCTTCTACCATGGTAGAAGGATTTTCTGGACGACAGGATGGCAAAACCACCCAACATCACCATCAAGGAATAATCAGGGTTCTGTTTTTTTTCACTTAGGCAATATTGACAGCTGCCTTAAAATGATGGGTCTCTTACACTTGGCAACACTTTACAGTTAACAACTTGACATCACACGATGACTTCCAGTCAGCTCCAGGAGGGTTAAAAACAGCATTCCTTTTTTTAACCAGATGTGAACATGAAGTCTGATAGAAGTTAAAGGTTCTGAAAAATAAAATGAAAGAAAGCAGGAAAAAGGAAAAATAAGCATAGTTCTACTGCCAGTTTTAGTCAGGATAGGTTAGTTTCTGCAAGAGTAAAATACTAAACCCTGAATCTCAGTGGTTTAACACGTCAATAGTTTATTTTCCTCTCACGTCCCAGTTGCAAGCAGGTCAACTTGTAGCTCTGCCTTCTAGTGCAAGCAGTTTCCAAGGGAGATGGCAAACCTTCTCTTATCTGCTTTGGCCTGAAATGACACAGGACTGACTCTGATTTCGTTGGCAAGAATTAATTAACTGATGGGCACGGGAAGTGTAGCTTAACTGAGCGCCCCCAGTGAGGGGAACAGAGGACACTGCTTTCAAGCTTGATTTGACCTTCACCTCTGCACGACAAAACCCAGACTCTTCAGCCTGGCCCTCTGGCTTTTCACAGTCTGACCAGAGCCCCTCCCATCTCTGCTCACCTCCTGTACCATGCTGCACTAAAGACCTCACCGTATTCCAGGGAAATATTACCTTTGGCAGAAATGCCTTTCTCATAGCTTTTTCTTCTGAGATCACATCTAAGCTCAATTGCCCCCCATCTGTGAAGAATTCAGATTTGTTTAGTAGTTCAGTATCATCGCTATTTGTATGCCTCCAAAGCACCTCAAATCTCTGTGCAACAAAATTCATCTCTTGACATGCACGTCTGCCTATACACACACACACAGACATGAACATACACAGACACACGTGTGCACATAAACACAGACTGACACTCACATACACAGATAAACACACACACACACACACACAAGATGTCAGTCATTTTAAGACAGCTCTAGATCCCACTATTCCTAGTGTAGTGCCTGGCACATGATAGACAAATGGTCAATAAATGTTTTGTTGAATGAAGAGCATATCAAGAAACAATCTGTATAGGGGTGCGGGGTTGGGATGGGATGAATTGGGAGACTGGGATATTTACATTAATATGTATAAAATAGATGACTAATAAAAAATCAAATTGTACACTTTAAAAAATAAAGCATAAATTAGAACAGAACAAAACAAAAAACAAAAGAAAGAAACAATCTATATAACAAGTTTATTCCTAAGGTCTCAGTAAATTCATATGAACACATTAGAGTGGATGGAGTTTTAATTCTTATTCTACAAGCCGTTGGGTTTGAACTTCAAGGTACCGTGATTTGGGGGAATTCCTGACACCACAGTAAGCCCTACTGGTGGAGAGGGTGTGCAGGCAGATCATTAGACCTGAAGCAAACAACGTCCAGGTTCTGTCTGTTCTCCTTTCCTTGTTGCCAGCTCTGGTTCCACATCCGAGGCCTGGAAGCCATCCACTTCTGAGCCCTAAGACACCAGACAGGTGTTGGGAAAGGGTGTTAACATTCACATCACTGCTCTCCATTTATGTGTTCTGATGCCTGAGTATAGAAGCTCAGCCACAGAGCTCTCCTGCAAAGTGCAGAGGGCAGGGGGTACCACCTGTGGACAACAGGGTCTGCTCCAATGGGGTAAATGCATAAGCCTTGTCTACTAGAATCTCTGTCAGGTAGTCCATGGTCCCTGTCTGCTGCCTCTGGACACTTCAAGCAGAAAACGGGTCCATCTTGTGAACAGTGAGAGTATAACTGCTGCTTTCACTGGGTAGGATGCTTTACTAGGTACCAAGGAGCCAAAGAGGATTTATCACTGTCCAAAGGGCCTGGAAACTAATGCTTTCATTCAACAAATATTACTGCAATGATTTCAGCATTTTAAATTCTTAACACCTATAGATAAATATAAATATTTCTTCCTCAATTTAATTTAAATTTTAAAATAAATTATCATATCTAAAAATAAGTCAAAGTATAATAATGCAGAATACAATCTTTTAAACTATATTCTTTTCCTCCACATCTGTCATGTACCCCTTTACCCCACCAAGTTGAGAATCACAGATGGGCTCGACTGAATATTACTTTGGGCACTGGGGTTTTAAAGATGAACAAAGCAAGTTCTTTATTCTCAGACAAATCTGTGTAAAGGGGAAAGAGATAGTCAATAATTACCATATAAGGGAAGAAAATGCAGTCACTTAGAAGAAAAGGCAGAGGTGGGGTGGGGAGTGACAGGAGGTGGTATAAACAAATTAAAAAGAAGGATTTCTGCACAGAAAATCAAGTTGATCTTCATTGAAGACAGGTAAATGGAAGCCTTGAGTTTAGATAAAAGAGTTAGAGAGATAAAAAGACTCAAGTGCACCATTAGACTAAACAGTATGGATTTTTTTTTCCTTATAGGCAAAAAGAAATCTTTGAAGTTTTATCAGCAAAAATGCTAACAGTGAAAACTGTGACTGAGAGAGATTAATCATGCTGCATAGTGCTGAATAGGATGTAGGGAGGGGACATTGAGGAAAGAGAATCAGTTATGATGACCCAATGAGAGGTATCAGAGCTCAACCAGACTAGGATTGCCTGAGAGTGGACAGGAAGAAGCAGCAGGACTTTCTGTCAGATCATGTGCAGGCTTGGGGAATCAGAGAAGACTGGCAGAGTCAGGGAAGGACGACGACATGGGGGCTCAAATTGATAAGCTGATTCTAAAATGTATGTGGATGGGCTTCCCTGGTGGTGCAGTAGTTAAGAATCCACCTGCCAATGCAGGGGACATGAGTTCGAGTCCTGGTCTGAGAAGATCCCACGTGCTGCAGAGCAACTAAGCCCTTGTGCCACAACTACTGAGCCCATGCGTGGCAACTACAGAAGCCCGTGCACCTAAGAGCCCATGCTCTGCAATAAGAAGCCTGCGCACTGCACCAAAGAGTAGCCCCCACTCTCCGCAACTACAGAAAGCCCGCCCGCTGCAATGAAGACCCAATGCAGCCAATAAATAAATAAATTTTAAAAATAAATAAATAAAATGTAGGTGGAAAGGCAAAGGAAATTGAATAGCCACAATAATTCTCAAGAAGAATAAAGTTGGGGAACTTTCACTAGCTTGTTAGTACAGTGGGTATTGAGGAAGGGATAAACATCCAGAAATGGAACAAATAGAGAGTCCAGAAATAGACCCAGTCTTATGTGGTCACTTAATTTTTGACAAAGTGAAAAAGGCAATTCAATGGAGAAAAGCAAAATTGTTGCTGGAACAAATGGATAGCCATATGTTAAAAGGGAACCCCTGCCCAAGCCTCATACCCATAAACAGCAGTCTCAAATGGATCATATACTACATGTAAAACCTAAAATAAAACAAACCTAAAATAAAGTAAAAAGAAAATATAGGGGATAAACTTTATGACCTTGGATTAGGCAAAGATTTCTTACATAAAACACTAATGGCACAATCGGTAAAGGAAATTTTTGATAAATTGGACTTCATTAAAATTAAGACTTCTATAATTTAAAAGATGCTATCAAGAGAATAAAAGGGCTAACCACATGCTAGAAGAAAATATCTATAAATCACAAATCTAATAAATAATTTTTATCCAGGAAATATAAATAATTCTTAAAGCTCAAGACAAAGAAAAGAAAATCCCAACTTAAAACAACAGCAAATACAGATACACAAAACAACGTGAATGAATTTCAAATGCATCATGCTAAGTGAAAGGAACCAGACTCAAAATGCTGTAATGATTTAATTTGCATGATGTTGTTGAGAAAACAAAACTCTAAGGACAGAAAACAAATCAGTGGTTGCCATGAAGAGGCTGACTACAAAAGGGCACAGGCAACTCTCTTTGGATGATAGAACTATTCTATATCTTGATTGCAATGATATGTAAATTTGTCAAAACTCACAAAACTGAACATTCAAAGGGTGGATTTTCTTCTGCATAAAGTATTACTTAATAAAAATTATTCTATAGAGATTTACCTTTTCTCAAACATGTTTTTAAAAGTCATAAATGCCCAAGTGACAGAAAAGTGGAAGCAATGCTAAAAGCCCCGAAGGACCTGCAATGGGATACAAATTTAGAAGATTGGTATAGAATTCAAGATGGATAAACCTCCAAAAACAAGTATGGATCAAAATGGGACAGAATGATGAAGGTATCACTGCACACAGGTTTTGCTTAAATGTCACTTCTTCAGAAGTCTTTGACTTCATGGCATTATGTCTATGCACTTGTTATCTATCTCATGGTGTCTACAAACTATGCTCCAAAAGGACAGGAGCTATATCTTGTTTCATTACTGTGTCTCCAATGCTCACAGCCACGCCCAGCCTTGATAAGACCCTCAGAGAGTCTTGAAGACTGAATGAACATTATCATAGACTTAGCACTCTGCTAACCATAAATATTGACAGAAAATTCAGGATATAGCTCTATGAATGTTTTCCAAGCATCCTCTTTATTCTACTTTAGAAGTAGACTTGGACCATTAGCCATTAAGCATGAATCTTTACTATGTAATATTTAGTAGTAGTGAGGAATATTGATGATGCTACCAAATTTTGGAAAACATCAACAGCATTGGTGAAAGGAGGAACTACATGAACCTGGAAAAGGGGAAAGTGTGTTCAGGAACAGGTTCTGAATAGGCTCCTTAGATAGCAATGCCATTTGGTTGACCCCATAGTTAATCTCAACCCCCTTCTCACTTTCCCAGCTGCATACTCACTATCCTAGTCTTCTTTGAGGTAAAAGGTAGCACAGGTTGAGAAACTTAATGGGAAGTCTATGATATTTCTGATAAACGTTTCCCCTCCCCCTCCTTTTTTTTTTTCTTGGTGGAAGGAGAAAGACATGGCTGGAATTTTACTTCCTCCCTTGAATTCAGACACAATGCATGGAGCTGCAGCAGCCATTTTGCAACCACAAAAGAACAGCTAAGGCAATTTCAATGAGTTAAGGACAGCAGCTACCTATCTTCAGATTTCTTATTATATGAAAAAAATAATCTTTATTTGTTTAAGACACTGTTAAGCGGACTTTTATTTTTGAGCTGAACACTTTCCCAAGTGATACAAAGTGCAAAACTACATATTTGGAGTACTGAAGCCAAGCCTTTGAAGTAGAACACAAAGAGTCAAATAGACATTTCATTTATTCTACATTTGAGCAGTGAAGGGGCTGGCTCTCCTCATGTTTCTCATCCTGTTATTATGTAGATTACAAAGGGATTGAATAGAGTTTCATAAACATTGATTCAGACTGGATTGTATGTTTCAAGTAACCAAGAAAGAGAAAGTTTCTACCCCTTCCCAAAGAAAAGAGCCCTAAATTTTTCAGAATGATTCTTCACATTTCAGATAATGACAGTACTATTCATTGGACAATTTTATGAAAAAAATACCAAAAGCACTTTTAAAAACATTAGTTCAAAAAACTACCCAAAGCATTAGAAAAGTTTTTCATGATGGCTCAATAAAAGGATTTTTATTCTCCTCCCTGAAGCAAAAGGAATCACATCCTTTCTAGACAGCTTAAGACAACCAAGAAAGTGTGAGAAATGGGCTTTGGACCAATTCTACGTCATGCTACCCTGACCACATCACACGGTTTCTCTGGACCCAGGCAGCTCAGCTGTGGGAGCAAAACAATAACGATGTCCCTGCAGGATGGTGAAGGGAAGGAGCCAAATCTCATGTGAGAGGTGAAGTTTAGGGGGAGAGAAAGAGAGAGGTAATCATGGAGGAGTCCTACTCACTAATCTCCTGGAAGGGCCCCGCCAACCCAGAGGGAGTCAAGGGTGAGGGACGGCTAGTGCCCTTCTCCTCCAAGACCAGCCTCACAGACTGCTCATCCCAGATTTATCCTCCCAGACTCCACACCGACCCAGATTCTCCATCCTCCCATACTCTCCTCCCCTCCAGAGCATTCCCCCATTGCTAAAGGTACATAGAGCAGAAACTCCCCAGGACTCCACCTCTTTTTAGTTCCATTGATAGTTCTCCTACAGATAGAAGTAGGTGGTTGGAGAGAAATAAGAAGCAAGCATAACCTTGACATGATTCACAAGAACCCAGATTAAACTTCCCCACCCCGTCTCCCTCCCCAGCCTCCTCCGCCTGCCCTCATCTCTACCAGGGCCTTCAGCTTGGACCTTGCATCCTCTGCTTTAAAAAAAAAATTCTTTTTCTCCTTCTTTTGCCTAGTCCTCCTGTCATCCCCAAACTTTTTTCCTCAATAAACTGATTCCAAGTATTTGTATAAAGGCCATTCAGAGTAAATAAATTCTTTCCCTCAGGTGTCTCTCCCACAGCCTTCTTAATCTTCCAAGGTTATTTGCATTTTTAAAAGAACTTTGCTTCATGTAGATAAACCGCTAGTCTCCTGAGCTCCCTGGGCATGAGATAGTGAAGGTTATATAGGATCTAGAGGATTGCTGGAGTTTCTTGAAAACTCAGCAGCAACAGGGAAGAAGATTCCCCTTAAATCCTCTTCTTCCATCTCTTGAAGTCTCCTTGCCTTGCTCCTCTGATGGGCTGGAGCTGTGATTCACCCTGGCCTGCAGTGTTCCAGGCTCTGCACTGGACAAACGATTTTCCCACAGCACTCAGAATTCCATTCACAGACAGGTATTGAACTCAAGTGTTTGCTCAAGAACCATTATTCACAACTCCTAACTTAATGAAAATGAAAGGAAATATCATGAGTGCCCAAGTGTAAGTTTCCTTTCTTTCATCTAGTATTGTGAACCATTGCCCTTGGCAACACATAGCAATCCACACCAATGGAAGATATTCTTTAGATTGAGAATAAATTTGATTACCTTTCCAATGTATTTAGTTCCTTTTGAGAATTTTGTTTGCCTAGGTTGGGATAAAAATGCAAAAGGTATTCAAGAATACCGAAACTATTAACCCAAAATAAAACTTAAAATAATTGATTGAATGCTAACTCTGCCAAGTGCTTAGTCTTTTCCATTGATTAGCTTATTTACTCTTTCATTAACTCAGGTTAAACCAGGTTTGCTATGGTAACAAATAACTAGGTATTATCAGAAAGTTAGAACCATAACGTTCAATTTCTGCTCGTGCACATGTTTATTACAGGTTAACAAGGGGCCTCTGCTTCTTGTAGTCCCTTAGGGACCCAGGCTGATGGAAACTCCATCTCAACCATGGAAGGAAAATCAAAATGGAGCAGATATAGCTAGAGAGCTCTCTAAACTGGAGCCAGGAGGCCATGGAGGAAGTGTGACTTATGCCTGTGTCAGCCTGGATGGAATCTGATCTTTTGACCATTTATTGTCCTAACAAAGGCATCAGAACTTCTGCCAGAAACTCAAGATACTTATGTAACCCTTACCCTAAAATAACTCATGGCAGCCAATCTACTTATCAGACCCCTATCCCTATCCTAAAACAACTTGTAATTCTTTAAGGACAAACATTTCCTGACTTGCATCAGAATGGAACACAATTGTCACTAGGCAACTTTAACAACCTTGTGGCTTTTTGTCTTTAAAAGCCCCTGACTCTTTCTCTTCCCTGGAAGACTCTTTTGATTTTACCCAAATCTGTGTCTCCCAAATTGCAATTCTTAAGACCCCCAAATAAAGTTCTTTTGTTCTTTGCAGCTTCAACACTGATTATTGTTGAACATATCACAGGCTTCCATAATACCGGAGTCAAAAGACAGACAGATGAAGAGAGAGACAGAGAGAATAGGAAACCCTGCCCTGGCTCTTGCAGCTTCTGCCCAGAAATGGCACATAGCACCTCTGCTCATGGTCAGATCTGACATCAGTGGAGTAGAGAAACATAATCCTCCCTCTGGGAAAGGCAGGGGATATTGGTGACGACGGAGAGGAAGAAATTTTCATCTACCATTCTGGGTTCTTCTGGCTGTTCTAATAATTAGATTGATGTGAGACAGAATAACAGGAGAAAATCATAACAAAGGTGTAATAATATGTATATGTGGGAGAGACCCAGGAAAACTGAGTAATTCACCAAAATGGTCAAAACCCTTACATTAAATACTATCTTCAGCTAAAAATGAAAGAGAATGTTGGGGTAGTGGTTTGGGACCTCAAAGTGGGGGAAGGCAATTCACAAGGAGGTGAAAAAACAAATGTTTGGTAAATACATGTTTACTGGGCCACACAGACAATGGGATACAGAGTGAACTTTGATCTCTAGGCAGCTAAGGGAGAGGTAAAAAGAAAGACTTCCTGATCTTCTGTTTCTTAAAAATAATCAGCCTGTATTAATCCTCATGCCAAAGAGATACATTGTGGGGTGGCAAATTTTGCTCCCCTATGGTGATCAGAGCAGTCTACTGCAACTCCTACAACTGTGAGATGGGCTTTATTATCCTTGATTTACAGAGAAGAAAAATGAAGCTCAGAGAAGATAAGTCCACACAATAGTTCACAGTCCAAAACTTGGAACCCAGATCTGGTTCCCAAGCATGTGCATATCCTACCATATCCGAATTCTTCAAAGGATGTTCTACAGAAGCCTAATTATGTGAGTTGCTAAACAGATAAAAAGGAACATCGCCCAAAACAGCACATATGATGTATCATCATATGCTTAGAGGATGTATTAACCTATTTAAGTTTCTGAGAAGCCTTACAGTAAAGAAATCTGTTTAATTTTGCTTAATTTCCTAAATTTATTTGACCACAAAACATTACAGTGTTACCTCTAATTATATGCACCATGAAGACAATGGCCCCTGGAACACACCTCAGAAAAGTCTCTGCCACATCGTGTTCTCTCTCCCCAAGGAACCTGTGGAATAACCTAACAGAACCACCTCTTTGCGCAGATGAGGCCCAGAGAGGTAAAGTGATTTTACCAAGGTCACACAGCGATTAAATTGTGGTCAGGACAAGAACTATAGTCTCTAGATCAAAGTCAGAACTCCTGATCAGCTTGTTGAAAGGATCATAAAAATAGGAGGGTACTTTATAAACTAGAAAGCACTAGTCAAATTTAAGATAGCAATAACTCACAATGCTAAGCATTACTGAAATATATCAAATATTTGAATAAATGAAAAGGTATGTGATGCTCCAGGATAGGAAGACTAAATTTTGTCAAAATGTTAATTCTCCCCAAATTTCTTAATAATGTTAAAAAATTTAATCAAATCTTCAATGTGGTTGTTTTAATTTGACAAGATAATTTGAAAGCTCCTTTAAAAAAAAAGTAAGAGATAAGGTCAGGCGGTTGTGTCGGGTTTAGGTCGCGCATCACTCAGCTCGCTCCCCAGCCACAGGGACCAGCCTGGAAGGCCCCGGACTTGCTGCGTCTTGAAGCAGGTCACAAGATGTCTGCTGCAGTTCTACACATCAGAGCATCCCACGTCCACATTCAAGTCAGGAAGAAGAGTGAAGGAGCTGTACCAGAGAGTACTCTTTGCACATTTGTCCCTTTATAAGGAAAAAAGAAACTTCCCAGAAGTTCTCAGCAGGCTTCGTCTTCTATCCAGCTGACTGGAACTGCATCGCATGGACACATGTAGCTATAGGAGGGACCAAGAATATTTATATAAAAACCAAATGTCTGGGAGATAGGATCAAGATGGCGGAGTAGGAGGACGTGCGCTCACTCCCTCTTGCAAGAGCACCAGAATTACAACTAACTGCTGAACAATCATTGACAGAAAGACACTGGAACTCCCCAAAAAAGACACCCCACATCCAGAGACAAAGGAGAAGCCTCAATGAGACGGTAGGAGGGGCACAATCGTGTTAAAATCAAATCCCATAAATGCTGGGTGGGTGACTCACAAACTGGAGAACAGTTATACTGCAGAAGTCCACCCACTAAAGTGAGGGTTCTGAGCCCCACGTCCGGCTTCCCAACCTGGGAGTCCAGCAACGGGAGGAGGAATCCCCAGAGAATCAGACTCTGAAAGCCAGTGGGATTTGATTGCAGGACCTCCACAGGACTGGGGGAAACAGCGACTCCACTCTTGGAGGACATACAAAAATGTGTACTCACCAGGTCCCGGGGGAAGGAGCAGTGACCCCATAGGAGACTGAACCAGACCTGCCTGCTGGTGTTGGAGGGTTGCCTGCAGAGGTGGGGGGCAGCTGTGGCTCACCAAGGAGATGGGGACACTGGCGGCGGGGGTTCTGGGAGGTGCTCATTGGCTTGAGCCCTCCCATAGTCTGCCATTAGTCCCACCAAAGAGCCTGTGGGCTCCAGTGCTAGGTAGTCTCAGGCCAAACATCCAACAAGGTGGGAACACAGCCCCACCCATTGGCAGACAAGCAGATTAAAGTCCTACTGAGCTCCGCCCATCCAGCCCTACCCACCATCAGTCCCTCCCATCAGGAAGCACACACGAGCCTCCTAGATAGCTTCTTCCACAAGAGGTCAGACAGTAGTATCAAGCAGTATCAGCAGTATTTTGTCTTGTGGAGCTGAAAACCACAGCCACAGAAAGAGAGAAAATGAAAAAGCAGAGGACTTAGTACCAGATGAAGGGACAGGATAAAACCCCAGAAAAAGAACTAAATGAAGAGGAGATAGGCCCCCTTCCAGAAAAAGAATTCAGAATAATGATCGTGAAGATGATCCAGGACTTTGAGAAAAGCCTGGATGCAAAGATCAAAAAGTTTACCAAAGACCTAGAAGAATTAAAGAGCAAACAAACAGAGATATGCAACACAGTAACTGAAATGAAAAATACACTAGAAGGAACCAATAGCAGATTAACTGAGGCAGAAGGGTGAATAAGTGAGCTGGAAGACAGAATGGTGATAATCACTGAGGTGGAAAAGAATAAAGAAAAAAGAATGCAAAGAACTGAAGACAGCCTAAGAGACCTCTGGGACAATGTTAAACGCACCAACATTCGCATTATAGCGGTCCTAGAAGGAGGAGAGAGCGAGGACCTGACAAAATACTGGAAGAGAGTATAGTTGAAAATTTCCCTACCATGGGAAAGGAAATAGATACCCAAGTGCAGGAAGTGCGGAGAGTCCCAGGCAGGATAAACCCAAGGAGAAGCATGCCAAGACATATAGTAGTCAAACTGACAAAAATTAAAGACAGAGAAAAGCTATTACAAGCAACAAGAGAAAAACGACAAATAACATACAAGGGAACCCCCATAAGGTTAACAGCTGATTTCTCAGCAGAAACTCTGCAATCCAGAAGGGAATAGCATGATATATTTCAAGTGATAAAAGGGAAGAACCTATAACCAAGAATACTCTACCCAGCAAGGATCTCATTCAGATTCGATGGAGAAATCAAAAGCTTTACAGACAAGCAAGAGCTAAGAGAATTGAGCACCACCAAACCAGCCCTACAACACATGCTAAAGGAACTTCTCTAAGCAGGAAACATAAGAGAAGAAAAGGACCTACAAAAACAAACCCAAAACAATTAAGAAAATGGTAATAGGAACATACATATCAATAATTACCTTGAATGTAAATGGACTAAGTGCACCAACCAAAAGACACAGACTGGCTGAATGGACAAAAACAAGACTCATATATATGCTGTCTCCAAGAGACCCACTTCAGACCTAGGGACACATACAGACGGAAAGTGAGGGGATGAAAAAAGATATTCCATTCAAATGAAAATCAAAAGAAAGCTGGAGTAGCAATACTCATATCAGATAAAATAGACTTTAAAATAAAAAATGTTACAAGAGATAAGAAAGGACATTACATAAAGATCAAGGGATCCATCCAAGAAGAGGAGATAACAATTATAAATATATATGCACCCAATATAGGAGCACCACAATACATAAGGGAAATGCTAACAACTATGAATGAGGAAATGCAAGGCAGAAATAGAGACTCAGATGTAGCAAACAAACATATGGACACCAGGTGGGGAAAGTGGGGAGGGTTGGGGGGGAATAAATTGGGAGATTGGGATACTAAATTGTACACTCTAAATATATGCTGTTCATTGTTAAAAAAAAAAAAAAAAAGTAAGAAAAGCTAAGAGATTTGAATACAAATGCTAATGAGGAAGAGGGACTTTTCTCTGTCAGTTATTAATAAATATAAACCTGCATTAAACAAAACATTTTAGAATTAGCACAGTAATTGACAGATTAATAGTAACAAAGAGTTTGCCCTGAAAATAAAATCCTAGTACTTATATGAACTTACTACTACAAAGAAACCACAAAAATTAGTAAGAAGGCATGACTATTTCAGCAATAAGAGTAGTGGGTGGATGGGTGATGATTCTTACCTCCTATAAAGTTGTAAGATCAATTTCAGATGGATTTTGTAACTAAGTTTTAACAAAATAGGTAGAAAAAAGCATAATTATCGGACTGATTTTGGGATGAGCAAGAACTTTCTAAGCCTAACAATAAAAATTCAAGGGGAAACAAAAAACTGAGAAAAGTATTTTCAATAAAAATAAATATATAATATTTATATGTACATAAATACTTATAATATTACCTATAATATATAATAATTATACTACCAATATAACAAGCTTAAAGTCCGTAATATATAAAAAGCTCTTAGAAGTAAAAAAGATATTTTAATAGAAAAAACAGGCAAAGGAAATAGAAAGAATTTTAGATTAAATGCAGAGTTTAAAAATGTATAAAAATGTTATTTGCTAGTGGTCTGAACAATACAAACTTAACAAACAAACATAATATGAGACATATCAAATTAGTAAAGGTTAAAGACATATGTTACCAAAGCACATGGCAGCCTTGAAGACTGTTGGTGGGAGAGTAAATCGGGACAACTAACCCAAGTTTTCTAGAGAGCCTTTGGTAATATATAGCAAGCCTAAACAATATATTCACACTTGGACTTTGTAGGTCTGCTTGCAGGATTAAACCTTAAGAATAGTAAAGACATACTCAAGAAAACTTTAGACCCCGTAATATGTGTTAGATAATTTCATTCAGTACATATCTGACAATAGAAGAGTAAAATTGTGACCCAGCCATAGGACGGAACGCTAAGAAATATTATGCGCTTATAATAAACACCGTTCCTCATTCAATGCTAAAGGTATTTTATGCACAACAAACTGCATATAAAATATATTTCAAGTTTTACATGTATATAAATATTTACATAGATCCAGATATATAGATATATAGCCAGAAAATATGGAAAAGAGTGTACCAAAAATGTGAAAGTAAGAAATTCTCTCTGGAAGGTGGGGTTTTGTCTTTGTACTTTTAAAAGATTGTACTAAATTTTTGACTGTGAACACATATTACTTTTATTATCAAACAACAAAATAATCATGTAAAGTACACCATGCTATGTCTCAAATATGTTTTGCACATTGTATTTCCATGAGAGCAGATAAAAGGATCTATTTCCTCTGCAGACAAATCACAAGGGAGGCTCTAAGAGGCATCTGAAAGCAGACACCTTTGTGATAGCAAAGTAGGCCAAATAGGGGAAGAGGAGGTTCCAGATAATGCACTGGTCCCCAAGGATCACACGTCAAAGGGTCTGAGGACCTGCCAGTGTCTCCCTAGAAATGAACTGTGTGGGTGCGAGAGGGATGTGATCTTTAAATAATGGAGGTTACACACATTCAGAGCTAAAGTAGAATTCAGGAATTTAGTGGGGGCAATTCATTTCTTTCTTCCCTCTCTCATATCACTCCTCTTAGAATTTTTTGCCCACTCTGACCCCCAATTAATATCTTAATAGTGATTTCTGGATTAAGTGTGCAACCTGTGAATTAATCTATTCCGTTAAAACTCCATTTTCCAATTGTGTCATTTCTCTATTATCATTAGGATGGCCATAAAATGTGCTTGGGCTTCCTTGTTAAGTCGAGAATAGTCAGAAAGTGGATTAGACAGAGGCAGGCATCAGGCTTAGAGGACCAGCCTGGCCTGGGGCACTAGCCCCTGCTAGGAACCAGGGCTCCTGAGCATAGGCCCAAGCTGAGCGGCCAACTCCATCAAAATCCAAGAGGCTCAGGTGGAGTAGGGGTGATGCTAGGAGTTAGGCAGGTGCCTGCATCTGTTGACCTTGGATAGGCTCCCAGGGAGCCTATGGAGTGACTGATGAGAGGTGGAGGAACTAGTGTTCAACTCTGGGCTAAGGAGGCTTGCAAGACTCAGATAGCATGTAGGGGGCCAGAAATGTAGGCAAGGGAATGAGAGGACAGTGGAAACCAAGGCAGATGACCAGCTGTCACTGGATGTACACTAACTCGTTAGCCTTTTAAACCTGCTGGCCAGCCACCAACTTAGATGCACAGAAAATGAAGCTGCCAAGAGTAGCAATTTAGGACAATCTCCCTGGAATCCTCATACTAAGCCCATCTCACGCCTCTTTCCCCTACCTGTCATCATCTACTGGATGTTCAGCTCCATGCCCTGGTCTCACATCTGCTTCTGCTCTTCCATTTGCTTGCTCCCCGGGGTTTCTTCTAGTGACTTGATTTTGAGCGTCCTGGGTGGACTGGAAACTACACACTGAAGGTATCACAGTTTGAGCTGAGATAAACCCTCAGGGGGAAGTTTCTTTGGACACTTTTCCCTGTTTAGTAGCACCTCCAAAACATAAAAAAGAATTCCAACAGGCTTATTTTTTTAATTATGTGGATCATGAAGAAGAATAATTTCTTGGTATTGTCATTACATAGCAATTACTTTGGTTTCTACTATATTGTAAAGATTTGGATCTAATTTATCCAAATGTTAGTTTTCTATATTTCAAGGGTCTAGAGCTCAAATAGCAATTTATATGTTCATCTCAGCTCTTGGTACATAGCAAACACTTCATTCATTTGTTCAACAAATATTAATTTCTACCTGGACTTGGTGCTCAGTGGGTTTTAAGGTGATTTCTAACATCTGTGGTCTTATATACTGTGAGAATTCATACAGAATCCCAGAATTTAATTGCCTCAAAACTTCCGATACACCCTATTTGTGATTAATCTGGAGGTCCTTTTGTGATTCAAGAATGAATCACAAGAAGGGACTCACATTAAAATGAATGTGGGACACGTGCATTTCTGTTTCTGGTGAAATCCGAGCATTCACCAGTAACTAGAAAGCTGAATCAGCCAGTCATGCAAAGGCAGTCCCTGACCTGCACCAAAGCATGATAGAAATGAGAACAGTTAGGCAGCGGGAAGTTAATATTGCTAATTGAAAAAGAAATATGACCCATGGCAGTAATCATCAAATACTCCAGACTAATAGCTAACCCTTTCTGGTCAGAGTAGAAAGAGCTGATACAGCTTTTCAATGTGTCCTGGAGGCTAACCTAAGAAGTAAATGTTAGGCAGTGAATTGCTTTCCTGTTCATCCCGTTTGAGGGAGCTAAAGTTGTATTCTGTCACCCATGATGATGGTGTTGAGAGGTACGGCAATGGTAGTACAGGCAGTGAAGACAACTGGAGAAGATTCCGGAAAAAGAGGAATCTTTTCTCTTGGTAGCAGGTTCTTTTGACTAAGAACAAAGACTCAGGGTGGACCTTTTTCCACTTTTGAAATAGTTTTTGGGACACAAGTTCAGTTCCTCATCATAAGCCTCTCTCTGCTCTGTGACCACACCTAATGTTCATGGGTGGCCCCTATCTGTCCTCACTAACCTGAAAGTTTTCAGTCTGCCTTCATGCATACTGTCGCCAGGCAACCTACTTGTCTGCTTGCTGCTTCTACTCATTTTTCAGTTCAACTCACTAATTTCTCCAAGATATACCTTTTGACCAACCATGACCAGTCCCTCCTCAAGTTGTACTACATGCCCCTCATTGGGGATTCTACAGCCTCTCCATTACAGTAGTTCACATTGAACATTTTTGTTTACCTATTGGAGCTCCCTGTCCTAGTCGTCCTTCCATGGTACTTTGGAACTTCTGCGGGACTATGGTAAAGTTCCCAAAGTATGTTGAAATTTGCTGCTAGATTCTCAATGAATGTTTGTTAAGCTTGATTATGCAGAATGCAAGCCAGTATAATCATGGTCACAACAACATGATTTTAAGAACAGTTTCCCACTTCTGGCCTGAGTTCATTTCTACACCAACATAGATGTATATGCCAAGGCTCTCCCCGCAGAGCAATGCCTTCCCCCTCTGGCATACTACATGAGACATCACAGGATGACTCTCAGTGCCCAACTGTTTGGGACCAGCTTGGTCCACAGCCCTGCTGTCAACCCCGACAGACTGGGCTGAGACAATTCCTCCTGCTTCATTCATGTTCTCTGTTCTTCATGCAGGAGGCCCCTGGCCAGCTGGTCCCACCAGCCCCTAGTCAGAGGATACAACCTACATTCCTGCTCTAGACTCCTGTGAAAATGATATTAAAAGCCTCACAAAAATATAAGACTAGAATTAACAACCACATTTACGTGTAGCTTTATGTAATTTTCTAATTTTTTTAATAGTAACTAATTTAAAAACTTTGTCATATATTTTTTCATAAATGAGAATTAGCAATGGAAGCTATCCTGGAAGTGATCCAAGATAGAATTCCTAGAGGTCTAGATAAAACAGCTAGAAAAGGTGAGTGCAGATAGGTGGTTGTGATGACAATAATTCCATGGCATTTGCAAGGATGTCTCGAAGCTGGGTTACTGGCAAGGAGGTAAAAATGCAGGTTTTCAAAAGGGGCACCAGCAGGAGGAGGTAGTTGTGGGGAAGAAGCCAAGGAAGGCACTCGTGAGCAAGCCTGGTCCTACCCCCGTCCCTCCCGCTGACCGCCTTACTGGTTGTTAACTACCGGGCAGTGCTTCTGAAGCAGCAGGTGGGGCAAGACACAGGGAACTGGGACAAGCTCCTGAATGGCAGGTTTCCAATTGTTCAGAAGCGGTCACTACCCAAGGGTCTACAGATCCTCTTAATGCACCTCATTCCCCAAGTCTAATGAAGCAGCTTTGGGAATCCAAAGTTTTGCAGTCTGTTCCGGCCTGTCTCACTTTAAATTGTGTGCTTCCTGTGTTACAGTGATTCAGCCTCAGTGGAATTAGACGTTTTCAGAGCTCTGCTTTTGATATTTCCAACTGACCTAAGCAAATTACTGAGGCTTGGAGCAGCCCTCAGAGCCTGGGTGCTGTGAATGACAGGTGGCACATGGGTCCCAGTGACAGGATGGCAGAGCTTCTTGGCCTGCTGGCTGGGAACTGAGGCTGAATCATAACCTTTCTGAGACTTCATTTCCTCTCTTGGGAAGTATGATGTATTTGCTCCTTCCTGTGTTTGAGATGTTCGTCTTCAACATCACAGAAATAACAAGAACCATAAAATGAACCATGAAAATGTAAAGGGCACAGAAAGCTCTGTGATCCCTGGGGCAGATGACGCAGCTGTGTCTTGTGTGATATTTACGGCTTCTGTTGTCTGGAAGCCATACGTTACTCCAGGGTCCATCCACCCAAACACATATTAGGCACTGACCTTACTGTCATTTCTGGGAGACACACTCATGAAACTGACTCAGCTCCAGAAACCCAGCTTCAGACAAGTTTGGGTCAGAAGGAAAATGAAGACCTGTTTCCCACTTGAAAACTGAAAATAAATGAGGCTGGTTCATCATCTCTGGCCCAAAACTCAAGCAGAAAACCATTATAGTAAGCGGGGCATGGACTTTTCAGTCAACCAAAGCCATGTTCAAATTCCAACTGTATTGCTTATGAGCCAGGTATCCTAGGTAGCAACTTCTCTAAACACTACTTCCTTACGTATAATGTTGAGGACAGTGTCATCTCATCTGTCAGGCTGTGATGATTGGCACATGCCAATCACCCACAAGCACTTACTAAGTACCTATTACATATTACAAACTAAGCCAGTCAGGTGCTAGATTAATAATGTGACTCGCTCAAATAATGTTAGTTCCCATTGGCCCTGTGATTATTAGAGATACCTTAGTGTTTTTTTTGCTTTGTTTTGTTTGTTTTCAGTTTCCAGAACTCCACTGGAAGAGAGGAATATCATTCCTTGGATTTGGATTAAATCATGTCTTCTGCTCCAGACAAGTCTGACATATCTAGTTTTAACTAGAGTCATCCAGCTAAATGTCCTGAGATATTTCCTGAGATAATTTTCATTCTTGTGATACTCATAAGTACCCTTGCCCTTGTCATCAACCATATATCCATCCATCAGATATGTATTAAGCACTTTCTATGGGGAAGATAAAATGCCAGTCTAGAACGGTGACCCAGAGTTAATGCATGGCCTCGTGGAAACCTTTTTGGCCCTGGAAGCATATCCCATGCAGTCAAATCCCAGGTATCAGCACCAGCATCGTCAAGAGAACGCTGCAATTCATCCCTCTCAAACCAAGGTTGTAATTTTCTGATCTGCAGAAAGCTGGCGTCACTGCAGGACCTCATTAACTCGAGGCTAAAAGCCAATTAGTCATAATCCCACAACTATGTAACTAAGTTGAAAACACCCTATAGTCATTGAAAAATTCCAAAGTCACCTCTTGCCTCTACTCAGTATTGAGCATCTGGCTTGGATTTTTGCCTCACATGGCCACTAGGGGGCATTTAATCCCAAGCTATATCCTGAGATATTCTGAGCATGGAGTTGGTATACCACCTGCACCTGTGGGGGAAGGGGCGGCGGAGGAGCGCCTGTTAGGCTCACGTGAAATTTCCACAGACTGGAGCTGAAAATATGATGAAGAGGATACGTTTAAGCATCATTCTTAAAATGTAGTGAGTTATTTATAAATCACTCCTCGAGCCTAAATGCAGTCCGTGAAACTGAGAAAAACCAGTTTTTATTTTGTGTATACTGTGCATCAGACACTGGGTTAGAGGTCTCCGTTTTCATCATCTTATCCACCCACCACAAGGATCCCGAGGCAGATTTTATTTTTATCTTCATTTTATAACCGAGAAAACGGACTCAGACAGGTTATCACTTATGAATGTGTCACATGCCTAGCAAGTAATCAAGAATCCGATTCCAAACTAGGCAGGTTTGAAAGCCTACTCACTTTTCAACGAAGTCATTCGCTCGGCTGTGATTCTCAAATGCCTCCAGACTTGTCTCCCCGATTCCCATTCTCATATTACCCTGGGATGTGTGTGTGTTTAGGCGTATGTGCACGCAGGGTTAGGAATGCTGTGAATAAAATGATCCCACAACTATGTAAATGTTTTCAGTAAGTATGAAACTTGATGAAACAGGATTTAATTTTGGCCGGGTGTAATTTATACAATCTACATGTTTTAGTCTCCTTTGTAGTTCCGACACTTTATACTATAGACAACTCATGGATACTGAATGAATGAACAAATAAATAAGCATGGCTCTTAGAAAGCAACAGTAGGGAACTTCTTTCATCCAGAAATTTCCTGAAGCCAGTGAGTTAAGGTTGAGATTGCCTTTCAATAGAAAACTCCAGAGCAGAAAGAGTGGACCTGTTTTCACAGGATTTGTTCAACCTACCCCATAGACATCATCTAATCCCAAGGAGAACAGACCCTGACCTGTTCGCAGAGCACCCTGGCCGGCCAGCCCAAAGCACAGTTACCGCAGGCTCCTAAGAAAAGCTCAGCCAAGCCAGCACTGCCTGCGCCAGCCCTCCTGAGACCTGACCTCCAATTCACTGATACCTCGAGCCGGGATAATTTGATTTGCAGTGTTTGTCACTCTGGGCTCCCAGTAGAGTGGTTCTGCGCCCCAAGCCTGCTTTGAAGAGGGTGGATGCCTGGGTCGGGATCTTGCAGTACAAAGATGAAGAAAGCAGCCGTTCCACACGCGCTGGGAGGCCAGGGGCTCCTCCATTAGAGAAACTTGGTCTCTGGAAATCGGAATCTTGGTGCCAGCAGCATAATCACCAACACACTTTGTGAAAAGCAAGCCATTTACCCACTTTAGCGCTGCTTTTCTGGAAATGGGGCCTAACCATACTTACCACAGGCGCTTCGTTATGTCGGAAAGGGCAGTATGAAGAGCCATATGTTCTGGAAAAAAACATTGACTTCTAGTTCAAAATTACCCTGGATTCACTTGATTAACTCTCTTCTTCCTAATTCTCATCCAAAAGGCCTTCAGAGTGTAATTTTAGTTGGAAAAAATTCTGTCAGAAGTAGAAAATAGGGAAGGTTGACACCCACCAGCTGGAAAATTGGAAGTTATCTCTGTAAAGTGTAGAGGAGATAAGATGCCTGAGCACAGGGCACCAGACTCATTCCCTCTCCCTCTCCCTCTTCCTCTTCCTCTCTCCCTCTCCCTCTCGCTCTCTCTCTCTCCCCCACTCTCTCTCAGTAAGAGTCACCCTGGAGAATAACAAAGAGGGCCGGGCCCCAGGGAATCCCACCAGGAGAAGGCTCAGTCCACAGTCTGCAGCAGACTCCCAGGAGGAGACTGATGGCCAGCTGCTTACTCCCAGCTAAAGGCACGTGGGAGCTGGGCAGGCCTAGGGATGGTACCAGTGAAGACAAGGGACTCCGTGAGGAGAACAGCCTGTATCCACTGCCTTCCTGACACTCTGCCGTCCCCTGCGGAGTGCTAGGCCTCCTCCTTTGTCTGCCTCCAGACACTTCTCTATCCCCAGTCACCATGGAGAGCTGGATTTCTGATCTGACAAAGAGACATCACAAGCATTCTAACTTTTCTCTTTCTCCTTCATCTGAGGCTGCAGGAGTTCAACAGAGATTGACTTAGTGCTGGACAAGTGTGGAAATAAACTACCCTCCACCACCACGCAAGTGGAGAAAATTTGCTGGATGCGATACAGTGTTTTGTAATTCAAAACAAGAAATTACTTTAAGGCATAGAAATGCTTCTCCAGATGAAAAAGATTTCCTAAGAGAAATAAGAGAAATTCTTAGAAAAATCTCTCATCTGCATTCTCAGCAGGGCTGGAAAGGACTTTGCAGACCCCTACCTGCTACACCACCTGTTCCAGAGGCTCTTTGATCTTTTCTGAACCATGAACACCCCCAGGATGCCATCATCTTCCCCGACAGCAGACTCCATTAGGACCATGTTGGGGACATAGATGCCTCATGTATCCCCTGTATCATCTATCAGCATCATAGTGTCCATGAGACCTTCTGCTAAGAGAGACTTCCAAGACACCTAGTTTCTTATACTGGTCCCCAAGTTGCTCTACAGTTTCAAAAATAATTAAGTCCTCCAAGTTCAAACCACTTATTTATGTCCCACCCAACTACACACCAGCTGCTGAGTGGGGAACATCAGTCTGGTACATCAAGCCTTCCCCTTTTGAATCTGCTCCTGACAGCACAATTGCCCATCGATCTCAAAGGACAGAATTCTCTTACAAAAACTCATTCCCTCACTCCACTCAGAATAACCCTTTTCAAAATAATTAGTTTCCATCAATGCTTTCTCAGTGCTACCCATATCTAGGCTGCTAGAGAAATGAATCATCCAGGAAAATGTGACCCTCTGGTCCGAAAAGGACCAGAGAAAAAGCAGGAAGCCTGGCACTGAGTGAAAATTCTGCCCTCCAGATGGGAGACAACAAAAGCATGCTGGAGGTGAGGTACCTGCCACCCATGCTCTTCAAAGCAGCAGAGGTCATCCCCCCGTGGTCCTCCTACTGCAGTTGTGTACCCACCCTTTCCCCTGGCACCACCACAAGACCCGTCCTCCCTAAATTCCATCATTCTGCAGCTCCAAGGCCCTGACCTCCACCACAGCCTCAGGACCCATCTGCAAATGTGAGATGGAGAACTTTAGTATTAGCTTGATATTTATGTACTATGGATGCGTGTGTGTGTGTGTGTGTGTGTGTGTGTGTGCGCGCGCGCGTGCGTGCACTTCTGAAGCCATTTTCAAAGGATAAGAAGGATATACAATATAATCGAAAGGATATTTACCTTCTGGGAGAGGGGAATTGATCAAGATGGGAAGTAGTGGACAAAGCGGATTTGAGCTTTATCTGAATTATCATAGTTTTTAAAGAAGAATTTATTTGTCTGTTATTGTATAATTTAAAATTAATTTAGTATAAGAAAAAGTGCTGTCGTGATGCCTCAGATCCTCAGGCAGTGTGTCAGTCAGGGTTCTCCACAGAGAACAGAACCAGTATGAAGATAGATATAATGTTTTTAGATTAGATTAGATTAGATTAGATTAGATTAGATTAGATTAGATTAGATTGGAGAGAGAGAGAGACATTTTAAGGAATTTGTTCATGTGATTGTGGGGACTGGCAAATCTGAAATCCTTAAAGGAGGTCACAGGCTGGAAACTCAGGCTTGATTTCTATGTTCCACAAGAATTTTTTTTTTTTAATATTTTTTATTTATTTATTATTTTTTGGGGGGTACACCAAGTTCAATCATCTGTTTTTATACACATATCCCCATATTCCCTCCCTCCCTCGAGTCCCCCCCCACCCTCCCTCGAGTCCCCCCCACCCTCCCCGTCCCAGTCCTCTAAGGCATCTTCCATCCTCGAGTTGGACTCCCTTTGTTATACAACAACTTCCCACTGGCTATCTATTTTACAGTTGGTAGTATATATATGTCTGTGCTACTCTCTCGCTTCGTCTCAGTTTCCCCTTCACCCCCCCGCCCCCTCCCATACCTCGAGTTCTCCAGTCCATTCTCTGCATCTGCAACCTTATTCTTGTCCTGTCACTGAGTTCATCAGTATCATTTTTAGATTCGTATATGTGAGTTAGCATACAATATTTGTCTTTCTCTTTCTGACTTACTTCACTCTGTATGACAGACTCTAGGTTTTTCCACCTCATTACATATAGCTCCATCTCATTCCTTTTTATAACTGAGTAATATTCCATTGTATATATATGCCACATCTTCTCTATCCATTCATTTGTTGATGGGCATTTTGGTTGCTTCCATGTCCTGGCTATTGTAAATAGTGCTGCAATAAACATGGTACATGTTTCTTTTGGGATTATGGTTTTCTTTGGGTGTATGCCCAGTAGTGGGATTACTGGATCATACGGTAGTTCTGTTCCACAAGAATTCTTGAAGAAGCATTCCTTCTTCTCTGGGAAACCTTGGCTTTTGCTCTTAAGGCTTTCAACTCATTGGAGGAAGTCCCCCCATATGGAGGGTAATCTGCTTTATTTAAAGTTGAGTAATTGCAGATGTTAATCACAACTATAAAAATACCTTCACCACAACCACCTTACACTAGGGTTTGACCAAACAGCTGGGTCCTCTAGCTTGGCCAGGTTGACACATACAATTTTACCATCACAAGGGATTTCTTCAGGCTTTTCTTATCGTCTTCTCCAAACAGAAGAAGCACTTCGCGTCCCAGTTTTAGATGTGTGCATTCTTACCAGGATTCCACCCGGACCTTTTGGGCTAAAGACTCTTGGCTTCTGATCTCAGACTTGCCTCTGGGTCCCCTTGGTTCCCTGTTGCTCACCCACAGCCCAGCCCACCCCATCCCTGGGTCCAGCCCATCCCATGGCCCGGGGCCTCTGCTTTTCTGGGCTTTGGACTTCAGGTAGATGGAAAGCTCCCTCTTTTTTTTTTTATGAAGAACTTGACATTTTAAAGGCATAGCATAGCATTCCTGCTTCTTTTCATCTTTACTAATCATACATTATTCAGTGGAAATTTAATATTACTATATTATACAACTCTGTCAAAAGAAAAATAGTAAGATAACCCATAATCACAGTACCCTAAAATAACCACTCTTAACATTTTAGTATACTTCAGTCTTTTTCCCTATGTATAATTTTGCAGAGTTGTAATCATACCCAACATACAATTTTATTATGTTTTTCCATTTACCACTTTATTATAAGCATTCTTAATGTTGCCACATAATCTTCATGCCTGTCATTATTAATAGCTACATAATAGTTCACTGATTTGAAGTGCTTCATTTACTTAACTATCCTGTTTTCTTTAAACAATTTCCAATTTCTTCTTACAATAAACATGCACATCTCTGTGATTGTAGTGTTCTTTTTCACACCTGGAATTCTTTCGCATAGGCTTAAAATTACTTGGCCAAAGAATGCTGTGTATATGTTTTTGTCTCTTGACATACATTTCCAAATGGATCTTTTTAAGATCTATTTTTAAGCTGCATCAACTTACACTACTGCCAGTGTAAATAAGGACCATTGTGTCTTTGCTCTTTTGAGAGTAAACCTTTGACGGGTGGGGATAAGAGATCAGGAGGGAGACATTTCAACACCAAAGCCTGAGCCTTGCATTCTGTAAAGTACACTGGTCCTCACTCTACACCTGTTTTGTGTTGCTTTGTTTCTCACAGACTGAGCAGTTGATAACTTTGTGGGTCCTCTTTGTTTTCACCATTGTTGGAAATGCCATCGTGCTGTTCTCTACATGGAGGAGGAAGAGGAAGTCAAGAATGACCTTTTTCGTGACTCAGCTGGCCATCACAGGTACATAACTGCATTGTGTGCAGAATGCTGATGGGTCCTCACTTTCAATTATTTTACCAACAGAATTGGTGTATTATCAGTCCAAAATGCAACCGCAAATTTGGGAGTAATTTTTATAGGGATATAAAACTCAAATTTGAATTTTTCTTCCAGCAAATTTAACATATTTAAATATTTATAAGGTTCAATTATAAAAATAACTCTCTATAAAACAAACTTGAAAATATCATTATCAGTGCTACCAAAGGGTTCTATAGGGTTCTACTTTCCTTATACACGGCAGCCTCCATGATTCACTAAGGTGATATTACCATATCATACCATCTTATGAGCTTAAAGAATATATCTCAGAAAATGGACCAGAATTATCTCTATTCAGTAATAAATGTGAAGTCTCAAGGACTTTGCAGATTTAAGTATATAGGCATTGCTTTTGAAATGTAAGTGACATGTAACACCACTGCCGGGCATAATATAAGGATCACATCCTAGATCGAGATGTTTAAATATGGATTTGAGAATTGGCTCTACAATGGAAGAGTGAACACATCACACCTAGAAAGGGGATGATGAAATATTCTCAAGTTTAAAAATGATCTATGAAAGAAAGATCCCCACATGGATGGGTAGAGCCCAAATTGGTAGGGCTCATGTTCAGAAGGAAAACATAACCAAGGAGAGAGTTTTATTCCATAGGCCAGAGAAGAGAGTGGGCAGATGGGATTCCCGGAAAGTTCAGTCTAAGACAGCCTTGGAGTCCTGAGCTCTAGGAACAAGATGGTTGTCATATGTGTTTAATTTGAATCTGACTGTAGAGCAAACGTAAAAAAAAATGTGTAAGTGTTAAGTGCTAACAAGGAGCAATGGTAGATGACTGTTAGGTCTGTTAGGTACATTTCAACCTGTGCTGTGCTCTCAGTTGCAGTAATGGCAGTGGAGAGTTCTTGGGAATTTAGTCTTAAGCCCCAATATATGAAACATATGACACTGTAACTTACAAGAGAACCTTAGCCATACCTTGCTGACAGCTTGAAATTCCCCTCTACTTCTCTAACAAAATGTAGGAGGCCCATCTGCTTGGTGTGGGGCACAGTGCCCAAGGTGAAAAACAAGGGCACTATTGAGAAATATAGAGATGGAAGAGGAGCCTGAGTAACAAAAGTGGGACTTGTAATGGAGGAAAGCGCCTTCAATCTTTCCTATAAAGAGAAGCCCCATTTTTCACTCCTATGATTGTAGGAGTAAAGGGTAATTAGGATTATCTAGTGAATGTGAAATTCTTAGATGAGGGTATAATAACTCACTTTCACCATATTTTTTCAATTACAGTGTTGTAACCCACATCCTACAAAACTATGTGTTCTTTTAGAGTATAAGAATTTAGAGGTGGTAAGGATATCAGCTTGGAATTTAAAGTGTTGTCAAAAATAATAATAAATGAACAATTGAAATTTCACCATCTATTGTCAAAAAGAAGAGTTGTGTGTTCTAGTCAAACCCATAGTCTGCTGCGTTCACCTGGGCTTAATTTCCCATGAATGTTCTAGACAGCCTGTTTTTTATTTGTTAATCCCCTCTGGCAAAACTCAAGGGGTCAGATCAAGAGCATTTCAAGTGAAGAATTCCTGGAGAGAGAAGCTTTGCCTAGGGACTGAGATTAGGCTCACTTCTTATTTAAGATGTTAAAAATTTCCTCCATACACATTTCACTATGATCTCAGATCCTGTAGTAAGAGATTTGAGAATACATATCTGAGTCTTCAGTGTGTATAAAAAGGTTCTCCAGTACCAGCTGAAGGGTCCTATTCTTTCAGATTTACATAAATTGGATTTGAGTCTCCCATCCTATGCTAATGGCCTCCCCAAGATTTCTTCAAATTTTCTGGACTTTACATTTTAACTTATCGCTTCTGGTTCTTACTTGCCGACTCTGCTGACCTCCTGCTCTCTTTTATAGGCATCTCACCTTCCCTAGTTAGTCTTTTTTTTTTTTTAAAGCTATACTGACCCTAACAAGCCACTCAGCTCCCTTTTCTTTTATTTTCTTTAAAATCATCCACAGAAATATAACTCTCTTTGTTTAAAAGACTTTGCCAAATGTTTCTGGCAACAGAGGGAGATTGCATTATAGCAAAGCAAATATATTAAAATTGAATATAATACATCTTTAAAACTTTCAGCTACAACCAGTTGTGTCTTTGACTCTCCAATGTTGTTTTATAGGATGACCAAATTTTTTCATGTAAACATATTCTTGGATCATCAGATTCAACTGACATCAATGGCAACATACATGTTTGGAAAATTAAATTCAGAGACATTATGCCTGGCTCTTCTGATAGAGAAAAATAAGCACTAACAGTTATTATTGGGTAAGGCAATATTAATGGCCTTCATTAAATAATATTTTCCATCATGACTCACCTCCTAAGAACAGCCTCCTACTTACAGGCCAGTATCCTTGAGAGATTCTTAGAGGAATATTTGATTTCCATTTAGTGGGTGAATCAGTTGGAATTAGATTCGGCTGCACATCTATAAAATCCAGATAATGGTGGCTTAAGTTTACAAGGATTTATTTTCATCTTATGTAAAGAATTCTGGAAGTACACTGTCCAGGGCTCTTATTGTATTTCCTTATCACTGGGGACTCAGGCTCCTGTATGTTTCTACTCTATTAAAGGACTTTCATCCTCAAGGTCAGCTCATGGTATGGATGGCTCTTGGTTCAAGATGGCTGCTAGAACTCCTGCCATCATCCCCAGATCTAGTCAACAGAAAGGAAGAGAGGAGGAAGGATAAGAGAGGCTCATGCCAGCTATGTGTCCTCTTAACTAACGTTCCTAGAACTCCTACCCATTAATTTTTGCTAGCATTTCATTTGACATCTCTAACTGAAGAAAAGCTGGTGAATATTTTTGTTTGTTTGTTTTTAACCCGTTGGCCAGAATAAAATCAACTTTCTTTTCCTAAGGAAGAATGAGAGAACAGAGGTAAGTAGCAGTCTCTGGCATAGCTTGCCTTCCGAACTTCAGTTTCCATCAAGAACTGAGAAGTTTAGACAATGAATCTCTGTTTGACTACCCATTTCCCTGCTTTGAAGATGTGTCCTCCAGAGTGCCATGCTTTCTTCTTCAGACCTCATGTCTTGGCAGGCCAGCACTTTGCACACTTTTCAAACACTGCAGTGACCCATTAGATGACTGTCCCATTAAGTAAACCCCTATTGTTGACTGTTTACATACCCACCCACCCCCAATTTTTGGCTATTATCAGCAATTCTGCAATGAATATTCTCACAATTAAATCTTGTGAGCATTCTTTATTATTTATTTAAGAAAATTTATAGACATGAACTTACTGCAAAAAAGGAAGACACTTTTGTGACTTTCAAACTGGCTAATGTCCTTTTAGGTCACCCAGGATTAAAAAATGATGAAAAATGTCATGGGACAAATGCTCTAGAAGCCACCAACATAGATCCACACTGAGTCTTGTTTGAAAAGGACCCTGAAAACAAAAGCCCTATTGGCTTGCAATAGTTATAGAATCACGACCAGTTCCTTGAGGGCATGGATTCTCTTTGTTCACCTGTAAATGTTCAGTCTGTACCTACTCAAGTCTAATTTGCTTATTTTAAAAAGGAGTATTTTCTTCCACCCTAACTAGTGTATCAGAGAAGAAGCCATACCGAATTTGTCTTTTTTCCCCCACGGTAACTATAGCAGCACTCATGTATTTGTGAAAACAAAGAACGCATCATTTACCAGACATTTGAATGGAAGAATTGTTTTAATTCTGCATCTATATTTTAATTCACTTCCCTCTTCTCCAGATTTCTGAGCCCTTCCAAAAAATCTTACCTAATTCTTCTCTATATCTTCCATTAGGAATTTTGACTATAGGATTAGTCTTGAGAATGGAAGGAAACCAGCAGATCTTTAAGCTGCTATTTTGGCATATTCTGCCATTTTTAGCACTTCCATTTTAACAATTTTCTGGATGAATTTAATGACTGTTTATATTTTATGAGCTAAAGTGCCAATTAAAATTTATTAGTCATTTATCATCTTCAGGACTGACTTGTCTGTTTTATTCAAATGCCATAAAGAAGGGGAGCTAATGAGAGTAACTCCCACTGAGTGTTCAACCAAGGAAAGACAGAAAACATATTTTTTGGCACATATTCAAATAACATTCTTCTTCCAATAGGACCAAATCTTCTCACAGTGGTGGAAATCAGCTTTGCATCAAAGCATTTTCTGGAGAGCAATTTACTAATAAACTAAGGAATGCACCACCCTCAAAGCCTGCCTGTTAATTATCTGACAGCAGAGAAAACTGAGAGGTTCAGCAAAGGAGGTGAGACCAGGAAGACTGAGGTATTCAAGGCCATACAAGGAGTTCACTACCACCTCCAATGCTAATTTCACTACTTTTCCCCTGGGTTTTTGAGTTGCATACTCAGTTCATCTATTTACTTTAATTCTGCTCATTGATTTTTTTATATTTTTTTATCTTTATTGAGATAAAGTTGACATAGACTATGTATAAGCTTAACATGTACAAAGTAATGATATGCTATATGTACCTATTGCAATAAGTTCAGTTAGCATCCATCACTTCACACACTGTGTTTTGGGGGGCGAGGAGTATGTTAAGGACTTTTAAAATCTACTCTCTAAGCAACCTTCAAATATATGGTGCAGTATTGTTAACGACGGTCACCATGTGTATATTATATGCCCAGAACTTATTCTTCTTATAACTAGAAATTTGTTCCCTTTGATCATCTTAGCCCATTTCTCCCAATTCCTACCTCTGGCAACCACCAATCTGTCCTCTGTTTCTGTGAGTTCTTTTATCAGATTCCACATATAGCATTTGTCTTTCTCTGACACTTCACTTAGCATAATGCCCTCAAGTTTCAATTCTCTTGTCACAAATGAGAGGAGCTCCTTCTTTTTATGAATAATATTCCATTGTGTATATATACCATGTATTTATCTGTTCATCCGTTGATGAAAACTTAGGTTGTTTCCATGTTTTGGTTATTGTATATAATGCTGCCTTAAACATGGAGGTGCAGATATTTTGAAGATAGAGATTTTATTTCCTTCAGATATATATACACAGGAGTGAAATTGCTGGATCATAAGGGAGTTTTTAATTTTTTGAGAAAACTCCATACTATTTTCCATAGTGGCTGCACCAATTTACATTCCCACCAAAAATGTGCAAAACTTCCCTTTTCTCCCTTTTCTCCACATCCTCACCAACACTTACCTCCTGTCTGTTTGATAATAGCCATTCTAACATATGTGGTGATAACTCTCTGTGGTTTTGATTTGCATTTTCCTGACAATTAGTGATGTTGAGTGTCTTTTCTTGTATGTGTTGGCCATTTGAATATTTTCTTTGGAAAAATGTCATTTATGTCCTATGCCCATAATTTAAACGGATTATTTCTATTTTGGCTATTGAGTTGTATGAGTTTCTTATATATTTTGGATATTAACCACTTAGATATATTGTTTGCAAATATTTTCTTCCATTCCATATGTTGCCTTTTCATTTTGTTGATCATTTCTTTTGTTATGCTTAAGCTTTTTAGTTTGACATATTCCTGCTTGTTTATTTTTGCTTTTGTTATCTATGCTTTGGGTGTCATATCCATAAAATCATTGCCAAGAACAAAATCAAGGAGACTTTTCCCTATGTATTCTTCTAGGAGTTTGATGGCTTCAAGGACTTACATTTTTCTTTAATCCATTTCAAATTAATCTTTGTAAGCAGTGTAAGATAGGGGTCCAGTTTCATTCTTTTGCATGTGAATATCCAGTTTTCCCAGCACCACTTATTGAAGAGATTATCTTTTACCCATTGAGTATTCTTGGCTCCCTTGTGAAATATTAGTTGACTGTATATGCATGGGTTTATTTCTGGCCTCTCAGTTCTGTTTCATTGGTCTGTGTGTCTATATTCATGCCAGTACAATACTGTTTTGATTATTATAGTTTTGTAGTATTGTTTGAAATTAGAACGTGTAAGGCCTCCAGCTTTGTTCTTCTTTCTTGGAATTTCTTTGGGTTTTTGAGGTCTTTTGTGGTTTGATATGAATTTTAGGATTTTTTTCTATTTCTGTGAAAAAAAATGCCATTGGAATCTTGATAGGGAGTGTATTGAATCTATAGATTGTTTTGGGTAACATGGACATTTTAACAATATTATATCTTCCAATCCATGAACAGGGGGTATCTTTCCATTTATTTGTGTCTTCTTCAATTTCTTTAATCAAAATCTTACAGTTTTCTGTGTGCAGATCTTTCAGCTCCTTCATTAAATTTATTCATAAATATTTTATTGTTTTGGATGTTATTGAAAATGGGGTTGTTTCCTTTATTTCTTTTTCAGATAATTGTTAGTGCATAGAAATGCAACTGACTTTTGTATGTTGATTTTATATCTTGCAACCCAAATCAGACAAAAATACCAACTAAGCTCCCTAGCCAAATGGGGTCACCATCTGTGATCCTTGTTCTGGTGCATGTGTGAAGAGAAATGTCATCTGCCAAGATCTGAGCACTGGTTGCTGTTAACTCCACCCTTCTTCTCTGCTTGTTTCTGATCCACTGTGGGCAAACCCTGCAGATTTCCCCACTGATTCTTGTGAGTTGAGACTATAGTGGGCATCCTGGGAGGCATCCTGCAACACTGGGGGAACTGGCTGCTCACTTTGGGATATTTTTTCAGCACTGGATAAATTGTAGGCCCAGTAGGGACCTCTCAGTGTGGGCTTGTGCCTGCCTGGGGGAGGGGTGATGCTCTCAGAGTGTAGTTCTTCCAATTACCCTTCTAACGTGGTCCTTCTTGGTCTCTGTGGTCCAGGAGGTTGTTTCACCTCACCTCTGTTCTAGCATTTTTACAATCATATCTTGTCTTTTCAATAGACACTTGCTAGTTTGTCTTCTTGTGAAGGGGACTGAAGTCGGGAAAGACATGTTGCCATCTTGATGACATTACTTGTAATTCTTCCTTATCATAATGAAAATGCTTAAGACTATGGATTTTTTTTCTGAATTCATAAATATTATGAGATAATTCTTATTTTTTTTATTTTCCAAATATTTTAGTGTTGAATTTTTAATTTCCTCTTTCACTGCTAAATAACTATTTAGTAGTTTTGGGTTATTTTTATCTTTAATTACCAAGTGACTTTATTTTTCTTTAACATTTTGTAATTCATATTTAATTTTATTGCCTTGCAGTCAGAGAATATTTTTAGAAGGATTCCTGCTCTTTGGAATTTTCTGAGTATCTTTGAGATATAACATGTAATTATTTATTTTGAAAAATATTTAACATATACTAAATATTAGGACATGATAATCAAAGTTGTAGAAGTTAAAACAAAAGATCACCTAAATGGAAAAAAGCAATCATTTATTTAGAGCTTACTATATAGGAAGGAAGTCAGTCACTATCATTTGTGTTTGTAGGGCTCAAAAGTCGGCAGAGGAGTAGGAAAGCTTTGTAATGAAAAAAAAAAAAAAAAAAAAAAAAGACTTCAGGTGTGCCCTGATTGGAGACTGTTGGCATGGAAAGCAGTAGGCAGGCTAACCAGAAGCAAGGCATCCTATGTGATTAGTTAGCATTGCATATTTGGCTTTCTCTGGTTAGTCCTAAATTGGAAGCGGAGTCAGTTATTAATTAGGGAAGCTGTCAGTTATTAATCAAGTGCTGGCTATTTGGGGCACAGCAAGACAGCAGTTATTGTTTGGCTTTCTGGACAGGCTGCTACAAATAGTAGGTTGGCTTCCTGAGCAGATTACTTCAGGTTGTGGCTCTGAGTTCCATTTTTATGTACAGTCTGGTCATTGTCTATATGTATGAGGGTGAGTCAAAAATTATCCACTCTCTGGTTATATTAAAACTTCTATAAATTCTACAGCCAGAGTGCAGATAATTTTTGACTCATACTCATATATTCAGTCTATCAACGTATTCTTTGTACTCATCTTTCTGAATTTGCTCTTATTAATTACTGTCTTCAATTTTTCTCTATTTCCATATATGTACTTCTTGCCTATTTGATATGTCATGAGTGAATAAAAGTGCTGTTAAAAAGTTTCACACTTTCTCTCATTTTCCCCCAATATTTTTTATCAATATTTATTTTATAAATTTTAACATTTTGTTATTTGGCTCCTAAAGGCTCCTGACTAATATATCTTTAATATATGTTCGAATGCTTAATGTTATAAACACACACACACACACACACAATCCTCCTAGTTTCATTTATTAGCTTGCCTAAATTTTATTTATGCGATATTAATATTAAATGCATCTATTTAATTTTCATTGCATTTGTTTGCCAAGCACTGGACTAAGCATTTTAATAAAATCTCATTTAAAAAATATATTTATCACATTTGTCTTCTGCTTTGTGACTATGCTTGCAATAATTATTAACAAGTATTTCTATATTTGAATGTTTCAATGATCGCCAATAGTTGGCTTCCCCATTCTTGGTTCCTTTATTTTGATAGGGCTTCCAATTTTCTGGAGTACTTTGAGTGGAGTACTTTGAGTGCTAATTTTTTTCCCCTTTCAGGATTGGTGCCTGGATAGGATTCTCAAGTACCTGGCATTAATGAAAGAAACTTTCTCTTGCCTCCACAACAATGAAAATATTGATGGGGAAATCTTGAATTCACAACTCAAGTTGCCATAGATGTTGCTCCATTGATTCCTGGCATTTCACGTTATAGAGAAGTCTAAAGTCAGCCTGAAATTTCTTCCTTTATACCTTACCAGATTTTTTCTTTTGTTTCTAGATTTTTTCTTTTCTTTTTTTGGCACGCCACACCTCATGCAGGATCTTAGTTCCCCGACAAATGATCAAACCGGCACCCGCTGCAATGGAAGTCTTTTTTTTTTTTTTTTTTTTTACATCTTTATTGGAATATAATTGCTTTACAATGTTGTGTTACTTTCTGCTGTACAAGAAAGTGAATAAGCTGTATGTATACATATATCCCCATACCCCCTCCCTCTTGAGTCTCCCTCCCACCCTCCCCCTCCCACTCCCCTAAGTCATCACAAAGAATGAAGCTGATCTCCCTGTGCTGTGCAGCAGCTTCCCAGAGTCTTAACCACTGGACCACCAGGAAAGTCCCCTAGATTTTTTTTCTTTTAAGGATTCCTATTTTTACCTGGTTATATCTATTTATTGATCTGTTATATCAGTTCTGCTTTTTGCTAAGTAAGCTCTTTGATCTGCAGACTAAAGTGATTTATCTCATTTTATTTATGTCTGGATATTGATTATCTTCCATTTGTTTTTACCTTATGTTCAGGAACACTAACTATTCATATGTTAGTAACTATGGTCCTCTCTCACCATCTAGATATCTTGGTAGTATTCGTCTATCAAAATTTTTTCTAATTATTGATTTGATTTTGATTAGCAGTGCTAACTCTACTTTTAATATTTCTAAAGTGTCTTAAATTTGCTTTCCTATAAGTAGTTTCAAAACATTCATTCTTTATATTATCCACTACCTTTTAATCGCTGTCAACTTCTCAGTATTTCTCTTTTTATAACTTATGTAATGTCTTATTATCTCATGTTTCACCTTTTATGCCATAATGTCAAAGTTTTTCTAAAATGTAAAAAGAACACAAAACACACTGCTTGAGATTTAAGTATGTTTTCTGAACTAAAAGGGTTTTTTTTAAGGATTTCTTTTTCTGACATTTGTGTGTTCTTTTCTACTTATTATTACAAAATTTCCCTACCATATGACTCAGTCATTCCACTAAAAGTTGCTTGATTGGCTAACATCTGAATAAATGTGCATGTCTTTCACTTAGATTACTCGTGCAGTGGCTACACAATACCGTCATTGTTTCCTACTCTGAGAAGAAATGGTCTGTGTTTGTAAAGAAAATCAGTTTCTCTTGAGCAGGAAAAGAAGGTATTGTCCTATCACTATGGGAATAATTTAACTAAAAGGAATGAACTCTTATCCCAGGAAAGCTTTTCCTTCTTTAGAGAAATTGGGTTTCTTTTTTGTTTCCTGGCTTTGCTCCACCATTAGCACACTGTGTGACCTGGGAAGGGCACTTAACCTAACTAAAGCTTCATTTTTCTCACCTCTAAAATGAAAGAGTTATCTGGATGATCTTTTTTTTTTTTTAAGAACTTTTATTGAGATACAATTAACATACAATAAACTGCATATATTTAAAGTGTGCAATTTGGTATTTTTTTTTTCTTATTAGTAACGTATATACGGCAATCCCAGTTTCCCAATTCATCCCACCCCAACTTCCCCTACTTATCCCACTAGGTGTCCGTATATTTATTCTCTACATCTGTGTCTCTATTTCTGCCTTACAAACTGGTTACAGTTTTACTTCTTTTCCAATTTGGTTTCCTTTTATTTCTTTTTCTTCTCTGGTTACTGTGGCAAGGACTTCCAAAACTATGTTGAATAGTAGTGGAGAGAGTGGACATCCTTGTCTTATTCATGATCTTAGAGGGAATGCTTCCAATTTTTCACCATTGAGAATGATGTTTGCTGTGGGTTTGTCATATGTGGCCTTTACTGTGTTGAGGTAGGTTCCCTCTATGCCCGCCTTCTAGAGAGTTTTTATCATAAATGGGTGTTGAATTTTGTCAAAAGCTTTTTCTGCATCTATTGACATGATCATGTGGTTTTTATCCTTCAATTTGTTAATATGGTGTATCACATTGATTGATTTTTGTATACTGAAGAACCCTTGTATTCCAGGGATAAACCCCACTTGATCATGGTGTATGATCCTTTTAATGTGTTGTTGGGTTCTGTTTGACTAGTATTTTGCTGAGGATTTTTGCATCTAAATTCATCAGTGATATTGGTCTGTAGTTTTCTTTTTTTGTAGTATCTTTTTCTGGTTTTGGTATCTGGGTGATGGTGGCCTCATAGAATGAGTTTGGGAGTGTTCCTCCCTCTGCAATTTTTTCCTAGAGTTTGAGAAGGATGGGGGCTAGCTCTTCTCTAAATGTTTGATAAAATTCACCTGTGAAGCCATCTGGTCCTGGACTTTTGTTTGCTGGAAAATTTTTAATCACAGTTTCAATTTCATTACTTGTGATTGGTCTGTTCATATTTTCTATTTCTTCCTGATTCAGTCTTAGAAGGTTATACATTTCTAATAATTTGTCCATTTCTTCCAGGTGGTCCATTTTATTAGCATATAGGTGCTTGTAGTAGTCATTTATGATGCTTTTCATTTCTGTGGTGTCGGTTGTAACTTTTCCTGTTTCATTTCTAATTTTATTGATTTGAGCCCTCTCCCTCTTTTTCTTGATGAGTCTTGCTAAAGGTTTATCAATTTTTTTTATCTTCTCAAAGAACCAGCTTTTAGTTTTATTGATTTTTGCTATTGTTTTCTTTGTTTCTATTTCACTTATTTCTGTTCTGATTTTTATGATTTCTCTCCTTCTACTAACTTTGGGTTTTGTTTGCTCTTCTTTTTCTAGTTTCTTGAGGTGTAAGGTTAGATTGTTTATTTGGGATTTTTCTTGTTTCTTGAGGTAGGAGAGTATTGTTATAAACTTCCCTCTTAGAACTGCTTTTGCTGCATCCCATACATTTTGGATTGTTGTGTTTTCATTGTCATTTGTCTCTAGGTATTTTTTGATTTTCTCTTTGATTTCTTCAGTGATCTCTTGGTTATTTAGTAGCATATTGTTTAGCCTCCATGTGTTTGTGGTTTTTACAATTTTTTTCCTGTAACTGATTTCTAATCTCACAGCATTGTGGTCTGAAAAGATGCTTGATACAATTTCAATTTTCTTAAATTTACCAAGGCTTGATTCCTTTTTCTTTATTCTTTTCCACACCAGTGATTTTCACCATTCTGTCTTCCAGGTCACTTATTTGCCCTTCTGCCTCAGTTAATCTGCTATTGGTTCCTTCTAGTGTATTTTTCATTTCAGTTATTGTGTTGCATATCTCTGCTTGTTTGTTCTTTAATTCTTCTAGGTCTTTGGTAAACTTTTCTTGCATCTTTTTGATCTTTGCATCCAGTCTTTTTTCAAAGTCCTGGATCATCTTCACCATCATTATTCTGCATTCTTTTTCTGAAAGGGTGCCTATCTCCACTTCATTTAGTTTTTTTTCTGGGGTTTTATCTTGTCCCTTCATCTGGTACAGAGTCCTCTGCCTTTTCAGTTTCTCTATCTTTCTGTGGCTGTGGTCTTCAGTTCCACAGAACGAAATGTTGCTGATGCTGCTTGATACTTCTGTCTGCCCTCTTGTGGAGGAAGCTATCTGAGAGGCTTGTGCTCACTTCTTGATGGGAGGGACTGGTGGTGGGTAGGGCTGAGTGCTGTTTTGGTGGGCAGAGCTCAATAAAACTTTAATCTGCTTGTCTGCCAATGGGTGGAGCTGTGTTTCCAGGTTGTTTGGCCTGAGGCGACCAGGACTGGAGCTTACAGACTCTTTGGCAGGGCTAATGGCAGACTCCAGGAGGGTTCACACCAATGAGCACTTCCCAGAACCCCTGCCACCAGTGTCCTTGTCCCCATGGTGAGCCACAGCTACTTCCCACCTCTGCAGGTGACCCTCCAACACCAGCAGGTAGGTCTGGTTCAGTATCCTATGGGGTCACTGCTCCTTACCCCTGGGTCCTGGTGTGCACACTACTTTTTATGTGCCCTTGAGGAATGGAGTCCCTGTCTCCCCCAGTCCTGTGGAGGTCCTGCAATCAAATCCTGCTGGCCTTCAAAGTCTGATTCTCTGGGGATTCTTCCTCCCATTGCCAGACCCCCAGTTTGGGAAGCCTGACGTGGGGCTCAGAATCCTCACTCTAGTGGGTGGGCTTCTGTGGTATAACTGTCTCCAGTTTGTGAGTCACCCACCCAATGGTTATAGGATTTGATTTTATCACTATTGCACCCATCCTACCATATCAATGCAGCTTCTCCTTTGTCTCTGGATGTGGGTGTCATTTTTGGTGAGTTCCAGTGTCTTTCTGTTGATGATTGTTCAGCAGTTAGTTGTAATTCTAGTGCTCTTGCAAGAGAGAGTGAGTGCACGTCCTCCTACTCCACCATCTTGAACTGTCTCTCTTGGATGATCTTAAGAGACCAGAAGTGATCTGGGTCTAGCAGTCCTGTGCTTCTAATTAGAAATTCCCAGTTGTAGAAATTGAGGGGAATTTTTACTTCTTCAGATGTCTGCTAATTAAACAACTTTTGTTATTTATGAATGAGTACAGGTCACCTTTATGAATTAGCTCTATGGCTTAATAATGGTAATATCTGTCTCTGGTCTACATAGAAGGACAGTGTACAGTGGAATGCAGTAATAATAATAAGATTGACTCACTCCTCCGTTGCTTGCTACCTACTAGGCTTCCCAGATCAACACACTATACTTTCTTTTGTGGCTTATTCATTCATTCCTTTCTCTAGTCATTCTACAAATATTATTAAGCACTTACTATGATGAGACTTAGTTCTAGGTAATAACAACACAGTGATGTATTTAGTTATAAGTTACAGTTGAAACAATAAAGCAAAAAAGGGGACAATTTTGCTTTTGTCATGTGAAGTTCAGTGACAGAATAAGCCTTGAGCTTGATTTGCTTAGCAATTCAGGAATGCCAACAAGCATGCTGTCTCTGACATGGTAAAAGGCATCACCCTCAGCCTTGTTCCTCATCCTTGTTATAGGATGCTGTATTCATTTGCTAGGGCTGCCATAACAAATACCACAGACAGGGTGGATTTTTTTCTCACAGTTCTGAAGGCTAGAGGTTCAGGATGAAGATGTTGGCAAGTTTGGTTTCTTCTGAGGCCTCTCTTCTTGAATTGGTGACCATCTTCTTTTGTCTTCTGTTGACCTAAAATAAATAGACTGCCAGTTATTTCTCCAGAAAAAAAAAAGGGCGAGGGGGGTCAGGATAAGCAAAGAATTGCCATTTGGGGTGTGCATGTATGGCAAGCCACATGCAAGCCCTCCCACAGGAAGGAGGAGAGAACTCTTTTAAAGAGGGGAAAGGGAAGTTGGGAGGGATACGGGAAACAAAAGATCCGTTGGAGGACTTGAGCTTTCAAAGGATAGTGGCTTTTCATTGGCTGATTTGTGCAGTCTCTCATTGGCTGAGCTCTTGCCAGGCAAGAAGAGGAGGTCTTTCTTCTTCCTGTTGGGCTTGGCTGTCTTCATAGGCTATGAGCGCTCCCCCTTCTGACTTTCTGGCTCTATTTTTTTTTATAAATTTTTTAATTTATTTTATTTATTAATTGGCTGCGTTGGGTCTTCATTGCTGCACACGGGCTTTCTCTAGTTGCTGCGAGCGGGGGCTACTCTTCATTGTGATGCGCGGGGCTCCTCATTGTAGTGGCTTCTCTTGTTGTGGAGCATGGGCCCTAGGTGCATGGGCTTCAATAGTTGTGGCACATGGGCTCAGTAGTTGTGGCTCACAGGCTCTAGAGCACAGGCTCAATAGTTGTGGCGCACGGGCTTAGTTGCTCCGTGGCATGTGGAATCTTCCCAGAGCAGGGCTTGAACCCGTGTCCCCTGCATTGGCAGGTGGATTCTTTGCCACTGCACCACCTAGGAAGTCCTTCCTGGCTCTATTTTAATTGAGATTTCTGTTTAACAATTTTTACACTTCATTCACACGGTCTTTTTTCAGAGCATGTGAATGTCTGTGTCCTAGTCAATCTCCTCTCCTTATAAGGACACTAGTCAGGTGGATTAGGTCCAATCCATATGACTTCATTTTATCTTAATTACCTTTTTAAAGGCCCTATCTCCAAATACTTAGTCTGCAGTACTGATAATTAGGACTTCAACAAATACATTTTGTTGGGGTCGGGGAGGACACAAGTGAACCCACAACAGATGCTTACTAATGATGCCTGGGGAAATTTTGTCCACATGCACGAAGAGAGTCTGTGACTTTTAGAAGCTTTCTTAGAAATGTAGGAAGGCACTCTTCCCAGCAGTGCTTAGCAAACCCCTACATGCACCTCACCAACCTAACATGAGCTATATGCTCATATGTGAACTAATCAGTGTGAACAAGATATGCAATTAATGATGAGCTCAGATTGAAACCAAACGCCCCACTCCTAGGGATTCGGCTTTCCCCAAAGCACACTGGCTGGGATGTGATATTTGAACTAAAAGCTGGGTTCTTACTAAAGAAGAATGGAGATGTTGGAGAGATAACCTCATTACCAATGGTAGAGGGGAAAAGACAGAGTCCCTAATCTTTAGGAGCTTCTATTCAAAGGATGGCGGGGGAAGATTTTTCTCAGGGCTTCGGGACTGGGCAGTTAAAAGCCTGGAATCCAGAGCAGGGCAGAATATATCTCTGCCCGAGAGCTGGGAGCCTTCTGAATATCTTTGAAGATTAAAAACATTAAAACACTGCCTAAGAAAAGTAAAATTTATGAAGTTATAAAGTTAGCCTATTGTGTTCAACTCAGGGGAACTTACATAGATCAAATGAACTGCAATTGTGTTTGTCTCCCTGATATTCAGATAGAAGGGTGAGTGGTGAGCACAAACCTTCAGGATGTTTACAAATATCATCCCTTTCAACCATATACCAGCCTTGTGAGACAAATATTCCCATTTTCCAGATGAGGATAACGAGTCTCAGAGAGGGTAAGTGGCCTGGCAAATTTTTCAAGTGCCTTTTGCCCTCCCCCATAGCCCCTCCACAGTGAGGACGCAAGAATGAGGAACCTAGAGTTGCAGGCAGTCATTTTCCTCTAAAGGGGCCTGAGAGCCACCAAACACCTGTTCAAGGGATCACACTTTGAGGATCCCCAGAGTAGAGTGACCTAGTATACAGACAGGCAATGCAACTCTGTCCTGTGCAACCTTGTCTTGTGCAACCCTGTCCTGTGCAACCCTGTTCTTGGTGCAGCAATTATTGGCTCCATTCTAAATGAACTCTGCCAAAAAATTTTAACATGAAGAATTGTTGCCTGTCCCTAATTTTAATAATTAATGGAAGTTTTACAACTCTCAGTGACTTTTAACTCAGTTTTCTTTGGCTTACTGTTCCTTGGGCAGTAACAGTGTGGTCATTGTTATACAAACAAAGGCCGGACATGATCTATGACCAACTTCTTCCTCCATAGTAATATCATTGCATGCTTCTGAATTCCCCAGCTTTTTGTACAATTGGGTCATTGTCTCAAAATTCGAGCAATCAACACTTGAGTTTAAAATGTGTCCTTGTAGCATACTTTTTTACACTAATCAAATTCCCGATGCTCTGACTTTGGTTGCCAACCGCTTACTTGACACATCTAAAAATGCCCTTCTTCATGCACAGCTTTCCACACCTCAACTGATGCCAGCACATCTTTGCAGTTGCTTAGAACAAACAAGAAGTCATCCTAGACTCCTCTCTTTTTCTCACACCACACATCCAATTCATCAGAAAGTAATCTGTCTTTAAAAATTTCAACCATTTCTTGCCATCTCTATTGCTTCCACTGAGTTCTGAGCTCTCATCATCTCCTACGTAAATTACTTCAATAGCCTCCTAACAGGTCTTCCTGCTTCTATAGTTGCCTCCTTATAGTCTGTGCCAAGGGTGGTAAACTATAGTCCATAAGTCAAACTCTGTCAGCTGCCTGTTTTTGTAAGTAAAGTTTTATTGCAGCACGGATAGGCCCATTTGCCCACATACTGTCTATGGCTACCTATGTGCTAAAATGGCACAGAAATGGGTGGATCTGACAGAGATCATATGGTCCACAAAGCCTAAAATATTTACTATCTGACCCTTTAAAGAGGAGGTTTTCTGGTCTCTGAAATACTCCTGACTTGGCGATCTGAAAGGTCCTTTTGAAATAAAAATCAGATCAGGCGATGCCTCTGCTCGCATCCCTCCTATGACTCCCTGTTTTACCAGGAGTAAAATCCAAAGAGCTTTACAAAGGCCTTTAAGGTTACATGATCTGGCTTTTCCATTACCTCTCTGACTTCTTCTACTGCTCTCTCTCTCATTCACTCTGCTCCAGCCCAAAGGACCCCTTGCTGTTCTTCCAACATGCCAGGCACAATCCTGCCTCAGAATCTTTGCACATGCCATACCTTCAGCTTAGAGAGCTTTTTCCCCAGATGTCTGCATGGCTCACTCTCTCGTGTTCTTCAGACCTTTGCTCAGGTATCAGTTTCTTGTGGGTTTCTAATGAATACAATCCACCAGTCCTAGATCCAAGAATTCCTGAGACTTCCTTCACACTTCTATTTTTCCTTTTTTTTTTTTTTGCATAGCAATTGTTATATTCTACCATACTATAATTTTCATATGCATTGTTTATTATTTATTGTTTGCCTACACTCCTTAAAATATAGGGCAGGGACTTTCATTCTATAAGACCTTAGAAAAGGACCTGGACACAGAGTAGTCATTCAATAAATATTTGTTGAGGGAATGAATGAATAAAGGAAAAATGAATATAAAATATTTATAGGTCCTAAGACTCTGCTAAGCACTTTGAGGGAATACACACACACACACACACACACAAACACACACACACACTCACTCCCCAATATGTGACATGTTCCTTTATCTCAAGAGTTTATTATCACACACAAAGTTGAAGGAATTCAGGAAAAAGCATAATGGAATATAATTAGCACTAAAATGACTAGGATAGCCAAATGTACAGAGTGGATTAGAATAAAAGAGAACAAAGTAGGACAGAGTTGTTTAGGAAGGCTCCTTCGAATACCATGAACTACTCCCAGAAAAGCAGAGAGAATTAAACTGAATTACACAGTGGGTGGCAGGAGGAACTCACCATATTCCATATGAAGGGCACAGCAAAGCCAGGGAAGCAGGCAAGAACAATCTTTACCCCACCTGCTGCTCAGCAAATTATTAGTCAGACCTAGCTCAACAATCCAGTGTTGAAGTTTTGATCTTCCTCCATCAATCATCAATCAATCACTTAATCAATGGGACATTGAGGAGCTTGGTCTAATCCACTTAGAGAGTCAGTGCAGAGAAGGCAAGCTATAGAAGGGAACATGGAGCCTTCTGGAAGACACCTGGCCAGGTAGTGCTGGAAGAGCGCAGGTGAGGGTCATGCCTTTAGTAGAGCTTCTTGGCATCTGCATGTAGGAAATCCTGATGGACATTCACAAAGCCCCAAGCCCTGGACCTGAAATAGAGGGAAAGAAGATTTCCTTTTAATAGTTAAATTTATAAAACCAATCCATGGTGGTAAAAGGCAGAATCTTCTAGATCCACTGAAATAGTTATTTTGCTATAGCTTATTCAGTGATATGCAATCCTCTAAATACACAATATGATAATATATGTAATAATATGTGTCTATACATTAGATATATACATTATATAATATATATCTATAACTTTATGTAATTGTATGTATAATATATATAGAAATATATAATACACAGAGATACAGTTTATAATACATACAGATACATTATATTATATCACGTTATATACACAGGTATATATTATCTGTACACAGGTCTATATATCACATATCATATCATATATATCCATATGGATGTATAGATTTGAAGAGACTGACGATCTGAAATTTTTCAATGAAAGGAAACTATGGAGCTAGGTATCTATTACCAGCCAAGCGAGAGATATACTAACTAAATCAGGTCACTAACGTAGTGTTCTGTCCTTTGAATCAAGGAAACGTCATCAGGCCTCACCATGATTATGTATCCATTCAACTAATCAAAGCTCATGAAGCATCTACCATGTACCAGGCTTATGCTAAGTGCCAGGAATTGAGTGGTGAGCTAAACAGTATGCCAAGCCCTGTGGAGCAGAAGTCTAGTGTGGGTGTAGATATTAAACACACACTGGTCGAGGAGGGTTTGAAGGGGTCTCCAAGACCAGTCACCAATCCTTGCTCTGGTTATATGATCACGAAACCACCTTCTGATGACTACTTAAGTCTCTCAGACAGATTGTTATCTGGAAATTGTGAGGCTTGGGGGAGGTGGCTACAGATTGAAAACATAATTTCTGGACCTGCTGTGCTGAGGACTAAACCACAGACCTGGCAAATTTACCACAGGAAAGTCACTTTGTGAGCCTTGGGGGGACAAGCACACAGAGGCACCTTCCTGCTGGCTACACACCTTGCTTTTAAGAGAAATTTTTTCTTGAGCTTTCTTTCTTTTTCTCATTTACATTTTTCTCACCTCTTCTTCCCCTGTCCCCAAAGTCTTCCCCAAAATAAGCTTGTCTTGACTTACCTTGAGTTCATTTTGCCCGATTGTCTGTTGTTAATTCCGTATCATCACTGCCTCTCTCCAGATTTTGCTTTGCATCACAGGCGAGAAGGCTGCATTTCCCAAAATTGTTTTTCGCATTTGCTTCCAGGTCACTTTCCGCCACTGAGGGGTACAGACATGAAATCTGAGAGATAGCTGAGAAGGGGAAGCCACTTTCTCCTGTGGCAGTTCTGCCAGAACATGAGCAGATGGCAAACATGGGATTATCAGCAGCAACTTCTAAACAAGTTCTTGGAGACTACCTGATTTCCTGGTGCTTCCAAAGAGTCTTGAAATTTGCAGACTCCTGGTGAGCTCCTGCAAAACGCCTGCTTTGATGCCGCAGGCAAACTAAGGACATCTGCAAGTGCTCTTTGACTTTATGAACTCACCCCAAAGCTTCCCTGAGCCCTCTTAAGTCTCATTCCCTGTATCTAAAAGCTTTCCTACATGGAATACCTAGAAAGGCTACTTTCTAACCAAACCTGAGATGTTCAGTAAGTCCTTTCCGTAGGACTATTTCCCACTTATTTTGGACCTCTCCTCAAGATCCTTAAACTAAATATACAATGGCTTCCCTTCAGGGAGAGGAGAGAAAACAGAGGGAGGAAAGAAAGAAATCCACTGTGAATTACCTATTTCTAGATTCCATTATTAGTGACTAATATGCCTTTTGTACTTCCTACATCAGAGCCTCAAAGACTAATCAGAAGCTTGAAAAGAAGTCCTTTAGCCAATAAGAAAAATACCTTTTTATCTGGCCTGATATTGGATAATTGAGACACTCTCCTTGGCCTGCGGGTCTTCCTAGTGGTGTTTTCAGGATATGGCAAACAGGCTTGCTTGGCTAGGGAACAGAGACCCCATTAGGAGTGAGCAGGTTTATAAATGCATGCACTAGAATCACCTCATGGACTCCAAAGCTAGTGGTTCTCAACATCCTGCAGATAATCAACTGTTAGAGCAGTTACAAAAAAGAAAATTATGTCCAGACTCATATCAAAGATTTGATTTAATTGATGTGGGGTCAAACCAAGACATTAGTAGTTTTTCAAAGTTCTCAGATGACTTTAATATGAAGCCAGCACTGAGAAACACTAAGAAGATGCCCATGAAATACCCAGCACAGATCCTGCTCAAGAAATGTTAGCTTTTGTCTTCTGCTCTCACTGTTGGGAAATCTGAGACTTGAGCCCAGGCGTCTTGGAAGAGTGTCCCTTCCATTGCCCCACAGCAGCCCCGAAGCACGGATGAGACCATAGAGCACACTCCGTGGCAAGGGCTGAACATTCCAGGCAATGGAGACTTTGCAAAAGTACTGATGCCTGGTCCTATGCTGACCAATAAAATCAGCACCTATGGGGTGGGACCCACACATCAGTATTATTATTAATTATTCCACAAACATCCGCCACGTGATCTGATCTCTTTCCCCCCATTATACAAGGAGTTCTTTACGCCACCCCAGTTATAGCTGCTGTTTATATTATCTCTCCCACTGCATTGTGAACCACCTGAGGTCAAGGTGGATGTTTTGTTTCATATTATTTTTATACATTCTCTTTCTCTTTCACTCAGAACCCACCAGAGTTCTAACATATTGTATATATTTAAGCAATATTAATTTAATTCATTGTCTGAGGCCACAAATACCCATCTGAAACTCTCCAACTTCTCTATGCTACTTTTTGACGTACATTCCTTGCCATATTTTCTTCTGCTGTTGTTTTGTAATGTCTTTTTTCACACTGTAGCCAAAATGATCTTTTTAAAATTCAACTCCATCACTGAAGTTGGTTGGCGGGTATAATAGCATATAGACAATGATATAATTAGTATGCATGTTCGTTATAATGTTTGGTCTATGTGAGAAGGCACCCATAATTTACAAATGTCTCCAGTGATTAAAAATACACTCAAGGTTAAGAATCACATTCTAGGAGTAGGTTGAGGCCAGACTGCAGAAGCATCCGAGACCCAAGACCAACTCTAGGAGCTGGAGTGTAATAAACGCGGGCACTGGGTCATCACTGAAGACTTTGAGCTGAGGTGCAACTGAACTGGAGATGTGTTTAAGTGTATAAGACAGAATGCAGCATGCGGATATAAGAAGGAGACAATTACTTCTGAGGGTCCTTTATTCATTTCTCAAAGGACTTATGTAATCATCTCAGTTCTGTTTCCAGTTTCCTTCCTTCTGTAATTATTTTTTCCTCTATTCACTTGCCCTGATAGCCTTATACTCATTTGAGCATCTGTCAAAGGGCCACATTTCAGTATATTAATTCTCTTGATGAATGTTAACACCTTGAATTCCCATCTGCTAGTTTTATTAAAATATAAATGGGGGGGAAAAAAACCCTCTACATTATCTAGGAGATTCAAGCGAGCAGCCTGGCTCCATTAGCTGTTGTCTGCTGTGGAGATGGATTCTGAGTGGTCATGATCTTAGGACACAGCTCTTTGGTGGCTGTTAAAAAAAAGACCAGGCTGGGCAGGGAGGATACCTCCCTGATCCGTAACAAGCATCACTGGTTCACACAGCAAATAGAATTTCAATTGTCAGAGTCATCCTAGTGGAACGATAGAATACAATTATGAATTCAATCATCTAGAAACCATTTTTCTGAAAGAATTTGCATCTTTTAAAAGGGTTATTAGCACCCTCATGGTTTTGCTAGCACAATCTTGTGCTGTAGGGGGCAAAAGCCCAAAAACAGTCTAGAGAAACGATAAGGTAATGAGGTTAAAATATCAGATGGAGCAGCCTCCGGAACTCCTCCTTGGTAGCCCACCTTCACCGCCACCTCAAATTAAAACTTCTAGAAGGAAAAAAACACATATTTTTAAAACCTTAATAAAGGAGACAGTGAAATCTCCAGGTGCCAGAAATAAAGAGCAAATCCTTAGGCCGGAAGGCTATGGGAGCTGAAGAATATAGTGGGAATTCAGATGTGATGTATTAGGTGCTGTGTTTTCACATCTCTGAAGAGGTCAAGGCTTCAGGATTAGAGCGTGGAACTGGGCTCCCCGAATGGAGCCTGGAATTGGGGAAGTGGCATCATCTGTGACTGGGAGATGGAAAATGTCCCCACTGGCGGGGAGGCCAACCATTTGTCCCAGGCCTTGTGCCAGGTCCCTCCAGACATGAGAGTCTCAAGAAATAGGATCTCCAACCCACCGTGCACCACATACCAGGCACCAAGTCCACTGGACACCTCTGGGGGACATCATTCACATAAAAATTGATTGCTATGTGACAAATAATCCCAAAAGATAGTGGCTTAAAACATCAGTTTATTGCCCCTCATGTTTCTGAGGGTCAGGAAATCACGCGGGACCCAGCAAGGTCCGTGACGTGGACTCTATGATGTCTGGGACTCAGCTAGAAATGGCTTGAATGGCGTGGCTGGCATGGTGACACTGACTGACCACTGGGAGCTTAGCAAGGACGGTCAGGCAGCTTCCTCAGCTCCTCTGCACATGGGTGTCTCCAGAGCTTCCTTGGAGGGTGGCAGCTGGGTTCCAAGAGCACCAGGTAGAACCTGAAAGTATTCCCATGGCCCAGGCTTTGATGTGTCACTTGTGCCACATTTCATTGGTCAGGCATGAACCACAGCACCAGCCAGGATTCAAGATGTGACCACACAAGGGTGTGAATGACGTGAAACATGGTTCCTGGGGAGAGCGGATTTTTAGAGACTAGTGACCACACTGCTAGGATGGGGCAATGTGTCGGTCCTTGGCTGTGGTTGTGGAAATGCCAGCGAAATGGCCAAATAGAAACATGGTTTTAGGAGACTTCCTTGGTGGTCCAGCGGCTAAGACTCCACACTCCCAATGCAGGGGGCCCAGGTTCGATCCCTGGTCAGGGAACTAGATCCCATATGCTACAACTAAGAGTCCCCATGCCACAACTAAAGATCCCACATGCTGTAAACATAGATCCCTTGTGCTGCAACTAAGACCTGATGCACCCAAATAAATGAATAAATTTAAAAGAGAAAAGAAAGAAAGAAAGAAGAATTCAGGATAAGACAATCCAATGGCTCCCTTCAGAAGTGGTCATAAAACTCCTCCCGTAGAAGGACCTCTACACATTAGAGCACCCACCGGACTGCCCCAGAATTGCCAAAGGTGATAGGTCCCCTGGAAGGTGAACTCAGAGAGAAGGTAGGTGCCACCTACCTGGGCCATGAGCTCCAAGGCTGACTAAGTGGGGGACAGCACGGTTGTTCCCCATCCAAGACCCAGACCAGTTCCTGACAAGCCTCAGGAGAAAAGCAAAGCTGTGGCCAGGGCTGGATGGGGCTGGATGGGTAGCTGGGCGACTCGGTGACTTTAGCTGTGCATCAGGGAGTGCCACAGAGACCAGGGGCCAAATGAATGAAGATGTGCCATTAGTTTGAAGGACATAAGACCACACGCTTGTTCATAAGAAATTGTACTGGGATCACAAACATTCCTTCTGAGCCCAGTAGCAGTGATCTCTGAACAGAAGCCCCAGGCTGGCACGATTCACAGTGGAGATGTGTGCTCAGATTAACACAAATGACAAGTCCTATTGTGCTTCCTCTGTCTGGAGGAAGATTAATTGAGGGCAGCTGATGTGAGGAAGCAAGTGAGAGGAGCCTGGCTGTCAGGGTGGTGACAGGTTCCTCTCTGCCCGGCTGATGCTTCAAAATAGAGCGGAGATCAGTGACAGCCTCATAATTCGGACTGCTTGAAAGGCAGCAAAGAAAGAATATCTAATTTAGTAAAATCAAGAAGCTCAAGCATATAAAGGAAATGCTGTCCCAAGGTAGCATTGCTCTTGGAATAAGCACATAGGAATGTGAGTCCAGAGATTCCTTCTCCCAAGGAAATCCCCTTTTTGACAGCCAATCCGGCACAAGTGGATTATAAAGTAGCTCATGCAATGAAGCATTTAAGAGAGTCTGAAAACCATCATATGACTGGAGCTTCTATCAAGGAATTGTCAGTCAGCCTTACAGAATAGTCTGTGTGACCTTATATTAAATGCATGGCAGAAATAATTCTTCCCTTCTGGATGGGGTTATGTAATTCATTCAAGCCAATGAAATGTGAGCAGAAGTGATTATGTCACCTCCAGGCTGCAGCCATGAAAGAGTCCCTTTAAGATGCCCCTGTCTCTCTCTTCACTTGCAGGAGTGAGTGTGGAGGCTGTGTTGACACATCAGCGTCTTTAGAGCAAAACAGCCTGCATCACTCTGCTTCTGGAGGTTGTCTGCTACTGCAGGCAGCATGAACCTCATCTACTCTGTTACTCTAGAGACTTGGTGCACTCACTGGGTAGCCCCAGGGGTGCCCTGATGCTGGAGCCACCACAGGGGAGGGCCACTGGTGGGGGCAGCACCGGGGTGGGAAAACTTGTTGTTCAGCGTGGTGTGGCGTTGGTGGAAGCGATCCTAGGATGTGCCTCCAAGAGAAGAAAGTTGAGTGAAGCCACAGGCCAAATGAGGAAGATAGTATTGGTTAAACTCAAAGAAGGAAGCACAGAAAACCTGGAGAAGGAGTTATGACGTGGGTGGCCTCCAGAGTTTAGGTACCAGGACACGGTAAAAATTGTGCTCGGGATTGAGCTGTTCAGGTCTGTTTACAAATGGGTAAGACATGCTTCAGTGCCCATTCAGCAGAGAACGTACTTGAGATGAAGGCTGTACTCTAAATTCTATCAGTGGAGAGTCTTGTTACTTGAACTGTGAGATGAAAGACATCATCATCCATCTACTATAGAGGAAACAAGTCAATGTATAGTATTTACCAACATAAAAATGATGGCAAACATCACACCCCTCTAGGCACTTTCCCTGGTACCTTGGGAAAGTTGAGCATTGTCACAAAAATGCTGTCTCCTACATTAACCCTGACCCGAGAAGAGCAGGAGAGCACCATACTGGCAGCAGGTTTCAGGAACACGATTTCTATTGGGAGATGTCACAAGGTGGTTACTTGACTTCTTTCTGCTCCAATTTCTTCATCTGTCAAATGGAGATGAAAGTAGCTCCTCTTTCCTGAGGTCAGTACGAGAATTATATTGGATCAGGGAGAAAAGTGCTAAGTACCATGTCTAATACATGAGTCCTAAATAAATGTGAGATAACATGATTTAACCAGGATCCTTTAAAGTGCTGAAAAGGTAACCCTACCTGCCCCTCTCTCCCCTTTTCCCAACTGAATGCCTAAGACAGGTCACTTCTCCTCTCTCCACACCTGCCACACAATTCCTGGGAACACAGAACTGCACTGTGGGGTCTCGCTCTGGGATGAGGGCATCACAGCTTGAGGGTCCTAATTCCCTTCTCTGTCTCCAACTTGCCACTGTGCTTGTCTGCTTCACGCCTAGACTGGGGTTTTCAGGAGCAGATTACACAGCGCCCTGCAGCTGCTGCTCTGTGAATGAGGGTTTCTCTTAGAAGGAGAGAGGACAGACAATTCCCTTCTTGGTGTGCTTTACGGGGTATCAGAAAGTCCCCACGACTAATAACATTTTACCACCACTCACATTCTAATGTCTATAATTTTATAAGGCAGGGCACATTCATTTAGCTAAAATATAAAAATTCCAGGGAGAAGATATATAGCAAGACTTATCAGTCACATTTACCTCAGTATAAATGAACTTCTCAGATTTCTTTTCTGAAAGCAGGTTAGACAAGGAGGAAATGCGAGAGAATGAAAAGCCTGAGGGTTTGAGAAGTAGCTGAGAAGGAAAAAGATCCAAATGAGAGCCCTGGGAGCCCCAGAGATGATCACTGTGGAGGTACCACTTGGAGCAGAGCTGCTCTGAATGGGCCATGTCCCCAAATGAGACGTACCCCCAGAGGCCTCGTAGGGCACTCAGGGTCCCACCCTAGGAAGAGACTACTTTCAAATCCTGGGATTGCAGAGTGTATAATGGTAATCTAAGGAGCTATTCATCAGCAAACAGGAAGTAATCAGAGTGCACAACCAGCAAGTATGGGCTTTGGAACCAAAGGCATTTTTATTAGGAATGTCCTGCCTGGGGGACTTTGAGTGCCAACAAACATGTCAAATGCTCACCCTCCCACTCAGTTAAAGGATTTGGGATCCCCTAAACGTGCCACTGTGGCCCTTTGGGGGAGTATAAACATAGGAATAAACTCACTGGATGAGCAAATCTAGCTGGGAATTATTCGGGCATCATATTTTAGAGCAGAAGTTTTAAATTTTTTAATTTACATGCTTTAAAATAATATTGAGGCTTTCAAAGAACTTTTGTTTATGTGGGTTAACTTATTTCTAGAATTATTTACCATTTTGGAAATTAAAACTGAGAAATTAAAAAATATTTTTACTAATTTATTTTAAATAATAATAAAATATTAACAGAAATAAAGTACATTAGGAAAAGTAACTATTTTTTCCCAAAACAAAAAAAAAAAAAATGATTGCTTGATTTCTTCATCAGTTAGCGATGATATTACATTTGTGGTATAGTAGGAAATACACATATTTGATCTTAGTCCCATCCTTGGCTCAGAGTTCCTAAAATCCCTGGAATTTCCTGAGTTAAGGGGGTGAGAGAAGCACTTCTTGTTATTCCTAAGAAGCCCCTTTCAACTGTCCCTGCATTTATACTAATGAGGTAACTCTTGGAGGCCCCCAGATAGCTTCAGGATGGGTGCTGGTCCCCAGAGGAACCAATCCTGTAATTAGAGGGTTGGAACTTTCAGCTCCACCCCTGCTTTCTGGAGGGACAGGAGACTGAGTTCAATCACCAATGACCAGTGATCTAATATAATGTAATGAATGTAATGAAACCTCCATAAACTCCCCTAAACAGGGTTTGCAAACCTTCCTGGTTGGTGAACACATCAAAGTGGTGAAGGGTGGTGTTCCTGAAGAGGGTGCGGAAGCCACGTGTGCACCCCGCCACGCCGCCCCGTGCTCCTCTTCTGTTTTCTGAGTAGTATGTCTGTAATACTTCTGTAAGTATGTAAAACTTATGGTGAACATAAGTAAAGGGTTCTCTTGAGTTTTGTGAGTTGTTTTAAGGAATGATCAAATGGGGCAGGGAAGGTTGTGGGAACTTCTAAATCTGCAGTCAGCCAGGCAGAAGTGTGGGTCACCCAGGCCCCCCATTTGTGGCAGATGTCTGAAGTGGGCAGTCTTGTGGGACTGAACTCGCAGCCTGTAATGTCAATACCAGCTCTGACAGTCAGTGTCAGGACTGAGTTGGGTTGGTGGATACCCAGTTGGTGTCAGAGAATCAGAGGCATATCATGTAGCCTCTGGAAAACACCACATGAAAGAATGAGAGTGAAAAAGCAAATAACATCTTAGCCTTGTTGTAAAAATAGTTTTGACTTTGCAGACTTCCCCCCTCCCAGAAAAGCTCTCAAAGCCCCCCAGGAGTCCCTAGACCCTACCTGAAGACCCCTGTGTTAGAGGATTGTTTTCTGTGATTGAGCTGTTCTGAAACTATCCACTCCTTAGCTCCTGAATACCTCATGGAAGTCTCAAAGGTCCAAAAAAGGTCAGAAATAGCTTTTTCATAATTAAGATTTAAGAAGAAGATTCCAAGGAGTCCTGGAGTGTGCACCCAAGGTCAGCACAGAGCAGAGAATGATGGAGGGTGCGGTTTGTTCTGTAAGTTTATCCAAAGCTCATGGCATATGGTGACTATGCCAGGACTGAATGAGTACTCAGTACCTCATAACTGCATGGGGGAGGGATCTGCAATGAGTGGAAAATGGGATGGCAACATCGCTGGCTGTCAGAGGGCTAAAGTGAGGAGAAAGGCCCTCAGAGCCCATGTGCCGGGTATGCAAATACCCTCCCATCCCTGCACCTCTCAGGGCATAATTTGCTGCAAAGCCATTTTCTCTCTCAAGACTTAGGAGATTGGAGTCAGATGGTTAGCATGCTAGACTGTTCAGAGCTTTGTTGAAGCAGCAGGTGACCTAGAAAAGATCTGTCCTAAGAATAAAGCGATAAGCCACTGTCCCTGCATAGTGATGATATTTTGCCTCTATGCACTGTTAAGAAGTCTCAGAAATATTACGGGAAATAAAAAAGGGATTTTTTCATACAGCTGGCACCTTATGAAATAAATGTATATTTCATATCTGATTCTTTAATGAGAATTTCAAATACATTCTCATACTTCTGCCAGACAGATTGTTTTCCTTCTCTTATGCAAAAAATCTAGATGGACTTCCAGCTCAAGGCTGTGCCTGGCTAACAGCCCTCAATACAACCTGTCCCATTTTCTCACTTTAAAAATATAGGAAAAAATGAAAACTCTCATTACAATTGAAAACTATTACCAACAGACAATCTAATGTCAGAATCAGAGAGGAATAGACACTACTTGTAAAGCAGATGGAGCCGCGTTGAGAAACACCAAGCCACAGAGCCCTCTGAGCCACACAAAACACAGACTGTCAACAAATGTGAGAACGAGGCATTGTCTGCAGCCTGATCTGACCCACCCGACGAGGAGAAGCTCATCCTTAGATGCTGCCAAGCTCTGAGGCAAGCAGAGGATTGGACTCTTTACCCCATTAACTACTTTCTAGAAAGAATACAAGTCCCAGGGGAAAACTGGTCAGGATGTTAGGAGCAGACTCAGGATATAACGCAATATATAGTCCTACATCACACAATGGATGTATGAGCAGAGAGAAGTCCCCTGATAACGGGCCATGTTGGGAGTGGGTGGGAGTTGTGTGGTTGTGTGTCGTGTGGTGTGGTGTGGTGTGTGTGGCATGTGTGGTGTAGGGTGTGTTATATATATGTGTACGCATGTGTGCGCATGTAGTATGTATAATGTGTGGTGTGGGGTGGGTGTGTGTGTGTGTGTGTGTGTGTGATGTACTGAGTGTTCTGAATGCATATGTGAATATGCAGTGTGTGCATGTGTGTGGGGGGGGTATGCATTTGATGTATGCATGTATGTAGATGTGGTATGTGTGTGGTGTGTATGTGTGAGGTGTGCGTATACACCTAACTACCATAATTAAGACTCCTAAAGAATCAGGCAACTGAAAGAGAGGGACAGCTTCCCTTGGATAAAGACCCATTAGAAACTTGGGAGTTGGCCTGGAGCTGTTTTGTGCACCTTGACCTGGCCTCCTGATGCAATAAAGTGTGTTTATTACTGGTTCACCATATGCTGAACAGAGAGCAGGAATAAGAGTCATTCATTTACCATATCTGCTTCTAAGCAGCAAATCTGAAGAGAAATCTGGTTATTTTTTGAGAAAAAGAAGAAATTCATCAAATAATTCGGAACGATAGCAGCATAATTTATATCAAGAGAAAGAAGTAACATCTGGGAGGCTCAGAGGAAAAAACATCTCTAAACAAATATACCTCAATGATTAGAAAAAAAGATATTTCAAGGAAACGTTTTAGTGCCATGCAAAGATGTAAGAAGGCATAAAGAGGACTAGCGTTGTAAGCAAAACAGCAGGGAGAGGACAGGAAGAGGATGGTATGAAAGGCGCCATGGTGGGGAAAGGAACCACCAAAACAACGCTTGAGGCAAGGACAACCAAAACAGCCAATTCCCACTGCAGAAAATCCCATCAGTTACTGCAAGGGCAGGTTTGAGAAGCCTTTCCAGAGTGCCAACAGAAAGGATACGGAAGTCAAAACAAAGTAAGAGGAAATAGGAATGAAAGTCAGCAAAGAGTGTTCCTGGAAGAGAAACAAGGAAAAATGAGAGAAAAGCAGAATCAAACCTGTAACATAAGACATCTTTCCTGAGCTTGCAAAAGGAGGGAGAGAGAGGCTAATGAAGCAGATTCCAAGAGCTCATAATTTTTAGGCACAATAACTGAAAATATACTTGGGGTATCCCCACGTCCACCATCATCTAGTCACATCTTAGCAAAGCATTTTTATCCATTCGCTCAACAAATACTTATTTTATGTGCCAGGCACTGCAATTATAAAGATCAAAGGAAAAGTCCTCAAAGATTTAGGCAGAACAAAATTGTTTACTTACAATACCCACAGGGGTAAACCAAATCTAAGATCATTAGAAGAAGACCTCCATCATCTTAAGGGGCAGTTTGGGGTCTCAGGGATTTCACAGGCTGCCAAGCTACCTTTCATGTACAAATGTAACAAAATGACAAATGCAGGTATAGAGTCGTTACCAAACCAAACTCGGATCCACTTGCCTGCCTCACAGCCAAGCCAATCTACTGACACCAGGTTGTGGTGGAGAGAAGTACAGCATTTACCACAGGTGCCCAGCAAGGAGAATGAGCAGCTCGTGCTCAAAAGACCCAAACTCCCCATGGCTCTCAGGCAAGGGTTTTTAAAGACAGTGTTAGTGGAGGGGATCACAGGAGCATGATCAGCTCATGGACCATCTTCTGATTGGATGGTAGTGAGGTAACAGGGTGATGTTTCAGGAATCTTAATCATCAAGCTTCTGGTTCCAACCGGTCTGGCGTATACCACCATCCTCCACCTGGATGGGGCAGGTCTTCATTCCTGCAGAACAACTTAAAGACACATGTCAGATTGTTATGTATACCCCCTGAGGAGGAACTAGGACTCTTGTATCATATAACTGTTGTTTCTTGACTGACTGCTTTTCCTTTGTTTCTGTGTTCCCCCACTTCCCTAATTAGTAATTGGTTGGGCCTTGTCTTTGGAACTCAGAGAAGGTCTAGGAGACTAAAGTTTTTTTTTCTACAAATAAGAAATGGGGGACACAAGGGGCTTTCGTACCTGAGATGGCCCCATAGGTTCCTGCTTGGCTTTATAGTGGTGTAAAAACCATGGCATTAGTATTGAATATTTAAAAATTTATGTAGAGGTATTATACAACTAGCAGAGAGTTGGAGCAGAATTAAAGGCCTAAAATTGAAGAAGTCATGTATGCAAGTCCTAGAATTATTAAAATACAGATAATCATAAATAATTGGTACATGTGGTTGTAAACTGAAAACATGTATCAAATATTATACTAGAAAAAGGATATAGATAAGTGTACACACCCTTAGCACAACAATTCTATGAGTAGAAAAATTCCCCCAAGGCATTATTTAAGGATGGTATCATGGTTTCTAAACAAGGATATAATTTACAATGTTAGTTACAAAGTGAAAAAAAAATAGAATAAGAATAAAACAGTGGTGGCATTGGATATATAAACAACAATTTTACCTATGATGAAATAAAATAGAACAATGTGGATAAAGCCCATTTATAGGATAACAAGCTGTGATATTGTTACCCAAAAAAATGGGTTCCCCTTTTGGTAGGTGTCAAGCCAAAAAACAAAACCAACCCAAAGACTGGGAGAAGGAAGGATTTATTATTACTTGCAGAAAATAAGGAGAACACCAGACTTTTTCCCAAAGCAGTGTCTCCTCAACAGCAAAACTGGAGAAGTTTTAAGCTAAGGGTACATGCATATTCATGAAGGAGCTTGGGTGGTCCACTGAGTCCAAGTTTTAGTTGATTAAAGTCACGAGGTTAGAAAAGGTCGACATCATCATCCCTTAGGTTCCAGTTGAGCTGGTGGTTGAGTGCTTCAGGCTAATCTTCACTATTGAAACATAACTGGGAATCTTTAACAACTGGTATATTATCTTTGTTATTGCTATTTCTTTTGCCTGATAATAGTTGTTTGTTCTTTTGTTCCCTTAAGATCATTAATTACTGAGACCTGTTCAAGGGCAAGCATTGTGGCCAGGCTTAGATCACAGAATGACTTAGGCCAAAAATGGCTTATCTTATGTCAAGAAAGCCAAGCCTAGTTCTCTTTCTCCGGAGATCCCCTGTTCTATTTGTTTATATTATGTTGTCATGTTTAAAAAAAAAAAAAAAGGCAAGTTAAAACCCAATATTTACAGTATAATTCTACTTTTGAAAAAAATATATGCATGTAAATAGAAAATAAATTCTAGAAATTTCTGCAGTTAAATGTTACTAGTTGTATCTAGAGGGCAAGATTTTGCATGCTTGTTACTGTCTGTTTTATCCTAGCTTGCTTGTTTCATCTGGCTCTTCCAGTTTTTCTGCAAGGTGCATTAAGAGTTTTTAATAAGGCTGTGACATAATTAGATTTTCAAGGCTACCCTGAAGGCTACCTGTCTCTACAGACAGGATTGCAGGGCTAGTATAAGAGACAAGGTGACTGAAGCAAATCAGGTGCAAGCTGATGGCAGCCAGAAGCCAGACAGTGGCAGTGGGAACGGGCAGGAGTGAGCAGACTCAAGTGATTCCCAAGACAAGAACTGATGAGGCTGGAGCTTGGTTAGATATGGGAGTAAGGCTGCAGATAATTACAGAGCAGTAAGAAATCATGCTTCCTTGGGGTTTCAAATAAGGAAGAGTCAGTCAGATGGAGAAGAAGGGAAGGCCATTTCAGCCAGAAGTGTGTGTCCCATTATCTGACCTGTCTTACAGTGGCCTTTCCCAGCCAAATTGCAAGCACACCCACTGAAGTTGAATTAACATTTTCAAAAGGAGAGGAAAGCACAATTCCCCCTGGAAACTCTGAGCACATTATGTCAAAGTGAATTCATCCATCTTGGCGGTAGCAGTCTCCAGAAAGGCTGCCCAAGACTGCTTTGCAGAAAAGGGTTATTCTCTGCTGAGTGCCTCATTTACACCTGAATGGAGAACTCCTGGGAATCCTGGGCCAGCCAAGCACAGCACAGTTACTATTTCCAGGAAATTTTCATTTGACCCCAATGACTTACAATAACAGAACGATGTCCCATTTCCCAGTAATAATCACTGTGACCTTCATTGGTAATGAAGGGTCCTTTCCCCCAAGGACCTGATCCAAATACCATTCTGTAGATGCGAGCTCCTGTCAGAACATGAAGATCCATCACACTGACAGGGTCTCCCTGGAGACTCCAAGTGCCTGAGGATTTGAACAAAGCATCCTTTTATATGCAGGGTGAAGGAGGCACAAATTTCTAAATGGCACAAAATAAACTGGCCTGTAATTATCTATCTTTAGCAGACATTTGAAGTGGAAATAGGTCAATGGGATTTCCATTCCAAATCTTCATTGAAGTCCTTTATCAAAAAAATTTGTTTTTTACTTGATCTATTCAACATTTCTCACCACTGATAATTTATAACAATAATAATGATAGTCATAATGAAATAACATGAATATTTCTTATTTTGCCAGATCCTATTACAAACCTATCTCGTTTTATCTTTATAAAAGTCGACATGAAGAAGGTAACAATTTCTACAGATGTCAGAGAGAAAATCTGTCCATTTGATTGAACCAAACCCATCTACCTCCCACACTGAAGCGTTAGGCTTTTATTTTAAAGAATATGCTGTTATCAATAAAGACCTATTAAATAGTCACTTGACCTGTACCCTCAAAGTCATCCAAACCTGAGTTATTGGCTGGTTTCTCGGAAAGGATAATTAATGTTGACTTCTTTTCACCACTTTCTATAACTAGATCTGAGGAAAAGGCATCACTACCATAAAGGAAAACCTCTAAAACAGTATAGCCACATTGCCACAGAAACAGATTCAGAAAAACAAACCTGGGAACTCTGGAGAAAGAAAACATATTATGTAAGTTTTCCTTTAGAATTTGGCAGCCTTTGTTCATAGCTGGATATAAACTCATTTAGTTCTACCAATAAGCCCACACAATTTTACTTCCTGACATCTGTTCTCTCCTCCCAGGATCTGGAAGTTTTCTTTCTTCTGATAAGTGTAAAACATTTGTGGGGATCAGATATGTTAGAAAGGGAGAGAAAGCAGACACCTGATTCAATGGGTCTGGGAGAGGGGAGACCCCAGAAGCCGGATTTCTTTAAACCACCCTCTCAAAGTTTTCCTTACCCAAGTGGTTTTGGAACAATGTTTTGAGAATCTCAGGTAGGTTATTTGGTGGTGATATGTACATAGTGGTTAGGAACATGGCATCATAGGGTCCAGAGTCAAATCCCAGCTTTCTGTATCATCAATTGGGTGAAGGTAGCAAGTCAATTAACTAAGTCTCAATTTTCCCATTTATCAAGTGGGTGTGATAATGATATATGTAAATTAATGAGATAATGTATATATGCAAAGTGCTTAGCACAGTGTCAGGATTACTGTAGGTAATTAATAAATGGAAGTAATTATTATTACAGTGTATTATATGAAAACTTAGTAATAGAATATGCACTGAAGCCCTCATTTTATTGGACAGAACTAATTAAGCACACATCCCCATATGTCTGTTGCCCATGGGGTTAGGTGAGAGGAATGCCTAATGGTAACACACAACACATGTTATCAAGCTACCCAAATTAATAATCCATTTAAGTTCCACTTTAAAAAGGAACAAAAAAGGGAGGGGACCTCTAAAACCCTTCTCAGCACAAAGAACAGAGCGCTTACAACAGTAGACTGCTGACTGTCATCAAGGTGACTAGAGACACAACTTTCATAACCATTCCTGAAATCACTCATATTCCAAACAGAGAACGTACTTCTAAGGGTAAAACTTAGTAATTAAGACACTACGCCAAAAAAAAGACATCACAATACACGTCATAACACCCATAATAACACTTTTGGAGAATTTGCCATGTCCCATCAACTGTGCCAAATCCACTGCTGGAATTGGCTCATTGTGTCCTGACAGCCACCCTAGGATAAGTGTTGGTTTGATTTCCATTTGCGACTGAGGGTACTGAGGACAGAGAGATTAAGTAATTTATGGAGGCTGCACACCTCATGGACAGTAGAGCCAGGTTCAGCCCAGGATAACATCCCAAAGCCTGTGCTCCTAACCAGAACCTGCACACAGAACCACTCATGAAGTCAAGAGAACAGCAGCATCCCCAGAATGTGGGCAAAACCCAGTGGAGAGATTATTTAGTGCACTGTGCCAGCTAACTGTTGTCACCAGCTTGTCAATGAAAAGGAAGTGGGTCAAGAGAATGTGAAGACAAGCCACAGACTGGGAGAAAATATTTGCAAAAGGCACATTTGATAAAAGACTATTAACCAAAATATACAAAGAACTCTTAAAACTCAACAGTAAGAAAGCAAACAACCCGACTTAAAAAATGTGCAAAAGAGCTGAATAGACACCATAGGAAGATATACAGATGGCAAATAATCATATGAAAAAATACTCCACATATGTCATCATGGAACTGCAAGTTAAAACAACAGTGAAATACTGCTACACACCTATTAGGATGGCCAAAATCCAGAACACAGACAATATCAAATGCTAGTGAGGATGTGGAATAACAGGAACTCTCATTCATTGCTGGTAGGACTGCAAAATGGTACAGCTACTTTTGATGACAGTGTGGTAGTTTCTTACAAAACTAAACATAGTCTTACTACACAATCCAAGATTCACACTCCTTGATATTCACCCAAAGGAGCTGAAAATTTATGTCCGCATAAAAACCTGCACTTGGATTTTTATAAAGGTTTTATTCACAATTGCCAAAACTTGAAAGCAACCAAGATGTCCCTCAGTAGGTGAATGAATAAATAAACTGTGGAACATCTATACAATGGAATATTATTCAGTGCTAAAAAGAAATGAGCTATCAAGCCACAAAAAGACACGAAGTAAACTTAAATGCATATTACTGAGTGAAAGAAGCCAATTTGAAAAGGCTACATATTGTATGAATTCAAGTATATGACATTTTGGAAAAGATAAAACTATTCTAAAACTACTCTATTCTAAAACTGAACTGGAAAGAGTAAAAAGATCAGTGGCTGCCAGGGGTTAGGCGAGAAGGAGGGATGAATAGGCAGAGTGCAGAGGATTTTTAGGGCAGTGAAATTGTTCCGTATGGTGCTACGATGGTAGATACATGTTATTATATACGTTTATCAAAACCCATAGAATGCAGATCAAGAGGGAACCATAATGTAAACCATGGACTTTAGATGAGAATAGTATGTCAATGTAGGTTCATTGATTGTGACAAATGCACCGCTCTGTGGGGGATGTTGATGGTGGCGGACGTTGTGCATGTCAGGGGGCAGGGGGTATGTGGGAACTCTGTACCTTTCTCTCCATTTTGTTGTGACCTAAAACTGCTCTAAAAATTAAATCTATTTTTTATAAAAAGAGGTGGATGATAATCTTCAACACACTCAGCGTTTTATAATTCATTTATAAAGAATGATCTCCAAGGGGGCAAGAATCATGTTCATCCTGTTATCTTTTTAAAAATTTATTTTGAAATAATAATGAACTCAAAGGAAGTTACAAAAATAGTAGAACACAGTCCTCATAACTTTTATCTAGTTTCCCCAAAGGTGTTTGTGTAATATTTTGCATAACTCTGATACAATATCAAAATCAAGAAGCTGACATAGGCAAAACGTGTGTGTATAGTTCTGTGCCGTTTTGCCACATGTGTAGATTTGTATAACCACCACCACAATATCTTGTTCAAGTGCTGACTACAGCACTCAGTAAAACTATTAGATGACTCAGTGAATAAACAAATAAGCAAGGGACTGAATGGATGACTGAATGCATGACATAAAGGAATAGAACACAGATCTTATTTGAATACAGGGTCAGTGGATCTCACAAATCATTGTTATTTTTATAATGTCTTGATCTGAGAGTTGTTTATAAATGCATGGGAGCACCCCACCACACTATTAAGAGCCATTGCAACTTGGCTAATTGAGCCTATGTGGATTTTGTTGCCCTCCCCCAAAGCGTTGTTATTGAAATAATATAACAAAAATATAGGGGGAAGTGTGTGTGTGTGTATATATATCTATCCTTGATGATAGGAAAGAGTGCTACCCATGTGGAAAAAAAAAATTGAGACTTTCTTACCAGATTCAGAGCAGCTTGTGGGGAGAAACACAAAAAACTCCTTTGTAGTAAGCGGAAGGCATACCCATCAAGAATCTGTTTTCGATCCCAGAACTCAGAAACCAAGAGCTGGAAATAAAAAGTATCCAGGCATCAGTTATAGGAGAAATGCGCCAGGCCCAGTAACAGAACTTTGGATCATGGTGTCCCCCAATCTATACTGGGTGCGGGAGGCATGCCAAAGGCAGGCTGGGCTGAGCTGAGGAGGGTGGGAGTGGGTGCCTTCTGGCAGAGCCCGTTCTTATCCGGGGTGGTGATGCTAAATAGAGAGATGGGGCAGTGCCTCAGCCCCTGACAAAGTTCAAAAGCTCTAGGTGGAGCTAGTGCTCTGGCCTTAGTCTCTAAAAATAATTGGACTTCCATCTGGCCAAATGGAACTGGAGAAAATTCTCCCCCAACTCTTGGCTGCTCACCTAAGGTTTTTTCAGAAACCATCCAAGTATCTGAACAAGAGTGACACCATCTCTGAAGAAATACTCTCACCTCCAAATTTAATGTTATGGAAAACCCTCAGGAAAAATCCCTCTGCTGGGCTTGAGACCCCTGACAACTACATCCACTGTTTTTCTCACAGGAAGCCCATTGGCCTGAAGACTGTGGTGACTGACCACGATCTCTGTGGGCCACTTCTCAGATAAGCTGCAAATAGCAGCAGAGAGAGAACGTAAAATTTCTCATTACAGTCTCCTTGCTTAGAAAGCATTTTTGCTTGCTTTTTATATTTCTATTAAGGAGATAGAGAAACTTGCTCCTCTGCCTTCCAAGAGAAAAATGAAAGTTAGATTCGATTTCATAGTGTGCCCACAGTTTCTGACCTAAGGTTATTAATCAGGGTGTCTTAACCCCTCCCACCTATCCTTTGCAAGAACCATCACCTATTTCCTCCTTTGGAGGCTCAGATCTGAGTAAAATCCTCCTGAGCATATCATCCTCTCCCAAAGGGCCTTGTCAGCCCCAGGGTCCAGGCTAAGCAAGCATTCTACCTGCCCTGGAGTTGTGGCAGTGCAGTGATCTCTGGAGACTTCCACTTGAGAGGGAAAAGAGGAGGAGAAAAACACATTGACTGATCTCTATTTGCCTCTTTGTGTCCTAAAATTTCCATCTCCTTGTGAATAAAAGAGTCAAAGTATGTTCAATCCCAGTTAAAGAGCTATATCCCTGAACTTAACAAGATTTAAACATCTTGAAAAAATAGAACAACCTCTGATAGAAGAATCAATGAACACAAAGTTTCTGTAGTTCAAAAGGAAACTCTCTAAAGAATGTAGCTAATGCCATCCAATAAGAAGACAACAGAATAAATGGTGTCAGTGAAAAAAATGAATGAAATTATCAGTTTGCAAATGATGAGACTACTTTAAAAGGAAACACAAGATTGTTTGGAAAACCCATTGCTTCTAATAAGAGATTTAATTAAAGTAGTTGATTATAAAACCAATAAATATAAAAAGCAACTAGCTTTTCTATATACTAGTAATAACCTATTAGAAAATATAATAAAAAACCAAAGATCGAATTTTCATTAGCAGCCATAGCACAAAATGCATATGAATACACTTTAAAATAAATGTAGTGACTTACATGAAGAAAATTATATCAATAGAAGTTAACTTAGAGACATTTTTTTATTTTATTAATTGAAAATCCATTCACTGTTTCTGGTCAGAAAACCCTACATTATAAAGACTGCAATTAAAATTATAGTTCCCATGCAATTCAGATGAAGACTTCAATTGGATTTTTAATTTTAAAACTAGCAGATAGGAGCTCGAAAAAGATGGCAGAGGAGTAGGACGTGGAGATCACCTCCCTGCCCACAAATACATCAAAAATACATCTACTTGTGGAGTAGCTCCTACAGAATACCTTCCACATGCTGGCAGGAGACCTCACACCACCAAAAAGGCAAGAGAATTTCCAAGTAATTGGGTAGCACAAAGGAAAGAAAGGAAAAAACGAGACAAGGGGATCCTGAGGAGACCGGCCCCTTTGGGAGGGACCTGTGAGCGGGGGAAGGCTCCGACACACTGGGGAGCCCCCTCACTGGTGGGGAAGGACGGGGGAGCCTCGGAGCCCCCAGAAGAGAGAGCAACGGCAGGTGTGCCGAGGGCAGAGCAGAGAGATCCCCGCACGGAGGCGTCAGGCAGTGCTCCCCAGCCAGAGAAGCTAACCTGCTCACCCACGGTGGCGGTGGGGGCCCGGCGCCAAGGCTTCGGCTTCGGAGAACAGACACCAGGGAGAGAGCTGAGGCTGGCTGCATGAGAACAGCCTGCGGCGCAGGTGCGCCAGCAAGCTAGGAGGGAGCTTGGAGAAAATCCTGGGCCAGAAAGAGAGAGCGGGGACCTTTGTTTCAGAGTGCTTGGGAGGAACACCCCTCTCTGCGAACTCACAGGCTGCCAAGCGGCGCGACCGTGACTGCTGGATCAAAAAGCCTGCCCACCGCCCGGGCCCACCACCCACCCACCACACTCGCCACCGCGCCCCTGAGAACACCCGCCCGCCTTCCCGCCGCCCCACGTCCCTACCCTGCTGCCTGTCCACCCACTGCCGCCAAGGGTCCTGTGTGTAAGGCAAGTCATTGGCCACACCCCCCTGGCTGCAGGTGAAGGTCACCACGTTCAGAACCAGCTTTCCTGGGAGAACACACAGCACACCCCAGGCTCACACTGACCTCTGCTGTTACAAGCAGTCCCCCGCAGATTTCAATTAGACTGCCATATCCCTCTCTCCCCCCCGACCTAAAGTTGCAAGTGAGCCCCAATCACCCTGTTTCGCCCCCTCTTGCCTGGGCAGGGAACTGACTCCTGAGAGCAACCCACACGCAAAGAAGGGGCCAAAACCAAAAATGATCCCCAAGGACTACAGGACCAAAGAAGAGAAAGGGAAACAGCTGCAGGAGGAGCAGATTTAATACCCACAATAGGCTTGAGAGACCCGGCATCTGTGGATCACCTGAATAGACGAGTGTTTCTACAATAGAGACTGTAGACTTAGGGGGCAACTGGGGACTGTGGGGATAAAAACACACAGAACTAATACCAGATCACAGTCTGAGTTCTCCACAGCAGGTGAGACCCCCACCTAGAAGTATTGGAGGACTTCTTGGTATGTTTGTCTTGTTTCTGGTTTTAGGTATTTGTTAGATAATTCTTTACACTGTATATATTTGTATGTGGATTTGTTTGTAATTGGTATAAGTCCTCCCTCCTTTCTTTTCTTTGCTCTCTCTTTTTCTCTTCTCTTTGGTTTCTTTTCCTCTTCTCTTTTTGCAAGTGCAAGTGTGCACATCTCCTCGTGTGATTTTGACTGACTAGAGCTTCTTTTACCACCAGTCTTGGGGATCTGTCTGTCCTTTCCCCTTCTTCCCTTTTTTCTTCCTTTGTTTTTCTTTGCTCTCATTCTACCTCCTGTTTCTCTGTGCTGTGCCGCTTCCAGGGTCTTGGTGCCCCAGCCAGGGGTCAAACCTGGGCCCCTGAGACAGCAGAGTGGAGTCCAGGATGTTGGACCATCAGAGAACTCCTGACCCCAAGGAATATTAATCAGCAAGTGCTCCCGCAGAGTTCTCATTCTCAACACCAAGCTCCAGATCTAACCAAAGACCAGCAAGCTCCAGTGCTTGATACCTCAAGACAAACAGAACAGAGACAAGAGGAATTACTACTAGGCAACGTAGGGAAAGGTGACAGGAAATACTATAAATTAGACAAAATGAGAAAACAAAGAAACACCTTGCAGGCAAAGGAGCAAGATAAAAACCCATAAGACCAAATAAATGAGGAAGAAATTGGCAAACTGACTGAAAAAGAATTCAGAGTAATAATATTACAGATGATCCAAAATCTTGAAAACAAAATAGAGAAAATATAAGAAACATATAATAAGGACCTAGAAGAACTATAGCACAAACAAACAGTAATGAACAACACAATAAGTGAAATTTAAAATACCCTAGATGGTAAAAACAGCAGAATAACTGAGGCAGAAGAACAAACAAGTGAGTTGAAAGATAGAATGGTGGAAATATCCGCCACAGAGTAGGAAAAAGAAAAAAGAATAAAAAGAATAGAAGACAGTCTCAGACACCTTGGGGATTAAGCATACCAACATTCAAATGATAGGGGTCCCAGAAGAAGAAGAAAAAAAGAAAGCGCCTGATAAAATATTTGAGGAGATTATGGTGGAAAACTTCCCCCACATGGGAAAGGAAATAGTAAACAAAGTCTAAGAAGTGCAGAGAGTCCCATACAAAATAAACCCAAGGAGAAACACACTGAGGCACATATTAATCAAACTAATGAAAATTAAACACAAAGAAAAAATATTAAAAGCACCAAGAAAAAAGCAACAAATAACATATAAGGGAAAACCCATAAGGATAACAGCTCATCTCTCTGCAGAAACTCTGCAGGCCAGAAGGGAGTGGCAGGATATACTGAAAGTCCTGAAAGAGAGAAACCTACAGCCAAGAATACTCTACCCAGCAAGAATCTCATTCAGATTTGAGGGAGAGATCAAAAGCTTTACAGACAAGCAAAAGTTAAGAGAATTCAGCACCATCAAACCAGCCTTACAACAACTGCTAAAGGAACTCCTCTATGCAATAAACACAAGAGAAAGAAAATAATTGCAAAAACACAGCCAAAACAATTAAGAAAATGGTAATAGGAATGTACATGTCAATAATCACCTTAAATGTAAATGGATTAAATGCTCCAACCAAAAGAAACAGACTGACTGAATGGATAAGAAAACAAGACCCTTCTGTATGCTGTCTACAAGAAACCCACTTCAGACTTAGGGACACATACAGACTGAAAGTAAGGAGATGGAAAAAGATTTTCCATACAAATGGAAGCCAAAAGAAAGCTGGAGTAGCAATACTCATATCAGACAAATTAGACCTTAAAGTAAAGACTATTACAAAAGACAAGGAAGGACACTACATAATGATCAAGGGATCAATCCAAGAAGAAGATATCTATGCACCCAACATAGGAGCACCTCAATACATAAGGCAAATGCTAACAGCCATAAAAGGGGAAATTGACACTAACAATAATAGTAGGAGACTTGAACACCCCGCTTACAACAATGGACAGATCATCCAAACAGAAAATAAATAAGGACACACAAGCTCTAAATGAGACATTAGACCATCTTGACTTAATTGATATTTATAGGCCATTCTATCCAAAAACTACAGAATACACTTTCTTCTCAAGTGCACATGGAACATTCTCCAGGATAGATCACATCTTGGGGCACAAATCAAGCCTCAGTAAATTCAAGAAAATTGGAAACATATCAAGCATATTCTCCAACAACAATGCCATGATATTAGATATCAATTACAGGAAAAAAACTGTAAAAAATATAAACACACAGAGGCTAAACAATACACTATTAAACAACCAAGAAGTCCCTGCAGTAAACAAAGAGGAAATCAACAAATACATAGAAACAAATGACAATGAAAACACAATGACCCAAAACCTATGGGATGCAGCAAAAGCAGTTCTAAGAGGGAAGTTTATAGCAATACAGTCCTACCTCAAGAAACAAGAAAATTATCGAATAAACAACCTAACCTTACACCTAAAACAATTAGAGAAAGAAGAACAAAAAAACCACAAAGTAAGCAGAAGGAAAGAAATCATAAAGATCAGAGCAGAAATAAATGAAAAAGAAAGGAAGGAAACAATAGCAAAGATCAATAAAACTTAAAGCTGGTTCTTTGAGAAGATAAGCAAAATCGATAAACCATTAGCCAGACTCATCAGGAAAAAAAGGGAGAAGTCGCAAATCAACAGAATTAGAAATTAAAAAGGAGAAGTAACAACAGACACCTCAGAAATACAAAAGATCATGAGAGACTACTACAAGCAACTATATGCCAATAAATGGATAACCTGCAAGAAATGGATAAATTCTTTAACAAGTACAATCTTCCAAGACTGAACCAGGAAGAAATAGAAAATATGAACAGGCCAATCACAAGCACTGAAATTGATATGTGATTAAAAGTCTCCCAACAACAAAAGCCCAGGGCCACATGGCTTCACAGGTGAATTCTACCAAACATTTAAAGAGAGCTAACACCTATCCTTCTCAAACTCTTCCAAAATATAGCAGAAGGAGGAACACTCCCAAACTCATTCTATGAGGCCACCATCACCCTGATACCAAAACTAGACAAAGATGTCAAAAAAAAGAAAATTACAGGCCAATATCATTGATAAATATAGATGCAAAAAATCCTCAACAAAATACTACCTAACAGAATCCAACAGCACATTAAAAAGATCATACACCATGATCAAGTGGGGTTTATCTCTGGAATGCAAGGATTCTTCAATATACACAAATGAATCAATGTGATACATCATATTAGTAAACTGAAGGATAAAAACCATATGATTATCTCAATAGATGCAGAAAAAGTTTTTGACAATGTTCAACATCCATTTATGATAAATACTCTCTAGAAAATGGGCATAGAAGGAAGTTACCTCCACATAATAAAAGCCATATATGAGAAACCAACAGCCAACATCATTCTAAATGGTGAAAAACTGAAAGCATTCCCTCCAAGAAAAGGAACAAGACAAGGGTGCCCACTCTCACCACTATTATCCAACATAGTTTTAGAAGTGTTAGCCACAGCAATCAGAGAAGAAAAACAAATAAAAGAATCCAAATTGGAAAAGAAGTAAAATTGTAACTCTTTGCACATGACATGATATTATACATAGAAAACCCTAAAGAAGCTTCCAGAAAACTGCTAGCACTAATCAATAATTCAGTAAAGTAGCAGGATGTAAAATTAATGCATAGAAATCTCTTGTATTCCTATACACTAACAACAAAAGATCAGAAAGAGAAATTAAGGAAACAGTCCCATTTACCATTGCAACAAAAAGAATAAAATACCTAGAAATAAACCTGCCTAAGGAGGCAAAAGATCTGTATGCAGAAAACTATAAGACACTGATGAAAGAAATCAAAGATGATACAAACAGATGGAGGGACATACCATGTTCTTGGATTGGAAGAATCAACATTGTGAAAATGACTATACTACCCAAAGCAATTTACAGATTCAATGCAATCCCAATCAAATTACCAATGGCATTTTTCACAGAACTAGAACAAGAAATTTTACACTTTGTATGGAAATGCAAAAGACCCCAAATAGCCAAAGCAATCTTGAGAAGGAAAGATGGAGCTGGAAGAATCAGGCTCCCTGACTTCAAACTATACTACAATGCTACAGTAATCAAGACAGTATGGCACTGGCACAGAAACATAAATATAGATCAACGGAAGAGAATAGAGAGCCCAGAGATAAACCCACGCACATATGGGCACTTTATCTTTGACAAAGGAGGCAAGAATATACAATGGAAAAGACAGCCTCTTCAATAAGTGGTGCCGGGAAAACTGGACATCTACATGTAAAAGAGTGAAATTAGAATAGTTCCTAACACCATACACAAAATAAACTCAAAATGGATTAAAGACCTAAATATAAGGCCAGACACTATAAAACTCTTAGAGGAAAACATAGGCAGAACACTCTATGACATTCATCAAAGCAAGATCCTTTGTGACCTACCTCCTAGAATAATGGAAATAAAATAAAAAATAAACAAATGGGACCTAATGAAACTTAAAAGCTTTTGCACAGCAAAAGAAACCATAAACGAGACAAGAAGACAGCCCTCAGAATGGGAGAAAATATTCGCCAATGAAGCAACAGACAAAGGATTAATCTCCAAAATATACAAGGAGCACATGCAGCTTAATACCAAAAAAGCAAATAACCAAATCCAAAAATGAGCAGAAGACCTAAATAGACATTTCTCCAAAGAAGACATGCAGATGGCTAACAAACACATGAAAAGATGCTTGACATCACTAATCATTCAAGAAATGCAAGTCAAAGCCACAATGAAGTAACACCTCATTCTGGTCAGAATGGCCATCATCAAAAAATCTAGAAACAATAAATGCTGGAGAGGGTGCAGAGAAAAGGGAACCCTCATGCACTGTTGGTGGGAATATAAGCTGGTACAGCCACTATGGAAAACAGTATGGAGGTTCCTTAAAAAACTAAAAATAGAACTACCATATGATCCAGCAATCTCACTACTGAGCACCTACCCTGAGAAAACCATAATCCAAAAAGAAACATCTACCATAATGTTCACTGCAGCACTATTTACAATAGCCAGGACATGGAAGCAACCTAAATGCCCATCAACAGATGAATGGATAAAGAAGATGTGGCACGTATAGACAATGGAATATTACTCAGCCATAAAAAGGAATGAAATTGAGTTATTTGTAATGAGATGGATGGACTTAGAGTCTGTCATACAGAGCAAAGTGAGCCAGTAAGAGAAAAACAAATACTGTATGCTAACTCATATATATGGAATCTAAAAAACTGGTCCTGATGAACCCAGTGACAGGGCAAGAATAGAGATGCAGTTGTAGAGAATGGACTTGAGGACATGGGGCAGGGGGCGAAGGGTAAGCTGTGATGAAGTGAGAGAGTAGTATTGACGTATATACATTACCAAATGTAAAAGAGATAGCTAGTGAGAAACATCTGCATAAAATGGGAAGATAAACTTGATGATGGGCGATGACTCTGAGGGATGGGATAGGGAGGGTGGGAGGGAACCGCAGGAGGGAAGGGATATGGGGATATATGTATAAATACAGATATTCACTTTGTTGTACAGCAAAACCTGGCACAACAGTGTAAAGCAATTATATTCCAATAAAGAGCTTTAAAATGTGAAAAAAAACTAGCAGATACCCTTTTAAAGCACATCTGGAAACACATATTCTTGATATTTTCCAAGAAATTTATAACAAGGAAAACAAGAAGTAAAATGTAACAGCTCATCTTGAAACAAAGCCACGTTGGCTTAAGATTCAGAAGTCAAGGAACAGAATGAAAGGCCAGAAACAAATCAGATATACACAGGACTTTAGGAAATAAAGAAAAATGCTTTTGAAATGAATAGGAGGAAAGGAAGATCTTTGAATAAACAGAACAAGATGTGTGCTCCAGCAGACTGGCGCTCCTGCTTTCCTACATGTACTTAACTCTGTGCTACCTGCAGCCCTCTGTGCCGGCTCTGCCCTCTGACTTGAAGTCTTCATCCAAAGCTATTCCTGGTCTCTGCTCAATGTTCTCTCCACACGGAGGTCTTCCTTGGTCTTCCTAACTAAAGTAGCACTTCACAGAGGGTTTGAAGGGTTTGGGAGTTGATCAATGAAAAAGATGCGACCATGAGGTGCCATGAGCACGCACAAGCTATATTTAGGTGCTGCTTTGACAAATTTGCATGTGAGGAAATCTCTCACAGCCACAGACTGTCGAGTGGCTATGGTGCAGGGGTCACTGTTCAGAAGTTAAGAAGGTAAGGCAGGAATGAGATCGAAGAGGAGTTTATGTGTCTAGGTGATGTCATTCAGCAGCACAGCAGGGAGTCTAGGTCAACGGAGTTCCAAAGTTGACAGCATCTGCTTGAGGTCTTTATAGCCTATGGCTGCAGCTATGGCTATAAAGCTAACAGATGTTGGGCACAGTTTTTCAGAGTATGCAAAGCAGGCAGGCTGTCCATGACTGAAAATCTGTTTATTTGGGCTATATTTAAAATAATTGCATGTAAAAACTTGAGTTTGGTGCCAGTGGGCTTTTGAGCTAGTGGATCTCAGCCTGAAATGAAAAAACAAGCAACCTAGGAGCTAATATACAGAGACCATCTTTGGCTTACCTATATAACATACTCCCATCCTATTCAATATCAATACCCCGCTTGATATTTTGTTATAGAACTTATCCCTCTGTGCCATTATAATCCATATTATTTGGTTTTTGTGTTTATCTGTTTTTTTCTCATTAAAATGTTAACTCTATGAAGATAGGAACTGTGTCATCTTTGTACATTGATGTTTCCTCAGTGCCAAAAAATTGAGTGTCTGTACAGAATGGGTAGTTAAAAAACATTTGCTGGAGGAATGAAGAGAGGAAAGGCAGAAAGGAGGAAGCCATACTAAGATAAGCATCAAATAGGTTTAAAATTCCAACATAAACATGAAATTGTTTTTAGGAAAAATATTCAATAATTAGGGTGGGGAAGAATTTTTCTGAGTGACACAGGGTAGAAATTATTAAGGAAGACTACTAAGACCTGCCATGTCTGCCTATTAAGAAAAGAAAGTAGGTTTCAAGAAATTGGTACTGCATCAGGCCATTTCTATTAAATAAAATCTGAAAACGTATCAACAGAATTCTAGAAAGTGTTTATCTATGGGTCATAGTTTGCTTTTTGATGCTTTTAATTTCTCATCATTACATATTATTTATGCAATAAAAAAGTAATTGTATGTAAAAAAATAAATATTAATAGTTGGGGTAAATCCCTAGCTCCCAGGGTGGGCCAGTCATGGAAAATAATTCCCCAATACTGAGAACTGCCTTGGTCTGTTGCAGCTTTGGTAGCACAGAGGAGAGGGTGATGTTTTTCTCTGCTTTAGATGAAGGTTAGGGGACGAGAGTTAATTCTGCACAGATGAATCTTGAAGTCCCAGCAGAGGTTTTCCAGGTACCCAGTGGAGCAATGGATTGTAGGCAGAATAGAATGTGCAAGAAGGAGAAGGGAACAGGATGGCATGGGGCACAGTAATACTTTGAATTCTCAGTTTCCAGAATTCACACCTGACACTGAATGTCTATTAGGTAATAGGGCTCATGTCGGAGTTCACCTCACTGGTTACGGGTAAAAGACAGAGTTTTTGATAAAACTTGCAAAGCGAGGTTAGTACAAAGAGCACATTTCTCTAATGTCTTACCTGGGGAGTGCTGGGACAGGCTAGAGTGTACCTTCCAGGGGAGGGACCCAGCTTCCCCAGTTGGTCACCTTTCTTATTTATCAAGGGATAGAGCAAGTTTATCAGTGTGGGGAAGGGCGTGGTGACAGCAGAAAAAGGACCACTTGAGCACTAGGCAGTCTGGTATAGAGGTCAGTTGTTTACTGCAATTGTTGAGGAAAGGCAGCCGCCAGCTTGAGACTAATGGGAGTTGAGTTCAGGTGCAGCCCCACCTCTTCACCTGGAGAAGACCCACTGACTCATCATCTAGGCAACTTGCTGAGAATTCCCAGGTTGCTTTTGGACTATTCTGTCTATCCATAACAGAATCTTAGGGTCACTTTTGGACTATTCTGGTGTCCATATCAGAGGTCCATGACATTTCACTGATTTTAAATTCACTGAGGCTGGATTTGACTCTTCATGCTTTAAGGGTAGTGCGCAGAACATCATTAAACCTGTGCCCGAGGTTAAACTGCGCAGCAGTCACATCCCTATTAGATGTCTTTTTGTGTATTTAACAGCACATACACATGCACAGTTATAATACAAGGATGTTATTTTGTGAAAAGTAGCCTCAAAACTACTTCTTTTGTGCTAACTGCCAATGTCAGGTGGCCATAAAGAGGGAGAGATTAACCGTTCTTGGACAGAAAAGAAAAGTTCTGGATAAATGACAAAGAAGAGAAATATTAACTCATGTATCTGTTAAAGTTTGAATGATAACAAGTGCAACATTTAGAAGGTACAGGTGATTCATAAGACTGTTTTAATGATCACCCAGTTCAAAAACTGCTCATCTAGTTAGAGATAAAATAAATGAATGATAAAATGGTGGTTAACTTAGAGTATAAGTAGGTGTTTGACTGTACCAGAACACACACACAGCAAAAGTACCATTAAGGCTTTGAATAGTACATGCTGAAAAATAAACATTGGTTGGAAATTTAAAAAAATTGTTTTCTTTGCAGAATGTGGATAATAGGCCTTTGTGAGGAGAGGGCTCCTTAATCACACCTCTGTACAAATGTGGATTCTACAGGAATAAGTAACATCATTAGTCATCCTTGGTTAGTGTTACTACAGACATGTAATGCAATATTGTGTGGAGATTATTTTCATGACAGAATATACTGTAATTGCTATTCAAATTAGCTTAGTCCTACATTTGTAGAGTCATGGAAGTCACAAATTTTTCAGCTATAATTTACTGCATTGTATAGAAAGAAATTATGTGACATTCAATAAAATTATGTGATATTATCTGTCTTGAGACATTTCTCTCTTGGAATATCAAAGACTACTTTGCTACCGCTATAGAACAAACTGGGATGGGAAAGTCACAGGAGATGATATTGAAGAGATGGGAGGTGGGAATCCGACCATGAGGTTGAGTGTCAAGCCATGCATAGGGGTTAGAGTCGGAAGGCTCATAACCATAGAAGTGATGGAATCAGATTGGTTCCCCTGGAAACCAATTTCACTGAAAGATTCCCCTGGAAATGGACAGACAGATTGGTGGAGGACAGATTGGTAAGAAATCAAACTGGAGGAGTCAAGGTGACAGCTTAGGAGACTATTTTCATTGTCCTAAAAAGATGTTAATGACCTCAAATTCTGGTCCTCAACCCTGGTTGGATATTTGAGTCAGCTGTGGAACTTTGGAAACCACAGATTCCTGAATATCCTTCCAGGTCAAATACATCAGAATCTCTGGGGGTGACCTCTGGGCATCACTATATTTTTAAGTTCCCCAGATGATTCCAATGCAAGATGATGAGAACTGAGAATGGTGCTCTGAGCAACTGATGTGAGATACTCAAAAAACATTTAGGAGATAGACCTTCATGATGGCTGACTGATGGAAATGGAGGAACAGGAATTCTCCAACTTCATAGTATAGGTCTTGGACAGCTTGGAGAATCAGGTGGAACTTATTAAGATGGAAAATATGGAGAACTTTTTGAATATACTTCAAGCTTTGAATACACTGCAACGTGTAGTCTCTTCAAAACCTAACTTGCCCTAAAAATCTACAACTTTGGAGTGTCACTGAGCAAGGAAAGCTTATATAATTTGAAAAATAATTCTTAGCTAATGTCAGGAAAATTATATTCTTTCAACAGTTACAAGAAAAATATGGCTTGACTATCGATGCTTGTTCTCAAGGGCAATCTGGATGTTGAAATAGCAACATCTCATTATGAAGATTTTGCTCCTATCTGAAATTAGATTTATCGTTTCTTTTCTTTAAGACTGAGATGGAGTAGCTCATCAGAGGACAGTGTTTCTCAGCAAATTGATCTATATGGATATAAATTTTCATAGCAATTCTTAGATTTCAGTCTTCTTGAAAACCCATGTCCACCTGCAAATCTGTCATCTCCTACCGGACTTACCTGTTTGTCTCTTGCTTGTTCTCTCATTTAATTGTTGTATTTTTCTCTGAGAAGGTGTTTCTCTCAGGCAGGATCACTCCACAAGGAACCCCAGCAGCATTTGTCTTACATTATCCTTAATGCTAGTAAACAATCACTATGACAATGGAGTAGAGAACTCTGATTGTGTCGTGAGTCCATACTAGGTGGAGGGCAAGGAGCCAACACCACCTAAATCATGTGGATTAAGACCTTCTTGGGGAAAGATAATTGAGATACAGTCATCAGGAGAAGAAATATATATGGGGTAAGCAAAACCAACACATGACCAGTAAAACCTCAGTGAGTCTCCGATTTTCCATTTCCCTGAACCTCACCATGGTTGGGTGATTCACAGGAATAATCAATCCATGGCTTACTGTGTTCCTCCCCAGTCTCCATGCATAGCCACATGTGGACACAGAAATGGTTGTGCTTCATGGGGAGGCCCTGGAAGTTACAGAGAAAAGACTACCCTGGCAGTTTCAAAGCTAAAACGAAGGCCAACCTGTTGTGCCATGAATGGCAAGCCATCCTTCTTGTTTCTTATTCCAGAGCCCTGTTCCTCTCCTCTTTTTTGCCGACTTTGATAAGTGAATGAATGAATAAATGAATACATATTTGAGTCCCACACATATGGTCCCTACAAACCCCATGCTAGCCTTCCTTCTTTCTCTGAAAGATAAACGGAGTGATTATTGGAATATAAAAGCTGAAAAAGTGAGAGCTCACAACTCCAGATCCAGAGAAAAAGAAATGGGGCTTGTGAAAAGTAATGCTTAATGAGTTAATTTCCAAAAGCCTAAAACAGAGCTTTAAAAATGTTCAGTTTCTTTGAAATAGTGGTTATGGTTTTGATAATCTGCCTGAGGAAGTCGTATAAAACTGCTGATAAAGCTTTTCACAAAGAAATTTTGCAGAGCTATTTATAAAGTAGAAAATCGTAAACAACTTAAATGTCCAACACTGAAAGAACAGTTAAATAATATATGGTACATACACTCAAAGAATACAGTGTACCATTAGAAATGATTTTAGTAATAAATTTGTAATAATATAGAAAAAATCTAAATAAGTGAAAAGTAAGAGAGAAAATTATATATGTACAACAAACTCCAGCTATACAAAAAAGTAAAGGCTTACATAGAAAAATGAACGTAAGTAATTGTTGTTTTCAGTGATGATACAGTGTATGATCCTTCTTCTCTTCCAGCTTTCTACTTTTTTGTAGGTTCCATATTTTTGGTAAGCATAACAGATGTTCAGTTCTCAATCATCTTGATTGACCTGTCAGCAGAATTTGACACAGTTGATCACTCCCTCCTCCCTGAAAAACTTTCCAAACTTGCCTTCTAGAACACTATACCCTGCTGGGTCTTCACTCACCCATTGGTCCCTCCTACCCTGTCTCCTTTCCTTGTTCCTCGTCTTCTACCTGATCTCTCAGTGTTGGGTGCCCCAGAACTTGGTCCACAAATCTTTCCCCTAGACACACCCACTTCCTTAATGACCTCACACAGCGGCATGACTTTCCATACCATCTATATGCCAACAACTCTCCCATTTATATCTCCAGACTGGACCTTGCTCCTGAACTCTGGACTTAAACACGCAACCCTACTACACATAGCTGCAAAAAGATGTCTCAAACAATTCATGCCCAAAAGTAATTCCTGATCTTCTCTCCGCAAATCTATTTCATTTGGATTCTTTCTTATCTATAGCAGTCAAGATTTGGTTTGGAAATCAGAGTTACTCTAATTATTATAGGAATCAAGGGATTGAGTAGGTAAATCGGTGCTTTCCTAAGTGTGAGCAGAGGGAGAAGAGTGAAGATCAAGAAGACTGAAGCCAGAAGATCAAAGAAATACCCCCAAAGCTTGTGGTTCTTAAATGTTCTTTGGAGAACTGCTGCATTTCTCAAGGTCTATGGCAAAGCTCCCATCAACTGTCTCAACTGCAGAAGCAAAGCAGGCTCTTTCAGAAGCCTGAGAAGCTATAAGCCTTAAGTTGCTCATACATCTGCCTTCTATGGCTACTGACAATAACGGCCTCTCTTCACTTTCCCTTTTCAAACCTCGCATTGAAAACTCTAACATGGAACCACATCGGAAAGGAGAATCTAGAAAATGTGGTTCCTAGATTCTTCTCCACCATACAGAGGAGTCCCTTAGCAGCAGACAGACAGGTCAAAACAAACCACCACAGCACTTTGAGAATAAGGTTTGTATTGTTCCCTGTGACACTAGCAACCTGCACCAGGTGTGCAGTGCCTTGGTCCCCACGGCTGACCTGGGGAGTGGAGGACAGCAAGTGAGCAAGTTACAACTTTGTAGCACTCTCTTACTACAATGCACCGACTTCTTTCTTCACTAGGTTTTCTCCTGGTTGTTGTAAGTTGTTTACAATTGGGTTGGCCAAAAAGTCCGTTGGAGTTTTTCTGTAAGATGTTATGGAAAAACCTGAACTAACTTTTTGGCCAACCCAATATATTCTAGAGTTCTGTGGAAGCTGATCCTGACAGTTTTCACCAGAGCATCAGTTGCTGAAATGGTGGAGCCCTGGAGTTCCTTACTCTGTCATCTTCAGTAACACCACCCCCACCTTTTCTAAATTAGATAATTAGATAAGGTGTCTTCACACTTTCTTCTTTTCTATTATAGGCATTTAGGTACCATAAGTATTTGTCAAAAATGCTTTAATCTTATCTCACAAGCTCTGATAGATATTATTTTCATTCCTGTCTCATTACAATTAATTAATCTATCATTTCTATTATGATTTCTTTCTTGACAATTTCAACAAATTGTTATTTAGAACTTTAATGTTCAAAAGTACCAGGCTTGTCTTTGTTATTATTTTCTAGCTTAATTTCTTCTATGTTTTAGATTTTTTTGACATTGGATGAAATTTGACATATGGTATAGTGCATAACATGTTTGTAATGTGCCGTGTGCCTTTGACAGTGTGTGTTCTCCAGATTTAAGTCTTATTAATTATTCACATCAGGTCAAGGTTGTTTCCTGTGTGGTTCAAATTTCCTCTATCCTTAGTGATTTTTTTATCTACTTGATCTATAAATAACTAAAAGAGGCTGCTAAAATCTGCAGTTATGGTGGTATATTTGTTTATTTCTCCCTGTAGTTTTATTAAATTTTTACTCTACTTGTGCTAAAAGGTTTAGAATTGATACATCTTCCTGGTGAATTGAACTTTCAATCACTATTCAGTAACTCTCTTTGTCTTTAGTAATGCTCTTAACTTTAAGGATTTTATTTTATATTGATGTAGCTATAGCATCTTTCTTTTAGTTAATATTTGCCTGATATGTCATTTTTTATTTTAACATTTTGTGGTTTTTATGTTTTAGGTGTTTCCTTTTTCTGTTTTCCCGAGCACAAGTACTCATGTGTCTAGCCCTGTGTTCGATTTGACCACCTGGCTCCCAAGAGGTGGGGGATAGATTTCAGGATAAGAGGAACAGGGAAAGCAGAGGAGATGGGAAGAAGCCCTGATCCTTTATCTGGCATCAAGTGAATTAAATAGCCAGGACTTCTCGCTAGTTTTTGCCTTGGAGTCGATAAAATATCCCCATGACCTCTTTGTGTTTGAAACTCTAGGTGTCCCATGAAGAAGCACTGATCCCCAAGTGTTCTGTTCGTGATAAACACTCCATTTGGTTTGTGATTCAAAACAACATCCATTATCTCTGTGAAACCATCTCCTCTTCCAAAAGCTGTAACATTGAAAATAGTATGATATATTTAAAAGTGGGACTTTTTCAGGTTTCCTGCACCTGAGACTGATATCCTTCTTTGATTGTATAAAATTCCTAGGCACTATCTTTTTGAATAATGCCTCTTTTCCATTCTCTTTATCATCTCCTCCTGGAACTCCAATGAGATTTTTATTAGCTGTTCACATTCAATTCACTAGGTCTCTTAACTTTTCTTTCATCTGCCTCTTTGTCTTTCTCTATTGCCTTCAATGTGATTTCTTCAGACCTCTCTTCAAGCTTGCTGATTCTTTTTTCATCTGTTTCAATCTTCTATTTATCATGTTTATTGAGATACTAATTTTAATTATTACATAATTTTTTGTCATTTCTAAAAGTTTTATTTTGTTCTTGTTTTAAAATACCTGGTCAGAGTCACTTTTTAATATCATCAAATTTATAATCTGCTGCTTTATTTCTTTTAATATATTTTTACACGCTATATAATATTATTTTTCTGATATTTCCAATATATGAAATCTGAACACTTGACTTCTGTGTGTACACAGATGTTCGCGTTCGCACAGTGGAATTTTTCAAAGGTCATAGTACACTCACGAGAGATGAGTGTAAAAAAGGCAAAGTCTTAGTATTATTATCAAAATAGTTTTGACCTGATAGATTGAGGGTCTCAGGGACCCTTAGAGGTCCTCAGATCTCACTGAGAATCACCTCCCTAAAGCATCGATTGATTTAAATGAATTCTTTCTCTCCTATGCATCGAGAATTACCTTTAGGAATTGCCCTTGGCACTTTTAGGAAGGTGCAAATGCTGGGAACATTGAGAAAATGAAAGCCCCAATCATCTCCTCTGGAACTCTGGTTGAGACAGACTGCAAGCAATTAAAAAATACATTATATAGCTATATAATGTTTTTGCTTCTTAACCAATGTGTTTTCCCCCTCTCCTCTTTAGAGTTTCTATCACTATATAATCCTCCATTTGGACAGCTATATCATGAGGTTTTTACTGCTACACTGAAGGTTTATTAAAGAAACATGAAAACAAAATAGTCTACTTCTTGACTTTTGAGTTTCAAGTGATTTGGAAGAGAAAAAATGAAAAGCCAGGCTACCCAGATCTAAGAACGGGAAAGGGCGAAGAGAGCACATGCAGGAAACAGCAGCCTCAACATCAGGGCATCCCTGGGAGGGAGATCTTGAGTCCTGAGCCACCATAGGACAGACGTTGAGGAGTATACGAAAGGGGAGATACAAGTTTGAGAAACTCAAGAGCAAGATCTGTGACTCACTCTACCTACTTTCTCAAGAGACTGTCCAGGGAATGAGTGAGGCACTGGATTCCGCCTCCATGTAGCATTGTAAGTGAGAAGAAATGTATATGTGGGGATCCAGGCAGAGAGCCTGAAACAGCCAAATATGGTGTCTGCACCCTGCGTTCTGTTGTGGGGACAAACAATGTATTCTGAGCAACCAAAAGCAGAGAGAGCTGGTGACTTAAAGAGGTCCTGCCGTTGGCAAAAGGGAGGCACTACTTTGATCTACTGACAACCAAATGCAAGATGGAGTTGGGGACATCATCTGTGTCAATGTCAGTGAAGACAAGGAATGACACCATGGACCAGAGCCCACCACACACACACACACACACACACACAACTTGATACTGAATAAGCTTTCTAGAAGTTTAAGAGGACTACAGAGACAAGAGAAGGGTAAACACTTAATTGACTGCAATGAAGTTTTGACATCCAGCAGAGTAAGAGTTCATAGTAGCAATTAATTTCATTTTTAGAAGATGAAGAATGTTATTTTTCTTGTACAACTACAAACTGAAGTGTAATGAATGCTCAGATTCCAGGATCCCTTAGCTGAGGGTCAGGTGGGAGGAGATGAAGAGAGATGGAGGGAAGGGATCTGGGTACCGCTGCCACGCTGATTTTTTTCTACGGGGACCACATCACAAATGAGGCTCATCATGGATCCAGGAATGTTTACTGCCTGGTTCTGCTCAGCAAGGCTCTCAGTCAGAGAACATAATTGATGTGCACAGAGCTGGGGCTCTTGCCAGCTCATGGAGCAAGGGCCTCTAATTCAGAGAAAAAAGAGCTGGGCCTCTGCCAGTCATGTACCTTTTATGCTTCAAAGGGACATCAGTCAGACCCTGATTTCAGGCTAACAAACCAGGAAAAATAAAACTGTCAGAATGCAGGCAGGCTCTTGACGGGGACGGTTAGCTTGGTAATGGAAGGGAATGTTATTGCCCTAGGGATTTGCATAATATATATTGATCAAGCCTCCTCAAAGCTACTATTCTTCCTGTGGGGTTCTGGCAGTGCAGGTGGATGGTTTAGGCTCTCATCACAGCCTCTGCACACTAAGGCTGGGCCACAGTCACTGACACAGCTCGAGAATGGGGCAGGGAGTCCCTAGTGTGACCAAACAAGAGGCAGCTTCTATCAGTGTGAGATTGGAAGTCAAGGCAGCTAGGTTTTACTCATAGTTCTGCCACCACCTTGCTGTGTGACCTTGGGCAAGCTGCCAGCCCATTCTGTTCCTCTCTGCATTCCACACCGCCTGGAATCCCTCCATTAGAGAGTCCCTCCTAGGCTGAGGTTTGATGCCCGCATTAAAATGAAAATGCTGTTGAGACAATTAAGTGCCTTTAGCCATTAGCTCCCAAGAATTAGTTTGTCAGTTTGATTTGTTTACAACTGAGAGCTCTTTGGTTTTGGTGAGCTGAGGTGGGGGCGGAAGCAGGAGGGAGAAGGCTAAGGGCAGTGTTGGGAATCTCCTGCCTGGGAGTAGGGTGGGTGACACAGGGAAGGATTCTAGTGAGTCATTACAGAATCATAGACACAGGCACATCCATCTCCTCTCAGTGCCTGAATTCCTGACAAATGGACTGAGGATCTGGGGTAATAACCTCCCCCTAAGGCAATCTACTTGGAAGTTCCAAGATAATACTGAGGAAAGACCCCGAATCCAGCCCTAAATTAGCCCAAAGTCTACTGCTCCTCCCAGGTGACAATCCTTAAGGGAAGGTGTGACAGGCACACACTGAAGTCAAGAGTGTGACCTTGAATCTTCTCTTTTTCCAGATACTGTAAATAATACTCTATCCTTTCTCTGCCATGTGTACAACCCCAATAAAGCTGAGCCGTCCAGTGGCCAGTCAGCCTGATATTGTGACCAAAGAAACCTCCAACTTCAGTCTTAAGGAAACCTCTCAGAGGCAGTGGCATTTATCTGTGGTGGTAAATTGCATGAAACACAGCAAAATGTCTTAAATTTCCTCTGGATCCATCCATTTACCTCTCCCCAGATCTCCATCAGCTGCTCAGAATCTCCTCATTCTCTGTCTCCTAGGCTCTCTCTTCTTCAAAGTTTCTTCCTAAACATGCCAACGAAAAAGGGAAGAGGGTAGAAAAGGAAGTGAGGAGAAGAAAGGAAGGAAAGCTTACATTATTGAGAGCTTATTATGTTTCAAATGCTCAGGACATTTTATCTTGACGAAGTAAGTATACTTACTTCAATTTTATAATGTAGAAACCGAGACCCAAGATGTCTAAGTAAGTTGCCCAAGGTCACAGAGAAATTCAGTGGCAAATGATGGATTCAGATAGTGACTGTGTCACAGGCAAGGCCCAATTACACTCAAAATAATTTCTATTCTCCTGACTACCTGAAAGTCAAGCCCCAGGGACCCCAGGGCAGGGTGTTGAATAGGGCAGAAAGTGAGGACACCAACTGCTCACCACAGTTTGGCCCTGGTTGAAATAACTGCTCCAATTAAGCTTCAATTTTATCTCCTTAGAAGCTTTCCTTTATATTCCAAATCTGATGAGAAGTTCACATTCTAAAAATGGAGATCTGTTGAATATTTAAAATTCAGGTCTTCAGTTAAATCTTTTGAGAAGACTCTTCCTGTGTCTGCCCTTACTCTTGTGTCTATCTAATTTTAGTATCCAGAATTTTACTAGGTGTTTGGGAGACTTGGGGATAGAAAAGCCTAAATTATGAGTCTTATCCATGAGTCTCTCACAATCTGGTTGAAAAGACTAGTAAATTAAATGACATAGACATATTAAATGGTGAGTGACAGTGTGTTCTTCATACTTCCACACCTTCACACGTGCTGCTCTCACTACCTGAGTGCTCTTCTCTGGCTCTGATCTGTCTAGAAAAGTCTGGCTCATTCCTCAAGGTGCAAAACTCAAGGGGCACCTCTGTGAGGCTTGTATTGTCCTCCTGGTTCCTCCTCTAGCAGATTTAATCAATTACCACATCTTTTCTACAGATATCATGCAATACTCTTTGATATCTTACTTACATGCCTCCCTTAGACACTAGAATGTGAGCAAGTTGAGGAAAGAAGACAGAAATAGAGATTTCTTTCCTGAATTCCCAGCATATGGCATGGCATCTGAAGCCTCGTAGACAGAAATCAATAATTATAGACTGATGATTATGTAAATAAGTGCTAAAGGAAGTGATGAAGATCAGGGACCTCCAGGGAAACATGGTGGGAACTTTGTGGAGTGGGCGGAGCTTGCATTGGGCCTTAGAGGATGAATAACATTTGGAGTTGTTGATGCTGCCAACAGTATAGGAGACAAGCTATCAGCTAGAAGGGTAAGACAGAATAAAAGACCAGAAATGCAAGAATATCTTCCCAGATGATTCATGGTAGTCCTGGTTTCAAATATCCCACCCTATTGTCAGACATTGCCAGCTTAGAATGAGGAACATTGTTCCACAGAGAAGAGGGGTGTTATTCTGACTCACAAACCGGGTTGAATGTTCATCATGAACAGGAGGCCTGGGGAGCAGGACTCCCTAACAGGATACCTAGAGTTGTAAACACAAAGAAGGCATAGGATCTGGAGCCCAGCGCAACACTAGAAAGAAGGCCCAGCCATCTTGAAGCCCCTAAATTCCCTCTGACAGTTCAATGAACATTTGTCGAAATCTTGCCAGGCCCAAGAGGGTCATCCAGCATTGGGACCCCTTCTCATCTCTGCTCTACCTGACCTTCTCCTGAAATCTACTGTCCCCTTTGCAGCAGGTTGTTGACTGGGCATAGGGCTAGCTACATCAAAACTTGCTCTCAGAAAGAGGATTTTTCAGGGCAGTGAAGGATACTATAATGATGGATACATATTATTATACTTTTGTCCAAACCTCTAGGATGTACAAAACCAGGAGTGAACCCTAACATAAACTACAGACTTTGGATGATTATAATGTGTCATTGTAGTTCATCTCTTGCAACAAATGCACCACTCTTGTGTGGGGTGGGGAGTGAGGGAGGCTTTGGGGCAAAAGGTATATGAGAACTTTCTGTACTTCCATTTGATTTTGCTGCAATCCTAAAACCGCTCTAAAAAATAGTCCTTATAAAATAAAACAAAAACTTGCTCTCAAGAATGATTAATAATAGTAACAATAATAATGCACACATTATATGCAGGCAGACAGGTTCTCATATCCTTGGTGACTGGCTCCGGATATTCTGTTTGATGGTAACAGTGGCTGCTTCTGAGGAGAGGACTGAGTGACTAGGAATCAAGAGCAGGAGGAGGGTGCTTTTCAATTTTAGATTTTATTATTTTATCAAAATACAAAGTCTAATCCCATGCAAGCATTTACAAGAATCAGCTGATGAATTTTCACAAACTGAACACATCTGTGTGAACAACATCCAAATCAAGAAACAGAGCATTACTAGATGCCCTCCAAACCTCCTCGCCTCCGCTTCCCATCATCACCCTTCACCTCCACCCAGGGTAATCGCTGAGGCAAAGGTGAGATTTCACTGGGTTCTGAACCTTATCTAGATGGAATCTAGATGTGTGCTTTGCTGTCTGTGTGGCTTCTGTTGCTCAGCATTTGTTCAAGAGATTTGTCATCGCTGTTGCCTGTAGTTATAGACCATTCACTCTATCGAATGACTTTCCATAGTATAAATATACCACAATCGATTTCTCCATTCTACTCATCATGGGCGTTTGGGTAATTTCCAGTTAAGAGCTATTATGACTATTTCTACCTTGAACATCTCAGACACATTTTTTCGTTAGACATTTATTTTTTATTATTTGTACTTCTTGAATTTTGTAGAGTGTGCTTGCATTACTTAAAACACACACACACACAGAAAACATGTTTTAAAAACACCTTCTAGGGCATTTTAACTCGGATCAGAGACTTTGCTCCTTCCCTGCTGACAAATAAGCAGAAAAATTAATAACAATAGCTAATATTTACTGAATGCCTACTGAACCAATTATTTGCAAAACAAACAAAAAACCTTTTTATTTTCTCATTTGATCCTCCAAATTACCTGAGCTATAGATACTCTCATTTTCAACCTATGGAAACTGAGGCTGAGGGGGTTTAAATTACTTGCCCAGAGTCATAGTTAGCAAGTGGAGCTCAAACACATTTCAAACATGGGTCTCTGACTCTAAAGGTTGTGCTTCAACCCCTGGTGCGCAGTTTCCATTAGACAGGGCAGGGCATCCAGGGAGCCGGTCAGAAGTGAGGAGGAGGAGCTGAAACATGGAGGCTCCAAATGCCCGCTCTGCTCAGCCCAACAGCATGGATTGTTCTTTTCCCCATTTCATGTCCTAATTAATCAAATCCTTTTGAACATCAAAGAGAGTGAGATTGGATTTTTGCTAAGATGAAAGAAAGGAATCTGTTCCCATCTGGTACCTTCAAACCTCTCCAATGTAAGGACTTCAGTGCAACCTGCATAGCAACTTAATAATTTCCCAAGAATGCCAGGAGATTTGGCAAAGTCACAAGCAATCTGGATCCATTAGCACTTGGGCGTAATGGAAAGATCAGGAGTCTTAGTTTCTAGAGCAGAAGTCAGCCAGCTTTTTCTGTTAAGAGCCAGATAGTAAACATTTTACGCTTTGGGGGCCGTGTGGTCCCTGTCTCAACCACCCAACTCTGCCCTTGTAGCATGAAAGCAGGAACGGACAATATGTGACTGAATGGGCACGGCTGTGTTCCAGCAGGACTTTACCTGTGGATATTGAAATTTGAATTTCATGTAATTTTCATGTGACACAAAAATATTTTTCTTCTCTTGTTTTCAAAAATTAAAACATTTTTAAAGATTCTTAGTCTAAGATAGATGTAAGTCTTTACATTTTATCACTTTTATTAGAGAATCCTTGATTTGAAATTACTGAGTAGAAAAAAAATGTTTTCAAAATTCTTGAAAAAAAATTCTTAGTCTGACAACTACAAAAATAGGTGGCAGAGTCTAGAGATCTGGGTCTGAATCCTGGCTCTACCATTTATTATTTCTGTGGCTTTCAAAACATTACTTAAATTATCCTAGCCTCCTTTCTCTTTTGGGGGAATAAGCAGAGCGGGTACCATGCATTCAGGTCCTCCTCTGTGGCTGGCATGGAGACATGTGCCTCATAATGACCACAAGAAGCAGAGATTATATTATTGTCTTTTGTTGGACAGCTATGGTGTTGGAAAGAGATTATGTACATAATTTTGCCTGACCTGGCCTTCACTGTTTATTGAGGTTCAACCTCATCATATGCAGAAGTCTCTATGTTGGTTCAATGATACTGTTTCTGCTTCTTCTAAGATGCTGTGATTTTTTTTTTTTTTTGAGTATCTGTCCCTTTAGAGTGAATCGTTTCATCTAATTAGAATTATCATATTCAATTAGAAGTGCATAAAAGTCCAATTTATACTCCAAATTTCACTGAATCAAAGTTGAATGCACACTCTGAATGGTCACTAATTCTATTTATGTGCAATGTAGAGAGTCTGGCTCAGATACATTCACACAGAACACTGCGTGAAATAAGAAGACATCTGTGAATTGCCCAGCACAATGCCTGGCCCAAGGGTAGTCTGCCAATACGCGTCCCCATCCTGCTTAAAGACAAGGATCAGACTCAGAGAGCTATTTCTTGGGAAAGGTGTCACCTAGAAAGATGAGGCCAAGGCCTCATAAGACACACTGGAACCAACAAGCCCTTTCCAGAGAAACAAGTCCAAAATGTCCTGGGTATGACTACTAATTCCACAGCCCCACCAGCTCTCTTGTTCCTCAGTTTCTGCCTTAGTCAATCACCCACGAGGCTGGGCACAGCCTCCTCTCACTCTGCTATTCAAGTGACTCCACCTTGGCCAAAATCATCCAGCTTTCCTCTGGCCCCGCACAATGGTTCTGTTGGTCTCCTCCGCCTGCTTGCTCCTACCTCTAATGTCACCTCGAGCTTTGGCTCCATTTCCCATTCAACACAGATCTCTCCCTTCTGTCCCAATATATTATGCAGCAGCTCCGACTCTTTGAGTAACTCTGATCGTGGACAGCTCAGCTTGCTTTGTAAGAACAATCTGGACAGAGCAGTTCCATTGCTCAGAGTCCCTCAACAGGCAGAACAGTAGAGTGGGGAGCGGAGACCCTGGACTCTGGACCTTCTGCCTGGTTTTGAATTCTGGCTCCTCCACATACTAATAGTTGAGCCAGTTACTTATCCTCTCTGTGCCTCAGTTTCTTCATCTGTAAAATGAGAGTTATAATCACAGCATCTACTTCATAGGATTGCAAGGAGGATTAAATTAATTCTCATATATAAAGGGCCTAGAGCAACGTCCAGCACGTGGTAAGCATTCTATGCGTTAGCTGTTGTGATTGCATATTTGCTTTCTAATAGCATCTATATTTCTGGGCCGTAGACTGCGCTCCCACCAAAGAGGATGAAGTTGCAGTGTCCCATGGGCCCTAAGAACAGATATCAGCCTGCCTGCAAATCTTTCTCTGAGCAAGTAATGAACACTTCCATTGCATAGGAGCCTGCCAGGAAGGACCATACTAGTCTAAATGAGAAGAAATTTAGCAAACAATTATCAAACTCACCTCCTAATAGGACAGCACTCTTGGCTCAGCATGTTACCATATCTGCTGTATTGTTCAGGGTTCACAGCTGCTGCATCCTGCAGGCTCTGCCCCAGAAGCTGAGCAACATATCACGTGTCCTCCCAACCAGAACACTTTGCATTGTTAGCTTCTTATTTTGACATGATTTCAGGATTATAGAAAATCTTCAAGAATAGTACAAAATGTCCCCATGTACCCTGTCCTCATAATCCTCAAATGTTAACATGTTCCACATTTGCTTTATCATTCCATCTATCTATCATCTATCTATCTATCTATCTATCTATCTATCTATCTATCTATCTATCTTACTTACCTACCTACCTCTGTATTGGTCCATCCATCCATCCATCTATCTATCCATCCACCCATCCATCCATTTAAATATGTACAACTATGCAATCTACAAACTGCCTTAAATTTCACCAATTGTCCCAAAAAAAGGCAAAAGAAAATCTTAGACCATGTATTATATTCAGTTGTCATGTATCTTTAGTCTTCTTTACTCTGCAATGTTTCCTCAGCCTTTGTGTGTGTGTGTGTATGTGTGTGTGTGTGTGTGTGTGTGTGTGTGTTTTATGACATCAACATAAATAGCACAGGTTAGTTAAATAGTACAGGTTAGGTATTTTGTGGAATATCCCTCAGTTTGGATTTATGTGATGTTTCCACCTATTAGAAACGATTTATACATGCTCAAGAGATATCCCACAGAAACAGTGCTGTATTCCTCTCAGTATATAATAACAGGAGGCACAGAATGTCTGTTTGCCTCGTTATTGGTGATGCTATTGTCAGATTTCTCCAATGTAAAGATACCACTTTACCCTTTGCAATTATCAAGTATTTTAAGATTTCATAACTATCCTGTTATTCCTCAAACTTTTACTTAAAACTCTTAGCATCCAGGGTAGATTCTTGCCTGAACCTTGCCTGTGAAGGTTTCCAAATGATGGTATTTTAATCCAATCATTGTTTCCATATTTATTAGCTGGCTTTCTACTGTAAGAAAGAGCTTTCCCTTTTCCCCCTATTTATTTACTTATATCCATATGGGCTCACGGTTTCCTATTTTAGTCAATAAGTTGTAATTTGTTACTCACATTATTTATTTTAATGTTTAGATTACCAGTTTGGCTAAAGAGAGCTCTACAACACAGTTCCAGTTCCTTCTGAAATGTTTCTCAACATTCTTTGGGCATGTCTTTATTTCCAAGCTCATCTTGTATTCTTCCCAGCCCCAGGCCTGGAATCAGCCATCTCCAAGGAGCCATGTAGACCAGGATACACTTGAGTGAAAGGGCTACAGGAATTTTCTCGGGATACCAGCTTATATCTTCAGTCTAAGCCCAAATATCCTTTCATATGTCGGTGGTTCTCAGATGGAAGCAGTCCTGAGGCAGTTGGAAGTGGTGGGGGATTTGGAGTGATCAGAGTCCAGGGATGCAAAATTTCATGCAATGCAGACAGCAGTCTAGTCTAGCAAAGCACAGCCCCACAAAAAGCATCCCTACTAACAAACAGCTATCCAATCCCTGAACCACTCATCACAGCTTGTCTTTTTTGAGTTCTGTTCCCTCGAGTATTGGCTTGGTTCTATTCACCTTGTCAGGCACTCAGTTAACGTAATCACTACCCTTTTCTGAGTGGATGCCAAATGTAATAAATTAACGACCATGCCTTATAGCAGATAAAACAGCCAGTCTTTACTGTTCATCTCATTTAAACAGAGCCTAAACGTCTTATTTATCAATACTTTTCAGAAAACTTATCTTCCAGCAAACTGGTTAGGAGCTCAGAACTTATGGTGAAGCCCCTTTCATTTCCAGTCCCTGCAGTGCTCCATCTAGTCTCTCAGCCCAATTCATTGCATCAACACCAGTCAGGGTTTATGCCAAGCATTTTACCAAGCACTTTACCTGCTATTTAACCTTCACAATAGCCCTATAAATCAGGTACTCTTATTATCATATTTTTACCAAGAACCTAACATTCAGCATGCTCAGTAACATGCCCAAGATGGCACAGCTACTATGTGACAGAACCAGTACTCAAATCCCTGCAGTCACGCTCCAGGACCCGTGCTTCCTCCACTGCCTATAGCATGTAAGACATAGCCAATAAAATGAAAAATACAAAATAAAATACGAGCGTCATGGAAAATATTATACTATAACTACAGAGACAACAAAATCGAAAACAGATTTAAGCTTTGAGGTACTACAAGGTTACTGAGGCTGAGCATATTTCATTCTGTGCATCCCAGTAGTCAAAACTAAGGGCAAAAACTCCTCAGATGTGATTCCTTCCAGCCTCGAGGGAAATGTACCACAAGATGTTCCCTAGTCACAAACAGTGATTCTGTGGAGTCTTATATACAGGACTTTGATAAGACTTCAGTAAAATGTTCTCAACAACATCTTTACAGTAAGTGAATCAGTGATTCTCACAGACCTTTGATAGGAGCCGAAAGCATGAAGACTGTTGCAGGAAAGAGGGAATAAGAAGCGCTCATTGAACTAAGAAGGCATCTTGGGACTGAAAAACAAGGCAGGCAGCTCCATATACTCAATGGGTCAGTTTATTATAGAGTGACTTCCTCACAGGGTGGGATCGTGCTTGGGCAGACAATGATCCGGAAGCATTCACAACTGCACTCCACACGGATGAGGGGTCAATGGTACAATTTTATAGTTAACCTAGCATATGGGGGTAGGTGCTTGGAAACAGGATGTACACTCCCAACTTAAGATTTATGAATGGGTAATTAGTCTCATGGGTGTCAGGTGTATATCAGCAAAGGTTTTCATTGTTTGGGGATTAACAGAGCATAGAGGCTTCCTGGTCCTCTATGATTTTTAAACAATGCATATTAACTACAAAGCCCTTGATGACAGAGAAGTGCACAGTACAATCCTGGGTAAGGTCAGCAAAATAGGATATTTGCTAAAATCTTAGGTTATGTAAAAGGGCAGCCATAGAGACCACCCCAAGACAATGAATGATCTTGTGTCCCTTCCTGCCTTACCACCTGTTGCAAGATGGATTCTTTGGGAAACAGATGTTAGAATAGAATTAGGCATGCAAAGGTTTGGGGGGAAGTAACACCTATGACAAGAAAAGGAAAGAAACAGGATTGGTCATAAGAACCCATCAAAGCATGATGGCAACCTAACAAATTCTGCCAGCTCATTAAAATTTCCCCATGTTGCATGGAAATGACTAGACCCTTCTACCTGCATCTCAAGCATTGGCAGAGCTTGGATTAATAATAAGATGATCTCAACTAGAAAGCCGAGGCAAACCTTGAGAATCTAACAGCTGGAGGATGCCAGTGACCCACACTCCTTGCAGCTGGACAGCAAGTTCTTTCCTGAAAGAGGGATCTGAGCAGTGTATCTCCATGTCTGCCTCATGTCCCTGTGTACAAACTTTATACCTGGTTGCAGCAGGATGAGATAAGAACCAAGTATTTCTTGTTACAATTGACTGCTTCCATCCCAACCTGCTACAATTCAGCTGTCCTTGGGCAAGAGCGCAAAGGAAAAAAAGACATTCAAAGAACTTGGATAACTACAAATGAAACTACCCACCCCCTACACTTAGATTTCTAAACATCCCAGGTCACTTGTGTCAATTCCTCTTACTAGGAAAACACAATCTCACTAAAAGAGGAAACAAGTTGCCCATTTCTTATATTTATACCGAGTCCATTTGAGTCCCATGTTGTGCAATGATGATTGCACATGACCTTGCCTCAAGAAATTTCCCTTTAAAGTGGAGTGAAGAGGAGAAATAGCAGTGACTCAGTGCCTTATTTTCCCTCATCTCAAGGAAACATTTGCTCTTGCTGAACCTGATGTTTGCACATACAAGTGTAAGACTTCTTTACCCCTCAGCAATGATCAATGACCCAGGCTGGCCAGTTGGCCTCATTCAATGAAATTCTTGGCTTCTGAACACAACAGAAGCAAAGGGAATAGGTTTTAGGAGGACTTGGGTTTCTTTAATTAGACACATGATTTTTATTTGTTTTGTGGACCAATGGAGAAAGGAAGACATTTGTGGTATTTTATGACTTCTTAAGACTAATTGAAAAATCTCAGGAACAAAGCTTTCCATGAAGAGAGTGCTCTAATGAGAATGGATGTGATGATTATTTACCTAATTGAGCAGTAATGACTGAGGTGCAGGCCACTTTCCCAGGAATAATAAAGAGCTGGGGAGTTGACAGTTTAGGCCATTAAGCTCAGCTAGTACTTAATCTTGGCAAAGGGCACAGTGCCAGAATCATATTAGTATTGTAAAATGAGCCCAAAACTTAGAGACACAAGAACTTACTTTTTTGAGAATTAATTTTATTTGGCAGTTAAGCACCTGACATCAGTTTGGGCAATGCAAGTTCTAGCATTAAACTTTCACATAAGGTCTTGAAATCTTGTTTCATTTAGAGTGTCCTCAAGCATATGGTTGTTAAAAAAGAAAAATGGGAGAGAGTGGGATCCTTAGTAATACCAAAAATAGTTTCTTGTGCAACTGCAAGCAAACAAGCTGTTATCACCTCTCTTGCTTTATAAACAAAACAAACAACACTAAAGACACTGAACTGAGCTAGATGCATCGTAAACCCTGGAGATTCACAGTTGAAATTGTACCCAGAGTGTCCCTACAGTAAAACCAGAGCACCTCTCACTCGTAACCCACAGTTGGAGCTAAAAGGATCTTACATTACCAGAAATGTCAATGTGATAAAAATTATGTTTGTATTCAATTGCCCCCCGTCCAGTGCAACAAATGTTCATGTACTTCTGACTTGCCAAGATAAAGAGTTACTCATCTTGCTAGGTGTTCATTATTCCTATAGTTCTGCTCTGCCTGGGAACGTTCAAACATCAACTCAAAGGAAGTAGAAATCTAAGAAATGGAGCTTCAGCTTGCTCTCTATGCAGAGTGAATCCTACACTGGCGACCTCGCATTTTCAAGATGCTTGCAAATCTGTTTTATAAGCCAACACTTCCTTCTTTACGTAGCAAGCACTGAATATCTTGCAAGACACTATAAAAAAAGGGATGAGACTATAAACATGAGTAAGGCATAGTCACTGTGGTCTTGCAATCTAACAGAGACCTTAGAATCGAGAGAGCTCTTTTAGAAATTTGCTGAGGGACCAAAATTTCCAACCATGCTCCTCCTTCCACCATCTGGATTCTGTAATCATTATCTTAATCGACATTGGAGGAGACAGTTAATGTGGCACCACCTCTGCTGCAGCCAGCCGATCAAGCAACAGCAGTAATAATGCAATCATTCACTTAATGGAAAGTTACCAAGCTCTTACCACATAATAAGACAATGTTAGGGTCCAGAGACGTGAACGTGAATAAAAAAAATCTCTTTCCTCCTACAGTATAGTGGAATTAGAAAGAAATTTTTTAAGTGTGAATGTGTTACAGCTACTTCGAGAGTAGGGTAGGGAGAAGCACAGAAGAGGGAATCAGCCGATCTCAGTAGGCTTCAGGAAGGAGAAAAGAAAGGGCATCACAAAGAAGGTAACCTTGAACTAAACCTAAAAAAGTTAGGAGATATCCCTCAGGTAGACGTGAACAAAGAACCTCCCAAGTTAAGAGACCAACATAAAGAAAGGAGCTGGCAGAGGGAACAGCTGGGGATGGTCAAGGAACAGTAAAGTCTTCCCGGTAGATGCTCTCTCGACTACATCTTAAGTGCCTCACTGGATTAACCAACACTTCCGCTCTTTCTGCAAACTAGCACCTATGGCAAGATGGATGGACACTGATAAGCCTGTCCATTCCTGCTTCCACCTCTGGGGGTATATGAATCACAGGGGTTTGTTCCCAATCAGTTTGTGCCAGGTGTACTCATTACTGAAATTATATGATTAACATAAACACATTGAAGAGCTGTTGTTTCTGTAAAAATTGTTGGATACTTTGAAAAGACTTGACTTTTTTATTTTTACTGAGTCACTAAAAGAAGCTGCAATCAAATGAAGCCCGGGGAATGGAACTATAAAAGAATGAGGGAGGATTGCAAAAAAAATTCTTACAATGAGATTCTGGCTCCAATTGCTTTGCTGATATCTCAAGTTCTCACTCTCATCTAAAGAAACCAGAACTGGAAATCATAAAAAATGCAGTATGGAGGTACTTTATGCACACAGAAAAGGATGATGCATAATATCAAATCAAAGTCTCAGCCCTATGTTAAAGGAAAGACAAATAAATGTCCATGAATGTTTTATGTTAAGATATTTTAAGATGGGAGTGTGGGTGTGCTTCCTTTCTTTAACCAGTGTTTTGACCAACTAACTAGATATCACTATTAATGTGCTGGTAGAAAGGGTTTCTCTTGAAGTATGAATTTAGGATAGGATGAGAAAAGATCAGACTGAAGAGAGAGGCAGGAAGGATCCAAAAGTCACAATAGGGCATTTGGAATTTATCCTGTAGACCAGGGGTTGCAAACTACAGCCCACAGGCCAATTTCAGCCCAAAGCCCATTTTTATAAATAAAGTTTTACTGGGACACAGCCATGTCTACTCAGTTAGAGGAGTGCCTATAGCTGCTTCCACACCACAGTGGCAGAGCTGAGGAGTTGTTACAGAGACAGTGTGCAGGTATACAGGAAGGTTTAGGCTATGCCTGCAGGAAAGGCATGAAATACTGCCCTCCTGCCAGTCACTTCTCTCAACAAAAACCATAGGCCACTGTGGGACCAAATACTGTTGCCCCCAGAGCACAGGGAAAGGCACAGAAACAATAAAAACTCCTCAATTCTTGGGGATGGAGGTGTAAGGCAGCTGGCCCAGGATACTCTATCAGTACCATTAGACGTCTCCTGCCACTAGGGGAAGAGACTAAAAATCTCTCCCACACAAGACCCACCACAGATACAAGGTAGGATTTTGATTAAGTGGGAGAGAGGATTGGAACACTGAGACTGTCCCAGCCCCAGGGTCCAGGTGCACAGGACCGAAGCTGAGCCAGGACAAGCTTAGCAAGCACTGAGCCGTAAGCTGTAACAGCGCTACAGGAATACAGACGCGTATGAAAGCCAAGAGTGCAGCATTAAAACCCTTCAGCACCAAAACTCCTGCCCTAAAAGAGCATCCAAAGAGGAATTTGAAGGCTGTAGCGGCTGAGGATGACCATAGCAACAACATCATTAACCATTAGGGAAATGCACACAGAAGCCATAATGAGAGGCCATTACGCACACAGTCAAATGACTGAGAGAAAACATGCTGACAATCCCAAGCACTGGCAAGGACGCAGAAGCACTGCATCTCTCATACTTTTTATGGTGAGGATCACGGTGGTGCAGCAACTCTGGAAAACTGTTGAGCAGTTTCTTATGAAAGGCCATGCTTACCCTATTGCCCCAAAGTCTCCTCCTGGGCATTTACCCTAAGGAAATGAAAACTTATGTTCACACAAAATCTTATACAGGAATGTTCATAGCAGCTTTATTTTGAATAGCTGAAACCTGGAAGCAACCCAAATAGAATGAGCTTCTCCTCCTGTATTTGCAGGAGGCACCACCATCTACTAGGGGTGCACAAGCCAGGACCTCCATACATTGCCGACTTCTCCCTCTACCTCACCTTTAAAACACCTAATAGTCACCAAATCCTCCCTATTTTACCTTATAAAATACATGTCAAATCTGCATCTTTCTCTATATTTTTACTACAACTTAACATACACTGGGTACCAGTGATCTTGAACTTTCTTGACAGGTTGAACTTCTGCATAGTTCACTAACAAATCTAAATGGTAATTCCAGTATTGGACCTACCAAACTGATCTCCCCCTCCCCTCCCCCCCCCCCCCAGAGACCACACAGTAACTAAAGAAATCTATTTAAAACGTATGTCTGAATACATAAATAGTTAATTGTTCCCTCAGTATATGAAAAAACGAAAGCTCCTTTAACTGGCAAATAAGACCCTAAAATCCCTGGATTCTTGTCTCTCCAGGCCCATTTCTTGCCACTTTCAAGCACTTATTTTAGGCTTTAACAAGTTGATGTTGTTTCATATGCACAAGCCATTTAGTTTCTCATCTCACTTTGTCTCACCTCCATAACTTTATTTGTGCTGTTATCTGTGCCAGATCAAGGTCCTTCCCTCCCTTTTCCCCTGACCTATCCTTACTGACCTTTCAGGGTTCAGCTCAGGTGTCACCTCATTTTGACTTCTCCCCACTCCACCTATATTCAGGCTCTGACTGGGAACCCACGTTCACGTTTGCAAGAACCTGTCAAAGGAACACTAAAGCCTGCTGTGAGCCGGTTCTGGCTTTTCTGAGTGTAACAGTTTCCTAGAATCGTTCATGGAAGAAATTTTAAAAAGCAAGAGGAATACGTGGAGGTGATTAAGCCTTTAGATGTACACTTTGTTCCCAAGGTCCTGTAAATTACCATTTAGGAAAGGTTTATTTGCAATGTCCTCAATTACTTAGGCAACAAAATAGCTTTTTACTGATCAGATAGAGCAGCATTTGCTTAATAGCAAATAACAAATGCAGTGGCACAGTCCATTGATAGTCTCCTCCCAGAGATGGGCTTATTTAAGATTGAGCTCCAGGGGGAAAAGTTCTTTTTTTTTTCCTGGAGTACATTATACTTGTTCATACACCTACTTAGATCAGGGGAAACATAAACTTGGGGGTTTTTTTCTCATTATTTTTAAATTAAGGAATAAGTAAACTGAAAGAGTATATCCAAGAAACTCCAATGTCCATTCCACTCATTCACTGAGTCCATTCCTGACGGGAAAAGCTCCATGAAATTCCTATTTGGTCAAATCACAACCCCGCAACTCTGAAGACCCTGCTCTCATCTGACCCTCTCAGTGAGAACTTCTCTGACTACCCAGAGCTGCAGTGAGGTTCCCCCTCCAATTTTCTGGACAGTTTTGTGGCAGTTCCCATGTGCTTGCCAATGCTTCTAATTGTCATTACCTATAGAGAAACAACAAGGAAGAGACAGGCAGAACACTGGTGTTCAATACAAAAATGCCAGTTGGGGACTTGGCAAGAGGCAGGCAAGACTAGATGGTGGAAGGCTTTGATGCTAAACTAGAGAATCAGACTTTATGTTATAAATGGTGAAGATCTCCAAAGGGAAGACTTACCCTCCTACCTCTGAGGTCCTTGACAGAGTATTATATCCCATGACCCAAGAGAGTGGCCCTAAGTTGATGAATCAGCCTTAAGTTCCTGTCCTATCCATCAATCAGCAGAGAATCCCTGAAGCACTGTTTTGAGAAGGATTCTGGATCACATGATCAGCTAAAGCTATCTGTCATGAGGGTGGGGTGGGGGGAGAAGGAACTTCTAGACATAAACATATTTTATCATAGCTTCTGGAGACATCCGTACAACTTTATGTCTGTAACTATAGAACTGAGCACAAAGTCTCTAGTCTTGTTCTCAGATCTTGGCTTCAATTCCTCTGTAGTTTAACCAATGAAGTCAATTAAATTGATAGATCATGCAGTTGACTTTTTCCAAAGGTGGATTTGAAAGGAGAAAGAAGGAGAAAGCGGAGGAATCTGGGGAAGTGGGTCATAACTGGATGTAGGGAGGTAACAAGAGGTGCAAGTTGTAAAATGATGGATGCAGGAAGAGAAATTTTGAGGGACTTCATAAGAATAAATATTTACCTTTTATCAATTTTGTCCTTTATTGATCCTCACACAGTCCTGTTTTAGTGCAGGTCTAAACACTTTTAAAACTCGTGACTTAAAATGTCAACTCTGTGATTAAAACAATTCCTCTTCAGTCATTACAAAAATCTTCCCTAGGTGGCTACACCTGAGTGGTGCAGCCTCTAATAATAAAGTCAAGTAACTCCTGCCTTGCCTTACATTTCCTCAATGGCCACCTAACAAATCAGAAAAAGAAAAAATCTCCCCAGGAATTCATTTCTACTGCAGCATAGCTGCAAATCTGAAAGAGACTGAATTCAACCACTTGTGTGTTTTTCTTAGACTCTTTCACAGGACTGGTTAACATCTTGACAGATATCATCTGGAGATTCACTGGAGACTTCATGGCACCTGATCTGGTTTGCCGAGTGGTCCGCTATTTGCAGGTATGTAGCACCTTCCAAATGTGATGAGACAAACTGACACCATAATTAGTTCTTGGCTACTTCATAAGGAAAATAATACAAAACCCTGCATTCCAATGCAAAAAACTGCTTGCAACTTCCTAGTTAAAAGGACAAGCAAAATTTGTAAGATTTTTTTAATGGTTTTTTTTTTGGTTGTTAAAAATAATACATGTATAAAAATGTAACCAAGCAATAATAAGAACATAAACATTTATATTTCAAGCATTAGGTAAAATTTCTGGGTTACTATTCCTTTTGACATACTTTGGCTGTCTTAGTCCATTCAGGCTGCTATAACAAAAATACCACAGAGTAGGTGGCTTATAAACAACAACCATTTATTTCTCACAGTCCTGGAGGCTGGAAGTCCAAGATCAGTGTGCCAGCACGGTCAGGTGAGGGCCTTCTTCCAGACTGCAGAAGTCTCATTATTTCCTCACACACCATGACCAAGGGGAAGTTATTCCAGGTATGCAAGGCTGGTTCAATATTCAAAACTCAATTGATGTAATTCATAACATCAAAAGGTAATAAAACATTATATGATCATATCAATAGATACAGAAAAAGCATTTGAGAAAATTTAATACCTACTCATGATAAAAACTCTCCAAAAATTATGCATAGAGAGAAACTTCCTCAACTTGATAACAAACATTAACCTCATACTTAATAGAATAGAAGCTTTCCTCTTAAGATTGGAAACAAGGCAAGGAAGTCTCCTCTCAACACTCCGATTCAGCATCATACTTGAAGTTCCAACTAATTCAAAAGGACAAGAAAAAGAAATAAAAGGTACAAAGATTGGGAAAGATGAAATAAAAACATCTTTGTTCACAGATGACAAGTTTGTCTATGTAGACAATTAAGTGAAAAATAGCAAGGTTGCAGAATACAAGGTTAATACACAAAAGCCAGTTGTTTTTTCATATACCAGCAATAAATTTGAAGCTAAGATTCAAAACACAGTACCATTTATGTTAGCACCAACATTATGAAATACTTAGGTATAAATCTAACAAAATATGTGCAAGATCAATATGAAGAAAACTGGAAAAACTGTGATAAAAAATCAAACAGTATCTTAAAATGTATAGATATTCCATGTTCTTAGATAGGAAGACTCACTATTGTTAAGATGTTAATTCTGCCCAATATGATTTATAAATTCAATGCAATCCCAATCAAAATACCACCAGGTTATTTTATAGATATGGACAAACTCTAAAGTTTAAGGCAAAAGATACAGAATAGCCCACACAATATTGAAAAAGAAGAATATGGTTGGAAGGTTGATGCTATCTGATTTCAAGGATTACTATAAAGATACAGAAATCAACATAGCATGATATTGGAAAAGAATCAACAAATAGATCAATGAAACAGAATAGAGAGCCCAGAAACAGATACACACAAAAAGTCTAACTGATCTTTGACAAAGGAGCAAAGACAATTCAAGGAGAAAGGATAGCCTGTTTAAGAAATGCTGCTGGAGAATGGCCATCATCAAAAAATCTAGAAACAAGAGATGTTGGAGACGGTGTGGAAAAAAGGGAACTCTCCTGCACTGTTGGTGGGAATGTAAGTTCGTACAGCCACTATGGAAAACAGTTTGGAGGTTCCTTAAAAAACTACAAATAGAACTACCATATGATCCAGTAATCTCACTACTGGGCATATACCCAGAGAAAACCATTAATCCAAAAAGAAACACATACTGTAATGTTCATTGCAGCACTATTTACAGTAGCCAGGACATGGAAGCAACCTAAAGGCCCATCAACAAATGAATGGATAAAGAAGATGTGGCATATATATACAATGGAATATTACTCAGCCATAAAAAGGAATGAAATGGAGCTATATATAATGAAGTGGATAGACCTTGAGTCTGTCATACAGAGTGAAGTAAGCCAGAAAGAGAAAAACAAATATTGTATGCTAACTCACATAAACAGAATCTCAAAAAAAAAAATGGTACTGATGAACCCAGTGACAGGACAAGAATAAGGATGCAGATGCAGAGAATGGACTATAGGACACGGGGTTGGGGCAGTGGCGGGGCAAAGGGGAAGCTGGGATGAAGTGAGAGAGTAGCATAGACATATATATACTACCAACTGTAAAATAGATAGCCAGTGGGAAGTTGCTGTATAACAAAGGAAGATCAACTAGATGATGGGTGATGCCTTAGAGGGCCGGGACGGGGAGGGTGGGGGGGAGTCGCAGGAGGGAGGGCATATGGGGATATGTGTATAAATACAGCTGATTGACTTTGGTGTACCTCATAAGCTGGTACAAGAGTGTAAAGCAATTATGTTCCAATAGAGAGCTAAAAAAAAAGAAAAGAAAAGAAAAAAAATGCTGCTGGAGTCAGTGGACATCCACTTGCAAACATAAATAAATAAGAATCCAACCACAAACTTTACACCTTTCACAAAAACTAACTCAATATGGATCACAGAGTGGAATGAAATATGTAGGACTATGAAACTGCTAAATGATAACACAGGAGAAAATCTAGGGGACTTTGGGTCTTTCAATGATTTTTTTTTTTTTAAAGCTCTGTATTGGAATATAATTGCTCTACACTCTTGTACCAGTTTTTAAGGTACACCAAAGTCAATGAGCTGTATTTATAAACATCAATGATTTTTTTAGATACAACATCAAAAGCACAATCCTTGAGAGAAAAAAATTGAAAGTTGAGGTTTTATAAAAGTGTAAAATTTATTCTCTGCAAAAGACACTGTCAAGAGACTGAAAAAACAAGGCACAGAATAGGGGAAAATATGCAAAATACATATTTGATAAAGAATTTATATCCAAACCATACAAAGAAATCTTAAAACTCAACAATAAGAAAACAAACAACCCTCTTCAAAATGATCAAAAGACCTGAACAGACGCTTCACCAAAGAAGATATGCAGAGAAATTCCTAGGTGGTGCAGTGGTTAAGAATCTGCCTGCCAGTGCAAGGGACATGGGTTCAATCCCTGCTCCAGGAAGATCCCAAATGCCATGGAGCAACTAAGCCTGTGGCCACAACTATTGAGCCCGTGTGCTGCAACTACTGAAGCCCATGCGCCTAGAGCCCATGCTCCGCAACAAGAGAAGCCACCAAAATGAGGAGCCGATGCACGGCAATGAAGAGTAACCCCTGCTCGCCGCAACTAGAGAAAGCCCGTGTGCAGCAACAAAGACCCAATGCATCCAATAAATTAATTAATTAATTTTAAAAAAGATATGCAGATGACAAACAAGCATATGGAAAGAAGTTCAATATTACATGTCATTAGAGAATTACAAATTAAAACGAGATTCCACTACACATCTTTTAGATGGCTTAAAAAAATTTTTTTAATTGACAATATGAAATGGTACAGAGAATGTGTAGCTACTGGAAGTTTCATTCGTTTCTTGTGGGAATGCAAAATGGTAATCTTTAGAAGACAGTTTGGCAGTTTCTTATAAAATTGAACATACTCTTACCATACGATCTAGCAATTGTGCTACTAGGTATTTACACAATTGAGTTGACAACTTATATCCACATGAAAGCCCACACAAGAATGTTTATAGCAGTTTTATTCATAATTCCCGGAAAATGAGAGCAAGATACTCCTCAAAAGCTGAATGGATAAATAAAATAAACCGAAATGAACTATCAAGCCATGAAAAGTCATGGAGGAAGCTTAAATGCACATTGCTAAGTGAAAGAAGCCAGTCTAAAAAGGCTACATTTGTATGATTATAACTACATGACATTTGAAAAGGCAAAACAATGGAGACAGTAAAAAGATCAGTGGTTTCCAAGGATTTGAAGGGATTGAACAAGTAAAGCACAAGGGATTTTTTGGGATAGTGAAATTGTTCTGCATGATACTGTAATAATGGATAAATGACATTATGCATTTGTCAAAACCCATGGAACTGTACAGTACAAAGAATGAATCTCAATATAAACCATGGACTTTTTAGTTAATAATAATATATCAATATTGGATCATCAGTATAAAAAAATTGACCATATTAAGATGTTATTAAGAGGAGAAATTCTGGGGAAGGGCAGGGGGAGCTAACATGGGAACTCTCTGTCTTATCTGTTCAATTTTTTCTGTAAAACTAAAATTGTTCTAGAAAATAAAGTATACTGATTTTTTTTTAGAGTCAGTCCAGAGATTCTACTTTAAATGAATCCAATCTGGCATTTTTCTAAATAAAAATTTTTAAGTTTTCTGCATTTAAGTCTCACTTTTCTGCAATATTTTTTTTAAATTTCATATTTCCTAGGTCATTTTTGTCAGAATTGAGGGTGGGGTAGTGAGAATTTAGACATATGTCCTCAAGCTGCCATCTGTTCTCCAAATGGTATCCCATATGTTGTTGACGTGTAGAATTTTCATTGTTGACATTTATGAATTGACTATAATTGTACTTTAATTTCCTTCTTGACTCAAGTTAATTATAAGTGTGGTTAAATTTCCAAGTGGTATTTAAAAAAAAAAGCATGATATTAATTTCAGCTTTTGTTGGTTGTTTTAAATATGTGATTTGTATGAATAGTGTATAAAATAGACAGCTAATGAGAACATACTGCATAGCACAGGGAAATCTACTTAATGCACTGTGGTGACTTACATGGGAAGGAAATCCAAAAAAGAGGGGACATATGTATATGTATGGCTGATTCATTTTCCTGTACAGTAGACACTAACACAACATTGTAAAGCAACTATACTCCAATAAAAATTAATTTGAAAAATAAATAAATATGTGAATTGTATAACTTGCACTTTTTGGAATCTATTGAGGGTTTTTCTTCCCTTGGTAGTTTAGTTTATGACTAATTTTTGAAATATTACGTAGATATTTTACAATAATGTGTATTATTCTTAGAGTTTAACTGTTTCTACCTTTGTATTATTGTGGTGGTTTCTTCCATAGAACTTTGAACACTTTAGTTATATATATTTAGTGTTATGCTACTTGTTACATTTAGGTTTATTAATATTCTATTGCCATTGTGTATTATATGTATTATAATATAAATAATCCCTTTTTCCATGCAGGGCTATTTGCTTTGAATTTGTCTGGTAGTAGTATTGTAATGAATGCCTTCTTTTAGTTTTCAGTTGCTCAATATACATTTGGCCATCACTGTATTTTTAAACTTTGATAATCTTTTGGTTTTAGAAGCTTCTCTTCTAAATAGTATACAGCTGGATTTGGGGAAGAGTTGTGTAAATAGTCTTTGTTTTAGTGAAGGAGCTTAAGCCATTCATATTTATTTTGACAAATAGTGTTTGGTATTATTTCAATCATATCATTTTAATCTTTCTGTTTTAATTTTTTAATTTACTTCTTTTTTTCCTTTCTATTTGGTTATTAATTGTGGTACCCTGAAAAATGGCCCCCCAAACATTTCCAATCCTAATTCATGAAACCTATGTATGTTACCTTACATGGGGGAAAAAAAAAAAGGGACTTTGCAGATGTGATTAAGTTAATGATTTTGAAATGGGGAGACTATTCTAAATTATCCTAGTGAGTCCAAATGCAATCATACACATCCTTGTAAGAGCGAGGCAGAGGAAGACTTGACACACAGACAGAAGAGGCGTTGTAACCACAGACTCAAAGATGGGATTGGTGTAACCACGAATCAAGGAATTCTGGCAGCCACCTGTAGCTGGAAAAGGCAGGGGAGGAATCCTTCCCTAGAGCCTCTGCAGGACGGGTAGCCCTGCCAACACCTTGATTTTGACCCAGTGTAACTGATTTTGACTTCTGCTCTCCAGAAATGTGAGAGAATACATTTTTGCTGGTTTAAGCCACAAACTTTGTGGCAATTTGCTACCGTAACCACAGGATACTAATAAGTTATTTTTTCTCCATTTTTATTTTACTCTATCATAACTTATCTTTAACTTTTAAGTGAGATACATCTCTATCAAAGTAAAAACCAAAAAAGATGTCTAAAACATCTAAATGGAAATTTAACATGATGGCTTTTCTTCTACTCTTTCCCCTCACTTAACTCCTGAGAATTTTCCCTGAAATATTTTGTAACTATATACAGTTATTTTATAAACATTTTGTGTTTTTCTGATTCATTGCTTACATAGCTGTTATTATTCTATCCCCTTTCTTGAGTTCTTAATCTTGAAACAATTCTCAATCAGCACAAATATTTCCTCAAAAAAAGTTTTTCAGAAAGAATAGGTGATGTATTTTTCTTCTTCTTGTATAACTAAGAAAATTATTCTGTGCCTTGGCACAAAAATATTTACCAAATTTTTGAATCATAATTTTTCTTTGAAAACTCTGAACATTTTTACTCTGTTTTCTGGTGTTTACTTTTGTGGAGAGGAGGCATGACAATTTGAGGTGCATTTCTTTTAAATAATCTTTAACGTTTTTTAAAAAACCCTGCCTATATGTTTGAAGACTCCTGAAGTTAAATATTCTTTTTGACTGTGCCTCAAAGCAAATCTCTTTTTATTAACTTTGCCTGCCCCTCCGGGCACTGTGTTGTGATCTTTCCCCCTGCTCCAGATTCTGACCCTGTGTGAGCCATCTCACTCAACACAGCCGCAGATGCCTCGATTCTCATGACAGTCTCATCAACATTCTACCCCATGGGAAAGCCGGGGAGCAGGGGTGGGGGAGAATGGGATGAATTGAGAGACTGGGATTGCCATATATACATTACTAATAAGAAAAAAAAGCTCAAATTGTACACTTTAAATATATGCAGTTTATTGTATGTCAATTGTATCTCAATAAAAGTTCTTAAAGAAAAAAAAAACAGCAAAGCAAACAAACAAACAAACACAAAAACAATCTACCCCCTGGGGTTCTGCCCTTGGGAACACTCTTTCCCATCCTTCTCTGATGCCACCCCCTCAACTGAGTGTGGCCAGCCTTAACAATTCTGAATTCATGGATCCCACATAGAAATCCCAGTTTTCTCTAAGGAGACAGTCATCTTATTTTTGTTGTTGCTGTAAAATTTGGCCATCATTTTTCTCTCTGACCATTCATCACCTTTTTAGCAAGACAAGAATTTCTTCTTATATTCCTCAGGGGGGCCTTCAATCTCTGATCAGTCTTCAGAACGCCCTCCCTACAGCACCTTCTACAACACTGATGCTGGGATGCATTTGTGGTAGTGTTATAGAAATAAAAATCATAAAGAACAACGGTGCAGTTGATTGTCATTTGTCTGAGCAAGGGAATGAACAAAATGGTACAAATTCAGACAAAAGTTACTACCAAAGTCATGTTATTTCTATTTCATCTTAGAAGAAATTCAGGCACTCACCCTTAGACTTCAATCTTTGAGTTACTTTTCTACCCACTCTGAATTTGACCCAAAGGTTACAAAGCAGTGACATGGCTAGACTCTTGGTAGACATGTTGCTCAAAGTTATTTGAAAATTTTCCATTCTGATCATCCTTTCAGGGATATTTCATTAAATTACATTCTGAGTATGCTCTTCACAGAAGAGATATTAACCTCTTACATCCCAATTTCCTTCTCCGCAAAGTATGCAAATATCACTGTACACAGAATAATTAAAGGGCATGGGTAAGTTTAATAAAAGAGAGGGTGGGAAGGCAGAAGAGGAGACCCAAGGGCTGACCCTAGTGAACAGCTCTGTTGGAGAAGTGGACAAGGAAGGGGAAGCTCTGAGAGTGTCAGCACAGATGGTGATAAATGATTCAAAACAGCACATGGGCTCTGTGAAGCCAGATCCCTTCTATCATCCCTCAACAACTCACACTGATAAAAGGCAAATGAATGTTTGTTTCTAATTATTCTGGAATGTCAACTGTGGCAGAGAAAATTAGTTTAGCTTTAAAAGTCAATTACAAACAAATGTACCATGCAAAAGTCAAGAGGGACAGATCCTTGGAGAAATGCAGAGTCTCCAAGAAGCCAAGCGAATGAGTGAGCAAGTAAGAGCTGGAAGCACTCTCACCTGTCACAGCCAGCAGCGCAAATCCCAGCACCAAGGATAGCAAACTTCCTCCTGACGTGGGGAGTCAGTCATGCTTGTCTGTACCCCAAACCCCATCCACCCCTTGGTTCAGGGCCCAGGTTTCTAAGTAGCACAAAACATTCTTCTTTCCACCATGTGCATTTCCTCGCCTCTATGAACCCACTCACCCCCTCTCATTTCTGTTTTCAGGTTGTGCTGCTCTACGCCTCTACCTATGTCCTGGTGTCCCTCAGTATAGACAGATACCATGCCATCGTCTACCCCATGAAGTTCCTGCAAGGAGGTGAGCTGGCTCAGCCAAGTACTATCCTTGGGTGAGGGTTTTCCCTAGTATTATCCTCTTAGTAATTGTTCTTTTCCTCCCCCTATCTTCTCCTCTTCCACTTCCTCCCCTACTTCATGAGTCTAACTGTCCAAAAGGATGTAGAAAGGAAAGCTCAGGTGCCTGGGAAAATGCTGATGGTTCCTACGGATGTCCAAGAGCCACTAGGAAAGGTGTTTTGCTGGGCCCACTTTGTGACCATTTACCTTGATGCAGATGCCTCCAGTTTGTTGGGGTTTTTTTTATTTGTTTGTTTGTTTGTTTTAGAGCAGTGTCAACACACATACCTATCCAAAGAAATAAACACTCCCACTTCAACTTGCTTGTCTTCCAGAAGCAAGCACTTTGCCCTCCTCCCCACAAAACCACAGAAATAATTGGAATGATGTTTTTAATTGATAATTATAATGGAAACAAGGAAAACCCTCTTTGATCCAGATACAGTGAAGAATCCCTGAAAGAGGAAGCAGATGGGTCAGAGGGAAGGCTGAAACCACACAAGCCACGATACCCACAGATGCTGCTGCAGCAACGCGGCACAGGTCTTCCTGAATAGATCCTGCAAATGCCCAGAGCAAGAAGGACTCAAGGAAACTAGCAGGATGATTCTGGGAGTGCAATGAGGACGTTTCATCACAGCACATCTCCCTTCCCACTGCCCTCCCCCTTCCCAGACGCACAGTAGGGATGGAGGTCTCTGTTCCAAGTAGTGGGGATACTGGATTTGGAGAGACAGAGTAGGGTCCTGGGAAGCAACAACACCTTGGAAGGACGGTGGGTACCTAGTCATGGGACTAACTGTCCATTACTCTACCTGCAGGAAGAGCCCACCTACCTCTCTGGCCCCCAAAAGCAAATAAGAAGCCAACATACTACACTTTTTCCCAAGTAGGTTGTGAAACTCATAAAATAAAGAACCGAATATGAAATCTTGTTTACAAAAATGAGGTGCAATCAAATATCACAAAAAAATGTGACAAAAGCCGAACTGGAAAATAGCTAACATGTTTAAAATACTACTCTGCAGAATTTACAGGTAAGGATGCAAAATTAATAGAGCAAGCAGAACTTTAGAATAAGTAGAATTAATGTCATCAGATACTATTAAATACATCAGGCAGTATGGACACAGATGCTTTGAATGGCAACTTAATAATATCTAATTAAAATATAAACTGTGCAGCCTTTTGAGATAGAAATTCTACTCCTTGGTATCTTCTCTGGACACCACTCACATGTGTGCGTGCCTAGGCGTGTGTTGTAGCATTGCTTAGAATAGCAGCAATTCAATGCTAACCTTGGTGTCCCTCAGTGGAGGAATGGCTAGCATCATATGTAGAAGCTTCAGTGGCTTAGGTTCTTTGACTGCATACTATGTGCTGTTCATAATTCTAAGTTCTTTACATATGTTAAATACTTTAATCCTCACAACAGCTCTGTATCTTTAGTCTGGGCAATTACCATTCACAGTTAAAGTAGTTTGCCCAAGGTCACACAGTTTGTAGGTGCAGGGGCAGGATTTCAACCCAGATGGTCTGGATTCAGCTCAGGTGCCCTCAACTACCACATATCCTGTCTCTCAGTGAGGAGGTGGTAGAGCCATGGAGAGTAATGTGCATCAACATGAAAGTATCTACATCATATTTTGAGTGATAAAACAACATACAATCATACATGGAGTATGATAACATTAATGTAAAGAAAAAACTCAAAACAACACAGATACAGAGATATGCAGATACAGAGAGAGAGACGAGCTGGAGAGAATGCAAAAAAAAAATGGGGGGAGGGTCTCAGAATAATAAACAGTTGCCTGCAAACACGCACATCTCTGGGGATGGGAGTTGGACTCTCCTTAAAGACCACAGGGACTTACATGCCATTAGGTAATTTTTACACCAGAAACATATCAATGTTTTGTGTGCACTTGAAAGTAATTTTAAGATAGAATTTATACCTGTTTCTTAGGCTTTTTGTAGGTTGTGTGTGTGTGTGTGTGTGTGTGAGGTGTGCAACCCGCACCAAGCTTTCTGGACACTGTCATGCTCTAGTGATTACAGCAGAGGAGAAGGCGGGGGAGGGGATGAGGGTAAGTGGGAGATATGTATGATATATGTATGCAAAAGTGTGATACACTTATTCATCCATCTACTTGCTTACGTCCAGCAGGCTCTAGGAAGGATTACATATGGTGTACAAAAAGACACCTATGCCAGAGTATTTCAAGGTGAAGAAATAGGAGTAAAGGGAACATAAGTATAATAAAACGTGTGAGGGGTGTCCCAGGACATTTGTTGGAGGGAGAGGTTTTGGATCCACAGCCAAGAGGGAAACATGGTCAGTTACATGTCTCACCATATTCATTATATAAAAAATAAATCAACTGTTTAGCTTACAGGAAATATGACTGGTTCTTGGAGACTGCGCAATACTATGAATCGTGTCCTAAATTACAGGAAAGACAGCAACGAAAATTATAGTGTTCTTTAAAAGATGTAAAGCAATTTATTTCCTCACTATAAAATTAATAGAGGCTTCATGTAGGACACTTGGAAAGTAATCATCTCTAATAGCTTCCGGGAAAGATTCAAGCTTGGAAACAGAAATTAGCCATTTTCCCTTCCTCTGCTCCATCCCAACTGAAGTCATTGAAGAAGCATACAAATAGGAGGAGATCTGTAGCTGGGATGGGAGCCAAGGAAAGATGCCATCCAAAGACCAGAAACTTCAAGGAATTCCCAGTACACACGGGGAGCAGATTAAACATTAACATGGATGCCAAGCCTCCTAGGAAAGCTGCATGGTCTTGCAGGAAGTTGAAAAGATCCTCATGGTTATGGGGTGAAATAATCAGTGGAAAAGGGTATGAGAGGGTCCAGGGAACCCTACGCTAGAGTCATCTTGGTGCTCCAGCTCATTGGACTGTAAGGGCAGCTGTGAAGGGCAGGGTTGGGGGGTGGTGTGACTGAGCTGAGAGAAGGCAAGAAAAAGATTCTGCACAGAGCAGCAGGGAGAACGGAGCCAGTGGAAGCCAGGAGGGACTGTCTTGTGGCTGAACAAGTGTGTGGCATGGCAGTAAAACCAAAGGAAGGAGAACAGAAATGGGGGAATGGGAGGATTTTACTGATGTTTTGCTGCTTTTTAATAAAGTGGTAGTTTCCTTGTCAGCAACTCCACAGAAGCTGGCAGTTTTAAAGCTCTTTAGGAAAAATAAATGTGAGGATAATTAGGAAAACATCAACCAATAATGAAGAGAGATATAGAGTGCCAGATACACACTACTATATGTATAACTGATTCACTTGGCTGTACACCTGAAACTAACACAACATTGTAAATCAACTGTACTCCAATAAAAATTTTTTAAAACTACTTTTCAACAGTAAAAAAAAATATAATACAAAATTTAGGTAGTTACAAGTGAATTTGTCAGCGTACAATGTTAGAATAGCTGTCTAGCCAGTTTGAAAAATTAGATCACTACCTGTAACAGCTAATTACAAAGTGAATTCCAATTGGATTGAAAAAGTAAAAATTTTCAGGGCAGAGTCAAGATGGCGGCGTGGGAAGATGCAGAGATCGCCTCTCTCCACAAATAGACCAATTACCAGAGGCCAGCGGGGGACCTGAGGCCCAAGCAGACCGCAGGCACACTGCAGCAACTGCTTGTGGGATCTTGATACACAAGCCCAGTGTCAGGCCTGCGTTCCTGAGGTGGGAGCTCTGAGGCCAAAACATTGGACTAACAGGGAAACCCAGTTCCCAGGAAATATCCTTTACCGTGAGGTCTCCCAGAGGTTCTCAGCTTAAAACCAAGACCCAGCAGGAACACAATCCTGCCCATCCAAAGTGGGGGGAAAATGAGATGACAAAAAAATATGCCACAGATGAAGGAACAAGGTAAAAATACACAAGACCAAATAAATGAAGAGGAAATAGGAAAATTGCCTGAAAAAGAATTCAGAGTTATGATAGTAAAGATGATCCAAAATCTACAAGAAACAGTTAAAAAGGAATCAGAAGAACTAAAGAGCAAACAAACAGTACTAGATAACAAAATAACCAAAATTAAAAATACTCTAGATGGTATAAACAGCAGAATAACTGAGGCAGAAGAACGAATAGGTGAGTTAGAAGATAGAATAGGGGAAATAACTGCCACAGAGCATGAAAAAGAAAAAAGAATAAAAAGAATGGAAGACAGTCTCAGAGACCTTGGTGATAACATAAAGTGCACCAACATTTGAATCATAGGCATCCCAGAAGAACTAAAAAAGAAAGGGTCTGAGAAAATATTTGAAGAGGTTATAGTGGAAAACTTCCCCAACATGGAAAAGGAAATAATTAATCAAGTCCAAGAAGCACAGAGAGTCCCATACAGAATAAGCCCAAGGAGAAACACACCAAGGCACATATTAATCAAACTAATGAAAATTAAACACAAAGAAAAAATATTAAAAGCACCAAGAGAAAAGCAGCAAATAACATATAAGGGAAAACCCATAAGGATAATAGCTGATCTTTCTACAGAAACTCTGCAGGCCAGAAGGGAGTGGCAGGATATACTGAAAGTCCTGAGAGAGAAAAACCTACAGCCAAGAATACTCTACCCAGCAAGAATCTCATTCAGATTTGATGGAGAAATCAAAAGCTTTCCAGACAAGCAAAAGTTAAGAGAATTCAGCACCACCAAACCAGCCTTACAACAATTACTAAAGGAACTTTTCTAAGCAGGAAACACAAGAGAAGGAAAAGAGCTACAAAAACAAACCCAAAACAATTAAGAAAATGGTAATAGGAATGTACATGTCAATAATCACCTTAAATGTAAATGGATTAAATGCTCCAACCAAAAGACACAGACTGGTTGAATGGATACAAAAACAAGACCCTTCTATATGCTGTCTACAAGAAACCCACTTCAGACCAAGGGACACATATAGACTGAAAGTAAAGGGATGGAAAAAGATTTTCCATGCAAATAGAAGCCAAAAGAAAGCTGGAGTAGCAATACTCATAACAGACAAACTAGACTTTAAAGTAAAGACTATTACAAGAGACAATGAAGGACACTACCTAATGATCAAGGGATCCATCCAAGAAGAAGATATAACAATTGTAAATATCTACGCACCCAACATAGGAGCACCTCAATATATAAGGCAAATGCTAACAGCCATAAAAGGAGACATTGACAGTACACAATAATAGTAGGAGACTTTAACACCCCATTTACAACAATGGACAGATCATCCAAACAGAAAATAAACAAAGACACACAAGCTTTAAATGACACATTAGACCATCTCGACTTAATTGATATTTATAGGACATTCCATCCAAAAATGACAGAATACACTTTCTTCTCAAGTGCACACAGAACATTCTCCAGGATAGATCACATCTTGGGTCACAAATCAAGCCTTGGTAAATTCAAAAAAATTGAAATTGTATCAAGCATTTTCTCTGACCACAATGCCATGAGACTAGATATCAATTACAGGAAAAAAACTGCAAAAAATACAACCACATGGAGACTAAACAATATGCTATTAAACAACCAGGAAATCACTAAAGAAATCAAAGAGGAAATCAAAAAATACCTAGAAACAAATGACCATGAAAACACAACGACCCAAAACTTATGGGATACAGCAAAAGCAGTCCTAAGAGGGAAGTTTATAGCAATACAGTCCTACCTCAAGAAACAAGAAAAATATAAAGTAAACAACCTAACCTTACACCTAAAACAACTAGAGAAAGAAGAACCAAAAAACCCCAAAGTGAGCAGAAGGAAAGAAATCATAAAGATCAGATCAGAAATAAATGAAAAAGAAGGAAGGAAACAATAGCAAAGATCAATAAAACTAAAAGCTGGTTCTTTGAGAAGATAAACAAAATTGATAAACCATTAGCCAAACTTATCAGGAAAAAAAGGGAGAAGATGCAAATCAACAGAATTAGAAATGAAAAAGGAGAAGTAACAACAGACAGTGCAGAAATACAAAAGATCATGAGAGACTACTACAAGCAACTGTATGCCAATAAATTGGATAACTTGGAAGAAATGGATAAATTCTTAGAAAAGCACAATCTTCCAAGACTGAACCACGAAGAAATAGAACATATGAACAGGCCAATCACAAGTACGGAAATTGAAACTGTGATTTAAAATCTCCCAACAAACAAAAGCCCAGGGCCAGATGGCTTCACAGGAGAATTCTATCAAACATTTAGAGAAGAGCTAACACCTATCCTTCTCAAACTCTTCCAAAATATAGCAGGAGGAACACTCCCAAACTCATTCTACAAGGGCACCATCACCCTGATACCAAAACCAGGCAAAGATGTCACAAAAAAAGAAAATTACAGGCCAATAACCCTGATGAATACAGATGCAAAAATCCTCAACAAAATACTAGCTAACAGAATCCAACAGCACATTAAAAAGATCATACACCATGATCAAGTGGGGTTTATCCCTGGAATGCAAGGATTCTTCAATATATGCAAATCAATCAATGTGATACACCATATTAACAAATTGAAAGATAAAAACCATACAATAATCTCAATAGACGCAGAAAAAGCTTTTGACAAAATTCAACACCCATTTATGATAAAAACTCTCCAGAAAATGGGCATAGAAGGAAATTACCTCAACATAATAAAAGCCATATTTGACAAACCAAGAGCCAACATCATTCTAAATGGTGAAAAACTGAAAGCATTCCCTCTAAAGTCAGGAACAAGACAGGGGTGTCCACTCTCACCATTAGATCAATGGAACAGAATAGAGAACACAGAGATAAACCCAAGCACATATGGGCAGCTTATCTTTAACAAAGAAGGCAAGAATATACAATGGAAAAAAGACAGCCTTTTCAATAAGTGGTGCTGGGAAAATTGGACAGCAACATGTAAAAGAATGAAATTAGAACACTTTCTCACACCATACACAAAATTAAACTCAAAATGGATTAAAGACCTACATGTAAGGCCAGACACTATAAAACTCCTAGAGGAAAATATAGGCAGAACACTCTATGACATCCATGAAAGCAAGCTCCTTTTTGACCCACCTCCTAGAATCATGGAAATAAAATCAAGAATAAACAAATGGGACCTTATGAAACTTAAAAGCTTTTGCACAGCGAAAGAATCCATAAACAAGACAAGAAGACAACCCTCAGAATGGGAGAAAATACTTGCCAACGAAGCAACAGACAAAGGATTAATCTCCAAAATATACAAGCAGCTCATACAGCTTCATACCAAAAAAGCAAATAACCCAATCCACAAATGGGCAGAAGACCTAAATAGACATTTCTCCAAAGAAGACATACAGAAGGCCAACAAACACATGATGCTCAACATCACTAATTATTAGAGAAATGCAGGTCAAAGCCACAATGAGGTATCACCTCACACCGGTCAGAATGGCCATCATCAAAAAATCTAGAGACAATATATGTTGGAGTGGGTGTGGAAAAAAGGGAAGTCTCCTGCACTGTTGGTGGGACTGTAAGTTGGTGCAGCCACTATGGAAGACAGTTTGGAGGGTCCTTAAAAAACTGCAAATAGAACTACCATATGATCCAATAATCCCACTACTGGGCATATACCCAGAGAAAACCATGATCCAAAAAGAAACAAGTAGCATAATGTTCACTGCAGCACTATTTACAATAGCCAGGATATGGAAGCAACCTAGATGCCCATTAACAGATGAATGGATAAAGAAGATGTGGCACATATATACAATGGAATATTATTCAGCCATAAAAAGGAATGAAATTGATCTGTATGTCATGAGGTGGATAGACCTAGGATCTGTCATACAGAGTGAAGTAAGCCAGAAAGAGAAAAACAAATACTGTATGCTAACACATATATATGGAATCTGAAGAAATGGTACTGATGAAACCAGTGACAGGCAAGAGTGGAGATACAGAAGTAGAGAATGGACTGGAGGACATGGGGCTGGGGTGAGGGGCAAGGGGGATGTTGGGACGAGGTGAGAGAGTAGCATAGACATATTTACACTACCAGCTGTAAAATAGATAGCTAGTGGGAAGTTGCTGTATAACAAAAGGAGATCAACTTCATGGGAGATGCTTTGGAGGGCCAGGACGGGGAGGGTGGGGGGGAGTCGTGGGAGGGAGGGGATATGGGGATATGTGTGTAGATGCAGTTGATTCACTTTGGTGTACCTCACAGACGGGTACAAGAGTGTAAAGCAAATATATTCCAATAAAGAGTTTTAAAAAAAAAAAGTAAAAATTTTCAACGTGAGAGGGTATGGGTACGGGTGAAACTTTCATCATTTTAGTGAGGAAAATATCTTTCTAGGAATAACACCAAAAGCAGAAACAATGAGGGAATAAAGATAGTTTTTACTGTATAAAAATTTTAAATTATTTATACAAATAGTATACATTGTAAACATATTTAAAAAGCAAAGTGGCAAATAGGAAATGTTTGTATATGATGGGCAAAGGGCCAATATCCTTCTTATGAAGAACTCTGGCAAAGAAATGAGATCACAACAATTGAAAAAGCGGGTAAAGGACATGAAAAGATTATTAAGAAACAAAGAAACAGAAATAAATGAACAATATATAGAAACGCTCTTTTTGAGTACCAATTGAAGAACAGCCAGATTAAAGGTTTAGATAGGAAATCTTACCAACCAGATAACAAGACTAAGAGGAAGAATCCTCAGCGTTGGGAGAGTATAAGGAAATGGGCACTTCTGCACCCGTCCAGTGGGAGCCATAAATTATAGACATTTTGGGGGAAATCTAGCAATATTTGCCCAAATCTTCAGTTTCCAAGAGTTTATGCTCAGGAAATAGCCAGAGCAGTGCAAAAAGATGCATATGAATTATTTATAATGAAAAATAATTGGAAGTAATTTAAATACTTAATAATAGGCTATTGATAAATTGGAAATTAGTGCAACCATGGGAAAAAAAGTTATTTTATCAGTGTTTTTTAAATTGCACTTCACACACTAGCTCCTGGAGGGTTTATTTTGTCGGCCTGCTCCAGGACAGGTCTGGAAGTTTCTGGCTGTCACCTGACCTCAACCTGAGGTACCTAGGCTTCCTGTACCTCTACCAGAACATGAAAAGGAAAGAGGCTGGAGGTTACCAAGGGGGAATGGGAGCAGCCAGCCAGTGGAAAGAGCTCGACCAAGTCAGGCAAGTGAGCACTGAAAAGGAGTTTCCAAAGAACCCAGTAAAGTTCCTCAGGAGGTGAAGCATCAGCTTTAAACAGCAGCCAGGCAAAAAAGCATGAGTCATCACGTGACACTGCCAGGCAAGTAAGAACTCTCCTGCCCCCCTCCACTCCTTGCTCCCTGCACCCCAGCTTAGAGAGGCCCCAACTTGTTGGCAACCTGGAGGAGGTGCAGGAACAACAGAAGAGAAAAGCAAGCAGAGGGCTGGGCCCCCTTCCCAGATTTCAGGTTCTTACCTGATGCAGGCCCACCTGAGGAGAAAGGACTTAACTTGAAATCATCTTAGGAATTTTGAATCTTTATTGCTACCTGGGATTCCACTTATTAATTTTCTTTATTTTTTTAAGAACTTTTATTGAGATACAGTTAGCAGACAATAAACTGCATATATTTAGAGTGTACAATTTGGTATTTTTTTTCTTATTAGTAATGTATATATGGCAATTCTAATCTCCCAATTCATTCCCCCCCCAACACTCCCTGCTTTCTCCACTTGGTATCCATATGTTTGTTCTCTACATCTGTATCCCTATTTCTGCCTTGCAAACCAGTTGATTTGTACCATTTTTCTATAGTTCACATATATGTGTTAATATACGATACTTGTTTTTCTCTTTCTGACTCACTTCACTCGGTATGACAGTCTCTAGGTCCACCCATGTCTCTACAACTGTCCCAGTTTCATTCCTTTTTACAGCTGAGTAATATTCCATTGTATGTATGTACCACATCTTCTTTAAGCATTCATCTGTTGATGGACATTTAGGTTGCTTCCACGTCCTGGCTATTGTAAATAGTGATGCAATGAACATTGGAGTGCATGTGTCTTTTTGAATGATGGTGTTCTCTGGGTATATGCCCAGCAGTGGGATTACTGGGTCATATGGTAACTCCATTTTTAGTTTTGCAAGCATCCTCCATACTGTTCTCCAAAGTGGCTGTATCAATTTACATTCCCACCAGCAATGCAAGAGCATTCCGTTTTCTCCACACCCTCTCCAGCATTTACTGTTTGTCGATTTTCTGATGATGCCCATTCTAACTGGTGTGAGGTGATACCTCATTGTAGTTTTGATTTGCATTTCTCTAATAATGAGTGATGTTGAGCAGCTTTTCATGTGCCTCTTGGCCATCCGTACGTCTCCTTTGGAGAAATGCCTATTTAGGTCTTCTGCCCATTTTTTGATTGGGTTGTTTGTTTTTTTGCTATTAAGCTGGATGAACTGTTGATATATTTTGGAGATTAATCCTTTGTCTGTTGATTCGTTTGCAAATATTTTCTCTCATTCTGAGAGCTGTCTTTTCATCTTGCTTATAGTTTCCTTTGCTGTGCCACTTGTTAATTTTCAAGTTCATTACCATATTGAAGCACTGTTTATCACTTAAAATGACTGCAGGGGCTTTTTAACCACCTGATTATCACTGACATCAAGGGGCTTTCCTGAGTTTCCAAACAGGAGCAGGAGAGCTCCCACCCCACTGGCTCACTGGATACTTGTACAGGACGATGCAAAGACCTGAAAAGACTGTATTATAATTCTGCCCCAAGATTCCTGCTTGTTCATTGTGCCAGTAATATCTGTTTTCTAAACCTTTCTAATACCTCTTTTCAGAGCAACAATTCAGCAAGAACAGAACCCCAGATATTATTCTCCCAAATATTTGGGATTCAAGATTCTAATAGAGTCCATAGTTTCTTCTAGAATTGTTCTCACTTCTTATAGTTACTTGACCACACCCTACACATCTCTTTATGATACCACCCGACTCTACATTTCCCTCCCTATCCAGAGATATGTACCTGCTTTCCAATTTGAAAGTTGGGAGGTGGGGGGAGGTCTCCTGTCCTGGGATGAAGGAGGGCCACCAGGACCAGTCAGCACACACAGCACAGCTACGATAGGGATGAAGATAAAAAGCTTCAACAACAGCTTAACAGAAAGCATCACATCATAACAACTGTTTTCAAAATGCACTCTCATGGATATTAATTGTCTCTCTCTGGCCCCATCATGGAATGTTTAGGTGAGCAGAGTGTGTATTTTTTTTTATCCTACTTTAGAGAAGAACTCAGGGTGAGACTGAGTGGTTTGCCCAAGGTCAAAACATCACATCTGAAAGAACCCAAACCTAGTGTGTAGGGTTATAGCTACCAGGCCTCGGGACGTGGTTTGAATGAACCCTGCCCTCTAGAACCAAGTCCAGTCTTCTTTCTCTGCCTTACAATTCCTCCCTTGTTCCTTCAAATAAAAGAAAGCTACTTAACATTTGCAAAAAGCTTTCAAACCCTGTCACAGTGCTTCACAGTGCTAGGTATGAGAGAAGGATGACAGACAGACCAAAGGTCCCATCCCTGCCTTTGAGGATGGGCAAGATATCGGAGACAGGCATTCACACAGCAACCTGTCAAATGTACATGGTACGAACTGAGTTCCGTAGTCCTGTAGGAACGGATGCATCAGCATCTCAAGTTAAGCAGGTAAATCAGGGAAGAAGAAGAGACGGAGAAATGCCTTATGTCAGGCAGTGTGCTAGCTTCTGTGTAAGCATTCTCTTTTTAATCTTTGGATCAGCCCTAGATGCAGGTCCTGTTATCCCCATTTTATGCATGAGGAAACTGAGGCTCTGAGAGTTCCAGAATCCCTCTTCCACCATGATATTTTTCCACACTAGATGCCAAGTGTGCTCCCAAAGGATGTTTCCAGATGCCCAGGCATCCCTCTCTTTTCTTTGAACAGAAAAGCAGGCCAAGGTCCTCATCGTGATTGCCTGGAGCCTCTCTTTCCTGTTCTCCATTCCCACCCTTATCATATTTGGGAAAAGGAAACTCTCCAATGGTGAAGTGCAGTGCTGGGCCCTGTGGCCTGATGACTCCTACTGGACCCCATACATGACCATCGTGGCCTTCCTGGTGTACTTCATCCCCCTGACAATCATCAGGTAAGAGGCCAGCAGGCCAGACCCACACAGGGGTTTTCCCAGTTCACCAACTGATGCTCTCCTCCCTTACAGGTCACTCATCACTCCTAGTGTCCTTTGGGGAACTGGCTAGGTGACAAGATTTTATCTAAAGCTACTATGTGCTAAGCTCAGCTCGTCCAAAGTGGAATAAGGAGGAGGGAGCTAACATTTTCTGAGTATGTGCTATGGGGCAGGCATTGTGCTAAGTGGCTGACAATGATCCCATCAACCACACTACGACTCTATGAAATAACTATTATCCCCATCTTGTAAATGATAAAGCTCAACCTCAGAGAGGTTGAGTAACTTACCCAACATTACACAGATTTGTCTGATTTCATACCTTGTTCTTTCTCCTATATCACGCAACCTTTCAAATACAGGACCTAGTACCAGTTTCAGAGGTCTTATACTATAATCGAAAAGATAGACAAACTTGAAACAAAACTGAACAAAAAGCACAGTACACACAAAAATATGTTAGGGCCTGTATGCAATGAGTTCAAATAATGGCAGCGAACACTTCTTGGAAGCATCCTTTGAAGGAGAGAAGGCTTCGATAGGAGAAGGGGAAGGTGGAGAGAAAGCAGGTTCCCTGGTGACCGGGGGTCAGAGTGCCTATGGTGACAGGAAAGGACAGGCAGGCAGGCAGTGCCGATGGAAAAGAATTTGGCAACAAGCTCTTTGTGGATGGTGTGAGGCTCAATTGTGAAGTGTGAAGGGCCTTAGGAAGCAAGCCATAAGATGCTCCCTTTGTGCTGCAGGCAATGGTGGGCCAAAGACAGTCATTCAGCAGAGGAGACCACAACCACCCAGACAATGCAGGGTCTCACTTGGTCACATGGCAGGATCATCTCTGAAAGGGTGGCTCTGCATGGGTGGATGGGATCGGGAATTGCAGGGAGATACCTGGCGTGTTGAGTATGTACATGGGCCTTGCTGACCCTGCACATTTTGAGTGTCCCCAAGCCTGCCATCCAGTGTTGCATAATTCGTCCTGTGCAAAGGAAGATCAGCCTTTGGGTTTCAGTAGTATAAGCAGTGCTGTGTTAAAAAAAAAAATCTTTGTACTTAAAATTATTCATGAGTCTCTGATTATTTCCTCAGGACTCATTCTAATGGAATTGCTAGGTCACAGATGATGCTCATTTTAAGACTTTTGATGTGTATTCATAAACTGCCCTATTAAAAAAATATGTATTCCTGCCAACAGCAAACAAGAGCTCTGATTTTTTCTTCCCCTGACCCAGAGGAAGGTGGTATCATTTCTTTATTAAATCTTTGCTGATCACAGAGGTTTAAAAAAGTATCTCATTGTTTCAATATGCATTTCTTGGATTAAGTACTTGGGTATTTTTCAAGTGTTTTCTGACATTATAGGAATCACTTGTTCTTGCTCTTTGTTCATCTTTAGTCTCATAAGATACTAAAGCTGGAAAAATGTTATCCATCACGTAGCCCAGCCCCTAAACTTTTCACGAGTAGACTTAGGGCTGAAAGAAGCAAAATGACTTGCTCTCCATCAGAGGTGGAGCTGGACAGGAGCAGAGTGATTCCCACAGTCAGCCCCGCAGCCTTGCTGAGATTGGATATTGTCCAGTCATCTCTGCTGAATCTACAAGTTAACATCTATACTGTATTTCAACTTACTGCTCTCCTCTCTACCAAGCTGAATCTGGGAGGAAACCTGAAGGGAAGATGAAGGTTATCTAGACAATCAATGAAAGGTAAGCAACAGCCACATTAACAGAATCACACGGAAGAGGAAAGAGGCCAGTTGCAGCAGTAAGAAAGTTATTTGGAAGGAAGCAACTCATGCCATCACAGGCAACTGACACATCGATTTCAGTGGCAGCGAATGTCCCTGCTTCTCTCCTGATTGATTTCCTATCAATTCCTGAAGTCAGTCAAAACCCCTGCTCAGCAGGGCAGAGGCAGCTGTGAACCACAGGCTCACAACGTGCTGTCTGGCCAGATCCCTCTCGCGGGGCTTTCACTGTCTGAAATTTCCCCCATTAATTCAAGCTGCATCTCCTTTTCCTCCGACTTGCTTGCAGCACAACTTGTGCATTTTTGTAGTGTCCTTGGAAAACGCCAAGTCTAATTTAATGGTTAAAGGGGATTTCAAACGCCCGTTTCACTCAGCCCTTGTCAGTAAATACTGCTCCTTGCTCCTTGCTTCCAGCTGGGCAGAACCCATGAAAATTCAGAGTGACCTTGCTCTGTCCATCCTTGAGTTTCCCTGTGGCGTTTTCTACCTATCAGTCATTATCTTCCCTCTTCTTCTCCCACGGTCAGGCTTCTGCGGGAGAGAGAGCTTCTCTCTGGGGGAAGTGGCACAGCAAAACCCCACTTCTTAAACCAAGACCAGGCCCGGATGGATATTTGTGAGGAATTTGTTTTCCAGCTAGTTTGAGGGATAAGTTGCTATAATTTCATTTCTCTCAGAGCAAAAGCTCAGCTCTTTTTCATTGTTTTTGTTTTCTTTTTTTCTTAACCACACTGCGGCACCCTGAGCTTGAGTCTGTTGCTAGCACTCTTTCAGATAAGGTTAAATTCTTAATTCCAAGATTGAGTAGACAAAAGAAGGTATTCACTCACTTTATTAACCATGCTTCAGGCTTTATTGTCCCTCATGCATGATACATTTCTATACCGATATATGTACAAATACACATGTATATTCTTACCAAATTGATAGGCAAAAAATACATATGTATTATTGTTGTTTTAATTTGCATTTCTTTCATCACAAATGAGGTTGAACACATTTTATATGTTCATTATTATTTTTGTTTTTTGAGTAAATTACCTATTTGTATTCTTTTACCCATTTTTCTCCATTTTATTTTATTTTCTCTATTCTCTCTTTAGAGATATTCTTTATATAAAAACTTTTCCTGTTTTTATATGATTAGGAATTTCTCTAGTTTGTCCCTACTTTGCCTTTTCATTTTGAATGTGACTTTATTTTGCTTTCAGTTAATGACTGACATAATCAAGAAAAGGAGAGAAATCATGAATATCTAAATTAGAAAGTCAAATAACTAGATTTTAAAAAAGAATCATAGGAAAGCACTTTGCAAAACTTTATATAAATGCATTTGAAAATATGAATGCAATGTATATGGCTTTTCTGTAATATGTAAACATTTTACATTTTAATGCACTCACATCTACTCACAATTTTCTTTACATTTTTTCCATTTCTTTTCTTTCTTAGGAAAGTGTCCCTTTCACAAACTTATCTAATTTCACTTTTTAATGATTTATTATTTTAATTAATTGAAAATAACTTCAGTGCTGGGAGCATGTTAAAAATACCTTAAAAATGCTTTTGGTTCGATTTTGATGTTTGATTTGATTTTTATGTCATATGAACTGGAGATCTAAGTTAAATTTTCTTTTTAATGCTGGGTTATTTGTCCCAACATCACTTACTGAATGATTTATCTTTCCTCTAAGCTATGAAATGGTAATTTTATCATATGCATATTTATATTATAAACGCTCATTGTTTCTGAGCTTTCTATTCTTTCCACTTTGTTTTTATTTTCTCTATTCTCTATCTTTAGAGAATTCTTTATATAATAACATCTTTTTTAATACGTTGCAAAAATTTCCCTAGTTTGTCACTTGTTTCTTCGCTTTGAATATGCTTTCATTTTGTTTCCAGTTAGTAGCGACTGACGTAACTAAGAAAAGGAGAGAACACACAAATAATTAAGTTAGTGGTTTTTCTGCCACTAATACCACATTGTTTTAATTACTATAGCTTTATATACATTAAATATCTGCTAAGACAAGATCGCTTGCCGTTTTCAGATTCCGTGGCTATTCCTAGGGAAGCTACTCACACATTCTCCTTGCGGCCACATCTCCAGCCAGAACAAGCCATCTCTTATTTCCAGGACTCCCCACACTCCTCCCACCCCTGGGCCTTTGTGCACATCATTCCTTACACTTGAACACTCCTCCAGAGTCCAAGCAAAATGATTCTCATTCTTTCTATCTCATTTCAAATACCAACCCTACACGGAGCTGTCCCTGACAATCCTAGGCCACATCCCACCTCAGCTTGTCCATGTTGCCATTAAGTCTTCATAGGAGTGTCATCGCCTGTCTATGTGGGTACATCTCTTGAGTACATGGACTGTTGTCTCTTAATCTCTTGACTCCAAACCCAGCACACAATGGACACTTCATAAATGTTGGATTAAATAAACAATGCAGACCTTACTGATGAACTTTGTCTGTCAATCAGACAGACGTGTCATGTCATTCCATCTCTCACACACAGACACACACACCTACTTTGCAAATTTCTGGTTATTTAGTACCTAGATCAGTTTCTGGCATATGATAGATACTCCATAAATACATGTCAAAGGAAGGAAGAAAGGGAGAAAGTAAAGAAGAGAGAGAGGAAGAAAGGCATAGAAGGAGGAAAATAGAGGAAGGAAGGAGTTGCATTGTCAGTGGCAAACTCTCATAAGAGCCGTGTACGAATAAAGATTTGGCTGTTTGATCATTAATTAAATTAGGCTCCCAGGACTTGAAACCATAGTGACTGACAATAAAGGCAATATATTGTTTTTCTGGGTCAACACAACTCCTATTATTTCAAAATCTACTTGACACAACTGTCTAACTGTTGCTGGGGAAGGTTTTTTAGCCCTGGTGTAATTGCTTTACTTTAGCTATGGTTATTTTCTTGCTACCTAATTGATTTCTCGTTCTCCTGTCCTTTGTAAAAAGGTAGAGGCATAAAAGATCCATAGCTGACAATTGCAAAGGAATACGTGGAAAAAAGCACGTTTGTCATGGAGCATTGATTTATGTTATATGAAAAAAAATACATTTATTTTGCTTGGGGAAAGGGGATCAGACTGTGGGAATGCCCCATGCTGAGGTCAGCACAGTTCTGTGGATGACAAGGTCATGGTGGGTAAAAGGGTTCAAGGTCCTAGCCAGCACTCTCCATGGCATGAGGTCCAAGGCCAAGGTTGGATGACCCACTGCATCAGTGAAGGAAGTGACATCCTATATATTGTTACCAGAGGGGTGGCAAGAGTTAGGTCTTTTGAAAAAGCCATTTTCAGTAGCCTGCCAGGTTACAGTAGATGCTTGTGTTTGAATTTCTCACATTCTTTCCATGCTAAGCCACTCAAGGCAGCCCTTCCCCTTGGCATGTAAATGGTTCAGGAATGGCCTCGTGATCCAATTCTAGCCAATGAAATGTGAGGGAGCATCTTCTGAAGAGCTTTTGGAAAGATTTCCCCATTCTAAGCAAACAGAATATGAAACAAAAAATAAGAATCTTCCTTCCACTTCTGCCCTGTCCCCTTCCTCAGAGGTAAAACTGTTAAGAATTTCTTACATACTCTTCCAGAACTGTTCAATTCATATACCAGCATATAAATATGTATAAAAACAAATTATACATACTGAACAATGTTTGATCTTTGAAAAAAGATGTTAATTAATCATTTCATTTTCCTGTTTAGAGCCAGTCAGTGGATTTCCATTGTTTCAGGATAAGGTGCAAGACCTCTAACCCTGCACTCAAGGCCACGTGTGATCTGGTCCTTGCCTCAGTCTCCATCCTTATCTTAGTCCACACAAGCTGCCTTACTCACCATGCTTCAGCCAAACGGGCCTTCTCTAAGTTCCTCAAATGCGCATGCTCCCTCCTGTCTCAGAGACTGCACATGTTGTCCCTACTGCCTGACCCATCATCCTCTTTTGCATTTAAAAAACCATTTTATCCTTCAGAACTAAGAAGAAACTTTACCTCCTCTGGGAAGGCTTCCCCGACCCCCAGAATAAACCAAGCCTTCTATTACATTTCTTGTATCCCCTATATTTTATCTTCGTAGCATTACTACTAGTGAAACTAATTAATGAAGTTTTGGTCAGGGAGCATCCTTAAGCCCCTGCTAGGAGAAGAGTAAAAAGGACCATGCCCAGTGAAGCATCGGCTCCCCCTGCTTGGCCTCTAATGAGATCTGCAGAGCACAATTGGACATCATCCTTGGGTCCCAAAATGAGGCAAAGGTGGAGGCAGAGATGGTGCCTGTGGCTCCAAGACTGTGATGAGCATCCACCAAGTCCCCGGGCCTGTGCTGAGTCCTGCAGGGGTCATGAAAGGGTCACTTGGTCTGAGGGGAATGCTCTCCATCTGTCTTGAGGACAGAGAGAACTTTCTATTTCCTGACACTCCTCATACACAGTCCAGAAGCAAGACTCAGGAAATGGCCTCAGGCATCGCATGCTCTTAAATACTTAACGCCACTTGAAAGGTCTTCCTCTGGCTTGGACTCTTGCACTCTCCCACTGCCAGGAGCTGCCTTCATGAAGGCAATGAAGGAAAACCGGTCCGTGTTTGGATAGCCTTCCATAAAATCAAGAAATAAACCAGCCAGTTGCAGGGAAGGGATACTTTACTCAATCTTAGTGACCCTTAGGTTTTCAAATTTCTAAGAAACCTGAAGAAAAGCTACACCTGCTGAGAAAGTGGAGATAAATAAAAGACATGGAAGAAGCTGACCCAAAAGAATGGAGATGCTATTCCTCAGCTCTGTTTCACGGAAGCCCCAAGGAAGGGGGAGATACTTTTTACTGAGGGACAGAGACAGCTCAGAAAGGTTTCACAACAAAGTAACATACGGAGAAATAGAAGACTTAGGATCTAGAACAATACAGAGAAGATTAGTATGGCCCCTGCGTAAAGATGACACATTAATTTGTGAAGTCATGCATACTTCTGTGTTTAATGGGTACAGAGTTTTAGTTGGGGAAGGTGAGAATGTTCTGGGGATGGATGATGGTGATAGTTGCACAACAATGTGAATATACTTAATGCCACCAAACTATACACTTAAAAATGGGATAAAATGGTAAATTTTATGTCATGTTTATTTTACCACAATAAAAAAATCATCAAAATATCAATATTAAACAAAAAGAGATTGTAAGGGTCTGAAGTGATGCTGAAGAGCAGGAATGGAGAAGAAGGTACAGATGATGGAGATATTTTGAAGGGACAATCCATAGACCATGCTGATTAATTAGATGAAAGAAATCAGCAAGAAGAAGGAAATGAATGTATTCAGACTTCTCTGTGATGCATGACTGTTAAACCCTGAGAAGTGGCTGGATTGGGGGAATAAACTAAAGAGGCATCTTACTTATTAGTTTTCCTGGCAAACAGTAAAGCTGGTCCTGGCTTTCCACTTGCCTGGTTGATCCTAAGGAGACCAGGTGGGGGTGACTAAGGCCCAAACCCCTAACACATATAATCTTCTGAATTTTCCATTGTGTATATGGTTGGTGGTCAATAAATATTTGAATTATTGATCAATTAAGTACTGGGGTTGCAATTGTAGTACACAATTAATGTTTGATGGTGGCTGTAACTTTTCCCCCTATTTCATTTACCTGGGAAAAAGTTTCCCTGCTCTAATGAATATTCAGCTTAGGGTAAAGAATAGACTCACTAGCAATTTTCTTTCCCATTTTTTTTTTAATGTAGACAAACAATTTCCGGAAAAGTCCCTGGGCTGGTATAGGAGAAGGAGTGAGAAAGCTCCAAGCTCTCCTGGAAACAGAGGGGTTCTCTGAGCAGGGGAGAAGCAATAAGGAGGGTTTTTTATCACAGTCATTAATTAAGTTATATTCTAAAGATCATTAAAGCAATTAGTGCTTTGTCAGCTACTGTGAACTAGAACTCTGATTTTTTTTTTTCACCAAGTGATTCTCAAGAGGGAAGTTAGTGCAGTTTTAAAATGAAGTAGTGCTTTGTCCCAAAGTTTTTAGTCAAGATTCTTAACATATTAGAAATGTCAAATAACTAATTAAAGGTATAAATGTTTATATGTATTAAAGGGAACAAAGAATACAAAATTTGCTAATGCTTTTGAGTCATTAACCCCTTTTTTCCTTTTATGTGCAGCTTATATCATGTAAAAGTAGGTGTGATATTATGTGAAAAATAGGGAAGAAAGAGGGGAAAGAAAATGACATTTATTGAGCCTCTGCTAATTTTCAAGCCCTGTGCATAACACTTCAAATGTTGTCACATTTGACCCCTAAAAAACTCTTAAGAGGTTTGTATTGTTAACTCAATTTGACAGTCTCAACTGAGGCCCAGTCTCTTAGTGGGTTCAAGCTGCTATAACAAAAAACCACATAGTAGGTGATTTCTAAACAACAGAAATGTACTTCTCACAGTTCTGGAGGCTGGAAGTCTGAGATTCCAGTATAGTTGGGTGAGGGCTCTCTTCCAGGTTGCAGACTTCTCCTTGTAGCCTCACATGGCAGAAGGGTCAAGAAAGTTCTGTGGAACCTCCTCTTATAAGGGCACTAATCCCATTCATGAGGACTCCATCCTCCTTATGATCTAAGCACCTCCCAAAGGCCCCACCTCCTTATACCATGGCATTGGGCATTAGGACTTCAACATATAAATTGGGGGAGGAGGAGGACACAAACATACCTATTTCATGCAGTGTGTTAGTTTTGTATTGGGTAATATATTGTCATGAACCTGATGACTTAAAACATGTACTTATTATCTCACAGTTTCTGTGGGTCAGGAGTCTAGACATGGTTTAACTAGGTCCTCTTCTTAGGCAAGGCAGCCATCAAGAAGTCTGCCAGGGCTGGGGTGTCATCAAGGATCTTCCTCCAAGCTCCCCTGGGCTCCTGGCAGAACTGATTTCCTGAGGCTGTAGGGCTCACAGCAGCTTGCTTCTTCAAAGCTAGCAACGCAGAGAGACACTAGCAGCACAGGTGCTACACACTTAGGTAATCACAGACACCCCATCACTTTCACCCCAACGTGTTGATCCGAAGCAAGTCACAGGTCTGGCCACACTCAAGGGGGAGAGGATGACACAGTGATGTGAACATCCGAGGCAGGAATCATGGAGCCTGCCGAAAGTCAAGGTCATATAACCAGCTGGTTACAAATCTAAATCTTTCTGACCCCAAACCCCTGTGTTTGGATTCCAGTCTTAGCTGTACCTCTGACCACCTGAGTTATCTTGGAGAAATCACTTAACGTCACCAGGTCCAAGCCTCCTGGCTTAAAAAAAGAAGTAGCTGCTATCTGCTATGATTCTGCCCACAGGGGGCAGACCGTGGCTGAGAGACCCCTGCCTCTACGCCTCACACGCCGGGAACTGGGAATGGTCTTCACAGTAGGGACCCACCAGTCATTTTAATAGTATCTTTGGTCCTTTCTGCAGCATCATCTATGCCATTGTGATCAGAACTATTTGGGTCAAAAGCAAAGCCCACGAGACGGTGATTTCCAACTGCTCAGGTAAGTCTCTCATCTGCATTACCCAATTCTTAGCTAATTTTGCTTCTGCAGAAGGTTTCCTCTAGCAAATATGAGCTTGGGTTTTCTGGTTATAACAAGCCTGCTCTGTTATATCAGGGCCCAGCTGACAAGTCAGACTCCCAAAGGCTGTCCCTCGAAGGAGCCTTTGATCCAGGATCTGAGGGGCACCCTAGTCTGGCAGGTCTGGCAGAGAGCCACGCTGGAGGACTCTGGGATGAAAAGAGAGGACTGTGCAGGGAGGAAGCCACTCATTAAGCAAAACATGAGGACAGACATTTCTGCTTGGCTTAAATTTACAAGAAAACTGCCATCTATCCACAGAACAGTCCTGAACCCCAGGACAGTCAAACACTGTCCATGCCTTCCCCACCGTCCCAGCGCACCACCACACACCAGAACAAGCCTGAGACTGCCAGCTACAACCCTTCCCCAAATCCCATTTCAGCAAACCTTAATGCCAAGCACCATGTACACAATAGGTGCTGAGACCTGGAGGCCCACCCTACTTCCCAGGCAGACATTGCTGGGCCTCTAAGCACAAGCTGGAGAGAACACAGCAAACCACTCTGCCCGAAAGAAAGGAGAATGGGCTCCTGGGTGTCTAGTTACTATAATGCGACTAGTTCTGAAGGAGGGGACCAGCTCTGTTCCCATGGAGCTTCCACACTTCCTCCCATTTCATGCACACACACAAATGCACACATTGACACACCCAGTCTCTCTCTCACACACACGCCCATATGCACACACATATATATACTCACCCACATACGCTCACACAAGGGCAGCAAGGTATAATAGCAATCCCTGGAATAAGAAGAGCTTGGTTCTGTTCCAGATGTGCCACTAAGAGCTGTGCCACCTTGCAAAGTCATTTGACCTCTCTGGACTGCAAGGGATTAAAATGAAGGGGCAGACTAGATTCTCTCTAAGTCTTCCTCTTTTCGGATTTTCAGCTATTACCTTTACTGGACCAAGACAGAGCTTATTTTCCTCCACATTGAAGCTACTTTTAGTGTAACTGAGAGAAAGTCAAGAGGATTCACTGTTGGGCACTAATAATCTGTATCCCTCTCCCCAGGAGAATTAGTAGAGATGTATAAGTCTTGGTGTCTTCATCTGAATTCAGTTCAATTCTGCTGCGTTCCAACACGTGTCAGGAGTGGTACAAAGGACCAAGAATGTCAAAGGAGTAAATTGCATGCTACTTGACTATAGGAAGCCTACAGTCTCGTGCACTAGGTCTCAGCCGTGGCTGCACACGAGTGTTGCCCAGGGAGCTTTTCAAATGTACCAGTACCCAGAACCTGCTGCCTGAGAGATTCTAATTTACTTTATCTTGGGTGGCATCTGGGCATCATTACTTTGGAAAAGCTCTGTGGGTGATCTTAATGTGGATCTGTGTTTGACGGCCTCTGGTCTAGTAGGAGACACAGCCACAGGCAGCTGACTTCCACACTGAGTGATGAGTATCACCCAGAGGTGCACAAGGGCTGCTGGGAAATTCTCCACCCATGAAGAATCTATCATTCAGCTTGTGGCTCAGCACAGATCCTGGTGCCTCCCTCACACTGGTCTAGAATTTGAGCTCTAGTTTTTCTAGAAGAACAAGAGTGATCAGAGGGGATAAACACAAATACATTCATTTTATTCATTGTGGGTGGCTGGCGCTGGTCAAAGGTCAGAATATTTGTCAGAAAAAAAAGATGGATGAAGGCATCCTTCCTATATCAGATATCAAATAAATATACTAAATATGATAGTTGTGGAATAATCATAGAATTACATTAATGGGAGAATAGAACAGGACAGAAACTCTAAAGGAAACCTAAGGAATTTAGAGTATGATGAAATAATTCAAACGGATAGGAAAATAGAGATTAATTAGTATTGTTGAGAAGACTAACCAACTATTTGGAAATAGATAGGTAGAAAAATAAATAAACAAATACACGATTGCTACCCCATATGCTAAAAAAATTAACTACTGATTAAAGGTTTAAATAAAAGAGAGAGAAAGGGAAAGAAAAGAAAATATAAAGATTATTGTTTATAATCAGGAAAAATTGAAAAAGATCTGAACACCTGACAATGAGGGATTAAGTACATTAATTAGATAGCCATACAGTGAAATACTACAGCCCTAAAAATTATTGTATAATATACTTATTGCCATAGAAAGATGTCTACAGTGTATTAGATTAAGAAGGCAAAAGTAGTATGGTATCACGTTTATAAATGTGTGAATATATAATACACAATAGAATATATAAGAGCATGTACAGATAGATGACAGCTGGACAGATACATAAAAAATGTCAGAGAGAACAAATACATGTTATAGTGATTATCGCTGAGTGGCAGAATCTCAGTTAATTTTTATTTTCTTCTCTTTTTTGTTTATCTGGCTGTTAAAATTTCTAAAATTACAGAAATTGTATAATATAAAACACTAACCCAGTAGCTATTTAACCTGGATAAATAGCCATTATTATGCTAGCTGTATATATTCTAGATATTCATTTTTTTAATCATTAACTCAGTACCCAGAAAAAACAGTACATTTTCAATGCACTTCTCTGTGTAAACTTCACACTTGGATCCTGAGAGGTCTAATGCTGAGACTGTATGTATATATTTATTTTGTAAAAATTGTCATCTTACAAATTACAAATGGAAATCATATTAATTTTTAAATTATACATATCTGTATAGATATATAGATATATCATTGCACTGCCTGGGGAGATTTTCAAGTGAGTTGTCACTTAGCAGAGCGCATGACCCTAGTGTGATGGTGAACATGTCAAGTGTAGTGGGGCCGAAGGGTTTTGGAAGGTCCAGAGCTTTGAGCTGGAGGAGAACACAGGGAAAAGGAGGATGTGTTTAGTATGCTCAGGCTGCCATAACAATACACCACAGTGAGTGGCTTAAACAACAAATTTAATTTATCACATTTCTAGAGATTTGAAACCCGAGATTAAGGTACCAGTCATTTCTGGCCCTGGTAACAGCTCTCTTCTTGGATTGCAGATGGACGCTGCTGCCTTCTTGCTATCTCCTTACGTGGCAGGGAGGAGAGAGACAGAGAAATCTTTCTAATGTCTCTTCTTTTGAGGGCACTAATCCCATCATAAGGTTCCTGCTCTCATGATCTCATCTAACTCTATTCTCAAAGGCCCCATCTCCAAATACCATCTCACTGGGGGTTAGGGCTTCAATCTATGAATTTTGTGGGGACACAAACATTTAGTCCATAACAGGGGAAGAGTCAGGGAAAAAGAAAAAGAGATTCAGTAGAAATAAACAAAGACCCACCAAGTGTGAATAGACAAAGGCTATTTTTTCAAAGCTTACTATAGCAAGGGAGTCAGCCACTATCACATGTCTTTTGGCAGAAATACAAAAGCAGGCAGCAGAGTGGGAAAGCCTCCGGTAAGCCCTGATTGGTGGCTGTCAGCATGGGGAAGCTGTAAATGCGCTGACTAGAAGCATGGCACCCTGTGTGATGGGTTAGGGGTGCATATTTGGCTTTCTTGGGTTGCTTTTAAGTAGAAAATATGGACAAAAATTAAAGAAGCTGTCAGTCTTTAATCAATTCTTGGCTATTTGGAGTAGACTGTTACAGATATTCTTATGTGGTTTACTGGACTGTGGGATAGAGACAGTGGTCTGGCTTCCTACAAGTCTGACTTGCACACAGTAGGTTGGCTTCCTAGTCTGGTTACTGTAGATAATGGGTTGGTTTCCTGGGCTGGTTGCTGCAGAGTGTGGGTCAGAGTTCTATGATCTGGTCACCATCTATTTGCTTGTTCAGTCTGTCAACACGGACTGATAAGACAGAGGGACAGACAGAGCAGCTACTGTCAGCCACTGCTGGGTGCTTTCCATACTTTACCTCCCTGAACCCTTACAGAACCCTGCAAGGTTGTATTATCATCTATCTTTTACAAATGGAAGACAGGCTTGAAGGTCAAGCAATTTGTTTGTTTTCATAGGTAGCACATGACACAACAGGATTCAAATGCATCTATGATTGGCTAGAAAGCCTGTGTTTTCTCCTTTACATCAGGCAACCTCTCAGAAGGAAGGACATTACAGAAAGGAAGGTGGTGAATGACTGAAAAAAGAGCTCAAAATTCAAAACAAAACAAAACAAAACAAAAAACAAAAAACCCACCTTTTTTTAATTAAAAAACCCAAACTCAGGATTGTTGGCATGGCTGTCATTCACCAGCCTCCCTGCCGTGCTCCGCCTTCAGAGCGCTATTCCAGAGTCTTCTCCCAGATTGTTTTGTTTTGATGTATTTAAAAATCTAAAAGGTGACCTAATTTTGTTTACGTAGGCTGAGGTCTTCCTGTTCCTTCAGATTTAAATCAGATTGGTTTAAACCCTTGTCCTGTGATTTCTGCCACTTCCAGGAGACTGGTGTCCTTTCTCCCTGTCCCTCTGAGCTCTCACCCCACTGTCTCACCTCCAACAGCTCTTCTGTTCTCTCTGCTCCTGGTCCAATGAACCATGGACTTCACCTTATTTTCCTTAGGTTTGAGGTGATGAAAAGTTTCCACACTCTGTCAGCTGCTCCCCTACCCAGGGTATATCCCACCCCGTTTTACTCAGCAGGCCTTTCACCACTGTGGTTGGGCCCCTGTGTCTCTCCAGAGTCCCCCATATCTCCCTGCTACTCGATTTTCCAGTCCCTACACTCTTGGGTTCCCCCATCTCCAGTCCCTGAGATATTACAAAGCCACATAGAAATCCATTTTCCTGCTGACATACCGTATGCCATTACTCCTCCCCAAAGGTAGAAATGGCTACAGTCAGTTTTTATTCTTTGATACAAGTTTATATGTCCATCACACCTATTTTTAGTTTTCTATATCTTTATATCAGCATCACTGACGGCCTTCTGGAATGAGGAGCAGATGGTAGTCTCAAAAGCTTGTATACTCTATCTTATTCATAAGCAGAACTCACTTGGTTTTCTCTGTCATTACAGCCAAGTAGCTCTGGAGTTGGCTGGTAAATAAGATCTCCAGTGGTGTTAGTACCCCAGGATTATTGCTCATCAACAAGGGGACATAACCAATGATTAGTGTGAACAGAAGCTCACTTTGTAAACACGGGCTGCAAAATTCAAGTTTAAGAATCACTCTTCTTTCTGGCAAGTATGTCTATTTTCTCCCCCTTAAAGGCTGACAGAAAGGAAAAGAAAGAACTATTTAATAAACGATCTACAGACTTTCCTCAAAACAAGTGCTTGGAAGGCAAGAGGTTGAGAATATAAGGTTTTCAATCCTGCAGGTTATCTTTCATAAACGAGCTTGCTTTTGATACCCAGAGGTGTTTACTCCTACGAAACAGAACATTTATTGCATGGGAGCAGGATATAGGGGAGGTGCACCCATGAAATAGACAAAGTGTGACATATCTGGATATAACTGGGTCTGGACATTGTGACTTGGAAGATGTGACATGATCCATGCTGTATTCAAAGAACATGTTTCCAATTAAATGGGGCAGAACGAGGTGAAGAAAAAAGCTTCGGATTAGGAACTGGATTAGAGTACGCTTCCCTTCTAACTAAATGAACTTTAAGCCCATTAAGTAACTTTCTTCATCAATACATGAGAGTAAAATGGCTTCTCTGCAAACAACTACCTTCAGCAGAAGACAGAACTTTATGAAAAAAAATATATAAATATATAAATAAAGGAAGATTATAGCATGTTCGTGGATAGTAAGATTCAGTACCATAAAGATGATCTACAGATTAATGCAGTTCCAATCAAAATTGAAATGCGACATTTTATTGAGCTTGACAAGCCAATTTAAAAACATTCATGGAAATCTGAAGAGCCAAGAAAAGCCAAGAACACAGTTCTGGAAAAGTAGAACAAGGTAGTAGAGTACCAAATATTGATTTATCACAAAGTCAGAGTGATTAATAGAGTGTGGTACTGACACAATTCAATAGAAAAATGGAAAATAAAACAGCTCCCAAGTAGACCTACACATATATGAGAACTTGATACATGTCAGAAGATCACAGGAAACAAAATGAAATTGGAACTTTACCTCAATTCTTAGGCAAAATTAAATTCTAGGGAAATTATAGACAAGTGTGAAATGTAAGACTAAAAAATTTTTATAGAAAATGTAGTGTTATCTTTTTGACATTGGAATAAAAAAGGAATTCTTAAACAAGATACAAGATACATTAAACAAAAAAATGAGAAATAAATTTGACTCTGTTTATATTTAAAAGTCAAGCCAAAAAAGTGCGAGAAGCTATTTGCAACATATAATCTGGGAAAAGATTAGTATCCAGAATGTATGAAGAACTACTAAAAATCAATACAAACATATTTTTTTAAAAAGATAAATAGAATAAAAAGGAGCAAGACACAAACAGGCATTTCACAGGAGGGAAAAGAGAAATGGCCAGAAATAAGATTCTCAACCTCACTGATAAATCAGGAAAGTGAACATTTAAACTTCAATTTAGATACGATTTGCCAGTCACAGGACTGGTAAAAATTTTAAAGTCGGATATTTCTAAGTATTAACAAAGCTATAAACCTCATGGTTTATCTGGCAACATCACTCCTAAAAAACTGAGTAGGCTTCTGATTTATTTGCTTCCAGTCAGTTTCATATGCTGGCAATCATATCCAAAAAGTTTTCCTGAAAGTAAATTTCAGGTCTGACTTGCTTCCTCATCCAGTCCCTTTCTCCTAGCTTGAGGCCATCTGAAACAACAGATGGGAGGCCACGTCCTTAGTCTGACCTTCTCCTCAAGAATGATTCTTAATGGGTCATTGCTAGTTTAAACTCCTCACTGTTATAACTGAATTTGAGTACAGGCTTCACTGGTACAACACCTGCACACTCAGAAGGTACACACATTGTTTTAACACTCTGTTGGCATTTTCATTCTGTACCGGGCCACGCAAAGTATGTAGCTGGTGCTAAGAGGGGCTGGAAGCAGTTGACCCTGGCAACTCTACAAGACCCCAAATTTCAGGACTTTCTTTAACTTCCTTTTATTTTTGTTCATAAACCAACCAACTCTTGTCTGAGTTCATCTCTTTTTTCTAATACTTGGCTAAACACAGCTCGTGGCATTCAACACACTATTAACATTCTGTTTACCAACTGTGATAGTTAATTTTTTGTGTCAACTTGATTGCGCTAGCCAGATAGCTGGTAAAACATTATTTCTAGGTATGTCTGGAGAGCATTCCTGGAAGCATTTGAATCTGTAGACTAAGTAAAAAAGATCATCCTCACCAATGCCAGTGAGAATCATCCAACCCACTGCAGGCTTGAATAGAGTAAAAAGGCAAAGGAAGGGCAAATTTGCTTGAGCTAGGACATCCATCTTGCCCTGCTCTCACACATCAGCATTTCTGGGTCTTGGGACTTCAGACTAGGACCAAGATTTACACTGTTGGTTGCCTGATTCTCTAGTATTTGGACTTAGATTTATACCGTCATCTCCCCTGGTTTTCATGCCTTTGGATTTGGGCTGAATTATACCACCAGCTTTCCTGGTATTCCAGCTTATAGACAGCAGATTATGGGACTTCTCAGCCTGCATAATTGCATGAGTCAATTTCTATAATAAATTTATACACACACATATATATATATATATATCTCCTATTGATTCTCTTCTGTTTCTCTGGAGAGTCCTAACTCTACACCACCCTTTTACCCTCCCTGGGGGTCCAATCTCTGCAGGCACACAATCTGCCTTCCCCGGTATCATATGTAACAATTCTATCCAATGCATCTCTAGTGTCCCAGCTTTCCCAACCGGTTTCCTTGCTACCTGTTGCCTGCCACTAGGCCAATGCCACATGTTTTAGGTTTCTGTTATGATAGCACTGCATGTGAAGCACCAATCTCTGTTTTAAAGAAACACTAGCAGCTATGCCAGAGAACCCCAAATACAGTAGCCTGAACAAAATAGAAGTTTATTTCTTGTTCAATTAAAGTCCAATTGACAGTAAAGGACATACAGGGAAGGGAAGGACACACAGAAAAACTCAAGCAGATGGAGATTCTACCACTCTTAACAGATGGCTGCTAAGGTATCACTTTGCATAAGCACCCAGCAGGCTGGGGAGCGGGGAAGAGAGAGTGAAGAATTACCCAGGGGGCAGTTATCTGAGCCAGGCATAGGAATGGTACACATGGATTCTCCTCATGTTCCTATAGGCAGAACTTAATCACATGACTACCCCCTGCTGAAAGGGATGCTGGGAAATGTAGTCTCTCTGTGTGCTCTAGGGACAAAGAAAAGGATTTGGTAGATAGCTAACCTGTCTCTGCCACAATTATTTTAGGTCTGTCAGGGTTTCTGGTTCTGCCTGACTTGCGGAGCTAAGGAACAGAAAAGGTTGAGTTAGGTGAGTTAGGTCATACCTCCTCACATCTAGCTATGACCTCCTGTTAAAAAACGAAAACAAAACCACAAAGAAAGGAAGTAGCCAAAGTCCTAGAGCTAAGCAGATGAGACACAACACACTAAAAAATAGTTAACATTCAGGTTATATTCGCAGATAAAGGAGACATCAATGATCATAGATTGAAAATGAATTTTAAGTTTAAAAATTTTATAAACCAGGAATGACTGTTAAAATGTTTAATTTTTAAGATTCACCTGAAGTACATAAATTTCCCAACATATGAAAAAAGTATTTCTTTTAAACTATTACCAGATAGACTTCCTTGATAACAAACAAATCACCTGGACTCACTATAGGTCCACGAATGCTCCCCACCCCTGCACCCCCTGCCCCACCTGCCCGCCAGGAATAAATTCTGCTTCACTTAAAAATCCCTAGATACCAATTGCTCCCCCTTCAGGGGCTCAGCCCACAAGAAAAATCAGTTCCCAGTGACTCTGCAAGGGGCATGAAGCATGGGGAAGGTAAGGAGCAGGAACTGGCCACTTGGAGACTAAATCTCCAGCGTGGGCCCCCACTAGGGATGCATCCTGGAGCTAAGGCAGCATGCTGCTTCCAGTCCTGAATCTAATTGACCCACCGCCTCTAGGCCACCTCCCTATTAAGGCACAGTGACAGCTAAATTTAACTGCTTTTCACTCCAGCTCAGCCCCAAGGCCTGAGTAGAAATAATCCTTTTATCTCCCAATAAAGGAGAATTACTGGAATTTTGTAGCTCCACTCACTTTGAAGAGCCATCTTTCGAAGCTGGAGGCTTTGCATTTCCCAGAGTGGTCAGATTAAAGATGATTTTCACTGATCTCATTGGGAGATCGAAGGGCAGGAGTTGATTATATTGTCACCCAGTTGCCCTGTGGAAAATACTGCAAGTTTCCATTTTAAGCAGATTTCAGAGCCCAAATGTCATTCCTGAGTTTTCTGAAAAACCAACTAAGACTTCAGAGCCATACTGTTTAGGAGCCAGCTGTTACTCCAGCAAACGGAGATACTTTGAAACGGAGATACGATTTGATCTGCTGTCTTTTTTATTTGCCTCCCATGGCTATAATCCCACCCTGATAATTATTTGATGTATATAATTCCTATATACAAATAACATTGTATAATAGTCTGTCTAAATATATGTAGTAATACTTTCTGTTCACTTCCATAAAGGCAGCTCATACCTCCTGAAATACTGTTAAAACCTCATTCATCCCAACTCAACAGGGAATTGACATTCTCAACGTGAGGCTTGGCATCTTGAATACATTATTTTCTTTTAATCCTCAAAATAACTCTGAGTTTGGTGTTTTATGTTCCATTTTTGAAAGTGGGAAACTGAGGCTGGGAACAGTAGGCAATTTGCATAAGGTGACACAGCTAGTAAATTGTGGAGCCAGAGAGTGTATTCAGGTTTGACCCTGAAGTTTGTATCCTTCCCAAGATGCCATCTTGGAAATCAGGACTTTTCAACCTTGGCACGATTAGTGTTTTGAACTAGATAGTTCTCTTTCATGGGTGCTATTCTGTGCATTGAAGGATATTCAGCAGCATTCCTGGCCTCCGCCCACCAGATACCTGTAGCACCCACCCCCAACCATTGTGACAATCAAAAATGTGTCCAGATATTTCCAAATATAACCCAAGGGGCAATATTGCCCCCACTTGAGAACCACTGCTGCAAACGTTTCTGAAGCATTTGCTTGCTTACACCACTGAAGTTTTGTGGTTCTATGAAATACACAGAATAATTTGAAGGCCCTAGTAAGTGCCTAAGAGTGGCCTTCCAGGGTAGACATTAAGAAATAAAAATCAATTATAATTAGCATTTCAGTTCATTGCACATAAAAAGCCCCTTATTCCCCTTATTCCTGCTAACAGTTTGTCCTCTTCAACGAATAAGCGTTCCCACTGTGAAAACACTCAGAAGCTTCAATGGCCTGCGGCTGCCTCAGAAATTCAGCCCAGGACTTCCCTGGCGGTGCAGTGGTTAAGAATCCGCCTGCCAATGCAGGGGACACCGGTTCGATCCTTGCTGCAGGAAGATCCCACATACTGCGGACCAACTAAGCCCGTGTGCCACAACTACTGAGCCTGCGCTTTAGAGCCCGTGTGTCACAACTATTGAGCCCATGTACTGCAACTACGGAAGCCCACGCACCTAGTGCCCACGCTCTGCAACAAGAGAAGCCACCGCAATGAGTAGCCCCCACTTGCCGCAACTAGAGAAAGCCTGCGCACAGCAATGAAGACTCAACGCAGCCAATAAATTAATTAATTAAAAACAAAAGGAAAAGAAAAGAAATTCAGCCCAAACTCCTCAGGACGACAGTCAAGGTCTTCCCACTTTGGCCTCAGTTCTTCTCCACACTTTCAAATCCAACATCCTTTCAGTCTCCAGCCAAGAGAGATGACTCACCAAGGTCCAAACGCTTCCTACATGTTCTTGTTTCCGAGTCTTGGCTGAGGACGTTTCCTCTGCTTCACCCGTCTTTCGCAATCCCACTCCCCCACTCCCAGCTCTGCTTTGGGAATCTCTGCCTCTGACACGTGGCCTCCTCTGCATCACGGTAGGGGGATGGCCCCCTTCTTCGTTCATAGTTGGTTTTTGGTATTCGTCTCTCTCATCTCACCCAGCCTTGTGCAGAGTGTGTGATATTTCCAGCTGGACTGAAAGTTCCCAGAGAAGAGGCACTCTATTTTAGCCTATTTTGTTCAGTCCTTATCTCTTAGCAGATGTGCTCTGCTTGGTGAGTTGGGCTGGATTGGATTGCAGAAGGGGTAGAATAAATAGGGCAAAGGTAAATTTCATACCAGTTTCCCTGAGGATTTAAATACATTTCAAATGGGAAATCTGAACCATGTAGTGAGGACCAGCAAGCACAGTAGCTGGCCTCTAGGGTATAACTGCCCTGCCTCGTGTGACTTAGGCATCCTGGGTGGGCCTCCAACCCGGGCCGCCACTAGGGTTGTGTCCCTTGAGCCTTAATCAGTGGCACCCAGCTGAGGGTGTGTGGCTAGCATTCTGTCCATGTCTCCCTCATTGAGGGTATGCTCTGGGGTAGGTCTGCATATATCCAGAGGGAGGGCACCTTTTCCCAGTTTTCACAAAGGCACCATATGGGCTGGTAGAACCCCTGACAGTAAAAACTCTCCCACAGCATTAAGGCACCCTGTGTCCAACATCTTTACCCCCAAATTTGCCATCTAACTACTCCTTCTACTAAAAACTATTGCACTGAATTCTGCCCATCCTAATCAATAGTTGTTTTACCACTACCTCTTGACTAGAGAGAGGTTCATATTAATTCGTTCAACAAATATTTATTAATCGTTCACTAAGTTTAGAGGATACAGAAACAAAGAAAACAAAGTCTCTGTCTCCATCAAGCTTACATTCAAGTGGATGCTTATATTTAACCCTCACATGTTTACTACCAAACAACAACCACATAGGATTAAAGTTATAACCAGACTCCTATTTAGAACAGGTTTTTATTATATCTCTGGCTTGAGCTTTCGTTGAGGGTGGAGTTTCTGAGTTAGATGAGTCAATTAGTCTGGGGTAATGATTCTAGGAAGATGGCTTTGCCCTAGGTTGCTGAAGGGACCAGACAGGTGTCTCAGCATCGCCCCCTGTGGTCCCATGGCTAATTCCAGCTTCAGTTGATTCAGGGCATACAGCCAAGCCACTTGAGAGAGTCTGGATGTCTCAATGCATTTGTATTTTATATTATGCTCCAAAATGAGCAGTTTCCAGCTCCCAGCCCAGCGCCATCTTTATTCTGAAAATGTCCAAGGGGGCTCCTCCTGGGCATAGGTACGAAGGATATCTGTCTGATTGAAGCTGTGGGTTTAACCTGCAATGTTCCTATTGGCAGGAGCAGCACTTCATTTTACCATTCTCCTGTTGTATATGTAGATGGAAAGCTGTGCACCAGTTACAACCGAGGGCTCATCTCAAAGGCAAAAATCAAGGCCATCAAGTATAGCATCGTCATCATTCTCGGTAAGCAGCGTCCCACCTCGTGTTGCAGAACTTTGTGGACATTCCAAAAGCAAATATGTCCTAGGCCCTGGTGATAGACAGCATGCACAAGTAAAACATTTGTCTACGGGCACTTCTACCTTTGTCCGATTAGAGAAGAATATGTGGAGCTTATCGGTCCACCTGTGGCTCCTTCAAGGGCCAACATTTGGTTTCTCATCCCTCTCTTTATGAATAGTGTTGTCCCACACAGCCACGGGGCGGATAATGTGGAGGAAGTATAATTAGGACACGACTAGCTGGAGCTGATGCCCACTATCACCTAGTGTACCCAGTTGCTTTCCTGAAGGCATACTCTCCCCAGGGCTGAAGTTCATCAACCAGAGGAAGACAGAAGTAGCATTCCATTTCTTCTGGATATTTAATCTCAAGGTCACCATAAATTCTTCCCTAATGGATGCCTTATCTTCTCTCCACCCTCCTGTTATCTTCCCTTTCCTTTTCCTTTCTCTCTACTCTTTTTTTTTTTAATTAATTAATTTTATTCGCCGTGTTGGGTCTTTTTTTGCTGTGCACGGGCTTTCTTCAGTTGCGGTGAGCGGGGGCTACCCTTCATTGTGGTGCATGGGCTCCTCACTGCCGCGGCCTCTCCTGCTGTGGAGCACGGGCTCTAGACACGTGGGCTTCAGTAGGTGCAGCACATGGGCTCAATAGTTGTGGCACACGGGCTTAGCTGCTCCGCAGCATGTGGGATCTTCCCGGAGCAGGGATCGAACCCATGTCCCCTGCATTGGCAGGCTGATTCCCAACCACTGCGCCACCTAGGAAGCCCCCTCTCTACTCTTAAGAACAATAAAGTCACCTCATCTCAGAATAAAAAAAAAGTATTTCTAGAGCACCTAATGTATGTCAGATTGGTGTATGTTCTTTGTTATTCTCAAACCTTCAAAATTCCTCTCCTTCCACTCTCTCAGTTAATGGTCTTGATCCTTATTTCACTAAGAAAATCCTCTATCAGAACAGAACCTCCTCATTCTCATGCCTTCACATCCATAGACCTACCTGCATCTTTATCATGTGCTCTGTCTTTTCTCTTATGGATAAACTGCCTCTGCTTCTTTCTAAATCCAAAATGCTCACTCAAGCCCTATGTCCCATTCCTTTCCGCCAACTCAAGTACTTTGCTTCTCCAGTCATCTCCTCTCCCCCACAGAAGTCCCCCATGACTGGATCATATGCACACAAGTATACTATAATAGCTCCCTCGATAAACTCTCCAGTAACAAACCCTCTTTAATACTCTCTTTTCTAGCAGAACTCCTCCACTTTTCACCTCTCATTCTTTGGAGCCTATTTCTATTAGCTTTCTTTCCTATTACTCCAGTAAAAGTATTCTTATCAAGGTCACTACAACCAACAAAATGTCAAATGTCAATTTTCAATCTTTACCTTACTTGACTTCTAAGCAAAATTTGATTAGTCCTTCTTTGGAACACTTCCTTTGCTTGGAAATTATACCTATGATTTCTACTTGAGATCTCTATTTGTATTTCTAATAAGCTTATCATACTCAATATGAAAAACCAGAAGTCTCGGCATGCTCTCCTACCTCCTGCAAGGTAACTCTTCCTCCTGTTGTCCCCAATTCGGTAAATGACATCACATTTCACCCAGTGTCCATACTAAAAACCTAAGGGTCATCTGTCTGTCATTATTCTATTTCTCTCCTACCCCACATAGCTAGTCCATCTTTAAGGCCTAGAGGCTTTATCTAGGAAAGAGATCTCAAATCCAACCATTTCTCAGCATCTATACAATTATTTCCTTGGTCTAGGTTGCCACCAACTTCTCCCTGGAACGCTGCAACTGATCTTCTCTTATTCCTTCTTTGCAAAGCAGCCAATGTGATCTTTTTTAAAAATGTAAATCGGACACTATCACTACCCTGCAAACCCACCTATGGCTTCCCATTATATTGGAATAAGGTCCTACTACTTCCCATGTCTTACATGGCTTGTGTGATCTGTCTCCTGCCAAGTGTTCAGCCCCATTCCCTTGCTCTCCCCCTTGTATATTCTGTGACAGTGACACAGGTTTTCTTGCTATTTCTTCAAAATGTCAACTTGTTCATACGTTGCACTATTTCCCCCACTTGAAATGCTCTGCCTTCAGATGGTGGCATGGCTGAGTCTCACATGTCATCTTGTTTTCCAACAATATCACCTCTTCAGAAAGGCCTCCTTTCCAAGTCTTAAACAGCTCTCCTGTAGTCTTTATCCTACCTTATTTTTCTTCATGTTTCTACTTCTTCCTGACAGTATAGGATATATATTGATCTGCTTATTGTCTGTCTCCCCTGCTGGTATAAGAAAGCCATGAGAGCAATGACTTTTGCTTTTGTGTTCCTTGCATTATTATCACCAAGGCCTTATAGGGTCCATGCACACTAGGTGTTTAATTAATATCGGTTGAATGAATGAACGAGGATATGCAAGAAGGAAAGTGATTTGTGCCGTTTCCTTTTTATTGAGCTCAAATACTACCCTGTTCCCTATCCCTCTTGCGGCTCTTGGGAGCTCTGGGAGCATGAGGCTCATGTTAGCTCTGCTAGTACATCAAATCACCAGAACAGTTCATCTTACCTCTCTAAAACGTAACTGCAAAATGCCAACAGACCACATGCAGTGTGACTCAGCCAGCAGAACACAGTCACAAAACAACACTGCAGGCAGACCTGGGGACAGAGCATATACCACCCACCAGGGCTTAAAACCCTTTCCCAGAAGCTTCTAAAGTAAATCAAAGATTATCTTGCCTTCCCAGACAATCAGAAGCACAGATACACATTCCCTGGATGTTGAGCCAGGAAACATATCTTACACATGTGTTTCAGCGCCAATACAGCCTTTTGTAATCGGGAACCGTATGCCCAGGCACCGGGCTCCCTTTAGTCAGAGAGCAGGGATGTCCACAAAGAGGTCAGCCAGTGTCAACAGCCCAATCAGACCAAAATGCCCCTTCCTATAACAAATATTTGGTCATGTCCTTTTGCCATCCTGAAATGAAATGTATACATAAAACTATCTACCTAACATAATTCTAATGAGATCAATATACAATAATATAAAGGAGGAATAGAAAGAAAATAATTTATAATAAAATAGTACAGATTTCAATATATAAATATTTTGGCACAGCCACACTAGAAGAATAATGAAGTAATAATAGCTACAAATGAAAACCAGTGCAGGTGTGTTTTCATGAAGACATAAAAAATAAAACAGCATTGCTGTCAGTGACTTTATTTTCCCAGCAGGTGAACAAATCCTGCTAAAGTTCCAAATTAAACAAAGTAATTTTTCCTCTATTTTCAAGGGATATACACTTCTGGAAAACACAGTATTTATTTAAAATATTGTGTTCATATATAAAAGAGTTAGGTTTCTAGACCAGAGTCATTATAAACAGGGTTTCTGCTACAGAAATGTCCAAATGGGCATTTGAAGGATGTAAGGGACATGGGTGAGATTGCCTGCATCGTGCAGGAGGTCTGGTATCCCTAGGAAAACCAGAACCCTCCCCCAACACGCACAAATATGTAAATGTGAATTTTCAAAATTCCCTCAAACAGAAGCTTTGCCCCTCCATGCCCCAGACCACTATTCTGAGCCAATGCCAGACTTCACCACCTGAGCTCAGAATGTTTAGTGGTCTTTGTGTTTGAATTGCTCCCTTTTAATAGATTGCCAAGGTCTGGGGAAAAGAGTATGTGTCAGTCAAAGAGTTATGGGGGTGGGGGGGCCATTGAGGGAGGGATGGATTGGGAGTTTGAGATTAGCAGATGTAAACTATTATATATAGGATGGGTAAACAACAAGGTCCTACTGTATAGCACAGGAAACTTTATTCAGTATCTTGTGATAAACACTAATGGAAAAGAATATGAAAGAGAATATGTGTATATATACATATATATATATGAATCACTTTGCTGTATAGCAGAAATTAACACAACATTGTAAATCAACTAAACTTCAGTAAAATAAATTTTTAAATAAATAGAGTTATAGAGGAAAGTTGGTTCCTGCAGCAGATGGTGAAGGAAGCCTGACTTCTCTAAGGAAAAATCGGTGGGTGAGAAATGGGGAGAAGGAGGGTGGAGAGGATGTGGCAAGAAAGTAGGAGAGCACATGTGTGTGTCCAGTCAACCCCAAGAAGGTTTATCTCTGTAGTATTAATCTGGGTTCTCCAGAGAAATAAAAGACAGATATATATGTAAAGAGATTAATTATAAGCAATTGCCTCACATGCTTGTGGAGCTAAGAAGTCCCCAGACCTATAGACCCAGGAGAGTCGATGGTATGGTTTCAGTCTGAGTCAAAGTGTGACGGCAAAAGAAGATCAACATCTTAGTTAGAAGACAGTCAAGCAGACAGCATTTTTCTCTCACTGAGCATTTTTATTGTATTAAGCCTTCAGTGGATAGAATGATACCTGCTCACTCTGGGGAGAACAACCTGCTTTTCTTAGTCTACAAATTTAAACGTTAATCTCATCCAGAAACACTCTCACAGAAGTAACCATAAATAATGTTTAACCACATATCTGATCACCCCATGTCCCAGTCAAGGTGACACTTAAAACTGGCCATCACACCCAGAATCTCCTTTTCTCATCTCCTTCCTCTGAGGATTTGAATCGAATCAGAGTCTTATACATACCAGTTGATGTGGAAAGGGGTATACGGTGGGTGTTTTCTGGAGCAGCTGACTTGGAAAAGAAAATTGAGAATCTTGTGACTTAGCCAGTCTGTGTTTTGAAACATTAGGTGCCACCCCTTCCCTTCACCATACCCCAGACCAGGAGTCCCTATCTGGGCAAAGTGCTCCCTGTTTTGTCTTTTCCCATAGTGTCTCCAAAGGAATTTGCTGGGTTTTCTTTCACATTGTGTAGAATGAGAGGCTAAGGCCATTTGAACAGTTCTCAGCCTTTCAATAGTCACTATAGTGGTCAAATCAGACCTTCCTTTTACAGATTGAGAAGCTCCAGCAAATTTACTCAAGTTTAGAGATGCATCTGTGGGATGCAACGTAAGTAGGTGTGGATGTGTGTGTGTTTAAGTAAACATGAATTAATGTTCATGCACACAACTGTTCAAAATACTTCTGAGAAGTCCCAGGTGCTAAGGAACCTCCTAGTTGAAGCTCTAGTCAGGGCCAATGCAGAAGGCCCCTCGGGCTATGGGGCGCTGTGGTGCTAATGGCTCTCTTCTCCCTAGCCTTCATCTGCTGTTGGAGTCCGTACTTCCTCTTCGACATTTTGGACAATTTCAGCCTCCTGCCAAACACAAAGGAGCGTTTCTATGCCTCTGTGATCATTCAGAACCTGCCAGCTTTGAATAGTGCCGTCAACCCCCTCATCTACTGTGTTTTCAGCAGCTCCATCTGCTTCCCCTGTGGGTAAGGGGCATTCCTGCCTGGGTCAAGCATGCAGATGCCACTGCATTCACCTTCAATTTGTGTCTTCCTTCTGCCAGAGCTCCCTGGCAGATTATAGATGAGACACTGAAGGATCAAAAAGGTTCCACTAGTATGACAAATTCAAATCCAGGCCTCAGCCATGGCTCATGCTTTCTCCTGTACCACATCACCTCCTATAGCAACCATCCTAATTGGGTCACATATGGAAGATCCCTTTCGTTAGTTCACAGCTTCTCCACATGAGTTGCCTCAATACAATGCCTTGGTGATAGCAAGACACAAAGAATTATTATCATTTTACAGATAAACAAATTAAGGCTCACAAGGTTAAGTGACATTATTGAGATTATATGAATAATCAGTTGCAGAGCTGAAATTAGATCCCTCCCACAACTACTCAGTCTGCTGTTTTTCAGCTGTTTTACTGAACAAGCTACAGGGACTGGGTGGAAAAATCCATAGGATATAGAATCGTAGAATGGTTTCAGGCTTGGGTTTGATGCCATCCATTGGTTCTCTCTTCCATCAATTGAAAAGATCTTTGAAGTCCTTCTAGAATTATGGATGGCAGCATTTCTCAATCCTAGAAATCACTGATAAGTACTGGATGGCGACCTTCCCCTGCTCCCCTTGCTTCTGGCCTCTCATCCATCTCCCCCTTCCCCTGCCCTTTCCTCTTGTCTCCATGATAGAACTGTAGAATGGTTTCAGGCTTGAATTTGATGCTGTCATTGCTGATTCATAGCTACACATGACCTAGGCAAAGTTATTTAACTTCCATAAACCTCAATTTCCTCACATGTAAAAAGAGGCTAATAGCTATGCCTACCTCTTGGCCATGTCTCTGTCCTTTGGGTTCTGGTGCTGACCAGTAGGAAGGAGGGCTGTGAGTGGTGAAGAAGGAAGGTGAAGGGTATTACATATAAGTGTTTAGCACAATGTCTGCTTCTTAATACATTCTCCATAACTGTTAGCTCTTAACATTCCTACTTCCCTTTTAATCAGGTCAGCTTATTTTCCCTCTCTGCTCTGTTCTTTCTCTAGGGAGCAAAGATCACGGGATTCCAGAATGACATGTCGGAAGAGAACTGAGGGGCATGAGATGCAGGTTCTGTCCAAGCCGGAATTCATGTAGACCCTGGGGCAGTGGTACTGGTAGGCTGAGCCCCATCAGCTCTCCTGGGTCCCCATCAGCACATTGGGCATATGTACAAAGCCTGAGCCAACTTTTCCACCCTGCACTTTCCATCATTTGAGGGATGCACAAGGCAAATATCCTAAACATGTGTGTCACCTGCATCAGCAAGTATTGACCAATATGAAGTCACAAACTATTCACACCAGCCAGGAAAGATGCCCCTTCTTTCCCCACCACTCCTAGCTGTACTTCCCACTGGTCAGCACCAGAATCAATGGACAGAGACATCACCAGCCCAGGGCCCAGGCTTGAGCAAGCAGAGGGGACTAAAGAAGCACGGTTGTACATGTGTCTTATAATTACAATTTAAGGAGTAAATAAAAGGCTTACCTGGGCCTACATTTTCCTCCCATTTTTGGATTGAAGTTTCAGTAGTTATAGCCAAAGAGATGCTTGTCCTTGAAATGCCAACAAATTCATTTTCAGGCATTGATGCTTTGCGGCTCCTCTGCAGATGGCCTTGGTTGGCAGATGGATGTGTTGGCAGTAGCCAAACTCACAGTCCCATTGTATCAACAAATGATTTGCAGAGAGAACACAAATGTTGGCCCTCCAGAGCAAGGTTGAAATTGAGGGGTACTTTCTCTGGTAGGAAAAGAAACAGTGCAAAAAGTCATGAGTCCCTGACATCCAAGCTCTGAGAGTTGGGACCTGGGTCTCACACATGTGTTTTCAACTCTCTGAGGGCTCTTCCCTTTGCATTCTACATTTAGGTCGCTCTGGACTCCATTCCTCATACCCCCCGAGACACTTCTCTCTCTTTAGTTGGGAACTGAATTCCTGTGGCTTTTCCAGGCATGATGTTTCTGTAAGGTCCTCATCATGTTTGCATGTCACAGCCATTGTCTATCGAACACTTTGGCTGGGAAGCACTGGTGGGGCTTATTTTGACAAGTCTGGAGTTTGGTATATGCAAGCATAATCCAAGTGAAATATGACTACATGTTTCCTAGTCAATTTTTACCATCAGATTTTTCCATAAGTGGAAGTGGAATAATTTAATTTGATTATATATACTTCCCCACCCACGGCTCTGGGATGCGCGTGAGCTCCTTATTTTTAGCCTCACATACATTCTTGATATTAAAATCTCCTTAGCAAAATCCTCTTTCCCAGAATTATTCTGAGCTTAAATCTTTTTTTTTCTTGGTCTCCAGCTAGTGGAGTTATTAAAATCTGCAATATATTTTAATAGCACTCCATTCCTCATTATGGTGTCAACCCAAAGACTTCACATTTAAGGTCACTGTGGCATTTTTCCCATAAACTTTCTTTTCAACTCCAACTGACCTTAGGGAAAGTACCTCTTAGGCAGAAATCAGACTACTCAGTCACCATCTCTCCTAGAATTATTTTCTGAATTTGAGGAGACTGAATAATCTAGTTGTATGTCTACAGAACAGTTTTGAAGGCTGCCTTCCTTTCTGTCCAATCAGCTAAATATGGTCAACCCTGGAAGCTTTGAGTGGTTGAGAAGTGCTTTTTGACATTTCACTTTAAATCAAGATGTGCTACAGAAGACCCACAGAATCGTTGCTAAAGTAACTGCCTGCATGGGAGCCAATTAACAGAGCAAAATCTGGCGGCTGTCCTAAATGGCAAAATGAGAGGTCTGAGTTCTTTTGATGATGCTTTCAATCTCTGTCAAGCTCTGGTCTGCAAAAGACATTACATGCCTACCTCATCCATCAATAGACCCTGAAAGTTAAGGAGAGAGTCGAGTGAGGGGCTTTGTGCTCTTTAAAAACTGTGAATGTGATTTTGTAGTTGTTGTGGTGATGTGTGTCCCATTCCCAGTGAAGACTAGTGATCAGTAAGATAACGGTACAGGCTGCTGCAGGGTAAGCTGCCATTAAAACAAAACTTGCTTCATATTGGTGTGGATTCTGCGATCCTCATTGTCACATATTTTCTGAGCTTGAGGAAACATGATTTAAACATTATGGAACACTGGTAATTGTTCCATAGTCTTATGACCTTGGACAAATTATTTAATGTCTCTGAGCATCAACTGTCTCATCTGTAAGATGGGAACAAAATAAGGCTGGAACAGAGAGTCTTGTGGGTTCTTTAGAGACACAGGTTCTGAGATTGTAATGACAAATTACATTCAGAGAGTCAGAGCTTCCAGAATCCTTTCCCCAGGGAACCAATGACTGTACGACCCAAAGCTGAGTTATTTGCTCTTTAGAAGGTGTAACCTCCCCCTCCATCACCATGAAGTCAGAGAAACATCATTTCCTAACTGGGAAATACAGTTTGAGCTCTTGAAGAAAGTGAGCAGCTTAGTGTTGTGATGTCACTGCTTGTAGACTTGGACGCCCATGTGGAGGCAGAGAAATCAGCAGGGGCACAGGTGAAATTTCAGGATAATAAGCATAGGTGAATTTAATATCATGCTAGAGAAAATAAGTGTCTCTGCTTTACTGAACTAAATTAAATATGAATGGTAAAAACTTCTCTGCTTTCAGGGCTTGTGCTGAGCATAATTTAATGGAAGTTTAATTTTGCCAAACCACGTCTCCCACCTTTTTTCCCCAGAAACTGGTAATACCTTTTTAATGGCTTTAATTTGTGATTAATGGTGAGGAAAAAAGTATCCCTTCTCAACCAAAGAAACATGCAGCTTAAACTTGCTTCCTCATTTCATTTGGACAGCTCTGTACTTCCATATACAGAAAGAACTTTGCCTCTTCCTTCTGCAGTCACAGTGTCGAAAGGGACCACAAGCCTGGGTCTGCAGGGTAAACAGGAAAATAAAAATATTTTTAGCAGGAAATAAAGTAGTTCTGCTCTTCCAGAATCTTCTTAGGTGAGCTATGGGCCTGCTGGCAACTACAGCTCTTTTATCATCATCTGAATATACCTCACTGTATATGCAGATCTACAGTGTTTCCTGAAGCTTTTCAACTGGCACCTGATTGAAAGGAGAAGGTCCTGTTTAGGGGCCAACCTTCTCACTTTTAGAAAACTGAAAAACACATGCCTCATTTCTCTGCAGTTGCATTTTAAGAATGTATTATCCTCAACAGGGCTTGTTCAGTTAATATTTTGAAAGTGCAATCCCATACGTATAGAATGCAAAGGTGGGTGGAGGCTTGGGCCATGTAGTCTCATGGTTTTCAGACTGCTCAGGGACCCCCTGAGAGGTCCCAAAGAGGTGACTCATAATTCGTATTCATACACACAATAGTGTAAGTCTAGAGGAAACTAAAGGTAGTTAAATTGCTTAAAGTCCTTGAATTAGCTGGAATAAGAGTAGAATATAGATTACCATTAGACATTGATACACCAAGAATGAATGTTTTAACTTCAAGTATGCATGTTGTAATCACTAAAATAATAGAAATAAAGAAGTACATACCTTTGAAACTAAAAGAGAAGAGAAACAAATGATAAAATCAGTCAAGTAGTCCAAAATAAGGCAAGAAAAGAGAGAATAGGAACATGAACAACTGGGAAAGATAGAAAGCACATAGGAAAATGGTGGATTTTTTAAACCAAATATATCAGTAACTGTAACAATGTAAGCAGATTAAATGTTCTAGTTAATAGGCAAAGATTGTCAGAGTAGACTTTTAAAAAAGAACTATCATTGTTTGCAAAAGACATGCCTAAAACACAAGGACACAGAAAGTTTGAAAGTAAAGGAATGGACAAAGGCATTCCATGGAAACAGTACTAAAAGAAAGCTGATGAGACTATCTTAATAAAGACTAAATAAGCTTTTCTCTCTCGCTTCTTCTCAGAGAGTAGCACAGACATATATATACTACCAACTGTAAAATAGTCAGTGGGAAGTTGTTGTATAACAAAGGGAGTCCAACTCGAGGATGGAAGATGCCTTAGAGAACTGGGGCAGGGAGGGTGGGGGGGACTCGAGGAGGGGGGCGTCAAGGAAGGGAGGGAATATGGGGATATGTGTATAAAAACAGTTGATTGAACCTGGTGTACCCCCAAAAAAATAAAATTAAATTAAAAAAAAAAAAAAAGACTAAATAAGCTTTAAGGCCAAAAGCATTAGTAGGGTTAAACAGGGACATTTCAAGTGATAAATATTTTAGTTCAGTAAGATGATATAACAATTCTAAATTTCTGTGCATTTACAACATGGCATTTCATGTGCATTTACAACTACGTATTTTAAAAAGTTGCCAAAACTACAAAACAAATAGACAAATCCACACCCATAGTAGGGAATTTTATCACACTTATTTCCAGTAATTGAAGCAGTAAGGAATGACCTGCATAATTGGAACAATATGAGTAACACAGGTAGGGCACTTTATCTTACCACCCCAGAGTAAACAGTCTCTTCAAGAACATGTGAAGCAGTTATAAAAGTTGACCATGTGCCAGGCCATAAAACAAACTTCAAAACTTTCAAAATATTGAGCTCATATAGCCTGGTTTCTCTGCTCACAATCCAATTATGCTGGAACACAAGAGCAAGAGTATAACTAGAAAATTACCATATGTTTGGAAATTAGAAAATATATTTCTTAATAACTTATGGTCCATGAAGAAAATACATGGAAAGTAGAAAACAATTGTATGAATGATAATGAGATTATATCAGATGTGTGGGATACAGACAAACTAACACTAAAAAGAAGAATTTTTCTTCTTTTCCTTTAAGTCAATGAATAAATCATCTATTTCATGAGGTTAGGAAAATTCACCAAAATAAACCCAAAGGAAATATAAGGAAGAAAATAATAAGAGTAGGAGTAAAATGAAATGAAATAGGAATAATGAAATAGAAAAGAAACATATGGGAATTCTCTGGTGGTCCAGTGGTTAGGACTCCGAGCTTTCATTGCCAAGGGTGTGGGTTCAATCCCTTGTCTGGGAACTAAGATCCGGCAAGCTGCACACAGCATGGCAGAAAGAAAGAAAGAAAGAAAGAAAGAAAGAAAGAAAGAAAGAAAGAAAGAAAGAAAGAAAGAAAGAAAGAAAGGAAGGAAGGAAGGAAGGAAGGAAGGAAGGAAGGAAGGAAGGAAGGAAGAAAGAAAGAAAGAAAGAAAGAAAGAAAGAAAGAAAGAAAGAAAGAAAGAAAGAAAGAAAGAGAAAGAAAGAAAGAAAGAAAGAAAGAAAGAAAGAAAAAGAAAGAAAGAAAGAAAGAAAGAAAGAAAGAAAGGAGGGAGGGAGGGAGGTAAGGATGGAAGGAAGAAGGGAGGGAGGGAGGGAGGGAAGAAAGAAAGAAAACATAATTTTAAAAGCTCAAAAGATAAAATTCTGTTTTTTGAAAAAATAATAAAATTAATAAAGCTCTGTGAGACTGGCAAAGGAAAAAAGAAGAGAGAAGGCACAAATAAGCAGTATCATTTATTTTAAGGATATCACTGTAGGTCCTAAAGTCAATAAAGAGATAAAAAACATACTGTGATCAAGCTTATACTAAAACAAACTGAAAATATAAATGAATGGGACAACTTACTATAATTGACATAAGAAGAAACAGAAAATACGAGTAGTATCATAACTACTAAAGAAAGAATATGCCTTCATTGGTGAGTTCTACCACCATTTAAGTACAAAGTAACTCCAATCTTATACACTCTTCAGGAGACTATAAAAAGAGTGACTTTTAAAATTATTTATGAGACTAAAAAAGCCTTAATGCCAAACCTCTACAAAGATATTACCAAAAGGAAAATTACAAGCGAACTTTTGCCATGAAAATAAAAACAAAAGTTCCAAATAAAATGTTAGCAAACCAAATGCAGCAAAATATAAAAGACTAAAACATGTGACCAAGTTGTATTCATTTCAGGAATGCAAAGTTGGCTTAATATTAGAAAATCACTCAAATAACTCATTACACTAATAGATTACAAGATTTTTTTTTTTTAAATATCAGTGTAATAGATACAGGAAAATGTTTGATAAAAGTATTGGGCATTCAGGCATGATAAAAGATTTTCAAAAACTTGAAATAAAAAGAAATTCCTAACTCTAAAGGCTATGTACCAAAAAACCTGATGATGAAACTTCGAGGTGGTCCCTTTGAAATAAAGAATGAATGAGTGAAGAAAGCTAGCAGCATCACTTTTATTCAATATTGTATTGAGGTCCTAGCCAATGTAGTGAAGCAAGCTAAAGAAGTAAGAAGATAAAAGGTGTAAGAATCGGTAATGTATAATAAAAATCAGTATTATTGATATAAATGTATAGTGGATTATCAAAATAATATACAGTTGTTAGAATTGTTAATTCTATTATAACTCTAAATGAGATAAATTACTAGAAGTACTCAGAAGGTTTAGTAAGGTTGCAGAATACAAAATAAATATACAAAAATCTATATCATTTCCACACAACAGCAACAAATAAGAAATTATTTTTTCAATTATTATTTACAATATCCTTAAAAGATGAAGTTCCTAGGAATAAATTCATAAATGGTGTGTAAATCCCTATGGAGAAATCATACTACTGAGAGGTATTAAAGAAGAATTAATTAAATATAGAAATAAATACATCATGATTATTGCTTGAAGGATTGAATATCATAAAAGCATCCATTCTTCTCCAATCAACCCATAAAATTAATACAATGACAATGAGAGCTCCAGCAGGAATTTTATAGAACTTTACAAGGTGCCGCTGAAATTTATACAGAAATGCAGAGGGCCAAAATCAGCCAAGACACTCTGACTAAGAAGAAAAAAATGGGAATTGTTGATTGACCAGATACCAAAACTTATCACAAAGCCTTAATAATAAATGTTGTGGTACTGTGTCAGAGTAGACAAATTAACAAATGCAACAGAAAAAGAGTCCAGAAAAAGATGCCCACATATAGAAAAACTTGATTTATTTCAGAGGTAGCATTGCAGAGGAATGGGAAAAGGGTGTTCCTTTCAATACATGATATGAGGACAATTGTGCGTTTACATGGGAAAAGCTGAAAATGAAAGTTTGGTGGATTATATGCAAAAGTGGTTCCAGGTGGATTATGGATCTAACTGCATGAGACAAAATACCTTGAAGAAATAATGTGGGAGAAGAACTTTAAGATCTCTGAATAGGGAACGAGCTCTTTAAACAAAACACAAAAACTGCTGCTTTTAAAGGAAAAGATTGATAAATTTGATTACCTAAAATTAGAAACTCTGTTCACTAAAGACATCATAAAAAGGGTGAAAAGGCAAGCTACAGAATGGGAAATGATATTTGCAAATGACCAAGATCTAGTATTTAGACTATGTAAAAACATATACAAATCAGTAAGGAAAGACAATAGAAGACAAATAGAAAAATGGGTAAGCCTCGACTTCAGAAAAGAGATTTTCCAAATGGCCAATAAACACATAAAAAAGTGTTAAATCTCATTAAAAGTCAGGGAAAAGCAAATTAAACCACAATGAGATACTAAATGTACCCCAGATTGACAAAAATTGTAAACTTTAACAATATCAACTGTTGGTGAGGATGTGAAGCATCAGAAATTCTCATTCTGTTCCTGTGGGCAAATAATTAGGACCACCATTCTAGCCTTTAACTAATAAAAATTAAGGATGCATATACCCTGTAACCTTGAAATTCCATTCCTGAGTAAAGATACTACAGAAGAATGTAATTATGTATGTCTTGGTATATGTGAAAGAATATTCATAATAGCATTGATCATAAGAACCCCAATTGGAGGCAAAACAAATGCCCACCATTACAACAGATAAATAGATAATGGTATATTTCACACAATAGAATACTTTACAGCAGCAAAAAATTACCAAACAAATCCCCACCACAGCCGCTTGCCACAACATGAAAAAATCTTCGAAAACATAATATAAAAGTACAGAAGATAGACACCAAAAGAACTATAGGATTTCGTCTAGGTAAAATTCAAAAACAGCCAAATTATACTATTGTATTTGGGGATGCACCCATAGATGATAAAATTCTAAAGTGAAACAAGGAAATCACTTTTTATAAAAGCCAAGACTGGGGCACCTTTGCGGGGAGGGAGAGAGCTGTACTTAGGAAGGGGCCTGCAGAAGAAGGGTTGGCAGGGTTCTATTGCTTGCTCTGGGTGTTCACTTTCTAAGTATTCATTAAGCTATATATTTATGATTTGTGCCTTTCTAAGAATGTGTGTTATATTTCACAATAAAAAGAATTTCTAAAGCTGCATTTTAAAAAAGCTTTTAGGACCATTATTCTGGAAGTGGTGCAGAGAGGGGAGCCAGATTGGAAACAGGGAGGTGGTCAGTTGGGTCTCAGTTACATGTAAGAAACAGCAGAGATTTGATGGCTGAAAGATCCTTCTGGGTTCCTTCTCTGCATTCCAAGCCAACATGTATCATTAGCATCCAGTAATAGGAATACTGATGCCAACATTTTTCAAAATCTGCAGAAATATCTTGGCTCCTCCACAGAGCCTTGGGCGTCAGTTCAGCAGAAATCAATATCTAGCTTCTGTTCTCTTGTTGCCTATTGAGGGGTCCTGGAGTCCTGAATTTTTCACTCCTGGCCTCCCACCTCCATGTCCTTCCAAAGAGTCGTCTCCTCCTAGTCCCCATCCTTTCTGCCCCTTCTCATTCCTCATGTATACCAGGTAGATAATTACCTGCTATGTCACTCCCAGATGGAGTTCATGTAAATAGGGGGCATTTGGGGTGGTGCTGCCCTATCCCCATAGAACTAATCACCAAAAAGGAGGTGCTTTGGGCCTATGGGAGGCAGCAAGGAGAAATATTTGGGGCCAAAAGCATGCAACTCATCTCCATAATGATTTGACATGGTTTAAGAAGGCTCATCAAATGGCCCCAAAACCTGCTGCATCACAGAATCACCCAAGGGGTTAGAAAAAAGTACAGATTTTGAGATCCCCAACACCATTCTGAGTCACTGGTTTCTGGGCAGAGCCTGTAAATCTGTATGGACAGCAAGCAACTCCGATGATTCTGGTGCAGGGGGTTCTGGTGCAGCTCTTCAATGGGCGAGTACTTAGGAGCCAGCATACAAAAGCATGTCGGGTCATTAGAGCCCAAGTTCCTCATGGCCAGAAAGTGTGTGGGCCACCTTTGCTTACCTCTGTCCAGTTGCCCGTCAATCTAAGGACAAATGTTCTTCTAAGAGTCCAACTTTATCACCTTGCAATTCTCCAGATATCTGTTAGGTAACCCAGGGCAACTCTAACTGCTTCTCTTCACTCTGGACTAAATACTGCACCCCATCCCCCAAGAAGATAGACCTTAGTATAAAGTAGTTCTGCATGCTGGTAGATACCCAAAAGAAAGTCAAACGGGGAAGTGTGGCCATGAGTTTACGTGATGTCTGGGAACAAGGAAGGATGCCTCTGAAGGGATGTTTTGCAGGGCTGTAACAACATGCAAATGTGGTATCACATTGAAGCCGTTGAGAGCAGCCTTTCTTAAACTTTTTGGTCTCAGGACCCCTTTATGCCTATTTATGTGGATTATACCCACAGATATTTGCTGCATTAAAAATTAAAAGTGAGAAAATGTTTAATATTTACTTATTAATAATGATAATAAACTCATTACATATTAGCATAAATATCTTCTATATGGAATGTAACTGTACTTCCCCCTTTAAAAAAAATTTAGCAAAAGAGCGACTTGTTTTAACTTTTTGCAAATCTCTTCAAGTTTGGCTTAATAGAAGACAGCTGGATTTTCAGATCTTCTGCATTCAATCTGTGGCAATATGTTGTTTTGATAGAAATATATAAAGAAAATCAGGCTTCACACAAATATGTGGTTAGGGAAAAAAGGAGTATTTTAATCTGCTTTTGCACGCAATCTGTTGTGCTATTCCATGCCATATAACCTCTGGAAAATTCCACTGTACACATGAGAGAATGAAAATGAAAAAGGCAAAAAACATTCTAGTGCTACTATGAAAATAGTTTTGATCTCACAGACCCTCCCTGAAAGGTTTTCTCCACCCACCAGGATCTGGACCACACTTTGAGGACTGCTGTCTTAAAGAAAAACAGTGTGCACATTGGTTTGCCAATAGCAATAGCTATTGCTTTAATACTGCTGTCTTGGCTGCAAAGCTGAGGCAGGGTGAGGAGAGTAGGCTAACGGACCATATGCATCTGTTTGCAAAGCTGGGTAAAGCACTAATTATAGGCAATTATGACTGAGGCTTTGCTCCAAGGCAGCACCTCAACTGGTAAACCTAGTGATTAAACCTGTCTCTGCTGGGACCCATAGCCCATAGTCCTACTCAAACAAGATACTCGGGGCATGTCCAGGACTGGGGACAAGTGGTGCTTGGACTGAGAAACAGAATGGTCAATATTCACCTCAAAAGCTGCGGTGTTTACAGGGTTCTGAGTGTGGGCAGACAAATGGCTCTCCTCATTTGCTCAAATGCACTTGCTAAGTGAGCCTGCCCAGACCACATTCTTTAATACTGCAGCTGTCAACCCTGCAATCCTGATCTCCTTCACCATTCTGTGTTTTCCTTTGCACCAACATTTATCACCTCCCAATACACTATATAATGTACTTACTTATTGCTTATTGCCTGCTTCTCCTGTGAAACAAGGATCTTTGTCTGTTTTATTCACCACTGTATCCCCAGGACCAGAATAGTGCCTGGGATACAGTAGGTGTTGATAAATATTAGTCAACTAGTAAGATTTACAGATGAAGGGGCAGAGGAGAACATCAGCAACCTGCAAGCAGCCTGCACTCGAGAGAGGAGGAAGGCTGAGCTGAGCAAGCCCAGTTTTATTCTCTCCGAATTCATGACACAGATAAGGCCATTCCTTCACCTTTGGGCGATTGAAGAGCACATGAAAGTTGAAAATGTGACATCTCCACATGAAAGGAAACATCAGAAGTGAAGAGCATCATCCACCATCGACTTTCCCCAATTGTTTGTTTTCAACCTATTTGTGCTTAACTATGTAGCCTATGGTCAACCAGGGGTGTGGCAATCCTCAGATGAGGCGGTCAGAAGTTCTATCAAGACCTTTCTTCTCCTCTTTCATCAGACACTCCCCCAATGCCATCCACAGCATCTGGGCCTGTTATGTCACTACTGTTTCTTAGCTCCAAGCCCACCCTCCACTCCCCTCTTGACGCTGAAGCTGGGCTGGGACTCTGCAAACCACATTTCCCAATTCCTTTGACAGTTGTTTCTTGTTACATAAGCTCTGCCAAAGGGAGGTGGGCAGGATATTGTTAAAAAGAACACAATTTGGGGAGTGCGGTGGGCTTCTTTCCTGTATTCCAATCGTCAGCATCATCATCTCCTCAGAGTTACTAGCAGGATTCAGACCATCGCTCTCCTCAAGTGCATGGAGCTTGCCCCAGGGATCCCAGCATCCGCCCTGGGTGCCCTCCTCTGAACTCTTAGGGTAACTCCACCTCTTTCCTTTTGTTCCCCCGGTCTTAGGGATGGTGGCTGCTTTCTGCTGTTATTAATCTCTTTGTAACCCTTCTTCTTTGCTATTTCAGCTCTCCAGCACCTATATACCCAATTCCCTGCACTGAGCCCTTCTATCCAAAGTATCTACTGTGGTTCCTCTTTCCCTTGGACGTCCCCTGACTGGTACAGCTCCTTTGTGGATCCTCCTGGGACCACTGGTAGACAAGTCAGAACTGATTCCCAGAGGGTTCTTACATGAGTCAGAATATCTCCATTAATTAAATCTCTACATTGCTAGAAATTAATTCCCTATTCCATTTCTCTTTCTTAATGATGTCCTTCCACACTGTCTGATGTAGCTAGAGTGACCGTACAGCCCGGTTCAACCCAAACAGTATAGGTTTATGCCTGTTGTCCCAGCATAATTATTAATAGAACCTCCTTTCTCTCTCAAAACGATCCTAGTCTGGGTGATAAATTATAATGGCACTCTAAATATAAATCATTATATGTTCTACAAAAAAATTAAATGACATTCAGATACTCCACCAATAAAATACCAATTGCAAGATGTTCCAAGTTTGAATATCAACCCCTTCTCATCATGAATTTTCTGGGGAGAAATTAAATTTCAATGATTGAAGTCAATGATTAAGTTCAAGTCCAAAGATATTAAAGTCCAAAGGATTTAAGGTCCAAAATCATATTCTCTTCCCCTTGCGATTTAAAGTTTGAAGAAAATTAGAGTCCCATTCCCTCCCAATTTGTTATTCAACTCCTATGTTTTATCTCTCAGTGTTCCAAGGACCTGCACCAAATGTTGGAGTTGAGGGGTCCAAAAATAGCCTCTCTCTTCCCCATGAGAGCTTTGAACAGAATATAAAATGAAACAAAGGATGGCAGAAGGAAGATTGAAACAGCACCCTTATTACTAACAAATATGGCTCGTACTTGCAGGCAAGAGAGCCTGCTTACAGTGAACTCCAGAGTGAGGCTTTCCCATGTGGCACATACAGCCACCGCTCAGTGATGTCTGTATGCACCCTCTCCTGGGCACAGCTGCACTAGACATTTCTCAGCCTCTCTTATAGGTATCTTTGGCCATATGAATTGTAGCCAATGGACTGTGAGACAAGTTATGCACTGCCTTTTAGCATGACCCATAAAATCTTCCCATAAATACTTCTCACGCTCCCCCCAACTCCATCAGCAAGCTGAATGGAAAGAACTCTGAGGACTTAGAAAAGGGTGAAGCTAAAAAATTTCTGGAAGTTGTTTCTTGCAGCACTTAGGTCACCCTGACTGACATACCCACCAAGTTCCTGGAAGCACTGACCCAGGACAGGTTTTCCTACAGCAGGGAGTTAGCTGTGCAGGGGAGACAGAAAGGAACAGAAGAAAACTCTGGTGAATTTGCTTTGTTAAAGAGCAAGAAGTGAGCGGGAGAAAGGCAGGTTTCAGGGGGTATGCCCAAAGTAAAGTGAGCGGCAGTCTGGGGAACCCCTTATCATCCTGCACTAGAAAGCTGGAGAGAGACAAGGCAGAGTGCCCCTCAGCACCTCCCTTCAGCAACCCCCAGCCAGCACACGAGCACTCCCTTATGCCTGCCTGGCCTGTTGTCTCTGAGTAGCTCTGACCCAGCTGGGCAGAACATTGAGACAGGGAATTTCAGCATCCCTGACCAGCAACCCTGAGAGCTGAAGGCCCCTCAGTAGAGAGTAATCCCCCAAATCAAAGGAAGGGAAAGAGATCTGAACATAGAGCTGCACCAGGCACCCAGTGTAAAACCTAGCAGGCCCACCTCTGGGACACAGCAGCATCTGCACTTGTCTAGGAGGTGGGTGAGGGTGAGCCTGCTCTTGGCATGAGAGAGTGTGAATCCCCACTAAAGGGAAGAGCTGGGTGCCCAGCACAGCCCAGGAAGACAGGCCTGGTTCTTCAGAGGAGAGAGGCAACTTGGGAGTCCTGTGGTTTCCATCACTGTGTTTGCCACCTTAGCAACTCCAGTTTAAACCTATCAGGGCTGCTTTGTCCCCCTCTGTCAAAATAGAATACAGATGGGGAAAGAGGTACCGCCAGTCGTCTCATTGCCAAAGGCCTGGGTAGGGGCGGCCAGCATGAGGAGGGGCCCCGGCTGCAACACCAAGCCTGCTTGGAGGATGCAGTGGCTCCAGGTGGAGTTGAGACCACCCTGTCGTGAGGAATGGGAAAGACCTCTCAGGAAAGCTCACTCTCTATAGCATTTAGGGCCAGGGTTCTGAGGAAGCGAGTCCCATAATGACCACAGAAAGAAGACTGCCCATCTCGCCACCCTGCAAGACAGGGCTGACACAGTATGGCAGCAGACAGAACTATTCCTGAACAACCCTCTCTGGAACCTGCGAGGAAGGAATTGTCCTTCATTACCAGGTGAAGGGGAGAATCAGTGAAACAGGGGTTGGACAATAAAATAATTCAAGTAAAACAATAAAACAATTCAAGGGAAGAAAACATAGGCCCGTGTGTTTCCAGAGTGCTTGAAAGTGATTATTCTAAAATGCAAATTTCATGACATCAGATCCTGTTTAAAATCGCTGCCTTTTCTCCATTCCCAGACGCCCTGCCTTAGCTCAGACCATAATTAACTACCGCGAGGATAATTGCCATAGTCTTCTAACTGCCACCACACTTGCCTCGCCCCCTCCCCCCACACTGCTTTTGGGAATCACAACTTGAACCTTTCTTAGAGGGTGAAACTGGCAGGGATGGGGGTGGTGGTGTGTGTTAGTTGACAGGCAACAGGAAGCAACATCTTTCCAAACTAGAACTCACGATTCTTATGCCAAGCATGCTAGATACTTTCTCATGCTCTATTTCATTTAATTTCTTTGTCACATCCCCCTATAAAGCAGATGTCAGTATCTGCGCTTTGCACATGAGGAAAATGAGAGTCAAAAAGGGCACCAAAATGCCCAAGCCGCGTAGCCCTAAGTGGCCTTGCACTTGGGCTTTCTGACATCCTGTCTCATGGTGTGAGCCAGTGGTGACGTTTCCCTGCCCACATCTGCCCCTCTTCTTTCTCTCTTCTCCTCAAAGTCCCAGTACAACATTTACTGATCCGGCTACCAACATCTCTTCCATGATCCACTGTGGTCTACGACCTAACCAACCCTCACTGTCACCTTCTGTCCACCTGTCCTTTGCCCCTTCATCTCCCCCTCCCCACTCACTCTCCCAAGACTCCAGTAGAGCTTGCTGCAGCTTCGCCTGCATTTTCTTGAGAAGCGCTGAATAGACCTTGGCATCTCCAAGGCCTACAGTATTTCCAGGGAGGGTGGTGGGGCCCAGGCAAGGGGCTGTGTGAACAAAGGCTGTTACAATAGTGCTTTCAGGGCTGGACTAGGTGTGGTGTGCACACAATGCCTTGCATTTTTTCTCTTAATCATTCCCAGAGCCTATCTGGCTGGGTCTTGCCATTGAAATCCTGTAACAGCCAGTGAATAAAGAGCCACTGTGTTTTTTCCCCCGCACAGAATCTGGCCTGCCATTCCAAATACAGATAGGAGCCTCGCCTCTTCAGTCAGTGTTTGCAGTGCCACTGTCCCTGCTGGTCCTTATTCTCCACTCACAATAGCAGCCAGGTGTCACCAAGAACACGAGCTGGCACAGCTGAAGGCCTCCAGGAGGTGCGGAGGCTTGACACCCTCTTGGAGAATGGCTTGATTCCTGACCTAAAACTTGGGGATCTCTGGGCCAATCCAGCGATGGAGCTGCAGGGTCAGGACTCTTCCTGGGCCTCTCAGTGGCTTGCCTGGACTTGCAGCCTCTGATCTCATCCCTCAAATCAGGCCCCTGAGTGTAGGGCACCGGAAGCAGCTATGCTCTTTGGAAGATGTAACCCCTTAGAACAGGCCTTCAGTGTGTGGGAATCCCTTGTGATCTTGTGAAAATGCAGGTTTGGATTCAGCCTGAGATTCTTTGTTTCTAACAAGCTTCCAGGTGAGATTACTGTTGCAGGTCTGGGACCATGTGTTTACTCACAAGGGCTTAGAGACTTGCTCAGCTCACAGGGGCAGGATTAGAGCAGACATCTGAGGGGCATCTGTGAGGCTGTGAGGAAGCTGCTCAGCTGGAGTTGGCCACGATGCCACTGTACCCTCAGCAGACACCTAGACACAGCAGCAGGGGCCAGCCCTCAGGAAAGAGTTAAAGAGGATGAAAGAAATGATCAGAGATGCTCACATAAAAAAAGGGGATGGGGGAAGGACTTCTGTGGTGGTATTAGCTGGAAGGTGAGAAACAGGGTGGCAAGTAGCCTATATGTCATGTGAGGAGTTACCAAAATGAGGTTACACATAGGAAGACCCTGGCCCTTTTTCATTTTGATAAACCGCTCCTCTTTCCCAGAGTCCTCTCTTCCATGTCAGCCCCAGGAGGCTGACTGTGTGATGCCCTCAAGGAGAAAGCCAGAAATTCGGCCAGCGGGGCCTTCCTGGCTCCTCTGCTCTCACTGTGTGCTGCAGGTGGTCCTGGGCCCTCTGCCTCGTCTGACTGCTCATGACGGCACACGGACACCAGTGGTTCTGAAAATGGGTCACAGCGGGCTGGTCTGTGTCAGAACCACCAGTGAGGCTTGTGAAAATGCAGCAATCAAACCTAGAAATTCTGAAACAATAACAGGTGGGAAAGAGCCCAGGAGTTTACAAAAAGGTTTAAGCTCCTCAGGCTATTATGAAGTACAGCCAAACTTGAAAGGTACAGATTTAAGCAAAATAATACTACCATCCAAGTATTCAAAATGCTGCTAACAAAAGGTAGCTAAATGCCAATATTATAGTGTAACTCTAATTGTGTGTGTGTGTGTGTGTGCTTTGTAGTATATAATAGACAGGATACCTCCAATTTTGTAAATACATACACACATTAGATATATAGATACATAAATATCTGGGTTGTAGGATGATAGGGTTTTCTCTTCTTTATTACTTTCTCTTCTTTACTCCTGCTCTCCACCCCCACTGCCCAAAGGACAGGGGTGACCTCAAGCTCCCTTGTCCCTGTGTGCGTGTCTGACAACAGTCACTCAGGTCTAGAGACAACAGGCGGGTGGGGTCAGCAACACACCTGTGCCCCAGTCCCAGCCTCACCACTTACAAGCTGGGCAACGGACTTCCATGTCCCAGTTTCCCCGTTTGTAACAAGAGGCTAGATAGTACCTTCTTTGGGAGGTTGTTGTGTCCCTGACACAGAGCACAATGTAGATGCTCAACAAAATGTTTTCTTTTCTGACCCCTTTCCTGGAAATTCCTGCAAATTTGATTCCAGTTATGTCTTCAGGGTATTAAATAATATTCTTTTCACTTATTTCTGAGCAGTACAGACAGTCTTCTCTGCATCAACATGAAACTCATGAACTCTTCTCAGGGTCTGAGGCCACTGTCCACACAGCCTCTGCCACTAGGTGTCCTCTCAGAGGACGAGAAGGGGGTCCTTTTTTACCCTCCCTCCAATACATGCACACCCTTCCACCCACCTCCACCTGGAACATTCAGTCTTGGGATCTGTTTCTGTGCTAAAATGTACCCAGGTTTGCTTCACCCAGGTATGATAGAGACAAGACTGTTACAGAAGAAGAAATTTATACTCACAGATCCCTAGAAACAAGAGGGACACCATGCCATGCCATGCAGGGCCACATGGGAAGCACCAGGGTAGGTAAGGAGGCAGAAGAGGTGAGAGAGGAGAGTATGGCCCAGAGCCTTCATTGGGGTTTGCCCCAGAAGGGATGGGCCAGGCAGGGTAGGTACAATAAGTAAGCTTAGAATGGAAAAGTTGGAAGGATATCAGCAGACTCTGGGCTGTGTGGTGGTCTCTGGTGTCTGGCACCTGGCTCTGGGGTGATTAAGGGCTGAGGAATACTGGCCTGTGTGTGAGTTTGATAAAGGAGATGATGTAGGTGGGAGCTCGGGGTTGGTTGGTTTGTATGTCACAGGTGCACTTTTGGGGAAGTCATTTGCTATTTTTAGGAATTAACTGGCCCTGGGAGGGGCAGTCTCTCCAAGATCAAGGCCCCAAATGCCAGAGTATCAAGAATACAAAATTTTTTTAAAATATAGTCAATACAGCTTTGCATAATCAACCCTCAAAAATGCCACTGAGGTCTTTAAATGACATAGATCAAAATCAATTGCAGGGTAAGAAGTTTTGTGTATTTTGGACAATCTTGTGAGGTAGACAGAGACTTTAGGGCTCTTCTATCTGCCTCTTTAAATGATGATCCTTGTAATTTTAGCACCAACTTTTACAAAGCACTTTCACACATTTTATTTTATTTTATTTCCATAGCCATTCTATGAGATAAGCATTTGGTCCCCATTTGACTCATAAAGAAACAGTCTGGTGGGGTGTTTGGGGTCAGGGGAGTGAAAAATGAGAGATACACTAATGTGTGTTAAGCTTTCCTAAAGGATAGGTAGTGTTCTTTTCATTTTACAGATGGAGATTTGGAGGCTCAGAGAAGTTAAGTGGCTCTGGGCAAAGCTGGAAGCTGAGATGTCCTCCTTGGGTAGGCACTGAACCCTCATTGGTTTGATCTCAAAACTGATACCCTTTCCACTAGATTCACTGATTCAAGCAATAGTGGTGAACCTCCGTGTGTTCCAGATGCTGTTCTGGGTGCTGAAGGTACAAAACTGAGCAAAATAGGTGGCGCGTTCCTTAGTCTTGGAGAGCTTACAGAATAGTAGGGGGAAAGATATTTATCAATTAATCATCAAAAAATACATAATTAGAACTGTGCTAAATACTTTGAAGGAACACTTCTGTGGCACTGAGCCTACCTCCAAAATCCTGGGACCAGAAGCCCAGGGCTAGGGTCCATTTTCCCAACCATGCAGCCCTGGTCAGGGTGCTGAAGCTGTTTCCTGGTCCTTGATAACTGCCAGGGCAACAGGGGGTACAGCCTCCTTCATAATGGCTAATGCTTGATCCTTCGCTGCCCACCTTCTCCTCCTGCAGGTCCAGAGAGTGCTGGCCACTTAAACCAGATTCCAATAATATCAGAAAACATGGCAGAAAAGACCCAACAAATAAATTATTGAGGGCGGTTAGGAAAATCCCTGGAATGTGAGCCTCACATGTTCACCTGCCCGAAAGAGCTTTCCTTCCTTAGGAGGAGTGACAACGTTTGTTATTGGCAAAAAGTTACCAAGATTCTTCCCTTCCCTTTTTCAATTCGGACTCGGGGGGTGTGAAGGGAAGAATTTTTTGAGAGGGGTATGCTGCTGGGAAGGTTCCCTTGCTCTTCAGGGGCAGCCACAGGAAGAGATACTCTGAGTATTGAAAGGTCTGGCAGTGACGCTTCAACGTGGCTGCTGGCACTGAGGACACCGTCAGTGCCCAGGGGGTCTGAGCAGACAGTCAGACCTAGGTCTTCAATGCCATCACTGGGCCACCAAATCAGCTGTGCCTGAAGTCCACCCACCTCAGAACTTCCTGTAACCTGAGATAATAAAGTCCTCGTTTAAACCAGCTTGAGATGGGGTTTCTTAAAGACAAGTATATTTTAACTGATGTATAAGAATAAGTTTTATTTTTAGTATCATGAAGTTTACTTACAACCTCATGAGAGCAAGCTCATTGATGTCTTCTACCTAGATCAAAGGTATCTTTTTAGGTAAATGTTTTATTGAAGTATAGCATACATTTAAAAACTTGTGCAAACCCTAGATGTACAATTTGATGAATCATGATAATGGGAACACACCCATGCAAACACCCCCATGTTGGATCTAGAAAAAATGGGGAAAATTTGGATAAGTAGAAGATAAAGGGCCAGCCAGGCATGGTAGGTAAAACAAACAACATGAGTCCAAGTCCCAGCGTAGGACCTTATGGGTAGACTAGGGAGGCTATAAGGGTAGAGGCTTGAGAAACATGGATCATTAGGATAAAGAAAGAAAGCCCATTCAGACTCATTCATTGCATGCATTTTAATAGACTTGTCCTGATGATGGACCCTTTCCCTGGACCCAACAATTCTATTTCTATGAGGAAAATAAAGAGGAGGAATACAAAGAGGAGGAATACAAGAAGTCCCAAATCTAAGGCGAGCAGCGACTTAGGAAAACACAGGTTAGTGAACACACATAAGTTTCCCGGCTCCATCAGCGAAGAGGGACTAAAAGCTGTGGCACTCCAGTAGCAATGAGCACATAGTGATTTCTAATAGCTTTCTCTCATTTAAAAAGCCAGGGTTTATCTAGAGCTGATTCTATGGCTGGGGCAGAAAATATGCAAGATGAGCCTGGAGCATCTTGTAGTGCCAGAAATAAGGAAGTTCTTGGGAAGGAAAAAAAACCATAATGATGGGGGTGGTATCTCAAAAGAACTCAGGAGGCACCTGAAAGAGCCCCCATGGCCAAGCTGGAACAATTTGAACAACAACAAAAAATAATCTGTCATCATCCACAGTGTAAAATAAACATCCATGAGTTCAAATAATTAAATAAATTAATAAACAGAGAAGAAGAGACAATCTTCCACACAGAAAAATTCTAAATAGGGTTGGTAGATCGTTCACCCTCAAGGATGTGGATTATGAGTGACCATCTCTTAAGTGTGGGCTGCAGATAGTGACTTCCTTCCAAAAAGCACAGCGGGGAAAGGGAGAATAAAAGAGTAACACTGCGGTACAGAAAGCTGACCAACACTACCTCAGCCAGGTGACGAAGGTCAGCATCACACTGATAGCGCGCACCCTTGATATGATGTGATGAGAATGGCACTTCACCTCCGTGGTCGTCCTCCCCAAAATACATCATCCCAGTGCAATCAAGAGAAAACCTTCAGACGAATCCCACTAGAAGGACATTCTACAGCATCCAAAAAGGTTATCAAAAACAAGGAACATCTGAGAAACTATCAAGCCAAGAGGAGCCTGAGTAGACATGACAACTCTATTAGTTCCCTAGAGCTGCTATAACAAACAACCCAAAATGACTTAACACAGCAGAGGTTTATTCTCTCTCAGCTTTGGAGGTCAGAAGTCTAAAATCAGGGTGTTGGCAGGGCCATGTTCCCTCTGAAGCCTGTAGGGAAGGATCCTTCTTTACCTCTTCCAGGTTCTGATAGCCCAGGCATTCCTTGGGTTGTAGATGCTTCACTCCGATCTCTGCCTCCATTGTCACATGGCCATCTTCTCCCTGTGTGCCTTCTCTTTTTATAAGGACACAAATCATATTGGATTAGGGGCACCCCCTACTCCAGTGTGACTTCATCTTAACAAGTTACAGCTGCACCAAACCCATTCCCAAATAAGGTCACCTTCACAGGCGTTGGGATTAGGACTTAATATCTCTTTTTGAGTGGCACAATTCAACCCATAAACAATCCTCACACCAATTGTCATTCCCATTTTACAGATGAGGAACCAGGGACTCAGAAAGGAAAAGCAGCTTGTTCAAGAGCACCTGAGTAGCAGAGTGTCAGAGGCAGGTTTCTAACTCAAGGTTTCCTGGTTCTCAAGCTTGGGCTTCTTCACTACCTTCTACAGTCTTTTTCACACTAAACATACCTTCCTGCCTCTGCCCTCTCTGCTCACCCCTTTCAAGTCACAAGTGAGCAAGCTGAGATCTAGAAAGGGGTAGTGATTTGCCTAATGTCAAATGGGGGGAAACAGGCAACAAATTTTGATATTGAGACTTTGAATTAATATGTTTTGATTAAAAATGCTTATTAAAAATCTTACCACTCAGCCATGTGCAGGGAGAAAGAATAAGAGAAAGAGAGAAAGAGGGAGGGAAAAAGCCTTGGGAGTTGATAGGATCTGGATCCGAGGGCCCTATGTTTACCACAGAAGAATTTCCTGTGGCATCAATTGCTTCTGCAGTTTTTCCTGCTATGGTACTATCTCTGAAAACAGTGACCAGAAGAGAAAAGAACCAAAGAAAAGGAAATCTTAGAATAGGTCATCTGTCTTTCATCATCTGTTAAGAAGTGGGTACACTGAGGATTCTGTGGTGCACTTAACAAGGAGCCCAGGCCCCAGGTCCATCTGCTGTCTTCTTTGCCTGGGAAAGTTCTGTGCATTTTTCTCTAAGAATATCAAGGTCATCATCATTGGCACTCACCTGGTGACTGATCTGACAAAGGTCACAGCTATGATGAGAGGCTGGAAATGCCACTGCAATCACTTACCTCCTTTCCTTGCCGACGGCCACTGACAAGGCTGGTGTGAAGATGGTGTCGTGGGTTGAAAAATGGTCACGCAAATAAATCAGGTTTTAACTACTAAAACTTGCAAATGTTTTAAGGAAAAAGAATCATCGTAGGTGTGACTAAATTAGGGATCCTGACATGGGAAGATTATTCTGGAATATCAGGATGGCCTCTAAATGTGATTACAAGTGCCCTTATAAAAGAGCACAGTGAGAGATCGCACACAGCGAAGAGAAGGCAATGTGAGCACGGAGGCAGAGACTGAAGTAGCCACAAGTCAAGGAAAGCCGGCTGCCCCCGGAAACTAGAAGAGGCAAGGAACAGATTCTCCCCAAAACACCCAGAGGGAGCACAGTCCTACACCTTGATTTCTGCCCACTGATACTGATTTCAGATTTCTGGTCTCCAGAACTGTGACAGAATAAATTTCTTTTCTTTCAAGCCACTAAGTTTTGGGGAATTTGTTATAGCAGCCTCAGAAAACTAATACACATGGTAAAAGATACATTCCACTAATAAGTGAGAAAAATCACTCTCCCAGGTTCCTGATCTTCTCTGGTTGGTCCAGGTCTTGTCTTGGATTCACAGTCTGTCCTCCTGGGAACACCCCTCCCTGCCAGCTTCCCTAAGCAGCGGCTCTCTCCCCTGTCCCAGAGATAATACTTCCTGAGCAGAAGTCTCATCAGCATCCCGTGGGGGTTTCTCATTCATTTTCAGATCTTTCTTAACCAGGTCTCCCCTTGAGGCACCCCCACCTATGACAAATCTCTCTGCTTCCTGCCCCCAAGTTGTCCTGCTGGTTCTCCTTCCTCTCTGTCCCTGCTCATCATGCCCGATGCTCTGCTCACAAGAGAGAAGGAAGCACTGAGACCTCATCCCTGTTCCCACATGCTACCCTCAGGCACTACCCTTTGCTTCAAGAGATGGTATACCTCTGCATTTTTGTTGTAACGTTAATGTGCTCACACTTCACAGAACTTGTTGGGCCACAGCAAGTTTTCTGAGGAAAATGTTCAATTGAGTAGGGCCACAAGGAGGAGAAGCAGGACGTGGATAAGAGAATCCAAGGATAGAACAAGGGAAATGGCGCAACCCGATCACTCTAGTGATGAAGAAGAAGTCAGAAAGGAGAGGAGGAGCTGCAGGGTCACTTGCCAGCAGAGTGAAGACGGGCAGCATGGGGGCAGGAGCGAGGTCACAGAGGGTGTCTAGGTAGGCCTGTCCTAGCAAGTGGGGTCCGCTTACCTGGTGCCGCCACACTGGAGGAGGCATTGCCGGGCTGGATGGAGCAAGGTTGGATGTGGTCTCCCCATCCCACACCACCAGCTCTGATCCCCCTGTAGTGGGTTGAGAAATATCCCCCCAAAGATGTTCAGCTCTCAGTCCTGGAATCTTTCACCTCACAGTATAGGGAACTTCGCAGGTGTGATTAAGATAAAGATCTCGGGGTGGGGAGATTATGCCCACAAGGGTCCTGACAAGAGAGATGCAGGAGGCTCAGAGTCTGTAGCAGAGGATGTGGTGACAGAAGCAAGAAGCTGGAGTGGAGTGGGATATGGGTGGCTTCTAGATTTTGAAAAAGAGGAGGTAATAGATTCTCCTCCGAAGCCTCCAGAAGGAACACAGCCCTGCTGAGATCTTGGTTTTAGATTTCTGACTTTCAGAACTGTAAAAGAATAGATGTGTGTTGCTTTAAGCCACTAAATTTGCGGTAATTTGTTGCAGAGGCTGTAAGAGATGAATACACTCCCATGTAGTGCAGGGAGGGTTGACGGGAGCACATGGGGGATTTGGACTTTTGCTGAAACTTCGGGGGGCAAGATAGGCTGCAAATGGCAACTTCCACACCTTCTGAGGTCCCCAGGCCATCTCCAGGGCGTTCATCACTTGGTAGAATGCTTTTTATGTTGCCAGCAATGTCATCCATCTAGGTGGTGAGGCCAGTGTCCACCCAGAGCCCACTGGAATCCTCCTCCAGGTTGATGGCACTGTGTGTGTTAGTGCCAATGGGACACAGCCATTCCACCTGTCACCAATCAATTCTCTTAACTGAAGCATGACCTGCCTCACCCTGGCACTGTGGGGACACTGGGGTCTGTTCTCCTTTCCTGATTCTCACCCAGAGAGAGGAAAGAGAGCCAGGGAAAGTGAGTTTAGGCAGACCATGGGATGCAAGGAGAAGGCACCTCCCCAGCCCCAGTCAGCCCGCCAGGCCAGCACCAGCAACACCACCCTGCCAACCGTGGCTGGCATCCCAGACGCTTGCAAATGAAAGGTGAAGAGACAGGAGACCTCTGGCTGCCTGCTGGCTCCATTTCTCCACTCTGTGTTCCATTCCCTTAATAAAAGCAATTTCAAGCTACCTCCCTGCAGACCATTAGCGTAACAGGCTGAGCTCTGGCAGTACCATCCTGAGTCTTTCATTTGAAGCACATGTCCATTATAGTCTTTCTTTCAAATAAATCATATTACTGGCTCCAAAGGAGACTATTTCTCTGGGCTCACATGGCAATCCAGAAGACAACAGCATCACAGTCTCTATGACATGCCAGGCACTCAGGCCTTACTATCAAAAGCTGGAGAGTGCCTGGAATTAGAGCAATGTTCCTACTGTGTTCCTAAAATAATGACCACCGATCCATAGGTGCATTTTCTGTAGGGAACAGTAACTTACATGCACCTGCCCTGCTTAAAGGGGGCTGGACACCAGGCTGTAGGACAGCAGCGGGCAGGACAGTGGCTTAGATCCTGGAAAGTTATAGAAGGCAGCCTTCTCAGGCAGAGGTGTGTCGGCACCATAACACAGAACCATCTGATTCCAGCACCAGTACTCTCTCTAGCCCATTCTGTACCACTGTTGGTAACCCCAATCCTTTTGCTGAAGACCCCCAGATTCCAACATGCCTCCTAAGGGTAGTCTAACTTTCCAACAGTCCACCTAAAGTCATGTTAGCTTTTTTTTTTTTTAACTGATTTTAACCTAAGTTGATCTAAGGGAGCAGACACTGGCTGGTCCTTTGGCAGGCAGACCTGGGTGTGTGTGTGTGGGAGGGGTGCCTCCGTCTCTGCACAGGCCCAGCCAGGGTTCTTTCTCTTTCACCTCCACTCTGCCTGTAACTGGGTAGGAAATTTAGGCTGATGTCTTACATTTCCAGGGAAGTGGAGTGAAGTCTTTCTTGGATTCCTATCTTTACACTGGGAGTTGTTGCATCTGACACTTAATGAAAAGGAACACTGATTTCCGTTTGGCTATTGATCCTTGTGTATAAACCTCTTACCGGGTAAAGACACTGGGAGGCCAGTGTGGCTGAGCCCAGATCCCTTAACAAGTCCTACAGCTCAGGAGATAATGCCATAGGAGGTCATACGACAGGCCTTAGTCAGTAAGTAGCTATAATTGAAGGGGAATGAAATCATTTGTATATCTTAAACAGTCCACACAATTATTTTTAAATCATATCATGGTATTTGGGCATTACATAAGTGACTTGAAATTTGGTCTTGATAAAGGCAGTAAATGCATTTGATTTGGGATTGTGCTGTGGCTAATATTTGTAGGACAAGGACAGACCTCTGTGGCATGCAGACTAATGGCCCCCAAAGATACTCACATCTTAATTTCCAAGCCTATGAGTATGTTAGGTTACAGGGTAAAGGGATTCAGATGAAATAAAGGTTGCTAACCTGAAAATAGGAATATTATCCCAGTTTATCTGGATAGACCCAACATAATCACAGAAGTCCTTAAGTGAAAGAGGGAGGAAGCAGAGGGAGAACCAGAGGCATGGAAACTGAGAACTTGGCCTGATATTGCTGGCTTTGAAGAAGGAGGGCAGGAGGAACAAGTCAAGAAATGTGAGTGCCCTCTAGAAGCTGGAAAATGCAAGGACATGTATTGTCCCTTAGAACCTCCAGAAGGAACGTAGCACTGCTGACACCTTGATCTTATCCCAGTGAGACCCATTCAGATTTCTCTTCTTTTTTTAAGAACTTTTATTGAGATACAGTTAACAGACAAACTGCATATATTTAGAGTGTACAATTTGGGGTCTTTTTGTTATTAGTAATGTATATATGGCAAACCCAATCTTGCAATTTATTCTCCCTCAATCCTCCCCACTTTCCCCACTTGGTGTCCATATGTTTGTTCTCTACATCTCTGTCTCTATTTCTGCCTTGCAAACCAGTTGGTTTGTACCATTTTCCTATATTCTACGTATATGTGTTAATATATGATATTTGTCTCTTTCTGACTCACTTCACTCTGTATAACAGTCTCTAGGTCCACCCGTGTCTCTACAAATGTCCCAGTTTCATTCCTTTTTACAGCTGAGTAATATTCCATTGTATATATGTACCATATCTTCTTTATCCATTCATCTGTTGATGGACATTTAGGTTGCTTCCATGTCCTGGCTATTGTAAATAGTGATGCAATGAACATTGGAGTGCAAGTGTCTTTTTGAATGATGGTGTTCTCTGGGTATATGCCAGTAGTGGGATTGCTGGGTCATACGGTAGTTCTATTTTTAGTTTTACAAGGATCCTCCATACTGTTTTCCATAGTGGCTGTATCAATTTACATTCCCACCAACAGTGCAAGAGCATTCCCTTTTCTCCACACCCTCTCCAACATTTACTGTTTGTCGATTTTCTGATGATGCCCAATCTAACTGGTGTGAGGTGATACCTCATTGTAGTTTTGATTTACATTTCTCTAATAATTAGTGATGTTGAGCAGCTTTTCATGTGCCTCTTGGCCATCCATATGTCTCCTTTGGAGAAATGCCTATTTAGGTCTTCTGCCCATTTTTTGATTGGGTTGTTTGTTTTTTTGCTATTGAGCTGTTGATATATTTTGGAGATTAATCCCTTGTCTGTTGATTCATTTGCAAATATTTTCTCCCATTCTGAGGGTTGTCTTTTCATCTTGCTTATAGTTTCCTTTGCTGTGCAGAAGCTCTGAAGTTTCATTAAGTTCCACTTAATTATTTTTGTTTTTATTTCCATTATTCTAGGAGGTGGGTCAAAAAAGATCTTGCTGTGATTTATGTTGAAGAGTTTTCTTCCTATGTTTTCCTCTAGTTTTATAGTGTCTGGCCTTACATTTAGGTCTTTAATCCATTTTGAGTTTATTTTTGTGTATGGTGTTGGGAAGTGTTTTCATTTCATTCTTTTACATGTAGCTGTCCAGTTTTCCCAGCATCACTTATTGAAGAGGCTGCCTTTTCTCCATTGTATATCCTTGCCTCCTTTGTCATAGATTAATTAACCATAGTTTATCTCTGGGCTTTCTATCCTGTTCCATTGATCTATATTTCTGTTTCTGTGCCAGTACCATACTGTCTTGATCACTGTAGCCTTGTAGTTTAGTTTGAAGTCAGGAAGTCTGATTCCACCAACTCTGTCTTTCCTTCTCAAGATTGCCTTGGCTATTCGAGGTCTTTTGCATTTCCATACAAATCGTAAAATTTCTTGCTCTAGTTCTGTGAAAAATGCCATTGGTAATTTGATTGGGATTGTATTGAATCTGTAAATTGCTTTGTGTAGTATAGTCATTTTCACAATGTTGAGTCTTCCAATCCAAGAACATGGTATATCTCTCCGTTTGTGTCATCTTCGATCTCTCTCATTAGTGTCAGTTTTCTGAGTACAGATCTTTAAACTCCTTAGTTAGGTTTATTCCAAGATATTTTATTCTTTTTGTTGTAATGGTGAATGGGATTGTTTCCTTAATTTCTCTTTCTGATCTTTCATTGTTAGTGTATAAAAATGCAAGAGATTTCTGTGTGTTAATTTTGTATCCTGCAACTTTACCAAGTTCATTGATTAGCTCAAGTCGTTTTCTGGTGGCATCTTTAGGATTTCCTATGTATAGTATCATGTCATCTGCAAACAGTGACAGTTTTACTTCTTCTTTTCCAATTTGGATTCCTTTTATTTCTTTTTCTTCTCAGATTGCTGTGGCAAGGACTTCCAAAACTATGTTGAATAGTAGTGGTGAGAGTGGACATCCTGGTCTTGTTCTTGATCTTAGAGGGAGTGCTTCCAGTTTTTCACCATTGAGAATGATGTTTGCTGTGGGTTTGTTGTATATGGCTTTTATTATGTTGAGGTAGGTTCCCTCTATGCCCACCTTCTGGAGAGTTTTTATCATAAATGGGTGTTGAATTTTGTCAAAAGCTTTTTCTGCATCTGTTGACATGATCATGTGGTTTTTTTCTTCAATTTGTTAATATGGTGTATCATGTTGATTGATTTGCGTATATTGAAGAATCTTTGCATTCCAGGGATAAACCCCACTTGATCATGGTGTATGATCCTTTTAATGTGTTGCTGGATTCTGTTGGCTAGTATTTTGTGGAGGATTTTTGCATCTAAATTCATCAGTGATATTGGTCTGTAATTTTCTCTTTTTTTGTAGTATCTTTGTCTGGTTTTGGTATCAGGGTGATGGTGGCCTCATAAAATGAGTTTGGGAGTATTCATTCCTCTGCAATGTTTTGGAAGAGTTTGAGAAGGATGGGTGTTAGCTCTTCTCTAAATGTTTGATAAAATTCACCTGTGAATCCATCTGGTCCTGGGTGTTTGTTGGAAGATTTTTAATCACAGTTTCAATTTCATTACTTGTGATTGGTCTGTTCATATTTTCTATTTCTTCCTGATTCAGTCTTGGAAGGTTATACCTCTCTAAGAATCTGTCCATTTCCTCCAGGTTGTCCATTTTATTGGCATATAGTTGCTTGTAGTAGTCTTTTATGATGCTTTTTATTTCTGCAGTGTCTGTTGTAACTTCTCCTGTTTCATTTCTAATTTTGTTGATTTGAGCCCTCTCCCTCTTTTTCTTGATGAGTCTTGCTAGAGGTTTATCAATTTTATTTATCTTCTCAAAGAACCAGCTCTTAGCTTTATTGATTTTTGCTATTGTTTTCTTTTTTTCTATTTCATTTATTTCTGCTCTGATCTTTATGATTTCTCTCCATCTACTAACTTTGGGTTTTGTTTGCTCTTCTTTCTCTAGTTTCTTTAGGTGTAAGGTTAGATTGTTTATTTGGGATTTTTCTTGTTTCTTGAGGTAGGGTTGTATTGCTGTAAGCTTCCCTCTTAGAACTGCTTTTTCTGCATCCCAAAGGTTTTGGATCATTGTGTTTTCATTGTCATTTATCTCTAGGTATTTTTTTATTTCCTCTTTGATTTCTTCAGTGATCTCTTGGTTATTTAGTAGCGTATTGTTTAGCTTCCATGTGTTTGTGTCTTTTACAGTTTTTTTCCTGTAATTGATTTCTTATCTCATACCGTTGTGGTCAGAAAAGATGCTTGATACAATTTCAATTTTCTTAAATTTACCAAGGCTTGATTTGTGACCCAAAATGTGATCTATGCTGGAGAATGTTCCATGTGCACTTGAGAAGAACATGTAATCTGCTGTTTTTGGATATAATGCCCTATAGATACCTATTAAATCAAGCTGGTTTATTGTGAAATTTAAAGCTTGTGTTTCCTTATTAATTTTCTTTCTGGATGATCTGTCCATTGGTGTAAGTGGGGTGTTAAAGTCCCCCACTATGATTGTGTTCCTGTCGATTTTCTCTTTTATAGTTGTTATCATTTGCCTTATGTATTGAGGTGCTCCTATATTGGGTACATAGATGTTTATAATTGTTATCTTTTCTTCTTGGATTGATCCCTTGATCTTTATGTAGTGTCCTTTCTTTTCTCTTGTAACATTTTTTATTTTAAAGTCCATTTTATCTGATATGAGTATTGCTACTCCAGCTTTCTTTTGATTTCCATTTGCATGGAATATCTTTTCCCATCCCCTCACTTTCCGTCTGTATGTGTCCCTAGGTCTGAATTGGGTCTCTTGGAGACAGCACATATATGGGTCTTGTTTTTGTATCCATTCAGCCAGTCTGTGTCTTTGGTTGGAACATCTATTCCATTTACATTCAAGGTAATTATTGATATGTATGTTCCTACTGCCATTTTCTTAATTGTTTTGTTTATGTTTTTGTAGGTCCTTTTCTTCTCTTATGTTTCCCGCTTAGAGAAGTTCCTTTAGCATTTGTTGTAGGGCTGGTTTGGTGGTGCTGACTTCTCGTAGCTGTTGCTTGTCTATAAAGCTTTTGATTTCTCCACTGAATCTGAATGAGATCCTTGCTGGGTAGAGTATTCTTGGCTGTAGGTTCTTCCCTTTCATCACTTTAAATATATCATGCCACTCTCTTCTGGCTTGCAGAGTGTCTGCTGAGAAATCAGTTGTTAACCTGATGGGAGTTCCCTTGTATGTTATTTGTCATTTTTCCCTTGTTGCTTTTAATAATATTTCTCTGTCTTTAATTTTTGTCAACTTGACTACTATGTGTCTTGGTGTATTTCTCCTTGGGTTTATCCTGCTGGGACTCTCTGCGCTTCCTGGACTTGGGTGGCTATTTCCTTTCCCATGTTAGGGAAGTTTTCAACTATAATCTCTTCCAATATTTTCTTGAATCCTTTCTCTCTCTCTTCTCCTTCTGGGACCCCTATAATGTGAATGTTGTGCATTTAACATTGTCCCAGAGGTCTCTTAAACTGTCTTCAGTTCTTTTCATTCTTTTTTCTTTATTCTTTTCCACATCTGTGATTATCACCATTCTGTCTTCCAGGTCACTTATTTGCCCTTCTGCCTCAGTTAATCTGCTATTGGTTCCTTCTAGTGTATTTTTCATTTCAGTTATTGTGTTACATATCTCTGTTTGTTTGTTCTTTAATTCTTCTAGGTCTTTGGTAAACTTTTCCTGCAATTTTTCGATCTTTGCAACCAGTCTTTTTTCAAAGTCCTGGATCATCTTCACCATCATTATTTTGAATTCTTTTTCTGGAAGGGTGCTTATCTCCTCTTCATTTAGTTGTTCTTTTGGGGTTTTATCCTGTCCCTTCACCTGGTACAAAGTCCTCTGCCTTTTCATTTTCTCTATCTTTCTGTGGCTGTGGTTTTCAGTTCCACAAGAGGAAATACTGCTGATACTGCTTGATTCTGCTATCTGCCCTCTTATGGGGGAAGTTATCTAGGAGGCTCATGCATGCTTCCTGATGGGAGGGACTGATGGTGGGTAGGACTGGGTGGGCAGAGCTCAGTAAAACTTTAATTTGCTTGTCTGCCAATGGGTGGGGCTGTGTTGGTCTGAGACGACCCAGCACTGGAGCTTACAGGCTCTTTGGTGGGGCTAATGGCAGACTCTGGGAGGGCTCACACCAATGAGTACTTCCCAGAACCCCTGCCACCAGTGTCCCTGTCCCCTCGGTGAGCCACAGCTGCCCCCCACCTCTGCAGGCAACCCTCCACCACCAGCAGGTAGGTCTGGTTCAGTTTCCTATGGGGTCACTGCTCCTTCCCCCTGGGTCCTGGTGAACACACTATTTTTTGTGTGCCCTTCAAGAGTGTAGTCTCTGCTTCCCCCAGTCCTGTGGCAGTCCTGCAATCAAATCCCACTGGCTTTCAAAGTCTGATTTTCTGGGGATTCCTCCTCCCGTTGCCAGGCCCCCAGGTTGGCAAGCCTGACATGGGGCTCAGAACCCTCACTTTAGTGGGTGAACTTCTGTGGTATAACTGTTCTCCAGTTTGTGTCACACACCCAGCATTTATGGGATTTGTTTTTAACGTGATTGCGCCCCTCCTACAGTCTCATTGCAGCTTCTCCTTTGTCTCTGGATGTGGGGTGTCTTTTATGGTGAGTTCCAGTGTCTTTTTGTTGATGACTGTTCAGCAGTTTGTTGTAATTCCAGTGCTCTTGCAAGAGGGAGTGAGCGCACGTCCTCCTACTCTGCCATCTTGAACCATCTCTCCCATTCAGATTTCTGACCTCCAGAACTGTAAGATAATAAATGTGTGTTGTTTCAAGCCACTGTGTTTGTGGAAATTTGTTACAGCAGCCATAGGAAACCCTCTCAACCTGAGTGTCTCAACTTCAGTACTATTGAGACTTTGGGCTGGAAAATTCTTTGTTCTGGGGTTTGTCTTGTGAACTGTGGGATATTTTGTAAGCTTCCTTGCCTCTACCCACTAGATGCCAGTAGAGGGTCCCTCCCCAAGTTACAACAACCAAGAATGTCTCCAGACATTGCTTTGAGGGAGAGAAGAAGGGTAGAAATCACCTCTGGTTCAGAACCTCTGCTCTAAACTCACTATGGTTGTCCATTTTAATATGCACTTGCCCTCACACACACAGGATTCTGGTCACTGACCTTTTCTATGTGGATGCTCTGGATGAGGTCTTTGATGCCAATTGAAAATTAAATACCACACACAATTGGCATTAGTCTCTGATGCCTCAGAGTGATTTTCTATCTTTTCAGTCAAGCTGATTTTATAAGGAGAGAGAAAAAGGAATCTGAACATGTTATTAAGTAAAGAGAAGGACACAGAACTGACATCTTCATGGATATAAGACAAACTGCCCACTCCATGCAATACTCTTTATCATTTAAGCAGGGCTTGAACGTGCACATGAGTAAGATGTGATTTCTGTTCTTAGCACCTCATTGTCTCATAAGGGAGACTCATATGTAATTTAAAAAAATAAAAAAACTCTCAGTACAGATTAAAAGGACTATACAACACACCATGGCCATATATTTTGAATCAGGAATCCATGGTCTGGACACAAGCTGTGAGACTGTACAATAATAGACCAAATATTTGAAATTAAGACTGCCTCAGAAAATGTGTCCAAATGCATACATAAGAGGCATATGCAGCAACATGGATGGACCTGGAGATTATCATACTAAGTGAATTGTCAGACAGACAAATATCATACGATATTGATTATATGTGAAATCTAAAAAAATGATACAAATGAACTTATATGCAAAACAGAAATAGAACCACAGACATAGAAAACAAACTTATGGTTACCAAAGGGAAAGGGGGGGGCGGAGGGATAAATTAGGAGATTTGGATTAACAGATACACACTACTGTACATAATAGTTAACCAATAAGGACCTATTGTACAGCACAGGGAACTATACTCAACATTTTGTAACAACCTACAACGGAAAAGAATCTGAAAAAGAGCATATATATATACATAATATATTTATATTTATATATAACATTTATATATATATAAAGAACATGTATATGTGTGTGTGTATATATATATATGAATCACTTTACTGTATACCTGAAAGTAACACAACATTGTAAATCAACTATACTTCACTAAAACAATAAAATAAAATTAAAACATTTTAAAAAACAGGCATACGCAAATTGCTACTGGAAGCTTCCAGAGCAGGGATTCACATGGGCAAAAAGGACGAGGAGGGAACCACAACCAACACAGGAGACACAAACAGACAGGACAGGAAAGCACATGGCACACTATCTAGAGTTAACCAGAAATTCCAGGTAGATGTGGTTGTTTAAAGATAACTCCAAAAATGCATAATGCTAAAGTTTAAAAAAATAGATAAAATAGGAATAATTTTTATTTAAAAATATATTATCAGTCAAGCAATTTTTCAAGGGTAGGTGCTAAGGATTTAACCTAGATTCTCCTCTCTCCCTAATCATCCATGGTGTAACCTTGTGCACCATGGTGTAACTTCTCTGTACCTCTGTTTCCACATCTGTAACATGGGAATGATAATGTCTAGCCTGAGGTTCACTGAAGGAGTCATATATCCAGACTAAGTGCTTTATAACTGCTCTTATTAATATCCCTGGAAGTGTTACTGCCAGTAGTGCTTAAATAATGGATAGGCAACAGTTCACCTGCAGGACTCCTTGCTACAGAGTGGCGTGTTGGGTTTGACTCCACCAAGGCTCTGGCACAAGGGAGAGATTCAGGAGCTGGGAGAGCAGCCATGGCGCTGGGCACTCCAGGGCCAGACACCTGGAGGAACAATGCAGGGGAAACCCAAGCCTTCTGAACCGGGGAAGGATGACTGTGTTTACCACCCCACCTGTGTGCCCCGGGATCTCAGACTAAGAAGTCCCTGCACATATTGCACAAGAGCCCTTGTACAGAGCAGTCACTGAGGACTTCTCAGTCTGCTGTCCGGACGGACATTAGGGAGTGGTGGGGCCCCGGTGAACTGAAGGTGCAGATGTCTTTGGAAGGAGAGTGTCACCCCTCAGTTCCAGCCAATTGTCATGAAAATTTTGGCAGATCTCGTTTTTTATTAAGGGAAGCTGGAAATCAGAATTTTGTGGGAGAATTTCCCATGTTTTAAAAAGACAGCTCATTGGCCTGTAAAACAGATTCAGCCTATAGACCACCCTGGTGAGACTCCAGATTAGAGGCTTATGAAATAACCTTTCTTGCCATGTTTTTTGATGTCAGAACACCACTGGCAAGAAGTCTGGGTACTTTTCTTGTAAAACTCTGATGAGCCCCAGAGGAAGAAATTATTTCTGAATTTCTCTGGGAGAATCTATATATTGATTAAAGTAGCGTTACTACCTTAACACCATTTTGCTGCTTCTTCTACTGCCTCAGCTGGCAGCTCACCAACCTCTTCAAGGCCAGGAAGCTGGGAGTCATTTGCTATCTCCTTCTCCTGGCCCTCACACCCAGGTCCTAGAGAATGGATCACTTCAGTATCTTGTAGATCTGTCACTCCCACTGACACTTCAGGTTATGCCATCCTGTTGCTGAAGCCCTGCTGATGCTCCCGACCAGTCCTCCTGAATGCTCCCCTCCGCAAAGTTACCATCCAAAGCATACATTCTATGAGCTTGTGTCACTGCCTCACTTGGAACTACTCGAAGATTGTTTATCACTATGAGCAAGTTAATATCTGACATCCTTGGCATTAAATTCGTGTCCAGGGAGTACTCAATATTTACATGTGTTGGGGGCAATGGAACCTGGGAATATCAGGTAGGGGCCATGTTGTAAAGAACCTTGAATGTCATGCTGAGGAGTTGGGCTGCATTATATAAGCAATGCAGAGCTATGGATGGTTGGAAGCAGAGAAGAACCTTGTCTGGTCTAAATGTTATAAATCTCAACACTGTTTGCTTCCTTCATAGCACTTATCATGGTCTGTAATTATTTCATCGACTTGTTTATTTTTTTCCATATCTCCCATTAAACAGCAAACTATGAGAGGAAAGGAACCATGCATGTTTTGTTCACATTTATTTCTCTACTACCCTGAAAGTGTCTGGAATATAGTAGGAATTCAATAAAAAGTTGTTGAATAAATGAGTAAATGAATGATGAGTGCAGGAATGAATGAGTAAAATGAACACAAAATTACCCATGGGTTCCATTCAACCCATTACCTCACCATTTCTATTTATTTAAAGACCTTTCAGAAATATGCCAAGATAAGCTGTGTATTACGGCGATGTTTTGTAATGCAAGGTAGAGCAGCAGTGACTGGACATTAATGATGTGCATTTTTATTGAATAAAGCCCAATGCAGAGCAGTAACTAGTAAGTGATTAGAGGAATAAAACCTTCAAAAGTGCACACATGCCATAATTAATAGAAAAATCTGCTGTTACTCGGAGCATAAATGCCAAGATTTGGTATTCAACTTGGTCTATAAACACGAAAGACCAAGAGAATTAGCAACAGACTTTATTCAGGTATGCTTTATTTTAATTCAGATCAAACAAGTAGTTCTTTAACAATTTGGATATACCGAAATGTTATCAGGGGTTTTCTTTGGTTAGTGATATTTCCTCAATTTTCCAAATTTTCAGTTTTATTACTTTAAAAATCAGGAAAAAAGAAAAATAACAAAGTCCTGCTGTATAGCACAGGGAACTATATTCAATATCCTGTGATAAACAATAATGGGAAAGAATATAAAAAAGAATGTATGTATACATATAACTGAAGCACTTTGCTGTACAGCAGAAACCAACACAATATTGTAAATCAACTCTACTTCAATTTTAAAAATTTCAGAAAAATAAAACCTTAAGAAACTCTTCCTAAGAAGGGAATCAGTTTACTCTGTGTGTTGTCTGTAGCCCTATAATTGATATTTTTCAAATCCTTCCGATACCCATTTTGATCCTTACAATCATGAGTTTTTAGAGTAGGTGGAAATCTTGTAAGATCATCTCATATAGCTCTCCCATGTTTCACGGGTACAACTTTGACTACCCAGTATCCCTCCCCCACTGCATGTAACTCTAGTAAAACTGTCGATCATGGGGATGGGTAGGACTGGAGAGGAGTGTGGAGCGGCTGAGAAACAAGATCCAAACTAAACAACCAGTGAGAAATTTAAATCATTTCTCTAGAAACAATAATTAATCTGGCAGTGTTCACATGACTCAAATGGCCATTCAGATTACTTCTGCTGGGGAGAGGATTATTCTCTTTGTGTTGGCCCTTGAGTTAAGGAAAGATGTGGGTCTAGAATGGCCATTCATATCTTGAATGGCAGATGTCCCTGGCCCAACTCCTCGGACTTCCTGGAAAAATATTAAGCCAATAAAAAATTACCTTTTTTGCTGAAGGTTGGGATTTATTTTCTGTCACATACATCAGAGAGAAATCTTAATAAATAACCACCCATTAGCAATGCCATTTGTCCACTTTATTTTATTTTTTAAAGAAAGGCAGACTGCCACATGCAGTACCTCATTTGGATGTGTTTGCAATCTTGGAAGCTTGACTACCCTTACAAATGGGCCTGGAGAGTTCTAGCAGGGGAATGCAGCTACTCATGTAGCCTTGACTAAAGGCTGGTTCTCCTCTATAAGTGAAGGTTGTCCTCTTCAACTAGGTGTGCAGCATTGGGAGGGATGCACTCGGGAGTGGTGAGGGAGGAAGGGGACACCTGCCTAGACAGCCAGATCACCCAAATCAACCCTTATGATCAGAGTGACAGATGTCACAGTCAGATCATGCTCACATCCTGTCCCCTCTATTAAAGCCTCCAAGATGAGGACTCCAAAATATCCCCGAGCCTCCTATCTCTATGATTTTTTTCTAATAGTGATAGAAAAAAGTAATTGCTTATGTTCAACTTAAACTTTCTGCTATAATTTTAAGTTAAAGATTTTTGCTTCTACCTGATATAGAGTAACAAAACTGGATTCACTCTGCTACTGAAATAACAACACAAAAAGACAAAATATATGACAAAAGGATTTCCAAGCCACTGGATATCAGGCAATGAAGAACAGTGATCCCAGAGATAGCTAACTAATGATGTGAGCCCTAGAACTGCCTCAGATTATAGCCTTGGGAGAGTTTACAGTCTGCAGCCTATGAAGGGGGAAGTCAGATGGAGTCTGATGAACTCCCTGAAATGAGAGTCTGGGGAGGTAAAGGGAGCTTGAACTTGCAAGGAAGAGTACCAAAAAAGGAGAGAATTGCCCAGAGAGTGGTCTGTAGAGGTTCCTTGGGTATTCAGCACAGTACTGATCAGCACATGCACTTAAGGAAACTACCCAATGCTGGGTGCAAACCTTCTTGAAGGATTAGAGAACACTGCCCAGTGCTCACACAGGACTGTGAATAGTGCCTGTTTCTACCAGCCAGAGAGAAAAACACATCATTCATGCACATTGGGTAGAGTACCCAGGAAAATCATGTAGTAGAGAATAAATAGTCCTAGACTAAGCACAGCTCTGAACCCACCTAAAAAATCATAAAAGCAAGATATACAATATCTGTTTCAAAGTAATTTAATTGCATCCCAGAACAAAGCTCAAGGATATTTATAGGAATATAAAAATAATCATCACCAAACAGGATAAAATTCACAATGTTTGGCATAATCAAAGATTTTCAGACATGCAAAGAAGTAGGAAATCATGACCCAAAATGAGATTACTCTATCAATAGAAACCAACCCCAAACTAACAGATGGTAGAACAAGCAGAGAAGGACATTAAATCATTTATTAGAACCGCATTTTATCTGATATGTTCAAAAGTTATGGAAAGGCATGGAAATATTTTTAAAAGAACCATACAGAACTTCAGGGCATGAAAACTATAATGTCTAAGATGTAAAATATACTGGATGGCATTCACAGTAGGTTAGACATTTTGGGGGAAAGATACGTGAACTTAAAGGCACAGCAATAGAAACTATACAAAATGAAACAGAGAGTAAAACAAAATCCCTCCCTCCTGCCCCCAAAATTAAAAAAAAAAAAATCAGTGAGCTGCCCAACAATTATAGGCACCCTAAAACATATATAGTTGGAGTCTCCAAAAGAGACAACAGAGAGAGGAATATGGACAGAAAAATTTATTTGAAGAAATAATGGCTTATAAACTTCCAAATTTGATGACTACTGTAAACCCATGGATCAAAAAAAGCTCAATGAAGCCCAAGGACAAGAAACCTGAAGAAAACTATACCAAGACCCATGCCAATCAAATTGCTTAAAAGCAAGTGAGAAAGGGCAAATTTTAAAAGCATCCAGAGAATACTGACATATTACATATGGAGGAACAAAAACAAGAATTACAGTAGATTTTTTCTTGGAGATGGTGAAAGCAGGAAGACAGTGGAGCAACATCTCTAAAGTCCTGAAAGAAAAAACTGTCAACCTAGAATTCTTCACTCTGTAAAACTACATTTCAAAACAAAAGGCAAAATAAAGACCATTTCAGTCATACAAAAGCTGAAAGAATATCACCAGAAGAATGCACCACAGGAAATGTGAAAGGAAATCCTTCCTGCAGAAGGAAAATAAAACCAGGTAGAAATCCTGACCTACACAAAGGCATGAAGAGCAAACATGTAAGATTTTTTTCTTATTATTTAAATTTCAAATCATCTACCTTTACTTGGCCCTCTGAGACCTCCAATTCTTCATTAAAGCCCTGCATATAAGTGAATGTCAGTCAGACTGGCTTTTATCCATCTTTCCTTCTAACTTCACAACCTCATTTCTATTGATTTTTATTCTCATAGGACTCACTTTCTGTACCTTCAGGACCTGTGGTACTCTTCTTTACACTCCGCTCTTGAACTGTGTAACTAAATGTCCAGAACAAGTTTCGTTTAGTACAATAAAGTCACAAGGGGCTTGACTGCCACCTGCTCCACTAAAGGGCTTTTGATTGCTTATGCGAACTTGCATGTTATCCTTGTCCTGGAAAGTCATGGTGCATATCGGTATAGTAAAGCTTCTGAGATGGTCATTACTAAAGTATTCTACCTAAAGTCACTCATTCCAGTATTTCTCCAATTTATTGACTATAGGATCCTAGGAACATGATTTGAAAATTATTGTTCCCATTCAATGTCCTCATTTTATAGACAAGAAAACTAAAGTTCAGAGAAGTAATTTGCCCACTAACACACAGGATGTTACTGTCAAAGTGGAAACTAACACTGACGTCTTCCAGAATAAGTCCAGTGTTCTTTCCTCGGCATTCACCCAGAAACCTTGGAATTCTTGAAATCTTCCTTAGGAATTTCCCATCCTTTGGTTGAGCAGGACCTTTTGGGACCTTCCTGGGACAGGCCCCTCCCCCATATCCTCTGCTTTATTCCCTCTCTGAAGCACCTAGATAACAGTATCTGATGTACATTTCCTGAGTTGTTTTACAGATGCTAAAACCTCTACCAAATGGAAGACGTTAACTACTTGATGATCATGGAGAGCATAGTCCCCAGGCCTACCAGTGCCTGAAGACCGATCATGTTAACCCCTGCGACACCACCCTGTTACCTCACCATCAACCAGGCAGACAAGTGTGCATGAGCTGATCACATGCCCTGCAACTCCCCTCCCTCACTCTGCCTTTAAACATGCCTCCCTGAAACCTCTGGAGTTCAGGTCTTTTGAGCATGAGTTGTCCTGGACTTCTTGTCTGGCACCTCACAATAAACGCTGCACCTTCTTTCACCACAACCCGATGTCAGTAGAGTGGCTGTATTACGCCGGCAAGTAGACCCAGGTTTGGTTCAGGAACACTTCCAAAACCAATTTCACAGCTTATAACTTTGCCTTTCACGCTAAAAGATTTTTTCCCAGCATAAAACGCTACGCCTCCAGGAGTCAGTGGATGTCTGGGCATCTGGACAGGAATGAAATCTGCAGATCGTAAGCCTCTGCAGGCAGTGCACACTCACGGTGAAAACGACCTGTGAAAAGACAATGCCGTGCATTCTCCGAGGTGGAAATTCTGCTTGGAATTGGCAGCCGTTTCTCTGTCATCCCTGAGTCATTTTCCTGCGCAGCTCAGCAGGCAGCCCTGGCCCTGCCGGGAGGGACAGCTGCTGTGCCGAGCAGGGCCCCCAGCCTGCCCCACCTCAACCGGCCGGGCCCACTTTAAGCGAAGCCTGAGTGAAAGGGGCAGATGTGGAGCCAGACTATTTTGACAGGAGATTAATTTTCTCCTCCCTTCCCTCCCCCCCTCCAAAGCTTTTTTTTTTTTTCTCTCTCCTTATGTTTGCATGAATTATTCCTATTCTCAACAAAAAGCAAAGAGGAACAGCAAGAAATTATTGTGGAGGGGTTGGGGAGACACCTGGGAAGAAAAGCGCAAGAAGGAAACCTCAGAGATTTTCAGTATGAAGAATGGTTAGTGATCAGTTCCACCCTGCTTTGTTCATCTGTGCTCAGCGCTATGATTAAGGGAAGAGAAGGAGAGGGAAAATTTTTTTCAAGATGTCTGCTATTTAAGCTTGATAGAGAATTCATTTCAGAGAGATTCTTGATCCTCTGGCTGGGAAAAAATAACCTAGCAGAAATGTTTGATTATGAATGTGAAGCCCCTTGGGAATAGATAGACTAGATAAGAAGGTTAGAGAAAAGAATTGAAATCAGGATCTCAAAGAGATATTAGTACTGCCATGTTCACTGCATTTATAATAACCATCTTGCAAAAACAACCTAAATGTCTATTCACCAATGAATGGATTTAGAAAATGTGGTATATACATTCAATGGAATATTATTCAGCCTTTTTAAAAAGCAGGAAATCCTGCTATATGTGACAACATGGATGAACCTTGAAGACATTATGCTAAGTGAAATAAGTCAGTCACAGGCCAAATACTGCATGATTCCACTTACATCAGGTATCTAAAATAGCCAAACTCATAGAAGCAAAGAATAGAATGGTGGTTGCCGTGGGCTTATGGGAGGGGGAGGTGGGGAGTTACTAACCAACAGGTATGAAGTGTCAGTTAAGCAAGAGGAAAACTTTCTAGAGGTCTGCTGTACAGCATTGTGCCTGCTGTTAACAATAGTGTATTGTACTCTTAAAATCTGCTAGGAAGGCAGATCTCATGTTGAGTGTTCTTACCACAATTTTTTGAAAAAGAGGTTAGGTAATGAGGAGATAAATTGCTCAGCCTGATGAAGGGGAATTTGGGGTTTGACCAGAGGCGGGGCTCAGTAGAGGCTGGGATGGGGGGCTGTTGACCAGAGGAGGAAGCAGAGTGCGGGAGTGCATGGACGGGGTCCCGCAGCCCGGCAGAGGGCAGGGCCAAGGGAGGAAGCCTAGCCAGTGAAGCATTTCCCAAGGTTTTAGTGGGGGCACCATGGCTGCACCACCACCCAGGCCCTCCTCTCACCCCAGACCTCAGGGGAAGTGTGTGACGTGGTGCCTCTGGTGTCGGTGGCATCCAGGGGGCTTGAAGGAAAAGAGCTGCCTGCTGAGTTCAGGGTGAAGAGGAGAGATCAGGGATAGAAAAGAAGACGCAAGAAGATGCCGGTGTAAGTTTTACAGGCCAGTGCAATGAAACAACGGCAGGTGGGGGAGGATCCCTAGATCATTTTTATTCTTATATTAAATGGAAGATTGAGCACAGAGAGCTGGCAGTAACTTGGTCACAAAAATCAGATCTCATTTAAACCTCACACCCAGGCTATGAAGAATCATTGTTCCTATTTTTAAGGACCTGCAAACAGAAACTTACGAAGGTTAATGTGTTGCCTAAGATCCAGTAGCCTTTTCCAGAGAATGGCAAAGCCAGGCTGCATGCCCTGCTCTGACCCACAGCAGCACATGTGTTCCTAACCAGTGTGCTGGGGATAGAACTTGCACATCCCTGAACTTAATTCTGGCTCTCCTTGATGGCAGGGATTGTGACATTTATTTTGTGTTTTCCCAGTGTCTGGTATGCAGCAGGTACTCAATATGTGTATGTTAAGTTGCAACAAAAAAATGAAACTAAATCCTATAATTTCTATCATGGAGAATATTCTCCAGATAGCTCAGAAGTTAATTAGTTTGCCTGAGATCACATAGCTAGAATGTGACCCAGATCTGCCTCAATTAAACATTTACTGAGGACCCCCAGCCAACCTCCCAGTGGCCCTGTCAGGGTACCACAAAGCCCCCCAGTCTGCCATGTCTCTCCTCCATGCCAAACTGTAAGGTCCCAGTGCTCAGGGCGAGCTGGCTTTGCATAGCACCCCCTTGGGTAGGGAATGTCTCGCCAATTCTTCTCCCCCCAGGGTAAGATTCCAAAAGTTAGGGCGAAACAGCAAGCACTGGGAAGGCAGAAATCAATAAAGAGTCTGTTGTTCATTTAAAAAAAAAGGAAAAGAAAAAGCTCTGCACACAGACTATGAAAGATAAGACCTCCTGACTTCAGGAAATTGATTTTTGGCAGAAATCTTTGTTCAGCTTGACTCTTTTGTTACCATAGGGATCTTTGGGTGATAACAAAAGGTCCATGTGTCTGGAGTAAACAGAGAACCACAATAATTATTTGCACAAATGCAAAGTGAATATTTAGTCACCTGGAACCAGAAATAAGTTCTGTATGAGTACCAAAACCACGAAGCAAGAGGCACAAAGACACACTTAACTAGAAATCCTGATGTGCCCTTGTGTGTGCCTGTGCACCTAAAGAGATCCAGGGAAGAGGCTCTTTCACTCTCCAGCGTGGCGCCTTCCTGCCTGGGTGTGGGGGGCTGACGAGGCCACGTCATTTCCGCCTCTTCATCTGCCACCATGGTTTAGGAGGGAAAAGAGGGAACCGGCATTCATTACACTCTGGCCACAAAACTTTTACCTATAATACCTCATGGCATCTACATAACAGCCATGTGAGACTGGCCTTGTTTCTTATCCCTATTCTACCCAGGAGGAAATTGGGCTTTCCAGATATAACTGACTTGTGCTTGTAGAGCTAAGTGTCAGAGTCTGGATTCCACCCCAATTAAACTGTGTTCCCAAGGCCTGTTCTTCCCACCACACCAAGGTGAATGGGGTACCGGGGCAGCAACTTTCTAATTTTAGCTTTACTACTGAGTACTAGCATGAATTTGGGCAAGTTACTTGTGGTCTCAGAGCCTCAGCTTCTCCATTTATAAAAGGATGTTGACTTCAACCCTGGCAGCAAATCCTTTCTTCTAACAGCCTGTGGCTTTGGAACCCAGCAGAACCCTGTGCCCCCACCCCCCTCAAGTACAAAGACCCCTCCATGTCTCCTGCCTCTTGTTTGTAGAAAAGCTGAAATTTCCCAGGCCTCCCTGAGTCAAAAAAGAGCAGGCTTAAGCAGTTACGGATGAGGACAACAGAGTCACAGACTCACTGTCTGATTCAGCTGTTTTACAGATACTACAGCCACCCTCGGCAGGAAACCCCTTTTGCCTTGCCAATTGAGCAAAGCAACATTGTAACTAAACTTGGTTTCAGGCACTCCCACGCTCTGCTCTTCTCCAGCCCTAGCACACTCTTCCAATCTTTCCATCACACAATACCTTGCCTAACGTGCTGGTTCTTTCGTTAGATCAAAGAAGCAGAAATGAAGAATAAGCAATTAACAGATGACCAGATTTCTTCCCGTTCAAGAATCTTGCGAACAAACTGTGTGAACAAACTATCTGAACAAGATAACAACTGGAGGAAGATCACAAGAAGTCGAGGAGCCAGCACACAACGGATGGGGTGTGGGGTGGTGAGGACTCTGACCCCCTGTCTCAGTGATTAACTGAGATTACTTCTCCTTTTCCCTTTAAAACTTTCATGGCCAAGCAGAACCTTCAGAGTTGGTTTTTGGGGGACACAAGTCTGCCTTCTCCCCAGATCGATGGCTTTCTGATTAAAAGCTACTTTCCTTTCCACCACCAACTGCCTCTGGGGTATTGATTTGTGAGCAGTGAGCAGCTGGACCTGAGTTCGGTAACAGATATTATCATCCTAAGTGGTTGCTGCTGGTCTTTAAATGAGACACCTGTTTCCCTCCTCCGTGTTCCCTTCACATTGAACTGAGGGCCCATCATGTGCCAGCCATGAAGGGAAAATACTACTTACAAATCACGATTGCTGGAGAAATTGAGGATTTTCTCTCAACTACCTGTCACATCTATGGTGGGTTCTTCTTTACGTGTGTATTAGTATCTGACAGTGTCTATTTGTTTTTTTCAGTATTGAATATTTGTTGGAGAATAATTATAAAATATGCATAAATAATTATAGTAAAATCAGATCCATGTACCCACTACCCAGTTTCAAAGAACACATGACCTTCAGCTTTGAAGACCCCTGTGTGCCTCCCATCCTCTGAGAGACAGTCACTAGCCTAATTTTACATATAATTTATTTTTCTTCATATTTTACCATGTTTTAACCCCTTAAAAGTATGTTAACTTTACACATTATTGAATTTTCTCTAAAATGAACTCACATCACATGCGTTCTTCTGCAAATGAGATTTTTTTTTTGGCTTAACAATATTTCCCCGAGTCATCCATGTAGTTACCTACAGCTGTCTTACAGTTTTACATATTCAACAGGACACTGCTAGATGACTATACCTCAATGTCTTTATCCATTCTATTTACTTCAGACCCATGGGCAAATGACTTCCCGGTTTTCTGCTGTTATGAACACTTGGCAATGAACTTCTTAGACATGTCTCTTGATGCACATGTGTAGGAATTTTTCTGGGGTATAAATCTAAGGAGTGGAGAAGTTGGGTCATAATCTCAAATATTAGGTAATGCCATTTATTTCCAAAATAGTTACCCTCTACTGGGAGTGAAGACTTTGTGTTGTTCTACCCTTTTCCCAGTACTTTACAATTTTAACCAATGTTGTGTTATAAATGTTGTCATTGTGGTTTCATTTTGCATTTCCCTGATTATAAATACATTGGATTTTTTTTAAAGATTATGAGCCATTTGCATTTCTTTTTCAGGAAATGTCATGTTTTTGGCCAATTTTTCTTTGTATTATTTTCACTCTTTGTAGGAGTTCTTTATTCTGGATATTAATCTTTTGTCAGGTAGACAAGTTGCATATATGTTCAACACATCATGGCTTGCTTCACTCTCTTCATGTCTTTTGGTAAATAGGAGTTATTAACCATAACAAAGTGAATTGATCACTCCTTTCCTTTAAAATTAGTGTTTTGGCATTTTAGGAAGTCCTTCTTTGAGGAAATTCTCCTTGAGGACATAAAGATATTATCTTACATTGTCTTCCAGATTTTATAGTATTATCTCTCATACTTAGGTCTTCCATCTATCTGGAATCTTATTTTTATGTATGATGTGAGGTAGGGAAACAACTTACTGCTTTACGTATAGATAACCAATTGTCAGCTTCATTTATTAAATATATGCATGTTTGTTTTGAGCTATCTATTCTATTAGTCAATTTCCATATCCCTGTGCCAGTACTTTTACTGCTGTTGTGATAAATCTTTCTAGATGGTAGGAAAAAATGCCCCTATTTCATGTCCTTCTTCAGATCTGTCTTGATTATTCACCCATACAAATTTTATATTCAGCTGGTCAAGCTCTATAAAAAGCCCTATTGGTACATTGATTAAAATATAGGTCAATTTGAGGTTGAACTAGTATTTTTATAACTTATGTTCAATTTATTCTTGGTTCTTGTTTACATCTTTGTTCATGAATGTAATAGACCCATAGTTTTCTTATACTTCATTAATTCTACTCTGCTTTTGTTATTTAATGTTACAGTTGCCTAGAAACTGGAGTTCTCTTATTTCCTATTCTCTGGGTGTTTAAAAGTATCTTGAATGTTCAGAGGAAGAGGTCTGCAAAACTCGCTGGCTTTGCTGTTTTCTTTGAGGGGAGATCTTGAAAAATTAATTCAATTTCTTTGCTGGGGATAAGACTATTCCTAATTTCTATTTCTTCTTGGGTTAGTTGTATTTTTTCTAGGAATTTAACCATTTATCTAAGTGTTCAAATTTATTGACAAAGTTTTTCATAACATCTCCTCCACTTACTCTCTGCAGCTTCTATAATTTGCCATTCCTAATTTTTATGCCTTATTTTCTCTCAATTATGCATTATTTCAGATAATCCGCTTTGGCTTTGTTGATATCTTTGTTTTCTCTTTCATCAAGTTCTGTTCATTATTTCCTTGCTTGGGGAGGGAATAGTCTGCTGTGGTTTATATTCCTGACATGGACATTTGAATTCATTTTTAGTTTAATGTGTGCATTGTAGAATAAATAGGAAAAAAGCAAAATTTCTAGATTCATTTTAATTACATGCCATAAGTAGTTTGTAGTATACCATTGTTCTAATTTTTCCTCAAATTTTCATCATAGATTCTTCGATTCATGGATTATTTAAAACGGTTTTTTTAATTTTGTATTGATTTCTCACATTAAGGGGCTTTAATCATTAATTTTTTTTTAAGAATCACTATCTGGCCCCACATAGGATCAGTTTTTTCATTCAACAAATATTGAGCACCCATGTATGCCAGGTACTGTTCTAGGTGTCTGGGTTACATCAGATTAAAAGACAGATAAAAAATGTATGTCTTCCTGGAGTTCATGCTTTGTTAGTTCTCAGAAATGTCCCACATGCTAGAATAGAATGTGTATTCTTCATTTGTTCAGTGTACTTGTTCTATACACGACCATTACATCAAGATTATTTTCCTTATTACTCAAATCATGTATATCATATCCTTACTGACTTTTTTGCCTGCGTATTACATCAATTTCTAAGACAGGTATGTTAAAATCTCCTGCTGTGTTTGTGAATTTGTCTGCTTCTCTTGTTTTTAATTATCACCCTCGGAGGCATATACTTTTTAAAAGAAAAAGACGGATTCTCAAATAAATAAACATGTCTTCTCTTACAGAGTTTGTAAAGAATGGATCTAGGATACTAATTTATTTGTCTCAATTATGGTAATATTAATTGTATGACTGCTGTCATCTGTTTTGTCTAACATCCTCATCTAGTGACAACATGACTCTCTCCCTATCCTTTAGGAATCCCCTCCTCCCAGACTTTAACCAAATTCCTAATCAGAGTTCTCTGCTTCCTGACCAGCAGTAAATGTGTCCAGGACTGGCCATAGTAGTATCCTGGGCCACAAAACCCAAACTAGGCCAGAGAGAGTCCTTCCTTTGGAGACAGACATATCCATCTTCGCCATATTTCTTCCCAATAGTTATTTGGTTACCAGCCATTTCTGATTGTATCAAGGTAGGATATGTTATGAGGTTCATTTTTGTTTAGCTGTTTATCAAGGACATTTTTCTCCTATATATGATATTAATCTAATCTGAAGAGATCCTGCATATCCTTATTATTTCATCTCCACAGCTAGAATACATAATTTTCCATTTCTTTTAGTTTAATAAATTTTAGTGCCACCTACAATAGAATTTACTGCATTGTTGAATAAAGTATGATTTATTTAAAACATCATTAAATGTTACCACTTGCTAGGAGGCACTGTGGATTCAAAATGGAATAAGACATAAGTCCAGTCTGAAAGGACACAATGCAGCAGAAAAAGTCATGTTAAATGTGTGGAATTTAGGGGTATTAGGAGTGTGGACAGTGGGGGCAGTTCACTTAGCCAAGGGATAGGCAGTCAGGGAAGGCTTCACAGAAGAGGTGACATCTGAGTTGAGTTGTATCTTGAAATGAAAACTGATCAAGAAAGCATACTCCACGAAAAGAAAAAAAATCAGTAAAGAGCAGAAACATGATTCTCCACAATCAGTATTAAATTCTCAAAGTGATTTTTAAATTAGCTTCTTTTTTTTCTTTATTTTTTATTTTTTGGCTGCTATATTCCCATTTCTCACTGGCATTCCAATCAGGGTTTATACATGTGTGGTACCCATGCTACCACTCTCCCGCCTCCCACACCCACCATGGCACTTTTCTCTGACTGAATTCTTTCCTTACAGAGTCTACTCAACACTAGATTCCATGACTAATAGAGTCAATCATTATTAATAAAAGAGAGTATATGAGAGAAACTTGCTTACCATTTCTAATTTAATTAGGTAGAGACGTGGGAAGGGGGGACATCCAGATGTGAGGCAGGGAGGGCCTGGTTCTAACATGTCACTTGGGCATTTTTTAAAGTTCCAAATCTTAGGACACAGTCCAGACTGATTAAATCCCAATCCATGGAGGTGGGGGAAAGGCTTCAGTATCTTTGAAGATGCGCAAATAATTTCCAATGTATAGACAAGTTTGAGGATGACTGCCATGGAGGGTCTTTGTTAGAAAAAGCCAAATTCATCACAGATTTAAAGAGCTGGAAGAATTACCGAATTGCACTTCCTAGGAAGTGATGTACTAGGGCAAGAGGGAGGCCTCTGAATCTGGACTCTGGTTACTAACCAAAAATCAAAAGTGAAGACCAGAGGGGGCATCATTACCCAGGTGGGCAGAGCCAGAGATGTTAGCCAGACATAAAGCTGAGCTGAAGACCTTGCCTTCAGGCACCTTTTTCAAAAAATTAGTTTCCATGGCCAGATGCCAAATATTCTTACAATGATCATGTCTTATTTTCATTTCTTTCTAGTTTTTTAGAAATGGGTAAGTACAAAAGCTTTAAGAGCAATCAGCATAACAACTGAATGAGCTTAATTCTGCCACATTCAACTTTCTTTCAAGGTATTAAATTTGCATATAGGGGGAAAAAAGTCCAGATACTTTAAAAAAAAAAAAAATCAATGAAAGTATATTATGCTGAATTTAAAAGAACATGCCTGCATAAACAGAATACTTGATAGTGTACTTTATTGAAAGTCATTTTGACAACTCATTAATTAGAATTTTGTGTTAGATTTTGAAAGTACAGAAAGCATTGCTTTGAAAGCAGAGCCAATATCAATACTATCTTAATCTCATTGCAAAAAAAATCTACCTTTTAATTACACTATGATGACTCAAAATCTTAAGAGAAAAAGTCTTCCACTCTCAGGTTCATTCAGAATTTTTAAATCTCTCTTATGGGAGGAGAGGCAAGAGGGAAAAGTTTTCAAGGCTCTTCTATACCTAATGTCCTTTTTAATTCTGAATGTAAAAATGTATTTGTACTGATACAGTACTGTGAAATAAAGATCAGTTCAAGAATGTAAAGAAGTTCAAAAGCACTTCCTCTTTTTCTGCACAGGGAACAATTTTACTGATTTTAAATTAGAAACTTCTAGTTGGGGGAAGGAGAAGGGGAAAGCAGAAGAGAGAAACAGGTGATCTGTGAACCAGAGCTGATCCTTAACTGCTCCCTAGTAGAAGACTGAAGATTTCTGGAGCTAAACAAAATAAAGTGGAAAATGAAGTTTTAAAATCCACACACATCACTGGGTTTATTTTCTTTTAGGCAAAGTAATTGTACAAAAGGATATTTGATCTCAAAGGATTTCACTCTTTTTCCATCTCTGTGTACAAGTTCAAAATACTTAAATGATCCCCACCAGCTATTCAGCAAACACAATGCAAGTGAGCTGTATTAGTGTCTGGTTAAAAATTACCTTATCTGTTCTTGGTTAAAAATCACCTTATCTGTTCTTTGCTCCTTGCAAGTTCTGTTGAAGCATGCTCCCTAAGAGACAAAGAAAGGACTCCATAAAATTCAGTTCCCAATACAGGGACTCTCTAGCCTGCACTGGTCGGGTAAGTGCTGTTAGAAATGGAGCGCCCTCTAGAGGCCGGTATTCCAGATAGTCTCTTTCCATCCATTAGAGTCGCTTTCTCATGTATAGTCCTTGCAGGAACAGCATCAGCATTATCGCTGAGAGCTGGTTACAATGCAAATTCTGGGGCCCTACTTGACTTACTACTTTTGGGCTATTATAACAAAATACCACAAACTGGGTATCTTATAAAGAACATAAATTTATTTCTTACAGTTCTGGAGGCTGGAAGTCTAAGATCAAGATGCCAGCTGATTCAGCATCTGGTGGGAGCCCACTTCCTAATTCACAGATTGCACCTTGTAGTTGTGATCTCACATGGTGGGGGAAGAAAGGGAGTTTTCTTGGGCCTCTTTTATAAGGGCACTAATCCTATTCATGAGCACTCCATCCTCATGACCTAATCACCCCCAAGTGTCCCACCTTCTACTGTCATCACCTTGGGGATTAAGATCTCAACATATGGATTTTGGGGACACAAATATTCCAATCATATGGCACCACCTTAGGCCAACTAAGTCAGAAAGCTCTGTGGTGGAATGCAGCAATCTGTGGTTTAACAAGCCCTCCAGGTGACTCCCATCCACACTATATTTGAGAATAACTGATCTCAAACATGTCAGAGAATGAACGTGCTCCTGTGTGAAAAAATATTACACAGGCACGAATTAGGCTAAACTGTCTTTCCTCCAAGCAGATTTTAAAAAACAAAACAAAAACCAACAACCAAAAAACCAACAACAAAACTACATTGATGCTTAAATCAAGCAAATACAAGGAGCTATAATTTAGGAAATGTCATGAGACCAAACTGTGGTTTAGATCTAATGTATGAAAAAAAGCTTTTAGCAACTCTGGAATTACCCTAAAATATAGATTTAAAGAATGACTGTGTACCTTGATGTAAATGATAAAGTAATATAAGTGTAAAATGCCACAAATATAAGAAGAGTATGGGGAACCTCAACATCTACACCTCCACTGATGGACAGGACTAAGTAGTTTCACAGGCCTTTAACCCTTCTCCTTTATTCAGCGCTGCAATCGGCCACAAACCAGTTCACGGCTATCTGATTACCGAATGAGGCTGAACATGTCCACAGTCAAAGAGGAAATGAAAAGAACCATCAAAGGAACTTTCCATATTTTTCATGATCTTTTTTATTTAACATACATAGCACATGTAAACAACTGGCATAAAATTCATAAAAATACAATTCCCCTCTGCATTATCACTGTATTCCTGATGCATCCTTTCATTTTCTCCTTAGTATCACTGTCCTATTTTAATACTACACTGTTTCTGCTAAACACTTTTAGAGGCTTATCTTTTTATAGAAATACTGCCCAACATTGTTTTTTAATGTCATAGCAACAGCTATTTTTATCACTTCCTTGCCCATCCTAACCTTCCTCACACTAAAGCAAAAATATTTTTAAATGCTAAAAATGCATAAAATACTGAGCTTTAATACTGTTTTGTCATGTATATCGAACCTACTACTACTCTATGTTGCCATAAAAGATATTTATAATCTACAGCACCGGCTGCTACAAGATGTGACCATGGCTGAGTGTGCAGTGTAGCCCAAGGCCTCTGTTCTAAACTGACTGGCCTAAAATATAATCATAGCTTGCTGGTAGAGTTACATTAATAAATACTGTTACAAAAGGAATCTTCTGAGAAAAAAAAAACTAATTTGACTACTTTTATCTTTTCCCAGCATATGAAAACAATTGTAACAGTATTTTAATGTTTTTCCTATATAGAATTTCAAATAATTACATGTGAACTTACTGGGAAGGGAATTATTGAAAGCTAGGAAGAATAGAGAGTAACTTTAAAAGTAAAATTCTTTTAAAAAACATTATAACTGCTGGATGTACAAAACATATTTATGTGAGAAACAATGGCAAATAAAGCCGAGCACACACGTCCCTTCTTCCCACCCATGGTGACTGTCATCCTCCTCGGCCTCAAGTGCCCACTTCCCATTTTTCTGCATTGCTGCATCATGGCTTAAATTCTGCTGCTCATCCACAACTCCCCAGATGCTTCCTTGTTTTTTAAAGCTGGCAAGAGCCCAAGAAATAAGTCACCCAGCAAGCGAGAAAGAGGGGGCAGGCACCTGAAGACACCGACAATCTGGGCCGGAAGGAGGCTCCCTGGGAAAGGCGGGCTCTGGGGCAGGCGGGGGGCTGCACACTCCTCAGCCCAGGCTGTCTCGGCAGCTGTCTGCACTAAGCAAGCCAGTGCTTCCCCCAGACCAGGCTTGTCCTTGGGCTCTGGTGAGAAGGCAGAAAGGGAACAGCTCTTCAGTGGCTCCCCGGAGTGGGCACCGGAAACCATCCCTGAGGACTCAGGTCTCAAGGACAATCCACAATGAGGTTAATCTGCCTGTGGTTAATAAAGAAACACTGTGTAATTAAATGTGTAGTCCGCCAGAGTCATGGTTTGCTTAGAATGTTAAATCTCAAAACCATTTCTCAGAACTGTGAGGATTCACTGTTTTGAAGAATCTCATTTCACACAAATTAACTTCTTAGAAACAAAAATTCATACTAGGAATTTAAAGCAGGTTTGGAAAATTTTCAAAATAAAAAATAAACAGAAAAGAAAAAAAGTAATAGAGGAAGGATGAGTATAGTCATTCCTCATACTGAAATAATGGTTTTTGGAACCAAAACTATAACATAAGGTTTAAGGCTTCGTCTCATTAAAGACCGGCAATTTTAAAAGCAAAATATAAAAACTCCATTCACTTATCATTATTCATTTACTTGTTTGACAAAAAAATTAGTCATATTTTATCGTATCTTAATAGTAAAAGAAAAATTACCACATACTACAGTCTACTGTTCCACTATAAATTGTCTACTCAAATATACATTAGTTTCTAAATGCATTATATTTGTTGTTGTTCAAAATAGTTTTTCTTAAAACTACAATTATACATGAAAATTTTTAAGTGGTTTAAAGTTATTAAAATATAAACATTTGAATAATACTAAAAATGAGAAAAATACACAATTGCCATTAAAGGTTTTAAACCAACAGTAAGTACTCGATAAGCAACTGAATGAGGAAGCAGCACTTATTTGACAAAGCATATTGAGAAAGTGAGAGACAGACACACACACACACTAATGCCACATGGTTGGTAGTTACAGGAATTTGGTCCTAAGGACTAGGTCCAAGAGCTTGGATTAATAACAGGCAGGAAATGCTTCATTAACAAGAGCAACAGAGAATGAAAGAACGTGAAGAAGTGAAATAAACAGATAGTTCTACATAGCAAATACCCATGTCTGCCTCATCTATTCTCACTGAAGTTGACGACAGGGGCTGACATGACTGAAGAGCTTACAGTAATCACTGAAATGTTCAAAAGACAAGAGCAAAAGGCAGGAAAAAAAAGCAAGGGGCATCAATAGTCCACAAACTGTAAAATCAGCCCCTACACAGTTCAGAAGTGACTATATTTTCATATCACCCTCGTCACGACTCATCACATTTTTTACAAAGGTAGCTTTGCTCACTTTAGGACAAATATTTAAGTACAAGCATATACTCATTTGCATAGCAAATTTTAAGGGGTGCATTGAAATAGTAACCAACTGATAAAGGTGTAAGTATTTTTACAATCAGAATGACATTCAAATTGACTAAATAAGACGTTTTCTATTTGAAAACAGTTACCTATAAAAGCTTTGGGGATTTGAATTAAAAACAAGGCATGAGTTATTAGCAAAACATGAAAACCATTACTGGTGGACTTCTCTGTAGGCAGCGGTCATTCCTCTATAACTTCTAAGACTTTGTAAACACTGTTCTGGAATACAGTGGTGAAGTGAGGCTTGGACTCCTTTACTAAGAGGTTACACAAGGGAGGTTTCCCAACATTAGCAGGATCTTCCACATCCCAGATTTCAGGCATACTGCAACCAGGCCTAGAAAAATTAACATGCAGATTAAAAATCAATGTACATTATATAACGGCAGGTAAAGGAACACACTCTTTATGTTCCCGCCCTCATTTCATTTTTTTCTACTTAGTTTTTTAAAAAAAATCCTATCACAGTTATTTGTATTTATGTAAGCTACCAGAAATCCTCTTTACAACAAGGTGAACACAAAGGTGACTATAAAGAAAGAAAAAGACATATAATGTATGTGAATTCAGGTGGTGGGGTAAAAAATCTCAGTTGAATTCTGCCTCAGCTACTTACCAAGAATATGGTGTTGTGTAGTTTACTCAGTCTCTCTCTCCACATTTGTAAAAAGGGAAGTACCCATGACGTAAGGGATTAAGGGAGAGATTGCATCAAACACCATGCCCAGCACATAGTCAGAGAAAATTATACAGGCGTACCTCCAAGAGATCGTGGGTTTGGTTTCAGACCACCACAATAAAGCAAACATTGCAATAAAGTGAGTTACATGAATTTTTTAGTCTGCAAGTGCATATAAAAGTTATGTTTACACTTAAGTCTATTAAGTGTGCAACAGAATTATACACCTTACTTTTAAAATTCTTTATTGCTAAAAAAAAAAAAAAAACCATTAACCATCATCTGAGCCTTCAGTGTTAAGGCTTCAGAATCTTTTTGCTGATGGAGGGCCTTGCCTTGATGTTGATGGCTACTGACTGATCAGGGTGATGGTTGCAGATGGCTGGGGTGACTGCGGCAATTTCTTAAGACAGTAATGAAGTTTGCCACCGTAATGGACTCTTCCTTTCATGAATGATTTCTCTGTAGCATGCAATGCTGTTTGACAGCATTTTACCCACAGTACAATTTCTTTCAAAATTGGAATCAGTATTCTCAAACCCTGCCACTGCTTTATCAACTGAGTTTATATAATATTCGAAATGCTTTGTTGACATTTTAACAATCTTCACAGCATCTTCACCAGGAGGAGATTCCATCTCAAAAAACCACTTTCTTTGCTCATCCATGAGAAGCAGCTCCTCGTCCGTTAGTTTTATCCTGAGATCGCAGCAATTCAGTCACAGCTTCAGGCTCCACTTCTAATTCTAGTTGTCTTGCTATTTCCACCACATCTGCAGTGACTTCCTCCACTGAAGTCTTGAACTCCTCAAAGTCATCCATGACAGCTGGAATCAGCTTATTCCAAGCTTCTGCTAATGCTGAAACTCTGACCTCTTCCCATGAATCACAAATGCTCTTAATAGTATCTAGAATCGTGAATCCTGTCCAAAAATGTTTTCGATTGACTTTGCCCAGATCCATCAGAGGAATCACTAGCTATGGCAGCTATACCCTTATAAAGTGTGTTTCTTCAATTATAAGACTTGCAAATGGAAATTACTCCTTGATCCATGGGCTGCAGAATGGATGTTGTGTTAGCAGGCATGAAAACGACATTAATCTTGCTGTACATTCATTAGAGCTCTTGGGTGACCAGGTGCATTGTCAATGAGCAGTCATACTTTGAATTAATTTTTTTTTTTCTGAGCAGTAGGTATCAACAGTGGGCTTAACATAGTAAACCACACTGTAAACAGCTGTGCTATAATCCAGGCTCTGTTGTTCCATTTATAGAGCACAGGCAAAGTAGGTTTAGCATAATTCATAAAGGCCCTAGGATTTTCAGAATGATAAGTGCAGCACTGCCTTCAACTTCAAGTCATCAGCTGCTTTAGTCTCTAATAAGAAAGTCAGCTTGTTCTTTAAAGCTTTGAAGCCAGGCATCGACTTGCCCTCTCTAGCTATGGAAGTCTTGGATGGCATCTTCTTTCAAGAGAAAGAAGAATCATTGAAAACTCTGTTGATTAGTATAGACATCTTCATTAATGATATTAGGTAGATCTTCTGGATAACTTGCTGCAGCTTCTACATCAGCACTTGCTGCTTCACCTTGCATTGTGATGTTACGGAGATGGCTTCTTTCCTTAAACCTCATGAACCAACCTCTGTACTTTCAAACTTTTCTTCTGCAGCTTTCCTCACCTCAGCCTTCATAGAACTGAAGAGAGTTGGGCCTTGCTCTGAATTGGGTTTTGGGTTAAGGGAATGTTGTGGCTGGGTAGACCTTCCATCCAGACCACTAAAATTTTCTCCATCTCAGCAATAAGGCTGTTTCACTTTCTTATCATTCATGTATTCACTGGAGTAGCACTTTTAATTTCTTTCAAGAACTTTCCCTTTGCATTCACAATGTAGCTACCTGTTTGGTACAAGAGGCCTAGCTTTTGGTCTATCTTGGCTTTTGACATGCCTTCCTTACTAAACTTAATCATTTCTAAGTTTTGATTTAAAGTGAGAGACATGCAACTCTTTCACTTGAACACTTAGAGGCCACTGAAAGGTTATTAATTGGCCTGTGCCTCAGGGAATAGGGAGGCCCAAGGAGAGGGAGAGAGATGGGGGAATGGCTGGTTGGTGGAACAGTCAGGACACACACAACACTCACCCACCAAGTTTGCCATCTTATATGGGTACAGTACATGGTGCCCCAAAACACGTATAATAGTAACATCAAAGATCACTGATCACAGATCACCATGACAAATATAATAAAAATGAAAAAGTTTAAATATTTTGGGAATTACCAAAATGTGACACAGAGATACAAGGTGAGCTTTTATTATTTATCAAATCCATTCTTACACCCACTAATCAGTAACTGATATATTACTTTCAAATCTATATTATCTATTTTATAATCACCAATGTAATGATTCATGGAATTATAAGAAGTGGATGCAAGAACTACCTGGTAAAAGGCTACTGATTATAAAGGAGATTTGTCTCCTTAAAATGGAGAGAATTGGGGAACATTCTTTAATCAAGTGATCAAACTTAGCATCACCTATAATAGAACAAAGTGACGGGTACCTCCCAAAGTGACATAATGGAAAGTACACAACACCTTCTATGTACTATTTTTGCCAAATTTTGCCAAACTGAATCTAATCATGTAGAATAAATTAGACAAATCCAAATGTGGGACATTCTTACAACTGGCCTGGACTCTTCCAAATATCAAGAAAAACAAAAAAAGTGAAAGGGATTTTGCAATTTTTGTTTTTTCTTAATATTAAAAAACAGAAAAAATCAAGAGAAATTACAGAGTTTGACAACAGCTTATGTTTTGTCATAGTTGCTTCACTTTTCTTTATAAGAAAAAAACCATTTCTAAGTTCCTTTTATTCCCAATGGCAGTCCCATTCTCCTATTCTCCACCATGAGGCAAGCACTAGACAGGAATGCACATGTTTTCTCCTTTTCAATAACATCTTTAATTTAAAGGTAAACTTCACCTAAAAATGTGTCAAAATATAAACCTATCAAAATAAATAAATGAAAGTCACTGTCACCTCCAATGCCGTTTCTCAGAGGTGGCTTCTATAAACAATCCAGCATACATTCTGCTAGACCTTTCTTATTCACGTTCAGACATACAAGCACACAAAAACACAGGCACAGCTATATTTATATTCAATGCTCTTGGGTTGCTTTTACAAAAATGAGATTAATCTGGGACTCCTTACTTAGCAATAAAAAATGGTCACTGTTCCATCTCATAAAGACTTACTTTATTCTTTTTCATAGGTGCTAGTACTTTTAGGTATTATTTAACCACTCTTTTACAGATGGATGTTTTAATTGTTTCTCATTTTGTCATTATAAAACAATGCTGATATAAACAATTTTGCACTTATATTTTTCAGTAAGCTAAACTTCTAGAAGCAGCACTACCACTGTCAAAAGGTTATACAATTTTTACCTTGCTTCTATCAAATTATCTCCCAAAAAGGTATTACCAGTGAGTGTTCCTACAAAGAGTGTTCAGTGCACACTTTTTTGCACACCTTTGCTGACACGAGATTCTACCAATGTATGAAAATATGACTGGGCTTGGGTTTTCTACCTTTTAATTTTCTAACACATACCAAGGCCAAACTGTTATTACACTGCAGGCCAATGACAGTAGAGAGTGAAATATACATGAAGTATCAGTTACTGAGTTCAGCTGCTTTCAGGAAAAGAAGAGGGCAAAGCACTGCCTTTGTGAGCTCTAAGTATAACATCCTTTAGTCCTTTTAGAGTTTTCTGAAGTTTCCCCAGGCCAGCCAGATACATCTTTAAAAAAGCATTAGTGAAAATCTGAATAATTTTCTTCTGAATTCATGTATTTTAATTTTATGTCAACTCTATTATAGGAATCAATGAGAAAGAGAGCAGAGAAGTGAGAATAAAAAAGGAGTTAATTAAAAACTCATCTACCACTTGCATTTGAATACATTTTCCTACTTGTATTTGAACATAGGGCATCAAGCATTTAAGGAATAATCAAGCATACAGTTAAGCCACTCTGTAAATGAGAGCACATAAATATAGTGCCCACCAAGGTGCCAAGCAGTTTAAGTTTCAGATAGATATTCGTCCCTCTTCCCTTTCTTTCCTATTTGAATTCCCCATTTGCTCCCCCTGTTCTGACATATAAACTCAGTTCTTCCTACTGCAAAGGTAAGCACTAAATATTAGTCCTTCTTCCCTTTCTTCTTCTGAGTCCTCCATTTGCTTCCCTGTCAGAACAGAAAGCAAAGCTGTATTTTGTTTTAAGCTTTAAGCAAAGTGTACCTGTCTAAGATTTCCTGAGCCTTATAATCCTGTAGTAGATGGAGAGTGTTGTTTTAGTTACTGAGTGGGGAAACCAGATGAGAGGAAGCCACTTCTTCAGCTTCCTCCCTCTCCACTCCTGCTGCTACAAACACAAGGGCAAGTCAAGGTCCAGAGTGGGGAATCCAGTTTACACTTCCGCCCCACTCGACTCTCAGTCAGTCTTAGTGCCTGTTAAATAAGCTCTAAGTGGAGATGATCAGAAGCCAGTTAATTCACTGCTGACTTTGTTTAGGGAGCAAGATTTATTGCCATACTTCCTAAACTTGTCTTTTGATTCTTTCTTCCGTACAAAAACCAGTGCTCTGCCCATCAGAACATGAGACTACTACAGTTATACAAATCCAAGAAGCTCCATCAACATCTTAGAATAGAGCACCCCAGCCTCTGCAATTTCCACATATTCAAAACACTATGCAGGGGTCTAAGTAAAAAAACAAAGAATCTTGAAGCAACGTTCATCATTAGCTTGGGGAAAAAAAGTCACAAAATAATTTTATGTTCTAGTAACCTACAGGTGTTTCAGGCTGGCATCACTGAACTGGAGAATCAGAGAGTGAACCCTCAGGCAATAAAGAATATCCCAATGCTGGGGGAAATCTCTGCCAAGAAACTGAGTCCTTCTGACTGCAGATGTCAGTCCACCATTCATTTATAGCAATGTCTTCATCAAACTGTCATGAGACATGCTTATGAATTTGTCTTAAATCTATATAATAAAGCTAAAGGTTATGTGTATAAGTTTCATATATATTCTTATGTTCATAAGGACTTAAAGCATTTTCTAAATTATCACTCAATAACATTTTCTGTAGATCCTGACTAAATTCAAGTCACTTGGGACATATTCACTGGAAAATCATTCAACAATAAGCAATTATTTGAGTTTCCCTGTGCGCAATGCTTGATAGATACTGTGTCACAGAAATATTTTTACTCCTAAGTCAATATTTAATCATTTTGTCTTAACACCCTTGTGTATTACTGAAAAACATGGTGAATGAGTATGATTAAGCCATAGATACAGCAGTCTCCTGAAGACTTCTGTTTAAAGAGTAGTGAGAATTTTAAAAATAATAGTATTCCATATAATATCCTTGACGTCTAATAAAAATACTCCTTTCTGTATTCCTCATGGGGTGAATGCTTTGGTATTTTAATAGCAAGCTGTCATCTGCTGTCTAGTCACCCAAGTGCAACATTTCTAAACAGTCGACATTAGAATTCACATTTGCTTTTAAAATCTTACTAACTCTTATTGTTCTACTCTGCTTAGTGAACTTCCCTGCGGAAATAGATATTAAAACTATAAACCCAAGAGAATATGGGTCACCGTAAAGGTAATTATTTTCCCACTCAAATAAGACGCAAAACAGCAAGAAAGAAGCTTCACTGTAAGTTGATGCTGGGAGGGGGTCCCCTCTATCACAGGATATGGTATGGTGCAGAGATACGGCATGGACAAAGCTGTCTGCCTTCATTATAAAGAGACTCTTCATTATTTGGTTTCAGACTCTATGTGTCTTTTGAAAGAAAATACATCTAACTTTAAATAAAAGTTTCTCAAAAAACCATCAAAGGCAAATATGAACAATCTGGGAAATTACGAACAAGTGCCAATACTTTAAGGTAATCTGCACATGCAAATCATTATAAAATAAATAAATATTTATAATGACAAGAAAAGAAAAAACTCCAAATAATTATCAAAAAAGTTTTTTCTGCTGACACTTTGCTAAATATTATACACATCTCACACATACAACTAGTAAAGCACTTGCCACAAGACCAAATTAATGTCTTATGAATATAAAATATTGTATTGAGTACTCACTTGGATCTTCTTATACACCAGGACTCTTCCAGAATATAGTAATTCACTTGTAACTTGATCAATTCTTGCTTTACTTCTTCAGCTGCTTTTCGACTGTACATTGAATATACTATTTTCGTTCTGGCTCTTTAAAGAAAAAAAATTGGGCAGAAGATTTTCAAGATCAAAAGAATGCAATCAACCTATTTGGACAAAACCACTGACTGGAACTAGAAGAAAGACTCTACAGAAGAATCACGTCAAGAGAACACTGCTCACAGGAGTTCGTGCTAAGAGGCATCGAGGAGGTCAATCAAAAACAGCACAAGTAGCACAGGAGTCCTGAGAGGAAAAGTTCAGTTTAATGAATCTCTTCATTTCCAAACTTAGTCTTTTGGTTTGTTTGATTGCTTGTTTTTTTTTTTAATTCTCCATTACTCTATCACAAATAAGAGTATGAGCTATACAGAAACAAATACAGGACTACTTTAAAGGTGCAACAGTCCTAACTTTGAGAACCAACAATTAGCATTAAATGGTGCTGCATTTTATTCCTCATTTAAAAAAAAAATTAAATTTACTCAACACAATTGCTCTGGAAATTAGTTTGCTAAAATTGATTTTTTTAAAAAAGCTTTTTATTTATAAAAGGTATGTCTTGCTGTTACACAAAATAACGTATGAATAAGGATTCATGAATCACTTAGCAAATGAATAGCTGGCCAACCTAAGAAATTGCATGAAAATTAAATCTATTTCCTTTACAAAGAGAACACAACACTCTAACTTATGAAAAAATAGTTAAAAAAAAAACAAAAAAAAACCCCAATATCATTCTAGTAGGCTATATTGGTGAAAATCAGAAAAAAAAGCCTTCTTTGAATGGGATTCCATTTCAACTGATCCCTCAGAATTCAAGAAAAATAGCCTATAAAAAAACCTTAATAAAAACTATAGGCTAATGAATCTTCTGGGGAACTTAAAGGTGATGATAACTAATAAGGCCCTGGGTGTTTTGGAGCCCTGTAACCTGCATAAAACAGACATGGTGAGATTTCTTTTTGCTGCCTAGGAGAGAAGATAACCCCAAAGATGGTAGTTTTATTGTCTTATGGGGCCTTAACAGTTTGTATTGAACTTAACTATCTTATTTCAGCATTCTTTGTCCCCAAACTCTATAAACCCCACCATATCCTTTTTGATACACTTCTTGTTATCTCACTGGTTCCCTCACTCACTGCCTATTTGTATGAAAAATCTATTTTCAACAATGAGATAATTGTTACTAACCTCAAACCTGCATCTTCATAGTGTGGATGATTCACAATGGGCCGAAGTGCAGAGAGTTTAACACTCGCCATTGTGGGCATGGCACCTGCAAACACTGCATCTGCAAAGCAGGAAGGGAGGTCTTAGGAAGATACCTGGTGAGTGTGACAAGGGGGTCTCCTGGTCTTCCCAGGTGAAAAAGCTGAGGCCAGAATCGGTACTTAAAGATTCACTGACAGAGCCAGAATGAAGTCGGGCAGCTGATAAAATGGTGGCCAGCAATCAAGCCTGGATAAACTATTTTCCTTGGAAGATAAAGCCTCATCATATGTCTCATCATTAAGGATTTCTGTTTCTTTTGTTTGTTTGTTTGTTCTTAATGTCTTTTCCTGCTTCTAGGAAAGAAGTAACAAATTGACTAGGGAAGTTTTATAGCACTAAGGAATTCTGGAAGATGATTTAATATTCAGTAACTTGATAATCAGATGACACCAAAAACATCTCCCTTTCTATACATGAATAAAGTATCACATTCCATGAGTTCATTTCAAGAAGGAATGTGAAGGGCTAAGATTAAAAATTAATTAGGATCTATGACAAAGGAGGCAAGGATATACAATGGAAAAAAGGCAGCCTCTTCAATAAGTGTTGCTGGGAAAACTGGACAGCTACATAGAAAAGAATGAAATTAGAACACTTCCTAACACCATACACAAAAATAAACTCAAAATGGATTAAAGACTTAAATGTAAGGCCAGACACTATAAAACCCCTAGAGGAAAACATAGGAAGAACACTCTTCGACGTAAATAACAGCAAGATCTTTTTTGATCCACCCCCCCTAGAATAATGGAAATAAAAACAAAAATAAATAAGTGGGACCTAATGAAATTTCCATGCTTATGCACAGCAAAGGAAACTATAAGCAAGACGAAAAGACAGCCCTCAGAATGAGAGAAAATATTTGCAAATGAATCAACAGACAAAGGATTAATCTCCAAAATATATCAACAGTTTATCCAGCTCAATAGCAAAAAAACAAATAACTCAATCAAAAAATGGGCAGAAGACCTAAATAGGCATTTCTCCAAAGGAGACATACGGATGGCCAAGAGGCACATGAAAAGCTGCTCAACATCACTCATTATTAGAGAAATGCAAATCAAAAAAACAATGAGGTATCACCTCACACTGGTTAGAATGGGCATCATCAGAAAATCTACAAACAGTAAATGCTGGAGAGGGTGTGGAGAAAAGGGAATGCTCTTGCACTGTTGGTGGGAATGTAAATTGATACAGCCACTATGGAAAACAGTATGGAGGTTCCTTGTAAAACTAAAAATAGAACTACCATATGACCCAGCAATCCCACTACTGGGCATATACCCAGAGAACACCATCATTCAAAAAGACACATGCACTCCAATCAACAGATGAATGGATAAAGAAGATGTGGTACATACATACAATGGAATATTACTCAGCTGTAAAGAAGAATGAAACTGGGACATTTTTAGAGACATGGATGGACCTACAGACTGTCATACAGAGTGAAGTGAGTCAGAAAGAGAAAAACAAATATTATATATTAACACATATATGTGGACTATAGAAAAACGGTAGAAATCAACCAGTTTGCAAGGCAGAAATAGAGACAGAGATGTAGAGAACAAACATATGGACACCAAGTGGGGAAAGCAGGGAGGGTTGGGGGGGGGGGGGAATGAATTGAGAGATTGGGATACCAAATTTTACACTCTAAATATATGCAGTTTATTGTAAAAAATAAAAAAATAAAAAATTTAAAAAAATTAATTAGGAAAATAAGCATAACAAATTATTTTCCAATGTGCCATGCAAAACTTTGGATATATTTTGAAAAAATTAGAATTTATGTAAAATAGAGAAATACAATACTGAGAAAATACATATAACATTTCCTTTGCAAACTACATAAGCAAGATTGACATCTCTCTCTTTCTGCATAATCTAGAAGCAGGACTGCTTAAAAAGATTAAAACCATTGGAAGTAACTTGGGTTAAGGATTGTGCAGTTGTACATAAAACTGTAGAGAGAACCACAGCTAAATAATATGACTTTTTTTTTTTTTACCTGGTTTAGTACTATATTTAATCCATTCTATAAGTTCTTCTTGTGGTAAATTGCTGAACTCCCCTACAATATTCCACTGAGTTTGTAGATTTGCTGAACCTTGTATCGACATTGCTGCTAACACAGCAAAAACAACAGCACCAGGATGTACTTTGCAAAAGAGCCATCCAAACAGCTGCAACCAAATTAAGAATACATTGACAACTGTTAGTACAAAGCAGCCTGCATCCAATAAGCAAAAGTACTTCCCAGAGAGGAAAACAGTCTCTGCTAGAATCCCAGATACAGGACTAATAATTCTAAGGAAAAGTTCCAAAAACAATAATGTGAGGGATCAAAAGAATTCTACCATTAGTCTTATATAGGTGGGACATGATTTAAGAAATGCTTCTCAACTTGCTCTACTCCCAGATTCGGGTAAGGCCAGGCCTACCTACATAATTTGCCAGACTCAGTGCAAAATAAAAATGTGGGTTCCTTGGGATCTCCCTGGCAGTCCAAGGGTTAAGATTCCCTGTTTCCACTGCATGGGGCACAGATTCAATCCCTGGTCAGGGAACATGCCACATGGTGTGGCCAAAATAAAAAAAAAAAAGTGGGTTCCTTGGCTGACACTTTCTAAGAAGTTCAAAACAGCACCAATAGAGCATCAATCTAGGTGCAGAGTCCCTCTGAGTGTGGGCCCCTGTGCAATCACTGCTTTCTACCATCATCTGCAGCTATTATTTATGAATTCAGTCTGCAATGAATGAGTGTTTGTTGCATGCCAAGGACTATTTTTAGAAGGTAAAAGAATAGAGATCTGCTTTGGCCTTACCCTTTAGGAAAGATTAGTACAAAACCATGAAGAACTTTAATTATAACAATTTAAAGAATTTTGGATAATTTAATGATTTTAGGGCCACTCAAAAACAAGGGCTGGGGTAAAAACTATCATGGCAGCTATAATGCCAACATAACAATCATCTCACCTGTCTTGAGCAGATCAAGGAAGCCATAACGCACATATGAGGTGTCAAGAAGAGTTTTAGTCTCATAATTAAAACGCCAAGGGCTGTATATGCTAATAGCTGCAATGCATGATAAACCAGCTAAAAGAAAGAGAAAGTATTTTTTACTCCTACTATTTGTGAAGTTTAAGAATATATTGTTAAATTGGTGAATATATAGAAAAGGGAACTTTTTCTTAGTAACAATATTTTGATTTCTGAAATAAACAAGTCTTAAAATTCACTTTCAAACTTCTCAATTTTATTAGAGGGCTAAAAGTATAAAGTCCCTAAGACAAGTGGTCCTATAATTCTGCTCAGAATCAAGCCTGGGATTTACAAAGCCCACATTTCTGAACCAGGTGGAAATATGAAATACAGTGTCATGAACTACAGTCACCATGCTATTGCTAACAGAGTAGTCCTCATCACAAGAAAAAAAAATGAGTAACTATATATGGTAATGGATGTTAACTAGACATGTGATCAGTCCACAATGTAGGCAAATTCAAATCATTATGTTGTATATCTGAAACTAACATGTCAATATACATCAATTAAAACAAACAAACAAACAAACATAGGCTGAATCACCAGGAGATGGGGAACACCAACCAGTCACATCTCTGAGGCTCAGGGCAAGGTGAGCAGAAAGGAAAGTGATCTCCAATCATGCAAAAGATACTTTGCATATGTATCTAAATGGGCTCCAGCAATGAACTGCTATTACTGTAAGGATAATCAGAGTGGCCCAAATGAGTTTCCTACCTACTTGCTTTAACAAATGAATGGTCATGATTGTTGTATTCTTGTAGAAACACATACAGGCCTATTCTGAAGTCAAGTAGTGACTTACCAATAACGTTAGAAAATGGAACTAGAAAGAAAAGTTCAGATATATACAAACACTAAAACAAGGCAAATTTTGGTGATATTAAGTCTTTACCTCTCCATGATCAAGCTGGTGTTTTCTGAAATGGAAAAAGAAATACTACCATTGACTCATTACTGAAGAACTTACTTCAGTCATGCACATTTTTATCTTACAAATATAAGTTTTACAACTTCTATAATATTCCCTCGGAACACACACATAAATCAAAATAACTAAGAGTTATAAACCAAAACTGGTGCTACAGTCTTTTAATGTAGTTTACTTTGCATATCCCACATGTCTGACTACACAGATATTTATTAGGCCAACAAGGCTCACTGGCTGCTGTGTATCAGATACCTCACTGGTAACATCCTGGCAAAGTAGGGAGCAAAAAGAAACTCTGAAGCCCTCACAGTCCCTTACCCCTACTTCCTGTCCCCAGCGGTCCCTCAGCTCCCCCCATAAACTATAGCTGCTATAGAGACAATTTAGGAAGCCACAAGATTTTTTTCAGCAGCCGCTCTGGAATATGAAAAGAGCCACACAATGCCACCTTTAGCTTTGCTTGACAGTTTTAATTTCCTAAGAAAGGATACATCTTTATAGGCCCACATATTCTCCCCATGTCTCAGCCTGGTCCCCTTCTCCACACCCTGACCCCATGTTGAGTCTTATCACAGCAGTGAGAGCAACTTTTTGAAAACGGGAATACAGGCATGCCATTCCCTTACTTAAAACTTTCCAGTTGGCTGTGGGATTTTTGTTTTGTAATTAGAATAAACTCTCAAATCCTTACCACACTACACATAGTCCTCCTAAGGTCCCCACCTCTCATCCTTGAAACTCCTCTTCTACCAGGTTCCCTACTGTGCTCCAGTCACACTAGACTAATTTCACACCTTAAAACATCAGTCACCTTTGACTCTCATATGCAGTGCCCCTTACCTTCATCACTCCCACTCCATTTCTCTGTTTTATCCTCTCATAGAAAATGAAATTTTCACTTATTGGTTTACTTTATTATCATCTGTCTCTCCTTACTAAAATTAACCCTTCAGGAGGACTGGGTACAAATCCATCCATCCACTCAATTTCATTGAGCACTGAGCAGTAAACAAGATGGAAAAAAATCTGTGCCCTCACAGAGTATACATATAAGTTGAAGGAGACAAGCAAAAAGCAAATAAACACACATCACATGGTGATAAATACTGTGGGGGGAAAAGGAAGCAGGATAAAAGATGCAGGAAGTGCTGGGTGACCGGGATGGCCTATGTTAATCACTGTGGTCACCAACTGAGTGACTTCTGGGCAAAGCCTGAAGGAGATGAGAGTCTGAGCCTGAGGATCCCTCGGGGAAGAAGAGCACTTGAGGCAGAGAGGACAGACAGCAAGCCCTCATGGCAGCAGGCTCCTGGATAGGCCACCAGCAAAGACGGCAGGATTAGAGGCGAGAAAGCGAGGAGGAAAATGAGATGAGGAAGATGCAGCAGAAGCGTGCTGACAGGAAAGTACATTCAGAGGCTCAGTATTGTGTTCACAAAATTTGAGATTCTCACTAGACGCCCAAGTAGAGGTGGCAAACAGGGAGTCATGTGTAAATCTGGAGTTCAAGGGAGAAGTCTGGATCAGAGACACAGCTGTGTGACTTAATAACACATACCTTCTCTATCCTAAACACTCATATATTTCTAAGACCTAGAACAATGCCTAGCACAGAGTTCAATCTTTTTGCTTTTTTTGAATCAATGAACAAATGATTCAATTAACCTCTAATCTAGGTAGCACACAATCTGATTTGAGGATTTGGTTTCAAAAATACTGATGCATTAGCAAACAGTAAGAATACTGGGCAAATGAAGTGAAATGGATCCTCTTTTATTCTTCTTTCATGCCAAGTAAAAATTATCAGTTACCAAAAATTATCTAGAGCATCTAGAATGTTAACATGAACATTATATTCCATTAACTCTGATCTTAAAACTATTTATTATCCCAGCTGACAGCTAAGGAAAGCAAGTCACAGAGCTAGTAAGTGGCAAAGCCAGGTCGAAATATGGGCTGGCTTCAGAGTCAATATATTTTCTACTTCATCATGCTGTCTCTATCCTACTCTACCCCCTAGGTCCTTGAATAAAGGAGATACTGGTACTCACATCTTGAGAATTAAAATGTATATCCTACTCCTCCCCTTTTTATACTGGCATATGACTTTGGTACTTACGTAAAATGAAATATCAGTGTGCCATTCTCCTTTCCAAAAAGCTCTGATCCTACCTGAATTGAAAGCCCCATGAAGCTCAGTGCTTTTCTATAATTATTTCTACATTTGCGTTATTATGGAAAAGACTGTTTTGTTTCTATGAAAAATTTCACCTTTCTCTTCCAGAGCTGCATAACTATACCTATAACCGTAACCCCTTTCTGAGTTCTCAAAAAAATTTCATCTCAATTGAAGAGAAATTTTGCCATTATATAACAGCAGCTTTTTCTTTTTCCCCAGCCCTCAAAGGCATCAAGTAGAAGCAAGGACACAGTTACAGTAAATTGTTTCTAAATGAGAAGAAGGATTGTCTCAAGAGTGCGTGCAATAATTTACCACTGGTTGGAGGTGAAAGGACAATATATAAGGCTGTATGTGTTATAAAAGAAAACATATAGACACACAAACTCAACAAAATCTGCTCCCCCCAAAAATCCCACAGAAGAATTAAATTAGAATTAAAACTTCCTTTACTTCATCTTTCAATCCCATACTTCAAATAGTTACAAGTTTTATCCTTCCATATCCCTCTTATGTACAAATATACACACAAAATCTTCATATTTTAAACAAAGTGTAATCATCCTTTATATGTTTTGTACTTTTTAAATTCAAGGATGTATGATGAAATACTTCCATAAAGAATTCCACTTTACAGCTGGGTCATATTTAAACCAATCACATACTAGTGGATATTTTGGTTGTTCTCATTTTCCACATTACACACACCACCACAATGGGCAACTCTGTACCATTATCTCTGCAATTCTGTGAGCATTTCTAGGGAATACATTTGCACTGGTGAAATTGCTGGGTTGAAGGACAGGCCCACTGTATGTTTTGCTTGTATTGTCAAACTGCCCTCCCATGCACTTCCTCCCACCCTTGCAAGCAATGGGTAGCGTTACTTTTTACAAAGTTGGTAAGTAAAAAGGTTTTCACTTTATTATGGGATTGAGCACTTTTTCATGTATCTGTAAGTTGTGCATAAATATTTACTCACTCAAGTACTATTCTTTCCTATGTGCCCGGCACTGCATAAAAACTGCTGAATTGAATAGAAATGACCCCCTCCCCATCCAGGAGATACAGGCAACACATCAGTATGTAAGTACACATGGCGCTAAATGCTGAGAGAAAGAAAAAGAATGTGATGGTGGAGAATAACAAGCAGGAGACAAGGGATCTACTCAGAAATGATGGGCAGGAAAGGCTTCTTGAAGGAGGCTGCATTTAAGCAAGGATTAGAGGAGTGAGTCATACTAACCCAGGCTGTGGGAAGCAGGGGCCATTAGGGTACAACCACTGCAAAACTGCAGAGGCAGGAAACCACTTGTCATGGTCAAAGAGCAGAAAGGAGACCTATGGGACATGAGTGTAGTGGGAAAGGGAAAATGGGAATTTTTTTTTTCTCAATTGCCTGTTTGTATCTTCACTCATTTTTCAAATGGGTTTTTAGCATTTTTCTTATTAATTTATAGAAGTTCTTTCTGTATGATGGTCATTAGTCCCTTGTCATAATTTGCAAATATTTTCCGCAAGTTGTATTTTTCTTTGAACATTGCTTACAGTATTCTACCAAACCAAAGAATTCATCTGGTCAACCTTGTCAATCTTTCCTTCTAGCTTATAGGTTTTATGTCATACTTAACAAGGTCCCTCTAACCCAAAAATTATAAAAATAATCTCTTGGTTTATTTGTGACTTTCTTTTTTTCTATATTTAAATCTTTGCTCCATCTGCAATTTATTTTATGTAAAAAGTGAAGTATGGGTCCACTTTTACATTTCCCTGATCTTCTCTCAAAAGGCTGTCCGTTGGTTCTAAAACCATCAACAGAGTAATTTGTTTTCCCTGCCAAACTGAAGCACAAAGCTGTGTCCTTCAAGTATAGATTAGATCAGATCATACTGGATGCAGTTTGGGGAATGAACAAGTGATGTGCTGAGCTCTGCATAGATAGGGAACAATGAGAAAAGCACAGAAGGGGGATGGCAACCATCGAAACAATTATCAAATGTTGAGGGTACAACATGTAACTATAAAATTAATACACTGTAAATATCTACTTAATAAACAGAGGCGGTAACAAAATCATTAATGGCATATTTACCTTACATGTGTCTGTTGTTTAGTTAAGACACCCCACATGTCACTAACAATCTGCAAATAGATTTTTAAACAGTTTATAACGGCTGTATTGGGAAAAAGAAAATTTCAAATAATATATTTTCTAAACTTTCAAACTTTTACTTACTTAAAAATATAGAAGTATGGAGATAAGAAGTAACTTAGAAAATAGTAATTACAACAACAAAATCTTACATTTGTACAGTACTTCATCATATCTATGCCCAACCCTGTTCAGGTAGGTTTTATTATCCTCATTTTATAAATGAGCAACGGGCTCAGAAGGATTAAATGATCTCCCTAAAGGTGGACAACAACTAAGAAGGGTCTTGAAACCTGACCTTTTGGCTTCCAATTCACCTTTAGTGAATTCTGCCGCACCCGGGTTGTTGGCAATGCCTCTCCTTAACTACACACACACATAACTGAAAAGCTGGCTCAGAGACTGATTAGCACAACTAACTAAACACCACGCTTTCATACTTAGCAGTCACGGGGAGGTCATCTAATCTGAAATCCGATCCCCAATGTGGAGGTCCTCTGTGACACTGCCCGATAGGTTTTAATTCAGCCCTTGGAAGAACCACCTAGCTGCTGATTAAATCTGTAACACTTTCCTAATCAGTCCAGATCAAGGCTGGTCAAAGGCCTAACTCTTAGAATTGGCCATAATTTTAAGAAGCCAAATGAGTATAATCTTATCTCCAAGTCATAGGTTTTTAAGTTTTTGAAAAGAATTGTCCTCTTTCCATTTAAGTCTTTCTTCTTTACATCAAACATCCCAGTCTCTTTAACCCAATCTAGTCATTTTCATCATCTCTAGCCACCCAGGTTGCTACCTTTTTAATACCTTCTGGATTGCCTGCATCTAGTATTTTTTTATTACCTACTGGGTGCACACCCATATAAAGAAAGCAAAGGAAGCATAGAGCACAGAGCCTGGCATACAGCAGAAACTGACTAACCATAAACTGACAAGACTTAAAAAGGGCTGTGAGACTACAAAGCTGAATACTATTCTATAACGCCCAGTGAGGAGGGTAAAGGCGCAGTCTGATTCTCACTCTTCTCTTGCTTGTTTAATAGACATGAGGTAAGGCTGGTAACAACCTCCTGACCCTCCAATTTTGCACATGTCAAAATGGAAATAATAATATCTCTGTACCCCACAATGCTGTTGAAGAACCAATTGAAATAAGGCATATGAAATGTTTTGGGAGATTATAAATATATGATGTGAATAATAATTAAAGTACAGAATACTCTACAAATATATGACACTGTACTAACACAGGAATAATAACTACAAATCAGAAAACTTTTAGGGTCTATCACTTAGTTTTCAATTACAGACTAATCCCAATTCATTCTCCTAAAACACTTATAGTTACAGAGTTCAAGTTCACTAATTCTTAAAAGAAAAGAAAGAGAGAATATTACACCACTCTTTACTAAAGATTGGAACTTCCCTGGCCTGATTTATACGTGGACTTAAAATTTCATTATCAAAGCCAAGTTGGGAGTCTATTTTATCAAGTATAGTAACATACTGTTAATATTCCATTTTTTCTTTTGATTAATAATAAACTCTATCCAGAAGTTAATGAATACTTCACAAATGACTTAGAAAGGCATATATTAAATATTTTAAGGAACTATTACATAAAAGTTAAAAGTGAGCCAGTAATAATTTACATAAGCAAAAACAATTGTATCTGGGTCAATATGATCTCTCTTATCCTATCTTTCAAAATACATAACTATCAAAACTTGAGCATCCTCTTCCTAGGTTTACTTTATGTGGGCAACCAGCACAATATTTTTAAGGCTTATAAATGTTCATCAAAGGCTATTAGCAAGAAAATACAGAATGTGTTTCAATAAATCTATATAAAATATTGTACTAGATTAACATGCAGCCTAGTATATGTAATTACTACCAAGAAATAAGAAAAGGTTCTATTATGAGAAAGTGCTCTTAAGTGATAGACTTACCTTTCTAATGACTGCAATAAACACGACAAGAACAACTGGAAGCAATAATGTCTTTGTATACCTCAGCGGAGTCTGAAATTCAGAGAGATGTTTCGTTAGAGGAAAATGTTATTTCAAATGAAATTTCAAATCACAAACCAAGTGAATTTTAAAACATGTTAGTAAAGAAACATGAACATTCACCCATCTAGGGTCCAATCTACCCACTGACTCCTAATGTAAAAATAAAGATGCATTTCCAAAGAAACAAACTTCCCCAAAACGTTGAGTTGAAAACAATGACAAATACAGTTTCCAAACACTTATAAGTGTAAAACGTAACTAGAAAGATTACGGTTCACTTTTGCACACTACTTTTCTAACTAGAGAGCTCAACATATTATTCACCTCGGGTCAGCAAAACTCCTTTAAATGTCATGAGCTTTACTGTGCATTTTATCTAGGATAAAAGTCATAACTGTGATCTCCAGATACACACACATAAAAACATACACAATAATGACCAATGTTTACAAGAGGAATAAAAACATTTTTACATTTTCTTTGGTAACAGATAAAAAACTACAGAATTTTTTTTTTTTTTTTTTTTACTAAAAAAGCCCTGTACATTGCAATTCTATACACCTCTCAATAATTTGAGATTAGCCTTAAACAACCCTGGGCTTGAAATTTCTAAATTGCAATTTATTTCCTTATTACCAACACTTTCCCTCACAAAAACAATCTTGTATCATTAAGTAAAATGATGTATGCTTTCCCCAATATGTTTATAAAGAGAAGTCTAGCTTCAACCATATTAAAAATACTGCTACATTTTAATTTTACAAAGTATACTATAAGTAGCATTTTCTGATTTCCCTCTCCTTAGTCTAATTTTCTCACTTACTAATCTGTATTAGACAAGTAATTTTGATAATTCATTACACAAAATGCACTCTTCATGAGTTAGAAATCCCATTAAAAAGAGAATTTTTACGTTTTTATTTTACTATTTACCTTTATAAATATTTGCATGTTACTAATTATTTTAAAATACATAAATATATTTCTGTTTTGTAATTTTCAAGTTATGTTTTAACCTATGCAAAAATCATATAACTAAGTATTCTTTTTATAGATATAAACTTTCAGATTTTACTTATTTTTTTGACCGTGCTGCATGGCACACGGGATTTTAGTTCCCTGACCAGGGATTGAAACTGCGCCCCTCCCCACAATCCTCACCCCAGCCCCTGGCAGTAGGAGTGCAGAGTCTTAACTACTGGACCACCAAGGAAGTCCCCTAAAACTACTTTATTATTTTAAAAATTAGACATTTGCTAACAATAAATATAACAGATGTTTACCTTAAAAAGGAAGTATGTCAAAATTGTGTTAAAAGTATTTAACAAAATTTAATAAAGAGTACAATTTTAACATTATATTTCAAAAGTTTATTTAAAAGGTGTTTTTTGAATATTTCTTTTAAAAAGAAAATAACATTAGCATCAGATTTTCATAGCAACACTTCACTTTAGACCAGAAGATACTAGAGTAATTTACTTGGGATACTCAAGGAAAGATATGTGAGCCAAAGATTTTGTATCTAGCCAAAATGACCTTCACACATAAAAGCCACTGATAAAATATTTTGAGGGGCTTCCTAGGTGGTGCAGTGGTTGAGAATCCACCTGCCAATGCAGGGGACATGAGTGGGATCCCTGCTCCAGGAAGATCCCACATGCCGCGGAGCAACTAAGCCCGTGTGCCACAACTACTGAGCCTGCGCTTTAGAGCCCGTGAGCCGCAACTATTGAGCCCATGTGCTGCAACTACTGAAGCCCACGTGCCTAGAGCCCATGCTGCGCAACAAGAGAAGCCACAGCAATGAGGAGCCCGCGCACCGCAACAAAGAGTAGCCCCTACTCACCGCAACTAAGAAGAAAGCCCGCGCACAGCAAAAAAAAAAAAGACCCAACACAGGCAATAAAATAATAAATAATAAAAAAAAAATATATATATATATATATATTTTGAGCATGTAAAAATTCAGGGATTACTGTTCCCATGAGCCCTTCCTGAGGAATCCACTGGAGAGCAAGCTTCACACAGCCAAGAAATGTGTTCTTCAATCCGAGAACTTGTAGTGAGCGCTGAAAACAATGACCTACAGAACTACGACACTGCTGGGCACATAAAGGTGACCAAACAGTATGAGAGGTTATATGTGCTGACAATGAAGATACAATGGAACTCTTAAAAATGGGGTAAGAGGAGGAGAGTATATAAGAAGTAAAATAATCTCCCTGATTATAGTATTACAATAAATTAGAAATGGGTGGGAATAGGCAAGGGGCAAGAAATGACTAGCTAAGTTCAGTATAACTCTCAGGAGGAAACTGATGAAGAGACTAAGGTTAATATATACAAGTGTTAATACAAAGGAAACAAAATTATAAAACTCCCTCAGTGCCAAAAGATACACCAGAGAGAGGGTATGCACAAGAACATATGCAAAGGAAACAAACCACACGGTTAGAGGTGTGTGTGTGTGTGTGCGCCTGCGAGTGTGTTTCTATTAGAATTATATTATTTTAATATTTCTTAAAATTGTTGATTTTGTTCTAAGCATAAAAGTTATATATGCTCATTGTGAAAACTAGAAAATGGAGAAAAAATAAATGTGACAATGAATTTCACATTTTAATCAGTTATCAGCATTTCCTCCCTGATGGACTGTGTGTTCACATCCTTTGCCCATTTCTGCATATGTGGGGGGGGAAGGCGTGGGGTTGTGTTTTTGGTGCTGGGAAAGGGTGAGAGCCCTTGGTTATTTTTTTTAATTGATTTGAACAAGCTCCTATACTAATTATATTAATCTCTAGTTTCATTTATTATATTTATGGTAAGAATCATTCCAGTTAGTCATTTGCTTTTTAATTTTTATAATATTTAATGTATAGATGTTTTAAGTTAAATGCAGACAAATCTATTAATCATTCTCATATGTTTTGCAACTCACATTATGCTCATTAAAAAATGAAGTTAATATTCACTGAAATGTTTCTCAAATTAATTTTTCAGGCTTCATTTATATTTAACACATTAACTGAAATGAAGTTTGGTGTCGAATATGATATAAGGCTTTAATCTGACTCCTCACCCCAATTCAATTTTTCAAATAATATTCATGAAACAATGCATATTTTAATCCATTTATTGATATCTGTGGTGCTCTCTTCATTGCATACTAAGTACATACACATAAGCATAGTTAAGGACATACACATGGGTCTATCCAGCATTGTCTGTTTTTGGCCATAATGTTCCTGTCTTGGTATCCTTGTACTTTACTGTTTCTTTCCATCTTCATATCTAAAAGGCAAAGATCCCCCTCACTGTTTTTACTTTCTTTTAATAGCACAACACAACTAAAACATGATTATTATAGAAAATTTAGAAGATGCAAATTACAAAAAAAGTTAACCACTGATTCTTGCTCCACCAAAAAAACCACTGTTAAAATTTTGGCCTCCCACTCTATTTATGTGTGCTAATTATAGGTCAACAGACCAGACCATTTTGCTCATCCCATCACACGCCTTAAGTGTCTTTCCATATCAGGGTGATATCATGTTAAATTCCTTCCTCTTCCCACCATGTGGATGTGCCACACGACAGATGCCCTCCCGGAACTGGCGCTACCCTCTGTCTCTACAGCACGGTTCCTGTGAGGGGGCGAGGACACCTATGGAGGTGAGCAATGGCAGGCTGAACACAGCTTTGCCATTTTCTTCAAAGTGACGGACAGCATACTTATGCCTCAGTAATTAACAATTTCTTATATCACATACATGCTTCACACTCTCAGGTTGCAGCGGCGTGTATATCCTCAATAATGTTAAAGGATTTCCAATGAGTCCTAATTTCTCTGCTGATGTCTATAGTCTATTTCCTTTACCACCTTCCTGAAAGAGTCTTGATCTGCTATAAGCATGCATTTTAATGTCTTGCAAGATATTTTTCCTTAGTTTCTTTCAGCAGGTTCAGCACTATCATTTGTATGCTTTTTATCAGCCATTATGTATCAAAACCATTTGCCAGAACACAGGAAATTAAGACTGACTGGTCAGTGGAGTAAACAGTGCATCTGCAGGACAGGCTCAACTCAGAATGTCTCACTGATAGGTGGGCTATGTGGCACACTCTCCTCCACTGGTCTGTAATTCAGGACACGGGCTGACCCAGTGGGGATTGGGAAAAATGAACGTGTCACCAGAGGACTGTTGGCCAGTATCACACACACAGACACACAGACAGACACATAGGTTGGAAGAAAAACGTCTCAGATAATAAAATATCATCATAAATCCAGGCCCCATGGGTGGTGTGAAAAAAGACATATATACACATGTCTGTTTAACCAAACTAGCTCACAAAGCATTGCAAAATAGTATTAAATATAAAATATCTTAAAAAATCAAAGTACTTTCCCATGTATCTCCTTTCATCCTCACAACATGTATTTGTAGCATACTACCAGAGACTAGTAAGCTACAACTCAAAAAATGAGAGTCATTTGTTCAAGAACATCAAGTAATATTGCAGACTTCTGTCTCACAATCCACTAAACTACTCTCTGGTTTCCTTCTAAACACCTGAATACAGTTTGAGAAAGAAAGATGTTGTCAGAATTAAAAACTTATATTCAATGATATTTCAAAGCAATGAGATCATGCAAACAAACAACCACAAAGTGAGTGGAAACCTAAAAGCTTGAGAGCTTCACTGAATTAATGCTTATCCTTAAAAAAGAGGTGACCTGAAATGCCTCTGTATTTACTCATCCTAAAAACTACTGCTAGACTGAATGGATGTTTCTAAATTATTAAAATGAAAAAGGACCATATATTTCAGGAAGCTGTACTAATGTAAATAGGAACATCTTCCTTTAAGCTGCCAGGTATTCCTTTTCCCTCAAACTGAGATAAGAGCACAGAGGTAAGAATCTGAGCAACAGAGTACCTTTATGAAAAATGAATGGACCAAAACCTAAGGAAAGAAAAGGAGAAATCACATCTTACCTCCTTCTCCATAAAGTCAAACTCTGCTGCACAGGTATACAATAAAGTGTCAAAATCCTTGTAACTGAAGAATTTTGATGTTAATAAGTTGCCAATATGAGCCTAGTAATGAATAAAGGGAGGTACCATTAGATTATGCCATATATTGTAATAACACATTTTAATCTTAATAGTACCTAAAAATAGTTTCCACGGCATGACAGAGCTCGCTGTTCTCACACCTGGCTGCTTCTGGACCCTCCAACTTCAGTCTCCCTTCTTTTGCTGACAAGTGATAGCTACAACACCACCCTGCCTTCCACACTCCATCATCAACATTCCAAAGGCTTTTATTTTTGGGTTTTCCCTGCTCAAGGCGTTAAACCTGGTGAAATACACTACACAGTATCAGGTGGGCTTGGTAACACACACAGGCATCTGTCAATCACAAAGCGGCAATGTGTGATAAAGAAAAGCAAACGTTCATTCAGATTTCTGAAAGGGGACTGAAAAGACTTTTTGAAAAAAGTAGAAAATGGATAGGCCTTGGAATAAAACACGTTCTGACTGACAGTCAGCATCTGTGTAATACTTCACAAGCCACCGAGCGCTGCTCACACCTATATCACTTCACCCACTATCCATGAGGAAGCTGGAATTGTTTTCATTTAACAAATGAGAAAACATCTGCCAAACTTTCAATCCATCATTGCCTAAAAGAGCAAGAACCATAGGAAAGGGGATAAATTATACCTGAAACAAATCATGACTAAAACCCTAAACAATGCATAAATGAAGTGGGGGTGGTGGTCAGGGAGTGAGTAGGAACTAAAGGGTGGTGGGATGTGCTGAAGAATCTCAAATGCTCTGTCTCCTGGGGAAGAAATGTATGCTGATAAGTTTTAGAAATCAACAGGGAGAATCTATAGACCTAAAATAGCATATGTAAACTACCTATCCAATGAAAGGGAAAAAAACCTAAAAAGAAAGCAAAATGGTTGGAAAATCTCAAATAAAATGAAAGAAGTAAGTTCTAATATAATGATAACTGCCATAAATGTAAAGAGCTTAAATTCATTAATTAAAGGACAGATGCTCAAGTTGGATTTAAGGGAAAAAAATTCAGTATAATATTGTCTACAAAAGACATACTTAAAATAAAAGTATACAGAAAAGTTGAAAACAGAAGAGAACAGGATATACCAGATAAAATGAATCAAAGAAATCTGGGTTAGCAATTGTAATGTCTCACAAAACTAAATTCAAACAAAAATATGTGAAAAAAGAACAAAAATTACATTATATGCTAATAAAACAAACAGCAAAGCAAGTTTACACATATCATGAACATATTTGCAGTTGAGTATAGATTCAAAGTGCATAAAAGCACAACTGAAAAAACCTGTAGGAAGAAAAAAATAACATTTCATTGGAAATGTTAACTATTTCCCTCTAAAGTAGAAAAAGCAGATAGATGTTAACATAAAATCTGAATAATAATAAGCTCACAAACAGAGAATACAAACTTCAAAAATAGAGACTACAGGTTATCTCAAACACAAGTAAAATTTTTTAACGTTCACATCCTATTCTACAGTAAATTTCAATGAATTTCTATAATGCAAATTATTTTTTTCTAATCATAAATGCAGCAAAATTGGAACATGATAACCAGGCTTTAAAAATTCTTTCAGCTAGAAACTAAATAACATAAAACTTATCTTCAGATTAAGAAAGAAAATCACACAATAGTTCATCTGTAAGACACAGAAAAAAGTACTACTTATACGGAAATTTATAGATTCAAAATGCATTTATCAGAATATAAGAGAGGTGAAAACAAAAGAGCCAAGCACTCTCCCTCAAGCATCAGAAAAAGCTACAGAACAATTCCAAAGAAATGAGAAGAAAAGAAATGAGGATGACGGAATTCAATTACAAAGAGAAATATAACAAAACCAAAAAGGACTTTAAAAAAGTGATACTTTGAAAATATTAATAAAGTAGAAAAAATATCAAAAAAGTAAAAAGCAGCTCTTTATAGATTAATGTAATATTGATTCCAAATCCAAATATGGAAAATTAAAGAGCATAAAAGACAATTTCACATATATGCAAAAATTTTCAATAAGAATTTTTCACTAACTGAATCCTACAATAATTTAAAAAAAACATGATCTATTTGATGACATACATGAAACGGGTGAGTTTCCTCTAAACACATAAACTACCAATAACTTCCTAAAGAAAGTGGATTTGTAGTATAAAATCCTCCCGTGAACAAAACTCCAGATCCTGAGGCCTTAACTGTCGAATTCTAACAAACATTTAAGGAAGAAATAACATCAATTCTACAAAAATTCTCACTGAAAATAGGAGATTGAACACTTTTCAATAATTTTAGGAAGTTAGCATTACCTTGAAACTAAAATCGTGCAAAAACATTACAAGAAAATAAAACTACAGACTTATATCCCCATAACTATCAGCAAAAGTCCTTAAAAATATTAGCCAACCAAATCCAGCAATATTTAGAAAAACTAATACATTGTAAACAAGTGAGGTTATGTGAGAAATACAAGGTTGGATCAACACTCAAAAATCAGTGAATATGGGGACTTCCAGATATGGCAGAGGAAGAAGTTAGTAAATCCCCTCTTCCAATAAAAACTGTGAAATTGGACAAAACTGTCAAAAACTATATTAGGTTCAAGAAACTGATCAAAAGGAAAATGAATGGACAAACACACACTCATAAAAAAACTGATGAACTCTGGGTGAAAGCAGTGGGAGTCTGTGGCATTGTTGCTTTGGCTGCTCCCACCCACCATTACATCACCACTGCTTCCTCAGCTCAGTCAGCCCAGTGGTCCTACCTAGGTGGGGCTAGCCATGAAAAGCAGAACCTGTGCTACTGTAAGGAGCTGACTTGTTTGGGGGCAGAGAGCAAAAAATCTATGCACTGTCAATAAAAGCAGCAAACAGTAGGAAATGAAAGGCAGAAGCTCACAGCTCTGCCAGCTTAGGATTACAGTACTGGTTTGGTGAAGAGCAGACTGGCAGACTAGCTACACATCTTAAACAGATTCAGAAAAGGAGACAATCAATGAGGGGAGATAAGTTCCCACATCCCTGGTGGACTGGAAAGTTGTCCACAGACACTGGGGGACCCAAGAGAGCCCAAGCTCTCTACAAATCTATGACTGGGAGGTGGTATGCATATTCATGGAAGATCCAGAAGGTGGACATGGCAGAAAGGAATAGATGAGACAAACCTGATGTTCAGATGAGAGTTAACACAGTAGGTTTGAAGGGGATCCTTTGAAAAACCTGCTTGCAAGGCTGACCTTTGGCTGGCATCAGGGAACTTAGATTCTGGAAGGCTCCCACCACCATAAATGATAATAGTGGCTTATACCGAACACCTACATTCCTTCTGGGAGTTTGGAATTTTGATAACGTGCTAGGCAGAGGGTGCCTAGGTCACCAGCCCCCAATAAAAACCTTGGGGCACTAAGTACTGAGCTTCCCTGACAAACAACAACATCAGGTTTTTACCAAGAAGAGTGTTGATAGGAGCAAGGATGGGAAATCCAGGATAGACGGAGAAATGCCTCACTGGGTTCCTAAAGGACAGGAAGTGGAGAAGGGTAGGTGGAAATGCTTTCCAAGAGCTGTGTGGCCTTGCCATTCTCTTCCTTTGACCAATGTCAAAATTAAGAATTTATGACCTGATGTCCTTGATCAATGTTACAGATTTCTAGCAATGCTAAAGCTGCAACTAATTTATTTCTGATTTGGAGAAAACTTTGTACAGCATTTTTTTGGGAGGGGAGCAGGGGGCCCTTGTGCAACATCAGGCTATGATAGAAATGACAATAGTCACTTTAACCTGAATTAACACTTTAACTGGCTTATCTTTCCCCGGTGAGTAGACAGATTCTATAAACCTAGGACTTGGGCTATTTCCCTTCGCTTCCTGCTTAGTCTCTGCATCCTGGCTGACTCAATCACTTTTTAGCACTCATCTTCACAGCTGACTTCTAGGAGCCTTTCCTGACTCCTCCTATGTATTCCTACAGCACTCTGTACTTATTTTTTTAATGAATTTTTTAAAAATACACTTTGAACTTTTTAAATTTTATTTTATATTTTTATTTTATTTTTGGCCATGCCATACAGCATGCAGGATCTTTAGTTCCCCAACCAGGGATAGAACCCGTGCCTCCTGCAGTGGAAGCATGGAGTCTTAACCACTGGACCACCAGGGAAGTCCCACTCTGCACTTATTTTTATTAGAGCTTTCATTACACCATATTATAGTTGCTAGAAATTGTTCTTATCTCCCACTAGACCACATCTTATTCACTTCTGTATCTCCAGGATGCATTCTACTGCCAGGCACATAGGAGGTACATTGAATGACTGAATAAATAAATAAATGCATTTTAGGCTACACTTTTAAACTTTTAAAATATCTTTCCACAGGTGGTAGACCACCCTTTTAATAGCCCAGTTGTTTTTCAATCTTTTTTAAGCAAACAATTCCTTTGTTCATATGAAAACCTATATGAATGTCCACTATGTAAGCGATTAAAGCTAGACTACCCTGGGTGAAGAGGAGCTGTCAGGGGGACTGGGAAGTAGATGGACCCCACCAAAGCATCCTTGAAGTCCCAGAACTTCACAGAACTCAGTTTCACAACTTTAATCTATTACAGAAGCAAGAAAGATAGTCAATTAAAATAAATGATGGGAAAGAATATGTGGTTTACTTTACTCTTTCCATGTTGGTTGGTGTCCTGCTCTTTCTTTTAATTTAATTAATGTGCTTACCAAAACATCAAAATAAAATAAGCAAAGCAAAATTATAGATAGGGTGAATCTTTACAATTATAAAGCAGAACTCTTCTCATTTTATTATCTCTCCTACCCAAATACCAAAAAAAAAAAAGCAGAACAGATAACAGTAATAAAAATGTCTCTTAATAAGACTAACTTGGATTAAACTACCAATAAAGGCTTATAAATAAATCTTTCACAAGCACTGACCAGAAAACTGGAAGAAAAAAAGAATGAGTCTATAATATGATCTATTGTTTAAGAGGCTCTGAAGGTGGCATCTTTATCTGTTACAAAAGGGGATTTTAAAGAAACCATAGAAAAATGACTGTACAGGCCTTAAAATCTGAACTTAAGTCTCTACTGCTTTCTTACCTTAAAATTTTAAAATCTTCGTGATACAGAAAAACCAATAAAATAAGAAAGTTGCGTCAAGAAATTAATTTTGGAGAACAGACTATAGCTATACTATAGCCACATTTACTTTCTATTATAGTAAATAGATAAAATAACAGGTGAATAGACTTCACCTTAGAATTTGGCTTAAATAGTGGCACTTTAACAACTCTAGCAACTCATTCTTTGCCTGCTTGATTTATTTCAAGTCTTTCAAGTTTAAGCAAAAATGCACTTACATCATCTGCAATGCCAAAGATTTTAGATGTCAAATACTTGAGTATGACAGTTCCAAATAGCCAAAAACATCCTTGGATAACCTACAAAAAAAAATATAGCAAAACAAAACTAAACTGATGCATCACACAGCTATTGCATAGACATAGCCTAGGAAGAAAAAAATAATGCTTTAATCACATGTGAAGTAATTATCTCTATATCCAAGAGAAAATGCTAAAAAAAAAAACAAAAAAACACCTTATATTAAAATAAAGAATGTTACTCCAGGGGCTAACACCAAAAAGAAAAATATACACAATCTTGTTATCAAAATTAATATATTTTATAGGAGATTTATACATCAATTGCCATTAAATTCCCCTTCTACTAACAGTCTCTCACACATGCACTGCTCCTCAGAAAAAAACATGGGTAGTAAAATACATAAAACTGAAATTCTTTAACTACCTATCCAATACTAATCTTAACTTACTTCACTAAAAGAGCAATTTGGCACATTAAAATTGGGCCCTAATACATTATAAAACTGTTAGATCCCCTGCATTATATAGACCAGTTCCTTGAAAGTAAAACATAAAACCAATGATATATTTTAAAGAAGGAAAAACATTCGAATAGACTGATTCTTACCCATAAACTAAGTTCAGATACATTTATTTTCAGGAAATGTGGTTTCATTGCCAGTAAACCCTGCATGGAGAAAATAACATAGCATACAGTTAATACTTATAGACACAAATTCAGGTACCAAAAAAATACTTCTAAATAATAAGACTCTCAAGAATCTAAAATTCAGCACACTTTTGATATTTCACATAGAATCACCACAAGCTCATCTGATTTCAAGAATCCCTGTTTTGTCCAGAGTATTTTAGGTCAGTCACTTTGTAAAGCTGAAAACAGAAGCTCCATATGTAAGTTTCTATGATTGATTTCTATGACTGGTTCTGATTTACCTAAGAACCAAGAAGCATATAATAATTTCAGAATTTTAGACAGGTGTCTTTAGTTATAAGATTTTCCTGAAGTTAAATATTACTAACTCCTTGAATAAACTACAAATGAGTTTTTAACAGATCAACTAAGTACTTCTCCTCTATCAAATCTTATTTCTTTCCAGGTACATAATGGACTCCCAAAGCATAGTACCTATACAGATCTAAATCTACTTCAAACTTGGCAAAAATGTGGTTAGAGATCAAAACATAAATACATGAACTCGAATCTTTTCAGAAGTTTCTGAATATCTAAGAACACAAAATGTGTTACAATTAAGGTTTCAAAGTGATAACCAGAAATAAAAACAGGCAAATGTCTGTTTATAGTTAAATATGCAGAATCATGCTATATTCTGTAACTGTTGCCATCATTTATTTTTATACACCAAAATACATGAAATATGCATAATGCTTAATCCATACCTGAGACACACCTCAGTGTCAAGCACCTAGTAGGAAACCTGACACACTGTAGGTGCTCAACAGAACTGAAGGGAAATTTCCTGCAAAATGTACTTAAGATTACATTTTATTGATAGGCAATCTTCCATCCAATGGCTTCCCTGTACACAAGTACCAAAAATCATGTATCAGTACTCTACCCTGAGTAATAGCAGGATTTCCCCATGTACACATGTAAATATAGAAATGAGTCCATTGTCACATTTCCTAACTACAAACAGAATTCAGGACTGTAAGAACTATCACTAATCTCAAAGCACAGCAACTCAATTAATGAGTTTTTTTGTCTTTGTTGAAAACACAGCATCACCACGTGCTAACTGCTAATTTCTGTGCCCAAGTAGACTCAAGCCACACAACCTGAAGAGGGTGGTGGCCCAGATTGAGAAGAGGCATAGTCTTGGGAAACACATCTTAAATATATATTACTTGTAAAATCAAAGAAATTTGTAAATGGGTTCTAGAAATCAAAATAGACAAAATGATCTGAATTACTTAAATGATTATTCAAGAAGTAGAGTACATTTCAATTAAGACGTGCAATATGCTTTCGTCTTCAAGAAACCAGCCCAGTACTAAAGCACATGCACGTTAAGTATAAGGACTAATTTCTTTCCTCTCAGGTTTGCGAAGCATTGTAATCCACTGACAAAAGGAGTAACTACCTCTGGAAGCCCTTACATTTAGAGAGACTTATATTTAGAAAGCCACCCTGCCAAATGTGGCAGAAGCACTTAGATGACCTTTTTACCTTTTGCTCTAATTCTATAAGACAGTCTCCCCATAATCTAAATCCGTTCTTGGTAGTGATCTAGCAAAATATAACTGAATCATCACCTGATTAAACTATCTGAATAATTCATACAAATAGACACGAGGGGAAAAAACTAAAAAACCAAGGCTTCAAGCCTCTGCTCACAAGGAGGAGAGACTGCTACGAGATGCCAGAGGGAGGAAAGCGGGGCCAGAAAGTGGAGCAGGAATAGGATAACACTGAAAGAAGGGAGGAAACAAGAAAAAGAGGAAAGCATAGAAACCATTCTAAAATGAACCCTAGGACCAAAAGTTTGGTGACAGAAAGATGAGAAAAGAGAAAGGACAGATTGGGACTACAACGTAAAGCACTATGTTTTTCAGTATTAACTTTGTTGTGTTTCTTTGGAAGTGATAACAAATATATTATCGCACATAAACACTTGAATTCAATAAGACACTTGAAAGAGTTCTTGTAGAAAAATCCCTCACGCATCTCAAGCCAGTGATAAAGAAATAGGTAAACCATTAGTTTCAAAAATAGACATTTACGTAAGGTACACTTACCCAAATAATTACCAAAGAGGAAGCATAATAAGAAGTTAATAACATTGAGTTTCCAAACATCAAAACAAAACAAAGTGCAAGAGAAATCTGGAAAAATCCAAGAAAAATATAATTAATACATAGAAAAAAAAAGATTTTTATTCTGAAAATTGCACATGCCCATGATAAACGAAATTCAAGCCACTCAAGAATAGGAAAGCAGCCTGTGTTCTATGCCACACTTCAAAACCACCACCAATTTCCTACACATCCTTACAGACATTCACACGTACAAATTCTAGCTTATAATTTGTTAAAAGCCACAAATGGAAACTTGACCCAGAAGCTATGCTATTACTTGCTTTTACTCTTAATCTGTTTCAAAGAGTTTTACAAATCAATTCAAACCAATCTAATTCATTCTGTTGCATAACTGAACAAAGTACTCCATTCTGGAGATGTACTATAATTTCTTTAACCAGTCCCCTGACTACTTCCGAACACTTAAGTGCTTTCCAGTTTTGTTTTGTTTTGTTGTTTGTTTTTATTACAAACACTGCTGTGAGAAACATCCTTATGTATATATCTTATATACATGTCAACACATTTATGGGATAAATTACCATCAGGGAATAAATGGATCAAGGATTCATACATTTTAAAATTTGAGAAAATACTGACAAATTTCCATACAGAATATTGTACTCTCCACCAACAGGGCATGAGCATTCCTGCTGATACACCCTCCTGCCAACACTGTGTATTGTTCTTTTAAATATTTGCCAATCTAATCCCGAAAAAAAAGAAAGAAAGAAAATGTTGCCTCATTGTTTCATTTTCCATTCTTTTATTCGTGGGCGAGACATAGCATCTTTTCTTCTATTTACTGCTTATATTGTTTTGTGTGTTTATGAACTGCCTATTCCTAGTGCACATTTTTCTATTGGGTCTTGGTATTGTTCTTAAGCACCCTTTTCATACATTATAGAGCACAGCTCCTTACCAAGCAAACACGTTATAAGTATTTTCCCAGTTCAGTTTTATCTTTCTTTGTGGTATTTCTCTATTGTAATTGTCTTCTAAACTTTTATGTTAGTTTATCACTCACTTCCTGTAAATCTTCAGGATTTAACTCCATTATTAGAGAAGCCTTTAAAAATAAAATAATCCATGTTTTCTTCCAGAAGTTTTAATTATAAAACTTATAAATTTTATATATGATCCACATATATATGATCCATTATATATGATCTACATATATAAATTTCCATAGGAATTTTATAATCAGCCTAAGTTCCAAAAATTGACATTTTTATTAGAATTGCTTTATTCTATAATGTATATTGCACTATATTTTAGTTACATCTGTCCAATATTGAATCTTTAGATCTGAAAATAATACATTGTTTCCATTTCTTTGTGTTCTTTTACATACATCAGAAGCGCAAAGTTTTCTTCACGTAGATCCTGCATATTAAGTTTATTTCAGTGTATATTATTTGTGTTGTTACTGTATAAAATCTTTTCATATTTTCTGATTTTTTATATTTGGAAAAGTTATGTTAAATATACATAAATGAATATAAACTTTCATTGTTTCTAGTAGTAATTAGTTTATTAATTTGGGTTTTTTAAGTATTCAAAAGCATATCATTTACAATGATACCTTTACCTCATTTCCTATTTTTGAAACTCTTATTTTTTTAGTCAGTTGTATTAGTTAATATTTATGCAACAATGTTATGAGTGGCAGTGGGCATATTTGTCAGGTTTCTGGCTTTCATGGGAACAGTTCTATTGATTCATCATTTTGTGTGATACTAGCTTTTGGTTTAAAGCATATGTGTGTATTAAAGGTTCAATGAAATATCCACGTATTTTCATTTAATTAAGAGCTTAAAAATCAGGACTAGATGTTGACTTTCATCAAATGCTGTTACAATACCAAAGGAAACAGGCATGTTGTTAGTCTTTTTTAAATCTATTAATGAGATAAATTATGTTAACATGATTTCTAATAATAAGACATTCTTGCATGCTTGGAATGAATTTAGTATTATTTTTTTCTTATATGCTTACTAAATGTTACTGACCCAGGTCCTTGTACGCTTTAATCAACAGAAATAGATGAGAATTTCAGGCAAAGCTTAATCAGGGCTCATGTTGCAGCACAAAGGAGCAAAAGCAAGAAAAAGGCACCCTCCCCTGCTCCAGGAGAGGAGCTGCGTGGGACCTTAAGTGGGGTAATAATGGGGGTGGACCCATGGGCTGGGCAGGAGGCCTAACTGAAGTGGTCTGTCCACCTCCTGGGAGCCGCTATGTGCAGGGATGGTGCGCAGCACCCTGCTTTTTGCTCTTAGCACCTCAAAAACTTGTCGTTAAGCGTGTGGCCTTTTTGTATCTTACTGCTCATAATTGCCCCAACTGTGCATGGTGTAGTTATTCTAGTCACTTAAAGTTCCTTTGTATCCTATTGCTCAAGGAAACCTTTGTCCAGGTGCAAGCTCTCCAGTAGAGGATTCCAGGTCCCAGCCTATCTCAAATGGGTAAGTAACCAAATTCTCAAAATTTTATGACAACAGCCTTTTCCTTAAGTGCCACAATGTAAAATCCAACTCTAAAATTTTCCCAATCAATTCTGGCAAATACTAGCAAAATACTATGCCTTTGAATAAACAGATTCATAACCAGAATCAGGTAAAGCACTGCCAAGGGTATTCAAGAGAAATACAAGATAGTATTAAGAAAGGAGGTGCTAAAGGTCCAGAGAGATATTTGGGGTCTATTCCCAACTCTGGTAACGTCTTTGCTCAAATCCTCCAAGGGCTTTGATTAGTCCCACTTCAGGGGGAAACCAAATCCTTTCAAATATTTACACGACCTGTAGGGTCTGCCTGCTAACCTCTGGGACATCTTTTCAAATGACCCTTTCACTTCTCACTCTAATCCAACCACACTCTGCAGATTCTAGAACACACCAGTATACCCCCACCTCTGAGCACTTACGCGTGCTGCTTCTTTTAACCTAACGGATGCGCCCTCATCTATCCCCACGTAACCCTCTCAGTGAGGCTTTCTTTTCCCACATTACAACCTCCCCTACCTACTCAGTACATCTCACCATCCTTGTCTGCTTTGTTTTCCATAATAGTGCTTACTCCCATTTAAATATTGTTTACCTTATAGATTTGATTTATTTCTCTCTATGTACACTAGAATATAAGCTCCACAATGGAAGAAATTTTTTAAGTTGTTTTTATCACTGTTGTATCCTAAGGGCCTAGGAAATGTTTGACAAACAACTGGTGCTTAAAAAACATCAGTTGATTTACATGTGAAGAATAAAATTTGAAGAGTATTATACTGAGAAAATTGAGAACTTAGAACATACAGAATGAAAGAGAGATGTTACAAATTATAGTATCTATAACTTTTTTGAGTATCTATATTTTAGCAGATTAAAAAAATAAGAAAACACTGTGAACAACTTCATGTCAATGAATGAACTGAGATGAAATGAGAAAATTCCTAGCAACATAAAACTACTAAAAAATGACTTAAGAAAAAAGTATAAATTGTCCCACTATCATTAAATAACTTAGATCACTAATTTAAAATCTGTCCACAAAGAAAATAACAGGTCCATATAGTTTAACAGGCAAAATTTGTCAAACCTTCAGGGAAAATTCCTCACAATCTTACACAAAATCTACCACAGACAGAAAAAGCAGAAACACAATTAATTCTATTGGGGCTAGAATAATCTGGTTATCAAAATCAGGCAAGTGTGCTGGAAGATTCTAGGGAAATGGCAGAGTAGGGAACACCAGGAATCTGTCTCCCTACCTAGACAACAACTGCAACTTGACAAATCTATCTGATGGAACTACTTTGGAACTCGGGAGTCTATCAAAACTCGCAACTTCTAAGAGAACCCCTAGATGGGAAATTGTGGTTGATTTCAATAAATTTTAGTTCTTAGCTCACCAGCAGCGACCCGTCCCTCATAAACTTGCCCTAATGCAAACAATCATGCGTGAATTTAAAAGCACAGACAACAAAAGCAACATCACAACAAGTGGGGCTATATTAACCTAAAAAGCTTTTGCACAGCTAAAGAAACAATCAACAATATGAAGCAACCTACAGAATGGGAGAAACTATTTGCAAGCTATATACTAAGTATAGTTAATATCCAAAATATATGAGGAAATCTTATATAGCAAAAAAACCCCACAAATAATCTGATTAAAAAATGGGCAGCTGATCTGAATCAATGGTGTTTGCAAGGAAGACATAGGAATGGCCAACAGGTACATGAAAAGGTGCTCAGTATCACTAATCACTAGTAAATGCAAATCAAAACCACAATGAGACATCACCTCACACCTGTCAGAAAGACCATTCTCAAATAGCCAAGGCATAAGTATTAGTAAGGATGTGGGGAAAAGGGAATCCTTTTCCCCACTGCTGGTGGGAGCGTATATTGGTACACTATGGAAAACAGTATGGAAGTTCCTTAAGAAACTAAAAATAGAACTACCATATGATCCAGCAAATCCACTGCTGGGTATAAATCCAAAGGAAACAAAAACAGGATCTCAAAGAAATATCTGCACTCCCATGTTCACTGCAGCATTATTCACAATAGCCAAGACATGGAAACAGGTTGAGTTTCCATCAATGGATGAATAAATATTGAAAATGTGGTATATATACACAATAAAATAATATTCAGCCATAAAAAAAGAAGGAAGCCCCTGCCATTTGCATCAACATGGATGGACCTTGAGAACATTATGCCAGGTGAAATAATCTATTCAGAAAAAAACAAATACTGCATGACTCCACTTATATAAGGTACTTAGAGTAGTTAACAGCATAGACAGAGGAAGCAGAATGAGGGTTTCCAGCATGTGGGGGGGGAAGGGAAGGAGAATAGGGAGTTATAACTCTATAGGGGATAGAGGTTCACTTTTGCTAGATGAAAACAGTTGTGGACATAGATGGTGGTGATGTTTGCACAACAATAAGAATTAACTTAATATCATTGATATGTACACTTGATTAAGATGGTAAATTTTATGTATATTTTATCACAATAAAAAAATGGAAAAAAATTTTTGGAAACAATTCTGTACTTTTTTCTTTTTAGTAACTATAGGGATTTAATAGCTTTTAAAGCAACTATGGAAAAGATATTCCATAATAAATAACTATTTCATAGTAAGTTCCCTAGTTAGTGACATCATAAAGCTTCTATCATTTACCCAAGATAAGTCCTACTACAAACTAAACCTGTGTGATGTTAGTACTTTCATAACTATAACTTTGAGTCAAAGTCCTCATCCATAGTTGCCTATGTGACTGTGTGATTGACAGACTCTAAATGCTTAACAATTATTCGAATTTTTACTGCAATGCAAAAAAAATATATTAAACAGTTTTGGGGAAAAAAATCAAATGTAAAAAAGGCTAAGTATTATCTAATACCATTCATGAACAGTGATTTAAAACCCTAACAAAATAATAGCAAATGAATCCAGTAATATATAAAAATTGTGTTTAGTCCAGAAAAGCAAGGGTTCATAAATGTAAAAAATCAATTAATGTAATCCACCACAGTAACATATTAAACAGGGAAAATTACACAGGATCATCGAGACAGATGCAGAAAAGCATTTGATTAAGTTCAAACTTTATCAGTTTCTTTAAAAAAATGTTCACAGCATAATGAAGACATTAAGAAGACAAAAAAGCCAGCAGGAAGTAGTTGGCCAAATCAGGAACAATTCAAACATCAAAATAAATAATGAAAATAGTGAATTACACTGTAGTGAATAAAACAGATGTCATTTTTTTTTTTGGACATAAGAGAAAAATTGATGAATAATCTGAATAGGAGTGACACAAAAAAGGAAACACAAAGGGCCCATAAACATATGAAAAGATGTGCAACTTTACTGAAAATCAGAGAAAATGTAAATTAAGGCCATACGATATCATTTTATACTCTCCAAATTGACAAAACTAAAAAGGATATAGAATAATAAGAACTGTTATACACTACTGTTCAAAGCAGTCTAATCATTTTTAAAAAACAATGTAATATTAAACTGTGAAGTTGAACATGTATTTAATTTACCATCTAAAACTAGGTAAATACTCTAGAGAAGCTCAATATACATGCCCCAGGAGGTATGCGTAAGAATGTACAGCATTAAGGCATCTGGATGCCTTAGAGGACTGGGGCGGGGAGGGTGGGGGGGACACAAGAGGGGGGGAGTCAAGGAAGGGAGGGAATACGGGGATATGTGTACAAAAACAGATGATTGAACCTGGTGTACCCCCCCCCCCAAAAAAAAAGAATGTACAGCATTATTCATAAAAGGAAAAAACAGGCGAAAAAACCTAAATGTCTTTTGATAAGAATATGGATAAATAGTGCTTTATTTACACAATGGAAAACACAAAGCAAAGAAAATGTCTGAACTCTAGTAACATATAAATTTCAGAAATCTGAGTGAAAATGTCTCACAAAAAGGATACCATTTTATAAACCTTAAAAACAATAGCAATATTTAACTATAAAAATATATTATTTAGGAATAAGTATATGGTAAAATCATGAAGAAAAGCAAGTTAATTATAATTTTAAAAGTCAGAAAAGTGGTTATCTCCAAGAGAAGTGAGGGGGATGTGTTCAGGGCTTCAAAGTAATGATGGCTCCATTTTTCAGCTGGAGGGTAGGCCCATGGTTGTTCATTTTATAACTCTGTTCATAACTTCTCTATAGGTTATAAATGTCCTTTGATATGTATCAATTATTGGAGAATGAGAAAATATATGGCTGTAGGGTAAACTCTGACAGTTTGGGGTTTTTTTTCTCTTTTTCTTAATACAAGTGCCTGACTTGAGCTTTTATTAGGATCCACTTCAAACACAGCTATCTCTTGAATAAACACACTGCCAACCACATAACTAGATAGTCAGGCCAGGTGCCCCCACCGGGGCGCCTCTGTTTTAGAGATCTTAGTTAATTTCAATAACTGACCTTTGGGTCAGTCTTCTCCCCTCCGGGAATGTAAACTCTCACTCACATGTTTTAAATTTACCAAAAAAGAATGAGCCCTAGGCCCCCACCCTGGACCCAATAAAGGCAGAACCCCAGATGCATGCTTGCTTCCCACCCCTCCCACGCCTCCCCCCGCCCCACAACCTAACTATATGACCCCAGGGGTACAGTGTGATTTCCAGGTCTTGTAAGTAATAAACCTTGATTCTTTTCAAAGTTTCCTGATAGGTATTGCTGAAGGGCATCTTGCAATCATAATAAGAACCACAAGTGCCCATCCAACCAAAACATCAGTTATTGATAGGCTGAGACCAGCACAAAACAACGGCATGCTGTAATTACGTTAAAATTATAAGAAAAAGAAAACACCAAAATTGTATGAACTAATGACAGAGAAGACAAATATTTTTAAAGAATCAATATTCATCAAAATCAACCATCCAGCCTTAAACCTTTGCCCTGGCTATTTCATCAACGTAGAATATTCTTTTCCATGACATCTACTTAGCTGATCCCCTCTCCTCCTTCCAGTCTTTGCTCCACTACCCTCCTCTCAATAAGATCTCCTCTGAACACTTCACTTGACACCTCGATCTCCCATCCTCTGACACTTGGCCCTCCTGACCTCCTTGGGATACCATGACTTGTCCTTTTCTATAGCCCTTACCACCTTCTAACATACTATATAATTTACCCATTTACTATGTTTATTATTTATCCTCTTCTTCCTCTTCTCTATTAGGATGTAATCCACATATATGCTGGGATCACTGCAGTTTTATTCACTGATAAGTCCCACTGGATAGTTGTTGGTCCATAAATGAGTATTCTGCTTTGCTTTAACAGAAGGCTCCTGGATAATATACCATTCCGTGTTTCTCTTTCATGAATTCTTTCAATTTTGCTGATAATGTATAAGTCTGGCAGAAACCCAAATCAGATTATATCACCCAAATTAAAATTGTCTGGGTGGCCTATTTAAAACAAGGTCTGTTAATTGTATCACAGTTTTCAAATAACATTTGTTTTAGTTATGGAATTATGTTAAAACTATTTTCAACCATGAATAAATAAAATACCAATCAGGAGTTTGTTTTAAGGTCAAGGTAAATGGGAAAAAAAAATTTTTTAAATCATTACCATGTGCATATAAATGATCTTCCGTAATTTGCATATGTCAATGTATCCCACAACATATACTGCAAATAATGATGCAATCTGAAATTTTAAAAAAAGTTATGTTAAAAGTTAGTTATACATATAATGAATAGATAAAAAAATTAAGAAAAGATTATCTTTATTTTGCCTCAAATTTATATTTATATTGAAAGTAAGCTTTTTAGTATCCCTCTTACCTGCTAACTTATTATTTATTATGGTCAATATATTAATATATCAAATATTGGTTGATTCTTCTCTTCCATTCACATCTCTCACAATTAACGATGTAAATTATCTACTTTGTGGACTACCCAAACAATAGCCCTTTTAATGTCAGAGTGATTCTACCGCACAATTACAAAGTGCCTTGCTTAAACAAAAATATGAAAATTTAATTATAACATGACAATTAATACATAATTGGGAAAAGTACATTAAACTAAAAAATAATTATATAATGCATGTGTGTGTAAAAACACATTAAGTTCTGCTTGTTAGTCACTCTTCATGAGTATCTCCATTAGTGTACTCTCATTTATACAGATATTCGTGTTGATTATAATCAAATTTATTAAATTTCAAACTAGAATTACTTTCACTACAAAAGTATTTTTAGCTTTTTTAATAGTTTTGAAGAAAACTGTGAATGTATTTACCAAAAATTCTAAGAATACCGGAGTAATTTATATTAATTAGTTGATTATATGAATTAATTGACTAAATAATGTACCTCAGTAAATATAGAGGTATTATGTCAAACAATGCCTCTCCACCTTTCTTCATGGAAAAAGCAATTCAAATTAAATTTCCTGCTTCTCCTACTACACAAATATGGTTTAAACAATGGCAAAATAGCTGAATACTTAAACATATAACTTGTTTCATTCATTAAGTTTTTTGTCTCCAAATAATCTACAACAAATTTTCCCAACAGCAAGGAAAACAAGGTTTCCCTTGACCCAGATTTCTCCATGGGGAACATGGCATTGCTGAAACATGACAGATATGACACAATAACTGTGGGAAAGTGTGTTGTTATTCAATGTAAGCCCCACAGAGAAGCATACTACTGCCTCCCCTCACTCCATGCAACTCCCCCCAATGCCCCTCCCTGCCCCCTGCCAAAAAAAGAAAAAAAAAAAAAAAAGCAGTCCATCTCCACTAACTGCAAAGATAGGAACTCTCCCTTTCCACTCCATGGGCTAAGCAATACAGCAGGCCTACAGGGCAGAATCCTAAGGAGTGACCCTCAGGGACATTTTAAACCAGAAACATTTAAAATGTCATCAAACTGAAGAAGACAAAGGAGTGCAAAAGATAAGATCAAAGAAAGAAGTATAAATAGAGCCTCTTAAAAAAAAAATGATAGAAGCAGCTCACCTGACATCTTGCTAAGTAGCAGGTAATGTGTTAAGAGTCTTACATACATGACCCCATCGGATCCTAATCACAACCCAATACAGAAGGTTCTTTCATTTTCTCCACTTCATAAATGAGAAAACTGAAACTAAGAAAAGTTATGCAGTTTGTCCAACTCAAGAAGCTAGTGAACAGGGTTAGGGCTCAAATCCAGGTCTGACTTCATTTCTCAAGCAAGACATCTCAAAGAACATTAAAAAGCAACTCTTAAACTGCTTTATACGAAGGTGAATATGGCCAGTATAAGAAAGAAGTAGAAGCAGTGGTGTCAGGAAGAAATGGGCACACGTTTTACTCCTTCTCTCAACAAGCTACCCTTACCTTGCTTTACAGACCTCTATTTGAAGAGAAAGAGACAGATAAGAGTACATGGAAAGATGACAGATATATCACAGGCTGGTAAGGGAGTTGTATAAAACATAAGTTGTTTAGCTATTTTTCCTATGTTATCCTATGTGTATTTATCCTATGTGTAAGAACGTACACTATTATTCACAAAAGAAATACATTTTACTTAAGATAAATACTACAGTCTCAAGAGAAATACTTAATAACACTAGTTCTCTTTAAGCAAACTAATATTGAATAAAAAAGATAAGCATTCTTATAAGCTTGAGTTCAATAAATGCATTCTATTAGTAAATAAATAATTAACACCCATTAATAAATAAATCTTATATATTTCCCTATCCTGAAATTTCTCTCAAAATATCAACTAAAAAAAAATTTTTAGGACTTAGAACCATATAACATCTCAGTTCTATAATTTTAGACAAATGAGTTCTCATAATCAAACACATTAAGCTTAATTCAGTTTAAAAATATAAGTACCTTACCTGAGTAAGAAGTACAAACTGAGCAAACTGCCACGGAAGCATAAAAAATACATTGGAAATGCACAGTGCAATCAAGCTTCCTCTATAAAGTTTCGTAGCCCTTAAAAAGATAAGTAAGTATGTTTAACCAGAAAATATTCTAGCATGGCTCCAAACCACTACAAATTAGAATCTCTAAACATGATCTGGTTATAACATAAACCAGATATAAAATGAACCAATGGATTAGAAATTATACCTCCTGACACTCAATTACAACAATTTTCTAAGAAAAGTAAATACTCAACATAACTGTAAAAAAAAAAAAAAAAACTTCCCAAGGAGACACAGGGTATGTGGGTCAGTGTATAGTTTTTCAAACTATATTTTGGTGAATTCATAACCAAACATATTTAAAGTTGCATTCAATAGATTCATTTGGAGAGACATGATGTCTATGAAAAAAATCACAGAAGCAGCAGATTCTAAGTGCTAAGTATTCTGCAGACAAGCAAACAAGTGTTCAAGATAGAGGCTGAGTAGCTAAGGGAGGTTTTGTAGAGGATATGGGATAAAAGTTGGGTCCTGCACAGGTAGGGATGTAGAAAAGAGGCAACAGCAGGGGCTGTTCTGGAGTCACATTTAGAGGCTTTGCTTTGGTCCCGACTTGTAATGCAGGGGATTTTTAGGAGGGTAAGGTGATTTTATCTCTCATGCTAGTTTTAAGAATTACTTTTCTCCTAAATCAGTGAGCCAGAGTGAAGCCCCTAACTTGCCTAGCACCTTCACAAAGTGGAGCATGCATGTTCACATACAAGGTTTGAAGGTGTGCACCTTGGACACAGTAAATAAGTTCTCCCTTGGATAAGCCTACCTGGGGCACTAAGTGCCTTTCTTCACTTACTCTAAATCATCTTTTCTCCAAAGGACATGCCTCTCTCCTATTCTAACCCAGCTCTTTCTACCATGCCCCTAAATCAAGTATTTTTAAAACCCAGGTAACCAATTAATGAGTTACAAAACCAATTTATTAGATAAAAACCAAACAATTTGTAATGGAGTAGAGTGAAAAAATATGACTACATTGTATACAGTAAGGGTTCTATTCCATGAAACTTCTGTTTCAATGCACACATATATATGTACTATGGGTCACAAAGTAAAATGTATTTCTTTCTTATAGATTACAGTCAAAAAGTTGGAAAGCCATTGTTTAAAGTAAAGCATTTCACTACTGCTTTTGAATACTGAAAATGATTTTCATTTTATGGGTAATGAAAGACAAAGATTTCTGAGCAGAACTTAATATTAATCTGGCAGCTGGGCACAGAATGCATTGGATGAAGAGAGGAACAATAGAAAGCAAAGGAATTCCAACTGGTGGTGGCAGGATCAGTACAGCACTGAACCAAGATAACAGGAATGGAAACAAATATTGCCAGTAACGATCAAGAACTCGATAACACTGTGATTGGTATTAGGTAACTTATGCAAAACTGAATTTCTAAAAATACTTCAGATTCAAAATTGGACAAAACCAATTTGTTAAGATAAAATATCTTTCTAACCTTGCTTATAAATGATGTTTAGCATTAGGAAAAGTCTATTCTAGCTTTATAATAGTATTCTCAGTACCTGCAGCCTACATTAACACTGCTCAGCTTCTCTCCGGCTCACTCAAGGCATTCACCCCTCCACCCCCCACATCATGAGATGTCAACTATAGTTGGAAACTGAGAAATAAAGGAAATAGCTACTCTGCCAAAGAGATAGAATTCAGTAATAAGGATGAAATATCAGAAGATTTAAATGACAAATAGAAATGAGGTTGTCATCCTTCGGAAGAAAGGTAAGAAGTCTTCCACAACTCTAGGAAAGGAGGATGTGTTTTTCTCCAGGAAAAAGGGCTGCAGTTGCCAAGGAAGTAGAAGGAAGATGTCAACTAGAGAAAAACTAGGAGAATGAAAAAAGCCCTTGAAGGAAGGAAATTCCCTTACCTAACACTTTTCTATAAAAACCAAAAGTAAAGACAAAAATAAGGAGGTGGATGAGGCTGAAATGACAATGATTAGGAGGTTAAAGAAAACATAAAGAGCGTACCACAAAAGCACCTGACAAACAAGACAAAAAAACCTAATAGAAAGTGGCCCCTGAAGCCAAGAAACAGCAATTGGATAGTTCCACTGTGGTCAGCAGAATAATAGCCTCCAAATAGGCCCATGTCCTAACCCCTGGAAACTGCATGTGTCACATTACAAGGCAAAGGAGAATTAAGGTTACCAATCAGCTGACCTTCAGATAGGGAGATTATCCTGGATTATCCAGGTGGGCCCAATGTAATCACAAGGGTCCTTAAAGTCAAAGTAGAAGCCTGGAGCATAATGATGGCTAAGAACTCAATCCACCATTGCTAACTCTGAAGATGGAGGGGGCCACAGGTCAAGGAATGCAAGTGGTCCTCCAGAAGCTAGAAAAGGCAAGAAAATTGGTTCTTCCCTAGACTCTCCAGAAGGAGTGCAGCCCCGCCAACACCTCTAATTTAGGATTTCTGACTTACAGAACTGTATGATGTAACATGATAAATCTAAGTTTGTGATGACGTGTTACAGCAGCAATAACAAAGCAGCAGAAACTTCTGCAATACACCCCTCAGGGTGGATTAAAGGAAGCAGCATTCTGGAGGTGGCGCAGCACCACCCACAGCTGCTCAGAGCAGAGCACAGCAAGGGAATATGAGAAGCAGCAAAAGTCTGCCGTCACTGGATTTGAGACAGAAGCAGATGAAGAAGAAAAGCAGAACGTAGAGACTGATGGGCAGTCCACTGTCTGCACTATATTAGAGAAAAAAGCCAAGATCAAGAATGTGGATGTGGAAGCACAGCATGTGCAGTGATGAATCAGACATTCATACAGCACACTTTCTCCTGAAGTGTTTGAGAAGGAACTGTCTATCAAAGTGCCCCAGAACTAAAGGTTATGAATTCAGAGTCCGTCTTATTTGAAGATGCTAAAGAAGCTCTAATTTCCATAATAAAAGAGGAATTTAAGGGAGAGCAATCAGGCTGGAGTTGCGGAGACTTTAAAACCTAATACAAAAGCCGCCATCCATCCTACATTCTGTGAAAAGCTACACGACATGAGAAACAAAGCCACATGATGGCTCTATTCCTGCTGAGATCATCATGGGAAATGGATCATCCAAAGGGTTTGATGTAACAGACTTCAACCAGTTCTCCTGAATTCTGCAGATCACTGAAAGGAGTTTTAGTCTGAGTCATCTTCAGATTTTCATCATGCTTTGTTCTATTCTTTCATAGATCCCATTTTGTTTTATCTTCACCTTCTGCAACAAGGTAGCATCCACCTAAATTCCATATCTGTGGATAGAAAGGGGAGGGAACTGTTCTCTGTTCAACTCTCTTCTCACTTGTGTGCTGCTTGAATCTCTGTTAGGTCTCTAACTGAAGGCCAGAGAAACATGGGAGAGCCCAATTCAATCCTGAGTTTCTAGCAGGAACTCTCCGAACATATCTTTGTCTACTCAGGTGGTTTCTTTCTACCCCTATCATCTAATTCTCAGGGATGCTAAACAAACGTAGAAAGAAGAACTACACGTATTAATGTATCTGACCACATCTATTCCATGAACTGTTCTTTGCTCTGAAGGTCTATATCTTATAGGATACACTAAACTGCCACCAGCTTTCCCCCTTCTTTCTATTTTTGGGAGGCTGCTGTGGTGGCAGAAAATGGCGTGGGAAAGTAGAGATGGCAGAAGAAGTGGAAGCAGACTTGTTGCTCCTCGAGCAGTACCTGTGGACCACTAATTAAAGGAAAGAAGACTAAAAGGCAGATTAAGAAAATGTTTTTGGTAGTAAATATTTTGAAGTTAGACTCTTAAAATACCTTTATGAATTCAACCTAGCAACAGCATCATCTTATTTTATTATACTTTTTTATAATGGAAGTTTAAAAAATTCTAGCTTAAGTTATTCAATGTAAAACAAACAAACAACAACTACTAAAGATAAGACAAAGTTACCTGAGAATATGAGTCACAAGCAACATCTGAAGTACAAGGAATGGATATGAGAAGCTTTCACGGAGAGGAGGTGTCCACATCACACGGGTACACTGAGAAAAATTTCATAGTGTATGGTATCTATTAAAATTGTTGAGTAAGCATATCAAGTGAAAGTTGCTATCAAGTTTTTTTTCACAACTTAATGGTGTGCTGGAAAACAAGCTACTAACTTTTCCACCAGCAGCAAAACTGAGAGGAACACACATGGCATAAGATCTGATGAAAAAGTAACATCATGAATTGTCAACAACAAAGTCCTAAAAAACTTCAAATGTAGCCTAAAAGGAAAGTGGGAAAAGTACCAGCAAGAAAATATTCTGCCAAAAGTAAAAACACTACATTTGAATTGGTTATGAAAATTAACTACAGTTTGTCTTCTTTCACATGAATTTCAGCAAAATTATCCATAACCAATTTTTCAAAACTCTCTGTGGTCATCACTATTAGTATTTTTACTGACAATGCTGCTTAAAAGGAGCACTCCATTTTTGTTTTTACTTCTTCTTTGACCAAGCTACCCTGGGCTGCAAAATATTTAAAAGTGGCACAGGGGATCAAATAAAACAACAAAAGTCCCAAAATAGTTAAGTATCAATCTTTCTGAAAAGCTTACTTTGGACTTAATTAAATAATGTAATATCCCAGTTTTAGACTCCATCATGTTTCTGCATATATACTACATATATTAATAAGTCCATCTTTCAATTTAAAGAAAACTGCACTGGATTAAATGTAAACAATTTGATATTACTACCACTAAGCTAGTCACACTAAAAGAAATCATTACATCTTTCAAGTCAAGCAGGGCTACTTTAAAGACTACATAGAATTACAAAGACCACAGTGGAAATAAGCCTTCCTTTATTTTAGCTCTGTCTCAGACTGTTAGATATTTCTACTACTGCTATGGAAAGTTTGAGCCAATGTATTCCTCTTTTTTACCAAAACTCACCATTCTCTATGAAATTAACATAAATATCTATTTATAAATGAACAATAAATGCAATAGAATATGAAAAGGTTGAAAAAGTCTCTAAAAATGCATATTTGTTGTTACCAAAATGCAGTTTTAAAAGTCTGTTAGCTTATTAGATTAACTAGAGATTTCAGTATGGTTGCTGGGAGAGATATATAACCAAAATTTATAAAGTTACCTATCTGTATGCAAAAACCAATAACAAAATATTTAAACTATATAATACACAATTTGAAAATTTTCTTCATACAGACTGTTCACCCACATTTATTTTGTTACCAAATTCAACTAGGTTGTCATCTCTTAGAAATTCATTTCTCTTAATAGCAGAAGAAATTCAGTTTGCTAAAATTCAATTACATCCCCTGAAAAGTAAGGATAAGAAGGCTCAATTATAAACTATAACAAAGAGCAAGGTTTTCTCCTTCTAAAATATTAAGAGTGAATGAATACAAATGTATGTGAAAGTGCTTCTTATTGTTTCTCCAATAAATAGGGTTCTTTACTAGATCTGGTACAAATATAATTGCTGTTCCAAATGACAGCATATAATGTGAAAATAGTAAACAGATTTGTTTTAATCATACCTTAAGTTTCAACAAATAAATATTCTTTATTTAACTATAATTTTAAATGGAAAATAAAAATCTATAGTTCTCTTCATAGGTTGAAATGTAAGAATTAAAGGAGGAAATATACACATATGAACTGCTTCAAAAAGAGTTACAAAAACGTATTCTATATTCTAACAAAGAATAAGAAATTCTTTATTTGTGAAAACAAATTCAATAAAAAATCTTATACTGTTTAAACTGTCATCATCCACTATATAATTTTTAGCACACATTTCATAGCAATGAATAATACTGCAACATAATACTGCCTAGATACTGATGACAACAGGCTTTTAATCTATTTTCTGCTTGGTGGAGGCTGAATTTTTTAATCGTGTACTCAAGAATCAAAAACGAAGGAATCTGAGCAATAAACACCTTCATTTTTTAACCTCTACTTTCAAATAATTTACTTATACTATTATAGATCTAGCATAATTTAATTGATTTCTCTTCATTTAAAAATAGGAATAGAACTGACTAGTCGATTATAAGTTATAGTTAGTATTAGTATCAAACAGATCATGCTTAAGGCTTGTTCCAAGAGTTTTAACTAGAGTTAACATTTGTAGGGTCAATTGTATCTTGTTGGTATAATATTTGGGTTTAAAACAAATTATCCCACCTCTGACTGCTGCACTGCTGTATTAGCTATAATATTGCTTTAAACACTATACTTAAAAGCAATTCCAGAAAAGATTTCTGACCACCATGGGTTTGGCTAGTGTTTTTGTGAGAATGGTATAGGTTTAAGGATTCAACTATCCAGATGTCAACCATAAAATGCTAGGTGCAACAGCCATGGTTTGACCACTTTCCATTTGATGTTACTTAGAGCGATCCAATTGTTTAGGTAGACCCTTAGCTTGGCATGGGCTTTGTGAGGCTGACGGAACTGCACCTTGATAGTAAGTCAGGTAGCTTTCTTGGAGTTTGTCTTTTTCTGTACCATTTACTGATATGCTGCCCAATTAACCAGTCAGATACGATCTGAATTTGTAATACAACTTTGGCTCACACAAAAATTAATGTTTCAGTAATATATGATTGCTATTATTAAGCTTTACCATCTTTTTTTTTCTAATATTTATTCATTTGGTTGCACCGGGTCTTAGTTGCAGCATGCAGACTCCTTAGTTGCAGCACACATGTAGGATCTAGTTCTCTGACCAGGGGTTGAACCTGGGCCCCCTGCACTGGGAGCACAGAGTCTTAACCACTGCACCACCAGGGAAGTCCCAAGCTTTACCATCTTAATAAAGAATTTCTACTGGTTCTATGAAAAGAAACATCTTTTTTGTCTCTGAACTTCTAGGATATCAGCATATCCTACCACAAAGTTTGCACAGAACTTCTGTAAAATCAGTCAGCTTTGTTGGATAAGCAATAAATTACATTCTCATGACTCCATCCTTTGTAGCAATGGCTCAAACCTAACCATTCCTTACTTATTTAAAATAGAAAAAATATCTGACAAGATGTTATCAGTATCAACTCTACCACCTTTACCATGTGGTTGTAAACTAAACTTCTCAAGGTTATCAACATAATCAGAACTCTGTATACAGTAGGAAAGTATTCTCAAGACACAAAGGCAGTATAAATATAAACTGAAACAAATGATTCTAACTGTATTAAAGGGTAACATAACAGAAAGGAAAAATAATTTAGGTATATTTTGAGCTGTTTTACTTTTGAACTCTGTACCCTCTTAGTAGAATATAATCTTAGGGAAAAAAAGAACAGCAGAGAAATCTTAAACCTTACTTAGTAAGTCTGTTATTGGTAATCATATTAGTGTATTAATTCTGAAGCTGTTTTGTATATATTAATAGAATAAAGCAAGTAAGTAAATACATTTAGATTGTGGGGAGGGAGGAGACACAAACATGGAGTGGGAGAAGGCAGCGTTTATAATACTGGATTACTAGATTAGAATTATTGGAGGAATCAGTATGAATTAATGATTTTTGCTGAAAGGAGCTAAAAGTGATTACATCCAAGTAGTAATAAGCACACCAAGCACCTTGTTTGTGGTCTCTAAATACCATTTTCCACTAACAGGATCCAAGATTCCTTGGAAAATAGCTGATTCCACATCTGGGGACAAGAAAGTACTAAGTGATCTTGAAACACCTTTTTGTGCAAGAAAGCAAGTGTTCAAAGAACACTGAGGACATATCAAAAAGGCAGAGAACAGTACCCCCCCCCCAGAAAAAAATACACACACACACACACGTTACTAATTTTAAAAATTTGCAAGACATAAGACATTTCTGAAAGAAACTGAATAAGATGTATATAAATGAAAGAATACCTATGTTTATAGATGGGAAGATTTGATATATTTAGAATGTCGCTTCTCCCTAAATTGATCTAGAGATCAAGGCAATCATAACTAAAGTCCCAGTAGGTTTGTATATATGTTGGGGGAAGGAAGAATTATGGAAAGCCGATTCTAAAATTTATATGGAAATACAAAGAACCCGGACTAGCTAAAGCAACACTGGAGAAGAACAGAGTTGGAGACTTTTACTACCAGATATCAAACTTTTAAAGCTACTATATTTAAGATAGTGTGATCCTGGCTTAAAGATAAACAGACAAATGGAACATATTTGAGAGTCTAAAAACAAATCTACAAATGTACAGTCACTTGATTAATGACAAAAGCACTACTACAATTCAATGGGAAAAGAATGGTCTTTTCAACAAACAGTACTAAGTTAAGTGGATATTCAGATTGGGATGAAGAAGCAGTGAAGAACAGCCAGGAGGCAGAGAGAAGTCACAATCTCACACAGTGCTTAGCTTCCAGGAACTTGCTGAAGTCGAATCCAGCAATGGGCTGAAACTAAAAAGCTAAAAACTAACCCCCTCCAAATTCAATTGCTGGTAAGAGCAAAGAGATTATGCCCTGGGCTAAGCATCTAGGAAATTACAGATTGAGCTACAGGGCAGAAATCTCCTTACTTCATTTGAAACTGGAGCTAAACTAAAACAAATTAAAACTGCAGCCCTGGCCAGCATAGCAAGACTTATGGTGGGATCCAATTGCTCAGGCCCTTACCCTACATGCCTGACACAGGAAAAAATATTCCCTCTCTGGGAAAAAAATAAGCAAAAGGAAAAAAAATTATCTAGTTCATGCTTTATCATTCTTTTACACAAAATGTCTTACGTGAAAGAGAAATCTATGAGACATGCAAAATACAAAAATATAACCCACAATCAAAAGGTAAATTCTAGTCAACAGAAATAAACTACAAATAACGTAAATGTTGGCAATAGCAGACAAGGACTTTAAATAACTATAATAATTAGGTTTAAAAATTTATAGAAAAAGATGGATAGAATGGATGAACAGATAGGAATTTTCAACAGAGAAATAGAAGCTCAGGAAAAAAACTGAAATTTATAATATTTAAAATAAAGAATTCACTGGATAGGCATAAAGCAGACTGAATGTATCAGAATAAAGTAACAATGAACTCAGGGACATGGCAAAATAATATAACCAAACAGAGGCAAAGAGAGAAAAATGGAAAAAAAAAAAAAGAAAAAAAAAAAAGAAAGAAAGAAAGGTGAAAAGAGTATCAGAAACCTGTGGGACAACATCAAAAATTGAGTGTACATGAAATTAGAATCCTCAAACAGGATAAGAGAGACAATGGGGAAGACAAAATATTTGAAGAAAAGATATTTGTTAAAAGCTTTCAAAAAACTGATTGAAAAAAAAAAATCAACCCACAGAACAAAGATGTTCAGTGAGACTTAAGCAGGACACATACAAAGAAGACCAAATGTAAGTTCCTCACCATCAAACCAATAAAAATCAGATATAAAAGGAAAGTTTCAAGCCACCACAGAAGAGACACATTACATTCAGGGCAACGATAATAAGAGTAATAGATGCTTATCAAACAATGGAAGCCAGAAGACAAAAGAATGACATTTAAAGCGCTGAAAGATAAAAATTTCAACCCAGAATTCCTACCCAGCAAAAATACACTTTAAAAAAATGAAGGCAAAGTAAGGACGTATTTAGAAAGGCAAAAGCTAAGAGAACTATTGGCAGCAGATCTTCACCACAATGCTAAATAAATTTCTTAAGACTGAAGAGAAATTATATCAGATGGAAACCCAGATCTGCAGGAAGAAATGAAGAACAGCACTGAAACTCAAACTGAAACATTCAGTTATTAAAGATGACTTCGAGTCATCTAGGCAAAGATTAGGAGATAGAGAGGAATCACCTAGGCAAAGATTCAGAGATAGGGAGGGAAGTATGCAGGGGATAGGAAACAGCATATGCAAAGGCCCTGAGGAAGAAAAAGGAACAGTCCTTTCTGAGAATTAGAGGAAGGAAGGACAGCAAGACTGAGACAAAAAGAAAATACCCTGGAGTGGTGAGACCCAGAAAGGGCCAGCTCATGAAAGATATTGCAGGTTAGTTTTCTACTACATTAGAAGCTAGTTTTCAAACCTACATCAACAGATCCATTTCCAACTAAGACTAGCACACTCTCTGTTTTTGAACTTTCGGAGTTAATATAAGTTTCACAAATACACACACTACTCAATAGCCTGAATAAATAATACATCATGTACTTACACTATTTTCCAAATTAATGTAAAAAATATTTAACTCATGTCACTCTTCTGCAAGTAATCCTCCATGGCCTTGCCATGTGCTCCAAATGAACCTTACAGTGACTGACAGGACTACAGAATCTGTTCCTTCCACATGCCACCTCCCATCTTTCACTGTCTGGCCTTATCCCTTCCACTCTCTGCTCCTCCACAATGGCCTCCTTGCCTCTCCCCAAATAAGCCAGTCTTCCCCGCCTTAAGCAGAAGATTGTCCCACTTTCACATGATCATCCACAAGGACAGGGGTCTTTGTTTTACTGACACATCGCCAGCATCCACAAGTCCTGACACACAGTAGGCCCCCAGTATATGTTGTTTTAATTAAGCTGAATAAAAAGAAGACCCAGAATACGTGTCCTAGCCAAAACTTTACCATCATTTGAAAGGAAAGGGAGGAAGGGAGGGATGAAGGGTGGGGAGAAGGAAAAGAAAAAGAGAGAAAGAGAGAAGAAAAGAAAAAGTCCCACAAATTGGCAAGAAAAGATCTCATCATAAAAAGCTAAACAAACCTATTTCACATAAAATGAACTTTTAACAGTCCAAAATTGGAGAAAAATATTGCATTTAGTTTTTTTAATGTACCCATCTAAATGCTTTTCAATTAGCATGCTAAAAATCAACCCATGCTGTATACATCTTTTAATAAGAAAACATTTTAAAAGCAAAGCAAAATTGTTAGCTGTCATCTTAACAATAATTCTCAATAGAGACAGAATCAACATTTATAAAAAAGCTTGATAAGTGAAAACATTTGCATAAGTTTTATTATGAAATATATACCCTCAATATTATTGTTTGTTACTATGAGCAATTAATAGCTCCTTTATTATGTTTTCACATTTTTCAGATTTGAAGGTTTTAAATTTCTGTTTTAAATAATTCGATTAATCATTTACATTACATAATGTGTATTTCTTTTATTAAAGGAAAAATTTTCTGGTGTAAAATCATCTGAGAAAAGAATATTTTAAAAAGTACATCTTGGGACTTCCTAGGTGGCACAGTGGGTAAGAATCCACCTGCCAATGCAGGGGACATGGGTTTGATCCCCGCCCCAGGAAGATACTACACACCACGGAGCAACTAAACCCATGCGCCACAACTATTGAACCTGCGCTCTAGAACCCGTGAGCCACAACTATTGAGCCCATGTGCCACAACTACTGAAGCCCACACGCCTAGAGCCCGTGCTCTGCAACCAGAGGCCACTGCAATGAGAAGCCCACGCACCACAATGAAGAGTAGCCCCCACTCAATGCAACTAGAGAAAGCCCATGTGCAGCAACAAAGACCCAACACAGCCAATAAAATAAACAAATAAATAAATAAAATTTATAAAAAAAAAACTACATCTTATACGTAGCCTCAAGTACAGAGCAAACTAAATAATGGAAATAGAATTTCAAAGCAGGTAACAATTCACAACTATTTTTTTTGGCACATAAACTACTCACTCACATGATTAAATAACTTTTAAGAAAGAAGGGTACCAGTTAGAAACTGGCCAGAAATTCCAGTGAGACAAACACTGTGATTCTCTGGAAAAGTTCACTAAATGCATGAATAGGTACTATCAGAGTAGATGCTTCCCCTCCATATAAAAACTATGTACTTTATGCAACATTTTTAAAAATCAGAAGAAAACAAGGGTCTAAAAATCTTACAATCTGAAAACCAAAATAAATATAAAATTACAATAAAATAGTTTTTAGTTACTTGAGTTCTCACGATATCCTACCCAAAACTGCTGTTTATGTTCTCAATTTTAACGTTATTACTCAAAATGGTCACTTATCTACTCTAAAGCTACAGTTACTGATGTAAGTATAATTATCTACATTTTTCAGTAAATATAGATAACTCAGTAAAACTACAATTCTAATTCTAATCTCATTTAGTTTACCTTTTCCTAAGTAGAAAGTGATTCCTAAGCGTGTTTCAACATACCAAGCTGCTGAAAAGTATCAAAAAAAAAAAAAAAAAAAACCCAAAAAACTATCAACCTGAAAAATGAACTGAATGGTCTGCATTTCATTGTTAAAAACTGAAGAAAAAAAAAAACTGAAAAGACCTTGTTACAAATGATGTTCATGCTACATGAGTATCAAAATTATTAGAAAAGTGTAAGATCAGGAATTAATAACCTCTAATTTACACTGAGAATAACACAGTAGACCTTTCTGCTTAAGAGACAGTAGTATTTAAAATTGTTTCTTGGCTTCAAAATTTTCAACAATCCCTTTCCTTTCAACATCTCACTGTGAACACTCAGTGCTCCTTTCATCCATTGTTAAGCAGTTATTTCCTATTTCTTGGGCCATTCTCACAGATCTGTGCTTCCGAAGGTTTTAAGGTCCACACCATGGCACTGAGCAGCAGCCACAGTCAAAAAGAGCCAAATAATTCTTGTTATTATTTGCTCAAAATTCCGACCAAATCAATTAATTAATGTCATTTGCAATCATTTGTCAAATACTCTATAAAGCCACTCTAGCTTTAAATTTCTGTGATTCTAAATACTAAGCATGTGTTAGTTCAATTTCCATTAGTAATCCACTGAATAAAAAAAATTCAACCTTGAGTCTACAGTTAAGTTTTTGCATGACTACTCTTAGAGCTTTGTAACATGCGCATATTCAAATACCGTAGACACTTAGTGTAGAAACACATAAAAGGACTGAGTTACTTCACACAAAGCAATCTGAGCTTTCTTTTCTTTTCCCCTCATACAAAACTTACCATGAAAGAAAACAGGACAGAGATATATTACTAGAAATTCATTTACAACTATAATTAATTTAGTGGAAGAATTTCATTCGCATCTTGAATTTATATTAAAACTTAAGTTACTAATGATAATATAAACAATCACACAAACTAATAATTACTTAGCAATAACTATGTGTTAAACATTGCTCTATGCACATTACACATATGAACTCATTTAATCTCCCCAATAATCCCATGAGATGGATAACATCATTACACCCATTTACAAAGAGGAAACATAGGTAAGATTAAATGGCTTGCCTAGGTCACTCAGTCACTAAATGGCAGGGCCAGGATTTGAACAGAGGTGGCCTGGATCCAGAGTCTATGCTTTTTACAATGCTGTTTTAGAAACCCCTTGGATACATGCCAATTTATAGGTACAATAAAATATTCTGCAAAGGATACTTTAAAGTATATCAAAGTTTAATATAAATGCATTAAAATATAAACATACCCTATAGCTCCAAAATCAAAAAGTTATCCCCACACAGGAAGTTAATGGGTACGTGGCTAGCTTATTTTCATTATAGTTAAAACACAAGCTTTCACAGCGTTAAATTATATATAGAATTAACACAGACCCACTATTTCTTCAAGCCACTAAGAGATATATCACGTGAAAGATATAATGGTCATGAAGAGTTAACTAAAGATAAATGCTAATGTTTAAAGTTTGAATCAAAATAAGATCAAACATTTAAAGAATGCCAGTATAGATTAAATTTAAAGAAATTAAAAAAGAAACATATTTCTATTAGTAAAATCTCCTAAAATTTTAAAAAATACTTGACTGACTACCTAAAGAAGAAACTCATATTTCTAGAAGTAAAACTCCCTGAAGATTTTGAAAATATTTGCTGAGTACCTACCTCTCCATGGTTGAAAAAAAAGCACAGCACTGTAACCAGGCCTCCTAATTGGCTGCCGCTGGAAAAGAGAATAAGAAAATGTAACTTGGGAATAACAGAAACCAGGTCAATCCTAATAATACCGTGAAATAACATAGCATGATAATCTGCCAGTACTACAAAAAGTTTTAGCCACACTGGAACTCTACTATACTTATTTACAAAACAGCTTATTTCCTCTAAGGTATCATTAGTCAAAACAAGTTTTATTTTTTTAAAAATCATTTTCCATCTTCAAAATGTACAGAAAAACACAAACTGACAAGGAATAAAAAATGCTTAACAGTCATGTTACTGTACATCGTGCAATCTGATTTTTTTCCTTTTTTTTTAAATCATTTAGTACCACATATTAATTTGTGTTCCTCAGCATTTCTAAAACTATTTTTCTTGGCATATAATATATATTCAGAAGAGGCAATGGGAGGAAGTACAGAGAAGTGCTTTATGGTCATAACGCTGGAAATCACCACACTGTCTCCTGCTCTTGGAAGTTCACAAAGCATGTTAGCACGTTAAAGATTTAATTAATTCAGTATATCCCAAGCCCCATCTCCAAACTATTTTTATACATGCTTGGGAAACCTTGTTTACAGATAAAGTTTTATCGATTTGTTTTCAAAAAATTGGGATATACAACACAAATATAAAAGTATGAGAATCTGGCTTATTACTCTAGCTAAGAAACCACAATGGTATAGTTTGGCAGTCCTAACAGCTAAACCTTCATTTGATCAGGTAAGAGTGAAATACATCCCCACTTTCCTCCTGCCCTGGCCAGAAGCATCTGGGCAGGGAAAAGTGAGGCTGTTTTTAGGTTTGTCCCATCATTTCTTTCATCTCTACTATTGAGGTCTTTTTATCCTCGTTAGCTCATGATGCTTTCTTGTTATTTTACCCAAATTTCCCTCCTTCTTTCTATCCATCCAGCAAATACGTGTATAACACAGAGAAGCAACAAAGAATCAGACACAGGTATTCTAGGCCATTATATTTTTCTTCAGGATGTATGAATGAGAAAACACAAAAGAGATATGTGAGATGGCAGGCATAACCCACGCAGCGGGAACATACACCCTCCGCACCACTCTCAGAAGGAGGAAGGAAGGGTGGGGATCCCCAGCACCGGGGGCCAGTCTGCCAAGAGGAAGGTGAAGTTCGCGTGTTTAGCGGCAAGGAGTTTACAGAGTTGCCGTTTTGCCTACAGAGTCAGAGCACAGAGCCACTTGCTGCTCAAGAGAACAGGTAGCAGTGCTAAAGGCTTGAGGAAAGGGGGGAGGGGGATGTCTGAAATACCACTTGCATTTAAGGAGACAGGTGAGTAGGGAAAAAAGAAGGGCTGCAGAGTCATCTTTAAGGGATCAACTGACGTTCAAGATCACAAATTCACAGAGACATTAATGGTAGGACTGTGTGATTTTTCTCCACTGGTTATTAACCTGGACTGGCACCAATGAAGGATAAGGGGGCAAAGAAACAACACACTGGCCAGACAGTAGTGAAGTGATGGATCACAGAAATAAGAGGGACACATAAAGGAGCTAAAAAGTAGTACAGGCCAGGGAGCGGAAGCCAGTTCTCTCCTCAGGGGCACAGCACAGCTCCTTCAAAAGGCCAGCAAATAGGCAAACTCCAGCCCTCACTGCAAGTGACGTGACTTCAGAAAGCTTAAGAATGAGTTATGGGCTTAAATAAATAATTAGATGTTTAAATATTAGATATGAAATAAATATATGTTAATTTGCACATATTCTAAAAAGACAAAAAGCCCAGAGGTCTATATATGTTAAAAAATGGTTTCCTCCTAACAACGCTCCCCCCGCCCCGAGCTTATTCACCTAAGATAATCAGTAAAAACACTGAGTGTCCATCCTTCCAAATCTTTCTCTATAACCAAACAAACATATATTTTAATGTGATCGTACTATTAATATCCCTCAGAAATGTTCCTTTTCTAATTAATCTATAATGAAGATTATTCCTAATCAATACATGTAACCCAAGGCATCCTTTTTATTGTAACAGATGTCAAATATTGCATAGTAAAAACACACTGCAATTTGTTCAGCTCTTTTCCTGTTATTGGTCACACGAATGTTTTTCAACTCCTTGCTATAATTTTTAAAACATTAAAATAACATCTTTGTACATGTAAGGTGCCTTTATTTCTATCGAATAGACTTGTGAGACTGCAAAGTCAAAGAATGTGAACTTTCCAGAACAGCCATTCCAGTCCACACCCTCACCAGTGTATGAGAGGTCCATTTCTCTATAACACAGCACCCAGTGCACTCAGATCCTTTTACATTTTGCTCATAGGAAGGGTGGACATTTTTTTCTCACTGTTATTTTGATTTGTTCTTCCTGCTTATTTGTACAAAGCATCATTTTATTTTTTTAATTTTTTATTAGTTTTTATTGGAGTATAGTTGCTTTACAACAAAACATCATTTTAGTGGGCCATTTTGTTTTGTTTTCTTCATTTACTCTTCTGTGAATTGTCTGTTCACATTCTTGTCTATTTTTCTATTGGAGTCTCTGTTTCCCTATTTAAAGATTAGGGATATAAATTTTTTACTCTCATATGTGTGACAAAATCTTTTGATATAACCTAGAGTATATTCACTCAGAAAAGAAATTTAAATTTTATGTACTTAATTTTATAGTAAAATGTCACTATTTTTATTTCTTCTGCATTTCCTGTCTTGTCTGTGAATCTCTTCCCCACCTCAAAATTACATAGTGGTCTACTATAACATAGGTTATATTATAGTAATATAGGTTATATTATAGTAGAACATACATCAGCATATATATATCAGCATCTTCCATGATTACAGACAGCTTTGCTTAACTAAGCAGGGAGGAAGATTTTCTGGTATATTCAGTTCCTGCATAGCCAGGAGGGGAGAATAAACTTTGCTTATCTATGAGGAATGTTCTTAGTTATAGTCACTAGGAAATGATGTGACTTGCAATAAACCTAAAATAGTATTCCCAGTATTTACCTTCCTACCGTCTGATCCTTAATGACTATCACAATAGGTCATTTTATTTTGCTAAACAGAAAAGATGATGTAATCAGGATACTTAAACTTGATTTTTTTCCCATTACAGTTGGTCAGTTGATATTTCAGCATTCCCTAGTGGCTAAAATAAAAAAGTTTCTTCTGCAATATTACCACCAACTGTCAGAAACTATGAAAGCTCCTATTGTGCAAGTTTTGAAGCATTCTAAGCTTGGCAAACATTTACCACATTTACTCATACATCCCATTAATCTTTTGAATCTTGATTTCCTTAGATATAAAATAAGGGGGTAAGAATATAAAAGATATTAAAAATACTTTCCAGTTCTAACATTTAATAATGTTATAATTCTCTTCTTTCCCAAACCTTTCAGTGAAGTGGATTCAAACCAATCATCACATTTTGGTAGGCTTTTATTAATCACTGAGGTTTTTACCTCTATTTACCAAAGAATGATGAAACACGTAAAGTTCAAAGAGAAAACGAAAGTAATCATAGCTAATTCAAAATGATATTAAATGACCCTTGGAGTGAGTTTTATTGTTGTGTAAATGCTTAAGAAAGAGAATTTGAGAGAATAATTTGGAAATAAATCAATTAAGAGAATTTCCAGTTTAAGATGTAAGCCTCAGCACCTGCTAGCCCACCAGTCCCGGCCAATAGCTGAGCATGTTCCCTTAAACTTAGGGTTAGGGATACTTTGGAGCATTAAGGAAAGAGAAAGTAAAGGTGAGAAAGAGAATGAGAATCAGGAAGGCTGAGAAAAGTTCTCAGCTTGGTACTGCCAAATAATTAATGCCTTTAACTCTTTGTCTGCCAGGGCCAAGAAAAAGAATATTTTATTTACTAGATTGTGAACTTCCAATACGTCACTGCAGCTGTTGTAGTGCCTAATAATGAGCCTCTCCTAGGGCAAAGATTCAAAAGGTATCTGAAGGGTAAGTGAAAACATAGGAACTATTCAATCAGAAGACTGTTGGCATTCATTTTTGGGGAACCTTGCGGTCAAACACACAACATCTCACGTCACTGCTACTGGGACCTCTATTCCACAGTGAACAACTTCCTTCCCCACCAGCCTCAGCCTCTATCCAGATGCTTCCTTCTCCTGCCTTGAAACCTCACCCTGCTGTGAGAGTCACTCTGTCATGCTCCTGTATTGGTTGTAGACCCGGAGGTGAGGCCAGCAGCCTCCTCTCTCGTCACTTCCAGGCACTGCTCCTGAACCCATCATTAAACTCTGCTCAGCTGAGCTCACTTCTCTCCCTTGCCCACCTCAGAGCTGTTATTTCCCAGCACTCCAGCTCATTCCCCACTACTCACGGCTTTCTCCTTCCTCACAGGCACACCTAGCTTCTTAACCCTCTGCTGAGCACCACTGGAGAAAATTATACCAATGTGCAAATCTGTGCTGTCCTAAAATTATTAAAAAACAAAACAAAACAAAACAAACAAACAAAAAAACCCCCTCAATCTCAAAGCCTCATGAATGCTGCCTTCCAAATATCTTGGAGTCTGTCCGCTTCTCTCCGTCCCACCACCACTACACCAGCTCAGGCCACCATCCCCTCCACACGGACAACAGCGACACCTTCCTGCACAGCTTCACTATATCCAGGCTCACTCCTCCTACAGTGTATTCTCTACATTATGCCATCATTAAAAATAAACTAATACAATCACGCCAACACGATCCTCTCAATCCTTCACTGGCATCCCATTGTTCTCAGGAGGAAATTCAAACCCCTAAACATATCTAAAATGCCATGTGGGATCTGGTCCTGTATACACCACCAGACCCCCTTTCATTATTCTTCCTTCTACCCCAAAACCTGTGCTCCAGAATTGCACTGTCCTTGTCACAGTCCCACAGTGTGCAAACAGCCTAGTGGGGAACAGGACTGATGGCAGAGCTGAGGCCGTCCTAGGGAGAGAGAATACCATGGTGTCCTAGTAAGAGAGATGTTGGGGTGTCCCAGAGAGAGAGAGAATGCCAGGGTGTCCCAGGGATACACAATGCTATGGTACAAAGAAAGAAGCACAAGGACGCCAGAGATATTCTGAAGAAAGAAACCAATGGGATTTTGTGACTACTTGGATTTTAGAGGTAACTAAAGGGGATAATCATGGATATCTTCTCAGGGTCAGACCTGGGCAACAAACAGTGTGGTTAAGTGTCATTTGCTGAGATAATAACATAAAAGGGGGCAGATTCTGTAGAAAAGACACCAATATTTTCGACCAATAACTTTCATCAATTTATGCATGCTGAAGAGAAATACATATCTTTTAAATATTCATATACAACTGTTAGACCAAATGATTAAAGATGTGCTAGCAGGCCAAGTTAACAGAACGTTCAAAACACTGAAAAAAACATGGAGCTGGCAAAGTTTGAGCTGGTTCAATTCACAGCCTACTTAAGACATGTTTTTAACCAAAAATCCAGCCTGCCTAACAGTAAATGCTTGATTTATTAATGAAGAACAATAACAACAAAAAATGTCAAATAAAGCAACAGAAGTGAAATTAGCATACAGAATAAGAAATTCAACTTTTCTTTAAAACAGGTGAAGGGTGGGGAAGGAGTAAGAAATTGATATAAAAAGTCAGTCTATTCTACCACAGAGCCTAAAAACATGGAGTCATTTCACAGGTGACTTGGGTTGGATCATTAGAAGCCAGAGTTGGAAAGCTGGTGATATTAACTATGACTACCGCTTCAGGATAGAAAGGGGGTTACTAAGCAAAATTAAACGGGAGGTTTGACATACAGACTAATCTTCCAGCCCCTCAAGGCTTTTGGAACCTGTCTAGAAATAAAGTAGTTCTAAAAAAATTCTGGCATCAAAGAAGCCACTATGAACGTCCAATGGCCAAAGAAGATGATAGAGAAAAACAGAAAACCAGAATCGGATTTTCTCTGTACTCGGTGAGAGCTTGGTCCCTCAGGCATTTTCTGATGAGTAGCCACGCCCACAGAAGAGGGGCCGGGCTTCTCTCACAGTAGCGGAGCGTGAAGAGCTTAGTGGAGCAAGGGGAAGGTAAATATCCAAAAGAGAAGGCAGAGTCAGGAACACATCGCAGTGGCCACAGAAATACTGAGCAGCAAACATTAAATGTAGAGAAGTTCATAAAGAAAATCATTTAAAAAAGGTTCTCCTCAAAAAGCTCCCTTAATGCAATAAAGGAAATGGAACAGAAAGACAGGGAATACTGTTTCCTGCCTGGGTAAGTGCCCTCGAGCCCTCACACATCAGTGTCCACAGGAGGTAGGGGGCGGGCAGTTGTCACCGGTACCTGGTGTCACTTCTGCACTGACGTGATTAAGATCCAATGTGCCTCCACTCTCTGTGTACAGAGATTGCTGAGGCTGGTAAGTGAGGGAGCTACGAGAGGATCACAAGGTGACCATTCTGTAACAAAAGCGCTAGTCAGTAAGTTAGGTGCTGTTCCACCACCAATTCCTTTTGTACATGGCTCATTTTTTCCCTATGGCAGGTTTTGGGTTCTTATTTTTCATATTTCCCATCCACCTTACAACCTCCTCACCAGCTTTTACAAGCTACCGCATTCCTAAAAATAAATGTCAAGCTAAGGATCACCAGGCTGTGAGGAAGCTTTCAATGTGAAAAACGGAAATGAATACAAATTGAAGGGGGATCTGCAGGTAAGAGACAATGCAGAAGCAGAAGAAAACTTCAAGCTCAAGACTCTTTAGGAGAGTTGGAAATCTCGTAGAAAGTACAATAAAATGTAACATATAAAATAAGGGAGGGGAAAAAACTAGAAAATTAGATTTCAATTCAGGAGTCCATATCCAAATAATAGGATTGTGAGAAACACAGAGACAATGGAAAAGAGAAGTCATCAAAGGAATGATACTGGAAAGTTTTCCCCGAAACAGAAGAATGCCCATGTCCAGATGAACAGAGCCCACAGAGTATCCAATGAAAAGAATGAAAAAATCTACCACATCATGACCTTTATTTAAGATATGAAAAATAAGAACCCAAAACCTGCCATAGGGAAAAAATGAGCCATGTACAAAAGGAATTGATGGTGAAACAGCACCTAACTTTTGAATCTTGGAAAACAGTGGAACAAAGTCTGAAGAAAAATAAAATACTAAAATCAGTCAAACCAGCAATCAAGTGGAAAAGCAAAATAAAGTTCCAACATGCAAGCCTAGAGAACGACCACTCTAGTGTGGAGCCAGAAGGCAGAGGGCTCCAGGAAGGAGGCCCTGGGGGTTAGGCATGGGATTACTGAAATGGTGAATTTTAGATGTTTGGCAATGTATAAATTGTTTTATAGTTTAGCTGTGGTTTAGAATTAATTGGTATATAGAAAAAGAAAGAAAACAAAATAATGGGCAATTATTAACCACAGGAAAAAAACTGTTACCAGGTAAACAATCATTTACCCTACTTGACTCAGCACTGAGCAATGCTTATACAGTCATAATAACATAAATATGGACTACTGGTTTCCATGGTAGAATTGCTGAGATTTCAAAGATCTGAAAGTGGTTTCTTTGGACAAAGGAATGGATGGGTGATGCAGACAGATAGGGCAATAGACTGCTTTCCACACAAAAAGCCAATGTACGTACACACAAAATAATGACAATTAACTTTAAAAACACACTAGTAATAAGTCTCCTACCCAACTGTAGAATATAATTTAAAAAATAGTTCAATAAACTTATTTGGGGACGTGTTGATATTTGTCAGACAAAGAGCTATGCAATCATAAAAATCTTCCAGATAACATTAAAACAGATGTTCTTATCACCAAAGGAAATAAAATAGTAAATTTTATTAATTTTGGCTTGGAAAATCATTAGACCAGAAACTTCAAAGAATAGACTGAAACATCACAAATCATCAGACCATCCAAAACTATGGGGCACACTTCTATATGGAGGAACATGAGCTGGGGACAGATGTGCAATCACCTTCAAGGAAACGGAAATGCCACACACAGTATGCTACCTTTCATTCCAATTTGTAATGTCAGCAAAACGATTCTAAGAAAAATTGATCACAAAATCACATATATGAGAACAAAAACAGCAAAATAGGATCCTAATAAATAGTAATACTAAAAAGAGTAAACTTCTACATGTCAAACTAAAACAATGCCTACAGTTTTTCAAAACTAAACAATATACCATATTTAAGGATATATACATAGGCGGTAAATTTATAAAGAAAAGCAGGGAAAAAATTAGACCAAAAGTTAGGATGTCATTTCCTCTGAGGCTTGGGAGAAGGGAAGGAAATGCATTAAGGAAGAATGCTTCCAACAATGACATTTCTCAACCTGAGTGATGGGTACACAGCTGTTCACTTTTCTATTGTTTAAAAATACATGTAAATATTTTATACGATTCCATAGGTAGGACACATTTCACATATAAAAAAGTTTTCTAAGAGAGGATAGTGGGTTATAGTAGATAATGTACTCAAATCACAGAGATGCATGAAACACAAAATAAGGAATTTCACATAGCTGTTTCTTACAAAACCCTGAAAATAAAGTTCAGTAAAAGTATTTTCCATGGAGGACAACAAACAAAAGTCCAAGTAGACAGCAGGGCCCAGAGAGGTATAGGTGGACTCAGAGTCATCGACTCTACTCACTGCTCACTGATTTCTACAGAAGATCTACTCAGATGATGCTTAATCAAGAATAGAGAGTCAAATGCTGTAAGAGCCTAACAACCAAAAGGGATACGGTATTTTCTGGGCACCCTGGAGTAGAATACTGAATGGAAAAGGGCTCAAAGACTCTACTATAAGATCTAAAAATCACACTCAAACTTAGGTGCTTTAACGATCCTACTCTATTTCTCGTCTTAAGAATTGTAGGAAGGGAACTTTTGTCCATCCTTCAGCTACAGTTTTTATGACAGGTGTAGAAACTCTAAAGATTGTGCAGCCATAATCAGTGAGAGACTAAAGAGAAAATTAAGCACAAAAAGACAGAAACAGAGCCCCTGAGGCTGGCCATAGCACTTCTTTGTGAAAACCTTGAGTAGCTTTATGAATTATTTTACCATCCTTAGATTAAAACCAAACAAAAGAATAGCTTGGCCTGGCTGCCAGGTAATCACTGTAAAAGGTGCAGGCAGTACAGGTGGATGGGATCACATCCTCACCACTGATGAAGCGCAGTAGAGGAAGGAACAGGAGTTTTAAAGATTAGATTAGGGGTGACAAGGATACCCAAGGGGTAGACCAGTTAAGAAGTCTTGTTTCAATTTTGTTCTTTGAGAGGGAAAGGTAAGAGATGTACACATTCCTTGGCAGAGGGGAAGGAACCAAGAAAGACAGACTAAAGGACAGTGAAATACAAAGAATAACTACTTGGTAGCAAGTAGGGATGAACTGTGTAACACCAACAAGGGGATGATCCTTAAAACAAAAACACATCTTCTAAAGGACATCCCTCTTTCACGACTAATTCTGTCCTAAATTAATTTTCCACTAATAGAAATATTAACCCTCAAAAAGCAAGGTTTGTTTTGACTTCCTTTGAATTTCAAAGCAAAGCAAAATGACTAAAACCAACTAACTGGGAAAATACACCTACTTCTGGGACCCTACCCCCCGCACCCGCCGACAGACAACCTCTATCAGAGAAGTAATAGAGATAGGAAACAAATGGAGTAGAAGGGGAGAAGGAGAGGAAGGTGAGAAGGAGAGGATAGGCATCCTTGGTTAAAAGGGCTTTCAAATTCCCAGTTTCAATTTTTATGAGGCCCAAATACTTTGTTTCCTGTCTCTAATTCCACAAAACCTCTGTATCCCAGTACCACACTCTCTCTTTTATTTGAGCTGGTCACAGTATTTCTGGTGAGCTATTTCCAAAAAGAAAGAAGAAATCCTATTTAGAAACTCTGTTATTATTTGTACACATCTTTTATATCAACAAAATTTATAATAAATTTTATAATTTTTTTTTCCAGAGAGCTGGCTGTTAAACATTTACCAGCATACCGCTGCTTCAGGGTAAATGATTAATAGCTATATATACCATCCAATCTATTCTTACTTAACAATGCACAATGGACTAGTCAGAAAGAATCCCACACTCCAGAAAAATCCTAAAATCAAACTAAATGACTAAGAATAAAAGGATTAATATTACTTTCATGATATCTGCTCTTCGGGTCCAACAAGAAAAGCTTTTGGCATTTATCAGTATGAGAATTCCATCTCTCAGGAATGTATGAATTTCCCCCAAAAGAAGCAATGGGGACTTTCCTAACTGCCTGCTAACTACTCTCCTATGTTCCCTCTTCCCTGCAGAACAGAGATTTGCACACGTGGGGCCTTGAGAAACTGGCCTCCAGAAACTGTTAATCTGTGGCTAAGAAATATCAGGGTACCTTATGAAATAAATAACTGTAACTATGACTTAACAACACAGCTTTTAGGAAGTAATTAACAATAGATATTTTAAAGAAATACTAAAATACTGAGAATTCCAGACAAAAAGCTAAATCATGAATAGGCTGTGTGTGCGAAAACATCTCACTTCATCTCCTCAAGTCAGAGCTTGGTAGCCCATTTCACCATTTGGCTATGTTTTTTCTATTTTCCCTCCTAATTCCATTTCTGGTGAAATGAAATGGCTTATTTGACTTCAGAAAACTTATATATGTATTATTTAAAAACAAATATACTTCTGGCTTTAAAAATGTCATACTCAATCTGCTTATAAATTTCTCTTTTTTTAATTTTTGGGTTTTTTTTTTTGTTTTTTGTTTTTGGCTGCATTGGGTCTTTGTTGCTGTGTGCAGGCTTTCTCTAGTTGTGGTGAGTGGGGGCTGCACAGGCTTCTCATTGCGGAGAAGCCCCACCTCTCTGACTGCAAGAGCATGGGCTCTAGGCATGAGGGCTTCAGTAGTTGCGGCTCGTGGGCTCTAGAGTGCAGGCTCAGTAGTTGTGGCACTCCGGCTTGTAGCTCCATGGCATGTGGGATCTTCCCGGACCAGGGATCAAACCCCTGTCCCCTGCATTGGCAGGTGGATTCTCAATCACTGTGCCACCAGGGAAGTCCTTGCCTATAAATTTCTAATCTGCTAGACAAATCTCAACTTTTACTTCTCAATAGAAACACAATTTATAAAAACATTCTAAACTCAATTGAAGACATCCTCCTCTTTATTCTTAACCCACATGTTAAGAAGTCTGCAGCTTTATCCTACTTTGTAAAATTAGAAGGGTGACAAACCTCACAATCAAGAAAGAAAACATTAAGAACTACCTAGTAATTTGAGACCTCTAAAAATACTCATGCCAAGAACACTTAAAAATACAATGAAAAAAACTGATAGAAAAAGTGACAGAAGGCTTGATTCAACATAATACAAACAGGGTCACTACTGGAGTATAATATACACACCTGGGCCCCCAGGGTGCAGTGCAACAATCAGGAGAATACAAGTGGCTTCACAACGCACAAGATCTGGATGCTCATTTGGGGATGGGTGGGGCTAGGAAGAACCTAGAGTTTAGGCTGTGTTTGGACAGCACTAAGGAGATTATTCAGGAAAACTAAAATGCATGACACTAGTGCAGTCTCTATATCCAAGCACAAGCTCCAGAAGGTAGGCCACCAGGTACAAGAGTCAGACAACATCAAAGGGGCCATCTGGGCACAACGCAGTAACGTGGGTGAAGCTGAAACAGGATGCAGTCCTCCGAGCTGGGAGAAGAACCAGAGACAGCTATTTGGAAAGACCTCTTAAGGTAAAGTTACTCCCTCCTACTGCCCTAAGCAGTGAGTGGTCTACAGATTTTTTTTTAATCCTAAAACTGCGATAAGAAATAAGGCTTTACACCACAACTCAGCATATGTACATGTATGTACACATACAATAAGCAACAAAGAGAAGTTTCTCTAAATAACACCTATTTTATAAAGTATGGCATATTTTATTATTTACATTTGTATTCTTTTCTTTTTCATGTAAAAAAAATTGCTGGGCCCAACTCACTTATTTTAAAATCCCCTACTAGGTAACGCCCTACAGTTTGACAGACCCTGTGCTGAAGAAGTCACTGGCTGACTATGGAGACAGCTGTGTGTCAAGGGTGGCCTGAGATCACAGCTCAGCTTGAGTCCTGTCCCTCTATTGGTCAAATTTCTGATTTCCTTCACTTGCTTTCAAACCAGCCTGGCATTAAGGTCATTCATGAACCAACCCAAATTATTTCTCCAAACTTAATCTTCCACAACGTCTCCTCGATCATCTGCATCCCAGTAAAACTGATCTGCTTACCACCCTCTCCATATCCCAGACTTTCCACCTTTGCTTCTCCCTGGGATTCTTTTCTCCTCCACCTATCCAAAATGCTCTGATCCTCCAAGGCAGAACTAAATCGACTGCTCCACACAGAATAAATTTCTCCTGCCTCCAGAACTGTAAGCACTTTATCTTTGCTGTCTATCCTCTACTGACACACGCCCACCACTGCTGCCATCTCCCACCGCGCCACACCACCATGCTCTGAGAACCCAAACATGCAGTCTCAAAAAAAGAGACCATTTGGTATGCACTTTATGTGCTGACTGAACAAATGAACATGTAGAGAGAATACTGCCATCTGCAGACTAAGAAATCTCAGGCCAGGGCCCAACCCACCAAGAATCCCTCAACCAAAATCAGAACCTCATATTCTCTGCAGCAGATATTGTGCCTTCCGTCCTTGAAACAGTTGTTATATAGCAAGCATTATAAGAAAATGATACTGAATGTTTAATAAATGTTTAGGAATTCTTATTTCAATCAAAAAAATAGCATAACTATAGATTAGCAACTTAGTAATAATGCCACATTCCATGTTTTAACCTCTCTTACTTAAAATCTAATCTTCCAAATGTAATAAAGCTATCCATAAGACATTTGTGCAGCACTCAGCAAAATGAATAGATTTCCCCAAACTCATCTAACTTTGGCTCCTCATGAGACAAGGTGCACTGGCCTTGCTTGCCTTCAAGTCAGCCTCCACTCCTGATTACCAAATACTTCTGGTTATTTCTGTGTGTCTTGTTTCAAAATCAAAACTTTTCACATCATCTTTTAATCATGAATTTTCATTTCAGTCTCCCCCAATTACATGATTAAAATAACTTTCTTAGAGCAAAGTTAGAAATATTAGCATCGAAATATCTTAAATCTCTATGCAAATATATTTTAAGTTGATCTAATAGCTTCCTCATTTGACAAAGATTTTTATCAAGCAACTGCTATACACTCAAACACTGAGCTAGGAATGAAATAGATCTTCGAGGTACTAAACTGAGAATGCCACACTTCCAAAGCAAAGATGATTTTATAGGATAAAAGCAGATTCACATGCATTAACCCAAATTGAAAATCACATACATAACCTATACTTCTGTACCTCAAAGAATCAGTAAGCAGTAAAAAAGAAAATTCTAAAGATACTCTGAAGGTAAAATAGTTCAAACAAATAATGTAAGGAATTGTCAAAAAAAAAAAGAACAGAAATACAAAACTCTTAGAAAATATGTCAATCTTTTAGTTTTAGAAATGTTGCTCAACTATGAAGTAAATGAGGTCAGATATTAAATATCTGCATAGAATATATTTCTATTTAAGATCAGCAAAATAGTCATTAACACCGTTTGATAATGAGTGGTCCTTTCCCTTATAGTTTATGTAAACAATACATACTTCTTATGTAAACAATATATACTTCATAAAAACTTATGAATATTTAATATTTACCAAATATCCTCATCCTGCTCTATTTAAGCCTTTAAAATTATTTTAAATTTGACTGGCTATGCCAATGGTGAAATCATTCAAATGGAAATAACTTTGTATCTGCACATAGATATACTGGAAATGACTGTTATAAAACTGAGCTATAAGTCAACCAATATCTCACTATTCCTACTATTCTAGTGCATATTATTCTAAATGCATATTAACAATGAATAGTCTTACCTTAAATATGTGCCATATATGAAGAATAATGCCATCATTAGTCCATTTAAGATAAAAATTACAGCGACATAAAAGCAAGCAGGATCTCCCAATCCTTTGAAAAAAAAAAAAAAAACACGCTCTAACCATAAATTACATTGTGTGTCTGGCAATTTATATGGAAATATGCTTCTTTTGAGAATGGTTGCCAGATATATTAAATGGCTGCCCCGGTTCCTGTACGAACACATGACAGTAGTGAGGAACATAGACAAGACCAGAGTAGTGGCTACAGTGGTTTTAAAACAGGGCTGCAAACTGATGGACACTCCTCTTATAGAAGTATGGGTTCTATGCCCCTGCTTTTGAGTCTGGCTGGGCTTGTGACTGCTTCAATACACCATGGCAGAAGCCAGACAGCCCATGCAGTCTCCAACTTAGAGCCCTGAGCCACCACCTGAAAAGCCCAATTACCCTGAGGTACTATGCTATACAAAAGCCCAAGCTGCATGAAAACAGCACATGTAGGTGTCCCAGCAGAGTCTCAGCTGGGCCTAGCCTTGCAGGTGCCCCAGCCAAGGAGCCAGAATATAAGTGAAGTAACCCCAAGTTAATTCTAGCCTTCCCAGCCATTTCAGTCTAGCAGAGTCCGCTGACATCATGGAAACAAACCAACCATCCTATACCCTGCCCAAATTCCCTACTTGCAGAAACTGTAAACATAATAAAATGGTAGTTTATACCACTAAGTTTGCAGTAAATTTAATATGCTGCAACAGATAACTGGACAATATCATAGAAACTTGCCTTCACAGCTTTCAATAGGGCTGAGTCCTTCTCCTCTGGTAACTGTCCAACATATCTTGGTTTGAATACCAATCAAGTCCATTATTTTGGTATAAATCCTGTACCAGCTGGCTAAGATTACCTAATTAAATAGAGAGAGAGAGACATTATAAGAAAAAAATTATCCTCAACAATTTCCTTACTATGATATTTTTGATATATTTTGATAATTATCAAATTTTCCCTTCCTATATCATCCACTTGGGTCCCCTTAAACCTAGTAAAAGGAGCTTCACAATCCCCTGTATAGAGTCTTCACTGGTCAATCTTTACCTGTTCACCCATGGGTAAGAATAAAATATAATAAGAAATATGCAAAAGCTATAAAACTAGATCAAGTGATATAAAAGAAGAGTCGAACAAATAGAAAGATACTCTGTCTTCCTGAAAAGATCTAATTTTTCAAGATGTGAATTCTTCCTCAAATTAATTCATAAACATAAAACAATGCCAAACAAAATCCCAAGTGTCTATTGAGATGTGTTATATGGAAAAATGACAAAAAAGAAGTAACTGAAGAAAAAGTCCTAAGAGATAATAAAATTTGTTACTTACATAATTAAAATAGTGTGATGCTGGCACAAGAATAGCCAGACAGATCAAAGGAGACAGCAGAGTGCCACCCAGACCCGCCCTTCAGGACTGAGGCACTCATTCCCCTAGCAGCTGGGAGTGTTGGTGGCTGACAGCTCTCAACTGAGTCCCTCTCTGGGAGCTACCCTCCACTGAAGAGAGTAAATTCACTAAAGGTCACACCCAAGGGCAACTGCATCCAATGTCTAACTAGTCAACAGGGGGAGATATAAAGGCGGAGGCCCTTGCCTCAGGCAGGACGACTCTGCAGGGTCATCCCAGGTCCAGAGCTTCCCAATGGTTGGCTGAGGCCTTTGTTTGACTGTATCACAGCTCAATTCCTCCTCCTGCCTCCTACTTCCTTCATCCCCCTCAGATGTTGCCCCCAAGGGCACTCCCCTATACACTTCCTATGTACAGATCTCCATCTTAAAGCTTGTTTCCCAGGACCACAACCTAAGGTAACACTGAACACAAAGTCCAAAAGCAGGCGCAAGCATATCTGTATAACAACTTTGGATATAATAAAGAAACAGGGAGAAGATGGACCACTCATCCAAGTGTTAGGTTACACAGAGACCATTGTGAAAAAAATAAGGTTAGATTCCTACATCAACACTGAGCATCCAAAAAATTCCACATAAATTAAAAATGTAAATCTCAAACACATAATTATAACAATTAGAAAGATTTTTACATATATGAAAACCATAAATCTAAAAGATTCATATATATGATATCTCTGAACAGAAAAAATACATTCACATCATACTGTGCAAAGCTAAAAGGCAAACAAAAAGCTGGAGAAAATGTTTTATCCATATAGCATAGTATTAACATCCTGCATATAATAAATGAGCTCTTACAAAATATCAATAAAAATATAGACAAAGGGCATGAATAAGCAATTATTTTTAAAAGCGAAAATGCATTTTAATATATAGCACTGAATAAAATATACATACACACATATATGTACATAGCAATGAACAAAATACATCACGTGATCTTAATTTTTTTAGCCTATTAAATTAGCAGGGAAACAAGCATTTTCAAAAACACTGCTAGTGGGAATTTCCATTAATATAAACTATCTAGAAAGCATTTTGGCAACATGTACCAAAATCATTAAAGTGTATATTCTGTTGAACTAAACAGTTCCACATCAACAAATTTATAGTTTAAAAAATCATAAGAATATGCGTAAAGATTTTGCTTCAAGGATGCTTACTGCAGCTTTAGGATATTTTAAAAGCTGAAAACAATCAAAGTTTTCATAAAAGATGGACTAAATAAACATTGGCAGATTGTATATACAGCCATAAAAAATGATGCTGTTGAAGAAAAGATAACTTAGGAAGATGGTTTTAAATAAAAAACAAAAAAGCACTTATAAAAAAAAAGGATGTGCTGTGTGATCCCATTACTGTAAAAGTAAATGTGTACATGGTCATAGAAAGTATTCAATAAGCACTTTTGTGACTATTTATTGGTCTCTCTCTCCTCTATCTCTATCATCTTACTAATCAATCAGGCTAACTTAGTTGATCTGGAAGTCGGACTCCTCTCACCCAATGGGAAATGACCAAGAGCCCTGCTTAGTGCTGGTACTGAGCCCAGACTTGAGATCCCACAGAGACAAGGCAGCCGTGGCCCTGGCATCAGGCGGCATGCCATCTAGCAGCATCAGCATGCTAAGAAGGGGGAGCCCAGGGGAAGTGTGCTTAACAGGAGAACCTCGAGGAGGATGTCACTGAGGAAGGCTCATCTCAGGCTGGTCCTGGTGAAGGCTTATGGATGCATGAAACGAAAGAGGGATGGTGAAAGAAAGATCCAAAAAAGTTACTGATATCACTGCCTTCCTATCTCAGCTCTTGGTGGACTCACCTTTCTTCCACTCCCACAGGGGAAAAGTGCATTCAATTAAATGAAGAGTCCAGATAAGGAAGAAACATTTTTGGCAAATGACATGTAAAAGTAATGGTGGTCCTCTGCTATAATCCCTATAAACATACCAAATCTAGATAGTTTTCACATTTTCTAAACCATGCAATCATAATAATCATTCCCATAAAATCAGTTAAAGACCCCCAAAATTAATAATGATCTTTTTTTCCATATTCCTAAGAAAAGATATACATTTTCTTTAAAAAAAAAAAAAAAGATAAAATTTAATACACTGAATTACATCTTAGATTTAGGATCAGCATTCAATATAAGTAATACTTTAAAAAGTAAAAGAAAAAAAATCACAATGGAAAAAGTATCTTACCTCAGGGTAAAGATTGAATCTTTTTAATGTATTAATAACAAGGGGATATTCAGTTAACTTATCATTCATAATCATCCACACTCCATTCAAAAATGAGGGTGCTTCCACAATAGTCTTAAAGTAGGAATAATACAGTCCCTGAAATAAACACATTATAAAATAAGTATATAATTGCTATGCCTCTTGTTGGCTTTAAAAAAATAAACTTAAATACACTGTTTCTGAAAAACAAAATAATCAAGCAACAGCTACAATTAATTTCACAGGTTTCTGATCACTAAGAAATGCTCAACTTGCAAAAAAACTTACATGTTTTAGTATTACCTTGTCTTAATGGAAACAACTGATCTCAAAATACCTTCAAAAATAGTTTCAACATTTAAAAAGTCATACAACTCAGGCAGCACACTTCATTTAAGAAACCGCTACAGTCCATACTAATTGAAGTGTTAGAAAAGGCTATCTTATGAACAGGATGAGTGAGTGGTTTACCGTAGAACTTTAATTTACCATGAACCAAGCAATCATCCCTATTCAAAAATATGTCCCCCTAACTGTTTATTTGAATCCCTAAATGGTACTAACAGCCACCTTTCCTCCAGATTTATATATATTAGGAAGGTTACACATTGATGTATTACATACAAATTACATTCAGATGCCAGCTAGTTTTATAGAATATCTTCCTTCAGCTGAGAAGGTAAGAAACCTGCAAAACTGGGACTATGAGGGCAGAAGAGAGAGACAGTGGCAGTATCCCCATTTCAAGGAAAATAATTTTTACTTTGACATGCTAATTAGGAAAGATATCAAGGTTGGAATACTACATGGGACAAAAACAAGCAAGTACTAGAAGCCTTACGAGGGAACAGAAGCGGCAGCACAGGGCAAAACAGATGAACAAACTCCATCTGCCTAGAGCTCCCCTGGTAGCCAGTACCATTAGCTGTCAAACTCTAAACTCGGCTTAAGGCTTACAAATATTAAAGTGATTTGCCTACCCAGAAAAGGAAAAGAATGGTTTTTGATATCATGGTACTGAGCTCTCATATCACTGTTTTTTTAAACATTTCCTACTGCACCAGGTTGAATAATATCCCCCAATATTCATGTCCACTAGAACCTGTGAATGTGACCTACGTGGAATGAGTTCCTCACAAATGTAATCAAAATAAAATGAAGTAATACTGAATTAGGTGGACTCCAAATGCAATATAACTGGTATCCTTATAATAAGAGGACAGAGACGTAGGGGAAAATGCCACATGAAGATAGAGGAAAGAAATTGGAGTGACTGTACCTCCAACGCAAGCCAAGGATTGCCAGAATCCTGAGAAGCTAGGAAGGAGCCTCAGAGAGAACATGGCTCTGCCAACACCTTGATTCAGACTTCTAGCCTCCAGAACTGTGAGAGAATAAACTTCTGCTCTTTTAAGGAACCTAGTTTACTACACTTTGTTATGATAGCCCTAGGAAACAAGAACCTACCTTGTTTACAGGTTTGATTTTGGAATCATGTAAATATCTTATATAATTAAAATTTAAAAATAAAAAACTTTATATCTCTAAATATCCAAAAAAAGAATTAATTATTTATCAAGTTGGAAGAGAATTTCAAGCAACTTTAAGATATATCAATAGCAATTTTACTGTACACCCCTAGTGGAATATATCCTAAAGTCAAAAAGAACTGCAAGAAAGTTTTAAATTATTTTCAGTAATCATTTTTAATAATATCTTTGATACGTTTATTCCTCAAATATAAGTAATCTGAAACCAAGATTTTCAGGCTAACAGAAAAGATACAAATTTAATATCAAAAAAGTAAAAACCACCTAATCCTAAATTTGAATTTAGAAATAAAAATTAATAATTTATTTTATCCTTTTAAAAAATTGCTTCCTAATTCTGCTTACTAAAAAGGCCTAGACACAATGGTCAATCTAGTATAAAAGATTAGCAATGAGCACCTAGCACCAAAACTGTGGTCTCTAAATACCACTTGCTACTGAAAGGAATCAGGGCTCCTTGGAAAACTGGATGATTCCAGGTCTGGAGAGGAAATGTCTTGCAGTACCAGCAAGTAAGGAAGCTACAGAAAACTAGTGAGGTCATGTCAAGGAAACACAGAGCCAACTGCAAGGGCTCTCACCAGCTAAAGACAGCTAAGTTTAAAAAAATAAGTTAAAATCTATCAGGCCATAATGGTACTCCAAAAGAAGGAACTCCATTGGTCACCACTAAAAGATGTTAGGGAACCAACTCATTTTTCTGAAAAGTTGTAATGAAAAGAAAGAATCAAGCATTTTCCTGTCTTTCCTGTATGAAGTGTACCTCAGAGAAACAAACCAAATAGGTATCAGGGGAAAGTTCGTCATTATAAATGAATTATGGTTAATAAATGCCCATTCCCCCAGGTCATTTAAACACTGGTTGATATTTGATGATGCTGTTCATTATTTTCAAGTGTGACAATGATACTGTGGTTAACAAAAAAGTCCTTTCTTTTGAGACATACATGAAAAATATTTACAGATGAAATATGATATGATATGATGTCTGAGGTTTCCTTAAAAAGAGATGGGTGTATGAAGATGTAGATGACAGAAAAATGGCTATGTGTCCTCAGTTGTTGAAGCTGCGGGAATGGGTAGGGAGAGTTGTCTACTCTTTCTACTTTGGAACATCTTTGAAATTTTCCACGATAAAAAGTTTAAAATGTTTAGATTACTAAACTACTATAATAAAATACTACATGAAAACTAACCATTTCAGTGCGAAAAGCCATCTCCCTTTCCAATGTTGAGAGGTGAGAAAAATGACGATCATTTTCAAAGAGGTGTGTTATATGGCTCCTATAAAACAAAACAGTAGCAATAGTGTTGAAACTCCTACTAAGCATAAATTTAAAAGAAACTCTAAAAGCAAAAATAAATTAATCTATATATTTGCATTTCATTTTGTGATAAAACTCAAACACAATGGTATCCATATTTGTTTTTCCACTCAGTATATCTTATATTTCTACTAGAATTTCTCTCTATAAGAAAACATATTCAAATTAGATTTTAAAATTAGAATGAACCAGAACAATGATATTTTAAGCCAAGTACAATAAAATTATAGATTAAACTATAAATGTCATTGGGTTACCATTTCAGAAATGTGTGATTTATGAAATTCATATTTCTTTCTATCCAGAAGATTAAAAAAATTAATCTTCCTCTCAACATGAACACTATATTAATGTTAAGCAAAGGAGAGTCTCAAATATAACCTCTTTAATAATAGATGTCTTTTTTATTAAAAAATTGCATTATTCTGACTCTGATTTATCAATTAAACTACATTTTCCGACTAGTTTATTGCATGTAATAATATACATTCATCCTTATACTGAAATTATTCATATATATGAGAAATAGTTTGGTAGGTTATAAACATCTGCATAAAATACACCATAAGAGAAAAACAATCTTACCAGTGCAACACTGCTGCAAAGGCAGCTGCAAGAGAAAAGAAACGTAAATTATTATTCTAGCATTAAAAAATGTTTTCACCTTACAGAAAAGCATTACAAAGATAAGCATAGGTAAAGTTTGGGAACTGTAAATCTTGAACTCTTAGGGACTGGGCAAAGAATAGGAATTCTTCAAAAGAAGTCCCAGGGCTCTGCTTAAAATACCAATAGATTGAATTATAAATGAATTAAGCATAAGCTGCAATTTTCACTCACTCACTCATTCGATAAAATAAATGAGGAGCTATTATTTGCCAGCAACTATACAAGAAACCCTCAGATGGAAAGTTCCACAAACTCAACTGCAAAAAGAACAGAGCTAATGGTGAGAGGCAAGGGTAAAGAAATATGGTGACCTCAGCAAACAGGACTGAGGATGGATAAAAAGAGGGAACTACCACTTTTGATATATGCTGCAATATCTGAATTTTTATAATACATTTTACTATTTTTTAAACAAATTTAAAATGAAATAAGAAGGAAGAAAGAGATGGGTGGGGGAAGGAAAAGAGAAAAAGTAAGAGAGAGAAAACAAGCTAGTAATAAAACCAGTCTCATATGAGAATCAATAGTATGCTTTCTGCACAAGTACAAAGAACACATTAAAATGAATCCAGAAAATACCATTCAATTTTCTTATAAGATTCACCTTATTGTAGGCTTCTGATTAAATAACTACTAAGGAAATGAACTACAAAATACTCTTAAAAATGAAAGACAAACAGCTCAGATCTTATTGTCTTATTTTTAAAGAAGTATTTATATTTTTAAAAAATTTTTAAATGCATTTTCCCTAGAAGAGACCAATGGTTACAAAAGACAGACTTACTCTTGCTAATTCATTAAACTGCAAACATTTGACTAGGTTTGTCATTTGACATTTGTTTGTACATGGTACTTTGGCCTTTTGAAATTTTGATTTTTTTTTTTCTTGTTGACAAATCTACTATCCACTTCCTTTTTGGTTTCTACCTTTAAAGATGTCACACCACCACAATAAAATTTGGGCTTTATTTTCTCAATGATCCAACTATCATGTTCTAAATAAATCATTCTTCTCTCATAGAATGTAAATACCATCTTTATCATACTGAAGACTTGTCACACTTATACTTTGGTAATCCCTTAGATATTATCATTTTGATTTCATTCAAAAATTAATATGGGAAGAATCTACATATTTACAATATATGTATATGTTAATATCCATAAACATTATATAATTTCAATTATTCAACTTTCTTTTCAATTGCCACTGACAAAAATCCTATCAGTAGAGCTAATACATAATATATAGTTAACTCATATATTTCTTATTAAGTCTTTCCTGGGAACTTAACATTTTTTTTTCCTGCTAATAACCATGAAATTTTGTTTTCATTATACTTTACTGGATATTGTTAAATGTATTTATTTTTGAAGTGTATTTATTTTGTAATGTTTTCCTTTGAGGCTCATTTACTAAACTATTAATTCTTTTAGTTTTGTTTTTATCATCTTCAATTCTCCATTTTAAATAATATTTTTAAAAAGATAATTTTGCTCCTGTCTTATAATTTTACTACTAGTTTCTTCTCCCCATCTGACAATAATAATAAACTTCTAGAATAATACTAAGTAATTCTGGTAAAAAAGGACATCCAGTATTCTGCTGACTTTAACAGAAATGCATTTCACATTATGCCTTTAAATTAGACTGTGACCTTCACAGTTCTGTAGTGATACATAGGATTTCTCAAGATCATCATCTCTCTACCTCCTAAGAATACTACAACTTCTCAGAAGGATGGAAGATACAAAGTGCCTTTTGGTGCCTCCCTTTCATTCAATCCATGCAGCACTAGACAATTCTTGGATTTCTCAGCATTTGAATGACCGTCTTTCATAGTTTCCAGGGTCGATTCATAATCTGTCCAATGTTTTTAATTCCTCTGTTTATTTCAATTTAATAATAATAATAGTAATTAACAGTAATAATAATAATAATAAAGCAGCTAACATTTGAATTCTTATTACCTGCCAGGCATTTTAAAGTGCTTTACTTGAACTAACTCAACAAATCTCACAACCATCCTATGTGGTAGGTACCAATACTTCCCTGGTTTACAGATAATAAGTTGAGTCCCACATTACTTTAGGAACTTGCCAAAGAGACAAAGCAGATAAACAGAGAAAAAGGAGGTTGGAAGCAGAGATTCTGACCTAAGATCCCTGTATTGTGTGGCCTCTTGTGGAGGAGGGAGGGGATGAGACAAAGATCAGAGCCTCCTTACCCTAAAGTATCTTATTCCCCTTCCCTCTTTTTTTTATTTTAAAGATAAAAGAAAAAAGTTACAATTCATTTGTTGGTAAAGTCAGTATGTTTTATAGAAGCTATTAATTTTCATATAAAAGTATAGAGCTATGCTTTAATTTATTTAAAATTGAGATAAATTTTATACATATATGTCACTGGAAAATGAAAGCCCCAGTAAATAAAGCTGATACTGCCTTGTGAGCATATAATTTAAGCATGAAGACATAAAATGACAAAAACTTCCTAAAGCATCCCTAAAGAGCTTTTCTTGCCTTCTTGCCTACAGAAAAGATTATAAAATGATTTTCTCTAAATGTATTCCAGTGATTATCAATCCCATGTATAGTCTTTTGAGAGTGTCACAAAATTGATATCCAATTTTTCCAGTTTAACACATATGCTATTTTCATCATTCTAAGGTACTGAATAAAGCATTTTTTCAAAAATCAGAACATGAAGAAAACTTTCAAAAACTCCAAAACTATTCTATAAGAAAAATGTGTTCAAGGAAAGAAGGTTTGCTTTGCAACCAATTCAAAAGATTGCAATCCTGTGGCTGAGAATTCTAAAAGGCTCTTAAGTTTTACTGGAAGCACACAAATTACCAATACTCTGAAACTAAATTGTCCACTCCTTCCACTTTCCGTTTAAAGAAATTTTGTACAAGATTATATGTCACATTATATCAATTTTCAGTCTTATGGGATTTGAGCTGCTTCTTCACTGAAAATTATTCTTCTCCTGTTATTAGAATCTTGTTTAAACAAAATAGAATGTAACTCCCTGAGGGCAGAAACAATGTTTTACTGAATTTTACTATAGTAGTACTTAGCAAGAAGCTGAGCACATAGCCAGCCTCAAATGTTTGCTGAATTAATGCATATAATTAAGGGGGGGATTAAATAATCCTAAATCATGTCCACATAATAAACCAAAGTTGAATATACTTTGATTGATGGGTAGCTAAACACACACACACACACACACACTCATGCGCGTGTAACAGTTTTTTTTTTTTCCAAAAATAGAATCCCCGTGATCAGTGCAAATCAGACCCTTCACCTACATGCAGCCGGCCACATAAGCTTCTGGTTCTCAGCCTGGAACACCAGTGCAGTGGAGTTCCCGAGGTCCCACCCCAGCTCTGCTCCCTCTGACACGCCTCCCTCCAGCTATAGCTTGGAAAGTAGAGAGGGAACAGCCCCTTCTCCCCTCCTCTTGCCTGGCCAGCAGAGCTTTGCTGCAGTAAAGAGGGTAGGAGGAACGGGGAAAGAAATGGGAGCGGGGGTTCTTCCATGCTGTTCTGCTCAGTCCTCAAGGGCTCCTAAATCCCATCCTCTCTCCAAACAGCACCAGATCCCCGAGACTGCACTCACGAACTCTCCCAGCCTCCTCCCTTCCCCCAAGTCACCTGGCCCTAGCAGATGACTCAGAAGCCCTAGTCTCATCTGCAGATCCTCCCACACACCCAATTAGGATTCCTGGGAAGTCGAGCCCCGAGATCTGCTTTTTTAAGATTCCTCAGCTGAGTCTTCTGCACGATAAAGTTGGAGACCCACTGTCCTTTCTCTCTTCCTCCTCCTCAAGGTACCTGAGCAAGAACTGTGAAGCCAGAGGGGGCAGCTTTTCCCTTCGCCCCTCTTTGATAACCTGCCAGCCGAACTCCTGCAACGGCAGCCACCACTAGTTTCCCATCTACCCTACATTTAATCCTTTACACGTGTACTTCATAACTAGTACTTGACTTAATTCATAGAATACTTTGACAAGCTTTCTTAGAGTCTCACAACAATCTTGTGAGTATTTACTCCCATCTTACAAGTGAAAAACTAGGCCGCTGAGAGGTTATTTCCCCTAGAGCAAGAACCTGGACCCAGAAGTTCTAATTCCAAGCCTCAGTTTCTTTCCACAGTGACAGAGCTGCCTCCCCTCCCATCTGTAGGCATTTGATGACCTCATCTTGTAACAATATTTATATGAAGAAATATATTCTAAGTCCAAAATGACTTGCAAAATTTAAAAATACAACTTATTTCTAAATTGAGGTTAATCCATACTTAAAGCATTCTGCAGGGTTTTGGCCTCCCTAATGCTCAAGTGATGAAATGACATAAAAAGAAGTTAAGAACTCTTCTAAAATCCACCGGACAAGGTTTTCAAATCAACTCGACAAATTCGATATTCAACCTCTTCCTAATATTACTAACAATTGTTCTCAAGAGTCCATTCAGAGTTTAAAAGTTTCTTTCCAGAAGTTGAAGTCACCAGTAAATAGCCTCCCTGTTCCACACCAACAATCCATCCTGTAGAAGGAAGTCAACTTCTAAAGGTACAGATTTAAGCATCTCCTCTCCTGATCTGAAAAATCCTATGACTTTCCATGGCTCACATCATGGAGCCCACATTCTGGCCTTTTTCCAGTTAATCTCGCCACACACCTTTCATACTGGCTGCATTGGGCAATGATCCCCTAAAATAACAAGTGTTTTAATGATGCTATGCCTTTGTTCCTGCCTGAAAACTCCTAATTTGTCCTTCAAAGTCAAAGAAATTCAAATGTGGCATTTCGTGACGCTTGTCCTGCCACCATAGCTATTATACCATTATTAGAGCACCTAAACAGTTCCCTATGCTAGAATGCAAAGCCTTGAGGCTTAGCCTGTGTCTAATTCATCTTAATATCTATATCTTCTAGCACTGTGCCTGGCACCTCACTGGGTTGAACTTTATATGACTATCACCCTGTAAGAGAAATTAGAGAATATACTCAATTAAGTAAAAACCCAAACACCTAAAGATAATATTTGAGCATTCCAAACTACTCAAAGGGTTCTCATTATGTGAAAGTAAAATAGATATAACAAAATTAACATATTGAAAGAAATCATGTTTCTATTCTTAAGTACCTAGAATAAATCAAAGCCCAGTTTCTGTGCAGTAAACTAATAAGTGAAAAGACATTCTTTAGGACCCAGTTTAGGAAAGAGAAAACAGTCATGTATACCTCACGCTCAGCTCCCCCCTTCTTTCTAGTACCTAGATTATGTGTTATAAAGTGCTTTAAAGTCAAACAAGTATCTAAATGCCTCCTAGATGCACAACACATTTTCCTAGAAACTGAGAACATTAAAGAAATATTAGCCAACATCTGTGTCCTTAAATATAAAGTCTTTGAGAGATTTAGGTACATAAAATAATGAGAGAACACATTAGGCACCCAGGTAAATAGCATAAAGTCTATGAACTGCAAGAAATCTGAGAAGGCAGATCAATAACGGCCCTCTCAGGGCAGAGCTTAGAGCTTATTAAAGTGGGAATTTGGAGGGGGCGGCGGGGAGTGGATTTCAGAACATGATTACAACTTAGATGAAGATTTATGGTGAGTAGCCAGAAGAGAAGATGGCTACAATAAAGCTGGATGTGGATTCTGATCCACCATAACAAAAGAATTCCCATCACTAATACTGATAATACAGAATACATGATACTGACAATCATGAGATATTAATCAAAGGTTCGCTCACTATATATACAGTGCGTCAGGCTCTCAGAGCTCTATGAACACCAGGAGGGGAGTCTGGCAGAGCTACTCAACCAGTGGTACCAAGAATAGAAGTCACCGGAGTTCCCCTGGGCCAGTAACCCCGCGCTTTGAAGAGACCATTTACTCCCACACTCATGCCACATAAACACTATCATTTTCTACGTGTGCCATGATATAAAAAAGGTTCAGAAGCACTGAGCTAGTCAATAAAGAAACACAGCAAGTTTCAGAGAGAACATCGTAAAGCAGCAATATAGAGCCAAGGTGATCTAAACCCTGGGATTTCATTAGAATCGTCGGTGGCACTAAATAAAATTAGAGATGTTTGAATATTAATCCAGGGCTACCAAATCTGAAACTCCAGGGATTTTTTTTTAAATACACAAGTGATTCTGATGTACAGTCAAGGTTAATTATGATGGGTATAGAAATGACTGGAGCAAAATCTCCATAGTTGGTCCAAAATTTAACATAAGAATTGCATGCTTTGTATTCCATGTGTTTTCCAGCAATAATTGGGTCACCTGGGAGCTTATTAGAAATACAGACTCTCAGGTCCCATCCCAGATCCCCTGACTCCTCGGGTGATTTATAAACACTTTTAAGGGCAATGTCAACACTGACAGCACACTGAAATCACCTGGGAGCTTTGAACACTGCTAGATCTGGCACTGGGGACGACTCTAACGTGCAACCAGGGATGAGAACCCTAATCTTGGGGCGGGGGGGGGGGGGGTTGCTGAGGAATGTTAAGACTGCTCAGAGATCCTGAGAGATCTCAGGATCTGATTCAACAGATCTCAGGGCTTGGAAATGTACATTTTTAACAATTTTTATTATGAAAAGGCAAATACAAATTCAAAAGATATTCTGAAGGAAAAATTGTCAAAATCCTGACAGCTGAAAATAATGATTAAGAAAGGGAAAGAATTAAAATTAAGAACCTAATTCTTTTTTTACCTTCCCTGGTAAGAAAGTAATTAAGAAGAAATATTCCTTGGATTTTATATGACTTATTTAGCCTCAGTCTCATTTTCACCAAATGTGAACTGAGGGGCTTTTACTTGGTTATCTCTACTCCTAGCATTTAATGACTTTGTATAGCTACAACTACTACCACTAATACTTAGGACTTCATACTCTCCAGGAGGCCTCCATGGTTATTTTCTGTTTTCTTTTTAGATCTTTCTGTTCCCCAAACTAAAAGCCTTGGCAGGTTTGATTCTTTTAATTTTTTTTCTTTTTTCAACAGGGAAAAAAGGAGTGCATTCAATTTATTAATAGAGATATTGAGTCTCAAAGTGAGAAGCAGGACTACTTTAAAATTTCAGTCACAACTGGAAGAAACTATATGGCTCCTAGGTAAGATCTAGTATTCACAGTGGTCTATATAATAATGCTGGTAAAGTTGACCTTAATTACTTTGAATCTCCTCCATATATCTGGCATTGAGCAAAAAAATACAACAGTTAAGGGAAAATTAAGAAATTCTCAATTATAGTGAATAAGTCTAACAACTGTTTATCAATTGCAGTTCACAGAGCACTTTCACATATTAAGTAAAAAGATTCAGGAGTCCTTTTGAGGCAAAAATGGCTCTTATTTTCCCATGAGGCCCAAGGTCACAGGATTGGGATAAACCGAGGCCTCTCAGAGAGCCTGGGTTCTGTGACTCTGGTGTCCTTCTGATTGGAAGCTCAAGCATAAAAAAATGTTAATAAGCACATTTACCCAAAAGGATCCACTGACATAAAGGAGGAAACTCCTTAGAAATAATTTAAAAATCAAGGACAAAGGTTTACTTTGGAGTGAAATTATGAAAACAGAACATGGAAAGTATATACCACCACTCCCAAACAGTACAAAATTAGGCTTCTAAACAGAGAAATATACAAAGTAAATTTTCACATTTTTAAATATTTATGTATATACATATACATATACTAAAGTAGGGAATACATAATACGACAATTACCCAACATATGAGTTTTTAAAGCAATAAATTCTAACTTCCTTTTAAAATCATATCCTCACATAATATGGACACAAATATTTCTAAATCAAACAGTAACCTACATTAGCAATTGTCATAAAGTAACTTTCTCCTTGCCAAAAAAAAAAATGCCATTTCAATTTTTAAAGAACAAGTAGCTAGATAAAATACACAAATGAAATATGCTAGCTCATTAAATGCTTCTGAGCAATCAGTGAAACTGTAAAGCTTTAGTAAATCTAATGGAAAAAATGCAGAAGCTGTGTCTCTTCACTATAAAAAAAAAATCCATATATATACACAATATACCCCCAGGCCCACTGTATTAAGCAAGAGATTTTAACAAGTTCATTAATCGATAAGCCATTTAAGGTTTTAAGGTTATGGTTGTGGATTCTCGAGGTTATGTATTCTCCTCAAACTGCAAACTGCCCTTGGGCAGCACAATGTTTTGCTTATCCTTTAAATGATTAAGAAAACTGTGATACTGGTTTGTTTGTTTTTTTACTATTTTATTCTGTGTTTTTAAATAACAATGCCAAACAACCAACAAACACAATCAAAACCAATTCAGAATTTAGTAGTTTCCAAAAAATAGTTATGCAATAACAAAATGGAGACTGACTGGTTGACCACAAGGATTTAACAATCCGAGCAATTCCCCAAATGAGCATAAGCCAACAAAGCAGTGCTCTTGCTAAAAAAGTTATCAGGTCTTGTAACACATGAGATCATCTTCCCATTAAAGCATCTGTGACAGTTGCCTTCGATTCTAGATCAGAAACCTACAATTTGACAGATGTGCTTAACAAGCCAAGATACCTTAATTTTAATCCCAAACTTCACCCGGTTAACTCACTAGAGGCGTCAGGCCATTCACCTGGCCCACTTTAGTTTTCTCATATATAAAACACCAGGAGTTAACTTTTAAGTTCTAGATTCCCACGAAACGTCCATGAGGATCAAAGATGAGAAGAGTGAGAAATCAGGTCTTACTGTTTTAAAAAAACCTTTTAAACCTAGTAGAAAACAGTAGCGCACTGCTAGTTATGTAAGTACTTTATGATTAGTATCAAAATGTGGGGAAAAGATTCCATGGTGTGACATCTGCAGCACTGAAAGGCTTCATTACAAAAAGCAGTGGTTACGGTTAGGAAGTAATAACTGGAAAATGCAATGCAGAGCAGCAGTATATTAGGCAAATTTGAGTTGGTATGAATATACAAATAAAGCCTCACCCCTGTCAATTATAACAATATTCTCAAATTAAAAATCTGTCAAGATGGCAAGTTTTCAAAAGTTATTGGCCAATAATGATCTATAAACTGTGTTTTAAGATATAGTTGGTAATACCATAAACTAGAAGATTAAATCACCTCCACCCCTGGTCACTACAATGAATCACTCAGAACTTCTGCGAATGATTTTAGTGACTATGCTATCATGTTAACATTTGCTGCTATGAATAAAATTACAAAATGCCATCCAAGAATCAAATACATGTAGTGAAAGTACTGAAAAACACATATGATAATTGGTTACTTTAGAAAGGAAGTCAAATATGAGGAAATATACCAGGCAAACATGAAGACATGTAAGCTTTTAAATGCATTTGGGGCAGGGGGTTGGAGGGAAGACTAATAATTCTGAAAAAATGAAAATTAGTACTAGTATTGGTAGTATATATACTACCAACTGTAAAATAGATCGTCAGTGGGAAGTTGTATAACAAAGGGAGTCCAACTCCAGGATGGAAGATGCCTTAGAGGACTGGGGCAGGGAGGGTGGGGGGCACTCGAGGTGGGGGGGAGTCAAGGAAGGGAGGGAATACGGGGATATGTGTATAAAAACAGATGATTGAACCTGGTGTGCCCCCAAAAAAATTAAAAAAAAAAATTTGCAAAAAAAAAATTTGCAAAAAAAAAAAAAAAAACAGATGATTGAACTTGGTGTACCCCCCAAAAAATAATAAATAAAAAAAAATAAATAAATAAAAGTTACAGTAGTTGTAGATTTATGTACTCTAAAAATTAATTGTTCTACATTTTAAACTTATTCGTCCTAAATGATTCTTGAATTATGAAAGATTACCCATGGAGAACTCACCTTTCCTATGAAACAGGACTGCATTGTATGGGATTAAACATTAATGTAAAAGGTTTTGACCTAGAAAGAGACGTAATTTTTACTAACTTTGATGACTAGTAATCACTTAAATGGTAACTAAAGAAAACTAGCAGACTCTTCCCTGGAATAATACTGTTCCAATGGTCTGGCTAAAGTATAATCTGATGGTAAAAGATGAACTAGCAAAACAAGAATTTAAGACTAAACATATAAATTATAACGTCTATGCTACTCCATTTGGAAACAAGCACACAGGCTTGTAGGCTCTGTGATAATGTAAATATCTCATTAACAAAAGCTTTAAGAGACATTATAATACAGCCTAATCTTAGTCTTTACACACACACTGTGTAAACCTTACAAAAATAGCTATAGTTCCAATTTTAGCAACATCCAAATATATACATGTAGATAATAAAATTTTACCTGCTTTCAGTATTGATGCCATATTATGGGCCAAAAATCAATCACAACTTTGCAACATATCCTTATATTTAGACAAATTAAACTTATCACATTTGTTATTTATTTGAGCACTCATGAATAGCACATATTCAGAACCCTCCTAATTGTATCTTTTAGTAATAACATATGTTTAAGTGATTATAAACATCCTTTAAAGTTAACCAGAAGTGCACTTTAGAAAGAAAAAACTGGTTTTAAACACTGAGGAAACTCTCTAAAAGCCCAAACACCCATCCAACTCACTGGCTTTCCAGGGAACGGTATTGGCTCAACATCTATGTATTAAGACACCCTCAGAGCTGGCGCTCAGGTGTGTCTGAGTGTTTGTCTGAAAGCCATTCCACAAGATGGGCAGTGGCCCCGTGCCTCTCTGTTCCTCACCTTTTCTTGTCCATTAACCCATCTGCAATACGCTACTTTTCCACCTCCATTTGCTTATCTCTGGTTATGATCTCTCTCTTCCTTATTTCCCCTGAAGAAGGAAGAAACAAGAAAGCTAATACTTTTGAGCACTAAATGTTGAGGTTTCTCATAACTGGACCCTGGGGCTTCATTTTTCCTCTTGCTATACTCACCGTAGAGAAGATGAAATATAAGCATAACAGTTAAGAGCACGAACTATGGAGCCACATTGCCTAGGTTCAAGTCCTGACCTTTCCACATTCTAGGGGTGATCTTGGGCAAGTTACTTAACATTTGTGTGCCACAGATCCCCCATCTGGTAAATGGGTATGACAAGCACAGTGTCATGGTGAGGACTGAGTTAGTAGCTCAATGAATTTGAGATAAGTCAGTTAATCTAAAGAACTTAGAACTATGCCTGGCACGGAGTAAACCCCATATCAGAAGATGCTATCATCAATTCCCATGAATTTAATACCACCCATTTGCTGATGACTCCTTAATTTATATTCCCACTCAGACATCTTCTCTTATGTCCCATCGCCTACTTGACATTCCTACTTGGTCATCTCACAAATGTCTCAAAGGTAACATGCCCAAGATAGAATTCTTGATCTTTTCCCTTAAATCTGTCCCCTCACCACACCCCTAGTCTTCACCATCTCAATGAATGCTACTCCAATTAAATAACAGACATATCAGGTGATAAATGGCAGCCCGTTCTGCGGAAAACAACAGACATTAGGAGAAACTTTGGCAAACTGGGCTGTCTGTGTCCCCATTTAAAGGGGGGTGGGGGTAGATATACTTAGTTCCAGGGGATTGCTGCCAAGTAGGAGTGTCAGCTCTGTGATGCTGGACAGTCTGCTCCTAAAGGGAAGCAGAACATCAGACTGTAAGTCTACTAATGCTTCCCTCCACCTCAATCCACCCCAGATTATGATTTAATCGGTCTGACGTGTGGCTTCGCTTTCAGGATTTTTTACAGTTTCCAAGTGACACTAGTATACAGCTAAGACTGAGAACCACTAGTCTAGTCCGGGTCTCCCATTTTAACATGTGTACAAACTGAGGCTCAGAGAAGCTAAATGCTTTGTTCAGGCACCAACTAGTTTGAAACAGGTACAGAATCAGAAAACAGTTCTTCTAAGGAAGTGTTTTCAAATCATGAGTCATAATACTAGATCATGAAACCAACTTAATGGTATACAAACAGCATTTAAAAAAAAACAGAACAGAAAATCAGAATGTACTGTATATTATAGGATGAGTACAGTACATGACCCTTTTATTTTAAATATATGCACATACTGATAGTCTCCATTTCCCTTTTTAAATCCATTCTCCTCCCTTCTCTGCCTTGTTCCCAGCCCCAGGAGGCTGACCTTACAGAATAATTCAGCTGGGCCCCTTGCCTAAAGATTTCCAGTTGGTCAGCCACTGAGAGGCACCAGTGGAAGATAAGAGGGTGGGCATAGTGTCTGGGGTCACTCTTCTTGGGTGATCCTGCCCCCACTGCACAGCCCTCCCTGGGTTCAGCTCCAGAGGAAGCTCCCTTTCCCCTCCAGGCCCGGAGGTGGTAGCGCTTTCCCACTGGTGACAATCCCTGGGTGCTTCAGTGTCCTTTGTGGGTTCCTTAAACCTGCTCACACTTTTGAAAACAGGCCACTTGTTAAATCTGTTTCCTGCCAGGGCACTGACATACATAAATAGTTTGACAGACAGACAGACAGACACATGCATAAATATACAGGGTTGGATTTTCAGACGTGTGAGCAGGTTTAATGTAAATTGTGTTGCTTACTGCAGGCTGTGGTAAAAAAAAAAAAGAGAGAGAGAGAAACACTGTCATGGTGCTTCTTACTACACCACTGCCTCCCCTGGCTAATATAGGGAGCTACTGGGTTGAGATATCTAAAAATAAACATTTCTAAAACCTTCTTTATGACTGTTACCATTAAACAGTAAATAACGTCTTAAAAAAAGGAAAATGTTTTTATTAAAATGGATTTTTTAACAGGGCTTAAAACTGCCCAACAGTGGAAAGGGCCACCTTGGTAGGTAGTGAGTTCCCCATCAGTGCTTTGCACATGTGGAGGAGATGAGAGACTAGGGACCACTAGTCAGCCTCTCTTTAAAAGATGTGCTTCTATCAGGGAGCCTCAAGTTGTAAAATTTCAAAACATAAATGAAGCAATTTTTGTCATAGCAAAACCCCATACTAAAAAAACCATACCATGTCAGCTCAACTCTCACGCATTCTGGGAGAGGGAAAAAGAGTGAAAATGAGACAGCTTTCAAAAATGTCTAAACTCTGCTCCTCTTTACAGGATCTGAGAGCACAGATCCAGAGAAAGAACCAAACATCCCTGGTCTGATTATTTTCCAGAATCACCTTTCAAGCTGCCCCATGGCCTCACATAAATGGTTAGCAAGAACAGAACGTCCCTAGACCTTGGTCTGTTCATCCAACCTTCATCCATCTGATGGCTAGTGTCCATAGTACATCCAAAAATGTGGGACAGCGCCTTCACTGTACCTTCTTCCAATACCCAAAGGGATAAGTCAAGTAAATGGCATAACTGTTATATTAATACCAAAGTGTACTTAGGTATGAGCAATACTAGATCCAAATATGAGCCATCCAATATAAGATTCAAAGGAAATGCAATTACAAGCAAAGAAAATATGCACATAAGAAAAAGGCAATAGATACTATTCTGTTATTTGTTACTGTAACCTCCCTGAAGGAGTGAGGTCATTCCATATTTTGCTACAAAGGGGTTAATGTTTATAGCAGCTATTCAATAAAGATGCAACTTCTTTCTGTCACCAGATATCAAATTAGTACTATGCATGAGCTTTTATAATAGCAACTGAAATTTGTTAAATGCTTTAGATACAAAGTGTCTAGCCATATAGTACCCACCCCTTTAGTTCTGCTTCTCCGGACACTCCCTGGAGCAAATAGGGCAGGTGATAATCCCATGTCACAGGGAAGGCAAGGCTCACAAAGGAAATAACTTGAAACTTAAACCAAACTTAAGCACCGTGAACTGGATCAGGAGCCTAATTCTCATCCACTGTACCATGCTGCCTCCCCAAGGTGAATTTATCTAACCTGCACATTGGCAAGGTTTTTCAAGCTCGCTACTGAAAAAAAGGAGGAATGTACTGAAAACACTGAATTTCTCTAGGCTTGAATCTACAATAGAAAAAAAAATTTTTTTAAGTACCCCAATAGCAATACCAACCTTTCTGAGTCATCACACGGTGATGACTCTGGCTTTTTATGATTCAGTGGCTTCTAGTGGTGGCTGTGATCTCAGGAGAAGCCGATTTGCTGTATTTTATTCCCTGGTCTATACTGAACTCAAAATTCTTTGGGGTCACTAGGGGAATTTGAAAGGACCAAGACCCATTAATGACATTACATAGGAAAGGCAGTGTTACAGCATTTTACGTTTCCACTTAGAAAAATCAGGCCTATTATCCAAACTGCTATGATCTGCCGTATCAGAATGTCAATCAGAAAACAAAGGAAACCTGAAGTCGGTCCACAAAAAATCAATGTTTCAACTTTATTTTTCTTTCAGCACATCATTTCGTATCATCCCGTTAGGTCAAGGCAGCGGATGAAGGGAGCCCTCCATACCAAACGTTCCCCGGTCAGCAGGGTCCCAGCTTGGGTGCCCAAAACACAACAGAACCTGGAAAGTGAGGAGGGGAATCACAAAGTGCCATCGGCGGTGTTTGCAGCCAAGAAAAAAAAAAAAAAAAAGCACGCTAAAATTTAATTATAAGTTTAGCAACTTTCTAGAACAGGGGACGTGCTTTTGCTTTGAGCTCAGCGGAATCGCTTCCAACCCAAAGCAAACCATCCTCCCGGGCAGGGGCCGAGATAAGGGGGAAGGCGGCGGGCCCGCGCCAATCAGCAGCGCCCAAGTCTCGTTAGCGCGGACCTGCCAGTTCGCGGCCAGGCCGGGCAGCTGTTGATCCCGGGGCCATTTTTATTTTTATTTATTTATTTTTTTTTAAAGCAGAGACAGAGAGCAAGTAAGCAGGGAGCGAGGAAGGCTGAGCCTGGGGGAGGGGGAGGGACGGAAGAGGTAAGGACGTCCCAGGAAAAGTCGGAGAGAGCTGCGAACTGGCAGGGACCGCCCGGCGGGGCTCGGCGCCGCGGCAGCCGGAGGAGAGCCGAGGGAAAGGGGAGAGGGGGGCCCGCGCCTCAAAGTTCCGCGACCCGGCGGCGCCCGCGCGCTGGGCTGCTCACCTAGCAGAAGCGTGGTCCAGGTCCGGCCGCGCCCCGAGCGCCGCAGGCCCAGCGCCCCGCGCAGCCCGGCCGCCAAGCGCCCCCCGAGGCCGCCCCCGGCAGGCGGCGGGGCGGACTCGGCGCGGGGCCCCTTCCTGCCCGCGGCGCCCTTGCGCCGAGGGGACGGGGGCGCGCGCTCGGCCCCGGGCGCCCCGGCGCCGACATCTGGCGCCCCCCTCAGCGGCGACTGCGAGGCGCGGGGCGGCTGGGGCGGCTTGGGGGCCGCCTCTCGGTGCTTGTTCCGCGCCTGCAGGACCATCTTGGCATAGTCGCGCCCGCCTGCTGCGCGCGCCCGGACGGCGGCCGGGGAACGGCGGGCTGGCGGGGCGGCCCCGGCGCCGCTCACTCTCCGGCGAGCGAGCAGAGGGCGGGCCGGTCCCTCCCCGCGGGCGGGGAGGCGGGGAGAGCGGCAAGGACGGGCGGCGGCTGCCTGCTTGGCTGCGCGGCCGGGAGGCGGCGCCGGACTCGCGCGCCCGCCGCCGTGGCCGCCGCTCCGGTTGTCACGGCGACCGCGGAACGCCGGGGCGGGGGCGGGGACACCTTGTAAGCGGCCGCGGCCCCGCTCCCACCGCCCCTCCGCGCCGGACGCGCGCTCCCGGACGGCCAGCGCGCACGCGCGGACTCCCGGCGGGGGCGGGGGCCGACCTGGGGCAGCCCCGCGACCCCCGCCCTGCTCGCGACCCGAGCAAGGTTCGGCCAGGGCGAGGGCGCAGACCGGCTTCCGGGAGCGGCCGTCCCTCCCTTTAGGGGCGGCCGGGAAGAAGAAAGGCCCCCCTCGCGGCTGGGGGCCGCCGCTCGAAGTTTCGGGCGCGATCAAGGCTGCAAGTGGAGCCCGGGAAAGCCCGCGTGGCCCATGCAGCTCGTCGCGGGGGCGGCTGGACCCGCGAGGAGACGCTCGGGAACGACCACGGGGAGGCGCTGTGCGTGCGTCCTGGAGCCGCGGTGGCCCTGCCGCTGGAAGGAGAGCGGAACAAAGTAGAGCCGCTGGGTCACTTGACTCCACGATGTGTGGCCTCGCCGTTTAGAACGCTGCTCCCGCATTCACTGATGCGACGAGCGGGACACCCGATTTAACATGGCAGCACAGCATCTCAAGGGGAGCTGGTAGGGGTCGAGACACAAGGGTGTTCCTGACACTAAAACTGAAAACCAGGGCAGGAGCCCAGGCTGAGGGTGATAAAATTGAATGGACCAAGAAGAAAAGATGATCAACAAGTATGCTGTGTTAGTTTCAAATGCTGTAACCTTGTGGCTTGAAAGAAAGCAGAAAAATTTTAGTTGTTGTTAAAAGAAAAAACTTTAGTCGAAAACGCATTTTCTTTCACGTAGCGAGCGGAAGGCATGATTGAAGGCAGCCCAGGCAGATGCCAGTTACCCTCTCCCCCGCTACCCCATCTCGCAATCTTTGCACAAAACCCTACAGCCTCGTGGATAACTAAGTTCGCTTCCTGGCGGTGTCCAGTGGGCTTGTTCCAAAAAGTTGCTCTTAATTCCCAATGTTGTAAATCAAGCCACGTTGTTCTGATTATCTCCATTGTAATTCCAGGTGCTTCACGTGACTATGGATCCTCTCCGTTAAGTTTCTTTGTCCAGTGATTTCTTTAAGGAAGTTGATAACGGCGTTCGTTCACTGTTATGCCTTTTTAAGGGCAATTAATTATTTTGTAAAGGGAAAAAATTTACCTTGCTAATTTATAATCCTTCATACTCTATATTTTGTGAATTTGAATTTTCACTTGTCTTTCATCCGAGGAGGGAACAACTATTTTTAGACACTGGTTTTTTAAAAGGATTGAAGTGGTATTACAGAATGCTTGGATTCTGAAATAGTGTGTCAGCAGGGTCCAAGTGTGTTACCCTCTTGGGTTCAACTGGTACCATTTTGACAGAGAAAACACTTGTTGAATGAGTAAATGAGTGGTTGAGTGAATGAATGCAGGAGATAACATAATCAGATGAAGATTATTCTGTGTTCTGTCGTGCAGTGGAAGTTACTTAGTTCTAGCCCTCCTCTCTCCCATGGTCTCAAATTTCTAAAAGACAAAGAAGCTTTCCTACTCAACATCATATTGTCCCACAGAGCCTATCCCAGAGCCTGGCTGTGAAAATTTGTTGAACTCAATTGAAAGAGGAACATCTATTGTTTAAGACACACCCAGTGGGTTTTGATCAGTTCCACCGGTGCTGAGGAGTTCCTTCTTTTCTTGGCGACCAGTGGAGAATCTCAGAGCAGGGCAGTCTAGTGTATTGGTCAAAACACATGGTAATTATAGGCCCATATTCCAGTCTTTGCTCTGATATGTACCAGCCCTGTGATCTTGCCCAAGTTGCCAGACCTTTTTGAGTCTCAGTCTCCTCATCCCTAAAATAAGCGTAATAAAAACATCTACGCTACAGATTTGTAAAAGTTAACTAAGACAGTATATGTAAGGTATCTAACAATTACTTCCATCAATGTAATTGCTCAATAAATGTTCAAAGCAGTGGATGCTGTATACTGAGAGTGGCAAGTCCTCTCTCCTCCCAAAGCGAGAGGCTGACAGTCCAGCATGGATGTGAAGATGCAGGGGAGTAGAGTACTGAGGAGTAAGGACAGCTGTGTGATTTTTTGGACCAGTCCCACACGCTCCGGGCTTCAACTTTCTCAGCTGTCTGAGCAGTTGCTCCTCCCCTTGAAGTTCCCTGCTTCCCACGCATACCTTACAAATGATGACCGTCTGGTGGGTCATTAAGCTTGGATAAAATAGTAGGCAACTCCTCTTACTTCTCTGTCCCCTCCCCCCAAGAAAGGAGGGTGTTTCACAGAGGCAGGGTGGTAGAGCAAAAAATGGAATGAAGGATATGTGCCAGATTTCATTGTCTTTATAACTCTGAGATCCATAAGAGCAGGGGATGCAGTTTATTCATATGCATATCTTTAGGCTAAGGGCTGCCACATAGTGGCGGATGAGAGAGAGAGAGGAACTGAGAGCTGCATTAAAAAAAAAAATGTGTGCAGATGATCCTATGAATTAATTCAAGATTATAATGAATACAGATTACAGTATTACAATTACTGGCCATCTTCAATGCCCCTTTCTCAGGAGTTCCAGATATACCAGGAAGGTACTTCCGTATGTGACACTATAGAAATACTGGATCAAAGCAGACGAATTCCAAGGACAGAAACAGCACAGAGCAACCACTCATGAAGAATTCCTGGTCTGGTCACCAGGGTACAAGCCCAATCCTTTTCTCACTAAAAGCTACATTTTAGGCATTTGAAATAAAAACTTTTAATTAAAATTTTGTAAAAATTTTGGGAATGGAGAAATAGGAGATTAAATGGAGGAAATGAGCGTAAAATAATAAAGACAAGTAAATGCCCCAAAATAAAGCTTAGCAATATTGAAGTATAGGGACCAGGGAAACATTGTTAAATGGACAATGAAAAGCAAATTTTGGTCGAGGGAAGATTGTTGGGGACCAATTTCCTAATTTCTTTCCATTGGCATTTTCAAGGCCCTATTTAAAATTTCAAAATTTCCCCATTTTCCTTCCACTTCTCTCCTACCCACAGAGTGACAGCAAAAGGAGAATCTTGACTTCGGCGTCTATGTCTCATTTCCTTGGACTAGGTCACTTGATCTGTTTATTGCAGAAGTGTCTGGGGGTCAAGTTCTAGATTTTGATGTTGTGTCCCTCAGCAGTTGCTTGTATCAAGAGAGGAACCTGCATAATCCAGGCAGCTTCACAGAAACCTAAAATGGGTGCAACAAAGTATATCTGTAGAACATTCAACTTTCCAGCAAAGATCCAACATTAACTTGTCACTGTGTTATAATGTATTCCTTTAGTCTCTGCTGAGAACAAATGTAAATTGCTACTTTATTGCTTTTCAGATTTTCTCTTCTGTCTTTCTGGTAGCTGACCTTGTAATTTAAACTGTTCCTGCTCTAACAAGTGTTCCTGAGAATCTCAGAAAGTTCGTTATTTGTCCTAGTTCTAGTGCATTGTCAAGAAACACTCCATTACAGAGGGACATATCTCCCTAAAATGCAGTTCCTGTTACTGAGGGCTTACTATGTCCTTGGTGTCTTAGTGGATTTTAGAGACATTAAAAATTCACATAAAGTCCTAATCCCCAAAGGTCTCGCAGTTTCAATGGAGAGGCAGGGTAAGCTAGGAGAGAATATGATTGTGTAGGGAAATATGTGATTCAGAGCATAAGTACTGAAAGAGTTCCAGAGAGGAGAGACCACATCTGACATGACTGAGGAGTTTTCAGGGAGGAGATGAAACTTATCTAGGCCTTGTTGAAACAATAGGTCTTGTTTGAACACGAGACGTGCCAAACATGTAGAGAAGGAACAGCATATTTCTGAAACCCTTGTGTGCCTGCCCCATGGTAAGTGCTAATAGGAATATCTTAAGTCCTTTTTGGAATGCGAAAGGGAAGAAACAACTAATATAAGTTTGAGGAATAAACAGATTAAAGAGATTGAAGCATGAGATGCTTAGAGTCCCCGACATGGATGCTGGGTCTTAGAGTCCGCACATCTATCTACACCTGAGCAGAATCTTCCCAAAGGATGCTGAGAACACACACACACCCACACACACCCACACACACACACACACACCCAGCTGGCCTTAGGAACATTGAGAGCCAGTGAATTCCACTGTTAGTCTCTAACTTGAGCAGGGACTTGCTTGCATCCGGCAGGCCCTTGCTAAATCATAGCCTGAGCCTCCCTCTCACCTGCCCCCAGATGCAGATAAGGTGGGGGACTGATTCATCTGGACACTGAATGGTCAGTGCTCCGAGCCCATTCTCCAGAGTAAGTAAGCATCTGGATGTATCACGCAATTTATCCTCTCCCCACTCAGCTGTTTCCTCAACCCAACCTTACCTTGTGCTCCCTGAGGCCACCCATCCATCCCTCATACACGCAGCTCATCTCAATGGTCTCTACCTCTTGGCTCTTTTCAGAGGCCCTTTCTCCTGTGACAGATTCATTCCCTCATAACTACACTCCCTTCTTTTCCTGGAGTTCCTTTCTCCTCCTGGAAAGCTCCTCTGAAGCCCTTGTCATCTCTATTATCCATCGTTGCTGTCCTCTACAGACTGCCTGGTAAACACTCCCCCCACCCTTTACCCTAGCCCTGGCCCCTGGTCCTCTCAGCTCCTACCATTGCTACAAATGACTTGAGCAACTTTCTAACACAGAACTTCTCAGCTCCTTGATATCTTCATCTCTGGTGACCTGCACTCCTACTCCATGTCATCCCCCCACGCTTATGGCCCCTTCGGACTCCTTGTCATCACCTCAGTCTGGCTTTGCTCCTGCATTTAAAATCCAAGAAACCCAATCCCTCAAATCTCCTTGTTATTCGATCTCAAGTACCAGGGCTCAGTCCATCACTGCAAGTCTCTCTGCCGGGATCCCCACCCCCATCCCCTACATGGTCCTTCCGTCTCACTCACCTGGCAAAATCCCACTGTCCAAGCTTGGATCTATGCCCATGCTACTAAGGAGTGCTGGAGAAATCTTACAACTTGGAAGGCAGCAACCCCTGTGAATTGACTAACTATTCATTTCCACTAGCAGCTAGACCTGAGTGCTGCCCTGAAATCCTCCTAAATCCCGCTGGTCCCATTCTCCAGAGCAGATACAGCAAATATTCACTACTGCTATGGACTGAATTCCCTCCTCTCCAGATTCATGTGTCAAAACCAAATCCCCAGTGTGATGGTATTGGAAGTTGGGGCCTTTGGGATGTGATTAGAACATGAAGGCAGAGCCCTCAGGAATGGGATTAGTGCCCATGAAAGAGATCTGGAACTTCTTCTCCCCCTTCTACCATGTGAGGACATAGCAAAAAGAGGGCCATCTTTGAACCAGAAAGGAGGCTCTCACCAGACACTGAATTTCCTAGCACCTTGATCTTGGACTTCACAGCCTTCAGAACTGTGAAAAATAAATGCCTGTTGTTTATAGGCCACCTAGTCTATGGTATTCTGTTAGAGCAGCCTGCACTGGCTAAGACAACTAGTCTTGCAAACCTGCCACACCTGTCTCACCAACTCCCACACTCCCAGCAGATGGCCTTTCCTCCTACTCCACCGAGAACCTGGACACCATCAGAAGGACTTGCCTCCCTGTCTTCCCATATACCCACAAGCTTATCCAAGAACCTCCTTCCTTCCCATTACAAGGAGGAGCCCTCTTCCATATATACACCCAACCTCTTCTCCAAGGGTTGGTGTATCCCCACTCACCGTCTTGGTGCCTCACTCTACCAACTAACTGTTGGGTCATCTCTGCACTATATGGGTTGCCTTCCAACAGCCTTAAGCTTGCCCAGGTGACTGTCATCTTAATTAGAACTAGCCCCCAAACTAACATCTCCCCAAGCCAACTGCCCTCTCCCTCTCCATGCTTTATTCACAGATATTCCTTGTAGAGTTCCTTATACCTGTTATCTCTGCTTCCTCATTTCCTAGTCAGTCAAGCTCATGGAAGTCTGGCATTGTATCTAACACACCACAAAACTGCTGTCACCAAAATTACTAATGACCTCCATGTTGCTAAGTTCATAGGACACACCAGTCTTTATCTTGTCATCTGACCACTCCCTTCCTTTGGTTTCTCTGACACACATACTCTTAGGTTTTGTGTCTCTTTGTTCCTTTTCAGTCTCCCTTGAATGTCCCTCTTGTTCAGTAAATATTAATGTCCCCTAGCATTCAAAACTGAGCCGTTCCTCCTTTAACTCCAATACATTCCCTCATTACTGAGGGCAATCTCATTACTGGCTTTTTGCTGGAGATTTCCAAACCTGTGTCTCCAGCCCAGATTTCCTCACTGTGCCTCAAATCCATTTCCCCAACTTCCCATTCAATGCTCATACTGGGATGTCTTTTTGGCACTTCAGACTCCAAAATCCAAACCTGCTTCTTTTCCAGTCTCCTAATCTCAGTAAACGACACCATGATTTTCCCTGTTCCCCTATCCAGGGATTCATCTTTATTTATTCTGACTTCCAACATCCAATAAATCACAGAATCCTACTGATTCAATCCCATAATTGTCTCTCAGATTCCTTTCTTTCCATCTTCACTGCCATGATCCACTATCATTTTTCTCATGAGTATCAGCAGCATCTCATACCTGGTCGGTTCTGCATCTTCTCTTGCTGTCCATCATTGTTCCAGAGAACCATTTCCAATATGCAAATGTGATGTCACTTCTTTTTAAAATATCATTCAGCACTTCCAAATTCCTAAACATGGCTTATTAGGCCTTCATGAACTGTGCCATATCTTACCCTCTGCCTACTTTTTTCTTCTCCAGCCTCATCTCTCATCATTCTCCAATACTGTGTGTCCTCCACCCCCCTGGACCTCCACACATGCCATTTCTCTCAAACTGTCACATTTCTGTCCTGCCCAGCCCCTGGCAGTTCTTCTGGATAACTGACTCATCCTTAACACCTCACTTAGAAATCAGCTCCTGCGGGAACTTTCCTCTCCCTCCTCACCCTCTCACCCTGAGCCGTACGTCTAGCAACCTGGACTATCCCCTGTCATATCATTTACCACACTGTCGATTTGCCTGTTTGTCTGACTTCTCTGTTAGACTGCAGTTTTCTTGGGGGAAAGCTCTGTATTAGGTCAGTTTCCCCAAGAAGACTCTAAGATGAAAGTGTACATGCAGGTGGTTGGTGGGGCGGGGGGCTTCTTTTAAGAACAAAGCCTGTAAGGGAGTGAAGGAAGTGGAACTGGGCAAAGAGAAATTGAATTGCAATGCAATTGCAGCAGAAGCCTCAGCCAATCCAACAGGGAGCCCTGGAGCTAGGATGGCCCTTCACAGTCATCCTAAATTGTGGCAAGGGTCCCAAGCCTTTGACGCCACACCAACTGGTTTATGGTGGTGGCTGCTTGCAAGGCGTGAGAGAAACCTGGGTAAGCAGCTCCATAGGTTGTGTACAACTAAAAGCTAGTCCCCAAAGGGAGCCCTCAGCCACCTATACCCCTGGCTTCAGACTTGAAAGGGAAATCTGGGTAGCATACCACAACCCCCTCTGCCAACACCATGCGGTATCTCAAGGCCTGACACTCCGCAGGTCCCCATTCTCTTTGTAGGTAAATGATTGAATGCATGATTAAATGAGTTAATTAAACAGCAGAAAACAAGGTTAGTTAGATTAAATAAATTGAGATTTAGAGCCTTACGGAAGGACAACATTTTCTATCTGAGAACAGTGAACTCTAGTGATCAAAAGACTGATGGGTTGTAAATAGGATATGAAAAATAGCAAGTAGACATGGTCTGAGGAGGTGAACGTGGGGCATGAGGGTGGTGGGGATGGCTGAGATGGTAGCAGGAAGGTAGGGTACAAAGCCCAGGGCCTGAGCGTCTGCTCCCATAACCAGGACAGTGAAGTACACGAGGCCTGGAAGAGGATATTGAAGTCATGACAGGGCAAATACGAGACCAGCTAAAATGTTAAAACCAACTCTTTGGAAGATAGTTATGATTAGGCGTACTTGATCTCATTTATTAAGTAGAAACAGAGATTCGCCATTTGAAATATAAGGACTATAAATTGAATGTAAGTATTCAATATATACATCAAAGGTATTCACTATACATTTCTAAACTATAATTATTTTGGCTTAATTTTGCAGATATATTTTAAAACTAAGAGATTTGGTCGTTTTACTTCCCAAGCAGCTATTAATTCAACTCAACTAGTGTCGCTAATCCTGGTTTGTTTTCAGAAACTGACATTAAGAAAATAGCTGGAATGAGATGGAGCTACATGTCATGAGGTGGATAGACCTAGAGTCTGTCATACAGAGTGAAGTAAGTCAGAAAGAGAAAGACAAATATTGTATACTAACTCATATATACGGAATCTAAAAATGGTACTGATGAACTCAGTAACAGGACAAGAACAAGGATGCAGATGCAGAGAATGGACTGGAGAACTCGAGGTTTGGGGGGGCGGGGGGTGAAGGGGAAGCTGAGACAAAGCGAGAGAGTAGCACAGACATATATATACTACCAACTGTAAAATAGATAGCCAGTGGGAAGTTGCTGTATAACCAGGGGAGTTCAACTCGAGGATGGATGATGCCTTAGAGGACTGGGACGGGGAGGGTGGGAGGGACCCGAGGGAGGGAGGGAATACGGGGATATGTGTATAAATACAGATGATTGAACTTTGTGTACCTAAATAAATAAATAAATAAATAAATAAATAAATGAAAATAGCTGGAGACAACTCACTGCCATCTTAAGATGACCCGAAGCCCACAGTGCTCAGCAATGCTGGAGTGGAGGAACACCTTACTTTTGCCTGCCGAGAAGCTCCACGTTGCTACATTGTCCACTTTGTCACAGGCCACTGGGGTTAGGGAGGAATAGCAGGTAAGGAATCTTTGGCTTTTCAGAGAAAACTGACACGTGTTCCAGCACCTTATTTTGCATCCAGACAACGAACATTGTGTCTGGAGTCAAGGCTTGTCTTGCAAGAGCTGAAGCCCTAAGTGTGCTGACATAGCGCGCTAGCCCTGGCACCTTGCTTGAGGGGCAGGGCACACCATGCCTGACTCCTGGAAGCTTTGGGAGGCTATGTGGTGTGGATTCTGTGCAGCCTCAGGAGGAATCAAGATCCAGTTGCCATTGGCCCTGAGTTAATGAGAGAAAAGGGGCACAGAGAAAAAGAGCTTATCCCAATCCTTTCCGACCTGCCCCAAATGGTCTATTTGTTGGGTGTAGTGGACAAAGGAGCAAGAAGTGGCAGTGACTGAGCACACAGCCCACAGTCCCATCCTTGGTCCTATGAGTGCGTATTCCACAGAGTCCTATCCATGTCTGAAGAGTTTCTGACTCAGGATGGGGGGCACTGGGGATGGGTGCAGTGGTGTTAGTGATGCTTTGGGGCCAGTGCTTTTCTTGACACCATTCAAAGTGTGAAAGTCAGAGAGGGTTAAGCTGGGCCTCCAGATTCCCCTGAACAGATGCCACAACAACCCACCCAGTGACTGGCCCAAGTGCTGCGTCTTCCTTGGTGCAGTTTCGTCGCACTTGGGTGTCATACAGCCCTGTGAGCGATTCTGCACTGCCCACTCGGAAGCTCTTTGGCCACTTATCACAGCATGCTTGCTTCACTCACAGATGAGACGTCTGCTCACCTTTCTTCATCTGCCACCATAAAGTAAACACAACCAGGACCTTAAGAAGTTACACTTAACTCCCTCATTGTCAGCCTCATATTTCTAATCTGCAGTATTATTTTGTTCATGGGAATGAGACTTGCATGGAAAGTCTGATGCGAGTTACTTGCTATAATATAGAGAACGACATAATACAAGGTTAGCTCTCAATAGCAGTCCTGGACAAACAGAGCAAAGCATGAGTACACCTGAAGCCCACTCCAGCCAGAGTAGATGCACAGTGAAATGAGAACATTGAGAAGTGAAAAACTTTTATAATTCATTATGTATAAAATAAATAAGCTACAAGGGTATATTGGACAGCACGGGACATATAGCCAATATTTTATAATAACTTCAAGTGGAGTATGATCTATAAAAATATTGAAACACTATGTTACACACCTAAAGCTAATGTAATATTGTATATCAACTATACTTCAAAAAAAAACACTTTTACAATTCAGCAAGTTAAAAATGACATTCGTGCAAATGTTAAAAAAAAAGATTAGTTCACCTTACTACAACCTTACCATGTTTTATATTTCTTTTATTTTGTGACTGTTTGGACAAATGCATGTATTTCAGAAGCCATTGAGTGAATAGGATGGTTGAGGAAGAAAGAATACGGTAAGACAAAAAGAGTTCCAAGGACCTTAATAAGGATGCCTCTTGGAATGGAGGGAAGGCAGAGGGAGAGACAGAAGGCGACAAGTTAGGGAATAGGCAGCTCAGTGCAAGCACAGAGGGAGAGACAACACTGATGTTTGGAGTCCTTCAAGAAGCTGGGTGCAGAGCCTCTGGGAAGCTTCCCTGAACCCTCAGGACAGGCCACCTGCTGAACTCCAAGCCTGCTTCATCACTACTGTGCTCACTGGAGGAGCTCTACTTTCACCATTTTATTTACTGGGATTCCGTGCACAATTTTATTTTAAAGATGGCACTGCTGCTTTAAAAAGTAAAGTCAAGCAAAACACCTAGGAAGCTTGTTTAAAATGCAGATGACTGGCCCCTGCCCCTAGAGAGTGAGAAGTTGGGGTGAAGCCATAGGAAGCCTGCCTGTCTAGACAGGAGTCTCCTGACCACACCTTGTAAAATCTGGCCTGGATGGTGGTTTAAGACTCATTTACTCCATATGAATTCGTTCTGAGTATTTAGAGGTCACACTTCCCCGTAAATTAAGATTCTTTCTTTTGCTTCTCTTTTGCATTTTTTGAAGACAAATAAATACTTTGTCAAATTCCTCTATTATTAATATTTAATAATTTGTACAATTTGAGAAGGAGATACTCAGGAGAAACAAACAAATTATGCCTATAGAAAAAATGGACAAAGCGATAGAGATTCACCTCCACAAAGTTTATCCTTCGTCCTTCTTTTTGGAGTCATATTTTGGAAGAATAACTATTAATGTCCATAATAATTCTTCTTTAGTAGTTTAAGATGAATCTTGGAAATAGGTCTTGGAAATACTGCCAAGAAATGAAGTAGGTAACAATAGAGCATGTACTATTAATAAAACTTTGTTAAAAATTTACACAGATATTTTATTTTGGGTTCTGCCAGAAGCATCTTTGGTGTCACCTGACTCTTTTCTTGGAACCTGAGGTTGGGAGGTACGGGGAATACCCACAGCTGCTCAGGTGGACCCACAGGCCTGCCAGGTTGCACCCTGGAGTGCTGGCAACATTAACGTTACCTGGGAGTCTTTAAGAATTGCCAATGCCAAAACCTCACCCAGACCAATGAAATCAGAAAGTATAAGCATCTGTATCTTTTAGAAGCTCCCCTGGTGACCCTGCCAGACAGTGAGGCTGAGACCCAAAACTTTTGGGAAAGAAGGGATTGATCTCTATTTTTATTCCTTAGTTATATGACAGATTTTTAACATGTATTAATTTATCTTTATGCAGGGTCTGTGCAGTAAAGGAAAAAACAATGACATACAAGGAATGCAGGATGTCATGCTGGTCAAAACAAAGAAGTGGCTTTCACACATCAGCCGGCAGATCTTGTCCATGGCACTGGTCTCTACTTGAATCCCTCTTTTGTAGCCTCTTCAGCACTGAGATCAGGTTACCAATGTTAACTTAATCTGCAGAGCACAGTCATACACAGCACTGGTTGGAAAACTATTTGGAAATTCAAGCTGGAAAGCCAGGGATTCGTCTCCTAAACTCCTGCTCCTCCTGTCAGCCCAGCCCTGTAAACCCTAAGCGGGAATCTCCCCTCCCCTCCCCTCTCCCTGGACTGTCCAGAAACAGAAAGAGCCTGGAAATCATGGATGTAGGCAAGGAGAAATGAATCAAGGTGCAAGTACGAGGAGCTGGTGAAGAGAGTCATGAAGTATTTTGGACAAAAGCTTTTTGTGCCAAATCTCATTTTTCCTGGAGCTACCCAAGCCCGAGACACATTTCTGGAGCCAGCCAAGGAAGAGGCCCTTGGAATTTTAAGTATCTTGAAAACAAAAGAAATTCAGGCCAAGGTGTCCTATGTATTTACATGCATGGTGCAAGGCAGTAGTGATGCATTTGTTCTTTACACTCAAAACCAACATGACATAAAACGTCAAGGAAAACCCTCAAAAAAGGAAAAGGCTCAGAATAACAAATAATAGTAGCCACTATAAAACTAGCCTTGGCCAGATCTCAGGCACTGTTCTATGTCTTTCATACACATCATTTAATCCTCACAACAACCTACAAGGTGCATATTTTTATTATCCCCAGTTTAAAGGGGAGAAACCACAGAGATGCTAGGCAACTTGCTCAAGGTCAGAGCTGGTTAGAGAGGGAGCTGGGGTATGAACCCAGATGGGGCCACGCTGCCTCACGCTTGAGTCTGTGCTGTCTTGTGTGGTGGAACGTCTGTAAAAGACAGGCACCATGAAGTGTGGATTCCTTTAAGAGCTAAAAATTGTTTCCTTCAATATAAAGACTATCCAACAATTACAGGCTTTCACAAGAAAGGATGTTCAGGGCAACTGAGTGTGGCATATCATGGAGATTAACTTGAGTTCTCTTCAATTTGTATATTGTTTTCAATATAAGTCGTTGGCAGACTTAGGAACTCTATTGTTAGTAACAAAAGACTTGCATCATTGCCGACAGCCCACTGCAACACCCCAGCGGGTTGTTCCACCACCATTGGTGGGAACCACCAGCCTGGAAAATAGGTCTAAGCAGAGAGATATTTATGTGACTGAGTTGGGAAAGGTAGTTGGAAGGTGCATGAAACTAGACATCAGCAGTTTGTGTCAGGCTCCCAGCTGAGTGCCTTTCTGGAAAAGTGGGCAGGAAAAGTTGCTGGCTTCAGAACACACACAACGTATTGTTGCAGCTGAGCCTGTAGAGATAAGCTTCGGGCCATCCTACCCTCTGCCAAGACTACAGGACAGAAGCCCCAAAAGCCACAGCATTTATTGCATACGGTCAAATCACTCCTGGCTGAGAATTCTCCCCTTTGATGCAACAAATGACAGGAACGGGGGAAGAACGAGCCACTTCTCCCCCGACATCTGGAGGCTTCCACTTGGGCATTTTGGCCCCTTGACACCAGGTCAGCTAGGTGACTTTGGTCATGAGTTCATCTGCATTAGCCCTATTTATCCTCCCATTCCTCCCAAAAAGATCTAGCCCAAGAAGCATTATTATGTGGAGAAATAGAGGCTCTATGGAGGTTTCAAAGAAACCCTGTAAATTCTTTGACATTCTTGACATGAAGAAGAGGCTCTATTCCCTCCCCTGGAACACAGGCATGACTTTACACGCCTCCAGGAATACAACGAGGTGTAAGCTCATTGGGAGGCTGGGTCACAAAAGGCCATTGACTTCCACTCGCCACTCTCCTGGGACAAGGACCCTTGGAGCCTGGGCCTTCGTGTAAGAAGTCCAGCTGCCCTGAAGCCACCATGCTGCAGAGTCCATACGGAGGGACCACACTGTGATGGGGAGAAGTGCCTGAGGAGCCCCAGATGTTCTAGCCCAGCTGTTTAGGACTCCCCAGGACAGCCACCCAGATGTATGAATGGAGTAGAGTTCAAGAAAACGGGAGCTCAGACACTGTAAGACTATAATTGCAGAAGGACCAAAAACTGCCTAGTTGGGCTCCATCAACATCCAAACAGTGAAAGATAATAAATGCTCATTTGTTTTATGCCACTAAGTTTGGAGTCATTTGCTGTGCAGCAGGCTTTAAGAGAAGTTGTTTTCCAAGATCGCTCAGGAACTTTCCAGTGGAGCTGGGGCTGCAATCAGTTCATTCCATTTAACGCACTATTAACCAGAGAGTTGTGGTCCCCGGGGACCAGACAAGAATAAGGTACTGCCCGAGTCCCCTGCAATCAGGACCTCCACCTTCCACCTCCTCCTAAAGGTAGCTCCTCCTTGCTGGAGGTGGATGGGATGGATGAGACTCACCACCTCTGGTTTCTAGAAGAAACTGGCTCCAGGGCACTCTGGCCATTCCTCTGCACCATGCTGTGTGCAGGTGGCTTCTGGCACCAAGAAGTGCCAAGCCTGCTGCCAGCCTTGGCTTTCCCTCCAGTCCTTCTCTGATGAGTTGGTTGGCTGTGTTTGCAACTCAAGGCAGACAGTGTTGCAAAGGTAGGTGGGTACCATACAGCCTGTCTGCAGAGTGTAGCTTGGCTCTGATGAATTATGCCCAGTCCCTGGTCTCACATTTGGCTGGATCTGCAGCAAAAATATGTGTGTTCTGGGTCCCAGCTGATCTTTTAATCTAGCTTCTGTTCTAACGTAAACATTCTCTGTTGAAATTGTAAACTTTCATCTGCTTCTTTCAAATAGATTGGTAAAAAGGCATAAAATATGTAAAAATCATTTTTGGTTGTAATGAGCTCAGGGCTGCTGGGTGGCCAGCACTCATCCAGCATCCTGGGATTGTCCTGTAAGTCGGGGGGTAGGCATTTACAGAGAAAGCCAAGGGAATGGTGCCCCCCACCCTTCGATACAGCAGTGCTGTGGTATTGTGTGCTAGGCAAAAATAGCATTCTCTTTTATTTCCGGGGTACATATAATGTATTTTCATTTAACATCTGCATGTTTCATGAATCAAATTGACAGCTATTGACCAAGTATTGATTTGATTAAATATGTTGTTTAAAAAATGAGAATCAGCTTGTTTTTTTCCTGTCATAAAATCAAAGCCCAATTAAAAAATTAATTGACAAATCTACATTTCTGCTTTCTAGGTTTCCTTTAATCAAAGAATGCCTGTACATAAAGAAGAAGGAGGAAGAGAAGGGGAAGAAAAAGAGGGAGGATTCAGATTGTGATAAGGAGTAAATACTACTTTTAGAATATTATGCACAGTGCCTGGCCCATGATAGAGACTCAGTAAATACTAACTATTGATCTTTAGTATTCTGCCTTACCTTTCCAAGGCTTCCCACCAGGAGGATACAAATGAGGTAAAACTTACAGGGCGATTTAAATTTCCTTGACTGCTTGGCTGGCCTATATCTGCAGGACCTTGAGCATCCTTCACTGTAAATTTCATCCTAGCGTTTCTGGGACTCTCCAGATGTGTCTCTAAGGTGCATAAGAACTAGACTACTGCCTGCCCTGCAGGTCTGCCTGTGCCCTGCCTGTCCCCCGAATGCCCTGCCTTCAGCTGCCATGGCCTGGGAAGCTACGCCTCATGGGGATGGGGGGTCCAGCCTCTCTACCACCCCCCTGCTCTGATGTCCTGAGCAAAGCTGACAGCAAGGTGTGGGGAGAGAAAGACCAGCTCTGTTACCAGCTGTGGGAGGGACACTGAGCAGCTCTGCTTGTGACCTCCTGTGTTAGAAATTTGCAGATAGAATTACCATTTTAAAAAGATATTGATGTTGTCTTTCCTCTCGCTAGAAAACAGACAAACATCTGCATCCCAGGGCTGGTCTGGGCTAGGGATGCGGAACCACCTTTACACTGGACTTGGATGCTTCACTCTCTTCAGCAGCGAACGCTTGGCTGTCAGGGCCAGTTTATTGCCCTCGAACCTCTTCTCTTGGGAGGTCTTCTCCCCCAGGGGTCTGCTCAGCTCCCTTCAGCGCATAGTAGGCCCAGCCGATGTCTCCTCCAGCAGGCTCTTCTGCCTGTGCAAACAGGCTGCTGCAGGTCCACATCTGCTGGCCGTTTAGGCTCAGGCCCCCACCACCACAGCTTCGGGCCTGTTCTATGGAGTACATCTCCATCCTCCTCAAGGAACTGGCCCCTGTGGCTGCCACAGGTTCTGCCCGGCTCGTGCAGAGCTGACTCCTTCTGCCCCAAAGTGACAATTCTGACAAATGAGAAGCCTGGCCTCTCAGGTAGATAGAAAGAAACCAGCATGTAGTGAGCAGCCACTAATGCCAGGCATGTGTGCAGCCACTCTCTCTCCTAGCTGTCCTAGGATTCCCCTTTGCAGCGGGAGTGACAGGAGCTTCCTTTGTCCTAGGTAGGAGCCAGACCTCGAACCCAAATCTGGCTGAAAATAAAGTCCATGCTTCCTAGAGCCTCGCTCTCTATATGTCCCCTGAGGGAATCTTTGCTTGTAAATGGTCACACCTCATGGTGTCATGAGTTATTAAAACTCCCGTAAGAGCTAGGCTGAGTGTGACTCGAGGTAAGACAGTTCTGGCCACCAGGTTCCTCCCACATGGCCCCTGAACTGGCCCTGGACCCAGGCTCCATCCGCTGGTTACTCTGGCACCTTTCTGGGGGTCTGCAGTAACTGTCCACGGTCCCTCCTTGTGTGTGTGCGTCATCCTGAGCTCCAAGGTCCTATGTCTCCTCCAGTGAGCCTCCAGTGAGCCTCCAGTGTCTCCCAGGGACCCAGGTCCCCTGAGAACACGGGGCCGCTTGTGGCCTTCCTAGTGATGTCTACTCTGTCATTCCTGAGGCACGTAGCTGTTGCTCCCGGCCACCCCCTCTGTTAATTGAGCTAGAGCCTTATGCATTTTATTGATATTTTTGTTGACTTTGTTTATTGTTTTTCTGGTTTCATTCACTGATTTTTGCTCTCTCTATATATTCCTTCCTTCCTTCTGCTTACTGTTGGTTTAATGTGTTCTTCTTTTCCCGTTTCTTAATGTGGAAGATTAGACTATGGATTTGAGACTTTCTTTTCTAACAAGAGCATTTGATGCTCTATTTTTTCTCTAAGCCCTTCCAATTGTTACGTTATATTTTCATTTTTATTCATTTTAAAATATTTTCTTATTTTCCTTGAAACTTCCATTACTTCTTTGACCAATGGACTATTTAGAATAGTGCTGTTTAGTTTCCGAATGTTTGGATGTTTTCTGGCTATTTTTCTGTTTTTGATATTTTTCTTTAATCCTGTTATGGTCACACGTACTTATCACTGTCAACATGCTTTGTGTGCTTTCAATTATTTTTTTAAAATTTAGGGTTTATTTAATGGCGCAGAATATGGCCCATTTAGGCACTTTAAAAGAATGTGACTTTTGCTGTTTTGGAGTGGATTGGCATCTGCTGATAGAATTTCCTTGAGAACTGGTCAGTTTCCTGGTTCTTTGTTAACTAGTTTTAGGTTGTATTCTAAACAATTTGATACTGTGTTGTAGGAGTCTGGGTCCTGTTCAGATCCTCTGGAGATCTTTGGAGTTTTCTCTGGAAAAAAAGTCTGGAGAATGTTGATTTTGTTTGTTTGTGTTAGCAACTAATTGCCCTCATTAAGTACAGATAACAAGTTCTGTGGAACACTGGTTTCACCTCAGGTCAGGTCGCAAAGTGGCTGCGATGTTGCTTTGGGTCCGACTCACTCATGTGCAGCTTGGGCACTAAGCCCAGAGCTTGTGCTGCTTTGTACACGGAATTAAACATCCCCTTTCCCAGTTCTGCCCTCTCCAGAGCTCCCCGCACACTCTGCAGTTCCCAGGCCACTAGTACCGGGTTCCTCTGGTGGGAAAGGCGGGCTCTGCACAGAATTTTTTTGGCTCACTGTGCTCTGCAGTTCCCTGTGGCTGGCACTGCACTCAGGGCCACGTGGTGAGATAAAAGATGGAAGACAGTGGTGGGGATTTCTTCCGTACTCTATGGAACACAGAGAACCCTTTCACCGGATCCTCTGACCAGAGAGACTGAGTTTTGTTTTGTTTTTTTTCTCAGTGCTTTAGGTGTTGCCATGAAGTTCCACACTGGGGCCACCCTTGCTTTAGAAGTAGGAGAAAAAGAAGAGGAAAAAATTGGGATGTATCCCCCCCTTTCAGGTTGCAGGGGCCCCCTTTCTTGTTTTGTTTGAAAAAGGTAGGTTCAGAGTTCTGATGTCTGTGCCTTCTGCCCAGTTCTGTGACTGGGGCAGCTTTCCTGTGAGAGGAATGAAATAAAGGAGGAAAAATAACCCCAAATTCTGGTTTTTCTTCAATTTTTGACTTTCTTCTTCAACCTCCCTCCTATTGCTTACTTTTCAGATTCCTTAAGTAGCTGGGTTTCATCATGTTGGTTTTAGCCATAATTAGTGAGAGAAAGAGGCTGTAGAGGGTTTATTTCGTCTTGCCCAACAATGGCAGTTGTGGTAATATTAATACCTAACAATTATAGAATTCTATATACAACTTGCATCTCCCTCTCCTTCCTTCTTTGGGAAGGCTTTTAAAAATGCTGAATATGTGGGAATTTTGGAGACATTGTGGGAATCTGGGAGAGGTACTGAGAGCTTAGGCAGGGGGATGTTGTCCATTAGTTCACATGTAACTCCTTTGCAAATTGGTAGCTTCCTCCCATGAGTCTTAAAGATCCAGTGTTCATATGTGTTTTTGTGTTTATGTTCACATTCTGGAAATATACAGTGCCTGTAATACTTGGTGTAATTGCTGGTTTATTTGTCTGTTTTCTCCTTGAGGGTCCTCAAGGGCAGACAATTCATCCCTGCCCTCTGAGTTCCTTCCATTTTCTGGCACGTGGCTGGAATCTGATCTTTTTTTAAAACAGTCTGATTTTGCCTTAAAAATAACTTTCAGATTCTTGGCATGAGTGCCAGCATTTTTCTTGTCTGTTAACCATGTCTGATAATAATAATCTGTCACACATCTCTGAGAACTATCCTGTAATCACAGGCTCTCATCCCTGAGAGAGGGTCAACACTTCACAAACATCAGTGTCCTGGAGCTGGCAGACATGGTCACACTGAATATTCTCCACTTCAGAGACAGGTAAACTAAAGCACGGGGAAGCCAAGTGTCTTTTTACTCAACCTAAAGTTACTAATCACCATGAAGAAGCTGAAATGGAGAATCTAAGTCAACCCAGGCTCTTAGCAGCAGTTCTGATCTCCATTGCCTTTAGCTGCCTAGCAGACAGCTCAATATACATTTACAAGCACTCACTTTTACTTTGGCATTAAGACATCACTTAAGAATAGGTTTTCTGACTTGCTGTGTGTCCCTGGCTGCATCGGCAATGAAAGACATGGAGTGCCGCGCCTCACTGACATCACGGTGCTCACCCACTGCCGTATCATTTCCACCCTACTGCAGAGCAAAAGCCTTAAAAATGCTTTTTAGTTTAAGAAAAAAAAAAAGAAAGCATTTACATTCTGCTGGTGTATGAGTGCAAGGCAATTTTATGTTATTTTCCAAGTCTTTTACATGCTGGGGGAGCTTTGCCTTCGAGAGGGATCAGCAAGATGTCACATCAGCCATTCACCTCCATGTTCTAAATCGAGCGCCTGCCCTGCCTGGCTGAATGCTGCGTTCATCATATCACTGGGAACAGCTCCACACCCTCAGGAGCTACATGGAATCGCACACACGCTACATACTGTCACAAAGTTGCCTCAGCTGGGAATTTGATTTCCTCCAGAGCATTTTAAATTTCAGCAAATGGGTGCTAGCAAACAAACAGAAAATGCTGCAAAGGCCTGTGCCCTTGACTTTTGTTCAAAGCTAATCCTGTGCTTGACCCAGCAGGAAAGCCTGTAGTCTGGACAGCAGAAACCTGAACTTCCCCAAGAGGAAGCAGGATCCCTCAAGTCTGCCAGCAAGCCCGGCACTGACTCAGCTGTGGGACTCAGTGAGTGTCTGCAGCTCCCCACTGAATCACTTCTTAATGAGGGAATACAAAGAACAGGAATCCTGCTGCGGGCTGGAGCTCCTGAGTTGACAGAAAGGGCAGTGTGCCTGCCTCCCTTTCCCTCTCCACTGTTGCACCAGCCGAGAATGGTTCCTTACCCCCAGGTTAAGTCCTGTCCCGCACCCCCAGGCCTACACCCTCAGGCCTGTACCAACCCTGAGAAGGTTTGGGATGAGAAGAGCTGGGTCAATTTCTTGGTCAGTAATTTTTGAAGGAATCCTTGAGAGGATCTTTGGAACCCAAGTTCTTTAACTCCAAGGTAGATCTATCTTATTTTTCCTTTGCAGAAGTTCCAGGGCTCTTATTCTCAGCCAGCTATTCCTCATCCTTCATTTCTTTTTTTTTTTTTTTTTATTATTTTATTTTCTCATCCTTCATTTCTTTCACCACCTGGTCCCAAATATAAAATGACAACTCCCGGGTCCCTTACTTTCTAGATCTCCAGTTTTGTCTCCCCATCTAGGACAGTTTGCTTTTCTGTTTGATTGTATCCGTGGATCAGACAGACCTGAATCTAATTTCCAGCCTTGCTCCTCTCTAGCTAAGGGATATTAGGAAGATACTTGACATCTCTGAGATTCAAGTTTCTCATCTGTGAAACATTACTAAGTTGTTCTAAAGATTAAATAGATGATGTGTAAAGTGACATAGTACAGCATAAATTGTTTCCCTCAAAGGTAAATATTAATATCTGTATCTTGTATTATTCAGTAAATGACTGGATGTCGATTACTACGCATCCAAAACAGTGGAATAAATTGTTTCAATACCATAGAAATAGATTGTTCTGTTTTTCTCTGCTTAACTGATGAACTCTTTGTGTCAGAACATATATTCACACTATTAAAACTATGGTCAATGGTTTTGTGGATACAACCAATAATGATAAAGTTTTTATTGTCTTTGGATTTGAGTTAATTCACATTTACTCTCTGAGATGGAAAAGCCTTTACTGAAACTGCCACATGGAGCATCAGACAGAGATTAGATAGAGAGGGCCCTTACACTGAGTCTCAAGAGCAAGACTCCTTGCCTGGGCTCTAGAGTCATGACTGCATTAGTAGGATAGAGTCATCAATCTATAGACCAGAAAGGAAAGGCTCTCTAATCAACTTTATGAAGCTAATGAAGGTATAGTTAAGAATGATCGGACACACACAGAAAAAGTGTATAAAATTCATTATAGCATTAATTTGAGCAAAAGTATTTGCAACAAACCATAGGCATTACATTCTCATTTCCCCTGCCTTTAAAGGAGAGGATAGTTCTTTTAAATATGGATCACCCATCTCCTTCTCTTCTGCATGCTTTCTGTCATTCATGTCCCATGTAGGTCTAAGCTCGATGGCATTCTTTGTGTCAAAACTATTTTTAATTAGTGTAAAATCTTCAAACTTCAAATTTTAAAGAAAAGAATCCTATACATTGCTAACAGGCCCTCCTTCTTCTTCCTCCTTTTCTTGCCGCCGCGCCCCCCACTCCCTCCTTCCCTTCCCTTCCTTTCCTCCCTTCCTCCCTCCCTTTCCTTTCTCCCTTCCTTCCTTCTTTTCTCCCTCCCTCCCTCCCTTCCTTTCTTCCCTCCCTACCTCTCTCTCTTTCCCTTTCTTCTTCTTTTTCTTTTTCTTTCTTTCTTTTCTTTTTCTTTCTTTCTTTTTCTTTCTTTCTTTCTTTCTCTTTCTTTCTTTTCTTTCTTTCTTTCTTTTTCTTTCTTTCTTTCTTTCTCTCTCTCTCTTTCTTTCTTTTCCTTCTCACTGTTCTTCTCCTTCTTCTTTATAAAAAAGATGCTGTTAAGCAGGTGTTATAAGTTGAATTATGTCTTTCTGAAATTCATATGTTGGAGTCCTAACCCCCAGAACCTCAGAATTTGGGGACCGGGTTTATTAAAGGGGTAACTAAAGTAAAATGAGGTCATTAGGGTGGTCCCTAATCCAGTTTCACTCCTCTTATGAGAATAAGAGATTAGAACACAGAAACATACAGAAGGGAGACCATGTGAAGGCAGAGGGAGAAGACAGCCGCCAGCAAGCCCGGGAGAGAGGCCTCAGGAGAAGTCAACCTTGCCAACGCTTCGATCTCAGGCTTTTAGCCTCCAGAACTGTGAGACAATAAGTTTCTGCTGTTTGGCCCACTCAGTCTGTGGTGCTTTGTTATGGCAGACCTAGCAAATTGAAACACAGGTGGTCTTTATGTGTCATTTCAGTGCTCTATGTTCTGGTCAAGAATGTCTGTCATCTTCCTTTATGTGAAACTGTGTCCCCAAAGGGCAAATGCATAGGCAATATTAGAAACCTACTATGATCTTGGATCTTTGAGGATTTTGTCCCAGGGATAAGTTAGTGAAAATAAAGCTAATGGAAAGTACAGCTAGTAAACTATCAAATGTGTTGTGTAGAACAAGAAGTATTGCAGTGGTTCAGGGAAGAGTTCACATTAAGTGACAAGAAAGGCTCTAAAGTAGGAAGATTGGAGCTAGATTTTCAAATGTGGGTAGGATTTGGTAGTGGGGAGATTGGAGGAAACAGGGAGAAAATACTGTGAGCCAAAATGTGGACATGCTCAGTGACAGGGCAAAGTCTTCTGGTTCAATCTGTTTAGGTGAGCAGTGGGAGATGAGACTGGAAAGGCAGACCCGGACTGCACTGTGGAAGGTCTTCAGTGTCAAATAAAGAATTTGCCTTGTGACGAGTGGGAAGTGATGAAAATTCTGAGTAGAAATTTAGCCTGAATGTATGGCAGCCAGTATTTAGAAAGATTAATCTAGGATGAGATCGGGGATGGTGCAAAGGGAGGAAGCGAGGAGACAAGTGCACAAGATAAGTTCCTCCCATTGTCCTTATACAGAGTGAAAAGGAAACTAATGAGGGTTGTGTATCTGAGTAGGAAAGGAAAGGACAATGCAAGCTTTACTGAAGGCATCCACAGGAGCTGGCTGCCCATAGGGCTGTAGGAGAGCAAGGTGACTGATCATTCAAGTTTTGATTTAAAAAGGCAAGATTAGCCATTGTCCTTTCCATTATATTGATAGAAACACCAAGGTGCAGTAGCTTTGCCTATGGGTATTCTAAATTATCTAAGCCAATGAAAACAAAGGTTCCTACTCATTTGTCCTTATTGGTAGGTACACTCTATCACATCTTCTACTGCCATGATCTCACTTTTAAAATATTATCATTAAAGTTTTCTTTCCCAAGGGAAGTTTCCCTTCCCAAGGGAAGGGAATAACTCTTGTTGTTTCTTTATTTTTGCAGTCTCTGGATGCCTTCACTCATAAATCCTAATCTCTTTTACTCGCAAACCATCACCTCTCTTATTTTTCATTTTATCAGAGGCATATGAAAGTGGTGATGATTCCCTCAGAAAAAAAATATATCAGCTGCTCTTACCACAAAACAGCGTTTTAGTAAGTCCCCACTTTAAAGAGTCTCCGAGATGCATGGTGTTTAATCCCCGCAGAAGCCTATGGGCGCGGCAGCAACAGCCTCACTGCATAGGTGGTTTGAGGGAATGTTCATATGGATTAAATCACCTCAAGTCAAGCGGCTATGGAGTGGCAGGACCAGGGCTCCAACCCAGACCTGCCTCTCCATGCTTTTCCCGCATGACCATTGCTGAGATAGAGATGAAAGGATCAAGAAGACAATGTGCCATGTTTTTTAGGCTAGTTCTTCACTGTTACCACTAAGTGTCTCTTCTAAGTGTACCCAGGATTTTTTTTCCCCATTTTTCAAATTGGGCTGTTTGTCTTATTGTTGAGTTGCAAGAATTCTTTGTAAATGCTGGATACAAAGGTCTTTCACATGTACCTATTTTTAAAAATATTTTTTAGAGTAGTTTTAGGTTCACAGCAAAATTGAGAGGAGGGTACAGAGATTTCCATTTATCCCTGCACCAGCACAGGTGTAGCCTCCCTCATTATCAACGTCCCCCACTAAAGTGGGATCTTTATTCCAGTTGATGAACCTACAGTGACACATCATAATCACTCAAAGTCCATCGTTACATTAGGGCTCACTTGTGGTATTGTGCATTCTGTGGATTTGGATAAATATATAATGACATACCCATTATTATGGTATCATACAGAGTTTTTTCATTGCCCTAAAATCCTCTGTGGGCCATTTATCATCCCTCCTTCCTCACCTCTTTACCCTTGGCAACTACTGAGCCTTTTACTGTTTCCACAGTTTTGCCTTTTCCCAATGTCATATTGTTGGAAACATACAGTACGTAGTTTCTTTCACTTAGGAATATATATTCTAAGTTCCTCTGTATCTTTTCATGGCTTGATAGCTCATTTCTTTCTAGCACTGAATACTATTCCATCATCTGGATGTTTATTTATCTGTTCACCTGCTTAAGTTCATCTTCGTTGCTCCCAAGTTTTGGCAACCATGAATAAAACTGCTGTAAACATGTACAGGGTTTTGTGGACATAAGTTTTCAACTCCTTTGGGTAAATACCAAGGAGGGCAATTGCTGGATCGTATGGTAAGAGTGTGCTTAGTTTTCCAAGAAATTGCCCAACTCTCTTCCAAAGTGACTGGAGCATTTTGCATTCCCACCAGCAATGAGTGAGTCCCTATTGCTCCACATCCTCACCAGCATCTGGTGTTGTCACTGCTCTGGATTTTGGCCTCTGGGGTTTGTTTTAAACACGTATGGTAAGACACCCAGACATTTCAATGACTGTCATGAACAAAGAAGTTTATCCACACTTCCCATGAGGAGAGGGCACTCCGTGCCACGCCACATGGAGAAGCATCAAGGCCCATCAGGAGGCAGAGGAAGGTGGGGGGAATGTAGGGAAGAGGCTTGCTTGTGGTTTCTGTGGGAAGAAACAGGCAAAGCAGGGTATATAAGTTTAGGATTGGCTAGTAGACTCTGGGGCATAGGGGCTCTTCCTAGTTGCCTGGTAATTGGCCCTACTTGTCTGGTGATCTGGCCCTGCGGTGATTAGGAAGGGTGGGTAATGGCCTGGAATCTGAGATCGTATAAACAAGGACCTACTGTACAGCACAGAGGACTCGGCTCAATATTCTGTAATAACCTAAATGGGAAAAGAATTTGAAAAAGAATGGATACTTGTACGGATATAACTGAATCACTTTGCTATACACCTGTAACTAACACATCATTGTTAATCAAGTATAGTCCAATATAAAATAAAAATTAAAAAAAAACATTAAATGAAGGGAGGAAATGGAAAGGAAAATAAAACTGTAGCAGCTGGAGACAGGGACTCAGGATTGGTTAGTTTGCATATGAAAGGTGTGCTTGCAGTTGTTTGAGAACTCTAGGAATTAGCTAATCCTGGAAGGGGCAGTCACTCCTGGGTCAGCGAGTCCCCAGATATCAAAGCATCAAAATCTAGAGAAAAATCATGGTTAATGCACTGTCCTTACCACTGCTCCTTCTGTCACCAGCCATGTAAGAAGTGCTTACAAAGTACTTAACTGAGTTAAACTGGATTGAATTCAGGGTCGATGTGTGTTATTAAAAAAAGTCACCAACATAAACTTCTTTAGGCCTTCCCTGAAAACATATTGAATGGAAACTTCCTTATTTTTCAAATGACTGATAACTTACGCTGACACAGTCTATTTGCTAATCATCTTCACTTTTATTTTTCAACAATAAATATTTTCATTATTTCATCTACCTCCTAAAATTTCTTGTGAAGAGACTTCTCTAGAACTCCAGTGCTTACGTATTTCCCACCTGAACCTAAAGTTTCTGCCATTTTGACATTTTTGCATATTTTAAACTGCTTCACTTTTCTTCTCCCCCTGAAGTAAAGGTGTCAGTGGCAATGAGTCATTCACAGATCTCGGGCATTTAAGAGCCAAAAGGCCTTAGAGATCATCTGAACTAGAGTGAGTTGCCTGCAAAAAGAGGCTTCTGCTGGTCAGGTAAGAGAGGAGTAGCTGCAAACAGAAAAGATAGAAATCCATCATGAAAGAGTGGATTCCATCTAAGCAAAATTGTAATATGCTCAGTTAGTTTTAAAATTTCAAGACCCTGTTGATTTCCCTTCTTTGCCCAGTTCTGGCTCTCCATGGAAACCATGCATGTGGGATCTGTTTGTATATATAAATTCATTCTGAAAAGATTTACCAAGTACTTATGAAAGCCAGGCACTGAGCTAGGTTTTGGTCATGCAAAGAACTGCTTTCCTATTAAGGCAGGTTTTGTACTCCTAGGAAAAACTGTCACCAGCAAAGCCGCTGAGGACCCCAGGGAAAAAAAGTTGGAATCTAGGTGATAAGGCCTAACCTTTTCTTTCGTGCTGAGTTTAGTTCCACTTACCTATATGTGGCCGTATGCTGAGGCCTCATACCTAACACATCATATTAGAGTTCCTAGTGTGAACTGCTAGGCTGACACCTCAGCTTGGTGGACCATGTGCAGAGAGCTGAGCAGGACACTCAACTCGGGATGGCAGCGGCGGGCTGTGTGCAGAGATGCTGTGTCTGGAACTGCAAGCTGGAGCCCTGAGCAGCATGACTGCACCGACCCCTGCCCCCGAGAACGCCCTACCCCCCACCCAGACCCTATAGCCTGTCGGGAGAGCACGTATCTGGAACACAAGCTCGCACCTCTCCATTCTCTGATCAAAGAATGAAGCTTTCCTTTGCTTGTGAACCAAACTTGGTCTTGTTCTATTGGCACGAGCGACACCAGGCAGGAGGACCCTTGTTGGGCCCCAACTCGAAAGGGTTGGAACAAAATGAAGGTTAATAGAGTGAAAGCCACTGAGACGTTGATCTCGCAATGGAAGTCTTTATCACTACAGTGGAGACATAAAGGAGGAAACGGAAATTTCATTCCTGCCTATTTTTCTGATCTGGAGAACAAAATAGGTGACTTTGTGAAAAGTCTTTGTGTACTTTTACAGAACTCTCATATGTATCTTCAAATGTCTGATGTTACCATAGACTTATACAATTAAGAAAACTGTTACAAAGCCACATTTCTTGCTAACAACAATGACTACATTCATTTTCCTGCAGGAGGGGGTCGTTCTAAAGCAAACAATGTCTCCTCATTAAGGGTCTCTTTCTACTTCTCTCTGACCTTGCTTCTGGCTCAGGAGGGCTGTGGACACACCCAGCACGAGGATGGGTTTGTGTGCACGTCAGAAGATTTGTAAGTGTGGAAGTATCTAGCGAAGAAGTTCATTTCATATTCATAAGCATAAACCACCTAAGATGAGAAAGTGGTATTAGCTAAAATATTGTAAAGTCAAAGTTTTAGTTTGTTTTCTCTTGAGTGGTGGTAATAGTGGGAAAATAACACCCAGAAAAAAAATCACCTGTTGTGGTAAGTGCAGCCATGGTCAGTACAGGCAGCAGAGTGTGGAACAGCCAGGTAGGTTGAGATTGAATCCCCAACCGAAGTCGATAATCTGAGAAATTGGTCTCACAGATAATCTGAGAAACTGGTCTCACAAGCCAAGTTTTATACTGTGACTGTTCACATCATGGCTCTACCCAATTATGTGAAAAAGAGTTTCTGGAAAGCTGTTCCAACATGAGGCAACCCAAACAGCTACTGTCTGTTGTCTTCCTCAACCACCAACCACCTCCTTCCTTTCCCTCACACCTTCCCCCCTTCCACCATCCCTTCCCTTCTCCTCATCTTGTTTCCAGTAGCAGGAGTGAGAGATAGGAAAAAGAGCGAGAACTACTTACTAAAGAAGCAAACCACCAACTTTTGCCTCTGTTTATCTTTTTTATATCTGACTCTCTCAAGGTAAAGTCATCTACAAGAACAGGAATTTAGAAAAATATTTGCAAACTCCATCTACAAGTAACCTGAAACAGCCACCTTTGCCATCCTCTAACCAACCAGCCTGTGACATTTGGTAAAATTTGTACACAGGGCATCAACTCCCTTGATGGTATTCATTTCTATTTGAAAAGCTGTTATTTTTCTTTTTCAATGTGCTTTGCCTTCAGTGGTGAGAAGTTAATCAGAAGCCAATCTCTGGAGGCCTGAGATTGTTGGGTTTCTTATTTTATACTGGAGGGAATGCCCACTGAGTAAATTCTAAAAGTCATTTTAAAACTTAAAGCAACATGATATCACTACACTGTAGTTACCAGCTATTTTGCAGTATAAGCCATATGGTCATATGTTTTAGGCTTTGTACATGTTCTGTTTCCAGCATACTGTATTTTTAAAATTAAAGACATGGAATTAGCCCTGAACACAGAAACAACACTACTGTAGAGCTTCCCCAAATTGACACAGCAAAACATTGATAATAGACTCTAGAGGGGACAGACAGTCCCTAAGGAATAAAGAAACTGTTGAGTGGAGAATAGAAACCCCACCCAGACAGCAATTGCTCTGTGCTGTGCTCCTCTTCAATCACTTCCTGGACTTTGGCAATAGCAACGACAAAAAAAAAAAAAACAACAAACAGCTCAACTGCACACTTACTCTGTTTTATATGCTTTATGTGTATTACCTCATTTTTTTCTTCAAAGACCATTTTGAGGGATATATCTTTATTATCTCCACTTTGTAGATGATAAAATTTTAAAATGTTAAATAAACTGCCTAGCTAGTAAGTGAGAGAGCAGGGATTCAAACCCAGTCTTTATTTAGATATTCATATATTGAACTTGATCCCCAGAGCACCCAATACTGTGTTGGACACTTAAAAATAATTAAGAAATTTAGCTGTATAGTAAGGACAGCAAACAGGGAAAGTGAGTTCAAGGGGTCACTCACCATTCTGTCTTTAAATTTTTCTGGTTATTTTCCACATTATTCCTTCATGCAATATTTACTGAGCTTCTACTATGTGCTAGGTACTGTGCTGGGTGGAAAACAGAAGTAAATGACACAAATCCTGCATGTAAGTAGCTTACACTCCATGAAAGACTCCCAAGGGTAATCAGATAACTTAAACGATCAAACAACATGCCAAGTGCAGTGTCATTAGCAGACCACAGAGGAGCTGGTCAGGACCGACTTCCAGGAGGAGTCTAAGCAGAGATGTGAAGGATGAGGAAAAAGAGGAATGGGGAGAACAGGTAAGACCTTAGTAGACTGAGGGGAGTGTGAGCACAGGTCGGAGAAAGAGACACTGTGGATTTCAAGCAGTTCATTGTTGCTGAAGTGCAAGTGCCCGTATTGGGAGTATCAGTGGTCCTGGACAGGGAGGCAGGGGCTAAATCGGACCGAACCTTCCAAGACATTGGAGGTGGGAGCTGGAGGGAAGAAACAGAGATATGGTGGCTAAGGGAGAGAAGACAGGAATTATCCTTCCACTACCATCTGTGAGATAATCACAACTGAAAGAAAGAAGTGTGGTTCATGTCCTGGAGTCCTCTACATCGCTCCCTGGATTTCTCCCATTTTCTATGAAAACACATGCAAACTAGCTCCTTAACGCTTTTTGTAGGTATGTTATTTCATGACACGTTATAATATTTCATAGCCAGCAGATGGCACTAGGCATATATAAAATAAACATTTGGAGCACTATAACTTTTCTAGTGGACATTCCCTCCTACTTATTCCAAAAGAATTTTTTTTTAATAATACAGCAAATCATTTTGCTAAATATGGGGAATAAACATGAACTATATTTCAGATTAAGATAGCTTTGCTTTTCACAATATTGTAGAGAGTGTCTAATAATGCCCAACTGTTCACTTAAGATGCCTGGGCTTGGCTAGAGTAAGTTTGTGAACAAATCTCAGTGTTTAATTCTTCAAAGAAGTGTGCAATGTATATTTACTAAACTTCAGTGGTTTGAATGCCTGGTTTCTATGGTTCACAAAGGATTTTTCTCCATTCTTGGAACTCTGAGGTTTGACTAGGGTCTGGTGTATGAGAAAGAATGGACATTTCATGGGCATGCGGTCCCCTCTCCTGACAACGGCTACCATGATATAGCCCAAAAGGGATTACTCTTGGGGCCTCAGTGAGCTTTGTGGCACCATCTCTAAGTGGTCAGGAGAATTCATGGAAAACAAGCATGGGTGAAGGAGTGCAAATAGGTTTTCCTATACTCGGGTTTTTTGTTTTTTTTGGATTTATAAGCCCTGCACACACAGAGAACAGCAGAATCTCTCCAGAATCCCCAACAGAGACAAAAGCCTGAACTTGCTCTGCTTGTGGTTTGGGCTGGCAATCCGCCTAGGTTAGGTGAGGTTCTCCAGGAAACAGATTGCTGAGATGGCACAGAGAGGGCAAGAGGTCTATTGCAAGGGGGATCAGCTGTCAGAGGAGGGGGGAGCTGGAGTGGGTGGGGAAGATTTTAGGAGGGAGGCAGATCTGATACCTATGGCAGGAGAAGCAAGCACGGAGAGCCTGGGGGATCTGACCAGGTCTTGGCTTACTCAGTGAGGAGCTCCAAAGTCCAGCAATGGGCAGAGACGGCCAGGCCCTGGTACCCTGCTTTGTCCCGTCACTGGCTGGGGACTTGCCTGGAAGAGTGTGACTTTGGCTTGAACACTAGCGGCAACTGCGGAAGGGGCTGCAGTTGGAGACTGTCAGTAAACTGTACTCCTGTAGCTGGACAGTTAGTTTTTTCCCGGAAGAAGATCTGAGGGCTGGTTCACCTTTGTGGCTGCCACACTAGCCTAGTTAAAACAATCACTATTCATGTTAAGACCCCTTTTGTATTCCTTAGGTCTCTCTTGGATGAAGCTGTGTGAACAGGCTTTTTCTTTTCCAGTAGTTGAGGTGCTATTTCGGTACGGATGTTAACTCCTAGATTCTTGGGTCATGATTCAATCCAGAATATTCCATAAAGGGGCCTTCAGCTTCATTTGAGAAATCTCAATGTCTACATATGAATTATACATAGCTGTTTTATGGAATTTTAAAAATAAAGACCACGGTCTATAAGTGTTTGAAAGTTACAAATGAATTTTAATCTCAGGCAAGCATAATAAGGAAGTTAGTATCTGCAAAGGCTCCTCCAACATAAGGCAAAGTTAAATACAAGTGACCTTGTTCTTCGGTCTTTTGGATTAATAATTCTTACATCTTCCTTGTTAACACCCAGGTCGAAGTTGACAGCGTCTGGATTGCACGTGTGGTGCTTTATAACGTACGTCCACAGGGAGCACCTTGCTTGATGCTCACAGTTCAAGGTATTCAAGATGAGGAAGGTATTATAACCAATTTACAGATGAAGAAACAGAGCCTGACAGTTAACAGATTGGAGGGTAAGGCACTCCAGAGGCCCAGCTTCCCTTTAGACCCTGCTACTTGCAGGATCTGCTCATCTCTCTCCAACTTATGGTAAATACCTCAACACCCAGGTGCTCTCACTGAAACAAAATGCAGCTCCTGGATTGAACCACCTACCTCAATGGGCCTGTGCTGTTGCACAGGCTGCCCCCTCTACCTGGAAAGACTTCCCCCACCCTGGCCCCCTTACTTGGTTACTTCCTATTTTCCCTTTAAGATCAGATCAAGCAGCACTTCTGCTAGGGAATCTTACAGGAAAGGACCAGGTCTTTCCTTCCCTGTGCTCCAGCACTGATCACAGGGTGATTATCACCTGCTATCTGAACAATGTATCTATACAGCTGGCAAACAATGTATTTTGAAAAGATCAAAGAAAGGACTCTAACAGCTGCAGGGCATACTGAGAGTATTAGATAGCAATTATTAATACATGATTAGATCTCATTTCAAAGAAAAGCAACGTATCCTACTGAATATTATTACTGAAACTCATCCTAGAAATTTTGCTTTTGAAAAATAAAAATCTCCTAATGGATGTATACTTCTATTAACTGGGTACATTTTGTTATTTTTTCCAGTCTTTGTACTTAACCACATGGGAAGAAAAGAAGGTAATTTAACACAATACAAAAGAAATAGGGAGACTAATTTGAAGTTCTAATCAATGCACTGCTAAAAGCCAAGCAATAAAAATCTTGACCTTTGCAAAAAATAATAAATTTGCATTTTTCCTATCTATTAAAGAATATGAATGTTTGATAGACAGAGGCTATCAGATACCGATGGGTTGCAAAAACACAATTCTCATCACATGGAGGCTATCTTAAGGCCACGAGAAAGCTACATTATATGGCACATCTTTTTCTTAAGGCATCAAATAATTGTGAATTATAACACAATTTCTATGAATGGTGTCTTTCTTCAAAGTCTATGAACCATCATGTAATTTTAAAGAAGGTATACCACTCCTGAACGATCATGTATTTTCTTTTGTTTACTATCCTGAATTTTCCAACTTTCCCTTAACATGAATTATTTTTATAGAAAAAAATTTTAAATAAGAAAAAATAAAAGACAATAATCGCTTTCTATGCAGTTTGTGCTGTTCAGTAAAGGCACTGTCACATCATCTGCCATTGGAAGAAACTAAGTAATACAACGCACGAATGGAAGCACGTCTGCAGCGTGAGCATCTGTTTGACGAGTGGAGCCCCAGTCTGATGACGTGTGTTGAAGCACCCTAGAGCTACCGAAAGAGAGTCCAAGGTTTGAGAACCACTGGTGTAGTATCAAAGACCTACTTTGAAGGGTGTGAAATATATCAAACATTACACATATACGTACATCTTAATTAGAAAATGAAAACTTATGTACTTAACACCCAGTCAAGAACTGGAACAGGAGCATTAAAACACCCAGGGTTCCCCCTAGACTGCATTCTCTCTTGGAAGTGACTGCCAGCCTAATTCTTATATGAATTATGCCTATGCTTTTATTGTTTTGCTACACATCTCTCTCCTAATATTATTGTTGTTTTGTTTGCTTTTAGGCTCTATACAAATACCATATACATTTACATATACATACACACCACCTTTGATAACTTAGTTTTTTATTCTTAACATTATATTTGAGATTCATTCCTATTGACACAAGAATAGATCATTTTCATTCCTGTACCATATTCCATTGTGTAGAACTACTTTGCTTAATTCATTCTATTGGTGGTCCTTCAGGTTGTTTTCAGCTCCCTCCACCAGGTACAAATAATGCTTCCATGAACATTCTTGTAATTGTTTTCCCTCGAATATTTGCACAAGCATTTCTTTAGGGTAAAGTTATTGGTTACAATGACTATATATTGATGCTTTAAAATGTATTAGGTGGGCTTCCTAGGTGGTGCAGTGGTTAAGAATCCGCCTGCCACTGCTCCAGGAAGATCCCACATGCCGCGGAGCAACTAAGCCCGTGTGCCACAACTATTGAGCCCGTGCTTTAGAACCTGTGTGCCGCAACTACTGAAGCCCACACGCCTAGAGCCTGTGCTCCGCAACAAGAGAAGCCAAGGCAATGAGGAGCCCGCACACCACAACAAAGAGTAGCCCCCGCTCGCTGCAACTAGAGAAAGCCTGTGTGCAGCAACAAAGACCCAACAAAGCCAATAAACAAATAAATAAATTAAAAAAAAATAAAAATAATAAAATGTATTACGTAATAAATTATTTTCCAAGGTGGCTGTACCGACTTATATTCCTACTACAATTTAGTGACAATTCTTGTTGCTCTCTATTCTCACAAATTCTTATTACCAAATTTGTACATTTTGTCATATGGTATTAATTTGCATTTCCCTATTTTCTTCTAAAAGTTTTAAAGTGCTACCTTTTTCATTTAAGTCCTTGGCCCATCTTAATTTGACTTTTGTGCATGAAGTTATATTCCTACCCATTCTTTTCAGATTTTCCTTTTATTTATCATGGGCAATAGCATTTTGAAACAGATTTTTCTCTTCTCCCTTATCTCTAAACCCCCCTCCTTTTGAGGAGATTCAACAGATTTACCAAAGAATATAAACAGAGCTTCAGAGAATATACTTTCTAATAAGAATACAGTGAGTTTTCCCTGGACAATAATGGAATGTATAAAGCTCTACTAGTTCACATGAGGCCTCAAAATGTTGAAAATTTAATAATTCTGCTTTCGATATCCTATAAAAAAAGCAGCCCAGATTAGATCAATAATAATGGTTTTAAGAAATTTCATATGTAAAACACAATTTATAATGTTGATGGCGTCCAACTATGAAATTATGATCACTGAATCCTTCTTTAAGGGTTGAGATCTTTAAACTTGGCATTTAATATTAAGTATGACATAGTGAATACAGTATAAAGTATATAGTATAAAGCAGGGACTTCCCTGGTGGCACAGTGGCAGGGGACATGGGTTCGAGCCCTGGTCCGGGAAGATCCCACATGCCGGGGAGCAACTAAGCCTGTGCGCCACAACTGCTGAGCTTGTGCTCTAGAGCCCACGAGCTGCAACTACTGAGCCCACGTGCCACAACTACTGAAGCCCGCTCGCCTAGAGCCTGTGCTCTGCAACAAGAGAAGCCACTGCAATGAGAAGCCTTCGCACTCCAACGAAGAGTAGCCCTCACTCAATGCAACTAGAGGAAGCCCACGTGCAGCAACGAAGACCCAATACAGCCAATAAATAAATAAATAAATAAATAAATAAATTTATATAGTATATAGTATAAGTTATAAACTATTTTAGACAGCCTGAAGCATAATGCCCAGCCTATAGAGCAGTAAGAATACACAAACTAATATGGCATTTTTATCAACTTTATGGAACACTTAATGACAAGACAGACTCACCAACAGTGAGTATCTGTAACACAGAGGGTCTCAGTGCTAGGCTGGGCTTGCATAAATATGCATGAATGTGAAGAGGCAATATGCAGGAGGAAACACAACCATCTGCAAACATGAATAGGTATCCAATCACACAAACCATGGAATAAATGCAAATTAAAATAATAATGAATATCATTTTAGGTGTCACAAATTAGCAAAAAATATTTTTAATATGGCTAACCAACGCTACAGAGTGTTGTGAGATGAGCATTATCATACACTGATTTTTGGTGGTGCATACAATCATTTTGCTCAGGTAATTTGAGGTGAACTGCACTGAAGGCTTTAAAGGTATCCACATTCTTTTACTGAAATTTAACTTTGTGGAATATACCCTAAAGAAATAATTTGAAAATTAAAAAAAATTTTAATGTACTAAGATATTCATGGGAGTGTTCTAGATATACATCAATGTAGTAGCAAAAATGGAAATAGCCAAACAATGGTTAAGATACAGATATTCTTTCATATATTTATATACAAAATAGGATATTACGTAGCCATTAAAAATAGTCTATATGTAACACTTCCATAGTTACTACATGAAGAACAAAACATAAAACTGTTTGTTAAAAGAAGAAAACAAGCAAAAAAAAATTATGCCTAAAGGTTGGAAGAAAACAATGAGACATTAATGATGTGTGGTGAGTATTTTCCTCTTCTTTTAAATTTCCAGTATTTTTCAAAACAAATTTTCCATAATGAGTTTGTACTGCCTGTCTAATAGAAACATATAAAATATAAGCCTAGTTTTATTATTAAAATTAACATGGGGATTTCCTAGGTTGCGCAGTGGTTAAGATCCTCCTGCCAATGCAGGGGACACGGGTTCGATCCCTACTCCAGGAAGATTCCACATGCCACGGAACAAATAAGCCCATGCACCACAACTATTGAGCCTGTGCTTTAGAGCCCATGAGCCACAACTACTGAGCCCGTATGCCACAACTACTGAAGCCCATATGCCTAGAGCCTGTGCTCCACAACAAGAGAAGCCACAGCAATGAGGAGCCCATGCACCACAACGAAGAGTAGCCTCTGCTCGCCGCAACTAGAGAAAGCCCATGTGCAGCAATGGAGACCCAACACAGCCAATAAATAAATAAATTTGTAAAAAAAAATTAACATGGGAAGTACTCAGTAATTTTTTGACTTGGTGTCTATTAGCAGCAAAAGAGCACAACACGTATTATTCATTGAAGCTCTACATCAGCACCTGACAACTTGATGATGGAAGGAATTGCTGAGCCTGTGCACAAACTCACTTCTATCACAGTTTCAAAAAAATGTGCAAAAATATGACCACAGGAAACTAAGGAAAATGCTTCCTTGCACTGAGGAAAAATCAACCCATCACTCAACCCACAGCATTCGTGCACAGTTTTTCAGATTTCAAAAGAATAAACAATAAAATGTATGCAGGCAAGAATCTAACAACATAAATTATATAGAAGTAAGCAGTAGTCTGGTATTCTTATTTATTGACACTAAAGAAAGGAAGGACTATTTGGAATTTTGAAATGAGATAACCTACCATGTAATATATTGCTGAACTGGTTATTAGTGGGTAAGGGAGAAAGAGCAAATGGAGCTAACATTTGTCAAATGCCTTATGTGCTTTAACACATTATCTCACTAATCCTCAAAATGACTCTGCCAAGTAGGTGGTGTGAGTCTTCTTTACAGGTTAAGAAACTGAAGCTCTTAGAGTCAAGTGGAATGACCAAGCACAGTGTCTGGCATATAGTAAGTGCTCCATAAATATCTTTTGGATGGACAGTAGGTAATGTGCCCAGTAAATGGAAGTTTCAGGATTTAAACTTAGATCCCTCTGGTTATAAAGCCCATGTTATTTTCACCACCGTAGACTGCCTTCTGTGTGAGCCTACACAGAATTGTTTTAAAATGGCCAACAAAGATCACTGCCAATGTAAACATAGTCAATACATCCAGGAAACTATGATTTCTACCTTTGTATCAGAATGATTTCAATTTCACAATGTGTGTTTAGTAAAGAATGAGGAAAGATAGAAAACACACAAAAGGATCTTCAAGGGCTTTTTTAATTTAAAACATATATAGCACATGAAAATAACAAATTCATATTAATACATTTTATTTATATGAAACTTGTTTTAGTTAATACAACTCATCCATTTTTGTTGTCCAATTCTACCAACTTCTTTAAAATGTTGCTTATGAAAATACTACTCAAAATGTTGCTTTAACTTCATGAATGTTAGATGTTATAGCTCTTTTCCTCCTTTGCCCCACACTTACAGCAAAACGAATTATTTGAAAATGCTAAAATAATGCTTTCTTAGTGGCTTTGTATTTGTATTAAAATATTTTACAACTGTAAAAGTTGAAAATAATTTTATTGGCTTCCTTATATAGAAATTCACGTAAACATATTAGAATTCTTTAAAAAAAATTCTACCAACTTCTTTAAAATATTTCCTATGAAAACACCATCCAAAATATATTTCAATTTTTATGAATGCTAGGTGTTATATCTCCTTTCCCTCTTTGCCTCATACACCAAAACAAATTATCTGAAAATGCAAATATAAATAAAATTTGGTATGCTTTCTTAGCTGTTTTTTTAATCTTGTATTAAAATATTTTACAACTAGAAAAGTTAAAAATTTTATTGGTTTTCCTGTATATACTATATATATATATATATATATATATAATCATATATATATAATCTCCTACTTACTATAAGTGAACTAATCTATGGAATTAAGTCATTTTGTTATCTCAAATGTAGAGGGCCAAAAACATAAGGGAATTACAAAAATTCCAAGATGATTAAAGTAGATGCACATTAAAATACTACAGCGGTGGCATATTTAACATCTATCAGTCAGAGAACGAGAGTGCTTATCTTTCCATTTGGCAGCAGTATCTTCAAGACAACTACTGACCACTTTTCAAAGCATTACTGTTGGGTAGGTTTTATACTGGGAGAGAGGATCTATAAAACATTACTGTCCTCATCCAAAACCAAAAATAAATGAGGACTTAAAAATACATTATTACGAAGGATGGTGACTGGAAAAAAAGACTATGTCCAATGAGCTATGGGGCTTCAAGATGAAAATGCCTTTGCCTCATTCAAAATCTAGAATCTTCAAATTTCATTTGATAAATTAAACTGGATTTTCTTTTCTGATTATGTTTAACCCCTAAATTTGGCTGTGTACTGTTACAATTTTTATTTTACTTGTATAGTAAAAAACCACTGAATTCTAAAGACAGATTAATAATCTGTTGAACTTAAATTGGGAACTAATCAGTGGAAAATACTTATCTGGCTGGGTAAGTAAATTTAAAGATTGAAAACATTACAAAATAAGCTGTTTTTAAAAATACTTAACTTGGAATGATAAAAAAAAATTTTTTTAAGCTATTAAAGATCTTTCCTGAGGGCTATTAAAAACAAAAACAACCTTAATAAACACATGGTTACAAACAAATTTCCTCACAGAGGTAAAGAGGTTGTGATCAGTCTCAGGATCTTAAGGAAGTGTCATTCCAGAAACTGCATTAGTCTCCTCTAAGTGGCTTAAAGAGTTTGAGCTGGTACATCCTGGAAAATCTGAAGCAATTCACCTAGTTAGATACAAAAGGACTTACATATCCTTGATTTATTAAATTTCACTGTTCTTTTACATATATTTTTCTTCTTTAAAACTTTAAGATGAACATTTGTTTATGTTGTATGAAACGATTTACTCATTTATATGAAGAGCTTAATAAGGCTGACATTCAATGGAAAACAATGAAATAATCTGCCTTTTAGCAATTAGAAAAACTTTAAATCATTTTTATTATCTTCTTTTTAAGGGTCCCTTATTAAAGCTTGTGATTTTTATTAATGTAAATAAACTAAAGTGATTGTTTTTTATGCACCTCGTTGCACCACAGTCTAAAGGTAGTATCATTCTCAGTTAACCTTTAACACTCTGTACATACTGTTTTGAAATACTGTGGTGAAGTGCGGCCTCGCGTCCTTGAGCAAGACGCTACATAAGGGAGGGTTGGCTGAGTTGGAAGGGTCTTCCACATCCCAAATTTCAAGCATACTGCAGCCAGGTCTGAAAAAATAGGCACGTATATCTGTATTAAAAATGCATTCATATCTAGAAGAAATATAATTATAAAAATCTCCTAGATTTTTAGACTCATTTATTTAATAAATTAAAGATTTTAAAGCATCATTTCAAAAAACAAAAGTTTAAAATTTAGAGATAATAAAATGAAAGTATGCTGCATTTTCATGTTCCACTTAACCAAATAAGCAATATATTATTGAATCAAATAATAAGGGCTCAATGTATATTCAGAAATATATATTTAAAAATTCACTTTCAAAGTAAAATATAAATGAATATATTTTCTAAGTGGTATTGCCATCCAAACATAAGGCCCATTTACAGTAGAATGAGACAAATTAAAGGAAAGTTAATCTAACTCCTGAGGAATTTCATATTTCATATTTTTGAGCTTAAATTGACTAGGATTAGCATGAAAACATGTATAGTACAAAGCAGGGAAGAGAAGCTCTTCTGCCAACTTCATTCACCTCAACTCTTTCCCTTTTGAGTGGATTGAATGAGATAATATTTCTCACTAGAGACCCTGCATGAAAGTCATTAAAGTGAAGAAGTCAGGCAAAATTGGTGTCTAACTTTTTAACAGCTATACTGAGGTATAATTTATGTACAATAAAATTCACCCATGTTATGTGTAAGGTTTGATAAGTATGGGCAAATGTGTACAGGTGTGTGAGCACCACCCTCATCATAAGAGAAAATTTCCACCACCCATACAAGCTCCCTCGTACCCTTTCACAGTCAATCCTCTCCCCCAAACATAAACCTAGGCAAGCACTGATCTCCCTTCTGCACTACAGTTTTGCCTTTTTAGAATATGCTAGATAATACATATCACATTAAACATATGGTTACTCACGTGGTAACATTTCTACCCTTTTTCCTGCGACCTTTCCTTCATATATAAAATGCATTTCTTACAGGAAGGACATAGTTGGGTTTTGCTTTTGTATTCAGTCTGTCAACCTCTGACATTTGACTGGAGTGTTCGGTCTCCACTCACATTTGCAAGCACTTATATGGTTTGATTTAGGGTTGCCATTTTTCTTTTTTCCTTCTATTTGTTTCATATCTTCTTTTGATCATCTGTTTCTTTCTTGATTTCTTTTATGTCAAGCAAAAAGTTTTTATTATACCATTCATCTATTGGGTTATTAGTTTTTTTAATTTGTTTTTGTTTGTTTTTACACTTTTCAAATGGTTTGCTCTAGGGATTACAACAGGCATCTTCAATGTATCACAATTTACATTAAAATTATATGGGCAGGGCTTCCCTGGTAGCACAGTGGTTAAGAATCCTCCTGCCAATGCAGGGAACACCGGTTCAAGCTCTGGTCTGGGAAGATCCCACATGCCCTGGAGCAACTAATCCCACGAGCCACAATTACTGACTCCATGCTCTAGAGCCCTCAAGCCACAACTAATGAGCTCATGCTCTGCAACTTCTGAAGCCCACATGCCTAGAGCCTGTGCTCGGCAACAAGAGAAGCCACCGCAATGAGAAGCCTGTGCTTCACAACGAAGAGTAGCCTCTGCTCTCTGCAACTAGAGAAAGCCCACATGCAGTAACGAAGACCAAAAGCAGTCAATAAATAAAAATAAATAAATTTTTAAAAAATTACCTGGGCACACCAAAATTACAACTATTTATGGAGCAACTATTGATGAGAAAGACCAAAACCTGGCAGAAAAGATCTCATACATCTAAAGAGATAAAGAAAGAACCACAACAAGACAGGTAAGAGGGGCAGAGATATGGTGTAGTCAAGGCTAATATACCCGGGTGGGTGACCCATAGATGAGAGGATAATTATAATTGCTGAGGTTCTCCCAACTTTAGGCTTCCCAGCCTGGGGGTCCTGTATCAGGAAGATGAGCCCCCAGGACATTTGGCTTCGAAGGCAAGCAGGATTTACTTTTGGGAAAGAGAATCCACTCTTAAAGGGTGCACACAAAATTTCACACACTACAGGACCCAGGGCAGAAGCAGTAATCTGAAAGAAGCCTGGGCCAGACCTGCCTGCTGACCTTGGAGGGTCACCCAGAGAGGTAGGTGGCAACTGGAGTTCACCCTGGGGACACAGATGCTGGTAACTGCTATTTTGGGCAGCTTGTTCTACCACGTGGACATTGGTGCTGATAAGCACCACTGTGGAATTCTTCCTCTAGCTTATTAACACTGGGACCTGCCTGACCCACCAGCCTGTGGGTACCAGTACTGAGACGCCTCAGATCAAGTAGATAGCCTGACACAGCCCCTCCTACCAGCAGGCCAGGTGCCTCGGGACCCCCTGACTCCCCAGCTGCCCTGGCTCTGCCCACCAGTGTGTGGACACGAGCCCCAGGACTGTGTCAGGATCTAGCCCACCTGGGTCTGCCACCTCTCCCAGAACCCCTGGTCCCTGGCCCCACCCACCAGCAGGCCAACATCAGCTTTGCCATACCCTGGGCCCTGCAGCCAAGTGCCTCATGATCTGGCCCCACCCACCACTGGGCAGAAGCCTCTGCACAAGGCAGGGCCTGGCAACCGACAGGACTGGGAGCCAATCACATCTACCAGACCATCCACAGTTCTCAGCCTGCCACAACAGAAGAGCCCACGCAGCGGACACAGGGGGCAACCCTAGAGCATATAGCTCTGGTGACCAGAGGGGAGTGCAATTCTGGGACCCACAGGATGTCTCCTACAAATGGCCACTTCTCCAAGACTGGGAAATGTGACCAAACTACGAAATACATAAATAAGAGCAAATTAGGCAAAAGGAGGTGACAGAGAAATATGTTCCAATCAAAGGAAAAAGATAAAAACCTCAGAAGAAGAAATAAGTGCAGTAGAGATAAGCAATCTACCCAAGAAAAAGTTCAAGGTAATGATCATAAAGATGCTCAAAGAACTTGGGAGAAGAATGAATGGACACAGTGAGAAGTTTAACAACAAGATAGAAAACATAAAGAAGAACCAAACAGCTGAATAATACAATCACTGAAATAAAAAAATACACTAGAAGGAATCAACAATAGATTAGATGATACAGAGGAATGGAGGAATCAACAATAGATTAGATGATACAGAGGAATGGAGGAATCAACAATAGATTAGATGATACAGAGGAATGGATCAACAAACTGGAAGACAGAGTTGTGGACATCACTGATGCTGAAGAGAAAAAAGAAAAAAAAAATTAATGAGGATAGTTTAAGAGACCTCTGAGACAACATCAAGCATACTAACATTCTCATTTTAGGAGTCCCAGAAGGAGGAGAGAGAGAAAAAGGGTCAGAGAAAATATGTGAGGCACAGTAACTGAAAATTTCCCTAACCTGTGAAAGGAAACAGACATCCAGGTGCAGGAGGCACAGAAAGTCCCAAACAGGATCAACCCAAAGAGGTCCACACCAAGACACAATGTAATTAAAATGGCAAAAATTAAACATAAAGAGAGATTTTTAAAAGCAGCAAGGCAAAAGCAACAAGTTACATACAGGTTTTGAGCTATCATGAATAAAATTCCTATGGCACCCTTTCTGGAGAGATGTTTTAATTTAAATTCTTAGGAAAGGAACTGCTGAGTAATAGGGTAAGATGCATGCTTACATTTTTTTAAGATGCTTCCAAATAGTTCTCCAAAGTGGTTGTATCATTTTCACTCCCATTAGCAATATAAAAAATTTACAATTATTCTGTATCCTTTCCAATGTTTGGTATTTTAGTTTTAAAAATCTAATATGTTTAAGAATATGTGTATTGATAGCCATTGTGGTTTTAATTTGTAGGTCCCTGAACATTAACGATATTGAGCACCTTTTCATGTAGTTATTGGTCAGTCACACATTTTCTTTTGTGCATTGTCTTTCTGAGTCTTTTGCCCATTTTTGATTGTATTGTCATTTTATTATTAATATGTAGAATTTCTTTATATGAACTATAAGTCCTTTATCAGATATATGCTTTCAAATATTTTCTTCCAGTCCCTGAAGCCATGGACTTAACATTTTCTTAATATCTTTTTGAGAAAAATATTTCAATTTTGATATATACAATCTCTGTGTTCTAAGAAATCTTTACAATTTTAGCTCTTACATTTAGTTCTATAATCCACGTACAGTTAATTTTTGTGTATGGTGTCGGTCATGGTTTAATTGTTTTCTATACATTATATTCAGTTATATCAGCAATATTGTTAAAAGACCCCTTTTTGATTCAAGTAAAAAACAGTGTTTTAATATTTTCTTTGTGGTTTCTTCTCTGACCCATAAATTACCCATAAGGTTACTGCCTAATTTCTAAATATGCATGGATTTACTAGGTATCTATTTATTATTGCTTTCTATTTTAGTTCTGTATGATTTAAAACTTTTTAAAGATACTGAGACCATTTTTATAGCCCAGCACATGTTCTCTCCTGGTGAACATTCCATATGCCCTTTAAAAGAATGTGTACTCTGCAGCTGCTTTCTGTAGTGTCTGATAAATGACAATTAGGTCAGGTTATTTGATACCATTTGTCGTTCATCTCTTTTATATCCTTATGGACTTTTTACCTACTTTTCCTGGTAGAAAAAAAAATATGAACATTTCCAACTATGATTAAAATCTTGCTTATTTTTTCTTTTAGTTCTACACATTTTTATTTTGTGTGCTTTGAAGCTCTGTTTAGAGGTATGCACATTTAAAATTGTTAGATATTTTTGATGAATTAAATCCTTTGTCACCATAAAATGTCCACCTTTATTTGTGATAATATGCCTTGTTTTGAAGTATGCTTTGTCCTAAGTTTTAAACTGAATTAATATGATAAGCAAATACATTATGATATTTGTTTCTTCTTTTGCAAGATGTTGTTTTTTCCTATACATATTAGATCTTAAAATCAGATACAAAAGTTAGCTACTAAAATTTCTGAACTTAGCTCTTCAAAAATCTGTTACAGTCAATTCTTAATTATTCATAGGAGAAATAAAAATTATTAATGTTAACATTAATACAACTAAGGACTTCTTAAGTCAAGGAGACTAAACAAAGGTCTCAAGATATCCATTACACATTTTAGAGTTCTATGTAATTTTAGAGATTCAAAATTTAGAAACTAAAAAATTTTAATTAGAAACATTTTCTTATTATGTCCTTCTGAGTTATGTGGAACTTCTTTTATGAGTCTTATAAATTCAATGTAAATCAGCTGTAGTAGCAGAATGTTAATATCTCATTTTGCTATAAATTCAAATCTGTATTTCAGACATCTAATACAAGTTATCATAAAAACTTGAAGACTATAGAAAAAAGCTACATTTAAGATGTTAAATTAAAATGAAAAAAATAGGATAGCAAAATACACTATACTTTTTTGAAATTACATTATGCTTAAATAATAGTATAATTTTACTTTCCTACAAAAATAATTTTAAACAAAATACGAGGGCAACAATTTAATGGAATTAATTTTAGATAAAAATTTTTAAAGAATCAGGACTGCTGTAATAAAGTAAAACATTTGTTGTTTTAAAATATACCATATCATATAGCATAGGGCTCATACTCACTTAGTTCTTACAACACACCACGCCTCTTCTAAAACGTAGTAATTCACATGTAACGCCACCAACTTATCTCTCACTTCTTTTGCAGATTTTCGACTATATGCAGAATAAGCTATTTTTGTCCGAGCTCTTTAAATTCAAACAAGTTTAAAAAAAATAAATGATAATAGAACTGACTAAAGAAATTCTGCTACCAAATTAAAACCTCAATGCTTACTGGATGGAACATTGATTATATATGACCCCAAATCTCATTAATTATTTTTGAGATAGCAATTTCCACATTTCTACTTATATTTTGCATGTGCTAAAACTCACAGCAATTTGAATTTTGCAAGTACTGCTTATTAGTATATAAACCAGTTTAGAGTCTAGAGATAGGTAGCAGAAAATAGTTCAGAATATAAAATTTGCTTTGCATAATTCATAAAATAATTAATCTGGAACACATTCAGAGAGAGGCTAAATACAGTGAAAATATAGATTTCAGTCAATAATTTCATTTATAGAAGCTCTGAAAAGCATATGAGTAGAGGATGAATGTAGCCAACAGAACAACTGGACAGTGGGCCTCTAGGGTAGCAGTCATGTAGAGAAAGCACCTTAACAGAAGCTTGAGAGACAGGGATGCTAACCAAAATATCTTACAACAGAGGGTTTAGCCCTAAATGGGAATTTTTATAAAATCCTGAACAAATGATCAATTATGCATTAGACTTTTCTTAGGATTTCAAGCATACAGAATGCCCAACTGCCACAACCAAACATAAAACTTTCAATAATTTAAAATAGTACCTCTAACAATAAGCCAAAAACACATTGAAAGGAAATGATTACCCAATTACTAGAATGATTAAAATAATTTTTAAAAGTCAGTCATTTAAGGAAAACAAAACTTTGACATCAGTGGAAACTAGAGTTCCCATAATCAATGCCCCAAATTTTCATAAAAGCATTTAATACAGCAAATTTCATGTACTTTTTCTATCTATTAGAAAAAGGCTAATCACTGGCCACCAGTAAGATCAAGAATGGTTTCTTAAACCAGGCAGAGGGGCTATGGAATCTAGAACATGGGTTGGCAAACTATGGCCATGAACCAAATCTACCCCCGCTCTATCCGTCCCCCTCAACGAAACTACCTAGGAGTTTCACTGGAACACACCCCCCCACATGAACACACAGAGGCTAGTCATAAATGTGACATATTTTTCACTCTGAGCAAAACTGGGTGTTGCTTTTTTCAGTTTTTGGAGGTTTATTAAGGTTACTTTAAGTTAACGGTACATACTGTAACTTTTGAATGGTTATTATTCTTTAACTTCTAGTAGGAACATGAGGGTGAGAGTGTGTGTACATGTATGAAAATGTTTCCTATTCCTCTGAGTCAGTAGAAGTCATTATCATGTCTGGTTGAAGTATTCTATCAGTTTCCTACCTCAAGTCTGCATCCTCATAGTGTGGGTGATTCACAATGGGGTGAAGAGTAGAAAGCTTGACACTTGCCATTGTAGGCATGGCACCTGCAAAAACAGCATCTGGAAAACAAGATATTACTTAACAGCATGTTTTACAGAAAACCAAAAGTTACCTGTAATATTTGAACCCAAATTAAGAAAGATGGTGTAAATTTAAATAATAATCATTGGAAGCATTCTTTTTCTTCACTTAATATATATATATGTAAGTTGGCTATATAATAACAGCCAACTTTCGTTAAATGTTATCTTGGTGCCAGGAACTGCTAAATACTTTTACTAGGATTACACAATTTAATATACACAGCTTTGAGGTGGGGTCTATATATTCTTATTTTGTAGATGAGGAAGCTGAAACACAGCAAAGTTAAGTGACTTGCCGAAGACTACACAGCTAGGAAGTATTAGGGCCCACCCTCCTAGCCACTTTACTACAAGCATACTGCCATGTTCAAGCACTATACTAAGAGACAGAAGTCCAAAGACAACAGGACTGGAAAGAACTGTAAAATTTCGTATCTTGTTCCAATAGTTTAAAGTTCCAAGGACTAGGAGACTGTTACAAAGGGCAAGTCTTATGGTACATGTTTTAAAGTGACTTTTGTGGGTTGTGAACTGTAATCCTGAGAACTTCCCAGATGAAAGCACTGTTTTCTTCCCTCAGATCATCTTTAAATATGCATAACCATGTTTTCTTAGTTTTTGTTTGATTTTATCAATGTATACATTGCATCTAACCATTTCATTACTTGTTAGTAGTACTTTTTGGAGTTATAGCATGTATAAATATATTGCCTTTTGGTTATAGTTAGTGATAAATCAAAAATCTACTGTCTGGCTTCAGTTTTAGTTCAGTCTTTTGGGAGACAAAAAGACCAAATGCTTATTTCCTGGCACTTTTGTATAATAAATGATTACATTATTAGGAAGGTTATTATCATTTTTATTCAGCACAGTAAAATCACTAATAAGAACAAGGCATATTATTCAGATATACTGTAAATATTTGAATGTTTACTTTTAAATATAATTAAGCATTCTAAGTATAACTTGGAATGAATATCTCTTTATACGCCTTAAATTTAAAAATACACAAATAAATTGAAGTAGAAGTGTATTTATTATTGTAAGATTCAATAATTAATGATGAAAAACTCTTAGGCTAGAGCAGTCATTCTCAATCAGAAGTGATTTTGTTTCCTGGAGACACTGACAACTTCTGGAGACATTTTTGGTTAGCACACTGTGGGAGGAGAGGTGCTACTGACATCTGATGGGTAGAAGGAAGGAACGCTGCTAACTAACTCTTCTGCTGATGCACAGGATAGCCCTGAATATCAACAGTGCCAAGGCTGAGAAACTCTGGGCTAGAAGGATACAAAGCTCAGGGCCAGAGTCATCTAGAAGAAACTAGGTAAGCCTGTCCAGCAAGAACTGGAACCACTGAGAAGATACCATCTATGAAACAGAGGGAGGGGGAGACATATTCCCCAGCTGCTTCTTTGCTGTTGGGGATAAACATGAGCATGATAGGGAAACAATAGGATCTTTTCTATAATACATTTAAATCTCCATTTAGCCTCCTGCATGTATTAGAAAAAAGTATCCCTTTTGACTTGACAGAGCCTCACTATTACGTGACTTGATGAGTGGACCATAGGCTGGATTTCAGTTCCCACTTGTCCTCTCACCTGAGCACCTTTGTGCCATGTACAAACTATAATCTTACGTGGTCGACCCAAACATAAGCTCTAGTCCCACCTTTACTATATAATTTAATAAAACATGTGGCAACCATGACAGAACTCATAATACAGGGATGAGAAAGATTGGTAAGATCAAAGAAGAGGCAAACATGAGGTAGGAGTTTGTGAGAGTTATCTTAGAAGGATAAGTTGCCAAACATAGGCTCTTTCAGCCAAGAACTCAAGACAAACACTGGAACAAAGAAAGACACAAGCAAACATGAAAAGAGCAGGTGCCTTTTAAAGCTTTGGAAAAACAGCTGTAAGTGGAGAGGGACAAGGGAGAGTAAAGGGAGTAGCTACCTTGTACTACTGTACTTTAGGGAGAAAGTCAGTAAAGTATTAATTCAAAAATTCTGATTAAACTAACCTGGAAGTTCTAAGTGATGAGGCACTGTCACCTATACCCTTTGAAAGCCACAGACCAAATATCTGAGTTGAAGTTTATAAGAGTTTATCTTAATGATAGCTAGTTAGTAAAATGATGACTACCAAACAAGAGATAAGAGGAAATTGGCTCAAGGAATCACAGGATAAGTTTAAATAAAACATAGTGAAGAGCTTGTGCTAGAAAAATTACTATCAAAAACTGTCTTAGACAAGACTATAGATTACTTATAGAAAATAACGTAGAATATGTTTTTCCTCTGGAAAGGTATTTAAAAGTGAAATAAATATCAACCTGCTTTAGGTGATTTTGGATAAAGATAGTAAGAAAAGAAGATAAGCTAAAAAGAACATTTTAAAGCATTTAAAAGTAGCAATGTATACTCATCTTTTTGAGATGAGTTAATGAAGAAAAAAGAATATCCAAGATTTTTAACTCTTCTCCATGTAGACTGGTTTTACAGACATGGAGCAGAGTAGGCACTGATGAGAGCGGTGTTGTTAACCCCGCCATGGTCAAGACTATTGTCTCCAGTGGCCTGTCACATGCAAGTTGTCATTAAAGGTTTTTTTTCCTTTGAGGTGTCACTGTTATGGTTAAAATACAACAAAAATCTCAGAGTTACAGCACATAACTCGTGAACAATCATTAACTCCTGAAGTCAATCAAAATTCTTTTTGATAAGTATCTAGGAGGGGTTTAAAGAGGACAAAAAATCGCCTTCTGAAAACGTCTGATTTGGTGAACACTGCAATTAGCATGCTCAAAATTTGTGAAGGTGTGAAGGCAGGTGTAATTTTAAATTTTATATATATACACACACATACACATGTATATGAAATGATAACTATACAATATATACAAATGTATAACAACATATAATAATAGTGTGTGTGCACACGCATGTGCACGCATGTGCATGTGTGCTAGCTATACATATAACCAAACAGCTACATACCGGGTCTGGTATTGTATTTGATCCACTGTATCAGTTCTTCCTGGGGCAAATTATTAAATTCCCCTATTATGCTCCATTGATTATGGAGGTTTGCACAACCTTGTATTGACATCACTGTGAGAATGCCAAAGATAACATTCTCAAAACGAACTCTGCAAAAAAGCCAGCCAAAGAGCTGAAATGAAAGAAACCATTTATTTATAATTCTTATCTGAAGAGTGCTACTGGGTCAATAATAAATTCTCACCTTTCTACCTAAACCAAGGTGGATTACCATTTGATACTGATAACATACAGAATATAATAACCATCACCTATTGTTGAAAAACAGCAAATATTTGGAATTATAGAGTCCAGTTAAAAACGGAACTTTCTTTCCCCTTAAAAGAATTAAAGAAGGAATACCTGACCCTTCTAGTACTGATTTACTACCAGGAATTAAGATTAGCAAGTCACAATTCTGAAACAACCTGAAATTAAATCCTATAACATCTGGCTGCCTTTTATGGACATCTTGAATAACTAGGGAAACCCCACCACTACTGACAAGTTTATTCTTCTCAGGAGTATAAGCATTATGATATTCTAAGGCAAGACACTTATAATCAAAACTAAATAAGGTCTATCTAAGACACGGATGGACCTAGAAACTGTCATACAGAGTGAAGTGAGCCAGAAAGAGAAAAACAAATATCATATAACACATATATGCAGAATATAGAAAAATGGTACAAATCAACCAGTTTGCAAGGCAGAAATAGAGACACAGATGTAGAGAACAAACATATGGACGCCAAATGGGGAAAGTGGGGGGGGGTGGGGTTTGGGGGGGAATGAACTGGGAGATTGGGATTGCCATATATACATTACTAATAAGAAAAAAACCACCAGATTGTACACTTTAAATATACACAGTTTACTGTATGTCAACTGTATCTCAATAAAGTTCCTAAAAAAACCCCAAAAACTAAATAAGGTCTCTCTAGAATAACTTGGTCCCAAAATTCTAGCTACTTTGTCTAGCTCTTTTGCATATGAGATACAGTAACAGAACCCCAGACTTGACAAATTTTCCCATGAATTATCAAGCCCAACAGGACAATACTAAAGCAACTACACTGCATCTTCTCTAGTACCACAAGAGCACTTGAGGATAGTTTTGACGGGTCAAGAAACTCTTATACTGAACTGAACTTCAAAAAACTGTATTTGTGGAGAGGATACTAATCAAGGGGAAAGTCATAGAATTATCAGCTAAAATCTAGGAATAACTTTAAAGTTACTTGAATTTGCTTTTCTTACTGTATAATGAATCATGAACTAACATTTTAAATCATTTAAGATAAAAACACCTAGAGTTTTTATGTTTTGGATTACTCAGCAAAGCCATGGTAACTACACTGTAGCTGCTACAGCGTTATAGCATAGTTATACAAGAATGAATACCTTACCCGCCGAGAGCATATCAGGGAAGCCATAACACACATGTGAGGTGTCAAAAAGAGCTTCAGCCTCATAATTAAAATGGCAAGGGAAGTAAATGCAAACAACTGCAATGTGTGAAAAATTAGCTATAAAAACACAAAACAAAATTACATTTTCACTTTATATATTTTAAAACTAATGTATGTAAAATAAAGTATATTAAAACTATTATTATTCACTAGGACAAGGATCTTTTAACTTAGAAATAAGTCTATTAATAAGTCTATTCATTCATTCAACAAAGATTTATCAAATGCCTGCTATATGCCAGGTACTGTTCTGGATGCTTTGGATATAGTAGTGAACAAAACAACACTAAGCAATTCCTGTCCTTATGAGGTTCACATTTTAGTGCATTCAGTAAGGAGAGACAGAAAATAAACAGGCATAGCAAATAACAAAATCTATTATACAGTCTATCAGAAAGTGGTTAAGTGCAATGGAAAAGGAAGTAGAGCCGGGCAAGTAGACTGGAGAGCAGGCGTGGTGTGAGGCCACAGGCAGAAGTTGCAAGTGTAATTAGGATCATCAGAGCTGGCCTCTTCAAAAAGGTGGTATTTGAGCAAGGACCTACATCAGGTGAGGAAGGGAGTCACAGAGATATAAAAATGTGGGATGTTTCACAAATCTGTGGCATTCAGTCAGCAACAAAAACCATAACACAAACTAGATTATTTTAGAAGTAGTGGAATGCATAAATATTTGTACTAATTAGGAGGACACCTCATTTTGATTAAGATGGGGTTCCACTGAGCAAAGATTTCAAACAAAACTTTTCTAAACAGACATATTCATAAAATATCAACAAACTCCTCACCAGAAAAATGGACAAAGATTTAATACAACCAAAAGTAAGTGCAACTAAATATTTATATTCTAACTCACTAATATTCAAACAAATTAAATAGTAAAGATAATATTTTCATCTATAAAACTGACAAATATTAAATTAATACTGAGTGTTACAGAGGATGCCATGAAACACACACTGAAATAATTGGTACATTTCTGTAATTTAGCAATATTTATCAAGACCTTAGAAAAGAGCCAACTTAATTTTGATTCTAGGAATTTAACTTAAGGGAATAATCAAAATACAAAACACTTCTACAAAGATGATCGCTGAAGTGAATTTTTTGCAGCAAAAATAGAAACAACCTAAGTGACCGATATAGAGGACTAAGTAAATTATTGCATTTTCATACGTATACAGTCATTAAAAGATTACATATTGGAAGATTATTTAACGACATGGAAAAGTTTTCAGAATATAAAACTCCACACTTACAGAATAATATTAATTCTGTGAAAACCATCTATGTGTGTATATATATATATATACACAAGGGGCAAAGGCTGTAAGAGAATATACCTAAAAAGTTAACAGAAATGATTTCTGAATGATGATTTTTCTGCATTTTTCAAATTTTAAAAATGTGCTATTTTTATAATCAGAAATATATGATTTATATTTTAAAAAGAATGGCAGAAAGTGAACCTAACGCTATTTTTTCCCTTTTTAAAATGTTTAAAAATGGAAAATGTGTTAATTTTTTAAATAATTCTTGAACCCAAAGTTGGAATGTGGAACATTTATTTCAAAATCAATCCTTTTTTCTTTAGTCAAACTCACCTTTGGACAAAATCAGGAACATGTTTTGGAGAGAAGAAAAGACATCAACACACTTCATACTCAAATAGGTCCTTTTGTTTAGGACCACTAAATCACAGATTGGTAGATTATGTGAGCCATCTACTTTAATCATCCATCCAAAACAGGGATCAATTCTATAAAACTATGAACTGAATATTCACTATTTCCTGAAAAGCAATATGCCATAGGAGTACCTATTACAAAGATGGACAGCTGTATATGTTAGAAAATCTTTTCTAAAACTGAACTAAGGTTTGCCTGTAATTTCCACACCTCTGAAATTGCACAAAATTGGTCTAAACTCATTTGTGCATGACAGTTCTCGATTTGACTGTGACTTTGCACTGTGATTATGACTTTGCACTATTCCCACCTTTATCCTTAGAAAGCTTTCTACCTTTAGGCTAAATATTCAGAAAACTTCAGTCATTATTTGTGCATTGTCATAATTCTGGTTGCCCTGCTCTGAATGTGGTACAGACTATCCATCTTTTTCTTAATGTGGCATCTAGAAACAGACTATAATAGACAGGGATATTCAATGCAAATACACATCTGAATTCTCCCAATATTCCTTCCTTTGGCTATTTTGAGCCACAGGTTGACATTATTATTTCCTCCCCTAACTTCTGTTACTTCTACTTTAGCAACAACTTCTCACATGACCTAAATCAAAGCCAAAGTAGTAATTCTCCTTGACTTTCCTCTATCATCTAAAGGTTGAAGGAAGGACTCTGTTTTCATTTGCAGACTTGAAAGACCCCTACCATTACCTTGTCTTCCCTGCACAATGCTTTTTGTGGCTGGATGGCACAGCACAGCTATCCCAGATGGCATTGCTTATGTTTGTTTTCAATTCTCACCCAAATGCTCCTAAGCATTTGTTTACTCTCAGGCTACTGACTTTCCATAACGCTCTCTTGCCATAGTTATTTTATCTTCCATTCTATAAAACAGCTTTTTTTTTTTTAACCTACCAAGTGGAGGACAGAAGGCTACAGTCAAAAAGTATAGTATAAAAAAGTCACTACTGTATATATGCTATTGTCAATCTGATACCTCTTGCCATGTACAAATTATTAGGAAAATCTTCACAACATTTTTTTAGAGGCTGGAAGTAAGGAAGGAAAAGAAGCTCAGGAAACTATTTACTACTTATCTTTGGAATAAGTGAGCCCAACTGGGTAAAATGTGAGGTAGCAGTTACCAAACAGAAAGAAAGCAAGGACTAACTAAAGCCAGTCCAAATGGTGAGTTGTTCCTGTCTAAACTACCTCCTACGACAGTGCAAAGATGTCTTGAGAACATGCTAAAGAGATGCCCTTCATTGGCACAGTTATCAGGGAGCAGAATATCAGATCTGAATTTAGATCCGGAAGGTACACTAATTGTAAAAGTGGACATTTACACAAGGCTTAACTTACACTAGGCAGTATTATAAGCACCTTACATATAACTCATGTAATCCCACAGCAACCATATGAAGATAAGCACTATCATGATTGTTGTTCCCAAAAAGATGTAGAATAACTTAGCCAATATCACACACTTAGTAAGTGGAAGAACAAAGATCTGAGTCCAGTCCAGCTCCTGAGTTGTTGAATTTAACTACTACCCTATGCTTTCTCTCCAAACAATAAACTATTCAACAACATAGTTCTTATTAGTCTGAATACAGAAGTATACAGATTCCTAAAATGTCACTCAATATCAGTTTCTCAAAAGAAGTAATTCTTCCCTCAAATTCTGCATCACTTCACTCCTTCAACTGAATAGCTCCATATAAGTTCAGATGCCTTCAGCTGTATGTCACAGAAAGCCCTCTGGCTGTAAATAACAGAAAAACCTTGTTTATAATAGAAAACACAAACTAAACTGACTTAAAATATAAAGGATCTAATGTAAACTAATCACATAATATAATTAACTAGGGATTAGAAAAAAGTGAAGGCTGATGCAGGACTGAGTGTCATGGACAAAATGAGGTATGAGTGGGTCAGAGGAATATTCAGGAGTGAATATTCCTAATGTTCTCTCTCCCTAACCTCTCTTCTTCATGGTATTATGACATTCTGGTACTAAATACTGTTCCTAAATCTCTTTTCTTTTTCTTTCCTGTGAACTAGCAGGTACTCCCTCACTAATTTCTAAGCCCATAACATAGAGAAGTTAGCTAAAAGAAACTAATTTGATGGAATAAATAAAACACAAATATATTGAATTATGAGGAAAAATCACAACAGAGTCCATTAATCTAATGGAGTTTAGTAATCAATACCATGACAGTAGGGTGGTAACCCAGGGGTTAATTTAGTGAATTGAGGTTTGCAGACTGTCCCTAATTCAGAGGGTTGGCACAAAGCAAGGAATTTAGAACTTACCCCCTGCTGAAAAAATTATCCTAAGGAATCCCCACCTAATTTTGAAGCAAGCTGAAATGTACAACCTTTTGTTATTATATCACATTCAGAGTCAGGGTTTATTCCTCTCACACTCTATTACCCCTAAGATGAAAACAGTCCTATCCCAAACCAGACAGAGATTTATCAAGCTTGAGTCACAAGTGGGAGTGAGATTAGGAGCCAGGAAGACCCAAGACTCCACATTGGTACTACCCAGAAATCTATCATCTCCTTCCATAAGATCTACAATTTTTAGAAATTTAAATCTCTAATCTGCCTATACATCAGGAGTCTAGCATACCCTTTCACACTTAGTTTGAAAAGATTAAGAGATTTGCTACCACTGTCCTCTTTTGGTCACCTTGACTTCTTATTGCCTTTTAAAAAACCATCTTCTTCACTGCCAACAGACCTAAAGTATTTAAAACTCAGATCTGACCATACCATCTCCAACTTAACAATAAAGTCCAGAATGAAGTCCAGCCTCTTTGCATACAAAACTGTCACAGTCTGAACCCTGCTTACTTCTCACATCTTCTTCCCTTTTGTATGCATCAGCAATAGTGATTTGCCTGTAGCGCCGGATAAATTTATTACCTTTTGCCTTCTTTGCACATGTGCATCCTTTGACTTTGGTAAGCTCTCCCTCTAGTAATTTAAAAAGGCTTTCCCCAACTACCCCATCCCCTCCACATAGATTTAATCACTTCTTCCTCTGTACTACGTTTATATCTTCCTTTGTCATTGCACATATAATCATGTGGTCACATTTTCCCCTTTACTATACCTTAAATTCCATAAAAGCAGAAACCTGGTTTACAGTAGGCACATAATAAAGACTAAACTGATAAGTATACAGAATTAAAAAAGAAAAATGGGCAAAATAAGGATAAATGGAGAAATGAAAGACAATGAGAAGGTAGCAAACGATGTTAGAAAGGGAGGCAGAAATTTAAGGAATACTATATTTCTAAAAAGAGGTGGATTTTAAATATTGCATGATAAAATATAAAGTATGAATGTGTACTAATAAGTAATACTGGATAATGTGACATGCCTGATTTACATAAAAGCAATTCACATTAGCCTGTAGCAGAGTGAATGGCTAACAGCGTGGATTTTGCTGCTACACTGCCTGGGTTCATAGTCCTTGGCTCTATAAAGCTAGGGTCACTGTAGCTTTGTGACCTTAGTCAAGTTATCAATACCTAACCTCTCTATGCCACAGTTTTTGTTTTTTTTTTTTTGCCTGTAAAATTAAAAAAAAACAGTACTTACATCAATGGGTTGTTGTGAGAATGAAATTATCAATATATGTAAATAACTTCCCCCCAAATGCCCTGCACATAGGAAGCAGTAAGTGATGACTACTCCTCTGAGAGCACTGGTTAAATGCAAGATTTACTGCAAATTAGCTGTGAGACCTTAGGTAAGCTACTTAATTTCTCTAGCTCTATAGTTCTTGGCAGAGACCGCTTTGCTCTTCTTCCCTCGTACAGCAAGACTCCATTTTCCAGCCTCCCTGGCAGTCAGGTGTGTCCATGTGCCTGAGTTCTGGCTGTGAGTAGGAAGTGATGCGCATCTATCTTTTCCAGGTCTAGTCCTTACAAAGCCTCCAGTGCACAGCCTTCCATGTTCTTTCTTCTCTGATGACTTGTACACATCCAGCCTGAAAACCACATGTTGAAGATGACAGAGCCATAGATCGAAGCAGTCTGGGTCCCTCTAACACTGCCTGGTGGAGAACTATCTGCTAATCAGGAACTCGGTTAATATTATGTGAGCAAAGAATTAAACTTCTACTGAGTTAAATCATTTCAATGTTAGTGTTTATCTCTGTAACAGCTAATATCACTTAATTAACATAATTTTGTTATCTGCAAAGTGGGAGTAATTTTATGAGAATCAAACAGTATAGTACATGGCACATAGTAACTATTCAAAAAATATTAGTTAGCATCATAAGCTATTCCTATTAAGTTCAAATTCAGTTGCCCTCTCTTGTAAATTTGACCTGCCCCTTAAGACTCAAAGTTCTATTACTTACAAAATTGTATTTCTAGCTCATGATAATCTTTCCCTTGTATGTCACAAAATAATTTAGCACCATAAAAAAGGTATCTTGTTCTCCATTGAAAAATTAGACATATTTGAGGGCAGGAACATTGCTATATCATCTGTTGTATCCTATAACACTACTAAGCTTGTAACTGGTTGACCATCAAGTCTGTGTGGCAGAAAGCCACCAGTCACAGGGCCATGGGGACCCACCCTGATGGCCTGTAGCTGATTAGCTTAGCGGGCTAGAAATTAATGTTTATTATTGTTGAATGAATGAATGAACATAATTTAATTTAATTATACTCTGTGGTCATAAATCAGCCTTCTGGCTGTCAAGTCCTTAACTACTGTTCAAAACTGAGAGCAGATTAAAAAGTTGGAAAGGTCAGCAGAAATTTATTGCTAGTGCTGAACCACTTAAGTGCTGCTGACGGTATATCAGCAGCAAGGTTTTACCTTTAGGAACTATCCTGGAACTAGAATATAATTCATAGATCTAGCAGAGATTAAAATGAGAGTTTTACCTCACCATGTTCAAGGAGCTGTTTTCTGGAATAAAACAAAAATATTCTTTATTTACTGACTGTCTATTATACTATGATTACATCAAAATGAACTTCCATTTATTTGTTATTATATTTGAAACAAATAAATATATAAATAAAACTACTAAATATTACTAAAAATTACAGCCATTTAAAAGGCATGATTTATAGACATTCTATTTAAAGTATATCAAAATGCTGTTCTTTGGTTAAGATAAAATGGGTTTTACTGATTGGTAAAGACCTCTGGAGAGATAAATGAATAAAAAGAATATCTATTAAATATTCAATCATATACAGAATATACAATGCTTTCTATAAGCATTTCTGTGACTTCTGAGTTGTTTTTATTTTTCACAATTCTAAACAACATGAACATCCTGTACTTAAAACTCTGTGAACATCTCTGAGTAGTTCCTCAGGATAAATTTCTAGAATAAAAGTTACTGGGTAAAGCATATAAATATTTTTATTTCCACAAAAGCTATCTAACCAATTTTCTCAATACTTACGTCTAAAAATGTACTAAATTTTTATGGCATACCTACTGTGCTCCAGGCACTGTGCAGTGAACGCAGTGCGAACAGAATAGATACTATTCTTATCCTTGTAAAGTTTGTTAGATCCGACAAGAGGTATAAGACTGTCTATTTTATCACCCATTGTAAAGACTGAATATTTCAGTTTTATAAAAAGGTTTTGCAGAATAAGAGGCCTTCTTATATGGATTTTGGGGTTGGAGAGAGAAGTAAGACAGTATAAATAAGAAAGTAAGAAGTATAAGGAAGTTCAGGGGTACACACAGATCCAGATATTTTTTTAAAAAGAGTAGTGGGGGGAAGCCCTCTTAGAATAGTAGTGAAATCACCAAATTATTTTGCCACCCTTGCAGCTCCTGCCTGACTTATACAGTCAAGGGTGGAGGTGGAGGTGGGGGTGGATGGATGGGTTCTCACATGTCCTGAAATCTGCCAATCACAACAGAATATTGTAGTGAGCTACTACATGTAAGGGAGAGGCCTTGGTAGGTAAATATTATACTCATCTATTATCACAATAACTACAGATACAACTAAATCTAGTAAGTAATTTAGAATATCAATATACAACCAAATCATGAGACACAAATAGGATGGAAGAAAAGCACCAAGATAAATGAACAAATGAACTGAACTCTCAAGAAAGAGTTAATACAAGGAATAATAGAAAGTATTAAATGAAAATTCCAATTATTATCTTCACAGAAATTTAAGAGGACACTGCATCCATTCAATTAAAACAAGCTTCAATAAAAAAGAGCTTTCAGTAATTCTGGAAAAAAAGACATATTTGCCTAAATTAAAACTTGATAAGAAGGCTGAATAGCAGAATGTACACAGCTGAAACTGGCAATTTTGAAGACCCAGTGTGGAATTCTCTGAGAACATATGAGAAAAAAGAAATAAAACATATGATAAAAGCAATAATAGATGTTCAAAAAAGAGGCTGAAGCAAAAAAAAAAAAAAAATCAAAAAACAAGAACAAAGAGAATAACTATCCCCTGAGTTACAAAAGAATTGAGTGCTCAGATTAAAATGTCCCATGAATAAACATAAATAATAGGGCAGAAATCTCACTTAAGGAACAATGGCTGAAAACTTGCTAACTCTGGGGAAAGATATGGACACCCAAGTACATGAGGCTCATAGGTGACCCCCCACCCCAAATTCTCTAGATACATCATAACAAAACTGTCAAGATCAAAGACAAAAAATGAACTTTGAAAACAGCAAATCATCTCATATAAGGGAACCCTTGTAAGGTTATCAGCAGATTTCTCAACAGAAACCTGGCAGGCTAGGAGAGAGTGGGATATTCAAAGTGCTCAAATAAAAAATCTGCTGTCTAAGAATACTTTATCTAGCAAAGCTGTCCTTCAGATGAAGGTGAGAAAGACTTTCCCAGACAAATAAAATCTGAGAGAGCTCATCATCACTAGACCTGCCTTATAAGAAATGCTAAAGGGAGTCCTTCAAGCTGAAATGAAAGAATGCTAATTAGTAACATGAATACACATCAAAGTATAAAACTTGTTAGTAAAACTAACTATATAGTCAAATTCAGAATATACTAATACTGTAATAGTGATGTGTAAATCACTTAACTCTAGTATAAAAAGACCAAAGCATTAAAAAATAAATATAGCTACAATAATTTATTAATGGATATACAATATAAGAAGATCCAGATTGTGACATCAAAAGCATAAAATGGGGACAAAGGAAGTAAAAAGGCATAATTTTTATATGCAATTGAAGTTAAGTTGTTATCAGCTTAAAATAGACTCATAACTATAAGATGTATTAGGTAAGCCTCATGATAACCACAAAGCAAAAACCTATAGTAGATACACAGAAGATAAAGGAATCAAAGCATACCATTATGAAAAATCATCAAGTGATAAAGGAAGATAGCATAAGAGGGACAGATAAAGTATAAAACAGAAAGAAAACAACAGGACGGTAAAAATAAGTCCTCATCTATCAATAATTGCTTTAAGTATAAATTGATTAAATTCTCTAATCTAAAGACATAGAGTGGCTAAATGGATAAAAAAACAAGACCCAAATACACTGTCTATAAGAGTCTCATTTTAGCTTTAAGGATACACATAAAGTGAAAGTGAAGGGATGACAAAAGGTATTCCAATCAAATGGAAATGAAAAAAAAGGAGAGATAAATCTATCTATCTATCTTTCTATCTATCTAAGATCAGGTGAAACAGACTAAATTGAAAAATGTAACAACAGACAAAGAAGAAAGTCACTACACAATGACAAAGGGGTTGCTTCATCAAAAGGATATAACAATTCTAAATCTATAGGCACCCAGCATTAGGACACTTAAATATATTAAGCAAATATTAATAGATAGGAGAGGAGAAATAGCAGCACAATAATGGCAGGGGACTTAAATGCCCAATTTCAACATTGGATAGATCATCCAGACAAAAAATTATTAAGGAAATATTGGACTTGAACTACACGTTAGAGTAAATGGACCTAACCACACATACAGAGCATTCCATTCAACAGCAGCAGAGCACACATTCTCCTCAAGCACACATGGAACATTCTCTAGGATAGATCACATTAGGTTACAGAACAAGTCAACAAATCTAAGAAGACTGAAATCATATCAAGTATCTTTTTGCCCTCAGCAGTATGAAATTAGAAATAAATAACAGAAGGAGAGCTGGAAAATTCACAAATATATGGAAATTAGGCAATATAATCCTGAAAAATTAATGGGTTAAAGACAAAATCAAAAGGAAATAAAAAAATATCTTGAAACACATGAAAATAGGAACACAGCATATCAGAATTTATGAGATGCAGCAAAAGCAATTCTAAGAGGGAAGTTTATAGCAATAAATGCCTACATTAAGAAAAAAAGGTTTCAAAATAAACAATTTAACTATATTTACCTCAAGGAACTAGAAGAAGAAAAAACTAAGCCCAAAATTAGCAGGAGGAGGAAAATAACAAATATCAGAGGAGAAATAACTGAAACGGAGAGAAGAAATAATAGAAAAGATCAATGAAATTAAGAGCCAGTTTGTTTTTTGGGGGTTTTTTTTTGGAAAATATAAACAAAATTGACAAGTCTTTGGTTAGACTGAGAAAAAAAGAGAAGACAAATAAAATCATAAATGAAGAGAGAACATTACAACTAATTACAAAGAATCATAAGATACTGTATAAACAGTTACACACCCAAATATTGGACATCCTAGAAGAAATGGATATATTCCTAGAAACATACAAACTACCAGGACTGAATCAGGAAGAAATAGACACTCTGAACAGACTTAAAAGTAGTAAGGAGATTGAATCAGTAATCAAAAGGCTCCCAACAAAAAAAAAGTACAAGGCCAGATGGCTTCACTGGAGAATTCTATCAAACACTTAAACGAGAATTAATGCCAATCATTCTCAAACTCTTCCAACAAATTTAAGAGGAAAGAAGACTTCTAAACTCATTTTACAAGACTAGCATAATCTTTACACTAAAGTAAGACAACAACAGTAAAGAAAAAAAAAAAAAGAATATTTTAGGCCAATATCCCTGATGAATACAGATGAAAAATCCTTAACAAATAGTAGAAACCAAATTCAACATCACATTAAAAGGATCATACACCATGAACAAGTGGAATTTATCTTTGCAATGTTAGGATGGTTCAACATGTACAAATTGATAAATGTGGTACACTACATTAACAGAATGAAAGATAAAAATCATGTGATCATCTCAATAGAGATGGGAAAAGCATTTGACAAAATCCAAAATCCTTTCATGATAAAAAAAAAAAAACTTCTCCACAAATTAGGTATAGACAATATAATATAGGCAATATGTGACAAGCCCACAGCTAACTTCATACTCAATGGTGAAAAGTTCAAAGTTTTTCTTCTAAGATTGGGAGCAAAACAAGGATGCCTGCTCTTGTCATTTATCTTCAACACTGTACTGGCAGTCCTAGCCCAGGCAATAAGGCAAGAAAAAGAAATAAAAGGCATGGAAATCAGAAAGGAAGAAGTAAAACTGTCCATCTTGCAGTACTCAAAAATAAATTTAACTGAGGAGAACATAGACTTGTATACTGAAAACTGTTAAGACACTGATGAAAGAAACTGAAGAAGACACAATTAAATGGAAAGATACCCTGTGCATTTGGTTTGGAAAAATTAATGTTGTTAAAATGTCCAGGGACTTCCCTGGTGGTGTAATGGTTAAGAATCTGCCTGTCAATGCAGGGGACATGGGTTCAATCCCTGGTCCCGGAAGATTCCACATGCTGTGGAGCAACTAAGCCCGTGTGCCACAACTACTAAGCCTGCGCTCTAGAGCCCATGAGCCACAACTATTGAGCCCATGTGCCTAGAGCCTGTGCTCTGCAACAAGAGAAGCCATTGCAATGAGAAGCTCACATACTGCAACAGAGAGTAGCTCCTGCTTGCTGCAACTAGAGAAAGCCTGCACACAGCAACAAAGATGCAATGCAGTCAATAAATAAATAAATAAATTTATTTAAAAAAAGTCCATACTACCCCAAGTGAGCTACAGATTCAATTTCTAACAAATTTCAATGAGATGTTTAGATATAGATACAGAAAGAACAATCCTAAAATTCATATGAATCCACAAAAGACCCTGAATTTCCCAAATAATCTTGAGAAAGCAGAACAAAGCTATAGGTATTAAATTTCCTGATTTCAAACTATATTACAAAGCTACAGTAATCAAAACAGTGTGGGACTGACATAAGAAAGACACATAGACCAACGGAACAGAATAGAGAACCTAGAATTAAACCCATGCATAAATCACCAATTTACCTTTGACAAGAGCACTAAAAACATGCATGAAGAAAGGATAGTGTTTTCAATAAATAATGCTGGGAAAACTGGACATTCACATGGAAAAGAATGAAATTAAATTCTTATCTTACACAACTCACCAAGATTGAGTGGAAATAGATGAAAGGCTTAACTATAATACTTTAGACTATAAAACTCCTATGAGAAAACAGGGGAAAAGCTCCTCGACAATGGTCTTGGTAATAACATTTTTGGATTTGACACCAAAAGCACAGGCAATAAAAGCAAAAATAAACAAGTGTGACAATATCAACTTAATAGCTTCTGCACAGAAAGGAACCCATCAACAGAATTAAAAAGAAACTTACAGAATGGGGGAAAATATTTGCAAACTATATACCTTATAACAGGTTAATATCTGAAGTATCTATATATAAGGAACTCACACCACTAAATGGCAAAAAATAACTAATTAAAAACAAAAGCAAAAAAACCCACCAAATAATCTCATTTTAAAATGGCAAAAAACTTGAACATTTTCCCAAAGAATATACAGAAATGGTCAACAGGTACATGAAAATGTGCTCAACATCACTAATTATCAGGGAAATGCAATTCAAAACCACAATGAGGTATCACCTCATGCCTGTTAGAATGGCTATTATTAAAAAGAAAAGAGATAACAAATGTTGGTGAAGATGTGGAGATAAGGGAACTCTTGTACACTGTTGATGGGAATGTAAATTGGTATAACACTGTGTAAAACAGTATATAGGTTCCTCGAAAAAATAAAAATAGAACTACCATATGATCAAGCCATCCCACAGCTGGGAACACATCTAAAGGAATAAAAATCCATATCTTGAAGAGACATCTGTACTTTCTTGTCCATTTAAGGCATTATTCACCATAGCCAAGATATGAAAACAACCTAAGTGTCTGCTGATGGATGAAGGGTGCACTGCCAAAAGCACTGCTGTTGGTCCTTCTAAATCTTAGATCCACCACTTTTGGAACTCATAAACTCTCACCCTATGACAGTCACAGGATTCTCAAGGCGCTTGGCTCCTGCTTCTTTTGACTTACAATTTACAAAGGAAGAGATACTCCAATATTGCAAAGGCATAATTGCTTCTATTAAAAATAACCATGTTTTGGGTAATGTGCTTGAGGGAGAAATATAAGGTCAGAAACAACCAACAAAGGGGAGCAGGAAAGAAAGGTGCCTGGGAAAATAACAGACCTAAAGAGTAGCACCGGTAGCCTCAGAAGTTGCCAGGAGCCAGTTCTTTTGATGGAGTCGTTGTTGTTCAGCAAGGTTATGTAATCATCTCTACTGTGCAGAAGAGAGTGGAGACTTTGCTAGACCAACCGAGAGGTGTGAACCATAGAGCAATATGCAGAGGAAAAACCAGGGAGTTGAGAATTCTTAATAAGAAACCATAATACAGATTGACTGTGGATTCCAGGCTGTGTCAGAAAGCAAACCAGGAATGCCAATTAGATTATAGCAGCTGAGGTCTTGGAGCCTTGAGGCAGCTGAAAAACAAACAGATTTAGTAAGGGGGCAGAGAAGGAATACAAGCATGTGGATACCAGGTGGGATTTCTTAAAAGGAGCAGTTTCAAGCAAGGGCAAGGTCTGGGCTGTGACTACAGAAGCAGAATTGGCAGCATGCAGTTCACCCACTGTCTTCTTCAGGGAGCCTTGCAAATAAGACAGACTTCTGTTACGGACAGTGTTTAGATTCCAAATTAAAAGTGCTTTATTTCCACCAAATATTATTGTGAAGGGATGCTGGGGAGATGGCTTCAGGTCATATGCTTTATGGCCACCTGGCACCTTTCCTGAAACACTTAAACCTGAATACAAACAACTACTGACCTATATTATCTCAGGAGATGTTCTATTTAAGAATAATTTTTACCAGTATGCTATGAAAGAACCAAAATTAATGTCTCAATTAAAAATGTCACTGTGTTTCTGACACCTGATTCTTACAACCCTTGGTTATTTTTCAATTTTGGATGAAATTCCTGTCAAGATCTCGATTGGCCTATTGCAAGGTGATTACCCATTGGTTGTTGGTTTGTTTTTTCAGTCAACCTGAGGGGTTAGCTGTGAGATTTAGCTGAAAACCCAGGGACTGCTTTGGATAAGTGAAGATAAGAAGTAGGAACTGAAGTTTCAAGCACATAGTTGCAAAAGGCAGCAGAGTGAACAGTTAAGATTACTGGCTCAGTAGTCAGACCTGGCATCAAACTCAATCTCCACCTGCCACATGAGCAGAAGAATCGCGTTCTCAGTGTCATCTTCTGTACTACGGGCTAATACTGTCTACTTTGCCAACTTTTTTATAAAGATTAGACAAGATCAATTATGTAAAGCACTAAACAGTTCATTAAATTGTAACATTAGTATTAAAAAAAATAAAACACCATGTTTTATTAGACCAATCTTTTCAGGGTGCACTTGGGAGACAAAAACCTTAACCATCACACCTTGCAACCTGGTGATTTGGAAAAGACACCTCTAGAAGAACTCTCTTCAACCCTGCTGGAAGGGCCCCTATCAGGTATTGCTAACCAACCCTTGTGCCACTAGAATCCAAGGAACAGACTCTTGGAATTCATGTGACATAGCTAAAGAAAGTAACAGAACCCTGACTGGACCTGTACATCATCTTGTGACTTGAAAGTAAAGATTTCCCAGAATTGATGCAGATGACATCTGATGAGACAGCTTTCCCAGGATATCCAGGCCAGGCCAGTTGGAATTTTGTCATCAAACTTTTGAGGATGACATAACACTTCAAATGACTGCAAATATCTAGGATCTTTATAACAAATGATCTTTAGATAAAAAGTGCCTGAGAGTTCTCCCTCCCACCCCTCCTTGTTACTTGCATGTGACCTCAGTAAGTTTCCAATCTGTGCACTTTTCCTCTGATGTGAGACACTACACCCAGGAAAGGTCCTTCCTGCCTTGAGGGACAAAAAACTGCTGAAACTGGAAAACCTGACTCTTGATGGATGACGGTTTCAGAGAAAGGTCTTGATCAAAAGTAAAAAAATTAATAAATAGAAACTTCACTTAAGTAAGAGTCGGGAGACAAGAATGGGGAGCTTTCATGCCCTGTAACAAGAGCAGAGTCCAAAAGGAAGAAGGAGGATTCCACTTCTTTCCTGGCAAGTATTCAGCCAATGAAAAGCCATGGACTTCTGGTTTACTATAGCTCTTTCAACTTCGTTTTCCCCTCTGTAAAAGCGTTCTCTTCTCCTTGCTGTGCAGGGACTTGCATGTGGCTCACCAAGGTTGTAAACCTCAAAGTGCAATCCTCTGCTGAGCCCCAGTAAACCCATCTTTGCTGGAGAAACACCTGGCAGTCCATTTGTTTCAGGGCAACAGTGAATAAAGGAAATGTGGTGTATTTATATGCAACGGACTATTATTCACCCATAAAACACAAGGAAATCCTATCATTTGCAACAACATGGATGAACCTGGAAGACATTATGTTGTGTGAAACAGGGCAGACAGGGAAAGTCAAATATTTTATAGTATCACTTATATGTGGAATCTAAAAATGACACAAAAAAGTCAAACTTAGAAACAGAGAGTAGACTGGCGGTTGCCAGGGTCTGGGGACTGGGAGTAATGACATGATGTTCCTTAAAGGGTACAAACTTTTAGTTATAAGATGAAGAAATTCTGAGGAAGCAATGTACAGCATAGTGACTACAGTTTATAATACTGCATTATATACTTGACATTTGCTAAGAGTGTAAACCTTAAGTGTTCACACACACACACACACACACACACACACACACACACAAGGTAACTCTATGAGGTGATGGATGTGTTAATTAACCTGGTTGTGGTGATCACTTCACAACATATATGTACAGCAAATCACTGTTTTTTATACTTTATATATACACATATTTGTCTAGAAAAAAATGAAAACTATGAAAGAGAATACAGGGAAATATTTTTCTGATTTTGACGTGGAGAAGTGTTTCTAAGCACAGAAATTAACACAGAAAACACAGAAAGTGCACAGTTGTGACTACACAGAAATTTTAAACTTCTATAAAGCAATGATCATTAATAAACTATAAATTGATATCCTAGAATAAACTATGTTATACACATAATAGACAAAAGATTACTGTCTATACTATAAAAAGACACCACAAATCAATTTTCATATGGTCAAAAAGAAATGAAAATAGCCAACAGACATATGGAAAGATGTAAAACTTCACTGGCAAAGACTTATAAAGTGAGTTACTTTTGAAAAACTATCAGAAAATATTAAAAGGTTAATAACACTGGTATTATGGTGATGCAGAGAAATGGACACATTCACCATTATAAGTTCTCAGTATCCATCAAATTATAAAAATTCATACCTTATGATCCAGCAGTCCCATATCAAATATTTCAAATATTAAATATTCTAAATACTGAAATGTGTCCAAATGAATGTGTACAAGGCTGTTAATTATTCAAAGCACTGGTCGCTATGACAAAAAGATAAATATAATCTAAATGCCCACTGCTGTGGGGATGGCTAAGTACGTGACAGTCGCTCATGATGAAGAACAATGAAACGTGGAGGATTCTACAAAGCATGAAGACAACCTAGGCAGATGCCCAAGACATGCTGTTAGATACGAGCTACAGAATAATACCGTTTAAAAAATACATTGGGTTTTCAGAAGTGTTTTCTGGAATGATACATACAAAGCCACTTAACAATCAGCACTAATTGAGGAGTACATCTAAGAGAGGGGAACATTTCCTCTTTTCTTGATATACTATTTTTTCTGATTGTATTATTATAAGAATATAGTTGACCCTTGAACAAAATGGAGGTGAAGGTGCAGTAGAAAGTCCGAGTATAAATTATAGTTGGCCCTCCATATACTTGGTCCCTCCACATCCTGGGATTCAACCAACCACAGATCTAGTAATAGTGTAGCATTTACTGCTGAAAAAAATCTGCAAATAAGTGGACCCATACAGTTCAAAGCCATGTTATTCAACAGTCAGCTATATTATTTTTGTGATTTAAAGGCCCCTCTGCCCATATACCGATAGGGAGTCATCACTTTCAGAGATATAATCACCAAGAAAGACCTCCTAAATTTGAGCTAAGTATCTTCCTTCCACCAACTGGGCCCCTCAAGTCTGTTGTCTTCCACATTACACCCTCTCAAATTTTAGAAGACAGCTGCCATGTACCCCTCAGTCTTCTATTATTCAATTAATTATCCCAGGTCTCTTTATGCATTCCTCATGTGAATAGTTTTCAGGGCTCTAAAAACATTCTTTTTAAAGAATGTCAAGACATGTTCCTCCAGGACTCCATCTGACCAGAACAAAGTAGAGTGGATCTATTAACCCTCTTGATTTGGAAACAATTTCAACTAATAAGATATTATCATTTCAACCATAAGATTCTAATTAGCTCTTATGGCTAATTTCAGTAAACAAAATTGTTTACTGAAAATATAAGCATGGAATACATGGTTCCTGGAAACTCTCTGTTCTATCTTTACAATTTTTCTGTAACTCTAAAACTGTTCTAAAATAAATTTTATTAAAAACAATTACTCTAATGAACATATCTACAAATATAAAATGTAATTTGAGGTAAAATTTTACTTAGAAGGAGGTTTTCTTCACAATTCTCATGTCCTATAGCAATATGTGATATATTTGAGTTATATTTTGCTCATCTTTGTTTATATCATAATTCTAGTGACTACTAAAACATCAAAGAAATGCAATAGTTTAACAATAATGTAGGAAAACTTATTTCATGAATATTCAGAAAAACAAATAAGTATGCTTTCTCTGAAAGTTTAAAAAAAAGAATTGCCAAAATAAAACTTTAGCTTACTTCTGTTTACTGACTTTAAATTGTAGCAGTATGTTAAAATTAAACTAAACCAACTTGAACTTTGAGTTAATTCACAAATATAAATCCTTCGAAACAAGAACAAATGTGTAAAAGAGAGACAGCCATAAGAATAATACATTTGGTCTTGTTTTTTTTAAGAAGACATCTAAATTTGGTTCATGTTTCCCTTTTGTAATCATAATGTTAAAGTTTAATGTACATTCATTTGGAAAATGGATATTATAGTAAGTTATTTAATAACAATAGTATGATTTAAAAACAACTATGATTACGGGGATATGTGTATAAAAACAGATGATTGAACTTGGGGTACCCCCCAAAAGAAATAATAAAAAAAAAAAACAAAAAAAACAAACAAACAAAAAAAAACAACTGATATAATTACCTTAGATAAGTGTTTGCAGATAAGACACATAAAATATCACGAAAAGCCTGTGAATAGAATCAAATTAATGAAATTTCTAAGGAATTAAGTGACATTTAAAACAACCTGATTCATTAACAAAAACACCCCCACTAGAAAGAAGTATTTTTACTGTTAAAATGAGTCCTCGAGAACAATCTAGTTCCAGCTCTATCTCAGGCAAATAATTTCTTGAAGTTGTAACCTCCTTTTCTATTAAAAAAAAAAAAGTATTGGAGTAAATCCTTCAGCTCTAAAATTCTAAGCTTTTATATGTGTATAACTTCTTACCAGAGTTTAAGTTTATATTTTACTGGGAGGCAGATGGGTTGTAGGTGGGGGACTGGTTTCCACAAAGGAGGCAGTTTCCTCCAGGTACTTTTACATGCATGGTTTGAACTGTGGTATGTTTGGGGGCCAGTATTACGTTTATGAGTCTTAGATCTTGTATCTCTATTTTTACAATAATTAAGAGTAGATCTAACTATCATTTACTCCTGTGCTGGATATCTCTCAACTGAATAGCTAATTCTTGCATTAGTCCCCCCCAAGTGGAGCTTTGTAATAATAACACAAGTCGCCATGATGGAATAGATAAACAGGCTAGTGGAGAAAATCTGCAACTTGAGCCAAGTAGGGCCAAAGCAACAGAGAGCAACAAACTTGTCTGTGGTTTTCTTAAATCTATCTATCCTGACTCTTTCCAAGCAGTCCCTAGGGAACTGGATCGAGGGTGAACAACAGAGATATACAGGGAGATGCCTTTCTCACTCATAAATTATTCATCTTCTATGTGAAAATAAAGAAATGAGAAATGTGGGAACTGGAACCCCACAGAGAAGATAGGCAATTTGACTTCAAATATAGAACACTAGCTTCAACAGAACCACATTTGGTATGATGATAGAGAAATTATGTTATTGCTATTTTTGTTTAAAAGCATAAAATATATACTGACTCAAGGCAGGACAACTTTTAAACAATATAAATAAAATGGTTCAAAATCGCTAAAAACTGAGGACCCACTGTCTTCAACCAGATTTTCAGATAAACTTCTCCCAGACCAAGAAAATCTTCATGGTATTTTAAATATTATTTCTTCTACTGTGAATAACATTTTGTTTTTCTCTGAAAACGGCAAACAGTAGAGAATGACATCTTAATGGCTATAAAAATTTCTCCTATTCATGTCTCAAAATGGATCAAGACTTCTTTGAATGTGCTGTATATTTGAAAGATACCAAATTGGTCATTTTACTTTTCTTTTTTAGTACCTATAACAATTGCAATTATTTAATCATTTGGGAAATTATTTGCTTATGTTCCCTCAGGTTCAGACTGTGAGTTTCAAGATAGGGGTGGGCTTGTCTTATTTATCCCAGTGTACCTACTATGTTAACATAGTTCTTAGAACATAGTGGGTAACTGACAAATTTCTTTTAAAAGAATAAATAAAAATATCTTTTCTAATGTGGCTTTCAGAAAAAAATATAATACTAGGTAAAGAAAAATATGAATAAAAAAAGTTTTTTAGGAAGGGAAAAGTTCATCCTAAAAGACAGAATTCTGAGCTATTAGCATTAATCTAAGTCCTTGTCTTGAACCCAAAAGCAAGTGAAAAAAACTTTAAATACCTTTTTAAAGATAAAATAAGTAATCACCATAACAAGGGGAAGCAACAATGTCTTTGTGTATCTCAGTGGCGTCTGAAATATTCAAAACAAATTATTCAAAAAAGTTATTTATTAAATTTTACCTTAAATGAATAACAATCTGTCAAATTGAGTGTCACGATAAGATTTCGTAAAGGAAAAAGATATCCTTGTCATTAACAGAATATATATTTATCAAGTTTCATGTTTTAATACAAGAATAAAAATTATAAAACTAGTTACACAAATATATCAAGAATTCTAACGATAAAAACTATTAAACCAAAATTAGCTATGGTTATTATTTTTTCCTTTCTTTTGGTTTTATCTTTCCTTTATTTATATAATAGTAAGTTCAAAATGTGTGTTTATTGCTCCCTGGGCTCTAGATTATCATTTCCTGGGCTGCAAATTCTATTATTTTCATTTGTGAAACTACAGAACTAACAAGGAAGAAAGTTAGACTAAGTAATTACTGTAAGTATAAGTAAGTACTGAGATAATAGGAGCATCATGAATTGTGATAGTGATTTACCATGTAAGAAAATTACATATTTCTTGATGGCAAGAACCAAGTCATTTTCCTCTTCATAGTACTACTACAAACTGCCTCACAGATAATTAGTGTCAATAATTGTTTTTGAATGAATGTATGACTGATTGGATAGATAAGAGAATAATACATGATTCTTGGCAACATCTTATTTTAAAAGTTTGTAGTATTTGAGATATTAAATGAAATAAAACTGAATTTTTAAAAAACAAAACCAAGAATTTGGGTTTATTTTTTCTGAGTGGTCTTATACCTCCAACTGACCTAGATTATTAAAAGTAATTGAACTGCAATAACAGTAATTGACTATGGGTCATATGGTATGTTACGCACTTGCCCTGGTAGGCGCCGTTGTTTACTGATTTTACACATAAGAAACCAGGTGAGGAAGGCCATATGATTAGCAAAAGTTATAGTAAAAAAATGATACAGTAAGTAAATTGGGTGTTTCTGAATAAAATTCTTAAGTTTCGGGTTAAAGGGAAAACTTAAGAACAAGAACCCATCATACCTGTAGAGAAGAAAAAAAAGAAACATTCATACCGCTTTTTCCATGAAGTCAAATTCAGGAGCACAGGTGTAAATTAAAGTATCAAAATCTGTATATCTTAAGATTCTGGCTGCAATAAGGTCACTCAGGCGAATCTGGAAGAAAATAAAATTAAAATTCACAAATAATTATAGTTAAAAATATCTGATTTGATGTAATATTAACAAAGTCTACAGAGAAGATAAATCCAAGGTACATGGATGCCTCTCCAAAAAAAAAAAACCCACAATGAACCACATTATGTGCTGAATTACGAAGAAAACTGAAAACAAACAAATATTAAGAGAAATGAAAAGGAAAAAGAAGTCAGAAAAAAATAAGCAGAGCAGATGATAATGTAAAGAATGAGCTAAAATCAACATCTGCTAGGCACAAACCACCATACAGTTGATCATGAGATTTTATAATCAGATAATTTATCAAGAAAAAAACCAATTTCATGTTAACTCCTTTCACCACACTTTGTAAATCATTAACAAATTTTCCATGCGTTGTCATTTTCACAAAGCCTCATACATTGAGCACAATTTTTGGTACTTCTTGAAGTTTCCAGACATACATTCAACCCATTAACTGTGAGAGTTATTCTCCAAGAGAAATACAACAACTATACATACTACTTTGATTTAGTTACTTGATCTCAAAGGATTTTAAAATAAACACCACCAATCAAATTCAATGTAGAACTATTTTTTACTGATTATTTATCACCTACATTGGTGAGAGAATTATTTTTACACTGTATTCTTAGAAGGCCAGGAAAAGAAAAAATATTTGGCATGCAAAACATTAACTCAATTTACTTTATAAGGACATAAATTATTTTATATCAACTTTGATGATTATCTATGGCTTTCACTTATTCATGAGTCCCCTTATCTACCAGTACCAAAGATAATTTACAGTTAACTTTATTTTCCTAATTTAGAATAGGCCTGGTGACTAATGATAATTTAACCAACCCACTTTAGTTTCAAGTCTTTCTCACAGCTGTCACATAGAAGTCACTTAAGAATATCAAGGGTGTGTGTGTGTGTGTGTGTGTTGTGTGTGTTTTAGGATTTGTAAAGAGTTGGGTGACAATGTGGAGCAAGACAAGAAAGAAAATAACAGACCAACTTAATAAACAACTTAGGAGGCCTAAATAAAATTTACCATAAAATGTATACCCCCTACAGAATAAAAAGTAAGAACAACAAATAACCTAATAAACCACTCCACAGAGCTAACAATAAATGGCAAATAAATCCTTACATTTAAAAATTTTATTTAATATGAACACGTATGCAGGCTCAACTCTACTGGATAGTGACAGCACTTGACATTTTAAGAGAGTAACTACTATAACTCCCTTGTTGAAGTTGAAACAGTTTCAGCATTAGACAGGGTCCTAATTGGAGAGTACTAGATAAGGCAAATTTCAGAGTAGATTATTGTATGATATACTTATCTACCCTCATGTCCAAACAAAAAGTGCTCAAAAATCAAAATTTAAAATCATGCATTATTTTCTATTCTCTAAACAAACTAGTTAATAGGAATTTATGCTTTGAAAAGGATCATTATTTGAGGCGTTAGCCTTGCCTTAAAACAGACAGAAACACCATGCATGAGGGATGTGGTCCATATAGTTTCTGGAAGATGAAAAGATAGAGAATTTTTATCATTCTCTTTATACAAGAAAAACTTTAAAGATACCAAATCAGATCTTAATTTTAATCTATAATTATAAATAAAACTATTGAGATCTTGAGTTCTATATTTCAAAGCTGAGTACAGACTGTTCATACGTTAACGTTTACAATGAATTAATAACTTATTAAATAAATTATTTGTATTTTAACCAAAATATAAACAACTACTTAACATATTTTTTTTCCTGGAAGGCTAAGTTACCATTCATTGATATACTCTTTTCTTAGTGGGTTGAAAAGATCTGCAGGGTTTTAGTATTAACTCTGCCAATAACTAGTTTGGGACCTTGAAGAAGGCACTTAACCTCCACAAAGTGAAGAGGTTTCATTTTAAAATAGATGGTTTCAAAGTCTTCATCCAACTATATGTTTATAAAAATGTTAATGTTTTAAAGTACTTACATGGTCCGAAACACCTAAAATTTTAGATGTCAGAAATTTCAAAATGATTGTCCCACAAAACCAAGCACTACCTTGAATTATCTAGAAAATAAACAAAACAGATAGAAGTCAGAAGATCAAAAGGCCCTTCCTTCTGGAAATTAACAAACTTTCTGTTAACAAGTTTTAAGTGAAAGAGAAACACAAACTTAAAAAAATTTTTTTTAAATATGGTAATGAAAACTACATTTTAGAAACTAAGGGATACATGTAAAAGAATGATTAGAAGAAAATTCATGGCCTCAAAAACCTTTATCAATAAAAATGAGAGTAAAGATGAAATAAATGAAAAGCTTGACTCAAATATCTAGATAAAGAACAACAAAATAAACAAAGAAAACACATGAAAGGAAACACTCAATAGAAGAATAGTCTATTATATTTACACCTACGTGTATCCATTTTGTTGTCCTTTATTTCCTCTGGATGTTCTAACATTCCTTCTCTCATCATTTACTTCCTGCTTTAAGGACTTCCATTAATTGTTATTTAAGGGTTGCTCTGCTAGCAACAAATTCTTAGTTTTTCTTCATCTGAGAATATGTTTTACTTTCCCCTTCATTCCTAAAAGACACTTTCACTGGATATATATATAACTTGTGGTTGACAATTCTTTCTAGCACTTGGCAAATGTTGTGCCACCTCCTTCTGGCTCCCATAGTTTCAGATGAGAAGTCTGCTATGAATTCAAATCAGTTTTGCCCTAAAGGTAACGCATCATTTCTCTCTGCCTGCTTTCAAGATATTTTTCTTTGCTTTTAGTTTGCAGAAGCTGAATTATGATGTGTCTTGGCATGTATTTTGTTAGCTTTATCCTACTTGAGATTGACTCAGCTTCTAGACTCTGTAGATTTATGTCTTTTACCAAATTTGGAAAGTTCTCAGCCATTACTTCTTCAGATACTTTTTCAGCCCCACTCTCTCCTCTCCTGTGGAACTTCCATGATACAAATATTAAATTTTTTGTTATTGTTCCACACTTCCCTAAGCCTCTAATCATTTTTTCCAGTTACTTTTCCTCTGTTGTTTAGATTGGATAATTTCTATTATTCTATGTTCAAGTACATTGATTGCTTCCTTTGTTATATCCATTTTTCTATGAAGCTCATTCACTGAGTTTTTAATTTCAGTTATAATATTTTTCAAGTTAAAAATTCCCAAGTTGTTCTTTTTCGAAAAAAAAAAGTTTCTTTTTCTTTGGTGATATTTCATTTGCTTCTAGAGTACTTACAATTGTTCATTGAAGTATTTTTATGATGATTGCTTTAAAATCCTTGTGAAATAATCCCAACTTCTTACTCATCTTATTGTTAACATCTATTTATTGCCTTTTCTTATTCAAGTTGTAATTTTCCTTATCCTTATTATATGATAAGTGGTTTTACAAATTTTTTTAAATTTAAATTTCAAAAGTATTTTCTTAGATTCAGTCAGATATTTTGTATTTTTTCTTCCTGATATATATGGCATATTTTCAAAAATATGTTTTCTGTTTGTTGCCAAAGAATAGAAATGCAATTGACTTTTGAATGTTAATCTTATATCTAGCCATGTTATTGAATTCTTATAATTTCTAACAATTATTTTGTTTTATATGTAAATAATGATATAGTAAATTTTGATTTTTCCTTTCCATTTCTTTCCTATTCCTGTTATTTACTTTCTTGCTTTTGTGATCGAAACTTTAATAAAATGTGAAGAAACATATTTATCTTGATCTTTATAAATGGAATACTCCAAATATCTCACTGCAAATCCAATGACTGCTGAAGAATTTTATTGGGTTAAGTAAACTCCCTGCTAAGAGTTTTTATCATAAATGGGTGTTCAGTTTTATCAAATTTGTTTTCTGCATCTAATGAGATGATCATAAAGTATATTTCTCCTTTAATCTGCAAGTGTGATAATTTATATTTGTAAATTTTCAAGAAATATCTCTGTATTCCTGAGATGAACCCAATTTGACAAGAATGATTATATATATATGTGGCTGTTTTTGAGTTGATAATCTTTTCTTTTGTATTTTTAGATGCATGAACTGTTTTTAATCTAGGTGGAATTTATTTTTTTTGTGTGTGTGTTTTTTTTTTGGCACACGGGCTTAGTTGCTCCGTGGCATGTGGGATCTTCCTGGAGCAGGGATCGAACCTGTGTCCCCTGCACTGGCAGGCAGATTCTTAACCACTGCGCCTCCTAGGAAGCCCCTAGGTGGAATTTAAAATCTATGTTCATGAATAAGCATAGGCTTAATCATACTGTTCATGTCTGACCTTAGTACTGAGCTTTAGATTACCAATGAGGTTTTGTTTCCTTTCTTGTAAGAATTCTCATCCCTTATGACACACAGAGTTGCCCCTTGGATGTTTTTGAGTAAAGTTCAGCATAAGCTCAGTTCAATATTTACCTTGTAACCCAAAACTGGCATTTCCCATTAAGCACTGAATTTGCTCCTATTGAGCAAAACTACAGTGAATCACTTAGGTCTAAAAGTACTTGTTTAGGCTTTATATTATAAATAATTACCTTTGCTAAAGATACACAGACACTAAAAATAGAGAATAGTTAATATCTAGGAAGGCAAAAAAAAAAAAAGTCTCTCTTCCAAATTACCACATGATGGTAAAAAATATTAAAATTTGGTTTTGATCAATCATAAGTGCCAATTTTTCTATGTACTGCCATTCAATGCAAAAACATAAAGATTTCCTTGTTTTCCCAATTATGACAGAGCAAGATATGCAACACAATCTTTATTCCACAGGCATGTAAGAATTACTTGGAGTAATAAGACAGCTGTTTTTGTAAGAAAAAAGTGTTAGTTCACAAAATAGCTTTGCTTTTTCTTTTTGACAGTCTTCCAAAAAAAAAAGACATAAAAAGTCAGAATATCTTTTGTGTTGTTTAGATGACTACCATAATTCATTTCTCCCTTTTGCAAGAGACTGATGGTATGAATTATATCAGTTTTAAAACATAAATATAAGCTCAACATTCATTATATCTTAACTTTTCTCTCCTTAGAGTTTTGTTTCTTTGAAATTCTTGAGTTGAAAGCTTTTTATTCTCTCCAGTCTAAAATTAAAAATATTTAAGATAATAAATTTTCCTCTGAACAGAACTTTGCCAGAATTCCCTAAATGTCCACAGATACTGATCTATTTGTTGTCATTTTTCAATAATTTGTAATTAAAATTTTGACTTCCTTTTGAGTTCAGTTATTAAATAAAAATCTTTAAATTTTCTGTTGATTTCTTGGTTTAATCTTTAACAAAACGAGTTTGCCAATTTTTCTGAAGTAAAAACAGTCATATATTAGGCGGGTCATGTCATTTAATAACTTCAGTGCATTTTCACCATAGGTGATGGAGAATGTTTCTAGTAATGAGAAACTGGCACCTCATTCCATTTTGTTCATTTGTATTCTGAGTAGATATCTACCTTCTTATCTTTTCCAGTTTTACTGTACCAATGTATAATATGTAATTACAGAGTTCTTCACAATGGCAGATTTTATTTTTTAGTAGGAGTACATTAAAGACACAAAGAAAAAGAATATCTGTCTGATATTATGAGAATTATTCATTGCAGTTCCTACCTAATAGTATACTTATTTTACTTTGTAACATAACACACAAATATAGAGGTAACATGGGCCATCCATTTGTACATTTGGGAAGAAGTCAAACAAAGATCAGGTAGTGGCTGAGTTGAAATAAAAAGGGACTGGGAAATTGCAGGGAAAATGTTAAAAGTACAAAGATAATAACAGTCTAAAATTGGAAGCCAAAGGAAAGACAGATGATGGATAAATGTAGAGAAAAGAAAAAGGGAAAGCAGGGAAATAACTACAGACTGAGTTATTCTGAAGAGGAAGTTAGTAAATCTAAAGAAAGAAACTCAAAGCAAATAGAAAAAAAGTTTATAAGTAAGGTAGTAGGGTATACCAGAATAAAAAGTAAAGAAGAAAGGCCTGAGGGTAGTGCTGAAATAAATGAACAAACTTATTGAAAATGATCTGTAGATGTTGCTAATGACTATTTCCCACCTTATGTAAGTAGTACTATTTATAATATTAACTATAAGTCATTCAATTCTTGAAGTTTATTATCTGTATTCCATTTATACAAATAAAAAAGGATTTGAAGAAATTGTGTTAAAAATGTTGAACCTTACCCAAAAGTGGAGTTCAGATACTCCCAATCTTTGAATTTTATTTCTCTTTAGAATTATCACCTAAAATGCATATGACATAAAAATAAAACAATTAAATAAAGTTATCTTTTAAATTCTACATGAATGATACATTTCAAAAACTACACAATCACCTCCTTCCATCTTGGCTATCATCAGCCATTTTCCTTCTTAATTGTTGATTTTTCTAAATTTGGACATGGAAAATTTCCTTGGGGTGATAGCCAAATGCTTTGTGTACCAAAAAGTTGACCCTAGATCAAGTTAATTCCTCACTGAGTTACTTCGGACATTTTATGCAGGGCAACTCCCCTTGAGGAGATAGATGGTGTGTGGAAGGTATGTCCATGCAAGTGCACATGTAAGTTATGCAGCAAAATCAGTGGTCTAAATTAAGATGAAAATCTTTCCTCTCCAAACTCCCAAATATTTTAAAATGTTTAAAAATATGTCTAACTGAATTTATAAGAGAGAAAAGGAACTTTCCAGGTGCCAGAGAAAAGAAGGTGATTTTAAAAAACTAAAACATTAATTAGGAGAAAACCTATGGCAGTTTTTAAGGAGGTCTGTAGAACAGGGTTACAACTATGAACTTATATTAAAAGGGAGGGCAGCAGAAGAAGACTTGAAACTATGAAAGGTAAGAAACTGGAATTAAGACTCATGCATGCAACTGGGGTCCTCAAAAACTTACCCTTGGTGCTTTCAACTGAATGTTTATGTCCCTCCACTAATCCATATGTTGAAACCCTAATCCCCAAGGTGGCATATTTAGAGATGGAACCTTTGTGAGGTAATTAGATCATGAGGGTGGGAACCTCATAAAGGGGATTAGTGCCTTTCTAAGAACAGACATGAGAGAGATGATCCCTCTCTCCATCATGGGAGGATACAATGAAGATATCCTGTCTGCAAATCGAGAAGAGAGCCCTCATTAAGAACTAAATCAGCTGACACCTTGATCTCATACTTCCCAGCATCAAGAACTGTAAGAAACAGATTTCAGTGTAAGCCACCCAGTCTGGTATTTTTGCTATAGCAGCTTGAGCTGACAAAGACATGCAGGGACTAGGAATACTCCTCCTACTATCTCTACAAGTTGATAACGTATTTATTTATTCCCAAGTTTGTGTTAGGGAAAAAAAAAGGTTCCAGTGAGAAACAAATCTTAGGCTTGTGTGTTGTTTAAATTTGGAGGAGAATTTTGCATCACCTAATTGGCCCAAGATGAACCAGGATTCCTGAACTTCCAACAACAGGAAAATATAAATGTACCAGATTATGCAACGCAAAATTGTTTGTAAATGCAAAAATACAAGATATAAACCAAATGCCCAGACATAGGACAGTGGTTGAATTATCTAAGGACTATGCAGAAGGGAATACATACTATGAAATTAAAAGTATGCTACCTTTCATATAAGTAGAAGGGGATATAATAAAATATACATGTAATATTTATTAGTGCAAAAAAGAAAATAAACTAAATGAGTAAACCACAAAACCAATGAGGTGTCTCAGTTATAAGAAACAGGTAGGACCAAGGTAAAAAGAAAGGTGGAAGTAGCATAGACATACATACACTACCAACTGTAAAACAGACTAGCTAGTGGGAAGTTGCTGTATAACAAAGGGAGATCAACTCGATGATGGGTGATGCCTTAGAGGGCCAGGACAGGGAGGGTGGGAGGGAGTCGTGGGAAGGAGGGGATATGGGGATATATGTATAAATACAGCTGATTCACTTTGGTGTACCTCAAAAGCTGGTACAAGAGTGTAAAGCAATTATATTCCAATAAAGAGATGAAAGCAAGCAAGCAAGCAAGTTGCAAAACACTGACATGGTTAATAAATTTCAATTTATTATTCTTGAACCCTAAACTGACAGACTGCCAAGTCCTTGCTCTTAACCTGATATAATATCTCCATAAAAAGTCATAATTAAACAATATGAAAATAAAGAAATTTCTATCAAAAAAAAAGAAAGGTGGAGACAAATGGGGTGGAAGAAATGAGAGGGAGTGACATTTTCTGAGTATAAAATTTGTATATTTCTTATTCTTATACACATGGTAATATTTCACTACAAAAATAAAGTAATTAAAATCAATCAGGATGGAACTTCTGCTTCTGGTCAAGTTGGTATAACAGGAAACACATTTACTTTCCCATCTGAAATAACTAAGCACAAACAACATAGACTATAAGAGACTGCTATGAACAATTAGATGCCAACAAATTATATAACAAGAAAAAAATGGATCTACTCCTAGAAGCATATAATCTACCAACACAGAATAATGAAGAAACAAAAGCTATGAACACACCTATAACTAGTAAGGATATTGAATCAGTAACCAAAAATCTCTCAACAAAGAAAAACCACAACAAAGAAAAACTACAATTCACTGGTGAATTCTACCAAACATTTAAAGAAGAATTAATGTCAGTCCTTCTCAAACTCTTCCAAAATATTAAAGAGAAAGAAATAATTCCAAACATATTTCATGAGGCCAGCATGACTCTGATATCAAAGCCAGACAAGGACACTACAAGACAGTTAAACCACAGACCAATATCCCAGATGAACATAGATGCAAATCTCATCAAAATACTATCATACCACATTTAACATCACATTAAAAGAATCATACACCATGATCAAATGATATTTATCTTTGCAATGCAAGGGTGGTTGATATAAATCAATTAATGTGATATACTACATCAACAGAATGAGGGATAAAAATCACATGATCACTTCAATCAATGCAAAAAAGCATTTGATAAAATTCGACATCCTTTCATGATAAAAACTCTCAATAAACTAAAAATAAAGGGGAAGTATCTCAAGATAATAAAGACTATATTTGAACATACTCAATGATGAAAAACTGAAAGTTTTTCCTCTAAGATCAAGAAAAAGGCAAGGATGTCAACTCCCACCATTTCTATCTGGTATAATACTGAAGTCCTAGTTAGAGCAATTAAGCAAGAAAAAGAAATAAAAGGCATAAAAATTGAGAAGGAAAACGTAAAATTATCTCTGTTCATGTATGGCATGATCTTATATGTAGAAAACGCTAAAGATTCTACACACACACACACAGTTAGAACGAATAAAACAAGTTCTGCAAAGTAGCAGGATAGATACAAACTCAAAAAAAAAAAGAAACTATGTTACCTTGCTATACACTAACAATGAACTATCTAAAAAGGAAATTAAGAAAACAATCCCATTTACAATAGCCTCAAAAAGAATAAAATATTAAGAATAAACATAACCAAAGAGGTGAAAGACATACACACTGAAAATATTGCTGAAAGAAATTAAAGAAGACACAAATGAAAAGACGGTACTTGTCTTTCTCTGTCTGACTTATTTCACATAGCATTATGCCCTCAAGGTTTACCCATGTTGTCACAAATGGTAGGAAAACCTTTAGCTACCATTTCTAGTGCCCTTCATTTGTGTACAGCCAGACTGACATCTAATATTATATTCCTTTCATCTGAAATATTCCTTTAATATTTTATGTAAATCTTCTGGTCATAATGTCTTTATTGTGCCTGCATTTTTGAAAGATATGTTTGCTGGGTATAGAATTATAGATAATATTTTTAAGTATTTTAAAGATGTTGCTTGACTGTCTTGTTGCTTGCATTTTTTTCTCATGAAAAATCTGCTGAATCCTTACTCTTTGTTCTTCTGTTAACATGTCTTGCTCCTAAGATTTTCTCTTTATTGCTGATCTTGAACAATTTGACAATATGCCTTACTCTACCTCTATGTTTCTTATATTTGAGAGTCACTGAAATTCTTCATCTATGAGATCATAATTTTCATCAAATTTGGAAAATTTTTGGTCATTATTTCCTCAAATATTTTCGTACTTCCTCCCAACTCCCCTCATTTAGACATGTATTTTACTTTCCCTCTATGAAGTGTAAATGAGGGATTGGAATATCACCCATTTTGCAATCCCTACTGAGTTAATGGATCTGGTACTAAGCACTGATGGCTGCTATCATAAAAAGAGAGGCACCAGATAGTACGTGCCTCCTGATTAAAGAATAATACTATAGATTTGCCAAAGGAATTAAATCTGAATATGTCCAAGTTTTAGACCCAAGTATTTATATAAATACAGAAGACAAAAGAAGATGTAAAGTGGCACCATGAGGAGTCAGAGAGCAAAATCTAGACCATAGAACCCTTTACATGTTCAATGACCCAGGTTCTTCAACAAATAAATATCCTGGGGAAAAAACCAGGGAGACACATTGGAAACCTGTAGATAAAAACAGAAACTTAAGTGATGAAACTATAAAGAAAAGCTTGGAGTCATTGCCATAGTCAAGATAGTCACTACTGTTTTAGAGCAGCTCAAGGGAGTTATAATTGAGGCAGGTTACATGGAAGGCTTCTAGAATGGTTAGAAAAGTTCTGGTTTTGACTTGATGGTAGTTTAAGGATGCTTGCCAAATAACAGTCCATTAATCAGTACTTACCAGTACTAGTCAGAACTAAGTCAGTACATAAAACATTGGTTTTATGAGGTTTTCTATATCTGTGCTATATTTTATTTTTTTTTATTTATTTATTTACTTTTTTTTTTTTTTTTTCCGGCACACGGGCTTAGTTGCTCCGCGGCATGTGGGATCTTCCTGGAGCTGGGATCGAACCCGTGACCTCTGCATTGGCAGGCGGACTCTCAACCACTGCGCCACCTAGGAAGCCCCTGTGCTATATTTTAAAATAAAAAAATGGTTTCGTAAAAAGCGGTGGATGAGCACACTCTTACAAGTCCTTTACTTTGTAATACTGAAAAAGTTTGACAAAATGTTGAAAAGAAAGGGCCTATGTCATTTGGGAGAGAGAAAGAGGAGAAATTACTTACTCTGAGGCAAAAAAAAAAAAGCTTTGGGAGAAAAAAACATTAAAAACCTAGATCTCAAATGATTCAATCAATGCACCATACATGGGAAAGTGCTGTATTTTGGTATTTCTGTAATAAATTATCATTTCTGGTCATTGTGGAAAGAGAATATCCCAGGAACATTCCAGTGGAGGAGAACATTCCAGGTTCTGGCTTACAAATATCAGAAGTGTGACTATAAGGTAATAAAACTGATTTACTGAACCACCAGTCCAAATATAACTCCAAATGAGTGTTATTCCATGAAAGTAAGTCACATGAGGAGACTACACACTTATAATTACGTTGCCATTGTTCAAAACAGTTTCGAACTCCTCTTTATAACCTACCTTCAGAGATTACTTCCTCATGGGTGCAAGAAAATCGGTCTTATTACTTTATTGTCACACCATGTTTTGATCAAGATCTGTGTTACCCAGTCCAATCACCCACCTTATTCACAAGACTTTGGTTGTTTCCAAAATCAAATCCACCCTTGAAAGATGAAGATTTGTCACCATTGAGGATATTCAAAAGAATGTGCCACAGTCTGTGAAGGCAATTCAGAGGCGTTCCAAAAAGGTTTTGGGCAATGGCAGTGTCACTGCAATAAGTATTTAGCCTACTGAAATGACTTAGAAGGAAATGACTAATTTTTATCATAAATTATGGCATATTTTAAAAAGTAAGTCTTATTACCTTATTATATTTTGTAAAAAATATTTACTTGGGCATTGCCTTAAAAAGGTAAATTTCCCTTGTATTGTTTTTCAAGGATGAGGTAGAGAAAAAGCATTACCTGGGAAAAACTTTTCATGTGAGTAATAATCTAGAAAAAGCCCTATTTATTCTCCTTGACCTATATTATATGGGTAAACTTGCTATTTGACAGGTTAAAAAAAATCTTCACGAGCTTAACAAACCCTTACCAATGTCATTAACAGAGACGAAGAATAATAAGAAGATAAATACATTGGATTTCCAAACATCAATACAAAACAAAGAAGAACTGAAACCTGAAAATTGAAGAAAAGAAATACATTTTGTAATTATTAGATAGATAGCATAATGTATACTTTGTCTACAGGGATATAGTCATTTCCACTACAAACTTTATTTGCATAAAAAAGATTAATAAATAGACCTTGACCAAGTGATAACAGAATCTCAACACACTGATAGGTTCTAAGTATTTTCAACATCATAAATACTATATAGCAGAATTTATTTTTTTTCTCTCTTTGCAACTTGGTACAGAGAAAATGGAAAAAATCTATTGTTTCTGTTGATTCAATAGTGGAGGGATATAATAAGAAAGACTTGCTTATAAGTATTAGTTTTCTAATCTGATTTTTGTTGAACTACTTGAGGATTTCCCTCACTAAGGAAGCTCTATTTTATGTTCTTATCTAAAATATTTTTATTTTTTATTTTCTTAAGGGAGATTTGTTTGGAAACTAATATAAAAAATGCAAAAACATAAATTTCACAGCGTCATATTCATGCAAAGTATTAAAAATCTCAGGTCTCGGAGAAAAGGCAGTTTCAAAAGTAGTGACAATAATAATAAACCAAACAAAAAAATTTTTAAAGTTTCAGAGAATACAAAATATCTGCAGTCTAGCTGAAAGTATAGTTGCTATAACATGGCATTCAGTTATCCTTCTAAATATTATCAGCATCATATGTATTAAATACTACTTGAGATGAGATATAAAAGTCATTTCTACTTTATAAACCCTGAAATCTTATTTTAATATATGACTTATAAATATTAAAAGTGTTACCATGTTCATATTGATGATCTTCTGAAATTTGTTTGGCTCAATGTACCCCACAACATACATGGGAAATAATGAGGCTATCTGAAATAAAAATATAAAAAACGTAGAAGTGAAAAAACGTAGAAAAGCATTCCATTATTCATAAGCAAAGTAAATATAAGAGGAGAGTTATATTTCCAATAATGATTGTCAAGGTAATGTGAACCAACCTTCTTACTGAGAATGAGAATAGCTTGAAAAAAATACTAAAAGTACCTGCATGAAAGCCACAGATTACTAATAAAGCAAAAAAGAATTAGGAAGCTAAGACCAGAGAAAAGCTGGAAATCTAACGATATGAGCATGACATTTTGGGTCATTTCTCTTCCAGGCGCATCTGCCAATTCTAATAGAAGCAGATGCCTGCCAGCTGAGAGACAGCTGAAAGATTTCCACACACTTAACAGTCAAGTAACCCCAAGAATGAGATCCCTGCTAAGTCTCCAAGCTTTGGTTTGGGACTTCAAAGGGTTATACTTTAACACAGAACCAGAAATCAGCCCTCCAAAATACTATAGCCCACCTTTGAATTATCTCATTCTCTGATTGCATGAGGGTGATTAAAGATTGTTAGTTCCTGTATTTGCCTGCTGGAAGCAAATTTAATTTTCTCTGGAAGAAGTTTATATCATCTTAGTCTTAAATTGACTCTACAATTGTTCATGTACAGTGTCTAATACTACATTTAAGCTAATCAGATATAGGAGGAGATAAAAAAAGACATTATCACTAAGACAACAGAAACAGATCTATGAGGAATCTAAACCTAGTTCAGGGGTCAACAAACGTTTTATGCAAAAAGCCAGACAGTAAATATGTTAAGATTTGTAGGCCAAGTATAGTCTCAATTGTATATTCTTGTTCTTCTTCTACATTTTTTAAACAATACTATACAAATGTAAAAACTACTCTCAGCTCACAAACTATACAAGAACATGACTGGCATCATCAGACACTGACTTTATGTTTGACATATGCATGGAAATAACAGATAAGACTAAAATTTCCAGGAGTACTGAAAGCCATAAAAAAAGAACCAAATGAAAAACGTACAACTAAATACTAAAACAATCAATAACAAGGAGTCAAAGATGGGTTTAAAAGCAGCTTAAACACAGCCAAACAGAGAAGTGATAAATTGGAAGACAGGTCAGAAAAAAGTATAAAATGACAAAGGGATGAACAACATAAGAGATGTAGAGCATATAGTATAAAGGTCATACTTCACATCTCAGAAAGGGCTGAGGGAATTAAGTCAAAGCTATACTTTAAGACATTATACCTGAGAAGTTCCCAAAATCTAGAGAAAAAAGTCAAGCACTGATTCATAAAGTATTACTAGCCCCAGCAAGGGATTAATTAAAACAAACAAAACCCACCCACACTTAGGCATGTCATAGTAAAAACTGCTTGTAACCAAAGGCAAAAAGAAAACTCTTAATAAGGGTCTGAGACTGACTGACTTTAAGACTTACTACAAAGCTGCAGTAATCAAGACAGCATGACAATGGAGAAAAAACAGACGAACTGATCAAAGGAATACCACAGAGGGTCCAGAAACAGATCCACACAATTACAGGCAACTGAGCTTTGACAACAGAGCAAAGGTAATTCAATGCAGAAATGACAGTCTTTTCAACAAATGGCACTGGAAGACTTAGACATGCATGCATTAAAAAAAAGAATCTAGACCTAGACTTTATATCTTTCAAAAAACTGACTCAACTGTATCTTAGACCTAAATGCAGGACACAGACTGAAAAACTTCTAAAAGATAATATAGGAGAAAATCAAGGTGATCTTGTTTGAGGATGAGTTTTTAGATATAACATCAGAAGCATGATCTGTGAAAGAAAAAAACTGATAAACTGAACTTCCTTAAAATTAAAAACCCCAGCTCCACAAAAGACACTATTAAGAAAACTAAAAGACAAGCCAGGGATTGTGAGAAAAATCTTTGCATTACTCATACCTGTTAAAGGTTTGGTATGTAAAATACACTAAGAATTCTTAAAATTCAGAAATAAGAAAACAAATAACCCAATTTTAAAAATGGGCAAAAGATCTCAACAAATAACCTAACCAAAGAAGATATACAGAGGGAAAATAAGCACATGTAAAGGTGCTAAACACAATACTACACTCGGGAACTGTAAATTAGAACAAGGAGATACTGCCCTACACCTATTAGAATGGCTCCAATCCAAAAACCTGACAAAATTGGCAATTTCTTACAAAACTAAACATAGTCTTACCATACAATCCAACAATCACACTCCTGGGTATTTACTCAATTGAGCTGAAATTTTTTGCCCACTCAAAACCTTCACATGAATGTTTATAGAATCACCAAAGACTGGATGCAGCCATGATGTCCTTCAACAGTTGAATGGATAAACAAACTGTGGTACATCCAGACAATGGGATATTATTCATCAATAAAAAGAAATGAGCTATCAAGTCATGAAAAGACAGGAAGGAACTTCACATACATATGGCTAAGTGAAAGAAGTCAGTCTAAAAAAGTGATGCGATCTATGATTCTAACTATATGACACTTTATTTTGGTTGTATTTTATTTCATTAAAAATTGTACAGCTCTACTGTGAATTGAAATATTAACATTTCTTTTATTTTAGAGGACTGCGTTCACAATAATAATTATGACTGGGCCCAGGAATTCTTTTGTTTGTACCTTTGAAAAGTGCCATGCAATTTAACGTTCAGTAGTAACCAGATTATGAATTTGCCGTATAAGTAAAACAACAATGAATAATTCATTCAAGAATTTCAAAGAGATTTTTATTTCAAGAGGTACCAGTTGAAGATGGCAATATTTTCAAGTAATAACCAATTTACCTGAATATAGTTTCCCAGAACTTTGCTTATAACTTAATTGCTTGGAAACGATGTATGGTTTTCTTAGAAACGATGCTATGGTTTTTCTTAGAAATGATGCTATAAATTCAAATCCATTCAATGGATACTAGAGGGCCAATGCTATCTCCACCCTAAAGAAACTTATTTGCTGGTGGTGTGGAAAAACGCAAGGACACAAATATCTCAGCAAACCTCCTTTCAACCCATAATCAAGTGCCTTATAAAGCAACCTCAAGCAAGGCCATAGAATCTCAGAGTCAAAGAATGCATAAATTGTTACAAGTTTATTCTATAGATCAACTACCCAGAATTTGGGAATTTGGTGCTAATACCTTACTCTCAAACCTCCTGTCATTTTTTTCTTCTCCCAGCATAAAGTGGTTCCAACTAAAATTCAGCTAACAGATAATCAGACTTTTCATTAAGCTTAGAGTCTCTACCAAGAACTCCTCTGTTATTATTTTTTTTCAGCTTTATTGAGATGTACTTAACTTAAAACACTGTGTAAGTTTAAGGTGTACAACCTGTTGATTTGATATACTTATGTATTATAATATTATTACCGCTGCAGCATTAGCTAACACCTTCATCATGCCACAAAATTTTCATTTCATTTTTGTGATAACATTTAAGATCTACTCTCCTACCAGTGTTCAAGTATATAAAACAATATTATTAACTACAATCATCATGCCGCATGTTAGATCGTCAGAACTTATTCATCTTCTAGCTGCAAGTTTGTATACTTTGTCCAATATCTTCCTATTTCCCCCACTCCTCAGGCCCTGGTAGCCACCATTCAACTCTCTGTTTCTGTAAGTTTGGCTTTTTTAGATTCCACATACATGTGATATAATACAGTATTTGTCTTTCTCTGTCTGACTTCTGTCACTTAGCAGAATGCCCTCAAGGTCCATCTACGTCCTATGTCAGGATTTCCTTTTTTCTCAAGCCTGAATAATACTCCACTGTACACATATGTAGCACATCTTCTTTATCCATTCATCTGTTGACAGACACTTAGCTTATTTCCATACCTTGGCTATTATGGCTAATGCTGCAATAAACATAGAAGGGCAGATAATCTCTTTGATATTCTGTTTTTATTTCCTTTGGATATATATCCAGAGGTGGGATTGCTGGATCATATGGTAGTTCAATTTTAAATTTTTTGAGGAACTTCCATACTGTTTTCAATAGTGGTTCCACCAATTTATATACCCATCAATAGTGCACAAGCATTCCTTTTCCTCCACATCTTCACTAACGCTTGTTATCTCTTGTTTTGATGATATTAATCTCTTATCAGATATAAGACAAATAAGACTGCATCAGAGTAAAAAGCTTCTGCATAGCAAAGAAAACACCAAAAGGGTAACTAACAATCTATGATATGGGAGAAAATATCCCATATATCTGATAAGGGGGTATATATATATACAAAATATATCCAAATATATAAATATATATCAAATATATATTTGGATATAAATATATATCCAAAATATATAATGAACTCATATTACTCTAGCAAAATATTAACAACTCAATTAAAAAATGGGCAAAGAATTGAACAGTTAATTATCCTGAGAAGATATACAAATGGCCAAAAGATATATGAAAAACACTCAATATCATTAATCATTAGTGAAATGCAAATCAAAACAATGATGATTATCTCACACCTCTAAGGATGGCTATTTTCAAAAAAACAAATGACAAGTATTAGTGAGGATGTGAAAAAAAGGGAATCCTTTCACGTTGTTATTAATGGGAATGCAAAATTGTGCAGCTGCTATGGAAAACAGTATGGAGGTTCCTCAAAAATTAAAAATAGAAATAGCATATGATTCAGCATTTCCACTTCTAAGTATTTATCCAAAGGAATTGAAAACAGGATCCTGAAGAGATATTAGCACTCTCATGTTCACTGCAGCCCTATTCACAATATCCAAGATATGGAAATAGCCTAAATGATAATCAATGGTTGAATGGATATTAAAATGTGTTATACACATACAACAGAATATTATCAGCCTTAAAAGAGAAGGAAATCCTATAACGTGCAACAATATGGATGAGGATATTATGCTGAGTGAATTAAGCCAGTCACAGAAGGACAAATACTGCATGATTCCCTTTGTCAGAGGTATTTAGACTGGTCAAACTCACAGAAACAGACAATAGAATAGTGATTGCCAAGGGCTGAGGGGAGGAGGAAGTGGGAAGTCGCTAATCAACACACATCAGATTTCAGTTACTCAAGATCAATAACTTCTAGAGATCTACTATACAACACTGTGCCTATAAATAACAATACTGTACTGTACACTTAAAAATCTATGAAGAGGGTATATCTCATGTTCAGTGTTCTTACCACACACATACACTTTAAAAAAATTTAAGGCTCATTACATAAAAATAAAAGGACTATATAACAACTGTGCACATAATGACGTTGCATCAAAATGTCTAAAGCAAGAATTTACACAGCTAAAAGTAGATACAGACAAGTCACCGTTACAGTGGAAGACTTTAACATATTAGTCCCTCTAGTAACTGAAAGCAAACAAAAATAGCAGAAATCTAAAAGATTAGAATAATACAATTAACAAACCTTGCTTAACATGTGTAGAACCCCATATTTAACAAGTATAAAATAATCTTTTAAAATGCAACAAAAATAGAAAATAGCTGGGGACAAATCTAATGAAAGATAATGAAAGATCTGTAAGATCTCTAAAAATCTATATAACGTTATTGAAAGAAATTAAGAACTAAATAAGTAGATATAAATCATGTTCTCTGATCAGAAGACACAATATCTTAAAGTTCTTAAAATTTTTTATTTACTGCAATCATAGTTATCTTCAAACCAAAAAGGAAAGGAATATAGTATGGGGATGGGGACAAATCTAAAATATGGGTTTTAAGAGACACTGGGGGACTTCCCTAGTGGTGCAGTGTTTAAGAATCCTCCTGCCAATGCAGGGGATATGGGTTCAAGCCCTGTTCCGGGAAGATCCCACATGCCACAGAGCAACTAAGCCCATGTGCCACAACTACTGAGGCTGTGTGATGCAATTATCAAAGTCCGTGAGCCTAGAGCCCCTGCTCCACAACAAACGAAGCCACCGCAATGAGCAACGGAAAGCTTGTGCATTGCAATGAAGAGTAGCCCCTGCTCACAACTAGAGAAAGCCTGTGAGTAGCAACGAAGACCCAACGCTGCCAAATAAATAAATAAATAAAAATAAATTAATTAATTAACCTTAAAAAATGAATGAAAACTGGAGAAAATACCGTTGCTTTCTGCTTATCTCTGGTTGAGTCCAGCTCATTTAATAAAATAGCTACAGTTGTTACAAGGAAGTTCATAAATACACTTTGTGAGGAAAATTAATCTTGACACTAATTATGAAAAATGTATCATACAGATTCTTATATAGAAAAGCAATTGGGTAACAGAATAGACTCAATTAATTATACTTTTATAAAAAGTACATACGGGGATATGTATATAAAAACAGATGATTGAACTTGGGTGTACCCTCCCAAAAATAATAAATAAATAAATAAAATTTAAAAAAAGAAAAAGGTACAGAAGTATTCTTTAAATGCATATTTCTTTCATTAATGCTTCATGAAAATTGAAGGCATTTTAGTAAGGAAATAAGACAATACAGCCAAGTGTGTGGCCTTCAATAGAGAAGAGTTGAAAGACCCTAGAGATGCAACAAAAATAAATTGGAAAGTGTTGGTGCTCTGAAGTAAGCAGACTTGATTTTAACTTAATCTCTGAGCCTCAGTGTCTTCATCTGTAATTGTAAGTTAATAACATCCATCTGCCTGGACTCCTTGAGGATTAAATAAACTATAATACTGAAGTCTGGTATATATTAGTCTCCCTTTCCTTCCTCCCACAGACTAACACTGTTAGGATATGCAGATCTAGACCACCCTTCTTAAACATCATATTTACACTTTGGCTGAAAAAAAAAACTTCACAGATGAAAACTGTGCTTAATTGTGGATGTGTTGCTATTTGAATTGCTGGTTGAAAAGAGAGCCCTCTCACTTAAATATGAGCAGTAGAGTTGACATTCTGTTGTGAAAATGTAGAAAACTGACTTCTATTCTTGCCTCCTTTCATTATACTTCTCAAGATAAGTAGGTCCGAGGGTAGGTCAAAATTTGTTTCCAGGAAACAATAAGGAGTTTTGAATCTGTTCAAATGCTTGGACCAATTTTGTTCCTGAAATCAGAAATGAGTACAGATATTTTAAATAAATTTTAAATAAAATTGTGTATAAGGAATGAAACTATAAATCCCTTCTGTAAGCTAATTTTTGATTCCCTGTTATTTAAAATATTTAATATTTAAAATATTTAAATATAGTTTATAAAATAAACTATATTTTAACCTCTGTAGGCACAATAAACACTGTCAAAGTAATAGAGAGAAATCAACTTGTAGACTGAGTTTAATAACAAGATGCCAGGTCAGACAAAGCTTTCAGGAAGAGAAGCTGGCATCTATACCAAGAGTAGCTGCTTCTACATCCGGAAGAAGAAACATCAACTCTCCTTGGAAAAAACCATTTTGGTGACCTCTTTTAGTTTTGTAGTTCAAAGGCAAGTAGGGACCCACCCTGCTTGAACAAAAGATTTATTTGGCTTGACAAAAAAATTGTCCTTTCTCAGACCATTGGTGTGTGAAATCTGATGTGCAGTAAAGACAAAGGAACTGGAAAAATGTTTCATAAGCAAATATGAGTCTCCTGGTGGAAAAGCTTTCTGAGATGCACCAGTATTTGAACATCTCCAAAAAACTAATACAATCCTAATTTGGCAAGACAGAACCCCAAGGAACTTGAAAAACAAACAAACTGTATAGGTGAGAGAATTCTGAACCTGTGAGCTCACTCACAAGAACTATACATCAGAACTGCAGAGTCTTTTCTTAGGAGAAGTCTAGTTCTACAGACAGCATTTAGCTGATGCTGAAATTCCTTATGACTCCACTGAGCTATCTCAGCACTGCAGGTGTTCTATGAGACATTTACAAGAAAGAAAATGGTGCCACTCATAAATGAAAGCATGGAGTCCAGGCCAATTTTAGTGTGAAGCACTCGGCATCTATGGCTGTTAGAAGTTTTCTATCTTCAAGAAGGTGAAATTGAGCTCTCGACGTCAATGTAAACCAGGGGTCTTAAGTTCCTACTTGGCCTCAGGCTCACTCAGAAAGCTGTAGGACAGGAAACATGACTTGTCAGCAGGACAGATTCAGATATTTCTCTTCAGTGGGAACTCTCGAAGAAGTCTTTATGGTAGCCTCACACCAGGTGACAGCTCAGGAACAAAGAAAGAAGATGCACATCACATAAATGCAGAAGCCACCCTGGCTTAGGAGCTCCATTACTCATGGAAACCTCTGCAAGGGAAATGACACTTAAAAGGGTCACCTCATTTAAGGAAGCCCAAAGTCTAGGCATGCCCCTCAGGAAGAACTTAGTTCACTTACAATTTCTTCCTCTCGGATGCAATTAGGCAATCGCCAAGTAATGTGGTCACACAATGCTAGCAGGTTTCTAAGAGAAGGTTAACTGAGGGTCAAATTCCCATGCAGAAGGGGAAAGTTTTGCTAAACAAAAGTGTGCTGGCATTGACTATGTACCCAGATTTCTGAATCCTCTAGATATAAGTACTCTCATTTCTGGCTTCAGTGGTGAGGCAAAAACATCTAGTCCTGATCCTTGGCCCAAATATATGGCCGATGGACTTATCATTGGAAGAGAAACTCTAGGGAGGGAAGAAAATAATCTTCTCATAAGCAGGATGAGGGCATGGAGTCATATTTATTTAAATATTAAAAGAGATGTGGCTTTATACATGTCCCAAGCAAAGAATCAGTTATATAAAGAAAGAATATGAAATTGACAGTTTTGTATAGATATATTGATACTATCTCTTCTGGAAATAATCTGCATCTCTATCACTTCTGATTTTATAACCTCCTTCCTGCAAGTATCCCTTCTACTGTCCTTGGTCATAACAACCTCGCCTACATGAATGTGAATTCTCTAACAAAATATAAGAAAATAGAGCATATTATAACTTAAAATCTAGTTACTGAATAAGTAAGTCACAATTTCTCCGTTTCTTAAGAATGATAATGCTGGGGACCTCCCTGATGGCGCAGTGGTTAAGAATCCACCTGCCAATACAGGGGACATGGGTTCGAGCCCTGCTCCAGGGAGATCCCACACGCCATGGAGCAACTAAGACCATGCACCACAACCACTGAGCCTGTGCTCTAGAGCCTGTAAGCTACAACTACTGAAACTCATGTACCTAGAGCCTGTGCTCCACAACAAGAGAAGCCACCACAATGAAAGGCCTGCGCATTGCAGCGAAGAGTGGCCCCCGCTCTCTGCAACTAGAAAAAGCCCACGTGCAGCAATGAAGACCCAATACAGCCAATTAAATAATTAATTAATTTTTAAAAAAAGAATGATAATGCTTTAAGGTCTTCTCACCCCAAATATTTTAGGTTGTAATTTGTTTCCTTTAAAATACAGCCAATGCTTGAGTCCTTCACCCCCATTTCTCAGACAATATGTGCAGGAGACGTGAACTAATTTTAACTTTAATCTGTGAAAAATATAATCAAGAATAGAAGTCTTAGAATATTCCCAGAAAATTACTTTGAATTATCTTTACATTAGCATTAAAAAACAAAAACACACACAAGCAAACAAAACTTTATACATTAATTAAGAAAACTAAAAGCTGGGAGTTATGTCAGCATCATGGCAGCATAAGATGTCCCTCTCTTCTGCCTCTGCCTTTTAACAACTAAAATTTGGCATCCATCCATGAACAGAAGTGCCTCTGTGTGAGTTGTGGGATGCAGCACCATATGCCAAGGGTCCTGGGAGGAGTCTTGCCCACCTATGTATCTGGTAATAGGCAGACAGACCTAAGCACAGGCTGTGGAATAAGCAGGAGCTAGTGAACTAGTCCCAGCTCTTCTCAGCTATGGTTGAAGAAAATCTGGAGGCTGCTGACCTGGGCAGACACCCACAGACAAGAGAGCCTTGTAGAGCCCAGTCTTCCTGAAGAGATGCTCAAGCACTTCATTGGAGCAAAAATATATTTATGAGTTTGGATACAATGGAGAGAGTAAGGGGAACTTTGCCAACACCACCCTATCCCAAGGTGGCACAATGAGAGCCTGAACTAGCCAGTGGCAACTTCTCCCATGGGGAAAAGGGAGAATGATTAGTGTGTGCCTGGCATCCCTAGCTGTGCAGGACATTGCTGGAAAAAACCATTTCTTTCCCACAGCACTCAGAGCTATGAGGTGGGACCTCCTTGACTGGGGCAGGTAGGAGATTGAGAAAGAGGTAAATAAGAATATCAGAGGGCATTAAAAGGATGCAGCTCCTTCTGGTTGTACACAAGACTCTGGCAGGAAACCTGCCCACCAGCTGCTGAGAAAACCACCCAAAGATCCTTCCACTTGGCCTGCAGGCACTCTTGACACCTCCTGAGTGTTAAACTCACATCTCTCTCCACTCTGCAGCTGGCTCCTTTTTCATGTTCTTTAGTGTAGCAGTAAGGGTGAGTTCTAGTAGATAAGGAGCTCATGTAAAAAACAGGCCAGGGTCTATGGGCAAGGGAGAAACGTGAGCAGTACCTTCTGGAAACAAAAGAGAGGTTTCCAGCAGCCAGCCTGCTAAGATCTAAAAAAGACATGCAAGCTTAATAATTCTGCCACAGAGGGAGCAAGAAGCATGAAGCAGGTGTATCCATATAAGATCAGAGAAAACCCCCGATATAAGCAGGATGAATGAAGACTATATCCCACCTGAAGGCAACCTGAAAGGCAAAAACTGCAACACAAAACTTCAAGGAACATGAAGCCTCAAGGAAACATGACATCACTGAAAAATCTAAATGGTCCTCCAGTAACCAAACTCAAACATGGGTAATTCTATGATTTACCTGATAAGGAATTCAAAATAGCTCTTTTATGGAAACTCAGTGAGCTACAAGAAAATGCAGAAACACAATTCAATGAAATTAGGATAACAATACATGAACAACATGAGAAGATTAACAAAGAGATAAAAATGATTAAAAAGAACAAAACAAATTCTGGAACTGAAGAACTCAATGAATGAAATGAAAAATGCAATAGAGTATCAACATCCGAATAGACCAAACAGAAGACAGAACAGTGAATTAGATAGGAACTTCGAAATACCCTGTCAGAGGAGAACAAAGAAAAAACAATGAAAAAGAATAAAGAAAGTCTGCGATCCATATGAAAACATCAAATGGACAAATATCAGAATCACTGGAGTTCTATGAAAACAGAGGGAGAAGGGGCAGAAAGTTTATTTAAAGAATTAAAGCTGAGAACTTCCAAACTTACAAAGAGATTTGGACATCCAAGTTCACAAAAGCTAATAAATCACCCCATTAATGTAACTGAAAAATACCTTCCCTAAGACAAACTATAATGAAACTCAAAAATCAAAGGCAGAGAATCCTAAAAGCAGTAAGAAAAAAAGATTGCAACATATATGGAATCCCCATTATACTATCAACTATAGTAATCAAAACAGTATGGTACAGGAATAAAGACTAATATACATAGCAATGGAACAGACTGAGTGACTGGAAATAAACCCATGCATATACAGTTAATTAATATTTCACAAGGAAGTCAAGAATACTTAGGAGGAAAAATAATGTCTTCAATAAACGGTGTCAGGAAAAATTGGATATTCACACGAAATTGGACTTCTATCTTACACCACTCACAAAAATTAAAATGAATTAAAGGCTTAAATATAAGACTTGATGCCATAAAACTCCTAGAAGAAAACCTAGAGAATAAGTTCCTTGACCCTTGTCTTGGCAATGATTTTTTTGGGTTGTAACACCAAAAGCACAAGCAACAAAAGCAAAAATCAACAAAGTAAGACTATGTCAAATTCTTGATAAAAAGCTTCTGCACAGCCTAAGAAACAATCAACAAAATGAAAAGACAACCTATGCAATGGGAGAAAATATTTGCAGATCATATATTAGGTGAAAGATTAATATCCAAAATATATAAAGAACTCATACAACCCAACAACAACAAAAAAACTGATTAAAAAATTGGGTAGAGGAACAATAAATATTTTTCAAAAGATGACATGCAAATGGCCAACACGTACATGAAGACACCCAACATCACTAATCATCAGGGAAATAAAGTCAAATCCACAATGAGACACTCCCTCATATCTATTAGAATGGCTACATCAAGAAGACAAAAGAAAACAAATGTTGGTGGGGATGTAGAGGAAAGGGAACCCTTGTGCATGCACTGTTAGTGAGAATATAAATAAACTGGTGGAGCCACTATGGAAAATAGTAAGGAGGTTCCTCAAGAAATTTAAAATACCCCTACCATACGATCCAGCAACCCCTCTTCTGGGTACATATTCCAAAGGAAATGAAAACAGAATATCGAAGAGATATCTGTACATCTATGTTTACTGCAGCATTATTCACAATAGCCAAGGTATGGAAACAAACTAAGTGTCCATCAATAGATGAATGGATAAAGAAGATGTGATACACACACACACACACACACACACACACACACACACACACACACACACACACACACACGGAGTAATATTCAGCCATGAGAAAGAAGGAAATCCTGCCATTTGCGACAACACAGATGGACCCTGAGGGCATTATGCTAAGTGAGATAAGTCAGACAAAGACAAATACTTTATTATATCACTTGTATGTGGAATCTAAAAAAGCCTAATTTGCAAAAACAGAGAGTAGAATGGTGATTACCAGGGGCTTGAGGGTGGGAGAATAAGAGAGACGTTGGACAAAGTGTACAAGCCTGCAAAGAGAAAATGAATAAGTTCTAGAGATTTAATGCTTAGCATAGTTATTATAGTCAACACTGTGTTATATAATTCAAAGTTGCTAAGAGACTAGATCTTAGACGTTCTCACCATAAGAATGAAATAATAATTATGTGACTTGATAGAGGTGTTAAGTAACACTATGGTGTTAATCAGGTGATAATCATATTGCAATATAAAAATGTATCACATCAACATGTTGTACACCTTAAGCTTACAAAATGTTAATTACATCTCAATAAAAAAAGAAAAAAGAAAAAAACACTAAAAGTCTGGTATATCTTTTGAATGGATGGAAAATCATTACAACAATATCAAAATTACCCAAGGAGCTAAACAGTTTCACCAGCACCACTAAATTAATACCTTTCCTTGCAAGGAAATGATGAACATTAGAAATCTATTCTACTGTGTTGGCATATGCAAATAATGAAAATCATAGAAATTTTGTGTTAGTTATAGACCAAATATAAGGAAGTAACGCAGAGGGAATACTCTAAACATGCTTTAAACGTGTAGCATCAATTAAGTTGAGGTTGTAACTTAATTCTTTGTAGACAACTAGCAACACAAGGATTCTCGGCAGAATTTCTCACTGCCAATGAAGAATATCATTACATGTTATCAGCATTTGTTAGGTGGGAAGGAGTTCTAATGAAAAATCATAGTGGGAAATTTCATCAAAATTGACCTTTTACTCTCTGCTTCCCCAGCTGTTTCTTGCCATTAGTTACTTATTTGTTTGGAGAAACAGGATATGGCCTCAATTCACTTAATAATATCACGATTAAAGCTCTGAGAAATGGTGTCCAGTAAGATTCTGCTCTTCAGACAAAACAGCCAACAGTTAGCTGGATTAGAAGCAGAAATCCCCTACCATGAAGAATTGAAGTGGCCCTAACCAAGTTGTGCAGCTTGGCACCTAAAATGATTCCTCAGACAAAAGGAAAATCTGCAGGCAGATTTACAGAGATCATCTCAAATATCAACAGGAATAATTATGGATTAAAATAAGGGGAAAAAGTCTTTTGCAGATTGATCTTTAATATCTGCCTAACTAACATATTAACAGAAGACAAACTTAAATGATTAAAATAAATCACACATGTATGTAAACTTTATATCTATTCCATATTTTGAAAATCTATTAGGGCGTGAATATAATCACATTTAAAAATTTCTCCGTGGTGGAAAAGAATATTTAAAAAGAATGTAGGGACTTCCTAGGTTGCACAGTGGTTAAGAATCCACCTGCCAATGCAGGGGACATGGGTTCTATCCCTGCTCCAGGAAGATCCCATATGCCGCGGAGCAACTAAGCCCGTGTGCCACAAGTATTGAGCCTGCACTCTAGAGCCCGTGAACCACAACTACTGAGCCCACGTGCCGCAACTACTGAAGCCTGCGCACCTACAGCCCATACTCTGCAACAAGAGAAGCCACCGAAATGAGAAGCCCGCGCACCACAATGAAGAGTAGCACCTGCTTGCTGCAACTAGAGAAAGCCCATGTGCAGCATCAAAGACCCAATGCAGCCAATAAATTTATTTAAAATAAATAAAAATAAAAAGAATGTATATATGTGTATAATTGAGTCACTTTGCTGTACAGCAGAAATTAGCACAATATTGTAAGTCAATTATACTTCGATAAAAAAAATTTTTTCCTGTGGAAACAGCCAAGCACATCTTGCATTCAACTTAAATTAGTTTAAAATCATCTTACCTGTGTAAAAAGTATAAACTGAGCAAATTGCCAGGGAAGCATAAAAGCAACATTGGAAAGGCAGAGTGCAATAAAATGCCTTTTACTACCGTTTGAGGTCCTTAAAGGAAAGAATTGACATCAATAAGTTATACTATAGAAGTAGCCTATCATTAAACTGAATGACTAGTTGCAAAATATTAAAATATAATGATCCCCTTACTTTTGATGTAAGATAACAAAATATAGTGAACTTTTAAAAGCTCATTAAAAAGAACTTAAAATATTTGGATTATTAAAATGCTTATAATAAAACAATCAAAATTAGAGCTTTAAATAAAATATTGTTTCTAGTTTATCAGTAAGTATTTTAAACATACAGCACAGGGAATTACAGCTATTATTTTGTAATAACTTTATTAATAGAGTATAACCTGTAAAAATAATGAATCACTATTCTGTACACCTGAAACTAATAAAATAATGTAAATCAACTATATTCAACTAAAAATTTATTTTCCTTTAACTTTGCATGACATTAGAAATTTAATACTCCAGCAAGCAGGTCAGAAAACAGAATCTGAACTGACCTTGCATACTTTGAGATATTTACACTATATGAGCAGCAACAGCTTTCATATACCACCACTTTTATATTTCAAAAAGCAATGAACAAAAGTATAAGTGCTGGTGAAATAATAAGCTAACAATTCTGAGAAAAATTTAAAGAAAGATATTTTAAACAATGACTTTAAAGGAATAATTCTGGAATACAGTTAAACTAATGCATATTGAAATTTAAATCATCCATTCTGCAATTATAAGATATATCAGTAACCAACACCTTTTACCATATAAAACTTCAGTACCTTTTTAGGATATGAAAAAAAGAAATGCTAAAATTTTGTGTAAATTATAAAACATTACAGTTCTTTTTATAAAAGCTTGTACTGGATTGTGATAAATTCTTGTACTATGGTACATAAATTTTCAAAAGCAAAATTTTTAATGATCATGTTGTTTAATAATATTGTCACAAAATATATTCATTAAGTACTCAGTTATATTTATAAAATAAAAATTACTTTTGGCTAAGCTATGGAGTACAGCACATGTACTCAAGGATACAATTCTAAATGTTCTAACTAACATATTTAATTCCATGAAATCTCTGATTGTCACACTAATATCACTTCAAAAAATAAAAAAATGGAAAATAAACCATCTTTCTAGGAATTTAACTGGGAATGGGTGGGGATAAATGGGTAGCTTCCTCTACCATAATCTTTGAGAGAAGGTAAGGTATAGAGCAACGATATAGAAATCTGGATAAGGATCAGATTCCCAAATCCAAATTCAATCCAAAAATAAACCTTCATGTAGATAACAAACCACAAGGTAGTTTGCATCTTTCTAAAGGTAGGCAGCCACCCCAGTATGCCCTTATTTACCTTCTTTAAGCGAACATATAAGGGCCTTGAATGTCTACATGACAGTGTGCTAAGTGCTCCATGGTTAAAGACAAATGTGGCATGGTCTCTGTTTCCAGTGGCATTTTAATATATTAGGAGTATATTTAGACATTTGTGTATGTGTGCTTTATAAATAAATTTATAGTTTTAAGAAAGAAAGAAGACAAGTACACAAATGATTTTAACATAGGCAAAATATGATGGGTACTAGTAAGTGAAGTATGAGTTTCTCTGGGATTTTGGAGGAGATAGCATCACTATTTCATTCAGTGAGAGATCTCATGAACATTCTATGAAACCTATCTCTATGACAGTTTATAGTATTCTACTAGCTATGTTTTTGTTGTTGTTCCTCAGACTTTTAAAATTTCTGAAATGCTTATAAAATTAATCCCAACCAAAAAATGTGTCTAGGAAAAACAGTTGAGATGGAACTTTGGTTGAGCTTCTAGAAACATCTGTAGTTCAGAAATATTCATAAACATATGAATATAGATACTCCTTATCTAACTAACCTAACACTCCCAAATTGACTTGTGCATAGAACACTTTTTTCATGCTTTATCAAAACCACAGGTTGGACAATGAGTCAGAGTACATAAGCATTGAGGGAAAAAAGTAATACTTTCTCAAAAACCTTTGAATATGTACCAAATATATATGAACACATACATAATGGTTTATTAAAACATAACATAGTTATCTAAAACTTGTAGCCTAGACTCAAGTAGAAAGCAATTTTTTTACATAGCAATTTTAGATTTTTTCTTAACTGGACAATTTATTTTTGAAGTAATTTTTAAAAACAGAGCCTAAATTTACTGATTATAACAGGATGAAGTAATTTTGAGAAACCTATAATTTATCTAGATTTGTTTTATAAATAAAAATTACCTGAGAATCACAGTTAAGATGTACATCTGGAGTACAAGAAATGGATATGAAAAACTTTCCCGGAGAGGTGGTGTCCACATCACCCGAGTAGCCTGAAATCAGTAAAATGCTTACTTCGTTCTATGTTCCACCGCGATAAACATAATTAATTTAAAAATCATGGATGGGCTGGTTTTAGTAATTTTAATACTAGGCTCATTTACTTCTGGATACCTGGTATTGCTCCCCAGGTTTTGGAGTTCTCTTAACAGCACATAGCCATCAGGCAGAGAGCCATTAACTAGCAAGTCCAGAAACAAGTGAAAGACAGATGAGGCCAAACATAAGGACACCCAAAGGACAAACAAGATGATAAGGTTAGGAGAAGTGAGGATTCTGGGAACAACAAACCAGATCCACATTCCAGCTGTGTGGTGATGAGTCTGGCATCCCAGGGCTCTCAGAAAAATATCTAAACAAATGTTACCTAGGGCATTCACAAACACTAAGTGTTTATACACGACAAGTTTAATTAGTACAGACACACATTACAAGTAATTAAGATTGTCTCTGAATTTGTGAAATATACCATTGAAAGAGTTAACTATAAATTTCTAAAAACAACTACAAGTATTTGGAAATCACTGATATGATGTATATAATGAAAGTATTAAATTTTCATACAGACTTTAATCATTTTAAGACATATGGGTGTAAATATTATAAAATTTTATATCAAGAACTCTGAAACTGTAGAAAGAATCTAAACTCTTATAACCTTGCAAGAGTCTTAAAATTTATCACTCCTCTTCCAGAAAACCAAAATTGTAAAGCCTGGAAGGTGAATTACTGTATGTATAAGAAGGTCAACCCATAAAGTCAGTCGTTTGGCATACTCAAAGAAAAGGTCTTGTGTTTGTGCTAATACACTGGTGACTGACAATATTTGTTTGCTTTAAGTTAATATATTTAAGATATTTACGTGTAATTTTTATGATTCCCTTGTCTAATCGATTTTTTTAAATTAACCAAGTATCTATCTTTCCCAATAGTAATGGATAGAGACTTCTAGCCTACATAATCTGTGCCATAACATATTACATATTTTGCTTCCAAAAACTAGCAGTCAGATTCTTCCACTTTTCTCTGCCATATCCTCAGCATCTAACACAGAGTTTGGCACACATTTTGTACTTGATATTTTATTGAACGAATCTATCATATTCCAAATAAGTTTCCATAAGCTCTTTTTAGGTGGACCATGTCTTGCTGGGCTGAGTTAGTAAGTTAATTTCTACTTTGAATTCAGCATTTTGTGTAACTGAAAAAGCAGCAGGATGTAATGGAAAGAAGTGAGGTTTTAGAGCCAGAGAGATGTAGAAGAGGAAACTCAGCTTCATCATGGAGTGAATGTGGAATCTTGAGTATGTACGTTAACCTCTACAAATTTCAATTTGATATCTTCTACCGTGAGGATAACAAACACCTCCCTAAAAAGTTTGGTGGGAGTGAGATAATGTATATAAAGTGCATGAACTCAACAAGCATAGTATCTCTTTTTTCTACAAAGTATATGTAACATATATACATGCTAAAAACCAAGCAAGATATCTCACATAATAAATCCTAATTATTATGTAAAAATGTGGATCAACATGATTACAACATCAACTTACAACACAAGGTTCTTTAAAATACTGTGAAGTCCTAAATAATATACAATTAAATACTGCTTTGATGAATAAATTTCTTTGTTCCTATACCATCGCTTCTATTTCTAAAAATTATTTTCTAGAAACAAACCTCTCCATGGTTGAAAAAGTAGCATAACACTGCAATTAGGCCTCCAAGTTGAGTCCCACTGTAAAAAAAAATGTAAACAATCAAAATTCATGTAAAATACAGTTTTTCACAAAATTATCTTAGATATTAAAATGTCACAGTACTAAACCATATAAAATAACAGTAAAAATTTCAAAAGTACTCATGTAATTGATGTTTTACTCTTGAATATACAAGCATACAAAGTGTACATACAGAATAATCTGAATCTTATAATTTATATTTAAAGTATTTTCTATGTAAAATATTAATATGAACATAAAATAATTTTTAACAAATGGGCCAACACTTCAGAGTCTATACTGCATTCTTTGAATATTCTGAGTGGAGGCAAATTTTTGTCATTCCAAATTGAATTTCAGTGACTGAGAGATGAAGACAAGAGTCTAACAGTTTCATTTAATGGTAACTGAACCATCTAAACTACCGCAAATATTCTTTTGTTGAATTCCAAGAAACAACAACATAGAATACAAAACTGATCAAGGATGGTTGATAATTATCAAAGATTAAAAACCATTTCCTAAAGTTGCCTTTTCTTTAAAGTATTGTTCATCATTATAAACACAGCTTCACACTTGGAAGACAATAAAACTGGTTGAATGATTGAAAGAAGGAAGGGATGAGTTCAACAAAACAAGCAGAAGAAAGTTAATGGGAAGTAATTTACCTTTAACAGAGTTTCACTAAGGGAAACTCAAAGGATGCACAGCAGAAAAGAAGAAATGGAAAAGAGGAAGGTGTGAGAAGCAAGAACAAATGCTGCATGTGGAAACTAGGAACATGTGAATAAATCTAAGAAAGATATAACCAAGTAAAAAATAACAGTGATGACTGCTATGGAGGAGTACTAGAAGTACTAAATTATGGTAATAATTACAAGATGCTAGGGGCTGTTTTGAAGTAAAGTGTTCAGAAATTCCTTGTATTGATCAAAAAGAAGAGGAAATATATCAATTAATTTTAGACTTGATCAAGTTAGATATGCATGTTAACATTTTATCATTAACCACCAAAAGAATAGAAACAGAATACCTACCTTCCAAGTCAGTGCCAGTGGGGGAGGGTGGCCAGGTAAGAAATAGAAAATTTCCCCCAAATCCCTATTTCTTTTGTTTCTCATGTGCTGTAGTTTCTGATCTCCTCACAGTTGTGGTGACATTTTTATAGCCAACATATGTTATATCTACATATCCTTCTTAAAGACTGGAGCCTAATAATGTATTTGATATTCCAGAACTGGGTAACCAATTTACAGAAGACTATCACCTCATGGGTAGCTCTCCCAATGAAAAATACTCATTTTTAAAATGTCTTAGTCTCATGTAGCATTTTCCATATTTGAAAAAAAGCATAATACAAACTATTTTTTAAAATAGAACATTTGAAAGCCTGTTGATATAATCTAAAAATAATCCTTTCCCTCAAAATACTGATGAGCTTATATATTTTTCCTACATGGCACACATAGAAAAGTGCATAAACATTTCTAGATAGTTTATAGAACGCTTACAAGGTGGATATTCTTGTAACCACCATATGTCATTGAAACAGAAAACTGATCATCCGCCACCCCTTGAGACAGCCACTATCCTGAGTTTTGTGATTATAAATATAACTGCTGCTATATACATATCATACTATAATTTACTTTAATCTGTGTTTAAACTTTATACAAATATAAGTATGCAGTATTTTTTAATTTTGTGTCTGCCTTGTTTCATTCAACATTACTTGTATTTGTAAGATTCTTCCATGTTGATGTTTGTAGTTATAGTTCATTATCATTGTTGTATAGTATTTCACTGTATTAATAAACCTACAATGTTTACACTTCTCTGTTGAAGGACATTTAAGTTGATCTAGTTTGGAGCTACTACAAACAATGCTGCTATGTTCTTGTATATATTTTCTGGTGTACATAAAAGAGTTTCTCAGGCATATTTACTTGAAATTGGAATTGCTGAGTTATAAGGTATCTACATGTACAAATTACTAGATAACGCACACTATTTTTCCAAAATAGCTGTACTAATTTATACGTCCACCTACGAGGAATAAAAGTTCCCTTTCTCAATCTAGTAGATATGAAATAGTATCTCATGGTTTCAATCAGTATTTTCCTGATAATTAATGATGGTGGTCAACTTTACATATGTTTTTTTGGCAATCTGGAGTTCTTCTATATTCATAAATATTTTGCCCAGTTTTCAATTGGGTGGTCTATTTTCTTAGTCTTTGTCTACCCCCTAGAATATAAATTCCATGATGATAGGGATTGTTTGTTTTGTATTCCTGGTCCCTAGAACAGTGCTCCCAGTCATAGCAGGCATTCAATAAATATTTTTCAAATTAATGAATGTAAGTCTGGATATCACATTGCATATATACTTTCCCAGCTTGTGGATTATCTTTTCATTCTATAATACCTTGAGGAACTTAAATTCTTTTCATCAAATTTATCAGTTTTTTTCTTCACAGCTGGACTTTTGTATCTTGTTAAAGAAATCCTTTCTTATCCCAAGTTAGTGATGCTCTTCTCCATATAACATCTTAAACATTTTATAATTTTGTCTATCATATTTGAGTTTTTAATCCAACTAGGATTTATTTTTCATAAGTTCTGACTCTGCTTTGTTCCATATGATCTCTGCATTATTTCAGCACCACTTATTAGAAGCCTATCCTTACCCACTGATCTGTAATATCCACTTTGTCATATATCAAGTGTATATAAATGTACATTTCTGCTTTTGGGCTCTACTTTATTCCAGTGATCTGCTTATCTACCTCTATGCCAATATCACATTGTCTTATTTACATTAGCTTTATAATACAAAAATAATGATAATATAGAAATAATTAATGAAGCAAGTCCTCACATTGTCTTCAGGATTGTCTCAGCTATTTTAGGCCTTTTGCATTTCTGAATAATTTTAAAATCAGCTTATCAAGGTCAACAAATTTTATCAAGGTCACAATTTTTCACTGATTCTATGCTAGGATTTTTATTCTGAAAACTTTCAAAAACAAGGGGGTGTATATATATTATTCTCTATAGAAACATAAACCCTATGAACACAATAAATTATTGCTGAAAGATTAAATCTAGACTTTTAACTTTTAATGTTGTGCAGTTCAAGAATAACATTGTAAAGAAAGTTGATGATTCAAATAAAAATGTATTCTGCTGTCAGAAGCACAGAAAATCTGACAAAAGTGGCTTAAGTAATATGGATGCTTATTATATCATTCAACAAGACTGGTTGAGCAGCAGAAGGATGTTAAGGCAGACATTTGTGCTATGTTTATGGCCTTTCCCTCATGATCACAAAATGACTGAAATAGCTCCAAGTATCACACCCAGGTGAAAGCAGGAAGATGCAGAAAAGAGACACCTGAATCTAACCTTTTGTTAGAAAGGCAAATGCTTTGTTGGGTATAAGCAAGTCTGATTTCACCTCATTTTTCACCAGGAAAGCTAGCTCATATGGCTCTCCCAATATGCAATGGAGAGTAGGAAGCAGAATACGTGACTGTCATAGCTAACTTCAATCTATCACCCGAAATTGGACACCCTGCTACCCCAAACAAAATTGTGGTGCTGTTATGAAGAAAGACAGGCTATCAAATTAAGTCTGCTACAAGTGATATGCATTTTCTTTTACTGCTTTCTTAACTTCATGTGTATAGAGATTAAAATTAGAAATATTAATACTTTGCTACTAATGCCAACCAAAGATCCCCTCTGATGTTATAATAATTTTACACATGATCTAGAGGTATTTTCATTAAAATCTTTGTTAAGGAATCTTAATTAGCTTAAAAAATATCCCCATAAGGATAAAAGGGAGGCCTTTAAGATATTATTTTAGTGACAGCTCTAGTTTTTAGCTGCATGATATTTGGCTACGCTTCTGAAAAAATAAAATCTAAAAGTTTCCTACTATTAGTCAATTTATCTTGTTACTTATCCTTTTAATTTAATCAACAAATGTCAGAAAGTCCTTATTATTCCACTGAAAGATCTTTTAATACAGTAGTCTTACCTCAAGTATGCACCATATATGAAGAACAATCCCATCATTATTCCGTTTAAAATAAAAATCACACCAACATAAAAGCAAGCGGGGTCTCCAATTCCTTTAAAAAGACACAGGTTATCCAGTATTTAATGAATAAATGACTATACAGCAATTGGGCATAATTATCTCAGTGCTTTGTAATCAAGAGTTCATGAATTTGCTGAAAGCTTTTCTGCTCAGATTGCTGCTCTATTTAACAGTTACATTAGTACTTTCCCCATACATGAGGCATTAATAGTTAACACTTATATTTTTCCCTATTGAAGTATTATTATACTGTAATGATTAGTTGGTGCTTCATTTTATTTAGGTGACGCTGCTACTGTCCCGTATCTAGACCTGGCTGTAGAGACACTTGACAAATTACAAGAGAAAGCCCACTGCATTAATTTTATCTTTTGCTAGGCTCTTGGACGAGTAAAATATGGCCCCTGACCTCAAGGTGAAGCTTCAGTCTGTGTAGGATAAATTGATCCATTATATTATGCACGGCCAGAACCATGATACTTAATATATCCTGCGTACTAGACAATACATATATATATTAACACACACACAATCTAGGTGCTTTACAATCATCACCTCACATAACAATCAGAACAAACCTCTGAAATTACTTGGTACGAAAAAACGTTTTTTAATGGTTGAGAAAACAACATAGGAAACATAAGTAACTTGTCAAAAGTTACTTAGCTGTAACTGGTGGAGTCAGGATCTGAAGGCTGGCCTTTCTGATTTCTTCTACTTCTCTGATCATTCATTTTCAGGCTGTCCTAATAACTTCTCTTCCTTTACACACCTCCCCTTCAAAGCTGGACCACCTTAGGCTCTGCCATACACCCTCTTCCATTCTCAGTCTGTATATTCTCTTTAAGGACATTCTTCCACTTCCATCGTTTCAATTATCATCTATATACAGGTGACTCCAAGTCTACATTCAGATGAGAACTTTCTTCTTATTCCTGTATGTATGTATGCAGGTAGCCACTGGACATCTTCACTTTGGGGTCTCTCAGGTACCCCAAATTAATGTAGCAATTCAAACCTGCCAGTTTTAAAATGTTTCTTAACATTTTGAATGGAGGGACTCAATTACTTAAGCCAGAAACCCAACAGTGTTACATAAATTCATTCTCCTTCCCCTTCCCCATCAAACAATTACCATATCTTCTCATTTCTGCTTCCAGCTGTCTCTCAAACCCATTCATTTTCCAGTTACCTTTCCTGCAATCATTTGCTGAAAGCAAAACAGTTTCCCACCTGGCCTCACTAAATTCACTTTCGTCCTTTACTAATAGCCTTTCCATGTTAACTGCCAAAATGAGGTTCTGAAAATAAAAATCTGTCAAAATTCTTCAATGAATACACATAAAATCCTTAACTAGTAAATGGTCCTTCATTATCGCACCCCTGCTTACATGCTAAGCATCATTTCATACCATGCTTTCCTTCTCTATCTCTCTGCTCTAGGAAGTCTAGCTTTCTTGCAGTTCTCTCTTGCCTGAGGACTTTGGAGTATGCTGGTTCCTATTCTTGAAACACTTCTCCTAACCTCAGCAATTTTATTTTCTTATTTGTAATATCCACCACAGTTGTAACTAACATCCCTCTTATGTTGTAATCTCTGTGAGGGCAAGGCCTCATGTTTACCCGGTTTATCTTGGGGTCCCAAGTGCCAACACTAACCTATCACTTAGTGGCAACTTAATAAATATCATATATGTACCATAAATAATAATAATAAATAAATAATAAATACCATGTATGTATAAGGTGATTTTTTTCCATCCCTCAGGAAAGGTTATACCTTCTAAGCTTGTTGAGCCTCTCATTTTATGAGGTAGTCTCTCAATTCCTTTACTTTGTACAAAAAAAAAAGTCTAATTGCCCTCAAATATCCTCTACCAATGCTGTTTTATATGTTATAAAGACCATCTGAGGAAATGGGTAAAAATATAAGGGAAATATGGAAACACAGATTTGATATATTCTAACAACTGAATGTTACTGTATGCAAGTCGACAAAAATATATTTATAAAACAATGTTCTAGAGAATGTGAAGAAATAAAGAAAAAAAAACTATGTAAGTGTTACACAAGTAGATACATGTGATTTCAAATAAGAGTTTCAAGGAACAGCATCACACTTAGATTGTAACAGTGCTAAGTTGCAAGCATCTTAAATAGAAGTGACAATTACAGATCCTGGAAAATAATTAGATGATTTAAAAGTGGTTCTTTGACAAAGATACTGATGTAGAAGATGTATATGAAGAGTTCAATTAGAACTATTCATGGACTGTGAGAGCACAAAAAAGCAGAATCTCTAAAGTAATCTTATTACATATCTAATTTTAAAATCTTTATGCATAACTAAACTTTTACATTAACTATTTATGTTAACTATTACAGGTAGAACTGTGACTATTTACTCTGCATCTCCCAAATTTATATATTCAAGTCACCCCAAAGCCTTTTTTGTATCTTCTGAAATGGAGGAATTACTTATTATCAGTATGGCCTTACACTGGAGTATATTAATACTCAAATTAAATTCCATATTAATAGTCATATTAGTAAGTACATTACCTTCTCAGAAAGTTACTTTAAAGGGAAAGAAATCAATTATAGTAGTTTATAATAATTCTTAAAGTGAGTCATAACATTATAAAATGTTTATATAAACATTAATGACAATACAGCAGCATTTTAGGAAGAAACATGCCTTCACAGCTTTGAACTTCATTTAGAGGTTCTACCCTGGTCACATTCCAGCAGGTCTTAGTTTCCAGCCCAAATAAATTCATTATTCCCACAAATGTGCGATACCAGAATGCTATAACCACCTATAAAAGATAAAATCAGAAAGATAATAAAGAAAAATTCAATACCTTCATAATTATAATTTTCCCAAAATGCCATTTTATGATGGTTGCCTTTAACATTATAACTTTTGATGAAAGTATTTAAATCATTTCATGTGGGAAACAGTCATTTTAAATTTTATGCACATATACATAGTTTAAAGATGTGTATTACTGAGTAATGCATATCTATAAAATTTATGTGTGATCCACATCTCTAATATATTCTTGTAATCAACTCTAACATAATTAATAGTAGTTGTAAAATCAAGCATGAAGTACATAATTAAAATATGATGGTAATTAATAGCAAAATACAAAGATTTACAGAAGTATTTCATAACACTTCCCTGAGGTCCCTGAACTTATTATCTTCATAGTCTATAAACTCACAGTCTATACGTATAACCAACTGCATGTGGAATAATAGCTCCTGTGCCCATTAAAACTCTGACCAAGCAGATTTAATTAACCAGTACTTCTCAATCTGAAATCTACTTTAAAAAGTTTAAAGACAAGGGAAAAAAGCAACCAAAAAACTACAAAGTGACCATGCCTGGGGGATTTTAAAAAAATAATTTTATAGATTTGGGAAAAATAATGCAAGATCATTGGGGAAAAAAATTAAAAAAAATAGACTTCAAAGTAAAAATAACCTAGAACTAACTACTTTTACTATTTTGGTGATCATACTTCCAGTCTCTCCCTAGGTATTAAAAAACATGTAGCTAGAATTATTCATTATGTAATATTATATAAGATGCTAATGTAATATATATCACTAAACAATACCATAAACATCTTTTCATATATAATATAGATTTACTATTTTATCACTTAATTTTTTTAATTAATTAATTTATTTTATTGGCTGTGTTGGGTCTTTTTTGCTGTACGTGGGCTTTCTTTAGGTGAGGTGAGTGGGGGCTACTCTTTGTTGTGGTGCACGGGCTCCTCATTGCCATGGCTTCTCTTGTTGCAGAGCATGGGCTCTAGGCGCGTGGGCTTCAGTAGTTGCAGCACATGGGCTCAATAGTTGTGGCTCACGGGCTCTAAAGCACAGGCTCAATAGTTGTGGCGCACAGGCTTAGTTACTCAGCGGCATGTGGGATCTTCCTGGAGCAGGGATCGAACCCGTGTCCCCTGCATTGGCAGGTGGATTCTTAACCACTGTGCCACCTAAGAAGCCCCTTTATCACTTAATTTTATAAAATTGACATTCTGCTAAAATTTATAACTTCTATTCTTGTGTGTTTTTCATACATGTACAAAAAATTGCCACATTAAATGTATGTGCAAAATCTAGAATTATACTTTCTGAGATGTCATTTAATATACTAGAAAACCATGACTTGGAAGTCAAAATTGAACAAAAAATTCTGACTCTGCAAGTTTTGGCTTCTATGGTGTGAAGTAATCCTTAAACCTCTGAACCTCAGCCACCTCATCTGTAAACTGAGGTTAACATTGGGCTGGCCAAAAAGTTCATTCGGGTTTTCTGTAACATCTACAGAAAACTTTTTCCTTTAAGAAATCCGAACAAACATTCTGGCCAACCCAATATTAATAATAACCATCTTACAAGAGTGATGGGAGATTAGAGGTTATATATATAAGTGCTGGTGTACAGTAAGCATTAAATGCTTTTGCCTTTTCAAAATATATTGCTTCAAACTTATATTTTTAGATGAGAAATTAATCTCATCTTTAGACGAGAAATTAATTTCCTGGTGAACACAAAGTATGGACATTTACTTCAACAATGAAGTACTGTATAAGGTTGCAAGCAAATGTAAACCTTCTCCATGTTGTATCTATGCAATACAAAGATAAGACTGGACAAGTCCTTGTTGCCTGTTATTTACACGCTTTCAAGTTTTAAAAACAAACTACATTACCATGATTACATTTTTATAACATCAAAGAAGCTGAAAACTGTACAAATTATTCAATAAATATTTTTAGTAAGTAAAAAGGAAAAATTAGCTAATGTTTTAGAGAGCATACTGTTGGAAATTAGTGAAATAAGAAACAGAGATTTACTACCATGAAGTTCCAAAAATAATCAAAAACTAAAAATAATAATTCTCAAATACTGGAAAAAAAAATGGGCCTAGACTAATAAGCTAAATCCTTATCTTATATACACAGGGTAAGTCAACATTAACTAAACCTGAAGGTTCAACAAATAGGCTTTTTTTTTTCTTTTTGATTTTTTCCATTTACACTAGAATTATACAGATAATTAGAGGAAATAAAGTCAGTGCGCCTTTGAAAAGTAAGCTGGGATATAGAAAAAGTTGCTATAGAAAACTGCTTCTTTCATCTTAGAACTTAGGTCGGTCTATACTATACAATTGTTACTACTGCAATTACATGAAGAGTACTTATGGAAATAAAAAGAAAGAAAGAAATTTGGGAAATCCATAAGTACTTTGAAATTAAATAACAATATTTAACTATCCAATGGGTCAAAGGAGAAATCACATGGGAAATTAGAAAATCACTTAAACTAAATGAAAATGAAAAAAGTCAATATTTAAATAATGTAAATTTCTGCTTTGGGAAATGGAGTAGATGTACTTTTTCCTATTCCTATAAGTACAACTAGAATTCCTGCAAATTATATAAATCAAACACAAGAAGACCCTGAAAGGTAGAGAAAAGAAGGCAAACTAGCTAGGAATCTCAGGACCCAAGGAATCACATGGTGATAGGCTTCCTGGACTTTCCTTTTACCTCATTTTCTCAGAATCTGGCAACCAGAAACACCAATGGGGACAGACGCAACATTTAACAAAGGCCTGCTCTCTCTTTCCTGCCAAAGGACCAGGAAAGAGGCAGCCTAGGAATACAGAAAACTTTTAGACAATAATATCTTTGCTCCAACCAAACACCACAAGAAAAATAAATATGGTCCCACTCCCACCAACAGACGTCAAACGGGGTACCTAGATTTTGACCTTCTCTAAGCTTTAACGAGTCACCTCAACCCACCCAGTAGGATGGTATAAGAGAAGACAAAGTAGGGAGTCTTCTACCCCCATGACGCCAGTAGAGACCATATGGGGAGTCATCCCTTGCCTTTCCCAGTGGGGTAATGTTGGAGGTGTACTCTTTAAACACAATGAATTTAAGCTATAAATTAATAACAAAAAGATAAAAATCTCCAAACACTTGGAAACTAAAAGAAAGCCACTTTAAAAAAAAATCCATGGACCAAGTAAGCAGTCTCAAGGGAAATAAAATATATTGAATTGAATAAAAATGAAATACAAGGTTTCCAAGTCCAGCATGTAAGAAGCTTATACTTTGCCACTCCATCCTATTAAGTAAAAAATTGAACAAGCTGAAAAATCAACAACTCTTCTTAGATCTGTAAGAGAAGTGAGGTCGCAAGGCAAACTGCTGCTTCTCAGATTGTAGAGATTGACAGGCAAATACAGAGAATCACAACTTACTGGAGCAAAAACCCATGAGCAGAAATCTCCATGGGAACCAGATGGAGAGAAGGAAAACCTAAATTGCAATTAATGAATTGCTAGAAGCACAGCGTAGACAACTCTGAAAATCAAAAACTCCAGGGAAACTCAGTAATAGGGACAGTAACCACATATTTATGAATTTTACCTCTAGGAGATCACCAGTTTCTTACAGTGGATATCAGAAAAAAATCTCCTCCTGTTTCTGAGAGGGAAAGTATAAAGGGAACCAGTTTGAAATACACCAGAGCACTCTGTTCTTCTTAACAAGGCCTGCCCTTAAGAGAAATTATTCTACCAGCGCCTAACCAGCTAGGGCTTTATTAGAACCTTAACTACAGGAAGGCAGAGTAATTCCCAACTCCAGCCCTCTCGAGCCCACCACATGAGAGAAGGGAAATACCCAACTCCAAACTACTGTAGTCATCCTGTTGCACCTAAGTGGGAAGAAAAAAACTGAGGAGCACTTGTCAAGTACACAGTCCAGAGGTATAGGATCACAAAAGACTGTGACCTAATTATAGGATTACACAATCCTTCCCTTACCACCACACTACTAAAGGCCTATTTATGGCAGTTCTTTGTACCCAGTACATCATGTCCAGCTGTTAAGAAGGGCATTACGAGGCATACTAAAAGCCAAAAACATAGTTTGAAGAAAAAGAGCAAGCATCAGAACCAGACTTAGATGTGGCAGGCATGTTGAAATTGTAAGATCAGGAATTCAGAACTATAATTAATACGCTAAATGCTCTAACAGACAAAATAAATAGCATGCAAGAACAGACGGGCAATGTAAGCAGAGAGAGAGAAATTCTCTATACTCTATAATAGAATACACTATAACAGAAATCAAGAATGCCTTTGATGTGCTTATTAGGCAGGACAGGGCTGAGGAAAGAATCTCTGAGGTTGAGTATGTTTCAATAGAAACCTCCAAAATGGAAAATCAAAAATATAAAAGACAAAAAAATAAAAGAGAACAGAATATCCAAGAAGAGTGGGACAAACACAAAAGGTATACATGTAATGGGAATACCAGAAGGAGAAAAGATAAAGAAACTGAAGAAATATTAGAAACAATGACTGGGAATTCCTCAAATTAATGTCAAACCACAGATCCAGAAAGCTCAGAGCACACCAAGCATGATAAATGTCAAAAAACTACACCTATTCATAAACTATACATATTGAATATGTATCTCATATTCAAACTATAGAAAATCAAAGATAAAGGAAAAATTCTGAAGGAGGTCAGAGGAAAAAAAATACTTTACTTGAGAAGGAGTAAAGGTAAGAATTATATCTGACTTCTCAGAAACCAATTAAAAAGAAAGTGAAATATTTAAAGATTTGAGAGGACAAAAACCAACTTAGAATTCTGTATCATGTGAAATCATCCTTTAAAAGTGAAGGAGAAATACCTTATCAAGCGAACAAAAATTGACTTTGAAAGGTTGCTCTTTAGAGAGATAGGAAAGATATAGATCAGGAACTTGGATCCACGTAAAGGAAGAAAGAGCATCAAAGAAAGAACAAGTGAAGATAAAGTGAAAACTTTTCTTTTTATTACTCTTAATTGATCTAATGTATAACAGCTTTGTTCAAAATAATAATAGCCACAGTGTATTTATTTGCATATGGTTAGGCATGTATATATGCTTAGGTATAATTGACATAAATTACAGCAATGATTCAGGGTTGGGAGGGAGGAATTAGAATTATTTTTTTTATTATAAGGTACTCACACTACCCTGGAAGTAGTTTACTGTTATTTGAAAGTGATTTTGGATTCATTTTAAACGTATACTGCAAACTCTAAGGCAACCACCAAACAAAGCTTTTAAAAAAAGAATTATAACTAATATACTAAGAGAGAAGAGAAAATGAAATAATATAAAATGTTCAATAAGAACCACAAAAGGCATGAAAAGAGTGGAATCAAAATAGGAACAAAGAACAAAGGCAACAAATAGAAAATAGTAACAAATATAGTTGATAACAATCCAACTATGTCAATAGTCACTTTGAACATCAATAATCTAAATGCACCAATCAACAGACAGAGATTGTCAGAGTAAATCAGAAAACAAGACCCAACCATATGTTGTCTATAATAAACTAACTTTAAATAGAAAGACATGTATAGATTAAAAGTAAATATATAAAGTAAGATATCATATATTAAAACTAGTTAAAAGAAAATCAGAGTGGCTATACTAATTTCAGACAGACCACACTTCACAATAAGAAAAGTTATCAGGGATAAAAAGTGGTATTACATAATGACAAAGAGATCAGTTTTACAAGAAGACATGTCAATCCTTAACGTGCCTGCATCTAACAACAGAGCATCAATAAAATCAATAAGCCTCCAGCCAGCCTAATTAAGAAAAAAAGAGAGAGAGAACACAAATTACTAACATCAGAAATGAAAGAGGGGACATCACCGCAGATCTCATGGACAGTAAAAGGATAGTAAAGAAATAATGAACAAACCTATGCCCACAAAGTTGATAACCTATGAATCAATTCCTTGAAGTGACACAAGAAGAAACAGACAATCTGAATAGGACTATATCTATTAAATAAATTTTGACAGTTAGTAACCTTCCAAATCAGAAAGCACTAGGCCCAGATTGGGTCACCAGTGAATTGTACCAAACATTTAAAGAAGAGAGTATACCAATTCTCTAGAATCTCTTCCAGAAGATACAGCAGAGGAAATACTTATGAACTTATTCCTTGGCACCAGAATTACCTTACTACCAAACCAGAAAAAGATATCACAAGAAAACTACAGAACAATATTTTTCATGAACAAAGATGCAAAAATCCTCAAAAAATAATAGCAAATCAAATCCAACAATGTTTAAAAAGAATTATACATCATGACCAGTGGAACTTACTGCACATATACGAGGATGGTTCAACATTTGAAAATCAATTAATGTAATCAATCATATCAACAGGCCAAAGAAGAAAAATTACAAGATCGTATCAATAGATGCAGAAAAAGCAACTGACAAAACTTAATACTCATTCATGATTTTCAAAAAATCTCAGTAAACTATGAATAGAGGGGAACTTCCTCAACTAGATAAAGAATATCTACAAAAAAACCTACAGCTAAAATCATACTTACTGGCTAAAAACTTGAAGCCTTCCCACTAAGGAACAACACAAGAATGTCCCATTCTTCCCATTCCTTTTCAATATCATGCTAAAATTCTTAGCTAATACAATGAGATGAGGTAAGAAAACAAAAGGAATACAGATTGGAAGTAAGAGACAAAACACTTTGTTCACAGATGATATGACCATCAGAAATCCAAATAAATCAACAGAAAAACTCCTGGAACTAAGAAATTATTATATCAAGGCTATAGGATACAAGGCTAATATACAGAAGTCAATCACTTTCTTACATAACTGCAACGAACAACTGAAATTTGAAACTAAAACATAATACCATTTACATTAGCATCCTCAAAAATAAAATACTTAGACATAAATGTAACTAAATATATACATCTATAAGAGTAAGACTATGTAACTGATGAAGGACATCAAAGAAAAACCAAATAAATGAAGAAATATCCCATGTTGATGGACAGAAAGACTCTTAGAAACAAGATGCCAGTTGAATTTGATCTACAGGTTCAAACACCATACTAATCAAAATCCCAGCAAGTTATTTTGTGGATATTGACAAACTGATTCTAAAGTTTATATGGAGAGGCAAAAGACTCAATAGCCAATGCAATATTGAAGGAGAAGAATAAAGTCAGAGGACTAACACTATCCAACTTTAAGACTTATAATAAAGTTACAGTAATCAAAACAGTGTGGTACTGGCAAAGGGATAGACAAGTAAATCAATGGAACAGAAAAGAGAGCCCAGAAATAGACCCACATAAATGTACTCAACTGAACTTTAAAAAGGAAGCAAAGGCAATACAATAGTGCAAAGACACTCTTTTCAACAAATGATGCTTGAACAACTGAACATCCACGTGTAAAAAAATAAACCTAGACTCAGATCTTATATCCTTCAGAAAAAGTAACTCAAAATGGATCACAGATCTAAATATAAACCATAAAACTATAAAACTCCTCAAATATTACAGGGAAAAATCTAGATGACCTTGGGTCTGGCAATAACTTTTCAAATACAATACCTAGAGGCACAATTCATGAAAGAAACAATGAATAAGTTGGACTTCATTAAAATTAAAATTTCTGGTCTGCAAAAACAATGTCAAGAGAGTGAAAAGACAAATTACAGAATGGGATAAAATATTTGCAAATGACAAAAATGATAATGGACTTTTATCTGAAATATACAAAGAACTCTTAAAACTTAATAGTAAGAAAACAAACAACTAAACTAATGGAGGGAGGGATGAATAGGCAGAGCACAGAGTATTTTTAGGGAAGTATTTTTAAGGAAACTAGTATGTGTCATCCTATACTGCCACACATATGCCATTATACATTTGTTCAAACCCATAGAATATACACCACCAAGTGTGAACACGAATGAAAACTATGGATCTCGGGTGATAACATGTCAATGTAGGTTAATTAATTGTAACAAGTGTACCACTCTGGTGGGGGATGCCCACAGTATGGGAGATTGTGCATGTATGAGGGCACGGAGAATACAGGAAATCTCTGTACCTTCCACTCAATTTTGCTGAAATTAAAACTACTCTAAAAAATTAAAGTGTATTAAAAATGAAATGAAACATATCAAAATTGTGGGCCAGAGATAAGGCAGTGCTGAGAGGGAAATGCATGGCAGTAAAATTAATACATGAGAAAAGAGGAAAAAAATCAATAATCCAAGCTCCCACCTAGGAACCTAGAAACAGAAGAGCAAAATAAACCCAAAGCAAGCACCATAATAAGGAGGAAATAATAAAGAGAACAAATAAGTGAAACTGAAAGCAGAAAAACAATAGAGAAAGCCAATGAAAAGAAAGGGCTGATTCTTTGAAAAGGTCAATAAAATTTGACAAGCCTCTAGCAAGACTGACAAGGAAAAAGACAAAAGACACAAATTTCCTGTACCAGGAATGAAACGGGAAATCACTACAGAGTCTGCGAGTGTCAAAAGGATAATAAAGGATTACTATGAACAACTCTACACACTAAAATTTGGCAATTTAGATGAAATGGACCTTGATAAACTTAAATTATCACATTTCACACAATATAAAACAGATAATTTGAGCAGCTCTTTAACTATTAAGGAAATTGAATTCAAATGTAAAAATTCTCCATAAAGAAATCTCCATGCCTAGACATTTTCACTGGGGAATTCTACCAAATGTTTAAAAAAGAATTAACATCAACTCTATACAATCTCTTCTTCAAAAAAAGAGAAGAGAGAATACTTCCTCATTCATTACCTGAAGCTAGTCTTACTTTGATACTGAAACCAACAAAGTATCAAAAAACTAAACCAGACTAATATCCCTTATAAAGACAGATATAACAAGCTCTAACAAACTATTAGCAAATAGATTTCACCAATATACAAAAATAATTATATGCCATGACCAAATGGGTTTATTCCAGGGATGCAAGACTATTTCAATATTAAAAAATGATGTAATTAAAATATAATGTAATCCATCATATTAACAGAACAAAGAAGATAAATTCCATGATCATATCAATTGGTGCAGAAAAAGCATTTGAAAAAATTCAATACCCATTCTGATAAGAACTTACAGAAAAAACTAGGAATAAGAGAGGAACTTCCTCAATTTTATAAAGATCATGTGCAAAAAAACTTACAGCTAACTTTATATTTTATACATATGTGCAAAAGCAATTAAATGAAGGAAAGATGGACCTTTCAACGAATGGTGTGGAAACTATTGGACATTTACAGGTAAAAAACAAAACAACAACAACAACACCTTTACCCAAGTCTCGTCTCACATCACATACAGACATTAACTCAAAATGAAATGGATCACAGATTTAAATGTAGAGCATAGAATTCTAATTACTTTTAGAAAAAAACACAGAAAATATTTAGCATTTAGGGCTAGGCAAAGAATTCTTAGACACCAAAATCAAATCCGTAAAAAGAAAAATTGCTAAAATGGACTTCATTAAAATTTTAAAATTTTCACATGCAAATTATTCTACTTAAAAGGATGAAAAGACAAGCTATAGACTGAGAGAAAATATTTGCAAACCACATACCTGGCAAAGAAGTAGTACCTAGAATATGTGAAAAACATCCTAAGATTCAACATTTAAAAAAAAAAAACCCAATTAGAAAATTAGCAAAAGACATGAAGACATTTCACTTAAGAGGGTATATGGATAGCTAATAAACACAAAATTAGGGGTGTTCAACATCATTAGTCATTAGGGAAATGCACATTAAAACCACAATGATAAATCACTACCTTCTGATAAATCAGAATGGTTAAAATAAAAAGTAGTGACAACACCAAATGCTAGAAACCCTGTGGAGAAGGTAAATCACTTGTATATTCCTGGTCGAAATGTAAAGTTGCATAGCCACTCTGGAAAATAGTTTGGCAGTTTCTTATGGTTTGGTCCTTTTTTTATTGCTGGTTGTATTCCTAGTATGAATGTACCACAGTTTCTTTAACCATTCACACATCAAAGGAAATCTGTGTTGTTTGCAGTTTTGTGCTACAATGTATAAAGCTACTAAAGGGACTTCTCTGGTGGTGCAGTGATTAAGAATCCACCTGCCAATGCAAGGGACACGGGTTCGATCCCTGGTCCGGGAAGACCCCATATGCCGCAGAGCAACTAAGCTCATGTGCCACAACTACTGAGCCCACGTGCTGCAACTACTGAAGCCCACGCACCTAGAGCCCGTGCTCCACAAGAGAAGCCACCATAATGAGTTGCCTGCGCACTGCAACAAAGAGTAGCCCCTGCCTGCCACAACTAGAGAAAGCCCACACGGAGCAATGAAGACCCAACACAGTCAAAAATAAACAAATAAATAAATCTTAAAAAAAAAAGCTACTATAAATATGTATAAGTTTTTGTGTGAAAATAAGTTTTAATTTCTCTGGGAGAAATGTCCTGGAGTACAACTGCTGGATTACATGGTTTACATTTATAATTTAAAAACTGGAAATGACTTAATATCCATAATAGGGAAATACACAAATAATTTTGGAATTCATAAAATGGTTAAAATTAAAGAAAAATAAGTATGTACACACACTTTCAAAAATTCCAAAATAAAATATTGAGGAAAAAGTTGTAGAGTGATATGTTCAGAATGAAAGCACTTATGTGAAATTACAAAAATATATAAAACAATTCTTGAAAAAAGAACTGGATGGATATACACATCAAATTCATGATAATGACATTTTTGAGAATGGGAAAGGAACAAACTAAACTGGGAAGCAGAACAAAGATGACTTGAGCTGTATTTATAATGCTTTAATTATTTTAAAGTATCAGAAGCAAAAATGATAAAAGAGTAGCATTTATTTATTGTAGGTGGTTGACCACACATATTTGCACATTATTTTCTAGTTTCTGTAATTTTAAACATTTTAAAATTAAAAGAATAATAATTTTTAAAAGCTATAAAATATGAAGAAAGAAGCAAAAAAAAATTTAATCTGGTGTATTCTGAGATAATTCAAAAGTAGTTCTTACCATGCCGTCAAGTCAGCATTTATCTTCAGACTTCATAAACTGAATTTACTATTTTTTTTCTTCTTTTTCCAATTTCTAGAATTTGAAGACTATCATAAAATTCATGCTTTTTTAGTATTGGAAAGTATTCATAGATTTCTGGCTATATAACTAAATAAATCTTGCCTTATTAGTGTAACTCCAAGGTCACTGTTCTACTCATGACTGTCACTGTCCCTTCATGTGATCAGTGTGCCCATTTACACAGCCTCGAAAGCCAACAGAGGCAACTGGCAAAGGATTAATCTCCAAAATATACAAACAGCTTATGCAGCTCAATATCAAAAAAACAAACAACCCAATCAAAAAATGGGCAAAAGACCTAAAGACGTTTCTCCAAAAAAGACAGAAAGATGGCCAACAAACACACGAAAAAATGCTCAAATTACTAATTATTGGAGAAATGCAAATCAAAACTACGAGATACCACCTTACACCAGTCAGAATGGCCATCGTCAAAAATTCTACAAACAATAAGTGCTGGAGAGGGTGTGGAAAAAAGGGAACCCTCTTGCACTCTTGGTGGGAATGTAAATTGATACAGCCACTATGGAGAACAGTATAAAGGTTCCTTAAAAAACTAAAACTAGAACTACCATGTGACCCAGCAATCCCACTACTGAGCATATACCCCAAGAAAACCATAATTCAAAAAGACACACGCACCCCAATGTTCACTTCAGCACTATTTACAATAGCCAGGACATGGAAGCAACCTAAATGTCCATCAACAGAGGAATGGATAAAGAAGATGTGGTACATATATACATGGAATATTAGCAATAAAAGGGAACGAAACTTGGGTCATTTGTAGAGACGGGGATGGACCTAGAAACTGTCATACAGAGTGAAGTAAGTCAGAAAGATAAAAACAAATAGCGTATATTAATGCATACATGTGGAATCTGAAAAAATTGGTATAGACGATCTTATTTACAAAGCAGAAATAGAGACACAGAGGTAGAGAACAAATGTATGGATACCAAGGGGGCAAGAGCAGGGGTAGGATGAATTGGGAGATAAGGACTGACACATATACACTATTGATACTATGTATAAAATAGATAACTAATGAGAATGTACAGGGAACTCTACTCAATGCTATGTGGTGAGCTAAAAGGGAAGGAAATCCAGAAAAGAGGGGATATATGTACACGCATAGCTGATTCAATTGCTGTACAGTAGAAGCTAACACAACACTGTAAAGCAACAACACTCCAATAAAAATTTTTAAAAAGCTACTGTATTTACATTTGTACATGATTTTAGATTTTGCTTTTGCCCTGCCATTACTTTTATCAAATCATTCTTTTATTGCACTATATAAAAACAAAGAATAGGAAATTTGATGAACACTGATTAAAGAATGCTTCAATAATATCTTCCCATAACCTTTTCTCTGCTGTTTTATAACATATGGTCTTTGTAAATAGTGCAGTAGCCATGTACTGCTTTTCACTGAGAATTGTTTGGGGAAAAGAAGAGGAATTTAGCAGGATATATTTTTGCTGGAATTAGAAAATAAAAGATTGAGGTTAAAAAAAAAAATAAAGCCAACAGACCATCCCCATCCAGAATCCTTCTTGACTCCTTCCCATTTGGCTTGTCTATTACGCTGGTCATTACTTCCCTACCGAGGTTCTATTCTTTAAGGTCATGTGAGCATAATTTCTGGATTAGGAGAGGAACTTTCGATATGCTGCTAAACTATAAGGACACATACAATTTATAAACTTCAAAATCCCCTCCTTCCTATAACATCACTGTGCTTACTATTTTTATCTGATAAAAAAGAATCCCTGTACAAACAATTTGTCCCCAAATATTGCTTACCTCTGGATAAAGATGGAAGCGTTTCACTGTATTAATTACAAGGGGATATTCAGTGAACCTGTCATTCATAATCATCCACAGTCCTTGCAAAAATGAAGGTGCTTCAATAATGGTCTTGAAGTAGGAATAATAAAGTCCCTTTAAAAAAGTATAAATTGTCAATATAAGTAAAATTTGAAAATATTTATTTTTATAACTTTTTTTAGAACAATTTATTCTGAAAAAAAAAAAGATCGATAATGACTTCCTAATTTCTCCTCGCTACTGCATTCTTGGATGCAGAAAAGCATACATTTTCAGGTTATCACTATATTATTCTTTCATATTTTCTGTAGGTTTGAAAAAGAGTCAAAGAAAGGGATGGTTAAACATTTTAAGGAGCTTTTCTACCCACACCTTAAAATACGTAAGCAATGTATTTTTAATTTTACCAAGCCTGATTTTACCCCCACATTATGAGATGCCTAGAGGTTGAGACCTGATGATTCTGGCACAGAGATGACTTCATGTCCTTGTACGTGTATAACTTTGCACAGAGAAAATTACTTGTTTTTCTCTGACTCTTTAGAAATAACAAATAATTATGACAAGAGCATTAGTTGGAACTTTGTGCTTTCACTTTGTGCCTTCACTTTCTAGTTCCGCCTATTGGCTCTGCACAAAGTGAAAGCTAACTAAATGTGAACTATTGTTCATGACACAAATGCTGTGTCCTGAAAAAGGGATTATTTTAGTGAATTATTCCAGCATGTGAAATGATTTTATTAGGCTGGTAAACGTGCTATTTAGTTAAAATTCAAAGACTAACAAAAGCATATTGTTTCATATTATTTCTCATCAATTTCCTGCTTTCCTAAAAAATAAAGGGCATAGTTTGTAATACATGCTCCCAAAAAATACATTAAAAGTAATCTTCAACCCCACACTCATTCCTGCTTCATACAACTATAGGTACATTATTTTTGATAGATTAAGCAACACTAGTGACTATAAAAATTAAAGACTTGTTGTTGCTGATGTCCAAAAGAGCATTTCCTCATAAATTTGATTAGTAAAATAAGTTCATATAAGGATCTTTCCTTTTTGCTTATGAGAGAAACAAGGCAATACTACAATGAAAAGATATCTAATATGCGTGTCTGTACTTAGATAGAAAACAAATTTTTATTAATAACAATTATTACTTTTGTGCCAGGTACTTTGCTACGTGCTTCATTCATTTTCATCTTCCATTTTCAATAAAACTCTGTAAGGCTGGCATTATTTATAGTTAACAGATGAGACTGAGAATCAAACAAGTTAACTTACTAGTCATTACACAACAAAGCATAGAACTTCTATCCAAATCTAGTGATCTGTTATCAAAGCCCAGACTGTGCCACAGCTACACTTTATTTAATAATGGTTTATATCCTGTCTTTGGAAATACTACCTATATTAAAAATTCAAATGCCATACAAATGCTAACATATCCAATTCTTCAAAAGTGGCTATCCGGTGAGCCTTAAAAAGCAATGGCTGAGATACTTAGAGCACGCAAATTTATAGTGACAGGAAGTAGAATAGAGGTCACCAAGAAGCTAGGTGAGGAGTGGGAGTGAGGAGTTAAGTGTTTAACAGGTACAGTCTGTTTGGGATAAAAAAGTTCTGGAGGTGGATGGTGGTGATGGTTGCACAACAATGTAAGTGTATTTAATGTCATAGAACTGTATACTTTAAAACAGTTGAAATGGTAAATTTTGCTAATGTTTTTTAAATTAAAATTTTAATTTATCCACAATAGCAAACAAAAGCAGTGGCTAAAGAGTCAGGAGAACCAGTTTCTCTCTTAATGGTAAATTTCTGCAATTCTGGCATTCTTTATCCCATTTAACCCCTACAATAATTATGTGAAATACATATAGTAGATAGCCATCATCTCCATTTCATAGATTAGGTGTCAAAAGAACCGAAAAATTATTAAAGAAGTTATATCAAAAGTTGTCTCTTAAAAGAGATTATCTTGAAATCAAGACAGCTAAAAAAAAAAAAATTTAAAGAGCCAGCTAAAACATGGGGTCTCCCAACTCCACCCCAAGAGAAAGCAATTTCTGATAATTTTCATAGCCGTATATCACTTCTCAAACCTTGTCTTTGTTTTCCTTCTTCCTCGGCTATTACAATTGATCTTTATTATCTTAAAAAGAAGTCTGGGACTTCCCTGGTGGTGCAGTGGTTAAGAATCTGCCTACCAATGCAGGGGACACGGGTTCGAACTCTGGTCCCAGAAGATCCCACACCATGGAGCAACTAAGCCCGTGCACCACAACTACTGAGCCCACGTGCTGCAACTACTGGAGCCTGCATGCCTAGAGCCCGTGCTCTGTAACAAGAGAAGCCACTGCAATGAGAAACCCTCGCACTGCAACAAAGAGGAGCCCCTGCTCGCCACAACTAGAGAAAGCCCATGTGCAGCAAGGAAGACCCAACACAGCCAATAAGTAAATAAATAAAAAATGAATAAATAAATGTATTTAAAAAAAACAGAAGCCTGCCTTAGGAAAGGAGTAGAATGAGGTAAAAGAAAAATAATCCTGAAACACTTCTTTTTTGTTATATACATTTTATTTTTTAGTTTCCATACATGTGATAAAATAGAGTATTTGTCTTTCTCTGAGTTATTTCACTAAGCATAATATTCTCTAGGACCATCCATGTTCTTGCAAATGGCAGAATTTCATTCTTTTTTATGGTTAATATCCTATTGTATATATATGTATATATCACATCTTCTTTATCTATTCATCTGCTGATGGACACTTGGGTTGCTTCTATATCTCAGCTCTTGTAAATAATGCTGCAACGAACATTGGCGTACATGTATCTTTTCAAATCAGCTTTTTGGATATACGCCCATGAATGGAATTGCTGGATCATATGGTAGTTCTATTTTTAGTTTTTTGAGGAATCTCCATATGTTTTCCATAACGGCTGCACGAATTTACATTCCCACCAACAGTGTACAAGGGTTCCCTTTTCTCCACCACTTCACCAACATTTATTTGTAGACTTTTCAAAGGTAGCCATTCTAACAGGCGTGAGGTGATATCTCATTGGGTTTTGATTTGCACTACTGTAATAATTAGCGATGCTGAGCATCTTTTCATGTGCCTGTTAGCCATCTGCATGTCTTCTTTGGAAAATGTCTATTATGGTCTTCTGTCAATTTTTTAAACTTTTTCTTTATATTGAGTTGTATGAGCTGTTTACATATTTTGGGTATTAACCCCTTATCAGTCACAGCATTTGCAAATATTTTCTCCCATTCAGTAGGTTGTCTTTTAGTTTTGTGGATGGTTTCCTTTGCTTTGCAAAAGCTTTTAGGTTTAACTAAGCTCCATTTATTTAGTTTTACTTCTATTTCTTTTGTCTTAGGAGACAGATCCAAAAAAAAAACATTGCTACAATTTATGTCAAAGAGTGTTCTGCCTATATTCTCTTCTAGGAGTTTTATGGTTTCAGGTCTTACATTTGGGTCTTCAATCCATTTTGAGTTTATTTTTTGCTTATGGTGTGAAGACTAAAACACTTTTTTATTTAAATAAACTCTCAGGCCAGATTTCAAAAACAAACCTATGGTTAGCAAATGGGAAACATGGTGGGGGGGGGGGGATAAATTAGGAGCCTGGGATAACATCCACATATTACTATATTTAAAATAGATAACCAACAAGGACCTACTGTATAGCACCGGGAACTCTACTCAATATTCTGTAATAACCTATATGGGTAAAGTATTTCAAAAAGAATGAATATATGTATATGTATAACTGAATCAGTTTGCTGTGTACCTGAAATTAATACAACATTGCAAATCAACTATATTCCAATCAAAATTTTTTAAAACAGCAAAAATAAAATCAACCTGTAGGCTACAGCTTGAGAAGCAGTGCAATTCACCAAAAATTCATTTCAGTTCCTAATAAATTTCCATCTCATAGTCTTACTATCCTTAAACTACAAATGCAACCATTACAAGAAAGTACCTAACCATTTCAGTGCGAAAAGTCATCTCCCGTTCCAAGGATGAGAGGTGAGAAAAATGACGATCATTTTCAAAAAGCGTTATTAAATGTATCCTAGAAGAAAAACCACATGTTTTAAAAACAGTACTAAAAAAAACTATTATAAACAAAGTAAGAAAACCATAAAAAGGATAAAAAAATAAATTTTTATAATAAACATTGAGGTAATTTTGTAATTTGCTAATTTGTATATTTTCAGGCATTTATAATCTAGCATTAGCACACAGCTGAAATTCCATAACTCCCTGGCCCCTAATCTTAATTGTATATCTAAAACTCTTGCAGATCTCACCACCCTTCCTCCCACTCCAGGCCTCTAAATCAGAACAGAGGCATATTTTTGTTTGTTTGTTAGGTTTCACAAGTGTAACTTTGAAAAGCTTTGGAATATAATTTAAATAAAATTATTTTAGGTTAAAGGAATTTTTAAGTATAGTACTACATGAAGTGTCAAAGAACACAGGAATGTACTTCAAGATACTTTATTAGTGCAACTCAAAAAAAAACAACTGTAGGTACTGAAAATAGGAGTATATGTGACAAGTAAATTATAGTCAGCAATTATGCTATCCATAATTTACATAGTAGATGCTTTCCAATGAAGTAGAAAAAAAATCAAAATTCCATATAGCAACTCTGTCTTCCACTCACCTTCATCTACACATAGGACATGTGCCAGGGTACTAACAGCTGTAGGAAATGTTTCTTACTATTACAGCCTTAGTTCTAACATCGAAATCTCCCTGCAGAATAACGTACTCACCTGCATTTACACACAGGACATATGCCAGGGTACCAAGTGCTGTAGGAATTGTTTCTTACCATTACAGCCTTAGTTCTAACATCAAAATCTCCCTGCAGAATAATGGTCAGAACAGCACTGTCCCAATAGGATATGGGGCAGATCCCATTCTTCCCAAGAATAGAAATTCTTGAGCTCAGGTAGAAATGAAGATATGTCAGAGGACAAATATTATTATTTTACACATAGTTTTTACAAATATATCATTTGTGTAAAATAATGTGTATGTGTATGCATACTGAAAGGCTCATTTAATTCTGCATTACCATTACAGAGTATTTATCTTCATTTCTACCTGATTTCCAATTGATGACAAGTTTTACTAAAACTTTAAGTTTACATCACTAACTACACTCAGTTACTATAAAAGGAAGTTTTTTACATGAAATAAACATGAAAAGTACACTACAAAAGCTAGATACTTAAGAAACAGTGGTGAACCCTTTGATAAAGCAAAAATATTTTAATTCATAAGTTACTATTCCCTAATGCATCCATATATAGATGTTGCTTCAAATAGGAAATTTTTTAAAAATATATATGTATATATGTAAACTGGTGCACATACAGATGTTTTATACACATAGCAAGCAGTTATTGTTTTATTATATACAAACAGCAATGGCAATTTTTAATACAAATGTTCTTATTTCAAACTGAAAGTAATCTTACCAGTGCAAAACTGCCACAAAGACAGCTGGAAAATGAAAAGAAGAAAAAGTCATTAAAAGCTGCTTTATTATACCTTTAAAACAACCATTTAATAATTTTTAAAACAAACATTGTAATGTTGAAAGTTCCCAATCATGCTTCTCTAGCTCTTTTTCTATACTGTTACCATCCTGAGCTCATTCCTACCACTCTTCAATATTTCTCAGATTTACCAGTTTTATGCCATGAATAGCAAACTATGGCCCATGGTCTGTTTTTGTACTGTATGCAAACTAAAAACGGTTGTTACATTTTTTAAGGGTTGTAAAAATAAGTAGGAAGAATAGGTAACAGAGACCATACGTGGCCTGTGAAGTTTAAAATATTTACTACCTGGTTCTTTATAGAAAAAGTATATACTCACTACATATGTTAACTTTCTATATAATACATAGTACACTCTGAACCACTTTAATATTAAACCTATATCTTCCCTCTCAACCAGAAACAGATGCCCCTTTGATAAGGTTTCATTAGCTCGAAGATACACAGAGAATGTTTTATTCAACTACATTTGTATCCTTTTTCTTACTCTCCAACTACTCTTAAAAATGATATTTAGGGACTTCCTAGGTGGCACAGTGGTTAGGAATCTGCCTGCCAATGCAGGGGACAGAGGTTCGATCCCTGCCCCAGGAGGATACCATATGCCGAGGAGCATCTAAGCCCGTGTGCCACAACTACTGAGCCTGCGCTCTAGAGCCCATGAACCACAACTATTGAGCCCATGTGCCACAACTGCTGAAGCCCATGCACCTGGAGCCTGTGCCCTGCAATGAGAGAGGCCACGGCACCACAATGAGGAGTAGCCCCCGCTGGCTGCAACTAGAGAAAGTCTGTGTGCAGCGGCTAAGACTCAACAAAGCCAATAAAAAATAATTTATTTTTAAAAATATTTAAAGAAAAGATTCAATATTCTACTAAATCCATCTAGCTTTGCAAAAATCCTCAAAATATTTGTGTCTCTCTCATTCTATCCCCTTACCCCACATTCCACACCTGATAAAATGGTAAGGTGTAAATACTCCAATACCGTAAATGCAAAGAACTGCTTGTCACAGCTCCTTTCAAAGTTGTGATAAAAAGTCTGTCTCCGGGCCCCTGTATCCTGTCTTTCATCTCTGAAAGGGACCCAACTTTACACTTTACTGAAACAAAGATCATTTAATGCAAGCACTCCTAATGTCTCTTATAGACACTTCAACATTTCTCTACATAGTAATCTTTGCTTCTCTATTCTCTACCATCTCAAAAGAGGAAGCATCTCTTCTCTTTTCTACAGTTTGCTTCTCGAATTTCTGCCTTTATTTCCACCCTTCCCAATTACTCCAAGACTGCACCATCAAGTATTCCCTCTTGGAACCTCAATCTCACCCTATCCCCTTGGTCTTTCCCTTCAGCTTTTAATTTTTCTAGGCCTTAAAACACTTCTCTGCATCTACCAGCCCTTCCAACTATGAAATATTCTCTCCTCTGCCCCTGCCATTATCTGACAAGATTCTAAGCCAACTTCTTTCTTCTAAATTCCTATAACTCTTTAAAATTACCAATGACCGTTTAGTTACCAACATCAACAGCTTCTTCCGCTTCTCATGCTTTTCAATCTCTTTGTAGCTTATGACTAGATTCTTAGATTTCTTCCTCTGTCATCTTCCATCATACCAGCTCTCCCAGTTCTTCTATTTTTTGACCATTTTGTTTTTATATGCTTATCTATCTAGCTTTTCCTTTTCCTCTTACTTCTTAAAAGTATAAGGGATTTTCCCAGCTTTTCTTTGCCCTCTTTTCTCTCTTGTAAATCTCACTCAGTCTTAATGTTTCAACTCAATTCTACATGGATAATTGCTCAATCTATAATCCTCAAGCTTGAACAAATGTTCTCTCTTACTCTCATCACACTCGTTTCCTCTTCTACCTCACCACCTACCCAGTTCCTCTCAATATGTTTCCAGCAACTTTCACCTCTGTCCTCTCTTCTCCATTCCTACTGTTGCTACCCTCTTAAGGCCACTACGGCCTGGAGTCTAGCATTCAATTATTTTTTCTGCTTTCTTTTCTTCTTCTTTTCTCCAGTGCATTTTACACAATGCTGTCAAATTAATCTCTTTGAAGCATCTGATCATGTCACTCTTTAAAAATCATTCAATGCCAACACTGTGAATGTACTAAACGTCACAAAATTGTTCACTTTAAAAATGGTTAATTTTACGTTATGTGCATTTCACCTCATTAAAAACTTATTTCCCTAAAGAAAAGAATCAATCAGTGCCTCCCTACAGAATGAAGTTCAAACGCCTTAAACCTAGACTTGAATTAGACTCCATGGCTGGTCTCAACCAACCTTTTGAACTTCCTACTTCTTCTTTTTGTACCCTTACTCTGCTTTCAAATGTTCTTACCTCCATGACTCTGATTGTTGTGCTGTTCTATAAGCCTCTAATACTTGTTCTCTGTTTCACATATCCAAATATTAGCCTTTTTGTCACAACTCAAATCCCACGTTTTTCTAAAAGTCTTATCTGATCTCATTTCCCACTTCCCATCCTCCAGTATTAGTTCACTCTTTTGAACTCTCATAGCACTTAATATACTCAGTCATTACTTCACTGAGTGCCTTCAACGTGCCAGTCATGGGTGTACCAGAGCTTGTGTTTGGGCAAAACACCTCCTTGTTCAAGACCATGTTGATTCTAGATGTGGAATGTATCTGTTCCCATAATTAGACATCTGACAAAATCTAAATATGAACCCCCATCTATTATGTCTCAAGTATTTTCAACACACCCCAAATGTGGAGATTCATTCTACTTTAACATCAGCAGTCAACTTATAACAGAAATCACCATAAATTACATTATGACACACTTATGTTTCAATATATACCAGCAGCCAGTCTGACCAAGAACTAGGCTCAAAATTGATTTTAAAGAAACAGCAACATTCAAGTTGTGTCTTCAGCTATAGAACATGAAGACTACAAATAAAGAAAAATCTTTCAAGTGCTTGAAGAAGAAAATTTAGGCATCAAAGCTCCTCAGCAAGATGAAAGTAAATGGATACCAACATGGGGAAATATAGTCTAATATGACCCTATTTCCGCTATTAAAGATTTTCAACTCATCAAAAGAACCAAAAATTTACTTTGCTTTATTCAGGTGCAGAAAAATATATGATTCCCCCCCCCCCCCAAAAAAAGGCTACCTTGTCATTTTCACAACTTGTGATACATGACTGCCTTAAGATGACATTTTGTTGGTGACAGATCAAGTGGTCACTGTTCCTGAAAACACTTGAAAATGTTTTAAAATAAGAACTAAGGGGGCTGGGAATTCTTGTCAGCGATTTTCCAGAGACTGGACCTCGCCCTTATTGCTGTTAGACTTGCTGGTTAAGCTGATCTTCAAGATTCACCAACATCACCAAAACCCGGGTCCCTCGGATGCGAGCCTAGCCTCGCGGGAGTGCTGGGCCCGGAGCCGTCGGGCCGGAGCCATCCGGGCTCCCGCCGAGGGCTTTCCTCGGTCGGCTCTGCTCACCTATGCCGAGGGTCATTCTGCCCGTGAAGTGACGCCTACGCAATAGATGCACCTTGTCGCGGACTTGCTCCAGGAAACAGCTGAGAAATTGAAATCGGCCGAGAAGAATGGTCCTCGCGACCACCTCCATTTGCATACAATTTTGCGCGTTCGGGTTTCGGGTCCTCCGCGGCGAGTACCCCCGGGCGCCCCCTGGCAGGGTCCCCCCGCCTGCGGGCAGAGGCAGCTCCGGCTTTTTCACCTCTTCCTTCGGCTCCTCCTCCAACTCCGGCTCCACGGCTCCGGTGGCGCGGCGCCGCCGCCTAGACTGCGTGGAGCGGGGAGAGTGCGACGGCTCTGAAGCCGCTTCTCTGAGCTTGTTCCTCGTTTGCCCGACCATTTTCTCATAGTCCCTGTTCGGATGGAGCTGGTACCGTCTCAAGCGCGAGCCCGGCCGAGTCGGGCGAGGTCCGAAGGGGCCTGGCTCGGCTGGCAGCCTCAACGACTAGTCCCCATCGCCGTTGCCGCCCGCCCGGTTGTCAAGGCGACGCGAAACCTGGAGGCGGGGCGGCGTGACGCCCAGGCTGCCCCGCGCAGCTTGTGCGCCGCCCACGCGCGCCGCCCCACGTGCGCAGGTCCTGAGCACCGCCCCACGCGCATCCTCCCACGTGTGCCGCCCCACGTGCTCAGGCCCTGTGCACCGCCCCACGCGCATCCTCCCACGTGCGCCGCCCACGCGCGCCGCCCCAGGTGCTCAGGCCCTGAGCGCCGCCCCACGCGCATCCTCCCACGTGCGCCGCTCAGCTCGGCGCTTGCTGTCTTACACCGCTGGCGCAAAGTCTGAGGACCTTTCTTCGATTTAATTACTTTCTTTGAGTTTAGGTTTAGCTTTGTTATTTTCACCAAAAGGTTGTCTGTCTCGAAGTTATTAAAGGGAAAGATCTTAACTGAAAGAAAAACCGTAGAAGGAGAGCGAGGGAAGGAGTGAGCGCCTGTGATGCGCCCGGCGCTTCTTAGGAGCGTGTCCCCTCGCCTCTTTGGAACACTTTGCACTGGGCGCTCGGAGCCCGTCTCCTACGCCGAGGCAGTGGCCCGACGCGGCAGGCAGCAGGCGGCAGAGCCGGCGTCGGTCCGGTGAGTCTGACCCCAGAGCGTCAGGTTGACGCGAATTCGGTGATGTCCCCTTTGAGAACTGAGCTTATGAATCCGTTCGGAAGTAAAATTGTGTCCCAAACAAGGTCGCCCGGAATTCCTCAGCAGTTGAGCGCGGAGCTGTGCTCAGCATCCTCACCTTTCTGAACCAGTACGCGCCCAGGACCACGTGAGAGGGGAGGCCCACAGTCACTGCACAGCCATCCGTGATGCCACAGCGCTGGCAAAGATGGACAGGGGTATTGGTATTTTTCATGTTCTCTGCTACGGGCCGTGCCGCTGGAGCCCACACCGCTACCCGTCCCATGTGTTTGACGATGGATCAAACTCCCTAAGCCGCCCCCCCCCCCCCCCCCCCCCCGCCATCTAATCTAGGCTCCCTGTGGCCAGGTTAATTCTCCGGATGCTACACCGCTCAGAGATGCTCATAGCTCCCGTTAGCCCGCAGATAAAATGTAAACTCCTTGGCTTGCTCACGGGTACCTTCAACAATCTGCCCCAGTCTGCCTTTTCACCTTTAATGTCTCACGTTTCCGGGTACACATTTTCCTTTCCAGTCATTACACGTGAGGTCCGCAGTGTGAGTCCATGAACTATCCGTTTTCTTATACAGAAAAGCCCTCCTGTAGCTTCTTCATCCATTTCTGCCTGCCCGTCTCAATTCTGACACCTTCCAAGCCCCAGCCCATTTCTCCAGCCCACATTAATTTCCTTACTCTGAAGGTCCACGGCAGTTACTGACAGTAGTATTCATTTCGTCACTTATTTAAATTCAGTAAGTGCTGTTATTAATTTGTTGGTTTGTAAGGTTTTCTTCAAGGAGCGTTTCTGCATTTCTGGCACTATGTTTGGTGCTTAAAATATTTTCGCATTTAGGGAAAAGCGGTTAGGACCCCGCGTTTTCACTGCGGAAGGCCTGGCTCAATCCCAGGTCCGCTGCGCGGCGAGGGGGTTTGGGGAAAAAAAAAAGTTTTCACATTTAATTCACACGAATTAGGAAACCGCGGGTGTGTAGTGATTTACGCAAGTTTTAACAGCTAATAAAGCTTCCAGTCCTGAGTGTAAAATACAAGGTACTTATGGGTGGTTGATAAAAATATATTATTAGATAAATATGCAAATTCAAAAAAATAGCTTATTTTTATATGAGTATTTTAACATTGTCTTTGGAGTGCAATAATTTTGTTTCCTTTCAATAAAAGGGAATTCTAGAATTATGTTAGACTCATAAAATGGACAGATTTGCACCTTTTTGTATGTATTAGAACATCTGGTTCTGGAGCCTTTTTATTTTTCTTTAATCTTTCAGTTTCCTTCATTATTATTGGTATATTTACATTGTCTGCTACTTCTGGTATCAATTTGGGAAGTTTGTATTTTCCAGTAGACATTTCAAGTCAACTAAATTGTACACCCTGCTTTTACCTGAAATTGATAAGGCCACGTTGTGCCTTTTCTAAAAATCAGTTTTCCTAATTAATCTGTTTATCCTGCAACTCTGCGATTTTAATAGATGTGTTTATTTTAAGTTATATCTTGTTGAATATTTTAAAAGGTTATCTGAGGGTCCTTGTTGATAGATTATTCAAGTGATTTTGTAAGTTTTATGTCTTTGTTTTTCATGAGGAGTGGGTATTTTTGTGGGAAGTAAGGAGTGGCTGCTGCTGGAATGTTGGCCAGATGTCATTTTCAGTGACATTTTCTTATACAACTCTGAACTTTCTGATTTTGGTCTCCTCTTCAATCTATTTTGCCTATTTCTTATGTTTCCTTTTTTGTGAATTTGTTTCTTGGAGTTTCCAGGTGTCTTTTGGATCACTCCATATCATAACAGAAAAAAGCATATTCTTACCCTTGGTCTAGCCCTTGAAAGTACAAATCTGGTCATTGTACTATTATTTATATAAGTGAAAATTAGAATATCCTCCATGTCAAACAATAAATTACAGAACACTGTTATCGGTGAAGCATTACTAAATTGACTAAAGTCGTTTTGAATGAATATTTAGCAATGTAGGAAAATACTTATGATATAATGTTAAAGGTAAAATAAGCAGGATAGATATGATTCAGATATATATAAACACATAGAATTAATTATGTTCCATGCTCCATTCTAAATCTTTTACATAGATGACTCACATATGGAAGATTACCAGTGTGTGACCTTTAGTAACTTAGCCGTTCTAGTACTTATCTCCTGATATGAAAAATGCTGAAGCACCTAAAACATAGTAAAGCATCTTAAAGAGTATATGCTTAATTTTTAAATTATTGCTATATCTCGGGGACTTCCCTGGCGGTCCAATGGTTAAGACTCTGTGCTCCCACTGCAGGGACACAGGTTAGATTCCTGGTTGGGAAACTAAGATCCCACATGCCTCACAGCTTGGCCAAAAAATAAAATGAAGTAAAACTATTACTATATCTTGCTCTAGAGTAACTATATTCGGAATATACTGATGAGTATTACTTCCAATTAATATTTTGCTCACATGGATTTTTGTCATTAAGTTGCATGTTCTATTATTAAACAGTAATATGAGTTCTAGGTTCACTACTTAACTCCGAAAACGGAGACACAGTTGCCTAAATAATTTTGCATTCTCTGAATAAGGAGAGGGATAGATTGTGTATGTGAGGGAACACATGGCACTCAGTTTTATTCAGTTTAATAGAATCATGGCATGTTTTCATCTTTGATAACTTCTCTAACAGTGTTCACTTATTTTGAGCTAGTTATTTTGAAGTTAAGTCATATTTTAGCTTCATGCTTATGAGTGACAATGACTTAAATCAGTACACCTGGTACTTATTCTATGGTGAACTGACAATTAAAATAGTGCATTATAATTTGATATAATGCAATGTATTCTCTAATTATTTTTTCCTCTTTGAAATGACGATACCTCATGATTTAGCAAATTTTTTCTCTGACATAGAGATTTTCCAGTCATCTGTATCTAAACTTTGTTAGTGGAACAATTTAAAATTTTTACCCCAAAATGCAATGAAACTGTATCACCAGCAGATGGCAGTAATGATTTGTAAATCAGAATTTTAAACATTTACAGATGTTAAGTTCATTTTTTTTAAGCTCTTTATTGGAGTATAATTGCTTTACACTGTTGTGCCAGTTTCTGCTGTACAACAAAGTGAATCAGCTGTATTTATACGTATATCCCCATATCCCCTCCCTCCTGCCACTCAGTCCCACCCTCCCTATCTCACCCCTCTAAGTCATCAGCAGTCATCCAGTTGATCTCCCTGTGTTATGCAGCAGCTTCCCACTAGCTATCTATTTTACATTTGGTGGTGTATATATGTCAATGCTACTCTCTCACTTCGTCCCAGCTTCCCTCTCCCTGCCTCCATGCCCCATGTCCTTAAGTCGTTCTCTGCATCTGCATCTTTATTCTTGCCCTGTCACAGGGTTCATCAGTACCATTTTTTTTTAGGCTCCATATATATGCGTTAGCATATGATATTTGTTTTTTTTTTTCTTGTTACTTCACTCTGTATGACAGACTCTAGGTCCATCCACCTCACTACAGATAACTCAATTTCATTTCGTTTTATGGCTGAGTAATATTTTTAAAAAGAAAAATATCACTGTTCTTGTAATACATCAGTTAACTAAATATGAAATGTAGGGAAATTCCAAATGTAATCCAGCATAAAAATAATTACATTGCATATTTCATATATCAAGATAATTAAGATATTCATCATGGCCAGTGTTCGGTTTTCCAAATAATAATGACTTTGCTTTCATTGATTCAGATACTTTTTAATCAAATTTAAATGTTTTAACTTTGCACAAATACATGGATACAAATTTAAGTGAATAGCTGAGTTACATCTATATCTAGCTTGGTTGTATGCATCAGGAAAGATAGAGGTAATTCAGTGAATAGCATTTTGAAAACTAAATTTTCCACTTGTAAGTTAATAATTTAAAATACTAATTTCACTTTAACTGATAATCTGCATACAAAATGAGGTTTTATTTGTGCTGTTTCACAGTTTCTTATACATTAAAGTCCTTTTTTTCTCTTTTATGGTACAAAGAGTTGGAATTGGCATCAAAGTGTTTATCTCTATTCTGTCATCATTAGTAAGTCCCAAAGATGGTAGCAGAATTCTTAGAATCTCATGATTATATGCTAACTATAATTGAACAACATATCCAAGATTTTTTCTGAGCATTTTGATTTAGTAATTTTATTCATTTCAGTTAAGAAGTTTTAAAAAGATGAACTGAATGGGATTCATTTCTTTATACTTTTGCAAGACTTCCTATAAATTCACAAAGATGAAAAAATTTGTTTATTCAAGTATCTCTATTCTTGTCTCAAAAATAGAATAACCACGGATATAGGCTTCTTGGTGGCTGTTTATTTTATAATTGGTCTGTTTTATGTGTTAAAAGATCCTTTCACATTCTTCTTCAGCATGTTGCTTCCACTAAAAGAAATATGTTTGCACATGTATATTTTATAAAACACCTGCTTCAGTCTAAAACCATTACATATCTTGGATTGATTCATTTTTAAGTAGTGCATTTGCTGCTACTGAATTACTTTATAGAGCCTGTTTAAATTCTCATTGGGTGCAGGTGCTTTTTCATAGGAGAAAATGGAAAGTCACCAAGTTGCAGTGAAGCATGCAGCTTGAATGTAAATGCATCTGTATGTGACACTTTGCATAAAACTGCCTTTTCATCCACAGGATAAAAGGTATCTTCAATAAGTTGGAATTTCTAGTCTACTTTTTATGTCCATGAGGGTCCTATTCTCCTTTTAAAACTGTAGCTCTCTCAAACACCCATATTCACTTTAGTTCCCCAGGCCTATATCAGATGATATGAGATCCCCTTGACCTTGAACAGCCTTATATAGGCATATGTCATTCAGAGGAAGGAAGGTAATCCATTAATTAATGGATTACCTACCTAGTTGCATGATATATGCACACTGATTTGAGCAGAAGGGTACTCAGTAATCATTTTTAAATGACTTAATAATCAGTATATACACAGTATATACCACATACATGTATACATATACCATACCCCCAAAATCAAATTTTCCATGAACCTAGTGGTGATAGTTCCATGGACAAACTCCAACATACTGAGATTTTTAAAAATATACCACCAAAGTAACTAATATAAAAATTACTACATTAAGTATAAATAAGCAAAAGTCTTAGACTGTATTAAAGGATGAACTGTAGTATTGGTATGGGCAGGTTAAATGCAAAATATAGCAGAAACAGAAATGAAACAAGCAATCTGTGTGCTGTGTTTTATATCACATAGTATTTTAGATTGACTTAAGATTTAACTTTGATCATGACATGGTGGTCAAGAAATATCACAGTAGAGTATGAGCCAGTATGTTTTAAGCAATTTACTTCTCTAGCTCTGATTTTTTCAACTGTGGAATAAATAGTTTGGACTACATGGACTTATTAAAAGCCTTTTAAACTTATTTGATTCCGTTAGTCTTTGAACATATGTTTAGGTAGCTGGAAAAATATACCTGTTGAGTCATACAGTTCCCTGTACCAAACTCCCTTCTTAACAGTGCTTCTCTCCTCTCATCTATCTCCAGTTATGTGTTCTGACTCTACCTTGATGGTCTTACTCTCTGCCATCTACCCCACAATTTATCCGCCATCCTGTCCTTCAGTTGCTACACCTCTCACTTCCCACTCAGATTAATCCTGTCTCTACCTATTCAGCCCAGCCCCAACCTGGCCTCCACCTCATCCTTGATCTCTGTTCTGATTTTTCCCTGATTCATTTGCTCTCCAGTCTCTTAAGTACTATAGGCTTCGTTGTCCTATTCTCTAATTAGCAGCCTAAATGGCACCTAGAGCGTAAAGGGAAGGGGGAGTGTCCCTAAATAAGTAATCAGTGTTTATATGAAGCGCACCAGGCTCTTGCTTTGGGCAGCAGAATCCTGCTTTCACATAAATATTGACCCATCCTTAAAAGGTAAATGTGGAAGTTTAAAATTCCTTCTTGTTTTTGCTACAATCTGAAACTCTTCTTGAGACACACTTAGCAGTAATGATCAATGTAAAATTCATTAGGAGAAAAATTGTTGAGTTATGCTTTTATGTTTCTTATTTAAGGTTGTGTACCTGGATTCAGTAAAGGCAATGTAGACCTTAAAATTTTTTATTAAAATCTAGAAATTTTTGTTTTAGGGGTTAGCACAGTTTCTTAGTTATGAGTACAGACAGGATTTGAATCCTGGCTATCTCACTTACTGTTGGTCTCTGAGCATTTTATTTCCCTAAGCCTCAATTGTCTCATACCTAAAATGGGAATAATTGCTTCTACCTCATAGAGTTGTTGCAAAGATTATTAAGTAAGATAATGTATATAAAGTAGATAAATATATAGTAAATGTTTTACAAAAGGTAGCGATTATTACCATAGCAAGGCTCAAGATGCAGAAGGAATTATTTATATCATCTGTTTCTTTTCCAGGGAATCCAAAGAACCAGCTAAAATTCTTCGTTGAAAAGAAAAAAGAGATAAAAATAAACCAATTTAAATTGAGAGTCTAAAACTATACAATGCTATCTAATAGGCAGTATTATCTTCTTTTTACAGATTAAAAAAAGAATTTTGAGGCAGGCAGAAGATTCTAGACTGCTTACTCCTAACTCACAAGTACACAAGATTTAAGTCCCCTGGAAGTCCTCAAAGTTGACAAGTTAGGCCCTGAAAAAATGGAAATAAAATATTTCCTGGATAGCTTTTTTTATGTTTTAAAGTAACAGCTTTAATGAGATATAATTCATATACCATAAAATATATAGTTTTAAAGTGTAGAATTCGGTGGCTTTAGTATATTCACAATGTTGTGGAACTGTCACCACTAATTCCACATCTTCAGTACCCCAGAAGGAAACCCCATACTCATTAGCAGTCATTCCCATTCCTCCTTCCTTCCATTCCCTAGCAATCTGCTTTCTGTCTCTCTGAATATCCCTCTGCTGGACATTTCATATAAATGGAATCATACACTATGTGGTCTTTTGTGTCTGGCTTCATTCACTTAGCATAATATTTTCCAGGTTCATCCATGTTGTATTTATCAGTACTTCATTTCTTTTCATAGCTAAATAATATTTAATTATATAGATACACCAAATTTTATCTGTTTACCAGTTGATAGATATTTGGGTTGTTTCCATTTTTATGGCTATTATGAATAATGCTGCTGTGAATATTCATGTGCAAGTTTTTACATAGATGTATGTTTTCATTTCTCTTATTTCATTTCTCTATACCTAGGAGTGGAATTCCTGGGTCATATGGTAGCTCTATGTTTAACATTTTAATAAACGGCCAGACTGTTTTCCAAAGCGGCCACATCATTTTATATTCTCACCACCAATGTACAAGGGGTCCAATTTCTTTACATCCTTGCCAACACTTGTTACTGCCCATCATTTTGATTATAGCCATCATAGTGGGTGTGAAGTGGTATCTCCTTGGCTTTTTTAAATTAATAGACGTTATTTCTTAGAATAGTTTTAAGATTACAGAAAAACTGAGCAGAAGGTACAGAGTTCCCATATATCCCTTTCCCTCCACTGTTGCAGTTTCTCCTATTATTAACATTTTGCATTAGTGTGGTATGTTTCTTACAATTGATGAACTAATAGTGATACATTATTATTAACTAATATAACTATAGTTTGCATTATGGTTCTCTCTTTGAGCTGTTTGGTTCTTTGGGTTTTGACAAATGCATCATGTCATGTATCCACCATTATAATATCATACAGAATTGTTTCATCACTCTAAAAAGCATATGTGTTTCATCTATTCATCCCTCCCTCCCTCTTCCCAAACCCCTGGAAACCACTGATCTTTTTACTGTCTCCATAGTTTTGCCTTTTCCAGAATGTTGTACAGAGAGGCAGTACCATTTTGCATTCTCACCAGCAATAAATGAAAGTTTCTATTGCTCTCTGTCCTTGTCAGCATTTGGTATTGTTGGTACTTTGGATTGTAGGCATGCTAACAGGTGTGTAATTGTATCTCGTTGTTGTTTTCATTTGGATTTCTCAAGTGACATGTGATGTTAAGCATCTTTTCATTTTTATTTGCCACCTTTATATATTTTTTTTGGTATATTATCTGTTCAGATAGATCTTTTGTCTATTAAAAATTTGGGTTGTTTTCTGATTGATGAGTTTTAACAGGTCTTTTATTTGAGTACAAGCCCATTATCAGATACATATTTTGCAAATATATTTTCCTAGTTGTGGCCAATCCTTTCATTCTAATAGTGTCTTTCATAGAACAGATGTTTTTTAATTTTAATAGTCTATCACATTAACTTTTTCTTTAATGGATCATGCTTTTGATGTTGTATCTAAAAAGCCAATGTTATCTACATTTTCTCCATTTATCTTCTAGGAGTTTGTTTAGTTTTTCTTCTAGGAGTTTTATAGCTTTGCATTTTACATTTAGGTCTATGATCCATTTGGGGTTAATTTTTGTGAAAGGTGCAAGGTCTGTATGTAGATCCATTATTTTGCATGTAGATATTCAGTTGTTCCAGAAAAATTTTTTTTAAAAGTTGTGGTTTCTCCACTGAATTGTCTTTGCTCCTTTGTTAGAGATCAGTTGACTGTATTCATATAGGTTTATTATCTGGGCTCTCTATTGTGTTTTGTAGATCTACTTGTCCATTCTTTCACCAATACCATACTGTCTTTATTGACGTAGTTTTAAAGTAAGTTTTGAAGCCGAGTACCGTCAGTCATCCAACTTTGTTCTTCAATATTTTGGCTGTTCTGGGTCTTTTGCATGTAAACTTTAGGATCAGTGTGTTGATAGCCACAAAACTTGCTTGGATTTTGATTGGGATTGTGGTGAATCTATAAGTCAGATTGGTTGTCACTATTGAGTCTATCTGCAAATATGGAACACTTTTCCATTTATTTAGATCTTCTTTGACATCTTTCACCAGAGTTTTGTAGTTTCCTTCATATAGATTTTGTACGTATTTTATTACATTTATACCTAAGTATTTTTTCTCTTTTTTTGGTGCTAATTTAAATGGTGTATTTTTAATTTCAAATTCCAATTGTTCATTGCTGGTATTTTAGAAAGCATTTGACTTATTTTTATTAGCCTTGTATCCTATGACCTTGTTATAATTGCTTATTATTTCTATGAGTTTTTGTTGTTGTTGTTGTTGTTGTTGTTGGAAGTGTGTTAATATTAAAAATCAGTAACAATGAGGGGAAAAAAAACCTTAAAACTGTAAGCAAACTGAACAAATGAACCCAGTAGTATTGCAAATGAATAACATAACCATATAGGAGAAAAAAAAACTAAGTAACTGCTAAACATGCCATTTGACTATATACCCTTAGTTGAGTAGGGGGGTAAACAACAGCAAACAAATCTTGAACTCTTTTTAGAAGGTTTATCATAGTTGTATGAAAGAAGCAATATGAAATTATTTGGGGTGTGTAGTAGAACTGACTAAATAAATATGTTGATGTTGTTCGGAGCCAGGATTCTCATTGTGGAAGAAGGCAAATACAGATATGGAATGCATGGGAAAAAAAGGCCCTATGGGAGTGCATTGGAATTGAAGACATCAGCATAAACTCATGATTTCTAATACATTTTATACACACAGTCGCACACATACGTATATTTGAATGTGTGCGCTTACATAAATACATATATTCCTAACTCTGCAGCTGAAAAGACCTAGAAATATACCACAATGAGCACATCTGGCACCCAGATATTGGTTGCTAATACAGTTTCCCAACTAAAAGGAATCTGGGCTCCTGGTAGAAAGTGTTGATTCCCCAGTTGAGGCAGGAAAGGTACAAGATGAGCCTGGAACAATGTATTATGCCAGAAATTGAAGAAGTACTTAAAAAAAAAAAAAAGTAAATTAGGACATGTCAAGAGGACACAGGAGCCAACTTAAAGGACTCCCAAGTGACCAAATCTGGGATGATTTGAGCGCCAAGATAACTAAAGATAGTAATAAATTATAAGCCATTGAAAAACAGAAATTCTTTTGCCATGAAAGAAAGGCTGAGGAACTATAGGTAACAGTTTAAAGGAGACTAAAGAAACATGAGAGCTAAATGCAATAAGTGATTCTGAACTGGATCTGATCCTTCTTACTGAAGGAAAAAATATGCTACAAAGGACATCACTGGTGTCGTTTGACAAAATTGGAGTACGGATGGTAGATCACAGTATTGTACCGATGTTAAATTTCCTGAACTTGCAAATTCTACTGTAGGTATTTAGTGAATTTAGGAATTATAGTTTGAATCACTTAGGGATAATGCGGCATGATATGTGAAGCTTACTGTCAAAAGTTCAGAAAAACAGTGTGTATATGTGTATGTACATTGACTACTCAGTATGAATGCAAATGATAAATGGGGCAAAAAGTGAACAATTGCTGAATCTGGGTAGAGTGTGTAGAGTCTCTTTGTACTATTCTTGCAACTTTTCTATAAGCTTGGAGTTATTCCAAATAGAAGATTTTTTAAAAGGTTGGTGTTTGGCATGCACAGAGTATTAAGAGTAATAGAGCAGACTTCTGAAAGCAGAAGGTTTGATAACGTCAAGCATTTTGAAAGACTGTTATATGGAAGAAGTATTAAGACTTTGAATTTGGCTAATCTTATTTTGTGACAGTCTGCTTTGTGTAATATCATTACAGCACAACCAAGAGCTCATGACTGGAATGAGAGGTAGGAGCTCTTTAGGCTTTATGGAGTCTTCAGTATCATTTAGTGCAGAGAGGTGCAAAGATCGGCAATTCTAAGGGTTCATCAGGTAGAGTGAATGAAAGGGACTGGGGTAGGAAAATGGGAACTGGTGGCAATTTAAGAGCAATGTCTTCTCTAAAGACTTTCAAATGCAATTAAAGATAAAACCAAAACCCTATGTAGTACTCCAGTGGGTTGTGTCTGGCCTGGGAGTGGCCAGTTGTGATCCCTGATGTTACCCAGTCCTCTTTTTTTTTCAGGTGAGGAAGTGGGTACCAAAAGTCACAAAGCAAAGTGTGTGAGATAATGAAAGGTGTAAATCTGTGCATATATATCAAAACACACCATATTTAAGGAAAGAAATTAATATCCACACATTTGTACTTCTGTACAATTTTGGGTAATATATAATTTTAAGCTGTTTACAAATAACATGTAATGCTTCAAATATTACATAATGTTGATAATACATTTCTAGCAGAAATAAATATATTGCACTTAAAAAGAACTTCATTAGATGTTACTTCATAGTATTAGGCTTATAACTTCTTTTTTTCATAAAACATTTCCCATGCCCTTCCCCCACCCCCAACACACACACTTCATTACAGTGACTGTTCGCACGCAATTCATTAAGCAAATGAACACAGCAAACGATAGAACTGTGATAGAGGCTACTAAAGAGGCTAGATTCAATTTTATCCTTTAGGAAATAAAAGACCTTCTTTGAGGTTTCTGAAACTAAGAAAAACAGCAACTAAATACAGTATTTTAATGTACCAGAAGTAAAATACAATTTGTATTTCTCGTCCAGATATACTATTTCACCAATATGTTTTCATTTTCTTATTATCAGGGGAGGGATTGGAATTATCTAAGGGAGAGACAAAGAAATAAGGGCCAGAAAATACTTATGGATTATTTGTCTATCAGATATTTATAAGTGAACCTTTGCATATTTAAGCATGCTGAAGAAAAGCTAAGTATTGGAATATTTTATAACTGGCATGGAATAGTAGTGAAGAAAGAATTTTATGATTTTCTAAAATTTTAAGAGTTTTTAACCTTACCTTTGCTTGTTTACATAAAATCCTTACATTCTGAAGTAATATAAAAATTTATAAAATCTATCCTCCACCCAAGCCCAGCTCTCTAAAGGAGCCAGCTGAAAATCTTTTCTGTCCAGTGCTTTATTTTTGTCCAGTCTAGATTTAGAGTATAATATTGTTTTGTTTGTAGTAATTATTAATTCCAAACACACTTAATAATGAAAAGTTTTCCTTATTTAGTCAATGGAAGATTGAGTAAAATATTGTTTTTCTTCCCATATTTGATCCTGCGCATTACATAACTGACTTTTTGAACTTTAGTTACTGAGTGGCTTAAATTTGACTGTGTTTTTGATGGAGTGGTAAAGTCACTCCATTTACTTTATTTGAAGTTCACTTTTCTCAATATAATTCAGCTTAAATTTAAGCAGGACAGCCTGAAAAGCTAATGTGAAATTCAGAATTGAGATAAATATCCTTATATCTCTGTGAAAAATTCATAGGCAGTATGGGATGAAGGTGCTTTGCTTCTAAGAATACTTATTCTTGGGCTTTTAAAGGGTTTCCTTTTTTTTCCCCACTGGGGTGGGGCATTGTGGCAAGAGAAGTGCGATGATAGAGATGTGGATAAAGTGGAGAGAGGAGGTTTTGGAATATCCCACAAGTCAACGTGACTGCTATACATGGTGTTTACTAGATGATACATCATCATCAGGAAGCTTCTCAATATCTGTGCCCACCTACTAGAAATGGCAGTAGACCTTTCAGACAACATATCATTGTTATAAATTCAAAAGGACCAGCAATATTATATAAGTTCATTAAGATAGACCTTGTTACCTAATAATTTGTGGTATGTTAGACCCAAGCTGGATATGTTTATCTTTATACTGCCAAGGGTGGACAGACAAGGGGGGCAGGATTTACTAGGTAAGAGAAATAAATGAGCTTATTCAGAATTATTGATAAGTGTTTTAAAAATATATCACATATGTAGAATCTACTAAATTATGAATTAATTCTTTTGGGTTAGATAGAGCCATTCTGGCAGGGCTGCTTTTTAGCAGCACTGCATGTTAGCCAAGCTTTTTGATACTGTAATATATCAGGGGGGAACCCTGAATTTATTCCAAGTATACCATAACTCATGCTCTTTACTATTCAGTTGGCTTTCTGACTAATCATCTAGTTCTTGCAATTGCTTTTGGTAAAATAGACTTTAGAGTTTTAAATGTTAAATACCCAAAGATTGAAATAATAACCAACAAGCAGAATAGCTCAGAAGGACCCTGGTGGGGGCAAATATCTACCCTTGGTTTCTATGTCTAGAGTGACTGATTGGGTTAAGCTCCATTTCACTTGTGCTTCTTCCTTCTTGTTCAGATAATACTTAAAAATACTTAAAAAATACCAAATACTTAAAAAATGTATCCAATTTAGAATTTCAGGTATGATTTTCCAAGAGCATGCTGTGGTGTCTTAGTCTTTGCTTTTCTCTAAGCATGCTACTAATTTTTAGTCTTATATTGATTATACAAAATAAAGTTATGAATTCAGGACTTACTAGTATAAAACCATATTTAACAAAAATATGCAAACCTACTTTGAGACATACCAATTGGGAAAGATGTCAAAATAGTATTAAAATTTCATTCTCATTGAAAAGAAAATTCAGATGTGGATTTGCTTTAGTAGACCAGTCATTTATTAGTGTATTATGTACCATTATGTAAAATAGTATTTACTTTTGCTATTCCTGCTTTAAGTAGCAGTACTCTGTATTAAAAGTACTGACAACAGGCCAACTATTAAATATTAAATCCCTCTCCTAAGCTCTGTGGATACTTACTTTAAACATTATGTGTAACTACTTTTTTAAAGAAATGCACATCTGTGCTGTGTTTGAAAACAAACTACCTGTGGATACTATAGCATAACATGCAAGAAGTTAGAAATAAGCCTACATTGTCTGCCATAGGACTTTGAGATGTTTGGTTAATGCAGCTGGTGCTTCTCCATAACTAAACCTTGGGATACAGTGGAGAAAGGCAATTGCAGGGTCCAACAATAGCATCACTTAGACAGGCTATGCCAATTATACCCTGTTTCATAGGCCGGAAATGCCCAAGAAAGTTATTTGATTTGGAAAAGCCTAACATTAAAACAACCAAATAGAATCCCACTTGAGTTTGATGTGATAAGTATATTACATTTTACTTCCAAATACACCTCTACTGTCAGCAGCAAGATTTCCCATCTCTTTGAACAGATTCAGTACTTTTGTAGTTAGAGCAAAGTAGAATGAATATTACATAAAAAATTAAAAGTATTGGGGAGCTTTGTGAAGAAGACAGGTTAAGTCCTGTAGCTAGAATGCATTATATCTAAAGTTGAAGGACTACAAACTTCATTAAATCTCTGTTATTAGGGAAGTGAACTGTTGCAAAATGCCAAATGTACTTCCCTGATTATAAATGCTTAGATATGTATGGCTCAAAAATAATACAGACATTATATATAACTATAATGTAGTTAATTACTATTATAAATACTAAAAGAAGGCTTAAGAAGACAGCCAGAGTTGAAATTAAAGTGGATAAATCCTTTAGATTTACTTATAAGCACTTCCAATTGTTTCAGTCAGGGTGTCATTGAGTTAACATGCAATTTCATATTATGGACCTAGAAAAATGGTAGAGTCCCTGAATGTAACAGTGAGGAAAAAAGGACCAATCAGATATATGGACACATAACTATTCATGACCATAGGTGGCTATATGGCCATTTAGAATGGTCATTCATAAATTCTTGTCAATCATTGGCAGTGGCTAATCAAACAACAAAGCAAATTTGCTGAAAATGAGAATCTGGCCTGGTGCATTTTAACATCCATAAGGTCTCCCAAAGCTGAAGTAAAAATGAACAGAGCTTTGGTACCCATGGCAGAAAAACTCCTTTCAGACTAGGGCAACCACCTTTTATTGTAGTGACAGAAAATCTCACATGTCAAGGTGTGGAGACTTTAGTGTGTCCCTCAGTGAATAAATCAGCAATGTATTTAGAATGTAGCCCAGAAAAATAAAACCTCAGTTTTACAATGTAACAACTGTATATGGAAGATTTTTCCTACATAAATGGCAAGAATTGCAAGAAAGAGAATTAGGAAGAAGGAAGACAAGACTTGAAAAAGAACTTGTCAGGTACTGGCCCTTGAATATTACAGAAAGAACTTTGTGAAGTCATTACCACCTATTCATCCACAAAATAGGATGCATTAGCATTATCTCAGCTCCTTTCCCAGCAAACTAACACAAAGGAAAACTAAACATGCTTAAGCTACAGCACTACAAATATTTCTCTATTGGCTCTCATTTCTACAGGGAGAAATGGACTTAAGTTAGTCATTATGCATTATGGTCAGTATGTTATACACTATTGCCTCTTTGAAGATTCTTTTAACCTGTGGAAAGTAGAAAGAAAACCTATACATGTTGACTTTATACATCACTGCATTGACACAGCATTTTTAACCACTAGGAATAATACACGTTAAGATTCATCTGTCTTGTATTATTAAACTTCCTGGGTACATTGATATCCAATAGTTGCAGGACTTAGGCTGGCTAAGAGGTTTACACTGATTCTCTCTCAAACCCAAAAGCTGTCCCCCAACTACAGATGAATCCTGGTCCATGGTGCTCTCCCTCAGTGGCAGGTTTTATTGTGAGTCCAGCTCTCCTCTTTAATAGGTCCCATGTCTCCTGGAGAGCCCCTGCTCCAACACCCCGCATCCCACCCACCCAACCCTGTCCTATATTTCCATACCCATTTGCACATTCTGGATCTGGAGTCTCCTGTTTTTAGAAGAGTCATACAAATGGTGTCATCACAGCAGAGGAATGGCGCAGTCCTTGGATAGCAGCATAGGGCCCCTGCTGAAAGTAGTGATGGTACCGGGGCATGTGGAATGAGGGGAACGTCGGGCCACTCCCCTGCATGGAGCTGGCAATGGCCGATGGGGTTAGAGGCATCCCAAGTCGGCTATATGGTGGCAGAGAACCCTGTATGGGGTGAGGAATGGGTGTTGCTATGGATGCGGTGCTGGTGCCAAGAGCAGTCAGGGACTGTGGGTGCTGAAATCCAGGAAAACTGGATGAAGATGATACCCAGGAGCTGAGAGACAAATTATCAGATGTTGTAAAGGCTGATCCTGAAAGGAAAAAAATCTCATCAGACTGGAAACGCTACTTCAATGTGAAAATCAAGAATTATATTATCTCTAAGGGTCAATTTATTTTTAAAAATATATAATAAATCTATAAAAAAGAAACAGGTCAATCATGAGGTACATCTACCTTTCCACACAAGAAGATATCATTTATACTATATACGGATGAGAGAATTAACTATATAGAAAAAGACTTAACTCATTAGATGGCCTGCATACTCCCTGAGAGTGGCCAAAACACTAGCACCCTGCGTGAAGGTAATGACCTGATTCCCTTTAAAAAAAGAGTTCCAAATAGCTGATATCTGTCCTAACCTCTAAAGCAACCCCATATGTAAGGCTGGACAGACAAGGCCTCAACAAACCTACCTGGTTGCCAAAGCCACTGTGAATACCCACAAAAGTGTTTTTTTTTTTTTTTCTTTTCTTTTCTTTCCTTTTCTTTTCTCTTTTCAACCTCTATAACTCTTCTTTTTGAAATAATGAGAACATTTACTCTGCTGATTATATTTAAGACAGATACCCAAAATCCAAACACATTTTAATATGCCAGCTATACTCAAAAGTTGAAATGTGGAAACAATAAGCACTGCCAAAAATAAACCTTAAATACTTAGAAATTACCCAAAAAAGGGCTTCCTAGCTGGTGCAGTGGTTAAGAATCCGCCTGCCAATGCAGGGGACACGGGTTCGATCCCTGCTCCAGGAAGATCCCACATGCCACGGAGCAGCTAAGCCCATGCGCCACAACTGTTGAGCCTGCGCTTTAGAGCCTGTGAGCCACAACTATTGAGCCCATGTGCTGCAGCTACTGAAGCCCACATGCCTAGAGCCCGTGCTCCACAACAAGAGAAGCCATGGCAATGAGGAGCCTGCGCACCACAACGAAGAGTAGCCCCCACTCACCACAACTAAAGAAAGCCCGAGCACAGCAAAAAAAGAAAAGACCCAACACGGCCAATAAAATTAAAAAAAAAAAAATTACCCTAAAAAGAAATGCATGATACATATTTGAAGTTTTCCACACAACTAACTCTATTGAGAGATGAAAGATTTTAGTAATTGGAGATGCATGCCATATTCTTGGATAAAAACTAAAATGTTTTTTAAGAATCTGTTATTCCCAAATTAATTTATTGGTCTAGTGGAAAGCCAATGAAATGATAATGTTTTTTCCACCTTCAATTCACTTGTCAAAATTATCAGGACAAATAATGACAGAATAATAAAAAAGTTTAAATTGTAATAGGGATAGATTTTCCCTACCAGATATAAAAACATGTTATGTTATAAAAAACAAAATAACACATTTATGAAAATAGCATAGTACAGAGCAAGATTAGAAGCCACATCAGTAGAAAAGAAGAAATTGTCACAATACAAAATAAAATATGTATATTGTATTTATCATATGCTTAGTATATAATAATATACTGAGTAATAATGATAATATACATCATTATAAACTATTAGTAATGACAGCTTACCATAATTTTTTATTAGATACTTGACATGTTGCAAGAGTAACTTTTTCTTATATCACAGTATCCAGAAGTTTAAGCAAAAGTTGATATTGAATTTTCCAGTTGTATAATTACTAGTAGCTCATTTGGATTTAGTTATAAGAGATGTCGTATGTTTTGACTGTTTATGCTATTCCATATCATGGACATAAAAATGTGACAGAGGACTCTCCCCATGCGAACATCCCTGTGCCCAGGCACCCTCTGGTCTTTTTTTCTCTGGCCTCCCAGATGCAGAGGGCTCCTCCCTGAGCATCTGCAACAGAGGAACTTCTTAGTACTCCCCTGCTCTCACCACCAGGGCCACCACCTCTACACAATGCGCTTCTCTAGGAGAATCTTTTTAAAAGTGTCTTCCATTCTAGTCATTGATCGTACTTAGATATTCCTGATATAAGTAAAACAGATATATTCCCTGATTTTCAGATTGTAAAACTGAGGTTCAGAAAGACTAAGGGAGCACCCCCAATGTCCAATAGCTCTTTGGTAGTAGATCACAGACAAGTAACTCCTGAGCTCCTGACTCAGAGGCTCAGTGTCCTTTTACTGGAAAACAAACCACAGGAAAGCTTCAGGCAACATAATTACTTAACATGTAAAGGCAAAATAATGATCAGCCTCAGGCTGCCCCTTCCTGAAGAGACTTCTGAAATACTTTGGGGCAGTCTCCATCCCCTGAGGACTGGAAGTCGCATCACCTCCCTGCCTTTGTTCTCCTTTGGGTGCTCTTGCTCCCAGCAGTTGCATAGTCTGGAAGTGGTCTTACCTCGATTTTGTGTTGTCTGAACCTCATCCCCTAGCACATCCTCTTCTCCTCCATAGGTACGGATGGGTGAGCGGGCATAGGAATGCTTTTGAATCAGGCTCTCCACACTTTCCCTAGGTTAGAGAGTGACACATCCTATGTAAACTAAAAAGTTAAGTACTCAGAGAAGAAGAGGAATCTTAAAGATGATTTACCAGTCAGTAAAACCATTTTCTCACCCCAAAGACCACCACTTCAGTGAAAAACAACATTTAAAACATGTACATTTATTTCATTGTAGATGCCTCAGAAACATGACCTCAAGCATATAAATACAAGAAATGTAACTGTACAGGATAGGGACAATCCCCTGAAATTCTACAAAATTAGGAACAAAGGTGAACAAGGAGCTATAAAACCTGACCATAGGAATATGGAGTTTAATGATGTGAGAAAATGATGGTGAGTTTACTACAAGGAGCTGCAATCCCATGATGTCATCAGCTGATGAGTGCAAAACAAATACTCACCTGTACGAACTGCACTGATTGAACATCTGATGAAATACTGGCCCAAAGTTCAGAATATCATTAGTCATAAAAACACTCAATATTTACTAATAAACCTAGTAAGTACATAGAATATATGACAGTATGGTAGTTGGGATAATGGACACTTTGAGATTCTTGTTGCTTTAAGACTGAAAATTATAGAAAACCTATGAAGGACACGTAAATGGCCACTAGGGAATTTAAGCCCCCAAATAAATTGGTGCTTTGTCTTTGTAGATGGTCTTTCTCTTGCAACATAGGCTAAAAACTAAAGAGTGTTGTTAACTTTAAAAACAAAAATTATTTTGGTATTTGCCAGTTAGACCTGCTGCTATTAAGGGGGGAAAATGCCAGCTAGAGTTTAGCCAAATGATTTCTTTGCCAAAAATGGAAGTTGGTAACAGGTTAGTTTATACAGTATATACATCTCCAAGAATAGCTGTGGCCTAAAGACCAGCACCGAGTTAACCACCAAAGGACAAAAAAGGAATATTTAAAAAGTGTGTTGGGGACTTCCCTGGTGGCGCAGTGGTTAAGAATCCGCCTGCCAATGCAGGGGACACGGATTCGATCCCTGCTCCAGGAAGATCCCACATGCCGTGGAGCAACTAAACAATAAACTTCCACGTGTCTCAACAATAAACAAGTCAACAACCAAATGAGGAATCCATTTAAAAAAAAAAAAAAAAGTGTGTTGAATAAAGGACGAACCAAACACCAAATTTCATATTGAGGGGATAAGGAAAGCAAATAAAATGTCATAATAACTTTATAAAATGTAATACCTGTCAGCATTTCACATAGATATGCAGATTTTACCTGCAAAAAAATACTAATAGTGAATTTGGTGTTCTAGAAAGCTTGTATACTCACACAGATCAAAGCATTTTGTCATAACAGCATGCAAATGAAGACTTATGGGTATGCCTAAAAGAAAAACTAATTCTAGCAACTATTCAAGTTATATCTTTGCTCCTAAAAAGTTTTAAAAATAGCATACAGTACCACCTCACGTAGCCAGAATGGGATCAGGCAAAATTCAGATTCAATGGGTTAACATATAGCTGCTTAAAAAAATGAGGCCATTCCATATTTATTGATATGGAATGATCTCTAAGATATAGTTAAGTGAAAAAAAGTTACGTAAAAAACAGTGTATAAAGTATGCTACCATTTGTGAATTTAAAACAAGGAATATATATGTTTGTATACGCATGATATTTCCAGAATGTTCCAGTTCCCAGAACAAGAAGCTGCCTAGAGTAGGTTGTCTCCGTAGGGTGGAACTAGGGACCTGAGGAACTGAAGTGATGATTCCCAAATTTGTCCCAAATACGCTTGAGTCACCTAAAGCTCTTTAAAAAGAAAACAAAAAACTATATTGAGGTAAAATTAACAAACAGTAAATGGCATATATTTAAAGTATACAGTTTGATTGATTTGGGCTTATATGACCAGTGACACCACCACAAGTGAGACAGTGAATGTATCTAACACCTCCAAACGTTTCCTCATGCCCCTCATGGGCCCTGGTCTGCCCTGCCCAACATACTTTTCCAGGGAAACCACTAGTATGATTTCTGTTCCCACAGGTTAGTTTGCGTCTTCTAAAATTCTGTAAAAATGAAATCATACCTTACGTGTACCTTTTTATCTGGCTTCTTTCACTCAGCATAATGACTGTGAGATCCATCATGTTGGAGCCCATATCAGTAGTTCATTCTTTCTTATTCTGAGTAGCATTCTGTTGTATGGAATGTACATTGTAGTCTACCTATTTACCTGTTGATGGACATTTCCTTGTTTCTAGTTTTAAACTGTCACATATGAAGCTGCTACATATATTCATGTATATTTTTAAATGGACATATGATTTCCCTTCTTTTGGGAAACTGCCTAGGAGTGGAATGCTGGATTGTATGGTTGGTATGTGTTCAATTTACTGCCAACCTATTTTCCAAAGCAGTTGTATCATTTAGCATTTCCATCAGCAATATATGAGAGTTTCATTCTTCCACATTCTCACCAACACTTGGTATGGTCAGTCTTTTTAATTTTCGCTATTCTAATACACATGTACTAGCATCTCACCATGGTTTTAATTTGCATTTCCCTAATGAGTAAGATGTTGCTCATCTTTTTATGTGCTTATTTGTTTCTATATATCAACTTTGGTAAACTGTTCAAATATGTTTTTCATTTTAAAAATTAGGTTGTTTCCTTATTATTGAGTTTTGAGATTTCTTTATATATTTGGGACACTGGTCTTTATAGGAAGTATGGCTTGCAGATATTTTCTGCCAGGCTGTGGTCTGTCTTATCATCTTTTAAGTGTCTTTTAAACAGACACTTTGTGTAATTTTATGGATGCTTTTGCTGTACTATCCCCCAAATCTTTGCCTAAGACCATAAAAGTTTCTCTTAATTTTTTTCTTAGAAGTTTTTATAGTTTTAGTTTTCACATAATGATCTATAATTTGGCTTGAGTTAATTTTGTGTGTAGCATGAGGTATGGATGGATGTTCACTTTTTGCTTATTGATAGCAAACTATTCCAGCACTATTTGTTGAAAAGACTACCCCATCTTCACTGAACTACTGCTGCATCTTTGTCAAAAAAAAAAAAAAATCTTTTTATTTGCCTTCTTTTAGGTTATATTTTATGATTCCATCTGCTTTGCTGGTTTGTTTATTATTTATAACTTTTGTATTTTTAGTGGTTGATTTAGTGTTCATACTAAATATCTTTAACACATCACAACCTACTTGGCAAGTGATAGTTACCATTTTAAGTATGACTCACAATATTACTTTTATTTTTCTCTTCTAACCTTTGTACAATTCTTGTCAAACATTTTACTTTTACATAAACCCCACATTACATTGTTATTGTTATTTTTGTCTAAACAGTTAATTATGTTTTTAAAAGATTTGAATAATATAAAAAATTTGATCTACCTATTCTTGTAGTTACCATTCCCACTGTCCTTCATTCCTTTGTGTAGATCTAGATTGACATCTGATATAGTTCTCCTTCCACCTGAAGGACTTCCTGTAACATATCTGTAGTGCAGTTTTGCATGTCTGAAAGAAGTCTTCATTTTGCCTTTTTTTTTTTTTTTTTTTTTTTAACATTTTTGCTGGGGATAAATTTCTAGGTTGAGAGACTTTTTTTTTTTCTTTCTGTACTTTTAGAAATGTTGCTCCACTGTCTCCTCATTTACTGTTTCTGACAAGAAATCTGCTGTCATCCTTATCTTATGTAATATGTCTTTAATTCCTTGGTTGCTTTCAATATTTTCTCTTCAGTGCTGGTTTTGAGCGATTTGATTATGATGTGCCTTCATGTTATTTCTTAATGCTTCTTGAGCTTGGGTTTGTTGGCCCTCTTTGGATTCTGTGTTTTTAGTTGTCATTAAATTTGGAAAAATTTTGAACATTATTTCTTCAAATATAGTTCTTCCCCCATTTCCCCATCTACCTTTTAGGGGTTCCAGTACTCCAGTTACACATATATTAGACTGCTTAAAGTTCCCCCACAACTCAGTGATACTCTCCATTTTTAAAAATTTCTCTTTGCTTTCTGTTTTACTGTGATAGTTTCTATTGCTGTCTTGAAGTTCTCTAATTATTTCATCTGCAGTATCTAAAATGCCATTAGTCCCATCCAGTGTATCTTTTATACATTGTAGTTTTCATCTTTAGAATTTTGACAACAAGGTCCTAATATATAGCACATGGAACTATATACTCAATATCTTGTGATAAACCATAATAGAATTTTGATTTGGATCACTTAGGCCTCTTCTGTGTCTCTACTTAATTTCTGACTATTTGGAATACAGTTATAATAATTGTTTTAATGTCCTTGTCTGCTAATTATAATATTTGTATCAGTTCTGGGTTATTTTCAATTGGTTAATTTATGGGTTATATTTTTCTGCTTCTTTGCGTATCTGATAATTTTTAATTGGATGTCAGACATAGTGAATTTTATCTTGGTGGTTGCTGGATATTTCTGTATTCTTATAAATATTCTTGAGCTTTGTTCTAGGATATAGTTAAGTTACTTGGAAAATAAGTGATCTTTTGGGGTCTTGCTTTCCAAGATACGTTAGGTAGGACTGGAATACTATTTGGTCTAGAACTAATTTTTTTCTCACTACTAAAGCAAAACCCTTCTGAGTATTCTATCAAATGCCCTGCAAATTGCAAGATTTTCCAGTCCATCTCATTAGAACAGGCATTATTTTTATCCCTGTATGAACACTAGGCACTGTTTTCTCCATTCTTCTCATGTGCTTCCCAGTCGCCCCAACCTCTGGTAGTTTCCTCACATGCATGTGCTAGTCAGGTCTCAGCGGAACACTCAACGAGGGACCAGCTGTAGGTCTTTGGAGTCATCCTCTCCTGTGGTCTGTCCTGTGGATTGTCATTGTTTGCTCTCATCGACCTCTCAGCTCTGACTGCTCAACTCAGGGAGTCTGCCCGGCTCAGCCTGTATTCTCCCTCCCTGTCCCACAGCCTAGATAAAAAACTCTCTCTGACTATAAGCTGGGGCCATCACAGCTCTCACTTCATTTGTTTCCCATTCTTCAGGGATTACTGTCTTTTGTTGCTTTGTGTCCAGTATCATAAAAAAGCATTATTTCATATATTTTGTGTTTCTTAGTTATTTAAGGCAAGAGGTTATACTTGGTCCTTGTTATTTACCTGCAGCAAACTCCCTCCTGAGGATCTTCTAAAAATTCCAAAACCAGGCCCATACCCACAGATCAAGTAAATCACAACCTGTGGGGTGGGACACAGGCTTCAGTAATTGTTAAAGCTCCCCAGGTGATTGATTCTGGTGAAGGAGAAGGTGTGTGATGGATACTTTTCCCCATATATGCCTCTGTACCATTTGCAGTTCAGACATGTTTATTCAAAATTAATTTCAAATCATAAAATATCATAAGAAATGGTAACAAGGATACTTGGGGAACTTATAATGAACTGATAAAATTGTCACTATCATGCTGATTTTTATATCAATATAGTAAATGCATTGGAGGCAGTGTGGTATATTGGAAGTATCATGGGCTTTAAAGTCATTCATTAACTGGATGAATGGATAGATGAGTATATGGACCACCTAAAACCATTTTCACCTTCTAGTTTTGTTACTTTCTTAACCTCTCTTCGTGTGTAAATTGGGAAGTCATTCATTCATCTAAAAATACTATTTAGCACCTTTTATGAACAAGGCACTATTCTAGGAATTATGGAGACAGCAGTAAATGAAGCATAAAAATCCTTGCCTAATGGGAGAGGGGGTTATGGAAGAGGAAAAGACATGAAAAGAAAAATGCATAGAAAGATATGTATTATATTAGATGATGATAGTGCTACGGACAAATAAAAGTAAAGCAAAGAACAGTGATGAGAACTGTAACTGTGAGAATTAAATGAGATAAGGCATTTGAATTGCCCAAAATGGTGTCTGGCACATAGGAGGTACTCAGTAAATATTAGTGCCCTATAAAAGTATATCTAAAGCAGGTAAAAAGTCTGTTCTCTTAGATTATATCTTTTTCCAGTTTATTTTACCCATATGAATAATCCTCACTGAGAATAGTGTGATCCAAACAGGAGGATTTTTCTCAGTGATTTAGTGTAAAAGTCAGCAGAAAACTTGACTAGAATGTTATTTGCAGTTCTATTATAAAATTATATCTATCATAAAATATAACATTAAGCTTTAATGAGTCTATATCACCTGTTTAAAAGTGTAACCTATTTTGTATAACAAAGGGAGTCCAACTCAAGGATGGAAGATGCCTTAGAGGACTGGGACGGGGAGGGTGGGGGGGACTCGGGGGAGGGTGGGGGGGACTCGAGGGAGGGTGGGGGGGGAGTCGAGGGAGGGAGGGAATACGGGGATATGTGTATAAAAACAGTTGATTGAACTTGGTGTACCCCCCAAAAAATAATAAATAAATAAATAAAATTAAAAAAAAAAAAGAATCCCTTGAACTTGTTGAATCCCTTGAACTTGTTGAATCCCTTGAACTTGTTGAATCCCTTGAGTTGGACTTGTTGACATGAAAACATTTTTATTATTTACTAAGAGGCACCAGTAAATATATTCAGTGCAGAAGTTAACAGAGAGGGTGGGCTTCGCTGGTGGCACAGTGGTTGGGAATCTGCCTGCCAATGCAGGGAACACAGGTTCGAGCCCTGGGCTGGGAAGATCCCACATGCCACAGAACAACTAAGCCCATGTGCCACAACTGCTGAGCCTGCACTCTAGAGCCCTAGAGCCGCAACTAGTGAGCCCGTGTGCCGCAATTACTGAAGCCTGTGCACCTAGAGCACGTACTCCACAACAAGAGAAGCCACCACAATGAGAAGCCTGCTCACCACAATGAAGAGTAGCCCCTGCTCTCTGCAACTACAGAAAGCCTGTGCGCCACAACAAAGACCCAATGCAGCCAGTAAATAAAAATAAAATAAATAAATTTATTTTTTTAAAAAAGTGAACAGAAAGGATAACTTGGCATGACATGGGTCCTAACTAATCAAATTGCCAACTGCCAAATATTTTAAGTTTTATATGCCCACACTCTGGTAATGGTGGACCCCTGAAGCCTTAACAGCTACGTCACTTACTCAAGGACTTAACTCACTACATTATTAGAGCATGACTGTCTTTTTGGGTAACTTGGGTCATAAAGGAAAAAGTCAATTGAGATGAGCAACCTGTAATAAAATGACAACTATAACATACATTTAAGCCGATGTCCTTTTAGTCTAAGCCATGTGTCATACTGTTAATATTTAAAATGAACTTAGAAAAGAATTCAGTGGTTGTTTTCACATGAGGAAAGATCCTGCTTCAGATACCCTAGAAAATATTTTCTCTTTGTAAAGTCATAAAGAAATGACCATCAATGGGCTGAAATTATGGATGGCGTATTTCTAAGGTGTATTCAACTGCTCATCCTAGGCATAGAGACTGCTTGATCCAAGCATTTAAAGTTCAAAAGTAGAGTGTAGTATCTGCCTTTCTAAAAATGCACTTATAAAAAATCATTTAAATATTTTTCACATACACACAAGAAAAATTGTTTAAATAGCACAAAGAATCATTGCCTTGTGAAATATTTTGCTTTTCTATAAGAAGTACATTGTATTTATTTTGTCCTTGGAAGATCACTGGTATCATTACTTATTCTTGTCTCTAAGAGGGAGAAAAAAGGGATTTTATTGAAGTGATTTATTTGTGTCAGGCCTGGAAGGGAACTGAAAGCAATGGCAGTTCTTATATAAAGGATGGCATAATTAAATTATTGCCTTTTAAGTGATTGAAAACAGTGGTGCAAATCAGGGCCATCTCTTCGAAGATGTTACAAAGAATAGACAGCTCATGTTGTTTACTTTATGTCTAATCCCTGTTTCCAGCAGAATGGAAAGTGCAAAGAATTTGTTTAGCCTGGAAGACTATTGTGAGGATTTCTAGAATACTGTGCTCTGAAAAATAAGGGATGACTCACCTAATGGGTCAAGTGATTTAGGTATTACAAGCTAGGACAGTGCCTTGTGATGCTCAGTGCTGTTATATCCCAAAGAAAGAGTCAGTAGTTAGTTTGGATTTTAATAGATAAATGAAATGGGTACCATTATTGAAGATTGGCCTTTCTAATATCTAACCGTAAATTATTTTTCTAGGCCAAACGAGTAAATTATTACCTTAGGTATCTTTAAGTGATCTCTTCTGACTAATATGTAACCATCAATTCCAAGAATAATATACATGTGAGAGACACAATCATAGCCAGAAGGTGGGCAAGATATAGGGTAGCTGCAGTGATTATGTTGATTCTGCAAAAATGTTCAGAACTATAAGTCATCTGAACGATCTGTTCAAACTCTAGATGAGCAAAACCAACATACTCTATCAGTATTGAACAGATTGCCCTTCCTCTCTCTCTGAAACTAGAGTACAGATTTCTTAATGTTCAAAAAACAAAACCTCCCTCTCCTTCACATTCTCCTTTGCACCGTCACTATACCTAATATATTCCTCTTCAAATGCACTTACTAGATGGATGGTAATTATGTGTTTACATGACCATTTCTACCACTACATTGTTGACCTCTGAACATGGGAGAGAACAGTGCTTTCTTTATCTAGGCAGTGATTCTGAAACTTTAGTGTATTATAGACTAAGTGTTTGTATCCCCCCAAATTCATGTTGAAATCTTAACCCCCAATGTGGTGATTTTAGGATGTGGGGCCTTTGGTAGACAATTAGATCTTAAAGGTAGAGCCCTCATTAATTAGTACCCTTATAAGAAGAGAATGGAGAGCTTGCTTTAGCTTTCTGTTCTTCAGCCATGTGAGGGCACAGTGAGAAGATAGATGTCTATGAACTAGGAAATAGGCCCTCACGAAAAACTGAATATGCCAGCACCTTGATCTTAGATTCCCCAGCTTCCAGAACTGTAAGAAATAAATGTCTGTTGCTTAAGGCACTCACAGTCTATGGCATTTTTGTTATAGCAGCACAACAGACTAAGACAGTGTTCATCAGAATTGCCTGGAGGGCTGGTCAAAACACAGATTTTTGGACCCCACCCTAGAGTTTCTGATTTAGTAAGTCTGAACCATGGCCCAAGAATATGATTTTCATTGTGTTTCCAGGTAACGCTGATGCTGCTGATGTGGAAGCCACACTTGGAGAACCACTGCCCTAGCGTAGTGGTTACTGGAAGCTGCTTAGGTTGAATCCATACAACTTGCCAGTTGTATGCCTTTGGGCAAATTACTTCACTTCTCTGTGCCTCGGTTTTCTCATCTGCAAAATGAGGGATATTAATATGACCTAGCTCTAAGGTTATTATTATGATTTAATGAGTTAAATACACATAAAGAGTTTATATTGGGGGACTTAACCATTGGCACAATGGTTAAGAATCTGCCTGCCAATGCAGGGTACACAGGTTCGATCCCTGGGCCAGGAAGATCCCACATGCTGCAGAGCAACTAAGCCCATGTGTCACTACTGAGCCTGTGCTCTAGAGCCCATAAGCCAGAACTACCGAGCCTGTGCACCATAACTACTGAGCCTGCGTGCTGCAGCTATTGAAGCCTGAGCACCTAGAACCCATGCTCTGCAGCAAGAGAAGTCACCACGCTAAGAGGTCCACACACTGCAACAAAGAGTAGCCCCCACTCACCACAACTAGAGAAAAAACTGGAGCGCAACTATGAAGACCCAATGCAGCCAAAATTTAAATAAATAAATAAATAATTTTTTTAAAAAAAGAGTTTATATTGGTTCTTGACATATAAGTGTTTGATAAATGTTTTATAGGTAACAAAATTAAATCACTATTATTATTGTATATCAAAATCATATGTTGCTAAAGCCAGTTATATACTCATAATCATTTTAGGTGAAACAGATTCTGGTTGCTATAACTTGCTATGGTTCATTTAAACCATCCTACAATATACATGTCAGAGGGAAAATTAAATAAAAATTAAATGTTATTTCAATTTACATTCTAACTTTCTTTCTAAATATAGATCTGGAAAAAAGCTGCATTCAGGGAGGAAATGTCAGATCCATTAAAATTAAATCTAATTTATAGAAAACAAAATATTTAAAGTTGTCCTTGCTCATCAATTTGCTCATTTTACAAATATCTCACTGGGCCTTTGTAAATAACTCATCACAATATTTTTTGAAAGATTTATGCAAAAAAAAAAAACCGAAAGATTTATGCAGATAATGTTATAAATTACCGGAAGACAATATATCAATATCTGTTGCTTCCACAAAGTACTTAATAAATGAAAACTTTAGATAATACAATTGGAGATGTATTATAAATCATTAATTTTAATTTGAGAACAGAAATATATTATGCAATACATTTTCAAAAAATGAAATAACCTTTTTAAAAGCTTTTAATTTTAGTTAATTTTTATTTATTTGACTTAATCCTACTAATTTTCCTTTTCAATAGTAATATACATTTCTTGTTTTATATCATTATTAGCAACTTAAGTAAACTGTACCACTGTGGGGAAAAAAAACTAGTTTCTTAAGTCTAACCATTGTGACTAGAACAAAGGTCTCATGCAAAGTACAGATTATTCAGCCTCTAAAAATAAAACTTCAGTAAATTGTGAGGCAGGGAACAGATATCCTCAGACACAGATAGAAAGACACAAGCAAGAAAAAAAGGAGGACAAATTACAACCATAAGTCAATTGTGAATAATTCTGCTACTCTATCAAACTCACTGGTTTGTTTGACACAGTTTTGTAATATAAATGTTTCCTCTTAGAAGCTGTGAATAAGTGAGTAACATTTTAAATGTAGGAACATAGCTTGCTATTTGAAAGAATTTTGTGGTAACTACTTCTATCATTTGAAAAAAAATTAGCTCTGTCTGTTTTGTGGTGGTTGTCACCAGACTCTCTTAATTTATTAAATTAATAGCTTTTGTTTAAAAGCAGACTTTAATCTGGTTACCAAACAAAATAACATTCATTTTATGCATACAGTCTCTTATACAAACTCTGTCTTCATTGGAGATGATAAAAAAAGATGTTTCTCTACTAAGAAGCTGTGTGATCAGATTCCTTATCTGTGTCTAGGCTTTGCTTTCTCTTATAAAATGAGGGTATGGTAGGGAAATGGTGGGCTGGATTAGATAATCTCTAAGATCTATTGTGGCTCTAACAGTTTATCAGTCTATAAATATATAAACAGAAGTAAAAATTAAAAAGAGCCATTTTGAAAAAGTCCATTACTAGTTGCAAAGAACCCTGAGTTCTAACCCCATATCTTCTACTGACTAGTTGTGTGATCTGGCAGATCACTCTCTGGGCCCTACTTGCCTCACTGGTATAATGACAGAGAAACTGGTTGGCTCCCCAAATCACTCCAGCCTCAAAATAAATAAAACAGAGACCACTGCTAGTAGCTTTTGCCATTTGCTTTCTTTAGTATTTTTATTATCGAGTAGCCTGCCTTTCACATAGTGCCTGCCTTTAATATCCAGGGTTGGTTGGTTGGTTGGTTGGTTGGTTGGTTGTTTTTTAGCAGACTTCACTGAAATTATGTTTCACATTTACTTTATTACAGGCACTGCATAATCTACTTTGTAAGAGTCTCCATAACACTCAAGTATAGTTGTATTTATGAAAGATTAAGGGAATTAGCAAATTAAGTCATGAGCCATAACCATTTTACTATTCACTAGGCTGAAGTTTAATCCATTTATTTTCAGGCAATACAACCGCCCCTGTCCTGTCTATATATTCCTCTCCTTTGCATAAATCTATTATGCTGGTTTTCTGTTAAGAGTGATATGTAAACTTATGTTATTGGCTATTTGGGTAATAACTATTAGGATAGACTAATCAGTTCATGACATCCATGAATTCTTCAGGAGCCCTGAATGTCAGAATTTTCTTTTTTCCAAAGCTAGAAGAAAGCCCAGATACCAGCAGGTATCCAAAATAGGGGAAGGTGAAGATGGAGAGGAGAGATGAACTAAGTAAATAAAAGTATATGCAAAAAGTCTTATTCTGGACCAGTCTTTATAAAAAAAAAAGTGACTAATATGTTCAAAATGCAAGGTAGAGGAGGATGTTTTAAAGAAATGGCTCTACTGTAGGACATCTGAACAGAGCACTGAGCAGGACATCCATTCAGCCCTCCCACTGAGTCCACCAAAATGGTGCAAGTGCCAGCTGTCTGGATGGGACCCATGATGTACAGAAGGGAAATCCACATAATCCTCACATTTCATTTCACCATAAATTTCCTCCTGTCTGCCTCTAAGGTCATCAGCAGAGCTTTTGACAATTTAAAATTTACTCCATTGGCAAGTGCACTAGAAGTCAGTGTAGGGAGTGTCTTGGATTGAACTCCAAGGACTCCTCATTCTAAAGAAGCATGAGGTACAACAGGAACAAATGAATAATGTTTCAGAAGACTGGTGCCACCTTATTTCTGTCCCTTCACATCATCTATGAGTGGAAGAAATAAGAAGGCAACATGTGCAGATAATCCTCTGGGAACTGGGCATCTCCTTCTGCCTTTTGATCAAGGACAATAAAAGCAAAGGAAAAAACAAAATCTTTTGATTGTTTCAAAGAAAAGGCTGCTCCTTTTATGGGAAAAAATATTAGATTGTCATCAGAGTTTGACAGCCATACTTTATTCCAGGAGACACTGAAGTAACAACATATCTAAGATATGGCAGGAAAGAAAATGTGATGCAGGGAATGGGTATACCAAGTCAAACTGACTTTCACGAATGAAGGCCACAAACTGTCATGTTCATGCAAAAGACCAGGAATATTGGTCCCACTATAGTCTTTCTTGAGGAACCAAGTAGAAAATGAGCTTCAGACAACCAAAACACTGTAGAGACACTAACATAAGATGCATCAAGGGGCATTAAATACATTTTTACTTGTAGAACTAAGACTAAACCATGGTTATACGAAAGGATACGGTATGTAATGACTGTATTCTCTGGCAAGGAAGATGAGACAGTTCTCAAAAATGGGGGGAGAATGGGGAAAGAACATGATAAGTAGAATTAAAGTTGTTGATTATATATGTTTATTAACTGAGATTAAAAGGATGTTACTTCAAATCAGATGCTGAAAAAGAGGGAAATTAGAGGAAGACAAAAAGAAATTACTGGTTAATTTCAATTTTGTTCCTAGTAGGGGACCTAAAGAAAATTAGAAAGAGGGGGAAAGGACTTTTTAATAGATATTAGTGTAAACAAAAATAGAACAAGAGTATGAATCTTGCTAGATACCAAAAAAAGTACAAAAAAAGTTTGCTGATAAAATAGACCACGTAGTAAAAGAGTATTTATATAAAATACTTGTACATCAATTTAAATATAACAAAACAATGACACAACTGAGCCCAAACATAGTAATATATACATTATATATATTATATACTTACATAGTACATATATATATAATATAATATTAATGTACATTGTCACATAAAAAAACAAGGTGAAAATGTTTAGAGTATGTTAAAGTTTAAGAAAAAGAGACGCATATATAAACATGTATCTGCTTATATTAAAAAACATAATGGAAAGATAAAGCCTTTTTTTTTTTTAATGGTTACCTTTAGAAGAGGGAAGAAATAGGGTAGAGGAGATAGAGACAGAATTTTGACTGCCTTTGAATAAACCGTGTTCTGTAGATTTGTCTTGAAACCATGTAAATCATTTATTAAATAACCATATAAGGAAATTATACTTTTTTAAATTCAAAAAAAACAATAAAACAGATGAAACTAAATGTGTATCATTAGGTTGGTGGTATGACTACCAAACAAACAAACAAAAAACCCTTTAAAAAAAAAAACCAACACTCTAGTATCAATAGAATCTACACTAAGGATGAAAAGAACCACAAAAAGATTTTTAACTATTTTTAGTTGCCACATTGCTGGAGATATGTTGACATACATATTCTGAGGTTGCTGTGCTTCTCTATGCTGTGAGATAAAGCAAAGGAGCAATGACAGAATATTCTATCACTCCTGGTGTTATTGAGAACTAACAACTCAGCATGAGAGAAAAGAGATACAGCTCTGAGGTCAGAGAGGGTAAGTAAAAACTCTATCGTCCTGAATTGAAATAGGAAGTATTAGTATGCGCTCAAGTAGGATTTTACCTTTAAAGTACATGTGGGTGTGCACACACATATCCTTCAAACTAAGGATAGAGACTGTCTTTGGGAGGGGGATTCTGAGCGGTAGAGGGTCACATTTGACTTATTTAAAGTTTGAGTACTGGGTTCTTACACATTTTAAATATATTTTTTCCATTTTAAAATGCAAATTTGGGAAGTATTAGAAAAAGTGGTTTCTAATTCCTTAATATTAAACTGGATGATGTTTTAGGAGTCTTTCTAACACCCACTTTCCCAAACACCTTTTATACTGTTTTCTAAAGGCCCTGCACGTTTTCTCTAAAGAGAAAAATAAATTTCAATTATTCATCATAGTTGAGGCACAAGATTAGAAGATGGATAAAAATAACGTGGATAATTAAAATCTACAGAGAATCCTGAAACGTATGCATCTCCCACGTTATACTCTGTCATCCTACTCTGTCATCTTCCTTCTGGCTTGAACTACAGGCGCTAAAATGACCCTAATGCATGTCTCAAAAACTACCACTGTAAAGACAGGAAGGATAAGGTGTTGGCAGAGATCAGACCTCGCCAGCTTTGTCAATTAGCATCACCACATGGGCCTCAAAAAGAAATTCTGAGTTTCTTCGTTTTAAATACCATCCTAAGGAGGTAAAATTTTGGGGTAGGAGTTTCCCTTGCTGCGAACATTTCAACAGCCCCTTACAGCTCTAAGCCTGGGATCAGCAAACTTACTCTGTAAAGGCCAGGTAGAAAATATTTTAAGCTTTGCCGGTCTCAGGATCTCTGTCAGATATACTCAGCTCTGTCACGGTAGCGTGAAAGCAGCCACGAACAATACATAAACTGGAAAACGTGACTGTCCTGCAATAAAACTTTATAGACAATAAATTTTAATTTTATATTACTTTTGCCTGTCACCAAATGTAATTTTTATAATTTTTTCACCCATTTAAAATGTAAAGACCATGCTTAGCTCGTGGGCTGTACCAGACAGGTGGCTGATGGCAGCGTTTGCCAACCCCTGCTCTAAGCTATTTACCTGCTTAGAGATGGGCCCCACTCACCCCACACTGCTCTTCATGAAAACCTTACTGCCTCATAAATGTCACGAGCCAGCTTACAGCTGTGTTAGAACCAACACTGCCTTCTTTCTAGCACCAGAGGTCATTTTTTAAGACTTAGGAATTATCCATAGACTGTGAACCTTTTTAGCAAATCTGCCAAAATGCTTGCTGCTCTGTGGCTTGATGTAGATAAAACTATAAATTTCCAGAATATCAGATTTGCAACTTTGTTTCCTGAAGTTTTCTTCTTCATCTAAACTAATAGAGAGTCTTTGAGCTCTGAGGAAGAAGGCTTGATTCCCTCTGGGCTTGTGTCCAGATTTTAGGTGGTCGAAAGTTTTGTTCAATGCCAGGGAGTTTTAAACATTTTATAGGGCCTTCTCAGTATGAAGGGAGAGTGCCAACTGCATACTTTCATATTTTAGCCACAGGAAAGGAGTGAGAGAAGCATCAAGTGGCATGCAGTTCATCATTGTATTTCGGGGGGGGGGGGGGTGGCGGGAATGAAAAGCCCTCTGCCAGAGCTTCACCTAAACCCCCATCTTGGAGCAGCAGAGATTAATGATAAAGGCACATCTTTGAGCAGTTGATGAGAAGCAGATTCTTACACTGCTGGAGGCCATGAGGAAGGGATCCCACAGCATCACACCCTCAGCTAGCACACCGTGGTTTTGGTACACTGAAGGGTGTGGGACCAATGACCACCACGGGCTCTGGAGGAGGGCCTTGAGGTTGCTTTGCTGGGCATGGTGAGGGAACAGCTGATTTCCAGCTGCTGAGACATACAGGGTAATTTAATCAATGCAAAATTAAAACTCCCTTTTTCAAGTCTATCTCCACCTACCTGTAACAGTTTCCTAACCCAAACAGAATAATTATATTTCCACATTGGTACACTCACAATAAATTTAAATTATTACCCCTTATTCAGTCTGCATCTGAAAGATTAAACAAAGATCCACATAGTTTTATTCACAATTAATCTCAGCTCCTAACACTAAACAAACACATCCCATTCTATATAGGAGCTAGAGAAAGATAACTGGAATTAGAAAACACTGAGCAAATCAAAAGAAGAAAACTAATTTTAAAAAACAGAACAAGTGATCTCTTTTGAAACAGACTTGTTCCAAGAAACAGAAATATTGCAAATCTGTCATTTGTAGTTTCTAGTTTTTAGTGAGATTTAAGAAAGCCCTATACTAATAAAGCAGGGACTAGCAGGCATGAAAAGGAAGCAATCTGGAAATGTAAAAGTATACTTGAGAGTGACAAAATAATAATTACCACATTTTAAAAAAACTCGATAGGGACAGACAGCAAACAGAATACCAGATTTTGTAGAAAACAGAATCAACAAATGAGACTCATGTAAGAAATTCTTCTAATATCAGAGTAAACAATTAGAGATACAAATTATTAAACAATAGATAAGAGAAGTAGGGAGTATATTCAGGATGTATAACATATATAATAGGAATTTTAGTAGGTCTGAATAGAACAGACCAATTAGAAGCAAAAAGGAGGAGGACAAGAAAAAGAAAAAAAGAACAAGGAGAACATTTTTCTGAGATGAGAAACAACTTGAGTTTTCAATTTGAAGGGCTCAGTTATATTGTAAATATGAATGAAAAAAATTTACAGCTTAACAAATACTGGTACAATTTCTGAATTTCAAAGGAAACTTTCTAAAAGCATTTTTATCAGCTAGGGAAAAAAGGTAATTTTCCAACAAAGGAAAGACAGTGAGTTTGGCATCAGCTTTTACTCTATCTACAGTATTTAAAAACTAGATGACATAGTAAGGTTGATAGAGTTCTAAGGAGAAAGACTGTGACCCTAGTCAGGTTTATAATAATGGCAACAGATACTCTCGGATATATAAGAACTGGTAAAGAGGATGACCCATGTATCCTCCTTCAACAACTACTCAGTGTTTATCAACAACTGCGAATAAAGTCAGAACACAATTCCAGCAATTAAAGTATAACAGAAGACATGAGCAATAAATGATGAAATGAGTATGACAGAGTAAATTTCAATGATTTTGATTGATGTTTTTGTGATCCTTACATTAAGAAAAAGAAGTGAAAAAGAAGATAAAGAAGACACATGAATAAAAAGCTGGATTTTAAATCCCAGATTATTTGAACCAAAACTACAGGTTGAGGGGGAGGGGGCAGGACAAGGAGAAATCACATACTAAATATTTCCTATTTTACCAGAAAAGAAAATATATAGTTTTCATTCCTAACAATAACAGAGAAATAATGTTAAAATTATGTCTTTCAGAATTTAAAAGCATAATTATATTAAAAGCAAATATAATGAACATTAGAGAAAGGACACTGGTTTCAGACACACTAACCTGGGTGTGAGGCTCAGCTGTCACAAATTACAGTATGTGAATTTGAATATATTAATCTTTTTAAGCTTCAGCTTAATAGGTATGATGATCATTCTTTATCATAGAATATTTTGAAGTGTAGCTGAAATAAAGTCTGTCAACTGTATCGCCCACTGCCTGACATACGGGGACTGTGGAATGTCAACCATAACAGAAGGGAGGGGGGGACCTTGATAAATTTAATAAAAGACAGGAAGAGAAAATAAAAAGGAAAACAAATAGCTGAATTAAACAGAGAACAGAAACAAAAAGAGACAATATCAAACATATCAGTAGCCATAATGCTTTGGAGATAGATTAAATTTTTCTATTAAAACACAAAGACCTTCAGACAAATTTTTAAAAATACAGATACTCTGTATGACATTTTAAAAAAGACACATCATTATTTACTCAACAAATATTTGAGTGTTTACTATGTACCAGGCACTAGTCTAGGTTCTGGGGATACAGTAGGAAACAAAAAACAAAGCATTGGACCAATCAGATATTGGGGGCTGCATATTCTAGGCAGAGGGTAAGTATGTATAAAGGCCCTCCCTAATTGGGGCTGAGATGGGCCTGGGCATGTTCAAAAGAAAGTGAGCAAGACAAAAGTAGATGAGTTCACAGCAGTAACTGGGAGGGCTGGGATCAGGCTCTGTGGGACCTTTGGGGCGTTGTCTGGACTTTGGATTTTACTGTGAATGGGAAGATGAGTCACTGGAGAGCTCTGAGCAAGAGTGATATGATCTTACTTCCTTTCTTTGACAAGATCATTCTGATGGGTGAACTGAAAATGGACTTAAGAACAGTAAGAGTGTAGGTAGAAGGATGAATTAGAAAATTAATGTAATAATCTAGGAAAGAGATGATACTGTCCTAGATAAGAACGGTAGCGGTGGGAATGGTAAGAAGTAGTTGGAGTCCTCTGGATATAGTTTGAAGGATTAGTTGACTGTATGTGGAAAGTGAGAGAGAAAGAGGAGCCAGCAAGGGTGACTCCCAGTCTTTTGGCTGGAGCAATGGGAAGGATGTAGTTGAGAAGAGAACTGTAGGAGAAGAGCAGGTGTAGAAGAGTGTGATTGGGCATCCTGTTATAGATTTGTGAAATTTGAGGTACTCTTAAGGGAGAGGAAAAAGTAAAAGAAATAGCCAGAGCTTTGACTCTAGAGAGGCCAGAACCAGAGATGTAAATTTGATAGCAGTCAGCATATAATGGCATTTAAAGGCATGAAACTGGTCATATCACCCAGGAAGGGGATGAGGGAAGAGGTCCCAAGGGCTAAGGCCTGGAACACATTACTGTTTACAGATGGAGGAAAGGGGAAGAACCAACAAGGGGATGGAGAAAGAATGGCGTAAAGTAAAGTGGAGTAAAATAAAAACCAGAGATTGTGAGAGGTCTTAGAGGCAAAGAGGAAAAAAGGGAAAGAATAAACTACAGTGTCAAACTCTGGTAATAGGTGAAGTAAGATAGGACTAAGAATTGACCATTGGGCTTAGCAATGGGAGTTCACTGGTAACCTGGACAAGGGGTGGACTGGTGGGACAGTGGGGGTGAAACCCTGAAAGACAGGGTAGAAAAGACAAAGGGAAGAGAGGAACTGGGAAGAGAACACACACAACTCATTTTAAGGAGCTTTACTATTAGAAAGAGTAGAAAACTGGGAGAATCAGCAACTCAGGAGACACATGGCATCAAGAGAAGGTGGTTTTTTACTTAATGAAAGAAATGTCAAGATATTTGTTTGATAATGCAAGGGAAAGAGGAGTCTATTGCTGAAGGGACAAAGATTTTTAAAAAATAAAAGGCAAATAAAAGCAAAAAATGGTATAGCAATATAAGATTAGACAAAGTAGAAATCAAGACATGCATTAAATGGGATAGAAGTAAATGCTCATTTTGACTGATAAACTATGGAGCAAACTAAGAAATTAAAGAAGTATTCCCCAAAAGAATACTGCACCCAGATGAATTTATGGGCAAGACCGTAAAGTATCACTTCTTTGGATTTAAACAGATCAAACAGTAAAAAGGAAGATATTTCAATTCATTCAAACTAGCAGACACCTGATACCAAAAACTCACAGAGAAGGAAAGAAGAAACAAAGTATATCTCTGTTATGAAGACTGATACAAAAAGGTCTTAAATAAAATATGGGTAAATTAAATCCAGCAATGTATTACAAGAAATACAGATAAGATCCAGATAGGATGCATTCCAGAAATACAAGGATGGCTCAACATAGGCAATATAACTAGAATTAATCATATTGTTATTTAAAAGTAGAAAAATAAAGTTGTCTCAGTGGATGTTAAAAGAGCATTTAATATAAATTCAATTAACATTCAGGATAGCAAAAAATTCTTAATTTATGCATAGGAGAGTATTGCCTCAACATGATAAAGAATATCAATCTGAAACCAACAGCCAATGAAAACCATATATAATGATAAAACATTAGAGGCATAAACTAAATAAGTCAAGAACAAGAGAAAAATGTTGACTGTTACCATTACTTTTTTATAGTGTTCTGGAAATTTTAGTGTAATAAAACGAGAAAGACATTGTTAAAAGCATAAATACTAGAAAGAAAAAGATAAAATTATCATTTTTGCAAATGATATAGCAGTCTAAGTGGAAAACTCAAGAGACTAAAAGGAAAAATTATTAAAACTAATTTTTTTTAGTTCAGTAAAATGGCAGGATGCCAAAGACATATAGGAATCAATAGCTTTTTACAGACTAGACAGATTTCTAATTAAAAAGTCTATTTTCAAAAGGAGGCCCTCTCCCCAGAGGGGAAAAATACTCTCTAGTACACGCTAGATGAAAGGTAATGTGAGCCACACACGTAATTTTTAATAGTGTAGTTGTCACATTTTTAAAAAGCAGGTGAAATTAATTTTAGTGTTTTATTTAACCCAGTATGTCTCCAAAATATTATTTCAACATGTAATCAATATTCTAAAATTCTTAAGATATTTTCAGTCTTTTTTCATACTAAACCCTCAAAATCAGTGTTTGGTTCTTTTGTTTTTTGGTTTTTGATTTTGGTTTTTTTCTTTTTGAGTACTTTTCAATATGGAATAGCCACATTTCAAGTTCTCACTAGCCGTCTGTGGCCAGTGGCTATTGAACTGGATAATGTAGCTCTAGTAAACCTAGCTCTGTGCCTAAGAAATGGTGTAGGACTTATAAACTTGAAAATACCAAAACTTCTAAAGAACATAAGAAGGAGTTTCAGTAAAAAAGACAAACATGTGACATACCCCTAGATGTCTCAATACTGTAAAGATATATTCTCCCCCAAATTATTATATAAATTCAACACAAGCCCAATTGAAATTCCAGTGACATTTTTTGGGAAGACTGAACAAAATGATTCCAAAGACTGGAAGCATAAATGTCAATGAATGTCAGTAAAATTTGAAAACGACAAGTACAAAGGTCTGGAGTTCATCATATCAGATGTCTAACTATCATCAAATATTTATGTATTATACCAACTTACAAAAACTATAGCAACTGGCAGATCAATAAAGACACTGTAAAAAAAACTATAGGTAAGAATTTAGTATATGATAAAGAGGGAATTTTAAATAATTGGGAAAGGAATATGTTAGAAAATATATAGTATTGGGGCCACTTATAAAAAATATATGACATTTATTTCATATTTTATACAAAATCAATACTGCGTGCATTAAGTATTTAAATAAAAACCTAGGAAGCAATAAAATGATAGAAATCTGTAGTTGAATATTTACATATTTATGTAATTTTGGAGTAGAGAATCTTTTTAAGATAGAAATCATAAAGAGAACAATACCTTTGGTGCTGAAATATTCTATTTATCAAAAACAAAAATATAATTTCAAACTAGTAAAATGATTCCAACATATATGAACAATAAAAATATTAATAATAAATAGCTTTTATAGATCAATAAGAGAAAAGATGAACAATCCAAAAGAAAAAAAATGGGTTAAGGACATAAATAGGTCAATTCACAAAAGAAAAATTCAGATTTTCGTACAAATTTTTTTTTTAACAAAAGAAAAACACAAATTTTCACCTATTGAATTAGCAAAGATAACAAGATGATGATCATGTTTGACAAGGGCACAAAGAAATAGACACTCTTGACCATGACATGGACAATCTTTCTTGAAGGAAACTTGGCAGTATATATGAACAGCCTTTAAAACATGTATATCTTTCCATTTATATGAGGTACCTAAACTACACAAATTCATTGAGACAGAAAGTAGAACAGACATTACTAGGGGCTGTGAGGAGGAGGAGTGGAGAGTTACTGTTTTAATGGGTACCGATTTTCTGTTTGGGATGTTGGCAACATTCTGGAAATGGATTTGGTGATGGTTACATAACACTGTGAATGTACTTAATGCCACTGAATTATACACTTAAAAATGGTCAAAATGCATATTTTACCACAATTTTTAAAATCCCATCGCATGACTATAAAAGTTTATTAAACCATTCTCCTGTTGTTGAACATTTAGGTTTTCCCAAAATTTAACAATTAAAAATAACATTATGGTTAAAATAATGTATATCCTTTTTACACAGCATTTTTGTTAGTATTTATCCGATAATACTAACAAGTAATATGTGTAAAGATATACATTTTACCTCCTGGCACTGTTTGTAATAACAAAGAGTGGGAAACCTAAACATTATAGGATTTGTCAAATAAATTATTGTACACAATGGAAAATTAGGAAGCCATTAAAAAGTATACTACAGACATATACCTATTGATATTAAGAGAAAAAATGATTAAAAATAGCATGCGTGGTAACCTTCAAAGGAAGCTAATGTTCATATGTGCATAGGAAAGTATCTGGAAGAATATATAATGAGTTTTTCCTGGTGGTTATCTCTGAGTGAATGGGATTTTGTTAACTTTTTTTATGCTCTTTTTCTTGCTTGTCCGTATTTTTCTGCAAAAAGCATGAACTCTATTTGTAAAAAACAAAGCAAACAAACAAAAAGCTAAGAGAAGAAACTTAATTTTGAACATTTAAATATGTTCATACTCATTTCTCCTTTCTCAAAAGTAATACCATGCCTTCACTTACTATACAAAGTGCCCCTTCCCTCCCCCCAAAAGAAAAACACCAGCTGATAGACTGTCTGTAAGTTACCTATCATATGGCACCAGCAGATAATTCTTACCCTGAACCTAAGTAACTATAAATGAGATTATGTTAAGAAATCCCTTTAAGCTTTTGCTTTGCGTTTTAGCTGTCCACTGTAGGTATGTGTACAAAGCATCTAATGAAAATACTTTCTACTTCTGCTAATGAGTTTCCTTTTACAAATGAGGGAGATGCTGTCCCTGGGAGTAAGGCTACACGTGAAGTACGTGAGACATTCAGGTATCTAAATGGAATCTCAAAATGAGAGCAAGTAAACCAGAATGCCTTTTAGAGTATCCTCAAAGCTTGTGCAGATGTAGCAAGAATAACACTGTGAGTTTAGAGGTGCAAGACAAACAGAACCAATCCTAAAGGCATTTTTGTTTGGGTGTCCCACACAGTAGCTGTAAATCTGGAACAGGAAACTTGAAATCATTAAGGTCACATATTTATAACATCATATTCAATTAGGTTAGAAAAGTGCAATTTCTGTCATCATGTCATAAAAAGATGTGTTTTTCTCTCAGATCTCTTATTTTAAAAAAGCTCTCTATATTGTTACAAATAGGGCTGTTTTCAATCAGTTACAAGGAGCAATTCAATTACTAGATGGTTTAGTGCAGTAACTGACTCCAGACTAACTTAATTTCTTTAGGTCTCCAAAGATCAATTGATCTGATTTGTCCCATCCCCAAAGGCTGTTTAGAAAAAATTCAGACTTAAATACCTGGAAATGAAATCCAAAACCTTGGCCAATTTCACACTACTTAGGTCATCTTGCAAACTTGCAACTAGTCACATAAGATGCTCTCTTGGCCCTCGGACCACTGAAAGCTTCTTAGCTTCATGTACATATGAATGTTGCCCACATCAGGATGTTTATTCAGTAAGTAAAAAATGTGACTGCATGCGTTATCAAATCCATGACTCTAAAGGGCAGTCATTCTGGGTACTTGTCTCTCATGAGTACAGGTCCAACTAAAGGGGCTATTTTTACTCTAGGAGTAGTTTATTAAGACTATTAAAAGTAGCTTAAATGGGGTAGAACTATTCTCATCTAATAAAATATAATTGTTATACATTTTTAGATTTAGTGCTTTCATAAATGTCATCTTACATGGTTCTCATAATAAACCTCTGAAGTGAGCAGGGTTATTTTCTCCATTTTCTAGATGAGGAAACAGACAGGGTTGAGGTGACTTCTCTAGAATCAGTCAACCAGGAAAAGGCAGAGCTGGGACTCTGACCCGTGACTTTGTCTTCATCTACCATGCTTACCCCCTGATTTGAAACAGAAGATCTGATGTCCACTATAAAAATATATCACGACTGCCCCACTGCCCCACTGTCTTCATTCTTGCCTGACACCTGACTAGAGCAGAGAATAAGTTCACTTATTATAATCCCACTTGCATAAACCAGTATGAATCAGTGCCTCTGGCACTCCAGAAACAGGAGATAAAAAAGGCCACGCCTAAATGGGAGAGGCCTTTGGAAATGGACTCCTTTGTCACCCACACTGCTGATACCACGTTCTCATGACTTAGGTCTTATGGCCTATTGGCATGCATGCCTGTGTCCCACTGAATCTAAGAGTTACCCCCTTGCCATCTCTCTGCATTTTGCAGTGGATTTTCAACCACAAGCTCAAGTTCCTTTCCCTGATCTCAATACCCCCAACCATTTGTCAAACTCTCCAAATAATCAGTCTTTTCTACTCAAATGCCTGCCCAACTTTCAGTCTCTCCTGCTGGATTCTTTGCCTCCCCACGGAGCTTCTATATCTGTTCCCCCAAATCAAAACCACACCCCTGTGCTCGGCCATTTGGGAAGGATGAGAGAAGGATCAGACAGATGTTGCTAAAACACGTAATTATCCTTTAATTTGAGTTGGCAGGACAGGTTGAAGAGAAGTGCTGAGGTTAGGACGTGTGACCATGTGGTAGGTAACAAAGAATGTGGCAGAAACTTGTAGCAGTTGGTCAGGAAATCACACAAAGATTTGGAGATAAAATAAACCAGAGGGCTGAATTGTAGTGTACCCCACCTGTCAATAAAGATTCCAGGCCACATAGAAGATTAAATAGAGAAGATGAATAAGATCTGATGATCTAATGTGTAAAATGGTGACGATAGCTGATAACACCATATTATATAATTCAAATTTACAAAGAGAATAGAACTTAAATGTGCTCACCAAAATCAAAACAAAACAGAACAAGTACAGAAAGTTGCATAGTAAGGGACAGAAATAGTTAGGTTGAAAAATCTTTTCTTTGAAAAAAAAAAATTTTTTTGACATATTGGGCAAACTGTGCATCTCAATATGATGTCATTACTCATCACATAGTCTCACACTGTGTGAACCATTTTAATTAAGTAAAAAGTGGGGTAAATTACAGGCACATGATTATCACTTAAAGGTTCTGAGATCTGATAGCTTTGCTATTAAATATAAGCAGTCTATGCTGTAGGTAAAATAGGTACCTTGATTTAAACTGCTTCTCCTTGTTTCAAAATTCCAAACTACCTTTATAGTCTTTATGTTAGCAAATATATCGATTTCAGAAGGCAAAGGCTATTCTGATTCTATTTCTCTGCAGATTGCCACTCAAGACATGAAACTTAATATCATCAAGAGAACTGAGTCTTTGATAACAAAGAATCCCTATTTTTTACGGTTGAATAAATGTCCTGTCCAAAGAAAACCACTTTACTCAGAAATGGAGTATAGAATAGATCCAGCTGCAGCAGCTGTCAGAGCTTAAGCAGCTGCAAATGTACAGGGTTTATAACTGGAAGGGAAGGTGGGACAGAGAACTGGAGACTAGACTATACAGAGTATTGGAGACCATATACAGTAAGGTTATGGCTCTTTGGTGTTGAAAGGAGTGTGCTTTTACAAACTAGTGCTTCTCTTTATCTTATCTGGGAAAAAAAGTAAACAGAAAATTCTCATTACCTCTCAATGTCAGTGAGCCTGGAGGAGTCCCGGAATCCTTTGGCAAAAGGGTTACTATCTATTTTCAGCTTGGTTATCTGGAAAGGGAAGAATGGATAACAAAACAGTATTATTTCCGTGGTCAAGGAAAATAAAAAACAAAAAGTTTGTTCATTTTCCATTGTGGCATCCCAAGAATATCTTAATGTGTCTCAGTATTGTGATAAAGTTAAAATTGCTAAAGAGGTTCACAGGAGGTGAATTTGGTGGGGTGGTCAGAGAAGGCCTCAGAGAGAAGGAAGTATTTGAGGACAGACTGGTCTTAGAACAGGCTGGCAGTCAATGGATAGAGACAGAAATGCAGGCCCTTCATGAACAGTGTGGCTGCCATGGGAAGTGTTTAAGAGAGTAGTGAAAGGCTACAGCTGGAATGGGGAATTGGGGAAGCTGTCTAGGAGGCCAGCATTGGTTGGTAATGGGGAATGAAAACAAGAACATTGCCTCATGCTGACTTGGCAAAGTCTGCCTCATCTGTTCATACCATGGGCACTTATATATACCCTAAAGGATACCACAATAATAAGTTCAGGTTCAATACTATACTGAAATACATGACAAAGCTTTCCGCATATAAATTTACCCCCTTCCCCTTTCCATCTGACTAAATTAGAATCAAATTAGCGTGTCTCATTATCCTCCCATATAATGTTACTTATGGACTCTATGCTTATATGGAAAAAAAATTTTTCCTAATAAAAATCACAGTCTGAAGTATTAAGTGCCTATGCTGTGCTAGTCATAATTCCCATAGTATTAATATTAACGTAGAAAGACCCATTAAAATATATGCACGGCACCTTCAAGAAAAAATAATTAGGTTACAAAGAAAAGAGATAAATAAAGGAAACACTGATTAAAAGATACTCGACTTGCAAAATTCCTGAGTGTTAGAGCTAAAAGAAATGGAAGAGAATTAGGACACAGCTAGTCAGTATCTGAATTAGAACCACAGACACCTTTAAAAACAGTCATAGTTCATTTGTATTAAAATGAGAACCCACATTCATTTTTAGAGAGAGACACACACACAGAATAGTCTTAACCTGGAAAAAAAAGTTATAGGTTGAGCGAGGCATGCCTCCTCTTTCAAAGTAAGGAGTAAACACAATAAAAAAATAGTTTGAAATACTATTTTTGCCAGTAAGCAACTTTTCCTTTGATCAGAGTGTATCTTCTGTTCATTTTAAACCATTAACACCTTAAGAATTGCTTCTTTTCGTTACAAAAGAAAGTTCTTTTTTTCCTTTTCAAGTTTTCTTAATGTGAGCTAACCAGTGTACAAGCTGCAGAAAGCTGTTTACCTCACTTAAAATAGAACTTCCCACACTATCCTGACAAGTTTTTAAGGGCACTTGATAGTGCCTCAGAAATGCTCATTTTTAGCCCATGCGCATTCACTCTAGAGCAGCCAAAAATAAAGCTGCTAATTTCCTTTTCAGCTTAGTTAATGGAAAATGGTAAACAGTGAAGTAAATAGGCTGGATAAGTAAGAAACTGTTCTTCATGGACAACAGGACTTTAAGTGAGCACAGAAAGAAATGTATAGGAACTGCTGAGGTTGCCCCTAAAGCTGGCCATCAAGAGTTTGTAGAGAACCTTCTCTCACAATCAGCCACCCCTTTAATCAAGGGCATGGATTTCTAAAGGGTGAAGTCTATTTTAGCCATTCTTTCAGGTGAGGATTTAGTATTGAAGGTCAGTTTTCAGGGCAAAGGCACAGTTTTTTTTTTATTTGAAATAAATTGTAAACATCTTCTAAAGCCCAAGCAATCAATATATTCACCAACAAGATTTTTAAATCCTCAAAGATGGGATTTCTTTGATTGTCTCTTTCTACTGAATAATTATAAATGAAAATACTTCAGATATCTAAAGTAAAACACTTTCACAATAATTCATCAACAGAAATGAGATCACATGGTCCCTGCCCTAATGGAGCAGGCAGAGGGATACACAGCTGACTAGAACTGAAAGTGGTTTATTTTTATTTTTTATTTTATTTTTTAAGCTCTTTATTGGAATATAATTGCTTCAGCACTGTATTGCCAGTTTTTGAGGTGCACCAAAGTGAATCAGCTGTATTTATACATATATCCCCTTACCCCTCGCTCCTGTGACTCCCTCCCAACCTCCCTATCCCAGCCCTTAAGTCATCACCCATCATCAAACTGATCTCCCTATGTTATGCAGCAGCTTCCCACTAGGTATCTGTTTTACATTTGGTAGTGTATTTATGTCAGTGCTACTCTCTGGAAGTGGTTTAAATGCCACTAAAGAGGATGGTGCCATGTCCACTGCAGTGTTAGTGACGTTAAGAGTGAACCAAACCTAGAAAGTTTCAAACTGAAACTGTGAGGTAGAGCAATCAAGGTAAGGCTTCTCTCAAGTTCAGTTCCTATAAGCTCATTTATAAAATGAAAAAGTGAATGGATTTGCCAATGGATAAAATTTTCTGGAGACAAAGGCAAATATAATATCTATATATAACTAATTCTGAACAAAGTCCTTTTGTAGCCGTCCCTCTAAAATGTGAATCGTATGAAGCTTTGTTTGAATCTTTATAAGTAAAAAGAATAGAAAACATTATGTATCTGTTACAAGAATTAAAGAACCACCTTTGATGCGCTTTGTCCCTGGAAAGGATTTTGAGAATTGTATTTGTTGTTATTTATATTTCCAAAAGGTAAAGACTGTTGACTCACAACGTGATGATTGTGGAGTTGTTGTAGAGAGTCAATATTCTCAGTGTCTGTGTGTGTCTGTGTGTGTGTTGTTCAACTGATGAGTTACCATGTCTAGTATTACTGCCATAGCTTTGAATGAGGAAGTGAATCAAATTCAACACAAGTTTTCAGATTTCTTTGGAATTTTTTCTTTCATTTATTAGAATTTTCTCTTTCCAGTATCTTTTTAGTCCTTCTTTCATCATCCCCAAGAGTATCAATGGTACCTTTTTTACTTTACATTTTGATATAATTTCAAACTGTAGGAAAGATTCAAGAGTAGTACAAAGGTGCACTCATACAGCTAGATTTACCAGTTGGTTCAGCAGTGACTTAACTTTAGTGTGCTGGTTAGAAAAGGTGCTCAAGACATTAACCTGGTATTTATTTTCTCTTTGGACCATTTCATCTAATTCCAGGGGAAATTATAGCTTTTGGAAGTTAGAGAAGAAAGGCTGAATGGATCTCTTATTACTAAATTCTATGGGGGCCCTGAACTAACCACTGCAGTCTTGAACAGGCTTTATGGAGTATTGATTAGCAACACAGGGACTGTGGGTTAAACTTCTTAATGAGCCCACTGTACTCAATGTGATATCCCTCGACTCTGAATCTCCTGGGGGTGCCAACGATAAGAAATGTTTGTTAAACTTCGCTTCAAGAACAAGCAGTCAGATATTTCATATGTTTACCAGTTAAAGACTAGGTGAAATTCTTCTTGAGTTTACATAAAGATCACTTCATTTTTTTTTCTACTTTAAAATAATTTTTAAATAGCAAGGTTTTAACATTCTAGGTAATCATGCATTTTTAAAAGGTCAGGCATAAATTTTATTCCATGGATATTTAAATAAAAACCAGTAGTTAATAGAAAGAAATTCATTTCTACAGATATAGTTTTATATCCCTTTTTGAAATTTGGGAGAACTGAAGAAGTTACATATTTGAGAACTGATGAGGGAAAGGACCTGAGTTATATACAGTGGTTTCAGTTGGACATCATTTTCCTAATATAAAATACCTGCAGCTTGTAACACCGTTGAACAATACCACCCATGTCAAAGGTAAAACTAAAAGAAGGATCCAAAATAGTTAAGTACCAAACATAATATGTAGAGAACCCATGTGAAACCACAGGTATGGCTTTATGATTCAACAACAAATTTTAAAAGCAGCAGTGTTTTTCATTTTGTGAGGAAAAAGAATTAACAAATAAGGACAGCAGTGTATGCTTAAGAAATCCTGCAGTTTCCAATATATCTACATATGTGCAAATCACTGGCTAATTCTGGCCAATATACACCCTCCTGGTTTTTTTTTTTTCATGTATTATCTTAATAATACAGAACATAATGCATTTCCTAACCAAAAATTCACTCTTTCAATATCTTTCTATAGAAAAATATATACAGAACTGGAGGACAGATTTTGACACTGCCAGCTGCACCAAAGAAAAGGGGACTTTTTCCAGTAGTTATTATTCAATGTGATATCACTGGACTCTGAATCCAGCTGGGGTTCCCAGCCACAAGGTGAAATTGGTCCTCAGAGACCATTTCTCCAATTATCAGGAAAAGATCTGTCCAAAGGCATTTAAAAATGAAACCTGACCTACACTTCAACTCTACAGCAATGGCTTGCCTGCTGAAAAACAATGTATGACCTTTAAATCTTAAATTATAAAATAGTTTGTTGAAAGTGTAATGTATTTAGCTTTAATCTAATAATGTAAAGAAATGCAATCATTTCCTCACAAAAACCAGAGGAAAAAATAGCAAAAAATAGAAAAAACAAATGTCCCATTTTCATTACTTACAAACAAAACTACCAGAGGCAATAAATAAGCTTTTTCATAAATTCTATTGGAAACTTTGATTTGGCTTTTAATATATATGAAAATAATGTCCTGTCCAAAGTTTAAGAGATATAAAGGTGATCCTGAGTGTGAGCTTTTAAATCTTCTCTGTTTTCTCTCTGTTCTTTACACATGAAAAAAGTCTAATATTTATACTGTACTTAGTGCATATTTATTTTATTTCCTATATATTTTATTATATGTTTATTATAGGTAAATCAGTATACAAGCATGGTATAGCAGTGAAAAAGCAGTAAATGCGGGAAGGCCTAGAAAGAATCAAAGATAACTTGAGAAAACTGTGTAAGACTAATGAAAATACTAACCTCCAAAATGATTATTCACCCCACATGTGTTTATTGAAGGTGAATTCCGATTGGTCTTATGAAATTTATAAATCATTTGCAAAAATGGCTCATTAGTATACCAAATCAAAATTTGACTGTTACTTGAATTTCAAATATGTGTGTGTGTGTGACAACTTGTAAAGTATCATGATGCATGCAACTTAGTTTCAAATGATTGAGAGGAGGGAAAGTATGTACATGTACAGAGACTGAGAAATGGGGCAGGGGAGGTAAAGCAAATTGGAAAAACATTAGTTGTTGAATCTGGGTGGAGAGTATATGTGGTTCATTTTACCATTTGTTTAACTTTTGGATATTTGAAAATTTTCAAAATAAATGTTGAGTGGGAACAAAGGAATTCAGTGAGATAATGCCACTAAAGCATATGGCTCCTATTAGAAAAAGCTAATGCCAGTAGATATTCTGTCAGTTTAGGATGATTACCATGTTGTTACACTGGCTGCTGTCAGTGTGAAGAGCTCCCTGCACACAGCAGGTAAGCAGTGAGCACTTGCTGAAGGGAAAAGAAATTAACATAAAGAACTGAAACCTTCTTAAAAAAAAAAAAGATGTCTTGAATCCATCAGGGTCACAAGCTGAGATGAGGTGAGGTTCTGCTTTCTTGGGGACACCAATCACTTAAAGCTTCGAGGTTAAGACCACTGACTTTTAAACCTAAGCACCTGGATTCAAATCTGTGATGGGAGCAGCAAGGTCACATTGGATTATTGAACTCCATGCCTCAATTCTTTCAGCTGTAAAATGCAACATAAAAATACTGTTGTTCCTATCTCATAATTGTGAGGATTAAATAAGACAGTGCACTTTAAATGGTGCCTTGCACAAGTACCCAAATGTTAGCTATTAGTATAATTATGTTGCAAATAACCTCCTATTCCGTGTTCCATGATATGAAGGGTCCCGCCAATAATTTATTCAGGGTTGCTCCTTCATCAATTAAACCAAATCGAAGGTGTTATACTTAGAAGTTCCCTTAGTTTTGTTCTGTCCATAATTTTCACTAAAAAAAACCCAAAAAAACAAAAAAGCCAGTTTATCTATTCTTGCTTTGGTTCTCCTTACTGATTATTCTGATAAAAGCAGTGAAGTTTCCATATGACAAGTTTTTTATTTCTTTCTTGAACATCAACAGGGTTTCCTGTATTAGTATAAATCTAATGTTGTATATTATAAAAGCAACTAATTCTGTTAGTGTAAATTGAATTGAATGTTTCAGGAATCTTTTCTGAACCTGTGATATCTGCATTACATGTGTCCTCAAATAAATTACAAATGGGATTGCTGATGTCAGTGTTCCGAATTCCACGAGAAATAGCATTACTGTTTTAGGCCTTTGCGGGCTTCAGTCTATATGCCAGTGTTTAGTTTGGGCATTCTCTGCAAGTTGCCTCTCTTGTGTTGTTATCTTAAGGATAATTGAAAAGTTATAGTACTTTGCTTAAAGATAAATAGTATAACATTTGTGCATTCATTTATCTCATTTTTAAAAATGCCACTAACATTTAAAAATCCAAATGGTGACAAATCTGTGGACATTCCAGAGACAGTCCAGTAGTCACCACATGCCTTACTGATAGAGTACCTTACAGTTTCCAAAGGCAAGTTTATGTACAGCATCTCATTTGATCCTTACAGGAGTTCCCTAAAATGGTCTGGTTCTTAGTCCCAGTTACAGGCAAAGAAAATGGCAGCCACAGTGGTGAAGTGAAATCCACTCAAAGTTATACAGAAATTATAGGTGCTTATGCCTTACAGACACAATCCCACTCTGGCCATTTTTCCACATCCCTTGTCTGACCTCCCGTTTCCTCACTTGTGTAGGGCTACCTGGGCTTTCAGCTTCATCTTCTTGCTTTTTCTGAGAGACTCAACACCATGTTTCCTTGGTTGACCATCCCACTCTGGACTCTGAGCCATCTATCAGGCAGGACCTAACAGTTATTCACTCAGAACCCAAAATACAACATTAAGACATGAGGAGAGCAAGAGTCCTGGCTACCTGTAACTAATCAAATAAAAGCAAGACACAAAACCCAGAGTAAACTGACAATGTGAGTTCCTTTTACTAAAGTACAGTATATCAAAAGGAATTCTACTTCTGGTCCATGTGAACTGTGGAAAAGTTACTTATCTTCTTAGCTTCAGCTTTCTCACTAAAGAATGTTACTGTTACCTTCAAGATTATGCTGACCATGAAAGACGAATACATGGAGAAGTTTCTAACAGCACCCAGTCTTTAGCAACACTGATAAATACTTACTGACTTGGACTAAGCCTTATGGGTGAAGATATGCATAAATTTTAAATATGATTTACAAGAGAGTAGAAAATATAAAACTCAATATTATAAATTAGAATATCTTGATGTTAGTTAAATACACAACTGCTTACATACTACAGTTTATTATCTAAAGAGGCATTTAAAATCATTCTACTAGAATAATCTTACCCTGAATTACAGCTGAATAAGTCTCACAAAATAACGTATCAGTAGTTTGGGTAGTTGGCTAGACTGTGTGTGCTAATTTAGCAGAAAAACTGAACTTCTAAATTTAATGAAGCAATGAGTATATGATTATGTATGTCATGAGACTCTACCAAGAGGAGGAAAAGGAAGCTGGTAATTTTCTTGAGAAAATTTGAGAAAGCCGATTGGGTCAGGTTTGGGTGGGAGAGTTGACAGTGAACAGCCTGATTGGAAGTATAAAGGTTCTAGGAAAGATGGTGTAACACAGACCACGGTCACTCAACACATTTGGAGGTCCTGGGGCTGATCCTCTATAGCATTCTCCAGAGTAAATTTCTGTTTTGAGTACTGGGATAGCCCTTCTCTGAAAGAAGATAGCTCTCCTAAAGCCTTATCTTATTCAGGAAATAAATTATGAAGGGTATACTCACCAGTTGATTCTGGTAGGCAGTGACCGCCGTAAAAACTGTTTCTGGAAAGATGAATGTTCTGAATTCTTCAGACTTCAGATTGAGTAATGAGGCTGTGTGGTCTTTCTTCTTAATGATGTGTACCCGTGGCTGGTACTTATGCATTGAGTTCAAAATTATCTACAACAAAGAGTGGGAAGTACAGTACTGAATTTTAAGTTCTTACATTGCTAAATAGGCCAAATTACAAGAGGCAAAGAAAAAACCATAAAACCTACAGTTTCAAATGCAGTTTTAAGATTAAGATCTACCCTTTTCGTTCTTCAGGCAAATAATTTTTACATGATACTGCAGAGTCATCATTGTGGATCATGTTTTACCAGAACAACTGCAAATAATACAGGTTGTTTCAAGTGTCCTTTCTAAAATGATAGAGGAAAAAGTCATCTGGAGGATAAATTTATTTCTTTTAAAAAAATTTTTTTTGTTTTTTAGTCTGGTTAGACCAAAGGCAGTATGTCTCTAAATTTTCTAAAGTAAGAAATTACATATTCGAGGAAGCCAGATTGTTATTTGGGACAGTAGGGGATGAGGGGTGGGTGGTGGATGTGGCGGAGAATATAAAACAATTTTAAAAGGTAGGGTGGCATAAGATAGACCTTGGTTGGGATCCTGAATCTGCTACTTTCTAGCTCTTTAATCTTGGGCCAAGTGATGTCACCTCTCTAACCTCATTTTCTTAAATGCAAAAACAGTATTAACCTCACAGGGTTATGGTGAGGACCAGACACTGTAACCCTTGTACATCACATAGCAAATAGGAAATGCTCAGTATATATGAACTGTACCATCATCATCATTTCTGACAACTTCATTGATTCCTGACGTCCAGTTACAAACTAAATAGGAATGTTAGTGATGACCGTCTTCCATTCCATAGCTCATAAAAGTTGCCCAATACTTAGAGATCAGATGTATACACTTGTTAACAAGGCAGTATTTTTTTCATGTATCATTTAAATAAAATATAACTTACCATTATGAAATTTGAGGAACAAAATTTACTTTCAGATATTAAAGATTTTCCACATCTCCCCCAGTCTGCAACCCAGACAGCTACCTAAATCTACAAAATCGGGTGTGTCTTTCCTGGGCTAACAGGGTTTACATTGTATGCCCTTCACCTCAAGGGCCTAGCAGAGAGCCTGGCTCTCAGGGGAGGTGTTTGATACATGCTATGGCGGGACCAGGGTCAGTGGCATGCAGTTGTTGCTCTCTTGTTTTTTGGCTCACTTGGGTGTGGTGGGTGAGTGTTAATACTGGTTGACTTCAGCAGAGTTAAATACTGGTCACTGTGAGATAACTGATATAGAATCAGTCTCCTTCTATGCTGAGATATAAGCCAGCAGAGTTGCAGGGCATTAACTGGCATTACATTTTTGAACATGCCGTCTTTTGATGATCCCAAACCTGAATAGGAATTACGGAAACAAACGAGAGCTTCAGATGAATCAAAATAAACTTTAAAAAAAGTTATGTCTTTGTATAATGCATTTATTCCAAGGAGTTCAAGATATCTATGCTCACTCATAAAACTGGAATAAACTTGAAGTGACAAAAGCAAACATTTGCCTCCTAATACTGATATAAGAAAAATCTGAGCACTCATCATATGTTCTACTAAGAAGATAGAGTTTTCAAATCATACACACACACACACACACACACACACACACAAACACACACACACACAATGGAAAAAACCCTAAGCTTTAAATAAGGTCCCCTCTTCCTTACTTAAAGCACCCCCAGGTTAATTTCCTTTAGGAAAAGGTGCTAGACAGACTCAGACCCCAGACTGAGTCTCAGACCCCAGGGCTCCTTGAAGCTCCGCTCAAGCTTTCATAGGGCTAAGAAACACTGATAGAAATGTGGACATTGTTTCATCGAAGAAATAAATTCCTGGAAATAAGAAATTTTCTGGTTATAAAACTAAAAATGCATCTATAAAGGGGGCTTCTTCAGGACTGATTATTCAAAAAACTTGGCTAAACAACACAGGACCTAAAAATATTTCCTGGTTTTCAGAATACACTATTTCTGGTGACAAGAGTTAAATAATAAAATGTTAAAGCTAAAACGGATATTAGCAACCATCTGAGACTTAAACAATTTGTCTTAGCATAATCAGACTAGAATCCAGAGCTCCTGAAATATAGTTTAGTGCTAGTCCCATCCATGAAGCTGATGCTAAAAGGAAAACATCAATTCTGAACAACTGATCTCAAATTGAATTCTCAAGTCTTTCTGGAAAAACCCAAACAGTTCTTATAAAAGTTTCACATATGGAAAATACTAGAACCATGAAAAAATTTCATTTCTCTGCAAAGATTTCAGTGGAGCCCAGGAAATTTTAATATGAATGACATTAAGAATAATCATGGGCCTACAGAAAATGTTTCTCAGATACTTCATAAATTTTAACCTGAAAAAAAAAATCTGTCAATGAAAACATCTTTAAAAAAAAAGGACAATTATGCCAGCATCCTTGAAGGTAAAAAAAAAAAAGTCAGTTATTTCCAATACATCAAATAACAGAAACCTGCTAACCTACTTCAGATATCCCAACAGTGCCACCAGCAGAGCTGTGAGTTAAGCTGGTTACTCTGACTTGGTCAGGATAAAACAAGGTCTCCTGTGGACATATGGATGGTGGCAGTGCCTGGAGTGATTTACTTGGTTCCAGGTTCAATCCAACCATTTGAAACCACGTCTAGAGCTCTCTAATTTATTATTCACATGAACCATCTTTTTTGAGAAAAGTTTTGAAACTTTTCTAAATTGCATAAATCCAATAAAACTAAAACCTTAAGTAACAGGAGACTTAATAAAGGGGATAAGAGCGAGAATAATTATATCAGAATATGTAAGCCAAGGAAAGCAACAGTGAAAATACCAACATGCTTTCTGGCAAATGAGGCAAAAAAAAGAAACAGTCTTTGCCTCATCAAAAAGAAGCATGAATGGCTGTCCAAAGTTTTCTTAGCATAAAATCTAAAACAGATTTTTTTAAATGTAAATTTTTATTTAAGAGCATGAAATAACATCACAGATAGTTCCTTAAAAAGCAGTCTTATCAAATGTGGATAAGCCTGTGTCAATGGTTATTTGTTCTATTAACTGTTGATAAGATCTGAGAATCCCAACTTCTCTATTCTGCACATTTTGATGAAATCCTTACTGATGTAAAATCAAATTGTTTTGTTTTTAACTGCAAGCCTTCCCTGTGTTTTAATATTCATAAGACTCTCTACAGAGGGGATATATAATGAGCTAACAGCACTTACCCAAATTTATTTGGACATAAAACCCTTTTGTCCCACTGCATCTCACAGGAATGTGTTCTACAGAACATACTTTGGGAAACCCCCATAGGAGGTCTCAGCCTTATTCCCTTTATGCTGTGTTATCTGATATACCACTGATAGAAATTAGATGTTTAATCCAAGAGTCGGCTGTAGTAACCTCCAAAATGCACATTCCCTTTGTTTAGTTGGTGCAGGTGGTAAGGCAGTTGCAGAAGTAGGAATCCATGGTGTCAAAGGTCCCTGACTGTCTTGCTTAGAAATGGTATACAGCGTCTCTGTAAACGACCTCTTAACAACAGCAGTCAAGGTTCCCTGAAGAACACATGAATGTTCTCACAGAATGACTCAGAGCTGGAGGGTGGGAGGGGGAAAGGGAGATGAGGAAGAGACTTCAAGGGAGGAAGTTTTATGTGGCTTCTCCTTTCCATCCCAAGGAATCCACATAGTCCAAGCACTGTACTTACATGGCCATGTTGATCCAGTTCATTGTTGGTGAGTTTCACCTTTTCAAAAGACACCATCTGTTTGAGTAGCTGCTCACCAGTAAAAGGAGAGTCTGGATGTACATAGAGCCTAAGAAAATTAGGAGAGAATTTTATTGAGACATTTTAAAAAAAAAAAATCTGCTCTCTGTGGGTTATAAAATATTCTGATTTCAAAGGAACACAAAAATCTCATATAAATGGTGAATTTTATTTGCCTCATATAACCTCAAATTTAATACAGCAATACCAAAACAACAGTAAAACATCTAAATGTGTTTCTTTGTGTACCAGTTATTTAAAAGGGGTAATACTTAATACATTTGCTATTATTTGCTGAGAAAGCCATTTTTTAAAAGGTGGGTTTTTTTTCCCATCTATCTAATCAGCTACTGGTCTGCTTCTATCAAATACAAAATCCTATTGTAGATACTTTCAAAAGAAAGACTAGGTTATACTAATTGCAAAATGAGTGCCCAGTATAAGCATTGCTAAAAAGCAATGAAGACAAAGAATTTAAAAGAGGACACAATTCTAGAGAATCTATTCATGTAAACTTGAAGATGACTCAGTTTAAAGTCTGTGTTCCTTATAAACAAGACAGAGTAATTTTAATACAGTGACCTGGGGAACTTTTAATAGTCCACAGATCACACAGACTCTTTGCTTCTCCCAGTACTTTAAATATTACTGCTTTTATCATCACCTAGTTGCCCACTAATGAGAGTGAAAACAAGCTAGGCAAGCTTCAAATTACTCAATGTATTTATCTGTCAGCAGCCTTGGGGGGGGGGGGGCTTTGATGGGAAAAAATGTACTTATCAAGTATGTATCATTTATTGATCAGCTGCTATGTTCAAGGCACTCTTTCAACTCACTGATAGTTAAATGCAGGTCATTCGTTTTACCTGCAAGCTTCACACTAAGTATAACTCTTTATAAGTCACAATCCTAGTATTCACTCAACATAAGATTTTCTGCAGCCAGGAGAGATTACAGAACTAGTAGTAGGGGAAGAAAAAGAAAACAGGGGAAGGAAATATCCTTGATTTAATGGGATAAATTCCTTTATCCATGCAACAGGTTATTTATATCTATCTTTTGTATAGAATCTTTATAACTATCATTAAACATAAACTTCATGGTTGGGGCAAAGGCAAGGAAAAAATTTTAAAAACCCTTTCCTTGCAATATTCATGTAAAGAAAAAGAAGTCTCTGCCCTGGTTTGTCCCACAGAAAACTAAGAATAGAAGAATTGGGTGCACATGATGCAACTTACAAAGCCCACCAGAAGCAAAGCACAGAACAGGCTGACAGCACTAAAGATTCTTACCAGACCCGTACAAGAACTTAGGTGTTTATTTGTCTGCCTGTTTGTTTGATTGTTTTTCTAAGGAGTGCTCAGAATTGCCTTTCAATTGAAGTATTCTCTGATGATGCAACCATAATAGCTTTTCAAGTATCACCTCTCCAAGGCTATAACGTTATAGGTGCAGTTGTTTTGTTAATCAGCACCACATCCTATCCACACCTCCAAAAAGGTTCAAAAATATTTAAAGTCCTAGAAGTTGATGAAATGGTCCCTCTTTACATATCAATTACCACATACGATAACATTAATAAAGCTTAATTTATTTAAATATCAACTACTTTTAAAGAAAGGAAATGTCCTACACGAAAATATAAACATTATTTAGGTCATGTATAATGTCTTGCCCATTATTATGATCAAATGATATTATCAAGCATCATTTCTTCTGATTAGGAACAGATGACTGATGAACTTCAGTCTAAAATAAAGTGCTTCAAAGAACTAGAACCGCAAGGAATTTCTACCATCAGTACAAAAATGATCACCTCCCAAGTTCTTCACCTTTCCCATACGGAGCTGGAAAATATAGCACTACATCTTTTAATAATAATAAAGAGTAGTTGCTTATATGATCTAGAATATGTCTCTCCTATAATGCAGAAAACATTTAAATCTAGTATCAATATAAATAAGCTGAACTAGGATGAATGAAAAAGCATACAGGAAGCCCCGCTTCTCTCAAGTCCCCAGGGACTTAAAATTCCAGCAATAGCTTAAACATGCTTCAGTTAAGATAGTGTATTGGTACATGCTTTCCTTTTCCAGCCAGAACAGATTAGTAACATAAACAAGGCATGTCATATTTCCAACTGGCCTGCACCAGTTCCCCATACCTTCAGATAGGAAGAAAATGTATGCTAAATGAGTGGTTAACTTCTTAGAGGAAAGACTTAGAGACAAAAAAAAAAAGAAAGAAAAAAAGAAAAGGGGTTTGCTAGTAAAAATGGTTAGGAATCTGCTAAAATACTTCTCTCATTCTCTCTTCTTTATTCCCCTTTCTTATTCTCTCTCTCTCCCCCCTTTAAAGTAAATTGTACATTTTGGAAAGAAGCTCCAGAGTAATGTGAACTGACTGGTTAATAGTAAATAGTAGATAACACTAATTATATTCATTTAAATATCTATTGTAAATTTGTAAATCTTGCTCTGTTTTTTAAAAAAAAAAATGAGTGACATTTAAAAAAAACTTTAGTCCTGACTGTTATTTAATATATTGATTTGGAAGGGCTGGGAAGATATCCTTCCTAGTCTCTTGTGGGAATGGAAAACTCAGAGAGGCTTCTTTTAACCTCTTCTCTAGTGTATTTAACATACCATAAGTAAGCTCAATAATGGGATCAACGACTAAGTAAGCTTAATATTTCATTTGAACTGTATATGTAAACTGTCTATGTTGATCCTGTGCCTTGACTTAGACTCCAAACTAGATATTTACTAAGAACCATACCTTGAACCATAACTTGAGTTCCTAAACTTGTACATTTAAATTACTAGCTGTGATGTGAACTTCCCATCAATTATAAAAATTACTTAGTCATAAAACAACTTTAAAGCTGTAAGGCTTTAGAACCCTAAATGTAAAGTCAGCTAGTTTGTATTAAAGTATGCAGTTAGATTCCTGTTCTTAAACTATTAGTATTCACATAAGTAAAAACCTGCTGTTTCTTTCCCCCCAGAATGCTCATTTGGGCAAAGCAGCAGCAATAAAGGTTTGCATGTGATTTTTAAAACAGGGTTCTCCTAGAAAAAACATTATCAATGAATAGCACAAAAATGAACATGTTTTGTTTGGGTCATTACCTAATATATTAATTGAGTAATTTTTCAGTAAAAGAATATTAACCTGATGTTGAACTACATTTATCCACTGGTTATGGAGAAGGGGGAAAAAAGTTTGTTTTTCTTACTTAAAAATCCCTGAGCCTTTTACTGGTCAAAAACAACCACATTTTACCAAAATGATGTTTACTATGTGAAGTTATGACCACATTATAACAAATATTTACTGTAAACAACTACTTTACTAAAATGCACACTTCTAAAAAGGATTTTAAGGCAACCACTTCATCAGGAGGTTTATTCTCTTTGGTGTTAGCCAAATAGAAATGATGGGTGTCATGTGAAATGCGTCCAGATTTCTAACAAATGTTCCAAATGAAACTTAAGAAAAACTTTGAAATGAATCATGAGGAAAGTTAAAATTAAAGGAAATGTTCTCTGTACAAACGCTGCCTTTCTCAGAGACTAACCCATATTTTGTGTAGTTAATCCTGGAGTGTCTGGGCTTGGAAGGCTCTCTTACCAGAACTCACGGCTTTAAAAACAGACCTGCTAAAAATTCAAACATCCAGGGCAGGAAACATTCTCCAGCAAGGTTAATACACATTTTGCTCAGCTGGAAAATCTGGAGGCACAAACCTGGCTGGCAGTGGAGGATCCGCCTTGCCAGCCACCAGCCAGGACGACCGGTGGTAGGCATAGCGGTACCTCTTGTTGTCCACAGGGACGATGTCCATTAGGACTATGTACTTGGCCTCAGAATCCACGCCGGAAAAGGACACACGGATGGTAGGAAACATCCTCCTGACACAGTGAGACAAAGAGAATCGCCCGAATTAGAGAGGGAGGAAAAGGGTCCACCTTTCCTCCCTACCCAGGCCCCAAACTCTTTGTGTTTCTTGTAAAGCCATGGAGATGTGAAAACAGAGACTGACCTTCTCCCAAGCCTAGATAATCTTAAGTGTCATCTCTACAGGAGTCCTCATTAATACCCGAGGGTCTGCAATTAGGGAAAATCCTGTGCAATATCATCAAGCCCATTAGGCTCAGTACTGAGGTCTCCCGGCCAGACGGAGTCCTGTAACCTCCTTGCGTTGCAGGAAGAAAACTCACTCCTGCCTTAGTAAAAAGCCAGAGCGAGATTCTCCACTTGGGTTTCGTTTTGGGAGACTCTGGGGGTGCGTTCCAGAGTCCTGAGAGCTGGAGCAGTCAGGCGCCAAGTGGCCACCAACCCCCAGAGCCTCAGCCCCAGTCCCAGGAGCTGCTTGCACCTGGGACTTCCTGGCTGCCCTGAGTCAGCCCGACTGCAGCGCCAAGGGGCTCCTGCACCAGAGCTCCTTCTTCCCGGGAGTGTGGTCGTTTCAAATTTCATTCTTCCTCCCAGGTTTTAATTTTAGTTTTTAATGGGAGCTTCTGAACACTGAGGCCAATTAAAGGCAAGCCACCTGCCTCCCTTACAGCACCCAGCAGCCCGTCCTGCACCCCCAGCACGAGTTGAGTTCCCGCTACCCTCCAGCTGCCGACCCTGTACCCAAAAGCCAGCCCAGACTGCAGGGGGGCAGAGATTCCAGTCCTGTGCCCTTAGGGCAGGGTGGGGCTTCCTACAGCCGGATCCCAAGAAAGCAAATGTCTGGACATCTGTCTCAGCAGCTCCTTGCAAAAGCAAGTCAGTAAAAAGAAACCCTCTTTGAGCGAAGCTTCCTCTTCGAACTCAGGACCAGTGGAGTTTCACCCAGTTCCTGGAAACTCCCTATGCCACCCAGAGAGCCACTCCCTTCTCCCCACTCCTCAAAGGACAAGGCTGCCCGCTACCTGCCAGACTTGGTGATGATCATCTCTGTGCCCAGCTCGTGGAATTTGTCCCAGAGCTCTTTGGTCTCCAGGCTGCAGGCAATTTTGGCCATTTCCTCGCTGGGGATGATGGGGGTGGTAGGGATCAGTGGCTCGGTGCACAGAGAGGAGGCAGATGGGCTGCTGCTGCCTGCGCTGCTGCCACCAAACTCCCCGTGAGCATCTAGGCTGGTCAGCTCACCCAGGGGCTGAGCGCAGGATGACTTCTCAACAAATTGTTCTGCAAGCAAAGAGAATGAGAATGACAGCTAATTCTGTCAAGCAAAAATGCAGGAAGGAGAACGGCACACCTAAAATAGGTACCTGGATTTGAATTTGGAAAAGTTCCACTCAGAATCTCCAGAAGGACAGCGATAACCCATCTCTATAATAAACCAAGCCTGAGATTCCTGTGGAGTGATGAGGCTCCTGCTTGCTTATGAGTGAGTTCTAGAACCTTGGCTTCTTACCGCCATTACTGAAACCCACTTTGGAGAATAAAAATGTGAGGAGTGGATAAAGAGAAAGGCGATGATCCTAAGGAGCGAAAAGGAGGTATCCCTGCTGTCATCCCTCGCACGTGCTAGACCTCACCGCTTGCGGGCTCCAGTGCTAGGTCTTCCTGTGGGACAAAGAGGGGACACTTCTCCAGGGAGATCAAGGGAGTGAAGAAAGCACCTTCCTCACTTTGAGAGGAACGTCTCTTCCCTCCTGGTGCCCTCTCCCCATAAGAGAAGGTAAAAAGGGGGTGTGCTATGGTGGAGGGGCATGTGATTTTTTGTTTAATTAAATCAACTTCACTTCTCTGCCTGGCTCTCAGTTTCCTAGGCTTTCAGATGTTAGATTAGGGCATTTTTATTATTTCCCTCCCAGCCTGAGATCTTAGGAAAGACTTATTTAGCATATTGCTTGTTAAATCACAGGAGTAAGCTCTCTGGGCCAATTTTTTGGACTTGGCTTGAAATAATTACTTAAGGGACGGTGTGCATATTTTTTTCTCTCTCTCTCTCAAAAACGTTCTGAAAGTGAGGAAAAGAACCCCAAACCCAGACTAGCAGAGTATTAAAGTAGGAAGAACAGTTTGCCATCCACCATCAGGCTGGAATACCACTGCCTATGAACCAAACATTCTCCTCCACAGCTGATAAGGGCCTGGGACTACACCAGTCACTTTGATGGAATACAGGGGGAGTTTTGTAATTGTCCCAATTATCTTGGATCCCTTAAAAAAGAAACTACTTGAATCCGCAATGTGAAACTGAACTCCAAACAATTCTGTTTTAAGTGCCCTCAAGGAATTGAAACAAGTTCTAAATATATATATTTATATTTAGAACTTATATAAAACATATAGAACTTACATATATATATAAATATATATATATACACACACACACTTCCCTATGTAATGTTTTATTTCTCATATTTCTCTTTGACTTGGGGCAGGCAAGCAGGAAACAGAATTTTTACCTTCTCTTACAGTAATAATCCAACTCATGGAAGCATTTTACATTAAGAATAATCAAATTAATTATCTTATTTTCTGTTTTCAAATTCAAAGAGAATCATGCCATGGCAAATCATATTTTCTGCTAATGTTTTCAGAAACACATTCATATAACATCTTTATAGGGAATTAACAAGTAGCCTTAGAAATTTTCTGACAACTGAAAAAGGCAAACCCTGTAAGCTCTAGACTAACAGTGTGTCAGGGTTGGGAAGTGGAGGAAGAAGAAAATGATACAGAAATGCTCTAACACAATGCTGTATGTCAGTTATATCTCAATTAAAAGAACTTAACTAGTCATCTGAGGTGGTTCTTCTGAAAAGACTTAATGTGTTTAAATGAGAAATCATATGAGATACTTGTGACTCCCACCCTGTAGTTTCTTCAGCATCTCAGTAGTGTTTCATTCTCTCTTAACAGGTATTTCACATGCTGGAGTCCTTGGCTTATAGTCTGATCATGCTCTGTTGAACTGGCCCTTGAAAGGGATTAGGATGCCTCCTGGTTCTTTCAGATCCTGTCTCAAAAACCCCAGGAGGGAGGATGCTCATTTTAAAGACTGGGGTGGAGGGTGGGAGGCAGTGAGCTGCAAGTGGCTTTATAGTTTGGAATTCAGAGGAAGTTTTTTCTCAGGAAAGTAGAGAAGGAAGCAATGTTGACGTGACAGTGGAGCTGAAGCTGGCATGTTTCCCAGTCTACTGTCCTTTTGTCAGGAATTTTAACCTGAAATCCTCTTTTCCTGCTGGCTACCAAACTGTAATGGGGGCATTTATAAAGACTTCAAAGGCCCCTTTAATAGGAGTGGATAATTTTGGGAAGTGCTACAAACATAACTTCAAAATTGGTGGTGATTTTTTTTCTAAACAGTCGGAGTTTGCCTGATTGGCTGTTTCCATTTCTTTGGCAGGTGTAGATTTACACAGGAATATAGGTGGGAAGAATCAGGGAAAGGGAGTGAAAACCTGGGAGGAGAGACTTTTTGACATGTTTTCTGGAGATCTTCCAGTTTCTTTTCCTGTGTTCTAAGCTGATGCAGGGATTTTAGTTCTCTCTTCTCTCTCTGCCCAGACCCCTTATTTTTCATCTCTAATGTTTCGTCTTTCATATTATTGTTGTATCAAGGTGTGAAATGTTAAAATGTTGAGAAGGACAAGAAGGAAGAAAAAAAATGGGGAGAGCTAAAAAGTTTTTTAAAAATTATTACCCTAAGTTTGCTATTTGATGGTTTCCACTGTTTTAGGGCTACCAGATGACCAGGATGTGGAATAATTATTACCCAGGGACCCAAGACATGATGACGAGAACACTTCTTTCTCCCTCAGTTGTAAAGGGGCTTGAAACACTTATCTCTAGCAGTTTCTTTCCCACACAATTCACTCGTGGTAAGGGGAATATAGTCCCTTTTCTCCCTTTACTCTGAGCATAGTGTCTTCTATAAATGGTAAAGGTTGTTAAATAAACAGTATAGCTAAAAGTTGAGGAATTTGGGAAGTGGTTACTGGCTAATGTTTTTGCCAACCTCCACTGAAAATGACGGCAGCTATGAAATGATGTCTTACAGATAAGTCTAGAGCTTCTGTGAAGAAAATGGTTCATGTGGAGAGAACCGGTTTGTTCTACAGCACTTGACAGTGGTCTTAAGGAGCTGACTTTGTGTAGTCTATTCAAGTCGGAGGAGAAACAAAATTAAACTAGTTTCTTGTTTAGTCAGTCTCCTTGGTTTCAAATGCACAAGCAAGTGTTATACAAATCATAAATCTTGTTTTTATTATTATTTATCCCTAAATGTTTTTATCCCAACGAAGTTACACAAACTCTCACACCGGATGTCAGACTTGACATAAGGATTCTAGACAAGTAGGTAGGGAAAGCGACTGTCGATACACTTACGTACGAAACCAGTGGCACTTCACAGAATGAAGTCCCCAAAGAATCTGGGCCTAAGAGAAAAAAAAAAAAATCTCCCACCCACAACGTGTAGGGTCTATGGCCTGAGGGTCAGAACTGCCGCGAACCGGGGAAGGTGGCCACCCTCGAGAGCCTCCTGCAAGTGGGGGCAGAGGGACGGTCATATGTGCAGCACTCCCGTGCGTGCCCATCCCGACAGTCTGGCAGCCCGACTTACCCAGTGGTTTGATAGTGTTCTCCGTAGCTTCCTTCTCTTTGGAGCCGCCGCTCGACATCAGCGCGGCGATGGAGAAGGCGTTGGCCCTGGAGGAAAGCTGAGGCTTGGGCGAAGCCGTGAACTCCATGGCCCCCAGTGCGCGGTCCTGGCCAGGGACCGGGCCTGCCGAACTGCCGTCCAGCTTCCCCAAGAGAGACAAAGACCGAAACACAGCGCAAAGTTTCCAAGTGCAATCACAGGGGAGCCGGGGACTCTAGGTGAGTCAGCCCCAACCTCCCAAGAGCTCCACACCGGCCTCTCCTTTCCCGCACCGCGAGAGCCTCGAGCCGCAGAGACTTCGGACTAGTCGGAGAGGACCAACCGCGGACTCAACTGGGTGTGCAGGCACCGAGACGGTGTGCAGGCACCGGGACGCTCCGCAGGACCACAGGCTACGCCGCCGGAAGCTGGAGACTAGCATCAACTGCACAAAGCCTAGGAGTCCTGTAGCACCCGCTCCACGTCTTTCCTCCCTCCCCACTCTGGGGACAGTCGGAGCGGCGGAGCGCCGCTGAAAGGGGGCGGTTGCCTGGGAGCCAGAGCCTAACCGTGCGAGCGCGGCGGGGCGCGGAGAACACTGCGCCCGGGCGCTCGCCGCCCTGAGCCTTAATTTGCTGGCAGCGGCGATCCCGGCGGCCCGCAGCCAGTCAGCGCCGCCGCACGTCACCGCTTCCTGATTCCGCCGCCGGGGGCGGGGCCGTGGGGCCGTGGGGTCGGATGGGGAGGGCGCGCCCCGGGCGCGGTGCTCGCGTGGCCTCGCGGAGCAACTGGCTGGAGCCTGACACCCGTTCGGGGAATGGAGTGCCACTACCAGGCTGGGGCAGGGGCCGCGGACTCAGCCCGCCTGGTCTCGCAGTCTAGGAGTGGGAGGGAGGTGCTCACTGCCGGGAGGGGGCATTTGGTCGCATCCTAAGATCTGGGATCCCGGGAACCTAGATCAGAGGAAGACTAGGGGAGTTTTTGCTCCTTCCATTCTTTTTTTACTGGTGGTCAAAGTTGCAAAAGAAAGTTAGAAAGCGCTAAGTAGGGCAGAAACCGGGCCGTACAGATGGCGCCAACGGGCCAGAGCCCATTCTCCGGGCAGCACCCAGGGCTGAATCCCTGTATTCGTTGGGCTCCAAGATCTAGCTTCGAGCCAGTGGGGCAGGAGAGAGGCAGCCCTGCAAAAGATAGGCTAAGGGAGGGCTGTGAGCATTTGGCAACGGATGTTCTCAGAAACACGGCTAATTCTGCACACCGGTGAAGCTTCCTCTCGGGGTTTCAGTTCCCTGAGAGGGACTCTCGAAAAATCGGGCCTTGACAGAAGGGAAGGCGAGGGGCAGACGCGGTGCCGGGGAGCGCGGCACCCTGCGGGGACCACGCGACGCGCAGTGGGAGAGTGCGAGCCTCACAGTGCCCGGGCTTGGTGGACACGGAACCTTCAGCCTTCACAAACTCAGTTGCGATCTGGACTTCCCACGGCCCTGTGGGGGTCGTCTTGTTCGCCTTGTTCAGCTTGAATAACTTAAATTCTCCGAATTCGCAGGGTAATCCGCTTCACTCTGAGCCGTGTAAACTCAGGCTGACACACACACTCAAGCTGTACATGTAAATATTTGCGCTCCTTTCGGTCTGGCGATTAGGAGCCTCTTGGTGGGTCTTGAAAGAAAAAAAAAAGAGAAGAAAAAGGAAAGAAAAGATCCCCCATTTCCCACCAATGTTTTTCTCTCTCCATGGCACACATTACCCATCCCCTGAAATAAACTTATGGGGAAAAAAAGTGAAAGTCAAAAGTTGAAATCGTCCATGTAAGTAACATGATGACAGCTAGGAGACTCCTGATTTAAGCCTGTCTTGTCACCATGTATCAATAGTTTCTAACAATGTACTGCATGACAGTGACTAAAGAACATTCTGATATTAGTATCGATGTACTTAGGGTGTATGTGTAAATTTGGGGGAATTCATAAAACTATAGACTTTTGTGCTGGAAGGGGTTTACACCGTCGTCCAGGCCATGTCCATTTGCTTTGAGAGTGAGAAACCAGGTCTGGCTGGCCGGGGGCGCTGGGGTGGGGGGGTTCATCTCCCCTAAAATCGGCCCAGCCGGCTAGAGGCGCAGAACCTGCACTCCAGGTCAAGATCTTGATCACACCCGGGCCTCGCAGCTGTGCTTGGGCTGTTCACGGGAGATCCACAGTAGAGTAACGTCGGCTGAGAATGCTTTCAGATTAAACCTTGGCAAGAATAGAGGCTAAACCACCGCATGCGCCTAAAGATTCGTTTCTGTTCTTACATCTTTGGTCCTTTGCCGTTTTTGGACAACGCAAACCCCTGGGTTAATAAAACTTCCCTCCAATACACACCCTGTCTCAGTCAATGCAACAGTGCAATTTCCCTTGTTTGAATGTAGGATGCAAGCGTGTTCCTCTCCTGTCTCAAATGCTTAAGGTTTGTCCAGGGAGAACGGTTTCTGTCATGAGGTTTTTGGGGGGCCCCTGGGGGGGGGTTGCTTTGGGTGAGTGATGTCATAGTCTAGAATTTTGTGCTTCAACTGGGAATCGAAGATCTTATTTGCTGGTTTTAGTTTTCCTATGAGGAAACATTTTTTCTTAATTATCTTAATGGCTCAGGCTTGAATTTGAATGATTTCACGACAGGGACATTTTTAGAAAAATTGGCGGAGGAAGGGGGGAAATGATTTGCCCCCAATTAGTTTCCACTTTTCCAGTTGCCCACGTGGCCTTAGCCCAATTCTGGGTCTTTAGTGGGCAGCGAATTTTGACTATTCATCCTACTAAAGGCAAAATAGGAAGGTAAGCTAACACGCGGAGGCAGGCGGCAAACCAAAGGAATTGAAAAAGCCACTTTAAACAAATTCGGGCTCGAGCGGTGAGCCGTTTGGGGATCCCTGAAAAGCGATGCATCTTGTTGGTGTTGAAACCTAGGCAATAAAATGTATACTACAGCATAATTATCGGGGGCACACTGTCTCTTTTCTTAGATTTATTACGTTTGCAAATCAATACTGCGCTATAAAAACGGGGAACCCGTAGTTGGCAGAGAGGTGCCGTAACAGGGTGATTCACAGCCCACCCGAAGAGGAGATCGCCCAGTTCTGAGGTCCCTTCAAAACCCAAGTATTAGCGCGGGTTAACAGGTAAAGCCACCGAGGGGGTTGGAACAAAGCAATCACATTAACACTTCCCCGCAGGCCCTTCTCAGGCTGACGTCAGGAGGGCGAGGGCGGCTCTCGGACACCGGAAAGTTATTTGCACATGGAGAAGGCTTTGAATCTTGACTTTAGCCCGCTTTAGCCCTCCCTGAGATTCGGTATAGGTTTCCTAAACTTCTCAAAGCCTTAATTTCATCATCTACATTAAAACAGACCAATAATTTATTTTTACCTAGAATATCGCTGTGTGGATTAAACGAGATAAGGTGCGTAAAACGCGTAAACAGTTACCCCAATATAAGTAAACCATAAGTACAGAATTTTATTATGTTTAATTTTTGAGCTACAATTTCGCGGTCTCAGATTTTTCTTTCGCGTGCTCACGTACAGGAGCTGTGTACACAGTTTTGTAATGTACGGATTGGGGTCACATGGTGATAATGGACCATTATTTATATCTTGCTAAACTTTGGAGCCTAGGAATTAAAATTTGGGGTTATATGTCTGAGATTGATTATACGGAGTTTATATGGAGGACTGGAAGATGTCTCCTAATACATACCACCGTTTCAAATTGTCATTTGTAGCCTCCGGAACTCAAAAGTTGGTCGACCCCACAACCGTGCAGAAAGAAACGGTTTCACGATTTTGGCCAATAGCTCTTCGCTTAATGAACGTCAACGCTAACACAAAACCCTCCGTTAACAGCCGTAGGGACCCTCTACCCGCCTGGTGGACGAGAACTGTGCCGGAAGCGGCAGGACTGGGCGCAGACCAAGAGCGCCGCCCGATACCGGAGAGGAAGAAAGGAGACCCGCTTCTCAACCTAATGGCAGCTCTACTCCCGAGATCCCGTCCCCATCCTGTCTTCCGCTCTTTTTGGTAAACGGCTTAAAAGCAAAAGAAATGGGCTCCGGTACCTTTGGATATCTAAATTTGGTTTACCGAACAAGAAGGATACCCGAAACAGCGTGGGGAGCGCGGCCGCAGCCCCTTGGAAGCCGCCGCTACACGTCCCGGGGGCGCGCTGAGAGCAGCGCTCATCCCCGGGCTGAGTAGGGAGCGAGCGGCGCGGCCTCGGATTTCACTGTGCCGCGAGGGGAGTGGTCCGAGCCTTTCCTTGGAGGTTCAAAAGCACACACAGCCTGCCGGAGTTAAGTTTTCTTGAACCCAAGTGGTCCCCAAGAAGCGACCCCTCCAGCCCCAGCCGCCGGAACGTCCGGACCTCTGTTCCATCCCAGAGGCCTCAGGGCCGGGCGACTCAAGGCGCTCTCGCCCAATTCCTGTTCTAAGGACGAGGCAAAGATCAGCTTCTCGAGGGGCGCGGCCAGAGTGTGTCATCCGGCGGTCCGTGTGTGTGTGTGTGTGTGTGTGTGTGTGTGTGTGTGTACGCGCGCGCGCATCCATGCGGCCCGGGACTTCACACTGGTGCCCAGCTGTGGAACCCAGGAAAGGAAAGTCGTGTGGGTTGGCCTAAGGCAGATCGCTCCCGTCTCCAGGGCCTACGCCCTCAGGTTGTAAAGGGAAAAATTTTTCCGGGCCAGAGCCCCCGGAACCTGCTCTAGGAGGTCTGAGGCAGTGGGTGCGCTCCACCGCGGGAACTTGCACGCTCCGGGCCTTCTCCGGTTCCCATCGCGTGGCGCCGCCGGGTCTACGGGCAGAGATCATTCTCGGGGCCTCAGAACGTCCTCACAGAATGATCCCTGAGGGCCGCGACCCTCCCGCTCCTTCTCTCGACCACTCGCATGCCGGTATGTCCCCCAGGAGCTCTAGACTGCAAGGACCGAACCCTAGGCTCCCCAGGCCTTCTCCTGACCAGGGCAGAACTCGTGCACTAGAGTTGGGTGCAAAACTCGCCCCGTGATCCCAAGAACAGCAAAGAAAGTTCTTTCCTGAACCTGTGGGGGAGGAATCCAGACCTGCTCTCTCCCACTTCTCCTCCACCTTCCTTCCTCCTCCTCCATACGTGCTCCCACCAGCCTTTTCCAGGCCTCCTTTTGGGACGTCCTCGCCTTCCCTCCCTCAACTGCCTGGCTGCTGACCAGTCCTGTGTTTAACACTGACATTTCATACATCATGAATTTTTGCATGAATTTTGATCTTTTGAATTACTGCATTAAAATATTTCTTTATTAGTTTTTTTGGCACTCCCTTAAATTTTAGGCTTTTATCCTAGTCTTGGCCGGGTCAGAAAGGTTAAGAATTTGATCAAAATTATACTGATAATAAGCAGTAGAGCGGTGATTCCCACGCAAATCTCTAGCTTCCAAAGCATCGCCCCGCCGTTATCGCGCACACTGGACTGTTTAAGCGGGAACTCCCACTAGGAGGAGGGAAGCAGACAGGGGACAGTCCCCTGCTTCAGGATGAAGGTCCTCTTGGCCGGGTGCCCTGGCCCGCCGGTGTGGAGGCGTGGGGCCTGCGTGGATAGGGCATGCCGCAGCCAGACAGGCGGCCGGAGCATGCTTCCTGAGCTGTGGTTTCTTAGGTGTTTAAAAATAAACTCAAAACTAAATGAGGCAACTTCAGTAGAAGAGCAACCACAGCTGTTTTGCCAGCGCCCCTCCTCTCGCAAAGTAGCGTCAGTTTTGCAGATGTCACCTAATTAAACTTATAGCGATTACCGCTATTTTGGAAGGTGATCCAGCCAACAACCAACTGTCCCCTGTCCCCTGGATGATTGCTGGAGCACGTGCTGTCTTCGCTTTTCAGGAGCTGGAGCCAGCTGTTTGGTGACAGCTTGTCCTGGTCCTTATCAAGAGGTTTGGGAGATCAAGGCGGGGAAGAACCAGGCGGGAAGTAGTCCTACAAGGTCGCTGCCGCCAGCCCTTATTGCAGGTCTCCCCAGAAGCAATTTGATTGAAACTCGTCTTATTCCCTTAAATGACAAGGGCGAAATTCACCCAGTGAGGGCTTGGGTTCCTGTTCCCAAATATCAGCATGTTCCAGACGACCTGAAGCAGGTATTATGTAAGGGAACAAAGATGTATGCATCTAATAAAAGATGAAGATTAGAGGACTTGTTCATTTATCTAATAGTACCTGGTACTTACTCTGGGCTGGCTACTGTGCTGAGTTCCATGAATAGACCAGTGATCAGAACCCTACAATTTCTGCCTCATGCAACTCACAGTCTGGTGGGAGACACCAAAAATAAGCACATAAAGCCACACACACACACAAATAGAAATTTTGATAAAGACTTGAAGAAACAGGGAGCAGAGCTAGGTGATTCAACCTGTTTACGGGCATTCACTCATTCTGGACAAGGCACTGGCTTATTGGGGTGGGGATGGGGTTGGCTAATTTGCATATGATAACTGCCTATCAAGGATTCAAAACCTAGATGGAGAGGTATCAAAGAGTATCGATATGAAAAGTATACATTATATTTTTCTCAACGTTGAGCTAAAAGAACTCTTAGGATGTAGCGGCATAAGGGCAGACTAAACAATGTTAATTAAAAAAAGTTTGCAGAGGAAGGTGTGGAGCCTGACATTAGATAAGGGTTTGGAGCAAGCGCCTCCGTTTCCATATATGTAAAATATGCTTTTTCTGATGATAATACTTAACATCGAGTTTGTTGTGAAGATTAATGTCCGTGTGAGGGTAAAGGACTTCACAGATATTACCACTGGCCAACTCTGGAACTTGGGCTATGCCCCTTTTCGATTTAATACAAATTACAAATTTGTAATTGATACAAATTAGATCTGATGGAGAACTGTGTTCAAGAACCTCAATTTCTACCCTGGAATTGTAATGAATGTAAGAAGCAGCTTGCTTTCTGAGGTCGGTGAAAGGCTCTGGGTCTCACTCGATTTCTGTGGTGTAAGAGAAACCTATACACTGCCACAAGGAAGGGGCCAGGTCCCTGGGGATGCTCAGACACGCAGCCTCTCTGTTGTGAATGCCCTGGCTGGAAAGGCTGGAGGTCTACAGATGGCCTCTGGGCTGCATCTTTTTCCATTAGCTCACATAGTTTGAAGGCATTTTGTGTACATTTCAAGTCCTGAATGCTAGTTTTTCAATGCATTACAAAGAGCTTCTGCTGCATACTTAATATGTGCCGGGCGCTGCACTAGGCTTTCCAAGAAATACATAACGTTGATAATAATATCAGTCGGGTAGTATTATCATGTGCATTTCAAAGTTGCAGAAAATGAGGCTTGGAACGCGAAGGAAGTCACTTGATCTAGGGCATACGGATAGTTTCTTGGTGGAGCAGGAGACAGTCTTGGACTGTGTGACCCAAGTCTTTTAGCTCTGCGATCTTAACCTCCAAACCACATCGAATGCTGTCACTACTTGGCTGGTTTCCGGTTCTGGAAGCAGAGACAATTCGGAGGAGAGGGTTGAATTTTCTTAGTCTGTTTGTAAAATAGCAGCCCCAGAAACCCGTAAACACATGCCTGTCTTTGTTGTATGCCCACCAGGCCAAAAACATTGTTCCTTCAGGTGTGGGCAGATGTAACTCGCATGCCCTCCCGACGCGCAAAACACAAGGCGGACCAAGTAAAGGTCTTTCGGCGTCCCAAATAGACCACGAGCCCAGGCGGCCTTTGTCATTTTTTTCTTTTCGGCGGGTAATTACCTACTAATCTGCAGGTTCAGCGGAGGCAGCGGAGGCGGCGAGGGGGAATGGAGGCGGGGCGGGCCCTGGAGATCGTGCACAGCTTGTCTGGAGTCTGCGTACCGCCAGGCATGGGAGGCAGATTTGCAAGTTTTGGAGGTTCGAAGCCAGCTTTGTTTTCTGTTGGCCAAGTGACCCTGGGCTATCTGGACTGCTCTGAGCCTTAGTTTCCCTAGCGTGAAGCGGGAGGCTCGCGGGGTGCACGGCGCCGGCTGCGCACACTGGGAGTGGCGGCCCCAGTTAGGGAGACCCGATGGCAGGAAGCGGACTCTTTCCGCAACCGAAAGGCGCAGAGTCACCGAGCCCAGGGGCTTGCAAGGCTCACTTTTTCGTCTCTCGACTGTGGGATCTGCTGGTTCTCTCCCACCAACCTACCCCATCCTTTGCGGCTGTCATCGGTCCAGACCTCCACCTTGGAGAGCCCAGAGTAAAGGGGACAAACGTGCTGGACGCCCAACTCAACTAAGTTCTATCACTTAGTGACTAGAGGTAGAGTCAGATTCCTAAAGATGCTTCCTTAAGTGACGCTGTAGGGGGTCCCTGTGAACTACTGAATGGTGGCGAAGCAGACCCCGACCCGCTTCTCTGCTCGCGGCGCTCGGGCCACCGTCTTGCACACGCGGCTCTAACCCAGGACGCGAGTCCAGAGACGGTGCCCTCAGCTCCGACCGCCTAAGTCCCTGCGGCTGGGACGCAGACGTCCAAGTTAGAGCCCCCGCCACTGTCGGTCCCTGCTTAGTCGGCGCGGTGACGGTGGCGCTGGCGGCGGCAGGGGCCTTCCCTTGGCTGCCCCGCCATTTAATCAGGGCTATTATCAGACTCGGCTTGCAGGATGGCGCCGGCCGAGCTTTACCCCCATTAGCGCAGGGCAGGGTGGGGGCTGGGTCCCCAGACCGCCGCCTGTCCCGGCGCAGCTGCAGCGCTTCTGGGGCGCTTTGAGAAAGGCCGAGGCGAGGGGTCTGGCGGCGGCTTGGGCCGTCTCAACCCAGCCCTTCTCAGGCTGACAGTTTATTAGACTTTTATTTGCTACCTCCCAATTCGACTTTTTTTTAGCTCTTTTGCATTGGGGCAAACCACTAAACTTCTCTGAGCCTCAATTTATCATCTGTAAAATGGGTCGGGATAGATGCTTAACGCAAGGTGCTTCTGAAGATAAACTAATATGATACATCTTAAGTGTTATGCGGACCACCTGGCTCGCACAAATGGTGTTAATACTATTATTACACTAGAATTGTATCTACCTTTAATAAAAAAAAAAAAAAAAAAAAGAGGGAGTGGAGAGGGACCAAAGAAGTCCAAAGGTTACTTATAGATTTGCTGGTTTTATTTATGACTTGCTGGGTTCAAGTTTCTTCTCTGCCACTTGCTATCTGTGTGGCTTTGGGCACTTCACGTGGTCTCTTTGTGCCTCATTGCCTTAGCTGTAAAATGGATGGACTGCTAGCACCTGAATTAGTGGACTGTTGGGCACATTAAATGAGATGTTGCTTGTAGAATGCTGAGCACAGAGTAGGGTCTCCTTAAGCACAGGTTATTTGTTATTAGTTATTAGCAAAGTGTTTTTACAAACAACATTCTTTAGGTTTGTTTGTAATCTTCCTACAAGCAAGCAACTGTCTCCTGATGTTAAGGAATATTTATGTCGGGGTTGTGGTGTCAGGATTAGGGCTGAATGTCAGGTCCGGAAATGCCAGGAAAGGGAATCATACAACAGTGTCTTCTAGCCTCCAGAACTTCCTCTTTTCATTCCCATCACAATGCCCTATCGACAGGGTCCATTTAAAGATAAAAGTCCTGACAGCAAAATCAGTCACCATTATTTTCAGATGGCTGCTAAAAAATTAGCACTCTCAGCAACCCCAGTATTGTCAGCAGTAGCTTCTAATCAGTAAAATATAATTAGCAAAGCAAGACTAATTATTAAAGTGACCTCCTAAGTAGTGAATGTTTGTGAATGGTCCTTAAGTGGGATGTGCTGGGCACGCAGCCCAATACTTAAGGACTGCTCTCAGCTTCAGCCAACCTCAGCTCATCAGCTTCCCCAAGAGCCTAGTGCTGCTCTTGGATTAACTTTCTTCCTCTGACATGAAGGAAATGGCCCATATAATGGTTAAGTTATATTTCAAGTTCTTGTATGTGCCTGGCAATATCTTAAGCACTTTACCTGTATTATCTCATCTGATCTTCCCCATTTTACAGATGAGGAAACTAAGGCACAGAGAGGTTATGTAACTTACTATAAATCACACAGCTAATAGTTGGTGGAGCATAGGTTAGAATTCTTGTTTTCCTTTCTCCTGTGCCCCCATCCCCCAGCACTTTTAGCCCCTACTGTTTTGCAACTCCCAAAACACTTAAAAAACCAGTGTCTGGGAGAAATCAAGCAAACAGAATAGATGAGAAAGTTCTGTGCTTCTAAGGAGGCACCTAGGGGTAGAGGCTGCCGTACATGACGGGATTCTGAAGGCCTATACTAGTCAGGATGACTTCTTGTCAGTCACTTGTCCTTGTGCCACAGTTCACTCTTTTGGAAAATGATTGAATGCTTCTCATATTGTATAACTGTTAGTTATAACATTTACCTAGACCTAATGTATATCAAAATCTGTAACACGTCCTTCTATATACATCATTTCATTATAAAATAAATTTCATAAGTTTTATTTGATTATAAATATTGTCTACATCACAGGGCTTTTGTGATGAACCAAGGGTCACATTATTTGGAAGCATTAAAAAAAATAATATGTTATTATAAATGGCTATTGTTTATTTTAAACATTCTGAAAAAAATTCTTTTTTTGGGCAGTGATTTTTCAGTGTATGGTTCAAAGTCTACCTGAATCCAAAGCACCTGAGAATTTTATATATTTCTTTGTTCTACCCAGAGTGACTAGACTCAGGTCCCCGACGCCTAACAGGGTTGAGGCGGTGGAGGAATACACATTTGAACCAAGCACCCCAAGAGGCTCCTGGATTCCTAGTCTTTCTCATGGCAATGCAGTCTTTCTGTTGGCCACATTTAGCTTTGGATTTGAGCAGAGCCAGTGAGAAACAAGAACTTCCCACCTCTTCTGAGAAACCATCTGTGATTAATCACAAAGTCCCACACTGAAACCTATAACTTTCACAATTTCCCACCACACCTTTAACAGGAAAGGGTGGCTTCTTATTCTGATATGTCTGTTGTTTCTGTCAAGGGTGAATACAAGAAAAGCATGACTGACTCTATGCAAGTTGAGAAAAAGAGAGCCACCAGCAAGTTCCCCCCCAACCCCACCCCATCACACACAAACACATTTCATAGAGGGCATTGTGGGAGGTGGGGTCCTTAGCTTGGATTACTACAGCAGGGACCAAGACATTGCAGAACATGCAAGAAGACCAACAGGGTCACTGAAATTCAGCCCCTCCATCTTGTGGATGACGAAATGGAAAATTGAAGCCTAGATCAGGAAGTGACACACCCAAAGTCACTTACACTGCTGGTCCTGTCCTTGAACCAGGTTGCTTGACTTCGAATTAATGCTGACCCTCTGGCAGGAGCTTTCCCCTAAGGGTGGGAAAGCCTTCCCAATATCTATCACTGGTTTCCTAATTTATGCAGCTACACTCTGTCAGTCATGGCCTACACGTATTAGGCTTTGGAGATGCTCATGAAGTCCACACAACTGCTCTTAGAACTACACCTGAATTCTGCAGCAAGGCCTCATTTGGCCATGAGCACAGAAGAAAACTTGGAGTCCTGCCCTTGGCAGCAAGGGTATGACTTCCGGGGGAGTTCCTTGTCATCTGGGTTTTACAGCAGTCATCTTTGGATTTTAAGCTTGACAGGCCTACAGGGTTGATCTGCTCATTTCTGGAGGGGCGGGCATGGAGGAAGAGGATTTACATATGACCAGATAAAATACAAGTATCTGAAACAAAATTTTAAGATAGGGGGGTTGAGATAAAGTGTGCATCCGTTAGGATTCTATGTTGCTAGTAGTGGGAAGTTCTTTTCAACTTAATTTAACAATGAAAGGAGTTTGTTAACTTACCCACTTAAATAGTTTAGGTGAAGTGTGATTCAGGGCACAAAGGGAATCTCTTTTTCTCAACTCTGGCTTTTTGGTGTTGGTGCTCAATTTTGGCAGGTTTTTTGGGGGCTCACAAGATGGCTGTCCCGTGGTCTCATGGCTACCTTCTTCCTTGTTTGCACCTATTAGAAAATAGTCATCAGTAGCATCTGGAGAGAAAAGAGTCCAGATTATGTCATTAACATCTCATTGGCCCTGGTTTAGGTTCATGTGCCTTGAACCCCAAACTATGATCCAAAGGATTGGGGTTCACTGGCTTGCTTGGGGGTTTGTAACCCCTGGAATTTGGGGGTAGTGGAAGTCCTCGCAAATCATGTGACAGACTAGGAAAGGGGTGAATTTCATTAAGGAAGGAGAAATGAGATTTCTGTTGGCCACACATGAGCTTGGGAAACCTTGCTTAAGAAGATTCTTTTCTTTTCAGGAAACCTGGGTTGTGTTTCCCAAAGGAAGCTTTGAGAACCCAGGTTGCTTCAAATGATACCTGCTTTTGTACATCCTTCCAACTAAAAATGTTTTTTTAACCTTTTCACATGGTTTAAAAAAATCAAAAGAAGAGCAGTATTTTGTGACATGTGAAAATTATACGAAATTCAAGTTTCAGTGTCCCCAGATAAAGTTTTATTGCAGGGGTTAGCAAACCTTTTCTGTAAAGGGCCATATAGTAAATATTTGGGTTTATGGTCTTATGGTCCCTGACACAATTATTCAGCTTTGCCATTGTAAAGTAATAGCAGCCATAGGTATTATGTAAACAAATAAACATGGATGTTTTCTGATAAAATTTTATTCATGGACACTGAAATTTGAGTGTGATATACTTTTTACATGTCACAAAATATTACTCTTCTATTGGTGTCTTTCAACAATTTTAACATGTAAAGCCCATTCTTGGCCAGTGAGCTGTATAAAAACAAGTGACTGATCAGATTTGGCCCACAGGCCACACTTTGCAGACCCGTTTTATTGGCTGCTTTTGCAGGACAGGGCTGAGTAGCTGTGACAGAGACCACATGGTCTAGGAAGCCTAAAATATTCATCATCAGTTGGTCTTTTATAAAAAAAAAAAATTTGCTGCTGCTTACTTTAAAATGGTACTTCTCATGCCTTAATTTACATACAAAGAATTTTGCGATCTTATTAAAATATAGATTCTGATTCTGTACGTTTGGGTCAGTCTGCATTTCAACAAGTTCTGAGATGGACCACATTTGGAGGATTTTTCAGTGCTTCTTCAGACATCCTATAACAAAAAGCTGAGAGGACCTCCATGCTTGCCCCACGTCTACTTGTTGAATTAGAACCATTTTTCAGGGGGCTAGGAATCTGCATATTACATAAACAGATTCTAACTCTGTGGTTCTTTTTAAGAACTATTAATGCAGATGCTTTAACAAAAATTCAGTGCCAAATTCATTGAGGACAGGTATTAACCAAACAGTTGACCTCAGAGCTGGTGAGATTTTGGCGACTTTTTGTTCAACAAAGGATTACTACTATATTTTTAAAAATCTGTTTATTATAGCATACAGATTATTTATTTGTTAGTTAATCTCCAAGGAATGAACACTGCTTATAGCCTCTTGATTTCACATAAAGACAGTGATTTAGGCATAGTGATTGCTGGTGTTCTGGCACTCGCCCTCTATTTTTTTCCCATTTCAGTTATGCATTTATGATCTGCCAGATCTGTTAATGTACAGATAGGTTTAAAGAGTAAGGACGGGGTTTTTATCTGTTCTTTATGTAGTAGTAAGGTAAATTTTCTATAAAACCCCGTTAAATCCTTTCTTTGTTGACTTCCTCTTTCCTTCCTCCCTCCATTCCTTCCTTTTCTTGATGGCCATCTGTCTTCAGTTCTTTATTTCCAACTTTAGTAAACTTCTCAAGCATTAATGTTCCAAAAACATGCAGCTTTTATATTAGAGCTCAGAAGAAAAGGGGGGAATGGAAAATCTTTACCAGACATGGGATTTGAGGTTTACAGAATGTAAGGACAGCAAGGACAAGCCAACCTGAGAGCCTGGGAGGGTGGAGACTGAGCAGCTGTGGAAGTAGAACACTCTCACCCCTAATTGAGTGGGGAATCTGCGTTGTGATGTGTGATGATTCAGACACACTGTTCAAACAGCATTCACGACACTGCGGGTCACATGAGTGGAAAAGCACCGCTCGTTTCCTTCTTTTTTATACTTGCTAATGACTCAAAGCGAGCTTTCTAATTCAATCTGTGCACTTGGTCATATAAGCCAGGCCTGTCAATGCTGTCTGCTTCTTGTGGGAGTGCGATAGGACCGTGGGGGATAGAGAGGTGGGTGGGAGCGAACATTCCGTTTAAAGTCTGCAGAGACGTGTTGGGCAGGTTGGGGAACTACAAATCTATTATTAATTTAAGTTTTAGTTGCTTCATATTGGACCCTGATGGGTATTTTTATTTTCATTTAAATTAGCAGAATTTCTTAGGAAAAGAGAAAACCAAGTAGATGAAAGTTAATAATGATAATTTTTAGAAGGGCTAACTTGAATGTTCTTAAACAGTTAAACTCCTAGTTAACCAAGCCATAGTGAGAGAGAAAAGAAAATATTCTCCTACTAAAAACAAAAAAAACTAACTTGTCAGGGTTGGGTACAGAGAGCCTTCCATTCCTGACTTGATGCTTACCATAATGCAGAATGATTAGCCTTCCAGCTTAAAAGGCTGCAGAGTAAAAGAAACCTGAAAATGAAAATCCCCTTAGACCTCTTAGAATAAATTATGTGGATTTGCTAAGTACACAGACTGGCCCTCTTAAAAGGGCGATAACCACTTTAACTATTGCTTTGGAAAGAGAATCCATAAGACCAATTACGAGTCTTATTTTACATTAGTGATTTTACACCAGTAAAAATAACCACCTTGGGTCCTTCACAAGGTGTTGTTTTAAAACAAAAACCAAATGAATTTGGAATCCGTTTACATTTCAAAGATAAAGCAGCAAAGTGTAGTAAAGAGCCTGCCAGACCAGGAGTCAGAAAACTGCACTTTCCTCACTCCTTCTGAGTAACCCCGGCAGGCTGTGAACCTCAGACTTTTTCATCGAGGAAAGGTAGAGGAAAATGTCTGCCCTGCATTCTTCATGGTACTTTTTTATTAGTTAATTGTGGTAAGTTTTGTGACACTTTTGTGAAGCACAAGTGAAATTTAAAAAATATGAAATGTCCCTTTGAAAATTATGAATTCTAGCAAAAGATATTTTGGTAGGTTGGAATAGGTTTATTGAGACTGTAAAAAGATTTACATGACTATTTACTATCAAATTATGTTCCATTTTCCTGCTTCTTCTCCTAGCCTCAACTTTCTCAAAGTAAAAACTATATATAAAATATTAGAAAGGGAAGGAAACTGGTCTTTTTGTTTTGTTTTGTTTTTTGCTTAGCTGTGCTGCGTGGCTTGTGGGATCTTAGTTCCCCAACCCGTGCCCTTGGCAGTAAAACCATGGAGTCTTAACCACAGGACTGCCAGGGAATTCCCTTAGCCTTTCTTGATGACTGATCATAGGTTCTGTGGTAGCCAGACTCCACGATGGCCCCCAATGAACCCACCTCCTGGCATCGCATCCTTGGGTGGTCCCCTCATATATTGTTCCAGGGTTGGCCTGTGTGAGCAATAAGATACAACAGAAGTGATGGTGTATCACTTCCAAGATGAGGTCATAAAATACTGAAGGTTTCTTGTCTCTGTTTCTGTTTCTGTCTGTCTCTCTGAGGGGAGGGAGCAAGCTGCCATTTTATGAACAGCCCTATGTAGAAGCCCATTTGCCTAGGAACTGAAGTCTCTTGCCAACAGCCAAGCTTAGAAGCAGATCCTCCAACCCAAGTCAAGTTTCTAGATGATTCAACCTTGCCCAGCAACTTGACTGCAACCACATGAGAAATCCTGACCTAGAATCACCCAGGCAAGCTGCTCCCATATTCCCTACCCTTGGACACAGTGTGAAATAATAAACGTTTTTTATTTTAAGATGTTAAGTTTTGAGATAATTTGTTATGCAGCAATAAATAACTGATACAAGTTTTAACAGGAAGAGAAAATGTCAGAGATGCAGTTGATCAATTCTTTTAACTAGAGAATTTAACCAAGAAAGCCTGTTGGGCACACATTTCCTTACTCATCAGTTTAGCTCTGATAAGGCTTTGAGAGGCAAAATGTCAAGACATAGTAATTTAATCTAATGAAGTGTGTTTTGATGTTGATGTTGCCCTTAACAAATCATAGCACACAGGTGAGGCAACTGTGCAGCATGGGGAGAAGAGGAATTCACTTAGACCTACATAGCTTAGTCAGGCTTTAGTCAGGAAAGCAGCCCATGCCAGGTACCTCAGTAGAGGGAATTTGAGATGGGGATCCAGGTACAGAGATTGAGAAGGCTAAAAAGCCATTCAGAAAATGGAGAGGCAACTCAAGTTAGCAATAATAAGAAGTTGCTACTGCCCCTGTGACTGGATAAACCAGGAGTTGTCATGTGCCAGGGACTAGAATGACTGTGCAGGCTACGTGGCCAGAGCTGAAACCATAGAGAAGAAGCTGCACTGATAGAGATGCTGCCTTAAGTATAGAGCGCTGTGGCCCTGCCTCCTCTGCGGGCATTCATTGCCTACCAGCCTCACCGCTGGCTGGCCTAACCAGAATCCATTTAGAAACAGAACCTTGGAAATGCAATTTGCCAGAGCCGTCCCCTTGTGAAACAGAGCAGGGTAAGCGTGAGGAATGGATCTGAGAGCAAATAGTCCACCTCTCCTGCCATTCAACAGCTGTTCCACATTCCCACCCATTTTTATTCCCCAAACAACATCAACCTCATGCTTCTGTCATTCATACAAATGAAGACTCTCACTCTCCTAGGAAGGGGAGACACAAAGACACATCCGTCATTTCAGAGTCCACTTCTACTCATTTCAAGGTCTAGAGTCACCAGGTGATACAGTTCTCCCTTTGGGGATCAGATGTGGTTCCTGTGGTCTGCTAATTTATAAACAAGGAGCCACCAAAATTCCCTACACAAGTAATAGAAGAGGAGAAGGAAAAGAAGTTATTGCTTGTGTGTGCATGTGCATGTCATATCATTTCATATTAGAGTATATTGTGTGTACGTAGAGTAACAAAATATGCATTATCGCTGTTGTCCTCAATTCTTTAACTCACCACCAGACCACGCTAATATTTATCACTTTCTTCTTCTACCACCCATTTCATGTTCCCTTTGTCCTCAGCTTACATCTCAGCTAGTCAGGGGTTTTTATTTGGTGGGAAGATCCAAAGTTTCATTCTTGAATTTTCTGAGGTCGCAGTGCTATTGCCGTTATTGAATTGCTGTAGTCTGCCATTAAACTTGTATGAAGAAATAAGAGGTGTCCCAATGAATATTGGTTCTGGAGAGTTCTCCATGCTCCTATTATGTAGCAGCAATCCAATTTCTCCTTGGTAATTAAGATCTGTTGCCTCAACCAGCATTGTACCCCCTTCTTTTCCTATTGGTTCAGTGCCATAAGGAACACAGATTCATAGCCAGATTTTGTAGAATCATTGCTCTGTCTCCCAGGGGAAGCATTTCTCTTCTAGGAACCAAGGCCTCTAAATAATCATAGCCCAGGGTGTTGGGATTGGGAAGCTAACATGCTTCAAGGAGTCATTAAGGAAGAGGGGTCATTCCTTTATATCGCCTCCTTACATTCTTTTGTATCTAGACCTCTATATTATGGCTGTTGGAGAACCAGTACCATATGTTGGTTGTAGCTCAGAGTATGTATTACATCCTGAAGGACAGCATCTGCAGTAGGTAGCATAATGCCACCATCCCACCCCACCCCCACCAAGATGCCCACAATCTTGGAATCCCTGAAATCTGTGAATATGTCAGCCTACATAGCAAAAGAGAATTAACGTTACAGATGGAATTGAAGTTGCTAATAAGCTGATCTTAAGATAGGAAGACTAGCTTGAAGTGGGCCCACTGTGATAAAAAGCTTTCTTAAAAGTAGAAGAGAGAGGCAGAAGAGAATCAGAGAGCAGATGTGATGATAGAAGCGAGGTTGGGGTGATGAGATATGACATGGGCCCAACTCTCCTTTAATTGCTTTGAAGGCAGAGGAAGGGAACCATAAGCCAAGGAAGGCAGATAGCTTCTAAAAGCTGAGGAAAGGCAAGGGAATTGATCCTACCAGAGCTTACAGAAAGGAATGCATCCCGACCAAAGACTTAACATGGGTGAGACCTGTGTCAGACTTCTGCACTACAGAAATGTAAGATGATGAATTTGCATTGTTTAAGCCACTAAGTTTGTGGTAAATTTTTATAGCAGCAACAAGAAACTAATACAGTACCTCAGCTTTCAGGGTGTTTTTCTCTTAGCTAGTGCTGTGGAGCTGAATCTGCAGTAAGCCATTCTACCATCAGGCCAGATGCTTCTGAGTGATGGGCTATATTATAAGATCAGTAAGTTCTATAAGAGTGATTTCATTGCTGGATTTTTCTCACTCTAGAGTGAGTTCCTTGGTTCGAAATGTAATGGTGAATTAATCCCACAGATGGTGGTGTTGGCAGAGGTGTTGTGGGCAGAGAATGTCAATCCGTGGAGCATCCAGATCAAACTGGAGGAGGTTAGGCCCATGATTACCCTCTCCCTGTACCACCATGGCTGCTTGGTACATGGGCCCCTGGCAGCTTTGCACGTGGGCCCACTGAGCAAGCAAGCACTGGGGTGACTAAGGGAAGAAAACAAATTTCATCCGCTGAACAGGCCATCTTGTCCACCTGAATGTTAAGCGTCTTCTCGGTAGCAGATGCCCTTTGAAGAGCATTCACATAGGTCTCATGTATCTTCACACTCTACAGCCATTCTAGGCAATTCAGCTATACTATATACTTTCTTGTAGTCAACCTTATTCTTTCCAAGCCTTTAATCAGCTGGGCAACGTAACCTCTATCTACAAATAAGAGTAGATCCATACCTCAGGACATCTTTCAGGCATAGTGGACAATCAGAGGTACTGCTTAAAGATGTTTTTTCACGGAAAGTTCCCTTTCCCACTGCCTATAAGGCCACCCTAGAGTGTAACTTTTGGTGTGGCAGCTGGAATTCCCGGTTGGAACCCGCTTGTCATAAAGATTTATATGTAAAGCAGGCCCAAGTGTCTTCTTCCTTCAGCAACTTCCAACAACAACTTCCTTCAACAAGAAGTCATAGGGGACTCCTTATGAGTTCCATAGAAATGGACTGCAGGGAGAAGTGGTGATGCATTGAAGAAAGTGCCCAGGTAGTCTTAAGTCAACTACCTATTCAAGCATTTTACTTGAGCCTTCCAGGTCTGCTCAAGCTCAGACTTATATGTGCCATTCCCACTTGATGATGGATTATTTTCATGTCCACCCTAATTTGTGGCTTGATGGCCAGATAACACCTGGTTCAATATGAGTGGCTCTGTAGTATTAAGTGTTCAGTCTCTTCCAGGGCTGGTAGGAAGTCAGAAGCTGTTCTCAAAAGGAAAAGATCAGCAGTGTAAAACATGGCTGTGTTTCAAAGTTTAGGGGTATCTGCAGGATCTTTCTATTGTGGCTTACCACAGAGCCCATCAAGCAACCCAATTTGCAACAGGTACTCCCTGCACTAATATATCTGTGAGGTCAGAAGATCTGAGTTACAGAACAGTTTGTGTCATACCCTGGAGAAAATAAAGAGCCTCTGAAAACTGGCAATCTAACAGATAACTCAATAAAAGACTTGAGGCAGCAAATTGCAATGAGGAGCTTATTGCCTTCAAAAGGTGAAGAGGCACACCAAGCATTGTACCACCAAGTGAAAATCAACTTGGTTTTCATTTTCACCATAATGTTCCACCTGTCTTTCACCAACATATTCCTGAATGTCTAAAAATATTTTCGAGTGAGCCCATGAATTTTTATGGGATTTATCTTCTGCTTGCTAGACTGTATGTATCTTACTAAGGCATCTAAGATACTTGCTCTTACAGCTTACCAGGTCCAGCTAATATGATATTATCAATGTGATGGACCAGCATGATGTTCCCTGGAATGTCAACTGATCAGGGACCTAGTGTACAATTCTACGACAAAGAGCAGGAGAGTTGGCATAGCCCTGAGGCAAGATAGTGAATGTGTACTGCTGTTCCTATAAACTACTGCTTTTTTAAAAAATTAATTTATTTATTTTATTGGCTGTGTTGGGTCTTTTTTTGCTGTGCATGGGCTTTCTTTAGTTGCGGTGAGTGGGGGCTATTCTTCATTGTGGTGCGCGGGCTCCTAATTGCCATGGCTTCTCTTTTTGTGGAGCACGGACTCTAGGCAAGTGGGCTTCAGTAGTTGCAGCACATGGGCTCATAGTTGTGGCTCATGGGCTCTAAAGCGCAGGCTCAGTAGTTGTGGTGCATGGGCTTAGTTGCTCTGCGGCATGTGGGACCTTCCTGGAGCAGGAATCAAACCTGTGTCCCCTGCATTGGCAGGCGGATTCTTAACCACTGCGCCACCTAGGAAGCCCTATAAGCTACTGCTTCTAATTGCATCTGCTAATTGATATAGAAGAAAACGCATTTGTCAAATCATGAGTTGCATAGTAAGTACCAGGAGCTCTGTTAAATTTTTCCAATAAATTTAACAGTAATTTCTGTCATTCTCCAAATGGAGTCAATTTCTATCTGGCTTTTGCCCAGGCCTAAAAGAGAGGGGTTAAAATGGGTAAGTATAGGAATCATCACCCTTGAATCTTTCCAGTCTTTGATGCCACCATTAGCCTCTGCAGTTCCCCCAGATACATGGCATTTTTTTTTGCGGGGAGGTAATTGTTTTGGTTGAAAGGGATAATTCCAGAGTCTTCAACATGGCATATTAAATACAGAAAGTTGGATATGTGTGCCCATATTGACAAATCAGCCTATACTATATTAGTCTAGTAATTATTGATTCCCACACAGGTTCCCCAGGTTCTTAATAATAAAAATAACCAATAAATTGAAAATGTTCAGTATATAAGCTATATCTTCCCAGAATAGGGTTTACAGTTCTCCTCCTGAGGTGTGCTGGGATCTGATCTTTTCTCTAGATCTGGAGACAATAAGGGAAATGGGGAATGGTTTTGCAAAGAAAAGGTATCCCCTGGGAAGCAACTTCAAACAGGGAAAATATGATCTTAACCTTCATGTAAGAGATTTGCTGATGCTATATATTCAACTTTCAATACACCAGTACAATTCAGTTCAAATCTGATCATTAGCTATGTGTGCCCTGTGGCTATAAGAGATTAAATTTTTTGAGGCTGCCTATAGCAGGTCTCTGATTCTCTGACCATGACTTGAGTTGAGAGGTAAATCATTGAGCTTATAATTTTATTTCTGTTAGTTTCCCAACACTATGAGAAATATCCAGCCCATTCCATGATCTTTGCTTTATTTATTAATACCATAATGGTTGGATGTGGCAGCCATCTGATCTCTTAAAGCCTTGCCTTCAACCAGCAGTTCATCCTAGGCAACCACAGGTAATAGTTGAACTAATCTTGCTGTCGCTGTAGGCCACACATCATCAGTGTTCCATTCCCCACCAGCCGTGGGTCTCCCTGAACATTGCTGACACTTCCTAACTATTTAACTCCATCAATCCCCTTCCAACCTTTCATGATATTGTAACATATTTTTTTACTTTGTATATTCTATGAACTCCACAGACACAACTATTCTTATTGTTTTAAACAATATTTAAAAAATTTACCCACACATTTACCTTTTTCCAGTGCTTTCATTCTTTTTTTAATTGACAATATTTTTTTCTTTTTATTAAAAAAAACTTTTGGGGACTTCCCTGGTGGCGCAGTGGTTAAGGATCCACCTGCCAGTGCAGGGGACACAGGTTCAATCCCTGGTCCGGGAAGATCCCACATGCCACGGAGCAACTAAGCCCGTGTGCCACAACTACTGAGCCCATGGGCCACAACTACTGAAGCCCACCCGCCTAGAACCCATGCTCCACAATAAGAGAAACCACAGCAATGAGAAGCCCGTGCACTGCTACGAAGAGTAGCCCCCACTCACCACAACTAGAGAAGGCCTGTGCGCAGCAACGAAGACCCAACGCAGCCAATAAATAATTAAATTAATAATTTTTTTTTAAACTGACGTATAGTTGATTTACAACGTTGTGTTAGTTTCTGCTGTACAGCAAAGTGGATCAGTTATGCATATACATATAACCACTCTTTTTCAAATTCTTTTCTCATATAGGTCATTACAGAGTATTGAGTAGAGTTCCATGTGCTATACAGTAGGTCCCTATTAGTTATCTATTTTATATATAATAGTGTGTATGTATATGTCAATCGCAGTCTCCCAATTTATCCCTCCCCCTCCTTCCCCACCTGGTAACCGTAAGTTTGTTTTTCACATCTGTGACTATATTTCTGTTTTGTAAATAAGTTCATCTGTACCATTTTTTTAGATTCCACATATAAGTGATGTCATATGATATTTGTCTTTCTCTGTTTGACTTTTCACTCAGTATGACAGTCCCTAGGTCCATCCATGTTGCTGCAAGTGGCATTATTTTGTTCTTTTTAGTGGCCAATATTCCATTGTATATCAGTACCACATCTTTATCCATTCCTCTGTCGATGGAAATTTAGGTTGCTTCCATGCTTTCATTCTTCCCTGAAGTTCGATGCTTTCATCTGAGGTTACTTTCCTGTAGTCTGAAGGATTTGTTTTGACATTTTTTTATAGCTCAGGTCTGCTGACAATAAATTTTCTTAGTTTGTTTGAAAATTGTTATTCATCTTTAATTTTCTTAATAAATTTTAGTTTTTAAAATAGTTTTTAGGTTTACAGAAATATTGTTAAGATAGTACAGAGTTCCCAAATATAACACACACAGATTCCTGTTATTTACATCTTATATTAGTATGGTACATTTGTTACACATAATTAACCAATATTGGTACATTATCATCATCATTCTTATTAGTGATGTATTATTATTAACTAAAGTCTTATTCAGATTTCCTTAGTTTTTACCTAGCATCCCTTTCCTGTCCAGGACCCCATCCAGGATACCACATTTCATTTAGCCATAATTCTCTTTAGTGTCCACATTACTGGTGGGGAATGGAATGCTGGTGATATGTGGTGTGCAGTGGCCATTACAGTTTCACTGTTATTTTCGAGGGTTATTTTCACAAGGCTGGTACGTTTTAAAAAAAAATTTAACACTTTCAATATGTTGTTCCATTATCTTCTGGTACCTGTAGTTTTTGAGGAAAAGTCATGCAAAAGTCTCCTATTGTTCTTGTGGTAATAAAGTCTGAGTAGGAATTCCTTGGGCAGGAGATGGGGTGTATGGATTCGGAAAAGGCACAGGGAATGGTTTTGAGGCAGTATAAATGTTCTATATATTGATCTGGGTAGCAATTACATGGGTGTGTAATCATGTAAAATTAATTGAGCCATTCACATCTGACTTATGACTATATGTATATTATACTACCAAAAAATTTTTTTAAACATCATTTAAAGACAAGTCTTGCTAATATAGTGAGTCTACCAATTTGGATCCAGGTCTCCCTTCTGTAACCAACACCAAATATTAATAAATTGAAAAAGAGATATAATTATGAATGAAAGGAATTACTATTTTTATATGACATGTAAACTGAACTAAGACAGATTGACATTTTTTTGTATAATATCATGGTCATGGTAAATAAATAACAAATCTTTTGTGGTTAAGAAAAGTATTTTGTAAAACAAACTTGTTTTAGGTGATAATATAATTTATTTATATGAATCAGCCTTATTGAACAATAAGGCAATAAATGATCCAGCCAGAGACCCCTCACATTTAATATACCCTCATAGTATAATGTAAAATTACAATAATTAACCATGATAAATGACACATTCAAAAGAACATGAAGTCAGAGACAGTGGAGTTTAAATCCTGGCTTGCTTTCTTGCTGACTGTGGAAACGTTGTGACTAAGTTACTCTGACCTTCATTTGTCTTACCTGGACAATGAGGATGTTGAAACTTGTATCAGAGAGTTATGGTGGTGAATAAAACTATTTGACATATGTAAAGAGCATAGCATCCAATAGATGCCCTTAGGGAATTTGTGACAATATCAAGAAGTATAAAAGTAGAATGGGATTAAATTGTAGGAGCTCAGAGAAGAAGGCTGAGGAGGTCTTAAGTGGGATCCAGTTGGAGACGATGGATGAATAGGATTTATATGGGTGAAGAGAAATTAAAAGAAATTCCAGACAAGAAAGACATAGGAAATGACAGGAGAGAATTAAAGCGCTGAACGCCTAAAAGGTCAGGTTGAGAGCAAATCAAGAAAGGAGAATATTTCGGATAGAAAATTTTATTCTGTAGGAATGGAGAGTTGTAAGCTTTGCAGATTTTAAATCAACCCAGCAATGGTGAAGGGAGAGAGAGAACAGGCACGGTGAATGGGAAACACGGTGGCCATTGATGGTCCAGGTGCAGGGTCCTAGGCCACACAGGCATGGATGAGAGAGAAGTTTCTAAAGAAGGACCAGCAGACTTTGGTAACTGTGGGTTACAAAGCTGTCTTTGTGGCAAGTGGGTGAGGTTTAGAAAGGTGAGTGAAGGTGGAAAAGTAGAAGTCCCAGACAATTCCCAGTGTTTCTGCTTCACTGGATGGAAGAATGACTTTACTTTGTATAGAAAAGTGAAAGTCAGGGAATAGATGGTGAGTTTGCTTTGAGAGTTTGTGAGTTTGTGATTGTTAGAACACCTGCATGACCCACAGGCCAGAGTTTGAATGGAGCAAGCCTATGTAAACAGGAATAGAGGTAACAGTTGCTAGTGTTTGGGGGTAACCTCTAGGGATTTGTGGTGGGTAAAAGCTTTTGGCACTTCTCTCCTTGTCACAACATTCTATAAGGAGGCATGGTACGATAAAAGTGAAGCTTCAGTAAGTCATATGAACATTTGTATCAAGCCAGGTGCAAAACAGCTATACAGCCTGTTCTGCAAGCTTGGAGAAATCCTGTTCTGTCCCTAGGCCCTTTGACAAGCACCTTGCGTGATGCTTTATGAGGTGGATGGAATGATATTCTGATGCCAGGAGTAGCCAACCTTCTGGTCAGATCAGGCAACAGAGTCAACCATTAGGTGTTGGGGGGGTAGGGTGGGCACAGGGCAGGCAGAGTGGTACACTGAGGGTCAGCCAGAATGCTCACTGTACCTCTTCCTGCAAGGGCAGCAGAGTCCATATAATCTATCTAGCCAACCACACATCATGTATGCCACTCTTTTCACTGATTTAAAATGATTTTTAACAGCCCTTGTGCAAAATAACCTTCCCTGTAATATAGATTTAAACAACAGTATTAGAAGTGCTTGTCGTGTGCGTGCTCACATACACACACACACACACACACACACACACACACACACGTGTGGATCCCTGATTAGGGTTCTTCACCTGGTAGCTAACCAGCACCAGGGTGTAGGCTAAAGTTAACTCACACACACATACACATGACATTCATTAGTATTTTAAAGTAAATGACTGCATGGAGAGGCCATCCCAAGGAGACGAAAGCTTAAACCACATGAACAGCTTCCTCCAAGGGAGAGGGGCTACCAGAGGAAGGACACATGGGATGAGAGCATTTCAAGACAGTAAAGGGGGGCCCAACAATAGGAAATGTGTCAAAGAAAAGGGTCATTGAATTTGGTGGTTAGTTTGGTAGAAGTTGGGGCTGAGGCCAGATCACAGGGGTAGGTGCCAGGCTGAGTGGCCAGCAAATGGGAGCGGCAGGTTGAACCACCACTTTGAGAAGTTCCATGCCAACCACGGATCATTCTGCTGGGGCAGGTGAGGCATCAGAGTCTGAACATAGAAAACCATGTCTTACCCTGGAGCTCCATTTTAACGCTGTCCCGAGGGACAGCAGCCAGACTACTTTATGATGAGAACCTTTCAGACTTGGGCAGGTCTGTGTGGCCTGCTGTTTACTAAATATTGGGCAGTGCTATGGAAAAGCTTCAGGGTATGGGATCTCTCTTCCTTTGTAGTATACTTAAATCTCACCTAGGTGTAGCAGTTTCCTTCTCTTCCTTCCTTGGGCAGAGATAGAGTGAGGGTCTCCAGGTGCTGGGGCTGCACAGCTGGCTCAACAGAGGCTCTGTCTTCTGGGGCACACAGGTGAGAGGAAATGGTCACAGCAGTAATAGGTACAAGAGGCGTGGAGGAGGTCTTTTGGGAATGTTGTCTGGGAAGGTTTTCCTAGAGAAGATCTTGAAGGATGAGTAGGAGTTCATAACCCAGCTAAGTAACAAAGCTAGTTAGAATTGGTGAATCAAGAGTTTCTTTCTTATATTGGGAAGAGAGCTGGGAAAGTGAAGGGAAGCCAGAGGAAGTGGGGCTTATGTTCTACCTCGCATACTATTAGACCCGCCGTCCACATCTTTGCTTAACAATTTAAGGGGAAAATAGAAGCATGCTTGTGTGCATGTGGCTACAGTAGAGAGTCATTTTATACATATGGGCATGAGCTCCAAACAGGAAAATAAAGGACTCAGATCACATTAATAGTCATGTGGTTACAATGTGCTTGGGCCAGGAGCTGCCTGCAGAGAGAGATGTGACTTGCCCAAAAAGCTAACACTTGAATAAAATACAGACACACAGTGGAAAGCCAAGCCATCCCACTGTGAGAATTCAGGCAATAACAAGATATCATACCCAGTCAGGGCTTGTCTACCTCAGGGTCTGGGTCTATATGACCCCTCAAAATAGGCGAGTCATTTCTGCAATGCCCGGAGCAAGGTGCTATGTGGACGTCTTCTCTAATCTTTTCTGATGACAGGCCTGGTGACCTTCGGTGGCACACGAACTTTTTAAGGGAAAAAAAAGTATAAAGTGCAGAAGCCTAAGCAGTCCAGTTCCCAGGATTAGCAGACCATGTCCAGCCTTCACCCTGAATTCTTCATCTTGCTCAGTTTCCCATTAACATGAGACAAGGTATTAAAAAGGTCGGGGTTTTGAACCAGACCAGGGTGCTTGGTTTCCTTCATGGGTTTCCTTGCAGCATAATTAAAAGCCTTACTTTACAATTTCATTTGCCTCTTGAGAGGCCAAAAAGAAATCTGAAAGTGATGTTTAGAGGAACATTTTGTGGCCTGGAGAGGGGCGCTTATGGTATTAATGTGAAGTTACCTGTACCCAATCCCCTTTCAATAGCATGTCAGGGCACAAAGCCTTCCTTATAGGATCTGACAAGCGTATGTTCTAGAGGAAGCGGAGGGGAAGCTCTCTGTTCATATGACTAATTAGGCGGACTTCATGCTGGGTTGCTCTTTTTTGATGCAGTTCCTGGTCCTAATTGTCAGTTTGCTCCTCGGAAAGTGAGGTTGAGTTCAAATGCTTATGTGCCCTGTTTTCTTTTAGCATTCCTGACCTGAAACTGATGCGGGGTGACAGGGAACAGACGGGAAAGAGACTTCTCGTTGCATTCAGAGTAAACCTTTTCAAGTTCCCCACTAGGAAGACTGGACCACTGGCAGCAGCTTCTACAGGCTCTGCTTATCAATTAACGTGGCTCACACCAGCTGGGAGTTCTGCCCAGACTCGCGCAAGCCTCTTTGAGGGGCAGCTAAGCCCAAGTGAAGAGACCAGAGATGCTTATTGGCCAAGTCTGCTTGGATAGTTCTTCAAAGGCCAAGGCAGTTACTGGCACAGACATGGCAACGTGTTTGGGGATAATATTGGGAAATGGGGTGTGAGAGATTGATTGCAAGAATGGCTGCAGTTCTTTACCCTGCCCTATAGCCATGCCCTTTGCAATGTTCCTTCTATCAACGTTGGGGTCTATTTCCCCACCCTTAAATCTGGGCTGGCCTTTTGATTTGCACTGACCAACTGAATGAGGAGAAAGTGAGTTTATGTCAGCTGCAAGCCCAGGTCTTGAGAGGCCTGAGCACTTATGCTCTATCTCTTGAAACGATGCTATGTGCACAACTGGAAGGATGTGAGATCATATGAAGCAAGACAAGCATCCCAACTGAGGCATTCCTAGATCATTCCATGTACAGCTGACCTACCACCTGACCGTGATGCATGAGCAAGTCCAGCTGAGATCAACCTAGCTTGACTCAGGTGATAAGTACCACCCAGCCAACCTGTAGACTTATGAGCAAAGAGAAATGCTTATTGTTTTAAGTGATTTAACTTTGAGGTTGTGTTAGTTCAAGTCTTCTGCAAAGCAGATACCGAAGTAGAATTAGATGTAAAAGAGATTTACTGGATGAAATGCTGTTGAAAGATAAGAGGAAGGAGACAGAGAAGGTGAGAGCCTTCAGACTCAGACACAGGTCTGACCTCTGTGGAAGACAGAGGGATGGAAGGATTGAGTTGTTCAAGTCAAATACTGCAGCACAGGGCTAAGAAAGTTCTGGCTGGCCTGACCAGGAGTTCTTGAGCCAAAGTCACTGTGAAAGGAACCCCGTGTTTCACAGGAGTGGGCCTGCATTACCAGGTCCACTGTGTTCAGTCATTGGAAGTGTGAGTCATACCCTCACTGACTTGGGGATCTTGGGAGTGGATCCAGAGGGCAGCAGCTGGGGACATTAATCAGTTATACCCACCACAGCAGGAAATCTGAGCAGCCTAAGTTGGTTTGTTACCCAGCATTATCGGGGCAACAGATAATTCTTACATGGGGCAAATAGGTTTCAATTCCTCAAGAAATTTTTGTTGTATCCTGAGTTTAACCTGTCTCCACCCTTAGCATGTCTCTGTGACTAAAACTAGAGAAGAATCTTTTCATTGAATAGCATCAAAATTTTTAAAGGTTCTGGCCAACTGTAGCTCCTAAATCAAGAATGTTCTGTTAAAACTGCAATAGACTCAACACCCCATTCCTCTAGAGGGCATTATTTTGTTCGTTATTTTGCCCAGGAAGGTGTCACACAGTGTCTTCCATGGCATGGCAGAAAGAAAGAGTCCTTGGCTGAAAGGCTTTTAATTACCTAGATTTGAAATTGGCTTCAGCCTGTGAGATAAAATTTATGGAATATTGTTGTTGATGACAAATCCTTTACATATCTGTGTGGCCTGGATTAGCATGCCTCATTATTATTTTATAAAAGCAATTTAATTACTAAGCATTGGTAATCACTATTATTAATTAGTTTTTTATAGATATCTGGGAAGAAGATACAACCTCAAATTCAATTAACATTTATGGAGCTCCTTTTATTGCTAGGCACTTTGCCAGGGACATATTTTATTGAATTCTCACCAAAACCATGGGAGGTGCTTATTATCTCCGTTTGTCTCAGTGATCACACTGCTGGTAAGTGAAAGAGCACAAGCTTGAAGTCAGGTCCTCTGACTTCATAATTCATGTACTCAGCAAACATTCATTGAGTATCCAGAGTATTCTAGGAGCTGTACTATTTGATAGTAATACAAACACAGTTCCTGTTCTCATTCACAAATTAGTTGGGGAGACGCATATCATGTTTTTATGTTCCTCAGTGAGATGCATGCTCTCATTGAGAGAAGCACAGGGCACTTTAGACACTGAGAAATGGAACTTGTCGTGGGCTAATTATGTTCTCCCAAAATTCATATGTTGACGTCTGAACTCAGTACTCAGATGTGACTGTATTTGGAGATAGGGCCTTTAGAGAGGTAGTTAGGGTGAAATAAGGTCATATGACTAATCCAGTATGACTGGTGTCCTTATAAGAAGAGGAGATGGACCACAGACATGTACACACACAGAGGAGAAACCATGTGAAGACACAGGGAGATAACAGCCATCTAAGAAGGCAAAGAGAGAGGCCGCAGAAGAAACCAAACTGCTGACACCTTGATCTCGGACTTCTAGGCTCCAGAGCTGTGAGAAAACAAATCTCTGTTGTTTAAGCCACCCAGTCTGTGGTATTTTAGTATGGGAGCCCTAGCAAACTAGTATAACATCTAACTATACTGCATGGGGTAGAGGGGAAGCAGTTACAGGAGGATCTCAAACAGAGAAGCATCAGGGTGTATAGACTGAATATGGGACTGAGAAGAGGAAACCTGACTTTTAGTCCCTACCTGGCTATCATGTCACTGATAGCCTTCAGGAAGTCAGTTCGTTTCTCTGGGAATCAGCTTTCTTGTCCGTGAAACGAGAGGATAAGCCTAGAAGAGTGTTTCTCAAAATATGTTTCGTGGAACACTGACCCCTTGAGAGACTTCTCAGAGAAAAGGGAGATGGGAAGGTCTCTGTGGTGAGGTACATTTGGGAACACTGTACACTATACTCCCTCTTGGGTGCTTATAACACAGAGCTGCACACCGTAGTCCTGTGTAGTCCGAGATGTCCTGTTTTATGTAGAATTCACCTAACTTATTTAGCCACAAAACTCCATTTCCATAGCACTTTCATTAATACTAATAGGGATTCCAAAGAACCCACATTGAGCAACTCAGGCCCAATTTCCTTATCTCTTTATTTCCCAACTCCAATATGTAGTGACTTTAAATATTTAAAACGTTAAAAAATATCCCAAATACAACATCTTCAGAGACTAGGGGTGAGTCCTGTGACTTACAAACCATGATCCAAAGAGATAGTTCTAACACCAGGAACAAATAGAAAGGAGATGGCATTTATTGGGTTTGTGCTCTCCTGCCTGGTATTTTTCTTTTCATTTCTAATATTTAAGCCAGGTTCTTTTTTACTGCCTTCTTGCTTTAGCAGTGTTGAATAATAGTGATGATAGTGGAAATCCTTGGCTTGCTTTGGACTCTAATGCAGACACTACAGTGTTTCACTATTAATTTGATGTTGGCTGTTGATCAGAAAAAGCTATTCTGTACTCTGTTAAGGAAATACCTTTTTTATTTATAGTTTTTAAAGAGTTTTTAACAGAATTTTTGTTGTCTTTTAAAAAATCTTTTTTGGCTTTTATAGCGATGATCATACAATCTTTCAGCCTTTGAATTATTAGTGTAACAATTAGTTATTCATTTGATAAAATTACCCTTACATTCGTGGGATAATGGTAACTTCGCCATGATATAGTATGGTGTGTTAATTGATTTCAGAATTTCAGCTGAATGTAATTACTAACATTCAGCTGACTGTAATCAGATGTATATATTTTATAAACATTGAAAACAAAATGGATCTGTGCCTTTGAGGATCTCACCAAATTACACCAGGATGCTTTAGTTACCTTATGTAATCAAACTGCCCAGCTCTGGTTCAAGGTGCTGGCAGTAGTCAATTGTTTATCTATTGGAATATTCAATAATGCATGCATAGAATTTGATGAAACATGGACAATCTCAGAGAGGATTTTCTAAAGGAAATTCTGTCATGTAAATATACTTTAGTTGTAGTAACAACAAATATTGTAGAAAGAGTTGTTTGTTAAGGTCAAATTATAAAATACAGCCATGAAAAGGGTATTTTTAAAAGATATGTTAGCAAATATCTTTTGAAAATTCTCCTTTATTAACCCCACGTAATAAAATATTGATGTATAAAAATTCTTTTTCTGATAATTTCAGTTCTAGCTGTGAAAACACTGCATCTGATCTCAATTAACAAATACACTTACCTGCTTCTTGTCACAAGATCCTAGGTAAAAAATGTGGTATCTTATCTAAACTTTTTGCAGATTGACTTTTAGAATATGTAAACAACAGAGCTGGACTAATTATTATGATAAAGTGGAAAATATCACCAGAACGGATATTCTATGTCTCTTATCTTAATAATGTAAAACAAAACAAAGAAAATAGGACGCCAAGGGAAATGGCATTAGGCTGATTTATTTGGTAGTTAATCAGTTTATATCAAATTTATGATTGATTTAAATGCTTATTCAAATCTTGATAGTAATACTCAGATACACATCAATGACAGATTATTAATTTATGCTTATGTCAGCAATGTTTCCCATCCATGGAGATAATCAAGCTTTGGAGATCTTCAGAAAAACACCCATTAAGTCCCCTAACATCATTAGCCTCTTAATTTCTCTTACAACCATAGCAATAACCATGGAGCTCAGCTTGTGCGAAAGCACTGTTACAGAAGCCATGAAAAAACACCTTCATGGTTTTTCCAATCCTAGGAATCCTTGGGCAAGTTCTTTGCTAAGTGAGGAGCGTGACACAATGGATCAAGGAATAATAGGGTTAGGAGGGCCCCTGATTCGCTGTTGATAGCTCAGTTGGCTTTATCACGTGCATTCCCTTATTTTGGGGGACATCACTGAATGCACTAAAGAGAAATGTCACATCAGGAAATTGAAGAAAAGGCTCAGATAATAGCAGAGTGGTATTCTCTTATGTGCGACCATGTCTGTGAACTTAAGCCAGAGATGTTCTCATATTTGAGAATCACAGAATGCCAGAACTGGGAGTGAACTTAGAGATCATTTTGTTTCACCAGCTCATTATAAAGTGAGTTCCAGAGTGCTTGAGTGATATGTTTCCTCACTGTGGCAGACTGCCTACCTGCTCATCTGTCTCATTTCTCATTCTGTCTTCATTTACCAAACTTGTGGTTAGATTAGAGTTATATGACTTACCCACAGGATGTGGGCATGAGTGATGTATGCCATTCTAAGCCTGGCACAATCCTCTTCTCTCATTCATTAGTTGAATGCAAAGGATGTATGGTGGACTCAGGAACTCCTAGAAGGTAGAAGCACAAAAAGATGAAAAGAACTGATATCCCTAAAATATCATATTGAAGGCTGGATACCCAATTGGACCATGACATGGGTGAGAACTATAGTGTTAGGCTACTAAAATTTGGGGAATTTTGTTACAGCAGCTAGTGAAATTATCCTAATACACTGATGGTGTAATTTGGTGGTAACAAAGCTATAAACAGGATTTCTAATATCTTCTCCTTGCCCTCAGTTACATATCATCCTTTAGGCAGAAATTATTTATCGCCACAGGAATGTTTTTCTTCTTGAACACCTTCCAGGAGAGGAGAAGTTTAACTTTTGCTAAGCTAAAGTGACAAGCTATGGACATGATCATACTTAAAAGAGTTCTCAGTTTTTCTCATAGTAACACGTATTTTTTTTTTTTTTTCGTTTGGATATAGCTGATGGATAGTTGGGCACTTGTTCAATGTGAAAAGAGCTGTGCTTTCTTTCATTGCTTTTAAGACATGGAGGAACTTAGCAATGTTTAGGCACCTCTGGAAACTTCTCAGGAGTCGAGGGAAATGACTCAGTCTGCTTGGGGAAGATGGTCTAATCTGCTTTTCATGATTCCTTTTATTCTTATCCTTTGCTTAGAAAATGATTAAGAAGGCCATAGGTGGGAAATATTCCACTTGACTCTCTGGCTTGTTGATGGAACGTGGAGCTTATGTTAAGCTGAGAATGGCCTATCTCCATAAATTCACAAATGAGCCCGAAAATCATCTCACTTTCATGTTCATGGAGAGATGGAGAGAATGTTTGCTTCTTCTAGCCACTGTAATAGCCTCACTGTCATACCCCATTGTGCTGGAAAGGGTGAATTCTGTTTCTTATTTGCGAACATGAGGCTTTTTCAGTGATGTTTCCTGTGGGATTTTTTTTTTCTGTCCTTGTTATTTTTTCTGATGTTTTTCTGATTTAAATTTTTTTTGGACTATGGTAAAGGATAATTTAATTTTAGCGTTTTCGTGTCACTTATTTTCCACTACTTCCTTAGAAAAATAGAACTTTCTGGAAAGAATAAAATTCTTGACAGAGAAAGACAAATATCATATGATATCACTTATATGTGGAATCTAATAAAAAAATGATACAAATGAACTTGATGAACACCTTTAACTTCAGTTGACTAATTGAAATGTTTTTCAATTCCCAGATAGATGAGTTGTAATTGGCTTCCTCTGGAGATTACATCATAATTTTCAGGGGGTATTATGAAGCAATTTGAGCTAAGCCAACATCTATTTGAAGAAGTTAGAAAAAGAACAGAAAAATAAACTCAAATAAAGCAGAAGGAAAGAAATAAATATGAAAACAGAAATTAGTGAAATAGAAAACACAGTTACAAGAGAAAGGATCAATAAAACCAAAAGTTTGTTCTTTGAAAAGACTATTAAAATTAATCAAGAAATAAACTGGCAAAACTGACCAAGAAAAACAAGAGCGGTCTCTCTTATTTTCTAATATATTCATTTCAGGGTTGTAATTTTCTTTCTTAAAAATTCTTTTGGCTATAGCTCAAAGTTTTTAAATGTAGATATTTTTTGCTAGCATTATATTCAGATGATTTCTAATACCATTATGACTTCATCTTTTCACAGATTAATCTTTTCACAGATTATTGAGGAGCGTACTTCTTAGTTTCCAAATGTATGGATATTTTCTAATTTTTAGGCTTATTTCATTGTGGTCAGAGGTCTTTCTCCGCAGGGTTTCAGTCACTTGAAATCTTGATGAGATTGTCTTTGTGACCTAATATATGTTCCTTTTTTTTTTTAAACCTTCTGTTTGTGCTTGAAAGACGTGTGTGGTGTTCTACATATGTCAGTTGGTTAAAATATATGATCGTTGTTAATGTCGTCTGTGTTCTTGCCGACCTTTGTCTGTCAGTAAGGATACAGAAGATTTCAACATGATTGCAAGTAACTGTCATTTTCTGAGACAGATGATTATAGGTTTGTCTCTTTCTCCTTATAGCTCTATCAGAATTTCTCTTTATATATTTTGAGGCCATATTTTTAGGTGTACGTACATCAGTGAACAAACCTTTTATTCTTATATAGTGTGTTTTTAATCTCCAGTAACTTTTTTATACCTAAAGTCTACTAGTTTAATATTAACATAGCCACACCAGCTTTCATTTGGTTGTCGTTTTCATTGACTATGTATAAACATTATATATATATAATCATCTACCTTTCTTGTTCCTCATGTTTTAGGTGTGCATCTTATAAGCCATATATAGTTTTTTCTTTCTTAAACCCAGTCTGACTGTCTTTGTCTGAATTAATATTGATTTCATTCCTTTATGCAATACGTATTATAATAGAGTAATAGGCCTAAATTTATTAAAAAAAAAAGTAGACCCAATGTAGCAGTTTGGCTTAGTGGTTGTAGACACTAAGACTTGTTGGTCGCTACTGGCTGAGAAAATTCTTCCTGTGTCTCTGGTTGGTACCCAAATAAGTCATAAGACAGACAGGGTCCTCTGAGGCATTCCTTTTTCTTTTTCTTTTTTTTTTTTTATTCCTGAGAGTCATGTTATCTGACAGAGTACGTGAGGTGGGAGCCAGGGGTGACCCGCCTGGCCAGCCAGCTCAGGCCCACCCACCCTGGCTCCTTACATGTGACAGTGCCAGGGCCAGATTGCCCTGACATCCAGGATGCCCTGAGGGGTGTTCCGTTCCTTCTCTGATCCCTAGTGACTGGAAGCAAAGTGGCCATGTGCGGATTCTCAACCTTCTGTACAGATTTGGAGCTGTGGTGTGGGAGAGGAGTATTTCCACCTTTGGTGTTTGTCTGAGGAGAATTTCTTTCTGAAGGATGCCAGCATTTTTTCCCCTCTATCCCAGACTGCAAATCATGATGGCGTGATTCCAGTGCTTCCTTCTACAGCCTGATAGAGATGATACTTAGAGCTAATAGAGCGCCCCGTGCAGTCCTGAGTGTGCTGTTTATATCCAGTGGTGCCTCTGAATCTGTCTCTTGCACATGGGGTGTGAGCATCGTGAATAATCCTGCCTCTTATTCACGTTTAATCTCCCTCATATCCTGGCATATAGTAAACATTCTATAAAATGATGGGGACGTGAAAAGGGAATAAATAATCTGTATAGTACCTGTTTTACTGGGGAGTGTGAAAGAGTTAGAGAAACTCAGGGATGTGAGAGAAAAGGTTCCTTCACATCCATTTACATGTCTTTTCTTTGGGAACTTTTTGCTGTTAAAAGGTAAGATATGCTTCATTGTAACATGTAACTTCAAGTCCAAAATGCTGTCTTCTTCTTTTTGTCCCTAGTTGATAGTGTGAATCCTTATCTTTCCTGAAATTCTTCTGGCAGTTCTTAGTGTTTTTACTCCTTCTGAGAGGAGTTGAGGGGCAATAATCATGCGGTGTGGCAGCTGCCTGGTTTGCATCTGTTAGAATCCGGCCCTCTCCATGCTGTTCAGGTTTCAAGAGAATTGTTACCAAGGACCCTGAGCCTTTGGGGCTTGGTTCTTTCTGCCAGGGAGGGGCTAAATATCTTTTAAGATATAAGCTACTTTAAAGCAAGACTATATCACTTACAATAACACTGAAATCTATCCAACAATTGGCTAACATTGCTTTGAACATGAAAGAAATCCAACATCCCCTCCAACCATTTAAATTCTAAAGTGGGATGTGTACCCCTCAACCCAAACCATCACATCATCCTTGAGGCCTATGCCCAGATGAAGACAGCTACTTGGCAAAGAAGGAAGGGCTCCTGGGAACAGAATGGACAGACAGGTGGCTCTTTCTAACTAATGCCTTGAAGGGACTCATGAGATTTTGTTTTGGGTATGTAAAATGACTCGTTCTAAATTTCGAGTTGATGGGAGGTGGGTAGATGTTGGAGACTCAGTTCTAGTATCATATATGCTGAAGTCACATCTTCTGCTTAAAGTAAAAAATAAACCTGGAATGTCCTTATATGTTCTAAGGCAAGGTAAAGGAGGTAGGACAAAAACTACCATTCATTCAATAAAGTTTGGGAATACTCTCAAGGCCTTCCTACCTGGTATGAATTTGAGGCTATTGGAGCTACAGGAGCTGTTTTGGAGTTGGTCCTCTTCTGCCACTTAGAGGGGGAGAATTCATTCTTGGGATGGAGGACAAAAGGAGATTGATCTTGGGCACTGAGATACTAGGAGAGAATTTCAGAGAAGTAGGAACATAATAAAGATATTGATAAACAGTAGTACCCAGGGATGTGCCTAGGGAAAACGGTCATAAGAAATTGGAATGGTGTGGTGAAGGGAGGGTTACTAATGTCAGTATTTCTCTATGGGAAACCTGTTGGCATCTTTGAAAGGACAACTCTTCTTGGGAAGAGTTTCCTGAACAATGTGGAACACTCAGCAAGCCTAGTCCTCAGTATAGTAGCGCCCCCTAGTCATTGGGTAACAATCAAATATGCCTCTATGTAGTTCTTAATGTTACGGGGTGGGGTGGAGGATGATACTGTCCTCCACTGAGGGTCACTAGGAGATGTTCAGAAAACCAGGATCTAGACTGGGCTTTGCTACTACCATACTGTGAATTTCTGGACAAGTCTTTTATTTATTTTTATTTTTAAAAGATTTTTTAAAATAAATTTTTATTTATTGGCAGCATTGAATCTTTGCTGCTGTGCACAGGCTTTCTATAGTTGCGGAGAGTAGGGGCTACTCTTTGTTGCAGTGTACAGGCTTCTCATTGTAGTGGCTTCTCTTGCTGCGGAGCATGGGCTCTAGGCACACGGACTTCAGTAGTTGCAGCACGTGAGCTCAGTAGTTGTGGCTCACAGGCTCTAGAGTTGCAGGCTCAGTAGTTGTGGCATGTGGGTTTAGTTGCTCCGCGGCATGTGGGATCTTCCTGGAGCAGGGATCAAACCCGTGTCCCGTGCATTGGCAGGCGGATTCTTAACCACTGCACCACCTAGGGAGTCCCTCTTTCAGTTCTTACGTCCACTGAATATATAATTTTTAATTAAAAAAAATGAACGAATGATCTCCTTGGATTCTATGAAAGAGGCTAAGTGTACCCTCAAGACCTCAGGAAAAATCTAAGTCTGAGATGATTTTCCCCAAAGAAACTACAGGCAATGAATTGCAGGCATTGCAGGTCTTGCAGGACTGATGAGAATCTTTTTCCTTCTTATTCACTTTCCCCAGAAAACCGTGGCTCATTTCGTCTTGTACTGGGTGGAAATGGGAAGGAAATCAAATAAAAAGGAGAGTAAAAAGCTTCATGATTTTAAGTGAATTTGATGAGAAACATTAATTTATAAAGTCATTGCTTGCCTTCTGTTTATTTCATTTTTAACTTCCCCTCCCCTCTCCCACCTTTTCCCTTCCTCCAAGACCTAGGCTTTTATCACTGGGATCATTTGATAAAAGTTCTACTTTGCTGTGTGACATTGCAAAAAGGATCTGTGTACCCAGGAACATTCTCACCACTTCCAAAGTATCCAATTTTTGTCTCACTTGCTCTGTAGAAATGTTTCCCCTTGGGGTGTTCTTACTCACTTGAGTGCTTTAAGTCTACATTAATACATTTATTTCAACTAGACCTTTAATCAATATTTCATGGGATGTACTGAGAAGACCCACTTAATCTCTTTTAGTCTCTGCAGGTGTAGGAGTGAGAGAAAGCACTGGCCCGAGAAGACGGGTGTCATTTACACACAAATGAAGATGTTCCTATCGATCATAGGCTTGTTGGGATAATATTTGTGATGAATCATTTATAGGAAGGGAACAAGGCATCTTATGTTTTACAGAGTTGGACTTTTGGATCCTTAAATATCTATCAGAGTCCCATTACTGAAGGAGTCAAGGATAACCATTGGATTGATCTCCTGGCAAGGAAAAATGCTAATACAAATAAAATGACTTGAATAGGCAGACCCAATTAGGGCTACAAATGATTCTAACATTTGTGAACTGGGATATTTTGGAGAGATCTCAGAGTTTTATCATCCACAGACAAATAAAACTCCATGAGTGAGAAAGTTGGAATGGCCTTTGGAAAGGTAATTTCTTTTTGGTAATGTTTATAGTATGGTGGTAAATTGCCTGGGACTTGGAATCAGCAGGACTTTGCTCAAATTCTGGATCCTAAACTTATTATCTATATGAATGTGAGCATTTTACCTTACACTTCTTAAACGTCACTTCTTGAACTATAAAATGTTTAATTAATAGCTCACATGTATTAAGCACTTACTATGTGCAACATGCTTGTCTAAATTCTTAACATATTTTATTTTTATAATCCTCAAAATAGGTTTAATAGGGAGATTCTATTGACTACTGTAACTATGTAATAAGTCTATAAAGTGGAATTTCTTCTACTTTTTTCTTTTTTTTTCAAAATTATTTTAGCTGTTTTAATTCCTTTGTCTTTTTATATAAATTTTAGAATAAGCTTATCTATACCTATGAAAACCTTGCTGGGATTTTGGCAAGAATTGCATTAAACCTATGAATCAGTTTGGGGAGAAATGACATATTTATTATATTGAGTCTCCTAACCTATGAAAATTGTACATGTGTTTATTTAGATCTTTGATTTCTTTCATCAACTTTTTGTAATTTTCAGCATATAGAGTCTGTGCATGTTTTTTTAGATTTATCAATATTTATAAGTATTTCATTTTGGGGAGTGATTGTATATGTTGTATATTGTATTGTTTTTAATGTCAATTTTCACAATCAACCAAATTTCACTGCTATACAAATATGGTTGATTTTTGTTTTTTATTTGTATTCTGCAGCCTTCTTGAACTCAAGTAGTTCTAGTTTTTTTGTTTGTTTTTCAGATAATCCTGGGATTTTCTATGTAGGCAATCATGTTATCTGTGAATAGGGAATGTTTTATTTTTTTCCCTTTCCAACCTGTATGCCTTTCATTTCCTTTTTCTTGCCTTATTACACTGGCTAAGATTTCCAGCATTATGTTAAATAAGAGTGGTGAAGGCCAACATCATGCTTTGTTTCAAAATTTGCTGAGAAAGTTCAGTTTTTCATCATTAAGTATATTGTGAGTTGTAGGATTTTTATAGACTTGTTATCAGATTGAGGAAATTCTCCTCTATTTGTACTTTGCTGAGAGTTTTTATTATAAATAGATATTGAATTTTGTCCAGTGCTCTTTTTTTTTACCTTGTTGATATGATAATATGTTTTTTCTTATTTAGTCTGTTATAATCAATGACACTAAATGTTGAACCAGTCTCGCATTCCTGGGAAGAACTCCACTTGGTCATACTGTATCATTCTGTTTATATATTACTAAATTTGATTTGTTAATATTTTGTGGAGGATTTTTGCATCTATGGTCATGGAAGATATTGCTCATAATGTTTTTGTCTGGTTTTGTTACTGAGATAAAAATTTTAATATTACATTTTTGAGTTGATATGTGGAAAAGCTATTAGTTTTTCCACTTGGTTGTTATATTCAGCCACTTACTTGAAATTTTGTTTCAATTAATAACTTTTTAATTGGTTTCTTTTATATTCTAGGTAGACAATTTTAACTTCTATTTAAAAATCACTTTGCTCTCTCCCTGTCTTCCAAATTTATACAGTTCTGAGTTGTTCTTGTATTTGTGCATTATCTAGTGCCTCTACAATCCCTGCAACAATTGTAGTAATTTATATTTTTATAAATATAATGTTTCATGTGATATCAGTACATAGTATTGAGAAGTACATAGTATTTACTAATAAATTTAACCTCCTTCCTATCTGTAGTGATATTTCTTTTTTCATTCTTAATTTTTTACATATCTTCCCTCTCTCTCTTTCACTCTCTTTATCCATACTAATCAGATATATCAGAACTTCCACTTTTTTCCACTTACTCTTTTCTTTAAAATTGAGATATAATTGACATATAACATCATATTAGTTTTAGGCATACAGCATAATGATTTGATATATGTCTGTATTGCAAAATGATTACCACAGTAGTTAACATATATCATCACACATAGTTACAGTTTTTTTCTTGTGATGAGAACTCAATATTTTTTCTCTTAGCAGTTTTCAAATATACAGTACATTATTATTAACTGTAGTCATCATGCTGTACATTACATCCCCAGGGCTTATTTATCTTATAACTGGAAGTTTGTACCTTTGACCACCTTCACTGATTTTGCATACCTCCCATCCCCACCTCTGGCAACCACCAATCTGTTCTAATATCTATAAGTTCAGAATTTTTTTTTAAGCTCTTTATTGGAATATAACTGCTTTACACTGTTGTGCCAGTTTTTGCTGTACAACAAAGTGAATCAGCTGTATTTATACATATATCCCCATATTCCCTCCAACCTGCAACTCCCTCCCGCCCTCCCTATCTCACCCCTCTAAGTTATCACCCATCATTGAGTTGATCTCCCTGTTTTATGCAACAGCTTCCCACTAGCTATCTGTTTTACATTTGGTAGTGTATATATGTCAGCGCTACTCTCTCATTTCGTCCCAGCTTCCCCATCACCCCCGCACCCCGTGTCCTCAAATCCATTCTCTACATCTGCATCTTTATTCTTGCCCTTTCGGTGGGTTCATTAGTACCATTTGTTTGGATTCCATATATATGAGTTAGCATACAGTATTTGTTTTTTCTTCTGGCTTACTTTGCTCTGTTTGACAGACTCTAAGTCCGTCCTCCTCACTACAGATACTCAATTCATTCCTTTTTATGGCTGAGTAATATTCCATTGTCTATATGTGCCACATCTTCTTTATCCATTCATCTGTTGATGGGCATTAAGGTTGCTTCCATGTCCTGGCTATTGTAAATAGTGCTGCAATGAACATTGTGGTACATGTTTCTTTTTGGATTGTGGTTTTCTCAGGGTATATGCCCAGGAATGGGATTGCTGGGTCATATTGTAGTTCTAGTTTTTTAAGGAACCTCCATACTGTTTTCCATAGTGACTGAATTTTTTAGACTCTACGTTAAGTTAGATCATTTGTATTTGTATATATATCATACTGTTTGTTTTTCTCTGAGAACCTTAACTCTGGAATTGATCTTTAAAATAACATCCTTTGATTTTATAATTATCTACTCTTTTTGATATTTTGTTTTCTATTTTATTAATTTATGTTCTTATTAATTAATCTCTTCCTTATTTAGTTTTTTAGCTTCATTCATGGAACACTTGGTTTATTTATTTTCAGGCTGTAATTTTTCTCTGAGTACTCTTTGGTTGTATTTCATAGATACTAAAATGTAGTGTTTTCATTATCATTTATTGCTAAATGGCTTATCATTTCAATTTTGGTTTTTTTTCTTGCTTCTAACTCCTGCCAACCACTGATCTTTGTACTGTTTCCATAGTTTTGCCTTTTCCAGAATGTTATATAGTTGGGATCATTCAGTATGTAGCCTTTTCAGATTGGCTCCTTTTACTTAGGAATATGCGTTTAAGCTTCCTTCATGTCTTTTCATGGCTGGATAGTTCATTTCTTTTTAGCACAGAATTGTCTGGATGTACCACAGTTTTTTCAACCATTCACCTACTGAAAGACATCTTGGTTGCTTCCACATTGAGGCAATTATGAATAAAGCTGCCATATATTCTTTTGTGGGTTTTTGAGTGAGCAGTTTTCATCATTTGGGTAGATACCAATAAGCACAACTGCTGAATCATATAGAAGTATGCTTAGTTTTGTAAGAAACTGCCAGACTGTCTTCCAAAGTGGCTGTGACATTTTGCATTCCTATCAGCAATGAAGGAGAGCTCCTGATCTTCCACATCTTTGCCAACATTTGGTGTTGTCAGTGTTTTAGATTTTGGCCATCTGATAGGTATGTATTGGTATCTCATTTATTGTTTGAATTTGCATTTCCCTGGTGATGTATGATATGGATCATCTTCTCATATGCTTTTTTTTTGTCATCTGTGTATCTTCTTTGATGAGCACTGTTTTGTTACTCTAATGACTTCTTAAATTTTTAAGAACATCCCTGGAAATGTGTTAATTTCTTAAATTATAAAAGCAACACAAAATGTAACAAAATTACAGTAGCATGGAAGTCTAAACAGAAAAGTGAAAGTCCATTCCAACCGCTGGAAAAGTTATTAATGCATGTTACACTTTCAGATTTATTGATACATAAGTAAGTACGATTTTCTGTACAAATATGACCATGCTGTACATATGGAATAATATATCTAAGTTTACTTTGCTTTCCCTCTCTACCAGCACTAATTTTAGTTTGACTGTTCACTTTTCATTTCATATTTTTCTTCAGTATTTCCTAACAGTTACATCAAGTTCACAACCACATTACAATCCTTTAGCCTTTATTTGTTTTTCTGTTATCTTTGCTTATCAACAACCCTTTTATTTCAAGTCTTCCTCTTTGTTCATTTTATTTCTTTTGCTGAAGAATTTCCTTGTGTATTTTTTTGAAAATTTAAGATACATTTATTTTACCATACACATTAAGTGGTAATGTCATTATCTTCTAGCATTCTGTCTTAAAAAAATAAAGTTGGACAGTGGTCAAATGCTAACTCCTTCGTAAATAATTCATTCCTTTATTTTCAGGATGAGTTAAGAAATTTGAGGGGATATGTCTAGATAAACATTTATTCATTATTTTTACTCAGTGGTCAATAGTGAAGTCCCAAGTCTTTATTCATCTCGATTATCCTGAATTGTTTCTTTTATTGTTTCCCTTTCTCCAGTCTGTTATGTTTCTTCCTTTTATATTAAATGGATCCTCTGAATATATCCTCTAAGTCTTTTTTTGTCATATTTCTTATTTCTTTGTTTATTGTTCTATTTTATGTAAAATTTCTCTGCTTTGTATTCCAGATCTCTAATTTGGCCTTTGGGTGGTCCATTTTAATTACTTAAATTTTAAGCATTTCTTTTGAGCAGTTTTTTTTTTTTCCACTTCTTTAAATATAGCACCTTACAGTATCTTGTTCTTGCTTCATGAACAAAACATCCTCCTGCAAATTTTGGAGGTTGCTAATTAGAATTTTTAAATTTCACTTTCCAATTTTGTATCTTTTGTTTTCTTTAGTATCACTCTTTCTACCTGTTTATCTTGGCTCTTTCTTTGCTACGCTTGGTTTTTCTCAAATGTTTGGTGATCTTTCATTGCTCATTTAAATTTATAAATGAAAGACTTGGATGATGAGTATTTGAGGTTGGTGTGGATTTCCTTTTTTGTGCATTTCTGTTTTCATTATAGGCTTCTCCCCTGATTGGAAGGCAGGAGTGTAGATGCTCCTGCTAACAGGCTTATTTCGTTTTAGAGTGGACGAGGGAGATAAGTTGGGGTTCTACACACTTGTCAAAGTAAGAAAGATTTTTACCTTAATACTAGACTACTTTAGTGTCTTTATTCCTGGAAAAACTGTCTTTTTTTTTCCTCCTTACCTTTCTTGCATGATCATTATGTAGGACTAGAATTTCCCAGAGCGCTGTTCTACTTTTTTCTCTTTCCAAACTCAAAAAGTGTTTGGACACCCTCTTCCCGCAGCCCCTAAAGGCAGACTTGCCACCATGGAAAGTATTCTCAAGGCTTTGTCCTGGAGGCAAACACCATGGCTAGCCTCCCTGTCCATATGCAGGAGCAGATGAGGACTACAGACCAAGCTGCTCAGCAAGCAGTCCCCTAATTGTCCTAAGTATTGCCCCATGGCCAGGATCTCCTCCAGTTCTGATTCGTATTCCCTGCATTTGAAGATTTTAAAACTCTTGGGGTGAACATCTCTCTTCTTCTTAGCAGTCTTTTCCCCCTCCTGTTTTGTGTATAGTTTATTCTACTCTGGTTTCTCTATCAATCTGATCTTATTAATTTTCTTTTCTTTTATTAAAAAATAAATTTATTTACTTATTTATTCACTTATTGGCTGCATTGGATCTTTGTTGCTGCACACGGGCTTTCTCTGGTTGTGGTGAGCAGGGGCTACTCTTCGTTGCAGTGCGCAGGCTTCTCAGTGCGGTGGCTTTTCTTGTTGCAGAGCACAGGCTCTAGGTGAGCAGGCTTCAGTAGTTGCAGCATGCAGGCTCAGTAGTTGTGACACACATGTTTAGTTGCTCGGCGGCATGTGGGATCTTCCCAGACCAGGGCTCGAACCCGTGTCCCCTGCGTTGGCAGGCAGATTCTTAACGACTGTGCCACCAGGGAAGTCCCTGATCTTACTAATTTTCTAACTTCTAGAAATCCCTCTAAACATATGGTCTACTGATGATATCATTTCCTGTTCCCCAGATTGTTATAAATTTATTTTTTTATTATATATTTTGTGTCATTTCAAATAGACTTTGGCAGAGAGAGGAGGTAAGGGTGTGTACTTAGCCTGTCATATTGAAATGGAAGTCTTCACATATGTTTGATCCACAGTTAAGGTTCTACAGGCTAATCAAATGTAATCTGTCACCAGTATGTAGATTCTGGTTTAAATTATCTTTTAGTTTCTAAATGAAATCCCTCAAGCAGGAATACTTTTTTTTTTTTTTGCGGGGGGGGGGGTACACCAAGTTCAATCATCTGTTTTTATACACATATCCCCATATTCCCTCCCTCCCTCAACTCCCCCCCCCACCCTCCCTCGAGGCCCCCCCGCCCTCCCCGTCCCAGTCCTCTAAGGCATCTTCCATCCTCGAGTTGAACTCCCTTTGTTATACAACAACTTCCCACTGGCTATCTATTTAACAGTTGGTACTATACATATGTCTGTGCTACTTCTCTCACTTCGTCTCAACTTCCCCTTCACCCCCCGCTCCCCCCAAACTTCGAGTTCTCCAGTCCATTCTCTGCATCTGTGTCCTTGTTCTTGTCACTGAGTTCATCAGTACCATTTTTAGATTCCGTATATGTGAGTTAGCATACAATATTTGTCTTTCTCTTTCTGACTTACTTCACTCTGTATGACAGACTCTAGGTCTATCCACCTCATGACATATAGCTCCATCTCATCCCTTTTTATAGCTGAGTAATATTCCATTGTGTATATATGCCACATCTTCTTTATCCATTCATTTGTTGATGGGCATTTAGGTTGCTTCCATGTCCTGGCTATTGTAAATAGTGCTGCAATAAACATTATGGTACATGTTTCTTTTGGGATTATGGTTTTCTTTGGGTATATGCCCAGGAGTGTGATTACTGGATCATATGGTAGTTCTATTTGTAGTTTTTTAAGGAACCTCCAAATTGTTTTCCATAATGGCTGTACCAACTTACATTCCCACCAACAGTGCAGGAGAGTTCCCTTTTCTCCACACCCTTTCCAACATTTGTTGTTTCCAGACTTTGTGATGCTGGCCATTCTGATTGGTATGAGGTGATACCTCATTGTGGCTTTGACTTGCATTTCTCTGATGATTAGTGATGTTGAGCATCTTTTCATGGGTTTGTTGGCCATCTGTATGTCTTCTTTGGAGAAATGTCTATTTAGGTCTTCCACCCATTTGTGGATTGGGTTATTTGCTTTTTTGGTATTAAGCTGCATGAGCTGCTTGTATATTTTGGAGGGTAATCCTTTGTCCATTATTTCATAGGCAACTATTTTTTCCCATTCTGAGGGTTGCCTTCTAGTCTTCTTTATGGTTTCTTTTGCTGTGCAAAAGCTTTTAAGTTTCATGAGGTCCTGTTTGTTTATTCTTGATTTTATTTCCATGATTCTAGGAGGTGGGTCAAAAAGGGTCTTGCTTTGATGGATGTCATAGAGTGTTCTTCCTATGTTTTCCTCTAGGAGTTTGATAGTGTCTGGCCTTCCATGTAGGTCTTTAATCCATTTTGAGTTTATTTTTGTGTGTGGTGTTAGGAAGTGTTCTAATTTCATTCTTTTACATGTTGCTGTCCATTTTTTGCAGCACCACTTATTGAAGAGGCTGTCTTTTTTCCATTGTATATTCGTGCCTCCTTTGTCAAAGAGAAGGTGCCCATATGTGTTTGGGCTTACTTCTGAGTTCTCTATTCTATTCCATTGATCTTCTTTTCTGTTTTTGTGCCAGTACCATACTGTCTTGATCACTATGGCCTTGTAGTATAGTTTGAAGTCAGGAAGCCTGATTCCACCAACTCCATTTTTCCTTCTCAAGATTGCTTTGGCTATTCAGGGTCTTTTGCATTTCCATACAAATCGTAAGATTTCTTGCTCTAGTTCTGTGAAAAATGCCATTGGTAATTTGATCGGGATTGCATTGAATCTGTAAATTGCTTTGGGTAGTACAGTCATTTTCACTATGTTGATTCTTCCCATCCAAGAACATGGTATGTCCCTCCATCTGTTTGTGTCGTCTTTGATTTCTTTCATCAGTGTCTTAAAGTTTTCTGCATACAGATCTTTTGCCTCCTTAGGCAGGTTTATTCTTAGGTATGTTATTCTTTTTGTTGCAATGGTGAATGGGAGAGTTTCCTTAATTTCTCTTTCTGCTCTTCCGTTGTTAGTGTATAGGAATGCAAGAGATTTCTGTGCATTAATTTTGTATCCTGCTACTTTACTAAACTCATCAATGAGTGCTAGCAGTTTTCTGGTAGAGTCTTTAGGGTTTTCTATATATAGTATCATGTCATCTGCAAAGAGTGACAATTTTACTTCTTCTTTTCCAATTTGTATTCCTTTGATTTCTTTTTCTTCTCTGATTGCTGTGGCTAAAACTTCCAAAACTATGTTGAATAATAGTGGTGAGAGTGGACACCCTTGTCTTGTTCCTATTCTTAGAGGGAATTCTTCCAGTTTTTCCCCATTGAGAACGATGTTGGCTTTTGGTTTGTCATATATGGCTTTTATTCTGTTGAGGTAATTTCCTTCTATGCCCATTTTCTGGAGAGCTTTGATCATAAATGGCTGTTGAACTTTGTCAAAAGCTTTTTCTGCATCTATTGAAATGATCATATGGTTTTTATCCTTCAATTTGTTGATATGATGTATCATGTTGATTGATTTGCGTATGTTGAAGAATCCTTGCATCCCAGGGATAAACCCCACTTGATCATGGTGTATGATTTTTTTAATGTGCTGTTGGAGTCTGTTAGGTAGTATTTTGTTGAGGATTTTTGCATCTATATTCATCAGTGATATTGGTCTGTAATTTTCTTTTTTTGTGACATCTTTGCCTGGTTTTGGTATCAGGGTGATGGTGGCCTCGTAGAATGAGTTTGGGAGTGTTCTGCCTTCTGCAATATTTTGGAAGAGTTTGAGAAGGATAGGTGTTAGCTCTTCTCTAAATGTTTGATAGAATTTGCCCGTGAATCCATCTGGTCCTGGGCTTTTGTGTGTTGGGAGATTTTTAATCACTGCCTCAATTTCTGTACTTGTGATTGGTCTGTTCATGGTTTCTATTTCTTCCTGGTTCAGTCTTGGAAGATTGTATTTTTCTAAGAATGTATCCATTTCTTCCAGGTTATCCAATTGATTGGCATATAGTTGCTTGTAGTAGTCTCTCATGATGTTTTGTATTTCTGAGGTGTCCGTTGTGACTTCTCCTTTTTCATTTCTAATTCTGTTGATTTGCATCTTCTGCCTTTTTTTCTTGATGAGTCTGGCTAATGGTTTATCAATTTTGTTAATCTTCTCAAAGAACCAGCTTTTAGTTTTATTAATTTTTGCTATGGCTTCCTTCCTTTCTTTTTCATTTATTTCTGCTCTGATCTTTATGATTTCTTTCCTTCTGCTCACTTTGGGGTTTCTTTGTTCTTCTTTTTCTAATTGTTTGAGGTGTAAGGTTAGGTTGTTTATTCAATAATTTTCTTGTTTCTTAAGGTTCGACTGTATTGCTATAAACTTCCCTCTTAGAACTGCTTTTGCTGCGTCCCATAGGTTTTGGGTTGTTGTGTTTTCATTGTTGTTTGTTTCTAGATATTTTTTGCTTTCCTCTTTGATTTCTTTAGTGATTTCTTGGTTGTTTAAGAGTGAATTGTTTAGCCTCCATGTGTTTGTATTTTTTGCAGTTTTTTTCCTGTAATTGATATCTAGTCTCATGGCATTGTGATCTGAGAAGATGCTTGATATGATTTCAATTTTCTTGAATTTGCCAAGGTTTAATTTGTGACCCAAGATGTGATCTATCCTGGAAAATGTTCTGTGTGCACTTGAGAAGAAAGTGTAGTCTGTCGTTTTTGGATGGAATGTCCTATAAATATCAATTAGGTCGAGATGGTCTAATGTGTCATTTAAAGCTTGTGTGTCTTTATTGATTTTCTGTTTGGATGATCTGTCCATTGATGTAAGTGAGGTGTTCAAGTCTCCCACTATTATTGTGTTCCTGTCGATGTCCCCTTTTATAGCTGTTAGCATTTGCCTTATGTATTGAGGTGCTCCTATGTTGGGGGCATAGATATTTACCATTGTGATATGATCTTCTTGAATGGATCCCTTGATCATTATGTAGTGTCCTTCCTTGTCTCTTTTGATACTCTTTACTTTTAAGTCTAATTTGTCTGAAATGAGTATTGCTACTCCAGCTTTCTTTTGGCTTCCATTTGCATGGAATATCTTTTTCCATCCCTTTACTTTCAGTCTATATGTATCCCTTGGCCTGAAGTGGGTTTCTTGTAGGCAGCATATAGAAGGGTCTTGTTTTTGTATCCATTCAGCCAGTCTGTGTCTTTTGGTTGGAGCATTTAATCCATTTACATTTAAGGTGATTATTGACATGTGTGTTCCAATGGCCATTTTCTGAATTGTTTTGGGTTTGTATTTGTAGGTGTTTTCCTTTTCTTGTGTTTCCTACTTAGAGAAGTTCCTTTAGCACTTGTTGTAAGGCTGGTCTGGTGGTGCTGAATTCTCTTAACTTTTGCTTGTCTGGAAAGCTTTTGATTTCTCCCTCAAATCTGAATGAGATTCTTGCTGGGTAGAGTATTCTTGGCTGTAGGTTTCTCTCTTTCCGGACTTTCAGTATATCCTGCCATTCCCTTCTGGCCTGCAGAGTTTCTGTAGAAAGGTCAGCTGTTATCCTTATGGGTTTTCCCTTATATGTTGTTTGTTGCTTTTCTTTTGCTGCTTTTAATATTTTTTCTTTGTGTTGAATTGTCGTTAGTTTGATTAATATGTGTCTTGGTGTATTTCTCCTTGGGTTTATTCTGTATGGGACTCTCTGTGCTTCTTGGACCTGGTTAATTATTTCGTTTCCCATGTTGGGGAAGTTTTCCACTATAACCTCTTCAAATATTTTCTCAGACCCTTTCTTTTTTTCTTCTTCTTCTGGGATGCCTGTAATTCGAATGTTGTTATGCTTAATGTTATCACTGAGGTCTCTGAGACTGTCTTCTAGTCTTTTTATTCTTTTTTCTTTTTCCTGCTCTGTGGCGTTTATTTCCCCCATTCTATCTTTCAACTCACTTATTTGTTCTTCTGCTTCAGTCATTCTGCTGGTTATAGCATCTAGAGTATTTTTAATTTCCGTTATTTTGTTATCCATTGCTGTTTGTTTTTCTGAGTTCTTATGAACTGTTTCTTGTACTTTCCCTATTTTGTTATCGAGATTTTGTATCATTTTTACTATCATTACTCTAAATTCTTTTTCAGGCATTTTTCCTATTTCTTCCTCATTTATTTGGTCTTGTGGGTTTTTTTCCTGCTCCTTTGCGTGCATGGTGTTTCTTTGTTTCCTCATGGTTGTCCAAACTTTTGGGGTTGCTTGTCCTGGCGATAGAGGTGTTTATAGAAGACTGTCCAAGCCTCAGACTAATGTCCAAGTATTGGATTAAACAAATATTAAGTCTAGGAAACGCATACATGTATAAGTCACACAATTACTGAATCCATTAGGACATAAGGCTCTGGAAAGACCTGACAGAACCCCAGCGTGCTATCTGATATTCAGAGAGAAACCCTACAGAAATTGACAACTGAAACAGAACAAATCAGAGACAAAAGCAAAAGCAAACAAACAAACAAATAACAACTTACACATACAAACACTAATCCAGGGAGATTTTGTAAGCTAGGATCAAATATAGAAAAGAGCTAGAGTACCACCAGACAGAATGGAGATTCTCAGAATGAAATTAGACAATTGTACTAAGAACTAAGATAAAGACAAAAACCTAATATTAAATACCAAGGTGGTGTGTCATCTGGAGAATAGAGTAAGGAGTCTGAGCAGACCGATAGTGTTGCTTATAAGTATGTTAAGATAAAATAAACTTAAAATGGCTGGAAGAAAGGGGAACAGAAGAGTGTAGTGTGGTTGGAAATATGCAAATAAAAAGAAAGGAATAGAAATGTATAAAAGATAGGGATGAAAAGAAAGTATGAGAGATATATTGTCCGTACTACCAAAAACTTAGCTAGATAAAGAAGTATATAAAAAGACAAAAAAATAAAAATAGAATAAAAAATATCATTAAAAAAATTATGTTATAAAACTTGTAGATCCCTGAGGACTAAGATTGTAATTAATAAAGGAAAAAAAAAAAAAAAGAGAAAAAAAAAATCCAGCACTGATCCCAGAATGGACCAGTTCAATAGGATTGATACTAATATTTCTGTTTCCTTAGAGTCTCAGCTGTAAGTGTCCTTCTCCTCGCCTTGGATTTTTTTGCATTATTCTGTGACCAGCAGAGCTTCCTTTATTGTTTGTCTGTAAGCATCGGTGTGTGGGGAGGGACAGAGTATGATAGTGGCTCCTTCCCCTGGGAGTGAGTGAGCAGTGGCGCACTGTTGTTTCAGTCGGGCTTGGAGGTGCCTGTTGCAGAGGGACGCCGGTGGCTCAGGTGTAAACAGAAAGTCTCAGAGTTGGGCCTCTCTCGGGTTTTTTTTTTCTCGGCAGCCTACCTGCTGCCCACGTTCCAAGGGGTTTTAATCTAGCCCTGCCCAAGTGCCTGAGGGTACTTGTTATCCCTGAGCGCCTTAGGTGGCCCACAGGGCGTCTCTCCACTGCCTGTTGCAGAGGCGCCAAAAGAGAGGGAGAGGCTATGCACACGTTCCCCCCCCCCCCACCATGAGCCTGCAGCCTCCAACCGCCATCATGGCCCAGCAACTCTCAGGGACGGGCACTCCTCGCCACGGACCTCCTCCCTCCTGTCCTCTCAGTCCGTCACCTTACTGGCAACAATGTTTCTCACCCTGAACCAGCTCTCCGGTTCCCAGGTTCCCACGCTCCCACTCCTGGACCCTCTGTTCAGCTGTGGATCGACGTCTCGGTCTGGGAATGCTCAGCTGCGCTGCGGACCCTCCGTATGTTTCTCACTCCCTCCCGTCTGCCACAGCTCCGCCGCTTCACCCTCTTTGAGCCCTTGTAGATGCCTCCCTACCGGTTATGTCGGGCTCCTTGCGGTCCTTTCTGGTGTCCAAGGCCATCTGCTGGTGTTCAGCTGGTTCTCTGTGGGAATTATTGCATCCTTCGGTGCATTCCCAATGCATCTGTGGAGAGGGATGCATTCCACATCCCTCTACTTCGCTGCCATCTTCTTTCCCCTCAAGCAGGAATTCTTATCCTAGGGTTCATAGATCGCTAGAGATCAGTTAACCCCTGTGTACCTAGGTAATATCTGGGAAATTATAGGAGAAGAAACTAGAATAAAGTCCTTTAAAAATATTTTTTTCATAGGCTACTTAAAATGGCAATGGACACTTAATGAAAGATAAATAAAACCTAAAAATGCACATAATCATTCAGGAAAACTTTATGTAAGGTAACTTTTCCCCAGCATTGTATTATGAGAAATTTTAACGTACAGAAAAGTTGAAAGAATTGTACAGCAAATACCCATATGCTCCCTTAGTTTGGACAATCACATTAAACTCTACTTTATCTCAGATCTATCCATTCCTCTATCCATCAATAAATTCTTCTTTCCTTTTTGATGTATCTCTAAGGAAGTTGCAGCCATTAGTGCACTTTAGGAAGGTACTTTTAAAATGACAACACAGTTTCTCTGATTTTCCTTCCTCTCATTTCCTTTCACTCTTTTTATCATCATATTCTCATGACACTAATAGGTGAGTTCCCTTTGGACATAATGTTCTTGTCTGCTTGGTTGGCTAATTAGGTGGGTGTTTAGACATGCAAACCAGATTGGCTGCTTTAAGGACCAATGGAAAGCTCAACTTTTCTGCAAAGCCTTCTTTAATTAAATGGGTTGACAGTTCTTTCCCCTGTGATCTTGGATTACTTTGGGCAGGTCTTTGCTGTTTATCAGATTGGTACTGTGATTCTTCCTTTATATGAGTGTCTCCCCCTTTGACTATAGGATCCTATATGTGTGTGCGTGTGTGTTTATTGGTTGTCGAGAACAGTGGATTAGAGACTGGGTCTTGTTTATCTCTGTGTTCAAGAGCCGAAACAGTTCCTAGAATATATTAAATGAATAAATCAGTTGGTGAACAAATGAGTCAATACTTGCCCCACTTTGACTAGACATATCAGTTCAAAATTGTTTCTATGATCATTGCTTTTTTATTAGTTTATCAGGTTAAATGAGAATAATTGCTTTGCTTAAGAGTATTTGCAGTCCACACAACTGGTATGGTTTGGTGTAGTTCTTAAAGTCAGTAAGAAGATGGTCAAAGTGAGGCTCCTTACATCATTTCCAGACTCAAAGTCAAAAGTAGATGTCACTATGCAAAAATGGAATCTATGAAGTCATAATCTCAGATTCCTGGACAAACCTAATGTCATCTTTATTCTGCTTTGCTGGTGTCATCAGAAACCAGTCACACTTTTTTCATTAAGAATAACAGACACCATGCCATCATAAATAAATTGCTTATGATGTTTACTTTTTCCTATTTTTAGAAATTTTCCCAAGATTGATTTTAGTAACTGATCTAACAATTCCCATCTCAGTAGTGGGACTAAAACCTTGCATCATGACCCATCTTCGCTGTACGTCATGCCTTCCTTTGAGCTTAGGAAGGAAGAGCCAGCCCCACTAAAGAAATGCAGGGCAGGTGTTTAATAGGAACCAACATTTTTAAATTAAATATGATGTGCTTGGCACTGTACTAGGCAATTTACATTGGTTATTTTGTCTAAAGGAAAATTGAGGGAAAATTGGATTAGCTGGCTGAAATTACTCAGTTAAACTGTCTACATGGCTACTGGTCCTTGGTTGCTTGCTGAGTTGAGGCTAAGGAACCCTTTCTCCTCTTTCCTGTTTGTCTTCATGATTTAGCATCGTACTCAAGAGCAGCGCTAGAGGCCAAGCCAGGGGATACTGGGCTCACATCAGTATTTACTTTTCAAAAATGAAAGTGCTTCAGAGAGTGCCCTGGTGGGCAAGACCTGGGGAAGACCTCTTGGGTCCAGCTCTTGCTTTTGTTCAAGTCATAGATCCCTGAACTTTTAGACAAAGGACACAGACCCTTTCCCCCTCTTCCTCCTCGCTCTCCACAGGCAGCCTGCAGCTCTTTGGTAGCCCTGGGAGTTCATTTGACCAGATGTAACAAATGTGGCCTACGAGGGGATTAAAGTGTAATTTACCCTGGAAGAACACCACAATCTGGAGTCCTTTCTGAGCCCATTACACCTGCAGGAATGTCCCAGAAGCCTGCCTCTCTCTTGTGGCACCAACGTACCTCCCAGGCACCACTGGGTGGCTGGGTTCCCCAGGATGCTGCTTTAGGACAGTCTGTGCTTGTGGGAGCAGATAAGTGAGCTTAGAGGGGCCTTTTATCAGCTGCTGTGTTCACAGAGGCCAGATGATCTTCAAGGAGTTGCTTAGAGATTTAAAGCACTAATGTGACAAGGATGCTTTGATTCCAGTGTTCCAGCCCTCTCCCTGCCGCCAGTGTTTACGTAAACTTGAAAAAACCTGCCACTACTGTTCATCGCCCTCGTTTTTCAACCTTAATGGTAATTACATTCCAAGGACTAGGAGAGATTTAGCATCCTTCAAGTCTGGGGTTAGATTCTCCCTTAGACGTGGCATTGGAGTGTTGTAGTCCAGCTTTTGGGGACATGGGCAGAGCAGGCTGCAGGAAACAAGGGAAACTGATCTCAGATGGAGTTTTGAAATCAGCCCTGGAATGCTTTAATTTGTTTATTGATTATTATTGTATATGCAAAATTCTGACTTAAAAGACTCGAAGTCTCCTTTTACTTTAATGTATGAATCAAAATTCAAGAACTAGAAGTTGTGACTTTCTCATTGTACCCTGTGAAAACTATGATCTCTTTCCCAAGCCTCCTCTAATTCCCCTCTTTCCTCTTACCTCTCAAACTCAGATCCTTTCCTCTCTCTTTTATGGCCCTTCTTTCCAATAGCAAAGGTGGGGCTTTGTGAAGGAGAGAGACCTATCCCATCAGTACAGATGACAAACCAAAACAATAGAAGGAAATATTAATAATTGAGACTGTCCCCCTCCAGTCAAGGACATATGCTTGCCCTTTGGCCAGCTTTAAGTGCCTCTCCCCTGCCTTCCATTTCTAAGGGGGCTTAAATGTCCCTACCATCATCTATTTTTCTTCCTTAATCAGTCTTTCTTGTAAGAAACCTCAATCAGTCAATCCCTATTCCTGCTTTCCTGTAAGAGCAAAGGGAAAAAACAAAAAAGATTTTGGATGAGCGAATAGAGTTTTGTGTGTGAGAATAAAAAATTTTGGTGTCTCTTCACTCCTTTTCCCTAATGAAGACCCTAAGGATGAAGGTGGTAGCACCAGGAGACCATATCCTGGTCTTGAGCATCTCAACCTCTTCTTGGGCAGTTCATTGATCTCTGTTTGGCACCCTCGATGCCTCTGGCCCTGGCATGATGATTTGGTGAGCCCTGCCTTCATGCTGACCGCTGGAATGGTGCCAGCCGCTGTGAGCACAGTCATACAGACAGAAGGAACTGGATCCTGTTCCTGGAATCCAGAGCAAGGATCCTGATGGAGACTTTTTCTTCCTCTCAAAGGCTGAGCATCTGGCAGACTTCTTTTCCATCTGTCCAGGAAAGCCAGCTTTCAACAAATAGAGTTTTAAGAGCTTTTATCCTGCTCTTGCATCCAAGAGCTGGCCCAGAGCATAGCTCTTGGCTTTTCTCAAAAGCAGCTCTGTTTGGGAATATGAACCCCATAGGGTTTAGTATATAGATCCCAGCATTTTTCAACTTGCCTATCTTAAGTAGAAATTTAGGGGCAGATGCAGGTTTTGTGAGGCTTGAAAGCTTACACATGACATTTTGAAACCACCAACCTGAGGGGAGATGTGATGAAGTAGAAGATAGAATGGAAAGAGACGACAGTCTTGCAAATTGGGTTAAGATGTCTTCCTTCAGCAACTCAAAAAACAAGCAACATATGACCATGTGAGCACATTCCTGGTGGTCATTCAAGGCCTAGGGAGGAGCCTGTGCGAGGGAGGAGCCCTGTAGCCCATGCTTCATTAGCTTCATTGTAAATTTGCCTCTGTAGGAATGTTTTCCTCTTAAAATAATGAAAGCACATCCTTCCTGTCCCCCAAACCCCATTACTTTATGTTTCTAAAAATGCTTTTCAAATGATCTTTGCCTAATTTAACAAGGTATGAATAGCCTAAAAATATTCATGTTTTATCCCAGTAATTATCCTTTTGGCAATCTAGTCTAAGAGGAGTAACTAGATGAATGGAGCAACTTTATGCACAAAGATATCTATTGTAGCATTGTTTGTAATAGCAAAAAATGGGTAAACTTTAATGACTAACAGCATGGGAATGACTAAGTAAAATATAATGTATTCATCTGGTGGACTATTATACCATTAATACCAATGATTTTTCTTTTCCTTACAAAATGCCTATAGTAATCTGGGAAAATGCTGATATACTAGAAAATAGCAGCATGCAAGTTATATAAATAGTATATATAAACAGCCAATTGATAACATTGTCATTGCATTTCCAGCTCTTTGGAAGTATTCCTGCATTACATGTATCTTCCTACGTGAGCAAAAGAAAGTTCTGAACCCCTTGGATCTTTGGAATTTCCAAAGTTGAGAACCAACACTGACTACACGAGAAGAAAGTCTCATTTAAAAAATCCCCTGATTTTATATTGTTTTTTAAAGATAATTCTCGATATTAATGGGAATGTGATGAAATCAGCGCTTTTATTTATTGCAGATTGAAGAAGAATAACATTTTGGGAAATTATTTTGGCAATATTAATCAAAAGCCTTAAATGTATTCATACCTTTGACACAGTAATCCCAATTCTGAGCATTCTGTTACAAAGAAATTACCATAAATATAAAGGTATTAGGCACAAAGATGCCAATTGCAATGAAATATGTGATAGGAAAGCATCATTAACAACTTAAAGATCCAACTAGAGAAATTATTTTTAAAATTCACTGTATATCTGTAATGACATATTAGTCATTGAAATGGTGAAATAGGGGGTCTTCCCTGGTGGTCCAGTGGTTAAGACTCTGTGCTCCCAATGCAGGGGGCCCCAGTTCGATCCTTGGTCAGGGAACTAGAGCCCACATGCTGCAACTAAAAGAGCCTGCGTGCTGCAACTAAAGAACCCACGTGCCACAACTAAAGATCCTTTGTGTGGCAACAAAGATCCCGCATGCCGCAATTAAGACCCAGTGCAGCCAAATAAATAAATATTAAAAAAAATAAATGGTGAAATAGGTGAGAAGAAGAAGGATAAAACAAACAGAAGGACATACAATGGAGCTATAAGTGAGCTTAATACAAAAATGCATATGAAAGAATTTATTTTGTTAACAAACTCCTATATGTATCTACCAGTCATTGTTCTAAGCTCTTTATGAAGATTAAGCCATTTAATCTTTATAACAACCCTATGAGGTTGGTTCTATAATTATTCCCATCTATGGTTGATGATGGATGAATGGTAAGGAGGTTAGGTAACTGGCCCCAAATCACACAGCTGGTGAGTGGTGGAGCTACAGTTCTCATTCAGCAGTCTAGCTCCAAAAGTTTCTGCTTTTATCCTCTATGCTGTGCTACTTCAGACTTAGGCCTGGGCTTTCTAGTAGTAACCAACAGGAAAATGGAAACCAGATCAGCTACTCCACTCAATGTTAGTAACAAGAGAATAAAGCAATTTAGTATAAGCTATTCCTGATACTGAAACCAGAAAGAACAACACATAAATAGAATGTGGTGTTGCCTAATGAACATCATCCCTGGAGGAGAGACCACACCACACTTTATCTGCCAGTTTTGATACTCTCTCCTCATTATGGGCTGAGCCAATGGTATCATTGCACACCAAAGCATCCTTGAATTAAGTCACCTCACTAACGCATCTGAGCATTACTATAGCTCCCTCACCACCACCCACACCCAAAGGATACTTCAGCAAGAGCGGTTTCATAGGGTGTGGGTGGTGGTGAGGGAGCTATGGTAATGCTCAGATGCGTTAGTGTGATGACTTAACTCAAGGATAAATTAAGGAATATCTGAAAGAATAAATAGGGATGCATATTCTTCACACCGTACTCCATAAATACTGTTCTTCTCAGTCAGAGCTTAAGACACTGCATTAGTATAGTAATCCTATCTATCCTCACAGTTCTGTATAGGGAGAAAATAGGTGTATTAGCTAATTAAAGAAGAGAGATAAAGGGACTTGCCCAAACTGTAATCCATGTGCTCTACCCTCTTAGTCCAGATTGTGCACTGTTGAGCATTAGTGAAACAGGTTACGGTCTTGTGTCCGTTCCTCTCCGACATCCCGTGAGGCCTCTGCGCGTTCTCAGATGAGCTGCTGGAGCAGCCAGCTACTGTGGGGCAGGTGGAGCAAGTTCATTTGTTCTCAGTCAGTGGGGATGAGAACATAACTTGCAAACAGATGAAAAATACTAGTTAAAAAAATGCAGTAGGATCTTTTAGAATAGATATTTATCCTATCCCCACACCTCTTCCCCATGTAATGCTGGTGAAAAAAAAAGAAAGAAAAAAGAGAGCCAAGTGTAATTGCACCCAGTTCCTACTCGAGGCAACATCAAACCTGTTCTTCTCTCTTCTCGATCCCAAGCAGTCAGGAATGAGCCCAGTCAGAGCAGTGGTGTGCTTGTGAGGGACATCCAGCCATGTCCTGCTTCTCTCAGCTAAACAGAGACAAAAGCAAACAGGCAGGAGAGAGCAGGACTCTTTGTTTATGGATTTGATTTTTTTACAGAAAGGGCAGAAGCACTGATGGGCTGGCTCCAAATATGACACATAGCCCAGGAAGCAGTGAATGAATAGTCATTTCCATCTCAGCAGCCGTGGGCTCTGAACTGAGAGCTGTTGGGAAAAATCTGTTTCGTTCTGTTTGCTAAGGTGTCCAACACTTATTTTGGGTTTAGGCTTGTTGTTGAGTCTTCTTTGGGCATGGTTCCCACTCCCTGCCAGATATCACTGTTATAGTGTCCCATCTGTGAGATATGAGTTACTGTCATTAACCAGGACCTATTTTATGTTTACCCACCATGGACATTTTATTGGAGCCCCTAAGTAAATATACACATATGGAATTACAGCTAACTGGAGAGGACTAATCTGTCTTTTGCTATGCAAACTACCACCCTACAGTCCTTTGTATTAAGTGTAGCAAGGAGCAGATTTCATTTTACTAGGGGCAGGACCTGATTTCAAGACTTGGATCTTTCAGGGCACTTCCACACAAACACAGCTCTTTCCTTCTCCCTGCCCACATACACACATCTGTACAGTCACTAGACAGCCAGGTCTTTCCTCCTGACTAGGACTCTCCATTGTGACCCTTAACCTCCACCCCATCCCCATTTTTCCTGACCACTATCCCCCAAGCTGTCTCTTGTGGCTTGAGACACTTATGAAACTCTCCTCCCAGCTCATTTATCTGAAAAACAAACACAGTGTTTAGCGATTGGTGGATAATGATAGTTTAAGATACTGCTTCTTAAATTTTATTGTATACAAAGATCACAGGATATTTGTTTTAAAATGGCAAATTTCTAGGTCTTTGCCCACAGGGATTATGATTCTGTAAATTTATTCCTCATTTTCTTTGTTGTTTGATTTAAATCAACATAATGCATGTGCATAGTTTGAAAATTGGTTAATATGGAGGTGCTCTGCTTGCAACAACGTCAGTGCATGGTTGCTAAGTGGTCTGATAACTATCAAAGAAATTGGATCCATAATTGAAAATATTTTAAATAAAATTGAAGAATTATGCCACACATTTAAGGAATAAGAGCAATCAACCCAGACATTTCCAGGGAAAAGAAAAAGAGGCAACACTTCCCAAGTCATTTTTTGAGGCTAACATTACTTCAGTACCAAAATTGGAAAAAAAAATGGTACAAAAGGAAAATTATAGGTCAATCTCACTCTAGAAAATAGATGCAAAAATTAGAAAAAGGTACTAACTAAACATTAACAAACTGAATCCAACAATAAATAAAAGGATAATACATTCCAACTAAATTGGCTTTGTTCCAGGAATGCACGATTAGTTTATCTTTCCAAATCAATTAATAGAATAAAAGAGGAAAACCATATGATTATTTTAACAAGCACAGAAAAGAAAAAGCATTTTACAGGTTCACCACTCCTTCATGATAAACAACAGCAATAAAACACACACATAAAACCTCTTAGCAACCTAAGAATAGAAGGAAATTTCCTAAATTTGATAAATGGTATCTACAAAAAATTGCAGCAAAATCATACCTAATGGTGAAATGTGGTTTTTTTCCCTTGAGATTGGAAAGGAGATTGGAAAAATCCCTTGAGATTTTTCCCTTGAGACAAAAATGACACTCTCACCTCTATTCAACATTATTCTTAGAGTTCAAGCCAGTTTAATAAGTAAGAAAATAAAATAAAAGGCGAGATGATTTAAAATTGCCATTATTAGCAGATGCTGTACTGCTGTGTATAGACAATGCAGAAGACTCTATAGATTTGGATTAATCAGTGAGCATAGTAAGGTGGCTGGGTATACATGTCAGTATTAGAAAATATTATGAAAGTCAATTGTATAGATTGTTAGAAAATGAAATTTTAAAAATATATCATCTACAATAGAAGAAAAATAACATCAAATACATAGAAGTATTTTTAATGTGAGATGTTCAGGGCTATTACTCAGAAAACTACAAAATATTATTGAAAGAAATTAGAGAAGACCTAAAATAAATGGAATTACACTATGTTCATGGATTGAAAAACTAAATATTTTTAGAAGATGTGCATTATTTCCCCACCAAACCAATCCATAGATTCAATGCAATGCCAAGCAAAATCTCAGCGTTTTCATTCTTTCTTTGTGGAAATTTTAAGCTAATTTTAAAATTTATAAAGGAATGAAAAAAAACTATAGATAGCCAAAACAATCTTGAAGAACAAAGCTAGAAGACTTGCTTTACCAGATAGCAAAACAACCAATGTGGAGTTATTTGTAGGCATAATTTGTATTAGTATGAAATTATACTAAGCTTCCATTTCTTTCCCCATTATTTTTGCATGTATTATGTATAGTTATATGTTTTTATTGAAGAAATATTTGACTATAAATAGTGTTGTATGTATACATATATTTTTCCAAGTGTTATATGGTCCTATCTGGCTTTATAAATTAAAAATAGCTATTTTTGACAATGATACTTTGTGTGAGTTTTTTCTCATTTATTCCATTTTGTATTTTGTAGGCCTTTTCAATTTGAAATTCACTTTTCTCTTTAGCTCTGGAAAATTTCTTTGGTTATTCTGTGATAATTGTCTCCTATGCACTTATTTGTTGTAGTTCATTCTCTTAGTTGGATGTTGGACCTTCTGGTTTGATGCTCCGTGTCTCTAATATTTATTGTTCATATTTTTCATCCCTTTGCCTTTTTACTTTTATGCTCTGAGAGGTTTTTTAGACATTTCCCCCAATGCTTCTATTGAATTTTTATTTCACAATCATATTTTTAATTTTCAAAGCTACTCATACCCTGATCATTTCCTGTTCTTGATTTGTGGATTAAATAGCTTTTCAATTCTCACTGAGCCTGCTGTTTAGACTTATTTTTTTTAATCACAGAACTTGAATTATGTTAATGTTCACTTTCCCTTGCTTTTTGTCTTTCAGACTGCTTTTCCCCCTAAAATGTCTGGATACCTTTGAGTGTTTGTTGATATTTAAAAGTATGGACTAGGCAGGCAAATCTCTGTACATGGGTATGGGCTTGTTACTGGCAGACATGTCTTTTAGGTGAGCAGGTGGGGAGCTAACTACTCTGCTTCCAAAAGCCAGGATGAAGACTGCTTTACTTTTAGGCGCTAACACCTCCAGTAGTTGCCTTAGTTCACTGCAAGTATATTGTAACCTTTTTTTTTTTATTTAAGAAAAATGCCCCCCTTTTTTTTGGCTAGGGATAAATTCCTGCCTGTTTGAGATTTGTGCAAGGAGGGAGGTATTCACTACTTTGTTTATAGTCCTTTCACTCATTCTCTTGTTTTCAGCTCTGCTTCTTACTTGCACTCTCGTGTGTGTCCCCTCTTGAGTCTAGAGGTTCTGTGGTTCTGCAGCTTTTGGATTTCTGCAGCTTCCTCAAGGTTGCTGCTCCCCCTGCTCTGCTTCAAGCCACCGATGCCTCTGCATTTACTTTCTATCATCTGGAAATTTGTTAAAGTCTCTTGTCTGTTGATGAATATCCTTTTATTTAGGTACTGTTATAGGTTCATACCTTTCTGTGGCTTTACCATCATTTTCCTGAAGACTCGGGAAATGGAGAGTCTTATCACAGGAATTTAGTCTGTCATCCTGAAGCCAATCCTTTAATCTACTTGAGAGGAATCCCTTAAATTCCATGGAAGATGTTTGATTTAAGCCCAGTTATGGGAAATAAGTAGAATTTACATAGAAACAGAGAATTGTAGAAGACAGACCAAACAGAGGACACGTTTGAGCAGTAGTGTGGAGATGGGTATTGACCATGTTAGGTTTGAAGAATAATAAGTATGTCGCCCTAGTAGGATCCCAGAGTTCCAGGGGAGAGAGTCATGGAAATGACTTGAAGAGTAATCTGGATCTAGAGTTTTTAGTTCTAGATGAGGTATTTTGGCTGTTTTGAGCAGAGCAGAAAAGCAATGAAATCAATATTTTAGAAAGATTTATTTGGCAGGACTTGAAATATGCTTTGGAGGGAAATAGACTGGAGGCAGAGAGCCAATCAGGAAACAGGCATAGTTATCCATTTGTGAAATGAGGGATGATGGCAGCCAGAAGGAAAATTAGGAAGAGATGGTGAATTAGAAATAAGACTCTATGGTACTTAGTGACTGATTGGCTATGAAGGATAAGATAACTGTGAGTTTTCAGGACTAGATAACTGTGGAGAATTACTGGCATTGAGGTATTTGGAAAAGTCATAGGCACTTATCCTACTTCTATCTCCTCTCTCTGCTAAGAGCAGGTGACCCACAGTATAGTCCTTGTTTCCAGTCTAGGTTTTTATAAGTGGTGATAGCAGTGGTGGTAGTGGTAGTGATGGTGGTAGAGTGATGGAAGCGGTGGCAGAAACAGTGATGACAGTGGCTATGATAATGTTGATGTTTGATTGTAAGGAACAGAAACTCACACGAAGCAATTAAAATAAAAGGGAAGTTTATGCAAAGGATACAGTTGGCAGTGCTAGTAGTGTGGTGGTAGTGGTGGTAGTAATGCGATAGCAGTGACAATTACGGTAGGGGTAGTAATGTGATAGTGATAATTATGGTAGGGGTAGTAATGTGATAGTGGTGATAACTATGGTAGGGGTAGTAATGTGATGGTGATATTTATGGTAGGGGTAGTAATGTGATGGTGATAATTATGGTAGGGGTAGTAATGTGATAGTGGTGATAACTATGGTGGGGTAGTAATGTGATGGTGATAATTATGGTAGGGGTAGTAACGTGATAGTGGTGATAATTATGGTAGGGGTAGTAATGTGATGGTGATAATTATGGTAGGGGTAGTAATGTGATGGTGATCATTATGGTGGGGTAGTAATGTGATAGTGGTGATACCTATGGTGGGGGTAGTAATGTGATAGTGGTGATACTTATGGTGGGGGTAGTAATGTGATAGTGGTGATAATTGTGGTGGGGTAGTAATGTGATGGTGATAATTATGTTAGGGGTAGTAATGTGATAGTGGTGATAATTATTCTAGGGGTAGTAATGTGATGGTGATAATTATGGTGGGGTTAGTAATGTGATAGTGGTGATAATTGTGGTGGGGGTAGTAATGTGATAGTAGTGATAATTGTGGTGGGAGTAGTAATGTGATAGTAGTGATACTTATGGTGGGGGTAGTAATGTGATGGTGATCATTATGGTGGGGGTAGTAATGTGATAGTGGTGATAATTATGGTGGGGTTAGTAATGTGATAGTAGTGATAATTGTGGTGGGAGTAGTAATGTGATAGTGGTGATAATTGTGGTGGGGTTAGTAATGTGATAGTGGTGATAATTGTGGTGGGAGTAGTAATGTGATAGTAGTGATACTTATGGTGGGGGTAGTAATGTGATGGTGATCATTATGGTGGGGGTAGTAATGTGATAGTGGTGATAATTATGGTGGGGTTAGTAATGTGATAGTAGTGATAACTGTGGTGGGAGTAGTAATGTGATAGTGGTGATAATTGTGGTGGGGGTAGTAATGTGATGGTGATAATTATGGTGGCGGTAGTAATGTGATAGTGGTGATAATTGTGGTGGGAGTAGTAATGTGATAGTAGTGATACTTATGGTGGGGGTAGTAATGTGATGGTGATAATTATGGTGGGGGTAGTAATGTGATAGTGGTGATACTTATGGTGGCGGTAGTAATGTGATAGTGGTGATAATTGTGGTGGGGGTAGTAATGTGATAGTAGTGATACTTGTGGTGGGGGTAGTAATGTGATAGTGGTGATACTTATGGTGGGGGTAGTAATGTGATAGTAGTGATACTTGTGGTGGGGGTAGTAATGTGATAGTGGTGATAATTGTGGTGGGGGTAGTAATGTGATAGTGGTGATAATTGTGGTGGGGGTAGTAATGTGATAGTAGTGATACTTATGGTGGGGGTAGTAATGTGATGGTGATAATTATGGTGGGGGTAGTAATGTGATAGTGGTGTTCCTTATGGTGGCGGTAGTAATGTGATAGTGGTGATAATTGTGGTGGGGGTAGTAATGTGATAGTAGTGATACTTGTGGTGGGGGTAGTAATGTGATAGTGGTGATACTTATGGTGGGGGTAGTAATGTGATAGTAGTGATACTTGTGGTGGGGGTAGTAATGTGATAGTGGTGATACTTATGGTGGGGGTAGTAATGTGATAGTAGTGATACTTATGGTGGGGGTAGTAATGTGATAGTAGTGATACTTGTGGTGGGGGTAGTAATGTGATAGTGGTGATACTTATGGTGGGGGTAGTAATGTGATAGTAGTGATACTTATGGTGGGGGTAGTAATGTGATGGTGATAATTATGCTAGGGGTAGTAGTGTGATAGTGGTGATAATTATTGTAGGGGTAGTAATGTGATGATGATAATTATGGTAGGGGTAGTAATGTGATGGTGATAATTATGGTAGGGGTAGTAATGTGATAGCAGTAATAATTGTGGTAGGGGTTGGGTGCAGTAGTGGAGGTGGTAGTGCCAGTAGTGGTGGAAGTGTTAGCGGCAGCAGTAGTGGTGGCAGTGGAATGGTGCTGTGGGAATTATGGAGTGGGGGTGACAATGGTGGTGATGGAGTAATGGACGTGGTGGTGGTGGTGATGGTGGTAATAGGAGTAGTGGTAATAGTTGTGTGATGAGGATGGTGAAGGTGCAGATGGCTTTAATGATGGAGGGAGTGGTATGATGGTTCTGATGGTAATTGTGGCGAGTGATTATGGTACGGACTGTGGTGGTGAGGGTGGTGGTGTTGGTAGTAGTGGTGACGAGGATGGAGGTGTTCGTGATGGTAGAAGTGATGGTGGTGGTGACTGTGGTGTGGGTTGTTATAGTGATGGAGGGAGTCTGAGCAGTGGGAACAGCAGCACCAGTCATGAAGGTAATAATCTGCTGATTGTGGTAGGGTGTGGTCCTAGGTGGCACATCTTAGCTGTGCTACTGTAACTTTAAGTCTTGGATTTACTCTTATCTACTCATATCATGGATTTAGGAGAAGGCTTGGTTGTCCACAGAGCTATGGGCCCTGCCCTACCATTTAGCCACAGCTGATGAGACTAGAAGTACACATCCACCTTGGAAAACAATCTTTAGGCTGGTTGAGCGAAGAAGATTTTCAACTTCTAGAGTTTAATTAAGAGACTAGGAAATTGTAGCTACAAGATGTGGACACTTGAACGGAAAAGACGTGTGGAGTCAGAGCCTGAGTCATCACTATGGCAATGAAATGCTGTGTAGAGTTAAGGTCAAGAAAGAGTTCACAAGCTATGAGTAAGCAGAAAAGGGCAATGTGCCTATAGAGGCAGGAAATTAAGCAGTGGGGGCAGAGAGAAGCTGAAATGAGAGACAAGGCAGCAGTCTCCTTCCTAGCTGACAAGGTCCAGGCCTCATGGGTTCCCAAAGAGACCATCCAAGTCCATCCTGGTTTCAAGTGGCTCTGAAATGGCCAGTTGTATCCTTTGCATAAACTTCCCTTTTATTTTAATTGCTTTCTGTGAGTTTCTGTTCCTTGCAATCAAATATCGGAGACTAAGATGTTCATGAAGTAAATTGCTTGTTTTTCATGCTGTTTGCAGACTTCAAGGTCTCCAGGCCCTAGACACCACTTTTAGATGCTTTTGTGTTTGGACCACTCAGCCCTCTCTCAGGGAGCTTACTTTGGACGCATCATATGCTAAAGAATTGTATTAGATATCAGGTCCACTTCACACAGAGTCCAGGCTTTATTTAATATAATATATTACTTAATTGTGCTCCCTCAATATTTCAAAATTAGATTTCCCTCACCTAGGATGACACATCCTGCTTCTTCAGTGGCAGGAATGTCTCTAGACGTCTCCTACAACCTCTTGCTATGTTCTTGTTTCTCTGTGTTGCATTCTCTTGGCTTACACCTAGACCCTCCTTCTCTGCCTTTCTCCTTCAGATGCCGAACCTGGACTCTCTGTCTGATTTTGGTTTTGACTCACTCAAAGATCCTGACTCTGGTGTCTCTTTCCCAAGGATGGAAGAGCACAGCTGACTGATAAGCTTGACTTAGACCTGATGCTCTACACTGCTGCCAGGTTGGTAAGAGAGGACTGGAGGGGGCGGGATCTTTATCTACGGAGTACCTGTGTCAGATATTCTACATCCTGGGAGGTCAGCATTACTGCCTTCATTCTACAGATGATAAACCTGAAGCACAAAGCGATTAAGGTGACTTGCAAGTTTATATAGTGAATGAGTGGCAGATCTGGGGTGTGAACCCAAGTGTGTTTGACTTCAAAACACGTTTTCCTTTTAAGCTGCGCTGATTTGTCAAAGATGGAATAAAACCAATCTTAGTTGAGCACTCTGACAGCACCCTTTATCCAACGCCCTTTATCCATTCTCCCCTTCCTTCTTCATAGCAAAGCCCTGGTTTTATTTAGTATGGAAATGTGCTCCCCTAAAAGACTCCATAGTCCAGGCTTCCTGCAGCAAGGCATGGGCATGTGAAAGCCACTATGATGAAAGTCAAAGTGTTGTGTGGGGCTTCTAGGAAGGCTGCTTAAAGCTTCAAGTTGATCCAACTGGGAGGATCTCCCCTTTACTCTTCTTGGTGCCCAGAAAGGAGCTCTGATAACCACCTTGGACATGAGGCGATCCTAAAGGTAGTATCCACTTTCTAGGGTAGAGGAGCCTGGGTCCCTGAAGGCAGCCATGCTGCCACATCAATTCTGGAATGCCTGCCTCTGGACTTTTATGTGGAAGAGATATAAATGCCTATTTAGTTTGAGCTACTTTTATATCCAGTACAATTTAAACACTACCTATATGTGAAACGCTGTGCTGGCACTTGGACATTTGGTTGCCCCCATTTCAGATGAAGACCCTAGGTTCCAAAAAGCTTCAGTAATTAAGCTTACACAGCTTAAGTGGCATGTCTTGGCTTTAGAGCATATTGCTCTAACAGAATAAAGTCTAAGTTCCTTAACATGGCATATGAAACACCCATTGATCTAACCATTGCCTTTTCTCTTGTCTTACATTTTGTTTTATGCTTTTGAAAATGCTGTTCCCTCTGCCTAGAAGTCTCTGCTCCTTCTTTCCTCTGGGAATCTCCTACTCATCCTTTAAGATCCAGTCACATTGCTGCCTCCTCTGAAGACTTTCCTAAGCAGCTGTCTCATGATATAGGTCTTCCTTCTTCTGTGCCCCTATTGCTCCATGCTGTGCCTTATTAAGACACCATGTCACCTATAGCATGGTAGTGGTCTACCTGCCTGTCTCCCTGCTAAAATGTCAGTTTCTTTAGAGGTCAGATCTTTCCATCTCTGTATCCTCAGCATTAGTTCACTACCTAGTACATAAGAAGGAAATTTTTATTAAATGACTGAATGCCCAAATGAATAAAAGTAGACATCAAGTTGAATGGTACCTTTTAGTAAACTTCAGGGACTAAATATCACATAATGAGGCTTATCTCTTCATGTGTCTCCTAAGCCACCTGGGAAGCATATGGGAGCATGTCATTGCAGGGCTGCTTTCAGTGGAGACCCATGAGAGCTCATGTCTCCATGGAGACCCTTCAATTCACTTTTTACTCTCATTCCATAGCCCTTGCATCTAAAGAGGACTGTGTGACATATTTCTAATTTAAAACATGGTTTTGTTAGGGAATGTGACTGAAAATATCATAAAGGTAGACCTGATTCTTGCTTGAATCCTTTCAAGAAATTGAATCAGTTCTGACACAGCATCCTTTTCCAAGATTTTGAAAACTTTGAATCCATTTTAGACTAGATTGTGATCGGCAAACCCACTGGAACATTAGCAAGCAGTTAAATACTAATTAGCCAAGTCCCTGCTAATCTCCCAGCTGTCAAAGGCAGAGATAGAGACAAAAGCTTCTATTAAACCTGAGTTGGTCTCTGAGGAGGGACCTCAGAGGTCAGAGGGGAGTGTTCAGTCAACTGTGAGATTATGTGAACAGTCTTAAGGGATAATCATAAAAAACACGCAAATGTCCCTTTACTCATTTAAAAAGACATTATATTGACATGAAAACTCTCCTTTTGTCATTTTACTCCCCCCAATTTCCCCATTATTTAACTGTTATCCGTTATTTTTAGGATACAGTTTAAAACCTTTTCCCTGACTTTCTACCCCCAAGTGAGATTTCCTGTTGTGTTTGTCGCTTCCTCCTCCTCTTCTTGGACCTTCTGCTCAAGGCTGAACATGCCTTAGGTACATAAAACTGGGGGAAATAACTGGAGGGTACAAGATGGACAGAGAGACTGTGGTTGTGAATGGTGGTAGAGGTGGTAGGAGGGGGTGGGTATTGAGGAGGGAAGGTAGAGAAAGCTGCCTCTTGAAGACCCAAAATGTTCTGCACAAAAAGACTTCAAATCTACTACTGTGGGCTAGTTCTCTATGTTTACACTTCACTGCGCTCCAACATTTCTCCTAATTGTTTTTCAAAATTCAAGCAAGTGTAACCCAGTATTGTAGCCCAAGTCCCTTATTCAAGTGAAGCCATTCTAAAACCTATCTATCCTCCATTCCAATGCAGTAGGAGACTTATCTTTTACTCCTTGGTATATAGGTGAATTTGCAGGGGGAATGGGGTGGTAGAGCAGTGTCCATTTTATATTGTATAAATCTTTATAAAATTCTCACAGGTGTTTAAAACTCCCAAAAGGTTATGAAACATCAGTTTAGAAGAGATTAATATGAAGAATTAAAACAGAACTTCTTAAAGTATGGTTTGTGGATGACTTATGTTAGGATTGACTGAAGAGCTTGTTTTTAATATAGATCCTTGGACCTTGCCTCAGAACTCTTGAATAAGAAAATCTGAGGTGGGAGCCCCAGAATCTGCATTTAAAAATTCCCCCAGAAGATGTACTTTACTAGGTGAGAACCACTGGCTTTAAATGGATCTGTGTCCATGTTTGTTGGTATTTTATAAGTTGTGGGTATTTTATAATTACCCATCTTCCTGAATTCTCAAATTTGAATAGTTAACACCTTGCATTTGCCTGAAAGACAATTATATCATCAGAAATAATTATAATTTGTCCTCCTTCTTTCAGTTTGTGTGTGTGCGTGTGTGTGTGTGTGTGTGTATGTGTTTCTCTTCTTGCACTGGCTATGTTGTAGAACAGGGGTTGGCAAACTATGGTCCATAGCCCTAATCCGGCCACCATCTATTTTTGTATAACCCATGAACTGAAACTGGTTTTTAGATTTCTAAATGGTTGATCTGTAAGTACCTATATAATATCCTCTCTATTGCCTCTTGGCAGCCAAAGTCTAAATATTTCCTATCTGGCTCTTTACTGAAAAAGTTTGATGACCCACCAGCAAAGAATGAGAGTTCCTGTTACTTCGTATCCCTGATTGTCAACATTTTATTGTCAGAATATTTTTTGGCAATTCTAATAGGTATATAGAAGTATATGGTTGTGGTTTTGATTTGCATGTTTCTAATGGCTAATGATGTTAAGCATCTTAATGTGTTTATTTGCCATCCAGACATCTTCTTTGGTGAAATGTCTGTTCAAATCTTTGGACCATTTTAAAAAAATTGAATTGTTTCTTTTCTTGTTTTTGAGTTTTGAGAGTTCTTTACATATTCTGGATACAAGTCCTTTGGCAGAAATATGGTTTGCAAATATTTTGCAAATATTTAGTTTAATTCCATTGAGTGTTTTATGCAGAAGAAAATCTTTTAAGTCCAATTTATAATTAAAATATTTTTTCCATATCATGCTTTTGATATTATATGCAACAACTCTTTGCTTAAAGTAAAGTCACAAAAATTTTCTCCTGTGTTTTCTCCTAAAAGTTTTATGGTTTTACAAAACTTTCCATTTAGAACTGTGATTAATTGAGCTAATGTTATAAGATTTGAGGTAAAATTTGTTTTTTTTTTCCCTTTTCTTTAGTTTTATTGCTTGCTTTCTTTCTTTTCTTTCTTTCTTTCTTTTTCTTTTTGCATATGGGTGTTCAGTTGTTTCAACAGCTTTCTTTAAAAGACTATTAGTGGTACAAATCAACCAGTTTGCAAGGCAGAAATAGAGAAACAGATGTAGAGAACAAACATATGGACACCAAGTGGGGAAAGCGAGGAAGGCTGGAGGGGGGGGGAATGAATTGGGAGGTTGGGATACCAAATTGTACACTGTAAATATATGCAGTTTATTGTAAAAAATAAAAAATTTTTAAAAAAAGACTATTAGTTATCAAAAATAAGTTGACCATATTTAATGTGGGTCTCTTTCTGTTTGTCCTCCAACTTTACTCTTCTTTTTCAAAATTGTTTTGGCTATTCTAGTTCATTTGCTTTTCCACGTAAGTTTTAGAGTCAGCCTGTCTATATCTTAAAAAGTCCTGCTGGGATTTTGATTGCAATTGAGTTAACTCTATAAATCAATTTGCGGAAAATTCACATCTTAACTGTGTTGAGTGTTGCAATTCATGAATAAAAAAAAATCTTCATTTATTTAGGTCTTCCTTGATATTTCATCAGATTTTGTAGTTTTCAAGATACAGATCCTAAACATGGTTTTAGTTGTTTTTTGTTTGTTTGTTTTGTTTGTTTCATTTGGTTTTATGCCTAAGTTTTCTCTTTTTTCAAGCTATTTAAATAGTATTTAATTTTTTTCAGTTTCCAATTGTTGATTGCTAATATATAGAAATACAATTGATTTTTGTATGTTGACCTTGTATCCTGTTATCTTGCTAAATTCACTTATTAGTCCTAGGATCTTTTTTTGCATTGAATTTCATCAAATGTTTTTCCTGCAGCAATTGATATATGATCATGTGGTTTTTTGCTTTAGTCAGTTAATATGGTACATTATATTGATTTATTTTTTATTTCTTTTAAAGTCTTTATTGGGATATAATTGCTTTACACTGTTGTGCCAGTTTTTGCTGTTCAACAAAGTGAATCAACTGTGTTAATACATATATCCCCATATCCCATCCCTCCCACGACTCCTTAAATGTTGAAACAGCCTAATATTTCTGCAGTAAAACCCATTTTTTGGTGATGTGTTGGTTCTTTTATTGATTGTTGGAATTGATTTGATAATGTTTTCTTAAGGACTTTTATTCCTATAAGGGTGTATGTCCTTAGTTTTCTTTTCTTGCGCTATCTTTGTCTTGTTTGGTATCAGGTTAATGCTGGCTGCATGAGATGACTTGGAAAGTGTTTTCCGCTCTTCTATCTTCTGGAAGATATTGTGTGGAATTTCTGCTATTATATCTTTAAATGTTTATTAGAATATATCAGTGAAAGCATGTGGACTTGGATCTATGTTTTTGGGGAGGGTTTAAACTAAATTTTCAGTTTCTTCAAGGGACATAGGACTAGTCAATTCTCTATTTCTTTTTGGATGAATTTTGATAATTTGAGGCTTTTAAGGAATTGGATGATTTCATCTAAGCTATTGAACTTTTATTCATGTTGTTGTAATATTTCCATATTATTCTTTTAATGTCTATGGGCCTGTATTGCTATTCCCTCTTTCATTTCTGATGTTACTAATTATTGTCTTCTTTATTTTTTCCTTTCTGTCAATCCGTTCATAGTTTTACCTTTATAATTATTGTTACAAAGAATCTTCTCGTTTTATTAATGTTTTCTATTGCTTTTCTCCTTTCAGTTTTATTAATTTCTGCTCTTGTGTTTATTGTTTCCTTTCTTCTACTTGGGCATCTGTATTTTAATGATTATGTTATCATATTTCAATGCTTAATCACTTAATTTTGTTTCAACTCAAATGATTGTGGTATGTCTTCAACCAATTATTTTCAAAGAAAATAGTACATATGTCATATAACTTTTTAAGCCCTGCCTCCCTGAAAATTTCTCTCTGTTGGTCATACATGAAAGCTAACTTACCTAGGTATAAAATTCTTAGGTTATAACATCTTCCCTTCAAAAAATCTACAGATGTGGCTTCACTGTCATCTAGAATTAGATATATAGAGGTATCTGAGGCTACCCTTGTTTGTGTTCTATCATAAGAAATGGATTTTCCCTCCTGCTATAATCACATTTGAAATTTATTTTTGTAGTTTAAATTTTTCCAAGAAGTGGGTCAATTTCCAATAATTTTTACCTGGAGTATAGTCTGTTGATTTAATCTCCAGGTCTTTCTTCAGCTCAGGAAAGTTATTAGATGATATACTTGATTGTTGCTTTGTGTAACTTTTTTGGTTAAGTAATAATTATGGTCTCTCCATTTGTTATACTATTTGTTATTCAAATGGTTATTTGCCATTCCTTATTCTGTATTTCTATTGACTTTCAAAAGTTTTTGTTGTTTTTTAATTATTTCTCTGCAGTCTATAATACCTTCTTATTTTGTTACCTCTTATTCTCTTGATTTTAGATTTTTTTGAATAGATTTACTCATATTTATTAAGGTTATTTCCTGTTGTGCTCTTCTGTATATGCCAATTAGTTTTCTGAAATTTTACTCTGAATCTTACAGTAGACATTTCCTAGCTTTATGCTTTTGTTCTGAATCTTTATTATATTATTCTTTTTCCTCAGTTTTGCAGTACTTAAAAAAAAAATAAACTTATGTTGGTTTTCTTCTCTTAGTCACTATCTAGAACAGGGCCTGGCATACTATAGGGGTTCTATGGACATTTGTTTAAAGAATTAATCATGAGGAAGGTAAAATCTTTCTAAACATTGGGTATGTGAATTAACCTTGGCCCTGCTCTTACCCTGCTTATGTAATGGTCTAAGTGCCTTTTTAAATCTACAACTGCAGGCTAATTGATGTGCATTGTTTCTAATCTAATTCCTAGTTTACAACTGAAGTATCTCTTTTCCATTCAGGTGACATCTTTCCCTGTGTTTGATGTTTCCCTGGTACTGATGGAATGCATGAACAAGCATCATTCCCATGTCTACCAACTTTCATCCTATGTCTGTGCATATCTATAATGGTTTCTCATGGTGGTTACCTATCCCATGTACAATGCTCAAATGAAAGCTTCCTACCTGTATTTTCTACCCAACTAATATCTGGCTTTTGTTCTTTGACTGTATGAAGATGTGAAACAGAGCAGAGAAGTTTGTAGGCAGATGTATTCAGTCATTGAAGGAAAGACTTATGAAGACTTATGCCCAATTTTCTGGGTGGTACAGACTGGAGTCTCTGAATCAGTGGTGGTATAAAATGCAGTATCATTTTACATTTCATCACTTTTTTGGTATTCCTATTTAATTTATTGAGAAGTTGGACACTATTAAACATAGAGCTACCAGCCAATACCATTTTGAGCTAGAATTCCATTTCTAGTATATATTTTTTTCAGATCTTTATATGAGTATAATTGCTTTACACTGTTGTGCCAGTTTCCACTGTACAACAAAGTGAATCATATTTTTAAACTATTAGAATTTACTTTAAAATCCAGCCAGAATCTAGGGCATTTATTTTGAATGAAGACACACTGCTGTTTTTTTCTTATCATATTCACCTCCTCCTACACACTCTTATACATAAATATGCCAAAACTAAATACTCACACTGTGCACTCACTACAGACAGTTGATAAAGGATTTTGAAACAATTTATAAATATTTATTAAAATAATAGCAACTGTTGCCAAAAATAGCATCCCATCTAAGTATATTCACAACAGATTATCTCCAAAACCACTTTATGCTGACTCATTTTTTCATTTTATTCTAATGCTGACATGTTATTCTCTCCCAAATCACTTCAGAGTTATCAACTGCTCTCCCTCATGAGTTCCCAGTCCAATTAGCAAACCCTTATGTATCCTATTATACTATCTTTCACAGTGCTTGCTGAGTTCCAAGTCCAGCACAATCTATTTCTAGTCTGGTTCTTCCTGTAGGAATTTTTTGCAATTCTTAAATGTCAAAGAATTTATTTTCAAAATAAAAACTGATAAACAAGTTGTAGAAAAATGTGTATTTTCTTCCCAAGAAAGATTACTGCAATATGTCAGAAAAACTCAGACTTCTGATTTATCATCTACAATAATCCTGTTTTACACATTGACCTTAACCAATCCCAAACTTTTTCCCTTCATAATGGAGAAAAAATAGTTGGGGAAACTCCATAAACTACAGAACCAAAGGCAGAGAAATGCTCAATTGAAAAAAAAAAAAACCTGGAAGCCATAGGCCATATATATTTATCTATATATATATAGATACATTTTTCATTTAAAATGTTTTTAGCAGCCAGCTTACCAATCAATTCTCCTCACCCTCTTGACCCTTTTTAAAAGCAGTTAACATGGTCTAAATCATTGCATTTACTGTTTTTAGATCTGATGTTTTTCTTTGTTTCAACAATGGCTGTAATCATGTTTTCTCAGGTCTCTTAAAAGTTACACTAATAAGAAGTAGCGACAGTCCTCTCCCATGCATTCTAAAAGCAGATTTCTCATGTGGCAAGACAAAAAAGGAAAGAAATATCATTTAACATAAAATGAGGCCCTGTATCTGAGACCCTGTGAGGTCATGTCTATACAGCAGATTGGACTCCTGCTTAAGTTTTTCTTATGGAGGCAGGAGTGATTTGGTGATGACATAAAGGGGCCCTGATAGGGGACTGTCAACTTTTTCTTAGGTGACAAGACTAGTTCAGAAAAACAAACAAAAAAAGTTATCCAATCAGCTCCTCTCTGGCTTGCTCAGGGCAAAATGGAGTCGAAGCTTGTCTAAATCACCTCCATCTGCCTCCTTTAAAAATAGGTGTTGATGTGAAAATTAAGACTCTCTGGTTCTTACCACCAGCACTGCCTTTACTCTCCTCACTGACAAAAGTACAAAGGTGGCCCAATGTGTTTCTTGGAAAGTTTATTTCCAAGCTAAACCCCAGATAGAATTCTGCCGACAGTACCACCAATTGTCTCACCAAATAAGCATCAGAAAATATACACAAGCATGTGTGTGTTTCGGGGTGGGGGTAGATTAATTTAAAAATTGGCAGGATTTGTCAGGGGGAAATCTGTTTTTGTTTTGTGCAGTGCCTTAATGGACCATCTTGTTGTAAAAAGACCCCTGAGGTCCAAGTTAGGCAGAGAGAAACAAGCTGCTCTGCCTCCCATGTCTGGGCTTGGGTTTCCAGAGCAATCTCCAGAAGGAGGATAGCAGGTCCCAGAATAGGGAATGGGGGGTAGGATGACAAGAGACTGGAGAGAGACAGCCTAGGATAACAGCTGGAGGTTAAAAGCTGAGGAGAAAAAACAGTCATGCAGAAGTTCCCCATGGTAGGTATGATGGAGATGCTTTTAATAACTGAATTGTTTACTATCTACTCTTAAGTTCTTTGTTGTATTATATAGTAGATTCTGTCTCACTCTTGCCGCAAACCCTGAATTAATGAGGTCTGAACCATTCATTGTTTCTAGGGAAAGTACAAGGTTAGGTTTCTGTGAGCCTCTGGTCACAACATTTTCATCAACTGTCAGTACATAACCTTGTTTCATGTGTGTTTTTGTTTAAAGACACCTTTTAATATATTGTTGATTCATTAACATTGAACTCATGGCCAGTAGCACTGTAACTTGTGATTGAAAGGAGGTTACCTAACACACACATCGCCTCCGTAAGGCACATCAGAGTCTCTTGCACTTAGGAACACTAGACAGCATTTCAACACGATGCTTGAGGGGCATTTTAAACAGTGAAACCACCAACAAAAAGCACAAAAATGTGAAAAAATGGCAATAAATAGGCCTCAAAAGGGACTCCCATTTACAGTATAAGCTGAAACAAGGGACAGTGTTGCCTTGTTCTCACCTCATCTGAGACCGTGCATGTGGGGTAAGTCAAATATTTTTCCACTCTGCTCATGTCCGTGAATAACCATGAAAGTACTGTGAGTATTGATGTTGGGGTTACAAGAAAATTTTATCAAGTAAGTGAGTTCACAAATGTGGAATCCTCAAATGATGAGGACCAACTTTATTGTGATATACTCTTTCCTCATGGTGACCCCCAAAATGTTAGTAAATGCTTACTTTACACCACTTCCCATTGTGTTCATTTAGGAGAAATCAAGGAACAAAGGTGGTGTTCCATAGCTGGGTCGATGTATGTCAGAGTTCCTGATGCCTAGTTAATAACAGTTATTGTTACTGTTCTTAGTATTTCACAAAGTGGGGTATGAGACAGCAGCCCTCTTTTCCACATGTGCCTTATAATGCATACTTCATTTTCATGTTTACTCTTACTGTTTTAGAATAGTTTCAACTATATAAAGGTGGGATGTATGTGTGCATCTGTGTAGGAGGGAAGCATGCAAAGTGACCTGCTCAGCCTAAGCTCCACAAGGAGGATCTTAGCACCAGAATCCTTACTTTTATTTGCCCCTACTCCTTGCTCTTTAATTAATTCTCTGTCACCAGTTGTGCAGTTGTGATGAGGACAGCACATCTCCTCACTTCTCTTAAAAGGCTACTATCAAATAAAAGAGGCTTACACAGGGATCCCCTGCTTTTTGAAAGTTCGCTTTATGCCACTTCGCTTTTATGAAAGACCTTCATCAGTATGTTTTTGCTGCCCGAAAGAAATTTTCTCTTTTATGAAGAAGAAAAATGCTTCTTCGCTTTATGTCATTTCTGCTTTACAAAGGGTTTCTTAGGAACGCTCTACTTTTGGATAGCTGGGGAAACCTGTATTTGTTATTTGAAACTTAGTAAATTCAGCTTTTCATCTACTATCCCATTTAGTAACCCACTTTTCCTTCTTACCCTCCCCCCTTTCCTTCCTTCCTTTCTTCTCCTGGAGCCTTATTCTCCTGGAGGTAACCAATGCTAACAGGAATGCAAGGCTTAATCAACATACCGGTGCCTTCAAGAGAGGGCTGGTTTGCCCTCTCACAGTTCCCTTTGGCGACTCTTTCTTCAGACAGAGAGCTTATGGCCAAACTTCTGGTCTCAGTCAGAGATTCTGGCAGTTAGGGTCCCTAGCAAATATAGTTGATGCACATATAAAACTAAAGTTCAAAACCTTTGTCCAACAAATTTACTCTTGTTTACCACACAGATTGCCTGTGTGAGAACTATCTCCAAATATGCTCTTAAATCCACTAAAGTAATTCTCTTAAATCCGCTAAAGTAATTCTCTTACCAATCGTGCAGTTGTGGTGAGCGCAGCACGTCTCCACTTCTGATATCAACTTTCTCATCAGTGCAATGAGGGAAACAAACAAACAAACGTTGTGGGCTGGAGGTCAGGCCTCCTGGACTCTTCCCAAGGTTCTGCCACTACAGGATGGGTGACCTTAGCCAAATTCTGTTACCAGCCTTGGGTTGAAGTTTTGTTCTCTGTAAATTGAAGAGACTGAACCAGGTAAACTTTAAAGTAGGATTGACAAATTTAAAAGGGGAAATAAGTGTACATGTGTTAAATTCCAGTAAGTTTGTATTTCAGAGAAACAACAAATAATTTTTTAATAAGTATATCCCACTCAATATTTGGAACATACTTATGCTAAAAAATTATTCATTTTTTTTCTCTAAAATTCAAATGTAGCTGGGTGTCCTGTAGTCTGTCTGGCAACCCTACTATAAGATCCTTCTTAGCACTAACATTTCAAGATTATTTTTGTGCTGTGTCAGTTATGATTCAATCAGCAAAGCAGAACCACTGAGTTATAGGAGAGATTTATTACTAGAATTACATCTTACACAGTTGTGGAAAGAGTTGGGGAAGCTCAGGAGGGTAGTTGAGGGATCAAAGAGTCAACAAACCAGTCAATCCAAGAGGCCAAGCACTTCCAGCCACCAAAGTGAAGCACAGGGAGATCTGTGGAAGGCTGTGTCTCTGCGTAGCTATCACCTCTTGGCACCTGCTGTTAAGTGTCTATGGGGCTTTGGGGCTCGTGGTGATCCCGTGTCTGCCTGATACTCACTGTGAATGACCTTCAGAGAATAACAGCTACTGCTTCACCTCCATGTCCAAACATTGTCCGTATTTCCCTTCTGGCTAACGCTAACTCAGAACAGTGCAGAGATGAGGCTTGTGGATAATACAGTTCCTGCTTAACCAACTTGATGCAGTACGAACTGTCATATTCAGGAAATCCAGAGGAATTTATTGAAAAATTATTTGAATTAGTAACAGAATTTAGCAGGTAACAGGGAGATAAAATAATGGCTTTCCTATATAACAGTGATAATGAGTTGGAAAATATAGTAGAAAAATCCCATTTGGCAACTGAAAACATAAAACACTTAGGAATAACATGAACAAGAACTGGGTAGTGTCTCTGTGTAACACACTTCACAGCCTTACTCAGGAACATAAAAGCAAATTTGGATAAATTGTAGTGACGTCAATTCTTTATTTAATTTGTAAATGTGGTGTAATTCCAATAAAAATTCCAATAGCATTATTTTTTGAGAACACATCAAAATTATTTTAAAATTCATCTGGAAGAATAAACAAGGGAGAGTAACAAAGGAAATTTAGAAAAAGAAGAATAATGAAGGAGGACTTGCCTTAAGAGATGTGAAGACGTTGTAAAGTTACAATAAGTAAAACAGTACAGTACTGGCACCTAAAGAGACAGTCATGCCAATTACTGGAATTAAATACTGAGATCTGATAAAAATGGCATTTCAAATCACTAAAGAATAGATTATTTAATAAATAATATTGTGGCCAATAGCTAACCAGATGGAAAAAATGAAGCTGGAATTAAAAAAAAAAAAATAACAAACTCTAACCAAAATAATTTTCAGATGGCCTTGAGACGTGAAATATCAGAAAATATATATAGATAAAGATCATGATTGCAAGTATATTTAATCTTGGAGTGGTGAAGTCTTTTTAAAACATGATGCCATGGGCAGAGATCATAAAGGAAAGATAATGGATTCATTTTATAAGTATTTTAAGCTGTCAGCTGAAAACACACACACACACAGACAATGACAAACTGAAAGAAATCATTTACAGTATTTTCCACAGAGGGTTAATATTCATAATGTATATTTCTTTACAAATAAATAAGAACTTAGAAAAAGAGTTAAAAGATATGAGCAAGAAATCCCTTCCCCTCAAAGTATACCTAAAGGCAAAAAAGTAAAATAAATTATAATCATTAAGTAATTAAAGAAATGGAAAGTTAGGGTGGGATAACATTTCCCCCATCAAATGGGCAAAGATGAAGGGAAAGATAACATCTACTCTCAGGCTGTCTGGTGGGGAAAATGAGTCTGCATCTACTGAAGACAGGGACCTGAACTGATACAAGATGTTTAAAGGGTAATTCATTAGGGGATATCCAAAGCCAGCAGTGGATGTCAGAAGTAAAAATGAGCACACCCTTTGATCCAGCAAAACTCCTTCTGGTATTTTTTTCCCTAAGGTATTATCATGAATGTCCATCTTTAAGAATGTTCGTCACAGCTTTGTTTAAAATAAGTGCCCACTCATGAGGTTTGGTGAAGCACAACATAATACATATATTGACACAAATATCACGTAGTCATCAAAAGATTGTTTTAATACACAGGAAGGTGTTCACAATATACAATGTAATTAATGAAAAATCAGTTTATAAAACAATGTCTTACGTCATTCATGGTCGTTTATTACTTTAATAAATATTAAGTCTTCATGTGTGCCATTCACCAGGCAGTTCTAAATAGTGCAAGCAACAGTACAGGAATTATGTTGGTAATTGTAATGGTAACAGTATATAAATAGTGCTGTAATGCACCTCCCCCGCACGCGTGCACGCGCACACACACACACACACGCGCACACACACACACACACACACACACACACCCCACACACACAGAAAGTCCTGGGAGCGTATCTACCAAAGTAGATATCTCTAGATACATGTGATTTTCATTTTTCTACTTGTTCTCTAGACTTTGTTTTGTGATAACAAAAATCATAAACAGCTGTTTATCATTCTCCAATTTTGTTCTTCTTTTCCTTTTATATTCTTTGACCTGTTTCCTCCTTCTGCTCAGTGTGTAGCTTTGGTGTGGAATCAGAGGCTAGAAGATCAGTTTGGCCTGGCACAGGAGAGAGAGACCTGACACGGCAGCTGAGCCTCAGGAAGTGCACAGGCAAAGATGCCCGCTGAGAAGAGTGACCCCCTATTTACCCAGACAGGAAGGCGAATAACACAAGTTTGGATTATCAGAGACTCAACAAGAAGCCTCTTCTGAGCAGCCCCTGCCTTCCGACCCCCACTGCCACTCTCCATCTAGCGCCTGTGGTCCTTCCCACCTCCAGTCTGTCCCGTCTCTCTGGCCACAGTCCTCAGCGTGGCTCTCCTCCTCACACACCTTCAGCTGCTCTCCATGCCTACGTGATACGATCCGAGCTCCTCGGCCTGGTGTTGGACGCCTCTCCCTCTGGCCTCTGCCCACCCCTCCCCTCCAGGTATCTTCATTATTCCTTTCAGTGCAGCCCCACCAGCCTGCTTCCTGCTGTTAGCCTCTCCCAGTGGGTCTCTCCTCCTGTTGTTTTGTTCTTGCCTTGATTTCTCCTCCACTGCTCTGCCTGCTCAAAGCCATCCCGTCATTTGGTTCTGCTCAGGTTATACTTTGTCTGAGAGACTTTCTCAATAATCTTCCTGCCATTACCGTATATTCAGTCTTTTATTACAGTGCGTGCCCGACATTACAGTTCTTTGTATGAGAGCTGTGTCTTTTCTTCCACCACGTTATTTTCCACAGTGCAAGGAGTTCGGTATGCATTTGATTCACTGAATTCACCATGCTACATAGGAATTGGCAATTTTCAAAAGATTCGTGTGTACAAGTGCGCTCACCACTGAAAATAGTCTAAGTATTGTATTTTTAATGGAATAATCCTTTATTTATATAGCGTCCTACCATTTATTTATAAATGTCTTTCACATAATGAGAGCCAGTCTGAGTAAATATTTGCATTTTCCTGGGGAAACTGATTTATCTAACGTTACATGGATAGTTAGAGGGGAGAGCTGGGCTATAAAATCTGATTTCTTCCTTTCCAGGGCTGTGCCTTGTTGAGCTCAGTGGTTCCATTTGGAAGGGACCTCAAGGTCTTACAGTATGAGAGGGCATCATTTTAATGTCCAGTGTCTTCATACAGGGTTGCAGAAATTCTGCTTAGAGGAGCTCTCTGGTTGTTTAGAGTCTGAATAGATTGGAGCTTATTTTGTGATTAATTCGTCAGGCATACCAGCGTTGCCAGTGCGTGGATGTCCCAGCCGACCACCAGACATTTGCCCCCTGGTCTATGGAGTGACCTCTAGGTTTTCTCCTTTCCCAGGTGGGGGTAGGGCCATGCTGCTTCATGGCTGACATGGCGGGCTTGCCCGGCCTCCTCCACGGAGGTCATTGGACCCTGTATATTTTCCTACAAATGTCTCTGGCATTTGAGAGGCGAGTGAGCCCCACAGCGCCTGCTTGTTCACAGAGGGCCTTATCAGTTGTTGATGAGACCCTGTCTAGGCTCACAGACAGGCAGTTTCCTCCAGCCCCAGAGCCTGAGCCTGCGGTGGAGCCAGAAGAAGGTGATAAGCCTCCGAGAAGATTTTTTAGGAGCCTTGCCTATCTTTCACACCGAGTCGCCAGGGTACATTTTCCACGGTCGCCATTTGCAGATAGGGTGGCTGCTCTGGATAAGGCTGGGGCGGCCGTGGGGGGAGGGACAGTGAAGGGGGCAAATGGTTGTTCCAGTTAGCTACCCTTGGGACTCCCCTAGGACCCTACAGGATTTGTCTTTGACAACTTTTCTTTTCTTTTTAATTGTAAAAATTCCTCCCTAGCCAGCCAAGCAGACCTTTGAGGCTGGCTCCAAGGCAATCAGACAGGGTGGGCCCAGCCCCCGGTGGTAAAAGTTGAATCTTGTTGGGCCTTAACTATGGGGAATGTTCTTTCTGCAGCTGCCAGGCAGGAGCACTGTGGCCGTAGGGGCAGCGGGGCTGCTACAGAAGAGCCCGGTGTGAAACCCAGCATTTCAGAGCCGTCCGATTACAGGAAATATGTTTAATGCATCTACACAAACCAGCCCCTTGACTGTCAAGTGTTCAGGCAAGGCCAGAGGAAAGCACAAAGGATTAGCCTGTGCTTGACTGAAAAGCGAGACATGTTCATTTTCCTGGGATCTAGAAAAGCTGTCTTTTCTGTGGAGACTTTTTGAGAACTAGAAATGAGTGATACCAAGGGTGTGATGCTGATTCACAGCCATCATGAAAAGTTAAATGAGGGCTTCTCATCGTGTTTAGAAAATGCATCGTCTTGTTTCCTTGTTTGGAGAAGTAAATATGTGTTCTAGGCTCTACAAAGAGAATGGAAGTACAATCCATTTTTAAAATGGAGTGTTTTAAGTTGTTTGTTAAGTGCCTATCCATTGTCTCATTTAATTGTTCTTATCACTATTTTCCAGTTGAGAACTGAGATTCAGGGAGTTAAGCCACGTGCCCAGAGTCACATAACTAGCAGAGGCAGAGAGGGATTTCAATGAGTTATCTCTTTCTTCCATTTCATGCTGCTTTCTGCTTTCTGTTAGTTTTGTTTTGGTCATTTCTCCAAAGAGCAAACCAAGACACAATGTAGCCTTCTAGGGTCAACTGAGAAGTAAAACATGAGGTTTGGTGATGATACAGCAGTGTGTGTGTTGGCCGACGTGGAGGGGAGCAGGCGGGTGGCTGTAATATAAGTTTGGCTACTTTGGAGTAGAATTATTTTACAGCATGCCATCCAAAGACTGCTCCCTTTCTTGATTCAGGTTTTCCGAGTGATAACACGCAGACCGTTATCCGTGCTTTCAAACACACTGTTAAGTTTTTCCCACTGTCAACTCACATCATAATCTCGCACATTTTGTCTCAGATACTGCGGTGCAGGGCAGGCAGTTTGGGTCTAGCCTCATGTTCTTGGGTGAGATATGCCTGTACTGCCTGCAGTAGAGTGACAGCCACATAGAAAATGGACACTAAGTGGTAGCTGTAATTGTCATAATTGTTTCCAGTGAGCAGCAGTGGTGTGAGAACAGACTGGGTTTTTTACTGCAAAGAGAAATGCAAAAGCACAGTACAAGTGGAAAATACAAATGATGGGACATCATTTAAGGCTCCCAAACAGTCACAGAGGAAGAATTGCTCATAGCCTGTGGGACCACTGTGTAAGCAGAGTTGCAGGGCAGCAGTCCTATTCCTCCATGGCTAAAGCTTGACCACTCTTCTTTCTGGTTTCTGTTTATCCTGAGAAACCTGAGCCTTGGGGAGACAGACAGGTGGAAATGCCTTTCTGATCCCCCCGGGAAGAAAGAACTAATTCGTGGTCTGCAGAGGAGAGTCCCAAGCCTAATATTGACCTTCCTGCCCAGCTTCCTTTATTTTGGAACTTGATAACTCAAGGCTACCACCAGTGAAGACCACCAGCTAGTCGCCCTCTAGGTAAAATTCCACACGGGAACTTGGGTTTGGAGTTTGCTTTGAAGGAGTGAAGTGGGTGCCAGCAGCCACAGCTCACAGTGTTAGCAGTGTTTGCCACTGGATGCTGCCCAAATTGGGCAGCTCTCTTCTAAAGCACAGTTTGGACTCAGCCTGAAATGGTCACAGTATTGCTTAGAGACCGCATGAGTCTCTCTACCTTTTGAGCTCCAGGGACAGACTCTGCCACTAAAGGTGCTTCAAGAATCATTTCATAACATCAATGGTTTTACTTTTCTGGATGGACCTAGAGACTGTCATACAGAATGATGTAAGTCTGAAAGAGAAAAACAAATATTGTAGAGTAACGCGTATATGCGGAATATAGAAAAGTGGTATAGATCAACCCGTTTGCAAGGCAGAAATAGAGACACAGATGTAGAGAACAAACATATGGACACCAAGTGGGGAAAGTGGTGGGGGGGGATGAATTGGGAGATTGGGATTGCCATATATACATTACTAATAAGAAAAAAAATAACAAATTGTGCACTTTAAATACATACAGTTTATTGTATGTCAATTATATCTCAATAAAAGTTCTTAAAAAAATCAATGGTTTTACTTTTCAGGGCAGTGCTGGGAGAATGATTAGAAACTTTTGTGTTCTGGATTCGTTTGGAATAATAACAAGGCCAGGACAGGGTGGGTGGTAAGCACTTGTATGTCTATTTTATAGATGAGGAAATCGAAGGAGACAGGTTACACTGATTCTGAGAATCTAAATCCTGGAAGGTTCTGGATCCCAGAGAGAAAAGTGCCTGAGTTTGTCTGGTTGTGCATTTAACACAGCATGACAAACTAGCAGGAAGCCCTGTATTTTCCAGCTTTGTGCTCTAATCTGGGAAGTATGCCTCATGGGGACACTAAGGAGCTGGTTTTGGTATCCCCAGGGCCCAAAGCCTGTGACTCAATACCCTCCTTTGACCACTAACACTGGCTCATGGCTGTCACACCTTTCTTGCTTATGGTGCAACATTACCCCAGAGATCTCTGTCTCACCAAGAAGGAATGCATGAATTGCCCCCTGGGGAATCCCCATTACTTGAGTTTCTACATGGCCAAACATTTATGAGTCTTTCTTCTCACATATTTTCACTGGTAAAATTGAAAAAAAGAAATTGTCCACTGGAAAAATAAATACAACATGTAATTTTATTTTCTTTAATGAAAGACATCACTTGTTCCCTTTCTATGTTACAGTCTCTTATCTATCATCTAATCAACTGGAAATTCAGTAACCCAAGTTTTTCAAAAAATATCGGTTGTCTTAATAAAAAGAGGACAAATAACAAACAGTCCTCCGTTAGGAGAAAAATGTTAAAGCAATTTTCAGAGAATACAATAGTGGAGCCAGTATCCTTTCCACTTAATACCCAAATCAGCATTTCTTAAAGTATGTGCACTGCGAAAATCAGGTATCAGAGGCGCCTGCAGGGAGAACCCCACTTCCTGGAACCTTGGAAACTCTGGAAAACCACTGCCTACCCCTCCCACATCTGCAGACCTGTACCGAGATCTTGAGGCATAGTTCATAATTCTCAAAGCTCCTTCCAAATAGTTCAATCTCATTTGATTGGCAGATGTAGTTTTATTGCCCTTTAATTCTTTGAGAATTAATTGGCTCTTTGGTGCAAATGACATAACTCAGCCAACTACTGGCATAACTACTGAGTTCACAGAGCTCTCCTATTTTCTCTCATTCTGGAAAAGTTGGGGGCTTTTTGCATGTGTAAAAAGGAAGGTTATTTCTTTTTTCCTTTTCCAAATTTGCTGAATTGCTTTCAGTGGGTTTTAAAGATGGCCTTAATTTTATTCGCTACTCAGTTTTAGGCTATGTAGAGTTTCCTTCCTCCCACTGAAGTGACTTCAGAATTTAAAGTAAATATTTACTTTAAAAATCTATGTCCTAAGCAACCCAAATGTCCATTGGTAGATGAGTGGGTAAATAAAATGTGGTATTTACACACCGTGGAATATTATTTGACTTTTAAAAGGAGATTCTGACACATGCTGTATGTGTGAACATTGAGCACATTATGCTAAGTGAAATAAAATGATCAGAAAAAGGCAAATATTGTACGATTCCACTTGTGAGATACCTAGAGCAATCAGATTCATAGAGAGAGACCGTATAATGCTGAGTGCTAGGGGCTGGGAGGAGAGGGGGATGAGGCGTTATCGTTTCATGGATACAGAGCTTCCGTTTCACAAGATGGAAAGAGTCCTGGAGGTGGGTGGGGATGGTAGTTGCACGGTACTGTGCGGTACTGTGAAAGGACTTAATGCCAGTGAACTGTCCCCTAAAACATGGTTAAAACATTAAATTTTATTTTATGTGTACGTTGCCACAATTAGAAAACAATTATGTCCTGTGGGTACTGCCATCCCTTGGCCGTGGTTTGGAGGCGGGGGTTGAATGGAGAGCGAAGATGCAGCTCTCTCCCCGCAGCACCGGGGACGGCACGGAAGCTTTCCGTGCCGTCAGGCAGATGCCAGCGTTCAGCTGCCTGCAGTCAGGATCCCTGACGTCTAGGACACTTAACAGAGGCCTCTTCCTGGGTTCGGGTTTTTTCTTGACAAAGTGATAATGCTCCTAATTAGCGAGGAGACCTGCGTCCGGACAGCCTGACGGGCTGGGCCCTTGGCCGCTGGGCTGGGGAGGGAGGGGGAAGGAGGGCTGTCTGCAGGACCTGCTTGGAGGCTGGGGCCGACCCGCTTGGGGGTGGATGAGCACCCAGCAGACAAGAGTCAGGGGCTGGAGGGAAGAGGAGGTCCATAGATAGAGAGGCCAAGAGGGGAATGTTTGCTGACAGAAAAGAGATATGTTTTAGACTGACTTCTAATGCCAGGGATGCCTAATCTCATTGTCAGAGCACAGTGCTCTCAGGATAACCTGAATTAGTGTCTTCTGTGCTCTTCCTCCAGCAAGGACCCAGGGAGACTGCAAAAGAGTGTCTCTCTTCTCTCTTTATGCTTCTCTCTGATCGTTAAAACTCATGAGGACCCTTGATGAATGACTGAAAACAAATCAGGGGCCGCTAAGAGCTGGAGGTCACTTCCAACAGTGTGGCCTCCTGCCTTTTCTCTTTCCCTGTGACAAGCCCTCACATCTTGTAGACTGGCCCCCTCACTGACCTCCATGATGCAATAATGAGTTGAATGGGGACCTCCAAATGCACATCCACCCAGAACCTGTGAATATCATTATATTTGGAAAAAGGGTCTTCACAGATATAATTAAGGATTTGGAGATAAGACCATCCTGGATTATCCAGGTGGGCCCTAAGTCCAGTGACAAGTGTCCACATTACAGAAAGGCAGAGGGAGATTTGAGACACAGAGGAGAGGCGAGGCCACGTGAAGACGGAGACAGGGATTGGAGGGATGCAGCCACAAACCGAGAAATTGCTGGAAGAGGCAAGGAAGGATTCTCTCTCTAGAGCCTTTGGAGGGAGTGCAGCCCTTCTGGCACCTTGATTTCAGACTTCTGGATTTCAGACTGTGAGAGAATAAATTCCCATTGTTTTAAGCCATTATGTTTGTTACGGCAGCTCTAGAAAATGAATACGAATGCCAACACTTAAAACCAGCACGGCAGTCTCTTACATTGCTGAATTGTAGCTGGTGGAACTTGCACTTTGTTTTATTGAGAAAGAGCCGTGTCAGTGGCATGTTGGTAGCACGTCTCAATTCTTGCACTGTGTGCACATGCACTACCTGGAGACCCTGTTGTGAGGCAGGCTGTGAGACAGCCACCGGGCTGGTTCCCAAGATTCTGCATTTCTAAGACGCTTCCTATGACACAGATGTTGCTTTCTGCACATCACACTCTGAATCCACAAAACTCTTTTGTATTTGTCCTAACATGGTCAGTGCTGTATATAGAATGTCATTGAAAATTCATGATCTCTGGGAGATCTCTGTCCGTAAACCTAGAATCAGTCATTTTGCATAAAGATCTCTGTGCCTCACCTTCCTCACCTGTTAAACGAGGGACTTAGGCTAGTGTTCTCAAGCTTTTTCGAGCTCGAACTTTCTGTGAATATGGGATGCTTTCCACACACAGACAGAAGACTGTACGGTCTCTGAACAACAACCTTTACTTTCAGTATTTGGCCTTTCTCCTCATTTTGCCCTATACCAGGGTGCAGAATGTCCCAATTTTCTGCAGCGTAAGGGAAAGTGATAGAACACTCCTTTTCCTTTGCTGCTGTGGTTTTCTCACTGATCAGCTGAGGCATGACTCCCCCACCCCCAGTGAGTTGTGAGCTTTCTTCTGAAGAGCTAATTCCCATGAACGAATTGTTTCTGAGCCTCTTTAATATAGCCTTCATTTTCAGGAGATGGGGTGTGTGTGTGTTTGTGTGTGTGTGTGTGTGTGTGTGTGTGTGTGTGAATAAACCTCACTGACCGCATCCCTGGTCAGCTCGTGCATGTAACTGAGTGTGAAGTCTGACTGTCCAGAGCCTGCAGCTGTGATTTATGTTCCCTTAACACAATCTGGAAAATACCCATTTCCCGTGAGTGTTGCTCTGGGGGGCATAAAATGTCCACCGCCTTTATCAGAATGTCACTCCCTTAATAAGTGGTTTTCATAAAAAGCACTTTACTCCTAGGATTGACACTGTAGAATTTTACAAAGATGCTATATGAGTGTCCCATAGTCCCAGTAGGACGGCCATTTTCAAAAGTCACATTTCAGTTCCTCTGAGTTCTTATTGCCCGAACACACTTCTAGAAGTAAGCACTTTAAAAAGTTGGCTTTAAAAAAGCCTGATAAGGCAAGAGCCGCTGTTCACTGGCACACCTTCTCCAGCTCATAGAAAATATGTTCAACCTTCATCACAGGTCTAGCAGGTATTCCTTACTGACCTTCACAGGAACATTGAAATGGGAGGGTGTCACTGGAAATGGAGTAAGGTAACTGTTAAACACGCCCCAGAACAATTTATACAGGAAATATTTACACTGAAGAGTGAGCAGTAACCACCTTCATTACTTCCCTTCGATTCCTTTTGCTTGACCTCACTCCCTCACCGCTGCTCTCTTCCCCTCACTGTTTTGGCCGAACTTGTCTGGTGATGAAAGTAGAGATCCTCACAAGATACCTCATAGCTGTGGGGGTTGATGGTAGGTTGATAGATGCCTGAGCAGGAATCTGTTTGTGGAATCTGGACCGGATGCATGTCTAGGACTGGTGTCCTTTCCTGGTACCTCTGGCTGTGTCTGCATAACTGCTCCCCTTGACCTTCTTCTTGCTACATCTTGCTTCATCTCTGACTGCATATTGGAAATTTTTTCCCATGTGTTTGAGTTCAAATTCTCAAGAGAAAGAATCTGATCATAGGAGGATCTTATCTTTTTATGGGGCCCCTGCAAGAGGGTTGGCCAGCCTCTGATTGGTGCTCCCAGATCATGTGATCCCGGGTCATGTGGCTCAAATTGACCAAATCAGCTGTGGCTCAGGTATCGCAGGACATAAAGCATGGTGCAGGCAGCAGAGGACTGGGTGCTGGGCAGATTTGCTGTGAAGAGGGTTTGAGCAGGGCTGGCGATGACCTGGTTTCCAGGGCACATGCTTCCCTTATCTTCCTCTGAAAGGGCTTTAGATATAAAAAGACCAGTGTGGAGACTCAGGGGACTCAGGGTCATAGCTGTATAGTAAGTACCAGCACCTCCTGGTTTCAGTCTTCAGAGTCGAAAAGGGGTGAAGTCAAAGTCACAGAGAATTGAAACTGACCTTCTTGAAATCCGTGTGTTCAGGAACCAAAAGTGAGCTAGTGCCCTTGTAGAGGTTCAGCCCAACATATCAAAACACTGTCAGGGAGAGCAGGCTGCAGAATTGCCAGGAAGTGGTGGGTGTGAGAGGGCAGGAGACGCAAGCTCTCAGCTGTGAATGTGTGGTGTGCACTTGGAGGCGAATCGGACTGAGCCTACCACGCTGCACATCAAGGGTCATGGCACTGCGTGAATTCCATTTGCAGGTCCCCTTTTTAAAAGGCAGAGCTGACCTCCCCGGCTCTAATGGAGAGGAGCAGCCCTAGGATTACAACCAGAGAGGAGGCGGTTTCCCTGGCACTCAGGAGACTTGGATTGTCTGGGTCAGGTGCCCACTTTGTTTCTGCTGGCCTCAGCGCCCTGCTCCTTTGCCACCTCCTGCTCACTTTCTCTACTACTCACTTTTACTAAAGATTTCTTATGTTTGAACAGCACAATGCAGCATCAGAAGTGACTGGACTTAAAAAATAATGCAGTAAAGCTTCTGGAAGAAAATTAAAAATACCTTCACACCTTCATAGCTGGGAATAGGTAAAAGATTTCTTAGTATACAAAAAGCACTAACCATCAAAAAAGAAGTAAATTGGGCTTGTCAAAATTAAAAATTTCTGCTCATCAAAAGATACCATCAAGAAAATGAAAAGAAAGCCAAAAACTGAGAGAAATATTTATTGTATGTATATCTAACTTGCATCTAGAATATATAAAGCACACCTACAAATCAGTAATAAAAAGATAAACAACCCAATGAAAAATAAGCTAAAGACTTGAACAGACCCTTTCTAAATATACAAATAGTCTTTAAATGCATGCAGAGTACTCTTCAGGAAAATGCAGTTTAGAAACCACAAGGTGTTATCACTTCATAGCCACGCAGATAGTTGTAATGAAAAAGACTGACAGCACCAACAGAGTATCAACTGAATGTGGAAAAATGGAACTCACATATGTTGCTGATGGAAGGGCAAATGGTATAACCACTTTGAGCAAGTGTTTAGCACTTATTCTTTAACTGCTAAGAATACACTTATCCCATAACCACCATTGCATTTCTAAGTATTTAAAAGAAATGAAAGAGAAAAAAAAAAAAAGACTGTTCATAACGGTTTTATTCTTAATACCGAGAAACTGAAAACAGCAAAAATGCCCATCAATAGGTTAATGTATAAACAATCTGTGGTATATTCATATAATGGAATATTAGTAACAATAAAAACATTTCTGGTATGCACAAAAATGTGGTTAAATCTAAAAACTATTGCAGATGCTAGACACAACAGACTACTTTCTTTGTGATTCCATTTATATGAATTTGTAAAACTCACAAAAATAATCTATAGTGATAGTAATCAGAGCAATAGTTTTCTTTTAGGGGTGGAGTAAGGAGGTTGACTGCAAAGAGTACTAGGAACTTTCTGGGGTGATGGAAATGTTTTAATGTCTTAAGTGGGATGTTGGTTACATGATGTAGTGGATACTATGGTACTCTACCCAGATGCCCTCTTTAGGACTGACAGACCCATGCCCCAGTGCTGGGAATATCAACCAGGATAACCCACATCTGCATTCCTTACTGGGCACCGCCCTTGGCTGCAGAGGACTGCCTTGCCCACTTATCTTCTTTACAGGGAGTGGATGTGACTAATGACTGTCCAGTGCAGGGATTCAAAGCCCTGACCCTTTGCCTCACCCTCGGACAGTCCAAAGGACCATCCCTTTTCCAAGGCTCCCCATAGGATTAGCCAGGCCTTCAGCTGCAACAGCATTGTGGGTCAGTTTCTCTCTCTTCCTAGCTCTGCCTTTCTCACTTTATCATTTGAGGGTACATACCAATAAACATTATGCACCAATTTTTGACTTCAGCATCTGTTTCCAGAAAATGGAACCAAACATGGTCCTAGGAATGGACTCTAAAATAGGATTTTGGAGCTAGATAAGTGGCCAACCAGCTGGCAGTGAGACCTCCACGTAGAGTCCTTAGCATGCTGTATGGTGCGGTTGTGAAAACGTGGACCTGGTTGTCGACGTGGTGGGGCTGTCAGTGGAAGGGGAGGTGTTAGGTGGTGCGCTTGGGTGGAATGAAGGATTGTGGGGTTGAATGGCTGTTACTGAACACACAGATTTGTTAAACAAAGATAACGACTGTCTCATGGTGATTAACGACCAACTCAAGGCAACCTGTGACGCTCAGAGGACAGCCCAGGCAACACTTAAGGAAACACTAATCTATAGTCAAATCAAAAACAGTGTGAAGGATCAGGTACATCACTTAATCAAAGAATAGTGGAGCTTCAGAGAAGGTTGATTTCACAGAGTCTGGAACTCTGGTTCAGAAACAAGGGGACCCTGAGAATTGGGTCTGGGATACCTGAGTAGATGCTACTGAGAATCTTGAACTCTTAAATCACTCTAAACCTTCTGGGCTTGGGTTTAGAGCAGGTCAATCCTTGCTTATTAAAATATAGTGCCCTCTCCCTTGCTTGAAGCTTATGCAGAAATCACAAGTGAAATAACTACGTTACAAGACAATGTTTGCCCCCACTCAGCATCTCCCCCCACCTTACCATCCCCCTTACTGTCAACAAAATCAAGAATAGGGTGAAAGTCCAGCACAGCCTGACTGCAAAGGTTCTGGGCCTGCTAAGGTCTGAGAGGGACTAGTTGCCAAGTATCTGCTACACCAAGGAGCTACAGGATCTAGCTAATAAACACTGTAGATCCCAGAGTGCCTGCGTGGGTCTGGGCACTGAGCATGTGGAATGAAGAGAGAGGAACATGAAGTTGGATAAAGGAGAGTCTATTGATACGAGAAATTCTCTAGTGACCCAGTATTTAACACCATGACAGGGTTCCTGGAGATGGGGCTAACATGCTGCTAGAATGGCTGTTAGATTGCTTGAGAAAAGTGATGGCCCTCCACTAAGTGAAGCAGAAATGGCAGAACTGCCATGGCAGACAAGGAGGAAGGAATCAAAAGGCTCTGAGAAGTGGGCATGCTAGAGCAGTTATTTCATAAGGCCAGAAAACCCATCAACTGGCCACGTTTTGCAAGAGGGCCCAGAGAATATGCTAGTGAGTGTGCATTAGAATTATTTAGCAGCTCACTGGTGGCTGTCTTCATAGACCAGGGCTGCCAGCAGGAGATGTCGCTACAGAACTGGGCTTCTGATAGCAATGGGTATGATAGAGACGTGAAATAATAGATGCCAGGTGGGCACAATTATTGCAGCAAGCAGCAAGGTCAGAGCAGAAACCTGACCGAGGAGTATGGACCGACAGAGAGATGAAGATGGTTGATAGAATACATTGTCCCTTAGGCTAAGAAGCTTGGGCAATTAAAAAAAGCATTGCTTAATATGCACAATCAAGAGAAATTAAAGATGAATGGTCAGGAGCTTGTGGACAGCAACCACAGAAAAATTCAGGATTCCTGACTGTTCTCAGACTTGTAACCCATTGACTGAAGTACAAGTCAGGTTCCCAGGAGGAGCAGTTTTGCAAGTCCACGGCATGTATACTCAGTAGCAGTTTCCCCATTCCTTCCCCAGGGCCATTTATTCAGATAGCTATGCATTGAGCAAAGGGGAATATTTACACACTTTTCAGGAATTGTTGGACACCCTGGAGTCTTGACTCAGGAGTTGACATTGATGCCCAAGGGCTCAAAAGCAACTAGCTTACCTGTTAGAATTAGGGCATATAGTAGCCAGGTAATAGTTGGAGCCCTGGACCTAGTTCTGCTAACAGTTGGCTCCTTGGGCCTGCAAAACCACCACTATTATTTCCCTAGTCCCTGATTGTGTAATTGGAATTATCATTCTTGGTAGTTTGGCATCACCCTTGCTCCTGGGTGTAGCCACCCAAATTTCACTTCCCAACTTGGATTTTTGTTGTTCCATGAAAACCAGCTTGAATTCAAACCCATTGACTCTTCCCAGCCTTAGCTGTTTTGAGTAACTGCTCAGCCCATCTGACTTTGAACCTGAGACCCTAACCCTGAGCCTAGCCCATCCAGCTGGACTCAGCTGCCCTTAGGGGAGATTGTATACTCTTTAGCCCAATAGTCCAACTTTCCTATTCAAAGACAACCCACACCTAGCATGTATATCTTTTGTCTTTGCTTAAAGAGATATTAGAATGTGAGAAATGATATTGTACCCAAGGGTTAAGACTGAAAACACAGAGCAAACAGTTCCTGGGCCCCACCAATGCCAGTGAAAACCAAATAAACACATTCTGTGTAATACACCATTAAAAAGCAGGGATACATAGTTATTCAGGTAGCAGATAGATCGATAGCAGATTTGCTTGTTATTACTACTAGCAATAAATAATATTAACTACAATTCATTGAGCAAACTACTGTGTACCAAGAATGTTCACCTTTGCTCTCTCATTTAATCCTAATGACAAACCTGTGAGGTGAATGGCATGCCCATTTTATAGAGAAAGAAACCAAGGCTCAGAGATCTGAGATAAATGACCCCATGTCATGAATCTTGTGAGAGGCAGAGTCAGAATTCCAGTCTAGTCTGCCAACTGTGGAACCAGTACTGTTTCTGTCACACCAAGTCGTATCCTGGTTGCAAAGATTTGTGGCCCGAGCACCTTGAAGAAATCACTTGGCTCCCAGCTAGTGGACTTAAGAAAATATGCTTTTTCTTTCATGTTTTTGAAGACAGAATCAGTCATAAAGGGCATTCCTTTAAGACCTTCTGCTTTGAAGTGATAAAAGCTAGATTGAGGGAAGGCTCACAGGCCCCTGATCTGGACTCACCCCTGCCCTTGGAGCCAGGAAATGTGATTTCTTCTGCCATTCCTTTCACTTACTGCACTTGCTCTGCTTCTTGGGTCTCCAATGATTTTTTTTTCTTAGGAAAAGAAGATAGCTTGGGTTAATTTCAAGTTCTCCACAATTTATCTGTACTGAGCTGGAAGAGTGTTGAGTGGGAAAGGGTTTCATTGTCCACGAGGGCCTCATGGCTCTTCAACACCCACCACTTCTGCCTCATGTCAAAGGAAAGCAAATAGGTTTATTAAATAGCTGTCAAACTGAATGAGCAAGCCCCGAGAACACACAGGGGGAGATTGGATTAGAGGTAGAGGACATGCCACACTAAACAAGGGCACAGATTTATGGCCTTGGCCATGCGGCCTAAGAAATGATGCCCGAAGTAGATATGTATGAGGGGGCAGGCAGGGCCAAGGAAGTGAATGGTGAGGTACAGAGGGAAAGGCTGAGGCATAAGGTACTTCCAGAAAGGCCATGCTTTTCCTTCCCAGCACTCAGAACAGTGGGAAATGCAGCCTTTGATTTACCGGCCTCTCCAGTATTGGAAAGACCAAGAAGAAGGTTGGAATGAGTATTGAGGGAGTCAGTTTGTAGCATCTGCTGTATTCTTGTGCTACTTTCAAGCCAGTTTGTATTGGGTTTTATGTTACTTGAAACTTAGGCAACAAGTAGTGAATATTGATCACTTTTGGAAATCTTGAAGAGCCTGAATAACAGGTAAAGGAGTTCAGAATTTAACTGCGGGGAGTTAGGACTCTCTTTGAGTAGGAGGATGACTTGTGAATGTCTTATATTTGTTTCCTTTATCTTTACTTTAGAAAACGGTCATCTAATAAAGAGACAAACTAGATTAACATCCAGCTAGGTGATTATTACAACCTTCCAAATATGGAGAGGTGATATTCTGGAAGGGGATGAGTTAAGATGGAAATAAACTCTCATTTGTGACGTGTTGCTAGGGAAGAATTGGTAGAATCCTATGATTAGAATTCTTGTACTTAAAAATACCCAGGTGTTCATTTAAGCAAAATGGGGCTTTATTATAAGGGTACAGTGGTGGCTGACAGAACCCAGGACAGGGGAACTGGGGCTCAGAAGAGATTAAAGTCAGTGCTCTGTCTCTCCTCTTCCCTTTCTTCCCCTCAAGTTCGTCATCCTCCTTTTGTATCTAAATATTGGCTTCCTCTGCATTCTTAAGTTCCAGGGAAGAAAACGAGGCCACTGACAGCTTCTGAGTTAATACGGCCCTCTCTCTTTCTCTCCAATTTTAAATTCCCATGGAGGGGACTCCGCTTGGCCCAGCTGGGGTGGTTGCACACCCCTGAGCCAATCCATCATGACCCCAGGGGGAGGGAAACGGCGAGTCCCCATGTGCCAGATTTCCCTCTGGATCTGGGAAGGGGAATTGAGAAGTGCATTAGCCTAGTGGGTGTCCGTCCTCTCCAAACTTGGTGCCACAGGATGTGTTCTGGGCAGGGGTGAGTTGGAAATGCAGAGGGATGTCGGTGATGACAGTGCAGCTCCTGGTCTAAAAGACTGAGAAAGTAGCACCGTTTCTCTGGATGAGAGGTTAAGGCTCCTACAACGTACTGAACTGTGAACGTTTTTAATATAGAGCAATATGAGCTGGGGAGAAGCAGCCAAAGATTGCTGTCATTGACCATGGCATTTGTCATTGACCCATGTTTGAAGTGATCTGGAGAGCCTTTCAATCCCAGTGAAGTATAAGTTTGAATAGAGATAAGGCCAGTTTGGGGGCAATCAGCCATCTGTGAGATTAAGGAAAACCTGAGGCTTAGGGGACCTCCTAGGACCTTCCTAGAGTGACCCATAGGTCTGATACCCAGAACAGACTGGGGTGTGGAGAGGGCAGGGCAGGGTCTATGGCTACTCTGGCTGCACACATGCTACCTGTTGGCTTTGTGCTTTGGAGAATGAGGAGCTGTTAGCCATGTCTGGGCTGCCATCAGTTTATAAAGGCTGAGCGATTATAAGGAACGTGGAGAGCTAGGCCCCAAGAGTAGATTCCATGTGTTATTCCTCTGATACCCATATCAGAAACTGCTAATTGACCGAGGAGCTGTTTTTCATAGAGCCGAGAGACAGTCCTCGTCAGTGGAGGGCTCCAGACAGCCTGTCAATTCATTAATACATATGATGAGCGGTGTTGGTCGCCTTGACGTAGGCAATGGCTGACGGGGGGAGTAGGTGGGTCTACTTCCAGCATGGCTGGCACACACATTTTGTGGAAAACTGAACGTGTTGTGGCAACAATTAGCGTGACTCCAACACAAAGTTCTAACGTCAATGCGAAGGCGTCTTAACCGTCTAACCAGTGTTGGTAGAGTGATGGGGATTTTACAAAGGGCTCTTTCACAAAATTTAATTTCATCCTCATAGCAACTCTGTGGGGCTAGTGCAAACTTGATGAATTTTATAGATGAGAGAACGGAGACCAGAAATGTGAAATGTCATCTTCAAGTTCAGCCCGCTGAGACCAGCTCTCTTGTTTCACCTAGAATTGGACATTCTTACTGCTAGTTGGTGTAGTTTTTACTCCTCCAAAGTATACTTTGCTTTGAGACCACATTCTTCTGCTGAGTTCCCTAGTAGAGAGAATTTTTCTCAAGCTGTATGTTAGGTGATACTCCTTTGCAGTCTTGATTCTCCAAGTCTGAGCTGCAGATTAGTGACGTGAGCATCCACTGAGAGCTCATCCCAAATGCAGAATCTCTGGTCAGAATGAGCTTTTTAACAAGAACCCAGCTGACGCATGTGCACTGCAAAATTTGAAAAGCACTGCTCTACAGGATACTTGTCGTTTCAAATGCTCCACCATGGCAAAAGGGATTCCACAGGCAAAAAAGTTTGGGAAACACCGAATCCTATCCTATTCTTTTTATGTATTAGTATATTAAAGGCTTGGGAAAGTTCTAGAGTAAAGAAACTTTATTCAATTTTACTTTGCTCAGTGTTTTCCAAATTTAGTTGTTCATGGACGCTTTTCATGAATAACATGTATTAATATCCCATGGATTTACTGTTTAACAAAACAATTTGAGACATGCTACCACAGAATAAGGCTGGATAAAGCTGTAACTGCTTATGTGTTTGTAGTGGAAAATTGTTTAAAGAAATACACCATACACCATCAGCGACTTCCCTGGTGGCTCAGTGGTTAAGAATGTGCCTGCCATTGCAGGGGACATGGGTTCAAGCCCTGGTCCGGGAAGATCCCACATGCCGCAGAGCAACTAAGCCAGTGCGTCACAACTACTGAGTCTGTGCTCTAGAGCCCACGAACCATGACTACTGAGCCCATGTGCCACAACTACTGAAGCCCACATGCCTAGAGCCTGTACTCCACAACAAGAGAAGCCGCTGCACTGAGAAGCCCATGCACTGCAATGAAGAGTAGTCCCCGCTCTCCACAACTAGAGAAAGCCTGCGTGCAGCAATGAACAGCCAATAAATTAATTAATTAACTAATTAAGTAAAAAAAAAGAAATACACCATCAAAAATTGATCTGGTAACCAACCGTTTACATTATCTTCAGGTGATGATAACACTGCCATTTTAAGGACACCAATATGGGAAAATGGGGGAGAAAAAGGTACTCAAGGAAAGGAAAACAAAAGCAATCTGTGAGAAAGAATGGGTAGCAAACTGATGTGAGTAGGTATGTTTGAACGAGAAAAACAGATGAAAGCATAAATATTTGTTTCATTAAACTATTGCAGTTTTCTACATCATAGACTTCCACATAATGGGAAACATTATGAAATGGGATCAGGGCCTATTTTGTATCATATATGTGATCTCATTTAATCTTTACAACAACCCTGTGAGGTATGTACTGGTATCCCATTTTACAAGTGAAGAAACAGCTCAGAAAGTTTTGATCACTTGCCAGGGGCCACACAGCTGAGGAGCAGGAGTTCAGCACCACATTTGGTGACTCAGAAGCCCAGGCTCTTTAACCTTTACATGGTTGGGCACAGAAAACACAGTGGGATGCCTGGCCTCTGGGGGACTGTGTCTGATCTCAGCCTGGAGTCCTGAGGAAAGGGTGCAGGGGAGCTGTTGTTCCGGGTTGCCAGTCCCTCGTGACTGATGCTCTCCACACCAGCTTTGGGTGACTGTCTGTGCTCCCGCAGGGGCCACTCTGGGGTCTGATATGTCACACCCAACAAACCGTCTCCTATATTTCATCTTCCCCCTGGAGCTCCCCGACCCCTCAGATTAATGGAAAGAAGCTGCCACAGCCAGGCAACCAGCCACTCCCACCTGAAAGTGACCAAGTAAAATAGATTATTGAACAAAGAAATGAATAGAGAGAATGGGGGGCGGGGGGGGGGAGGGCGGAAGAGGAGGAGGGGCACCAGCTAAAATGCCTGTTTCTAAACAGCAACTGCTGTTGGAATAATTGCTTTCAGGAAAGGCCAGACTCGGTTTGGCCTAGTTTGGTGATCACTAACTCAATTACTTAATTTTCAAGGAAAACATTTGTCTCCAGTAAATAAAAACAGAATAAACTATGAGACTTAAATGTTTCCTTTCAGGGAATTTCATTCATAGGTCAGATGTGCAAAAGGGAGACAGCTGGGGAAATCTGGACTTGGGTGAGCATGAGTGACAGCAAGAGTGATACCAGCAGCAACGAATATCATTGGTGCTGTTCTTGGTCACGTTATTGTGCGTGTTCTAACCCATTTAATCTTCACATTAACCCTATGGAGATAAGAATCACTATTATCCCCATTTTATAGATGATAAAACTGAGGCCCAGAAACTTTACACAATATGTGCTTAAAGTTGCACAGCTAGCAGGTGACAGTGAAACACCTAGAAGACAGATTCTGGACCCAGACTGCTTAAGTGCAAATCCTGCCCTGCGTGGTTTTCTTACTGGGAAAATGAGAGGGTGCTCTCAGATTCCTCTTTGCCAAACCTCAGTCGTTTTCTTAACACCTTCGCACTTTTTGGCCAATTCTTATATAATCAGTATGATTATTTTTCTTAGAATTTTGTGAACCAACTTATTTTTTTTGGAAGTTTGAATAAGTCTGTCTAAAAAGGAAACATATTAGAAGTTAGGTTGAAAACTAATCTCTCTTAATGTCTCTTAACTAGAAGGTAATGATGAAAAAAAAAGATAATTACCTGAATCTGAGGCATAGACCTGATTTCTCCCTGTTAAAAAGACAGGTTAACGAGTAGTATAGACATGTTAGAGACCTATTAGACTCCATCCATAATTTTCCTCCTGAATATAATCACAAGTATTTAAAGAGAACAGAGCAGGAAAAGCCTTGCTTACAGTTGCACTTCAGGAATTGCTGCATTGCCCATTTCTCAGGTTTTTCTCCTACATCACAAAACTGAAACAGCAGGGCAGAATGTTGGCACTCAGAAGCTTAAAGAGCCCTAGGTGGGTGGTGAGGCTTCTTTGGCTCTGGTGGTCCCAGGCTCAGGCGATCTGTGTGCTGATCTTGTAAAGAGAAATGGCGAGGGCATCATCTTTATCCAGTCCAGAGGGATCCCCCAGCAAAGTGGTCCAAGCGCCAAAGCATCCAAGTAGTCTTATGGTAGCAGTTTGTGACCACACATCAGCCTGCCTCTCCTTTCAGGCACATGGGAGGACCGCACTCACAGTTTGACAAAAGCCATGGTCATTTGACTTGCTTTGGCCAATGAAGCATGGGAGGAAACGATGTGTGCCATTTCCTGGTGGAAGCATTTAAGAGCTGGTGCATGTTCTCTCTTCCACTGCCACAGTGAATCCTGGATCCTCCTGTGGAGATAGCAGAGAGATAAGGTGGCAGAGCCTCCATCAGCCTGGGTCCCTGCGTGACCACTGAGTATAGCAAAGCCCCCCACCATACTAGCTCTCTACTGACTCACAAGAGCATTTGTATTGTTTTAAGCTACTATGACTTTGCGGTCCTCTGAGATTAAAACATAGGCCAGCCTATTCTGACTGATTAAGGGACAGAGCTCTTACACTGGCCACCAAGGCTACAGATCCAGGCCCTGACTGTCTGGCAGGCTGTTCCTGCATGTTGGAAGTCCCTTCATTGGCCATTATTGCTGCCTATTCATCATCAGTGGAGCTGGAAATCTGCTGATGCTTCTGGTATTATCTGTAGCCACAGTCTTGGCAACTCTGCAGATCATGTTCTTACTGAGCCCTGGTATCCTGAGTCCCCAGTGCTACAGTCCCTGGTTACTCATTCTTGACCTTTCACCTTAGTGAAAGGTGTTTCTGTAAAATGGGACCGATGCTCCCTGACTCTGTGTTACCCTAGTTAAGTGTGCCCCTAGAAGCAAAGTTTCTTGGGCACCAGAGGATTCTAGCATTTAGAGATAAAGCTATTTGGATTCACACATGCAACCCCTTCCTCCAGATGCAAACACGTCAAGCTGGCTGGGTCACTTTTTCCATCCTGTGTTCCATGTCCTCAGCCTCCATCAGGGCCACTCCCACTCAGCAGACGTGTTATATGCATCAAACCACAAAGATCTTTTTCCCTGAAGTGTCCTCAGCTGCAGTGAAGAGTCAGTGGACACAAGTGGACATGGAGGGAGCATCTGAGTGCCTGCACTGGCCCATCTAGGGCACCCTGTACGGGTAGCCTTGCATATAGTTTTTATGTACATTGGATCTAGTTCTTCCGCATAGACTGTAGGCTCCCTGAAGGAAAGAAATAGGTCTTGATTATGTTTGCATCTGTCTGGTTACCTGTTACTGCATGACAAGCCACCTCAAACTAAATGGCGTAAAGTAAAAAGCATTTTATTATGCTCATGGATTCTGGAGATCATGAATTCAAACAGCACACTAGGATATCCAGAACCCTACTTGCTTGAAAGCTAGCAAGCTAGCCTGCCACAGTTATGTGGATGCGGATACAAAATATAAGACTCTTGGGTCAGAGACGAATGACTCTGTTGCTCCCAGGAGTAACAGTCGTTTGAGTATCAGTATTTTCGTGTGTCCATTCCCACAGGGTGATGGGACAAGAGCAAGTGACACCTGCACACACAGTGGGTAGCATTATATGAGAGGAGCCTGAAGCTTAGGGAAGCTGAATTTTTTATAATGGGAAGTAAGCATGCCTGCAACAAACTCCAGGGGAAGACATTACCTTTATAATACAGGCCACTCTGTGTTTTCCAAAGCTGCAAGCAAATCTGCCCTTTGCTTCAGAGGGAGGTACAATCTGTTTCTTCTTTGGTGAAAGACAGAACAAAGGTAGTCTGTGCTTTTCCTTACAAGACTTGCAGAAATGCAAAAGACCCATGGAGAGTTGTCTCCCAATGTGACAATGGCTTTTTTTCTGCTCCAAAGTGTCTAGGGCCTCAGCTGAGAAAACTCATCAAGGCTAGGGGTTGGAATTATCTGGAGGCTTCTTCATGCACATGTCTGGTGGCTGAGCAGAGTTGAAAACTGCTCAGCTGGGACAGTCAACTGGTTTCACACTCCATGTATGTTGGGATTCTCACGTGATAGCAGCTGGATACAGAGAGAGAACATTCCAAGAGGGCATGTGGAGAACAATTGAGTGAAGAGAACCCAGGGAGAAACTGCATGGCCTTTCCTGACTAGCCTCAAGAGTCATGCAGCTTTTCTCTGCCACCTTCTCTTGGTTATGAGCAAGTCACTAAGGGCAGCCCAGATGCAAGGGGAGGGTAATTAACCGCTTGATGAGGGCAGTGGCAAGGTCACACTGGAGAAGAGCACATGGAATGGAATATTGTGGTCGTGTTTGGAAAGCAGGCCCATAGAGTGTAGTGCCAACCCAAATGCTGCTGTTCGTGCTGAATTGGGTAGTGGAAAGAACCCAGCCTAAATGTCTGCAGGGCTCTTTTCTAGTTTCTGTGGTACCACTAAACTACCTGGCTGTGACCTTAGGCAAATCATTTACTTAACTGAACCCCTGAGATTCCAGTGCCCTGGGAGACCACCTGAAGCATAAAAGGAACCTGCCTTTCTCGCTTCACAAGGTTGTTGTGAAAGTCTCTTGAGAGTCCTATGAGGGTTCTGGATGAGGTAAATGGGCAAGGAGTTCTAAACATTATCTCATATGTGATTGTCCAGCAGGTAGAGTGTCTACAGACCATTTGCATCTGAGCCTCTCTTGGATCCTTACTGGATGAGAGGCACACAGCTTCAAAATAAATAATGTAACCAAAGCCTTTTAATTCTCATAATCAAGTTACCCGTGAACAGCAAGGGTAGCACCTGGCTTTCTTGCCCTCTAAGGGCTAGAAAACAATGAAAGGATTAAGTGTACCATGAAATTGCTTCTGGGATGCTCCTCTACCTAGTCAAAAGAAAATGGAGAAAGAGAGAATGAGAATGGCAGGTAAGATTGTGGAGGGAGATGCAAAGACCGGAAAGGATAACTGGCCCTGAATGGCAGAGACCCATATCCCACTGCTGAATACAGAATTGTCAACTACAGGAGACTCAGGAACGGGTGCATGCAGCTTCCTGGGCACTCAAATGTCCACATCTTAAGACTGAGCATGGGGAACAGAAAGAGAAATACTTTTAGTTTAGAACATCAGAAGGGCTTAAAGTTGTTGAGCATTCACTATGAGGCAGGAATTTCACAAATCTGGGAGCTATTATTATTATAAAGGAAGAAACCAAGGTGCAGAGAGGAGAGGCAAATTGCTAAAGTTGCATGGCCTGGAAGGGATAAAAGCACGACTTAAACTGAAGACTATTTGGTTCCAAAGCCCAGCCTTCTCCATTGTTTCCCTTATTTCTCTGCCTATTGGCCAGGGTAGGAGTAGGGAGGAGAAGGGGGAGGGAGTGTGTGGGGGTAGAAAGTAGAGTAAGAAAAGGTCATCCTAGCTGTGCCAGCCAGGGACTTGTTGCCACAAGGAACTCTGCCATGTCCCCCGCCTCAACCTGATACTCACAGAGTCAAGCCAAAGAATAGGCAGAGGGAAAGCTGCCTGGCCAAGTGGGTGAGTAGCTTGAGGCTGATGCATTCTGGGCAAAGTGCTGCCTCTCGAGCACCTCTGGTCTCAGTTTATTCTTCTTGATGTATGCCACGCTGCTCTCTCTACAGCTTGATTCAGAAAGTATTTCTTGAGTGCTTGTTATGTGCAAGGCACCTGCATGCCTCTGGGGATGCGATGATGAACATGGTTTCCTTTGCCCTGGATGAGCACTCCATTTAATGGGAGAAACATACAATTTTTACTGAGATTGATTAATGCTTTTATAGAGGAAAAAGCGTAAGAAAACATCCAGGCTCACCGGGGTGGTGATAGTCAAGGAAGCCTTCTTGGAGGATTTAACAGCTTTAGTTGAGTCTTGAAGGACAGTAGATGAAAAGCAAAGGGCAGCATGAACAAAGTCATGGTGCATAGAAAGTAGTTTTGAGTCAACTGCTGCTTTACCAACGTATGTTATGTTTTCCTATTTCTTGCCTTCTGTTAGAACGCCTTTAGTTTTAAGTTGTATAAGACCCAACTCAAACAGGCTTAAACAAGAAAAGGACAACTAAACAGTGGTAGGGATGAAAAGGGGGCCATGACTACAGAAAAAGTAAAGACTTTTAAAATCTTTAAAAATCTTAAGAGAAACTTAAATGAAGTCCTCAACTTTCTAGGAAGTATAAATTAAGAACATGGACAAACAAGTAGAAAACCTGGATACACCATGAACTCTTAAAAAAACTAAATCAACAGACAAAAACCTCCTTGGCAAAAAGAACATAAGATGGTGTGGCTGGAAAATTTTACAAAACTTACAAAAAACAAATAACTCTTATTTTATACAAACTGATAATCTTCAAATTAGTGAACACAAACCATATAATTTCCTCCCTAAATTCAGGAAAACGTATGATAAAATTAAACAGCCGTTAATGCTGTGAAACCCATAGCAAAGCATGAATTTAAGAGAACTTCTTTAACCTGCCAAAAACCAAGGAGAAATATTATACTTGATCGTGAAACATTAGACATATTCATGTAAAGTCCAGAGCAAACAAGGAGGCCTATTATTACCTCTCCTAGTCCACATTGTGCTGGGTGTTCTAGCCAATGCAATAAGGTGTGTGTGTGGGGGGCGGGGGGGAGGAATTAAAGATATAAGAAATGAAAGAAAGACAAATTACCTTTCTTTTAAATTAAATAGAAAACAAATGGGCAGAAGATCTAAATAGACATTTCTCCAAAGAAGACATACAGATGGCCAATAGGCACATGAAAAGATGCTCAACATCACTAATTATTAGGGAAACGCAAATTGAAACTACAATGAGGTACCACCTCACACCAGTCAGAATAGCCATCATTAAAAAGTCTACAAATAATGAATGTTGGAAAGGGTGTGAAGAAAAGGGAACCTTCTTACACTGTTGGTGGGAATTTAAATTGGAAAATAGTAGGGAGGGTCCTCAAACAACTGAAAATAGAGTAGCCATATGATCTAGCAATCCCACTCCTGGGCATACACACAGACAAAACTATTATTCGAAAAGATACACACACCCCTGTGTTCATTGCAGCACTATTTACAATAGCCAAGACATGGAAACAACCTAAATGTCCATTGACATATGAATGGGTAAAGAAAATGTGGTGTGTGTATACACACACACACACACAATGGGATATTACTCAACCATAAGAAAGAATGAAATAATGCCATTTGCAGCAACATGGATGGACCTAGAAATTACCATACTAAGCAAAGTAAGTCAGAAAAAGAAAGACAAATACCAAATGATATCACTTGCATGTGGAATCTAAAATAACGACACGAATGTATCTACAAAACAGAAACAGACGCACAGACATAGAGAAAAAATTTGTGGTTGCCAAGGGAGAGGGGGTAGGGGAGGGAAGGATTGGGAGTTTGGGATTAGCAGATGCAAGCTAGTATATATAGGATGGATAAACAACAAGGTCCTACTGTATAGCACAGGGAACTATATTCAATATCCTGTGATAAAACATAATGGAAAAGAATATGAAAAAGAATGTATATATCTATAACTGAGTCACTTTGCTGTACAGCAGAAATTAACACAACATTGTAAGTCAATTATACTTCAGTAAAATTTAAAAAAAAAGAAAACAGAAGAGGGTTACAAACAAACTATTAGAACTAAGCTTTCAACAAAATCACTTGATACAAGACCAACATATAACAATCAACAATATCCCTATATACTTGAAATGACAAATTAGAACATATGCTAGAAAATGTAATATTATAGCAACAAAATTAAAAGGTGACCAGAAGTAAATCTAACAAAAGATATGAAAATCTTATTGGATGGCAGGAAAAATAAATAAATGGAGAGATATGCCATCTTTATGGGCAAGAAGAATCAATATCATAAAAATATAAATTGTCCCTCAAGTTAATGTATTGATATTACTTCAATGAAATTCCAAACAAAATACTCAGTATATGTGTATATATATTTTCCCATAACACGCCAGTAGAGCCTAAAATTATTAAAAATAAAGGCCTAGAATATCCAGGCATTTTTGAAGAAGAAGAAAATGTGGGAATTTTCCCGAAAGAGGTATCAAGGCTTATTATAAAGCTATCATAATTAAGACAGCATGGAATTTGTATAGATTATACCAGCAAGCCATAAACAGGCACCCACAAATTCCTGTAAACATTGTCAGTGAAAGATGTAGCATCATGAATCACTGGAGGGAAGATATTCTGTTCAGTGAATATTGCTGGGACAGTTAGCTATCCATACAAAAAGAAATTGAATCGTTACCTTAAATAATACACGAAAATAAATTCTATGTGAATTAAAAAACTAAATTCAAATAGTGAAACATTCAGAAAAATGAAGAAAAAATTTTGATAGTTATAGAAAAGAATTTCTTAAAATGCAATAAGCAGAAACTATTTTTAAAAGTTTAATAAATTTCACTGATTAAAATTTTTCTGTATGGAGAAATATACCATAAATATAACTAAAAGATATTGTATTTATATAGGGAAATAAGAATGAGAAATGATAGTTGTGTGTATACAACCTTTGAAAGATTAGTATATAAATCACATAAAGAACTCCTAAAGTTAATAATTACAAGGCAGACAACTCAATAGAAAAATAGGCAAAGAATATTAATTTACCCTAGTGTCCTCTTCCCCTATTCCATATAATAATAGGACTTCTGGAGTTTAGCTATATAATTGGCTGTGCTGCTAAGGGCTACATTGTATAGCTTCCTTGCAGCTAGGTATGTCCAGATGCCTACATCTGGGCCAGACAGAAGTTAATGAAAGTAATGTGTCCATTCTAGTCATATGTTTTAGGAAGGCCATTGGTTGCAATCCACTTCCACCCCATCTCTGTTTCTTATGGGCTAGAATGCAGACTTAGTTGAAGTCGATGAGTCAGCTGGTAGACTAAGACCATACCCTAGCAGATGGCATGGTAACAGAGTAGAAGGAATTTGGATCCCCGGATTGCTTCCTAGAGCAGAGCTGCCTACGCATCCTGGTCTGCCCACCTAACCTCTGCATTATTATGCAAGAGAACGGTGAATCTCTTTGCTATTTGAACCCCTGAATTTGGAGACCTTTGTTATACCAGTTTTACTTATATCCCAACTAATGGAGACAGGAATAGGAGATTGAAATGAAACTTGAATGGCAATGCAGTTTTTAATAGCAACAATAATGAAAACAAAAGTCAGGAAAAAACCTAAAAGTCTCTTTGTATATTATTACTTAAATATATATTATTTATTAAAACATTCTAAAATAGAAAACTATTGTATTGTTTGGGAAAGAAAAGAAAAAAAACCCTGAAGTTTCATGTGCTGCAGTGGGATTATAGGTTGGTGTACCACTTTGGAGGACTATTTGGCAACATCTTGACACATACATCTTGTTGTTAAATCTACCCCCAAATCCATTTGTTGAAGTCCTAAGCCCCAGTACCTCAGAATACGGCCTTGTTTGAAAATAAAGTCATGGCAGAAGTGACTAGTTAAGTTAAAATGAGGTCTTTAGGGTGGGCCCTAATCCAATACGACTGGTGTCTAATTTCCCTGTTAGTCACTTGGCTGGTGTCTAATGGGGAAATTTAGACACAAATATAGACATGAACAGAGGGCGATGAAGAGACACAATGGGAAGACAGCCATCTACAAGCCAAGCAGAAGACCTGAAACAGATGCTTTCCTCACAGCCCTCAGAGGGAACCAACCCTGCCAACACCTTAGTTTCGGAATTCCAGCTTCCAGAACTGTGAGACAATAAATTTCTGTTGTTTAAGCGACACAGTTTGTAGTACTCACTTATGGAAGCCCTAGCAAACTAATCCACCTATGACTCAGCAATTCCCTATATAGTTATGTATCTACAGAAACTTTCACAGGAATGTACCAGAAGTTACATAGGAAGATGAAACACTGTAATAATGAAATATTGGATATTCATCAATATTCATCAATGAGAAAATAAATTCATAAAGTGTATCAACACAATAGAAAACTACTGCAGAACAATGATGAACTGGTAGCATCTCAATAGGGATTAAAATAAGTAAAATTTTAAAAGTTCACATCAAAAAATATTTTTAAATAAAACTTTAAAACAAACTAAAATACAAGTGACAGACTGAGAAAAAGTATTTGTGAAATAAGACAGCAATGGGTTTTTATTCTTTATATTATAAAGAGCCCTCATAAATAATGAGAAAAAGGTAAATACTTCCATACAAAAGGGACAAGACACAGCAGCATTTTCAAGAAAAATGCAAATAACAAATAAATGTAGGAAAAAATATTTATTGTCACTAAGAACAAAGAATACAATCTTATATCATGAGAAATCAAAAAGATTTAAAATCTTAACTTTGCAAAAATTAGATTTTTAATAAAACTTTACAGAAATAAATAACTTTTTACTACAAAGACATGGAAAGGAAAGTGTTATAGAGGTAAATACACATCTACCATAATAGGAAGTCCAAGTCAAGTCATTTATCATAATAGGAAGCCAAGAAATATGGTTGTAGTAAATACTAAGAGAAACAACCAATATAGTTGAAACTTCTGTGGGGAAAAAGCAACTAAACTGAAGAGAGGTCGAGCAAAGAAGTACTTCTTTTCTTAGAAGCCTTATTTGTAGTCAAATACTATTTGACTTCTTGAACTATGTGCATCATTTTGACAAAAACCACTTAAAAAATAAATTCACCGAATAAAGCAAAAATAGGCCTCTAAAATAACAATGGTCTGTTAACTTTATTTTTCGTATTTTATTTTTTAATTTTTTATTGAAGTATAGTTGATTTACAATGTTGTATTAGTTTCTGGTGTACAGCAAAATGATTCACATATACACACACACACACATATATCAGATTCTTTTCCCAAATAGGATATTACAAAATATTGAGTATGCAAAGATTAGATATTAATGAGTGCCAGTGAAATGGGAGATCAACTAATTTGAAGGACAGTTTTTCAGTATTAAAAAACTATTAAAACCTTTTTGTCCTGCAATATGAATATATCTTAAAATAATAGAAAATAACTCAAAGATGTAATCAGCCATGCTCATAATTACCGTGAAGTTGTCAATGCAAACTAATCAGAAACAACTTTAAATGGTTACTATATTCTTATCTAAATAAATACTGGTACATCCTGAAATGGAAAACTATTCTTGTATTGATATTTATTGCTCTCAATACATTTATTTCTACTTTTTAAAAGGAAGCATATAATGCAGTAGTCAGTATATTAACAGTCTGTGTACTTATGGTGGGTGTCTGTGTTTGTCTGTGTAGGGTAGGGTCTTCATCGGAGGATTAGGAACTTTAGGGTGACAAACGCAACAGCCCAGCTCAGCACAATGAAGAGGGCACCTATGTCCTCCAGAGAAGGAAATGGGGGGGCTGCCTTTCAATCGCAGAGAGAGAATGACTCCCTTGGTTTGACAGGGGGGTCCTTTTGCCTAGCAGATGCGCTCTGCATGGAGAAAGGGCTGGAGTGAACCAATTTAGTTGGGGCTAAAATGCTGATTTTTGAAGTTTTTCAGTGTATTTGAAACATTTTGAAATTGAAAAATCCTTAAAGGAGCTATAACAGAAAAGCTTCAACTTTAAATATCAACTCAAAACTTCAAAAGCTAGTAATAAACTTTGTAAGCTAAGTGTAAGATCTCTATGAGGAAAACCAGAACACCTACCAAGGAGCTTGAAAGAAGATGGTCAAAATGAAATCTCAGGCTGAAGCCTGACATATAAAATAGATGCTAATATTTGTTGCGCAAACAGATAACAGACTCCATTTATCAAGCACGTATTTACGCCAGACGCCCCGCAGAGTGCCTCATGCACATTGTCCCAGTTAATCCTCCAATCACCCAGCAAAGCAGGGATTAGCAGAATTCCTGTTTTACATATGAGAACACATGGAAGACTGAGGTTTTCTGTTCAGGATCAGAGAACCAGGAAGTCCTGTAGTCAGGTTTTTGGCCCAGGAATGCCTGGCTCCAGAGCTAGGATCTTCACCCCACTGTAAAACCTCTCTCATTTAAGTGGGGTGGGGTCCTAGAGCCCTGCCTCTTGACACCCCCTTGCTATCTAGGAATAAAGAACTGTGTCTGCGAAGATGGGAAAACAGTACAGCTTTGTAAAAACTTGGCTGATACAATGTTTATATTCTGTTCTGCATCATCTAATTTTTTTAAGTTGCAGCCAGTGACTTTGGTGCTAACCAGCGTAGGGGTGGCAGAAAGAAACAAGTGAAAGGATCTCAAGGGGAAGATGAGACAGAGGTAAAGGCTGGGTGCTCCATCCTCCTACAGGAAATGATTCTGGAGCTAATCCTTGAAGACTTGGTGATTTGGTTTTGTAAGTAATTTCCTGCCCCAGACAAGAGGGTAAGAAACTCTAGAATCCAACACCCTGAGATTCAAGTCTCATCTCTTCCATTTAGTAGATGTATGAACTCAGGAAAGTTATTCAGCATCTCTGGACTCAGTTTCTTTATCCTCAAAAAGGGGTTGTCAGGGTTAAATGACGTAATGCATGAATAGTATATGACTCAGAATTTAGCATATATGATAAACCCAAAGTATGTCTTACCCGTCATCGTCATTGTCATCGTGGTCACACCACCATCATTCTTAGAACCTAGAGGCCACCCCCAGGACCTCACTCCCAAGCCTTCCTGCTGCTCTGGCCACACAGTCTCAGCTTAGCCAAGTTCCCCTTAGCACGCGGCTCACAGTAGACCAGGGCCCTGGGAAATGCCCACTCCATCAGGCCTTTGCTCCCAAGCTCAGGGCTGAGAATTGTTTGTGGAAGCCTGAATGAGAGACTGATGACTCAAGATAAGATAGGCAATCAGCTCGGACTCCCCACTGCAGACTTCTGGTCTACTTGTAAAATGTCTTGTCATTTATTTGACAGTCCCCAGGATTTCACACAGGGGGAGGGACAAATAAAGCCAAGCCCTCAACGGAATGTTGCCGATAGCCTCAAGTGTGGAGTTGGGTGTTCCGGGGGCCCCCAAGCTTGGGTAACCCCTCAGCATCCTGACTGTCTCCAGGTTCACCATTCTTTTCAGCCAATGTTTGTAGAGTACCTACCGTGAGCAGGGGGTCCAGGTGGTTTTCCTCTTTAGAGGCCAGCAAAATATTTTCACTTCAAATGAATTTAATCTGGTTTCAGAAATTTAACTCAAAACAGAAATGTCCCATTGGTATCCCTCTAGCCACCAGCTGCCCTTTAGTCATCTGTTCATTTAGTGGTTGGGAATACAGGCTTGGCCAGCAAAGATCTGGGTGCAGAGGCTGACTCAGCAGCTCTGAGCCCATTTTCTCCTCATTCTGCTACCAATTTCACAGGCTTATGATTGTTAAATGAGATTGTGTATAAAGCATCTAAGAATGCATGCACCTCATTAAATTAATCCTAAAGAAAATAACTGGTAAAGCAGAGGACCCTGCAGCCACTTTATCTGCTTTATATAGAGTGTTTTTATGTATTAGGTCTCCTTAGAACTCAGATACCACAGTCAGGGGAGGGAGGCCCAGTCCAGTCATGGCATATGGCAGGCCTGCCACGCCAGCATATGGCCAGGGCCTTTGCAGCGTGCTTATCCATGAATATCTGCCCCAGCCACTTACGCTTCAGGTGGGGTTCGCTTCACTCGCTATTCTCAGCCCCTAAGAACAGGACCTGGCTTTACACGGGCACCTCAGTGAACGTCTGCTGAATAAGTGGTCAAAGAAGGAATGGTAGAAAACAGAAAAACAATGAGGGAAGAAAAACATAATCCCATTGTTCAGCTGTAATTGTTGCTCATCCTTCAAGATCCTGATCAACAGCATCTTCTCTTTGTAGCTTTCCTGGCTCCCTCACCTTGCCCCTTCCCTCCCCCCACGCCCTTCATGTCCCTTTCCTTTCCCTCTCTCCCATCTCTTGCTTTCTCGTGATAGAATGGATATCTCTTTGTCTCTTTTCTCTTAGAAAACCTACAGAGGGAACGTAAAGGGGATGGAATCCACTGGACATGGTTAACATAGCAGGGTAAATGTAGCGTCCTCCTATCACCGAGCCATAGCCAATGGGTTCCATTTGGCTATGGAACGGATGGCTCCTCCTCATGCCGAAAAAACAGAGTAGCGGAGTGGGACAAAAGAACATGCATCTGGATGCAAGCCTAGAAACGAAGGGTAGAGCCAACTTACAGGGAGGACGTAGGAAAGTTTAAAGAGGGAGAGAGGAGATTACTGTGGAGGGCCCACTGTGACCACCCGGTGAGGCAGAAAGCATGAACAGCATTTCTGCTAAATAAACCAGTGCTTCTCAATGCAGTGTGCACAGGAGTTAGCTGGGGATTTTGTCAAAATTCAGATTCTGCTCTGCTGGATCTGGATTTGGGCCTGAGATGCTATACTTCTAACAAGCTCCGAGGTGAGGCTGGTGCTGCTGGTCTAGGAATCACACTTTGGGTACCAGGAGTTTAGTGCAAAAAGCACTCAAAAGTCTTCCTGGCATGTTCTATCTCATCTTTTCAAAGATGTGAACAGGCCACCCTTACAGAAACTGAAGCGCTCTGAACATCCTTGTGTCCAAAGGGATCCTCTGGTTTCTCCACGCCTCCTCTCATCTTACAACCGTTGCCTGGACGCTCCCTGGCACGGGGCAGCCTCCTCCAGGCAGCCTAGCTGAAGGGGGATTAGAAATTCCAAGAGCTCAATGTTAAACCTCTGACTTGATCCCCAGAACCACATCAGCTCCCACAGCATAGAGGAGGGCAGCCATAAAACATCATGCTCGGGCTTCCTTCAAAGAACACGTGAGCCATACGGAATTTAATTTCACTGTCTGTTCTCCCTTCTAGATAGGTGGGTATACAAGCACGTCTGTAGGTATTTCTGCCTTTTTCTACCCTCCTTTGCCCCAACACATACAAGCACTAGACATTGAGCACCTGAGGAAACTGGGTTATTTCTTTATTCCCAAAGCTTTTAACATAGTATGTCCTTGGTAAATGTTTGTTGAACTAATTAACAAAAAGCTTCACTGTTTTTTTTTTTTTTAACTACTTGGACTAATCAAATTAGATTTTCTTAAGTCAGTCAAATTTCTTTTGCATGACAGCACAGGTTTTATGAGCTCAAGTGGTTTTACTGAAGGTAACCAGCAGGGAGAAGAAAAGAACCAAAACTGTGGTTCCTAGAATGAACTGTAATACTAGTTGCTCACAGTGTGAGGTGAACAAGATTGGATTAGCCTATTTAAAAAAATCACAAAATTCTCAACTAGACCATGCCTAATCCTAAAATGGCAAATACCTGGCAGGAAAAGAGAGTCATCTCTCTCTGTTCCTGTGCCCATGGCAGACATCACTAATCAATCATGGTACTTTCCCTGCTAAATGTAGACGTGACTTCAGAAATCTAGGGTTTAATTCCAACATTAGATTTCTTCACCTGCCTACTGGTGAACTGTTATGCTTCTGAACATGTCCATCTGAGTACATACTTGCCAGGTTGTCACTTGCTTTGTAGTTCTCTTATAAAACTATACACTGTGTCCCTCTGCCTCCTACAAATCACAGCTCAGGCTGAACTGTCTTGAGTTTAAGGTAAGAGAGGCAGCACACACATGGATGAGAGAGGCTCACAATTCGTTGTGCAGAGTATCATGAGGACAGGGATTACATCTTGTTAATTCATTCATTTATTGACCAAATATTTATAAGACCAGGCATTCATTTGGCCTGTGTTCACCTCTGTATCATAAGCACCTAATATATGTGTTTATTCTTGCATGGATGATGGATGGATGGATGGATGGATGGATGGATGGGAGGATAAATGTTTGATTAGTCACTTCTCATAGAGTGATGGCTGGTAATCCTTAGCAAGGACACTCTTTTTCTGCCTCTTTCTAAGCCCCAGATAGATCGTTTTCTGTTTCTCTTTCTTCCCTTGTTTATACTGAGCACACTCTACACAAGCCTCACCTGCAAGGGGTCCCCAAGGGCAGCACTCACTTGGTTGTAAGACTCTTCTAGGCATGTTTTAATCTGTGCCTTTTAGATTCCATTCAATCAACTAGATCGTTTCTGTGGATGGAACTGGTCTTTATGGAGAAACTTACTATTGTCAGTAAGGTTCTGTCTTTTAGTATTTATGTAAAGTGCTGTCTTAGATCTTTTATGTAAACCATCTTGTTTAATCTCAAGCACAGTTGGACAAGGCAGTTATTATGAGTCCATTTTATAGTGGAGGAAGTGGAGGCTCAGAAAGTTCACTTGATTTGCCCAGGATGACACAGTTAAGTTGCAGAGTAGACTGTGACCTCTGTCTGCCTGATTTACAAGTCTTTGCTTTTGCACAGGGGGCTATTTCTGGTGGGTGTCACCGAAGTCATGGTAAACCAGGCAGTTGCACCAAGAAGTCAAGGATTATTGCATGTGTGATCATCTGCTTACAGAAAGAGTAATTTTTCCCAGGGCTGGTGAGGAAGGTGATCGCCCAGCTCTTGCCTCTGATGCCAGGAAGTCATGGCTCCCTGGTCTTTGCCGTCCCCATTTGCCCCTGGATGTCTCTAAGTCTTCCATAGAGGAAGGGCTAGGCCACTCAGGAGTTGTTAGGGTACCCACCCCTGTGTAAAGGGGTGGGGGGTTCCTTTCAGGTATTACCCAACTAAGGATTTCCTGAGGATAAAGAGAGAGGAAGAGCAGGTTTGGGCCTCACCCTCACCCTGGCCCTGTCTGCCTCACCCCACCCCAGCCATCAGCGCCAGAGGCAGCAGCTGCAGTCTGGGAATGACCCAGGCACGGCATGTCACCTCATGGCCCTGGAACAGCCCCCAGGCCTTGTCCAGCCCAGGACCACACTGACTCCCCAGCCAAAGCTTGGGGCACTGGGAAAGCCCCACTTTGTGTAATTGTTTAATTATCATGTCAATGTGGATTCATTAGCATGGCAGCTGTCATTGCAAATGGGGGAGGAGGGGGCTCCCAGAGCCCCTGGGGTCAGCCTAATTGATGTAGTGAACAGCATACTGTATTTACTCAACAATGGTTTGGGTTTCTCTTCTGACCTGGTAAGGGCATCCGTGCTTACTGGGGATCAATAGCAGCTGAATTTTCATCCACAGAGATTGGACAACATCCATGGGCTTAACCCCTCCAGGCCCATCCAGAGACCAGGCAGGCATCCCACTGCAGTGAGAGGCTAGAGACGTCTGCTTCTCCCAGGTCCGAAGAGATGGGGGCGGGGGGGACAGAATGGTAGAAATACATCCCTCCCTTAACAGAAACGTGTGACCAGTTCTCGTTAATCCTCATTTCCACAAGGGGCTGGCTAGGTCACATTCACCTCTGCCTCCCCCCCAGATGGTACAGGGTATAGAACAACATGATGTTTAATAAATGTTTGTGGAATGAGTCATAACTTGCTTTTATTGAATACTGACTGTGCCAGGCACTGCCCTAAGATTTTAAGGTATATCAACTTATAATTTTCACAGTAACCCTCTGAGAAGCACTGTTCTGGTTATTTATTGCTGTGTAACTAACTTCCCTTAGTGGCTGAAAACAACAGTTTATCGTTGTTATATCTCATGAGTCAATGGATCAGGAATTTGCATAGGGTACAGAGGGGTGGCTTACCTCTGCTCCATAATATCTAGGCCTCAGGATAACTCCAAGGGCTTGGGGTGGTCCAGCTAGCGGCTGCCAAGGCCTCTCTCTCCTTCCCCCCAAATCCACAGCACCTTCAAATGGCTAGCCCAGGCTACCTCACAGCATGATAGCCTCTCCTGTGGCAGTTTGGGCTGTATGAGAGCAAGGCAGAACCTGACAATCCTCTTAAAGACCAGGCCTGGAATGGGCATATAACGCTTCACTAGACTTTTTGGTCAAAACAATCACAAGCCAGCTTAGACGTAAGGAGAGGAGAAACAGGTGGCATCTCTTGAGTAGAAAAATATCAAAGAATTTGCGGCCATCTCCAATCCACCATAGAGACTATGATGATTTTCAAATACAGATGAGGAAACCAAGGCCTAGGGAGAGAGTAGCTACCTCTCCCACGTCACACAGCCCGTAAGTGAGGGCACCAGGCACTGGACTCAGGCAGTCCAACCCCTGAGCCCTTAATTGCTGCATACCTGCTCTGTAACCTTAAGTAACTCACTCCCCTCCGTGGGCCTTGGCTTCCTATAAAGGAAGGGAGTTGGGCCATATTCTTTCAGAAGTCCCCTCTCGGTTGAGCAGTTTCCAGTCCTCAACCATCAAGAAAATAATCTCACCCTGTGTTTGTGCTTATATTGCTTTGGGGCACAAGTGGTTGGACTGTCCCTTTCTAAAATTTCTTGAGAATTTTAAAACAAGTTAAATCTCCAGAGATTCCTTAGAAAAGTCAAATTAAGGGAAAACCAATTTGTAAGTACGTGAGTTACAGGAAATGTGGCATCTGGGTCTGTAGAAGAAATCCAAGGGTACTGGGGGTAACGTTAATCTTACTAATTCCTCCCCACCAATGTTTCATCCCTGAGAAGCAGGCTCTCCCCAGCCTCTATCAGGCTGTGATATATAACCTTGAAACCATTCCTGAGTTGTGACTCAACCCCAGAATCTGCTTAAGAGAAGGAACCAGCACTAACGGGACTAAACGTCGTTTTCTGCAGAAGAGAAATTTAGGCTGCTAGAAATCCCAAGCTGACCAGGCTCCTGAGGAACGAGGTTGCAAAGGCTGGTAGTTGGGGTGGGGGTGGGAGGGGTGTCGTGCAATGGGACTAAAGCAAGAACTTGAACACAGTCTTGGCTCACACAGGACAAATTGCCTGTGTGACCTTGGGCAAGACGTTTAATCTCTCCGTGGCCCAGTTTCTTCAACCACAAAGAAAGGAGTTTGATCAAGCCCAGGCAGACAAATAGATTTCATCACTGGTGCCAGCTTGACTGACTGGAAGTGGCTCCCCGAGAGGCCTGTGCTGGAGGGTCCTCACACTGTACTGAGAGTGTCCTGAGATGGGAAGCTCTTTGGAGATGGAGTGAGCCAGAGATGCCTGGGTTCAAATCCCAGGTCCCCTACTTAGTAAATGTGTGGTCCTTGAAAACCTCCTAAATTTGTTGAAACCACCTTTCTATCTGCTAACTAGGAGTCATGAGGCCTTTCTTCATAGAATTGATGGTGACTTAAATGAGACAACCTGGAAAAACCTTTCAACCCAGAGCCAGGCACACTATTCGTGTTCAATAAAGGCTCATTGAATCTGAAACCTGAGCATCACGGGGATATACAGTGACAGGCAGGGAGGCCTTTAGTTATCTAAATGTCTTGTCAAATGTAGCAAAACCCATATCTTCATAGTCTGTGCCATTTTAGGTCAACCTAAAGGCTGTAGTTCATGCTGTAGGCACGATGGAATATGGAAAACATAAAGTAAATGCACTCTTCTCGTGTAAAAAATGAAAATGATACCTATTCATAAAATGAGTACAAGCGAGCATCAAATGAGATAAAATTTGTAAAATGCTAGTGCAGAGTGAGTACTTGACAAGAGTGCGTATGGGAGGGCTAGAACTCTTACCTCAGCCAACATTAGAGGACAAAGAATGGAGAAAAAAACATGGATATAATCAACATAGGAAAAGCCTTAGCTTCATCCTTTACTCCTCACCAAAAATTGCACCTATGAGTAAGTTCCATAAATATAATTGCAAGGTGTGCTGACTCTGGGTCTGGGAATGTCAAGCAAGGAAGGGAATGGTCTGATGATGTTATGGTCTAACATTTGGGTGACAGTCTTTCAAATGTAGTGCATTAGGGATGCAGGTGCGTGGACATTCCTCATGGCAGCACTTCAACCATAATAACAATTTAATATCGTGCAGCGAGTGCTCACAGTCCCAGGCCCTGCACAGTGCACTCTGGACGTGCATTGGCTCGTTTCGTCCCCATAGCAAACCACTGACGCAAATGCTTCTGCTATCCCCATTTTCCAGGAGGGCACAGATTTGGAAATGCTGAAGGTCACATAGCTAGTACTCAGTGGAATTGAGCCTGTCTGGCTTGGAGTCTGTGTTCCCAGTCACCTTCCTCGGAGTGACAGCTCCAGTTGTTGTGGCTTTTTAGGAAAATGACACAGGGTAGGAAAACTACCACTCTCCTAAGCCAGGGAGGCCTCCAGAGTGCTGGAGCCAGGCAGTCATACGTTCAAATCCCAGCGCCAGCGCTTGTTGTCCCCATGACCTTGGGCAAGAGACGGACTAATCTTTTCTAGACTCGGTCTCCTCATCAGTGAAGTGGGGATACTAATCACAGTGGTTCCTGTCTTATTCTCCTGCCTTGAAGACCGGGTTAAGTGATGTACATGATAAGATGAGCACTGTGCCTGGCACATGGGAGATGGTTAGTATTGTCAGATTCCTCCTCTTTGAAACAGGATTTCCACTGCATTTTCAGCCTCATTGAAATCATTACAATGGATCTGGGAACTAAGGAGGCCTCAGAAATCTGAATCAGTGTCCGGTAAATGCTTAATTACATGGATGCAGTGTTGTGTGTGTGTGTACATTTCATTTTCACAAAAGTATGATTTTTCAATCACAGAAAAGCCCCCCTATGCTTGGGGTTTGGTGTCGAGGTGAAAAGCTAAAGCTAAAATGATCCAGGGAGGTTAAAAAAATGAAGATTTATACAAACACATAAATAATGCCCATAATTTAAAACTCAGTATTTCTTTTACTCACATTCTGTGTGTTTATCAGTCTCCTCACACTACCTTTTTGTTTCGTTGCACAACACTCCTTGCAAATTATTTCTAACTTTGGATGATTTCCTGACCCTCACTGAGTAGGGTCTCCCTTTCTCCCCCACCTATAACACCCACTTTGTATCGTAACCAAATGCAGCCTCCCCATTGCTCCCCCACCTTCCATTGGGAATGATCTCTTTATCAATAATACGACCCCTGGAAGCCCAGTGGACGACTCTTTAGTGCCCCTGACACCAGTGCAGATGGGGGCTTCGGATCCCCAGTGTAATCCCAGCCTGAAATGTTACCAGGAGCCCCACGGCTCTTCAATTACCTCCCTTGGCCTGTCAAGACCACAGCATCTCAAATTCAGTTAGCTGGTCTTTGGGTCTCAGCCAAGGCCCAGCCTCTGCTCCTAATGACAGCCAGCTGAGGGGACACTGAGAGGGGCTAAATTCAATTTGCAGCCCTTCTAATGAGATTAAGGGAGCAGGGTTTTTTATTTTCTCCAAAGTTTGCCATGGGCAGGATGAATGATGGCCCAGGGATGAGCTGTCAACGTCAACAAAGGCTCCGAGCTGGGAGGAGGGGGATGGGAGACAAGGATGGGAGAGAGAGCGGGGGAGATTTTCCAGACAGAGCCAAGGAGCTCTGAGTGAGTCGCCCAGCAGGTGACAATGTCTGGCTGGCAGAGTGTCACTCTGTGGACAGGATGCCGTCAAGAATGAATCTGGAGGAAAGGCAAACGTCAATCATAAGCAGTATTCCCAAGTAGCATCTCTTTTCTTTTTTTCTTGCTTCTGAATTCTTTCTCACCCTTTGTGACTTTCCAAAAGACATTAAGCAAAGTATTTCTTAAAATGAGTCAACTTGGAAGTATCTTCTCAAATAAAGGAGCAAGGATCCCACTGGTCTACTGCCTGGAACAGCCCCGTCTTGACTGAGTGGCCCTGTGCGTCTCGTAGCCAGAGAGCTCCCGTTGAGCTGGAGTCAGCTAGGACCTCAGATGTCCACATTGTGTTGTGGCTCGTGGTGAAGCACTGGAAAGTACTTCATCGGGATGTCTGCAGAGTAATGTCTGGGTGAGGTGTGATGGGCAAAACCTGTCTAATGAAGGTTTTAGTTAGTGCCTGCCTCTGAGTAGCACCAGCTTAGATGCGGGGGTACCCCGAAGAAATAGAGCAGGACATTTTTCTGGGTCCAAGTGAGACAGAGGGATGGCACTTTAGAAAATCTGAAGAGGAAGAGGGCTCTGTGGTTGAGAGAGACCACGGAAACTTTGTTTTTAGGATGTAGCCTTGAGCTGTACCTTGAAAGAGGATGGAATCTAGAAAGGCCGAGGGAAGGAATTCGGATCAGTCCCTTGTGGTTGAAGGTTTCAGGCTTCTACTTGCAGGCCCAGCTGTGCCCTGTTTCAGGGTCACTCCTGGTGGGGACTGCAATAGTCCTGCCACCCCAAGCCTGGATCTCAGGCTCTGAGCAATTCTTAGTGCTCCTCAGAGATGGTCCATACATATAGCAGAGCTTCCGCCCAGCTTCCTGTCCCGTATTCTAACCCTCCATCCATGCGGCAGTCCTGCACCAGACCCCATCTATGGCCCTGACGCCTCAAGTTGCCTGGATGGTGGTAGCTGGGATTCAAATACTTTGTCTCTTGTCCCATCGCCACTGCCTAAAGTCCTGTTCCTAGTGGACTGATAACCAGGGACCATGACAACTGCCCTTTTCCTACTTCCTTTGAATATGGAAACCAACCCAGACGAAGGCCTTTACTCAGCAACAGAACATGTCAACATGAGTTAAAACAGTAGACACCCATTACATTTCTGTCAGCTGAAATGGGCTCATGGAGAGGGTAAAACTTGATCAGGCTTGAGCATGGGCACAGTTAAAGTGGCTAGATGTGGGAAGGCATTCTTAGTAAGGAGGAAAGTGCAGAGCCAGGGTCATGTTGTTTGTGTTCAGAGAACAATAGTTTCTGTCCTCTGTCGCATTGCTGGTGGCCAAGTTTTGACCTCCATTGCCTACCAGGCCCCTGGCTGGCTCTTCAAGGCCTCTGGCCACTTGAAAGACCCAGTGATGGATTCCTAAGTCTGTCTACTCATGGGAAGGTGCTGCTGAAGTCCACAGGCCAGGAGGGCTTTCCTGCTGGTACCACAGCTTGACCTTGGCCATCAGCCAGATGGGCTAGAAGAATCCTACAAATTCCCGAACCCAGAACATCTCAGGGGCATGTTGTAGCTAGAACTCTCAGTGAATATCTCCCACACAAAACAAACCACAAAACCCTTTCAGGGCCTGTGAAGGATTATGTTGGTTTGTTGAGCCTGAGATAAATCAAGTTACTAATCCAACCCAGGACCTTACAAGTCCAATGCTGCTGAGAACTATAACTCAAAGACACTGGGATTCTGAGCCCAAAAGAGCTCAATTCTTTAACTAATCATGGCTACTTTGTTAGTGTGGCTTCCCTTATGTTGTGAATTTTTTCTGTATTTTTTTTTCCTTTTTTTTTTTTTTTTTTTAATTAATTTATTTATTTAATTTTTTGGGGGGGTACACCAGGTTCAATCATCCGTTTTTATACACATATCTCCATCTTCCCTCCCTTCCTTGACGCCCCCCCATCCCCCCCCACCCTCCCCGCCCCAGTCCTCAAAGGCATCTTCCATCCTCGAGTTGGACTCCCTTTGTTATACAACAACTTCCCACTGACTATTTTACAGTTGGTAGTATATATATGTCTGTGCTACTCTCTCGCTTCGTCTCAGTTTCCCCTTCACCCCCCGCCCCCTCCCATACCTCGAGTTCTCCAGTCCATTCTCTGTACCTGCATTCCACTGACGTGTATTAAAATTCCTTGTGAAAATACCATTCTGTCCTAAGCAGCTTTTGGCCGTGAATTGATAGAGACATCAGAAGTTCAAGGCAAAGGCCTGGGACCTCCCAACTCTTCTTCATTCCACCTTGGTGTGGGGCGGAGGTTTGCGTGTGTGGGGAAGTTTAGGTCTTAATAAGGAAGCCCTGTTCTGGAAGGTCCTGTCTAGGGGCAATTTGCCTGGGCTTGTGAGCCGACCCATGTCCCTTTCCCACCTCAGGCTGTGACTGAGGTGGAGAAATAATCTGAGAAATAGAAAAGGTAAAGATAGCAAGGGTTAAGAATGGCCAGCTATCAGTGCGGATGCTCATTCATAAGAAGGAGTCACTACAGGCCAATTCCTCAGGAACCAGAACTCTCCATTGTAAAGCACATTTTCATTCACAAAGGGTTTTCATGCCTATTTTCTTATGTGAGCCTTACAACAAGTCTGTGAAGAAGGTATCCTGACCCCATTTTAAAGGTAGGAATCAGAGGCACCCCAAACTTAAATGAGTCACCCAAATTCATGCAAGGGTAAGCTTAGGATGCAAGGCCAGGTCTGTCTGATGCCAGATATGCTGCTGTGTCCACTCCCCCACATTTCATCTTAATATACAACCCGTGTGCTTAGAACAGACTACCCTCGCCATCTCCTCTGACTGCACTCCTATGCAGAGACCCAGACTCTTCTGCAACCCTCTGAGGGTGGAGCTGATGGCCCATCAGGAGAGACTCGTCACTGGACAGCTCCCTTGTGCGCCAGCTCTGTGTTGATGAGGCAAGGATCTCACTGCTTTTAGGAGCACCCTGAAGAAATGGGCTCTGGACCCAAGAGCCCCGGGCTGGGCTGCATGGGCCTGCTGTCTCCAGTTCCCCCTGTGATCTTGGGCAAGGGACTTCCCTCTACTCCCAGTGCCCCCTTGGCTCCTTGCCTGTTCTGACGTTCCCAGATTTGCATTCTCCAACTGCCCAAATGTCCTGAATGGTCACTCAAATCCATTTCTTGCTGCCTAACAAGTTACATTTTGCTTTTGCTCTTCTTCTCCTCTTCCTGGTCTTTTCTATTTGCTGCCCAGAGTTCAGTTAACAATCTGGCATGGTCATGAGCGTTTCCAGTGCAAAAGCTCACCCACCCCCAGTGCCTGCTGGGTTTGCTAAAAACACCCCTTGGGCCCGCCCCTCCCGGGGCAATGCCAGACCAGGGGATGGAGCCCTGGGTCTCTTCACTTTGCGCCACTTTATCACAGAAAGGTGGATTAGAAGTTATCTCCGCTCTGCTTTCCCTCAGAGCTCCTTGGCAACCCAGGCACCTCGATATAAATACACACTAGAAATGTGCACAGCCTCATACGCACAGTCGAAGCCTTCAAAGGTGGGGGGGGAGAGGCGGGGGGGGGAGGCGAGGTGGGGGAGAGGCGAGGGGGGTAGGCAGGGGGGAGTGCAGGGGGGTGTGGGGCAGATACCACCGGGGAGCAAGGATGTCAGGAGATCCTCAGGACACAAAGGAGTCCCAGCCTGACCACTTCAAGGTCAAATATGGCACTCGTCAAATAGAACGTCTGTGATCCCTGATAATTCTCTGGCACCCCATCCCAAATGCTGGAGATCTTTCATCTCTCTGGATAGCCATAGATTTCACAATTGATGCTTCTTTTGTAATCTTTGCAATTAAACAAAGGGCCAGATCACCTTTCCTGTCTTTGTTTTTCTAATACTTTTTTTTCCTCCCTGGTGTTGCTCATGTTCCATTCAGATTGAAATTTTGTTGCTTTTGATCATTGGTTGTATCAAGATCTGGAAAGAATCAAGGTTAAAATCAAACACAATGAAATCATGCTTTTGAGTGTAATAATGTGTAATGTTTTAGAATTGAACTAATGAAAGGAATTATAAACCATTCTATTCCTAGCACATTGTTAACTGTGGTGTCTAAAATAACTTCAAATATTCAGAGCAATGCAAACTGATTCTTAATAGTTAATACAGGTTCAGTAGCATGTCATTTCCTTCCACTGGCCTTGTTCTCGGTAGGACCATGAACAGAAACACCCACAAACTTGATTCAGGCATATGTAGGAGACTCACGCTTAAAAGACTACAAAAAAAAAAAAAAAAAAACTCTTTGCTTCGAGGCACCAGAATAAAATTCCCCAAATATCTCTCATATATATGATAGTCCTCTTAAGATTTAGTCATTAGGATATGTCAGACATTTTCAAACTACAAAGGACCTGAAAAGAAAATACAATAAAGAGATCAGAGACCTAAAATGCCAGGCCAAAGAGAAGAACCAGAAGGAGCAAGATGTGTTCACTGTAAATATTTTAAAAACTGTAGCCTTATCTTGGTTCAGTGCTGTGTGCTGTCTTGTCTCTGATAATTGTAAATATTTAATGTGCTATAGCTGCATCTCCTTCCTGATCCAGGAAAGATGAACAAATCCATATGCACAGGATGTATGTTTTCACTTGCTGTGCAGACTGCCTGAGAGACAGCGCCCCATGAGGGGCTGCTGTGGATGGTTGTGCAGGCTGTGCCCTGTACAGGCTGCCTGCCTGGTGGAGGGGGCTGAGAAGTAAGCCCCATCCACCCAGCTCAGGGGTCACTGGGTCAGTTTTGAGCTAACAAGCTAATAGCTCCTTTGTGCAATTAGCTTTGGCTGGAGGGTGTTTTGTTTTGTTGTTGTTGTTGTTGTTGTTGTTGTTTTGGCAGTTCACAGTTTACTAGTGTGAAGGGAATGAATTTATCTGATGGTAAAAGTGCTCCTGGTTACCAAAAAGCAACATGCAGGAATCTTTTAAGTCTCAGTATGATTTTCTTTAAAAGTATTTCAGTGCATTTACTTTTTTACTCCTTTAGCAGCCTAAGCCCTATCTTAGGGCTTGGTTTTCCTTGCAAAATGACCAAAATAAACTTCTAGAAGCAACAGTCTACTACAAGGGGAAGGTGGGTGAAGCAATGAGGACAGGAGGTAGCTTCAGAAGCCCGGTTCTCTGGAGACCTTCCTCCTGTCTTGCATGCTCTCCCACCTCTGATGCCTGACTTGGTTTGCCCCAACAGGTGACCAGGCCTCCATTGCCTTCAGTTCCTCCAGCCTTCTCGTTAGTCCACTCTTGCTCAGTTCTGATCTTGCTCCCATGGTTCCCTCACTCCAGGGACTGTGGATGCTTTGGCTCCACTACTGCAGTCCACGTCACCTGCTTTCTAGGTGATGGCAGAAAAGCAGGCAGAGGAACCATAGAGATTCTAGCTGGAACCATTGTCAAGAATAGCCTTGCACAATTACTCTGACCTCATAACATGACCTTGTGAAGAAGAAACCTGCGAAATACCTGTAGGGCCCAAACACTCAACTTGCATCTTTGAGTTGTAACCAATAAAGGAAAAAACTTTCAGTAACTCTGTAAAGCAAGTAGGGTGGGCAAGGCAGCCTGCTGCTGGTGCTTAGGAGAGCAGGCCCTGAGGCCAGATGGCCTGAATTCCAACCCATCTCTATAGCTTCCACACAGAGGGACCCTGAACATGGGCTCCAGTGGCCTCAGTCTCCTCACCTCTAAAGAGAGATTAATGGAAGTTGGGTCTCATTGGGTTGTCTTAAGAATTAAGTGTTAATGCTCTTGTAAAGTTGCCTACCGTAGTATTTGAAAGACTAAGTGGTCAATGTGTATTGGTTATTGTTATGATTATTATTTCCAAATGGCTTGGAGAGTTGGGGTGGTAGAGCCCTGAGAAGTTTTGTTGTTTAGGAGAAGGCTAGAGGTACATTGCTTTCCAAATCTGATCGTTAAGATGTTCAGTTTCCATGCTAAGGGATACCTAAGGCACTGTAGGTATATACACAAAACACACAAAGTGTACACGTGCACACACAGATTCATCACGCTGCTGTCTGCACACACAGGTATGCATGTACATAACTTCAGAAATAGCCTGGAGAAGGATATCCAATCAAAGTTCCACAGATGGTGGCAGACTTTAATTGGCTTAGCTACCATCTAACTGACGACTAGCCTAGATGCCAAGATGCCATGTTACAAACTGGGATATGCCAGTGTTGGGCCTCTACTGGGTCTGCAGAAGAACAGTCCACAGAGGGTTGTGATGCTTCAAAGACCTCTGAGAACTCCATCCTTTCCCCTCCCTTACCCTTCCCCATCCTCTTTAGGAGTTTCGGGGGATGCTATGGGCCATTGTTAAAGGTCTTGGGCTGGAGGGTCCCAGCTGCCAATACCTAAAGATGGAGGTAGGTGATAATGTTGTTGCTGATAACCTGTTCTCCAGAGAGGCTGTAGCAATGTCAGTGCACCCTGGCCCAGTACAAAGAGGGTGTCCAATATGGAGTTGCTGAATAAATGACAAAAAAAAGTAATGATAGATTCCAGCTCCAGGCACTTATTGGCTGCTAGCCTTGGGTAAGTCACATACCCTTTTTTCACTTTAGCTTCCTCAGACATGAAAGGGAGGTAAACATACTGATCTATAGAACTAAGTGAAGATTGAGTATTGAACCAAATTAGAGACTCAGTATACAGTAGTATCTTTCCTTTCAGAAGGGTAAGGCTCCTAGAGCAGTGCAAGCAAGGCATGGTTTCTTTGGGATGGATATCTGTATGCTTTGCACTGTAACGTGGAACCAGGAACAGTGGTGCTTAAGAAAGAGTTTGTGATGAGGACATTTCTAGTTAAGGAAAGCTGTTGTGTGCCTTTGCCTTTATGGGGAGAACACAGTGCAAGTCTCCCATCTTAGGAGGCTCACTAGGGAATCTGCAGGTGCAGTCTGCCAGGGCGTCCTTTGAGAGGTGGAAATGTCCCTGGGGTTTTGCTGTCTTTATCACTTTTATGGCCTCTTTTTGCTTTGCTCATTACGTTAGTCTTTAGGAAAAAGGGGCTAGGCCAGGGAGCAGAGAAAGCAAGACGCAAATGTGTCTGGAGCCGGGTTCCAACACCAACTGAACATGCCAGAGACTCTCACAGGCAGAGGGAGCAGCTCTGTTTATGAGCTAAAGGATACTGAAGCCAAGCAGAGGCCCTTCGTGGGCTTGACTGGTTAAAATTCTAGGACAGCCTCCCAACAGTCTGATTTTCTAGGTACTCCAAGGCATTTGCAAGTTTCTCAAAAGCATAAAATATTGAGATATACTGAGATCTGTCTATCACCTGTCTGTCACAAATTCATTTTAAATCACTGTGGTAAGCACACATGAACACCATGTGTATTTGGGTGCAGACTACAGCAGGAAATCACGAGAGTGTGCCGTAAGCCCCGGGCAGGTGGGAATCACTGCACCAGACAACTATTTTATGTCCCTCTTTGGACTTGAAGGTCATAAATATTCTTCCCACAATTTCCAGCTGTATTTCTCAAGTGGGATGTAGGGAATTACTCTATAGTCTCTAATTTGTCCTTTTTTTGTATGGATTTAAAGATCTTTTGATAGTTTTCTTGTCTCTCGTGACATCTTTCTTATGTGAGATGGGGGATTCCTCTCCTCCCTACAGTTCTTTCTCCCCCTCCTCCCCAGACTTCTGCCCACACACCTAAAAATGTGTCATTCATTCATTTATCACCTATTCAACTACTGTGTACTAAGAATTAGAGATGTACACTGAACAAGACAGACAGTTTCTGCTCTCATGGCTCCATGAGCTCATAGTCTCATGGAGAGGCAGAAAATATTCACAATGTATATGAATAAGTGATATGATTATAAGATAGATGCTGTGAAGTGCCGTCCAGATCCCCCTTCAGGACAGGAGAAGCCATTCCTCAGCTGCTGGGAGTTCTGCCAAAACACAGCCCTCAGCCCCACCCTTTTAGGGATTTCCTTAACTGAAGAGAGATGCCTCAGCCAAGGTCATGCCCTGGTCCCAGAGTAATCCACATCCAGTGCCATTTGACCCATCGCCTACTCTGGACAGCTATGAAGGGCCATCCAGCCACTGAGCTCCCCAGATGTGCAAACTCAGCACCTTCCTCTTCCCACAGCACTGTTGACCTGTGAAGCAGCCAAAATTGTGTTAGCAACCAGTGTGCCTTCCTCCATCAACTTTTAGAAAACGAGACATCAGAGAGCAAAAACTGAGGATTGGTGATGGCCTTTGACATTCTGGGGAGATTACAGTCTCCAGAAATAGGGATAGCTGGGGTGATGGTGGCAAGAACCTTGGAAGCAGTGCATTTTTGGAGGGATGACTTTTTCACATTCCAGTGGTCCCGAGTATTGTAGAGCCAGATAGAAAAGAATACCTCCTGAGCAAGGCAGTGATACATTAGTAAAAGCCTGAGAAATACTGGAAACTAGATTGAAAGCTGTGAACATCAATCCACCTCTCAACCATAGAACGAAGAACAGGAACCAACCATCACTAGTAGATAAAGCATAGAGCCAATTCACACAGGTTATCTGTTGACAACACTGAGCTTAAACTGCCCTCGCCTTTTTGAAAATGAGTAATGCTTTTGACAATTTCATGGTAATAGCTATTGGAATTTAAAATGGAATGCATACTTAGGATGATAAGAGAAAATAGAATAAATTCTTCATTAAAAAAACTGAAAATGAAGGGAAAATCAAGGAAATATGAAAATCAGAAATCAAAAAAGATTAAGACAGATTTAAGATGAAATAAGAAAATTATAACAATAACAGTAAGTAGGTTAAGCTTGTCTAATAATAGGTCAATAGTTTCATACAGAGTGGAAAAATCCATTTAACTGTAGAGACAGATGTATAAATATGTTAAAATAAAGCTTTAGTTGAATGTATAGCATATGATTACCGACAGAAAGCAGGAGTCACAGTTTTCACTGTGAGGAGCCAAAATGACCAGTGAAGGAGGTTACAGAATCTCTCCCCTCTTCTCTGTGCACTTAGTTGCTCTCTCCTCCACCACTTTCTGGAAAAGGATCACAGCTTCAAGGACAGATCTGAGGGAGAAAATCAAAGAACTATCTTCCACATGGAACAGGACATGGTAAGACCTGATGTGTCAGGAACATGTGGCAGATTATATGAGGCAAGAAGCAGAAAGGCACCGAGATAAAGACGCAGGACATTGTGGCCGAGAGAGTCGCTAGAGTAGGAGCGCGAGTGTTCTCTAAAATAGATTACAAAAAGTCGCTAGAGTAGGAGCGCGAGTGTTCTCTAAAATAGATTACAAAAAGTCTCTTTCAAATGCTTAAGAGAGACACAAGTGAACTTAGAATTCCAGACTTGACCTCCCCCACAACTCACCTTTTTAAAATGAAACACCAGTCAGAGACCAGACTTTCTCAAAGAATCTCAAAATTTTTCAGACGTTAACAAAAAAAAAATAATCTACAGGCCGTACTCTTGGTCACAATGTCGTAAACCAGAAATTAAAGACACTTATTTAAATTAAATCCCCAACTGCTTATAAACTGTAAACTTTTTTTTCTAAATTCTTTTGTCAGAGAGCAAAGAAAATGGCAACACAATTATTTAGAAAGCAATGTATAGAATTTGACCAAAACTATAATGAGAAGAATATTAATAGCCCCAGTTTTTTTTAATTATTAAACAGAAAAAAATAATGAATTCAAACCATGAAAGTATAAAGAAAACGTTTAAAAATATAAGAAAAGAGAGGAAACATTTCACAAAGAAACAAATATTATTAAAAATAATAAAATTGAGAAATGAACTGCTTCTTTGAAAAGACCAATGAACATGGACAAATATCTAATCACTATAATTTAAGAAAAGTGACAAATATACACTATTAAAAATAGGAAACATAATTACAGATTTTTCATATTTTAAGCATAGCCTTGATCATAATACCATATAACTAGTTAATGCTTTGAAAAGAACAGAGTTAAATTCTTAGTCATACCAAACCCAAAATCAATTTCAGATAGGTTCAAGTACAGAAATAAAAGTAAATATTTATATTTATTTACAGTAGAGAGGCAGTTTATAAATATGACATCAACTGCAGCAACCATAGAGGAAATAATTGTTCAATTGCATCATATTAAAAAACCAAAACTCCTATAAAGGAAAAAAAACTAAAAGGCAAATGACAAATTGGGAAAATATTTCTAATAAATATGACAAAATATTAGCAACTCTAATACATATGAATATAAAAATAAATAGAAGCAAAATTAATAAAATAGCAATTTCAAAAGTAAAATGCATAAATTTGAAATACTTGGGGTATTTAAGTTGTAACGGATATGTTCATTTAAAAGTGACATATAATTTTTTGCCTATTGAATTGAAAAACATTAAAAAATAATATCATCTTTTGATATAAACTTGTTGGGGTATGTATCAAAAAGTCTTAAAAATGTGTACCCACTTCTAATGGAATTCCACTTCTAGGAAGTTGTCCAAGGAAATAATCTGACCAATGTGTAACTATTTAGTTGCAATGATTATTGCTATGTTTTTAAAAAATCATATTGCCCAATTGGGATCCCCAACCAGGGATCAAACCTGGGCCTGCTGCAGTGGAAGTTGAGTCTTAACCACAGGACCACCAGGGAAGTCCCCAGACATTTCCATTGTTAAGTGGTGAGATTGGGGATGACTTTGTTGATCTTTTATATTTTACACCCTATAATATGTTGTGTTATATTTCAAAAGAGAAAAGGAGAACATTAAATAAAACCAATTAAACTAAAAAAAAACAAAACAGAGGCATTGGCTGTAGAGCTTATACACTTCTACCATTGTATTCTTTTACACATTTTTTTACATGGATCAGTTTTCACATTCATTTTGTGCATCTAGCCATTATTCCCTTAAGGGAAAATTCATTATTCCTTTATGTGCCCAGCGCTTTATATATTGTGGACATTATTAAATGTTAGTAATTCAAGGAAGGAAGAAAGGAAGGCTGGGAGGGAGGGGTAGGGACAGATGGACGGGGAAAGGAAAGAAGGGGATGAGGGAGGAAAGGAAGAAAAGAGGGAGAAAGGAGACGACAAGGGAGGGAGGATGGGGGAAAAGGAAGGAGGGAGGGAAATGGGAGTAAGGAAGGAGGAAAGGAAGGAAGGAAGGAAAGCTGAGGGGGACACAGGGAAGAAAATTTGGTTATAGGCATCATTTCTGCACAAACATACTTTTATCTCCTGGAGACAGAACCAAAACCCCGACCAGGCTGCCTCCTGTGCCTAGTCCACATTTCTGCCCTGCTGCTCTGTTTCAGATGCCCTATGATGCTGCTGGGCTCAGACCAGCGGGAGCCAGTCTAAGAAAATCTTTTCCCACAAGGTATGAGTGCTTTTTGCAGATGTGTGCTAACATATCAACAGCTGGAGCACTGCCTAACACAGTTCCTCAATCATTAGCAGACATTACCTAATTGATAAGGGCGTCCCTCTGAGCACGGCAGCCTGTTTCCAGTTCTGTGTGACACACAATCAAACTCTGTTCCCTTTCCCTGTGACATCAACATTCTTGGCTAGGTCATTGGAGGGGAACTCCTTTTCCACCCAAGATAAATTGAAATCTTGGGACAGAACCATTCCCCGAGGATCCCCACAGCCACGTTCTCCCACCCACTCCCATCTTCCCGGTCCACTCAGTGCTCCAGTTTGAGCCATGAGCTGTTCTTCAGACCTCACTGATATTGACCCCACTGCAGCTGTAGCTCTTCACCAGCCGCCTGTGACAGCGGGAAACAGATTGGAGGCACCAGGCATTTGGTGTCCGTGGATGGTCCCTGGGGCTGGGACCATCTCTCCTTCTCCTTCCTCTTCTCCCCCCCCCCACCCCCCCATAATTATGCATCAACATCGACAGTGTCCATCTGCTCTTTCCTGGCAATAGGTTCCTGATGATAATGTACTTCCTTAATAGCACTTGGGGATGGCCTGTGAACCCAAGAAGCAATAGGTCCTGGCCACCTATGGCCAGCTCAGGCCAAGGCACAGAGAGAAGCACAAAGCAGAGCCCAAGTTACAGGGAAATCCTCTGAAATGCAGCCCTAGACAAGCCCACCTTCTGCCACTTCTTATGCCCATTGGATGACCCTGTGGGTATTGGAATCCTTGGCTAACACAGCATATCCCTCAAGTACTATGATCCTTATCTGGGTTGCAAAGGAAATTTTTGCTACTAAATAGTCCCGGGCACCTGAGACTAAAGGAAAGACATAATCAGTAGGAGAAAGAACAACAGAGTTTGGTTTTGACAGGGACTTTATCTTGGTGGGGGGAGATAAATAAATGAAAGGTTAGTTTGTCTTATAGCATTACGGAGAGCTTAGAGCCAAACAGACCCAAGTTCAAACACTGGCTCTGCTACTTATTGGCATTATCACTTGGGGCAAATTTGTCTCTCTCAGCTTTCATTTTCTCACGTGGTTCTTGTAAGGATTCAGTGAGAAAATGTATATAAATCCCTGGCCTGGAGTAAGAAGTAGGTGCAATTAAAAAAAAAAAATCAATGTGTATGAAAGTTTTGAAGCCAATGCCTTGATATATGTGTCTATATTGCCAGTTCTTCCTTTTGGCAGGTTGGCATTATCTTCCCATTCCACAGTAAATCATGACATAATTAGCATGGTTGTCTATAATCAAAAGTAAATGGTGCCCAGCATTTAAAAGAGAATGCTAGCATGGCAAAGGTCTCAAACTCATCTCACTCAGCCCTGGGCCTTTTACAGATGAGGAGGAGCCTGAGGCCTAAGGAGGGAAAGTGAGGACATAATTGATGCTAGGGGGCTTGACCCCAAGCCTAGTCATGTGTCTTTTGTCCCTGGCAGGACCTCGGGGGCTGGGGGCAGTCATGGGCATAGGCCTAAACTCCCTCACAAGGGAATGCAGCGGGGTGAGCTCAGGTTCTCAACCACCCCGTGCCTCTTGAGGCGTCAGGAAAATTTCTTCATATTTCCTCAGTTTCTTGTTCTCAAGACTGGGTTGTTACTGAAGTGTTCAGCCTCAGATTTTTGCTAAAATACCCCTCTGTGGAAAGCTGGTGTGGACCCAGAACCCTGCCGCCCCACCCCCCATGCCCTTTGACTTGTAGTGGAGTGGCTGCATCCTGGCTAGCTGTGGTCTGGGGAGGGAGTGAAACTCGAGCCCTGGATCCATGCACAGGCTCAACAGTTGCACCCCCAGGCTTGCCCCATGAGGGTGCCTGTGGAGAGTCTAGTGGAGTCTGGTCACCTGTGGGGAAGTTGAGGCGTCAGGGGTCACCTCCATGGGTGGCCAATGGAGACCTAGCTGTTCTCTAAGCTCCCTATATAGTGAAGAATGATGGACGGGGCCCTGGGTCCACCTCATTTTGGCCTTTTGGTCTCTCCCTGGTTCCATAACCCTGGGAGGCCAGGTAATCACGCCCCGCCCTCTGGGTATCCATCTCCATTTCGAGGTGGAAAAGAACGGTTGTGAGAACCTCTTTGGGCTCCAACACTGTGGGATGCTCACCATGCCGGCTGCCCATCCCTCCCCACTTTGTAGGCCTCTGCAGTCCCCACTAAAACTAGAGCAGAGCTCACAGGGCTCCTCCTCGCCCCCCACCACTTGAAGAGTTTGCGTCTCCAGAGGGAAGGGTACCATGTAGAATTTCACTTTCACTCACCTGAGCACAGACAGCCAGCTTTTCCTGTCATGGGAACCCATCAAAGACTGGACTAAGTAAACTTCTATTTCCATATCTCATTCTCTTGAAGAGAACACAGCCATAACTCCACAGAGAGTAAACATACACAGTCTAATCTTTCTCCTTGCTGGGACACTTTGTTGAAATTGGTGAAATGACGCAGACCCTGCCGAAATGGTTTGATAAGAGCTGTAAGCCCGACTTTGTGATTATTAAACAGAGGGAGTATAACTCAGCTGCTTCTGATAATTTTAAAAACAACCCTCTCTCTTACTTGAATCTTACTCCCTACCATGTATACACATGGCTTATACATATGTGGAGCTCAGACATCTACCAAGGCATGTGTATACATGCACCTCCGACTTCTTGTTTCCTTGGTGAGGGTGTCTGTGCCTTTAGAGAGAGAGAAAATCCCACCCCAGTTTTGTGATCGCACATTGGGTTATTAGTGACATCACGAAAGAGGAGCCACAGTCTGAATGATTCATACACAAGAATTATGCTGAAAAAAGAGTAATTAATGGAGTTTTGGATATGCAGGTTTTTCTTTTCTTAGAGCAGGCGTCAGCAAAGTACAGACAGCAGGTCAGAGCTGGCCCATGGCCAACTTTTGTATGGCTGCAAATTTACATTTTTGAATGGCTGAAGACATCAAAGGAGGAGTAATTTTCATGACACATGAACATTATACGAAATTCAAATTTCAGTGTCCACAAATAAAGTTTTATTGGAACACAGCCTCATCCATTCATCTATGTAACATTGTGTGGGTGCTTTCAGGAAGACTTGAGCCTGAAAACTGAAAATATTTACTGTGTGGACCTTTAAAGAGAATGCTTGCTGATCCCTGAGCTAGATAATCTTTAGAAATTTTTTTTTCCCAAAAGCGTATTTTTTCATACCATTTCACAGATAAATGCACTGGGAGAATGAGACTTTAATGAATGTTCTTGATGTGATTGAACCCAAAGAGAAGCAGAGTTCTCACCCCCACGAAATCAGGTTCCCTTCTAATCCCTCCACCATGTACTGGCCTTCAGAAGATATCCCCCCACAGAAGGGCTGTTGAAATGCCCATTAAGAAAAATTGATTCTGAAGTGTGACATCATGTCCTTGAAGATACACGATATCATGACAGGACATGATATAATGTCCTGTGCAACAGTAAATTGCATTGTCAGAGCCCCAGTGGCTTCAGAGGAAAGATATGGCTGTGAAAATAAAATCATAATTTGTGAAACTGTGATATTTTTGGAAGGAATGTTCAGCACTGACAACTCTTCTCTTTACAGTGAACACTACATTTTCTGTTAGATGCTCCATGACTGCTGGCCTGCCTCCTTTGTTCTTTTATTGGAACACCTCATAAGAACTGAGTTTCCCATGCTTATTTTATTTTCAGGCTTTTGCCTTCACTCAGCGATACTTCTCAGGAAGGTCACTTTCAAATTCAACTTCTTACATACCATTAAAGCAACACCAGGTTGAGAATTCCCAGAACTTCTTTTTTTTTCTTAAATCCATTTTTAATGAAAACACCGTAGGATTATGAAATCATCTAATTCACTTAAGTGCTGTAGGAAGTTTCAGAGAAAATAATATGCAGCCATATCCTACATGCCAGAATGTAGGTGGCCTAAGAAAAGGCAGGGGAAGAAATTGTCCCTTCTTGGCTTGAAATATATAAATTCGCTTATAATTCATAAATGGTTGTCCCAGACCCAAATCATACGTGCTGTTTCCACAGACAGTATCCTGATATTGACCCTAGAGTTTTTTCCCAACTCAGAATCCCAGCTGAGAGGTTAAGGACACCCAGCTAAGGATGTCTGAGTCCCCCTTACCCTGTCTCAGCCTTTTACCCCCCGCCCCCCAAATCACTTTCATTCCCCACCATCCAATGCACCTCATATCTCATTTAATATACATTCATATTGAAGACTCGAAAAGAGATTCCAGGTTAACTGCTACTTCTGAGTGGCTTCTCTGTGTCAGATGCTGCATGAGCAACTCTCTTGGACTGTATCTTCCTTAGTGCTCACAGCAGCCTTCAGTGATGCTTCACTGTTATCCACATTTTACGGAGGAAACCAGGACTCATAGAGGTTAATTACTTTGTCCCAAATTGCACAGCTGTGAATTCTAGGAATTCAAGTCTACCCAACTCTGCCACTCTCTGCCACCCCCACCCCCCAAATGGCTTCTCTAATAAAATGAATCATATGGAAACTGCCTTTGGAGTATTTTGAGTTTGACTTAAGACTTTCCCAAGAGTCAGTGAAGTTCAACGTTAGAACATAAGGAAGGGCCTTGTGGAATCGCTTCAGGCAGACTCTGAAATGATCTATCTTGCTTTGCCCTAGTGGACAACAACTTCTGAGCTGAACATGCATTTTTTTTAAATTGAAATATAGTTGATTTACAATATTGTGTTGGTTTTAGGTGTAGAGCAGAGTGATTCAGTTATATATATTTTTTCAGATTATATTCCACTTTAGGTTATTACACAATATTGAATATAATTCCTTGTGCTACACAGTAAATCCTTGTTGCTTATATGTTTTAGGTATGGTAGTTTGGATCTGTTAATTCCATACTCCTAATTTGTTCTTCCCACCCTCCCTTTCCCCTTTCCTCTTTGGTAACCATAAATTTGTTTTCTGCATCTGTGAGTCTGTTTCTGTTTTGTATGCAGATTCATTTGTATTATTTTTTAGATTCCACATGCAAGCTATATCATATAGTGTTTTTCCTCCTCTGTCTGACTTACTTCAGTAAGCACAATATTCTCCAGGTTCATCCTTGTTGCTGCAAATGGCACTGTTTCATTCTTTATTGTGTCTGAGTAGTATTCCATTGTGTGTATATACCATATCTTCTTTATCCATTCATCTGTTGATGGACACTTAGGTTACTTCCATACCCTGGCAACTGCAAATAATGCTGCTATGAACATTGGGGTGTTTCCAAATTAGCATTTTGGGGTTTTTTTGGATGTATACCCAGGAGTGGAGTTGCTGGATCATATTTCTATTTTTAGTTCTATTTTTAGTTTTTTTGTATTGTTATTGTGTTATTTTTAGTATTTTTAGTTTTTTCCACAGTGGCTGCACCAATTTGCATTCTCATCCACAGTATACAAGGATTCCCTTTTCTCCACATGCTCACCAGCATTTGTTATTTGTGTTCTTTTTGATGGCCATTCTGACTAGTGTGAGGTGATATCTCACTGTGGTTTTGATTTGCATTTCCCTGATGATTAGCGATGTTGAGCATCTTTTCATGTGCCTGTTGGCCATCTGTATTTCCTCTTTGGAAAAATTTCTATTCAGTTTTTCTGACCATTTTTATTTATTTATTTATTTATTTATTTATTTATTGGCTGCATTGGGTCTTCATTGCTACACACAGGCTTTCTGTAGTTGCAGCAAGCAGGGGCTACTCTTCATTGTGGTGCATGGGCTCCTCATTGTGGTAGCTTCTCTTGTTGCAGAGCATGGGCTCTAGGTGCATGGGCTTCAGTAGTTGTGGCACATGGGCTCAATAGTTGTGGCTCACGGGCTCTAGAGTGTAAGCTCAATAGCTGTGATGCACGGGCTTAGTTGCTCCATGGCATGTGGGATCTTTCCTGGAGCAAGTCTCAAACCTGTGTCACCTGCATTGGCAGGCGGATTCTTAACCACTGCGCCACCTAGGAAGTCCCTCTGCCCATTTTTTAATTGGGATGTTTGGTTTTTGTGATGTTCAGTTGTATAAGCTGTTTGTATATTTTGAATATTAACCCCTTATCACTCATGTCATTTGCAAATATTTTGTCCCATTTAATAAGTTGTCTTTTTGTTTTGTTGATGGTTTCTTTTGCTATACAAAAACTTTCAAGTTTAGTTAGGTTCTGTTTGTTTATTTTTGCTTTTATTTCCTTTGCTTTAGGAGATGGATGCAATTTGATTAGGTTGTTTGTTTTCTGGGGGGTTTTTTTGGTATTGAGTTGTATAAACAATGCTTTCTTGAAGTTAATATTTTAAAATCCTTGAAATTCTGAAGTCATTTGGCAAATTATGACCAGAGTTAGAATTTCTCAGCTTTTCTATCTCATTAGACATCATATCCAAGCAAAAATGCCCCAAAATGATCAGTGGGCTGTCGCACTGGACCCAACTTGTCTGGGCCTGGAGAGTACTCAGGAGGACTCTGATAGAGGGCTGAACCGCTGAACCCTGCTCTGCTATGACTCTTCACACTTGCCTTCTCTCCCTCTCTCTGATGTTAATGGCTGATTTCCCCAAGGTTCTTTTTTTCACCTTTTAACCATGTGTCTGTCACCTCCGCTGTTAATGGCTTTCGAGCATCCTGTGGCACAGTGCATCGCTATGCAGTTCCACAGAGACTCCTGCCAGCCTTTCTCCTTGGTTAGGGGTTGCTTACAACTTGTAAATCAGCATATTAGTCACAGTTAAATGTTTACTCAAGAACTTTCTGAATAGCCTGGGAGTGTGGCTTACAATGTGGGATGGTGGCGGGATGCTTCATGCAGAAACTAGCTTGTGGGACAGAATTGAGTCCAACCCCAGGGCAGCATTTGAGGATGCCATCCTGTAAGGTGAGGTCCTTCAGCACTTGGAGTACCAGAGAAGGCATATTCATCCAGAAGAAAATAATAAAAGTAAAGAAATTGCTGTGGTGGAATTTCCTTCAGGAGTCCTAGCTGAGTACCCACTCTTTTACCTTGAAGGCTCAAGCATCAGTTTGTTTGGAAATTCTTTTGTTCTCGTTTTAGACAGTATTTTTGAGAATGTGGATTGCTATATCACCACAGATCCTCACACCTTCTTGCCCTGTGGTTACAGGAGGGACCTAGGAGTGTCCCGAACTCCTCAGACCATCCCGGAAAATGCAGGCTGTTTGGGCACAGGCTTTAGTTTTTGCAAGGAGACTTTCCCAGGCATCAGTGCCTAGGCCCTAGCATCATCTGGCCTAACAATGAGAGATGGGGCTGCCTTGTAAGGGGTGAGTTTCTTGTTACTGGGAGTATGTGGTGGAGACAGAAAGTGTGATTTCCTGTCAGAGTTTTGAAACAAGGAAATTTTACATTGGGTGAGCAACCCAGTTCTACAGATGTTTACTGAGGATCCACTGTGGGGAAGTGTGTGGGGGGCAGGGGGGCCAGGGGTGACATGGTTGATGCAGGCCACTTGCTTGCAGTTATCTGACTGGCATGTGCAAACATGCATGGTTGAAAGAAAAACTGAGGATAATGCTACAGTGAGATTACTGCCTCAGTCACGCACTACCTATGTAGTGGAAAAAGTAAAAATAATGTAGCCCTGCAGAAAGGAACCTTCAGTCAGAGAGGAAAGTCTCTCCAAAGATGGATGGACCAGTCAGATAGCGTACCGAGTGGCCCCTCATCCTCTCTTTGGAGATTAAACAAACTCCTATGTAGTTGGGGTTTTGTTTTTTTTTTATCAAAACGGATTCCCTGCTTCATAGAACCAACTTCCATTTATAAAGGAATCAAATTATATTTTCACGTTGAATGGCAAAATTCAGAAGTCAGTCCATGAAGCCCCTGCTTGCCAGCAGCAGGGAATGCAAAACATGCATTTCTACCAATGTGGATTTCAATGTAGATACTTATTTAATAGCTACTCTATAAACACTGTTGGGTAAAGGACATAGTTTTCTCTTACAGTGAATAGAGTTGACTTCAGAACATGGAGTAGAAGTGATCATAGCCTTTTTAGTTTTTCAGGAGCCTGGGCCTCTGAAACAGGCTGCTGTGGAAAGTACACTGGCCGAAATGGTAGCTTCAGCAGTTCTGCTGATATTACACTAAAAGTTTGGCTCCACCTACTACATTTTGGTTTACTTATAACTGTTGTCTAAATGGGAACATCTTTGAGAGTGAAAAGAGGGGTTATTAATAATGACCCCAGGATGTTCCAGGCAAAGTGGATGTTCAGTCATCCTTCTCAGAACTCAGTAACTATGACTATTACACATCAGTCATGCGAAAGTAAATGATCTAAGTTGAGAACAACCTTAGAGGTCATTGTCTTCAATGACCCCTTACTTTTTAGAAGAGGACAGTTGGGCCAGAGAGTGTAAAAGACTTTGCCCAAAGCCATATGGCTTGGTAGAGCCAGAGTCAAGCTAGAAGCCAGGGCTGTCCATTCCCAGTCTGGGGCACCCCTTCCTCTGTGTGCAACACAGTGTACTCGCTAAGGCAGGCACAGCAAAGAAAAGGTATCCTCACACTGCAATATTATACCCAACACACTCATGGGTCAACTACTTCATAATACCCTTGTGTCCTAAAAGTGATAAAGTGATTCCAAATACCTAACTTGTAAAACAAGAGTCATTTCCTGGAGGGAAGGATGTAACAGGAGACTGGAAGAGGCAGACAAACACAAAGTAGTGGAAAGACTTATTCAATGTATTCTTGATTTCCCTAACTGAACAAGAGAAAATTGCTGAAGAAATAGACAATGTTATTCATTTTAAAGAATTTGCAGAAAACTGAATAGTCTTATTATCCCCTCAAATTCCAGTATGATTATTTCACCCAAATGGGGAAAACTTCAAGGAACTAAAATCCTTGAGATGCTATAGATATTGGTGAAGAATACTGGGCAGTTGCCTCAGCTTAACTCACTTGTCCTCCACATGCCAACCTGGCTTCTGATCAGCTGCGGTGGCTCAGAAGTGATGGAACATTATGCAAATGCAAATGGGGTTTGCTTCTCAAAGTATAGCATTGCTCTGAGCTTTAGAAATTGATTGCTGCCAGTGAGGACAGATCCTCTGTAAACTTTCCAGATATTTCTGTGTGTGAAATGTGCACAACTCTCAGGACTATCATCTGAAGAGTCTCCCGGCTCCTGGCATTCCAGAGGCAGGGAGTTTGAGCAAAGTGACACATCCCAAGAAAGCCAAGTATTAGATGCATGAAGAGCAGATTGGTGTGTGAGTTTAGCTGCCCAGTGTCAGCACCATTTTATGGGCATCTTATGTGAACATATGGTGGTGATTGTGTGTGAGAAGGTTACAGGGACGATGAGGGCGATCACAGATGGCAGCTCATCCTGTTGTCAAGGATGGAAACTGATGGTGAATTATGAAATTGCAATTTTGCACCAAATTGGAGCTGCTTGGGTTGGTACTCATGGCTGCTTTTCTTTAAGGAAGAAGGCAGTCTGTTTAAAGCAGGTCCTCCATTTTAAAATCCAAAAATCTGAAACACAAGGGCATCCATCTCTTGGGCTGCTTGTGACTTTTAGGAATAAAATTAAATCATTTGGGAAAAGATGCTGTGGATTTCCTTGAACTCAAATGTCTGACCCTACTTGTGAGAGGTTTGGCGTAGCCAGAAAGTGAGCAGACTTTCCATTGCTAGTTCCATAAAAGGTAGCAAGAGTGAAGCCATTCTCAAGCCTGTTGGGGGTAGGGGGGAGAAGCTGGTATTTCTTCTAATTTGAGGCTTTTCTCGCAGGGAGTAGGAGTTTGGGCAACAAGAATATAAAAATGAAAAGGTGCCTTGGGACCAGCTTGCCCAACTGATCAGGCTAGAGTGCTCAGCAAAGACGAGAAGGTGGCCAAATCAAGTAAATGGATTTCAAGAGAGGGGATTTCAACAGATTTAAGAGATTCATTGAAAAGCTTCCATAGAAAGGAGATCAAGGGTCAGACAGGGGCCCCAAAATGGCCAGGTTTTCTTGCAGGAACAAAAATTCCACAAAGCTCCTGCATTGTTACCATTCACCAAAAAAGATGTGAAAGGTGAAAGACAGTCCAGCAAGAAAACCCTGGGCTTTACAGTAACAGAGACACACACCAAAGTGGCCAAGCAGTTGTAAAATGGACTCATTCCCAGGGAGGGTGACAAAGAAATCAGAAAAATGTATTCAAGGAAGTCAGGAAATCTGAAGCAGGATTTGAGATATAACCTTTCAGGGGACACAAGAGGAGAGTAAAGGGAAATGCTGTCCCTTTATTAGGTGGGAAAAAAAGGAAGAAATGACCATGACCCTTTCCTAAAATGCTGGAATCTGGGAGGCTCGTTTAGCCTGTGAATGTAACCTGAAAATGAGAACAAAGAATGAACATTCCTTAAAAGCAGACAGTGTTTTACACTTTTCAACATACTTTCATATCATCTTATTTGAGCCACCTCACAAGTTAATGGAAAGATTTGGAAGGTAGTAACCCAAACGGAGAAAAAGCACGAGCAGGCTGTACGCTGGCGCCTATATTAGATCATGAACTCAGTTTGAGGGCTGCGACCCAAGCCACCAAGAGACCTTCCTAGCAGCTGCACAACAAACCATGCAAGATGGTGGAGTATAATTCAAGGTAGCTTTCTTTAAACTCAGTCCCTATGCCAGAAAACCCCTGGCAAGGCAGAAACAATGCTGAATTGCTTTGCAGGCATATAGAAGTGAACAAGGAATGGAGTTACATTTCTTATGCATGAATTCATTCATTCAGCAAATATTTATTGAGGACCCTACTATGTGTGAAATGCTGCCCTAGATTCAATGACAACCAACATCGTGCCATAAATGTAAGCTTCCTGTCAGACCAATCTAATTAACAGGCTTGATATTTGGATTAGAATTCATCCCTGCAATCTGTCTTGACTTTGCAAGTCATCCAGTTGTGCATCACGTATCACTGCCCTCTATAAATAGAGAAAAACCATGTGTGCTGATGCCCGGAAAACATCCATGCATAATAAGTGCATCAACCCACATGATGAAAAGGGTCAGATCTTACGTCTCCTTGGCTCCTCTAACAACTCTGTTATAAGTAGTCAGGGAAGGAGTTTTATTGATGAGGAGACTGAGATTGGGAGAGGTGAGGTACTATGCCCATGGGTCCACAGCTGGGGAGGGATGAAGCCAGACTGGGTATGAAGTCATGCCACGTTATGAAGTTCTTCCAGATTGGCTTTGTATTGCTGTTGCAGAGGATAGAGCAGATGACAACACACTCATGTACAGACCCCAAGAGGCCAAATGTGAGGATATCAGAGTCCCCTGGGATTAAAGCCACTAAATCAAGCACAGGAAGCCCAGTTAAATTTGAATTTCAGATATGTCCCAGATGTTATCCTGTCTTGTTTTGTGTTTTGTGGCTATATTTGGCAGCCCTTCCTGAGATCACCTGGGAAGTTACAAACTGTGATCAAGGGGCCCTTGCCACATACTCCTTTGGAGAACAATATCATTCTCTTCTGAAAGCTTTTAGGAGCTGCCTCCTTGCATATAACCTCAGGTTTGGTGCCTTCGTTAAAGGAGCATTTTGATCTGATGAAACTGGCATGACCATTTCTCTAAGAAGCGGAGAAATTGGAATATCAATTAGACGGACAGCTGCCATGTGCAGAACTCTGACTTCCATCCTCAGGACAACGCTAAGGGTTAGCTATGATTTTCTCCATTTTACAGCCCATTACGGAGTTTGTAAACTGAGGCCCAAAACAATGAAGTGTGAGGATCTGGGACTTAAACCCACACAGACGACACTTCTGTGCTCTTCCCATTATGCTCCCTGATGAAAGAATTTGCACTTTCCAGAAACTGGACCTGAGCTGCTTCTATAATATTTCCTAACAACCTGCAGCAATGAGACTTCCTCTAGAGGCAAAGACATCTCGAAGCAGGAGGATACGTGAAGAGGCCCAAGAGGGCTATTAAGACTTGACAAGCAATGGAAGGGTGTCAAAATGACAAATGTTGTCTTGCCCCAGCAGCAGAATCTCCCTTTGGGGAGCAATTGAATGAAATAAAACTTCGACCTTTTGGGGCTGGGTCGGGGCTGTTAACATCTCCCCATGGAGATCCATTCTCCTACCCTCCCTGTGGACCTGTCCTCCCTGTGGGTACTCAGCTCAGGGCCTCACCCTTTTGCCCAGCTGCCTTTTCACCAGTTCCCACCAGAGCCCCCAGCAGTCACAATGAAATGATGTACCTGAACCGTGGATGTTTGGTGAGGGAGCAAACAGAAGTGCTTTTCTCGAGTGTGTGTGTTGGTGGGGAGAGAATGGAGAGATGTAGAGGCTCCTGGTACTTTTCCATTATCAACTGCCATCAATAACCCAAAGCAAAGGGTTATGTCCTTTTGATTCTCTGACTTTATTTAAGTCCTTAGCTATCCATCCTGCTTCTTGAAATGCCCACTCCAGAGAGAATCCACTTTTATTTCACCTTTAGCATTCGTGGAATGGGGTGACGAGAAGGGAGAGAGAATGAGAGTATATTCAAAGTCAGACTCATCACAGGCCAAACCTCCCTTCCACCCCCACAAGTCTGCCCACCACTCTCTCTAAAAGGCTTTTTGCATGAGCAATCCATACAAATTCAATTTGGGACTCACAATAGAATGGCCACAGAGAACCAATGGATAGGCCGGGTTAAGAATTAAATACGTGGATCATCTTCAGGAGGGGAACTTTGGTTGACAACATTACTCTCTTAGCCAAGGGTTGATGGCCAGAACTAAAGGTTGTGCCAGGTGTTTCAAAGATGTTCTGCTCAGACCTGAGAACAGTAGGTACATTCTAGAAGAACTAAGTGATAAACTCATCAGCAGCCGAGAGACAGGAATGAAGTGATGACACTAGAGCAGCTATGTAGATACGGAGATGTGCCATCTGAGTAGCAAAGAACAATGAGGAAACATACCTTACTGGACCCTACACATAAGCTTCCATGCAAAAACATATCATCTACCTGTGCTGGGCTAGGCTACTGGTTTAGTAAATCTCATGTTATAAGAGCTTGCTACATATTGAGGGGGTTTTGTACAATCTTGTTTAATCCTCACAGCACCCAGAACTTCCTCTTCTCTCTGCCTGAAACTTCCCCCGGAAAAGGACATGGCTGATGGCTTCACTTCATGCAGGTCTCAACCCAGACAGCACCTCTTCAGAAGGGCCTTCCTTCCTGGGCCCGCATACATGAACCAGCACCCCTAGCACCCTCTGCCCCTTACTCAGCTTTATTTCTCTTCATAGCTCTTATTTCATGTATGTCTTTGTCTGCCCGACAGTCCTTGTGAGCAAGAGCAGACTATTTAAGCATCAAGGATGACTTTGAGAGGAAAAAAGTCCATCAAAATGGAAACATTCAACTTGGGGTGTGTGTGTGTGTGTGTAAGGAGAAAGGTCAGTCCTTCCCCATTTGCCTTTGGTGTTAGTGCTGGTTTATGGAACAACACTCAGGAAGATGCTTTTGTTTCTTTTAACACACGTGGAGTAGTACACAGTGTACAAAGCAACTCCTTGCTTTTGTTTGAGATTAACGCTTTCCACTTGTAGGTAGGCCAGCATTGTCTGTTTTAAAGATGAGGGGGACTTCCCTGGTGGTGCAGTGGTTAAGAATCCGCCTGCTGATGCAGGGGACACAAGTTCGAGCCCTGGTCTGGGAAGATCCCACATGCCGTGGAGCAACTAAGCCTGTGCGCCACAACTACTGAGCTTGTGAGCCACAACTACTGAAGCCTGTGTATCTAGAGCCCGTGGTCGAGAAAGAGAAGCCACTGCAATGAGAAGCCTGCCCACTGTGACTAAGAGTAGCCCCTACCCGCAACTAGAGAAAGCCTGCGCACAGCAAAGAAGACCCAATGCAGCCAAAAATAAAATAAAATAAATTAATTAATTAAAAAAATAAAGATGAGGGAACTGAGTTTGGATAGACTGGGGGATTTGTGAAATGTTTTGAGGTTATTAGAGGAGACAAGAGGCCCAGGGTAACCACCCAGGTGCATCAGACCCTGGGGGCAGCTCTACTGTAAGGAAGTTGTATTCATAAGCTGATAGCAAATCAGTGAAGACAACAAGGCAACTGGCCCAACCCCCCTCTTCTCAGTGCCCCCCAAAGGGGAAAACTGGAGACAGAGGGGGAGCTATGTGGCCCTGGGCTTATCACTTTATCCCTGTGAGCCTCAGTCTACTGACCTGTAAAGGGGGGTGTAATAGCAGTCTTTCAGAGGTTGTTGTGAAGGTCAGAATTAACCGGTGTGTCAAGTGCCTAGAAGATGCCTGACTTGGTGCTCAAGAAAATTCACAAACCCAGAATCTGTTGCTAACCAACTGACCTAAAGCCAGGTAAAATCTTGGTGAATGAGTTTTCAGATAAGAAGAATTTTAAATTCGTAGTTACAGTGTTATTAGAGTCTAACACTGGGGGAGAAATCCACCACTTTGTGAACAGCCCCTGCCTCTCACATCAGAGTTTAGCATGCAATGTGGCTGTGCTTTTCACTCGGACCATTGCAATTGCCTCCCACCTCTGCAGAGGGCTTCTCCCAGCACCACAGAGGCTCCTACCGCCCAGTGCTCAGCTTACCTTCCCAAGGCACCACCCCTCCCTCCTGGGCCCTTCCTCCCCCTACCTACCTTGACAACTCCTGGACTTTAAGCACCCCTTCTTTTTTCCTTTTTTTTTTTAACATCTTTATTGGAGTATAATTGCTTTACAATACTGTGTTAGTTTCTGCTGTACAACAAAGTAAGTCAGCTATATGTATACGTATATCCCCATATCCCCTCTCTCTTGAGCCTCCGTCCCACCCTCCCTATCCCTCCCCTCTAGGTCGTCATAAAGCACCGAGTTGATCTCCCTGTGTTACGCGCGCTAGCTATCTATTCCACATTTGGTAGTGTATCTATGTCAATGCTACTCTCTCACTGCATCCCAGCCTCCCTTCCCCATGTCGGCAATCAAGTCCGTTCTCTACGTCTGGTCTCTATTTCTGCCCTGCCACTGGGTTCCTCAGTATCAATTTTTCTAGATTCCATATATGTGCATTAACATACGGTATTTGTTTTTCTCTTTCTGACTTACTTCGCTCTGTATGGCAGACTCTAGCTCCATCCACCTCACTACAAATAACTCAATTTCGTTCCTTTTTATGGCTGAGTAGTATTCCATTGTATGTATGAAGCACCCTTTCTTATATGACTTTTTACCTTAGAGACGTGAAAATGTCTTTCCCCAAAAGCCTCCGTTGCACCTCGCTTCTCCTCCAAGCCATTGCCTGAGCTCGTCGTTGCCTGTCAGCCATACCGCGTGTCTGGCATTATGACTCTAGCGTGGGTAACCCCCATGTGCTTTCCAGCCTCTCCTCCCAGGGTTTGCCTTGGTGGCCCCACACAACTGCCTCTTCTGCCTTTGCTTATTTGAGTCCTTCTTCCTGGAATACCCCGCTACCTTCCTTCATTTGGTGAACTCCTACTCACACTTTGAGGCCCACTTCGATATCGTCTCCTCGTTTTATAACCTTGGAGGAGTTAGTCCCATTCTCCTCTGCCCTTCCGTGGATATGTGAACATGCCTCGCGTAGATTTCTGTATGAACATCCCTCTCCGTGTCTGGGGGGAATAGACTTGAGAATGGGAACTGTGGGTGCCACAGCTCTGTTTCCTCCCAGGTGTAGGCTGGTCAGGCTCTCTGGTCAGGTGAGGTGTCCTGACCCCCTCCTTGCTGCCACACCCCACCTTCTGCAACATTCTATACCATGGGCCATGAGCATTCAATAAACATGTATTGAATTAAGGTAGAAAGAAAGGAAGAGAGGAAAGGAGGGAGGAAACATGTTTTCATCTCTCCTCTTCCCAGTTCTCCCTTTGGAGAAAAAACCCTGAATATGTCCATCCTTCTCTACTAACATCTTTCCTCCCTTCTGATGCTGACTTCATGACCCTGGACCAAGTTCAAATGTTCTCTGTACTTTGGTAGCTTCTTTGTCACCAGGCTCCTCAGTTCCTCCTGCAAATAGTCCCATCAGATCTCTCTGCCCGCCCTAACAAATGCCTCAACGTGTCCAAACTGCAGGGCACGCATGGCCAGCCTCTAAATGGGACCCTGCCACTGTAAACACAATACAGATGTTCCTCACTGCCAAGGGCCACCCTTCCAGCATCCATCTTCAGACTAGCGGTCCAGTCTTCCCTGCAAAGGAAATCACATCCCCAAGTCAGAGGCAGTGCTGAGATGGAATCGTGCTTGTTTTTTATAGCTCGGGGTTGGAACACATGTGTATACGTTTATCAAACGCTCTTGAGGACATTGAAATCGTCATCATGGGATCTGACTGTCTGATGTACTGTCAATTCTGTTGCACCGTGACATCTGTGATTCTAAAATTCCCCACACCACGCAGAACCACACAATGAAAACAACAGACTGTATTGGGGAAAACAAGTTTAGGGACACAACACTCAACAACTTCACAACTGACACATGAAAAAACACCAATAGGCACCTAGTAAAAAAATGATAGCACACTTCTATACATGATAAACGATTAAAAATATATAGAAATACCACTTTAAACGTGGCACTTGACCTTGAAAGGGACTTGAAATTTGCTTGCGGGAGTGGGTGTCAGAGGTGTTGCAACTTGTGAGATGCGGTAGAAGGAGGTGTATCTGAAGCTGGGTGAGAAGCTGTAATGTCAGATGTGGGTGTGTGTGCGCCACACCACACAGGGTGAATCCAGGTGTTTGGTGGATGTTTGAGGTGTGTGCACATGTGTGGTTATGCATTCCTACACAGCTCAGTTCGGCTCGGTGCAGATTTCTGCTTTGCCTAGTGTTTCTGGTGGTCAAAACCACACACGCTCTGCTCACATTGTTCCCTAGTATATTTCAATTGCATTGGAATAAATTTGTGTTTTCAAAACAAGTGCTATGGTAGAACTGACTATACTCAAACAGGCTGTGGACCTTTTTATACAATGACATTTCTCCCCATAAAATCTGTACTGTCATGGAATAAAATTTGGAAAGGTATTTTAAAAATAGGAAGCACCTAGAAATGTTTTTCTTATTTCTCCAGGACTTCTGACATTGCCCCAATGTCCTTTCAAAGGGCACGAGAAAGGACAGTTTGCTCACAGCCTACCTCTTTGAGACCCACTTCTTCGTTACCCATTATACTCTTTGCTTCATTTTCTTTAGACCAACCCTGCTTTCATTCAGGTCCTTGCTTTGTATTTGCCACCTGACCTCACCTTCTGCTAGAGAGAATTAGCATGGACTTGAAACATATGAGACAAATTCCATATCATTTGGAAGTTGGCGGTTTCTCTTCAGTAGTTATTGTCTGCAGCCCACTTAAAAAAAAAAAAAGGTGCCCCCTCTGGGTGGGCACAGCCTTATGGCAGGGTGCATGCATTTCAACCTCCCCTAGGTGGCCCCTGCGAGAGGTGTCCTTGTGCAGAAGACACAGCCTGGCCAAGCTTACCTGACTGCCTGGCTCTGGCTTAGGCTAAGCTGGTCATGAGTGTATTGGTTCCATAGTGTTGTGTGTTGGACCTGGAGACTCCAGCATGGTGAGAGAGGAGGAGGAGGAAGGAGAACCTGGCCTGAGACCCCGGACACATGCAAGCAGAGAAGTCCCCTGCAGAGACCGACCCAGAGTCACCCAGGCAGGGGCTCAGTGTCACATGCTGAGTCATGCTCCAAGCAAGGGAGGTGGGGACCTGTGCCAGGGCTGGCTGCCAGGCAGAGGGAGGAGGGCTAGCAAGCCCAGAGGTCAGGGCCGGGCAACCACATCACCAGGCAGCGTGTCACTGGGTAGCTGCAGTGTCCTCTGGCCTTTGGCTCCTGGGCCTGGGAGGGCATCCATTCTTAGCCTCTCTGGGCAGGGACGTGGGCTACGGTGGGCTTTCAGGCTGGGTGAGAACTTACTAGGGCCTGGGAAGGGGACATCATTCTATACCCACTGACTCAGAATCTCCAGGAGAAGAACCTGAGAATCTGTGTTTTTCAACCAGCCTCACCCCAGAAGATTTTTATGGCCAGGTGAGCTTGGCTAATTCTGACATAGGCCAGTGATTTGCCAATTTCCTTTTAGCAGAAAAACTCTTCTGCAAAGGAAACCAGGGCTGCCCCAAGTGAAGCACAGGAGGGGCCCACAGCCCCACCCTCTCAGGTTCTTTCTCCTCTCTCTCCTTGAGACAGAGACTCTTAGGGTCAACAGAAGAGAATTTGAAGATTGCTGATTTAGTCCAGTGACCCTATTTTACAGGTAAGGAAAGCTGAGGCTCAGAGAGGTTAAAGTACCTTTGCCAGTGATCACATGGTAGGAAGTGACAGGGCCACTTAATGAGCCAGGGCACTCATGTTTGTCTCTCAGTCTAAAAGCCGGAAGTACTTTTATGATCTAGAGAACCAGGCAGTGGAGCAGGGAAGGGCTGGCTCTGGGCCGGGCCCCAGGAAGTGAGCTCAGGGTTTTAATAGCATTGTTTACCTCTAAACTCCACCGGTTTTATAGCAGAGGAGCCACCCATATGTGTAGACCAGAGTCAATGCCAGAACAAAATCTACATGAGGCTTAAAACACCAGGGCCCTTCCCTGAGTGAGAAAAGCATCGATTCCGTGTTAAAGCAAGTGAAGGTGCAGGGTCATTGCTACAGATGCACAACTTGGAACTGAAACTACTTGGTTTCACTTGCCTATTGAGATTTGGAATACGTGTTTTTAAAAGGAGGTAGAATACGATGGGGATTTGCTTCCATTCTCCGGCCCTCTTCACTCCCAAGGAGAAGTCCCTGGGAGCTCGGTGTGCTTATGCAGACTTGAAACCCAGGGGGAGACCTGTTTGTGTGCCGAATCTCTTCAGGCCTCTCCAGAAGTGGGGCCATTGATACAGGTGGATCAAGGTTAAGTACCTGAGGATTACTCTGTGTTTTCTCTCAGCGGCAAGTGGTGCCCAAGTGAATGGAGGCCGGGTCAAGGAGCAGGGAGTGTGGGGTGGGGAACTCTCACAGGGACCTGGGTCATGTTTTTTTGCCTTCCACCAAAGTTTTTTTTTTTTTTTTTTCTTTAAGAAGAGAGACATCAGATAGCAAAACAGGAGAGCATGAGACAGAGAGCCAGAGGAGAGAGAAAGAGAGAGAGACAAAGGGAAGGAGAGAAGGGGCGGGAAAGAAAATGATGGGTTGGGGGGAAAGGAAGCAAGCAAGCAAGGAATTTCTTTTTCCATGCATGAAGGAAGACAAAAGAACATGAATTAGATAATATGTATTTGTTTACCCGAAGGGTGTTTATCCCTTTAGTCTCAGGGATAACAAAGACACGTTTGGAATGGAAAACCCTGTTGACCCTTAGCCACCAATCCTATCCTTCACAGTCCACCCTCCCTTCCCACCCGTGGTCCATGATCACTCCTCACGTGAGCAGACCAAGAGCATTTGGAGGTCTTGGATGGCCATGCCCAAATCAGGATTGCCTGGAAATGGCTGCAGCCCACAGGTCTGGTTCACTCCTTGGGGCAAAGCTTTGGGCTTCCCGAGGGAGGAATGGATAGGGTTCCAGTCAGAAGCTGACTCTGCCAGCTCTGGCCTGAGCTCTCAGCTGAGTGGTCAGCCCTCCCGGGTTGATTCGTGGCATGCCTACTCTGGAAACCACTCTCAGCAAAGGGATTCAAGAGGTGTGAAGATGGCTAGAAAGAATCTGGGGAGTGAAATGGCATCTGGTTAGCAAAGTCTTACACAGTCTCTCCCAGCTTCCCAGGGAAACACCCACAGAAACTGGAGAAGATAGAAAATACTCTTCAACACCAACAAGCAAGAGAGACAGAAGGATTCGTTTCAGAATGTTTCTGCAAAATCAAGAAAAACTCACCCAGATTTAACCTAATAAAATACTGTTAAAAAAAAAAAAAAAAGACATCATATCGTCTCCCAGTGTTTCTTCCTAAACTCAGAAAAGCCAGGTTTAGCAACAAAGACGTTCCACCCCATTTTTTACCCTTCTTCTGTGGATCTGGCAGGCCACAGGGGTCCCATTTTCCTCTCGGCCCTGCCTTCCTTCTCACTGCATTTCTACAGATACAGCAGCCTGGGCTGTTCAGTGAAGGAGGGAAGAATTGGAAGTGACCTTCCCACAGTGCAGACCTTGCATGATACCTCCCATGTCCCCAGCAGTGTTTCCTAAACTGCCCCCGTTGTAAATGTGGAAAACTTCCCACTTGAAATGAGCCTGTGTGACTATCATGAGCAAATGCATGATTTCTGTAACGGACTTCCATAATGGATCCCCGTTACTGCTTTCAGGAATCATTAGAGGAACAGGATCTACAAATACGGGATCCAGGATAGCAGGAACAAATCCAGACAGAAGTCTCCCTCCATTTGACCTCTTAATTCTTGCTGTATTCATCTCCTGTCACTATTATAGGATAACAAAATCTGTCATTTTTTTTTTTCTGTATCTATAGAGGGGCTTCACAGATGTTATCTCTTATCCTTATTTTAAAACAAGCTAAAAAAGCAAGTATTTTCACCACTTTACATACAGGGAGACAGAGGAGAATGGTGCCCACGCCTCCACCCCGTCCCTTCCTAGAGTCCACTCTGCCTCTACCACCTCTCCGTGAGTAGTTCCCAGTTCTGTCCATCTCTCAATACCCTGTTTCTTTGTACATTTTGATTCTTCTGTCTGGAGCCCCTCTCTCCCTTGTCAGCCAGATATCACTCTCTCTTTAGCGTTTGTCTCTACATGTTTTGTGGAGCCTTCCAGGGCCTCTTCTTCCTCTGCTCCTCATTCAGCCGCTTATTTCTCCACTAGCTTTTAAGACCTTGGCTGTCACGATTTGTGTGTTTTATCTTCTTCTCCTCCATGGCATGTTCGTATCTGCACACTAGATTTTTTTCAGCTGTGGGTCTATCACAGCTCATTTGAAGTGGCCTCAAGCAAAACAAATAAAAAGTTAGGGGACATGTTCCTTTAAGGCACTGAGTTTGCGATAACTCGTTATACACTAGATAACCAGAACAATGCCCCCCTCAGAAGGTGTTATGAGGATCTCATGAGGTTATGTGTAAAAGGCTGAACCTAGTAATAGCTCAATTAATATGGTTAACCAGTTAGTAACTATTCATGCCCTGCCAATGTAGCTGTTTTCTTGGTAATCTCTAACTTGAGAAGAGGTGATTTTCTGTTTTTAGAGGTGCGCCATTTAGAATGTAGGTCTCTAATCAATCAAATTAAAACAGACGAGCTTCCTGCCATCTCCAACCTCCCTTTGGAAACGTGACAACAAACCTCTTAATGTATGTTATTTGGAATCAGATGAAAGTGCTCACAATGCAATCTACGTGTATAATGCCAGCAAAAACTGAGTTTTTGATGAAGAGTCATCAGCACTTGGCCATTCCTGCCTTTAAAAAAGGTATAAAGGGAAGATGCAGGGCCAAAACTTAACAAAAAGGACTATCAACATCATCACATTTTAGAAATGTGTTTGGGGTCAAGTATTTTATGTTCTTCTTATTAGTTCTTTCCACACCATCCAATTCTCCAGCACAGTAAAAATTCTAGTCTGTGCAAGTGACAGAATAATATGTCAGAGACAATTAGATCCAAGTCACAATTCATTGGTCAACCAAAGACAAGCTCTGATTCTCTGTCTCATTAGTCAGATTGCTTCCCCTCTCTCATACTCTTAATTGGAAATTAAATGTGGGTTTTTAAGACATTTACACAAAGTTTGGAAGTGATTAATTCTTGGCTGTATTTTCAGGTTTGTGCACATAAGTTTATTCACACAATGAATATTGCTTAAATTGAAACAGACTGAATTTAACACATTTATTGAAAACCCAGTACGTGATAGATGTTAGGAATAGCACAGTGACAGAACGTTGCCCATGAAGTTGTCCCAGTTTTCCAATGAATTAAATTGAAAATCTGTTTAAAATTCAAAGCAACAATTGAATTATGCCAGGTCTCAACTCTTATGTAATTTGGGAGAGGTTATCATGAGAACTTTCAAATTTTAAACTACTTTAAAATATTTCAGTAAATACATGTTAAATGAATAAATGAATGTTGCAGTTCCTGTTCATTAGTTGACTAAAGCTGGTCACAGCACAGATCGTGTTTCTTTGCCGCACCCTTAAACAATCCCCCCGAAGCTTAACGCATGACTGTCATCTGATTTGTGGTCAGTCAGTTAGTGCTTCAAAACTGTGTTTGCTGAGAAAACTTGGGACTCACTGATGGATTCTTTTTAACACCGTTTCATTTTGCTAAGAGCCCCAAGTAAAGCAGCTGAGTAACTCAATCGTGAGTTTGAGAGCCAAAATATCAGCAGCTATTAGCTTCTTGGTCAGGACAGACACACAGTGTCTTGGTCATTTTGGTCATTTTATAAGTAAACTCTCTTGTAAATAGGAATATATACATGATTCAAAATTGCCACATATTACAGAGAACATCTAAACTTAACTAGTTACTAATACCAAGGTAATAGGCTTTTTAAAACATGAGTGAGAGATTTACCTGGAGATTCTGGACTTCAAGACTTTCTCTTCTGCGCTGACAGCTGAGGGGAGCTTGAAGCCCCCTTTTGCCCCAGAAGCTGGCGTGTGATCCATTTGCAGCCCGCGCAGGGGGATGTTTCCACACACCCCTTCCACATAAGCCCATGCTTCTTGGCCAAGCAGCGCACACCACGAAGAATGAAGTTAGCCTTGTCTCCCCGTTTCTTTCTTTCACTATTTGAAAGTGAAGAGTAATAAAAACCTGACTGCTGCCTCTCCTTTTATATGGAGAAGTTGTTTTTCATGCAACTTCTTGAGAATCTCTGACTTTGAATGGGTTAGAGCAATTATACCTCTCTGACAGGTGAGGGTACTGCCTGTGGCTTCCTAAATCTGAATCTATCTTCTCCTTCTACTGCCTGTCAAAATCCTTCCAGGCCTCAGGCTTCTCAGCCCCTTGGTGGTCTATTTTGACATCTGCTTACCCTTATCTTGAATCATTTTAGTTGATAGGCCTTTTGTTGGAAAAGTCGTCTAACAGATTTTTTTAAACTCCTCTAACAGCTACCAAGTACTTAGGAAATTATCTTGGTGGCCTGTGAGAGTGACAGTCCCAAGACCTCCAGAAAGAGGATCGCTATGTATGCATGTTCCCACGCTTGACCATCTCCTGCACTGAATAGTATATGATCTTTAAAACTTTTCTTTGAGATACAAACAATACAGATTCTGTCTGAGATACCTGTGTTTGAATCTATTTCTGGCCCTTCATAAGAGTGCAGTTTTGAAAAGTCAGAACCTTCTCATCTGTGAAATGGGGATAATACCACAAGCATCACAGGGCTGAGGAGGGAAAGTCCAGGAACGTGCCCTCCCCAGTCCCTGGCGTGAGGTTGGTGGAGTGGGTCATCCAGGAACACTGGGTCTCTTCCCCCAGTTCCCTTCTCCTGGAGGGCCTGGCGCCCTCAATCACGCACCTGTCAGTGCTGCTCAGTGGCTGTGTCTCTATGGGACCCTTTCCCCAATGGTTTCCTTCCAGCTTCCTCCATTCCTCCTCCTGCCACACAGCACAGTGTCAGTGTGTCTTCAGCCCGGCACCCCAGCTCAGACCTCTTTCCTTGCATGTCCCTAAAAGGAACCCTATGGAAGGAGAAACCCAAATCAACCAATCAAAACCTCCCTCATACTGTCCAGCAAAGAGCAAAGTAGAAACAAAATGCCAGGCCTCTACAGCAGAGGGAAGAATTCAGTCTATGCTCAAAGATACTAATCTACACCAAGAAATAACCTAGCATAAGAAGGTCTAGAGGATCTTTCAGTTCAGATAAACCTTTAGAGTTCTAGGAGAGTGATTTTCTTTTCTTTTTTTTAAATTTTATTTATTTATTTATTATTTTTTGGGGGGTACACCAAGTTCAATCAACTGTTTTTATACACATATCCCCGTATTCCCTCCCTCCCTCGACTCCCCCCCACCCTCCCCGTCCCAGTCCTCTAAGGCATCATCCGTCCTCGAGTTGAACTCCCTTTGTTATACAGCAACTTCCCACTGGCTATCTATTTTACAGTTGGTAGTATATATATGTCTATGCTACTCTCTCAGGATCTTTCAGTTCAGATAAACCTTTAGAGTTCTAGGAGAGTGATTTTCTTTTTAACAAAATACCAGAAGCAGGAGATACTGCTCATCCTGTTACACTTGTCCATAGAAAAATGAAGCAGATTAGATAAAAATAACTGAAACTGAAACCGATTACAAACTTTTTTTCATCTTGATGCCCTTTTGAAAATTCAGTACTTAAAGCTGTGGAGGACCAATTCCAGAGAAGATGATAACCTCATTGATGTCCCCTCAAAGAAGTGGAAATTAAGTTCTGGGGTGATGAGAGAAGCTAATGTTTGGTGAATGCTCATAATGTTAGAATGTGAATGACTTTGTTCCGTGTTTTATAGGCATCGTTTAATTCACTCTCACGATAACCCTATAGGAATGGTTGGTATTAACCCAATTTTACAGATAAGGAAATGAAGGCACAAAGAGGCTTAATAACTTGTTCAAGGTCACATGAGTTGTAAATAATGGAGCCAGGATTTGGTGTGAGGAGTTGAGTTTCAGAACCCACGCACTGAGCCAGGCTGCCCTGCACAGCAACTCGAGATGTAAATTGCATGACTGAGGGAGAAAGGGAGAGAGACTTGAGGGTTATGTCAGGAGGTCTTGTGTGCATGGTGACTAGAAAAAAGGTGGTCCTGGAAGGGTGGCTATGGAGGGCAAGATATGAGAGGTGAGGCTGAGGACCCTGCAGAAGGGAGGCTGGGAGTAGGTGAGGACTCCATCTAGAAGGGGCTAGGTTTAAGGCAGAGACTCTGGGGTAAGAGCTTGCAGCTGTTCTTTTCCACTTGAACATCTGTTGAAAAAGGAAAAATATGGAGGCCACAGTGGTAGACAATCTTTAAGATGGCTTCAGACCTCTGCCCCCTAGTTTTCACACCTGTGTAATCCCCTCCCCTTCAGTGTTGGTGGGACCTGTGATCTGCTTCTAACCAATATAATATAGCAAGCTTGATTGATTTCACTCCAGTGACTGTGCTGTGTTATAAAAGACTGACTTGCTAGTGGAGTCCACTAGCTGAAGATTCTTATTACCATCATGATGAAGCTAGCGGCCATGTGGAGGAATTGTAGGCAGCTCCCCCTGCCAGCCAGCAAGAAGCCATGCCCCTCAGTACCACAGCTGCAAGGAAATGAATTCTGCCAGCAACCAGAATGAGCTCAGAAGTGGATTCTGCCCTAGTCAAGCCTTCAGATGAGAATACAACCCAGTCAATTTGTTGATTGTAGGCTTCTGAGACCCCAAGGAGAAGACCCAACTAAGCCATGCCCAGACTCCTGACCAGTGAAGACTCTGAAATAATGTATGTGTTTTAAGCCACTGAATTTGTGGTAATTTGTCACAATAGCAGTAGGAAGCTAATACACTCATACTATGGAAAGCACTCAGAGTAAAAGTACAACTACCCTCAGGGTTTTTGAGGACTAGGAGGAAAGCCAGTTAAAAAAGGAAGCTTATCAAGGAGGCCACTGCTGTTATGGTGGAGGAAGGCTGGCTCTGATCACGGCCCAGTTCTGGACCTGCAGGGAACTGCAAACCCTTTCCAGCCACTCTCCCTCTGGGCTGCTTTGGAGCTTCTCACAAAATGAAAGATCCTCTCATACTGTCCCTGAAAATCATGCAGGTGGGGAGGGGGCTCCACGTGCTGACATCTGCCGTGAGGAATGGGGTGGGTGCCTCTCAGGGGAAGTGCTGCCTCACTGCAGAGAGGAAAACTAGGCACCGGGGCAGCAAACCCTGCTCTGCCCACAGCAGGCCCACACTTGTGCCTTTTTGCTTAGTGGACACAAGTTGTCGATCTCCTCTATCAAAGCTGGGTAGCTCATTGTCTACTGGGAAACAAAACCCTTCCCTTCTTTTTTTCCCTCCCTTTTACTCAGAACCAATGCTATTTCCAGCTAAGGTATAATTCAGTGCTATTTTAGGTTAAATGTTAAGGGGAGCCTAGCCATATTTATATCTCAGAAACACACACACACACACACACACACACACACACACACACACACACCTGGACAGGAAATGCTGATGTCCATTACAAAGTAATTGGGTCCTATCTGTAAGTTATGTGAAAGATAATCATTACTTTGCTTAAAATCCTGCCTTCATTGCTTCTTATTATGTGAAAGCATGGTAACAAACTCAATTTTTGCTAAGAAATGTAAAATACATAAAGTCCAAATTCCTAGTTACTGACAGCTGCTAACAACCCTCATGAAAGCAAGAGAGCTCTGTCCTAACCCATTTGTGAAAGCTCCCATTTGCTGAGGGATTATAACACGGCAGGCTCTGCACTAAGCACTCAGTGTGCTTTATCTCATGAAATCCTCGCAGTAACAACATGGAAGAGAGAATATTATCACCTAAATAGCAATTTAGGGAAGGAGAAACTAGGTTTGAGGATGTCAGAGTGCATGCCCAGCTGGACAGCTCCAAACCAAATGCCTCTATTCACCACACAGAAAGAGAGAAGGGTTAACAAGACTCCAACTTTCTTCATTATCCTTCTCCACAAATTAGATATACAAATCCTGAAGACAGCCACGAGAAAAATTTTCTTGATTTTTAAGAGATCAGAAACCCAGCAGCAAGCAGTGCGCACCCAGGCAGAGTCTAAGCTGCCTACAGAAAAGCAGCTGCACCTGCAACCCAACACCTTCAAGAGAGCCTCCACCAGCAGAGCTCCCCGTAAACATGGGTCCCCTCCTACTGTGCGTTTGTAGAGGTGGAGGATGGTCAGTCTTGTCCACCATGGCAAACTGAGTGCTGAGCACAGAGGAGACCCTCAGGCAGTGTTTGTTAAACAACTGAATGAGTAAATGGATGGATTCACAGATGGATGGATGAACAGATAGGTGGACAGAAGGAAAGACAAATAGATTAATGGATGGATATGACAAAGCCCAACTCAAGAGAGGGAGAGAAACAAGCTCAGCTCCTTTTAAATCAAACTCCTTGTTTCTGGCCATGGACTCCTGGGCATCCCAGAACTATGAAATGTAAAATATCAAAAAGGAATACATAGTTTTTCCCTTTATTGTCTCAGCCACGTTTTCAAGATTTATTTTAAAAGTGCCACTAGACAAAGGACATTTATTTTATTAAGCATCAAAGAGCTTTCTAAAAATTAGCAAATTGAAAAACAGGCATCATTCCTGCCATGTTGAATTCTTCATATGGAACCTTGAATACTTAGCCCTTGAGTGGGCATGTAGGGAATTTGACAAAAGGCACATTTCAGTAGGTAAGCACAGAATCTTGTCATGACCCTGCCTGAATACTAACAAATTAGGAAATTAGGTTAAGCCAGGCCTGCAAAGTGCCTAGCTGGCCACTCAAATAGCATGGCTCTAAGCCTCTCGGCATTTTTGAAGTTTAACCAGAGCCACTGGCAAGCTGATCACTCCCAAGAACTGATCTGTTGACACTGAGATGACAAATGGGGTAATACCCTCAGGTTTGCTCCACGGGTAGAGGGTGTGCAGCTCCACACAAGAAAAAAGGCACAGTTTTCCACCCTTTTGCATGGAGCCATGCGTGACCTCATCCTGCCACATTCTCATGTCTGCAAAATGCATCCCTTAGAGGCCAGAGGAGCTGACGAACAGGGAAACAGGAGACATCATATCAGCGAGAAAGGCTACTTTGTTGGGAAGTCCCCTTGAGTGGGGCCATCTGCCAAACTGGCCACGTGAAGCTGAGGACATGGCTGTGGTGATCCAGAGGGAAGCAAACAATGATATAAAAACTTTTTCCACTAGCCTTGATCCTTAGAGAAAGCTGTTTCCAGATGAGGCCTTTCATCAGCTTGCTACCAAGAGACCTCAAGGCGCCTAAACCACGTTCTGTACCATATGGATCATCTAACACAAACAGCGTCTAGTGACTCTGACCCTCAGTTATCCAGGAACTGTTCGCTTAGGATGTGGGTTAGCCAGAACCTCAGCTTCCTCTTCCCCCCCAGGGCTGGCCCGGCTTGTACCGCCCTCCAGCTCCTCCCCAGAGGAGGCCTGAGCAAGGCTCAGCCTGGCTGTTTCCCTGTTAGCATTTGTAGCATTCTGAAAAGTCAGTGTTAGAACAGACCTTACCCGTGAACCTACTTCAGTCTTTTCATTTTACAGATGAGGAAGATGAGGCACAGACTGGGGAAGTTAGTGGCGGAACTGGACCTCAAATGTAAGTCCTAGGATTTCTAGTCCAGTGTTCTTCCCATCATGCTTAATTCCAGTTCATAACATAATTGGGCGAGGAGAGGCTGACACCAGTGGTAAGTGGAAAGTTCAGGGACTCATGTCTTCTTTATCCATCTCTTCCTCACTCAGCGGCTCCACACTTCCTATACATCAAGCCTAAAGATGTTGGCCTGGGATGGGAATAGAAAATAGATTTCATCTTGAAGGCCAAAGCTGATCATTTGTCAGTGGCTGCTTGAGGAGCTGTACAGAGAAGGACAGAGAGCCGTAAGTGATTATTGATGACTTTCTTGGACAAAAGAGTGAAGTGCCAATAGCCACTGTCTTGGATAGGAAGGCCTACCATAATCTGGCCTTATCTTACTCATGTAACCTCATTTTTCTCATCTCTCAAACAAGAGCCCTCTGCTGGGGTTAGAACCTGACTCAGCCTTCCCACCAAACCACATCTGTGTCCCTCTTAATTCTGCTTCGGAACTTTCTTCTTGTGTTTTCCTGCCCAGGATACTCTCCATGATTCTCTCCATCCATCAAGTCAGATCACAAAGCCCATTTCTCTACAGAGCCCTCCTGACTACCACAGCCCACACAGATGTCAACTGAGTTGTAAAGGACTGTACAGCTTATCATTTAAGTTGTCCGGCTCTGTGCCTGGGTTATCTCCCTTGTGCAAGCCTTTTCTCCCCAACTAGGAAAGGATTCTTGTTACCCCCAAGAATAGTGGCGATGCAGCAAGTTTCCATAATTAACTGGAATTCAATATGAATAGTCAATTTAATTTTAATTTTTAAAATATACATGTACATTTTATGACAGAAGAGAAGTGAGACTTGGAGATCTCCTCTCCTTTACCTCCTCCGTTCTCATTCATTCAGCTATGACCTCCTCTAAACTCAATCATGGTGAGGTTGTGACAAAAGCAGCATTTTCTAAAAACCAAATGCAAGTGTAATTTGCCTAAGCAAAATCATTTGATATAAATTCTTGGCATTTCAATAAGTCAAGGAGAGAGATTGTTAAGCTTTCCAAGTACAGTTTTAACTCAAGTTAAACAGATGTTAACTGTCATTTATTCTAGGATTCGGTTCTCAGAACTTAACAAGGAAGTCAGATATAGATAATATCCCTAAAGATATTTGCTATAGCTCTTCATCCAAAAATGTTTGTAATCTCTTCCTCTTAACAAAAACCTGCAAGTTTTTTCTTACCAAAAAAAGAAAATACAATTATCACTAATATTATTTTGCATAAAAATATTAGTAGATTAATGTATTATTTATACAGTGGCGATCTCTAAAAAACTCAGGAATTTGTGTTAGAGGGTGGAGGCAGGAAGAATAAAACTTCAGGCTCTTTTACCATTATTAAGGTCTCATGTCTTTTTTTAATTTCTTTTTGGGTAGGACTGGTAGTGTTTGTTTGTCAATAGAACTGGTTAATAGATAATGGAAGCCTTTTCCTCTCCATCATCCACCCACTTCCCCAGCAACATTCCTGCATCTCCCACTTTGAGTGACAATGTCATAACCTTTGAGCTGCTTCCATGGACACCACCTATGCTCCCCTAGATGAGTAAGAATGTCCTCTCAAATAAATCATGGTAAATCACCCAGCATCTCCACTGTCCTGGGTTTGGGAAGGTTTGCCTTGTGTACACTCGGCTTTTTAGGGTTTGAAACCTTATTTTTGAGTGATGGGCCAGTTCAGGCTCCCCACACCATGAACAGCCAGTGAGAGGAAAGCAGATCCTCTCTGGGCCAGAACTGAGCATGCCCAGTGATGCACGAAGGACCCAGCCTCCCCCAAGGTGATGGGGGCAGGGCATCTGAAGAAACGGTCTGGAAGGCAGGGTTCTGAGCTCCCCCTGCCCCAGAGTCAGAGCTCCTCTGCTTTAGTCCACGGCATGGTATGTACACACTGAGGTTCTAAGTGACCTGATTACATTAAAGCCCTTTTAAAAATGGGAAAACTGTCAACCTAATGAATGTCTCACTGCCTTAGAATTCCATGTACTGAAAACACCTTTTACCTTTGGAGCAAAAAGTTATAGAAGGTATAGGAACTAGGAACAAAGCTTATTTGGGCCAACTTTTTTTTCCATAAGGAAAAAAGGAACCTATGAGAGTAAAAATTTTAAACATTTGCTGAGAAGTCTGTTTAAAAAGACAGTTTCATAGATTTTCAAAGGTAATATTTATCACCAAAAACAGGAAGAGGAGATAATATCAGAAGAAAGGACAGTCCTCTGACAGAAGTTTAGTTTCCTGAAAAATGCAACACACGGCCTTACTTTTCTCTTTTGACATGGACAAGTGGACATTCCACCAGGGTCTGCTCCTGGAAACCTTCTGTCCTCGGGGATGGTGGGGTTCACAGAGGAGGCGGAGGACCTGGGTCAGACAGCCCCATGTGTATTTCCCAGGCCTTCCTTCTCTCCTGTGACTGGCTGGAAGGCCTCTGAGTGTCTGAATGTCTGGAGACTCACTCACCCGTTCCATCAAGTCTGGCCAGAGTCTGGGAGCCAGCGTGGCAGTGTTTGTGGAGCCAAAGTGGAGATTAAGTCATGGTTTAGAGGTGACCTCTGTCCACCCTTTCTGCAGACATCCTCTCCCCTCTGGGCCTCACTCCGCAACAACTCCTCACCTCGATGCTTTTGTTCTGAGGGAGCCCCTCCCTGCCAACACAAGACTCAATAGGATCCCCTGCACACCCACCGTCACCTCCCAACCCCCACCCACCCCCATGTTGCCTTCTCCTCAAATGGACCTGGTCTTTGTTGTTCTAATTAGATTATCTCTGCCTTAGGGACCTAGGGGACAGTCCCCAGCAGCCCTGGCTGAAAAGGCAGGTCGCATAATCCCTGTTATCAAGAGGCTTGTCATTTAGCATGTAGATCAACTAATTCTTTCGATACCAGGGGAGCAATTTGTGCATCTCAATATTGATTTTTTTGGAGATACCATCGCCTGCATTCCTGAGTCAGACTCACTTACTGAAGCTAAAAGGTTCCACTTACTGTATTATGAAACCACCCCCACCCCCATCACACGCTCCATCCCAAGTTAATGTTACAAAGCCGGACGAATCTGAAGGGCTTTGTGTTTTTCCACTTGGTCCAATTTCAGAATGAGCATCCAGCTGCGGAGAAAAAGAAAAAATAGTTCTGGCTATTTTAAACTGCACGTGTGCTTGTGTTTGGAGTGGGGGCGGGGGCATATTTGGCCATTTCCCACCACCCACCCAGTCTGCCCACACTTCCTCTACTCCCCAAATTTTGCCATGCAGTGATATTGGGCTCTTAACATAATGAGGCCAGCTTATCAGACTTCTGTATTTCATGATGAAAGGCTGGGCTTTCAAATTAAGCTGGGGGCATTTTCTTATCAAACACCCTTCCAGGGCAGTGGGAGGCAGAGAAAGAAAAATTTGAGCTACAGCAGTAAATAATAATAATAGTAATAATAATGATAATAGCTGTGTTCTCAAAGGTTCGAAAATGCACTGAGGTTTGAGACGGGCAGAGGAGCTGATTCCATGTTTTGAAGGGATATGAAACAAAGGCAAATGGCAGCCAAGGGCCAAATGTACCAGAAAGTTTGTTCTACCCAGAAAGTTCAGTGTCCCTAAACGTGAGGGTGCCCAGGTCAATAAAGCACACCATCATCCACCGGAATATCAATCATGATGACTCTTTCCACCACTTACTGAGCATCAGCCATGGGTTTGGCACTGTGTTGCAGAATGCATGCTCAGTCTTTTACAGCATTTTCCCTCATCCTTACAGCAAGCCTGTGAGTCATGGTCTATTAATTATTCCCATCTTATAGATGAAACTACTGAGGTCAAGAAAGATTATATGATTTGCTCAGGTTCCTAGAACCAATGGGTATCAGAGACAGATTCCAACCCCAAGGCTGCCTGTCTAACTCCTAAACATGTAGTCCCAGCTAGGAAACTGCTCTTCATGCTTTGCTGGTTGATAAAGGGATGTATTCATCTATTCCATCATCTGTACATTCATTCCAAGATGATTGCTCATTTTCCAGGCCCTAGGTGCCAAGGATAGAAAAGAATGCATAGCACCGGGTGGGGACGGATAGGAATAAATAAATGCTGTACCATCAAATAAGATGATGCCTGCTCCCGTAGAGAGATGAATGAAATTCAGGAGGAACACTGGATAGAGGTCGTTTTTGGAGATTTCACAGAAGATTTTAGTGTTTAAGTTGTTTTGTTTTGAAAATGTCCTTGAAAATGATTAGTTGCCTAAGAGAGAATGGGGAAAGGACTGATTTTCATTAGAAGTCTGTTCTGTACATGAGCTAATGTAATCATGATACTTGGCTTTGTGTTTACTGAAATCAGTTCTTCTAGTGGGCTCTGGATGTATGTTGACATTTTACTGCTTCAAAGTGAAACTGACAAAGTCTTTAAACAGAAAAGCAGATGTAGCTGACTTCAAAACACTCTCAGTGGAGATCTCCTATGCCTTGGGAATCAGACAGTAGTATGTGATTTTTTTGTAGTTACTTTGTGTTTAAGAAGGGAGACGTTATATTCATGTTTTGTTGTGTAATTATAATGCAATGTGTGGTTAAGCAGACTTGTAGATTTCTGTCCTAGAATCTCAAATTCTTACTGCATTGTTTTGCTTACCTATCTGTCTCATGCTATTGGACTGCAAAGTCGTTGTGGAACATAACACGAAGTCCTAGATCAGTGTCTGATGCATAGTAGGTACTCAAGAAACGTTTGTTAAAATAGAAAAATGGATGCATGGCTGAACTAACTAATGCCTGTAAAACTTCTTCCTGAAGCAAATGCTGTACCCATTTTACCAGGAATTTGTACCATGACTGCATCATACTTTTCTGGAACAGTCCTGATTTGAAGTATTCTGTTCTCTTGTTCCCACCAACCATCAAAATGTCCATTTTAATATTTGAGCAGCATTTATGAGCTTGCTTCTTGTGTCCAAAAACAATTACCAAGATTCCTGGTTGGATCTGTGTGTCCCAGTTTTCCTCTTGGAAAACAAAGTTACCATAGCAACAGATAAACTGTGTTCTTGAATGAGAAGATCAACACCATTAGAGAGTGTGAAAATGAGGAGCTAGAAGTACAACCCAACAATTTAGATTCTAATAGTTTTCGGTGTTCTCACAAAGGAACAAGACCACTTTATATGACAACATTTATTCACTTATTAATAAGCACTTATTAAACATTCTGAGAATATTGAACCTGTATTGATTGTAGGAAGTATTACATAATGCTCTGGTGAAAATTTAATTGAAAATATTTGACTTGTACATCTTTCTTATCATCACATTTTTATTTATCTGACGTGATTTTTTGTCATTTTAGAGGCTTAGATGTTAAAGAAAGCACAGCATAGGTAGTAAACAACTTAAGGCCTATAGTGGACATTTGTCATATTCTTGCCTGCCCATCAACTTTTAAATGACCTCCCTTTATTAACTGAAATACCTGTGTCTCCCAGAGTATAGGTTACTTGCCTCCCTTGCAGCTAGAACACAACATGTGACCTGGGTGTCCACTAATCAGGGGTACCTGGGCAAAACTTCCATATAGAAGATCCTGTTGCAGAAATAGCTTCAAAACAGGTAGAGTAAGCTGATGCAGTAAAGGTAAATCTCTGTTACTTTGTGCTTGGCAGCAGTGGAGACAGTGATTTCCTCATCAGGCCATTTTTCTCTGCAGGGTTTGGGCATTGCTGCTAGGAGCTGAGCTTTCAGCTCCTTTCTCTAGCCATTCCCCCAATTATGTGAGTTCCTTCATATCCTTCAATAAGTCCTTCTCCTGCTTAAACTAGTCAGAATGGATTCTGATTGTTTTGCAACTAGGAACATGGACCATTACAGAAGATGACATCCAATTGAAAAAATAATCCTAACACACACAGAGTACGTTGTCTGGGAAGTCTAGGGTGATCTCTGAGTTTGTCTGCATGTGCCAGAGCAATGGGCTGGAAAATCAAACTAGTAATCATACAGCAATCCCAGCAATTCTTTGTTGTAATATGGTTAGAGGAGTTTTTTTGTTGGACATAATACTATATTTAATCAAACTGCTTGGAAGGTAATTCTGAGCATCCTGTTATTTAAGAGAACATTGATTTGGAATAAGCAAATGATTGTTTTCCAGGATTGAACATATTGCTTCCCAGCTTTAACACCAGCTTAAATTCTAGTGTTTTATAAATCTGCAGTGCCTTTGTATTAGTTTTCTTGGGCTGCCATACAACAGTACCACAGACTGGGTGGCTTAAAGAACAGAAATTTATTTGCTCACAGTTCTGTAGGCCAGAAGTCCAATATCAAGTCCAAGATCAGAAGTTAGCAGGTTGGGTTTCTTCTGAGGCCTTTCTCCTTGGCATGCAGATGGCTGTCTTCTCCCTGTGTCCTTACATGTCCTTTCCTCTGTGTAGGTGCATGTGTGTGTTCTAATCTCCTCTTCCTATAAGGACAGCAGCCATATTGGATTAGGACCCAGCCATGCTAACCCATTTTACCTTAATTACCTCTTAAAAGGGCCTATCCCCAAATACAGTCACATTCTGAGGCACTGAGGGTCAGGATTTCAACTTATGAACTTGGTGGGGGAGGGAGGGGGACACAATTCATGTCATAACACTTGTGTGCACCTCAGTTATTTAAATCTAAGGCTGATTTGAAGAAGCTAATTCTAAAAATTACCACTACTTCTGCTTAGTTTGAAACAAACCTTTATAAAGAAATACTCTATTCATTATTACATAAAAACTCTATTTTGGAAAACAAGGTGAAACTTCTGCTCCCCCACACCTTCCAGCCTCCATTCTTACTAAAGTTGGAGGGAGAAGCAGATAGTTTTTATTGCTAGTGTTAATTTTTTTTAAACCCGCTTAACAAAACCAGAGTTTTCAAAGGAAAACAACCAGAGCTGAAGAAAAGTAGACAACAACTATGCCTCTCTCTCTTCCACCGGCAGAAGCTTTTGAGCTATTGCTCAGAACATGGTAGGGGTCAGTTTAGGCCTCTGCTTATAGGAACTGCCCTGCCCCTCCTTTGGATGGACCAGCTGGTGTGGAGGAGGTGGCACACAGAGGGAAAAAGACTGAGGGCTGAAGAACAGCATCTTCTCTATTCTATTCCCCTCCACACACAAAGCTTTGACTGGTCCCAATGCCTGATAGGAAGAGTGAATATTGAAGAGGGCCTGATGACAGCTTCTTTGTGGTACCCATTTCTGTCCAAAGAGCGGACTGTGCCTCTTTGTTTGTCTAAGTGTCTTTAATATTTTTTCAAGAGCCATCTACTTTGAGCCTAAGCAAGTAGCGAAATTCAAATAATTAAGGAAACATTTAAATTTGCATTTCTCAGTGTTCATGTGGTGACACAGTTGTATGTCATAATTAATCTATCTTATTTCACTGTGGTAACTAAGGTTGTGACACCTAAATTGGTGGTCAAGTGATTTTCTCTTCTTTATACATTTTTCTTTTCTTTTGGGGGGAAAAGTATAACTTGCAATTATTTGTATAGAACTTAATTCTTAGGTGATGTCTAAGAAAGTGATGGAGTTGCAACCTCTGAAAATTCTTTCCTCCATCACAACAATGAGAAAACTAGCAAAAATGCTCAGAGTCAATTATTTCAGAACTTTGGAAATGAACCAAAAACTTGTAGCAATTCAGGGAGTTTTTATTCAAGAAAAATAGCTGAGCCTCAGTAAGAACAGTGAGCTTTGCAGTGTCTTAACTTGCCTTATTTCTACCCACCTCTCCCTAGATCTGTGGTAGCCTTGAAGACCAGCAACTGTGTCCCTTTTCTGCCCCCTGGCAGTAACCACAGAGGATAGAAAAGGGACAGAGCTCCAGCAAAGCGTCTTTCTCAGAGTGTTGTCGGTGAAAATGACAGAGTAAGGACCTCCAAAAATTCTCCCTTCCATAAAAGCAGTGAAAAACTGGTAAAAATTTGTCAGAACCCACTTCTTCAGACCTTTGAAAATTAACCAAAGGTTTGCAGTAACCACGGGAGTATTTATTCAAGAAAAACAGCTAAATAAACAAGTTTTGTGGCATTTTAGCTTGTTCTGTTCCCCTCTCTCTCTGCTTGGCAGGATCCCTGAAAAATAACAACCCACAATCACAGTGGAAACCAGCAGCCAGGCAGCCACCAGAAGAAGGCTAGAGTTCTTTCAAAGCATCATTCCCAAAGAGTTGTCATTCTTTGACCAGTCTGGTGATTTCCTGAAAGACCCCGCCACCCCTTGCAAGACTGTCTTGATTTGATCTGACTTGGAGTTCACCTAGTATAAAAAGTCCCCTTCTCTTCTCCTTGACCAGATTTTTCCCTGGTGGGCATTTGTGGAAAGTGATTACAGGGGTGATTCATTGATTGCTGCCTGAGACAGGGAAAATAGTTGGGGCAAACCATCAACTAATGAGAAACTTCAAAAGAAAATATGGGAAATTATTTGGTTATAGGAGATCTGAAAAACTTCAACATATTCAAGGGAGTCTAGAAGGTCACACAAACATGTAAGGTGCTGTGCACATGCCCAAGTTTGTGAGCATGCTAAGTGCTCACCTCTGGCTGACCTTGAGGCTTTGCACAAACAGAAAGAGAAAGGTAAGGGAGAGTTGTCGAATGCCTGGTTGAGAGTTAAGGACATGCCCCAACATGCATGCAGAGCCCTTTGACAAAGATGCAGAAACCTTGTTTCCAGGTAACTAAGGAAACCTTTGTCCAATAATTAGCTAATCACTAAGCTAAGAGAGCAGAGACTTCAGTGGCCGCATATAGCAAAGAATAAAAACACTACTGAATTAGTTCAGAAAAATCACTAAACAAATAACGATAACAATGAAAAGTAGTGATAACTATAAACCCTGAGAAGCAAGGTGAGTCTGATTTTCACAGTTCCCACACTATATTATTTAAAATGTCCAGTTTTCAACAACAAAAAGAACTGTGAGCCATGGAAAGAAGAAATGGTACACACACAGAGGGAAAAAGCAATAAATAGCAACTGCCCAGCTGTTGGATTTCCTAAATTAAAAAATTAAGCCAGCTAATTTAAATATGTTCAAGGAACTAAAGGAAAATACATCTAAAGAATTAAAGGAAGATATGAGAACAATGGCTCACCAATGAAAAATATCAAAAAAGAAAAATTATGTATATAAAGAAATAGAAATTCTAGAGTTTAAAAGTATAATAACTGAATTGAAAATTTCACTAGAGGGTCTTAAAAGCAGATCTGAACAGGCAGAAGAAAGAATCAATGAATTTGGAGACAGGTCAACTTAGAGTATTTAGTCTGCAGAACAGAAAGAAAAAAGAGTGGAGAAAAATGAACAGAGCCTTAAAGACCTGTGAGATAGTATCAAGTGAATCAACATATGCATAAAGGGAGTTCCAGAAGGAAAAATAATAGAGAAGCATGAGGAAAGAATATTTTAAGAAATAAAGGCTAGGGACTTCCCTGGTGGCACAGTGGATAAGACTCTGCTCTCCGAATGCAGGGGACCTGGGTTTAATCCCTGGTCAGGGAACTATATCCCACATGCATGCCACAACTAAGGAGCCCACCTGCCGCAACTAAAACCTGGTGCAACCAAAAAAATAAAAAATGTTAAAAAAAAAAAAAAAAGAATGGCTAAAAACATTGCAAATGTGATGAAAAACATTAATCTACACATCAAAAGTTCGGTGAACTTCAAGTAGGAGTTCTCAAAGATCCACACCTAGACACATTATAATCAAACTGCTGAAACAGAAAAAGGGAAAATCTTGAAAGTAGCAAGAGAGAGGTAACATCATGTATGAAGGATCCTTAATGAGATTAACATCATCAAAACAATGGAGGCCAAAGTCAGTGGGAAAATATACACAAAATGCTGAAAGAAAAAAAAACCTATCAACAAAGAATTATATATTTAGCAAAACTATCCTTCAAAATGAAGGAGGCCTTTAAAACATTTTCATATAAACAAAGACTGAAAGAACTGGCTACTAGAAAACCTACTCTACAAGAAATTCTAAAGGGAATCTTTCAGTCCAGAATGAAAAGGATAGTAGAAAGTAACTCAAATCCATGTGAAGAAATAAAGAACCCCTGTAAAAGTTACTACATTGGTAAATATAAAACACAATATAATTTTTTTTAGTTTATTCTAACACTTTCTGCCTTTTGTCTGTCTTAAAAGAAGACTTCACAAAGCGACAATTGTAGATCTATAATGATGGGCATACAATGCATAAAGATGTAATTATATGACAAGTACAGAATAAAGTGGGAGGAGAGAATGAAACTATATAGGAGCAAAGTTTTGTGTACTGTTGAAATTAAGTTGCTATTAATCTGAACTAAGTAGTTATAGGAAGTTAATTGTAATCTTCGAGACAACCCCTAAGAAAACAACTAAAAAAGTAGTATTTTTGCTATTAAAATGGTACAATAGAAAATATCTATTTAACACAAAAGAAGGCAATAATGAAGGACTAGAGTGCCAAAATTTCATATATATATATATATGGCATATAGGAAGCAAATATCAAAATAGTAGATATAAATCTTACCTTATCAGTAATTACATTAAATATAAATAGATTAAACCATCCAATTAAAAGGCAGATATTGGCAGAATGAATAAAAAAACTACATGCTGTCTACAAGAAAGACACTTTACATTCAAAGACACAAATAGTTTGAAAGGAAAACAGTGGAAAAATTATACCATGCAAACACTAACCAAAAGAGATCTGGAGTGGTTAGGACTTCCTAGGTGGCACAGTGGGTAAGAATCCGCCTGCCAACGCAGGGAACATGGGTTCGATCCCTGCCCCAGGAAGATACCACATGCCACGGAGCAGCTAAGCCTGTGTGCCACAACTATTGAGCCTGCGCTCTAGAGCCCATGACACAACTATTGAACCCATGTGCTGCAACTACTGAAGCCCATGCTCCTAGAGCCCATGCTTTACAACAAGAGAGGCCACCGCAATGAGAAGCCCGTGCACCACAACGAAGAGTAGCCCCCGCTCGCCACAACTAGAGAAAGCCCGTGTGCAGTAACAACGACCCAACATAACCAACAAAATAAATTAATTAATTAAAAAATACACTTATAAAAAAAAGACCTGGAGTGGTTATACTTATATCAAACAAAATAGACTTTAATATAAAAATTCTTTCTGGAGACAAAGATGGACATTTCACAATGGTAAAAGGATAAATCTACCAAGAAGATATAACAATTACAGACGTCTGTGTACCTAATAACAGAGTCCCAAGATACATACAAGTAAAAACTGTCAAAATTGAAGAAGAGATAGATAATTCAACAATAGTTAGAGACTTCAATATCCCACACTCAATAAAGGATAAAACAACTACACAGAAGACTGACATGCGTATAGAAGATTTGAACGACATTATAAACCAGTTAGACTTAATAGATATTTATAGAATACTCCACTCAACAACAACAGAATATACATTCTTCTCAAGTACAAATGGCACATTCTCTAAGATAGATCATATATCAGGCCATAAAACAATAAATTTTTAAATGATTGAATTGCACATGTTCCCTGACCACAATGGAATGGTTAGAATGAATTGGGGAAGAAATTGGGGAATTCATAAACATGCGAAAGTTAAACACACTCCTAAATAACCAATGGGTCAAATAAAAAAAGCACAAGGGAAATTAGAAACTATTTTACAATAACTCAAAATGAAAGTACCACATACCAAAACTTATGTAATGTAGTGAAGTCAGTGCTTAGAGGTAAATTCTGTAATTGTAAATGCCTAAACTTAAAAAAGAAGAAAGATTTCAAATCAATAAAATGTTCTTTTCATTCACTTTTTTTAACTTTTATTGAGGTATAGTTCATGTACAGTATTATATAAGGTTCAGTTGTGCAACATAGTGATTCACAATTTTTAAAGGTTTTACTTCATTTATAGTTATTATAAAATATTGGCCATATTTCCAGTGCTGTACAGTATATCCTTGTAGCTTATTAATTTTATACACAATAGTTTATACCTCTTAATCCCCTACCCTTATCTTTCCCCTTCCCTCTCCCCACTGGTAACTACTAGTTTTTTCTCTTTCTGTGAGTTGGCTTCTTTTTTGTTATATTCACTAGTTTGTTTTATTTTTTAGATTCCACATGTGAGTGATATCATATAGTATTTGTCTTTGTCTGATATATTTCACTAAGTATAATAACCTCCAAGTCCATCCATGTTATTGCAAATGGCAAAATTCTATTTGTGTTTATGGCTGAGTAGTGTTCCACTGTATACATATATACCACATCTTCTTTATCCATTCATCTGTTGATGGACACAGGTTGCTTCCATATCTTGGCTATTGTAAATAATGCTGTTATGAACATTTGGGTATGTGTATCTTTTCAAATTAATGTTTTCATTTTCTTTGAATGTATACCCAGGAGTGCAATTGCTGGATCATATGGTAGTTTTATTTTCAGTTTTTTGAGGAACCCCCATACTGTTTTCTACAGTTGCTGAACCAATTTACATTTCCACCAACAGTGTACGAGGGTTCCCTTTTCTCCACATCCTCGCCAACATTTGTTATTTGTGGTCTTGATGGTAGCAATTCTGACAGGAGTGAGGTGATATCTCATTGAGGTTTTGATTTGCATTTCTCTGATGATTAACACTGTTGAGCATCTTTTCATGTGCCTGTGGCCACCTGTATGCCTTCTTTGGAAAAATGTCTATTCAGGTCTTCTGCCCACTTTTAAAATCAGATTCTTTGTCTTTTTGATGATGAGTTGTATGAGCTGTTTATACATGTTGTGTATTAACCCTTTATTGGTCACATCATTTGCAAATATTTTTTCCATTCAGTAGGTTGTCTTTTCATTTTGTTGATGGTTTCCTTTGCTGTGCAAAAACTTTTAAGTTTAATTAGGTCCTATTTGTTTATTTTTGTTTTTGTTTCCTTTGCTTTAGGAGACAGATCCAAAAAAAATATTGCTATGATTTATGTCATAGTATTCTGCCTATGTTTTCTTCTAGGAGTTTTATGTTTTCAGTCTTACATTTAGGTCTTTCATCCTTTTTGGAGATTTTTGTCTGTGGTGTTAGAAAATGTTCTAATTTCATTCTTTAACATGTAGCTGCCCAGTTTTCCCAGCACCACTTACTGAAGAGACTGTCTTTTCTCCATTGTATATTTTTGCCTTCTTTGTTGTAAATTAATTTACCATAAGTGCATGCATTCATTTCTGGGCTCTCTATTCTGTTTCATTGATCTATGTGTCTGGTTTTGTGCTAACACCATACTGTTTTGATTACTGTAGCTTTGTAATATAGTATGAAGTTGGGGCGCATGATGCCTCAAACTCTGTTCTTCTTTCTCAAGATTTTTTGGCTATTCAGGGTCTTTTGTGTTTCCATACAAATTTTAAAATTATTTGTTCTAGTTCTGTGAAAAATGTCAGTGGTATTTTGATGAGGATTGAATTGAATCTGTAGATTTCCTTAGATAGAGTAGTTAACAATATTAATTCTTCCAATCAATGAACACAGTATATCTTTCCATCTGTTTGTATTGTTTTCAATTTCTTTCATCTGTGTCTTAAGGGAATTTTAATTAATGCTGCATCTATTTCACCTATTTGCTTTTCTTTCTTGGAATTCTATTTAGAAATTTTGTCAAAATATAAGTTGGTCCATAGAAATGTGTCACATATGTGAACATTATCAATCATAGGTGTTCAAGAAAACAAAAAATTGAAAATCACCCACCTAGACCAGTCTTTACCAAATGCTAGTGTGTCCATTAGGGTTTAATCAGAGAAAAAGAATCCCTATGAGTGATATGAAATAAGGAATTTATGAAAGGAATTATACCAGTACTGTTTGATAGAGCTTTCTGTGATGAGGGAAGTGTTCTGTATCTGTACTGTTTGATAACATAGACGCTAGGCACACATGTGAAATGTGGCAAGCACAACTGGAGAACTGAACTTTTCATTTTATATAATTTTAATCAATTTTAACATTAATAGTTACACATGGCTAGTGGCTACTATATTGGACAGCACAGGGTTAAATCTTACCCTATTGTGGGGTTTGGTGAAGGAATCTCCAGATGGTGCTTGCCTCTGTATCTGGAGTGGGTGGGCTTGAAGTTGCTGCTGAGCCACAGGACGAAAAGTAGGAGAGAAAAGCTGATTGTGATATAGAGAAGAAAGATGACAAGCTGGAACCCACGAGGAGAAATGGGGACCCCTGTCTGTCTCTTGAACCTGTAATCTTGCTGGACACTGGTGATCTGCAGAAGATGGTGCCCTTCCCCTCAGAAGTGCACACGCCCATGGCTCAGGGCTCAAAGAAATTGCAAAGGGAGATCCCATGGGGGCTGCAGGCTCTGTTCACCTTCCCTGACAAGGTGAACCAGCAGTTCATCAACAAGGGAGACACAAGCTGCCTTTGGAATGTAATGGCTGCAGTGTCACTACCACAAATGTCTCTTGTGACCAATCCTAACTCAGATCTACACAGGGAAAGGAATTCTGGGAAATTCTGTGTAACACACAAGCACCCCAACCAGCCCAGGAAGAGATGATATTAACTTTCCTTCCTGCCCTCTTTGGGGCCCTCCTCAATTACAGTGGATGTAACTTCGCTTCTCTCTCCTTGTCCTCCTCCTGTCCCTCACTCTTGAAATACACAGAAGGTAACTTAGAGTTTACCAGTTAGTAGTACATTTAGGGCAGCTCTTCCAAAACTAAGCTATTTTGCTGAGAAAATTTTCCATTTTTATTTATCAAAAGATGAATGGATCTTTTGATTTTTTTAGTGGATCTTTACTCACTTATTGTCTGACAATAAATGAGAAGCAGAATGAAGGAATCAGAATTTCTGTTCTAACAGATCCCTCTGGTTCTACTTTGATTCCTCGTGGCTCCATTTCTTTCAACAGTTTGTGGAAGAAAAATGCCATGACAAAAGTGGCAGCTTGTACTTGGATAGCAATTACAGTACACTTACAGTTTACTCCTTAGAAGCTGTCAAAAAAGTTTGGCACTAAATACAACCCAATAGTCACAGTAAAGAAGAGCAATTATTTATAATCTTATTTTCACACCTATTTTAAAGGCTAAACGTGTTTTATCCAAGACAATCTGCTTTTATTAATGCCATGACTGCAGGCTCAATAGTTGTAGCGCATGGGCTTAGTTGCTCCGCAGCACGTGGGATCTTCCTGGAGCAGGGATCAAACCCACGTCCCCTGCATTGGCAGGCAGATTCTTAACCACTACACCACCTAGGAAGTCCCCACACTTCCATTTTATGGTAGTGGAATTCTAATAAGAATTGGATAAACTCAAGGGTTTCCTAAAATAACAATCATTACCATTCACAAAAGAATCACAAAATCTACACTTGAGATTGTCTTCCACATTAAGCAGTGTTTCACTTTTAGATCTGATATATTAGCACTACAGATGAATAATTAATGAGTACAAGTTTATCAAGTTCTCTGAGAGTCGTGGAAGAAAAAGTAAAGTAATTCAAGGATCCACTCCAGACTAAGTGGCTTGACCTAATAGATCAAAAGCCTGCAAGAAATCAAGCTGTGGAAAAGTAATAATGTAAATAAAAATGTGATTTCAGTCCCTGCTTGGCGACTGTCCTCGCTCAGGCCACAGAGGCTCAGTGCCATCAGATACATTAATGCTGGATACTGGTCACTAATGGGGGAGGGGGAGATGGTGAAAGCTTTTTTGCCTGTAGATCCAGGGAACTGCTTATAAGCCTGAAATGCATTCGGCTGATGCATCAGACATCAGTTATTGAAGAAGCAAAGGTGATGAACTTACTTCAACATTGACCTGACCCAAGGGGATAAACTCATGGCAACATGCTGAGTTACTTCAACAGTGCAGAGACACCCAATGTCAAAATGCCACAGGGCTACACATTGTTCCAAGGCGTGGACTGGGTTTCCACTAGAATGTCTTAAGGTGGTAGGATTTCTGAAGTATCTGCAGAGATGCAGCCCTTCCCCATCCCCACCCCCACCACTCATTGTAGGAAAAGCAGAGTAACTTTTGTCCTGGGAAACAACAGTGGTTGGTCCTTGAGGACCCATGCAGATTAACAGTGCTGTTGTCACTTGGTGGTCTGAGGACATAGCAAGGTATTGGCTGAGAAGACATTTACAGGGAATTCCTGTTCTCCTGCTCTCTCTTCTTATTCTGCTACTGAGCCATTTTTACCTGCTGAAGCCCCAGAAGGGTTTAAGACTTTATCTGGAGAAAAGCATAGGAATGAGCATCTAAAATTTAGGATTCCAAGTCCTTTGCTCAGATTTGGAAATCTTCCTAGAACAGGGAACTTCAATAGCATAGGATTAAGAGCTGGGACATAGGAGTCAGACCTCCTGGTTTCAGATTTTTTTTTTTTTTTTTTTGGGGGGTACACCAAGTTCAGTCATCTGTTTTTATACACATATCCCCATATTCCCTCCCTTCCTTGACTCCCCCGCCTCGAGTCCCTCCACCCTCCCCGCCCCAGTCCTCTAAGTCATCTTCCATCCTCGAGTTGGGCTCCCTTTGATCTGTCGCTAAATAGCTCTGCAAACTTGGGAAAGGTGCTTAATTTCTCTGAATCGTTTCCTTATCTACAAAGGGGACTTCATCATAATATCCATCAGAATGAATTAGGATTAGATTGATCTACAAGTACCAGGAAACCTAAGTAACAGTGGTTTTAATGAGATAGAAGTCTATTCCTCTCTCGTATAACACAGCAGCCCAGACCTGGTGTGGAGATTCCTAGTCATTCCACCATCTTTAATGGTGGCTTTAATATGTGGGCCAAAATGGATGCTGCAGCTCCAGTCCTCACACATGTATTCCATAGAGGAAGCAGGCAAAGTGAGGAGAATGAAATGGCCTTCCCCTTTATAGACATGTCCCACAAATTGCACAGCCCTCTCACTTCCTTTTGTCCCAAACTTAATCACATGGCCACACCTGGCTGCAAGAGAGCCTGGGAAATGTGGTCTGTGTTCCGGATGGCCATGTGCCTAGCTGCAATTAGGAAAGTCTGTTACTGAAAGGAAAGAATGATATTGGGGGATACAAAGGATTCTCTGCTACCCAACCTATCAGGCTATTTGAGGGTTCAGATAAGGCTGGTATAGTGCTTTGCACAGAGGCCAGGCCAAAGGAAGTGCTCCGTGAATGACTGGGATTGCTACCATCCCTCACTCCACCCAGAGCACCAGTCTTTTCCTTTAGGTTTCCAGGGGGGCACTGCAGCTGCTACACAGGAGAGTGCAGAGGGCTGTCAGGGAGCAGGGCGGGGAATATGGTGAGGTGAATGAGGCACTCACCTCAGGTGCAGAATTTGGGGGGGCGGGGGTGTGGAAGCGGGGGTATTAGAGTAATACTTTAATGTCATATTTTTTAAAAACCAGAATTAATGCAAAAAAAATCCACAGTGAGCAAAAATAAAGATGGGATCCAAATCTGCACTTCAACAACTCACTTCACCTGGTTTACGCTAATCCTAGACCTGTCAGATCCTATTTTTCCTGGCAGCCCGCAGGCCTGAGAGAATTAATGCAGTGTTAGGGGGATTAGTTTAAAACCTGGGAGATATATCTGCCATAATTAAATAGGATCGAACAAAATATAAACTCTCTAAGGTATATGGCTATCTTTAATCTATACGTTTAAAGAAAAACAATACTCCTTTTAAAATTAAGAAATCCATACAATCTAAATCACAAGAAAGAAATTGAAAGCATTTAAAATTGTACCACTAAGACAGAACCTCAGTTAATATTTTAATGTCTATATGTCCAACTTTTTAAAGTGGTATGTGTATATATACATGTGTGTATATATAAGTATACATATATATATATACTTTTTGTTTAAAATTGAATTATTCAGTATATAATACAACTTAAGTTTTCATGTAACAGTATTTCTGTATTATTACATATTCTTCTACAACATAATTTCTTTTTTAAAAAATTTTATTGAAATATACTTGATTTACAATATTGTGTTAATTTCTGCTGTACAGCAAAGTGATTCAGTAATACATATATATATATTCTTTTTCATATTCTTTTCCACTATGGTTTATCATATGATATTGAATATAGTTCCCTGTGCTATACTGCAGAATCTTGTCCTTTATCCATTCTATATGTAATAGTTTGCATCTGCTAATCCCAAACTCCCAATCCCTCCCTCCCCCACCCCCACTCCCCCTTGGCAACTGTTCTCTATATCTGTGAGTCTGTTTCTGTTTTGTAGATATGTTCATGCCATATTTTAGATTCCACATGCAAATCATATCATATGGTATTTGCCTTTCTCTTTCTGATTTACTTCTCCTAGTATGATAATCTCTAGGTCCATCCATGTTGCTGCAAATGGCATTAGTTCATTCTTTCTTATGAACAACACTCCATTGTATGTATATACATCTTCTTCATTCGTCTGTTGATGGACATTTAGGTTGTTTCCATGTCTTGGCTGTTGTAAATAGTGCTGCTATGAACATAGAGGTGTGTGTATCTTTTCGAATTATAGTTTTGTCTGGGTGTATGCCCAGGAGAGGGATTGCTGTATCATATGGCAACTCAATTTTTAGTTTTCTGATGAACCTCCATACTGTTTTCCATAGTGGCTGCACTGATTGACATTCCCAGCAACAGTTCCTTTTCTCCACATCCCCTCCAGCATTTGTTTTTTGTAGACTTTTTAATGATGGCTGTTCTGACCAGTGTGAAGCGGTACCTCATTGTAGTTTGATTTGCATTTCTCTCATAATTAGCAAAGATGAGCATCTTTTCATGTGCTTATTGTCCATCTGTATGTTTTCTTTGGAGAAATGTCTGTTTAGGTCTTCTGCCCATTTTTTGAAAAATAGGGAATGCTTCACGAATTTGCGTGTCATCCTTGTGCAGGGGCTATGCTAATCTTCTCTGTATCATTCCGGTTTTTTAGTATATGTGCTGCCAAAGCAAGCACTACAATATAGTTTCTTATGTTGTGTATATACACCAAATTTAGATTGTTTCCAACTTTTTGTTCTTATAAGTAGCTCTGCAATGAATATCCTTATGATTAAATTGTTTTTGCAATCATCTGTTTATTTACTTGATATAAATTCCTAAAAGAGGAATTGCTAGTCAACCTTGTTAAGATTGCCAAATAGCCTTCCAGAAAGTTTCTACCAATTTATTCTCCTTCCAGAAGTGTGTGAGAGTATGTGTTTCACATACCCGTGGCAACATTGAGTATAATAATTTTTTAAGTCTCTACTGACTTAAATAGTGGAAAATAAAGATAAAACTTTTACATTCACATTTCTTTAAATGCTAATGGAGGTCAAGATTTTTTTCATTTTTTATTAGTATTTGCATTTTTTAAATAAATTGCATGAAGACATAAGATCTATGATGGCAGAGACATAGCTTTTTGTTCATGTATGTCTCCCAAGTACCTATAGCACTGCGTGGAAGAGAATAAGCTCTCAATGAATATTTGCTGACTGAATGAAAGTGTCCAACAATTTCTAAGAGTTCTTTATCTATCAAAGAAATTAATATTTAGAATAGGTTTCAGATATTTTTCTCAGTTTATCATGTGCCTGTCAACTTTATTTATGGTATTCTCTGCTACATACAAGTTTTTAAAAATTGATGTTTTCCTTCATGTTTTCTCTCTTTGTGTCAGGATATTACATATACCAGGACTCTGGGTGTGTGTGTGTACACATTTTTTTCTAACTTTTTTTTTGTTTTGAATCATGTGTACCTTATTTTACTCTATAGTGTATTTGACTTTCTTAGTCTTTTCAGATAGACATATGTCTTCTGCAAAAACACACTTTTTCTCTTTTTCAATATTTATACATCTCATTTTCTTATTGCCATTCTTTAAATTCCAGAAAAATACCTAATAATAGTGGTTACAGTAGGTATCTTTGTCTTGTTTTTGACTTGACGAGAAATGCTTCTTATTTGGGGTCTATTTCAAGATAATAATTTCAGTATTTTTTTAATTAATTAATTTATTTATTGGCTGTGTTGGGTCTTCATTGCTGCACACAAGCTTTCTCTAGTTGCGGCGGGTCTACTCTTCATTGTGGTGCAAGGGCTCCTCATTGCAGTGGCTTCTCTTGTTGAGGAGCACAGGCTCTAGGCATGTGGGCTTCAGTAGTTGTGGCAGAAGGGCTCAATAGTTGTGGCTCAGGGGTCTAGAGTGCAGGCTCAGTAGTTGTGGCACATGGGCTTAGTTGCTCCGCGGCATGTGGGATCTTCCTGGAGCAGGGCTTGAACCTGTGTTCCCTGCATTGGCAGACGGATTTTTAACCACTGCACCGCCTAGTAAGTCCCTAATTTCAGTATTCTTAAGTTAAAATTTTTTTCTACTTAAGAGGGTTCTTTTTAAATCCAAAGTAGATTTTGGATTTTATCAAATGTTTTTGACACCATATTTTTGATATTTTGATATTTTGACCTAATATTTTCCTTGTTCTAGTAATATGGTTAATTATATTAATAAATTTCCGAAAATTATATCATTTTTATACTCCTAGAATAAAATCATTTCGACATAGTATTTTTTTTATATAACTCGTTTTGATTTGCTAATATTTCATATGGGATTATTATTTTTATGGTTATACATTTAGTCTATAGTTGTCCCTTTTTTAGGCTCTACCAGGTCAAGTTTTGGTATCAAGGTTATACTAGTTTTCTAAAATAAATTGTAAAGCTTTTATTTTCTTCCCTTTTAATAGGTTTTATAGCAGAGGAATTATGTGTTCCTTAAAGATGAACACATATGAAAGAACTTGTTAATAAATTTCTCTGAATCCAGTACTTTAACAGTAGGTCTTTTCCATGCTTTTTGTTTTGTGTAGACTCTCAACTTCTTTTATACAAACTCGACCATTTGTATTTTCATTTAATCAGGATTTTTAAATTTATCAACAGAGATGTAAATTATGTTTTCTTAAAATTTTCACAATTTCTTTTGTATCTTTGCCTAAATCCACTTCTCATTATTGATATTTTATGTTGGATTTTTTATTTTGGGGGTTAGTTCTCTTTCTCTCTGTTTTGGTTTTGATTATGCTTGAGTGGAGCTGGCCAAAGTAATTAACCCTGTTCAAAGAATGGATTTTGGATTTACCATCATTTCTCTACTTTTCTAATTAATTAAATTTGCTTTAAACTTATGCATCCTTCCTCCTGCTTCTCTTATATTTGTCTCTCTTTCTGAATTGAGTTAAATGCTTAATTATTTCTGTTGTTTTTATTAATAAACACACTTGAGACTCTGATTTTTTTTTATTGCCCATAACTGTGTTCGTCAATTTTTGCTAGGTTATGCTGCAGGAACAAATAATCCCGGAAATCTCATTGGTTTCTAATATCCAAGGTTTATTTCTCTTTCACATTACATCACATTGTTTCAAGACACTGCAGCTATGATCAATGTCTTCTTCATTCTGAGATGTAAGCTGAAGAAACAACCTCCATCTGGGACATGCTGTTCTCATGGCAGAAGGAAAAGAACAGTGGTGGAGACCTCAGCTTGGATAGAGCACATATATATCTCTCCCATTCACATTCTCATGGCCAAATAAATGTCAAGTGGGGGTGGAGGTGGAACACTACATCACAGAGAAGGTAGTATATAATTGGGAAAAATAGCACAATCTACCACAAAACTTTGGCAGTGTTCTAAGGTTTGAGAGGTAATAGTCTTACCGTCATTTTTTTAAGTAGTCTGCAATTACAGTTTTTGTTGTTTTCTTTCTCTTGTGTTTAGAAATGCATTTTTTTAAATTTTCAATCTTGAAAACATTTTGCTTTAAATTTTTTAACATTTGGTTTTATTTCTAGTTTTATTGCATCCTAGACAGAGAACATAACCTGTACAACTTCTACTCTTTGCCATGTCTTGTAGTCTCTTTAATGTCCTAATAAAGGATTGACTTCCTTTCAATGTCATTGGAATAATTACACAGTGATGAGAGCATCTGCCCACCAGTTGGGCAATGTTTCGATGCTGAAAGGCAATGTTTCGTTGCAAATCATTTTTTTAATGTCGTATAAAACAGGTATTTGCTTCACTTAATTTTTTCTCTTGAATTTTTCTTGTCCAGTATTATTGATAATATTGCCAACATTGTTCTCTTTCTGCTAACATTGCTCTCATCGTATTAGCATGTATTTTTGCCTATTCCCTTTAGAATTTTACTTGCAAACTTTCTGGTCACTTTGTGCATCTCTTATAAACAGAATGTAAATTATTTTTAACTAAGTCTAAATATCTTTGTATTTTGTGATGAGAGTTTAAAAATCAGTAGTTGTGAATTTAATAATCTTGTACTTACTGTGTTAGTTTTTCTCTTACATATAAATAAGTGTGTGTGCACATGCTTTTCCAGTCCTTTAAATAATAATAGTATACTATAAATACTGAAATTTTCTCATTTGCAGATAGGCAAGTCTATCTACAAATGTACAGATCTGTCCTCACTTGACTCTGGAGAAACAGTTATGCCAAATAAGTCAAACTGAAGTGTCAGTACTTCTCAAGAGTGCTTGAGCCATTTAAGCTACATTTTATATGAAAAATAGAAAAAGGAAATTACAAACTCACTTTTCAAAAATCCATGCAAGACATTCTCTCCCTTTGACTTGGTTTTGATAACAAAAAAGAAGAGAAATAAGGGCCACAGAGCTAGTTCCTATATAAGAATAAGCATAATGTGTATTTGAATACTTGCAACAGTTTTGAATTGGTTTAACAAGTTCTCTCTGTTTGCCCAAGATCCTTGGCTATTTGACCACATTAACAATATTAATCTTTAAAAGATTTTTCATATTAAAAATTTTATAGCTTTATCGATACATAATTGATTTTAAAACTGCACATACTTAGTGTATACAATTTGATGAGTTTGAATATATGCATATAGCTGTGAAACCATCACCACAATCAAAGCAATAAACTTATCCATCACCTCCAAAAGTTTCTTTGTGCTGTGTTTTGTTTTGTTTTGTTTTGTTTTGTTTTGTTTTGTGGTAAGAACACTTAACGTGAGATTTGCTCTCCTAGCAAAATTTGAAAGTGTACAATACAGTATTGTCAGTCTTCAGGTAAAAAGTTACCAGCATTGGTTTCTGTGATGCTTGGGCCAGCTTTGGGCAACTGAACTTTGGGCAGTTTGACTGCCGGAGGAAACAGCCTGCCTATAGACGTTAGAAAATGTGTTAGGTGGGCTCCAAGCTGGTACCCAACCCATGCTCGCCCACCTGCTCACTGAGCTTGCCTGGTGACCCTGTAAGATAAACTCCCTAATGCCTGGTATTTAGCCGTGGTCTGAACTGGTAGCAGAGCCTGCTCTGCCCACTGCCTCTTCAGAAACCAGACATGGGACTGTTCTGACTGTTGCCCTTCTTTGGGTTTTTACCGTTTTCAGGTGAATGTGCCTATGGTGTTAGGAGAAAAGCAAGTCCAGAGAGGGTTTTTTTGTGAGAACACAGAACAAAGACATCTAGCCTAGTGTAAAGAGCATCCTGATGGAGAAAATGGTGCCTGCTGGGCTGATGGAGAAGGAGCAGGTTTCAGAATGGGGAGGGAGGCGGGCGAGGAACTCCTTCAATTGTCTGGTCAAATGCCAGACTACTGTTTTTGGTAATCGTAGCTGTGGCCCTGAACTGTCTTTGCACACTCCTAAAGTATAATCTTCAAAAAGTTAAAAACATGACTTCTCTGCAAATATCAAAGGAATATGTGTCAAAGATTTTATGTGGCTCATTAATTAGTGGGAGAACCTGTAAGACGTTCAGGCTGTTTCAATGGAGAATTTGAAGCACAGAGATATCTATAGGCAATCAGAAATACTGGAAAAAATGCTAATAAGTGCAAATGGATGAAATTCATTTGCTTTGCTGTGGACAAGAATCATTTGCATTATTATCAAGTTTTCTACAAGTTAGTGCTACCTCTGTGATTGGAAAATAGCCTAATCAATAGAAAGCCAGTCAAAAGTGCACACCTTATAGGGTATGCTAGACAATGCCCAGCAAGCCACTGGAGAACACTCAGTGATCTCTTTTGCCCGTTTTCAAGTTTTGGACAGTTTTTCCTGATAACCCCCTTTTTAAGTTGTGAAAAAAAAAATTGATTTCAGCAAAGTCATTAACTCTATTCAGTGGGTCAAATATGTGTGAGCCCCCTGCATCTCCACCTCCCTGCCTGGATTCAGGTCTGGCCTATATTCTAATAATCTCTGCTGTGTGTCCTGGGAAGGTCATTTGGGTTTACTCTTGCTATCAAGGGTAACACATTCAGCAAATTCTTAAGCTCTTGTCATCTCCCCAGCAGCCTTTTGTGGTCGTTTTAACAGTCTGCTGGGCTGAGCAGGAAGAGACAGGTTGCTCTGGGCAGTGTTCAACAGCACAGCTCTTTGTCTCTTGTTGTCAGCCAGCCCTGTCACTACATTGTTCTTCAGGCGGCGCGCCTTTGATGGACTATCTACCCCTCATGTCTCAACACTTGGGGCAGCATTTGGAGAAATAGCAGCTCTGCGCTGTTCCTTCTGGTACAGAATAATCCCATCACAATATGGTGTGCTGTCAACTCAACTCCACAGGTTTGTTGAGAGCACCATGAGGGAGTCCCAGAAATGTAAAGGCGTGCTCCTTGTTCTCAGAGAGTCGTCGTCTGCTAGGGAGACACACCGTACACAAGGGAAAATGACAAAGGCCAGAAAAAGAGCTCAGGAGGAAGATAGGGTCCAAATCCCTACTCCACTATTCACGTGATTTTGGACAAGTTTTTTTTTTTTAAGATCATTACTGAGGTATAGTTTGTATACCATAAAACCTACCCGTTGTAAGTATACATTTCAATAAAATTATTTTAGTAGTTTTATAGAGCTGTGCAAATATCACTTCGATCCAATTTTAGAGCATTTCCATCATCCCAAAAAGTTCCCGTGTGACCAGTCAAAACTTATTCTCATCTCAGATCTAGACAACCGCCTGACCTGCTTTCTGTTTCTATAGATTTGTCTTTTCTAGAAATTTCATGTAAATGGAGTCATGCGATACGTACTCATTTGTGTATGTCTACTTTTACTTAGCATAACGTTTCTGAACTTCAACCGTGTTGTAGCGTGTATTAGCATGTATTCATTCCTTTTCAGTGCTGAATTGTATCCGTTTTATGGATATACCACATTTTGTTTATCCGTTCACCAGCTGATGGATATTTGGACTGTCTCAGTTTTGGCCTGCTGTGAGTAATACTTCTATGAACACTCAGTGGTTAATCTTTGTGTAAATGTGTTTTCATATCTCTTTGGTAGATAATACCTAGAAGTAGATTTGTTGGATTGTCTAATAAGTACCCGTTAACTTTTCAAGAAACTCTCAAATTCTTTTCCAAAGTGGTTCTACCATTTTACGTTCCCATCAGCGATGCATGAGGGTTCTAGTTTCCCCACATCCTCATCAATACTTGTTATAATCTGTCCTTTCAATTATAGCCATCCCAGTGGGTATGAATGGTATCTTGTTGTGGTTTTGATTTGCATTTTCCTAATGGTTAATGATATCAAACGTATCTTAATGTGCTGGTTAGCCATTCATCTATCTTCTTGGGAAAAATTTATATTCATATCTGGCCTATTGGGTTTATCTTCTTATTGTTGAGTTGTAAGAGTTGTTTATATATTCTAGATACAAATTCCATACCAGATATAGGATGTGCAAATATTTTCTCCCATCTGTGGCTTGTCTTTTCATTTTCTAATTGGGCAAATTATCTAAGCTACTGGAGTCTAACTTCAATTTTTGCATATACATTGTGGGAAAATTAACAATACCTATTTTCAGGATTGTTGAAAGGGTTAAAAGAGGTAATATATGTGAAAAATACTTAGCATACAGAGTTTGGAAATATTAGAAAGCTTGCTGGATGTTTAATGAATAATCTGACTATAAGAAAGGGTGTGGGAAAATGCCAAATTGCAGGTAGACAGTGAGTGCTTCACTTGTTCAGGGAGGAAAGAAATCAAGCAAGAGCTGCCGATTCCACAGCTCCACAGTGGGAGTAAAAGCTTGAGATGTGCATTGGACGATGAAAAACACTGGACATAGGAAGGTAGTCCAGGATAGGGAAACAGCCAACAGAGGCACAGAGGTCAGAGGAAGCAAAGCGTGTGAGAATGGCAGAAGGGTGACCAATTTACTACAGTCTCTTTTCTTCAAACAGGGCCAAATATCGTGAAAGCCTGATGTGATTGAGTTAGTATATATAACAGACATTTTGTCCAGTTCTCTAAAACTCAAGTTAAAGAAAAAAAAGTGATCTTTCTGTTTGAAATGGGAAAATCAAAGAAATAGCAAAAATATTCTAGGCAATGTAAAAATATGTCACCAATCCTAAAAAAAAATTGCACATGTATTACTTGACATGGGGACACTGTGGTGCCTGACGAGGCTGGTCAGGGAATGCAACCCAGGCCAGCTGCCCCAGATGTGCACTCTCTGGGGGCATGAGCCACCGTGCAGTCTTGTAACCTGGGCCAGTTTAAAACTGAGACTGGGACTACCCTGGCGGTCCAGTGGTTAAGACTTTGCCTTGCAGTGCAGGGGCTGCGGGTTTGATCCCTGGTCAGGGAGCTAAGATCCCACGAGCCTCATGGCCAGAAAACCAAAACATAAAACAGAAGCAATATTGTAACAAATTCAATAGACTTTAAAAATGGTCCACATCAAAAAAAAATCTTTATTTTTCTTTTTTCTTTTATTTTATTTTTTTGCCTGTACTGGGTCTTCATTGCTGCATGCGGGCTTTCTCTAGTTGTGGCAAGTGGGGGCTACTTTTCATTGTGGTGCCCGAGCTTCTCATTGTGGTGGCTTCTTTTGTTGCAGAGACAGGCTCTAAGCATGCGGGCTTTAGTAGTTATGACACACAGGCTTAGTAGTTGTGGCGCATGAGCTTAGTTGCTCCTTGGCATGTGGGATCTTCCCAGACCAGATATTGAACCCGTATCCCCTGCATTGGCAGACGGATTCTTAATCACTGCGCCACGAGGGAAGTCCAAAAATTCTTCTAAAAAAATTTAAAAATAAAACAAAACTGAGACCATGTTTTTGTCAAGGAGTTGGCAACCAAACACAGTTTTAAGAACCAGAGCCACTAAACCAGGAAACCAGGGCTGTTATGAAAAGAGGGTAAACCCAAAAAGTCAGGAATAATAACAGCTGATGTCTATTTGAGCCTACTACAATACCTGGAACTGGGTCAAGTTTTTACATGAATGGTCTCATTTAATCTTAGCTCTTCCACGTGAAGTAGGTCCTGTTATTGTCCCCATTTTACAGATGAGGAAACCAAGACTCAACAAGCTTAAGATACATGGCAGAGCTGGGAGTTGAACTTAGACAGTCTGACCCAGGCCCTTGCCCTTAAGCACAGTCTCTCCTGACCACGTGCCAGACTGGGCTCAGTGGCATCAATGGCAGGAATCACTGCCTGTTTCTCTCAGTATCCTCGTCAGCCAGCACAGTGCCTGGCATAAATACAGGTACCTAAGAGTCATATACGGAAGAGAGGCTGGCAGGGACCAAAGCCGAAGCAACACCTAACATCACAGTAGGAAGCTGAGCACTGCGTGAGGCATGATGAAGACATCCTCAGGGAAACACCATGATCAGCTGTGAGGTGCAAATGCAATAACATGTGGCTAGTAGGAGTCGCAGTTCCAAAGTGCAGATCATCTACCTCTTAAACATCCATTTGAGCAGTTCCAGGCTCTGCCCTCTATAGTAATAACTCCACGCACCCCACTTTATTTCACAAGACTTTGTGGAGCCAGTCCCATAACTGGCCATCTGGGGCTTGTGTATGACCCAGTGTCCACTACAGGAGTAGATTCAGCGAGAGACCATCACACTTGCAGCTGCCTGGGACAGACTGGAAACTGCTCCTCCAGCCCGCATCATCCTGCCCGGCATGGCGGTTCAGAGTCAGACTGTATCTGGCTTTTGCCAGCTGCCTGATGGCCAAGGAGTTTAACCTTTCTGGCCTCAATTTCACCTTCTGTAAAATGTAAATAATAAGAGTTTCTACCCCAAAGAAAGCCATAGGGCTGCAGGAAAGCTTAAATAAAATATTGCCTTTAAAGTCATGAGCACAGGACCTGGCATTTAAGAAAGGTTCAAAAAAACTGTTGGTGTTATCAGTCTACTTTCCCAGGTGCTAGTTCCAAAACCCCTCTCAGGGGGGAGCATCTCTTTCGCAAACATCTCACATCGTTCTTGTGCAGTCTCAGGCTGGGATACACAGGACACAGTTGGGGCTGATTTGCCCCTCTTCTCCTGTGCAGAGAAGGAGTGGATGAACTCTCTGAAGATAAGGCATCCCTAATGCCCTTCCCTCCTCCATAATTCTCCACCCCCTCTTTTTTCCCCTTTCAGCCTACTAGACAAAGAATGAATGTCCTGGCGTCTCGCCAGATGTAACAGGAAGTTATGAATGAGGATTGCACAGGACAGTTGACTCTCTACAGAGATAGGCCCCAAATTAATCCTGAAGGCTGGGCAGTAACCACAGGAAACTTGGAGCCATGAGGCCACCACTTAACACTTACATATCTCTGTCTATCCTGGAGTGGTAGGCAAGCAATAGCCTAATCCACTAAAGGCCTGGGGGAGGTATTGTTAGTCATGGACTATCTGAGATCAACCTTTAGGAACATACACTCAGGGCCAGAATCTGGAATCGGGCCACTGGTGGGACTAGAATCCTTATATGAGTCTATGAGGAATGTCACAGAAAACTTCCAACAACTGGTTAATGTCCACCAGTGCTTAGCAAATTAGGCTTGTGTTGAAGAGTCAATGCCCAAGGGACTGATTTATTGAACTGCCCTAATTAGGATCTTGTAACACATCAAAGGGCCATTAAAGAAAAAAGTGCTGGCTTCAGAGACTGAGGAGGATAACAGACATGGTTTGTCTCTTTGCCAGCCTCAACAAATGCCATTCTGACACTGCAGTGGGCTCTAGTGGTACAGCAGCCATCAACTGAATGAAAACATCGACCCATCTGATGAAGCAAGCATGGTGTAACATCGTCCCCATGTCCATTTTCTCCTTTTCTAGCCTTTCTCCCCCTTTAGACATCTGAAGCTAGCTCAGAGTCAAAGCTGGGAAAGCTCCTGGATCAAAGAACCACCCAGGACAACCTTCTACTGAGGATTCAGAACTAAGCTGAGACAATTCACCAGCTTCTGGATCATGGTTCTCTTCCCTCTATCACCACCATGCCTCCCATATGCATCTTCCATTTGAAACTCCTTAACCACAAATGAAAACAGCTCTCCCCATAGTCACATCTTGCCAAACAATCCAGCCTTGCTGCTAAGAGTATAGTGCCATAATTATTTCTACCCAAGCTTCAACCCCAACACTGCCAATTCACTCTCTATAAACTTCAGTAAGATACTCAATCTAAGACATGTTTACACTACCAGCTGTAAAATAGATAGCTAGTGGGAAGTTGCTGTATAACAAAGGGAGATCAACTCAATGATGGATGATGCCTTAGAGGGCCAGGACAGGGAGGGTGGGAGGGAGTCGCAGGAGGGAGGGTATATGGGGATATATGTATAAATACAACTGATTCACTTTGGTGTACCTCAAAAGCTGGTACAAGAGTGTAAAGCAATTATATTCCAATAAAGGGCTTAAAAAAAAAAGATAATCTCTCTGTCTTGGTTTCTTCATCTGTAAAGAGAGAGAATTAATAATTACCTACTTTATGGGGTTGCTGAGAGGATAAGAAATGTATGTCAATGGTGTGGTACATAGTTAGAGCTTGATAAATATAATGTTGTTATTACACACATACTATAATGATAAAAGGAAACCTGGATGACTGTGAGTACCTAATAAACATTGACAAACAAGTCTTTATAGAAGGCCGTCCCATGGCCAAGACAGAGAATGCCTCTCAGAATATCAAGATGCCCATGTCAAGGTATCCTAGATTGCCCCAGGTGCAAAACATTCCACAGCCCCAATAAGATTCTGTGCTTAACAGATGACTGGATAAAGAAGATGTGGTACATATATACAATGGAATACTACTCAGCTGTAAAAAGGAATGAAATTGGGACGTTTGTAGAGTCATGGATGGACCTAGAGACTGTCATACAGAGTAAAGTGAGTCAGAAAGAGAAAAACAAATATCATATTAACACATATATGCAGAATATAGAAAAATGGTGCAAACCAACAGTTCTACAAGGCAGAAATAGAGACACAGGTGTAGAGAACAAACATATGGACACCAAGTGGGGAAAGCAGGAAGGGTTGGGGTGGGATGAATTGGGAGATTGGGATTGCCATACATACATTACTAATGAGAAAAAAAATATCAAATTGTACACTTTAAATATATGCAATTTATTGTATGTCGGTTGTATCTCAATAAAAGTTCTTAAAGAAAAGAAAAAGGTCCTATGCTTAGCTAATTTTCTAAGCTGCCATTTTTGCTGACACGAAGAACACAATAGAGAAAGTGCCAGTCACTCACCACAAGAAACAGGGCTGCTTGGCTGATTCCAGGTCTGGTGTGGGATAAGTCTAGAGCTCCTTGTCATACCAGGCAGCAAGGAAGCTGTCCCAGTCCACTGAGGTCAAGGCAAAAGGATCAAGAGCTGTCTAAAAAGAGGTTCCCACTGGCCAGAGATGGGGCAATCTGAGTATCAATTAGGATAATAACCGCTACAATACATCAAATGTATTATAGGGAATCAATTCATTATTTTTTTAATATTTATTTTATTTATTTATTTACTTTTAATTTTTTTGCTGCATCGGGTCTTAGTTGTGGCATGCAGGATCTTTCCTTGCAGTGCGTGGGCTCTTCGTTGTGGCATGTGGGCTTCTCTCTAGTTGTGGCATGCAGGTTCCAGGGTGCGTGGGCTCTGTAGTTTGTGCCATCTGGGGTCTCTCGTTGAGACATGTGAGGTGGTGCACAGGCTTAGTTGCCTCGCAGCATGTGGGATTGTAGTTCTCCAACCAGGGATCGAACCGGCATCCCCTGCATTGCAAGGCAGATTCTTTACCACTGGACCACCAGGGAAGTCCCCAATTCATTATTTTTAAGTAAAAATAATGGTAAATAAAATAACCTCTCCAATGTGAACTGAACTTCAGAGTAACCAAATTGTTGATGAGGGGAGGTTTCTCTTTAGAGTTTCCAGCTGATAAATGCAGAAGGGATGATAGACTGTCACCATTTTGCAATACTAACAAATTAATTTACTTAGGCAATGATGATCATAATGGCATAAAGAGAAAGACAAACATTTTGTTCCTCCTGATGAAAGTACATACCATCATCTATAAAGTGGTCTTGTCAAAAGTATCACATTTTAATCTGATCAAACTCTAGACCTAAATACTGATTTGCAAGCAATTCAGACACATGAAAACATGCTAAATGACGCCATGAGGATACAATCACAAACTCTAGGCTGTGAGAAACTTTATAGGACAAATGATTGATTTCTTCTACAAAGAGAAAGCTGAAAAGAGAGAGAGAAAGGAGAAGCCTATAAATTAAAAAGCAGCCCATGCTGAAAACGCCAAATGCTGGTGGGATGTGGAGCAACAGGAACGCTCATTCATTGCTGGTGGGAACACAGAATGGAAGACGTTTGGCAGTTTCTTATTAAACTGAACAAACTGTTAACATATAATCTATCAATTACATTCCTTGGCATTTACCCAAATAAGTTGAAAATTTATGTCCACACAAAAACCTGCATGTAGACGTTTATTGCAGCTTTATTCATAATTGCCAGAACTTGGAAGCAATCAAGGTGTCCTTCAGTAGCTGAATGAATAAACGAACTGTGGTACATCCAGACAATGCAATATTATTCAATACTAGAAATAAATGAGCTATCAAGCCATGAAAAGACATGAAGGAAACATAAATGAATATTACTAAATGAAAGAAGCCAATCTGAAAAGGCTACATATTGTGTGATTCCAACTATATATGACATTGTGGGAAAGGACAAAAGTATGGACACAGCAGCAGATCAGTGGCTGCCAGGGATTAGTGGGAAGGGAAGGATGGATAGACAGAGCACAGAGGATTTTTAGGGCAGTATCTGTATGATCCTATAATGTACATGTAACTGTGTGATATTATAATGGTGGATACATGTCGTTGTATGTTTGTCAAAACCCATAGAATACACAACACCAAGAGTGAACCCTAATGTAAACTGTGGACTTTGGGTGATAATGATACATCAGTGTATGTCCCTCCATTGTTACAAATGTACCGCTCTGGTGCAGGATGTTGATGGAAGGGTATGTGAGGATGGGGGCATAAGGGAGCTCTTTGTACTTTCCACTCAATTTTGTTGCGAACCTCAAACTTCTCTAAAAAATGAAGTGTATTTTTTAAAAAGGCGACCCATGTGAAAAATCAACCAATTACAATGCATGAACCTTATCTGGATCCTGATATAAACAAGCTATATATGGGGGTGGGGTGGGAGAAAGAGAGGAGAAATGACATTGAATGATATCAAGGAATTATTATAATAATTTTAGAGATGATAATGTACTGTGGTTATGTTTGAAAAATAGTTCTTGTCCAAATACTGAATTCTGAAGTGTTCATGTAATACTGTGGAGTCTGAGATTTGCTTTAAAAATATTCTGGTAGGAGAGCAAGTGAGTAAGAGTATGCATAAAATAAGATTGGCTGGGTGATGGGTGCATAGGGTTCATTATAATAATTTTTGACTACTGTTTATGCTTGAAATTCTCCGTAATAAAAAGTTAAAGGAAAAGGGCAGCACCAGTTGGGGTGCCACATCCAGCCTCACGGCCACACCTATGCTGTGATATTACTTGGCCCCATGAACAAAGTTCTGGAACTTTTATCACCAGGGAGCAGGTCCAACACTTGAAATATTAAGCCAGTTAAGGCATTACAGTCTGGGAACCTCTGAAAAGTTAAACAACTATTTCCAACCATTGGCTCCGGTACCCATCAGGTCTTCTGTGGTTGACATGTTTAACGGGAAGGAAGACGCTGATATTGCTTTTTCCCCTGCAATGGCTATTTAAAATTTAAGTATCATGGAGACCGTCTCTTGACACTGGTCTAACAAAGGGGAGACAATGAACATTTGCTGAGTCTGTTCTGTGTGCTAGGCACGAGGCTTGCATCATCTTATTTAATACTCAGAAGAGCCCAGGGAAGGAAGGATTAATATTTCCCATTTTGAAATGGAGAAACTGAAACTCAGAGAGATGTAATGGTCAACTAAGACCACAGAGGTAGTGAGTGACTGAGCCAGGATTTGAACCGTGGCCACCTGAGTACAGAGCACATGTTTTAAATCTCCACTCCATATTCTCTTGGTCTGGAGTTGACCCAGACTGAGTTTTACCCATCACTTAAGAATATGACAAACTACTAATTTTAGGTGTCAAACCCACTCTTTGTCCCTTCTTTTCTTTTTCTTTCTTTCTTTCCCTCTCTCTCTCTCTCTCTCTCCTCCCCCCTTCTCTCTTTCTCTCTCTCCCTTCTCTCTCTTCTCTCCCCCTGCCCCTTTTCTTACTCTAAAGTTGTCTCCGTGGTTATACGGCAGAGGTTGCATTGCTAGGTACATGACTGGATGTATGGGGCGACAGGTAAGGAGCTGGGATTGGCATGAGAAGCAGACTGGGGAGTCCACCGAGAGCTGAGACAATGCCCGGGGGTCAGATGGAAGCCACACACCAGACATTCATCCAAACACGAGGCCTCTCTGTAGGTCTGGACAGGGCCAGGTAGGGGGCTGCAGGATGGGGCTAGGCCATCAGCCAGAGAAGAGACCTACATGAAGGAGAATTGAGGGAGGAATCTGAGCTCATTCCCTGAGTCAATGTCATGGAACCACAGGTGCCTCTAGGGTCTTCAACTGGGAGTTTTGGAAGCCCCCAGATAAGCTGTGTTTTTCATGATGTTACCTACCCACCTTTCTCCCGTTATACAGTGTTCTCTGTGTCACAGTTCTCCTGAAATACACACCTCTCTCCACTTGGCTCTTCATTCCTTTAAAGCTGTATATATTTTAGTGTTGGGAGAAGCCTCAGACACTGTGAAGGTCAGAGGTTTTCAAATTGTTCTGAGGCACCAGGGCAGCCACTTCAAATCATCCCGTGGGTCATGAGCCCAAAAGGTGACCTTCTGTCATTTTGCCCCATTGATGTAAGTATTACCTAGAAGCCCTCGTCCTGCACATGGCAGCACACTTTAGATCCCATCAAAGCCAACAGTTACTAAATGTCTACCTATGTTTTAAACCTCTGAGCCCAGACATGATTAGAATTTCAGACTGATAGCTCGAGCACATGGCTAGAAATATGTTTTCCTTCTCTCCCAAAGGGGAGACTTCTCAGAATTTTAATACAAGATGTCCCTAAAGAATGCCTTATGTACCTCCCAAAAGTTCTAAAATAATTAATGAAAACTGTCAAAGAATGCAAATACACAGTGACTTGTCAAGCATATCATTTTCCAGGTTGGATGAACCAAACCTTCTGATTCTACTAGGGCAAATTTGAGCAAACTTGTAAAACAGAGTTGCTATGCTAAATGATATCTATTGTTGGTGATTCATTGTGTACGTTTGCTATTTCATAGGGCCTGTTACTCAGTAGGAACGCAATCAGAGTAAATACCTTCAGGTTGAATTATTTTGTAAAGGATGAAAATACCATACAGATTTGGATTTGGTTTTTTCAAAAGTGATGTGCGTGGCAAAGCATCTTCTTCTAGGTTCATGATTACTTTTATGCCTGAGAATCTCTGAGACCCTAAACAAGCCACTACGAGGGAAATGGTTTGATATCTACCTTCTACAAACTTGGGTGTTTGCTTGTAAGTGACCAGGGGTCACCAAGGCTGGGTCAAAGGCAGAAGCTCTGAATCAAAGGAGATTCAGACCTCCTTTGAATCAAAGGAGATTCAAAAGATTCAAACCTTTGTTTCTCCTTTGTGCCTAAAGCCTGACTCTCTTGCATGAAAAGCATGGACTGTCAGATGCAAAATAGACAACTGTCTAACTGTGCTGATAAGGAAAGAGACTCAAAAAGATGAGGTGACTTGTCAAAGGTCACAAAGTTTGGTAACAACAAGACTAGAAACAAGGTCAGGATGGCAGCTAAAAGTCTATCACACAGTCTCTCTTCCCCCATTCACTTTTACCCTGTTTTCCGGCCATTTTTCTTTCTCTGTGCCTTGAGTGTACCTGAATTTATAGCACCTGAATTCCCCAAGGCAGATTTCACTGAGTAGCCTCTCCAACAAGGCCAGGTCCTCTACTCTCACTGAGGCCCAGAGGTAATCACCACCCAGCGGCTGTCAGGATGCCGTGCTTTGGGGACCTGTGTGTCACTTTGACCCATACCTGGGCCCCCAGGGCCCCAGGTCAGAAAGCAATCTATCATTCTAGTTGAGTGGTGGTCACTTCCCTTAACTGTGTGCATCTGCTCAGATACCTATCTCAGAAAGAGGCACAATTGGAGAGGGTGTGGAGTGGGGAGAGGGAGGGAGGATTCTCTTTCGTCCACATTCCCTATAGCAGATACGGCCCTCAAGAACTCGGGTAAGAACCCTGAGCCTTGCCACCTGTGAACCCAGCTCTAATGTCACTGAAGGCCATGAGGGATTGCTAGAAATCCAGGCCCCTCCCCACCAAATCAGATAGGTATCCTTCCTCCCTTCCTCTCTGCCTCCCTCCTTTCTTTCTGTCCTTCCATCTTTCCTTCCTTCTTTCTTTACGCATGTAGGTGATAGGTTTAGGGGGAAAAAATTTAAAACATGATACCTGACCTTAAAAAACTCAAAGACAGAGACCTGAAAGGGCAGCAACGTGTAAGATATCAGTCCTGTATTGGTCACTGAATCTTTACCACAGATCTTTAAGCGAAGTGTGCCACAAACACCAGCATTTAGGAAACTGCTGCTTAGAGGTGACAGGAAATTCATGCAAGGTCACATAGCCAGTGACAAGGATTTGAACCCAGCTTTGAATGCAGAACCCAAGCTCTTAACCACTAAGACTGAGAAGGTACCAGAGCGCCCATTGTTTCTTTTCTATTGTCTTTTGCCTCCCCACCCCACACTATATAGACAAAAAATTCAAGAGGAATTTACTTTCAGTAGTTTCTCTCTAGCAAGTGGAACATGCAGAACATTTGGAGGATTTAGCAGAGCAGCTATTGGCTGTCGACACCCTAGTGACTCTTCACAGCCACCGGCAGTCACTCTGTGAATCAGCCCTCCTGGAGTCAGTGGCCCTTTATGGAGGAGAGGGAGCTCTTCTCAGGCAATTAATGTTTCAGGGACTTGCTACCACTGTCCAGGCCCCACAGCCTAGAATTGTCCCCCGCTACCCCTCAGAGGCTGGAGCTGGGCGGCACGGGCAGCAGAGGCCCAGAGGATGAGGCCTGTCCAGCTCCTGTAGGCAGGGCCCCCACCCAATGAACACAGCATCTCCTTTGTCCCTCATAATTCCCTGGGAAGCAAGCAGAAATACATTTTACAGACAAGAAGAGTGAAGCACAGAAAGATAATATGATTTGTCCAAGGTCCTACAGCTAGTAATTAGCAGAGCTGAGACCATCTCCTCGATCTTCTGACACGTAGACCTTTGTTCTTTTCCACTATCCATTAAAGCAATACAGATGCAAGTCCTTATTATAATATGTTGTTATTATTCTTTAGTCGTCTATTAAAGAAGATCCCTATGAAAACATTGCCAAGCAGTGGCCAAAACAGGATCAGTCTCCCGTATTATATAAGGTCATCTGCCGATAAGTTGCCCTTCCTTCCCCCAGGTTCCTCTGCTCCCTGGCCCCTGGCCCTTTCCCACTTCCCATCCACGACCATCACCTGCCTTGGGCTGCTTTTCCCTGGGAGATGTCCAGTGCCCCCCACTCCAATGAGGGTCCCTAGGAGGGAGGCATCCTTGGGGATTCTCACCTCTGACACCTCTGTCAAAGTCAGAGAAATTGGGAAATACCAGGGAAAGGGAACGTGTGGGAACAGCAGCTATCTTATCTCTCCAATCCCTGGAAGACAGAGAGATTTCCGGCTTCTACAAACAACCCAGCTCTGAAAGGAGGCTTCTTTTACATACGCTTTGCAGGGATGACTTAAGTAAGTCTTGACGACTCTCTTTCCCTGGAGACTAGACTAAAAGTATTGTTTAGAAATCTAATATATGGTTTATTTACTCAATTTGTGCTGAGCTCCACAGTTCCTTCAGGCCAGCCTCACTCGCCCATTACTCTATTAATGCTCCATTACTGAAATTAGTGCTGTAATTGGAGGGGGAAGGGCCGAGGAAGGGGGCACTCCTTAAAGGCACAGGTCTCATTTAATCACATCACGGGCAGAGGCACGGAACTGGTGTAGGGGCCACGTGCGTGCCGGGCCAAAGCGACGCCTTAATAGCCAGGCAGTAGGAAACAGACAGTGTGTGTTGCACCGACCAGTCAGCACGTGGCACCTGTGTGAGGCCCAGGTGGGGAGGAGGGGGGGGTCTATGTCACGGGCCCTTACTGCAGCTCCAGGGACCGCGATGCTCTCCCCCGCCACCTGACCCCTCACACCAGCAGTTCCAAACTCAGCGGCAGCCCTTGAACAGCTCTGACCCTTCATTCTTAGCAGGTGACGTCAAGGCCGTCCTTCTTAAGCTTCCTATGCTTCCCTTCTCTTTTCATCAATATGCCTGTGTACTCTGTATCCTTTCTTGCTTCTCCTTGCCTAAACTGAGCCCCCTCAGGACCACCTCTCACTCACACACGCAATGTACCTTCAGTCTGGGCCATGCCCACGTCCTCTAAGAGTCACTCCAGAATCTTCTGCTCTCACTCTCCCTCTCCATGATTTTTTCTCTTGCACATGCTGACTTACTTGTCTTTGGCAAGCTATCCCTTAAGTATCTGGCCCATCACTCCCTCTCACAAATAAGTTTCTTGTGAAGGGCCCCCACACTCCTTGCCTCTCCGTCATCACTTCCTACTCACTTCTCAACAACTTAGGCTCTGAATTGTGACCTCTCCCATCTACTGAGCTGGCTTGCTCAAAGGTCACTAGTTATCCAATCCAGAGGCCACTTCTCAATTCTTATCCTTCACAGGACATCTCTGTAGCATCTGAAATTGCTAAATATCCTCTTCCCGGAGTGACTGTTCCCTTTGGCACCTGTGAATAATTAGTGAATGATATTTTCACCAAATTCTTCTTTCTGCCAGAACATTCTCTTTCTACAGCTGTGATTCGTACCATTTTTTAAAGAGTCACAGGTTCTTTTAAGAATCTGATAAATACACACACACGTACGCCCATTCATGAACCCAATAAAAGTCTGTAAATGCCACTTCTGCTCCTTACTTTCTTTCCTGGTGATCCTAACAATTCCTATTTTAAAAATCATTAGTATTTGGACAATTCCCAAATCTAAACCTTGAGCCTTGATTGCTTTACCCATTCCACACTTGCGTTTTCAACTTCCTGGTGAACATCCCACAGGAACCTCAAACACATCTTCCCCTCATATAGTGCTTTAGTCTTGTCTATCTCTGTTAGTGGCTTGGTGAAATCTTTGTCGTTATGCATACTGGAAAACTTGGGGTCATTATTAACTCTTCTGCCTTCCTAAACCTGCCCCCAGTGGCTCATCTTTCCTTGTAACTGGTCCCCTTGCCTCCAGGCTCAAACTGCCCAAGCCACCCTATCATGCCACTATCATGAGACTGAGATTTAGAAAGAGCAGAGTCCAAGGGTCTTAGGCATTGCAAGGGTCCTTTAGGGATCCTTTAGTCCAGCCTACTCTCTCGTCATCCATCCCTTTAACAGTGCATCTGGATAGCAGGTCCAGCATCTGATCCAGAGATAGTCAAGTATCTCTGATGAAGAGAAACTGACTTCATCATTAAATCGGTCATTTAACTTTTGGTCAGTTTTCATTATGGAAGGCTTCATCCTTACATTGAGCTAAAATCTGCCTCAGTCATGTCACTCCTCAGCTCTTTAGTGATTCTCTTTGCCTGCAGAATTTCCAAACTCTGTCTTAGGCATTGGGCCTGTCACAGTTGGACCCAAGTCTCCCTAGCAACAAAGATTAGCTGGATAGTGGCCTGCACAGCCAGTGACTACATTTCCCAGCCTTCCTTGCACCTAGCTATGGCCCCTAAGTTCTTGCCAATTGACAGCAAGCAAAAATGAAATGTGTTGGTGCCACTTCCAGGTGTGGGCCTTAGAACATCCAGCACACATTTCTTGGATTTCTTATCCTCTTCCCTGAAGACAATGTGGAGATTCCCTGGATCATACAGGCAAGGCCAACACCCCAGGGGATGGCAGAGCAATAGAGCAAGGAACCTGGGTCCCTGAATGACCACCCAGAGCTATATACCATGACCACCTGGACCACTACCCCTAGGACTGTTACATGAGAGAGAAGTAAGCTTTTACATTCTTTAAACAACTATGTTTTGTTAAAGAACCTTAGCCTTGACTCTGAATACACCATTTCTCATCATGCCCCCCTTGAAGTCTGTATCCCAACCTCAATGAACTTCTCGCCATACCCAAATATAGCACGCCTTTCTACATCTCTGTTCCATTTTTCAAGCCAATACCTCTGCCTGGGATGCTTTTTCCCACTTTCACCAGCTGGTGAACTCTTCCTCCCCCAGGAATTTAGTGCATATATCTTGTTAAAGCCCTTTTCTCTTTTTTAATATTTAGGAATGTTTTTGGCTACTAACAACAAAAAATTCAACTAACTATCACTCAAACTAAAGGATATTTATTTCCACCAGGTGATATATGGTCCTAGCTTGGCTCTGGTGACTCATTGATGCCATCAAGGACCCTAGCACCAAGATCTGTACTTTGTCATCCACAGTTGTCTGTAGCTGTCCTCTGAGTCACAACATGGCTTCTCCAATTTTAAGCATCACATAATTACACAACAGCATTACCAGAAAGAAGAATGGATGCAGGAACAAAAGCTTTTATCACTGTAATACATTTTATCAGGGAGGAATATCCTTTTCAAATGTCCTAAAGACTCCTGTTGAAGTCTTACTGGCCAGAACTGAGTCACACATCCATCGTAGGGCTGGTAACTGGAAAAGGGCATGAGATTTGCAGAGATTGATTCAGACCCATTGTAACTGATCCACCATTGCAGAGCAGGTTAAATGGGAATAAAATTGGCATTCCATTAGCAAGAAAGAAGGGAGAAAGGCTGCTCATTAAGCATGTAGGCAACTATTCTGTCATGACACAGTATTATCATTTATCAATTTATTGGTCCAGACTGGGAGTTCCTTAAAGGAACAGAGACTGTCTGTTTCACCTTGGAGCCATCCATGTCTCTTACAATAAAGGTGTTTAAAAGATGTTTGCAAAGGATAAATGAAGAAGCCCACATCTCCTGATTTCCCAGGTGCTTAGCATTCTTATTAGAGCAAAAAGTTGACTTGATGGCTTCTGTGCAGAAAAGGATAAAGCTGAGGAGACTCACTGCCACTTCACCTTCACGTGAAACTTAAACGGAACTAACATCTACCATTCCCAAGAAGCCTAGGTTATTTTAAGGATGTGTGGGTGAAATACTATTAGTGTCTCACATCTCTCTATCCTTTATTGCTGCTGCTGAAGCCAGAGGCATAAGTGCTAAAATACAGCTGAAAAGGCTGGTCTCAGGGCATTTCTGGCCAAGTCAAAGTTGGAAGGATAAGAAATCCCACAAGGTTGTTCTTTGTAAAGCTTAAGGCTACGTCTTAGGAAAACTCAAGGTCTATGGAGAAGTGGCTGTCCTTCAGGGTGCTCTCTGGGTTGGGGAGGAACTGCAGAGTCACACCTTCTCTGGGCAGAGTGACATCTTCCACTTTCAGGGAGAAGCCCCCGCTAATGATTTTCCAAACACAGCACTTCTAAGTGGTCTGCGTTGTTCTCTGGTGGGAGCACAGCTCGTAGGAAGGTGGAGGGCAGTTGTGAGGACTGAAAGAGATCAAGTGTGTAGAAAGTGCTACATAAGATGAGATTTGCAAAATGCATCCCTAGCACAGTGCTGGCCTCACAGTAGACATTTAAAAGTGTCAGTTAACTGATTGCTCTCCAGTTCAAACAGTCTTTCATATTTCAACTCTGGGACTCAAGATAGGGAATAGGCAGTTCACTATAAATAGAGTCCAAATGTTTGATGTTAATTGATATATTCACCAAACTGTAAGCTGCAAGTTTAGATCTTTCTAATGCCCTGCTATGATAGAAGTGACTGTCCAACTGATATAACTGCAAAGGACAAGAGGAAGAGCTTGAATTTTCTGACTTTTCTCTGCAATCAAGAGGTCAAACCAAGAAAGTGTTAAAACAGAAAGTAGAGCATTCTGTTCCATCCCTTGATCAGTGGTTGGCTTAAACAATTGACTAAAATCTACCTAACTGAAATAATGCAGAATTTGGGGTTTAAGAGGGTATTTAATCCAGTGCTCTTTTTTAACATATGAAGAAACTGGGACCCCAAGGAATTAAAAGACTGCCCCGAGGATATGAGTCTTTCAGTGTGAAGGACTGAGTTTGCTGACTCTCAGATTTGTGATCTTTCCTATCCCCAGGATGTCCCATGATCATGTCTGCTTGGAGCTAAGGACTCCCAGCTATGCAGGTGCAATTGGCTATTAATAGACTAGAAGCTATGGGCCTTCTAGCAGGAGTCATTTGTGGTCTGCCATCGGATGCAGGTGGCCCTTTAAATCTGTGTTCCAATGGAATAAACAAATTTGTGTGAATTTGATGGAGGTGCAGCCAAATTTGAAGACCTTAGGAGGCATGCAGATGGCCTGAGCTTCCACAAGCTCATGGTATTCGTGATTCCAGAGGGTACAAGCATGCTCACCAGAGTCCCACCCTTGATTTGGCCTATTCAGAGAGAAACCAAGCCCAGTCAGCCACTAGGGACCAAGAATGTCCAAGACAGAGTTCCCTGGCTGGGCTTGAACACCTATCTGCTCCTCAAAGTGGGTCTCTCTAACCCAGTGTTTTGGACTCCCCATCCTGTACTTATTCATTCATCAAACTGATATTAACGGAGACCTAAAATGTAGCAAGAACGATGTAAGGCTGTGGATACAGAAATGGTTAAGGCTCTTCTCTGGAGAAACACGTTCTGTAGTTTGGAGACAGGCCTGGGAACAGCTCGTCCTGGTTCCATGGAGAAAGTGCTGTGCTTGTCATACGTGCACAGGGAAAGCTCCCCTCCCTCTTTCTGAGAGAGGTTTGCACTGGCGTTTATCTGGTGGACCGGGGCAGGGTGGGCATTCCAAGCAGCAGGAACAGCATGTGCACAAGCACAGAAGCACGCAAGAATTATGTCTGTTGGGTTAGGCTGATCCAGTTCTTCAGCTCTTCGATCCACGTCTCGTAAATCTGTGGATTCACTGGAAGATGTGAGGGCTGACATCAGACTCCACGGCGAGGTTCAAAATCCCCATATTTCTGTAGCCGAGAATTTCAGCACTTTGGTGTGTCGGTTCCTGCTCTCCCATCACCAGCAACCCGTGCGGACAGAAGATAGTGACAGAGTGAACCCTGACCGCGTTATGAAACGGGCAGTGACTGATTCTGTTTGTTCTGTCTCTTCTGTGCCCTCCCCAGCTCCAGGTGTCCTAGAGCCCCCTCTTCCCTCTCAGCTCCCCGTCCTCTGATGTGAGCCTGATGTGAGCCCTGTGTTCCCCACAAGGGCTTTGCTATGCGCAGTGAAGGTCTGCGTCTCCTTCTACAGGGGTTTCAGAGATCCAGGCACAAGTGTGAGGGGCATTGCAGAAAAGGGCCGCCTCCTGTACCTTGGACAAGCTACAGACTGGCTGAGCCTAGAGAGCAGTGTTGATGCAAACCGTGGCATGCAAAGGGGTTAGGAGGGGCCTGGAAGAGGGACAGGGGAGCACGTGGGAAATGCAGGGGCCCCTGTGGGTGAGGACTAGGAGGGGCAGGGAGTACCTTTCATATTTACTCAGGTGGTTGACCTAAAGTCAGTATACTACTTAGAAAACACCAGAAATACTGAAAAAAGTAAATCCCATCAGAGGACCAGGAGGGGAGGGGAAAATGGGTATATATACAACCTAAAAATCTGACTGAACTTGGAACCTGAGAGTATTAGATTTAATCAAGCATTTTGAAGTATATATATTGAAATGATCATATTGGTTTTTGTTTTTGATCCATTGATTGGTGACTAAATTAATCTATTGATTATAAAATTTGTAATATTAAAATATTTTATATATCTGAAATTAAACCTATATTCATTATAATAGATAACTTTTAATAATCTGTCAAATCCAATTTACTAGTATTTTATTTGAGATGTTTATACCTTTCATCTTGGCGTGGAAGCCCTAATTTGAAGATGATCTTGAATATTTGACTTTGGTTTTATCTTCTGTGGCATGTATAATTCTCAGGTTTGCTATACATCCTTACTTAAGTCTTGAGATCTGCCATATATCACCATTTTTTTAAATCATTTTCCACTATGGTCAGGAAGATTTTTTCAAGTATCTCCTTTTCATTTTTGGTACAATTTTCTGTCTTACTTACCATCTTCAATTAGATTTTAATTCTGCTACTGTATTTGGAATTACCCACATTCTTTTCTTGTTTCAGCAAACTACTTTTGCACACTACCTTCATCTCAGCCTGTTCTGACTTTTCAGCTTCCTGTTCCTGTTTCATAAACGTAGACAGCAAGAAGGTTTATTCCACAAGTCTCTTCTTTTTCTAACAGAATAATACTTTAGAGCCATGAATCATCAGGTAAAGTCACTCATAATCTGAATATCTTTCCCATGATTTGCAGTACCTTTCTGTGGGCCCCTTATTAACGTTTTCTTTTCATTCATCCTTGAGAGAACAGATTGCTATCCAAGCCTGGAGTTTCAGCAGCCCCCATCACTGCACATTTTGGTGCTGTAACTGCCATTCTAAGGTAAAGAGCTAAGAACCAGCCACTAGGTCAATTTGTGGGCCTTTGTCTTGGGTGATGCTGCTGGGCTGAAGTTAGATTTTCCTTGTTCCAACTCTAAGGCTCTCTCAATAAGATGCAGGGTGGGGTGGGGGTGGGGGGGTGGTGTCTTTTGTTTGGTTGGTTGGTTTGGGGGTTTTTTGTTTCTCTTTGTTTTTTTGGCCACACTGCACGGCTTATGGGATCTTAGTTCCTTGAGCAGGGATTGAACCTGCACCCTCAGCAACGAAAGCATGGAGTCCTAACCACTGGACCTCCAGGGAATTTCCCAGATGCAGGTTTAACTCCTCTTATACGCAGTTTAGAACATGAAAGATGATGCCCCTTATCCAGAACCGTGCCCAGAGCTCTTGCAGACTCTACCCTGTTTCTGATGCTTCTCTTTGGGCATCTAAGTGAGCCAAGATGCAATGTGCTTCCTCCAGTTCCCCTCTGCTCTGTGAGAAATGTGGCTTTTGAATGGATACGGGGGCAAATGGTCTGAAGACAGTGGTGTGAGAGGCAGAGGGATGGTGGGTGGCCACCTGGGGAAAGAGGTCTCCAGTGGCTTGGCTAGTTCTGAGGAGAGTGGAGGAGAGACAGCTTGTTTTTCTAATCCTTGTCCCTGTGACTTGAAGATAGAGACATTAGTAGGAAAGTGTTTAGTTTATTTCATCTCCTCTTTTTGGATTTGGGATGTTTTAATTGGAGAACATGTGCTCCAAAACTATTTCTCAATCCTTTCCTATTGATGAGGTCATCAGTAACAATTATCTCCAGAATTTAATTTAATGCATAACTTCTCCTATATTTTGTCAAGGATTATTACCTGCTTGTTTGTTTGCATTTTCATGATATTTATACTGCCATGGGGGAACCGGGAAGGGTATACCAGGCCCCATACACCAAGTTAAATCAGACATCCTTACTTCTGAATTCTAAATTTCACTGAATTTTATGCTTAACTTTTCTTCCTAACTAGATAGCCGTTATAAATATTCAAATTTGTGCAGGATTTTAACACAGTGATCCTTTTCAAGCTGTTAAAGTATATAAAATAGCGTCCTTATACTAAATGGCCCCAATCTATTGCACTATTTAAAATTGTTTTGTTTTCTTTCTCTCTCCTCCCTAATCTTTGGGTGGGGACGTATTTCCTTCTGGATTCCCTCTAAGGCCACCCTGTCCTTCCTGATGCAAAGCCTCTAAAGTGCTGTGGCTGGAAAGGACTATGCTTATTTCTGAAAAGGGAATCATAAAATCTCAAATTCGGAAGAAAATTTTTCAAAGGTCTAACCTGGTCATCATGCTCTTCTGGATCCCCCTCCGTCCCTCCCCACCTCTCACCTAACCCCACATACTCACCAAGGGGTCCTTGGTCCTCTGCTTGAACCCCTCCAGCAGCTGACAGCTCACCACCTCTTGGTGTAATTCTGATTGTTATAGGGTCATTTCTTACACTGAGCTAAAATGTGTTCTTCCTTTACTTTCCTGCCACTGATCCCGGTTCTCCCACATAGGGACCCGGAGCCTGAGTCTGTCTTCTCTTCCACACGAGTGCCTGTCAGGCGTCTAAAGGCAGATTTCATGCTCCTCCCCCATACCAAGTTCTCTCTTCTCTGAGATAAACACGTTCAGTTCTTTCAATCGCTCCTGCAATTCCTTGTAACTACTTAGCTCTGTCATTTGACTCACGGCAGTTCTTAGTTCATTCAGTGGGAAGCAGGAACACCAAGGTGGTGTAAGTGCGAGAAGGTGAAAGTGCCAGGGAGAGGACGCCCACTGACTAGCCTGGTGTGTCATCCAAGGGCAAGACAGGACTTTCCAAAGAAGATAGGTAGGAAGTGTTTATTCCAAGCTAGAGCTGCTCTTGTCAGTGAGATGAGACGGCCTCTCACGTGGGAAAACTAGACCGGCTAAAAGTGAATTCCAAAGGTGTAGACAGGGGGAGGGAAACCAAGAGGAAGATGACATCCCCAGAACTGGTGACAGTGGGACACAGTCACCATCCCTAGGCCTGAAGGGACGAGGGTGGGGAGTGAGTCACAGTAAAACAGTGCAAAACCTGTTAGTGGTAAAACTTTTCTGTTACCTTTGTTAAAAAAAAAAAAAAATATGATCATGGATAAAAATTCTATTGCTTATATTTTTTAACCCTCACTTTTGGACATTCATTGGAACCTATTAAATGGCTAAGAACTCATCGGCTTTCATTAAGCACCAAATGAGGAGTGAACTGAGTGATCAGAATGGGTGAAATGGGAGCAGGAAGAGAAGGGCACTCTGGGACTTATTTGAAAGGAACCTGTGAGCAAGTGCCAAGCCCTTTCCCAGGCAGGATCTCACCGCCCTCCCCCTGCCTTCCCCCTACCCCCAGAGGCGGCGATTATATGTCCCTGTTTGGCTCAGGTCTGAAGCACATGCTGGCTGGGAGGCAGCTGGCACCGGCCCAGGCACGAATGTGTGCCTACCCCTCTGGGCCCCACTTCTAGCAGGTCACCCGGGTCTTTGTTGTCACCTTGAAACATTCGAGAGAGCTGTGAGCTTCAGAAGGTGAGATGTGTGAGGCTGGAAGCTGGGGGCGGGGCAGGCCAGTCCCAGAGGGTGGCTGGAGAGCTTTTGACAGCCCAGACCAGAGCCCAGGGTCCTATTCCTGACGACGTGAGCCCCCAGGCAGGCGCCGAGTGGATAAGAGTGTAGACAGTGAGGCCGGCCGTGATGCTTGCCAGCACCTGCAGATAGCAGGCAAATAATTGGCACATGTTTAAAAAAAATTAAAAAGCTATTGGATGTGAGTATTTTCTAACAGTGTCTGGCGGGAGTGCCTGGGAGGAATTTAATCAGCAAGAGTTGTTTAAATGGGGCTTCGCACACGGGCCCTGGCGAGGCTCGTAATGAACTTCGTATCATGTGCCACTCCTGTCTGCTGAGGACATTCAATTTGTTAATTCTGCAGCTGGTGAGAGAGGTCAGATAGGAAAGTGACGATTGTTTTCTGACGTTCCAACCCCTGCTCACATCTTTCTAATTAATCCTTTTAGGAGCCACGGGTAGATTAAGAAGGAGAAAAGGTGAGGGAAGCAAGCAGGAGAGAAATTGATGGAAAGACAGCGCTGCCCTTCTCTTCTCAAATGGGATGGGAGGTGGGGAGTGGGGGTGGGAGAGGAAAGGCAGATCTTGGCCTGCTGCCCATCGCTGTCCCCGTTCAAAGGGAAATCAGATGCTGCAAAGAGATGGGACCCACCACGGCTACCAGGTACGCTCCTGTGACGACTGTCTCTTTTATACAAGGGCCATAGGAAGAAGGGCCCTTGGCCTCTATCACTTGGTCTTGGATTGACCCCAGCCATCAGGAGCTGTGGAGGTGTGTGGCCTCCCAAGCAGAGTGGGAAGCTGTGTAGGGTGGTAGCAGGACCTGCAGTGAAAGGACCGTGGTCATTGGTCACTGGAATTTTGTAGGAATGTCCCCTGGGTGCCAGGAGGTCTGCTCAGGTGTCTCCACACTCGTGTGCCCTTGCTCTTGCCTGCCTGTGCACGGTGCTGCTGGTGTGCACGTCTTCCGCGTGCCCTTCCAGATCCATGTTCCCTCCTGCTCCTCCCTGCTGTCTGCCGTGGAGGTGGACCCCCATGGACCTGCCCATGGGCTCCCTGGCCTCTGGGCCTAGTCAGTGGGAGCCCTGTAGTGGGAGGGAGGACAGCAGGAGGTTGCCTCAGGCTGGCTGGGACCTGCACAAGGAGGTGTGTGCTCACAGTAACCTCTCCTTCTGGATTTCTGCACCCTCTTCCCCGCCGCGGACAGCTGTGTTGCTCCCAGCCTGCTTCCCGCACTGCTCCTCTGGCTCCCCTCTCCCCACCCGTAGCGTTGTACTTAGTGTCTTCGCAAGTAAACACTCCTCAGATTATCCTAACTGAAGATACCTTTTCCCACTGGGACATTGACACGAGTGCCTGATGGATAAGGCAAAACTGAGTTTGCATCTCAAATCTATTTCCGGTAAGGACTTGAGAAAGTTACCTAACCTCCGTGAGACTAGATTGACTTCATCTGTAAAATGAGGACAGTGATACCAACCCACAGTGTTGTGAAATGCCCTGAACCAACACCTAATGATTGCTTCATTAATGCCCAGTTCTTTGTTTATAAAAGCCTCAAGGTTAGTACAACTGCAAAACATCAGCAAATAGTATAAAGTAAAAGAGTACAGGCAACACCTGAAGCGTTATCAAACCTAAGACCTTTACGTACTTCTGCTGTGTGACTCCAGCTTTGTTGTGCTCTCTGATGTAGGATTCCTCTGCCCTGCTCAAAGCTGTCCGTCTGTGGCAGGACTGGGCATGGTACACGGTTGTCCACTCTATATCCTGGTGGCTCTTTGTGTCCTTCAGTGCTTTCACTCATTCTCCGACGTATTCATCCTGTACATCTTTGCTAGATCACCTTCTGTGTGCTAGGTCCTGGGGATTCAGAGATGAATCAGCACCAGACCTCATAGCACCAGACCTCAAGATGCTTTCAACCAACTGGGGAGACAGGTCCTAAATCCCTAACTTTGATTAAATAATAAAATGCCACTAAGCAGAAAGGTATGAAAGGAAATGATTAATTCTTCTGTATTGTATCTGTGTGTGTGTGTTAGGGGAGGAGGGTCTGGGAAGGCACCTCTAAGGTCTTGAAAGATGAGCTTCCCAGAGAAGAGAGAAAAGATCTCCAGACAGAGGGAAGAGCCGTGAACAAAGGCTTGGAGGCAGGAGAGGGTGGGGCGGGGGCGGGGGCGGGGGTGGGGAGTCTGCCACAGCTCATAGCGGCTGGAGCATGGAGTCCAAAGCACTGAGGGCAGGGGGAGTCAGGGAAATGAAGACTGGCTTGGGAGTGGGAAAGACATGAAACCTGCCCCGAAATATTTGGCTTTGATTCAGGAGCCAAAGGAGAAGTAGCAAAAATCCTCTATTCTAAGTGTTTTGGGAAAAGAAAACTCTAAACTTTAGCATGTACTCTTCGTGCATGTTTTGTTTTTGTTTGTTTTTTGCAATCAACTGCATTCTGACAGTAAGGCCCTTAGTCCACTGGGCTGGCACGAGATGGATTCTCAGCCATCATTGTGATTGACTCACAGCCTTCTCTGAGAATTCCCTTTCCAGGCTGCCACCCAGAATGGTGCCCCGTTCCCAGAGTCTTGCACTGACAGACCTCTAGGGGGTCCTACAAAGTCATCCCCTTGAGGTCTGTTCACCTTCCCAGGGGCTGCCATAGAGTGAAAGTGGATCCCATATCATGTGTGCAACTCACTGACCAGAAACCACTCCCTAGGCTGGGAGTCAGCTTTCTCTTGTCCTTCTTTGACCCTTAGAACCCTTCTGCTCTCCCCCATCATCCTCTTCCTGAACACACAGCCTAATTTGCCAGAAGCATTTACAAAATACAGGAGGAATCATAGGTTTCCAGCATTTTTTGTTTATTACTGTCCTGCAAAAATTCCCCAAGGCAAGGAAATGCTAAGGGCCTGAGAGCTTGCTTGAAATGTGGGAGAGGGAAAATCCAGAGAGACCAAACACGAGTGAGTTTGTCCATGAAGTCACCCACCCATGCACATGTGGAAGGCCTTTGGTAACTCATTACTAAGTAAGACATTCCACATTCTGATACTGTGTCTACTGAAGTAATTATCCAAATAATTTGGTCTCCCAAGTGCTGTGGGCAAATCATCCATATAAGTGAGACAACAGCAGGAACTTTTAACTTAAATTTGGAATGCATTCATAACAGTCACACCTAAAATAGTCTCTACTAGACTATGAACTTCTTCAGGACAGAACTGTTAACTGTAATGGTCTTGAACTTTAGAGTTTGATTTTTATCTCTGAGTTATATAAGCTTGAGCATATTATTTTAATCCCTTGAGCCCATATTCTCATCAATAAAATAGGGCTCACCTTTTAGCACTGTGAGGACACAGTACATAAAGGGACCTGGCAGACAGTAGGCATTAAATAAATGCTGACTGGAGGGGTGGATGGATGGAAGGATGTATGGACAGACAGATGGACATCTCAGCCCTTTGATTTAATCTGCTTGTGTCATATAAATGTCAAAGGTCTCAAAGCATTATTTAAATAATGTTTTCAATCACACCACTGGGAACTTTGCACCCTGGAATAACATCTAAGCATTCTGTGAGCTCTCAGGTCAAGTGTTAACTTCTAAACTAGGGTCTAAACCAGGACCTCTGTCTTGCCTATGCAGATTATTGTGCATAAAAAAAAATACTGAGGGTGGGGAGAGAGGGGGTGGGGGTCAATTACCTCTTTATCAGGTGTAAGGACAGCACATTCTTCCATTCATTAGCACCCACTTGTACCTGCCAAGAGAAGGCCAATCAGCTGCCATATGCCTGGGGCATGAATGAGGAGGTGGGGAAAATAGAAGGTGACCCAGGAGACAGACAGTTGGGTGCAGCAGTAGAAAGGGCCAAGGAAGAAAGTTTAGAGCTGCTGACCTCCAGGAAGGGACTAGCTCTCCTGGCCTCAGAGATGCAAAGATTTGACAACCACACTGGCCCTCGCAGGGGAGTCTGAAGAAGATCATTTGGGTCATTGCTAATCATAATAAAGCTGCTCTTGAGGCCAAGGAGAGGTCACTGAAGCGGCGGAAAAGCAAATCTACCCAGTGTACTCGTCAGGCAAGTGGTGTAATTGTTCTGAGCAAGGAGCAGCAATCTCCAGGGCCCATGGGTGGATGAGTGAAGGAATAGTGAAGTAACACAGTGAGGGAACCACCTTGATTAACTGTACAGCCTAAACGGGGCAGGTTACGTACAGTTATCGGGTTTTCCATTTTTTCAAATAAGCCTGAGATTTGGGTATATATGTGAAATCTCCCAATTTTAAATGTATTGCCACTTGTGTGACACATATTTTCCAGTGGTTTTTTTTGTTTTTATTTTGCTTATCATTTTAATGTCTGTTAAAACTGTTTGAGTTAAATCAGTTGCACTTTTCACCTATGAAATTTTTCTATTATTTTCAAACTTAAAGATTCTTCCTCCAGAAAAGGTCTGATAAATAGTTAACTCAAATTTTCAACTTTTTCTAATATTTGAAAATAAGTCCATCTTGGATTTATTTCGGTTCATAATATAAAGGATGATCTAAATGGTATATTGCAAACTTCCCTGGTGACACAGTGGTTAAGAATCTGCCTGCCAATGTAGGGGACACAGGTTCGAGCCCTGGTACGGGAAGATCCCACATGCCACAGAGCAACTAAGCCCTTGTGCCACAACTACTGAGCCTGCACTCTAGAGCCCGCAAGCCACAACTACTGAGCCTGAGAGCCACAACTACTGAAGCCCATGTGCCTAGAGCCTGTGCTCCACAAGAGAAGCCATTGCAAGGAGTAGCCCCCTCTCGCCACAGCTAGAGGAAGCCAGAGCACAGCAACAAAGACCCAACACAGCCAATAAAAAATAAATAAATATTTTTTAAAATAGTACTTTACTACAAGATGCTAATCAGTTATTCCACACATTTATATGTAATGTTGGTCCTCTTTCCAAATTAATTTATAACACCTATTTTATCAAATATTTAATTTAAATATAAAAGATTATTTCTGTGTTATCCTCTTCCATCCATGTATCTGTTGTCAAATCAGAGCCATAAAGTTAAAATTATTGTAACGTAACAGTGTGATTTAACAGCAGGAAGAGCTAAGTGGCATCACCCCCTGCTCCTATACTCACCTTTTTCAGAATCATCTTTCTTATTCTTGGTGTATGTCATGTGAGATTTTGAATTATTTTTGTCATGTTTCCTGCAAAACATCCTGTATATATTTTATTGGAATTGTGTCTTTCCAGTCTACTAATGGGGAAGGATGAAATATTCATGATACTTGATTCCCCATTTAAGAATATAGTATATCTTGCTATTTATTTGTCATCTTTTTTATCCCTGTATATCCTTTTGTAATTCTATTTATGGAGACTGAACCTAAACAAATATACATGCAAAAAATGATGTAAATAAAACTATATGTTTCTGCAGGACAGAAAGTTTGGACAGTGTGGGTGACCCTGCCCATCGTCCACTCACGGAGCACATTCTGGAGAGGAATCGGGGGTCAGCCTCAGCTTCTGGCACTTTTCATGGTGTCAGCATCTCAAGGTGCTGGGTGTTACGCTAGGCTATACTGACTATATACGATGTTAGCTGAGAACTCAGTCTGTGCTCTAACTCCGACGTAAAAGGTGGCTCCACTCTAGTTCACAAGCACCTTTGTTAAGCTTATTAGGTAGTTTATATTTCTTTTATTTATTGTGTGGTTTATATTTCCTTTGCTATTGTGAAATGTTTTCTTGCAGTCATCTCTTTCTCAGTAATGTTCACCTTATAAAAGAAATAATTGTTCTTTATATAAAATTTGTAAATTCAGGTATCAATAAGAAGAAAATTAAAAGTATTAATAGAAAAATGGCATACGAGGAAGCTCCAGTCTCTCATTTCCCCACAGAAACATTTTTTAAAAAATAACTAGTGACAGCGACCAAACAAAACTCCAGTCAGGAAAAGGCATATTGGAAATGGTAGGAAATTTTGTAACATTTTTACTCACCTTTGTTCCATCCCCTCCCTAAGGTGGAGCAGTCTTGGTCTGGAGGAGATAGCAGCCCAGCTCCCAAATCTCTCCCTTGAACCAGAGAGAGTAAAGCAGACTTTATTTGCAGTATTATAACTTGTCTGGGAGCTGCCTAACTTGTAGCTTGTGGGGGAAAGTGGCATAGCTTGCATCTCAGGCTGAGGAAAATAGCAAAAAGCAGCAGGTACAGCTTATAAAATCTGCAGGCATCTGAGACAAGAGATGCAAATGGAAGCAAACAATAAAACATCTAAAGCCCTGAGGAGAAGCTGAGGTGAGACTCTGGGAAATTAAGACATCCAGAAAATATTCAATTCCTTGTATATTCAGAGGGAGTGAAAAAGCCACATACAGGTCCAGGCAAGACACATGTTTAGATAAGATTTGTATGTCTGGCTATTAAGTAGCGGAATGCCCTAGCACAGAACCTATCTGCAAAGACTGGGAGAGATGACTATTATCCAAATGTCTAATTCCCAACAACAACAACAAAAATAAAGTATACAAAGAAACAGAAAAACATGTCCCATTAAGAGAACAAAATACTGTATCTCTAGAAACCATCCCTGAGGAAACACAGACATCAGACTTACTAGACAAAGACTTTTTAAAAAATTGTCTTTAAGTGAGAAAGCTAAAGGAAAACACAGAGAACCAAAAAAAATCAGAAAAGTGACACATGAATAGAATGAGAATTTGAACAGTGAAATCAACAGCAGAAGGAAAACTGGAAAATTCACAAATATGTGGAAATTTAAAATACACTTCTAAACAACCAATGGGTCAAAGAAATCACAAGGGAAATTAGAAAATATCTTGGGACAATGAAAATTAAAACACAACTTACTGAAACTTATGGAATGCAGCAAAAGCAGTGCTAAGAGGGAATTTATACTTGTAACCACTTACATCAAAAAAGGAAGAAAGATCTCAAATCAACAGACTCACGTTACAACATAAGGAACTAGGATAAAAAAACAAACTACAGAAAGCTAGCAGAAGGAAAGAAATGGTAAAGATTAGAGCAGCAATAAAAAAATAGGGAATAGAAAAACAATAGAGAAAATCAACAAAACCAAAAGTTGGCTCTTTGAAAAGATCAATAAAATTAGCTAATCATTAACTACATTTACTAAAAAAAGAGAGAGAAGACTCAAATTACTAAAATCAGAAATGAAAGAAGGGCATTACTACCAATTTTACAGAAATAAAAATGATTATAAGCAAAATATGAACAATTACATGACAACAGATTGGATAATTAGATGAAATGGACAAGTTCCTAGAAACACACAACCTACCAAGAATGAATCATAGGATTTCCTAGGTGGCACAGTGGTTAAAAATCCGCCTGCCAATGCAGGGGACACAGGTTCAAGCCATGCTCCAGGAAGATCCCACATGCTGCAAAGCAACTAAGCCCATGCGCTGTGGCTATTGAAGCCCACACTCCTAGAGCCCGTGCTTTGCAACAAGAGAAGCCACCCCAATGAGGAGCCTGTGCACCACAATGAAGAGTAGCCCCCAATCACAGCAACTAGAGAAAGCCTGTGTGCAGCAACAAAGACCCAACACAGCCAATAAATAAAATAAATAAATAAATAAATTTATTTTTTAAAAAAAGAATAAATCATGAAGAAAAGTATTAGTAATCCCACCACTTATTATCATTCTGATGTCTACATAACCAGACAGAAGAATGGATAGATAGGAGCAAAAATGGTATCTTCACATTAAACTGCTTTTTATTTTACCTCTTCGATTAGCAACATATTTTGAACATCTGTTACCTGTTTACTGTCTAGAGCTCTGCTGTCCAACATGGTAGCCACTAGCCAAATGTAGCTATTTGTATCTAAATTTATATTAAAATTAAATAAAATAAAACATTCAGTTCCTCAGTGTATTAGCTTCCTATTGCCACTATAAAAAATTACCACAAACTTAGTAGCTTAAAACTGCACAAACTTATCATACAATTCTGGGGACAGAAGGTCGAAATGGGTCTCACTGGGCTAACCTCAAGGTATTAGCAGGGCTGCATTCCTTCTGGAGGCTCTAAGAGAGAATCCTTTTCCTTGCCTTTTCCAGTTTATAGAGGCTGCCTATATTCCTTGGCTAGTAGTCTCTTCCTCCGTCTCCAAAGATAGCAGTGTAACACCTTGAAATCTCTCTCTCTGGCTCTGACTCTTCTGTCTCCTTCTTATAAGGACCCTAGTGACTACATTGGGCCCACCCAGATAATCTAGGATAATCTCCCCATCTCAAGATCATATCTTAATCATACCTACAAATCCCTTCTGCCATGCAATGAAACATGGTCACAGGTTCTAGAGATGAGGATGTGGACAACCTTGAGGGGGCATTCTGGGGCAGATTCTACCTGCCACACTCTGAAGTTTTGAGTAGATTGGACAGCACAGATTACAGAACATCTCCACCATCACAGAAAGCTCTTTTGGACAGCACTGATGTAGAGTTAAGAATTTTTGACAAGTACTTACCTTCTTTGTAGCTAGTTTCCTCATCTGTAAAATGTACGTGTAGGGTTGTTATAAGAGTAAATGAATTAACAATTGCCCTGAGCTTTATGCAGTACTTGCAGTGTGCCAGGCACTGCTCCAAACACTTTACATATTTTACTTTCTTTAATCTCCACAACAACCCTATGAAGCAGATGAATGATCATTTATCTCCATGTTATAGATAAGGAAACTGAGACACAAGAGGTCAAGTACCTTGCCCAAAATTATGCAGCAAGCACGAGGCAATTATGCAGCAAGCACGAGGCATTGCGTTGCACCCTGCCGTATGCTTCCCGTTACAGAGTATCACATCTAATCTGCCCAACAACGCTGCAAGGTAAACCCTGTTACAAACAGGAACACTGAGACTTGGTTGAATAACTGAATAGGCTCCATAACTTGCTCAAGGTCAAGCACACAGAGTGTGCATTGGTGGTAAAATACAAACCCAGGTTCTTTCCACCTCTGGACAGGCAGAGATATTGGGATTAAGGGCGATAGGAGTTCTTATATCTCACAGGAGAAAATAAAAACCGTGCCATTGCAATATATAAAAGCCATTTCAGTTCTCCATGTGGACTGCCTGCCATACGGAGGCCCTGACAGTAAGGTGGTGGTGATCACCAAGGCTGTGGGTCACTCTGCCCACCCAGGGAGGCTGTGGGGTGAAGCCGTATTTCACGTTTTTGAGCCCAGAGTAGGGAGCACAGCTCAGCCTCCTCGCCAGGATGACAGAGGGCAATGGGAAGAAACCAAAGTTGGAGGGTGAAAACGATTTCAGAGGCTTCAATAAAAATGTGGGCTTTGAAATTAGCAAAGAGAAGAGCTCCATAATAGCCAAATCAAGACCCACAAATTGAATACAGGGCCAGAGTGATCGATGGAGCCCTAATTAAAGAGCAGCTTGGCTGTCTGCTGGAGGCTTCGTGTGCGGCCAGCCCTCCCTCTGGCTCTCTCATCTCTTCCCCATGCCCCCCTCCCTCAGCATTCATGGACATGCTCTCACTGTGATGGATGGCTCAGGCAGGCCTGGAAAGAGAGCTCTGCACGAAAGCAGAGCTCGGGCAGTCTGCAGAGCAAAACCTCCGTTTGCCTTGCAGAAGAATAGCAATAATGTATTTTCTCATACAGAAAGCATTTATGTAGCCCCTACTCTGTGCCAAGCATCTGCTGAGCCCTTCTTGGTCCACCCCTTCCTAACCTACTCCCTGCCTCCTCTCTCTGTGCTTCTCCTACCCATGCTGAGCTCTGGCCACCCCAGATTCTGCTGGGCATATGCTTTCCCTTCTACCTGCAGTGTCCTCCCCTACCTTCCTCTGTGCCCAGCCCCTGCCCCAGCCCCTTCTGCATCTTTCTGTTTTATCCTGATGTTGTACTGTACAGTGTCTGCCTGTCCCCACCAGACCAGCAGCTGCTTAACTCTGAGGACTGACTCTTCTTCTGCTCTGGATTCTTAGAGCTGAACACAGGGCCTGACGCTGTGGGGGTCATTCAGTGTGCATTAGCAAGTGAATGGGGGATCCAGTGATGAGTGGTAACTCCAGTCTGGTAGAAGAGGCATGAGGCACACACAAGTCACCATCCCGTAGGCAAAATTTGCTGAAGACACAGATGAGCTACTTCAAGAACTCTGGGATGCCAGGGGGTGAGCAAGTTATTAGAGCCTGGAGGACAAGCAAAGCATGCACAGGAATGAAGCCGTAGAGATGGAGCAGAATTTCCACAAGCATTTCCGCTTTCTAGAATTTGGTGGGTGTTAGAATTGCCATTTGCCCTCTTGTAGTACCAGAGAGGGGCAGGAGGGGAATAAGTTTGACAGGCAGGAGGCGTACATTCTTTCAGGAAGTCTGATCGTGTTGGAGTCCAGGGAGGAGGAAAGCCTAGCACTGGGGAGAGAAGGAAGGGAGGACATTGCAAGGGATCCTCTCTCCTTCTTCACAGACATTGTTTTTCCCCTGCCCCATCCTTTCTGTTCAGGTGAGGCAAAGCAATGTAGTGGTTAAAAGCTGTCCCTCGGGAAACTCAGTTCAAAGCCAGATTCAGTCACATGTGGCCCGTGTCTGTATCCTATGTGGGATTCACATTCCTCGTCTGGAAGCAGGATATAAATGCCTACCTCAGAGAGATAGGAGGAATGAAATGGAGCAGACGTGCCGTATCAGTCAGGGTTCAGAAGAGGAAGCAGAAACCACTCTGGCCAGAAAGACTGAAGACAGGGAATTATGTGCTGACAAAAGCATCAGCTCTGGAGGAGTTACTCCCAGGACGCATGGAACTGGCCTCCCAATGACGCAGTCAAAAACGTGAGGATCAGGACCCCCCACCGCCAGAGTGATCAAGTTCAAACACACGACTGCAGGCCATGGCCTTTCTTTACGTGAATTCATCCGCATGAGGGTGGGCAGCCCAGGTTGATGTTGGGCCTCTCTCAGTGGCAGGGTGTGGGGCGGGGTGCCGGCGAGTATGCACAGAACTGCGGCTGGGCCCTGTGGGTGTGGGCCCTTCTGGTAGGGGCCAGGTGAAATAAGGGGCCGTGAGCCACCCTGGCCTGTGACGAAGTGTGGCTCCACGTCGGGGAGCAGCGCGTTCCTCTCACATCAACACAGAACCCAAGGAGGACTCTGGACACACGGCTCAAACATGGCACCTTGAGGGGGGCAGCTTTTTGAACCCAAGGAAACAACCCTGTACGCAGACATCCGTGTCCTTATAGGGGCACCTGCAGCAGCAGCAGAGACACGGCCCCACTCTCAGTGGCCCTGTGGGCAGCAGGCATCACCAGGGCACATGACACAGAAGCCCAGAGAAGAGGGTTAACTCCCCTTGAGTACCCCCAGGGTCAAGGCTAGATTAAGACCTTTGGAGGCCTCTACTCTGAATGGTGGTGTTATCCCGACCCCCTGTGTAAATCAAGCTCCGGGCAACACAAAACAAAATGTAAGCATCAGCATGTCTAGCCATGTTCATTTTTCCATTCATGACCCATTGGATGCTTTTACTACAGTATCAGATTCTCTCCCTACCTTCCCCACCCCATGAAAATACAATAACAGCAACAATCAGTCGACCTGAGAACAGTTGGGCACTGTCCTGAGACTCAGGGAACAAATGGGGTGAGGCTGGGAACAAATGGGGTGAGGCTTTGAACAAATCTGGAGGACTCGCATACAGCAAGAGCAAAGGCACCAGGGAGATTTGGACTCAATACATTTATTGAAAACCCATAAAAACTCGCAGAGGAGACAGGCCTGGGGAGCCCTTGGTTTATATGGCATTTTAAATATTATCCGTGGCGGGCCAGAGTTTTTCGGAGGCAATGTTCTCCTACCACATGAATCAAAGGAGGAGAAATTCAAGACTCTGAACTGAAATTACCTTCTCTAATGTGAACTTCCCCAGTTGCCCCTGCACATCTCTCAGAAGTAAAGTCTAAAGGTCAGGCTTTGATGGAGGAGGCATACAGCACAGGGCCAGCAGGAAATAGGTACACAGAGTGATGCCAGCCTGCCTTGTCCCGACACTCCCAGCACCACTTTGTACATTCCTTAAGGTCTGGATTCAGGGGAACACCAGCAAAGAGCCACACGGATGAACACCCACTTCCCTTCACTCATGTAATAGAGGGCAACCTCCAGAAAAGACACACAACTCGCCAGCAGAAAACCTACCCTTCCTTTCTTTGTCATTTTTCCTCCTTTCCTTCTTCCCAGCCCTCTCTGCCTTGTCCTTTTCTTTTCCTTCTTCCTTCCATTCTTCCTTCCATCATCCATCCATTTATTCAACAAATATTTACTCTGCACCTATTGTGTCCTGCTTCTCTAAGGAGAAGACATGGCAGGAGCAGCAAGTGCAAAAGCTCTGAGGCAGGGGAGTTCTTGCCGTGTTGGAGGAGAGAAAGGTGACCACTATGGCTGAAGTTAAGTGAACAAGGGAAAGAAAATGAGGAATTGGGTTGAAGGGGCAGGAGAAGCTGGATCCCGCAGGACCTTGTACTCCATGGCAAGGGTTGGGATTTTATTCCAAGGGTTGTGAAAGCCCTGGGGGTTATAAGCAGGAGAATGAGATGATATGCCTTTCATTTAAAAACAAAAATCTGTTCCGTATACATGCAGACATATTTAGGGGAAGAGTACTGATGTCTACAACTGACTTTAAATGCATCAAAAAATAAGATGGATAGAGGGATAGATGGAGGGATAGATCTGTGGTAAAAGTAGTAAAATGTTCATGGTTGAATCTAGGGGTTGGCATATGAATGTACGTTGTGAAATGTATTCTTTTTGTACATGTGATATTTTTCTTAGTAAAATGTTTTTTAAAACTCATTCTGGCTGCTACGTGGAGAATATACTGGAGGGAGGCAGAGGAGGAAGCTGGGAGATGAGAGTGGGGCCTATTGTCGGAACCCTGGCTGCAGGTGGTGGAGCCCTGGACCGGGGGGAACACTCGAAATCAATGAACAGCAAGAAGTTTGTTGGAAAGGGCAGTTAGAAGACACTTGGACATCAAGGAGTGAGTGGAATCAATTGTCCAGTCATTGTCCATGGGATGTGGCTAGTCTAGGTTGAAATCCTGCCTCCTTCACTTGCTGTGTGGCCTTGAGCAAATTACCTGATCTTTCTGAGCCTCCCTTTCCTCAAAAGTAAAATGAGAGGAACAGAATTAACCATGCAGTGTTCTTTCCAATAACATGCCTCACATAAACTGCTAAAAAGAGGGTTGGAAACATAGTAGATACTTAATAAATATTAAGGGTGAAGAGTACTTGAAAATAATTAGTGATATTAATAACCACTTAAAACACAAACTTTGCTACCTTAAAACACTAGAAGATGAGAAATGTCCACTAATATAGTACTAAAATATGAAACGAAATCTGAAACTGCTATGCCAATTTTTTTACGATCAAAAAATCGTCAGAGCAATAGCACAGGAGAACTTAATCAAGGAAGAAATGAAGAAAATAAGTGAAATGAAGTTCCTCTTTCACCTCCAGGAGGACTCCCACACGTTTTCAGGCAGAAAAGAGCTAATCTGAAACCTTTAAGCCTGATCTCAGTCCATGTGAATAAACTTGGCCTCCAGCAGTTTTCCAGACTGTCTGATACTATTAATTGAAAAAAAAAGTCAGAGCGGAGTTGAACCCAGAGCTTGCAGGCACAGCCTCAGTGCTTTGTGAGCTCCCCAATGACTTTCCTAGGTCTTTTAAACTCTCAAGTTTTGGCTAAATCCAGGAGTAAAAATGCCAAAATGCTTCGGACAAGACTTTCTTTTGTAAAGGTACTGGAAAGTCCATACAAGATGTCCAGTAAATTGAAATTTCTGTGCCAAAACTGCTAAATCAATTGATTACTTCCAACGAAAATATTCTCCCTGATTCTCTTTCTCTCTCTCCTCCTCTCTCTTCCGAACTTTCTTCCTTCCCCCGAGTCCCCCTGGAATTGCCTCACTCTCTTGGAACCTCTGACTCAGCTGTACAAATAACAGAAAAAATAATTACAAGTCAGGAGGGCAAATGCTCCAAATGCCCGTTGGACAATTTGCTTTTTTCCCACCAGGACTTGGCGTCTTAGTCTCCTTGTGGGAGCAGTTTTTGTGAGTCCAAGTCATTAAGGTAGTGGAAAAAAATGGTCCAAAGGTGGAATTTTGGGTCTGGTAGGAATCCTGGTCCTAATTCTATACCAGAAGGACCGCTGTGGGTCAGTGCTGCTTGTCTGCTATGTCATTGAACCTGGGGTTCTCCGTGGGATACTCACTGAGATGTTTGCTCCGCTCAGCCTGGGCAACTTCATATTTAGTGAATTTAGATGTGTTTGATGACCTCAAAACTCAGGAATAAAAACAAGAATGCGTATAATGCCAGGCCCAGTGTTTTACATGTATTGAGACATTTAATCATCACAATAACCCCATAAAGTAGACGCTGTTATCATCATCCCTCATTTGTAGATGAAGAAACTAAGGCACAGAAATGCAGAGTGACTTGCCCAAGGTCACACAGCCAGTAACTGAGAGGGCTGGGATTTGGACAAGGCAGTTCACTAAGTAATCATTCTTCTCAAACCCAATCCATTCTCCTCCACCAGTGCTGGTGACCCCACGTTAGTTCCATCAGTGTCCCCATGTCCAGGCGTCATGGTGCTCTGATGCTCCCGCACAAGCATCAGGAGATATAACTGCTCATCCCATAGATCAGTTACATCTCCGACTTACACAGGTGCTGAGCACCTCCTGGCAAAACATAAAAAAGAATAATATAGAAAATTTTAATTGTGCCAGAATTCTGGTATAAATGCCTCCTATGGATGTATCTGACAGACTGAGGTGGCCCCAGGGGAAAACAGGTTGTGGCAGGGGCAACACAATCCCTGGAACAGAAATCCACTTCAAGGGACATAGGGATCTGATGCAGTGGCCCAACACGAGCTGTGTGGCCCCCACATGAGGAGTCTGTGGGATTCTGGGTCCAGAATGACACCAGACACCATGCTGACCATGTCACTTGTGTGGCAGGTGTGCGTCCTGGGAACAAAAAGCTGTCTCACTTGAGGCTCACTCAGCTTTGTTCTGCTGCTAGCTGAGTCTAACACGAAGAGGGGGATGAAGCAGGCAGTGTTCTCACTTCCAGGAGAGCAGCTCGGATTCCAGGTGCATCAGCTCGGAGATAGAGTGGACCAGGAGCCTCCCAGCCACAGCAGCCCTGAGGATGGGCAGGGGTTCTTGACATCAAGACTCAGAGAAGCCCAGCTCTCAGCACCGTGGTGCAGAGGGTCTCCAGCAGCCTTCCCATGGGCAGCTTGGGCAGCAGGCTGGAGGTCAGCTCAGGGGCCACCTCTGAGATACCTAAAAGACCATCTGTTTACCAGCCACGGTTGCAAGCAATAACCAGAGTAGATTCTCAGACACATGCAAGCATCCCAGAAAACTTCCAAGAAATAACAGGAGCCAGGGAGGAAAATTCTTCTGAAGACTGGCATGCTTGAAGATAAGTTGGTTGGAACTTGTAGCCTTCAAGGGCCAGCTTAATGCAACCACCCCTGTACTAGCTGGCTCGTGAAGCCCGAGTAGTAAAGACATGCGTGTTTTGAAACTGGAGAATTCTGACTCTGGTATTAAGTGGGTGCTGAAAACACAGATGGCAAAAGTGTCTATGTCTCTGGATTACGTCACTTGACAGTTTCAACTCCCATAATTGTCTACATGATACAATATAAGAATGCATTACTCCAATTTTAAAAAAGATGCTTTAAAAAGTGCTATTTTAAAAAACTGCTGTGAGCACTTTCTCCTAGGAGCCCTCTAGGCACTCCCCCACGTGGTGCTCCTCAGCGCTTGGCCCCATTTAACTCTGTCCTTGCCTCTTGCTCCGCATCCTCCTTCCCCAGAAGAATGATCTAGGTTTGGGGCCGCCTGCCCCGGTTCTTGCTCTGCCCTCAGTGTGTGCACCTGGACCTGGCTGCAGCTCAGTGGGCCCTCCACAAGCCTGGGCCCTCCACAAGCCTAGGCCCTCATCCCGCAGAGAAGGAGAATGGAATACAAAGCCCTAGGTCTTCAGTATTTTAGAACCAGTTTTATGCATTGACCTTGCAAATGCCAAAGCTTGCCCACACCAAACCCAGCAGTCCCCCTGCACCTGGCGGGTGAAGCCCTCTGGAGACTCTGGGGGGAAATCCTGTGTTGGCGCTGGTTTCGTAACAAGGGCTGAAATAAGGGAGCTGACCAGCCTTCACACGCTGCTTTCCACTTGCCCAAACACTAGCTCACACGAGGCTCCTTCCAGGACTTGATTTAACACCTCTGCCTTTAGAATAGAGCAAACTGAGATGCATGAAGTCCACCCAGCAAGTCATAGACAGAGCCACAGGAGTTAGAATTGAAGTCTGTACACTCTTCATGGCCATGTTTCTTCCTTTGCTCGCTTCCTCTGGGATTTGGTTCACGGACTTGAACCAGGCCTAGGGAGGTCACCAGCCAGAAGGGTATCTACTGTGACATAGCACACCTCAGCAGACGGGACTGCAGACCTAGCAACGTAAATACCTCGTCTCCTGCAGGAACCTGGGGCGGGGCAAGACTGCTTTATTCTGGTCTCTTGATGCTTCTGTTTAGCTTTGGCCTCAATCATCAGTCTATTTTCTTAAGCATTTGTATCTCATACTTAGTGGAATTGTTTTCAATAACCGGGTATCTTAGAATGTAGTATTTTGATGAGTTACAAATAGGATACTATTTTTTAAATCTTTATAAGCAGCATCACAAATTATTAATGCATATACCAGGTGAAGTAAATTAATATCAGCTTTTATCATAGTATAATGAATTCTAAAAAACTTATAGTCAAAATCTATCACTTCCCAAGCTCCAGTAGTTCTGTAGTAAAATCAATTGTCAGATACCAGTTTCTACGATATTGAACAGTGTTGCCAGCACCCTTCACGAGGGGAGACCATTCTTCCAGGAAACCCAAAACTATCCATACTTTGATGAGGGGTTTCTCCCATTAAATAGGAAGATGGCCAAGTGAGATGGGATTCGAACAGATGATCTTCATTGCTGTGCAGACTGGCCTGTGCTATTTTCTCCCTCCTGGAGACCAAAAAAAAAAAAAAAAAATCTGCAAAGTGAACACAAAACCTTGAAAATTTTATAGTCACTTTGACTGTATAGATCTAATTTTCTGCCCATCCCCTGCAGTCCAATTAAGTATTTTCTTAGCTTGACTTCATACATCTCCCCACATGGCAGCCAGCAGCTTTCAGGGTGCAACCCCTGGATAAAAGATGAGCATATCTGCAAGTATCTCTGGCTTCCTTCCTGCCATACTGCATTAGCACTTCACATTCGGGAGTTTAGGCTCCCAGCACCCACCAGGGTTAGTGTGAAAACCATGCCCCCTACCCTCTTAGCATCTGGGTACAGATGTCAAATTGCTTACACAGGATGCTTTCTGGGTTGAAGTCTGGTGCTACTACTGACTGCAGGAGATCCAGGCCTTCTGAGGAGACCTGCTCCCAGGGAGGAGAAGCCCCAGAGTACATTATCACATTAGCTGAGTCTTCCTGCTGGCTCGGCTGTCCCTAGACTTCACCGCACAGGACAGTTTATAAGGCTTAACTCAGAATCTTCTAGCATTTAATCACAGCTCATCCCTTTTTGCCAAGCCATGTGGCTAAAAGAAAACATATAGACTTTCTACTGTAAATTATGTACATAGCCCTCAAGTCTTTGGCCTGGTGAAAGATACATCTTTCCGTAAACAGGAATTGTGTTTCTGACACCACATCCTGCTGCATTCAATGGCTGTGGGTGTCATTCTGTTCCATCACTTGCGAACAACACTAAAACATATTACACTGTTGGAACACTTTGTCAGGAGAACTGTTCAAGTAAATGCTTAAAAGCAGCTTTGTGTACTAGGATAGAAGATCAATGCTTATTGCCCAAGAACTGAAGTCATTTTGCATCTTTAGAAGTTGTTTGTTTAATGAACTGAATCATTGGGCTTTCTAATGGATAAAGATCAAGAGCAGATATCTATCATCAAATTCCTATTCATGTCATCTTCCTTCTAGAATCTGTGGATTTCCTTTATTGAGAGTGCTTGAAAATCAAATAGGCAATATGGTCTTGATTATAATTTAAAATGCATAGAAAAAACCTATCAGGATAGATGCCAATAAGTTAGCAGTGATTATTCATGGGTGATAAGATATTGGAAATCTTTCTTTTCTTCTTTACTTTTAATACATTTTCTAAATTTTATACACAATATACCTTTACTTTTATAACCAGAAAAAAACAGACTTTTAACAACTACTACATGCAATTTTGTATTTACCGTCTGATTATAACTATAAAAAATATGTGTAACAAAAGTTTTAGAAGTAGATATATTAATGTGTTAACAGCGATTGTCTCTACATGGTAGCAAATGGGTTGAATTATTTTTCTACATTTCTATATTTTCAAAAATTTTCCTAAGTAACGTGTAAATATTGTTACCAACAGTAACAATAAATAATAGAAATTTAGTGCATATTTTCTCTTCCCTGTCCTGGTTAAGAACATCAAGAATGCAGGAGTTGGGAGAGAGCTGCATTTTTTCAGGGCCCCATACAGACCCTGCACGAGGGGCAGGAGAACCTCAGGCTGCCTTTCTCCACCAAGTCTAGGCTGTCACTTATCCAATCCGGGGACCCCTCCCTCGCCCTGTGTATTCCTTTGCAACCAGGAGTGTCCTGAGGTCTCTCGGCAACCACTCCCACTAAGCAGCCTTGAAGAATTCACAGACCATGAGAGCCTTCCTCTGAGACCCCCACGGGGAGCCCTGCTGAGCCCCAGATGAGAGCCTCTCCCTCCACCAAGGTCACAGGGGCTTGCAGAGGTGAGGAGGTCAGCACTTGAGCCCGTGGCTGCAGTGTGTTTTCCTACGCTGGGAAAAGCACCTCGTAGACAGAAAGGTGAAATGTGAACTAAAAATAGAGTGGCGCTAGCGCAGGCCACTGGGGGCTGAGGCAGCAAACAGAAGCAGACACAACAGAAGGGCTGAATGAGCTGAGGACAGACGGCCCCTCGCAGCCTCTCACATCTGCTCTAAATCAGACCCTGTTTTCTGCAGCTTCCACTATGGCTCAAGGCTGACCTCCTCACCATCAGCATCTTTCTCCCTGCACTTAGGAATGCTGCTGGCATGCCAAGACCATTCCACTGGGTTCGTGCACAAAAGAGAAGCCAGTGCCTTCCATGGCTCCTGGTTGTGGCCTTGGGGAAAATGTGTTCTTACCTGAGGAATTTAAGCAGCACTTGCCAGACCAGAATGTTACCATGGGCAGAACTGTCCCGTGTAGTTCAAGAAAAATGGGTTTCACCACTGAAGCTCTAAATCTGCTTTTGCTGGTCCAACTGGCCTTTCTGGGTAAAGAGGTCCTATTAGGTTTTCCTTCTGCTCACAAACTATTAGTAGCAGTAGGAATGCAGCTTTGACCTCTGCCAGAGGCTGGGAGCCAACTCGGGACAGGACAGCTGGCTCTTTAAAGCTTCATATTCCTCATCTGTAAAAGAGGCGTGTTGCTGCCTCAGTCCTGTTGTGCTGTGCACACTGCAAACATCTTCTCCCTTCTTCCTCTGAGCAGTAAAACACATTACAACAATTTCAAGATAATTCAGAAAGACCCAATTCATCCTTCGGATGGTTGCTTTCTGTTTTTAAAAGCCTGCTACAAACTGGTATAGATAAGCTATTGATGTTTGTTGACACCCTTAAAAGAACTGCTTTCAGGAATGTGAGACAAAGGTCCTGGCAGCAAATGCAATTCCACTTAGAGTATTTTAATTGAAGAGGTATGGGCAGGGCAAAGGGACCCCAAATGGATTTTGAGGCAGCCGGGGACTAGCAATGGCAGGAAGTCAGGATCCCTAGTCTGCAGGGACAAAGAAGGAAATGCCGTCACTGATAGCTGGTAAGGAGGGCCTCCCAGGCAGGAGTTGAAGTCCACAGAACTTCAGGCAGTGAAGCAAGGAAGGAGGGGAAGAAACACCCCAACCTCACTCTCCACCACCCTCCTAGCTCCCACTGGTGCCTCCCATCTGCCAAGCCCAACCAGAGGCCAGAGTGCAAGGGGAGCCTGGGGGACGTAGCCCTCCGAAGGGGTCAGAACCAGGGAGCACTGAGCAGGGCAGAGGAGAGTGGAGGTGAGGCCTGGAGGGCAAATAGAGACCAACAAGCCCTGTGCACTTTTCAAGTACACATTATGAACAATTGCTTTGCAGATCACCAGTCCTCTATCCATTCATTCCCCCCTTCAGAAAGCATTTACTGAGCTTGTTGTTTATGCATCCTATATATAATAGCCTGCCTCTGCTAGTCCCAAACTCCCATTCCTTCCTTCCTCTACCTCCATCCCCCCTTGGCAACCACAGGTCTGTTCTCTATGTCTATGAGTCTGTTTCTGTTTTGTAGATATGTTCATTTATGTCATATTTTAGAGTCCATGTATATGTGATATCATATGGTATTTGTCTTTCTCTTTCTGACGTAGTTTGCTCAGTATGATAATCTCTAGGTCCATCCATGTTGCTGCAAATGGCATTATTTCATTCTTTCTTAAGGCTGATATTCCGTAAGAAATATATTCCATTGTGTATATATATACACCACATCTTCTTTATCCATTCATCTGTCAGTGGACGTTTAGGTTGCTTCCATGTCTTGGCTATCGTAAATAGTGCTACTTTGAACACAGGGGTGCATGTGGATAACTCAATCTTTAAGGTAGGCACCAAACATTATACTATTAGATGACTCTCCTAAAAGCCTCAACTTCAGTGAGCAGGGATTCAAACTATTGGAACTCCCAAGCTAGTGGTTGTAACCTACACTCTGTTGCATGGGAAAGGCCACATGAGCAGGTGGCACCGGCTGCCCTGGGAGGCCGCCCAGTCCAAATCCTGTCAGCTTATCAGTGGCCAGGACTTCAGCGTCTGGTTTTGTATTGAAGTATTCGAAAGGAGCAAGTCTATATACTTTGTTAAACTCTACATCATCCCAATAAAAATTATATGTTCCCTACTTCAACCACATTGATTTTCAACCCTGACCAGATGTTAGGACTTACTTGTTAGCCTAGTGACCATAGAGTAATTCTGAATTCTCTAACAGTCCTGGCCCCCAGTATTTTGATAAGGGATTATGGACTGAGATTAAGGTCAGCAAACCTAGAAATAGTTGGATCCTGCCCTACCTTTCACTCCTCTTTCTCTCTGAGTTTCCAACCAGATGGAAAACAAAAGAACTGCTTTATGAATGCCTAGGCAATGTCTTGATAGCTCCCTAGTGTAGGCTCTTTGATGAGAGTTGAATTAAAACTTGATCTAAGGCTCAAGGTCCTTCCCCTTGGGTTCCCATTCTCTGTCCTCTGACTCTAAGGCAAATGGGCTGCAGAATAGATCCCAGGCTGCCTTACCTACCAAGTTACATGGTCAGCAGAGGAGGAAGAATAAGGCTTACCCCAGGGAATGAGTGCAAGTGGGCTTAGTACATGAGAGACATGAGAGAAAGACCTAGGATGTGGGGGAGCATGGTGAAGGGTGCCCACCTTAAAGCTCACCAGCTCCACCCAGTAGTCACTTAGGGCCCAGAGGGAACTCAGATCTCATACAAATCAGATTAATACTCTTCCAGGAGAAGATGGAGTTAGTACAGGGAGTGGGCACAGGGATGAAATCTTGGTGAGATGGAATAGAAGTTCCCTCTTTAATGCTTCCTTCCAGGGGCATCTTGCTTTGGGAATTATGCTATTTAAAGGCACACATTCAATTTATTTGGCAGAAAATAAATTAATTAGAGGAAAAGAAAAACCACGTTCCATGTTAGACTAAACCTTTATCCAAGTCACCAAAGGTGATGGCTAGCTTCTCCATATAAAAAATATAAATGCCTTGTCTCCGAGTGGCCCTTTATAATTTACTTTTAATGATCTTTTATTATGGTAAGGACCCTTAACGTGAGACCTGCCTTCTTAACAAACTTTTCAGTATACAATACAGTATTGTTAGCTCTAAGTACAGTGTTGCAAGCTGATCTCTAGAACTTACTCACCTTGCTTAAGTGAAACATTATGCCAGTTGATTACCAGCTCCTCATTTCCCCCTCCTGGCAACCACCATTCCTCACTTTGACTTGATGAATTTGACCACTTTAGATACCTCTCTATAAGCAGAATCATGCAGTGTTTGTCCTTCTGTGATTGGCTCATTTCACTTAGTAGAATGTCTTCAAGCTTCATCCATGTTGTTGCAAATTGCAGGATTTCCTTCTTTTTTATAAAAAGCACTTCTGGGGAGGTGATTTCTCACCCTGCTTCTCCCCTCCTGCTGTGAGGAGGGGCAAGGGATTTCAGGTTTCAACACCAGTGGGGAAAGCAAAGACCTGATTTCCAGGCCCTCATCGCTAGCTAACCAGATGTCTGACCTTTGATCACCCTTTATGGTCTCTGAGCATCAGTTTCTTCTTCTGTAAAATTAAGCCATTGTATTAAATGCCACTAAGGTCTCTTCTGCCTTTGAGTGGTTACAGTTCTATGCGGATTAGATAATGCATCTAACATGTGTCTAGGGGTGTGTGCCTATAGATATCCGCACACAACTGTTTACATAAGTATGTTTCCTCCCCGAGGTCCTCACCATCTGGGGGAAAAAGATGATTTAATGATAGTTCCAGCACTGAATTTCATAAGAATAAAAGTATTATTTTCAGCATCTTCCTCTAGTATGCTTTTTTGTCCCCCCCCCCTTTTTTTTCTTAGAAAATGCCATAATATAAATGTTAAGATCATTATAGAAAAGGAATCTTTCCTGATGAGCTTGGGATCCTATAGTAATTATATTAAACCAGGCCTTTTATTGCTGGTTAATGAAATTCTTTTAAAATTGAACCAGCTCCAAGTAAGCTGATTTGCATTGATTTGGTGATGTATAGAGCTCAAGCCACTCTATGTATAAGCAAATTAAAAGCCTTAAGCCCTACAGCCAAGCTGCACAGTCCCTGGCTGAAAAATTGATCCCATGGTTCCCTCCAGGGGCACCTTGCTCTGGGGTTGGTGCTGCTTAAAGGAACACGGTCAATTTTGGCAGAAAATAAATTAATTAGGAGAAAAGAAAAATCATGTTTGGTCCTATATTAAACCATTTCCCAAGTTACCAAAGACATTACAATTATCTTTGTAATGAAAAAGTCATCTTGGATGCCTCCTAAGTCTACCTCGCGCACTCTTAAATGACAACATGGATGAAGCCTCGTGTTCCTCCCAAGCTGCTCTCCCCGAGCATCCGGCACAGTCCTGGTGCTCTAGGGCCTCCAGGAGGCTCGTCCTTCCATCCTCCTACCACCACACCACAGCCTGGTACCCTCCTCTCCCTCACTCTCAACAGGGTCTCTCGTCCTGCTGAAGAGGATGGAGGGAGGACCACACAGAGAGCGTCACTGACGCCAGGTTCAGAAACCAAGGGTATTTGGCAAACATTAAATGTCTGTGTCACAACCACCTTCCCTGCATCTGACAATGCCAGGCAAAGCAAAGTTTTATGTTGACCTGTGTGTTTAAAAAAACCTTCATCTCCTCCCTACAAACGTCCAGAGGGCCACCCTGCGTGGGTTTAAACCCGGCCCACTTTCTTTTGGCTTTAAACCTACTGCCACTTACCCATGTGGTCAGTATTAAAATATTAAAATCACTATTTGATTATTGATTTTATGATATAGTACTATGATATATATGCATTATGACAGTATTATTAGCAGTTTGATTTGTATTAAAATCAACACTGAATGAATACTTAACTACTACTATAAAACCTAGGTGTACCACACTTCTAGAAAATGTCCATGCCAGTCATAAATTATTGCACTGTACATGGTTAAAGTTAAGAATAGAATCATAGATTTGGACCTAAAATTAAACTAGATAAACCCTATAACTAATAAATTAATCCATTCAGTCCCCTTTTCAACATTTCTACTTGACAAGGAATTCACTAACTCACATGGCAAAGATGGAATGTTAGACTCTTACACTTTTTAGAACAAACTCATTTTTGTTTTGTTTTGTTTGTTTTGGGCGGGGGGGGGCAGTGATTTGTTTTAAAGATTTATTTTATTATTTATTTATTTTATTTTATTTTTATTTTTGGCTGCATTGGGTCTTTGTTGCTGCCCGTAGGCTTTCTCCAGTTGTGGTGAGCAGGAGCTACTCTTCGTTGCAGTGTGTGGGTTTCTCATTGCGGTGCCTTCTTTTGTTGCGGAGCATGGGCTCTAGGTGCACGGGCTTCAGTAGTTGCGGCGCGTGAGCTTAGTAGTTGTGGCTAGCGGACTCTAGAGCACAGGTTCAGTAGTTGTGGCTCACGGGCTTAGTTGCTCCATGGCATGTGGGATTTTCCCAGAGCAGGGCTTGAACCTGTGTCCTCTGCATTGGCAGGCAGATTCTTAACCACTGTACCACCGGGGGAGCCCCACAAACTCATTTTTGGATGAGGAAACAAAAGCATGAGTGAGGTTAAAATGGCTTGCCCAGGCCTCACGGAGGCACAGTGAGCCAGAGGCAGGCTGGGCCGCCACCTCCGACACCCAGACCTATGCTGTTCTTTAGTGTGTTGTGTCACAAATCTTGTCATCAGATCACACTTAATGGAAAAGGACAGTGTCCATTGTACATGCAAGGAGTTCCTCTGTATTCTTCTCTTTTATCTTAAAGAGTCAAGTGACTTTTATATTCTATTCCATAATACACACATTTTCTTTTAATATAAAAATATATCGAATTAATTAATCATTGATCTAAGAAAGCTGTGTGTTTATTCTGTGGTTGCTGGTGCCCCTGGCTCACCACTGTGCACCTCCAGTAGTACCCATGGCCTACTTTGAGAAGCGAAAGTTTATCTAAGAAGTAAAACATTTCTTAGATTAATTCAACAGATATTATTTTAAGTACTTAATAAATATTTCTTGAGTGCCTACTGTTTGCCAACTGCCGAACTGAGCACTTAATATGTATTATCTCATTCAATCTTTATAGTAGTTGTGAGGCAGATATCATTTTCCCCATTTACAGATAAGGAAACAGGTTCAGAGAAGTTAAGGAAGTTGCCAAGTTCACACAGCTAGTAAGTGAGTGGCAGACTGGAATTTGAATCTTGGTCTGGATTTGTAATCCCTGTCTGAGCCAAAACTCATCTGTGTGCAGACAAACCCAAGAAACTCAACTCATGTAACTGGGGAAGTTCATTAGTAAAGCTAGCCTAGCGACACATTTCCATATTTTGGTTCAGCCTCCCTTTGAGTACTGATCTCTCCCCATGGCAGATGGCTCCTCCATATGATGGAAGTAATAGGGAAAGGGGCATGGCTGCACATAACTCGAGCTTATATCCAATCATCTCAGCAGCCTGTGGAAACTGAGGCCTGGATGAGCACAGCACCCATCTCAGGACCAATCACGGGCCCAGAGGATGGAATAACTACAGTTGGCCTGCCTAGGTCACATACCCACCTTATGGCCAGAATAAGGCTGGGTGGAGGTGGTTGCAGTAGTTAGCAGCTCCATGCATTGCAGGACCATGCAGCAAATCCAAATGAAAGAATTCTTGGCTGACAAAATACAATAGGTGTCCTCTCCAGCCACCCCAAGACAGTGAATGAGATTGTCTAAAAAAATAGCACTCATAATAAAAGATCAATTAATTGGTCTTCATTGCTCTTTCACTGCCCTGTGGTAGGAGCAGGAAAGGTTATTTACCATATACCCATGCCCCCAATTTTATAATCACAAAAGGATTCCCCACTCAACCCAAGGGAAAGTTCAGGGAAGAAGGTAGGCTTCCCATGGTTAGCACAAGCAGCAGAGACCAATCATTTACCTCACAGAGCTAACTGCTGAAATGCCTGAACCAGTACTCTCTGCTGAAAAATGGAAAGAAAGATCGCTTGATCCCTATGATCTCTTGCGAAGAGTGTCACCACTCAGGTGCCTGCCCCTCCCTTTGGTGCTCACACGCTCCAGCTGTCCCCTTCGGGGGGTACTCAGCCCAAACCCTGAACATGCAGGCAAAAGGCAGGCAGCCACTGGCACCACTGAAGACTGGGCTTCCAGACCAAACTCCACACTTGCCAATAACTATTTACATTACAGAGGCAAAGCACAAAGCGCTGGGCCTGCTCAGGGCTGAGCAGCTGAGAGAGGGCTCTAATGAGCCCTGAGAAGCCTGCCTTCCCTGCAGAACAAGTGCTCAAGGTTAATGTCGTCAGAATTCAGAGTGAATACCTTGCTTTGACTGAAAGATCAAAGCAGGGGGGCATTTTTGATCAGAATTGCCCAGACAAATATTTTAGCCTCCAATTTATTCTGATTATGCAGAACAGGCCTGAGAGGGTCACAGCCAGTTAGAGAGGCGGTCACTCAGCCCAGCCAGGCTGGAGGGAGGACAGTTCTTGTTTGGGAGTCCTGAGATTGGAGAACATTCTTCTGGTTCAGGCTGTGGGAAATCACGGGAGGGCGACACCCTCCGGGCCCTGCTTGCTGGGTTTGTAGCACTCCAGTGAAGACAGGTTCAAACTGGAAGGGGCCTCAGAGACCCTCTTTGGTTTGGGGCTGTGTTCCAGTGGCTCGCCACAAAGCCAGCTAACAGCCGAGTTGGGAAGAGAATCAGGCCACCTTCTCCTAACCCTACCACCTGCACTGCTCCCCACGCTCCCTGCTGAAAGTGTTTGCAGTAAAACATGAACTCGACCACAAACTGTAAACCCTGGGGAAATATCCACAAGAAGCCTTGGGGCTGCCTCTGAGAAGCTGGGGTGAGCCCATCTGTAGTCACAGCTGCAGCTCTGAGAGCTGTGAAAGGGCCTTGAGGAGCCCAGGGAAGAAGGGCAGCCTTGCAGTTGCAAACACATAGGAAGCAATCCCCATTCCACCCCCACCCCCTGAAAGAGGCAGATGTCCTTTTCCAGAGCAGGCGCTGGATAGCAAGCTGAAGCTGCTTTGTTGGAAATCTGCATGGGGCACAATTCTAGGGCCATTGTAAGAGGACTTCACTGTAATTACACATATTTGATGAGCACTTCTCTGTAACAGGCATGGTGCTTTTAAATAAGTTCATTTGTTGAACTCTTGTAATAAGCCTGCAACACTGTCTCCATTTTATAGTAATAAACTTGAGGCTCAGAGGGGTACAATACTTTGCACAAGGCAAACTAGCCACTACATAGCAGATGCAGGACTAGAACCCAGACTGGTTTTCAAAGCCTTTTCAGAATCAAGCAGTATCTGACTTTCCCACACGAACTGCACCTTGAATTAACCAAATAGTTGGTGCGTTCTGGAAGATTCCAGCTAATAAGTGAAAGAGGAATGATAAATTTAGAATATCACCACTCTGCAACCACTAATGCAGAAATAGTTTTAGGTAATAATCATCAACAACTGAGAAATTCATTAGGTAAAAACCTAGAGGGGAAGTATATCTAAGGGGGATCCCAATGTGATATAGCAGGAAAGTGTACACACAAACTGTTGTCAAAAAAACAAAGCTTGAATCTGACAAAGCCACTCAGTCTGCCATGAGCCTTGGGTAGGGGTGGGACAGGGGATAGAGGAACCTGTTAAACTACACCATGGGCTTGTAAATGAGAAAGTCCAAACTGTGAGAAATTCTTTAGTTCAAAAGGACCTGGTCTCTTACATGAATAAATTGCTAGAGAGGAAAAAAGAGGAAAGGGGGGACTTATTTACTAAAGTAAGAGGCTTAAGAAACATAGTAACCAAATGAAATGTGTGAACCTTGCTTAGATCCCAATTCAAACAAACCAACTCTATAAAAGCATTTTATAAACAGTAGGGGGAATTTTTTTTTTTATCTTTAGTGGAGTATAATTGCTTTACAGTATTGTATTAGTTTCTTCTGTACAACAAAGTGAATCATCTGTATGTATACATATATCCCCATATCCCCTCCCTCTTGAGCCTCCCTCCCAACCTCCCTATCCCACCCCTTTAGGTCTTCACAAAGCATCAAGATGATCTCCCAGTGCTCTGAAGTAGCTTCCCACTAGCCATTTTTTACATTTGGTATTGTGTAAATGTCAGTGCTACTCTCTCACTACTTCCCAGCTTCCCCTCCCCCCGCCCCAGTGTCCTCAAGTAATAGGGGGAATTTGAATACTGACTGGATATTCAGTGATACCAGGTGTATTAGTTTTCCATCACTACCATAACAGATTACCACAAATTTAGCAGCTTAAACTAGCTCCCATTTGTTATCTCACAGTTCTCTAGGTCAGATCCAGGTACACCATGGCTGAGCTGGCTGTCTTAGAGTCTCACAAAGCCAAAATCAAGAGATCAACGGAGCCTTTATGGAGGCTCTGGGGAAGAATCTGGTTTCATGCTATTCGGATTGTTGACGGAATCAGGTTTCTTGTGCTGTAGGACTAAGATGTCCATTTCCTGTTATCCATTAGCCAGAAGCCATTCTTAGCTCTTAGAGGCCTCTGCCTTGTCCTTGCTCATGGTCCCTTCATCAGAGTCAGCAGCAACTTGTGAAACTCTTCCCACACTCAGAATCTCTCCAAATTTCCCTTCTGTTCATCTTTCTTCTGCCTTCCTCCTCCTCTTCCACCTAGATACAACTGTCTGCTTTTAAGGGCTCCCATGATCAGATTGGGCCCACCCAAAGAATCCAGAATAATCTCCCTATCTTCGGCTCCTAACCTTAATTACATCTGCAAAGCCCCTTTTTCTTTGTATTCAGTTTCCCAGGATTAGGCTGTGGACATCTTCTGGGGAGTGGGGCAAGGGGGCATTAATCTGCCTACCACACTAAGGAATTAGGGATTTTTCAGGAGTGGTAATGCTGTTGTGATTATGATTTAAAGTAGAATGGCCCTTATCTTTTAGATTGCATTAAGAAACATTTATGGATGAAGTTATATAATAACTGATATTTTCTCAAAATAATCCTGGTGGCTAGGGAAAGTGGAAAAGGGTATAGGTGAAGCAGGATTAGCCCTGTTTTCATCATTGCTAAACTTGAATGTTAGGCTCATGAAGATACATTCTTTTATCCATTCTGTTTTTGAATATGTATGAAGTTTTCTATAACTTACATAAAAGGTGGAGGAGCCTTTTCCACCGTGCTAGCAATCCTCAAAAATCAGTGGAATCACTAGAAAGCTTATTAAATATACATATTCCCATCCTGCAGATCCTAGCTCAATCGCTCTGAAATGGGCTCCAGGGTGTTCTAATAGGAATGGCATTGACCATACTTCAGGAATCACTGTGCTATTATGGGAAGTTTAATAATAAGAAAGTGGTAAAATATAAATATCAGGCCAAAAAAAAATGTTAGAGAGGATCAGAGGATAGACAGATTGGGTCAGGGAGAAAACAGGGAAGGCTCCATGAGAAAGGTGATACCTGAGATAAGGTCATCCAAGGAGAGAGAGAATTTTAATAGCAAGAGATTTGGGATTTTCTTGCAAAGCACAGAGGCAGGAAAAGGTAGGGCATAGCCAAGAGATCCTCTCTTGCCAAGCTTGGTTGAGAAATAAGGGCAGTGAAGGGGAGGTATAAAATAAAATAAGATGGGGGTCTTGCTGTGCAGAGTCCCGAATGCTAGGGTTTATATGTAAATCAGCAAGCAAGGGAACTATTGGTTGACAGTGTTTATAGAGGAGAATGATGTGTTTGGAGTTATGGATTCCAACCCAAAACACCATTTCAGAATGAACCCCATTTACCATCTTTTCTAACCTTGGTCAGAAAATACTAGAAGACTTGAATATGCTGTGTCTAATAACATCTTTGCCAAAACTAAGACTACCACTCAGAAAGCCACGCCCTTCTTTTTCTGTGGGGGCCTGTTGCACAGTGGGGGTGGCCGAGCTTCAAATGGCTCCTTTCTCATTTCTGCTTTTACAAACACACTATGCACAATTATGTGCTTGCCTCAAAAGAGAAATAACCAAAGTGGCAAATGTATAACAGACCATCAGAGCTGTTATTTTAAATCCTAGCCAAATAAACTTGTTATTTTTCCAAGTGTTGACTAAGCATGGTGAGATTCAGGCCACTGTTTGGAAAGGTGAAAGCAACTTCACATTTTCCTTTGTATATTTTGAAATTCCTAAGGGGTAGACAATGAAGTCGAGGAGGCTGGATCTGTGCTATCCCTTTGGGAAATGGAGAATGTAAATTATTACTCTGCGTCCTCTTCTAAAAGTGCCTCTTACATGTCCAAGGAGAGTCTTAAAGGCCCAGAATATTTTCACATTTTTGCCCCTGTGAACTCAGAGTTCAGTGTTAAACGGTTATGTTTGGTACAAGTAAATACAAGAGGACAGTGGATAAACACACACACACTCAAACACACTCAATTTTATCCAAAAATAGAAAGGACCACACATTTCCTGCTGAATTTCATTGCATCTGAAACACTGTTGATTATAAGACACATCATTAAACTATGACATGCTGTCAGTTATAAAATGCATCGTAATTTCAAAGGTATTGAAATGTCTATCAATGAATAATAATATTTTGTGTAACTCCTCCTCTAGAACAGAGCTTGAATTACACATTCCATAAATATTGTTTGTCAGCAGCTGCATAAATGTTCCTAGCCCCAGATCTGTCATATACCAGGTGATTTATTAAATGTTTGTTGAATCCAAACCCAAGTGTCGGTGATACACAGAATTAATGCCATGCACCGTGCAGGATGCAAAGACAGAATAATCATTTAATTAGCAAGATAAATCTTTATTGAGATCCTACCTTGAAGACGTTCAGCCAGTCGCCCCACATCACATAACAAGGTGGTTCTCACATTTAGCATACATCAGAATCACCCGGAGGGTGATTAAAGCTCGATCACTGGGCCGCACTCCCAGAGTGTCTAATTCAGTATGCCTGGAGTGGAGCCTGAGAATTTGCATTTCTAAGTTCCCAGGTGACTCTGACCCTGCTGTTTTCAGGCACCACACTTTGAGACCCATTGATGTCAAGCACGGTCTCTGCCCCCAAGGAGCTCCTAGTCTATTTGAAGAAGTAAAGTTCACACAAAGCTCTAGCAAAGGCAAAGACCTCTCTCTAATTATATGTGAGGAGTGTGACCCAGATGAGGAGAGAGGAAAGTGAAGCCCAAGCAGCCAGGGTGCATCCATGTCCCTGATAAGATCAGACCGGGACCTTGAAGGCCAAGTAGCTTTTGTCTAGGAGACAGCAGAGCTGATCCTGCACAGCACCCTTTGTGTGTGGCTAAGATTTGTTCTGATTGGTGTACATCCGACCCCGCTGTGTTGGTGTCTACTATGATTGGTCAGTGCTCACACCCATGAAATAGTTTAATTTGTGGCGATGGAGAGATGTGACAGGGAAATCCAGGTAGAGGAAAGAAACCCAGAAGAGAGTAAGAGGGTTCTGGTTGGCAGAAAAACCAGCTTGACTGGGCAGAACACAGCACCAGAGAGAAGCGAAAAAGAGGCTGAGAGTTGAGGATGGGGTCCAACTGGGAAAGGGGGCCATGAAAACAGCCTGGAGAGAGGGGTTCAGGTCTGGGTGGGGCATGTTCCAGACATGAAGGATGAATGCCTGGAGCAGGGTCAGAGCAGTAAGAGCAGAGAAGCAGACCGGACAAAAATAAGATTTAAAGGAGAAATCAAGAGGGCTTAGTGCATGGTTGGGCACAGGTTAAAATAAGGTGACTGCTAAAGATGAGGACAAATGACTTCAAAAATGGGAGGGACTTCAGGAAAAAAATGACACAGAGAAGGAAAAGGTTGGTGGAGGATGAGGGTGTGTGTGGTTTGAGAAGTGTGCATTTGATTGCTGACCAGCACCTGGGATTTTGTCAAAGCTTCTGCGATACGCTATAGAACTCGGAAGGAAGACAGGATTCAAGGCATGGACATAGGAAGGCATCAGTCTAGAGGTGTGAGTTGAAGCTAAGGAGGTGTGAGAGGTTTGAGGGAGGAAACCCAGGAGAAAACTGAAGTTTGAGAAGTACCCAAAGTGAGGCTGAGAAAAGCTGTCTGTTGAATTCAACTGCACCTATGGGATATCAGCTTCATTCCAGACTAGAAGTGTAATGGAACAGAGAAGTTGATTTGGTACATTCACAAGACAGGTGACTAGATGGTGTTAGGAATGTAAAGGATTCGAGATGATGGGCTGCACGCAAAGCCAGAAAGGACACAGAAGAGCCTCCTAACCAGTGTGTGTGCTGTAATGTGTGTGTGTGGGGGGGGGGGGGGGGCGGAGGGGTATTCATGGATGGCTTCCTGGAGGAGGTGATGCCTACACTGAGAATTGAAGAATGAGCAGGAGTTGGCAGGTGAAGGACAGTGAGAGGGTGGTATTTGATTCAGAGAGAGCTAATTTTCAAAGGAAATAGAAACAGCTTGGTCTGGTTTTAAATGACAGTATTTGATATTTTCATCATAGCCATCTGTATTTTTTAATAAGCTTAAAAAGAAAACAGGAGAACATAACGTTAGTGTTCAAGGGAGAGTGGAGTTTCATAAAGCACGAAGGCACGCTTTATTGGCAGGCCCAGTTGCTGCCAGTCCTAAAGGAGAAGATGCATCTGAGAAAGCAGATAGGTTGTGCAGTGAAGAAATCAACGGCATCTTTAGGCAAAAGCCATCATCAGGGGTAAAAGTGGCCATTACATAATGATGAAAGGAACAATTCTGCTAGAAAGATGTAACAATCCTGAACTGTATGGTTGTAATAATATAGTCTCAGGTCATACAAAGCAAAAATTGACAACGACAGAAAGAAAATGTCATATCCACTATCATGGGAAAAGATTTTAGGACAGTTGTCACAGAAATGAATAGAACAAGCAGAAAAAAAAGATCAGCAAATAAGTAGAAGATTAGAACATCTTAATGAATAACTTGAATGTATATTAACTATGCCCAGCATTTAAAGAATATACGTTATTTTCAGAATGCATAAAACATACATAGCATGTACCAGGAACAAGGCAAGTCTCTCAGGGAATTTACAGTCTGACAGAGAGAGAGAAGCACGTGATGGTCATCCAGTTTTATGATCTCTTCCCTGGAGAAACTTCAGGAGCAAGACACTAAATTAAATGAGGTCGATTCCCTTGCTCATATGGTGTCCTAGAAAGGCCTCCCTGGCCACATGCTGGCCAGCTCTGCCTCCTTCTGTGGGTCACCTCCAGCCAAGGCTAGGTAGCTGTCCCAAGGTCAAATCCTGAACAGAGGCTGCCTCTGGGGAGGGCCCCTGTGGGACTCCAAATGCTGGGCATGTGAAGCAAAACAGATCAAAGGAGCAAGAAAGTTACCAGCCCTGTGAAAAAGAGCGAAAGGCTCTGTCCCCACCTCAGGGAGCGGGGCGATGAAAGAGGACCTCAGCGCAGTTCCAAATTTGGTACTTCCTGATTTAAAACATCTTTTTCCTTTTTTAAAATGGGGCTTGGAAATGTTTCCCTTTCCTGACTTGACTTTGTGCAGCAAGCCTGCTGACCACAGGTAGGGCAGGTCTAGAGGGAAATGTTTCGCAAACTTTTCAAATCACTTTTGCATGGGGCTTCTGGGAACATCTTCCGGAGCTGTCTTCCTGCAAAACACAGTCTGGGAAATGGCAGACTGGAGAAAAGTGTTTCCCAAACCCAGCTTTCTGCAAGCACACATTGCAACAATGGCCCCATCACAAATACTGAAACCAGACGTTTCCCCAACAGACTCCAATGTGAGCTTCCTCAGCACTGCTGCACTGGGGCCAGTTTACGTGGATTCTCTGCTGTGAACAGATTAAACACACAATAAGAAGGCATCTGGGACTGGGGCTGCACCCTGCAGTGGAGCTGTTCATTTTCCTTCCTCCAGTAAAGTTGACCTTGGCTTTGTCACTTCACAGTCTAAATGTTGGATGCTGTTGTATTATTGTTGTTACCATCCACATTTTTTTCCTTAGAGAAAAATGCTAAGAATAAATGAGTCAATACAACGACAGGGATCTAATATCTGTGAGCATTTCTGCTTTTAAGAATTTGCTGGTGACGTGTACATGGCTATGTACTCAACCAGCATCATCCCTGATCCATCAGCATGTCCCCTTGTTGCCGTGGCGGTGGAGCAGAATAAAGCACTATCAGTTAGGTGGCTCCCAAAACCACCTGGAAGCCTGTTGTGTAGTCCTGATGAAAATATATTCCACCAGACTCTGTGTCAAAACAGCCCTCAGGCTGGTGTTCAGCTTTCCTTCGGAAAACAGGCCAGGGAAGGGACCTCAGACTTGCCCCTTGATGTCCAAGCCAATGAGAAGTGCTAACTCATGACAGTGACATTGACCAGTAGTGACTTAGGAGATGGTGACTGGGTGAGTGATAGGGGGCCGGGTGACATACTGTAACGCAGCTCCCATCATGTTCAATCAGCTGAGAGCACCTTGGGTCTGAGAGGTTGTACCTCTGGGGCCTTTAGGGAAGTCTCCAGATTTCAGCACGCTCGTGAATGACTCATGGTGTGCTCTGGCCAGCTGAAGCGTTAAAGATGATTTAGAGCAAGTGGGACTCGTTTGTGGTTAATAGACATCTTTAAGAGTCCAATTGCCAGCTTTCCTGGGGATTCAAAACCTATTGAGCTTGAAACAAAGCCAGGCCCAAGGAAAACTGTGGCTAGGTTTTTGCTCCCCTCTCCCTGGCCCCTTCCAACGCTTCCTTTCCCCTTCTGGGTGCCCCTGCCCTCAGGCCCTCACGTGCTCATGTTGTCCCTAAAGCTCCCCACCAGGGTGACATGACAAAATGGTACATACTTTTAAGTGAGCATGGTGCCAGGAGTTACACACACAGATTTTTCTAATCCCCACAAAATTCTGCATTTTAAACATGTGGAAATTAAGTTACTTACCCTCAAACTAGAGCAAAGGTGCTGGAAATGACATTGGAATCCAAGTCGAGCTGATTCCATCCTTCACCCCCACCCCCACCCCATTGCACCATGCACATCCAACATCCTCCCCATCAGCTTTTCCCTCCCACCTATGTTTCATTCCTTCTCAGCTGAAAACTAAGCTGCTTCTAAAGCAATGGTTCTCAAAGTGTGGTCCCAAACTGACATTAGCGTCGCCTGGGAATACAGATTCTTAGGCCCCGCATAGGACCTACTAAATCAGAAACTCTGGGGGTAGGACCCAGCAATCTGTGTTTTAACAAAGCCTTCCAGATAAGCTTGATGCACACCAAAGTGTGAGGACCACTGGGCTAAAGGTTTTAAACCATCGTGTGGCTGAGATTACGGAGCCATGAAGCAATTCTGTCCACCTTGTGGGAAAGAATACGTGAGGCTCTGGAAGATTACAGTTGTCTGGATCTCCTGGGAGTGTCTACAGTTATTGTCTTTGGTATTTTATCTTGCAGATCATATCCGTCTTCCCCTCAAGTTCAGCAGGACCAACTTGGGCAGTGACATAGACGTTTTCCAGTGACCCATATGAGCTACAATTCTCAGCCGCTGCCTGGAGTATTTAGTCACATCCGCCCAGTGAGTGAGATTATTTCATTTGCGTTGACTTTCCAGTGGTAAATTATTCAAAACAGCAACAACAACAACAAAAAGCTTAATTGATGACAAAATGAAAGGAGGAGAGAGTGGGGTGGCCAGATGATAGGCAAATTGTAGGATGGGTTTCTTTTTCTTGTTAAAAAAACATTACATAAATGTTACCATTTTAGCCATTTGTAGGTGTACAGGTCAGTAGCATTGAGTATATTCACATTGTTGTGTAGTCATCACCACCATCCATCTCCAGAACTTTCTCATCATCCCAAACTAAAACTCTGTGCGCATTAAACCCGAACTCCCCATTCCTCTCTCCCCAAGCCCCTGGTAACCCCTCTTCTACTTTCTGTCTCTGTGAATTTGAGGTACTCTAGGTACCTCATGTAAGTAGAATCATTCAATATTTTTCCTTTTGTGACTGGCTTATTTCACAGAGCATAATCCTCAAGGTTCAACTGTGTTGTAGCACATGTCGGAATTTCCTACCCGTTTAAGGCTGAAAAATATTCCATTATATGTATATGCCACATTTTATTTACCCATGCGTCCATCAGTGGGCTTCTGGGTTGCTTCCACCTTTTGGCTATATTGTAATGCTGCTAATGACATTGGTGTACAAATATTTTGATCCCTGCTTTCAATTCTTTTGAGTATAACCCAGAAGTTGAATTGCTGGATTATATGGTAATTCTATGTTTCATTTATTGAGGGACCACAATACTGTTTTCCACAGTGGCTGTACCATTTTACATTCTTACCGGCAATGCACAAGAGTTCCAATTTCTATCCAACCTCACCAACACTTACAGTTTTCTGTTGTTTTCTTATAATAGCCATCCTAATGGGTGTGATGTAGGATGTGTTTTTTAGGATGCTTCTCTACACCCCTTACCTAAAAGGAAAAAATGTTTGCCAGTGCTCCAAAGTGTTTCTTAGCATTGTAGACCTGAAGGTACTAAATGATTGCCTACGCTAGTAGTGTTCAAATTATTTAAACAGCAGAACTCTCCCCTCCAATTCAGTCTTATTTGGAACTCTAAAATATTAAAGAGGTGAAAATAGGAGATGCTCAGGTTAATCCAAAAGTGAGACCGAGCCCCTCCCTAGCCTCCTTCTCTACCCTCTCCTTCTGCAGAGCTCAAGACCAGAACTCAGCTTGAAAACCGCTGACCGAGCCCAGTAATAGGTGCAAACTGAGGTCTCTGTCTCCGTCCCTCACTGGACTTCATGCTCTGTGAGAGCAAGACACTGTCTGTCTGGGTCACCTCTGTATCAGCAGCAACTAGCACAGTGCTTACTACATATAAGTGCTCCATAAATCTGTGCATTAGTTACCTGGCTGAATGAATGACACCAAATTGGAACTAGAGTCTAATGCCAAAGCCGAAGCAAAACCATGACTGCTGAGTGTCATTCAGGTATCTCTCTATACATGCGGTTCTCAAACCTGGGCCTGGTTCAGAGTTACCTGGAGAGTGATTCAAACACAAATTTCTAGGCTCCCCGCTAAAAGATTCTATATTAATAGGTCTGGGGTAGGGCTTGAGATTTTGCATTTCTAACAAGTTCAAGTTGATATGGGAACTTTGGGGTGGGCTCAGAGGGACGGAAAGAAACCGGATACACTGAGAAGGGGCAGAAGCTACCTGTGTGGCCCTAGGGGAACCCGGGCCTTGTGTAGCTTCATCTTCCTAGTGTTCCAAGATGAAGCAGAAATCTAAATTTTTTTATTACAGTATAGTTGATTCACAATATTATATTAGCTTCAGATGTATAGCATAGTGATTCAGTATTTTTACAGATTATACTCCATTTAAAATTACTGTAAAATATTGGCAATATTCCCTGTGCTGTACAATATATCCTTGTAGCCTGTGTATTTTGTACACAGTAGTTCATACCTCTTATTCCCCTCTCCACTTCTGTCTCCCCACTGGGCACCACTAGTTTGTTCTCTGTATCTGTGAGTCTGTTTCTTTTTTGTTATATTCACTAGTTTTTGGTTTTGTTTTTTTTTAGATTCCACATAGGAGTGATATCATATAGTGTTTGTCTTTCCCTGACTTATTTCCCTTAGAAAAATACCCTCCAAATCCATCCATGTTGTTGCAAATGGCAAAATTTCATTCTTTCTTATGGCTGAGTGGTATTCCAATGTAAACATGTACCACATCTTCTTTATCCATTTATTTGCTGATGGACACTTAGGTTGCTTTCATATCTTGGCAATTGTAAATAATGCTGCTAGAAACATTGGGGTGCATGTATCTTTTTGAATTAGTGTTTTCATCTTCTTCAGATACACACCCAGGAGTGGAATTGCTGAAATCATATGACAGATAAATTTAAATTTTTCTGTGAAATCTCCAAATTTTCTGATGAAAGCTCAGTTTTTTTAACCTGGCCAAATGGAACATTCTGAGGGCTGAATAGCATCCCGAGGTCACCAGTTTGCAATCTTAAGTCTAAGAGAAGAGCACAGTCAAAGCAAATCTTTAATAATTCCCACAAAAGAAAACGCCATACATCTAAGCATAAAACATATGAAAAGGATCACAGGGGTGAGGACCAAGATGGTTCAGAGGAGAAAAATCTTGGGGAGCGGGAGGGGCTGTTTGGCTGAGAACTGGACAAATTATCAGCTTGCCCTGTCTATATGAATCAAATTTGCCAGATAATTACTCACCTCCCTACTTCACGGAGCCTGTTGAGTATTCATTTTCACAGTTGCATCCTAAATTTAGCTCTGACTTCTGATAACTGCGACCTTACTTCGGGTCTATTCCCTGACGTGGTCCTGGCTAACATCCAAGGCTCCAACACCCTAGGGAGGTGTAGAAGAGACAACCTGAGTTGTGCTCTCCCACCGTGGGTCCTTCAGGCCTAATGCTTGAGAGCCCTGGACAGAACGTGAGCAGCCAGCGCTTGCCTGCGGCTGGTGGGGACGGCAAAAGCTGGCTTACGGGACTACGCAAACATTTTGGAGCTATGTACTTGGTCCAACTCTTAGTTCTAATTTAATTCTCCATAAATAATTCTTATTTTAGGAGAGAGGTAATTGGAGCTCAAAGAGGTTAAATAGCTTGTGCCCAGGGCCACCCAGCCAGGAAGTGGTAACCCTTGGAATTTTTACCTGGGTCTCCTATGTTATGTCTTCTCTTTCCTCTACATCTTCATGAGCTGTTGAAGTTAAATCAATCCAAATTACCTCCTTACTAAAATACTCTCAATAATTCCTGGTATAGTGTCTTAAAAACAAAACAAAATACAAAGTAAGGGCATTCGAGGCCGGCTGGTTTCAGTCTCGGCTCTGCCACTTGCTTACATGCAAACTCAAGCAGGTAACTCTGCCACCCTGCTCATCCGTCTTCTCTTCTGTGAAGCGGAGAGTCTATCTACTTCGAAGATGCCAGAAAGAATACATTCGTTATGCATAAAAAGAATCTAGCCCAGTGTCTGGCACAGATAAAGCACCCAATGAATGGGATTTCCCCTTTCCCAACTGGAGGATTGGGCAGTTTCCATGATATGTGTTGGGCAGTCCACACACACACATTCCCCCCACCATGATACCTGGTTGCTTGGCAGAATTGCCAAAGGTAAGAGCCTTTGCTGCACCCTCCTTCCACCCAGAAAAGTGCAGAGGCCTCAGCTCCTTGCTGTCACCCTCAGAATCATTATAGATGTCAGTCACCTCCAGGAATGCGTTCCACAGAACGTGGCTCTGCTTGATATTTGTAGGTCCTGAGTTTATAAAATCCCAAGTTAAGCAAAGCTAAACAGATTGTTTTTCCTGCAGAACTTTTCAGAGCTTTTAAAATACTAAGATACTGCTTTATAACGCTCCAAAGAGAACAGTATACAGCCTTACCCAAATTTCTGTAACTATTTGGTTTTTCACTGAGAATCTTGCCAAATTCATGTCTTGAAAAATACATGTTTGGAAATATTGGTCCAACACTTAGAACCTAGGTCTAGTCCGCTCCCATCACCAGACTGAAGTGATGGCTGCAGCTCTGCTTAGACTAGACCAGGGCTGCCCATCCGTGGATTTCCCCAGAGCCCCCTCGTTTAAATGTCTAATGGCTTTCTCTTCTGCATGAGCAGCATCCACCAACATCCAGGCTAGTGAGGTTTGGGTATACATTTCAGATCCCCTGGCTCAAGCTCCAGTAGAACTAGGACTGGAACTTAAAGATTTGTGGCCATGTTCAGGTAGAAGGAGATAATAGGGAGGCAGAGCCACCTACAGGAGACTTGTGTTACTGCACAAGGAGAGCTGCTAGGAGCCGGTGGACCTAGGGACTGGAGGATGCAATACAGCACCTAGTGGAAATTGTTCTACCCTCTCTTTACTTCAAATGGATATTTCACAGTGAGAGCATGATTTTTACAGGCAGACCTTTTATTTTTGTTTGATGGGGGTGAGTAGAGAGACGTGATCTTGACCAGCAGTTTATGTTATGACCAAATGTGTGTGGTGGGGAGGGAGGCGATTTGAAGTAGATGTTTCCTCTACAGGGTTGAATGTTCATTAAAGTATACAGAAAAGTGGACCCATTTTCAGTGACTCCGTATCATCCACAGTGTAACTGTAGAACTGTTTTCACCTTGACAACAAGATGTGCCGGTGGTTTACAGGACACTTCACACAAAAAGTTTGAGGGCTCTTCATTAGAGCAACTAAAACCTCACAGTGGTTTCCTAGATCTGTCTTTAGTATTTTGAAAAATAGACATTTCTCCCAAAAAGTTATGGCAATAGCACTTATGTCATAAGAACTCTGCCTGATGGACCACATTTTGTGATAAAAGCAGAATGAGAAGCAAGTTAACACACTTCGTAACAGATGTGCACAGATGTGTTCAGGCTGATGGGAACGCTCTTATCAGACCTCTCAGGGCAGGCGAGGGAGGAAGTCCATGTGCTGGGACAGATCATTCCCAGCTCCTTTTGTGTGCAAGGAGTAAGGGTCATTCCTTCATCCAACATCCAACAGTGTTTCCTAGCAGCCTGTTACATACCAGACGCTATGGGAGGTGCAATGGATAGCCTGGTGAGACAACAGACGTGGCCCCTTGTCCCCGAGACACCTGTTCCCACCAACTAACAGCAGTGGGAGCAACATTTCCAAGTAGGAAGAAGCTCAGAGTTCATCCTTTGAGAAATTCTAATTGAGATGTTTCTATACTTAAAGCAGAATTTGCCAAGAAGAAGTAAAGAGATGCCTGGTGCATTTTGTTAGACAGGATAGTTGTGCCCAAAGTAGATATCAATTTGTCTTTTCCAACAAGTCATTGGGACTCATGCCCTTATGAACACTTTCCATCTGAAAATCTATAGGAACGTATTATCTAAGTAATCTGTCCATTAAGACAAGCTTCAATTATCTTGATGATTGATGATTTATAACTAGAGACGTTAATGAAAGCAACTTTGTAACCTGAAAATCCAAATATTAAGAACCCCCCCAAAAAAATAAAAAATAAAATAACCCCCAAAATGACACATTATTTTGAATGCTCTTGGCTCACTCTTGGCCTTTTTTTCTTTTTCTCCTTTTACATCTGTTTTGTTTGTTTGTTTCCACTATTATCTATTTTTTATGTTATCTTAAATTCTTTAAGGAATAAATAAATAACTTTTAATATTAAAACCTGTTGTGGAAAAGAGGACCTTACTTATATTATTTTTAACTTGGATTATCTAGCTGAATAATCTACATAAAAGCCTTGAATGCCAGCATTCCCAAGAGACCAGATCAACAGTAACTCAGAAATAATTGAATAAAATCTGGAAAGATCACTCAAATTCCCAAACCTCAAAAACACTACTTACTTCTGCAGTTGTAAAAAGCAACATGGTCCTTAATGACAAAGTCCATAAAACCCATAAGATGTGATTTTAGCTATAAAATAAGACAACGGCAGAAGACAAGAGACTTGCTGGAGAAAAATATATTCAAGTCTAAATATTTTATACCATCTGTAAATGGAAGTCACACTAGTGGTTACCTTAGGGCTGGAAGTATATATTCGGAAGGGGCATAAGGAAAACTTCTGGAATTCTGGGGTGTCCTCTATTTCCACCTGGGTGGTAAACACATGATTGCTTATGTTAAAATTATCAATCTGTACGCTATGATTGGTATACTTATACTTTACTACGTTATACCGTAATTAATTTTACTCTGTTACACCTTAATCGAACTAAACATGCTTTACTATGTTATACCTTGATATGTATTCAATTAATACATACGTGTGTAGGATTTTTATTTCAGAAATCTCATCGAATCAAGGTAACTCACAGTGAAATTTTAAAGGGGTTACATTTCATTCACTATACTCTACCTATACCCATTTTTCCAAAGTAAGGAAATGGATATATATATAATTTTAAAGTGTCTAAAAGAAAAAAAAGGGTCCACCTAGAGTAAGGATTAAAACCAAAAAATGTCCTGCTTGGAAGGAATCAGCACAAGGGGCCTGGATCTCCCTGGCCTCCTCACACACAGGCCAGAACTCTGCCCTCAGATGAGCCCACCAGGCGGGTCATGAGCCCTTGGGGAGTTTGGGGGCTCGGGCTTTGGGAGGCTCCTCTCGGGAAGCAAGGAGACGGTTGGAGCTACAGGAGAAGCAGGTGTCCCAACAAGCCTAGGTCTGAGGGAGCAGCACTGTGTGTTTAGGGGATCAGAAAGTCCTTACTTGGCTCGCTGGACATGAGAGTCCCCGGGGGCCAGGGAGCTGAGAGGAAGAGAGAAGCCGCTTCCCAAGGCTCACAAGAGGCTCAGCTACCTGTGCATTCTTTACTGCCGACCTACCCTCCTACATCATGGCAACAGTGAATGGCTTGACTTTCAGTGGGTTTATGGAAGGATATGCATCTCTTGAAAATGTGTATTTCCTAAAATCTTATAAACATTGAATAGAAGAATACGAAAGCCTGGGGATGCACTGCCTGGGTGATTCTTAGTGAGAGAGGCCTCCGTTCAAGTCAAAGGAACCAGCGCTGAGAGTCCACCACACACTCGATGCCAAGTGCTGGGCAGAGCCCTGGGGAAACAGAGACCCACAGAAACACTGATTCAGGGTGGAAGGCAGGCGGGCAAATGAGCCATTGCCCGTTGTGCCGGCTAAACGTGAGGGGTGGAGAGAAGCAGGTGGTGAGTGGCAGGAAGTGAAGCTGGGTGAGGAAAACACTGAGTGCTTTGCTGAGAAGTTTGGACTTCAGCCTGAAAATAATGAAGTGTCATGTAGATTCCTAAGCATGAAAGTAACGCAATCTGTTTTGTGTTCTAGAAAGATTCTGCTGGCAGCCACGTGCAAGTGGGGGCGTAACCTGCAGCAGGGCATTAGGAGGCCGTCCAGGTGCAGAATGAGGAGACGGCCCTCCACCAGAACAGTGGGCTTCAGGAAGGAGACCCAGGAACCTGTCAGGAGGAATCACTGAGTGAAAGGAGGTGGGGGGCGAGGAAGGAAGAGGAAATCAAGGAGGACTCGAAGCTGGGGTCCTAGGCTCCGTGACCAAGGGGGTTTTGTTCGTGAGGACCCTTCCCTGTGCTGAGCCCTGTGTAGACACTAGAGAACAGGGTGAATTAGGACTGACCTAGTTCATAACTGGCACTCTTGGATGGACCCATGACAGCATCACCCTACTCCACATTCCCCTTGATGGAGAAGACAGGAGTGATGAGACCTATGTGTACATGTCAGCCTGACACAAGTGTGTCATTTGAAATGAACATGCCACAGATTTTCAAGAACAGCCTTTCTTGGGGGTCTGAAGCAAGAGGGTTGGACTGAGGTTGGTTTTTAATCATTTATAAAAATATCTAGACACTGTGATGAATTGTGGTGGAGGCAGAAAGAAACCATTTATTTCCATTTCTTTAATGCCATCAACATGAACTTGGAGTTTTCATGTCCCAGATCTTGGTGCCATGCAAGGGACACATTCAATCAGATTCTCTTCCAGGGTTATTATTTTAAACTCATCCAGACTTGAGCTCTTTGTGTTATTAGGAAAAAAATCTCAGCTATACCTTTGGCAGAATGGAATAGTGGTATTAATGCAATTAAATCTAACTGAATAAGATTTGATAAACTCTGATATTTTATCGATAGTGACTTAGCCCCATTGGAATGGAGCCCCCATAATTGGAGCAACTTTCCGCTTTTGGATATCTCCCAGTATCATCTATCTATGTAGAGGGAATTTTGAACCACAAGCTCAGATGAGCAAGAGTTGCGCTTTCTTTAATTCCTACCACTTCTAAGTCACAGCCCCTTCCTGCTGGGTTGGCTGAGCGTTGAGCATCAGTCTTTCTGGGTGTTTCTAACTCCCTCCGTGTTGGGCCTGTGCCACAGGAATCCCAGTGGGACAAGGTGCCCACACGTTCCTTAACCACTGTCCCCAAGGCCTGTGCTGCTCCCCAGTAAGCCTGGTCCATGCATTTGAGCGTGGAATTTCCTGAGACTGCCTTTGGCCCTGTCTGCCTGACGCCGAGGCCGCAAACTAAAAGCCTATAAAACCCATTGCTGCCTGCACACGTTTTGGGGAGTTTTTAGCCCGCACACTTGATATTTTTTAAGTCAGAACATTTCACATTTTTAAAAATTTGAATTTCCAGCTTCTCCTAAAAGATGTAGAAACATTGGACTCATGTTCTTGGCATTCACTAGATGAGACGGAGCAGCAGTCTTTCCCCTTCGGAAAGGACTGAGTCCTCCAGCCCATCCAGTTCCTAAGATGCCCCGCAGATGTCAACTACCACCCACCACCCCTGTATCACCCCTTCGCCGTTTTGTTTTTTTCATAGGAAGGAAATCACTTTCTGTACCGTCATGGAGTGCATTCCCCTGAAACTGACACTGAGACAGAGACTAACATGCAGGAATTTAAGCAAGACGTGCTCTTGGAGTCAGAAGCTGGAAAGGAGAGAGAAGGGTGCAGAACTGGGCAGAGGAAGAAGCTGGGCTGTCACACAGTCTCAACAGTGGCCTCAGCCAACACCACGAGGAGCCTCTGAGGCAGTGGCCCTTTTGTCGTGGTGAAAGGAGCCAGGCCTTTATACTCCTGCATCGACCCGTCACGGGTTGTGGCTGCCCCCAGAAAAGAGCACAACCTTGGACCAGGTAGGTCTCTTCAGCCTCAGGCAGCTCCTGGCGGCTGGGGAATTGGTCCCTGCGTCGGACGGGGGATCTCGGTGGTGTACGGCAGCATCGGTGATAGCACCCGTGTGGGATGGGTGGAACCAGCAGGCTGAGACGGGTGCTGCAGGCCCTCTACCCATGCACGCTACATCCCTGGCCCCCATGGGCGTGTGGGCCAAGCGCTCCTCTCTGGGGGTTCTGCTGGAACCCGAGGACAGCTGCCTGGGAGGCCGGCAACTGTCCCTTTGGTTCATGCAGCTGCGTGTTCCTCCCGCCATCGCTCATGTTCCGCCTCCTGACCTGCCACCACCAAGGCCATGGGAACCTTCTTCCAGTCTGGGGAAATTCTACTGTTTGTGCATTTCTTCCACAAATCCCCTTGCCACTGCCTTTCAGCCCCTCTGCAAAGCCTCCAAGTTCACCCAACAGAGGCTTTCAGAACACAAAGGTCCAAAAGAATTGCTGGTTATTTCTGCATCCCTCCCTGCCACAAATCTCCCTGCGACAGTGAGCGTGGAGACTGCTACCTGTTGGACTAGGAGGGAGGGAAACGAGAAAATACAGGAAGATAAGAAAAGCGTTAAGTGAGTACTGCTGATTTTCTGCTCACCCAGACCCTGGCCAGGAATCAGACCAAGCAGCAAGCGAGCACAGGACCCTGCCTGCCCTACCCTACCCAGCCCCCACTCCCCAGCCAGAGTCCTGCAGGGGAATGATTTTCACTCTGTTCCCTCTGAGATCCCTGACACTACGGGGGCCTGAGAGGAGCCGCATTCTGGACAAGACTGAGATACGAGGCATGTCTTGCTTACATGCAGTGAAGAGGGACCATCCCTCCTCTTATCCACCCCTTCCCTCCTCCTCACTGCTCCCCAGCCGCTGTCCTCTCCATGCTGATGCTCCGACTCGTTTTGCTACTTTCTTCGCTAGGCCTTCCTAGCGTTCATCATAATGAAGGGGTCATGCAGAGGCTTCATCTGCCAGGAGACGAGGGAGCAGGATTGTAAATTAGTGCAGCCGCTGTGGAAAACAGTATGGAAGCTCCTCAAAAAATTCAAAGTAGAACTGTGATATGATCCAGCAATTCCACTTCTGGGTATTTATTTGAAAAAAATGAAAACACTAACTTGAAAAGGTATCTGCACCCCCATGTTCACTGCAGTATTCTTTACAACAGCCAAGACGTGGAAACAACCTGAGTGTTCATGGATGGATGAATGGATAAAGAAGATATGATATGTATATTAATATATCCATATATATACTATAATATTCCACACAATTGAATATTATTCAGCCATAAAAAAGAAGGAAATCCTGCCATTCACAACAGCATAGATGGACCTTGCAGGCATCTTGCTAAGTGAAATCAGACACAGAAGGACAAATTCTGTATGCTCTCACTAGTATGTAGAATCTTTAAAAACAAACAAACAAACAGATGAACAACAACAACAACAAAAAACACCTCATAGAAAAGAAGATCAGAAGATTTGCGGTTACCAGAGAGGCAGGGAAGGGGAATTGGCTGAAAGTGGTCAAAAGGTACAAACTTCCAGCTATAAGATAAAGAAGTCCTGGGGATATAATCTACAGCATGATGACAGTGGTTAATAGTATAGTATATCTGAAAGTTGCTAAGATAGTAGATCTTAAGAGTTCTCATCACAAGGAAAATTATTTTTATTGTACACCTGAAACTAATATGATATTGTATGTCAATTATATCTCAATAAAAGAAAAATAATTTTTTAATGTCAAGTCAGCTCTCTGAGGGTGTCTGGCCAGTTCCCCAACTCTCAGCCTCTTTCTACCTGCTGTGCTGCTGTACCTGCAGCAACCAGCGGGCTGGTCACCCTTTCCCACTCTCAGTGCACTTCCTGCTTGTGCAGGTCTATTTGGCTGATATATGATTCTCTTTATCTACCCTAGAGCACTTACACAGAGGAAATACATGCCTATAATTTACAGAAAGATATGCACTTAATAAAATAAACAGAGAAGCCTGATACCCACGTCAGGAAATACATATCCACGTGATCCAGCCACATCTAGGCTATGACGTGGAGACGAGAGACAGCGGTCGGCCTGGGGGCTCCATGTGGAGAGAGGGCAGTGTCCTTCCGTAAGCTGGGTCCCACAGGCCCTATGTCTCGGTCAGAAACACTTTGCAATGGACCTTGACTCAAAGTCCTTACATTTTTGTGAATGAGTTTGTGTGAAATGAGCAAAAGCTCAAGGAAACGCCCAGCCTGGATAATAGGCTTGAGGACAGGAAAGATGAGCCCTCAGATGCTGTCTGGGGCCGGGGAGGCTGCCCAGCAAGGACCCTCGCTCGGGTTCCAAGGTGCCTGGGATTCAGATGGGCAAGGAGGGAGCGTCAGGACAATTAAGGAAGGTGGACTGGTCGTGGGACCACATTTGCTTTTTTCCGAACTCTGAGAGAGAAAAACCATCTTCCCTGACTTCAGTAAGCTCCTAGAAAATGGAGTGTAGACGGCAAGGGCTTCCCCACAGACTGGGAAGGTTGGGAGGAAAGGTGGAGGGGTGATAGACTGGGCTTGAGGGAGCGAGGATTGGAGGCTGATTTGCAGAGAAGGTGACACCTGCAGTGGGCTTTAGAGGATGAGAAGGATTTCACCAGGCAGGGGGCATTTCTTCTTGGCTGGGGGCAGAGGGGAACCGCTGTGCTCTCAGAACACCCGTGGTGCATTCATCTCCCCTGTGATGGACAGAAGGAGGGATGGAAAGATCCGGGTTGTGGAGAAGTGTCCTTCACAAGATTCTTAATTCCCCACTCTTCCCTCACATGATCCCCATCAAATACAAACGTGAGACCAGCTCTTGGAAAAGGAGGCATTTTCTTTGCAAACCCAATTTCAAAGCACAGGGCAGCCATTTATCTTTGAAGTTCAATGGAGACTTGCACCCACCTGGAAGAGAGCTGCCTCCCCTCCAGGGAGGCTCCTCAGAACTCTGTCGCCTATGGAGGCTGGGCTGTGACCAAAGAACTGCTTTGGGAAATGCTTTCAGCTCCACTTTATGTCCGAAATTTTTCATTTAGAAAAAGGGTGAGAGAGAAGAATGCTCTTTTAAACCAGTGCTTCTCAGAATTTAATATGCACAAGAACCACCTAGGATCTTGATAAAACACCAGGGCTGATTTAGGAGGTGGGGATGGGGTAGCAGTTCTAATGAGCTCTCACGTGATGCTGATGATGCTGATTTGGGAACCAGACTCTGAGTAGCAAGGTTTTAAGTGGCCTAAAATATTACGTTATGAAGGTGTGGGCACACTCCAGCAAGTCTGAGCAATTCGATGTATTAAATATACAAGGTGGAGCTACCAAAGTGATGAGAGAGAGCCCTTTCCAGGGGACATGGAAAGCAGGGAGACCTGGAACCGTAAATACATGCTATTTGTAAGCAGGAAAGTGATTCCACAGGGGTTCTCGATGCTGGACACTCATTAGCGTCACCTGGAGTATGTTACACACTATGGTGCTGGGACCCCACCCCAGAGATTATACTTTAACCTGCAGTGCCCAGGCATTGATATTTTCAGAAAGCTCTCTGGAGAACTCAAATAGGCACCATCTAATCAGTGCTCTCCAACAATATCATCCATGGGTTTGCAGCTGGCAAGCTGAGAAGCAGGTAGCTCTAGTGATGGACATTGTCCTTACACCACTGTGAGGACTACAGCACAGTGGGAGCCTAAGTCATTTTATCTCCCAGCACACAGGCTGGGCTGGGCTGGGCTGAGCCATCCTCTGTCCCCTCATGCAGTGTGGGGCAGTTATTCCTTCCACAATTAGACTGTAAGGCGCTGGCAAAGAACCTGGGGATCATGAAGCCCTGGGCAGTGGGCAGCCCAAACCAAGGCTCAGAGTGGCTCTGTGACCTCCCACGGTCACATTACCAAGGAAAGAATGTGCCAGGAAAGGGGCAAAGACCCAGGATGTGCTCCATCAGACCTGTGGGGGCTCCCTTTTGACCCTACATACAGATCTTCCCAGGCACTCTCCAGGGGAAAAAAATCATTCTGCAGTTCCTGATCTCGGGCAGAGAAGAGAAGAAGGGCAGTGAGTTGGCTTAATTAGCTCTAATACGTGGCCCTACCAGCCAAGGTCTTAAATGGTAGGTCTCAATGTACCCTGGATCTCCCTGCTGGGACCTCAAGGGGCCTCTCCAGTGTAAAGGTAAAAGCCCCAGGTAAGGAGCTGCGCTTTCCTTCTCTGCTGGTAACACCCACTGTGACCGCAGCCCTGAGGCAGCCAAGCCAAAGACCAAGAACCCACCAGTCAGGGGCTCTCCTCCAGCCTCGTCCCCAAGACACCCAGCAGCAGCTTGGTTTTATTTGTCCACATCTGTGTTCTGTTACAGATGGCAGATTCCACTAGAAGGTCAAGATGAATTAGTGGTATTATTTGTAGCTATGAAAATCAGCCCTGCCCCATTGAACACACGCTTGTAGTCAGGTCTCAGCAACTGGGAACTCTGGCCTGCCCCTCTGACCTGCCACCTTACCCACTATATGCTAATGGGGGGTGGAAAAGAGAGTAACCTTCCAGCCAAGAAGACACTTCCCCCAAAGGCTGCACGGCCCAAACCCACACCTGAAGTGGAGGGAAAGCAATATTCTGGGACAGAAAGACCCTGTATCGCCGAGCCAAACAAGACTCTTAGGAACGAAGGCCACAGCCACATCTTAAACGAAACCCAAATTATGGAGAAAAAAGCAGAGGCCCTCTCTGCAGTGAGGTATCGGTACCTCACAGGACCAGAAGGGAGGTCTAGCAGGGTGGCACCTTCTCACACCCCGGAGACAGAGAGGAGAGAGCTCACATCCTGGCGCGACTGAATGAGTGATGGTCATTGATCTTTGAGCCAGGCATCGAGAAGGGTCCTTTCACATGCTGCTTCAGTAAATCCTCACTGCAAGGTACATGTGTTAATACCCCAAATGAGGCCTGGGAGACTAACCAGCCTGCCCAACAAGGTCACAGTCATGGGGGTAAAGGGCACGTGACACGTGGGACCTGCAGGAGGAGCTACGGGCACTGGGTCAAATGGATACTCAGAAGCCCAGGGTCATGCCCTTGGGGCACCCACTTTCTGGAGAGCTGAGCCACAGGGGAAAACAGGAAAAACCCACAGACGCAACCCAAAACGTGCAAAAACAAGAAGTCTGGGATTGGGGGGGGTTGTTTTCAGGATTGCCCAGGCTGACAGTGCAGCCAGTGACAGCGCGGCAGGACATGGGCACCGCCCCCCAAGAAGGGTGTGGGAGGGGGAGGGGCTGAGACTGTTGTCAGGTCTGGCAGGGGCATGAGGGGCGTGTGGGGCCGTGGGGGGACGAAAGCTGGGGGAGCGGGAGTCGTGTAAGAAGCTTTGGGGGCGTGGGGGCATGTTGAGGAGTCTCAGGGCAAATGGGGGTGTGGGGAGTGCAAAGGTGTGGGGGCGTGTCAAAGCAGACGGTAGGCTGAGACCACCGCTGCTCTCCTCATCGACGTTTTCCCGCTAACGGCTGCCCCTTCGCAGCACAGATTCGGCCCCCAGCGCTTGTTGCCTGGGTGATGCCGGAGTCCAAGCGCGGATCCACTGGGCACTGGCGCCACCTAGTGTTGGCAGTATTTTATTGGTCATTTTACCAAAGTTTGTCTGTAGTCATCAACTTCCAGGGAGGAGTCCAGCCAACAAATGGACTGTATTCCCAAAGAGGGTTTGCGAGTTAACTGTTTGGAGCTCAGAATGTAGTTCCTGGAACAAATCTCAGGCTAATAGGAAAAATAATAATAAAACATAATAATGATAACAGAAAATAGAAGTAGTAATTGAGTGTTTACTATGTGCATGGCCCTTTATAAAACATTTAGTGTTCTTTTTCTCGTTTAATCCCTGCAGCACTGCTGTGAGTTAGCTACGATGGGCAACTCCATTTTCCAGAGGAAGAAACTTCGGCTTGGAGAGATCAGGTAACTTATTTCAAGTCACACAGCTGGGAAGTGGCAGAATGTGGACTCCAACCCAGACTTGTCTGTCCAGAGCCACACCAACAAAAGCCTATGTGACTCCAAAGCTGTGTTGACATATGGCAGAAAATTACAGTTATAATTACAACATCTGTTACAAGGAAGTAAAAGCATTTAGTAAGCAAGCCTTTTTTAAATCTTGAACATTAAGGTTTTGGGAAAAGGAGTTTTATAAGGAGAATTTGGTTTTCTATCAAAGGTTTCTTAACACTTCACGTTTCCCAGTTCCTGATTCCTGCTACCCTATGCAGTTTTCATTTCAGTGCATTGTGGTTTATCTCAGAAACCTTGAAAAGAAGCGAAATACAAGCAGACTGACCAAAGGAGCACAGGTCAGCTCTGTTCTCCATCCTCACGGCTGGTCCATGCAACCAAAATGGGAGGAAAGAACATAACCTCCACCACACAGCCCGAGTTCACCAGGGAACAACATTAATCAATTGATCAATTCGAATTAATTGATAATCTAATTGATCTCTCCAAACTAATTGAAGAAAAAAGAGCACTCCAGTGGAAAAATAAATGAGTAATATGAAAAGAAAGTGCACAAAAGGATAAGCATGAAATGGCCATAAACATATGAAAAGACTGCTGAAGTTCTATAGAACTTCAATTAAATGAAATACGCTGGACCATTGCATTTACAACATTTGGATGTGGTTTGTTTTTTTAAGGTGGCAGTATTAGTGAGGACTCATGAGGAAAGGCCCTCCCATTTTCTGCTGGTATATGGTGGTACCACTTCTCTGTAGAGCAACTGGAAGTATGCATCACACATCTTTACAAAGTGCCTGACCTTTGCTTAGTAATTTCACTTCAAGGGATTTATCCTGAGGAAACAGATAAGGATGTGTACCATAAGATTAAGTATAAGCAGTGTGTCCTATATGACATCATTCTTGTAAAAAAAAAAAAAAAATCATACACACATCTTTAAGAAAAAGTCTAGGAGAATATAAACCAAAAAATAAAGTACTAGATTATGGGATTAGGACTGATTTTATATTTTCTACTTTTTTCTTCAATGAATATGCACTAATACTGTAATTTTTTAGGTTATATATGTATATGATTAAAGCCAAAGAAACCAGACTTTTTTGTCTCAAGCAGTGGTCTCCAAAGTAGGTTACATGCATGCCACGGTGTACAGAAGATGATTTATGGAGATGTGGGAAGAAGATATTAAAGGTTCTATTTATATTTATTGCTCATCAAAAAATTAGGAAGATATTAACAAACAAGCTAACAGTGGGCCCTTAAGGGGTCTTCAGATGAGCCAGGCACAGTCACGTGGCCCACAAATTCCTTATGGCTGATAGGCTCCCAGGGCCGAGAGCTTCACTCTCTCCTTCACTTGCTTCCTACATCTCATGACCAGCACAGTTTATATGTGCACAGTTACATCGGTGTATGACTCTGGGATTCAGATTTAACTAAGCTAGCCCTTGGGAAATTGAGAAGTAGCTTTAAAATTTGTTTATTTATTGGCTGCGTTGGGTCTTCGTTGCTGCGCACGGGGTTTCTCTAGTTGCAGAGAACAGGGCTACTCTTCATTGTGGTGCGTGGGCTTCTTGTTGCGATAGCTTCTCTTGTTGTGGAGCACAGGTTCTAGGCTTACAGGCTTCAGTAATTACAGTGCACGGGCTTCAGTAGTTGTGGCTCTTGGGCTGTAGAGCACAGGCTCAGTAGCTGTGGCGCACGGGCTTAGCTGCTCCGCGGCATGTGGGATCTTCCTGTGGGCTCGAACCCGTGTCCCCTGCACTGGCAGGCGGATTCTTAACCACGGCACCACCTAGGAAGTCCCCATCGAGAAGTAGCTTTAAAAGATTGCTGCCAAGATATGGCAGCTTGCAGATGGTAATAATAATAATAATCCAAGCACAGCAAACAGCCCCCTCTGAGAGAGAGTCTGTAGCTACATTATTCGATAAAGTTATGACAGTCTAATCACATATGACAAGAAGTCAGCCAGAAAAAGCCAGAAAGTGTCCGGGTATAGGTGACATTTTAACAACAAGGATAGGTAAGACAGAAACTGTGTCTGAGCTCTGAAGAGATTATATTGTTGAATTAAAAAGGAAAGTGCAGGGAATTCCCAGGTGGAATGGTGGGAATTCTCCAACGTCCTCCAAAAACAGTTGGCCATAAAACTCTCTCTCTCCCTCTCCCCCTTCTGCTCCCCATCCCCCTTTTCTTCCTTCCTTCCTTCTTTTCTTCCCTCTTTCCTCCCTCCCTCCCTCCCCCCACTCAGCTTCTTTTGACTTACCAGAGACACTAGTGTTTCTGGGACCAAAGAATGGAAAATGCTGCATCCAAGTGTTGAATGGTCAAGACAGGCCTCAGCCGAGTGATGTTAAAGAAGACATGATTTATGACACTTGTTAAAACAAACAGTGAGGCAGACTTTATTCAAGACCACTGAGATAGATTTAGGCGCTACTGCAGTGGGGTTTTGCAGTAGGGCAGAGAGAGGCTGTGCTCAACCGAATACAGCGAGAAAGAGTGGGAATTTAAGGAGCCAGGTGGGGGGTCAGTGGATGGAAAATTACTCAGGGGAAACATCAAGGGTGCGAGGCAGATTCTGACTAAACTGACCTAACGGGATTCTTGCTAAAAGCAGAGCAGGGGGGTCAGCCATCACTCGGGGCATGGTGGAGATGAGGGGCCAGAGCAGATATTGAGGGTGGGGAGATTCTGGCTCAAACAACTTAGCAGGATTCTAGCTACGTTTAGACAATGCAAAGACAGACAAGAGCCGCAAAGCCAAGGCCTATTTGGGAAGAAGGCTCAGAGGAGCCTGACTTAAGTTTGGTCAAGGAGAGACTCTATCAGCAAAACATCAGCGGAACCCCTGTGCCAGGCTTTGAAAAAAAATATCAGGGGGAAATGCAGAAAAACACAGAATAGGAGGCAAGGGAGCAGCAGGACAAATCAAGGGAGCTGTGGTGCCAGGGCTGCTGGCGGGATCCCCAGCCCTGAACGTACATCAAAATCCACTGCAGGACTTAAAAACACAACCAGAGAAACAACCTCCCTCAGAAATCAGAGGAACAACCTCCCTCAGAGGCTCTGAGTGGAGCTAGAACTCAGGCATCTGTACTCTTGTCAGTCTCCCCAGGTGACTCTAGTGTGTGGCCCCGGTGACAGTCACCCAGGTGGGCTAATCACGTCACACTAAGTGTCCCTCATACACAGCAACCAGTTATGGTCAGTGAGACTCCTCCAAGAAGACACATGTTCTATAGGCTTCAGGTTTCTTGAAGAAAAGCTATCTTTGGCAGTGCTGACCTCAGTAAGCTGTGGTTCTTATGAGGCCAGGATGAGGGGAAGAGGGAGGAAGCCACATCTTTTTCATCATCACTGGAGCCAGGGCCATTAAGCAGAAGTGGCTTCCTCTCCCCCAGATTCCCAACACTTGCCATGAAAAGCAGAAACAGGATGAATGATTACAGTTTCTTACAGTCAATCCATTTCATAGGATGGCCCTCATTTACTTCCTAAATGAGTGGATTTGTTGGGGGATGGATTTATTTCCAGTCAGTCCTGTCAGCTCTCCATATCATAAACCTGTGTTTTCTTTTACAAAGCATTTGCTGTATTCTATTCTCTTGGATGTGGCTTTAGAAGTTTGCATCCCAAAGACTTAAGATACTCTATTTTTATTTTCTTGTTCTCCTTTAGGCTTTCTAGGTGCCCATGTCCCTGGCATCTCAGCCTTTATATGAATGGTTTTTAGAGTGTGGTCCCAGGACCACCAGCAGCACCACCACCAGCAGCAGCAGCTTGTTAGAAATGCAAATTCTCAGGCTCCTACAGACCTACTGAGTCAGAAACCTGGGGGTGAGGCAGCCATCTGTATTTTAACAGGCCTTCATGTCATTCAGATCCACAATTAGACTGCTTTAAATTATGTTGCTTAATACCCTAAAAGCCCACACTTTGGAGAAAATACTGTGTGTTTAAGCACCTGCCTTAGATTTCTAGGTTTCAATTTAATCATCTGTGCAGGGGAATGCAACGGTCGATACTGAGTACCCACACAGGCTGGAGTTTGAAGTTTTACAAGGCCCAGATAAAGCTTGACTTCATTTTAAGATGGAAAACTGAGGCTCTGGTTGTCAGGTCACATTGCCAGGGTCTCAGCTAGCGAGGAGTAGGCCAGGGTCTCAAACTGCACTCACCTACCATCAAAGCCGCAGTCCCCTCTGCGCCCCTCCTGGTCTCCAGCTTCAGAACATCATCCTAGGGCAGGACTGAGAACAGGAAGATAACGAAGACCCTGGCAGATCCCCAGATTCTTTAAAGCAACTGATCTTCGCTGAATAAGGGTGGCTGGGGCAGTCAGTGGCAGTTCAACCTGTTCAGAGAATAGGTATTATAACAAACCTCCTCTAATTCTCTCACAACCAGCAAGCACACCCCACCCCCAAATAAATACTTTCACTCATTCAACACATATTTCCTGAGCACCAGATGCTCTGCAAAGTCGAGGAATAATAGCAGAGAACAAGACTAAGGTTCCTGCTCCTGATCAATGATGAAATTTAATAAGATGATGATTAACTAGGAGCCTGCATTGTTAAGCACTTTATGGACCAGATATTTCTCTACCAAAGATGGGTTTATTCAAGATCAGTGGTGAACTGAAGTTTGGGGTTTACAATCATGGTGAGCCATATGCAAGTTCCTGCCCAGCAAGGGAAGAACTCTTTTATAAATTTATTTATTTATTTATTTATTTATTTATTTATTTATTTATTTATTTATGGCTGCATTGGGTCTTTGTGGCTGTGGGCCAGCTTTCTCTAGTTGTGGTGAGCGGAGGCTACTCTTCGGTGTGATGTGTGGGCTTCTCATTGCGTTGGCTTCTCTTGTGGCAGAGCACGGGCTCTAGGTGTGCTGGCTTCAGTAGTTGTAGCACGTGGGCTCAGTAGTTGTGGTGCACGGGCTTTGTTGCTCTGCAGCATGTGGGATCTTCTCAGACCAGGGCTCAAAGCAGTGTCCCCTACATTGGCAGGCGGATTCTTAACCACTGCACCATCAGAGAAGTCCGAGAACTCTTTTATAGAGGGGGAGAGGAAGTTGAGAGGGCAGAGGTAAATAAAGAATCTACGACTTTTCATTGGCTGAGTCCTTACCTGGAAAGAAGAGGAGTGTTTCTTCTTCCTGTTGGGTTCAGGTATGAGGCAGGGTATCAGAGCTCCCCCTGCTGGTCTCCCAACTCTATTTAATTGGGATTTCTGTTTATTTTTTACACAAACAAGAAGGGGGTTCAAAGGAGCATGTATGAAAGCCTTTGCCTCGCCCCAGCCAGGTGCATCCCCCCGTAGTAGAACTGTGAACACAGGAGAGCTTCTGAGGGCTTCAGGGAAAAGAATGGTGCTCAGGTAATTCCTAATTGCAGGAGAGAACAAATTTTCCTCTCCAGCTCTTTGCTTGGCCCCAGAGATGTCAAAAACAAATACTGCTAACAGAGTTCACTTGTGTCAGTTCACACACCTGTGACATAAGCCACCAGACTGTCCCTCTGAGCAGAATAGCCTCTCCCTCAGGTGGGCCCACAGACCAGGCAACCTGAGCGCCACCCCATCCTGCCCCACAGCCACCACGGCTTACCACCCAGGCCTCCTCTGACCCCCACAGCGAGGGAAGGCTGAAAGGATCCCGGAGCAGTCCCCAAAGAGGCAGTAAAAGCTGAGGGGAACGTGCTTTTTGAAGACCAACACACGACCATCTTTGACAGATTCTTTTTCCGGGGTGACAATTATGGAATACTCACTGAGTATGTAATTTTTAACTGATGCAAATTCAGCCCTTCCGGCTTTGTTTCATGAGACAGAAAATACAATTTTAGGGGTGTGGAAATATTTGCATTGTGCTCAGAATCACAAGCCAACCCAGTGCTTGAATGGATGCCCAGACCAGCGCCCTAGCAGAGCAGGGCAACCATGGGGAGAAGCTTTCCAGGTTCAGTCTCAGGCTTTTCTAACTGTGTAGATTGTCTCTGCATCACTGTGCTATTTTCATCGCCTGTCCCCTCAGCCCCTCACTCCTTAATGCGTTCTCGTCAGGACTGGAAAGCAAAGGGGCGGAGCCTGTTCAAAGATGTTTTTGAAAGGGAAAGTTGGATGGGTCTGGTGGCTAGCCTTGGGTGGTCTACAGACTCAGATATCATGGCGGACTCAGGTGGGAGATGAGGCTGTGAGGTGGCTGCCACAGCAGCAGAAGGGATCTGGGTGGGGCACTGGGGGAGGACTCCTGGGTGCTGGTGGAGTTTTAGATCTTGACCTGGATGGGGTTACACAGGCGTCCTTTTACTTCTCAAAAAGTCATTGTCATGAATAAAAAGATTATAAATATATTTGTTTCATGCAGAGGGGATGCTTGTTGCGTTTTATAATTTTTTTGAAACACGGCTTTTTAAAAAGGCATCCTGAAGCATTTCCAGTTTAATCACAATATTGCTGCCGAGTCCTCTTGACGGCGGGTGTAAGTCAGGAAATGTCTGTGAAAGGGAAATGTCACGCTCCGGACACCCAAAGAGAAAGGAATTTGATTTTGTTCTGTGGGAGGCGGCAGACAGGGAATATATGCCCTTCCAGGGTGCGTGGGCCCAGGCCTCCACGCCCAGACGGCTTCAGGGCTGCAGAGGGTCCGAGCTGGTGGGTGTCAGCACCAGGTGAGAGGACCAGCGGGGCAGGGCGGCCATCCTGGCAGCTGCTGAAAGACAGAGCCACCAGGGGCCTCCGCGGGAGCCCGTCTCCCCGATCTCTGCTACCATCACGGCAGATTATGTGAGGGAAAATGTGTTCTCTATAAAGCCACTCCCAGCTTTTCATTAGCTTGCTTTTTTCTTAACAAGAAAACTAATCAGAAGAAACCACAAGAGATCCCTGGGCTGGATCTGAGCTCTCTCTCCAGTGTGGCCAAATGTGGCTGAACCCAGACCAAATAGAGATGTTTACTGACAGCCTAATAAACAAATGGGCCCCTTTGGATGTAACCTTGATGAATGGAGCATCCAGGTGTTTTCAATAATGGCAATAAGCACTACAACTCAAAGTATTTCTGATTCAAGTATAATGCATTATTAGGCCATTAGAGGCTGAGCACGGAGGACCATTTGGACACGGCCCTATCAATAATGTTGCTTCCCAGCCTGCATTTAGGCCCGGGGAATTAGTCATCCTGATATTCTATTTAATAAAAACCTCAAGAAGAAGCATCAAAAATCACATTACATTTTAACAGGGTTACAGCAGCCCGGGAGAACCACAAGTTTAATTTTCATAAGAGCATTCATTCCTCAATTATGTCAGACATGAAAATGTAAATGGCAAATTTAATGCTAACAATATCCCTCAAAGCACATTGGCAGGTAAAGGCACATTATGTTGAGTGGATGCTGGCTGCATATGAAGCAGCCCCCAAAGTGAGACATGGGGGAGCCGAGAGGAGGAGGGACTCAGGCTACGTCGCTGGGCTGCCCCTGGAAGAGCTATAGCCTCAAAGCAGGGGGTGGGGGAGGGGGAACAACAGAATTACAGCAACCAAGTCTGACGTGTGCGTCTTGGGGATGTGGGCTCCCTGGCACCCCCTCATGGCGTTTCCCATAGGCGCCAAAAGCCTAGTTTGTTTGCTCAGTGACAGCAGCCAGACGTGCCCGTGAGGGTATTCCAGGGCTACAAGCGAGCAGAACTCCCAAGGGATTGCCAAGAATTGTATGGCATGTGAGATGGGAATTTGTATTTTAAACAAAATTCCAGGTTAGGGACTCCCTCTCCCTCAGCCTTCTGGACAAGAGTGTGGTGGAAACAGGAGAGTATTATTTCTATTTTTAACGGAAGTCACTGACATCAACCACCAGTGAATTTCACTGCCTTTTTCCATAAAGAAAATTGTCTCTGAAAGATGTTCATGATATTTTAATGAGTTTTTTTAAAAAGGTAATTAGTGGCCAAAAAAATCTAATATCAATTATGTACAGGTACAGGCATACCTCGGAAATATTGCAGATTCAGTTACAGACCACACCAATAACGTGAATATTGCAATAAAGCAAGTCAACACAAATTTTTGTTTGTGTGTGCATATAAAAGTTATGTTTACAATATACTGTAATCTATTAAGTGTGCATAGCATTATATCTAAAACAATGTATATAGCTTAATTTTTAAAAATATTTTATTGCTAAAAAATGCTAACCTCATCTGACAACACAAGGTTGCCACAAACCTTCAATTTGTAAAATATATATTATCTTTAAAGCATAATAAAGCAAACTGCAATAAAATGAGATATGCCTATACATGCATAAGAAAAATCATACAGCAAACTACTAAGGGTCTCTAATAAGTATGAATTTACCTTTGTAAGCAAAAATAATAATGATAAAGATTTTTTAAAGATGGAAACCCCATTAGAGAATGTCCATTCATAGAGCCATCTCTCCAATGACAAGCAGTTGGATCATTCCTTCTGAGTTGCTCTGTGTTTGTAATTAAATCAGAATCATGAAACATGGGAGCAGAAAGAAGGCTCAGATGCAATCTAGTCTTATCCCTCCCTTCACTCTGGAGGAAGCTAAGGCCCAGAGAGGTTCATGAATTTAATAAAGATATGCCAAGGTTCTGAAATGTGCCAGGCAGGACTCGAGGCTCTGGGCTTCCCTCCAGGGCTTCATCCAAGCCTCAGACTGAAAACTTTGGAGCAGATACATCACAGATAACTGGATTCCATGTAATCTAACATGTGACAGCTAATTTTACTATGCTTTACTTTTTTTAAAAATAAATTTATTTATTTATTTATTTTATTGGCTGTGTTAGGTGTTCGTTGCTGCACACGGGCTTTCTCTAGTTGTGGTGCGCGGGCTTCTCATTGCAGTGGCCTCTCTTGTAGAGCACTGGCTCTAGGCGCGTGGGCTTCAGTAGTTGCGGCACATGGGCTCAATAATGGTGGCTCACAGGCTCTAGAGCACAGGCTCAATAGTTGTGGTGCACGGGCTTAGTTGCTCCGCGGCATGTGGAATCTTCCTGGGGCAGGGATCGAACCCATGTCCCCTGCATTGGCAGGCGGATTCTTACCCACTGCGCCACCTAGGAAATCCTACTATGCTTTACTTTTGTTGGAAGTTCACCTTTCCAAAGATCTGCTCAGATGTTTTTATTTCAAATAATGTAATGGGTCATTGGTATAAATATTCTTTGCCCTTTCCATATGAAAAAGGCTTTATAAAGTTTTTAAAAAAAGGAAAAAGTTTAAAACTATATTATTTTATATGTGAAAGATCCTATAAGGAAAACATAAGAAGGCATGCACATTAAGTTGATGTCAACAAAATTTTATTGGGCATATACTTCTTATAAGACACTGTGATGGTTGCTGAGGATACAGCATCTCACAGTCTTGCGAAGTAGCTAAGCACATAAGCAAATAGGACAGTACAATGCCATAAGGGTCTGGATAAAAGTGCATATCAGATGTGGCATGGCGCTGAGGGATCAATGGTTGACTTTGGGAGAGGGTTCAGGGGAGGATTCACTGGGGTAACATCCAAGCCGAGTTTTTAATAATGAGCAGGCATTTGCCCAATGGATATAAAAAGTAAAGGGCGTTTCCAGAAAAAGGAGCAGCAGGTGCAAAGGTTGTTATGTATTAAATCACATGATGTATGAGATGTGCTAGTGTAGAGGGCGAGGGACCCCATAGGAGGGGAGTGAGAGGGATGGAGGCAGTAGCCAGAGTACAGTAGGCTGTGTATACCATGAAAAGGAGTTAGATTATATTGCAACAGCTGTGTGGAAGGAAAAGTGTCATGATCAGGTTTTCACTTTATAGAGACCGTTCTGGTGGCTAAGGAATGGGAATGGAAGGCATCAGATAGAGGCAAGGAGACTAGAAAGCTAATGAAAACAATGGCCCAGGTGAGAAGTGATGAAGCTAGGGCAGTACATGAAAGGTGAGGGTGGAAGCAACACATGAAAGAGACACTTGGGAGGTGAAACCTTTAGGACATATTGGACGTGGGATGAGAAAGAGCAGGAACCAAGGATGAATGTGGGAACTGGGAGCCTGGGACTGACATAGATACGCTGCTGTGTATAAAAGAGACAACTGACGAGGGCCTGCTGTACAGCACAGGGAACTCTACTTAATGCTCTGTGGTGACCTAAATGGAAAGGAAATCCAAAAAGGAGGGGATATATGTCTACATACGGCTGATTCACTTCACTGTACAGCAGAAACTAACACAACATTGTAAAGCAACTATACCCCAATTTAAAAAAAAAAGGAAAGAAAAGAAAAAAGAAATCAATGACAGGGAGTTTGGGATTAGCAGATACAAATTATTATATATAGGATGAATAAACAACAAGGTCCTACCACATCATACAAGGAACTATATTCAGTATCCTGTGATAAAACATAATGGAAAAGAATATGAAAAAATAATTATAGCTGAGTTACTTTTCTATACAGCAGAAATTAGCAAAACATTGTAAATCAACTATACTTCAATAAAATTAAAAAGAAAAAAAAGGATGGATGTGGGGGCAGAAACTCTGGCTTTGGAACCTGGAGAAGTGGTGACATCTCCTGGTAACTAGGAAAATCAAGAGAGGAGTTTGGTGGGCTATGGTAGGGAATTGATTTAGCTTTAGATAAGTTTGAGGATCCTTTAGGATATTCAAGGAAAATTTTTGATGGACATAGAATATGGAGCTCCAGAGAAAGTTCTACCTGAAGACACAGACTTGTAAGCTTCATCACATGGTAGTGGTTTAAACGTTGACAGTGAATGGGCTTTTAGGCCCAGAAAGAAAATGAATGAAAAGAAAAAGTGGTTGCCATAGCTATGAAGGCACAAAAATGTTAAGACCCAGATAGAACAGGAAAAACCAATGAGGATGACAAAGAACAGTCAGAGAACTAGTAAAACAACCAGGACAGTGATGAAATTAGACACACAGAGCAGTTTTCAGGGAAGATCTGAATCATGCTTCTTTAGCCAGGGGAAGAGTACCACTCAGTGTGGGACGTGAGTAATGGGAAAGGTGTCAAATTTCACAGTGGTGAATGGGCTGCATGCATGAAAGGCCACACAGATGACAAGAAGCCATCCATCAAAGATGGGGGTGATGTTAGCATTATTAAGCAGGAATGGCAGTTTGGGTTCCTCGAGTAACTTAAAAGAAGACTAAGAGTCACAAAATCATAGGAAACTCACCAAACCATAGGAAGTTTTATTGACACCTTATTTTTGACTGGATCCCAGGGTAACTGAGGCAAGGTATGTAAAACCCAAGCTCCCAGACATTCTGATCAGGCTTTTAAAATTTTTTTAATTGTGGGAAATTCCCTGGTGGTCCAGTGGTTAGGACTTAGTGCTTTCACTGAGGTGGCCCCAGGTTCAATCCCTGCTCTGGGAATTAAGATCCCATAAGTTGAGAAACATGGACAAAAAAATAAAATTAAGTTAAAAATTTTAAAAATTTAATTAAAAAAAAGGGGAAACTTTTTTCATCACATATCATCCCATATCACATATCACGATCCACTCCCATTTTCAGCTCCTTCTCTACACTTAACAACCCACATCCTATGACAGGGGTAGGGAGAGCATTATCAAGAGAAATGGGAGATATTTGCCAGCCACAGTGACCTTCACCTTACCTTGGCCATGTCTTCTCCCTGTCAGCACTGAATATCTGTCACATGCTGACTATCTCGACTCTTGGGTCCCTTCTCTGTATCCAGCATCAAGAGAACAGAGAGGGTTTGAAATCACACTGGTCCTACAGGTCTGCTGGGGAGAGAGTAAAATATGAATATTCTAAGACAAAGAGTTACACGTTGTCTCCGTGTGGTGGACCAGGAGACAGGATGACACACGCAGGATGAGGCAAGGACCTTGCTTAAGTCAGTAGAACAATGGGGAGACATTTTAACTAGAGATTTGATTCTGGGTTCTTGTCACGTAATCGAGGTCTGTAAGCACTTCTCCCTTCCTCCTGGAGCCATCACTAATGCTCCCATGTACGACTGCTGAAAAGCATGATAAGAGGAGAGAGGAGTTAAGAATAAGGAAATGACGCATTATAACAGCCAAGTGCAAGGATGGCAAACACCTGGTATTGGGCTGGGAGAGTAGCCTGCCCTCTGGCTTCATGTTTCCATGTGAGGGGAATGACTCTCTTGGCCACTCCTTCGGCGTCACCGCTACCCCGCCCCCCCGCCCCGCCCCCCTGAGAAGAGAACAATTGGATTGTTTAATTGGGAGCAAACACTTATCTGAGACTGCATCTGTGTCCCCAAGAGCCCTGTAGAAGTCTTCACCAGCAGAAGGCACTGCTTCTCTTCTGGGTTTCCTGTAGAAATAGGTGGAGAAATAACACTGGGTGAGAATTTCTGTGAGGCAGCTGGATGGGCTCCACTTTGCACAAAATAAATTTGCAGTGTGGGTCTTGACATGCACCAAGAATTAACCTCCATTGACAAATATCCTGATGTGCTTGCTTGGGACTTGGTTTTGCCCAGAGAGACTGACGAAAACAAACACACACACATTAACTGAATGGGATTTGGATACTGAGGGAGCAGGGGAAATATTCAGAAGGTATTCAGGCCTTTCTATGTGCTGGGCCCTGAGTTTTATATACATTGAAACCATCTCATCTTCACAATAATTCCATTTGACAGTTAGGGAAACAGCATCAGGGAGATTAGGCAATTTGCCGTGATGGCACAGATGAAAAGCGGCAGAGCTGGCATTTGAACACCTTAGGTCTGTTGAATTCCGAAGCTCAACCAGTCAACTGCACTGCCACGTGGCAAGTAATTTGTTTCCTGTATTTTCTGTTTGTTTATAGTTTCAGCCCTATGTCAGAGCAGAGAGCCCATTGTCTAGGAATAGCAGAAATGTTTGAGTTTTTACTTGGGGTTCAGAAAATTTGTAGGATCTGGTAGGAGACTTTTATCTACTACTCTATCTAGGAAAGAATTTCCTGAGATCAAAGCTGTTGCTGCTTAGGGAGGTGGCAGGGGCACAGGCTTTGAGAAAGGCAAGCCTGAGTTAGAATCCCAGCTCTGCCTCTTATTAATTGAGTGACATGAGGCAAGATGCTCTACCTCAGAGCCTCAGTTTGCTCATCTGGAAAATGGGGCTGATAATAGTTGCTTCATAGATAATATTAAAAGAGATGAAGTATATAGAACACCTACATGCTGTAGTATATACCTAGATGCTATAGTATAACTATAAGCCATAGCATACCTACATGCTGTATACAATAGTCTGCCTTCATAAATGTTGGTTCTCTTCCTTGCTTCAATTTAAGAAAAGTATAGGAAGCACTCACAATGATAGAGACTTCATCCCAAAAACAGAAGTTAAGAAATGATACTAACAATTCAGAACTGTTCAGAGAAACTAGAGCCAGGCTTCTTTTCACGCGGGCTCACATCCCGTTGAGAATCAGTTCCTCATCAACTACTCAGGAAAATCTATAGACCCCAAACCTCACCGGAGGCATCAAGCATGGGAGACAGTCTTCTGAGATGGGCCCCAGTGATCCCCATCTCCAGGTATTCATACCCCTGTGTAACCCTCTCCCCTCAAGTATGGGCTGGACTTGGTACTTACCTACTTACCTCTAATGAATAGCAAATAGCAAAAGCAATAGGATGTCATTTCTGCAGTTAGGTTAGAAAACTGCAACTTCCATCGCTTGCCTTTCATTTTCCCTTTCCTTCAATGTCTATTCCTTCTTCTCTTTGGCAAATATATCTTGGCCATGTTAGGCACAAATCACCAACGTCTCTCCAGTTCTGCCTCTCCCGGCCCTAACAAAGCCCGTTGATGAGGCAGACAGAGACAGCCTTTGCCTCAGAGGGTGGGGTGCAGGGGAGACAGTGAACACTCACTCAGGGTGAATGACCCTGTCATACCCGGCGATGGGCTTGGGCTGCTCCGCGAACAAGCACAAACCCCATGGCTTGTGGGCTTCAGCTTAAAAGAGCATCAGATCTTTAGAGAAGTAACAGCTGCCAGTGGACAACCTGGGGATGTCAACCTCCCTGTCTAGAGAAATTAGACCCTCTGGAGTGAAATTTTCCACTGAAAACATTTTACAGTTTCTCTTCCCATTTGTAATTATATTTGGGAAGGGTAGATTGAACAGATACGTTTGAGCTAGAGCTGCTTTACATACTCATGAATTAAGTAAGGGTTTTATCCCACAGCCAAATTATTAAAAATGTCTCAGGCAGGAGGAATGCCAAGTTCTACCAAGACAGAATTTCTCAAGGTCTTGCAAGCCAGTGTCTGGCTGAAAATTTGCTGCAGCCTCATTTGGGGCATTCAGATAACTCTGAGTGTACCCTGATAGGATGTGAGAGTCATTATCTCCCCTACGAAGATCCACTTCCAAGAGCAGGAAATTAAATAGCTTATTTTAGCCAAGAAGACTGCCGTAAATTAGCTAACTCCATTACTTTCATTGCGGTGCTTATCTCGCCCTAAAGGACAGCCTTGGGACGCAAAGAAGCTCTTAACTGCTGAGAACAGGAGGGGCTCCCGCTGCATTAAGACGCAGACTCAGGAGTGTCTGCAGAGAGGACAGTGCCATTAGGTGCCCTAAATGCCACCGCTTTGGGTTCAAACAAGGATTCTGTCAGGTAATTTTTAACAAGTCAGTGAGCTCTGTGAGGATGAGGATGGTATCCTTTATCTCTGAACATATTCTAAGGTGCTCTGTTTTCAGCTAAGCCAAAATTTTCTAACCTCTGAAAAGGGGGTAATAACACCTACACACTAGAAGCTGCAGAGAACGTTGTAAGTTATGCACCTAGAGCCCCTAACATGGTTCCTGGCATATAGTAGCCACTCAATATTCATATACTTAAATTAATGAATGAGGAAGAGAGTATTGCATAAGTGATGATGGAGATAAAATTAACTATAAAAACATTTCTTTATTGTTGTGTGTGCTGTCAGACACTATTTTCAATGGACAGAGAGCATCAAAATATATAGCCCAAAAGAACAATATTTTTTTTTGGGGGGGGGTACACCAGGTTTAATCATCTGTTTTTATACACATATCCCCATCTTCCCTCCCTTCCTTGACTCCCCCCCGCTCGAGTAAGAACAATATTTTTACAATCTGCTCTACTAATATGAAATTTAATACAGCAAAAATAACATAATTTATTATCATTATGGCCATTTTACAGGTGAGCAAACTGAGTATTTCAGAGGTTAAATAATTTGCTGAAGCTATTCACAAGTATATAATAAGGTTTTTATAATAACATGTCTGTTGAGTACATACTATTTGCCAAATACTTTACATACATTAGCTCTTTTCATATTTTCAACAGCCTCACCTTTATTCTGAGGACTATTAACTCCACATAACAGAGGAGGAAACGGAGGTTCAGAGAAGTTAAACATTGATGATCACTAAGGGGCAGAGCCTGGATTCACACCCAGGTGGTCCTGGTGTCAGAGCGTGTGTATGTCTTCCCACCATTGGCTGTTTAAAGCCATGTGCACTTTCCGCCATAGGAGAAGAACCCCCTGTGAGAGTGTCAGTCTCGGGAAGAAGGATGGGTCACATTCAGCTTCATGTCCCTCTCAGAGCTGGCACAGTGCCTGCCTGCGAGTAAGCATTTGACAAATGCAGTACCTGTTCTGTGCTCATTCTTGGGAAGTGCTCTTCAAGCCTCTCACATAAGGTAGATGACATCTGTTAAGGAAGTGTATTAGGGCTCTCCAGAAAAACAGGACCAATAGAATGTGTGTGCGGGGGGGAGGGGTAGGAAGAGATTTATTTTAAGAAATTGGCTCACACAATTATGGAGACAGGTGAGTTGAAAATCTACTGGATGGGCCAACAGGGTGGGGACCCAGGAAGAGCCAATGCTGCAGTTCCAGTCCCAAGGCCATCTGTTGGCAGAATTCCCTTTTGCTCAGAGGAGAACAGTCTTGGTTCTATTCAGGGTTTCAGCTGATTGCGTGCAGCCCACCCACACCATGGAGGACAGTCTGCTTCACTCAAAGTCCACTGATGTAAATGTTAATTTTATCCAAAAACACTCTCACAGAAACTTCCAGAGTAATGTTTGACTACACAGCTGGGCACCATGACCCAGCCAAGTGGACACATAAAGTGACCAATCATAAGACGTTAGACAAATAAATTTTAAAAGGCACACATGGGTTCAAAGCTCCGCCTTCAAGAGACAAGCAGAAGACATACCACACACTCTGGCTGGCAGGGTCCTCTTATGTAGCAGCTGCTTTTTTTGGCAGTGTTTTGTGGTGAAATGTACTGAGAGTAACTGATGGAGGCACTGAGAGATCGTGCAGGGTTACAGGTTGGACAGTGAATCTGTGGCAGGGAAGCCCCAGGAGAAGCAGTTAGTCTCCTAGGAAGTTAGACTCCTAGGAAGAAATTCAAATGCTGAGGCGGGTCATGTGTCTGTGGAGATGGCTTCCAAATGGCCCCAAGAGGTCTCACAGGTGACATTCACTAACTCGGGGGATGTACCACAGTCTGGGGTCTGACGTGGGTTCAGAAATCTGTTGCTTTTTCAGGGCACTAGGAAGCTTCATCCTCTCAAGCAACATACATAAACTAAGTTCAAGAGACCGAAGTGTAAAAACAGAAAAGTCCATTTCTTAGATTCCAGTTAATAACTGCCATGAGCCAGGTTGATCCTTTTCAAGTAAATAAAATGTCCCTGCTCAAAACCTTCAAATGTGTTAAAACCCATCTTTGCCACTGCAAGTCTGGGTCTAAATTCTACCTCAGTCTCTGTCCTCATTCCCTAACACCTGCAATCACTTTTGTACATGTGCTCCAGCCAATCTGGCCTCTTGCTATTCTTTCATCGTGCCATCCTTCTGCATCCCCTCCTCAGGGCCATTGCCTCCTTCCTGACCAGCCCATTCCTTCTTTCAACAGATTTATAGATCAAGGAACTAAGCATGGCCCTCCAGCCAACAACCAAGGAAAAACTGAGGTCCTCAGTCCAACAACCTGTAAGGAATCAAATCCCACCATCAACAATGTGGGTGAGCTGGGAAGGGCATCCTGCCCCAGGTGGGCCTTGAGAGGGCTGCAGCTTTGGGGACACTTGTTTGCAACCTTGTGAGAGATGCTGAGCTGGAGGACCCAGGTAAGCCATGCCTGGATCCTTGACCTACAGAAATCGTGAGTTGATAAATCTGTTGTTTTAAGCTTGCTGAGTTTTGAAGGAATTTGTTATGAAGCAAGAGATAGCTAATACTCAAGTGATTTAAGCTCTGCACAATATTTCATCTGAGTAAACATGGTACAGAAAACAGAAATAATGAAAATCAATCCCAAGTTTTACTGATATTTTGTGAAGAAAGTCAAGGCAAGAGAAAGGAGCACCAGACTATTGGAGGAAAATCCCAGAGTAAGTGAAGTGATGTTGTAAAGCACGAGCGCTCTGTGCTAAAACCAGAAAAGGCCCAGGCAAACCAGGGTGAGTTGGTCACCCTACCCAAAAATGACTCTTTGAGCCAGCTCAGGCTTCTCCCTTGGCTCTTCCACATTCAGAAACACAGCATGTAAGAAAGACTAAGGAGAAGCCACACCCACCATTAACTGCTTTGACCCTATATAGACATAACACCTTTGTTCCCATTCTGTGAGTGAGAACTAATCACATAGCCCCACCCAGATGCAAGGCAGCTGAGAATGTGGTTTAGCTGAGTCTCCAGAAAGAAAAAATGGGTTGATGTGCATGTTACCAGTCTTTTCCCAATGCCTCAGCTTCCTGTGGAGCCAAACTGTTATAGACATTTGGGGCTTCCCAATTTTTCCATTGGTCTACAGTGGGTATGGAAGGGGGAAGAACATGATAGGACTGATTTTCCAGCTCCCTTCGGACACACACATACTTCAAGAGGAGGCTATTGAGCATAGCAAAGTACCCCCCAAATATGGCAACTGAACTTCCTCTCACTTAGGCCACTCTGACATCGTGGAGTGGCCATTAGCATGGAGTCAGTGTTGGTTATCAGAGACAGAAGATTCTCTAACACAGGAAGCCAACTACAATAAGAAGAAACCATCCCATAGATACAATAAAGAAGGAATAAAGGAAGAAGAAGGGATAAATTGACCAAAACTTCTATGTGCCTCTGTGTGTATGTGTGTGTGTGTGTGTGTGTGTGTAACAATTACTAGGAATAGGATAATACTGGTTAGTGGTAAGAGGAAAAAGGTTTATCATTCTCAGATAATAGAAGACTTGCATTAAGAAATATTGTTGCACAAGCACAATTGAGGCACATTTTTAAAAAACAATTAAATTTTGAGATTGGATTTTATGCAGTTTTCCAGAAGAACCTCTTGTCTGTGCTAGATGAGAATTTTCCTCCAACCTGGTAGATATTGCTCTATACAGTTTAGCCTGGTCCCTCCTAATGGGACAGTGTTTTGTCCCCATCAAAGAGTTTTGGCAACAAGGGTATTACCAGAAGCTAAAGTAAAAATCAATCAAGGATCTAGAATCCAGAGAAAAATACGTGTGTGTGTGTGTGTGTGTGTGTGTGTGTGTTACCAAATTGGACTGATTACATAATATGTGACCAAAAGCATGGTGGTTCTCTGAGCTCAGGACAAAGCTCTGGAGGTCGTATCAGAAGGAGTTCAGTTTGAGAGGGGTGTCAAAGGTCAGGGGAGGAGGAGTGAGAAGACTAGTAATTATTGAGCCCCTCCCATACACTCAGTACCATGTGCTTGGTTTTCATGCTCATGCTTTACCTACCCACTGTGCACTCACTTCAATTTGTGGTTTCTCCAAATTGTTGTGTCTCTGGCCTCCCCCAGCCATAACCATCTTAGGGAAACTGAGGTAACACAGTGGCAGTTAAATAGCTGAGGGGAAATGAGTTCGGTATAAAGATGCCCAAGGACACTGGCTTGGCTTCTGGAAAATGTTCAGTTCAAGCCTGAATGTGGAAAGAAGCAGTAGCAGAATGCTGGACAGGTCAGGCTCTTTTCACAGTGGAAGCTGCTGTGGTTGGTTAGCTCCAATTCAGTAAAGTGAGATGATAAAGAAGGGACCGTCAATATAAACCAATAAATCTCTCCTTCCATTCAACCCTTTATCTGAATATGTCACACACAAAAAAACTAGACAGGAAATATGTAACCCGAAAGCAGTAGCCTGATACATTTATTAGCTATAACTGAGTTTTCCAAAGATAAAGCATGAGTTAATTGAGAGTTCATGCTTAAGGGGAGACTTAAACTGCTCGCCTCTTCTACCCATTTAAAATTTAGAAAATCACAGTGTTCCTGATGAGAATCAGATAGCTGTATTGCTTGAAGAATTATGCCCAGGAACCACTGGACACTACATGTTTACCTGATCCCTGTTTGGGTACCATTTTGCAAATGGTGAGTTGAGTAAATATAACAAGTTCATGTGAAGGCACTAAAGGTGCAAATTCTCATTATTTAGTGCCCGAGCAGGGCCAAAGAAGGTGAGACCAGATGTATAATTTGTCTGCTAGTTCAGATCTCTTTTCTAAAGAAGTTTTTTAAACTTAAGATACCTCAAATGCACACTATGCATTGAAATATATATACACATTTATCTCTATATTTGTCTATCAATTATCTATGTATTTATCATCTATCTATGGATCTATCTATGTTATTGTAGGTTAACTTAAGCACAAATATACACATTTACAAATTCAAATAGTATACAAGTCGAATGACATTATGCTTCTGGAATTATCTACCAGTCCTTCTCACTAGGAAATTTTGCCAGGTGTGATTAGACTAAACTAGTTCTCAACAGTTGCTCTCTGGGGGACATCTGGCAATGTTTGGAGACATTTTTTACCATTATAGCTTAGGGGTGGGGGTGGGGTACTATTAGTGTGTAAAAGCAAGGGATGCTGCTAAACATTCAACAATGCAGGTTCTTAGTTGTAAACCACAGAATCGATTCTACCTAGTTTAAACAGGAAATGAATCTATTCAAGGCCACCAAGCAGCTCACAGAATTTCCGGGGGAGTCAGAGAGTCAGTTTTAGGGCTAGGCAGCTGGAGCAGTGCCCAAACCACAATTCAACAAAGACACTACATACACACCGAAGGTGCTTTGCTGCCACCCTCACCAAAAGATTGAGTCTAGCCAGCCCTGATTTCTCTTGTTGATTACTGCTGAATTGGAGTTTCACACAGTGTGTGCAGTTGACAGGGATTACAGTAGTGCCTATAGCGCATGATGGAGCTGTGGAAAAGATGGAAAAGCACCTGAACTTGTGGATGCATGAGATGACAACCGGTATTAAAAAAGCGCAGTGGGCAGCATTGCTCTGAGGCTAAAAGCCAAAGGAATTTGTAATTGAAATATTGTTTTATTATAAAGAAGCATTGCATTCAATTAATTATTTGTAAGAAATACATAGAATATCTTCGAACAGAAACACACATAAAATAAGGTTATGTACTGAACAGTTGATGAGAATGTTCCGACGAGAGGCTTGCAGGAGCCCCGCCCTGTATTTCCTCTAGGAGCAATGATTCCATACTCACTAATTCAGTACTTGTGGTGACTTTACAGGACGTAAACACTGCAAACAATGAGAATGGCTGCACCTTAGGAAGGGCTCACTCAGAATCAGTTTCACCCTGAAGTATTAATTTCCTACTGGTGTGTACTTTCCTGAGGTCACATCCCAAAGGCTTACTGAGTGCCTGGTGGCAGGGTCGCTGTAGAGAAAGAGAGGACGTCCCAAAGAAAGGGCACATGGGAGGAACAGACAAACTCCCCCTGCTCCCCAGGAGATTATGATTCTGCCAAAGATCCAGCAACTCAGCAGCTCCTGGAGTGAAAACCCAGTGAATGATTTGCCAAAGGCCAAAGCGCTCAGTGACTATGATCGTACCTGTAATTCAGTTCTGTCTTCTCTGCACTTGCCCCACAGTTACAGAAAGTTTTCCTCATGACAATCCGTAGGGCCAACAGCACAGTATATGCTCCTCATGACACGGGCACACCAGCCGTGTCAGCTGGCCACCAGCTGTAAATCGTGGAAAGGATTAGCACCACACAATGTGATTCAGCCTAACAATATTTTAGAAAATGGCCAGGCTGACAGATGAGTGAATTCCTGCCAGCCAGCCTGCTACTCTAGAGTTTACAGCCATTCCAAACTCACTCAGCAAAGAACATCATTTCTCAGTTCCAGAGAATACACACAAAAGTATGTGTCTTGTAATATTAACATCAATAAAAAGGATAACGGCAATATTTATTGAGCACTTCCTCTGTGCCAAGTATTGGATTCAGTACTTAACTTGCTATAACTTGTAGAGCTTAGTTAGTGTACATCAAAGTCAAGCCAACTAGAGCAGCATTTGGAAGAAATGGGCTCTATGCGCATGGACGTTTCTTCCATATTGTTGTAAACTTAGGTAGTATTATTTCTGAAAATCTCACATTAGACGTGTGTCATGGCCATAGATGACCACTGAGAACTTAGCCGTGATCGTATTATGTTATATTTGTTCATGGAATAGATATTTCTTAGGCACCTATTTTAGGAGGGGGAGCAGGTTGGGCCCTGAGCACACCGAGTAGAACAGAGTCTCTGCCCACAGGAACTTACAGCTGGCAGAGGACAGGAATCATGAAGTGAAATGACTGAAAAGAAGCATCGTGACTGTAAGAAGCGAATTATGGACATGTTGCTATAGAGGTTCCGCATAGGGCAATTTCTCCTGCAGAGAAGACACTGGGAAGGCTCTCAGAGGAGGGGATGTCTGGGTTGTATGTGAAGAGAGGGCAGGGGGTGGGAGAGTGGAAGGGAGGGGACAGGGCTCAGAAGGCAGGCAGCAGCTAGGGAGGTCTGTCGTGGGACAGGACGTCACACAGCACAGAAGAGAGTGTCCAGCATTTCTTATGTTTCAGGCCCTGGGTTAGGACTAGGAGGCAAAGATGGTTAAGATAAAGCTCCTGTCCTAGAGGGGTTTGTGCTATAGAGCAGTGCTTCTCAAAGCATGTCCTCGGTGAGATAAGGAGCTTTTTCCACAAAGCAAAGCAACCTGCCGATTTCTTTCTTTCTTTTCTTTTTATAAATTTATTTATTTATTTATTTATTTTATTGGCTGTGTTGGGTCTTTTTTGCTGTGCACGGGCTTTCTTTTAGTTGTGGTGACTGGGGGCTGCTCTTTGTTGTGGTGCATGGGCTCCTCGTTGCCGTGGCTTCTCTTGTTGCGGAGCACGAGCTCTAGGTGTGTGGGCTTCAGTAGTTGCAGCACATGGGCTCAACAGTTGTGGCTCAACGGCTCTAAAGCACAGGCTCAATAGTTGTGGCACACGGGCTTAGTTGCTCCACGGCAAGTGGGATCTTCCTGGAGCAGGGCTCGAACCCGTGTCCCCTGCATTGGCAGGTGGATTCTTAACCGCTGCGCCACCTAGGAAGCCCTGTCAACTTCTTTAATAAATCTGGTTAGTCAACAAGCGTGCTAATATAATGACGGGATTGATTTACATTTCAGCCCATCACGGACCAGCAGCAGGTGTGCCATGCTTGCAATCGGACTTCTCCAGAGCAACCGTCTGCAAAATGGTGCTCATGCAAAAAGACGTATTGGGGCACAGGAAGAAAATATTAAAATGTCCTCTTATATAGGGCCACAATCTCTCATCTGAAATCTTTGGGGCCAGAGGTGTTTTGGATTTTCCTTTGGATGCCGAAGAGGCAAAATGGTGCACTCAGTGTGTATAACATACATCCCACAGAAGCTAGGGCGACACCCACTAATCAGACACATGAACATTTCTGCAGCAAAATTTGGTACTTATCCTCAAGCAGCATAAACAACAACGCTAACGTCTTTTGTCAGCATGGGTCGGGTTTTGTTGCTGTTGGGAGACAACTTCCCTCAAATTTCCTGGCATTTCTTCATGGTCCAAGTCTTCTGAGCAAAGGCATCGACAAGCTCTGTTCAGAGATGATTGAACAGCAAACATGCCTTGGAAGCTGGAGAGAGTGAGTGCATATGATAAGGAGAGAGAATGGCTCCCTCCCCAAAGGCATTCCAGGATTGTAAAGCTTCCTCAGAGATGTCTCAGGGGAGTAAAGATATTGTCTTCCTCGGGGACACCCAAAAGAAGCAGCCACTGTCATTACTGCTCATTCCCAGAACTTGGGCTCAGCAAACTTAACTAACCTGGCAGTCACCCAGCCAACAAGCAGTGGAGCTGGGTTGGAACACGGTTCTGCAGGGTTCTGTCAGATGCCCAGCTCTGCTCTTAACCACGGCGCTCAGAGGAGGGTGAGCCAAGAGCATCCCCTGCCGTTGAACCTTATTTAAGGCAAATCTCTTAACTGCTCTGACTCTATTTCCTTATCTGTAAAATGGGGCTAATACTTTTCTATGTCTGAAAAGTATGAGTGTTTGGTGAGACGATCATGAGATGGTGCTGGCTGAGATATTATGGAAATTAAAAAGCAGTGTAAAATGTAAGAGATTATAATTCATGCTACTGTGATATTTATGGTCCTAAAACACACAAAACGGGAAAAAGTGAAGTGGCATCTAGCCTTGCCACTACCTCCCATGCAACACCCAAGGGCCCTGCCTTGGTGGGGTACCGGCCTTGGCTGACAACAGCCAGGACGTGGATGAGAGACAAGGGGAAGGGAGCTTTGGCCCTGTGGAAACAGGACTCGTCCTGCTCTCCACTTCCTTCGTTCCAGAAGTAGTGAGGCCCTTCTGCAGGTTATGGGGAACACGGTGGAGCTGCTGTGTTTTGATTTTACCCAGAAATTATCCAAGGAGAAGAGCAGTTCCAGAGCCCCTCTGGGTAGGAATGAGGATCACGCCCTTGATTCCCCTGACTTAGCTAAACACTCTCCCTGCTAACCTCACGGAGTTTAGAAAGAGTAAATATTTTTGGAGGGGTCAAGCAAACGATTTTGTTTTCTAAACACATGCTCACATGGGGTCTGGAAAAAAGAAATCCAGGTTCAGATTAGGTCTAGGGAACAGAAACTCACATCTGAGCCCAGGTGTGTATCAGACACAGAACTGGACATGCACCCTGTCCTCTCCTTCTCACTGCGGCCCAGGAAGGAATGACCATCACCCTCATTTTATTACACATGAGAAAGGAGGAGCTCAGAGAGGCTAACTGGTCTAGCACAGACACATGGATGGCAAGTAACAGATCCGGGTCTAAACCCAGCTTGCCCGTCTCCAACACCCCTACTCTTTCCCGGGGGTGACTTGTTTAAGATCCCCCTTCATTGCCAATGACCAGAGAACAGACATACTGTCATGCCAGTGCCTCTTCATCTGTTTGGACATTACTTTTCCCTTGACTGATTAGAAAGTTAGCTCCTTAAGACAATAAAATGGTGCTGTTGACTTTTGCATCTCCCCCCAGGATAATAATGAGCAGTGCCTTCAGACGTTGACATAGGGGACTTCCCTGGCAGTCCAGTGGTCAAGACTTCGCCTTCCCGAGAGAGTAGCACAGACATATGTATACTACCAACTGTAGAATAGATAGTGGGAAGTTGTATAACAAAGGGAGTCCAACTCGAGGATGGAAGATGCCTTAGAAGACTGGGGCGGGGAGGGTGGGGGGGACTTGAGGAGGGGGGAGTCAAGGAAGGGAGGGAATACGGGGCTATGTGTATAAAAACAGATGATTGAACTTGGTGTACCCCCAAAAAAATAACACATTAAAAAAAAAAAAGTTTCAAAAAAAAAAAAAAAAGACTTCGCCTTCCAATGCAGGGGGTGCAGGTTTGATCCCAGGTCAGGGAGCTAAGATCCCACATGCCTCGCAGCCAAAAATCAAAAAAATATAAACAACAGAAGCAATATTGTAGCTAATTCAATAAAAGACTTTAAAAATGGTCCACATTAAAAAAAAATCTTTAAAAAAAAGAAGTTGACATAGATGCCCCTGCTTTCCTGGCTTCATTCAGTACTCAACTGTTAGATTCTATCTGCACATGTGATGCTGCCAAAAAGTGGAGGATGGAGAGGTCAGGGCAAATCAGCCAATGATTATAGGTGGTGCTCCTGCACCAGGGTCCAGCCTTGGTGACAGATCAGAGCCCCTGGGAGGAAGCTGGGCCCCTTCGGCAATGGCGCCAGCTCACTGGCCTCCAGTCCCATAGCTCAGGAAGGCACAGAGTTCCTCCTACTCATGGTCACACACCCCTGTTCATTGACACCCCCCCCCCCAATTTTCGTTGCTGGAACTTGTGTTATAACCCAGTATTAGAGGTGCAGGGTCCAGTTTAGGTTTGAAATGGAAGGGGAGATTTGAAAAAAGTCTGAAAGAAAACTTTAAATACTGTTAAAGTGTTCAAAAAATGAAAGAGACAGAGAAAGGTTGGGATGGAGCAGAGAATGACAGAACGAGAGAGGGAGAGGGAGAATGGTCACTGTCTAGAGAAAGGGGATGGCTGTTGAAACAGTCAACTCTTTATTTTCGGATGCATTTTTTTGTTGCAGAAAATCCAAGATAAAACCTTTTTACATCATTTACTATACAGCGGGCACTGGTCTGGCACTCTACCCACACTAGCTGGAATGGGGTACTACTTCTAGTAAACCCGTACTGCACACTCACTGATGCCTTTAGAGGGAAAACAGAGGAATGAAAATGAGGAGGAAGGGGCGGGGGAAAGGAGGGAGAAGAAGAACAGGCAGGGCCAGGAAGGGGAGGAAACAAACTACTATTTACTGCGGAGATGCACGTTCCAGTACTGTCTTAGGCAAGGAACAGGCATCACAGTATTTCTCCTCACATGCACTCTGCACACTGCAAAGTAGGCATGAATCTTCACCTTTAAGAGATGAGGAAACTGCAGCTCAGATACGGTCATGTGGGTGACAGCTAGCTCTCAAACGCATATGATTCCCGGCTGAATGGGCCACAAAGGATTCTGCTAGAGCAAAGAGGGGAATTAAATTTCTTTGCTCCTAAAACGACCTTGTCACTCACTATGGCAAAAATTGGAGTTTTATTAGATTATTATGATACTTGCCTTCATTATGAACTCTATATTCATATTCTATATAGACAGTTCTGTGTTTTGATTCCTGTGTCACATGGGACAATTACAACCAAGACTGTAGTACCAGTTCTGGTCACCTCATGCCTATTAATTTGTTTGCACTTTTATTGACGTGTAACAAACTCAAATCAGGAAGCCATTTTTGCATCAGCACAGGATATCTGGACTCTCCTCTCAGACAAGTTAGAAATCTGAACAAAAGACCCCCGTGACCTTGTCCCTTATTCTCAGAGGGAAAAGTCTGGGAGAAAAATCTGTTTCACAAAAGTGAAAGCATGTGGCCAAGCTGTAACCTCACGGAGCTCATCAACCAGACAGCACACCCTAGACCTTTGTCTGCAGCTCTTAGCTCAGGGTATGGAGAGGCACTCATGGAATTCAGCCCAGATATGCATTTCCTTCGATACTAATTCCCTCTAACTGCTGTAAACTGGGTTCCCAAGTATTCATGCACCAATCTTTCAAAGCAGATTCCCTCAGAAATTTCTAGTGGCCAAAACAAAGGAAAGAGCTAGAAACCTGAGGAGGAAAGAGAAAATCCTATGTGAGTAGATCAGAAACATGATCGGAAACCAAAACCACCCAGAGACCGCAAATATGAAAAAAATATTTCCTATGTATTTTTAAAACTACTCTTTGCCTATTTATTTAGATCTTACTTTCTTCCAGTAGAGAAACAAGTCACATTACACATACATATTGCTCCATGAAAGGAATAATGAGGTGGAATTATGTGTTTTATTTAAGGGCAAGACTGCCTGGGTTCATATTCTGACCACCCCATTAATCAGCTGTGTGACCTTGGGTTGATGCCTTTGGCCTCAGTTTCCTCACTTGTAAAATAGGGATGATAATAATACATACCTCGTAGGAACGTTGCATGGACTGACCTCCACTTGAGGCCCAAGAGAAAACGTAATTACCTCTATTGACCACCTATTAAATACCAAGATTGTACTAGGTACTTTTTCATACTTATTACATCTCACAATAATCTTGTAAAGTAGATATTATTATTCAGATTTCGTAGACAAAATACTAGACGCTCAGAGAGGTTGAATAATTTGACCAAAGCAACATTGACATTAAGGAGAAGGCTGATATTTGAATCCAGGTCTTCCTGACAGCAAAACCTCAAAGCTGTAGACAAGGCAGTTCCCTAGATCCCCAGCCATCATGTAGTGGTTCCTTGTTCTCATAATGATGAGTGATCATTCTTCCCCAAATGCTCCTCTGAACTCTCACAGTTCAGGGACTTCTACACATGTGGAAGAGAACATTTAAATCTAATGCCTGGGTCTGCGTTCTCTCCACTTAAGATATTAAGAAATACACCTTGGTAGAAACAGACTTTATATAATGCAAGAAGAGCACAAATATCACTGAAAATACCTTCCTTTCACAATGTTTAGGGATTGCTTGTATGGCTCAACCTGCATTCCAAAAGCTTTGCTTTCTTGCACCCTGAAATAATTCATGGGCTCATACAGTGCAAGATCATGTAATAATACTCAAATGTACTCAAAAAATGATAGATTTTACTATCAACCCACTTTATCTTCAAAACAACATCATGAGATATTTGTTATCTCCATCTTACAGATGAGGAAACCAAAGCTTGGAGAACAAAGCAACTAAATAGCTATATTGGTTGCTGCATAATAAATTACCCCCAACCTTAGTAGCTTAACACAATGATAAACACTGATTATCTCCCACAGTCTCTGTAGGTCAGGGGTTGGGAATCAGCTTGGATGGGTACTCCTGGTTTAGGATTTCTCATGAGGTTTCGGTCAAGCTGTCAGCTGGGACTACAGTTATTGGAAGGCTTGACTGGGACTGGAGGATTTGTTTCCAAGGGGGCTTACGCACCAGTGCTGGTTTTTGGTGGGAAGCCTTAGTTCCTCCCCATGTGCACCTCTTCATGGGCTGATTGAGTGTCTTCATGAGGTAGTGTCTGACTTCCCTCAGAGTGAGTGATTCAAAATATAGAGTGAAATGGAAGTCGGCTATTTGGTTACCCACAGCATAACTTCAACCACATTCAATGTGTTAGTAGCAAATCTCTGAGTCCAACCCACATTCATTGGAAGGAGAAAGAGACTCCACTTTTTTAGAGGCAGGGTGTCAAAGAACCTATGACATATTCTAAAATCACCACAGAGGCAGAACTGGAATTCTCATTTATCCCTTTCTGACTTTACAACTCCAGCTCTTTTTCTGATATCTGGGATAGGAAAAAAGTAGCGTAAATGTTTCTACAGCTCACCTCCGCATCCGTAATAGACATCATAAGCAATCCCAGTACGTGTTCTGCTGAAGCCTGACTTGGCCTCTCTCACACCATGTTCTAGGAAATCACCACCAAATCATTCAGAGTTAGCACACGAGTAGAAATGTACTGCATCCCTGTCCCTCCCCACCCATACCATACTTACATAGAAGGAAGATGCTTTAGGAAGCCTCATTTGTTCTAGCTTTTAGAAAATCCTCCAAATTCCAGAACTCCACTGTAACTATGCAGACATGCCGCAGTAATGCTATTTATTCTTTAATGACAGGAGGAGAGGACTGTATTCAATATCTGCAGTGTTCTTTACTTGGTACAGGGGTTCTCACCCATGAGTGCGTATTGCAATCACCAGTGCCAGGACCTGGCCTCCATCCCAGAAATTCTGTTGTGATTGATCTGGGGTGCAGCCTGAGGTCTGGGGACTTTTTCAAAACTCCCTGTGTGATTCTAATGTTCAGCCAGTTCTGAGAATAACTGACTTAGCACTTCATTTTCATTGCCAAATAACTGATCCCGCTGTGTAATGCATTAAGACATGCCGCTTTGTAATGGCTAAATGAACATATTAAAAGAATTTGGAGTGATTAACCCCCAGGCAATATTCAAAATTTACTACTATCTTTATTAATATTCAAAATATCAATCTCAATTTTTGACTTTAGATTGCCTTCCCTCTGTAGTTTTTTCTATCTCTATTAAATGGACTAATCCACCTGATTCAATAAAAATCCAATTATTTCGCACTTTTATGTGACTTTAACAAACATTTTTCAGAAACATCTCCCAAACCCCCTTTTCTTCTATGCAATATTCACTTCCCTCCATAATTCCGTTCAATATATCGAAAATATGAGATCGCCTTGGAGCAGATGTAAAATTCTGCTGATCTGGGATTCTGGGATTTTATGATAGCTTTCAGTAAATGCTTTTCTCATACCCACAGTCAACTCTTACTTTCCTAGGTTAGCAAAGAGAGGGATTAGCCAGATAGTCTAAAAATCAAAACGCCACTTTTCTCTCAAATATCACACCTATCCTAAAGAAGATATCTTTTTAACTGAGACATTTTCATCTTTACACCCTAGCCAAGGCAAGGACATACCATCACCGTACGATATTGAAGGATTCTGGGGATAGAGGGATGGCTGCACTCCCCCAACACAGTTCCCACACTTTATTTCACGTTAAAATCCACTGTCAGGTTGCACCCCTTATAGTTAAATCAGCATCACTGGGGGTGGAAGTTAGGCGTTTGTACAATTTGTAAAATTTTCTCAGGTAATTCCAATGTGCAACAAAGTTTGGGAACTACCATCTTTACACTTTACTGCTAAATCTTTGTGGGTCTGTGAGCAAAATAAATTTTCCATATTTTTAAACTACCTTTAAGAAAAATACACCTACTCAGATTGGAGATATTTGCATATCAAAGTTCATTTACTGGGCTAAACTATGTTACACAATGAAGAATTTGAAAAATTCAAAATGTCTCTTCATTTACCAAGATCTAAAATTAAAACAGAACATATTATTTCAATAACGTATTACCCATTGGATTTGGAAGCTAAATAAAAGCACAGTTTATCAGTGTGCTCCATTTTCTCCCTTTACTGTAACTGACTGACTTGTCTAGATACTGCATAAATGTTTCACAACTAAAGACCAAATTAAAATTGATGCCAAGAATTGGGATTTTAATCATAAAAATAAATTATATTTATATTGCAAGGGATAACCATTTATTAGCTTAACACAAAATTACCATCTATACCACTTTTTCCTTTCTTAATCCTATACTACCTCCTTGTGATGTCATTCATTAGCTGACTTAAATCATTAACTTTGTCCAGTTTCTTTGAAAAATAATTGACATACATCACTGTATAAGTTTAAGGCATACAGCATGGTGGTTTGATATACATACATTGTGAAACAACCACAGTAGGTTCAGCTCATTAATTCTTTTTTTTTATATAAATTTATTTATTTATTTATTTTATTGGCCGTGTTGGGTCTTTTTTTGCTGTGTGAGGGCTTTCTTTAGTTGCGGTGAGTGGGGGCTACTCTTCGTTGTGGTGCATGGGCTCCTCATTGCCATGGCTTCTCTTCTTGCAGAGCACAGGCTCCAGGTGCGTGGACTTCAGTAGTTGCAGCACATGGGCTCAATAGTTGTGGCTCACAGGCTCTAAAGCGCAGGCTCAATAGTTGTGGCGCATGGGCTTAGTTGCTCCGCAGCAAGTGGGATCTTCCTGGAGCAGGGATCAAACCCGCGTCCCCTGCATTGGCAGGCGGATCTCAACCACTGTGCCACCTAGGAAGCCGCCATTAATTCTTATATGGTATCCTTATTTTTAATGTCTTATAGGGATTATAAAACCCTTAGGAGAAGGGATCATGTACATCAACTAATACTTACTGAGCATCTGCTATGTGACTGGAGCTATGTTAGCCCATCAAAAGGTTTTTGTGTCCCTTATAGCTGTGTTATTCAATTTTCAGTTTACAGTCAGTATTAAAATCAACTTAGTGACCTGACCATCTTTTTATTCATGAAATAGTATAAAACAGAGGCAAATAGGAAAGAATAACAAATAGCAGCTTTAAGAATATACCCACACATTAAGGATAAGTTTCAGAAATGGAACTTTGTTTCATTTGTGTGTGTGTGTGAATGTGTGTGTGTGTGTGTGTGTGTGTGTGTGTGTGTGTGTGTGTGTGGAGTGGGTCTCAATGCAAAATATTTTTCTCCATTAAAAAGATTTGAAACACATTGGTATAGAACAGTGTTCTGTACATCATAGTATTCTATGTTTCTTGACTAAGTGAATGAAGTCAAAAGTTCTAGAAATGTTTTTTTTTTGTTTCTTTTGATTTGTCATTTTGTTTTTTTCAAAGCAGTCAGAAGCTTCTCTGGCTGAAAACGGAAGTCATCTTGTAACAGGTATTCATTTGGCAGCTCTGAACACTGAGGGGCTGCTTTTCCATATGTAAATATAACGGGCTGAGGCCCCTGTGGGGAGAAGAGCAGGCAGGACCTCTGTGTCCTGGAAGGCTCATTCCCCCAGGCCCTTTTGGTGTGCAGAGCTGGTTTGCTGGGCCATGGGCCTCTTTTTCTAAGTGTGAAGAAGCCTCCAGGGAAAATAAGAGATGGACACCTGACTCTGTCCATTTAGAGCTTCAAAAGGCATGGGATGGTCCCAGCCAAGATCCATAGGCAGCAAAGGGGACCTATCCATGAGGCAAGGGGAGTCTGGGCTGGCTTAGAGCCCATATGACAGAGATAACCCCAGCACAGCCAAATGGAAGAGGCTTTGACGTGAAGAAACTGCTTTCTGCAATCTGATGGAGCATTGGAAAATCATACATAAAAATAATAAATATATGACTGATTAATATCCTAAACTGATTTTTGTAATGCAGTCTAGTGATTTGCAGGGCTGAAACTCAGACACTTTTAACTTACTACTAGCCACTAATTGCCTACCACACCCTGCATCCCCATGCTCCTATGATTGTGATTAATGAGGGCATTTATTCTTGCTGTTATCCATATGACAAAAATAACATATACAACCCATTTATACTTTGAGCTCCTTCAGTGGTTTCACTTCACTGAGATGAGAAGCATGTGGCCACACTCAAAGATGGCCAAGAATTCTACATAGTGATTAGGTGAGATGAAGCACAGTATTTCACTGCAATTCAGGTTCAGTTTGAATGATGAAAAGACACATATACATTGATTCAATTAGTAGATATCTGGGTGCTTACCATATGCTAAGCACAAGAAAATAAAATATGATTTTTTATACTATGGAATTATAATAAAGTTCTACCCACATTAGAGGTACAGCTAAGGAGGCCACTAATTGCCACATGGGTTCAAAATGGTGGAATTCAGAGCAGACATTAAGATACTTTGAACAAATTTTGAAATATTACTTGAAAACACAAAATATCACAAAATGAGAAAAATCTCTAAAGACAGACTTAAGAATAAGCTGCCAGCATATGTGATACACATCAAAACAGCAGACTTCAGGCAGAGGTTATCTGAGCAAACACTTGCATGAATGTCTTGATGGATAAAATTTATAGAAATGTATAATCACATGTCTCTCATGTTTCATTCTCAGAATGTTTAAAAGTGGAAGGTAATGTCTGGCATACTTGCTTCCTTATTGAGTCATTACAACATATTCATATAATTTTCTTTCCAAGTCCGTGTTTACATACGTTTCAATAAGACAGCCTGTGTTCTCCATGGTTTAAATTGCAGTGTGGATGTTCAGTGGCCTGCCTTTAGGTAAGAGGCAATAATTTTACAGCAGGCTTTTCTCATTGCAAAAGAAAGAAGAATGTCTTTGTGGAATGTTTTTCTGATTCGTTATCCTCCCCTCTGTTTTTGCTGTTTTTTAAATTTATTTATTTATTTATTTTATTGGCTGTGTTGGGTCTTTTTTGCTGTGTGCAGGCTTTCTTTTTAGTTGCAGCAAGTGGGGGCTACTCTTTGTTGTGGTGCACAGGCTCCTCATTGCCGTGGCTTCTCTTGTTGTGGAGCACAGGCTCTAGGTGCGTGGACTTCAGTAGTTGCAGCACATGGGCTCAATAGTTATGGCTCATGGGCTCTAAAGCTCAGGCTCAGTAGTTGTGGCGCATGGGCTTAGTTGCTCTGCGGCATGTGGGATCTTCCTGGAGCAGGGATCGAACCCGTGTCCCCTGCATTGGCAGGCGGATTCTCAACCACTGTGCCACCTAGGAGGCCCCTTCAAACTACTGTTTGACAAGCCCATAGACATCCTGTGAGAAGCAGGAGTGCTGTCATCAGAAGTAGGCTCCACAGGACTGAAAAATAGTTTTCTTATGGAGGAATATCATCTTGCTTTCACAGATCTGAAGAAGGTTTAGGAGAAAGATTTGATGAACACTTTCTAGACTAGTTGAATTCTGCTTGGAAAAACCAACTTTGCTTTAGATCTTTGTTCCTCAGAAGATGGGAGGTTTTATTCTTGCACGATATAAATCATGGTCTTTCATCTCTTCTTCAAGATCCATGTAAACTGTACTCAGAGTTCAGCTCATCATTTCAGTGTACACGAGAAAAGGCCTAGGACTGCAAACTAGGTGACCTGAGTTCTAGTTCAGCTCTATCACTGGCTACCTGTGTGATCCTGAGCAAGCCCCTTAGCCTCTCTGGGCCTGAGTTGTCTCATCTACAAAATGAAGAGCTTCGAGCAGATGTTTTCTCCTCCTTTGGATGTTTAGTTAAACTTCCTTTAGTACTAATTTTAGGGCTAAAATTGCATGATTTGGGTTTAGAACTGTCTCCCCTTCAAGACCTTTGTGCTAAATATTGTGTATTAGCTATTCACAAGCTATCCATAGTCCTCTTTTCCCTTACCTTCTTCAGTCATGGGCTGGAAAGCTAATATTCTTGATTCTCATACTGCCTTGCACTTAGATGGGATAGTCATGGAAGCAAGTTCTGACCTATGATGTTAGTTGAAGTCTCTAGGAGGAACTTCCAGAAAAACTTTTTTAAAAGAAAGATTCAGCTGTAATATCCCTTCCCTCTTTCATTCCCTCTTCTGTCTTCCTGCTTGTGATGTCACATGAGCCTGAAGCTGCAGCATGTGACCATGAGGCACAAATAGAAGGACAGAAGCTATACACTAGTGCTAGTGGAGGAAAAAGATGAAAAGAGTCTGATTTACAAGTGCATCCCTAAACTGTCACACCAGACCTAGCTGGCCTATGTTACGCTTCTTGTTGCTTGAAACAAATAAATCCTTACCTATTTAGAGCACTGTTAATTGGGCTTTCTATGAGCTGCAAATAAATGCTGTCATAATAAACCTTAAAAATAATCATTCCCGAAGAGTAATGATTTTAGAACATACTTCAGTAACTTTAGAATTAATCCTCTGCCTTAGGATCAGTTTCCACTTTGAGATGACTTTCCTTTGCCTTTGTTTAGAGCCTCAGTAACCCCTCCTCAGCATTCAGGACCCTGCCCCTCCCCCTCCCCCTCTATGACGTGCTCCCTGCCTCTTCCGAGTAGAGCAGACTGTAGTCTCCTCTGTGCCTCCACCATGTCTGGCACTCTCCTCTATTTTCTCCCCTTTCTCATTTTGCTGGGACTTATTTAGTCTAGCTTTCATCCTTATTAAACCAGGAGTCTCCAGAGGGCAGTCAGTACATCTTACACTTCTTTGTTTACCCCAAGTATAGCTTTGAACCTAGTACATAATAGATGTTCAATAAATGGTAGTTTGGTTATTTAATTTTGAGCAAGTGCATTAATTTATTAATATCAGAATCATTTGGCAAACTCATTGCTTATGTGGAAGTGGCTGGGGACAACTGGACTTCATGCTGATTGTTTTCTATGGAGACTGTATAATTCTGGAGAGCTCTGTTTGGACTGTGTGACTGACAGTGTCATTTGCCTCTAAACACATTATGAATCTACCTTCAAGAGGAGTTTCTTTCCAGCGTCAAATCTATGTCTAACTCGGCCACTCTCTCATCCTTTCTGATGCAGCAATAGGCTTGACCCTGGATTTGTTTACTAATTTAAGGGAAATAAAATATATTATCAAGGTCCTGAAACTCGTGGGAATGAAAAGCGGGGAGCTTTTCACAAACAGTACTCAGTAAACATTTATTATGCCTGGGAAGCACACATTATGCCTTTCCTTGGACAGCATGATTAAAAATGGGAGACACAGCAAGATATTAATTCTTTCAGATCTATTGATTTCCTTGGCATAGCACAGAAAGAAGACATTCAGAAATGTAGATTGTGTGTGTTTTTAAGTCAAGAATTATCCTAAAAAGGTCAAAAAAGTAATTGGGATATAATAGGATTGTGTGAGAATACATTAAAGCCTACAGTTATTCAGTTTATTACATTTTGCTATGAACCACTAAAATGTCTATCTAGGCAAATTGAAGCTGATTCAGTTATGCTTAAGAATGCTCAGATAATTAATATTTTAGTGGCCCTCATTCACTGAGGCTATGGATAAAACATGTTTTCTCAAGGGAAGTGATTTGCCTAGTGAAAAACAGCACAATTGAGAAGAGTGTCCTGAAACTTTAGTAATTCACATACCAAATGCACAATCTGGGCTACAATTTTTACCTGTACTAGCGTAAAATTAAACTCATTGTTTTCCTTTTGGAAACTTACTCCTGTTCCTTTTCTACTTAAGTAAATTTATTTTAAAAAGAACTGCAAATCTCTACCACAAATTTAAATAAATAAATTAGATAGATATAGATATAGATATGGATATAGATATATCTCCTTAGAAAGCTTCCCCCAGCTTTGGACTCTCTATATGTGTATATATTAGGGATACTGTTATTTGCAAGGCTCTAAGCCTGAGGCCTGATCTTTCTTTTTTTAAAGTGAGATTAGAAAATGTTACAGGGACTTCCCTGGCTGTCCAGTGGTTAAGACTCAGTGCTTCCACTGCAAGGGGTGTGGGTTCTATCCCTAGTCGGGGAACTAAAACCCTGCATGCCACGTGGCCAAAAAAAAAAGAAAATGTTACAGAGGTGAGAGGTGTTAGAAACACACTAGCATTAACCTGAGGCTTTTTCTTTGACATAAGAGAGATAATTTAAAAGGAATAATTTTCTTATTATGTGATTTTACATCATGTCTACATGCCACATTAAAATCCTTTTAAATACCATCAGATATGTGCATCCTACAGCTTGGCAAATATGAGAAGAGTAGAAAGAGCACAGATTTTGGAGCTAGACAGAGCTGGATATAAACTCCAGCCCCACCACTTATTGTGTAACTTGGACAAGTTCCCTTCTCTCTCTGTGCTTTAGTTTCTTCATCTGTAAAATGGGCATAACAAATTACCAGAATGGCATATACTCAGAGAATAGAAGGTCATAATTTGAAAAAGCATGCTGAAGTGTGAAGACATCTATAGTTTAGTTTGAAATGTTTTTAAACAGTTCAGCTTGGCTAGGCTGAACCATGTCTCCCAGAATTCTCAGAAATGTTTCTGGTTAAGGTACACCTCAAAAGACATTTTTATGTGAGGTTTGGAGGGTTAAAATGAAGCAGCACTATTTACAATAGCCAGGACATGGAAGCAACTTAAATGCCCATCAACAGATGAATGGATAAAGAAGATGTGGCACATATATACAATGGAATATTACTCAGCCATAAAAAAGAATGAAATTGAGTTATTTGTAGCAAGGTGGATGGACCTAGAGTCTATCACACAGAATGAAGTAAGCCAGAAAGAGAAAAACAAATACTGTATGCTAATGCATATATATGGAATCTAAAAAAACAAACAAAAAAAAACCCAAAAATACCATAGTACTGATGAACCTAGGGTCAGGAGCATAATAAAGACACAGACATAGAGAATGGTCTTGAGAACACAGTGAGGGAAAGGGAAGCTGGGACAAAGTGAGAGGGTAACATAGACATATATACACTACCAAATGTAAACTAGATAGTGAGTGGGAAGCAGCTGCATAGCACAGGGAGATCAACTCGATGCTCGGTGATGACCTAGAGGTGTGGGATAGGCAGGAGGGGAGGGAGGCTCAAGAGGGAAGGGATATGGGGATATATGTGTAAATATAGCCGATTTACTTTGTTGTACAGTGGAATACTATGATAGAAAAATCCAGGCAAAAGCTAATGGAACTGCTTCTACCCATGAAAAGAGTAAGCCAAAAGCAACATCTCATTGCTAGAGGTATTGCAGAGATCAGTACCACCATGGTGCACTTGAAACATGCAGAGTGGTGATTCCTACGTATCCATCTGCAGTCATCCCTATTCAGCTCACTGATTTGGCCTGTACAGTAAACAGAATGACAGTGGATTAGCATAAACTTAAGCAGGTGGTGCCTCCAATTGCAGCTGCTGTTCCAAATATAGTGTCGCTGCTGGAGCACATCAACAAATCCCTTCGTACCTGATAAGCTGTTATTGGTCTGGCAAATGCTTTTTTCTCTTTACCTTTAATAAAGACCATCAAAAGTAGTTTGCTTTCAGCTGAGAACGCCAGTAATTTTCTTTCGCTTTCCTATTCCAGGGGTATCAACTCTCCAGCCCTAGTCTATAGGGATCTCGGTCTCCATTTCCACTCTGCAGAACATCATTCTGGTCCATTGCATTGATGATATTTATGTTAACTGGATCAGTTGAGAGGAAGTAGCGACTACTCTAGACCCAGTGATAAGATACTTTCATGCCAGAGGTAGGAAATAAATCCCACCGAAAATCAGATCCTTTTTACCTCAGTTAAAAATTGAGGGATCCAATGATCTTGGGCATGTCCACATATCCCTCCCAAGGTAAAGGGCATGTTGCTGCATCTGGCGCCTCCTACCACAAAGGAAAAACACAATCCCTAGTGAGTCTCTTTGGCCTTTTGAGGCAATGTATACCTCATTTGGGCATGTTATTCCCGCCAGTTTACCCAGTGATCCGAAAGGCTCCCAGATCTGAGTGGGTTCCAGAATAGCAGGAGGCTCTACCTTACGTCCAGGCTGCCATGCAGGCATAGTGCCCACAAGCATGGATGGCGCTTGAATGGGCTGCAGCAGCCCATCATCAAATGGAGGTGGTCTGAGATGGAGCTCCAGCAGGTCCTGAGGCACTAGTGTGTTCCATGAGGAAGTATGTCCCCTACTCCTACCACATTGCCTTCTCTCCCTCTAAGCAGACCTACATGGCCTCAGTTATGGCATTTGGTTCCCTGTGCCAGTCAGTGGGTCCTCTTCAATTCAGCATGGCTTCCCTACATACGACTCCTGACAGCTGATTCTGGAGGTCGGAGCGCCCTAGAGGGGAACTCCAGTTTCCCACGCTCCTTTTTATCAGAGCTGAGGTTGTCAGTGGATTTACATTTTTCCTGAATCAATGGGGCAAGTTTTATACCAAAAAAAAATAGTATCTCCTGCCATAAAGCCGACTTTTAGCTGAATAAAAATTTCCAAATGACTTCCATATAAAAGTATGAGAAATCTGACCGTGACTGCACATGTCACTGACTCCCAGAGAGTTGAAGGAAGTCACAGCCTGGCCTCAGGCCACCAGATGTCATAGTTACCTCCCTGCTCACCTTCCTGAGGACAGCCTCCAAGGAGAGCATCACAGAGGGCCCCAGCCCAACATGGCCCTGCAGCCCAGCCCCAAAAGCTCCCCTGTAGCCATGGCTCCACCAGCAACACCCCACAGCACACTGCAGGGCCTCCCCAAGTGATCTGCTACAATCCAAACAAGCAAAGAACATGGGGGCACAGGGAGAGGGGAGGACAGATTCAATAAAGAACTCACAGATAATGTCTTGCTAGGAAAATCTTCAAGCATTACCAAAAGTAAAAACAATACAGTGAACACCTGTGTACCTATCTCTTATATTCAGTAATGTTAACGTTTTACCATTTTGCCATGTTTTTTCTCTCTCAGTATCTCTGTCTCTCTCAATTCATGATGGAGTAGAAAAGAGCTTTTGGAGGGGACAATAAATACTGCAAGTCTCTATCCTTAGTCTCTCCAGTCTTATAAATCCAACTGCTGGCTTAGCGTTCTACTCGGCTGTCTAATAAGCATCCCGAACTTAACAGAAATCTTGATTCACCACTCCCTTCCCCAGCCCTGCCTCTCCCGTGTCTTCCTCATCTTAGGAAACAGCACCACCATCCACTCAGTTGTTCAACATGAAAACGTTGGAGCCAAAGTCAGTCTTGATTCCCCGCCTACATGGGACACTTGCAAAAGAACTGTGATTTGGAGGGAAGACCCAGAACAAGAGGGGACATGAGAGTGTGGGGATTAGGAGTGTGGACTCTAGAGTCAGACCACCTGCTTTCACTGCTCGCTAGCTCACTCACGAGATCTGTGCATGTGGGCAAGATACTAATTGTTCTAACCTTCAGGTTTCTCTTGTGAAACGTCAAGATCACAGTAGTACGTACCACCAAGGTTGCTTTGAGAATTATGCAATCTCAGTATGGCAGCTGCCCAAAGTTAGCTCACCTAGGGTGCCAGAGAGTGAGCCTGTTTCTGCCAGTTCACAGTCTCCTCCTAGAGTGATGGAGGAAAAACAGAATTAGAGCTACATGATTTTCCACCTACAATGAGTTGAGTAGCATCAGCAAGAAAAAGGATACACTGTGGGGCCTCAGAAGGTCCGTCCATAACTACACTTGGATTTATGTACTTTTACTAAACCCAAACCCTTTCTTTTGTTTATTCTGTCTTCTGACTCTACACGTTTCCAACCAGAACCGCTCTCAGGGCAGCATGTACCTGGGCTCTTCACGGTGCTGCCCCCTTCCAGCTCACACTAGGCTTCTACACCCACCTCTTTGTATCACCATGTCACTCAGATATGTGCCCTCATTTAGGGTCCTTGGCTACCTCTCTTGGGGCCTTTGGAGTTTCCTAGATGGATGTGATTTGATTGTTTGCTTATTAAAATCAGTGTATTCAGATGATAAATCCAAAATTATAATGACTTCTGGCTTATTCCCAACCATGAAAGAAATATTTTTTCTGTTTTTTATAAATATATACATTATTTTTTAAATATTCTTTTCTATTATGGTTTATCATAGGATAGTAAATATAGTTCTTTGTGCTATGCAGTAGAATCTTGTTGTTTATCCATTCTGTATATGAAAGCTTATATCTGCTAACCCCAACCTCCCACTCTATCCTTCCCCCAACCCCCTCCCCCTTGGCAACCACCATTCTGTTCTCTATGTATGTGATTCTGTTTCTATTTCATAGGTTCGTTTGTGTCATATTTTAGATTCCACATATAAATGATATCATATGATATTTGTCTTTCTCTTTCTGACTTACTTCACTTCGTGTGATAATCTTTAGTTGCATCCATGTTCCTGCAGATGGCATTATTTCATTCTTTTTTATGGCTGAGTAGTATTCCATTGTGTATATATATCACATCTTCTTTATCCATTCATCTGTTCATGGACATTTAGATTGTTCCCATGTCTTGGCTATTGTGAATAGTGCTGCTATGAACATGGAGTGCATGTATCTTTTTGAATTATAGTTTTGTCTGGAAATATGTGCAGGAGTGGGACTGCTGGATCATATGGTAATTCTATTTTTAGTTTTCTGAGAAGCCTCCATACTGTTTTCCATAGTGGCTGTACAAACTTACATTCCCACCAACAGTATAGAAGGTTCCCTTTTCTCCATACCCTCTCCAGCATTTTTCATTTGTAGATTTTTTAATGATGGCCATTCTGACTGGTGTGAGGTGGTACCTCATTGTAGTTTTGATTTGCATTTCTCTAATAGCGATGTTGAGCATCTTTTCATGTGCCTGTTGGCCATCTGTATTTCTTCTTTGGAGAAATGTCTATTTAGGTCTTTGGCCCATTTTTTGATTAGATTCTTTGTTTTTTTGTTGTTGAGTTGTATGAGTTGTTTGTATATTTTGGAAATTAAGTGCTAGTTGGTCACATTGTTTGCAACTATTTTCTCCCATTCTGTAGGTTGTCTTTTCGTTTTGTTTAGAAATATGTTTTGTAATTTGATAAAGTGTCAGAAACAGATGTATTATCATTTAAGGATCAAGTTCTTTCATGCCATTTCACTCATTAATAAAATAATCATTTAAATAGATGTGAATGATGGAAAAAAATTTTAATGATAAGTCCAATATAATATATACATTGTTTTAAAATATATCAATAGGTTAATTACATTTTAAAGCTATAATTAGAACATTTATATTTATTATGTCATATTTGTATATCTGTATATGTCTACATACAGTCATGAAGGTTATTAGTAAATCCTTCACTGAAAATTGCTACATGAATAATATATAAATTGAGTAAAACTAGAAAAGTTTTTTCTGTAAAAAAAAATGACTATTATTCAATCGAATCTGTGTCCTTACAGTATTACTGTTATGTACACACTATCTCTACTCTGAAGGCCCCAAGAAACTAATTCAGTTCACTAGCTAAGGGGGAATTTATGCTATAGAAAATACTCCTTACTTTGCCAACATAAGTACAATTGAAGAGATGGAAGAGTCTGTGATTAGACTAAAAGAAAGGGGCATGACCTGGATCCCTAGAGCAGACCCACCTGGACTTCGGGACATGTTTTCCTGTTCTGCATTTAGTCATCTGGCTCCTGACTTCACAGCTTATTACAGAGACAAATTTTGTCTTTGATAATTGCCTATACCCCACTTGACTGGGATATCCCATACAGAGATAACCATTGTCTCATGAACAATCACTGACATGTCATATCATTCAACAATGCATCCTGCAATCAAAGGAGCAAGAAGTACTAACTTGTCCAAGTACAAATGATATACTCTGAACAACCTCCTGACAAGCAGAATCTCAGTAATGGTGAAAACCTCAACATCACAGATTAATGTCCTGTAACCTAACTTTATCTGTCCTTGACCAAAAGTGAGAATTAGGAAAAAAAATCTCTGAAAGCCATCAGCTGGCACTAACAAGACCCTGATGTTCTACTAAACATACAATTTCACAGAACACCGACATTGAATGAGGTCACTCTGGGATCATGGTAGAGTAAGACAAAAGTGAGACTCCTCTGAAATTATGTCTGGGTACAGACAAAAACAAGGATACTGGGAAAAACATGAAAACAATCAAATGTCTCCTTCTTTCAGCTAATATGAGTAACCACTGCCGTTTTGCTAATTACACCTTCAGTTCCACTCCATTTCTCTCTCATCTTGCAGATAAAAATTATTGCTATCTAAGCATAGAGTTAATTTTACTTCCTGACAGTATCCAATCCAGAGAAGTACCCTGCTTCTTTAAACACTCCACAAAATCACCTGACACAAGTTTAAATCCTGAGTTGCTTCCTGGTGTTGTCTCCTTTGTTGTAGCAAGTAACATGGGCAAATTTGTTCAAATACAGATGTGCTCTTGGGGAGATCCGGCTGTGGGCAATGTTAATAACACCAAGAACTACCTTGAGTCATTTGATCCAAAAATGACCAAATGCCCAGGGAAAACAGAAGAAATTACAAATAGAAGTAATAGTTACTGCTCCCTAGACATGTGCTGGAAGGCATTTTCACATGGTTGCCTTCATCTCACACAACAACTCTCTGATTTCCTTCTTCCCCTCACAGCCTGCGTTGCAATCCATCAGCAAGCCCTCTGAGCGCTAGCCCACAGGACACCCCAAACCTGACCACTTCTCATCCTCTGCACTGCGCACACCCAGCCCAGCCATCCTCAGCCACCACTTGCACTATTGCCATAGCCTCCGGAGGGATCTCTGGACGGTTCTGGCCCCGAGTCCCCTCCCACTGTCCATTTGTCTCACCACAGCCAGAGTGAGCTTTACAAATAGGACATATATATGTATCTGTAATATTGAGTCTATGAAAAATGTTCAATCCCAATAAGCAACTAAACATTTTCAAATTAAAATAACACATTGCACAGTGTAGTGCTTGGCACAAAGTGACTACTCAATGAATATTTATTGTATACATGAAAAATAATTTTTCGTCTAACAATTGGCAGAGATTTAAAAATATAAATTCGTAGTATTGGCAAGAGTTCTCGGAAACAGTACACTATATACTTCTGGAGAGATGGTGCATTTTATCAGGAAATTTGTCTCCAGAGTCTCTGAAATGTCCACATACTTTGAGCAAGCACATTTAAATTTCTTATTTAAGGATTTAATTAAGAATGTGCACAAAGCTGTATTTATATCCAGTAGTCCAGGCACTTTGACTAGCAGTTTAATGTTAGGTGTTCAAGAATGGATTTTTTTTTTTAGGTTATAAAAATTCATCATAGAATTAAAAAGGGGCTTTTTTGTTGTTGATGGGTATATTTTTTCCCTATTGTTGCTTTAACAATTTGCCACACACTGGTGACTTAAAACAACACCAATTTATTATCTTACAGTTATGGAGGTCAGAAGTCAGAAATGGGTCTTATGGGGCCAAAATCAAGCTATCAGCAGGGCTGTGTTCCTTCCAGAGCTCTAGGAGAGAATCTATTTCCTTGCCTTTTTCTAGCCTCTAGAGGCCTCCAACACATAGGATACCTACACTTCTACATTTCTTGACTCACAGCCTCTTCCTCTAACTTCAAAGCCAGTAGCATATCATCTTCAAATCTTTGGTTCTGACCTTCTCTTCTGCCTCCCTCTTCCACTTTAAAGGACCCTTATAATTGCATTAGGCCCATCTCTAAAATCCAGAATAATTATTCTGAATTTTAAGATCAGCTGGTTAGCAGCTTAATTCTTTTTTTTTTTTTTTTTTGACTTTTTTTTTTTTTTGCTCTTCATTTATTTTTTTATTTTTTTATTTTTTTAGGGGTACACCAGGTTCAGTCATCTGTTTTTATACACATATCCCCGTATTCCCGCCCTTCCTCGACTCCCCCACCTCGAGTCCCCCCCACCCTCCCTGCCCCAGTCCTCTAAGGCATCTTCCATCCTCGAGTTGGACTCCCTTTGTTATACAACAACTTCCCACTGACTGTTTTACAGTTGGTAGTATATATATGTCTGTGCTACTCTCTCGCTTCGTCTGTTTCCCCTTCACCCCCTGCCAGCAGCTTAATTCTTTCTGTAACCTTAATTCCCTCTTGCTGTGTAACATAACATAGTCAGAGGTACTGAGGATTGTGATGTGAACATTTTTGTATTGCCATTATTCTGCCTACCATATGGGATATAAAAAATTTTGGTCTCCCTCCTAAGCAAATGATGAACCTTCCAACCCACAGGTGAGTCTTCAAACTTCAAAAGAAGGCTTGAGACTGTGGTCTCAGGCTGCAGATAGGGAACAAGATTTCTCAGCACATCCAGAGTACCTTTATCACAACCGTAGTCATGGTGGTTGGGAATCAGCATTGCCCTTACTGTTTGAAACCCAAATATTCAGGCAATTATGGTGGCCCGACCTGAGCCCAGGTGGGTATTTGATGCTCAGACTCTAGGTTGAATGTACTTGAAACAGTCAGGAGAGGAAACAGGCCAGAACTTGAGTTCCTAGGCCATTTGATAGTCAAAGTTGGGGAAACAAAGTTCAGACACAAAATCCATCCAGCAAAAGTAGGGTTTATGCTGTGAGACCAAGCTAATAGCAGAAGCCAAGTATAGCAGGGATGGAAACAGAATTGAGCAACGACAAATTAAGCCCACGGAGCTAAAGCACGCACGGTGACTCTTTGCTAATTACCCTCATGGGCAAGTCCGATTGACTTAAAGGTACAGATTTGGCTGACATCATTTTTATCAGAGAAGAAATTTAAACTACAACATTGTTTTGATTTATTTTCCTTTTTTCCTGCAAACTGAAGAGTCTCAGTGGTTAGAAGGTAAACCTTTGTGATCCCAGTGTGAGGTAGCCTTTGGAGCTATGGCTCCCCCACCCCACCCCCAGCTTCTTTGCAAGTTGCTTAACTTGTAGTGTGTACAAAACAAAGGTAAGTGAGATGGAAACCCAGCATCTTAACACACACCACTCACACATTTCCAAGAATTTGTACTGCGCTGATCCCCCTTCCCTCCAGGTATCATCATCTTTTTTTTCCTGCAATAATGGAATTACCGTAGTGAAAGAAACAGAATACTATCAGAGTGATGCACGAAATCTCTAGTTTATTCCTCTGTGGCTAAAAGAGCTTTAGTGTTCAGCCTTCGGACCGATGTGCTTCCTAGATTTGAATGAGTAAAGGAAACAAAGAACTACAGCTAACTTTAGACTAAAATGTGGAAAGTGGGAAGGATTGTATAGGATAGCGATAAAGGAAGAAAGGCACCTTGGCAAATTCTGTTTTTCCCAAAAAAGGATGAAGGAAACAAAGCCCACATTTTTATTGTAAACTGTTACTGGGTACCAGAATCCTAAAATTCTTAGGACTTATGAGGCCACAAGACACTAATAAGCTAAAAGAAAGCAGGGCAGGGTGGAACCGTCTTGAGACTCAATAATCTCCGTTTCCCTAATCGCGAACGTCTGTTTGGTTGGTATGGAAACAAATTCTTTAAGTCTGGCCACAAGCTAACAGGAAAAACATTTCCTTCGGCCCCATGTTTCCCACTCAAGGACAAAGTCAGGGGCAAGACTTCTCCTTGCACTGCAAGAAGAAGGCAGTGTTGAAAGCAATGCATTTGATTTTAAGAGAGGAAGGCCTGTTCTCAGTGGCTAAACATTTGGCTGTAAAATGTGTAGACCATGTCATGGAATTTCTGGCTGTGGTATGTGTCAAGCTTAAGAAACAACATGCCATCTCACCACTCTAAGTAACACAGAGGTACAGAGAGGTTGAGACAGATAAACAGACACATATGTAGTTAGTTATGACATTAAAATATGGGAGCTGTTGGGAAAACTTTGCTGCTGAAAAATTAGAGCTGCTATTGTATAAAAACTGTCTAAATACTGGCTCGATATCATCATCAGTTAGGAAGTGGTGATAAAAATGTGTTGCTGGGAATATATAAAAACAAAGGAATATCGGACTTCCCTGTGGCACAGTGGTTAAGAATCTGCCTGCCAATGTAGGGAACACAGGTTCAATCCCTGGTCTAGGAAGATCTCACATGCCACAGAGCAACTAAGCCCGTGTGCCACTGAGCCTGTGCTCTAGAGCCCACGAGCCACAACTCTTGAGCCTGTGTGCTGCAGCTACTGAAGCCCGTGCGCCTAGAGCCCGTGCTCCACAACAAGAGACGCCACCACAATGAGAAGGAAGCCCGAGTACCACAACGAAGCGTAGCCCCCGCTCACCGCGACTAGAGAAAGCCTGCGTGCAGACCCAATGCAGCCAGTAAATAAATAAAAGTGTTAAAAAATAAAAATAAAGGAATAACTTGTTTTTCCAGGAGATAGGTTTCTGAAAATGTGTGAAGTAGATTTTTGTAAATGAAATCATATTAGGCATACCCCTATTTTAAAAGTTTTTATATCGCTTATCACCTTCTACCATGGTCTGTAGTTTACTTATTTGTTGCATTTATTGTTTATTGACTCTCCATCCTACTGCAACCTGTAGATCTCTCATACAGTAGCTGCTGTTGCCGCTGCTGTGGCTGCTGGCCCAGGACTCAGCTAAAGCTTTAACCCCAGGACTTCCTGCTCCCCCCCTGCAGCTCTCTCCTCTCTGCCACTCCACCCTCAGCCTGGGGTGCCAGCCCTAACACTTCATTATCCTAGAGGTGTTACAGGGCTGTTTAGTTCCCAAACAGGGAAGAGGGTCTCCCTTTTACCAGCTCCAGCCCACAACTGCAACCCCTGCGTGGTGTTGCAGACGGGCCCTGATTTACTATTTCAACCTTAAAACTCCTCAGCAACTAATACTTCTTGGGCACCTACTACCTGCCAGGCACTCTCCTAGGTGCTGGGGATACACACATAGACAAACACGTCTCAATTAATTCAGCTAACATGTCTTCAGTGTCCACTGACATTGATCCTGTAATTCAGTGCTTCTCTATAAATGTACCGTGTTTCTCTACATTTAGAATAAATCCCACACTGAAATCTCAATTAATAAACTAGAGATCTGGAGTATTATAGGCCCTATTGTCTGCATATCTTAAAGGCAACCATCAAAAATTGGTATCAGGTTGAGATTTCAATGTGGGATTTATTCTAAATGTATGCGTACTACAAATGCAGGTGCTCCCCTCCCCTAGGGCCCTGGGAAAAGGATCACTGAGTGCAAATGTTACAGCTTCCACAAATCCCACTGTCATTTCAATGAGACGTCTTACACTCCTAAAGTAACCAAAAAGTCAAATTGAATTGTTATAGAATTCTGAAATAAATCTTTTAATCTTTTCAGAGATTTCTGTCCATCTGCATCCATCTGACCATACTGGTCCATGATCCACCCCTGTGGAAACTCTAGCCAAAGCATTGGAGACTTTTAGTTGGAGTGTAATTAATGTGCCAAGTCATAATAACTATCATGAAAATATTAGAAAAAGTCAATATAATGAAAAGCTTTCCCTTGTCTCTTTCTTGAAATTCTTCTCCAGCTTAACCCAATTGCCTAAGTCACTTAGAGGCCTTTAAACAAAATGAAATCCTAATGATGTCTCTGCCATGAATAATTAATTGTTCATGTACAGTCTTCACAACAAAATCCATTCTCATTAGATTAGAGGTTTCCTCAAGATATGTGAGTTCATTATGGACATTTTTACCTCCTTCTTGTATCTTTCTTTCTCTGTCCATCTTATCTGTGTCTGTAATCTGAGATTCCATCACCCTGGCAGCCCTCCAAAGAGAAATAGTTGTAAGGCAATTAAAGACCTTTGAGAAGTGGTAGAATGTCTTACTACTTTAAAACATGATGGCTTAATTGAGAGCGTAAACAACAGTGGAGGACTAACTTACTGTGGTAAGGAAGGGCGGTTTGTTGCCTCAGAGGGAAAGAGGAGAGGCAAGTAGGGAAGGCATGTTTATCCACCTTTTTAGAAATGGATTTTTTACCCATGAGTGTTTTGTCTTTCTGAGGAAGCCTTCATGACTGGAAAGTCTTGAGAAGAAAGGAACATTATGACAACAGAACATCTTGTAATTTCTTTTAAGATGATGAATTGCAGGGTCATAGACACAATGGCAGAAATTTTAGGGGTCATCTCACATTCATTTGACAAATAACTGATTCCTGCTCTCTGTCTCAGTTCCAGCCACTGGACCAAAAGGAACCTTGTCCCCCTCCCCTTCACAGCCCTGCGTTTTCAACCTTCCCTCTTCCATCCTCACCCACAATGTATACAATTCTTTCAACTGTATCACTGAATTGAGTCATATTTATTACAACTGTGTTTGAATTTTTAAAACTAATCTAGGTGAAGAAAAGGATCTCATCTATAACTTCAAACATGTTTTCTATTTTTTCTCTTAAATTTGTTATATACATTGGATTATGCCTAAATTATTGTTCTTTTTCAAAGTAATGGTCTAAAGAACACTTAGGTGTAGGATGAACTTGGCGAATGCTGCACAGAGCTTTTTGTTTCACAATTTTTTACATAGCTTACTCATCCAATAGACAAAATTTTGTATCCTCTTTTTTTTATCTGGCCTATCATATGCGTTTTTGAGGTTAAACATAGTCTTTACAACCATCGTTTTGGAAAGCTGCATGATATTCCATTGAGTGGACACATGCTACTTTAACAAACCACTATTAATAGTACTGCAATGAGCATCTTTCTGCGTAAAACTTATTTAATACTTAGGATTATTTCCATAGGTTCAACTCTTAGAAGTGGAACTAATGAATTAAAGGATAATATTTAGGTTGTTGAGATATGTGAAAACTTTCCCAAAACATTGTTCCAATTTATATTTCTACATATCCTATTCAATTAACAGGATTAATTTTCAATTTAAGGTGGTCATAATGTACAGAAGTGGGTGACTGTGTTTATTGTGAAATGTACCATACATATACAAAAGTATATAAAACATATGCAGTTTAAAAAATAACAATAAATTAACATCCATGTACCCATTACCCAGTTCAAGAAATAGAATATTATGAATACCTTAGAAGCCCCCATAGTATCAATATATTGTAGCAGCTACAGACAGATCTCATAATTTCATTAGCTTAAAATATATGCACACACATCACACACACATTTACACCTTGTTCACATCACAGTCCATTCAGGCTAAGGAACTCTCCTTGACACCTCCAGCAGTAATTTAAGACTAGGTTTCTTGTATCTTGTAATTCTACCGTCTTGGAGGGTTTTTGCTCCTAGTCATTATGGCAAATAAGAGAGAGGGCATGGGGTCTTCCTTGGTGGTCCAGTGGTTAAGAATCCATCTTCCAATGTAGGGGATGTGGGTTCGATCCCTGGTGGGGGAACTAAGATCCCACATGCCGCAGGGCAACTAAGCCTGTGCGCCACAACTACTGAGCATGCAAGCTGCAACTAGAGAGAAGCCTACACCACAACTAAAGAGAAGCCCACCTGCCACAACGAAGAGACCACGTGCCACAGTGAAGATCCCGCATGCCACAACTAAGACCCGATGCAGCCAAATATAAATAAATATTTTTTAAAAAAAAAAGAGGGAGAAGGAGAGAGGACATGATTATTTACAATATCCAAGACATGGAAGCAACCTAAATGTCCACCAAAAGATGAATGGATAAAGATGTGGTACATATATGCAATAGAACATTACTTGGCCATAAAAAATGATGAAATAATGCCATTTGCAGCAACATGAATGGACCTAGAGATTATCACACTAAGTGAAGTCAGAGAAAGATATCTTATGATTATCACATATGTGGAATCAAAAAAAATGATACAAATGAACTTATTTACAAAACAGAAACAGATTCAGAGACTTAGAAAACAAATTTATGGTTATCAAAGGGGAAAGGTGCAGGGGGGATAAATTAGGAGTTTGGGATTAACATACACACACTGCTATATATAAAATAGATAATCAACAAAGACCTACAGTACAGCACAGGGAACTCTACTCAGTATTCTGAAAAAGAATAGATATATGTATATGTGTAACTGAATCACTTTGCTGTACACCTGAAACTAATACAAATTGTAAATCAACTACACTCCAATAGAAAATAAAAGAAAAATTTTTAAATAGAGAGGGCATGGAGAACTCATGTTTGCCTTTAACTGCCTTTCTCAAGAAGTGACACATCTCTACTTTCTTTGGTGAAAACTAACATGTGGCATCAACTTTATTATAAAAGAGGTTGGCCAGTGTGGCCTTCCTTTATACCCAAACAGTGCTGCCCGTCACACACAGTCTCCGCCACAGTGCCCTTCCCCAAGAGAGAACCCCTTCCTGACTTTTGTACTAATCATTCCCTAGCTTTTCCTTATATTTAAAAAAAAAATTGACTACAAAACACAAACCTAACTGAGAGAACGATAATATTGACACTATTATATAAAGACTCCTGAAAGAAGAGAATGTTAAGTGTCTGAGTCGTAATCTTGTTTCAGCTTCCTTGAGAATTTGCAGGAGTCCTTTCTGGGAATGTCAGTGGGCAAGATCACGAGCGAGTCTTGGAACTCGTAAGGATCAACGTCTAGAGCGTTTGAAAGAACTATAATTTTGATCGTGTACTAGATGTCCATCAGAAATAGACACGTTGGAGGGAGGAGGCTACTCTATAGTTTTTTCTCCCGAAATTCACAGTCATCTTCTGTCAGCTGTCAGGAGTATTTTAAATCTAATCATCAAGGCAAAGAGGAAACATAGGAACTTTAACGATATGTAGTCAGGACAAGCCAAGTGTTAAGAAGAATCTGGGCCAGTCTTGCCCAGGCATTTAGTCCCAAGGTCACAAGGATGGTCATAAGGCAGCAGGGATCTTGGAATTCACAGTTCTCAACAGACGGTGGCTGCCTTCTCTATCTGCGCATGGCTGCCATTCTGGGAACCTCCTTCATCACCACCCTGTGGGTTCCCTTCCCTGTCTCTGATATCGAATCTCCTCTCTCTGCTAATGATTGCAGTATGCCATGGCTTCTTTTTGTTTGTTTGCTTACTCTTTATTTTTTTTATTCCTCGAATTTAGTAAGTATAGTTAATTTAAAATCTGTAACTCTTAACTCGAATATCTTGAGTCCTGAGGGTCTTTCCAGTTCTCTGTTTTTTTCTGCAGGAACACATCCTCCAGCTGCTTCTTCAGAAAGGATGCAGGAGAGGTCAATTTTTTTAGAAAATCCATATGCTTTTTTGAGGTTACAGCATAGTCTTTACAACCATCGTTTAAAAAGAGTGTACAACCTTCCATTAAGTGGATATGCCCTTGTTTACCAAACCATGCCCTTTTTAGACATTCATATTGTTTCCCATTTTTACTACTGTGAGCAATGCTGCAATGAGCATGTTTCTGCATCAGGATGCCTACTGTGGATCGTGCCCTCATGGGCACTGTAGAGAGTCAAACACAGTCTAGTGGGCACAAAACAAGGAGGAGGCAGCAAAGAGAAGCAAGGTGTATACATGTGCCTAATAGAGAAACAAGTGATTGTCCCCCTGAGTCTGAGGCACAGAACAGCCTACTGCAGAACCTAACTTTCTCTGCAGTCTTTATTCCAACTTAGTTACATATGCAATTTTGCATTTTAATACATGTTCATCTTGGTGGTTTTGATGTTAAATAGTAACCTTTTAAATTATTTATCAGTGATTTTACTGTGGCACCAATTTCAGTTAACACTTCTCTGTGTAAATCCCTACACCACATCCTGCATGACCTACCTCTTGAATTCCAGTCTTGCCAACTGAAAGCATTCGCAATGGCCAAGGCTGGAACAATTTGAGTGACAAAGCAAAGAAATTTTGGATTAAAATTCAAAGTATAGAATAAATATTTATGAGTTCATACTGACATATAAATGATTGAAAAAATAAATAAATGGGAGAGAAGAGGAAAATCTCCCATGCAGAAAAATTCGAAAATAGTTTATGTAGATACTGCACCCAGTAGTTGTGGCTCATGGGCTTAGTTGCTCTGTGGCATGTGAGATCCCAGATTAAGGCTCAAACCCATGTCCCCTGCATTGGCAGGTGGATTCTTAGCCACTACACCACCAGGGAAGTCTGAGACAACAATGCTTAACTCCTTCAAGAACCACTTGTTTCTCTGTTTCCCACCACCACCACCACCCTGCCACACACACACACACACACACACACACACACACACACACACACACACAGCACCCTTGAGACACCCATACAACTGCTTATTTTTATTGTCTATATTTTTCTGTATGTTTGAAATATTCTATAATAATGTTAAGGTAATGTTTTCATAAATTTTTTTCCTATTGAGCTTTCAGACTCAATAATTTCAGACTTGACAAACAGTTGCAAAATAATATAAGAATTCCAGTACATCCTTCACCCACCTTTCCCATGTTAACATTTTACATAGCCACAGTACAATAATCAAAACCAAGAAACTAACTTGAAGTAATACTGTCAACTAACCTACAGACTATGTTCAAATGTCACCAGTTGTCCCACTGATGTCTTTTTTTCTGGTCCAGGATCCCATGTTGCATTTATTTGCCATGTCTCCAAAGTGAGGCAGTTCCTTGGTCTCTGTCTTTCATGCCCTTAACACTTTTGCAGAGTCAAAGTAAAACAGTTAAACCCATCAAGTTTGTGACTATCTCCCCCAACCAATTTCATTAAAGGAAGCTCTTCAGATAGTTGCCAGCACAACAGGGAAGAGCCTTGATATGGTTTCTAATCCCAGATGCATCTATAACCTCAAGCAAGTCCACAGAAGGGGCAGGAGGAGGATAGGAAAGTGGCTGAGCAGGGGCAGACTACACCCCAGTAGAATTACTGAGTTTTTAAATCTACAGTCTTCTGAACATCTACTGCAGTGCCAAGTTCCTAGATGCCCAGAAACTTCACCTCACTGGCAGGAACTTCTGAGATAGGGGAGCCCATTGTGGATGAGTGAGTACCCAAGTCCACTCATCAGGGCTTCTTCGTGAAGCCAGGAGTTCAATCTAAGACAGTCTGAAAAAAGCCCAGACTGTCAGTACTACATGTCCTGAAGCTGACTGAGGGTCACACACTCCAGCCTTCTCAGAGTTTAGCATCAATGACCAGAATGTCAGGGCCAAGAGAGGCGTTCCTTTTTTCCTTGCTTTCTCATGCTGCTTGGAAGTAGCATCCGGCCCTCCAGTGCCCCCAGGCTCTGAAATTACCTTCCTCCGGGCCTACAGCAGAAGAGATATGTGGTGTTACACCACCATCTAGTGCTAAAAGTAGTAAAGTGCAACAATACCATTCCCCGCATTTTGAAGATATAACAAGTCATTCAGCAGAGGTTGACAACCTTGAAGAAGCAACATGCCAAAATTTAATCAATGTACTCTAACTTCATAGTGTGACAAGCCAATGTGGTTTGTTGGGAAGAGGCAGTGGAGTCAAATGGACCAGGAGAGAATCCCTTCCCTGTTCTTACTTAAAGTGACTTGTTAAGTCTCTGAATGTCCCTGAACATTATCTTCCTCATATTTAAAATGGGGCTTGTAACATCCATATGTAAGGTTGTTATAACATGCCTTGATGAGTATTGGGTTCACAGTAGACCCCCAATAAACATGTATTCCTTCTTACACTCCTGTCTAACCCCTTGTGCACAATTTCCATGACAACCTAGAGTCATCAAAATGGAAGGGATATTTCGTGAGAGGTTTGATCATGTTCATACAAAAAGTCGGACAGATTGTACATTTCAGAGGCCATACTACATAGAGTTTAGAGCAGGGACTCTGGCACGGGGCTGCCTTGTTTTGAATACCAGCTCTGCCAATTGTTGTGTTTTCCATCTGTAAAATAGAAATGATAATAAAGATACCTACCTCCTAGGGTTGTTGTGAGGATTAAATAAGTTAGTAGCTGCAAAGCACTTAGAACAGTAAGCCTTTGATAAGTGTGATCTATTATTAAGAACATTTCTTAATGATACTGACCCAAAAAAGGAGGGCTGAGAGTGGGGAGGCTCCAAGCCAGTATTTGATTTATAAAAAGAAAATGTTACGTTACAGTTCTCATCCTTTTGAATGCTACTGCTCTATCCCTTGTGTTTTCCCCTAAACATACACACACACACAAGCACACACATTCTGTCTTCAAATACTTCAAATCTGGTGCCTCTTGACTAAGTTAGCTTCTTAATCCATCACCAAGCTGAGACAGGGCCCTTGTGAGCTTCACAAACAGCTCAAATGCCTGAGTGAGCTGCTTACTCTCTTACTCTAGTAATGCTTCTTACCTTAAATTCTTCTTTGGATATTAAATACACCAGTTTCCTGTTGGTTAATACTTGCATGAGAAGTCTTTTTCCATCTTTTTACTTTCAACCTTCTTGTATCCTTATACTTAAGGCAGTTGTTTTTAAGTCTTATAGAATTAGGTTTTGTTCTTCTTGTAGTTGATTTCTAATCTCATAGCACAAAAAAAGAATTCAGAGTAATGATAGAAAAGAAGATCCAAGATCTCGGAAAAAGAATGGAGGCGCAGATCCAGAAGATTCAAGAAATGTTTAACAAAGACCTAGAAGAACTAAAGAACAAAAAGAGATGAACAAATACAACAGCTGAAGTGAAAAATACACTAAAAGGAATCATTAGCAGAATAACTGTGGCAAAAAAAAAAAAAAAAGGATAAATGAGCTGAAAGACAGAATGGTGGAAATCACTGCCACAGAACAGAATAAAGAAAAAAAAGAAGGAAAAGAAATGAGGGCAGTCTAAGAGACCTCTGGGAAAACATTAATCTCACCAATATTTGTAGTTTAGGGGGTCCCAGAAGGAGAAGAGAGAAAGAAAGGACATGAGAAAATATTTGAAGATATTATAGCTGAGAACCTCCCAACATGGGAAAGGAAACAGTCAGCCCAGTCCAGGAAGTGCAGAGAGTCCCAGGCAGGATAAACCCAAGGAGGAACATGCTGAGACACATAGTAATAAAATTGACAAAAATTAAAGACAAAAAAATATTAAAAGCAACAAGGGAAAAGCAACAAATAGCATACAAAGGAATTCCCAGGTTTTGTTCTTTATCCAAGCTGACAATATTGTCTTTAAGTTGTAATACCTAGTCCATTAATGCTTGATGTATTGATGCATTTGGATTTAAATCTACCTTGTTAACTTTTTGTTTTCTGTCTGTTCCCATCGTTTCTTTTTTCTCCTTTCTTGCCTTCATTTGGATTTAAAATTTCAAGTTCCTTTTCTATTATCCTGTTAATTTTACATTCTTTTATTATTTTTTTAGAAAATATAGAAATTGAAATATGCACCCTGCTGTATTCATTTCTAATATAAATTAGTGTCTTAACCATTTCCATTTTCAAGACAATTCAAGGCCTTCAGAATACTCAATTCCATTTACCTCTCATTAGAGTTATATGCTATTTTTGTCATGTATTTTAATTCTTCATATATGTAAGAGCCCATAAAGCATACATATATTATTTTATGGCAATATTCTTTTAGATTTATGCATAAATTTACCTTTCCATTGCTTTTCAGTTTCTTCCTGCACCTCCAAGCTGTGATCTCTGATAATTTCCCTTCTGCCCAAACACCCTTAGTATTTTCCTTTAATACTTCTAGTACTTTCCAGTGGTGACAAATTGGAAAATACTAGAAAACAAATGAAAATTGTTTTCATTTGCCTGAAAATGTCTTTTGAGGGATATTTTTTGCTGCACATAATTTTCTATGTTGGCTATTATCTTCTGTAAGCTCTTTGAAAATATCACCTACTAACTAGGCTTACTTATTATTGCTCCTTTGAATGTGATCTACATTTTCCTTTAGCTTTTAAAGTTTGTTTTTTAGCAGTTTTACTCTGAAGTAATTAGTTGTGATTTTCTTTGTATTTATTCTGCTTGGAAGCCAACAGCATTTCTTACATCTGTGGCTCAATGTCCTTCATCAATTTTGGAAAACTCTTAGCCATTCTCTCTTCAAATATTGTGTCTGCCTTATTCTCCCCCAGCATCATTCTGGATACTTTTTTTTATCTTAATTCCCTCTTAAACTGTGCCTATCAAAGCCATCTATTGATTTCTTAACTTCAGTTATATTATTTTTCAATTCTATAATTTTCTTTTTATATAAATTTCCAGTTCTCTACTGAAATTTCTCCATCTTGTCATATAAATCCTTGAACATTTTAATCACAGTTATTATAAGGTCTCTGTCAGATAATACTAAATATCTTAATTTTCTGAGGGTTATCTGTTTTACTTTCTCCTTTTTGGTCAAATCTTATATTTTTGTATTTCTAGGGATTTTTTTTTTATTATTGCTTAACAGACTGAAAAAATGATAGAGATATTTTGAGAAACTGCATGGTATTATCTTTCTTCAGAGGGGGGTTATTTTTACTTGTGGCTGTCCACTAGGTTTGGGGCCAATTGCCTCATTCAATTAGGGACTGAGAGGATTTGAGGCTGGGCTTCAGTCCTTGTGAGGACAGATCCATTTCCAGTTCACCTTCACTCAAGGAGTAACCATTTTGGGATCCAATAAAAAGCCTAGGGTGTTTAAAGGACATTTCTTCTTGGTGCAGCCAGAACTCTAATTTTTGTTCCCTATGAGTCTACCAAAAATTTTGCTCAGCGTCTCTCACTTATTCTTGAATTAGCAAGTACTATTAAGGGGTAGAATGTGGCATCAAATGTAGGTCTCATCTGTGTGGAATATTGGTCTCTGCTTTCTTGATAGCTCTCTGATGCCTTAATGTTCTGACCTTTCTAGTTTTCTCAGCAGAGGGGTTGGTACAAAACAAGCTAATCACCCCTTGCTGGAAGCTAAAGTCTCTACATGTTCTATTTGAATGATTAATTTTAAGGAATTCAAGTTCTGAAGTAAAATAGACCTGATTCTGTCACTTACTAGCTATATGCCTTTAAGTGAAATATTTAACCTCTTTCAGTCTTAGTTTCCTCATCTGGAAATGGAAGTAAGACTCCTGGACAGTAGAGAAGCTCCAGGTGCTTTGGAACATGAACGCTAATTATTCTGGGCTCTCTTTGTAAGAAAAACACTTATTTCAAAGCGTCCATAGTATTTTAATAAAAAAGGCTTGCATTGCTCCACAATACTTATGTTCAAGAAGCATCATCATTTATTCCTCCTTGTGTTTAAATGTTGTTTAAATGTTTTTAAATGCTACTGTTAATATACATTTAAAAATCTGTTGAGGGTGGACCTCATGTTAAACAGTCTTATCACATTTTTTTAAATTCAAAATTTTAAGTATTTTTAAATGTTTAAATATTGAAACACCCAAAATACTGTTTATGTGTAGATACAAAATACAATAAACATGCCTTGTACCTACCATGAAGCCAGTTTCCCAGGCTGCAGTGACAGCCTGTGATGCCACGTCAGGAGGTGAGTCAGCCAGCTACATTGGGACTCCCAGGAAAGACTGGCAGTTGGGAATACCACATTCCAGAGCCTGGTGCTGTTCTGCAGACCCATCAACACAATTCCAGATAAAACAGGTCTTAGGGTCTCATTTACACCAGACTTAACAGAAAGCTGACATACAAATCAGCACTCTTTAGTCTTTTCTCAGTGAAGCAAAAACTGCCATGGGGCTCCAAAAAATGAGGCTCCAAATATGGCCTTTTCTCCCTTAATTTGAAAAGCCAAATTTCAATAGTGATGATGGAGCCAGAGCCAGAGAAACTAGTTAGAATAATGATGGGGTGTAGCATCAAACTATGGTGAAAATATTTTCAGTTCTTCAGTCCTCAGATCACTCTTTTTACCCAGCTAACAAAATCCAACCCTCTCACCCATACTGCTTGACTGTACAAAGTCTAGTCTTTATTGTGATGTGTAAGTAACAGGAAAAGTCCTGGGAAGTATTTACATCCCATCCTGATTGTTGCTAGTCACCCTTTAGCCTAGAGACCAGTGTCTGGGCTTCTGTGCTGCTCTTTTGCCATCTGGAAACCATCTCCAAGCTACCACTGCCCTGTAGGCACCATCTGGCCCCAACACGGACAGAGCTCTTCCCATAATCATCTAAAACACAGCTGACACTGAGCTGTAGTTTCTGACAAAGACCAACATGAGGGAATTAACAATGTAGGGAAAATAATTAAAATCGAGTAACACATGCCATTGTTCTTAGAACCCTTAGCCACAGCCCTTCACAGGGGGAATCTATGACCAGCATCGTTCTCCTTAGGCCCCAACCCGCAGCTAGGATGCAGAGACCTGCTCATTTCCTTCCGATGGGTGTCCCCCACAATAATTCTCCCCTGTATGAATTCTATGGCTCCAATTCTCCCCTGTCCAACTCCCAACAGAAGATAAGAGACTGATCAATCTCATAATTACCTCTGCATTCTTACTCTACCCACCCTCTCTATTTTAGAATCTGACCTATGGAACACTTCTTCCAGATTTGACAGTTTAATTCCCACATTAAAATCCAGACACTCCCTGTGAATGCAACGATTGCATCAGCCCTGAAACAAGCCATCCCTAGTCATGGACCCAAACAGTGTACAAATGTACCATAGCGCTCACCCTGTTGAACACCCGTCAGTCCTAATTTTTTCCTATTTTGAACAATGCAATGAAGATCTTAAAAGCTGAATCACACATGCATGATACCCTTCCAAACTTTTTGTGATTCAAAGAATGTGCACACTTTCAATCACTCATTCAGTACTGAACTAACTACTGAGCACTCTTCTAGGATGGGGCCTATACTAATGAGCATAAATTCACTCCCCAGCCTCACAGTGCTCATGTTTTGTAGGAGAGACAAATAAGGAAATAAACGTAAACTACCAACGGTGCTAAGTGCAAAGGCCTTTAGCTGAGATCTGATGATTAGTAAATGTTAACCAGGAAAAGAAGGACTGCACTGTGTTCCAAACAAAAAGAACTGCAATTTTAAATGTTCTGAGGGGACAGGCCAGGAAGAAGGACTTCACCAGATACTGAATCTGCCAGCACCTTGGTCTTGGACTTCACAGCCTCAAGAACTGTGAAAAATAAATGTTTGTTGTTTAAGCCACCCAGTCTATAGTAATTTGTCATAGCAGCCTAAGCTGACTAAGAGATTACCCTTGCCCATTTCCTATTAGGATTTTTGTCTTTTTTTTTTTTTAAGCTAAATTTAAGACTTGCTTATCACCTTTTAAATATTTTTTCCTAATTGTTTTCCTTTTAATTTTATGTCAAAACATTATATACATAAGCAGCCTTTTCTTTTAGGGATCCTGCCATAAAGGTATTTTCTCATCCCAATATTATATAAGTATTCATCTGTATTTTCTATTAGTAATTTCGTGGCTGAACTGCTCTTATTCAATCATGATGTCTTGACTGATATCTATAAACGGAAGCCTAGTTTTACTTTTCAAAGGGTTAACCAGTTACCCTTGAAATGTCCCTTTATCATTAAAAGTAAACAACTTAGAGAATAATTCATGGAGTCTTCTTAATCTTATATTTTGTTCTATTATCTAATCATATATTACTGTATCAGTATCATATATAACTTTATAATACATTTCATGTGAGATAAAGTTCTTCCATAGTAAGTTCTCCTATCCTCATTTATTCAATTTTAATTAGCTACCCTATAAGAGATTACCTTTCTTAAGAAATATTGAATTGACTTTCACAGGGATTTTTAAATAAACTAATGAGGTTTCAGACTACCTGAGAACTAGAAGATACCCATCTGGAATGGAAAGAGGTGAAAATGACCTTGAAGACTTCAGCAATTCCAAAACTACTGAAATTTACATAGATTTTTGCATGTAATGGGTACATTATGGAAGAGTTTGAATAAATATCCCATAAGACAGTTTACCATAACTGACGTTTTATTTTAAAAAATTACAGGGAGTGATTTCCAGAATCTTATTTTATAAAAGTACTGCCTATATCAAACATTTTACATCACTATTAATTCCACTGAAGAGCTGCCTTTTTTTTTAAGGTACTAGTTCCAATTGATGGGATACATGCCCTTAAAATAGAAAGTTTCCATTTATCCAAATGTCAAAATTAAGATTATTGAGAAGTTTATTGCTTTATGGCTGGGCAAGATGCTACTAGCACATTTTAGGTAAATAATATTCTTTGTTAAAAACTATGAGGTCATTCTGTTTAAAACTTTCAGGATAATTCACAGAAAATAGATATGTTTATTCAAATTATACATTGAAGGGCTGGGATATTAGCCATAGACATTTATATGTGAAGCAGCTCTTTAAAGAAATAAGACACACAAACAGGTCTGTCTTGGTATAATATACATAATTGAAATTAATAAAACCTGGAAGACCAGTATTATTACACTATGTTTTGTTAGGATATTAAAAAAAAAAAAAATCACACATTTAGTAGTCCATTTGTGCTTAAAATATTCATATGCATGAGAAGCTTAAAGAAAAAAACACCTCTGTACATGATGATGAAAAGAAAGTAATAAATTTTTTTGAAATTGCACTGTTATTTAAAACACTTTCCTAAATTCAGACCCGCCTTTGCAGCTAGCACAGTTTTTCAGATCTAATTGGCAACCTGGGGAGGCCCCTCTGGTATTAGTGAAGTAAAGAAGGTGGTGATAAAAGACCAGGCTGACGCCATTAATCCAGGCCTCTGAATTGCACTGGCATCTTCACCTGCATCTTCTCCACTCTCATCTTCAAGCCCATCATCCATAAGACGCTCCTTCAAACAAAACAAGAAACATATTCCTAAGTGATCTGAACAGCTAGCATTAATTCATGACAGAAAAGGAGAGAGTTAAATTCTTCCCAAAGAAGGAATATGAGCATATAATAAGGAAGTGGAACTATCTGGTCATTAGAAATCTTCAAATCCAAAATTGATAAATTCTTCCTTGTTCAATTTCAAAGGGATAATGGCCAATTTAATACAATAAATTCTCAATGGGTGCATAATTTTCTTTCTTGGCTATTTTTAGGAAGAATGATGTTAGTTCTTTCCACTTAATTCTAATACATGACTGACTCAGTATTTTAAGTTCTCCTGGATGAAACCATGCATTTACGTGTTAACTTTTCTTCAGTACTATGGAATACCCCAAGATTCTTTTATTATGTTGGTCTCATACAGTGCTGAAGAAACCTCTATATTTAAAGTATACAAAAACCTCATTTGCATACCATTTCTTCAAGTTCCAGATTGTTTGCATTCTGCACATCATTGTTAACTTCGGCGTTATTGTTGGGAGCCTGCTGCTGACCTCCTTCTTGCCTGAAAGGAAACCATCCAGCTTGGTGTCTGCTCAGTAAAATAAAGAGAAAAGAAAATAAGTCACAACTGTTTTTATTTGCGACACTGTGAAACATTAGTGTACTACAAGAGAAAAATGATCAGAACTATGATAAATGAAAAGACCAAATCTCCTACTTTAGGCCAAGAACTACCCCTCTCAAAGCAATGATAGGAAAACAGGCATCAATTTAAGTCTAAAGTTTATCATGAGCTTAACTGACTCTCTGCTAGGTATTAAGACATATCAAGAGTCATAAAATCATTTTTTGATATTTTTTTAAATGAAATTCAACTAGATATTTGCCTCTTGGGAAAGGGGGGGGCGGGGACAAGGTACAGTTAGTCTGCTTATGAAAAAAAATCTAACCTATACCTATAGGACTTACTACTGATAACCATAATTAATTAAAAAGAATATCCTCTGCAAGACTGCATCATACACTCCTCAAGTTCTAAGTAATTGATAGAGCATGTCTAACTGAACTAACAAATTTTATAAAAGACAATAAAGGAAAAAAACCTGCTTCTAGACAATTTTGATAAATGTTATTATGAAACATAATCTGCTTTGCCTTTGATGCCAGATATCTGAAGCCTAACATTCATATTCCTTCACTCAGCATTCACAACGAACTACCACATGCTGGATTCCATGCTGAAGTTTTAGAAGGTAATTAAAAGAAACCCAAAAAAGTGAATGAACGTCACTCACAAATAAACCAGTAGCATGGCTCCCATTACCATGATAAACCGACTAAAAGAAGAATAGAAGTATACAATGCTAAGGAGAATTGCAGCTCGTGAGAACGTGTACATCCAGTCTAGCCAGTCTCGATTGAAGTCTTCTTCGTTTAGCACTGGACCTCCCTGTGCATTCATTTGAACATTCTCATTCATGGGTCGATTTTCTTGGGCCACTAGGTTTGGCGCTGGTGGGGGTTCTTCTCCAGGAACATGTGCCAAATTTAGAGGCTGTGAAGCAGCAGTCTGGGCTGGGTTGGCATTTGATGTGGCCTGAGCTGAAACTGCAGCTTGACTGAAATATTCACCAAAATAAATATTAAAAAGAAAGAAAATTTATATACTGTATTATATTTTTCAAAACTTCCTGGGAAGCCATATGTATTTTTCATAAACCTAATATGGAATATTATAACTCCTGCACCTCATTTTCTAGGAAGCATAATTCCCAGTGGAAAAGTGGAGTCAATATGGATGGTAGGAGTAGCTCAGGAAAGGATGTTCTTCCAGCCTGGTAGTCTAGGATAGCAGGGGAGAGGTGGAAGAGATAAGAACAGCCATGTCATCACTATTGTTTCTCTCTTTCACTAAATTATAAGGTAATGACCAGATCTTTTTCCAAAACTTTTCACTAATGGCCTCTTTTGCTATTCTACATAGGATAAATACCCCCCACACCCACCACCTCTCCCCTCAGACCCATGTTTTGAAAGATTTGTCTAAAAAAGTACATTAATCATTACCCTGTGATTCCACTCTCAGTGATAAATGATTTGTATTAGTATTTTAAAATATTAACTAGATCCCAGATAACAATCCCTCAATCCTGGCTTTTGGGAACTCCATCTGGAGAACGCTGGTGTAGGTCCTTGTCAAGTTATGAAGAATTGTGGTCCTGAAGTTTGCTTATAATTTGATTGCTTAAAAGTCAGAATAAATTTTCCTGTAAAACACTCCCAGAAAAATGATAATATATCTGAAGTTTGCTTTAAATTATTTAGCAAAGGGAGGAAAGTTGTAGAACCACACTGTCATGAATTGATAAATGTTGAAAAGCTGGGTGATGAGAACACAGGAATTCATTTTACTAGCCTATCTATAATTTTATATGCTGAAATTTCTCTACAATAAAAAGTTTTCAAATCAAGATAGCAAAATAAAATAAAATAGAAGTTTTCCAGGCTACAAAAGCCTATTTAAGCCAGTATCTAATACACTGTATCTGTAGAGGGCTTTATCATTTCTAAAACACTTCCCATCTCATAGACATTCTGATTCATAGGTGAGTTATTTCATTAAAGGTGAAAACTTGAGGCTCAGAAGTTAAATGATGTACATAAGATTATATGATTCAGTAGCAAACTATAATAAGCCCCACTTTTCTTACACAGTTCTTATGAGGTTATAAACAAGACAAGGGGTGTAAAGCATCTAGTGCAGTATTAAGGACAAAGCAGTCACTCAAATGATAACCATTACTATGCTGACAGGTAAGAGATGAAGAGCCTGCCTAGAGCCAAGGGGTTGTGCAGGGGAGCATTGGGATACAAAGTTAATAAAGCAGGTTAGCTTTATGGGGTAAGGTTTAGAGGAAAGACTTCACACTGTAAGCAAGAAGCCATCAGATATTTTAGGGGATGGAGAATAATGGACTCAGTTACGTGTTAAGCAAGTTAACGTGGCAGTAGTACAATGAAATACAGTAAAGAGCCTAAAAGGAAAAAGAGCGATTGCAGTAAAGTTGGTCTAATATTAGAAAAGATCTGGGCAAAATATTGGAAGTAAGATACAGAAGGACAAAAGCTAGAAACAACATACTAACTTATCTTGGTAAGTTGTTGGGTTCAGGGATCACAGAAGCCAGAATCAAAGCTGATTAAGGTTAAAAGCTTGGAGGATGATTAAGAAGAGACAGTATCACTGACAAGGAAGTCAAGAAGGAGAATGCACTTAAGAGGATGGTGCAGTCAAATTTCAGACACAATTTGAATTTAAGGGAAAGGCAAATTTCTCTATGGAAATCTCCAGCAATTAAGTGGAGACACAAGATGAGGCACAGGAGATGAAGAACTGGGAATAACCACAGAGAGCTAACAACTAAGGCCATGGAAAAAGGAAATCCAAGAGGACTGGCTCAGGACTGAACCCTATCTTCCCTACCAGACTGAGTATCACAAGGCACATGGTAAGTAAACAAATACCTAATTGAGCAAGAAATGTTACCATTTAGAAAAAGGGGAAAAAAAGGCTATCAAAGGACACAAAATGAGTGCTCAGAAAGACAGAAAGAATGAAGAGGATAACAGAATCACAGAAACAAGGAGAGGAAAACACTAAAGAGAAGCTAGAAATGTTAAATGAGTACATAGGGCGTCCAGAAGAAAGAAAACCAAGAAACTGCATTTGGTGCTAAGACTGTTCCATGCTGATCAGAAATAAGACTTACTAAAATACCGACAGTCCAGAAAGCATATTTAGCCGCAACTGAGCCCTACATCATATTGATGCCTCCCTGACATGATTCTTTCTATTCCCTTTTTTATTCCTATCTGCACACAGATTTGCTGCCTTTCAGTGAAACTTTCCTAAGTTTTCTCCTCTTAAATAGATTAAATGTTATATTAAAGAAAGCGCCTGAATACTGCTAAATATAATTAGAGGAGAGAGGGAGAAGTAGAGAATAGGTTTAGTTGATATGAATAGGATCTGAACCCTTTTTCCTTTAGCTAAATAATTTAAAATAATTTTTAAAAACCAATGAAATACATCAGTAAATGAAATCCCAAGTCAACTTACTTAGGATGAGAAAGAAAATAAAGCAAATAACAAGTGAAAAAATAAACTCAAATTAACTTACTATTGCATATAATACTGACGAGCATACATCTGTTGCCACCACAGTATCTGCAGTGGGCTGAAGGCAGGATACACTGGGAATCCAACAGGAACAGCCTGCCCAGGAAGCTGGTTGTCTACATTTCTGCAACAGAGTAATAAAGAAATGTATTTTAATGCTCTAGAAGAAGCTGAAAGCATTTCTCTACATTTTAACTTCTGAACTACAAGTCATCCATTAACAAAATGTATTAAATCTTAATGAAAAGAAAAATACTTATTTTCAACATTCCTCAAGTAAGACATTATATGGCTTATATAAGATGACCCTGACCCCAAGTATATAGAACAAGTAACATCACAGCCCAATTTTAATGAGAAAAAATACTTTCATTACATTTTTAGTACATTCTCCATGAGAACCAAAACCCTAAACTTGGGGGAATTAGCAAAAGGATATTTTACATTAGTAACAAAATATTATTTAAAACATAGCAACTATCAACTGTAAAATAAAAAATGAACACTATAAAAATCTGTAAAAGACACATGCAGTCCAGTGTTCACTGCAGCACTATTTACAATAGCCAGGACATGGAAGCAGCCTAAATGTCCATCAACAGATGAATGGATAAAGAAGATGTGGTATATACATGCAATGGAATATTACTCAGCTGTAAAAAGCAATGAAACTGGGACATCTGTAGAGACATGGATGGACCTAGAGACTGTCATACAGAGTGAAGTGAGTCAGAAAGAGAAAAAATATATCGTATATTAACACATATATGCAGAATACAGAAAAATGGTACAAATCAACTGGTTTGCAAGGCAGAAATAGAGAGAGAACAAACACATGGACACCAAGTGGGGAAAGCGGGGCAGCGGTTGGGGGGGAATGAACTGGGAGATTGGGACTGCCATATATACATTACTAATAAGAAAAAAAATATCAAATTGTACACTTTAAATATATGCAGTTTATTGTTTGTCAATTGTATCTCAATAAAAGTTCTTAAAAAATAAAATTAAAATAAAAAATAAATTGCAAAGATGTGAAAAAAAAATCTGTAAAGTACTTTTTAGTTAAAGAATCAACATTAGCAGAACATATTTATACATGCATTCCTAAAGTAGATTAAAATTCTATTAATTCAGTAAAATTTGTGGCCAGTCACATTTAACTTCTCTATGCCTCAGTTTCCTCATCTCTAAAATGGGGCTAATAATAGAATCTTCCTCACAGGGTTTTAGTCTGTACTCAATAAATGTTAAGCTATTTTTATTTTTACTCTCCCTTACCACTAACTCTGAACAGGATTCCAAAGTGTGTAATGTGAGATTTGCTGAAATTTGCATACATCAAGACAACTACAGGGATAGACGTAAGTAAATGCATAATTTGTAAATTTCCTAACTCTCCTTTTCTTCATATTACTTGAATTTTATCTTAGCTAATGTTAGTTTGATCTATCCAGAGTGAGACAAGAATAATTAACAAATTCATCAACTTTAATTTTATATTCTAAAGACTGTTAACATACAATTAGTAAAAACTGATTATAGAAACCTAATTTAGAAGAGCTTGGGAGGCTGAAACTTATCAACAAACTGTACTGAAGGCAACTTGGTGCTAGATTAAAGCATCAAATCTCCTACACATAACCTGAAATTTCCTCATCCTTGGAGAAATAATAGGAGCTGTACAGGGGCTCCCATCCTCGGAAGATCCTTCTACCTCCTGAATGCGGCCCTCCCACTACTTCCCAAGCTTTCCCACGTACTGAAGGAAGAAGGAAAAGGAGAGAAGCCTCCATGAGAGTTCCTCCCAGCTCCTGATAAACAAGTCCTGTATAAGAAGAGGAAAAGAACCTTACCCCAGCTATACCTTTAAAAAGATATCAATTAGTGATCAATCTGGAGAGAAAGTCATACCACTGGAGCAGAGACATATTATAAAACATTTGTATAAATGTTTTGACATTTGTATAAATGCTCTTAGCATTTCCATCAGTGAACTAATGCATCTGAGCAAAATGAAAACTACCTAAATCACGTATTAGCAACAATATGAGTCTGTATCTAGGTATATATTTAAATTTTCTTAGTATTTCCAACTAAGAAAAAACTCATCCCCCTAAAAGTAGCTCAACCAATTTCTACCACTAAGAGGAAATATAACCTCACACAAATCCACTACTTCAACTGTTAAATGTGAAGACTGGACTTTGTCACTGTTTTTAAAGGTCAAGGGAAGAAAAGGCCACTAACAATCACTTAGAAAAAATTACTATAGCTTCCCACCTCACCCTCCTGCAGCTGAAAACATAAATGTGATTACTGAAATTACGTTGTCAAGAAAATTAATTAAAGTTTCCGTAGATGATTCCCATATGCTTCTTCCTTTTCTCACCAATAAGTTAAAAACTGCTGGACTACATAATTGCTAAGATACATTCCAGGCCCAGGATGTATACTACAACTTTCAGCTGTGTTACTTATCCTTCAGACAAGATGTTATATATTTGGTACTCTACAGAAAACAAGAAATAAAGAGCTTACTTTATACAAAAATTTAAAGTTATTGTTAAAATACATAATAATAGAGTAGTGAAACATTACATAAGAATTTAATATATTCTGGAGGATGTATTATTAAATAACACAATAGAGAATTATTATTTGGAGCTAGGAAAAGTGATGATCAAATTGGTAGCTGGGGGAATGGAGTTTAAAGTGTCACATCATTCCATATTCAAATGAATTTCAAGTAGACTAAAATAAAGTATTAAGAGTTAAACTACAGAAAATCTAGAAGCAATTAGAATTGATCACCTACCAAAGCCTTGGAAGGAGGAAGACCTTCCTAACTATAAGCTATAGAGGAAAGCACAAAAAAGATAACGTTTTTGATAACAAAAAGTTAAAGAGACAGAGCTTAGAAAAAAATATTTGCAATAAATAGTAGTTAATATCTTTTCTATATAAAGAACATATAGAAATGGAAATAATCATTAGGACACCAAATGAATGCAAATAAAATAAAAATACGGATTTTTTATCTGCCAATATCCAGTGTTGGCAAGGGTTGTAAGTGAAACTCAACTCTTTCACTGCTAGAAGGATACATTGGAATAAGGCTTTAAAAAAAAAATTTCATAAAATTAAATACCTTTAAAAATGTTCACTTATACTCAACTGCCCAGTAATTCTGCTTCTGTAAATTAGCTTAAGAAATATGAAAAAAATTTTCACATGTCTGCCCTTTAAGTCTTTGTATGTACTCATCCCTCTTAGGAACCACACACTCAACCTACTCCCACTCCCAGCCTTCTTTCTCCTATTAAAAGAGAGAAACTGAAAACAAGGACAGTAGCTCATGATTAGAAAGAGAGAATCTTATCATAGCACTAATCAGCATGCTGAAATCACCTGTTTTTAACTTCACTCCTATGAAGGCATTTACTCTCTGATCTATCTACTCTGACCTACTTCTACTTCTAGGAGTCCATCCTAAAAAAAATAGCAAAAACTTGAAATGATGTATGCACAAAGCTATTCATTACAACACTATTTCTAACAGTAAAGACGGGAAATAACTCAAATATTCATCAATAGGAAACTGGATCAGTGAATTGGTATGCAGATGTAAATAGGAATGAAGACTTCCATATCCTCCTACTGAGTGAGCTCCTGGATATTTTGTTAAGTGATATTTTGTTACAAAGCAAGGTACAGAATATCTATAATATGCTATCTTTCATGTCAGAATGAGAAATATATTTATATGTGTGTGCACATATACATATATGTGTGTGTATATACATTGTGCATACATGTGTATATACACACTTCCTTAAATTTTCACAGTGAAACAGTGGAAGGATAAACCAACACCAGAAAGTAATAAAAGTAGTTACCTACTGGACTTCCCTGGTGGCACAGTGTTTAAGAATCTCCCTGCCAATGCAGGGGACACTGGTTCGATCCCTGGTCTGGGAAGATCCCACATGCCACAGAGCAACTAAGCCCATGCATCACAACTACTGAGCCTGTGATCTAGAGCCCACAAGCCACAACTACTGAAGCCTGCATGCCTATAGCCCATGCTCTGCAACAAGAGAAGCCACCACCCTAAGAAGCCTGCACACCACAACGAAGACCCAACACAGCCAATGGATAAATAAATAAATTTATTTTTTTTAAAAAGTAGTTACCTATTATGGAGAGAGAGAGAACAGGAAAAGGGAATAAAATGAAAGCAGGGCTCTCTGAATGTATCTTGTTTTATAGATTTGAGACTAGAACCATAGAAGTGTTTTATGCAATTAAGAAAAAAGCTAAATCAAAAAGAAAAAAATAATAAGACAAAAAAAATTCAAAGAAACAGAAACAAATGAACTTGTGTACCAAGTCTGATAGCATACTACACAGAGAAGATTTATTCTACTAACTTCAAAACATAGTATTCTAACTATAATAGGATAAATTCTAAAGACAAAAAAGAACCATACTTGGGGAGAAGGGAAACACCCAATTCCAATCCCTTCTACCCATCCTGTCCCACCTAAGGGGAGGGAATAAGGAGAGGCACTGTGAAGTTCCTTCCCCCAAGTAGGTTAGACTCTGAAATAAACTCTAGCATGTAAGGTTCGGGGAAAATAGTTCTCCAGAGGGCAGACCTTGTTAAGCAGAACAGAATGATCTGACATATTTCCAAATCATTTTCTTTCCCGCTCTGCCTGCTAGAAACATGAAGGAATTCCTCTCTGATATTTACTATGAGGACCTGGTCAAGCTCCTAGAAGCAAAACTCACAACCGCGTGGGGACCCCCATATGACTGGGTCCCTCTGGAGTTTTTAACTCCTAGAGTTTTCCACAGTGACCCTCCAGCGCAGCTTACTGTTAACTGTAATTCATCAATTACAATTCAGGTTTTCCTAGCCCAGCACTGGTTCCCGTGGAGGTTTCTCCTCATGAATTTCTGCTTCATTAAGTTGTGATTCTCTGTATATGTCTGTCTGTCTCTCCAATTTGAGGGGCAGCAGTCTGCCCTATGACCTCACATCTCTGACAGATCTAAGAGTCACTGATTTTTCCGTCTGTTCAGTTTTTTATTTGTTGTTAGGACAGAGTGGCAACTTCAAAGCCACAGTTATTTTTTTTCTACCTATTATACCTTCTTTATCAACTGCCCCTGTTTCCTATGGTAAAGTGATAAACAGATTTGTTTGTTTTTCAAAGAAAGTGATGCACAACAATAAAGATGAAAATCACACTCAAAAAAAAAAAAACCCATAAAAATTTTAAACTATAAATACTATTTCTCAACAGCATTCCCTGGGAATAGGATCAGGATGAGCCTGGGAAGTCTAGTCAAGTATGAATCTAGGACATTATTCAAAATTACTAAAATAATGCAATAGGACACAGTAGAAAATTGAACAGGCTCCCACAGGCCAAAGATGAATCAATACTATCAAAAGACTATCAAGATGAATGACTACATTCTTTCAGTAGATAGTCTGTACACCAAACACAAACATATTAAAAGCCTTAAGTTCAGGGACTTCCCTGGCCGGTCCAGTGGTTAAGACTTCCACTTTCAATGCTGGGGGTGTGGATTCAATCCCTGATCAGGGAGCTAGGATCCTGCATGCCTTGGGGCCAAAGGGCCAAGGCATAGAACAGAAGCAATACTGAAACAAATTCAATAAAGACTTTTTAAATGGTCCACATCAAAAAAAAAAAAATCTAAAAAAAAAAAAAAGCCTTAAGTTCACATTGATACTCTAAAAAAACAAAACCAGAAAACCTCATTCATCACCTTTCATGGTTACTAGGGAAACTACTACTCTGAAAACTGATAAAGAACCCAGCATTTATCAAGCCTTTCTTGAAGGGACTGTATTTTAGGATAACAAAATGATGAACGTTCTTTATACAAGAAGCACAGCTAATAAACAGGAGAAATGACAGAATTAGGAACTTACCATTTTGTAACAATTAATAAAATAATGGATCTAGTCAATGATTATCACTGACTACTAAAAGGCTGACAAAGAAAATGTATGATGGAAGATCAGGCTGGCCACCTGAACCCACTGATCAACTTTAACATGAGTAGAGGTAATAAGACAGCCAAACTTTAGGTGCCTCCTGAAGTGATGCAAGGACACAGCACTACCTACAAAGGAAGGGAGGGAGGGAAGGAAGGACACTTAAGAGAACGCACACAGGGCTTCCTAGGTGGCGCAGTGGTTAAGAATCCACCTGCCAATGCAGGGGACATGGGTGGGATCCCTGCTCCAGGAAGATCCCACATGCTGTGAAGCAACTAAGCCCGTGCACCACAACTATTGAGCCTGCGCTTTAGAGCCCATGAGCCACAACTGTTGAGCCCATGTGCTGCAAGTACTGAAGCCCATGTGCATAGAGCCCATGCTCTGCAACAAGAGAAGCCACGGCAATGAGGAGCCCACGCACCACAAGGAAGAGTAGCTCCCACTCACCGGAACTAAAAGAAAGCCCGCGCGCAGCAAAAAAAAAAAAAAAAATGGTGCTGATGAACCCAGTGACAAGACAAGAATAAGGATGCAGATGCAGAGAATGGATTGGAGGACACGGGATTTGGGGGCGACGGGGAAGCTGGGACGAAGTGAGAGAGTAGCATAGACATATATATACTACCAACTGTAAAACAGATAGCTAGTGGGAAGTTGCTGTATAACAAAGGGAGATCAACTAGATGATGGGTGATGCCTTAGAGGGCCGGGACAGGGAGGGTGGGGGGGAGTCTTGAGAGGGAGGGGATATGGGGATATGTGTATAAATACAGCTGATTGACTTTGGTGTACCTCATAAGCTGGTACAAGAGTGTAAAGCAATTATATTCCAATAAAGAGCTTTAAAAAAAAAAAAAAAAAACCTGGGGGGGGAGAAAAAAAGACCCAACACAGCCAATAAAATAAATAAATAAATTTATAAAAAAAAAAGAGAGAACGCACACAGATTAAAAACATGAAATCAGTATTTCCCTTTTCCATTTCCACACATTGTCATCTTTCATTCTATAACTGATCTTGTCACCCAAATAATTAAACATTACTACCTACAATGTTTATAATTTATAGTATGTGGAATCAGGTTTGCATTTGGCCTCATTATACAGATTAGAATACAGACTAAAGGGGCTTAATCAGATAGGTTGCTCAAAGAAGACAATATATGGAAATGGAAATGAAAAACAATGATTTCATGTTTTTAATATGTGTGTGTTTTCTTAAGTGTCTAACCAGTCTATTACAAAAAATAACTTCAGAATTTTTGCAAATTTTCAGTCATTACAAAATAATTTTTTAATGGCCTAAAGCAGGCCACATAGTCATCAAGTAGGTAACAAATCCTTTCCTGGTTTGTTCAAATCTAAAGCAGAGTGATGGAAATTAGCAAATTCTTTAGGTTAAAATTATCCAAATCAGAAGTACTAGCATACAGAGAAAATGGACTTTTCCTTATCTTTGGCAATTATCTGTTTACATGATAGAAACATATGATATAGTAACCAAATCTCTAGTATTTATCAGTTAAAAACAGCATTTGAAAACACCTACTAATCATGAAATAATTTCATGTATGAAAAATTTTTAAATGGGACCAGCTGTGACAGAAGTATGAGGTGTTGCTTCATGATACATCCAAATGTTTTAAAATTTTTTCAATAAAACTTGTATTCTTTGATCTATATTTATATCCACATTCCATTTTAGTATTGTATATAAATACAATTTACTATTTCTTCCTAAAAATCACAGTAAGATTCAGTTCCTATCATACGAAAATCATTTGTAAAATATATTCTGGAGCATCCTCTGTGCCTGTTTCCTTATATAAGCATGAGAACATTTCCTATCCCATAGGGTTATTAAATTTATATATATATATATATATATATAAAGCACATCAAACAATGTCTGGCACAAAGCAAGCAAATATTGATAAAATATTCTTATCATTACTAGGAAAGGAAATATAATGATGTGTTCACCAAAATTTGTTTTTCCCTCCTATAGTTTTCCTCCTTGAGTTTTTGCTAGGAAGTGCCTCCCCAGCTAGGGATTGCATTTCCTAGCTCCTCTTGCAAATCACTGAGCTATGTGGCTAGTTCTTGCTCAAGGAATGTGAGTGACAATGGAATATATCACTTCTAGGCCAAGGTATTTACAAAGTAGGTGTATTTCCCTATGCTATTTTCTCCTCATTTGCCAAGTATATACAGATAAACTCCAAGATTTTATGAGTCTTTTTTTAAATTTTTATTTTATATTGGAGTATAGTTGATTAACAATCATGTGTTAGTTACAGGTGTACAGCAAAGTGATTCAGTTATACCCACACAAGTATCTACTCTTTTTCAAATTCTTTTCCCATTTAGGTTATTGCAGATTATTGAGCTGAGTTCCCTATGCTATAAAGTAGGTCCTTCTTGGTTATCCATTTTCAATGTAGTAGTGTATATATGTCAATCCCAAACTTCTATCCCTCCCTTTCTTTTTTTCCTTTTTTTTTTTTTTGTTTTTTTGTCTGTCTGTCTGTTTTTTGTTTTTGGCAGTGCAGCCTGTGGGAGAGCTTAGTTCCCCAACCAGGGATCAAACCCAGGCCCCAGCAGTGAAAGTGGCAAATCCTACCACTAGACTGCCAGGGAATTTCCTTATGAGTCTTGAAAAGATACAAAAGTGAAAAAACCCTGGATCTCTGAATCACCAGATGGAGAAAAATCACCTAAGTGGGAATGATAAATGCTAGAATCAGACTACTGCATGAGTAAATATCAAACTTCTATGTTGTTAAGATTCTAAAATTTGTTAGTTACATTGTTATTTGTTAGTCAATTGTCAAAATGTTCTATAAAAGTGATTTAATAAAATTCACATTTTCCACATAAGCTAAAGTAAAAAAATAAATAAAAATAAGTTTTTAAAAGTTGAATTTTAACTGAATTTAATCGGGCTCTAGATCTAACTACCAGTTTATAGGCAATCTATAAAAACAAAGGAAAATATTAATGATGCCACAAAGATGTAGTGGGCCAAATCTAGACTACTATGGGAAATTACATAGAACAACAGAAAAGGCACAGAGTTAAAAAAAGGCAGGGATAGCAATTAGATTAGAAGAGCCTTAAGAAATATCAACCAAATGCAGTAGGTCAATCTCTTTGAATACTGATCCAATCAAAACAACCATAAAAAGACAATCAGGGAAATGGAACATGAATTGGGTATTAAATGATACAAAGAATTTTTAATTTTGTTTCGTGTTCTAATGGTATTGTGATTCTTATAGTCCATATCTGTTACAGAAACACAGTAAAGTATTTAGAAATGAAGTGATGTGATGTCTAGATTTTACTTTAAAAATACTCCAGCCCAAGAAAAAAAGGAAGAGCAAAGGGGAATGGTTGAAGAATTGTCCATTAACAATTGCTGAAGCTCAATGTTAGGTTTAAGTAAGGGTTCCTTATAATAGACATTCATTAGTTATGCTTTTTAAAGTTAAGAATGATAAAGGAGAGGAGATGAAAGGAACTGGAAACTTCAAAAATCAGGAATAAATTCTTTCACAGAAAACCTGCATGGAATCCCCACTTTGTTTCCAGAATATGCCTTTTGAAGACTCTTCACACTGCTTTGTTCTCCCTTGCTGAACAGCCCAAATGTTGCTAACTATGAAGCCCTACCCCCTCCTCCAAGCAGACACAATCACTCCCTCCTCCAGGCTCCTGCAGAATTTTTTCAACACCATGATAGCACATCAGTGAATGGCAATTTATTTGCCGATCTGACCTACTTCCATTGGGGGCAACTACATACTTCATTTTCCTGTCTTCAGTGCCCAGCTACAGCAAATTCTAAACTAAACTTTTCCTGAATAAAAGCCACAAGGTCCTCCTACAAACAAATTTGCTTATTCAGTCACCAATACTTAAAAATCTGACCAATAGATCGGACTAGAGAAAAGTTTTAAAAGGAAGAGCGGAGAGGAGAGAAACACCATTACAAATGAAGTGAAAATACAAATGGTAACCTAGGAAATTATACTGAAACAAATGACAGACAAAATATTCACTTCAAGAAGACAGTTAACACAGACTTTCAAGTCAGATATGGATTTGAATTCTGTCCTGCTACTGATCACTTCTGTGAACTTAGGCAGGCTACATAACCTTTTAGCCTCCTTCTCCTCATCCACAAAATGGGAGAGAATAGTACCTAGAACACAGAGTGGTATAAAGTTCAGTGAACAAAGCATGTATAAGTGCCTAGCTTGTGCTAAGCGTTCAATAAGTATTAACATCCTTTTAGATAAAGAACTGTCATGAACAAATTTCTTAAAATACCAACATGCCAACAAATAAGCATTTCACAAAACAAAATAAAAAGAATGTCTCTTTATTGTGCCTCAAATTAAAAGGACATTCCAACTTATCACACTGGGAAGTACATATGTGAAATCACACTCTTTAACAACAGCTGTTATTGGAGGAGTAAACTGGTATAACTTTTCTTTTTTATGGCTGAATAGTATTCCATTGTGTATAGATTTACCATAATTTCTTTATCCATTAAATTACCTATGGACACTTAGGTTGTTTCCTTATCATGGCTATTATAAATAATGCTGCAGTGAACATGGGGGTACATATATCTATTCAAATTAGGTGTTTTCATTTTCTTCAGATAAATACTCAGAAGTAGAACTGATGGATCATATGGTAGTTCTATTTTTAATTTTTTGAGGAAACTCCATAGTGTTTTCCATAGTGGCTGTAACAATTTACATTCCCAACAGTGCACAAGGGTTCCCTTTTCTCCATAATCCTGACCAACAATTGTTATCTGTCTTTTTAATAACAGCCATTCTAACAGGTGTGAGGTAGTATCTCACTGTGGTTTTGACTTGCATTGCCCTGATGATTAGTGATGTTGCATATCTTTTCATGTGCGTGCTGACCATCTGTATGTCTTCTTGGAAAAAAGTCTATTCAGATCCTCTGCCCATTTTTTAATTGGATTATTTGGGTTTTTGCTATTGTATGAGTTGTTTACATATTTTGGATATTAACCCCCTATCAGATATATGATTTGCAGATATTTTCTTCCATTCAGTAGGTTGTCTTTTCATTTTGTTGATGATTTGCTTCTCTGTGTAGAAGCTTTTTAGTCTGATGTAATCCCATTTATTTTTGCTTTGGTTGTCAAATCTAAAAATGATCACCAAGTCCAGTGTCAGGGAGCTGATTTTCCTCTAAGAGTTTTATGGTTTCAAGTCTCACATTTAAATCAAATTCATTTTGAATTAACTTTTTTTTTTGGCCACACCACATGGCTTGCAGGATCTTAGTTCCCCGACCAGGGATTGAACCTGTGCTCTCAGCAGTGAAAGCAGAAAGTTCTAACCACTTGACTGTCAGGGAATTCCCATTTTGAGTTAATTTTTTTTTTAATAAATTAATTTTTTTAATTAATTAATTAATTTATTTGATTGGCTGTGTTAGGTCTTTTTTGCTGTGCGCGGGCTTTCTTTTTAGTTGCGTTGAGTGGGGGCTACTCTTCGTTGTGGTGCGCGGGCTCCTCACTGCCGTGGCTTCTCTTATTGCAGAGCACGGGCTCTAGGTGCATGGGCCATCAGTAATTGCAGCACATGGGCTCAACAGTTGTGGCTCATGGGCTCTAAAGCACAGGCTCAGTAGTTGTGGCGCACGGGCTTAGTTGCTCCACTGCATGTGGGATCTTCCTGGAGCAGGGATCGAACCCGTGTCCCCTGCATTGGCAGGCAGATTCTCAACCACTGTGCCACCTAGGAAGCCCCGAGTTAATTTTTATGTATGGTATAAAATAGTAGTCTAGATTCATTCTATTGCATGTGGCTGTTCGGTTTTCCCAACACCATTTATTGAAGAGGCTGTCCTTTCCTCATTATATATTCTTGCCTCCTTTGTCATAAGTTAATTGATTATATATGTATGGGTTTCTTTCTGGATTCTCTATTCTGTTCCATTGATCTTTGTGTCTGTTTTTATGCCAATATCATATTGTTTTAATTACTATTACTTTGTAGTATAGTTTGAAATCAGGGAGTGTGATGCCTTTAGCCTTGTTCTTCTTTCTCAAGGTTGCTTTGGCTCTTTGGGGTCTTTTGTGGTTCCATACAAATTTTAGGTTTGTTTTATTTTTATGAAAAATATCATCTGGAATTTTGACAAGGATTGACTGAATCTATAGATTGCTTTGAGTAATATGGACATTTTAACAACATTAATTCTTCTAATCCATGAGCATGGAATACCATTCCATTTATTTGTGTCTTCAATTTCTTTCATCGTCTTACAGTTTTCAGTGCATGGGTGTTTCACCTCCTTGGCTAAATTTATTGCTAATACAGACTTTAAATGTTGTAGATTTATATTTTATCTGGAAATATGTCCAGACTACATTATGCTTTTTTAAAAGGCTTATAAAATAAAATAGTATGCTATTTCTATTTTTAAAGCATACTTGGAAAGGTATTTGGAAGGAAACTACAAAAATGTTAACAATAGTTATTTCTGGGTGATGGATTATAAGCAATCTTTACTATTAAAAAATCAGATAACATAGAGGGTACAATGAGTAGGTTTTCAGTTTTATTAATTATAAAACAAGGCTGTTACTATTTCAGGGGGAAAATTGAGTGTACAAAACAGTGGGTATTCTATAAACCAGTCAGCAATTTTGGGAGTTAAATAAATATGACAGCACAGCACACTTGAGTCTAAAACAGTCAAGATTTATAAATGTGACATTATAAATGGACAGCCAGCGTGATGATGTTCATGTACTGTTTGCTCTTCTCATGTTTCCTCAAGATCTTGATGGGCAAATAATCACCTGCATTAGAGTTTCTTAAAATGTGAGGTTCCCAGAGGGCTGTTAAGTTGGCAGATTCCTCAGCACTACCCCAAACCTAGTGATTCAAAAACTCAGGGAGGGACTTCCTAGGTGGTTCAGTGGTTGAGAATCTGCCTGCCAATGCAGTGGACACAGGTTTGAGCTCTGCTCTGGGAAGATTCCACATGCCAGGGGACAACTAAGCCTGTGTACCACAACTACTGAGCCTGTGCTCTAGAGCCCATGAACCACAACTATTGAGCCCACGTGCTGCAACTATTGAAGCCCACGCGCCTAGAGCCCGTGCTCCACAACAAGAGAAGCCACTACAATAAGAAGCCCATGCACCACAATGAACAGTAGCCCCTGCTCTCAGCAACTAGAGAAAGCCCGTGTGCAGCAACAAAGACCAAACGCAGCCAATAAATAAATAAATAAATTTATTAAAAAAAAAAAAATTCAGGGAGTAGGGATCAGAATTGAGCAATTTTAACAAGCTCACAAAAGATTGAGAGTACTAACCTACGTGGTGGAAAACACATGTGACTAGTTAAATATAAGCTGTACTAAAGTCTAAAAAAGGTGTGCAGAGATTATATTTTGTTGATGAATTCTTCACGGTCAGTGAATTACCACTCTTGCACATTTAAGGCTAAGGCTAAGGCTCTGTTAAATGAAATTTACTCAAAGACAGATATAAAGTCTTCATTAATAAAAAATTACAACTATAAGATTAAGTTAAATCACATTCATTGTTGAACTGAATAACCTATTTATTGAACTTGCACTTAAACTGCTTTGTAAATCACAAAGTGCTCTTTCCAAATATAAGGATTTATTTTCTAGCACCTAGCACTGGCATTTATTCAAATGTTTCAGTGTATCAGACTCACAGATGCCTATAAATTTGTTCACTGAATGTACAACATTCACTTATAAGTATGAATAATTTATAAATAATTGCCAACATATCACTAAACACTTTACATACATGAACTCTTAATCCACACAGAAATCCTGTATGAAAACTACTATTACCTCCAGATCACGAGCAAAGGGAAGCAAAGTTGAGAAGAGAAGCTAGTGAGCAGACAGGGCCAGGATTCAAATCACGGCCGCTGGCTCCTGAATCTGCACATCCACTAAGCTGTACTGCCCTCCTGATTTAAAGCTAAACATCATTCATCTAGTAAGAGAGTCCTTAAGGGAAGCTCAAATCTTTAAGGATTTTATTGCTTATCATCTTAATACTCATTTTTAGCAAAGTAAACACTTTCAGATTTTTCTAATCTGTTTTATATACTTCAAAGAGCTAAATGCCTTTGTCTCCAAAGGGTGTTGGTTTCCTCAACAGCCTAGTTTAAAGAAATTATTAATCTTTTCCCAAGATATCCATGGTCTTATTCTAAAGACATGCAACTTTATACACTTTGTTCTGTTTATTACAAAATATATTCACTGTAAGTATGAGAAAGAGTTAAAAATCTTATTGTGCAGAGATAACTATTATTAACATGTCATTATATATTCTTCCAGGCTTATTATATCCATAATATTCTCATTCCATCACTACCACATATTTGGTAAAATATTAGCAAAACCACTCTATAAATTGAGAGGAACTGAATTGTCTTACTCTGCAAAAAGACAGGAAAGGAATCACTGTCATAAGACAAAGTATTTTAAGCCACTATTCTATAATGTAAACTGTGACAACACCTTTTTTTACAAATAACTAAGTTTTGGTTTGTAATAATCATTTTCTGAAAACAAAAATATTGATAGTTTCATAGGATGCTTTACAAAAGTTTACAATCAGCCTCATCTAAACACTTATTTTTAGAAGAAAAACTCAAGAATATGAGACAAATGAGTCTTTTTAATATTTTGGTATATACTCAGCTTTGTTTTTCTACATTAAGAATTGAATTAAGTTTAAAGTTCTAAGTAGAAAGTACCTGTATGTTATTATTACATCCCGTTTGGCATAACGGTCAATGGCTACTCCTTGGCTATATCACTTACTACCATTCTGAAGGGTCCTAGCCATCGCCTTATTTCCAGCCTCACCATCATGGATCTAGAGCACTGCCACACACTGCCATCCCGCAGCATGATATGCAACACAAAATAACTATCACTACGTATTATTCATGTTTCCTTTACTTCAAAAGTACTCCAGTTTCAGACATACCCAGGTCTAAACTGTACTCTCCAAGATCCTCCTCTCTGAGTTATCTGAAAGCTGTGCTGTGGCTGTTGGCTACATTCCCCCCAGAACTGCCTGACCCAAGAGGCCTGCTGTAATTGCTAAATATAAGGTAGCCAAAGCAAGCTTCTTGAGTAAACTCCTCTAAGAAGCAACTCTGGATAACATGCAATGGTTAGCATATCTTCATAATACATCACAGTTTTACTCTACCTCAGTTGTTACCAAGCCTGGCTGATTATAAACACCAGTAGAACTTCTTAAAAACAGATTACTGGGCCCTATACTCTTCCAAGAACACCCTCACTCATCCCTCTGGCTTCCCAGAAGATTAATTTGCATAGATCTATAGTGAGGCTGAGTAAAAACAAAAATTTTAGTTACCTAGATCCTTGCTATTCAGAGTATGTTCTAAGATCAGAAGCATCAGCATCACAGGGGAGCTTGCTGGAAATACAGAATCTCAGGCTGCAACAGACCTACTGAATCAGAACCTGTTTCTTAACAAGATCTCCAGGTGATTAGCACAAACATTAAAGACTGAAAAGTACTGCCCTACACAATTCTAATGTACAACCAGCTTTCAAAAGCATTGCTCCTGGGAATTCCCTGGTGGTCCAGTGGTTAGGACTCCATGCTCTCACTACAGAAGGCACGGGTTCAGTCCCTGGTCAGGGAACTAAATTCCTACAAACTGTGTGGGACAGGCAAAAAAACAAAAAACAAAAAACCCCACAAAAAAACCACTACTCCACCTAACTCTCTAATTCTCAAAACATATAATCAGCTACATGAATAAAATTCAAATGTACGCATACTCTGATTACTGAAGGGGGCTACCATGAAAGTCTGGAGTCACAGATTTTTAAGAGGCCCACAGCTATCACAGTTGAACTCACCCTTGCATTACATATGGGAACTGATGACTCTGTGCTGGGTCAGTCTGTGCTTGTGGAAGAGTACGTTGCCTCAGTCCTTCTGAGGAAGAACTGGTAGCTAAAGACAAGGTTTCTTGACTGGATGATGGAGTTGATGATCCTGACTGATCTGAACTCTACAAACAAAAATGTAATTATTTTTTCAAGGAGATTTAATTCATTACAATCACAATATTACAGACACACTGCTAAAAATGTATTTATGAAAACCCTCTGTAAAGAGTGAATTTTTAGAAATTTACTGATTTGACTCATGTGCCCAGCTTAATAGGTAGATATTTTAATTCTTAGGAGACTGAAGAGTTTAGAAAACCAAAATCACTTAATTACACAATAGTCCATTTGTCAACTATAAAAGGCTGAGTAGTAGAGTTATTATATACAAAAAAATAGCATACAGAATTTGTGAAAATTAAACTAATGCATGCTAAGCTCTTTTCATGATGTTTAACACATAGGAAGTGTTTGATAAATGGTACTAATAACTGTGTCACTTAGACAGTTACTATGTTCCAGCTACTGTATAACATGCTATTAGTAATATACTGGTTTAAAAAACTGAGGAACATGCTAGAATTTGGTGTTATCTCTGACATTAACAAGGAAAATAACCTTAAAATTCACTTCATCCCTAAGTTTCAGCTTTCCTATAAATAATGAAATTGAACTAGATTTTCAGGATTTCTTTCAGTTCTAAAATTCTATTAGTTTATAGATACCACCAACAAATGTTTTTTTAAAAAATGAACAAGATACCAAACAGGATTTTAAAATTCTCATGCTTCAATGATGTCAGTAATACATAGATTCAATAACCTCAAACAATATAACCCCATATAGACCACCTTAATTTGCAGCTGCTTGAAAATAGTCTGTCATGTGTTTTATGTAAATTTAAAACACAATTACATTTTACATAAATTACCCACTTTAAAAAGCTGGGTATACAATAATTTCAACATCCTTCCAAGTTCATTAAAATTGCATTTACCTGTACTGCTTTCCTATTTATAGCACGTCTTTTTGCCTGTCTACCTTCCTTAGTCCTGCCATGTGAAAAGTCCCAACAACACTGGTCTTTTGCAAAACTAACAAAAGTTTTAAGATGTTATTCCACACCAAACAGACACCAAATACCTTACTAGGGAGCCTGATTGTTAGGCACACAACCTGGAAAGTCTTCCTTTTTGGCAAGATTTCTTGTTAAATGGACCATCAAAATATGGTGTTCATTAAAAAATTAACAGAAGAAAGGCCTAGCTATTTGGCAGCACAGCCTAATTTCCCTAGAACTAATTATTTCTGGCCTTATTAGATAACTCTTTCCTGAACATATTTTTTAAAACATTTTTAAGTCCTACTGAAATTTATCAGCCATAAAAAATTAAGAGGAATTCAACTTAATTTTTCCTTGATACTTTTTAGATTTTTTACAACACACCTTATAAAAACAGAATATATATACTAATGACATGAAATCATGACTGAGGAACCACTAGAAAAGTGAGAACGTTCTTTTTCAACTAAAACTGGAGAAACACAACTGTGTCCAAAGACTACATACAGAACTCTATGCTAATGCCAGGGTTTTGTCCCTTCTTATGCAAGGTAGGAAACACAGAAAGACCCTTAGATTTATTGACAAAACATATCTCAGTTTAATGTAAGCTAAATTCCCATGGCTGGTGCTAGAAAATACTTATCATTGAGGCTATGCTAATTAAATATAGCAACTAGAAGACCTAGTTTACTGAAGAAGCAGTTGACTAGCAGTATCTATATCACCCCTGCCATTCATCCCCTCCTTAAAGTTTTGGCTAGATTCTTGACAAGAAAGAAAGTATACTTAACAGTACAAAAGTTCCCTGCCCAGGAAGTTTTAAGCAAGCTTCCACTCATCCAGTCCTTTTCTTTCACCTCCAAAAGTGTCACATAAAGCTTTTATGGGAAACCAAAAATAATTTAATATAAAAGGATTTGGGACAGTGTCTTTAAAACCTGTAGAAAATTTCTCAGTTAAAAAGTTCAACTAGTTTTTAAAATTTCCAAAACAATTTTAGGCAAATGGAAAAATAAGGAGGGAGAAATGAACACTCAAGTATGAAAGAACTGAGTAGGTTAAGTAATTATTCCTCCCACAGTTGGAATATACGCTCAAATCCAGTCATTTTAAAAAACAAAATTCTTGACCAAGAATCTACTTCAAGAAGATTAGGCAAACTTAAAGTTTAAATAATTTAATCTACCTTGATTAAATACACTATATCAAATACCTTAAATATTTCTGAAATACTGGTGCTAGAGTTTATATTATATAACCATAACATAATTCTGGTTTTTGAGTATTTCAGTAATTAAACCCCTGAAGATTGGATCTATTACTGACCTGCCATATAGCAAATTATAATTCAAGGGGAACAGGCTTCAAGGGATAACATTCTGTATTGGATCTCTAAAAATGAAGTTTAAATGCTCAACTTGAGCTGTTCAAAACACAATCTCACAACCCACAGATCCAATTGTTCTGTTTTCCACCTAGTTTTTAGAGGCAAAAAAGGATAATCAGAAAACTTTGACATTTACTCTGCCCAAAACAACTCACAGAATTGCTGCTGGATGCCAATGCTTCATGACTTTCTTTACTGGTGCTGGATTTTGGGGAACTGGGAGGAGTCCGAGAAGTACAGACTAGATGAACCATATGATACTCATCTTGCTATAATTAAAGAAGATATATTTAAAGGGTAGCACTGGAAAATACACAGCTCAAAAACGTCAGCAGCTAAGCAGAAATACTTAACTCAGAACTTAAGTTCCTTCCTACCACAGCCATTTTACTAGTAATAAATTGTTGTCATTTGCAGGTAAATTAGGGCCCCTATGAATTCAATATTTTCCCCATGCTTAGAAAATCATCTCAATATTCAGGAATTGCTATATGAAAAAAATGATTATTTTGTATACCAAGGAGTTTTGAAGCAAACACTGCTGTAAAGTTGTGTCAATGCAATCTATGATTTCAATATAAAAACACCTAGCACACATATCAGAACTGTGACAGTCACATTGAAGCTGAGGCATACAAACTTTGAGTAATGAAATGTTTTCATTATTTGAGACCTTACAGCAATAAAGAAACTCAAATAACTTCACTATAACCTCATCTGTCTTAGTTTTAGCAACAGCATTTTATTTTTTAAGTCAAAAACTGTTTTTATCTCTAACACTTATACACAGACATAAAGCATATATTTGAACCATGTTCTGTAAATATTCCAAATGTGTTTCCATAAACCTACAATGACAAGGAAAATATTCTAAAAATGATTAGAGTTGGCATTTTAGCTTAGCAATTTCATGAGTGCATTTATAGTTAGGCATAAAGCAAGTAAAAGAAATGGAGAAAAGAAGGAGAATAAAGGAGGCCAGAGAAGAACAAAGGGTGGCTCAGCAATTTTAAAAAAGAAAGAAGAGGAACTTCCCTGGTGGTCCAGTGGTTAAGACTCTGCCTTCCAATGCACGGGGCATGGATTCAATCCCTGGTCTGGGAAGTAAGATCCTGCATGTGGTGCCAAAAATGAAAAAAAGAAAGGAAGGAAGGAAGAGAGAGACAGAGAGAGAGAAAGGAAGGAAGGAAAGAGAGAGAGAGAAAGGAAAGGGGACTTCCCTGGTGGTCCAGTGGTTAAGACTCCGTGCTCCCAAGGCAGGGGGCTCGGGTTCCATCCCTGATCAGGGAACTACATCCCACATGCCTCAACGAAAATCCTGCCTGCCACAACTAAGACCCAGCCCAGCCAATAAATAAATAAATATTAAAAAAAAAAAAAAAAAAGGAAAGAAGGAAAGAAAAAAATCAGAAAATGAGTTAAAAAATAAAAGGGAGGGGGAGAGCAGGAAGAAAAAAAAGATGCCCAGTTGTGAGAAAGAAAATTGAAGCTCTAGGAATTCATCATCTACCATAAACTAGGATTGTGCTTAATTCTGAGGTGAATTCAAGAAAGTGTAGGAGTCAACCCCTCCCCTAAAGAGGATCAAAATATTGTTAAAAGAGCAGACTACCATATTAGAGCACAATTAGAGAAATACATAAATTAGTCTTTTGCACAAAACTGAGAAGTACAAACTACAATTGCTTTATGGGTTTAGAGAAAGAAGTTAATGGGAGTTAGGATACTAAGGAATTCCCAGAGATAGCATGACATGAGGTACACCTAGCAAGGTAGGTAGAAAGGATGCCTGATTTACAATGTCCCCTCAGCTTGGGAATACAGAATAGTAAAAAGCATCCAAGTACAATATGTTTGTCCTTACAAACCTGAAACAAAGTTTCAAAGGTCATACTAACCACAATTACCTCACAGTATTCATTCACCTTTGGGAAATGTTTCTGTAAAAAAATTTATATCTAAACAGGTAAAGCTAATGACAACATTTAACTGAAAAAAAGTAAAGGATTATACAGTTCAAAGATCTGCTCAAAATGTAAACATATTGTTCAAAATGTATTATGATAAGGGGCACAACAGACAACAGTCCTTTGACTGAAGCTTTTTTTTTTTTTTTTTTTTGGCCGCACTGCATGGCATGTGGGATCTTAGTTCCCCAACCAGGGATGGAACCCATGCCCCCTGCAGTGGAAGCACAGAGTCTTATACACTGGACCACCAGGGAAGTCCTGAGGCATTCTTATTTTAAGTCTTCTGGTTGGAAATGATTTCTGGCAGCAGAAGCCTTTTTAAACATATGCATGTGTAGACTCTAGCTATCCTTGGGTTAAAATAATAAATAAAGCTACATTTCAAAGAGCATATAGCAAAAAAGTTTTTAAGCATAAAAACAGAAAGAATGAAGAGGTGAAACAGAGGATTTGGGGGGTAGTGAAATATTCTGTACTACAATACTATAATGGTGGATACATGTCATTATACATTTGTTTAAACCTACAGAATGTAAAACAACAAGAGTGAACCCTAATGTAAACTATGGGTTTGGGGTGATAATGATGTCAATGCAGGCATCAGCTGTAACTACTGTACCACTCTGATGTGGATGTTGTTAGTGAGGGTAGCTGTGTATGTGTGGAGGCAGGAGGAATGTGGGTAATCTCTATACCTTCTGCGCAATTTTGTTGTGAACCTAAAACTACTCTAAAAAATAAAGTCTATTAAGAAAACAAAGTGGGGCAGGGGGTGGAATCTGCTGCAAATTCCACTATTTTGGTGGCGGGGGGGGGTATTAAACCACTTTGGCAACCTGAAACTACATGATTAAAATGAAAAAGAAGACGACACACTGGCAAAGCTAAAATGTCGTCTAAACAGAAGGAACACACCAGTGTAAGATTTTTTAAAGTTTCCCACAGGTGATCATAAACATACAGGAAAGGAGAGAGAGATTATGGATACCCAGAAACACTGAGTTAAGTCAATTATCTAAAGCAAAACATAACAGCTGTACATTCAATTCTGCTACATTCACAAGCAAAAAGAATCTTAAACGCAGAAAAGTTCTAAAAGTATAAATTCCACAAATAAATATGAGCTAAAAGCTGCCATTAAAATAACTAGCATTCAATCTGAATACCAGCATTCTAAGTTTGCTAATTGATGGACCAACTGGGCTTCCTTCTATTTCCTGTCCTGAAATTAAACTCCTAACCCGTTAACTTGTATTAAAATGTAATGCAGATTGGTCAAAAGTGGATTTAAGAGCAGAGACTGTCATCAATGAAAATCCTTCACCACTATTTGAGCACTATACTCTTGCACTACTGATAATACTGCTTTCTTACACAAGATAACAAATCCCTGAACACAAAATATATAATCCTATTTCATATTTAGCTATCAGATGGATATACAAAACTGTTACCTAGACTAATAAGAATCACCTATTATCCTACCCAAAAGGGTTGATTTTAAGTATCTAAAAACTAAACTGGTCGGATATCAATAAAACTTCAGAACATATCTCCTCTGGCACTCTGAGTATCTGGTATCAAACAGTGATAGAAAAGCTTACTTTTCTGAGAATGTCTTTCAGCTGCAGATGATCGGGAAGCAGTCTGCCCGAATACACCAATCTCTGATCCTTCGTCAACTAAGAAATGGGACAAAGAAAAGAATTCAACCTTTTCTAATTATACAAATTGAAAGTTAGGAATAAGATGCCTTACTATGGGTAAAGTAAAACTCCCTTTAGGCACAAATAAGCAGAAAACTGACATAATTTAAGAATTTTGTTTTTCCAAATTCCACTTAAGACATTAAAAGTTCAGCAAATGGTAGCATATCTACTGTAGATATAATAAAATATAGATAATTACCGAATTATTTTTTAAAACGAGGAAAACAGGTCAATTGGACGTTTGTCTTTTCAGCCATAATACAATGCATGTGTGACTGTCATTAAAAACCTTCGAGATGATAAATGAGAAGGTGGCTGGCTTTCTACTAACAGTCAACAATGGGATAAAATTCCAAGGTCACCAATGTTATTTTGCATTGTTCTGTTGGTATTTTTAATCAAAAGTATACATAAGATTTATTTTCTTTTTTACTAACGTCATGCAGGACAATTCATTGGTTTTAATTCAAAAGCCATTTGGATTTAGTTACAGCTTTAGGTAACTATTCTAGTTTTTATTATTCTTGCCATTCTCATGAATACCTTAGTACATTTTTCAAAAACACAAGTCTAAAGAAAAATCAGCTCAACTGCATGAAGATTCAAGTGTCATCTCCATGTGCAACCCAAAATAGAAAATATGTTCTGGTTATTTCTGCCTTATTTTGTACTTATAATAAATCTGCTAAGTATTCACACTAGCAGCATTAAGTATTTAAAATAAAAGCATTTATGTAGTCCCCTAAGACCTCCTATCTCATAACTAAGAAACAGGCAAATGTTCCTTGAATTCTATTAAAACAATTAAATATTAGCTATGTCAACAATTACTAAACATGCCAAATCCAAGCAATAACTATAACAATTTTCAAACAGACTATAGATGCAACACAGCTACTAAAAAAGAGTCTTACATTAAAAATAGCCATAGTAGAAAGAGTCGTACTGAGTAAGACCTATGGTTTAGAGGACCTTAGGTACCAAAGATCAAGGGAAGGTATAGTTGTCCTTCCAAGATACTTAGCTTTTAGGCATAATTTAACTTCCCCTGGAAATATTTTTGAGTGTACCATTCCTAAATGTACATATAAAACTTCTAATACATAACCAAATGCAACACAGGATTTTTTTAAAAATACGTATCACAAGTCTTGAAATTTCGATCAACACATAAATACTGAGTGGGACACAAACAGTAAATTATATAAGTTAAATGCTAAGTAGATAATGATAGATTTAACCCCAGACAGCTGAATTATGGACTGCTTTACAAGTTTCCACAATATACGTATCACTTCAGCTGCAGCCTCAAGAAGTTTCTTTGATAAATACTACAGCCATCATAAACTATCACTCTTTCACCAGTCCAAACATTTAATAGATACTTCTGTCATATCATTCTGTATAAAAAAATCAGTCATTTCTTATGAATTTTTTTACTTTACTATGAAAATTCTCAAACATACACAAAGTGGAGAGAATACCCTTACCATCTTCAAGAATTCCCAAATATCCAGCTCCAACAATTATCAACATCCTGCTTTTCCTGTTTCTTTCACCATGCCCCCCCACCCCCTTTTCATTTTTGGCATGGAAGGGAGTTTTAAAGCAAATACCACATATCATTTCTTTCACCTGTAAAAAACAGCATGTATCTGTAACAGTTTTTTTCCCAACTAACCACAATATTACCACATTCAACAAAATAAATATTAATTCCTTATTATGTAATATCCAGCACAGCTCAGTTTTTCCTACTTGCTCAAAAATGCCATCTCCTCAACAGTATAAAGATGTCTTCCCCATTCTTTTTGACAGATGCATTACATAGAAATACTAAAGTTTACAATATGGATATTTGAGTGTTTCCAGGCTTTTGTTATTAATCGTAGTGTCCTTCTTTCATACTATTCTGTTTATTTCTCTATTCCCCCACCATATCCTGGAACATGGAGCTCCCTGGTGATCTTGTTAAAAGCAATCCTGGTGGAACAGTAGGGTAAAAACTTAATTGGAATGGATTCAAGAGAAAAAGAGAGTACAGTTAAAGGTAGTGAATATTCACAATTTATAAGGAGTTGTGCACTAAAGACAGGAAAGAAAGCAACAGCTAGAAGGGGAGTCAAAAGAGTCTTATTTTACTGTTTTGTGTTTTTGTTTTTTTAAAAAGAGAAATAACATGTTTGTAGGCCAATAGGAATAATTCAGTACTAAGGAAAAACTGAGGATGCAGGAGAGAAAAACAGAGAATTTCAAGAGCAATCTCCTTGAGTAGCTAATAAGGGGCAGAATCTTATGTGAAGGAGTTGGACTTAGAGAATAATACAGCAGAGATAGGTGAAGAAATGTTAAGAAACTTGTACACAATTCCACTACCACCACTCTGTGCCTCAGTTGTCTTATCTGAAAAATGAGGGCAATAACAGTACCTATTTCACAGGGTTGAATTTTCACAACAATGAAAATGCACAGAAACCTCTAAGAACAGAGCAAACCTAGAAAACATTCAATGAGCATTTGATACTAATCTCTAATACCTGCTTCTCTGACATCATGCAGTTTCATGAAGATCTAATGAGAGATTATGTGAAAGAACTGATAAGTTGTATGACTAATAGCAGACTATCTTCATTATGTATAAGAACATGATTAGGACACTGCTAAATAGGTTTGATTAAAGCTGTAATAACTATCACTTTTAATGAATAAAAAAGCAAGCCCTAATCCAAACCATGTTTGAAGAGCTTTCAAGAATCAGTTTAAAATGACACTTATAAATAACAAAAGGAAAGTTTTAAACTAATTTTAGTTTCTCTACAGAGAGAAAAATATTTGATGTTGGTAAAAATAAGTCCATGTCCAAAACATAAGTTACTTACCTTCAGATTTTTAGTGAAAGGATGTATGGGTGGTAGGATAAAAGAAGTATTTACCACTTACTGCTTCAAAATGTAAGAAATCTATATATTATCTGCTTTCTACATAGGTAATCTCTATTTTACTATAAAACTGTAATGGTAATGGAATGTACTTTATCACAAGTATCACTTTGAAACAAGATGGGACATAAAAAATGCTAGAATACTCATTATTGTGGACTACTGACAAATATATATATATAAATTAAGTACAATGGCAATCCAACTTAGACAGTTTACTCCCATAATTATTTAGCAGATAGGTTTAAAACAACTTTTTCACAGAAACAATACAGATCACTATCAGTCAGCAACCTCACAGATTCCAGAAGCCTATGCTTGAAAAACTTAGCCATACAAATTAAACATAATATTTAGGATGATCACTTAGTTTAAAATACAGGTACTAAAATCTCATGAGAGTCAGGTATAAAGTAACCATCCAATTATCTATAATGATAATTTTTACACCAAGATTAAAAAGCCAAAATTAAAGATTTTGAGAACTCCTAGTCCTAAAACTATAAGTCTCAGTTTCAGAAATACATACACTCATCAAACTTTTAAACCTAATATTACATAATCTATTTAACCCAAAATAGAGCTGATTGAAATAGCATTACTAGAAGCCCAGAGACTGATAATCCCTTATCCCAAGTCCCTACTTTTTTAAAGCCTATACCCACTGAACAGAAAGGCTGGGCAATGGCTAAGCAAGTCCCTCAGCAGGATGAGGAAACAGCATGACCAAAAGCACCTAGCAAAAGGTTTGCAAGAAGGAAAAACCACAGCTTTCACCATTTGCACCTCTGGAAGAGCAATCAAGGTTCAGAAAATCCATTAAGAAGCATTTGTACATTTCATCCATACCACTGGTCACTGTCCCTCCAGGGTCTTTTGCTAACTTTTCCATCCAATTCTAAAAGTTAAGGAAGGTTCTTCAGCTTAGATGCAAATTTGTTTTTCTAGCCTAGGCCTCTCTCTCCCTCAGACCCAGATCCGTATTCCCACCTGCTTATTAGACATTTGACACCTTCAAATATCTTTTTTTTTTTTTCTTTTGGCTGCACCAGGCGGCATACGGGATCTTAGTTCCCAGACCAGGGATCAAACCCATGGCCTCTGCAGTGCAGTCTTAACCACTGGACTGCTGGGGAAGTCCCTATCTTCAGGTATCTTAATAGCGGACTCAAAGTCAAAACATCTACAATGGTTCTCTTAATTCCCAGTTCCTCATATCTTTCCTCTTACTTGTTCCCTGTTTCATAACAACTTGCCACCAGTTGTTTAAGCCAAAAATCTGGGCATTAGCCTCAATTTTTCTTTCTTTCACTGTGTCTAACGTATCTAACCATCAGCAAATCTCACGGACTCTATCTCCAAAAGTCCCTCTCAATCCCTTTCTTTCCATCTCCATTGCCACTACCCTAACCTACACCATCACCTCTTGCCTGAACTTCTGAAATAGCTTCTTAACTGGTCTTTACACTCTGTTCTACAGTCAGTAAACAGAGTGATCTTTTAAAAATGTGAATCATTCCTGTCACTCTCTAATAGATTCCTACAACTCTGGATTTAATTCTAATTCCTTACCATAACCAGATGGTCCTAGCATATCTGGTTTCTGTCTCTTTCCAACCTCCTCTGATCCTAATCTTTCCTCCTCATTCACTACCTTAACTGGCATTCAGTTAGATCCCCAAATATGCCAAGCCCTTCTCCAATTCTGACATCCTACCTGCAATATTCTCTACCAGCTCTTGCAGGGCTAGCTCTTAATCATCTTTTGGGTCTTAGCTTTAAAACGACCTCCTCAGAGAGGTCTTACCTGATTTACAAATTTAGAGTATTCCCTTTCACACACCCAATTTGTTTCCTTTATAACACAAACCATAATCTGTAATTAGGTGCACATGTTTATTTCCCTAAGTGGAATATGGGTGCCAAGAATAAACGAGGGCCCATGTCTGTCTAGCTCATCTCTTTACTCCGAGAGCCTAGCACTGTGTTCTGAAGAGTAGATGCTAAATGTCAGTTTATTAAATGAAGTGTTATGAGTCCAAAAGGGCTTACACAGGTTTGGAAGACACAACTTATTTGAAGTTCATTATATCAGTTATTTTACATGTAATCATTAAGAATGGAAATGAAGTATTCAGTCTATGAATCACAATACCAGTTTAAAACACTTGCTGGTGCTAAATTCATCTGGTTCATTTCTGCAAATGGTACTGATATTAGCATATTATTTACTATGAAGAAGCAATCATGTGTTAGTATCTTAGTATTAACTTTTCTCTAAATTAATAGTCAACTTCAAATAAACTTTTATCTTTCCACAGCAAGGGAACATCAATTTTCAAAAAAGCAGAATATAACAAAATTATATGGTACCCCCAGAAAATACATGAAGCAAAAACAAGTGTGTATGAGGGTGTAAAGAAAGTAGAACCCTCATACATTGCTGGTGGGAATGTAAAATGGAACAGCCTCTGGAAAAGCTTGGCAGTTCCTCAGAAAGCTACCATATGATTCAATATACATCCAATTCCATTCCTAGGTATATACCAAAGAGAACTGAAAACAACACATCCACACAAAAACCTGTAAGGGAATGTGCACAGCAGCATTATTCATAATAGCCTAAAGGTCAAAACAACTCAAATGCCTATCAACTGATGAATGGATAAACAAAACATGACATATACATACAATGGAATATTATTTGGCCATAAAAAGTAATGAACTGACACATGTTATGACATGAAGGAACCCTGTGTTAAGTGAAAGGAGCTCATTATGCTAAGTGAAAAGAGCCAGACATAAAAGGCCATATATATTACAGTTCCACTTATGTGAAATTTTCAGAATAGGTGAATACATAGAGACAAAAAGTAGATTAGTGGTTACCAAGGACTGGAGGACAGAGAATGGGGAGTGACTGCTAGTGAGTATGGGGTGATGAAAATGTTCTGCAATTAGATAGCGGTGATTGTACAACTTTGTCAACTACTAAAACCCACTGAGTTTGACACATTAAAGGGCAAATTTTATAGTATGTGAATTATTTCTCAATTTTAAAAACTGCTGCTTTAAATTGAATATTCAAATACCTTCAGATAATCAGAAGTAAACGGAAAAAGAATTCTTTAATTTTACTGTGGTTGAAAACAGAAAAAGTTTTCATGTGCATAAACTAAGATTTGAAATTTTTTCCACTAAAAAAATTAGTGAAAAATTTCAGTTTAAATATCAGTGAATTTAATTTAAATATCCGGAAAACCAGTGGTTAGACATGATAACAAACCACACAATAATCAACTGAATTTTCAGCTGGTTTGGATTATAAGCTACAGTATTGGGAAAAATTTCTGAGATCAGATTTTGAGATCTCAAATCAAATTCAATTTAACTTGTAAAAGTGATACAATTTTATTTATCCAGACTTACTAATAACAGTATTTTTTACCTTGATGAAAAATCCATTTCTGTATTAGTTAGCGTAAGTAATGCTAGCTTCTGTAACAAACCCCCAAGATCTCAGTAGCTTAACACGATAAAAGTTCATTTTTCTTTCAATAAAAAAAAAATTACATGGTATCCTTTAAATATAAGAATTCAGGAGACTCAGGATTGGTAAATCTAAAATAAAGTACTAATTAAATTGTCAATTAAAATTTTCTTCTGTTAAGATATTGGATATACAGAATAACATATAAATATATTTGACTATCTCTGTTAACAACGCCATCATTCTTCCTGTTGCTCACACTCTACATCCAATAGTCAGCACATCCTACTTTCACCATCTCCACTGCTCCACCTGAGACGAAGCCTGGTGATATATGGTAGAGCAGAGGCAGCTAAATTACCAAGTTGGAAACATCCTGTTGGCACTCTGAGTAGCCCAGAGACAGAACTATACCACTCCAAATAAAGAGTTGGTTAACCAGCTGGCCCCAAAACTCTGCTACCCACTTAACAGAGACTGCTAAAAACCAAGGGGTGATGAAAGCTCACCTGCTAGTATAATATGCAAAAAAAAATCCTAAACTGGGGAAAGATGTTTCCTTTCTAAAATATTTATGTATATTTTATCTAAAGTGTCTGACTTTTTAATGTTTAACTAGAAATCAAAAAGAGATGAAATACTATGTATCCCTAGTGTGTTTAAAATATTCACAAGTCTAATAGATGACTTTACAAAGCGAACAATACTTCTATATTTCTGGAAGGCCACCTAGTTAGTATCAAAAGATTAGATTTTTTTATGTGAAAGACTAAATGGGGTCTCTCAAAATTATGTATGGCTTAAAAAAAATCATGTCCTTAGTATATCCAACTTCAGTGTAATCAAATAGCTCAGTAAAAGCAATGGTCAACTTACATGTTAGTTCAAAGAACTCCAGCCCAATTTCTTTGAAAGTGGTAACTATTAGCATTACAGCACTTACATAATGTTCAGCCACAAGTGTTAAAGAGCTTTAAAGAGCTGGTTCCCAGAAAGTGCACAAGATATCATTTCTGTGGGAAATGAATTTTGTGAATTTGTACTGGAACATATCTCCCTCCCATTTCCACTAAATCCACCCAATCTAAAGCCTCAGGAAATTCAGAAACACTGTAAATGGAAGCATAGCTTACCCAAACTGTCTTATCCTCTTGCAACAATAGTAAACAAAACCAGCTCACAGAGCTTAAACAATAATTTCCTCTAGAACTCCAAAGGGACATTCCCTACTTAGCTGTTTCTACTCACAGGCCAAATCAGGTATACGTACAACAGAGATGCCAAAATACCTGATTGCTATGGTTCATACAAATAAGCAGGAATGTGAAAAGATAGGGCAAATCAATGTTCTTTGAAGTCTTAAGATATTATGTTCCCATAGCTTCCCTATAATATAGCAAAATAAACAAAAATAACCACACACTACGCTGATACGCATTAGAACGGTATTAAGACTGTGTTACCCATTCATCTGTAGCCTTTAGATGACAAACCATCTAAACACACAGGTCTTTTTACAGTTCACTTCTTTTTAATTTGCAAGTATATAACTGAGATGGCCAAGTCCCTAAATGCCTTTCTTCATCTTATTATATATAACCATCATACGGTTAAGACCTGAGGCTTGCAAGTCAGGCCAACCTGGGTACAGATTCCAATTCTATTACTTAAAGTTCTACGACCTTGGGCAAAAAAAAATCACCAAGCCTCAGTTTCCTCATCTATGAAATAGAGCTGATAATAAAACAGCTTAAGCTGTCTATGAGGAATACATGTGATAAACATATAAAGTGCTTAGTAGAATGCCTGGTATACATAGCAACCGCTTAGTAAATGGCAGTTTAAAATTAGAGCACCCAATATGACAGTTAAATAAAAGCATTTGAGACCATCAAATCAATATTTATTGTGTATGGGAATTCCCTGGCAGTCCAGTGGTTAGGACTCCACGCTCTCACTGTTGAGGACCCGGGTTCAATCCCACAAGCAGCGCAGCACAGCCCCCCCCCCCAAAAAAAATTATTATGTAAAGGAGAGAAACAAAGTTCTAGAAAAATCCTATTTTTAAAAGCATTGATGCATGACTAAACAAAACATTACCTTCACAGTACTGTTATTTTCCCAAAAAAGACATTAGAAAATGGCTACAAAGGAGTTAAATAAAACAAATTTTAGTCAGCACTCATTCAAAACTTTTAACTTTCCATCAACCTTTGACATGAGTCCTATAAAACAAAAATTACTTATGTGTGTGGATTGTAGCCCCTTTAAATCAACAGTTCTGAGATGGTTAAGCAAGCAAATTGTAAAAATGACCTAGTTTACTTAAGTTATGCTAAGTGAAGTAAGTCAGACAAAGATAAATACCGTATGATATCACTTATATGTGGAATCTAAAAAAATACAACAAACTAGTGAATATAGCAAAAAAGAATCAGACTCACAGATACAGAGGACAAACTAGTGGTTACTAGTGAAGAGAGGGAAGGGGGGGGTAATAAAAAGGTAGGGCATTAAGAGATACAAACTATTAGGTATAAAACAGGTTATAAGGATATATTGTACAGCACAGGGAATATGGCCAATATTTTACAATTTTTTAAAAAATGACCTTCCTAAGTAAGATAACAGTGGATTACAAAAATAAGATGGATATAAACCTCAAATGATACTATAAAAGCTATTTCCACTGACAGTGAAAGTAAGACTTCCATATGAACTGTAGGCAATTTGGTTACGGAATGTTATATTCTCAGAATAGAATCTATACAACTGGTTCTATTCCTTTTTCTTTACTTCTAACAAAATCTAGAGCATAGGCACAATTTGAAAAGGCGCCAAAAGAGGAAATCTATACAGAACTGAGGGATGTGTTCAACAGGCATTTTGACCTTAAGACAGAAAAATGGAAAGCAAAAGGATACAAGCCTCAGAAAGGTTTGCCTTCAAAACTGAATTTCAGGGTGAGTCAGGTCCATCTTAGTTATTGTTTGTGTATAAGAACAAATAATAAGAAACAAGATAATGAAAAAAGTGCCTAATTGGATTTAGACATTCTTATTTTATTTCTTATTTTAAAGTTTTCTCTAGGGTAGTCCATTCTACTGGATAAACATTAAGATCAACCATTCTGATATTTACATACCTAGTAAATAAGTCTAAACTAGCCCAAAGTCTGAAACTACTCAAGTAAAAGTGGCCCTCTTGATAGGTTATCTTCATCCACTAGCAGCAATTACCTAAATTTCAGAATCATTATTTCACACTACAGGCCAATTTTAGAAACTGAAAACCTAAAGTCATGAAGTGATGACAAATGTCATTTTAGAATATGATTCACAATTATATACACTACCAACATGAACTGGTGCACTTCCCAGTTCTTAAACCGAGTACTAAACCAATTATCAACACCATTCAAAGTTAAACAAAGCTCCATGAGAGCTCAATTTCACATCTGAGGTTTTTAATAATGACTTTGTAAACAAACTTCTCCATAAATGTGGCAACTGCCTTGCTTCCTAACTGGAAAACACTTTTCCCTTTGCAGCCCATTATGGATCTATAATCTTTTTACACAGTACTGTACTACTAAGTACTATAATAATGCAAAGCATTTAGAATCATCCGTGCAGCAATAGCACTGAAAAAACAGTTAAAAAGAAACTATCATCTTATCTGCTTAAAACTGTTATTAATTCTTTAAGAAAAATGTCCCTGTGAATCTTTTCTTAAAACAGCTACACATTCCCTTACCCCTAACTTCAGAGTGGACCATTCCCTTCCTGTGCTCCTACAGCACTCAGTAATCCCTCCTATATACCACTAGTCACATAATAAATATTGTAGTTATTTACTTGTATGTCTGTATCCCCCACTAGACCTGAGCTTCTTAAGGGCAAAGGACTCTTTATTACCTCTTTGCTTAGTATATACATAGGCCTTCAAATGCCAGATCAATAAAATCCTAATTAAATAAATAAATGAAGCCCAAGAAAGTGTGCTTTGGAAGGAGGGGTACATTTGTTGCGGGTTTATTGAGGGGAAGGGAAGTTGAATTTAAAATACCCATGCGGATGGAGATTATCTGTGATTAAATGAAGTCAATACCTGACCATAAAGCTAAAATCTTAAGATTTTACACACTGTTGCGGAGTTTGGCCAGAATTCAATTAACAGCATGTAGGCATGTGACCTATCCTTGTAGAGATCCTAAGAGAACAACTTCAAATCTCCATTCTTCTCCCTCCAGCAGCTCTCATTTATTTTTCTAGAAGCCACTGCCCATAGGGACCAAGGCCCACTACCTCCCCTGACCCATCAGATCCAATAAGAGCAGTACTGCCCAGAGCTACAAACTTTTCTACTTCACACTGGGGAACACTTGCTTCTACCAGGCACTAAACCCTTCTCTGCTTCCAAGTCCACCCGCCTCCACCCGGCAGATGCACAAGCAATCAGGCATAAGAAAGGATCTGTTAAACACCAAATAGCACTTGAGACACTTAAAAACAAAATCAATGTTAAGTAGTCATTGTGGGTGGTCATAAGACCCTAAGCTTCTGTTATATTAAATCAATAATATAATATTGCTTATATTGTCACATTTCTCTGTTCTAAGTAAGCTTTAGGGACTCCAATTCCTATCCCAAGGACTACCTATGGTTTTGGAGTATCATTAAACAGTTGGTCTGTTCGACAGCTGTGATACTTCAAATCAGTTCTTCAAATCGACTGTGATAAAAAATTTAGAATGTAAGTGTGTCAATAACCTTACAAAGTTTTCAGTGAAGTTCTATGAAAATAAACACATGTAAGCCATCCCCACTCTCATTAACCTAGAAATAAACTTCAGATATTACAATTCACTTGGAGAAAACTTGCTGGAAAAGAAAAAAAGGTTTGCCACAAGGTTAGGTAATTATTAGGCTGCATATTATTTGGTACAGCTTCCAAAAGTGCCTCCAGTGTGTACTAGAAGCAAGCGGGTTAGGAGAGCAGGGCGTAGAGAAGTTTGCAACTGATCTCTGTCCTCCAGCAGCTGACTGATCCATATGGGCACTGATAGCCCTCCACTGGAGGTTAGTCCTAAGAGGGCAGAACTCCTGCAAAAAACAGTCTTATCTCAGGTGCAAGTAAGACAAATGGGTTTCACAGTCCTCTCTTAGGTACTTTTTTAAAAAGAAGAAGTTTCAGAAAAGTGATAACCCTTGTTTTATCACAGTGCAAACCAAGTCCCTTTTGGTTTAATTGTATAATATAAAGATCCTCACGTAAGTGTATACTTGAGCATATAACTAAGTACTTAGATATATGCTCAATAATGTACTCAGGAATGGCTATCACTATGTTACAAACAGTACTATGGAAGTCTATGACCTCCAATTTTGACTATCCTGAAAAGCTATTTTCTACTTCAAAAATGTGTAAAATGAGTCATGCAATAGGAAATCTTTTGTAAAGCAGAAATTTTTAAAAAGAAAGTTACCCCTGTGTAAATCTTACCTTTCAAGAAAAGATTTGAATAAGTGAGAGTTCCAACTATTTTGTTCCAAGTACCTAAATACTTCAGGGTTTTTATTTCTGCTACTAAAAATATCTGTAATCAAAAAATACTGAGAAACATAGCTAATGCCAACTAAGAGTTGTTTTTCTAAACCTCCTGTTTTTGCAATAACTACCCTATTTCTATAGTTACTGTAGAAGCCTAAATGCCTCACTAAACTTAATACTGTAACACTGAAACAGTCCTAATTCATTAATATCTTAATATAGATTAAGTGCCTGCCTTATTTGCATAAAACAAATAAGTAAAACCTAGAAAGCACAGTTGCCTTCCAACACATCCCTGCTGCTGGCTGAAATTTGCCAGATGCCAAAAATATCCCCTCCCCCCCCAAAAAAAACCCAAGCCTCTTTATTAATTAAAAAAAAAAAAAGGTTTAGTAATCACTGAAAACTACTTAATTCAGAAATGAAATTTTTACACAATGGAGAACATGAAAGCCTCACTTTCATACACACTATACATTATACTTTTCTAAATTACTCCAAGACTTAATTATCAACTAAGTTAATTATTAATTATTAATTATCAGTTAATTATTAACTTTCAAATGTAACTTTGGGAACAGATGGAGCTGTACTATCTATTGTATTTATTATCTTTGCAATATCCAGATATGATACAGAATGGAAAACACTGCCACACTGATTTACAAGTGGCTATATGAGAGGAATAAAAGGATGCACCAAATGGTGGGGGGTGGAAGGGCTGTTCTCCTCTAAATGAAGAACATTTCTGTGTCCTCTACAGGAGAAAAAGGAGAGAGTAAGGGGCAGAAGACAGTGAATCTAAAACGTACAACTCTTTGCTTCTTAAATCATACATACCAGTGTGGAAAGTATAACTTTTATAGGGGGTCACATTCTCATTTCCAAGAAAAAATTCGCTCTTCAGCATTGCGCATATTTCTGGGCCGGGTGTTAAAAATAAAAAGGAATTTTAGTCTAATAAGCAATTAATATGGGTTATAGTGCTTTATCTTTTTTTTAAGGATGAATCTGTCATACCCATTTTAGGTTGATGACTGAGTTCAAGGAAGATGGTCCTGTTGTATGCCTGCCAATTCTCACGTCCCTTGATATTTCCGTATACACTTACTAATTAACTGAACCTCATCAGGAAGATATTAATGATGGTTCAGACACTCAAGAGAGACACATAACCTCGGAAGGCAAAATACTTTGCAATCAAAAAGAGACCTATTTGACTCAAGAGGGGTGGGGATAAACAGGGAGTAAGGGAGTACATGGCACGAAAAGCTGCTGGCTAGAGCAGCTGCGCCCAACTTTTAGACACTTACTGGTTTGCTAGGGTACACGTTAGACAGATGCGTTTTTAGTTTCCCCACGGTCCAGTTCAAGAAGCAGCTAATAGTCTGGTCACTGTATTTCTGATTCGGTGCTTTAATAATGAGGGTCACAGGCATCTCCATCCCATTTTGGTCCATGGTGCCCCCAAAGTCGAACAGAGTCAAGAGGAGCAGCAGTTCAGCCCAAATGAACCGAGGTGGTTACCGCCGGCGCGTATGGGATGGGGACGCAAGCCAGTGAGTTCTTAATACTCCTGGTCCAAGTCAGTCACAAGTGCCTCGGCTGATACAAAGGCCATTGCCGGTACCGAAGATGATGGGCAGTGGCGGCGGCGGGGTCTGGGGGCCCGGTCGTAAGTGCAGTTTTCCCCGCCAGGTCCGGGCTCCGCCGGGCTCTGGACTGCAGAGTGAGGACGGGGGAGAGAGAAAGCTGTGAGAAGGCAGGGAGGGGTGAGGGCGCGACCGCCCGAGCCCCCGCCGCGACCCCCAGGTTGAAACGCAACAAGGCCCCTACGCGACGGCCCTGCCGCGCGCGCTGGCGGAGGGGACGGGCCGCCCCGGGCGGCCAGCCGCGACAGGCAGGGCTACCTGAGAGAGGGCCGCGGGGCCCGCCACCGCCGCCCTCCTCGCCGGGGCACGACCGCCGATCGCACAGTCCTGCCGGGCGTCCTCCGCGGCGGCCGCTCCCTTCCTGCTGCTCGGCGGCGCCCACGGTCTCGCGAGGCGCCGCGATGGCAGCGGGAGAAGTTGGCCGCAGGGCGCGGTCCGCTCTCCGCCTGACCCCTGGGGCAGGGCAGCCGCGGCGCAGGGCCGGGCGCGGCCCAGATGGCGGCAGGTGGCAGGAGGGCGGGGACGAGAGGAGGGGCGCCGGCCGCGAGCGCGCTGGTTTTGTTGTTGTTGTTGTGAAGACGGTCCCGGTCCCCTTTAAGCCGGAACACGCAGGGCGGAAGTGCGTCACGAGCGGCTCGCCCTGGAGCGAGGCCCTCCAGGTCCGGCAGCCGCCGCCCGCCTGGCGAGGCCCTGGCCGGCCCCGGACTCCGCGGGCCGAGTTCCGGGTCGCTTCGAGGCCGTTCGGGTGCGTCGAGCGCGCTAGGCCGAACCATTCGCTCTGCCCGCCCTCCCCAGCGGCACTCGGGCCTCTCTACCAGCTCCGCGGACGTCAGTGCATTCTGTTTTGACCACACCCCGAAGACTTGGGAAGTGTTCCTCATCTTTAGAGTTGTCTCTGCAAAAGTTATTGACCTTCCTGATGCTGAATCAAACGTCTGCCCGTAATTCCTTGTATCGACTGTCTGCAAAGCACAGTAGTAGCTGGAACTTTGGGGAGGGAGACGCTGTGGATACGTTGCTTAAGGAGAAGCCTTTCAATTAAACCTTAAGTCTGCCTCTACTTTCCGTGTGACCCTGGCTGAACTTCCCGAGTCTCAGTTTACTTCTCTAAATGGGGACGGCAGTGCCTACCTGCCTGTGTGCTGTTGATTAAATGAGCTGTGTAGGTAAGCCATCTGGTCCAGTTCAGCCGTATATGTCTCACAACTAAATATTGATTTCCATGGCTTTCCTCTTCGTCTCCTCGAAAGTTGACAAGTGTTTGTTTACTGAGCACCTACTGTGTGTTCAGTGTGGCTGGAGATGAAGACGGATGGCAGTGTTATTTTTCTGTTTTATGTCTTAGACGTGGGAACGCGAAGGGTCAGGCTATTGCCCAAAGCCAGCGGACTCTCCATGTTCTGCACAAGTTTAGGAGTCAGTGCAGTAAATTGTTTGTTAGTTGTGCATTTGCACAGCTCCAGGTTTCCACTTATAGGTGAAAACAAGCAGATAATGGAAGGGGCTTTAGAGACCTGGTCTCTTCCCCCTTAGCTTCAGAAGAGTTAGTGAAAATTAGTGACCAAGAGGAAATTATTCCTCTCAACAGCTAATGCAGCAGGAGCCCTTACACCCTCTCCTCCTTCACCTCTTTCTTTGTGATAGGACACCTACCATATCTTAGCCATACCCGCTCAAAGCTCTTCTGAAATAAGAGTGAAGTTTCCTTTATTTCTTGTCATGGAATGAGAACAGCTTGCTATGACTTCACTTTTCTGTAGAAGACCCTGGTCTTTTTCTACCTACTATCTAGTCATCTTAATAGAACCTTAATTCTAGCTGCAAATACTTTTTTCAGACTCCCTTACATCTAGCAGCAGCCATGTGACACAGTTCTAGCCCATAAGATGAAAGGTGAAGTTGCTACTGGGGCTTCTAGGAGAGCTTTCAGATGAGCGTGTTCTGCATACCGGAGCTCATTCTTGCCCTACAGCTGTCTTTATTCCTAAAGGAATGTGATGCCAGCGGTGGGGCAGCCACAGCTCAGTCATGAAGCAACAAACAGGAGAGCAAAGGCCTATATTATTACAAGGACGGCAGAGTGGAGCAGAACAATTGAAAGAGGCTAGATCCTTTGTGGCATAATTGTGCCACCATATAAGTCCCAAGTTGTCTGCTCTAAGAATTCTTTTATGTCCAATTCCTGTTCAAGCCAATCTCCTCAACCCCCAGCCGCCACAGCCACCACCACCACCCAACCCTGTAGCTGCTGCCACTTATGCTTGTGACTCAGACTTCCTGGAGGCCTTTAATGTGGTCATCTCACTTGGTTCTCTGAAATGTACATTATTAATGAGATATACATTAATAATTATTAATAAGACAGAACGTACATTTCACTGCGATTGACACTAGAGTTCATCAAAGGTTCACCAATATGGACAAAATCATTTTAAAATATAACCAACATTCAAGAGATTGAAATATATGAGTATAAAGATGATAGAGTATCTGACAGAAATGATGTTTTGTTTTGTTTTGTTTTACAGCCACCTGATTAAGTCCCTAAAAATGCTTTTGATGCTGCTGAACCTGGCCACAATAAAAACAGTATGTAGACATGATCCCATTTTTGTTAAATTGTGTGTATATGTGTATAGAACAATGCATGAAAGGGTAGTCCCCAGATTATTGATAGTGTTTAACATGGAATTTGGAGTAGGAAAAACAGCATGGAGGGGATGCACAATAGCAGTTACTTAGAGGCTGCTACGAGCTGTTTGTTCCTTGTCCGTGTTGCAAGTAAGAAAGAGAAATGCGAAAGAACCACTGCACATCTCAGTTACCATTTGCTACTCAAAGATAGCCTCTAATGAATGCTTAAGAGTAGGATGCTAATAGATAATAAAGGATTTGTGATTGTTAAGACCAAATCTGCTTTAACAAAATTAATTATTCAATACACATAATCTTAGTATCTAGTTCAGTAATTCAGGATGATTTCTGCCCGTGGAGTAACTGTCTGTGTTGATAAAGTAAAACACTTAAAGCAAATTATTTGTAAACAATAAAATTGATGTCCAGTATTTGTGGGATATTTCTAATTTTTTTAATTGGGAAGGAGGACAGCTAGAAAAGCTTATATCGACTTATTCTATGAAATTCCAGTTTCTTTTAAAATTTTAAAGAAAATAAAGTTCTTCTTATTGAGGTTTTCTTACTAAAATTTAGAATACCTTTCAGGAAGGTAAAACACTTTATAATGTTGAATAATATAGTTTTCAGTGTTTTGTTTTTTTATTTTTTTATTTTTTGATAACTCTCTTGGGAGGAAAGACTTTAGTCAAGTGATGATCTTGCAGTTATAAATTTCAGAGATGATGTTGGCCATCTGGCTTCTGATTCCTTCTATTTCTACTTACACCAAACTTGTCTTTTTTTTTTTTTTTAAGATACTGTGCCACAAAGCATCTAATCAAATCTCAATCAAATTTAGTGTTTAAAAACAAGTGAAATCCTACACTTGGAGCCTAGAAAAATTAGCTCATTTCAACACTGCATTTTCAAAATCTTAATTGGTCCCAGATGTTTGATTATAAACCGTTTTGTAGAAAATGGAAGGAAGAAAACTGCACATGCATTAAATGCCAAATGGATGATTTGACTGATGTGTCGTTTAATGAATTTTCAGAACAGCCTTGAGAGACAGTGAGGTCTATGAAGTGCAGAAAGTCTAGATGTCTTTCCCGAAGTAAGACAGCTAATAACTTCCAAATAGAATTCTGATTCCTCTGTAATACACACTCTACTACACTGAACTGTTTTATTTAAAGAAATTTATGCATAATAACACACATTCAGAAGGAAAAGGCTTCCAGGAACAACATCTTAGAGGTCATCTAGATCAGCTTTCCAAGCACCGCCAGAATCACTCTTACTACCTCTCTGAAAGGCAATAAGCCAACTTTGGCTTAAACCCTTCCAGGGGGAGGGAGCACATCATAGTTTTCACTACAGCATAACCTGTTGTTAAACAGCCATGGTTATGATAAGTGAATTAAAATCTGCATTGCTATAGTTTGTCATTAGGCCCCTTTTCTCCTCTTGATTAATCCAAAATATGTTTACTTATATTCCACATCTGTCCTTCAAATAGTTAAATGCTATCTACATCTTCTCCAGACTAAACATCCCCAGATCCTTCAACTGTCCTTAAGAATCATTTCCAGATTATTCAAAACAGTGACACCTTTGAACACGCTAGTTTGCATAGCCCTCCTCAATTATGGTGACCATAATGAGCATTTAGACACTTAATTTCCCTAGAATAGTCTTCATAAGGACGCATCTGTATTTCTGTTAGTTTCTGTGTTGATATAAATCTTCATAAGCTAGTTTAGCAGTTGGATTTCCTGCTTTTTAGAAACTTGGTCTAGTCAGTTCTTGCAGTGACCATTTGGCTAAGACAGAAGTCTGATTTCTCTGATGAGTTAATCCATTGACTTATTTATGATAACACTTGAAGAAAATTGTAACAAATAGCATCTCACTGACCTCCTTTAGGTGACCAGAGGAAGGAGGGAAGGAAAAATCCCTTATATTTTTCACTGTGTAAAGAATTTTGACCTAAATTCATGCATGTATTAGTTATCTATTGCTGCAAAACAAGTTGCTCCCAAAGCTGTGGGTCAGAATTTTGGGAGTGTCTTTGCTGTTTGTTCTGGTTTTGAGTCTCTCATGAGATTGCATTCAGAATTTCAGCTGGCATTCAGTTATCTGAAGGCTTGATTGGAACTGCAGGACCTACTTGCAAGGTGGCTTACTCGTTAGGCTGGCAAGTTGGCCTGGTTGTTGGTATGAAGTCTCTATTCCTCCCCATGTGGGTCTCTCCAAGGACTTCTTTTGAATGTCCTTACAACTGGACAACTGGATTCCCCCAGAATGAGGGATCCTCGAGACCAAGGCTGAAGCAGCAGTGCCTTTCGTGACTTAGTTTCTGAAATCGTACACTGTCACCTACATGGTGTGCTATTTGATCACAAAGACCAGCCCTGAGTCATTGCAGGCGAGTACATAACGAGCGTGAATACAAGGAGGTAAGGACCTCGTCATATTGGAGGCCAGTTACCGTAATGTACCTTACCAAAGCCTAACAGGTCATAATGGATACCCTGTTCCTTCTATATGCAGCTATCCAAGTCCAGATCCCGATAGGAATCTTGCAGTTGGTTTACAACTGCTTGTGCTTCCTCTGGCATTTAGCCTCTCTCTTCCCAGAGATCTGTCACCAATTTCCTCCCCCCAAAATTAGAACTATCTAACTCTTTTGGCTATATTTCTCAAAGGTTTATAAATGTTTATCTTTTTTGCTAAAAGCAAATATAGTTTAGCTGAGTTTGGGAATGTTAAATTTGCCCCACTACGTTCAAAGAAAGTTAAGAATAATCACTAAATTGAACATACAGACTAGTCACTGGCCTAACTCAGAGGTTCTTAATGTATACCCTGAATTATCTATAGAACTGTGTTCATATGTACACATGTGCATTTATCTACAGGGAGAGTTCATGGTTTTTATCATCTTTTTTTTTAAGATAAATTTATTTATATTGGCTGTGTTGGGACTTCGTTGCTGTGCGCAGGCTTTCTCTGGTTGTGGCGGGGGGTAGTCTTTGTTGCTGTGCGTGGGCTTCTCAGTGTGGTGGCTTCTCTTGTCACAGAGCGCAGGCTCTAGAACACAGGTTCAGTAGTTGTGGTGCTCAGTGGCATGTGGGATCTTCCCAGACTAGGGATTGAACCCGTGTCCCCTGCACTGGCAGGCGGATTCTTAACCACTGCACCACCAGGGAAGTCCCTTTATCAGCTTCTTGAAGGGGCCATTTGTAACATCTTTCAGAGCCACAACAAAATTTAGTCCTCATTGTAAGTTTTTTCCAGTTAAAGGATATGGGTTGTTGAGCCAATTACCAAGTTATTGCCTCAAGGGCCCCCAAACTCTCTTCATTGCCTGCTTTGTGATAATAGAAGTAAATCCTGTAAATATCAATATTTCTCCTTTTCCAGCTCTCATGATATTAAGCTTTGTCAGTAAAGGGCCCTGGAGGAACACTGGAGGAAGAAGAGAATTCTCTACCTGTGTAGTGTAGTGTGGTCCTTCAGGCAGGCTCTTACAGTACCTATGGCTTCTGCAGCTCCCAATTCCAGCAGTGCCCAGCGGCCAGCAGTGTGTAGACTTCCCGTGAACAGCTTCTCCAGGAACCCTCTCAGGCTGCTTTGCAGGCAACACCCATAAGCAGCTTTCCTGGGAACCCCATCAAATGGCTTCACGTGGACTACCACCCGTACAACACTGTCCGTGAACAGCTTCCCCTCATACCGCTTAGGCAGCTTTGCACCCTCAGGGAACTTCTCTGACATCAAACGAGCCACAGTCACTGGACTTCTTCAAGGAGAGTATCTCAGCCCTAAGGACAGTAGATAATTGCTATATCTGATTTTCCTATATTCTTTAGAATTCTTTTAGCTCCTTACTAGCTATCTCCTTATCACTCCAATCCTCTGTTATAAGTGGTAATTCTTTATATTTAACCTTCCATGTTCAAAATATTGTTTGATTTCTGTCTCTTGATTGGACCCTGTTACAGTATTGGTATCAGTAGTGATTCCAGGAGATGAACACACAAAGAATTTGAGGATTGCTTTGATGATGCCCTTTGGCTGGGCTCCTCCCCATTGAGAAGTGAGATGAGGGCATTATAAGTAATCAAACTATCATCTGTGGTTGATTGTGATGACATGTCAGCTGAAGCAAGAGATTGCCCAACTGGCTGCTGCACTTGACCATTATGGCAGTTAAGATGTCTGTAAAGACAATGGTATGGGATAGAGACTTCTGAGTGCCCTTTAGCACTTATAAAAAGAAAATCACAAGCTCATGTCTTTCAACTGAGGCTCAAGTCACCGTCTAAGACCAGAAAGCTTCCATGATAACTATAAAAGAATCTTTTCTTTCTTTCAGAGAGGTGATATTGTCAAAAATCAAGCACAAAATTTTAAGGCTTGCTGAATTATAGCCATAGTTGTATTCACAGTCGCATCAAATTTTTCACATGACAAAGTAGTGATTACCTGGGGGGGGTCAATATATGGGTGGGGGAGTGGGAGGTACAAACTATTGGGTATAAGATTGGCTACAAGGATGTATTGTACAACATGGGGAGGTGTTAGTTCATGAAGCTGGAGGTAGCTGTCACGATTGATGGGTTGACTGAAACCTGGACTCAACCATGGCCTGTATTTAATACAGCTGAGATACCAGAGCTATCTACCTTATGTAGATAAAGGAATCCAAGGGCCTAGGGAAATAGGAATGTTAAATGTATCATGTGTTACCTGCACACCCACCTGCCTCCTTTAGCGTTCCATGAGAAGGCCCAGAAGACACTCACTTCACTAAGGCGTTGAGAGACGCATGAGTGAGGGGAGCCCCCACATCCTTGTAAAGTTCGGTGTTGCCCTCATTTGTAGACCAGAGATGGCTGAAGGGGATACTACCACTGAGAGAAACTCCCTAGTTATAGTGCCCTTTGGAAGACAGCAGCCTGAAAGGATGAAAATCTGTTTTACAGGATGCAGTATATGCTTTGGATCAGAGACCATTATATGCAGAGGCATGTCACTTCTTGGCTCAACTGCAAAAATACTTAATGTCCACCATTTACAATAATAATATTTGTGCTACTCACTATTACAGAGGACACAAAGAATGGTAAGATGTACTTACCTTCAAGGAGTTTACAACTTAGGAGAAAATAAGACAAGCCCACAAATGACTGTAAGACAAAATAGAGTAGGAGAAGTATCCCAGGGCCTTCTGGAACCCAGCCAGTTTATGTCTCAGCAAAAAGCAGAAGAGGAAAGTGAGGGATCTGCTGTATCGAAGTGGGCTGGGGGCAATTTGCGAAAGGCAAACAGTAATTTGACATGATTCTTTTCCTCAAATTATTCTAACTTTTTCTCACATTTCCCCCAGATTATATGTTCATTAAAACCAATCCACTGCCTTTCCACAAGCCCAGCTGAGACCCTGTAAGTTCAGAGAGGCCCAGCTATGCCACAGGAGATAAGATGGACCTCACGCTACCAGGCATGCACGTCTACCTCCCCCTTATTAAGGTCTGTTTTTCATTGTGCCGTTGTTAAGGACAGCTTCATCCTTTTCCATTACGCTCTCCACCATCCCTCCCATTTCATTTCCAGCAACTATGGCAATTTCTTTATGTTGGTAGTGGCTTCCTAATTCGTTTTGTTAAGATTCTGAGGCCAGATCTGGGATCGGCAGGATGATTGATTTAACTGACATGGGTAAGGAAAGGGAATGACAACTAAGTCAAGTACTTCAAATACTGTGCACTAGAAACCCACTTCATTCATTCATTCATTCAAAGTATTTCATATTCCAAAGGTTTTGTACTTTTTTATCTTATCTTGAAAAATATTTCCAAAAACATGCATAACAATTTTTAAATAGTTTCATAACTAGTCAACAGAAAAGGCCAGAGTTCTTGAGAAAAATCTTGTCTGAGTTCACTTTTTTTTTCTCTTAGTTTCTTTCTTTGTGTCATGACTCCCTAGGGTTTGTAAACTAGGCTGAGTCTTTGAAACAGCAAACTAGCTTTGACTAAGAAAGTTTGTTAAATTCCAGGCTTTAAAGAGTAATAGGACAATAGAGAGTAATAGTCTTTGTAACACTCATTCTTAAAGAATGCAGGATTTTATCTCCCTGAAGGAGTTTGTTTCACAACTTTGATGTTGCCCAGTGCAAAATGCTCAGCTCTGTTGGAAGAATTTGTGACTAAGATCACTCCAGAATAAAGACAAAGCAATGTAACATTGGGTGCTTATTACAAATGTGCAATGTTCTAGGTGCATTTATATTGTGATCTTTCAATCCCTTCAAGATAAACCCTGAGCTCTCACTTTTAAAGTTTCCCTGCGCCATCCTTAGATGCTTTGTCTGCGCTTTCACGTGAAATTTATTGCATTTACCATGTGATAATTATCTCTTAATAAGTCTGTGAGCTCCCTGAGGCTAGATATTATGCCTTGAACAAATTTTTTATCACTATTGCCCAGCACAATCCCCTTTTCTTAATAACAATGAATATTATTGACTAAATGACAATACTCATTTTACAGAGACGGTAGATGAGATCAGTAATTTGCCCAAGATGACTCAGTCAGTAGTTGATAGAGCCATTGATACAAAAACCTATGAATTTTATGGCATTTCCTACTTGTTTCTAAACACCACTTCTTGCTTCCGTATCTGTAGAAATTGGGGTAACCCTCTGTGTCCTTTTTCATTTATGCAATAGCAGACAGTAGAGTGTCTGGAAGAACTACAAGACAGAAATCTGAAGTTGAGGAGATGTACCGTGAGGTCAGCAAAAGCATCACAGGGACAAAGTTCAGAAGTGATGGGGGGACGTCACTCTTCAGACATCTGCTAGGAATCTCAGGGAGCCAAAGAGCAGCATCCCTGATTAACTATAAACTTGCTTCTTATCTACCCAGAAAAACATAGGGAAAGAAACTACAGGAATTTCAGCATTGTGCCTAATTCTTATCTCACATACTTTCTTCTGACATCTAATGATAAGCTATATCACAGGCATTTTCCTGCTATCTCCTCTGCCAAACTCAGTATTTTAATCTATTATTTTTTATTGCACATATGACTATAATCTCCTATAATTATTATATACTTGTAAGCTTTTTATTTTGTGTCTATAAAAGTTATTCTTAGTTAACACAACCATTTTTATTCACTCTCACCCCAAATTGCAGCTTAGAGTAACACTTCAGGAAGGGAACTATTTGAGGCACTCTCCTTATAAACCACCTGCATTTGTGAGGATGCCAAGGGACTTATGAAAGAAAATAAGTTTAAAGAAGGAAAAGAAAGCTCAGCATAAATTAGTACTTTTTCTCAGATTCATGTGAGAGATGCTCTTCTTTGCTCTCCAGCATTTATCCATTGGTTCTCCAGGTTTGTTTTATTTTATTTTTTTAAAAAATTCATTTAGAAACCTCCATTTTGGATATGGAGTCTCATTTTGACTTATCAACAGAAACCATTTTACTTATTTCATACAATTTTTTTAATCAGCTATGATTTTCTTTTATTTAATACTTTTTTAACTTAAAAGAAATTCTAGTCTAATCTGTATAACCTAACCATCCTAAGTTAGCAACTATCATTTTTTATTTCTTCTGATTTTCATTATATCTGAAGGCATATTTATAATGAAATGTGTATGTATATAGTCTTATAAAGTTGTAATAGTATGCACACACAATTTTAGAAATTCCTTTTTTTCGTGTAAAAGTGATTTTATAAATTCTTTTTATTTCTCTTTGGTTATTTTTTATTTCTACGTAGTCATATTTATCTGGGCTGAAGTTTCAAAATGAAATACCATATCAACATGCCATAATTTTATTTAGTCATTTCTCAAGTCTTAGATATGTGAGTTCCCAGTTTTTCATTATTAAAAATAATGCTTCTATAGGGACTTCCCTGGTGGCGCAGTGGTTAAGAATCCACCTGCCAACGCAGGGGACACGGGTTCGATCCCGGGTCTGGGGAGATCCCACATGCTGCTGAGCAGCTAACTGAGCCTGCGTGTCACAACTACTGAAGCCTTCACGCCTAGAGCCCGTGGTCCACAACAAGAGAATCCACTGCAACGAGAAGCCCACGCACTGCAACGAAGAGTAGCCCCCACTCGCCGCAACTAGGGAAAGCCTGCGCACAGCAACAAAGACCCAACACAGCCAATAAATAAATAAAAATAATTTTTAAAAAATTCTTTTTTAAACATCTTGGTTTGCTTTGCTCTTTTACTTGAAATATATTCCCAGAAGAATGATTACTAAGTCAAAGGATCTGAACTCTTGATATACATTGTCCATTATATTTTTAAGTCAATTGAAAATTTAAATATAAGAATTTGGCATTATTTATTTTAACTTGCTTTAATCCAGCTGTTAATATATTATGTGTGGTCATCCAATATTTTTAAATATGCTGAAACTATGTCATTTAGTTCATTTTGTTGCAAGTGATAATAAGCTAAATATCAGAAAGGCATGGCTGGATTCAGGAGTTCTCTTTGCCGTTCTTCATTTATTTTCCAATGGTATTATTGGTATCATTCCTTGTTGGGCTTGCTCCATAGTAGGAAAAATGGCCACTGGAGATCTCAAGCCTCCCTAAAGACTTATGGCTTCCATATATCAGACTTCATTGAAGGATTCTGATTATCCTTGCTTGACTCTGATGCCTACCCTGGATTAATCATTTTGTCTATGAAGACGTAGATTGTACTCTGATTGGCCCATCTTGGTCACACACTGACCCTGGAGGCATGGGGAGGTGGAGGGCAAGGCACACATGAATGACAGCCCTACTAGAACCATGGACTTGGAAAGAAGTGAGGGGCTTAGAGGGACTATTGGCAGACAGAAACAACATAGCCATTATATGTGTTTCTTATATTGTTTCTAAACTTCTTTACATCTATAAATATAAATGTAAACTTGACCCTATTTAAAATTGTGAAGTAAAAAGTTTTACTTTCTTCCTCTCTTATCTCCACTTCTCTGCATCCTTCTCCTTTCTCCCAGACCTACCAACACTATCCAGTGACCTAATGTTCTCTCTAATCTATTTCCTATCAAAACCTGCTTTCAGTTAATAGGAGTTGAAAAGAATCCAAAAAAATCAAATTAAGACGCAGGATTCAAATTGCTATCCTCTGTAGAGTTGGTTCGTTTTTTTGTTTTTTGTTGTTGTTGTTGTTGTTTTTGGTTTTTAATCAAGGACAATCATACAAGACTAAGAAAGGTAGAATTTGCAGGGGAAGTGGGACATCTGAGTACCTCCAAATACTCCCCTTCTACTAGGAATTTTTTTTTCCCCTTTAGATTGCTAGTAATATCTTTAGTGAAAAGGTTGTAAGAGACGATGAGGACTCAGGATCTCTAACCTGAATCCTGTCCGTTCAGCTAGATGCCCAGAGGAAGTATACATGTAGAAGTCTAGGCCAGCCAATGTATGCTTTTTATTACCATGAAGCTTTTGCCCAAACCCCACTATTTAACAAAGTAGACAGAAGTGGTCAAGAGCATAGGCTCTGGAATCAGCCCAACCTTTGCTCAAAAGTGGCTCTATCATTTATTACCTGGAGTCTTAGTACCTTGACTATAAAATGGGGATAGTAATTTCTACCTCATGGGGTGCTATGAGGATTACAAAAAATAAATAACGTATACAGATTGCTTAGTTCAGTGCCTGGCACAGAGTAAGCTCTCAATAAGTGAGAGTCGTTTGATGATGTTGATAAAGGATGAGAAGGAGGAAGAGGTGGAAGAAGAGAAGAAAGGAGGAGGAAGAGAAACAGAGGGAAGAGGAAGGAGGAGGAGAAAAAAGAAGGCATCACCTTCTTAACTGAAAGGCTAAATTACATAGAAACCTTCTTTTCACTTGGCTGCAAATTGGCCTTAGGACCTAAAATAATGGTCTTCAAAAATTCTTGTCCTTATACCTCCAAAATAATTTTTTAAACTATGAACCCCCTCATGCAATTTTAAGTTGACATCTAATTTTCATTCTGAGTTTAAATAGTTACAAAAGGATACTCCTGGCATTTTGCAAATAGCAGCATTTTCAAATAAAATTTTTATATCACTTTTAGCTACTCAGTTGTTAGTGTCATTCACTCTCTGACCATCCAGACCTCCCAAGGCTATACCAAGATATTAATGATTAATTACACCTCTTTTTCTTTTATTTGGAAGCAACTTATTTAATCTACTAGACTCAGAAAGAGAAAATTTAAATTTGTTAATTTCTTTCTTTTTAATTTTTTAAAAGGTTCTTGGCTGTGTTGGGTCTTCGATGCTGCATGCAGGCTTTCTGTAGCTGTGATAAGCGGGGGCTACTCTTTGTTGCAGTGCGCGGGCTTCTCAGTGTGGTGGCTTCTCCTTGCGGAGCACAGGCTCTAGGATTGCAGGCTTCAGTAGTTGTGGCACACAGGCTCAGTAGTTGTGGCTCACAGGCTTAGTTGCTCCGTGGCATGTGGGATCTTCCCGGACCAGGGATCAAAACCCATGTCCCCTGCTTTGGCAGGCGGATTCTTAAACACTGCGTCACCAGGGAAGTCTCTAAATTTGTTAATTTCAATACAGCTTTGCCATTACCATATGCTTAAAATATATTTTCATGAAAATCTCAGAGCTACACATTTCACTTGTTTATTGCATGCCACATATCTGTTATTTAGTTTAATTACCAAAGCCAGCCCTTATGGTCAAGCCAATCAGATGATTTTTTTCTATAGAAAAAAAAGACTAGTATCCTTTTTAATTGATATATACAGGCTAATTAAGGGAAATGAATTCTGAGTATATGATATATATATATACACAGATACACATACATCATATATCTATACACAGTTGACCCTTGAACAACGTGGGTCTGGACTGCAGGTCCACTCACACTCGGATTTTTTTCATTAAACGTGCACTACAGTAACACATGATCTCCACTTCCTGGTTGGTTGAATCCAAGGATGCAGAAGTGCGGACACTGAGGGCCAACTGTAAAGTTATGTGTAGATTTTCCACTACAGGGTGGGGAGGAGCACCCTAAACTCCCTGCCCCTTGTTCAAGGGTCAGTTGTACAATACATTCATACAGATAATTTGGAGAACCAAGTCCCATACCAGTAAAAAGTAGGCTGTACTGCCTTTGGCTCTCAGGTCCCTTTCCTCTTTTCTCCCCTCTTTCCTTTCAAACTTGCATCAAAGTTCAGCACTGCATCAATCCGACATTGAGATGATCAACCCAAAGAAAAGGACAAAAAACTGAGAAAACAGCCCTTTCATGTACTAATGAGACCCAAATGGTGTCTCACATGTGTTGGACACCTAATTGGGCTTCCCTTACAGGTCAGTATAGGCCAAAATGCCTACAACTGTGTGAAATATCAGTCAACCAGTGAACTGAAATTCAAAACTGAATTATATTTTCAAATACTGTCTAGGAATGAAAGGTACAGTTTAGTACACCAACATGTCATTTGATGTAATTCATTTTGATATTTTGTTATTAACCTTCTCTCAGATGGACACCTAGGGGAAAGGGACAATTTGCTAATGCATGTCAGAATCTTAAAAGAGGACTGTAAATTGGGAAGGGATGAGGATGTATTCTGGGAGGCCAGTAATGTTCTATTTCTTGACTTGGATGGTGGTAAGTACACTGTTGTTTACTTTATAACTGTTTGAGTATTCATGTAAGTATATTGCATGATTTTAAAACTGTTGGAAAACATGCCTACTTGATTATTCACTTTAAATAGTTTTTCCCAAATTTAAAAAAGATATAGGAATAATTTTAGATCATTGTATATAATAAGTAAAAACTGAAAATAAGAAATCTGATAATGAGAGTTTGGTTAAATAAAGCATAGCATAGCCATACACTGGAACACTATGAAGCTTTTTTAAAAGTATGTATAGATAAATAAGTACTGAAATAGAAGTTGTTCATGACATGAGGTGAAAAACAAATTGCAAAAACTATTGTTCAGTAATATCCCTTTTCACTTAAAAATTACATAATCCGTATGTAAAGAACAATTTCTGGAAATATGTAAGCCAAAGTATTAATAGTGGACTTGTGGTGAGGGTTTTATTTCTTTTTGCTTACTTATATGTTCTAATTTTTCTAAATGAACTTGTTTTACTATTTTGATAAGAAAAAAATTGTTTTTAAATTTTAAAATCTCACTTATCCTTTGAGTCAGCAGAAAGCCCTGTTTACATTATTCTCAGTTTTGACCTTTTTAATTTTTTAAATAAAATATACACTTTAGAAGGACGATCAGTTCTCTTCATAAACCCTTATATTTTGAAATATTAATGTATTTTGTTTATTGACAATTGGGGTGGAATCAGACATTTTCAAGTATTAAGGTAATTTCATGTTTTAAGTTTTAATCTCTATAAAGAATCTTTTCTGAAATCAAAATTGGTACTGAAAACAAGAAACCTACTTTGATGTTTAGAAACTGTAGTTTAGGGATTTCCCTGGTGGTCCAGTGGCTGGGACTCTGAGCTCCAAATGCAGGGGGCCCAGGTTCCCTGGTCAGGGAACTAGATCCTACATGTCGCAACTAAGAGCCCGCATGCCGCAACTAAGACCCAACGCAGCCAAATAAATAAATATTAAAAAAAAAACTGTAGTTAAAAAAAAACTAGGCAAGATTGGATGATATTTTTCTTTTATCCTATTTTTAAAAATTGCTTGCTCACAGATTCTTCAATCTTTTAGACAAAGACCTAATTTGGGAGTGATATTCAAGTTATGAACTTCATCTTTACTATTACACTATTTAAATTTCTTCTTAGAGATACTTAGTGTCATGTTTTCAAGAGGAAATACACTTATTTGTAAAACAGGAAACTGACGAAATGCACTGTGAAATGCGCTATTGCTGCGGTTAACCGCGTTAGCCACTGGGTGGCTCCACTGCTTCACTCCATTCGCTGCCTCTGTTGATGGAAGTTTCCAATGAAAACAGGAGATGAAGAAGGCTTTATTTACAGAATGCTTAATTGGAAACTGATGCAGCATTTACATTCTAGACATTTTATTTAGAAACAGTTCTGTTCGTGTATGCAGTATTTTCTTGTGTTCTTTGATAACTGGGCATTTGACTTGCCAAGGAGGGGAAGGGAAAGCTATTTTTTTTTCCTTATATTGCATCATTTCCTATTCCAATTTTTTAATCAGAACCAAAAATTCTTCATTTGTAACATCTTGCCTATTTTGATAGCTATCATTTTCAGAGTTCTATAATAAAATAACTGGAGGAAAAACAAGAAATTACCACTAGACAGGAATATTGTATATTCTCCTTTCGGAAATGTAGAAAGCTACATTGCTGGTAGCTTCTATCTCTAAGGGATCTCATTGTGTTCTGTTAAGGGCTGGTGAATAGAAGAAAGAGATAAAAATAACCCACAAAGATGTAGAATTGGACTCTGGATAAGGGATCTCTAAAGCTAACTCTCCCTGGGGTCATTTATCTATACCTTGGGACTGAACACAATTTAGAAATTTGACCTCAATTTATAATTCTAGATGCCATTACATTTGCATTTTGTGCATTTATGATAAACATTTTCTCCATCCTGATTTCTTTTAGTCTAATTTTTCTACCCTAAACCTATTATTTTCTTCTGTGTTCTTGGTTCCTTTTGCAATCTCCTATCCCTATTTTTATCCTTTTTTTTTTGTCCCTTTTCATTTGCTAGGTTAAATGTATAATTTCTGAATGACAGTCATTGTTTTAAAAACTCTAATTGGCCCTGAATCATTCCATCATGAGGAAAGAAATTCCAGAAATCTAATAAATAGTTCAGAGATTGAGGTGCCTCTAAATGTGAATACAATTAAATACCTGAGCTAGTAATCACTGTTTTTTAATAAATTAGCTGTATAACTAATTTCCTTATGTCCTTGGGGGAAACTAATGAATGGTGGAATTAGATGAAAAATATTTGAATTAAAACAGCAGTGAAATTAGAGAGAGAACGTGTTTTTGGTTCTAAACTATAAATAGAATAACTAAAAACAGAACTTGGTATAGATGACAGAATCCCAAGTGAGAAAGTAGAATTTAAATATCAAGTTCACCTTATCAGGAAAAAATACAGTCATGAGTTAGAGAATACATCATTAAAATATATTCAAATAGATGAGGAAAAAGTAAGATAGGGTCTTGGATCCTAGGTTTGGGAATTAACATCATGAAATTCACAGAGTTCTCTGCAGAAGGGGAAAGGAGTAAAGAATCTGATTACTGATCAGGGAGAGAGGATGAATCTCAGCTATCCTCCCACCAGGAGAAGACAAATCCACACAAAACCCTACAATCTCAGTCATGAATTAAAACCCTTTTCTGGCTATCACATACATCAATTGCACTAACTCTCCTGTCAAAAACAAGAATATTTCCAGAGGGTGGGAGCCAAATGGCAGCCACCACTTCCACCCCAGAGGCTTCATTATCTCCCAAGGCTTCTGGAATTAGACTTAAGTTTTGTTGATTCAGGCTCTGCAGTGGCTGGGCTCCATGGAACATCAGTTTATATTTGAGTTACGTAACTCTTGAATGGGGCTAAAGCTTTAATATTCTTCATCTATAAATAGACTTGTATAGATAAAGATTTAGACTAAAAACGTATTTAAATATTCCTAAGTATCTAATGTATTGGTGTATATATGTGATCCCCTCTTGCTGAAACTTGAGTCCATCATTTTTTCTTTCTTTTTATTTTAATAATGAGGTGTTTCCAAAATACGGAAAACTATAAAGACGCATATAATGAATTTCCAGGTATCCAGTATCCAGCCAAGGCAAATTTTTAACATTTTCCTTATTTGCCTGATCTCTTTACCTAGATTTTTTAAAAAAACATTTAAAACGTTTCAGATACAAGTGAAATCCCTTCTAACATCTTTCCCAACCCTATTCCCCATCATCCAGCCCTAAAAGTAACCACTACCATGAGTCTGGTGTTTATCACCCCAGGTATGTTTTTATATTTTGCAACATATGTATCTATTCCTAAACAAAAACAAAAAAAATAGATAAATGAATGTTTTGTTTATTTGTTTGTTTTTAAATTTATGTATGTATGTATGTATGTATTTTATTGGCTGTGTTGGGTCTTTTTTGCTGTGCACGGGCTTTTAGTTACAGTGAGTGGGGGCTACTCTTCCTTGTGGTGTGCGGGCTCCTCATTGCCGTGGCTTCTCTCGTTGCAGAGCACAGGCTCTAGGCACATGGGCTTCAGTAGTTGCAGCACATGGGCTCATTAGTTGTGGCTCACAGGCTCTAAAGCACAGGCTCAATAGTTGTGGCGCATGGGCTTAGTAGCTCTGCTGCATGTGGGGCAGAGCAGGGATCTTCCTGGAGCAGGGATCGAACCTGTGTCCCCTGCCTTGGCAGGCGGATTCTTAACCACTGCACCACCTAGGAAGCCCGATAAATGAATGTTTTAACCTTTTATAAAAATAGCACCATACTGTATATAGCCTTCTACAATTTGCTTTTTTTACTTAATGTCATATTTTTAAGATTTATCCATTTTGGTACATTCACCATCAGTCTTTGTTTTAAATTAGACCCGTAGCTTAGTTTTCTCTGGTTTTGCTTAAGTCATTGGACGCTTTGTCTGTACAGAAGTTTACCATCTAGTGGAAAGAGTGAAAAATTTTTTGAAACAATTTTTTTGAAACATAGGCATGATTTTAATTCCATCTGTTTACCATGGATAAACTGACTAAGAAAAAAATGTTTATTTTCAGACTTTCTCATGTAGTTTTTAAAGATAACCTGAGCTATTCAGGTATTTCCCAGCAGTTCTTCTATTTGTTATGAAGACCAATAAACATGTCACTGAGCTGTTTGGCTACTGGGTAAGGTGGAGAGAACTCATCCTAGGAGTCAGTGGTCCTACAGTCTAGTCCTGACTCTGGTATCTTTGGAAATTTAACTTCTCTGGACTCTAGTTTTTCTCATATATAAATTGAATCAGTTGGACCAGAGCATCATGGTGCTAATTTTCAATGATCTATGGAATATTTAAAAAAAATTATAAAGGCTTAAATTTTAAGTTATATGCTTCAGTAGAATTTCATTTTCTGTGTGAAATAAATTTTTATTACAATACTTTGATAAGGAAAGTACATAATGTATGAATACCCATTCTTTAAGGACATGGACTATGTTGAAGTACTTAAATTAGTATGTATGTGTATAGTTATGATTTTGCCTTCATCACACATTTTGTTCACATCTATAATCTATTTACTTCTGAGTCCTTGGTAATAGCCCCTGCCCCAGTTATGACATTGCTCTTATGGGGAAATAGGATCCACTTCCATGATCCATTTCATCATGTGGATTCAGTAGGGACTCTCTATGTAGACAAATTATAAGGACTATGGATGTGAGCGTATGGTATTAGAATCACCCTTAGATTATTTGGCAGTTTCAGTTAGTGTTCCCAGCCCCTTCAAATACAAGGATAGGGCTCTTTTATCAAAGCTGCAACTTGCAGAATCCTCCCTTAATTTTTTATCAGAAAAATAAAATCATTCATTTTAGAGGATTTTTAAAATTCCTAATTTCAGATATAAATAACTATCAGTTTGGAAAATGGCTGAGTTTAATCAAAAATACGATAGTCCTTGTAACATTGGAAGCTTTATAGTAACACAAAGATGCTGCCCATGCTGGCTTCCTCCTCCTGCTCCTACCAACTCCTATTCACAGTTCCAAAGAGACAATAGAAAACCTTTCTGAACCACCGTTTATGTTGAAGTAAACTTAAAAGCTTGATCAGCAATAGAAACAATTCAGGTGCTTAAAAGCTGTGAAAATAAATTCTGGTATTGCCCAAGTATCTAGTAGCCTTTTTGTCAATACTCTGCTTAAAAAATATAAACTTACGTAAAGAATGAATTATGATGATTTGCCTTTGAACACCCTGTTTTCCCCTAATTTATTGCTATGGGAAATTGCCCTATTTTGCCTTGTTTCAGAAAAAAAACATCTACTTTTGTGGAAAACCATCCTCATCATGTAACCTTTTAGTCCGTTGTTTCTCAAGATTTTTGCACTCACAGACACCAATTATATCATCTCTTAGGGATATGATAAAGTTATATTAAAAACTCACATTAAAGCTATAGATTTACATTAGTGTTCTATATAACAGCCTTATCCCCATAGGCTTTGCAAATTATATTTAAGGAATTAGGGACCTTCCTTTCTTAATTTTATTCTCATTAATTCTTCTAGGACATTTATTCATTAAATAGGATGCATTGTTAAACTATGTCCATTACGTGTGTAGGGCACATTACTAGTCAAATGGCAGGGCTCTGAGTAGGTAGGATTTCATGATCAAATATTGCTTTCTCAATACTCATGATCTTGTTCTCACATTCCCCACCACCAAAGTCTGTCATTTCACTGCTATTCGTTTTTACTTACTCCTGCCAATAACTCCAATTAGATCCTCTTATCCCACCTTTCCCATTACTCTTTCCTCACAGTAAGTTTCATTTTTCCCACTTAAATTTAGTCACATCTGCCCTGATCTATAGATGTATTTTGCCTTAAATCACAGGCAGATGAACAGAGGTAACACTATCAGCCTGTCCAAGAGCACTGCAGTTGTGGAGGGTAGATAAGCAGGTGGTAACAAGAGCATCCAAGTGAATCTGGGCTGAGCCTGGGGACCTGCTGAACTGGCCCAGCTCAGAGGCAGTAACGAGAAGGCAACATGAAGCAGGAGGCATCCCTTTCAGTGTAAGTTCCTAGAGCAGGAACAGGGAGGGTGCTCCTCCTCAGGCATCAAGGGGGAAAGAATTCTCAAAGAAAAAGTAGAAGCCAAGGTTGAAATCCCAGGAAGATTGAGTTCCAGTGTTATGTCCAGACGGTTGGAGGAAGGCCCAAAGTCAGTGTGGTAGGGCCAAGTTTATCTTGTGGTTTGGCGTTATCAGTGCAGGAGTACATGCAGGTGCCATCAGCTAAGCCGAGAGCTGCCAAGAGAGGCAGGAAGCAAGGGTGATGGAGAAAATATGATGGCAGAGGAAGACACCACAGGAGTTGTTGAGGCGTAGGTTAGGAAGTAGACAGCAAAACTGGCAGAGACTTTTGGGCCCGATCAGGCACCAGGGATGGCAGAGAGGCTGGCACAGGTAAGTGGCAGCTGCTGGGCATGACAGACCAGATTGGCCAGTACCATAGCTGAGGCCCGGTGGGCTTTAACTCAGGGAGGTTGGGGCACCTATGAGAAAGTAGAAGAGACACAGTAGGTAAGCCAGAATAGTGAGTGGTCAGAATGAACAGACAGGGCAGGCCAGGTGGCTCTTACTGTGTGTCCAGCTTGCCAGCTGCAATCAAATAACCAAATTAAAATAAGTCCATTTAAGCCAAGGTCAATTTTAATTCTGTGCTTTGCTGGTAATACAGGATCATTAACTATATCAATAATGCCCATGCTAAACCCATTTTGAAATGCGGGCAATTGTGTCCCTTATTATTGGTCTGGATATGTTCAACACAAAGGAAAGGATGAACGCAAAACCGTGCAACTATTTTTTAAAAACTGATGCACATTAATGAGGTCCAGGGAATCTTGAGATTTAACTGACAATGTTGAGATTTATGTAACTTTGTGTCGCAAATTCATTGTCCAGGAATAATTTATTTCAACTAGTCATATTTTAATCTTCCACTAACGTATACATTTAATTTAATGAAAATAACTACCATTTAAATCTCAATACTAATACAATCTTTTTCTTTATAAAATATATTTTAAAATTGTTTATGTAGTTCTACATGTATGTGTCAAAACCGAAAATTAAACACGGGTTCAAGTCTTTGACTAGGAACAAATAATTGGCAAATTCACAAGTTAGAATTTGTAATTCCATTGTGAAGTTGACTAACTTGTTAGTGTAAATAGTGTAATAAGTTATATTGTCAGTGTAAATAAGATTGTCAGCATATAAAAAAGGTAAAAAGGTAATGCTGTCTCAATTGTAGCTATAGATTGCAAATCTTGTGTCAGTTCAAATTTTTGCCAACAGATGCTAATGACTTTACTGGAAGCAGAAGATAATTAGAATGAACATAGAAGTGTAAATATAACCCTAGTTGATTAATATGCACATTGTATTTCCTTATTATGATACTAGCAAATATCGTCTTTAAGTTTATCTGTAATGTATTCAGCAGTGTCATGGGAGCATAATTTTTTAAATGGTATGTCCAAAGTTTCTATCAATCCATCCTAGCCACAGAGTCGAGTGTTAGAGTTACTGCTGCCTAAGTTACAACAGCTGCCCTGGGAATCTTGTCCAAACAGCAAGTTAACTGCTATTCACAGTAATATCTGGTCTTTCCCACCCCCAAACATACACAAAAGATTTTTGTCATTCTTGGCATTGGGCAATAGCAGTAGCAAGACATGCCAATAGAACTCTAAAGGCAAAATGCCCTTCCACCTGTTTTACGCTGTAAGACAGACTTCCAAGTGCGAGGCGGTGCAGAGGACTGTTTCCTTGAATGGCAGCTGAATGTGCCAGCAGGATCTCTGGCAGCAATGCCCGGGCACTGAAGCTGGGCATTCAGGAGAACTAAATGGAGAAAAGAAACTTGAGCACACTGCTTCCTGGAACACTGAGAACCTGAATGGGAAATTAAGAAGTACCAGATTCTCTCTATTCTTACACCAGCCAAGGTCAGATTTCTAAGCTCCTATTTATTCTAATCTTTCCCCCAAAAAGTGCTATTGCAATTTATGAAGGTAATAAAAGTGCTTTTTTTTTTCTTTTAGAAAATAGTATTACTTACTGTTATATTATGCTCTTGCTTGAGAATTTTTCCCTATCCTGAAGTAACAACTTCATACCACAAATCAAGCAAAACCACAGTGGAGAGGTTCAAGGGAGACAAGTGACTTATTCTACATCTCAAAGGGATAGCTCCTTAGGTGAGGGTGCTGGATAGGCCAGCTTGCTTGTTGACCATCCTGTGATGTCTTGTTAATAGAAAGCTGAGGCTAAAGTCTGGCCTCTGCCTGCTTGGCAGACAAAAAAAAAATCTCATCACTCAGCAGGACACCTAGGCAGGAATAACTGCCACAGTAGAGCACTTATTACCAGTAAGGAGGGTAAATGGATAGCAAAAGACCTAGGAGAAGTCACAGGCCTTTGTGAAATGGGTGCTACCTGCCTGGTGCCCTCTGGAACCTAATTTCAAACCTAGAATCTTAGCAATGTAGGAAAATAATAACCACCATCTGAGGGGACAGGGAGAATTTCTTTAGCTGTTTTCAGTTAGTCAGGAAGCTTAAAGTAATTGTTTACTCAAAAATCAAGCCTCAAGGATGACTTCTAGTAAGGAAAAAAAAAACTTGGCTCCTTGATTTCCTCTTGGGAAGATAAATCCACTATTATTTAACAAATGTGTTTGCTTGTAAACAAATTCTTTCAAAACAGGGATTTTGCGGGGGACATCATATTAAAGGGGGTTTTCCGAGAGGAAGCGATTAGGAAGCTCTGTCCTCGCGGAAACTGTTTAAGGGATGTAATTTTTCAAATTGTTTTCATAAAAAGTTTGCAAACAGTGGCTAACTTCCCATTATACTCTGTATCTAATTCAATCAAAGTACTAATGATTGCTAGAGGAGTGGCTGTGGGAAATTCCAGAGCTGCTGCCACCTGCAGAGACTTCCTTTACTGAGTGTCTCAGATCCCAGACACTGCCTTATTTGCCAGAGCTGCAAGGAAATGGTAGAAATTCAGTGAAAGTAGGTCTTTCTTAAGCCAGGGAGCCTTCTCATACAGTTGTGGATTCTTCAGAGATGTTTCACCAAAGCAGAGGTAGAGGATGCATACAAACTTCCACAGATTCAAGAAATGCAGGCAACGGCAACGACGTGTATTATTAGTCCTCCTCTCATTTCATCAGCAAGAACAAAATCAGTTGTTTTCAATTGGCACAAAAGCACATTATTTTTATTAAATCATCAGGCATTGCTCATGTACCTTTCACATGCTTGGTTTTATGCTAAGTGCTAGAGGTATAAAAATGAAAAAGACTCGTGGGGCCACAGTTAGGATTGGCCAAATTTGACCTAGGTGGGTCATTCTGGGTTGCCTGAACAATGAGCCAGTTGGGACCTGGGCTCTTCACCTCCTCCCTGCAGGAGGGGTTGCCCCCAAACCTCTCACAGGACTAGTTTCTCTGTTCCATAGAACTCAAGGTCGTCAGGTGCTGGACAGTTGGCTTTGCTAGGTGACTCTGTTTGTTTGGTTTTTTTGAGGACTTTTATTGAGATATAATTGACATACAATAAACTGCATATATTTAACGTATACAATTTGATTTTTTTTCTTACTAGTAATGTATATATGGCAATCCCAATCTCCCAATTCATCCCACCCAACCCCCTCCCCCCTTGGTGTCCATATGTTTGTTCTCTACATCTGTGTCTCTGTTTCTGCCTTGCAAACCAGTCGATCTTGTACCATTTTTCTAGAGTCTGCATATATGCGTTAATATATGATATTTGTTTTTCTCTTTCTGACTCTGTATGACAGTCTCTAGGTCCATCCATGTCTCTACAAATGTCCCGATTTAATTCCTTTTTATGGCTGAGTAATATTTCATTGTGTATATGTACCACATTTTCTTTATCCATTCATCTGTTGATAGACATTTAGGTTGCTTCCGTGACCTGGCTATTGTAAATAGTGCTGCAATGAACACTGGGGTGTGACTCCAGTTAAGAGCTGGTATCTACCCCCAGACTGGATGATACCTAAGAAGTTGGATTATCTCCCAGCTAAGACATTCTCACTCTTGCTCTGTAAGAAGGAGAACAGCAAGGAGGCAAGTCCTCTTCCCTGGAATGTCCACAATGGGTGTCCAGCAGAGAACCTTGGCCCATCTCTTCTTTTTTCTTGTTCATTCTTGCTTTGTAAATTTTTCCGGGAAAGCCTATGAGATTTCATGGAATTCATCACAAATCTTGTTGCATGACGTGATGAGCATGAAAGGATCCACCTTATACAGTGCTTCCCAGCTTTTGTAAAACTACTTGGAACAATGCTGAAATCACCTGTTCCAGAACAAATCCTGTCCTATGACAAAAAGGATTTCATTTTCAGTTCTGGTGGGGTCTCTGGCCAAGGGAGGAAGTGGGAAGTATTTCAGACTGTCTGCTGCCCTTCCTAGCTGAGGAGTGCAGAAGTTGCTCAGGTGAAGTGCCTGTCTTAAACCTCCCTCAACTATTGTATTTGGATAGATTGTATAGATGTTTGTATAGATATTTGTTTTGTGTGTTCATTTGTTTAGTCACTTAATCAGAGCTGTTTTAAGACTTAAGGGAGATAATGGACTGAAAAGTACCTTGAAAAACTATAAAGCTCTATTCAGGCAACATCATTTAAATATCAAAGCTGTATTTACTATAGATTATCAGTTCCATTCTCTTTTTGTGTTTAAGCTAGGAACTTATTCTCCAGATGAAGGCTTATTATGAAGCCCAAAATATAACATAGATATATATGGACCTGCTATGACTGAAGCCAGGTAGAGGGGTGGAATTTCAAGGGTTCCAAGGAGCACTGTTTGAAAAGCACTGCAAAAGATGAAGGGGCAAAAGAGCAGAGAAGTTTCTTTTAAAAATGAATCCCGGACTTCCTAGGTGGCGCAGTGGTAAAGAATCCGCCTGCCAATGCAGGGGACACGGGTTCGAGCCCTGCCCTGGGAGGATTCCACATGCCACGGAGCAACTAAGCCCGTGCGCCACAACTATTGAGCCTGTGCTCTAGAGCCCATGAGCCACAACTACTGAGCCCATGTGCCACAACTATTGAAGTCCACGTGCCTAGGGCCTGTGCTCCACAACAAGAGAAGCCACTACAATGAGGAGCCTGCGCACCACAGTGAAGAGTAGCCCCCACTCACAGCAACTAGAGAAAGCCTGTGTGCAGCAATGAAGACCCAACGCAGCGAATAAAATAAATAAATTTATAAAAAAAAAAAAAAAATGAATCCCAACTGTTCTGTAGCTTGACTGTCGTGGTGAATACACAAACCTACGCGTGGTAAAGCTGCATAGAACAAAATATGCACATACACAAATGCATACATGTAAAACTGGTGAGATCTGAATAAGATTGGTGGATTGCTTCAATGTCAATTTCCTGGTTGTGCCCTTGTAGCTTTGGAATTTGTTACAGCCAGGGGAAACTGGGTGAAGGGTATACAGAATCTCTGTTATTTCTTCATGGAATATTCATATATTTCTATATGAATCTATAATTACCTTAAAATAAGAAGCTTTATTAAAAATAAATAAAATAATCCACTATAGGTTTCTAATCCTATCATTTTCTTCCTCCCAAAATCTCAGAATGGTCTAACAAAAACCTACCTATGACCAATAGCTGAGATTCTTTGTCGTCGTTGTTTTTGTTTGTTTGTTTGTCTGTTTTTGGCCACACTGCATGGCATGCAGGATCTTAGTTCCCCTGACCATAGATGGAACCCATGCCCCCTGCAGTGGAATTGTGGAGTCCTAACCACTATCTGTGTCCATTAATAAGGATGACAGGGAATTCCCTGGTGGTCCAGCAGTTAGGACTCCATGCTTCCACTACAGGGGATACGGGTTTGATCTCTGGTTCAGAAAATGCTGACCCAATTGACTTTAGCAGCAAGGAAAATACAGTGTATTATATCATGAGAAGTTTTGAGTAGGGTAGTCCTTCAGTCAGTTGACTCACCAGTTCAACATCATCAAGAGCCCACATTCTTTCCCTGCCACATTCTTTCCCTGCCATCCACAGGCTAGCTTCATCACAGTTGTAAGATGACTGTTATCATGCCATGTTCCCCTAGCAGATGCAGAAGTTATTTCTTTTCACAAGTCTCATTTTAAGACCAAGGAAAACATTTGCAAGTCTTTCTAGTCACTCTCCTTGCCCACTTATTTTTATTGGCCAGGATCAAGTCACTTCCGTAGATGGATCATTGGCCAGAGGGATGAGATTGCCATTATCCTTGGATGGAGTCCCCGGGGGTTGGGGGATGGTTACATCTGAAAAAATCAACATTCAGCCAGTGAGTAAAAGCCAAGGACAGATGGAGTGAGGGATAGGCAATCCATTACCAAGGGGCCATAGTAGTGTGGGATAAGAGTTGTCCTAAGAAGGTTCCCAGGCATTTCTTTCAACAGTACAGCCATGTAGTCTCCCAGAAAGTTTTGTGGCAAGCTCAGAAGGTGATGAAGGTGGAGTGCGTTCCAGACTCCACAGAACAAATGGAAAGAACACTTTTACAGCCAGTTCCTGATTCCACACCATGGAGCCATGGAGGACAATGGGTCCAGCTTCCCACACAGGCCTGGGAAACTCAGAACTAGGGAAGAGAGCAGGGGAAAGAGGCTGCTATAGCAGAAATCTTGATCATAAAGATTTCTCTTTTTATTTATCCCAAATGTCTGACTTACAAGCACAGCACCCAATGCAGTATTTGTTATTGATTTCTTGCTTAATTGTTGTGTAAGATAAAACTCCTTGGTACTGAAGGAAGGGTTTTAGGGATTTGAAGACCAGACCAGGGAAAAGGAAAGCCTGATGCTCTGGTGCCAGGAGAGGGAGAGTTCAGGAGGGAGCAGGAGTCAGAGTGTGTATTGGAAGATATGAACTTATTTGGTGAGGGTGGAGGGGTACAAAATATGGTGCAAAGGAGGGACTTTTACTGCCTCCCCCACTTCAGTATCAACCTAAGGAGGCAGGGACTCGATCTTCCCCCATGCCTGTCTATATCCCCAGTGCCTATCATTTTGTACATGTGAATATTGATTTAATTAAAATTTTCTGTTTCTACTCCCAAATTATGAAAACCTAGAAGGGTATATTCTTGTTGGACCATAGCCTCAAGAAGAAAGGAAGGAAGCTGAAGATATGGCTCTCATTCTTTGTATCTGTGATACTCGCCACCTGTGTGGTCCTCTATCAGGACCTAAGCCCCGTGGAGACAGTAGCTCACAGAACTCAGTCCCAGGGCTGCAAATTGTGGGCAAGATGGTATCACCCAGCTCAGGGAAGGCCTTCTTCATCCTTGTGCTTGGGTGAGGGTGGAGGAACTGGGGTTGGGGGGTATGATTATTATTCACTGGTCTAAATCTTACTGCTAAAATTAGACCTGAGTGCTACATTGCCAAGCTTGGAGGGCCTGGTGTCCACAAGCCAAAGGTTGTTCTTCCCAGGGTCTGGGCGGTAGAAGCTGTGTGAACTGGTTAATGAGCTCATCTAAATTTCAAAAGGATGCAAGAGAATGTCTTTCCTCTCCAGCTCCCCCCCACCCCCACCCCCCCAAACTTTACAAAGGACCTTAACAAACAGCCCCCTCAAAGCTACAGAACCAATTTTTTTTATAAACCAGTTTTTTTATAGTCCTCTTCATTCCTCTCCTTCTCTTTGCTCCTTTTCCTCCTTTCTCTTCTTTTTCCATTTCTTCTCTCCCTTTCCCTTCCTCTCTATTTCTTTTCATCTCTCCCTCTTTTTCTCCTTCTTCCTCAACTCTTCTTCCTTGTCCCTTGTAAAGAATGATACTTTGGGACTGAAAGTATATTTTAATGTTTATTGAAAACAGTTATTTCATTTTCATAGTGTTTTCTGACCCTTCCTAGAAAATGATTCTTCTATCTTAAGTTGACTTTCACAATAATTACCTGAAGACTAAAGAATCATATATATGTGAATTTAGTAAATTAAAAGGAAAAAATATATCTAAAGACGAGCATCTAAGCATTCTGACCTCTAGTATTTTAAAATGAGAGTTTGACTTGATGCCATTCATATTGGAATTCCTAAATTTACAACCATCATCTATGTTTTACAGGCTTCCCTTATCTATCCAGACATTTCTTGTTCCGTTTTCTTTTTCCCCAGAGACCCATAATGACTTACTTATTGTTGGTTTGAGGTTTTATTGCAGAGGTAGAGAGGCAAGAAGGCCTTTTAAACTAACATGAATCTAAACTTTTGAGGAGAGGTGGAGGATGGCATGAGATGTCGGCCCTAACCTAGGCTGGCATGTTTAATTTTGCCTGACTGAGTTCACTTTAGAATGTAAATGTCTTCCCACTTAATGTAAAATTAATTTCTCAAATTTGTCTTTCAGAGCTCAGTGTGCCCAGGTACAATTATGTATGCCACATTTGTGCACAATATCACCGAGTCTCAAAACCCAAGCCCACAGATCTGAGGCCAGTGATGCTAGTTAACCCTCACAGGGCTTCCCACGTGCCAGGCACTGTGTGCAGTTCTTCAAGTGCATCAACTCATTTCATCCTTCAACAACCTTACATGGTAGGTGTCTTAGTCTGCTCAGGCTGCCATAACAAAATACCATAGACTGGCTTAAACAGCAGACATTTACTTTTTCACAGTTCTAGAGGCTGGAAGTCCAAAGATCAAGGTGCCAGCAGCAGGGTTGGTGTCTGGTGAGAGCTCTCCAGTTAGGTGGCAGATGGCAGCCTTCTCACTGTGCTCACGTGGCCTTTCCTCTGTGCTTGTGCAGAGAGGGAAAGTGAGCAAGCTTTCTGGTGTCCTTTCTTAAAAGACACTCATCCTATCCAATCACGGCCCCACTCTTAGGACTTCATTTAACCTTAATTACATCCTTAGAGGCCCCATGTCTAAATACAACCACTCTGGGAGTTAGGACTTCAATATGTGAATTTGGAGGGAACACGAACTTGCAAACCATAATAGTAGATAATGTTCTCCCCATTTTTTAGAGTAGGAAACTGAGGTTCGGGCAGGTTGAGTAATCTGCCCAAGGTCACAGAGGTAGTAAAAGGCAACACTGGAATCTGAACTTCAGCATCATGCTCTTAAACACTGCTCTGTGCTGTCTCCCATCACCTAACATGAGTCTTAATATAACATCTAACAACCTGTCAACATCATCAACATCTTACATCCCCAACCCCTAGTAGAGCTTTAAACCTGTTCTATAGTGACCAGAGCTTTACCATGTCTTTTTTTAAAGTTTCCCTTAAGGGAAACAATCCCTCACTATTATTAGTATTATCTTATTAGAAATAGATTTCTATATTATCAAATTTAGGGAAATAACGTTACTACAGTCTGGTTCTTTAAAATGCTTGTACATCTTAGTGAAACACCTAGTGAAAACTTCCTTTTTGTCTATACCCTAATGGTTATAAAAATAACCAGTAGTAATATTTTAAAGGTTCTATTACTTTTAAGAACTTAAAGCTTTTTAATTCAAATTTCTATGCAGAAAAGTCTGTGTGTGTGTGTGTGTGTGTGTGTGTGTGTGTGTGTGTGTGTGTGTAATTTGGTGGGACTACTCTGACAATTCTTACCAGTCAGTGAAGAAATTATTTTACACCAACTTACAGAATTTGCAGTGTTCAAATTAAATATGTATTGAAGGGAATCTGATTATCTGATTGGCAACAGTCCTAGGATTTTTAATGGAAGTTGGGAGGGAGAGACACAATGCATTGGATAAGAGCAAAGATTTTAATAGAATTGGCTATCCAGGTCTGAATCCCAACTCCGCTGTGTTCTTGAGCAAGTCATTCAGTTTCACTTTCCTCATCTATAAAACGAAGCTAATAGTAGCTTTTACCTTATATGAGGATTAAGTGAGAAAATCCATGAATGTAAATTAAATAGTGCCTGGCTCACTAAAAAGTCAATTTTCCCCACATTATTGAGATATAATTAACATATAACATTGTATAAGTTTAAAGTGTACAACATAATGATTTGATATATGTATATATTGCAGAATGATTACCACAAGCTTAGTTAACACGTCCATCACCTTACATGGTTACAATTGTGTGTGTGTGTGTGTTAAGAACTTTTAAAATCTACTCTCTTAGCAACTTTCAAATATACAATAAAGTATTGTTAACTATAGTCACCATGCTGTACATTTCATCCCCAGAATGTATTCATCTTATAACTGAAAGTTTGTAACCTTTGACCACCTTCTTTCATTTCTCTCCACCACTAATCTACTCTGTTTCTATGAGTTTGGTATGTTTTTTAATTCTACATATAAGTGAGATCATACGGTATTTGTCTTTGACTTTTTTCACTTAGCACAATGGCCTCAGAAAACGAACATCTTTTAAATTGTAAACTTCTAAAAAGAATGTTTTATACTTTTTTTTAATTCCCCAAAACCCCTAGCAGGAGGGGACACAGTGCATGTTAAATGAAAAAAATGATAAATGTCTTGAGAGCTCCATGTCCCACCAAGACCATTCTCAATATTATTAGTTTCACCAGGAAATAGTGGAAGCCTCCCACTGAAGTAAAACAGAGCCTCACACAGGCAAGAGCATTGCTAAACCACAGGCCTTGCTCTTAAACCGCAGCAACATACCCCAGCCTCACATGAGAACTGGGGAGGAGCTCTTGCTTGCTTTCCACGATAAACAGGTTCTCACCTGTGTAGTTCTTGTGCATTTTTTGACATAAATGTGCATGTGTGTTCAATCTTTTTTGGAGAAGATATTGTGATATGGGGTATTTATTTTTTAAATCTACTTAAAACTAGTTATTTCAGCTATTACAGTGAATTAAAACTATTAAGCACTACACAAAATATATTTTGGCCAGCTGAGCCTAATTTTAGATTGTTAGTGTTGATACCCATCAGCAAAATTACCACCCCCACAGACACTATAACATCTGTTTGCTTCTATTAATATGGTTGAGAAGTTTTGTTTTGTGACTTGGAGAGCAGACTGAAGTGTAGCTGCTGGGATAGCTAAGAACCATAAAGATTTGAGGGATGGTACAGTTTGTCTTCCCTCATAGCTCTTTGAACTTGATTTTAAGCCCCACAGGTCAGATAGATGAAGGTCAGAAATTGGGAAAACTATTCATAAGAAACATTTATGATTCTCAGTCCGAAGCACCATTGATTCAGATCCCAGGTGCCAAAGTGGAGCATAGAGCTGGAGGGAAGAGGCCATTTTCTCTGCTTGTTCATGAAATCTCCCTCTGCTCTGAGAACCCAAAGACTGGCTGGCTTGGCAGCAATGTGAGAGACTGTGGACTTGGCACCATCAGTGCTGCTTTCGTGATGGCAGTGACAGCACTTATGCTTTCCAAGTGGCCCTGCAGGAAGCAGACCTGGTGGAGCCAGAGCAGAAGAGAAAGGGCCAGGTGGACCTGTGTGGTTACAGCAACTGGCTTGTAAGCACAAATGACACATCCTGCTGGGGACGCCCAGAAATAGCTGTAGGATACTGAGGTCAAGCTAAGATCCTGTTGTTACCTTTGTAATTTGGACATCAAAGGAAACATAACCTGATTTTACATAGTCTGGGAGACGTGGACAAGCTGTAACTAAATTGTAATTACAATTAATGTACTACTTTATAAGTAACTTAATTTCACAGAATATTTGGTGGCTTACACTAAAATGAGATTGGTGACTTACTATAAAACAAGGAGGTTATAGCCATTTCCAAAATGTCTATGAATTGGAAAGACTGAGACAGGCAAAAAATCTGAATTAGGTTAAGCAAAATGAGAAAAATACAGAGCTTAGAAAGAATGAGACTTGCTGCATGAATAGCTTTTTACCACAAGTTCCAGCATATCATTTCAAGAAGAGCTTAGAAGAAGAAATATGGATGGAAGATGGACTTAGCACTTGTCTTGGGCATTTGCATGCCGCTCTACTTAAGACTGAGAAAATGTCAGTTGTTCCCATTATAGGATGAGGGGGTGATGGGCGTGTGCACCTTTGTTATGGTTGCTGACCCCAGGGCATTCTTAGCTTTTGAGTCACTTCCAAACCAGCCTTGTCAGCTACCACAGGACACATGGCATTGGCTTTCTCTCCTCCAGGTGAGAGCCACCTGGCATGCAGACAAAGGATCCAATGCTGTGGAAGGCATGGCTACAGCAGTAGAAGACCAGTCCCACAGAACCTCCCCACACTTCCCACTGACTGGCATCCCATTATGGGTTCCAACAAGAAACACCTTCTAGCAAACTCTGTTGTTAGAACAGCTTCCCTGAGAACAGGAACCAGGGAAGCAGTCAGCGGCAGCCCAGCTTGACCATCTCATATTGTCTATTTCACTCCAGCAACTAAGCTTTAACTGCTTATCCTTCAGCTCTTAGCTGGTAAGTCACTTCCTCAGAGATGCCTTCCCTGACCAGGTTAGAACTTTCGTTGCTCATTTTACTTCTTTGTAATTAATTAGTACTGACATAATTGTGTATTTAATTAAGTAATATGACCAGGGATCATGGCCATATTGTTCACTGATGGACCCTCAGTACCTGGCACACAGTAAATAAAAAATATTTGTTGTATGAACGAATGTAGTGTCATCTGCAAGGCTTTTCCTACGTGGCTTAAGGCTTCAGCTAAAGCTCTTCATGTTTTGCCTCATTTGCTCCACTCCTGCTATTTATATTTTTTAATTATTTTTATTATTAGATAAGCAATATGTGAATACATGCTCATCGTAAAAAATATAAATAACATGACATACATATGAAAGTTATGGTCTTATAGATATGTAAATTATGCCACAATAAAGCTATTTTTAAAAAGCTATCGTTCCCCTTCACAATTTCATACCAACCCAGCCCCATTCCTTTTCCCAGTCATAAAAGCACTGTTTACAGTTTCATGTGTAAACTTCCAGATCTTCTTCTGTGTGTTTTCATACATATGTGTAGTTTCATACATATATTCATATAGATATTCATATTTTCATGTATTATATATATATGATGTACACATACATCTAGAGTATTTTAGTCAGAGTTGAAAATACTCTGCAGGAGCCATGCTAGATATTGCAGAGGGAATTTAATCAAGTGATGGAAGAGTTGAGAGGCCAGAGAACAGCAGGAAGCCACTATCAACCCTGGGGCAAGAGCGATGTAGGGAGAAGGCAGTGTTACTAGAGCCTTGATTCTGGGGCCTCTTGGAAGAATCTGGAACTGTGGCAGCACTTCTGAGGTAAAGCAGGAACCATGGAGAGAGGATTATACAGCAGGCTCTGGAGACCTGGACAAGATGCTGCCAGACATCATCTAAAGCAGAGGGAAGGGGAAAAAATAACCCAGCTTCTCCCTCCTCTCATTTTCCAGTGTTCCATCGCTGGCTCTCTTTGGCCAGGTCTATAAGGGAGTCTGGGACAAGTGGCTCCCAGGGGTGAAAAACCCAAGATTGAGGATGGTAGAGAACAGATCTAAGAGCAAACAGATAGAAGACCAGCATACATAGCTTAAAATAAAATACATAAATAGCATCATGGTATGTGCAGTGTTCCAAATTTATCACATCATTTTTATAGGGATAAAACCTGGATAAAATGAACATTGAGAGCAGGCTTGATCCACAAAATCAAGGATACAGCAGTAGAGCACAAATTAGGCAGCAGAAGACAGATGTGTTACAGGAGAAAGGCACTCCCAGCTAAAGGAAAGACCTGTCACAAAACAGCAGCTCCAAGGACTGGTGCTAGTCCCAGACTTGTTCCAAGATAACCAGGTCTGACTTGCTTTGCAGAGAGTGGGAAGAGGGCAGGGTTATGGGCTGCTTAAAGACTCAGCGATTTCACAGTCTGAAGGGAACTTAGGTCTCATCTCAACTCATAACTACTGCAGAATAAGGAACCGAAAAACAGAGACGTGAAGTGATAGGCCCAAGCAGCCCAAAGGACCACAAGCCTATTTTTTGTCATTTTGGGGTTTTTTGGACGTGATGGGGGAGGTGTTGAGAGACAGTTTAGCTCCAATGCCTCCTCTTCCTGCCGAGCAGTCCAGCAGAGATCTGACGAAAAACAAGGAGCTGTAGAAGCAATTGCTCTAGTATGACTTGTTTTGTAAACGATGCTAGGCATCTGGCGTGTCTTATGAAGGAATTCACCAAAAAAAAAGATCTTTTCCTTAGAAGCGCCTCTAGCCTCCAGTCTGGTTTTAATTGCCTTTGGCAAAATTTTGGAACCTTCAGTCTGTTCCAGGCCCTGTGCTAGACAGATGAATCTAGATGCAATAATGAATAAGCCATATACTTCTAGGAGTTCTAAGTCTCATAGGGGATCAGAAGTGGATAAAAGTGATTATGATACGATCTGATTAACATGATAATATCTGTAGCACAGAAGAGGAAGTGAATAATTGCTGAGGGAGGAGACCCAGGGAGGTAGACAGAGAAGGCTTCCCAAAGGTGACATCAGAGAAGCTGTAGAAGCAAGAATAGGAGCTCTTCAGACCTCCAACTCCAACTTTAAAATAACAGCATTAAATCAACCTTCCCTGCAACAGCACTATTATTCCTCAGGGATTTACAAAGCAGCAGTTCTTGCCCCATTTACCTCTCATTACGTAATGGAAACCACACACATACATATACCATTTTTAAAAGTAAATGATAAATAAAATGAGTCCACTGGCCCCATCAACCAGGACCAGCAGGGCCGGATTGACCTCAGAGACTCTGTGCACTGAAAAGTTGATGCTGCTCCCCACATGTAATTGAATAGCCAAGCAATGCTTTCAGTCAAATGCCTGTAAGGAAGTCCAGCAAAGTTCTGTCTTTTCCCACAGTAACACCTTTTATATGTTTTTGAAAATATCAAATAGCTGCTTACTGTCATAAAAGGTTTTTTTCATCATTTTGGTGCCTCTGCTTTGCTGGTGCCCAGACATGAGTCTGGGCTGCCTGTGGGTGATTCTGCCCTGAGCAGGCAGCCCTCTTCCACTCCAGGCCGCTCCAGGTGAGGTTGGCCTCAGCAAGGTCACATCCATATTCTCAACCAAGTGGACATAAAGCTCTTCTTTCACTTCCTCACATAGCACATGCGTTATGATGTTATTCTTCATCCCTTTCCGTCATTAAATACTCACCTGACAACTCAGGAAGGCCATCTGAAGGCCTAGTGGTTAACCAGAAAGAAAGGCTGATGTGAGAAGCGATTAGTAGCTCTTAGCAGCTCATAGCGAGAGGAAGACTGTTACAGTGAAGCATTTATGAGCACAGGCTTTTGAAACAGACATGACTGGGTTCAACACTTGCTCTTTCACTTCACCGTGTGATCTCGAGCAGGTTCCTTTACACTGGTAAGCCCAAGTTTTATCTTCTATAAAATGTGCTTAATAATAGCGCCTGCCTCAAGAGGCCATTCTTTCAACAAACATTTAATATGCTCCCACTCTGTGCCACACACTATGCTTGAAGAGGGAGATTCAGCAGTGAACAAACAAAAATCCCTGCCCTAGAGCTTACATTCTAGTGGAAGAAGATAGACAACGCAAATAAATAAATAGATTATATATTGTGTTAGAAAGAAAAGGGGCTCAGGAGCATTGGGATGGTTGCTGTCTCTGATGGAGTGAACGGGAGAGCCTGGGTGAGGAGGGGACTCGGTGGATGCAGGCGAGTGGCAGGTGGACATTCGGGGGCAGCCTTCCAGCCAAAAGGAACAACCTGAGCAGAGGCCCTGAGGCAGAAGCAGGCCTAGCATGTTTGAGGAACAGTGAGTCTGGTGGGCCCTGAATGAAGGTGGGGACAGAAGAGGGACGTGAGGTCAGAGAGTGTGAGCGCAGAGGAGTGGCGTGGACTGACTCATATTTGAATAGGATCATTGGGGTGCTGGGGTGAGAAGGACTTAGGAGGGTAGGGGCCGAAGCTGGGAAACTGGTTAGGAAACTCCTGCAGTGATCCAGGAGGGAGACGAGCATGCTCCATCCTCACCTTGGTGCCTGACCCCAACCAACTCTGGAAGAGGGTATGATTCCACACGTGTGCACCCGGCAAGAGCAGAGCTCAGCTTTGTTCTCTTTTCTGCATCTTTCTCAGCCAGTCAATCTACTGCCCTCAACATCATTGTCCTTAATCATCCTGCTCTCAATCTTCGTACCCTTGTCTTCTCTCTCTGCCTCCTCCTCACTCTGCTGTCTGCCTTTTCTCACTCTTATGAATGGTCTGTTTTTCCAGGGCACAGTTTTGGGGGGTGGGGGGGTGGGCGTTGTTCTCAGCCTTGGGAAGAGAGCAGTGTGCCTCTTGGCCTGTAGGTTCCATGGGGCACATGGGAAGGATAAGGGAGCAGAGATGGGGTGACAGGCACTTAAGGTGCCCAAAGAGACAGCTTTGCCATGAAGGTTATACCAGTGCCACAGGCAGAGCCTTTGTTGCCTGGTCAGAGTTCAGCCAGGAAAAAAGAAGCTTCTGAGTGTTTTAGGTAATTCCTATAAGGCCTATAATTCAGAGAGTTAGAGGCTGACACCACCAGTGGATAGACCAGGAAAGCAAAGATCAAAAGGTCATGTTCATGAAATCAGGAAGTGTGGAGATTATAGAGAAACCACCACCAATAACTTCATAGCCTTCAGCACCAAAGCAAGTGATTCTCAGAAGGAACTTCGTTGATACGAGCCCCCAACTTGGTGTCACAGTGCCAAGTAGTTGTTACCATCTGCAGTAGAGGTTTTCCCAGAAGCCATTTCAAGGGTGAGACTAATAGCCATAACTTAACTATACATAGAATTGTCTGAAAATTACATATCCCAATAAAGCCAAACTCAGTGTGTCTCCAACCCAACTTCCTCTTACCCCAGGATGCCATGGCCACTCTAATCCCCCTGACAAGGTGGCAGAAGGAAAGTCAGAGTGGATAGAGATGGAGTCTTTAACTGTAATTTAAAATATCTTACTTTTGCTAATTTTATAAAAACACATGACCCTGTGCACATGTTGCTAGGATCTCCCAGGGCCCTGGAAGTTGTGCCACAAGTGACACTCCCAAAGCTTAAGCTTCTTGTGGAAAATCTGCCTCTGCCTAGGACAAAAGTAATTTACCTCCACTGGCCAGAGAGCTGACCATAGAAATGAGCTTCAGACCAATGCGAAGGGTTTTCTTGGGTGTTGTTTGTAGCAGTAATGTTTTATTCAGCTTGGCAGTTGCTAATAACACTACTAGATGATTTATTAAATTAATACAAATTTGAATTAATAGATAATGAGCCACTTTATGTAGCCTTTACACTCAGACTTCTGAATCACTCCCTTTTTGTCAGCAGGCCCCTAGCTTGCCCATTCAACAAAAAATTTATTGAGGGCATCCCCTGTGCAGGCGCTGCGCTAAGCTCACCATGGTGAGGAAGGTAAACACGAACCCTGCCTTTATGAAGCCGTCAGGGGAAGAGAAAAAAATCAGCCACGTCTCTAATTATAGGACTAAAGAGGAAAAGTTCAGGGTCCTACTGAGAGTGTAGGATGAGGAAGCCTAGTCCAGTGCAGGTGACAGAAAAGACTAAAGGATTCCCTCTTTCAACAGTTATTTTTGGGTGCCCACTCTGCGCACGCAGGGCCAAGGGCCAGGGTAATGGTGAGCAAAACCTGCAGCATCCCTGCCCCCCTAGAACGCGCTCCTGGAGGAGGCATTTTCACAGAATCAGATTGCATCTATCTGTAAATGACCACCTGATGCTGGCCTCCAGGAAGGGGTGATGCAGGTGAGTATGTGGGCGTGTGCACCAAGGGTTGCTGCAGTAGGACAGGCCTTTTGAAGGAGCTGCAGTGCGCGGAGAACCAGAGGCAGAGTTAACTGATGGGTGAGATAGTCTTCTAGGCAAAAGGAAGTGCAGGAGGAAAGGCCCAGGGCCAGGACAAGAGGACAGAGCACATAGGGGAAGAAAAAGACAAAAAGAGGCCAGCATGGCTGGGACAGCACCAGGGGAGGGCAGGGGAGAGTATGCCTACATGTGGCTGGAAAGATAGGAACAGACCTGTGTGCCTAACACAGCTGGGAGCCAACAACAAAATAAATAAACAACCAAATAAAACCAAACAAAAACAAACATGTAGATACAAAGAACAGAGCAGAAGGGAGAGGGGAAGGGATGGGGGAGGGTGAAATGGGTAAAGGGGATCAGTGTATGGTGACAGATGGAAACTAAATCTTTGGTGCTGAGCATGCCATAGTGTATACAGAAGTAGAAAAATAATGTGTACACATGAAACTTATATGTTATATAACATTATATGATATATATAACTTTATATAATTATAACATTACATAATATATATAACATTATATAATTATAACATTATAAACCAATGTTATCTCAATAAAAAATGGAGGTAGAAATTAATAATAAATAATAAATTAATAAATTAAAAATAAATTAATTTAAAATAAATAATAAATTAATAAATAAATCAGAAGATTCTGAGGAGTAGAGAAACATGACCCAATTGGCACTTTAAAGGATCTCTCTGGCTGCAGTGAGAATATTGGATTACAAGGGATGCTTTGGCAGTAGCTGTGTCTTAATTACTTCCCCCTTTCTCACTTTCCTTTCTGGTAGCCACTGAGATTTAAATAAATGCATGCCTGATACACAGTTAAAAGCTCCCCAACAATGAAGGGCTGTGTAGCCTGAAGAAGAGCACACTGCCTTCAGTCGGGCACATTTGATCTCCCCTCCACCTCCAGTCGGCTGGTGGCACTGGACAAGTAACTCACCATCTCTAAAACCCACTCTCCACCTAGTCTATAAAGTGGAAGAACAATGCCTACTCCACCGAGTTAAGTGAGTAATAGAAAAAGTGTGTGCAAATTAATTGGCATTTAGCAGAACTCAGAACATACCAGCTGTTATTAGAAGTAACTGCAGCATGGTCAAGCTAGTCAGAGGAACGTTTGTAACCAAAAGTTATATTAGCAAAAGCTCTGGGAATAGAGCATAATCTCTCCTATTGAAAAATATATAAATATATGCAATATTATGTATTTACTTAAATACTGCATTTTTAATAGAGGGCTGTCTAATGAAATCTTCCTAATACTGGTGTTGGAGAACAAGTCTATATTACTTATACAGTTAAAATATATGTCTATACAATAAAGTTTAAAAGTTTCTCAGTAAATTACATTGTACATGAATTGACTTGTCTCTGGTCTTTTCCTGTATGCAGTTGTTTTCTAGAGAAACTGAACTCATTTGTTAGCCTCTCCATCTCCCAGACTTAACAACATTAGCTTCTCAAGAATGATTTTATTTATCTGTTTCTCCAGAGCCTACTAGAGAGCCTAGCACTTGGTAATAGGTGCTCAGTAAATACTTGCAGAGTGGAAAAATAAAGAATTAATAATATGAGTCTGGCAACTATATATTATGAACCAAAATCAAGGTACATTTGACTGGTCTACACAGTATGTGTGTCTTAGAGAGAACTTGGCATGGAATATTTGATATCCAGACTGTCCTGAAAATTTCAGCATGTATGATCAGATATACCTCAAATAGCTGCATCTGTTTTAAAGGAGCTACAGCAAGTAGCTATAAGTGCTGCTGTGAGCCTGTGTTCTACTTATTTTTCAGCATAAAAATTGTTTCAAGTCTTTTGTTCATAGTAGAGGGAACAATCTAGAAGATTTTAAAGGGTGTCTGTTTAATCATTAACACAAGGACTCAGGATATGCTTTTCTCTTATCTCACTCTCTATAATTAATTAGTTGCTCTGATCAGAACTCTTCTGTCACACACACACACAAAAGCTAGTGAAACAGCCATACATGTTGTTTGTTAAGCACAGCTGAGGCTAGCTCAACAGAGTGTCAATTCAAAAGAGGGAAATAAAATATGCAGCAAAGCGGGGAGACAGGGAACAAAGAATCCAGTATGACAACAGGAGAGCTAAACATTCAGAATACCATCAGGAAGGTAAAAAGCCTCAAGTGTCTAGAGAAGAGAGAAACTGGAGGGGAAAGGCTGAGAGGAGCTGGAAGGACCAATTTAAATCAATGAAGAAATTTAGGACTTTGTTTTGAAAGAATATTTTTTAAAGTTATGTTTATTGAAGTATAATTTGTATACAATAAAATTCACCCTCTTAGTGTATAGTTCTGTGAATTTTAAACATCACATACAGTTGTATAGTTACCATCACAATCAAGATATAGAACAGTTTCATCATCTCAAAATTCCCTCCTGCCCCTTTTTAATCAACAGCTGTCTCATCTTTAGCTCCTAGTAACCACTATCCTGTGTTCTGTCCCTCTAGTTTTGCCTGCTTTAAAGGAATTTAATAACAGAACTTAAAATGGTGGGGAGGGGTAAAGGAACTGAGTTTTTTTCCCTACACCCACTCACTTTCTATACCCTTGGATAGCATCATTTGTTGAACTTGTGTTTATTAAGTATCTATTATATGGTAAACATTTTACCTACATCATCTTTTATTTTTACAGCTTGTCCATGAAGGAACTTATCCGCATTTCCCAGATGGGAGGTAAGATTCAAAGAGGTGCCAAGCTGGTTAAGAGGCAGAGCCAAGATTCAAAATCAAAGTTAATCAAAAATGTCACCATGGCTTATCTCTAGTTGTTAGATTATAACTGATTTGTACTTTCTTCATCGCACATTGTTTGTACTATCAAAGTTTTCAACAGTGAGCTTATATTATTTTCGCCACCAGTACATATACTTTCATAAATATATATATATAAATACATACTATCTACATACATACATATATACAGTGTCTGATTCTCTTTGTTGAGCAAAAAGGGGAAAGATAGGAAAAACAGTTTAAAAGAGGGTAAAGAAAAGGCTCCTCTTAGCAACTGGCACTCAGAACTGAGAAACCAGAATCAAATTTACCAAAAGAACCAGGGCACAGATTTGCTGTGTCTCTAGATCTCATCAGAGTCTACCATCTCTACCTTTAAAAAGTTCTGTAGCACAAATACCCTTCCAAAGCACTGAAGATAAACCCTAGAGGCCTGTAAAAACCCATTAGGCCACTTCAGACCCAAAAGACAGTCCTCCTAAGCATCTTTCCGCCTCATCTCCACAAGACCCGATAGGAACAAGCTAACCACCATGGGTGAGTGAGTGCACAGCAGCCTTTCACTACTCCTGGAGAGGCAGGAACGTGAATAACTTAAGGCCAAGGCTGAAGGGAACACAAAGCACCTTTTATTGTGGGGGAGGGGAATTGTATTTTAATATGTCTATGTTGGGAGAATATTACCCGTCACAGCACTACAAGGAGACTCATGAGGGCAGCCTCTGGCCTTTAAGCAGAATCCAATTATTGCTTGTTTCAAAAATATTTGAGGGATCTTACAAAAATGCACAAAGTACAAGTTTAAAAAAAAATAGATTGGGTACTGGAACTACGTACCCAAGTGGAAAAACAATGAACCTTGACCCCCTACCTCACATGATACACAAACAATTAATTCAAGAGGGAATCACAGACCTATATATAAAAGTGAAAACTCTAAAGCTTCTGGAAAAAAAGCAGAGAATATCTTCACAACTTGTAATAGCAAAGTATTCTTAGACAGGATAAGTAATAACCATGTAAAACTTGATAGAGTATACCAAAATTTTAACCTTTTGTTCATAAAAAAACAGTGTTAATGAAATTCAAAAGAAATATATCATAGACTGATATAAAATATTTGCAAGACATATATCTGACAAAGAATTAATATCTAAAATATGTAAAGAACTCCTACACCTCAAAAATTTGAAGAACAAACAACTCAATTTGGGTTGACTTAGACACTTCACAATGGAAGATATATTAATGGCCTGTAAGCAGTTTAAAAGATACTAGATATCATTAATTATCAGGGAAATACAAGTTAAAGCCACAGTAAGATGCTACTACTTGCATGAATGGCTAAAATAAACAATAATTTGAAAAAAGAGACTGACAACACTAAATGTTGGGAGAACATAGAACAACTTGAACTCTCATACAGTGTTGATGATACAATCACTTTGGGAAAAGGACTGACAGTTTCTTATCAAATTAAACATGCATCTACCCTATGACCCAGCATTTCCACTCCTAGGTATGTAGCCAGGAGTTATGAAAGCATTTCTCCAAAGAGACTTGTACAAAAACGTTCATAGCATCTACAATTGCTAAGCAAACTGAGGTATATGGATACAATGGAATAGTAATCAGCAGTGTAAAGAAACAAATTCTGGTGCACATAATAGTGTGGATGAATCTTTAAACATTATGCTGAGTGAAAAAAGATTTATATAAAAGTACTTACTGTGTGATTCCATTTATATGAAGTTCTAAAACAGGTAAAACTAATCTAGGGTGGGAAAAAAATCAGAATAGTAGGTGTCTCTGAGGTCCTGAGCATAAAAGAAGAGACGAGGGAATTTGCTGGACTGATGGGAATATTCTGTAGCTTGATCAGGATTTGTGTTACACAGTGTATCCATTTGTCAAAAATCACTGAATGGTATACTTGAGGTATGTGTACTTTGTTGTATGTAAGTTTTTACCTCACTAAAAAGAACTATAATGAAATATTGAACTTTGGTTAATGATATGCTAAAATGTATAGGGGTAAAGTGTATAGATGTTTATAATTTGTTTTTTTAAAAATAGTTTTGTTTATTTATGTATTTATTTTTGGCTGCCTCTGGTCTTAGTTGTAGCATGTGGGCTCTTCATTGCAGTGCACAGGCTTCTCTCTAGTTGTGGTTTGCAGGTTTTTCTCTCTAGTTGTGGCATGAGTGGGCTCCAAGCACATGGGCTCTGTAGTTCACAACATGCGGGCTCTTTAGTTGAGGCGCCCCAGCATGTGGGCTTAGTTGCCCCGCAATGTGGGATCTTAATCCCCAACCAAGGATCTGAACCCGAGTCCCCTGCATTGGAAGGCAGATTCTTTACCACTGTACCACCAGGGAAGTCCCTGCAATTTCCTTTGAAACACATCAAAAAGTAATTGAAAAGAGGGATGGATACACGAACAGACATGTGATAAAGCAAGTACAGTAAAAGGTTAATCATGGGATCCAGATGGTGGCTATCTGGGTGTTAACTACAAAATTCTTTCATCTTTTCTAGATATTCAAAAATTTTTATAATGAAATGTTGGAAAAAATAAGTTAGGATTTAGGAGAAAAGAAAAATAAAGGTCAAGCAAAAAGAATGAAACTGAAGTTAGAACCTTATAAAGAAGTACAGATCTGTCTTAGAGTTTCCTAAGAGCCAAAGCAAAAGGAGAGAGGGGGTAATGTGCAGGAGCGGAAGAGGAAGAGATGGAAGGAGGAGAAGAGAGAGAGATCTCAGTTACACAATTAGCAATGCCCATATGATGGAAAAAATTGTTCTAGTAAAGCACCATTTTCCTGATACAGACAAGTTTTCATGAAGAAGGCATTGTGCAGTGTGTGCATGTGGTTCAGTTAATTAGGATAAGGACTTGGAACAGACTCTTTTCTTCTTAAACAAGCGAAAAATTCATTCCTCTCTCATATAATACTCTACAGGTAGTGCTCTGGGACCATTATGGTGGCACTGTTCAAGGAAAAATAGGTGATTGGAACTCCAAAATTCTATGACATAGAAAAAGGCTGCGATTATTTTATCTGAGAAAAAAAATTGTGTACAAAGATAGAAAGACTCTTGAAAATCTCTAAGAAATATTCTATCACTTGTCTTATTGATCTACTCCAATTTATCTTGCTGAATCCATTCCTCTCTGAACTATATGTTGCTTACTAGAGTATATGTAGCTACATATTAGAATGACAATACTAGCTTTCTTGTACCATACTTCAACAATTCTAAGATGCATAATTTTTTCCCACATTTTGACATCTCTGAAATTGGCATGGGTCTTACAATCAATGGCATGTCATAACTGATGGGTTTTTTTTTCTTAATGGTACATAAAATAATGGTTTTTCTTAAAATCAACGGCATGTTACATTTAATAAAACACATCCAGTGCTTCATGGTTCAAAGTATTTTCATCCTATTTCAGCCTCACAACATCATATTTTGGTACGATGGAATATTTTCATTTGGAATAGGAATAGTTTTTCCTATCCCAAATATAAACATTGAGATTCAGAGAGTTTAAATGATCTCTTCAAGGTCCTCAGCTAGACTATGATGAAGCCATAGCACTAATCTGAGCTCTCTAAATTTGTAATGTCCTGCTTTCTCCCAATATTACACAAAATATTTAGAGAATGAAACCTCCATGGCAACAGGAATTTTGTTTTATTCACTGCTATAGCACCAGAGCATAAAACATTACTTGGCACGTAGCAGATACTCAAATATTTATTAAATGAATTAGTATTACAGAAAGGAATGAGAGATCAGAAGGGGAAAAGCCCATGGACTGCGTTGGGCTGGGAAGCTTATACAGAGGGGGGCTATCCTGCCATTTTTCTCTGCTTTGATGAACTTTTCATTAATCACTCAAATAGCACCTACTCCATGATGCCTTCCACAGATGAAGCTAAATATATTCCATCCCTGATGACTTGAGAGGCAACCTAGTATAGAGCAAAGCATACTGATTTTTGCATGAGAAGACCTGGTTTTAAATCCCTTCAGATTTTAACCACATGTTAGCAAAAAATTTTGGGAGAAATTACTTAGGTTTAGTTTTCTTACCTACAAAATTGGGAATAATAAAACCTACTGGATTGCATCAGTATGAAACTTAAATGAGACCAGATATGTGAATGTACCTGACACATAGTAGGAACTCAATAGTATTAATTCCTCTCTCTTTCCTACAGCATGCCCCACTTGAACCTGGTAAACACTTCCATTTTTGTACTTCACATTTTTTTCTACATGATTGTGAGTTTCTGAAAGAACCCCATTTGATTGACAGCCACCTCTCTAGAACCCAGGAAAGTGCCAGGCTCATTCTAAATGCCCTTAAATATTTTCAGAGTTTATTCATTCACTTATTTAATCCATAAATATTTATTGTGTCCCTATTATGTGCCAGGCTCTTTTCTAATTGCTAACACTCCACCAATGAACAGAACTAATGAAAATCCCTGCCCCTTTGGAGGCAGATGGACAGTATATGAATAATGTATGGTGATAAGTGCTATGGAGAAAAATAAATAAAGCAGATAGAATAGGGGATAGGAAGTGTGGGGGGTGGCCAGGGGTGACTTGCTGTAATATTAATATTAATATGAGTGTTAAAGAAAAGCCTCACTCATGTGGTGACATTTGAGCAGAGTCTTCAAGGAAATGAGGGGAATGCAATGCAGATATCTAGGTTAAGTTTGAAGAGCAGCATGAATATTTGTAGGAAAAATAAATAGAAAAAAGTAGACAGAACATTCCAGAATGTGAGAACATTTGACCAAAAACCTGATAGGCTTAAATAGGCTTGTTTGGGCAGTATGAAATGAACCAGTCTAACTGGAGTATCAGGACCTTGAATACCAGGAAAAGAATTCATATTTTATCTTATAGACAATGGTGAACCACTGGAGCCTACAGGATCCAAACAGCACTACAGGAAGCTTAATCTGGTAGAAAAACCCATGCAGGAACTATTAAAGAGAAAGGATAGCAGTTCCATTATAGACATCTTGAGTTTGACATCACGGTGGGCTTTTAAGAAGAATATGCTCAGCAAACAGTCAGAAATACAGGCCTGGGGTTAAGAGAGAGGTGAGGGCTTGAGATCTGAGGGGCGTAGCCCATCCGAATCCCAACAGCTGATTGTAATCATCTTCCAAGAGTCATAGACTCTGTGAGCAACAGACAGATCTTGTTAGAATTTTACTTCTGGCCTGAAAGCTGGTAGAACATTCCTCTTTGGAATTTTCCAAACTTAGGCCAAGACTAGAGAATCAAAGTCAGCAATAATGAGAATGATATGCAGGACCTGACAGGGAGACACGCCAGACAATTAAGTAGGAAAAAAACCTGAAAGGTGGGGCACAATGTGCCTTGGGAAGCTCCGACTCTTGAGAAATCTGGAAGAACATGTATCATGCCAGATGCTTCAGCCTTATTGGGAGGGCTTTTGTTTAAAAGTGTGCTATGTAAAATGATTTAGACACCCTTCAAAAAGCAGCATGCCAGTGATTCATCCTGTCTGAAAAAACATATAGCCCCTTTGACTTTTCAATCTCACACTGATTGGAAATACCAAAAGTGATCTCTTTGCCTTTTGGAGTAATTTCTCATTCACCCACCAACAAGCAGGAAGGGGGTCTCTGAAAACCAAGGAGTGGGGTTTGTAATGTTTGGAGAAAAAAGTTGCAGGAGGCAGTTGCAGCTTTATATAAGATTCTTGAGTCCCACTGATGTGCTTGTGGCTGTGTAACAATGGAATCTACCACTGAGAAAAAGGAAAAGAAAACATTATTGAAATAAACTTGATTCTCATCCACAAAAGCAAAGGGCTGCCATTTTGTCTGGAATCCTAATCAGGTGTCTTGTATGCCTATAATTAGTCACTGGCTCCTGGAAAGGAAAGAGACTAAAAGGATGCAAAAGAGAGGGCCTCCTTTCCTTGAAATGTATTTTCTTAGCTCAGGAATCTTTAACTGTGTTGCTTACATAACCTCCAAAAGAATTTTTTAAAACTATGTAGCTCCTCACATATTTTAAATTGTCATCTAAAATTTTTTCATCATAGGATAAGATGATGATAGATCATAATTGGGATAAATATTTCATGACACTATTTGATAAAATAGGTTTTAACTTCCCAAAGAATAAAATCCCAGATCTTAAAGGGATCATGTAAAAACTTTATAAACCAGTTTTATCCAAATCCAAAAAATTTGCTTGTCTTACAAGACATTCCAGTTAACTTTAAGAGAATCAGCATCACTAATATATACTGTTCAGCTCTTCCAAGTCCAGAGCTTCCCCACAAAGGCCAGTTATTCTGTGAGGGTGAGTCAAAAATTATCTGCACTCTGGCTGTAGAACTTGTTTTAATTAACTTTTAGAAAAGACAAATACATCATTTTTTTTTTCCTTTGCCTTCCTGCTTTCTTTTTTTTAATTATTTTTTTTGGGGGTACACCAAGTTCAATCATCTGTTAAATACATCATTTTTTTGACATAATCTCCTTGCTTTTTTTAAAAATAAATTTATTTATTTATTTATTTATTTATTGGTTGTGTTGGGTCTTTTTTTTGCTGTGCACGGGCTTTCTTTTAGTTGCGGTGAGTGGGGGCTACTCTTTGTTGTGGTGCGCGGGCTCCTCATTGCTGTGGCTTCTCTTGTTGCAGAGCATGGGCTCTAGGCATGTGAGCTTCAGTAGTTGCAGCACATGGGCTCAATAGTTGTGGCTCATGGGCTCTAAAGCACAGGCTCAATAGTTGTGGTGCACAGGCTTAGTTGCTCCACAGCATGTAGAATCTTCCTGGAGCAGGAAACCCATGTCCCCTGCATTGGCAGGTGGATTCTTAACCACTGCGCCACCTAGGAAGCCCTCTCCTTGCTTTTTAATACGCTTTGTCCATCTGTCAACAAGCTTTCATATTCCCTCATTAAAAAATGTGTTAGGCTGAGCTGCGAGTCACGAATGCTCCACTGTCTGCAATTCTTCATCAGAAGTAAGTCTTCATCCTCGTAGGACTGCTTTCAGGGGACCAAACAGGTGAAAGTCTGATGGAGCAAGATCAGGACTATAGGGAGGATGCTTTAACACCTCAAAACGAAGTTTTTGCAGAGTGTCGACAGTGTGGGCAGAAGTGTATGGACGTGCACACCCTCAGACCACAAAAAACGAATCACTGCATGCTGCTCTTCTTTCATGCAAATCACAAGTGGGGCATCCATTTTTGCTCGCACTGCAGTTACAAATGAACTGATGAAACACATTCACACCTGCACAGCAGTGACTGGAGAGGCAGTGGCCTTGAACAGAAAACTCTGATAAGACAGTGCAGCCCACAGAAGTTTTAATATACCCGAAGTGCGGTTAATTTTATTTTTTACTTATTTATTTTTATTTATTTATTTATTGGCTGTGTTGGGTGTTCGTTGCTGCACACGGGCTTTCTGTAGTTGCGGCGAGCGTGGGCTACTCTTCATTGTGGTGCATGAGCTTCTCATTGCAGTGGCTTCTCTTGTTGTGGAGCATGGGCTCTAGGCACATGGGCTTCAGTAGTTGCGGCACACAGGCTTAATAGTTGTGGGTCGTGGGCTCTAGAGTGCAGGCTCAATAGTTGTGGCACATGGGCTTAGTTGCTCCATGGCATGTGGGATCTTCCTGGAGCAGGGATCAAACCTATGTCCCCTGCATTGGCAGGCAGATTCTTAAGCACTTTGCCACCTAGGAAGTCCCTCGGATAATTTTTGACTCACTCTTGTGCTTCTAATGCCAAACTTGACTTGTAACAGAAATGTGAGTAAGATAGGCAAAGAAGGGAAGCCCCATGCATGTAAGGAAACTTGATTAATAACAAACAAAGGTGTCATCACCAAACCAATATTTCTCTCTTGACTTTTCTTCCGTATGCATGTACCAAAAAATAAGAACATTTTCCTACACAACCAAAATGGCACTGTTGCACCTAACAAAAATAGCCAATCCATATTAAAATTCTCACATGTCCCCCAGATGCCCTTTATGGGATGATTTATTCAATCCAGGATTCAATCCTGGGCCATATATTGCATCTGGTTGTGATATCCCTTAAGTCTCTTTTAATCTAGAACATGCATTCTACGTGGGGATGATGTTGTCACCAAGGGAGTAAAAATTGGTTCTTGGGAGATGAAAAAAATCTTACTCTTTTTATGTACAAAGCACAGATACCCATATAGTACATAAACATATACACGGTATGCCTGTAATATTGGATTTTCATGTCGGGGGACAATTAGGAAAAAAATGTCTAAAAAGGCCCCAGGGTGGGGGTGGGGGAATAGCAGTAATGAAAAAAAGGTTGAGAGTTACTGATCTAGAACAATCCCTCTTTCATGATGCCAGTGGATTCCTAAATCAATATTTCAGTGTATTCCCTTGTTTCATAAGCGAGGTTTTCATAGCCCAGGGTAATGCCCTTTTGTAAAATTTAGAATGAGTAAGGTGGCAGGCATGGAAATGTGCTGCTCAGATATCCCCCCAAGAAAGGACTTTCTGCCCACCTAGGAGGAATGTGCCTAGCTGAGATTCCTCAGCTTCTCAATGAAGGTCACACTCTCTCAGAATGGCCCCTGCTAATCAGCAAGGCTGTTGCACAGGGGCCTGGCTATTTCCACCCTACAGGAAAACTTCTAAGGGGCCGTCTCAGCTCTGGAGCTCCCCCATTGATCTAGCAGAGATGTTGTGGGATCCTTATTAAAGTCTGTCGACTCCAGATGCCCAACCCTGCTTTCTCCTTTTTTCTTTCATGGATGTTACTCCCCAATAGAACATTTGCACTCCTAACTCTTAGCATCTTCTTCCTGGAGAACCAAACTGGCTTATTCTTAACAGATCAGATTTATGAAAGAGTAAGGAGGTTGAAGATTTGGAAGTTGACGCCCTTAAAACTGTAACCTCAAATTCTTCACCTGTCCCAGGTGTAAGGAACTAGTCAGAGTTCAATTAGAGAAGCAGAGCATTAGGAAATATGTATATATTTAATGTGGGATTTTTTATAGGAATTTGATGTTACACAGTTAGAGGAGCTGGTTACGCAGCTTATGTGAGCCTCTTTCTTCTTTGTCTGCTGCTGAAGCCTAAAATCCTCAGAGAAAACGTTTGGGAAAGAAAGATGGCCATGAAGTGAGGGAAGCAAGGGCCTCTGAGCTGCCAATTTTAACGATCAGTAATCTGTAGGAGAAGGTGATGTCCTTCATCAGGGAGCTAAACATGTATCTGGTCCAGGAGTCAGAGAGTTGGAGAAGCTGCAGGCCTGGCTGCTCTTCCCTCCCAACACAAGCCATCAGGTCAGCGACAACATGAATGAGCTGCAGCAGCACCTGTGCCTGCACCAACCTTCCACGTGCAAAATGAATCAGGCCGCTGCTCCACTGCTTCAGTTTTGCCTTCCCAACTCATGCAAAATGTCTCTTGAAGCCCACAGTAACCTGGGGCTTCGTAGGCAAGAGGATGCTGAGTGCCCTAGTTTCAGTTCAGCTGAGTTAACACACAAATCCACCCAGTAGGGATCTCCAGTTTAAGGACCACTGACTTAACCAATGGCAAAGGGCCAGAGAGCCTTTCTAAAAGTTGTGCTTGGGGGTTTAGGATTAAATTTCTAGCCTTGTTGTGTATCCTAAAAGTGAATGTGTTAAACCTAAAACTATAAGGAAGGCTATTAGCCCTTTACTCCAGGGCTTAGGCAGCCAAATATGTGGAGCGGTAGTGGAAGCTTTCAGTCTTACAGACCTGGGGCCGTTGGCTGTTAACCTCTCTGAATTTCAGTTTCTTTATCCATAAAAGAAGCTGATAAGCCCTACTTTGCAGAATTCTATGACGATTACATTATGATAGTATACACAAAGCCCAAGTGTACAGTGTCTGCATACAGTAAATGCTTAATAAATGGCAGCTATTATTTCAAGCATGTCATAGCTTCCAGATTAATAAAAGCATGTTGAGATCTTAGATCTGCTGAATCTTTGGAGGATCACTCACAAAAGTCAAAGACTGCTTAAGCCAGGGTTAGAATTCAGTTCAGAACCATCAGTTTGTGTCCCATAAAAGCAGAGTTCTCCATGTCCTTGAGTATCAAGAGTAGGAAGGAAAAACCACACAGTCCCCATTGGTTAGCTTTCTATTGATGAATGACATCAGTAGCCACAGGCAAATGCAGCAGTCAATAGGAAACCATGCTCCATGTTGCTATTGCAATTCAATATTTCCTGAAGGCAGGGACCTCCTTCACGCCTCGGAGAGTTGGAATTGACCTGAGAATCATGGAGGCAAATAAAGTTGTGAAAAATGGGAAAAGGTCATGCCTGTCCTATCATAATTTGATTCTCTCTGCCCCCACTCTTTTACACCAATGTATAACTTAAGGGCCACAAACATACTTCTTAGTCAGAATGCACTTGGTCCTGAATTAGTCAAGGATCTGGTTGCAAGAAACAGAAACCCAAGTCAAACCAGCTATAAACAAACAAACAAGTAAGTAAACAAAGATGAAAGAAAGAAGGAAGGATGGAAGGAAAGAGTAAGATTACTGTTTATCGGTTTATTTTTATTTGGTTCATGCAATAGGAAGTCCAAGAGGAGTAGACCTCAGGGGAATACAGGGACTTAGCAATGCAGTCAGATCTCTGTCTCTGTTTCTGTCTCTCTCTCTCTTCTGTCACTTCACCTCTCTGCTCTCTTTACATTCTCTCCTACTACAAATGAGCTTGCTCTACCTTGCTGTGGGAAGAAGAGGATGGTTCAGAAGAATATTGGTTACATCATCTCAGTCTAGTCATATCTGCTTCCTTCTCCCAAAGCCTGATATAAAATCCCAGGGAAAGACCCTAATTGGCTCAGCTTGATGCACAAACACATTTCTAGCGAATCCCTGTGGCCAAATATATGGAAACTATGGTTGGCCAAATCTGGATCTCAGGCTCACCAGACTGAAGACTGGTTTGACAGCCCATTAAAACTACAAGAAGGGGTGGATCATTTCTCCCAAATGAAATAATGTGTTGTACTGGAAGAAAATGGGGGAGGAGATGCTAAACAGACACAATTGACAGGTATACATTACAGATCCTTTGTGTCTCAAGGTTTTGTTTTGTTTTCCAGAAAATGTCTCTGAAAACAGAGACTTTTACAATTGCAAAGAAAAAACTCTTTGTTGACAGAAAGAGGAGAAGATGTGCAGGAGGGAGGAACTAAGTGAATAATGCTGTCATTAAAACTGTTTGGAAAATATATCATCTCTTCATGACTTTAGGTGTTTAATCTCTGGGAGTATGCCTCTCATATTTTCATTTACCAGCCTCTAATCCCAGTACCTAAGCCTCAGGGGATAAGAGTAGCACCTACCTTACAGGACTTCTGTGAGAATTATGTGAGTTAATGCAAGTCAAATATGTAGTGTAATACCTGATTCACAGAAAGTTATTTTTATAAATAAAAATATAATTTGTGTATATTTATGTATCACATATATCCCTACTATACACTGAGGGCTCTTGGTTGCAAATACCTGCAACTCCCTGCTTTGGATTCTTTTCCTGGTCCAGGGAGACTCATCTGGAGAGTGAATGCCCCCCATATCAACTCTCAACTGACAGGAGTTAGTGGGTAAATACTCTAGCTTCCTCATCCCTCAGTGCGACAACTCTGAGTTCCCCAGCATGACTGAGCTCCAAATGATTCATCTGAGAACATGCCCCTTTTTTTGGCTTCTTTTCCTTCCTTGTCTTCCTATTTCCACTCCCCTAATGGTGTTTTCTGGAGTCATCCCCTAAATAAACCACTTGCACTTAAATCCTTGTATCAGGATCTGCCTCTGGGGAATCTAAACTAGGGTAATACATTTGCAAAGAAAGTGTGTAAAAGGAAATGCACCAGAATGTTCACCATCATTATTCTATGACTGGTGGGATTGTAAATGATTTTCCTTTTGTCATCTATATCTAAAATATTTTTCACCAATATGAACATGGATAGCGACTATTGATTATTGAAACAGTCTAAAACATTAAGCCTAGTTTTTAGTTTCTACGGAACTTGAGCACCTTTTCCTTCTACCTACTTCTAATTCTGTGAAACTAATAAGTCTTCTCACTTTTACACCCACTAAGTCCACATCTAGCTCTATGCCTTCACTCATACTTTATCCAGCACTTTCTATCAATCCTATCTCTTCCACAAGGCCTCCCTGATTCACTCCAGCCCATAATGCCATTTTGTGTCCATTTCTTCTATGTATTATTTAATTGACCTTATTAGTTCTTCCCATACCTTACATCATTTGAAGGAGATACATGTAAAATACTACCTTGCTATGGGTCTCTCAACTTTCTAGAATATTTGGATCAGCAGTAGAACTACTTTCAATACAAAAATGATGTTAGACCAATTCAAGATAAAATACTCCCTCCCCAAATTATTTATGATAATATCTGAGCTGCATCTGCTGTTTCAGTCTTTAACAAAGAGGCTGTTTTACAGGACAGCAGCAACAGGAGAAGAAAAGGAAAGAACAGAAGCTGGCTCTGATGCACTCATTCCACCATCCATAAATGATCTTTTCATGAGGACACAGCCGATAAGGAGAGAAGGAAAGACAAAAAGCATTCTTGACTTAGGAATGGAATAGCAGCTCCCCCTCTGTGTCTGATTCAGTTGCTCAGAATGGCTTTCTTATGGCTGTGCCTCTTGTGAATTATGAGTCTCTCTCTCTTTCTCTCCCCCCACGCCCCCAGGCGTCATATTAAAGACAAGACGCAGCTGCCAGGGCCTCCAGAGATTTCCCAGCAGTCTGCTATGGTGAAATAAAATACCATGTTATGCTGGAAAACTAGCCAGTCCTTTTTTCACATGGGCTGTGCTATCTCATGGCCTGGATAAAGGATCCTAGGCCTGGACACTTTCTGCTTTTCCTGAGATTTGTGGAATGATCTTCTGGACAGTACTGAGTCTTTTTGTGTTCAGCTTCCCAGCGTGACATTTATTATTATCTCCTAAAGAGACAAATTATACATTTGTATAATACATATACATTCTACCCTCTTGAAATACTGTCCTGAAGGAGTGCATTTGGTTACCATTAGAGCAAGTATTTTACTTCCAAGGAGAGAGAGGTTCTGTGGCCCTGTTGCCACAGATGACTTGGGACTTTGACAGGCTCATGATCTCCCTTATTTGCATCTTTTGTGTCATTACTACCAGAAGGATTGCATTATATAAATGGACTGAGGTTTATACATAATGATTGGTTGAACTGCTTCTGATATTGCAATCTTAGCTTTATCTGCCCAGAAGAAAATGGATCCAGCTAAAATAGGTCTGTAATCTTACATGGAGATTTGGAGTATACTAGTGAAATGTTGGAATATACTAGTATAACCAAATTGGAGACTATCTTTAGTTAAACAGTTAAAACCCTATTTGAGACTGAGGCTGAAAGTAAACATGATGCCCCATATTTATTTCTTATATCCTGATTTCAGTCTTTAAATAATAGGATAGGCTTCAAATCCCAACAAAGGCTTGGGTAAGCCTGCAGAACAGGAAAAGGAAGAATGTGAGAAATTACTGAGTTGTTGCTGATGACAGTAACTCTCCAAGTGTCGACAGACAGCCCTCTATACACATTCCTTTCTCCCTCTCCTGTTTCATCCTACTTATTACCTAGCAAATAGAATAAATGAAGATCCCCCTTCCTGTTGATATACCGTGTTTTCAGAAGCCTTTAATAGACTAAAATCATCAGGTGCTAAGTATCAGATTTCTTTCTCACCTCTTTGTGGGGTGTACATGGGAGAATAGGTAAGGATCCAATTCGTGATATGAATGCTAATTCTTTATATGCAATTAGATAAATAGGTCTCTTTGGGAGTACACAAGTAAAATTGGAAAGTAGTTCAGTTTACCAGCTGAGGAGCAAAGGTAGAGTCTTAGTTATTTTTCTATCTTTTTTGTAATAGGTGTTCAATAAATATAGTTGGGTTGAATTATTAAATTGAAAACATCCATGCCCATTTTGAAAAACATAATCTGCAAGGAAATTATTAAATGCAACGAACATATAAACTATAACTTGAACTACTTCTCTGCTTTTCAATTGTGAGCTTAAAATGCTCTCCAAATATAACTTGTTAATTTTTATAATTTGTAACAGTCCCTGAAGGAAGGGAATTAACAATCACCATCATTCCATTTTACAGATGTGAGAACTGAAGTGTAAGGTGCTCAGGCCAGCATGAGTCAGTCAGTCAGAGTCAGAATAGAATGATGTGAAAATGGGACAGATGGAGCAGAAGTGCAGCCTACAGTCTACTTTGGGGCTCCTTTTTCATCTCTTTTCTCTCTCACTATATAACAACTTGGGAAGCCCTGGCATCGCACTCTGGTACAATAGGAGAAACTTCCTCCTGCCCATCAGAGGGGTAGAGCAAAACGGAAAATCCTTGGACTCAGTCAGGGCAGAGCTTCTGTTTATTGGCCCACTGTGTGCCCATCTCCACCCCATACACTGCAAGGCCTACCTAACTTGGCACTTGGATTGGCCCTAGTGAACACTGGTCAAGTGAAAGAATGAATGGATGCCTTGTGATTCCCGTTTGAGCATTTGAACCACTAAATCAATATTTCTTAAAATGGTACAATCAGCCCCTTTAGAAGAGGGAAAAGAAAAAAAAAAAGCCCCCAGCATCATTTATCTGTAATTGTCCCTGCAAAAACAGCAAATAAGAATCTTTCCAGGGACTTTCCTGGGGGCGCAATGGTAAATGTTCACAAATATAACAATAAAGGACAGAATGCAAACTAATCTTACCCTTTCGGGCCGGTGGATAAGGAATAGATTTCTGTAAAAGAGAAAATCTTTGTGTGTGATGCTCTTTAAAAAAAAAAAAAGCTTAGGGAAGAGAGGAAACCACAGAGCATATTCTGAGACGGGTGGCCTTCCAAACATCATAGTTACTTCTGTGGAAAGGCAGAGCTAAGACCAAGGGGGCAAACGTCTGGAGAGTCAATGGCTGGGGTGGTCTTAAAAATTGTTATGTGCATCTGGAGATAAAGAAGTCAGAGGGCCAAGGAAAGATTAGGGTTAATGACCCACATAGCAGTCAACCCTTGATACTGGAGGGGTGACTGCTACCATCTGAAGAGCACAAAGGCTGAGAATTTGAGAATTAACCACTAATACTGGAGTGCCCTTGAAGGCTGAGACCTTTCCTTGGTTTATTTTGTTTTGCCATAAATCATTTACTTAATACACTGTAGTTCTTAGGATAGTACATGCTGTATTAATTTATGACCATTATCGGGTTGAGAGGGAAAACACAAAGTTTGTGTAAAGAAGAAAGTATCTCCCAAAGTGTTTTCTTTAGATACATGACTGAGTGTAGGAAATCAATGCCAAGACTCATTTTTGAAGGGTTGCCTAAACTCCAACAATTTTTAAACGATTCTAAACCCCAGTCAAATTGGCAATGGAGTGGTCTCCCCCATCAAAATTATACTTTTCATAAATGTCTATCCATTCTGACTCTAAAACATACTCAAAAGTTTTGGAAGTATACAGAGCTAGGGAGTTTAGTAGCTTGGTAAGAGAGTCGTAAGAACTTGACCCTCTTCAATATACGTTCATCAAAAACTGTTTTATCAATATGAGAACATTCATTCTTCTAATTCATTCTCCACTTGCAATCATATCTCTTAGTTGGGATGCTTCGTGGAATGGTTAAAAAAAAAAAAGCTATAATGCAGCTATTTCTGAGAAAAAGAAGTTTGTTTGTACTACATTTGCCCTTTAAGGGTTATCTAACTGCAATTATCTTTCTCCAAAAAAAATCTTGCTGGAACTTGCAAAGTTCTAACAGAAATTGGTATGGAGCAGTCAGGCAATGGCAAGTACAGAGCGAAAAAAACAGCAAGTCCTGACTTTGAAAAGTATTTACATACATTCCAGTGTATTCCAAACACATAAAGAATAAACTTAGCAGGGAAAGGCATTCCATGCCCAAAATTGAATCTTTGAAATTAGGATCTGAGTAAAAGAAAAACTTCATGTTACTGCTACACATAGAGAAACAGAGCAGAAATTGTAAGCCCAGATGAGGTGTTCCTGGACGATTCGTGAGAGAAAGGCAAGCATACACCAAGTAGATACTTTTCATAAGGATATGCTTTGCAATTTGAGCATTTTTGAACTTGCAATGGAATTTTAAAGCCATCCAGAAACAACAGATGTTTGAACCCAAATGATCCAACGTCTTGATGCCAAAGTTAGGGCTCTGAAGAACAATCTTAGAATTGTAACATATGAAGAACTACTTTAGAAACTCTTCTCCAGGAGAACAGTTGAAAGAGATTTATTCTGTGGCTAGCTGGCCCATCCTTTTATCTGTGCCCATTTATACCCCAGGTGATAAAAATGTCTGTCAAATGGAAATATTAATAATAACTAAAATGCAAATCTCTTTCTGAGGTCTAACTGCAATCTCCTCTCTCACCCCTTTGAGCACTCTATCTCCAAATTGAATTATGAAACCAGAAGGAGGACTCTTCTAAACATTATTTATCCCAAACTTTTACATATGAAAACCAGTAACAGGTTATGGTTGAACCTACACAGCATGAAATTATCTAGCTAATTTAGTAGTTGTAAGCAGCAAGTCAGATATTTCAAGCAAGCCAACAAAAACTGGCCAATACCAACTCCCACCAACAATAAATAAGCAAACTGCACTTTGCAAGGTACTTTTTTTCTCCAGATTAAATAGGTAACAGATAAATGCTAAATCTCTGCTTTCATTTGGTTTAAAGGATATATCTCTAAAACAAGGTTGTTGTTTTTTCATTAGCTTGTCGGATCAACTTTTCCCCCATCTCTCTCTAATTAAACAAATAAATGCAACTTAGACATCAAAGTCCTTTATTCAGTTTTCAAAGAAACTTTTTGTACACCTCATTTACCAACTAAACTTCCCATCAAGATAGGAAGATTTTCTGGTTTCCAGAAGGATGTTAGCATAAAGATATTTCTTATTTCAGCCACACAAATACTATAAAATAGAGCCTGTGAGGAGAAAGTGGCAATATGGTCATGGTTCCAAAAAGGAGCCAGGAGCTCAAACTGTAACTGCATTTTAAAAATAGCATAGCATAGCAGCTATGATTATAATTTAGCTCCACAGCATGTAAGCGTGGTATGAACAGGAAATGGGAGTACATCTTCTGAGCCTGATAAGATTCGCTAATATAAGACATATGCTCTGTTTCTTAGCTGGAGAGCTAGACCCAGCCAGAAAGGAAAGCATATATGTTTGTCTTTAACCCAGAGATTAAACCTGTCAACCTTGGAAGATTTCTTGAATTGCTGTTGAATTAAGTGATGAAGTCAAGAACTGCGCAGCATAGATTCAAAAGTGAAAAAATACCTTTATTAGAAAAATCAAAATTTGACGTAACTTCCAGAGGAAAATTAAAGTGAGCTATGCATCCCAAGACTGTGTTATCTTAGTGCAGCCTCTGAAGGGCAGAGCCGCTCCTCAGAGAAATCAGTGCTATTCAGGGGACACTCCTGATAAAAGAATCTCCATTGTCTACAAAAGGCCAAAGTTGAAGTCACTAAGGATAGCATGTTTTGAGAACTTTCTACAATATCAATAATTATTCCTAATTCTACTTATCACAAATAGAAACGTGACAAAATGCCCTTGAGATTACTCTTACATTCTAGGTAGAAACTGATGGTTTAAACATATGTTTCCAGGTTAGCATCGTAGAGAATGTGTAAGATAAAAGTAACATAGCTCAGCAATAGATACATGACAGTACATTAAAGTACAGATGGACCTATTACATCACCCAGTTTTATAGTCTACATTAGAGACAGTGAAAAGGAGCGGATACCAGTGCCTATCATCAAAATACAAATTTATTTGTTTGTTTGGCTGCGTGGGATCTTAGTTGCAGCACACAAGATCTTTTGTTGCGATTCGCAGGCTTCTCTCTAGTTGAGGCATGCAGGCTCTGGAGCACGCGGGCTTAGTTACTCTGCGGCATGTGGGATCTTAGGTCCCCAGCCAGGGATCGAGCCTGTGCCCCCTGCATTGGAAGGCGGATTCTTAACCACTGAACCACCAGGGAAGTACCCTAGAGTGTATGCTCTTAATCTTTATGCTGTGAGTTTTAGTGCTGTTCACCCTGAATATAACACCCTTCCACTGCTCCATGATATAATATTGCGCTCATCTGTTGAATACTATTAACTTAGGACAGAGAGGAAAACTGTAATTCAAGTAGCAGCCAAGTTCTAAGGGAAAAAATTATGCCACCTTGTCTTACTTTTTAATTTTAAAAAATTAAAGTTTTTAATGCAAATTAAATTTTTATGTTTTTAAATTTTTTTCTATGTTTAGTACGTATACTGTAAGATCTGATTTGAATTGATTTAAGTTCTTTTTTTGGAGAAGTTGTTAACTCCAGGGGTGGGGCAGGGAAAATAAAAGGTGAGTTTGGAGCATCTTGTGATGCCAGAAAAAGTAAGGAAGAACTCAAAAACCAATGGCAGCATACCAAAAAGACATTGGGGCCAACCAGAAAGGACTCCCAGGGACCAAAGATGAAACTGTTTAAGCAAGAAGTAAATAACAATAGGATTGAATTATAATCCATAGAATAAAATAAATATCCGTGAATCTTATTGATATTAACAAATATATTTTAAAATAAATGGGGGTGAAGAGACAGTCTATCTTACATAAAAATTCTAATTAATAAATGTGGAAGAAATGAGGAAAATAGAAAACTGAAAACAGAGCACCACAGTAATATTTGTTGCAGGCAAGATCCATTCATGGATGCTGAAATCACTGGAATAGAAATAGGATATTTTCATAATCTTAAAGTGTCTCCCCAAATATTTATTAATTGTAAAAGGTAAAAATAGTAACTTTATAGTGGAGAAACCTGGCAAAGAGTACCTTAACCAAGTTATGGGAGTTAACATCACTGGTATAAAATACCAACATCATGAACTCCTGGATTATGATGTCCTGAGAAGGACACACCACTTCTGTGAATTCTGATCAAAAATGCATAAAACTCGGGACTTCCCTGGTGGTGCAGTGGTTAAGAATCCGCCTGCCAATGCAGGGGACACGAGTTCAGACCCTGGTCTGGGAAGATACCACATGCCACTGAGCAACTAAGCCCATGTGCCACAACTACTGAACCTGCACTCTAGAGCTGTCGAGCCATAACTAGTGAGCCTGAGTGCCACAACTACTGAAGCCCATGCACCTAGAGCCTGTACTCTGCAACAAGAGAAGCCACCACAATGAGAAGCCCGTGCACTGCAACGAAGAGTAGCCCCCACTAGCTGCAACTAGAGAAAGCCCATGTGCAGCAAGGAAGACCCAACACAACCAAAATAATAATAAATAAATAAATACATAAATACATAACTTTTTAAGATATTTAATTTAAAAAAATACATAAAACTCAGTTTAATCATGAGAAAATAGCAAACATAGCAAATTCTATAAAAACCTGAGTAATATTCTTCAAAAGTGTTGAAGTCGTGATAGACGAGGAGAGACTAAGGGATGGTCCACATTGTTGGAGACTAAGCAGAGCTGACAATTAATTACATGTGAGATCCTGGATGGGATCATGGAAAAGGACAATAGGGAAAACAGAGTAACCCAAAGAAAGTCTGTAGATTAGTTATTGTTATTATTAGTAGTATTATATATGTTAATTTCTTAGTTTTGATCATTATACGATGGGTCATGTAAACTGTTAAATGTTAAAGGAGGGACTTCCTAGGTGGCTCAGTGGTTAAGAATTCACCTGCCAATGCAGGGGACACAAGTTCAAGTCCTGCTCCAGGAAGATCCCACATGCCGCAGAGCAACTAAGCCCATGTGCCACAACTACTGAAGCCCACGTGCCTAGAGCCCATTCTCTGCAACAAGAGAAGGCACCTCAATGAGGAACCTGTGCATAACAGTGAAGAGTAGCCCGTGCATGACAATGAAGAGTAGCCCCCGCTTACTGCAACTTGAGAAAGCCTGTGTGCAGCAATGAAGACCCAATGCAGCCAATAAGTAAGTAAATAAATAAATAGATTTATATAAAAAAATGTTAGGGGAAGCTGGATCAGAGGTACACAGAAACTCTCTGTTCTATGTTTTTAACTTTTCTATAGGTCAAATTATTTCAAAATAAAAAGCTACAAATAAAACATAAGCCCTGATCTTGCATTGTTTTAAACAATTGTTTAAATGATCTATTCCAATGTTTCTCAAACTCAGTCATTTGAATACCAATTTCAGGATTTTTACCAGTCTACCCAACATTTACTGATTTCTCGCACTACTTTACAGGGGAAGAAATTGAGGCACAATGAAGTAAGTTACTTAACATCACAGAATTAACAGGTAAGATTCACCTTTAGGCAGTTTGGTGCAGTCTGTGTTAACTTCTCTTCTAGACTACCTCCCTCCTGTACCCAATACTGCTATCACCTGTATCATTATTTACTTACTAGCTTCTTTAAAATTGAGTCAGTTTATTTTAAACTTAAAAAACAGCAATTAAAATAAGAAGCTATAATTCTTCAGGATAGGAATTTTAGTTCTTCTCCACTGACGTACCACAAGTTCATTGAATAGTGTCTGGCATATTGAAGGTACTCGATAAAAATTTATTGAATGAATGAGTTGAAAACTTTATATCATAACTGTACGTGGAAAGCCAGCATCATTTTCCAGAAATAGAAAGTAATCTTCAGAATAAATACAATGGGAATAATACAATATTATTGAATGCTGTTGCTTCTTGATTGCTCTGGACCTGAGGCCCAATATCTCTATATTTAAAAAGTAGGGACTTCCTAGGTGGCACAGTGGTTAAGAGTCTGCCTGCTAATGCAGGGGACCTGGGTTTGAGCCCTGCTCCAGGAAGATTCCCACATGCCACGGAGCGACTAAGCCCATGTGCCACAACTATTGAGCCTCCGCTCTGGAGCCCATGAGCCACAACTATTGAGCCCGTGTGCCACAACTACTGAAGCCCATGCTTCTAGAGCCTGTGCTCCACAACAAGAGAAGCCACCGCAGTGAGGAGCCCACACACCACACAATAAAGGGTAGCCCCGCTCTCTGCAACTAGTGAAAGCCCATGTGCAGCAACGAAGACCCAACGCAGCTAATAAATTTAATTAATTAATTAATTATTTTAAAAAAGTAATGCAAGGGAAAAAAAAGTAATGCAAGTGTTAGAAGATATAAAAAAGAATACCCGGGCTTCCTAGGTGGCGCAGTGGTTAAGAATCCGCCTGCCAATGCAGAGGTCACGGGTTCGATCCCAGCTCCAGGAAGATCCCACATGCCACAGAGCAACTAAGCCCGTGTGCCAAAAAAAAAAAAAAAAAAAGGATACCAATTACAAACAGACTTTCTCCTTGATTTAATCAGAAAGTTTCAATTAGAATGACAAAGAGAATAATTTTCCGAGTAAAAGGATTTTATATAAAGTCGTATCAGTTTGCCATCTAAAGTCAGCACACAAATGACCAAGTTAAGGGACCATTCTTTGGGGGAAGACTGCTCTATTCTAAAGGGACCAATCAATTGAGGGCTCATGTGAGATTAGACATCATCCTCATGCCTTAAATGTCATCTCTTCTCTTTTGTAATCTCCTACCTCCTCTTGCTTACCTCTCATTTCTATGTCTAATCCCCTATAGAATTATTTTTAGTTCTTGTAACACTCCTTATTGCATACCTCTTTAATAGCATTTAAAATATAAATTCATCATTATTTTTTTCCAAGTCTGTCTCCTTCACTTAAATTATAGTTACATAGAGCATCAGGAAGTGTGTAATAGCTTATTTGTATCTCCAGAGCTCCTACCAGTATCTAGCAAGACAGTAGGCCTACAGCACTGTTGTATTATTAAATTAGGAAAATTACAGAAATAGAGGGGGAGAAAAGAACTGTGTGATTTCCTGTCATCCTTGACGCCATGATTTTGTCCTCAACTGTGTTTGAAAAGCTTATTATTCAGATCCTTTATAAAATCTTCCCAGTCACACATGAAGGTTCTTCATGAAGGTGAAAAGTAAATAGCAATCCTTTCCTTCAAAAGTGCTCAGAATTAACTTGCTTCCTTGAGCAATTATAATATACCTCTCTTCCTTTGCAGAATATTCGCTAAACTCTGGATGGATGCCTCCTTTGTAGGCATTATTGCTGTATTTTTGTGGCTTGTTTATAAAGTGAGGTCAGTGCTGAGGTCACTTTTCTATACCTGGGTGATGATCTCTGCTCTCCACAGAAAGGATGAGGGCCTGTTCTAGCTGATGTTAGATTAGCAGGGTACAGAATAGCAGAGGAAGCACACTACAGAACAATATTCTTACTAGAAGCCAGAAATGTAACCTTCATTGGAAATCTCTTGGGATGGTTAATAGCAGTTTCTTTTGAGTATGTAATTATGTCTAGATAGAAACCAACCTCTTAACAACTATTGCATTTAAGAACAAGATTCAATATATGAGTACAAGACCTAACATGGGGGCACATGGCAAGCATCCCTGAGATACTGAGCTGAAATAACCTCTACCTTATGAAACTATTAAACAGAAATCAATAGCTTTCGTATACACACACAAAAAAAAAACCACTTAGGAAATATAATGGAAGAAAAGAATCTATTATAGTAAGCAATAATATATATAAAATTCTTCATTCATTATAAATGTTACTAGAACTTTAAAACCACACTCAGATACCAATTTTCTCCTGTCAGACAGGCAGAACCCCAAACATTTTACAACATGTTCTGTTGGCATAGCTGTCAGAAAACAGGTGCTCATACATTAGTACAAATTGACACAGCCCCTGTGGAAGGTAATTTGGCAATAGTGCAAAATTAAAAATGCATTTATCCTTTAGCCTGCCAATGGCACTTCTGAAAGTTTATCCTTTGTACCAGCAACATGTAAAGTGGCTGATGTGTACTGTTACTGATTTCAGCATTGTTAGTAACAGCAAATGATTGGGGGGACAAAAAAGCATTCCTCAGAAGACTCTTTGTACAAAATATATTTGTGTAAAACTCAATTATGTAAATCTCAATGAAGGGACATTTTACAAAATACCTAACTGGGACTTCTCAAAGCTGTCAAGATCAACAAAACCAAGGGAAGTCTAAAGAACTGTCATGACCAGGAGGAGCCTAAGGAGACATGATGAGTGAATGTAATATGATCTCCTGGAACAAAAAACAGTAAAGCTAAGGAAATCTGAACACAGTGTAGACTTTAGTTAATAATATTTTATCAGTACTAGCTCAATAATTATAACAAGTGTACCCATGCTAAAGTAAAATGTTAGTAACAGGGGGAAACAGGTATATGGGAATTCTCTGTACTATATTCACAACATTTTTGTAAATATAAAACTGTTCTTTAGAAATGAAAGTTATTCACAAAAATAAATTATAGGATAGCCATGTGATGGGATAATTCCATGCAACATTGAAGAAGAAAAAGGAAGTTCTTTCTGAACTGGTAAGGAAAGATCTGCAAGGTTGTAAAGTGAAAAGAGTAGTTGTATAAGCACTTATATTTGCCTAAAGAAACCAGGCACACATAATACCTAATAATAGTGGTCACCTGTCAGGGCTGCAGTAGGAAAAACAGGGTGGATGGAGAACAGGGTGGGAAGAAGAACACACACACACACACACACACACACACACACACACACACACACACACAAACTACGTGAATGGAATACCTAGTTAACTAATTTTGTTAACTCCTGCCTGTAGGACCATCTATGAATAAGCAATGAGATGGACACCTGGGTAAAATGTGATTATTGTTGAGAAACAACTCCCTTCCCCAAATGATGAATCTTTCTACCCTCTGTGTTTCTATGAAATCATTTTAAGAAATATGTATAAAATAAAAACCACACTGATTTGAGCCTGCCAAACTTATATGAACCAAAACACCTAAACCAGTTTGACTAAAAAATCATGTTACCCTTCCATAAAACATTCAGTTTCTTTTTCTGTAAAGTGAGGGTAGGACTAAATAAAATTTTCTGTTTTGAAAAACACTTATTATTGATTGAAAGAGAGAGAATTTATGGGCAGGGGAAAAAAAAAGGAGTGAGGGAAGAATGCAGATCCTTAAAAAACTGTTTGAAATGAAGAGCAAGCTAATGAAAGTTTGTTATTTCAGAAAAATATTAACAAAGTCAAGTTCTGTTCTACCTCTAGGAAGATATTCCTTCACTGAGTATTTCAACAGGAGATATATTAGAGTGACAGAATAATTGGAAATTGGAAGTTTTTAACTTAGGATAAAAACCTTAGTGATTGGAAGAGTAAGATTCATTTTACCTTTATTTCAAAGAACTGTTAAAAACAGAATTCGAATAGAAAGGCATTTACTTATATGAGTTTCAAAATGACATTATCTTCAAATCAGGCCTGCTTCCTAACATTCAAGGGGGTCCAGGTCAGAAGTACATACTGGAGTTAACATCCCATATATCTAAATTCTTTAAAATTATAAATCAAGCTAGCAATTTGCTAAATAGATATTTAAATCTTCCCACCTCAGTATCTTCATAACAACCTAAAAGATTAGGTTTGAATTTAGATTTCTCAGACTCTTCAGAGTTCCATACCAGAAAACAACAGGAAAGAGGAGGAGAGCTAGCCCCTAGCCCATGGCCTGTCCATTCTTGGGAGGACAGAGATGGGAAAAAAGCCATGAAAGTTGTTCAGATCATCTGAACTTGGACTCCAACTGTGCAGGTTACCCCAAATGTGGTCTGATAGAGGACACACAGACTCTGAGTAGGCATGTCTCCTTGGCAATGCAGACACCTCACTCCATGGACAGTGATAGGGCCAAAGGAAGGCAAGAGTTTGGGGCCCAGGGTCAGGGACCTTTCTCATCCTGGTCTAAGGATGATACTGCTTCAGATACTTCTTAGTGATTAGTCATCAGATGAGGGTATAGAAAGTAAAGCTTTCATTCTCTGGGTCCTTCAGAATATCACTAAGCAATGGAGATTTTTATTATGATAATATTAATTGACAAATGGAGAGATATAACGATTTGTCTTTGGGCATCATGCAACATTGGGATTTTCTGAAACTCAAGGTCATATATAAAATAAATTGGAACTGGTTGATTTTTATTATTATTTAATGCGGTTTTTTAAAATAAATTTATTTACTTATTTATTGATTGATTACATTGGGTCTTCATTGCTGCACACGGGCTTTCTCTAGTTGTGGCAGGTGGGGGCTTCTCTTCATTGTGGTGTGCGGGCTCTTCATTGCAGTGGCTTCTCTTGTTTCAGAGCACAGGTTCTAGGCGCGTGGGCTTCAGCAGTTGTGGCACACGGGCTCAATATTTGTGGCTCATGGGCTCTAGCACGCAGGCTCAGTAGTTGTGGCGCATGGGCTTAGTTGCTCCGGAGCATGTGGGATCTTCCTGGAGCAGGGATGGAACCTGTGTCCCCTGCACTGGCACCACCTAGGAAGTCCCAATGCAGCTTTTACATAGTATGTGATTTAAAAGGTAATTTCTAGAGAGGAGGGAGGGAGGGTAAGGAGAATGGAGGAGACTTTTAACCTTCAGTTGGTACCATTCTTAACTGTTGGATTTTTTTATTTTTATCATGTAGATTGCATTTACGTTAAAACAAACAAAAAAAAAAAATGAAAGATTTTCTAATAGTTCCTTAAGCAAATATAGAAGTTTGAATGCTAAATTTAATTATCATCTATACTTCTTTTGGTTTCCAGATGAAGCACAGCTAACACAACATATTAGGTAATGTGATAAATACAGAAACTCTATTTTTTCTTAATGGAAACATTCACATTTGCAGCAAGCTGTCAGTAGCAAACAGCTTTGCTTGAGTAGCCTGGTTTAGCAGATGTCTTTGTTAGGAATGTGACAATTATCACCATTATTTATTTCACTGAATATCAAGTGGTACAGAGGGAAGCCAAGTCCTCATCAATAGTGCACGTGGTTAATTACATCATGCTATCTCCTCACATGTCTTATTCTTGGTTACTTGCTCTTGAAATTATCATAAAAAGACATATCTGACTGACAAATCTGACTGACGAAACTGAATGCAGTTCAAAGTTACTATCAGCTGTCATACAAAACTATGTAGACTACATGGGAAAAGGAAATTATTTTTTTCCAGCCACTATATTTGCTGTTTAATAGTATTAGGTAACGTTTACTGAGGGATTAGTCTATACCAGAGAATGAGTAAGCATTTTAGATGCATTATCTCTTTTTGTTGTAGTCAGAAACTCCCCTGATATTTGCATATATTCTTTCATCTACATTGTGCCGTCCTTTTAACATATTATTTGTTACACTAGTCACTGACTTGTTTTGACATTATGAATATTATGAATTTTTATCCATTGAATATTTCCAACTATAGAAGTTCTATTATGAATGGAAAATTGTATTACAATAAAGCCTCAAATCATTGAGGAAAAAAAATCATAAAAATCTTGCTTCCCAAAATAAGCTAAATTTTATTCTTAATTCTATAAATTTCATCAAGGCAACTCTTGCTGTAGAATTCAACAGTTCAATAAACGATAAAGTACCCAGTATGGGAGCACTTTATATTCATTAGGTTGGATGCAGAAATGAATTAGTCCATCCCTCTCTTCTAAGTGTATGGTCTAATGGAGAAGAGAAACAAACATTGGATGCCAAGACCGATTGTGGTACATTCTGTGTTCCAGATATCAACCAAGTATTGATATTTAATAGTGTGGGGAGGCTGTTGTTTTGACTGTGGTGATGGGGACAGAGCATTTTGGAGGAGAATGTTGTGAATTAGGCTTTGAAGACCAGTTAAACTTGCAAAAGCTGATCTGGAAGGAAGGGCAGGTGACAGAGGCAATAGTTTAAAAAAGGCAACTGAGCATAGGCCTGTTTGGGAGGACTTGTCACATACGAGAGTGCAAGAGTTGAGTGGGAGATAAGGCTAAAGTGATGGATTTGGACCAACTCATGGAGGGCTTTGACTATAGAAGACATGGGTAGGAAAGGAAAGTCTTTGAGCTCAAAGTGACATGGCTAGATCTGAACCTTTGGAAGATGACTCTAGCAGTAGTGTTCAGAAAAACCAACATTTAAGGTATTAGTGGGGAAAGACAATTAAATGAGCCAAAGAAAGGGAAAGAATTTTTTGGTTCTTGTTTTTTAATGAAAAAGCATTTAACATGTAAATAGCAAAGTCGATTTGCTATTATTCCACTAAATGGAGGAAAAACAAACTGAAAGCATGGAGACCATTTAGGAAGCTATACAATGGTCCAGGCAAGAATTAATGAGTTTCTGAAGAAAGGTAGTAAACAGAAGAGATTGATTTGAAAGATAATGGTGGAAAGAGATCCCATTGGATTGATTAGCCAACATCAAAAACCCAGGAGTGAAAAGCGATGAGTTTAATTTGGATCAGACTTTAAGGTGTCCATAATCCTTCACTGTGGGATGCTCAGCATGCAGTTAGGAATAGGGTCTGATTAAGGGAGGGCAGATGAGGGCTAAACGTACAGAGCTGGGAACCAGTCTTATAAAGGGGATAGCTAGATAGATCAAGCTGTAAAATAGGATGAGATTACCAAGGGACTGTCAAGACTCAAAATAGGACTGAGCACTGAATCTTCAGAAAGCTTATATATAAAGAGCTTGTTTTAAGGCAGGGAAGGTGTGGGGCAGGTTAGAAATCTTGGGAGAAAACTAAACAGAAGCAGTCCATGAGGCAGGAGGACCAAAAGGATGTAATGTGGGCTCTGGTGGAGATGAGAGTTCTAGTAAGAAGAGGGTAGCCAATATTCTCAGCAGAATTTGAGCAGAAAGTCTACAAAGAGGTTTTGGTTTTAGGACTTTCCATAGGCTGATGGTGCTGAGGATCAAGAGGGAGGAGAAACCAAGGTGGATGAAGAGGAAGAAGAGAACAGAAATACCATGAGCAGAAATTAGAATCAAGGGAGAGTATTAGGCCAGAAAAGAAAGGTTTGTAGGTGTCAAGGGGGAGAGGTACAGAAAATGGAAGGGGAGTAGATGAAAGGGAGAAAATGGAAGGGGATCAAAGCCAAGAAGGACCAGCAGAGAGAGGAGAGAAAAGGAGAGATGGAAACACTGGCCGTAGAAGGAAATCAGGAAAAGTCTTCAGAGACTGGAGGGAAGACCAAGAGAATGGGTGATAATTTGAACAGAATGAAATTTATGTACTGTTCATATCAGACGATCTCCAACTTCCCATAAAGTTGGTAGAAAAAGAGGGTGGAGGTAGGTGTAGAAATTTGAAGGGAGTGCAGAAGATTGGAACAACAGCTATGTGTATTTTAAGGGCAAATTGATGAGAGGTAAGAAAAGGAATTCCCAGAGTTATTGGATTCCCAGACAAATTGGAAAAAATACATTTCATAGCATCCAGTCAACCTGGTTATGTCTGTTTTCTTCAGAATTGTTCAGATGCCTAGAAAAGTATCAAGAAGAAACAGATGGCTGGCTTAACCAGGGCTGGAGATTGGCACGACAGTTGTGACCCAAGATGAGTGAGATAAGTCATTAGGATGCAGGTGTGGTGAGCACAGTGGGAAGAACTGTCCCAGAGATTCCTAAGGTAGGTGCCTTGGGATGTCCTGAGAGGCCAGGAAGGCTGGCAAATGCAAAAAGAGTAAAGGGACTGGACTTGAAAATGGGAAGAGTAGTTCAGAAAAGTGAGGTGATAGGACAGATAGACAGATAGGCAGTGGTCAGAGAAAACTTTTCGAGTTTGAGAGTCTCAGATATGGAGATGTTATGGATGATGGTGAAAACAGCTGTGGCGACACTAAGGAAGATCTGAGGCAGATGAGATGGAGTCACAGAGCTCAAGGTAAAGGAACGATAGGCCAGAGAGTTAGAAAGATTATCAGCACGGAATTTGAATCCCAAAAGAAAATACACTGGTTATAGGTGAGATTTTTTTATATGACTAAAAACACATTATAAATCATGTTTTAATATCAAGTGATATTAAAACACATGAGCAGCTAGAAAAATACTTGGAAGGAAGACACTCAACTTGTTCATTCAACAAATACATATTGGGCCATATGCTTAATGTGAAACTGTATGCAATAAGCATGATACAGTGGATTCCTCTCAAGCGATGGTTTCATTAAGATTAAGCTTTTACTTCCCACTGTCAAAGAGTACAATTTAGCACCTGATGACCTTGTGCGGAAAATAGAAAATACAAACTGGTTACTTGGAAGAAAAAAAAATGGTAGAAAAGCTACACTTTGTCACATCACCATATACTTAAATGGTTGAACGAAGTAAATAATAGTGATTCCCAGGAAATTGCTCATATTCAACATGAAGCTACTAATCACTCCCTACTGTTTTGCCTTGGAGTATAAACTTTCACACTCAGAGACCCTTTCTACAGTCGATGAACCCAAACCTGAAGCCTGTCTCACTCTGGATTGTCATAATACTTGCTTGGTGGTGGCATATCTGTAGGAATGCAGGAACCACAGTAATGCAGGAACCACAGTAAACTGGGCTCACTGGTCCTTTGTAGCCCAGATGGGGACACAGCCACAATTTTCTAAAGTTCTAAAAATAAATAAGTTGTTTTTTTAGAGACAAGTACTCTATTATATACACTCATCAGGAGATTGTGCAGAGTTTGGGATGCTGTAATCATCCAACTCAAAGAGGAATTGTTAGCCAGATGTTGAAAACTATATGTAAATGGGCTCTGGGAGTACACATTATCTCTAAATCTTCCCAAAGAATGTTGACCTAGTCCTAAAGCATTTATTTACACATTCTTTTCAAACAATCTTTAAACTCTGAAGCCGTATTTTGTATCACATAGGTTAGTCCAATATAGACAAAGTGCTTATAATTGTTGAAGCTATGTGACAGATATGAATATTTACTATACTCTTCTCTCTACTTGAAATATGTTTGAAATTTTCCATACTAACAAGTTTTTTTAAAAAAAAGGAAAAAAGGAGATAAGTCCTTTTATTGTGCTTGTATAGCTTTTCTTGCTTTTCCCCTTCCTGCTGACATACACTGTAACCTATCAGAAATTGCTTGCCCCAATTCCCCTTTTTCCAGAACAAATTAGAATGTACTAACGCTAAGATTTGAATGGTATAACATCATTATTATTTCGAATATTCCTTCATGCTTCATAAAACTGTCATTTCATTTACTTCCATGGAATTTCTATACTCACAGGCATTCTCCCAAATACTTGCCCTCCCAAAATCCATCCCAAAAGAAAACAGACTTTAATCATTCGTGAATCAATCTTCATCGAGCATCTAGTATGTGCCATCATTTTAACATTATTTTAAAATTCCATGGCTAAATATCTTTGTAAGGAAAAAAATAACACCCAATAGAAAACCTTCATTTGCTCCATAAACATTTATTAAGCACCCACTAGCTGCAAGGTAGATACTCTAGTCTTGGCTACACATCGTGCTGGAAACTTCTTCATGGAAGCAAGAATGGGTGAAGGTTAGTGAGATGGCCCTTGCAATGAGGGAAGAGGAGCTTTTTAAAAAATGCGTATCCCCAGGCTCTGCACACAGAGAGGTTTAGGTCTGGGTGGTTCCAGGAAAGTTTGGGAACCCTTGGTCTAAATCACCAAGTCTGAGGGGAACCAGAGCAGACTCTAGTCTGACTGAAGCTGGCACTGCCATCTATGGAGTGTAGTCAGTGGGTGTAAAGCAGGCAGGATACATGTTTGAAGCTTCATCCTAATGCTGGAAAGGATAAGAAAACAGGCTGTAAGCCCAGAGAAAAATTCAGTAAGATTTGGACAGAGGGTTAGAACTCAGAACTGACTGGGCTTAGGTTCAAGGCTGGGCTTTGGTCCTGGTGGAATTCTCAGCAGAGACCCAGAAAGGATTGATTGATTCATTCGGTCCCTTTTGTGTAACAGGCACTGTGCAAAGCTCTTTACTTACAAAATCTCATTTCATCCTCATGACAGCCCTATGAGACAGGTTGAATTGCCCAAGGTCAGATGACCAGTAAGTGGATGAGTTGTATTTGAACCGAAGTCTATTCTGAATGCAAAGCCTATACTCTATCTGTCTCTGCATGGTATCTACAGGGACTGGGGCAAAGGCTTGCCAGGCTCACCCAGTGGTGAGAACTAAGAAGATCATTCGACTATAAAGGACTCTGCTCACATGAGGCATCAGGCAGCTATTTCCATACTCACTCTACTCACTAATGGTTAAAATAAATTCCCAGTGACTCCTGACTGACAGAGTGCTCATTCTTCCCAGATTATGTCTTAGGCAACATAGCAAAATTGGCAAATTTGTCTTTGTGCCCCCAGCCTCTCCAGTTTTACCTGTTTCTTCCCCAGTTCCTGTAGAGGGGCCTACTATACTCACGGTCCTCACCTCCATTCACATCAGGTAGTACATGTCTGATGACAGATGGAAGTATTGTCCTTTTGGGACCTACTGCTTTTGAACAAAGAACAGGCACTTAGAGGAATGACATTGATATCAGAGGCAGGAGCTAGGAAGGATTTAGAAGACAAGCTGAATTCCCTGAAATCACACTTGTAGATAGGTGGTAGCACATTCAAATGGATCCTATTGCTATCTGAAGAGAAAGGATTACACATCAGGGGGTGGGATGATCAAGAGTCCTGCTGCTCCAGAGATTCTCTTGAAGTACTGTTCATCCCACTGTACCAGCCTATCTGTACAAAGTCCTCATTTTCACAGGGAACAATACATGTGTGTGTGCTTCTCACAGAGATGGTAATCAGTGGGCATAATTCATCAAAGCCTCTTTCTTTTGATAACTGAAGTTATAGACCCAGACACCGCTTTACTAGTATTCCAAATACCAGTACTGCCTTACCCTACAATAAACAAAGTAAACAAGAGTGGCTCTCCTGGTACTCCCCCACCACCCCTCAATCATTGATAATGAGAGCCCAAAATTATGGCATTTTCCTCTACTTATCAAAATCACTTGTAAGTTCAAAAATGTTCTGGCAAATATTTCTGATGAGTGGCTATGAGATATGGATAGATGGATGGATGGGTGGATGGATGGATGGATAGATACATAGATTTAGATTTAAAGGTGGTTTGTTTGCCAAAAGAATATAGTAATGACCTGTAAATATGATAATATTAAGCTGTATGATAATTTTCTGTATCCTGTATATACAACAGAACATAGTAACTTTATAAGGCAACATAGTAAAGTAGACCAAAGGCTTGGCTTTGTTGCTTATTAACTATGCAACTTTTATAAATTGCTTGACTTCTCTGAGCCTTGATTTCTGCCATGATAAAATCAAAATGATGAAACTTGCCTCAAGGGATATTTTGTGAGGACTGGGTGTAATGTATGTTAAATCCCTAACAATGCGTGGGACATAGGCACTTAAACTTATTTGTTGAGTGAATAAGTAGTAGATGTTCAATACAGGCCATTTTTATTATTTTTTACAGTATTTGTCAAACTTTATAGGCTTTAAACTGTCTACCCCATGCTGCTCATTAGTGCTTTCATATTTAATTACAAAAGCAAACATCTGTTGCAAAAATTCAAATTATATAGATGTACAAATAAAAAGTAAAGGCCCTACTTCTGTACCTTAGAGGTAACTACTGTTAAGAGTTTGATATATATACTTTCAGACCTTTTTCTAGGCCTATACAAATATATGACATAATTTCTAAACATGAGTTTATACTATACACAGTGTTCTGTTACTTGAATTTTTGATATAAGATATTGGGCATCTTTCCAGACCTAGTATTCTATTTATATGGTTGGACTGTAATTTACGATACAAATTTCCTATAAGCGGACAATTAGGTTATTTACTAATTTTTGCTCTTTCTACCACTGTTGCAATAAACATCCTTAAGTAAATATTTTTTTGGCATATATGCTAGTTATTTTTCTAGGACAAATTTCTAGAAGAGGAATAGCCAACTCAAAGGACACACGTATTAACTAGACTCTGCCAACTTGCATGAAGAATATTATGGACTGAATCGTGTCCCCTTAGAATTCATGTTGAAGCTCTAACCCCCAGTACCTCAGAATGTGACTGTATTTGGGCCTTGGAAAGGGGTAATTAAGTTAAATGAGGCCGTTAGGGTGGGCCCTAATCCAATCTGACTGGTATCTTTAGCAGAAGAGGAAATTTGGACAAAGAGACACCAGGGGTGGGCATGCACATAGGAAAGACCATGCAAGTATGCAGAGAGAAGGCAGTCATCTGCAACCCAAGGGGAGAGGCCTTCAGAGAAGGCAGAGATCTTGATCTTGGACTTCAAGCCTCAGAACTATAAGAAAATAAATTTCTGTTGTTTAAACTACCCAGACTGTAGTATTTTACTATGGCAGCCTGAGCAAACTAGTACAGAGGGGTTATTCTCAAGGCCCTGGTGGCCCTTCTGCTTTGAGCTGAGGTCTGTATGGTATAAGCATGCTGTTCAAACCACTTGTTCCCTACTTTCTTCATCCCATGCTCTCTGTCCTTTATTGTCCTTACCTTCTTGCTCATTGCAGTTTATTTAATAAGGGGTTTATTATGACCCTTGAGGGGTTTCAGAGATCTTCGGATGTTTGTGAACAATTTGTTTTTTGATGTACTTCATTCTGGTATGGCATTAAAATAACAGGAAGAAGTTACTAAGGTATTTTCCCATTGAATTATCCTCCATTTTCATTATGTGAACTATGAAACAAAATCTTTTCCACATAATTTCTCTCACATTTCTTTCACTGATTGGCTAGGTCGAGTTCATACATCCTTTGAGACTGCATTTTAACACATTCCCTCTCCCTGACCATCCCTTCTCCCTCAGCCTTCATTATATCTGATGTGTGTGCTTCTGGGAGAAAGTAGGGAGGAGACTTGAAATTACCCGGAGGATCCACATTCTGCTCTGCAGCCATCCTCAGTAACTTTCGCATATTTGACATTCTTTCAGTTTCCTGAAGAAGGGTGACTCACCCAGAATTACACAGCCACAGTAGCTGAAATAATTGGTCTCAAGGTCTCCTAATATTTCTTTCTTCCTTCAGCAATTCCTTTTACTTGTAAGGTGAGAGATTCCTTTGCTGGAGACTGCTGCATGTTAGAGACAAAAGGAAAGGAAGAGGGAGAGTACCTGCCAGTGACTGAAAAGAGGGTTTTTCTTGTGTGATCTCTTTGTTCTCTTCTTTTTCTTTTTCAGAGTATGTGTTGGTTGCTTATGCACCACACCGTAGGTTTGGGAGCTTGTGCTTGCTTTTCCCCAACAGGTTAGTAATATATCTTAAGACTCTAAGAGTCAGGACTGTCTCTATTTAGAACTGATCAGGAGAGAGAAAGAAGGATGAGAAGCAACAAGGATGAAACATGAGAAGTAAAGGTGGACCTCCTTCTCTCTGCCCAACCTTGCCAACAGCCATGTCAGCTAAGCCTTTCATTTGAGTGTCAGCATGATGCCAAAAGCAAACACAGAAATCTCATGGTGATGCTAAAAAAAAAAAAAAAGATAAATCTCTGCCATATGAAATCAGGGGGCGGGGGGGTAGATTGTGTAGGAAAGTGTTTTTTGTGGGGTTGTTTTTTTCTTGCATGACTTTTTTCTCAATGTGTATGTGTGTGTAATGGAAGTTGAGGATAAATTAAAGAGCAAATATGAAGATAATAATCCTACCTATTTGTAATACTCAAGCTCCACTTTTTGGCCCTTTTTTGGTGTTGCTTTTTCTACTCTATTCAGTTTCCTAAGACACATATGAACCCTAAAAATGTGCAATTATTTCCAAAACATTTTGGCATTTTCCAAAAAATTTAGGGTGTCTACTATGTGCAAGGCATAATGCTAGGTTTGCACAAAATGAAAAGATAGCTGAGCTTTAGTCCTCAGGGTCTGCAGTATCATAATGTTCCCAGTGAATCTGAGGTTCTTAATGTCTTGTTGCAGAAAGAATTCTGTGAGAGACAAAGTGATAGGTAAGAAGTAGGTTAATTGAGAAAGAAACACACTCCACACAGAGAGAGTGGGCCATCTCAGCAGGTGAGAGACCCTGAAATATGGTGTGGTTAGTTTTTATGGGCTGGGGAATCTCGTAGGCTAATGAGTTGGAGGATTATTCCAATTATTTCGGGGAAGGGGTGGAGATTTCCAGGAATTGGGCCACTGCCCACTTTTTGGCTGTTTATAATTAGCCTCAGAACTGTCATGGTGCTGGTGGGAGTGTCATTTAACATGCTAATGTATTACAGTGAGCATATGATCAGGCTCAAGGTCCAGTGGAAGTTGAATATTCTGCCATCTTGGACCTAGTTGGGTCTAACCAGTTTTTGTCATGTCCTACGGCTCTGTCATTCTTTAAAGGTTGTGCCTTGCCCCCTTCCCTCCTGCTTCAATAGCAAAAGTAATTCATGATCATGTTTACTCATAGATTTGTAAAAGCTGCTAAATTTTACAAGAGAAAATGTTTTGTCTAATAATCATTGACAGCATCTAAATGTCACTGTCATTTAGCTCAAACCAAAAACATATTTTGAAATAATAAGCAATTAAATGAACACTTTTATCAGAAATAAGGATTTCAGAACAGTTTGCTCACTTGTGTGTTGTAAATTGTAAAAGGAAGAGTTACACCCACACCATATGCGAACTATTGGGCTATAAAGTAATATAATATCATCTGCAATACATATTCTTCATCTAAATGCAAATTCTAACATTTCTAGTTTCAGTAGTTGATATTGTGGCCTTATACATAACATGAAAAAACTAATATTTGAGGAAGTTCTTGAATTCATAGGTGGCTGATGTAGTTATAAGGTTTCTTCCAATTCTTACGATGTTAGATTCTATTAAGACACAGATGTAGCCTTTTGAAATAAGAATTCCAGGGGGATATACCTATAGTTCAACATTAGTGTTTAATGCTGTGCTGCTACCATTTTGGATAGTAAAGATGGCCATTATTTTTGTTTCATAAAATGTGTTTATCTGTTTATAGTGGTTGACTGGCAAGATGTTATCTTTTACTGCCAAATTTCCAGAAGCAAATCAGGGAAAAAAAGAGTATCAACTAAAAACTATAAATAAATCTCAGTTACAATTCCTTCCATGAAATGGATCACATCATGGGTAATAATCACAAACATTGTCATTTGGTCTTTTTTATCAGACACATAACTTTCTAAAACAGGATCCAATCAACACCAAATGATTAAAAGTATAGTACAAGAAAGAGTCTTTAAGTTGTTGGGAGCCTCATAAAGGGAGTAATGTTACATTATCTTAACTATCACTAAGAATTTGTCCTCCGCCAGTAAGTCTCCATGGTAATCCAATGCAATTGCTTCACATAAAGCAAGCACATTAGTCTAGCACAGACATTTGCTTCCTCTCTGAATTTCCTGTTTTCCTGGATATGAGATCTCTTAGGTGCACTTTCAGGAACTAGTCACTCACTCAGAGGTCTGCTAGGAAAAGTGATTTTGAGAGGGTAAGGTTCCTACTGCTTAAAGTGACAGCCTTGATCTAATGTAACACGTTCCATCTACACACACTTAACTTAAGTACAATTCATTTCACCTTCACAAACCTCTTATATAGCAGGAAGTATTCAGTCATTGCCAGAGTCAATATATTAAGTCTAGTTGTTGAAGGCAGCTGGTTTCCCATAAAGCCATGTGTCCTTATTTCCTATTTCAGTCAGTTTATGATTCAGTGGTAGGAAATGCCAAAGGGAGTTGGCAACAATGGCATTTTCCACTTGTAATAGATTTTTTAAAATGTACTTCGGATTTTTCTCCAATATTGTGCTCAGTGGTATTTCTACAGTGTAATCAGATTGGTTAGCTCACAACAAGGTGATGACTGGCAAGAAAACCTCAAGGTAAATGACTTGCTCTATTCCCTCAATCCCAGGGGCAACTGTGCTGCCAATCTTATTACCAGGGACATGGAGTCCTCAGAGGAAAGTGGGACTCTCATCTGCATTAGAAGTAAGTTTCCAGGAGAGCCCTGGAATTTGAAAATTCCTTGAGACTCCAGTGATAAGTTGAGATAAATCAGGCCTTCCAGGGCAGTCTGGATTCAGACATCCTATTTCTGTGCTGCTTTCTCCCCCACTCCCTCCTTGGCCGGTGGGAAAAAGAAAAACTCCTCCTTCTAAGGTAAAGAATTTAAGAATGGGAGCTATTTACTGTTTGTTTAAATCTCTGGTCTTCAAATTGCAAGATTCTCTCATTTTATTTTATTTTATTTTTTTGTTTTGTTATTACTGCTATGTCTTTTGGCCTCTCTTCCTCTGTAGGGTGAAGGTTGATCTTTACAAAGGAAGAGGAAGTATGAGGCTTTATTTTTTCTAATTTCTGTTCACTTGTTGTATAACCTTGCAAGTGTCATTTGACTTCCTGTACCGTATAGATTCTTTATCTATAAAAGGGCATGTCAATATCTATTCCCTTTCATTTGCAAAACATTAACACCGTCAATTATTTTAAATTCTTTGATCTCAACAGAACTTTCCTCTAATAACTATGCTATTTAATAATGAATTTAATACTAGAATGCACTTTTAGTGTTCATCTATTTAAAATTTATGTACAAAAATATTTAAACTGTATTTACCTTGATTCCCTGTGTTTGTATTTCATTACACTTAAAAGACATTTTGTGGGTGGTAGAATATTTCTTTTGAGGAATATCTTGAATTATGAGGTTTCATATTCAAAATCTGACTTGAACAAAATATACTCCCATATTCATTAATAATATGAAACTAAATTAGCTTCAGCTTTTGTGAATAAGTTATGTCTTTACTTTTCACAAGAAAACAAGCTTTAGTTAGTTAATGACTTTATTTTACATATCATTTCTTAATGCTCTTCTACAGTTCTTCAAAGGAGGAAAGAAAAGTACTCAAGGGCTTTTAGCTATTTGGACATTACTGTTAACAAAGAAATATTGCAGATTGCCTAGTCCACTTGCTAAAATACACATCTGAAATTTCAAGCGCCACTCCTACCACCCAGCCTGACTATGTCTGCTAAGTTTTGGCAATGTAGTAAACAGGACAAACTTGTTCTATAAGAAGTGCCATGTCACTTATACCATCACTTTCTGAATTGGCCCTTAAGGAAAACCTTCGGATAGACCTAATATCATTCATATGTCTTTCTTCTTGCATTAAATGTAAAAGTACCTGAAAATTGTAAACAAACAAACAAAAATCCATCTTACCCTTTCACCAGAACAAATGTCTAGCAAATGAGATTAGGATTCAGGACAACTGAGGAACAAATCTCTCCATCTGAGGTCTTGTGAATTAGAAAAGCATGAGGTATTTGAAACTCGTCTCAGACTCCTACAAATTATGAGACCTTGATTATATCACTTTGCTTCTCTGAACACTGGTTTCCTCATTTAAAAAATAAGGGTAATGTCTATTTCACAACATTGTTATACTGATTAAATTTGATTGATGTGAAATGGCTGGCTATAAAAATTCTTATTGTCAAAAAAAAAAATTCTTATTGTCAACTATCAGATTATGATAGGTAGTCCCAGTTCTATTACCAAAGCCAGAATGTTGGGCCACATTTATCATAGACAGTTACCAAAACAATTGCATTCGTATAACACTCCATAGTTTACAAAGCACATTCACCTAAAAAATCCTTTCACTTATGCATATTCAGATAATAAACTTGGGTGTTTTTTTTTTGCCAATTCAGATATTAATTCTGGGCATTCAGGGAGACGCTTTAAGAAACATTAAGCAGCTGTGTGCCAGAGTTTTGGCAAACTGACATTCATTAATTATTTAGCACATCTACATTGAACACATAATATGTGCTAGTGCAGCAATTCTCAAACTTTTGGGTTCAGGATCCCTTTGCATTCTTACAAATGACTGAGGATCCCAAAGACTTTTTGTTTATGTGGCATGTATTTATTGATATTATAGTATTTGAAATGAAAACTGAGAAAGCTTAAAAATATGATTTATTCATTAAAAAACAATAAATCCACTAAAAGTTAACATAAATAACACACATTTATGAAAAATTACCATATCTTGCAAAGCAACAACAAAATAGTTTGAAGAGTGCCATGCCATTTTTTTACATTTTTGCAAATCCCTTTAATGTCTGGCTTAATATTAGACAATGAATTATTTGTGTGTTTGCATTCATTCTGTTGCGATTATCACACTTCATGTAGTCTCTGGAAAACCCCACTATACACTCACAAGAGACTGAAAATGAAAAAGGTAAAAAAAAAGTCAGTATTATAATTAAAATAATTTTGACCTCATGAATTCCCTCACATCTCAGAGACTTCCCTCAAGGGTTCCCCATTCCACACATTAACCACTGAGCTAGTGTCTAGGACCTAGTTATGACTTAAGAAATATCTGCTGAATGAAATAATGAATACCATACCTTGTGCTAGGTGTTGGGAACATACAAGTGAACAAGACAAGAGTCCCTGGCCTTAAGGAGCTTAGATTCCAATGGAAGTGACAAATATTTACAAAACTGTTCTATCAGTACCACCATTGGGGAGTAAGAGGGTATACTGCCCAATCTTGGGACATCAAGGAAGGCTTTTAGAGAAAATGATGAGACAAAGGAGAAAGCCAGGTAAGGAATGCAAGTATAAAAAGGAGAGTGAAGTGTCCCAGACAGGGAGAAGAAGACCTGCTAGAGTTTAGAGAGCAAGGCATGGTAGATTGACCATTAATAAGAAAATGTATCATGTAAGTTTCCTGAGGGATAATTTGAAGACTTTAAACAGGGACTGACAGTTAAAGTTTAGAAAGCTCACTCTAAGTACAATGTGAAGAATGAAGTAGAACAGGGTAATAGGCAGAAAGTCTATTTCAGAGTTGAGGCAGGAGATAATATTGGCCTAGCTGGGATCGTAGTAGTGGAGATGGAGAGAAATGGAGAAATTAGAGATATATGAGAAAGAAAAACTGCCAGGACTTTCCGATAGCTGTAGGAGGTGAAAGAGAAGAAGGGGTCGAGTTTTAATACCCACATTTCTGGCTTAGGTAATTGGGTTGATGATGATACCACTTAGAGACTGGGAACATAAAACCACATATAATGAAAATGAGTTTAATTTGGGATATACTGTTTTGAGAACATCAGGACATATATTTTGAGGGCAGTCAGGTGTGCAGATTTGTAGTAAGGAGAGAGAACTGGACTAGAAATCTATACTTAGGAGTTATCAGCCTATATATGGTCACTGAGCCATGGAAGTGAATTAGATCACCAAAGGAGATGGGAATAAACTGACTAGGATACAGCTCTGAGGTACATGGACATTTAAATGACAGGCAGAAAACAAAGGTCCTAGAAGGTAAAATAAAGAAGCCAGAGATCTAGGGGGAAAGCTAAGAAAGTGTGGTTTCACAAATCAAGGAAGGCCATGGTCACTAGTGAAGTTCCTGGGAAGGCAGGAGCAGACAGAAGCCAAAGAGTAAGCCAAAGAGATGGAATACAGAGAACATGTAGAAATATGTGCCTCACACAGGGGAACACCTGATCCACTGTGATGTCTGAAAGGTGAGTGTAGATGCAGGTAGGCTTATGAATGTGGAGGCAGGAAGTTGCTGGAGTTCCTCTCTGAGGGGTTCTATTTTTTGCTGAGAATAAATGAGGGAGATAGTTTGAAAACAATGGAGAAAACCTGAAGTGGCTGTTGTAGAAAAGAGAGCTAACTAGGGAAACAAGCATTGCTTGGCAAAGTTAAAGGCCCCCTTAAGATTGGACATTGTAAATACATAGTGAAAACAACCCATATAGTCTATCCAGAATTTCAGATCAGTTTTTTGTTTTTCAAAAAAATATTTCTGGGACTTCCCTGGTGGCGCAGTGGTTGAGAATCCATCTGCCAATGTAGGAGACATAGGTTCAATCCTTGGTCCGGGAAGATCCCATATGCCACGATGCAACTAAGCCCATGAGCCACAACTACTGAGCCCACGTGCCACAACTTCTGAAGCCTGCGTGCCTAGAGCCCAAGCTCTGCAACAAGAGAAGCCACCGCAATGAGAAGCCCACGCACCGCAACAAAGAGTAGCCCACGCGCCGCAACAGAGTAGCCCACGCACCGCAACAAAGAGTAGCCCCTGCTCACAGCAACTAGAGAAAGCCCACATGCAGCTACTAAGACCCAACGCAGACAGAAAAAGAGAAAAAAAAGCTATTTCTGAATCAGGAGGTTAAGGTCTAGACTACATTTCATTTACAAATATAATACTGTAGACAGTGCAATAGAGATCATGAACCTAATACAATAATTCTCCATCCCCCAAATATAATTTATAATACACAGGTACATGCACGTGCGTGCGCACACACACACACACACACACACACACGCACACACTATATAGGGTTGGCCAAAATGTTCATTTGGGTTTTCCCGGAAAAACCAGAACGAACTTTTTGGCCAACCCCATATCATTGACTATTAGAACTCCTCAGCGAGGAAGTTCCATAAGATGTCATCATCTCACGCCTGTAACCCTCCATTTAATTTTCAATGAAATGTGGTGAAGCTTTTATTGTGTAGGGTGGAGTTTGTAGGAGAGTATGAACAAACCTCAGGCAAAATTATTAATATTATTTATATTAAGAATTTATCCATTTTCAGAGAGCAAAATAACAAAATTCACCTTTTTCACATCCATTAAGAGATCCCCTCAAAGAAACATATCAATAGAGATGAGAGGTAGAGATTTTCTTTATAAACTATGAAATTTTACTAAACAGAATAATATTCAGCATAATTTTATATTTTAAAATAATCTTTATGTAGGTAACATTTATTAAACATATACTATGGACTGGGCACATCTCTCACAAAAATTCCATTAGATAAGTATTTATTCCCATTTATAGATGATGAAACTGGATCACAGAAACGGTTAAGCAACTTCTCCTTAGGCATTTGGCTAGTGAATGGTAGAGCTGGGATGTGAACCCAGGCAGTGTGACTCCAGAGGCCCCACATTTAAATTCTCTGCTGCACTGCCTTCTTCAAAGAAGAAATTTAACAAAATTTTCCAAGTAAAGCACTCATTGTGAAGTTTCAGAGATTTAACAGTATTGGTTGAACAGACAAGTTGTAACACACTTCATGAGCAATTTATTACAAATGGAGATTTCAGAAACAGTATCAAGACACAAAATTAGCTGTTTCCTTAGATAAAATTTCCATTAAAAAATTACTTGGAAACATTTCATGTATAAGAAGAGTACAGAAAATAATCACAATTTAAAATCCATGTATCCTCCACCTACCTTTAAGGTTTTGCCACATTTTCTGCAAATTATTTTTGGGAGAAAATAAAACATTCTATGAAGGGAACCGTTACATTCCCTTCTCCTCTCTGGCACTAACCGCTATTCTGAATTTGGTATCTATCATTTCCTTTTATGATTTTCACAGTTTGATCTCAGTTTATTTTTAAACTTTTATTTATGGTATACCATATACATCTTTCTGTAAGTTGCTTTTTTCAATATTATGTTAATGAACTCTAATAGCATTAACTTTAGCTCATTAATTTCTATTTTTTAGCATTCTGTGTATGTCAGTTTGTCCAATAATGTAACTTGTTCATCCATTCTCCTGTAAGTGGACATTTAAATTGTTTCACTAATATAAGCAATGCTGCTATGAACATTCTGTGCGGGCCCGTGATAATTACATATGTATACAATTCCATAACATGCAGTTTAACAGGAAAGATAATACGTGTGCATGAACTATACAACGAAGACAGCAATTACTTTTTATGAAAAGTACAAAAGATCGCGGGTTGTTCAGGGCAAAACGAGGCTACTTACACTAGAAAATATTTGGGGAAGGCTCCAACGACCGAGCGACATTCACTGCTAATTAATACTACGAGACCACACATTTTAACCCTTAATTACTCTTTAACTGATACCCAGTAGTTTCAGGGGTGTCCACTGATTTTTTTCAACTAGAGTGTGAGAGCCAGAAGGACCGAACCAGCTCCAACAGGCTGAGCCAATACGAGTATGACCATGGAGAGTCCGCAGTGGAAGCTGCAGCAGCCGACCTCCTGGCTACGCCAGGCCACCAGAAAGTGACAGCGCGAGGGCAATGTAGGGGCAACCAGGGCCTAATGTCACTTTTCACTCCGAAAGTTACGGAAGCGGAGGAAACAGGGACGGATGGGGGCACAGACAACTGCCTCGAAATGTCTCTCCACTTGCACTCACAATGCCGCCAGGTCAGTAGTTAGGAGCCGAGGCGTGGACGCGGCCTCTGCCCAGAGCGTAGCCTCCCAGTCTGGCCTCTTCCAGCGGCGCCCCTTTTTGCCTTACGCCAATTCCGTAAGGAGGCGCTGAAGCCAACCCCGAGGCTCCCCCGGCTCCAAATCCTGACGTGAAATTGCACTGGGCTGCACCCACGGCGGCCATCTTTGATTCGGGCAAAACCACACCCTCGCACCCCACCGGCCACTCCCTCTCAGCGTCCCCAGGCTTCTCACTCACAAACGAAGGCGTTAACCTTAGGGGCAGTGTTGAAGAAACACGCCTGACTGTCCATGACTCCGGAGGTGCCAAATCCCGCCAATTTTAACATGGCGGCTAAACCCCACCAGCAAAGCACCGCTGAAGCCAATGAAGTCATGCTCGAAAAACGAGCAAGTCGGCGGGGCAGCGAAGAAGTAATCTCGCGAGATCGAAGCCAGTCTCCTCTCGGCCCGGAAGCCTGGTCTGAGGGGGCGGAGGGGCGGAGGAGGGAGCAGGAGTCGGTCGAGAGCCAGTGGAGGAGTCCGCCTGCTGTCGCCTGCGTAACCGGAGCAGCGACGCCGGGCGGCTACGCCGCGGAATCGGCGTAGGCGGCTTTGGAGAATCCGCGGGCTGCGCTGCGCCCGGGCTGGTCGCGGAGGGGGGAGGGGATGTCGGTCAGTGCGAGATCCGCTGCTGCTGAGGAGAGGAGCGTCAACAGCAGCACCATGGGTGAGTCTCAGCTTTGGGCCGTCGCGACTCGGGTCGGCGGCTCGGGACGCTGGGGGGCTCCGCGGCCCCCTGACGGGGCGAGGGGAACGCCCTGAGGCGAGGCGGGGGGCTGTGGCGAAAGGAGGTGGAGCGGGGGCGACGGCGGGCCCCGGGCGCGGCGGCGGCGGCAGGCCCGGGGGGAGGGGAGGCGGCGGCAGTGACAGTTTGAATTGAATGTGAGGAGAGCCGCGGCGGCGGCATTTCCTGTGCCGCGGCGGGCGGGCCTGGGGAGCCGAGAGTCGTGAGCTGCGGCCTCTGCCGCCGCGGCCCGAGCAGCCCGAGGGGGTCGCCTTCGCCGGGCCCGCCGGCTCCCCGGCCCTGCTTCCTCTCGTCCGCGGCCGCAGCGCGCGCGGCGGAGCTCCCCTCGTGGGGTAGTGGGCCTGGCGAGGAGGGTGGGGATGTATGTGCGCGCTCGGCTGAGGGTGCTGTGTGGGCCTGCCCCAGGAGGGCGGCGGCGGGGAGTGAGGAAGAAGGGGACGCACCGGGCCGAAGCTGCGGTAGAGGCGGCGGCGGCGGCGGCTGCAGCGGCTCCAGCGTTTGCGTCTGCTCCTCGCTCCTCCCCGTCTCTGGGGCTTCCTTTCCCCCGGCGCGGCCCCGAAGGCGGGTGGATGTCGGGCAGGGCTCGAGTAAGGAGAATAAGGAGCCTGGTGTGGGCTTAATTTTTAGGAAAAAGGGAAAAGAGAACGTTTAGGAAAGGCGCCCTCCCGAGGAACGGAAGGGGTGGGAAGGGTCCCTGAAAAAGGGAGGGAGTTGGAGATGCGGACTGGTGATGTTTAAGGAAATTAATTTTTGAAAATATTTCAGTATTCTTATTTATTCTCTTAAGAAGGGCTTTCATTTCCTTTCCTCCCGCACTTATTGGAAAAAGAACAAGGCTGTTTCATTCACATTTTCCACTCCCGAATTCCATTTCATACTGTGTGTATAGTAGGAAATAAGCAACTGAGATTTTTCTAGCATGTTTCCATTTGCTCAGTTACATTTTGAGAGTACACTTTCAAATATGGGTTTTTGTAGTGTAGGGAAGGAATTTGTGAAATCCAGGTGTTTGCTTAGATACTGAAATAATTTATTCTTTCGACTTTATTGTTATAGTTCAACTTTACGATTTTTTCGCGTTATTTTGATGAAATGGAAGGATATCTTTCTGAGTGTCCTTGATAATCTAAATGAACAGATAATCTAGATTCAAAAGCATTTTACTCGTTTTACGTATTTATGTACATGCAGGTGATGAGTGTGGTCAGCCTCCCATCCCCCAAGTTTATAAACAAGGAGGAAACTTTTTAGGCATGAAGTGTACAGGTATGAATGAGCTTTATGAAATCCTGATAGACTGAAGGGTAGTGCAGGATATAAACAATTACGAAGCTAGTTAATGCTGCTTGGATCCTTTATTCCTCAAAGTAGCAGGGGAAGGAGCAAAACGGGGGGCGGGGGAGGGGGGGAGGCAGGAAACAATCTTTCATCCCACCCAGCTGTTGGGTGGGTGGGTGGGGCCAGGGGAGATTAGGTTGAGTGGAGCTATGAAATAAATGTGGAAGCTACGTAGATGGTTTGTATGGTGGCATTGTGTCTTTCTGTGTTGGGACAACATGATGGAGCTAGGTCTTCTCAGTACAGTTATTAAAAATATCACATGCGCTTTTAGGTTCACAGAACTGAAGTTCATAGCTGAGAAATTTATTTTGTGTTTATGTCAAGTAGATTTTAATTTACAGAAAGAATAGTGTAATTGTGTAAATTAAGAAATGTTTGGTTTCTGGTTTTGATTTGGAGATAAGGTATTCGATACATAACTACATGAAAGGTAGATTAAGTATGGAATACACATCAGTTACCAATAGATTATCTTTCAAAAGTCTGTTATAAAATTGATTCTTTGAATTTGTGTATTTTCCCATAGAAATAATCTTAAATAAGTTCATGACAGGACTTCTGAGCTGGTCTGAGACAAGGTAGGACCTCTGACAGACCTTAGAGCAATTGCAGAGATTAAAAACGACAACACACACACACACACACACACACACACACACACACACACACACACACACACACACACGAGGAAGTGTTAGATTTCCAAGTTCTCAATAATGGGGAGTGGTCAGATGAATAGACCAGTTGGAGTAAAGATAGTGGTAGAGCAAGTTGGTTTCAGACTTATTATAAATTGATGGTATACATATTCGCTGTAGATTGTAATCTGAGATTTGCCAATAGAGTATTGTTATTTAATTAAATTACCAGCTGAGAACATTTTTCACATTTTGAGCTCATAAACTATTTTCAATTATTGGTTAGAGGTTGAAAATTTTTATTTTAACTTTAACATTTATGCATTTTACTAAATTTTGAGACAAAACTAACTTTTGTATTTTTCTTCTGTACAAAGTTTGGACTGTAAATGACATAAGATTTATTGTACAATGAAACTGATGTAGGAAAAAATGTGTTTTTGAGGAGTAAAATTTTAAGGTAGCATGATTATGGGTTAGGCTTGCCAGATGAGAACATACTGTTAAATGTAGGCTCTTGGTCTCTACAGCAGTGTCTTGCAGTCTGCAGGTTGAGATATATTAATGGGTCTTGAAATCAATTTTGTGGATTTCAACCAATATTTTTTTAAAAGTAGGAAAAAAAAATAGTACATTGCGCTTGGTAAAATTTGGGGGGTGTTAAATTTTGTTTTATAAGTATTGTGTATTGAGTTGGGATTTAACATTTTTTTTAAATTAAGAATTGTGATCAAAAAAGTTTGTAAAAACGCTTCGGGATGTGCAGTATGGATGGGTCAGGTCGAAGGTCTTTAAATTTTATGGTAGAGGTTGGAGGTCTTAGTGTGAGGAGGGAAGACTACATGCTATTAAGTCTGTGTGGCTTTTTAAATTTTGGATTAATTTTGTTCTTTATGTAGTTAGTGTGGAAGAGCTCTGGGGCCTAGTTCAGGTTGAGAGGAGGTCATTTCCCAAAGTCATATACAAAGCAGGGTGGGTCCCAAAAGAAGGTAGTATTATGCTATTAAATGTCTCTGCTCTTGACCTTGAGGAGAAAAAATTTTTTTGTTTTGTCATTTTGCATCATTGAAGATCAAGGGAGCCAAAATTTGAGCATGAGCCTGGGAAAAAGGGGCCAAGGAGGCAGCTTGGTTTGCATTCAGTGTTGAAGGCCTTAGGCGAGACACACAAAAGGTCCTTCTGATTCATACCTTGCACAGTCTAGGTCTGCAGAGGTAGGGATTACACATAGGGGTTTGAGTTCAAAATATTAATAATAACAGAAATATAGTAGAGTGATTAAGAAAAGTGTTGTCAGACAGACATGAAGTCAAATCCTGGCTTTGCCACTTACTAGATGTATCAGGCAGGATGGGTTAAGTTAATGCTTCTTAAACTGATGAAGGACCTTTTTTCTTTCTTTCTTTTTTTTTTTTTTAAATTTCCAATTCACTGTTAACTGACACAGTTGTAAAATACAAATTGCAGCAAATTTTTTAGTAATGAACATGGACTAGAAAAGGCAGAATTGCAAGCTCCAGTTTTTAAAGATCCAATAGACATGAAGCTATTTTGGTATAAAAATTTCCTGTGTTCTCTATTTTTGTATTTCTCTGATGTAAACCAGTAAACAATCAGACTGGCTCCCTGGTCCACGACCACACCTTGAATAGCACTGGGTTAGACCATGCTGCAGTAACAAATAGCCCTAAAAATCTTAGTGGGAATAGCTTAAAGATGAGGTCTTGATTGTCATGCTAATGTTTATGTACTTTATTTTAAGCAAATGTTTTTTAATTTAATTGATTGATTGCATTGGGTCTTTGTTGCTGCATGCAGGCTTTCTCTAGTTGCAGTGAGCAGGGGCTACTCTTCATTGAGGTGGCTTCTCGTTGCGGCGCACGGGCTTCAGTAGTTGCGGCACACAGGGTCAGTAGTTGTAGCTCACAGACTCTAGAGTGCAGGCTCAGTAGTTGTGGCACACGGACTTAGTTGCTCTGTGGCATGTGGCATCTTCCTGGAGCAGGGATTGAACCCATGTCCCCTGCATTAGCAGGCAGACTCTTAACCACTGTGCCACCTAGGAAGTCCCTAAGCAAATGTTTTTTAACTTCAAAGGTACCTTGAAGACTGAGGAGAGTACATAAGTATCCCCAAGCCTGATCCTGCTTACATTATTTTGAAGTGTATCTTAGGTATTTAAGTGACATTTATTTTAGGTATTCATGTGACATTTGTATTTTTATCTATATTTGTTTGATTTATATACAATATAAAGATGATACCTCCTCTTTCTTCCCCACCAATCTGGAAGTAAAAATTGACTTTCCTGAAGATGTAATATGTTAATTCTATTGTTTTGTTTACCTCTGGGGCCACAGCCGAGTACCTTTGGTAGCTTCATTTGAGGTGAGACTCAGGTAAGAGTTTCTCAAACTGGGCACTAGTGCATTCTTTGGGGGTCTGTCTTGTGCATTGTACAGCGTTTGGCAGCATCTCTGGCCTCCACCCCCTGGATGCCAGTAGCACTCCCCCTCCCTAGTGATGACATTGAAAAAAATGTCTGCAGACATTGCCACATGTCACCTGTGGGGTGGGGAAGGCAGATTGAGAACCACCACACTAGGTGATGGAGAACCATTGAAGGATTGTAGCAGATGGAGAAGAAGAAAAGTCTTTCTTAACCATCTAGTCTATAATTCTTCCTCCTAGAACTCCTGCCACTTAATACTTAGTATTTTTCAAACTTGGGAATGAGAATCACCTACGTAGCTTGTTTGTGTTTGTATAAGTTTATCATTTAATTCATGAATTCTTGCAAAACATGATCAGTAATTACTGGGCATACATTATAGTAGGTCAGTATTTTCCAAAATGTAACTGATGAACCTCATGCATGGGGTCAACCAAGACCTCTAACTTTAATCAGTTATAGCTTTCATTCAGTAAAATGCATGGATTTTTTTTTCAATCATGTTTTCTTTAATCTTCAGATAACTGTAATTATGTCCTGGCAGAATGATGACAACTAATTACATAAGGTCAGCAAACATGGTAAAATGCACATGTTTTAAGTGTTTAGTTCCGTGAATTTTGACAAATACATACGACTTCTAGCTTTTATTTCAAACAAGACACAGAACATTTACATCATTCCAGAGTTCCTTGTGCCCTTGCACAGTTATCCCCCTAATGCTCCAGGTAACTACTTATATGATTTATAATATCTTTGGATTAGTTGCTTGTTTGTTTTTTAACAGCTTCATTGAGATATAATCCCTCTACAGTTGATTCAGTTAAATTGGTTTTTCTGGGTAGCTTTTTAAAGTTTCCCCCCCTAACTTCTTCATTGTGAAAGATTTGAAATCTGAAGAATGATTTTTGCACAAACAAAAACCATATAAACCTCCTTCCTGCCTTCACCCATGGTAGCATCAAATACACATTCTTCCTCACCTTTTAATTTTTTCTACTTACTGTATGTTAGGTTATTTCATATCAGTACGTGAAGATCATTCTTATTTTATATAGCTGCATAATTCCATAATATGGACAGGCTATAATTTATTTAACATGTCCCCTTTTGATAGACATTTGTTTCTAATACTTTGCTGTTGTAAACACTGACGTGATGAGTAACCTGGGACATTGATCATTTCACATGTGTTAGTATCTCAGAGCTTTTGAGCTCTTTGACATAAGACATTATCAGTTAAAGTGGTAGTATTGATAAGTCATTACCAGCTTAGGACTTGAACACTCAAGTTCATTCATTTAACAAATACATGTCTTGTGCCTGCTGTATGCTGGACACTGTGGAAACTGAGTTAAATGCTGTGACAGTAAAACCAGAAGTCATGGTAATTGAGAGCTTACGTTCTGGACTCAGACCTGGATTCATATCTTTAAAGCTTAATTGAACCTTGGACAAATAACAGCTTTTCTCTTTCCTTCTTTGTAAGTTATTGGAGAATTAAATGAGGTAATACATGGCAAGTCCTTAGGCCGGCATATAACAGACACTCAGATGTTAGCATAAAAAAAGTTATCAGACTACATGGCAATTGATTATTTACTTTTCTTCTCCATTGTAAGTTTCCTAAAGTCAAGGACTGTATTTTGTTCACTTTTGTATTCCCAACCTGACATTTACTTAGTAAATGATTTGTGATATGATTTAAAGTTATGTACAGTGTACAGTGGAAGTACAGAGTGGAAAACCTTTTCCAAACTAGGAAAAGTGAATCTTCAAAGATGGGTAAGAATGATTAAGCAGAGGAAAAGGAAAAGATACTTATTCTAGGCTGAGAAATCATGGTAGTGTAGGTTAACAGGCTAGAGAGATGTAGGGAGCTGGTGTGCTGTGTTGAGGATTTTAAAAAATCGTTATTGAAGAATTTTAAAAGATGAGTGGTAACTATGAGCATTGTGATAATTCCAGAAGGGATAGATAAAGCGCCAAGGTGGGGCTATTGAATTGAGGGTGGTTAACTTAGCAGCCCTAGGACTAAAAGGATGGAACTGGAAGTGGCAAAAGGGTATGAAGTGTAGGGAATGGTTGTGAAGTTAAGTAGTACGTGAGGAGATGTGGGTAGTGAATAATGAATCCATAGTATCTGAGCTTTCTTGCTTGAGTGAATGGGTGGTGAATAGATATCGTTTCTTGAAATGGGTAATTTAAAACATGAAATTGAGAAGCCTGCAGAACAGCTAAGTGAGCATGTCTAGTAGTCTCAATACAAGGACAGACATCTAGGATGGAAAGTAAGCATTTGAAGGTTTTAGTAAATTCATTTGTGTTTTGAATTTCTATGTTTAGTAATTGAATCTGCTATATTGAACAAAAGCTGTACTCTTGTTTGGTCAATAAATTTGTTGGTACTGTTTTTTTAAGACTTGGTATTTTGGGTTTGGTGAGCAAAGTTGAAGGAAATTGAAATAAAGTGATTTGTGTGAAACTTATGTGCTCTTCACAGTTAGACAGACTGAGGTCACCAAATTCTGGAGTGGTATTAAAATGTTTAGTTATTAAGAAGTTTTTACTGGTGTATTACAAAGCAATAGCTGTTTCAAACTAAGGGTCTTGCTAGTGTTTCTCTATATGAGTGACATGTTGTATCCTTGTATATTCAAATTGTCCATTTAGATTGTAATCAGAGTTCTTTCTTTTTTGAGGAGAATTTTGGTATATATTGTCAGTCAGCTTTAGAGAATACTAGAAATATTGTGAGATAATTATCTGTATAAGAAGAGGCAAATCTTCATAGCAATTTTATCTTAGTGCTTTCTGTTTACACTAAAATAACTAGGGTACCACCTCATTTGTTACATGTAGCATTCTGGGGTCTATACAAGGAAAAATTTTTTAGTAACTAGTATACCTTCAAGCATCAACATTTTAAACCATTTTTTATTTTAAAAAGTTTAATAGTTATACTTAGTTCCTTTTATGATTAATTTAAACAGGTTTACCAGGAGGGGGAAAAGGTCATTAAGTTATTTCAGTCACAGAAGTTTGATTTGTGTTTTTTTAATTACATTTTTTTCATGGTTGTAATTAGTGGTATATTAGTGATTAGTGGTTCTTAACCCTGGTTAGGCATTGGAAACACTTCCAATGTTTGATATACTTGGAGGCTCATTCATTTACTGAGTGTGAGGTAGGGCTCAGAAATTTGCATTTTAAGTATTTTAGGTAATTCTGATGAACAGCCAGGGTTGATAACCTCTGGTGTGAATTGTGTATTATGAGGTAATGTATGTAAAAGTACTGTGTACAAAATTTTTTTAATATTTATTTATTTATTTATTTGGCTACACCAGGTCTTCATTGTGGCATGCAGGATCTTTAGTTGTGGCATGCGAACTCTTAGTTGCAGCATGTGGGATCTATTTCCCTGACCAGGGACTGAACCTGGGCCCCCTGCATTGGGAGTCTGGAGTCTTAGCCACTGGACCACCAGGGAAGTCCCTCTGTAAACTCTTTTTTAAAAAATTAATTAATTACTTAATTTATAGGCTTGTTGGGTGTTCGTTGCTGCATGCGGCTTTCTCTACTTGTGGTGGGCAGGAGCTACTCTTTGTTGCAGTGTGTGGGCTTCTTATTGTGGTGGCTTTTCTTGTGGAGCACAGACTCTAGGCACGCAGGCTTCAGTAGCTGCAGCACATGGGCTCAGTAGTTGTGGCTTGCAGGTTCTAGAGTGTAGGCTCAGTAGTTGTAACACATGGGCTTAGTTGCTCCGCTGCATGTGGGAATGTCCCAGACCAGGGATTGAACCCGTGTCCCCTGCATTGGCAGGCAGATTCTTAACTGCTGTGCCACCAGGGAAGTTCATGTAAACTCTTAAATTTTATACAAAACCAAGGTATTATTTACTTAATATTTAATAATTCTTTGGTGTATTAATCTATATGTAGGTTATTTTAAGTGTGTATGTGGTGTTGCAACATTGATATCCTCATTGTCTAGCCATTTTGTTATTTTGAGACATTTAGTAGTTTCAGTATTTTAGAATTATAAATAGTATTTTAAAGAGTATCTTTAAGCCTCTTCTGCTTTCCCCAGTTATTTTCCTAGGGCATTTGTTAGTTTAGTATCTTAAACTTGTTTTTTTGTTTGTTTTATTTTTTTAAGAACTTTTATTGAGATACAGTTAACAGACAATAAACAGCATATGTTTAGAGTATACAATTTGGTATCCCAGTCTCCCAATTCATCCCCCCCAATCCTCCCCTCTCTCACCACTTAGTGTCCATGTGTTTGTTCTCTACATCTCTGTCTCTATTTCTGCCTTACATTTCCTCTTTCACAGTTGTTAGCATTTGCCTTATGTATTGAGGTGCTCCTGTGTTGGGTGCATATATATTTATAATTATCTCCTCTTCTTGGATGGATCCCTTGATCTTTATGTAATGTCCTTTCTTGTCTCTTGTAACATTTTTTATTTTAAAGTCTATTTTATGTGATGTGACTATTGCTACTCCAGATTTCTTTTGATTTTCATTTGCATGGAATATCTTTTTCCATCCCCTCACTTTCCGTCTGTATGTGCCCCTGCGTCTGAAGTGGGTCTCTTGTAGGCAGCATATATATGGGTCTTGTTTTTGTATCCATTCAGCCAGTCTGTGTCTTTTGGTTGGTGCATTCAAGGTAATTATTGATATGTATGTTCCTATTACCATTTTCTTAATTGTTTTGGGTTTGTTTTTGTAGGTCCTTTTCTTCTCTTAATGTTTCCTGCTTAGAGAAGTTCCTTTAGCATTTGTTGTAGGGCTAGTTTGGTGGTGCTGAATTCTCTTAGCTGTTGCTTGTCTGTAAAGCTTTTGATTTCTCCATCGAATCTGAATGAGATCCTTTCTGGATAGAGTATTCTTGGTTGTAGGTTCTTCCCTTTCATCACTTTAAATATATCATGCCACTCCCTTCTGGCTTGCAGAGTGTCTGCTGAGAAATCAGCTGTTAACCTGATGGGAGTTCCCTTGTATGTTCTTTGTCGTTTTTCTCTTGTTGCTTTAATAACATTTCTCTGTCTTTAATTTTTGTCAGTTTGACTACTATATGTTTTGGCGTGTTTCTCCTTGGATTTATCCTGCCTGGGACTCTCTGCGCTTCCTGGACTTGGGTAGCTATTTCCTTTCCCATGGTAGGGAAGTTTTCAACTATAATCTCTTCCAGTATTTTCTCGGGTCCATTCTCTCTCTCTTCTCCTTCTGGGACCCCTATAATGCAAATGTTGGTGCGTTTAACCTTGTCCCAAAGGTCTCTTAGGCTGTCTTCAGTTCTTTTCATTCTTTTTTCCTTATTCTTTTCCGCATCAGTGATTTTCACCATTCTGTCTTCCAGGTCACTTATTCGCTCTTCTGCCTCAGTTAATCTGCTGTTTGTTCCTCCTAGTGTATTTTTCATTTCAGTTATTGTGTTGCATATCTCTGTTTGTTTGCTCGTTAATTCTTCTAGGTCTTTGGTAAACTTTTTGATCTTTGCATGCAGTCTTTTTTCAAAGTCCTGGATCATCTTCACCATCATTATTCTGAATTCTTTTTCTGGAAGGGTGCCTATCTCCTCTTCATTTAGTTGTTTTTCTGGGGTTTTATCCTGTCTCTTCAACTGGTACAAAGTCCTCTGCTTTTTCATTTTCTCTCTTTCTGTGGCTGTGGTTTTCAGTTCCACAAGACGAAATACTGCTGATACTGCTTGATACTGCTGTCTGCCCTCTTGTGGAGGAAGCTATCTAGGAGGCTCTTGCGCGCTTCCTGATGGGAGGGACTGATGGTGGGTAGGGCTGGGTGGGCAGAGTTCAGTAAGACTTTAATCCAGTTTGGTGGGCAGAGCTCAGTAAAACTTTAATCTGCTTGTCTGCTAATGGGTGGGGCTGTGTTCACACCTTGTTGGTTGTTTGGCCTGAGGCTGCTTAGCACTGGAGCTTACAGGCTCTTTGGTGGGGCTAATGGTGGACTCTGGGAGGGTCCACACCAGTTAGCACTTCCCAGAACCCCTGACTCCAGTTCCCCCGTCTCCTCGGTGAGCCACAGCTGCCCCCCACCTCTGCAGGCAACCCTCCAACACCAGCAGGTAGGTCTGGTTCAGTCTCCTGTGGGGTTACTGCTCCTTCCCGCTGGGTCCTGGTGAGCACATTTTTTTGCTTGCCCTCCAAGAGTGGAGTCTGTTTTCCCCAGTCCTGTGGAGGTCCTGCAATCAAATCCCGCTGGCTTTTAAAGTCTGATTCTCTGGGGATTCTTTCTCCCGTTGCTGGACTCCCAGGTTGGGAAGCCTGACATGGGGCTCAGAACCGTCACTTTAGAGGGTGGACTTCTGCAGTATAACTGTTCTCCAGTTTGTGAGACACCCACCCAGCATTTATGGGATTTGATTTTAACGCGATTGCGCCCCTCCTACCGTCTCATTGCGGCTTCTCCTTTGTCTCTGGATGTGGGATGTCTTTTTTGGTGAGTTCCAGTGTCTTTCTGTCAATGATTGTTCAGCATTTAGTTGTAATTCCGGTGCTCTTGCAAGAGGGAGTCTTAAGCTTGTTTTAACTTATATTTCTTATATTGGTGGAGAGAGTTATTTGTTATGTATAATCTGATTAGTTTCCCTACTTTCGTTACAATATACTGAACTAGTTAAAATCACTATCAGGAATATTTGGTTTTGTGCTGTGGCTTATAATATGGGGCTGTTAAATAGTGCAGTATGAGAGTCGTTTTGTTTTTAAAGTATATGTAGTTTTTCACATTTTTCTGCTCCTGGATGTACCTACCTTCTATCATTGAAGTTTGTAGCTATCCATTTTGCTGTTACAAATCTTTGTGTTTTAGCTGTTCTTTGTGTTTTAGCTGTGTTTTCCTGGTTCATTTCTTTATTGAAGGTCTGCTATCTGTTAAGTATTGAGTCGTTAGATTTCCGTTTCTAATTCCCAGCTATATTCTTTGCAATATATTCTGACATGCTGAGTGAAAAGGAAATTAAGTAGAAATGATTCCTGTTTTATGGATGTATAAAATCATGTGCAAATGGAAAATAACCATGAAAACCAAAATATGTATTCGTTGTATAATTTACAAAACTGTAGTTTCTCTGAGTACAGCTTGTAGTCTGTTTCCTGATTGCTGAGAAGGGTGAATTGAGTAGACATGGGAACTTGGTATGAAAGGATGAAATTAGTGATATTAGATAGAACTACAGTCAGTCCTGTCTTGTATTTTGTATCAGATTATAAAAGTTGATCTAATACATAAAAGTAGGAGTTACTTAACCAGGTGATTAATTCAGCTATGAGTCTAAAAGATAACTAGAATGACTCATCTGGCAAGTAGACCCACCAGAAATACTTGTTTGTGTTTGGTGCTGTGCTATTAAAAAGATAATTACATAGGTGTAGTTTTTGTTTTACTTTTTTAAAATTTTGAAATGATTGTAAACTTGCTGAAAAGTTGCATTCCCTTTCTTTTTGAAAGTTAAATATTTGGTGAACATGGAGGAAGTGCAGAAATAATAACAAAAATGTGTATATACAATGTGTTATATGAGATAATGCACCATCAACATTAGAACTGGCCAGGAGCAAGGGGAAAGGGAGAAGTTTTATCCTTGATGGAGACATCTTTTATTTGAAACTGTGTTGAAGGTTTTTGGGTAGGGCTGGAAGATTCCATTCCTTTTTGATTGAAGGATGGGTGTTCCTAGTCACTTGTGGATTCCATTTAGCAAATTAGAATCTAACTAAGGTGAACAAAAGACTTTCTTTCCTATTGAGTAGTTTCCTCATTGGTCTTATTGCTTTAGACTCTTGTCACTTTATGTGATGAATCTTTGTAAAATTATTGTACTAAACCACTACTTCCATAAAATAATTGGCCTGTTGTAGAACTTTAAATATCTTTCTATTATTTATAGTACAGGCTTTTAAGGTTCTTGTTAAAAAACAGCCCCCCCCCCCCCAAACAAACAAAAAAACTAAAAACCCTTATTTCCTGGGCCCTACCAGCAACATTCTAATTCCCTACTTCTAGGCTAGGGCCCAGATATTTATTTTTATCAAGCTTCCCAGATGCTTCTGATTATAGCCAGGTTTGGAAATCATTTAACTGCAAGATAAAAGCCCAGAGGCCTTAATAATAGCTGTTGTCTATTGCACAACCACTGTAACAACTGTCGTTTATTGTACTTATTGTATCTGAAGTGCCAGATATTTCAGGTATTTCGTATATGTCTTATAATAACCTCATAAATATGTTATCCCAGTCTAAGGCTCAGAAAGGTTATGTCGCTTACCCATCCAGAGCATAGCTCTAAGTTACAGCAGATACTAGGATTCGGATTTCTAGCCATATTTATACAGTGGTTCCCCCTTATCTGTGGAGGATACGTTCCAGGATCCCCCGTGGATGCTTGAAACCACAGATAGTACCAGACCTTGTATATACTATTGTTTCCTGTATATGCATACCTATGATAAAGTTTAATTTATGAATTAAGCACAGTAGGAGATGGACAATAGCTAATAATAAAATAGAAGAATTGTAACAAGATACTATGATAAAAGTTATAAAAATGTGGTCTCTTAATCAACGTCAACTCTACCAGAAATGTGGCAGTGGCTTCTTCATTGGCAGATTCAACCTCTCCAGTAATTTGTATATTTTTCAGTCCAAATCTATTCTTGAATCTGTGTAACCATCTAGTATTTGTAGTAAATGGCTAGGTGTCACTCATTTTAGGGGATCCCTTGCTTGCTGAAGTTTTCATACAGGCTCCATGGTTTCTGGCATGACACGTTGCCATCAGTTGGAACATGTTTTATATGTTCATGTCTTCCACCCACAAATTTAATGCCTTTTCCATCCTAACTGAACATTTATCACTCACTGTGGCTGTAACTTTGCAGTTTGAGGTGCATCAGCAAAACTAGCACAAATTTCTTTTTCTTTCTCAGTTTCTCGGATTGAAGATTCCTTCTTACCATAGATCTTAGCAACCTCAGCATACAATTTCTTTTTTCCTTATTAAGTCAAGACCACCACCTTTTCACTTAAAGAAAGTACTTTACAGGTTCTCTTTGACATATCTAAATTGCCAGCATCACAACTCTCGTGCTTTTGGGGGCCATTTTTTTTCCCCTTTGCCCCTGTGCAGCCTGTGGGATCTTAGCTCCCCAACCAGGGATCAGACCCACGCCCCTTGAATTGGAAGTGCAGAGTCTTAACCGCCGGACTGCCAGGGAAGTCCCTTTGGGGACATTATGAAGTAAAATTAGGAAGTAAGGATTACTTGAACACAAGCACTGCAATATTGCAACAAGCTAACTGATTAACTGAGAAGGCTACTAAATGACTAGTGGGCAAGATACACTGGATGAAAGGGTTTATTATATCATGGGCTGGATGGAGCAGGACAGCACAGGAAGGTGCGAGATTTCATCATGCTACTCAGAGCTGCACACAGTTTAAAACTGATGAATTATTTCTGGAATTTTCCATGTAATATTTTTGGACCACAGTTGACAGCTAGTAACTGAAACCTCCAAAAAAAGCAAAACTTGAGATAAAGGGGGCTACTGTACTGCCATATGATTCTCTAATATGTTTTTTCATTAAAAACTTAGTCCTTTTAGGATCTCTTTGCTTGGCTTTTTCCTTCTATCCAGATCAAATCATGTTTTGTATTCTTGCTTTGTTTATGCTGTTCTTACCTACCTTGAAGTCGCATCCATCCATTAAGGAAGGCCCAGCTCAGAACCACTCATTCTGGGAAACTTCCCAACTGATTTGATCCTTTCCTTACCTAGAGCTCCTTTAAGACTTCTCTCTTAGTAGGTAACAGCATTGTCAATTTTTTAAAATGTATTATCAGTTATTGTTTATGCTTAATATTATAAATATTGGTGGGGTAGTGTTGCAGTATTGTGATGGGTGGCATGCTTTCTTGAACCCTCCACTGATTTCTAACTTTACTATGTATAATACTGATCTTGAGTAGAATGTTGTTTTTATAATAAAATATAAGTTACAGACTTTGGTTGTTGGAAAAATTAGAATTTGCTACTTTGTTTCAGATTACTTTGGTTGCTTCAGTAGCTCAACAAGGCAGACTTTTCAAATCTTTTGTCGTAAATTTATAAATATACAGAAACATATATCATAATCTGTTAATAATTTCAACAGTTTGAATTGCAATTCAAACTAATTGCAATTTTGTTTTCAATACAATTTTATACAGGTATTTCCTTAGGAACTTTATTAGTCTGGTAGGGCTGCCATAACAGAATACCACAGATGAGGTGGCTTAAACTACAGACATTTGTTTTCTCACAGTTCTGGAGGCTGGAAGTCTAGAATCAAGGTGCCAGCAGGTTTGATTTCTGGTGAAGGGTCTTCCTGGGTTGCATATGGCTACCTTCTCATTGTGTCCTCATATGGCCTTTCCTCTGTACACTCATGGAGGGAGAGATATCTCTAATGTCTCTTCTTCTTGTTAAGAATACCAATCCCATATGATGGGCCCCACTCTTACAACCTCCTTTAACCTTAATTATCCCCTTTAAAGGCCTTATCCCCTAAATATAGTTACATTGGGGTTAGGGCTTCATCATAAGAATTTTGGGAGTACACAGTTCATTCCATAACAGGAATTGAATTTCTGTTTTCCCGTATGGTGGTATAACATAGGTAAGCTATAGAAATTTTTTTAAAAGACAGGTAATAATGAATACTTTATTTCTACCTACATTTCTTTTTATTAGGCAAGTAATGCTAAGATGAATATCAGTCAAACATTTTATGAGTCATGGGATTCAATATTCTGACAAGAAATGGCCTTGATGTCTTTAAGAAGCTAGTTTGAGAGGAATATTATATACTGGAAATATTTCAATTCTTTGACAAAACTGCTATGTTGTATACAGAATGCATATATGTCATGAGTGCACAAAATACAGTAGTGACTAATAAAAATGGACTAAAGTTAATCCTTTAAAAATTTGAGTATATCCTTGATACTTCTTTTCTTATTCTATTTTTACAAGCTCTCAGGATTGAAAGATGTATTAAGTCATTTAATCTAATTATGCCAACAGTGCTTTAATTCCCTCTGCAGCATACCCGTCAGGTGACTGTATAACTCTGTCCAGTACTATAGCCACAAGCATATATGGCTGTGGAGCACTTGAAATGCTGTTAGTCTCAATTGAGATTTGGTATAAGGGTAAAATAGAGGACTTTGCAGAGACTTACTTTGAAAAAAAAAGATATAAAATGTCTAATTCATTTTTATATTTATTGCATGTTGACATAATGTCTTGAGCATATTGAATTAAAGAAAATATATTATTAAAATTGAGTTCACTTGTTCCTTTTTGCTTTTTTAAATGTGGCCTCTAGAAAATTTAAAATTACATGTGTGACTTGTGTTATATTTCTAACAAACAGAGCTGATTTAGTCTGTTAGAAACTCACTGCCTTCTGAGATAGCACATTTCCTCTTTGAATAGCTGTCACTCTTTTTCTTCCTATTTTTTAAAAATTATATTTTTTAATTTTTAAAATTATTTTTGGCTGCGTTGAGTCTTCATTGCTGCACGCAGGCTTTCTCTAGTTGTGGTGAGTGGGAGCTACTCTTCGTTGCTGTGCACAGGCTTCTTGTTGCGGTAGCCTCTCTTGTTGTGGAGTATGGGCTGTAGGCGAGGGCTTCAGTAGTTGTAGCATGCAGGCTTAGTAGTTGGGGCATGCGGGCCCTAAAGCATGAGGGCTTCAGTAGTTGCAGTACGTGGTCTCAGTAGTAGTGGTGCACGGGCTTAGTTGCTCCTTAGTGTGTGGGATCTTCCAAGACCAAGGATGGAACCCATGTCCCCTGCATTGGCAGGCGGGTTCTTAATCACTGCGCCACCAGGGAAGTCCCCTCTTCCTATTTTTATATGTATCTGTCTTTGATATCTGTATTCATATGTTCTCATTTACTCCCTAATACCAAGTCTGATTTCTCATTTCAATATTATTATTTAATAGTTTGAAGATAACTCTCTCTGAATCTTTTATAGCGGTTTTTAGTCTTTCTGTTTCCTTTAACAAAGTTTATGTGGCAGGGGGTTATATTCTTCCAACCATTGTTACTCCCATCTGAACTTTCTTCATTTGGTACATATCCCTGCTTGACACCTTGAACTGAAATGAATATCTTGTGATCTTAAAATTGCAGATTGGAATAAATCTACCTTTTGTGTCCTTCTATGTGCTATATAAATCTGTTAATGAAGCCTAAAGTTAAGTTACCTTTTAGGATAACTTTATCTTCTTACTGACGTATGAAGCATAGTGTCAACTAAGATATCTCTACTTTTTTCCCCTTGTGCTTCTATTGTTTTGTCTTGCTTCTTCAGCACTTTTTTTTTTCTTAATTAGAGGAACTTGATTGAATGGGTGAAATGGTGTTCCACCACCTCCTCCTTATTTGCAGTCCCATTTTGTAGTTCTGCCCGTAACTGAAGCTTTATCTTTCAGATTTTGGTTTGAGGGTGGGGAAAAGGACATGGTTTGGATCCACATATTTCCATATCAAATTTCATTTGGGTTCTGAATGTGTCATACAAAGTATTTGTTACCTTTTTCAGCTTTTATCATGTACACACTTAAAGTGTATCTTTTATGTTTTCATCAAAGCATTAAATAATGTTATCTGGGCTTAATTAAGGATGGATCCTTGTGGTGTGTAATTCTGTTGAAGTTGATATACAACTAATCAGCTATTAATCCATCTTATTTTACTAGTACTCCAGCCTTTATTTCTCTACCTTGACCATACTCATATCGTGATTGAAATGTTATCAGAATTATCTTGTATAATTTCTTCCTTTGCAGTCTAATGAACATGTCAGAAATGGAAAATAAAGAAGATTTGCTTTATCAAAAAGAAAACTCATACTGACTTGTGAATATGACTTCATTTTCTATGTGATTTTTTTTTTTTTGATGGAAATGCTTCAAGTTCCTTAATAATAAGTTGGAAAATAGAAAACAGTATAAAAGTGAATTACTTCCAGGCTTCCTAGGTGGCACAGTGGTTAAGAATCCGCCTGCCAATGCAGGGGACATGGATTCGATCCCTGCTCCAGGAAGATCCCACGTGCTGCGGAGCAACTAAGCCCGTGCGCCACAACTATTGGGCCTGCGCTTTAGAGCCGGTGAGCCACAACTGTTGAGGCCATGTGCTGCAGCTACTGAAGCCCAGGCGCCTAGAGCCCATGCTCCGCAACAAGAGAAGCCACGGCAATGAGGAGCTCACGCACCACAATGAAGAGTAGCCCCCACTCGCGCAACTAAAGAAAGCCCGCGCACAGCAAAAAAAGACCAAACACAGTCAATAAAATAAATAAATAAATAAATAAATAAATAAATAAATAAATAAATTTGTTAAAAAAAAAGTGAATTACTTCCAAATCCAGTTAGCAAAATACAACCAGTGTTAAAATTTGGTTGTATTTTCTTTTTGGCTTTTTCTTTGTAAACTTTTAAAAACTTTAATGATGGTGGCACATGGTTACATTTCTCTTGGGTAAATACTTAGGCTAATTTATAGGTAAGTGTATGTGTAACTTTTAAAGAAATTGCCAAACTGTTTTCTAACATAGATGTCAACATTTATGTTCCCATCAACAGTGTATAAAAATTCCGGTTGTTTCACATACACACCAACACCTGGTATGGCCACTCTTACTAATTTTAGCACTTCCAGTGGAATTGTAGAGATCCCTCATTATGATTATAAATTGCATTTTCTTAATGAGGATCTTACCATGTGTTTTTTGCCATCTATATGTCTTTGGTGGTCTGTTGAAATCTTTGGTCCATGTTTAAGTTGTGTTAGTTGTCTAATTGAGTTGTATATATTGGATACTAGTCCTTTGTTGAACTATGCAAATAAGTTATTCCTCATCTTACCTTTTATCTACTGTCAGTAATTCTTGTCTGTCACAATTATTACTGTGCTGTTTGCCTCAGTAGTGATTTTCTGTTTCCTTTTTTTTTTTCTTTCTTTTTTTGGGGGGGCTGTTACTCTGTATGTCTGTGTGGCTTGCAGGATCTTAGTTCCCTGACCGGGGATTGAACCAAGGACGTGGCAATAAAAGCACTGAGTCCTAACCACTAGACTGCTAGGGAATTCCCAATGCTACATTTTAAAATGGGAATTCTTTTGTAAGGAAGAATTGTTATTTATCTGTATCTCTATTAATCTGTTTATTTTTGGCTGCATTGGGTCTTTGTTGTTCTGCTTGTGATTTTTCTAGTTGTGGCGAGCGGGGGCTACTCTTCATTGAGGTGCGAGAGCTTCTTATTAAGCGGTTTCTTCTCTTGTTGTGGAGCACGGGCTCTAGGCACTCAGACTTCAGTAGTTTGCAGCACATGGGCTCAGTAGCTGTGGCTTGTGGGCTCTAGAGCAAGGCTCAGTAGTTGTGCTGCACGGACTTAGTTGCTCCATGGCATGTAGGATCTTCCCAGATCAGGGATCAAACCCATGTCCCCTGCATTGGCAGGTGGATTCTAAACTGCTGCACCCTGCACCACCAGGGAAGTCCCGGAAGAATTGTTCTCAGGCATTCATTCATTCAGTTATTAATATTGGAAGTACACATGAATATTAATTTTGTCATTGTTTATTGCTCAGATTGTCCTGAATTTGACCATTGGGAGCTCTTTCCCATTAGCTCCTATTCATCTTTCAGCATGTCTCATCATTTTTTTTGGAGCACTTTGTTATTTTCTGGTTCATCTTTTTTATTCTTCCTCTTAAAGCCTTGGAATCCATCGTTTTCCAAGCAGTTCAGGTTCCTTTTATTTCAGAATAGTATTTAGAAGCCAAGTTCTCAGCACTAAAAGTGCTCATTGCTCCTGGGGTGTCTTTGCTTCTAGGTGTTTTGAACAAATAGATCTAGGAAATTATATTTTTGTGTACATTCACACATCTGTATTTCTGTATGTATCTACATGTGTTTATGTATATTAAAAACCATAAATTCATACTGATATACCAATTCCAATCTACTAACACAAGATTCAGTCTAACCTTTCTGTTTTCCTTATTTGTAACTCCTTTCTCCAACAGTGGAAAACCTGGCTCTCATCTTTAATTTGTTTACTTATTTGTTCAGTTCTGGTGTACACGTAAGTGTAGTTTCAGAATTAGTTATAAATGTACTTACTAGTGTATAAGTATTGTGTACACTTCTTTTTGTCTTTGGTTTTATACTATACAATCAACATACTGTTTTCCAGAGTTACGTTCTTTTCTTACCCACCTTGTTTATTGGTGTTACGTTATTCATCTAAAATACAGTTGGTTTTATTTGTTACTGTTCTAGTCCATTTTGAGCTCTTCTCACATCCTTGCTGATTTTGGTTATTTTTTTCATTGGAATATGTGAAACATAACTGTGGTGTTAATAGTCAACTCTGTAAAACAGTATGTCCGGAAGTGTCCCTTCCACCTCTCATCTCTTTTACCCTATTCTCATTTAACTTTCTACCAATTAACCACCCATCTGTATGGGTAACCAATCTTAATGGTTTCTTGCTTAGTTTTTCTTCCTATATTTTTACACCAATGAGAAGATAAATATAGGGAAGGAGATAAAAATTATATGTGAAAGGTATTGTATTATAGACAGTACCTACTTGATTCTATAACAGCTTTATTGAGATACAATTCACATGCCATAAAATTCATCCCTTTAAAGTGAACAGTTCTGTCATTTTTAGTATATCCACAGAATTGTGCAACCATCATCACTGTCTAAATTGAGGACATTTTCATCAGCCCTAAAAGATACCCTGTACTTAATTACTCCCATTCTCTCCTATTCCCAGGTCTTGACAACCACGAATCTACTTTCCATCTCTATAGAATTTCCTATTTGGGGAATTTCACATAAATGAAATCATACAATATTTTTTTGCAACTAGCTTCTTTCACTTAGCATGATTTTTTTAAGGTTCATTCACGTTGTATTGATAACATGCATCAGTACTTTATACCTTTTTATTACTGAATGATATTCTGTTGCATAGATAATACCACATAATTTTGTTTATTCATTCACCAGTTGATGGACATTTGGGTTATTTCTATTTTTTGGCTGTTGTGACTAATGCTGCCAAGAACATTTAAGTACAAGTTTTTATGTGGACTTATGCTTCCATTTCTCTTGGATATATACCTAGGGATAGAATTGCTGGATCATAGGGTAACTGTATGTTTAACTTTCTGAGGAGCTACCAAACTGTTTGCCAAAGCAGCTGTAGCATTTTACATTCCCGCCAGCAATGTGTGAGGGTTTCAGTTTTTCCACATCCATGTCTGCACTTGTTGTCTGTCCCTTTCAACTCTACTAGTAGAAGTGAGGTGGTATCATTGTGGTTTTAATTTGCATTTCAGTGACAGATGTTAAACATCTTTTCATGTGGTTATTGGCAATTTGTATATTTTGGGAGGAATGTCTATGAAAGTGCTGTGCCCAGTATTTAATTAGGTTATTTATCTTTTTATTTATCTCCCTGGGGATTACAATTAATAACTTATAACATTGTAATTTGGATTATTACCAACTTAGTTTCAATAGAATACAGTAATTTTGCTCCTGTATACCTTTGTTTCCTCTTAACCTCCTTTGTGCTCTTAGTGTCATACAGATTACTTTTCTACTTTATAAACCCAACAACATAATTTAATAATTAGTTTCATGAAGTGTTCCTTTAAATCAGGTAGAAGAAAGTTGCAAATAAAAATTATATTTGTACTGTCTTTTGTATTATTATGTAGTATTTCTTGTAGGACATATCTGATTATGAAGAATTCTTTCATTTTTTGCTTACCAGAGAATGTCTTAAGTTCACCTTCATTTTTGAAAGATACCTTTGGTAGATACTGAATTCTTGGTTGACGGTCTTTTTAACATCTTGAATATGTCATCTTCTTTCTGGCCTCTATGGTTTTTGATGAGATGTTAGTCATTATTCATATTGAGTCCTCTTTATATGGTCATTTAAGTCCCTCTTGCTGCTCTCCTGATTCTTTTTCTCTATTTTTTGACAGTTTGATTGTGATGTATCTAGGTGGATCTCTGGTTTTTTTCCTGTTTGGAGTTGCTGAGCTTTTAATGCGTAGACAAATGTTTTTCTTCGTATTTGGAATGTTGTCCTCCGTTGTTTCTTCAAACATGCTTTTTGCCTCCTACTCCCTTTCTCTCCCTGTCTCTTTTCCTTTCTCCCGCCTTCCTTCTTTCCATACATTATGTGTATATTGGTATGCTTGATTTAGTTCCCGAGTCTCTGACTCTGTTCAGTTTTTTCTTTACTCTTTTTTTGTTTCTGTTACTTAGACTGCTACGTGTTATTTGACCTATCTTCAAGTTTGCTAATTCTTCTGCTAGCTCCTATCTGTTTTTGAGTCTCTTTCTCTAATGAAGTTTCATTTCAGTTATTCTGCTTTTCAACTTGAAAATTTTTATTTAGTTCTTTTTAATAATTTCTCTTTATTAATCTTCTCTATTTGGCGAATTTAGTTCCTGTGTTTTCTTTTAGTTTTTTAAATATGATTTCCTTTAGTTATTTGAACATATTTTAAATAGCAGATTTAAAGTCTTTGCCTAATCTAATGTCTGAGTTTTCTCAGGGTTAGTTTCTATTGATTGCTCCCCCCTCCCCCAATATGAATTATGCTTTCTTGGTTTTTTTGTTTTTTTTCCCCATGTCTTGTAATTTTTTTGTCAGCATGGCAGCTCTGGTCAGAGTCTCCCTCTTCCCTTTCTCCTCCACCCCTCAGGGTTTATTATTGCTGTTTGTTGTTTGCTTGATTAGTGACTTTTGGGGAACTGATTCTGTAAAGTCTGGTTTTTTGTTTGTTTGGTCATGTGTTAGCACTGAAGTCTGTGATTATCCTAGTGGTTATTTGTGGGCTCTTGCAGGGAATCATCAGACAGGTCAAATAACGTTCTTTGGGAATGGGACCCTGAAGAAGCCTATTCTGCCTCTTCCAGTTGCTAACAGGGTGCTGATTTTTGCCATGATTGCATGCTGTGGGTTTTCAAGGCTACTTGTAGAGCTGGTGAGGGAAGATAAGAATGGGCAAGTTAAAATGCAACAAGAGCTGCTGTTTTTACTGAGCTTCAGCCCTTTGTCTTAAATAAGCTCTCTTTGGATTGCTGCAAGCTTTTTGTTAATTTTAGTTTGGAAGAAATTGTCAATTTTCTCATTGCTTTTAGTGAAGGAGAGAATTTTCTGAAGTCTTTACTCTGCTAATTTCTTTAATGTCACTCCAGTCTATCTCCTTTTAATTGTTTTCTAGTGTATACATAAAAGAATATTGAAAGGTAAATATTACTGTGCCAACTAATAATAGTTTTTCCATTCAATATATTGTTATCTGTCATGTCCGTTCTTGTAAAACTTTAATTTTAATGGCTGCGTGGTATTTTAACACATGGGAATACCATAATGTATTTTTTGTTTCACTTGTTTTTGAAACTTTGGTTTTTATGATTTTTCGTTATCATGAACAGTACTGTGTTGAGTGTTCTTTTATCTAAATCTTATACATTTATAAGATTATAAACTCATGGAAGTGGAGTTTGTTGAATGTAAGAGCATGAAAACTTAAGTTTTTGATGCGCATGGCCAAATTGATCTTCAGGGAATTGGTTTCAGTTTATATTCCACCAGTCATGTATGAAAGTGCCTATTTTCCCACATCCTCACTCACTGCTGGGTACTAGTATTCATTTAATTTTGTGCTCTCTGGTAGATCTTTTGGTAATGATGAAAACGTCCTGTATCTGAGATTTCTATATCTAGTAGGGTAGCCACATGTGGCACTTGAGCACTGGAAATGTGGCTAGTCCTAAATAAGGTATGCTGTATTTCAAAGATTATTACAAAGGAAAAGAATGCAGAATAATGAATAATGTAAAATGAGTCATAATAACTTCTTACATTGATGACGTATTGAAATAATATTGTGTATTCATTGGGTGAAGTAAATTATTAAAGTTAATTTCATCATTTTACTCTTACTTCCTTAATGTCTACTAGCATATTTATAATTACATATGTCATTCATCTTACATTTCTATCAGATAGTGCTTGTCTAGACTCTACACCATTCTTGCTTTAAAAAAAAGCTCTTCTGGGACTTCTCTGGTGGTGCAGTAGTTAAGAATCTGCCTGCCAATGTACGGGACCCAGGTTCAAGCCCTGGTCCACGAAGATCCCACACGCCACGGAGCAACTAAGCCCGTATACCACAACTACTGAAGCCCGAGTGCCTAGAACCCGTGCTCCACAACAAGAGAAACCACCACAATGAGAAGCCCATGCATCACAATGAAGAGTAGCCCCTGCTCGCCACAACTAGAGAAAGCCCACATGCAGCAATGAAGACCCAATGCAGCCAGTAAATAAATAAATTAATAAATAAAAAATACAAAAATTTAAAAAGCCCTGCTTCTTTAAAGCTTATGCTATTTAACAGCAGTATTTTCTCACCCTTCTTAAATTTGTCAGTTACCACATCCCTGTTTTCTCCTTATTTTGTTAAAGATAGCATCAGACACTCTCAGTTTTTCTTTCTACCCCAAGCTCTCTTATCATTCTGGGGCATTTTTAGTGCCCATGTGTAAAACTTGTTCAATAATTTAGCTTCACAGTATCTGGATTATGGTCGAGCCATCATTTTAATGGCTCCATGTGGTCATCATATGAAACTTCTGTTTCACCTCTGAAACCTTAATTGTATTGCTCATGCTATCCACAACTTCATATTCTTTTAGCTGTCTCATTTCTTTACTCCCTAGCTTGGATCCTGACCCTCCATTTTGTTCACTGAATTACTTCAACCATACTTGTCAGCTCCCTTGATCCTTTGTAGTTTTGTGTACCCTTTCTGCACAATAATAGCTTCAAATAACAGCCTATTGGCTTACATTCAAGTTACAGATTGCTACTGGAGTAAAAGATCTCGTGGCTTCAGGGATATATTCACACAGATTTGTGATCTTCAGCCTAAACTAGTGGACAGGGCTGCCTGCTGTGTATTCCTAGCCCTTCTTTTTTGTTTTGGTGATTGCTGATTCAAATCTTTCTCTCTTAAAATTCCTTGGTCCATCCCTCTTTTAGGAATAGCAGGTGATTTTCTCTTTGGTGTTTAGAGAAAATCTTGTCCTTCATTCCAGAATGTTATCTATATCCTAGTTTACCTTCCTTTCTTCAGCCACTTGTCTAGGTAATCTTTTGGTTTTTTTCTTCTTTTTTAAATTCACTTTTTATTAAAGCATTTAAAAATTACTGACTCAGTTATACACATGCATATATTCTTTTTAATATTCTTTTCCATTGTGGTTTATCCCAGGATATTGAATATAGTTCCCTGTACTATACAGTAGGACCTTGTTGTTTATCCATTCTGTGTGTAATAATTCATATCTACTAACCTCAAATTCCCAGCATCTATTAGCATTTAAACATGCAACTATCCTTTTTTTATTCCTAAAACCCAGCTTAACCCTTTACTGTCCTCTAGCTTATACCTTATTGCTCTTCTATTCACAGATAAGCATTCAGAAAGAATTGTTTACAGTCACTATCTGCAGTTAGTTATTGACTGCTTGTTTATTTCCAATCTTCCTTCATCTGTCTTTCCCTTATCTTGCCATGGTTCTGACAGTGGTCCCTGATAATGATAAATAGATTCTTCTATATCACTGTATTGACCATTCAGAGAATTTGGTACAGTTGACCACTTCTTTTTTTTTTTTTTTCTTCCTAATTTTCTAATTAGTTATCTATTTTATACATATTAGTGTATATATGTCAATCCCAATCTCCCAATTCATCATCCGCCACCTTGACTTTCCCCCCTAGTTGACCACTTCTTAAAGGAGTCCACTACAGTTGACCTTGAACTGTTTCTAAGAACTACTTTCCTCACTCTTCTTATCACCTTTTCCGATGTTTGTGTAGGTGATAGTGTTGGTGGTAGTGGGATGTTGGTTCTGACCTGCTTCCTACTTTTATACTGTATTTGGATTCATACCATGGCCTTCATCCCATTTAGATGTTGATGACTTAAAATGTTAATATCTGCCTAACATAGACATGTCTAGAACTTCTAACTTCTGTATATGTAGCTGCCTACTAGATATTTGTCTCCCTAAAGCCCATTTAGCACTTTAAACCCAAATGAATTTTACTTTTAATGCTTGGAACCACTATTAATTCAATTTACTCAACCTAAATTCATAAATTTGAGTCTTACCACTCCCCCCACAAGTTACAGAGACTTGTCAATTCGTCTCATTAATATCTAACCCAACACTGTCCATTAGGAGTTAATGCAAGCCACATATGTAATTTAAGCTTTTCTAGTAGCCACATTTAAAAAGTAAAAAGAAAACAGGTGAATTTAACTTGAGTATCAGATTTTATATAGCCCTGTATAGCTAAAAGTTTATTTCAACATATAATCAGTATAAAAATTAAGACATTTCATTATTTTTTTCATAATAAGTCTTCAAAACCTGGTTTGTATTTTATACTCAGAGTATATCTCAATTCAGACTAGCTAAATTTCAAGTGCTCGATAGCCACACGTAGCTAGTGGCTACTGTTACAGACAGTAGCGTTCTAATTTAATTTCTCTTCATCCCTACTGCTTCTATCTTGGTTCAAGTCCTAATTTCTTCCTTGGGCTACTGCAGCAGATCTTGGGATTGCTACCGTTATTTCCTACAGTTCATCCTCAATATTCTTTTTTTGTTAATAAATTCATTTATATATTTATTGACTGCATTGGGTCTTCGTTGCTGCTTGCGGGCTTTGTCTAGTTGTGGCGAGCGGGGGCTACTCTTCATTGTGATGCATGGGCTTCTCATTGCAGTGGCTTCTCTTGTGGAGCATGGGCTCTAGAGTTCAGGCTCAGTAGTTGTGGTGCACGGGTTTAGTTGCTCTGTGGTGATCGAACCTGTGTCCCCTGCATTGGCAAGTGGATTCTTAACCACTGCGCCACCAGGGAAGTCCTCAATATTCTTGTTAGTGGTAATTTTCTAAAATATGAATGTGACTTGGAATGTGAATTAATGTGATTGTGCAGTTTCCTGCTTCAAATCCTTTAATGTTCTTCATAAGTTTTCAAGATGAAGCCTAATCTAAATTCTTTAGTTTGGCCTACAGAGTCCTTTATGATCTGGCTTTTGTTTAACTTTCCTACCCTGTATCTTCTGGACTCTGATAATGAGTTGTATTGAACCATTTGTAATTACCATAAAGAACTGTGCTCTCTCCTCTTGCTTTTGGGCCTTTACAGTTACCAATTAGCCTGCTCGTATTCTCCAGCACCTATTCACATTGCTTATCAAACTAAGGCCTATTAGTCCTTCAGAATCTGAAGGATCTGACCTCAGGATAGGAGAAAGCACCCTTCCTTTTTGTTCTCATAGCCATCTTTCTGTACTTGCCTCCATCATATATTTATCCCTGTGTTAATATAATTGCCTTCTAACTTACCTGGCCTCGGATTCTTAGTTTCATAAGCAGGGACCTTGTTTTTATTAGCCTTTACATCCTTAATTGCTAATTCACACATTGTAAGGGTCCAGTAACTGTCGAATGAATGAGTGTCGCCAGTAATTCTGTAAGTAGAGGTTTAAATTTCCAAGTTCAGAGCAAAGAAAAAAATTTATTTAAACTTTAAATTATCTCATTCTTACATGTGTTTATACAGTTCAATATTGAAATCTTTTATGTAGATTAAGCAAGAATCCAGAATAAGATTAAGAAAGTTATAATGTTAGAGTTAAAAGTTGGTTCCATTTGTACACAATTGCTCATCTCAGTGAAAAGGGAGGAGCTGGGAGCATGCAAACTAAGATATGACCTTTAGAGAAAATTGGGGAGGGGACATCAAAGCTAACATTTAGGACAAGCTTATGTTATCTTGTAACATCTTAGTGTTCTTGTTATATTAAATCTAGAATTTGATATTTTTACACCAGTTATATTTAAAATACTTAAGACATTTAAATAAAGTTCTTTAACTTTCCCCTTGAGTTATGTAAAAGGTGGGTGAAATTTGACTAAACGAGTGCTAGGCAGTTTTATCTATGTGTATGTTAGGCTTTTGTTAGGAATAATGAGTAGACATGTAAATTTATGTATCTTTTTATTTTGTAGTGAATAGTTTTTTGTATGTAGAATTACATAACTTTAGGAGAAAGAAAGTTAATAATTTTTCTCAGTGTGTAAAACAGCATACAGTTTATGTGTTAAAATCCAAAGTGGTACAGCTTGAACTTGAAATTTTTTAGGAAAGACCAAATGTTACCTTTGAAATTTTGAGTTACTGATGTAAACCTTCCTTGAATCTTGTAGTCTGATTTGTTTTTTTAATTGTAGTTACTAAGGGAAGAAATAGAATCCTGAGGGCTGAATATCTCCTTTTGTAAAAATGGGAAAAGTTGAAGGTTTATAGTAGATCTTACCAAAAATATGTTTTAATTTTCATCAAATTTCAACTTTTGTCACTTCCAGCTTGTTACAGCTCAGTTTTGTAGTTGTTGTTATTGAAAAACATATTTAGGGGTTTTCAAAATAGGTTGCTGCTTTTCTTCTTTGGAAAATATCTGTTAATTTATAAATATTAATATTTATAGATATTAATATTCAAACCTTTAAAGTGATAATGGGATTTCAGATGCCAAGATTTTGGTAGCTCTATTCTTTGGAATAAGAACAAATGGCAAGAGAATATAAACAAACGTCAAGGGTTCCAATAATCAATCAGTTGAAACCTTTTTGAGGCATCTTGTTCTTTGAATTTAATTGATTTCTGGAAGTAAGTTTAAATAAGTTAAACACTGAAATTAATGAACATTGCATTTAAGTTGATTTTTCCACAGGTAATGAAACAGCAGGCAATGGAATTGTAGCATGATTTTCTTAAATATGAATTTTGACATAGAGATTTGGCATTTCTTTTAGATAGTAACCAAAAGATTTTGTAAACATATGCTTTTAGAAAAGATGATTTGGTAACTTGTTTCTTCTTATGTAACTGGTGATTGAAATCGAGAAACACTCTTAAGACTTAAAGGTATTTTGGGTGAAGCCTGGATGAATATACTTTTATCTACATTCACATGCTTATAAGTGTCACAGTTATATCACTCAGGTCTATAAATAATGTTTCTTTATCCAGAAATTATATTTCCCACTGGCACTGTGAACATTATATTTGTGCAGAAAAAGAATCAGTGGGTGGTTAAATCTTCTGAATTACAGACTGGTTGATTTTAGAATTTGGGGTAAGGAAAGATTCTTATGAAATGTGAAAAGTCTGTGTGTTTTAATCAACCAGTGTTATATTGTTAGTGTATTCCCTAAGTCTGTCTTTTGTGTTTAGACAACAGTTTCTTCCTCAGAAGAAATTTTCCTGAAAGTATATTTAGGTCATTTATCTTTTTAAATAACTCCTGTGTTTCAGCACTCTGTTAGGAATGTAGAGATGAATATGACATGATTCTCTCCTTCTGGGAAATCAGTTGTATGGGGAAACTAGGAAGTAACATGTTTAATTTTAAAATAATTTAAAACATGAAATTATTTAAAATGTTATAATAGTTAATGTACAAAGAATTATCTACTCTGAACCTAGTCACTCTTCTTCCTCATTATGTTACTGAGACTGCTATTGTGCAAAATTATCAGCAGTCTTCTTATTTTCAAATTTTATGTTCACATCTCTGGTATTTCATTTGACTTTTCAGTAACATTTCACACAGTTGAGTGACCTTGGGCCACTCCTGGTTTTCCTTCTTCCTCACTGATTGATCAGTCTTTCTCAATCTAACATCTCAATGTTGGCGTGCTCCAGGACACTGTCTAGACCCCCGTTTATCTGTAATCTCTCTTTGGGACTCTGATTCTTTCCTAATACTATCTGTATGCTTATGTTTCCTAAATCTGTATTTTCAGCACCAGCCAACCCTGGAATTTCTGAATTCGTATGTTTGACTGCCTACTGGCCATCTCTTCTTAAATATGCAATAGACAGCTCAACTTAATATGTTCAAAGCTGTTTTTGATTTTGGTGATTTTTGGCCCTCACCACCCACTCTTTTCCTCCCTTTGTTCCTTATTTCCCTGGAGATATCACTAGCCATTGAGTTGTTCAAGTCAAGTACTCAGGAGTTATCTTTTGTCTCTCTTTCTTTTACCAATCACATCTAGTTCACCAGCAGTTTCCTAACAATTCTTCCTTCAAAACATATTCTGAATCTTCATCTCTCTTTGCATCCACACCATCTATATTTAGTATACCCTTTCTTTCTTGGATTATTGCAGTAGGCTCCTTACTAGTTTTCTTATTTCCATTTCTTCTTTTAGCAGTAAGAGCTATCTTTAAAACGCAAATCAGGTCAGGTCACTTGCCTGTGTAAAACCCTCCAGTGGCTTCCCATCATACCTAAAATAACATCCAGATTTCTTACTTTGGCTGAGTCCCACATGATCTGGCCCCTGCCTGCCTCCCTGACCTCATTTTCTATCACTTATCCCCTGGTCCACTACCTCACTTCATTGTAGTTCGTGTACCTTCTCGTTCCTGAGAGTACCAAGTTCATCCACACTTTAGGGCCCACCCCTTTGCCCTAGAATGCTTTTTCCCTTTTTCTTAATTCAGTCTCCCAAATGTGTCTAAGACTGTTCTAAGAGTTGAGGATAAAGCAATGAATAAGACACAGAGGTAGACTGAGGCATTTTTCATATGCCTTTTGTATGCTGGGTTCTTTGAATATGTAACAAAGTGTTTTCTCTGAAACTTCTTCACCTCTTCCTGATGGCTTCCTATTTTTGATGCCACAGTTTGTGTAATTCATTTAATCTGTATCTTGATGGAGTTTACATTCAAGTTGGAGGTAGGGTGGGTGGAGGTCACAATAAACAAGATCTGTAAAATGTATGTTAAATGGTGGTAAGTGCTAAAGAGAAAAACAGAAAACAGCAAATTGCTGAGATGAGTGGGTTGTAATTTTAGATAGGGTGCTCAGGGCAGTCCTCCCTGTGAAGGTGACATTTGAATAATCATTATCATCTGTTCTAGGTTGTGATATAACTCATAGATTTGTTCAATATAGAATAGAGATGTACCCTTTTAAAGATATTCTGTCCAAGGGTAGTATGTTTTCTTCTCTGTGTTTTATTAGTTGCCTTTCAGTTTTCACAGGTCACATATACTTTATCTTTCCATTTGTGATGGCTTGCTATCTATAGCTTCCTTCCCTTTCCTGTATCCACAAGTTTGGATTTCTTCCGATGCTGAAGTTTAATTACTTGAAATATAGCACTGTGTAAAGATTTTAGCTAAAACATTGGCATTTATCTTATCTGGGCTGTCTTAATCCAGTGACTGACAAAGCAAAATTGTATGAAATCTACATTTTTTTTTCTTCTTGGGATTTAAATTTGGTCCGTGTATGTTTTCTTGAAACTTCATGCTTTACACTTTTTTCATCATTTCCTTTAAGACTTCAGATGCAGGGTATAGTAATTGTCCTTTATGAAAAGATAGGTACAAGGTCTTTGATTCTGTGTTTGATCAGGAGAGCTGCTGAAATGGATTAAAACACACTGGGCCTTATATCTGACAAAAAAATATTACCCTGGCATGAGTAGAAAAAAGTCAGCCTTCAGTTTGTTTGTAATTTACCTCTAATTTGTTAACTTACATGTAAGTAACTTTTATTTTTTTCCCTCTTTCTTTTACTGTGTTCCAATGGATTTCTTTTTCCTGTTTGGACTGAATGTGCCATGTATGATTCTTGGAATTCCTCGTTTACTGTTCCTCTGTGGATCGGTTCTGTTGGAATGTGGAACACTGGAATGATGGAAATGTGTTCTTTACAAAGTAGCTGTGAGTATACTACACAGTTTATACAGAGGATTTTTTTCTGGTCTAAAGTTAAATTTCAGTTATAGTTGGATGAAATGTGAACCAAGGGAGCTTTAAATTTAATACATATTCTTAACTCAGCACATAGTAGGCTTTTAAATATTTGACTTTAAAATATTCTGATCAGTATCCTAACTAGTATATTTAAAATTAGCCTTTCAATTTAATTGGCTTACTTATCTTCTCAATATTTGTCTTAAAAATTAGTTTATATGAATTTTAAAAAAAGAATAAAAGATTATGGATGGAATATTTAGTTACATATGTGATACTAATGAGGAATGCAGATTGCTGTTCTTTGTTAAACCCAAATGTATTGAATTAATACTTTGATCCCATATGAGTTTGTTTGGATGAGAATTTAAATGTGGCAAAGACCTTTAAGAGAAATGTGTACCTCTTAGGAATATTTTAATGATGACTAAGACCTACCTCTAAGTAAATTAATCAGTGAGACTCCACTCACTCAGATGGTCTGAACTATGGACAGTGTTTCTCACCAATGGGTAAGTTGAAAATCAGACTGATTTACTCTGCCAATTTAGAAGTAGGTTTCTTTGAATTACTCCTGAAACTATTGTTGAAGTCATCAAAGAGTCAAAAACCATACAGAAAATTGAATTAAAATGTACTTTTAGAACCTGGATAAATCTGATGTCCCTGATGATGGAGGCAGCAGAATCATGTAAAAACCTTAAAGGGACATAATTGGACCGAGTATAACAGCTTGAAAGATAATGATTACTGATTAACATTGATCATGAGAGCTTTTAAGAGTTTATGAAAAATTTTAAACTCCACATTTTGATTTTATTTCATGAATAAGAAGATAAATTTTAAGAAACTCCTGCCAGTGATAATCGGTATGAGCAAAGGGGATGATTAAAAGAGTCCTTAATATAATTTTAAGGGGATTTGAATTTTTTTTATTGTGGAAAACCCTTTGTTATGTTGTTTTTTTAGTTGATTGGTCTGAATCTTGTTTTTAGTAACTTACTATGAATTGAAATCTTTTCTGCGAGGCAGATTTCTTTAATTTTTATTTTATTCCCTTGGGTTTTTATAATTGACTATTGTCAGGCAACTTGTACTCAGTTCATTTTGTCCATTTCTGCAATTAACTAGTACTTTTATTGGTAATACTATAAAATCAGTTTGATTCACCATGAATAATAGTTTGTATAGTTTTCTAAAAGTAGGTTAATGAAGGGAATTTGAAATGTGTGACAGAAGCATTTTGTTGATATATGAATAACCAGACTCCTTTTGCTTTTCTCAGCAACAGAAGAACCTTGAAGGCTACGTGGGATTTGCAAATCTCCCAAATCAAGTATACAGAAAATCAGTGAAGAGGGGGTTTGAATTCACGCTTATGGTTGTGGGTAAGATATGATTTCTCAGTAAAATCGAGTTTTGTTTAAGTTTCAAACTATTCACGAACTCTGAATGATTTGAGAGAACAATAGCCCAAATAACTGCAGGGATCATGTGTTATATTTTCTTTTGTTATGTGAATACATTTAAAAATTTAACTTGGTGGCGTAATGGGTTCTAAGTATTTTCTTGCCTCTTTTTTGTAGGTGGCACAGTTTTGGAAACTAAGTAAAAGTTGAGAAGCAGTGGGGTTAGGGGGGTGGTGGTGGAATAGAACACAAGAGGAGTTCTCTTCAATTGATAATGCTACAAAAGGAAGTATCATCTGGTGGTTACTTGTTACTCTAGGATAATTTTATTTTCTGGCTCATGTAGTGTAGTGAAGCCATATCACATGAGTATTTAACTTAAACATATGTTCTCTGAATTTGAAAAAGAAGGATGAGGTAGAGGGTCATAATCATGCAAATGATTACCCTGGGAATTCATTCATTGAGTAAAAGTCCTGAAATTAGTAAAATATGACTCTCCTTGTTCTTTAGTTCACTCTTCATTTTTCTTATGAGTGTTTTATCCTATGAACACCTTTTCCTGCTTGTAGTCCATTTTAAGAGATTGTCAAGGGTTATTTTGACTGTAGGTTGGTAACATCATTATATATTAAAAAAACACTTTACCATGTGTAAGATTAGTTATCTTAAGTGACAGTCTTGATCTTAAATCACTTTATAATATTTTTATCTCATCTAAGCTGACTTTATAACTTCGTTCCTCAGTTTGATGTAATTTTGTTGTATTTCTCTTTTTGTTTTAGGAAGGTGAAAGGCAGAATAGTGGATTGACTATCCTTGACAAAGAAAATTGAGTTGATACTGGACCTTTATGTAGTGTGCATTAAATTTTGCTAATTACATTCAACTCCTGGTATTTTTATTTGGGTGTTGAATTAGATTAATTGAGTTAGGTATGAAATACTTCTTCATTGAAGGAAGGAAAGAATATTTTATCAACTGACCAGAATATTTTACCTGAGGGTCAGTTTGTGGCTGTTTGGAAACATCTGCATTGTAATAGTTCATAGTTAAAACTTGGTGGTACAAAGTCTGCAAACTTGATACTTGGTAGAGTTGGTTAACTTGTCTGTCTTTGGTTGAGTGAGAAGCATAGTATACCTAGCTTAAAAATTGCCGCTATAGAACAGAGGTATGGGTCTAGATAGGTGGATAAAATACGTAGGACATACCTCTTCTTCCATTGGTAACATAATCATTATATGTGAAGAAACACTACAATTTACTGTTACATTTACTATGTAATGTTAGTGATCTTAAATGACAAACTGTAGACAAATATAAGATCATTTTTTAATTTGGAAGAAAACTTCCTAGTTTCATTAAGAGAATCATAGCAAGTTCCAAAAAATTTAAAGAATAAGTTCTTGAATATATACTTACTAGAGTAATATCTAGTGGTCAAGGCCAGATATTTGGCTTGAAATCTCTGTAGGATTTTTCCAGGTGAAAAATAATAATCAGCTACTCTTGGTTTTTAGAGGAAACGTGCAGTCTTGGAATGTAACTTATTTATTAGTTTTTCTGGTTAGTCCTTTTGTCAACTACAGCTTTTGTTTTTTCTCTTCTTTCATAAAACTTTTGAGGATAAAGGAGAGTGGGTGTTAATATTGTTATTCTGTTTTCCCCCTCTATACCTTGAACATTACTGTTTTTTTTTTGTAGTTTTTTATTTTATCTTATTATTGAAGTATAGTTGATTGACTGTGTTGTGCCAATCTCTGCTGTATAACAGAGTGACTCAGTTATACACATATAGACATTCTTTTTTTTTAAATATTCTTTTCCATTATGGTTTATCACAGGATATTGAATATAGTTCCCTGTGCTGTACAGAGGACCTTGTTGTTTATCCAGCCTATGTACAATAGTTTACATCTGCTAATCCCATGCTCCCAGTCCTTTCCTCCTCTGTCCCCCTCCACCTTGGCAATCACAAGTCTGTTCTCTATGTCTATGAGTCTATTTCTGTTTTGTAGATAGGTTCATTTGCCCTGTATTTTAGATTCTATATATGTGATATCATATGGTATTTGTCCTTCTCTTTCCTTTTTTTTTTAAATTAATTAATTTATTTTTGGCTGTGTTAGGTCTTTGTTGCTGTGCATGGGCTTTCTCTAGTTGCAGCAAGTGGGGGTTACTCTTCGTTGCAGTGCACGGGCTTCTGATTGCAGTGGCTTCTCTCATTGCAGAGCATGGGCTCTAGGCACATGGGCTTCAGTAGTTGCAGCACATGGGCTCATTAGTTGTGGCTCATGGGCTCTAGAGCTCAGGCTCAGTAGTTGTGATGCACAGGCTTAGTTGCTCCGAGGCATGAACATTACTGTTTAATTAACTGTCTTTGTATAGACTTGTTCAGTGCAGGGTTTAAATCTTTTCATCTATGTACTTGCAACGTAGAACACATAAAAGTCACCTTTTAAGGAAGTATTTAATACATTATTTTTAAGACTTTAGGCCAAATCTAACAACATTGTTTGTAAATTATAGAAAGCTTAAACTAACCTCGCTTTAATATTCTTGATTTAGAGACTACAAGCTATTCCTTATGTGCTCAGTCCTCATTTTGAGATTTATGCGCAGATCAGCTTTGGCTCTTACAACAGTTCTTGGTTGGAGACTTACACGTTGATACAAACTGAGAATCTCTGTTTAACAGTTGATTTCTTTATCTCCTCACTCTTTGTTGGAAAACCTTTATCCAGTAACCTTGCTTCACAATCAGTATTAATTATTTACTTGAGTGACTTTTTTGTATACAAGAGACATAATTTGTATTCCCATATTTTCTTCCTTAAAGGAGCTTATAATTTATATGACAACATAAAGTATACATAAGATAAGTAACATTTTCAGGAAGTAAATACGAGTCAGTAGAGACATACAAAAATTAAGAGCCATAGATGTTTAAAGGTATAGGAGAGCTTGTCCCTGGTTGGAGATTATCATTGCCTTATTTGAGGAGGAAATATCAGGGCAGATTTTTGAATAATAGAATTGGGATAGATTTTGTTTTTTTGTTTTTGTTTTTTAATTTATTTATTTATTATTTTTGGGGGGGGTACACCAAGTTCAATCATCTGTCTTTATACACATATCCCTGTATTCCCTCCCTACCTTGACTCCCCCCCCACCCTCCCTCGAATCCCCCCCACCCTCCCCGTCCCAGTCCTCCAAGGCATCTTCCATCCTCGAGTTGAACTCCCTTTGCCATACAACAACTTCCCACCAGCTATCCATTACACAGTTGGTAGTATATATATGTCTGTGCTACTCTCTCGCTTCATCTCAGCTTCCCCTTCATCCCCTGCCCCCTCCCAAACCTCGAGTTCTCCAGTCCATTCTCTGCACCTGCGTCCTTGTTCTTGTCACTGAGTTCATCAGTACCATTTTTAGATTCCGTATGGGATAGATTTTGAATGGGCAGTCCAGTTGGAAAAACAATAGCCAACACCTACATAACTTATTATGTGCCAGGCAATATTTCAAGTACATAAAGTACTGATACTTTATGTATGTAACTCATACAGTCCTTAACAATAACCCTATGATGTAAGTATTGGGTTGACCAAAAAGTTCATTCAGATTTTTTCCATAAGATGGTATGGAAAAACCTGAACTAACTTTTTGGCCAACCCAATATTATTGTTATCTCCGTTTTAGAGATGAAGAAACTGAAGCATGGAGATATTAGGTTACTTGCCCATGGTCATGCTGCTAGCAGATGCCGGAACCAAACCCAGTCTGTTCCTTAGTCTGGTGTATTCTTTTTTTTTTTTTTTTTTTTTGGGGGGGTGTACACCAAGTTCAATCATCTGTTTTTATACACATATCCCCGTATTCCCTCCCTTCCTTGACTCCCCCCCCCTCGCGTCCCCCCCACCCTCCCCCCCCCAGTCCTCTAAGGCATCTTCCATCCTCGAGTTGGACTCCCTTTGTTATACAACAACTTCCCACTGACTATCTGTTTTACAGTTGGTAGTATATATATGTCTGTGCTACTCTCTCTTACTATGCACAGACTCATTTGGGAATATTGGATATAGTGCAGAGTTCAGTAGGGTGCATCCGTTATGCCTTGTACTTGTATAATTTCAACTAGATACTCTGTTTTCCCTAAAAAAATTAAAGAGATGGAGAAACAGAGAGAGAGAGAGGAAATGAATGAGAATTTTAGAGAACTTAAATAGTGCAAGCAGTTTTTTTCTGCCACTCTACTGGAATGAGTGTCTGTGCTAAGGTAGGCATGACGTGGCAGAGGTGAATTTTCTATTCCCTCAGTCATTTTCAGCTTCCACATACTTTCATAGTGTGAGCATCTCACCTTGCTGAGTTAGTCTAGGTGCCTTAATGTAAACTAGTTACTTACGTGCTCAAAGAAAAAGCAGGTATCTGTTTTAGTGAAGGAAGAATAACAGGTTGTCAGTTTATATGTAATTATGCTTTATGGGTGATATATGGGAGTCCCCAAGGTTTTGAAGACCTTGATTGCCTTCAGAATAAAGAGACTGGAATTCTTGATTTTGAATCTTGATTTGAAAATTTAGTTTAAAACCCAGTGTCAGGCATATCAAATAATGAAGATATTTAGGTCTCTATTCAGCAAAGTGTCAGACCTATTCAGGCATGAAACTTGAAAATCCTTTGTGTGCTTCTTAATTAGACTTGCCTATGCTCTGAGAATAAAATGTTAATTGTAAAATCCTGATTTTACTAGAATCTTTCAAAGAGGTAGAACTCAGAAAGATTGTAGATTGCTTTATCTGACCAGAAAATATTTTGAAAAACAAGTGGCATTAAATCTATTGTTTTGGATTCTTTGAAGATAAAATTCCCAGTTCAGTCGTTTTTATACTGTTAAGCTTTGCAGAGTTTTTGTACCAGAGGTTTCCTTTATTGTCATAATATATTCGACCTGTATCAAATGTCTTTAGTAGCACTGGCATTTCTAGGTTTTTTTTTTTTCGGTGGAGGGGAGCTTAGAACATGGTGGTTTAGCCAGTTTGAGGATTCAGAGTTTATCACAATGTGTTTTTTGTGTATGATTTATTAGTAAAAGTTTAGGAAGTATTTAGTCAGTGATAGGATATACAATGACTGTCATAGATAATTTCCCTACATTTAATTCTTAGGTTAAGATATGTTGGATACTTGAAATACTTTGAGTAATATTTTATAATTTTCTTCCCTGAGCTCTGCATTTTTATTTTACTTTTAGTAGTAAAAGTAATTTAACCAATGATGATTGCACAACATTGTGAATATAGAAGAACCACTGAATTGTGCGCTTTAAAATGGTGAAATTTATGTTATATGAATTTTATTTCTAAGAAGTAATTTAGCCAAAGCAGAGAAAGTTTAGGGGAAAAAAATCATATACTTACTATTTAAATTTGTGTATTCCTCCTAGGTTTTTCATCTGCATATTTTAAAAAGTGCTCTTGTTGAAGTTGTGTTTCATTGTAGAAATTAGGAAAAGAAGCAAAGTAAAATGAAAATAAATATTACCAGAATCTGTCATTCAGTGGTAACTCTTAAGCATAGAAACATGCAGTATTCTTGTTTGTATGTATCTGTAATGTTCTGTGATTGCCTTATAAAATTTAGTGGTAAATTATGATCATCTTTTGGTGTTAGATATTCTTTGATAACCTAGCTGTGGTTGAGTTGTAGATTTTATTGCCTTGTATAGGTTGCATATACCCAAACTTGCCATGTTGTGATCAGTATAGTTAAAAATAAACATGGTTGTAGTTATATCTGTCCTTGCATTTTTATTTACTTCTTTAGGATGAAGTTTTGAAAGTTTGTCTTGCTATGTTTTTTGAAGGCTTATGCATTGTTTTAAGGGCTTTAATACGTAATACCAAATTGCCCTAAGATAAGTTGTGTACCATTTTGCACACTAACGAGGTGTTGACAGCATACTGCCAACAGTGGATATTATAGTGTTTCTTTGCCAATTTAATGCCTAAAAATTGGTATGTTGTTGTCATCTGTATAGTATTATTGCTGGTTAACTTATTTTTTTAATCATTTGTAGTTATCTTTGGTTTTATGAATCATATATTCTAGTTTAATTTTAAAAACTATGTTCCTTTTTTTCCTTAATGATATATAGATACTCTAAGGGTATTATTGTTGTTGTTGTTTGGTATTGACACTTTTTTTCCCAGAATTTTTTCTGTGTCATGTTTTGTATTAACTTGATATTGTCCATGTAGTCTTTTTTCTTATGGTTTTTGTCCTTGATGTCTGCCTGCTTAATTCAAGTTTATTAGGGATTCCACTGTATTTAAGTACATAGACTAAGGTTTAATTTTTTATTTTGCAATTTAAATCATGTGGATTTTTTTGATGTGGTATGTGAGACAGGAATCTGATGTTTATTTTACCTTATTTTTTAAATGGTTGATTAATCCTCCCAAAACCGTTTATTACAAGCTTGAATTTTAAAGATATATGTGCTTGGTTGATTCTTTCTCTACCTTTGGTTTATTAGTTCATTCGATAGTTCTTCCTATATAAATGCTACATTACATTATTACAGTTATAAATTACAGTAATTATGTTGTTACTTGTATGGGAAGATCACTAGAGTTTGTTTGTTTAGGGAGATAGGCAAAAAAGTAAACAATATGTAAAATACAGATTGTATTATTTTCTAGGAAGGAAGTAAATGTGGTGGGATCTGTTTAGGGCATCAGGGAAGATGTGCCTCTCTGAAAAGGAGGCTTTTCCATAATAATACTTGAAATGCATGAAGATTAAGAAATAAAAATGACTTAGCAGCAAGAGATAATTATCATTAACACTTTGCTATATTTATCCTCAATATTTTACTTTTGACAGCTTCATTTTCCAGCTGTGGCCAACTCAAATTTTAGCCTCTTGTTTGACATTTGAATGATTTGTGTGTTTAATTTTGTAATAATGCTGCAGTAAAAATTTTAGAGAATGGACATTTCGGTTAACATTTTAACTGTGTTGTTTAATGACTGTTGTATTCTAATTTGTGACTGAATATATCATAATTTTTGGAACTAATTTCTCCATTAATGGACATTGTTTGTCTTTACCCTTGTTACAAATGACATGGTGATGAAGATCTTTAAACACACAGGTTTTGTGTATGCATATTGGAAGCAAAGGGCAATATCATTGTTTGCTTATAGTCCCCGAAGTAGGATTACTGTAGCAAAGTGTTTGAACATTTTGTGGCTCTTGACATATTGGCAAATTGTTTTCTTAAAAGTTTGTGCTACTCTGAGCAGCAATAAAAAGGAATGAAGTACTGATACGTACTGCAACATGGATAAAATTCAAAGTCATTGTGCTAGGTAAAAGAAGTCAGGGACAAAAAAAAATTGTGCTACTTGATTTTTTTTTAAAGCGAAAATATATTTTGCCTGAATTTTAGGAGATTTATGGTATATTTGAAGGTGAGGATATTCTGTTCCATGTATGCTGTAACTGTTACAGATGCTTGAGGGGAGAATGTAAAGACAAATGAAGACACTATAAGGGAATAGTAGAGGAGGACAAAAGTACACAAGTTAACTACACCATGAATAATTAATGTGATAATATCCCAGTTTCATTTAGTAGGTTTAAGAAAAAAGTCATTCAGTGTGATTTTTAAAATATGTATATAGGTTAATCCTTGAATTATAATTTTTAATCTGTTTTTGCTTTTCATTCATATTCTATCTTTAAAAATAGACCATCTAAAATACTCTAATGTTGAAAACCACAGCCACCCTTTTAACAGACTTTCTGAGAGTCCTGAGATACATTTCATAGTACGTGGACTAAATTAAAAGAGGAGAGGGTGACTCGAGGATTGGGAGGGGGTGGGGGGTGAAGGGGAAGCTGAGACAAGCGAGAGAGTAGCACAGACATATATGTACTACCAGCTGTAAACTAGATAGCCAGTGGGAAGTTGTTGTATAACAAAGGGAGTTCAACTCGAGGATGGAAGATGCCTTAGAGGACTGGGACGGGGAGGGTGGAGGGGGGAGTCGAGGGAGGGAGGGAATACGGGGATATGTGTATAAAAACAGATGATTGAACTTGGTGTACCCCCCAAAATAATAAATAAGTAAATAAAATTAATTTTAAAAAAAGGAGCAGAGGGTGAGAATGCTGATTTTTTTTTTTTTTTGCCATAGGAAAATTGTCCTCTTGATATTGAATATACTCAAGATTCATTGTGAAGGTGGACTGAAATAAAAGGAAACATTTGCTGATTTTAATTAGCTAACTTAGGTACAAATATGAGAAGGTTACATAGTCTAAAAAGACTGGGCACTATATGCAAAGAAGGATGCTTATTTAGGACTTTAAAGACAAGGTAATAAAGGGAGCTCTTGTCAAAGCAGCTTCTGTACAGATAGAAATAGAATTTTCACACAGGTGATTATTGTGTGGTTTTCCTCTTGGTTTGGCAAACTGCTCTTTCTTGATCCTTAAGGCACAATTTCTAAATCTTCTTTAATCTAAGGCATGGAGAATCAGATACTATTGTTGGTCAAGTTGGTCCATCCTTTTCCTAGGTAGTTCTATCACGTCTCTGAAATACAGTTTTAAATATGAAATAGTCTTACTGTCTCTTCTTCCTAGCTGTGACTGCAGACAACTCAGTACCACAGGAGGTCAGAATTTCCCCTTCATACTCTTAGTCCATCAAAGCAAGTCCACTCTCCAAAGCATTTGTAGATTGAGTATTTTTTTGTGTTAGGAAACAGGTTTACTCTGTCCCAAAGCAGTAAGATTTCTGTCATTACGTTTTTGGTTGCCCAGAAGGTGGATTTTGTTGGCAAGATAGTCTTAAACCAATATATCATACTTGTTTCACTAGTGTAATACAGAATCTCAGAATTATTTTAAAGGTCAGAAAGTTATAACCTTGCAAAGGTGGTTGAAATTGCTGACATTGTTTATCCCAATTTTATTTTTCAATAAACAGGAACATATCTTAAGTATATAATTTTCATGCATTTACATTTGAGTCCTTTTGACACATATACTATATAGGATTAATAATTTAAAGCAGTGGCTAAGATACTAAAGACTATGGACCTGATTTTTTAAGGGAAAGGGGGGAACTAAATGGGTTCACTGACTGAACTTCCTGAAATATAATTGAGATATTTATCATGTATTTGTTTTCTAGGGAGAGATTGTGTATTTAGATTCTCAGAGGGGTTATTCACCTAAAAATTGAGAACTATAGGTACAAAGTATTTTATGTAATTGGAAGTATGTGGCATTGTTTTATTGTGATTCTTGTGCTTAAATAATGTTTTAATTTTGTAACATTTCTAAACACAAAAATTACAAGTACAGTACACAGTTTTTTTTCCCCTAAAACATTTGAGATGCATGATCCCTCTTTGTCCCCTAAATACTTGTGTATTTCTCTTCCTCAGGGATCTTCTCCTATGTAACCATTAATGTACCATCAAAATCAGAAAATAGTAAATGCATGTTTGTATATATACACATGTATATATAGACGCACATGTATACTTTTATATCTGTAGTGCATCTGCATCTATTATCTATGTTGAAAATCATTAAGTTCACACTGATATCTCCAATTTTAGTTCATCACCACAGCGGTCATTCTACTTTTCATCTTTTCTGTAGTTGTAAAAGCCTTTTGATGGTGAGACATCATTATCCTTAATACGTTTACTTTTTTTTAAATTGAAGTATAGTTGCTGTACAATATTATATAAGTTAACAGGTATACAATATAGTGATTCACAATTTTTAACTTAATATGTTTACTTATTTGATCAGTTCCCCTGTATGTTAGCTAATCTTCTGCCATGTCCCCCAGGCAGTTCTCTTCCTCTCTCTGATGGAGTATCTCTATCCCTACTCACCCCTCTCAAGTGCTGTGCACCCAGTGGCAGGCCACTCTTCTCATGCAGATGCCCTTCTCATCATTTTTTGGGTTCAGGCCTTCTCCCACACCTCCTTGGAAGCTGTCTTTATCTTGCAGGCTCTGACACCCTGCTCTGGAGCACTGTGGCTCTCCCTCCAGCATGTACACCTGCCGTTCTCAGCCTCAGATAATGATTTTTGGACTAAATTTCAGGAAGGAAAGTGGAAAAGAAAGAACTGAAATGATTTTGAAGGGTTTAAAAACTGATATTTAACTGTACTATAGAGTTAACTGGCATATGAATAGAAGAAATAATTTGATTTTGATTTTTTATTCTTATGTAAAAAAATTGTTAAAATTGTAGTTTGGGGCTGCCATGGGAGAAAAATAACTAAATGGAAATAAACCTCTGGAAAAATTTAGCTTGGAAATGAAAGTTATTTGCAGGTAAGTAGAATGTTGTAGAGGTACCATTGGTTACGTTTACATATATTTTGACAAACTGAGTTTGTAAAACTTTTGCATGGCCTCCAAATTTATTAATAGTTGAGACAAATAGGTTAATATTTAGAAGGAAGAAAGCTTTAGACTTTGGGGCTCTGTTCTTACACTGCCTAGAACTCTCCAGTAAGTAGATGGTAAACACAGGATAATTGTGCACATCAAGGAATCAAATGTGTAACATAGCTTGTGGTTCATTCTTAACTAAGGTTTTTATGATAGAAGACTGTGACTTGTTTATTATGTTACAGGTGGTAATATTTACAATAATAATAATGAGATTTCCACAGTATTCCTGTCATGATCCTGAGAGTAGATTTTAATTGAATGATCTGTAATTCAGGGGACATACACTGATCAGCTGTAAAGTGCTAAGAGTTATGGAGTTAATGATATAATGATATAATGATATAAAATGATATAAAAATGAAAGTGACTGCTTCAACTCTCAAAGGTATTTCTGGAGAAACACACTACTAATTACAATTTAATTTAATGTTTCTGTAGTATATATTTAGCGTGCCATGTAAAGAGTTAGGGGAGCTGTTATTTGGGCTTAATAGGGAAAATATCTTATTTGTCTGATAGGATAGAGTCCTGAAACCAGTAACTCATACTGTGCTTAAATTTCTTTCTTTTTTTAAAAAAAATAAATTTATTTATTTTATTTATTTATTTATTTATTTATTGGCTGCATTGGGTCTTCATTGCTGCACACAGGCTTTAGTTGCATTGAGTGGGGGCTACTCTTCTTTGTTATGGTGTGCATACTTTTCATTGTGGTGGCTTCTCTTGTTGCGGAGCACTGGCCCTAGGCACCCTGGCTTCAGTAGTTGCGGCACATGGGCTCAATAGTTGTGACTCTTAGGCTCTAGAGCAGAGGCTCAGTAGTTGTGGCGCACGGGCTTAGTTGCTCTGGGGCATGTGGGATCTTCCCGGACGAGGGATTGAACCTGTGTCCCCTGCATTGGCAGGCGGATTCTTAACCAGTGCGCCACCAGGGGAGCCCCTGTGCTTAAATTTCAAATGTGTTTTGGAAATTTTGTAAAAGAGCTGTTTATTCTTATGCTTGCTAGTTTGTTTTTAGCATACCATGAAAATCAGCTTCTATATTTAAAGTAACTTATGTCTACTTTATAAGACTAAGTACAGCAACTGTTAAATTAAAAAGAATATTGTACTTAATCTAGCTTTAAACTCCAATTTCTGCCACAAATGAGCTTTCTGACCTTGGGCAGATCACTTTGAATCTCAATTTGTTTATCACAACCAACATTTACCTCATCTTTCTAAACCAGTCCCTGCACTGAGATTTAAAACAAACAAACAGAAGAGCCATGCCCTCTAAGAACCTGAGTGTGTGGGATGGGGGTAAAGTGGAGACGCTTGGACAATACTGTGTGCTGTTTGTAATTACCTTTTCCTCACAGAGGGCTTGAGATAATTGTGTATATAAATGTACCTTGTACATAAACTATATATATAATGTACCTAATAAATCTGTAAACTAAATAAAATGTTAATTTTAAGCAAATATTTATTAGTGCATTTTTATGACTTAGTTTTAAGATCTAAATACCAGGGATGAAGAGAAGAGAAAGAACAGGGATGGTTGAAAGTGATAGGCAGCTAATAGGTTAAATACTTGATTAATCCTCACTTTGAATTTCTGCTTTAGTTGAACTCCTTTGATTATTAAACATTTAGAGCACGTGTGCTTAGTGTTCAGCTTGCTGGGCAAAACTTTTTCCTGGTGAGAAAGAGATTTAGCTAATTTGAAAGAAGGATGAGAATTTGTTCTTTTTCTATTATAAGTAAGTGTTAGCTGGGTAGCTTGCATTCTTGTTAACAAAATTGATTTTTGTACTTGCCATTATGTATATTTCAGTAACGATATGAAGTTTAAGTATTTTGCTGAAGTTACTTATGTGACATCTCTAATTAGTCTTAATGGTACACTTGCTTTATAGTTTCTACAGTGTTAGTGCTGTCCCTTGCAAACTTTCTGAGTTATCTTATTTTCCCTTGAGTGTGTCAGTACTTAATGCCAGTGATATAAAGAATCTTACGGATTGATTTATTAAAGGTTGACAATAAGAATTTAATTTTGAGTCTCTAAATTTTTCACATAGGTTGATGTTTGCTTTTATTGTTGTTGAACCATGTTTTAATAAAATCAGATTTAATATCACATTCAGCAGTTAACAGTAGTATTTCTTGATTAGGCCATTATTATAGATAATTATGGACTAAAGAAACTTTGTAAAATTTTAGTCATCTAAAGCCAGATACGCAAAGAAATGAAATGAACTACGTTTTGATTGTTCTAAGGCTTTATTTCCCTGACCCTTTTAATAAAAATTATCTGGGCTGCCTGTTCAGGATGTTCATTCCTGGAAATGTAAGAATCTGCATTTTGACAAAAGCTGCCCTTTACTCCCCCTCTAAAGTTTAAAGAGCATTGCTCTAAATATTCATTAGTGTTCATTAATGTTCAGATTATATGTTTCTTTGAAATGTAGTTGTATTTTTGGATAATTCATGGTTTTTGATATAACAAATATATTAAGATATGTAATTAAAAAATATTCTTCCCGTAGAAACTACTACTTGTTACACAATAGTTTTCCATTAGAAATGTAATAGGGCAGTAGATGAAATTTTTTATGAAGAGGGAGGAGATCAGCATTGTTAATTTTGGTTATTTTCTGTCTCTTAGGCATAACTGTAATACCACATTTTTGTATACTTTCTTCACCTAATGCTGTGACAACCATTTTCCCATGTCAAATGGGTTTTTAAAAACTAATTTTCAATGGCTGATACTGTTTTTATGGGTGAATCATACAATCCCAGCCTGTTTCCATTATGGTACCCTGAAATGTTCCCCTCTCCTCCCCCTGCTGCATTGTTAAACATATTATTGCTGTGTTTTTCCCTTTGTGTTTGCCAGAGATGTGTGAATGCTCTTGTTTACCTCATTCTTGCAACTATTAAGTAGAAATATTTTTTTAATGCCAAATAAAACAAAATGATGTTGCTAATTTAGTATTGGATAAAGGTTTCACATTTTAGTTTGCATGCCTTTGATAACAGATTTGACATTTTTTTGTCTAGCTTTTTATTAAGTACCACTAATGACAATTTCTTTGTTTTATTTATTGTGAATGGTGTGCATACTTGTGTGTGTGTGCGTGTGTGTATGTATATAAAGAAATATGGATGAGAAATCACCAGTGTGATTCATACAACCCGCTACTGGTCCTTAGGGTGTAGATTTTGGTATACAAGATTTATGGAACTTGGAAGAATTTGAGTCATTCTAGTTGAAATGATTAAACTTTGCCCACTTCGACTGTGAAAGCCTCTCCTTTGCACCACTTTGGAGAATGTGGTTCTTGCTCAAGAAAAAAATCAACTCCTTGCTTCTCTTCTTCTATCTACTGGCTATCCCTGTAAAATAATTAGTTATTCTCCTATCTCCTTCCTGATACCTCTCTCCTTTTACTTACTCTCTAGTGTGCCCATTGGCTTTAAGCTGCACTCTAGGATCATACAGCCCTCCACTCTGATATTTTGGCAAAATCTTTACTTTTTAAGATTCACATATTTTAAAACTAGCTGTTTTCCTCCAAATTAAAACTTATTTTCCTTAGTGAATGCTGGCCACAATTGGAAATTAGAGGAAAGGTCTGATCCTTCCCCTGCCATATGAAAGACTGATCGTAGTCATAAGAATACTTGATTTTTAAGAGGGAATGTTTATCGAATAACAGAATTTGAGGCAATGATGTGAAGAATTTAGAGGAACATAGAGAACTCATAAACAGTATCTGTCTGTCGATTTTAGCTCTTTCTCAGTTTAGCAGAAGAACTTAAAGAAACTTGATGTACAGCCTAGGAACAGTTGCAGACCCTAGCCTAAGTAAGGCTGTACATTTTAAGCACAAATTTGTGGTAATCCAATTTTGGAATAATTAACTGTGAAAAAAATTTTCCAAGTAGGCATTTAGATTTTGCAGGTAACATGAGGATTAAAAAAAAGAAAAAAAAAGGTGGTTATCCACTTGAACTGGACTATACAGAGAGTAATTTTATCTCTGCTTTTAACAACAAGTATAAACATCCTCGTTAAGGCCTCCCAGCTTTAGATGCATAGCAAGTGAAAGCTTTTCGACTTAGTGAATGAGGTAGTTATTCAGTGGCTGGTTGGAATGTTTGCTGCTAGCTACATAGCAGAATTATTACTCAGCTGTTAGTGCTGGAGGTCAGTTACTGTAATTGCAATAAGTAAACATTGTTTAGATAATTACAGAGCAAAGACATAGGGAACCTGTTTAGCTTGCATTTTAGGATTAGTGTGTACACCAGTCTGTATGTCAAAGGATACCCTAATAGATTTTGACAAGATGTCATGATACCTCCTCATAATAGATGAGGGATTTGTCTTATAGTAAATCCCAGAGGTATAGATTACCTTGGAAATAATGAGTATCTAATGTAGTGTAGGGTGTTCTTGATAGATTAAATCTTCAGAGATAAGCACATTAAAAAGCAAAACAAAGACTAGCACCCTCCCTTGATAACATTTTTATTTACCTCATACCAGATGTAAAGAAAGAATAAATCTTTGCTTTTAAATTTGTCATCTCTTACTTCTCACTGTTTGGCTTCCTTCCTTAATACAAAACTGCTTTTATTAAAGGTCAGTAAAAGGCTTTCTTGTTGTTCATTTGTCGCTTTTCCTTTAACCTCTCATTGGTTAAAGTTGACCACTTTTTCCTTGCAGTTCTTTCTCAGTTTTTGTGATACTGCTTCCTGGTTTAAGTGGTTATTTAGGATCCTTTCCTCTGGCCATCTTTAAACATTGGTGTAATTTGGCATTTTGCCCACTGTCATCTTGTATTTTACTTAGAGTTTCTTAATTTCATCTACCTTTCAAACCATTTTGGGAAGCATCTTCCAAGCATATCTGGAAATACTTGCCTGAATTCTAGGCTTTAGGTCTTGGGTATGGTATAGTCATCTATTTTGATATAGCTCCTTAAAGGACACTAATACACATTATTGTTAAGAACTGTGGTTTTGAAACAGCAGGGCAAACCTTTGAAAGAATGACATAGCCCTAGGACATTACATAAACTGATTAGAACCTGATGGGTTCAAGATGGCAGACAAGTTGTCTTCCACTAGACCTTGAGCCTCAGTAAACACTCAAACACTTCAACAAGCTAAATGACACTCATAGGCGCCATGTCAGTTCCAAGGCTGACCATAAGGATCAAAAAGTGGCTGGCGGCCCAATTCCTGGAAATCCCTGCCACTTCCTGAAATAGCTGGAATACTCCTCCCATACATTAGCCTATGAAATTACCCACCCCTATAAAAACTGACAACTGCATACACTGGTGCCACTCTTGCCTTCTGAGATGGCCCACACTCTGTCTGTGGAGTGTATTTCTGTCTAAATAAATCCACTTCTTACCTATCATTTTGTCTCTCAATGAATTCTTTCTGAGATGAGACATCAAGAACCTGAGCTTAATTAAGTCCTGAAACCAGGGATGTGATCTCAGTTGGAAGACTATGGATTTTGGCCTTGTTCGAGTCCTGCCACGTGGGTTCAAGTCCCCATCTGAGTTGCACAGTTGCAGTTTGACACTGTCTCATATCTACCTCAGCTGAAAGTAAAATCTGTATCTTAATAATAGGTAACACTTGAATTTCTTTTATTTTTAATATCAGACTGTGCTAATAAATTTTGTTAAAAGAAGCTAATAAAATTAGCACTGTGCTAATAAATTATCTTATTGAGGTCACATATTGTGGTTGACTTTAAGATTTGAATTTGAGTAAAACTGATTTCAAACCTCAGGAAAAAACAAGAGAAGGAAGGCAAGGAACAAAATAGGAACACAGTGAGGTCTATAGCTCCTCTCAAGCACCAGGCTTTCCTCTTGCCTGAACTCCAGTATAGTTAGACATCCTGCAAGTACTTAAAGATCCTGTTTTTAAAAATTTTTTGCTTTCTTTCCCACACTATTGCTGCAAAATGGTAAAAGTGACCTCTTATACCTCCAGATATTCCAGATGGTTGAAATGCTACTCTGTTCTTTCAGAGCCTCTTTAAAATGTGACCTTCATTCCAGGCTGGAGTGATTTCTCAGTTTACTGAAATCCTGTCGCTCTTGGTATCTCATTCATGGTCTTTATCAAATTCTGCCTTGTATTATAATTATTTGTTTGCATATCTTACGTCCCTTTACTTAAGATTTTTGAGGGCAAGGACTACATCTTTTCTTTGCATTCTCTTCTTATTTATTCAGTATAATTTAATGACCATTTACAAAGTGCTAGGTTCTATTCTAGTTCCTCAGAATCTAGAGATGAACAAGATGTCCTCCATGTCATTAAGTTTCCTAGTGACAGAGAAGGAATTAGGATCCAGATCTGCTTATGTTTATATGGCATAATACAGCATAATAAATTCCTCTTACCTGACAGCAAGTGTAGTTGGTTAGTTAATGAACACTGTCAGGACAGGAAATCAAAAATGTTAATACCGGAAATTCCCTGGCAGTCCAGTGGTTAGGACTCAGCTCTTTCACTGCTGTGTGGCCCAGGATTCAATCCCTGGTCAGGAAACTAAGCTGCATGGTGCAGCCAAAAACAACAACAACAAAAAGGTAATACCATAACCCTTTTATTTTAACAAAACATTAGCCAGTCCTGTAATGTAAGGGAATGTAGGTCTTTTGATCATGTGTTTGCTCAGTGGCATTCCATGTCCTCATTTTAAAATGAAGCTACGCCTATAATTCATTGCCTGTGACTTATAGTTTCATTTTTTTAAGAGATGTGAGAAACCTTGATACCTGTGAAATAGTCTATGTAGACTCCTTGATTTATTTTAATAGTTTTTTCTCCAGTTAAATCTATGTTCAGTTACCTATTAGCTCTTACTAGATGCCTTTTACTTCTCTAATACTAATTATTTTATTACTTCTGAGCTTATTTATCCTCCTGTATTTCCTTTCCCCTTCATTTAAATGCTAAACCAGAGGTTGAAGATTTCACCTTTTTAAAAGAGCTGTTCCACATTTTAACATTACTTAGATGCTCACTGGTTTGCTTGATTATGCATGTCTCAGTGAAATGTTGCTTGCTTGCTCTGTGAAGTCATCCTTGATTCCTTCAAGCAGTACTTAGGTGTTGTTTATGTATTCCTACTGTACTTTTTGTTTAGCTGTAACTAACTTGTTTCTCAACAGAATTGTACTTTTGAAGGCAAAATGTCCCCAGTTGTAGCATTTAGCAGCTGTTCAATAAGTAATAAAATGAATTTGTGTCTTTGCTTTTTATCAATTGTAATAGTCCATCAGAGGATAGCTGTTGGAGTGGAGAAGCTGTAAGATGTTGGGATGAGGTTATTCATCTGAATGAAACCTTTTTGCTCCTTGGCAGGTTTTTTTTCAAGCTGGATCATTAAATCAATTTAGTGAATCATTTTAAAAACTGAAAAATAGAAGTGATTAGAAAATAGACTATTTTACTTAGCAAGATTATTGTTTCATGAAACTTTTAAATTTGTACACACATTTATACAATACATATAAGTATACCTATATATTTGTGTATACTGGGTTTTGATGCAAAATGTATGTTTGGGTTTTTTTGTTTGTTTGTTTGTTTGTAACTGCAAACTGTGGTAAAATAAGTTTGAAAGCCACTGCCCAATGGGAGAGTCCAATGGAGAATATCAGGAGACTTCGTTTAGAAGCAGATTTACATGAAAAACAGAATTGAGGACTGGGAGTTAGAACACTGGTCTTCTGGTATCTCTAAGGAATACTCCAGTTCTAATGTTTTAAGAGTGTACATAATTTAGCAAGGTGATGCTGAACACATTGTATATGTACATTACACAGTTTGTGTAATGAAATGGGTTTTTCCAAGCCATTAATGGTAGAACTGAGAAGGAGTGTCTGGTTAGATGTTTGTGTGCAGTGTACAAAGGAAAAAATCCTCAAGGTTTAATCTGTCTATGAATTTTCTACTTAACTAATATAATACAATTATTTATATCAGTTGCTATAACTATATATGGTTAAGGAAAAATAATTTACCGAAGAATTATACAGTATAATGTCTCAGTGTGTTTCATGTGTCAGATATTAATAAATCAGGGGGGTTGGAGGAAATGATCTAAGGCTGTAGAATTGAGGAGGTGCTGAGTAAAACAGATAAGCAGTTTCTTTAATTGTAGGACTTCTCAGAGCCCTTATAATCCCAAGGACCTAAAGGAATATGACTTTAACTGTTATAAATAATTATTGATGCAACTTTCTTCAAAACCTTATGAACAAACATTTCATGAGTGTTCATTCTTAGGCTTGAAATGTAATATTCTTTTTTTAATTAATTAATTTTATTGCCTGTGTTGGGTCTTTTTTGCTGTGCGTGGGCTTTCTTTTAGTTGTGGTGAGTGGGGGCTACTCTTCCTTGTGGTGCACGGGCTCCTCATTGCCGTGGCTTCTCTTGTTGCAGAGCATGGGCTCTAGGCGCCTGGGCTTCAGTAGTTGCAGCACATGGGCTCAATAGTTGTGGCTCACAGGCTTTAAAGTGCAGGCTCAATAGTCGTGGTGCACGGGCTTAGATGCTCCGCGGCATGTGGGATCTTCCTGGAGCAGGGATCGAATCCTTGTTCCCTGCATTGGCAGGCGGATTCTTAACCACTGCACCACCTAGGAAGCCCTGAAATGTAATATTCTTAAACGATGGATGGTGTGGCTTTTATGGGCTAGACTTCAAAGATAAAGAGGACATGGGTTATTTTAACCTGCTGATAATGTTAAACTAAAGGTGTAATATTAGACTCTAGGTAGTTACTCTTATTTTATAATTTTCATGAAGTATTTAACATCTCAAATTGTAAGTGTCAAAATATTTTGTTTTAATAAGGACAGAAAAAATCTAATTCCAGTTATTTCCCCTTAAAGTCAGTAAAGTAAGGGAATGATAATAACTTTGTTGCAGAATGTATATAGTGCATTTCAAAGTAAAATAAATGTGTCATTAATTTGGATCATTTAACAGTTCCCAAAATGTTGATTATGTTAATTATAAAAAATAGAAAATGTTAGGTATTTTGTTTATATTTATTGAATAATTTTTTGTTTCCTTAAGCTAGGATATATGATTCTAAATTTTGTTATTCTTCAATGTTTCCTACATAATAATGGTAAATAACATGATTAAAGTTGTTTCCACAGATTCTTTAAGTAGAGTTGGAGTTGATGGAACTAATTTAACTTTTTTTTAAGCTCTTTATTGGAATATATTTTCTTTACACTCTTGTACCAGTTTTTGAGGTACACCAAAGTGAATCAGCTGTATTTATACCTATATCCCCATATCCCTTCCCTCCCGCGACTCCCTCCCCCCCTCCCTGTCCTGGGCCTCTAAGGCATCAGCCATCATCGAGTTGATCTCCCTTTGTTATACAGCAACTTCCACTAGCTATCTATTTTACAGTTGGTAGTGTAAATATGTCTGTGCTACTCTCTCACTTTGTCCCAGCTTCCCCTTCGCCCCCCACCCCAGCCGCATGTCCTCAAGTCCATTCTCTACTTCTGTATCTCCACTCTTGCCCTGTGACTGGGTTCATCAGTACCGTTTCTTCAGATTCCATATATATGAGTTAGCATACTGTATTTTTTTTCTCTTTCTGGTTTACTTTGCTCTGTATGACAGTCTCTAAGTCTGTCCATCTCATTTTGCATTAGCAACACTATTGCTTTCCCTTCAGTAAAGCCAGTGAGCAAAAATTGATTGATGTCTGACATTTTGAATTGGAAGTAAATATTACTGTACTAAAGATAGGTAGGAATTAAAATAATTTAATGTCCAAACTCAGGCATAACTTCACTGCATTCAACATTTCTTTTTATTTATTTTGAGGCTAGTACCTATTAGAATCATTATGTTGCCTACCTTACCCTTCTACTCTGTTCTTACATGTCTCACATGTTTATTCCCCCCCAAAAAGAAAAGTTTATAAAAACAAACATTTTTATTTTCTACAAGATGTAAATTCTAAAGACATTTGGTAAGGTGAAGTCCCTTTTTCTCCCTCCTTCAGTCCTACTCCCTTCTCTAGTGACAAACATTATTAAGTTGTTACAAGTTTTCTGGCATTTTTCTATAATTTTATATACAGCAGTCATTCCCATGTAGATTTCTTTTTTTATATAAATGGCACTGTGCTGTAAATACTGTTCTGTTAATTTTTATTTCCTTATTATTTAATATATTATAGTTACAAGTATATTCATGTCAGTACCTAAAGTTAACTCATTTTTCAGAGTATGGGGTATTCCATACTATGTGATTATCATGATTTATACAGTTTACCATTGATGGACAATTAAACAGTGTTTAAATTCCTTGAATTTTTAGGCACACGTATAAATGCTTGTATAACGTACATTTCTAAGAGTGAAAATGCTGGGTCAAGAGGGATGCACATTTAAGTTGTGTTAGACTGCCAGATTGTTCCTCAGAAAAGTGATACCAGTTTATAGTTGGAGCTACTCTGATCTGTTTTCTTTAGACTTAATTAGGTACAGGTTTTTTCTGAACAACAGTCATATCTCTTAGGTTTTTGTATGTAGTACTCATTTTGTTTGTATTTGAGTAGTTTTTCAGATAAGAGGAGTTGAAGGGAGATACTGTTTTATACCTACATGGGCAGATGGATTATGTTATTTTGTTGTTAATTTGTAATTTCACTGCATTGTAGTCAGAGAATATGATCTCTAGATTTCTGTGTTTTTCAGTATTGATTGATTATAGCCAAAATATGATCTATTATGTAATTGCTTCAGAGGTATTTGAAAAATGTTTATTCTCTGGGTAGGAATTTTCATATTTATTTTTGACAGTCAAGCATATTAATTATTTAGATCATTTCCATTTTTAAATCACTTAATCAGTATCTGAGAGACCTGTTTGCCTTTCACTGTATATGTTCTCTTAACTCCTCATTGTTTCTAAGTTTTTGTCTCATGGAATTTGTCCATTTCATTTACATTATCTGGTTTATTGGTATACAATTATTAATAGCACTCTCTTATAATTGTTTTTATTTCTGTAAAACTGGGAGTAATAGCCACACTTTCCTGTCAGATTTTAGTGATTTTAATCTTTTCTTTTATTCTCAATCAGTCTAGCTAAAGCGTTGTTAATTTTGTTGATCTATTCCAAGAACTAACTTTTGTTTGGTTGATTTTTCTCTGTTGTTTTTCTATTCTCCATTTTACTTTTCTCCTCCCTAATATTTCCTTACTTTTGCTGGCTTTGGGTTTAGTTTATTCTTTATTTTTTAGTTCCTTAAGTTGTAAAGTTAGAGTGTTGATTTCAGATCTTCAGTTTTATGTATATGTTTGCATTACAGAGTTTTCTGTTAGAAATGATTTTTCTGTGCCTCATAAGCTTTGGTATGTTGTGTTTTCATTTTCCTTTTTCTTATGGTGTTTTCTAATATACCTTGTTATTTCTTACTTGACCTTATTTGAGTGTATTGTTTAATTTCCTTATATATGTTAATTTTTTCATTTTCTTTCTGTTACTGATCTCAGGCTTCATTTTGTTGTGATAGGAAAAGATACTTTGTATGATTTAAGTCTTTTTAAAATTTATTAAGACTTGGTTTTATGCTCAGTTTTGGAAAATACTCCCTCTGCACTTGAGAAAAATGTGTATTTTAGTGTTGTTGGATGGAGTATTTTGTCCATGTTTTTTAGGTCCAATTGGTTTATATTGTTGTTTGTGTCCTCTGTTTTCTTATTTATCTTAAGTCTGGTTCTTCTATCCATTTTTTTTTTTTTTGATTAATTAATTTTGGCTGCATTGGGTTTTTGTTGCAGTATATGGGCTTTCTCTAGTTGCTGTGAGTGGGGGCTGCTCTTCATTGCAGTTCGTGGGCTTCTCACTGCAGTGGCTTCTCTTGTTGCAGAGCATCGGCTCCAGGCATGTGGGCTTCAGTAGTTGCAGCATGCAGGCTCAGTAGTTGTGGCACACGGGCTTAGTTGCTTTGGGGCATGTGGGATCTTCCCGGACCAGGGCTCGAACCCATGTCCCCTGCATTGGCAGGCGAATTCTTAACCACTGTGCCACCAGGGAAGTCCTAGCTGCATGATTTCTTGCCTTGGTCATTCATTAATTGTCTATAATAAATGTTTATACTTTTTATGTTTTATTTCACTAAGCAGAAATATATAATCCAACTGGGATGTTTCCTTCATGGCTAACTTTTTTCTCTAGGAATGCATTACTGTTAAAAATGGTGACTGTTGTATCAGATACATTACTTTTAAAGAACACATTATAAAGCTAAAAATCCTAGGAAGCATGAGTCTAATTTGATAAGAAAATGAAGGCAAAGAACTTATTCTAACAGAGAGTGTTTATAGTATATTTTCTTTTTTCTTTCTTTTTTTTTTTTAATGATTTTTGGCTTATTTTTAAATTTTATTTTATTTTTAATTTATTGACTGTATCAGGTCTTCTGTAGTTGTGGAGAGTGGGGGCTACTCTTGGCACATGGGCTCAATAGTTGTGGCTCATGGGCGCTAGAGCACAGGCTCAGTAGTTGTGGCACACAGACTTAGTTGCTCCTCAACGTGGGATCTTCGTGGCCCAGGGCTGCAACCCATGTTCACTGCATTGGCAGGCATGCCACCAGGGAAGCCCGATATAGTATATTTTCTAATGGCGTTTCCTTGTCCTACCAAGAAGTACTTGCATAAAAGTGAGTTTGATTATAACATTGGTTGAATAGTTAAGCTTGCTTGATAAAGTGGCTGAGCTTAATAGATTTCCCCCTCTATTTCTTTTAGGTGAATCTGGACTGGGAAAGTCAACATTAATCAACTCATTATTCCTCACAGATTTGTATTCTCCAGAGTATCCAGGTCCTTCCCATAGAATAAAAAAGACTGTACAGGTATGTATACTGTTAATTGATGATAGGTGGGGTAATGTCAACAGATACAAAACACATTCTATAACTTGTGTTATGTTTCCATAGAGGTATATTTTAGTTATGGCCTTAGCCAATATAAAGTGATAAACACAGTTGTTGATGAAAAGAGAGATTGATTTATTGAGAGAAGTACAGGTAATTAAAGGAATTTTCTTCATTGGAACCTTATACATTTGTCTTGAGGACCCTCCTAGAGAGTATACTGTGATGTAGTAATATCTGGAGTTTCGCTGCAGTATGGTAACTACTTGCCATATGTTGCTATTTAAGTTTGAATCAGTTAAAAGTCAATGAAACTAAAAATTCACTTTCTCAGTTGCACCAGTCAATTTCAAGTGGTCAGTAGTCATATGTGGCAAGTGGCTACCATTTGGGGCAGCACAGATATATTTTCACCATTGCAGAAAATTCTGTTGGACAGCATAGAGAAAACATGATTCGTGTGAAAGCCATTATTATTGAAATACAGTGATCTGTATTAGTGAGTGACATGGTACCACATGGTAGTTGAATGGCAATAGCAATTTGCTAAGGCTTCCAAGCTGTGAGTGTTCTAATTTAGTACTTCTCAACCTTTAATTTGCATTCAGGTCACCTGGGGAGCGTGTTAAATTTAGTTACTGTTCCAGAAGGTCTGAGGTGGGCTGAGATTCAGTATGTCTAACAAAATCCAAGGTGATGCTGATGTTGCTGGCCCATATAGCAAAATGCTAGACTCTCTAGCTCTACACTGTCCAGTAGAGTAGGTGGGTAGCCACATGTGGCTGTTTGACCTCTTAAAATGTGGGTAGTCCAAATTGAGATGTTATGCAAGTATAAAATACACCCCAGATTTTGAAGACTTAGTTTGTAAAAAAGAATGTTACTTCATTAGTAAATTTTTCTATTGATTACATTTTGCAGTAATGATAATTGGTTCTATTGGGTTAAATAAAATACGTTAATTTCATCTGTTTTCACTTTCTGAAGTGGCTACTGAAATTTTTAAATTATTTATGTGGCTCACATTACATTTTTGTTGGGCAGCACTGCTCTAAACTATTGACTGAAAAAATTGTTGGTGGATTGATACAGTAATACACAGCACATATAAGCAGAAGAGTGAACAATTTTGGCAGGAGCATGTTTTTTTGAGGTGGTGATGCTGGAGCTAGATATTTTATTTCTCCTTTTAAAGTTTTCTCTGTTTTAGGAATTTTAAAAATATCCTTCATGGAGCTTGATATTTCAAATTACCTGCAAAAGTGTGTTCTAAAAACTTGATACTATACTACTTTGCTTATTTATTTTGTCGTATATTGCATATTTTAACCCTAAGCAAGAAGGTAAACTTTTAACTTTCTTAAGTATTTAAATCCAGGATTAGTAACTAGGTATGTAGAAATGTTAAGGGAACCCCACAGTGTAGATTCCTAAGATTAGGAATATTTAGTGTAAAATACCAGTTAAATATTAATGGTCATGTATCTGCCAGTGGTGTTCTTGGTGTGATTAGTGCTGGTGAGGAAATTTTCTGAGTCGTCTTTGTAGTTTTAGCGCATAGCATAATGCCAGGTCTACATTAATAATAAAACAACACTTAGTGAGTCATTAACATCTTCCAGGTACTATTTTAAACATTTTAGATGTATTTACTTATTTAATTCTTTCAGTAACTTTATGAGGTAAGTGTTATTATCCCCATTTTACAAATTTGGAAATTGAGGCACAGAGATGTTGATATGCCTAAGATCATGTAGGTAGAGTACCAGAACTAGCTACAAATCTGAGCACACTGGTTTAGTCTGTATTGTATCAATTATACTCTCTCTATACTGTAGATACTTAATAAGTGTTAGTTTAACAGATTAACCAGTTCTTAATAAGTGGTTTAGCTTTACTTTTTAATAATCTTTGGTCCAACAAATTGTTAGTTTTCTTTGATTTATATTGCCTTTTCCTTTAAAAATCTTACATATGGAGATAGTTTTTCCAATTACACAATTTAGACAAAATGAGGACAAAATAATTTGATCAGTGAAATCATCTCTTCATAGTTACGTAATATATGAAAGTTTAGTTTAAAAAAAACATAAAATTAGGTCATAAGGCTTTCTGTCTGATGCTAGCTAAGGGAATACTTAAGAGAAGTTTTTGTTTGTTTGTTTTACTTCAAAAATATCAAATGGTAGACACATGACATTTGCTGTTGCTTATTAGATTTGAATTGTTAAGCTAGACTCGATGTATTGACTGAGCATTACGTACTAGGCTTGAAATGCCAGTAAACTGCTTGGTGGATGATGGGAGCCAATTAACTCATAAAAGTTTTGTATCTTACTGTGTTTTATTTTACTATAATAATCATAAAGGCAAATGGACAATATTTCTAGCTCTCTTGATTCACCCAGTGTAGTGATGGTTGCTGGTATCTGAACAGATGAAAGTATTGGCACGTGCAATCTAAGGAATTCATCACATAGAAATCTAGTTTAACATACTCTGCAACAAAGTATTTGCTCAAACAATGAGGGGTTGCTGTATCTCCCCGTTCCCCCCCAACCTAGTTCTTACACTTATCCACTATATTTGGCTTACTCTGCTCTGACCAAACCAACCTCCTTGCTGTTCTCTGAACAGGCTGATCCTACTTGCACCCCAGGGGCCTTCCACTTCTGTTTCTCTTGCAGTAGTTTTCCCTGAGATATCCTTATGGCCTGCTTCCTAATTTTCATCAGTTCTCTGCTTAAAAGTTTCTTTCTTTCTTTTTATTTTTTTAAATTTTATTTATTTATTTATTTATTGGCTGTGTTGGGTCTTTGGTGCTGTGCACGGGCTTTCTCTAGTTGCTGTGAGTGAGGCTACTCTTTGTTGTGGTGCATGGGCTTCTCATTGCAATGGCTTCTCTTGTTGCGGAGCATAGGCCCTAGGTGCATGGGCTTCAGTAGTTGTGGCACGTGGGCTCAATAATCATGGCTCGCGGGCTCTAGAGCACAGGCTCAATATTGTGGCACACGGGCTTAGTTGTTCCATGGCATGTGGGATCTTCCTGGACCAGGGCTTGAACCCAGGTCCACTGCGTTGGCAGGCAGAGTCTTAACCACTGTGCCACCAGGGAAACCCAAAAAGTTGCTTTCTTAACGAGGCCTTTAAACTTCTAATTCCTACCCCAGGCGCCAAATGTGTAAGCTCTGTAAGTGTAGGAACTTCACTTTATCCACTGCTTCAAGCTAAGTGCCTAGAACTGCACCTGTTATACGTTAGCATCCAATATTTCTTGAATGAGTGAAATAATTTTTAAAAATTTAAAAGACTTAGTGTTTAGTTGGGATATTTCAAAGTTTGAGGATCTTTGACGTTTTGGCTTTTTTTTTTGTCTGAAGTTTTTTAAAACAGTATCATAGATTAAGTGGAATAATTCTAAATTTGAGAATCTTTGAAATTTAAATTTGATGATCTTTTTTGAAGTTTTGTTGATTATTTTGTCTTGAGCAGAATTTTTAAAAGTGATGTGTAGTTTGTATACTAAAAAGGGCACAAATTTAAGCATAGAACTTGATGAGTTTTTATATGTGTATTCATATATACAAGTAACCACCACCCAGATTAAGATATAGTATGTTTCTAGGATCCTGGAAGGCTTCCTTGTGCCTTCTGTCACTCAGTATTATACCTACTCCCAAATGTAAACACCCTTCTGACTTCTGTCTGCATAGATTAATTTTGTTTATTCTTTACCTTCAGTTTTATATTTCTAATCTGATTTCTTTCACTGAGTGTGGTGTTTATTCATGTTGTGTAGCTGTAGTTCTTTTCACTGTTGCCTAATATTCCACTGTATGAATATATCACAGCATATCCCTTCCATTGTAGATAAGCATTTGGATTTTCAGTTTTTGACTAACATAAATATTCTTGTATGTATCTTTTGGTGAACAGAAGTACTCATTTCTCTTGTGTGCGCTTGTGTGCATGCACGTGTGTGTGTGCAGAAGGACATTTCATCATTTCAGTTTCTTTGATTTCTTATGAGATTGAACGTGTCTTTTATGCTCATTAATTGTTCAGATTTCATTGAAGTGCTTTGACTATCTTAATACTTACTATCTTTTCCTTCTTAATTTGGAGAAGTTTCTTGTCTTGGTAATAATCCCTTACATTGCAGATCATTCCTCCCAGGCTGGCATCTGTTAAAGGTGATGGGAGAGGCTCTCAGTTTGTCAGAATTCTATTTACATTGATCTATCTCCAAAATAATCCTGTCTAAACTTACTTTCCCTTCCTTTGAGGTAACACAAGTGTCCTCTTCTATTGTGAATATCTTCCTAGCTCTCCCTTTTTTGAAAACAAAGGAGTAATTAGGACTAAGGGTATCTCCAGTATGACTTTTAAGACAAGGTCTTGTGTACCACTGTTAAATCTCCCCCTTTTACCAAAAGTGAAACATTAACATTTGAGAGCTGGGTTAATTCTGATTAGAATCCCAGAGAAGTCCTCTTTCCTGACTGTACCTTGAAGGTATTCCTTGATATACTGGAAACAAGATGAAGATCATCTGAACTCTTTTCTCTACTTACCAAGGAGAGACCATGACATGTTCGCAGTCATTCGATGTTGTTAGAGAATAGAATGTAATTTTCTTTTACAGTTGACTGGCTTTTCACCAAGCTCGATAATCTGGCAGATGATCTGCTCTTGGAAACTCTTAAATTCTTTCTGTGAAGAGTGATCAGAAGTATTACATCTCAGCCCAGACATATTAGACCAGGAAAAACACACAGTCCTAAGTTTCAAAAGGCAAATGTCTGCAATTTCCCTGACCTGAAGGCTTTCTGGAACACTTCCAACTGTTAAAAAGAAGAAGAGAAGAAACATCCTGTGATATGGCCAAATAGGGAGTGAAATTTTAACAAAGACCACAGTCTCATAATCTCTTCCCTGAGCATTATTTATTTGCAAGAGGCTTGTATATTAAAGAAGAAATTCCTTCACATTCACAGTCTTGGAAGGAAGGAGAAACTATCTACTCTGAACAGCAAAATGATTCTGAGTTTCCGGTATATCAGTGGTTCTGATTTGAGTGAACTTTCAGTACTAGATAGAAGTCTTCTAAGATTAATTCCCAACCTCCTATCTATGGCCTTAGGAACCTCAGCTGTACCGTTCCAAATGTGAGCTGACGTTCTGGTTCTGTAGTTCTCTATACCAGTGGTCCTCAAAGTTCAGTGTGCATCACAGTCACTTGGAAACCTTACTCAAATTGTTGAGTCCCCCTCCCCATAATTTTCTCTTTAGTAAGTTTGAGGCAGGGCCCAAAGAATTTGCATTAATTTAAGTTCCCAGACTATGCAGCTGACAGTCTGGGTACTATACTTTGTGAACCACTCCTCTGTAGTGTTTCTGGCCTGCTGCAGACTGGTTTCATCCTGTTTTTGTGGGAAGAAAATAGGAGAGTGAACTGTTTTTCCTTAGTTCTTTCAGAATATTTCAAATTGAATGAAATGGTACCATGTTACTTTCACTTTTATTCATATATATATTTTCCCAATAGGCTGATTAAAATAAAGTGAGAAAAAATTGAACACTTGAGCTCTACTTCATATTCCAATCTCAAATCTAGATGCTCAGATTAACAAAATTTTTTAAGAAAAATATTACATACAGTGTTGTATATATGGTAGCAAATTTTATAATTTTGTTATATATGAGAATTTTTATATCATATTTCCTGTCAGTGAAAGGTTGCCAGCTATCTCCTAGGAAAAGACTGTCCTTTATTCTGAGACTAAATCCGTGTTAGTTTCTTTTGTGAAATGACAGTGCTAGATTTTTTTTTCGAGTTCTTAATTGGCAGCCTTATGTTGGTCCCCTTCCAAACTTTTTTTCTTGGTCCATGAAGTCCAATAAATCATTATTTTAGATTAAATGGGTAAAAAAAATTTTGGAGGTGAGAAGTGAAAGCAATGAATAACATCTTATGACTCCTTGGAACATTTTTATAGAGTCCGATTAGGAAATTCTCCTGTTAATGGTGGTCCAATTTTGTTAATTTTTTGAACCACTCATACACAGAACAGATATTTGAGTGCTTGTCTTTTATCAGGTTTGGGGGCTACAAGGATGATGGACACAGTCAGAGTTCTCAAGGATGTCACAGTCATGTGAAGGATATAGCAGACAATTATTTAGTGAGGAAGATGCTGCCATTGCATGGTATAGAGGTAACCTTGGCAAGGTATATTTTAGTGAAATAGTAGGAATAGAGGGCAAGATGACAGTGGATTGCAAAGTGACTTGTGAGGCAGTGAAGCTGGGGATAGCTGTGAAGGAAGGGATGAGAAGCAATACCTACAGGTTGAGTGTAGGAGACAGAGACAGTGGTTTAGTTTTTATTTCCAAAAAAGACCTGAGAATGTTTGTATTCTATGGGGAATCATTCCCTAAGAGATGAGAGATTGAAGATACTGGGGAAATAGTCTAAATAGTTGTCAAGATGGAAATTGGTCAGATCCCCAGCATGGTTTGAGAAATTAGTCTTAGGGAAAAAAAGGTATCTATTCCACTGAACAGGAGGGAAGACTCAGTATTGCTTCAAACAAATTAGGATGCTCTTGGGAACCCTCTACACTGATGGTGGAAGTGTGAATTGATGTAGCCACTATGGAGAACACTGTGGAGGTTCCTTAAAAAACTAAAAATAGAGCTACCATGTGATCCAGCAATCCCACTCCTGAGCATACAGCTGGAAGAAACTCTTAAATTTGAAAAGATACATGCACCCTAGTGTTCATAGCAACATTTATTTACGCTAGCCACGACATGGAAGCAACCTAAATGTCCACTGACAGGTGCATGGATAAAGAAGATGTGGGGGGGTGGGGGGGTGGGGGGGTGTTACTCAGCCATAAAAAAGAATGAAATAATGCCACTTGCAGGAACATGGATGGACCTAGAAATAACTGTACTAAGTAAGTCAGAAAGAGAAAGACAAATAACGTATGATATCACCCTATATGTGGAATCTAAAAAAATGATATGAATGAATTTATTTACAAAACAGAAACAGATTCACAGACTTAGAAGACAAACTTATGGTTACCAAAGGGGGAGGGGTGGGGATTAATTAGTAATTTGGGATTAACGGATACACACCACTATATATAAAATAGATAAACAACAAGAACCTATTGTATAGCACAGGGAACTATATTCAGTAACTTGTAATAACCTATAATGGAAAAGAATCTGAAAAAAGAATACATACACACACACACACACACACACACACTTTGCTGTACACCTAAAACGTAAATCAACTATATTTTAATTTTAAAAAATTAAAAAAAATAAACAGGAACAACAAGTTGGGGATACTCCCATCTTCCAGTGGAGATCAAGTACTTAGCTGAGCATCGTGGCAGAGATTGTAAGGTAGAGCTTGGGAAGAGCCATACTGGGAGGGACATGGGTTGAAGTAGCAAATAAAAGCCATACTGCAAGAGGCATGAGATGAAGGAGCAAATAAAAGGATTATCAGATGGCATGGAAATTCCTGTTGAAGTTGAAGTTTATGAATTTTATGGAAAGGTGTCTAAGCTGGAAAGGAAAAGAAAGGATTTGGGAGGGTGGTTGCTGGTATAAAATGAAAGCAACAAGGGAATTAAGATCTCAGTGTAAGGAGACAGGGGCATGAGGTGTAGTGGTTCAGAGAGAAGAAGGCAGAATTAAAATATTTGGATCAAGTTTCTTCTCAACTAGTTCTGGGTCTTGATGAGAAGGAAGTAGTCTTTAAACATAACTTGGTCATTGCCTCTTTAAGTTTCTTGTTGAACATAATAAAGTATTTAAGATGATGTTTGTCTTTTGGGTTATTAAATAATCAAAGTAGATTTTGTGTTTGAGCTAAGTGGAATATCACAGGCTGTTAAAATACCTACTGTTCAAGTTTCTTCAGAGCTTTGGCTATAATGTCACCTCCTGAGCAAGTATAGGTGGAGATAAACTCTTGACAGAAAATTTTAACTCTCTCCTAAAATTTTAATATAGTTAATTAACACTTTTTATTTATCTTAAAAAACGACTCAAACATTGTCAGAAAAGTGTAGTGTATTTAATAGTCTTTCAAAAAATGGAAGAACTGAAGCTGTATAAACAGTGAAAGTTTGACTTTTTCTCAGATTGAAAAACTGAAAATATTAGAAAAAGGTGTGGGTTTCTGGAATCCAGGAATCCAAAAGAGCCCTTAATTAATTAATTATGCATGGACAATATAATAGACTTTAGTTCTATTTTTCAGAGAGAAACTCAGTTGAAAGTGCCCTTGATTCATTCCTTTGGTATGAAATTATGTGTTTAATCTTAAAATATGCTGATGTGACCTGCTTAAGTAAAGTGCATGGGAAAGTCCTGCTTAAGTAAAGTGCATGGAGGAAAGTGGCCATTTGGAATAGATTTCTTAAGAAAAGTTTGAAATTCCTGGACTAATTTGTTTTCCATGGATCCCATGAGGATACTTGCAAAACCAGATGATAGGATACAGTTGGATCCTGTGAATGGCACTAGTTTACAGTTATGCTTTCTGGATTTCTTCCATATGTTGCTGTCTTCTTTGTATTTGACCATGTATGGATAAACAGAATTTCATAGACCAAAGAAGAAAAGAAGCTTCATTAACAGACTCGCTAAAGCATGTAAAATACAGATCTTCATTTTTCTTCACTTCAATAAAGTTGTTGAACTAATTTTTTTTTAAACAAAAATCTTAAAATTTAAGCTGTTATGGTGTGTGATTAGTATACGATCTAGTACTAAAGGTAGAAATGGGTTTTGTTTGGTAATTAGGGAACCAGAAAATGGTTTTGAGTAAAATCAGGAGATGATTCACGTAGAACAATTGTATTTTTGCATCAGTTCTAATATATAGTACTGTGTCATTTAAAAGAATTTTCAAGTGAAGGTCTGGTGTGATTACTTCGGATATTTCCACTTCAGTGACAGTTAGCATAAATAAATAACCTGTTTTTATGAAGGAGATGGAGGCAGATTAGATATATATTGAGATGTTAGATTTGAATAGATTATCCTTTTTTTTTTAATTGAGATATAATTGACATATAACCAGATTGTCCTTTTTAACTCTAGAGGACTACCAGATACATAGAATGTGAACTTCCTAAGCCACATGAAGTAATACCACTTTTTTTAGTTTTGATAATCTACACTGATGAGTGATTATTTCTGCAGTTATTTTGTCTCCCTCATATTATTACAGTAACCTGATATCAGACAAACTGTATTATATTAGCTATGTAGTGTTATATAGTGGTATCCCAAGCAATATGCAACCATTGTTGATATTGAAGGTAACCAGAAAATATTAGAACCCTTAATCATTGATGTTTATTGCTTTTTTAATTTACAGAGAAATTGACACTTTCTAATATTTAATGTTCAGATTGCCAATTGTATATGTTTGGTAGGTAAATAAATACACTTATATTTGGGATGTTTAAAATTTTCACTGGTAGTTTATTACACTAGGATCAAAGCAGTCTGAAGACCATTGGTCTAAAAGATAAGAGCTTTGTCTCTTCTTTGTCTAAAAGATTGGAAGCCTTTCCATGGACATGCATGTCCAAATCTCAGGCAGTATTTTCAGTTTCAGCAAGTTTCTTTTTTGATAATACTCTTAACAAAATAATTTTTGATTGCCATCAACCTTCACTGTCCAATTCAGTAGTCACTAAGCCACATATAGCTATTCGAATTTAAATTAACTCAAGTTAAATAAAATTAAGCATTCAGCTCCTCAGTTGCTCTAGTCACACTTCAAGGGCTAAGTAGCCACACGGGAAAGCAGCTACCATAGTGTAGATATGGAACATTTCCATCATTTCAGAAAGTTCTTTTGGACATTGCTGCTGTACACTTTCTTGCTCAACAGCCTCAGACTCAACTCCTCAGTCTTCATCCATCAGCTAGCACCTGTGAGAAAATATCAAAGGGAAATGGAAAGATATCATCATTTCTGTAATCTCTAAAAGGTGAATCAAACTTTTTCTACCCAGAAATTAGTCACTTTTCATTTCCAACTCTGTTAATAACATAAATAGTTGAAGTTGTTTTTCATGTGATTACATTTCCCTTTAAGTCTAGTAGTACTTATTGGTACAATAGTTTGTACCATCTTACAGCATGTAACACTCAAAGTTTGAGTATAATTCTTGCCTCTTAAGTTAGCCTATCAGCATACTTGGAACCTCTAGTCTTAATAAACACTTGATGTAAATTGAGTGAAAGCCTGTCTTTTTCTGGGAGAATAATTCCCCTTTTCTGTTTGAATCAGTGTTTGCTTTTTGTAGCAGCAGCACATGTCCAAGATGAATGATTTTTACATTCTAAAACAGAGTTTGGGGTTACAGAATATCTTAGATTATAGGAGGAAATGTTATTGTTTTAAGTCCAATACCTTTTCTCAAATAGAACATTTTTACAAATTCTAAAGAGAATTGAAGATTTTAATCAGAGTTAGTAGGGTTTTACCCTACTGGAATACAGTTTTTTCAGTGCCTTGACCTTTGCTGATTGCTTTAGCCTGAATGTACAATAACACATTTGAGAAGAGAATTGGATCTTAACCATAATGTAAACACAAGTGTAAATAATTACAGCCATGCTGAGAAAGATTCGGGAATGGCAGTAAATTCACTTGAGTAATTGGTTTGGACCAAACTAGATGGAGATAGTCCAAGAAAACATTTACCACAAATGGTAGATTAAATGTACTTGACTGATTAATCACATTTGATCTCTGTGAATTACTTAATCATTCAAGCACATTGTTTTTTTGTATTATTAGATGTACATTTAGGTTATATAAGTATTATATGGCTTTAGTAATTAATATTGTTTTATCAGTTCCTGTTTTCCTTCTCTGTACCAACAACAGCACTATTTACATATGTGCTTTTCTTTGAAGATAATCAGGATTTCTAACAATAATTGATTCTAAAGAAAGTGGGTGGGTAGATTTAGTTTGCGAAAAGTTTCCTATTTGATTTTGATTAACACTCATCTCCCTACCTCTTACCTTGTAGGAAGCCAAGGATTATAATGTATAGTATTAATATCTGCACCAATGACTCTTACAGGTGGAACAGTCCAAAGTTTTAATCAAAGAAGGTGGTGTTCAGTTACTGCTCACAATAGTTGATACCCCAGGATTTGGAGATGCAGTGGATAATAGTAATTGGTAAGAAGGGTTTGTCACTGTCGCTTTCCATTGCATTTGGGAATGGGGGTTAACATTTTAAAATTTAACATTGTTAAACTTCTCATCTTAGCGAAAGTCATTGAACTTAATGACTTGGGTCAATGTCAACTTTGCCACTTATTTGTCAATGTTGCTTAACTTCTTTGAAATGACTTCCTTTTCTATAAAATGAAGATAACACTTTTCAGAGAATTATGTTAAAGACAGATTCTAAAACATAGATAAAAGATTCTCATTATTGTAAGAAATTTGAAACTTTTCATTCTCTACTGTAATTTTATCCATTTTCTATCATATCCTAATTTAAACCTGATTTTCAGTTTTTACTTCAGCCGTTAAGTGAAGAGAATATCCATGACTTTCTAATTGGAAATGATATCTTGGTAGCTCATAAAAAATATTTTAATTTTCCTTTGAGTTCCACATTGAAACAATGTGGAACTCAAAGGAAAATTAAATTTCTGTCAACTTTTAAAACACCTAAATAAGTTTATCATGAGGTTTCTGTATTGTTTATTCTTTTCATTTGAAATATAAAACTCTTTGGATATAATTTTTCATATTGGAAAATGTCTTTGCATTGATATACTTATTAATGCAAATAATAAGATGATATAATTGTGTTTTGACTCTAAACAGTTTTCTTCCATTTGGAAGGTTTAGAAATAATGAATCAAGATTTTATTCAATGTAATTTATATTTGTTTTTGAATCAGTATATATAGAATAATTTGAGATGTCTTCCGTTGGTAACATTGGTTTTCTGTATTTAAAAATATTGATTTTTGTGCTTTAACAGAGTCATCAGTTGTATGTTCATATGTAGAATCGCAGCTTAATTATTTTTTTTAATCTGTATTCTACAGCTGGCAGCCTGTTATCGACTACATTGATAGTAAGTTTGAGGATTACCTAAATGCAGAATCTAGAGTGAACAGACGTCAGATGCCTGATAACAGAGTGCAGTGTTGTTTATACTTCATTGCTCCTTCAGGACATGGGTCAGTACCTTGATGCTTCTGATAATCTTTTTTTAATTGTTTTATTGTTACTCATCTTTGAGTGCATATTTTAGTAATCCTCATCTCTTTGGAGTATATTTTAACTATACCAGTTGTAAAGTTCCAAATCCATATAAGAAGGGGTTATAAGAAACCTTTTTAACTCCTAGACAAGGTAACAGTGATTTTGCTTATTAGTGTCTCATGTGTAAGACTTTACCTGCTTCGTGGAAAGGAATGTTGTTTCCATCATGGTTTGGTGTCTCAATGTGGCCAATTTAGCTTTCTTTTTGACCAGTCTGCCACTAATTGAACAATCAAATAAGGAGAGACAGCCATAACAAGTAGCTTAGACATATTCTAAGAAACTCCAAAGATGTTATTTACTATAGATCTGGTAGAGAAGGCTACAGAAAAACCTTAAATACTGAGGTTTTTATGTGCCATTTCTTTCTTCACTAAAATAAATCTACGTGTCTTCTGTTTTACCTTAGCTGTCGCAGTCAAATTGGTTAAGTATCATATCATCAGTACTAACCTTCTACTTACTAGGAGTTATAATTAAGATCTGAGTATCTCGACATTGATCTGATTGTTCTCATTGTTAGTACAGCCAGCCTCTACTCCTTTTTTTGTTTGTGTTTCTTTGTCATTTTGAGTAGATGTGTGTGTCATTGTCAGCTGCAGATGTTCGTAATTACTCTTCTTTAATCTTTGGATAAATGACAGCATAACTCAGCCACCTGATGATTGTAACTCCACCATCTTTCCACCAAAAGCAACTGGACTGTTTTATAGCATCAGACTAAATAGCATTAAGTCATCTCAACACCCAGATTACACTAGTGTAAACCAGTTCCTTCAAAAGAGTACCCTTCTCTTCCATCTTCTGCTTTTTTCTTCACCTTTTGCCTAGACAGGCTAGTGCCCATTATCACCATCTTGGTCGAGCACAAAGCCTTAATTATTTAGTTTACAATTTTTGCACCGTCCAATTATAGTGGTGCAAATGTTTCTTCTTTTATTTCTAATATTCTTCTACAGTATTCTCAGACATTTACATGTTTAAAGCACAAAATTGACTCACCTACTTAAAAGGCTCAAAAAAAAAAACTCAAAAATACCACACTATGGCTTTATCTGAGTACTTGTTAGCTTCTTCCTGAATATATATATATATTTTTAATATATATTTATAAAATTTATATATATATATATATATATATATAAATTTTTTTATCATTCTAGTTTAACTTCTTAGGGCTTTTTCCTGGAAGCCAACAGAATAAAATCTTAACCTGCAGTTTAAGTCAATAGAAATTTGTCAGTTTATATCCAGTTTTATTATTTTAGATCTTTTGGACTATCTCCAAGATTTAGTACTTCTCATGAAATCACATTTCTCTTATTCCCTGAGGGAAAATATATTTCTTAAAATTGCATGGGAAATACACTTTTTTTTTAAAGAAAAAATTTTTATATTATGTGTGGTGGCTTTGGGCCAGTTCTTGTTTGTCACAAGGATTGAGAGTTCCAAATTTTAATTTCTTATGTATAAAAGTGTGATTTTGAGTAGTTTCTCAGTTTAACTATTTTTAGAAATGGACCAAAGTTTTGCTCATTGGTATGTGCTACTACAGATTGAGTGAAAGAATATGACCCTGAATTTTCTGTAGAGAGTTCCAAATTCCCTGCTTACTACAGAGTGAAATTCTAGGCAGCATAATAGATGAATTAGGGCCTTTCTATCTTATCTGGGTAGTCCCTAGATTCCCTTTTTTAGAGTTTCTGTTCTTGGAGTAATTATAAATTGACCCAAGAGTATATTTTCGGTGTCCCCCACCTCACCCCAGCAAGTGTTGTCACTGAGCAAAGGGTTAATTTACGATTTCAGCTGTTGTTGCTTCTTTTTTTTGTTGTTGTTCAGTGGTTGGTAACTGACTTGTAACTTGACTTTTTAAATGGTGTTTTTTACAAACCTTTTGAATGTTGATTGCCACTTTGAAAAAACAAGTGTCACTCAGTGAGTTTTATATAGAAAGCTTTTCTCCCTTAGAAATATATATATGTATGTATATTTAATAAATATTTGCCATTTGCCCTCTAGTCATTTTACTTATTTTGCTGTAGGCTTTGAGGTTAGTCTTTTTCCTCTAATTTGGGTTTATCTTTTAGAAATTCTATAAAGGACTTTCCACTGTGTAAAAAAAAATTTAAAAACTAAATTTGTTGGAAAAGATGACATGAAATAAAGCTAAATAAACAGGAAAAATTTCAACCAGAATGTAATCTACTTGTGAGATAAGTGTTTTCTGCTGACATTTTGTAAGCTTTTGAAATTTGTGTTCTAATTTAAAAGGGCAGAAAGGTTTTATTGGGGTTTTTATATAGGTTATATCTAAAGTTCAGTTTTTTTTTAACTGATTTAAATGTTCTTCAGCCCTGTTTTATATTTGAGAAGTTGACTTCCCCAATTTCTTTGTCATGGCTATTTTCAAGTGTCTTTCTCTCTAAAAGTTGAAATCAGATAATAAATGTTCTGCAAATGTCGTTTTACTTTTAAGTGTAAAATCTTGTTAATTTTGATTTTGATTTTAATATTTTATATTAAATGCACTTATGATTTATTAAAATTTTAGATTGACTGAATTCTGTCACCGGTTTAATGTGGTGGTAGTGGTGGAGATTTAAATTTGTCATGAGTATAATCTAGAAGGTGAACCCTAAAAATTTACAAATCTGAGATTGACTGACTGAGCCATGGCTTTTATATTTAGTGTCATTATGTAATGATTGATGAAAATAAGCAAAACTTAAATTTTTTCTCAAAAATCAAAAGGTTTTTCAGTTAGCACTGGTGAGGTAACGGTGCTATTTACAGATAAATATAGTGTTACTTCAGCCACACACTCTTTTCTGTAGTGTTCTCTGAATGCTTATATCAAAATTCAGAGGCTTTAAGATGAGAATTAGAAATGTAGATAGCTATCTTATTTCTCCGTATCTGCCTCCCTGCCTCCTTACCCCATCTCTCTGCCAGTCAGTGTCACCATCACAAAGAAGTATAGTATTATTTGTTAGTAAAAAGGAATAATACCTCATTAGTCTCTGGACCCCCAGTATACCCTACATTGTTTATATCTGTTAAACTATAGTACTCTAAGAGAACCCTAACAAGGGCTTTTGCTTTATTTTAAAATATTAGTCAATAAAACTTCTGATGAAATTAGATCTTTAGTCCATTTCCTCATGTTTTAGAAGTTAAGGAATACCACATTTCTCTGCAAAATATTGCTGTTATGTTCATTTATTTTCATAGAATATTAATTTTTAGTCTGCAGTGTATTTTAGATGTGAGGGATAGCTGGTTTTTATTTAAAGTTATTCAAAGATATAAGGAAAATCACAGCAGCTTAGCTTTTTAGTCAACAGATATTGGGCACCTACTCATGTATTGACACTGTGCTAGGTATTAGAGATATAAATGAATGAGACAAAGGCCTTGTTCTTGAGGATCTTCTAGTGAGAAGATGGGAAAAACAAATACACAAGTAGGCAGTTACTGTGTGGCAAACTAAGTATTGTGATCCCTTAGAAAGATGTCTAGTCTTAGGTTAGAGAAGAATTCCTAGAGGAAATATGAATAGTAAGCTAGGTCCTAAAGGATGACTAGGAATTAGGCAAGCTGAGTAGAAGGCAGATGGGAGTGGAGTGTATTCCAGGCAAAGGCAGTCGCCTATGGCCAGAGGACAAAGTACGGTGCTTTCAAGGAATTGTGAGAAGTTCAGAAAGGCTGGCACATTGGAAGTAGGTGGTAGCAAAAATGCTAAGGGATGCTAAGTGATGAGGACACCTGGAGAGTCTATGTCTTCACAGGCCTTGTAGGCCATACTAGCTGAGGAATCTACCTTTAGTAAGGTTTTCAGTCACGGAATGACTTGATCAGATTTGGGGTTTAGAAAAACCATTCTGACTGCAGTGTGCATGGTTTGGAGAGAAACCAGATAGAGTCTTTTCTTTATCCATACCAAAAGTCTTGGTGGTCTGAACCAAACTAATGGAAATGGAGATAAATATATAAATATCTTTATCTGTTATTCAGGTCCTGGTGAATCTTTGGAATTGAGAATTAGAGGAGGGAGGAATCCTGGGTTTCAGCCTTGAGTAATCAGGTGCATTGTAGTGCTATTCACTGAGATAGGAAGCAGTGAAGGGGAGGGAAAATATGGGAGTTCAGATGAACTTTTGATTTTGAGGTGCCAAAATGGGATGTCTGAGTAGTATTTCCACTAGGTAAACACAAGCCTGGAACATAAGAGTGAAATCTGGGCTGGATATAAAGGCTTGGGAATCATTGACCCATAGAGGATAATAGAAGTCAGTGTAGTTAATGATAAGCTTACAGAATGTAGAGTGAGAAGAGACAACCTCCTAGAGAATTCTGAGGAATGTAGCTCTTTAAGGGACTAGCTTACTAAGAAATCCTGAAAATTACCTTAAAGGAACAGCTTGTGAGGGAGTAATGTCAATGCTGCATAATGGACAAATTAAAAAATACTGGTTGGGACTTCCCTGGTGGTGCAGTGGTTAAGAATCGGCCTGCCAGTGCAGGGGACACAGGTTCAAGCCCTGCTCCAGGAAGATCCCACATGCCATGGGGCAACTAAGCCCATGTGCCACAACTACTGAGTCTGCGCTCTAGAGCCCATGAACCACAGCTGTTGAGCCCACGTGCTGCAACTACTGAAGCCCACGCACCTAGAAGCCACGCTCCACAGCGAGAGAAGTCACCGCAGTGAGAAGCCCGCACACCACAATGAAGGGTAGCCGCTGCTTGCCGCAACTAGAGAAAGCCTGCACACAGCAACAAAGACCCAACTCAGCCAATAAATAAATAAATTTATTAAAAAATATACTGGTAAACACCACAGTATTTATGAGTTGGCTGCTGCTAATTAATTATATTAGCAGCATAGAAGTACATGTATTTGGTGACCTTTTTGAAAGTATAGTGGCAAAGTGGAGGCAGCAGTTAGAGTGTAATGGGTAAAAGAGATGATGAAGAAGAATCTCTTTTGTGCCTCTTCTCTGAGAAATATAGTTGGTAACAAGAAGTGAAAGAGGACTATAATTTTTCATTTAAAAACAAAACAAAGATTTCCCAAATTTTGAGTAGTAAGTATAGAGACTATTGTAGAAAAGCCTATTAGGAGCCTTTCTGGTTTTTCGAATTCTTCTTTAGGGCCCAAACCCTATGACCAGGGTGTTAAAGGGCAGGAGTCAGAGCCTTCTTACCCACTCCAGTGCTTCTTGAAGTCCTGTTCTTACTAACTGTTGCTGACCCAGTGCATCTACAGAGAGTGTTTCTGATGAGTAAGTAAAGTAGTTCCAGTGTATGTAATTTAGCATTGGGATGTGAAGAATCTATTCTCCCAAATTGATCAATCCAGTCATGTTAAATATTGTGTATTTCAGACTTAAACCATTGGATATTGAGTTTATGAAGCGTTTGCATGAAAAAGTGAATATCATTCCACTTATTGCCAAAGCAGACACACTCACACCGGAGGAATGCCAACAGTTTAAGAAACAGGTAAGTAGAATGAGTTTGAACTGTTGGGTTTCTAATACCATTCATGTAATTTGCAGTTTTTGTATTTTCAGTATAATGTGTTATAGTGTATTCCTCTTGCTAGTTTACTATATGGTTTTATCTCCCCCCCCCGCCCCATTTTGTCATGGTGCTTTCCCAGTAAAACAATCAAATTCGTCTTACAGTGGGTATATTTATTCTAATGCCTTGCCAGCATTATTTGTCATTTTTATTTTTAAAACTTTTTTTGGAATAATGTGGTACCTAATAATTTCTTTAACTTTTAATTTAATTTTCTAGAAAAGCTGAACACTTTAAAGCAGGGGTTTATTTTTCCCTCATCATTGTGTTTGGTTTATTATATATTACATTTTATGAAATGTACGGTCAGTTTCTGGAACTATTATACTTTCCTATTCCAGTAGCCTGTTTTTAAATTTTAGGCCAGTGTTGTATCTTTTAGACTGCAGCTATTTGTATAATATTTTAAAATAAATCTTAGAATTATCTCTTATTGTCCACATAGTCCCCTTTCTAACAAGGTACTTTGGTTCTTCACCTTTTTCAGTATGAGTTTTAGAATATCTTGACACCTATTACAAAAACAAAAACCTGTGGAAATTTGCTTTGAAATTGTGTTAATTCTGTATAAATTTTGAGAATGTTTTAGTGTATCATTTTTACTATATACATCTGGTATTTCTACCAGAAGTATATGTTTTTATTTTTTAATATGCTGTTTCTAAGTTCAAATACTAGTCATACAATAACATTTCTCCTCTTCTATCTTGACTTGTATGTACCTTGATTTGGAATTGTACTGAGAACTAAGAGATAAAAAAGATGAATAAGCAATTATCCCTACTTCCAGATCAGTCACATTGTAGGGTTGTACAATTATCTTTTTCTTTGTTTATACTTTTAAAAAAGTTTTTAACCAGGGGTGTTTATCAGAGTCATTTAGGGGACTTTTTCAAAATGAGTTATTGGACCATATCTCTACCAGTTGGTTCTGTAGGTTAAGATAGGGCTTTTGTATACATTATTTTGAAGATGCACACTCAGGCCTTTTTTTTTTTTTTTTTTTTTTTAATTTTATTTATTTATTTATTTATTTACTGGCTGTGGTGGGTCTTCGTTGCTGCACATGGGCTTTCTCTAGTTGCGGTGAGCGGGGGCTGCTCTTCATTGTGGTGTGCAGGCTCCTCACTGTGGTGGCTTCTCTTGTTGTGGAGCATGGGCTCTAGGCATGTGGGCTTCAGTAGTTGTGGCACACAGGCTCTAGAGCACAGGCTCAATAGTTGTGGCACACGGGCTTAGTTGCTCCGTGGCATGTGATATGATCCTGGGGCAGGGCTTGAACCCGTGTCGCCTGCATTGACAGGTGGATTCTTAACCACTGCACCACCTAGGAAGTCCTAGGCCGTTTTAATATACAACTTCTGACTAAGAACCACTGCTCTTAGAGCTACCTGCTAATGTTTCTTTCTTCTAGTCATGTATTTGACATCCCATCACTTACTCTTAGGTTTTTTTCTGCATAGACATGTAACTCAATTGTAAAAGATATGTTATTTTCAGTGGGAGTTTTACTTCTGTCTGCTTTAGTAACCATGTAGCACATTTTGTTTAGGGTCCCTTTACTGCTGCTGAGGACCCTGGTAGTAAGAGTAGCACTGAACTACCAGTCAGGCAGGGAGCTAGTTATAGATATATTAGCCATCTGTTTGTTACGAGTTTGAATACAGTAGGTATTCAGCATTATTTGAATGTCTGTATTCCTATTAGAATTTGGAATGATTTTGGACAAGATAATTTAATTTGAACTAGGTCATTTCTGATGTTGTTATTAAGTTGTCTTTCTTTTTTCTTCATTCTCATTGATTATTATTATAAACTCATTAGCTTCTTAATCAGGGCATGTTTGCCTGATTTTATATCTGTTGCTCCTTGATGTGTGTGTATGCATATGTACATGCAAGGATATTTTCTGATAAGTGTGCACATTTTTTTTCCTGGAGCGAATACTGAATTTTACTTTTGCTAAATTCTACTAAAAATTTTAGGTAAGTTTAAGCTTTATTGATTCAGATGAATAAAACAGTTGGTAAGAGTTTATCTAGAGAAAGTATCTGTCATTATAAATAAATGACCTAAAGCTGTTACAGTAGAAACCAACTGGAGAAAGCCCTTTCTGGAATCTTATATCATTTTTAGAACTCTTTTGGTATTATAACCACACGACTTAAACACTTCTGAAGTAATTGGATTTCGAGAATGGTACTCATATGTCAACTTTATAATTTAAAAAAAAAAAAAGAAAGACCAGCATAGTACTTTGGTTTTAGATTACATTTTGCATCATTGAAAACCAGCTGAGGACTTGGAAATTTAAGAAGGGTATAATAAAAGTAAAGCTAATGTACTAACATTATGTGTGGTGCTCTTTTGCTGACTTCCTCTTTCATTTTAGATAATGAAAGAAATCCAAGAACATAAAATTAAAATATATGAATTCCCAGAGACAGATGATGAAGAAGAAAATAAGCTTGTTAAAAAGATAAAGGTAGGTTCATTCTCATACATGTGCTAAAATGTTTTAGAGCCTTGAAAACACTATAATAGCTGCTGGAAAGACCAAAAACATCAGTGTTTGACTTACGAAAAAAGAGGGAGATTATTCAGTATTGAGTTCAACTTTATGATTAACTTTGTTGTTTGGCTATTATGTGTAAATAAAGCATTGTATTGAATAGAGAGATGAATAACATAATTCTTGTCTTCGTGTGGTTTTCAGTTAACTGATTTCATATTTTCTAATTTTCCCTCTTAAAAATAGGTAATGGGTGAGAAAAGGTGGGGCGTAATGAGAAGGGAAAGGGTTTGTTCTTAAGCACTGTTAATGTTTAACCTTTGTTTTAAGAGCCAAAAATAGTTTTTTCTTTTGTCCTTTTATAAGAATCAACCAAAAATCCATACTGACATAATTTTCTGTATTTTTGACTTATAGTGGTTTCCTAAGTACCCTAGACCTAAAAATGATATATTGATTAATGGCATTCTCTGCTTCCAGGGTTGTTAGGGTTGGTTTTGGATCAGGTAGGCAAGCTCGTCACAGGCCTCATTTTTTTCCCTCTAACTGCCAATGTATTTTTTATCCTTTTTAAATTTTTCCACTATGGGACAGCTTCTTTTTGGAATGATGTTTTAACAAATAATTTGATCAGTATATGCCTTAATATTCTTAAATTTTCAGTGAAAATATAATTTTATTTATTGTTTACATTGGTGACAATATATAATGACAACTTACTAAATAGTAATTAAACGGCCTATAAAAGTGAATGCGGAAACTGTTGGGGTAATAATTCTTTGCTTATCTGTTGAGTAATGTAACTTCTTTATTTTTTAATTTGTGAGGACTACAGAGATGTATTTGAACAAGAATACTTTGTTTTATAGGACCGTTTACCTCTTGCTGTGGTAGGTAGTAATACTATCATTGAAGTTAATGGCAAAAGGGTCAGAGGAAGGCAGTATCCTTGGGGTGTTGCTGAAGGTAAGGTTTTCTTCAGTGAATGGCTTTCTATAATATCTCACAAATGTGATAAAAAATTTTTTGTATTTATAGTAAGTAGTATAATATGCATAGTGCATTGATATAGTCTAGATTTTCAAAGATCATTCTGAATTCAGTTTCATTGAGTCTCATTTCCTCATAAGTACATTCAGGTTTCTCAGACCTTGTGTCCTACTAAATCAGGCAAGTATGTGTTAAATCCTAATGTTGTAGTACTTTAGAAGCCACTTGTTAGTACCCACCCTCCCACCTCTGCCCCACCATTAAGTCTATTCCTGTTTTCTTCTTTGAAAACACACTTATAATGTAGGAGTTCTTTACCTGGGGCCCAAAGATTGCTTCCAAGGGATCTAATAAACCTTCTGAAATTGAAAACAATTTTGGAGAAAAGGCCTGCCACTTTTACATGAGTCTCAGATGGGTCTGGGATCCTTAAGAATGAGAAGAACTGTCAGAAGTCCAGTTAAAATATTCACATTTTCCTTTCCTCAGGACAGAAGTGACCTTTTTTGGGGATCACATTCATTATTAAGAGATCCTCTATTAATTTTTTAAGGAGTTTTAAACAACAATAAAATCTTAATTATAACATCAGTTCTCAGAAGCCTTCTTGGCAATAGACGTGTTTCCCCAAATATGTGTTTATTATACTGGTTTAAACCTAATATTTAGTCTTCTGTGTTATAGTAACTGGGAATCAGCATTGAGTCATGATTGTTCTATTTGTTGGTATTACTTTGAAAATTCTGTAGTTTTTAGGATATTTTCCAAGTTAACTGTTCTTATCAGTGACTTTCCCAACCAGTGATATACTATGCTCATTCCCAGCCCTGTCATCGCTGTGTAACCTTCAGTTGCTGAGCTAAGGCTTTCGAACTAGTACAGCCCTTAGAAATATGCACAGAAGAAGTTGCTTTGTATATTTAGTTTTAGGTACCCCACCCCCTCCCCAAAGAGTGTTCTTTTAGTGATACGTTTTTAAAAAATAAACAGCCTTAATGTTCTTGGCTCATGTTTTCATTTTGGTTACCTTAAGGAGGTTTTTCTAAAGTGATCCCCTCCTCACCCCAGCATGAAGCTTTCTAAATGCATTTTGTTATGGAATAAATATATTTTCTACCATAAAGAGAAATACATGATCACCTCTTTCAAAATGTCAAAATTGTTTGCTTTTGGAGAGCTCATTTGTTACATTTATATTTTATTATTGAAGATTAAACTATAATAAAATAATATAGTACACTCGTCTGATATACCCTTAAATTAAGTATTATGTTACAGTGTTAAATCTTAATGAAAAATTGGTCTAAGTTATTTTGCATATTCTCTCGTTGTTAACACCCAATTCGCTTTGAAAAGACTGGGTTTAGTGGAAATAATATATGTGGTCTATTTTTTTCTTTTTATAGTTGAAAATGGTGAACATTGTGATTTTACAATTCTAAGAAATATGTTGATAAGGTAAGTGTGAGCAATGATGAAAGTAACATAATTTTTTCTTTTCCTAAATAAAATTAGAGTTAGCTTTAATTTTTTTTCTTCTATAAATTTAACTAATTTAAATTGTTAACTTCATTCTAGCACTAAAGTAGGCACTGCATGGAGTCAACTTGGATTATTTTACCATGGTTTTAAAGTCAAGAGCGAAAATAAAAAATAGGCTGTGTGGCTAGGGATATATAGGAAAAAGGGTCTCTTGATCATTATACTTTGTGTTGAGGTTTAATACTGAAAGAGAGGTATGGAAAGTGGAAAGGAAAAGGATTTTGCTTTTCTTTACTGCTAAAAGCTTGTGAAAACTTTGAAAGGGAAGGCTAAGTTTTGGGTCAAAAGCTTGACTTTGAATATTTAAAAATACACAGCTTGATACCTGGTGAGTGGAGCAAATTTGTCTCTGAACACTATGAACAAAACTGATCTTCCTCCCAGGAGGGAAAACGTTACTCCTAAATTGTACCTTGAGCACCTGATGAAAGAGAAAGAAAGCATGTGAGAACAGGACATTGAGGTAATTCTGATTAAAGGACCAGGACCTGAATTAGAAAATCAACAGTAGAGAGGAAATCCTGAAGAAGTTGTTGAAAAGAACTAGAGGCATTAGTGGGCAAGGAACAGAAGGTGAATCAAAATGAACCTCAGTGTTTTCATGTTGAGATAAATTCCTTCCTCATGCCATCTCATACCCTTTTGCTTCTTCTCTCCTCTCTCATCTTGCTTGCTTCTCAGACCCTCACTATGTACTGTTCTCTTCAACTTCCAGTTTTAGATGGCCATCTTAAGTTGATGTCTATACATTTTCATACTACTATCCACTTTCCCAATACACAGGAATCTGTTCAGCTATGTTGAAGTAGTAACATGCATACTGATGATAATTGGAAACCATGGAACAACAAGATCATTCTTAAAAGTGAGGGGGAGGGAATTCCCTGGCAGCCCAGTGGTAGAGACTTCACCTTCCAGTGCAGGGGGTGCGGGTTCGATCCCCGTTTGGGGGGCTGAGATCCCACATGCCTCGTAGCCAAAAAACCAAAACATAAAAAAGAAGCAGTATTGTAACAAATTCAATAAAGTCTTTAAAAATGGTCCACATCAAAAAAAAATCTTAAAAAAAAGTGTAGGGGGAAGATTTGAGTCCAATTGCTACCTCAAGAAATATACAAGAGATGAGAGTGAATTTTGAAATCAGAGAGATTGCCATGTAATTTGTTTTTCTCAAAAGAGTTCATGACCAGGTGTTTTGGTAGAAAGAAGATGACAGTTAATTCAGCCATTGGGGTTGCCAGCCCTCACACAGTGGAAGAAGAGCAAATGCATATGAAAGGGTGATCATCTCTTGGTTTTGAAAATACAGCACTTGAGGTTCTACTACGAACTCTTTCCTTTCTCTTCCATTTTCAAGATGTGACTTCAGAAGAACTAATAATCTCTTACGATATTATATATGTAAGGAATGTTTCATAAATATGAATTGCCATTTCATTCCCTCTGATTTTATTCTTTTCCTCAATTTTAAATCTATGCTACTTACCTAGTGTTTGACACTGATAATTCTGTAACTTTGTCTTCCATGTTTTTTAAATATGCAATCAATAATTGCCTGTATACCTAAAATACTAGAGAAAGGAAGGGTAGTTACTGAGTCAGAAGCTAGATTTTGAACATACACAGCCTGGCATCTGGTGAGTGGATCTCACTAGTATGGAAGCATTATAAGCAAATGGACCATTCCAGCAGGAGAGCAACAAGACAATCATATGTGTATGAAAATATAAAAAATGCTAAAATTGTTTGATATACAGGTAGTTGTGTGCTGTGATGAGAATACTTAGATGTCTTAAAGAAATTTAGAGTAAGTGGTTAAGTGGTATGTTATCATGGAGTGGGTCAGATAGGACGGGATTCATGGAAATAGATGCATTAAGATGGATTAGGATAAATACGGTCATCAAATGTTCATTTGTGGGATTGGGAGTGGTCCTGCTTAACATTTTTAACAAGTAGGATGAAGATACTGGCTTCAACTCCTTGAAGTAGATCGTTAGGCAATTTTGCTTAATAAAAAATGCATTAATTTGTTAAATTTGCTTTACCACCCTTGTTTTTCTTTCCTAAAGCATCAGTGTTCACTTATACTAAATGTTCACTTTGCTTCTTAACACAAGTTTTCGTTTATAGTCTTTGAAATGTGTAAAACATCCTTGATAAATATACTTTGAAAATGACAAAAAAAGAAAAAAGAAAAAAAATGATAAGCTTAGGGATATTTTACTTTATTGCTTTTCCTTTTAAGTTTGGAGGAGAGATGAGAAAGATGTGTATGTTATGTAGCTCTTTATGATAAAGACACCTAGTGGATATTTAATAAATACTTGAAGGAAATATCAATGCTGGTATTCCATGTCTGTAAGTTACAAATAATTGAAATCCTGCAGGTTAAAGTTAGGAGTAGTGGTTGCTTCTCAGAAAGACCCAAATTCAAAGCTGTGTCATTTTGCTAATTAAGAGAACAGGCTATTGCAGGCGAACCAAGGAAGACAATGGAAAAGAGGAAAATGATAAAAATAGTTTCAAGGTGTGGCAATGGACAGTGCAGAAATTGAACAGAGAAGGAAAACAAAAGGAGAGAAGAGAGTGCTATGTTATCAGCAATGGGAAATGTAAAAAATCAATAAATTCTGGGAAGTGTGGAGAAAACTATATTACTAATTATCTACTTTTCAGGGTGGAGGAATGGGTTGATGTTTTAAAAGATAAAGCATATTTAATTAAGTGGAAATAGAGACTTTTATACCTGAAAAATACCAGAACCAGGTAATCATATAGAAAGTTATTTTAATGAAAGGGAAAAATCTTTCATTATCTAAAATGTTAGATGACATTAACAAAAATAGTTCAACAACTAGTTAATAAGTCCACCTTATTTTTATTTTATACATCTTGTATTTCAGCTACTAAGTACTTTACCTCAGGTCCTTTAATGATTTTTCAATGATGCATTGATTAGGTAATATATAATATTTAAAATCACAAGAAAGATTATTTTATATTGGCACAGTTATTTGTTTTTATTATCCTCTACTTAGAGAAACTAATAATAGTAATTTATTCTAGAAAGTCAACAGTGTTTATCATATCTCAGCTTCAAATCAGTTTTTTTTTTTAAAGGGCCCATTATGTGCTATCTGTGGCAGGATTACAAAAGGTGATGGCATGTTTTTTTGTAAAAGAGGATGTTTACAGTATAGTTTAAGAGTTATATGGTGTCACCTATAACATATGCTGGTACAAGAAAAATGACTGACAGCCAAGGAGAAAGTTGTCCTGAATTAGAGTGGTTTGACTTCAAGACTGCAAAGAGAGCTCCCATAGCTGTATTCTGAAGTTTGAGAGTCAGTGACAAATTGACATGAACTACTCAGTCCCAGTCATTGGATGTGCTAGGAGTAAGGAACTGTCTGACTCGCCTGAAGTAAAGAGGGATAGAGCTTTAGGTGTAACTCTGGTGTAGAGATGTAACTCTAGAGAGGATATATTCATCAAGGGACAGAGTATAAAGGGAGATGAGGCCTGTGGAAAACCCAGTCTTAGAAATAGGAGAAGTAAACTATCAGAGAACTGCATGGGAATGTCCAGTAGTAGATGAATCAGAGTAATTGAACATCACATTCTATTCACAAAGGGGAAAGTAAGAGTAAATGTTTCCTGGATATCAGGAAGAATAAAAATAGAGTAACACCTTTATGTTTGTTTCCCATAAGGGAGTTTTGTTAAAGTGGTGGAGATGGGCGGGATTGCAGGTGCAGGAATGGATGATGAGAAACAGGAAGATCAGATAATAGAGTACTGCCACATCATGTATATCTGAGAACACTGCATTGGTAAAGGATACCGTAGAGCAGCTGTGGGAGTCTTTTAGCATCTTCAGACATTAAGGAATGATGAAATTGTCTCATGTATTGTATAGTTATCTCCTGTGTATTGATTTTATGTAGGATAGGTGTGCTATGAGCAGATATTCATTTAACCAAAATACCACATTTACTGGACAATTTGAATAAACAGAAATTTACTCAAAATTAAAATTCTCCAGTTTGAATCCAGCTTGATATGTGATCTGAAGTGTCTCTATGTATTACCTGAGTAAAAATTCAAATATTAATAACATTGCTAAAAGGAAAGCAATTTCTTTTAGGTTTTATGAACTTCAGTAGGAGCTAATCTACTTTTCCTTCTCTAGTAAAATAAAATATATACTGTAAAGGTAAATACTCTTCTCTAGAAATGCCATTCTTTAGGAACTGCTTTGAGAGGATTTATGGCTTCTAAACTTTCATTTAGAACTTAAATTTCCATTGGTGTCAAGTTAGCTCGTGTTTTGCTCTGCCTTACATGTGAATGAAGACAGCTGAGTGCAGTCTTCCTTAAGAATAGTCTTTTGCTCATCTTAAGTCTGAAACTTTTGTTTTGCTGAACTTTTGAATTTACACCAAAGCTTTTTTAATAGAAGCAAACTCTTGATGTGTCATTTATTTATGACAGAACACACATGCAGGACTTGAAAGACGTCACTAATAATGTGCACTATGAGAACTACCGGAGCAGAAAACTGGCAGCCGTGACTTATAATGGAGTTGATAATAACAAGAATAAAGGGCAACTTACTAAGTAAGTATGCATCGTTTCCTCCAGTAAAGGTATTATTTATGTAGTAAATAATCATATTGTTTCATCAAATTCCTCTTGGCTACTCAATAGAGAATTGGGATAATGTTCTTTAGGTACAACAGCAAAATTTATATGGTCCAGCTTTGTTTGTTGGAGGAAGTGTAGTTTTTATTACCTTGTTCCTTATGTGGAAGAGCTATGCATTCTCTTCTGGTCATTTGCTATTATCTTAATAATCTACATGTAACACATTTAGTAGATCCCCAATTAGAAATCAAATAGCTCTTTCAGCATTTTTTTTTTTTTTAAGGGAAGAGAACAGTTTTTACCAAGTGACCCTTAAACCCATTCTGCTCTTAAGATAAACATCCCATAGTCTCTTTAAGGAGGCTAAACATAGAGCTTCTACCTTTTATTATGTCTTTTTAAAATAAACCACTTTGGAAGTATGGTATTTACTAACAGATTATATAGAAATAAGGGATAAGACCAAACAAAAGGAATATTTAGATTATTATAGTCTTGGTTACCTTCTCTATTCCTATTGTGTATTTTCACAGAGGAAGTTAGTTGGAGTTTGGATTTCTTCTGTTGGTTATTAGAGCGGTGTGAAGTGTATAGCTTCACCCAGCTGAGCTAGTATCCTCAAGATCTGGTTTTATGATGGTGTAGGGAAAAGAGATGTGTAAGGAGGCTGGTGAGTTAGCTGGTATAGACTTGGTAACCATGTCTGTGCCCTATTTTTCCTTTATTTGGGGTCGTTGAACATCTTAAGTATTATGAAAACTGTTTTAACTATGTATGTACATTTTTAGCCAGGTGTTATCTGTTGATACTATTAGAGGATAATCCTGAAGGATCATCTGTATAATAAATAACGAGGGAAGCAAGTTCTCGAAGTAGCAATACTGTGTTTTTTATAGTGGTCAGCATTCCTTACAATGGAGGAGAAAAATGTTCCTTTTGTCTTTTTTAGTTACATCTCCACCGTGGCCCTAAATTCCATAAGAAAGTGCACAAAGCATTAACAGTCATCGGCAGAATCACAAGCATCTCTCTTTTAAAACTGATCTTGGACCTAAGTCTGGATTTATTTTTTTCCATATTTTCCTAATGATGTTTGAGTTGTAGCCCCTCATCTCTTTCTCAACTTTGATATTCTTCTTACACTATTATTAGCATGCTTATTTTGAGGAACTTTGTTAAGATTGTAGATTTTCTGATTTTAGAGATCTCCTGAGAGTAGTTGTGAAAAGAGTAAATTTCTAGACTCAGTCATTCACAAAAGAATCTGATTCAGTACATGTGGGATAGGCCTGAAAGTTTGCATTTTTAATGAGCCACCCTAGCTTTTTTTTTTTTTTTTTTGGCCATGCCCCGCAGCATGCAGGATCTCAGTTCCCCAACCAAGGAATGAACCCATGCCCCCTGCAGTGGAAGTGCAGAGTCCTAACCACTGGAATTCTGCCACCTCCCCGCCCCCCCCCTTATTTTTTTTAAAAAACCCTACATGGTTTTGATATAGGTGATTGGTAATACATGCTTTGCAAAACACTGACTTCTAGGAATTTACTACTGCTATTTTAAAAATTGCCTTTTTAAAAATATTTACAAGATTCTATGTGAGGTAAGGTTCAGTGCATGAAAAAAGGCAACATTTTTAATCTGTTTCTTTTTAGCCAGATTTGTATCAAAAACAACTGTTATTTAGCACAGAAATACAAGGATCCATCATAGTGAATATTGTTCATAAAATCTGAATCCATTTTAAATGCATTTTACTAGTTTATGGACTTTCTGTTTAAAAGAGGAACATACACAATTAAAGCCACTGGTAATTTTATAATATGTTAAAGGGAAATGTACTATCAGTACATATCTTTCATTACATGCATACATTAAATTTGTGCACTTAATGTTCGATTTTTTTTCTTTTAAATATTTATTCAAGTGCTAGAAACAAGGAATTTTTCCCTGTAATTCAAATATAAGGCTTTTATTATTTTTTTAAGCTCTTTATTGGAATATAATTGCTTTACACTCTTGTACTAGCTTTTGAGGTATGCCAGAGTGAATCAGCTGTATTTATACATATGTCCCCATACCCTCTCCCTCCCGCGACTCCCTCCCACCCTCCCTGTCCTGGCCCTCTAAGTCATCACCCATCATCGAGTTGATCTCCCTTTGTTATACAGCAACTTCCCACTAGCTGTCTATTTTACAGTTGGTAGTATATATATGTCTTTGCTACTCTCTCACTTCGTCCTAGCTTCCCCTTTGCTGCCCCCCCCCGCCCCCCATGTCCTCCAGTCCATTCTCTGCATTTACATCCTTATTCTTGCCCTGTCAACTGGGTTCATCAGTACTATTTTTTAAGATTCCATATATATGAGTTAGCATGCAGTATTTGCTTTTCTCTTTCTGGCTTACTTTGCTCTGTATGACAGTCTCTAGGTCTATCCACCTCATTACATACAGTTCAGTTTCATTCCTTTTTATGGCTAATATTCCATTGTATATATGTGCCACATCTTCTTTATCCTTTAATCTCTTGATGGGCATTTAGGTTGCTTCCATGTCCTGGCTGTTGTAAATAGTGCTGCAATGAACATTATGGTACATGTTTCTTCTTGGATTATGGTTTTCTCTGAGTATATGCCCAGTAGTGGGATTACTGGATCATATGGTAGTTCTGTTTTTAGTTTTTTAAGGAACTTCCAAACTGTTTTCCGTAGTGGCTGTACCAACTTACATTCCCACCAACAGTGCAGGAGAGTTCCCTTTTCTCCACACCCTCTTCAACATTTATTGTTTCTAGATTTTTGATGATGGTAAAGCTTTTAAAATAGTGCTATTGGGATATTTTTGCTATTGGATGCAGGTGTAAGGTTTACTGATTTCAGAGAAAAATTGTAAACCTTATAGTGTTAAAAATTCTTCTGCATATACGGAATTCTAGTGTGGATTGCTTGAGTTAAACTATAACCCAGGTGAAAACATGAAAAGTAGGATTCTACCGGAAATGTATTTTTTAATGAGATGAATCATGTATAAAGTTTACCTATGAAAATAATAAAAAAGGTTTGTACTGCTAAAAAGCAAATTGTCCCAGGAGTTAGTATATTATTTTATTTAACTTTAAGTAAGTAGAAAAATAAATGTTTTTGAAGATTGAACCAACTGGGAAGTGGTTGTAATTAGAACAGGTATTGATATATTTGTTAAATTCGGTTTTTACTACTTTATTTAATGATACATACTGAATCTGAAAGAAGTCACTTGGAAGTTTTATCCTTTGATTGTATCTAATATTGTCTTGAAAATGTTAGGAGTTCATTCCAGTTGAATTTTCTTGGGGTAAAAAATCCATACCAGCAATTTATGGTGCTTTAGCTGATGTAAGGTGCCTTTCTTTATAGCTGTGGACCTATCCACGGATAACTGACAAGAATTGCTAATATTTAAATATGTGAAGTAAGCAAATGTGAGTCTGTGCTCCTTATTGATGTTCTATTTGTATTGCTCTCATGGGACTTTTTTCTCTATAGCAGGGCATCCTTTGATGATGGTGGCAGGGAGAGATTGAGATTTCAGGGAACTTAAGAGTGGAAAAGGTAGAGTCATTAAATAAAAATGCCAGTTCTCCAACCACCTGCTTCTACAGTATATCTGAATTCAGAGCATCCTGACATAGATCCAAATACCACATTTCTAACACCTAACACCACATCATGCCCTTAATAGAAACATGTTTAATCCTAGGAGATACACTCTTGCAGGTTTATGTTATAGTGCTTTGATTAATCATTGAAAGAGACATCTTTTTTGTCACCTGGTGGTTTTCAAACCTTCAGGTACAATGTACCTTAGTAAAGGATGGGTGGAAAGGAGTATGTCCTTCTTCTGTAATGTGAGAAATGGGCTATCTGTTAACTTGGAAATTTTGAGGCAAATCACTTTAGGCAAAACTTTGTATGGAAGTTGAGGATCTGGAAATTGATTCTCTTAAAACTGCACAGGCTCAAGTAACTCTCTTCACGTAAGTAGAGACCTCAGTTTGAAAACCACTGAACTTTGGTCCTTTAAAAAAAAAGTGGTCATTTTATCACTTTATTACTTTGATGGTCTTTCAACAGCATCTGCAGGGAATTTGAGAAAGAAATAAAATTGACAATAAGATCATTTATTCATCTGCTGATTGCTGATGGACCTATGTTTTTTCATTGCTCTTATACAATATATAGACATATACATACACATACAGATATACATCTATTTAAAATTTATAATTACATTAACCTTTGGCAGTGTACACTCCACAAAGTGCTAATAACACTTGGTTTTAGAATATAAGTTAATTTTGTTTAATGTTGAGCATAAAATAGATTAATTTATCTTATATTTACTTTTTGGAGCCAGTTTTGGACGGACTATAGCGTGTATTGAACAGTGAGTTAAAAATATTTGGTATTCGGTTTTTATGTTTGAAAAATGTACCTGTTGTGTTAGTGGTCCTAGACCTTAAGATTTCGACATCACATTATATACCTTAAACTGAGACAATATTATATGTCAGTTATGTCTCAATAAAGCTGGGGACAAAACCCAAGATTTAGATTATATGGTTAAAATCTGAAAAATAGCTGAGCTTGTCTCATCGAATACTGACTTGTCTCAAGGCTGGAGTCTGGAAAAGTGAGCCCTATTCTTAGCAGCTGTTCAGGTATTACTTGTGTCTGGCAAAGAAAATATCAAGTCATCTAGTTTCCTCACAGAGAGTGTATCTTGCCCACCCCTGTCTGGAGGATGTAAGATGGTTAGAAGTAACTAAAGGAGATCAGGTTCCAGATTAAAAAAGATTCAAGGAGGAGTTGTAAAGGAAAGGGGAGAAGTATTAACCATATCAAGATTGCAGATCTCTTAAAAGAAAGTGATACCTAATAAGGGGAGGGTTATCCTTTTTTTGTTAAACATGCCTCTTAAAGTTTTACGTGCTTATTCCTTGGTGGTCTTCCTTACATCTTTTATAGGCATACCTCATTTTATTGCACTTCGCTTTATTATACTTCGCAGATAATGTGTTTTTTTACAAATTGAAGGTTTGTGGCATACCTGCATCAAGGAGATCTGTCTTTGCCATTTTTCCACCACCATCTGCTTTCTTCATGTCTCTGTTACCTTTTGGTAGCTCTCACAATGTTTTAAACTTTATTATTATTATATTTGTTAATGTTGATCTATAATCAGTGATCTTTGATGTTCCTACTACAACTCACTAAAGGCTCAGATGATCGTTAGCATTCTTTAGCAATAACATATTTTTAAATTAGGGTATATACATTGTTTTTGTTTGTTTGTTTGTTTTGGTTTTGTTTTGTTTTTTTGTTTTGGCGCACAGGCTTAGTTGCTCCACGGCATGTGGGATCTTCCTGGAGCAGGGATCGAACCCTTGTCCTCTGTATTGGCAGGCCGATTCCTAACCACCTCGTCACCTGGGAAGCCCTATACGTTGTTTTTAAGACATAATGCTATTGCACATCTAATAGACTACAGTGTAGTGTAAACATAACTTTTATATGCCCTGGGAAGCCAAAAAACTTGTGTGACTCAATTTCTGTTTCGCTTTATTGAGGTAGTCAAGTTGGGGTTACCTCTTTCCCATATGTTAATTTTATTTTTGTTTTCTATAGCCTTCTCCATATGTAGTCTTGGGAAAACTTTATGGGTAACTAAATTCCTAGAAATGACTGAAAATACAGGTTTCCCAAAAGCTAATCCTCAGAACTCTTTTGGTACATGACAAAGTTTTCATTGATCTGAAGAGATATAAAGACAATTTTCTGAAATTTTCCCAAGTTTTTCCAAAAAAAAACACAAAATTTATTCAGCTGTATCTTTTACTCTTGTTCATGTGTCCTTGATGAAAATATGATGATAGTAGTTTTTTTGTTTATGTTTAGTTTTAACACCCTCACTTGGCAAAATAAAATGTTGGTAACTGCTGTTTCCCAAAATGTTTGGAAATTTTTGTTGCTCTTTGAAATCCTTAATTTAAGTGAAATTCTTCTTGGAAAATTTTGTGTGAAAATTTGCTACATCTGTATACATAGTTACCTACCAAACCACTAAAGCAAAAGTATGAGTATGTAAATGTACTTGCTTCATGGATTCTTCAGGAAAGACCACACATAATTTAAATGAAAGGTGGTTGTCTTTCCATTACACCCAAAATGTGAGTAATGTAACACAACCACAGTAGGGCCTTACTAGGTCAGCCTTAAGTGTGGTCCTCACTGTGATTCTATTATTGGTCACATGAAAAGGGTAAGTCATCTGGTGGCTTTCAGGAACTATAACCCCATGAAAAGATCCCTAAAAGTAGCTAAGTTATATCTTTGGGGATTTAATGTGATGTTCAGGTTCTGTTGTAGCCTTTTTTTTTTTTAAATAAATTTATTTATTTATTTATTTATTTTATTGGCTGTGTTGGGTCTTTTTTCGTTGTGCACAGGCTTTCTTTAGTTGTGGTGAGCGGGGGCTACTCTTCGTTGTGGTGCATGGGCTCCTTATTGCCGTGGCTTCTCTTATTGCAGAGCACGGGCTCTAGGTGCGTGAGCTTCAATAGTTGCAGCACATGGGCTCAATAGTTGTGGCTCACGGGCTCTAAAGCACAGGCTCAATAGTCGTGGCACACGGGCTTTGTTGCTCCGTGGCATGTGGGATCTTCCTGGAGCAGGGATCGAACCTGTGTCCCCTACATTGGCAGGTGGATTCTCAACCACTGCGCCACCTAGGAAGCCCTGTTGTAGCCTTTTTTAAAAAAATCTTTTACGAGGTCTTTTCATTCCTTTGATTGAGTTGCTTTAAATTTCTCTGAAAAGTTTAAGTGTATAAACTTTAGCTTATCTGTGCATAGAAGAGTTTCTATTAAAAAGCAGGCAGGCAATGATATAATTTAAATGGTTTTTCTAACCATCTAATAAAGTTTCATTTGAAAAAAAAAGTGTGACAACAAAAAGTGATCCTTTTTCCCGTATTTTCTACATTATAAGCACAATTTTGTATTACAGTTTTCTAAATATCACTTTACTAAAGATGACTAGAATTGGGGTGCTAATTAATTTAAAAATTAGAAACATTTGAAAGATCATTTTGACTGGTGAGAGGCTTCAAAAATTCATTTTAGACATGTGTGACCATTTTCTTATAATACTGGGATATCACTTCGTTTGATTAGGAGTCAAGTATTTTTACAAGGCTGGAAACCTTAAGGGATCTCACATGTGAAATATTGCAAATTTCTTTGAAAGTATACATATTTAAATAGGTTTAGAAATTTGAGCAGGCTGTCAGAAGATAACTGCACAGCACATTTATTTTCCTAGTGATTTGGTATAGGGATTACTAACAGAATTTGGAAAATAAATTAATTAGCTTTAACAAATTTGGCCATAAACTTTGTTTTAGGGCACATACCTTTATTGTGAAATCTGTGGATTTGCCTTTGATTGCTGCTTTTAGTGTGGTTTACTTTAAGTGTGCTAAGTCTCTGTATTTTTTGTTCTTTTAGATATGACACAGTTGAAGGCATGTAAGTGGTTATTTGTTTTTCCAAAGACATCAGCAGTTTTAGTATGTGAAGATTTTTAATATTTAAATTTTGAATTTGAAGCAAATTTCAGAACATTATAGGATGTTTCTCTGCAGTCTTCCATTTTCCCCCAAGAGTTATTTAAATAGTAATCTAGATGACAGTGTTTACTCTTGGTAAGGTGGTAGCCTTTTCATATGCTACAGATTCTTTTACATTTATATGGATTGCCTTATTCCTCCCAAGGATGAAATTAAATGAGCATTTTATAGATAGGTTATTATAAGTAGGAATATGTATTTAACTTTAAAATCACAATTCTGTCTGAATTCTAATTTATTTTTTAAATTCTAGCTTTTGTTTACAGTATATTTACTTGTTTTCAAATTGCAGCAATATTGTTGGATAATCTAAGTTGCTTAAACATATTCAGCTATTTTAAGACTGCCAATTCAGAAATCATTATTGGAGTATTTTTTTTTTCTAGAGCCTAAAAATGTTTTGGGGAGTGACAGAAGTGAGTTTTATAGAAATCAAACAACAGCTTTGAACCCTCTCACCGGAAAAATGCTTGCATGAACACACAAGACAAACACACACACACACATTTGGTATATCATTTCAGGGCATTCTTTGACACTCTGCCCAAGAGATCTGAGGCCCCTATGTTAAAAACACCTGCCATAAAGATGAGAAACATATTAATATGAAGGGCCTTAACAGCTTTTAATAAAATAATATTTACACTTTAAAATTTGTTTACTTCACTTTCTGAATGTTGATTCTTCTAAGTTAATGTTTGGTTTATTTTCATTTTCAGAACTTCTAATTAATTGTTTAATTGTTAAAACATACTGCAGGTTTGTAAGTTTTCTTTCGGTGAAGGAATATCCTTTAGTTAAGTAACACTTTGTTCTAACACTAATTGCAGTACTTTTGGTCACAACAGTACATCACATCTTTGTCCTTCCTTTTAGCTAAAAAAAATCAGTAGCCTGTGTTCTTTCTGTACTGTTGCTCGTTTAATATTTTCCATCTTGCTCTCTTGTCTTCCTCCTCCTTGATAGGGAAGAGTAGTGTGTAATGGTCAGAAGTACTCAGCCTCGTAAGGAGAGAAGTCACCATAATCAGAGTATGTCAAGTCAGGATTAAAGTGACTAGCCTTGAAGTTATGGGTGAAATACAAAGCCTAATTTTGTTTTTGTTTTTAAGCCATGATTTAACTTTTTAACCACTTTATTGAGATAAAATTCACCAGCTTAATACAGACAATTAAATGATCAAAACCTGTTTTTGTGGAGGCAAAATAAACGTTTTATCAACAAAGTCAGAGAAGGGCCTGCCTCTCTTAAGTTGTCCCAGTGTACTGAATAGGTTTTAGAGGTCCTGAAAGCCACAGAGCCCACTTTTCTTTCTTCCCTGGGGCTGTAGTAGGTTACTGATACTTTGGCATTCTCTTGTCCTCACATAAACCTCACTTGTAGTATTTTTCAACATGAAAATTTTGAACAAAATTGTGCAGAGATTTGAGCTTGTGAACTTTAACGTCAATAGAGTGAACTACTTTTATTTAACGATGCTTGTGTCTATTTTCCGGCATTTCAGAAATGTCAGAATATTCATTTGCTTCTGATATTCACCCCCCCACCCCTGTATGTGTGTGTGATCACTGACCATCTTTAAAAATTAAGATACTGAAATATTTGACTTAGGTGGAATGAATTTTTCAAGAGCATTAAAATTACATTAAGTGGCCTAGAAATACTCTGCATGCCTAAATGAAGAGTGTTCTAGGTGTTGCCTGGTAGTTTTTCCTAGAATATCAATTCAGTTACCAAAATAGGTTTGAATTATTGTGATGTCAGTAGTTGTCTAAAAGAAGAGATTATAACACTTGGGAAATTGTAGAACTAAAAAATTCTACATATATTAACTTCATTAAGTCAGTACCTTGTTTCACATTAAAATTTTGTTTAAAGTACAAAATTAAGTACTTTTCTTCTAGTTTTCCTTTCTGAGAATGTATTTAGGGAATGTGTCCTTTCCATTTTCCTTCTATAGTTTATGTGTTACCTTTAGATTTGATATGCATTTGGTTTAGAGAAACATTCTGCTGATAGTTGCCTTTGATCTATTTTCATAATAATTATTCACTATAGATTTTCAGGTTTAGATATGAACTTCATGGAAGGAAGTTCTAGATTGTAAACATTTATAAATTGTAAAAATTTCTAAAAAATTTTTAACTCGTTCATACATAAAACTTCAAATCTGTATTCCGTGTCATTTACGGTGGTGTCAGAATAATTGAGAAATTATTTTGAAACTTATTTTCAAAAAACAGCAGAGAATTTAGTAATGGCATACAGCAGCTCATTTGTTGTCGTCACTGTTTCAGTTTTGTATTACACTTTTCATTTTTAGACATTTAGTGATTATCTTTAATGTTCATAACAGGAGCCCTCTTGCACAAATGGAAGAAGAAAGAAGGGAGCATGTAGCTAAGATGAAGAAGATGGAAATGGAGATGGAGCAGGTGTTTGAGATGAAGGTCAAAGAAAAAGTTCAAAAACTGAAGGACTCTGAAGCTGAGGTAATCAACCTAATATTTTCACCTTTTATAGACAAATTATTCCTTTTAAAAATATCTTTAATAAAGTTTGTAGATAATATAACCTTTCTATAGATTTTTTCAAGGTAATAAAAATGTAGAAAAAAATATAAAAACAAGCACCATGTTTACAATAATGTATATTTTAATATGTGTTTAGATACAAGTATACTTGGTAGGAAGACATAGAATACTTACAATGAATTTGATTAGCTATAATTAGCAAGTTATGAGAAATGAAATTATAAGCCATTCCATATAGACAGTATAAGAAAAGTAAATTTTGGGTGGATGTAAGAATAAAAACTAGTGTTAGGATGATAATACTAGACCAGACTTATTTGCATATGAATGAGAAAGAAAGAATCTTAGTTAAACTATGGGCATGCAGGATAAATTACAAAGAGGCAAAAATGAAGGAACGTGATTTTTGTAAATGAGTTGGGCCTTATTTGTAATATACTGTCAGTGTAATTCCCAATGTTATGAAAATCAGGTAGGGTAGTGACAGAGCATTCCAGCAAACTGATTTACTACCTTGGAATCCCTCTAGATGTTGAGGCATGTGTTTAATTTCTATTAATCAAAAAGATCATGAAGACATATCCTTCAATAAGTGACAGGAAATAAAAGATGGAGGAAAAAACACACTAACACAAGAATCTATAAAGTAAGTAGTTGGCTTGATGTCCAAGGACAGTAGAAGAAACTATCTTAAACACAAAATATATCAACAATTTCAGTATGATTTCTCAGCATAGATTTATTATCGCTGTGCTGAAAATTACTTTTAAATATATGGGATGACATTAATATGAAATACTTTTAAAATTACTTTTAACAATAAAATTTAGTGAGATCCCTGTGTTTGTTTATATGTAGCTCCACTAATATAATAATATTTATATTTAAATACATTAAAAGGAGACTCTGATCTAGTCTGTTACATAACAGTTGGTCTCTTGCTTTTGTAATTAGCTAATGCATAAAATACATAAACCTTTCTCATCTAAATATATAACCAAAAGTACTCTGATCCATTGAGTAGATGGAATGCATGGAGTAAAGTATTCATTAATTTTGAGGAAATGTTTTTATTCCACATTAGATTTCTCTTAAATTACTGGGCTTTTCATGTAATCACTTATTAAAAAAAAAAACTTTCACTGTTATATTTATCATATGCTTAATTTAGTGAAGATACAGAATAGTTTCTCCTGATTTAAGACTGCCAACCACTGCAGAACTAGCATCCCTGGCACCTGTTATTAAGATGACATTTAGGGACTTCCCTGGTGGTGCAGTGGATAAGACTGTACTCCCAATGCAGGGGGCCTGGGTTCGATCCCTGGCCAAAGAACTAGATTCCCACATGCATGCTGCAACTAAGGAGCCTGCCTGCCACAACTGAGGCCTGGCACATTATCTCCACAACCTAGGTTTCGATGAAAATCTAAAAGGAGTTGAATTTACATATGGTATAGACATATTTTAGGGCCTGCTTCTAAGAATAAATATTGTAAACAAACAGTTATAAAACTGTAGTTATAGAACCCTTTGAGAGTTTTTATGATTACTGTGAATGGTAAAAACAGAGTTTTGTGAAACTTTACTGCTTGAAGGATAGAATCTTTATTAACATTGAAAGGACCTGTAAAGAGATCTGGACCAAGTTTCCCCTAATTCTGTAAGCCATATAAGTATATAAATATATGTATGTGATTTAGCCTTGTTTTAATACCATTTTTTCTCAAGTGCTAGAAATATTTGTTTGGGGCACAGCTGTTAATATCCAGCAGCACAGTGTATCAGGCACAGTATTAAGCATCTTTCATGGATTATGTCATTTAATCCACACCACAGCCCTTCAAGGTGGATGTTATTGTCCATTTTCCTTTTTTACATGAGAGAAGATAAATTAACTTGGTCAGTGCTGCATAGCTGTAAGCCATTATTTGAATGCATTTAACTTTGCTCTTAATCACTAGACAAGTCCACAATCGTGGATCCACAATTTCAAATCTTAAAAAGCTCTGAAAACTGCAAAACCAGACATGGAACTAATACTTTTATCCCACTTGATGTGAATATTTATATACTTCACTGCAAAAAATAGTAATGTGTTTGATTTGTAAGTGCTACCTTAGCTCAGGAGTTTTGTAAATATAGTATATAAACCTTTGTAAGTAGTATTGGCTTTCTGAAAGCTGAAAAATTCTGAGCTGTGAAACACATCTAACCCCAAGGGTTTTTAGGAAGTGAGGGATTTTGACCTGTACTTTTAACTTACACGCAGTTAACACAAAAGATAAGGAACATGTGACAGAAATGTACAGGTAAATAATGATGAACACTTGTGAAGCTATGGTCCAGCTTAAAAAATAAGGCATCTTCAGTTCATTTGAGGCCCCTTTGTGTCTCTCCCCTGTTGTATCCCTGTGTCTCCTTCTCAGAGGTAACTGTTCCGAATTGTGTGTATGTAATTCTCTTGCACTTTTTTTTTTTTTAGATAAGCAAAAGCATTTTCCTGTGCTCCTATTTTCTGATATTAGTAACTTGTTTGCTATCAGGAAGTTGTTACCTCAAATTTGATTCATGTTTGCTTAAATATATATTAGATGGTTTTGTTTTGCAGGAACTGCATGAAATATTTGGAATAGGAATGAATATGAAGTCACTTTTTGTGGGTTTATGAAGTAATTAAGAAAACAAGTTGTATGCAAAATTATATTATAATCCAATTTCAAGATGCTAGCTCATTGGTATAATACAGTCTTTAATAAAACTAGTTCCTGGACATCTGAAAGTGTTTAATATAGTTCTTATTCAGTGTAGTTATATTTATATATATATATATATATAACTACATGGCTGTTTTCCTCAGAAGTGGATTGACTAGTGCCTAAATGAATTATTTAATGAACCATTAGATAAGCTCTTTGTTTCTACAATTACTTTGCATGAGTGTTTTCTACCCCTCAGCCAGCATTCTTTACAGCATTAATTCTCAATGTAGAAAGAACCACCTGCTTTAGAATCACGGGGGCTTGTTGAAAATGTAGATTTCTAGACTTAAAAAAACCCCAGAGATTCTAATTCAGTATGTCTGGGTGAGGTCCAGGATTCTGTATTTTTAATAAGCATTCAGGTGATTTGTACGAAGACTGACATTTGGGAACCACTCCTTTATAAGAATCAGGAGACTTTATGCCATGATCTTGTAACTCTTGGATCCTTATCTATTTGCTTTCTTTTCACTTGTCTCAGCTTTCTGAACTTGGATTTACAAGACAGGTTCAAATCCTGGTTCTGCCACTTTCAGGCTAATGACTTTGGACAAGTGACATAAACTCTGCAACTGTTTGCTCATGTATAAGAGTGGGAGCAGTGGTGTCTTCCCCTGCCCAGCTTCCTACATGTTTGTGAGTAAGGAAAAATGAGATGATAAGATTAGGTATGCCCATTATAAAGTGCTATACAACTGTAGCTTATTGCACTCTTTTTTTCCCCTGTTTCCCAAGATTATTGTCTTTGATCACTGGCCTTTTGGGTGGTAACTCCTATAGGCAGAGGAATTTTAGACAGTGCTTTCCAGGTAGCACTCTGAATTTATAGTGTAAGAACTGAACGTTCATACTGTTAACATTAGGATGCCTGGATCAAATGTACTTCTGCTCCTGATTTCTCAGTTTTATTTTTTATATTGTGCTCTGAATTAGCTCCAACGGCGCCATGAGCAAATGAAAAAGAATTTGGAAGCACAACACAAAGAATTAGAGGAAAAACGTCGTCAGTTTGAGGATGAAAAGGCAAATTGGGAAGCCCAACAACGTATTTTAGAACAACAGAACTCTTCCAGGTATCTAATATCAGATTCCCAAGGAATATGTGTATTAATGCTTTAAAGAATTATTTTCCTGTTTATTTTTAAAAACATTAAAATAAGATTTTAGAAGACATCATCCATTATTGTACATCCCAGGCACAAATTATTTTCGTGGATAGATCTTCTATATAGATGGATGCAGTCTGTCTATTGTAACAGTATTTTTTTCACTGTTAACATTTTCTGTGGCTTAGCAATCTTCATAATTATAATTTAGTAGCTTCATAATGTTGTCTTGTTGACTCACCGTAATCAGTTGCTTACCTCTTCACATCAAATGTTGGACATAATGGTTGTATTTAATTTTGGGCAAACAGAGAGAACATTGCTACAAACATCTTTTATACATTTAGAGGTGTTTTTTATTGTGTTGAATTATTTCATTAAGATAACATTTTGGAGGCTTCCTAGGTGGCGCAGTGGTTAAGAATCCGCCTGCCAATGCAGGGGACATGGGTTCAAGCCCTGCTCCAGGAAGATCCCACATGCCGTGGAGCAACTAAGCCCGTGCGCCACAACTATTGAGCCTGTGCTTTAGAGCCCGTGAGCCACAACTATTGAGCCCGTGTGCTGCAGCTACTGAAGCCCACGCACCTAGAGCCTGTGCTCTGCAACAAGAGAAGCCATGGCAATGAGGAGCCCGTGCACCACAAGGAAGAGTAGCCCCCACTCACCGCAACTAAAGAAAGCCTGTGCACAGCAAAAAAAGACCCAACACAGCCTGTAAAATAAATAAATAAATAAATAAATAAATGAATGAATTTATATAAAAATAACATTTTTGGATATCTAATTCCTAGTGCAGGTAATTAGTTACTTGCTCTTAACTTACACAAAAAGCAGTAGTATTTGTACTTCGATTTTCTTTTCCTCATTAGTCCCATTTAAAACTGAAAAGTTGCGTCCCTATAAGGATTCTACAATTTACCCTCACTGCTAAACATTTTCAAGATTAGACATTTGTTCTATAACACTATCCTTCTATTAACTTTTCCCACAAGAGAGAGGAAAATACATTTATAAAAGCAAAAGCATTTCGGAATACAAATGGCAGGAGAAAAGGATACGCTAGTTGATGTCAGTTGATCTTTTTTGATTTGCAGTCTTTCATTTAGGAAAAATTGTTCTTGTATATTAAAAATAGGTTTTTCTCGTATTTTTTACTGTTTGTCTTGGAATTTTGTCAAATATTTGACTAAGAAAATAATATTATAGACTAGAATTGTCCTTACTGTTAACTTCTAAAGCTTCTGATTTTTAAATGAAAATGTAGTGTTTGAAAATCCAACACAGTTGTAGTTGGTTTAGCTATTGCTACCATATGTTATCTATGTTAATAAAGTGGTCACTCATTTTGACTGTTTTCCTTTAATTATTTAGAACCTTGGAAAAGAACAAGAAGAAGGGGAAGATCTTTTAAACCTTCTATTGACCACCAGTTACGTATTAGTTGCCAATATGCCAGCTTGGACATCAGTGTTTGTTGGATCCGTTTGACCAATTTGCACCGGTTTTATCCTTAATGATGGATTTAACAGCATGACAAAAATTATTATTATTATTTTTTTGTTCTTGATGGAGATTAAGATGCCTTGAATTGTCTAGGGTGTTGTGTACTTAGAAACTAACAGCTCTAAGTACCTTTCCTACATTTTTTCCTTTTTTTTTTTATTAAACAGACGTCTTCAATTTAATGCAAGAAAACATTTTACTGTTGTACAATCATGTTCTGGTGGTTTGATTGTTTACAGGATATTCCAAAATAAAAGGACTCTGGAAGGTTTTCATTGAGGATAAATTGCCATAATATGATGCAAACTATGCTTCTTTATGATAATTATAATACAGAGGTTCCATTCAGTGCAGCGTATACAATAATGTAATTTAGTCTAACACAGTTGACCCTATTTTTTGACACTTCCATTGTTTAAAAATACACATGGAAAAAAAAAAACCTATATGCTTACAATGCACCTAGAGCTTTTTTATAACAACCTTTTTTTGTTTGTTTGTTTTGGATTCTTTAAATATATATTATTTTCATTTAGTGCCCTCTTTAGTCAGAATCTCATTACTGCTTCATTTTTGTAATAACATTAAGTTAGGTATTTTCCATATATTGGCCCTGCTAAAATAGAATATAGCATCTTTCATATGGTAGGAACCAACAAGGAAACTTTCCTTTAATTCCCTTTTTACACTTTATGGTAAGTAGCAGGAGGAAAATGCATTTATAGATCATTTCTAGGCAAAATTGTGAAGCTAACGACCAACCTATTTCTACCTATGTGCATTCTCTTTATTTTACTAGAAATGGGAATCATGGCCTCTTGAAAAGAAAAAAAAAAGTCACCATTCTGCATTTAGCTGTATTCATATATTGCATTTCTGTATTTTTTTGTTTGTATTGTAAAAAATTCACATAATAAACAATGTTGTGATGTAATTGAGCGTGGTCTTAAATATTCTACAGTTGATATACAAGACTAAAGTGTGTTTGGGAAGAAGCTTTTCAGCTTGAATTTGCCTCCTCCATGATTGTAACTCCTGTATTTCTCTTGTATGTTTGTTTCATTTAGAATGTGTATATGCTGATTTTCTGATTTATGGGATATAGTATCTCTCTACTCATTACTGTCTCCTACTAACAAGTTATTTCTCTGAGAATGAATTTCAACCCGCCAGGTGAACTCTCAAGTCCTTGGACTGAAATTTTTTAACTGGAAAGAGAGTGATATAATTTCTTTTCACTAAGGTCAAATGATATAGATTTTAACAAAATGTTTTATGATATTTTAATTATAATTAATGCAACACAGTTTACCTTAAAAAGTTTCACCATACCTGTTAGTTTTTAAAATTAATGATTTGAGTAGAAGGCAGTAACTCATAATTCTGATTAGCCAGTATTTTTGTTTACATCAGTGGCTGAAGGGTTTAAATAAATCAGTATGCTTGAAAGATCCCTGTTGCTTTTCAAAGATATATAGATGTAAAATATAAAGCATATTAGGAAGATTATTCACCTTATAGAATCCTGACTTGAAGTAGTTGTTCACTCTGGGGTGCTCTTTTTAAAGCAGGTCTTATGAGGCATTAAAAACATGATTTAAAAATACTGCAGTAAACATTTATCCTTATTTGAGGGCCTTCACTAGTTAAAGATTGTCTTGGAAAAGTTTTAATCCTAAAATGCTTTCTGCTGTTGGAGAATATAACATGGTGCAAATGGCTTTAAAAAAAAAAAAAGTTGGCTGTTATTCCAAGACCAGAATCAGATATTCAGAAATAACTGGTAAGTAAACATGCATGGTTTTGTTGTTTTCGTTTTTTTTAATTTGGTTTGGTTCTTATTTTAAGAGAGATTGGCTTAAGCAGAAAAGTTTGGTTTTAGGAAGTTAAGAATAACCTACTGAATTTGGAGACTGCAAAATGAGGAAGTTTATACTGACCACCTAACTGGACTTACCTAACTGGTAAGTACTACTGTTTCTAGAAACAGGTTCTCATAGGTGCCATTTAAAAACTCTGTACCCTGTGATAACTTTGTAAAGTCACCTTTTATTCTGTTTCCCTAGTGAAAACAGTCAGAAGTCTTTATCCATGTCATGCCTAAAGTTTCATCTGAATCTGATGTAGGACCTGTGCAACTTGACTGGGTCTTTTGATGGTTGGCCTTAAGCTTTTCAAGCATATCGAGGGCTTTTTTGTTACATGGCCTGTGGATCTTTGAGAATTGCTATATGATTATTCACAATACATATAACATTTAAGAAGGAACATAAGGAAAGGCCAGCTTGTATACAGCAAAATGGGCAATACCTAGTCTCCATTGTCAGAGGCATTATATAATTGAAGTAACTCATTAACCACTCTGCTTGCTTTCTTTTTTTTAAATTATTTATTTATTGGGCCTCTCATTGTGGTGGCTTCTCTTGTTGCGGAGCACATGCTCTAGGTGCATGGGCTTTAGTAATTGCAGCATATGAGCTCAGTAGTTGTGGTGCACGAGCTTGGTTCCTCTGAGGTATGTGGGATCTTCCTGGACCAGGGCTCGAACCCGTTTTCCCTTAGCATTGGCAGGCAGGTTCTTAACCACTGCACCACCAGGAAAGTCTTGCTATCTTTCCAACTAAACCAAGTAATCGCTAATCCCAATGAACATCTTGGGCACCAGATGGCCGAGTTTTACTGCCACCTAGTGGAAATGAGATCTAAATTTTTTTTGTCAAGTCAACCAGTAACTGTGGAAGTTGATAATAAATTGAACATTTCGTTTATTTCATGTAGCTCAGGTTATAATTTTGAAAGCTGAGGAGGTACAGACTGCTGCTTCTCAGATTCATTAGCTTAGTGTCACAGTAGCACCTACACATTCTGACTCTGTACCTTTCATGCCCTTTATTCTCTTGGAGAAAGACCTAGGAATATAGAGATCAAGGTATAGTAGGTGAGAAAAAAGAAAGAACAAGAATAAGGGGGTCTGATGATGCAACAAGAGCAAAAGTGTTGACTTAGCATGTCATCTAGATCACTTTCCAAACCTAATCCTGTTTCCTTATGAAAATATTTTTGAGCATGTATCTGTGATTATAATTGCATACTAAATTTTATACATATAGCACTCTGTTAATGTGAACATTATGAAACAAAATTTTAAAAATTGAAAAAACGTTTAGCACTCTTCCCAAGCCCCAGTGAATTATTTAACATACTGTACTTTGGAAGCCCTTAATTTAGTATGGCAGTAGATAGTATGTAGATCATTAACACTCAAGTTATTGGGACTTCCCTGGTGGCGCAGTGGTTAAGAATCTGCTTGTCAATGCAGAGGACACGGGTTCGATACCTGGGCTGGGAAGATCCCATGTGCTGTGAAACAACTAAGCCCGTACACCACAACTACTGAGCCCTGCACTCTAAAGCCCACAGGCCACAACTACTGAGCCTGTGTGCCACAACTACTGAAGCCTGTGCACCTAGAGCTCATGCTCTGCAACAAGAGAAGCCACCTCAATGAGAAGCCCACACACTACAATGAATAGACCCTGCTCGCTGCAACCAGAGAAAGCCTATGCACAGCAACAAAGACCCAATGCAGCCAAAAATTTAAAAAAAAAAAAAAAAAATCAGTTTGTTATTGTTGAACCTCCCAAGAAAGTCCTAGTGAATACTGCTGTGGTATCCTACTTCATGTAAAAGAAAAGATTAATGTCTGCCACTCAAGTAAATTGAAATCCTTTCGAATAAATAGCTCACAAATAGAAACATAAGTTCATGTCCTTCATTCAGGATTGATTGATTGATTGATTGATTGATTTTCTTGGCTATACCATGGCAGCATGTGAAACTTCCCTGACCAGAGATTGAACCCATTCCCTCTGCAGTGGAAGTGCAAAGTCTTAACCACTGGACCACCAGGCAAGTCCGCATTCAAGATGTTTACCCTATCTCAGACGGCTAAATAGTTTATGTGCATTATCTTCATTTAATCCTTAATAGATACCAGTGTCATCCTTTTACAGATGTGGAAACAGCTTTGGAGATGGTTAGTGACTTATCCAGTAGACAGTTGGTAACTGGCAGAGCTGACATTTGAACTGGTCTTGGCAGCACCAGGACCTGTGTGCTTCAGTTTTATGCCATATGAGCACCTGGTATGTGCTAGAAAACAGTGGCTACACGCACTAATCTTCTAGGTTCAAATCCCATTTAAATATAAATTCTGTTACTTTTCCTTTCTGAATATTTGCTTTTTCAGCCATAAAATAGGGCCCATATCTCCCTTGCTGGTTTAAAGTGAAGATTACATTGTGACTGCACATGTGAAAGTGTCTGGCCTTGAGAGATTATCCTTGAGTTTTAAGAAAATTCAATTTAATTAAAACAAAAAGTTCTACACCTCCCTCCGCTCCCAGAATGTTGGATATGGTGATGCCAGGGCCATGACAAACCAAGAGTATTGTTTTTTCCCACTTTTAGGTAAGTTTGCCTAATGGTGATGGTGCTGTGATAAGTCTCCAGACCTGCTACTTTGTACACAGCCTTTTGGAGTTTTTAAATGAGGTATGTTTCAACGGGAGGGTACACATGGAAATAAGGCAATTTTGGTTAAGAGCAGGTTTTCTACAGTGCTAGGAATGGGAGTTATAAAATATGTCCTTCTTTGGAAGAAATGCTGAGATGACTTATCACTGTCTCATCTCTGATGTAAATATTGCTGCTTTTCAAGCAAACTTGGTTCCCGTGATTTGGGATTAATCCATAGAATGTTCAAAGTTTAGTGTCAGCCATTTTCAACAGGAAATGTTCTTTAGAAGACTTTCAAAGCTTCACAGGAAAAATGAAGACTTCTTGGCCTGAATATTTGCCCGATGGGGTGTTGGGCCCAGCCAAACAGCATTGTATTAGCAAAGGAGGGTCAAGTGAAAGGAGACCTTGTTCTGTGCCAGGCTCTCAAAGGGTAGCCTGAAACCTCACTGGCCACCCAGAACCAGTTTTAGATGCAGTGTTTGTGAACCTGCTGAAACCTAATGCTATTCAGGCTTTCTGAAAACCTTTGGGATGGGGAGTGGGAGTAGTAGTTGACACCTCTGAGAATAGAGATCTGTGAGGACTTGGCATAAGATGAGAGGCTAATTGGGGGAGATGGTAAGACACTGCCAACAAGTGTCTCTCTTTTGTTCTCTTCCTCTTCAAAGTGAGTCCTGCTTAGCTTCCTAGTTTACAGGTGTGTTACAAGGAATAGTGTTTCTCCCTGGATATTTACAAGGAAACAGCAGACCAGAGAAGCCTCATCAGTAGGGAGCTGGCTCTCATCCAAGTGTGGAGTACTAAACTAGGTCTAGCAGGAGCTTACAACTTTTTCTCCCTCATTTAATTCCGTTGCCTTTGAATTTCACTGGGCTCTTTCATATTTAAATGTATGCTTCAGGCCCAGAAAAGTTCCCTGTATTTTGAGTAAGCTGGTAATTTAAGCAGCTTGGCAAATGGTGAAGTGATGGGTGCCATGGCACAAACCCTGGAATTAATGTGAGCTTTCCCCCCTTGCTTTTCAGAAGTAAAGAAATACATGTTTTGTCTGGTTGGGAGTGAGGAGAGCTGTCAATTTTTTCCCTAGGGATAAATCTCGTGATTATACAAATCCGTGGTTTAGCATGGTTTACTTTTCAAACAAACAAACAAACAAAAATGTTGTAATTAACATTTTAGGAACACAGTTCTTTCACTCAGACACCAAAATAAAATCTTCCTTAGACCTTCGGGTTGCTGGGTAAAAGTAAAAGAAACTCAAGTTGGCATTTTCTGTCCCAAACCTCTACTTCATTAGTGCTTAATTAGGCCTCATCCCTTGTAGGCTTGCTTGGAAGATGGAGTAGAGGTCACTGAGGCAACCTTACTTCTGTGATTTCTTCATTTAGATGGGATTGGCCCAAGTGTAACCCATGTCCTGAAGAGGAGATGGGCTTTCTCTCCAACTGATGAACTCATCCTACCAAATGCGAACATTTTGACAGTATTCAAACTGGGAAGAATTCCTGTTTATCAAGGGAGAGAAAACTCGTGGAAATTGAGGGAAGGGAACAAAATCAGCTAGAAGTGAAGCAACAAGTGTTTATTGAGTACATGCTACGTGCCAAATACAGAGTTCACATAGATTCTCAAAGATCAGTAGATTTCTATGACCTGGCCATTTAACCCCTCATTAAAAACAAGCAGGGCTTCCCTGGTGGTGCAGTGGTTAAGAATCTTCCTGCCAATGCAGGGAACATGGGTTCAATCCCTGGTCCGGGAAGATCCTATATGCCATGGAACAACTAAGCCCATGCACCACAACTACTGAGCCTGTGCTCTAGAGCCTGTGAACCACCACTGTTGAGCCCATGTGCCTAGAGCCCGTGCTTCGCAACAAGGGAAGCCACTGCAATGAGAAGGCCACACACCACAACTAGAGAAAGCCTGTGTGCAGCAACAAAGACCAACTCAGCCAATAAATAAATTTAAAAAACCCAACCAAACAACAACTGCAAGAAAAAAAAAACAAGCAGACTAGAATAGGTAAAGAAGATGTGGTATATGTATTCAATGGAATACTAAGCTATAAAAATGAATGAAATAATGCCATTTGCAGCGTGGATGGATCTGGATATTATCATACTAAGTAAAGTAAGTCAGAGAAAGACAAATATGATATCACTTATATGTGGAATCTTAAAAAATGATACAAATGAACTTATTTACAAAACAGCAACAGACAGAAAACTTATGGTTACCAAAGGGGAAAGGAGGAGGGATAAATTAGGAGTTTGTGATTAACAGATACACACTACTGTATACAAAATAAGCAACATGGGCCTACTGTATAGCACAAGGAGAACTATATTCAATACCTTGTAATAACTTGTAATGGAAAAGTCTGAAAAAATATATATATATGTAGTATATATAAAAAACAATCACTATGCTGTACGCCTGAAACTAACAACATTGTAAATCAACTACAATAAAAAAAGGAAAAACGAAAAAAAGATTAAAATTTCACTGTAAAATTATATATCTGTATTAGTTATCCATTGCTGTATGCAAAGCAACAACTGCCCCCTAACCTTAATAATGATAACATTTAAACTGTATTAATAACATCTGCTATCTTAGTTTCTGCAGGTCAAGAGTTAGCTGTGTGGTTCTGGCTGGGGAATGGCATTAACGATGTTGACTGGAGGGCCTACTTACAAGGTGGCTCATTCAGGTCACTGGCAAGTTGATGTCAGGAGGCCTCAGTCCCTTACTACATGGGGACCTCTCCATAGGGCTTCTTGAATGTCCTTGTGACAGCGTAACTGGTTTTCTCCCAAAACAAGTGATCCGAGAGAGCAAGGTATAAACCACAATGTCTTTTATGACCTGGCTTTGGAAGTCACACAGTGTCCTTTCTGCAATATGCTGTTTATTGCTGATGCAGCTCAGCCCTGTTCAATGTGGGAGGCAGCTGTATAAAAGCTAGAGTGCCAGGAGGCCACTGCTATGATATTTTATCTTTTTGTTTGTTTAATAAACAGTTTTTCAAGTTTTTGTTTAATAAACAAAATTATTCAAATACTTTGTTTAATAAACATTTTTACAAATATTGCTGCAGTGAGATTTCTGTATGCATCATCTTGCCCAAATATGCAAGTTTCTATAGGCTTATGTATCAACATGAACAAAGCCAGCAAATCTGTGCCTTTTAGGTTCATAAGCCTTTATCAAGGCTTCTGGGAGGCATCATGCAGAATGTTCTATCCACTGCCCCCTCCCCACTCATATCAGACGTCCCCACAGGCCAAACCCACAGCCTTAGTTAACTCCAGGCTTCCATCTTTACAATTTCAACCAGAGAAGAAAGCAGTTCTTCCCCTGCCCAAAAGTTTGAAAAATCTTAGAGAAGAAATACCACAGGCCCAGTGAAGTGGGTGGCAGAGCCGTGGTCACAGAAATAACAAATGTTGACCCAGACAGCACCCCTGCTTGCCTACAAACTTGTCTCCTTCTAGGGATTATGGGTAAATGAAGTAAATGGGTAAATGAGAATACCAATTCTGCAGCCAACCAGGGCATTTGAATCAGCTCACACCATGCACACCCCACACTCCAGCTCTGGGGCTTTGCCTGTGTTGGCTGTTGTGGAGCTCCACGTGGCCTACAACCTTCTTACCCACAATCAGGCAGCCCCTGAACCTTGGCCCTCGTGAGACTGCACCTCTCCCTCCCTCCTTGCTGCCCACCCTGGGCCAGGGTTTACACTGGCCCCTGCTCCATGGGTCATGGATGCACCCAAAGCCCACATCTCACCAGGGCTGGCTTCCTGTTGGTACCCCCAACAGATTGTCAAATACCTCCTCCCCATTTATAGGTTTCTAATGGACTTTTTTTCTTCTGATTTTAAATTTTGACAAAAAGTACTTTTTTTCTGAACCATTTTTGAGTCATTTGCAGCTCCATGGCCTTTATATTACTTAGGTGTGTATTTCCTAGAAACAAGGAAATTCTCATATAATAAAAGTATAATAATCAAAACTTGTTGAAATTTAATGAGCTTTTAAAACTTAAAAACATTCATAGATTCTCTTTGTCAGATCACTGACAAGATGATGTCAGGAGGCCTCAGTCCCTTGCTACATGGACCTGCTTGAGTGTCTTTATCTTCAAATATATATTTGTGTGTTTATATTTATATACACTGCACTTTGCATTATGCCCCAAAGCTCCCAGTTCTGGCTGTTGTGCTTGCATATTCCTTCAAATAAATTTAAAGGGAATCAACTCAGCATCCCTGGGCCGGGACCTCTTCAGCGCCAATAAACCCTGAGAGTTAATTGGATGGGATCAGTGGCCAGGTTGACACCTGATTCTAGGTGTCACTTCTCTCTTAGCCATGTGGGATGGGCTCATTCTTATTCATTCATTCATTCTCATTCTCTCCATCTGACCTTTGAGCACAGGACAGCCAGGTGTCCCCCACCTCACACCAAGACTTCCACTTGCGGTGGGGTGAGATGAGACAGGAATCCGCTGCAATCCCCCCCCAGCCCCGGGGCTTTGAAGACTGGCCCCAGGCTGGCCCTGCCAGTGCTGGGGAAGGCAGACTCCCTGTTGCCCCCTGGCGGTCGTAGATACCCGCACAGGGCCTGGCTTCCCATGCAGGAGCCTGTGAGGCGACCGAGCACTGGTCCAGCCCCTTACCTCTCCGGCCTCTCGTCTCTTGGGGTCAAGCAGGGGCTAGGATCTGTGGGGACAGCCCCTGCCTTACTCCCACAAGCTGCTATTCAAGCATCAGCAGCAGACGGTGGGTGTTGGGACAGAAGGTGGCAGCATCCTCACGTACCCTGCAACACCACACCAGGAGGTGGCTTTCCAGGGGGCTCCCCAGAGCACCCGCCGCCCCTGAATTAAATGCCACTCAACTGTTGGATTTTGTTTTGTTTCAGAAATACTTCAAGACCTTTTATTATTTTTATTTAGGGAAGAGTTTTAAGAATATTTTGAAAGTAACTTAGACTCTTGAAACAGAACCTTACAACCAAACATAAAGAAAACATAACAGTTTAAAGGTTCCTCAAAATGTTAAACATAGAATTACCATATGATCCAGAAATTCCACTTCTGGGCATATACCCAAAAGAAGTAAAAGCAGGGACTGGAGTAGATATTTGCACATCTGTGTTCATAGCAGCATTATTCACAATAGCCAAAAGGTGGAAATGACCCAAGTGTCCAAGGACAGATGAAAGGATAAACAGAATGTGGTGTATACACACAGTGCATTATTCATCAGCCATAGAAAGGAAATTCTGACACAGACTACAACATGGATGAACATGATATGTGAACAAAACCAGACACCAGACACAAAAGGACAAATGCATGATTCCACTTATATAAAATATCTAGAATAGGCAAATTGTAGGGACAGAAAGTAGACCAGATGTTACTGGGCCCTTGGGGGAGGGGAAATGGAGAGCTGTTGCTTAATGGGTACAGAGTTTTGGTTTGGAGTGTTGAAAATTTTTGAAAATGGTGATGATGGCTCTACATTGTCAATGTAATTAATGTCACTGAGTTGTACACTTAAAAATGGTTACGACGGAAATTTTAATGTTATATATATTTTCCATAATTTAGAAAACAGTTACGAAAGACAGAAAAGAAAACGTTGAGTTTACCTCTCTACCTACCATTCTAACTCTCTGAGGCAGGAGCAGTCATGTGACTGGAGACTGGAGTCATGTAAATGGAAGGGATTGGATTCAAGCTGGTTGCAAACCATGCAAGATCACTATGGACAGCCTGTCTCTAAGCAGCCAGCAGCCATGGTCAAGTGCCTTCCACACCCTTACATCTCCCTGGGAGCACCAGTTGGTGAGTCCTTACTGCTTCATTCTTCTCCCTTTGCTTTCCAGTGGGGACTGACCTTGGCTTGGACCTGGTCTGGGCTTTAGCGTACTGGCCCCAAGTTTCCCCGAGACGGAGAGAGACAATGACTATTCTAGAACCCAGTGCAGCCAGTTCCAAGCCCAGATTAGCATAATGGGCAGGAGGCCTTGGTGGCCTTCCAAAGGCCCCTCTCTCCTTAGGCCCCATGGCTGAGGCTACCATGGCCACCTCATCTCCAGAGAACTTCCGCTCTCCTGCAGCCCCCTCCTCCTGCCCTGCCCCACCCCTCTGAAATCTCAAGCTCCCTCTCCCCATCCCATCACTGTCTCCACCCACTCCTGTTTTCACTTCAGAAACTCCATACTCTGCCTCACTTCCTTCCCTCCCCAACCCTGTGTGCATTGCCCAACAGGCAGGTCAAACTTCTGCTTATGTCTCCAAAAACTAGGGAGGAGAAAAGTTTGAAGGTTGATATTTTTAAAAAAGATATCAAATTATTTTTCATGGAAAACCAAGATTTTGTCAGATTCCTGAATTTTGTTGCACTGTTTATGATTTTAAATTGTTCTTATTTTGAATTGGATGGATGGCGCGGGGGGCGGGGGGGTGCTAGTGTTTAAGGGTTTACAGCCTTTACGCTTCTTGATCTGGCTGTGCCCAGCCCGCTTGGTGGTGGCTCTTCTCCTTCTTGCTTCTCGCTTACTCTCATGGGGCCCTGAACATCACAAGGAAGCCAGATGTGAGAAGAGCTGGGAGAGCAGGAGGTGGAAGGAACCTTTAGCCTGTACCAGGGGAGTTGCTGTCTTTGCAGTGTGGTGTGGGGCAGCCCAGTGGAAATGCTTAGGAGGACTGGGACTGGGTCAGGGAGAAGCTAGGGTCAGGGGAGGATGATCACTCTAGTGGTGCCCATTTTGGACAGTGGTCAAGGACAATAGGGCATCAGCTCTCTGAAGGCTGGCCAGGGGGAGACACTGACCTCTCCTTGGAGTATCAGTGGCTCTGGGAGTCCCCAGTGACCTTACCATGTCCTTGGTAGATGGGGACCTCTCCATAAAAGGGGTTTGACACACATTCACATGTTCTTCCTGGGTTTGGGAAGCACACAGTGGGCCCATACAGGGTTATTTTGGCCACTTGAAAAGCCTGCCAACCTTACCTGGCAGGTGGTCTAGTTATAGGAATGGATGTGTGGGTGGAGGCTGGTCTGCCCTCATCCTGTGCCCTGCACTCTTCTCTGGAGAAGACGAAGGGGAGAGCAAGTGTGTGCCAGGCTCCTCACCCTGGGAAAGCTGGGAACACAACTCCCAGTGGGCACCAGGGGGCAGCGGTGCCCCAGCATCAGGCTTCTTGCACTGGGTAACATTTCCTGGCCCCAGCAGCTGCAGTGGCACTAAGTTCCTGGGGCTACATTAATGTTTCTGGATTTTAAGAAATAAAAGGCATTTTGGGGGCCGTGAACTTGGTGCCAGTCCTCATAGCAGCATGTGGAAAAACTTGGTCTGGGAGAAAAAGCATGAGATAGGTTCTGCTCTTCAGCTCTCTGATGAGCAACAAGCCCTTCATCTTCTCCTTTTGCCTCAGTTTCTCCATCTGTCAGAGTGGGACAATTTCTTCCCCAACCTATAGCTTAAGGAATTCTTGTCCTAACAGGGGCAAGTGAGGGAAACCTATTTCCCCATGTTCAAGGCAGTTGGCCCATAGTCATGAGCATTCCTACAGTGAAGAAATGTGCCAGTGTCACCCTTAGCAAGTGGAATCGTAAGTCCCTCCTTTGGAATTAATTTTCCATAGTTAAATACATGCGCAGATGAGTGATGCTTCCTGCTTCCACAAATTGATAGAGCCAAGGGGCCATGGGTGGGCTGGCAGAGCAACAGACTAGTTTGGCCTCACAAGAAGTGAGAACCCACAGGGTCAAGGTCAAACCTGGTCAGTGGAGACCTCACAGCAACTGGAAGTCTCTCTTGGGGATGTGGGAGGTGGGTGGTTTGTAGTACCCGCTGTTGGACATACAATTCCAGGGAAGGCCCTTTGCTGTCTGGTTCTATCACCGGACATAAAAAATCCCCCCGAAAGTGAGAGAAGAGAGAAGAAGTAGGAGACCAATTTCCTTGTGGCTGAACTTTTTGTCAACCTTTTCTGAAAGAGCCAGGCCCTGCTCATCCCAGGAAGGCAGTGAGGCCGGGGCAGTACAAGACATGACAGGATGAATTTCTGGAGCTTTGGCAGAGCCCTGGGAGGGGCAGGCAGAATGCAGTAGGTAATCCAGCAAGTCGTCTTTACCATTAGATAAAGGAAGGCTTAGCAGATGGTACAGTTTTCTAAAAGGCATCAGGTTATAACAGTCCATTCAGCCCAGAGTATTTACACAAATCTCAACCACGAGCATCAGGTAGGTGCCAGTCCTGACTCTACTACGTGACCCTGAGCAAGTTCCCTGACTTTTTTTTTTAAGTCTCACATTCCTCATTTGGAGAACCGAGACTGTTATCTCTTCCTTGCAGCATCGTGAAGGACGATACAATGAGCTCACTTCTATCAAGTGCCTAGCAGAGAATCTAGAGTGCAGTAAGTGCTCAGTAAATATCCATGTAACAGGATGCTGTGTGAGAGTCTGAGAAATTTTGGTTGTTTCGTTTCATGGATGTTTTGTTTAAGTAATTTTGTTCATCCTTGGGGGGTATGGACAGAGTGGGCTTATGACTAGGGAAAAAATGAAAGCTATGTTTCTTCTTCCAGGAAGAGAACCAGACTTTGGTATTCTTAAGATCTTAAGGTTCTTAAGACCCCTCCTTGCAACTGAAAACCTTTGTGGTTTTAAGTCTGATGCCCTGTCATGGCACAAAGGGGCAGAATACATGTGTTGTGTTTTGGAGGTTTGAAAAGAGGAGAGTGGCTCAAGCCTGCCCTCTCTCTCTGAGGGTCCGGGAAGAAGCAGCCTTGCACTCACATGTGCAGGGCACAGTGGGCCTGTGTGGAGGGCCCTGGACAGGCCCAGTGGGGAGGGCATGGGGTTGCCCTGGAGACCCCCTCCTTGGCAGGGTCCTGCCAGATAGAGGCAGGAGACCCGTGAATGTGTGCTGTGGGGTGAGGCTGCAGCACTACCCAGATAGGAGAGCCACCCTGATCTGGACACCTGGGGGACCTCTTTGGAGCTGTGTGACCCCTCACCCCCACCCAAAGTTTTTGTGGGACCCAAAGGAGGAGCCTGATTTTCAGTGCCTTCCAGTCCTAGTGGGGTTTATAATAAATCAGAGGGGGGATGGGAATTCTGACATTATTTGCATCTTGAGGAGAGTAATTCCTTGTGAGTGAAATGCAAAGATAACATGGATAACATTTGTTTGGGTCTTGGAATCTCAGCAAGTCAGCACCAGACAAAACTGCCAAAGTGTGTTTTTCATCTGGTGGTCTTGGTTTTCGTGACATCAAACTGATAGAGGCCTGAGGAACAATAAACCATACGCACACAGCAACAACACAGGGCTGAGGGAGAAAGATAAGAAATAGAACAGGGTCTAAAGCCCACTGCCATTCCTATTAACTGAAATACATGTGAACGTGCAATGGCACCGCATGTGTCATACATTCAAGGATTTGTCTCACACTGGTGAGGCAGGTGCGTGTGAGGTCAGAGGGAATCTATAGGTAAAGAAAAGATGTCAAGAGAGGGCTACCTGCCCTGGCAGTGATGCCTGGGTCCTGAGACCAGTAGGGTGACTAGGGCAGCTCTGCAGGGGCCGTCCAACAAGGTGAGGGACAGGCAACAGTGATAGGCATGAACCGTGGAGGTCCAGCCACAGATGCCGTCAAACCTATAGGCAGTGCCATGAGTCTTCAGGGAATCTGCTGGGCACACAGGGAGCTTTCCAGGTCTGTGTCTGCCCTTCTGTTCATGTTGAGTGTCCAGCATTGACTCACTCAGACCCTGGCACCTGGGTGGATTCATGTGGGCTCACCCAGCAGTTTCTCAGGTTCCCATAAACACTATAAACAGTCTGTGTCTAACAGGAACTTCTCATTTAATTTCTTTCAGGACTGACATTAAAAGTAAACCAAACAGATGATTGAACTTGGTGTACCCCCCAAAAAAATAAAAAAATTAAAAAAAAAGTAAACTGGTCCACTTAAAGTGTAGAATTGTAACACACCCCGTTGTGAAAACTCTCTTTTTCTGTAGCCCAAAGCCTACCAGACTTTGCGGGTTTTATAGAAGAACCCAGACTGAGGGCCAGGCCACACCTGGCCACTGACCCTGAAGTGATGTGAGTTGTCTGTGGATTGTCCCAGCTGGGGAGATGGGGTGTGACTGTAGTGCTGGTGACAGTACACCAATGCCAGTGACACACAGCTTCATCCAAGGAGGCCTGTTAGGAACCTAGTGCCTGTACCCCCACAGAGGTCCCAGTCTCTTTCTGGAGGAAATGGTTAAACGTCAAGTCAATTATGATACAGTCAGACAATGTAATATTTTGCACAGATAAAAATGCTACTTTTGAACCATTCTTGACATGGGGAAATGTTAATGTCACATCCATTCAAATAATACTTAGCCAGTGCCTCTGTGACAGAAGGCCAGCTGATTACAGAGAAGAGCAGAAGCAAAAACAGGGCACATAAGAATCTACTGGAAATAACTCTCTTTGGCAGAAAAAAGTGTTTTCCATCCTATAGCTAATTGGCCTGCTTTTCAGACCTCCTGAGCCAGAAGAGATCACCCCAGGATCACAAACTTTACAATTGCTGGGGCCCAGCGTGTCCCAGACAGAGGGAGAGCTTTAGCCTAGCAAACCACTGGGTGATGTGGGGTCCCAGGTGGTGGTCCTGCATAGGCATGCTCATGGAGGCTGCACCTTCCTGCCTCCTCTCACCGAGGTCCTGAGGTCCTGAGGTCCTGCCCAAGCAGAGTCTCAGGACCCTCGCCTACAGTAAGGATTACCAGGAAAACTAGGCATTTGGAGTATCTGGACATTTGAAAAAAGCTGAAGAAATCCAGGTGGCCCCCGAGATCCTGATTTCCACCCCCAAGGAAGGACACGGGGAAGTGTGGAGCGCGGGATCTGGCATCTCTGTTAGGTTGCTGGGCTCCTCTCCTCTCCTCCCTACATAGTTGCAAGGTTCAGGCCGGTTTGATCTCTGTGACAGGAATCCGAGGTCGGAGGCCTTGCAACAGGTGACCAGAAAGAGGCACTGCTGGTGACGTTACTGGCCAAGTGGAAGGAAGATGCTTTCTAAGCTCCTTGAATGGCTCAGCCAGGATAATTTCTGTGCCCAGTTAACACCAAGTGTGCTTTGGAAATAATAAAGGAACTTGGTAACAAGAGGAGAGGGAGCGAGTGTACTTGCTTAAGGATTGCCATATAGATCAATGAAATAGAACTGAGAACCCAGAAATAAACCCTCACAGTACAGAATTACAAGAGTGCAGAAACAATTCAATGAGGAAAGAACAGTCTTTTCAACAAATGAATATCCACATGCAAAAGAATGAACTGGGACCTTTAATTAACTCAAATGGATCTAAATGTAAGAACTAAAACTAGAAAACTCTTAGAGACATGGGGATAAATCTTTATGACCCTGGATTTGGCAATGACTTCTTAGATATGACACTAAAAATATGAGCAACAAAAGAAAAAATAAGTTAGACTTCATTAAGATTAAAACGTTTTGCTTAAAAGAGTACTATCGAGAAAGTAAAAAGACACCCCACAGAATGGAAGAAAATATTTGCAAATCACGTATCTGATAAGGGACTTGTATCTAGAACATATAGAGATTTCTTACAACTTAATTATTTTAAAAATATTTTATACAATTTTTAAAGTTTACTTTCCATTTACAGTTATTACAAAGTATTGGCTATATTCCCCATGTCTTACAACTTGATTATAAAAAGACAAGCCAATTAAAAAATGGGCAAAGGATCTTAATAGACATTTGTCCAAGAAGATATATAAATACATAAGCACAGGAAAAGATGCTCAACATCACTAGTTGTTAGGTAAATGCCAATCAAAACCACAATCAGATACCAATGTATACCCAGTAGGAGCACTATTATTAAAAAGCCAGATAATAACAAGTGCTGGTGAGGATGTGGAAAAAGCAAAACCCTCGTATACTGCTGGTGGGAATGTAACATGATGCCTCCAGTTTGGAAAATAGTCTGCAGTTCCTCCAAAAGTTAAACATAGAGTTACCATTTGACCCACCAATTTCACTCCTAGGTATATACCCAAGAGAGTGGAAAACATATGTTCACACAAAAAACTTCACCATGAATATTCATAGCAGTATTATTCATAGTAGCCAAAGGTGGAAAGAACCCAAATGTCCATCAAGTGATGGAAAACAAAATGTGCTGTAGCCATACAATGGGACATTATTTGCTATAAACAGGAATGAAGTCTTCTACATACTACAACATGGAACTTGGAAACATGCTAAATGAAAGTCACAAAAGACCACATATTGCATGATTCTATTTATACGAAATGTCCAGACGAGGTAAATCTACAGAGACAGAAAGTAGATCGATGATTTCCTAGGACTGGGAGGTGGGTAGGGGATGGCAGATGAGGTGGAAGGTGATAGCTTACATGTACAGGTTTCTTTTTGAAGTGATGAAAATGTTTGAAAATTAATTGTAGTGAAGGTGGCACAACTCTTGAATTTACATTTTAAATGCGTGAATTGTAAGGTAAGTGAATTATATCTCAATAAAGTTGTTACAAAAAAACTTAAGGACTAAATACTTTAAAAAGGTCCTTACTTTGAAAATAATTCACAGCAGAATTCCCTTAACTATCAGACTTAATAGGCATGTTTTAAAATATAGCTGAATTCACACATATTTGATGTGTAAATTGTTATAAAGAGTGTGGGATACACGTGTGAACTAAATTCACTCTTCGGCTATCCAGAGCACCTGTGAAGGTGTTGTTTCTTGAATTCATTCAACTCCTATGTGTGAAAACAAAAGTAAACAAACAATGTGTAGCCATAGACTCTTTCATAAATGCCATCTCCCCCAAAAATGCCGCATCCTCTAAGAAAAGGATTTCAGGAATTAGTGTGTATGTAAAGAAACTATTTCTAGCGATCTTTTCAATGCAGCTCCTTAAGTTGGGTCCTTACTCTTGAATCACTCTTCCTTTCTGCCAAGCCTTGAGCAGGCCATAGGGGCCTGGCTGAGCCTAGGGCTACTCAGAGTATGCTGAGACCGCAGTCCAGGGGACAGGTGAAATCAGACAGAAGTCATGGGCTGAGGGTTTCCTAAACATTAAGTCCACTCTTGGGCCACCTGATGCCTCCCTGGGACATTGATTATAAGTTGCCACATCCAAGTAAACAATGAACTCACCTCATTGAGTCTTCAATACCTTATCTGTAAGGAAGGACACTGGTACCTGCCCACAGACAAGCGGTAAAGATTAAGTAGGATTCAGTGTATTTAAAGAACACATACTAACTTCTAAATAAATGGTAGGTATTATTATTGGGATTACACCTAAGTTTAGAGCAGTTGCATTAACATTATTATATTTCATCAGCATCATCCATAGCCTTGAAACAAAGAAAGGAGCAGAGGACGGGAATGGAAAGTTTGAAAATGTGCAGGAGGAGGAAAGTGCATGATGGGTACAGGGGAAAGTTAGGAGAAAATGGTCTTTCTGGAGTGAAGTTCTGTGATAGACTCGGAAAACCAAGTCCAAGAAATCAGCAGGAGCCAGGCAGTGAGGTCCTCTCACAGCTAGAATAAGATCTTTGATCTTGGTCCCCAGAGTGTCAGGCCCTGAACTCTGTTTTTAGTGCTGGCTGGAGTGACTGAATTCCTCCCTCGTGACCCAGTGCCAGGACCTTGCAGCAGCAGAACTTCTGAGAAAATAGGGCAGAAGGCAGGGCCCTCAGCAGAGAGGGGCCCTGGTTGGGTCACTTTGCTAAGGGGCCCTGTGGTCAGCCCTGGGGTCATTGGCTCCCTGGTCATGGTGCCAGCTGGGCTTACTCTCCTATTTGCTTATCAGTGACCTTGCCTGATGTTCTGGCCATCAGGTCCTCAGGCACCACTTAATACCTTGCGTTTGTGTTTATTTTTAAATAAACCCATTTTATTTAATTGTGTTTATTTTTAAATCAGTTTTTAAAAAAGAAATGATTATTATTGTGGAATATTCTCCAGATTACAAAGAAGACAATAAAAACAGTAATTCGGTTTTTCAGACCTAACTACTATCATTTTACTTCTACTATGTAGTTTTTTTTAAAGACTTTTTTTTAGAGCAGTTTAACATTCATAGAAAAATTGAAGGAAAGTTGCAGATTTTCTGTATACCCCCTACTCCCAACATATGCACAGCTTCCCATATTATCAACATCCCACACCAGAGTGGGATATTTGTTATACTTGATGAGCTTACATTGACATACTGTTATCACCCAAAGTCCGTAGTTTGTTTACCTTAGGGTTCACTCCTGGTGTCGTATATTTTATGAGTTTGGATAAATGTATAGTGACCTGTATCCACCGTTATGGTATCATTTAGAGTATTTTCACTGCCCTAAAAACCTCTGTGCTCCACCTGGCATACCTCCCCGCCAACCCCCATCCCCTGGCAATCACTGATCTTTTTACTGTTTTTATAGTTTTGCCTTTTCCAGAATGTCATATAGTTGGAATCATACAGTATGTAGCCTTTTCAGATGGGCTTCTTTCACTTAGAAATATGCATTCAAGTTTCCTCTATGTCGTTTCATGGCTCAATAGCTTATTACTTTTTAGCACTGAATAACATTCCATTGATCTGAATGCACCACAGTTTATTTATCCATTCACCTACTGTAGGGCATCTTGGTTACTTCCATGTTTTGGCATTTATGAATAAAGCTGCTATAAACTTATAGTTTTTAAACATAATTTTGTAATATGTTTCTTTCATTCAACAATAGATCATTAATGGGATTTCCCTGGTGGTTCAGTGGTTAAGACTCCGCACTTCCACTGCAGGGGACACAGGTTCAGTCCTTGGTTGGGGAATTAAGATCCTGCAAGCTGTGCAGCCAAAAAAAACCCCACTAGATCATGAACATTTTCTCAAACCATAAGTATTCCTATGCGGTCTTATTTTAAGGATCACACTGTAGTCCCTCACGTGTATTAAACGAGTTAATACCAATAAAGCCCTTAAAACAATGAGTGGCACATGATAGGCACTCAATATATCTTAACAATTATTATAATATGGATATGTCTATAAACTATATGTACAATTTAATCAGACCTTTATTATTGGACTTGAAGTTTGTTTTCACTAATATAAATAATGCTCCAGTGTGCATCCTTGTGGGCAGGCGTGTACTTATGACTGATTATTTCCTCAGAATGTATTCCTAGTTGTAGAATGGCTGAGTCACAGAATAGGTAACTTTTCTGTTTATCAACACAGATTCCTTTACCAACTATATTTGCTCTAGACTGCCAAATTTTTTTTTCTCTCCCAGTGAGTCTGGATTTGGAGCTAGTTTCTCCCCAGAGAGTGAGGGGTGCTCTGGCAGATAAAAACATGACTACCCCATTTTATGACAGGTGCTGGAAGGTATGATCTCAGAGGCTAAACAAGAGATCGCGTAACCAGTAATGAAGCTGTGAGTAAAGTGCCTGACTTGGCAGCATCTTGATTTCTTGACCTGTAAAATGAGTTCAGCAACACCTACAACTCTTAAATTTGATGAGAGGATTAAACGAGATCGTTAAGTCTCTTCCTACAGTGCGGAGCACATAGTAAGGCAGCAGTCACTAGCAGATATAAAAGCAGTACAATTAGTAGTGGCTCCGCAGCAACGTTGGAGGCACTGTAGAGATGTATGAGTGCTGACCTAAGGAGCATAGACATTGTTCCCTAGAACATGAGGATCCATCAGGTTTTCGGTCCAGGGACCAACATGCCCAAGACAGGCTTGTGGGGACTGGACCCAGTGGGCTGAGGGGTGGACTGGGGCAATGGCGCCTGGAGGCAGAGGCCAGTCTAGAGGTCACTGGAACTGTCCAGAAGGGCCAGTTCACATTAGAGATTTTTGCCTTATGAATATTAAAAACAATTATTTCCAACATTTGTTTTGTGAACAAGAGAGATGACATTCTCTAAAGCCCAGCATTTCTGTGTTGTTTTTATTTAAAATCCATTGGTCAATTAAGAATAGTGTGTGATCTTGTGCAACACAGGAATGTACTTAATACCCCTGAACTGTACACTTAAAATGGTTACGATGGTAAATTTTATGTTATGTGCATTTTACCACAATTTAAAATAATTTAAAAAATAGGTTAAAAAAGACTCAGAGAGGAATTCGTAGTTAGAAAAAGGGTCAGGGCAACAGGAAAAGAAATATGGACAATATCTGATGGGGGGTGGGCCATATGTAGCCCTCTTTTGGGACAATAGCAAATGATGAGAAAGAAGGGTCATGGACCTAACAGTGGCACTGTAGTCACAAGTCTTGGATTTAAATCATGGTTCTGAATTTAGTCTGTGAACTTGAACTAATCACTGTAACCCTTATAAGCTTAAGTAACCTCCTCTGTAGAAGGGGGATAACAGTACCACATCTCCCTGCTTAAGGGATGAAGCAAAGATCAAACCAAATAAGTAATAAGCTCTGAGTATTCCCCATTTTGTAAACCTTCAGTTCTACATTCCAAGCAGATTCAAGATGCTGCTGAATTAAGCTCCTGCTATGAGCTTGAAAACATTAAGTCCCAGCTCTCATCCTACCAGTGTTGTGGGATTTCATCTCAGGGCTTGGGACATTTTATATCAAATTGTGGTGGGAGGACTTGGAAGGAAACAGCATCTGTCTGCACATTCCTTTTTCCCTTCCAACTTCCAGGTATTCAGTAAAGGAATCTGACTGTTCCAAAAGGTCACACTCCGTCTTGTTCTATTGTAGCAAGTCACGTCAGAAGTGGCTGTTCCATGCTGCAGTTGATAAATTGATATTTAATAGTTTTCCATGTCTTTTTAAGAGTTTTATAATAGGAACATTAAATAAATGTAATATATGGAAGTATAGATACAAAAAAATAAATAAAATAATAGTGTGTGCCTCTTTTGGAAGTGGAGTTTAAGAACATGAGTTCTGATACTGCTGGGTCTGATATCAATAATGCTCTGCTTAAATCATGGCATGTGGTTTAGAAATAAGCATAAAGGATCCTTGACCCAGGATGGTTGGCTCTTGGTTACTTGGCAGCTGGTCATCCCATTTATGGATAATTATTTTTCTGTCCTCCTTCCATTTCCTTTTCTCAGCCAGTTCTCTCAGTTAACATATCCATCAAAAAAGAAGGGAACCAAGATGAAAAATCATGTCATGTTACAAGCACTACCTCCAGCGAGGGTTATGTAAGATAAGGGAATTGACATCATTGGACACTATCTATGAATGTCAATTATTTGTATTGTTCAGAGCTCCCAATCAGACAGAAAATGCTGAGGTAGCTTCAGTCTTGATCTTGGCAATCTGGAAGGATGATGTTTCTCACAGCACACCAGGGATGGCTAACAGCCGATGTGAGCGAACCAGGAGTTAAGTCTATTGCAATATTAATGATTATGACTTAGTTTTGGTTTTGGCTCGAATTAATAATTCATTCATCATTTCTTGACTGTTTGAATGTGGCCAGTCGTCCAACTGAGTCCTCGGCTTACACTCAAGTGTCTTTTGCAGGGGGGTACCCATGCCTGCTCCTGCGCTGTCAGTGTTTTCCAGGGGGCTCAAGGACCCCTGGATCTACACTCTGCCTTCGGAGAGCTGAGTTGGGACCTCATTTTGGTGACTGGTTTGGACTTTCTGTGGCTAATGGATTTAATCTTTGGTTCTTCAGGCTCTGTGGATTTTGGTGACCTCTACAATGGGAGTTGTGACATGTTCTCTGTCAACCCTGGTTCCACAGCTTCCTTACAGACTCAGCTAAGTTTCCATCTCCATTTTCCCCAGCACATGATGTATTTATGAGAAAGCAGATGTCATCTCATTAGTGCCTCATGAAAAGCTGCACCAGACAGCTCCTCATTGGAAAGATGTAGGATGTTTAATTCATATAGTATAGCCCAGATACCGGCTTCAATCTCAGGACATCTTAAGATCTAGATAAGCTTAATTCAAACCATTTCCCATTGATTGTAGAAGTCCAAAGCCTTGGCAAGATTCCTCTGAATTCCTGGCATTTTTTCATGATCAATTTCCCACTGAATTTATTTCTTTGCCCAGTTTTGTTCTCCTGTCTGCATCTTGTGGCTGTTCTTTATTTCTGCAGTTCCTTTGACCCAGACCAGGGGCCCAGTACTTTCTCCTGTTTTCTCAGTCTCTCTAATGCATTGATGAAAGCAAATGGTTGCATATAGCAGAACTTTGGCTGCAACCATTTGAAATCTTTGTCTGGAAAAATTCTCACTGTGTGCAGCACCCTGGCTCCTTCTCTCTCACTGACTCCTCTCGCTCTTCCCTTTCCTTTCCTCTCCTCTCTTTTTTGCTTCCCCCTCCTTCTTAGGAACAAATAACCAACATTTACAACAGCTTCACTCATTTTTTTGTTCATTTGTTTTCTACATGTATCTTTGGAGTCTCACTGTCTGCTCCCAGAGACAGATTTTCTGTGAGGAAGAAGAGCTCTGAAGGGAGCCACACTGCTTTGGTTCCAATCCTTGTGCTACCTTGTCCTACATGTGTAACTCTGGGCAAGTCACTTCACTTCTCTGTGCCTCAGTTTTCTATCCTGTAAAAAGCAAACAAAATGTCCTCATAGAATTGTAGAGAGGATTAAATGAGTTAATAATATATATGCCATCAGTGGAGGAGTGGATAAACAAATTGTGGTATATCCATACAGTGGAATACTATTCATCCATGAAAAAGGAACACTGTACTGATACTGATATCTGCTGTAGCTTGAATGACCCTCAAAAACATTACACTAAGCAAAAGAAGTCAGACAAAAACATTGCATATCATATGATTCCTTTTCTAAGATATATCCAGAATAGGTCAATCAGCAGAGAAAGAAAACAGATTAATGGTTACCAGGGGACAGAGCAAGGGGCAATGGAGAGTGACTAATTAATGGTATGAAATGTTCTTCTGGGGAAAAAGTTTTGAAACTAGAAAGAGGTGGTAGTTGTACAACATTTGTGAATGTACTAAATGCCACTGAATTGTACATTTTAAAATGGTTAATCATATGCTACACATGAATCTCACCTTTTAAAATAAATAAATATAAAGCATTTTGTGTATTTCCTAGTATACAATAATCAAAATATTATTACCCATCACCCCCTCCAGTCAGCACAGAAGATTATCAATCTCAGCTGTTTTCAAAATAAGAGAAAAAAAAATCATTAAGTAGCAAGTAATATGAGGGAGGCTCAGGCCCCAGGGGGAGAATTTTCTTGAGACCTGCCTACTACACAACTGCTAAGACAGTAACATTTCATCTCGTTCCAAGGAGAACAAATGGGAACCTGGGTCACGCAGTAAAATCGGTAGTTCTTGGAGTCTTTTGTCTCATTAAAGTGGTTCCAGAAGTGGGAAGTTGGAAAACTATTCCATTGTTTAAGTATCTCTGGCATCTACAACCTTCCTTCCATCCTCATTAGCGTCTTAGCTGTACCATGTACAGGCTTGCTGTACCATGCTGCCTCCCCCAAATCAGGCTCGTTAGAAAGACTGGACTATGCCATGGGGCTCATTAAAAAGACTGGACTATGCCATGGGGAGGTCTTCAGACCTCACCAAAATCTCATCAAGGCCCTTCTGTGGGGACTGCATCTTGTTCAGGATGCTCAGACCAGCCAGTCATGTGCCCTAGCTGAATGCAACTGCAGTTTTTCTAATTGCTGTTGCTAAATATATAGAACGTCCTGTACGATGCAAGTAGCACATTTTCATCACCATGGTGACCAGGCAACTTCTGTCTCCAAACACATTCCTTTGCAGCATATGCCTACCAGGGACTGAAGGGAGCCAGTGAAGCTGAGTCTGGCAAAGGAGGATCCCATCCCCCTGTCTCTGGTTCTTAGATCTGAGTGGTTTGTGCTCTACTCTTTGACTGTATGAGATAATTTTGAGACACCCTCTTTGTCAACACCAAACTCACCACTTTCCATCACCTAAAACTGGTTCAGGATAAAAGCACCCAAGAGAAGGAGACTCTAATGGTGACAGCTGGGAATCTGGGATAACTCAGAAGATGTAGGATTTACCAGGTCATCCAGAAGGTGCAGACTCAGTGCTGATAGAACCAATCCCAGGAGCACCTGCAGGAATCCTATTTTTGGGAGATTCTCTTCGAGTTTGGAGCTAAAAAAGAGAACCTCTTGCTTCTAAGGACGTTGTAAGATAAGCCATTTCTCCTACCGTTCCCACTTGGAGCAGGGACAGACAGAAAACCAGTGGGTGTGGGCAGCTGGCAGCGGCTGTCCCACTTGCAACAACCGTAGCTCACTCTCTCTGGACTCTTTCACGTGGCATCCCTGCCAGCATTACCAAGGCAGTCCCCCAATTTTCACTTGAGGGCCTTTGGACCTCTTTTATTAACACTGCTCCCTGCTGGCCCTTCTTGGACACCAGTCAATGCTGCTCTCAGCTCATAGTGGAGATTCATTGCCTCAACCTCACGCCCAGGAGTATGGAACTGCCTTCAGAGTTTCCAAGTTGCTGACCAGGAAACCCAGCTTACAACTCGGAGCCATTTTCCTCAGGTCACCCCTTGGGTCCCACAACTCACAGTCAGGAATTTAACGAGCCTTTTGCTTGTGACTTAGAAGAGCATTCTTCAACTCTTCCTGAGGCATTGGGGCTACCTGTGATGGTGGGGGACAGGGCATCCCCTACTCAATTCAAGTGCAGACCCCAATTTTATCTGTTTTACAGCTTTAAAAATCCACGTGATATTTCCTTTGAAGAAGATGTTCAGAGGCCAAAAAGAGGCCATGAGAAAAATCACTTCTTTGGACATACGAACTTTAAAAAAAAACAGCTACATGGAAATAACATTTATATACAGTATAATTCACCCTTTTTAGTGCACAGTGCAGAGTTTTGATAACCACATATAGTCAGGGAACCACCACTGCAGTCAAGATTTAGAACATTTCTATCACTCCAGAAAGTTTCCTGCTGCCCATTTAGAGTTAACTGCAAGTCAAGCCCACCCTCAGCTCCTGCAAGACAGATCTTCTTTCTGCCCCTCCTTCTTTTTGTTGTTTTTGTTTATCCAGAATGCCATATAAGTGAAATCATAACATATATGGCCCTTTTTAAAAATAAATTTATTTTATTTTGAAATAATTGTAGATTCATATGCAATTGTTAGAAGTAATATACACAGAGAAGAACAATACAGAGAGATCCCTGCACCCTTTAGGCAGTTTTCCCAATGGTAACAGTCACAAAACTGCAGTACAGTGTCACCACCAGCATGCTGACAAGGAAAGTCAGGACACATCTTCCCGAGCATCCCTCCCGCTGCGCTTTATAGTCAGACCTCTCCCTTCTCCCTCCCCCTCCTCAATTGCTCTTAGAGTAACACTAACCTTTCCTTCATTTGTATAAATTTGTCATTTTGAGATTGTTATATAAGTGGAATCATACAGTGTGTAGCCTTTAGCATTGGCTATTTTTTTTTTCCACTCAGAATAGTTCTTTAGAGATTCACCCAGGTTGTGTGGCCGCAGGTTTTCTGTGGTGTTTGGCTGGAGTAGGGCAGTCATTGTCCAAAAGTTTTCATCTGGCAGATGCTCCTTTCCTGGTCCTTTGACTAGAGAAAGCAGGCATCTCTTGGGGCTTTTTGGGTCTGCATTTGTTGACATTTCAGATAGCTGCCTTCTTTAGTTCCAAATCTGAGGTCTATGAGATAAAAAGAAAACCCATGGTGTTGTCAGGTGCCTAGCTGGTCTGCCACCTTCTCTCCCCCTCTCAGAGTCTTCTTGTGTTATTTTAGATATATAATGTTCAGGATTTTTATTTGTACTCAACAGGAAGAACAAAGAAAAGTACATCTACTCCATCTTCGGAGAAGCAGTGATCTTTTTAAACAATAATGCGTCTAAGATTTACACTTTAATGCATTTTGGCAAAAGTTTACAGTTGTGTAACCTCTATCATGATATAGAATATTTCCATCACTCCAGAAAATTCCTTTATGGGTACATGATTTTTTTAATATGAATCTGACTATGCTTCCTGTGAAGCCACCTTCCAAGATGACTCCAAATGGTCCCCACATCTTGGTATTCTCACCCTCATGTAACATCCTCACTTGAGTGTGGACTGGATTTAGACTACCTTCTGGCCAATGAAATAGGGCAGAAAGGATGGCTACTCATTTCTGAGATTAGGTCATAAAAATGGCTTCCATTTTTGGCATCCTCCCTTTCAGATTACTCACTCTGGGAGAAGCCAGCTGCCGCTTCACAGGTTCCTTCCTAGTGCGGAGGCCCAGGAGGCGAGGACCTGGACTCCCGGCAGCAGCCAAGTGTGTGAGCCTCCCTGGGGGCCCTCAGGGACTTCAGCCTCATGAGAGACCCTGAGCCAGACCACTCAGCTAAGGCACTGTGTGTTCATGACCCTCAGAAATTCTGTGACGTAATATGTTTTTGTAGTTTTAAGCTGCTAAGTTTTGGGGTAACTAATTATGCAGCAGTAGGTAACTGATACACTCTGTAGTCCTTCCCTCCCCCAATCTGAGCTCTGCCTGCATCCCTAGCCCTATCCCATCCTACCCTTCTCTCTCAGCACTCCAGCCACATTGGTCCTTTAGTGTCTCCTCCCTCAAGACTCCATTCCTGGGACGTTCTGCCACCCCCACCTCCCTGGGCCAATCTCACCCTCAGTTAATCCCACTTGTCCAGCTGGTCAGCTCCAATGTCAGGTCTCCAAGGAAGACCCTTGGTAATTAGGGTAGGTTGCTCAGATATACCCTCATTTGATCCAAAGTACCCATCATAATTGCAATGTACTAAATAACTGAGTCGTGCTTGTTTAACGTTTCTCCCCCTATGAGGATGGAAGCTCCCTGAGGGTGGGACTGTGTTTGTCTTGTTCACACCCATATCCCCAGCCCTGTGAGGCCTGGACTCTTGTGTGTGTGTGATGAATAGATGGAGTGATATGTGAATTTCTTCTCAAGAAAGAGTGTATAGAGGAAGGTTTGGGGACAGAGCATTTCCTGGAGGTCCCCAAGAAATTTTCTCACTTCTTAACAGAATGTATAAGATCTCAATGAAAAAAGGCAAACCAGGTTTTTTTTAAAAGTACTAACTGCAGGCAGAAGTGGCGACCCTTCACCTTGGAGGTGGTCTTGGAGGTCTTCAACTCAGAAGGCACAGCAGAACCTAGATGCTTTAACAATTATAACTCTTGGGCTTCTCCTGGGCCCATTGAATCAGAATCTTGGGGCTAGGGGTGGGCACTGGTGTTTTTTCCAGGGAAGAGTCAAGAGCTCTGATAGGGTTCTGAGCTCCAGATGAGGTTGTAAGGATTTTCACACGTTGAAGGCAGCTTCTGGAATTGAGAGTGTTTTTAAACGGCCAGCAAAGAGGCCCTGACCTCAAGTCTAGCAGGATCATTTGTAAATGTACTCCAGGTATTGAGGAGGCCTGCAAGGCCGGATTCCCTGCAAATGAAAGGCGAGTCAGGATTTGGGAGTGGGGGTAAAGTTCTGGTAGGAATGGCCATTGATCATGGGCAGTCACAGCCTCTGCCCTGGGCTCTGAGCTTCTGAAGACCCTACTCTGGCCTTCCACAGGGACTTCTCCCCCAGGAGTCCTTGGGGCTTAGGGACCTATCTACCCAGAACCTGTGCACTGCTTTTGAGACCATGCCCCGGTTACCTGGGATTCTGGAATACCTCCTGAAATGCCCTGAGCCTGCTTCTGGGTCTGTGGGGCCTCCTCCCTGGTTCTGTCTTCTTCAGGGAAGACTGTGAAGCAACTGGTTCACCCTAGTCGTGCACCCAAGGGGCAGCCCGGCTGAGCTGTCCATGTATATGCATGCTCATGAGGCCACCGGAAGTGGGGGTTGGGATGGGCCAGGGGCCAGGGACCTTCATTTGTGTTCTTGCTGTAATTCCTACAGTTACTGAGGGCTGTCCTGGCATACGCCCCCAGTTTTGGTTCTCCTACTCAGCTCCTCCGTTGAATGCATTGACGGTGGTCTCCAGATCACCCCACATTGCATGTCCCTGAGTCTGTATATCCTGTTTTCTCCACCAGCAGTGTCCCTTCCTTCCCTTCTTCCTGATCTCCTGCCCCACCTTCCAGGCTTAGAGCAGGTGTGCTCTCCTCGGCAAAGCATCCGTGGCCTCCCCGGGTAGAGTCCTCCCCTCCTCCCTCCGTGCACCGTTGCTTGTCTGCTGCCTCTGGTCTGGGACCAGTCTCTCTAAACTGCATGTATGGGCAGAACACTTCGTCTCTCCCATTCATGGGTCCTGTTCTCCTCTGAGTCCCCAGCTGCTGGCCACTGCATCTGGCACAGGAAGCCATTTAAAGACCTGCTCATGGACTGCACTGAATCATTTTGGTAATTATGGGGAGAAGGCTATGTAGGCCTCCTCTGATATTTACTCCCAAACTCTGGTTTCTTGTGGAAAATTCAGTGCTTGTTCTGATGGGTTTCTTCAGTTGGAATGAGGGCATTGATCTGCTCATCCGTTTCCCACCTCTGAGCTGTCCCCGTGGGTGTGGAGACGCCCAGCATCCCCCCTTTACTTACTGGACACATGGAGACACATGTGTGTACTTAGGTCCCTGCACCATCTGCTGCCCAGAAGTATCCCAGGGGCTCAGCTGCACGCCGAGGAGGTGGCCACGTGTCCCAGTTTGCCAGGGACAAGCTGTATGTGGATATCTGCTGTCTTGGAATGATTTTAATAGGGCCCCTTTCACTCTCAAAAATGTCCTACCACTTGATAAGATGGATGATACGGTCCTCTACGCAGCAGAATCTTGTCTTGCTGCCAAGCTCATCAACCTGAGCACTTGCAGTGTTTTTCTTGAGTTCTAGGATTTCTCAGATTTATTGGATTCTTAGAGAGGTTGGAGGAAAGCAGGGCGATTTTCGTGGTCTCATGAATCCTAACCGGTTCTCTTTTAAATCCAAGCTAGTGGTTATAAATATTCTGTCCAATCCAGCGGCTCTCAGACTCTGCTTCCGAAGGACACTGCTGAAGCGTCTCGAAGGAGTGCATTGAATAACCGTGGCTGTGTCCCATGTCACAAGGAAATTATAAGTCAGTGGGTAGAGTGGATTCAAGTTCAGTTTTTTTCCAACAAGTTTTTATACACCTTTGGTAGCTGATCCTGCTTGTCAGCTGGCAGATAAAGAAATATGCAAGTGCTAAGTAAGTATGAATTTTTTTAAACATCCCAGAAAGTGTTTAATAATTTTTAAGGAGGTAAGAATTCCTGCATGCCTGAATTAGTTTCATTAGGTAAAATTAGTTTCTGTGATAGAATGTAACATATCGACATGTCAATCTAACATTTGTTGAGTTTTTTTTGTTTTAATTTTTATTTAATTTCTGTATAATATGTGCCAGACAAGTGCTGACTAAGTCACATATGTAATCTATTTCATCCTTGCAGTGACCCCATGTGGTAGGTACTATGACCACCCATATAAAAGAAGAAGCTAAGGCTTGGGGAAAGGATTCCAGGTCTCATGACTTCCAGGTGCTCTGCCACCTAAACTCTTTTGAAATGCTCTTTGAAACTTCCTAGCTCGTCATTATAGTCCAAAAAAGCGCCTATCATTTGGCCTTAGCTCTTAGGCCATGATCCCATAGCAATTAGAGAAGTCTCCTGAAGCTACAGTGAAATCTGAGTTTTCCTTTTGACCCTGAGAAGACATCTTCTTTTGCTATAGTTTTTTTTTTTTTTTTTTTTCTCTTTTAAGAGAAGAGTATAATGAATCTGGAAAAACCAAGACCATGTCATTTTAAATATGATGCTGCTGGTTTGCCTGGGGATCTCTCTAAGTCATGGGCTCAGCACACTTTTTGCTGTAATGCTCTGTTTCTTCCAGACCCCCACTTTAGTCCACCTCTCCGCATTTCTTAGTTTACCTAATGAGCTAATCCTAAGGGATTGGGTACAAAATCTGGTACAAAATAGATGCTCAATAAACATTGTTTTTTTTTTATTTGTTTTTTAAGCTCTTTATTGGAATATAATTGCTTTACACTATTGTGCCAGTTTTTGCTGTACAACAAAGTGAATCAGCTGTATTTATACATATATCTCCATATCCCCTCCCTCCCTCGACTTCTTCCCACCTTCCCTATCCCAGCCCTCTAAGTCATCACCCATCATCGAGTTGATCTCCCTATGTTATGCAGCAGCTTCCCACTAGCTATCTGTTTTACATTTGGTAGTGTATATATGTCAGTGCTACTCTCTCACTTTGTCCCAGCTTCCTCTTTGCACCGCCCCCTCCGCCCCATCCGTTCTCTACATCTGCATCTTTATTCTTGCCCTGTCACTGGGTTCATCTGTACCAATTTTTTAGATTCCATATATATGAGTCAGCGTGTAGTATTTGTTTTTCTCTTTCTGCCTTACTTTGCTCTGTATGATGGACTCTAGGTCCATCCACCTCACTACAAATAACTCAATTTCATTCCTTCTTATGGCTGAGTAATATTCCATGGTATATATGTGCCACATCTTCTTTATCCATTCATCTGATAAACACTGGTTTTAAGAATGAATGCGTTAGTGAATGAAACAATGACTCAACATAGCTTTCACCAAGATTATGAGATGGAATCCTGCAGAAACTGTTGCATTTTTCAAATCCCCTTCCTTAAGTTTCTGAGTGACTGTCAGGAAATTGAATCTCTGCGTTCCCTGGTTAGTCAAATGTAAGAAAATTGACTAGTGGTGTAAAAGTTTCCCGCTGGTCCTGTGGCCTCATGAAGACGTTTGGAATGTGGGGAAGAAAAATATTACCTATCTGTGCTTTGCTGACTGAACGTGCCCTTCAGTCTGGTCATTTCTAAACTCACCAGTGAGCCTGTCACTGCTGTGTAAGAGCAGCTATGTTTCCTACACTTGCCGCTGTGCCACCCTAAGCTCACCTTTACTTTGGGACCTGGTGTGTCATCATCCCCAATGAACAGAGCCATCTTGCCCTGCCTGCCACCCACCTGTGCATTTGCCCTCTTCACACCAGGCAGCCAGACCACATTCCCGCTGTTTCCCTCTCAGTGACTGGCAACAGGCCACCCAAACCTGGAAAACTTTTCCTGCCTCCTGACTGTCAGCAGGGAGAACACAGAGAGGTGACTGACCCAGCCAAGATGCTTTTCTTGCTCATGCAGGGAGTGCACTTACTGCCAAAAGTGCTGAAGGCCTTTGTGTCCCCCTGTGCATGTCAGAGCCTGAACAAGCTTTGCATTCCAATGCTCTGCTTTCCTGGAAAGCTCCCTTTCTTCTCTCCAGGGCTTCCTCTCATTTCTACTCCGCTCCAGACAGAATTACAGTGGGTGCATCTTCTGGCGTCTGGGCCTTCTCGGGTCCACAAACAGAGTGTAGGTCAGTTTTTCTCCATATGACTTTTAAAATAATGTTTTATTTTTAAAACAATTATTACAAAGTTAATAAATATATTCATGGAAGGAAATTGAGAAATGCAAGAAACGAAAGTAATATTATCTATCACTGTCTTGCACTAACATCTGTTAACATTTTACTGTGGATGTGTATAATCTTTTTTTTTTATCTGTTTTACTGATTATCAGGTGAAAAAAACTCCAAACAGAATTATACCTGCTTGAACATTTGCTTAACTATTGATTCATTTTTATGCATTCCCCTTATTAATTTTTTAAAATTTTGTAATTTTAGATTTACAGAAAAGTGGTAGAGATAGTACAGAGAGTTCCTGTATACCCTTCATCCAGCTTCCTGTCATGTTAACATCTTATGTAACCATGGTACATTTGTCAAAAATAAGAAATTCACACCTGTACGGCACTATTAAGTAAACTACAGGCTTGTTTGTTTGTTTTTGTTATTATAAGGATTTTACCAGTCTTTTCTTGCTTTTCATGACCTTGGTACTTTTGAAGAGTATTGATCAGGTATTTTGTAAGATATCCCTCAATTTGGGTTTGTCTGATTTTTTTTTCATGATTAGATTTGGGTTATGGACTTTGGGGAAGAAGACCACAGAGGTGTCTTTTCACTTCCTTATGTTGTCCTATGAAATACACACACACACAACTCACCTAAAACTTTTGGATCAAAGAGGAGGTTAAAACTATGATTTATTAGGCAGCCTCTTGAAGTATGTCTTCAACTACTTCATGCCCAGTGCCTGGCCTGGGGATGCCCCAAGTAGATGCTCCCTTGGTGTTTGCTTCACGGTTGACATTAGGGTCCAGGCCAGGACCCTTCCCTCTGGGGAAATAATGGACTGGGTGGCAGCTGCTTGTTCATCTTGAGAGACAACAGAGAAAGACCAGAATACAAATCAGAGACCAAGTTTGTGTTGAGAAGAAACATATCATTTCTTTGCAAATAAAGACAAGATGTGAAAAGTGGAAATGAGGAAAGGGGAAGATATTCAGGGAAGAGAGATATTAGAGCACAGAATTGCTGGAGACACTATGTGTCCCGGTTATCCCCAAGTTCAACAGTCTTCTGGGTTCACCATTTGTTTTATACAATATCCAAAATAAATCTCCCTCTTTTGCCACATAAGTGCAGTAAGTGCAGGACCCTCACTGAAATGGAAGGAACTCTGGGACAGGAGAGTCAGAGGAAGCTGACTCTCACACAGAACCATGTTCAGGCTTCTCCCCGACCACCTCTGGGCACCTTCTTGCTCCCTCTCTGTCATTACAGCCCGCTGCTTGTTCCAGAACATGCACACAGCCCTCCATTGTGTGTCACAGATTCTACTGAAGGTTGGGAGACAATGGAGGGTGATTCAGGCACAGGCTGTGTATCACTGTTCCTAAAGCTCATCTCCTGCCCCACAGCAGAGAGTCTCAGACTGGCTGACCTGCCTTTCAGCCCAGGCCTGCTGCCAGGTTGCTGGCCCCCAGTTTCTCTCCTGAATCTCCTATTCCCCTCCTAGCTTCCCCCATCCCCAGCCCACCTCTTCACCTCCCTCCTCCCCACAAATTCTGGGAGAAATTGGAAATTTCCTTCTTTTGCCTCAGCCTCCTCATTCAAGCTGTCCTGTGTTTCAACTTTCACAACTGAAAAGGCAGTTAACATCTCCTTTTCAAACCAGGAAGACCTACTCAGAAGTCACCATCTTTGGCAACACACATACTGGCCGGCAGAAGCTTCAAAGTTACTATTTCTTTAAAGTAGAAGAAATCTTTGGTTAGAGCTTCAGGCTGGAGCATCTGGGCTTTTTCTCTGAACAGCATTCTCTATGAGCAGAAATGGGAGAAGAAGATGAATTACCCACTTTTTCTGAGCAATCGCAGGGCTGCTTCTTCCCTTTGCAAGTGCAAATGGGGACATAGGGGTGGCAGGAGGGGACTGTCCGTAAATGTGGTGAATATCTTGCAAAGAAGTGAAAATTCCTCACCCCTCCATCTGGAGTGCTGTCCACAAGAGTTTCCAAGCCTCTCTTTAGCAGCAGAACCCCTTTTGAAATGAAATCTTAAACAAGCTCCACTGCATAAAAACAGATATAAAGGGAGTTGGATTGGTTGTGGGGACTTTGAGGGACCTTAGCTGCTAGTTATTATTAATATTGTTAAAATGTCCAATGAAGAGAAGAGGCGGTGTGATATCTTTCAAAGCCCGTGGTTGGAACATGACACAAGCCATGGGTCTGTGAGGGGACTGAAGGGGGCGAGAGAACCATGAAGGGCTTCCCCAGGCTGGGCCACGGATCCTCTGGCTTATGAAACCCCAGGGCCACACGAGAGAAGTTCATAAATAACTAAGCAGAAGCTTGTCTTTTTCTTTCCCCAACATTTTTATAGAATAATAATTTTTTAAATATCTTGCATTATAATTTTTTTCATCTTCTTTTAAGAACTTTGCATTCGGTCACGGCAAGGTTTTGCAAATGACAGTTCCCCTCTGGTTCTTCTCTCTGAGGAGGACTCTGCTGAGGACCTCTGCATTGCTTTCCCATAAGGAGATCTCTAAGGTGTTCTCCACGGGCCTGTCCATGGGTTCCCATCTCTTCAGACCTTCACGGTGGGGTCACCCTGACCATGGGCTTGCAGAGTTATGAGTGGGTGATTGTCTTTTGACCTCAAGTAAGAATAAAAAATGTGTTAGAAAAAATAGATTGTACTCTTGACTTTAAGAAAAACAGCAGGCGGGTGACACTGACTTCCTTTATTGATTCCGCAGAAAGCTTTCTCTTCATGCATTTTTCATCTTTGAGTTCAGTTTTCCTGAGGGCAAAGCTAGTGCTGAATTAAGTCTCACTTTTGTTATTATATAATAACTCTGGTTATTTTTTATTTTTATTTATTTATTTATTTTGGCTGCGTTGGGTCTTCATTGCTGCACACAGGCTTTCTCTAGTTGCGGAGAGCAGGGGCTACTCTTCGCTGTGGTGCACGGCTGCGAGGGCTTCAGTAGCTGTGGCTCGCGGGCTCTAGAGCAAGGCTTAGTAGTTGTGGTGCAAGGGCTTAGCTGCTCTGCAGCATGTGGGATCTTCCCGGGCCAGGGATTGAACACATGTCCCCTGCATTGGCGGGCAGGTTCTGAACCGCTGTGCCACCATGGAAGTCCCTCTGTCTGGTTATCTTTAACGCAATCCAAAAGTGTTTGCTGGCTGTCCAGAAAAAGGGATTACTTGCTCTTCTGCTGGTTCTGCTGGCTTGCTCTTTGGAGAAGATGTTTTTCTTTTCATTGGTGTCAAGGGAGATGAAAGCGGTGAGGGCTCTTCCCACCTCTCCCCTCTGCCAGGCAAGATGGATCAAGTTAGGGCAGGAGACGTTAGAATGGACTGTAAGACCTTGGTGAGTCTGTAGTGCTTCCCCCAGGCTTCCCAGGGCTGTGGGGACAAGGCTGACAGGGCAGCCAGCAGTGCTGAGGTACTGGGGCTCAAGACACTGATGTCATTGCCTTGGTCAAGGTTACTTTGGTTGTAGCTAAGAGAAAGTCATCTCAAACTAGCTTCGGCCAAAATGGACATTTATTGGAAAGCAATTTCAGGTAACTCTGGGTATACAGGTCTCTTATTGCTCCCTTTTTCTCCATTCCTTCCTTCTCTCTCTACAGACAGGTTTCCACTGATTGGCCTGAGCTAACCAGCCCAGGGTGAGACCAATGTGTCAGTCCCAACTCCAAGCTCCAAAGAAAGAATCTGATTGTCTTTGTTTTTAAATGAACTGTGTCTGAGGGTGGGTTGGGGGTGGGAGGATGTGTGTGTCAGCTCAGTGATGTTTTGACGTCAGAGGACCGAAAACTCCACCCTCAGATGGTGCTAAGTGCCTCCATTTAGAACATGCAGAAGCCTGTAGCTTAGTTACACCTGCACAGAATGAAAATTACGGCACCTGTCTTCAATCACCTTTCCCCATGCTCTCCACACCCCCCACGCCTCAGACCTCCCTGCTGCTTTTTTCTTTATCCCATAAATACTCTGCGCCTGGTGAGTAAACCCTCTATTTGCTGCACACCTCAGCAAACCTTGCTGCACGTCGGGAAAAACGAAACTGATTCAGCCCCAATTCCTCCATATTGTGGGGATAGGAGTCATTGTCATGTACTAGAAAGACAGCAAAAACTGAGGGCTGAAAATGCAAGCCTAAAGGTTATTTATTTTGAGCATGTTCCTCCAAATTTCTGCACCTTGCTATGATGGCTCCCTCCATTGTGACATCACTGTGGCTGGAATGATGGAATGGCTCAGATAACAGGAAGCAGCATTAAGGTATTTTACCCGGCCACCAGGCTTCTGGCAGTCAGTCCAACCACAAATTGAAATACCTGGTATGTGTCAGATACTCTCCTAGGCTCTGAAGATGTGAGTGTAACCCAGATACATTTTGAGGCTCAAGATGACTCAGTTTATGTACTGAGACATTTAAAACCACACAGTCCAAAATTAATCCAACTTAATTCAAGCCGGATTATAATTTTTTGCTTTCCAAAAGAATTAAGGAATATTAATGGGGAACAAATTCATAACTCCTCAATCCCTTCCAAAATCTCTTTTGTCTCCTTTCCAGCAGATAATAGATGCTCCAGAGCATCTCACTTGTCAAATTCCCTTTGAGATCTTTCTGATGCCTAGTTTCCTCTTACAGCTCAGGGCGTTTCTCTCCACCCATGTTTCCAGAGTTATCACAAATGTTTTATAAGTAGGTTGGTAAAGACTAAACTCTTTTTTAGGGGGTAGGAAAGAGACAAAATCTAAGTAGGTAAAGACAAAATTATCTTCAGCTCAAGGGTGGGAGGACAGAATATACTGAAACCTTGGGTAATCATTAAATTCCATTTCACCTGTAACCTGCCTTCACTAGTCAAGATTGTTTTAATTGTTGCTACAAAAGACTCGCATGTCCTACAAGTGGCACGTAGCCTAATAAGATGTTTGCCGGAGCTGTTTTCCAGGAACTTGGAGTCAGCTGTGTCTAGTTTGAGCTGAGCTGGTTAAGACCACCGACTCTCCAACTGGGCATGTGTGAGTGTCAGCTCAGCGACGTTTTGACGTCAGAGGACCGAAAACTCCACCCTCAGATGGTGCTAAGTGCCTCCATTTTGAACGTGCAGAAGTCTGTAGCTTAGTTACACCTGCACAGAATGAAAATTACCACACCTTTCTTCAATCACCTTTCCGCATGCTCTCCACGCTCCCCATGCCTCAGACCGACCTGCTCCCTTTTTCTTTATCACATAAATACCCCCACACCTTGCCAGTAAACCCTCTCTTTGCTGCAAACCTCAGCGTCCTGATATCTTGGCTTGCTGCATGTCTGGAAAAACGAACCTGATTCAGTCCCAATGCCTCCATCATACACAGATGAAAGGAATCAGGAACTTGCCATGTTTGGTAAAGGAGCCTGAAAGGAAGGCGGATCAGAGGCCAGCACACCTCCTCTTGAGATTTGGGGGTGCATCAGGGAAAGCCACACAAATATTTGAGGGATATGTCAATAACACTAGGAATTTCAGGAGAGGTATACCACATGACGAAAGCATAATGACTCTGAGAGGTAATTTTATCATTTACAGATGAGAAAAATTGGCTCAGAGACGAACTGTGACTTGCACACTGTGATCACCCTGTTGGTAAGTGGCAGAAGTAGAACTAGCATCCTCTGACTTGAAAGATCACATTTTTAACCCTGAACCACACTACGGCTCTTCACTGAAACATCACTTTCTCCAGATTTTACCAGCTACATCCAGATCTTGGGTTGCAGACCACAGAACTTCACAGTGATCGTGGTGAAATGGACTGGACTCTAAATTTAATATATTGCTATTTTCCATATTACATATCTGGATGTGACAAAATAGCAGAGACGTCTATCTCTCTCAAGAAACTAAACTAGAATTTGAAAGAGATTCATAATGACTTGACAAGAAAGCCCAGCTCTCTCTTCACAGGAGTTCTCTGCCTTGTTGCCCGGGAGCAGTTTCTGTCTGGTGACCGTTCACACTCTTCCCACCTTCCAGTGCTGCCCTAGGGCAGCCCGTCCCTGAACTGAGCTGCTGAACGTTCCACACTGCTTTTGGGAGAAGTGTGTTCTGATGAGTGGAGAAAGAGTAGGACAAACCACTTTTGAAGTATAGCTGTCAAAGGCCACCTGTCCATATGTTTGCTCATGATCTTTTTAGATTCTCAGATTTTTCTGATTAACAGCTAGGAAGCTCGCGTGTCAGTGCTGCAGTGGGGACTCCGCTCTGTCTCCGACCTATAAATAAAAGCAGAGCTCCATTCCCTTACAATGTACTGCCTGGGCCACTGGCCAGGTGCCTGTGGGTGGGAATGTTATTAGATGCTCAATAAATATTTGTTGAATCTTGAATAAATTCACCCCTGAAACCTGCACAGAGGTGGTGAATAGACAGAGGTGAATGAGGAAAAGTACCCTTCTCTTCTCCTAGAAGATTGATTTGGTTATTATATTAGAAATAGAAATGCAAATTAGCACATGCTCAGAACTCATTGGAAATCTGTCCATTGATCCAAATAAAATTTAACATATTCCACAGCTCTGGTTTGCTATCCTTGGGTTAGGTTTTTAGGGAATTTAAAATAATGTACCTACAAAACAGAAAGCTAGAAAAACTCCAAAGTGATCTAAGATTGATCTGAACAAGTAGACATGATCTTGACCTTCAAGGGGTACATTGCCATATACACTGTCATAAAGAAAACCAGTCCTATGGGAATTTGAAGGAATGAGATTATTTTGGCCAGAGGTGGTAAGGGAGTGTTTATGTAGGGAGTGGGCATTATTCATTCTTCTTTAAGGAAATCTTTTTTCCTTAAAGGTGTTTTTTTCTGAGCATCACCTCAGCTAAGCACTGATACTGGGATGAGCAAGATTCAGTTCTTGCTTCCAAGGAGCTCGTGATACTGGAAGAGCAGATTCAGCCAATGCTTATGGTACTGGTTAATGCTGCTGTGTGTGCTGTGCAGGCAGGGGAGGGGGAGGGACCCCCAGCTGAGCTAGCTAGACCACAAGGAAGGCTTTCTGGAAGTGTCTCTGGAACTAGACCTTGAAGAATGAGTCAGATAGACAGTGAAGGATAATTCCAGGCAAGAGGAACATGATGAAAGGGAACCTGGCTTTGCCAGTGGAAGGACATGAGACAGAGGAAAGGCCTATGCATGTTCTGGGTGGCAGTAGGAGTCTGGGGTAGGAATTTTCCACATGTTTGTGGGTGCAGTAAATAGGCTGCGGTAGCTGGAAGTGGTGGTGACTGTTGCTGGATGCCAAAGGCTGGGGAGGGGTTGAGATTTTCCCTGATTGCAAGTGAATGAGTTAGCCTGCTACAGTGCATGGATGCTGACAGAAGACATGCGACTCTTGAATCGGGACCAAGGACTATATTACTCGTAGCAATAGCAGGATCTAGAGTGGTCATGTTGGCTCCAAGCCCCAAAGTGCACAGGGGCACGCAGGTGATCTAGGTAGACACCCCCACACACAGTGGATGACACACAGGAAAGGGACCCTGGGCCTGGGGAGCCCACCACGTTATAGCAACCTGCTCTTGGAGAGAGAGAGACTCTATCTCATCCCTCAAGGGTGCTTGCTGCACACACAACCTGGAGAAACAGCCTGGGACCAGCTAAAGAGAGGTCAAGGCCTTGGCAAGATGTGCAGGAGTGCCAGAGACCCTTGAAAAAGTGTCTCCCAACAGTGGAAAGGATGTTTTGTGTCGAATGTTGAGGTCCATGGGTCCAAAATAAGCAATTTGGAATTTATTCTGTAGGCAAAGGGAAACCACCGTTTCTTTTTTTACAGTAACCAAGGATTGTAAATTGGGGAGCTTAATCTGGAAATGGGTGTAAGGCTGGAGCAGATTAAAGATATCCATACATTCCTGGACATTGCTTTCCTAGAGAGGTAAGATCTTTCTTGACACCGAGCAGGGTCTGTGACTGATTTGGTAGGAGTAACACCTAGGCTTGGACACCAGCAGCTTCCATCTCCTCAATCTTGAGACTCTCTGGGAGTCCTGAGCCATGTAAGAAGACAAACTACTCTGGGATTGCCATGCTAGAAAGGCCACATCGAGACCCTCCACCTTTCAGCCAGCTCTACCATAATGCCAGACCCGTGGGTGAAGCTGTTTGAACCCTCCAGACCAGTCTCTCTGCCAGCTGTGAACCCCTGAGTGACTTAAGTGGACACCACATGGAGCAGAAGACTCACCCAGCTGAACCCTGTTCAAATGCAAACACAGTCTTAAGATGTAATAAAATGATTATTTGAAAACGCTGAATTTTCTAGTAGAGGCATACCTTGTTTTGTTTCACTTTATCATGCTTCGTAGATTTTACAAATTAAAGGTTTGTGGCAACCCTGCATTGAGCAAGTCTATCAGCGCCATTTTTCCAAAAGCATTTGCTCTTTTCATGTCTGTGTCACATTTTGGTAATTCTCACAATACTTCAAACTTTTTCATTATTGTGCTCTGTGATCAGTGATCCTTGTTATTATTGCAAAAAGCTTGTGACTCACTGAAAGGTCGGATGACAGCATTTTTTAGCAATAAAGTATTTTTAATTAAGGTATGTATTTTTGTAAAGACAATACTATTTCACACTTAATTGACTACAGTATAGTGTAAACACAACTTTTGCATGCACTAGGAAACAAATTCATGTGACTCGCTTTAATATGGTATTGTTATTGTGGTGGTCTGGAACTTAACCCACTATCTCTGAGGTATGTCTGTAGCTATTAAGCTGCAGGTGAAATTAGAGGCAAGAAGTCCAACAAGGAGTCTATACTAAATTAGGGAGGAGATAAGCAGGGCTTGTCTTAAAGTCAATGGAAGCAAGGGCCCTTAAAAGGGCATAGTGGAGGTGCTTAGTTGGACAGATGTCAAAATCATCAATAGAGCACTGACTGGGGAGAAGAATCAAGATGGCGGAGTAGGAACACGTGTGCTCACTCCCTCTTGCAAGAGCACTGGAATTACAACTAACTGCTGAACAACCATCAACAGAAAGACACTGAAACTCACCAAAAAAAACCACCCCACATCCAGAGACAAAGGAGAAGCCACAGTGAGATGGTAGGAGGGGCGCAATCGCGTTAAAATCAAATCCCATAAATGCTGGGTGGGTGACTCACAAGCTGGAGAACAGTTATACCGCAGAAGTCCTGAGGGTTCTGAGCCCCACATCAGGCTTCCTAACCTGGTGGTCCAGCAACAGGAAGAGGAACCCCAGAGAATCAGACTTTGAAAGGCAGTGGGATTTGATTGCAGGACCTCCACAGGACTGCGGGAAATGGAGACTCCACTCTTGGAGGGCACACAAAAAAGTGTGCTCACCAGGACCCAGGGGAAGGGAGCAGTGACCCCATAGGAGACTGAACCAGACCTACCTGCTGGTGTTGGAGGGTTGCCTGCAGAGGTGGGGGGCAGCTGTAGCTTGCTGAGGAGACGGGGGCACTGGCAGCAGGGGTTCTGAGAAGTGCTCATTGGCGTGAGCCCTTCCAGAGTCCATCATTAGCTCCACCAAAGAGCCTGTAAGCTCCAGGGCTGGGTTGCCTCAGGCCAAACGACCACCAGGGTGGGAACACAGCCCCACCCATTAGCAGACAAGCAGATTAAAGTGTCACTTGAAGCTCCATCCACCAAATCAGATTAAAGTTTTACTGAGCTCCACCCACCCAGCCCAACCCACCATCAGTCCCTCCCATCAGGAGGCACCCATGAGCCTCCTAGACAGCTTCCTCCACAAGAGGGCAGACAGCACAATCAAGCAGTATCAGCACTATTTCATCTTGTGGAACTGAAAATCACAGCCACAGAAAGACAGAGAAAATGAAAAGGCAAAAGACTTTGTACCAGATGAAGGGACAAGATAAAACACCAGAAAAACAACTAAATGAAGAGGAGATAGGCACTCTTCTGGAAAAAGAATTCAGAATAATGATGGTGAAGATGATCCAGGACTTTGAAAAAAGATTGGATGCAAAGATCAAAAAGTTGCAAGAAAAGTTTACCAAAGACCTAGAAGAATTAAAGAACAAACAAACAGAGATATGCAACACAATAAGTGAAATGAAAAATACACTAGAAGGAACTAATAGCAGATTAACTGAGGCAGAAGGGCGAATAAGTGACCTGGAAGACAGAATGGTGATAATCACTGATGTGGAAAAGAATAAAGAAAAAAGAATGAGAAAAACTGAAGACAGCTTAAGAGACCTCTGGGACAATGTTAAACGCACCAACATTTGCATTATAGGGGTCCCAGAAGGAGAAGAGAGAGAGAAAGGACCTGAGAAAATACTGGAAGAGATTATAGTTGAAAACTTCCCTACCATGGGAAAGGAAATAGCTACCCAAGTCCAGGAAGCGCAGAGAGTCCCAGGCAGGATAAACCCAAGGAGAAACACGCCAAGACATATAGTAGTCAAATTGACAAAAATTAAAGACAGAAAAGCTATTAAAAGCAACAAGGGAAAAATGACAAATAACATACAAGGGAACTCCCATCAGGTTAACAGCTGATTTCTCAGCAGAAACTCTGCAAACCAGAAGGGAGTGGCATGATATATTTAAAGTGATGAAAGGGAAGAACCTACAACCAAGAATACTCTACCCAGCAAGGATCTCATTCAGATTTGAGGGAGAAATCAAAAGCTTTTCAGACAAGCAACAGCTAAGAGAATTCAGCACCACCAAACTAGCCCTACAACAAATGCTAAAGGAACTTTAAGTGGGAAACATAAGAGAAGAAAAGGACCTACAAAAACAAACCCAAAACAAGAAAATGGTAATAGGAACATACCTATCAATAATCACCTTGAATGTAAATGGACTAAATGTACCAACCAAAAGACACAGACTGGCTGAATGGATACAAAAACAAGACCCATATATATGCTGTCTACAAGACACCCACTTCAGACCTAGGGACACATACAGATGGAAAGTGAGGGGATGGAAAAAAGATATTCCATGCAAATGGAAATCAAAAGAAAGCTGGAGTAGCAATACTCATATCAGATAAAATAGACTTTAAAATAAAAAATGTTACAAGAGACAAGAAAGGACACTACATAAAGATTGAGGGATCAATCCAAGAAGAAGAGATACCAATTATAAATATATATGCACCCAATATAGGAGCACCTCAATACATAAGGCAAATGATAACAACTATGAAAGAGGAAATCAACAGTAACACAATCATAGTGGGGAACTTTAACACCCCACTTACACCAATGGACAGATCATCCAGACAGAAAATTAATAAGGAAACACAAGCTTTAAATGACACAATAAATCAGCTTGATTTAATAGATATCTATAGGACATTACATCCAAAAACAGCAGATTACACATTCTTCTCAAGGGCACATGGGACATTCTCCAGGATAGATCACGTTTTGGGTCATAAATCAAGCCTTGGTAAATTCAAGCAAATTGAAAATGTATCAAGCATCTTTTCTGACCACAATGCTATGAGATTAGAAATCAATTACAGGAAAAAAACTGTAAAAAACACAAACACATGGATGCTAAACAATGCGCTACTAAATAACCAACAGATCACTGAAGAAATCAAAGAGGCAATCAAAAAATACCTAGGGACAAATGACAAAGAAAACACAATGATCCAAAACCTATGGGATGCAGCAAAGGCAGTTCTAAGAGGGAAGCTTACAGCAATACAACCCTACCTCAAGAAACAAGAAAAATCTCAAATAAACAATCTAACCTTACACCTAAAGAAACTAGAGAAGGAAGAGCAAACAAAACCCCAAGTTAGTAGATGGAGAGAAATCATAAAGATCAGAGCAGAAATAAATGACATAGAGACAAAGAAAACAGTAGCAAAAATCAATAAAACTAAAACCTGGTTCTTTGAGAAGATAAATAAAATCGATAAACCTCTAGCAAGACTCATCAAGAAAAAAAAGGGAGAGGACTCAAATCAACAGAATTAGAAATGAAACAGGAGAAGTTACAATGGACACTGCAGAAATAAAAAGCACCATAAGAGATTACTACAAGCAACTATATGCCAATAAAATGGACAACCTGGAGGGAATTGACAGATTCTTAGAAAAGTATAACCTTCCAAGACTGAATCAGGAAGAAATACAAAATATAAACAGACCAATCACGAGTAATGAAATTGAAACTGTGATTAAAAATCTCCCAACAAACAAACGTCCAGGACCAGATGGATTCACAGGTGAATTTTATCAAACATTTAGAGAAGAGCTAACACCCATCCTTCTCAAACTCTTCCAAAACATTGCAGAGGAAGGAACAATCCCAAACTCATTTTATGAAGCCACCATCACCCTGATACCAAAAGCAGACAAAGATACTACAAAAAAAGAAAACTACAGACCAATATCACTGATGAATTTAGATGCAAAAATCCTCAACAGAATAATAGCCAACAGAATCCAACAACACATTAAAAGGATCATCCACCATGATCAAGTGGGGTTTATCCCTGGAATGCAAGGATTCTTCAATATATGCAAATCAATCAATGTGATACACCACATTAACAAACTGAAGGATAAAAACCACATGATCATCTCAATAGATGCAGAAAAAGCTTTTGACAAAATTCAACACCCATTAATGATAAAAACTCTCCAGAAGGTGGGCATAGAGGGAACCTACCTCAAGATAATAAAGGCCATATATGACAAACCCCCAGCAAACATCCTTCTCAATGGTGAAAAACGGGAAGCATTCCCTCTAAGATCAGGAACAAGACAAGGATGTCCACTCTCACCACTACTATTCAACATAGTTTTGGAAGTCCTTGCCACAGCAATCAGAGAAGAAAAAGAAATCAAAGGAATCCAAATTGGAAAAGAAGTAAAACTGTCACTGTTTGCAGATGACATGATACTATACATAGAAAATCCTAAAGATGCCACCAGAAAACTACTCGAGCTAATCAATGAATTTGGTAAAGTTGCAGGATACAAAATTAACACACAGAAACCTCTTGCATTTCTATACACCAACCATGAAAGATCAGAAAGAGAAATGAAGGAAACAATCCCATTCACCATTGCAACAAAAAGAATAAAAGACCTAGGAATAAACCTAACCAAGGAGGTAAAAGACCTGTACTCAGAAAACTATAAGACACTAATGAAAGAAATCAAAGAAGACACAAACAGATGGAGGGACATACCATGTTCTTGGATTGGAAGAATCAACATTGTGAAAATGACCAAAGCAATTTACAGATTCAATGCAATCCCAATCAAATTACCAATGGCATTTTTCACAGAACTAGAACAAGAAATTTTACGATTTGTATGGAAACGCAAAAGACCCTGAATAGCCAAAGCAATCTTGAGAAGGAAAGATGGAGTTGGGGGAGTCAGACTTCCTGACTTCAGGCTATACTACAAAGCTCCAGTGATCAAGACAGTATGATACTGGCACAAAAACAGAAATATAGATCAATGGAACAGGATAGAAAACCCAGAGATAAACTACGGTCAACTAATCTATGACAAAGGAGGCAAGGATATACAATGGAGAAAAGGCAGCCTCTTCAATAAGTGGTGCTGGGAAAACTGGACAGCTACGTGTAAAAGAATGAAATTAGAGCACTTCCTAACACCATACACAAAAATAAACTCAAAATGGATAAAAGACCTAAATATAAGGCCAGACACTATAAAACTCCTAGAGGAAAACATAGGAAGAACACTCTTCGATGTAAATAAGAGCAAGATCTTTTTTGATCCACCCCCTAGAATAATGGAAATAAAAACAAAAAAAAATAAGTGGGAGCTAATGAAACGTCAAAGCTTCTGCACAGCAAAGGAAACTATAAGCAAGATGAAAAGACAACCCTCAGAATGGGAGAAAATATTTGCAAATGAATCAACAGACAAAGGATTAATCTCCAAAATATATAAACAGTTCATCCAGCTCAATATCAAAAAAATAAACAACCCAATCAAAAAATGGGCAGAAGACCTAAATAGGCATTTCTCCAAAGAAGACATATGGATGGCCAAGAGGCACATGAAAAGCTGCTCAACATCACTAATTATTGGAGAAATGCAAATCAAAACTACAATGAGGTATCACCTCACACCGGTTAGAATGGGCATCATCAAAAAACCTACACACAGTAAATGCTGGAGAGGGTGTGGAGAAAAAGGAACACTCTTGCATTGCTGGTGGGAATGTAAATTGATACAGCCACTATGGAGAACAGTATGGAGGTTCCTTGCAAAACTAAAAATAGAACTACCATATGACCCAGCAATCCCACTACTGGGCATATACCCAGAGAACACCATAATTCAAAAAGACACATGCACTCCAATGTTCATTGCAGCACTATTTACAATAGCCAGGACATGGAAGCAACCTAAATGTCCATCAATAGATGAATGGATAAAGAAGATGTGGTACATACATACAATGGAATATTACTCAGCTGTAAAAAGCAATGAAACTGGGACATTTTTAGAGACATGGATGGACCTAGAGACTGTCATGCAGAGTGAAGTGAATCAGAAAGAGAAAAACAAATATTGTGTATTAACACATATATGTGGACTATAGAAGAATGGTACAAATCAACTGGTTTGCAAGGCAGAAATAGAGACACAGATGCAGAGAACAAACATATAGACACCAAAAGGGAAAGCAGGGAGGGTTGGGAGGGGAACGAATTTGGAGACTGGGATACCAAATTGTACACTCTAAATATATGCAGTTTATTGTAAAAAATAAACAAATAAAAAGTTAAAAAATAAAATAGAGCACTGACTGCTCCTCCAGTGAGGGTGTAATGCACACATCCACAGGCCTTTGTTATGCTGTGTCCTTGGCCTGTGAACATGAGCCATCACCTTCTCTCCGGCTTTATCTTTTAAGACATAGGTTAAGCGTCAACTCCTTTTGTGCACTCTCTTCCTGAAAGAGTTTCCATTGCTTCCTCTTCTTTTCCCAGATTCCCCAGGTGTGCCTCTGGTGTGGGACCTTTTGGCTGCTTGACGTGAGCATCTTCCCCATGGACAGGAGTTCCTTCAGGTCAGAGTCTGTGTCCTTTCATTTCCATGTCCTCAGGTGCCAGCATCTAGGCTCAAGGCCTGGGTGCTCGACGCACATAGTAGATGATCAACAAATGACTTGCAAACAAAATGTTGATTGAGTTTCTAGAACAGGATGCAGAGTTCGGTGGTTCTCTTGTTTCTCCTTCAAGTTGAAGTTTTTGTTTCTGGACACTCTTTTCTTATGAAAAATACTGATGTCTGGATCCGACTTCCAGGCTTCTGATACAATTGGTCTGGGTTGCAACTTGGGCATTGAGAGTTTTGTAATTTGCCTAGCTGATTCTAGCATGCAGTCACTGACACCATGATTGTGATCCAATCTCCACTCTTGAGATTGTTCTTCCATTTCTTAATTTCTCCTCTCACCAGGACAAATAATGTGCTCTTCATTAAACCAGCTGGGGGACAGCTTGCCCCAGTGGTAAGGGTCCAGAGTGAAATGCATGCAAAAGCTTAAGGATAAAGACTCTGAGACTGAGTGTGCACATGTGTGTGTACGTGTGTACTCGTATATGCTACCTGAGTACATATAGTGCACCTTTGTAATAACAGCTGTCGTTATGTAACATATTTTTTGAGTCTCATTTTCCTCATCTGGAAAATTAGACTTTTATCTTAATTTCTAAGGTCCCGTTTAATTCTAAAATGGTTAGATTTCAACAGGCACATGTCCTGGGAGCTGCCACATCACAGTGAGAGCAGAGCAAGAGCAGCCAATAGAGATAGGAGCCTGCAGGGATGGGAAATCATCTGTTTGTCTGAAGCAGAGATGAGGCTGGGGTTACATTTGGGGCCATATCTTGGAGGCCTTGAATGCCAGCCTAGGTGAGTGTGCTTACTGCAGCAGGTGACGGGGGTTAGTGAAAGGCCTTATCAGGGAATTGACGTAAATGGAACCAGGTTTTTGAGATGAGTTGTTTAAGGCTGTGCACATGGCCAGAAAGGGGAGAGATGAGACGGGGAGGAGAGAGACCCAGTAGGAAAGGCCAGTCCAGCTCTACCTGGGAGAGGACAGGGGCCTGAGCTGCTAGGGCAGGGAAAAGAGACAGATGGTGGGGAGGCTGAAGGGGCCCATGTGGCAAGACTTGGCGATGGATGGCTGGGAGGAAAGAGGGAGCACGGAGAGTCGAAGTGCCTCCAGCTTTGGAACCTAGGAAGGCTGCTTGAGGCCTCTGTTCATCTGTGTTAGCACACGAGACCCCTCTTGAAAGCTGCCTGTCCAAACAGGCCTGGCAGCCTTAGTAGGCAGCGTGGCAAGGGTTTAGAGCTTGATTCGTAGAGTAATCCAGATCTGAGTTCAACTCCCAGCGCTGGCCTTTCTATCTGTGTGACCTTGGGCAACTGACAACCTCTCTGAGCCTCAGTTTACTTACATACAAAATGTATATTTTTATAAGGTTTTTGAGAGGATTAAATGAGGTTATAGTTATAAAATGTATATTTATAAAAGGCTTGGCACAAGTATACAGTGACGGCTCAGTAAACGTTAGCTGCTAGAATTACTGTCTTTGTCTCTGTCTCTCACACACATATACACACACTAGTATTCCAGGGCCTTCTTTCTTTTGCGATTCTAAAACCTCCAATTGGACAGGACAGTGGGCCAGGGCACCCGTCCTCTGGGAGCTGTGGGTGTGGGCTGCTGAGCTCAGAGCTGCTCCCCTTCCCTCCAGTTGACCTTAGCCCAACAGGAACCACCTCACCCAGGGGTATCCACCCCCACACCGCCAAACCCATCTAATGCCTGACAGGGACAGGATACAAAAGTGTGGCCTCTTTGTCTCATGGTGATGTCCACTCCATGCTGCAATTCTCACTCCAGAGCACCCCATGGGAAGCCTGAAACCAGACGCCAGTTGAGAAGTCTCACCAGCCTTTCCCTCCCTCCCTCCCTCCCTCTCTCCCTTTTTCTTTTTTATTTTAAAGATATGGATATGTATTTGTTTTATTTTTTTAAATTAATTAATTTATTGGCTGCATTGGGCCTTCGTTGCTGCATGCGGGCTTTCTCTAGTTTTGGCGAGTGGGACTACTCTTCATTGCGATGCGCAGGCTCCTCATTGCAGTGGCTTCTCTTGTTGCAGACCATGGGCTCTAGGCATGCAGGCTTCAGTCGTTGCAGCACACGGGCTCAGTAGTTTGACTTATGGGCTCTAGAGCACAGGCTCAATAGTTGTGGTGCACAGGCTCAATAGTTGTGGTGCACAGGCTCAATAGTTGTGGTGCATGCAGGCTTCAGTCGTTCCAGCACATGGGCTCAGTAGTTTGACTTATGGGCTCTAGAGCACAGGTGCAATAGTTGTGGTGCACAGTTGTGGTGCTCAATAGTTGTGGTGCAATTAGTTGTTCTGCGGCGTGTGGGATCTTCCTAGAGCAGGGCTTGAACCCGTGTGCCCTGCATTGGCAGGTGAATTCTTAACTACTGCACCGATGAGGAAGTCCCTCTCTCCACTTTTCTTGAAAGCATCCCCCAAATAAAGCAAGTACACTGAATCCCTGCCTCAGGCTCTTGGCAGATTTTGGGAGCATGGCCCATGGCTAACAGTCTGCTTAGTTCTCTATTCAGGCTTTCCTTTAGATGCTGTCAGGCCTGGGCTCCATGCTGTGGGTGGCGGCTCCCTGCACAGGTGCCTGGATCTCTGACATGGGAAGGAGAACTGAATTCCTACTGGAAAAGGAGAGGCATTTAGATAACACTCAAACCATGAAGCACCCAGCCCCTCATCTGACTTTTCCAGGTAGTATTTTTATGTCACCTAAGACCCTCTCTGCCTTGTGGAGTTGCTGCTCTGCCCTCCCATTGGGCTGTGGGCATTCATGGGACAGCAACTGCAGCTGAGTGGTGTCTGCACCCCCAGCACTCAACATGGACCTGCACACAGTAGGTGTTTAGTAAACATTTGGGGAACTGCATTTACTTGGATAGAAAAACCATTACAGCCAAGATCACCATAGAAAGCAGACAGTAATGGCCAAAGTGAAGGGTCCTGCAGGGACTCACCAAGAGTTGGGCCTGCCTGGTAAGATGGAAGGTCCCAAAGAGAAGAAGCTGTCTATCACAGGGCAGAGTCACAATGCTGTGAGCGCTCTGTAGGCTCTCATTTAGTTCCTTGGTATATCTTATGAGCTCCATTTTACTGATGAGGTCACGGAGGTTCAGAAAAACAAGTAACTTAACAAATATAAAGTGTGAGAAAGTTGGGGAGTTGGATTTCAAGCCCTCGTCCAGCTGTAGTCTTTCCATGATCCCAGGGTCTGAAATGACATCCTGAAGTGTTTGGATCCCTACTGACACTTGAGCTAGAAGGACTGGCTGGCGGCCGTGTTGGAGGCAGCTGCTTGGGCAGCTGGATGGAGGTGGGAAAGGAATTTGGATGTGAATCCACTGTTTTACTGGGCGACAACAGAGTCAGGAGCATGGCAGTGCAACTCTGAGAGGTCAGGCGACAGAGGCGGGCTGATGCAGTGGCTTGTCCAGCAAAGGGAGATGCTGGGCTGGGTGCCCGCTTTGCTCAGACCTCCTGGCTCTGGGCAGGCTGGAACCCCGGTGCTGAGCTGTGTGACTCTCCCTGGGCTCCGTTTCTCATCAGCCAAGGGAGCGGGGTGACTGGAAGGTTTCTTCCAGCTCCGAGTCCCTGATTCTTAATCAGTGAAAGGTCTGATGTTTCCCATCCCTCTTTGCTCCTCTCTGTGTAAATCCTGGGCTGCTGACCAGTGATCCAAGTCCCTCAGCCCAGCCAAGGCGACAGAAAGCCTGACTTTCTCAGCCCTGAAAAGAGCTGGCAGGCTGTCCTCTGGGCTCCCCTCTGCAGGGAGCATTGACAAGAGCTGGAAGAGGAGACTGGCACGGGAGCCCTCTTGAATTGTTCCACAAAGGACCTCTTCTCTTTCCCAGGCATGATGACAAATACTGCTGCTGCCTCTGGCTGTAAGGGGTGAGGGGGTGTGGACAAGGTTCCCATGCCTTGGGCTGTTAGGAAAATTGCAAGCAAAGAAAAAAAATGTGCATGGGCTTTTGGCTGAGCTTCTTGACTTGATGCCAGATAACCACTGGGTTCAGAATTACGTCACTATTGACTATCTGAGTAATTTCTCTGTTTGAGCATCTTAGAAGAATAGCTACCTTGGAAACAGATTGTTATCAGTTCCTTAATGATTTGTGCTGAGCAACCGTTTTCTTAATGCTGAAAACCAGTGGCCTAAAAGCTGGAGCTGGCCAGCCGCCCCCTCTTGGGTGTCTCTGAGTGGATTGCACAATATTGAGAAATGGAGCTGGGTTTGACAGCCTACTTTGTCTGTTAAGCAGCAAAGGCCAGGCCAGTGGTACAGGGATTCCCAGTGTCATCCCCCTCACTCCCAGCAGTGGACTCAGCTGAGCCTCTGGGATGCGCAGTCCCTACCCACTAAGGGTTGCTCAGCCCTGCAGGAGGGTCTGATATGATACATCCAGCACTGGCCCCACGTGCTGGCCCATCCTTCTGAAGCCACTGGGGGTTCTGTTCCTGATTCTCCCACTGTCCCTTGCTTCCTGCTCAGCCCACCAGATGCCATATGTTGGCCTCTGTGCTTCAGATGAATTTAGAAAGCAGGCTGGATTATCCAGAAAGGACCTAAAGGGAACTTCTAGGAGATTCACAAGAAAATAGTTGGTAGAGAAAGGTGCGATGTAATTTTTAATGGCTGTGCGGCGTTGCAGAAAGTGGGAGGGGAGTTGAAGGTGAGGAAATGATGTTCAGAAATTTGAAGTGACAACAGAACTGCTAAGTGGTGAGGCTGGGATTTGAACCAGTGAATCTGTGCCTCACTGACCCCTGTAGGAAGTAGCATAGTGGGCAGTCCCAGCGAGAGCTAGTAGAGCCCAGAATGTGCCTTTAAAAAAAAAAAAAAAGGCTGTGTGATAGGAACTATCCCCATGCCTTTGATCATGCAAAGGATAACAAGTACTGTAGAATGAATGAGTGATAACATTTGGTCATATATTGCAGGTCTGAGGCCCTCTTACTACCCATAAGCTTAGAGAGACAGAGCTGTCCTGGTCTCTTCTCCTGACTCTGATCTCAGGCTTCAGGGAGGGAAAAGCTTTCTGGCTCCAACTGACCTTCCTGAAGTCTCCCAAATGCTTCCTGCATGTAGCAGAAAAGCTGCCCAGGCCAGCTTCCCCAGCATCTATCTTTGGACAAAAGAAGGTTACATTCAACCCTCTAAAGTCCAGGCAAGGGAAGTCAAAGGTGACTAGAATTATTGCAGGCCAGCTATTTGCACGGGGGTCCGGGGCGGGGGGTGCTGTATTTTACACATATAATCTCATTTCTAATTGACCTTGACCCTATAGGCAGATATTGTTGCACCCATTTTGCAGATCAGAGCACAGAGTTTGAGAGGGCAAACAACATGCGTTAATAGAATTAAACCTTTATTGTTTATAGCAGATACCAAAATTTTTTTAGAAAGAAAATGTCTTTATTTGCTTAGATACCTCTATAAGCACTCTGGGTGGGAAGTAAGGCCAGAAAGGCAGAGCCTCAGCTGGGACAACAAAGCAGAGGCTCAGCAGCCCTCTGTGGGGTAAGAGGTAGGGGGCAGAGAGGAGAGAAGGATGGAACGAGGGTCAGCAAGATGCCGAGAGCGCCTGGGACCAAGTGACTCCAAGTGCCCAGGGGAAATCTCCAGCTGTGACTGACAGTGTGCTCCCCATACCTGCTTGAAACCTTGATAGAGAATTGTTTTTAGGAGTGGGCTTCCTTTGCAGAAACTGCTAAAAAAGGTGTTTCTTTGTCTGCTTCCATGTGGTGAGGAGCAGGTTCATCCTGTGTGGAATCAGAGCTTAGGTGGCCCTGAGAATGGGAGATTCAGGCCTCTCCATGTGCAATACTGAAATTGGCAGGAATCCTGCCCTTCTCTAGAGGGTGGAAGGGATGTTCGCAGACCTCTGGGCAGTGGTGTGCTGGAGCTGGCTTCACTGCAGAGCCAGGGCCGCACGTCCCTTCCCAGAACCCCATTCAGTGGCTCTGTCTTAGCCTCACATATGCCGTGGTAGGAGTATTTATACCATGGAAGATGGCAAATGCTACAAATCAGGGCTTTTCTTTTTTTTTTTCCTTTCTGATTGCTGATTGTTGAACATTTACCAGAACACCCCTGCTTCAGTGGGGCAAGAGGCCTTTTGACATCTGTTTACTCTCCCTTGCCAGGCTGTTCATCAAATGTTGAAGGAAAGTTAAAAGTTGCAAGTTCTGAAGGCAAGATTTGTGAACTGTTTCCATTTCTGAGTTATGAGAGAGCATTGGCCGGAGTGGGGACATAGAGTAAGAGCTTGTAGGTTTAAAAAAAGGAGGAGGGGGGAAATGTTACACATAATTGCCTTTTGCATTTGAGACTGGAATACTACTCAGCAATAAAAAGGAGTAAACTATTTGATACCTATTATAATTATGCTGAGCAAAAGAAACCAGAACATGATTTTACTTATACGAAATTCTAGAAAAAAAGCAAATCTGTAGTGACAGAAACCAGATCAGTGGTTGCCTACGAAAGGGGGTTCAGTGGGGGTAGGCAAGGGTGGTCAGGAGGGATTACAAAAGGGTATGAAGAAAATTGGAGGAGGTAACAGTGTCACTATCTTGCTTGTGGTGATGTTTTCATGGATGTGTACACATCAAAATTCACCAAATTTTACACTTTAAATATGTACAGGTTCTTGTATGCTGATTGCACTTAGGTAAAGCCGATTTATTTTAAAGCATGATTTCATACTGATGCTGCCACTTCTAAGGGAACACCACCAGCTTCATTATAATTTTTCCCCTTTCGTAATTTGTAATATTTTTCTTATAGTGAGAAATCTGGCTCCCATTACTCACAATATAGTTATATATTTGTTCAATCTGTGTATACACATAAAGTAGTTTCAGAATTGCTAACCTCTGCCCCTGTGAGACACACCTTTACTAACTAGGCCACAGCATTTATATAAAGTTCTGTTTGTCTTCAGTCTTCCTACCATATTTATCAGGATACTGTTTTCTGAAGTCATGTTAGGTCCTTCATTCCCCATTGCCTTCAGTGTGGTTATAATATTCACTTGAAATATTGTTAGGTGTTTTTTTTTTTACTATTTGTATCCCATTTTGGGTTAATCCCATAATCTGGTTGGATTTAATTGGGGGAGGAGAGGGGTACCTGAAACATTACTGTGACTCTAAGAGTCAAAGTTGTATAAAAAGTATATTGAGAGAAGTGATGCTTCCTCCTCATCCCTCCTAACCCATTCCTATTCCTACCTCCTTTCACCCCAGTTTGCATCCATGCCCTGTATGTAACCAATCTCTTTACTTTTGGGTTTATCCTTCCTATATTTCTTTTGTACCAATAAGCGGATACATGATTATTTTGTTCTATCCCCTTTTGTCTTACATGAAGTGTCTCATACTAGACATACTCTGTGGCACTTTGCTCTCTTCCTTAACATGCCCTGGGAATCACTCTAAATCATTTCGTAGATTTTTCTGCCTCATTTTTCATAGCTGCATAGTACTCCATTGTGTGGATGTACTATAGTTTATTCAACCACTCTCCTATACATAGTCATTTAGGTTGTTTCCAATGTTTTACAATTATGAGCAATGCTATTTTGAGTAACCTTGTACATATGTATTTTCATGGTGATGAAGGTGTATCTTTAAGGTAGGTTCCCAGTAGTGGGTCAAAGGGTAACCACACATGTACTTCTGTTAGTTATTGCCTGATATCCCTCCATGGGTCATGCCAGTTAGCATTCCCACCATGTATGAGTTCTGTTTACCCGCAGTCTTGCCTAGAGAATGTACTGTCATGCCTTTCAATTTCTTAGTCTGGTGAGTGAGAAATGGTGTCTCAGTGTTGTTTTAATTTACATTTTTCTAATTTTGAATGAGATTGATCTCTTTTTTTGTTTGTTTGAGGATCACTTTCATATCTTTTTTTGTGTGAATTCTGTGTTCATGTCCTTTCCCAGTTTTCTGGTTTTTGGTCCCTCAATATTTAAAAGTAATTTATATATTAAGGATATTAACCTCTTGTCTGTGCTATAGGTTGCAAATATTTTTTCCCAGTTTATTAGTTGTCTTTCAACTCTGTTTACAAAGTATTTTGCCATGCAAAACTTTTTGTTTTTATGTCATCAAATTTATTGATCTTTTCTTGCCTCTGAATTTTAAATCAGAGATAACTTTATTTCTGTGCCAAGGTTGTAGAGAAATTCACCCATGTTTTCTTCTAGTAATTGAATGGTTTCATTTTTTTATGTTGAGATCTTTCATCCATTTGGAGTTTATTCTTGTGTGTGGTGTAAGATATGGTACTAATATTATTTTCCCCATATAGTTACCTAGTTGTCCTAGCATTATTTCTTCAAAACTCTTATCTTGACTCCAGCTATTTGAGAGATGGTTCAACTCCATTTTGGGGAATAAAATGATAATACTATTAACTGTTAACACTGTCCCCATTATTTACTGTGTTTAATGAACTACAAGCAGTGTCTCCTTTAATCTTCATAATCCAACTAGGCAGTTAATATCAGCAACCCCATTTTTCAGATTAATAAACTGAGGCTCTACAAGGTAAGTGATTTAACAAATGTCACAGAGCCGATGAAATCAAAACCCACATCTCTCTGACTCTTACCCATTCTTTAGGAAAATTTAACATGGAAGTTAGGCCATTCTAGTCTTAACCTCATGTATCTATATCAAAACCCATCATTCACCACCTTGAATTCATAGCTGTTAACTCAGGCCATATGCATTTTCGCTAAGGTCTTGCCATTGGTCATGTTGATTAGCACATTCTTGAGATGAGTGAGGGCAGCCCCTTTGTTTAGATCACAGACTGTGAACCCCTTACACCTACTGAAAGCTTGCCTCTCGGTATGTTTATTTTAGCAGGGTAGGCTAGACAAAAAGCAATAATAAAGTATCATGAGTGATAAATCCCTTAATGAAAATAAAACCAAGTGCTGTGATGGAGCATGGCCAGGTGGCACTTTAGATGGAGGATCAGGGAGAATCTGAGAAACTTACATATAAGCTGGGTCCTGAGAGCCAAGAAAAGTCAGGCCCTGGGCATATGTGGAGGAAGAGTATCCCAGGCAGAGGGACAAGCAAATTCAAAGGCCCTGAGTCAGGACCAAGTTTGATGCACTGGAAGAATAAAATGAAGGCAAGCATGGCTGCAGTAGACAGAGGAAAGGCCATGATGAGTCCACATCATGTAGGGTGGCCGGAATACAAAGTTTCCTTGTGCAATGGGAAATCTTGGGTGGTTTAAATCCAAGGAGTGGCATCAGTTTCGTTTTTTTGTACATGTGATTCTGAAAGATCTGTAGAGAATGGACTGTGTGGGCCTACAGGTTAGGGCTTTTGCAGGAATCCAGGCTAGCGATGGTGAGGAACTGGGTTATAGTGCTAGCGGTGGAGATGCAAAAAAAATATCTCAAGACTAAGTCAACAGGAATCCTTAAATGGTTGCGTGTGAGGGGAGAGGGAAAGTAAGTGGGTGGATGATGGTGGTACTTGCTAAGATGGGGTAGGTGGGAGAAGAAACATGTTTAGGGAGGGTGGGAGAATCAATACTTGAGTTTGGACTTGTCAAATTTGGCATGCCTACTGGATAGTGAAGTGGAAAAGTAGGCAGATAGACATGAATTTGGAACTGGGGAAAGAAGATGAGCTGCAGATGTAAATATGAGAGTAGCTGTCAAGTCAAGAGTATTTAAAGTTATGAATTGAATGAGATTACCCAAAGAAAGCATGTAGATAAAAAGAGGGCCCAAGGAAAGGTAAACCTTTAGGTGTTCTAATAAAAAATGATCCAGCAAATGGGATAGAGAAATAGTTCAGTGAAGTAAGATGTAAACCAGGACAGTGGTATAAGGAATGTTTCAAGAAGGAAAGGGTAGTGTTGAATATTGATTAGGCATTGCATGAGATGAGAACCAGAAAGTAACGAATAGATTTGTTAAGCTAGAGGTCATTGATGATTTTTTTTCTTTCCTTTTTTTTTTTTGGCTGCACTGTATAGCACATGGGATCTTATTCCCCAGCCAGGGATTGAACTCACACCCCCTACATTGGAAGCACAGAGTCTTAACCACTGGGCAGCCAGTGGAGTCCCCTCCTTGGTGATCTTGACAAAAGCTGTTTCTTGGACATGTGGGGCTGGCAAACCAACTGAAGTGGGTTGAGGAAAGAGTGTAAGGGAAGAGGTGGAGACTTAGTCAACTCCTTTTAGAAGTTAGGCTGTGAGGGGGAGCTGAGAATTTGGGGGAGAAGTTAGAGTGGAGTGGGAGGGGTGAGGCTTATCCAAACATCAGAGGTACTGGTTCATCAAATGTGCCTGGGGATGGACCAGGAGAAAGGAGGAAGGGAGGGAGGTCCCGGGACAGCGAGAGGAGATGGGCTCCAGGATTGATGGTGCACAGGTGGCCAGAGAAAATAACACAGAGATGATGGGTTTAGATACAGTTAGGTGGGTTTATCTGGAGACAGGAAATGAGGGAGGGAGTCCCTGTCTGATTACTTGCTTTGTGGGGCATGGGCTGAGGTCAGCAGCTGAGATGAGGAGAGAGGAGCAGGACTTGATGGGGCCTTGAAGAACTGAGGTGGGAGAAAGAAGGAAAGCCTATGCTGGGTGGCAGGGAGCAGGAGCGAAGATGCATAGACTGGGCTGGACCTGGCTCACCCCAAGACTGAGGAAACCAGCCTGACTGGAGGAGAGGCTCTGTGTGGAGCAGTACGAGGAGATCCATGGGAGATGCAAGAAGGTCAGTTACAGGAGGACCCCAAAGCACCAGAGAGGTTCACCCATATGGGAAAGGTGGGAGTCACTGTTGACTTTGGGGCTGGAGATGGCCTGGTGCATGTGCATCTGAACAGATGGGCCTGTGCTGAGGGCTGGGCTGAGGGAGCATCTCAGGAATGGGGCCAGGTAAGAGGGTTGCCTTCAGAATGGAAAGAGGAAAGTATGAGATACTTCAGAGAAAAATCTACAGAATTTGTGAATTAAAGAACTCTCTCCCAGCCCTCCATGGCCCCAGTTTTCCAGGATGAAAACCAACCCCCATCCCAACCCCGCGTCCTATCCATGTCCAAGCTCTGTTGCTGCCTCCCTCAATATCTCAGGTGCCTCTCCATCTTCTTGTAGTGCCTTACGTCAGGCAGCCATCACCCCCACCTGTCTGCTCTCCTGGCCTCCAGTCTGCCCTTATTCAACCTCTCATCCGCTACCACCAAGATGAGCTCCCTAAAATCTAGATCCGATCATGGCATATGCCTGAGTATAACAATGTGTTCTCCTTTCTGTTATCTTCTCACATCTTACAGGATCTCTTAAGAAACATTGGCAGCTCTGTTTAACAAAAGACAAGGTCTTTGTTCTGAAATTCCTAAGAAAAACACAAGGATTAGTTTTTCAGACGAGATTGGGCACGAGTTCAGGGTGGTATGGCCATAGACAGGATTAGTTTTTCAATGTGAAGTTACACTCCCATTGTGAAAGAGTCATTTCCCATGCATGTAGCCGATGCGTGCATTTATCTCTGAAGCCTTGAGCATGTTCCTAACATGCAGCAAACATGCTTGATGCTCCTAGCGTGTTCCTAACATGCTCGGGTGAAGGAGGGTGGTTCGTTTTTGAAAAGTCACTATACCGTGTTCCTACAGCTTTCAGTTTGGCTACCAATTAGAATTTATGCACTCATTCATTCATTTACTTGTTTATTCGACAAATATTTATTAAGTATCCACTGTGCATCCCTGGGAGGAAACAGTAGATGCAAGACAGACCTGGTCCCTGCTCTGCCTTCCTGCGGAGGGAGACCAACAATGAATGAGAAACACATGAACAAGGTAATTTCTCATGGAAGAAATCAACAGGGAAATATGATCATCTTTCGAGAGACTGACTGCAAAGGTCTCTGTGCAGAGGGGATATTTGTCGACAGTGGAAGGAGCAGCTGTGCCAGCCACTGGGGGAAGAGTGTTTCTGGCAGAGGGAACAGCAATTGCTGGAGAAGAATGTGTAGGGAAGAGGGCATTCCAGCTGCTGGATGGAAAATGCCATGGTCTGCATTCCATAGGGAAGCAGCTGCTAAATCTGCAGAGAGCAGTGTTGGCCGAAGATGGAGAAGGAGGATTCTGCTACTTTCAAGAAAGTAATTTGAATCTGGAGACAATCACCTCTGAAAAAGGAGTTTCCTCTACACTTTCTTTACAAAAAGGCCAGGGCCTTGGACACTGACCTCCAATGTCAGAGCAGTTCTGTGGCCAAGGGCGCTTGTTGGAGCAAGACCATTGGGGTGGGACTTCTGATCCTAAAAGCATCCTAGATGAGCAGCCTTAAGGCAAGTCACCTTTCTCTCCAAACCTCAGTTTCCTTATCTATAAGATGTGGATAGTAATAATCCTATCTCATGGGATTACATGAAATAATTCATGTAAATATTATAATCACTTAATAAACATAGCTATTATTTTAATGATCCCATCGAGGGATAAAGGGATCTTTATGGTTTTGTTCTTAATGCAACAAAACCATTGTCTCATATTTTGTTAAAAATGGTTCAGCAGTCTGCACAACTCCTGTGTCAAACATATTGTCTACATTATGAGTCATCTCTAAATCCTTGAAACACTGTGAGTGTTAGAAGTGAACTTTGTTATGGTAAAAATTTTCCCCTTGCTTTTAACTGGTTTGAAAGGAAAAGATGACGAAGAGGGGCATGGGGAGCTAGGAGCAGGCAAAGAAGAGAGAGAGGAGGTGACCCTGAGTGACTGCTGCCTGTCAGTGCTACCACCAGCACTGGGAACCAGAAATGACAGACTATTTCCCGCGTGGCCTCAATCCCATCACTGACAGGGAGCACCTTAAAACTCTGAATTTAAAGGAGGATAGTCTGGAAGGATTTTTGACACAAGAGCTAATTCCTTGGCAGAATCTAGATTGTCAGAGATGAAGGCAAAACAGGAAGCAGTGACGTGACCTCTGCGTTCAAACAGGAGAGAATATCCTGGCATCCCTGGATTTCACTTTGAGAATTCAGGCCTTTACCCCAGACTGCAATGGAACTTGAGTAAAATGCAATCTGCTGAAGGATGTGATATGCAACAACATATCAGCACAAGCTTCTTTTTTTTTTTTTTAACTTTATGTTGGAATATATTTGATTAACAATGTTGTGTTAGTTTCAGGTATACAGCAAAGTCATTCAGTTGTACGAGTATCTATTCTTTTTCAAATTCTTTGCCCACTTAGGTTGTTACATAATATTGAGCAGAGTTCCCTGACAGCACAAGCTTCCAATCAGCAGTTTTAAATCAATAGTGGCCCAAACTCAAGTTTCACAGCCTCCTGGTGGATGAACTCCTTCTCACTCCTCCAGTTTTTGTATAAAATCAATCAAATCTCTGGGCTTCCAAAAAACCTTTGCCCTTGTCAAATCTCCCAGTCATGGTTATGTAATGAGATGGAGAAATTCTATTCTTCAGGCTTCTTCTCAGAGAAAATACTATATGGTTGGAAAGAAATTGTTTGCTCTGCCTCTTGGGAAGGAGAGTAAGGCACCAAGGACATGGCCAAGCACTGAAGATTGTTGCTGAAGTAAAAGGACCAGAAGAGGTCCACATCCCTCCTAAGATGGGGAGGGGAGGACAGAGAGGGAAGTGGGAGTGGGCGTGGGAGTCGCTTCCTGCCCCACACATTTTAATATTCACTCAAGGGGCTAACTTTAGGCCATGCTTGGTGCAAGTGGGTTTGCAATCTTACAGGGTAGAAATTGGTGAAGGGGCCGAACTTTGCACTGGATGATGTAGGCAAAACAGAGGCAGGATAGACCCTGAGCTGGAGGGACAGGGAGGCCTTGCCGGGGTCTGGATTACAATTATCCATGGGCCACATCTGCCCTCACATTAGCACCTCTGAAAGCACGTGAAGCCCAGTTCAGGAGTCTGAGCTGCAGAGAGAGGTTTAAACAGGCCTGGCCGCCAGGAGCCAGTTGTGGTGACTATGAGATTATCATTCGCTACTGCCAAGCAGGGCTTTGTACTTCCCCATGGCCCTTGGCTAATCAGAGCCCCATCTGCTTCGAGCCAACACTCCCACTTTCAGATTCATTTAAAGCAAACTTTCAGCTCACCCCAGAGCCATGTAGAACATGCTTTTTGTGTTTGAATTAGGGCTGGAGTCATTAATTTGGTGAGGTATACAGACCAACTTTCTTCCAAGAGCTTCCAAGACCCTATCAGCCTTTCATTGGCTGTGTCTCCCCACAACACCAGCTCAAGGCTCATCCTCCAATTGCATCCAAGTAACCACAACCTGGTCCTAGTCACTGATGTCAGTCAGTGAGAATTTAGAATCCCAGGTTGGTTGTGTGTGTATTTGTTTGTAAAGTATTATTTATTTAATATTGATGAGCTGTTTTAGTGCTTGTTTCTTTTTTCTAATCACATTTTATTCTTGAATCCCTGTGCTGGCTTCATTGCTCCACATGAGGCAATGCAGTTCAGATAAGGGATGGTACTTGAGTGGCAACTAAGGAAAAAGTCACAATCTAGGGATAAAATTAGCCTTCTCCTTTGATCATTCCCATTTCCCCCAAATCCTTCTAGCAGGTAGGACATGGGCAGCTGAAAAGAGAGATTCACATTTGACATTAGTTTCTAATACCTAGAGGTGTTTCTAATACCTAGAGGTACCTGGAGGGAGCTGTTCTGGGATCAGGAGTCTTCCTGTTGAGTTCCCAGTTACACAGAAAGTGAGACTCGCTTGAGCCCCAGGCCTGGGGCAGAGTTGAAGATGACTAGGGAAGGAGGCATATGCCTTTGCAGATCAGATATGACTATCCTGAGTTCTGTGGGCCCAGAAATAAAGGAAATCTACAAGTCATTTCCAAAGAGCAGAAAGAGAAACAAGACTCCAACTCAAGCATATGGGATTGGTGGGCAAACTTTGTTTAAATATTGGTAGCATCTTCCTGAGGCTAAACCTGGAAACCATTAGCACTGGAGGTGATCATGCTTCTGGGGTGGGGGTGGAGGGGTACGGGGGCAGGTAGAAGCAGTGCAATCTGGCTGTAGGATAGGACCAGGAAGAGAGACAGCCAGTAGGAGGCCCCCTTGTGGTTAGACATGGCTAGTAGTCTCTAGAGACACTGGGTGGCCTCTGACAGTCAAGTTGTAAAGTTTTCCTGTTCTGCATTGTAATCCTCTTTTGTCACTCTAAATCTTCAGTAAAGTTTGCTGAATGCAAAGTCTTGTGATAATCGTGTTTGAGAGAATAAAGAAAGGGACCTATGTCTTTACTTAGGAATATCCTGAGGGATGGGGCTGACCTGGAAGATGGGCCCAGCACAGAAAAGCCTAGGTCATCAACAGATGCCTAGAGAGAATCTGGAGCAGCGACCCAGAGAGAGAGGTGACAAGCAAACCTCAACCTCAGACATTCCCATTTTCCCTTTTGGCTTTTCACTCCCTCTCCCCATCATCATACCCTCCCTGTTCCCTTTTAATTTATACTCCGTTTTGTTCTCTCCTATAAGAATGAAGGTACTAGACATTGGACCTGAAAGGAACTTTGGCAAAATCTGGAAGCGAACTCTGGGCCCCCATTTCTTCTCATTGTGCTAGATGGTCTTGGTATTGCCTTCCTGCTGAAACAGTCCTAGAGCAAGAATCAATGCTGATTTTGCAAGAATAAATAGTTGTGGTTCAAATAAATCCCTTGCTCAATTTTTCAGATCTGGAGATTTTGCCACATAACTGTTCCAAAGCCAAGAATTCATACCCCTGAGGCCTTCCTCTCATCGTTTAAGATTTTCAGGAAGATAATTTAGCTCAGTGCTGGTTGCCAGATTGACAGCCTTAAAAACAAGAGGTGAAATGCAATCTGGACAGAGCCTGTGCGCACTGTCTATTTTTAGGGAAAAGATTATTCACCCATATGGCTAGCTAGTAATAGAGCATTGCTGGGACTGGGGGTAGGGTAGAGACTTAAAGCAGCCTTGACCGTAAATCTCCTGCTCTCAGTTGGGGTGTGGGGGGGGTTGGGTGGTTGGAGGCTGGAAGGGACAGGAATTGTTCTGGGTTTAGTCAGGTGTGCAATGCAGAGTTTCCCAAAAACAATCCAGCATTTTGCAGAGTGATAAAAATAATCCTTCCTTCTAAAAATAGCCCTCTTAGAAACCAGAGGCCTGGATTTAATTATAGTCACTTTATATTGACCACGTACCAAGGTACCAAGGCCCAAGCTAGTTCTTTGCAATATTATCTGTAACCCTGCTTCAGCCCCACGAAGCAAGTATATCTCTTCCCATCACACAAATGAGCACATTGAGGGTCTGAGAATGAATTCAAAGCCAGTGCATCACTTAACCTCCATTGTTTCCATTTTCTTCAAATTTCCTAGGCCAGAATTTCCCAAACCTGGTATATCAGAATAAATGGAGACACTTTCAAAAAAAATAAAAAATTCCTAGGATTTATCCCAGTCCTGGTAAATCGTGGTATTGAGCAGGGACAGAAATATTTTTGAGTTCCTAAGAAGATTCGGTTGCACAACCCTGTTGTCCAAGGTTCAGATGGCAACAGGGCGATTCCAAGAATGCTTGGGGGATTCTGGGAATGCCACCCCCATGTCCTTTCAGCCATGAGCCCTAACTATCCCCCAGCTACCCTGGGCTTCTCTGAGTTCCTCTACTGAACCTAATTCTCTCTGACCTCAGAGTTTTCCCTCTGCTTGGAAGGCTTCCCATCTCCTCTGCTTCCCCCTCACATCTCAGTGTCACTGCCTCCTGGAGTCAGCCTTGGCCACCTGGACGGGGTGACAGGCCTCTGCACTTTTCTCTCAGAACACATCATGGTCTGTAACTACATATTATGCGAATTTTTAAAATTAATGTTAGTCTCACTTGTTAGGTGGTAAGCGCCGTAAGAGCAGGGAACTAAGTCTGTTTCACTCAAAATTGTACCTCCTGAGCTTTATACATTTGAGGGGGAGAGGGAACAAGGGAACAATCTGAGGTGAGTGCGGAAGCAAGAATAGGAGAACAGGATTCTAGTCCTGGTTTGGTGCCAATTTGCTGCACAACAATTTGGCAAGCTACAAATCGTCTCTGAGATTCTGTCTTCTCCCCTGATACATGAGGGGCTGGATTCGACCCATGGCTGTCCCACTTCACTAAATGTCAGAGTCGCTAGGGAGCTTGGGTCAAGGGGAGCCCAGCTCTCCTTCAGCAGGTCTGGTGTGGGCCAGGGTCTGCATTCTAAATGAACCCCTGGAGGTGCTGATGCAGGTGGGTCTCGGGGTTAGGGTGGGGGCACGTTTTAATAGCACTGGGTTGGGTAAATTCTGAGGTCCTTTCTAGCTGTGACATTCTGTCATTTATTCAGTTAACAAACAGTTCTCGTGATGATCTGGGCATGAGGAAGACAAAAAGGACAGAGAAAAAAATGTGACTTCTCAGAACTTGCATTCCTCACACAGCTACCAGGCAATGCTGTCCATAAGAGGCAGAGTAGAGACCTTGGTGCCATTTTCTTTGTAATTCACCATACTTGGAATCACCACTTTTTAATATAAGGAATGCAATACAATGCACTCCATGTTAAAAATATCCTGGAAATATTGAACTATTTTCAGAAGACTCCAGGTAGCATTCAGGACTTCCAAATGCCTAAGACTATTCTTGCAATGAATAGAAATTCTGGGAGATGGAGAAGGCTATATAATATTCTCTCTCTCTCTCCCTCCCTACCCCCTCCCTTCTCCCCTGCTTTTAAAAAATTATAAAACAAAAATGGAAAACCACATAAAATAAAGGTATAGCTTCATCAGTTATAAAGTGAACATTTCTTAATTACTGCTCATGTGATGAAATAGAGCTTCGCCAGCCCTTCCAGAAGCCCTCCTCTCAACTCCTTCCCGGCCCTTGAAAGTGAACACTCTCCTGACTTAAAGTTATCACTTCCTGGTGTTTCTTTCTAGTTCTATCCCCTGGTCGTGCTCTCCTAGTCTCTATAGTTTTATCTTGCCATTTGTTGAAAACATTTGTTATGTCTTGTAAGTCCCATTAGATTCACAGGCCCATCCCCCTAAGATTGAGGGGCATGTAACCTGCAGAATTTCTCACAGTCTGGATTTTGCTGATTGCATACTTATGGTGCAGTTCAACGTGTTCCTCTGTGCTCGGCATTTCCTAAAAGTTGGCAGCTGAAATGAGAGGTTTCATCAGTCTCATTTCCAATCCATTTGGCAAGACTATAGGTGGTGGTGTGTTCTTTCACCAGAAAGCACATAATGTCTGGTTTTCTCTCCCTTCCTCTGCCTCCTCCCCTTTCCCCCTCCCCCTTCCCCTCCCTGCTTTTCTCCCCCTCCTCCCCCTCTCCTTCCTCCCCCTCCTCCTCCTCTCTCTGTCTTTCTCTCTCCCCTCCCTCCCTCCCTCCCTTCATGCTGTTGGCCAGCATTGATGTTTATCATCATTAATGATCCGTTAATTCATTAGGGACTGAAAAAATGACGATGGTCTAATTCTATAATTTCTTATTTATTTAATTGTTGAAATACTATAGGGAGAGATGCTGTCCCTCATCTACAATTTTGTTACCTGGTCGTACCCTTCATACAGGGAAGGCAAGATAAATGTTTCATTCTTTCCTTTATTTAACACTTTTAAAGATAATCAATTACTTCTCTATCATACCCTCCAGGTGACCACCTACTTTAAAAAATATTATAAACTCCCATATTAAAGTATGTTAAATGAGTTTCAATCTATTGGAATTATGATTCTTGCTGAATCTCAAATTGCTTGTCTTTGACCTGTGCCGTCAACGTCAGGTGTGAGTGAAACTGCAGCTTGCCCTCCACCTCCTGTTGCTGATGACCTTCAGCTCTACCATCTCCCACCTCCTCTCCCTCCTCCAGTCAGTCGCTCTTCTTGCCTGTTCACTGGATGCCAGCCCCTGTATGCCGGCTATTGTACTGTGCTATTGTACTTTTCAAGGCTCTTGTACTGTAAGATTAAAAATGTTTTCTTTAAAAAAATTGCTTATCTTTGGCTAGAGGGAACCTCTTCAAGTTGGGCAGCAGGGGTCCTTCCACCCAATGAGGGCTCCCTTCTCTCCTTCTGTAATCTGAATATAAATCCTATTCTCCCCTCCTTTTGCTCCTGGGACTATTGAGTGCATATTTGAAGACATTCCTTCCCTTTTGCACTATTTTTATCTCTGACTGTGAGCTTTCTAACAGTAAAACGTCAGTGTATCTCTACAATGCATCTTTCTATTGGCAAAAGTATCTGGATTCACTTCGTAAAAAGTGGGGGTCAACTGTCACAGCTAAGAGGAGCCTAAGAAGACATGACAACTAACTGTAACATGGTATCCTGGATGGGATATTAGGTAAAATCTAAGGAAATAGGAACAAAGTATGAACTTTGGCTACTAACAGTGTAACAACTGTTAATTGTAACAAATGTACCATACTATAAGATGTTAGGTGTTAATTAAAGGAAACTGGGTATGGGGTACCCAGGAACTCCCTGTACTATCTTTGCAATTTTTCTATAAACCTAAAACTGCTCTAAAATCAAAATTTTGCTTAAAAAAAAAAAGAAAGAAGTGGGAGTCTAGGTAGCTTTGTAGGCACGTATCCATTGTGCACAGCCAGGTAAACTCCCCAGCAGATTGAACGCACAGATCACAAAGAGATGCAGAGGAAACAGACTGGTCAGGTGAGTGGGAAAATCTCCTAAGGAGATGAATTATGAACCAGGTCTCAAATCTGAGGGTTAAGGAGGTAGGGTGTAAAATAACCAAGGCAAATCAAACATGAAATCTTCTTTTTGGGGAACTCTTTTAAATGACAGTAAAGAATTTTTTAAGGGTAAACCCAAAGAACAAAAAGAATGGAAGGGTAGAGGAATAGCAGAAACAATGAAATCAACCAAGTTGAGGGGTAGTCAGTCAGTTGGATGAGGGGAAATTTCTTCAACAGAGCAGAGAAATTCAAACCTGTGTTGCGGAGGGGATGCTGATAAAGGGCGAGGGAGAAAACCAAGAAAGAGTTAAGACATGGGCTCCAGGAAACAGAGGCTCCAGCACAGGACAGCAGGTGAGAGGACTCCCCAGAGAGAGTGCTGCGTAGCAGAGAGCCACCAGTGGGGATGGGGACAGGAGGCAGAGGGCTCCAGGAAAATCTCCTGAAATTACAAAAGCAGCAGCAGCATGTATTAACTCTAGGAAATTGTTTTAAGTACAAGAAAAGAAATGACTATATTGTTCTACTAGCCTCAGTTGTGAAGGATATGGGCAAACAGATAGTAGAAATGCTGAATATTAGTTTTTAAAAATGGTGCTATAATTTATCAGGAGCTTGGGAGCGGTTAAAAGTGTGTGAAGAGGGACTTCCCTGGTGGTGCAGTGGCTAAGAATCCGCCTGCCAGTGCAGGGCACACGGGTTCGAGCCCTGCTCCAGGAAGATCCCGTATGCCGTGGAGCAACTAAGCCCATGCACCGCAAATATAGAGCCTGCACTCTAGAGCCCATGAGCCACAACTATTGAGCCTGTGTGCTGCAACTACTGAAGCCCATGTGCCTAGGGCCCATGCTCTGCAACAAGAAAAGCCACCGCAATGAGGAGCCCACGCACCACAAGGAAGAGTAGCCCCTGCTCATTGCAACTAGAGAAAGCCCATGCAGCAATGAAGACCCAACACAGCCAATGAACAAATAAAAAATTTATAAAAAAAAAAGTGTGTGAAGAGAGTATAAGAGAATTCCATTTTTGTCTTGTAGAGTGAAAAGTCAATAGAGGATACATAAAAGTGAAAAATTGTTTTCACTTAAAAAAAGATTGTTAGAGACAGGTAGAAGAGATGGAAAGTCAAAGTTCATTACCCCAAAGGTATGGGCTGAATTATGTCCCCCTCCAAAAATTCATATGCTGAAGTCCTAACTCCCAGTACCTCAGAAGTGACTGTATTTGGAGACACGGTCTTTAAAGGAATAATTAAGTTAAAATGAGCTACTAGGGTGGCTCTAATCCAATGTGACTGGTATCCTTATAAGAAATTAGGACACAGACACGCACAAGACCATGTGAAGACATAGGGAGAAGACAACCCTCTCCAAGCCATGCAGAAAGGCCTCAGAAGAAACTAACCCTGAAAACACTTTGATCTCAGACACCTGGCTTCCAGAACTGCGACACAATAAATGCGTTGCATAAGCCACCCAGTCTGCGGTCCTTGGTTATGGCAGCCCCAGCAGACTGATGCACCCAGATATGGAAGTGGGTGAGAGCAGAGGTGGGTGTGGGGATTCCTGATGCACTTGGCCTGGGGGGCAGGTTTATTAGGTCGTAGCCTTGGATGCCACAGCTGAGCTGGGTCCTGATTCTTCTGCCACACGAAAGCAAACATTTTAAAGGGCTTCTTCAGCTTGCTGGAGCCTCAGGTCAGCTAAGTCTGGCTGCAAAGGGCCCTTGGAGTGTGATTCTCCCACGCGTTGGCATGATGTGGGTGGGCTCCTCAGCGCAGACTTCCTCTGCCCTCTCTCAGTGTAAACCAACCATTCTTCAGCCCCTTTGGAGAAACCATTTGTTTTTGCCTTTGGGGCTTTCCTCCTTGGAAGCCACAGAGACACAGTGTCCAAGAGAATTTTGTGAAAGTCAAGCTGCCTTGTTTTTGTTTTCATTTTTTGGCAGTTGCTGAAGTTATCTTGCTGTTTGTACTACAGAGACACTATAAATGGTCTTCTGAGTGAACCTCTTTCTGCGTGTTCCTGTAAAATTTCATAATCTTCCAAGTGAGTGACCTGATAGTACAAACACTGATGTTGAAAAAAGAACTGAGATGTCTCATGTGAGGTTCAGTAACATTATGGAAATATGACCTCTTCCATGAGTCTGTACACTGCAAACTAAAACGATAAGGAAACTTCCCTAACTCAAGCAGTAAAATCATTTTTTCTTCTTTGTGATTTTTTTTTTTGGCAGTCTGCTAACAGGTACCTGTGTTCTAGTCAATTTTGTCTTCTCCATGTGAATTTGGGTGTGAGTGTGTGTTAGTGTGTTTTTTTTTTTAATAAATTTATTTATTTACTTACAGGCTGTGTTGGGTCTTCGTTGCTGCACCTGGGCTTTCTCTAGTTGCAGAGAGTGGGGGCTACTCTTCATTGTGGTGCTTGGGCTCCTCATTGAGGTGGGTTCTCTTGTTGCGAAGCACTGGCTCTAGGTGTTCTGGTTTCAGTAGTTGGGGCACATGGGCTCAATAGTTGTGGCTCACGGGCTCTAGAGCGCAGGTTCAGTGGTTGTGGTGCATGGGCTTAGTTGCTCCGTGGCATGTGGGATCTTCCTGGAGCAGGGATCGAACCCGTGTTCCCTGCATTGGCAGGTGGATTCTCAACCACTGCGCCACCTAGAAGTCCCTGTTAGTGCATTTTTAATGTTAATCTTTGTTATAGGGTTTCCAAATACTAGCGGAGATGGAGTTACTCTTCCAAACTGCTTCCTCTCCTTTCAAGCACTGGAGGTGTTATCCTGGGAATCCTGTCAGGAGTGAAGATTCACTAGAAGAGACAGACTAGGTTCTATTTGTCCTCTCGTCGATCCAAACTCATGTACGGTCAGCATTAAGAGAAAAGTAGGCAGAGGAAGTCGGAGTGTCAATGGCCTTTGCTTTTGTGGATCTTTTGCAACTTGCTGCTTTGGCCAGCTTAGTTGTTGTTATTTTTCACTTTATTATCCTGGGTTTGAGGGCTTTGCATTTTCTACTAAAGCAATGTGTGTGTCTGTTTTGCATTAATGGCTTGAATTGTCATGGGTGGGACAGGCCTCCTCACTGCTGGTGGGCCCACGCACACCTAGCCATTCACAGCTGCAATCACAGCAGCACCTAAGGGGGCAACTGTCTTGCTTCTGTTTTGCAAGTGCTGTCTTTATGTTTTTTCACTTTTCTTGATAACTCTCCTGTGCCATTGTAATAATAGGAGTCCAGTGGTTGTATAAGGCAGACTGTGTGCCTTTATCTGCAGCACACAGAATTGCAGTGAATGACAGCAGTGTGTCGTTCACCCTCATGGGGTCTTTCAGGAGGATGGAGTAGCTAGCAGCTATAAATCACCGTTTTATGGCAAAAAGACCACCTCTGGTAATGTTCTGTAAAAATAATAATAATAATAATAATAATAAATGTTTCAGAGCCTCATGTGCATAATAGTAACAGAATTGAGGATAATGGTATACTACATAGTAATAACAAAATTCCATTCTTTAAAAATGTAAAATGTATTTTCTATATACTTGCTTTCTTCATTTTCACAATGAATTACTTTGGAACTTTTGTTTTACCACAAATCCAGCAAGATCCTGATCACAGCCCATCTGAAGGGTCAACTAGCTTTACATATCTCAAGGAATTCAGCTGATGAAATAGTTTGAATTAACCAAGAAGTAAAATGCTAATGTTCTAAAGGTGTGCTTTCACCACTTTTTAAGATATTGTACTATATTATGAAAATATATTGAAGAAATTAAGTGAATAATTGTGTGACCTATTGTAACATGCTAAAATATGCTGTCTGTAATAGGTATGGCGTATATTTTTTAGTTTTATGGAATACTGAAAACTAACATCATAGAAAAACAGCTTAATTTAAGCATGTTCACCCAAATCTGGTAGAGTTTAGAAAGAAATTAATCCTTGAGACAAAATATCTGGCTCACTTATTCTAAGTATACTGTATCATCTTTGCAGAAACTTTCACAGCACTGTGGGGTTGGTGTCATAAATCTGTGACAACCCATAACAAGTCATATATTACACAGTTAAAAGTATCATATTACTGTAAATTTGGTTTGATAAAGCTTTGCATAATTTAGAGGTTAAAAAGAAATGCTCACTTTTCAATTAAGTAATTTCCGTGGTGAAATGGTTTAAATTGAAGTGACATAAAACAATTATTTTCATCTAAAAATGTATTGTATCACAGGCGAAATTCAAGTAGGCTTTAGAAAATGCTGTACTTTGTCTAATTAGCAATTAGCTTAGAGATTAAATGATTTCCCTGGGAAAGTTGTTCTAACACTCAGGATGGAAGATCATGTTTCATACATCTGTCTACCATGTACACAAATGCACGCCTTCTGCCTCACATACCTTTACTCTCTGTGTCACATTGAGGCCAATTTCCAGAACTTTCCACTAGGGCAGAATGGACCTCTTCTTCTCTGAACATCAGCAGCACATCCTCCTACTCCCCGTGGGGGCAGGGGAGGGGTGAGGGGTGAGGGATTAGAAGATGGAAACTGAAGCCTCCACTTTGCAAATCCTCACACTCTCCAATTTCACATAACAATACACCTGCAGGGAGACTGAGGCAAGAGACTGAAGTCAGGCATTTGTTTGAAATCACCAAGTCAAATGCAAGCAAAATCTAAAATAAAGAGGAGCGTCACATGACAGCAGTGCAGAACATCAAAGACCAAATGTTTATTCCTCAGGACAGAAGCAGCCTTGAGAGAGCCCTGGATCTTTCTCTGGGGAAGCCTAACTACAGAGGTTAGCTCCCCAGGTGACCCTCGGGGGCAGGGCTAACCTGTTAGGCTGCTATTCAGCTACTCCATGTCTTATGTGTTTGATGCCTGTGGCTTAAACACATCTGAAATACCTCATTAATGCTAAAGAACCCAAAGTACCATTGGCACAGACACCAGTGCACAGACCAGGCTACCCAAGTGTCGTCTTTCATGATGTCTAGTGTTGGGCTGTCCTCATGTCTGAAATTCTGCAATTACAGATTCAACCTTTGCTTCCTGGTAAAAAGCTGTCCTTGCTGAGAGAGAAAGTGATATGTCGGATCCTTCCTTTATTCCAGAGCCTCCCTGCTGAGCTGAGGAATCATATTCATGACCTCAAACACCTCCTTGTCTTGCTGTCGATCAATCTGTCCTCAAACTATATCTCCAGATTTCCTGAATTGTTTTGAGTAATTCTGGTCCCAACATTTGGAAGACAGCTCAGCTAAGAGAAAAACTCCCAACCATAAATTTTTTTTAAAAATGAAAACCCAAAGCAATTGAAGTTTTAATTTTTTATGACCCATATTTCTATAAATGTAAATGACTAATAGACATCATGAAATATTAACCAAGTCAGTAATCCAGGATTATGTATGATGTCAAATTGCTCCCTACTGTCAATGAAAAAGCTATCAGGCAGCAGTTTCTGAAAACAAACATAAGCTTCCAAATGTCCCAGCAGGGGAGTGAGAGCTCACTGGAGGCCACATTTTTCATAAGGGATAGTCTTGAATGGAGGGGAAGTCTGTGGTGGACTCCTGGGCAGGGCAGAAAAGAGAACTACACAGGAGGATGCAGGACAGACCTACAGGAAATCTATCAGGGGTTGTGACCTGATGTAGCAGGTGCCTTGGCAGAGGGGATGCCTCCCACCAGGATTAAATCCTGGGCCCATATGTGTTTATGTATCAGGAAGTTATATCAGAGGGAAGGTCCTGCTAGAGACTGAACTTGTTTTATTATTTCCTTTTCTTCGGCGTAATAGGTATGGGCCATGTCCAGGGGCAGTGAATGCTGGGATTGGTCTCAGGGGCATGAGAGTGTCCTCCAGAAAGGGTGATTGGGGGCCCCTGAAGTCATGGCCCATGGCTTCCTGTAGTAGTCAGGCTATCCGGCGTGAAAGGAGATCTTACCTAGAGGAAGAGGACCAGTGGCTCTGGGTCCCAACCACTTGGAACCAGCTTGAGCTTTGGGAAGAGATGAAGCACTTGGAGAGACATTTTGGGAGCAGAACTAGAGCATCCTTGGTTGGCTCAGTGCTCGGGGTGGGGGGTGGGGGCGGGGGAGGTTGTCTTCCTTAGGAGAACCACCACAACCTGCACACCCTGATTGGGCTTCCTGGCCAGCAAAGGGTCTTCGTAGCAGGGGGTGGGCAGTGTTGTTGTCAGGGTAATATTCTTCAGCACAACACCATGTGCCAGGGAGAACTACCACTGGAACTGAACAGATTGGCTCTAGTTCATTCTCCTGTGGATGTGGGAAACGGCCAACCCACTCTGGGTGGCATAAGGACAATTGGGGGTGAAGGGGGAAGAGAGGCCTCAATAGGGAAATACTGATTTTCTGATAATAGAATATATGGTATGAACAATTATTTTGTGCAAAAAAAACTGTTGTCCGCTAACCCAGCAATCCTCTAGAAAAGCCTTTCCTGGAAGAACTCACCTCCCATGACAGAGACTTAAAATGCCAATTACTCTCTCAAACTGTCTTGGTATGTGATCAATTTTTTTAAATTTATTTTTTATTAAAGTGTAGTTGAAGTACAATGTTCTATTAATTACTGTTGTACAGCAAAGTGACTCAGATATACATGTGTATATTCTTTTTCATATTCTTTTCCATTATGGTTTATCACAGGATATTGAATATAGTTCCCTGTTCTACACAGTAGGACCTTGTTGTTTATCCATTCTATATATGCCAGTTTGCATCTGCTAATCCCAAACTCTCAATCCAACCCTCTCCCACCCCCTCCCCCTTGGCAACCACCAGTCTATTCTCCATGTCCCTGATTCTGTTTCTGTTTCATAGATAGGTTCATTTGTGTCATATTTTAGATTCTATGTATAAGTGATATCATATGGTATTTGTCTTTCTCTTTCTGACTTACTTCTCAGTATGATAGTCTCTAGTTGCGCCCATGTTGCAGCAAATGGCATTATTTCATGCTTTTTTGTGGCTGAGTAATATTCCATTGTATATATGTACCACATCTTCTTTATCCATTCATCTGTCAATGGACATTTTGGTTGTTTCCATGTCTTGGCTACTGTGAACAGTGCTGCTATGAACATATGGGTGTGTGTATCTTTTTGAATTATATTGCTGGATCATATGGTAATTCTACTTTTATGGTATGTGGTCCAGTTTTGATCAATGAGACCATGGTATAGTTTCCTAGGAGCTTGAGGGGAAATTGTTTTTCTCCTGATAAAAAGAGAGGGATAGACAAGGAAAGCTTGCTTCTTTCTTTTTTTGTCTTAAACACAGTTTGAGTGTGAATATGGCATTTGGAGCTGCAGAAGCAATATTGTGACCATGAGGGAAAGCCCAAGAGTATCACATATAAGTCAACTCAGAGCTCTGACACTAAATAGCCATTAAACTAACCTTGGAATCACCTATTTCAGGACTTCTTATTAGCTGAGAAAATACCCCTTCCATTTATAAGTTTCTTTTACTTGGGTATTCTACTAGTTGCCATTGAAAATGTTTCCATTGACTAGCAATGTATATAACAGAAAACCCAGCTAACCCTGGCTTAAGTCATAGGGACATATATTATTTACTTAACAGAAAGACTAAAGGGAGATGGTCCTGAGATTGTTTTATTGGCTCAGCCATGATATCAAGAACACAGACTTTTTCCATATGTCTGCAATAGATTTTGACCTTTGGTTGTTGCCTCATGGTTGCAAAATGGCTGCCAGCAGCTCCAAACATTCCACCTTGGCATAGGATAGGAAGGGAAGAGGAGGGCAGAAAGGGATCCTCCTCCCGAGCTACCTCTCTGTTATCAGGAAAAACATCTTTTTTGGGATCATATGCCCATCCATAGTTCACTTACTGGCAAAAAGGAATGAGACAGTCATTGATGACTTAAATCAGGTACTGCTGGGCATCTGCTCTTTTCTTCTTCCTCTGCTCTTCTCCTTTCTCAGCATGTCCACTGCCTTTGCTTGCAACCCGCAAAATTTGTTGGTGATGCTACATTCTTTGGGTTTCTATTAAAGAGCAAAGCATGTTTTTTACCCTTTGAGCTTTGTTCTGTCAGTGGGGCCCCAAGCAGGTTGTGTGTTCCCCGATGCTACTGTCTGCAGGTGCTGCTTCCACTGCTTCCCTCCCTACAGGCAGACCTTCGGGGAACAGCTCTTAATGAGGCGTGATTTTGCACACACACCCTCCACCCCCAATGGACATTTGGTAATGACTGGAGACATTTTTAGTTTCACAACTGGGAAGCTGGTAGTGCTACTGGCATCTAGTAAGTAGAGGCCAGGATGCTGCTGACCAGCCTTCAACGCACAGGACCGCCCCCCACACAGGAGTTATCCAGACCAATGTGTCAGCAGTGCCAGGGTTGAGAAACTTGGCCCCAGAGGATGTGACCAGGCCAGAAAGCCATCTTTCCTCCTTTTTTTAATGCCTTCTTGCTTTTGTCCCAGGCCCTTGTAAATACAGAGAATGTCCATAGTTTATGTGTCCCTCCAAAGACATGAACTTGCCCCTGGACAGTAGCAGTGACCAAGTAAACACCACAATGGAGACACCAAATACTTATGTCAATTCACTGATTAAATAAATTAATCTCGAGTCTATTTTCACCTTTAGAAAAATTGCAGCAATCACTATGTGACTTTTGTACAAAATGACAAAGTGTTGCAGCATCAGTAACAACGTCTCCAGTGGCCATTGCATCAGAGACAGGCACTGTGAGAGGCATGTGGCCGATTCCTTCCATTTCTGTTGATGAGCTTTGGAAGTGAGCAAAAGGGCAGCATAGGGGCATTGTGATCTAAAACAAGACTCGTGAGCAGTTTGGGTCTGGGGCACGTCTACTTACTCATCCCTATCTGCTTTCACATTATTTCCACCACACTCAAGCGATTATACCTTCTCTTTAGAGTTGTCATTTCTTGGTTTTCTCTCCTTTCTATAATATACCTTCTTATCTGTATCCCATTTTCATGCACAGAGAGAGACAGAGCAACAAATGAGGGGAGGGAAAGAAGTCCCACACACACTTAAGCAGGATTCTCTTCTTGTCAGTGCTGGAGTTGGCTGTTTCCAGGGACATTTCAGAGTTCTCTCTTAAAGTAATCATGCCATTTGGAGACTGCAGAATTTAAGATGCAAGTTTGGCTACCATCATAAAGAGATTCCCCACCCCAATCCATTGTCTTAAATACGTTAGAAGTTTCTCACTTACATAACCATCTCTTTAGGCAGTCTCAGGCCCGTAGGGTGGTTCAGGAGTGTCTAGACCCAAGGCCTCTTTGCTCCACTGAGCTCAGCATGCAGCTTCTACCTCATGGTCAAGGCTGGCTGCACTGTCTCCTGTTATCACAACCCACATTCCAACCAGCAGAAGGAGAGCACGCCCCTTACTTTTAAGGGATATTACCTGCAAGCTGCACTCATCCCTTCTGCTCAAATCCAGTTGACCAGAACCTAGTCACATGGCTACATCAAACTACAAGGGGTTCAGACTGGAAAATGCAGCCACTGTCTTGGGAGGCCCAGCGTACTAGCTACAATCTGAGAGTTCTATCACCGAAGTGCTTGCTAAATGCCAGGCTCTGTGTTGGGTTTTACTAGGATTACTTGGTGAAATCCTTACAATAAAAACAGATGCTCTTCTAGTCTCCATATTACAGAGGAGGAAACTCAGGCACCGAAAGCCCCGCACCCCAGAAGCAGACCCTGATTTGTTAAGGGAGTGCCAGTAGGGGGAAGGGAAGAGGGGGAGGGAAGCAAGATAGGGAAGGGGAAGGAAGCCAGCAAGGGCTCCGTTTCAGGCAAAATTCCCCACCCCCACCCTACCCCACCTCACCGCACCTGATCCTCATCCTGATCCTGCAGCACATGCGAAATCACGAAAGTACAAAAACACCACCTCTGTGCTGTGGGCCTAGAAGGTGCTGAGTGAATAAGGGAGTGAAGGAATGGATGAAAGAATGGACCCAATGCTTGATCATTCTTAGGAGAACAGGAGATCCGCTCAAAATCTTTACTACAAGTAGGTTTTCCCCCAAACCACTCAACCGTCTCCCTCTCATCCTCCTGACCCCCCCAGGAGGTTCTAACCCACCCTTCCAGGGCAGCAGCCTTGAGTGAGAGCACCTGTTAACCTCTGGTGTGAGGAGCAGAATGCTAGGTAGAGACTCAGCACTGTTGAATGTTCTTTTTCTTTCCATCATTGTCTGAACCTGACCTACCTGTAACTTGGCAGCTCCATCACCTCATGAAGTTAGACAAGTTTCAGAAAGCTTCACCTCCCCCAGTTGAAACTAGGGAGAGAAGAATAGTTTGTCCTGATCTGAAAATTACTTCAAGACTTATAGGCAGCAGATGTCCCTTGGGATAAAATACAGATATGATCTCCCCTCTCCCAGACCAAATGTCCTCAAGGTCAGGGTCACAAATCCCACAAGAAGTATGAAGTCCATGGGTCACTGGGGGAGGGGCTGGCAGCAGAGGCTTGGGGTGGGGGGCTCTAATCCCCGGTGCCTCCCACCAGCCCCTGAACAATTCAAGACCTCGAAGACTTCTTATTGATTAGCTAGATGAGGCCATCAGTTTAATGTCAATAATATGACTCAAGGAAAAGACCCTGCATTTTCAAATGGAGCAAAAGGAGACCAGCCGAATAAGAGAAAAGATTGTTTTTCTCCCTCCAGCATCATTTCCTGGGCCCCCTCCCTGAGTCAGGAGAGTGTCTCCTGTGAAATCACACCCTGCAAATCCCCAAGGTCTTTTAATTTCACAGTTCCTGCCTGATGTCCTGTGCAGATGGCTTCCTCTAGAGTCCCCTGGGGACTCAAAAGGGGCACCAGGACGTTTAAGAGTGGATCCCTCCTTTAATAGCTAATGTGAGCAGTCAGGTGTGAGCCTCGGGGTGGCCTTTGCTGGCCTTGGTCTCTGTTCCCGTCTTGTCCCCAGATGTGCTGGGTGAGTTTGGCAGAGGCTTTAAAGTCCTGGGATGATTCACTGGGAGGCACTTGGTAAGTGCAAAACGTGATTATGACACCGTCAGAATAATCTCCATTCCAGGTACCAAATATTTGTTGCTGAGAATTGGAAAGAATATTGTTTTCTTTCTGAGAATTTGCAATTTGGCCGGTGTTGGGGGACGAATTTCATTAAGGAGTGTGGGTAGGGGTGGGGGGTTCTATTTGTGGATTTACTGTGCTTCTCCTCACAAATGCTCACTGAATACTCACACCCACACAGTCCTTCACAGTAGCTGCAATTGCTCCCATTTTACAGGAGTTTTACAGATGTTATGGCTTGGGTGCAACAGAGCCATGAACCTTTGAAACACGGGTTTGCACCCAGGTCTCTCTGACTTAAAAAATTCCGTTTTTCTACCTCAATGCTACCTTAAATTCAAATTAAATGTTTTTGTTTTTTTGAGAAGTAAACATCTTCCCACACACCTGGAAGTGAGAGACTGGCTTGTCACCTGTCTCCCACACGTCTAATCCTTCCCAGGTTGAGGTCAGGCTTGGGGAAAGTAGAGGAGGAGCCCAATCTCTAACCCAAAATTCTTGGACCAGATGTGTTTTAATATCAGAAATGAATATGCAGGATTTTTTCAGATTTTATAAAGGAATTATAGTATATATGTCATGTCTTACACAAGACCTGGTAGGGTTTGGGGCAGCACCCTGAAATGAATCACATTAATATTTCTGCAGTGAAATATTCACAGCAGTGGAATACGTAAAGATTTTAAAGAGCTGCACAGGAACTTAGGTCAGGTTTTTGCTACCAAATTAGGTATGCCAAGCTATGGGTTCTCAGAGTGTTAGGGATTTGGGAGTCACTGTAAGGCATGGTGGACCTATAGGTGGTATTTAAGGACTGTTCTTCTCCTCTAAAGTCTCTCCAGATGAGTCTGGTGGGGAAGGGTAGGGAACAGGGAAGCTGCCAGGGAAGCTCCTTGGTCTGGAATTCTTTCAGCTGTGCCAGAGGAGGAAAGCCCTAGTCCCTGGGCATTTCCAGGACACAAGGACCAGGGAACCAGACTTGCTGAGCTCTCCCACTGACTGACGCACTGAGCTGTGTGTCCTTAGGGAAACTGCTGCACCTCTCTGGTCTACTAAGTAGGGAAGGGGCAGAGGGGAAGCCCTGTATGCTCTCAGAGCAGTTGGTGGAGATCAGGCTTGTACCAGTGACTGGGGGCTGCCATGACAAATTACCACAACCTGGGTGGCTTAAAGCAATGGAAATTGATTCTCTCACAGTTCTGGAGGCTAGAAGTCTGAAATCAAGGTGCAGGCAGGGTTGGTTTCTCCGGGAGGTTCTAAGGGAGAATCTGTTCCCTGCCTTTCTTCACCTCCCAGTGGCTGCTGTCAACCCTTGCCATCCCTTGGCTTGTGGTCACATCATTCTGATGTCTCCATCTTCCTGTGCCTCTCTGTGTATCAAGTCTCCCCTTCTTTTCTCTTACAAGTGCACCAGTCACTGGATTTAGGGCCCACCCGTAATCCAGAATGATCTCAATTTGAGACACTTCGTTTAATTAACTCTGCAAAGATTCTAGTTCCAAATAAGGTCACTTTCACAGGTGCCAGGGGTTAAGATTTGGATATATCATTTGGAGGGGATACAATTCAACCCACTACAGGGCTAGACATTAAGCCAGGTTGAACGTGTAGTCAACCACAGCACCCACCACATGTGGTGGCGGATTGTTAGTCAACCCCTGTAGGGATCCCCTGATGGGGACCATCCTTACAGGAGCCACTGCGACTGTGTAAAGGGGAGGGGTTTCAGGGTCTGACAGATCAAGCCCTGAGACACTGGGCAGGTCTACTTCACCAAAGTGAGGCTCAGTTTCCTTACCTCTGAGATGGACACAACAAGCCCTACCTCCAGGTGTTCTTGCGAAGAGTAAAGTCCATAAAACACTCCATAAAGTGTCTACTCCATAAAGTGCTCATGAACACAATTCCCTTCCTTGCCCCTGCTTTCTTTTGTCTGGTGACATGAATGTGGGCCCAGACTCCTCTCTGAAATCCAGATGCAAAGGCTGCAGTAAGGCCCCTCTGTCCCGGCTGTCAGAGCCCTGCAGTTCCAGCCACGGTGGCAGGTCAGCCAAAGGTCTTCTCCAATGCCAAGTGGTCTGCAGGGCACAGGCCTGCATTTCCAGGGAGAAGTACCTGATCACTGGGAGCCAATTCTTTGGAACCCACCCCACCCCACGCCCCCTAGCTTTGCCAGCGCCCAGAGAGGACTTCAAACCCTGAAGAGCATTTCAAGATCATTGTAAAATGATGTAAAACAAAACAGTATCCAGGATGGGCTTCAAGGCAGCAGACTAGGTTCCTTTAAGCCCTGTGTGTGGCCACAGACACAGCTCAGAGGAAAGCAGTGGGCCCCCCACCTGGCAAGGCTGAGGCCAGAACGGCTTCTCTCGTCCTTCTGAGGGCAGCAAAGCCCCCCACCCTGCAGTGGGTCGGGAAGCTGAGCCCTGTCCCACGTAGGATGGTGCTGGTGGATCACGATGCTGCTCCCAGGGCCTGTTTGTTCCGTTGGAACACGTGAGCCTTTCTTTTCCTCATCAAGTTTTATGACACGAGGAAGGATTTCAATTTCTGTAGGAGGTGCTAGAATATCTAGTCTATGCACCAGACCCAGCATTTTAATTCTTGAGCTAATAATTCAATTCTTCACTAATAATACTACCAGCAGTAAGTTTTTGTATGTCATGGTTTGTTTTAACTATTGTCACAAGATCTCAAAGAACACAGAGGGGCATTAACTTTTGCCATCCGTGGTGGAACAGGGAGGGGCTGGCTGGCCAGCCCCTCAACATCTAGGGAACTGTGTTTCCACTCCTCCATGAAAGGGAGTTCAGCCAGGGGGCCTTTGCTCCTGCCACCCTACCCCCATTCTTGTTTTGGAGGCTGCTTTTGGAGGATCCTCCCCAAACCAGTTTTTTCCTAGGGCAAAGTGCACCCTAACCCGGGAATGTCCAGATGTCGGTTCCCTCCGCCCATCCACCTGGATCCTCTGGCTCTGTGTTCCTGAACCAGGCTCTTCATGATGACAGGAAGGTTCCGCTGCCCTTCTCGTCCTTCCTTGCAGCTGTGCTGAGTGGCCGGCATGTGAATGATGGCACCAGGGATGCAGTCTTGGCTGTTTAATGTCTGTGAGGCACTAAGAAACATGCCTTCGATGTTGCACCCCAGGTAACGCTTACCCCACCTCACAGATGAGGAAAAGGAGCCCAGAGAGGCCAATAATGGCTTCTCTGAGCTCCAGGGTGGTGGAATTCCGCTGGAGCCTATTAGACGGAAGGCGGGGGCGGCGCTGGTGACTGAAGATCAATTTTGCTTATAGACTTGGATGATTGAGAGGGGACTCAATGGGAAGAGGGACAAGGGTGGGAGAGAGAAGTGTGTGGCTCTGCAGGGCTCACATGGCCATGGTGGGGTTGGGGGGGCAGGTGAGTAGCCCTAGCTGGTAAGGCTGAGCGGAGGTTCAAGGATTTGTCTGTCTGGCCCCAGCTGGTACGGATGGATCAGGCCAGGGCATGGCTAGACATATCCTCCCAGTCACTGCTCTCTAAGCACACCTCCCTCCTCCCCTAGGCTCACCAGTTTCTCCCCAGTCACAGCAATGAGGAACCAATGTAGGATGGCACCATTAGAGTCTAAATGCCACCTAGAGTGGCCGCCCAATTCCCACATTCCTATCCTTCCTCTGTCACCGTAAGGCACCCTAACTCTTCTGACTGGAAATGCTCATCTTTTCAGTGGTTTGGTGGAAGTGGGGCTTACCAGGAAATCTGGCCATCCATTATTCCACAAAATTACTGCATCCGTCTTCTAATTCCCAGAGAGCTTTGTACTCTTATCACTTTGATTATTTCCCTGCCTTCCACTGCCTCTTTATTCACATGAGAAGAGGAGTGTGCAGATGGGCCCGTGGTCAGTGCCACACCACCCCTGAGCTTTCCACCAGCTCCACACTCTCAGTTTTCCTAGATGCAGGATTCCTGGGGTTGAAACTGGCCAGAATGTCCATTCATTGCACTAACTTCACCTGGTCTGTGCTGACCAATGGGATTCTGAGATGGAAAACACAGTCCCTGCTCTCAGAGAGGGGCTAAGGGAAAAAAGCCAGGTCTCTCCCTTTCCCCAGGGAATTTTGGAGCAACTTAATGACAGTTGAAATTCTTAGGGAGGGAACATCAGTACATTAGTAATTATTATTAATATTAATTATGATTGAGTCATGGCAATATCAGAATAACTTGGTAGCAGCTCCCCATGGCGAGAGAAATGCCTTTAATGGAAATGGATTTCTAGTTTGCCCTTAAATCCTCAGTCAAAATCTTTTTCTAGCAAAAAGAAATGCATAGCGGCATCCATCTGGGCAAACGGAGGGCAAAACACCAGCAACACCACGACCAAGAAAGGAAGCCCAGACCCGAGGTCACTTGGGGTTTGAGACTGAGTTTAACAGTGTGTAAGTTGCCAGTGATCACAGAGGTTTGGAGAAATGACACCTGCCACTTGACATAAAGTCATATTCTAGCCTTCTCAATTGCACTAAACTCCCCAGAACAGAAAACCCCCAATTCTGTGGTAGTTACTGCTACCTTGGGATACATTTGTTGTTGTTGTTAAAATGAGAACAGCAACAGTGGCCATTTTCTTTATTCTGACGATGAGTGATGTTCCAGCCCTTGGCAGGGACTGGGTGCCCTGGCCACGGTCTGGACTCCTACACTCACCGCCCACCTGTCAGCCAGCATCACCTGTGTGGCTCCCACCTGCCACTGGTGTGACTGAGTCAGCAGGAAGAGTCTGGGCCCAGGCAGTAGCTGGACTGGCCTGGGGGAAGGAAGAGATCCCTGTGGATGCAAGATGAGTGTTCAGATGAAGGACAGTGGGATTGCAGGAAGCATGTGATGCTGAGGGCAATCTCATTACTCCAGGTCGGGAGTTAAAGATCTGTCCACAGAGCACTGAGTCAGCCCATACCTACTGACCATTCTGTGCTAGGTCTGCCGGGGCCCCAGGGGAGAGCACCATGGACCATTCTGAAGGAGCTTACAGTGAAGACGTACTAGAGAGAAAGCCCACATGGGGGGGGAACCCACTTCAGAGCACCATCCCCTCTCACGAGACAGACCTCCACTAGATCTTGCTAACGCCCCCTACGGCTACCACCTCAATGCATGCTTCCTGAGCCATCCAAGACCTGTGTAGACCAGCACTGCTCCAAGGTGCCTAGGAAAGTCCTGGAGATCAAGTTAGAATGCAGATTCCCTGAGATCCTGCATGTCTACCAAGCTCCAAGGGCGGCCAAAAGTACCTAAAGGCCAGCAGAAGAGTTACATGTGTGTGCTCGGGGGTGCTGGCAGTGTGACCTGTGGAATGTCCCTCTGTCTGGCTCTGCGGTCTCCTTCTCTGTGGAGGGTGGCTGTGGCGAAGATCACAGGCCTCAGCGGATGACGCGCGCCGGGCCAGTGTCTGGTTCATGGTGCGGCTGCGCGTGGTGCTTCCTATCACAGCTCATCCCTCCGCTGCTGCAACCCTGCAGTGCAGCCACCCCTGCAGATCACATCGGCCTTGAGCCCCGCCCTCCCTCCGCCACACCTTTGCTTTTCCCTGCGTCTGGAATGCCCTTCTCTCCCCACTCCACCAGCAAAATCCTCTTCACTTTTCCAGGCTCCCAGACCTGAGCCCACCCGAAGGGAGACTGTTCACAGGGCTAAGTAGCTCCTTGGCTGTGATCTCCGAGGGGACAGGAAGTGTTCTTGCCCTCTTCTATCCCAGTCTGTACATCACCTGACACAGTAGGTTTCAATACATGATGAGTGAATGGATGAGACAGCAAATACTTCAGCTCTTCCTTCTATAACTTCTATGACTCTGTGCTCTACTGAGAGAGGCTAAACCAGGATTTCTGAAACTTGACCACACGTCACCATTCCCTACCATCTTTTTAAGAACGAGGAATGCCTGGACCCCACTCCAGACCTAATTGAGGCAGCATTTCAGGGAGAGAATCTCTGGCATGGGATTTTTTTTTTTTTAGCAAGAACATTCATTATTTACTTATCTGTTTAGTTATATGGGTAGGGACTAGATATGTTTTTTTTTATTCAATGGCTCGTAATTCATTATTATCATTGTTTATTTTGATGCCAAACTGTCCCAGATTTAGCCTTCAGTCTGGCCCCTGTGTCCTTTTGACATGTCCTCATCACTCTTTGAGTAATTCCTTGCTTTTTTTGTGTACAAGACTTTCCAGGTTCATTTTGTGGTATATTTCTTACAAAGCACAACAGATGATTCTGATGCACATCTGGATTTTGGAAGCCATCGGGCGAGTCAGTAGTCTCAAATGATCAACAGGGTTAGCTCTGATTCTAGAGCCAGAACCTATAGCAAAAGGCAGAGAGACATTCTTAGGCAGGAGCTCGTGGAGGAAGCTCAGTGCTCCCTGTGACGGTCAGGCAGCATCCCTGAGGACAGCTGGCTCACCACAGAGGCACAGGTGACTCAAGCAAGCTACCTGGCAAAGATTCCCAGGTGTCACCTGCCCAGGCAGTTACAGATAGCAAATGGCCTAGACGTGCCCAAGGCAACCATTGAGGAAAACAAGAAAGAAGTGATACAGAGAAGACTTTCTGGAGAGGAATGTGTTTCTCAACAGGTAGAGAGATGTCGTATTAACATCACCTGTCTGCATGGGGCGATAATGGTCTTGAGGTCTGGGTCCCGCCCTCTGAGGAATCACCCCCAGAAAGTTCCCAGGGATGGAAAAGGCTGGCAGCTCCAGTCAAGGAACCCTGCAGGGTATTCCTCTGGAGGAGGCCAGGTATCACAAATACCTTGCACTAAACAGCACTTTTCTTCCCAAGAATGCAAAGCATTTTCATAGATGGCCCATTTGTTTTCAAATAATCTTTAATGTAAAAACATTTGTAAACCTGAACAGAGATGAAAAACATGTTTAAAAAAAGACTCACAATTCTCTACTGCCTTGACAAGTTTTCTATAAATCTAAAATTATGCCAAAATGAGTTTTTTAAAAAGATTCACAGTTTATAACATTGTGGTAAACAGAATAATGCCCTTACCCACAGATGTTCACATCCGGGTTCCCTGAACCTGTGAATATATTACCTTACATGGCAAAAGGGACTTTGCAGATGCTTAGAGTAAGGTAAGCATTTTGAGGTGGAAAGTTTATCTGGAATCATCTGGGTGGGCCTGTTGTAATCACAAGAATCATTATAAGGGGTCAGAGATGTGACGATGGAGGCAGATGTGAGGAAGAGGAGGGTGGGGGGAGAGAGAGGAACTCAAATATGCTACCCTGCTGGCTTTGAAGATGGAGGAAAGGGCCACAAGCTCATTTATAGAAACAGGAAAGTAAGGAAGCAAATTCTTTCTAGAGCCTCCAGAAAGAGTGCAGCCCTGCTGACACCTTGATTTTAAGAACCATTTCAGACTTTTGACCTCCAAAACTATAAGGGAATAAATTTGTGTTGTTGGCTTAAAATAACACAAATTTATATGTAATTTGTTATAGCAGCATAGGAAACTCATAAGACACTAACTCAAAAATTCTTTTATCACATTCTCCATGATGCTGTTGTGTCAACCAGCTTGCTTTTCAGTCATAATCTCTTCACTTTTCCATGTCACATTTTATAAACTTGTCCCATGAAAATGCAGCTGTAACCAAAAATATTCTTTCCATTTCTTTCGCCACCATCTGAGTACCCATCACCCACCTTTTTGTGGTTGCCATTGCTGCTGTTCTGCACCAATAAGCCTTGTTTGTTTGAGGTTTCCTACTCGACATTAGCCTCATGCTTTTCTTTAATACCTCTGGAGTTTATTTGAACATCTGTTACTATCCTCTTCTTGAGTGTGTATACAAATGGACATTCAGGTATACAGGTGCCAGAAACATTCCCATATGCAGACTCGTCAGCCGTCTGAAAGATATTCCTCTATAGATGGAGCATGGGCTCCCCTCCCCTGCAATAAGCCATCCTCCTCTGCTGTGGGCAAGTGTTCCCCAAAATGAAATTACTGGCACCCCAAATGTAACATGGAAAATGATTCATAGTTGAAAATCCACTTCTCCCTTTCACATACGGCCACCTGGAAGCTGCAGTAGTGACAGCGGTATGTCCAGAGCACCTAGAAGCAATACCCAGGTAAAGCTAGCAGGTGGGCACGCATTGTCATGTCGTCTGCATTCTCATGTCGTCCACGGATGACCCAACTTCCCATCTACCCATCACAGACCCAGAGACTTCCTTGTCGAGGAGAGGAACGGGCGTTAAAAGTAAGCAAATCTGTATGTAGGATAGCCCTGATTAAGTTACAGTCCTGTGGCCAATCCCATGCTACAGATACATTATCAAATCATTACCTTCAGCATGAATGCACCAAGGGCAAATTTAGAGTGGCCCCCACATTCGCTTCCAAGCCCATTGCACTAACGCTGCTGAAACCTTAGTCTGGTGGGGCTGTGGGAAATGTTTCAGCTCCTTCCCGTTGACAGTGTCTTCTTTCATTCTCTATTTTTTTTTAAGTTCTTTATTGGAATATAATTGCTTTACATTCTTGTACCAGCTTTTGAGGTACACCAAAGTGAATCAGCTGTATTCATACATATATCCCCATATCCCCTCCCTCCCGCGACTCCCTCCCACTCTCCCTGTCCTGGCCCTCTAAGGCATCACTCGTCATTGAGTTGATCTCCCTTTGTTATACAGCAACTTCCCACTAGCTATCTATTTTACATTTGGTAGTGTATATATGTCAGTGCTACTCTCTCACTTCATCCCAGATTCCCCTTCGCGCCCCGCCTCCCCAACCCCGTGTCCTCCAGTCCATTCTCTGCATCCTTATTCTTGCCCTGTCACAGGGTTCGTCAGTACCTTTTTTTTTTTTTAGATTCCATATATATGAGTTAGCATACAGTATTTGTTTTTCTCTTTCTGGCTTACTTCACTCTGTATGACAGACTCTAGGTCTATCCACCTCATTATGTATAGCTCCATTCCATTCCTTTTTATGGCTGAGTAATATTCCATTGTATATATATGCCACATCTTCTTTATCCATTCATTTGTTGATGGGCATTTAGGTTGCTTCCATGTCCTGGCTATTGTAAATAGTGCTGCAATGAACATTATGGTACATGTTTCTTTTTGAATTATGGTTTTCTCTGGATATATGCCCAGGAGTGGGATTACTGGATCATATGGTAGTTCTATTTGTAGTTTTTTAAGGAACCTCCAAACTGTTTTCCATAGTGGCTGTACCAACTTACATTCCCACCAACAGTGCAGGAGAGTTCCCTTTTCTCCACACCCTTTCCAACATTTGTTGTTTCCAAATTTTGTGATGATGGCCATTCTGATCGGTGAGAGGTGATACCTCATTGTGGCTTTGACTTGCTTTTCTCTAATGATTAGTGATGTTGAGCATCTTTTCATGTGTTTGTTGGCCATCTGTATGTCTTCTTTGGAGAAATATCTCTTTAGGTCTTCTGCCCATTTGTGGATTGGGTTATTTGCTTTTTTGGTATTAAGCTTCATGAGCTGCTTGTATATTTTGGAGGTTAATCCTTTGTCCATTGCTTCGTTGGCAAATATTTTCTCACATTCTGAGGGCTGCCTTCTTGTCTTGTTTATGGTTTCTTTTGCTGCGTAAAAGCTTTTAAGTTTCATTGGGTCCCATTTGTTTATTCTTGATTTTGTTTCCATTATTCTAGGAGATGGGTCAAAAAGGATCTTGCTTTGAAGTGTCATAGAGTGTTCTGCCTATGTTTTCCTCTAGGAGTTTTATAGTGTCTGGCCTTCTATTTAGGTCTTTAATGCATTTTGAGTTTATTTTTGTATGTGGTGTTAGGAAGTGTTCTAATTTCATTCTTTTACATGTTGCTGTCCAATTTTCCCAGCACCACTTGTTGAAGAGGCTGTCTTTTTTCCATTGTATATTCTTGCCTCCTTTGTCAAAGATAAGGTGCTCATATGTGCTTGGGTTTACCTCTGAGTTCTCTATTCTGTTCCGATGATACAAACAGATGGAGAGACATACCATGTTCTTGGATTGGAAGAATCAACATTGTGAAAATGACTATACTACCCAAAGCAATTTACAAATTCAACTCAATCCCTATCAAATTACCAACAGCATTTTTCACAGAACTAGAACAAGAAATCTTACGATTTGTATGGAAACACAAAAGACCCCAAATAGCCAAAGCAATCTTGAGAGGGAAAGATTGAGTTGGTGGAATTAGGCTTCCTAACTTCAAACTACACTACAAGGCCACAGTGATCAAGACAGTATGGTACTTTCATTGTCTATTGATCAGCTGTGCCCACATACTTCCTTGTTGCCCTCCAGTCAGCCCTGGATGGCTCGCCCCTTTGCACAGGGCTTCAAATCTAATAAGACAGAGGGCTCTTTCTCTCTGGTTATAATTGCCCTAAGTCCATGCTTTACAGGCCCCGTGTTCAGAAGCCCTAGCTCTCCTGGTTGCTACATGCTACTGCATATGTCTGTGCAGATGTAGATGCTGAGATGTGAGCTCTGCAAGGTTGGCTGCCTGGAATCCTGAGACGGCCTCACTCTCTGAGAGTCTCAACCATGTGACCTCCCTGTCTGTCTGAGTTACGCTGTGTCTTTGGGAGGAATTTTCTTGGCTTTAGATTTGTGTTGGTAAAAGCTTCCAGCTGAGTACAACCTGGAAAAGGTCCTTTGGAGAAGAAATTATCCATTTTGTGCAGCTGCCTGTATTTGGACATCAAGCTTGCCTTGGTTGTAGCAATGTGTGGTGTCACTATTTCACTCTTCCATGCCCAGGTGGACCACAAAAAGAGACTTTATAAAGTTTCAATGAAATGAGCCATGCTGATCTACTTCTTGGGTGGGAAATCTACCTTAGGTTTCTGGTTACCCTGAAAGTTCTTTATTATCAAGAGAAGGTTTGTTTTTTTTTTTTATGGCCTGGTCCCTGTCTGCCTTTTTTTTTTTTTTTTTTTTTTTTTTTTTTTATTATTTTTTGGGGGTACACCAAGTTCAATCATCTGTTTTTATATACATTTCTCCATATTCCCTCCCTCCCTCGACTCCCCCCCCACCCTCCCTCGAGTCCCCCCCACCCTCCCCGTCCCAGTCCTCTAAGGCATCTTCCATCCTCGTGTTGAACTCCCTTTGTTATACAACAACTTCCCACTGGCTATCTATTTTACAGTTGGTAGTATATATATGTCTGTGCTACTCTCTCGCTTCGTCTCAGCTTCCCCTTTACCCCCTGCCCCCTCCCAGTCCTCAAGTTCTCCAGTCCATTCTCTGCATCTGCGTCCTTGTTCTTCTCACTGAGTTCATCAGTACCATTTTTAGATTCCGTATATGTGAGTTGGCATACAATATTTGTCTTTCTCTTTCTGACTTACTTCACTCTGTATGACAGACTCTAGGTCTATCCACCTCATTACATATAGCTCCATCTCATTCCTTTTTATAGCTGAGTAATATTCCATTGTATATATATGCCACATCTTCTTTATCCACTCATTTGTTGATGGGCATTTAGGTTGCGTCCATGTCCTGGCTATTGTAAATAGTGCTGCAATAAACATTATGGTACAAGTTTCTTTTGGGATTATGGTTTTCTCTGGGTATATGCCCAGGAGTGGGATTACTGGATCATATGGTAGTTCCATTTGTAGTTTTTTAAGGAACCTCCAAATTGTTTTCCATAGTGGCTGTACCAACTTACATTCCCACCAACAGTGCAGGAGAGTTCCCTTTTCTCCACACCCTTTCCAACATTTGTTGTTTCCAGATTTTGTGATGATGGCCATGTTGACCAGTGTGAGGTGATACTTCATTGTGGCTTTGACTTGCTTTTCTCTAATGATTAGTGATGTTGAGCATCTTTTCATGTGTTTGTTGGCCATCTGTATGTCTTCTTTGGAGAAATGCCTATTTAGGTCTTCTGCCCATTTGTGGATTGGGTTATTTGCTTTTTTGGTATTAAGCTTCATGAGCTGCTTGTATATTTTGGAGGTTAATCCTTTGTCCATTGTTTCATAGGCAACTATCTTTTCCCATTCTGAGGGTTGCCTTCTTGTCTTGTTTATGGTTTCTTTTGCTGTGCAAAAGCTTTTAAGTTTCATGAGGTCCCATTTGTTTATTCTTGATTTTATTTCCATGATTCTAGGAGGTGGGTCAAAAAGGATCTTTATAGTGTCTGGCCTTACATGTAGGTATTTAATCCATTTTGAGTTTATTTTTGTGTGTGGTGTTAGGAAGTGTTCTAATTTCATTCTTTTACATGTTGCTGTCCAATTTTCCCAGCACCACTTGTTGAAGAGGCTGTCTTTTTTCCATTGTATATTCTTGCCACCTTTGTCAAAGATAAGGTGCACATATGTGTTTGGGCTTACTTCTGAGTTCTCTATTCTATTCCATTGATCTTCCTTTCTATTTTTGTGCCAGTACCATACTGTCTTGATCACTATGGCCTTATAGTATAGTTTGAAGTCAGGAAGCCTGATTCCACCAACTCCATTTTTCCTTCTCAAGATTGCTTCGGCTATTTGGGGTCTTTTGCATTTCCATACAAATCGTAAGATTTCTTGCTCTAGTTCTGTGAAAAATGCCATTGGTAATTTGATCGGGATTGCATTGAATCTGTAAATTGCTTTGGGTAGTACAGTCATTTTCACGATGTTGGTTCTTCCAATCCAGGAACATGGTTTGTCCCTCCATCTGTTTGTGTCATCTTTGATTTCTTTCATCAATGTCTTAAAGTTTTCTGCATACAGGTCTTTTGCCTCCTTAGGCAGGTTTATGTTAGTGTATAGGAATGCAAGAGATTTCTGTGCATTAATTTTGTATCCTGCTACTTGACTAAACTCATCAATTAGTGCTAGCAGTTTTCTGGTAGAGTCTTTAGGGTTTTCTATATATAATATCATGTCATCTGCAAAGAGTGACAATTTTACTTCTTTTCCAATTTGTATTCCTTTTATTTCTTTTTCTTCTCTGATTGCTGTGGCTAAAACTTCCAAAATTATGTTGAATAATAATGGTGAGAGTGGACACCCTTGTCTTGTTCCTGTTCTTAGAGGGAATTCTTTCAGTTTTTCCCCATTTAGAACGATGCTGGCTTTTGGTTTCTCATATATGGCTTTTATTACGTTGAGGTAATTTCCTTCTATGCCCATTTTCTGGAGAGCTTTTATCATAAATGGATGTTGAACTTTGTCAAGAGAAGGTTTTTAATACAGGCAGTACTAAAGGAACAGACAGCAATATTTTCCAAAATAGAAGAAATCTGAGGGATTTTCAAGTAGGTAGGATCTACTTACAGGAAGCCTTTCTTCCATTTGGACTTATTCTAAAGGAATTAGGGTGGAGAGGAAGAGGGAAGGATTAGAAAACTTCACCCCATAAAGTCAAAGCCCATACCACACCTGGTTCAAGGTCTCCTCAGTCCCTCCTCATCAGGGACAGGTGTGGTGCAGGGCTGGGCCAGGTCTGCTCAGCCAGAGCAGGCAAGGCTCCCTTCCCGCGGAGGAAGATGGATACTTCCAGGAGGCAGGAGAGCGGCTGGAGTTGTTGTCCAGCACACCTGGAAAATAATGTCCGGCACACTCAGAAATTTCTATCTGCCTTTGATGAACCCAGGAGTCTCCTCCTGGACTGTTAACTGTGTCTGACATCAAGTAGGGGCCCTGGCTAGATTGAACAAGGCCCAAGAATTCTGTGCTCACTGGAAAGTGGTTCCCCAGAGCAGCCTGCCATTTAAGGGCAGGAGTTGCTCTCCTGTGAGCTTGCTCTAAGGGGGCTCTTGGCTGACAGCTCAGGGTGGAGACCCCAAGGCACCTGATCTGACTGGAGGCTCAGCACCAACAAACTGGACCAGCCACATTCTCTGTGGGTCTTAATCTGACCATCTTCCAAAACATATCTCTGCAAATCATTGCACCTGGGAGAGGAAGCACCCCCGGAAATGGTTTGCCATCTCCCCTGGGCCACAGCAGAGCTGTGCTGCCTGGGGGCCACGCGGATGCCCAGTCACCATGGCCTGACAGCACGGGAGGACTGGGGTGCCAAGGAGCTGCAGCTCTGGATGAGCAGTTGTGTGTCCAGGCAGAGAGCCTGCAGCCATCACAGCCTCACTACTGGGACACCCCTGGGTCAACCAGGGCCTTCTGAAAGCACTGGATGTAAACCATGGGGTCTCCTGGAGCCCCACTGAGGCAACTCCTGGCACAATCACACCACCTGCACCAACCACCTGAGCCGGGTCACTGAGCATCAGACACCATTACCCAAGGTCTCCTCACCAGCTTGCCCGCCTCCCACATCATGACCCCATTCTGGTGGTGGTAAACATCTCTCAGCAAAGACACCCCTTCCCTTCCCTCTCCAGCCCCAAAGCCCACTATTCTACCCACTGTGTCCTCCTTATTCATCAGTAAAATCCTTCCTTAGCTGCTTTATTGACAGTCTCAGTCCAAATTTGTCTGTTGGTGTTGGAGGGCACTGTCCAAAGCCCTACAGATCTATCCAGGCCTTCCACTCCACTCACAGGCCCCTAACCCAGTGGAGGGTGTCCCCAGAAAAACCTTGAAAGGGTTCCAGACACAGCTATGATATGATTGGTTTACCTGCCACATTACTGGTTTTCAACCCCAAACACTCCTTTTCACAGAAATTGCTGTTTCTCTGCTGCTGCTTCCACTCCCTCCCTGATGCACCAGCCACATTTGGGGGAACTATGGCTAGCAGAAAGAACTGAGACGCCCACCAGTCTTCCCCAGGCCAGCAGAAGGAGCCAGGCCCCAGGGGAAAGAGCTCTCTGGTCCTCACCTGGCCACGTATGGGCCAATGGCCAGCCCTCAAACTGGAGGACCAAGAAGAGGGACCCTTCAAGAGAGAGACTTTGGAACCTGTGGCCTTCTGACTCAAACTTCTGCCCTGTGTGTCTGACTCCTCTTCCACTGTTCCCCGCTTCACCTTGCAACCCCCAGACCCATCAGATAACTAAGGACAGGAACCAGGAGACATGGGGGGAGGGGCTGGGCCTTCCATGGTACCTCCATCAACTTTAACCTTGACCCTCAGAATTGGAGGAACCTGGGAAATTCCCACATCCAAAATTCACTTGACTGTATTGTGGCCTGCCTTGGGCAAACCGTGGGGGCCCAACCCCTGTCTCCAGGCAGTCTCTGGGCTGCTGCACCTTAGAATAAGCACACCAATGTCAGGCCCCATCCCACATAAATCTGAATGGGGGAGGGGGATACAGGTATTGGTATTTTTTAAAAGCTCCTCGGGTGATGTAAATTGCTGCCTGCACTGAAAAGCCAGAGAGAGGGTCTAGGGGGAGGCGAAGGCATCCCATCGTGGCTGAAGGGGCAGAGGCTCTACTGAGAAGCACTCAGGCTGGGCCCCCTCCTCACACAGTTCAGGCCCTCCACCCTCACCCTCTGCTTTGAGTCCCCCTCCTGCCTGGCAACCCTGGTTCCCACCGCTGTGCCTCCTGTTCTGCCCCTTCACATGGGTGACCTGGCTGAAGGGTCTGTCTGCTAGTTTCCCTTATGCTTCCGGTTTGAGATGTGACTTAAACCAGAAGTCATGGTTGCACACCCTGGATCACAGCCGACCACCACCCACCACAGCCCCTGGCTGAGCCCAGGTTCCCAGACTCCTGCAGTGCAGCCCCTGCCCTGCTCTGGGCACCCACCTGCTCATCTGGAGACTGCAGGCAATTTCCCTCAGAATCTCGAGGACATCTTGATGAACCTGCAAGGCCTAGAAGATAGGAAGAGAGCAAAGGATGTCTGTTGAATGAAAGAATGGATGTTAAATTCAAAAGCCTCACTTTAAATACTGATTTTCTCTTGCTCCGTGACCCAAACTCTTTCCAAATGGGCTATCGAGTCGATAAAATGATTGACTTGTGCTTCCCAGAGATGCGTAGCCAAGAAGGAAGGAAGAAATGAAACAGGAGCTGGCAGCACACAGCTGCTGGGGCTGATTGGCTGGGCTGCAATCTTTCTGGATTAAAAGCCAAAAGTTTGAAAATACAAACTGTGGAGGGACTGTAGAGTTAGCTGTAGGTTTCTGTCCTGGTCCTAGCTGTAAGGACTGTGGAATTAGCTGTAGGTTTCTGTCTTGGTCCTAGCTTTTGTTTTGAGTGATGGTATTTCAGCCCTTATTACGGTAAAGAATAAAACAAAAAGCCTAAAGAAGTAACAGGAGGCCAGACATGGACCAACGACAGCAGAGTGACATGAGCGAAAGATGGTGATTAATCCCTAATGCAGTTCTGTGTGCCTGAGGCCCAGGAAGTAGAGTGCAGGAATGAATCACGCTGGGTCGGTGTCTCCAGTGGCCACAACAAGGCCTCGGTTGAGGGGAGGGCAGGCAGACCGCAACGCTTCCTCCCGTTGGATGCTGGACACCAGCGTGGCATCCACAGGGGAGCTGGCAGGGGTTGAGCTGAGCAGAGCTGCTGTGTCTAGTGAAAAGCTGCAACCTGCACCTGTGTGTCAGCAGGTCCTGTTTTCGACACCCTCAGATAAGTCGGGGAGGGGGAGGGAGGTCAGCCTCTGCTTATGAGAACCTGGACATGGGCCTGGAGGCCTGAACAACTGGCCCTTTGGAAGTTTCCCAGGTTTGCAGGGCCAGGGGGTGGGGGACGGGTGCCAGGAAGAGGGGTTCAGACCTCCTGACTGTCCACGCCTCACAGGGTTCCACCCCTGGGGTGCTCCAGGCCATGTAGTTATGATACCTCCTTATCTCCTCCAGACTGGGATCCAGGTTTTGTGGGACCCAAAGAGTAGACAACTGGGGGAACCTTTTTAGAAAATGAACTTAAATTTACCAATGCAAAAAAGCAGATGCCAATACAAAAGCAAATACTTACCTAGAAGTGAGGGCTGCCTAGCTATTTAGCTTTGTTCTCACCACCGTAAATTTGGCTCCAGGTATAGGTATGATCACTCCCATTTTAAAGGTCATGAGATTGAGGCCCAGATTGGTGAAGTGACTTGCCCAAGGTCAAACATCAGGCAATGAGTTAACTAGAATTTTAACCCAGATCAGTTCCATGTGACCCAACTGGGTGGTAACTTCCAATAACCTCTGATGGTGGTGGTGATGGGGGTGCCACTCTTCTAGAAAGACTGGTTATCTAATTTGCATCCTAAAATGATTTATGCCATCAGCCAATTCAGTTGCATTTATCTAGGGCATATCTTGTTCTAGGGCAGTGCAGGGCCCTGAGAAGAGAGCAGTCATGGAGACAAACATGGGCCCTGCTCTCCAGGCAAACAGAGGATGACTTCCACCACCACCAGCACCTCTGGTCATTGAGCACTGGTGCGGGAAAGAAGGTGGTGGAGCAAAACAGATATATTGTATTTTACCGGCTTGTCCCAAAGGCCTCAGGGAAGGAACCGTGGTGTGTTTAGGACAATGACTCAATAAGCCTTTAAAAGTGGAAGATGAGAGCCTATGGGCTCGAGTTGGAAGAAGACTATGAAGAGGTGGCTATAGCACTTTAGGTTAGGGACCAGGACACTGGCGGGGACAGAAAGGAGGAGAGAGAGACGAGAAGAGAAGGAAGGAGAGCGAAGAGGAGGCAGAAATGTCAGAAAGACTCAAAAACACCAACCACCAGGTTATCTGTACTCAGTTTTGTACTGTCATGTTTTTACAGTGTAAATCTCCACATCCCCAAGGTTTCTGTAAAACTGGACCACACACGTGGCCTTGAGAGGGTGGTGAGAGTGTGTTAGTGTGAGAGTGAGAAAGTGTGTGAGTATGTGTGTGTGAAGCTGAATTCCACATCTGGATAAAATTAAAAACCTAATAGAGAAAATATAATGGAGTAGAAATAAGAAAACCGATGCCTGGGGATTTCCTGGAAAACCTACCTTGGCACTGGGCAGGTGGGGGTGTGAGATCACCTCTAGATCTGGAGGGCAGACAGGTCCCATGTGGCATCTATGGTGTTAAAATAAAGTAGCGATACTGAGCCCCCTTTGCACCAGGTCCCACACCTCTGCCACGCACATTGGCTCAGGTAGTCTTCCCCCAGTCATAAGAGATGGTATGTCTATCCTCACCTTGTAGATAAAGAACTCAAGGCTCAGACAGGTTAGACAACTTGCTGAGAGCGGTAACAACTATTAAGAACAGGTTCATCTGATGTCACAGCCCTTCCTGATTCCAGCCTGGCTGTGGTATTCCTTCCACATTGGTCCGTTTCTAGACCCATGTGCCCCAGGTTTCATCGTGAGGACTGACAGAACGTTGGGCGTGGACCAGTCCGAGGCAGTTGGCTGATAGTCTCCAGGTCTCTGCAAGGCAGTGCCTGGCTCAGTTTCCTCCCGGCTTCTCCCCTTCCCTCCCTCCCATACCTTTCCGTGGTAGGTTTCTCAGGGAAGCCAGTGGAATATTACTGGCCCAGTCACCCACTCCCGCCTCTTAAGTGGGGCCACGACTCCTCCCCACTGCCCAGGTTGTCCCTGAACTATTGACCAAGGGTGTGGAAGCTGCTTTTGAAATTTATTTATTTATTTACTTATTCATTATGTAGGCAGCTGCTTTTAAGAGTGACCTCTCACTAAGTGAAAATGCTGGTGGCAAATACATATTACCTCTCTCTGTGTGTGCCTCTTCAGAGAAAAACATTTTAATGGAATTGTTTAAAAAGATGAGGTCTTTCAAGACTTGACCATAGGTAGTGTACTGGGTCACGCCAACTAATTTTACTGTGTTGGCCATCTGACTGCCACCAGGACACGGTGCTTGGTTTTCTCTTGGTGAAGTGTTAAATAGCTGTCAAGTCAGCTCTTGGGTGATAACAAGAATCCAATTATCACTAAAAATGGAATCTGGTCCCAGGGGCCTGCCTGTCCTCGGAGAGTCAAGGAGAACTCCGTGTGCTGATACAGCGAGGCCCACACATCTAGGAGCAACACAGCTGGTTATTTACTGAGTGCCTCTTCTGTGCCACCTGCCAGGCAAAGCCTGCTGCATCCACAATCTTGTCCTAGCTGCGTGGCAAAGGGGGCACCACTGTTATCCCCATTCTACAGAAGAGGAAATTAATGCCATGGTCACCAGCTTATAGGTGTCTGGGGTCATATTTAGGGCTCTTCACAAACAATCCCTATCCAGTTATCCAGTTCTTCTTCCCCAGCTAGGGGAGGAATATTCTTCCCTGCCCCCTTGATGTTGGCAACTCGTGTCCTTTCCAGGTAGAAGTGGTTTCCTCATCTGTGATTGAGGAGAAATAGTATCTATCGCATAATAACATGCTGGGAGGATTAAATGTAGTAATATATATGCAATAGTGTATATAAAAACATAGCATAGTGTACAGCACATAGTAGGGGCTTAATAATGTTAGCTGTTATTATTTTCATGATGATGATTACATGATGTGGTTCCTTGAGAATCTTCAGCATCTTCCTGTTATGTATGAAGTCATGGCCAAATGTCTCAGCCAGGCACTCCAGGTGTCATTTCCTCCCTGGTGTTTCTGTCATGGACCAGGAAGCTCTGAGGCAGGTCACCTTACTTAGCACCTGGACTGTCTGAGGGAAGTTGGGAAGGTAAAGACAGGAGCCTGCCCTGAGGAGACAGGGCTGCTTCAAGTAGCCTGGCCTCAGGAGTGCTCTATGAGGACAGCGGCTGCCTCAGCCAACCCCAGCTGTGGCCGGAAGGCCCAGTCCAGCAGGAAGAACACAGCTGTTAGGGGCTGTGTGAAGACAATCCTGTGAGTTAGTGTTGGACATTGTGCCTGTTGTTGAAGGCAAGGTTTCCTTACTGTTTATAGCATTAGATACAATATCTGTATTGGAGTTCTTGTTCTGGGCAAGATGCAGTAAGACACTTCAACATGCCTCTCCCCCTGAATGCAACAATAATCTCAGACAGAATGCAGGGAGCAGCTATCGGAGGACAATGAAAAGTAAACAGAAGCGGGTGGATTGGGGAAGGAGAACAGAATTTGAAGTACTGCGAAACCCACTGTGAGTTTTCCGTTTTTCCCCCTCTGGGATCATCTGGCCTCAACTCACAGGAAGTCTGAAAACTAGAAGTGAGCACCAGATGCAAACAGAAAGGAACCCTTGCTGTCTGATCTGAGAAGGGGAAAAGGGGTTCCTAAGTGTCAGAGAAACTGAGGAAAGCCCCTCGTGTTTTTTTCCATTCTCCCACCCTGACCCCCAGCTAATCCCAGGGTAGCCACAAGGATGGCAGCAGCAGCCAGGCAGCTGCCTAAAGCTTTGAGAGAAGAAAACCTTCTCTCTGACTAGAGAAGCTATGGTCCCAAGGAGGTAGGACACAATCCCACTGCTTTTCTTTCTCCCTGTCCTTCCACTGCTTGGCTCATACTCAGACACCCTCAGTGGAAGTGCACAGCTGAGTGGGGAAACTAAATCCCCAGCTTTCAGACCAGAGGACCACAAGGGAGCTGAAAGTGTCAGAATGATCTCAGAAAGGAGAGAGCTCGAGAGAGAAGTCCCATGTGAGCTCCTGGCCTTATTTCTAAGCTCTGTGAGTTTTGAGAACTGAACCGTGGACGAGAGGATCACTCAGACCCCCAAGTGGCAGCTGGGGAGCACGTAGAGAGCAGATCCAAGTAGCACTGCAAAGTCTTTGAAAACTGCACTGAAGTTGAAACCACAGTCCACAAAAGGCGGGTCAGGACCTGAGGCAGGAGCTTAACCATACCGATTACCTGCTAAAATAAAGCAAAACAGAATTCAACATTCTCTTTCAGATTTAAATAAAACATAGATTCTCAGAATATAATATTCAAATGTCCAGAATATAATTTGAAACTACTCAGCATGTGAAGAAACAGAAAAAATCAACTTATAAGGGAAAGGGTAATCAAGAGATGACACAAATGTTGAAATTATTAAAGATGCTAAAGCAGCTATTATAATTACTCTTCAAGAAGTAAGAGTAAATTACCTTGAAATGGATGGAAAGATAAAAAATGTAAGCAAAGAGATTGAAGATATAATGAAGAACTAAATAGAAATTTGGGGGAACTGAAAAATACAGTAACTGAAATAAAACATTCACGATAGAATCGATAGCAAAATAGAGAGGAGTCAGTGAACTTGAAGACAGATCGATAGGAATTATCCAATCTGAACAAAGAGAAAGAAATTGGAAAAAAAAAAAACCCAAAAAACAAAAATGAAAAGCAATGAACAGAGCCCTGGAGACATATGGAACAATACCAAAAAATCTAGCTTTCATATTATCAGAGTCTCAGAGGGAGAGGGGAAAGAGTATGGTGCAAAAATTTTATTTAAAGAAATAATGGGTAAAAACATCTCAGATTTGGTGAAAGACATAAAATTACAGATTCAAAAAGCTCAGTGAACCTCAAGTAAGATAAACCCGAAGGAATCCATGCCCAGACACATCATAATCAAATGGCTAAAAACTAAGACAAAGAAAAAAATTGTAAAAGCAGCCAGAGAAAAATCGTGCTTTATTACGCTCTATAGAGAAATGCTGATTTGGATCATTGTGAATTTCTCATATAAAACAATGGAGGTGAGAAGGAAATGGAATAACGTGTTTTAAATGCTGGCAGAAAAACTGTTAACCAGAATTCTTTATCTGGTAAAAACAGTTTTTTCAGGAATGAAGATGGAATAAAAATATTCCCAGTGAAGGAAAAGTGAGAGAGTCCGTCACCATTAGATATGCTCTAAAATAAATACTAAGGGAATGCTCTCTCCCCAAGACTGGGAACAAGACAAGGATATTCTGGAAAAAAACAAAAAAGCTATAGTGATGGGGAATAAATCCGTTGTTGCCGGAGATTAGGGTGTGATTGCAAAAGAGGAACACAGGGAGTTTTGTGTGTGGTGGACTGTTCTGTATCCTGTTGTGGTGATGACATAAAACTATATATATGTGAAAACTCAGAACTGTTACAGCCAAAAAGAAAAAAGAAAAGGAACCTGGAGAAAGAATTGGGGTGGGGCTGGGGGAGACAAAAGGAGAATGAGCTGAAGCTTCCTCTCACCTCCACAAAGCTCATTCAAATCCATCTACCAAAGTTCTGCAGACACCTCAGCCTCCCATGAAAATCCTGCCTCTGAACTCCCATGAATGAGGCTCTTCCTTTTCCTATTACAAGAGATGAGCCCAGATTCTAAGAGCAAGCAAAGCGATGCTTCTCTTCATTTTTTCAAAAATGAGTTCTGGAGCATCTACTGTGTGTTCAGTAGTCAGGGGTACAGATGTGAATAACAGAGGTTGGCTCCCTACCCTCATGAACGAAAGTCTAACAGGATAGGAAGCAGGGCACAGAAAGCAAACATATAGATCAGATGGTGATGGGGCTAAACGGAGACCAAACGGAATGATGCAATGGGATTCCGGAACCCATCTGCTCTCCACTTACTAGGGGGCTGCTGTGGGCAAGGATTTAACCACTCTATGCCTTGGTTACCTCATCTGTAAAGTGAAGATAATGGTATTAGCTACCTCCTGAGGCTGTGAGAGTTCTACAAAATAATGTCTATGTCATGGGATTACTGTACCACTTGAACCCTGTACGTGATCAGTAAATGTTAGCTACTCTAATTAGTAGTAGTTTCAGAAGAACTGTACTTAGAGTTGCTTTAAGCTTCAGAGAAGTCTACTGAGCAGATAGGAATTCCTCTCTCCCCTACCCCACTTGCTTCGTGTTCTTTTCCTGTGTATCAAGGGACTGATGATTTTGTGAACTCGGGCTCATTTGCCTCTGCCAGCACCCTGCTAAAGTGGCCTCTTCATTAAAGGAATACAACTCTTTAGAAGCACTGTCATCTCCATGGGGAATGTAGAAAGTGCCTGGGATCAGAAAAACCTGGGTTCAAAGGCTGGCTCTGCCAGTATTTGCTGTGTGACCACAGGCAAGTGACTCCACTTCTCTGAGCCTCATTTTTCTGATCCATAACATGTGACTAATCACACATGCTGCTCAGAGTTGAGATAAGGTCAGCAAAGAACAGTTCATTAGGGTAGCTATTTTCACTATTATTAGGTCATGTAATTCAGAATCTAGGCAAAGGTTTATTCTGGGAATTGAATTAAGCAGCTCACTGGAGTGAGCAGGAGGCACAGCCCTGAAGTGGAAGTAATTTATGGGAAGACAACCCCACCTCCATCCTGTCATTGTGCAAGGCGGTGGGGTCCCCAGCCATGGGGTTGCTGAGGGGTCAGAGCATAAAGGACCAGTAAATATCAGTGGTCTGACCACCTCATTTTCAGACAGGAAGGTGGACTGCAGTGACTTGCTACAGGCCGTAGGGTCCCCGGAAAGCTCAGCCGCGTCCCCTAAGTTCAGGGGGTATCACTGGACTTCTGTAAACACATGTGAATCCCTCACCAACAGTTACTGTGACTAAAGGAGGAGTCAACAACCCCATCCCATGATGGATGGGCAGGGTGGGCACCAGTGGGCAAGGGCGACCTGGACACGGCTGAGAAAAAAGTCAAAGCAAACCGTGAGGATCCTTCCTTCCAGCAATAGGTTTCTTGTGTTGTCATTTTTGTGTGTGTGTGTGTTGTCATTTTATCGCCATTTGGTGGGAGCTTGCTATATATGGACTGAATCCTTTGTCATATTGTATGTTTGTTTACGTATGTACACGTGTGTACATACACACATGCACCTGTATATGCATACATGCACACATATGTAACATACATACATAAATTTTCTTCCTGTCTAAAGCTTGTTTTTTATTTTCCTGTGTGCTTCTTAATAAGAAGTTTTTAATGTTGAGGGAATACAATCGACTGATTGCTTCTTTCATATTTTGTGCCTTTATGTCCTGTCTTAAAAACTTTGCCTCCCCCAAGTACAGCATGTTTTCCTGCTATGTTTTCTTCTAAAAGCTTTCTAGTTTTAGCTTTTACATTAAGATCTATCACACATCTTGAATTCCTTGTTTGTGTGTGGTATGAAGTGGTGGTGGGGGTAGTGGGGGCAGGTTACGGTTCTTTTTTTTTCCACGCGATGTCCGGTTGCTCCAGCACCATCAGTTGAAAAGACATTCCCTTCCCAGTGTGGGTACGCTGACCGCACTGGAAGTCTATTTCAGAAGTCCCTATCCTCTTCCATTTGTGTGCTCAGCTGTCCTTACATCAACACCACACTGTCCTGGTTACTGTAGCTTTATGGGAAAGCTGGGAATCAGGGAGTGTTAAGGTCTGCAACTCTTGACTTTCTTTATGAATGTCTTGACAAATTGAAGTTGTTTGTCTTTCGACATAAATTTTAGAATCAGAACATCAATTTCTACAAAGTCTCCTGGGATTTTTCTTTAATGCTAGATTTATTTTTTTTTAGAGTAGTTTTAAGTTTACATAGAAAATGAACAGGAAGTACAGAGTCCTCATATACCCTCCCTCATCAGGCTCCCCTGTTATTAACATGTTGCAATAATGTGGTACTCCTGTTAAAACTGATCAACCAACATGGATACACTGTGATTACAGCCCACAGTTTACATAGGGTTTGCTCTTTGTGTTCTCTTGTTCCACGGGTCTTGACAAACGCCTAAATCGTCTCTACCATTAGAGAATCATGCATGATAGTTTCCTTACCCTAAAAATTCTCTGTGGTCCTCCTATTCACCCCTCCCCACCCCCAACCACCGGCAATCACTGATCATGTTACGGCCTCTATAGTTTTGCCTTTTCCAGAATGTCGTATAATTGGAATCATGCAATATGCAACGTTTTCAGATTGATTTCTTTAACTTAGCATTATGCATTTAAGTTTCTTCCATGGTTTTTAGTGGCTCAAAACCTCATTTCTTTTTATTGCTGAATAAAATTGCATTGTATGGATGTACTACAATTTGTTTATTCACCTAAGGAAGCAACCAAAGGACATTTGGTTGCATCCAAGCTTTGGCAATTAAGAGTAAAGCTGCTATGGAAACAACCTAAATGCCCATCAACAGATGAATGGATAAAGAAGATGTGGCACATATATACAATGGAATATTACTCAGCCATAAAAAGGAATGGAATGGAGCTATACGTCACGAGGTGGATAGACCTAGAGTCTGTCATACAGAGTGAAGTAAGCCAGAAAGAGAAAAACAAATACTGTATGCTAACACATATATATGGAATCTGAAGAAATGGTACTGATGAACCCAGTGACAGGCAAGAGTGGAGATACAGAAGTAGAGAATGGACTTGAGGGCATGGGGCTGGGGTGAGGGGCAAAGGGGAAGCTGGGACGAGGTGAGAGAGTAGCATAGACGTATTCACACTACCAGCTGTAAAATAGATAGCTAGTGGGAAGTTGCTGTATAACAAAAGGAGATCAACTTGATGGTGGGAGATACCTTGGAGGGCCAGGACGGGGAGGGTGGGGGGAGTCACGGGAGGGAGGGGCTATGGGGATATATGTGTAGATGCAGCTGATTCACTTTGGTGTACCTCAGAGACGGGTACAGGAGTGTAAAGCAAATATATTCCAATAAAGAGTTTTAAAAAAAAATTCTCATCACAAGAAAAGAAAGAAAATAAAAATAAAAATAAAAAAAGGTGACATTCGGGTGGATGTTGTTGATGATGGGGGAGCCTATGCCTGTGTGCAGCCAGGAGTGTATTGGAAATCTCAGTACCTTCATCTTAATTCTGTGGTAAACCTGCTCTAAAAAAGTAATGAGGGAATTCCCTGGTGGTCCAGGGGTTAGGACTCTGGGCTTTCACTGCCTGGACCCCAGGTTCTGTCCCTAATCGGAGAACTAGGATTCCTCAAGCCATTCAGCATGGCTTAAATAATAATAATAATAATAAAATCTTTTTAAAAAAAAAAGAGTAAAGCTGCTGTAAACATGTGTGTGCAGGTTTTCCTGAGGGTATATTTTCAATGTGTTTGAGTGAATAAGTTATGTCACTCCTTCCCTCCTGTAATCCTTCTGTGTTGAGGGAGAAAATTTTTTTTAAGAAATGCACGAAAATTCCTTTTAGAGGAAAAAGTCTTTATTGAGCAGAATTCCCTTATGGCTGATAATGGACAGCCTGGGGGCATTGCTAGTTAGGCTAGAAGTAGAGAAACCACGTATTTTATTATCCAAACCAGGACACTTTGGAGGGTAAGAGGGGCACTATTAAGTTCATTGGCACAGCAGACATAATCTGTTTTATTCCCTGTAAACCTAAGCATATGTTCCCCTTTATAGAAATGAAGCCAAGAGGTAGCTAAACTTCTGTGCATTAAAGCCAACAAACAAACAAAACCACAACAGGCTGGCTACATTTAAAATGGCTGACTGTACCAGATGCTGGTGAGGATGTGGAGCAGTTGACAATCTTGTACATTGCTGGTGGGAGTGTGAGAAGGTGCAACCATTTTGGAAATCGGTTTGGCAATTTCTTAAAAATTAAACATACATGTACCATATAACCCAACCATTCCATTCCTAGATATTTACCAAAGACAAATGAAAGCATGAAACCCAAAGTCTTGTACGTGAATTTTAGTAGGAGCTTTGTTATAGCCAAAATCAGAAACGACCTATATCCATCAATAAATGAATGGATAAATTGTGATATATCCATACAATGGAATATTACTCAGCGACAAAGACGTATAAACTATTAATACACACAATATTGAAGAACCTCAAAGTCATTATACTGAATGAAATGAGCCGGGGGGGAAAAAGTAACATATTGTATGATTCCATTTATACAAAACTCTAGGAAATACAAGCTAATCTATACATAGAGAAAGCAGATCAGCAGTTTCTTGGGGATGAGATGGAGGGAGGAATGGATTAAAAAGAGCACAAGGAAACTTTAAGGGGTGATGAAAATGAGTGGTCGTGGTTTTATGTGTGTATATATGTCAAAACTGATAGAAGTGGACTCTTTAAATATGTGCAGTTTAGTGTACTTCAATTATACCTCAATAAAGTTGGAAAACTTTCTAAAAATAAAAAGTAAAATAAAAAAGAATGCTTTTAAAAGCCTTTAAAAAAAATGAGAGCTTTTTGAGACCAGTTTATGTGTGCGTGGCGGGAGGAGGGGGTGGTCATTAGAGTAGGTGAAACAAGGTAGAGAACAGAAGATTGATGAGGAGGAAAGGGCCTCAAGAAGTTGAGTCTGGAGCTAAAGGAAGAGAAAACCAGTGAACATTCCCGTTAGGGCTGGGGCCCCAGGAGAGGGAGTACCAGGAGGCTTTAAGACTCATGATGTCTGACAGTCACTTTTTTTCTTTTTTTTTGACAGTCACTTTTATCTGTCGTGCTATCCCCACACTTATACCCTGACTCTGTAATTAGAAATGTAATGGCCTTGGATGAGTGTTGCTTAGGGGAAATAAAGGAACTAAGTCTCTGGATGGATTCAGGATAGTGAGAAGGAGACAGCTAAAATATACAAGATGAGAGAAAGACCCAGGATTCACAGTTTGAGGTGACCTGGTGAAATATCTGACTTTCAAGAATCCCCGTTGATATTGGGAACGTGGCTGGGAATTAAACAGGGAATGAACTCTCAGTGGACAGGAAGTTGTAAGGCCCGGCTGACATCTGTGTTACAGGAGTATGTCAAAGGGCAGGGGTCACATCATCCCAGCTGAACGCCACATCCTGTAGCCACTGCTCCTTACAGCAGAATTCTCACCTGCGGCCTTGGTCAGAGAGACAAAGTCACTGGCCCTCTGCTTCTTTGTCAGCAAAGGTAAATGGCACTTCAGGGGAAGAGAGAGGTGGTGGAAGGTAAGACGTGAAAGTGGTTTTCAATTTGCAGCTTCAATATCCGTGGTGCTGGCACTAGAGATATTGTGATGGGTGTGATTGTCCTTCCCAATGGCCTTGAGGAGACTGTGTTTACTTATATGGGCCTCTTCCTCAGCAGAGATGGCCAAGAGGCCCTGTGGTATGTTGGACTTATTGCTAGCAATACTAACTTACTAAATTAAAAAAGGGAAAATGAAATAAAGAAAAAAAAATGAGAAAAACAATAAAGAAAAAAATAAGAAAAAGCACAAAGTGATAACAATAAAAGAATAAAGCAGAAAGAAAAATTGGGAAAAGACTAAAAGAACAAAGAAAATTTTAAATCTAAAATAAAAACAAAAATTAAAAATAAGAAAAAGGAAAACAGAAGAAAAAGAAAAATAGGAAAGAATAAAAAAATGAGGAAAGGGGAAAAAATAGAGGAAGAAGAAGTAAAAATAACAAGCAAAACAGATGTAAGAAGAAATATATATGTGGTTTTCATCTCAAGTTCCTGGCACAGAGCTTCTAAAATCTCAGTAATTTCCTGAGTGATGGAGTGAAAGGAACATCTTTTGTTATTCATAATAAACCCCTTGCAACCAAATCAAAATTTATGTTAATTAGGTGACCGGTAGCTAAGAGCCTCTAAGTAGCCCCTAGGTAGCCTCCTAGGTAGCGGACCTCCTAGGATGGGGGCAGGTTGCCACAGTAACCAACCATGTGATTAGTGGGTTGGAACTTTCAGCCCTATCTCACCACCTACCTTCCAGGGAGAGAAAAGGGTCTGAGGGTAATCACAAATGATTTAATTCATCTTCCCTATAACAGAACCTCCATAAAATGACGGGGTTAGAGCTTCTGGGTTGGTGAACACATCCAGATGCCAGGAGGGTGAAATACTCCCAAACTCCATTGGGAAAGAAGCTCCTGAGCTTGGAAACATTTTCTTCTTGCTATATGTAGCTCTTCATTTTGCCTGTCAATTAGACCCTCTATAACATCCTTTACAATAAAAGTAATACTAAGTAAAGTGTTTCTCTCAGTTCTGTGAGCATTACAGAAAATTACTAGCCCTGAGCGGGGGATCATGGGAACCCCCAATTTGTAGCTAAGTCAAACAGAGGTGGGGGGGGGACCTGGGGACTCACTGCTTGCAATCAGTATCTGAAGGGAGAGGGCAGTCTTGTGAGACGGAGCCCTTAACCTGTGGGCTCTGCACTAATACAGGGCAGTTAGAATGAGAATTGAATAAAATTACAGGACACCCACTTGGTATCCACAGATAACTGCAGAATTTCTTGGTGTGGAAACCCACACATTTGGTGTCAGGAGTATTGTGATTAGATAAACAGTTTTCTTTCATAGACAAAAATTCAAGAAGAAAAAAAAGCTAGTGGTGGTGAAAATCCCTCAGTTGACCAAAAGCCAGACTCCTGAGCTAGAAGGACCAAAACCCTAGGCCAAGCCAAGGACTTATGTCGGTGCCTGGAATTCCATGACAATGGCTCCTTATAAGGTCATAGCAAGAAATGGACCTGTCACTGCTAAGGATAATCCAAAGTAGCTTTCCTACTTTTTGGACTCAAGAATCCTTTTACTCATATAACAAAGAGCTTTTCATTCCTGTGGCTTGTAGTGACTGATATTTAGCTTATAGAAATTACAACCTGTAGGATGCTTCAGTGGCCTTTTTATTTCTAGTTCACAAAGCTATAATAATTTTTGGCCTTTATAGAGCTCATAATGTTGACACCTCAACTATTTAATTTCCTTTTCTTTAAACTCTCAACGATTGGTCTCAAAATGATGCCACAACTTAGTTGGCATTGTGATACTATATGAAAATGTTCCATTAGATAAGACATGATAAAATACATTACTAACACCTATAAAGTCAAGGGGATGACAGCTTTCACCATGTTTTCATTTCTTATTTACGGTTTTGCCCAGTTTTTTGGTTTGGTTTGGTGTTTTTGTTTGTTTGTTTGTTTTTGTTTTTTGTTTTTGAGCATATTCCTCCCTTCTGCAAGACAGAGAACTCCCTATGTCCTTTTAGGTAACCTTTAGATGTAATGGATGCATCTGTAAGTCAAAAGAGCGAGAATTCTTTCTTTCTTTGAGTACTTAATAGACATTTTTAAGAGCAGTTTTAGGTCCATAAAAATACTTCGTGGAAGGTACAGAGACTTCCCATCCATCCCCTGCCCCGACACAGGCACAGCCTCCCCCACTGCATTATCCCCACCAGAGCGGTACATTAGTTGCAAATGATGAACCTGTACTGAGACATCATTATTACCCAAAGTCCATAGTTTATATTACAGCCCTTCATTCTTGGTATTGTACATTCTGTGGGTTTGGATGAATTTACAATGACACACACTCATCATTATAGTATCACATAGAATAGTTTCACTGCCCTAAAAAGCCTCTGTACTCTGACTATTCATCCTTCCCTCCCCACAACCCAGTCAACCACTGATCTTTTCACAGTTTTGCTTTTTCCAAAATGTCATATAGTTAGAATCACACAGTATGTAACCTTTTCAGGTTGGCATCTCTCACTTAGTAATATGTATTTAAGGCTCTTCTGTGCCTTTTCGTGGCTTGATAGCTCATTTCTTTTTAGCACTGAATCATATTCCATTGTCTGGATGCACCACAGTTTATTTATCCATTCACCTCCTGAAGGACATCTTGGTTGCTTCCAAGTTTTGACAATTATGAATAAAGCTACCCAAAACATCCGTGTGTAGTTTTTGTGTGGATATATTTTCAACTCCTTTGGATAAACATCAAGGAGCATAATTGTTTGATCATATGGTAAGAGTGTGTTTAGTTTTGTAAGAAGCTACCAAACTGTCTTCCACAATGGCTGTACCATATTGCATTTTCACTAGCACTTGGTGTTTTAGACTTTGGTTGTTTTAATAGGTGTTCTGTGTATCTCGTGGACCTCTCAATTTGTATATTATGTTTAACATCTTTTTGTATACTTATTTGCCATTGTATATCTTCTTTGGTGAGGTGTTCGTTCAGGTTTTTTGCCCATTATTAAATTGGGTTGTTTGCTTTTCTATTGTTGGATTTGAAGTGTTCTTTGTATATCTTGGGTAACAGTGTTCTATCAGATCTATCTTTTGCAAATAGTTTCTCCCAGTCTGTGGCTTGTCTTAATGGCATTGGTGTTTTTCACAGAGCAGACATTTTAATGCTGCTGGGATTTTGACTGAGACTGCATTGAACCTACAGATCAATCTGTATTGACAATAGATTACTGAGGAGAAATCGCCAAGCATCAGGGCAGCCTGGCATCAGCAGGGAGTGGTGAAGGCTGGCATCCTGCTGGCCCAGGAGGGAGGGCTGATTTATATATTATGTGCTGTCTCCTCTTCCACCCACCCTCAGGCCTGAGTCATAGCAACATGGTCATACCTGTCCCTGTGTTTCCTTGGTACAGCTGTGAACACACCTCTCTGCACAGAGACACTCACACACTGGGGCATATACCCGTGGACACCCATCGAGGCTTCCTGAGACTCACCCTTTTATGGCCTAAAGAGGTGCCAACCCAAGGAAAATGCAGGTAGTGTTCCTGCCCAGATCAACCGGACTAATTAGTCCTTTCTGCTCTGAAGGGAGAGACCTTGTTTTATGGCCGTAAATGCAGGCAGGACAAAAATAAGATACACATTCCAGAGACTTGTGTCACCTGCCCCAGAGTTGGGTAAATACAGTAGTTGGGCTGTGGCATAAAATGCTGTCACTCAGACACACGGTGGCCTTCTGTGGGTCTCACCCACTGGAAACCCTCCCCCCCAGGCTCTCCTTCCACCCCAAGTCTCTCCAGGGGCCTGGAGTTACTGTTTTCCTCCAGCCTCCTCCCAACTGAGGCTTCTACACATTTTCTTCTAAATCCAAATTTCTCAGGGATAAAATTAGATCAGAGATCTGGGGTTGCCAGGAAGCTGCCTGGGGAGCGGGTGGCTGTAAGCCAGTGATGGTAAGGAGAAGTTAGAACAGCACTAATAAAGATGGTGTTGGTGCGGGAAGAAGAAGCCCTCTCGCCAATTCCCCTGAGAACCAGTTATCCTCCTCTGACCCAGGTTGATTGTCTTTCTGTTTTTCTAGTTGATTCTGCCCTCAAAATTACATCTGTATTTAAACCAACGTCTCGATTTTCCCACCTGGATGATCCTGCCTTTTCTGCTGCTGCTCCTGGTACATGGTTCCTTGTCCTTTGCTCCCATCAGGGCCTCTGCGGGGCCTTCCCTGCCGCCCCCAAGCACAGTTCGCCCCACATTCTCCTGAGCTCACTCTGCCCAGGGCAGGCTGCTCTGCAGCCATCAGATTGCGCTTCGTCCCTGGGTCTCCTGCCCCACCTGACAGCAACCCCTCTTCTCAGTGGCCACCAGACACATTTGTCTCTGCATTTCAGGTAGTTGCACCCAGTATTCTTTGAGTCAGAGTTGTGAGCTGGTGCTTTCAATGAAATCCAAGGCTGACACACACGTGACATCCTGCAAAACCCTACTGCTGGCAAGGAAATTCAGTGGATGTGCCCCTTGGGGGTGTGCTTGATGCAGTGTGTGTGCGTGTGTGTGTTTGAGTGTGACTCACTAAGCAAGAGATAAGTTTCCCCCCCAAGAGTCAAGGTTGGAGGTGGCATTTGGCCTAGGTGACAGTTTTCGTTGCCATCACCAGCCTCAGACCAGGGGAATCAGATATCTGATATCAGGTATTTGCCACCCCTACCCCAACTCCTTGGAAAATTTGACCTCAAACCTAATTAACACCCTGGCTTTGGGGGAGCTGGGCCCTCCCTGTGATTTCTCTGGGGTTTTCTCCTTAGTCTCACACCCCCACACAACTCAGCTCGTTCTGTCCGTCCTTCACCATTTTCCATTAGGAAATCTCCCCACACTCAAGCATTTCATGAGTCGAAGAAATGCGTTGAAATTTCTGGGGTCTGAAGAGGGGTCACACGGAGACCCATACGTGGCCTTTTTCCAGTTCTCTTGTTCCACCCTCCTGCCCCTCAAACAACGAATTATTCATCTTGTCTAACACTAAATGATTTACCTCACCTTCTAGCCCGAGATCCATTTTTTAAAAATGTTGACATTTTCTTACTAAGAAAATTTCCAGAGGGAAAATTCTTTTGAACTAAAAGTGATAGCACGAGGGGGTAAAGCAAGGTTTGGGAAGTAGGAACGTTTTGCTTTCTCCTGCTACCAAGAATAATTTGGTGAAGTTATTCTGAGCCTTGGTTTCCTCATCTGTAGAATGGGTGCAGTGATATCTATCAATCTTCCTAGGTCATTTGGGATTCATGGCACATAACAGGTCCTCAGAAATGTTCATTTCTGCCTCCTCTCTGGTTAATAAAAACACCATTGTGTTGAAAGGAAAACCAGGAGGTTAGTCCTGGCTCTGTTGTGAACAGTTGTGTGACCTTGGGGGAAACTGCTTTACCCACCTGGGTATCAGATTTCTCCCCTGGAAATAAGAGGTGCAGAAGGACTGGTCTCTAGACTAGATTTTATTTTTTTATTAAAGTTTTGAAAAGAAGTGTTTTCCACCTAGGAATTTTAGTTTTAGGGTTGAAAACAAAGAATCTCAAGAGAAGGGCATCAGCTTTTTAGGGATGGATTTGGGGGTGGGATGGGGCCAAGGCCTCTGTCATTGTCCTGCTGGGACCTGCCAGAGTCACTCAGCATTTTAGGAGTCAACCTCTCCATTGGTGGAGCAGCAAGGAGGCAAGGTTGGTGAAGCGGTGGGGTATTCTGATGCTGGATTCCATGGGAAAATGAGACAAGAAGGACAGAGTGGAAAGAAAATTAGGAGAAACAACTGGGCAGGTATTCCCCAATGGCCAAGTTGCTTTACGATCTCCAACGGTGGAGCTGGAAGCAATTGTTTGAGAACTGCCGGTCAAATCTACCCCAACACAGACGAGCAAATGGCAGCTTCAAGGACCTAAGGGATTTGCTCAGGTGTCCCAACCCTGAACTCAGTGATTCCTGTCACATCATGTCCTTTCCGAGGAAGCCACTTCTATTTCAGTTAGTCGTGACTCCAAGAAGGGAAACTTTAGTGTGTATTTTGGCCCCAACAAATGGCAGGAGTAGTTTTCTTTAAAAATCTTTCTTCAGGGGCACTGTTAGTCTCATGCAGTTTTAACAGAGGATTGTGTTTCTATTTCCCAGCAGCCTTAGTTGCTATGAGTGTAAACTTCCATGTTTAATGTAGCGTGATGCACAGTAATGCTTGGTCTAAAAAGAGAAGAAGGGCTATTTTGGCAAGAATCATAATACAAAACTAAACAGGGGTAGGAAACAATCATTTCTAAAAAATAAAAAGAAATGTTGATTGGGCTTTCATTTACTTACAAGCGTAGCCAGTCAGACCAATTGTCGTTCCATTTCAGTTTCTCCACATGATTGTGAATGTTTTCGATGCTTACCCCTCTTTTTACCTTGCAAATAACCACAAGCTCTTCCAAAGAAATTAGGGAGCTGTGGGTGGGGTGGGGGTGGGGTGGGGGGTGAGGAGCTGGGAAAGTTATGAGAAGAGAGGCCAAAAGGCAGCTGTCAGAACAAGCCATAGAATCCCTTTGATCCCTTTAGTATTTGGGAAACGCTTTGAGATAAGAGATCTACCCCCATCCACCCTCTACCTCCCTCCCCTTCCCCCCACCCACCCCCATTCTTTTTCACATTCAGTTGATTTATAGCTGGTTCACTCCTCAGAGGGGGAGAGGCTTCCCAGGGACTCCCTAAAGACTACTATGAAGACCTCCTGGTGCCCCCTTGGAATTACTGTGAGAGCTAACATTTGTAGAGTGACAACTATGTGACAGGCATTGTGATAAATGCACAACAACCCTAAGAGGATGAGATAATTGTTACTGATATTATCCCCATTTAACAGATGAGAAAGCTGAGGCACAGAGTGGTTAGGGAAGTCAGCCAAAGTCACACAGCTAGTAAAAGCGTGAAGTCAGGTTAAGAACCCAGGTTGTCTGACCCCAGAGTCCATACTCTTATTTTCTTTTTAAAATATACCACCAAATGGATATTCTATGATTTATTTATTTGTTTTTTTAAAAAAAATTTACTTATTTATCTATTTATTGGCTGCATTAGGTGGCACAGGCTTTCTCTAGTTGTGGTGAGTGGGGGCTACTCTTTGTTGCAGTGCTTGGGCTTCTCATTGCGGTGACCTCTTGTTGCAGAGCACAGGCTCTAGGCACGTGCGCTTCAGTAGTTGTGGCAAGCGGGCTTAGTAGTTGTGGCACACGGGCTTTGTTGCTCCAGGCATGTGGGATCTTCCCAGCCCAGGGCTTGAACCCGTGTCCCCTCCATTGATAGGCAGATTCTTAACCACTGCACCACCAGGGAAGTCCCAGAGTCCATACTCTTAACCACCACCCGGATTGCCTCAAAGATCCATCCAAAGTGCCTGGTGCAATAGTACCAAGTTTTGGCAAGGACATGGAGAAACCGGAACACCCATACACTGCAGGTGGAAATAGAAATCAGTACGTCCATGCTGGGGAAACTATTTGGTAGTTTCTTATAAAGTTAAACAGACATAAGTCATAAAACAGCAATTCCACTTCTAGTTATAAACCCAGGAGAAATGAGCACATATAGGTACCAAAAGACATGCACAAGAATGTCCGCACGTTCACAGCACTATTCACAACAGCCAAACACTGGAAACCACCTGAATGTCCCCTAACAGCAAATTGTAAGTAAATCATGGTATAGTCACACAGTGGCATACTTACTGTGTAGCAACGAGGATGAACAAACTACGCACCGCAATAAGGATGAATCTCCCCCACCGGTGTTGAGAGAGAAAGAAGCTCGACACCAAGCAGTACATACTGTGTGTCCGTATATTTAAACTTCAAAACACTCAAAGCCAGTGCGTGCTGCTGGAGGTCAGAGTAGTGTTCACCTTTGGGGGATGGTGCCTAGAAGAGGGCCCAAGGGACCCTTCTGGGGGTGCTGGCAGTATTCTGCTTCTTGATCTCAGTGCTGGTTACACGGGTGTGTTGTCTTTGTGAAAATTCATCAAGCTATACACTTATGATCTGTATACTTTTCTGTATGTGTGTTTCACTTGAGTGAAAAGTTTACTGTTAAAATAAAACGTCTAGGACAGTGTCTGCCAGTACAGAGGGCTCAGCAATGTGAGTTCCTTCCTTCCCTCTCTCTTTTCTTTGCCTGCTTGCCAGTGTCTGGACGTCCCTTGCTGGTTCCTCCTCTCTAGGCGTTGACCTTCCAGTGATGTCACTGGGTCTGGGGTCAGGGTTGCTGGGTTATAATGGGATGCCCAGAGTCTGAGACCTGGGGGTCTAGGAGATTTCCTGTCTGGGCCGAGACCAAGATAACATCCATTCCCTCACTGGGGTTGCTCAGTGGGTTCACAAGGGGCTACATCCTCCCTGCCTCTGAAGGGCTCAGAGCTGGCTGCCGTGTAATGGGTCGAGTTCATAGCCTGGAGAGCATGGTTCGAATTTAGGCTCTGCTGGACACTCACTGTGCCACTGGGCAAGTCATTTAGCTCAAGGGAGCCTCCACTTGCCCATCACAAAGTTCTTGGTGACCTAACGTAGGCAGAAGTACAGTGTATGCTGCAAATGTGATGTAAAAACGGGGCCTCATGAATGGTAATGAGGAGTGAGAGCACAGAGAAAGGACCCAGCTCAACTAGACTGGGCACAGCCCTGCAAAGAATCCACCATCATCTGCTTTCCCTTGCTTTGGAGTTTCACCCTCTCTCCACTCGCCTGGCTCTGCTTACAAAAGGTTTGGGCTTAATTTCTTGTGGTATATGTCATTTCTGCACTATCCCCACAGACAAGGCAGCCGCCTGCAGAAGTTTCAGCATTTGGGCTTATTGCAAGCCCCTGCGTGAATACCGCTTCCTAGAATTCTCTGGGTCTAAAAGCAACACTAGCTGGTTGGTTTCATCAATAGTGATGGCCCTTGCCTTTGTGAACAGTCAGCTCTCATTTGGGAACTGTGAACGTGGATGTCTTTTTTGTTGCCGAATCCCCTCCGCACCCCCCCCCCCAACAAGCTCTTGTCCTGCCTCTTTTTGAAAATCTCCAGTGACGGTGAACTTGCTGATTTCCACATACTGCCTTCCAAAGAGAGACCTTGAAAGGAGATTGTGGCCTCATCACTGGAGTAAGACTCATAAATTTGAGGCTGTGCCATTATGTTAGAGGAGGAGGCACTGGGAGGAAAGGGTTTGATAAGAAAAGAGCAGGCTGGTCAGCTGCTGATGAAAAAGGACATTTGTGGACCATCCAGTAGAACCTGGCCGCTCTCAGCCTCCCTGCTGTATGGAGCCAAGATGCCCCAAAAGGAATGACGGCTGAGGATGCCCAACCTAGGATGGGGGTGAGACGAGGCTTGGCAGAGGTAAGCTCTTGTTTTCACTGCATCCACAGCAGGAAGATGGCTGGGCTGCGGGTGGGCACAGGACCCAACCCCACCAGGGAGATTATCCTGCCTAGTACAGCCAGTCTCAAATCTTCTGCTCCCAGGACTCTTTGATACCATTAAAAAGTATCAAAGACCCTAAAGAACTTTCCTGGGTTTTAACCATTAATATTAAAAATCAAACCTCGAAATGTTCTGGGATATTTATTCAATAATTTGTTTAAAAGTGTTGGATTGCCTGGATTTGAACCCCATTTCTGCCACGTAATAAGTGCTCAGTGTTAGCTGTTGTTAATATTATCACAGCAGGTACTCAGTACAGACTTGGTTGATTTTATTTTGTAAAGCACAAGATCTGGAATCTTCCACCATAGGGTTCAAACCAGTGCCTCAATTTCAGCAAGGAGCTCTATAGGTTAATATTATTGCTGTATAAATATATGCCATGTTGTTTCACTCTTTCAAATAGGATTAGAATAGTACGAATCCTGGTAACAGAATCGACTCTTGCTATAGAGATATCACCTTCTTGGCCAGAGGACAGATGTCCCCCAATGCTGAGAGACCTTGGCCAGCTTTTTAACCTCTCTGAGCTTCATTTTGCCAGTTCTGTAAAATAAGATTAGTAACAATCTAATCTGCCTCATAGGTTTGCAGTGAGAATTAAGTAAAGTAAGGCCCTTGGCCCCCCTGGCATATAGTCAGCACTCCATGAATGTTATCTATTATCACTTTTTTTTTTAATGGAGTTTTACCAACCCTGCATCTTCCTTTTTTAAAAAAATTTATTTTAATTTATGTTATTTTTGGCTGCGTTGAGTCTTTGCTGCTTGCAGGCTTTCTCTAGTTGCAGCGAGTGGGGGCTATTCTTCATTGTGGTGCAAGGGCTTCTCATTGTGGTGGCTTCTCCTGTTGTGGAGCACAGGCTCTAGGCTCATGGGCTTCAGTAGTTGTGGCATGAGGGCTCAGTAGTTGTGGCTCATGGGCTTAGTTGCTCTGAGGTATGTGGGATCTTCCTGGACAAGGGCTCGAACCCATGTACCCTGCATTGGCAGGTGGATTCTTAACCACTGCGCCACCAGGGAAGCCCACCTATTATTACTTTTAACCAAAGGTTTTCAATAGCAGGTCTGAGTCACACCCCTTGGGCTCAACCTTCTAGAAATGCCATAAAGGTATTTGCTGTTGACATAAAACTGAATCCCTAGACAAGCCAGTTTGTGGGATTTTAGATCAGAAATTACTAGTACTTTCTCTAGGTGCTGGGGTCATCAGAGACAAAGTGCATAAGTGGTCAGGGTTCGGGCTGTTTGGGGTGTGTCTGCTCCTTGGACATTGGCTGCACCTGTGGGCACATTGGGTCTCCACCTGCTGAGTCACGTACCCGGCCATTCCATCTCATCTGCCAACAGGGACACTGTGATGGGCTCTGGCTGTGCTCAAACGTGTAAAAGGTTCCGTAGCCTCACTGAACCCAGTGCACAGAGCCCTTCTAGCTGGGGCTGGTGATGGTTTCCAGAACTGAGACTGATGGAATTAGCAACAAAGACATTAAATTCCATTTTCAGCAATGCTCCAAATCACTCCTATGTTTCCCCTTCATGACTTTAGGATCTAAATCCTTCCTGATACTTACTGCATGTGTTGTTTTTGTTTTTTACCTGAGAAGTATTTATAGATAATCCCAAAATTAAAAGGCACGTTTCTTCTGGTTCTGGAAATTCATTTTTCCATCACAGCTCTGTGAACCTCTATCCTGTAACTGGCCATTATCTGCTTTGTGGACAGTTCATTGTTATTCAACAATGCCATAAGCATTTATTGACCTCCACCCGTTTGCCAAACATTGTAAATAGATACAAGGGTGAAAGGGTAGCTACCTCTGGGCCAGCCCCTGGAGCTGTGTCTTGGGTGACACGGAGATAGCTGCACCAACAAAGGACCGCAGGGCAGAGGGTGGGCGAGGGGAGGGCACCTGGCCAGGCTGCCAGAGGAGGAGGATGGGGTGGCCATCAGGCCTGCATCCTCCAGGTTGGCAAGGCTCGTGTCCCACTGTGTGTCCCCACTGCCTTGCCCTCGCCTTCTTCCCGCTGATCCTTGCATGGCTGGCTCCTCTTGTCATCATTTCAAACGTCACCTTTGCAGAAAGGTGCTCCTGTCCATCTGATTTGCAGCAGCCCTTTGTCCCAGTGCTCTGTCACATTGGCACGTTTTATTTTGTTCACAACGTGTATCATTTAAACATTTCATTTATGTGTTTCCCTGACCTAGTAGACACCCAGGGAGCATTTATTTGCTGAATGACAGGCAGAGCCTCTAAATGAAAATGAATGAATGGACAACATGCTCACAGATGTTAAATCATTAATTGACATCACATGGACAATTTGGGAAAAGTTTTTAAAAACAGCTAATGTGATAGATGTAATTACTGTCTTCAACATACCAGAAATTTTTCATGAGGACATTAGTCTGGGGGCTTCCATGATTACAGGATAAAGTGGACCGAAGTTAACATGAAAGAAGTTTTGCAGTGAGGCAGCACCAATTAGAAACATCATCTGAGTAAAGACTTTAGTTCTAGAAACTTTGGGGGAAAGCGACTACTAGTTTTGATGGTTTATTCCTTGACTGGCCTGAATGTAGGAAGCTCAACCAGTTGTGAGAGGATATTACAAGGTAGCCAGTGAGCCATGCCCCAAAGAATATTTCTAGGATCGTCAATCACATATAGATATGTGTGTATATAACATATTTATCTGTAAATGAAGATATGTTTTATATATTTACATATACATACACATACACACACAGGAATAATAAAAACATGGGGAGACTGTTTAACCAGTCTAGTTTGAGCTACACGGGTAACCCTGGCAGGTCAGCTATCTCCTCTTTCCTAGATTTTAGGCACACTTACAATGATGCATTCTGGAACATTCTTGGTACTATCAAATAGTAAGTTCATTAGCTGGCAAAAGTGCCACAGACTTTTGAAGCATTATCGCAGATTTGGGCCAAGGTTTTGCATTTCTGGAGACTTACTCATCTAGGAAACGTGAAGTATATACAGCACTATTCAGCGCCCAGTGTGAGGAACCAGGTGTGCAGAGAACCTGAAAGGACTCATGATGGAAACAGACACACAAATAACTAGCTGCTATACAGAGCAAGGCTGCTGAAGCACACTCAGGAGTTAGGGGACCCATGGAAGGGGCTGTTGGTGTGACTGGAGTTCTTAGAAGGCCTAGAAGCTTCCATCAGCTAGAATATGAAGGCTAAGGAGGGGCTTGAGGGATGCAGGGCAGGAAGGGCTGGGGCTCAGGGCACTGCCAGGCAGAAGGAGCACATGTGCAAAGGAAGAGAGAGAAAACAGCCTACAGAGTTGAAGATGCGTGGGTGTGGGCAGGGGCCAGATGAGGCTGCAGAAGCAGGCAAGACCCTATTGGCAGGGACCTTGGGTTTGAAGCCAGGGAGTTTGAACCCTGTTCTGAAAGTTAAGTGTGTCTTGGAAGGATTGCCATAGACCTGCCTCTTAGAAAGAGGCCTTAGGCAGCTGTAAAGATGCATCAGGGAATTCCCTGGTGGTTCAGTAGTTAGGACTCGGTGCTCTCACTGCTGTGGCCTGTGTTCAATCCCTGGTTGGGGAACTAAGATCCCACAAGCCACTCGGTGCTGCAAAAACAAACAAACAAACAAACAAACAATGCATCAGATGATAGGAGGCCCCCAGCTCTGAGCAATAATTCCAGGGGGTGGAGACCAAGTAGAGGAGATGCGGATGGGAGAGAGTGACGAGAAAGAGGCCTCGGGCCGTGGGAGACACATAGGATGTGATGAAGAGAGGAGCGTGGAGTATGAGAACCACTGTGCAGCAGGCCTTGTTCTAGGCTCCTGGGCTCCGCAGTAGACAGAAGAGAATGACAGCCCTGCCTCATGGCTCTGAAATCTGGTGGGAGAAGCCAGAAGGAAATAAGCAAGTCAGCAGGTAATAAACCAGAACTAAGTCCTCTGGAGAAAAATAAAGATAGCGGCCCTGGCAAAGGGGCCAGGCAGCTTGAAATTTTAGACAGAGTGGCTTGTGAAGGCCTGCAGGGCCTGGGGGAACCAGCCCAATGACTCCCTGGGGGAAGAGCATTCCAGAAGGAGTGAACAGCACTGAAAAGGCCCTGGAGCAGGGTGTGTCTAGCATGTTCCAGGAACTTCAAAGCGCCCGTGTGGCTAGAAGGACCAGGAAGGAGAATAGCAGATGAGATAAGAGAGCTGCAGGGTGATGTGAGGGCAAGAAGGACTGTGAGGAAACTTACAGGCTGTTGTGAGAACTTTGGCTTTTGCTCTGAATGAGATGGGAGCCAGTGGAAGGTTGTGAGCAGAGGATGACGTGCTCAGACCTCCGTTTCTATAGTTAACTCTAGTTTAGGGTGGAGAACAGACTGGAAGGGGCAAGGGCAGAAACAGGGAAACCTGCTTTCGTGGGGGCAGGAGAGGGGGTGAAAATCATCAGATCCTGGTTTTATTTTAAAGGCCAAGCCACCAGGCATTGCTGATAGATTATATGCTTCCGAGAAAGAGAAGTCAAGGTGATTTCACGAGTTTTGACCTGAGCAGCTGGAAGATTGGAATTGCCATCTTCCAAGGTCAGAAGATCAGAGGTGGAGCTGGTTTCCAGGTTGGGAGGGGGACAATCTTGGGTTTGGCTTAGAGAAGTGAGTTTGAGATGGCAGGTGGAGATGTCCAACTGGCAGGGAATTATAGAGGTCTGAGTCTCATCTGGCCTTCAGGTGGAGCTGTGAAATCGGGCAGGTAGGAAGGCCACATAGGCAGCACCCTGCAAGGTGTCCTGATGGGGCCATCCTCCCATCTCTTAGGGTGTCTGAACTTCTGTCTTTAATGTCCTGGTTCCTAATGGAGCTGCCCATCAAAATCACCAGGGGGCTTTTTAAAGGTACAGATTTCTGAGTCTTACTTCAGACCTATAGAACAGGAATCTCAGAGGTGGGATCCAAACCTAGAAAAATGTTCAAAATCTTCATCAGGTGACTCTGATGAGCACTACTGGATAGGATTCCCCACATGTAAGGGGCTTTCTGTTGGTTTCATTGCTGTTTTAAAGTTAAGGGAGACAAGCCACAGTCTTGGCTCGGGAGAAAGAGTTTGCAAAAGACATATCTGATAAAGGACTTTTATTCAAAATATACAAAGAATTCTTAAAACTCAACAATAAGAAAACAAACAATCCAATTAAAACAATGAGCAAATACTTGAACAGATACATCACCAAAGAATATATACAGATGGCAAATGAACATATGAAAAGATGTTCAACATCATGTGTCATTAGGAAATTGCATATTAAAACAACAGTAAGATACTATTACAAACCTATTAGACTGGCCACAATCCAAAACACTAGACAACACCAAATGCTGATGAGGATGTGGAGCATCAGGAACTCTCATTCATTGCTGCTGGAAATGCAAAATTGTACAGCCACTTGGGAAGAGAGTGTGGCAGTTTCTTGCAAAAGTAAACACACTTACCATACGATCCAGCAATCACACTCCTTGGTATTTACTCAAAGGTGTTGAAAGCTTATGTCCATACAAATACCTGCATACAAATGCTTATATCAGCTTTATTCATAATTACCCAAAATTGAAGAAATGAAGATGTTCTTCAGTAGGTGAATGGATAAACTGTGATATATCTAGACAATGAGCTAGTATTCATCACTAAAAAGAAATGAGCTATCAAGCCATGAAAAGGCATGGAGGAATCTCAAATGCATATTACTTCCTGAAGGAAGCTGATCTGAAAAGGCAATGTACTGTATGATTGTAACCATATGACCTTCCGGAAAAGACAAAACTACAGGGACAGTAAAAAACACCTGTGGTTGCCGGGAGTTGAGAGGAGGAAGGGACGGATACTTGGAGCACAGAGGGTATCTAGGGCAGCGAAACTACTCTGTATGATACTCTAATGGTGATTATTTGTCAGTATACATTTGTCAAAACCCATAGAATGTACAGTACCAAGAGTAAACCCTAATATAAACTGTAGGCTTTGGTTGATAAAAAGCAAAACTTAGGGGGTGGAAATTTATGGAGAGGACAGAAAAAAGAACATAAGAACCCGCCTTTTGTGCCAGGCACTCAACAGGTGCTAGAAATGGGTGAGTGAATGGAATGGGGCAATCACTGCCCTCGTGGAGCTTACATTCTAGAAAGCCTGTCTGAAAAACATGGAGACAGGAGGGGAAAGTGAGAGTGCCTGGAAATTGTGCCCCAGAATGATCTTCTCTCTCTGCCTAGAGAGAGGCTCCCTGTGGTGTAGGGCAGGAGGGTAGCACACCCACAGCTATGTGCCAGGGCAAAACCCCAAAGAAGGGGAAGGGCTCCCTCATCACCCCACCTTCTTGGACCTCAGTGGAATGCTCACCATCTGAGCCCCAGGCAGCCCCTCTTTCTTCCTGCCCACCCCCTCTCCCGCCACAGGTGACTTGACAGTCAAAAGAATTGAAAACAGGATCACAAAGAAATATTTCACACCTGTGTTCATAGCAGCATTATTCAAACAGCCAAAAATGGAAGCAACCCAGGTGTCCATCAATGGATGAGTGAATAAGCAAAATGTGATACGTAATACATACAATGGAATATTATTCAGCCCTAAACAGGAAGTTCTGACACCCAGTGCAACATGGATGAATCTTGAGGACATTATACTAAATGAAATGTCAGTCATATTGTTTTTAATTTGTTGAAGTATAGTTTATTTACAAAGTTGTGTTAATTTCTTCTGCACAGCAAAGTGGCTCAGTTATATATATATATGTGTGTGTGTGTATATATATACACATATATATATACTTGAAATGTCACTCATAAAAGGACAGTTATGCTAAATGAAATGTCAGCCACAAAAAGGCAATTCTTTTTAAAAAAATTTTTTTATTGACTTATAGTTAGTCATTTACAATGTTGTGCCAATCTCTGTTATACAGCAAAGTGACTCAGTTACACACATATAGACATTCTTTTTTTATATTCTTTTCCATTATGTTTTGTCACAGGATACTGACTATAGTTCCCTGTGCTATACAATAGGACCTTGTTGTTTATCCATTCTATATATACTAGTTTACATCTGTAATCCCAAACTCCCAGTCCTTCCCTCCCTCACTCCCCTCCCCCTTGGCAACAAGAAGTCTGTTCTCTATGTCTGTGACTCTTGTTTCTGTTTTGTAAATAAGTTCATTTGTGCCATATTTTAGATTCCACATATAAGTAATATCACATGGTGTTTGTCTTTCTCTTTCTGATTTACTTCACTTAGTAAGATAATCTCTAGTTGCACATAAGAGGGCAATTCTTGTGTGAGGTACCTAGAGTAGTTAAATTCCTCGAAACAGAAAGTGGACTGCCAGGAGCTAGCAGAAGGGAGGGAATGAGGCGTTACTGTTTAGTGGGTACTGAGTTTCAGTTCTGGAAGAGGAAAACAGTTCCAGGGATGAACAGCGGGGATGGGTGCATAGCAATGTGAATGTACTTAAATTCTGAACTGTACGCTTGAAATGGTAAGTTTTATGTTAGGTGTATTCTACCACAATTTAAAAAAAAGGGAGTTAGACGCTTCTACTAACCAAGACTAGAGCCTCTCTCAGACTGGTTCCAGTAGGGTGGTAGGAGCACCAAGAGAGACGGGGCCTCCGGGAAATGCAGCACCCGGAGCTGTGATGGATCCAGGCCTCCCTGGAACCGGATCAGGAGCTACTGTGGCTCGGAGGGTGTGGATTAGGATCCATCCTCATCTCTCCTTGTCTGCTGCCCTGCCCCCCAGCCTCATAGCTTCTGCTCTTGCCGGTGGCTCACTTCCTCACTTCCCTGGCTTGCAAGTGACCCCTCAGGGCCCTCCGTACCTCCGCACTCTCCTGAGATGTTCTTTCATCTTTAGCTTCCCTGCTCACTGCCTCTTCTCTGTAGCCCCCAGTACAGATTTTGAAAAAATCAGATTGGTTGTCCCATTTCAGGGGAACAGCACATTATAAGTGTCTGGCAGGCTTGTGGCCTGGTACCCCTGCCCCAATCAGCTTTGCCAGATTAGTGGACAGCCTCCTGGACAGCCCAGTCAGCAGGGCTCTGGCCACCCTGCCCTCAGTAGAGGCTGTGGGCGGCAGGGATGGTGCGTTCTGACGATGGGACTCACTAGAACAGCAGTGACCTAATCAGAAACCTCCAGAGTCACTGGTTCTCTATCCATCTCAAAGTCAGCCACTCTCTCTCTCCCTTCTCTATCCCTATAACCTCTCCATCATTTGTTATTCTGTTGCACATACACTTGGGAAACAGTAAATTACATGCAAGGCAAGGCCTGCCTTATTCATTTTTATATTCCCCCATCACCATATTCCCACATCACTCAAATGTTTACTAATAAACTAATTAATGGGAAGATGAAAACATAGAAAGAGCAATGGGTTTGTAATCTGAAGCCCCCAGTTGAGTCACCCAAGGTCTCTTTCTTTGTGACCTTTGAAAAAGCATCTAATTTCTGTGGGCCTCAGCCTCAAATTCTGCAGCGTAGTTGGGCTAAAACCTATCAGTAGTCCAAAATGTGTTCCACTGCACCCCCCCAAGTTGAACGGGTGTCTTTCCAGCAGAATTTCTCAAAATCTTTAATATGATAATGGGCATTACAAATTTGCCACACAGAGATAAAAGCACAGAACACTTTCCAAATTCACTGGTCCTTTAAACTTGGAACATCCTATGGGGCTTGGGCAGGGAAAGATGAAACACCTGTTTGGGATGCACGTGATGCTACGGGCTGATTTAACCTCAAAGAATTTTGGACCGCATATGAGTCTATTTGCCGCTGCCTGTCTACTCACCCAGAACAAATTGCTGTGGATTTTCGATTGGCTACTTTTGATCATTTCCTGTGTAAATAGCTCACTCATGGTTGCCTGAGGTTTGTTTCCCTCTGTCTGTTTACCCATGACCTGGAGGTAACTAAGGCCACTAAGTCAGATTCTATGAAATTGTTCCTCCTTATCTCAGGGTATCATGGTACCTCCTATTTCCAAGAAAGATAAGGTGCTGACATGCCAGGCTACTGCCGCTGAAGCGCCACGTGAAGGCATCTGAGCTGGCAGCTGTTACCTCGGAAGTCCCCTGAGCTTTCGTATCGCGGCTGGGTCAGTCTCGGCCATGTGATTAGTGGGAGGCGTAATCTCACTTGTGGGTTTATTGTAGGAAAGTTAAATAGCTTTCATGACTTTTATTAATGGCCAGATACTATAACTGACTGGTGAATAAGACTCACCGTCAAATCAAGATATGGGGTACTGGGGCTGCCAGAGCTGGGGAGCGCTCTCCTGTAGTAGTTTCCTACAGGGGCTGTTGTAACAAAGTACCACAAAACTGGGTGCCTTGAAACAACAGAAATGTATTCTCTTCAGGCCAGAAGTCTGAAACCAAGGTGTCAACAGGGCCATATTCCTACAAAGCTTCTAGGGGAGGATACTATGGCTCTTCCAGTTTCTGGTGACCCCAGATGTTTTTTAGCTCATGGCAGCATAACTCCAACCTCTGCCTCCGTCTTCTCATGGCCTTCTCTCTGTGTCTGTGTCCAAATTTTCCTCTTCTTACAAGGACACCAGTCATATTGGATTCAGGGCCATCCTAGTGACCTCATCTTAACTTGATTATATTCGCAGAGACCCCATTTCCAAACAAGGTCACATTCACAGGTACCAGGGATTAGGACTCCAGCATATCTTTTGGAGGACATGATTCAAACCATAACACCCCTCATGTCAAGAAAAAGCATGTTTAGAGAGTTCCCTGGTGGCCAAATGGTTAGGATTCTGGACTTTCACTGTCATGGCGGAGGTTCAATCCCTGGTCGGGGAATTGAGATCTTGCAAGCTGCACGGCGCAGCCAACAAAAATTAAGAAAAAGCATGTATGTGTGCCAGCTGCATGCAGTATGTTGCACTCATTCCTCTGAGCCCTGTCTGTGAACAATGACTATCTAATCTCTCCTTTTGGGGGCCTATTTTTGGTTTTGAGAGAGGAGAGTCCAGAGTCTAGGCACCTTCAGCACAAAAGGTAGATTTTAGGGCCAAAGATGTTCAAAGTATTTGAGGCCATTTTTGCAGATGAGAGTGTATCTCGAGTTACTGTAATGCGGGGCTTAGGAGCCAGCTGGACTCTGGTTTGAATCCTGCCTCTACCACTTGGGAGCTGTGTAATCCTGAGCAGAGCTCTTGACTACTCTGAACTTGTGGCTTCCTCACATGCAGACGGGAATGACACCAATCCCTTCCCAGTGCTTCTCACCTGAGAAAGATTTTGCCCCCCAGGAGATAAGTGGCAATGTCTGCAGATATTTTTGATTGTCACAACTGAGGAATGCTGCTGGCGCCTAGAGGGTAGAGGCCAGGGATGCTGCTACACATCCTACAATGCACAGGACACACCCCATGTAGCCAAGAATTATCTGGCTTCAAATGTCAATAGTGCCAAGGTTGAGAAGCCCTGTCCATCCTTATGGGGTTGATAACTATCTTTGAAAATGAGGCATACAAGGTGCCCAGCACATGCCTGGCATTGTGTCAGCCCAATAAATGGCAGGTCTACATATTGCCAAGTAGGGAGTTTGTGACAATCTCATACAATATGCGAACTCACTAGAATTTTCAGAATCTGAAGAGGAAAAAAGTTCTCAAACTCACTGTAGTCCCTGAATTATGAACTCCCAAGAAACATAAGGAATGTGAAAATACAATTGGCTAACGCAGATAACAAGTCATACAGAAGGGGTCAAAAGATTAGTGGAGTGCTTGTTATGTCACACACTGGCCACTTTTCCCTACATCACTTCATTTAATCCTTTTAGCAACATTAGGAGGTAAGAATTTTTATTCTTATTTTATAAGCGAAGAAACCGAGGCTCGTGAGAGTTTAGATCTTGTCCCTGGGTTAAGGATCTGTAAGAGGTACAGCTGGTATTTGAGTCCAAGTCTCTCTGTCACCAGGCTGTGATTCTCTGTTGCCCTGCCCTGAGTCACATGTAATCACTGCAAATGACAAATTTATTAGTCATGAACCCAGCAATATGGATGCTGGGAGATGCAGCCAGGGAGACCCGCAGGAGAATCAGGAACCTGTTGAAGGTGCCTCAGGGATTCTGAAGGATGTCTACCACTCTAAGAGCTCCCCTCCTCTTCCCTGCCTTTGAATCCAGGCCTCTCTTGATGTCCGCTCTGGTGATCCTGACAGTTGGACAAGGCCTGCCCTCCAGGAACAATGCAAAATGCTAAAAAGTGAACCCATTTGCTTCTCCTCCTCCTCTAGTTTCCCTCAGGGTCACAGAACAGCAGCATGATGCAAAGAAGAGAGCATCTATTCTAACCAGAGATGTGACAACAATAGCACAAAAGTTAGGGGTGGAACAATGGATGTATACTTGTGTAAGGTTCTTGAATATACATGAAGTGGTGTAATATCACATGAAGGTAGACAGTGATAAATTAAAGATGCATACTATAAAACCCCCAAAAAACCCCACTAAAATAATGATACAAAGATTTACAGCTAATAAGGCACAGAGGAGATAAAACGGAATCATAAACAGTTCACCAAAGAAGATAAAGAAATGGCCAGTAAGCACATGAAAAGATGCTCAACATCACTAGTTACCAGGGAAATGCAAATCAACACCACAGTGAGATACTGCATTATACCAACCAGGATGGCTATAGGCTAAAAGATAGATATGAACAAATGTTAGAATGTGGAGAATTTGGAACCATATACACTGCTAGTGGGAATGTAAAGTGGGGCAATCACTTTGGAACAGTCTGGCAGCAACTCAAAAAGCTAAACACAGAGTTATCATATGACCCAGCAATTCTACTCCTAGGAATACACCCAGGAGAAATGAAATGTGTCTACACAAAAACATGATATTCATGGCAGCATTATTCATAAAATGTCCATCAGCGGATGAATGGATAAACAAATGTGGTGTATCCATACAGTGGAATTCATTGATAAAAAGGAATGAAGTATGGGTATATACTACAACACGGATGAGCCTTGAAAACACTCTACTAAGTGAAAGAAGACAGTCGCAATAGGCCTACATTGTATAAAATGTCCATTTGTATAAAATGTCCAGATTAGGCAAATCCATAGGGGCAGAAAGTAGATTTGTAATTGCTTAGGGCAGGGGGAGGGGTAGGAATGGAAGGATTTGGAGGTGATAGCTAAATGTATGAGGTTTCTTTTTGCGGTGATCTATAAATATGGTGATGCTTACACAATTCTCTACATATACTAGAAATCACTGAATTGCACCTTTTTTCAGTGGCTGAAGTGTATGAGATGTGAATTATATCTCAAAAAAGCTGTTCCAAAAAAGTAATCAATCCAAAAGTAGGCAGAAAAAGAGAAAAAAGTGAAAAAGGAATAAGTGGAACAAAGAGAAAGCAAACAGCAAGATGTTTAAACCTAACCATAACAATCACATTAAATTTAAATGGTCTCAATGCTTCAATTCGAAGGCAGAGGTTGAGAAATTGGATAAAAAAGCAAGAATCAACTCTATGCTGCCTACAGGAAACCCACTTTAAATAAAAAGACACAAATAGGGTAAAAGTAGAATGACAGAAAAGAATGTAGCATGGTAAAACCTAAAAAAAAAAAAAAAAAAAAAAAAATGCTAGGGTGGATATTAATATAAGACAAAGTAGACTTCAGGGCAGAGAATTTTGCCAAGGACAAAGAAGGCCATTTCATGATGATAAAATGGTTAATTTATCAAGAGAAGATAACAATCTTAAATATTTATGGGTCTGATAATAGCTTCAAGCTACATGAAGCAAAAACTGATAGAACCACAAGGAGAAATAGGAAAATCCCCAGTTATATCAGTTATTTTAATTTAAACACTTGTCATACAATAACTGAGCAGAATGTTTGGAGATTGTCCAACCCAGTCCACTCATTTTACTGTATGAGGGAAATGGGGCCCAAAGAAGTCCATTGATTTACCCAAGGCCACAGAGCTCACTAGTGCCAGAGCCTGGTCATTAGCCCAAGCTCAGGGCTCCTTGGCTCTGTGAGGTTCCCTGCAGCATACGGACTCCCATATTCAGCCTAACGCTGTGGTGAGAGACCTACCATCATGAACAGGAAGGGCCCACTGGATAACTACTCATGGTTACTTGTGTGTTAAGAGACTATCTGTTCAGCCCCTTTCATAAATATTTATCAAAGCCTAGGCACTCTTGGCGGTGCTTGGGATATAGCAGTGAAGTCCACCACCTTCCCCTCAAGAAGTTTATATTTTAGCGAGGAAGAGATGGCAATAGACAAATCTATAAGTGATAAGTGCTATTAAGAAGAGTAAAGCAGGGTAAGAGGGATCAGGAGCGGGCCGGAGCTTTAGGAAACTGTGGCCACCTAGTATTTACCCAAGAAAGGCAGTCCTGTTAAATCTTTCATATAAAAGATCAGACAAACACTGCCTGTACTGTCTCCTTCTGGAGATTCCCTATGCCTGTTAGTAAGCTGAAAGCCCTGGGAAGTCCTGCAATGATGAAACATTTCAATTTCTCTAATCTAGCACTTTCTAACTATGGAGCATGCCTTGAGGGACGTCCATGGTGCCTCCTCAGCTCCCTACAACATCTTTCCTACCCACTTTCTGGAAGCCAAACTTCCAAGCTTCTGTGTCTTTAACTTATTCCTCAAAAAGATTGTAGTTTCTTCCAGCTCAATTTGCAATTGAGGCAATTACATCCACCAGAGAGGCAGCGTGAGGCTGGGGAAGGAGCCCAGGTTCCCAGCAAGTTTCTTGGCCTTTCCAGGCCCCCCGAAATAAAATGAGGATCTAGAGTTGGTGCTCTCAGGTCCCCTCCAGCTCTAAAATGGCATAATTCTTTGGACTGGGATTTTAAGACTATGGTTGACCTTGGCCATTAAAATAGGTATTCATGTTCCAGATGCTGACAGGTCACTTTGGTGTGGAAAAAATGTTCAATCTTATTCATACTCCAATCTAAGATTGGTTTAAAGCACTGGTTCCCAAGCTATGTACTGGAGTCATCTGGAGGTTTAACAAATACCCTATTTAGGTCCCACCCCCAGAGTTTCTAATGGAATTGGTTCCGGGGTGGGGGAGGGGGGTGGGCGGCTGGGCATTGGGATTTTGACAAGTGCCCCTGGGGTTCCCATGTGCTGCCAAGGTTAAGAATGACTCCCTGTAAAACATGGTCTTTATACTGCAGCCTTTCTTGAATACATTCAGGGTTTATTGCCATATCTGAGCACCGTCTGCACCTGGGGATGTATGACTATATGTGGAATGGCTGTATCTTTGGCCATAAATAGAAGATACCCAAAAAACATAATGGAAAATAATAGAATTACATTTTAGCTTATTACTGGTCCCTGTCAAGATTCTGAGCCTGAAATCACCGTTTTCCCTATGGAGAGAGATTAACAAACCTGAGAATGTGTTATGGTCACAGTGGCCCTGAACTGAGAATTTCCCCTCGAGACAAAATGACGGTCAGAGAAATGAAAAGGCAAAGATTCCCCGTTGAGGAGTTTGATCGTATTTAGGGCTGTGTCTGGGGCCCCCTAAATGTCTCTTCCTCACCACCATTGGATTACACTTTGGGGATGCTCTTTAAGTCCTTCAAGGTTATTGCTTAAGGGGGGGTTATTCCTGGAAGCAGGGTTATGAGATCAGGTACCAGGTTATCAGGCCTTGGAGAAATGTGGCTAAGAAAGAATGGCAATGGCAATGGTGAAAGGGAATAGAAGGCAGGAACCGGAAAAGTGCATCATGAAGTTGAACTTGGCAGGGTGTTGATGAGGAGGATGATGCTGCCAGGTGAGCCTGAATTGGGAGGCAGAGCAGGGGAGGTCCACCTGCTGCTTGTATGTGTGTGAGAGCCTTTTCCCCTAGCTCCAGCCAGAGGAGCCTCCTCTGGCCCATGGGCGGGCTGAGGGAGCCTCCTTACCCCACTCCCAGAAGTGCAGGGTCCAGGGACATTGCCTGATTCCCTCTTCTGCCTCTGGAACATTCTGTGCTAAGTGAAGTCTCCTAATGAGGCACCCAGAAATCAAAGTACTAGGCTCCACCAAGAAGAATGTCTCAGAAACCCTCCAATTTAATAAACAATAAAGAAACTATTCTGTGACAAAGCAGAAGTCTGAAACTAACTGCAAATGTTGCTTCTAAGAGGAAATGAATATGCTGGAGTTCCTAAGTGTGATGGTGATAATCACATTGCCTTTAAAAATTAATGAATATTATTTTCTGTAATAATAATAACAGCTCCGGGCATTACCATCAGAGGCAACAGTGCCTCTGACGGTAACTGCTCTCCATTTTGGTACTGTAAATGAAGCCTCCTCGTTCTGTTGGGACTTTGCTACAATAATCACCAGCCAAATGCTCCATAAGAAATAAAAAGCCAGCTGGAAAGGCATTTATGATGTTGGGGGAAATGACAAAATCCTTCAACTGTCGGCCATGAAATGAAACAATTTATCAGTCAATAGACTATGAGCTTTCAAAGGAGGTATTTGATAGGAAAAAAACCCAAACTTGTACTGCCAAAATTGCATTCCTGCCTTTCAATCCACTTCCCTGGAAGAAGGCCAAGTCCACTGAAGGAAGGAGAAATAACACTTCTGGGTTCCCTGGAAGTTGTGAATTGAGGTGCCTGTTTTTAACTGCTATTGAGCTTTGTCCGGGGGGCTGATGGTAAGGCATTTAGCAATACCAAAACAGATGCAGGTTTGCACATAAGAATGATTGGGAGGGACTTCCCTGGTGGTGCAGTGGTTACAAGTCTGCCTGCCAATGCAGGGGACAAGGGTTCAAGCCCTGGGCCGGGAAGATCCCATATGCTGCAGAGCAACTGAGCCTGTGCTCTAGAGCCTGCAAACCACAACTACTGATCCCAAGTGCCACAACTACTGAAGCCCACATGCCGAGAGCCTGGGCTCCGCAACAAGAGAAGCCACCACAATGAGAAGCCTGCACATCTCAATGAAGAGTAGCCCCCACTCGCCACAACTAGAGAAAGCCCGTGCACAACAATGAAGACCCAATGCAGCCAAAAATAAATAAATCAATTTTTTAAAAAAAGAATGATTAGGAGCTGTTTCTTCTTCAACATCCATGTATCTCATCAGAGAAATAGGTTCTTCTATTTCTAAGAGCAGATAGTGACTCCTTGGCAGATAAGCTGGCACATCTACAAACAGACAAATGGATTGTAAGTAGGGGAATTTGTTTTACAATCCTTTCTATTTACTTTATTGTCATAGAAATGTTTTGATTAATTCTCTTTGCAAACTTCATTTTTGAAAAAAAAAAAAAAGGCTTCCTCAATAGACAATCTGAATAGGTCTGTATATATTAAAGAAATTGAATCAATATTAATAACCTTCCAAAACAGAAAGCACCCAGCCCAGATGGGTTCACTGGTGAATTCTACCAAACACATAAGGAGGAAATGACACCAATTCTCTACAGTTTCTTCCAGAAGATAGAAGCAGAAGGAATACTTCCTTAACTCATTCTATGAGACCAGTATCACGCTACTACCAAAGCCAGACAAAAACATTACATCATTTTATGCAAAGGAACATTTCTGTATAGTATCATGATGTCAGTTAAGTTATGGCACTATTTGAGACCATTCATTCAGAGGTTAAAGAAAAAAGAATTGGGTATTTTAAGTATAGACATTATGAACTTTTTAAAAGTCAAAAATTATTATAGTTTTTTAAACTAGAAATGAAAAGGCCACTGAAGCATCCTACAGGTTTTAATTTCAAATAAGGTAAATATCAATTCCTATAATACACATAAACAAAAAGCTTATTTTTTTCTTTAAGAATTTTTATTGATACAATTGACATATAATAAATTGCATATATTTAAAGTGTAGAATTTGATTTTTTTTCTTATTAGTAATGTATATATGGCAATCCCAATCTCCCAATTCATCCCACCCCCCAAAAAAAAGCTTATTTTTTAACAGTAAAGGATTTTTGAGACAAAAAAGTGAGAAAATCACTGTATATCATCCCCAGCTGTGATAGGGACGTTTCCTGCTATGACCTCATAAGGAGCCATTGTTATGGAATTCCAGGCACCTGGGTCCCTGGCTGGGCCTCCGTTTTTGGTCTGTCTAGCCCAGGAAGCTAGTTTTTGGTCATGTGAAGGATTTTCACCAAAGTTCAAGGTTTTACTCTTTGGCTTTTTCTCTGTTTTGCTTACTCTCCCCCCCACCCCCACCTGACACTCCCCCATTCTTTCTTTTTTCCTTTTTCTCATTTTTTCTTTATTTTTGCATTTTAATTTTTCTAACTTAAAATGTTTTTGTTTTTCACCCTTCCCTGTTTTCTTATTTTTTTCTTAATTATTTTCTTTTTCTTTTTACTTTTTCTCACTTTTTTCTTTACTGTGGGAGTGGGTACTGAGCAGAGTACACAATATTCCCTTCCATGTGTCCATGGAATATGAAAACCTGCTCAAGAAATTCCTCATTTTCAACCCCATCAAGGGAGGCCCTTTAGAGAAAATCATAAAGGACTCATGGATGCATATGGGCCATGCCTTATACAGCGCTGCTACCTAACTACGAGGATCCTGGGCAGACTGAGTTGATGGTGTCCACGGGCTACACATGGGAAGGCATCCATGATTTGTAGACGGGCCAGAAGTATGATGAACTGAAGTGGTGGTCACCTATGTGCTCCTGGCTTACAAGTGATCTGAGCTGGAGGGCTGTATCATTACCCTGAAGCCTGCCCTGTTGGCTAATCTGACCAACAACTGTCCTTCTTACCCATCCTGCAAAGTACAGCTAATCCAAAGCAGCAGAGTTTCAGTGAGCCTGCCATTCCCACCTTTAATTCCTACTCTGAGAACAGTCAGAGCAGTAGCACAGAAAAATCAGTGGTCTGAGGGGGATCAGGAGTTAAGACAGAAGTCCAGCAGCACAGCCAAAGTGCCTGCCAATCCCCTACCTGGATGGAGACCACCACTCCAGCACAGCCCCTGGCATGGCCCTGTGGTCTCCCCCTGCACAAACACACCACCAGCAGCAATGGTAGAGCCCCCAGATGGAACCAACCGCCCCAGGGGGTATCCTCCAAAGAAAACTCCCTCCACACTGGGCAGCTTAGACAGGTGCCTGACCACCAGAGTTTGCCTGACAGTGGGACCCCAGCCTCTCTCCCTGGCAGCAGCCAGGGGCCAATGGGAACGTGAAGGTCCTTCACCTTCATTCACACCTGTTTTAGGTCAGCTACAAAGAACCGGCCTGAAGCTGAAAGCAGAGTGAAGAGGAAACCTCAGGTAGTCCAGGCAGTGATATAAACAAGAAAGCACACTGTGGGGGTCAAGTGTGCTCCCTGCACTTTACATGGAGCCTGAAGCTCATGAGATCCATGGAGCCCAATGAGATGGTGCGCGAGATCAGGTGCTGGAAGAAAACAGCTGCGGGAGTAGCTGAGCTGCTGTGGGTGCATGGCCCATCCTCTAGAGGACTTTGTGCAGTGGAGGATGGAGGTACGCAACCTGCCCGGCCTTCACTCACGGGGTTCAGATAAGAGGATATCTGGCACCTCCATGGCCTTTGAAAGCATAGTCTCCAAGGCAACTGGCCACTCAAAAGACTGCCATGGGGCCACTAGGGAGACAAGAGGAGAGGACCCTGGCCAGAGCCGCAGGCGGGCCCCTCTCTCACACTTGGGTGAACTTCTGAGGCTAGACAGTTACTCCCCAGCATTTCTCCTCTTCCTCTTCCTGCTCTTCTTCATCTTGTCTTCAGTGTTTGTGGAGGAGGGGAAATGGCTTGGTAGAAATAAACACAATAAAAAAATATGCGTTAATTTATTGTATTTAAACACAATTGTGAAAAAACTACCCTGCTTTATTGCTAAAGCTGTCGCAAGACACTCATCTATCACTTGGCAAGAGGAAGGCCCTTGCCAAAATTCTCTCGTGACCCAACTGAAAAAAAAATGAAAACCACTTTTCTTGGGAGAAATCAAAGCATGATGAAACCATCCTAAGAATGAGACAAAGGTCAATGAATTGTAAAGGGGACAACATTTGGAGCTGTGGCATTGGCTTTTCTTGCTGGGAAAACAAGGCCTGAGGATCACATCTATACAATACATATTGCTGTTGAGGCAACCACTTCAGTATTTATAAGCTTAAAACAATGACAATGTATTCTCTCTGTTGACTCCTGGCCTTCTGGGGAATGTTCACTAGTCTCTTCTGTTTGCTCCAGACTCACCTTCATGGACCGCTTTGTTCCCCTTCAGCTTTCTCCTCTCTACCCTGGGTCATATATCCCTCCTCCCTAAAATTACCCTTCTTTTTCCCCTTTGAGTTCAAAGAGCACTCCTTTTTATTTTTTGAAGATTTCCCCCAGTGTTTATTGAAGTCTAACTGAAGCACACTAAACTGCACATATTAAAAGAGTACAATTCTATCAGCTTTGACATACACAGGCCTATGAAACAATGACACCTCAAACATTTCTATCACTTCCCCAAAGTTTCCTTGTGTTCTTCTTTAATCCATCCCTCCATCATATGCCCAAGGAACTGCTGATCTGCTTTCTCTCTATATAGATTAGTTTGTATTTTTCCATGGAATCATACAGTATGTTCTTTTTTTTAAACAGGGCTTCTTTCATTCAGTGTGGTTTGAAAATCTTCAATATTGTGGGTATTAATAGTTTGTCTTTATTGCTGAGTGATATTCCATTGTATGGATATACCACAATTTGTTTATCCATTCTCTACTAGTGGATTTGGGTTGTTTCTGGGTTATGGGTGTATAACAAAGTTCCTATTAAAATTCATGTACATGACTTTGGGTTTTATGCTTTTATGTCTCTTTGGTAAATGCCTACAAATGGAATTGTTGGGTTGTATGCTAGATGTATGTTGAGCTTTTTGAGAAACTGCCAAACTGATTTCCAGAATGGTTGTATCTCCTCACTCTCCCACCAGCAATGTACGAGAGTGTCAATTGCTCCACATCCTCACCAGCGTTTAGTACGGGCAGTCATTTTAAATGTAGCCAGCCTGTTGTGGTTTTTGTTTGTTTTAATGCACAGCAGTTTAGCTTTTGGCTTCATTTCTAAAAGGGGGAACATATGCTTATGTTTATAGGAAACAAAACCAGATTATGCTTGTTGTGCCAGTGAAGTTAATAGTTCCCCTGGTACCCTCCAAAGTGTTCTGGATTAAATAATAAAATATGTTCCAGCCCAACTAGCAATGCCCCCCAGGCTGTCCATTCACAGCCATAAAGGCCCATTAAGGCATTCTGATCAACAAAGATTTCTTCCTCCTCTAAAGATATTTTTATGTTAAAAAATTTTTTTTCCCTCATCACAGCAGGATTACAGGAGGAAAGGAGTGGCCTAATGTAGCCTAGTGCTAGGGTGGGGAGCAAGTAGAGGAGACAGAGGGGGTCAGACCAGGTCCTGGTGACATCATTTGAGCTGGGTGCAGTCATGTGTGACATAGGTAAGATCTAATCCTTAACTTTTCTACACAGGAACATGGAAATCCCTCTTTTATGTCTAGGCTTGTTTGACTTGGATTTCTGTCACTTGCAATTAAGAGTTCCGACCAGTATACACAGTCCAAAAGGCAATAGCATTTCGCCAAGCCTTGGTTGGCTCTCATGTCACATCTGAAGTACCTCTGCCTTCCCTGAGATTGGTTTTTGCTGACCTAGCCTGGGATTTGAAGCACAAGCATCCATCGGTCACATTGGTTGGGGATGAAACTTCAGAGGTCACCAAATACCCAGGATCAAAGTATTCAACGACATCACCCCACGGTTTGTTTAATCGAGTACTCTATCTCCGTGTATCCACTGTAATGCAGCAGGCTCTTTAATCTTTAACTAAGTTATCATTTACTGATATGATCCAAAAACTCCCGAATTTGGGGAAGCAGCCTCCATTTCCAACTAGCACGTTCTTCCTCCTTAGATTTAATACTTTTGGAAAATATACATATTTACTGAGAGCGCTAAACGTGCAAACGAGCAACGCTATAAAGGACCTATGTGAACACATCTCTAATCGGTGGTGCGCGCCCTCTCCTAGCAGCACAGAGTTGCTAGGGTTGTTTGAGGACATCTCTCTGTAAGCAGGGCAAAGATAATATTCCAGAGGAAGAAAAGAGGAGGCCGCATGTGGGGAGCAGAAGTTAAAAAGATCCCATTCAGTCCTATCTCGAACGTTCTCAGACAGAACTGAGGCTAGGCCACTTACCCGCAGGGGCGCCTCCCCCACAGGGAGTGTCCTCGCCCTGTCCCCACGCCCCAAAGACGGACTCAACTTGGGCTGGCGGCCCGGCAGCGTTTGCCGCGCCCCTAGGTGCAGCCCATCGAAAAGCAGCCGTGCAGGTCTCGCCTCGGGCGAGACTAAAAGGCTTCCATCCCGCACAACCAGCCCTTGGTCCCGGGTAGCAGCCCGGGCTCGGGAGCAGCGGACCCGAGGTCAGCCTCCAGCAGACCCGCCGCTGCTCCTCCAGCGTCCGCCCCGCCTCTTCACTCTCTAGGTCCCTCCTGCGCGCTCCCGGGGCCCGCGCCCTCGCTCCAGGGCCCTGCCTCCGCACGCCCCTTTCCATCGCCACCCCCACGCGCTCGGGCCAGCCCCCTCCCAGCACCGCCCCGCCTCCCACACGCCTCCCGCCCCGCGCACACCAGGACCCCGCCCCCCGCACACCGGGGCCCCGCCCCCGCGCTCGCGGGTTGGGCCCTCTCGGGTCCAGGCCTCGCGCTCGGGCCCCGCGCCCACGCGCCCTCCGAGTCCGGGGGAGGAGTTGGCGCTCGGGAGTAGGCGTGGCCGCGGTGCCGGTGGAGGCGCGGGCGTCGCGGCCGGGGTTTCGGCTTGGACGCGGCCGGCGAGCTGGGGCAGTGTCCCCGGTGCTGGGGTCTGGACGCGGTTGTGGCGGATCCCACGTCCGAGTCGGGGGCAGGACTTTTCGTCTGGATCGGCGCAGCTGCGGCAACGCCGCGCGTCCTGGTGCAGCCGCAAGACTTGGTGCAGCTGCGGCGGCCGGGTTTCACCGCCACTGCCGCCTCCGCGAAGCCCTGCGGCTCCTGCGGGTTCTGGGAGAGCGACTCTGAGAGTTTCTCCAGCAGAAGGAGCTGGGACGCGCGGCCCGAGGCGGCGTGGGAGGGACCCCGCGGCCCGCCCCGGACCCGCACCCGCGCGGGCACTGGCGCTGAAGGCAGGGGGCCGGCGCTGCCCTGGCCTGGGCTCAGGCTTCGGAGCCGCAGGTGTAAGGAGAACAGCCCCGGAGCAGCGGCTGAGAGGTGGGGCGCCGGAACGGCGGCGGGTCTGGTGGGGTCGATAACCCCCTTCTCCGTGCCCGCACTGGTGAGGACGGAATTCCAAAGTTACTCGTGCCGCTGAGTGTTAGGCGCGGGGGGCGTGGGGATGAGCCCTCTTTTCTGCCCGAGAGTCGAGATGGGGGCGACCGAAGGTGGGGATTTGGCCCCAGTTCTGGGAGAGTTGAGAGAGGCAGGGACAAGAGGTGTAGGCTGATGGGGATAGGTCTCTTTCCGAGAGAAGCGGCTTATAGCGTTTTTGGACCCCAGTGTGATACAAATTGGACCTCACCAGGGGAAAATCCTCATGGACCAGTCCCCTTGTATGTATGTTTTCAGAGGTTCACGGACAGGCCTCAGCCCTGGACGCCTGGCTAATAACTCCAGCTCTAGGTAGGGAGTGTTAATGCAAACTGGTTAACTAATTCAGTCGATTTGTGTGTTTATTAATTTGTTTTCCAGGTGGCCAAGTGAAAGGTGGTTTTGGACACTCTGGGCATGGCTGTTTAGTGTGAGTTCGTGGTAACCGTTTCATGTCCTGAATCCTGCACCTTCCCTTCTTCTGTGCCTGTGAGGTCTACTGAGCTTCCTCGCTAGCCAGAGAGTCTTCTGCGGTGGTGAGGCCTTCCTGGCCCCCTGATCCTGGCCGGCCATGGGGAGCACCCTAGGCTGCCACCGCTCCATCCCCCGGGACCCCTCGGACCTGTCCCATAGCCGCAAGTTCAGCGCGGCCTGCAACTTCAGCAACATCCTGGTGAATCAGGAGCGGCTCAACATCAACACTGCCACGGAGGAGGAGCTGATGACCCTGCCTGGGGTGACACGTGCGGTGGCGCGCAGCATCGTGGAGTACCGCGAGTACATTGGTGGCTTCAAGAAGGTGGAGGACCTGGCACTGGTCAGTGGCGTGGGTGCCACCAAGCTGGAGCAGGTCAAGTTCGAGATATGCGTGAGCAGCAAGGGCAGCTCCGCGCAGCACTCTCCCAGCTCCCTGCGGCGGGACCTGCTGGCAGAGCAGCAGCCTCACCACCTGGCAGCCACCGGGTCTCTTACCCCGCGTGTCAACCTCAACACAGCCACCCCGGCTCAGCTCATGAGCGTGCGAGGCCTCACGGAGAAGATGGCCGTCAGCATCGTGGACTACCGCCGTGAGCATGGGCCCTTCCGCAGCGTCGAGGACCTGGTGAGGATGGGCGGGATCAACGCCGCCTTCCTGGACAGGATACGGCACCAGGTGTTTGCCGAGAGGTCCAGGCCCCCGTCCACCCACACCAACGGGGGCCTGACCTTCACCGCCAAGCCCCACCCCAGCCCCACCTCGCTGAGCTTGCAGAGTGAGGACCTGGACCTGCCGCCAGGGGGACCTACGCAGATCATCTCCACTCGGCCTTCCGTGGAGGCCTTTGGAGGCACGAGGGATGGGCGGCCCGTGCTGAGGCTGGCCACCTGGAACTTGCAGGGCTGCTCAGTGGAGAAGGCCAACAACCCTGGGGTGCGAGAGGTGGTGTGCATGACGCTCCTGGAAAACAGGTGAGGACGAGAACCACCAAGGGTGTTGGGTGTGAAGGCAGCTCTTGCATGGCCTCGTCTGAGCATGCAAATGAGTGGATTTTTGGGGGGTAGGGAGAGGGCAAGATTTTTTTAATCAGCGTTCTTGAGCCAATATTGTGAGTATTCTGAGTGGCGGAGTTCTTCTTCTGCTCCAGAATTTTCTGAATACAGCTGTCAGGGCTCAGGGTCTGTATCTTGAACATGGTATATCTGAGATCAGTTCCTAACTTTGGGGTAAGTGGAGTTTGTACTGGTGTTACTGCTTTGGAGAATATTGTTCGGCTTACAAGACTTCATGGAGTTTGCACCAGATCAGGCATTCAGAGCCTGGGAACTACTGCAGTTTTGCATATGTGAAAGAGCTAGCTGAATTTTTTTTTTCCTTGGGAGGCAAAGTCACATTTGTCACCAAATATGCCTATTTGTGTGCAGAAAATCATTTTAAAGACCAGGTATTTGCAAACACTTGTGCTGTGTATATTTACCAAAATGCCGTGAATGAATCACTCTTCATTCTTTTTCCTTATTTAGACTGAAGTTGGTTTTTAGGCCCACAATTACAGCCCCAAATGTGTGTAACCTCTCCTGTCCCAGAATCAGAAAAGGCCAAGGTGACGTGTGGTGAATATTGGCCAGATTTCCCCATTTGAACCATAGAAGAAGGAGAGTTGTAGGATGGGCTCTTACACTGAGTGTTTACATTGTTCACAGCACTGCTCTCTGTAGAAACTTCTGTGAACCCTCCCTAAAACAAAATAATACCATTGCAGCAGTAACTCCCACTGTTAGCGACATAGTGTATTATGTAACACAATCAGCTTCGGAAAGGAAAGAAATATTTCTAATGGTACCTTCCAGGGCAAAAGCCCTCTCTGATCCTGCTCTGAAGGGAATTGGCCCTGCCACCCCCCGGAGATGCAGTACGTGTGGGGCCACTTGCTGCTTTCTTTTGCACCGGGTTGTTGATGAGGCAGGCGAGGTGGCACTTAGTGACATGAAGTGAGTTCTCGGTGGGAAATCACAGTGCTTTGTGGCAGAGCATCAGGATATGAGTGAGGAGAAAAGCAGGTCACAGCATTTCCCTGGCACCGTCCCACTGGCATGCTCCGTCACTGAGGATTGAGGGACCTTGCACCAGCTCAGGGAACGGGACCTGGGCAACCCCTGGGTGCTCTTCCTGTACCGCCAAGTCCTCTGTTTTGCATCATAACTCACTCCTTTTGCAAAATCACCTAGCACACAGGTGAGAACGGGACTCAGCCTGGGGGATGCTTGTCAGGTATGGCTTGATAACTGTTCTCTTCATCCATGGCCGCTTGGGTGTATGTATGGGCAAGGAGGAGGGGGGCTGGCTCTTTAATTCCTATCATGAGTGTTCTTAGGGCTTAGTTTGGGGGGTGAAGGAGGGTGAATCAGGATCTCAGGTTGCCCCAGTAAGAGTGATAGGCTGGTTAGTCCTTGCCAACTTACTGTGACAGATTTTTCAATTTCTCAGGACCAGCATCAGCAACGGACTCAGAAATTCTGGGTTTCTGTGTTTTCACGCACCGTCTGGGTGGTTTAATATGCACAAAAGTTTGAGCCCTCTTGTGCTGTGTGGGCAGTCAGCTAACCCTGTGGGTTGCCTCGTAAAGCACCTTCCCCTGCCCTGGCCTTTCTGACAAGGTCAGTGAGTCCAGGCAGAGCTTTCTAGGTACTATTTTCTTTGATTGTTCTGAGCATCCTTGTGGTTATCCAACCATATGATGTTCTTTCGGGCCAGAGTTTGAGGGACTTAATCAGATTCTAGAACAGATGAATGTAAAGGGTAGAAAATGGGAGAGTGAGTAGGAAACAGCTGACCTCAGGGTGCGCTCCGATCTGCAGCGCAGACCTGGGGCAGCCAGGGGCACTCTGAGGAAGAGTGCAAGCTTGTCCAGAGAGGGATTTGTCCTGGTGTCTCTTCTTTGGATTTCTTCGAGGGGTGTTGATTTGTTGAAGGCATTTGACTGCGGTCCTCAAGTGAGAGTGCAGGAAGCGCTTACCCAAATCCTGAATGGTATCGAAGGGAGCATCTGGGAGTCACTTTAAATGTGACCTATGTCCCCATCACATTTCTTGCACTTGGCCACATCTGTTGTCCTGTGGGTTGGTGGTTCCTTTTGCCTATTCGCAGTGTGTTCAGTGTTATGGGTACTCCAAGCACCTTGTTCGTGTCTGGCAAACCTGAAGTAATTGACTTAGGGCCTGACCCCCTGCAGAACTGGAGTGGGTCCATTTGCCTAAGTGACTGTCCTAGGGCACCAAAAGATGCCTGGCTATGACAGAGTGGGTCACATGTCCTCAAAATAGCAGTGCACATTCTCCAAGAGCTGTGTTCATCCTGATTCACAAAAATCCCTCGCATTCCAATTGATCCTTTTATTAGTAAGAGGAAATACGTTTAACCTGAGCAAGAGTGGATGAGTGGATGCAGGTAATTTTTTGGGTGGCTCTTAATCTTTATGTGTATCTTTATATATGTCTCTTAATCTTTATGTGTGTGTGTATGTGTGTGTGTGTGTGTGTGTGTGTATGTATATATATAAATAAAAGCAGGAGTTACCTGACTTCCGGATGCGCCTTCATATTTTCCAGCAGCTTTCACATTCATTTGATTTTCTCAGTAACTCTGGGAAGTACATAATGTATGCTTTTATTAATGAGTCTTCATCTCTGGGTGAGGAAACTAAAACCAAAGAAGTTAAATGACTTGCTTCCATCCAACAGCTCATTAGTGACTCAGCTGGGACTAGGACCCAAAACCTTCTGACTTTAGACCCATGCTCTTCACAAGCGTGCTTTTTTGTAAGCATCTCACCTTTATCCTGCCTCTTGTTCGGGCATCCCACTCTCTGCCTAACCAAGGGCAGTTGCCAAATTGTGTACTAGTTCCCATTTTCTTACATTAAATCCATTGTAAAGGAAAAAAAGAAACCCCCCAAAATGAAAACCCTTGGCTCCACCTCTGAATGTGTTAAATTGGTGAAATTCTTTAACCTCTCCAAGTCTCAGTTTTTTCATATGTTAAATGTAGCTAATGGGAAAAAAACCCAACAACACAGAAACACAAACCCTTGGGCACTTCTTTTGCAAAGGGAATAGCTGGCTCTTGTTTTCCTTTCCATGGTTTGCTTTAGTAGGTGTGTTTTCTTAGACTAAAGCATGCCTGGGTGGGACTCTAACGGGATAAAGTCTTTTCTGGCCCTGAGATGCTGCTGCATTGGTGGACCGGTGAATATGAGCTACAGGAAATCGTGTTTTGCACATGAAGCCTGAGATAGGACAGCAGAAAGCTTGATAATCACACATTCACCAGGAACCTTCAGGGACGTGATGCTGTAACACAGAACTGATGGGTTTCATCAGATTCTTTTGCCAAATCTCAGTCTTAGGTAATGTTTTTCCTTGTTTTCAGTATTTATAGAGCAAGACTAAAAGAGGAATGCTTCTGCTAAATACCCTTGCAAAATTTGGTGGCAGCCCACACATGGAATGAAGATTGTTTATTTTTTTCTCTTCCAGTTTTATTTTGATATAATTGTCATATAGCACTGTATAAGTTTAAAGTGTACAGCATAATGATTTGACTTACAGGCGTCATACAATGATGACCACAATAAGTTTAGTGAAAATCCATCATCTCATATAAATACAAAATCAAAGAAATAGAAAAAAACATTTTTTTCCCTTGTGATGAGAACTCTTAGGATTTACTCTAACAACTTTCATATATAACATACAGCAGTGTTAATTATATTAATCATTTTATACATTACATCCCTAGTACTTATTCATCTTCTAAGTGGAAGTTTGTACCTCTGACCACCTTCATCCAATTTCTCCTGCCTCTACACCCCGCCTCTGGTAACCGCAAATCGAATCTCTTTTTCTAGGAGCTTGTTTGTTTGTTTCTGAAGTGTAATTGACTTACAACACTAGGTTAGTTCCCGATATGCAACATTAGCGATTTGATATTTCTGTACATTTCAAAATGATCACCATGATTCTAGTTATGATCTGTCACCACACAGAGATCCTACATAATTATTGACTCTATTCCCCACACTACATTTCATACCCATGACTCATTTATTTTGTAATTTGAAGTTTGTACCTATTAATCTCCCTCACTGATTTCTCTCCTCCCCTCCTGCCTTCTAGCAACCATCTGTTTGTTTTCTGTATCTGTGACTGTTCCTGTTGAGTTATGTTTGTTCATGTGTTTTGTTTTCTAGATTCCACATATAAGTGATAGCATACAATATTTGTCTTTCTCCGTCTGACTTATTTCACTTAGCATAATATCCTCCAAGTCCATCCATGTTGTTGCAAATGGCAAAATTTCATTCTTTTTTTATGGCTGAGTAATAGTCCATTCTGTGTGTGTCTATATATGTATAGACACACCCAGCATCTTCATCCATTCATCTATCAATGGGAACTTAGGCTGCTCACATATCTTGGTTATTGTAAATAATACTGCAGTGAACATAGGGGTGCATATATCTTTTCGAATTAGTGTTTTCATTTTCTTCGGATCTATACCCAAGGGTGGAATTTCTGGATCGTGTAGTAGTTCTGTTTTTAATTTTTTTGAGGAACCTCCATACTGTTCCATAATGGCTGCACCAATTTACATTCCCACTGACACTGCACAAGGGGTCCTTTTTCTCCACGTCCTTGTCAACATTTGTTATTTGTGGTCTTTTTGATGATAGCCATTCTGACAGGTGTTAGGTGATATCTCATTGTGGTTTTGATTTGCATCTCCCTGATGATTAGTGATGTTGAGAGGGTTGTTTAATTTTTATTTTTTGTTTTTTGCTGAGGAGTTGTTCTATTTTGAAAAGTCCGTTTGGTTTCGGAAAGCATAAGCCCTGTGGGAACTGACAGATAATCTCCAAAAGAAATAAGGAGGTTTAGCATCCCACTTGCACATTTTCCCCATGGCCTCAGTCAGAAGGGAATGTGAGTCTCAAAGTCTTGAGCCTTTTATTGGTCCGAATCTGTTTTCTTGCCTCGGGTTTGTTTGCAGTACCAAAGCACAAGGTGAATTAGTGCCTGGCAGCACACACTCATTGTGAAAAGAAACATTTTAGTTTATCAGACTTGATTAGTAGGCTCAATATAGACACAACCCATCTTATCGTTTGATTCATTCATTGAAAAACACATGTTGAATGGCTGCTGTGTACGTGCATACTCTAAATTTGGGAGTCCGACTGGCCCTGTTTTTAAACAAAGTTAAGCAAATGTGAATCAGCTTCTACGGCTCAGCCACAAAACGGTGAAAAATCCACACATTTTATCAAAAGTCACTGAGTAGGACTGATACCTGGTTGAATTTTTCCTTTAAGAGTAATGGGCTCGGGGCTTCCTAGGTGGTGCAGTGGTTAAGAATCCACCTGCCAATGCAGGGGACACGGGTTCGATCCCTGTTCCAGGAAGATCCCACGTGCCACGGAGCAACTAAGCCTGTGCGCCACAACTATTGAGCCTGCACTTTAGAGCCCGTGAGCCACAACTATTGAGCCCATATGCTGCAGCTACTGAAGCTCACGCGCCTGGAGCCCGTGCTCCGCAACAAGAGAAGCCACAGCAGTGAGGAGCCCACGCACCACAACAAAGAGTAGCCCCTACTCACCGCAACTAAAGAAAACCCACACACAGCAAAAAAGACCCAGCACAGCCAATAAAATAAATTTATAAAAAAAAAAAAGAGGAATGGGCTCATCCTGGGGGACTGAAAGGTGGGTGGATGCAGTCAGACATAACATCTGGGGGCAAACTGTCCAGGAATCCCCTTAAAGTAGAAATTGTGAACTCTATTTTGACAGCTGTGGAAACGGAGGCTCAGAGAAATTAAATAGCCTCTGTGCAGCCTTCAGAAATGGAGATGTCAGAATCAGGTTTTGAAGCCAGGTGTTTGTTTGATTTTGGAGCAGGGAGTGGAGATGTCTCTTCCCAAGTTCCATGTCCCTTGACTGACCCCCGGCCCACCTGCTCTTTTGTCCCTGTCTTGGGTCTGAGGCCGGCCAGGCATCAGGGCTTTACCTAGACTCTTGGGACTGTGTCAAGCTGCTGGAGGCTTCTGCTCCCTTCCTGTTTTTGTCCCTCTGAAGGACAGGGCTTTTGGCCAGAGGTAGAGCACTTCACAGGGCGCCAGGGCCCCTCCACCCGGACCCTCAAATGTGGGTCTGAGACCTTGGCTCCACTTCAAGGTGGAATTCCGGTTTTCTGAGCCAAGGAGCTCTGGGTGGTTTCCAGGGAGAAAGGTGGTCAGTAATAAGACTGCTGAGGATTAATAAGAGAAGAGAGGGTGAATGAAGGGAAGGCCTGGGCTGGGCAGATGCAGGGTTTATTTCACCAAAGGGAAAGCTGTTACTTTTGTCTTTCCAGGAAGCTGGGTCCATTTGGGATCTGATTTGGGGAGGTGGGGGGGGGGGTGGTGTTGAAAGTGTTGATTCTTCCAGGAGATAGTCATTCCTTTATTATTCATTCATCCATTCAACAGAAATTTTTTGAGCTCTAAGTACCAGGCTCTGTGTCAGCCTCTGGTAATAAAGTGCAGGACAAGACAAAGTCGGTGCTTTTATGGAGCTTCCATTTTAGGCAAGAAGATGGACAAGTTGGTACACAGATAAATAATTATAGCTGGTGACAAAGGCTGAGCATGATGGAGGCTTGCTGAGTAGACGAGGGGGTCAAGGAAACCTCAGCTGAAAGCTGAGGAGTCAGGTGAGAAGCCAGGAATGGAAAAACTTGGGGGAAAGAGTGCTTCTCTAGAGGAACCAGCAAGTGCAAAGGCCCTGAGAGTGCTCATTTCAGACAGAGAGCCGGAGTTCTGGGAATGGCAGGTGGCTGAGGTTGCAGGGGGAGGCAGGGCCAGGTGGGTGAGGCCTCCAAGGCTTTTAGTTTAACAGCAGGAGGAGGCCACAGAGGATTAGAAGCAGAGGTTGATGAATTAGGTGATTCTGGTGGTTCTGGCTGCTTGGAGTGGGTCCTGGGAGTTGAGTAGAGAGGCTGTTACAGAATAAAGGCTGAAAAGGATGGTGACAGGGGAGCAGGAGAAGTGGGTGGGGATAAGAGAATCTTTTAGAGGCAAAAACTGGAAAGACTTGCCTGTTTTGGATATTGTGGGAATTAACTGATTGGATTCCTAGAAGACAGGCTCAGAGGCATTTAAGAAATCCTGGAGCTGATTCACATGCCTCTGGATTGTGTCGGCGTGATGCAGCTTGCTGACCTCACCCCTCCATCTGCCACTGCCTCACTCTGTGGGATCTTGGTCCATGGTGGATAGAGAAAGAGGTCTTGTGGTCCTCCGTGCAGACCAGGCATTGGGCTGCACCCCGCAGGCCAAGAAAGAGCCTGGAGACAGCGACAGAGACATCAATGGTTTGCTGGACAGGGGATCTTACACAAAGGGTCCTGGAGCAACACCCCACCTTGTGTGGCAGACAACGGGCAGAACATGGCAGCCGTCTTTGGTACTCGGGGGAGAAGGAGACTACCCTTTATAGGAGGGAATTGACTTCCCGTGGTCTCATCAGTTACCAGGGACTAATTAAGCCCTATAATTAAGAGGATTGGGTCAGTGAAAGAGACTGGTTGAGCAGGGGATGTACAGAGAAGAGAACAGCCATCTTCAATGGCCTAACCATACACCAGGCATCTGACAAGGCCACTTCTGCTATTTAGTATCAATTACATATAGAACAAGGACACGTTTGGGGAGTTTTAGGTAACTATTTCAATCAAAAGACATTTACATGAGTTAAATTCGACACTGATTGAGCACTTACCTGCTGAGGTCAGAGGCATAGGGAGATCCCACCTGTCATCAGGGAGCTCACAGTCTAACAAGGAAACACATTTGCAGGTACTTACCAGGGTGATACGTGTTTTGAAGGAAGAGGACCCCTGAGCTTAATTAAGCACAGGGGTATGGTACCTGTCTGCCTGGCTCTGGAGGCGGGTGGAGACCTCAGCATAGGGGAAGGATGGGGGGACAGGACTAAGGTGGTTGGAAAGGAGTTAGTCTGGAGGGGAGGTTAGGGTCTGAGCGGCAGGAGCGTGGTGGCCATCGGGGTGAAAGTCAGCAGCCTCCCACTGCAGCCACCTGGTGAGGAGTAGGAAGTCAGGGTCAATTCCCGACACCCAGGGGTCCAGGCTGGCCCACTGCCCAGGCTCGTGACCTGGAATGTTCAGACTGGGAGCATGGCAGGCTCCCACACATGGTGCCTCACAGGAGAGAACAGCATTGAGGTGTGTTATTTTTATTCCAAAATTACCCTACCTTACAAAGATTTTATCCCAGAGTTCCTTAATTTTATTTTTATTTATTTATTTACTTTGGCACACGGGCTTAGTTGTTCCGTGGCATGTGGGATCTTCCTGGAGCTGGGATCGAACCCATGACCTCTGCATTGGCAGGCGGATTCTTAACCACTGCGCCACCTAGGAAGCCCCCCAGAGTTCCTTAATAAGAATCTCTGCCAATAAAATTCACTTCACTAAAATTTGATGTGTTCATCATGGACACCCTGGTCTGTGTGTCGTCATGTACAGCTGAGTGGAAATTCCACACCAGTGACTTTTATCAAAACATCCAGGATATGCCACAAAAATGCCCTGCTCTGCTTGCAGACTTGTAGTCCTCAACAAATATTTAGGAACCTCAGAAACTTTCTGATCCTATTCCAGATGACTGTACACAGGCCTGATCTGGACAGCAGTTCTTATTGTAATGTTTTGATTGACAGCTGCCAAACAGCTGGACTCCAGTGGATAGGGGCCCTGGGGAGATGTGCTCAGAGTAAGCGGTTCCTTATAAGGAAGACTTGAATCCTTCTATTAAACTGTTGGATAAAGAAACCCTGAGTTTTCTTTACTGAGTACATCTCCCTATCTCTGTTGCTAGCTTGTTTGTTTCCACCAAGCTCTTGTTTCCTGTGAATTCTATTTTGATTCAGCCATTACCTGATTGCGCTGTTAAGCTGGGCCTTCAATTGTTTTATCTAGAGACTGCTGTAAAGTCCTGAAATGCAGTGCCGAAGCCAAGAGAATGTTGTTCACATGGCCACGTTGAAGGCTGTGTGTGCTTTGGGTGTGGTTTTATCGTGTTCCAGGGATCTGACTCTCGTTTGCTCACCTAAAAGCTGAAGGGTGAGATCAGTACTTCATCTTTCTCAGCTTATGCTAAAAGCATGGTGTCTTAAAGTGGGAGGTCCCACGTGGATTGTTGTTTTTAAAAATACTGATCCAATTCTCAACTAAAAAAAAAATTCTCCAGAATGTATTTTCATTAAGCAAATTCAGTCAGACTTAAATATTTTTGCAGTCCCTGTAACAGGGAAAAAGTAAAAAGTTTTGTGTCTTCTAAGTACCAGTGATTAGGCCTTGGACTCACCTGCCAATAGATTCGGGGCTTAGTCCTTTACTTGGTGGGCAGTCTCTGCAGTTGCAGGTCATTGTGTCATTTTACTGGTTAGCTCTTTACAAAGTGGTCCCCAGTTGTTTTTAATCTGAGAACTCGTTTTAAACAGTAAAGTACTGCATGTCCCTCCCCTGACGTAATGGTGATTGTATTTTCAGTGTCCATGACCGTGGAAGTAGTAGTTGTAATAAGAACAAAAATAATGATAGTTAACACTGAAAACTACTGTGGCTGATGTCCAGGGCTAAGTAGCTTTACATATGTATTTCATTATCAGCCATCTTACAGATACAGGAAAGATGGCTCAGGGAAGCTGAGTAATTTTCCCCAGGGTCACACAGCTTTCAGGAGATGGAGTTTGAATTATAACCCAAGAAATTAGACTCAAGACTTGATGATAAAAAAGCTACTCTCGGTTAACTAAAGCTTTTCCACAAATATGTATTCTGTTCATTACCCCAGCCTTTTTATTAGACTAGGTGCTCCCTTAACTAACTTGTTTTAAGTTCCCTAATCATGATCTTTCATAAGTATGCTGATAACAGTATCAGTGTGTATGTGTTTGTGTGTGTGTCTCCAGTATTTCTTTATTGAAGTGGAGCAAGGATATTTGCAAAGCAATCTGAGTGTGGGATACTCTAGTTTTACGACTTTTCAGTCTTTTACAATCATCTTGCCCACACCTATTTTGACAGCAGTTTCTTTAAACAATTTGCTTTCATAGAAGTTTTGCAAACATTCATCTTCCTTTTCTTAGAAACAGCTTCTCTTTTTGCTCACTCTTCTAGTTCAACAGTTGATGTCACGTTTAGGAGACCATAGTGATATGCACAACGGACATAAACAAGTCTGGGGACAGACACAGCTGACCCCGGGTGAGCACGTGATGCCCCACCAGAAAGGGGAAGTGCACTGCTCATCCACCCGGAGGACTCAGTGTGCCATGGGCACCCATATCTCAGTCTGTTTTATGTTGGAAATGGGGACAGTCTGGTGGATCCCTTGAGTAGAGGTTGGTAAGGAGAACCTCTGTTGTGTTTTTAAGAACACTAGTACCTGCACCCAAATTACGTGATTTCCGTAGTCTAGAGACAGTATTTGCTGTGGATGTATATTGCAGACCCCTGGCAGTAACTGCAGGTTGTTACTGATGCGCTAGTAGGAAAAAATAAGGTTGACTCAAAAATATAAGCAGTTATAAGGTCAAGAGTTTATTGACCCAGTTTCTTCCCCCAAAACTCTTACAACTTTTAGAAATGAAAAAGGTGAAGGGGTAATGAGCTTTTTAAAAAAATTTTGGCTTAAGACCTATACTAGTCAACATTTTCTTCAGTGCCATATATGGCCTGCTTTTGAAACTCTCGAATAACTGTGATCTGGGAGGGATTTAATAAGCAGGTGGGCTGGAGTCGATGGTGTATAAAACATCTTTCCAAGTTTGTAACTTTGCACTGTCCTTTTTAACTTCTGAGTTTAATGTTCAAGTTCGATTCTTGTTCTTGTTAAATTTAAATTCATGCTTGTACCTGTGAAACTGTGTAAGAGACCGTGGTGTTGCAGTACTCATGCTGGGCTCTGTTAAATGCGAGGCGGGACAGTTTGGAGTGGATTTGTAATCCTGAATTGTGTTAGTTCTGATGCCTCCAACATTTACAATGAAAGTGCAAGTAGTTGTTAGATAGTGTTAGAGTTTCAACTTAAATATTGTTAGAGTTTCAACTTGGAAATAAAAGCTGCTTCTGTCCTTTAAACTTTTTGGTAACTTGAAGAACATCTGAGGCTCTAAGATGGTTGTTCAAAATGTTGCTATTTGCAACCATTTATCTAATCTATGAAAATCAGGAATTTCTTGTCATTGATCTACCAAAGCAAGATATAGAAATAAACTGGGTGATGAGTGAGAGAGAAGACTGCAAGATCACCCGTAACCCCCTAATTTCAAATACAGTATCTGTATTCATAAAAACAATTGTGGTATTTTTATTGACTGATTATATTGGTAAAGGCTATATATTAAAATGTATGCAGTTCTTCTGAATCACAAAAGTCCCTTCCAACCCTGAGGGTTTTTCTACAGAGAGGGAAAATGGTCACTCTTTCTACCAAATGCCCTTCAGTTCAGAGAAGGAAAAGTATTTGTTTTTACAGGTGAGTTTGTATTAGTTTGCTAGGGCTGTCATGGCAAAGGAGCACAGACTGGGTGGCTTAAACAAAAGATACTTATTTTCTCACAATTCTGGAGCCCGGAAGTCCAAGATCAAGGTGTCAGCAGGATTGGTTGCTTCTGAAGCCTCTCTCCTTGGCTTGTAGATAGCCATCATCTCCCTGTGTCTTCACATGGTCTTCCTTCGGTACCTGTCTGTCCAAATTTCCTCTTCTCATAAGGACATCCATCTTATTGCATTGGGGCTGTTCTAATGGTATCCAAATACAGTCACATACTAGAGTACTGGGAGTTAGGACTTCAACATATGACTTTTGGGGGACATGATTCAGCCCATAACAAGACAGTGTAAGAAAAATCACCCAGGAACTTCCTTTTGGGTATTTGTGAGGAACCTGTTCCTCTTAGTTTTTCCTGGGGCAATGATGATTTCAAGTATTTATTTAACAGTTTAAATGCTGGAGAAAGCTGCGTTAGAGTTCCTGGAGTGACAGTCTGCTGGACAAGAGGAACGGCTTTCTGGCTGGGCCACAGCAAGTATACACCAGCAGTTAGGGACTGGGATTTGTTTCCCTTGAACTTCTTCCAACTTGTCAGTCCATGGTTTTCTCCTGAAATGCCGGCAGTGACCTGAAACCTTCTACCCACCCCCGCCAAGGCAGCAGCTCCACTTTGCCAACTTCTCTGCTTGCCCTTGGCTACAAGTAATGGTGACTCATGAGTTTGTCTGCCCTTTAGAATTTTAGTGACCTTTAGCACTGCCATGAAAGGTGCGATTCAGAGGGACCACTGTGAAGCCTGCTCGTCTTCAACTGTTCCTGCCCTGTTGTTAAGCAGCCCAGCTGTGGGCTCCCCCGTTGGCTTGTTTCCCCTCCCATGACAGTCATTCTGTTGTCCTAGCCTGCGGGATGCCCTCTGTGCTCCCAGACTGCACATGCAGCCTTGTTTCAGCACCATAACACTCAGAAATTTATTGAAAGGAGAAACGCCCCCGACATCTATTGAGTATCTACTTTGCCCCATGTGCTGTTGCTCAGCCTTTTATGTTCATTAACTAACTTAATCTTTGCAGCATCCCAGTGAGGTTGGCAAAGTATTCCCGCCTTACACATAAGGAAACTTTAAGAATTTAATCTACTGGGCGTATGCCCAGAGAAAACCATAATACAAAAAGATACATGCAGCCCAGTGTTCATTGCAGCACTACTTACAGTAGCCAGGTCATGGAAGCAGCCTAAATGTCCATCAACAGACAAATGGATAAAGAAGATGTGGTATATATATACAATGGAATGTTACTCAGCTATAAAAAGGAACGGAATTGGGTCATTTGTAGAGATGTGGATGGACCTAGAGACTGTCATACAGAGTGAAGTAACTCAGAAAGAGAAAAACAAATATTGTATATTAATGCATATATGTGGAATCTAGAAAAATGGTACAGATGAACTGCTTTGCAAGGCAGAAATAGATCTGCCTACATCCCTACACAGATGCAGAGAACAAATGGACACCAAGGGGGAACAGCCGGGGGTGGTGGTTGGTGGTAGGATGAATTGGGAGATTGGGGTTGGCATATATATGCTAATATGTATAAAATAGACAACTAATAAAAATTTATTTAAAAAAAAGAATTTAAGTAAACTTGCCCGCAAGTCACATGGCTGGTGAGTGTAGAGCAGAAGTTCAAAGCTGGGCAGAAGTACTCAGAGCCCAAACACTGTTACATTCAGAGGCAGAGAATCCATAAGCCTGACGATGGGACCAGGAGGTCAAGGAAGGGGACAATTCTTTCCTGGCCTTTTGTACCTAGGAAGTGTGAGAGACAAGTTTAAGAGGGAGGTGCTCCCTGGAACTCTGGAGGGGCTGCCAGCTGGCGCTTGAGGAAGTCATCCAATTCTATCATCCAGTAAGGTCAGGAGTGCTGGGCTTTGGGGGCACAGGATTTTTGAAATTGAAATATAATTTCCATACCATATAATTCACCCCTTTAAAATGTACAGTTCCTTGGTTTTTAGTATATTCACAAAGTTGCGCAACCCTTACCACTGTCCCTGAACGTTTTCATCACCCGTAAGGAAACTCCATACCCTTTGCAGTCACGCCCCTCTTCCCAGCCCCAGGCAACCACTGATCTGCTTTCTGTCTCTGTGGATTGCCTGTCCTGGACGTTTCCTATAAATGAAATTATATAATATATGGCATTTTGTATCTGGCTTCTTTTACTTAGGTTAAATCCATGTTGTAGCATGTATATGTCTTTTTTTATGGCTGAATACTATTCCATTGTAGGGATATACTTCATTTTCTCTATCCAGTCATCAGCTGATGGACATTTGGGTTGTTTTTACTTTAGGCTATTGTGAGTAATGCTGCTGTGAACTTTCGTGTACAAGTTTTTGTGTGACATACGTTTTCATTCCGCTTGGGTGTATACTTAAGAGTGGAGTTGCTGAGGCATATGGTAATTCTGTGTTTACTCTTTGAGGAACTACCAGACTGTCTTCCAGAATGGCTGGACCATTTTACATTTCCACCGGTGATATGTGGGGGTTCCTATTTCTGCACGTCCTCTTCAACACTTGTTACTGCTTCTTTTTTATTATAGCCATATGAATGGGCATGAAGTGGTGTCTCATGAGGAGTTTTGGTTGCATTTCTGTAATGGCTAGTGATATTGAGCATCTTCTCATGTGTTTATTGGCCATTTGTATATCATCTTTGGAGAACTGCCTATTTAGAGCTGGGTGGCCTCTTCCCACACACCTGTTTCCAAGCTGGTAAAATATAAGACATCTTCGTGCTGTCTACCTTTTCACTCCATATTTCCCCTGCTCCTTGCCCCTTAGTCACAGGGTCATTATACAAGAGCCTAGCCTAGAATAATTGTTCTGTAATAGGAAAAAGTGCCTGCCATCTTACAGAAACAAACCCCCCATCTGGGAAGGAAGCTGGAGAATTCCATCTGGTGTGCTTCATTACATATTCTGGCTGGAGCGATCTGGCTGGACTGCACTTGTAACCCTCTCCTTGAGAAGTACTTAGTGTCCTCTGATTTTCACATTTATTATTTTTTTTATTGGAATATAATTGCTTTACACTCTTGTACCAGTTTTTGAGGTACACAAAGGTCAAGCATCTGTATTTATACACATATCCCCGTATTCACTCCCTCCCTCGACTACCCCCCACCCTCCCCGTCCCAGTCCTCTAAGGCATCATCCGTCACCGAGTTGAACTCCCTTTGTTATACAGCAACTTCCCACTGGCTATCTGTTTTACAGTTGGTAGTATATATATGTCTGTGCTACTCTCTCACTTTGTCTCAGCTTCCCCTTCACCCCCCGCCCCCCCAAACCTCGAGTTCTCCAGTCCATTCTCTGCATCTGCGTCCTTATTCTTGTCTTGTCACTGAGTTCATCAGTACCATTTTTATTTATTTATTTATTTTGACTTTTCCGCAACCATTCTTTTTTTTTTAATTTTATTTATTTATTTATTATATTTTTGGGGGGTACACCAAGTTCAATCATCTCTTTTTATACGCATATCCCCGTATTCCCTCCCTCCCTCGACTCCCCCCACCCTCCCCGTCCCAGTCCTCTAAGGCATCATCCATCCTCGAGTTGAACTCCTTTTGTTATACAGCAACTTCCTACTGGCTATCTATTTTACAGTTGGTAGTATATATATGTCTGTGCTACTCTCTCACTTCGTCTCAGCTTCCCCTTCACCCCCCGCCCCCCCAATCCTCGAGTTCTCCAGTCCATTCTCTGCATCTGCGTCCTTGTTCTTGCCTTGTCAGTGAGTTCATCAATACCATTTTTAGATTCCATATATATGAGTTAGCATACAATATTTGTCTTTCTCTTTCTGACTTACTTCACTCTGTATGACAGACTCTAGGTCTATCCACCTCATTACATATAGCTCCATCTCATTCCTTTTTATAGCTGAGTAATATTCCATTGTATATATATGCCACATCTTCTTTATCCATTCATTTGTTGATGGGCATTTCGGTTGCTTCCATGTCCTGGCTATTGTAAATAGTGCTGCAATAAACATTATGGTACATGTTTCTTTTGGGATTATGGTTTTCTCTGGGTATATGCCCAGGAGTGGGATTACTGGGTCATATGGTAGTTCTATTTGTAGTTTTTTAAGGAACCTCCAAATTGTTTTCCATAGTGGCTATACCAACTTACATTCCCACCAACAGTGCAGGAGAGTTCCCTTTTCTCCACACCCTTTCCAACATTTGTAGTTTCCACATTTTGTGATGATGGCCATTCTGATTGGTGTGAGGTGATACCTCATTGTGGCTTTGACTTGCATTTCTCTGATAATTAGTGACGTTGAGCATCTTTTCATGTGTTTGTTGGCCATCTGTATGTCTTCTTTGGAGAAATGTCTATTTAGGTCTTCCACCCATTTGTGGATTGGGTTATTTGCTTTTTTGGTATTAAGCTTCATGAGCTGCTTGTATATTTTGGAGGTTAATTCTTTGTCCGTTGTTTCGTTGGCAACTATTTTCTCCTATTCTGAGGGTTGCCTTCTAGTCTTGTTTATGGTTTCTTTCACTGTGCAAAAGCTTTTAAGTTTCATGAGGTCCTATTTGTTTATTCTTGATTTTATTTCCATGATTCTAGGAGGTGGGTCAAAAAGGATCTTGCTTTGATGGATGTCATAGAGTGTTCTGCGCGTGTTTTCCTCTAGGAGTTTTATAGTGTCTGGCCTTCCATTTAGGTCTTTAATGCATTTTGAGTTTATTTTTGTGTGTGGTATTAGGATGTGTTCTAATTTCATTCCTTTACCTGTTGCTGTCCAATTTTCCCAGCACCGCTTATTGAAGAGGCTGTCTTTTTTCCATTGTATATTCTTGCCACCTTTGTCAAAGATAAGGTGCCCATATGTGTTTGGGCTTACCTCTGAGTTCTCTATTCTATTCCATTGATCTTCTTTTCTGTTTTTGTGCCAGTACCATACTGTCTTGATCACTATGGCCTTGTAGTATAGTTTGAAGTTAGGAAGCCTGATTCCACCAACTCCATTTTTCCTTCTCACGATTGCTTTGGCTATTCGGGATCTTTTGCGTTTCCATACAAATCGTAAGATTTCTTGCTCTAGTTCTGTGAAAAATGCCATTGGTAATTTGATTGGGATTGCATTGAATCTGTAAATGGCTTTGGGTAGTACAGTCATTTTCACTATGTTGATTCTTCCAATCCAGGAACATGGTATGTCCCTCCATCTGTTTGTGTCATCTTTGATTTCTTTCATCAGTGTCTTAAAGTTTTCTGCATACAGATCTTTTGCCTCCTTAGGCAGGTTTATTCCTAGGTATTTTATTCTTTTTGTTGCAATGGTGAACTAGAGAGTTTCCTTAATTTCTCTTTCTGCTCTTCCGTTGTTAGTGTATAGGAATGCAAGAGATTTCTGTGCATTAATTTTGTATCCTGCTACTTGACTAAACTCATCAATGAGTGCTAGCAGTTTTCTGGTAGAGTCTTTAGGGTTTTCTATATATAATATCATGTCATCTGCAAAGAGTAACAATTTTACTTCTTCTTTTCCAATTTGGATTCCTTTGATTTCTTTTTCTTCTCTGATTTCTGTGGCTAAAACTTCCAAAACTGTGTTGAATAATAATGGTGAGAGTGGACACCCTTGTCTTGTTCCTGTTCTTAGAGGGAATTCTTTCAGTTTTTCCCCATTGAGAACGATGTTGGCTTTTGGCTTCTCATATATGGCTTTTATTATGTTGAGGTAATTTCCTTCTATGCCCATTTTCTGGAGAGCTTTTATCATAAATGGATGTTGAATTTTGTCAAAAGCTTTTTCTGCATCTATTGAGATGATCATATGGTTTTTATCCTTCAGTTTGTTGATATGATGTATCACATTGATTGATTTGCATATATTGAAGAATCCTTGCATCCCAGGGATAAACCCTGCTTGATCATGGTATATGATTTTTTTAATGTGCTCTTGGATTCTGTTAGCTAATATTTTGTGGGGATTTTTGCATCTATATTTATCAGTGATATTGGTCTATAATTTTCTTTTTGTGTGACATCTTTGCCTGGTTTTGGTATCAGGGTGATGGTGGCCTCGTAGAATGAGTTTGGGAGTGTTCCTCCTTCTGCTATATTTTGGAAAAGTTTGAGAAGGATAGGTGTTAGCTCTTCTCTGAATGTTTGATAGAATTCGCCTGTGAATCCATCTGGCCCTGGGCTTTTGTTTGTTGGGAGATTTTATATCACTGCCTCAATTTCCGTACTTGTGATTGGTCTGTTCATAGTTTCTCTTTCTTCCTGGTTCAGTCTTGGAAGATTGTATTTTTCTAAGAATTTATCTGTTTCTTCCAGGTTATCCAATTTATTGGCATCTAGTTGCTTGTAGTAGTCTCTCATGATCTTTTGTATTACTGTGGTGTCCGTTGCTACTTCTCCTTTTTCATTTCTAATTCTGTTGATTTGCATCTTCTCCCTTTTTTTCTTGATGAGTCTGGCTAATGGTTTATCAACTTTATCTTCTCAAAGAACCAGCTTTTAGTGTCATTAATTTTTGCTATTGTTTCCTTCCTTTCTTTTTCATTTATTTCTGCTCTGATCTTTATGATTTCTTTCCTTCCTCTCACTTTGGGGTTTCTTTGTTCTTCTTTTTCTAATTATTTTAGGTGTAAGGTTAGGTTGTTCATTTGATATTTTTCTTGTTTCTTGAGGTAGGACTGTATTGCTATAAACTTCCCTCTTAGAACTGCTTTTGCTGCGTCCCATAGGTTTTGGGTTGTTGTGTTTTCATTGTCGTTTGTTTCTAGATATTTTTTTATTTCCTCTTTGATTTCTTTAATGATTTCTTGGTTGTTTAAGAGTGAATTGTTTAGCCTCCATGTGTTTGTATTTTTTACAGTTTTTTTTTCCTGTAATTGATATCTAGTCTCATGGCATTGTGGTCTGAGAAGATGCTTGATATGATTTCAATTTTCTTGAATTTGCTGAGGTTTGATTTGTGACTCAAGAAGTGATCTATCCTGGAAAATGTTTTGTGTGCACTTGAGAAGAAAGTGTAGTCTGTCGTTTTGGATGGAATGTCCTATAAATACCAATTAAGTCAAGATGGTCTAATGTGTCATTTAAAGCTTGTGTGTCTTTATTTATTTTCTGTTTGGATGATCTGTCCATTGATGTAAGTGGGGTGTTCAAGTCTCCCACTATTAGTGTTACTGTCGATGTCCCCTTTTATGGCTGTTAGCATTTGCCTTATATATTGAGGTGCTCCTATATTGGGGGCATAGATATTTACCATTGTGATATGTTCTTCTTGAATGGATCCCTTGATCATTATGTAGTGTCCTTCCTTGTCTCTTGTAATAGTCTTTACTTTCAAGTCTAATTTGTCTGATATGAGTATTGCTACTCCGGCTTTCTTTTGACTCCGTTTGCATGGAATATCTTTTTCCATCCCTTCCCTTTCAGTCTATATGTATCCCTTGGTCTGAAGTGGGTTTCTTGTAGGCAGCATATAGAAGGGTCTTGTTTTTGTATCCATTCAGCCAGTGTGTGTCTTTTGGTTGGATCATTTAATCCATTTACATTTAAGGTGATTATTGACATGTGTGTTCTGATTACCATTTTCTGAATTGTTTTGGGTTTGTATTTGTAGGTGTTTTCCTTTTCCTGTGTTTCCTACTTAGAGAAGTTCCTTTAGCACTTGTTGTAAGGCTGGTTTGGTGGTGCTAAATTCTCTGAACTTTTGCTTGTCTGTAAAGCTTTTGATTTCTCCATCGAATCTGAATGAGATTCTTGCTGGGTAGAGTATTCTTGGCTGTAGGTTTCTTTCTTTCAGGACTTTCAGTATATCCTGCCATTCCCTTCTGGCCTGCAGAGTTTCTGTAGAAAGGTCAGCTGTTATCCTGATGGGTTTTCCCTTCTATGTTATTTGTTGCTTTTCTCTTGCAGCTTTTAATATTTTTTCTTTGTTTAATTGTCGTTAGTTTGATTAATATGTGCCTTGATGTATTTCTCCTTGGGTTTATTCTGTATGGGACTCTCTGTGCTTCTTGGACTTGGTTAATTATTTCCTTTCCCATGTTGGAGAAGTTTTCCAGTATAACCTCTTCAAATATTTTCTCAGACCCTTTCTTTTTTTCTTCTTCTGGGATGCCTATGATTCGAATGTTGGTGTGCTTAATGTTATCACTGAGGTCTCTGAGACTGTCTTCTATTCTTTTTATTCTTTTTTCTTTTTTCTGCTCTGTGGCGTTTATTTCCCCCATTCTATCTTCCAACTCACTTATTCGTTCTTCTGCCTCAGTTATTCTGCTGGTTATAGCATCTAGAGTATTTTTAATTTAAGTTATATTGTTATCCATTGCTATTTGTTTGATCCTTAGTTCTTCTGAGTTCTTATGAACTGTTTCTTGTACTTTCTCTATTTTGTTATCAAGATTTTGTATCATTTTTACTATCATTACTCTGAATTCTTTTTCGGCATTTTTCCTATTTCCTCTTCATTTATTTGGTCTTCTAGGTTTTTTTTTCCTGATCCTTTGCCTTCATGGTGTTTCTTTGTTTCCTCATGGTTGTCCAAACTTCTGGGGTTGCTTGTCCCGGCGACAGAGGTGTTTATGGAAGACTGTCCAAGCCCCAGACAAATGTCCAAGTGTTGGGTCAAACAAATACTAAGTCTGGTGTCTTTGGGTACTAGCAGAAAGGTTTAATTTGTTAAAAATATTGGGCCCTCATGTAGAGCTGGTGGTGGCTCAGCTTCCTCTGATGAGTAAGGTGCTGTAATGGAGAGATGGTCACCATTTCGAATCCGCCCCCAACAAGGATTCTTCTGTCCAAGTGTCCTTTGAGTTCGTCTCTGAAGCAAAGGAAAGCTTTATTCTTGGAGCAAAGAATGGCGAGGCATGAGCTCCTGCCCTGGTTAGCCTGATTTTCACATTTAAATTATATGTTTAGGATGGAACTTTAGCACTTTTTTACTTTTTCCCAAAGTCAAAATGTAATGTATTGTATGTCAGGATTTGCAATAAGAAGTAATTTGGAAATAGTTCATGACAACATCTGTGAATTCCAGAACCCTGGGCCAGGAAAGAACCTTGGAGGAGCACCTCCCACAGGACCCTTCCTAAGTCACCACAGACAAATGAAATGCTATGTACAGTGTTTATTTGCTTAATCTTTTAAACCCAGCTGTAGAGCGTTGAGTCACTAGACTCTTCACTTTTGGCATCCTCTCATCCGTCAGTGCTAGGCTCCGCTTCTCTTTGGTTTTATTTAAAAATTGTCTTTTCTTCTTCACCCCCATCCCTGTTCATCCCCCTCCCGTAGATTCCCAGTGCAAAGTGTTAAATATATGTCCTTAGACATATCTTTGAAAAATGTAATGGTTTCATCTGCAAAAAACTTGTGTTTTCATGGTTTCTAGCTAGTTCTTTGCTCCTGACTGCTGTGTAGTCATTGACCACGTGCAAGGACAGGTGCCACATGCACCTGTCCATCCCCAGGTGATGGTGAACCAGGCTGCCTTGAGCTCCCTGCTACCAGTGAGGCCACCATGTCCTTCACATACTTTTTAGCCATTTGGATTTCCCCTTTGGGGACAAATTTTCTTGACTTTTGCCCATTTTGTAAAATTTAAAGTTGCTTTTTTTTTTTTTTTTTGAGTTGTTTTGAAATGTTCATGCACATTCTAGATGCCAAATTCCCTTTTTGGTCTCAAAAATTGTACAGCTCTTCTCCCACTTTATCACCTGTTAACTTTGTCTATGGTGCCCTGCACACAGCAGAAATAATTAATTTTGCTGTGGGTAAGTCTATCAGTTCCCTTTTGGATGATGTTTTACAAATCCATCTCACCCCAAGTTCATGCTTACATTTTCCTCTTAGCTTCTTAGTTGTGTAGTTTTATCTTTCACATTTTTAAGTTTTCACTCTATCTGGAGTCTACTTTTGAGTAGGTATGAGGTAGGGATCCAGTTTTTTTTCAGTTTTTCTTGTCCCATCTACAAACAGCTTGTTCTTTCCCCATTGATTTGTACATGACCTGTATCATCCTTTATCATATGTTCACATCAAATTTAATGTGTGTCAACTCATGCATTCCAGTGCTGTTACCACACTGTTTTTAATACAGTGGCATGTGGCCAGGTAACTCTCCTTCCTTGTTTTTCTGCTTAAAAAATTCCCTAACCTTAGAGAACTGGAGTGGCTGCCTCGGCTCTGGCTTCCCCAGGCAGTGGGTGTCTGACCCTGACTGCAACGGCAGGCAGCTGTGAGGTGAGGGCTGGCCCCTGAGCCTGGAGGAACGTGGGCCTCCAGGACGGTGCCAGCAGGGAGACTGGTGTGGGGTGGATGGTTGGGGCCGTGAGAGCAGTGGTCTCCACCGGGACAGCCTTCCCTGGGTTGGGGCCCAGGACCTGAGAAGCGGCCCAGCCCACATGGGGGGAAGCAGAGCCCTGGTGCCTGATTCCTGTCTGGGGGTGTGACGACGGACGGATGTGGTGTGTAGATGGGTCCTGTGGGAAGGGTGTGAGCATCCGTGGGGCTGCTTCCCCGTGTCTGGCTCTGATTTGAGGGTCAGTGAAGAGTGCTTACTTTCTGGGTGGTCTCCTGTTGGTTTCTGCACCGGTTGGGGCTTCAGCCGTCTTCCCCCATTGCATGGGCGGGGCTGGGTTGTGTCTGTTTAGTTTGCCGTCATCCTGCGCACCAGCACTTGGCAGGCTCTCCACAACAGTAAGGAGAACGTGGGGAGTGGAGCAGGGCAGGGTCTGGAAAGAGCTTTGGAGCCAACTCTACCAAGGTTCCAAACATGGCCCCACCCATTATTAGCCTGGTGGCCTGGTAAACTTTGGCTGTCTCATTTGATAGCAGCTGCAATACTGCAGCCTTGTTGGTCAGTGCAGAGGGTCAGAGGTATATATAGCACCTAGCACTGGGCTACACATGATAGGTGCTCAGTACGTGGGAGTTGTCATCTGGGTGTTATCTCACAAGAAAGTTCTCCAGTTCATTAAGCATGTCCTCTGCCAGGCTGTGCCAGGCATTGGGCATACAGAGATGAATGACCTAGCCCCGCCCTTTGACGAGCTTACAGTTCAGGGTGAGATAGTTACAAGTAGCTAGACAATAGCTGACCCTGATGCTAAGATCAGGGTGTAAACTCAAGCTGTGGAGGATGAACCCCTAGCCCAACCTAGAGGTCCAAGGGAGTCTTTCTGGAAGAGAAGAAGCTTGAATTGAATCTTGAGAGGTGACTGAAGTTAGCTGAGGGAATAAAAGGTAGAAGGGCCTTCCAGGTAGAGGAGCTGGCAGGAGCAGAGCATGGAAACAGGGAGCAAAGGGCATGCTGAAAAAAAAAATTTCTCTTACCGTATAAGTTTTAGAGTCAGTTTCAGTTTCTCAAATATCCTCTTGGAATTTTAGCTAGAATTGCGTTGACTTTATAGATGAAAGTTTGAGAAAATTTGACCCTGAAATGTTAAGTCCCCCCTTTCCTGGAACATCTATATTTCTTCGTTTATTTATGTCTTCTTTTGGAACTTTTAATAAAGCTTAACTTATTTCTCCATGAAAGTCCTATGCATTCTTTGTTAGCTTAGATCTTAGATACACTGAATTCCTGTTTTTAAAATTCCCAGAGAATAGAGTTCCAAAGATTTGCTGCTATTCATTCCAGTGTTTAACTGTTCTTATTACCATGTTACTCTTCCTTCACTTACGTATATCCCTTATTTGTAATTTAGGCCCATTTCCCCAAGTCTTTTCTTTATCTTTTTTTTAAAGATACTGTGGGGTTTTTGTTTTTTTTTTTAATTTTTTATATTTTGGCTGTGTTGGGTCTTTGTTGCTGCATGAGGGCTTTCTCTAGTTTTGGTGAGCAGGGGCTACTCTTTGTTGTGGCTTGTGGGCTCTCGAGCTCAGGCTCAGTAGTTGTGGCACACAGGCTTAGTTGCTCCTTGGCATATGGGATCTTCCTGGAGCAGGGATTGAACCCGTGACCCCTGCATTGGCAGGCGGATTCTTTTTTTTTTTTTTTTTTCTGAGCTCTTTATTGGAATATAATTGCTTTAACTCTTGTACCAGTTTTTGAGGTACACCAAAGTGAATCAGCTGTATTTATACATATATCCCCATATACCCTCCCTCCCGCAACTCCCTCCCACCCTCCCTGTCCTGGCCCTCTAAAGCATGACCCATCATCGAGTTGATCTCCCATTGTTATACAGCAACTTCTCACTAGCTATCTATTTTACAGTTGGTAGTGTATCTATGTCTATGCTACTCTCTCACTTTGTCCCAGCTTCCCCTTCGCCCCCACCCCCCAACCCTGTGTCCTCAAGTCCATTCTCTACATCTGCATCTTTATTCTTGCCCTGTCATTGGGTTCATTAGTACCATTCTTTTAGATTCCATATATATGAGTTAGCATACAGTATTTGTTTTTCTGGCTTACTTTGCTCTGTATAACAGTCTCTAGGTCTATCCATCTCATTACGTATAGTTCCATTTCATTCCTTTTTATGGCTGAGTAATATTCCATTGTATATATGTGCCACCTCTTCTTTATCCATTCATCTGTTGATGGGCTTTTAGGTTGCTTCCATGTCCTGGCTATTGTAAACAGTGCTGCAGTGAACATTATGGTACCTGTTTCTTTTTGGATTATGGTTTTCTCTGGGTTGGCAGGTGGATTCTTAACCACTGTACCACCAGGGAAGTCCCACTAAGTCGTTTCTAGTAGAAGTAAAAACCAGCCAGTCAGAACCTCTCTGGGGCTCTCTCTGTATGTTTGGAGACCTCAATTCAATCTCGTTCCACCTTATATTCTCACCCTAAATAATTTTAGTTCATTTTGCCTTTCTCCGTGATTTATATTTTTCATGCATAAATCAATTCTTTTCTTTAAATCTCAGATTGTCCTTCTTGTATGAGTAGGTATACAAATATGAGCAGGCCTGGTGGAAGAACCAAAACAAGGCCGCTGGCTTCAAACAAAATAAACAAACAAAAAAGTAATGACCATATATTATGTTTAAGTTTAAAATTAATTTCATTTGTGTAGAGCAACCCTACCAGTGAGTCAGACTTTATTGTCTGTCAAATTTGAGATCAAAGAACTTGGAATTATCTTTTATAGTTCAGACGTCATTTATTGAGTCCCATTTTTGCAAATCATTTTTGCTTCTCATGTGTCTGTGGATTCCTGTTTGTCTGACCACAGAGGTGTCTGTACACGCCTCCACCCACAGAGTGTCTGGGTATGTGTGAATTATAAATATACCCATCTTTTAAAATAGATCTTCATCTTTAGTGTTAATTACTTCTTTGCTTCTTGCACTTTCTCAGTGAGTAAGCAGAATGAGGAAGACCTGTACACAGCTGGCTGTACACTACCTTCTAACTAATTATTAGCAAGCTCTTCACTGCAGTTAGTTTCAGCCAAGCCCAGTGGTATTGGCATCTAATTTCACCTAAAAGCAGCCCAGGTGAAAATTAGAAATTTCTTTTTCTTTAACCAGGTTTCCAAATGGTGGCTGCCCTATGACTTTGGTCTTTTGCGTAGTTCTGGGCCAAACCGCTAAGTTTGTTTTTTGGCATCCAAGTAGGGACCTTTAATTTTGATATGAAACATTTAAAACATACAAAAGATATAGATAATACTTGGGCTCTTTTTCCCCTCCTGTCAATGCATTTTACTCTCTTGAGGACCCGGAGCCCTTATATCTCACTGTCATTCTTTCAGGTCCCTCCCATGTCACCCTTTCTGTGCTTGGAAAATTTCCTTCCTTATAAGACTTGGTGGGCAGCAGAGTCCACCACCCACGGAGGGGCTCGGACTGCAAAGGCTCACTTTCCCAGCATGCTCTGCAGCTAGGGCCTGGGCTCTGCAGGTCAGGGTGTCCTTTCTAATCTCTGAGCTGGGAGCCAGTGGCACTAACAGCTCAGGAACTATGAAGAGCTCACTGTGTAATCTATAAAAATGTTGAGTCTCTATGTTGTAGGCCAGAAACTAATATGTTGTACATCAACTATACTTAGTTCAAAAAAAAACCCAAAATATTTAAATACATCCAAATTTCAGACAATTTATAGGCACTTCATAAAAAGAAGCAGAGGAAAAGCAAAAAAAAACTGTTACAATTAAAAAAAAAAAAAAAGAGCTCACTCTGGCCCCAGGGACAGTTTGCACAGGATCATGTCCCTGGACGACAGAGAGAGTGTGGCTGGTAGGAGGGAGTGATGTCCCGGGCTGGTGCTGTCGGCTGCACAGGCTGCTACATCAAGGATTTGGCATTGTGACAGCGGGGTCCTTACCACCCTAGTTCTGGGTCACGTTTGCCTCTTATTCTTGATCATCAGCCCTAGCTCCTTAACATCCTTTTAATGAAGTGCTTTTCTGCGTAAATCAGCCAGCATTGGTTTCTGTTTCTTGCAACTAAGAATCTTAACTGATACACCCTGATATATAGCCCTTGGACCAGTGGCTTTAAAACTCTGTGTAACCAAGGAAACCTTTTTTTAAAATGTAGTTTCGTGGAAACACAACACAGAAAGCCAATAAAAGGGGGTCTGCTCTGGGTTAGGGACCCAGGAGGGGCCTGCACAGTTGAAATCCACTGCCCTGGACATTTTCTGATCAGGGATCAGTCACTGCCTCCCTGCCCATGTTACCCAGGCCCTGTTCTCTGCCAAGACGCCGCTGGACAGAGGGTGGTGTTTGCTACTGGTTCTTCATGGTTTGTATTTTCCGTGCTCTTCATGTGCTGCCCATTCCAAGACCCTGCCCTTCTCTTTGCCTTCTGATCTTTCTCACCAGGCGAATAGTTACATACCTGGCTCATGTCCAAACCTGGCACAAGTATAGATACCTGGACCAAAGGACATTTGTTATATGTATCTCTTAAGAGTCTGCTTCAAAACAGAAGTCCATTTTTAAGATCAAAAAAACAGTAAGAGCTAAAATTCGCCCTCACATGTAAAGAAGGATGTGTTTTAGAGCAGGGTCTCTCAACCTTGGCAATTTTGAATTTAAAAAATGTTTTCGTTTTGAGGTTATCATAGGTTCACATTCTATTGACATTTTGAGCCAGGTAACTGTTGGTTGTGAGGGCTGGCCTGTAGAATGTTTATTGACATCCCTGACCTCTGTTCACTAGGTCCCTGGAGCACCCGCTGCCCCAGGTATGACAACCCAAACTGTCTCCAGATGAATGTTCCCTGGGAAGCAAGCTCATCCCCAGTTAAGAGTCACTGCTCTTGAGCTATTCATAAGGGAGGCGCCAAGAGCAGTGTGACCACTGTGAGGACCACAGCCCAGCCTGGCCTGGTTGCTTTCCTTTGGCTTCATTCAAGTGCTGGACCCTAAGGCCCAGGCTAGACAGGGGAAGAGAGGAGTCAGAGGGGCTGAGAGGCAGATCACTCTGTCCCAGCAGGGTTGAAGAAGTATGGGTGACTTCTTGCAGCTGGAGGGCTGGGTCATGTACCGTTTCAACCATGGACTGGGTGGCGTGGATGGAGCTGGTGGGATGCGTGCGGAGTAGAAGGCAAGGCTGAGGAAGTGAGGCCCAGGGACCGCTCTGCACCCGTACCCCTAGTTGGGACTTTTGAGTAAAGGAGGAACTTGGAAACCACAAACGGATCTACCTCCATAGTGTTGAGGGGGAGCCCAGGGTTGGGCGGGGTTGGGGCTGTGTGAAGGGCAGGGAAGCCAAGCAAAGGCCTCACTGAAGGAAGTTTCCTAAAGAGGATAAAGCAAGGCCTTCCCAGGGGAGGTTGATGCACTTGCTTGATGGCAAATCATTTCAAGAACGGCCTGGAGAGACTCCTTCCTCACACAGCCCAGAACGGAGCACAAATTTGGAAGGAGAGAAGAGGTAGGGCTGCTCACCCATAGCCCTTGTTTTATGGTATAAAAATTGGGTCTCATGGGAGCCCAGTGAATTCAGCAAGTTCTCTTATGCAATGGCTATTTGAATAAAATTTATTCAAATTACAGAATGGAAAAAGTATTTCCGTTCAGATGCCAGGAGGTACCACTGTTACAGTTTTCCTACAGTGAACATGTAGGAAAAATATTAGCAGGGTTTGAGATACTCAAGTATTAGTGTTTGTGTTTCTGTGGGAGGTGTTATAGTTTTTCCTTAGTAATGACCCCCTTAAAATAAAAATGAAAACTTAGTTGCAATAAAACATTATTTTTTGTGTACAGAGAAACATCTCAAATGAAAAAGATAATTGTATTTGATTCTAGATCGTGCTCCCTTGCTATGTGCTTGACTCTGTTATGAATATGATCCGAAACAAGCCGCTAATGCCAGAGAGCTGAATAAATCATTTTCAGTGAGGAACAAAGAGGTGGGAGGGAAAGAGCCTGTGGTGGAAAATTGTACAACCTGAAAATAAAGCTGCCTGATTCTCCTCAAGTGGTGCTTAGGTACCTTGAATGTCTTCAGTGGAAGAAAAAATAATAAACCCCAAAAGGATTCAATATATTTTGACTTAAAAATGTTACTGCAAAAAAAAAAAAAATTAACTGCATGCAGTTTTAGAGACAGAAAGTGGACTGATGGCCGGGTCTGGGGGTGGGAACGGGGATTGACTGCAAGTGGGCACAAGGAAGCTTTTTGGGACGACTGAAGTGTTCTACAACTGGATCGTGGTGATGATTGCACAACGATAGATTTACTAAAAATCATTGAACTGTACACTTCATGGATTTTATGGTATGTAAATTTTATCTCACTAAAGTGATCAAAGTGTTGCTGCTCTAGGCTTTTGATGACACCTTATTTGACTTCTCAGCTGTTCTCACGTCTCTTTGTTTTTTTTTTTTTTTTGGTCCTTTCAATGAATGCCTGACTTAAGGTAAGTCATTTGAGCTCCCTGTGCCTCATTTTGTCCCGGAAAAGGGGGAGATGGTGGACCTACCCAGAGGCTGTTGGGACAAGTAGTTGAATGAATAGGTGTAAAGCACTGGCAACAGCCCCCGGTTCCTAGTATCATCATCATCGTGACCATCATCTGCATCGTTACTTGTGGCTCTGGTCTTTTTCTCCTCTGTTTGGCGGAGGCCTTGCTCTGGTCCAGGCCTCCTGCAGAGCCTCCCACTCACTCCACTCCACACCCTGCAGTCAGAGTACGACTTCTGAAAAGAAGACCGAAGCTTTCTGGAAATGCTGCTGTGGTAGATCCCCACAGGGCTTTTACGTAGATTCCATACCGGCTCTGCTAAGAGGCAACCCCCTTCTGCCCCCCGCCACACACACACACACGGTCACCCCTTCTTTGTCTCCTGTCTCATCCCAAGTTCTCCAGCCATCTCTCAGCCTTTGATGTCCCTGCCAGTCAGGAATTCTTCCAGTTCCCATCTGGGATCTGCCTGGGACCATCCTTCCTCCCTGTCTCTTCCTGTTGGTGCCAGCTCAGGGCCCATGTGAGGCCCTCTTAATGTGGGGCCCCGATTTTGGGCTGCTGGTGGGTACATGAGTAATTCTCGAAATTACAATTCCAGAGGATTTGAAATTACTGTAATTACTCATGTACCCTCTGTGAGCCCCACAAGGTAGGGTGTGCCCTGCTCCTTGCTGGTCGTAGCTTCCTGCACAGTGCCTGGCACTCGGTCAGCAGCCCTTGAAGATCAACTGTGTCAGTGAGGTGCTGATTTACCTTCCTGCTTACTTGCCCCAGGGAAGTAACGTGATCCTAGTGTGTGTTCTGTTCATCTCAGGAAGCCTTAGGTCTAGAACCCTTTCTCCCTTTGTGCCTTTGCTCAAGAGAAAACTCCTTTTTGTCTTCCAGAGGTTTAACTTAAACTGGAAAAGAGATTATAGCCTTGGCATTTTGCCTGATGGTACTTTTCTAAGGGGAAGATCCTTTTTCCATCTGATCTCCTGGGATCTTTAAGCCCTGAATAGAAATGCCTTCTTTGCATGAAATAAAAGAGCTCACCCATTATCCATCTGTTCACCTGCAAACCAACTTTTTCCTGTGGAGATCCTCTTTATTTTTTCCACACATGCATTTTAAAAATATAAGTAAAGCAATGTTCTGGGGTTTTAATCTGAGAGATTCAGTGGTTTACTTCCCACCCTGGTAATCAGCCTTTCCCTCCCCCACCACTGCTGGGCCAATGGGGGCTGGCCATTTCCTGAACTTCTATTTACGTGAATTTTATCTCATCCGTTTAATATTTCTATTTTAGCTGTACTTTATAACGTACATATTGTTACGTTAGTACTTCTATATGGTTTACCAATAAGTAATATATACATAGGCTACGTGCTCAGAATTACTGAGAGTACTGTAAGGCTGGTTGAGGTAGTGATGCCTTATTTTAACATTAGGACTGGGGACTTCCCTGGCGGTCAAGTGGTTAAGACTCCGTGCTTCCAATGCAGGGGGCTTGGGATCAATCCCTGGTAGGGGAACTAGGATCCCACATGCTGCGTGGCACAGCCAAAAAATAAAAATAAACAAATAAATTAATTAAATAATAATTAAAAAAATAAAATTAGGAACAGGATTATGATCCTATAGAAACTTATCTGTATACAGTGGTTTGCAGGCTTTAAAAATCAGCAGACGCTTTCCTCAGAGGAAAGTGTAGGTACAGTTCCAGACCAGACGCAAACAGACGGACGTGCCTCGGGCTGGGGCCGGGAGTCTCGCCCTTTTCACTCCCCTGGAAGGTGTGCTCAGCCCTCCTTGTGCTTCACGGTCACCTGAGGAGCTCTGAGGACATTCCCGTGCCCACTGCCACCGAGAGGCCCCTCCGCGGGCCTGGGGCGCCAGGCGTGGCGGTGCTCCTCAGAGCTCCCCGCTGATTCTGAGAGCAGAGGGTGGAGAACACTTCTCCCCAGTCCGGTGAGCAGTGGCTCCTCTCAAGACTCCAGCCCAGGCCAGCTGGATACCAGAACTATAGCGCCACAGGGAAGACCCCATGAAGACTCTTTTCCACCCAAAATAAATTCATAGATGAAGGAATCAGGTAATTGGCCGGGCACAGGATGCTTAGGACAATTCTGCGACACCTGGAGGGGGCCATGTGGGGTCATCCTCCACCTGTGCATTAGGGGTTCCCCCTTTGTCTTGTCACTAGCCAGGTGTCACATTCTGTTGTACCCATTTTCTATTTGGAGTTGACAGGAGAGGGCAAAGTTTACAGGGCAGAAGTGTTTTCTTCCTTCTCTCCTTCCTGCCCTGCCCGCTCACTCATTCTCCCTTCTAAGTACATGGGGGTTTGGCAGAAAAGTATCCAGAGAGGCTGCAGGGTCTCCTCTTCCATCGCCTTCCAGAAACCACGGGCCCCTCTCTGGCGCTGCTGTTGGAACACTGGGGATTCTGTGACTGTACCCATAGTTGTAGCTTGTCCTCGTCCAGGGTGGTAGGCAGGAGAAACTTTCATAGACACGCTCAGGGCACACACAGTGTGGCGTTGTGGCAGTCCCAGGAGGTTTGGGCATATACCTACCTTCGAATGCTGGCTGTGAATTTCAGAAGCCTGCGTGTGTCTGCCTGGGTGTCTCACTAATGCCAGCTCATCCTCAGATCCCAACTTAAAAATCCCTTCCTTTGGGAAGGCGGTCCCTACCCCGGGCAGGTTGGGCTCCTTCCCTGCTCTGTGCCTGTTGGGACAGTGGGCATCTGTCGTTAAGTCCATTCACTTCTACCGTAACTCTGTGTTTTCTCTGTAAGCCCCTGCCCTCAGCCCTATCATCATGTACCTGGCCTCATGCAGCATTGTCCCCCTTACTGGTCTCCTGGCCTCCCACCTCCTCGTAACTTGCCAGCTCCAGAGTGACCTGGATGGTTAAGGCCTGCCTGTCACCCCTGTCACCCCACGCCTCCATTGTCTTCAGCAGCGATTCCTAAAGTCAGGTTGGATAACCTGCAGAATTACTCAGAGCGATTTTTTGGTGTGGATTCCTGACCCTGCTTAATACCTACTAGATCTGACCTCTGTGGGTGGTGCCTGGGAAATGTGCATTTGACATCTCCCTGGTGATGCTGGTGCAGGCAGGAGTTTGAGGACCACTGAGGAGGGTTCACCAGGTGGTCAGACGTTATCTGTCCACATGCCCTCTTCATCTTGTGTCCCTACTCCTCGCCCCCCAACTCCACCCCACATCCCGCCACTCTAATTTCTGCCAGCTGCTTCTGCTTCCTTCCACACTTGGAAACTCTGCAGTCAGTGCAGCACAAGTGGGCCGGGTATCCCCTCCTCGCTGAGGCTCTCTTTTTGTGTCTTATGCTCATCTCTGGGTTTGGCAACTATCAAATTGAACTGCCCATCCCAGGGTTGACTTTTTGTAGATTTCTCAAGATGAGAGATCATGGGACTACCCTGGTGATCCACTGGTTAAGACTCCACACTTCCACTGCAGGGTGTGCAGGTTTGATCCTTGGTCAGGGAATTAAGGTCCCGCATGCTGTGCAGCGCAGCCAAAAAAAAAAAAAAAAAAAAAGATGACAGATGATATCTTTGGACTCCTAGCATCTCACACAGCCTGACATGGAAGGCGTAAAATGAAGTTTTGAGTTGAATTTGCTAGCTGAGGGCGGCCAGGGCAAGAAGCCCCTTGAGTTTGGCCTGTACCCTGCAGATTCTTCATGCTCCTAGCCCTCAGTGACCCTTCCTCATTCTAGAGGAAAATGTGGGTACATGTGGAAATACATTGGTGTAGGAGATAAATAAATATGGCAACAGAGTTAGGAAACACCTGGAGTTTCTCTTGGTGCCTCCAGCTTCAGTGCCACAGACCAGCAGGGCAGTGCGGCTCAAGGCTTCCCTTTTCATAGACTTGTTAGGAGCATTTATGTCCACATCCCACATGTTCAGTTATTCTTTCTTCAGCCCCTTATTTGTCAGTGTTAACAAGGAGGGGGAGAAGAAGGCCCAGGACCACAGGACGGCCTTGCTATACAATATTATTCCTCCTCTCACATTGCCAGCCGAGAAAAGGATTCCAAGACTTTTGCTACCCCGGTTCCCATCTCTTGTGTTTCTCATCATTGACTAAAGCCATTGACAAAAATAAACATAATTTATTCAGTAGTGGCCTGGGGGAAGGGGAATTAAAATCTCTGATATGCTTCTGGAATTTATCTTACAAACAAACCTGCACACAGAGAGTGAAGTCTGGATAAGTTTCCACATTGCACGTTGTCTGTGACGGCAGAGCCTGGAAACAGCTTGTGTGTCCACTGTAGCACATGGAGTCCAGCCACACAGGCAGACACTCTGCAGCTGTAACAGAAGAAAGAGAGGGCCCATGTGGAAAGATCTCCATTCTATATTGTTAGGGGAAACAGTAAGGTAGAGAACAGCATAAACCTTTGTGTGTAAGAAAGGGAGAGAAAAGTAAGGCTATGTATTCATATTTACTTGTGAATGCATTAAGGTAAGCTGGGTGGACACTAAAGTTCCAATAAAATGGTCATCTCTGGTGAGGGGGATGCACGGGGGATGGGGGTGGGAGCTAGATTTCTCAGTGTGTCTCTCCACAGCGTCTTGATTTTTTGAACTATGTGAATGTATTACCTTCCAAAATTATATACAAATAAAATGTTATATAAATATGTTACAATATGTTGTATAAATGGACTGATTATTCTTTTGTAATTACATTTGTCTCCCTGTATCCATGGGTTCCACATCCGAAGATTCAACTGACCTTGGGTCGAAAATATTTGGGGGACATATTCCGGAAAGTTCCAAAAAGCAAAATTTGAATTTGCTGTGTACCAGCAACTATTTACATAGCATTTACATTGTATTAGGTGTTATAAATTATTATAATCTAGAGATGATTTAAAGTATGCAAGAGGATGTCCACAGGTTATATGTAAATACCACACCAGTTTATATAAGGGACTTGAGCATCCTCAGATTTTGACATCTGAGGGGGTCCTAGAACCAATCTCCCATGGATGCCTAGGGACACCTGTAAAACCAAATTGGTCTCAGCCACTTTTGCCCTGTCTAAGTTCCCACTGAGCTTTCAGGGCAGGATCACAACTCCTGATCCCCAAATCGGGACTCTGTCTGCGCCATCATACAACAGAAGCAAAGAGGCTCCTTCCCTTCAGCAGATGGACACAGGGCCAACATGCAGAGGCAGGCACTAAAACAGCACCCTTGAGGTTAAATGCAGCATCTTGTACCTTTTAACCCTTTTAAAGTTTTGCTTCGTGTCTGTGGATGCTCTTTTGAGTGTTCGCATCCAGTTAGCCTCCACGCTTCATGTCATGCTGACCTTTGACCTCTTGCCTCTTTCTTCCTCCGTGAACAGGGGTTGCCGTGGCAACCCTAAAGCTCCAGTGGGGGTGAGTCAGAACTTCTAGGTGGATGGGGTCAGGAAGGCCTTGGAGAGAAGGCCCAGAGGGTGGCAGTCCCTGTTTCTAAGCCCCTGCTCCTGAGCCGGCTCACATGCCCACCTGTCATAGCTGTTCTCCCCAAGTCCAGGCAGCTGACCGTGGGCTGTTCTGAGTGTCTGAGGATGTGCAGATGGCATGCACATTTCATCGTGTTCTCCACGGGCACCAAAACCTGGCTTGCTTGGCACAGGTTTTTACTTGGCGAACACACGATCTAGCTGCGCTCCTGGGAGAAGAAGATAATGGAGACCCAGCAAATTGGAGCATGGTTTCTTTTTGACAAAATCTGGTCACATCTACTTAGTAGACCTGCCTGATAGAGGGCTCCTCTTGTGCTGTCAAATTGTATATTTGGCTTGGGTCGCAGGAAGCTGTCACCCGGGGATGTTGTTAGGACTTCGTCCGTCAGTGCTGTGGCTTCACACCTGATGGGAGAACAGATTTGCTTAAAATAACTGTTATGTTTTTGTTTGTTTTCCTCAGACTACATGACTTTTTCCACAATGGTGTACCTTTCTGCTTTGGCCGCCCAAAACACAGATTGGTATTCCAGTGTTGATAGTTGTGTAGATCTCATGCCTTTCTCTCTGGGCCTGTCTCTGCATTTGAGCCAGATTATTCTTTAAATTTATAATTTATTTAGGTTATTTTTTAAATTTATACTATATTATGTTATCTTATAAGCAGCCATACGTTCCGTATGAAATGAGGTCACATATAAGCACAGAAGCAAATTTTGTGTCTTAGGTTCTGTACCTGATCTGATTTATTTTTTAAACTTTTTTCTAGGACAAGGGCGGCAGGTTTTTTCTGCAAAGGGTCAGATAGTAAATACTTTAGCCAATTTTCTCCATTTTCTCTTGTAGCATGAAAGCAGCCACAGGTCAGTGAATGTGGTTGTGGTCCAATAAAACTTTATGGACAGTAACGTTTGAATTTCATATAATTTCCTCATGTCATAAAATATTATTCTTGTTTTGATATTTTTCCACCATTCAAAAAAAAGTCAAAACCATTCTTAGTTTACAGGCAGTACAAAAACTGGATATGGCCCACAGGTTTGCAGTTTGCCGACCCTTGTCCCAAACCACGGATGTGTTTTGGTCCCTTCTAAGAAAGAAGAGGGATTATGTACACTCAGCAGCCCCCAGACCATGTTTCACCCAGAATCCATCTTAGCTGGGTGCCATTCACATAGTCAGGAGTCAAGTGTGCTCTGGGACTATCAGACCTGGGACCGTGTGAGGGCAGGAGAGAGCCCTGGAACGACAGCCCTTTGTTTCTTCCTTCCCTGGAAGATTTGCCATAATCCCTTCACTTTGAGGCACGAATGATTCTTTAGTCCTCTCTCATAGCCAGGCAGCTTTTAAAAATAGCGTTCTTATAAAAATGAGTTACTACAAAAACTTTCACAACATATATATATATATAAAATATAAAGAATTAACAATTCTAGGAATACTCATATGCCTACCGCCCAACTTAAGAAAGACAACGCTGTTATTTTGAAGTTCCCTGTGTGCCCTCCCCACACAGAGATCACTACTTGCTGGAACTTTCTTCATTGTTCATCATTTCTTTGCTTTTCTGGAGAGTTTTGCCACATATGTTTGTATCCCTAAACAGACGCGTCGTTGAGTTTCATATCAATGGAATCACATTCTGTGTATTTGTCTGCAGCTCATTTTTTATTCCACTCCCTGTCATGCTTGAGATCCTCCATACAGGTGCAGGTAGCTGTGATCTCTCCGTTTCCCTGCTGTACCTTCCATTGTGTGGCTGGTGGGTGCACCAAAATTGACATCCGTTCTACTGTTGGTGGATACTTAGGTTGTTTCCCATTTTTGGTTATCACAAGCAGTACTGCTGCAGACATTCTTTTTTTTAAATATTTGTTTGGCTGTACCAGGTCTTAGTTGTGGCATGCAGGATCTTAGTTGTGGCGTGTGGGATCTAGTTCCCTGACCAGGGATTGAACCCCGGCCCCCTGCATTGGGAGTGTGGAGTCTTAACCACTGGACCGCCAGGGAAGTCCCCAGCTGCAGACATTCTCGTATGTATCTCTTGGTGCATGGGGGCAAGAATTTCTCTTGGGAATGGATTGGAGGTAGAATGGCCAGTTTTTGGTGTCTAATTAAGGAATTTTTGTTTCATTGATCACACCGTCATCAGGCATCCCTGTGCCGGACATGATGTAACAATGGTGAGTGTGTGGATTCCCTTGCCCTAACTCCCATGGGCTGTGGTCCATCACACTGCTACCCTAGAAAGACGCTGCCCTCTCCAATTCATGAAGGTCACTGGTAAGACATGAGCATTCTGAATTGGGGATGGCTTCTGTCGGGGAAAGAAAATCATGCCTCTGTGTCTGTTCACGGTTCCTAAGCAGCTTTGATGTTTTACTTTGTGCCCTTTGTGTTGGCGGCAGCGTGTTTGTTTTGCATGTCATTGGGCTTTGCAGGGATCGTGTGTTCTATATCAAGTTTCTTTTAAGCTCCATAGAGAGCTTTTACCTTGGCGTAAAAGTGTACAGCATAAATCAGAATATTCCTTTACCAACTGGCAAAGGGACCATTTAACATTGGAACAAGTATAACTGGCAGTTCTGTTGTAAATATGGATACTTGAAGTGCATTTACCCTTACTTTTTCCTTTCTAGAGGCGCATTTATTTTGCTTAGTGGGTTGGTTTCTTCCTGGCACAGGTAGAAAACCAATAGCATGTAATCGTAGCTCTGCATACCCCAGGGACCCAGAGGCCAAATGGCCAAGACTTTATTAGCATCCAGGCCTCACTCCAACACCTCTCAGGGCTCTCCCCCTTCCCCGCCGTTTCCCTTCCTTCTGTCTTTCACCCTCTTCTTCCTTAAAAATCTAGTCTCTTATTTCGTTAGGGTTCACAGTGAAGGGTGATAATGGCCAGTGAGGAAAAGACTTTGGAGCAGGTTGGCTCTCTGACCCCCAGAAAGTTTATCCCAAGTGAGAGAAGTGTGAAATTCCAAGTGTCTGTACCTCTGGCACCAATTCCAGACCTTCAGTGGGAATCCGTTGGGTTCATCGGGGAACCCAAAGAGGGTTCTGTAGCCTCGTTTAACCACAACAAAAATGCATGACCACATTCTCATATTGGATTGTGAAACAGCAGCAGCCTACTGGAAGGACCTAACAGTTGTCTGTTTTTCCCTTTATGACTAAATTAAAATGTCTGCATTAATCTGAGGGAAGTAGAGTGATTCAAGGCAAGCAATTAAAAGTAACTCAAGATAAAATTTTTTAAAAATAAAATAAAATAATATTGATTGAAGACGTTCAATTAAAAAAAAAGTAACTCAAAATAAATGAACAGGTAAGGATGCATGAGTGTGTACTTGTGTGGGTGGAAGTGTAGGCAAGGTCATTGCTATGGCTGGGGTAAATGCAAAATTTGGACTGATTAAAATTTAGTAAGCTAACCATTCTTTCAGTAGTCTTAGGAACTATTATTGGAAATGCTAAATACCGAACGTTTTGGCTGCAACATGTATTTCTGTAACACAGGTTAGCTCATATGCTATTATGATTATAAATATAGGAATGATGTCAGTGTAATGTGGAAGTCAATTGTTCCCAGCATATTAATATTTTATAACAGTGCGCAAATCCAGCAGAATCCTGCAAGGCAAGGCGGAACACAGAACCCATTCACCTTGTTCTTGGTTCATTTTGGCTGCGTACTCTGTTCTAGAGGTGATTTTTACATGGCTCTCTCAGAGCTGTGTGCATTTTGCCCTTGTTATTACAACTCGGCAGCCTCAATTCCTCTGTACCTCCTCTTCAGTCAAGGTACCTGTACCTTTTAAGATTTTAAGTGAAGCCTTTTCTTTTTTCTTTTTTAAAAATTGTGGTAAAATATACGTAATAGAAAATTTACCGTTTTAATCATGTTTAAGTATGTTAGCATTAAGAACATTCACGTTGCTATGCAACCATCACCACCATGCATCTCTAGAGCCTTTTTCATCTTCCCAGATTGAAACCACATACTAATCAAACACTAACTTCTCATTCCTTTTGCCCCCCACAGCACCTTGCAACCACTATTCTACTTTCTGTCTCTATGAATTTGACTACTCTTTAAGTACCTCATATAAGTGAAATTATACAGTATTTGTCCTTTTGTGACTGGCTTGTTTCACTTAGCATAATATCCTCAAGGTTCATCCATGTTGTAGCATCTGTCCAAGTTTCCTTCTTTTTTAATACAGAGTAATAGCCCTCTGTATGTATATTCCACACTTTGTTTATCCATTCATCTATCTGTAGACGCGAGTCGTTTCCACCTTTTGGCTCTTGGTATGAATAATGCTACTATGAACATGGGTGTATAAATATTTATCTGCTAGTGCTGTTTCTCTACTTATTCGTAACTTAACTTGTTTTTAACTGTGCTGGTAATTTTAAATGTGTAATTGTTACTTGCTTTGTTAATTCTCTGGGTATAAATTTGCATCAGTCTTGAGCAGTCTATCATTCTCTCTCTCTCTCTTTTTTTTATAAGCCCCGTTATTTTTTACTATAGGATTTTTAGAACATGCACTTTTTTTGATAATCAGTATAGCAAAAATGATTATATTTGAGAATGAGGCCAGAAATGAGTAGGAAGAGGCACTTCCTGTTCTCCCCACTGTCTGTCATTTTATCAGTCATTTCGTGTGTCTGGCACCTGCTGGCACTGTGCTGAGGTCAGTCTCAATGGTGTAGCAAATGGCCTTCGATTCCCACAACACTCTGTTGAGAGATAGGACACTGCAGCCAGCAGCATTGTGACTGCAACTGAGACAGGCAGGCTGAGTGACTGTCATCTGGGTCCTGCGGGGAAGGAGGGTCCTGTGATCCCATGGGCTGTGAATCAATAATCAGCTTCAATAAAAAGCAAAATTTCCATCAGGGCCTTTCCTTCACTCAGATGAGTTCTGCAGTAAATAGGTGGTGAGAGTTAATTCTGCATCCTTTCCTCTTGTCCTGGTTCCTTAGTCATCTGCCGAAATGAGTAGTTTGCATTAAAAAAAATTGAGCTCTGAAATGTGTAGAGGGCTGTTTGTAGACATTTATTTTTAAATGTGTTTGAATGCTTAGGAGGCCCATTGGTTACTTCTGATGTTTTACTATGAAAATGCTAAATGTTACCAAGGATTTATGTAATTTCATATTTAGAAATGCTTTACAATCTATTATCAAATATTGGTTTCCACATTATGAAAATATCTGTTTATTGCATGGCAAATTGAGTGGGTTTGATTTGACGGATGCTATAGATCTTGAAGAGCCTGATGCAGTGACCAGTGCCATTGAGACATTCCTGCCCTGCACCCTGGGCTCTGCAGTGGGTGCTAGTGGGTGTCAGACCATGCCCATGGCCCTAGCCCCACAGCATGTGAGATTCCAGTGAGTAGCGCACTGCAGGGGCTCTGAGGGAGGGGCCTAGCCCAGTGCCTGGCACAGTATGGGCCTCCAAATTATGTTTGCTGATGGATTGACCCAGTTTATAGAAATTTCAAGACGAGAACTAATCTGAATTTTGAAGGCTGGAACATTTGGTTGAAAAATGGAGATTTTTTAAAATGAGAAGTCGTAGGAAAATAATCTGTGAATAGTTTTATTTAGTCTATTTTTTTATTAGCTACTTCCACAAGTCCAGTTCTGGCTTACAAATGAATTTTTATTTAGTTGAATTGAAACAACTGGGACTAAGAAGTAAACTTGCATGCCTTTTTTTCTTTTTTTTTTGGCTGTGTTGGGTCTTAGTTGTGGCACGCGGAATCTTCATTGAGGCATGTGGGATCTTTCATTGTGGCGGGCTTCTCTCTAGTTGTGGCATGTGGGTTTTGTCTTTTCTGGTTGTGGTGCACAGGCTCCAGGGTGCTTGGGTTATGTAGTTTGTGGCACGCGGGCTCTCTAGTTGAGGCGCACGAGCTCCGTAGTTGCGGTGAGTGGGCTTCGTTGCCCTGCGGCATGTGGGATATTAATTCTCTGACCAGGAATCGAACCTGAGTCCCCTGCATTGGAAGGTGGGTTCTTTACCACTGGGCCACCAGGGAAGTCCCTAGTCTTGAAATATTAATATTGATGTTATTATTAAATATGCAGATAACCATAGTATAACATATCGAACTTCTTTATGTTATCAGTGGACATTAATTTCCCTAAATCTTTTTGAAGTTCTTTGGCTGTGTTAACTTTTGGAGGTAAACTTGTTGAATATGAGAATCTTGAAATCCAGGCAGCCATTCTTTTACTGACTACCTTCCCTGGGTTAAGAGCTCCGGTCGGCACAGGTGCTTTGGGGAGAAAGGAACGTGCATACCCTCCACTCCCCATGATGGCCGAGAAGGAAGGCTTCCCAGAAGTTACTTACCCACGTGTCCTTGCTGAGGTTATTCAGCACTGTGGAAAGGAGCAGAGGTCTGCAGCTAGACTTGGTTCTCGTTCTGTGCCCCAGGCTGGCTGTGTCTGACAGGTTGGGCAAATTACGTAACCTTTCTGTGCCTCAGTTTCCCAAAAAGAGCGACAGGTGCTCCTTTGGTTTTGATGATGCGAGGATGAGAGGTGCACACAGGAAACCTGCACTCACGGCTGACCACTGTTTTTAGCTCAGGTGGCTCTTGGATTTGGCTCCTTTGTCCATCCTGCACTCTCAAGTCCCGTGACATAGTCAGACAAAAACCAATCTGATCCTGACCGAGACATGATTCTGGCTTGATTTTTCAAAGGCTGTGCGTCATTTTATCCTTAAGCACGGGATTACTTTTGAAGGTGACACGGTGGGAACAGCAACCAGCACACAGGGTGGCCTTCGCAGCCCAGCAGAGGGGAAAACATCTGGCCCCTCCCATCGGCTTCCTTTGTTCCTTCAGGTTTATTTTAGTCCTCTGAGTCTGATACCTAATGGAAGCCTGGCACATAAAAATGACACTAATCCGGGTTGTAAAACAACCCGCTCTTTGAAAGTGGGAGAGTGGGGGATGAAGCCTACAGCTTGATTATCCCCGTTATTTTTAGAGAAGCCCACCCTCAAGTCATCATGCATCCTTCCTGGCTCTGCCCCCTGGGATGGATCCGGGCTGGCTGGGAGCATGACCCGCACCCGCCACAGCCCGAGTGCTCCGGCTTCCTCATTCTGGTCCCTTGCCAGCTGTCTTCCCTTAAGTCATTACCGGGCACTGACCTCTTCCCCAGAAAAACGCTGAAGAGGTTTCTGAACTTGAAACGATTTCCACATTCCGTTTCATGTAGGAGCTTTACAGTTCCCTTGTTTGGGCCAGGTGGTCTAAAACCAGACCATGCTAGGAAATAACCAGGGCAGTACCAAGTCATGAAGTGCCCGTGGTTTCTGTCAGGGAAGCATTCTCCTGAGAAGAGTTGGTTTGTGCCAAGATCTCATTACCTTGGGCAGCTGGGTTGCGGGTCCTCAAATTAAGCGTGTGCTTGGACTGACAAGAGTGAGTTAGTAGGATAAGGAGACGGGGCCCCAAGGTCAGCCAGTCTGAGATGGCTTTGATTTAGGACCTAAAATCCACTGTTTCGGCCTTGAGCCCTTGCTGTGGGTGAAACCTTTTTGGCACAGCCATAGGTAAGCACGGGAGAGGGTGTGTGCTGCACACCAGGGAGTGGCTGGGGGTGGCAGGGTGGGGCGTGTGGGGGGCAGATGGAGTAGCCTGGAGGCAGCTGCCACCTGGTCTGCCGAGTCCCCTCTCCCGTGATGGCCGAGACCGAGGTGGCACTGACGGGGGCTAGCTGTAGTTTACTTTCCACAGTGAGGCTTGAACCCATCCTGAAGGAGAGAGATGAGCACTGGGATTAGGAATGATTAGTGACATGCTCAGCTGCCTGGTCAAGTGTGAGCCGTCCTGGGAGGTGTAAATCCGGGCACTTCTGATTAAAACCATCCCAGATGCCAACGCTGGGTCTCCAACCAGACACACTTCATTTTGTGACTCAAGGTTGCTCTTTTTTATTAGTCTGAGGGAGCTTATCCTGGGGACAGTTTGTGGCCAGAGACCACAGCCTTTTCTGGCTTAAGAGTCTGTCCTCCTGAGGCTGTTTGTGACCTCTGCCCCATGTCCTTGAGAATGCAGGGGCGGTTTTGGGAGGTCCAGGTTTGGGGCACCTTGACTCTTTCAGATTATCAGAACCCTGCAGGTTAAAATGCCTCATCTCTACAAGTTCTGCACAGGTACCTGGGAGCTGAGTCGCATTTACAAGAAGGCCCTGGGCACCCACGTCTCTCACCCTTTTCTAAAAGCGGAGTGTGAGCTTTGCATTGCAGATGTGATTTTTATTTTTAAACACCGGGAGTGACCGTGTGCGAGCAGTGATGCATCCTCTGCTGGCTAATCTGTATTGTGTAAAAACACACAAACCACAAATTATTTTTAAAAGGGAAGAAAGCAAAAGAACAGATGTAGTGAACTCCTCGTGTCACGTGAATCGAGCAAAGAACTCTGCAAGAGGCGTTTCTGAGCAGTGGCAGAGGGAAGACCCACATGACCGGAATGAACAGGCAGCATATTCTGTCCATTGGTCTTCTCTGCAGTAGCTGATACCTGCCTTTGTCTCTGATTTTCAGGGCACTGATGATGTCCATCTCTATGTGCATGTATTCCTTCTTTCTCTTTCCTTAAAATCAAGTGGAATAATTGTCTCGTGAATATGGAAAAATATAGAAGTCAGGAGTATAGCGCTTGCCGTGTCGTCATAGACTGAACAAACATGGGACTTGAGGGGGAGAACCTTACCAGGCCTGCATCTTAGCGGTACGTGATCCTGGGCAGACCTGGTTCACTAAAGTCAGAGACGGTCACATAGCCCAGCTCCCCTTACATTAAAAAAGAAGTTGGTATTGAAATCTAAGAGTAGAAATGATACTCCTTGGGCCATGAGTAGAACTAAATTGTGTTTCCCTGAATGAAATTAGAGACCTTCTGGATCAGGACATGAAAAGCATCAGAGTGGAAAGGATTCCTTCTTCCCTGACCCGAGGTCAAGGGCCGATTGGGCTGCACATTCTCCCCGAGGACAAATGATGGCCTGATGCCCCAGGAGGGGACGGAAGGCTGTAGCACAGGATCCCTTCTGTCCCTCCGTCTCCCATGTGGGGCTCAGGTTGCTGGAGGGAGGGGCCCTGGGGAGGGACTGCCCCTCTCCAGGTAGTTGCAGCCTGACTCTGCTGGGCCCTGACCCTGTGCCTGTGCTGAAGAAACTCCTGGTTCAGTGCAGAAGGCGAGCAGGGCACAGAGTTCAACGTCAGCAGCAAGGATGCTAACCGAATCTTGGGGCGTCAAGAAAGGGTCCTGGAAGAGCTGATGATGAACGCCGAGATCCGGAGTGCCCACCAGGGGAAGTTAGATGAAGAAGGGGCCCAGAGAGCAGAGTTCCCCAGAGGGAGAAAGTGCAGAGGTTTAGAGTATGAAGGCAAAGTATGGCTGGAGTACAGAGAGGATGCCTCGGAGTTGGGGGGGGGTGGAAATAGGGAGCGATGAGGTTGGGCAGGAAGGAAGGGACCCCTTTAGGCAGGCCTTAGGAGGCCATTCAGAGCCCCGGGGTTACCCTGAGGGCAGAGGGAAGCTGGAAAGAACAGAGGAAGGGCAGGAAGACCAATGAAGCTCTGGATTTTTCATTACTGTGTTGATGGAGTCATGCCTGGGGTGGCCAGATTCCCTGTCCTAGTAGAGGCATATCTGGAAAAGCTCCAGGGATCACAGCTTCTAGAAGGCTCTGCCTTTGGACACTGTGGGGTGTTATTTCACATTCTGTGAGGGGCAGTCTTGTTTAACATGTGCCCAGGGCTGTGTTTTCTAGGAGGAATTCAGGAATGCAGGCCATCAATTGCCACCATAAGTGGTGACCGGTAGTAACCTAGCTACACTCATCCTGGTACTGTTCTTAAAGTTTTTTCCAGAATAGTCATCATCTCCCTCTCAGGTGCCCTTTGGGGCCATATCATAGTGTTGGGTAGAGCTAACAGCAAAATAAAGCCTTGGACACAGCGTGAGGGCTTTGGAGAGTTTTGCCTGGAGCCTCTGTCTCTACCTGAGTCCTCAGGGCCAAGCAGCCCCCACCAATCCTGAGACTCACCAGTCCTGGGTTTATTTTGTGTGGTCTTTGAACTTCATGTGTTGAGTCCTTTTCGTTCCAGAAGAATTGTGGCTATTTCTGTTGTGAGGTCAAGGAAAGATCTGAGTTTGTATGTGAGGGACCTTCGGGTTTCTGGTTCCATGTGGGGAAGATGATGATGTCTACAGTGGACATTATCCACTGGGCATGATTGCCAGGCCCTGAGGTCCTCCTTGGGAAAGGGTTGGATATATGTGCAGGCAAATTCATACTTTAGGGTCCAATCCATGTCCAGGCATGTTAAGTACATGTGGAAGGAAGGAATCCTGAAATGGTGAATGAATGAGTGAAAGCATCAATGGTGATTTTCATCCTGATTTCATCAGTAGTTCTTTTGGCATCCCTCCCTGTCCATTCCTTGTGGCCCCCTCCAAGGTGAGTATTTCCTGGGGCAGGAGACCCTCACAGGACATCCCCAGGCCTGGCCTCTCCTGCTGCCACCTTCTTTCTGCATCTTATTACCTCGTACTTCCCTTGCATCAAAACATAAGTCTTCTGAATCACATCCCCCAGAGCGTGTAAATACTCGGTTAAGATCCTATTCTCATGGAAAAAGTCCCCCATGTGGCTTTCCAGGGATACTATTCTAGTCCAAGGATGGCAAATGGGACAGACTCTAAGTGATTGTTAGTTCTTGCTAGAGCAGTGGTCCTCAATGTCCTTCTACCGAAGGTTCACCTGAGCATCCTTTTTAAGTGCAGATTTCCTGTTCCCAATCGCAGTGAGTCTGACTCAGCATGGGACACAAGCCAGTGGTCATAATCTCTGATAGCATCCCAGGTGCTTCTGGGGCAGGTGGACAGCGGGGGTAGTGCACCGTACACGTCCTGCTAGGTGGCAGGGGCCCGGGCTGCGTGTGGACTGGTCTAGGAAGAGTAGTGAGATTGAGTCGGGGGCTCCCCCTGGAGAGACGTGGATGGGAGAGGCGGCATTGGGTCCTAAACCAGCCTTCCTCATCCTAGCTTGCCTAACCCTTTAGCTTTGAAGTGCCCATTTAAAAAGTGTGGGCATGTTAGCAGAAATCCATGTGACCCTGTGTGTGCCGGGATTCATTAGTTGATTCCAGTGGTGATTTGGGTGTGTCTTCACCTGGTCATCAGTTACGAGACTCAAAATACTCATGCCCCTGGAGACGACTAAACTCTTTCGTTTTGAAGCTAATCCCTCCTAATGCCCCAGATAGGGCTCCTGATGTAGTCTGTTTCTAACTCATTTCTTCTTTTGTCCATTTCTATGTTCCTCCAGCGATCAGGTATTATTGAGTGCCTGCTCTGCAGGGACCTAGGTGGGTCCTGGTGATACAGTGAAGCTCGAGGGGGCAGGGCCCCCCTTCCAGCGCCACAAGCAGTCAGCCTATTACTGTGAAGGTGGGGCTGAGAGTGCTAACAGGGCTGGCTTCTTGGAGGGATACTGAGGCCTGACAGACCTTGAAGTAAGAGGCGGGCAAGGGGAAGCATGTCCGACGCGCACGGGAGACAAGCGGTGACTCAGAGCTGCCCTGACCCAGTGAGCCTGGGTCAGAGCCAGGCCCAGAGCACGGCTTCCCTAATGGGATGCTACTGGCAGTGAGTCCATTATCTGCCTCTCACTGTGAGATCAGGGGCAGATCTGAAAAATGTTTCCCCTCTTAATGATTTGTAAAAGAAGCTGAGAAAGCCATCCCGTAAGGCCTTCTGCCCTTATGAACTGAGTTTGTAGTGTCTTTTCCAATTTTAGCTAAAGAACTCTGACAAAATGTGCATTGGTGGAAACTCTGTAGGTCTGCACACAAAGTATAAATCACTTGAATGCTGGAATGTGAAGCATCTTCTTCCCTGAACATGAAAAGGAAGCTTTACAAGATCAGACATCCGGCATTCCCTGTGAGTGGGAACAGGATGGATGCTGTGCTCCGTCAAGGCATGGTTTAAGATCGATGGGCGCTGTGGTCGCCGTCGCCTCTGCCCCAGAGGCCCCAGCCGGAGCTGTCTTCCTGAGCGTGTGCTCGTGGTCACTTGGGTGGAGCCTGCCCCCGCCCGTCCACTGACGTACTCCTGCCTTGTGGTCTGAGCCGCGAGGCTGGGCGGATGAGGGTGCTCTGCTGGCTGTGCTAAGAGCTCTCTCCATGAGGGGAAGAACCCCAGGGAGGCCCAGGGAGCCTTCTTGCTGCTCCTCCAAAGCGGAAGAGTGCCTTGCACGTTGCTGGGAGTCTCAGGATTTCCTGCTCACCCAGCTAGCCCCGTCAGGACACACAAGTTTTACATAACCCCTTCGACTGGCATCCCAGCCCAGAAATGCAGGCTTGTCCTTAGGAGATAAGAGCCCTTTTTCCCTCTGAGAAATCTGAAGAAAGTTCTCCAGAAGGTGCAGTGTCTCGCCAACACTCAGCACATTCTGCCTCAGACCCCCTTATCCCGGTGCTGTCCTTACCAGCCAGGTATCAGGAAACTAAGGTGCTTTGGTTTTCCAGTGCCAGGGCTGTCTGGATGATAAGAATTTTCGGGCGGGGGGGGGAATCATTATTATCATTATTATTAAAAGCTCATTATCCCCCCCTTTATAATTTTTGGTTTTCTAATTACTGGCCTGGCCCTAGGAAGGAAGAGGGGAGGATGGGGACTTGCTGAGAGACGGCAGGACATGGCATTTATGGGACATGAGGCCTCATGCCCGTGATTAATAATAAGGAATAATAATCAGTAATGTTTGGGATTAATAAGTCCATGACTTCTGAAACTTTCAGGACTCCCTGGATCAGCTTTGCAGAGCCTTTGGGGGAAAAAATGAGCTAGAGAGACAGCCTGTCATTGGATAGGCCTGATTCAGATTCCCACTCTCTCTCTCCTGGCTGGGTGATGGCGTCCTCTCTGAGTTGCAGCTGCTTCTTCCCTCAAATGGGAATCACACGCGCTCTCCAGAAGCCGTGGTGCCCCTAGCATCTAGAAAGGGGAGAGCCACTTCCCCTGGGGGAAGGGAGCTGAAAGCATCAGAATCATCAGAGCCCAGAGGCTGTGGGCACTGTGATGCACTCCCCCCGACCTGGACGGGGTTGTCACAAGGACCAGCCCTGACACAGGACGCACGGAGCACCTGGCCCTTCGCAGGCATTTATAAATGACAGCCGTTATTTATCACCTTGTAAATCTTGAGCTCTTAGTGCTCTTTTCTAAAATTTGTCGGTGCTGTCTCCCGCATCATATTTCTTTAAGCATGCCCGGTTTTGCTGCAGAATAAGAGCTCAGTTCTAGAAAGAAATGCTCACTTTGGGGGAATCATTACCTGCAACGTTCCAGTTTTCTAGCTTGGATGCCGTGAGTGCTGCATTTGCCCTTCAGAACATTTCTGCTGGGAGGTTGACACCGAGGGTGTTTTTGGTTTGTGTTTTGGGTTGTTTTGTTGTTGTTACTGAGATTACCAAATTTCCCAGGCTGGATTCATGCCTGAGGCTATTGCTGGAATCTTCTGCAGCTTGTCTGTTGTGCCAGTTGGCAGTCAGACACATACCCGGGTTTCTTGAGTTCTGGCTCTCCTCACTGCTCCTCCAGCCCCGCAGCCCTCGAACAGAGCCCGCACCAGAATCACCTGTTCAGACATTTGGGTGGTCTCCAAGTGACTCCTCACGGGCTGGTTGTTAGTTACCATCCAAATGGTACTTTTTTACTTTTCCAAAGGGAAAAGTGGTAACTCTGCCGCGGAGACACCAGTACGATGCCCCCTGAAGAGTACAACCTCATTTCTGTGGTATTTTTGCCAAAATGCATGATATGAATTTAATCACAAGGAGACAGCAAACAAACCCAAATCAAGAGACATTCTTCAGATAACTGGCCAGTACCCTTACATTTGTCAGGGTCACGAAAAACAAAGATAATGGAACGGCCTCAGGTTGGAGGGCACCAAGGGGGCATGGTGGCTGAATGCAGTGTGGGGCCGTGGACTGCGTCCTAGAGCAGGAAGGACCCTCAGTGGACACTCGGGAAATATGAGTATAGTCTGTAGAGCAGTATAGTTAAGAGCTAATAGTATTGTATCGCCGTTAGTGCCCTGATTGAGATAATTACACTGTGTTTTGTAAGTAGTTAACTTTGGGGGGAGCTGGGTGAAAGGTCCCGGCGTCTTTTCCACACCAGGGTGTGGAGTAAAGTACTTGAGTTTTGGGGCCAGAAAGGCCTGTTCTGGGTTAAAATCTTGCCTCTGATAACGATGAGCTGAGCGGTACAAGGCAGGTCGCGTTACCTGTCCGAGCCTCCGTTTCCTCATCCGCCACCCCTGGGTGTTGTTATGGGATAAATGAGAGGCTGTGTGCCACCCACAGTGTGTAACATTCCCTTCCCCAAAGACAGAGAAGGGATTTGTCTCCTTTCCCACCTTCCCGTCTTTCCCTGACCTGCCCTTTATCTCTGTCAGCCTCTACTGTGCACCCTCTCGTGTGGTAGTTTCAGAAACTCACACGTGCATTTATAGCCAAGGTCGAGAAAGCAGGTTCGCAGGTGAGACGCTCTCCGACTGGCTTTGGCTGGATGAAGCCTGAGGTAGGACGGAGGCCCGATCCATCCTGCCCCAGCCGCTCTTTTGCCGGCTCAGGCCTCCTCTAGGATTCTCCTTCAAAGCCTTCGAGCCCCTGCTTCTCCCAGACCCGCAGCATTGGCATCACCTGAGAGGTTGTTGTACATGCAGAGTCTCAGGCCCCACCCCAGACCCAGAGACTCAGAATCTGCGTTCTACCAGGTGCTTTAAGAGTCAAGAAACCTTTATGCAAGGACTTGACGCAGAAGAGGATTCCGAGCCAAGAGAGCAGGGTCTCGTCGCCCGTCTCTACATCGGGGGACTAGGTGAGAATCAGTACGAGAGCTGAGGAGCGTGAGCTCTAGAGAGAAGAAGCTTCAGGACGCATCGTTCCAGGCCCGGCCTTATGTGGAAATCTCTCCCCCGGAGACTGGAGGGCCCGAGGTCCTGCCCGCATCCTGGAGTTCCAGCCGGGGCCTCTACGTGGTGTTGCCTGGCCAGAGTCTTGCCCGGGAGGGGTTGTCTATTTTCTGTGGGACTTGGGTTTCTCAGCCTGTTTCCTCGCCTGTGCCAGGCGTGCCTGGGGCCTCCACATGGAAGCTGGCGGCATCCAGCTGCCGTGGGTGCCCACGGGAGATAGGCGGCAGCACAGGACGCTTCTGCCTGCCAGACCTGATTCCTCTCAGCTGGACTCAGGTGCTGTGCAGGTTGTCTTGTAAACTAAACTACACTTCATCAACCTGATCCAGCTTTAAGTGCCTTTAACTGTCACTAGGACTACAACGTAGGACCACCACTAGCCCCATTTTATAGCCTTGGACTCTGGGACTTAGAAAGGCTAATGGGAGCCTAAGGTCACGTTGCTTGGAAGTGGAACTGGGATTCAAACCCAGAGCTTCCTTCAAGCCCCGTTCTTGAATCCCATGTTGTACTGGCCCGGGTTCCCTTCTGGTGTCTAAAGCGGGACGGCCACCCCCGTGCCCTCTCGTACACAGAGTGGAGGCAGTGACCCCGCAGTGTCCTCCCTGCCTTTCTGTGCTTGCTCTGGGTGAGCCACCTGCCAGGCCCTCTGGCCCCACTCTCTGGTGGGGCTGGACGTGCTGGCGGGTCACTCTTATCTCGTGGGGGACGGGTGTTGGGTTCTGGGTATAGACCTGCAATTCCCAGAGAAGGAAGAGTGGCAGCTGGGAGAGCAGGCAGAATGCAGGGCAGCTGATGCTTGTCATGGTGCAGATCCTGGTGGCAGGGCTGGGTCAGGGTCCAGGCTCGGCACAGTGGCTTTGCAGTGTGGCCACCTTGACGGGGTCTGGGGTGGTCGAGGTGGGCTGCACCTGCACAGGAAGCAGCTCAGGAAAGCACCGCAGGTCGAGGCCGCGCTGTGCAGTTGCTGTTCCCGTTCTGCAGTCATTTTCCTTCCTTTTCTTTCCCCTTTCTAGCAGACGAGCGGAGGAAAGCGGAAAACCGCCAGAAACTCTAAAGTAATACCGGCCAGTGTGGCTCATCCTTTCCCCACAACTCCAGTGAGGGAGAGGCTTGTGTTTTTAAAACTCTGGTTCTCTTTCAGACTCAACTGAAAGGCTCAGAGGTAATTAGCTGTTCTAGAAAGACTGTATCATCACCTTAAAAAGCTGCCTCGTGGGAGTAACCATTATCTGTAGTGCGATGGAAACATGGCAATAAAAATAGAACCTGGACCCTCCTCTGCAGGGGCTGAAGGAAACCAGCCAATTCGTTTAATGAAAATTACGCAGTAGGCCTAAAGTTGCCCCTCTCTCACTTTTTAATTTGAAAAAAATCTCATAAAAAAGCACACATTTTACTATGAAAATTTGGAGGAGTCAGAAAAGCACAAATAATAAAGAAAAATCATCCTTAATACCACCATTTGGATGAACTGCTGTCAGCATCTTGGCAAATACACCTCCGATCTCCATTTCCTTTGTTCATGAATAAATGTTTATTTGTACAAAATTGGGATCACGCTGATGTATAGTTTTATAAATCATTTTTTTCAAAAGTAATTGAAATATTACTTTTTAATCTTTTCCTCATGTCATTGAATGCTCTTTTTTAGTAGTGAAATGGCTGAGTTGGGTAAAGGCATCGTAATTCATCTAAGGACAGCAGCAACAAGGATGAGGATGGCAATGAGGAGGTTTTGTAAAGACTCGTTTGGTGCTGGGCACTGTTCTAAGCTCTCTGTAAACTCACTTCATCCTCACAGAGTGCTCTGAGGTAGGCACTCTTGTTATTCCCGTTTAATCTTTGCTGTTTGGGATTTAAGCTTTTCCTTTTAAAAAACATGTATTTCTAATAACTCTGTACTAAACATACATGTTTAAACACGTTCTTAGTTTCCCAAAGGTTGCTGCTGGGTTAAAGGGGCTGCACATTTTAAAGCTTTGATGCCTGTTCCCCAGTGTCCTAGAATGAGTCTCCACTCCCTGTCCCTTTTCCTCTTCGCACTCGTTTGGTCCGGAGGTGGCCTCATGGTGGCCTGCAAGGTGAGAATGGGTGAGTCTTCAGTGTCTGCTGAATGTTGGACCTTGTGACTGAGGGGTCTGGAGAGAGAGCAAGTCTTTAGGCCTGGTTCTTCGGGTCCAATCTCCGAGACCCCTTGCTTGCCTTCGTTGCCTCTCAGTGTTGGTTAAGCCCAGTCTCTTGGTTTGGTGTCTCGCAGTTAGACTGAGAAATCCTCGCAAGCAGAACTATTTCGTAGCTCAGCATCCTGCACGGGCTACGTGTTCATGGTCTGTCAAGGTTGGGTGATTGAGCAGAGAGGAGAACAGTGTTAGTAAGTATGGCTGGACTTTGCTGGCGGCTGAAACAGATTCTGCAGGAGGTGAGATCTGACCACCCCGCAGGCCAGATCTGCAGCGAGCAGGCCTCCTACATAAGCCCATTGGGTTGCATGGGTCGTTTGTCTACCTGAGTGAGGTGACCTTGACTCGTGGAGCCCCCATGAGACTCAGGGGTGTCTGGTCCTCGGGGATTTTCAGCTACCCCAGAACAGACAGGGAGTGAAGTCTAGGTATCAGAGCCTGGCAAACACATGGGACCACCAGGGCTGCAGAAGCTGGGGCTGCCTCTTTCCTGTGTGCACCTCCCCCGTCCGTCCCCATATTCTGGAGCGTCTCCACAGAGTTCCTGAAGTGGCTGGACGTTACTGTGCACCCGTGGTTTTAAAAAGGTGTGGGACTCCGGGGAACTGTGGCGGGTGGGTGGCAAGCTGGCCCAGGGGCCGGGAGGCCGCAGGCGGCGGTGCTGGGCCCGGCTCGGCGAGAGAGGAAGAAGAAGTGCAACGTGCGGTTGCCCCCAGCACGGATCAAGATCATGCAGATGGATGAAGAGACTGGGAAGGCGGCGGCGGCTGTGCCTGTCATCATCTCTCGGGCGTTCGCGCTTTTCCTGGAGTCACTGTGGAAGAAGGGCTGCCAAGTGACCCCGTCCCGAAACACCACAACCACGAGCACATCCCACCTGAAGCAGTGCGTTGAGCTGGAGCCGCAGTTTGACTTCTTGAAGGACCTGGTGGCATCTGTGCCTGGCATGCAGGGGGACGGGGAAGACAGCCACGTGGATGGGGACAAGGTTCCCTGCAGGGGCCGGAAGCCAGGCGGAAGCACCGGGCAGCATGGTGAGATGGGACGCAAGGGCAAAGACAAGAAGCTGTCGGGGTCGGACTCAGAGCAGGAGGCGGAGTCTGAGGACACAGATACTGACGGGGGAGGGGAGAGACCACAGGCCCCACCCCGGCCGGCCACCCCCCTGCCCACGTTCAGGGCCCTCCAACACCCTTCATGCCCTTCACCTCAACTCTGCCTCTGCCCCCAGCGCCCCCAGACCCCTCAGCACCTGACATAGAGGATGAAGAGGGTTAGGACTCCTAGCGCCTTCTGCCCCCCAGGCCCCACCCCCTTTTAGCTGGTTTTAGTTGCTCTGGGGGGGAAGAGAGACGTTAGAGCTGTTCTAAAATTTGTTAAAATAATAAGAAAAGGAAAACTTTTTTTAATTAAAAAAATTAAAAGGTGTGCCTCGGGACCGTGTAGCAAATGTCTATTGATTCCTTCCTGGGTGCCAGACCCTGTGCTGGACACTAGGGGTATGAAGATGAATCAATTGTGGCTCTTTCCCTCTAGAAACTGGTGGGAAGACCGTCTTGTAATGGCTATAAGACAGGGTGAAAGGTTCGCTGTACATAAAGCTGGGAACAGTGGTCCACGCTCATTTCTTTTCCCACCAGTGGCCTGTGCGCACAGGTCACCCTCCTGGCTCTCAACCTCACTGATTCTCAGCAGAGAAAGGGTTAGCTTTGCCTGGAGCCCTGGTCCTCAAGGCAGTGCAGGGTGTGTGGGGGAGAGGGCTGGCAACTGAACGTGATAAACAGACATCAGGTTTCATTAGGAACAAAAGCCAAGAACAGGGCGGAGTGGCATCAGCGTGAGCTTTGTGTCACTCACTTCTGTGCTCTTGGGAATTTTTTTTACAATGAGAATGCAGCCATGTTTACTGTGTTTGTATAAATAAAGTAATTTAGAAGATAATAGGAAAAAATTAATTAATCTTGGATGCCAAACTCCAAAGACTTCTCTCCTTTCAAAATTGTATCGTATGTAAGTCGCTGCCCCATGATTATTTTGCGATGAGGAAGACATGTCCCATATGGGAGAGAAGGGAGTGGCCTGCAGAATATTTCTGTCCTCTCTTGAGGGGTTGCAAGGGGTTTCAAGTTTCATTGCCAAAGTGGCCCTTCGATTCTGGGTCCCAGTGCTGTGTGGGGAGAGGGAAAGCGTTTGTCTCAAGTGTGATTTAGAAAACTGAGCTGCAGGTGAAAAGCACGGAATGTGATTCTTTTCCCCCAGGTGGTTTTAGATTTTGTATTACATGTTTCACTTTTGAAAATGGTTAACAAATTCTCAAAGTGAGCAGGCCATTTTATCAGGATGGCGGAGTGAGTAGCACTCAGAAGCCAGATCTCTAGCTAGTTTTTTAGAGCTTTAGCGCCTCTGCACAGTGGCATTTTCTGCAGAGAGGGGACAAAGATAGCAGAGTGTCAAAGACAAAACCCCATAGAAACTCTCCCGGACTCTGGGGTAATGGGGCCACTGACCTAAATAAGGGCAGGAATCCTCCAGTACAATGAGCTCGCGCTGCCAGGATGGCGCGGCGTCCTCCCCTCACACGCCGGACCCATGTGCATTCAAGCCCCAGACGGCATGCAGGCCACCGTCCAGAGACAGCCAGACCGCCCCACACCCTCCCACAGAGGGTTTCCTAGCTCCAGGAACCTGGCTGAGGGCTGGGTGATAATAAGGCTAAGTCCCTGGGTGGAGACACTAGCTAGCAAATAGGATTTTATCATAAGAATCCCAAGAAATGAGCAGACCTCGTCAGGCTCCAGGGCTGGGTCAGAGAGAACAGTTCTTGGTGGACTATCCAAGAACAGCGCCGAGTCGAAATACAGTGTGAGCCACATGTGCAGTTTTCAGTTTTCTGAAAGTACAGTTTAAAAGATGGAACAGGTGGCATTAATTTTAATAAATTTCATTTAACCCAATATATCCAAAATAGTCACATTCAACATGTATGCACCTCGTCAGTATAAAAATTACTAATGAGATGCTTTACCTTCTTTCTGCGTGCTCTTCCAAATCCACTGTGTGTTTTACCCTTAGCAGCACATCTCGCTGCAAAGCCATCCCATGTTAAGTGTCCGGCAGCCACACGTGGCTCATGGCTGCCGTCTTGCACAGGGCAGGTCTAGAAGCTGTATCACTCAGCGTCTTACAGAGTGAGGCTGAAAGGCTGCCGGGATGCTCTCTGGGCCTGTGGGATCACTGTAGCATTTGGTGTAGGGTCCTCATAGCATTCTTCTGCCATTAAAAAAAAACTTTCAACCTTAAGCTATAGATGGTAATACTCTACATTTTCATAGGGCTTTTCCATGGCAGGATATTTTAGTATGCTCTCCTTTGCACTTAAAACTGAGAGAGGCCAGGCAGGTTATCATTCCTTTGGCAAATGTTTATTAAGGGTCTGCTGGGTGATAGGTCCTGATTAGCAGACAACTCCCACCTTCTTGGAGCTCAGATTCCTGTAGGAGAAAAGCAAGTCATGTGTCACTGTAGTTAGAACTGTAGTAGGTATGATCAGGGGCTATGGAAACACAAGAGAAACACTTCTAATTCTGCCCACGACGTCAGGGGAAGCACTTCAGAGGAGAGGTATTGGAGTCGAAAGGTGGAGAGGGATACCTTTGCTAGGCAGATGAATGGGGGTGAAAGGGAGACGAGTTCTGAACCTGATCCATTCGGGTTAGAACTTCTGAACCTGGTATGTCCATTTTACAGCCCAGACAGGTTAGGTCACCTGTTCAATATGTGTTCATAGGAGATGGATCCTGGAGGAGTTCCTGTCAGCTAGGCCTAGAGCAGCTATTCATCTGGAAAAAGTGTTCCTGGGCATGATGTTTAGGAAGGGAATACGTGGTGGGAAAAGCCCTACCCTGAAACTTAATGATCAGCTGACCTCAATTCCAGGGTCCTTTCCTGCCTGCAGCTATCATTTTTTGTTCTGAGATCTGACTTAAGAATATTTTGCATACAATTCTGTATTGTCGGTCAGTGAAAGTCCAGCAGGGATGCATGCTTTACGTGCTGTTTGCAGTGTTTCTATTGTAGTTACTGGGGAGTCTTGGGGGAGACATCACCATATCTGGATGTTTCCAGTCCCAGGTGAACTGGCTGCCCATCTGGAATTTCAGTGTGAGGATTTTAACCCAGACAGGGAGCTGGGCTCTTGCCTTTTGTCCATACAAGGCCATTGGCCACCACTAGGGCAGGACAGAGCGCCCACATGCCTGCCTGAGGCCTGTTTCCCTCCAGGAATGGTGAGCCTCCTCTGCACTCAGCAGTTTTTATTTTTATCTCCTCAGCGTGTTCCTCCTTTTAAAGTGTGAATCCTAGTGACCTGAATGAGCTGTCTGCTTGGGCCTGGGCCAGTGGGACCAGGTTACTCCAGTTCAGAGGCGGCCCTGGGCTGGGGTGGCAGGGATGGGGGTTCCCTGTGTGACTGGATGGGGCAGGGCGGGGAGCTAAAGTGGCCTGCCAGACTGACAAGTTCTCAGACTGGGAAAAGGTTATGCTTGAAGTAAAGCGGGCCCTGTATCCCTCCCCGCTTCCTTTATCCCCTTCACAGCAGCCCTTTTAAAAGAACAAGCGAAGTTTGCAAAATTCTGATGTTAATATTTAGAAACATGAAATCAAGTGTGCGTACCTCCCCAAGTTTGGCTGTAGGTGGAATTCATGCCTGTTGGCTTTGGCGTCCACACATGTGAGGCTCTGCTGAGATTTTGTCCGTGCTGATGCATCAGAACAGCATGGCTTCATACTTAGAGGTTGGGCTTGGGGGTGGGTGTTTGTACTCTTTCCCTGGAATTGAGTGGCGGCTGCCCCAGGCTCTCAGGGGAGGATATGGTAGAGTTTTAGAAACAGGAAGACAGACGGCTTGCCCCACCCCACTGTTGGCTCGTGAAACTGGCATGAGTCAGAGGGAAGAAATAGAATATTTGTGGCCTCCTCTGCTGTAGCAGGACCTGTGGTAAGTACTTTTCCTCTATAGGCCCATGAGTGCCACACAGCTGTTCTGCAAGCTTATCATTATAGAGGCAGTTTCCCTTCCATAGGGCAGTGGTTCTCCAAGTGTGGGAACTGGACCGGCAGTGTCACCTGGGAACATGTTAGAAATGCAGATTCTCAGGCCCCACCCACGCTCTCCAGAATGAGGACTCTGGGGGAGGGGCCAAGCTATCTGTGTTTTTTTTTTTTTTTTTTTTTTTTTTTTTTTTTTTTTATCTGTGTTTTAACAAGCCCTCCAGGCAACCCCTACCTCAGAGGTGAAAATCACAGGCCTGGAGCTAATCTGGGCTCAAACCTCAAGTGTGTGGCTTTGGGCAAGTTGGGCAACCACTCTGTGCCTCAGCGTTCTCATCTGTAGATTGGGGGCGTGAACAGTACCTGCTTCATGGGGCTGTGTGGATTACAAGAAGGAATATATGACAAGACTCGAGCAGTGCTGGCACGTGGTGAGCACGCCCTAAGTGTTTGCGCTCGCTCACTGAGAGCCAGTGGCTTTGGTCCCAGGTCTGCTGGACCTCAAAGCCATCTACTTAGAAGCCTCATTGTACCAGCTGTCCCTTCGAAGCCTAATTCAATTAGCTATCACCACATCTCATTCTGCAAAAACTGTAGGCTGCTCTGTAGGCCTAGACTAGCCAGGGGTTCTCCTCTCTCTCTCTGCCTGCTTTAGTTCCTTAGTAGGAGCTGCTTGGAGCAGGAGAGAAGGATTTTAAGGCCAAGGCCGAGTTTGACATGTGTGTGCCCTTATTGATTAGTGTGTCTGTCTTGGATACACAAGGGGTTCTTTCCTCCTGCTGTTGCTGCTTGTCAGGCAGCTTAGTGTGAATTTCTGATCCTTTCCTGTTACTGGGTTGTAATGGAGGGCTGGTAGGAGTCGCTGCTCAATGTGGCAGGCCAGAGAGGCTGCATGGGCCGCACACGTTCAGGGAGGGTCCGCAGGAGGCTGCATGTGGTTTGTGGGCCTTGCCTGGCCCAAGAATTAACGTGCTCCTGGGCCTGGTGCTGTCTCCTTGGGGACTGGGGGGTGGCTGTGGCCCCAGGGAAGGGCTGGTTGAGAACGGGGATGTTCTGAATCCTGGCCAAATATCTTTCCATTTTACCATGATTAACAGGTGCTTTTAGCCCCATTTTGCAGCTACAGGAAGGGTTGCCATAACAAAGTACCACAGACTGGGTAACTTAAACAGCAGAAATGTATTTCCTCATGGTTCTGGGAACTACAAGTCTGACATCAAAGTGTCAGCAGAGTTGACTTCTGAGGCCCGTCTCTGTGGCTTGTAGATGACTTCTCTTCCTGTGTTTTCACATAGTCTTCCCTCTGTACCCAGCTGTGGCTACATTTCCTCTTCTTTTAAGGACACCCATCACATTGTATTAGGGCCGCATTTTAGCTTAGCTACCTCTTCATAGGTCGTTCTCTGATTGCAGTCACATTCCAAAGCCCTGGGGGTTAGGACTTTAACATATGGATTTGGGTGCAGATGGGGCACCGTTCAACCCATGACACCCGGCCTCAGATTATCCACCTGGGTCTTTGAGAAGAGGGAACCTTGTGTGGCAGGTGGGCCCCGAGGTGACTGAGTTCACTGAGGACAGAGAGGTGGGAGGAGGGGAGGGGGCAGGACATCCTGTGGGCAGTGAGGGTTTACCAAGCAGAGAGGTAGCTGGAGGTGGAGAGGTAGGTGGGGCTGGGGGGTGGGTAGAAGGGAAGGGAAGACCCCAGTTTCAGGAGGTGGCTGGTTGTGACAGTGCAGGCAAGTGACAGCGAGGGTCCAGAAGTACGGGTTGGATCTTCTAGAAGAAATTTTTCAACGTTTTTACGGATAGATTTTTGAATGACTTGAGTATGAGGAAAGATAGACCAGTTTCTTGGATGGGAATACTGCATTTTGCAAAGCTGACAGTTCTTCCACAGTCAATGCCTAGGGTATTTAATGATTCCAGTTAAATCCCAGTGGGCTTTTGGGAACGCAACAGAATGATTCTAAGATTCTTTTGAAAGAAGAAAGAGCTGAAAATAGTCAAGACTTTTTTCTCATGAGGGAGGGTGATGGTGTCTCCTCTAGTTTGTTGCCCACACGCCGTCCAGAGTGATCTTTTTAAGAAGTGAGTCAGGTCCCATCTGATGGTGTCATCCTGTCATACAGAATAAAATCTCCCTTCTTTCCTGCGACCTGCAGGCCCGCTGTGGCTGGCCTCCTGGACCTTGCCTCCCGCCACCCTCACCCTTGCTGAGCTCCAGCTACGTGGCTTCCTCCTCCTCCTGGGAAACACCAGGCTCGTCCCGCCTTCAGTTGGCTGCTGCCTCCGCACCGAACTGTTCCTTTCTGGTCCAGACTGTCTCCTGCCTCACTCATTCTTATGATTCAGGTCTCTGCTCAAAAGGCACCTCTTCCTCGGGGAAGCCTTCGTTGACCACTCTGTCTAAACCACACTCTCTCCTGTCATTTACTCTCCTCTGCTTTTATCTGGATTATACACTTTATTTACAGGGAGGTGGGCTCTGACCCGCACTACCTGCATTCATTGTCTGGTTTTACCCCTTACTATTGTGTGGCCACCTAGCCATCAGTTTTCCTTGTCTGTAAAATGGGAATGACACTGCCTATTTCATGAACTGTTGTGAGGATTAAATTTGACATGTAAAGTGCCCAACAGATCCTGGCACACACAGTAGGCATTCAATAAATGTTGTTATTGCTTGTATTACAATGTTCATTCCCCCTCTAGAAAGGGAAGCAGACAAACCAGGAATGCTTTGCCTCGTTCACTGGTGTATCCTCAGTGCCCAGAACTGTGCCTGGCACACAGTAGGGGCTTGGTAAATATTTGAGTGAATACATGAGTGAATACATGAAAGCATGACGGTAAAGCGTATTATAAATGCACAGTAATTAAAGTTGTGATTGGTATGTGAGTAGAGGTGCAGATTAAAGGAACAGAATAATATCTCAAAAGCCAACCCTAGCTTTTCTGAGAATTTAAAATAGGATGATGGAGCATCACAAATCAGTGGGGAGAAGGGATGGATTATTTATTGTGACCAGGGCAAACTAATTACATCCTCTCCCATAACATACACCAAAATAATTTCCAATTTGATTTTTCAAGTTAAACCATAAAAAAGAAGGAAATACATAGCAATATCTTATTTTCTAGGGAAGGGTTGGTTTTCTAAGCACAAAGCACTGGGGGAAAAAAGAATAAAGAGCAATGGATTGGACTTTTTCAAATTAACTTTTGTGTATCATAAGCATTAGAAACGAAGTTTATAGTCAATGTAGAAAAATTGCCACATGTACAGTAACTGGAAAAAAGTCCTTTACTGTATAAATTGTTGCTTATGTAAATCTGTAGGGAAAAAAAGATGACTATCTCAATAGAAAAATTAGCCAAAGGGAAGATATAGAGCATGCGTGAAAGAAATACAAGCAGCCAAGTAAAATGGGGGGGCAATATTTAACTGATTGGTAATCAAAGAAATGTAAAGTGAAATAAGAGATCATTTCTTTTTGGTCAGGTTACCCAACCGGTTGTGTTGAGAAGGGCACTTCCCTAAATTGCTGTTGGGAGTATAGCTGGAGAAAGCTTTTCTGACACAGAATTTGAAGAGGCTTAACTCTATACATACCTTTTGTCCTAGTAAAGCCAACTCTAGAAATCCAGCCTAAGGAAATAAGTATAAATACATCGGATATATGTGCAAAGGTATTCATTATTCATAAATAATAAAAATGCGGAAAAAAATCTACATATCCAGCAATAGAGGAAATAGTTATGGTACATATACATAGGAAATATCATCCAGACTTTAAAAATAATTTTTCTAGGATTATTAAACGTATCAGTTCTTAACCATGGGCCTTTGTTTGCATCATGCGCACTGATGTCATTGGCCAAAAGCAAGTCACGTGACCAAGCCCCTGGCTCGGAGAGAGCAGACCACACAAGAGGTGACTACTGATGGCCAGCAGTGTAACAGTCTGCCATATATATGCACAATATGATGGCAGTTCCTAAACACGAGACACACAAAGACACACGCACATATGAAATATGACAGAATGTTATCATTGGTTACTCTCTCATTTCTTATTCTGTGTATTTTCAAAATTTCCTATAATGCGTATACATTTTATTGTCATAAATAAAAAATATGTGTTGAATTAAGAAGTGTGCTGTGGGTTTGGAGAACCTAATATATGATAAAGGATAGATTCAGGAGAATGGTTGGATGAATGGAATTAACTAGTGTTGGTGGCTTTTTAGATGATAGATGGGGCTGGGAGTAGGTGGGTTCAAGAGTCATGTAGCTCAGGCCTTGATTGGATGGGATCCAAGATGGAGGGAGGGGACGTGGGGCATCTTTGTGGGGGGAAATGTCTTCTAACGTGTTGAGTTTGAGGTCCTTCTGCGGCATTGTAGTTGGAGTCCAGCAGCTGGTGGAAATACAGAGCTGGAGTTCAGAAGAGAAGTTGGGGGCTGGAGAAAGAAATTTTTTTTGAATCACTGGTGGTCATTGTGAGAGAGAAAATAGGGTTGAATCCTCGAGTTCACCAACATTGAAGGCCCTGGCAAAGGAAGTGCCAGGCCAGTTCCAACCCCTGACACTGCTTCACTGCAGCTTCGCTCACAGTGTCTTCCCTGCCCCAGACAAATAACCCCCACCCCACCCCCACCATATGCGGTCTCGGCACCCTGTGCTTCTCTTTTGGAGCACGTAACGTGTTTGTAATTAAGTGACCGCTTGTGTAATTAATTGATCGGTGGAGGTGCCCCCACTGGATTGTCAGCTGCATGAGAGCAGGGCAGGGTCTGTCTTGTCCACTTTTGTGAATCAGGGTTGTCTGGCACAGGTTTTCCCGGAGGATGAGTGGATGAAAGCACGTAGCAAGCAAACCAGAGACGTGAGTGGATACGAAGGGTTCAGAGAAGGTGCTGGGGTTCCAGGAGAGTTTTGGGAGAAGAGTTTCAAGGAGAGAGAAGGCAGCAGTGCCAGACAGTGGTGAGAGGTCGAGAAAGATCAGTGGAGAAAGTTTTAGAGTGGGGGTGCAGGCAGGCCCTGGGGGAAGGGAATGTGATCAGTCGTTCAAGAGCAAAGGTGGGCTGTTTGGTCTTGGAAAGAGGACTGGAAGGTCTTCTGAGTGGAAGGATAATAAAGAGGGTAGGATAAACGTGGTCGCCCCTCAGTATCCACAGGGCATTCGTTCCAGGAGCCCCCGTGGACACCAAAATTCAGGGATGCTCAAGTCTCATATTTAATGGCCTAGCACAATAAATACAGTTGGCCCTCTGTATCCACAGCCACCAGGCTTCTCCCAGAGCCCTCCTCACCAAGTCTGGTCCGGGAACTCTTAGATGTGTACCACCTATAGTTAGCTGTGTTGAAATCTTCACGGAAGTGGCGTTCTTAGCTATCATACCCTAATTCAGTGGTTCTCAAAGTATGGTTCCCAGCCTGGCAACAGCTGCCTCTGCCTCTCTTAGGAACGTGTTAGAAATGCAAATTCCTATTTAAATAGAGGACCTGGGGGTGGGGCTCAGCCATCTGTTTTAGCAACACTCCAGGAGATGTTCACTGACGCTCAAGAACCACTGCCCTTACTCCCAGAATACAAGCAAGTGGTTGTTGGAAATTAACCTGCCGCCCTGACATTTATGCAGGAGCCTCCAGGAGCAGGGATGTCTGTTTCCTTCCCGCCTGCTTCCTGGAAGAGTTTTGAAGCTGTCAACTCAAAACCTTCTTTGGAATTCCCTGAGGTTGGAGGATTGGGCTGATAAAGTTAGAGGCCCCTGTCTTGCAGAGGCCTCTTCCATGTTATGGATCCGCCGTCTCTGTTGGGATCTCGGGCAGGTTTCCTGAGCCAGGCGGCCGGGGGGTGGGGAAGGGGGGCCTCCTGGGCCTCCTGGAATTCACTACTTTAAATTGAAGACAGTGAAGGACCCGAGGGGTTACAGACTGGAGGATAAGGTTGCACACAGAGCAGCTGGGATTCATAGCTGTGGCGTCTGGGACCTGTGGCTTTGGAAACTTGGTGAGATGCTGTTGCTTAACAGAGACCCGCCCCGGCCCGCCAGCCTCCACCCTCGCTGTGACTTGGCACCAGTCTGGGTCACCAGGGTCCTAGTGCACCTCGCGGTTCCCCGGAGATGAAAGCGTGGCGGCCCTGCCTGCTGCTGTTACTTTAAAGAAGGCTGACTGCGCTGCAGCTCGCATTATGGACACCCAGCAGCAAATGTTAATTGCTGGAGGGGTAGAGTGGGTTTTCTCCTCTTGGTAATTCAGAGGGACAGACATCCAGAGACCTGCCAGATTCCCACATGTTTGAAGCTGACCCAGAAACCAGGGGTTGAAATTCCCCAGATAAGCAAGGCTCTCAGCAAAGAGGAAGTACCCGTTTGTCCCTGCAGTGGAGGTGCCCACTGGCCTTCTACAAGCCTGTAGACGTGATGTTTTGGGGGGCCTTGCTGCCTGAGATTTGTGTTCCAGTCTGTTCTGCACTGTTGAGCGCAGTGTTGTGAGTAGATTCTGGGGAGCTGGGACTGGCCCCATCCCCCGTTGGGGCTGTTTTTGTGGGAGACAACAGCAGGTAAGGGCCTGCACTGTCCATGGGGGCTCCCCCTCCCCTTCTGGAAAACCTCTGGGCTTCCCTGCAGACCGCAGACCTGTGTCCAGCCTAACTAAAGTCCTTCTCATTTTGCACACTTGTAAAGGTAAATCTCCCTCTGCTTCCAAAACCACAGGGAAGATGAGATCCCTTGGTCCTGGTTCTATTTTATTCACATGATTTTGAACCAAGAACTAGATCCTTCCAAACACTCTTTTTTTTTCCCCTCTCCCATGAGACGGCTTTAATCGTACTATTTCTAGCCAATAGGCCTCTATGTAAAATTTTTGGGACAAAATATTGAAAGTAGCTATTTATCAAGAATATTTGGGAATCTAAAATTTCTGTACACACTGTTCTAGTGTCTCCAGAGAAATATATCCAATTAACAAAGGAGAGGATGGAGAGAGATGGTTCCAGAACTTCAGCTTAGTTACAGAGGTCTGATTGTTCATTGATTGCCCTGTACAGGGCTGCTAAAGTGGGCCTTCTGGTGTGACTCATAGGTGCTAGAAGACATTTCCCCAGGACTGCCCCCTCCCTCACCATCATTCACTAGTTCTGATGAAAGAAGAGTTGAAAATAGCCAATAAACTGTTCTCTAGTGGTCAAATCAATGTAAATTTGAGTAGCATAGTAACACTTTTTCCACCTATTGGATTAGGGAGGATTTACAGAAATTACGCAGGGCAAGGGAATGGGTTGTGTAATTGCTCATGTAAGTCTACGTCTGCAAAGCAGTTTTGCAAATGTTATTTAAAATCTTAAAAATGCACATAGCCCTTGACCTCCTGTAAATTTTTTGCTTGAAACAAAGTTATGCAGAAAGTAGTATGTTCAAAGTTTTTCACCAGAACGATAATTAGAACAGTGAAAAATTAGAAACAGCTTTGATGTCTAGCAAGGATTATTAAATTATAGCATACATCTATATTTGTATCTGTAGCTATATGTATCTTCATTAAAATTACATCAGATAATACTTAGTGACATGAAATCATGTCAATTAATAATAATGACAATAATTTATAACTTAGTGGCAGTTTAAAAATAGTAGAAATAACATAAACATTATGATTCCAATTTCATGAACTATATGTATTAACTTCTTTTTAAAGTCTAAACGGATATATATGAAGATGTTAATGGTAATTCCTAGGTTGAAGAATTATGGTTAATGTTTCTTTTCTCTCTTTTTCCTTTTTTTGGGGGGGGGCTTCTAAGTTTTCTGCAATAAATATGTGCTTTGTAAATTATTTCTTTTAAAAACATATTCCTGTGAAATATGCCCTCATAATTGCTGCTTTAAACAACTTCCTGCCCAGAGCATCTAAACTGGCTGGTTTGCATTACAAGAAGGGATGAACATTAGCTTTTTACTGATTAATGAGGAGGCCATTGCCTCTGACAAAACCCAGAGGTGAATTTTGTCTGGCCTAAAAGGAAGAGAAGCCTTGGTAAGAGGTGAAAGGTCAGCATTGAAAGCCAGATGAAGAATTTTGGCTGGAGCATTAAGCTGGAATCACAGACCCTGTATTGTGTTAGATAACTTTGTAATTTCCAGTATGTTCTGAAAGTGGAAATTTTTTTTTCTTGCATGTTCAGTTAATCGCTCTTCCTCTCTCCCAGAAAAATGAAACAAGTAACTAAGTTCTTAAGTGGTGGCAGTGGCAGTTGAAAGCAGCAGTAGTAAGGCTAACTGGGCACACATGACACCCTGCTTTTTCCTGAGAGTTGGGTGATGGGGTGGAGGGGCCAAGAACAGAGCTTTCCCTTTGAAGTGCACCCAGAGGGATCATTTATACCAAGAACTGTGTGAAAATATCACTCTTCTTGGCCGAAAATATGTGATCAAACGTAAAGTTGAACTTAAGAAATATTCATTTCATGGTGGCTTGACAGGCTTAGGATGGAAACAGTAGATGGTGGAAGAGGAGGGGGTGGGGATGAGTGGCGACTTCCTCCAGGTTAGGAGGGACTAAGGAAAGCCTAAGAGAGAGCCTGAGAGGAAGGCCTGGGAGGAGAAGCATTAATGGCATCTGCAGTGGAGCTTCCCTGGGACCTGGAGTCTGCAGAGAGCCGGTCAGTTGAAAATGAGAGGAAGAATTATTCTGAGGCTAACCTTTGTGTGAAATATCAGAAACCAAACCATTGGGCTGCAGCATTACTTTGAAATGCATCAGTAACAAAGAAAGAAAAAGATGGATTGGTGAATGGTTAGAAGGACAAATGTACAAGAAAGCAAATGTGGTAAAATGCTAACAGGTGTGAAATGTGGGTGGTAGGTGTATGGGTGTTCACTGTACAGTTCTCTAAACTTTCCTGAAAGTTTGAGAAAAAAATCGTAGTTAAAGTATTGGGAACAAAAAGAGCTACTGGATGGCAAAACCTAAATTTGTGACATTTACAGAAAAAACAGGTAACATGGAATCCCATAGGAATCCCCAAATACAAAAAGGTGGGGATCAAACTCCCCGCCCCAAACCCCCAATTATCGACCTGAGAGCTGGCCAGCATGCACTGAAAAGATGTGTGTGTGTGTGTGTGTGTGTGTGTGTGTGTGTGTGTGTGTGTCTGTTACCGCCATTCTCACAGGATTTGATACACATAGATACTTGCAAATTCAAAAGATGAAAATGTTGGAAGGAAGCCTAGTGAGTGGCAGGGGAAGATAGGGAAATAAGATCACCCCTGGAGACACACCCCACATGGTTCTGAGCCAGTAGCTGCGGGAAGACCACAGGAAAGCCAGGTGCAGAGGAGAACAGCATCAGCGACAGTCCTCACCTTTTGCCTCGTGAGGTCGTGTAGGAGGGAAACGCAGTCCCCACCGTAAATACAAAAGTGCATTTGATCTGCTTGTTTCTTACACCTCCCCCAGTGAAAGCCAAGGAATACTGTAACCAAAAAGGGTTCAGGAAAAGCAGTTGAGGGAGGGTACTGAAAAGTATTTCTTCCTGCAGGAAAAATTATCTTCAAATGATATTTGCAGCATTTTCTGATTGTGTTAGCCAGATGTCTCCTTCTTATATAAACATGTGTTGAAAACAATGAAAGGGGAAGGCTCAAGTTCCAAGAATCCCCCAGTTCACTTGGATTAGAGAGGTGAATGGTACCAACCTGAGAGCCCCCTTGGTTTAGGGATATCTGGAACTGTGTCATCATAACCCCTTGGATGAAGAATGATCCACAAGAAGCTCATCCACGGTCTAAGGCTTCACCTCTTAGCAGCTGGATGTGCCACTGGGGAGGACGTTTGGAATGGAATCAGGAAGTACCAGCCAGAGCCCTGAGCCCGGCTTTGAACGACCCCTCTGCTCGTGCTTAGTCGCGTGGCCCCGCTGTCCTCCTCTCTAAAGCAGAGCTAGTGACGCACATCTGTGCGACGCGCCCCACCTCGCATTAGAACGTACGCTTCGGGAGAGTAAAGATTTCGTTCTGTTCATTGCCCTATCTCTGGTGCCCACAGCTATGCCTGGCACGTAGTAGGTGCTCAGAAAATATGTGTTGAATGAATAAAAAGCAGTAAGCCCTTTTAAACTGTGCACCCCCCAGCTCACTTCCCTCAGTTCCTAGCTCTTACGTGAGCCTTGCACAAGCCGCCTAATCACTCTGAAGCTGTAAAATAGGAGTCGAAATCCCTGCCTCTTCCGTTGAGAATAAAATATCCCAAAGCCAGGAGTGAGAAAGACTAATTTCGTAGCATCCAAATCATGTAGCCAATCCCTGAGTGCTCTTTAGCTTCAGAATCTGCAGTTTGTTACAGCTGTGTCACTGAGGAGACACTTTGAGGTGTGAGTGAAATAACGTAATAAAGCCTTCGCAGAGAACCTGACATCTGGAAGACACTTGGTTCATAGCATCCTCTTTCTCCCCTTCATTGCTTCTGTCCACATTTTAGTCTGTTCCTGTGCCTTTTGTTCCAAACGTCCTAGGAATAAAACCACCTAGTCTATTGCAGTTTTCTCTCCTGTAGTTAAACCATGCTGTTAACTTCCTAATGGGCTTTCCTGTGGGATTTCAGACCTTGGATTAGGCTAAATGTTTTAGCCTTTTAAAAAGTGGCATGAAATAGGCAGTTTGCTGCTGAAAAAGGACAGTGTGAGTTGGAAATGCCTTTCCCGGTCTCCATCCACCAGGAGCCACCCTCCCCTCCACTGTCCGGCTGTCCTGCATTGGGTCTGATCATATTCAGCTCTTTTCAGTTAAGGTCAAGGCTTCCTCGCCTCTGGCAATTCCAGTGGTTTGTGCTTGAGGAGATTTCAGAGGGCGCTGTCCTGATTCCACACAGAGGGGCTTCCTGAGAGCCAGGATCTGGGATGCCTGCCAGGTACTGACCTGAAGCCCCCGAAGCTTGAGGAGCCGAACCTGCCTCAGGGAAACAGATTCTTTTTGGGAAACTTCTCCTCACAAGGAGGACGTAGATCCCTGTAGTTTGAGGAGGAGCCTGTCTTTCCATCTGCTGAACAAGACAGTTGGTAAAAACAGGAGACCAGACAGCATCTTGCCCTTCAGAGACACCATCTCTGGAAGCACTTAGCTGCTGCTGAAACGGTCTTCCTATTCATCAGAAAGATATAGGCTCCACCCTGGTTCCAGGTGCCCTGTGGCTTGCAGTTCCTCCTGATTTCTCCCTGATATACCTATGATGACACAAAAAATAACAAAAACTCACAGGCTGGCAAAAGCCAAGAAGGATTGACAAATGCCAGGATCTTGAAAGCATCAACTGATGGTCATGAGAAGACAGATAGAGCTGGACTATGGGGCCCTGTCCAGGATGTAGCTCATGCCGTGAAGGTTCATGGAGAGGAACAACCCCTCCACCCCCAAAAAAAGTCAGAAAGTATTATAGTTTATACCTTCTCTATTGTTTAGTTCCTAACTCTTGTACTTGAAGCAAATTCCAGCTGACTGGCCTTTTTTTTTTTTCCCCTACTTTCAGCTACAGGCCTCAGATGTGGGCTTTTGTAATCTCTCTCTCTCTCTCTCTTTCTTTCTTTCTCTCTCTCTTCTTTTTTTTTTTTTTTTTTTACCCTGTATCCAAGTAGAGAAAGAAAACATGGGAATACAACCAGATGGGAAATAGGGGAAACTGGCATGATTTCAGTGCATCCCAGTAAGCCTACTCCCCCAAAGCAAAGTGCTGTAAGGAGGGAACCCTGGGAGCTGTGCATGTTGGAAAATAGAGCACCTTCTGTCTTGAGTTGATTAAGTCTCTGAGGAGGAGATGAACTTTGCTAGAGCAAGGGTTCCAAATCACTGGCAGCTGTGCCTTCGCCCTGTCCCCTACCATAGCAGGTACAAGAAGAAGATCCATCCTTTATGCAGCTGGGCAGAAAATGGAACCACTGCCAGTCCACTCATAACGTCTGTTGAAATTTCATCATTGGTCTCAACAAATTTTTCCTTATTCAAGGATAAATAAAGACAAAAAAAGACTGTGTGGGAAAGTCCTGCAGGACAAGGTAAAGGCAGTAGCTTCTAAAGACCCAAAAGCAGTGTCCACTTTTGGAAAATCAGCTACAGCAGGCTCCAGAAGAGAATTTTGGGGAAATGTATAGCATCCTCAGTATACCACAAAGAGACATGACCTCCCTGGAACAGAAACAGAAAAATGTAAGGAAAAGATGGGTTAATATGAAAAGGCAACAGAAAGGAAAAAAAAGATACGGATTAAATGAGGAAAGGTTTTGGGGAAATAAAATCCAGTAACAGACTAAATCCAAACTAGTAGGAGTATAGAAGAGTATTAATGTGTGCGAGGCTGAATAATGCCCCACCCCCCAAAAGATATCCATATCCTCATCTCTGGGACCTGTGAGCACAACTTTATATAAGAAAAAACGACTTTGCAGGTGTGATTAAGTTGAGGCTCTTGAGAGATGGAGAGGTTATCCTGCATTATCCACATAGGCCGTCAGTGCAATCACAGGTGTTTTTTTGTTTTTTGTTTTTTTAACATCCAAAATCTTTAATAACAAGGTAAGATCTGGGGTTAGTTTTTGTAGCCACGGCTGGCCCGTCGGCCTCTGGCACACTCGAACTTCCGGCTCTTGGAGCGTACATCGGGTTTGGTGTGGCTTTGCGGCGTTCCTGGGGCCTTGCCAAAATGCCTGTACACCTCTCGGCCCTTGCGAGGACCAAAGAGGAGGGCAGTGCCACAGCCCTTGGGGGAGTCCAGGGCCAGCTGGTCGAAGGTGAGGATCTTGCCCCCGGCCTTGAGGATGCGGCTCCGGGCACTGCTGCTCACCCGAAGGGCACATACCTTCAGTTTGGGCACCTCCTGGACACACACATCATCGGTTTTAGTTCCCACGACCATAGCTGTTTTGCCTTTCTGGCCAGGAAGCTTCATTTTCCAGATCATCTGGGAAAGGGACAGAGGTGGCCGGTTGGTGCGACCCATGAACAACCTCTTTAGTACAAGTTGATTGAAGGTGGAGTTAGTTTGTCTGGCCAGAAACCTGTACAGCTTGGCCAACAGCCTTAGGTAGATGTCCTGGCTCTTGGGCTCCTTGCATCGCCCCTTCCGGTCCTTGTTGTGGCGGATGTCAGCTCCCATGATGGCGCCTCCTCCTTAGCCAGGTCTGGAAAGAGAGAACCGTCACAGGTGTTCTTATGAGAGCTACGCAGAGGGGAATTTGGGGATAAACGAGAAGGCAGCGCGACCATGGAGGCAGAGATTGGAATGATGCGACCACAAGCCAAGGAAGGCCAGCAGCCACTGGAAGCTGGAAGACGCAGAGAACGGATTCTCCTCTAGAGCCTCCAGGAGGAGTGTGGCTGTTCTGACAACATCATTTGGGCCCAGTGATACTGATTTTAGACTTCTGGCCTCCAGAACTGTGAGAGGATACATTTTTGTTGTGGTAAGTCACCGAGTTTGTGATAATTTGCTAGCGCAGTCACAGAAAACTAATACAGTTGTTATAGACGATCAAATCAGTGATGTGGGTGAAGGAAAAAGAAACCTGAGAAACTGTCCTGGAAAATACAACAAAGAGAATGAGAGACAAGGTTTAGATGTGGAAGACGGAACTGACACATTCAGCTTATCGGTGTTGGTGATACTGGGATCAGTGCCCAGGCATCAGGTACTTCCCTGAGCTGATGAGAGACTGTGTGTAAAGGTAAAGAGCTCACTAACCACATTCTAAACAAACTCAGGGGAAAGAGGCCCACATCTGGGGGTACCCTGGGGAAAAAAAAAAGGATAACGAAGATAATGGGGAGGAAAAAACATATCACAAGTGTCCAGAGAAAAGAATAATAAAAATCAAGCTGACTTTAGGTCTGTTCTCTATAACAAAGTGTCTGTGTCTACTGAACCTGTCAGATTAGAACATCAGGAAGGTTTTGTTTTGTTTTTGGTTTTGGTTTTAAGTTCAGATATATTCATGCCTATCTGGATTGGGAATGTTAAACATTAAAAGCTCTTCTGCCTATCAAGTAAGTTTGCGAACCATCTATAAAGTTTTGGGAGTTATATTGTAACCCAACTACTTTATACTTGACTGAGGTGTGTTCTGTGTATAAAGCCCATCAGAAAGACGTTCTTAGACATGCAAGGACTTGGGAAAATAAACATGTTCCTTTCTTTAACATTTAAGATACGTTGCAGAAGTTGAAGTGGTAGAGCAGAACAGAGCTCAAGCATAGGCACTGTAATCAGTAAACCTAGAGAGCAGTTTCAAGTATTATCATAAGTCTGGCGATCAAACAGATACAAATGTGGGAAATTGTTCTCAGATAAGCTGTAGCATGGAAAGACGGCAGCGTGACCATGTCCCAGGTCTAAACCCCGGAGTGTCGTTAACAGAAATCAACAAGGGAAGAGGAGGGAAAGGTTTGTCATGCTGCTCTTATGAAATAGGTTGGTACCAAAAAAAGGTATTTCCTTTATGATTCCAATCTTTAGAGGAGTGTTAAGGGCCAAAGAAAGACTCTGAATAGTATTGGTACCAATATCTGCTATTTGTGGAGCTTTACTCTGAGCTAATCAGCAAAGTGCCGAAAACGTTACCTTCGTCGTCTCTACTCCAGGCCACGGGTGGGGATGCCAGCGCCTTCCCCTCACACCCACTGTTCTAAGCCTCCTGAAGATCGTGCACTAGTAGGTGGTGCCGCTTGGACTTCAGGCGGACCGACCCTTCCCTATCCCCGAATATGAGAAACTTACAAGTAGACCCTAAGAGATCCAAAAAACAAGTTCGGGAACTACCCAAACACTGAGCAATAGAAAAGCAAACCTCATCATAAAGTAGACTTAAAAAAAAATGTATCGATAGATTTTTAAAAGCAGGAAAGGTACAAGGTATTTTCTTTAACCACCGTGCACTAGAATTATAGAAGATACAAAATTATAAAATTTAAAACCGAAATACTTAGAGAAAAGCACAATCCAAATAGTATGGAGTCCAGTGAGAGACCAAATCTGCAGCTGCAGGCTAGATGGAAAGTAACACGAAAGCTACATAGTGAAATTTGAAACAAGGACAAATATTTACCTAGAGAAAAATTCATGGCTGTATGTACAAGAAATCATTTAAATAAATGAATATCCAACTTAAGAAGGCAAGCAGAGAAACTAACGAAAACAATGGGAAGTTGAAGAAAGGAATTAATGAAGATAAATGTTGACTTTAATTAATTGGAAAAAAAATGGTAGGCTTGATAAATCCCCATGCTAATTTTCTCAGAAAGCAAACAAAGTGGACTGATTTCTCACAAATCTAATTTTTTAAATGAGAAAAAAATGCCTATACACATGAATGGGGAAGGCGGCATGACCACAGAAGCAGAAGTTGTTTTTAAGTTAAAAGTGATTACTAGTACAATTCTGTGCACAAAATTTGAAAATCTAGATGGATTGGACAGTCTTCTAAGAAATTTCTAAGAAATGGAAATTACTGTAATTGATTCAAGCACTTGAAAACCTGAATAGAACAAAAAGCATGGGACTGTCATCAGAGAAGTTCTTGCCCACTGTTTTGCAGACTAGTTCCTGCACATGTGCCAAGAAGTGTTACCTAAGTTAAATTCTACATAGACTGTTCTGGTGCTAATGGGGTAATTCAGCATTTGGCTCTGGAGAGGAACGATGAGATGCAAGCATGTTTGGCGGTGATGGGATGAAATGCTGTAGAGGATACATGTGAGAAGAGCCCCGCCTTCTCTGGGAGCTGGTCCTCTCTTCCAGGTGGCACCCGTCTACATCCAGAGGCTGATGCCCGCTGTGTTTTCCCAGCCCTGAGCCAGTGGTGGAAGACAATAAAGCACTAGGGAAGATGAGTCTGAACCTAACACTCACGGCATCTTCTAAAATTTGGTGATCAACAGAGAGAACTCTTCCTTACTTTGGTCAGGGGAAGGTAATGTGGAGCTTTCCTTGAAAGGGGAAGAGATGTGTTCAGACAACTGGATTGACACGGTTTCTGAATTTGACTTTCATGAAATATCATAAGTACTCCCCGCCAAGGGGCACATGAGTAGAGAGTGGCCGTTGTCCACGGCCACTGGCCCCGCCTGCAATCCTACCTCCTCTCCATCCTCTCCTCTCAGCCCCTCTCTCCCTTGCTGGAAGGCTGCCTGTCCCCCCCACCCCCAGTTTTATCCTGTTGTTGCTGAGACTCTGGTCTTCTGCTGAAGTGTACATGGAAACCCTGCTCCCCTCACTGGCCTGGCTGCCAGGCCTGGGGACAGTTTGGGCTGGTGCGTTGGGCACAGAGCTTGCATCCCCAGGAATTTCTCATCCCTTTCCCTTTTTTCCTGCAGAAGAGGTTGTGGAAATATTGTATGACAAAACAAAATCACCCCAGCATCATTTAGGACTTTCTTGACCTTTACTTTTCCCCATATCATTGCAAATGCTGATTATGCTCTGAGAGAAAAGATGGGCCCTCTGAGGATACCGTTTGGGGAGGTGGAGGGGAGGGGAGGGGAGGGGTGGTGGGAGCGAGAGAGAAGGAGGGAGAGGGAGAGGAGGGAAGAAGCCCTGAGAGGGGTCATTGTCTGCACTTTACTAATTCCGTGCACGTGACAAGGTGAGGACCTCTTGGCTTTGCCTTCTGCCCCGGGGAATCACGCTGGGGGACTTGCCACCCTACCTGTTCTACCTAGAATTTAACCTCGTTATTTCCCCTTCTTTGCCTCCCATCCATCTGTTCCTCACCCACCGAAACCTGGCATCTCTCTACCACTTCCTGTAGCCTCTCTCTCCTGGAACACCAGCCCCCACTTCCCTGGCGTTCCTCAGAATCAGAGCCGTTGCCCTCCCCGCCCCCCCCCCCGAGTTCTTGCAACGCCCTCTTCCCTTGGCTCCTGGCCCACGTGCTCCTGGATTTCCCTCCACCTTCCTGGCAGTTCCTTCTCTGTTTCCTGACAGGCCCTGTTTCTCTGCCTGCCTCTTAAGTGGCGATGGCCCTTGGGCTTCTGTCCCTCTGCACAGTCTCCTGAAGATCTGACCCCTCCAGTCACTGTCCTCGTGCTCCTGGTGTCCACATCCAGAGCCCAGAACTTGCTGAGGGACAGCCAGCTGCTCTTTCCATCCCTTTGAGGGGACCCACAGGCCCCAAAGTCAGCATGTCCAAGACCTAACTCACCATCTGTCATCCAAGTAGATGGTCCCTTCAGCCCCCAGTTTTACAGGCCAGGAGCTGAGGGGATATTTCTCTCCCATCCCCCACATCTGTTTCTTCATCAGGTCCTGCCAGCTACCAACCTATCTGGAATTAGCCCCACGCCTTTTCCCCGTACCAGCCTCCATCATCTCTTCCCTGGACCCCAGGTCTTGCTGCCTCCTGTCTCGTCCCCCATGCTACCACCCCCATCCATTCTCCACATCAGGGCCATTTTTACACCTTTATTGGGCATCCTTCTGCGTCCTGAGCCCTCTCCCACACCACAGCCCTAACTCATTGGCAGCCATTCCTTGCCCCCAAAGTACAGGCCACACTCCTCAATGTGGCTTAACAAACCCTCTAAGAGGCCGGGCCCTGCTTGCTCCTGCAGAGGGATCTTTCAGCACCCGCCACGCCCCAGGCAGCCCGTGTGCCCTGGTCAGCGTGCAGTCCCTGCGGGGGCCGCGCCTGAACTCCTGCCTCCTTCCTTTGCTTGTGCTATCCCTCCCACCCGCCTCTCTGCCCCGCAAGCCTGTAGGCATCAGCTTAGGGGTCCCTTCCCAGGAAGCCTCCCCGCTTTGTCTTCTGCTCATGCAAGCACCCTGCGTTTGCCCCTGGAGAGTGCTCTTCAACGTGGCTGATGTGCTTACCTGGTTCCTCTGTAAACTCAGAAGCTTGAAGGCAGAGGCCGTGTTGTATCATTGTATCATTGCACATCACTGTATCCTCAGCATCCAGTAGTGCCTGGTACGTAATACATACCCCTTAAATATTCTATCTGTGCAGTGAACGTGTGGCCCCATCATACTACACCCTTTCTGCATGTATTGAAATCCTCAGTATCTCATGCAGTGTACTGTGACCCTTAATAAATGCAGTGGAACCTCAAAGTGCCAGAATCCTCAGAGAAAGGGAGGTAGAGTAGTCAATTCTTGACTCTGGTGCCCTGTAGCTCATAATCTGTTCTGGAAGTGTGAGTTTCTGAATAGTTGGGAGTTTACCCTTTAAGTGCTTTTGCTGCACCCACAGAGTTACATGTTATCTGCCTTTTCAGGGGTCATTGAGGTTCATTGCAGCCCTAGGCCACCTCCGAGATGCAGGGGTGCCCTCCATCTTCTGTCTCTTTAACTTTGCTGCTCTTCATTCCTTCCGTCAGTGTCTGCCTGGTGCCTTCCCCATCACCACTTAAAATTCCTTTAAAGACCGCACTGTGCCACCCACTATCCAGCTGAATAAGACATCTGCCCTCAAGCGCCTCACCTGCTTGTAGCTTACTTTGCAAACATTAATTGCATGCATTCTAGGTTCTTCTAAGTGTTGCCCATCTTGACTTCAGAACTTGGCCTTGAAATGGCCACTTTTCTAAACAAATCACAGTCATCAGCTGCTTTTGTGTGATTTGCCTCTCTTCTCAAAGTCAAGTAGGGAAAAGAAATTGCAGCTTCCATCTGATGGGAGCCCTGCTGTTCTCAGAGGATGCTGACCAAGCACCAGGCCACCCGAGAGACATGCCCTGTTTAGCTCAGCTCTGCTGGTCCACGTTGGAACCTGGGAGAGTCTCAGAGAGACATACCTCCCTGGGCTTGTGCCCCAGCAGCATCCTAGCCCCCGTGAGCCCTTTGAGGGCAGGGACAATATTGCGTTCATCTTTGTTTTCCTGGCTCCTGGTGCTAGGATATGTTTGTAGATTAGCAAAAGCACAGAAAGGGGGAAGAAAGGAGGGAGAAATGGAGACAGGAAGGGAGGGAAGGGAGAGCAGAATTGAAACTGAGAGGTGAGATTCCCTTCCAGGGTAAGACGTTCGAGGTGTCAAATGGAGGATTTGGTAAACAGGTTCATTGCTTCTTTGTGTGTGAAAATTTCCTCCCAGGGAGTATCTGATGTGCTAGAAGAATCTGATATCATAAATACTGAAATAAATACTCCAAACTTGAAGAGTTTCCAGTAAGGTAAGAACTAACAGTAGGATACTTATATACCAGTAAATGCACTGAAAAAAAAAAAAAAAGAAAAACGAACATGGTGACCAGGGATGTTGCTTGGAGGAGAGAGCATTTGCACTTAGACTGAAATGATGCAATGAGATGCAATTGGTGTTGTCAGGATCTTGGGGAAGACAGTTCTGAGCCAGAGAAACAACAAAAGCAAACCCATCCAAGAGACGAAGGAAAGTCAGGCATTGGAGCAGAGGGAATGCCCAGGGTCCTGTCCATTAGCCCTGATGTCTGCTAAATTGGTGGTGGTGGTGGCGGTGGTGGTGATGGTGGTGGTGATGGTGGTGCTGGTGGTGGTGGCGGTGGTGATGCTGGTGCTGGCGGTGGTGGTGGTGGCAGTGGCGGCGGTGGCGGCAGCAGCGGTGGCGGCGGCAGCAGTTTCTTGTAGGCCTTTAAAACTTTTATTGCACTTGCTGAAGCTGCTTTCAAGTAAACCTTTGCATTTGGTTGGACAGTGCTTGCTTAGCTATGCAGAGAGGTTTCGAAGCATTCTGTAGATCGAGGTGAACCTTATCATGGGCGTCACCCCTTTTGAGGGAGGTGTGTGGTACGGGGGGCCCATTTCTGCTCCAGAGAACCCACGCGGGTTGGGGTAGGGAGTCGCAGTGACCAGTGACCACAGGTGGGTTGGCCGGGTCTGGAGGGAGCACGATGACACCATCGGCAGCTGACCTGCTCCCTGAAGAGGCCCGCTGAGCTCTTGCTTCCTCCTGCGTGCTGGCCGCTCCAGCCTTGGCTGCCTGCTCACTGTGTCCACAGACACCTCAAAAGCAACTTGTCACGAAAGGGAAAATACCTTCCCTGTGAAACCTGCTCCCGTGTCTGAATTCTCCCGTTTCAGCTGCTGGCTGCAGCCTGGGCTCTGGGGCCTCAGCTGGAAACTAGCAAGTTGCGTACCTTCCGAGCCCTTTCTCTCCCCTTGGTGCCTTTGCCCTGCAGTTCCTCTGCGGGGGGCCTTTCTCCCCAGCCCTCTCCCCTGGCAGGGCTAACCCGGTCCCTTCTCCGGGAAGCCACCTCTGACCTCAGCCAGGCTGGGCTCCTCTCTGTGCCCCAGCCGGTGCACTCGGCACCCTGCTGGTCCTCTTCTGCTCTGACTGTGGCCTCTGAAAGGCTGTGAGCTCCTCGTGGGCGGGGAGCAGGTCATGGGCATCAGGTGCCTGCACTGCCTGCGCACAGTAGGGCTCGATCCATGCACGGTAACCAACGAGCAGCTGAGCCGGCCCTCGTCATGAGCAGTGAGTTTAGCTACTCATTTGTTCTCATCAAAGGGACATCAAGGGAAGATTCATGCTGAACGTGGGCAGCTGTTTCCTTCTTTATATTCCTCTGGATGTATTCAAGTTGCTTACATAAGCAACTCTCCATTACTTTTAGAAATTTTTGTGGTGAAACGTATGTAACGTAAAATTTACTATTTCAACCATTAATAAGTGTATAATTCAGTGGCGTTAAGTACGTTCACATTGTTGTGCAACCATCACCACCAACTCCAGAATTTTTTCCCGAACAGAAACTCCATAAGTCCCCGTTCCTCCCTCCGCCGGCCCCCGATAACCACCTTCTACTTTCTGTCTCTTTGGGTTTGACCAGTCTAAGGACTTCATATAAATGGAATCAGATAATATTTGTCCTTTTGTGTCTGGTGTATTTCATTTAGCGTAATATCTTCAAGGTTCCTCTATGTCGTAGCATGTGCCAGAATTTCCTTCTTTTTAAGGCCGAATAATATTTCTTCATGTATACAGTATGTACCACATTTTGTTTATCCATTCATCCATTGACGGACATTTACATTGTTTTCAACTTTTGGCTGTCTTGAATAATGCTACGATGAACATGAGTGTGCACATATCTGCTTCAGTCCCTGTTTTCAACTCTTCTGGGTATATGCCCAGGAGTGGAAATTGCTGGATCACATGGTGAAATCACTTTTACAACTTAGAAACATTTTTAATAGTTCTGAAATGGTCATTTTAGTTCAAACCAAAGGTTACCTTAATATAGGAGGTGATGTAGAAATGAGGCTGAAATTTCAGATTTTAGTTCTTGTGATTTGTCTGATGCTTGGTGACATAAAATGTTTTGTTTTCAAGTGTTGTTTTAATTTTTTCTTACAGCATCAAGCTGCTAGCTGTGCAAGAACTACTTGACAGAGAGGCCCTGGAAAAGGTAAATATTTTGTTCTTCCAACGCCAGATTCAAAAACTTAGAGCAGAATGCCCCACACAGGAAAAACTCAACTCTCCGTTGCCAGAGACAGCACTTATAGCAGTGTTGGTCTGTTATGTGGTCTTCTTAACAGTCAGTGAACCTTGCAAAATTTTAATCAAAACGCCCCACATTGCTCATAGGCCCTTAGCACTTGTAAACTCTTCCTCGTTTGGCTCTTTCAGAGTTGAGTGAAAGCGGAGGCTCGCCCTGCTGTGGGCCAGGCTCTGGAGCTTTGTGTGCCCAGAAGCCCCGCACACTGGCCACTGGCTGCGTGCCAGAGTCTCTGCTTCCCTCCATCTCTGCTCGTGTGTGCTCTTCTCTGGGCTTATGGGTGGTAGAATTGAGGCAGCGAGGTTAGGGAGCTTGCCCTCATGAGGAAAATTACCTCAGTGGCAGAGTAAGGATTTGAGCCCCAGAGTTTCATTTCCAAAACCAATGCTTCTTCTATTTAATAGGCTAATTCGTGAGCTTGAGCGCCTTTAGGGGCCACTTCTGAGGATTGGGAAACTCTCCCCGCCTCAGCCCTAGAACGAGCTATCCAGTGTGTCTCGGTTTTTTATGTTCAAGTCAAGTACTCAGCTGGGGATCTTTTGCCAATTGTGGGTTCAAGTTCTGTGTGCATGGTGGGGTGGGCTCCAAAGAGCAGGCTGGGCAGGTGCTGAGGAAGCCCAAGTGCCCCCCCACAGGCCTCCCAGCTCCTACCAAGCTGCTCCCCGGGTGGCTCAGGGCTCTTCCCCAGCACGTGGCTGTGGGCATTCATTAGAATCTATAAAGGTAACAGAACAGAAAATGGTTAGGGAGATAAGCACCCAAACGATATTACTTTGTAGAATTTAAAATGTTTGGAGTAGTGATCCGTCTGCTGGTTGGCACTAAAGCAAATAAAGTCTTTAAGCACCAAGCAGTGATGTGGGGGGAGGAGGTGGCTGAGCTCTGGCTCTGAATTTCACGTCCCTCTAGATTCATGTGTATCACACGTAGAGCAAGGGTGGTGCTGCCTGCCTGACCTCAGCGAGGTGACGTGAGAACCAAATGAGTTAGTGCCGTGGAAGGGTTTTCTAAATGCCAAAGCACTGGACTCATATTAATTCTTAATTACTCATATTAATTCTTTAATCCGGCCATGAAAACATACTAAGTCCAGATGTATATGAAGATTCTTTGTATGTTCCTGAACTTTTAAAAAGTTACCCCTCCAAAAATAATTCTCTTCTCGGGTGTTTGTTTTACTCCTCAATTAAAAAAATCAGACAAAGCTGGTAAACACATGGAGCCCATGTGCTAAGGTGTATCAGCATCATAGAAACACAGGCACCAAAGACATATCCGTTAGGTCTTTAGACTTGTACTGGTGCCCGATGTGGAGAGGCCACACGGCCAAGCCGATGTGGGGTACTAACAGCTTGTGGAATGTAGCAGAGAACAGGGCTCCCGTGGAACGGCATATAGTGTGGGGTTCAGACAGGCTGGGCCCAGAGCCGCCTCCTCCTTCCTAACTGGGTTATTAACCCTCTCTGTGCTTTACTTTCCCGTCTGTAAAGTGGGAGTCTTTATGATCCGAAATTCACGGAAGTTTTGAGAAGATTAAGTAGACAGTCAATGTAAAGGAGTTCAGTGATCCCCCAAGAGTCAGCTGCTGCACGTGTTATTTTCCCTTCCTCCCCCTCCTCCCTCTCTCTCCAAATCTTATGATGGTTTTGTAGTTTTCCCCTATCTTCATATGTGACCAGTAGAAAGATTTATAAGATGGTTTAAATATGCACAGGGGCTAGCTAGGAGCCAAGTTCACTCAGTTTCCTTCTTTGGTTCATGCATGCATTCATTCATTCATACTACAAGTCTTTATTGTGTTTTTGATGTGTAGGCAAGTAGCAAACATGTGTAGAAAAGTCCAGAAGCAACCAGTCAATAGGAGCTTGGTACCCAATTGCATTTTGAGTAACACAGGGTATATTATCTGGCATATCTGCTATTATTTTTTGCAGTGAGATTGGTTCAGATTCTATGTTGGAATAAGATATGTTCATTAAAGAGCCTTATGAGTTACAGATTCTCATCCACCTGGACCAGTTAAAGAACCACCAAAGAAAGATCTTAGTAAACTGTAGAGCTTCGCTACTCAAAGTGTGGTCTGCAGACCAGCAGCATCGGTGAGCTTGTTAGAAATGCAGACTCTCAGGCACTATCCAGACCACCTGATTCAGTTTGCATTCTCACAAGACCCCAGCTGATTCGTGTGCACCAAAGGCCAAGAAGTTCTCCTGAGGAGTAGCCATGATCATCACCATCACTGCTGTTGACTAGTCCATCTTCATAGAGAACCTCTGAGATGTCAGCTTTTTGCTTTAGTGGCCAATCAAGCTCTAATTTTTCACACCAAAAAAGAAGTAAATACCATAAGTGTATTTGTAAGAACCCAGTTTTTTGTTTTCTTGGTTTTTGTTTTTTGGTTCTGTCCATTCTTTTTCTTTTTTTAATTGAAGTGTAGTTGACTTACAGTGTTATGTTAGTTTCAGGTGTACAGCAAAGTGATTCAGAGAGAGAGAGATATATATATACATATATATACATACTCATATATATACACACCTATTCTTTTCCAGAGGTTGTTACAAGATATCGAGTAGAGTTCCCTGTGCTGTACAGTAGGTTCTTGTTAAATATCTATTTTACATATAGTAGTGTGTATCTGTTAATTTCAGACTCCTAATTTCTCTCTCCCCCTCTTCCACTTTGGTAACCATGTGTCTGTAAGTCTGTTTCTATTTTATAAGTAAGTTAATTTGTATCACTTTTTAGATTCAACATATAAGCGATATCATATATCTGGTAAGAACTCAGATTTTATCTTTAGTTTCATTCAGAAAATAGTCTCATTTAATTTAATAGTAGACCCAGCAAGAATGACCTCAGTTAAACACACATCCTGCAAACCTCACACCTCTTTAACTGTCTTTGCAGCTGGGCTTCAGATGGCAACATGCTTTTAGGTTCAGCAATTGCTGAACTCCTGAGGTCCCACCATGGTGGGACTGGTCACTTCCAGACAGAGAGTCTTTCTCTTATAAGATGGAAGCTATTCTGAAGGGGTCATTTCCCCCCAGCTACTTGTAGGTTAAATCTGACCAGTAAAATATTTAAATTATGTAAAACATAATATAAGAGGCTAAAAAGCAGCAGCAATGTTTTGGAGTCTCCTAGACAATAAGACCTTCAGTGCTTTTTCTCCCTAATATTAGACATTGTTGTTATGATCTTTGCATTTTTAGTTCAAAATTACCAGCCATTTGTCTCACTTGTACTTCCCTGGCTTTAGGTAGAGAGCCTGTCCATTTTTGGAAGTGCCAAGGCTTTCTGGGTTTCTGCAGCGCCCAGAGCAGCTGTGGGGAGTCTGCTGTAGGACAGCCAGGGTCCCCTCCCAACCTCGCCTCTGTTTGGCTGTTGGACCTGGCAGAGGGCCTTCCTCAGAGGCCTGGGCCCCTTTCGTTACCCATAAAACTGCTTTCTATTCCTTCTGTGGTTCCTTCCTCTAAGAGTCTTGGGTGTCACAGTTGATCCTTGATCACATTGTGAAGAGGGAGGAATTCTCCTTTTCGTGCTCTGTTTTCTGAGTTTTTCTCTGCTCCTTGCTCAGTGATCCTCACTGGGTTGGGGGCTTCCATGTTTCATCTGCAGGGAGAAGAGAATGGTGGACACCTGCCCAGTGAACCCCTTACATAGATTAGTAGAGTCCCATTTTTCACCTCTTCAAATGCTTTGTTTTAATTCAGGTACCGTCAGTTAGGGTGGAGACTGGGGACACCTGGGAGGTCAAGTCTCTGAATTTTTCTTCTCCACCAACACTACATAAAGCCATTTCCCAGACAAGTGACAGTGCTTTGTCATTTATTTAAAAAATAAGTTATAAACCATGCAATTAATAACTGCTTCTTTTTCTAAAAATCTGTTAGAACCTTGAGAAGATGGTTTAATATGCATGAATGTCAGGGTATGTGACATTTCCTTGAGAATGCATTTTAGATTTGATGTGATTTATTTGTCAAACATCCATTTGGCTCCAAGAGCAAGGCCTTGCTCTGAGACAGGTGCATGCCATCCCACTCTCTCTGTTCTCTGCACTTTAAGAGCAGGACGCTTTTGTTTTTCTGAACTTAAGTCACCCAGACTTGTTTCCCAGGCTTTATAAACAGGCCCCCTCTAATGCCTTTAAATGTGGCATTGCATGAAAGGAAATAAAAATATTGGTTCAGCTTGATTTAGTAAGATCATTTTTCAATGACCCTTTCAAACAGCTTCCTGCGAAGCTGAAAACAATAGTTTGGCCGTTCCTTCCAGCTGGAGGTCACCCTCTCCCTGGAAGGGCCAGAGGGCAGAGCACCGGCTGACCCCACCCAAGACTGGAGCCTCCCTGAAGAGCTGCCTGTGTGAGCCGGGCCTCCTGGAGGCTCAGGACGCCCAGCTCATGGCCATTGCCTGTCTTACCTCCACCTCGGCCCCCATCCCATTTGTGAAATTGTCTAGGATAAAATGCCTGCCAGTCTCCATGCCTGCTGCTGCTAGATATTTTTCCTAGAATTTCAGCTTTGAAGACCCACTCTTAGTCTAGTTTTCCAACGGGTGAAGCAGATGATCTCTAAGACTTCTACACCTTTTGGTGCTTTCCATGTGAAATAAACTATATACATTTCACCAGCAAGCCTGAGACTAGAAAAATTGAACTTGATGTTTGCACACGGTGGCTAATCAGGGACTCTTCCAGCTGAACCCCAGTGGTGTGCAACATTGGAATTAGAAGTTAATAGCTTCCTGGGGATTTTCAGAAGGAAATAGGAGGTAAATGATTGTCACATAGAAGTGTTCGAATAACCTAAGGATGCCAAGTGCGCGTATCTGTAATTGGTGGTGGTGTGTTCTGAACACACATATACACATACGTAAGCTCCAGCTCTGTTATTACACAATTTTGGAATGTTTTCCACTGTGATTTTGACTTCCTGTTAATTTAGTTTGTGCAACAGTTGCGTGCTTATGCTGTGCCGAAATTGCAGTACATACCTAGGAAGATAAAGTTATAAAAATAAATTTGAATGGCATATATGGAATCCCAGAATGTCAGAGCTGAGGGAGGCTTTATAAGCCACTGAACCAACCCTATCATTTGTCATTTTGCAGACAGGACACAGAGACCAGAGGTGTTGAAGTGTCCTTCTCGTTCAGGGCCCATAGCAGTTGTGTGGGTAGAACCAGGACCAACCGTGGTGGACTCAGCTCCATTCCAAGGCTCCCTGTAGTACGACCACTGCCTGTCTCCCATGGTCTCATTTATCCTGGGCATCAGCTTTTGCGGATTTTGCAGGTACTTCTATCTCTGTGTATTCCAGGGCTTGGGAGCACATCCAAACGGTCGGTCCCTGGCCCAAGTGATAGAGAACTGAAACCCAGGTCTTCTATTCCTTGCAGCAAAACAGACACTGGTATGTGGTGTTTATCACCACGGGTGCCCCTTGGTCCAGCAGGGAGACAGCGTGGGCCAGGGGTTGGAGGAGGAGGCAGTCAGAGGTTCAGGGCTCGGGATGTGGGCACTGTCAGGGGAGCCTCTGAGAGCAGAGGAACTCTCAGTGGTGTGAGGGCTGCAGAGGGTCCAGGGGCCCCTGCGGAGGAGGGCCATGAGGGACATGTAGGAGGGTAGAGAACATGTAGCAGACTCACCCTTCGTTAGGCTCTGTGTCAAAATGTATTGCTTCAAGAATCAACATAAAATATCCCTTTTCCAAAACAGTACTCGGTGTTGATTTTAAAATATGAGATTCTTCAGCTCCCTGGGTTCATTTTTCTCCCATGCCTGGTCCTTCACATAGTCAGAGCTTCTTTGAATGCCATCTTGGGTGGTCAGTATTCATGTATCTGTGAGATTTTTTTTTAAGTGGGTTGAGCCAGATCAGTGTCTAATTACGATTAAACCCATTATGTTCATATTCCTGGCTAAATCCCTTCCAGCACGCAGCTGGGTCATTAAGCAGAAATGGGGGCCCTTGTGGAGCTCAGGCTCCCCCGGTTCGCTGTGCGGAGTCTGGCTCAGGCCTGCAGGGGCCGCCACAAGCAGCTGCACACCAGCTCCGCTTTGCAAACTGCACTCTTGCGCCCTGACCCGGTTCTGGAAAGGGCTCTTGGCTGGGGTACCCCACAAGCACCTCAGCTGTCAGAAAATGGTGCATCTTGGTGAACTATGGGCCAGGCTTCACGCTTCATTCAAAAAAAAAAAAAAAAAAAGGAAGAAGATGCATTTTCTCCTTATTCTTTTAAAACCATCACAATATACCATCTGTAATTGGGGGTTACACTATCTTTCGCCTATTATGAAAAGCTTTTATTCGAAGTAAGCAAAAAGTAGAGTCCCAAAATAGGACTTTTTAATTCCTTTTAGCTTTATTAGCTATCAAAAATAAGCAAATTGAACAATGAGGGATCATTTTAAATGTACTATTACACTGGCAAAGCTTTTTAAACACTGGTATGTAATGTTGAAGTTCTGATAACACCAGTGTCTCCATTCATTGGAGAGCATGTTGACAAAGTACTGTCCTTTTATATGCTCTGGATGGCATATTGCATTAGCCTCTGAGATGCCCCTACCCTGTGACCAAGGTTGATTCCTAGGAGTGTATCTTGAGGAAATGATCCACAAAAGTGTGGAAAAGGCATTTAACAGCATGCCTTGTGGTTATGAGTCATTGCCGGCAGTCCACTGCTCTGTGGGAAGGGTGGGTTTAAACAGACTGTAGTAGGTCTGCCCCGTGGGCTGGTGTGTGGCCATTAAAAATGATAAGCATAAAGCCTTATAGAAATTTGATATAATGTTTGCAAAAGGGGGGATAAGGGGTGGAACCTGCTGTAATTACAACTATGTAAAAATATATGTATTCATCCTTTCAACCAGTATTTAAGTTCTTGTGTCATGCTTTGCACAAGGCTGGGAGTCACATACCTCTGTGACCCAGACAGCTATCCCTCCTGCCTTCATGTAGCTCACGTAATTGGTGAGGAAAACGTTAGCAATTGCACAATTACTTATTTAAATACAGTAGTGAGAAACACTACCCCAAGAAACACCAAAACAAAAATTGGGTCCGGGTGAGGGTGGTGGTGCTCATGTTCTCATAGCCTCGAGGAAATATGAAGACACAAAAAACAAAAGCATAACTAGGATTGGGAGATTGGGATTGCCCTATATACATTGCTAATAAGAAAAAAAATCAAACTGTACAATTTAAATATATACAGTTTGTTGTATGTCAATTATATCTCAATAAAAGTTCTTAAAAAATAAATTATCAAAAAAACCCATAATTAGGTAACTCTTTTTTCCTTTTAAATTTCCCGTATCACTCATTTACTGTTCCTGGAATCTACTTTTTAAGATCCCGTAAGGCCTCCAGCTATGGCTGTAGGAGCCAGGGGGAAGGAACAAGGTGGGTGGCCCAGGGAATCTGGAGGATGAGGCTGGGCACCAAGACGGAAGTACTCAGTGAGTGCCCAGGAGGCCTGCACGGGAGGGTCTTTCTACATCAGGCCAATGGTGATGGGCCCTCTGGTCAAATCTGGCAATAGCTAGTTTTTAAACATCAGGTTTTATTAAAATGGCAATGCTTCCATTTGTTTACTTGCTGTCTGTGGCTGCTGTCACACTACAACATCAGCATTAAGTAGTTGCGACAGAAAAGGTATAATCCACAAAACCCAGAATATTTATTATTTGGACCTTTGCAGAAAGTTTGCCAACTCCTGTTCTGGATCAGTGGTACTTGGCTGCTGAGCCCTTTAAGTATCAGATGGGAGCTGTATGACCCCATCCAGGAAAATGCACCTATGAGCCTGTACATGGAGTTGAATTTACCTGTTCTAGAAGCTTCCCCATGGAGGCCCTCAGGTTCATACTTCTGGGCCCTGGTGAGGGTAGGACTCATTTCTCTACGGCAGAAGTGCTGAAATATCTTCTCTCATTACAATGGTAGCCTAGTGAGGAAATGTTTCTCAAAGTGGGACAGCTCACCCTTTCCAGGGAGACATAGAGCCCAGGGTCTGCAGGGAGGGTCCTTCATGTGATTAGAGGCCAGTCAGATTTTAGATGAGACTGCATCCCTTTGGCACAGAAACAGCATCCCTTTGGTTACCTTTCTGTGATTTATGGCTTGATCCCATATTGGCTGTTTTAAGGAGATTATCTGGTTCATACAGTACCTGTTATCCATTCTTCACCCCTTTCTAGCATCATTTTCTTCACTGGTAACTTGAGACATATTTAGGTCTCCTGAAATCTGAAATGTGTTGCTACTTGCCCTACTTTCCTCTTCGCTGCTGTCCTATTTCTCTTCTTTCATGTATTCATAGTTGTCTTGAATGTAAACTCCCACCCTACACAATCAGCCTTCATCTCTTCTCAGCTGTCCTTAACCCTTAGGAGCCTAGCCCCTGTCCCACTTAATCTAATAAATCATAGCTTACCCTAGCCAACTTCTAACCCAAAGCATTGTTACTGAAAACATTTTTTGCTTTCTATTAAAAATTATTATGAAATAATTTTATATAGAATTTAAATTTTGTATGTGCAGTTTTTCATTTTTTGGTAATTTCTGGGTACCTATTTCTGCTTTTATAATGCATCCATAATGATTTTATGTTAAAATTTTGTTTTAATTTTTGAAGCCATTTAGATACAATACTATGAATTTAGGAGTGGGAAAAGGAAAGAAATCATTACTAGGGCTTGTCTTATCTAGGTGAGCTATACCGCTTGGGGCATCTGAATCAACTGCTGCCTTCTACCTGTGATGGTTGTCCTTGAGGTCACTCTCCTTGATGGTTCCATTACTTTGTCTTCATACTCTAAAAGCTTCATTACTTCTTAGTCTCCTAATTGATTCTGGATTTATAGAGGAAAAGAGGAGAAATCTTATAATAGCCATATGGATGGCAAACTCAGGCAGAGGCCAAAGCAAGGGGTTATAACAAGAGCAGAATGATCATTTCATTCAGGCTTGAAAGTCAAGGGAGACTTGAAAAATCACCCCTCCCCATCTTTTGCTAAGAATAATTTTATCATCAACTAGAGAGAATTTTGCTGGCGTCTTCTGGTGGCTCATAAATGATGGGCTGGTTTTGTGAACTTGTCTAGCCTATGATTTAAACATAATGTGTTCATGTTAATATTTGTCTTGTGCTGACTCTCTCCTTGAGATACCCTCTTTCCTCTTTGAGAATCTGGAGGTTCCACTTCTTGGTAACGCCAGAGTAGCTTATATCAGAATAACCTTCCCTCAAATAACAATTATAAACTCTGGGTAAAGTGCAAACAACTATTTGAAGGCACTTAAGAGCAACTAATAACCGGAGAGACGTCAACTCTCAAAAGAAGGAACTAGCACTGGGTGAGTTCCACATCTAGATGGCTTTTCCCCTGATGGCATTTCCTAGTCTGTGTGGGCAGCTAGAGCTCAGACAGGTTTGGGGGATGAGTCTTCTCTCTCTTTTTATCTCGGTCAGTCTAGCTAAAGTTTTCTTATTTTTGTGTTGAGCTTTTCAAAAAACTTTTGGTTTCAGTGATTTTCTCTATTGTTTTTTATCCTCTATTTCATTGACTTCTGCTCTAATCTTTATTGTTTCTTTCCTTCTCCTTGGTTTTTGAGTTTGGGGTCTCCTTGCTTTTTTTCCAGTGTCTTAAAGTGGAAGCTTAGGTTATTGATTTGAGATCATTCTTCTTTATTAGGAATCTGTAGCTATAAATTTCCCTCTAAGGACTGCTTTAGCTGACTCTTCATTTTCATTCATCTCAAAGTTTTTTTAGATTTTCCTTGTGATTTCTTCTTTGACCCACTGGTTATTTGCAAGTGTGTTATTTAATTTTCACGTATTTATGAATTTCTCCCCAATTTTTTATTATTGATTTCTAATTTCATTCCATTCCATTGTCATCAGAAAACATACTTTATTCAGCCTCAATCCTTTTAAATGTATTGAGGCTTTTTTTAATGGCCTACTATATAGTCTATTCTGGAAAATGTTCCATGTGACTTCAGAAGAATGTGTGTTCTGCTCTTGTTGGGGTCAGTGTTTTATGAATGTCTGTAGGTCTGTTTGGTTTATGTTGTTAAGTCTTTCTTTTTCTGTTGATCAGTTTAGTTTTATCCATTATTGAAAGCGGCATACTGAAGTCTTGAACTATTGTTGAACTGTCTGTTCCTTCCTTCGATTCTGACAGTTTTTATTTTATGTATTTTGGGGCTCTGTTATTAGATGCATATATATTTATAATGGTTATGTCTTTCTGATTGATTAACCTTTGTGTTATTGTAAGATCTCTCATCATCTCTAGTAACACCTTTTTTATAAAGGCTATTTTTCTGATACTAGTATAGCCATTCCAGCTTCCTTATGATTGCTGTTTGCATGATGTACCTTTTTCACTGTTTTTACTTTCAACCTACATGTATCTTTGAATCTTAAATTTATCTTCTATACACAGCCTATGCTGTAGTTGGATATTGTTTTTACCCAGTTTGACAGTCTCTGCTTTCTGATTGGATTGCTTAATCCATCCACATTTAATGTTATTATTGATACAGTTGAGTTTACATCTGCCATTTTACTTTTTGTTTTCTATGTCTTGTCTGTTTTGTTCTTCCTTTTCTCTTTCACTGCTTTCTTTCACAATAAGTGAATGTTTTCTGAAGTAGCATTTTAATTTCCTTAATGATATTTTTCACTATGCTTTTGAGTTATATTCTTAGTTGTTGCTCCAGAGTTTTACCATGTACATCTTAATTTATCAGATTTATACTAACTTAATTCCAATGAGATGTAGAAACATTACTCCTATGTAGCTCTATTCCCTCGTCCCCCTTTTTGTGCTGTTGTTACACATGTTACATCTAACTGTGCTACAGATCCAACTATATATTCTTATGATCATTACTTTATATGCTTTTACGTCTTTTAAAGAAGATAAGAGAAGGAGAACAAGTATATTTTAGGGAGATAACTACATTAACCTTCTTATTTACCATTTCAGATTTTCTTCATGTGTTCCTATTGATTCCAGTTACCATTTGGCATCATTCTTATTTCAATTCATCTTTACTTCTACCCAGCTCCTTTTTGCTGGTCAACTGTATTATATCTCTATATGTTATAGGCCCAACACAACTGTATACATCTATTCATATTCACACAATATGAATAAAGGAGAAGAAATATGTATTTATACTGTCTTTTATAATTATATAATGACCTTTACTGGTTCTCTTCATTTTTTTTTTCATGAGGATTCAAGTTGGTCCGAGGTCACTTGCTTTCAGCCTGAAGAACTTTCTTTGTTATTTCTTAGAAGGAAGGCCTGCTAGGAACAAATTCTCATAGTTTTTTTTTTTTTGTTTGTGTGTTTGTTTGTTTGTTTGTTTAGTCTGGGAATGTATTTCATCTTCATTTTTAAAAGATGGCTTTTCTGGATATAAGATTCTTCAGTGACAGCACTTTGACTATGTCATTCTACTGCTTTCTGGCTTTCATTGTCTCTGATGAAAATTTAGCTGCTAATCTTATTAGAAACAAGTGAATTTTGAAAGCTGGCTATGTTTACTGAAGGAGTATTTTGTTTGGGGGGTTTCTGAAAAGTGGCTCATACTTACTCAGTGTCCCAAAGCTCATCCAACTTTAGTGACACAATTTCATTTGTTTGAGGAGACTTCTAAGGCATTATCTGTATAAAGTCCAGCAAAACATTTCACTTGATTTTGGCAAAGAGAGAAATGAAAAGTAGAGAGCATTATGATGTTCTAGTAAGACCAAAGACTTCATAGTAAGAAATATCTGGTTTGATTCTCAAATTATAGGTTGTGAAACCACTTGAGTAAATTACAACCAGCATTTGTTTCATTGTATGTGTATATGGTGGATGGATGGATGAGTGGATAGATAGATGGATGAATGGACAGATAGAAGGATGAATGGGTAGATGGACACAGACATACATACGTAGTTGGCAGGAAGACAAATGGATAGAATATACCAGATTGCCATATAAAATTTTATTTACTGCTATGATTCATGGTAAGAAATGCTTGAAAACTGCCATTCTAGACCATTTGTTGGCTTGAAAGGGGGGAAGACAGTGTGCTCTGGGATTTTTTTCCAGCTCTGGAAAGGCTCTGCTTACCCTTGGGTATATCCTAAGCACTTTTCCCTCCTGCCTTGTTAGTCTCTTAACTCTTTTTTGCTTTTCAACAGTAAGAAAATGTGCCTAACTCATGGCATTCCCCTCAAAATTGTTGCATGTAGCCATCACCTTATACAAACTCTCATACAGCCATGATGACAGGAGTTACATGCAATTTCCTGTCTTGTTTGGTCCACCCTCAAATGCTTCTCTTATCAGGAAATGCTAACAATGAGAGAACTTTCAATTCACTGTTTTAGAGAATTCTGAGACTTTTTGTGAATGATTCATTCACTCATTTCTTGAGAGCATGACTTTGTATTCAGCAAAGTTCAGGCTAATTTGTAATTTTACATGAAACAGAAGGGCAGGCAGGTGAAACTATTTGGCTTAGTTGCTAAAAACATTTATGCTGGATATTCTCAGTAGGTAAACTTATCCTGATTGAGTTGGTCATTAAGGCTTGTTTTGCCAGAATTAATTCAGTGGGGAGATCTATCAGATTGTTAACTACCCACTTGGAATGAGTAACTCCTACAGCTGATAAAATATTTTTTATTAACCTTTGGAAGGCATTGAAATGGTGAGTTTGGGCTTTAACAAGACTCCAGACTGCTGGGAAAGCATCCAACCCATTTTTAGAGATGTTGATCTGTATTTGTAGAAATTCATAATAGTGTACTGACATCCCTTATGGGCACAATCCAAGACCCCTTTCTAGATCCTAGACTTGGTTTCCCTATCACACTCTGTGCTGCCACCCCATTCCTTCCCTTGTCCTAAGTCTGTCCCCCCAACCCTTGTCCATGAAATGCAGGATTATTTTCATACGTAGAATTAATTAGGTTGGAAGAAGACAGCTAGAGAAAACAAAGCAGCTCCCCATATATGAGTTACTCTAAAATTACCTGCCCTCCTAGTTAGCGGTTAGTGGCTTCCTACGCAAGTGGCCAGCAAAGAAATTTAAGTGGCTCTGTAGAGTCACTGTTGGGTCATGGAGCATCTTCCCGATGTGTCCAGCTCTAGGGATCCAGAGGCATCAGAAATACCCAGGACTAAAACAAGATCCTCAGCATTTACAAGCCGAAGGGCTGAACCTGGAAAGGAGGTTCTTAGTTTTTGCCTGAATTCCCAACATTAGCACCAGCTCCAAGGTTGAGTGGGGACAAGGGCACTAAAGCCTCTACCCCCACCTTTTTTAAAATTATGAAATCGTGAGACTGTAGTCTTGCATTACTGCTAATCTTCTCTATCAGGCATGCTTTGTCTCCCTCCTTCTCTCCATCTGGCTGAAACCTCTAGTTAGAAAATAAATTACTGTGTATCGATTGTTCATTTTGTTTCTCATCACTCAGGCATCCTTGTTATGCACTGGGCTTGCTTGGCTATATTTGTGAACAAGAGAAGAAGAAGTAACAAGTATTTTTAGGCTTCATGTCAGGATGTGGCAGGGACATTTTCTTTCTTTCTTTCTTTTTATAAATTTATTTATTTATTTATTGGCTCCATTGGGTCTTCGTTGCTGCACACGAGTTTTCTCTAGTTGCAGCAAGCTGGGCTACTCTTCATTGTGGTTTGTGGGCTTCTCAGTGCAGTGGCTTCTCTTGTTACAGAACATGGGCTCTAGGTGCTTGGGGTTCAGACGCTGCAGCACGTGGGCTCAGTAGTTGTGGCTCACAGGCTTAGTTGCTCCATGGCATGTGGGATCTTCCCAGACCAGGGATCGAACCCGTGTCCCCTGTGTTGGCAAATGGATTCTTTTTTTTGCTGTGCGCGGGCTTTCTTTTTTTTTTTTAAGTTGCGGTGAGTGGGGGCTACTCTTTGTTGCAGTACACGGCCTCCTCATTGCCGTGGCTTCTCTTGTTGTGGAGCATGGGCTCTAGGCGTGTGGGCTTCAGTTGTTGCAGCACGTGGGCTCAATAGTTGTGGCTCACGGGCTCTAAAGCGCAGGCTCAATAGTTGTGGCGCACAGGCTTAGTTGCTCTGCGGCATGTGGGATCTTCCCGAAGCAGGGATCGAACCCGTGTCCCCTGCATTGGCAGGCGGATTCGCAACCACTGCGCCACCTAGGAAGCCCGGCAAGTGGATTCTTAATTGTACCACCAGCAGAGTCCCAGGGACATTTTCTTATGTTGTTTTTGGTGATTAATTTATTTAGTAACAGCACTTAGTCACCTTTTATTTATGGAAAAGAAAAAAGCATGTGTGTGTATGTGTGTGCTTACACATCTTCTAAATGGATAAAGTTCAAGCCAATTAATTGGTATTTATACTGTGACTTTCTAGAGAAGTGAAATTTGTAGAAAATGTAAAACAGAAAAGTTAAAACATATGTAGTTACTACCTGGTCTCTGTAATTTTTCTTTCAATCCTTCATTTCTATAGTTACCAGAGTAACCCTCCTAAAATGCAAGTTTGATCCTATTACTGCCCTCTTTGTAGTTTCTTCAGCTGGAAGCCACGTGCTGTAATGGGATCATGGACGTGAATTTGGGTCCTGGTTCAGCCGTTTGCCCTATGGGTGACCTTATCCCCTCCAGCCCTACATTTCTCATTTCTTGAGCAAGGATAATGCCTCCCTCGCAGACCCGTGGTGTGGGTCACATCACGCAACATGTGTAAAGAGCCAGCGGTGTGCTTGGCATTTGGCAAGTGTTCTACTAAAGAGGACACCGAAATTGTATCTCAATAAAAGTTCTTTAAAAAAAAAAAGGGACACTGGGGTTACGACCCATCACTATGGAGTTATCCTCTTACCTGCAGGACACTGTCATGGCATCCATGTGGCCCCGTCTGGTTGCAACTTGATCTTTGTGATCCTCCGCTCTGTCCTGTTTGCTTTCACTCTACCCACTCCCAGTAATTTGGAAGGAGCCTGAAGAGCCTGCGAAACTAACATCAGGCAGTTTGGCTATTTTTAATTGCCTCTGGCCAAAAATGTGATGGGAAGGGAGGTTGACTGAAAGATAGTTTGGGGATCTGGCTTTCCATTCCGTTAGCACAAAAAAATGAGAACCAAGGAGTCTCAGGACGTTCTCCAAAATGAAAACGTTATTTCATGAACTACCACCTATAGTTCCAGCTGCCATAAAGAGTCTGGGAGTGAAAAATTGCAGGTCTTTCTATCCCTGGCTGCCCACACAGAAAAGAACCATCAAAGCTATGCGGTGTTCCCTGAAATAAAATAGGAAATATGCAGGCTTTAGAGACCAGGATTTGGCATAATGCAAATCAAAATAAAATAAGTCGTGAATCTGTAATCCGTTCACCCACAGCTTTGAAGTCTGTATGATTATTGCTGCTGAGGAAGGCAGGCTGCATAAACACCATTTAGAATATAGCTGGAGGCTGGCGTTTTATAAGAAAAATGGCAACCAGAGCAATTTCCCAGAGGGTCCATAAGTAGTAATTCTGTTTAATGTGACAGTTCCTAAATAACTCTGCATTCTTCACAGAAACACGTATGGGAGGTTCTGGAGCCTTGCCATCTAGAGTGAGCGTAAGAGCGAACTAGTCTTCAGTGTTTACGGATCGAGAAAATATATCTCTGGGATTTAAAAAAAAAAGTGGGTGTTCACGTGGGAGGGTAGGAACAGGGAACTGATGTAAACGGCCAGGTTTTGCATTATTTTCTTCGGATTTAAACACCTACACAATCGTTTCCCACCCTTTTGTGTCAGCTTTCTCTCGCGCCGTCCCTACCCTTTCTGTTGCTCACAGAAAGGGTGAAAATGCTCCTAGTAATCAGTTGTGCTGTGGGATGGTTTGTTGGGGTTTAGAGGCCTTATTTCCTCCATCTATACCCATCTTACTCATTCTTTGAGGCTGTTCACCCAGAAATGTCAGAGAGGGAAGAAGGCTCTAGAAAAGGAAGAACTAAGGTTGGCTAAGTCAACAGGGTTTGTCTTAGGAAATGCTATCATCAGCTTTGAGCAGATGCTTCTTTGCTTTACAAGTAAAATGTTGTAATATGTATGGTTGGCATTTCCTGTCCAGTCTTTAGTTCAGCATGTCAGTAGGAAGTACCAAACGAAACTCTGCACCCTCCGCTTTCATCGCTGGCATGTTTCTCCAGCGACGTGGAAGCCTTAGCATCTATGGCATGGCATGTTTGTTGCAAGCCATGGCATGGCCATCCCTGCGTTTCTGCTTTGACTTGCGGTACTTCACTCTGCCTGCAGCTCTCCTACGCTCTTCTAAAATAGCCACAAAATCCTCCCAAACGCCTTGCTATTTTCAGACCTGCTTTCACTTAGAATAATTAGTTTCAATCATTACTCACAAGTTTAGTGTCTAATTTGGGACAAAGGATTTATTTTATTTGCCCTAAAACTGTCTTTTTTTTAAGCTTCAGAGAGCCTATATTCCAAGAATTACCGGGCAATGCATGTCTCTCACAGGCGCATTATAACCGTGTGGAGAGAAGGCTGGAAGAACCCTGTCTAGAAGCGGCTTCCGCGGGGTGGTGGCCCTGCTTCCCTGCTCCCCACCTGATCCAGGGCTCCACAAGGGACAGCCTGACTTCCAGCTGTACCTAGAATAGCACATGGCATTTGTTAAATGAAAGAGTGGTTCCTCTGCTTGATCTTAAACATCTAGTCCATTGCCCAAGTCACTTTTTAAATTATTGACGTAAAATTCCATACCATAAAATTAATCAGCGTTCATTTGAAAGTGAGCAAGTCAGTGGCATTTAGTGCCTTCACAGCGTTGTGCAGCCGTCACCTCTATCTAGTTCCAAGACATTTTCATCATCCGAAAAGGAAAGCCGATACCTATTAAGCGGTCACTCCGCGTGCCTCCCTCCCCCTGGCACCTGGCCACCACCAATCTGCTTTTTGTCTCTATGGAGTTGCCTCTTCTGGACGTTTCATATGAGTGGAATCATACAATATGTGGCCTTTTGTACCTGTTTTTTTGTCACTCAGTATAATGTTTTCGAGGTTCATCCATGAGGTAGCAGGTATTAGTTCCTCATTTTTAGTTGTAGTGCAGTACTGTTCCAGTGTATGGATACAGCACATTTTATCTATTCATCAGGTGATGGACATGTGAGTTGCTTCTGTCCTTTGGCTCTTGTGAATAGTGCTGATATGAACATTCCCCTGCCAGCATTTGTTTTCAATTATTCTGATCCAAGTTGTGCTTATTTCCCAGTTCTCTCTCACATCTGTCCACTGCTGTCCTATCAGTGAGGCCACCCTCGTCTCTTACTGCACTACCAAACTGGTCTGGCCCTCCTTCAGCCTGACTCTACACTGCAGCCCTGTGGCTTTTTCAAAATGCAGATCTGTTGTTCATGCCCTTCTTTGACTTTAGAATTGCTGAGAAGGTAAGAAACAAACTCCTTTCAGGCCCACAGGGCCCTGCATGACCAGGTCTCTAAGCATTCCTTTAAGTGCATCTCACCATTCTGCCCCTCACCATCTGGGCTGCAGCCACACTGACCTTCTGTCCTACAAACTCTCCATGCTCCGCTCCATCACAGGCCCTTTGCACATACTACCCCTGTTGCCTGGAAGGTTTCTCTTTCCTCTCTGCCTAATTAATGCCTTCTCACCCTGGAGTTGTCCGTGCAAGCCTTACTTCTTCAGGGAAGCCTTCTCTGACTGAGTCAAACTCATCCCCACCACCATTGCCACCATCGCGGATGCCCACAGGCTCCTAACCGCTCCTTTTGCAGCACAAGTTCTAGCTGCATGTTTAGCTGATTGTTTGATTCATAATTGTGCCTACAGAGGCAGAAGGCAGCTGTACACAGAGCATGGGTTCTGGAGCCAGACTGCCTAGATTCAAACACCGCCTCTGTCCCTACTGGCTATGTGATCTTGGGCAAGTTAATTGACCTCTCTGTGCCTCTGTTTTCACATCCATCAAGTGAGGATCATAATAACACCTACCTTAGAAGGCTGTTGTGAGAATGAAATAAACTCATATGTGTTAGGTACATGGCACCAGAATGACCTCAATAAAAGTAGCATTACTGTAACTTTTTAAGAAATGAATAACTGCCTACATTGTCCCCCCCCCCACACACACACCCCTCACTCCCAGACTGTAAGCTCAGGGGGGCAGGGAACCATGTCTCTTTTGCTTACATTATAGCTCCAGAGCCTAGCCCAGGATACCCATGTGGTTAGTGCTTGTTACATTTTTATTGACTGATTGGATGAATCCATTGTCTTCCTCACCAGAGAAGAATATTAAAACTACAGGGTGCCATCTCTCTGTCCGTATCTGAGTTTTAGGGGGCTGTACCTTCCAGCATGCAGTGTGGTGGCACTTGGCCGCAAACCCTACTCCCGCCCACATCCTAGCTGGTTGGTTTGGGGATTGGTGCAGCTGGCTGTGGAGAGCTGAAGGCGGGGACCCTCCCGGTGGCCGTGTGCCGGGGGAGGGCCCAGTCTATACGGCAACCACAGGAACACAGAGGGGACTTGCATGCATCAGGCCCCGTGCGCCCTGCTTTATCCAGCCCATGAGGCGGCAGGATCTGTATCCCCTTGTTACAGACAAGGAAACGGGGGCATGAGCAGGGGAGGCATTTGCCCGAAGTCACGACTCTCGGTCAGTGGCAGAGCCAGAGTCTGGATCCTGGGAGACTTTCTTCAGAGCCTCTGCTCTTCACCTCACCCTTAACTAACGAACACGACCCCCTTCAGCACGGAGAGTGTGGGAAGGACTCCTCCACCGGAGGACTGGGGGCTGCGGTCCCGAGCCTGGACAGCTTTGTGTAAGGCCCCACAGCGAACAGTGGACATGCCCTCTGTGTCCTGGCTTGTGTGATCGTCCAGCCCTTCGCACCTGAGGGTCCTAACACGTGCAGGTTGACGTCAGAACAAATTCTCTAAAGAAATATTAGAAACAAAGCTAGAGGGAAAAACTGAAGGTGAGAATGGTTTATCTGGAGATGAAAGAAACGAAACTGTTTCTAGAAGACTCCCACTCCTGTGTCAGTCGGAGATGTAAGAAAACAGAGCGTCACTTCCTTTCTGACCGTACGTTTCCGGCGTTTCATGCCTGCAGTCGTTCACCCTCTAGGCTCTTGTGCTGCCATCTGTTTATTACAAGTATGTTTATTGAAAAACAAAACCTCCTGGTTTATGTTCAGAAACAAAGACATTATGATTTTAAACTCAGCATCTTTTTTTTAAACATATGGATGAAACCACTGTGAGCACATAGGGTTGAATGGTGAGGTTTTATTGCTACCATAGTAGGTGATTTTAGGATGTTTATAATGAGGTGAAATGAGCCCCCAAGCGGCATAAATTCCTCCCAGCCAGCGAAATATCCACCACTGGGGAGATAGCATGCTGTGTCCATATAATAGCACATTAGATGGTACGGGAGGTGAGTTTGAAAGAGTATGTAATAATGTGGCACAGTTATAACAAAACTGTGTGTCTTTACGAGTAAACAGGTATACATATATTAATAAAGTGCATAGGAAACATCCTAGAAGGGAATTCACCAAAAATGTTAGCAGTGGTTGTCTTTGCACAATGATATTCTACTTAAGTTTTTCTTTGTTTCTCTAGTTTACAAATTGTCTTATAATGAGCTTGTGTTTACTGATATCAGGACATAAGCTTGAATTTAAAGAGTAGGGGAGGACGTCCCTGGTGGCTCAGTGGTTAAGAATCCGCCTGCCAATGCAGGGGACATGGATTTGAGCCCTGGTCCGGGAAGATCCCACACGCCGTGGAGCAGCTAAGCCTGTGCGCCACAACTATTGAGCCTGCGCTCTAGAGCCCACGAGCCACAACTACTGAAGCCCGTGCACCTAAGGCCCATGCTTTACAACAAGAGAAGCCACTGCAATGAGATGCCTGCGCACTGCAACGAAGACCCAACACAGCCAATAAATAAATTTATAAAAAAAATAGAGAAGGGGAAAAAACCCACAAAATTATCAGCACACTCTTAACTCCCATCTCAGATTGAGAGTCTTAGCATCCAAAGACCTTTAGAGAAGAAAAGAACCTTTGAAAATGTCCCCGAAGGGCAGAAACAAGGGGTGACGAGGACAGTGACAAGGACAGTAGCAGCATAGGAGTGTAGAATCCCCACAGGAGGGTCCCGGGTCCCCTGCCTCTCCTTCCCCATCCTAACCTGCCTTCCCTCTCCACAAATCTTCAGCTGCCTCTTACTCACCACTTTATAATTGCCCTTGCAAAAAAATCCCATTGCCCCCGCCCCGTGCTTATGTTCAGCCATCTTGTTCCGGATATGTGCTGAGGAGCTGTAACTCCTGGGAGCAGGGAGGAGACGCTCCCAGGACCGGCAGCCGCTCTGCGGACAGGGGTGCGTGTGGATGTGACTTCCCTCGACTCTGAAAAAGCAGCTGGTGATGAGCTGCTGTGGAGGCCGAGGGAACGTCTCCTTGTTTGCTATGTATCTCCCTCAGCATGAGAATGTTTAAACAAGGATGAGCAGTCGTCCAGAATCCTTTTGGGTCCCCATGGAAGAGCGTGTTCATGGAGCTGACCTGGCCGGGGTTCGTGGGCGGAGTGCCGGAAGGGCGGCAAGCCCGTTGCCTCTCTGGCCGGGTGGAGAAGGACGCGCCTGAGCTTTTAGAGTAGGGGCTGCCCTACGAAGCTCTGAGTGCTTGACTGCGGGTCCCACCGTCCCTGGCCCCCACCAGGAGGAAGCCTGGAGTCTGATGTGCTGCGCTCCCCAGGAGAGCAGTGTCCCCAGGACCCAGGCAGCCTGCTGCATCGGTGAGGAACTGACATCAGCAGCGTGGTGGTGGTGTGGCTTTTAGCTCCAGAGAACCCCAAATTTGCAATACCTGTGGTGTATTGCACACATTATCACACAGGGCAGTTGGTTTAATTTGTGTTTCCTGAGCCGTCTCCCCTAAGTTAAGTGCACTTGGCCATTAGAGTTGGCCACCCTGGATTTCGTCCATCCTGGCCCTCTTGCCAGCAGTGGGTGACCTTGCCGTGTTCCCTTTCTGAGCCCTGCTTTCCTCACGTGTCACATGAGAGAATTATGAACTGCCTCACAAGGTTGTCGGTAGGATCAAATGTGATAATATGTGAAAACTGCCGAATAGCTGGCACTTGACGCTGGTTCCCTGCCCTCACCTTTCCTCCCGGCTCTGGCTCTCTCTCTTCCACAGGGTTCAGAAGCTAACTTGGTTGGGGATTATTGACCACCTAAGTTTTCGTACTGTTGCTGGATTTACCCAAACTTAACCTATTAGAATTACTACCTATTAAAAGTAAGCTCCTTCATGAAACTTAAAAGCTTTTGCACAGCGAAAGAAACCAGAAACAAGACTAAAAGGCAACCCTCAGAATGGGAAAAAATAATTGCCTATGAAACAACGGACATGGGATTAACCTCCAAAATATACAAGCAGCTCATGCAGCTTCATACCAAAAAAGCAAATAACCCAATCCACAAATGGGCGGAAGTCCTAAAGAGACATTTCTCCAAAGAAGACATACAGATGGCCAACAAACACATGAAAAGATGCTCAACATCACTCATCATCAGAGAAATGCAAGTCAAAGCCACAATGAGGTATCACCTCACACCGATCAGAATGGCCATCATCACAAAGTCTGGAAACCACAAATGTTGGAGAGGGTGTGGAGAAAAGGGAAGTCTCCTGCACTGTTGGTGGGACTGTAAGTTGGTACAGCCACTATGGAAAACAATTTGGAGGTTCCTTAAAAAACTACAAATAGAACTACCATATGATCCAGTAATCCCACTCCTGGGCATATACCCAGAGAAAACCATAATCCCAAAAGAAACATGTACCATAATGTTTATTGCAGCACTCCTTACAATAGCCAGGACATGGAAGCAACCTAAATGCCCATCAACAAATGAATGGATAAAGAAGATGTGGCATATATATACAATGGAATATTACTCAGCTATAAAAAGGGATGAGATGGAGCTATATGTCATGAGGTGGATAGAACTACAGTCTGTCATACAGAGTGAAGTAAGTCAGAAAGAGAAAGACAGATATTGTATGCTAACTCACATATACGGAATCTAAAAATGGTACTGATGAACTCAGTGACAAGAACAAGGACGCAGATGCAGAGAATGGACTGGAGAACTCGAGGTATGGGAGGGGGCGAGGGGTGAAGGGGAAACTGAGACAAAGCGAGAGAGTAGCACAGACATATATATACTACCAACTGTTAAATAGCCAGTGGGAAGTTGTTGTGTAACAAAGGGAGTCCAACTCGAGGATGGAAGATGCCTTAGAGGACTGGGATGGGAGGGTGGCGGGGACTCGAGGGGGGGAGTCAAGGAAGGGAGGGAATATGGGGATATGTGTATAAAAACAGATGATTGAACTTGGTGTACCCCCAAAAAAATAAAAAATAAAATAAATAAATAAATAAATAAAAGTAAGCTCTTATTTTAGGGAGTTTAGCAAGGAGTCTTCAGATGGGGTTTAGGGTACGTTAAGGAAACCTGATGCTGGTTTTGAGAGAGTGGAATCCATTCTTCCCGTTTGGGAGAAAACCTTTGGAAATTTAAGCCAGTGCCCTGTCGGTGCAGTCAACTTCGTTATGGAGTTCATGCGGCAATTATCACAGAGAAAGGGGGAGAAAGGAGTTTTAATGTTTCTGAGAATCCTGTATTTTCCCTCCCAGTTTTATACTTCTCTCCCCCCACCCTCCCACCTTTCCCTGTCTCCTCCACCCTCTCCTAGTGTTCTAGAATCATGCGGTGTTAGAACGTGGAAGTGTCCTTGTTTGGGGTCATCTCCTCCCATCCCTTCACTTTCTAGATGGGGAGATTGAGACCCAAAGAGGTCAAATGCCAGGGGTGCCCGGGGTCCGGAGCTCCTTCAAGCTCCTCTTCTTCCTGAAGGTGGCCCTCTGAGGACACTTCCAAAGCTACATGGAAACAAGCCCAGTTTTTTCTTTCAGTATGAGAAAATGATAGTTGTTCAGTGAGCCTCCAAGGGGCAGAGGAATGGCCCCCCCCACCCCCCGGGGACTCCAGGGCCTTTGGGGAGGCTCTTAGATGCAGCGCTGCAGCAGTGCTGGGTGAGGGGCTCAAAGCAGCCCTGGAGCCCCAAACACACGGCTCTCTGTCCCACTTTGCACCTGTCTCCCCTCTGGGATACGTACCTGTGTTTGCGTTTGAGCAAATGTGACTATACCTCGTCCTGGCTCTGTGGGAACAATCTCTTTCTCTCCCATACAGGCTGGGGGAGAAAGAGGAGTGAAAGCCTCTTTGCTTTTGCAGAAGCAAAGAGGCTTTCACGCTAAGTCCATGTTACATTCTGTGTGCGTGGCCTGCTCTGGGGAGAGGCGGGCCAGGGCTTTTTAAGACGGCTAAGGACCATTAAGGCACTTAGCGCTCACTGGGGCAGAGTGTAACTGAGTGTATGGCTGCCCCATAGGCAATGCGGCATCTTAAAGTCTAAATATGCCCGAAAAACTTTGGAATAGCCTTATTTGTTATAGTTCAGAGGCCAGATGTAATCGGTACTATATACCAGGCGTAATTCAGCGTTTGCGCTGCTCAGTGCTCTTTGAGAGCACATTAGCGTTTTTGATGCCCCTAACCGTTCCTTGGTTTCGCCCTCCGCGAGCTCACCGTCAGGTACCCGTAGATGTGCTGGCCTCTGATGGTGGCCGTAACGTGCACGCGGTGACCATCCTGGCAGAGCTAAGCCCCTGATCACTGTTAACATTTCAGAAAATGTCGTCTGTGTCCTTTGCTCCGTTTCCTGTAGTATTCAAGTGAAAGTGGAGTCTCTTGACCTTGCCTGACTTAAGACAGGGCTGCTTTCTGCTCTGATGTGTTTATCTCACCTCTCCTCTCCATCCACCACAATATACTGTGTTTCGAAGAGCTGCCGCTGAGTGCATGGTGGGAATTGGTGATTAACGAGCAGAAGACTCACGGTCAAAGAGACGTCACCTCCAGAATCAGGGAAGCAAACGAAATAGCCAACTCCGTGAAGCACCTTCATCTGGAAATTTGACCCAGAGGATTCTAAGTGAAAGCATACCCTCCCTCCCACCCCCCATCCAGGAAGCAGGGTGAGGGCGGCCACTTGGAGTTTGCTATGGAAACACCTGACTGTACTGGTGACGTTCTGTCTCCAGCTGACCCTGCGGTCGGCACCAGCAGCACATCTTTATAACTAGCTCACAGAGCCCCAGGTTTCCTTTCAGCTTAACTGGATGGGGAAGATGAAGGGACCACTGAGCTTGGTGGTGGCTGGATAGGCCACCAAGTGAGGTTGGAATGCCTTTCCTGTTGTTATTTGCCAGTCAGGACCAGATGAACTAAGGAGTATTCATTTCAGGAAAGGGGGGGGGGGTGCGGGTAGAAGGGAAGAAACAAAGTCCAAAGGTCCACACAAAAATCAGTTCCAAGTGACCTTGGAACATTTGGTCACTGAAGAGGTGAGCAGAGTCCAGGCGGACCCAACGGATATCACATCCTAAGCGTAGCCAAAGGAGTCTTGTCTTTTAGGACTTGACATTCCCGAATGCCAGCACCTTTGGCGTCTTGTAGATTGGAGTTTAAATGTCTGACTTGAGGCCCCTTATCGTCAAGGTGATGGGTAGGGTGGGTTTGTTCTCGACAATCAAGTTCTGCCATCTGTCCAGCTGGTTGTGGGGCAGGTGCTAAAGGATGATGACATCACCCCTTGGTCTGAAGTTCGAGAAACAAGTTCAGCCCGTGGGGTTTCTTGTAACTTATCCTGGGAGAGAGGAGTCACAAGGTGGTTCCGCAGAGACATGTGATTCATTTATTCAGCAGCTGTCTGTCGCGCGTCTGTGTGCCATCCAGCGGCACGCAGGCTCCCTCCACGCGTTATCCCGCGGGCGATCTGCAGAGGGCGGGCCTCAGGCAGATGCGTCCATGGGGCAGGGTGGGAGAGCTGAAATTGTATTTATTTGTTTTGAACAATAGAAGCTGTCTTTCTCTACCACAGGTTTTAAAAATGCAAAGGCCAAGTTCTAAAACAACGATTGTCTAGCCTTGTCGGAGCTTCTAAAACTTGGTTTAAAATTGCTCGGGGAACTTGTCAGAAGTGCACACCTTGGCCCTAACCTCAGAGATTCCGATTCAGTAAGAGTGGGGTAGGCAAATCTGTGGTTTGAAATAAGAGCCGGTGTGATTCTGACAGAGGCAGGTGGTGGTTAGCCCCTGGGACTCTAGAAACACAGGTGGCAGGTAGGGGGACTTGGTTGGGGTTTTGCATATCACAGTTACCTGGGAGGCTTTTTTCCATTCGCACCCTCCTTCCCCTTTCCATTTCCACCCTTTCTGCCCCTGTTAGCCACTTTTACTTACCAGTATTATTTCTTCCTTCTGATATGTGGGCGAAGCAGAAAATTTGAGAACCAGCCATTCTTTAAAAAAAAAAAAAAATCAACTTAAGGCAGAGTTCAGGGTGAGGGCTTTCAGAGGATGCCTTTGTTTTCCTTTGAAATTTTTGGGAGAAAGAATCTAAGGATTGGTAAAGGCCTGCCCGGCCCCACCTGTTCTGGCCAGAAGATGGGACGTCAGGAGACAGACTTCAGTTCACACTCCCCTTCTCACCCCTATCAGCTGTAGAATCTGGAAGGTAAACTCACTTATGTTTGGGCATAAGCTTTCTGGGCTGCACTCCGCTCCTGAATAACTGGTAGGATGCGGACTGTTGCACGGATAGTAGGGATGGCGTGTACAAAGCAGGAGGGCTCCAGAGCAGGCTTCTCCAAGCTTGCTGAGCTTGTGACTCACCCGGGGATCCTGTGAAAGTGCAGATTGCAGTGCGCTAGGTGTGAGGCGGGCCTGAGAGCTTGCACTTCTGACAGACTCCCAGGTGAGGTCGAAGCTGCTGGTCCAGGGACCACACTCTGAGTAGCAAGGATCTAAAGGTGCTCCCCTCCTTAGGTTTGCTGCGAACTGTTAGTGCAAACAGTCAGCGAAGTTAACAAGCTGGCGATTCTTTTTTCAGTCCTAGAAGTAGAAGAATTACCTACCCCTTACCTAAGGCTGATCGTGAAAATTGGGGCAAGGAACGCTTTCAGCCTTTATAAACACTGTTCTCCCTGGCCCCTTATATTATTACGCATCCCCAGTAATGTAAGAAATACTGAAGAAGAGGGCAGAGGGAGGGATCGTCTACTCTGTGGGCCGAGAGAGGTCATCAAGGGCAAGGCTTCAGATGTGCAAAGTATAGGCGGCCCTCAGGGTTCAGGGATCATGGTTCCTTTTCTCCCAGAGTTTACCTGTGAGGGAAAGGCTTTTAAATATAAAACAAAGAAAAAGGAGAATGTCCTTCCTTCATTCAATAACACCAACTTTAAACTAGAGTCAGAGTCACCTGGAGGGGCTGTTAAAGGCACAGGGCCAGGTCCCACCCGGAGACTAATTCAAGGGCATTTTAAGTTCCCAGGTGATGCTGATGATCACAGCTGGATACCAGCGCAAGCTTAGTCCCCAGAGTCCATCTTTGAGAGTGGTGTGCATGCAAAACAGTGTCAGCCTGTGCCACCTCCTCACAGTTCTGGCCCTTCCCATCAAAGTGGCATTGCCAGGAGTGGCAGTGTTTAAGCTGGGCTGGCGTCTGGGGAGTGAATGGGAGATTCACCTGTCCTCAGGTGTCTGAAGGTCCTGTGAGGGTCAGGAGAGATGAGCTTTCCAGCTGCCTGCAGATCCTCTTCCCAGCACAGCGTGGCCCCAGAGGCCGGGGCTCTCCAGTGTAGCTGGTTGGCTAATCACCTCAGGGGCTTTTTAAAACTAGAGCTTCCGGGGTGCATCCTCAGAGATTCAGGCGAGCAGCCAGTTTCGGGACCCCCTGCGTGGGGACCAGCGAGGCAGCAGATGGGCAGTGGAGAGCTGCTTTCCTTTTTAATGATTCCTGGATTCAGCTCTGATGATCATCCAGCAAGTAAATGACTCCCCGGCAGGAAATTGGACCTTCTGAAAGTACATTTGCCTGCTAGATCCCTAAAGTTAGAGTTGATAAATTCCACCAGCATTTCCCAAAGTACTTCATTTCCCACCCGAGGATGGCTACCAGCCAGGACCATCTGGCTGTGGGGATTCATCGCAGCTGAAGCCCCCCATCAGGAATAACACTGTCCGTGGCCACTGGGCGGTGTTGAAAGAGGAATGGATAAAAGTCACTGATGACCAAATCTCAGAGAGAACACTTCCCAGGCAAACTCAAAGTCAGGTTAAAATTGAGACAATTATTTAAATAATTAGCTTCAAGAAGAAATTCCTCCTTTTCTTTATCATACACGGGTTTGAGGGCGGTGGTTTTCCCTGGCGTTTCCTGGTTCACCAGCAGATGCTTGCAGAGCGTCACCGGGCGCCGTGCTCTGTGCCAGGTGGGCTTTATAAAGGTGACGCAGGGACAGTCCCTGTCCTTATGGTGTCCACTCGTAAACATGTAACTGCAAAAGCAGCATGAGTCCTAGAACGGCACACATCTAGAGCAGCCATCCCAGCAGGCTCCATCCTCCCCCGGTCTCCTTTTCTCCATAGCACTTGTCACTATGGAAATGACTGGCTGAGTACTTGCTTATGCCTTGTCTTCCCTCTTACAGCATGAGCAATGGGAGAGCAAAGACCAGAATGTTAGACCCTAGCCTCTCTCAGCCACTGGATGTGAGCCGCCCAGGAAGGCCACGAGTACAGCTCTCTGCAGCTGAGGCATTCCCAGAGGGGGCTGCCCCCTGAGTCTGGGGCAGATGCTTAGGGAGGACGTGGCAGCTGCAGTGGTTCTCAGACCTTAGCAGGCATCCGAAACACCTGGAGGGCTTGTTAGAACACAGGTCGCTGGGCCTCACCCTAGAGTTTCGGATCCAGTAGGTCTAGGGTGGGGCTAGAGAATTTCTAACAAGTTCCCGGGTAATGCTGATGCTCCTGGGCCCCAGAGCACACTTTGAGAGCTGCAGGGGTGGTGCGTCAGCAGAGCCGTCACAGCTTACCCAGTGGATAGATGGAAGGTGGTCAAATGACAGAGAGGCAGGGAGACCTCTAACAAGCTACACCAGTGACCCAGGTGAGATAAGACGGGGCTCTGAAACCGGCCACAGCAGTGGGACTGGAGAACAGAAGGAGGGCACTCCAGACACGTGTGATGCAGGGCGGGGCCTGGTGAGCGCTGGCCTGTGGGAGGAGAGGGAAGAGTCAGCACAGCTGGAAGGATGCGAATGCCAGGAACTGAGATGGGCATGGGGTGGGGGAGGGGAACGGTATGTTCCTTTGGGACCTGCTGGGTGTGTGCGTCTATGGAAACCTTCAGATGGGAATGTTAAAAAGGACGTTGAAATACAATTCAAAACTCAAGAGAGAAATCTGAGCTGCAGGTACAGATTTGGGGGCCTTTGGGATGGAGGTATGCGCTGAAGCTGTGGGGCTGAGTGAGAATGATTAAGGGCAGCTGATTAAAGAGATTGCGACGATGCCTCCGGAAAGAAGCCAAGAGACTGACTTGTAGGGCCGGGCAGAGAAAGAGATGAGTGGGGTGCTCCGAGGTGCGTGAAGCAAAGGGACAGGAGGTGTCACTGGGAAGGGGCAGTACCAGAGGTCAGAGCATCTCAAACGCTGAGCTCAAGTCTGACAACTTCTGGAGATCCCTCAAAAGAACCAACCCCAAGAAATGGGGTTGCGTTTGAGGAATGAGTTAGAGGAACTGCTCCACAATCTTGGAAGCCCATAGTTTTTCAACTCCTCATTTTCCTTTGCCTGAGCAATTTTATTTTGCCTTGATGGTAAAGTCGCCTTACAGTACCATACTGGTGGAACACACATGAACAAAAAAGCAGCTCAGCCTGCAGACACACACCGGGTGTAGAACCATCCACGGCAGGAGGACTCTCTTCTCAGAAGAAAACCTAGGTGAACAATATGCTGGTGCACGGTGAAGGGGGCGGGGGGTCAACTGGTGGTTTTGTTGTTGTTGTTGCTGTTTGTTTTTTTAATAAGTAATTTATTTAAAAAAACAAAAAACAGCTCCTTTTTTTCCCCCATTTGGATTGGAGTATAATTTCTTTATAGTATTGTGTTAGTTTCTGCTGTACAACAAAGTGAATCAGCTATGTGTATACATATATCCCCATATCCCCTCCCTCTTGAGCCTCCCTCCCACCCTCCATCACACCCCCATATTGAAGTATAATTGACTTACAGTATTGTATCGGTCTCAGATGTACAACATAGAGATGTGATATTTTTATACCTTATGAAATGACCACCATATTGAGTCTAGTCATCACCTGTCACCGTGTGGAGTTATTTCACTGTTACTGACTATATTCTGGGGCTCAGTTTTTACGCCTCTAATATAAGCACAAAAGACATCATGGAAAGACAAGGCAGCTGTATTCATCCTTTTTCCTCTTCATTTAATACTGATCTAGACCCTCCTGGGACCTTATCCACTGGTTTTACAGGGATTAAAAGGATTCTGACAACTCGTTTTGAACTATTTGTGGTAAAATGCCACAAAGAGAATCGATTACTGTGAGCTAAGAGTCCCCAGGTGATAATTGTGTATTTCACAGGTGGACAGCTGGCTTTTTAATTTGTGATGCTTGTTTTGTCATCCGGGTCTTCACAAACCGTGGTTTTTGAGAACACAGGGATGAAGTCTGACAAGGGTCTGAATCAGGCTGATGAGTCAGGATCACACGTTTTCTGGCTCCTGCAGTGGGAATGACTTTGGGTGGGAATACACACCGACTTGTGCTCTGTCTTTACAGTTCTGTGCGGAGCTGAACCAGCCAATCCTGCCCAACATCCGCAAGTGGAAGGGGCCCCGGGGATGCTGGAAGGCTGTTGTTTCAGAGACGCCCTCGACCCAGCTCCAGAAGGTACCCTCATCTGCAGAACCGGGATTTTCTTCCCATTTTCTTTTCCCCTGATCACAGACATTTAACATTTTCCTTTGCCAAAATCCTTGATGTAATTTTGTATTTCTGCCCATTTTTTAGCTCTCGGCCATTTGTTTCAAAATGCCCTGGTTCTCGTTTCCTGTTTGGATCAGGAATGCACTGCCGCCCAGACGGAAATGGGAGTTTGGATGTTGGGAGGAGAGGAGAAATCCTGTCTGGAGCCAAGGCAGCAAATGGGGTGTTTCTGTCCTTTGTCCTCCTAATCCCTTCTCCACAGTTCTAGCCTCTGCCAAGTTTGTGGAGAGCCTGTTGTTCATTGACTAAAAACTTCAGATTCATTTAATTCATACATGAAGCGTTTGCTTTCCGTGGTAGGAACTGTGCCCATAGAAATGGCCTGCGGAGATTTTCAGCAGATTTTGATTTTGAATTTTCTTTCATTAGTATTGCCCATATGGGTTTGGGTAAATCTCTGTGTGTATACATTTTCACTCCTACATGATATTCAAGACCAGTTTTTACTCACTTGAAATGTTCAATATCTGTGGAGTTTTTGATTTAAAAAAAAGACTCCTGATAATTAATTATGAGTGGATTATATCATGACATACTTTTCCTCTACATGCAGATGTTATATTTTTATCTCTAGTAAACCTAATATGTTTATAAACGCACATGACTTGTGCTTATCTGTGATATTGCGGTTTGGGGCTTTTAAATTATAAATGTTTACTGGATTAAAACTATCCAGTCAATAAGCTTATTGACAATAAGCTGTCTTTTCAGCTACTACTTTAAAGTGTGATATAAATCCTATTTCTCTGGGTTTTGGGGTTATTGCAGGTGGCAGCCAGTGTACATTCACAGGAGGCTGGAAATACAGCTGAACTGGAAGGTTTTTACCACTCTAGCCCATGGCTGTCCCTTCTCAGTCCACATGGAAATAATACTGATAGGGGAATTCCCTGGCGGTCCAGTGGTTAGGACTCCGTGCTCTCACTGCCGAGGGCCTGGGTTCAGTCCCTGACCGGGGAACTAAGATCCCACAGGCTAAAATGGTGTGGCCAAAAATAAAATAAAAGTAAACTTTAAAAAAAAATGAAAGAAAAGAAAGAATACTAACACCGCCTTGCTTTTTTTTTTTTCTTAATAGCACTTTGCATGTATGTGTAGGTTCACACACACAGTCTCTTACAGTCCACGTAACACACTTTATTCATCTGTTCAGCAATCATTAGATTCCTGAGTGCCAGGCACTGTGTCATATGCCAGATATTCATGGCAGGAAAACTGAACCCAGTGACCCAGCCCTGCCTCTTTTCACTCTCTGCAAGCCCAAGGGCTTGACTGAGCCTGACGGAGCCTGTTGGAGGGACAAGCCAGGTAACGCTACTCCAGGTCGGGGGTCAAGGCCGTTGGAGAACAGCGTGTGGCCGCCACTCAGATCTCTCAGCCTCAGTTCCTTCATCTGTAAAATGGGAGCAACAGCCCCTCCCTCAGCTAACAGGGTGGCTGTAGGATTTTAAAAGATAACGTGCATTGAATGCTTGATTAACAGACATAGGCCAGCACCTGGCAGGGTACACATGAGGCAGCAGGCAGGCCCGGCGGTGCTGGGAGCTGGTGCCTGTCTCAGGCTGCAGCTGGTCCAGTGTAGCCAGTTGTTGCCGAGGGCATCAGGAACCAGTGGTGGAAAGAGCAGGTGCATAGCCATATGAGGCAGGAAAGGCCCAGTCTTGCTGGGAACATGGGTGAGCAGGCATGAAAGGCAGCGTTGAACAGGGAGGTGCCCACCTGGAGGGCCCCTTGGGCAGTGGACAGCGGAGCCACTGAAGGCTTTTAAGCAGACGGTGACCTGAGTGGTACTTTAGGGAGGTTACTCCACACCTCTGCTTGGGAACCAGTAAAGGGAGGGATAACCCTCTGAAGCCAACAGGGCAAATACGTTTCCCTCACTTTACGCCTGAGGAAACAGGTTTAGAAAAGCAGAGTGGCTCCCTCAAGGTCCCAAGGCTAAGTGATTCCAGGGGACAAGACCCAGGTCTTCTTGTTCTTAAACTAGCACTCACTCCAGTGGGTGGGCAGGTCAGTTATTTTAAAACAGAAACGTGCATGGTACACAGAACTCTGTTCCCTCCTTCCCTCCTCTTCAGCACACACATGGCTGGGACCCAAGCTGGAGCTGGGGACTCCGCTGAGGCCACTCAGGATGTGCAAAGTCACTTCTCCTTTCGCAAGAGCATCACTGGCCTGTCAGATCCCACCCAGGCAGCAGAGCCCCCAGCAGCTGGGATGGGGGCAGGGAGGATCTTTCCTCTTCCCACGAGGCACCTGGTGGCAGCAGCGTGAAGTAGACAGGCTCAGAGTGGCCCGTCTGATGGCCAGAGGTGGCAGGGGTTTATTTAGCACCAGGCCCTTGACCCTGCCGACACCACCCCATCTGTCTGCCCCGCTCATTGGCCCTCACAGTGCCCTACACTGGGGCTTCAAACCCCCGTGTGCAGCCCTGTCCACCTGAGGAGAGCCCTGGACCAGTTCCAAACCTCTGGGGTGGTTAGCCCTGACCTCTCTGCATCCAGCAAATATTTATTGAACTTCTCCTAGGTGCCAGGCCCCAGTTGTTACAAGCAGCAACTAATCAGTAAGTAAAACCACCCCTCTGAGTCTTGTATTTGACCCTCAGCATTGGCATTTACCAGCTGCAGGATTTCAGAGAAGTTACTTAACCTCTCTGAGCAGCTGAGTCTTCATCTGACAGATGGGCATGTGTTGTGTACCTCACAGGATGCAATGATTAAAAAGATAACTCCATGTCTTATCTGGGCTCCTCCCAATCCTCCCAAAAGTAAAGCCCAGGCACCCCAGCTGTATGTGAAACTCTTCGAAATTGCCAGCCTGGGAAATTTCTTGGGGGGACAAGGAGGAACATGCTGTGGTTTTTGGATGGCAGGTAACCCCAGGACCTGGTGTAGAGCCTGCTGCCTCCCCCTTGTCTCCTGCTGGCCACGCCTGCGGCTTCCCCAGCTTGGGGCTGAGCCCTGCCACCGGACAGATCCCTCTGAACACTAAGGCCTCGTCTTCTCCCACAGGGTGCTGCGTTTGCGGGGTTCCTGTGGGACACTGCGGCCGGGGTGGAGCTGCGAGACGCCGCCTGGCAGGAGAGCTCACCTGGCAACGGGCACGGGAAGCCCACAGGCCCCAGCCCGTACCTCGCGAGGTTCAAGGTACCGCTTGCTCATGGTGCCGTGCAGGACCATTCCTTCTCAAAAGGAAACAAAAGTCCACTTTTGAACTGTGAGCCAGAGAAGCTCATCTCTTTGCCTTGGTTTTCTTCTTTCTCAGGGCTGGGTCAGTACGTACTCTTGGGGTTCCCTTGGCTAGCGAACGTGTCTAGAGCAGGAAGGAAGGGGATTTGGGGGGCTGTAGCTCTGGTGACTTTGACATCTGGGCAGGAAAGAGATCAGGTGGCTGCTTCCCAGACATGATAAACAGTAGACTCACCTGGAGAGATGTTCTTAAAATCAGGGTTTCCTGGACCCTGCCCCAGACACACAGAATGTCTGGTTTTCAAAAGCACCTCTCCTGCTTCTTCCGTTCTCCCTGCACTGGTTAAGGAGCCTGGGTGTTTGGGAATCGCTGGATTAGACGGCAGCAGAACTGCTCTGAGGACCCCCGTTCTCTTACCAGGGGTCATTTGGGTTTGGAAGGGGCTCAGAAGGAGCATCTGGGCGGCGGGGCCAGGGCAGCCCTGTCACGGACACCTCTGACGAGCCCTGCTTCACCAGAGTCGGGAGCAGCAAGCAGACTGATCTGAGCTGCCTCTCCCATTCCCCTCGCCGCCCTGGCAAGTATTAATGCACAGCAAACAGTCAGAAGCTGGGCAGCAGGAAGGAGGAGAAGGCAGCCGCTGAAACGCATCACCACGTCAGCAGTTGGCCTTATCCCAGGAAGTCACAGGGTCAGCAAGAGCGGTCCCCTGCCACAGAGCCCCGCCAGCCACCCGCGTGGCGTCTGGGACACCCCCTCCTCCATGCTCCGAAGTGGTTCTCAGGCCTGAGAGCTGCCACAAAGCCCCGCGCTGTGGCTCTCCGGCGGCACAGGGCTGGGGCAGCCCGCGTGCTAGGGGCTGTGGTGGCTCTCGTTGGGGTCTCGCCCGAGCTCACCCCCCCCCCCCCACACCTGTAGTTGCAGAGATGCTGACGTCTCGTGTGCACACACACACACCTGGGGGTGTCTGTGGGTTGTGCTTTGGGCACTAATGTGTAAGTCAGCCAGGCACCACCTTTGAAACCTCCTCCCCAGGTCGTGTTTTCTATGCAGAGTGGCTGTACTGGCTTTGGCCAAGCAAGGCAACAGGCAGAACCAGCCAGTGTCTCTAAGAGGCAGGCTGTTTTTAACAGCCAGTGAGAAATGCTATCAGGGCACGCGTTACTGGCCCAGACCCTCTAAATGAAGCAATCCCCTAGACAAGAACACAGCCTCCTGTACTTTGTGTCATATCCTAGGCCAGGCAAGTTGTAGGGAGAGAGATGTGGCTTTTCTCTCCAGGCAGGGTTTCCCTGCCCACAGCCTTAAGGTGGTTCCCGCACGGTCAGAGCCACAGCTGCAGAGAGAGTTCTCCCGGCTGGGCGGTGGTGGTGGTCAACTGGGCTCACATCTGTAAGACAAAACTGGCAGCCTCCACTTCCTGGGGGCTCCCTCTGCCCCACCCCTTCCTGGTAGAGTTTAGTGTTTGTTGTCATGACGAACAGAAGGGCAGGGTTGCCAAACCCAGAGCCGCTGAGCAGTGCTGCGGGGCTCCGGGGACGGACGCCAACCTTGTGCTTCTGCGCCTGCCCTGGGGATGCAGGATGGAGCAGAGCCTGTGCCGCCAGGGTTCAGCCAGCTTTCATTCTTTACATGTTTGAAGTCAGGTGAAAGTGAGCACCCGGGCACAGTGGTCTCTGGAGGGAAGAGGACACGGAGGGGTGGGGGAGGTACGTGGCGGTGGGGAAGAAGGTGGGGGCCCAGCAGTGGGTCCTGGCTGGGGGTAGCCGGCTGGCCCTGTGGGTAGGAGCTCCAGGTCTTTGTTAATAACCAGCCGTTACAGCCACCTCTTCCTCCTTCATAGTTGCTCAGAAGCAAAAAAGCAACAAAAATGTGGCATTTCTAGATGTGCCCAATTTTCCAGAGCCCCAGGGGGAGTAGGGGCTGCAATGTGGGGGGTACACTGATCGGACAAGATAGGTCTCTGTCCTGCAGGGGCTTCAGAGAGCTGTTCTGGTGGCCGCCTCGCCTTCTCTCCAGGGCGAGCTGGCCTTGTGTGCATTTACCATCATCAGTGTCGTGCGTGAAGCTATTCCTGGGTCGGAGGTAACGGACACAGGCAATAAGAGCATCTCAGCCTGTCCCTGAGGCTTTGTTTTCTGTTTCCCAGGTGGGAAGCCATGACTTGACCCTGGTGAACCTTCACCTCCCAGCCTTGACCCTCCCAGGGGGTGAGAACCCGAGCAAGAATCACAGTGACAGCCACCGCTGGGCTAGCTTCGTGCAGACCTTGCAGGAAACCCTGAAAGGTAGGAAACTGTCTTTCTCTGCAGCTGGGCCAGCAGCTCCCACTTCTGCAGGGCAGGCAGGCATCACCTCTTTGGAGCGTCTCCCCTGCCCCTTAGGCTGGCCGTCCTGTGGCCAGTGATGCACACTGAGCCGTGCACGGGAAACCACCACACCGCCTGCATCCTGGGGAGCTCGGCTGCCCCGTGCATGCCGACAGCTTTGCCTCTGTGGGTCTAGCGTGTGGGTTCCACGGTGTCGGCTTTGTGGCTCTTCAGTCTCTCTCTAATGGAAAGGATTAGGGGGAAGAAACTAAGTGATGACACCCTCCCCCGTGACACTCATGGTGGGCTCTGCTGCCCCAGGTGTGCCCCCATGGTGCCCCCTGCAGACCTGCACCTGCTCGTCTTGTGAAAGAGAGCCAGTGGGTGACAAGGGGCGGGGAAAGTCCTGACGAGCCGTAAGTTGAGTTTTTCTCCCTGGTGGGGTGCAGACCTTGTTAAAGGAGCCCTGAAGCTGACAGAAAGGGTGGATTTTAGTCTTAGCTCCTTCAGTGGCCGCAGGACATCCGGCACATCACCACGCTTCAAGCCCCATCTGATGGGGGCAACCTACAGGGCGTCCAGGGGCGTGGTACCCAGCTGAGCAAGGACCCAGCACCTAGTAGGGGCTCAGCGGACATGAGTTGACTCTAAAACATGCCAGAGGGATTAAGAGAACATTGAAAAGAGCAGACCTTCAGAAGAAAGATGTGCTCTCTACCTTCCAGGCTCTGCCCCACATAACACAGGAGGTTTTCTGTGTGTGGTTTACCAGGAGGAAAAGGTGACTCAGCTCTCATGACTGGGATGTGTTCAGTTTGGCTTGGTTTTCCAGAGCACTGAGCTGCTCCAGGTGAGGGTTCATAGCTGGAGGCCTGTAGTTCTCTCTCATGTTCTAGAGTCATGGTCAATATTCCCTGCTTGCCAAGCCTTTTTGTCCCTTGTTAAATTGGCCCCCCACAAGGTGATTTATGAAGATTTGGCTACAAAAATAACTCAAAGTACAAATTTACATTTTGAAAAGATTTTTATCATGGTAAAATATGTGTCACATGAAATTCACCATCTTAACCATTTTGAGTGTACAAGTCAGTGGTATTAAGTACACTTACATTGTTTTATAACCATCACCTCCATCCATCTGTAGAACTTTTTCGTCTTCCCAAACTGACACTCTGTACCCATTAAACATGAACTCCCCATTCGCCCTTTCCTCTCAGACCCTGACAGCCACCCTTCCACTTTCTGTTTCTGTACATCTGACCACTCTAGGTACTGTAAGTGGAATCTTATAGTATTTGTCCTTTTATGACTGGTTTATTTCACTTACATTATGTCTTCATGGCTTGTAGTATATGTCAGAATTCTTTTTTTTAATTAATTTTATTTTTTTATTGGCTGTGTTGGGTCTTTGTTGCTGTGCATGGGCATTCTGTAGTTGCAGGGAGTGGGGGCTACTCTTTGCTGCAGTGCACGGGCTTCTTGTTGCCATGGCGTCTCTTGTTGTGGAACACGGGCTGTAGGTGCACGGGCTTCAGTAGTTGTGGCGCATGGGCTCAGTAGTTGTGGCTTGTGAGCCTAGTTGCTCCTCGGCATGCAGGATCTTCCCAGACCAAGGCTCGAACCCATGTCCCCTGCATTAGCAGGCAGATTCCTAACCACTGCGCCACCAGCAAAGCCCCCAGAATTCTTTTTAAGGCCAAATACTATTCCAGTCATCAGTCAGTGGACACTTGGGTTGTTTCCATCTTTTGGCTGTTGTGAGTAATGCTGTTATGAACATTGATATGCAGCTTACATTTCAAACCGGGATGTGCTGTGACCATCGTTCTCCTTAAATTATGAGTCTTTGGGCTAAAAAAAAGTCAGAAAGATGCTTAAGTTGAGATACTTCATCCAAGGAGCAACTGTGTGGGAAATTGTTCATCCACAGCTACTCTTTAACCTGTTAAGAAGGATGACTTGATGGCTTTTAAATCTGTGGACCTTTCTATTGTTCTTGATCTCAAGCTTTTCCTTTTCTTTACACGGAAGCAGAAAGGAAAGATGCCAGTTCCTATCTACTCTGATAACCTTAGGCCCTCACTGTTTTTTTCTGATATCCAGGCAGGGATCAGGTTTTTGTCATAAAACCTGGGCAGGGTATTGTTCCAAGTTGCCAGGGGACTATTGACCCACAGCCTGGCTTGGCCTTGACATGCCACGTAAGGACAGTGACTCATGTCCCTGTGTCCCACTGCTTGTAACCGACATCCAGTTCATTGTTAGCTGGTGACATGGCACAGCCGAGGATTCAGGAAGTGCTGCAGCCTTCCCAAGGGGCAGTGAGGGTAAATCGATGAGCGAGACGGTTCAGCTGAAGCAAAGACGAAGGCTTTCTTCTGCAGGTTTCTTTCGGTCAGGGCAAACAGAGCCGATTTGATGAGCAGACCTTGGGCCTTGCTGCCTCTGTCTGGAATGGGCACCAGGTCGACGTCAGCGGGGGCTGGGGGTGGAGAGCCCATCCCCTGATGGAGTTTGCTTCTTTCAGACCCCACGGAGCCTGCTCTGTGACCTCAGCAAGCATGACCCTCCCCCAGTGGGAACCAGCTCCTGCTCTTTTCACCGGCATTTTATAAATCTAGGCTCTCTGAGGACGTCAGCGCCGAGCATTCTCCCCTCACTTCTGGAAACTTGTAGAATGACTAAGGAGCCCACCCTGGTGCACAGCTCCCTAGGAGAATTTAGGCCCTCGCACATCTGTGGATTCTCAGAGGCAAGGCCTGTCTCAGTGTCATCACCAAATCGCTTTCACCAAAAGAAGATGAGTTGTGAGAAACTAGACATTCCAGTTCAAAAAGAGCTATTATTTTTATTCCTGAAGCTACGCAGAGCTGGGTTTATTGACCCCTGACACCAGCATCTCTCCCGGTTTCAGAATTATCTTTTTTGGCCCCAATTTTTCAGGTCTGCATCCCAATGAAAACCTCTCTCATTATGTGGGAACCTTATGCCTCAGTCTTTCCTAACTTGTTTTTCTTGATAGTCAATAAGCAACTTTCTCTTTGTTCCTTTCAAAAATACACTGCACCTTAATTCTGCGGTTTTCCTCGTGCATCGCTCACCATCTCTTCCATGCGTGTTCAGCGCGCCCCTGCCAGGCAGCAGGCTCTGTTCCAGACGCGTGGGGCTTCTCCATCCCAGCTCTTTGGATTTGAGGGCTGGCTTGGTGGCTTTGGGCAAGCCCGTCCACCTCTCGGAGCCTCAGCCTCTTACCTGCGAGAGGGCCCGGCGCTCGGTGAGGGCTTCGTGGAGGGTCGTTAACCCCGGCCACGTATGCGTTGTAATTAGTATTATTCTCAAGTTGGCTTTCCTGTTGGAAGTTGGCACTCTTCTCAAGACAGCTTGGTTGGGCTCGCCCTGCTTTGGGTGCCAAGGTTGTTACGACCTAGCGTGAGGGGTACAATTACCTCTCTGTTGGTCACACAATAGCAGCAGGAAAGGCTTCCTCCCATCCCCTTCTGTCCCTCACGCCCCCCGGAGGAGGGCGTGGTGTGCAGTGCGCGAGTGCCCTCTGCTGGTGGCTTGTGTTATTTCACGTTCGCTTTCCCTGGCCATTATTATTGCAACACATTGGTGTCCAGGAAGACTTTGCCGAGTGTCTCAGATGCATCTGGCCCTTGTTTATGAACTGCTTTCCTTAAAGGTTTCCTTCAGGTGCAACAGAAACACTGCTCCCTGTGATAACATGGCTCCTCTGAAGGGAACCTCGAGACAGGAAGTGACGGTCAGGCAGTGGATGGGAATCCCAGGGAGCCTAGCTGGGGCCCACTGTCCTTGCTGAGTGTCTCCTCACTTTGGAAAACACTTCATAACTATCCCATTTACTCTAGTAAATCAAACTATGAGAGAAATATTGAAAATACTTCAAAGAGAAAAGCTTTCCACTTGGGCCGTGTATTAGTGTGCTAGGGCTGCCATAACAAAATACCACAGACTGGAAGGCTTAAACAACATTTATTTTCTCACAGTTCTGGAGGCTGGAAAGTCCATGATCAAGGTGTTGGCAGGGTTGCTTTCTCCCGAGTCCTCTCCTTGGCTTGTAGATAGCCATCTTCTCCCTGTGTCTTTCCCTGGTCTTCCCTCTGTGCTCAATAAATGTTTGTTGAGCTTTTGTTAATTTTCTGGGCAAGACCCTTAGGGCTTTTTGTGCTATGCGATTTGGTACCCATGATCCAGAACAGAGGTGATCTCTGTATCACACTGCCCCCCCCATTTCCAAGTGTGTCACTAACCTACTCTTCAGGTTTGCATTTTTTGAGGGGTTTTTTTGCACAAGAAATTTGGAAAAATTGGGAGAATAAGAACCATGCCACAAAAAGAAATGATACAAATGAACGTATTTACAAATCAGAAACAGACTCACAGACTTAGAGAACAAACGTATGGTTGCCAGGGGGAAGGGTGGAGGGAAGGGGTAGTTAGGGAGTTTGGGGTTGACATGTACACACTGCTACATTTAAAAATGGTCGCCAACAAGGAACTACTGTGTAGCACAGGGAACTCTGCTCCATGTTATGTGGCAGCCTGGATGGGAGGGGAGTTTGGGGGAGAATGGATACATGTATATGTATGGCTGAGTCGCTTTGCTGTGCACCTGAAACTATCACAACATTGTTAATCGGCTATACTCCAATATAAAATAAAAAGTTAAAAAAAAAAAAAAAGAACCATGCCTAGTGCTGACCTTGGGGAGTCAAATCAGGGAGTCATGGTCCTACTTACAGAGCTGTGGTCAGGGTTAGGTTGACTTCCCACCACCTCTTGCATTCCTGAATTTCTTTCTTCCACTTCCAGGAGAAAAAGATGTGATAGTTTTGGGGGATTTCGGCCAGGGGCCGGAGAGCAGCGACTACGATATCTTGAGGAAAGAAAAATTCCACCACCTGATCCCCGCACACACTTTTACCAACATCAGCACCAAGAATCCTCAAGGCTCGAAGACTCTGGACAACATCTGGATCAGTAAAAGCTTAAAGAAGGTTTTCACAGGTAAAGCACAAGTGCTGTTCAGAAACGGAGTAAGAGTCATTTGTCTGAGCTGACCGTTCTGTATTGTCTGGTTTGAGCAGGCGTCCAAGTGACCTTCCCTCCTCTGTGGGCATGGGTCAGGTTACTGTTTAAGTGGCTGTGTAATTATCATTCAAACAGAGCCACTTTTAAAAGTGAAGGGGGAGACTTCCTTGGTGGTCCAGTGGTTAAGACTTCACCTTTCACTGCAGGGGGTGCGAGTTTGATCCCTCATCTGGGAGCTAAGATCCCAAATGCCTCACAGCCAAAAAACCAAAACATAAAACAGAAGCGATATTGTAACAAATTCGGTAAAGACTTTAAAAATCGTCCACATCAAAAAAAAAAAATCTTTAAAAGAAAGAAAGAACAATGCCTTGTGTTCAAAAAAAAAAAAAAAAAAAAGAGTGAAGGGGGTGTGAAAAATAATTAAAAGGCATTCACTGATCTACAACAGGGACAAAGCAAGTGTGTCCTGGGCAAACCTGGTTCTGGACTGCCAGCATCCCCCAATTCCAAGAGGAGCTGATAACTTAGCCTGATTTTAAGGACACTTAGTCCTTCAGCAAACACTCCTCAAGCCCTGTCACATTCAGGCGCTGTGTTGTGGTCGGAGGTTTACTGACATGCCATCGGTGCCCTGAGGAGCAGCAGTTGGAGGTGAGCTGACATGTCACCTGGCATCATGATAGGATGGAGAAGTGCTTTAGACAGGATTCCACCAGGACCAGGGTGTGGTGGGTAATCTCAGCACTGAAAAGCACTCCCCTGCAAACCAGTCACTTTCTGAGCAGACTGGGTCCTGAAACAGTCATAAACAAAATATAGAAGCAACAGTAGGGTCTTTTGATGAAGGACAAGAACAGCTGTTCTCAGTTCTGCCTGGAAGCTTTGCTGAGCACCGATGGATGCAGATTATACTTCAACGAGACATTAAAAAATTTTAGGTACCAGTGCTGAGGTCCCACTGTGAGACCCCAATGTGCAGCCAGGACTTAGATCCTCAGACCTAGAATTTTCAGTCCTGGGCACCAGTTTCCTGTTGGACTGTGTCATGGGAGGATCCAAAGGACGAAGAAAGTGGGTCTCAGAGGGAGTGACAGCCGTCAAATTAGGTGAGAGGCAATTTGCAGAAATGCACTGCTGGCCAGACCGAGGCCATTGGTGGCTGCCGGGCTGCCTGGAGGGTCCTCTGGGAGGCAGTGCTCTCACCAAGGGAGCTGGAGCGCCCAAGGACGTGGGGACAAGAGGAAGGCAGAAATCATTCCATGTGCCCCCTTGCTCTTAAGCTGTAGAAACCTAGGTGTGGGGAGGAGTTGCCCCCATCACAGAGCTGTCACCTGGGCAGGCGCAGCTCATCCCAGAACCCAGGCCTGGGTACACTTAATTATCTGCGGCTGTTCTCACTGAGGGCCGTGGCAGTGCTTCCAACGGCACTGTCCTGGCTTTTGTGACGATTTCATTGTTTCTTAAACGTACCTCCTGCTTCATATATTTCTAAATCTTGACTTTAAAAATACCTTTACTTTCTCATAAACGTCTGTAACTTTCTCTTCTTCACTCTTTTTGTAGAACTTCCTCCCTCCCCCTCACCCCCCTTAGTCTTTGCTTTGTGAAATAGGACCTTCACTTTAGACATCTCTGCAGGGCACGTGTCCCTGGGTCAAACGCTTATTCTTGCCGGTCAGATTAGAAGTGGTGCACGGTGAGGAGGGGATGGGGGCCACCTTACGTAGGCCGACAGGGGTGTGAACGAGCAGGAGACGTGCACCTGGGATAATTTCAGTGCCTATGCGGTAAACCCTCCCTAGTCCGGAAACTCCAGTGGGCTGAGACAGCTTGTTTGCACAGACAAGTCAGGTGGCTGCGGGGTCTCGTCAGGCTTGCCGACGTATCGCGTTGGCCTCCACCCTGCAGCCTGTGGCTGCCGCCCCACCCCCCATCCTGACTTCTGGGTCTCTCTTCCCTCTGCCTCCAGGCCACTGGGCTGTCGTGAGAGAAGGCCTCACAAACCCGTGGATTCCAGATAACTGGTCCTGGGGCGGAGTAGCTTCTGAACACTGCCCTGTGCTCGCCGAGTTTTACACCGAGAAGGACTGGAACAGGAAGGAAGGCCCTCGGAATGGCAACGGGGTTACCCTGGAGCGAAGTGAGGCCAACATTAAGCATGAGCGATGATGATACCAAATCGGTTTGCCACGCCCTGACCCCGGAGGCAAGGAGCTCGCCCTTCCCGGTGAAGATGCAGAGCCCGAACTGCCTGCCCTCTTGTCCTCGTTTTGACAGTGCCGGCGCCCGGGCCTCGATCTGCCTGCCTTCCTTGCAGACACTTTTGTATTTTCATGGGGAAAGGAGCATGTCGGGCCCTCGAGGTGCCCGATGGTCAAATCAGAAGCCCAGTGAAGAACTGAAGCGTCTCTGATCTGCGGATGCCGCCCACCTCAGCCGCCCCGGGGCTGGCCACCCCGCTGCCTGGACCGCAGCTCGAAGGGAGCAGCAGTGGAGGCTGAGGGCAGAGAGGGAGACCTCCCTGCGTGATGCCAGGAGCTCTTGTTTCTGACCACCCGTCTGCGATGTTCTGGCTGCAAATTCCATAAAGCTTTTAACTTGAGCACTCTCCTCAAACATTTTGAGTGATGATTTTTAGTTTTGTTTTGAAAAAATAAACAGAGATGAACCTGCCTGGCCGCAGTGAGAGCCTGGGGGTGGGTCCCCTGCCGTGTGTGTTTTCTGTCCCGTCCTGATGCCTCTGAGGGGCTGCGGCCTGCAACCCCCAGCCCCGGGAGCTCTTTTCACATCCCCACCTGGAGATCACGCAGAGGCGCCCGTCACACCCTCACTGACCCCCTGAGACCTCTGTGAAATCTTTACATCGTCTCCTCCCTCCCATCCTGTGCTTCATCGTCTGATCCCCGTGCCAGATGGTCTGTTCCCGTGAAGGCCCACTTGTGCCTCCAGACACTGTAGGTTCCTTTGTGCTGGGCGAGCATTCCATCAGAACCATCTCCTTTCCTCCTTCCCTGCCCACGCCAGTTCCCCAGCCCAGTCATTCTCTACCCAGAGCCTCTCTCTGTGATCCTGAGGAGTAGCTGTGGATTCTGGATCCACAGGAAGCTAAGCCTCGGAGCATCGAGGGAGGGAGGGTCCTTCTAAGGGGGGGGGTGGGGAGGCACTGGGGGTGGGGCGGGAAGAGCAGGTTAATTACCACAAGGCACCCTTTCCTTCCCCAGGCTGGGTTCTCGCTTAGGTCCTTGTGAGACCAGGATTGTAATGCCCATTTCACAGCTGAAGAAACTGAGGCTTAGAGAGCTTTACCTCCTGAAGGTCACACAACCAGTAAGTAAATAGATGAGATCCACACTCAGTCCAAAGCCCGTGCACACATCAGCACTGTGCTGCCAACACTGACGTGTGGGAGTGTTCACACTGACCGTGAACTTGTGGACCACCATCACCACCAGTCGGAACCCAGTGGCTTGTTGGGCCCAGGGCTGGATGGGCAGTCAGAGGGGCCCGTTGTCCATCTAAGGCCGCCTTTGGGGCCACCTGGCTCCAAGGAGCATCCGTGGTCGTGAGCACGGGAAGGAAGCCCCTTTCTGGGGGCTCTGCGGGCACTGGCCATCAGCCATGCCCACTGCCGGGGGTATCTCTCCAGAGTGGGAGGGTGAGCAGTGCCCGGAGGCCCAGAACCTGTGCCACCTGAGCCTTGACCGAAAGCAGCCAAGTTAGAATGAAGAGTTGTGGCGGGTAGGAAAGGGTGCTCACCAGCTGAGCTAACCTTTTTTGGGGCTTCATCTAAAGTTAAAACCTCCACTTGCATTCACCAGCAAGATGCCCCAAGTCCTTTTAGCCAGATTTTTGCAGCAGAACTGTGGGAAAAAAAGGGCTTCTGAAGTGAGAGGAGGGGGAAAGAAATCCAGTTAAATGACCTTTGTGAAGGTTGTTTGGTTTGAGCCAGAGGCTGGGGACCTGAATTGCAGCGGCCACACCTCTTATACTGGAGTGTGCTCAGTACTTCTGCTTAGCCTTGGCTGGATGCAGACACACCACAGATGCCGAATGGAGGCACTTGTCACCCAGGGACCCCAGGAGTGGGGTCATTGCTCGGGGTCTGGAGCCAGCAGACGTGGCTGCCGAGTCCCAGCTCTGCCAGGTTCAAGGTGTGGCCCCTGGAGGTTCTGCTGGTCTGGCTGAGTCCCAGGTTTCTTATGTATTAAATGCGGATAGAACCCCTCAGGGTTGCAGAGAATAAATAACATCTGTAAAGTTCTTAGCATACTGTCTGACCACAGGGTACAACCCAGGGGGAGCCGTTCCCCAGGACACAGGGTGAGAGCTCAATAAACAGCAGCATTTTTTAAAAATTAGTTTCAATTATTTATTGTTTACACTTTATCTCCAGAGTCTCTCTGTTCCCCTCAACTGGAACATGAGCTTTGTGGTTTCCCAAGAGTATGTCATCCTGGACTGTGCACTGGTCCAGCTGACTCTCAAAAATAAGCGTCCCCACCCAGTGGCGCCTGTCACGTGCACACTGATCATCCCACCCCGCGTTCCACTGAAGAAGACCCAAAGGCCCCGTCAGGCTCCCAGACTGCCCCTCACGGCTCCCCCTGGCGGAGAAGCTTGGTAGGACTCTCGGTGAGTCATCTCCCAGGGACGGAACCTGAGCTTTGTCCTGTTGACAGGAGCCGGCAGACCGACTCCTGTCTCTCAGAAGGAGTAAGAGCGGGGCTCAGATGTGGCATCCTAAGTGCCATCGTCGCTGGGCTAACAGTGGGCACATTTAGCCTTTGAAAGTCTCGATTGCCAGCCAGACTGCGGAAGGATGGAGCCTTTCTCCCGCAGAGCGTTAGGCTGTGGAAGCAGCTGTCTGGTCCTCTGCCAGCCCCCGGCCGCCTGGGCTCCTCCCCGCCTGGGCCTGGGAGCCTTTAGCCCAGAGGCAGGAATTAAAACGTACAGAATTAAAAGCTCAAGTTTTCTAGAAGTGTTAAGATTAATAATCAGATGGCCCATCTCTTCCACCCTCCCCTGCACAGTAAATATGAGGGGATTGAGTAGAGCTTAAATTTACAAATTGTGGATAGTGGTTGGAGCTGGATGATGGGAACACAGGGGTTCACGACACTTTTCTGCTTTTGTCTATGTTTGAAACGTTCCATAATCACAATGAAATAAATGCATAAATAATAAAAGGCCCAAGCTCCCTCTCCAAAAACTCCAAAAGACATTTTCGAAGATTTATTCTTTTTAACAGAATACATTTCCCTGTAGACCAGGTGTGCTGAAGTCCTCACAGCAGAAGTAAAAACATGTGGAGGAGATTAAGTCCTATAATCTTTCTTTTTATGCCACTCCCTGAAGTGGCCTTTTGCTGGGAAGGAGTCACGGAAAGCAATCCCGTGTTTCATTCTAGAATGGGGAAATTAAAATATATGTATTTGGAGGGTAAATTGGAAGTAACGGAGAGAGGAGAAGAAAGGGATGTTTAAAAGCCTTGGGCTGCTTTTCATTCATCACACGTGGTACACCCACGAGGCTGGGCCTTGGGGGTGGGGAGGGGAGCGGCAGGGAGACCCTGGCCTTCCAGGGTCACTGGGCCATGGTCCTGGGCTGTGTGTGTCTCCGGCATGGTGCCCCTGGGGCTGAAAGGGCCTGGATGTGTGGGATATCCTGTAGTCTCCATTCACCTCTTGGTGAGCCTGGAGGGAGGCAGCAGGGATCTGAGTGCCAGGCTGTTAAGAAACTTGTCTCTCTCTGCTGGCTCTGGGATGCCTCATGCAGCAGCCAAAGTGATTCATTCCTGCATCTTCCATCTTGTAAGAAAACCATGGGTCCTTTCATAAAACAGAACCCTGCGCCTCCAGGCTGGTGATGCCTGGAGATGGTGCTCCGTGGGAGAGGGCCTGTCCCTTCCAGCCCAGCTCTCTGCCCAGTCTCCTTGCTGTCCCCTGGCCTCAAGGCACTCACCGTTGGAGTGTCCCCACCCACCGCACAGGTGAGCTCAGGCTGGGCGGGGAAACAGCCTTTACCAAAGGCGTAAGGAGGCAAAGAAACAAGCCAGGGAATCGTAAACGAGCTTCCCCGTCTTCAGCGTGACGGGGCAGATGGGAGTCTCCCTGCCTCAGCCCACCTGGAGAGGCCAGCAGCCCCTGCCCCTTGGGAAGACCCTTGGGTCTGTCTGGACACCCTGCAGGAAGTCCAGAGTGAGAACAGAGTGGTCACCATGAGGTCTCCTGCTCGTCTGAGGCTGTCATCCAACCTCCCTCTACTGCCCGGCACCTGATCCCTTTCCCTCTTGATAGGCCCCAGGGATGTCTGTCTCCCCTGGAAGAGCCCCACACAGGGGTGCCTGCTTAGGCTAATTGCAGCTGAAGGGCAGGCGCAGAGGAGTGAAGGTGGGACACGTTCCTGAGGACAGAAAGGAAGGGGGCTGGAGGGGAACTGGCACTGCCTGCCTCCTGGGTGTCGCACACCTGGCCAGGTGACTTCAATGCTAGCCTGAGGACTTTCTTCGAGGATCTGAGGCTGATGCCGTAGTCCTCATTTTACAGTAACCTACCTGGGCCTCACAGCTGGTAAGTGACAAAGTCGGGATTCCGACTCAGCTCTGTTTGACTCCAAAGGCCTTGCTTTTTAACGTTCTTCAGGGGAGAGGCTCATAATTAAGAATAAACACAGAAAAACGTGTACAGCAGAGATACAAAGTGCTGTGTGAATCAGAGGAAGAGAGTATGTTTTCACCTGGCAGCAAATCTGAGGAGTCTTCTCTGGGAAGGTGTCTCTGAGCTGGGACTTGAATGGGCAGGACTGGGGATGTGGGGCGTGAGAATTCTGGGCGGGGGGGGCCAAGGACAGAGGTGTGGAGAAGGGAAGGGTTCAGTATAGGTCACTCTGGCAAGAGTTTATGATGTGCTATGGGGAGAAGACTAAACGGAATCCGAGGCCAGATCTTAGATGGCGGCTGGCTAAGGGGCGGGGAGGCTGTTCTGCAGGCAAAGCAGAGAAAGAGGCTGCAGCCCTGGTGCACGGGGAGCCATGCAAGAGAAGTGCAGGTCATCACGCTGGCCCCTGAGGCAGGGGTGAGGCTGGGAGCGGAGCAGTGGTGGGCATGGAGGGGCAGGGCCGTCGGTTCCCCCCCCCCCCCCCCCCCCGTGACGAGCAGGCCCCCCGGAACACCTCCAGGGCAAGCTGGAGGCTCAGCAAGGTTGGGGGAACTAGTGGGAGGAGATGAAGAGAAGCTCTGGGAGGCACTGAGAGCTCAGCTGTAATGGATGTTATAGGCCCAGACTCCTGTTTAAATCCATCTGGAACTTATTATGGGTGTGACTTTGGGCAAGTTACTGGACCTCCCCTGAGTCTCAGTTTCCATATCTGAAAAATGGGGTACTTCTACCTAGCTTGTAGTATGGTCATAAAGATGAAATGAAATATTGGATGTAGGTGGCAGTCCTCCCCCTCATACCACCATCCCCTCCCACCATCACCTTCTGTGGTGGCCAAGCTCCTCTGGGAGATGGAATTGTCTGGGGAGCTCCCAGATACAGTGACAGCCCCCAGCCAAGCACGAGGAGGCGGCTTTGTGTGAACACCACCATAAAGATGGACATGAGGTCAGAGGCCAGGGCCCGACCGAGAGTGGGGTCACGGGGAGACCTGACCACCACTGAGAAGCAGGCCAGGTACCTAAAAGCAGAGGTGGGAGGACCTGTGATGGGGAGGAATTTGCTGGGCATAAAAGAGGCCACCTGTGGGGATGAGGGGCTGACCCTGACGTTTAGGGTCAAACCGCATGAGGCAGGCTTCACCTGGCACTTTTGGTTCTGAGATGCTTAATGGTGTCTGCTTAGCAAGCTGAGCCCCCATCAGTAGCCAGTGGTGGAAGACGGGCTCTCTAAGTGCCTTGCTGCCTCTATTATGATGAATTATTTAATTAAGCGATTCTTGTTGTGGGTGGGGAGCATCGAGGACTCAGGTTTTGCTGTGATAAGGAGTGCCGTTGGCCTGGAACGTGTCAAGCAGATAAGGAGGCCTGTGGAAAACAAGTGACCTTGACAAAGGCGGGGCAGGGTGTGGCAGGGGGCGATGCACAAATGCAAAAGGGAGAGGGCCGGGGGCACTTCCTACCGCCTCCTGCTCTCTGGAAACTGCTTGGGAGGCTGAGTAGCCAAGGTTGACCTGGCAGTTGCCCCAGCAGCACACAGAGCAAGGGAAGCAGGTGGCAGAGGGTGGGAGGGGCCAGACCCCCCGTCACTGCAGGCCCGGGTGCAGCCTGGAGCAACGAGGATGAGCTTCGAAGGCAGAGGTGAGGTGCGATCTGGGGCACCCTGGGGTCGCCATTCCTTCCTTCCCCCTAGGGTGGGGACTGGAGGGGATATGCTCTCTTCTCAGAGTGTAACACAGGAAATCCAGGCGGGTGAGAGCAGCAACATCCACAGGCTTAAAGAGCAGCAGGGAAAGAGGGCACTGCCTCGACCCCAGAGAGCCTGGTCCTTCTGCACAGGTGGTTCCACGTGGCCTCGGTGGGAGGGAGATGGGGGAGAGAAAGAAAAAGCCCTGGAAGAGATTTCCCACCTGCTGGCCTTTTCCTGAGTCTTGGGGGTCGGAACCACAGGAGGCAGCCTGCAGTTGGTACCTTTGGTTCTGGGGCACCTGATAGTGTCTGCTTGACAAGCCGAGCGCCCATCAACGGTGGTGGTAGATGGGCTCTCCTCAGCACCCTGCTGCCTCCGTTATGATGAATTATTTAATTGAATGATTTTTGTGGCTGGTGGGGAGCATTACAGACTCAGGTTTTACTGTGACAGTGAATAAGGGCAATTGGCTGGCATTGTGTGGTTGCAGCAGAACCGGCTGCTTTGGACTGAGCCTGAGTCTGCAGCTGGAGGAGGATGTCGGGCCACCGGTCCCCGGCCCACTGTGTACCCTGTGCTAGTTTCTTCACTCTGAGCTCAGAAATGTCCTGAAGTGGCATTTTAATTTATTTATTAGGTTTTTTATTTTTTAATTTTTATTTTATGTTGCCGTATAGTTGATTTACAATGTTGTGTTAGTTTCAGGTGTATAGCAAATTGATTCAGTTATACATATGCTTGTATCTATTCTTTTTCAAATTCTTTTCCCATTTAGCTTATTACAGAATACTCAGTAGAGTTCCCTCTGCTATATAGTAGGCCCTTGTTGATTTATCTATTTTATATATAGTAGTGTGTATGTCAGTCCCAAACTCTCCCACACCTTTCCACTTTAGTAACCAGAGTTTGTTTTCTAAGTTTGTGAGTCTGTTTCTGTTTTTTAAATAAGGTCATTTGTATCATCTTTTCAGATTCCACACATAAGTGATATCATATTATATTTGTCTTTCTCTGTCTGACACTTCACTTAGTATGATAATCTCCAGGTCCATCCATGTTGCTGCAAACGGCATTATCTCATTCTTTTTAATGGCTGAGTGATACTCCATTGTGTACATGTACCACATGTTTTTTATCCACTCCTCTGTCGAGGGACATTTAGGTGGCTTCCATGTCTTGGCCATTGTAAACAGCGCTGCAATGAATATTGGGTGCATGTATCCTTTTGAACCATATTTTTCTCCAGATATCTGCCCAGGGGTGGGATTGCTGGATCATGTGGTAGCTCTATTTTTAGTTTTTTAAGGAATCTCCATATTGTTCTCCATAGTGGTTGTACCAATTTACATTCCCACCAACACTGTAGGAGGTTTCCCTTTCCTCCACACCCTCTCCAGCATTTATTGTTTATAGACTTTTGATGATGGCCATTCTGACTGGTGTGAGGTGATACCTCATTGTAGTTTTGATTTGCATTTCTCTAATAATTAGCAATGTTGAGCATCTTTTCATGTGCCTCTTGGCCACATATGTATGTTCTTTGGAGAAATGTCTATTTAGGTCTTCTGCCCACTTTTTGATTGGGTTGTTTGTTTTTGATAATGAGCTACATGAGCTTTTTGTATATTTTGGAGATTAATCCTTTGTCAGTCACTTCATTTGCAAATATTTTCTCCCTTTCTGTGGGCTATGTTTTCATTTTGTTTATGGTTTCCTTTGCTGTGCAAAAACTTTAAGTTTAATTAGGTCCCGTTTGCTTGTTTTTGTTTTTATTTCCATTACTCTAGGAGATAGATCAAAAAAATATTGCTGCAATTTATGTCAAAGAGTGTTTTGCCTATGTTTTCCTCTAAGAATTTCATGTTGATAGTATCTGGTCTTACATTTAGATCTTTAATCAAATGGAAACTGTGAAGTACATTTTTAAACAGAGATTCGTGAAACGGATTTACCTCTCAGCCAACGGGGCACCATCCCTGTTCTATGCTTCAAGGAATCCTATGAATTGTCTAGGCTATAAAAATCCCCCCATTCTTTGACTCTAAAAGCCCAAGGACAGGGAGTCAGGAAATGCCAGGAAGAGGCCCGGCTCCACACAGACTTGTTGGGTCCTGGGGGGCAACCTGTGAACTGCATTTCCCAGGCCCTCAGTTTCTGTCCTGCTCGAAAGTGTTACATCTGACTGAGCTATCAAACAAGGAGTGTTGCTCTCCGGGGCAGTGGGGCTTTCACTTCAGTGCATGGAAGGGTCTCCCTAGGAGCTTGCTGGCGCGCACGTTCCTAAGCTCTGACCCCAAGAGTCCGATGTTGGAACACTCACTGATTAGGTCGCCTGTGGTCCAGCTGGGTTGATGAAGGTACCCTGAGACACACACTTTGAGAAATACTGATGTGGAGGGGACTTGGTTTAAACAGAGAGCCGAGAAATGTGGCTGAACCTACTATAAATAATACCCAAGATAGAGATGGGGTGACTGAAGGTTTAAGAAATGCACTAGTTTATAAGAATTTTAGTGTGACTTTCACTGACTAGGTAAGGGATTCCTTCAGCCGGGGTATAACTACCTGAACCTATGAAGGACATCAACAGGGTGCTCAACACTCGAAGGGCCAAAGGTGACAAATGGCAGGAGAGCCGCTGTAACGGTGACTGTTTTATTAAGAGTCTGAGTCCTTGGCTTGCTGTCCCAATGGAGCTGGCAGTGAGGATCTTTCATTACTTCAATTAGCAAACACAAAACCAGCGTTCAAAGACTGATGTTGGGTAAATCCTTACTATTTATAGAACTGGTAAGCAACTGGAGCTCTAGGAATTTTTTTGAACTTGTCTTCTGAATTTTTCTGAATGTATCATTCTTCATCATTTACTTATCCAAGTCTAATTTCCTAATTACCAGAGAATTTTTTAGAAGTCCAGTCTTTTCATATGTATCTTATGCACCTGCTGGCAAGCAGCTGTCAGGCCGAGTGGTTTGGTACTGAGGCCAGCTAGGTGCAGTGTTTGCCTGGGAAGATCAGACCCGCCAGCCTTCACAGGCAGCTTCCAGCTAGACTCTGAAGGCAAGTGCCCCAGTTCTCATCGGCCGCATACAGATGTTCATGTTCTCAAAGCCTAGAATTGTCCCTGACAAATCTAGTCACACATCTAACCCCAAAACACCTCAGATGTTTCCCAAAGGCCCTCAGGAATCCCAGTTTATAGGAGATCTGTGTACCTGGCGAATGGGGTGGGTGGGGGGTAGACCTCTGTGTAATTTCCATTATTTTATTAGAAGATAGCCCGGAAGCTTAAAGGGTCTGAAGGCTGCATTGTCACTGGGTGTCTTGGGTCTGGGACAGAAGACTTGAAGACCCACAGAGCTGTTGTATAGCAAAGCAAGAGTCAGTTCCCTAGACTCACCTGTGTGTGATCCAGAAATAGTGGGAACCCCAGGTTATAGGCCATAGTTAGCTGCTAAGCTGAGAAATCTCTTTGGCCAGAGGATCTCCCTCATTTCTTTTTTTTTTTTTTTTTCCTCTCATTTCTTTAAAAGGAAAACGCTAGTTCTGGTTTTCCTGAGAAGTGTCTTAGGTAATTATGTTGGAAGCTGTGGTAAGGTAAATCTGAATCTCAAATTGCTCACATTTCACATAGATACTACTTATTTGAATTAGACACATTAAAATGTTATTGAAGGTACCTCTTAAGACTGTAAAGAGTGTATACTTCAGCATAGAATAGACTATGTATATTGCTTTTCAGCCCAACTTATGTCAGGAAATTTTATGACAAACTTGCCAGTGGGAGATTTACATTGGACAAAGAGGAACAGATTTTGAAATAGGCCTGCAGGATGCTTCAGTAATGCCTTCTCTTGAGCTCCTTAAAATGACATGCAAATCTTTCCCAGAAAAGTTATGCTTGCTTAAAAATCAGTGTATGTTTGAGTGTAGCTCCAAGGGTCAGTCAGTGAGATTAATCATCTAGAGGGCCTCCAGCCTGAAATAGAATACTAAAGAGGAAAAGAGCTGCAAGAAAAGGGGAAAAGAAGAGCTTGTGGTCCCTCTGGTGGACAGTTGTGGAGTGGCACCCAGTAATTGGCTCAGGAACTCTTTCGGGGGTTCAAATAGCTCACCATCGAGATCTAGATCTTGCAACACACAAAAAAAGAGCTACTGTCCTACTAAATCCAAGAAGATCAATTTATATGTAAAATCCAAGCTACATAATACAGTAATTAGGGAAATACTGTAAATATGATAGAGATTATTTTTAAAATGCAAGAAAACCAAATATCTGGTTTATCTGAATTTTAGACGTTTCCTCCTTAGGTCATCACATATTTGCTGCTCTTCAGAACTTTGATACATACGCTGTTGAGGTTTTTTCACATTTAGCTCATCCCCGTGTTGGAAAAAAAAGTTCCAGAGCTTTACAATCACTTGAAATTGTCTCCCACAGAAATTCCACTTTAAAAGAAAATTGAAACATAGTTGACATACAATATTATGTTCATTTCAGGTGTGCTACATAGCAATTTGACATTTGCATACATTATGAAATGATCACCTCAGTAAGTCTAGTCCCCATACAGTGTTGTCACGTTACTGACCATATTCCTTATGCTGTATATTACATCCCCATGGCTTATTTCATAACTGGAGGTATCAATACCTCTTGATCCCCTTCACTTATTTCACGAACTCCCCCCAACCCCATCCCCTCTGGCACCACCCATTTGTTCTCTACATGAGTGTGTTTTCATTTTGTTTCATTTGCTTTGTTTTTTAGATTCTACATATTGGTGAGATCATACAGTATATGTGTCTGTCTTATTTCACTTAGCATAATACCCTCTGGTTCCATCTTTGTTGTCGTAAATAGCAAGATTTCTTTTTTTCAAGGCTAACATTCCGTTACATATATATACTACATCTTCTATACCCATTCATTTATTGATGGACACTTATGTTACTTCTGTGCCTTGGCTGTTGTAAATAATGCTGCAGTGAACATTGGGTGCATATATATTTTCTTTTTCTTTTTTGTTTTAAGATTTATTTATTATTTATTTATCCATTTTTGGCTGTGTTGGGCCTTCCTTGCTGTGAGCAGGCTTTCTCTAGTTGTGGCAAGCAGGGATTAATCTTCATTGTGGTGCACAGGCTTCTCACTGAGGTTGCAGAGCATGGGCTCTAGGCACATGGGCTTCAGTAGTTGCAGCACATGGGCTCAGTAGTTGTGGCTTGTGGACTCTAGAGCACAGGCTCAGTAGTTGTGGCACCAGGCTTAGTTGCTCCATGGCATGTGGGATCTTCCTGGACCAGGGATCAAACCCGTGTCCCCTGAATTGGGAGGCAGATTCTTTTTCCTTTTTTTTTTTAATTGTTAACTTTTTACAATAAACTCCATATATTTAGAGTGTACAATTTGGTATTCCAATCTCCCAATTCACTCCCCCCCCCCAACCCTCCCCGCTTTCCCCACTTGATGTCGATATGTTTGTTCTATACATCTGTGTCTCTTTCTGGCAGGCAGATTCTTAACCACTGTACCACCAGGGAAGTCCACATATATCTTTTCTCCCCGCCCCCTACTTTTTTTTTTATTGGAATATAATTGCTTTACACTCTTGTACCAGTTTTTGAGGGACACAAAAGTCAGTCAGCTGTATTTATACACATATCCCCATATTTCTTCCCTCCCACGACTCCCACCCACCCTCCCCGTCCAAACCCTCTAAGGCATCATCCATTATCGAGTTGATCTCCCTTTGTTATACAGCAACTTCCCACTGGCTATCTATTTTACAGTTGGTAGTATATATATGTCTATGCTACTCTCTCACTTCGTCCCAGCTTCCCCTTCACCTGCTGCCCCGCCCCCAACCTCATATCTTTCAGTCCATTCTCTGTATCTGCATCCTTATTCTTGTCTTGTCACTGGGTTCATTAGTACCTTTTTTTTTTTTTTTAGATTCCATATATATGAGTTAGCATACAGTATTTGTTTTTCTCTTTCTGGCTTACTTCACTCTGTATGACAGACTCTAGGTCTATCCACCTCATTACATATAGCTCCATCTCATTCTTTTTTATAACTGAGTAATATTCCATTGTATATATATGCCACATCTTCTGTATCCATTCATTTGTTGATGGGCATTTAGGTTGCTTCCATGTCCTGGCTATTGTAAATAGTGCTGCAATAAACATTATGGTACATGTTTCTTTTTGGATTATGGTTTTCTCTGGGTATATGCCCAGGAGTGGGATTACTGGATCATGTGGTAGTTCTATTTGTAGTTTTTTAAGGAACCTCCAAATTGTTTTCCATAGTGGCTGTACCAACTTACAGTCCCACCAACAGTGCAGGAGACTTCCCTTTTCTCCACACCCTCTCCAACATTTGTGGTTTCCAGATTTTGTGATGATGGCCATTCTGATCGGTGTGAGGTGATACCTCATTGTGGCTTTGACTTGCATTTCTCTGATGATGAGTAATGTTGAGCATCTTTTCATGTGTTTGTTGGCCATCTGTATGTCTTCTTTGGAGAAATGTCTCTTTAGTTCTTCTGCCCATTTGTGGATTGGGTTATTTGCTTTTTTGGTATGAAGCTGCATTAGCTGCTTGTATATTTTTGAGATTAATCCTTTGTCCGTTGCTTCATTGGCAAGTATTTTCTCCCATTCTGAGGGTTGCCTTCTTGTCTTGTTTATGGTTTCTTTCGCTGTGCAAAAGCTTTTAAGTTTCATTGGGTCCCATTTGTTTATTCTTGATTTTATTTCCATGATTCTAGGAGGTGGGTCAAAAAGGATCTTGCTTTGATGTATGTCATAGAGCATTCTGTCTACTTTTTCTTCTAGGAGTTTTATACTGTCTGGCCTTATATTTAGGTCTTTAATCCATTTGGAGTTTATTTTTGTGTATGGTGTCATGAAATGTTCTAATTTCATTCTTTTACATGTTGCTGTCCAATTTTCCCAGCACCACTTATTGAAGAGGCTGTCTTTTTTCCATTGTATATTCTTGCCGCCTCTGTCAAAGATAAGGTGCCCATGTGTGCTTGGGCTTACCTCTGAGTTCTCTATTCTCTTCCATTGTTCTTCATTTCTGTTTGTGCCAGTACCATACTTTTTTTTTTTAACTTTTTTTTTATTTTTTACAATAAAATGCATATATTTAGAGTGTACAATTTGGTATTCCAGTCTCCCAACTCGTTCCCCCCCCCAACCCTCCCCGCTTTCCCCACTTGGTGTCCATATGTTTGTTCTCTACATCTGTGTCTCTATTTCCGCCTTGCAAACCAGTTGATTTATACCATTTTTCTATAGTCCACATATATGTGTTAATATACAATATTTGTTTTTCTCTTTCTGATTCACTTCACTCTGTATGACAGTCTCTAGGTCCACCCATGTCTCTAAAAATGTCCCAGTTTCATTGCTTTTTACAGCTGAGTAATATTCCATTGTATGTATGTACCACATCTTCTTTATCCATTCATCTATTGATGGACATTTAGGTTGCTTCCATGTCCTGGCTATTGTAAATAGTGCTGCAATGAACATTGGAGTGCATGTGTCTTTTTGAATGATGGTGTTCTCTGGGTATATGCCCAGTAGTGGGATTGCTGGGTCATATGGTAGTTCTATTTTTAGTTATGCAAGGAACCTCCATACTGTTCTCCATAGTGGCTGTATCAATTTACATTCCCACCAGCAATGCAAGAGTGTTCCTTTTTCTCCACACCCTCTCCAGCATTTACTGTGTGTAGGTTTTTTGATGATGCCCATTCTAACCGGTGTGAGGTGTTACCTCATTGTAGTTTTGATTTGCATTTCTCCAATAGTTAGTGATGTTGAGCAGCTTTTCATGTGCCTCTTGGCCATCCATATGTCTTCTTTGGAGAAATGCCTATTTAGGTCTTCTGCCCATTTTTTGATTGGATTGTTTATTTTTTTGATATTGAGCTGGATGAACTGTTTATATATTTTGGAGATTAATCCTTTGTCTGTTGATTCATTTGCAAATATTTTCTCCCATTCTGAGGGTTGTCTTTTCATCTTGCTTATAGTTTCCTTTGCTGTGCAGAAGCTTTGAAGTTTCATTAGGTCCCATTTATTTATTTTTGTTTTTATTTCCATTATTCTAGGGGGTGGATGAAAAAATGTCTTGCTGTTATTTACATCGAAGAGTATTCTTCCTATGTTTTCCTCCAGGAGTTTTATAGTGTCTGGCCTTACATTTAGGTCTTTTATCCATTTTGAGTTTATTTTTGTGTATGGTGTTAGGAAATGCTCTAATTTCATTCTTTTACATGTAGCTGTCCAGTTTTCCCAGCACCACTTATTGAAGAGGCTGCCTTTTCTCCATTGTATATCCTTGCTTCCTTTGTCATAGATTAGTTGACCGTAGTTTATCTCTGGGCTTTCTATCCTGTTCCATTGATCTATATTTCTGTTTTTGTGCCAGTACCATACTGTCTTGATCACTGGAGCTTTGTAGTATAGCCTGAAGTCAGGAAGCCTGATTCCCCCAACTCCATCTTTCCTTCTCAAGATTGCTTTGGCTATTCGGGGTCTTTTGCATTTCCATACAAATTGTAAAGTTTCTTGTTCTAGTTCTGTGAAAAATGCCATTGGTAATTTGATTGGGATTGCATTGAATCTGTAAATTGCTTTGGGTAGTATTGTCATTTTCACAATGTTGATTCTTCCAATCCAAGAACATGGTATGTCCCTCCATCTGTTTGTGTCTTCTTTGATTTCTTTCATTAGTGTCTTATAGTTTTCTGAGTACAGGTCTTTTACCTCCTTGGTTAAGTTTATTTCTAGGTCTTTTATTCTTTTTGTTGCAATGGTGAATGGGATTGTTTCCTTCATTTCTCTTTCTGATCTTTCATGGTTGGTGTATAGAAATGCAAGAGGTTTCTGTGTGTTAATTTTGTATCCTGCAACTTTACCAAATTCATTGATTAGCTCGAGTAGTTTTCTGGTGGCATCTTTAGGATTTTCTATGTATAGTATCATGTCATCTGCAAACAGTGACAGTTTTACTTCTTTTCCAATTTGAATTCCTTTGATTTCTTTTTCTTCTCTGATTGCTGTGGCAAAGACTTCCAAAACTATGTTGAATAGTAGTGGTGAGAGTGGACATCCTTGTCTTGTTCCTGATCTTAGAGGGAATGCTTCCCGTTTTTCACCATTGAGAAGGATGTTTGCTGGGGGTTTGTCATATATGGCCTTTATTATGTTGAGGTAGGTTCCCTCTATGCCCACCTTCTGGAGAGTTTTTATCATTAATGGGTGTTGAATTTTGTCAAAAGCTTTTTCTGCATCTATTGAGATGATCATGTGGTTTTTATCCTTCAGTTTGTTAATGTGGTGTATCACATTGATTGATTTGCGTATATTGAAGAATCCTTGCATTCCAGGGATAAACCCCACTTGATCATGGTGGATGATCCTTTTAACGTGTTGTTGGATTCTGTTGGCTATTATTCTGTTGAGGATTTTTGCATCTAAATTCATCAGTGATATTGGTCTGTAGTTTTCTTTTTTTGTAGTATCTTTGTCTGCTTTTGGTATCAGGGTGATGGTGGCTTCATAAAATGAGTTTGGGATTGTTCCTTCCTCTGCAATGTTTTGGAAGAGTTTGAGAAGGATGGGTGTTAGCTCTTCTCTAAATGTTTGATAAAATTCACCTGTGAATCCATCTGGTCCTGGACTTTTGTTTGTTGGGAGATTTTTAATCACAGTTTCAATTTCATTACTCGTGATTGGTCTGTTCATATTTTGTATTTCTTCCTGATTCAGTCTTGGAAGGTTATACTTTTCTAAGAATCTGTCCATTTCCTCCAGGTTGTCCATTTTATTGGCATATAGTTGCTTGTAGTAATCTCTTATGGTGCTTTTTATTTCTTCAGTGCCCGTTGTAACTTCTCCTTTTTCATTTCTAATTTTATTGATTTGAGGCCTCTCCCTCTTTTTCTTGATGAGTCTTTGCTAGAGGTTTATCGATTTTATTTATCTTCTCAAAGAACCAGCTTTTAGTTTTATTGATTTTTGCTATTGTTTTCTTTGTCTCTATGTCATTTATTTCTTATCTGATCTTTATGATTTCTCTCCGTCTACTCACTTTGGGTTTTGTTTGCTCTTCTTTCTCTGGTTTCTTTAGGTGTAAGGTTAGATTGTTTATTTGGGATTTTTCTTGTTTCTTGAGGTATGATTGTATCGCTATAAGCTTCCCTCTTAGAACTGCCTTTGCTGCATCCCATAGGTTTTGGATCATTGTGTTTTCATTGTCATTTGTCTCTAGGTATTTTCTGATTTCCTCTTTGATTTCTTCAGTGATCTCTTGGTTATTTAGTAGTGTATTGTTTAGCCTCCATGTGTTTGTGTTTTTTATACATTTTTTCCTGTAATTGATTTCTAATCTCATAGCATTGTGGTCAGAAAAGATGCTTGATATAATTTCAATTTTCTTGAATTTACCAAGGCTTGATTTATGACCCAAAATATGATCTATCCTGGAGAATGTCCCATGTGCCCTTGAGAAGAATGTGTAATCTGCTGTTTTTGGATGTAATGTCCTATAGATATCTATTAAATCAAGCTGATTTATTGTGTCATTTAAAGCTTGTGTTTCCTTATTAATTTGTCTGGATGATCTGTCCATTAGTGTAATTGGGGTGTTAAAGTCCCCCACTATTATTGTGTTACTGTCAATTTCCTCTTTCATAGTTGTTATCATTTGCCTTATGTATTGAGGTGCTCCTATATTGGGTGCATATATATTTATCATTGTTATCTCTTCTTCTTGGATTGACCCCTCAATCTTTATGTAGTGTCCTTTCTTGTCTCTTGTAACATTTTTTATTTTAAAGTCCATTTTATCTGATATGAGTATCGCTACTCCAGCTTTCTTTTGATTTCCATTTGCATGGAATATATTTTTCCATCCCCTCACTTTCCGTCTGTATGTGTCCCTAGGTCTGAAGTGGGTGTCTTGTAGACAGCATATATATGGGTCTTGTTTTTGTATACATTCAGCCAGTCTGTGTCTTTTGGTTGGTGCATTTAGTCCATTTACATTCAAGGTGATTATCGATATGTATGTTCCTATTACCATTTTCTTAATTGTTTTTTTTTGTTTGTTTTTGTAGGTCCTTTTCTTCGCTTATGTTTCCTGCTTAGAGAAGTTCCTTTAGCATTTGTGGTAGGGCTGGTTTGGTGCTGTTGAATTCTCTTAGCTGTTGATTGTCTGTAAAGCTTTTGATTTCTCCCTCGAATCTGAATGAGATCCTTGCTGTGTAGAGTATTCTTGGTTGTAGGTTCTTCTCGGTCATCACTTTGAATATATCGTGCCACTCCCTTTTGGCTTGTAGAGTTTCTGCTAAGAAATCAGCTGTTAACCTGATGAGAGTTCCCTTGTATGTTATTTGTCATTTTTCCCTTGTTGCTTTTAATAACTTTTCTCTGTCTTTTTTTTTTTTTAATATTTCTTATTCAAGTTTAATCATCTCTTTAGAAGGGGAAAACAGTGACTTATTGAACTGGAATTGCTACCAAAATTCAAAAAGCTGACCATATTCATTTAGCCACAAGCCAATCTTATTTAAATCAGGACAGAAATATTACATCAGCCATGATCTGAAGTCTAGTGTATGAGATCAATTTAAATATGGTACACATAAAAAGTCATGAGACATCTGTCTCGTAATAAATAAGGCAGTGACCAACTATTACTCATTAGTAGCTTGTTTGAGATAGGCTATCAAGTCTGCCCTCTCTCCCTTCCTCTTAATGCCAGCAAAGATCATTTTTGTTCCAGGGATGTACTTCTTGGGATTCTCCAAATACTCCGTCAGCATCTCCTCCCCCCAGGTGATGCCTTGTTCTTGTTGGCATCTGTGTAAGAGAATCCAGGAGACTGACCCGTCTTTCGCCCAAAAAGACCATGGAGATTTGGCCCAGTCTTGTGCTTGCCTCCCTTTTCTACAGTATGGCACTGGGCACACTTCTGAACAAAAATCTTCTTGCCCTTCTCAACATCACCCATTTTCAAATTGTTCTTTCCTGGTGCACGCCTAAGTGGGGGCCGCTGGCAAGCCAAACGTCCCGCTTTCTCAGCCCAAGGACACGCCGGTCCGCGCCTATGTATGGGTGCTGGTGCAAACAAACTCCTTTTCTCTGTCTTTAATTTTTGTCAGTTGGACTAGTATATGTCTTGGCGTGTTTCTCCTTGGGTTTGTCCTGCCTGAGACTCGCTGCGCTTCCTGGATTTGAGCTATTTCCTTTCCCATGTTAGGGAAGTTTTCAACTATAATCTCTTCCAGTATTTTCTCAGGTCCTTTCTCTCTCTCTTCTCCTTCTGGGACCCCTATAATGCAAATGTTGGTGCATTTAACATTGTCCCAGAGGTCTCTTATGCTGTCTTCAGTTCTTCTCATTCTTTTTTCTTGATTCTTTTCTGTGTCAGTGATGATCACCATTCTGTCTTCCAGGTCACTTATTCGTCTTTCTGCCTCAGTTAATCTGCTATTAGTTCCTTCTAGTGTATTTTTCATTTCACTTATTGTGTTGCATATCTCTGTTTGTTCTTTAATTCTTCTAGCTCTTTGGTAAACTTTTCTTGCAACTATTCGATCTTTGCATCCAACCTTTTTTCAAAATCCTGGATCATCTTCACCATCATTATTCTGAATTCTTTTTCCAGAAGAGTGCCTATCTCCTCTTCATTTAGTTGTTTTTCTGGTGTTTTATCTTGTCCCTTCATCTGGTACAAAGTCTTTTGCCTTTTCATTTTCTCTGTCTTTCTGTGGCTGTGATTTTCAGTTCCACAAGATGAAATAGTGCTGATACTGCTTGATTGTGCTGTCTGCCCTCTTGTGGAGGAAGCTGTCTAGGAGGCTCCTGGGTCCTTCCTGATGGGAGGGATTGATGGTGGGTTGGGCTGGGTGGGCAGAGCTCAGTAAAACTTTAATCTGATTTGGTGGGTGGAGCTCAGTGACACTTTAATCCGCTTGTCTGCTAATGAGTGGAGCTGTGTTCCCACCCTGGTAGTCGTTTGGCCTGAGGTGACCCAGCCCTGGAGCTTACAGGCTCTTTGGTGGAGCTAATGGTGGACTCTGGAAGGGCTCACGCCAATGAGCACTTCTCAGAACCCCTGCTGCCAGTGCCCCTGTCTCCTCAGTGAGCCACAGCTGCCCCCCACCTCTGCAGGCAACCCTCCAATGCCAGCAGGTAGGTCTGGTTCAGTCTCCTATGGGGTCACTGCTCCTTCCCCCGGGTCCTGGTGAGCACACTTTTTTGTGTGCCCTCCAAGAGTGGAGTCTCCGTTTTCCCAAGTCCTGTAGAGGCCCTGCAATCAAATCCCACTGGCTTTCAGAGTCTGATTCTCTGGGGATTCCTCCTCCCATTGCTGGACTGCCAGGTTAGGAAGCCTGATGTGGGGCTCAGAACCCACAGGACTTCTGGGGTATAAGTGTTCTCCAGCTTGTGAGTCACGCACCCAGCATTTATGCCATTTGATTTTAACATGATTGTGCCCCTCCTACCATCTCATTGCGGCTTCTCCTTTGTCTCTGGATGTGGGGTGGTTTTTTTTGGTGAGTTCCAGTGTCTTTCTGTCAATGGTTGTTCAGCAGTTAGTTGTAATTCTGGTGCTCTTACAAGAGGGAGTGAGCGCACATCCTCCTACTCCGCCATCTTGATTCTTCCTCTACCAAACTGTCTTGATCACTGTGGCCTTGCAGCATAGTTTGAAGTCAGGAAGCCTAATTCCACCAATTCCATTTTTCCTTCTCAAGATTGCTTTGGCTATTCAGGGTCTTTTGCATTTCCATACAAATCGTAAGATTTCTTGTTCTAGTTCTGTGAAAAATGCCATTGGTAATTTGATAGGGATTGTATTGAATCTGTAAATTGCTTTGGGTAGTACAGTCATTTTCACAATGTTGATTCTTGCAGTCCAGGAACATGGTATGTCCCTCCGTCTGTTTGTGTCTTCTTTGATTTCTTTCATCAGTGTCTAAAAGTTTTCTGTATGCAAATCTTTTGCCTCCTTAGGCAGGTTTATTCCTAGGTATTTTATTCTCTTTGTTGCAATGGTAAATGGGAGAGTTTCCTTAATTTCTCTTTCCGCTCTTTCGTTGTTAGTGTATAGGAATGCAAGAGATTTCTGCACACTAATTTTGTATCCTGCTACTTTACTAAATTCATCAATTAGTACTAGCAGTTTTCTGGTAGAGTCTTTAGGGTTTTCTATATATAATATCATGTCATCTGCAAAGAGTGACAGTTTTACTTCTTTTCCAACTTGGATTCCTTTTATTTCAATTTCTTCTCTGATTGCTGTGGCTAAAACTTCCAAAACTATGTTGAATAATAGTGAGAGTGGACACCCTTGTCTTGTTCCTCTCCTTAGAAGGAATTCTTTCAGTTTTTCCCCATTTAGAATGATGTTGGCTTTTGGTTTTTCATATATGGTTTTTATTATGTTGAGGTAATTTCCTTCTGTGCCCATTTTCTGGAGAGCTTTTATCATAAACGGATGTTAAATTTTGTCAAAAGCTTTTTCTGCATCTATTGAGATGATCATATGGTTTTTATCCTTCAGTTTGTTGATATGATGTATCACATTGATTGATTTGCATATATTGAAGAATTCTTGCATTCCAGGGATAAACCCTGCTTGATCATGGTGTATGATTTTTTTAATGTGCTGTTGGATTATGTTTGCTAGTATTTTGTTGAGGATTTTTGCATCTACATTCATCAGTGATATTGGTCTGTAATTTTCTTTTTGTGTGACATCTTTGCCTGGTTTTGGTATCAGGGTGATGGTGGCCTCATAGAATGAGTTTGGGAGTGTTCCTCCTTCTGCTATATTTGGGAAGAGTTTGAGAAGGATAGGTGTTAGCTCTTCTCTAAATGTTTGATAGAATTCACCTGTGAATCCATCTAACCCTGGGCTTTTGTGTGGTGGGAGATTTTTAATCACAGCATCAATTTCCATACTTGTGGTTGGTCTGTTCATAGTTTCTATTCCTTCCTGGTTCAGTCTTGGAAGATTGTATTTTTCTAAGAATTTATCCATTTCTTCCAGGTTATCCAATTTATTGGCATCTAGTTGCTTGTAGTAGTCTCTCATGATCTTTTGTATTTCTGTGGTGTCCATTGTTACTTCTCTTTTTTCATTTCCAATTCTGTTGATTTGCATCTTCTCCCTTTTTTTCTTGATGAGTCTGGCTAATGGTTTATCAATTTTGTTAATCTTCTCAAAGAACCAGCTTTTAGTTTCATTAATCTTTACTATTGTTTCCTTCCATTCTTTCTCATTTATTTCTGATCTGATCTTTATTTCTTTCCTTCTGCTCACTTTGAGGTTTCTTTGTTCTTTCTCTAATTGTTTTAGGTGTAAGCTTAGGTTGTTCATTTGATATTTTTCTTGTTTTTTAAGGTAGGACTGTATTGCTATAAATGTCCCTCTTAGAAATGCTTTTGATACATCCCATAGGTTTTGGGTTGATGTGTTTTCATTGTCATTTGTTTCTAGATATTTTTTGATTTCCTCTTTGATTTCTTTAATGATTACTTGGTTGTTTAATAGTGTATTGTTTAGCCTGCATGTGTTTGTATTTTTTGCAGTTTTTTTTTTCTGTAATTGATATCTAGTCTCATGGCATTGTGGTCAGAGAAGATGCTTGATATGATTTCAATTTTCTGGAATTTACTGAAGTTTGATTTGTGACACAAGATGTGATCTATACTGGAAAATGTTCCATGTGCACTTGAGAACAAAGTGTATTCTATCATTTTTGGATGGAATGTCCTATAAATATCAATGAAGTCGAGATGGTCTAATGTGTCATTTAAAGCTTGTGTGTCCTTCTTTATTTTCTGTTTGGATGATCTGTCCATTGATGTAAGTGGGGTGTTCAAGTCTCCCACTGTTATTGTGTTACTGTCGATGTCCCCTTTTATGGCTGTTAGCATTTGCCTTATGTACTGAGGAGCACCTATGTTGGGTGCATAGATATTTACCATTGTCATATGTTCTTCTTGGATGGATCCCTTGATCATTATGTAGTGTCCTTCCTTGTCTCTTGTAACAGTCTTTAAAGTCTAGTTCGTCTGATATGATTAGTGCTACTCCAGCTTTGTTTTGACTTCCGTTTGCATGGAATATCTTTTTCCATCCCTTTGCTTTCAGTCTATATGTATCCTGTGGTCTGAAGTGGGTTTCTTGTAGGTAGCATATAGAAGGGTCTTGTTTTTGTATCCATTCAGCCAGTGTGTGTCTTTTGGTTGGAGCATTTAATCCATTTACATTTAAGGTGATTATTGACATGTGTGTTCCGATTATGATTTTCTTAATTGTTTTGGGCTTGCTTTTGTAGGTGTTTTCCTTCTCTGTGTTTCCTACTTAGAGACTTTCCTTTAGCAATTGTTGTAAGGCTGGTTTGGTGGTGCTGAATTCTCTTAACTTGTGCTTGTCTGTAAAACTTTTGATTTCTCCATTGAATTTGAATGAGATTCTTGCTGGGTAGAGTATTCTTGGCTGTAGGTTTCTCTCTTTCAGGACTTTCAGTGTATCCTGCCATTCCCTTCTGACCTTCAGGGTTTGTGTGGAAAGGTCAGCTGTTATCCTTATGGGTTTTCCCTTATATGTTATTTGTTGCTTTTCTCTTGCTGCTTTTAATATTTTTTCTTTGTGTTTAATTGTCATTAGTTTGATTAATATGTGCCTTGGTGTATTTCTCCTTGGGTTTATTTTGTATGGGACTCTCTGTGCTTCTTGGACTTGGTTAATTATTTCCTTTCCCATGTTGGGGAAGTTTTCCACTATAAGCTCTTCAAATATTTTCTCAGACCCTTTCTTTTTTTCCTCTTCTTCTGGGATGCCTGTGATTCAAATGTTGGTGCACTTAATGTTATCACCAAGGTCTCTGAGACTGTCTTCCATTCGTTTTATTCTTTTTTCTCTTTCCTGCTCTGTGGCAGTTATTTCCCGCATTCTATCTTCCAACTCAGTTATTCGTCCTTCTGCCTCAGTCATTCTGCTGCTTATACCATCTAAAGTATTTTTAATTTCAGTTATTTTGTTGTCCATTGCTCTTTGTTTGTTCTTTAGTTCCTTTGAGTCCTTATTAACTGTTTCTTGTACTTTCTCTATTTTGTTATCGAGATTTTGTATCATTTTTACTATCATTACTCTGAATTCTTTTTCAGGCATTTTTCCTATTTCCTCTTCATTTATTTGGTCTTGTGGGTTTTTCTCCTGCTTCATTGCCTGCATGGTGTTTCTTTGTTTCCTCATGGTTGTCCAAACTTCTGGGGTTGCTTTTCCTGGCAATAAAGGGGTTTAAAGAAAACTGTCCAAGCCCCAGACTAATGGCAGAGTGTTGAGTCAAACAAATACTAAGTCAAGGAAACACATACATGTATAAGACACACAAATATTGAATCCAATTGAACATAACGCACTAGAAAGACCTGGCAGAAGAACCCCAGTAGGCTATCAGACATTCAAAGAGAAAACCAACAGGAATTCAAAAGCAAGACTAGACAAAACAGAAACAAAAGCAAAAACAAACAAACAAATAACACCACACACACACAAACACAAATCCATGGAGGTACTGAAAGCTAGGATCAAATATAATAAAGAGCTGGAGTACCACCAGACACACTGAAGATTCTCAGAATGAAATTAGACACTTATACTAAGAAGTAAGATAAAGACAAAAACCTAATAATAAATACCAAGGCAGTGTGTCATTTGGAGAATAAAGCAAGGAGACTGAGCAGACTGATAATGTTGCTTATAAGTATATTAAGATAAAATAAACTAAAAAAGGATAGAAGACAGGGCAACAGAAGAGTGTAGTGTGACTGGAAATATGAAAATAAAAAGAAGTAGAAATATATGAAAGTTAGAGATGAAAAGATGGTAGGAGCAATATATAGTCAGCACTACGAAAAACTTACCTAGAAATAGAAATATATAAAAAGGCTAAAAATAAAAATAGAAGAAAAAATGTTATAAAATTTATAGATCCCTTTGGACTAAGATCGTAATTAATAAAAAAAAAAAAAGAAAGAAAGAAACTAGAACTGACCGCAGAATGGATCAATTCAATAGAATTAATACTAATATATCTGTTTCCTTGGGGTCTCAGCTGTAAGTGTCCTTCTACCCACCTTGGGTTTTTTGTATTATTCTGCGACCAGTAGAGCTTCCTTTATTGTTTGTCTGTAAGCGCTGGCATGTGGGGAGAGAGAGGGTACAATAGTGGCTCCTTCCCCTGGGGGTAAGTGAGCAGTGGTGCCCTGTCTGGGTCACGGCATTTCAGTCGGGCGTGGAGGTGCCTGTTGCAAAGGGACGCCAGTTGCTCAGGTGTAAACAGAATGTCTCAGAGTTGGGCCTCTCTGTGGGCTTTTTGCTCTCGGCTGCAGGCACTCTAAGCCAGCCCCGCCTGGGGGCCTTTGTTATCCCTGAGTGCCTTAGGTTGGCCCACAGGGGTCCTTCCTCTGTCCATCACAGGCACTGAGAGAGGGACACTATGTCCACGGCTCCTCCCCCCACCCATGAGCCAGGAGCATCCAGCTGCCACCATGGACCCACAGCTCTCCAGGGCAGGCACTTTTTGCTGCAGACCTCTTCCCTCCTGTCCTCTTGGTCCATCTCTCCACTGACAACAATGTTTCTCACCCTGAACCAGTTTTCTGGTTCCCCTGCTCCCAGACCCCCTGTTCAGCTGTGAATCGACATCTCAGTCTGGGAACACTCAGCTGTGGTGCAGACCCTCTGTGTGTTTCTCACTCCCTCTTGTCTGCCACAGCTCAGCCACTTCACACTCTTTGAACCGTTGTTAATGCCTCCCTACTGGTTATGTTGGGATCCTTGCAGTCCTTTCTGGTGTCCGAGGTTGTCTGCTGGTGTTCAGTTTGTTCTCCGTGAGAATTATTGCGTCTTTTGGTGCATTCCCAATGAATCTGTGGAGAGGGATGCATTCCACGTCCCTCTACTTCGCCACCTTCTGTAGCCTGTATTTGAGAGTTTTTATCATGAAGGGATGTTGAAATTTGTCAAAAGCTTTCTCTGCATCTATTGAGATAATCATATGATTTTCATTTGTCAGTTTGTTAATATGGTATATCACATTGATTGATTCATGAATATTGAACCATCCTTGCATCCCTGGGATAAATCCCACTTGATCATGGTATGATCCTTTCAATGTGCTATTGAATTTCATTTGCTAATAATTTTTTGAGAGTTTTTGCATTTGTATTTATCACAATAGTGACCTGTAGTTTTCTTTGTAATGTTGGCCTCATAGAATGAGTTTGGGAATGTTCACCCTTCTTCAATTGTATGGAAGAGTTTGAGGAGGAGTGGCATTATTTTTTCTTTAAATGTTTGGTAGAGTTCTTCAGGGAAACCATCTGGTCCTAGGCTTTTCTTTGTTAGAGTTTTGATTACTAATTCAATCTCCTTACTTAGAAATGGTCTGTTTAGATTCTCCATTTCTTCCTTATTCAGTTTTGGTAGGTTGTGTGTTTCTAGGAATTTATCCATTTCTTATAGTTTATCCAATTTGTTGGTGTATGGTGGTTTATGGTAGTCTAATATCACCCTTTGTATTTTTGTGGTATCAGTTGTAATATCTTTTTCATGTCTGAGTTTGATTCTTTTTTTATTAGTCTAGCTAAAGTTTTGATTTCTTCTTTAACCCATTGGTTGTTCAGGAGTGTGTTGTTTAATTTCCACATATTTGTGAATTTTCCAGTTTTCCCCTCATTATTGATTTCGAGTTCATACCATTTTGATCAAAGAAGATACTTGGTATGATCTCAGTCTTCTTAAATTTTCTAAGACTTTGTGATATAAACTCTATCTTGGAGAATGTTCTGTATGCACTTGAGAAGAATGTGTATTCTGCTGCTTTCCAATGGAATCTTCTGTATTTGTATTAGGTAAATTTTGTCATTTTTGTCCAAAGTATAGTTCAAGTACATTTCCTTATTGATTTTCTGTCTGGATGACCTATCCATTGTTGAAAGTGGGATATTGGAATTCCCCAACTATTATTGTATTGTCTCTTTCTCTGTTCAGATCTATTAGTATTTTCTTAATATATTTGGATGCTCCAATGTTGCATACACATAGGATTGTTATATTCTCTTGAATTGACCTCTTTATCATTACATAGTGACCGTCTTTGTCTCTTGCTACAATTTTGGCTTCAAGTCTATTTTGTCTAATATAAGCATAGTCATTCCTGCTCTCTTTGGTTTCCACTTATGTGAAATATCTTTTTCCATCCCTTCACTTTGAGCCTATGTGTGACCTTGAAGCTGGAGTGAGTCTCTTGTAGGCAGCATATGGTTGGGTCTTGTTTTTTACCCATCCAGCCACACTGTGCCTTTTGTTTCAAGAATTTACTTACATTTTGAGTCATTATTGATAGGTAAGAATTTATTAATGCCATCTTATTGTTTTCTAGCTGCTTTGTTATTTCTTTGTTCCTTTCTCCCTCTCTTAGTCCCTTCCTTTGTGAATTGATGATTTTCTTTGGTATGGTTTGATTCCCTTCTCTTTCTCTTTTGTGAATCTACTGTAGGTTTTTGCTTTGTGGTTATCATGAGGTTTACATAAAACATCTTACAGTTATAAAAGTCTACTTATGCTGATAACTTCAACTGCATACAAAACTTCTATTCTTTAACTCCTTCCACTTTTAGATTTTTGATGTCACAATTTACCTCTTTTTATGTTGTGTATTTATTAACAAATTATTGTAGCTCTAGTTATTTTAATACTCTTGTCCTTTAACCCTTATACTAGGGTTTTGTGATTAACATACCACCATATTACACCATTAGAATACTCTAAATTTGGCTATATGTTTACTTTTACCAGTATGTTACTAATTAACATCCTTTCATTTCAGCATGAAGAACTCCTTTCAGCACTTATATTATTGAATTTTGAGTTCTTTATATATTCTGGTTACATATCCCTTATCAGATGTGATTTTAAAATTTTCTTCCACTCTGTGGGTCATATGTTCAGTTTTTTGATGATATCCTTTTATGAACAAAAGTATTTATTTTTCTAATCACCTTTTCGTATTAATTATGGTGGTTTCCTTATTTTAGAGATTTAAAATTTTTTATTTTATATTGGGGTATAGTTGATTTGCAATGTTGTGTTAGTTACAGGTGTACAGCAGAGTGATTCAGTTATACATATTCATATATCCATTCTTTTTCATATTCTTTTTCCATATAGGTTATTATAGAATATTGAGTAGCATTCCCTGTGCTATACAGTAGGTCCTTGGTGATTATTTTATGTATAGTAATGTATATATGTTAATCCCTAAAACTCCTAATTTATCCCTCCCCTCCACCTTTCCCCTTTGGTAACCATAGGTTTGTTTTCTAAGGCTGTGAGTCTGTTTCTGTTTTGTAAATAAAGTCATTTGTATCATCTTTTTAGATTCCACATATAAGGAATATCATATGATATTTGTCTTTCTCTGACTTACTTCACTTAGTATGCTAATCTCTGTATCCATCCATGTTGCTGCAAATGGCATTATTTCATTCTTTTTAATGGCTGAGTAATATTCCATTGTATATATGTACCACATGTTTTTTATCCATTCCTCTGTCAATGGACATTTAGGTTGCTTCCATGTCTTGGCTATTGTAAATAGTGCTGCAGTGAACATTTGGGTGCATGCATCTTTTTGAATTATGGTTTTCTCAGGATATATGCCCAGTAATGGGATTGCTGGATCATATGGAAACTCAATTTTTAGCTTTTTAAGGAATCTTCATATTGATCTCCATAGTGATTGTACCAGTTTACATTCCCATCAACAGTGTAGAGGGTTGCCTTTTCTCCACACTCTCTCCAGCATTTATTGTTTGTAGACCTTTTGGTGATGGCCATTCTGACTGGTGTGAGGTGATATCTCATTTTAGTTTTGATTTGCATTTCTCTAATAATTAATGATGTTGAGCATCTTTTCATGTGCCTCTTGGCCATCTGTATGTCCTCTTTGGAAAAATGTCTGTTTAGGTCTTCTGCCCATTTTTTGATTGGGTGTTTTTTTGTTTTTTGTTTTTTGTTTTTTGTTTTTTTGAGCTGCATGAGCTGTTTGTAAATTTTGGAGATTAATCCCTTGACAGTCGCATCATTAGCAAATATTTTCTCCCATTCTGAGGATTGTCTTTTTGTTTTGTTTATGGTTTCCTTTGATGTGTAAAAGCTTTTAAGTTTAATTAGGTCCAGTTTGTTTATTTTTGTTTATATTTCCATTACTCTAGTAGGTGGGTCAAAAAAGATCTTGCTGTGATTTAAGTCAAAGAGTCTTCTGCCTATGTTTTCCTCTAAGCATTTTATAGTATCAGGTCTTACATTTAGTTCTTTAATCCATTTTGAGTTTATTTTTGTGTATGGTGTTAGAGAAAGTTCTAATTTCATCCTTTTCATTCATTCATATAGCTGTCCAGTTTCCCAGCACCATTTGTTGAAGAGACTGTCTTTTCTCCATTGTATAGTCTTGCCTCCTTTGTCTTAGATTAATTGATCATAGGTGTGTGGGTTTATTTCTGGGCTGTCTATCCTCTCCCATTGATGTATATTTCTATTTTTGTGCCAGTACCATACTATTTTGATTACTGTAGCATTGTAGTATAGTCTGAAGTCAGGGAGCCTGATTCCTCCAGCTCCATTTTTCTTTCTCAGGATTGTTTTGGCTATTTGTGGTCTTTTATGTTTCCACATAATTAAAAAAAATTTTGTTCTAGTTCTGAGAAAAATGTTATTGGTAATTTGATAGGGATTGCATTGAATCTATAGATTACCTTGGATAGTATAGTCATTTTGACAATATTGATTCTTCCAATCCAAGAACATGATATATCCTTCCATCTGTTTGTGCCACCTTTGATTTCTTTCATCAGTGTCCTATAGTTTTGAGTACAGGTCTTTTGCATTAGGTAGGTTTATTCCTAGGTATTTTATTCTTTTCAATGTGATGGTAAATGGGATTGTTTCCTTAATTTCTCTTTCTGATCTCTCATTGTTAGTGTATAGAAATTAAAGAGATTTCCTTGTGTTAATTTTTTTATCCTGCCACCTTATAGAATTCATTGATGAGCTCTAGTAGTTTTCTGGTAGCATCTTTAGGATTTTATACGTATAGTAGCATGTAATCTACAAACAGTGACAGTTTTTCTACTTTGCCAATTTGGTTTCCTTTTATTTCTTTTTCTTCTCTGATTGCTGTGACTAGGATTTCCAAAACTATGTTGAATAAAAGTGGTGAGAGTGGACTTCATTGTCTTTTTCCTGATCTTAGAGGAAATGCTTTCAGCTTTTCACCACTGGGTATGAAATTAGCTGTGGGTTTGTCATATATGGTCTTTATTATGTTGAGGTAGATTCCCTCTATGCCCACTCTCTGGAGAGTGTTTTATCATAAATTGGTGTTGAATTGTGTCTAAAGCTGTTCTGCATCTTTTGAGGTGATCATATGTTTTTTATTCTTCAATTTGTTGATGTGGTGTAATACACTGATTGATTTGCAGATATTAAAAATACTTGCATCCCTGGGATAAATCCTAGTTGATCATATTGTATGATCCTCTTAATGTATTGTTGGATTTGTTTTCCTCATATTTTGTTGAGAATTTTTGCGTCTAAATTCATCAGTGATATTGGCCTGTGATTTTCTTTTTTTGTGGTTTATTTTTGTTTGGTTTTGGTATCAGGGTGATGGTGGCCTCATAGAATGAGTTTGGGAGTGTTCTTTCCTCTGAAATTTTTTGTAATAGTTTCAAAAGGATAGATGTTAACTCTTATCTAAATGTTTGATAGAATTCACCTGTGAATCCATCTGGTCCTGGACTTCTGTTTGTTGAAAATTTTAAAATCACAGTTTCAATTTCATTACTTGCAATTTGTCTGTTCATATTTTCTATTTCTTCCTGGTTCAGTCTTGGAAAGTTGTACCTTCCTAAGAATTTGTCCATTTCTTCTAGGTTGTCCATTTTATTGGCATATAGTTACTTGTAGTAGTCTCTTATGATCCTTTGTATTTCTGTGCTGTTCATTGTATTTTCTTCTTTTTCATTTCTAATTTTATTGATTTGACCCCTCTCCTTTTTTTTCTTGATGAGTCTGGCTAAAGATTTATCAATTTTATTTGTCTTTTCAAAGAACCAGCTTTTAGTTTCATTGATCTTTTCTATTGTTTTCTTCATCTTTATTTCATTTATTTCTGCATTGATGTTTATGATTTCTTTCCTTCTACTAACTTTGGGCTTTGTTTGTTCCTCTTTCTCTAGTTGCTTTACGTGTAAGGTTCTGTTGTTTGATAATTTCTTGTTTCCTGAGGTAAGATTATATTGCTATAAATTTCCCTCTTAGAACTGCTTTTGTTGCATCCCATAAGTTTTGGATTTCCATCCTTTCATTTTCATTTGTCTCTAGGTGTTTTTTGATTTATTCTTTGATTTCTTCGGTGATCCATTGGTTTAGCAGCATATTGTTCAGCCACCACATGTTTGTGTTTTTTACAGTTTTTTTCCTTGTATTTGATTTCTAATCTCATAGTATTGTGGTCAGAAAAGATGCTTGATATGATTTTAATTTTCTTAAATTTACCAAGGCTTGCTTTCTGGCCCCAGCATATGATCGATCCTGGAGAGTGCTCTGTGTGCACTTGAAAAGAATGTGTATTCTGCTGTTTTCAGATGGAATGTCCTTTAAATATCAATTACATACTTCTGGTCTAATGTGAGGCCTTAAATATAAGGCCCTTTTACCTTATGGATTTTCTGTCTGGATGATCTGTCCATTGATATAAGTGGGGTGTTAAAGTCCCCACTATTATTGTGTTACTGTCAATTTTTTCCTTTTATGTCTGTTAACATTTGCCTTACATATTGCGGTCCTCCTATGTTGCCTGCATATATATTTACAATTGTTATATCTTCTTCTTGGATTGATTCCTTGATCATTATATAGTGTCCTTCTTTGTCTCTTGTAACAGTCTTTTTTTTTTAAGTCTATTTTGTCTGATATGAGTATTGCTACTCCAGCTTTCTTTTGATTTCAATTTGCATGGAATACTCTTTTCCATCCCCTCACTTTCATCTTTATGTGTCCCTAGACCTGAAGTGTGTATATCCATTCAGCCAGTCTATGTCTTTTGGTTGAAGGATTTAATCTACTTACATTTAGGTAATTATAAATGTTTTTACTGCAATTTTGTTAATTGTCTTGGATTTGTTTTTGTAGGTCTTTTTTCTTCCCTTTCTCTTTTGCTCTTTTTTTCTCTTATGATTTGATGACTACCTTTAGTGTTGTGTTTAGATTTTTCTTTTTTTGTGTGTGTATCTATTGTTGGTTTTTGGTTTACTGTTACAATGAGCTGTTGATGTAGCAGCAACTTAAAACAAAGAACTTCTTTGTTTTAAGTTTGTTCTAAGTTGCTGGTCTTTTAATTTCAAATACATTTCCAATATCCTGCATTTTTATTCTCCTCTACTTACAAATGCTGGTTTGATATCATATTTGTGTGTGGACAAATATGTATGTTTACCTTTACTGGTGAGCTTTCCCATTTATAATTTTCTTGTTTCTAGTTGTGGCCTTTTCTGCCTAGAGAAGTTCCTTTAGCATTTGTTGTAAAGCTGGTTTGGTGGTGCTGAGTTTTCTTAGCTTTTGCTTGCCTGTAAAGCTTTTGATTTCTCTGTGGAATCTGAATGAGAGCCTTGCTGGGTAGAGTATTCTTGGTTGTAGTTTCTTCCCTTTCATCACTTTGAGTATATCATGCCACTCCCTTCTGGCCAGCAGAGTTTCTGCTGAAAAATAAGCTGATAACCATATGGGGATTCCCTGGTATATTTTTGTTTCTGTTCCCTTGTTGCTTTTAATATTTTCTGTCATTAATTTTTATCATTTTGATTAATATGTGTCTTGGTGTGTGCCTCCTTGGGTTTGTCCTTGCACAGGACTCTGCACTTCCTGGACTTGTTTCTTTTCCCTTTTTAGGCGTTTTTGGCTATTACCTCTTTGGATATTTTCTCAGGTCCTCTCTCTCTTCTCTTTCTGGGACCACTGTAATGCGAATGTTGGTGTGTTTAATGTTGCCCAAATGGTCTCTTAGACTGTCCTTTCATCTTTTTTTAAATTTATTCTGTTCTGTAGCAGTGATTTCCACCAATCTGTCTTCCAGCTCACTTATTCATTCTTCTGCCTCATTTATTTTGCTATTGATTCCTTCTGGTGTATTTTTCATTTCAGTCATTGTATTGTTCATCTGTTCTTGAAATCTTCCAGCTCTTTATTAAACATTTCTTGTATCTTCTCAGTCTGTACTTGCATTCTTTTTCTGTGATCTTGGATCATGTTTACTATCATTACTCTAAATTCTTATTCAGGCAGATTGCCTATCTGCACTTAGTTGTTTCTGGGGTTTTACCTTGTTGCTTCATCTGAACCATATTTCTTTACCATCTCATTTTGTCTAATTTTGTGATCTCCATCTCAGGCTGCAGGTGTGTAGTTCCCCTTGCTTCTGGTGTCTATCCCCTGGTGGGTGAGGTTGTTCCAGGGGCTTGTGCAGGCTTCCTGGTGGAAGGGACTGGTAGGCCGAGCTGGGTCTTGTACCTCTGGTGGGCAGGGCCATGTCAGGGGTGTGTTTAGAGGTGGCTGTGGACTCAGGACTTTGGGCAGCCTGTCTGCTATGGTGGGGCTGTGTTCCCACTCTGTTCATTGTTTGGCCTGAGGCATCCCAGAACTGAAGCCTACAGACTGTTGGGAGGGGCCAGGTCTTGGTGCCAAAATGGCAACCTCTGGGAGAACTCACACTGATAAATACTCCCAGGGGCCCCCATCACCAGTGTCCTTAACCCCACTGTGAGCCACCGCTGATTCCTGCCTCCCCAGGAGACCCTACAAGACCTGCAGGTAGGCCTGGCCCAGGCTCCTATGGAGTCACTGCTTTGCCCTGGTTCCCAGTGCTTGTGAAACCTTATATGTGCCCTCCAAGAATGGAGTCTGTTTCTCTCAGTCCTGTGGAGCTCCTACACTGGAGCCCTGCTGGCCTTCAAAGCCAAATGCTCTGGGGGCTTCTCCTCCTGATCCCGGACCCCCAGGCTGGGGCTCAGAACTCTCAATCCTGTGGGAAAGCCCTTGTGATGTAATTATTTTCCAGTGTATGTGTCACCCACCTGGCAGGTATGGGATATGATTATTATCACCAGAAGCACCCCTTCTACCATCTCATTGCAGCTTCGTCGTCGTCTTTGGATGTAAAACATCTTTTGGTAGGTTTCAGTCTGTTTTGTCAATGGTTGTTCACCAGTTAGTTGTGATTTTGGTGGTTTTGTGAGTCCTTCAACTCTGCCATCTTGTCTCCTCCAAGAGTATTTACTTTTAAAAAGTCTAGTTTATTTATTGATTACTTTTGGCTTGCGATTTTGGTTCTAAGTTATGTAACTAAGTGGAAATAGCAACACATGCAAAACTGTTTATACAATAGTAATCTATCTTTGTTAAAAATGGATGAGATAAATATATATAATATGTAAATATAGATATATATATGTATGTTTGTGTTTGCCTGTATATGCACAAACTAGTAAGTTTTATAAGAAACTGAACATAGTAGTTATCTCTTGTGGGGGAGAACAGAAATGGGAGCCACAGGTGGGAAGGAGACTTTATACCATTTTATTTCATTTTTTAATATGAAATTTAAATTTCAAAATGCAGTGATTAAACCTAGAATTCTGCTAACACTCTTACTGAGTAAAACAAACATGGACTCAAAAATGTAAGAAAATTTTGAAGACCATATGTGCATAAAGTCAAATAAAAATAGTATGGAGTGAAAATGAGTGTCTGACTCCTAGTCCTTCAATGTCACCACTCTTACCAGTGTCTCATGTAGCTTACCAGAGATGTTCTGTGACTACAGAAGTATGTGTACAGGTACATACACATACCTTCCCTTTTTTAAAATCAAATAGAAACTGACTTCAAACACTGTCCTGAAACATGCTTTTTACTTAACAATAGATTTTGGAGATTGTTCTACAAGATGTAGATTCTACAGCAAGATGTACAGGTCTACTTTATTTTTAAATAGGCTATATAGTTTTAACATGTAAGTATGTTATTTAACTAGTTCCTTGCTAATGAATTTTAAGGTTGCTTTCACTCTATTTTTACTACAATGTTGCAGTGCAAAGACATACATCTTTGCATGTGTGTATAATGTACATGTGATGAATAAGTGTGTGATAGTATGTGTGTGTACTTACTGTGGAATTGTTGGGTTAAGGACATACATGCTTTTAACATTTTCATGTATTTTCTAATAGAGCTCTAGAATCCACTTGTCAAATATCCTTTTGAGACTGTGCTTAGAAGCACTTCTTGGAAGGCAGATCTAGTGCTAATGAACTCTCTCAGCTTTAGTTTGTGTGGGAAAAATCTTTCTCTTTCCTTCATTTCTGATGGAAAACTTTGCCAGACAGAGTATTCTTGGTTGGCAGTTTTCTCTCAGCACTTTGAATATATCACTGCACTCTCTCCTGGCCTGTAGGGTTTTTGCTGAGAAATCTGCTAATAACAGTATGGAGCTTCTTTTCTCTTGCTGATTTTAAGATTCTCTTTGTCTTTTACATTATAGCATGTCTTGAAGATCTCTTTGAGTTTGGTGACCTATGAACTTGGATATCCAAAATCTCCCTCAGATTTGGGAAGTTAGCCATTATTTCTTTAAGCTTTCTGCCCCTTTCTCCCTCTGGAGCATCAATAACTTGCAAACTGTTTCTTTTGATTGTCTCCCATAGATCACGTAGGCTTTCATTATTTTTTCATTCTTTTTTGTTTTCCTCTGAATGAATAATCTCAAAATTCCCATCTTCTGCCTCACAGATTCTTTCTTCTGATTAACACATTCTGATATTGTTGCTATTATATTTTTCATTTCATTCATTGTATTTTTCTACTTCAGAATTTATGATTTCTCTTTGTTTAGCTGCTCATTTTATTCATGTATCTTCTTGATTTCATCAGATTGTCTATGTATTCTTGTAGCTCACTAAGCTTTCTTGAAACAGTTTTTAATTCTTTATCAGGTATGTCACAGATCTCCATGTCTTTGGGATCTGTTAGTGGAAGATTATCATAATCCTTGGGTAGTGTCATGTTTTCTTAAAGTTTTGCTTTGTTGTCTTTGTATTTAAATTAGCAGTCACTTCCTCTAGTCTTTACTAACTCCTTCAGGGCAGAAGTAACTTTAGTCATCCCTGCTAAAGATTCTGACACGCCCTCAGATTGGCTATGGATAAGTCTGCACCACACTTCTTGCTCTCTTATGGCAGAATTCTTAAGCTTCTGTGTCTTCTCTTGATTATGCAATGCAGAAGGTTAGGCGCTGACAAACTTCCCTTCTGCTTCCCCAAGAGTGGGGCTAAAGGTCTCGTTTATGATCTTTCTCTGGCCTGCAGATTCAGTTTGGGTTTTTTTTTTTTTTGCATGTTCACAAGCTGTGGTCAGATTTCTGCTGTCTCTTTGTTTTGCCCTCTTTCTTTAGCTACAATCCTTTTCAGTTCTGAAGGCTAGAAGTTCAAGATCAAGGTGTTGGAAACTTTGATTTTTCCTGAGGACCATAAGGGAAGGATCTGTTCTGGGCCTCTCTCCTTGGCTGTCCTCTTGCTTCCTCTTCATTTGCTTTTCCCTCTGTGTACCTGAAATTCCATGTATTTTTTTTTTTTTATAAAGTTACTTTGATTAACCAACTCTTTTTTTTTTAATTTATTTTATTGGCTGTGTTGGGTCTTTTTTGCTGTGCATGGGCTTTCTTTTAGTTGCAGTGAGTGGGGGCTACTCTTTGTTGTGATGCGTGAGCTCCTCATTGCTGTGGCTTCTCTTGTTGCGGAGCATGGGCTCTAGGCACATGGGCTTCAGTAGTTGCAGCACATGGGCTCAATAGTTCACAGGCTCTAGTGCGTAGGCTCAATAGTTGTGGTGCACGGGCTTAGCTGCTCCGCGGCATGTGGGATCTTCCTGGAGCAGGGATTGAACCTTTGCCCCCTGCATTGGCAGGCGGATTCTTAACCACTGTGCCACCTCGGAAGCCCATTCCATGTATTCTTAAAGGCAGCTAACAAACATTGGTATTTCTTACCCTGGTAGTTTCAAGATATTCCTTTAGCCACTGGAATCAGAGTGAACAAAAATGAGTGAAATCAAAGCTAACTGACAAGGCACTCACAGTGCCATAAAAGTTTGAATTCAAAGACCAAGACACTTAAGGATAAAGTGTTGACTCCCTTGGGCAACTGCTGAAGGGCTCAAGGGATCTCCTCAGGACCTCTGATGACCCAAGCAGCTGTATTCTTGGTCTACTCCTTCCCCTAGGCTAAAGTTGCTCAGCTTCCAAACAAGCCTTGCAGAGTAGTAATAAAATATTGTGAATACTCACTATTTTGCAAGTGATCTTTCTCTCTGTGCTTCAAACACATGAGCAGGCCCATTTCCTATGGTTTACATTCTTTTGGTAACGCTTTTTGGGTATGGTACTGGCAGTGCTGTAACCTGGGTCTGTGCCACTCTCCTTCACTAGACTATGAACACGTCTTGTCTTCATCAGAGGACCTCTGACACTCAGCACAGATCCTGCTCCTCAATAGGTTCTGCATAAAAGTTTCTTAAACAAACAAGGTAGTAAATTAAGATAATTTTTCCTCTCTCCTTTTCCCTATGCCCCATGGGAGTATATGCTGAACTAATCAGGGGAAAGGTAGAGTGTGGCAAATGCAATATTTCTCTACAAATAAGAATACTAGAAGGCAAACATGATTGATGGTATTTTCAATAATTACCACAACCAAAAAAACCAAATACCACAATAAAAATATAATGAGGTTTTAAAAGAACAGAAGTTTGCATGCATATACATCCACATGGTTCATTTGAGAACCTCAGTGCTATTTATTTCTATTACAGCTAGACACAAAATGTGCAAAGATATAAAACAAATACAAACTTTAAACACTTTTACAAAGGTGAAAATATAAAGAAATGAAGACTATGGATTTACGTTCACAAACTTTTTTACTTTGAATCTGCCTGGTATGAAAACCTGACAGTTTATCAGAATTTGTATTTGATACAACTATATGTTAGAATTACAGTGGACAAAATTGATGAAATCCTAGTGATCAATACCCTATAACAAATGACTCTTCTAAGTAAAACTAATATGATCTTCAGCTATTTTAAGTACTGCTGCTATAATTTTTTATTTATAAAAACTTTCATTCTAGAGAACAAAACTGACCTTAATGCTATTTCAAGAAAGAGAAACATTAACTCTTCAATCTCAACTTTTAAAGCTTAGAGCTCTTTAAGTATTTCTGCTAATCTTAAATTATTTTTGGTTCATTGCTAACTTTTGAAATACCTTAAAGTGATTTAAAGTCTTTTTTTTTTTTTTTGTCTGGATAGTGCTCATATATTTTGTCTTTATACCAAAGCAGTAAGGCAAGGAAGTTTTTCCTTTTTCAGATCATATGTCTATCCATTCTAAAATTCAGGGACTTAGAACCACTACAAACAATCCTAACAACAGGAAATTAAGGCTGCTGTGATTTTCCTTCATATTTAAGCCATAACATAAGATTAGCAGTATTACTGCCTACTAATGCTGAATTTATAAACATTTGGGCTTAAGCCACAAGACATAAATATTGCCATTTCTGTCTGTACTTCAATTCCAGTTAATAAGACGTTTTCACAATTACCTTTCATAAGTTTGAAGATGAAGTCAGAAAACACTATACAAAGCTGAAACTGGATGACTCTGCTACAAGGAAATAATGCTTGCGGGGACAAGCGTGGTCTTCTGCTGTCTGGTTAGTGGTGCACTATGCCCCTAGCACTGTACAGAGATGTGCAGGTCACACTCCAGCCAGCATGACGCAGGTATGGATGGGCACCTTCAATGCTCCAAAGGGCCTTGCCTGCTACTGCCAAAGGCAAAATGCGTGGCTCTGCAAGAACTGTCAGGTACCAGTTAGAGCCTATCGTGTTTGTTGGAGGTTTGTTAAAGTATATCATTCTTTGAGGCAAGCCCTTCTAGCTATGTGAAAGAGAAAAATGCCATAACTTAGTCTGCAAAAGAGTTTCTAAAATCATTTCCTAGTGTGAATGTGAACCAGGCTTTGCAGTATACATCTACCAGTGTTAGCACCATATTTAAGCCTGAATTGAGGTAAAGATAAACTCTCAGATAGACTTTGGGTAGAAATTACAGTAGCAATTTTGAATGGGGTGTTTACAGCAGTATTCTTTCTGATCATTAAAATAAGTTGAAAAACTACTTGATCCCAAGTATATATATCCAAGTATATATTGAAATTGATAAATTACAAAGCTAGATATAAGCTTTTAGCAGGAGAAATGTAGTAAAACAGAACTCACATTCTTGAAATTCAAACTATGTCATTATTGGCTTGATGAAGTCAAAGATTTTGATAAAATACTGAGCCAATATCACAAAGCCAGTTTATCAAATGGCAATGCCCAGAAATTCTGTTTCTCAGAGTATAGTCAAGCTTACTGTAGATGCTACCCTGTCAACATCCGACTCCTGCACGATTTGTCCCCTGCTCATTGCTCCATTTAATAAGAAACGGTAAGTAGCTTCTCTGTTCCCCAACTATTTTGATTTATGTAGAAAAACCTCTTGGAGACATGTATTTACATAAAGGAATAGGGAGAAAAGACCCTAAAACTTGGTTAAAATGTTGAAGGAGTACAGTATGTTTCAGCAAATGAAAACTGAGTTAAGGGATAACTGGACAAAATAAGGTAATTTTCTACTTTAGTTCCTATAAACTGATAAGGTGAAACAATACTGTGTAAAACAAAGAACTATGAAAACTTTTCAAATTGCTTTCCCCCTCCTTTTAACATTGCTTAACATATAAGATTTCTTATTTTCTAGCTTTAGGGGCATAACAGACTAATTTTTCAAGGAGACTAACTACCATTATTTATTAAATAAAATAGTACCTTGGAATTTGAACAACATTGGAATTCCATATCTAGTCAGAGCTGGTCTTGGTGCTCAGGCAGGGGCACTAAGACCAGTGCTTACTGCTCAGGCAGAAATTTATTACTCATTTTGACCAAGATTCCTCAAAAGCACTCATCAGCATTATTTTCATCTGACTCTGTTGAGAGTCAGATGAAAACAGGAGTAACTTTCCCTTGTAGCCTATAGAAACATTTTAGGGAAACAGTTTAAAGTTTGTTCTTAATCTAAATATTCAGCTGAATACTGCAGATCATTCTTCAGAAAACTCATATAAACAGTCATTCTTCTTTTATAAATCTGCTGGTGCTAACTGCACCTAAGTGGTAATAAACATGGAGGTATAGCTCGGCTATGTTTTCAGGAATACTAATTAATATATAAGATCTTTCAGTTCCCTGTCGGTCAGTTCATTCACTTCCATGATCTTCTCTAAGTGTTCCATATATCGGCCATGGTCCTGCAGAAAGTGAGGGACCCTCATGTTTTCAGTAACTGCCAATCCTTTTAAGCGATCCACATCTTCATAAGAGACCTGAAAAAAAGGAAGATGTGTTAATTTTTAAGTGTGAGTACCAGTTACCTTTGAAGAGCAGTTTCTTCCTTTGGTCTTAAGTGAAACTTTAAGTATGAAGACTGTTTTTCAAATTATTCTAATACCTAGAAAATAACAAAATTTATGGTGTTAAATAAGAATGTATTTATCTGCCCCTTCATACCATGACCATATTTAAAAAAAATCAAAAGTCAATATCTGATTTAACAATCTATCTTGGACCTACAGTTTGTCTAGAAATTAAACAATTAAACTTAATATGTGTGCGTGAAAGACTGAACCTAAACAAATATCCTCCCTAAATCTAAATAAAAGAATTGGGACTTCCCTGGTGGTCCAGTAGGTAAGACTCTGCACTCCCAAACGCAGAGGGGCCCAGGTTCAATCCCTGGTAGGGGAACTACATCCTGCATACATGCCACAACGAAGATCCTGTGTACTGCAGCTAAGACCCAGTGCAGCCAAAATAATAAAAAATAATAATTAAGATAGAATGTAAATACCATATTATTAGGAAAATCAGAACAATGGTACGTTAAATTCTCTTGCTTTTATTTTGATATTTTTAAGTAAGTATTTTAAAAAGTTTCATATCTCTTTCATTCACTTGAGTAAGAAGCCAGTCTTTCACAGGTATTATATTAAGTTTAGCAGTGAAACTTTCTAAGTTCTATAAATTACCTTTGCAACTTTAAATTCTAAAATTTAAGTACTATTATCTTCTGATCAACACTCTTCCTGGTTCAGCAGGAAAGCTTTAAATATATCATATTCATACTAAGTTTTATTTATATTTTAGTTATTAAAATTTTATTGAGTATTTATGTCACTAAGTGTAATAGGTTATAGGAAATAGGTTTGGTGTTGATATTGGTATGGTTTCATAATTTATCTTAAACCACTTTATTAAATGAGTAAATACACTGACATTGGGAAATAAGGTTCTCATAAGATAATGGAGATACATATATGGAATGGGAAGGGAGTTGTAAAAGAACCTTGTGGTGTCTGATTTGAATTAGAATGCCGTTATGATTTAAAACAAATATACGATATGCTCATTGAAAAGGTCTAGAAGCACCAGCACCCCAGTAGTTAGTGATGTGCACACCTTGTGCTCAGGTTGTGTTTTCTAAATACCATTTCTCACTAGAAGAAATACCATTTCTCACTAGAAGAATCAAGACTTCCTCGGAAAAATATCTAATCTCAGATTTGTGCATGAAAAGTATAAGGTGAGCTCAGAATATTTTACTTTATTTTGCTGGAAAACATGTAGACATGCTTTAAAAAACACAGGAGCAGCCACTGGAAGAGCTGAATTAAAAAAGTGGAGGGAAATGTAACAGAATTCAAAGATCTCTATTTTGGGCAAAAATCAATAGATGTTAAAAATCATTTCTGGAAAGATTGTTAGACAACAGTACATTCAAAGGTATCATCCCACAAATTATTTATTAATACAATCAGGGACAGGTAACTTTTACAATGGAGAGATCTAGCAGTAACTAACTTACCCAGGTGATTAAACACAGTATCACTAATAATGGGACAACACTCTCTCTCTCCAATGTGATGCACTGAAAAATGCATGACTCACTTAAGTAGTATTCTTGGCAAAAATATTTAACCTGAAGCTAGTTACAAGGAAACAATCTGCTAGTCCAGATTCTAGAAATTCTCAAGGAAATTTTTCTTGGATTCTTAAGGATTCTTAAAAATGTCATAAAAAAAGAAAAAGACTGGAGTGAGGGGGGACTGTTATAAATTAAGAGATTACAGATAAGTGAATGCAAGGCATAAATCTTGACTGGATCCTGGGTCATGAAAAAGAGCTACAAAGGACATTTTGGAGACAATCTGGGGAATATGAAAGAGGTTTTTTTTTTTTTAGAACTATATGTAATCAGTGATAAATTTCTTTAGAAAATCATCTGATCATGTCAGAATATCCTTATTCTTGGAAGATACATGCTGAAGCATGAAAGGGAGCAGAGTTATACCTGCAGCTTACTTTAAAATACTTTAGGAAAATATACATATAAAAGTTAATAATATATTCCCAAATTTCCTATTCCCTTCTTTATCTCTTACTGTCCACAAAGAAGTACTGTAATTTGGTTCTGTGACAGAACCAAATTTATCCCTTCTGGAGTAAAGGAAAATTACTCCAACAACAAAATAAAAACAGTTTCAACTTGAGTCTTATTTAATCATGAAATGAGCTGGAAGAAATTGTTGACCTGGTGTGTTTGGGGACTGTGTGCCATTGATTTCACTCACCTTCCCCAGGGCAGTCAGTAGATGAAAGTCAATGGTCTCTCTGTATCGGAGGATTTGCAGGATACCATCTAAGTATACCTGGTCTTTACTGAAACACCCTGAAGGAACCAGAATAGTGTTTACTTTCTGATATTTAAAAAAATTAGTAAGTAACTAGATACCAGCCCATTCACTTTACTGTAGGAATCAGTACTGTATATCAAAAATAAATAGGGCAAATTAGAAGTTTAACTATCATCATAACATAAAATGTAATGTCTTGAGAAGTACCACAATAACTGCAGCCTAGTAGCTTCCCTTTAAGAATTCCTTTTCCCTGACTCCCCACTCCCCATAATTAAAATAGCATTTTTTTCCTAAAGAAACACTAGTAATTTAAAATACATGACTCTTATAATTATCCCACCCTCACTTCCACCACTTGATATAAACTTGACTCCCATGATTAACTGAAGGCATTTGGGTGGGGAGGGCTTGGAGAGGATAGTTGTAGAGCAGTTAAGTCTCAAAAGGGGGCAATGTGGAGACATGGGATTTCAGAAATTTTTGTTTTTTTTTAAATAATACCCATTAAAATTAACTGTAAGTGACTTTGATACTATTCCTCCCTATGAAAACAAGAATTAGAACCAGATTTTAAAGAATATGAAAATATATTAGACATGAAAATTAGGAATAGCTCACGAGATCCGTGCTTAGATAAAAAATGGTATTCTGCTTACAAAGAAAACCTTCCTCCTATCATGACATAACCTGTATAAATTTTTTAAAATTTTGCTCTAGAATTAAATGGACTAGAATTCTACCAAATGGAGAGTCATATGTTAAGAAATTATTGTTGAAGAATTCCCAAGATGGTGGACTAGGAGGACCCTGAATTCACCTCCTCTCACAGGCATACCAAAATTACAACTATTTACTGAGCAACTATCACTAAGACTGGAAACTACCAGAAAAGATTTCTATAACTAAAGATATAAAGAAGGATGGGTAGGAGGGGAGAAACTGCTGTCTAGTCAAGACCTGTATCCCCAGGTGAGAGACCTACAAATGGGAGGATAATTACAAGTATAGAGGTTCTCCACAAGGAGCAAGGGTATGCACCCCACATCGAGCTCCCCAGCCCAGGGCTCCTATACTGGGAAGACAACACCCCAGAATGTTTGGTTTTTGAAGGTCAGATGGACTTCTTTCAGGAGACCCAGAGGGCTGTGGGAAAGAAAGACTCCACTCTTAAAGCATACACACAAAATTTCACATGCTCTGGGACCCAGGGAAGAAGCAATAATTTGAAAGGAGCCTGGGTCAGACCTACTGGAGATCTTGAAGAGTCTCCCAGAGAGGCAAATGGAGCTCACCCTGGGGACACAGACACTGGCAGCAGCCATTTCTGGGAGTTAATTCTACTACACTGAAACTGGTGCTGCGAAGCACCGTTTTGGAATCCTCCCTCTAGCTTATTAGCCTCGGAACCCAGCACTAGCACCGCCCCATGCACCAGCCTGTAGGCACAAGTACTGGGTCACCTCAGACCAAGCAACTAGCTGGGTGGAAATATAACCCCACCCACCAGCAGACAGACACCAGCCCCAGAACAACTGCAGCATGCTATGCCGGGACCAAGCCCAGCCACCAGCAGGTGGCACCAGTCCCAGGACTTGCTGGTCCTCAGCCCCAACCACGAGAGGGACAAGAACAGCTCTGAGACACCTTGGGTCCCTTAGCCAGTATCCCAGGATCAGGCCCCACTTACTAGCAGGCTGACATAAGCTTTGGGACACCCTGGACCCCATAGCCAGCTGTGTCAAGCACCAGCCAACCCACCAGTGGTCCAAAACCGGTTCTGAGAATATGGGCCCTGAAGCCAGAGGCCCCAGGATCCAGCTCAACTAGCCAATGGGCCTGCACTATCCCCATAACCCAGCTTTATCCACCAGCGGGGCCTGAAAGAGCCCCAGAATCTCCTGGATCCTGACCCTGCCAACCAGCGGGTGGACACCAGCCCCAGGATCACCAGCAGGCCAAAACAAGCTTCAGGACACCTTGGACTCCATACCCAACTGTGTCAGGACACCCCTGCTCTCTGCTCAGTAATCTGACAACAGCTCTGAAATTCCTGGGCCCTGTTATCAGACTCCAGGACCCAGCTCTACCTGTCACTAGTCTGACACTAACCCTGGAACGTGGCTTCACCCACCAGTGGTAGGGCCACAATCCCAGAGCCTTACAGATCCTGATTCTGTCCACCAGTGAGCCAGCACTAGGCCCAGGGACCCCGGGGTTTTACAACCTGCCACCTTGTGACCAGGTCCCACTAACCAGCAGTCAGCAGTATCTGCACAAGGCAGAGCCTGACAATCAACCAGGCTAGGGGCTAACCAAGCCTACCACACCACCCATATAGCCCACCAAAGCAGAAGGACTTATACAGCCCTCTTAGGGGGAAACTGTAGAGCATATAGTGTGGGTGACAGAGGGGAGTGCATGCTGGGACACATAGAACATCTCCTACAGAAGACTACTTCTTCAAGGTAGAGAAACATAACTAACCTACCACATACATAAAAATACAAGTAGCAACTTAGACAAAATGAGGCGACAGAAAAACATTCCAGATGAGGAAACAAGATAAAACCCCAGAAGAACAACTAAGTGAAGTGGAGACAGTCTACCTGAGAAAGAGTTCAGAGTAATGACTAAAGATGATGAAAGAACTTGGGAAAACAATGGACACACAGAGCAGGAAGTCAGAGGGTTTTTTTTTTTGTTTTTTTTTTAGTCAGAGGTTTTTAACAAAGAGTTAGAAAACATAAAGAACAACCAAACAGATGTAGAATACAATAGCTGAAATGAAAAAATACACTAGAAGGAATCAGCAGTAGACTAAATGATACAGAGGAACAGATCAGTGAGCTGAAGATAGAGTAGTAAAAAGCACTGTCACTAAACACAAAAAAGAAAATGGAAAGAAATGAAGACAATTTAAGAGACCTCTAGAACAATATCAGGCAACTAATATTCACATTGTAGGGGTCCCAGAAGGACAAGAGAGAGATAAAGAGGCTGAGAACATATTTGAAAACATAACAGGTGAAAACTTCCCTAACCTGGGAAAGGTATCAGTCACTCAAGTCCAGGAAGTACTGAGAGTCCCATACAGTATTAACCCAAAGAGAAATCAAGACACACTGTAATTAAAATGACAAAAATTAAAGAGAATATTAAAAGCAGCAAGGGGAAAGCAACAAATAGCACACAAGGGAATTTCCATAAAGCTACTGGCCGATTTTTCAGCAGAAACTGTACAGGCCAGAATGGAGTGGCAAGATATATTTAAAGCGATGAAAGGGAAAAACCTACAACCAAGATTCTTCTACCCAGCAAGGATCTCATTCAGATTCCACACAGAAATCAAAAGCTTTACAGACAAAAGCTAAAAGAATTCAGCACCAACAAACCAGCTCTACAATAAATGCTAAAGGAACTTCTCTAGCTGGGAAACGTAAGAGAAGAAAAAGACCCATAAACAAACCCAAAACAATTAAGAAAATGGTAACAGGAAAATACACAGTGATAATTACCTTGAACATAAATAGATTAAATACTCCAAACAAAAGACACAGATTGGCTGAATGAATACAAAAACAAGACCTGCCTATATACTGTCTACAAGACACCCACTTCAGACCTAGAGACACACACAGACTGAGTGAGGGGATAGAAAAAGATACTCCACACAAATGGAAATCACAAGAAAGTGGGAGTAGCAATACTCATATCAGATAAAATAGACTTTAAGGTTACAAGAGATAAAGAAGGACACTGCATAATGATGAAGGGATCAATCCAGAAAGAAAACATAACAATTATAAATATTTATGCACCCAACACAGGAGCATCTCAATACATAAGACAAATGCTAATACCCATAAAAGGGGAAATAAACACTAACACAATAATAGTGGGGGACTTTAACACCCAACTCACATCAGTGGACAGATCATCCAGACAGAAAATAAATAAACACAAGCTTTAAATGACACAACAGACCAGACAGATTTAATTATTATTTATAGGACATTCCACCCAAAAGCAGCAGAATACACTTTCTTCTCAAGTGCACACAGAACATTCTCTAGGACAGATTACATCGCGGGTCACAAATCAAGCTTTGGAAAATTTAAAAAAGTTGAAACTGTATAAAGCATTTTTTCCACAATGCTATGAGATTAGAAATCAATTATAGGACAAGAATTGTAAAAAACACAAACACATGGAGGCTAAACAGTGCACTGCTAAATAACCAAGAGATTACTGAAGAAATCAAAATGAAAAATATCTTGAAACAAATGTCAATCAAAACACGGCAACCCACAACCTATGTGACACAGCAAAAACAGTTCTAAGAGGGAAGTTTATAGAAATTCAATCTCACCTCAAGAAACAAGAAAAATCTCAATCTAACCTTATACCTAAAGCAACTAGAAAAAGAAAACAAAGAAAACTCAAAGTTAGTAGAAGGAAAGAAATCATACAAATCAGAGCAGAAATAAATGAACTAGAAAACAATTAGCAAAGATCAATAAAACTAAAAGTTGGTTCTTTCAGAAGATAAACAAAACTGAAAAACTTTTAAACAGACTCATTGAGAAAGGAAGAGGACTCAAATCAAGAAAATTAGAAATGAAAAAGGAGAAATTACAACTGACACCAAAGAAATACAAACAACTATAAGAGACTACTACAAGCAATTATACGCTAATAAAATGGACAACCTGGAAGAAATGAGCAAATTCTTGGAAAGGTACAATGTTCCAAGGCTGAACCAGAAAGAATTTTAAAATACAAACCAATTTAATATTCTAATATATTTAACATTCTAATAAACCAATTTCTAATATTGGTTTCTATTAGAAAATACAGACCAGTTACAAGTAATGAAATTGAAATTGTAATTAAACATCTTCGAACAAACAAAAGTCCGGGACCAGATAGCTTCACAGGTGAATTCTACCAAGCATTTAAAGTGTTAACACCTATCCTTCTCAAACGCTTCCAAAAAACTGAAGAGGGAGGAACACTCTCAAACTCATTTTATGAGGCCACCATCACCCTGATACCAAAACAAGACAATGATATCACAAAAAAAGAAAAATACAGACCAACATCACTGATGAATACAGACGCAAAAATCTTCAACGAAATACTAGAAAATAGAATCCAACACCACATTAAAAGTATCACACACCATGATCAAGTGGGATTTATTCCAGGGATGCAAGGATTCTTTAATATATGCAAATCAATGTGACACCATATTAACAAATTAAAGAACAAAAACCACATGATCATCTCAAAAGATGCAGAAAAAGCTTTTGACAAAATTCAACACCCACTTATGATAAAAACTCTCCACAAAGTGGGCATAGAGGGAACCTACCTCGACATAATAAGGGCCATATACCACGAACCCACAGCAAACATCATTCCCAATGGTGAAAAACTAAAAAAATTTCTTCTAAGATCAGGAACAACACAAGGATGTCCACTCTTGCCACTATTATTCAACATAGTTTTGGCAGTCATAGCCATGGCAATTAGAGAAGAAAAAGAAATAAAAGGAATACAAATTGGAAAAGAAATAAAACTTACTGTTTGCAGATGACATACCATACACAGAAATTCCTAAAGATGCCACCAGAAAACTACTAGAACTAATCAATAAATTTGGTAAGGTTACAAGATACAAAATTAATGCACAGAAATCTCTTGCATTCCTACACATTAACAATGAAAGATCAGAAAGAGAAATTAAGAAAACAATCCCATTTACAATTGCTGCAAGAACAATAAAATACCTAAAAATAAACCTACCTAAGGAGGCAAAAGACCTGTAGTCAGAAAACTATAAAAAACTGATGAAAGAAATCAAAGAAGACACAAACACATGGAGAGATACCTGAACTGGAAGAATTAATACTGTCAAAATGACTATCCTATCCAAAGCAATTACAGGTTCAAAACAATCCCTATCAAATTACCAATGGCATTTTTCACAGAATTAGAACAAAAAAATTTTACAATTTGTATGGAAACATAAAAGACCCTGAATAGCCAAAGCATTCCTGAGGGAAAACAAAACAAAACAACAACAACAACACCAAAAACAACCAGAGCTGGAGGAATCAGGTTCCCTGACTTCAGACTACACTACAAAGCTACAGTAATCAATACAGTATGGTACTGGCACAAAACCAGAAATATAGATCAATGGAACAGGATAGAAAGCCTAGAGATAAACCAAAGCACCTATGGTCACCTAATCTGACAAAGGAGGCAAGAATATACAATGGAGAAAAAACAGCCTCTTCAATAAATGGTGCTGGGAAAAGTGGACAACTACACATAAAAGAATAAAATTAGAACACTACCTAACACCATACACAAAAATCAACTCAAAATGAAATAAAGACCTAAATGTAAAACTGGACACTATAAAACTTTTAGAGGAAACCATGGGAAAAACACTCTTTGCAATAAAACAGCAAGATCTTTTTTGACCCACCTCCTAGAGTAATGAAAATAAAAACAAAAATAAGCAAATGGGGCCTAATTAAATTTAAAAGCTTTTGCACAGCAAAGGAAATCATAAACAAGACAAGACAACCCACAGAATGGGAGAAAATATGTGCAAATGAAGCAACAAAATTAATCTCAAAAATACACAAACAACTCATGTAACTCAATATCAAAAAAAACAACCACTCATTTTTTTATTGGGTTGTAAGACCTAAATAGACATTTCACCAAAAAAAGACACATAGATAGTCAAGAGGCACATGAAAAGATGCTCACCATCACTAATTATTAGAGAAACGCAAATCAAAACTACAATGAGGTATCACCTCACACCGGTCCGAATGGCCATCATCAAACAATCTACAAACAATAAATGCTGGAGAGGGTGCAGAGAAAAGGGAACCCTCTTGCACTGTTGGTGGGAATGTAAATTAATACAGCCACTATGGAGAACAGTATGGAGGTTCCTTAAAAAGCTAAAAATAGGGACTTACCTGGTGGCACAGTGGTTAAGAATCTGCCTGCCAACGCAGGGGACACAGGTTCGGTCCCTGGTCCAGGAAGATCCCACATGCCATGGAGCTACTAAGCCCGTGTGCTGCAACTACTGAGCCTGTGCTCTAAAGCCTGCAAGCCACAACTACTGACTCCACGTGCTGCAACTACTGAAACCCATGCACTTAGAGCCTGTGCTCCACAACGAGAAGCCACCTCACTGAGAAGCCTGCACACTGCAACAAAGAGTAGCCCCTGCTCACCACAACTAGAGAAAGCCTGTGCACAGCAACGAAGACCCAACAGAGCTAAAATAAATAAACAAAATATTTTTAAAAAATGAAAAACAGAACTATCACATGACCCAGCAATCCCACTACTGGGCATATACACTGAGAAAACCATAATTCAAAAAGACACATGTACCCAAATGTTCATTGCAGCATTATTCACAATAGCCAGGACAACTTAAATATCCAGCAACAGATGAATGGATAAATATGTGGTGTGTGTGCATGTATACATAAAAAGAAATGAAATTGGGTCATTTGTAGAGATGTGGATAGACCTAGAGTCTGTCATGCAGAGTGAAGTAAGTCAGAAAGAGAAAAACAAATATCATATATTAATGCAAATATGTGGAATCTAGAAAAATAGTACAGATGAACCTATTTGCAGGGCAGGAATAGAAATGGAGATGTAGAGAACGGGCATGTGGACACAGGGGGTAAGGGGAGGGTGGGATGAACTGGGAGATTAGGTTTGACATAAATACACTACCATGTGTAAAATAGATAGCTAGTGGCAACCTGCTGCATAGCACAAGGAGCTCAGCTTGGTGCTCTGATGACCTACATGGGTGGAACTGGGGGAGGGAGGTCCAAGAGGGAAGGGATATATGTATACATATAGCTGACTCACTTCATTGTATAGCAAAAACTAACACAACTTTGTAAAGCAATTGTACTCCAATTAAAAAAAAAAAAAAGATCCCACATGCCATGCAGTGGTGAGGCAAAAAAAACAAACAAAAACCAAACAAAAAAAGATGTACTGTAACTATAAAATAATGTATCTTAAAGATTTAGTAAAAAAAAAAAAAAGTTAAAGAAGATATGGCACATATATGCAAAGAAATATTACTCAGCCATAAAAAGGAATTAAATTGAGTTATTTGTAGTGAGGTGGATGAACCTAGAGACTGTCATACAGAGAGTAGTAAGCCAGAAAAAGAAAAACAAATACCGTGTGCTAATGCATATATATGGAACCAAAAAAAATGGTACTGATGAACCCAGTGACAGGGCAAGAATAAAGATGCAGATGTAGAGAATGGACTTGAGGACATGGGTGGGGGAGGAAGGGGAAGCTGGGACAAAGTGAGAGAGTAGCACTGACATATATATACTACCAAATGTAAAATAGATAGCTAGTGGGAAGCTGCTGTATAACACAGAGAGATAAACTTGATGATGGGTGATGACTTAGAGGGCTGGGATAGGGAGGGTGGGAGGAAGTCACAGAAGGGAGGGGATACGGGGATACATGTATAAATACAGCTGATTCACTTTGTTGTACAGCAAAAACTGGCACAACAGTGTAAAGCAATTATATTCCAAAAAAGAGCTTAAAAAAAGTTAAATAATTCACTATTTTTTATGTTGATTACCTGTTGAAATAATATGTGGATACACTGTATAAAATGAAATATATTTTTAAATTAGTTTAAGAAATAAAGACTGTTACAAGAGACAAAGAAGGACTCCACATAATGATCAAGGGATCAACCCAAGAAGAAGATATAGCAATTGAAAATATATATGAAGAAAAAAAAAAAGAAAATATATATGCACCCAACATAGGAGTACCTCAATATATAAGGCAAATATTAATGGATATAAAAGGAGAAATCAACAGCAACACAATAATAATAGGGAAAATTAAATCCCACGGACATCAATGGACAGATCAACCACACAGAAAATCCATAAGGAAACACTGACCTTAAATGACACATTAGATCAAATAGACTTAACTGATATATACAGAGCATTCCATCTTAAAGCAGCAGAATAGATTCTTTTCAAGTGTACATGGAACATTCTCCAGGATACATCACATGCTAGGCCACAAAACAAGTCTCAATAAATTTCAGAAAATTAAAATCACATCAAGCATCTTTTCCAACCACAATGCTATGAGACTAGAAATCAGATATAAGAAAAAAACTGAGAAAAACACAAACATGTAGAGGCAAAACTATATGCTATTTACTAAACAACCAATAAATCAAAGAGGAAATCAAAAATGTACCTAGAGACAAATGACAATAAAATCACAACAATCTAAAACCTCTGGGATGCAGCAAAAGCAGTTCTCAGAGGGAAGTTTGTATCAATACAATCTTATCAAAATGAACAAGAAAAATCTCAAATAAACAACCTAACCTAACACCGAAAGAAACTAGAAAAAGAACAAAACTCAAAGTTAGAAAAAGGAAAGAAATCATAAAGATCAGAGCAGAAACAGATGAAACAGAGACTAAAAAACAATAGACAAGATCAATGAAACTAAGAGCTGGATCTTTGAAAAGATAAATAAAATTGATAAACCTTTAGCCAGACTCATCAAGAAAATAAGAGAAATGGCCCAAATCAATAAAATCATAAATGAAAAAGGAAAAGTTACAAACACCACCACAGCAATACAAAGGATCATAAAAGACTACAATGAACAATTATTCAGTGATAAAATGGGCTACCTAGAAGAAATAGACAAATTCTTAGAAAGGTATAATCTCCAAAGACTGAACCAGGAAGAAACAGAAAATATGAACAGACCAATCACAAGTATGGAAATTGAATCAGTAATTTTAAAACTCTCAAAAAACAAAAGTCCAGGATTAGATGGCTTTTGAGGTGAATTCTACCAAACATTTAGAGTTAGCATCTATGCTTCTTAAAGTATTCCAATGAACTGCAGAGGAAGGAATGCTCTGCAACTCATTCTACAAGGCCAGCATCAAACTGATACCAAAACCAAAGATATCACAAAAAAGAAAATTATAGGCTAATATCATTGATGAATATAAATTCAAAACTCCTCAACAAAATATTAGCAAACCAAATCCAAAAACACATTAAAAGGATTAGACACCATGCTCAAGTGGGATTTATCCCAGGGATGCAAGGATGGTTCAATATCTGCAAATCAATGTGATACACCACATAAACAAATTGAATAAAAATCATATGATCATCTCAAAACATGCAGAAAAAAATCTTCTGACAAAATTCAACACCCATTGATGATAAAAACTCTCCATGAAGTGGGCACAGAGGGAACACACCTGAATATAATACAGGTCATCTATGACAAATCCACAGCTACTGTCATACTCAGAAAAGCTGAAAGCACTTTTTCTAAGATTAGTAACAAGTCAAGGATACCAACTTTTGCCACTTTTATTCAACATAGTTTTGGAAGTTGTAGCCACAGATATGAAAGAAAAAGAAATTAAAGGAATCCATATTGGAAAGGAATAAGTAAAACTGCCACTGTTTACAGATGACACAATGCTATACACAGAAAATCCTAAAGATGCCATGAAAAAACTACTAGAACACATTAGTGAATTAATGAATTAAGTTGCAGGATACAAAATTAAATTATAGATATTTGTTGCAACTTCACAGTTAGCAACAAACTCAGAAAGGGATATTAAGGAAACATTCTTATTTACAATTGCATCAAAAAGAGCAAAAATACCTAGGAATAAACCTACCTAAGGAGGTAGAAGACCTGTACTCAGAAAACTAGAGGACACTGATGAAAGAAACTGAGATGACACAAAGATAAAAAGACATACCATGTTCATGGATTGGAAGAATTAATATTGTTAAAATGACCATACTACCCAAGGCAATCTACAGATTCAACACGGCCCCTAACAAAATGTCAATGGCATTTTTCACTGAACTAGAACAAAAATTTTTTAATTTTGTATGGAAACACAAAAGACCCCCCAATAGCCAAATCAATCTTGAGAAAGCAGAACAGATGTCGAGGAATCACACTCCAATTTCAGACTATACTACACACCTACAGTTATCAAAACAGTATGGTAATAGCACAAAAACAGACAAGTAGATCAATGGAATAGAATAGAGACCGCAGAAATAAACCCATGCACTTATGTTTAAATCAGTCTACAACAAAGGAGATAAGAACATACAACAGGGAGTAACAGTCTTTTCAATAAGTAGTGCTGGGAAACCTGGACAGCTAAATGTAAGAGAGTAAAATGAAAATGTTTTCTCACGCAATACTGAAAAATAAATGCAAAATGGACTAAAGACCTAAATGTATAACTGGAAACCAAAAAACTCCCAGAAGAAAAATAGCCAGAACACTTTTTTACATAAATCACAGCAATGTTTTTATGGATCTGTTTCCCAAAGCAATGGAAACAAAAGCAAAAATAAACATATGGGGCCTAATTAAGCTTAAAAGCTTTTGCACAGTAAAGGAAACCATTAACAAAATGAAAAGACAACCCACAGACTGGGAGAAAATATTTGCAAATGATGTGAATGATAAGCAGTTAACATCCAACATATAAAAACAGCGGATATAGCTCAACATCAAAAAACAAACTACACAATTTTAAAATGGGCAGAATACCTGAAAATAAATTTTTCCAAAGAAGACAAACAGATGGCTATCAGGCACAAGAAAAGATGCTCAACATTGCTAACCATCAGAGAAATGCAAATCACAACTTCAATGAGATATCACCTCACACCTGTGAGAATGGCTATCATCAAAAAGAACACAAATAACAAATGTGGATGAGGATGTGAAATATTGTACACTGATGCTGGTAATGTAAACTGGTGCAACCACGTGAAAAAACAGTATGCAGATTTCTCAAGAAACTAAAAACAGACTTACCACATGATCCAGCAATTCCATCCCTGGGTATATATCCCAAGAAAATGAAAACACTAATTTGTTGAGATACATGCACCCCAATGTTCATAGCAGCATTATTCACAAAAGCCAAAATATGGAACCTACCTAAGTGTCCATGAACAGATGAATGGATAAAGATGTGGTATATATGTGTGTTGTGTATATACACACACAGGAGTACTACTCAACCATAAAAAAAAAATGAAATTTTTGCATTTGCAATAACATAAGTGGACATGCAGTTTATTATGCTCAGTGAAATAAGTCAGAGAAAGACAAAAACTGTATGATCATTTATATGTGGAATCAAAAATATAAAACAAACTAGTGAATATAACAAAAAAGAAGCAGACACACAGATACAGAGAACAAATTAGTGGTTACCAGTGGGGAGGAGGAAGAAAGGAGGGGTAAGATAGGAGACTAAGAGGTAAAAACTACTATGTATAAAGTTAATAAGCTACAAGAATATACTGTACAGCACAGAGAATATAGCCAATATATTTAGAGTATAATCTATAAAAATTTTGAATCACTGTTGTATACCTGAAAATATATTATAAATCAACTACTGTAAACCTCAATAAATAAATAAATAAAATTGTTATTACTTTATTAGGTATGCTAATAACATGGGCATTATGATAAAAATTGTCTTTAGTTAAAATTCATATGGAAGTATTTATTATGGGTTAAAAGACATGATGTCAGGAACTGGCTTTAAAATAATATAGGAAATCAGGAACTTGAAAGAATACATGAGCCATAGTTAGAAAACGTTCATAATTCCTAAGACTGTGTAATATTTAATGTGGGACTAGCATACTAATCACTCTTTTGTAAATATCTGAAATTTTCAATAATTTCAATAGTTTTTTTTTTAACTAAGTGAAGGAAAAAAAACTAGTTTAAAAGCAATGTGCCTATATGGGTTGTCAACGGCAACATGAACGCCCTATGCATCTGGGTACAGAGCACTAAAATACCGACAAGCAGATCTAAAAAGAAGGCAGGAAATGGCAGATCCATTCTGTTGATTTGAAACTGAACCTGGAGTGGCTTTGCATATATGAAAGCCAGGGTACAGATGTCTTCCTCTTCGCAGTTTACCATCTTGCTTGGTCTTGGCTCTCAGGCACAACACCTTCATACAACTAAATCACCAGTATAAAATGTTAATGTGGGCTGCTCAGGAGATATAACCATCATAAACTTGGAAAACTATTTCTAAATTCCAAATAAATAGTTTGAAATACTTTTAGAAGAAAATGCATTGTTGAACTAATCTTAAAGTCAAAATGACTTTTTTTTATAATAATTTTTAAAATTTTACTTATCTTATTATTATTTTTTTGGCTGCATTGGGTCTTTGCTGCAGTGCAGGCTTTCTCTAGTTGTGGCGAGCAGGGTCTACTCTTCATTGCAGTGCGTGAGCCTCTCATTGTAGTGGCTTCTCTTGCTGTGGGGCATGGGCTCTAGGTGCACAGGCTTCAGTAGTTGTAGTTGTGGTGCATGGGCTTAGTTGCTCCACAGCATGTGGAATCTTCCCGAATCAGGGATCAAACCCATGTTCCCTGCATTGGCAGGCAGATTCTTAACCACTGCACCACCAGGGAAGTCCCCAAAATGACTTTTAAAAGGAACACTTCCTAATTCCTCTTTTTTTATAAAAGGAATTTTAAAAAATATTTTTGTACTCCTTATTCTGTCAGGAAAAAAATTAATAATCTATAATGGAATATAATTTGCAAAAAAAAACAACCCCAAAACACAACAAAAACCTGAATCACTATGCTGTAGACTTGAAACACAATACTGTAAATCAATTATACTTCAATTAAAAAACAAAAAACAATAACCAAAATCACCTCTAGGGGTAACCTGATATCTTAGAGCTACTGATAAAATCTTTTAAACTTTCTATTAGAGTAATGTGCTTACTTTGAACCAGAACTGCTTGTGAAGATCAACGTGCACTGTCATTGTACTCCTTGCTTCTATTTTCTTTAGACAAATAATAAAAACAATAATTTAACAAAATGCTAAAAATCCCCAGTGAAATTAATAGATTCAGGCAAGGATTACTGATAGATGGTAAAACCATTACATGAAACTGTGCTGGGAGACAGGATATTTGTACAGTATTTATCACCTTACAAAAAAAGGAAAACATACAAAGGAAAGAGGTCACAATCTCCATTTTCAACAAGGATCAAAGTTAGCATATCTAATGGTAGGACAGCTTATACTTAGGTGGCTCCTGATGTGATCCAATATCACTTATGTAGTGTTCTTATCAAAAATGTTTACCCTGAGTCTAATCAGGAGCAAACAATCAAACACATCCAGATTTTGGCCATTCTATGAGAACAGTGCCCAAGATGTTACAAACGCTCAGTAAGGATAAGAAACGTTGGGAAGGCAGAGACAAGATGGTGGAATAGGAGGATGTGAGCTCACCCCTTCTTACAAAAACACCAAAATCACAATTTAATGCTGAACAATCATTGACAAAATAATACTGGAACCTACCAAAAGAAGATCTCCAACATCCAAAGACAAAGAAGAAGTAACAATGAGACAGTAGGAGGGGTGCAATCAGGATAAAATCAAATCCCACACCCACCAGGTGGGTGATGCACAAACTGGAAAATAATTATATCATAGAAGTTCTCCCACAGGAGTGAAAGTTCTGAGCCCCATGACAAGCTCCTTACCCTGGGAATCTGGCAATGGGAGGAGGAGCTCCTAGAGAATCTGGCTTTGAAGGCCAGTGGGGTATGGTGGGAGGAATTCCATAGAACCAGAGGAAATAGAAACTCCACTCTTGGAGGACTCACACAACATCTAATTTGCACCAGGACCCAGGGAAAAAAAGCAGTGACCTCATAAAAGCCTGGGCCAGATTTACCTACTAGTATTGGAGGGTCTCCAGTGGAGGTAGGAGGGTGGCTGCAGGGACAGACACTGGTGGTGATAGTTTTGGAGAGTACTCATTGGCATGAGCCCTCTTGGAGGCCGCCATTTTCTCATAAAAACCTGTCCCCCTTCTCCCACCAACAGCCTGTAGGCTCCAGTGCTGGGATGCCTCAGACCAAACAACAAAAAGGGTAGGAACATGGCCCCACTCATCAAAAGACAGGCTGCTTAAAGTCTTCCTGAGACACAGCCACATGCTAAACACACCCCTTAACACAGCCCTGACCGACAGAGGTACAAGACCCAGCTCCACCCACCAGTGGGTAGAAACCAATCCCTCCCACCAGGAAGCCTGCACAAGCCTCTTAGACCAGCCTTATCCAGCAGGGGGCAGACAGAAGAAGCAAGAACTATAACACTTCAGCCTGTGGAACAGAAACCACAATCACAGAAAGTTAGACATGATGAGATGGCAAAGAAACATGGTCCAGACAAAGGAACATGATAAAACCCCAGAAACAACTAAGTCAAGTGGAAATAGGCAATCTACTCAAAAAAGAATTCAGAGTACTGATGGTAAAGATGATCCAAGATCTTGGAAAAAGAATACATTTCTTGTATCTTTCCACAGGTTGCAAAGATACAAGAAATGTTTAACAAAGGCCTAGAATTAAAGAACAGAGATGAATAATACAATAACTAGGTGAAAAATACAGTAGAAGGACTAAATAGCATACTAACTGAGGCAGAAGAACAGATAAGTGTGCTGGAAGACAGAATGGTGGAAATCACTGCTGCAGAACAGAATAACGAAAAAAGAATGAAAAGAAATGAGGACAGTCTAAGAGACCTCTGGGACAACATTAATTGCACCAACACTCACATTACAGGGGTCCCATAAAGAGAAGAGAGAAAGGACCTGAAAAAATATTTGAAGAGATAATAGCTGAAAAATTCCCTAACATAAGAAAGAAAACATTCACCTAACTCCAGGAAGTGCAGAGGGTCCCAGACAAGAATAACCTAAAGAGGAACAAGCCAAGACACAAAGTAATCAAACTGACAAAAATTAATGACAAAGAAAAAATATTAAAGGCAACAAGGGAACAGAAACAAAAATATACCAGGGAATCCCCATATGGTTATCAGCTTATTTTACAGCAGAAACTCTGCAGGCCAGAAGGGAGTGGCATGATACGTTTAAAGTGATGAAAGGGAAGAACCTACAGCCAAGAATACTCTACCCAGCGAGGCTCTCATTCAGATTCCACAGAGAAATCAAAAGCTTCACAGACAAGCAAAAGAGAATTCAGCACTACCAAACCAGCTCTACAACAAATACTAAAGGAACTTTTCTAAGCAGGAAACACGAGAAGAAAAGGACTCACAAAAACAAACCCAAAGCAATTAAGAAAATGGTGATAGTAACATACATATCGATAATCACCTTAAACGTGAGGGGATTAAGCACTCCAACCAAAAGACACACTGACTGAATGGATACAAAAACAAGACCCATATATGTGCTGTCTACAAGAGACTCACTTCAGACCTAGGGACATAGACAGACTGAGAGAGACAGGGTGGAAAAAGATATTCCGTGCAAACTGAGATCACAAGAAAACTGGAGTAGCAATACTCATATCAGATAAAATACACTTTAAAATAAAGAATGTTACAAGAGACAAGGAAGGACACTACATAATGATCAAGGGATCAATCCAAGAAAAATATATAACAATTATATATATATAATTGTTTATATATATATATGCACCCAATGTAGGAGCACCTCAATACATAAGGCAAATGCTATCAGCTATAAAAGGGAAAATCGACAGTAACACAAAAATAGTGGGGGACTTTAACACCTCACTTATGCCAATGGTCAGATCAGCCAGACAGAAAATTAATAAGAAAACAAAAGCTTTAAATTATACAATAGACCAGATAGATTTAATTGATATTTACAGGACAATCCATCCAAGAAAAGAAGATTACACTATCTTCTCAAGTGCACACAGAACATTCTCCAGGATAGATCACATCTTGGGTCACAAATCAAGCCTTGGGAAATTGAAGAAAACTGAAATTATATCAAGCTCTTTTCTGGCCACAATGCTATGAGATTAGAAATAAATTACAGGAAAAAAAAACTGTAAATAACACAAACATACGGAGGCTAAATAATATGCTACAAAATAACCAAGAGATCACTGAAGAAATCAAAGAGGAAATGAAAAAAATACTAGAGACAAATGACAATGAAAACATGACCCAAAACCTATGGGATGCAGCAAAAGCAGTTCTAAGAAGGAAGTTTATAGCAATACAATCATACCTCAAGATACAAGAAAAATTTCAAATAATCTAACCTTACACCTAAAGTAAACAGAGAAAGAACAAAGAAAACCCAAAGTTAGTCGCAGGAAAGAAATCATAAAGATCTGAGCAGAAATAAATGAAATAGAAACAAAGAAAACAATAGCAAAGATCAATAAAACTAAAAGCTGGCTCTCTCAGAAGATAAAATTGATAAACCTTAGCCAGACTAATCAAGAGAAAGAAAGACTCAAATCAATAAAATTACAAATGAAAAAGAAGCTAAAATAGACTCTGCAGAAATACAAACCATCATAAGACAATACTAAAAGCAACTATATGCAAATATAATGGACAACCTCGAAGAAATGGACAAACTCTTAGAAACTGTGATTAAAAATCTTCCAACAAACAGAAGTCCAGGACCAGATGGCTTCACAGGTGAATTCTATCAAATATTTAGAGAAGAGCTAACACCCATATTTCTCAAACTCTTCCAAAAAAGGAACACTCTCAAACTCATTCTACAAAGCCACCATCACACTTATACCAAAACCAGACAATAATATTACAAAAAAAGAAAATTACAGACCTGTATCACTGATGAATATAGAAGCAAAAATCCTCAACAAAACACTAGCAAACAGAATCCAACATCATACACCATGATCAAGTGGGATTTATTCCAGGGCTGCAAGGATTCTTCAATATGTGCAAATCAATGTAATATACCATATTAAGAAACTGAAGGATAAAAACCATATGACCATCTCAAAAGATGCAGAAAAAGCTTTCGACAAAATTCAACACCATTTATGATAAAAACTCTCCACAAAGTGGGCACAGAGGGAACCCACCTCAACATAATAAAGGCCATATAAGGCAAACCCACAGCAAACATTATTCTCAATGGTAAAAAACTGAAAGCATTTCCTTTAAGATCAGAAACAAGACAAGGATGTCCACTCTCACCACTATTATTCAACATAGTTTTGGAAATCCTAGCCATGGCAACCAGAGAAGAAAATAATTAAAAGGAATACAAATTGGAAAAGAAGAAGTAAAACTGTCACTGTTTGCAGATGACATGATACTATACATAGAAAATCCTAAAGATGCCAGTAGAAAACTACTAGAGCTAATCAATGAATTTGGTAAAGTTGCAGGATATGAAATTAATGCACAGAAAGCTCTTGCATTCCTACACATTAACAACAAAAGATCAGAAAGAGAAATTAAGGAAACAATCTCATTCACCATTGCAACAAAAAGAATAAAATACCTAGGAATAAACTTACCTAAGAAGGCAAAAGACCTGTACTCAGAAAACTATAAGACACTGATGAAAGAAATCAAAGAAGGGATTCCTAGGTGGCACAGTGATTAAGAATCCACCTGCCAATGCAGGGGACACAGGTTCGATCCCTGTTCCAGGAAGATCCCACATGCCGCAGAGCAACTAAGCCCATGCACCACAACTATTGAGACTGCTCTCCAGAGCCTGTGAGCCAACTCTTGAACCCATGTGCCTCAACTACAGAAGCCCATGCACCTAGAGCCATGCTCCACAACAAGAGAAGCCACTGTAATGAGGAGGCTGCACACCACAATGAAGAATAGCCCCCTCGCTGCAACAAAGACCCAATGCAGCCAGTAAATAATAAATTAAACAAAAAAATTTTTAAAAAATCAAAGAAGACAAAAATAGATGGAGAGATATACCATGCTCCTGTGTGGGAAGAATCAATACTGTGAAAATGACTATCCTACCCAAAGCAATTACAGGTTCAATGCAATCCCTATCAAATTATCAATGGCATTTTTCAGAGAACTAGAACAAAAAAATCTTAAAATGCGTATGGAGACATTAAAGACCCCAAACAGCCAAAGCAATCTTGAAGAAAAAAAATGGACCTGGAGGAATCAGACTCCCTGGGTTCAGACTATACTACAAAGCTACAGTAATCAAAACAGTATGGTACTGGCATAAAAACAGAAATATAACTCAATAGAACAGGATAGAAAGCCCAGAGAGGGCTTCCCTGGTGGCACAGTGGTTAAGAACCTGCCTGCCAATGCAAGGGACACAGGTTCGATCCCTGATCTGGGAAGATCTCACGTGCCACCAAGCAACTAAGCCCATGTGCCACAACCACTGAGCCTGCACTCTAGAGCCTGTGAGTCACAACTACTGAGCCCATACACCACAACTACTGAAGCCCATGTGCCTAGAGCCTGTGCTCTGCAACAAGAGAAGCAACCTCATTGAGAAGCCCACACACCACAATGAAGAGTAGCCCTGCTCACCACAACTAGAAAAAGCCTACGTGCAGCAACAAAGACCAAATGCATCCAAAATAAATAAATAAATAAAAATAAGTGTACAAATTCTTTGATACTTTAGAAAAGAAATCCTCACCAACACTTATTATCACATCTTTAAAAAAAAAAAAAAAGAAAGAAAGAAAGCCCAGAGATAAACCAATGCACCTATCGTCAACTAATCTATGACAAAGAAGGCAAGGATATACAATGGTGAAAAGATAGTCTCTTCAGTAAGTGATGCTGGGAAAACTGGACAGCTACATGTAAAGAATGAAATTACAACACTCTGTAACACCATACACAAAAATAAACTCAAAATGGATTAAAGATGTAAGACTGGACACTATAAAACTCTCAGAGGAAAACTCCATAGGAAGGACACTCTTGGACATAAATCACAGCAAGATCTTTTTTGATCTACTCTAGTAGGTGGGAAATAAAAACAAAAATAAACAAATGGGACCTGAAACTTAAAAGCTTTTACACAGCAAAGGAAACCATAAACAAGACAAAAAGACAACCCACAGAATGGGAGAATATATTTGCAAACAAATCAATGTCCAAAAGATTAATCGCCATTATATACAAACAGCTCCTGCAGCTGAATGTCAAAAAAAATACAACCCAATCAAAAAATGGAAGACATAAAGACATTTCTCCAAAGAAGACATACAGATGGCCAAGAGACATGAAAAGATGCTCAACATCACTAATTATTAGAGAAATGCAAATCAAAACTACAATGAGGTATCACCTCACACTGGTCAGCATGGCCATCATCAAGAAATCTACAAACAATAATTGCTGGAGAGGGTGCAGAGAGAAGGGAACCCTCTTGCACTGCTGGTGGGAATGTAAATAGATACAGCCACTAAACAGAACAGTACAGAGGTTCCTTAAAAAAATAAAAACAGAATTACCGTGTTACCCAGCAACCCCACTATCATGCATATACCCACAGAAAACCATAGTTCAAAAAGACACATGCTCCCCAATGTTCAATGCAGCACTATTTTCAACAGCCAGGTCATGGAAGCAACCTAAATGTCCACTGACAGACGAATGGGTAAAGGAGATGTGGTACATATATACGAATATTACTCAGCCATAAAAAGGAACTAAATTGGGTCATCTGTAGAGATATGGATGGACCTAGAGTCTGTCATACAGAGTGAAGTAAGTCAGAGAAAAACAGCATATATTAATGCATATTTGTGGAATCTAGAAAAATGGTACGGATGAACAGATCTGCAAGTCAGAAACAGAGACAGATGTAGAGAACAAACATATGGACACAAAGCAGGGAAGGAGGCATGGGATGAATTGGGAGGTTGGGATTAACATATATACACTAATATGTATAAAATAGATAGCTAATGAGAACCTGCTGCATAGCACAGGGAACTCCACTTTACTGTACAGTAGAAACTAACAACATTGTAAAACAACTATACCCCAAGGGGAAAAAAAATAGGAAAACAAGAAAATAAGTCCTTAAATGACAATTAGACCAGATGGATGTAATGAATATATAGAGAGCTTTCCATTTAAAAGCACGAGAATACATGTTCTTCTCAAGTGCACATGCAACATTTTCTAGGATAGATCACATGCTGGGCTGCAAAGCAAGCCTCAGTAAACTTAAGAAAATTGAAATCATATCGAGCATCTTTTCTGACCACAATACTATGAGATTAGAAATCAACTATAAGAAAAGCACTTTAAAAAATAAACACAGGAGGCTAAACAATATACTCTTAAACGACCAAAGGATCACTGAAGAAATCAAAGAAGAAATAAAAATATACCTAGAGACAAAAGTAAATGAAAACACAATGATCCAAAACCTATGGGATGCAGCAAAAGCAGTTTTGAGAGGAAAGTTTATAGCAATACAATCTTACCTCAGGAAACAAGAAAAATCTCAAACAACGTACTCTTACACCTAAACAAGTATAGAAAGAAGAACAAACAAAGTCCAAAGGTAGTAGAAGGAAAGAAATCATAAACATTAGAGCAGAAAATAAAAGAAATACAGATGAAGAAAATAGAAAAGATCAATGAAACTAAAAGCTGGTTTTTTGAAAAGATAAAAACCAAACTCACCAAGAAAAAAGGGGAGAGGGCTCAAATCAAAAAAATTAGAAACTAAAAAGAAGTTACAATGGACACCACAGAAATACAAAGGATCATAAGAGACTACTGCAAGCAACTTTATGTCAATAAAATGGACAACCTGGAAGAAATGGACAAATTCTTAGAAAGGTACAATCTCCCAAGCCTGAACCAGGAAGAAATACAAAATATGAACAGACCAATCACAAGTAATGAAATTGAAACTTGTGATTTTAAAACTCCCAACAAACAAAAGTCCAGGACCAGATGGCTTCACAGTTGAATTCTACCAAACATTTAGAGAAGAGTTAACACCTATCCTTCTCAAACTATTCCAAAAAATTGCAGAGGCAAGAACATTCCCAAACTCATTCTATGAGGCCATGATCACCCTGATACCAAAACCAGGCAGACACCACACACAAAAAAGAAAATTACAGGCCAATATCACTGATGAACATACACAAAAAACCTCAACAAAATACTAGGAAACCAAATCCAACAATACATTAAAAGCATCATACAACATGATCAACTGGGATTTATCCAAGGGATGCAAGAATTTTTCAGTATCTGCAAATCAATCAGTGTATTATACCACATCAACATACTGAAGAATAAAAACCATATGACCATCTGAAAAGATGCAGAAAAAGCTTTTGACAAAATTCAACACCCATTTATAATAAAAACCCTCCCAAGAGCGGGCATAGAGGGAACTGAACTCAACATAATAAAGTCCATATATATTACAAACCTACAGCTGACATCACACTCAACGTTGAAAAGCTGAAAGCATTTCCTCTAAGATCAGGAACAAGACAAGGGTGTTGTCTTGTTGAGTGAGTGATATTGTCTCTCACCACTTTTATACAATGTGGTTTTGGAAGTCCTATCCACAGCAATCAGAGAAGAAAAAAAATAAAAGGAATCCATATTGGAAAGGAAGTAGTAACACTGTCACTGTTTGCAGAAGACATGATATTACACACAGAAAATCCTAAAGCTGCTCCAAGAAAACTACTGGAGTTCAAAGAATTAGGTTAGACTACAGGATAAAAGAATTAATAAACAAAAAATTGGTTACATTTCTATACACTAACAATGAAAGATCTGAAAGAGAAATTAAGGAAATAATCCCATTTACCATTGCATCAAAAAAAAAAAAAAACATAACCTAGAAATAACCCTACCAAAGGAGGCAAAACAGCAGTACTCTGAAAACTATTAGATGCTGATGAAAGAAATCAAAGATGACACAAACAGATGGAAGGATATATCATGTTCTTGCACTGGAAGAATCAATATTGCCAAAATGTACCCAAGGCAATCTACACAGTCAAAGGAATTCCTATCAAATTTTGAATAACATTTTTCACAGAACTAGAACAAAAAAAATTTTTTTTTAATTTGTATGAAAACACAAACCGCCACAAATAGCCAAAGCAATCTTAAGAGGGGGGAAAAACAGGCCTGGAAGAATAAGTCTCCTGATTTCAGACTATACTACAAAGTTACAGTCATCAAAACACTATGGTACAGGTACAAAAACAAAAATATAAATCAATGGAACAGGATAGAAAGCCCAAAAATAAACACATGCACCTGTGCCCAATTAACCTCTGATAAAAAAGGCAAGACTATAGAATGGAGAAACAAGTCTCTTCAATACATGTTGTTGAGAAAACTGGACAGCTATAGGTAAAAGAATGAAATTAGAACATTCTTTTATACCATATACAAAAATAAACTCAAAATGAATTAACTTAAACATAAGACCTAATGTTATAAAACTCTTAGAGGAAAACATAGGAAGAACACTCTGAAATAAATCTCAGCAATATCTTTTTCAATCTGTCTCCCAGAGTACCATATGATTCAGGAATCCCACTCCTGGGCACACATCTGACAAAAACCATGGTTTTTGCACCCATGCACCCCAATGTTCACTGCAGTGCTGTTTACAATAAGCAAGACATGGAAGCAACCTAAATGTCCATCAAAAGAATAATGGATAAATAGATGTTGTACGTATGTCCAATGGAATATTACTCAGCTATTAAAAAGGATGAAATAATGCCATTGGCAGCAACATGAATGGACCTGGAGATTATCGTACTAAGTGAAGTAAGACAGAGAAAAACAAATGTCATCTGATATTGCTTACATGCAAAATCTAAAAAGAAATGATACAAATGAACATACTTACAAAACAGAAACAGACTCACAGACTTAGAAAGCACACTTAGGTTAACAAAGGGGAAAGGTGGAGGGCAGGAATAAATTGGGAGTTTGGAACTGACGTGTACACACTACTCTACTGAAAACAGATAACCAAGAAGGACCTACTGTGTAACATAGGGAACTCTGGTTAATATTCTCTAATAACCTAAATGGGAAAAGAACTTGAGAAACAATAGATACATGTATATGTATAACTGAATCAGTTTGCTGTACACCTGAAACTAACACAACATTGTTAATCAACTATACTCCAATCTAAAATAAAAATAAAAAAACAAATGGGACATAATTAAACAGCTTTTGCATAGCAGAGGAAACCATAAAAGGACACCACACAATGAATGACAAGAAATTCTGGCAAATGATGCAACTGACAAGAGATTAATCTCCAAAATTTATAAACTGCTCATGGAGCACAATATGAAAAAAAAAAAAAAATCAGAAAAATGGGAGGAAGACCTAAACAGACATTTCTCCAAAGAAGACATACAGATGCCACAAGGAACATGGAAGAATGCTCAATATTGCTAATTATTAGAGAAATGGAAATTAAAACTGTAATGACACCTCACACCAGTCGGAAAGGCTATAATCAAAAAGTCTACAAACTATAAATGCTGGAGCAGGTGTGGAGAAAAGGGAACCCTCCTACTTGTTGGTGGGAATGTAAACTGGTACAGCCACTATGGAGAACAGTATGGAGATTCCTCAAAAAAACTAAAAATAGAGCTACCATGTGATCCAGCAATCCCACTCCTTGGCATATATCTGAAGCAAACCATGGTTTAAAAGGATACATGCACCACAATGTTGATTGCAGCGCTCTTTACAATAACCAAGACATGGAAGCAACCTACATGTCCACTGAGAGAAGAGTGGGTAAAGAAGATGAGGCACATATGTCCAATGGAATATTACTCAGCCATTAAAAATAATGAAATAATGCCATTGGCAGCAACGTGAATGGAACTGGATATTATCATTCTAAGTGAAGTAAGTCAGAGAAAGACAAATATCATCTAATATCACTTAAATGCAAAATCTTAAAAAAATGATACAAATGAACGTACTTACAAAACAGAAACAGACTCACAGACTTAGCATACTTAGGTTAACAAAGGGGAAAAGTGGAGGGCAGGAATAAATTGGGAGTTTAGGATTGACATATACACACTACAATAATGAAAACATAACCAACAAGGACCTACTGTATAGCACAGGGACTTCTGCTCAATATTCTCTAATAACATAAATGGGAAAAGAACTTGAGAAACAATAGGCACATGTATATGTATAACTGAATCAGTTTGCTGTACACCTGAATCTAACACAACATTGCTAATCAACTATACTCCAATTTAAAATAAAATCTTTTTAAAAATGGCACCTAATGAAACTCAAAAGCTTTTGCACAGCAGAGGAAATCATAAACAAAAGGAAAGACAACCCACACAATGGGAGAAAATACTGGCAAATGATGCAATCAACAAGAGATTAATCTCCAAAATTTACAAACAGCTCATGTACCTCAGTATCAAAAAAAGCAAACAACCTAATCAAAAAATGGGCAGAAGACCTAAATAGACATTTCTCCAAAGAGGACAGATGGCCACGAGGCACATGGAGAGATGCTCAACTCTGCTAGTCATGAGATAAATGCAAATCAAAACTACAATGAGATATCACCTCACACCAGTCAGAATGGCCATCACCAAAAATGGACAAACATGAGATCTAGAACTGACTTCCTGTATATGAAAAATAAAAGAGCTGAACAGAACCTGAAAAAAAAAAAATCTACAAACAATAAATGCTGAAGAGGGTGTTGAGAAAAGGGAACCCTCCTACACTGTAGGTATATAAATTGGTACAGCCACTATAGAGAACATTATGGAAGTTCCTTAAAAAAATTAAAAATAGAGCTGCCATATGATCCACCAATGCCACTCCAGGGCAGCTATCTGGCGAAAACCATGGTCTGGAAGGATACATGTACCCCAATGTTCATTGCAGTGCTGTTTACAAGAACCAAGACATGGAAGCAACCTAAATGTCCACTGACAGAAGAATGAATAAAGAAGATGTGGTAGATACATACAATGGAATATTACTCAGCCATTAAAAAGAATAAAATAATGCCATTGGTAGCAACATGGATGGACCTGGAGATTATCATACTTAGTTAAATAAGTCAGACAGAGAAAAATATCTTCTTATACCACTCTATGGAGAATCAAAAAAATGATACAAATGAAGGTATTTACAAAACAAAAACAGAATCACAGACTTGGAATACAAACTTATGCTTACTAAAGGGGAACGGTATGGGGCAGGGATAAACTGGCAGTTTGGGACTGACATATACACACTACTATATTTAAAATAGATAACCAACAAGGACCTACTGTATAGCAAAGGGAACTGTGGTGAAATTCTGTAATAACTAAATGGGTAAAGAACATGAAAAAGAATAGATACATGTATATGTATAACTGAACCACTCCACCATACACCAAAAACTAACAAAACACTGTTAATCAACTATACTCCAATATAAAATAAATATTAAAAAAAATTAAAAAAACTAAAGAACAGTATGATGAGGAACAAAAAACACAGTGTTCAAGATGTCTCCCTATTAAAAAAGGCTGAAGAGACACTGCCACCGTAAGTAATGCATGAACCCTGACTGGACCTAGATTTTTTTTAACACCTGTAAAGACATTTTTGGAACAGTTGGGGAAATTTAAATACAGTATATGGAGTAGTTGATATTGCTGAATTACCACTCACCTTCTTAAGTGTGATAATAACACTGTTTTAAGTAGAAGAGAGCGTTTTTAGTCTTAGGAGATGCATGCTCAAGCTTGTAAGGAATGAAATGTCAAGTGTACAACTTGCTTTTAAAAAGTCACAGAATAGCATCAAGAAAGTGAAAAGACTATAGAATAGTAGAAAATATTTGTAAATGATTATTTGACAAGAGATTTGTATCTAGAATATAAAAAAACTCTCACACCTCAATAATAAAAAGGAAACCAATTAAAAATGGGTAAATGATCTAAACAGACAGTTCTCCAAAGAAAATACACAAATAGCCAATAATCACATGAAAAGATGCTCAACATCATAAGTCACCAGGAAAATGCAACTCTAAACCACGAGTTAACCACTTCACAACCACTAGGATGGTTATAATATAAATTTTAAAAATCGCAGGTGTTGGTGAGGATTCAGAGAAATAGAAATCCTCATACACTGTGGTGGGAATGTAAAATGGTGCAGTCATTTTGGAAACAGTGGCAGTTTCTCAAAAGGCTGAGCAGAGAGTTGCCATTTAACCCCAAAATTCTACTAAGTATATACTCAAGAGAATTACCAGCATAAACTTGTGCACAAATGGTCATAATAGCATTATTAATAATAGCCAAAAAGTGGAAAAAACCCAAATGCCGATTAACTGGTGAAAGGATAAATAAAAGGCGTCACATCCACCCAGTGGAATATTATGCAGCAATAAAAAGGACTGATATACTGATACATGCTACAGTATGAACGAACTTTAAAAACATTATGCTAAGTAAAAGAAGCCAGCGACAAAGGCTCACATATTATATGATTTCATTTACATGAAATGTCCAAAACAGGCAAAAGTAGTAATAGTAGACTAATGGTTATTTATCGCTGGGAGCAATGGGGAGAGAGAATAGGTAATGACTGCTAATAGGTACAAGTTTCTTTTTGGGTGATGAAACGTTCTGGAATTAGATAGTGGTGTTGGCTGCACACCTCCATGAATATTATAAAAACCAGTGAATTGTACATTTTAAATGAGTGAATTATATGTTGTGCAAATTATATATCTCAATAAAGTTGTTTTTAAAGTCAGAGAGGGAGAGAGAAAGCAACAATGGCAAAATATTAACAATTCGTGAATCAGAGGAAGGGTAAATAAGTGTTCATTATTTCCCTGTTTCTGTAGGTTTGAAATTTTTCAAAATGAGATGGGAAAAATAAAGCTAACAAAATGTGATTTGGGAAAACTAGCACTGACCTCAAGTAACAAAAGGTTTAATCTTTCATAGGTGAGTGGATTCTCTGATGGGAAGGGATATAACCAAAATCAATAGACAATTGCCCAATAAATCAGAAAATCTACAGTCAGGGGACACCCACCTGGTTGAGAGGTATCAGTCCATCCCCTCTTGGCTCGTACACAATAATCCCATCTTGTATTGGGGTCCTTGACAAACTTTCCAATATCTCTGAATAGTTCACAAAAAGACATATGGCTGGCTCGATAAACAGTGTAGTATAGGAGGGCAGCCCTCCATAAAAAGGGGTCTTTTCTAAACAGGACACTGTGAATACTTGCCAGTCCTTCCTCTGTGGGATTGTTTGGCTTTAGCTCATGTTTTTTACGGCCAGTCCAACTGTTCCATGGCTGCTGAAGGTTGTTAATACCTCGAAAATAATGTGTGCCTATGGAGAAGAAAAGGCACATGAAAAGCAAGAAATGCCATTCTTATTTTAATTCTTCTCCAAAAAAAAGATTCTACCAACAGTTCTGAAACTAAATTGATGTGTACCTACAAATCAAAACGAAGCAGAAAATGACCTGGCCCCAATGCTCTTTGGTTTGAAGGAGTACACTGCCTTCAGAAGGATTATATGTCTCTTTAGAAAAAGTGTAACTTTTACGGCACTTTATTTTCTTTTTAAGAGAAGAATTATAGACTTAATATTTGAAAAGAATCTCAGAGATTACTTAGTTCGATTCCCTCAGTTGAAGCTGGGGGAACCGAAATCCAGAGAAGTTAAATGACTCTCCAAGCTTAATACAGCTACACAGTACCCTAAAAAATCTAATTTGAAATGAGACATTACTATCTTAACTTTAGTTCAAGTGACACCTAACAATTTCATTACTTTTTGCTAAATATTACTATGAAAAAAACCCATTACAGAAGAACATGTCCTTCAAGTAATTTCTGCTATTATAACTGAATAAATGGAAAAGGGTTGCTCCCTACCTATTTCATGCCTCAGCATTCCTTCTAGCCAATGCTCCCGTGCAGTGGAAACATTGATGGTCAGTGTTGGACATCCATTTACTACTGTCATGGAAGCTCGGGAAAGCAGGTCCTCAGTGAGATGAACTACAATCTAAGGAGCAAGACAAAACTTAGAAGGCAGGGGGAGAAAGTTTTCACAAAAAACAATAAACTCATAAATTAAACACCTTTTTATTTTGTTTACACCATCTTGAATCTCCCAGAAACCAAGACGACAAAATACAGACCCTTGCAATTTTGAGTCTTTGGGAACTCAAGAACCTTTACTGGATTGAAAGAAAAGTAGACATGTGGAGGAAGATACCAAGAACTGAAGTTGCACCTCTGCTATGCTCTCAAATACAGTCCCCAGGCTAGAATGATGTAGAGGAAGGTACAGGAGCCAGAGTCCTGGTTACTGCTGGGCCAAAGCTTATCCTGAGACTGAAATCTAGAAATTGGACATTAATAACTGTGGCAGATCTCTTCATTAATAATTTTCATAAACCAATTCACATAATCCCACAAGGTACATAAAAATGGTAGTAAGAAAAAAGGAAAGAGAAAAAACTGAACATAACAATTCAGTGCAACAAAAACTTAAACTTATATTTAGTGAGAAATCTGGATGACTTATTTAATGAGTAAAATAGTGCTGGGGAAACAAAACCTGCAGATAAAAAAAAACACATGGCACTGACTAAGAGGTAAAATGCTCAGTCAACTCGTCGTGTTCACTCATGAGTCATACCTCACCCATGCAGCCTTCTTTCCTCATGTACTTCCTAACATGACTCCAGATTCGCGTTTTAGACAGCAGGCTACCACCGGTGGCCTGTTCAAATTTTTCATAACTTCCATACTTTTGTAAAGTCAGTTCCATAATATTGATGGACTGTAAAAGAAGCAGAGATAATGAAAGTAAACCGCCTTCTATTACTTTGACATGAGTAATAAGCTAGTTACATTCTTATTTACCATGACCTGTTCTGTGTTTACTGACTTCCAAATTAAATTGCAGCTACAATAACATATTTTTCTAATCCTAAACAGCTTTCACTCATTTTCATACATTTTTACAAACACCTGTGTACGTATTTACTTTACACAGGATAAAGGGGCTCAAGCATTGTACAATTGTTAACATCTAACAGGCTGAGAAGCTAAAGGCAGAGTTCTCAATTTCTCTTGGCTTAAGACCATGTGGTGATTTATGCAGGAGAACATAGAAGATATGTCTCCACACTAAACACTAGAATATAATTACCAATTGAACAAAGAAAAAAATTCCTAATTTTTAAGAACACACAAAAGAATCAACCATTCTTCTGTGATGATCCTATAGAACCTGACATTTTCCTGGGCTACTCTTTGGCAGAACACATAGTCTCAACATTACTAAAAGCACTTTTATCTTTCATTCAGGGCAGGGTACTATGTACTTTTCATTCTTCATAAATTTGTATATCAAAAGCATACAAAAGTTGAGATCTTTCTTTCTAAACACAAATATACAGAAATGAAGACTAAAAAAACTGGTAACAAATCACAGATCATCAGTATCTATGCTAAAGCCATAAAGAAAGGAAAACATAAGGGAGGAAAATGCTCTTCAAAGGTCTTTTAGGAAAAAAGCTAGAAAATTCAAATATATTATATATGAATGGCAATAGAAGCTAGAAAATTCAGATACCTGTTATATTAAGTTTATACTTTCTAGCTGTTGTCAGACTAGTAAAGAGATTAAAAGTACAAGCTCTAGAGTCAGACTACCTGAGCTGACATCCCGATTCTGACACCTTCTGGTTGTGACTCTGTGCAAGTCACTAAACCTGTTACTAAGCCTCCTCATTAGTAAATGGGGATAACAACAATGTCTACTGCATGGTTTTGTTGAGACAATTTAGCCAAACTTTGTAAAGCACAGTGTCAGATGTAAGTAGTCAATACGTGTCTGTTACCACATCATTGTCATCATCAGTATGTTATCACTCATTATAAATACCACCAGTATAGATGACATGCCAACACAAAAACTACAGTAAAACTCATGTAATACAAGTTACAAGTAAACATATATATCTCCACAGGAAAAATACATACTACTGATAAACTAGGCATGAATCATAAAGTTATCATAACAAGAAATGGCTTCAACAGGTCTGCCTGGCTTCTGTTCCCAAAGTTGTTATTAAAAGTTTTGCTATTCAAAATGTGGTCCAAAAGCCAGCAGCACTGGCACTGCCCTGGAAGCTGGTTTCAAATTCAGAATTTTGCCTGCCTCCAAGCTGCATGTATACCGAATCAGAATCTGCATTTTAACAAGATTCTCAGGTGACTTACGTGTACAGTAGAAAGTGAGAAGGATCTCAGAGAACGGGAACACAGCAAATACCCCAGAGGCTAACTTATTTATATGACAACTAGGATAATTAAAAGCCCATTTAGCAGATTAGCTAAGGTATTTGCATACACCAGTCTAATGGTCACTAGTCATCAACATATTAAACAGAGTTAGAAGAATGTGAGAAATTTTGTCTTAATTACACAAGAGACAGAAGTGGTACCTTCTATATCGGACTTACTTATATTTAGACCTGAAAAAAGTTAAAGAAATTTATTATTATAACGTGTTTATAGGTTTTTAAAAGTATGTACTTAATTTAGGATAAAACTAGCTTTTCTAGCATATGATTATTCAGTAGGAAAATGTGGTTATCTGGTTACTATTTATTATAGCAGATATAAAACAGTTTAGAGAATTTAGAAAAAATTAAATACAGGTGATCCTTGTTATCAATAAATGGTACTTAGTAGAAGGCTATTAAGTATTCATATTCATAATAAGTATTCGTTTATATTCATAATAGGAAACAAAGATTCGATTGAAAATATATCCTGAAGAAGTACCCCATTAGGATTTAAAAAAATTACTTTGGCAGTTTAAGAACATTGAGGCAACCTTTATACCTATCAACTAATTATTAGCTACATCAAAGAATGAGTAAAAATAGTGGGAGGTTTTTTTTGGGGGGGATGTAATTTTTCTATCAAAATGATATACAATAGCATATCATTTCTTTCACTGTGTAACTTACATGGCACCATCATCATGGCAACCGTACATGGGAGCTACATGGATGTTCCCAAAAGCTTATCTTAATATGTCATGTTCAGTCATTCTTCACTGAAATGCCCATCCTGTTGTCATCCCTAGATTTTTTTATTAGTTTTTCAACTGGTCCAACCTAGACAAATTTGCCAGTGACCACACAGATCTCCAGTATCCTTCACTGACTTCCCAATCCATCTGCATTAAATAGACCCCAGCATAGAGTCAGAGACAGCAGCTGGATAGGTGAATAAATTCAAGTTTTAGGAGAGAAATCAGCAATGTTCAGTGGTTACTTCATCAGTGAATATTTTTATATTACAATAACTTCTGCTTCCTTATGCAACCTCTTGCAGGCCACAAAAATTTTATAAGTATGATTTCAATTTTGGAAAAAGCAAACAGCAATAAGCAATTTAAAAAGGCACAAGGAGGGCTTCCTAGGTGGTGCAGTGGCTAAGAATCTGCCTGCCAATGCAGAGGACATGGGTTCGATCCCTGCTCCAGGAATATCCCACATGCCACGGAGCAACTAAGCCCAAGTGCCAAAAAAAAAAAAAAAAAAAAAAAAAGGCACAAGGAAGCCTGGAAGGATATACCCAAAGGGTACATGATATGATGTTCATGTTTGGGAAGGGATAATGTGTGGCACTGATATTTAATAATGTGCACTTTACAGAAGTTCTAAAAATTGTTTACAATGTGCAAAAGAAAAAAGTCATTTTTCCAGCTTCACTGAGGTAAGACTGACAAATTAAAATTGTTATATTTAGGTTGTACAATGACGTGTTTAAGGTGTACAATGTGATGACAACGTATGTATACACTGTGGAATGATTACTACAATCAAGTTAATTTACAAATCCATCACCTCACAGTTACCATTTTTTTTTTAATGTGGTGGGACCATCTAAGATCTTAGCAAACTTCAAGTATACAATACAGTATTATTATCTATAATCATGCTGTACATTAGATACCCAGAACTTATTCAGTTTATAACTGAAAGTTGGTATCCTTTGACCCACATCTCCCCACAAGTTGTTTTTTGTTTTTTTTTACAGGAAAAGAGCTCATCCTCTTGCCCTAGAGCTCAGAGACTCAATATCTATATCACTTTGAGAATCAAGCTTTCACACACTTTCACATGGTTAATACTTTTAAGAGGCAATAGGGGCTTCCTAGGTGGCGCAGTGGTTAAGAATCCGCCTGACAATGCAGAGGTCACGGGTTCGATCCCTCAGCTCCAGGAAGATCCCACATGCCATGGAGCAACTAAGCCCGTGTGCCAAAAAAAAAAAAAAAAAAGAGGCAATAAATTTCACGTTAAATCTCTCTTCTCCATTAATATCATCATTTAAGTTAATCAGAAAACTACATCTCCCAATATTACTTGGTGGGAGATTCAAATAAGCAGCAGCTTAATTTTTTTTATTTTTCTCCAATCATCACTTTCTTTTTTCTTTTTCTTTTTTCTTTTTTTTGGCTGTGCCTCGCAGCTTGGGGGATCCTAGCTCCCCGACCAGGGATTGAACCCAGGCCCTCGGCAGTGAAAGTGCAGAGTCCCAACCACTGGACTTCCAGGGAATTCTCCAATCATCACTTTGAATTTGCCACCCAGAATATCCCTTTCCTATCTTCAAATATACCTCAATTTCTTTAACTTTCAATAACATTCAAGTATTAAAGGGAAAAAAAGTCCACTTAAGTTAATTTAACCCAATTTAAAACATAAATCACATATCCAATTAAAGCTCTTTCCTCTCCTCTAGCAGGGCTTGGCCTGAGGCCTAAAGAATGTTCACTGGGAAAAGAAGGCATAATCAGTGATTTGATTCCTCCTCCATTACTCCCCCATTTTCAGGGCCTCTCTTTCCCTTCAGTATATTGATGGCTGGGAGGAAAGAACGAATAATTCCTATATTACTGGTTCAGTTGTGGTCCTCCATCCCTGACTGTAATGCTAGGGCAGGCCTATTATAGCAGGTGCCTCCATTGTACAGCTTACTGACTAGCCTCCTTCCAACAGATTCTATGCAAGAAGTCCCCCTGGAGTGGACCACTACCAAAACTATTTCCATGAAACTTAAAAAGCACAACAGGAACAACCTAAAGATTTAATTTAATCTACGTACTGTACGCCTATTACATGAAATACATGCAGTCAGTTAAAATAATGCTGACAAAAAAAAAATGCTGACAGCTTCTAACAACATGAGAAAATACAGATGTAAATAAAAATGCGCTAACTCAACCATGAACATTAGACATGGGACAAGGAAAACACACTAAAATGTTTTTTCTTTTTCTTTTTTCTTGAAGTATTGTTGATTTACAATGTTGTGTTAGTTTCTGGTGTACAGCAAAGTGATTCAGTTACACATACATATCTGTTTTTTTTCAAATTCTTTTCCTTTATAGTTTATAACAGAACACTGAGTATACTTCCCTGTGCTATACAGTAGGTCCCTGCTGGTTATCTATTTTATATACAGTAGGGAAAACACCCTAAAATGTTAACAGTGGTGACCTAGAGGTGGTGGAATTAAAATAATTATTCTCTTCTCCATATTTCTCTAAGTTTCTGCACTAAACACACATTTCTTTTACAACTGGAAAATATAGAAGTGTTTAAGTGCCCTCCACTTTGGAATCTCCAGGCCTTTCTTTTCACTATCTAGTTATCTTCTGCCACTTGCCACTTAGTCACTGATATCCCTTCTCCAGAGTATTTGTATTTAAAAAGGAAACACATGAAAATATTTAAAAATTCAAAAAATATCTTCTATGGTAGATTTTTAGGCAGAGTGATTGCTGGTAGACAGAGTTGGTATGGCTTACATTCTTGAGGTCTATTGATGGAGCATGCAGCCACCTCCCTTATCCATGTGGAAATCTAGCCCCAATTTATCCATTGACATCAAATATATTCTCTACTTCCTTCCATCTCTAAGAATAACAAATATAAACAGTAAGTGATGCAACATAACATAGTTTCACTAATGTTTTAAAACTCCTGGAACCTGAACATCTTAACATATACATATCCTATTATCTAGGTCTTGGTTCCCTAGTCTGCATGAATCTGACTTTGCACTTTTCCATCTTCTTGCTTGGCCAACTCCTCCATCATTATGTTAGAAAAATACTTTTGAGTTCCATAAGAATAGTTAACAGGTGGGATAATATTTCTTGCAAAAAATGGGTTGAAACAGGCCACCAAACATACTTTTGCCTCTTTAAAAATATTGGACCAAAAAAATTACATTTTTGCTAAATTATGAATCAATATATTATCTTTGCTTATAAATCAATCATTTCTAAATCCTTCCTCCTTATATAAGAGAATATTTTAAAGTTCTGTATATCTTACAGGCATGAAAACAAATTGATTTTCAGAGAACTCAAACCTGAAGCAAAGAGAAAATAAATGCAAAATGAGCAATTGTTCAGTGTGAATGAAATGGTCTTATCTGTCTCCAGATCTGGATGTCATTCATAATGCTACACAAAACAGAACATCAGCATTCTTCACAATGTTACTGCCAGCTCATGACTTTGAAACATTCTTATTCTCTTCTATTAAAACAAGAAGAGTAATCAAATTATTTTCAATAAATGGTGCTGGGACAACTGGATACAAATAAAAGGATAAAACTGAACCCCTACCACACGTCATATACAAAAAATTAATTTAAAATGGATCTGAAACCTAAATGTAAGAGCTAAAGCTATAAGACTCGTAGAAGAAAGCATAGGCATATATTTTCAGGACCCTGGACTGGGCAGTGGTTTCTTAGATATGACACCAAAAGTATAAATAACAAAATAGATAAATTGGATTTCATCCAAATTAAGAGCTTTTATGCTTCAAAGGACACCATCAAGAAAGTGAAAAGACAACCCACAGAATGGGAGAAAATGTCTGCAAATTTCATATCTGAAAAGTGACATATCTAAATATATAAAGAACTCCTACAACTCAATAATAAAACCACAAAAAATCCAATTAAAAAATGCACAAAAGATCCAAATAGTTCCACAAAGAAGATATACAAATGGCCACTAGGCACATGGAAGATGCTTAACATCATTAGTCATCAGAGATACCACTTCATACCCACTAGGATGGATATAAAAACAAAAACAAGAATTGACAAAAAGTTGACAACAATGTGGAGAAACTGGTACTCATATATGGCTGGTGGGAATGTAAAACGATGCAATCACTTTGGAAAAGAGTCTTCCTTGAAAGGTTAGACACGGAATTCTGATATGGCCCACTACTTATATGATCTATGATCTCCTACTATATGACCAACTACCACATGACCTACTAGGTATATACCCAAGATACCTAAACACACGTCCACACAAATGTTCACAGCAGCATTGTTCATAACAGCCAAAAAGTGGGAACAACCCAAATGTGTATCAACTGATGAATGGATAAATAAAATGTATTATATACATACATGGAATATTATTTCAACAATAAAAATAGTGGTACATGCTATGATATGGATTAATCTTGAAAACATGCTAAGTAAAAGAAGGTAGTCATGATGGACCACATATTGTATGACTCCATTTATATGACAAGTCCAAAACAGAAAAATCCATACAGACAAAGTATCAATAGATTGATGGTTGTCTGGAGCTGGAGGGGGGCCGGGGGGTTGGTGACGAATGGTGAGTCACTTCTAATGAATACAGGGTTTCCTTTTGGGGGTGATGAAACTCCTCAAATTTGATAGTAGTAACGATTGCATAATCCTAAATATACTGACAATCACTTAACTGTACACTTTAGATGGGTGAACTACGTGGCATGTGAATTATATCCTCATAAAGCCATCATTTAAAAAAGGAATAGTAATCAAACAGTACAGTGTAATATTTAAACCACTAATTCAGAAAAGGAAAAATCTCTATATAAAACTTACAGCACTGTCTTGTATGATATAACAAACTTTCCGAAAAATCTTAACATTGTTGAATGATCTATTTTGGGTCACTTGTTGATTCTGTTTGCTGTTTAGCAATTTGGAAATCTGACCATCAATCACAAGCCACTTCCACAGTCATGTGCTAAAAACCCTTTTCAAATGCAGTTTTCACTCAATGAAAAACTATATACAATAGGGATACTAATACGATATGAGTCTGGGTGATAGAGTGAAAGACTAGAAGTCAAAAGATCTGGTTTTACGTTGGTGCCCTACCTTTTACTGACTGTGTGATCTTAGGTATGTCATTTTACCTTTCTCAGGTTTAGTTTCTTCAATGGCAAAATGGAGATGAAAATCTTTGCCCTACTTACCTCACAGGATTGGTGTGAGGATGAAATCAGAGATAGAGACAGAGTGTGGAAGAGAGGAGGGAGGGGGAGAGAGAAAAAGAAACAATGAATGTGCTTTATAGTCTATTTTCCAAATGACTGTATACAGTATTTAAGGTAATTGATTTGATCTCTATTCAATCCCAACCCTCTCTTCATTCCTTTTCTTTTTAGTAAATTCTAACATTTAGAACTCTGACCCCCTTCACTCCCCAAATACTGAATAAACCCTAGCAGATCACACTGTCCTTTTCTTTAGGCTAGTGTTTTCCAAACTATGTTTTGTTTGTTTCTGGAATAGTGGTTGAAAAGATACTATTTTTAAAAGGGTTCCATGGCCAAATGCATTTGGATTAAACAAAGTTAAGACTCTAAGCCTTTATTATGATACTACATGTAGTGAACATAACATTTTGTGTTTCCTACCTTATATGGCACTCTTTCTCATGCAGTATTCCTCAAAACAGTTTGAAAATGCTTATTTCAGACAAGGATGAGGTACACACACATTCTGGTACTTTAAGATTCTCAGAATGAAATACAAAATTCAAAATACTGAATGTATTCTTCAATGGTGGCTATTTCTTCTTGGTAGCAAACCGGGTATATGAAGATTTATATTACTCAATCAGGTCTATAGACCTCCATTTAAGGTGCTGTAGCCACAAACTGATGGGACACTAGAGCTGTTGTTACACACTCAAATACCTTCAGCTGCAAGCAGAAACCTCTGTGTAAAGCTATTGAGTATATGACATCCGGCAGAGGAAACAGAAGAGCATCCTTATATACCAAGGTTTTAAAAAACACTGAGCTGACCCCCCACCCCCACCCCCACAAAAACAGATGTGCAAGCTGAACTGGACCCTTGAGCCACAAATTTGGATCCACCGTTTGTAGAGTACTTCACTAAATTTCTAGCATACCATTAATAAGGATCATTCATTTATTCATCTTTATGGTTAACTTTCTTTGTGCCAGTCACTGCTTTTATTTTTGTATTTTAGAATCTAAGACCCTGTCTAACCATTAAACTGACAAAAATTACATTGAAATTAACATAATTTAATAATACTCTGTTGGATATACGAATAAAGTGTTGTGAAAACACAGAGAAAGGTAAACTGAAGTAGAGAAACTAGACGGCATTCCAGGTAAAAGGGGATATTATTGTCAAAAGCATACACAAAGCAAAGAAAGTGAAATACAGAGTTCCTAGGCTTCCAGCCTAGGCATCAAGGAGACTCATTTATTTAGTGCCAGGAGCTCTGCTAGATACTGGGAACAGCTGAAATAAATAAAATACACTTTTATAAAAGAGGTTAGTCTAGTGGTAAAGGCAAAAAAAGAAACTTAAGGACAATAACAGGGTGATAAATGTCATGATAGATAATTTGCACAAGATGCTGTGGGAGTATAGAGTTGACTTTGGAAACCTAAGCATGAGCCAGATCATGAAAGATGAAAGGCCTGTAGGCCATGATAAAGATTTTGGACTTTATCTTGAATTATGAGGAGCTCTAAAGTTTTGCAGGAAGGGAAGTGACACAATCAGATTTGTACCTTAGACACTGACAGCAACATGGAGGGCAGGAGAAAATGAAGCAAAAATAGTGTTGCCAGTAATTCAATTTTCTATAAGATGGATTGCAAACTATGACTAGCTTATAATAAAGAGAAAAATGTTTCAATAAATTATATTCTACATATGCAGAACCCAGGAAATAGATTCAAGAAATGAGTCTGCCTTTAATGACAGAACAAGTGAAAGAACACAGTAGGACAAAGAAAAATGTCACCTGTAGCCTTCCCCCCATTCCCTTCTCCTCCTTCTGCATGTTTATATCTTCAGGGTTGGGGGTAGTCTGGATGTATACAGTGGGAAAGTGAGAGGGTAATTGCTACCAGGAGACGATATTTATAAATAGCTTATTACTGCAAACTCTTTTTTTCATTACCTACAAAGAAGCAGCAGATATTCAAGCTGTTTTGGAGGAAAGACCCTGTTAAGATAAGAACCTGAGAATGCACGTTAGGCAAGTTTTCAAAGGCAAATCAATGAAGTGTTGTCTCAATGAGTCATAAAGGTCATACCTTCTTTCAAGGACATACAATCTGATTGGGGTGTTTCCATCTCTGACTGTAAGAAAATCTTCCTTGCTATTAGGTTAAGAAATGACCTCGCTTCTTCAATCTAGTACACAAAACTACTATGGGATATACTAAACTCAAAATCATCTTAGAGCTTTAATGTATCTGGGAAAAGTCTGTGATCTGTTAAACAAAAAAATCATGTCACCTAGGGAGAAGTATAGTTTAAAGAAGGCTTGCTTTTCCCTGCCCTTCACTATTTGGACAGCTTGAGGTCTACAGAGACGAAATACATTATAGTAGTACAATTAAAACTTAGCCTTAAAGAAATTTTATATTAAGACATACTGCTATCAGTGAAGGTATTTGCCTTCCAATTGTGTTATTTCTATCAAAAAAGGAAAATGAACACTTGCCTTGCTTTAGAATACAATGTGATTTTATATATTCATTATGATGCATTTTAATATAACAATGAATTACCTATTCCATTTTCACTATAAACTCTAAAAGCAAGACATTATTTTCTGAGGACCACATTTAAAAGTCTTTATGTTATGCTATCATTGGCCTCAATAAAACAGAGTTTACGTTTAATAGATCTGATGAGTCAGAGGTGGCAAACCGGTGTGGGAAGACATTCAGGAACCTTTCTGAAACCTTGAAAATGTTAAAGTATGTGGGCCGAGCGATGGGATTCAGAATGTCCTGCTTGAGCAGTGGAGGAACTGAGGGTGCGGGGCGTGGAGACTAATATCACCCTGTTTGGCCCTGAAGGATGGCTGGTTAGCCAAAGACGGGTAAGATTCCTCAGAGGAGGAACAACCTAAGACAGGCACAGCCGCAGAGGGGCCAACAGGGGTGGTGCATAGAGCCTTCCTTATATCACCCTGTTTGGCCCTAGAGGATGACTGGTTAGCCAGAGACGGGTAAGATTCCTCAAGGGAGGAACAACCTAAGACAGGCACAGTCGCAGAGGGGCCAACAGGGGTGGGGCACAGACCCCCAATATCTGAGAGAGGTCTCCTGCCCCCAGGGCTGTTTTGCTCTCCAGGCCCAGCTCAAATCCACACCTGCTCAACTCGGACCCAGGAAGCAAACAAAGATAATTGCCTCAGTCATGTGAGGCCCTTGATTGTTTATGGGTGTAACCTGAGAATGTTAGCCCACGAACTTAATAAAAGCAACCTGGGATGAGTCAGCAGGGCTCTTGATCCGAGAGGTCTTGAGCCCCCCGGTCCCACTTTTCTCTTCAGTCTGTGTTTGTGTCTTCTTCAAGCTTGCGGCACCCGTCACTCACCTCGAGTCGCCGAGCTGGTCTCGGCAAACCGGCAACCCAAGGGATGAACGTGGCCCACAAACAGGTTTTCATTCGTCTGAACAACCTTTGTTTGAATTTTCTGTCAACATTTACAAATTAGAAGACTTTGTATAAAATTCAGGTTATCTACCTTCTCTTAAAAATTCTGAGGACATGATAACACTTGACCCAAACTGTAGCCCAAGTTAAATAACTGCTGTCTGGTTTCCAGTTTCATACTATGCCCAGCCAGCTCCCTGCAATCATTTATGATCCCTGCTCAGATCCTATAGGCATGTGACCCCTGAGATATCCTAGCTGTATAAAGTTTGCTAACCAGGAAGAAAACCAGAATTTATTTCCTAACATAATGAAGTTGGTCCATCTAGGTACTTACTTTGAATATCTGAACTCTATAAATGAAAACGCAATGCTATGTCACAGAAAGTTATGCGTTACATTGTTTCAATGCAGGAAAAAAGTTTCTGTCAGAGTTCTTTTCTCTAAATATCTCTAAGATTTTATAATAACTTTATCAAGTTAACTTTGATAGCATGGACCATTAACTTCCAATCAGTAATAAAGGAATTTAGGATACTCTGGACTTCCCTGGTGGCACAGTGGTTAAGAATCCACCTGCCAATGTAGGGGACACAGATTTGATCCCTCATCCGGGAAGATCCCACAATGCCGAGGAGCAACCAAGCCTGTGCACCATAACTATTGAAGCCTGTGTGCCCGAGAGCCTGCGTGCCGCAACTATTGACCCTGCGTGCTGCAACTACTGAAGCCTGTGTGCACAGAGCCCATGCTCCGTAACAAGAGAAGCCATTGCAATGAGAAGCCCACCCACCTCAACGAAGAGTAGCCCCCGCTCATCCCAACTAGAGAAAGCCCAAGTGCAGCAACAAAGACCCAACGCAGGAAAAAAGAAATTCAGGATATTCTAATTACATAAGTAGGACAGTTTTTTTAGTTAAGTAGATGTATGATATATTAATATCAAATAATAGCCTAACAAATAACATGGTTAAGATGGAAATGGCCTTTTTGAGGGATGTCAAATACCTTTAAAAAATGAACTTTTTCTTGCAGCTGGCTTTCTCAACTATACTGTTTCACTTTGGACATATCTTTTTATAAGAAATCAAGTTTATGTCACTCAATAAGACAATATGCTTGAATTTGATAAAATTATGACTGTACTCTGTCTCCAAGCTGTTGGAACCCTTGCTTGCTCTGAGTCATACAGTGCCTTTCCTGATGACTACTCTCCTTCCCAGAAGGTGCCTTGTCTGTACTTTCCCCTCAAGATGCTACTAGACTGTCGGGCACAAGAGCTAATTTTGCAAACTAATAATGTTAATGTGTAATACCTCAGTACTAAGTTTCAGTTTCTCACATTGGGGGAGAATAGACAGGTTGCCAGAGAGTCATAAGCAATTTATATTTTTCTCTATTACAATAAAGATATATTGTGAAGTTTAATGTAACATTCACATGAATTTAAGATAAAACAGATATGCTCACACCCTGATTTCCTTGGTTATTCTTTATATTTCTGCTGTTAGGTTACAGTCTTAGTAACCTTAGTTTGAAAAGCATTCTCCTAAATTATCAAATTCAGTGTACACTGTAGAAAGAACTGCATTGAAGTGTTTTTTTTCCACTAGGTTTTATGCTTAGAGAAACAAATTTCACTTAATTTGGGAAGTTAACTTTAACAAACCAAAATATTTGTCAATTACATTGAGTTAACAAAGCACTGCTATCTAAAGTAAAAGAATTTTCAGTTAACACAGCTGGCAGAAACTCTGAGCTTTTCTGTGATTAACATGTAATGTGGAATCCCAACTGATGGACATTCTACAGATTACAAATGGTCAAGGTCATCAAAAAGGAAAATCTGAGAAACTGTGCCAGCCAAGAGGAGCCTAAGGAGACAGGACTACTAAATGTAATGTGATATCCTATATAGGACACCAAATGGACAAAATACATAGGGAAAAACTGAGGCAATTTGAATAAAGTATGGACCTTAATAATTATATATATATTTAATATTAATAAACTTATGTCAATTTAATATAATTTATATTAATATCTACTTAATAAGGTATCAACATTGGTTGTTGTGACAAATATATGATACTAATGTAAGATGCTAATAATAGGGGAAACTGGGTGTGGGGTATAAGGGAACTCACTGTATTACTTTAGCAAATTTTCTGTAGACCTACAACTATTAAAAAATAAAAAATTTAAGAAAAAAACATGTAATGTGGAAGGATAGCTAAATGTTTTTACAAAATACATGACAACTGGATACATGATATGACATGAAATGGAATCTTGATTTGATCAGCCATATAATTTTGGCGCCTGGAACTTAGGAGAGATGTGTATGGTCCTTAAAAAGGCTCTCAAGGATCATTTAGTCTATTTCCCTCAATACATATATGAGGAAAATGAGGCAGACGCTGTGCAATGTTTACATGAGCATATAGTATGGGAACAAAAATAAAAATAGAAACAGACATTCTGCACCATATTGTGCAAGGGAAACCTTAGAGATTGAGTCCATCTCTCTCTTACAGAGCAGGAGTCCTAAAAATCAATCATAAATCAAAGAATATTTTTAAAAGAAGGCAATTCCTCAATTGCTTAATTATATTTACATGTCTAATAAACCTCTTATTTAAGATAGTAATTCTTATAAACAGCTATAAGATCCATTTCTCTATTGTCTAAGAGGGTTATGTTTCAAGATATTGTAAAGATTAGCAAGAACATATTTAAGGAGTGCTTTGATATGCTAAGATGGAAAGATGAAAAATATTTTACTGTATGTTTTTGACATTGATTTTTTTGCAAATATATCTGCACATTTCTTCTAGTTACTACAAGTCTTTAACCCCTGTTTTTCATTCACACTAACATTCCTCAATACTTAATTCCCCATCTTTCCTAACTGCATCTTTTCCTCCAGAGGTTACAATATAAGATGCCTGGAACCAAATCAAAGGTTTTCAAAAAGCTTTCTTCTTTATAAATCACTTCAGTGGATTATTTTCACTTAGATGGTGGATTTTAAATATCACTTCCTTCATGCCACTGTTTGTGGCTGTTTCTACTGCTGTGTTTCCTACTTACTATGGCTGGTATAACACTGTCACAGCAGGAAAGACAAGATGACGGCCCTGATGAAAACTATTGGATAGGGAGGGAGCAGGGAATAATCTTTCCATTTTAGCTAATCCATCCATACAAATGTTTCCTTCCATTAATATAGGTAATCAAAAACTGTATTTGTAAATAATTACTTTGAAAAATATAAAGTCTTAGGAATAAGAAAACAATGGATATACTACTTCACTGAAGAAATTTTTGAAAGCTTTTTTTAATTATTTTGTTTCAGTTGAAAATACCTAATTTTATTTTGATCCTCTTGTCAACACTTGGTTGTGCATACTCCACATGAAATACAAAGGAAACAGGTGAAATGCAATGATGAGGACAGTGGTCAACAGAGAATAAGTATATACTGTGGGAGCTGTAATGGAAAGGATATTTCTGCTTTGTTCCCTGGCAGAGTCAAGGGGGCATGAAGGAGAAATTAGCCACCTACAATGTTGTGGACAGCCTTTTGGGGGCACCTTTGTTTTTGCTTCTTTCAAATATTTACTCTGTTTACAGACTAGGCATCCAGTTTTAACCTTGTTACTCTTCCTAAGGCACTAAATAACTATGTACTATGAGCTGAGAGTGAAGCTGTAGCTGAAAGATGAGGATGGGTGCTGGAACAGGAGGAAGGTAAATACTCTTTGTCTAAAGCTTCCAAAAAACAGTAACTAATAATCACTATTTCATAGGCGTATCACAAAGAGCAAATTAAAAAAAAAAACCTTCCAAGTCCCTATAATCAGCTTCTACCAAAGGCATCTTTGCCAGAAAAGTTACGTTCTTTTGACCTGGTACCCTTTGAGTCCAGGGGTAGCAGTAGGGTTAGAAAAGCCTGGTTGAAACCATTCTGTGAAACAATTATATGCTGAAGTCCAGCCACACTGGCTTGTCAGAGCTGACTGAATTTTTATTAATTTGCATGCCAGTGATGTTACATTGCTTGAAACTGATCATGGTGGAAGTATTTATATTCATACCATTGAAATGGAGAGCTAGTTTGCCAACATACCATGGTGTGGAAGATAGTAGAGTGCTTGAGAAAGACTCCTGGTTCTGCAGCTTAACTTACTATCCAAGTCAAGAAAGTGACTTCACTTCTCTAGATACTACTACTAGTACTGTACCTCATATGAGGGACTAAAGATGGTAATAGGTGAAAAGTACTCAGCATATAGAGTAATGAGAAAATATTAAGCACTCTATCAATGCTAGTTGTAATCTGTCATACATAGACAGTTCATATGACTCCACCCTTAAATTTCAAAGCAATTTTAATGGATTAACAAAGGAACAAGGGCTCTGAAAAAAAAAGGCAGTGTGAGCAACTTAATAAAACAAGTATGCTTTTTTTTACTCGTTCTTCCCCAGCTACCCTCCATGCAAAATTTCTACTAACTTAGCACATATTTAATTTACTTGACCTTTTAAGACAAATATCATACAACTAAAAAGTATTAGAGGAGTACTGTATTATAATGCCAAAGAAGAACCCCATGCTTACAGTAAATGTCAATTCTATTGTATGAATGGAGGGCCCACGCTCAATTTGTGAATGGCACCTCCTGGAATTGTGCAACACAATGGCCCTTTACAAAGCTGTAAGAAACCAGACCTTATAACTGATCAGGAATCTCAAACTGACAACAAATACAGCTCATGGAAATGTTTTATTTGGATGGTACAGAGTTTTTTCTTTTTCTAAAATCTGAATGTAAATACCTTTAAAAAAGAAATCAACTTAGCCCACCACTCCCCATTTCTTATATCCAGTAAAGTCTGGAGAAAACCAGAAGCAGCTTCAAAAGATTCCTCTCACAATGAAGTCACAGGATGCTATTAACTTCTCCAGCCACTGAGCTATAAGAATATGTGAAGATTTGTCTACCAAGGAAATTTATTACACAGTCAGTGCCCAAAGTTTCTATTATTGGCTGGTTACATAAGCACCTCTATGGCTAGCACATTCTAAAATTCCAGACTCCGTAAAGGAAAAGATGTATTCAACATAAATCATACTGTTTGCACAATTTAGGCACAGCAAGCTACTGGTATCATTTAGGGAAAGTTTTATTTCAGTGTAGGAAACTGTTTACCAGTCGAGATCCCAGACTCCAGGATAAGGTTAATCTTGCAAGTAAGCCTTTCTAAGGATGACAGTCTCAGGATGTTCTGTTAACTTCTTCTGCACACCTTTACCTTTTCTTCCCTGACAGCCAGGGGGGTAGCCTCAGCCCAAGATCTCTACCCAACATCCCAAAGCCTTCCTTCTCTCCCCATTTACCAATCACTAATGATTCCCACTGCTCCAGTTTTATTAACAAATAAGAACATAATTCAAACTTTACCTTATCAAGCCAAACAAAAGATGGCTTATTTCCCATATGTTATTAAATATCACTCTAGCAATCAGGGCTTCCAGTTAGCAGGATCCTAGCCATGGTCTATAATAAGATACAATTCCAGCTAAAGGTGGAAAATCAGTCACTTAAGCTACACATTGGCTTATCACATTAATATGTAATTTCCATTTGACTGCTGGAAAAACTGCCAAGGACTCCCAATACAGCCCTGAAGACCCTTCTCATCTCTCACTTCCAATCTTGTTCAACAATGTGCCTGGAAGGCCATATGGATTTTATATCTAGGTTTCCCAGGATGGTAAGGCATCACCAAGAAGAAAGGCAGAGAGTGTACTGGCTGTCAGTTGACTGCTCAAATGTGCCACTAAGGATCTACTCCTAATCCACTGATGAGGAGGCACCTGACCCTGGACAGCTTGCAGCATTCTCTCATCCCAGATCTTCTTCTTCAACACCCAGGAAGCAATGCACTCTTTCCTGTAAAGGTCCACAACCACAGAAAACAACATTCTCAGTTTCTGTCCCCCAAGGGTCAGGGAGCTGAGGCCCACCATGGCTGCCAGCAAGAGGCTAAGCAGGGTTCAGCAGGCTCCACCTGGAGTTATATTCAAGTCCTGCAGCCCATGCTAGATGCTCTGAACCATCTAAAGGGCCTAAGTGTCTCCTGAGGAACTTACTGCCTGGACCAGAAAAAACTGAGTCCTGGAACTCCTTGACATTGACAGGGTAACCAATTAGGAATGACCAGAACCTGAGCACTAACTTAGTTCCACTATGGCAGACTTATCTGTGCCTGGATTTCACACTGTTCTGCCAATCTGTATATTAAAGAGTACCGTGGTCACCCCCCAACAATACAGACTGCCTGTCTTGGAAAGATCCAGATCATGAAACTTGAGAGACTGTCAGCTAGGAGTTGGCAAGGCCTCAAGGGTGGAGGCCAGACATGAATGGGCTACTTGGCCATCCTGGCCGCCTCTGTGCAGAACATTTGTGAGTCCTGAAACCAGCCCTGAAGCTGCTGCTTTAGCTTCACAGCTGGGGAGGAGAAGGATGTATTATGTCAAAATTTATTCAGATGCTAAGTAGGAAGTTAAGCATATTTTACGGGGGACTTGTTCCGATGCTGAATCTCCTTTATTTGATTAAAGTGGTTTGAAAGGTACATTTGGCATTTGTTGCAATCATTCTCCCAAATGGTGGCAGTTGAAGTACCAGTCAGCTAGGACTGCTGGTGCTATTTAGAAGTCTCAGACAACCCAAACATAAGAAGCTGGAACTGTGTTAAAGATTGTAGAGCCAAAAACCAAGCACTGTCAATTCTCAATCTTTGAAGCTGCTGATGCTTCCTAACTCCCATCCAAGGAAATGAAAGAGCATTCATTTTGAGCTAATGGTGGGAAATCCCTCTCCCAACTGGGAGGGCTTGGAGTAGGACTCCAAATTAAAGAATACTGGTAAAGAAATCTCAGCTGTCTCTTTCAGCATTAAGGGGGGAAAAAGCAAACAGCATTTGTATAATTACCCTAAATTTTAAGTGAGTGAAAGCCCTATTGAATCAATTGCAATTTCCACACCAATAAAAGAAAAAAATCATAAAATGACTGCCAAAATAATAAAATAGCTGACCTTTTTATCAGTGTTCAGCACAATCTCAGCATATTTCAAAAAGGGAATGTAACACACACTACTATATATACAATAGATAACAAATAAGGGCTTACTGTACTAGCACAGGGAACTCTACTCAATACTCTGTAATGACCTATACTGGAAAAGAATCTGAAAAAGAGTGTATAGGTGTATATGTATAACTGATTCATTTTTCTGTACAGCAGAAACTAACATAACATTGTAAATCAACTATACTCCAATTTAAAAAAAGGGGGCGGTGTACCTTCAAAAAACAAGCAGTAGAAAAGGTTTCATCTAACAAAGGAAAATAAATAGCAAGATTAAAATTATTTTAATCTTAAATTAAGCTTTACATAATGCTTTAAAAGGCTGGTCAGATTCCATGTAATTTATAATAAACAATAAAAAATTTGTTGGCCACAAGTCCAAAGTACTTGCACTGCAGCAAAATGCTAAAATAGGGCATTTGCCGCAGGCAAAGGGAATCATGCAGCTTTACCCACCCTACAAAAAGATTTTCAATCACTGACAAAGCCACGTTGAACCTAATGCATTACAAAAACCTGTACGAAGGTTTTTATAATGTAGTCTGCTTTTATGATCTCAACTCTGTGCCCTGAAATCAGCCAATTTCTCCTCCAATACTGAAGTGGATTTTGAAGTTTATAAGACCTTAACACACAATAACATGTGCTAAGTATCTAAACTGAGCAGTTTTGTTACTTATATCATCCACATCATGATTTGCTAAGCTTGAAGATAATTTTAAAATTCCATTATTTTCTTCTTTAAATGGGTACTTAAATATTTGATGACTATTAACAATTTCAGTGAAGCATTAAAAAAGTCTTTGCCAAGTATCAGGCCTAGGGACCCAAAATGCCTTTAGGGGCCTAAGCAAGTTGTGAATGTAATATAACAGGGAGAACCAGAGATACTGCATGCTCCACCTAAGGCATTCAAAATCAAAAAGAAAACACAAACACTTATCTGTGGGCTGACAAGTTTATAACTCCCAAATGAAAGCTTGCAACCTGAATCTGAAGCTTTTTCCTAATATAGTTGCTTCCTGACACAATGTCTATATAACAGATTCTTTAGAGATTTTGATTAGTGCAAAGTAGTTTACATATGGGCTGTGACACTCACCTGGAGATATCTTGTCACATATTTACATGTCCTGGATGGGAATTAACTATAAATAATTGGAATATTTTAAAACAACTTTTTCTGGCAAATAATTGTTTTCATTACATAAAATGATATACCACTACTGAAACAGCATTTTACCTGCTTAAGAAATCGGTCAGATGCATTGCTGTGCTTGGCTAACACACTTGGCAGAGAAGAATTAGCATATTCAAACTGAGGATTGTAGCTATAGTCAGACTTGAAGAATCTCACTTTTTCTTTCTCCAAGTTGGTGGGCTTTATAGCAGTCAGTATACAAAATTTCTTTCCAGAAAAGTCATCTCCTTTTTCAAAACTTCTAGATAGCTGAGTCTGCGGCTTTGGCTTGGGAATAGTGGAGAAATGGCATCGCTTGACCTTTCTTTCATTTTTGGGTTTAGCTGGCAGTACTATGCTGTTTCCTGTAACAGAGATATCATGTGTAAACTTTATAGGACTTGACACTGAACTAGTGACAAAAACAGGAGGCTGCCTTTCTAGGCAGTACCAAGTACCACTGGTCATCATAGGCACTGGGGCTTTCATCTTGCGAAGATCTTTACTACGTGAAGAGCTAGGAGATTTGCTGGGTTTTCTACATCTTTTGGAGTAGGCGGAGGAAGACTGTTTTTGTGAATGATGCTTTTTCTCCTCTTTGCTCTGTAGTAGGACATTGTAACTACTGGTTCCAGTTGTGAAAATGTCCTTTAGTACTCCAGGAGATAAATGTGAAATGCTTCCTTTGCTGTCAATGATCAAGGATTCTTCTGCATTTAGAACAGACTTCTTAGCAAGTTCTTGCTCAGGCCAGTGAAGCTTTTCTGTGTTAATAAACAAAATTAAAACAAAAGAAATAACAAAAGATACCAGATGAAGCAAATTGTTTATTATATGAAAATTATTCTGAAGGTTTTGTAAACTTTATAATTTTACAACAATTTTTAGAAAAGACATTTTAAATATTAAAAGAATATCTTTGGTCATGCTAGACACAGTCACTTCCGTAAAAATGTATATATGTTAAATAATCTATAAAAATCCTCAGCTTCAAACTGTTTAGATGATCAAAGTCTAATATAGATGTGAGATAACATACATAAACAATCTGAACGCTCAACTCTACCAAAGAATGTGGATTTCATAGAAAGGATATAGTTTAATAGTATTACCAATATCAAAGTAGAATCCAAGGCACTTTCAAAGCCAATACAATCTTGAAATCTGACACCATATATAAAGGTAGCCATCAGTAAAAGAAGAACATTGTCTTATTTCTCTCAAAAAAACAATTTTTAAATTAAATAATTTTATATAATAACTTAATACTTTTAAATAAATGATATGTGCACTTTCAAAGCATGTTTTAGTAATGTCACTCAATATTAATTAGTTGCTTTTCTTAATTTTAGGCTACAGGTTAAGATGAAAGAAAATCAAGTTTTTTCTTGCCAGGACTCAAAATAATTACTATGTAAGATATCAGTATATAAAATGCCAAATTAAGGAGAGGTTGGTTTTGCTCTAAGAATCAGTTGAAATATTGTTGCTCGTGTACTGTTTTAAAACTGTGTTTATTTGCATTCTTTCATTCCACAAATACAGGAATATTGCTAACAGGTACATGGACCTGAAAAACATCTATATAAATATTGTTCTTGCCTTCAACCAGCTTCTGATCTGTCTCTGAAGGTAAGGCAGTCCTATGAAGATCTGAGTACTAATACCAGATAGTATAAGCTTGAATGTGGAAAAAAAGAAGATACAGACAATAACCTAGGGATCAGGGAAGGAAGAGAGAAATGTGAAGAGAAACATCTGAAGAGATTTCAGGTAAACCCTTAAGAACTCTAGGGTTCAATCCTAAACTGACAAAGAGTTTGAGTTTATCTTAAATCCTGTTATTGGAACTCCCAGCTGACTATGCCTGCTTATAAACCTTTTCCAAATCCTTTCTGCAAATGTGATATATCATTCTCTCAAACAGCCCTCCTTTCTAAGTCTCATGGATCCTTCTACCTCTAGCCCTCAACCTCTGGCTCCTACTATGGAGGTAATCTCAATGCTAGCTGACTTTGACAGCTGCCTTCCTTGCCAAGAAAGAAACTATTTAATTCCATTTTTTAAAAAACTGTTTATCCACATAGATCTGTTGCTCAGTTATTCAGGATTAGACATTCAGGGATCCTTTCTATAATAAGTAGTCATAAATAATAATAATAATAATAATAATAATAATAATAGCAGTCGCTACTTGTTGACACATTTATGTGAGTTTGAAATTTCACCAAAAACTGTAAATATCACTTAAGCTTCAGAAATGTTAAGTAATGTGCTCAAGGTTATATGATAAGAACTCAGTGAACAGCAAACTGTGATTTGAATGCATATGTGTCTGATTACAGAGTCCATGCTCATTCTATTACATAAGGTCACTCATTCAATTATCAACAGACATTCAGTACTGAGTCTGCTACGTGCACAGCAATATACCTTTTCTTCCTCTGTACAAGACACGCCATCCTAGTAAGACATGGTAATCTGAACAACTGATGCATTCAATATTAAGGCAGGTACCAGGTCCATGTTTTATTTATCCTTCTCTTTCTGACATCTACCATGGTACCTGGTAGACATTCAATAAATGTGCACTGAATAAATAAGTGAATGAATGGTATGACCCTAAACATGCCATTCTCTAATCATTTTAGTAAAAAGGTATTTGTAGTTCTGGAACCATTCTATATTTCTATGAGATCATTGTAGAAGTGGAAATATAACCTGGAAGACCTTGAATCAGTGGTTCTCAATTGAGAGGAACTGTGCCCTCTAGGGGACATGTGGTTGTCACAATTAGGGAGGGATGCTATGAGCATCTTGTGGGTAGAGGCAAGGGATGAGACTAAACATCCTTCAATACACAGGACAGCCTCTTACAACAAAAATTCGTCCAAAAAAGTGCTAAGGTAGAGAAACCCTGCACTGAATTAAGTTGTTAAAGCCCGGAAGTGTTGGGGTTTAGGGTAAAGAAACAGTACGAGGTCAAAAGTAGGTAATAAACAATCCAAATATGTAAGGTACTTAGAAGTTAACATTTTCTAGGTCAACATACGAAATTTGAATTCTGCTGTTTAAAGATAACATGAAAGTATAAACGTGCAGGGGCTAAATAAAATGTCTACTACATGGACAAGCTGAGAGGTAGGAACCAGACTGCTCAGGGTCATGTTGAAGGTTGATTGTACAAAGAAGCTATTAAATAATGTGAATAAACAGAACAAACAAAACTTTCACCAATGGCTGGTAGGTCCCAGATCCTCAGGGGTTTCATACTTAAGTGTTGCCAACTGATAGTTAAAACTGGGTAGGCTGGGCAAACACAGGCTAAGGAACACAAGCTGCAGTCCAAATGCCCACGAACAACGTCAGTTTCCCTAACAAGACACCACAAGTTTAGGAGGCAAGAGGTGATAATGAAAGGAAGACTGAAATGGACACTGAAAGAAAAAGAGCAAGAGAACTGAGATAAGAGTAAGGGTATCACAAACCAAGAAAAGTCGGGTAAGGACTAGGCACAGCCAGAGAGGTAAAGGGAGGTAATCGGGTTTTTCTCATTTGGTCTTCATAATAAAAAGGGGAAAGTTACCTCAAATTAAAATCAGTTAAACTACTGTGAAGAATTCCTAATTTGGGTGGTTTATTACAGGTATATTGATTTTTTTTAAATGAATATTCAATGTAAAAAGTACTTTCTTCGGTTCCTAAGACTCAGTTGCTCTGTTGATCAAAGAGCTGTGCTCACTGGGACTTCCTTGATGGCGCAGTGGTTTAGAATTTGCCTGCCAATACAGGGGACGTGGGTTTGAGCCCTGGACCGGGAAGATCCCACATGCCAAGAAACAACTAAGCCCATGTGCCACAACTACTGAGCCTGTGCTCAATAGCCTGTGAGCTACAACTACTGAGCCCACGTGCCACAACTACTGAAGCCCGCACACCTAGAGCCCCGTGCTCCACAAGAGAAGCCACTGCAATGAGAAGCCCCTGCTGGCTGCAACTAGAGAAAGCCTGCACTCAACAACCAAGGCCCAATGCAGCCAATAAATAAATAAATAAATTTTAAAAAAAGATCACTGTTTGCTGCTATCCAGTGCAAAAAAAAAAAAAAAAAAACCTAAAAAAAAAAGTTGCATTCCTAGAGTTTTCTGTTTTGTCATAAAGCATCAGTGACCTCTGAATTCTTAACTTTGTCCCATGTCAAACAACCTATACACTTCAGACTTTTAAAAAAAGAGTCCTAAACCAGCTGCCAAAACACTAAAGGAGGAGTGGGGGGTGCGGGTGGGAGAGAGGTTACAGTGTGTACGTGGCAGAATCCTTTCCCCCCTCCCAGGAATTACAGCATTTCAGTTCACTTGCTAATTATCTACCGGAGAGGTTTAGCATCAGTCCTTTTTAAGCACCAACTTTCAGTAAGTAGTCTGGGAGTACCAATGGTGTATCTATTTAGTAAATGCCAGTCCTGCCAAATGCTGATATCCCATGAAGTTCATAAAAGTGAGGCAGGTGGTCCTTCAAACAACTCTTACTAGATAGAAATAAATTCACTTCTCAGAGTCACACTAACCTTATTTTAATTGTATTAAGTATTAGAGAGCCTAAAATACTATTTTTGTAATTTTAAATACTATCGTTTACGTTAAGAAAAAATAACCTTTAAAACAGGCTTAAGAACATAATAAAAGGGCAAGAAGACGTCAATGAAGAACATCCTATTCACCTAACTCCTTTTTTCCTGAAAAATCAAAACTTTAAGCAGAAGCAGGTTTCTTTGGGGGCAAGTGTAACTCATTTTCTCTCATAAAAGTAATCAAATAAAAATCATACTCTCATATTAAAAGTCACCATTTAATGTAAGATTTTAGCTACCAGCAATCTGCTTCACTAAAACCTTGGAGAAAATGAAAATAATGTGTTGATCAAAGAAGTCATTCACCCCAAAATGATTACCCATATTGAAGGAAAAAAAGAAAATAATATTACATTAAAATGGAGAGTATATTCACAAGTAGATGACTATACTGAAATTACCAACACAATGAAAGCTGAATTTGTATCTAGAACAGGAGAAAAGAATACCAGGATTCCTGGCTTTCATTCCCAACTCTTTCAATAGCCTCTCTGTAATAGTAGCTTAATCACTAAACCCATCAGGGCCTCCTGATCCTCATCTGAAGGAATGGGAGAAAGAGGGGAACACTGCTCACTAAACTCTCAGTGCTTCACAACTGAATAGCTGAGGTTTCACAGTAGTTATAAGGTCTCTTGCTGAAGGGAAGATTAGATCATCAGAAACAAAGCCTGGTGGAAAATATCATTTAACCAATTTTGACCCATAAAATGGCAATTTTATATGGTTCACTAATACTCATGAAACCTGAGAACCTGGAGTAATTTTATACCACAAAATGATAGGTTGACTGATTACAAACAGAAGAGGAGGCAAAATAAAAAAAAATAATTCCTAAACAAGATAAATACTTTAACCAAGTTGTTCATCATTACTTAAATGATACAACATCTGTTAACAGTAGAAAGGATGAGTAGATTGTAGTATATTCCTACAATAGAATACTATATTGCAATGAAAAAGAACAAACTGAGTTTACAAGCAACAGTATAGATGACTCTCACAGACAGTACTGAGCAAACAAAGTCAGTTCAAGAGAATACATACTGTATAATTCCACTTATATGTGGTTCAAAAACAGGCAAAACTAACTTATGGTATTAGAAGGCAGAATAGTGCTTATCTTTGAGGGAGGGGTTATAACCTGGGAGAAGGTACCAGGGTACTGGGGGCTAGAAAGCTATCTTGTTCTGTGCAGTGGTTACATATGTACAGATTCCTCAGGCTGCCCACTTAAAGACTCAAGCACTTTACTGAATGTAAGTTACACGATAATTTTTAAAATGGTATATTTAAAAAATCAGTATCTTTGAAAACATTTATTGCCCAATTTATCTGCATCATAACAGCTAATCTTTTAATTATATCTCCAAATTCGACATTATCCAATACTGTTTCTCGACTCTAAGTAAAGAGAAGAGCGATGAAAAGGCACTGTTAGTATCATTCAAGAACTGAGAAACTTAACTGCACTTCAGGATTCTTAAAAATGTCACAGTCCCAGTTAAGGGCACTTCAGTGTTACTCCATCAGCAGCAAGGATTCTCATAATGTTACACAATTGTTTTTTGGTTAGAAACTGCTTGTGTTGCTGTTGTTTTTGCAGTTAGAAACATGCAAGTATTCTATAATGCCCGGAAATGGTTTGTGGTAAAAGAAAATGCATTAAACACCATCTAAAACAACAGTGAACATGCAAGAAAAACTTCCCCAGACTTTCCACTTAGGGTGAAGACAAAACTCCTCACGTGCCATGATTAGGTCACTCATGGTCAGGTCACTCTGCGTCTCTGGCCATTTCCTGCATAATGCTCCCCCTTAATCAGTCCACTTTAGCGTCTTCATTTTGTTAATCCCTCACACTCACCACTCCCTCTCCAGATACAAAACCTCTTCATATTCTGTTCCCTATGTTTGCAGAGCCCTCCTCTCTCCTCTCTATTAGATTAATCCCTATTCATTCTTCAGTTCAAATATCACTTTTTTCAGGAAAACTTCCCTGTAAGGTTCTTTGACTCACTGGTCATGGCTGCAGTCTTACATTTGTTTATATGATGGCCTTCCCCATCACTGAAATTATAAGTCCCACTATGGCATACATCTGTGTTTGTTTTTTCTCACTCACTGCCCTGAGAGGTAGACAAGGAAAGAGAATATTTGAGAAGAGAGAAAGGACACAGGACTTGAATGCCTGAAGGTTGAGGAAAAAATCATACCAGGACACATAAAAAAAATGAAACAATTAGTGATGCTGAAGATAAATTTTAATGGTAGGTACCTACTGCTGTAGGACAAACAGGAGCTATGTGCCTAAGTATATTCATCCCATATGGCCAAACGCTGCTCTTAAGACTTCTGTCTCCAGTATTTTTAAACATTCACTTTTGTTGCAAAGGAGTTTCATTTCCAGATGATTAATCAATCACTTCTTATATCACATACAAGATACGGGCAGTAGGAATTCAAAAATGAACATAATCTTATTTGACTCTTGATAGCATTTTGTTACTCACTTAATGAGCTAGATGTCTTCTATTTTGAAAACAATTTTACAGTCAAGTAAAATGTGATCTTTTCAGGTAAAAATTAGAGACTTGCCTGTGATAAAAACTCAAAAACGCCTGGAATAAACTATCAGCTAATATACCACTGATGGTAAACGAGAACTTCATGTTGAATTTTGTGGCTTAAATCACTATATAGTCATTTAAACAAGTATTCTGACTTTCCTAGTGGTTGAGAAAATGGGCTTTGGAATGGAGCTTCTGATTTGAATCTTGGCTGTTTATTAGCAGCTGTGACCTTGACCAAGTTACTTAACATCTTTGTGCTGCAGTCTCCTTACCTGTAAAATGGGATACTACTACTACATACCTCACAGTATTGGTAGGAGGATCAAAAAAGGTAATATATGTGAAGTGCTGAGAAGAATGCTGGCCTGTACTAAGCAGCAGGTGTTAACTATCAGTATCATTATTATATTCCATATTATATTCAGCTCCTATAGAAATACTTCATGGAATAATGTAAATGGAAAAATATTTAGAATCATGAAATTTGGATTTCCAAGATAAATTTAACATTAAGTAATAAATTTTACATTCTAGAATCAACATTTTAGTGGCTTTAGTATAACAAACTATCTTCTTTTAAAAGCTATGAGAAGGGACTTTTCTGGTGGTACAGTGCTTAAGAATCCACCTGTCAATGCAGGGGACATGAATTTGAGCCCTGGTCTGGGACGATCCCACATGCCATAGAGCAACTAAGCCCGTGTGCCACAACTACTAAGCCCACGTGCCGTGACTACTGAAGCTCTAGGGCATGTTCTCCACAAAAGAAACCACCGCAATGAGAAGCCCACACACCACAAGGAAGAGTAGCCCCCGAATGCCGCAACTAGAGAAAGCCTGCATGCAGCAACGAAGACCCAACACAGCCAAAAATAAATATTTTTCTTAAAAAAAGCTATGAGAAGGCAAAGAAATCTCTTCTGATTTGATTCCATTTCAAACGGCATATATAACACAAATCTTTCTGATTTTATTCCTCCAATCGGCAGTTCACCAGGATGTTATATTTAGGTTATGTTAAATCATGACAAGTCAAAAGCGAATAAGATACTATACAGTAAGTGATTTCAGAAGCAAGTAACTGCTTCAGTCCTGAAATAAAAAATGATCAGTTTGCTCTATATTTATAGCTATTTTAAAGCTGAAAATAAATAAACACATTTCCATCAGTACTCTCACCACAAATAAGCATGCTCTAAATGCTAACCAGAAGAACATGGGCTTCTAAGATATCAATGAATGATGAGGGAATAGTGAGAGAAAAGGAGGGCATGCTTTTGGCTAAACTCTCTTCATAAAAGTTTCTGGCCACTGAAACTGGGCTTTCTGATATGTCAGCAAAACACTAGGCATGGGGTTCTAGAACTATACTCTTAACTAGTCAAGAAATTTATAAAAGAAATGGAGAAACTATTTTAAAAAACAACCAGTCAGTTGTTTTAAATATGAGGCTTGAATTGTCTCAGATGACTATATGAACCTTTATTCAACTACAGAAATACACTGCCACATTATCTTACCTCAGGATATGCAACATGCAGAGTTGGATTGATAAGTGTATTGCCACTAAATTATGGCAAGAGAATTGAGGCAAGCGGAGTGGGTCTACTATTTTATAAAGTATCTCTCAAACTTTCAATTCTGCATATTGAAAAACAGGAGACCAACTCTGTATTGTTAATTGGTCAGAATACCCACTTTCTAAAACTAATATTATAATTGTATTCTTTCTCTACCATGATTGTTATGCTTTAGAGAAATCATCTTAATTGATGTTATTTCTAACCCATTATCTAATAATCTTCACTAGTATATTTTTCTGACTAGTGTATTTTTTCTCTAGGGCAGTGGTTCTCAAATGGGAGAGGGAGGCAGTAATTTTGCCCTCCAGGAGACGTTTGACAATGTCTGGAGACATTTTTGGTTGTCACAACTGTGTGTGCGTGTTTGTGGGGGGGGGTAGGGGAGCGTTACTAGCATCTACTGGGAGAGGCCCAGGATGCTGCTGAACATTCTACAATGCACAGGACAGCCCCCCGCAACAAAGAATTATCCACTAACTCAGTGTTAACAGTGCCAAGGTTGACAGACTCTGCTCCAAGGCAGAAAGAAGATATGGTATTTTAAAGTAACTTTCAATATTTTCATTGTATTTTAAGATGAAAGAACAGCATCTACATTAAATCACTTAAAAAAAAAATCTAATGCCAATCTAAGTTGCCTCTTAAATCTTAGATCTTGTTAATTGTCCATGCTTCCTGTCAACATAAATAACAATAAATCACAGCAATGTCATGACTGCACAAAATCAGCTCCCCATTTTATAACACAACACGAAATATAAAATTAAGACCATAAATATTTCCATTAAAAATGATGCAATGCCTTAAAGTAAAAAAGAATCTGGTCTTATTTTGAACCTAGTTTCAAATTTAGACGTGTCCCTTTATTCTGCTGTTTTTCGGTGTTTTTAGTCATGATACTAGGCTATCAAGAACCCTGTCTTGCAGAAATGTTAGAATCAAATGACGGGAAAATGGCCTAGGAAATTACTCTAATATTGTGCAAGATAATTTTTAAATGGTTAATAGCCACAGTTGTTTTCTAACAAAAGGTAAATAACTTTCTGACCTGGGGTCTAAACACCCATTTTTTGAGCTTGGTATAATACATACTATAGTGACCTGTTAATATCAACTCAAGACGTTCTGACTTAAGAAAAAAAGCATACATACACACAAACAGTATAAACATTGATATACAGAGATCTGCTCTCTTGCTTAGCTCTGACTTTTCTGAACATTCTAGAAAACTAGCTCCTAGTGCACTATAACGCCTAATTACATATCTAATAAGCCTTGAAATAGAATTTAACAATATTTAGATTGTACATTTGTAGGGCCGGTAATCTACTATAATTTACCTCACTACAGTCCACAGCACGCGCTTAATGATAGTAAGTGACAAAAGGAAAAACGACCGTTTTCTGTCTTTCCTGCGCACCTTTTGCCTGAGCACCTGCGCGTTCCGCACCGTTCAGGGCGCCAGGTTGAGCACCGGAGCCCACATTCTACCGTTACCTCGCCTCCGGGTGGACCCGCCCCACACTCGCCGCAAGCGGCCGGGAGTACACTAGCCGCTCTCGCCAGCCCTGCGGCCACCCTTCCCGGCACTCACCCGTCACGCGAATGGACTCCAGCATCGTCCCGCTGAGGCCGCGGGCTGCGGGCTCCGCGGGCGCTGTGGGCGAAGGCCAGGCAGGAACCGGGCGGGCCGCCTCTAGCCTCCGGCCGTGGCTCAGACGGGGTCGCGGCGGGAGGTTGCTCTCGGCGACCGAGTGCAAGACAAGGCGGGTAAGGACGGACGAAAACGTGCTGACAGAGAGCTGCAAGCAGCTTTCCCTTCAGCCCGCAGGTGCTGGAAGGTACTCAAAGCTGCTCAAAGCTGCCCGACGGTGGGCAGCTGCTCTTAGCGCCCCGCCGCCGTGACGTTGCCGCTCCCCCGTTGCTAGGAAACACTTCTCGCCGTCCGCGTGCGCCGTGCTTCACGGAGCCTGCGCGCCGTTGGAGGCGCTCGAGCTTCGGCGTCCTGGCTCTCAGGAAGAGAGGAGGAACTACAACTCCCGGCGTGCACAGCGCGAGCGCGGGGCCCGTGCCAGCGGGGCTTTGGGGCTGGGCCCTGGGAGAGGGTCTGGTCGCCAGCCTTTGGGATACGCATTTCGACAGATTATCTCCGTAGACATTTGTGCGCTGTTCAAGAGGGCGTAACTCCTCAATAGATTTACAAGGGACAGGTGGTGTGACACTCAGTCCCGGCTGCGAATTACAAAGCCAGTCTTCTCCGCCTATTAGTTACCCTCCAGGTGCAAAAAAGCTAAAACAACCTTAGATTGCAGCTGGTGATAATGAAGGTGTTGGAAGCTCAACTACATTTATCCGTGGAGTACCCTGGCATAATATCCTTAATACTAAAATACAAATTTTAATTTATGATTGTGCAGTTGATAGGGGCTGATTGTTGTTGTGTATTATTGCATGGGAAATGTAGAGACTATACCATTTAACGAAATTTTCCGAGAGCCTAAGGTGTGCAAGGTTCTGAGACAGACCTTGAGGATGTAAACGAGAAATGAAATAAGGCTGGAGCTTACAGTTGAGGAGGAACTCAGAAGATAGCGTTGGCCCTGTCAATTTTCAGAACCACATTTTCTCTATCTTTTCTCAGGTTTGAGATAGGACACAGAAATAATTGTGGGATGTGTTTTCAAACTCAGGAACAGAAGGAAAGTTGTAGTTATGTCAGGAACAACATACTCTAAGAATGACAGAACAAGGGACTTCCCAGGTGGTGGAGTGGTTAAGAATCTGCCTGCCAAGGCAGGGGACACAGGTTCCATCCCTGCTCCAGGAATGATTCTGCATGCCATGGAGCAACTAAGCCCACAGGCCACAACTATTGAGCCTGTGCTCTAGAGCCTGTGAGTTGCAACTACTGAAGCCCCGGCAACTACGGAAGCCCCCGTACCTAGAACCTGAGCTCAGCAACAAGGGAAGCCACCGCAATGAGGAACCCACACACCACAACAAAGAGTAGGCCCCCCGCCCCTTCACTGCAACTAGAGAAAGTCTGCATGCAGCAAGGAAGACCCAATACAGTCAATAAATAAATAAGATGACAGAATGTGTGAGAATTTGTATCTTTCTCATGAATTAGGAGGAAACGGTGGAAATTTGACAGTATCACAGATAGTGGATAACCCCACATCCTAGTCTGTCAGAAAATCCTGTGAATACTATCTTCAGAATATGTCCAGAATCCAGCCACTTCTCACTATCACCACTGCCACTATTCTGGCTCAAACCACCACCATCTTTTGTCTGGGTTACTGTTGTAGCCTCCTATGAACCTCGTATTTCCACTCTTGCCCTCTTCACATTATTCTCAAAACTCAGTGGCCAACTATGGAAAAGAGTTGGGAGATTCCTTAAAAAACTAAAAATGGAACTACCATATGACCCAGCAATCCCACTACTGGGCACATACCCAGAGAAAACCATAATCCAAAAAGAAACATGTACCATAATGTTCACTGCAGCACTATTTACAATAGCCAGGACATGGAAGCAACCTAAATGCCCATCAACAGATGAATGCATAAAGAAGATGTGGCATATATATACAATGGAATATTACTCAGCCATAAAAAGGAATGAAATTGAGTTATTTGTAATGAGGTGGATGGACCTAGAAACTGTCATACAGAGCGAAGTAAGCCAGAAAGAGAACAACAAATACCGTATGCTAACTCATATATATATGGAATCTAAAAAAATGGTACTGATGAACCCAGTGACAGGGCAAGAATAAAGATGCAGATGTAGAGAATGGACTTGAGGACACAAGGTTGGGACAGGGCAAAGGGGAAGCTGGGACAAAGTGAGAGAGTAGCATTGACATATATACACTACCAAATGTAAAATAGATAGCTAGTAGGAAGCTGCTGTATAACATAGGGAGATAAACGATGATGGGTGATGACTTAGAGGGCCAGGATAGGGAGGCTGGGAGGGAATCGTGGGAGAGAGGAGATACGGGGATATATGTATAAATACAGCTGATTCACTTTGGTGTACCTCAAAAACTGGCACAAGAGTGTAAAGCAATTATATTCCAATAAAGAGCTTAAAAAAACAAACAAAAAAACCCTCAGTGGCCAGCATGATCCTGTCAGATAATGTCAGTTCTCTGTGAAAAACACTTTAACGGCTTCCTTTCTAACCTATGAGGTCCCTTATGACCTAGTCTCCTGCCATCTCTTTGGTCTCATCTCCCACTGCTCTCCAACTTGGTCTCCTCCAGACACAGCTGGCCTCCTAGATATTCCTCAACTATGCCAAACACTGTTTCACTTCATGACCATTGTAATTTGGGACTTCTCCTGCCTGGAATGCTCCACCACCCCCCACCCTCAGCAGCCACCCTGGCCTTAAGTCCACAGGACTAGCTCCTTCACTTCTCAGGACTTAATCTAAATGTCACTCCTCAGTGAGACCTTTACTGGCCACTCAATTTAAAATTCCATTCCTTTCTCAGATTTCCTATCCCCTTTCTCTGCTTTAGTTTTTTTTCCTTATCATTTAACATTATGTAATTTATTATATATTTTACTGATTTATCTTGATTATTGTCTGTCTCCATCCCTAGAATAAAATTTCCACAAATGCAGTGATTTTTGATTGTTCACTGCTATATTTCCGGCAACTAGAATAGTGTCTGACACCCAGTATGTACTCAATAAATTATTTGTAAGTTAATGAATAAGTAGATAATAGAAAGCATGTATTTTCAATGATAATTCAAAGAAAAACAGAATGATATAAAATGGGCATGTAGATAAGGAACACATCTTCAGGTTAAGCACCTGATATAGTAATAAGCAATGAATCCTTTGCATTCAGAAGAGCAGTTCTTGCAACATATGTCCTAAGGAAAAAGCATGTAAATGAACTTTATATACCTAACTTCCTTGCATACCTTCCTTAACTTCCTTATATACTTAAAACTCTGAAACCTGCTTTCCAAGTTTCAGGTTGGAATGCATAAATGCATCTGTTACCTCTGCAAATTTCTAATTTTTCAAGTCACTGCAGTTTAAGAACTGTAATTCTCAAACAAAGACCCTTAAAAGATGTTTCCAAGTCATATGTTCAGCATCTAAAGAATTTACTCTGAATGTTTTTACTAAAGCATGCATAATCAGATTGTCCATTTTCATATTTTGAAGAAACCAAGATGTATTATTTTATTAATTCCACAGCTATTTATTTATATATGAGACAGGGCTTAGTGCTTTTAGAGTACATAAAAGACAATACTTATCCTCAAGACACTTACTGACTAGCATGGCGGGGTTATACATAATACAAGTTAGATGATGACGTGCACTAAAGGTATACCTCCCTCTTCAACATTTCTTTAAACTTAAGAATTCTAAACATAAACAATTTGATGCCCCTGTAGTTAGCCCATCTAGAATATTATTTCATTGCTTACTTTAAAAACAATTTTTATGTTCAGCCTACCAGTATTTTCTTATGGATCATTTTGATTTATAAACATCTTTAGTGATAAATACTATACAAAGGTGCATATCAATTCATTCAAAGCATTTTTAAAAAGCTATTCTTTGTGCACTATTAGGCGTGAAGTGCTCTTGCTAACAAATTCATGAAAACAAAGAGTTTATCTCATTTCTTACAAAACTAGTACTGCCATCAGCTTCTTTTACCATTCCCGCCTTTGCAATTATTCACCATTATCAAGCTTTGTGCATCTGCTTTGTTAATTACTGATTCATACTACGCCTGCTTAGTATTTCCATTGGGTACAGCATCTGCAGCTGTCCACTTGGCTGCTTTTGAGTCAGCATTGTTTTTACATATCCGCCAGAACAATGAACAATTCCATCTTTTTCAGAAACTTTCCTTTATACCTATTTCCATATATACTCCACTTTCAAAGCACTGATTGCAAAATAGTTACAAATTTATAAAACTGCTTTTAATAATTTATGTTTATCTCTAAGGATACACCTCCTTCCTTTTTAAAGTTTTACTAAAGTTTTTCAATAATAGCCAAGAATACTATTGTAGTTATCCTACTGCAGCATTATACTTCACTTTTTTAATGGTTATTTTTATGTTCACTACCAGCATTGTATTGTGGATCATTTCAATTTCTGATTATCTTTAATGATGCTTTCCATTAAATTTTAGATACAAAAATGATAGGAAAATAGATATTTTCAGAGAAATATTGGTTTTTTATGTGTGGTGGGATTTTATGTTATGGGTAAGGAGCTTATATTTTTCAATGACTTTTGTTTAACTCATATGTTAATGTGTATATTCCATGTACAAACTATTGGTACTTGGCAAGCTATTCATAGTCAATGGAGTTTCAGGACAAAAAAGTCAGTCAAAAACATCTCTGTAGAAAGACAGGATCAGATTTTTTTTTTTAAGAAAAAAGATCAACATCTTCCTTTTTAAAGGCTTAGAACACATTTGATCATTAACCTGGGTAGTAAAGACTAATAAAGAGGAAAAGAGATGGTGAAGACTGGAGAAGTTTGCTAATAAGCACTACTAGTGCCGGTGGAGAGACAAATAACTATAATATTTCATCTCTATAGCAAAAGTGCATTTTGTTGAAAGCAGATCAAGTATATATTATGCTTGAAACTGAGAAAAACTAATTTCTTCAGGAGAAGTTATCTCAGTAACTAAAAAAAATACAGAACATTAAAATAATATTTGTTTACTTTTAGATTTCAGATGAGAATTTTAAAAGAATGAGGGGAGGAGAAGCTTCTAGAAAATACTTTTGACTTTCCTCCCTGTTCTCTTGGAAACAATTTACAACATTCTATGTCATTGGAAATATATGAACTGAGGAAAATTAATCTGCAGCTTGCCATTATAAAAGAACAGAGAAACTCTGGTTGCAACATTCCAGATTCTAACAAGCATTAAAAGAAGCCTCAGGGCAGCTGTAAACAATGTTCCTTGACTCATAAAAGAAAAAAAAGCCAGGGAAAGTTGGTTTCTGTAGCTTAAAAAATTTTTTTCCAGGGCAGTTTGAATGCTTTTGGGATATATGTACTGAGAGAATGGAATGTTTTCAGTGTGTCTGTTTCAAGAGAATGAAAAACATGAAGTGGAAGCCAAATCAAAGAATGCCTTGTGAAACTGCCTCTGTCTTTTCACCTCAATGAAAATAGAACAGCATAAAAATCCTGGGAAACGCTGTGATATTTTTTTGATAGGATGTTTTGTTGTAAATGACTGAGGGTGGAAGGACATTTTTTATTAATCAGACAACAAAAATATTGCCTACCTTAATTACATTTTGAAGAAATCAAGATGTACATTAATTTACTCCTTCCACAGATATTAAGTATTTATGTTACTACTGGTAGTAAATATGTAAATATGATATACATATATTAGGCACTCTTTGTGCACATACATCAGGGATGCTGTGGTGAGTAAATCAAAGAGAGTCCCAGTTCTCCTGGAACTTACAGTGGGAGAAACAAATAACAATCAAGTAAACAAATGATGTAATATCAAATATAAATAAGTGCTACAAAGTACAGTAAATCAGGGAAGTATACTAGAGATGGTGACTTGGAGTACGGAGGGGTCAGGAAAAGCCTCTTTGAGGAAGTGACTTTTGACTTGAGACTTGAAGGATAAGAAAGAGTCAGCCATGAGACATGGCCCCTGCTTTGGTTACGGGGGTTGGAGGGGGAGAGACAAGCATTCCAAGTAGAGGGAATTGCAAAGGCAAAAGCCCTGAGATTAGAGTGATCTTGTCCTGATCCTGGGGCTATGTGAAGGTCAGCGTGGTTAGAGTCCAGTGAGCTGGGGGAAAGTGAGAAGATCTCAGAGGTAGGCAGGGGCTAAGGAAAGGAATTTTGGACTTTTTTCTAAGTACAATCAGAAGCCACTGGTGGATTTAAAACAGGGCAGTGACATAATGTGGCTTTTTTTTTAAGAGATTGCATTGCCTGCTCTGAGAACAATGGATAAGAGGATGAGAGTGGAAGCAGAGAAACCAGACAGGAGACACCTGCAGTAGGTCCAGTGACAGTGATGATGGCTTAGAGTGGAATGGAAGCTGTAGAGAGGGAGAGAAGGAAAAGATATATTTGGAGGCAGAGTTGATGGTAGGTTGGGTATGTGGATAGAGTAGGAGGAAAGGAAGAAGGAAGTGAATATGACCCATAGGTTTTTGGCTTGAGCAACAGAGTAGAGTGGTGCCATTTATGGAAGTGGAGAAGATTGGGGAAAGAATAGGTTTAGTGGGCAAATTCCATTTTGGATTTGTTAAGTTTAATACACTAGTTAAAAGTCCAAGTCAAGATTTCACATAGGTGGTTGGGTATTAGTGTTCAGAGTTCAAGGAAGAGATCATACCAAAGAAATAAATTTGGGAACCATCAATATACAGATGGTATTTTAACTGAATGAACTGATGAGATCACCTGCGGAGTGTGGTTAGGTAGATAAGAGCACCCACGGTAGCATTTAAAGTTCTTAGTTACTTAGCTGTGGACCAGGGGAAAAGGAGCCAACAAAGTTACACACACACACAGATCTTCTTCAACTTACGATGGGGTTATGTCCTGATAAACCCATCCCAAGTCAAAAATGCATTTAATGTACCTAACCTACCAAACATTATAGCTTAGCCTAGCCTAGTCTACCTTAAACATACTCAGAACAATTATATTAGGCTACAGTTGGGCAAAATTATCTAACACAAAGCCTATTTTATTATAAAATGATGAATATCTCATGTAATTTATTGAGTACTGTACTGGAAATGAAAACCAGGTTGTACGGGTATTGGTTATTTACCCTCCTGATCACATGGCTAACTGGGAGCTGCATCTCAGTGCAGCTGCCTAGCATCACGATGCAGCTTATTGCTAGCTCACGAAAAGATCAAAATTCCAAGTACTGTTTCTACTGAAAGTGTATCACTTCTGCATTATTGTAAAGCTGAATCATCGTAAGTTGAAGCACCATGTCAGGGACTCTGTATGTACACACACACACACACACACACACACAGAGAAATGTATACATAACTATATAACTATAGCTGCATATGTATGTATATGTGTGTATGTATATTTACAGCTTTTTTTCTGAAGTGTTTAGCTTGCAGACATGATACCCCTTTACCCCTAAATACTTCAGAGTATGTATATGTAAATATATGTGTACAGTTGACCCCTGAACAACTTGGGGGATTATGGGTGCTGACCCCAGTGCTGACAAGGACCCACGTATAACATTACACAGCCCTCCATATCTGAGGCTCTGCATCCATGGATTCAACCAATCACAAATCATGCAGTACTGGAGTATTCATTGAAAAGAATCTGAGAACAAGTGGACCCATGCAGTTCAAACCCATGTTATTCAAGGGTAAATTGTATATATATATATGTAAATATGTGTATATCTATATACATAGATCGATCTATCATCTATCTATCTATCTATCTATCTATCTATCTATCTATCTATCTATCTATCTATCTATCTATAGAAAAGAGTGTGAGAGAGAACAAAGCAAATGTAAAATGTTAATTATTGGGAATCTAGTTGAAGGGCATTCTGGGATTACTCCTTTTTTTTTCTTCTCTATGTGTATGTATATAACTTTTGCAACTTTTCTTTAAGTCTGAAATCACATCAAAACAAAGTGGAGCAACTTGAGTACTAAGTTGGAAAATGAACTCACTGTGGCCTAGGTGAGCAATCTTATAAGACATGATATTCAGCTGGACTCATATTTGGATAACCAAAGTTGTTGGTAGGGCATTCTGGTAGCAGGATCAGGGTGAAAAAGCCATGAGTGTAGCACAGTAAGATATGTTCAGGAAACAATAAGTGACTGAAATCTGTTCTTTGAGCACTTTCCTTGGCATTGAACATCAAGTGGGCTTGAAAGCCACTTGCAGAGTGGAATGGGATGGGAACTGGAGAGAGACTTTGATGATAAGGATTCAAATGGATAAAAATAAAAGGATTCTCAGCAACATTAAAGGTTCAATTAGTTGGAATAAATGTGAAATGAAGTTGGGTCGATGCTCAGCAAGCCAGGAAAAACAGAAAAAGTAGAAGGTTAGATATCGGCAAATTAAATGCAGCAAGAAGGACAAGGGCCCAAGGAGAATGGTATTGATATGGTTTCCCTTGAGGTCTGGCTGGGTAGGGAGCAGGTGAGGCATAAAGGAGGCTGAGCAGTGTTTGGAGAAGAGACCTGGGAAGGGCCAATGAGAGGTTCTGGAAATCTTTGACTAGTCACAAGCATCTTGGTTCCTCATCTGCTATTTTAGGGGGCTGAATTAGGTGATCCCTGCCAGCTCCTACCTTTTTTTTTTTTTTTTTCTTTTAACCTTGCTTGGTCACCATTTAGGAATAGATGAACTACTTAGCATGTGGCCTCATAAAAAAGCGCAGGGTGGGAAGTCAGTGTTAATACATAGGCATGGGTACAAATGAACTCTAACTTTTTACTTTGACCAAAACTTGGGAATGGAGAATGAACTGAAGATTAGAGTTAGAGGGGACTTGCAGTTTTTAGTAGGTGAAAGCACCAGTGGAGAAGAGATAAGGATTTGAGATTATAATCAGGAGGCCAGTTTCGGGATTTGAAATCTTGGAGATGGAGCACTTCCTGGTGGTGTTTAGCATCCAAGTGTGGCCATACATGTTGTGGACAAGTAGAAGAGAGGAGGAGGTCAGTAGAGTTGGAAGGTGTGCAGAATGGTGAGGTCAGAGTGTAGGAGGCTGTGGTCACTGAGAATTCATCAGCAAACATTTTTTGAGGGCCTAGTACCTGCCGGGCATGAATGGTGCTGAGGAATGGGGATGGTGTCAGGCTGTGAAAAGCAGGGAAGAAAAGAGGGAAAGCAGATGTCATGAACACCAACATCTGGAAGGGCTAATAAGCCAGGGGGGGAACCAAGGTCTGGAAAGAGTATGTGAGGAGAAATTTTTGAAGTGTTTGGCAGATAAAGAAGTTCATGACAGATGTCAGTGGAGTGAACCCTCTTCTTGTTTCAGATTTAAGGGGAAGATCTTGGGACTTCCCTGGTGGTCCAGTGGTTAAGATTTTGCATTTCCACTACAGGGGGCACGTGTTCAGTCCCTGGTGGAGGAAATAAAATCCCACATGCCCAAAAAAAAAAAAAGATTTTATTTTTGATGTTCAATGAAGAGATTTTGATGTTTATGAAACATGGACTTCTGCTATTTTTTAATATTTAAGAGTTTTTTTTTATATGGGATTGCTAAAAAATTAAAAAATAGGTTCTGCGAATACAGCTATGAGAAATTTAGGCATGGAAAAGTAAAGATAGCAATATGTATATTATAGTGTGATAAGTACATAAAAGAATTCTTCATCTTTAAGAAAGGATTTACGTAGTCCTTTAAATATGAATTCTCTTAGTACCTATTAACCATTAGAGAAAGTAAAAAGATTAGAGCTGTATACATTTTGAGAACACTCCATTGAATAAAAGAAATATGACCAGTTATATTGGTTTTTGGAAACAATAAAATATGTTAGGAAGCAATCACACAATCTATTTTTCCTCATTTTGGAATATGAAACATTTTCATTGATCAATTAAAAAAGAAAAAAAATCTGATGCTAAAGACAATTAAAACTGTTTAAACCCTTAAAATATGATGCTAGTGACCATTACTAGCAGATACTGTAAAAAATAAAATAGCCCTTTTAGTAACATGTATATAACATCTTCTGACGGTTCTTATTTTTTCATTATAATAAATGTGTAAAAGAAGTGGCCCTTCAGCCAGATAACCTGAAGTAGAGAACTTGACCTTAATCCTTCTTGCCACTGCCTTATGATTAGATCTTGGCCTTTTAGATTCCTGTAAAAATAAGAATGTTTAGATCATTGTTTTATTCTGTGAATGAAATGAGAATGTGTGTGAATGTACTTTGAAAATTTAACTGTATGTACATAACATATGGAGTGTCCTTACTGAAGTAAATGCTTTCAACTTTTTGTGTTTTTCAGCCCTCCGTCAACTTATCTGTGAAAACATGATTACTATTTCCTTGGTTGAAAAGAAAAGATCTTGAAAGGGGCAAATATTCATCTCCTAGGGCTACCATTAATCTCTAGTTGTCTCTTCTTCACAGCTTTGATTCTATTCTTAAATTAATATGATGAGCTGTGGTCTTTACCTAAATAACTTGGGAGATTGTGGTTTTTATTTAAATAACTAGAGAAGACCCTTGATGACTTTTAGAATATTAACACTATCAGGCCAAACTGTATAATCTGCCAATAGTCATGTGAATATATTATTTTCTTTCCTAACTTAGTAGTTAAAAAATTTTTTAAAGCAATTTTAAGAGAAAAACATGGTTGCTATTTATTCAGCACTTTACATATAGCTCAAGAGCATATTTACATTATTATTGTGTCTTTGGTGATCAAAATAAATAAATTAACTGAAATGCCAAAATCATAAACAGGATTTGAAGTCAGGCAGATCTGGTTCAAATTATTAGGTGATTGACTTAGACCAATCACTTAGCCTCTCCGTATTTCAGTTTCTTCATCTCTAAAAAAGGAATAATAGTTATCTTACATTCATTCATTCAACAAATATATACTGAACTCGTGTGTCCTGAAGGTGCTAGGTTACAATTACAAACATGACAAGTCCCTGCCATTTCATCACTTACAGTCTAGTAAAAGAGGTAGATGATAAACACGTAACTAAAATGATCCCACATAAGTGGCATATGCAATAAAGAAAATATAACAGAATAATAGGATAGAACAGAATAAGAGAACAGAATAACAGAATAGGAGGGGTGTGGCCACCTGATTGGACTAGTCTTCTTTGAGGAGGCAGCACATTTGAGCTTAGACCCAGTTAATGAGCAGCCAGCCATGGGTAGATCTAGGAATATCCAGGGGATGGAAAGTTCTTGAGGCAGGAAGCAATTTGGCCTATTTTTATGACTAGAAAAAAGGCCTATGAGGCTGGAGATTAGTGGGGGAAAAAATGGAGAGTATTGTGATATTTGGGGAATATTAGGATACTAGGAGAGGCAGGCAAGGTTCAGATCATGTAGTGCCCTGTAGGTATGGTAAAGAATTTGGATATTATGCTAATTACAGCAGAAGTCATAAACTGGCTTGAAACAAGAAATTGACACTGCACAATTTACATTTTAAAAAGCTCCCACTCTGTGAGTAAATTGCTAAAACTAATGATTGCTTAATAAGTTTGCAATAATCATGTTCCTGTATATCAATAACAGTTTAAAAATATAATTTAAAGGATATCATTTATAAAAGCAATAACAACAAAAAAGATACATAGGAATAAATTAAAGAGTTTAAAGATCTTTATGGAAGTACATTATAAACATTTTTGGAAGATATTAAAGTAGGCTTAAATTAATGAAGATATATCCATATTCATGAATGGAAAGCCTTGATATTACAAAGCTGTCAATTTCCTCCAAATTATCTGATAAATTCAGTACAATTACAATTAAAAATCTCAAGAGGATTTTTTTATTCCTTTGTGGTGCTTGACAATCTGACCCCCAAATTTATATGGAAGAAAAAGGGGACAAATTAACCAAGTCAATTTTTAATTTGCTCTATCAGATATCAACACATAATGAAAACAGTTCGATATTAGGTGAGGAATAGACTAATAAACCAGTAGAACAGAATAAAGAGCTCCTAAATAGACCTACATACACAGGAAAAGTTGGTATATAACAAAAGTGGCATTAAGGTCAATGGGGAAAGGATGACAATTAAACAACTACTACTAAGACATCTGGTTATCCAAACAAAAAACAAGATTGGTCCAGAAAATTTAAAGACAGAACCTTGAAAAAGCCATGCTTTTTATAAGAAAATATGAGAGAATATATTTACAACCTCAGGGTAGGGAAAGGGAAGGATTTCTTGGGACATAAAAAGCACAAACCCTATTAGAAAATATACATATATTTAATTACATTAATAGTAAACATTTCTGTACACCCACGACATCCTAAAGTAAAAACACAAACCATAAACTAGGAAAAGGTATTTACCAGCCAAAACACCAGAAAGAGTTATTTCCCTGGAAAATAGTAAACAAACAACAAAAGCCTACAAATCAATAAGAAAAAGCAACCGCACAGAAAAATGGGCAAAGGATATGAATTTGAAATTCACAGAAAAGGAAAACTGAAAGGCCAATAAACACATGAAATAATGTTTGCTTCCATTAGTATTATAAAGCTGAAGGGAATATAAATTGCTACAGTCATTTTGAAGAGCAATTTATTTTTAATTTCTGGCAATAATATTGAAATATATTTACTGAAATGATCATCTAATTCCTAGGTATATTACTCTAGAGAAAGGTTTGCATGTATGTATAAGGAGACATAAGAATATTCATGGCATCGTGGGGTCTTTGGAATGAAAAATTGGAAATGAGCTAAATGTCCGTTAACAGGATAATGGACACATAAACTACATGTATGTTAATAGAACAGAGCAGTGATAATGAGTAAAGTGCAGCTATGCCTGTTAGTGAGGATGAGTCACATAAAAAGAACACTGAGAAAAGAAATCAATTGCAGAAATTTATACTTACAATAGAAATAAAATGTATGTAAAACTACATATTGATATGGATATATATGCAGATGTAATGAAAGTGCATGCGTTTCATGGGAATGATAAACATCAAAATCAGAATAGTTTTACCCCTGGGGAGTAGAAGATGAATGCGATTAAGGAAGAATACACAGGAGACTTCAATTATAAAATTACATATTTTTTAAGCTAGGTGGTAGGTACACGGTTATTTGCTCTATTTATTAATTTTTTGGTAGACTGGAAATATTTTATAACACAATTTTCAAGAGAAGAAAAGTAATTCTAGCTTACAAACTGAAGCATGAACTAGCAGAGGGTAAGAAGAGAAATAGGGAGAACTGCTGGGGGATAGTTGCAGTATTCTGAGAGTAGACTTGAGTCTCTAGCACAGCTTCTGGCATACAGTAGGTGTTCAACAAACTTCAGTTACTGCGCGGTGGTTGCTATTACCATTCTTATCAGGGTAAAGACAGGGAGATTGTGAAGAAAGATAAACTAAATGCTTGGGGTAGTTATATTGAACTACATGCTTTGTTTATCTCTTTTAGTCTTGACTAGGATCTAGTTATAAAGAATCTAAGGCTCACAGAGGCCAAAGCCGGAAGGCACAAGGCTTCATAAATTTCTAACGACTCATTTTCCAATGTTGTGTAAACTTCCTCCTGACCACCCCTCCACCCCCCACCCCCCCACCGCCAAAACACCCACCACTTTCTTGTCCAGCACTTGAAAAAAATTCAAGCATCTTTTCTCTTTGGTTCATAAGCAGCATATTTTGATTTCGATATTAATAATTCAATACACCAAACACTGAGATAGGGGCTTATTACTTATTACACAATACTTTTGTATCTCTTTCAATTTTTCATCCGATACTCCTAACAACTCTGAGGAAGGCAGGGCAGTTGATTTTTCCTGTTTTACAGATGAGTAAACTAAAATCCAAAGAGGCTAACCTGGTGACCATGAACTTCATGGAATCATATCTTAAACAGTTTGTGATTGTGTGGCATTCTTCAGCTTTAATTGTATTTTCAAAGGAGACTATGACTCCCCAAAAAGGTTTAAAAAATAGAGTTACATGATTTGCCTAAAGCCTAAGGTCACATGGTCTTGGTGGAGCCAAGACCTCAAGGAATTTCTTCTTATCCCACACTCAGAATTCTTTCCATTACAACGTATAGCACCAAAATTCAAATTAGAGATATTATTGGTGAAATGCTTTTTGTAACATTTACTGACTGCTAGGATGGAAACGTTATTAAATATACCGAAACTTTTTACTTGGGAGAAATAGTTTTGTTCTGTTCAGCCGTTGGGCAGTCACTCAGCAATCCACTCAGTGTTACAGACGAACAAGTCAAAACCTGTTTATTGTCTCTATAACAAGCCCTAGTACAGGCTTATAAGAAATGAATGTGATACCGTAAGTATAAAATGTATTTTACAATTCTCAGTAATCTATAGAGAATAATCACAAGACACAGCTTGATTCAGTGGTGGAAAGCAGACGGTGAGCTGAGAATGGCATTTTCATTTCTCCTGGACCAGGTGCTTAATGTCTCAGGGTCTCCCTTCTCTTAGCTGTAAAAGGGAGGTTTAAAGTGGGTAGCTTCTCAACTCTAACACTGCAGGCAGTTAGATGGGATTAAAATAAGAAGGGATGACAGGAGTTTTGTGTATAAACTCTTCACACCCTGTCTGTTAATGTTAACCTTATTTTCCCAATTAGAAAGGCCAGTTCCCAAGGCCAAAGGCCAGTAGCTAACTGGTCATCAGCCCCAAGTCTTCAGTGGCCCAACAGATCCCTCAAGAAGGCCAAGCCTGAGTCCCCCTTGGAGTGAAGCGGGGGCAGGCGGGCAGGCAGATGGAGAGAAAGCTATGTAAGGTCAGAGGTCCAGTGGGATTTCAAACAAAAGGGCCCTTAATCCTAGATTTAGGAACGAAGGAAAGCGGAAACGTCCAAGCCCAGGCTTGTGCAGGGACCTGCTAAAACAGGGTGGGGTGTGAGAGCGTCTGGGGTGGGGCTTTGGGCCGGGAGGCAGTTGAAGGGCCGAGCGCAGCACCCACCGCCGCGCCTCCGTCCCCCGGGCTAGGCTGTCACTGAAGCGGTACTGCCACCCTTGGGAACCTCCCGGCCCCGGCACGGCCACGTGATCCAGCGCCGGGGCGGGGAGAGGCGAGCTCGGCCCTCGCCCCGCCCCGCGCGCATGCGCGCGGCTCCGGGCGCTGAAATTCAAATTTGAACCGGCGCTGGAGGCCGAGTGTGACACTGGAGGCTGTCGGGGAGAGGAGAGCAGGTTGGGAGAGTTCCCCTGCCCCGGACTTCTTGTTTTCTCCAAGTGACACACTGAGCCGGCACTCACTTCTTTTCTTTTTCTGAACTTGAACCACCGTTTCCGTCGTCTCGCAATCGACACGCGAAGCCCGGGGCGATGGACCCGTTTACCGAGGTGAGAAGACTTGCGGGCCCAGCCAGCCATGATCCCTCTCGGCCCCCACCCTCCCTTCCCACCTTCTGTCAACCTCGGCGCCCACCGGGCGGAGAGCGCGTGCGCGCGCCTGCGCACAGTGTCGTGCGGGGCCGGGCTGGGGAAGCCGGGAGCGGGCCGCCGGTTTTCTATGTTCTGCCGCGGCAGTTCGTCTGCGGTCTTCTTGTTCTTATCCTGCAGATAGAGCTCTGAGGGGAAGGTTTTGAGTGTGTCCTCAGTAGCAGCAGTGAGAAAACCTCCCGTCAGCCCCTGTTGGCATATGCCCCTCTGGCATGGCTCCCTGTGCCTTCCGAGCGTGAGGTGGGCCCTGTCGAAACGGATCCGTTTGGAAGTGAAAGCCTGGCGGACTTGTAGGGTGGAGTCGGGTGGCCGAGTGACTCAGTGCAGTGTGTGCAGCCGCCGCCTGGAAAGGGAATGGAATGTGATTTGCGGGGTTCGGGTGGCCCGCAGAGGAGCCGTGCATTTAAGGATGCTGTGAACTAAATGACAGCAAAGCGGTAAAATAAGCCGGTGTCTGAAACCATTGTATCCGTTCCTATAAAGTCAGTAGTTCCTTCAGATTCTGTTGCTCAGCTAGCAAAGAAGATTCATACCTGAGATGGACACTAATTGAAAAGAAACAGTGCTAGCCGGATACGTACAAACCAAAATTAATAGCCTACGGTTTAAAATAAAACAGTAAAGAAATAAACCTTTTCTGGGTATGTTTATGGAGCACAACATTACAGCAATACTTCACTCATCTTTTGTTCTTTGGAAATTAAATATGGATTAATTACATCGTTATTGTGTCGATTATTTGTCTAGCTTTGGATTCTTGTTGCAAATGGACGTTGACACACTCAGGAATTTCGTGTGGCCGGTTGTCCACTCCCTTTTCTTCCAGGACAGTTCCTCATTTTTTAGGTTGTTGTGCAAGTTTCAACTCAAAAAATAACAGTTGTTACGAAGCTGGCCTAAAAATGTCTCTACACTAGATTGAAAAATTGAATGGGGAGTAGTAATACCTTTCTTTTCTTTTCTTTTTTTTTTGAGATGTAGTTACAATCCCGTAAGTCTGAGATATTAAAAGTTTCAACAATTAGAGTTTACTTGTGCTCAAACACTACAGTGTTTAGTTTTGTTAACAAATTCTCAGTCATCTTTGGGGGAAAACATCTTGTTAACCATAAATATTCTAACAGAAAAATCCTGAACACATTTTTGTATTAGCTTTAAAGAATAGAGCTGGTCGTGTACCACATATTTTTCACTTAGTTAAAAATGAATATATTCATAAAAGGAAGTTAAAAAGGATATATTATGTTACAACTTAGGATTTTTTAAAATATTAGCCCTGTGTGTTCTGAATATTTTCATTCTCCTAAGTGACAGGAACAAAGCATTTTGAAAGTTGGCTGAAAATTGTACTTTATTTTACTTTAAAATGTTATTCTAAAGCTAGTACAAATCTCAGTTGAAAGAAACTTTTATTTAAAAGAAATTTTTCATTTTAGAATGTGCTCAGAAATATGTATGGTTTAATATGTATGGTTTTCATTATACAAAGTTAGATCGGTTGCATTTGAAATAAACAGCTGTGACATCTTTTCCTTAATTGGTAATGAGTGAACAATTTGAATTGGTTCCACAGATTAGGTGCTTAATTATAGCATTCATAACATTTTTGCACAGTGAAACTAACTGATTCAGTTCCTCATCTGAAAAAAAAATGAAGGTCTGTTAAAATGACTTTTTCATGCAGAGTTCCTTATCAGAACCATAGAACATGGAAAATTGTTTGAGAGAACTATTTTCTCAGTTTTCCCAAAGGTGATTCTTAACCATGCCATCCTACAGGCATAGGAGAGAGATTAATTCATTACATTAATGCTAGGGCATTAGGGATTAATTCTCTTGGTAACTCGGGTTGAGAAAGGCTAAAACCATCCTAAACTCTTGTTTCCTCAGACAAGGTTGTTGTGCAGTGGTTCTCCTCCCTGCTGTCACTAGTGCTGTTCTGGTACACTCTTCCTCTCTCTGCCTCTTCTGCAAACTCTGTTTTAACCTGCAGCTCACAGTTTGATGCCCCTTTTTCAGAGGGGAGATCACCTTTCACAATACTCATCTCATTTGCATCTATTTACCCACTGAGCATGTTTTCTGTTAGAATGTAAGCTTCATGAAGATAGGACTGTTGTTTCCTATTCAGAGATGTTTCCCTAACATGGAGCACATCCAATAACGTTTTGCTGAATTGACACGGAAGAGAGCCATTCCGTGCAAATTATTTTACAGGCAAATAATTATATACAACAGTAACTGTTAGGGCATTTCAGCAATATTGTTTTCTTTATTGTAGAAAATTTCAAATATAGCGCATCCACCACCCAACAGCACATGGCCATATTGTTTTACTGTATCCCCCTCTAATCCCTCCCATTGAATGATTTGGAAGCAAAGTCTAGAGATCATGTAATTTTATACATAAATACTTAAGTATTTATCACTGAACACTAAAGACTTAAAAAGAATCATCATAATGCTACTATCACACCTAAAAAATTAACAGCAGTTCCTTAATATGATCAAACATTGTCAGTGTTCAAATTTCCCTGTCTCATGTTTTTGCAGTTTGTCTGTCTGAATCAGCATCTAGATAGGGTCCACAGGGCCATGTCTTCCTAATATTCTTCATGGACCAACCGGAGATAAAAAAAAAAAAACAAACCCATCTTGATTTATGGATGAACAAGCAGTTAAGGCACATATTTATTATGATAATCAGCTGATAGTATTTAAAAACTTATGTTGATGGTATGAATTTGGTTAGTTCTGCTGATAAGTTCTTTAAAAGAGCCATTGGATTTAGTTAAAAGATAGTTTATAGCAAAGTAGTTAAGAGTCCAGACTCTGGAGCCTGGTTCTGAATCTTGTCTTGCCACTTCTTAGCTGTGTGACCCATGGCTTGTTATTTAACCCCTGCCTTGGTTTCTTCATCTGTAAAACAGTAGTAAAAACAGAATTTTACCGAATCATATTTTGAAGATGAAATGAGTTAGTGTGTGCAGATACTGAAAGTATTCTATATTAAGTCCTGTGTAAGCATTAGTGATTGTTGTACTTGTTAGCTGGGTTTAAAGCCATAAATTTACTACTCAGGATGCCGGTATTAGCCTTTTAGTCTGAAGATCTGCTCACACATGATGGTCCCAGTCCAAGACTAGCATAGGGAAATCCAGAGCTAGGTATGCCAAGTCAGAACTTTCTATGTAGGAACCTTAAAAGAGAAAAAGCTACAATTAAAATACATAAAGCATCTTTTCTTGTGATATAAATAGACAAACATACTATCACTGTTTTGGATAGAGTTTCTCTAATTTTCCAAAATTAAGTGAAATCTCTGTGAAGATCTGGGAAAGAATGCTGCTAGAGCATTTTGAAAATAATAAGTTAATTGTTATTGAGTCTCCTCTGTTTAAGAAGGCAAGAAAATCAGTAATATCTCCTAAAAAAATTTCTGTCAGAGATAGTTTGAGGGATTTGGGGCAGAAATTGCTTCAGGACTGTATGCTTCAGTTATCTTAGATTCATCCATGTGCTTGAATCTTATTTCCTGATTATGTTAGTAATTGTAGGTGGTTTTATTTTTTTTTAATGCCTCTGTTATTTGAAGGAGGTGTGATATTTGAAGGAATGTACCTTATAAATAAAAGATCCCTTGAATTCCTCATACACTGTTATAAGGAAGGGTGACTTACATTTATTGAGCTGTTGAGTTGATGTATTTTAGATGCATCATTTCTTTTACCAATTTCTTTTATTAATATAATCTTTGGTTCTTATTAGTTTTATATTACAGATTAGGGAACTTTTTTGCCAATCTAATTTGTTTTAATCTTGAATTTTTTGAATCTAATGTAGCGATAGAACACTTGTGTAGGTTTGAATGGCAAAACCACATTCTTTTGTGACCCATTGCTCATAGTAACTGAAGATATACTGACTCATAAGTCTTCTAACTGACCAGAATGGAATGTGGGTGTGGCCATGAATGAATGAATATAATTAAACTCGTTTTGTATCTTGGGAGTGATATATTTTATTGTGGGGGAAATTATCAGACATATATGAATTTGTGTAATCCTATCACTTTTGAGTTTGTTGAAGACTTTTTTTTAAAGTGTGAAGGTCTTGTGTTTTGGAAGGCGTTTGGCTCATAAATTACTCTTTCAGTGACAGCATTTAGATTTAGTGTCACTTCTTTCAATGAGAAATCATTCCTAAGTAGAGAGTTGTGCCTTCTTCCAAATTTAGCTCATGCTTCTTTTGCATACTCAGAGGGATTAAAAAAATTATTCTATTTTAAGTAAGCAATTAAAAAGGTCAGATGGAGTTTAATTTCTTAGTCTGCACTGACTGCTATATCTGTGTTTGCAGGGCAGTGTATAGACTCCAGCGAGTAATCTGCATATCTCCTTCTATGGTGTTCATTTGAAAGAGAATGAATTGTTTTACAGAATTTGGTGTTTGTTATACCACACTGATTCAAATAGGGTATACGTTAGGGTTAGAAAACAGTAGTATTTATGATTCTGTGGAATGGCCAAGATTGCAACTTAAAACTATTTTATTGTATATTGATATTTAATTAAATAAAACATATGATTATTTTGGTTTATTTTTCTCTTAGGAAGTGTCATGTTTTCAAAGGACTATTATGTCAGCTATCTTTTGCTTTTTACCATCACCCCAAATCTTAACTGTTTTGATGCTGTAACAAATTACTACAAATTTGCTGGCTTAACATCACATATTTATTATCTCCTGTAGGTTAGAAGTCTGATGGTTTTGCTGGTTCGGGTCAAGGTGTTAGCGGGATTGCTAGGCTCCAGGGGAGGCTCTAGGGGAGAATCTGTTTCCTTGCCTTTTCCAGCTGATAGAGGCCACCTGCATTTTTTAGCTTGTGGTCCCCTTCCTCCATCTTCAAAGCCCCCAATTCCATCACTGTGACCTCTGCTTTGCTTGTCATATCTTCTCTGACTCTGACCTTCCGGGCCTCTCTTCCCTCATAAGGACAATTGCCCTTATGAGGCTCACGTAGAAAATCCAGGATAATCTCTCCATCTCAGGGTCATTAACTTAATCATGTCAGCAAAGTCTCTTTTGCCATGTAAGGTAACATATTCACAAGTTCATGGGATTAGGACAGTGAACAACTTTGGGGGACCATTATTCTGCCTACCATAGTGGTTAAAACAACCGCCACGTTATTTCCCATGAGTCAATGGCTTAGCATTTGGGCTCAGCTGGGCTGGGCTTCTGGTGTCCCCTGCGGTCATATAGGAGTCTGCAGTGATATACAAAAGATCTGGGACTAGATGATCTAAAATGGCCTTCCTCTCAGGTCTGGTGATTGATGCTGGCTGTCAGCTGGGCCATGTGTCTAGCAGGCTTAGCCTGGGCTTCTTCATGTGGAGGCAGTGTTACAAGAGTAAGAACCGAAATTGTAAGACCTCTTGAGGCCTGGGGTTGGAAGTCACATACACAGTATCACTTCTGCTGCGTTTTAATGGTCAAAGTGAATCATAAGGCCATCCCAATTCCAATACCTTTTGATGGAAGCAGAAAAAAATTTGTGGCCATTTAAAATCTCATACAACTAATAACACGTTTTATTCCCCCTTTAATGTTCATACTACATCTGTAATTAAATTTTGACATGGAGGTGCTCATTTGGTGAATCTTAATTATTTAGGATTTCACTTTTGAAATGTATTTAGCTATTATTTAACTAATAACCTGACGGCAATTAGCAATTTTAGAAGATACATGCATTCTTTGAACCTTTGACTAAACTTGTGTTTTAATGCTCTGATATATTGTATATGTAGAAACTGCTTGAACGAACCCGTGCCAGACGAGAGAATCTTCAGAGGAAAATGGCTGAGCGGCCCACCCCAGCAGCAAGGTCTGTGACTCACGCCAAGCGAGTCAGGGAGCCGCTTTTGGAAGCAAATAACCAGCAGCCCCTATCTGGTGGTGAAGGTAAAAGGCTTTGTGGGGAAAAGTAGAATTTGCATTTTTTAAAAGGAGATAAGCCCCAAACATTTTATTGTGCATGCAGAAGAACCAAGGTCTTTGGGAGACAAATGTAATAGCCTCTGGGGGAAAGATCAGCCTTTTATTGTATTCCAGGCCTATTTTATTTGGTTGGCCAGAAAGTTCATTTGGGTTTTTCTGTAAGATTGGAAAAACCTGAACAAATTTTTTGGGCAACCCAATATTAAACCTAGAACCTATTAGGCCAGAGCAGAATTTCTAACAAATATTTCAGATTAACTGATTGAACTTTATTTTCCTCATTCCAAAATTATCCTTAGAACCCCTAAGGGAAGAATAACAAAGGAGCATTGGAGCACTTATACTGGCTGTGGTGTAGAGTTTTTCTATCCCACCAGTGCCAGAACAGCTGACCACCAGGTTCAAGTATGTCTCTGGCATGAGAAGGGCAACAAAAGGTAGACCTGCCTTCAAATGCTTGAAATTTAATGAGCCTTTTCATCCTCGCAGGCTGGGCACAACGTATAGGTTGTTAATCTGCAGAACTGGTGAAATGGTGAAATTAAACAGAAACAAAATTAAACAACCCCCCCCCCCGCAACAAACCCAAATGCACCTGAAACTTGTCTTATTCTTTCCTAAATCCTGGCATCCTCAGCCTACATCAGTCAGCTGGCTTAATCTTTTCCTAGCATTTGGAATAATCTGGAGATGATAATTTTCCTTAGTGGAAATTTAAAATACACACAGAAAAAGAGTATTACAGAGGGCAAAACCAATATTACAAAAGAGATGAGGGCATAGTTCTGGCTTCCAGTTATTTTGTAAGCTAACCATAGAATGAGAATTGATTTTTGTGGTTTAATACATTTTCAAGGGAGGGAATACCGTATATATTACATATGAAAATAGAGGCCTGGCTCCAGTCCAAGATCTCTTCACTGTGGCATGGGTTTATGCAGTCAAATATTGAGTACTATGTACTTGAAAACTAGTGATTACAACTGTATTTTTGGTGCTTAAATGGAAATATTTACTATTTTATAGAAGAAATGTAAACTTGAGGAATTCTTTATTTCCAGGTAGTGGAGCTTGTTAAATAGGAACACTTCTAAAAAGTGATTAGAAAAAAGTAAAAAAAAAAAAAAAAGTGATTAGATAAGTTCATTGAAAATATACCCTTAAATGAATTGCAGAAGATTGGGAAGTTTCATGATGTACATTTAATTAGATTGATGTTTATGAGGGCAATGGTGACTTCCCACTAATGATACTTCCCACTAATGATACTTTGGCTACTATGAGAACAAGAACACATGTTTAGACAGCCAGTGAAACTGACCTCCTATGGAATTTACATCCCTACCTTTTAAGTACTAGTTTTCCAGGACATATATTAAAACTCGTTCTTGGGTAAAAATTATATGCCTTGTGTTTGGATAGCTCCTTTTTTAGGAATTTTTAATTTATTTTATAGGTGTTCATGGAAGTTTAAAATGTAAAATATTGTTAAACACTTGTGCCGATGAATTTGTTTGGTACTGACCAGATAATACAGTCCTTTTTTTGATTCTCTGCCTCCTAAACCTCAAGCCAGGTGCCCTTCTACCCTTGTTTACTATTGTTCATGAAAGGTGGTTTTTAAAAGCAGAAAGCTTGTTTCTACTGTCGCTAGCTCAGCTGTATCACTTTAAGCAGGTAACTTGCATTCTGTAGGCCTGATTTTTCTTATTTAAAAATGTGGTGACTGGGCTGTATGATCTTTAAAATCCCTTAGAACATTTGCTTATTCTGTGTGTGTGCACTTTTCATTTCCTAGTGTCTTAAGACCACGTAGAATTTTATACATGTATCTTGAGGATGTTATCTGAAGATTTTTTTCGTTAAGATTTTTTAAACCATAAATTATATGTTTGCTTAAAGAGAAATCTCTCATGTCAGATTTCTAAGTTACTGAAAGTAGAATTTTACGTATTTCTTGTGAGTAAAATCATTTAAAGGAATAGAGAGAAATTGTTTTATTAATTTTTATCTACTGTAAGTTTTTCATGCTGTGAGAAATTACAGGATTTTTATTTTTTATTCTTTTGTCCTTTTTAATCTAGAGAAATCGTGCACAAAACCATCACCATCAAAAAAACGCTGTTCTGACAACACTGAAGTAGAAGTTTCTAACTTGGAAAATGAAAAACCAGTTGAGTCAGCTTCTGCAAAACCTTGTTCTCCGAGTCCTGTGTCTCCTCAGGTGCAGCCACAAGCACCACAAGCGCCAGCTGGTGTCAGTGATTCTGTGTCCCCCCTCGGTGTGAGGAGAGGGCTAAACTCAAGATTGGAAGCAACTGCAGCCTCCTCAGTCAAAACACGAATGCAAAAGTTGGCTGAGCAGCGGCGCCATTGGGATAATGATGGCGTGACAGGTATAAACTGTGTGAGTGGTGTGGTCCTTAACTCGGTTTCAGTATGATGCAGCTGGGTATGTTGAAAATTGTATATATCGGTTAACACATGAAAGGTAAATGCTTTTGCTCTATATGCTGAGTATCCATTGCTCGCAAATGGTTTGTATATCAATATATATTTATCAGTTGGTTGTGTTCTCATTGAAGTAGATGATGATGAGGTTCTTAGACTGGTTCACAAAACCCTGATCTTGTAACGGAACTGTCTTATATTTGCAATAAAAACAGTAGAGAATAAACTATATTCTTGGCATTATCAGCATTGCTGACCTTCAGCTGTATATTCAAGAAATCCTATTTCATGGATTCGCTAATTAAATAAACTTGAGTGACTAAGGTGTGCAATGCTTAGGGGAGAAAGAAAAGTTCAAAAAACATTTATCGAGCACCTACAAAGCATGTTTTCATGCTAAGATGCTGGAGACAGATAAAGTGACCTGATCTTTGCCTTTCATGGGCCTGTAATCTGATGGAGAACTTATCTCCTACCTTGTTACAAAAAAAGCCTTGGGATGACTTACAAAAATACCTATATTAAAAACGGGAAAAATGGAGAAATCAAAGTGAAGAGAAGGAAAAACAAAGTGAAGGGTAAAGTTAGTTTAAATACAGGCCGTAAGGTCCTTCTCGCTTGCTCGAGATGGTTTTGAACTTGCTAGCAGCCAGTGCAGAGAGGTGAAGCACTATCAGTTACATGACTAATGTTTATAAAATTAAAAAAAAAAAACACCCCAAAACAGCATGATTGGCACTAAGACCTAGGAGAGCTTTCTTCCCTGGGTCCTAAAGATAACTTTGTGGAAGCCACTAAAGGTGTAAGGTTTCTCAAGGTAGACAGACAGCTGGCTCCAGGCTCAGTTCAGTAAAAGCAGTTCTACAGTGAGCCAGCACAGTGCAGGCAGACAGCTCAGTGGTGGCTGGGCCTGACCCGAGGAAGCGTTCTGCAAGCTTTGGCTTTCAGCCCAGCTCCTATGCATCAGAGTCATTCAGACCATTGGATTGGAATCTCAGTGCAGTGGAGCCCTGCGGGGTGCTTTTTATCTTTTTCTCTTTCTTCCTTCTTTTTCTTCCTCCCTCCCCTCCCCTCCCCTCCCCTCCCCTCCCCTCCCCTCCCCTCCCCTCCCCTCCCCTAGCTCTGTAGGTAATTCTGACATGTAGCCAGAATTAAGACCAAGTGATCTGAAGGAATGGATGGGCTACATGTATTTCAGGCAGTCTTCCACACATATCAATTCTTCTAACTGAAATTTTAATAAGTATTGGATAGCGAAGCATTTAAGATTATTCCTTCTGGCAGTGATGATAATCTCAAGAGCAAACACTGTGTGAAATGCTAGGCATTCTAAATATTTTTAAATTCTAACATAGTATAGCATTTAATTCTTACAACAATCTTATGACATACATACTGCTTTTTCTTCATGCTGTAGAAGAGGAGACTGGGTTCGGAGAGGCTAAGACACCTGCCCACAGTCAGCAGCTAAAATTCAAACCCCAGTAGTTTGACTCTAGGACTCAACTTTTATGACCTGCCTGATGTTTTTGGGTGTGTTAACAGGGTGCTGATAGTTTATGTTGTCAATTATAGCTATTTATTTTAGTAGTGGGTGGGGCTAACCATGCTTCTTTATAATGTCTGAGGAGGCTAACCAGTAAATGTGCCTGAATAGAAGGATGTCCCATTTTGGTTTTGTTGGAAATATCTATGGGCAGTGGAGTGGAGATTTTCCTTTTAAAAAACAGAAAGAGGGTTGTGATTTAGTGCATGATCAAGAGAACAACCAAGGCCCTAAACATTCTAGAGAAGAAAGCATTGCAGCAGTGATTTTGAATATGTTGAAAGCAAATGTTAACAAATGCCTACCTCGTCCTTGAAAATAAATCTCATTAACGCATCTTAGCCTGTCTAATTTTAAGCACTGAAATTCATGAATAAAGTGTTTGCAATGAATGATTTAGTGAGTACTATACAAGATTGTGGGGATAGCCAATTAAAGGTTTGAGGGATTATACTAAAATATAATTCATCTGAAGCCTTTCTTTCTGACAAAGAATAATTAGAGGAGCTAGAGGTCTATTAAGCTCATTCCTAAAACATGAGAGTAAACTGTCATCTGCTTAGAGGATAGTGCTTATTCTAAGGAAAATGATGAAGGTACACAAGAAGGTATTGTAGAGAAGGTGGTTGTCAGGGAAGCTTTTCTGGAGGAGGCAGAGGCAATTAACCTGAACTTTGAGGGGCAGCTAGCTTCAGACAGTGGAGATATTCTAGGCAGAAGCAACACAGTGTATAAAAAGCACAGAGGTACTATGAACATAGTGTGTGTATAAAGAGTAGGTATTCTGGTATACAGTTCATGTGGTAGAGAAGCAAGAGATAAATCTGAAGAAAGAAGCAGGGTCTAGAACATATAGAATTTAACCAGGAGGTGATGGGGAGGGACTGAGAGAGTTTAAGTAGGCAAATGTTTTAGAAAGATCACTCTGGCATCAGAATTGAGGTGGGATTGATTAAGTTAGAGATTCAAAGCAGGAAGACCATTTAGAAGGCTAATGTTGTAATTCAGGCATAATGATGAAGGCCTGTGAAAGTGAAGAGGAGGCTGGACTTGAGAGATTTAAGAGAAACAATCTGTGGGACTTGATGACTGGGTGGTGGGTGGTAAGGGAAAAGGGAGGAAGAGGCATGGTGAAGAGGAATGTGTTTGGGGTAGTTTCTTTTTTTTTTAAATTTTTATTTATTTATTTATTTTATTGGCTGTGTTGGGTCTTTGTTGCTGCATGCCGGCTTTCTCTAGTTGCGGTGAGCGGGGGCTACTCTTTGTTGTGGTGCACAGGCTTCTCATTGTGGTGTCCTCTCTTCTTGCAGAGCATGGGCTCTAGGCGCGTGGGCTTCAGTAGTTGTGGCACATGGGCTCAATAGTTGTGGCGCACGGGCTTAGTTGCTTCGCGGCATGTGGGATCTTCCTGGGGCAGGGATTGAACCTGTGTCCCCTGCATTGGGAGGCAGATTCTTACCCACTGCACCACCTAGGAAGTCCTGGGGTAGTTTCAACTTCAGATATATTATTTGGGGTGCCCGTGGGATAGTCAAATGGAGGTAGTTGGTAGTTGGAAGGAAACTATGAAGGATAGGCCCAAAGACAGAACTAGTAGAGGATGATGTCACAAATGGAAATACAAGGCGTGCAAAGTGTGTAGGCTTCTGGTGAAAGTAGCAAAAACAACTTCAGGGCAGTGGTGTAGGCAGAAGGCAGGTTGAAATGAGTTGAGTGGTGAGTGAATATAGTGCAGGGAAAAAGGGACAGTAGTTAAAAGGGGGTGTACATTGATGAGAGTATGTTTGGTTTTAGTTTTAAGATGAGAGAGGCTTGAGCATACCTATGTGTAGGAAAAAAGTGTGTAGAAAGGAAGAAGAGGTTATTTGGAGCAAGATCCCTGAGAAGGTTTTGGAGGAGCAGAACTGAGCATTCAGGCAGAGGTATAAGCCTTGGACAGTAGGAGAGAGATCTGTTCCATTGACTGAATTTGTGGAACAGAAAGTGCCATGAACTTTGGCTGCCCTATATACTCTTTATGAGTACGGGCCTTCATAAGTTAAGCATTGCTTGTTTGAGATTTATCTCCAAATGAAAAACATATTAGTCTAACCGTGTGCTAGCCAATACCATAACAACTAGCCATATGTAGATTTTAAATTTAGGTTAATTAAAATGAAATGAAGTTTCTTATTGCTCTTACCACAATTCAGGTGCTCACTAGCCATGTGTGGCTAGTTGTCACTGTGTCAGACAGCATGCATATAGAACATCTCCATCTTTGCAGAAAGTTCTGTTGTACAGCCCTGGTCTAATCTGTTTTTAAAACAAATATGTCAAATATATAATCTTAAATTGTGCAGTGTTATGACATCATGAATGAACCCTGAAAATGTAACCTAAATGTATGGTGTCTTATAGATTCATAATCCATCAAATAATTGGAAAAAAAACAGATGTAACAAAATATGTATTTTATAATTTGGATTAAGTATCTGATTTGAAAATATATTGTCAAATTTAAGCAGTTTGGTAGTTTTAGGCATATGAGAAGTTTTTGGTTTTTTTTTTTTTTTGAGTGATCCCTTTATAACACACACCTATAACTCATGGGTTTTAACTTTTAAAACATTTTCAGATGATATATCCGAAAGCTCACCCATCTCAGCAATACCATCAGAGGAAAAGACTGCCTCTCCTCCCAAATCATCCCTTTCAGATGCCTCAACAACTCCAGTTGGGAGAAGGGGCCGTCTGGCCAACCTTGCTGCAACTATTTGCTCCTGGGAAGATGATGTAAAAAACTCATCTGCAAGGCAAAACAGTGTACAAGAACAGCCTGGTACCACTTGTTTATCCAAATTTTCCTCTGCAAGTGGAGCATCTGCTAGGATCAATAGCAGCAGTGTTAAGCAGGAAGCTACATGCTGTTCCCAAAGGGAAGGCGCTGCCTCTTTGAATAAAGCCTCATCCTTGAGTGCTGTGGGTGCGTCTTTGAGTAATGTTGCAATTTCCAGCTCTGGGGTAAGTAAATGTAATTTTGGTCTTTGGAAACCTTTTTGTTGTTGTTACAAGTAATAATTTATTTATATATGTAGGTATGTATTTTATAACATATATATAGGATGTTTATATGTATTTTTAGAGTATTTCATAGAAAGTAAAAATCATAAATTTGGTATTGTATCCCAAAATAAATTAGCAATTGACAACTAAATGACACTGATTTAATGTAATCCCAAAGTATATACTATAGAATGGTGTAGCCTCTTAGTCATCAGGGAGAGCCTGAAAATTATTTTCTCTATTAGAATGCTCCGTGTATGTGTATAAATACAAGAAAGACATCAAATATCTCTGAAAACTAGTAGCTGTAGTTTACCTCCAGAAGGCAGTTGTCAAGGGTGAGCACGATACTTTCACTGTATATCCTTTTGAAATGTTTGAATGATTACCTTGCGTTACCCATGTGTTATCTCAACGGTTTTTAAAAACGATATGAAAAAACCAAAAAAGAAAAAAATGTTGTGTTTCAGAGCCAGGTTTTGGAATTAGACAGACCTACATTCAATCCCAGCCCTGCCACATAATTAGAAGTGTAGCTTTGGATAAGTTACTTAATTTTACAAAACTTTATTTTTCCATTTGTAAAATGGGAAAGAAAGGGTTATGGGAGGATTGAATGAGATAATGTGCATAGGGCACTTAGCATGGTGCTTGGCACATGGTAAGTATTTAATAACTTATAATTCACCTTTGAGTTCATTATATGATTTTGTCAAATTAATATTGACAATTAAAATACAAATATATATGTAATTTGACCTAATACAATTAACATTTATAATGGTACTAGTGTGATAATATGAAAGAAATTATTTTTTAAAATATTGAGTGACCCTATCCCTCATAATAAATTACCCATCAGTGTCTTATGCAGACTAAACTACATATTATAATTTGAATAATAGCATTTTCTAGGTTAATTTTTTTTCAAACCTTTCAAAGTGGTTTGATCTGTTAGAGAGCAAGACAATTTTTTTCATGAGTTTACATAAAGGCTACCGAGCATATAGGGTTTGAATTGTCTTTTTAATAGGATTTGAGTGCTTTTTATAGAACTACGCTTTAGATATTGTGAATGTTGTTATTTACCCTAAGTATTATCATGTTTCAGAAAGTTGCTTCTTCTCCAGTGAAATCTTCTACTACATCCATCACCAGTGCTAAAAATTGTGAGGTAGAAAATCCTGAACTACTTCAAAAAACCTCTGTTAGTCCTCTGAAAACAGAGGTATCGAAACCAATTGAGAAGTCAACTGTATCCCGGACAGTTCGGCACAAGGAAGAATTAAATAGAGATATTTGTCTGCTATCTAAACCGAAGGACAAATCTGCAACACCAGGTTATGTATTTTTAAAACATCTGAAGTACTGCTGACTGTTTTCAGGGTGTCTGTTCTTAGCATTTTAAATATCCAATTGTGAATGGTACAGTGTTGGTTTGCCAGGGCAAAGCCCGAATGTATCAAGTGAGATGTCTTCAAAGTCAGCTTTAATTGATCAAATGAATATTCATTAATGTAGACTAGCTCTGTTACTGGTCAAAGTGTTTAACTTGTTACTTTTTTTTTTTTTGTCTGCGTTGGGTCTACATTGCTGGGCGGCACGGGCTTTCTTTAGTTGGGGTGAGCAGGGGCTACTCTTCGTTGTGGTGCGAGGTCTTCTCATTGTGGTGGCTTCTCTTGTTGAGGAGCGTGGGCTCTATGCGTGCAGGCTTCAGTAGTTGTGGCACCTGGGCTTCATAGTTGTGGCTCGCAGGCTCTAGAACGCAGGCTCAGTAGTTGTGGCACACTGGCTTAGTTGCTCCACAACATGTGGGATCTTTCCGGACCAGGGCTCGAACCCGTGTCCTCTCATTGGCAGGCAGATTCTTAACCACTGCGCCACCAGGGAAGTCCTCTCCTATACTTTTTGATGCAGATGTATGTGGAGAGCGTATATAACTGGAAATCACATTTTAAGTCTATAATGGAGAAACATTCCTATAACCAAGTGTGCAGAGCTGTGCTTCTCAAACTTCACTATGAAAGCACCCTTAGTAGCAAAGGGAGGGAAATATGTATACAAATGACTCTACTCCCATTTAATTTATATATATGTATGTTATGTGTGAGTGTCTACATATGAAAATTCAATTTTGTTAAAGTAAATTGATGCTCCAGGAAGTCCGTATTTATCTCGTGGTGACTTATACCTTCTGTTATACGTGCTGTTGGTTGAGGACTAAAAACTATGGTTCAGGTATATGGTAATATAGTTTACTTTGAGCTGTGTTCTTTTTTATTAGAATTGCTTTTGGAAAGACTGTGTTGATTCTAAATTTTAACTTCTTGAAAATACAATCTCTCCAGAAACAATAGTGCATGATATAAGAGAAGTAGATGGAGAGATGAGAGTGGGGAAATGCCATTAGTTATGGGGTAAGTAGAAACCAGCAGTCAGTTTCCAGATGAGCCAAAATGAGAATTGGAAACAACAGCAAAATCCCCCCACGGAATTGGACCATGACTCCTAATTTTCTAAAGACTTGTAGCGTAGATATAAACGACATAAATAAGAAGCATTCTTTTCACTATTCTTGGCTACTGAATATACCCAGAATCATTAACAGGGTCTCAGAGATATTTAATTTACATACTTCTCTGTATTCTTAATGGACTCTAGTTTGAGATATGGGATGAAGTGGTAGTAAGTGATATGTTGAGTCTTCAAACTATGGTCATGGATCAAATTCTGCTCTTCACCTGTTTTTGCAAATAAAGTTTTATTGGAACACAGCCATGCCCATTTACTGTCTGTGACTGCTTTCATGCTTCAATGCAGAGTTGAGTAGTTGTAACAATGGCCATATGGCCTGCAAAGCCCAAAATGTTTACTCTCTGGCTATTTATGAGAAACTGTTTGCCAGTTAATCGTATAGGTAACCTCCTTTTATGTAGTACAACCCTAGCATTCTTATAATGGAGATGATTTTATATCCCATTTGTTCTATTTTAAATGTATCTCATACTAGTTCAAATGAGTACTATTTTAAGACTTTGTAAAATTAAGACATCCTTTGATGAAGTAAATTATCCCTAATTTTAATTTTTGAAAGAGAAAAAGGATTTAATCACTGGATTTTCATGTTAGACTTCCTAAAAGCAAGAAAATAAATTGGGCTGTAGAAATGTTAGTAGTTGGGTTATCATGGCCAGGATAACTGGTGGTTAGGGTATATTATTAATGCACATACAGTAAATTTCCTATCATTTAGGTTCTGATTATTTAGTTTAAGGGTTTTCTAATCCCCACTGTCCTCTCATTCTACCTTTAAAAATTCTTCTTTTTCATCTTTTTTTTTTTTTAAAGAATTAAATCCTATAAAACATTTTAGGACATGGAATTAAATAGTGTAGTAAAAAAAAATTTTTTTTTTAGTTTTTTGAACTATTTTCCCTCTGTTTACTTTCTGAATGAATATTCCTAGTAGAATCAAAGCATTTTGGTGCTGAACTGGATTTTAGAACTTTTCCCATAGAAATCATAATTGTTGCTTATTCTAAATAGCTTCCCCAAAATGTGTGTATTATCTTTAGGAGGAGTGGGAATTAAGCCTTTCCTGGAACGCTTTGGAGAGCGTTGTCAAGAGCACAGCAAAGAAAGTCCAGTTCGTAGCACACCTCAAAGAACTCCCATTATCACTCCAAACACAAAGGCCATACAAGAAAGGTTATTTAAGCAAAACGGATCTTCATCTACTACTCATTTAGCACAACAGCTCAAGCAGGTATGGCTTAGTGCTTTTAACATTATGCATTGCATGGTCTTAGCACAGAAATCTCGAAGTCAAACTGTGAATTCTGACTCCAGTCTTTTTGACTGGAGATAAATAGCATCTTGATTCTCTCTATCACTTATTTCAAAGTAGAAATATTGTTGTCCTATATTCCATGTGTATTGTGAATTTTTTAATCTTAAAACTGAGGACAAAGTTAGTCGTATTTGAATATTATTAAACATACTTTTGGCTCCTGTGTAAAATAGAAATTTTGATGGTTTTAGGAACGTCAAAAAGAACTAGCATGTCTTCGTGGCCGATTTGACAAGGGCAATTTATGGAGTGCAGAAAAAGGCGAAAACTCAAGAAGCAAACAGCTAGAAACCAAACAGGTAACGTAAACAGAAAATGTAAAAGTGAACTTGCTACCAAAGTAGTGCTGGGATATAACTTGTGGTTCTGTATTGTAAAATAATTCTTTATATACTCTCTTGTTCCAGTTAACTATTCAGCTTTCCATTCATAAACTCCTTAAATGTTCATACCAACTTTGTTTCTCTTGTGATATTTTGCCATTTAGTGGAACTTTTAGCCATGTTTACTGATGACCTACTTAAAGTCAAATTTAAAAATTATTCTCATTCAGTTGATTACAGACTCCTTTTAACATTCTATTTAGATGCTGGTTTTCAAATGTTTCTTGGAATCTACTTTTCTTATTAATGATTATATATCTCTCCCCAAATACCATACTTTTAGACTATCTGTAATTCTTTGTCACCACATACCTCCCAGACTAATATTACTTCTGGTCAAATTTCATTGATAAGCCTTCAGCAAAATCCCTACTGTGTTAAACTGTCTTCTGTTTCATCTACATCTCTACTGTGTACAAAATACTGTTAGGAGAGATATACATATATATATTTTACTTTCAATTTTATTGAGATATAGTTGGCATACAGCACTGTATAAGTTTAAGGTATACAGCACAATGATTTGACTTACATACATCATGAAATAATTACCACAATAAGTTTAGTGAACCTCCATCATCTCACAGATGTAAAATTAAAGAAATAGAAAAAAAATGTATTTTCCTTGTGATATGAACTCTTAAGATTTACTCTCATAAGATACAGCAGTATTAATTATGTTAATCAGGTTGTACATTACATCTCTAGTACTTATTTATTTTATAACTGGAAGTTTGTACCTTTTGACCACTTTCATCCAATTCTTCCTTCTCCTACCCCCTCCTCTGGTAACCACAAAGCTGATCTTTTTTTCTAGGAGTTTGTTTGTTTGTTTTTTGAAGTATAATTGACCTACACCACTGTGTTAGTTCCTGCTGCACTATACAGTGATTTGCTGTTTCTGTACATTACAAAATGATCACTACAGTAAGTCTAGTTACCATCTGTCACCGTACAAAGATATTACATTATTATTGACTGTATTCCCAGTGCTGTACATTTCACCCCTGTGACTCATTTATTTATAACTGGAAGTTTGTACCTTTTAATTTTCCTGTGTTAGGATATATTTTTAAGCTAAAAATAATAGAACTATATTTAACGTGGGTACCAGTAGAAATAGAATAGTGCATTTAACTGTATTCTTTGAGAAGGATCTATTTGATTTTCTTTTTTTATCAGTCCCCTTGCTTAACAAATCATGTTTCCCAAGTTCTGCTCTCAACCTTTTTTTTTATCTCACTTCTGGAACATCTCTTTCCTGTCCTCATGTCTAGCTTCAGTCAATTGCAGAAGTGCTGATAATGCTTGGCTATTCTGCCCTCACCTCTCTCCTGAACTCTACTTGAGCTTTGGTTGGCTGGCAAAGCTTTCCATGTTTGCTGGAGTATCTTCCTCCCTTGTGTGGTCTCTGTTCACTTATCTGAAACAGTCTGACAGTCCCTCCTTAGCTCCTTCCTCTTGTTACTGTGTCCTCCCTCCTCTGGCCTCTAGCACATGCACACATAAGCACACACACATCCAGGGATACATCTTCTAAGTATGTCACCAAGCTGCCTTGTCCTCTGTATTTTCCCCTGCCATTGCCTTAATCATTACCGTAGCTTTGTGTGAACACCCTGCTTTTAGTCTGGCTACTCTCCAGTCTATCTAACCCACTGCTGCCAGAAAAATATTTCTAAACAGCAGATAGGCATGTATTCCCTTGCTTAAAATCCTGGAGAGCTTCCCATAGCCATCGTCAGAAAAATGTCTAAAGTGCTTAGCTTGATATCTGGAAGCATTCAGAAATCTGGCTTCTCCTCACTGCTCTGCCTCATGTGTGCTTCAGTCCTGTCATGCAGACTATTTTTGGTTTCTCAAATGTACTTATGTTTTCAGATGTCTTTGTCTTTACCTTGCTAGTCTCTGGTGAGCTCCTGCTTCATTAAGAACAGGTCAAACTTTAATTCCCTCTGGAAATTTTTACTTGGCCCGTTTCCCAATCCCCCTCCTGCTTTTCTGGGCCCGTGTCATCCTGTTTTCACCTCACTGGAATATTTATCTTCCTATAATTGTTTTAACTTTGCTTTCCATCACTGTCTATGAGACTCTTATTCATCTTTATCTATGTTCTTGGTGTTTGGCTCACAGTAGGAGCTCAATAAATTTGTCTTTGGAAGAAGAAATGAATGGGCTAATCCTTCCTATTAGCATAGAGCAAGCTATTATCTGTGATCTTAAAACAAAAACAACTCTTTTGATCTCCTGTACCCCTCCCTTTCTTTGCCTCCTTTTCATCCAGACTCTTCCAAAGGAGTGTCTCTACTTGTGTCTTCCAGTTTTTCTCTTCCCTTCTCTCTTGATCTCTCCACTTAGCTCTCAGCACTGCCCTTATCAAATGCACCAGTAATCTTCAGTAATCAATTTCCAGGTGTTTAACTTGACCTATTAGCAGCATTTGACACTGTGAATCTCTTCTGTTTGAAGCACCTTCTTCATTTGGTTGCCAGTATATCATAGTCTCATGGTTTTCCTTCAACATGTCTGGAAAATATAGAGCAACAGTTCTTAAATGATTTTTTGTTTGTTTGTTAAATGATTTCTGATAAACCTGTGGAATCCCTCCCCAGACAGTTGCACATATGCATGTAAAGAAAATTCTGGACATGATAATGGGGAGTTCAGGGGTCTCCCCACCTCAGAACTTATCTGTGGTACCCACAGAAAGAGCAGCCTAAGAGATGGGAGGAAAAATCAGTCAAGTGTGGTGTTACTAAAGTCAAGGGAGGAAAGAGCCTTTCAGAAGGAAGGAGTGGTCAGTATTGTCAAGTGTCTGTTGTCAGACGTAGACTGGACTGAGACCACTGGGTTTTAAAATGAGCTAGTTGTGACTTAGCAGAGCCTTTTAGTGAAGTGAGGGTAGAATGCAGGTAGTAGTGGGTGAAGAGCAGAGGCCAGGAGTGTAGGCAGTTCTCACAAGTTTGTTTCTAAAGGGGAGGGTGCGAGGAGGTGGTGGCTAGAAAGGGGTGAGGAAGTGGTGTGTGGTTTGTATTGTGGTTTGTATTGTATTGGTTTTGCTTGTATTTGTTTTGAGCTCTCTGAGGAGACTTAATTATTTTTTCCCCAGTATGTGGCTTTCACTTGAATTGGTTTATCTAAAGCTGAACTCTGATGTGAGTTTCCATTCTCTCTTGCCTACTGGCCTCTAAAAAACATTTTACATACTGTAAATTACCAAGAACATGAACTAGCACCGAGGGTTTTTGTGTTCTGAACATGGCTGGACCCTTTCACATTTATTATCTGTTTTGTTCTGAGGAAGCTTATGTAGAACAATGACTCTTGTTTCATTTAATAACATGTAAAAAAGATAAAATTTATAGTTTTGAGAAATAAAATTTCTCTCTTCATTTGCTTTTTGCAGGAAGTTCACAGTCAGAACACTCCCCTCAGAAAACAAGTTGGTCCAAATACCCCATCATTTCCAGTAACAGAAAAGGTGACAGAAAATCAGACACCAGCAAAACCTTCTAGTATAGAGCACACAGGTAAGAGTTTTCTATTTCTACTTCCTTAAAATGTAGATTTCAGTCTACCATAGTTTTGGAAATTGGATTGGAAAGCAGAAATGCTGTTCTAATGTAAAAAGATTCATTTCTTCCTTTACTTTTTCACCTCTAGCCACGCAGTATGCTTCTTCCTTAGTTCTCTTTCCAGAGTAAGAACTCATACTCTTGAGAGTGTAAATTACTATAACTATTTTTTGGAGAAAAATTCAGAAATATCTATTGAATTGTAAAATGTGTGTGCTCTTTAATTCAGCTTCTTTGCAAGTGTTTCTGTAAGTTGAATTCTTAGAACTAATGTACACAGATATATGTACAAATATATTAATTGTAGCACCATTTGTAATAGTAATACGATTTAAATAACCTAAATGTCCATCAGTAGAAGACTCTAAATAAATTGTGCTAAATCCATGTAATTAAGTATTATGTAGCTACTTAAAATGAATAAGGTGGCTTTGTATGTGATGACATTTAATATATCATAGTTAAATTTTTTTAAAAAGTGGTAAAAAACGTATTACTGAAATTTGCCATCTTAACAGTTTTTAAGTGTACAGTTCAGTAGTGTTAAGTATATTCACATTGTTGAGGAACAGATCTCTGGAAGTTTCATCTGGTAGAACTGAAACTCCATACCCATTAAACAACAACTCCCCTTTTCCCCCGCCGCAGCCCCTGGTCACCAGCATTCTACATTCTGTTTCTATGAATTTGACTGCCTTAGATACCTCATATAAGTGCAATCACATACTATTTGTCTTTTTGTAACTAGCATATTTAATGTCCCAGGGTTCATCCATGTTGATATGTCACATGTCAAACGTGTGATAGGACTACCTTCCTTTTTAAAGCTGAATAATATTTCCTTGTGTATATATACCATATTTTGTTTATCCGTTATCCATTGATGGACATGTGGATTGCTTCCACCTCTTGGCTATTGTGGATAGTGCTGTTATGAACGTGGGTATGCAGATATCTGAGACCCTGCTTTCAATTCCTTTGGCTGTATATCCAGAAGTAGGATTGCATGATCATGTAGTAGTTCTATGTTTAATATTTTGAGGAACTATTATGCTGGTTTCCATAGTGGTCACACTATTTACAATCTTCACCAACAGTGCACAAGGTTTCCAATTTCCCCACACCCTTGTCAACACTTGTTATTTTTTGTTTTCTTGATAGTTGCCATCCTAATAGGTATGAGTTGTTAGCTCATTGTGATTTTGATTTGCATTTCTCCTATGATTGGCGATGTTCAGCATCTTTTCACATGCTTGTTGGCCATTTGTATATCATCTTTGGAGAAGTGTCTGTTCATGTCCTTTGCCCATTTTTAAACCAGGTTATTTGATTTTTTATTATTGAGTTGTAGGAGTTCTTTATATATTCTGAGTATTAACCCCTTGTCAGATATATGATTTGCAAATATTTTCTCACATTCAGTAGGTTGCCTTTTCATTCTGTTTATTATGTTCTTTGATACACAGACTTTTTATTTTAGTTGAGGTATAGTTGATTTACAATATTATATTAGTTTTAGATGTACAACGTAATGATTAAACATTTTTATAGATTATACTCCATGTTAGTTATCATAAAATATTGTTCCATGTGCTGGACAATATATCCTTGAAACTTACTTATTTTATACATAGTAGTTTGTACCTTTTAATCCCCTACCCCTACCTTGCCCCCTCACCCACAAAAGTTTTTAGGTTTAATATAGTCCTATTTGTCTCTTTTTGCTTTTGTTGCCTGCTTTTTGTGTTATACCCAAGAAATCATCACCAAATCCAACATCATGAAGATTTCTTTCTCTCTATGTTGTCTTATGGGAGTTTTATAGTTTTGAGTCTTACATTAGGTCTTTAATCCATTTTGAGTTGATTTTTGTATATGATGTCAGATAAAGGTCCAACTTAATTCTTTGCATGTAAATACCCAGTTTTCCCAATATCATTTGTCCTTTCCCCATTGAATTATCTTGGCAGCCTTGTTAAAAATCATGTATGTGAAATTTTGACCATATATGTGAAATTTGATTTCTGGGCTCTCTCTTCTTCTCTGTTGGTCTGTATGTCTATCTTTATGCTAGTATCATACTGTATTAAGTATTAAGCTTTGCAATATGTTTTGAAATCAGGAAATGTCAGTCTTCTAACTTTGTTCTCTTTCAAAATTGCTTTGGATATTCAGGGTCTCTTGAAATTCCATTTGAATTTTAGGACAGACTTTCTATTTCTCCGAAAAGTGCTGTTGGGATTTTGATAAGAATTGCATTGAATCTGTAAATTTCCTTGGGTAGTATTGACATCTTAACAATATTATGTCTTCCAATCCGTGAACATGGGATGTCTTTCCATCTATTCGTGTTTTCTTTAATGTCTTTCATCAATGTTTTGTGCTTTTCAGTGTACAAGTTTCTTAATTTCCTTTTCAGATTGTTCATTGTTAGTATATAGAAATGCAGCTGGTTTTTGTGTGTTGATTTTGTATTCTGCATCTTTGCTGAATTTATTAAGTCTAACAGGTCTTTGTGTGTGTGTGTGTGTGTGTGTGGAATCTTTATAGTTGTCCATATATAAGATCATGTTATCTGTGAACAAAGATAATTTTACTTCTTTTAAAATTTGGATTCTTTCAATTCTTTTTCTTGCCTGTTGCTCTGCCTAGGACTTTTAAAAAGCTATGTTGGATAGAAGTAGTGATAGTGGGCTTATCTCTAGCTTGTCTTGTTCCTGATCTTAGAGGAAAAGCTTTCAGTCTTTTATTATTAAATATAATGTTAGCTGTGGGCTTCTCATATGTGGTTTTTATTATGTTGAAGTAGTATTTTTCTATTGCTAGTTAAGTGTTTTTATTGACACTTTTTTTAAAAAGTGAAAAACAAAATGCAGAATAACATGTATAGTATGATCACTTTCTGATGAAACGAAAGGATAAATACATATGTATACACAGGGGGAAAACTGGAACAATCAACAATAACCTGGTAATATTGGTGTCCCTTTTCTCCTGGTGGGGAAAAAGAGATCAGAAAGTTAAGAGAAGACAGGTGCTTTGGAGGATTCTCTACTTTAACATTTCTTGATTTGAAATGTGTAATTTTATAATCAGAAAAAAGACACATAAAATTCCTTAACTGAAAAATTTTAAGTTTTTATGTATATTCATATGGTTTTTCCTAAAAATTTTTTAGGTTTTACTGAATGTGAAATGACGAAGTCTAGCCCTTTGAAAATAACATTGTTTTTAGAAGAGGAAAAGTCCTTAAAAGTAACATCAGACCCCAAGGTTGAACAGCAGACTGGTTGGTTTTCATTGTTTTCATTCTTTGTTTCTTGTTAACTGTGGACAAACTAGGAGAATTAATATTCTCATATTTAAATATGCAGTGTTCTATATTTCAAAATGTCTTTTGATTTTATAATACTCTTTTTTTTTTTTTTTTTTCAGGTAGGAAATACTCTAGCTTTCATAAAATACAGTACTGTTATCTTTAGGTCCCAAGGCCCTGTGAAAGTCTGGTTAAGGCTATCACTCACTTTCACAGGGATAGGAAATGTGCTACCCTTCTACACTCTGCATGTATGATTAGAGGAATCAGTGGCCCTTGAAGATTATTTGTGAACCTTGCCCTAAGTGGTGTTAATATTTTCCTATTATTGACTGCAGTGTGAAAGGGCAGTTCCCAACAGTAGAAAAAAAATTATTTGAAAGAATATTTTTTGTAAATCTGAAGCTTTTGGCTATTATCTTGCAGTTTGAGTTCTTAATATTCTTCCTTAAACCCAAAGCATTGAATCAGCTTTTGATAGTTTCCACCTTCATTACTTAGAAAACGTTATTGATACTTAATAGTACTCTATTTCATTTTGTTTCTTTGAGCTTTTTTCCTGTTTATTGAGTAAGCATATGAATGAATGTTAGGTTTTCTCTGTTATCCCTTTAATTCTTAAAGGTCTGAATCACAATATTCACCTACTGAAATATTTTTCAGAAGCAGTACGTGAAATTGAGATGAGCGTGGTTGATGATGATGATATCAATAGTTCAAAAGTAATTAATGACATCTTCAGTGATGTCCTAGAGGAAGGTGAGCTAGATGTGGAAAAGAGCCAAGAGGAGATGGATCAAGCAGATGCAGAAAGCAACGAAGAACAGGAAGATGCCCTGAATATCTCCTCAATGTCTTTACTTGCTCCATTAGCACAGACAGTTGGTGTGGTAAGTCCAGAGGTAAGAAAGGACTAAATGTAAACAGGCCAGGATATAAAGAAACTAAGTAGAATTGGGATCTCCTTTTGTTTTAGTTGGTGCATAGGAATTTGGCATGCTATAGCCAGGGGTATTTTGCAAACCTGATGTTAATTCTCTTAAAAGAGAGCTTAAAACTCTTCAGTGGTTTCCTGTTGGCATTAGGTGAAATCCAAACTGTAACATGGCTTAAGAGGTTAGACGTTTGGGCTCAAATCTTGGCTCTGCTATTTACTGATGTTTATTGGTCAGGTTATTTAACACCTTTGCCACAGTTAAATGTTAAATTAGGTTAAAAACAGTACCTATATCATGAGGTTGAAGTGCATATTAAATCATTAGCATATTAGTATTTAGTACCAGACAGATAACTAACATTTATTGAGAGCTAACTCTACTGTTATTAGCTATCACCTTAAATTGAGTAACTGCAGTTTTTTTCTAAATTGATTCAATTAGAAATATTCTTTAAAGAGAGTTATAAGTGTAGGCTTCAGCTGTCTTTGAACTTTTATTCTTACACATTTTAGGAACTTACTTTAGTTTGCCTTGTTTTTATGATGAATTGGTCGACTTATTGGATATTTATTTTTTAGTAATAGAAAAGTCATTCAATTCCTCAGATTTCTCATTTAGAATCAATGTCATCCATAAAATCTAATATCTGGATGTGCCTTCCTGCAGAATTTAGTTTCTTCGCCGAGATGGGAATTGAAAGACACCAGCATAAGTGATGAAAGTCCAAAGCCAGGAAAATTCCAAAGAACCCGTGTTCCTCGAGCTGAGTCTGGTGATAGCATTGGTTCTGAAGATCATGATCTTCCTTATAGGTGAGAACATCTTGGAAGACATTCACTCACTAAGGGTCATGCTTTAGATTGACATAACAGGTTTTGCTATTTATAATTATAGTGTTATTAATATTAATCTTTATAAAACTTTGAAATAGCTTTGGTCCGCCTCTCTTTCACCCAGTGGCATTTTCCATTCTAGTTAAGTGTTCTACTGATATGTTGCAATATCAATATTAAATTCTGCTGATATGCTCAATAAAGGATAGTGCTTAGTGTGTTGCTGGACTTCTAATAGAGTATAACTTATTTCCTGAAGCATTGATGCATATAGATCTCAAAGAGTCAAAGAAACAGACCGTCCTTCAATAAAGCAGGTGATCGTTCGGAAGGAAGATGTTACTTCAAAATTGGATGAAAAAAAGAATGGCTTTCCTTGTCAAATTAACATCAAACAGAAAATGCAGGTATGTACTGTGGAAAGGGGATTTGGAATGTTGATAGCATGAGATGGTGAGCTCCTTGAGGACAAGGGCCCAGCCTTATTCATCTCTGTATCCTGAGTGACTAGGACAGTGTCTGGCATTTAGGAGCTCAGGAGCTCACTCCTGAATTCAGTTTGTGAAAAGCCTCTTTATTGGAAAAGTTGGAAATGTGTTTGATATTGCTGAAATATTTATTTTTAAGAATGTTAGTTATATACACAAATGAGCCTATCTATGAAGCAGAAACAGACTCACTGACGTAGAGAGCAGACTTGTGGATGCCAAAGGGGAGGGGGATGGAGGAGGGATGGATTGGGAGTTTGGGATTAGCAGATGCAAACTATAATATATAGAATGGATAAACAACAAGGTCCTACTGTATAGCACAAGGAACTATATTCAGTATCCTGTGATAAACCATAATGGAAATGAATATGAAAAAGAATGTATATGTTTACTGAACTTTGCTATACAGTAGAAATTAATGCAACATTGTAAAGCAATATACATCAATAAAATAAATTTTAAAAAAAGAATATTTGTCATAGATATCCTTAAAGTATAATTATAAATTAGATGATGGTGTAATGTGAAATGAATTTTGCTCTTGGAAGTTCTTTTATGCTAAGGAAAGCATTTAAAAACTTATACATGTAATTGAAATAAAATGGATCAGGTAATTTCTAAATCTCTATTTTGTTGGATATAGCCCCAATTATAATTTTAATGAGTTGAAAGAATGTTTATATTTTGATTATTATAGCATGTTAAATGTTTTTGGTACATAGTCTGGAAACTTGAACAGTGAAACTGTAACGTTTTGCCTTTCCTCTCTGGAGATTTTGGAAATTACCCAGTTGGATAAATTATAATTAAAGTTTAAATGAAGTGAAAATGGTGATTAAAATTTGAGTTTTTTCTCCTCTTATTGGTTTCACTAGGAACTCAATAATGAAATAAATTTGCAGCAGACAGTGATCTATCAGGCTAGCCAGGCTCTTAACTGTTGTGTTGATGAAGAGCATGGAAAAGGGTCACTGGAAGAAGCTGAAGCAGAAAGACTTCTTCTAATTGCAAGTACGTGTGATACACCTGAAACAATTCAACACAGTTTCAAACCAGGAAAAACTCATTTTGTCTAGTATATTGAGAAATTTCTAATTTTCGAGAAAGGTTTTTTGGATAATCTGTTTCAGCTGATCTGTTTTTTGTTTGTTTCTCATAAGGTTTGTGAAAACACTGCATGTAAAATAAAGTATAGTTTTCATGAAAGGGTGAAAGAACCTGGAATGCATTTGAAGAAATGTAAAGCGTATGCTAAGAGTGATTACATGAATATATTTATGCATGTGCGCACACACACACACTCTATCTCTGTACCTGTCTATATATGTATTGCTAAAGACAAGTATGTGAATTTTGTTGTGTGTGTATGTGTGGTGATGGATGACAGGGCATGTTAGGATGGAGAGGTTAACCATACAAGAAAACTGACCAAAAGTTGAAGTGTTAAATGATAAGGATTTTGTGAACAGTTGAGCTATCAAGGTTTTACCTAACTATCTACCATCTATTTATAAGAAGGAGGAGTTACTGATTTTGTCTTTGGTGTTGTGTACAATTGCCACGAGTGCATTTTCTTGAATTGGTTTCATTTAGAAACAATTGCAGTTTTAATATTTGAAATATTAACTTGCATATTTCTACATAGCTGAGAAGAGAATACTTTTGATTGATGAGTTGAATAAATTGAAGAATGAAGGGCCTCAGAGGAAGAATAAGGCTGGTCCCATATCCCAAAGTGAGTTTGTGCCTTCCAAAGGATCAATTACTTTGTCAGAAATACGCTTGCCTCTAAAAGCAGATTTTGTCTGCAGCACAGTTCAGAAACCAGGTATGGTGATTTTTATTTACTTCTAGATCATATGTTAAATTATGAACCTCACCTAGATTGGAATTGTGCAAATGGGAACAAGTAGAGCCTGCATAAAGATGCAAGGCTTGTATCTCGGGCTTTTAGTTCCTTTTATGTAGATGTGTGTGTAAAAAAACCAAGGGAAAATTTCATGTATTGTCTTACTGATCCGTACAATAACAGACATGGCTCTAACTGAAAATAAGGCTTATTAAACATAATATTGAACATAGAATAAATTATTAAGATGAGTTATTCTGACACAACAGACCATTAAACTTTCATTAATTTTATTGTGGCAAGTATTAGGCATCTACAAGAACTTACTTTATTCTATTTAAAATTCATTCCATTATGGAAATTTGTTCTATGAATCCTGAATTACTGGTTGTGGGAGTGAAGAGCACCATAGTGTAGATACTTATTTTGAAATTTTATTCCCTTTATCCCTCTAGATTGAATAAATAAACTTTTCTAAGCAATGTATTCTACTTAAAATCATATTTAAACAAAGTGGGTAAAGGAGGTTATGGCACTAGTATCTGAAAAACAGGGCAGGATGGTAACTTTCACAGGAATATAGTATTTTAATCTCAGTTTTGAAATAATAAACCAGATTTACCTTTTTGAGATATATACTATTAGCTAAAGAATTTCAGGTCAATAGGTAAAATTTGAAGTCAGCAGAAATTGAGGAATGTGTAGTGAAGTTATTTCAATTCACAAAATAGGAAGAGACCTTGATGATGCTATTCCAGGAATATGTCTGTCTGCCTGTGTCTTGTCTTTTCCTGTCTAGAAAGTTGACTTTAGAAAATTTTAAACAAATTTTATATAAATCAGTTGCAGTATTACTTTATTCGTTTGGTCTTCCAGAATGCTGATTAGCTAAATCTGATTTTGCTTGTGCTTATTAGGTAATGTGATTATTTCTTACAGATGCAGCAAATTACTATTTCTTAATTATACTAAAAGCAGGAGCTGAAAATATGGTAGCCACACCATTAGCAAGTACTTCAAATTCTCTTAATGGCGATGCTCTAACGTTCACTACCACATTTACTCTGTGAGTAAATCAACCTTTTGATGGTTCAAACATATTTTCCTTTTTTAATAGTGTTAATACAGTCTAAGCATACAGGTAGAATTTATAAATCTTTGAAATGTATGCTCATGGTTTTTGTATGGACAAATAACCCATTTTTCAATTTGTGGATTTAACTCTTTTATGTTTCTGATCTTTTCTTCCATTGAGTAGCATGTTTCTCCTATGTGACTATAGGTATTTCATGTTTTGAAATGTTTTAACATATATATTTACTATACACACACACAAAATCTGAATCACAATTTTTTAATATATGCTTTAAATCTCTTAATGTACTTAAAATTCAGTCTCAGTGAAAGACATTTGTATTAGTGTCACAGATTTATTTTGAAACTAGAGGCAAAATCTAGTTTGGAAAAAAAATTACTTTTATTTTATTTAGGATCTTGAGTTTTAAAAACTGAAGGAAAAAAACAAAAGCAAAAAACTGAAGAGAATGACCTGTATTATAGGAAAAAATACTGTTTTTACCAATTTTTATATTCTTGAGTAGTTTATAACTATTTTTTTTAGTTTTAAAACACAGTGAATTCCTTTATTTACTTTCAATCTTGTAACAGTATTTGTGGCATCTTTTTTTTTTTCTTATTGGAATATAATTGCTTTACACTCTTGTACCAGTTTTTGAGGTACACCAAGGTCCATCATCTGTATTTATACACATATCCCCATATTCCCTCCCTCCCTCGACTCCCCCCTGTGGAATCATTTTTAATGGCATAATTTGGTATTTTTATTTTTCCAGGCAAGACGTGTCCAATGACTTTGAAATAAATATTGAAGTTTACAGCTTGGTAAGCAGTTAAAGCTTTTTAAAGTGACTAACAATGTATTTTTCTTAAAGATACCCAATTTTAAGTTAACTATGCTTTGGATTTGTGTGTAGATACAAAAGAAAGATCCTTCAGGCCCTGATAAGAAGAAAAAAGCATATAAGTCAAAGGTGAGAATGAAAGAAACCTAGTAAAAATATAATCAGAAATAGGAGATATAATGTTAGTTTAAAATTGTGTATGCTTTTTAATATAATAATTATCAAGCCTTTGGGTTGTTTTTATGCCTCAAATTTCTAGTTACTGCATTTAATAGGTTTGAAAACTGAGAATAAACTTACAGTGAGTGACTATGACCCTAAGTATAAGCTACCGACACACTCAGGCTAGATAATTCTATTTTCTCTGTATCTGCTTGACAACTAATTTAAACTTTTCTCAAGCTTTTCCTCTGAATTCTTGTCTTACTAACTCCTCTAAATCAGACTTAAGAATGATGTGGTCGCCGTATGAGGACTAGAAATGGCTTTGTTTTTCTCCTTCCTAGCCTTTGCTCTTTTGTTTTTTCTAAATCATCATTTAAAAGAATTTTATTTAGCTTTAATGGAAAAGGAATAACAGCATGGTTAAAGCCTTAATAAAGGACTCAAGTATAATGTGTTGATATTTAAGAATTATTTTCTCTGTGGGAGAATCTCAAGTTTGGTTAGTTTTAAGCTCTGAATCATAATGTTTAATAGGAAATATACTAAGTTATCTTTTCTTCTAGGCTATTACTCCTAAGCGACTTCTCACATCTGTAACCACAGTAAGTAGAGTTTCTAAAAAGTTGAAGTTGCTTGAGAAATCTTCATCTTACACATATGATTATAAATTGGTTAACCATTTCTAAACCCTAGCACTTTGGAAATCTTTAAAATATCCTAAAAGGAAAAAATAATATTTTCTGAAATGTAGGCCTTACAGTGTTAAAGAGTTTTGTACTTAATATTTAAATCTTTGTTATCAAATAAAGAAAATAACTTATGTTCTTCTCCACACCTTTTTTTTTCTTTTTTTTAAGAAAAGCACCCTTCATTCTTCAGGTGAGTGGATCTTGAACTATTTGAAATGTTAGAATAAGGAAAAGAACTAAGTAGTTGCATACTTAATATGTATAGCCATCTCATAAACACTTTATGAGTGTTTATCTTAGTCTCCTTTGAGTAGTATTTTCTGTATGGTTTTTAGTAACATATAAGATTACTGGCAAGAATACCCTGCTGTCTGAAACCACCACAGGCCATCAAACATCACATTGCTCAGGCTCTAGCAGGCAGTATGTATAGCATACCTAGTCACTTGACAACTGTAGCAGGTAGCATTACTCTTCAGCCTAGCTTCTCTTGTTCTGTAGATTTGTTTTATACTGTCCATACTGAGGAGTTTACCTCTTTTAACTGTACTGATCATGATTGGCATTGTATCATGTCAGAAAAGGATCTTTCTAGTTCACTGGGAACTTGAGTGCCATTAAGCCAGGGAAGACTTCCAGAGTGGCATTAGGCCTAAATTTTCCAAAGGGGATTAGGATTGAGCTGGTTTCACTCACCTTTGGACTTTTGATCTCTGTTTCTTGGCACAAGAGAATAAGAAGATAAAGTCCTGCTACTCATTATGTCATCCTAGACTACAGCAATGAAGTTTTTCATATCTTTTATAGGAAAATTGCTTTTTATGTACACATTTTTAGGTTCTATATCTTTAAAAACACATCTGTCTCAAATGTTAAGGAGTGCCCATACCTCACTTAAGTTACATGTAAATACTTAACAGTTTTCTTTCATTAGGAAATATGCTGATGTTTTCTTATTCCACCCCCCACTCAGCCCCCATATGTAGAGATAGAAGAAAATAAAGCAGTTTTTTCCTGTGGCAGTTTAATTTCATTCTATTAGGGTGGAGTGAGTAATTGTTATTTATAGTTACTAAAGGCACTCTGAATTAAACGTCATTTCCTTTTTCTTTAGTTATGGCCAGTCTTAGTGCTGTGCGTACCAGCAACTTCGCCCTTGTTGGATCTTACACACTGTCATTATCTTCAGTAGGAAACACAAAATTTGCTCTGGACAAGGTAATCCAAATTTATTTATTTATTTATAGAAAAATTAGTTAAATGGAAATGCCCCACCCAGTACTTTCAAGTATTTGAAATCTTTGAATATGTATGTTTTTAGAATTGTTCATTTTAATTAGACATGGGTTTATCTGCATGATATATTTTTCAATGTTGGAAGTACTTCTCCCCTGTATCTTAATAATTAAGTCTTCAAAGCAGCATATACTGGTTTATTCTGTGTCAATTCTGACTAAGGAAGTATTGCTTCTTGCGTATAGATGTTAAGCTTACAGTTTTAAATATAGTTTCTTGCCCGTTTGAAACCAATATTTTGAAATGACTAACATTTTTTGGACTTAGTTTTGACAAGATAGGGAAAGATAGGCTAATTTCTTGGAAAGGTACTCATGAATCTAAGGGATTTTCTTCCCATACTTTCCTCTCCGAGTTTAAGACTTCGTAGTTCAGATCTGTGTAATATCACTACTGTATTGAGTGCTTTTTCACCACACTGTAAGGACTAAATATTTAATAGCTAACAAGACGATTTTAAGTAGTAAGAGCAGTAGAGGCAAAGTTTAGTCCTAGGTTTGGTTCCTGCTGTATAATATGGACTGTTTAAAAATATTATGAGATTTCTGTAGTCAGACTATAGAGATGTTTAAAAAAATTCATGTAACTTTTTTTTATTTATTTATTTATTTTTTTAATTATTTTTTTGGGGGGGTACACCAGGTTCAATCATCTGTTTTTATACACATATCCCGGTTCATGTAACTTTTAATTTAGTAATTCAGCTAGTTTAACAAATTGAGTGATTCTGGGTCTTTTTTTCTCTTTGTCTTTTATTTTGTTTGTTTTAGATAAATTATGATGTAAAAGAGCGAGAGCTACTGGGCTATATGTTCCAGGAAAAGGTTGCCATATTTTCTTTGCTTGAAACTAATGAGCTTAAAAATCAGTTCTTATGTATTTGTTTTACTAACCACTCTTGTGTCTTCTTGGTTATTTTGAATAATTAAGGACATCATGTAAATTATTCTTTCTTTAGACCCTTGTAGATGGGCATCTTTTTCTTTACTCTCATAATTCTTTAAAGCTTTCTTTAAAAGTTCCCTAGTTTTTTTTCATGCCTGTTTGGTATTGGGGCTCTTTTTTTCATGTTATAATTCTTTAAGATTCTATAGTCACTTCAGCATTGATTTTTCTGGGTACCAAAATGCCAAATTAATAACTATGTCTAAAACTAAAATGTATTCAATATTGTTGATCTCCTCTCTATTGAAAGAACTATTGGTGATGTTTTAAGTAAAAGTTGAAAACTTTTATGGTCTTAATTGGCTAATAGGTATGTTGCTATGTAGATGATGCTCTGTTCATTAATTTTAAAATTAAAATTCATTTAGTGGTAAAATTATACTAAATAAAATCATATATTTTAGAAGGTCTTTTTAGGATTTTTAATATCTTTGTGAAGATCAATTGCAAGCATTTTGTGGATTTATAGAAATGCTAATTTGCAAAATGCTGGATAGTATATATTATTTTTTATTTTAAATTCTTAAAACAAGATTTGCAAATTAGGTAAACATAAAAACTAAGGTTCTGTGAACTGTATGCCTTACTCAGTGTTGTCACATAGCCAATTTCTATATATGTAAGAGATTTCATCGATCTCTAAAATGAAAGAAATTTCAATAACGTTAAATATAGACTGTTCTTTAAAAGTTTTTTTCACTGCCATTTTAGTTTAAAATGTCACACAAATTAAAAATAAATTATATGTCCATTCTCAATAACTTTTTTGAAATTATAACTTTAAATATCCAACCACCTGATCTGAGTGTAAAATCAAATCACGCAATTTAATTGATTGTGTCCAATACTGTAAAGTCTCTTCCTGAATCAAATACAATACAATTTAGATGTAAAATTTGTCACAAATGTGCTTTTTTGAGTGGCAGGGGGAGCAAATATTTGTTCTAATATCTTGTAGTTGATTTAGGAGAATATTAAAATACTTAAATTTAGATGTTCTTTAAATTGGTGGGAAAAATGGAAAACCTTCCATACTCACATAGTAATCCTATTTGATTAAATTTGTGAGAGTAAACAAGTCTCCCATATCCTGCCAGAGACCATCAGTGCAAGGGAGCATTTGCTTATTTTACTGGTATCTTGACCAATGAAGACAAGTCCTGGGGTTATCTCTGAGATCCCCTTCAGAATGCAATTTCTTTTGAGGTTAACCCAGAGTGTTTGCTTTACAAATTTAGGATACCACTAAATTTGCTTTTTCATTTGAGGTTATAGATAGATATCTGATGTAAAGTCTGCCATCCTGGAATTTAAATTATGAATCTCAATGAGTCACACTCTCAAATCCTTTCTTTGAATAGAGAATCCAAAATAGTCATAGTTTTTACTATACTTATATGGATAAAGGGAGAAGCATATCCTACAACTCATCTTCTGACTTTAAGAAATCTCATAGATATTTATACCTTCTAGGAAATAGAAATGTCAATTTAAATAGTATTAGGGCAAACAACTGTGTAGAATTTTGAGGTTGTAGGAAGAGTAAGTAGGTGTTCTGATGTGTCCAAAGCTATCCTGGTTTATGCCTGTTAGTCTGGTATAATTATTAACAGGTATAATTATTCTCGCTCAGAAATATCCTGGCATATAAAAAATTACACAGTCATCCTGATTATAGGGTACATTTTATAACTCTTAACAATAATCTTTGAGGTGTTGATAATTTTAAAAGATCATTTTGTTAAACAGAAAACAGAATAGAATCATACGTTTTCACGTCTCCCAACTTGACAGGGTGTAGTAACATGGACTGTTCCATGAGTATTCTCAGTTCACTTCAGGACAAGCTTCTAACCAAGAATATTGTCTACTTTTCACGGCTGTAGAGTAATAGGGAACATTTTCTCCTCAACTTTCTGAGATTCTTCTTACCAGGAGCATTCTCTGGGCTAAATGGTAGAATTCTATTAAGTAGCATTGAGAGGCTAAGGAACTTAACACGGACAGCGTGGAAAAGAAAATGGCAAGGGAATTTATAACAAGTACAATAATGAGGCATATGATGTTTTGACTCTACATTATACATGCATTTGAAATTCAGAAAGTTGAAGGTTTATTTTATGGAGTTGGTCTATTGAAATCTATACTTTTTGGCCAAAAATCTCCTCTTTAACTTCTCTTTCTTAGGTTGGTTGATTAAATTTTTGGAAACTGACCTTATAGTAAAAACTTTCAAATTTAGACTGAACTAAGATTATTCCAGCCAGGGTGTCATTCTTTTTCACTGGGCAGCAGGAATGACAGAATAAAGCATCCCCGTTCCTATCTTGACCCAGAAGTCAATATGACTTTAAATATATGGATGTTACCATTTTACCCTAATGATACAACTTTTCCAATTGAATTTTCCTAATATTTGTAATCTCTAATTCACATTGAAAATCATTTTACATTATCACATATACTTAAGCAGCTTTTATAATTTAAAAGATACTTTTGACATGAGGTCTCTTCACTATTAATATACTGATAAGAATGATTTACTTAAATATATTTCTAATGTGACTATTTTAATGCTAGACAGAAAGCATAATTTTATTAGGAAGAAAATATCAATCCCTCAAACTTCCAACTAGTAAGAACAACATGTCTCAATTTTAGGCACTTAGTTTTTGTTTTGTCAATTTCTGCTTCATGTATTTTAAAGCTGTGCTATTAGGTGCATAAGTATTTAAGATTATTATATCTTCTTGATGAATTGTTAACACTTTATCTCTGGTAGTTGTCTTTATCTTAAGGTCTATTTTGTCTGTTATTAATAGAGTCATATCAGCTTTCTTATGATTAGTGTTTATATGGCATATCTTTATCCATTCTTTTTTTTTTCCCCTGGCTGTGCCATGCAGCATGTGGGATCTTAGTTCCCCTACCAGGGATCGAACCCATCGTCCCTCCAGGGAATTTGCTCTTTTTCCATTCTTCATTCTCAAGCTATCTGTGTCCGTCTATGTCAAATTTGTGTCTCATAAGCATATTTTATGGTCATATTTTGTTATTCAGTTTAACAAATTTTTGTCTTTTCATTAGAGTGTTTAGTACATTTATATTTAATGCAATACTAATCTGGTTGGGTTTAGTCTACCACAGAGCAAGCATACGTATAGTCTACAGGCTAAATCTGGCTCTTGGCCTGTTTTTTTGCTGTTGTTGTTAAGTTACTTTTGTCACAATTAATGAACCAACATTGATATATTATTATTAACTAAAGTTCAGCAGCCTGTTTTTGTAACTGAAGTATTTGATACAGTCATGCCCGTTTATGTATTGTCTGTGGCTGCTTTCATGCTACAGTGGCAGACTGAATAATTGTGGCAGAGACCATATGGTCTGCAAAGTCTAAAATATTTATTGTCTGGCCATTACACAAAAAGTTCACAGACCCTGGTGAATTTTTTGTTCTTTGTTTTTTATGTCTCATCCATTCTTTGTCCATTTGTTTTTCCTTTCTTGACTACTTCTAATTGAGTATTTTGGTAATCATTTTTATCTTTTCTATTGGCTTTTTAGCTATACCTTCCTGTATTCTTTCTCAGTTATTGCTAAGGATTACAATATGCATCCTTAGCTATTATTATTACTATAGTCTATCTTGAGATACAGTTATTCCACTTCATGTACCTTACAATAGTTAGACCCTTGCAACAATATAATTCCATTTCTACCCCATTATATTTTACTACTACCCTTGTTATAAACCCCAATGCACTGTTATTTTTTAATCAATTTTTAAAAGAAATTAAAAAATATATTTTAAAGATGTCATTTATATTTATCAGTTCTTATGTTCTTCATTCCATCTTGTAGAGCCAGGCTTCCATCTGGAATATTGCCTTCTCAGGAAGAAGATTTTTTTGTTTGTTTGTTTGTTTTTTAATGTCTTGTAATATAGGTCTGTTAGAAATGAATTCTCTAATTTTTGCTTATCCAAAAATCTTTCTTTACATTGTCTTAATTTCTGAAGGATATTCTCCTTGGATATAGACTGCTAGGTTGGCAGGTTTTTTCTTTCACCCACCCCTTTATTTCATTCATTCATTTATTTATTTATTTATTTTTAAGCTCTTTTTTAGAATATAATTGCTTTATACTCTTGTATCCGTTTTTGAGGTACACCAAAGTGAATCAGCTGTATTTATACATATATCCCCATATCGCCTCCCTCCCTGTCCTGGCACTCTTAAAGCATCACCCATCATCAACTTGATCTCCCTTTGTTATATAGCAACTTCCCACTAGCTATCTGTTTTACATTTGGTAGTGTATCTATGTCTATGCTACTTTCTCACTTCGTCCCAGCTTCCCCTTCGCTCCCCGCCCCTCAGCCCCGTGTCCTCCAGTTCATTCTCTACATCTGCATCTTTATTCTTGCCCTGTCTTGGGTTCATCAGTACCGTTTTTTTAGATTCCATATATATGAGTTAGCATACAATATTTGTTTTTCTCTTTCTGGCTTACTTCACTTTGTATGACAGTCTCTAGGTCTATCCACCTCATTACATATAGTTCAATTTCATTCTTTTTTATGGCTGAGTAATATTCCATTGTATATATGTGCCACATCTTCTTTATCCATTCATCTGTTGATGGGCTTTTAGGTTGCTTCCATGTCCTGCCTATTGTAAATAGTGCTGCAATGAACATTATGGTACATGTTTCTTTTTAAATTATGTTTTCCTCTGGGTATATGCCCAGGAATGGGATTACTGGGTCGTATGGTAGTTCCATTTTTAGTTTTTTTTTTTTTTTTTTTTTGGGGGGGTACACCAGGTTCAATCCATTTTTAGTTTTTTAAGGAACCTCCAAACTGATTTCCATAGTGGCTATATCAACTTACATTCCCACCAGCAGTGCAGGAGAGTTCCCTTTTCTCCACACCCTCTCTAATATTTATTGTTTCTAGATTTTTTGATGATGGCTATTCTGACCTGTGTGAGGTGATACCTCATTGTGGCTTTGACTTGCATTTCTCTGATGATTAGTGATGTTGAGCATCTTTTCATGTGTTTGTTGACCATCTGTATGTCTTCTTTGGAGAAATGTCTCTTTAGTTCTTCTGCCCATTTGTGGATTGGGTTATTTGCTTTTTCGGTATTAAGCTGCATGAGCTGCTTGTATATTTTGGAGGGTAATCCTTTGTCCGTTGCTTCATTGACGAGTATTTTCTCCCATTCTGAGGGTTGTCTTTTTGTCTTGTTTATGGTTTCTTTCACTGTGCAAAACCTTTTAAGTTTCATGAGGTCCCATTTGTTTATTCTTGATTTTATTTCCATTATTCTAGGAGGTGGGTCAAAAAGGATCTTGCTTTGATGGATGTCACAGAGTGTTCTGCCTACATTTTCCTCTAGGAGTTTTATAGTGCCTGGCCTTCCATTTAGGTCTTTAATCCATTTTGAGTTTATTTTTGTGTACAGTGTTAGGAAGTGTTCTAATTGCATTCTTTTACATGTAGCTGTCCAATATTCCCAGCACCACTTATTGAAGAGGCTTTTTTCCATTGTATATTCTTGCCTCCTTTGTCAAAGAAAAAGTGCCCATATGTGCTTGGGTTTACCTTTGGGTTCTCTATTCTGTTCCATTGATCTACCTTTCTATTTTTGTGTCAGTCCATACTGTCTTGATCACTGTAGCCGTATAGTATAGTTTGAAGTCAGGAAGCCTAATTCCTCCAACTGCATCTTTCCTTCTTAAGATTGCTTTGGCTATTCAGCGTCTTTTGCGTTTCCATACAGATCGTAAGATTTCTTGTTCTAGTTCTGTGAAAAATGCCGTTGGTAATTTAATAGGGATTGCATTGAATCTGTAAATTGCTTTGGGTAGTATTGTCATTTTCACAATATTGATTCTTCCAATCCGAGAACATGGTATGTCCCTCCATCTGTTTGTATTATCTTTGATTTCTTTCGTCAGTGTCTTATAGTTTTCTGCATATAGGTCTTTTGTCTCCTTAGGCAGGTTTATTCCTAGGTATTTTTTTCTTTTTGTTGCAGTGGTAAATGGGAGAGTTTCCTTAATTTCTCTTTCTCCTCTTTCGTTGTTAGTGTATAGGAATGCAAGAGATTTCTGCGCATTAATTTTATATCCTGCTACTTTACTAAATTCATCGATTAATGTTAGCAGTTTTCTGGTAGAATCTTTAGGGTTTTCTATGTATAATATCATGTCATCTGCAAAGAGTGACAATTTTCCTTCTTTTCCATCAACACTAATTTGCCTAGGTGTGGTTTTCTTTGTCATATTGGGTAATTTCTTTATCATACTAGATTTCAATGAACTTTATGGAGCTGTAGTTCATGTATTTCATACTTTTGGCAAATGCTCAGAAATTATCTCATCAAATATTTCTTCTGCCCTGTTTTCTCTTCTTTCTAGGACTCCAGCTAAGTGTATGTTGGACTCTTGACTATGTTCCTACAGGTCTATGACACTCTTTTTAATTTAATTCTTTTTTCCTTTGTGTTCCATTTTGGATCATTTATAGTTACCAGCCTATGCGTTCATCTATCTTTTTTTCTAGTGTGCCCCAGTTTCCTGTAAAGCCCATCCAATGAATTATTCAATTTCAACTTTTTTTTTATTCTAAAATTTCCATTTGGATCTTTGTTAGGGCTTCCATTTCTCTGTTGAAATTCTCCCTCCTCTCACCCATTTCTATCTCTTCCTCTAAATTCTTGAATAAATTATAAATGTCTTTGTCTGTAATTCTGAAATCTAAATCATCTGTGGATCTGCTACTGACAGAATTTGTGTTGTTTTCTTTTGATTAAAGGTCACCTTTTCCTGCTTTTCATGTCTTGTAAAACTTTTAAACTGTAGGCTAGATGTTATTTTATAAAAGAGCAATAGAGACTGAAGTAGGTGGTAATAATACCCTCTTGTCTCTCAGACAGTATAATCAAAAGTTGAGCTGAGATAGGGCTTTAGTTAGTTGGGTTTAACTCATTTCAAATGCCTTGAGAGTGAAGTTAGGCCCCACCTTTCAGCAGAACTTTGAGATCTAAGTTCTGAAAGTCTGCAAGATTTCTTTTTGTTTTCCAGATCTGTCTCTGGCTTGTGGCATTAGCATTTACTCAGCAAAATTATGGGGAGTCGGGGAGATTGACAGGTAGGGAGGGGTATCTCTGCCCTTGGGCTCTTTGAGTTGCTCATCTAGGTAAACAGTCTTCACTCAGCTGTTAAAGGCTTAACTGGTTTTTCCTTTTCCCTGCAAAATTCATTGTCTTTGGCCAGTATGCTCCTCCGTCAGTCCTTGCTCCCAGGGAATAAAGTGGCCCCCCCTGATTTGGCTCACCCAGGAAGGGTACATTCTTTTTTTTTTTTTTTTTTCAAGGCTTGATTTATGACCAAAGTGTGATCTATCCTGGAGAATGTTCCATGTGCACTTGAGAAGAATGTGTAATCTGCTGTTTTTGGGTGTAAGGTCCTATAGATATCTATTAAATCCAGCTGATTTATTGCATCATTTAAAGCTTGTGTTTCCTTATTAATTTTCTGTCTGGATGATCTGTCCCTTGGTGTAACTGGGGTATTAAAGTCCCCCATTGTGATTGTGTTCCTGTCGATTTCCTCTTTCATAGTTGTTAGCATTTGCCTTATGTATTGAGGTGCTCCTTTATTGGGTGCATATATATTTATTTTTTTAAGAACTTTTATTGAGATGCAGTTAACAGACAATAAACAGCATATATTTAGAGTGTACAATTTGGTATCCCAGTCTCCCAATTCATTCCCCCCCAACCCTCTCTGCTTTCCCCACTTGGTGTCCATGTGTTTGTTCTCTATATCTGTGTCTCTATTTCTGCCTTGCATTTCCTCTTTCATAGTTGTTAGCATTTGCCTTATGTATTGAGGTGCTCCTATATTGGGTGCATATATATTTATTATTGTTATCTCCTCTTCTTGGATTGATCCCTTGATCTTTATGTAATATCCTTTCTTGTCTCTTGTAACATTTTTTATTTTAAAGTCTATTTTATCTGATATGAGTATCGCTACTCCAGCTTTCTTTTGATTTCCATTTGCATGAAATATCTTTTTCCATCCCCTCACTTTCAGTCTGTATGTGTGCCTAGGTCTGAAGTGGGTCTCTTGTAGACAGCATATATATGGGTCTTGTTTTTGTATCCATTCAGCCAGTCTGTGTCTTCTGGTTGATGCATTTAGTCCATTTACATTCAAGGTAATTATCAACATGTATGTTCCTATTACCATGTTCTTAATTGTTTTGTTTTTGTTTCTGTAGGTCCTTTTCTTCTCTTACATTTCCCACTTAGAGAAGTTCCTTTAGGATTTGTTGTAAGGCTGGTTTGGTGGTGCTGAATTCTCTTAGCTATTGCTTGTCTGTAAAGCTTTTGATTTCTCCATCAAATCTGAATGAGATCCTTGCTGGGTAGAGTACTCTTGGTTGTAGGTTCTTCCCTGTCATCACTTTAAATATATCATGCCACTCCCTTCTGTCTTGCAGAGTTTCTACTGAGAAATCAGCTGTTATTATGGGAGTTCCCTTGTATGTTATTTGTTGTTTTTCCCTTGTTGCTTTTAATAACATTTCTCTGTCTTTAATTTTTATCAGCTTGACTACTCTATGTCTTGGCATGTTTCTCCTTGGGTTTATCCTGCCTGGGACTCTCTGCACTTCCTGGACTTGGGTAGCTATTTCCTTTCCCATGTTAGGGAAGTTTTCAACTATAATCTCTTCCAGTATTTTCTCAGGTCCTTTCTCTCTCTTGTCTCCTTCTAGGACCCCTATAATGCGAATGTTGGCACGTTTAACATTGTCCCAGAGGTCTCTTAGGCTGTCTTCAGTTCTTTTCATTCTTTTTTCTTTATTCTTTTCTGCATCAGTGATTATCACCATTCTGTCTTCCAGGTCACTTATTTGCCCTTCTGCCTCCATTAATCTGCTATTGATTTCTTCTAGTGTATTTTTTTTAGTTTCAGTTATTGTGTTGCATATCTCTGTTTGTTTGTTCTTTAATTCTTCTAGGTCTTTGGTAAACTTTTCTATCTTTGCATCCAATCTTTTTTCAAAGTCCTGGATCATCTTTACTATCATTATTCTGAATTCTTTTTCTGGAAGAGTGCCTATCTCGTCTTCATTTAGTTGTTTTTCTGGTGTTTTATCTTGTCCCTTCATCTGGTACAAAGTCCTCTGCTTTTTCATTTTCTCTATCTTTCTGTGGCTGTGGTTTTCAGTTCCACAAGATGAAATACTGCTGATACTGCTTGATACTGCTGTCTGCCCTCTTGTGGAGGAAGCTATCTGGGAGCCTCCTGTGTGCTTCCTGATGGGAGGGACTGATGGTGGGTAGGGTTGGGTGGGCGGAGCTCAGTAAAGCTTTAATCTGTTTGTCTGCTAATGGGTAGGCCTGTGCTCACACCTTGTTGGTTGGTTGGCCTGAGACCACCTAGCACTGGAGCCCACAGGCTCTTTGGTGGGGCTAATGGCGGACTCTGGGAGGGATCACACCAATAAGCACTTCCCCAAACCCCTGCTGCCAGTGCCCCTGCCTCCTCAGTGAGCCACAGCTGCCCCCCACCTCTGCAGGCAACCCTCCAACAGCAGCAGGTGGGTCTGGTTCAGTCTCCTATGGGGTCACTGCTCCTTCCCCCTGGGTCCTGGTGAGCACATTTTTTTGTGTGCCCTCCAATAGTGGAGTCTCTGTTTCCACCAGTCCTGTGGAGGTCCTGCAATCAAATCCCACTGGCTTTCAGGGTCTGATTCTCTGGGGATTCCTCTTCGCGTTGCTGGACTCCCAGGTTGGGAAGCCTGACGTGGGGCTCAGAACCCTCACTTTAGTGGGTGGTCTTCTGCAGTATAACTGTTCTCCAGTTTGTGAGTCACCCACCCAGCATTTATGGAATTTGATTTTAATGCAATTGCGCCCCTCCTACCATCTCATTGTGGCTTCTCCTTTGTCTCTGGATGTGGGGTGTCTTTTTTTTGGTGAGTTCCGGTGTCTTTCTCTCAATGATTGTTCAGCAGTTAGTTGTAATTCCGGGCGCATATATATTTATAATTGTTATCTCTTCTTCTTGGATTGATCCCTCAATCTTTCTGTAGTGTCCTTTTTTGTCTCTTGTAACATTTTTTATTTTAAAGTCTATTTTATCTGATATGAGTATCGCTACTCCAGCTTTCTTTTGATTTCCATTTGCATGAAATATCTTTTTCCATCCCCTCACTTTCAGTCTGTATGTGTGCCTAGGTCTGAAGTGGGTCTCTTCGAGACAGCATATATATGGGTCTTGTTTTTGTATCCATTTAGCCAGTCTGTGTCTTCTGGTTGATGCATTTAGTCCATTTACATTCAAGGTAATTATCAACATGTATGTTCCTATTACCATGTTCTTAATTGTTTTGTTTTTGTTTCTGTAGGTCCTTTTCTTCTCTTACATTTCCCACTTAGAGAAGTTCCTTTAGCATTTGTTGTAGGGCTGGTTTGGTGGTGCTGAATTCTCTTAGCTGTTGCTTGTCTGTAAAGCTTTTGATTTTTCCATCAAATCTGAATGAGATCCTTGGTGGGTAGAATATTCTTGGTTGTAGGTTCTTCCCTGTCATCACTTTAAGTAGATCATGCCCCACCCTTCTGTCTTGCAGAGTTTCTACTGAGAAATCAGCTGTTATTATGGGAGTTCCCTTGTATGTTATTTGTTGTTTTTCCCTTGTTGCTTTTAATAACAATTCTCTGTCTTTAATTTTTGTCAATTTGACTACTCTATGTCTTGGCATGTTTCTCCTTGGGTTTATCCTGCCTGGGACTCTCTGCACTTCCTGGACTTGGGTAGCTATTTCCTTTCCCATGTTAGGGAAGTTTTCAACTATAATCTCTTCCAGTATTTTCTCAGGTCCTTTCTCTCTCTTGTCTCCTTCTGGGATCCCTATAATGAGAATGTTGGCACGTTTAACATTGTCCCAGAGGTCTCTTAGGCTGTCTTCAGTTCTTTTCATTCTTCTTTCTTTATTCTTTTCTGCATCAGTGATTATCACCATTCTGTCTTCCAGGTCACTTATTCGTCTTTCTTCCTCAGTTAATCTGCTATTAGTTCCTTCTAGTGTATTTTTCATTTCAGTTATTGTGTTGCATATCTCTGTTTGTTTGTTCTTTAATTCTCCTAGGTCTTTGGTAAATTTTTCTTGCAACTTTTTGATCTTTGCATCCAATCTTTTTTCAAAGTCCTGGATCATCTTCACCATCATTATTTTGAATTCTTTTCCCGGAAGATTGCCTATCTCCTCTTCATTTAGTTGTTTTTCTGGTGTTTTATCTTGTCCCTTCATTTGGTACAGAGTCTTTTGCCTTTTCATTTTCTCTATCTTTCTGTAGTTTTCAGTTCCACAAGATGAAATACTGCTGATACTGCTTGATTCTGCTGTCTGACCTCTTGTGGAGGAAGCTGTCTCAAGGGTACATTCTTCATTGGAATTTGGTCCATTAATTTTTTTTTTTGCTGTACAAGTTTTTGACAACTTTAAGGAAAATAAGATATTCTTAGTTTATCCATTGTTTTCTTATTGTTACAGTAGAAATAGTGGTCTTTTGTGACCTTTCACATCCTAATTGTAAGCGAGCTCTGAGCACCTAATGGAAGTAGAACTCCTTTCTGTGTATCCCCCTAACCAAGCACACTAGGGTATGTTTAATGGATAGAATTTGGATATACTTTTGTGTGTGTCTCTGTAGCTCGCAAATCAGCCATGGTTGGGAGTGAAGAGTCATTACATGACAGTAATTGTATCTGGTATGGATATAGGACATTCTAGACCTTCTTCATATTGAACTTAAATGTCTTTTTCAGATAGATTTCAACATTGACTTTCACTACTCGGTCTATGCTTGTGGCTTTCTACCCTCTCTGTAGTGCAGACTTGTGTTGGATACAGGGTCCCTAATTTTAGAACTCTGCCTGGAAGTGAAATGGTACAAGCATTTGATAAAAATTATCATCATGAAATGTATTAGCTCTATATTACATACATTATAGAGCAACTTTATTGTTATCTATGTATAACCTACTAGGTAATTATTACTCAGATAACTTTTGTTCTTTGGGGGTAAGTTTATATGTGTGTGTATATATGTGTGGTTGTATATGTATATGATGTGGCATGTATCAGTACTTCATTACTTTCTATGGCTGAATACTATTCTATTATGTTATATACTACAGTTTGTCCATTCATCTGTTGATGGACATTTGGTCTGTTTCTTTCTTGGCTATTGTGAATAATGCTGCTATGAACTGGTGTGTATGTACCTGTTTGAATACCTGTTTTCAGTCTTGGGGGTGTATATCTAGGAGAGGAATTGTGTTGTTATATGTTAATGCTGTCTAACTTTTTGAGGAACCACCAAACTGTTCCTCATAGTGCCTGAACCATTTGACATTCCTGCCAGTAATGTGGGTTCCAGTGTTTCCACATCCTTGCTAATGCTTGTTATTTTCCATATTTTTGATTATAGCCATCATAGTAGGTATGAAGTGATACCTCATTGTGGTTTCGATTTGCATTTCCCTAATGACTAATTTTTGGGGTTTTGGGTTTTTTGTTTGGTTGGTTTTTTTGTTTTTTGTTTTGGCTTAAACAAAAGAAGTTTATTTTTTTTACAGTTCTGGAGGCTAGAAGTCCAAGATCAAGGTGTTGGGAGGGTTGATTTTTTTTCTAAACCCTCTCCCCTTAGCTTGTAGACAGCTGTCTCAGGTATCTTCACATTGTCTTTTCTCTGTGTGTCCAAATCTTCTCTTTTTATAAGGACACAAGTCACATTGGACTAGGGCCCATCCTATTGAACTAATTTAACCTTAATCACTTCTTTAAAGACCCTGTCTCCAAATATTGTTGCATTCTGTGGTATGGGGAGTTAGAACGTCAACATTTGAATTTGGTAAGGGATGGGCAGGGGACACAATTCAGCCCTAACACGGTTTCAGCTATAGCATGAGTTTGGGGGTTATAAATGTTGGAAACATGCTTGTATCTAAGGAATAAGAAAAACTTTGTAGGTACAGAATGAGTCAACTTTAAAACAAGCAATAAAAAAAGTGCTTTCAATAACATATTGCTGGTTTTGTATTTAGCTTATGTTTATCTTGGTTCAAAGCAATGTGCTTCCAATAAAAGAATCAGATTCTTTTTACTCATTCCTCCTAAATGGTTCAGGACACAATGGCAGCCTGAGGTTTCCGTTGAAATCTTCATCCTTATCCTCATCTTCATGATCAGTGTCATCATTATTGTCAGGCTAACAGTTATTACCTGACAACTGTTGATGCTGAGCATCTTTCCATGTGTTTGTTGGCTATTTGTGCATCTTTGAAAAAACATCTGTTCAAGTCTTTTGCCAATTTTTAAGTTGGATTGTTTGGAATGTTTTGTCTTGTTATCACTGAGTTATAAGAGTTCTTAATGTATTCTAGATACTAAACCATTATTAGATATATGATTTACAAATGTTTTCTCCTGTTTTGTACATTGTCTTTTCATGTTCTTATGCTTTGATACACAGAAGTTTAAAATTTTTTATTGTGATAAATAATACATAACATGAGATCTACCCTCAACAAATTAACTGTACAATATTATTAACTATAAGCACAATGTTGTACAGCAGAGCTCTAGAGTTTTTTCATCTTGGATGACTGAAATTCTATACTCATTGAATAGCAACTCCCTTTTCCCCTCTCCTACCAGTCCCTGACAACCACCTTTCTTCTTTCTGCTTCTGTTGAGTTGGCTACTCTTGATACCACATACAGATGGAAGCATGTAGTATTTGTCCATTTGTGACTGGCTTATTTCACTTAGCATAATATCCTCAAGGTTCAAACATGTTGTAACACTTGGCAGGATTTCCTTTTTTATGGCTGAATAATATTCTATTGCTTGTGTGCACTACATCCTGTCACCCCCACTCCCACCGCCCCCCCCCGCCCCCAAACCCAACTCCACCTCCTTTTTTTCGATAGGAGTATTTGGGTATTATTTGACAAAACACCATTTTTTAAGCAAACACTTACTGAATCTCTGGATATGATTTGGCAATAGGATATGGAAACAAACATGAGAAAGACATGATAGTTGATCTCAAGGATCTGCTGTGCAGAGGTGTGGGGCTGTGGGTTATGGCGCATAAAAAAATATACATTGGGAGTTTCAGGGCCTAAGAGACAAACTTCAGACTCTGAGAACAGGATCTGGATGGCTTAGGGTGATTTTCATACACAGAAATGGGGAGAAAGGAGACTATACCCCATTTTCTTTGTTCAGCTGTTAATGGGCATTTAGATTATTTCCACCTCTTGGCTGTTATGAAGAATGTGGCAATGAAAATGGGAGTGCAAATATCCCTTTAAGATCCTGATTTTGGTTCTTTTGGATAAATTCCCAGAAGTGGGGTTGATTGATTATATGGTAATTCTACATGTATTTTTTGAGGAACCTCCATACTGAAAAGGTTTTCATTTTGATAAAGTTTAATTTAGCTCTTTTTTTTCTTTTGTTGCTCATGCTTTTAGTATTATATCTGAGAATCCATTGCCAAATCCATGGTCATTAAGATTACTCCTCTGTTTTCCTTCTAAGGGTTGTACAGTTTTAGCTCTCATATTTAGGTCACTGATCCATTTTGAGTTAATTTTTGTATGTGAGGTGAGGTAGGGATCCAACTTCACTGTTTTGCATGTGGCTCTCCAGTTTCCCCTGCACCATTTGTTGAAAATGTTGCCCTTTCCTCATTGAATAGTTTTGGTACCCTTATTGAAAATCAGTCTGGCATATATGTATAGGTTTATTTCTGGACTCTTAATTCTATTACTGTGGTCTATATGTCTATCCTTATGCCAGTACCACACTGTTCTGATTACTGTAGCTTTGAATTGGTTTGAAATTGGGAAGTCTGATTCTTTCAACTTTGTTTTTCTTTTTCAAGATTGTTTTGGTTATTTGGGGCTTCCAGCAATTCCATGTGAATTTGAGCATCAACTTTTCCATTCTGCGGTTCACTGTTCTTTATTGCTAAATAATATTATGTTGTATTAATATGCCAGTTGGTTTATTCCATCTTCTATCAAGTATATTCTGTTGATAGGGAATGAATAAACACATGTATTCTCTTCTTATAACTGTGTTTTCTTTATCACGTTACTTGGGACTTAGGGTTCTGTTTTTAATCAAACTCTACATTGAATGAATTTATTCTTCAAAAGCATTTGTTGCTAAGGAACCAGTGGCTTTTTGGCCACCTATTTTATATTCCAGCTTTAGAAAATACTGTGTTTTCGAGGCATAATATTTTCTATTCATGATTTATACATGTTTTATCAAGAAAAACTATTTTACAAATAATTTACTTTCTTCACAGGTACCCTTTCTATCTCCTTTGGAAGGTCATATTTATTTAAAAATAAAGTGTCAAGTGAATTCAAGTGTTGAAGAAAGAGGTTTTCTAGTAAGTTACATCACTGGATCTATATTTTCTTTTTTCCATTTTGTGAAGTGTAAACTTGGTTTCACATAGGAATGAAGGTCTGTGTGATTAAGTGCTAAGTTGATTCAGATTTGTTGCATGTCCACTATATGCCAATCACTGTGCTGGTGTTAGAATATAATAGCCCACAAAAAACAGTCCCTCCACTCAGAAACTTATAGTGTAATAGGGAGAAATACAAGTGAACAGTTAAGTACAATACAGTACTATTGTGGGAGAAAGCATAGAGTGCGTGGGTGTAGATTGGTAGGACACCAGGTCTTAGGTATGGGTGAGAAGGCTTAAAGAAAGCTGCTGGAAATAACTTGTAAATTGCTAGCTGAACAAGTTAGCCAGACAGAAGAGGGAGAAGTGCTCCAGATGAAGGGAAAAGCATGTACAATGGCCTGAAGGGCCCTTCCCTCTCTCTCCCCCACCAGAGAAAAAGATGATACATTTAGATAGTGGCAGGTATTTCAGGGTAGCTAGAGCTTAGAAGTCTGAGTGTGTGTGGAGGAGGGGCAGTAAGTGGAGTGACTGGGGAGGACGGTGTGGTTAGGGGAAATGGGACCAAGTGTTAGAGGACCTTTTAAAGACTTTCAACTTTATCCTAAAGTTGGTGGGGTACTCTTGAAGGATTTTTAAGCAGAGGACTAACATCAGATTTGGACTTTAGGAAATTCATTCTGACTAACATGTGGAAGTAGACTGGGGAGTGGTGGCCCTGAAGACTAGTGAGGAGACTGAGTTACTCCATGAGAGAGGGGATGGGGGCTGGCATTCAGGGTGGAGAGAAGCACCCATCGTGGAGAGGTGAAGGAGGAAGAAGGGCAGACCCTAGTGGTTTGGCAGGGGTGGAGAAGCAGAAGTAAGGATGTCACCCAGATCCCCGTCTTGCACAACTTGTTGGGTGGCAGTGATTCTGCTGAGATAAGGGACCTGGGGAAGGAGCAAGCATCCATATTTGGGGTGGAAAGTATTTTTCCCCCAAATTTTATTGTGGAAAATTCCAAACATACAGCCATGTTGATAGAATTTAACAATGAACGCCAGTATACCCAGCATCTAGATTTTGCCTTTAACATTTTTTACTGTACTTGCTTTATCATGTATCTACTACCTAGCTATTCTTCTAGCCAATCCTAAAAATATCATAATCTGGGCGGAAGAATTTCAAAGTATATTATTGATATTAGCATGTTCCCCTGAATCTTCAGTGTATATCCCCTGAGTTCTGACACAGGCATACATCTATGTAACCAAAATTTCTATTAAGATACATAATATTACCCCAGGAAGTTCCCTCATGCCCCTTGTCAGTCAGTCCCCACCCAAGGTAGGAAGTTTTAATGAGTTAAGTTTTAAACAACTTGAATTTTAGATGCCTAGAGACATGTTTCAAAGGTTGCGTTTGGAGCTCAAGATAGACATTTTAGATGAGATGACGGTTTGGAAATCTGCAGCAGAGAGATAGTCATCAAAGTGCAGGCTCAGTTGAATAACCAGAACTTTAACATTGAAGCCACAGATCTAGGAAGAGAAGCTCTCAAGGGAGACTACAGGGAGGACAGTGGGGAATTTAGTGTCGTGGTTGCCAAGGGAAAAGTCTGAAAGAGGGAGTGGTCAAGTTTGATAAGGATCTATTAGAGACTGTTGGACTTATTTATGAGGTGGTCATTCTGGTCTTGCTGAGAGCAGGAGCTAGATTGCAGATGGTTATAAAGGGAGTGGAGGGTGAAGGAATGGGAGTGCAGCAACTCTTTGAAACAAAGTTTGGCTGCAGAGGGGTGCAGAGAATGTGGTAATTACAGAGGCATGTAGGGTGAAAGAAGGATTTTGTTGACATTTTATTAAGTTTGGAGAGACTTGAGCATCTTTAAATTCAAATGGGTAACTTCTAATAGGGCCAAAGAGGGCAAAGTTAGAAGCAATGGGGAGCCTGCACTAGGGTTAAGGAATAACCCATGGAACAAGGTCATAAGAGTGGAAACAAATAAGACCCAAGCCACGGTTCATGATCTTGTACAGAATTATACTTTTTCCATTGTCAGAGGAAAAAAAGTATGTGTGTAGTACTGTGTACTTCTGTGTAGTATACACAGAAGATTGTGGGTGTGGTGCAAGAAGTAGAGAAAATCTAATAGCTTTGGTTTTCTTTGTGAAGCAAGAATTCGAACTATACAAAAGATACCGCAAATCAATTTGCAGTTGCTGACAAAGGGCACAGAAAGAAGAGCTAGATTGTATAGAAAGTCCAAGGAGCCAAGGTGACTGTAAATCAGACTTCATAGCTTTTTTCACATGTAAATCCAGCAGGTGGCACTAGATATTCTTAGAAAACTGTTTTTATAAATTTCTGACTTGAAGACAGTGTTTACTTACTGACCTTTTCCTTTAGTGTAAATATTTCCATATTTTACTGTAGATACCTTTAGCACCTGCTAGACTCTTATAACATTCATTTGCCTAAAATGTCTGACCTATTTAATTTTTGAGCTGGGCTCTTAACTACCTTAGAGTTAGATCTTTTCAGATTTACTCTGTCTTGAATCCAATAGCACATTCTTATCACGTCCGCACTTACAGAAATGTGGTAAAAGAAAGTTACTCAGGACTCCCCCAAATAACTTCTGCCCCCTGTCTAAGCAATGCCTTTTATTACTTCTAACCTCTATAAAAAACAGAGGTGGTAATTGAAATTAACGTTGCTTGGTTTAGTTGCTTGGTTTAGTTTTCCTTCCTGATGCGCCAATGACAACTGAAAGGAAGGAGACTACAACCATTCTAAAATGGTGCTAGTCTAGCTCTGCCAAGACTGATGAGCAGCAGGAAAAGTTCGTTCTGGTTTAGCTAGAAGTTTCCAGTTCTGCTTTGTGATTGTGTGTTGTCATTTTATTTCTTTGGCCTTCAGTCTCCCCAGCTATAAAAATAAAAAAGCTGTCCCCTTGTTATTTTTCTCTGATTATAGTATGGGGTAATGATAAATTGTATTATTTTTATCCATCAAATTTTTCCTTTTCAATTACCTTTATGATGTAAAAGGTGAACATAAACGCAAAAGGGAGCTGGTGAGTCCTTTGTGCTAACTTTGCGCTCGAGATTGAAATAACGAGATTCCTGACCTTGATAAAGAGTAGAATAAAAATAAATTTAAATACTTTAAAAAAAAAAGAAAAAGAAAATTGTGCAAGTAGATTTTGAAGTATGAAATATGTCAACATACTGAAGTTTAAGGTATAGAAAACATTTAATTGACCGTCAGGTTTCTAAAGTCAGTATTTCATCGACTTTTCCAGACCATATTTGAAGATGTTAGTGGTTTTGGTGCCTGGCATCGAAGATGGTGTGTTCTTTCTGGAAACTGTATCTCTTATTGGACTTATCCAGATGATGAGAAACGAAAGGTAATGTAATATTGATGGTCGGTGGTGAAAGCCCTGACTGACTTTCAGGTCATATTTCATGTAGGTGCTCCCTGTGGCCCCCATCAGACAACCAAATTCCCCATTGTGTATATTTACTAAGCCATTAAAAATATTCTTGTTGAAAGACGAGTGAGTGTGTGTATGAGTGTGTATTTGTGTAAAAATTTTATATCTTATACATTCCCTGTGATTTGACCACTCTTAAAAATACTTTAAGGCATGTATTTTTCTTTTTTTCCTGGAATGTTTCATAATATTTTTTAATTGACATTTTTAGTCAGAAATATGTTAAATTCACTTTATGTGTAATTAACAGTTGATTTACCTAAATCTGGGATAAAACAGAAATGGAAAACCACCATAGGAATATAGTGGTTTTGGTTTTGTTTCTAAAATTTGATAATAGAATTTTATGTAATACATTGCATCTTATTTTTAAAGAATTTGATGTTATTGGCCAAGTATGGTAATTTATTATCCAAAAACTGGGAAATAGAAATAAGCAGAATTATAAAGTAAAATCTATAACAAATAACTACTGTTCATATTTTGGTTGTGTATCCTTCTAAAGTTTTAAGTGAATAATATGTAATAATTGTATATCCATTTATGAATCTTTTTTAAACAGAAAGTATCATGTTTTTTATAACTTGATTTTTACTTGATTATATCCTGATATCTTTTCACATCAATAAAATGTATCTGTGATATTGCATTAGATAGCTATATATATTACATTGTAGCCATGTAAAATTTTATTTTAAAATTTATTGTGAAATATTTAGAACATTCAAAAAGACATTAAAGAAAAAGGTAATTTCCATCCACTTCTGTGTTATCAATCCAGTTAAAGTTCCTCATGTAATTTTCTCTCCCTCATAGAGATAACTCCTATCCGGAAATTATTTTGTTCATATGTATTTCTTTAAATTTTTATTATATATTATATATAAGCAGTATATTATTGCAGTTGCATATTTTGAAGCAATATTCAAATAGTATCATACTGTATATACTATTCTGTAACTTGCATGTTTGGAGTTAACATGATTTGTGAAATTATCTAGGCTGGTGTGTGTGGTAGCTCTAGTTTGTAGAGCTCTAGCCACCTTTCCTTATACTAAAGTATTTTATTAATGTATCACAATTTATCCACTTCTCCTATTTATGGACACTTAGATTATTTCCAAATTGTGACTGTTATAAACAGCTCTGCTATGACATAGCTACACGGATCAGAATTTCTTGAGTTTGTATCTAGTAGCAGATTTGCTGTTTTGTAGGGTTTTGCACATCTTCAGTTTAGCTAGATTTTGTCCAGTGATTCTTGAAATTTATTGTACCATGTTCCATTCCCATCAGGAGTAGGAGTATAGGAGCATTCTCAGTGTTCCACATCCCACCAACACTTGATATGTCAGCATTTTAAACTCTTGTCAGTGTGAGGGGTGTGAAATGTTCTTTCACTGTGTTTTTATTTTGATTTTCCTTGCTTAAGCATTAAGAATAAGTATGTTTTCTTATGTGTTTTGGCAGTTTATTTCCCTAGTCTTTTGCTTGTCATGTTTCAATTTATCTTTATAGTATCTTTTCATAAACAGAATTTTTTTAATGCTAAGATAAATCTGTCAATTTATTGCTTTATTGTTTGCTTTTTTGAGTCTTAGTTAAGAAAACCATCTCTATAATTATAATGATATTCTCCTGTATCTCCTTATAACTTCTAAAAATTATAAAGATTTATATTTCACATTTAATTTACCTAGAATTAATTTTCCCCCCCAATCTGGAAACCCAATTGTACCAGCACCATTGGATGATCCATTCTTTCCCCACTGATTCACGTGCTGTTTCTAGCTTGTATCAAGCGATCGTTATATATGTAGGCCTATATTTAGGCTTTCTATTCTGTTTCCTTTGGTCTGTATCCTTCAGTCTCAATTACCATAGCTTTAAAATAAATCTTAGTGTCTGGTAAGGTAAGTCTCCTAACTTGTACTTTTATTTGATAATGTATTATTTACTCTTGCCCTTCTTTTTACACACACGCACACGGAAAAATATGTACCTATATATTTAACTTTTTATAGTTGAAAATGTTCAAATGTACACAAAACAGAGGGAAATATATTGAAATCCTGGCTTCAATAATTATTTTCATGTTTCTTTATCTCTCCACAGCACACACAGTTTTTTGTTCTTGTTGGTTTGCTGAGGTATTTTAAGGCAAATATCACACTTCATATTATATCATTTAACCTGTATGAGTCAAGGCTACCGGTTCCTAACATTGGTTAAGGAATGTTAACATCCCCAAGGAAGCCAGATTTCACTCTGACTTATTTTGCCCTCTCTTGCCCTCATTGCTTTTGGTCTTTGAATGTTGCTTTTACTTTCTCGTGAGTTCAGTTATCTAGCATTTGGGGGGTCATGGGAGGACTTTCAGACTATTTAGTCTGCCATACTTGCTGCAGACATAATGTTATTATTTGTTTAAATAGTCCCCTATTACTGTCATTTAATTTGTATCAATCTTTTCACTTTTATGAAAAAACAGTAACTACACCTATATAAACATCTTTGTGTACCTATATATTTACTTAGGATAAATTTCTTTTAGGTGAACTTGTAGGATCAGGATATGCCCATTTGGAATGTTTTTGATTGCTGTTATCAAATTGTCTACCAGTAGTAGACTGTTTTTTGCTTTCACCAGCAATGTATGAGAGTTTCTGTTACCCCCCCGCCCAACCAGTCAACATAGGTTATTACCATTCTTTCCAGACTTGACCAATCTAATGTTTAAAAATGGTATGTTTCATTCTAATTTCTTTTTAAAATTACTAATACAGTGAACACTTCTATTGGCTGTTTCTAAATTGTGCCCCATACTTGTACCTTTTCCTATTTTTCAGGACCATTTAGTATCATGAATTTTTATCTTTGACTGTCATACCTTAGAAATGACATGGCTTCCGACAATCCAAAGCAATAGTTTAGCCTGGTCTTTTACAAAATATTTACAGATGAAATACAATGTCTAAGTTTCTGTTTATAGAAAGGGAGGAAGTAGTGGTCTATATACGAAAGGTGATTGAATTTGTTCCTAATTGTTAGAGCTGATTAATGGGTACATAGAAGTTCATTATGCCATTCTTTTTGTTTTGGATCTGTTTCAAGTTTTCCATAACAAGAGTTTGTTTTTTAAGTTGGCTTAGAGCTCCAGTTGACATTTTTGGTTTCTATTTTTATGTCCAGCAGGAAACAATAATAAATATTAAATATGTTTCTCTAAACTCAGTGTAATTAAATTTTAACTTTTAAATTAATGGCTTTTTAATTTTAAGTTTGTATCAACTTGAATACTGCTCAGTGCTTACTGACTTAACTGGTCTTGTTTATTTTCTGCTAATCATGTTTTCTTTTTAATTTGATTTTAAAGAATCCCATAGGAAGATTAAATTTGGCCAATTGTACCAGTCGGCAGATAGAACCAGCCAACAGAGAATTTTGTGCAAGACGTCACACTTTTGAATTAATTACCGTCCGACCACAAAGAGAAGATGACCGAGAGACTCTGGTCAGCCAATGCAGGGATACACTGTGTGTCACCAAGTATGTATTGGGCTATAAATATTTCTATCAACTAAGTAATTGATTGCCCGCTATGTTCTTACCACTGTAAGAAATATCAGAGATGATTGTTGTCTTTGAAGAGGGTACAGTCTTTTTTTTTTAATTTATTTTAATTTATTTTTTATTGGCTGTGTTGGGTCTTTGTTGCTGCACGCAGAGTTTTTTTTTCCCTCTGGTTGTGGTGAGCAGGGGCTACTCTTCATTGTGGTGTGTGGGCTTCTTGTGGTGGCTTCTCTTGTGGAGCATAGGCTCTAGGTGCATGGGCTTCAGTAGTTGCAGCATGTGGGCTCAGTAGTTGTGGCTCACAGGCTCTAGAGCATAGGCTCAGTATTTGTGGTGCGTGGGCTTAGTTGCTCTGTGGCATGTGGGATCTTCCTGGACCAGGGCTCAAACCTGTGTCCCCTGCATTGGCAGGCAGATTCTTAACCACTGCCCTACCAGGGAAGTCTCAAAGAGGGTACAGTCTTAGTGAGAAAACAGAACACACACACTTCAGTAAGAGAGTAATCTAATAGCTAAGTTAATATAGTTAAGAAAAACACAGAATTCAAGTTATATCTTAGTTTATCATGTTTTCTAGTATACTCACAGTATAGCCGTTTGCAAGGCAGTTAGTTAATATTCTTTGGATTAAATATGAAGATTTCGTGTGTAATTGAGAAGTCAAATGTTATTTATTAAAGAGACTTGACACATCCCTTCCTGTCCATTCCCAAAATACCCTTGATTAATCAGGTGACTTACAAAACAATTTTATTCTACTCTGCAAATTTCTGGTTGGAGATTAACAGTGGGAGTGTCACTTTTTGTTAACCCTAAGCTTATTCTAAGAGGCTAAGATTCTCTTGCTTGGATGCCCAAGAGAAGCTTGCAGGCCAACTTCAACTTACGAAATTGTGATTAGGGACAAAAGTTAGAATACGACAAAATCTCTGTTTTAGACAGAACAGGAGAGGCAAATTGGATTTATAGTCACTTTCTTTAGTAGCTATCCTGTCCGTGGTCGCTGTCAGTGAGGGAACCAACCAAAACTGAGTCCCCAAGTACTTCCTGACCACAATGGCCCTTTTTAAACATTACTCACATTTTTCATATAATCTTATCTTTTACATAAACCCTCCAGACTTCAGTGTTCTCCTATAGTAGAAAGAGTTATATCACATATTGCTCTATAGTTCACTTGCATGCAGTTTTTCTCATTATGACATTATCATAATTTGAGTGGACACTTTATCCAAGCATTTGAGAGAGGCCCATTCCCAATTCAGTCTTGGCTGACTCTTTAGCTTTGCTTCTTAAAACTTATTTCACTTTTTGATCACATATTTTGCAGAGTATATGTGTTTTATAGTTCTGCATTCTCCCTTGCCATATTTATATGCTTATCCCCAGGGCCTTTTTGACCTATGCCTTTTATCTAAATTTAATGCATCTCATTTTTATTTCTACTAACTAACCTTGCTATCTTTCCCTCCTTCAATACAAAATATTTATCATCTGGTCAGTATTGCCTACTTTGAAATATAGATTACACATTTGAATTAGAAATGCTTCATCACATGGGGAGGCAGTATTATACAGTTGAACTTTGAAGTCAGCAGACCTAAGTTTGAGTCCTGACTCAGTGACTTACCAAATGTGACCATGGCAAGTTACTTAACTTTGCTGGCCCTCTGAAATCTCCTGTGTCAGAAGAGAAGAGTAAAGTCCACAGAGTGACAGTAGAGGTTAATGAGTAGACACACTTAGCATGGTGTCATGCATACGGAATGAGCTCAACGAATGGTCACTGTCATTATTGTAAGTGTCGTGTTCTCTCTGTTGACTAATAGATGATCAACTCACTGCTTATTCACGCTTATACCATTTCTAGTACCAATGGGGAGAAATTATAGAGATGTAGAATGAGTACAATACAACATCCTTCTAACACCTGGCTGTCCTCTAGAAGAATGGTCTGGCTTGTGAGTTAGGGAGTTCCCCTTTCCCCGACTCTTGCCTGCCCCATCAACTAGTTATTCAACTTGTAGCTAAATATGGATGCAAAGACAAAATTCCTGATGTGAACAAAGAGATTAGGACAGACAGAGTCTTGGGATCTGCAGATCATTTATAGTAAATACTATGCTCTGCTAACACAGTGGGACAAAAATAATGGGAGACAGTACAAGATAGCATTATCTGTAAGGCCAGGTGAAGGTCCATGCATCTGTGATTCTGGCTCTTGGGGAGCCTGAGTCTGAGGGATCTGGGGGGCTCCCGTTTTCAGGCCTGTGGTGCACTTGCCTTTCTAGGAAGTGACCCACACTTGGTGGCTGTCTTGCAGCACCAAATTGCCCAGTCAGTTCACCTGTACAAGATTAGTTACTGTCTTTGGTGTGAAACTCCATCATTTCCCAAATGTAATCAGTGTGTGTTATGGTTCAGCTAACCAACCTATAAGACAATTTTCCTTCATTGTAATTGGAGAAGCACTTTACTATGGGTTTCTTGATTTAGCATCCATTAAAAGATGGTGAAGAGTTACTTCTTTTACTGTTTAGGCTTTTTTCTCCCCCTAGCAAGAGTACTTGGAGATACAGAATGAGGGAAAGGATCCTGATCTTTTTGTTTGTTCCTGTAGGAACTGGCTGTCTGCAGATACCAAGGAAGAGCGGGATCTCTGGATGCAAAAACTCAATCAAGTTCTTGTTGATATTCGCCTCTGGCAACCTGATGCTTGCTATAAACCTATCGGAAAGCCTTAAACTGTGGGACATTTCCATGTCATATAGAGGTTTTCTGACCTATGCCATAAATGTATCTTAAGAGCATCAGTTTTGCTGGTTGCATTTTATGCTTTAAATACAAAAGGGTATGTGCCAATATTCATTCACTACATATTATGCAGTATTTATATGTTTTGTATGTAAAACTTCACCTGATTTCTCTTCTGTTATTATAAATGATTGGAAGAAAAAATTTATTATCGTTGATTTTGCTAAATTTTAATTTAAAAGCCTCATGTTCCTAGAAAATTATTCATGATAAAATATTTTAAGTAAGGAATTTTGAGTTGTCATCTTGGGGCTGAAGGTCTCAAAGTAGAAAGGTCTTCCATGGTTGGAGACAGAAACCTCCAACTTGATCATTCTTTCTCTAACTTCAGTATTTTTTTCTAAAGGTTGTGGTCATTTATTGATCGTGATATACCTTGTTAATAGAGTACTGAAAAAAATTCTAAGGGACTTTTCAGAAACATTTAGTAATGGAGGTAAGAATTTTTTCAAAATAGCAAATGTTATTAGTTTGAAGCTTAAGGCTGCCTTCAAATAAGAGATATGGATATAGGGGATATTGTGTGAGATTTGGGGGTTAAATGTTTTATTTAGAAGACTTAATAATCACATGGTTTACATTTACTCAGTTACTATAAATGCTGTGTGGTGCACATTTTCATGGAATACAGGCTTTTAAAAATAACTATTTTTGCTATATAGCTTACCGACTCTTCAAATATACTTGGCAAATTAGTTCTTTCTGCTCCTGTAACAAGAACAAATGTAAATTGAAGAATCTTTATATAAGAAAAGTAAACTTTACCAAGCCGCTATGGACTAATACTTTGCTTGCCTAAATTCTGTCTTTTTTTTTTTCTTCCACATCCATGTATGACGGTGTCTAGAAACCCATTATGAAAATCACTTGAAAAGCTGTTAAGTCATGTATTACTTTTAAAAGCCTAATGCCTTTTTTTAAATTATAAAATATTGTAAATGTAAAGCATGGTCTCCACTTTAAGTACACGTTCAATTTCTTCTCTGAATTCTTAAAATTATTGATGGTCTCATTTATAAACACTAAATTCTGTCACCTCCTGTCATTTTATTTTTTATTCATTCAAATGTTTTTTCTTATGTATATTATAAAAATATATTTTATGGTCTACCTAAATAAATACTTGCAAATGGCTTAAGGAATCAGCTGTTTAAGAAATACTATTAAATGTGCAATGCGGCTGCTCTGCACCCTAGGCTGCGAGCTTCTTGAAGGGATTGTACTGACTTCGTGAGGGTATTTCATTCCTCTTTTTACCTCTAGCCCAGTGCGCAGTTCATTGTGTGTTCTTAGAGTCACTGTTGAATGAGGACGTGGATGAAGGATCCGTTTCTCAGGTATTTCAGTAGAATATGGTACTTGGGCACACATTTGAGGAGATGGAGGATGATTCCCAAGTGCTCAGCAGAGACTGAGCAGATAAGTAACATCACCAGCTGAAACAGGGTATAGGTTTGGTGGGATTGATGACAGGGTCCCTTTTATTTATTTGTAGATTTGTGCTTATTTTTGAATAGGCATTATATGTTGTTATACAAAATTCAGAAGACACAAGTTAAAGTGAAAAGTATGTCTTTTGCTCTTGTCACAACCACTTTTGCCAGTTTTGCAGTGTCCTCCTAGAGAGATTCTGTGCATATTACATCAACATATTTCTATTCTTTTGTTCATTAAAAATATTCCATAGTTTGTTGTAAGTTAAAGGAAAAAAGCACAACAGTATTCCTTAGCAAATATTATATCTTAGTATATGTATAGAGGGTATATAAATTTTAGTTTTAGAAGAAATTTAAGGTGATTGTGGAACTTATGTTAGAAATACCTCATAAAAAGGAACCCTCTTACACCATTGGTGGGAATGTAAATTGATACAGCCACTATGGAGAACAGTATGGAGGTTCCTTAAAAAACTAAAAATAGAACTACCATATGACCCAGTAATCTCACTCCTGGGCATATACCCAGAGAAAACCATAATTCAAAAAGATACATGCACTGCAGTGTTCATTGCAGCACTATTTACAATAGTCAGGACATGGAAGCAACCTAAATGTCTATCAACAGAGGAATGGATAAAGAAGGTGTGATACACACACACACACACACACAATGGAATATTACTCCACCATAAAAAGGAATGAAATTGTGCCATTTGCAGAGACATGGATGGACCTAGAGACTGTCATACTGAGTGAAGTAAGTCAAAGAGAAAAACAAATATCATATAATATGGCTTATATGTGGAATCTAGAAAAATGATACAGATTAACTTATTTGCAAAGCAGAAATAGAGACACGGGTGTAGAGAACAAATATACGGATACCAAGGGGGGATGGGGAGTGGGATTAATTGGGAGATTGGGATTGACATATATACACTATTGATTCTATGTATAAAATAGATAACTAATGAGAACCTGCTGTATAGCACAGGAAACTCAGTGCTCTGTGGTGACCTAAGTGGGAAGGAAATCCAAAAAAGAGGGGATATATGTATATGTAGAACTCATTCACTTTGCTGTACAGTGGAAACTAACACAACGTAAAACAACTATACTCCAATAAAAATTAAAAAAAAAGAAAAATATCTCATAAGCAGTGGGAAATACTGCTCTGAGAATTTCAGTATCCTCTGCCTAGGGGGATTTTTGAAACCATTGGAGTCGATAAAATCATCCAGGGAGCATGATGTGGAAAGGGAAGCAAGAACAAAAAGAACATGATCTTTAGCGGAAAAGTGAAGAAGGAGTGGCTGATGATTTCCTTCCATGAGAGAAATACAAGAACAATGTCTGCTGAGACCAAAAAAAAGGATCTTAAGATTTGACCACAAAATCAAAACATGGGTTAAAAAAACAACTGAAATTTGGAGTGGTCAATTTGATAAAATGGTTCAGATGAAAAAAGGTTACACAGAGGAAAAGAATGACAGAGTTGACTACATAAAAAATTTCCTTCCTATCAAATTTAAACAAAGTTCAAGCGAGGTTAAAACATAAGTCCTAGACTAGGAAATAATATTCACAACATATTTAATAATCAAAGAATTAATACACAAAATATATAAACAGCTCCTTTGACTGGCTATCATCATTTGAGCATTTACTATATACCAGGTGATATTCTTGGTATTTTGCATGCATTAGCTCATATAATCTTCACATGACCTTATGAAATAGGCATCAAATGAGGAAACTAGAACTTAAGTAACTTTTCTAAGGCAGCATGCTTGTTAGCAGATGGGAGACCAGGATTTGAACCTGGAATCCACATACTTTATACTACGTGGATGTTTCTCAAATTAATAAAAGGAAAATTTAACTTTTAAAAAAGAGGGGCAAATAATACTAGTAGGAAATGCACACACACATATATGCAAATCTGAAGAACCAACAAATGTAAAAATGATATTAATAAACAAAAATACAAATTTAAATGGCAGTGGGTTATTGGCCCTTGAGTTGTTGGAACTAGTCAGTGTTGCTGAGAAACCCATATTCTTGGGTGAGAATAGAAACTGCTACAGCCTTCTTGGATGGCAACTTGGTAACCTCCAGTAATCTCTGTGCTAACACACAGGATCAGATGGTCAAATCAGGCTTGCAGCTATCAGAGATTTTATCCATATAGATCTTTACTCATAATTTCAATAACATAGCAATCAAGGCACTGGCTAAGCAGGAAGTCTGCGAACTCCTGCATACCTCCTGGATCTTTTATTCCTACTTTGGACGAGTAATAGGTAAGATCTCATGTGAGGTTTGTGGGACATCTCACAAAGCAGGGAGCCTGGAGGTGAGGCAACATTGCCATTTTGTATCCTATGTAGTTATATAACTTGTGTGACATTCTCCGTTCTCTGGAGTCTTGCCTCATGAATCCACAAATTCTAAGTTTATTTGCCATAAACAATTCTTAACCAGCCACATCCTACTGAGAGCATTCCATAGATGAGATCTCTTAGCAAATATCATTAGTCTATTAGCCAGGAGGTCCAGTTTTCAGGACATTTACAAGGAATTTATGTGTCACCTGCCTTCTCTCTTTCCTCAGAACCAAAGGCCAGGTACTTTAACTCCTTCCTCCCCACTATCCTCAGATGAAATTTCTGGTGAGCAAAGATACGAAAAAGGATGATCATTATGACACTGTTTTTAAAGGGGAAAAATAGAGGTAAACTAAAGTTCCATCAGCAGGAAAGAAAATTGGAAACAATCTGCAAACCCATTAATAGGAAATCACAGTGCACCCTTTTTACAAAATGCTATGCAATGTTGAAGAAGAAAAGGATATATATATATAACTTTCCAGAACAACTCATGGGAAAAGGAGATATGACATGCAACATGTATATGTAACATGTGTAATATGTAGATGAAAGTGTAGAAGGAACCACACCAAATTTTATATGGGAAAGTGCAATGGAAAGGGTGGGCATTGCACTGGTGGAGAAATGTTTTGACTTTTGACTCTGTTTCTAGAATGTTTGATACGTTTACAGTGAAAATATTTTCATGTTGCTTATGTTCATGCACTTATGAACTCTTTAAAATTTAAAATCAGAATGAAACAGAGTAAGTGGAAGACTGAGTAGAGTCTACAGGTCATTGGATTGAGAAGGGAGGCACATTGGGACAACAGTTTGGTGGGGAAATATTGAGGGAGGATATTTGTTACTACACTGATGGGGCAGAGCCAATGGTGAGGGAGGACTTGAGGATAGTGGTAAAAAGGAATATAAGAGATGGGGGAGGATGAATTTGTGAAGCAGGATGAAGGGTGATAGGACCCAAATGATAGGTGGAGTTTAGACCCCATCCCAGCAGTCAGCATGTGTCATAGAACTGTGTGAATCAGTATTGAAGAGCACCCAAACTATGCAATCATGTAGGACTGGACGATCTGTAGGCTTTACTCTCTCTCTCTTTTTTAATTAATTTATTTATTTTTATTTATTGGCTGCATTGTGTCTTCGTTGCTGCATGCGGGCTTTCTCTAGTTGAGGTGAGCGGGGGCTACTCTTTGTTGCAGTAGGTGGGCTTCTCATTGTGGTGGCTTCTCTTGTTGTGGAGCACAGCCTCCAGGCATGCAGGCTTCAGTAGTTGTGGAGTATGGGCTCATTAGTTGTGGCTTGTGGGCTCTAGAGTGCAGGCTCAGTAGTTGTGGCACACAGGCTTAGTTGTTCTGCGGCATGCAGGATCTTCCCAGACCAGGGCTCAAACCTGTGTCCCCTGCATTGGCAGGTGGATTCTTAACCATTGTGCTACCAGGGAAACTCTGTAGGCTTTGCTCTTTACTCATGAAATATGCTGGCTACTGGGAGCCATGTGGAGGCACGGGCAACTACAATGTGGAAAATTGCACAACTGTTTCAAATATGAGGCCAGAGCATGACCAACTATAGCAGAGAAGGAGACTCTGCAAAAGCATCTAGGGCAGTAGTCTCTAAACCCTAACAGTTTATACCCTAAAAAGTATCTGAACCCTAAAAGACTGTATGCCCCCTGTCCCATTTTCAGAGACCACCAGCAGACCCTGCCACTACTTCCAACTCCTTCATTTTGGTGAAAGGGGAGATGTGAGAGCCACCTGACTTGCAAAAGGTTTTGTTATTCTGCCTCAAGAGTCCAGGAAAAATGCTATTTGAATGATCCCTTTTCTTTTAGTTTTGGGAGGTTTTTACATATCAGGAAAATGACGTGGACTCTACTGACAACAGTATGTGAGTCTTGTTACAGCTGCTCAAGGGTGGAAGTCTTAGTTCCCTCATTGGCCTTTGCTTGGATAGTGGTGGAGTCATGTTTTGTTCTGTGGTGTGTGGCTGGGATAAGGTGGTTGTCATCTAAGTTTTCTATCTTGCTAGCCTGCCTGTTTTCTGGTCCTTCAGCTAAAAAGAGAACCAGCTTTTCTTGCTGCCGTTGGCCTCTCTGGTTGCCAGTTTCTCCAGCATCCAATCCAGAATATATCACACGAAAACTAGAGCACTCACCATCATGTTGTTCCTTGGGTCTCAAGTTCTCTAGATGGGCTACCTTTTTCTTTCCACCTTTCAGAATCTTCTGGTGTTTATTTTATATATAACGCCCAGGGCTTTGGCTGTACTTACAGGGTGGAATAGGGAGAAATGCATCTATTCCATCTTGGTCCCACTGATGGAGTTTTAACAGTCTGTAATATCCAGAGTTCTCAAGCACATCTTGTGGGCTTTATTATGTTAACTTAAATGATCCTATTATGGAATAAATTTTTTTCTTTAATTAATTCTATCAAGAAGTGTCCCCAAAATGATGAGTTTTTTTTAATTGCTTAGGCAAGTTTGATAGATTAAAGTGTGTTTGAATATCTTTCCATGTGTTTAATTGGTCCTATGTATTGCTTCATTTTGAATTCCAAATTTGTGTCATTTGTCCACATTTCGATTGTTCTTATTATTTCTAAGTTTATATGTTAGGGAGATTAATGTTCATTTATAGGTGGCTGCATCTAAGCTCAGTTCCTTTACTAGGTGAGCATTTTTCAGTTGCAAATTGAATATTCTAGTACCTACCACATAATCTACTGGGAGCATTAAATAAGACAATAAATATTAAGGCCTCAGACCAGTAAAAAGGCAAAGAGCAAATTCCTGATAAGTGTCAGTGATTGTTTATTGTGGAATTAGCTGCCCACGAAGGTCTGGACAGAGGCAGACATAAATCTGATTAGGCTAGCTGTCTTCCCAACACCAAGATTTCTGTTCTTGCCATCTGAAGTTAGAAGTTGCTGGGAATTTAAAAGTGTCTAGAAATTCCCTCAGCAACAAATAACACTTTATGGCATTTATTGAAGTTTTGTCACAGAGAAAATAACAGTAATGATACAGTTTTAGAATTGCCTCCACTCTTTAACATCTTTTTCTTGTTATCAAGACTTCCTTGAGAAGTTAAAACAACTTTTACTCTTATAAAAGTGGAAAATGGATTTAATCTGCTTTCTTCCAAAAGTTAGATTTTTTCTGTGAGTGAAGTGATTAAAAAAATATGTACTTCACAAGATTCATAGGTTTGGGTGTAGTATATGAGGTTTAACAAAGTGGGAGACTCCAGGCTGGAAAGAGGAAGACTTGGTATAGAAAATTTATTCTTATGGGAATACTGTAGATGTTCCATATTACCTATTATTTTGCTCAGTTCTTAGAAGTGTTATGTGCCCCTTGGGACTGATAAACAAGGTTCAGTTTGCTTGAAATAAACATTATAGGGAGAGAACCTTCCCACCTCTGATAGATTGTTGTGGAAATATGTAATGAAATCTTAGAATAATGTGAAGCCCCAAACAATGTAGTCTAAATCAAAGCCAATATTAAAGTTGATGAGAAAGAGATACCAGCGCTTTAACTATCCCAGTCAAACGAAAACATTTAGAAATGTAGGAAATCTTATATAAGAAATCTTCTGAGAATAAAAATCAAAGGAAAAACACAAACAGGTCAAATCATTTACTTACTTTTTGGCTAGTCTGTTGAGAAAGGAATAGCATAATGGAAGAACACACGTTGGCACAGAATTCCAAGCTAGGAAAGAAAAGAAAGACTTAAGCATAAGCTCCTTTTCTACAACCTAATTCTATGCTTAATATTTTCAAACTACTTTATTACTCTGAGCTGCTGGTTTCCTGATTTGTAAAATGAAAACAAAACTCTGAAGGTTTTGTGATTTGAAAATCTTTTATGAAGCTTGACCTGGGCATGCAGCTGTCGGCCCCTTAGTGGAAAGTTATTGCTCCTTAAGTGACGTGATGATCACACTGAACATGGTGTGTGGTACACAGTTGGACTCAATAAATGTTTACCGAATAAATTGCATTAAACCAATTAAAATCTATTGCTAATTTGAATGTGGCCTGGCATAAATTACACATACAACTTGCCTATAAAATTAGCAGGTAGCATTAGGAGATCTCTCAGGGTCATTACACAGAATTCTAGTGCACCAAGTTTAAAAAATGTATTTTAGCAGTGGCCCAGAGTTCCTTTGGGGTAGCAGATATCCTTGTTTTGGAAAATGCCTTGAAAGGTGCGGTGAAGACTATAGTGATCCCCTCTTTCTGTTGTGAAAGAGTTCAAAGAATGTCACGTAGCTGCTCAGAATAAAGACTACATTTCCCAGCCACCCCTGCAGGTCATAGTGGCCACGGACTGAGTTCTGGCCAATGGGATATAAACACAAAGTTAGTAGCAGCTTTTGGGAACCTTCCTTTACAGACACTGGCCTGTGCCCTTTGCACTTCTCTGCTCCATCCTTCTTCCAGGTGCCAGCACCATATGACTTGAGGAAGAGAGCCAGGCCCTTGGGTGTGGAGCCACCTGGGAGCAGAAATGTTCTCCATCTGTTTGTACCAATGGCAACTATTGTCATGATCTGAACCTCACGTCTTGTTGAGCCTTGGGATACATTTTCTCTTTGGTCCACAGTCTTCTCTTGAGACTTCCTCTTCAAATCTGCCTTCTGTCATTCCTCCTGCCCACCTGCTCTTGGCAGGCAGTTTTCCATGATTCTCTTGCATTTCTGCACAACTTGCATTTATCTTGCAAGTTTGTACTAGACTATCTTTCCACGGATGTTGTATAGTGGAAAGCCTTGGAAGATAAAGACTTGTCTGCCTCTGGAGCAAAGAACAGGTTTACTTACAATCTTGGAAGACAGTGTGTTTTTTGAGAGCAAAAAGCAGACATAATGCTCATTATAAAAGATGCAGTTTTCTTAAATGCAGGGTTCTTCTCCTGCAATGTAACCCAGAGCATGTGCAGGTGTCCTCTGGTCCTCTTTGCATTGTCCTATGGGAATTAGGGCTTGGGAAACCAGCACAAATGCTGATACTCTGATTACCATTATTGCTGTAAGTAATACAGTCCTTTGTCCCTAACCCAGGACTGTGTCTTCCTTCAGCATCCATGAAGTAGAGGCCTGTTGACTGGTTAGCCTGCAAGAAGGATAAAAATCTCAGACCATTTGTCTGTCTGAGTTTGTCTTATCTGCTTCAGTTTCTAAACCCCAACCTAGGGTAAGTATGGAGATGCAAGAAAAACAACACCCCCCCCACCCCGCCCACCGCCCTCAAAAAAAACACCCAGGTTGTGAGAGGCAATGCTCATCGAGGACTGATTGAAGGACAAACATTTTTAATGTTACCCTTGGGACATGTGCTTTCAGTTCAGGCACTTGTAGTAATTATGTTTCCATTTTTTTGCCATCTGCCTATTTTGATGGACATGATAAGAAAGAGCAATGGGGAATTTACTGTTGTATACGTCGTTGGTCATTGGGATAATTTCAAGGACACCAACTACAACATTATGTGGTGTCCTTTTTATGAGTGCCCACGGGAGAAATTTGTCTCAGGTTTTAAGAAAAGCTGCATTTCTGTTGAACAGCTGTGGTGTGTTTGTCCTGTGGACACTATAATTCCTGTAACTGATGGTGTATCTCAGTTGGAAGAAGGAGTCAAATTTGTGGTCTAGCTCTTAGAATTAATTGAGGCCAGAGAGTAGGCATTTCATATACTGTTTACCCCAGGTTGTTTTCTTCAACCTATTTCCTCATTTATTTATTTTTATATTGTTGCAATATACCTATTTTTCCATTTTTATTTTAATCACATTTTAAGGGTCTGATATTTCTACAAAGTTTATTATAAGACCAGCACCTCCTGTCTCCCTCCTTCCCCTCCCCATGGCTTCTTCATCCTGTCTCTTCCTCCTCTGTAGTTTAAATCCTGGTTTTGGTGAAGCATCTGAGAAAGATTCTGGGAGACACAATCATGAGAGCTAACTGGTCTGATATCATTAGTATACCATCATACTTCACTGGTAATTTGGCCAATTATAGAATTCCAGGCTAGACATAGTTTTTCCTTAGACTTTTGAGGACTTTGTTCCTTTGGCTTTTGGAGTCCAGAATTTCAGCTGTAAAGTCTAAAGCCTTTCTGATTCTTGAGCCTTTGATGTGACTTTTTTTCTCTCTGGAAGTTTTATTGGGTCTTTGCTCCACTATTCTGAAATTTCAGGAAAATGATGTGCCTTTCAGGGGGTCTGTTCCCATCCACTGTGTTGGGCATTTGTAATGTGAGAACTCATGTCCTTCAAAGAAGGACATTTCTCTCTCTTTCTTCAGTAATCTCCTCTCCTGCATTTTCTGAATTCCCGATCTCTTTAGTGATTTTATTTAGATTTTGGAACTTCTGGGTCAGTCTTCTCATGGCATTTCATGATTCTGGTCTTCCTTCTCTTTATTATTAAGTTCTGTTTCTTATAGGATCTCAATGTATTAGTTTCCTATTGTTGCCATAAAAAATTACTATAATCTTAGAGGTTTGCAACAGTACCCATCTATGATCTTAGTTTCTAGGAGTCAGAAGTCTAGGCATAGCATGTCTCAGCTGGGTCTTTGCTTAGTGTCTCACAAGGTGGAAATCAAACTGTTGGCTGGTTGAGCTCTTATCTGAAGGTTTGGGGAAGAATCTGTTTCCAAGCTCATTCAGGTTGGTGGCAGAATTCCGTTCCTTATGGTTGTAGGACTGAAGTCAGTCCCCTTTTCCTCACTGGCTGTCAGCCAGGGGCTGATCTTTGCTCTTAAAGGCTGACCACATTCCTTCTCATGCTTTCCATGAACACCTGAGGCCCCTACACTGCAGAGCCCTCTCATGCCTCAGATCTCACTTACTCAATCTTTTGAATTGCTCTTCTGTAGTTAAAGGCTTGTGTGATTACATTGGGCCTTACTTGGTAATCCAGGATCATCTCCCTTCTTTAGGATCAGCTGATTAGTAACCCTAATTCCACTTGTAAGTCCCTTCACAGTAGTAGTTAGATTAGTGTTTGCATAACTGGAGGGTGGGGATCTTGTGGGGACATTTTTGGAAGTCTGTTTATGACATTCCTCAACTGTACATTGCAGCTATCTTGTTTTCTGAATATTCCTTATTATTATTATTTTTTAAAAATAGCATTCTCTTCTTGGGACCTGTGGAAAATATCTTCTCTTCCTTTGAAGATCTTAGTGAGATTTTTTTTTTTCTTTTAAGTTCCCTCCTGCCCGTCGCCCTGTATTTTCTGTTTCCTCTAAGTTTCCTTCTTCTGTTTGTTTGTTTGGGGCTTTCTTTTCTCATGTTAGAGGCTGTCGCCAAGTGTTCAATGTCAGTCCATGGCTTTCTGTCCATGTTTATGAATGAGGGACTAAATGCAGATTGCACACTCTGTATGTAGCAGGCTCCACTGAAGTATCATGGGGTGGCACATTTCACTGGGGGGCCTACAGTGTCAGGATATGTGGGATTTTTCTCTATGATGGTTAGACTCTCCAGAGAAGAATGTCCAAGTCCTCAGTGGAGGACCTGGCTGCCACTGAGGGAGGGGCCTGGGAGCCCGTCCACATTCAGTGGACAGGCTTCCCAAGTCCTCCTGTTTCCAGTGTAGTACCTCAAACTTCACTCTGCCTGGTGTTCTGGGGCAGAGTTCTCCAGCTCACCATTTTCTCAAAATAAAACTAGACCATTTTGATGAGGTCAGGGAGGGGATCTACTGTTTCTTAACAGATTTTTCAAGCCATCCTCCTGTTTTCAACTCTGATTTTACCCTCAATTTCAGAGGTACCAAGTGCTACTTGTTTCTGAGATTTTGTGAAATTCTGCAAGCCAGTGCTGGTGATTTCTGGGCTTCCCATTCTCTGATTTGGCTCCTGGCTGTCTTGAGTTGACCAAGCCATCTTCTTTTTTACCACTTTCCACGTGCTGTTGCTGCTGTTTCCACTCCCACTGACTGTGTAAATTATGAGTCTCTTTTTTTTTTTAAAGATTTTTTTTTGATGTGAACATTTTTAAAGTCTTTATTGAATGTGTTACAGTATTGCTTCTGTTTTATATTTGGGTTTTTTGGCTGTGAGGCACGTGGGATCTTAGCTCCCCAGCCAGGGATCGAACCTGTACCCCCTGCATTGGAAGGTAAAGTCCTAACCACTGGCCTGCCAGGGAAGTCCCTTATGAGTCTCTTTAACACAGCTCCATCGCTGTCCTTTTTGTGGGCTTCCACAAAAGAGCCAAGGTAAACACATCTGTCCAATACACCATCATTTCTCAGAAACTCCACGCCTTCGATGTAGGGTTTTATTTTTAATGGAAAACCTTAAATCCTTTTTGGAATGTGATTAAAAAAATCAATTTGCTAAATTAATTAATCATGTGTCTGGGAGTCTGGGAAGTTATTTAGCTTCTGAGATGAATTTCATTTTCTCATTTGTAAACCTCCTGATAAGTTTGCTATAAAGATACAGTGTGACAATATTTGAGAGTACCTAAGACAGTACTTGACATGCAGGCAACATTCAATATATGCTTGCTGAATGAAGGAATAAAATGCATTCACCTGAAACTAAAAGAAAAAAATATATTGGGAAGTAGATGTGGTGAGCCAGGGCTTGATGTCCACATGTGGTGCCCAAGGCAGAGCAGCAACATGGCACGCCTCCAAACCAGCGGACTTTCCATGTTTGCTCAATGTTTATTCAGTTGGTGGTTGAAGGGAAGAAATGAATTTTCTCTTTAAAACACTGTATATCTCTTTCTTTCAAATTAAGGGCTTATTATTTAGACTAAATATAACACAATATTTTAACTTCCTTAGAAATGTCTTTTATCTCACAACTCTTCCACCACTCATAACTCCGTAGCATTATTCGTGTTCACTAACAATAAAAAAGTACGAATGAATATAGTTGCAAAGTTTCTCTGACTTTCACAGTGGCAAACGTTTTTAATTTTTTTGGTAGATATTGTATTCCTTCAGTTTTATTTTTCCCCGAATCAGACAATGTTTTGGGAGGTCTATTAGAGGAAAAACATATACAGTAAAGCAGGACCCTCATTCTTTGTCGATAGCACCAGGTCAAAACTTACCAGGTGCCAGAGATTCAGGTGACTTTGTCCTCATTATAGGACTGTCAGCCTATCCGCGTTCTATCACTGAAGGAGAGGCTGAAACAGCACAGAGCAGTTGGCCTGTGGGAGGATGGCTTTTCAAATGCCCACTTGTACTTTGGGGAATTGGTGAGAATAGGACCCATTAGTTTCCCAATAAACAAGAAACTATAGGTAGAAATCTGAGCTAACTGGCACAATATTTCCTCCTATTCCAATGATGTCTTAGTACCCATTATGGGGTGGCATCGTGGACAGCTGCCAGCCTGGCTTGCCCCTTGATCTAATTCCACCCTCAGCCTCTGAGTTTTTTACTTTCCCCACCTGGTGCCCAGTGTCCTGATAATCTCTGTCCTGCACTCGATGAAATAGCTATCAGTGACTTCATTCACACTCAGGTATAAGCGTTTGATAACAGCATAAAGACCTATGTTTCTCATCATGTTTGGAACTTTAGTAAAGTTCCATACTTCCAGCTATACAGTCGGCATTTATAGGGTGGATTTTTAGTTATCAGCCCAAAGAAGAACATTGGTCAGAGTGACTATTTTCCATTGTCTTTGAAATGCAGACTGTAGACCCCCCTCTTCCCATTCTCTGGCCCTGCATCACTCCATTTGCTCCGAAAACACCTTGGATCACGTAAAGGTAAGCTCCAGGGTATGTTTTCCATTTAACACTATGAATCACCTTTGATCACTTCCTAACTCCTTATTCTGCCCCACAGCTAACTTTCCAAATACTGTTTTTGCTACTTTTTCTTCCATTTTCATCTCAGCCTCTCTTTAAGTTTATTTGGCTGACTCTATTTGGCTTCTGTGGGCAGTAATCCTAACTTTCCACTCTGGCTAAGCTTCCTCAGATGAGCATCCTCCCTGATTTCACTTGGGCTCCTATCTTGACTTACCCAGGTCTTATGAGTGGGGCTTGGGCAGCATGTGAAGCCAAGCCAGGATATGCACTGGAGAGCCCCAGTCACGTAGAACACATTAAATGCTAGGGTAATGCTTAGACAATCTGTCTGAGGGACATTGGCTTATCTTCTGGGCTGCTGAACCAATGGTGGTATGTACTGCTAGATGCCTACCAATATTCACTCTTCTTTTCTTGTATTAGAACCACTGTATAACTTGGCAAGGGGTAGGTGATTTGAAGGAGGGACAATGTGCTCAACTAAATTTAAGACTACATCTCCTAGCCTTCCTTATATCTAGATATGACCATATGAGTTGGTTCTAGTCAATGATATGTAAGAAAGACTCATGAAAAGGGACAGACATTAGGGAAATGTTTTTTTCTCCTTCCAGCTCCTCAGAGTAAATGCAAGATGACTGGAGCTGCAGCAGCCATATTGGATCAAGAGGATAGAGACCGTGTCCTGAGCCTAGTAAAGCATAAAGATAAAATCAACGTAGGTCTCTGGTAGATTAAGGATGTCACCACACCTTAGACTATCTCTGAACTTCTCTTATGTGAAGATTATAAACATTTGTGGGTTTCAGTCATTGCCACCTTGGGTTTTCTGTTATATGTAGCCAAAACCAAGCCAAACATGTATACCAACAGCTTCCCTCCCCCTAATTTGATCTTGTTGCCACCTCTGAAAGGGGGAGGAATGCCTCTATTAATGATGACAGCCAGAGTGTTGGGTTACTCTTCTAGGCTATTGTTGCCACCACTGCTGTTGAAGCAAAATTGAAACACATTGTTTTGCTTAAAGTTATAACAACATCAATGGCCATAGCTTCCAAATCCCAGGTACCCCAAAAGTTGGCATCTACCAACAATATCTAGGCACTATTCCTTACTTCCACCCTTTACCTATTGAAGTGCACACAATGTTTGCACACATGCAAAGATTTGAAAATCACTTTATCAAAATACAATGATTTGAAATCACTTTATCAAAGTCAATGTAGGAATAGACCTTTAATGGGAACTCGTAGATGTGTGCTGAGAACAGTCTATTGTTCAGATTTATTCTTCCCCCAGACTTCGACATTTAATTTTTAAAAATTTTCAAAAATATAGAAAAGTTGAAAGAATGTTACAATGAATTTTACTCATATCCCTACCAAGAAGATTCAATAGCTGTTAATATTTTGCTACATTTGCTTTATCTACACTTATATACATTTAAAGCTAAATCTATATCTGGAGCAACTTTTTTGCTTGCCATTTGAAAGTGAGTTGAGACATCATTTTTTTCACTCTTCACATATTCTAAATTTCCAAATTGTGTTTTATGTGATCATGAGAGGGCCAAAGGCACATTTCCCAAGTGTTTTCAGCCCAAGAATGTGTGTAGCTTAGAAGAAGGTCTTCAGCTTTGGTGTGGGTCAGATGAAGGAAAAGTATGAAGAAGCAGAAGAAGCAGTGTGACAAAGTGAACAGCAAGGGTATCTGTATTTTGTTGGCCTAAAATAGGGAAATATTTCCTTTGTTCCTAAAATACTGAAAATCCAATGAAACTCCACCAAATCAATTCAAAAACAGCTGAGCCTATAATGTTGACTCCTGGATAATTCTACAAAGCCATTGTTAAGTAAGGTGACCAACCTGTCCTGGTTTGCCTGGGACTTCCTTGGTTTTAGCATTAAAATCCTAGGAGAGCCCTCTGTCCTGGACAAAACCAGATGGCTGGTTACCCTACTTAAAATAATTCTCTGACTAAACCTCCCTACAGAAGAGTTGGCAATTTTTTCTCCATTCACTTAACAAACCCTTACTGAACAGCTGTTGGGGTGGCCCCTGGTCTGTGTAGTTGACTGTGGCATGGTCCTCGCTCTGCAAGGACTTGACACTAGCCCCCGTATTTGCCATGGGTAGTTAAAGACAAATCTCTGTGTTTTAGAATAGAAACTTCTGTTCTCTTCAGAGTTGCAGGTAGAAGAAAGAATGGGAATGGCTTTACGGAGAGAATAATCTGGATACCTAAATACACTTTGTTCAATTGTGGGGGGATTTAGCTGTCTTAACTTTACATTTCCAACCACGGTTTCTTAACACAGAAAAGTTGGTCAGGAAGGTAAACTTGTGGCCACAATCTCTTATTGTCTCCTGAGAGCCTTCAAGCTATTAAGTTGCCCAGTGCCCTTTGACGTAAAAGCAGGTTTTTCACAACCCAATAGTCCATTTGTGGAAAAAAGCCAATGACAGATTCCTGGAAGGTTGTGCTTATGACTTAGAATCAGTGTCTCTGTCCCTGAAGAAGGTGACAGTGTCACAAGTGCCACATTCTAGGCTTTATGGCCTTGGTAGCTTATTTACGAAAGGGTGCTACTTCTGAGGCAGGAACGTGTTGGCAGCCACCAGGTCTTCTTCTTTTAAAATGCTGAGGGCCGTCTGATCACTGCAAAGCGAGGTGTTGGGTTTCTTCATGCTCCTGTTTCCAGCTCCAGCCCAGCACCCGGCTGGGAGGAGAGTCTCACTGAAGTTGTTGGATCACATAGATTTGGATAAAAAAGGGAAAAAAAAATTTAGATCATTTTACTAAGTATAAAGCACAATTCAAAAATATAAGACACAAATAACTTTAAACTACAGCATGTTGTGAGCTGGTGAGATTGTAGGGAGTAGATGATAATTCCTGGTGAATTTATCTTCTGCTCTGATTTGATTAGGCTTCTGTCGAAAATAATTAAGCAAAGATGCAAAGATTACTACTGTTCCCTTGTTTAACTAAACAAACAAAACTCCCAAGCAAAAATGTGAAGAGCCTAAATTTGCACATTTTTACCTCTCTTGAGCTACTGTGCATTCCGCCTCTGTGGGTGAAAGGCCAGTTCTAAGCTTCAGTTTCTCAAATTCAAAACCTCGGAGGAATCCTATTACTAGCTCCCCTTCACGGAAAATAGCAGCCTCTGTTACAAAAGCTTAAGAGCTGTCAGTAAACTCTCGCTTGGGGACAACGACATTCACTCACGGAGCCTGTCCCGTGCTCTTGTCTGACTCTCACAACTACGATTATTCCCTGCGGACAGGGCACTACTATTATTCCCACTTAATGGATGAGGAAGCTGAGCCTCAAGGAGCTTATGCGATTTGCTGAAGCTCATACAGCTAGTAAGTGATTGAAGCTAGGTGTTTTAGTCCCCAAATCAGTGGTCATTCCATCAAGTTCTCCTATTTTACACTGGAGACACGATGACTGATAAAGCAGAGTTTTTGAGAAGGTAAAAAATTGTTGATTTAAAAAAAATGCACAACATGAGAGCTGCAAGTTTAGTTTTATTTGGGGCAAAGTGAGGACCGCAGTCCGGGAGACAGCATCCCAGTTAGCTCTGAAAAACTGTTCTAAAGAGGCAGGGGGGAAGCTTAATATATATGTGGTTTTGGTGAAAGGGAAAAACATGCAGTCAAGCACATATTGTTTACAGAAGGTGGCTGCTCGTCACGAGGAGCAGTCGTCACCATGAAGGATTTTAGTGTTTTTTTTAGATTTGAGGAGATACAAGCATTGGGCTCATAAAGCTGGCTCCTGAAAATATCTGCCTATCTAACGACCTGTTCTGCCAGTTCTTCACAGAGCACGGAGTGCCTCCTTTCAGCTCTCCACCCTGAACACCTTTCAGGGGGGCGTTGGCAGGCAGCAGCTGCAGCAGCACAGGACTTAATCTTTGTAGAGGTAGATGGCGAGTGCCAGCTGTAGTTGACAAAATCATGACTCTTAATATAAGATGAACATATGTCAAAGGTTTTCTGTAACTCACTAATTTTTTTTATATATATTTATTTATTTATTTATTGGCTGCGTTGGGTCTTCGTTGCTGCACACGGGCTTTCTCTAGTTGCTGCAAGTGGGGGCTACTCTTCATTGTGGTGTGGAGGCTCCTCATTGTAGTGGCTTCTCTTATTGTGGAGCACGGGCCCTAGGCGCGTGGGCTTCAACAGTTGTGGCAGATGGGCTCAGTAGTTGTGGCTCACGGGCTCTAGAGCGCAGGCTCAATAGTTGTGGCGCACGGGCTTAGTTGCTCCGTGGCATGTGGAATCTTCCCAGGACAGGGCTCGAACCCGTGTCCCCTGCATTGGCAGGCGGATTCTTTACCACTGCGCCACCTAGGAAGTCCATAACTCACTAATTAATGAGGGAACTGATAAGACATTAAGGCAGTTTAAAGAGCATTCAAGAAGTAAGATATTTCGAGGCAGTGTTTGGTGAGGTTGCTGGGTTAGATACAAAACTGGTGAATGTCCAACAGGACAATAAACTAATGTCTTTGAGGTTTTCTGTTGTAGTGAGCACAAATTATGATCTCCACTGAACAAAATTCTACAAATTAACCTCTGTCCCCAAAGGTTTGTGAAATAGCCCAATGAATTAGGAAGTTAAGCCCAGCATGAGACTACAAAAAACCTTGTAATCTTCTTTGCCTATTGACGAGTTTCAGATAATTTCAGATGGTCTTTCAAATATGACTTTTGATTGAATTTGACAGATACATAAGAAAAAAAAACTGTTTCCTCCCTTTTAAGGAAGAAGGTACTTGTGCCATTCTCCTTACACACTGTAGAGTTTCCTTTCTTATGCCATTACTGTTGTTGATACCTGATACAGTACTATTGTTGACAGGTGATACACACGCCAGTTCAAAACCTGCAGGAAATCTGTCATCAGCTTTCCTGTGTAAAGATAAAGCTGTGAAAAGCCTTCACATTTGGTAAGAAAACTGAATTTTGAAACACCATATGATTATGACCCAAAAAGTCTTATGTTCTTGTAGTAATTCACTAAATTTCTAATTAATTGAAATTCTAAGGACAAAAAGTGGATCTTTTCCTATATTAGACAAATAGTATTTACCTGATTAGATTTCTCTGCTATAGTGGAAAGACAGACCAGAGTTGGACTATCTGACTGGTGCCAGTTATGTTAACTTATCTGAACCTAGTTTTATGATCTCTAAACTGGTAATAATGGTAAACCACATGCATTCCTCAGTTTAAAAGTATTATTAAGTGTTTTTTTAGTCTCTGTATCATAAGTAGCAAAATGTTTAACCAAAATATAACTGGACCATTTTGATTTTTTAAATATCTTGCTATTTTCTGATAAGATCCTCTTGGGGGATGTAACTGCGTTGACCAACTAGCCACAGCTGATGAGAGTCCATCCTTTTAACTGCTCCAAAACGTTAGAGGCTACCTTATAAAAGCTGATACGGTATGTGTGTGTATTTGACCTGATAGAAGATAACCCCAAACGTTACGGTATTATTGCTCTGAAAGAAGTTAATTGGTTTTATGTTGAACCTGACGGTCTGATTTTTGCATTCATTTTCTCACTACTATAGCCTTGTTTCTCGAATGCTCTTCTTGCCAGCTCTTCTGTCTTCCTGTTGATCCCCTCATTAAGTAAAGTAAAGCTTTGCTTTATGTTTCCTAATCGTAAGAATAAGGTTTTTTTTTTTTGTCAGTTTGAGCATTAAGCTTTTAAAAAACTAAATAGAAACAAACAAAAAACCCCGACAACCCAAACTTGATTCCAGAATCTTTGAAGAATAATACAAACTTTCACCGAATATTCCCAGAGACAGAGTGGAGGGCATCATCACGCCAAACTGCCAAAATATGCCTGTAAGTTTCTCTGTCTCCCCAAAGTCCCAGACATGTCTGTAGCTGCCTAAATTCTGTTTGTCCCTCTCCCAACTCACAGTCCCCACAGTCCCCAAGCTCTGCTCTTCTCACCTCTCCCCTCCTCTGGCAGACACACCCGAAGGCGACCTCCACGGAATGACATTGAATTGCAAAATCTTCTCCTTGGGTGAGTGTGGAAGGAACCTGTGACTTGTTTCTAAGCAATAAAATACAGCTGATGTGATGAGATGTACTCCCGAGATATCGTTTCATTATCTAAGACTGTTTTAGCGGATTGGAAGGAGACTCTCCTACTGGCCTCAAAGAAGCCAGCTGCTATGACATGAACTGTCTGCGGAGACAGCTCTAGGAACTGAGGGCCTCCATCCTGTCACCACCAGGAACTCAATTCTGCCAACACCCACGTGAGCTTGAAAAAGACCCCAAGTTCCAGGAAGGAACATAACATGACTAGCTCTCCATGCCGCCACCCTAAGCCAGCGAAGCCAGCCTGGACTTGATCCTTTGTGAGTAGATCAAGTGAGATAAATCCACAGTGAGAAAATAAATAGGTGAGGTTTCAAGCTGCTTAGTTTGGGTTAATTTGTTACAGAGCAAAACCCTCTAGCCTTTGCATTCCCATAAACTTCCCCTTCTCAGGAAAACTAAAGGATCTTCCTCACCACCACACTCCTGAAAAGCCAGGGAGAGAGTGTGTGTGTGTGTGTGTGCACGTGTGCGTGCACACACATGCATCATAAACATCATAAGTCTCATTCACTGCCTCACTATATGAATCTGCTCATCCCCCTGGTAAAATCTGTGGACTAATAACCATCCAGATGCCAGTAGGCTGCTCTCCAACACGTGTGTGTATTTCTGCTTCCACAAGCAAATGGCAGAAGAGTCAATGTTGTTTGTTCCCAAATCCGATCATATCAGTTGTAAATGTTATTGTAAATGACATAGTTAAATATGACATAAACTGAAAGAGGGAAAAGGGAATTTTTTTCCTATGAGAACTATGAGAGGTTCTATAATGAAACTGCTGTCATATTAAATAGAAAAGAGGAAAATAATAGAAATCTAGAAGGACATTGCTCTGAGATTACTTCACAAGTGTCTTTAAATTCTGGTTCTTTTTAGGGACCTGAACATTGCACGTTGGTTGTTTATGTAAGGAAGAATCTGTATAACTCATTTGGCACACTTCTGCTCAAATGAAAGGCCTTGTCCTTACAATACGTTTGATGAATGAAAATGAATATTTGAGATGTGTGTGTAATCTTTCATAATGCTTTCCCCACTTTAATTGACTTTTTCAATTATTTGATTGTGTTAGATAAAAGGGCTCCTTTTGAATTTTAATTTTAACATTTTTCCCACTGTCACAATAAGATTACATACAAGAAATTCTGTTTTTTAAGAAAAGGAATGTTTTGAGCTTACTGGCTAAAAGTATATTAGGAAAAATCTAAGACCTTGTCATAAAGCTAACTCTTGAATTCTACTGTTTATCTTAGAGGAGCAACAAAAATGGCTGAAAAAAAAAAAGTTAAATGATAGGTTTGACAACAAAACAGGAAAGTCATCTCCAGGCGGTGGCTCTTGATATATTTTCAAATGAATAACATAAGCGTTGGAAGATACTAGTATTGCTGACCCTGGCAAAGAATAACTGGCTGTTGTGAATTAATTTATAAAAGGTAAATAACAGAGGATTCCCGGAGAGGACTTCCTCCCTCCCTCCCTCCCTCCCTCCCTTCTTCTTCTTAGATCTATGGTTTATAACCCCTATTTATCTTAAGGCATAATGAGATTCCAAACTTATTCCTGATGGCCAATATAAGCACCTACAATGATCATATCACTGGAACTAAAACTCCAGACAATTGGTTTACCAGTGGGGACCAGTTGAAACTGGGACATTAACTTCACTTTTGCTTTGGATTTATATAAAGAAGGGCTCATGACTATTGCTAAGAGCATTAAGGATCCGAATTTGGACACTGCTTGAAGGGTTGCCTGTAACATTTCTATCTGTCTTTAGGCAGGCCTTTGGAGAAGACAAATACCTCTCTTAGCCAAGGGAGTATTCAAAGTCCTGCTCCAGAATCTGCAGAAAGGAGGCTATTAGGAAGTGGGAAAAGAGCATAGTAGGAGATTTGCTTCTTTACGAATACTCATGAAATTGGCTTTCCAAACAATAGACTCCTTCTTGGGCTCCAAGCTCTAGACACCTGCCCCTTCTTGCCCTGGCCCACCTCCAGCCATGCACCTCCTCTGTGAGGCCAAGGGGACATGCCCACCCACAGCCTGCACCTCCGCTCCAAGACCACGCTCCGGGCCTCCGGGTCCTCGGAATCCCTACCCAAAAGGCCAGAGTCTGCCTGTGGGGGCTGTGCGAGACTTTCTCCCTGGTCACGCTCCCAAGGATCGACCATGATGCCTGTGCTTCCTCCACTCTGAGGGGTGGCTGTTCGTAGGCTGACATGAATAGAGCTCGGAGCTGTGGGTGTCTGCATGTGTGAATGCAGGGCCCCCTGAGTTTGGTACTGAGGGAGCGAGAGAGATGGGGGCAGCTGCGGGCTAGAGGCTGCTCACCACCTTCTGATGTAGAGCTCTGAGGAACCCACAATTTCTAAATTTAGCCTGGAATTCCAGGTCCTGATGAAGGTATATTTATCATGGCATTAGAATAGAACATATGCCCTTTATTTAGCAGCTTGTTGGCTAAATTTATATTTTACATATACTTTTCTATAAATGGTACATAGGTCTTCACTGTACTTTGTCCCACACTCTGCATTGCTGATAAAAATACAAATTAGTACAACCCCTACGGGGCAAGCTGGCAATATCTATCAAAATTTGGAGACACTGCATTGGGAAATGTTCCCAGTGTTCTCCTTACTTGCTGCAATTGATAAATCTTTCCTTTTCCTCCTCCCCCAAATCTATCAAAATTATAAATGTGTACCCTATGGCTCAGAAACCCCACTTCTGGAATTGCACAGATGGATTTGTACAATTGCAAAATAAAACCTATACAATGCCAGTTTGAAATAAAAATTGAAAACGACACATTCATCAATAAAGGGTAGTTAAATAAGTGAGGGTACATCCTGATGGAATATCACGCAGCTGTAAAAGAAGACGTGGAAGCTCTCTGTGAACTGATGTGAAAAGATTTTCGACATTTGCTGTTAAACATAAGAGTAAGCTACAGAGAAGAGAGGGAGAAACAGTGGACTCATATTTGCTCGTACTCGCAAAAAGGAAGATTGGGAAAAATGAGTAGAAGTTACTACTTGCGTGTATATGGGGGTGTGAGCAAGATTACATACCTTTGTATGTTATTTTTATTTTTCAACTCCATGAATGTCTTACCTATTCAAAATATAGGTATATGTTTTTCATATTTTAAAAATAAAATGTTATTTATTTTTATTTTTCTAAAAGTTAACAAACAAAATACTTTCCATTTTTATTTCTCAAAGGAAGAAATATACATATTATAAAAGAAAACTGATTTCCAAAATGTGGCTTGAGCCCTGGAACTCTCAATGAAATGAGCACCTGTGTAAGCCAAGGCAGGCGGCCCTGCCACTGGCGGGAATCTCTGTCCTTACCCGGTCCCAGGCAGGCGGGGGCTCCTGGGCCCACCATAACTGCACTGTACCCTCACTCTGCCCCTCAGTCCTGGGACCCTCCCACCTGCTGTCCTGCCTCTGCTTCTCCCCTCCTCATAGCTCCCCTGACCTCCTCTCCACCCAGGGGCTCAAGCACAATCTCCTAAAGAGGCCAGAAGAGGGGGCCCTTGAGCAGCTTCTCCTAAACCCAGGGCCTGGTTACCCTCTTGGAATGGGGTGGGGTTGGTTGCCAGGAAAAAGCTCTGAGAGCACAGTCTCCTTCATTCTGATTCTTCTGCAGCAGCAAGCACTGAGCATGACTGAAAATCAGAATAAATTCGTGTACTTTACATTGATGAGGAGCTGCTCTGGGGGAATCTAAAAGCCTCTTCACAGCCTTTTTGGCTGAGAACACGGACTTAAAGAACTCTCCTGTTTCCAAGAAAGCCACTGTTGGGAGGGAGTTGGCTACTTCTGTTCAGCACCCAGGAGGGGCCTCCGGAGGCCTGAGGGAAGTGCATGGAGCAGGACTGTATCCAGGAGGCCTGGGTCTCTGGCCACCGCCCTGGTGGCAGCTCCCAGCCCAGGCCTCTGAGGGGTCCATGGCCCCATCCTGGGCAGAAGCTGTTGGGAGCAGCACAGAGGGAGCCACTGAGGCCCAGAAACTCAGGATAATCTCCAAGGGATGCTGACTCCCTCTTCTCTAGGACTCAAAGCAGCATGGGGAGGAGGGGCAGTCAGTAGGAACACGTTTGGTCTAATGAATTCCTTCCTACCCAAGGACCTGTGAGTTTCCCTGCTCTGAGGGGGCATGGGGGCTCGAGCCTCCTTGGCTGTGTCTCAGAGGAGAAGTTGGAATTTTAACGGGGATGGGGTGTGTGGAGGGTTGTTACTATTGCTCCAGGTGAGAGCAACACTGGCCAGGGGCAGGGGATTTTTATGCCATTTTGCACATTCAAATATTGTATGTTTTAGTTTATATCCTATTTGTTTTCTCCTTAGTTCATCACATCCTTCTTTTCTGTCTCACTGAAGGATAAAGAGCAGGCCTTTAACAGACTCCATCCAGTCTCTTGTCTGCTCAAAGGGAACCGAGTGCAGGGATGTAAGCCTGGGACTGGGCATTGACCTTCACTCACGACGGGGCTCCTGCTTGTCAAGGTCCAGCTTCCTGGCTGTTGCCTTTGGTCTGAGAGACTGAATATACAAAACAGACAATGACCAGACTACATGTAAGAATAGAACTCTGGCCCACAATCTGTAGCAACCAGCCGAGAAAACCAGCTCATTATCTGCAATAAGCAGCCCGGGAAGCCAGTTTGCTATCTATGAGTCAGACTTGTAGAAAGTCAGACCATATCTCTAGTAACTGCTCCAGGAAGCCAAACAGTAACGCCTGTAACAATTGACTCCAGGTGGCCAGGACTTGATTAATAACTGACAGCTTCCCTAAATTTGGTCCCCAATTCCAATTTAGGACCAACCTGAGAAAGCTAAATACACACTCCTAACCAGTCTTAGGATGCTGTGCTTCTAGTTAGCCTGCCATAGCTTCCCATGCCAACTGCCTCCAATCAGGGCACACCTGGAGCCTTCCCCTTTTCAAAATCTTTCCCACTCCTCTGCCTGCCTTTGAGTCTCGGCCAACACAAGTGAGAGAGGTGGTTGACTCCCTTGCTGTAGCAATCCCTGAGTAAGTTGCCTTTGTCTGTTTCATATTTGGGTAGCCTTTGTTTATTTCCACGATTGCCACAGTTTTCCAAATCTCCCTAATTCTCACATCTAACCCAAAGGCAACCCTTGAATGCTAACAATGATTACTCAAAATATTTGTGTCTTTATTATTTACTTGATACACGTAAATTCTTTTTAAACTTTTCTGAGGCAGAGTAAAAGGATTAAAAGTATTTGAATGTTGGGAACCTGGAAGTATACACACGTGTGTATGTAATTTGATTCTTATAAAATAGTTCCTTATAAAACTTTTTCATGTGTGTTTTCTTTTAACGTAAACATGACAATATCTCAGTCTACTGGTGTGAATTTACGGAGTTGATTATAGACATTTTGGGAGGAGGTCGGTACTGGAGAAAGTAACACTGGTTTGTTGATCAATAACCTCTTTCAGTTTAAGGACTGAGTTTATAGCAGCTGAAAGCGGTACTGGCATACTTGCAGTTTTCAGTTTCACCAGATGATGGCGCCCATAGTTCTCTGATAGGTTTGCCAAGCTGCTTCAGTATCCGCTCAAGCGGCATCTGAGAGAGATTTTAAAGACTGGTTACCTACACTGTTAACCAAATTAAGAATTTTACTATTAATTCAGCTTTATATGCAGTTAAAAATGAGTATAAATGTATAATATCGTAAGAACAATTCATGTCAAAGAATTAAGCAGCTTGAAATGAATGGAAAGGTACTTATTTCCTGTAACTGTACTCACACTTTAATTTATATAACTTTCAAAAACCAGTTTCCACAAATCAGATCTTTCAAAATTTCCATTTTCTTGCCATTTGCTGCTTTGTAGGCCAGCCATTTAATATTAAAACTTGCTCAGAAGTTGTACTCTTTAATGCACATACTAGCTCATCAGGTAATTCCTCTAATTGAGTTGTTTGCTCCTAAGCTGGGCGGCAAAGTACAAGTTGCTGGTCTGTCTTCTCGGCTTTCCTGGTGGTCTTGAGCCAAAGGTATGGTCATTTTCTTGTCTCCTCTTCCTTGACTCCCCTCATTTGTTCAATGGTGTCTTCTGAACAAGAGCGACCATAATTATTTTTCCTTCTTAAACTCTGTATCCTGGAGACTCAAGGACTGCTTGGAGGTAGTAGAAGGCTGTGCTCAGAAACTGTCTTCTCTTTTGGAAGATGACCCCAACCTCACTTACATCACAATCAAAAGCAACCACAATCAACTCACAAAAACTCTTTTAACATAAGTTGAATGCATACATGGGGGGTCTTGATGTGCCATGAAGTGGGCCAGGAAATTTATAAAGTACTAATAGAATGAGGATGTCATATAGGTTCATAATCCTCTATCTGAAATTCTTGGGGCCAGATGTGCTTTGGAATTCAGAATGCTTTGAATTCATAAAGTTAATCAGGTGTACATACCACATACTATGTAATACTCCAGAAGAGTATAGGGCAACTCTCCATAATCAAAACATTACTACTTCTGCAAAGAAACATGAATGTTCACATTAAGTAGGATGAAGACTAAATGGCCTCATGTCAGGTCATGTCAGGTTTTGCCTCCAAATGAGTTAAGAAAAACTTTTGGATATAGGAGTTCTTTGGATTTGGGGAATGCAGATAATTTATTGTGGAGCTATTTCAACTAATCCTCACAGATGTCCTATGTTAACCATAAGGATATAAGAATATGGGGAACCTGAGGGTCAGAGTGATTAACTAACTTTCCCCAGGTCACACAGCAGAGCCAACATTCAAACCTTGGCCTGACTCTAAAAGGCAAAATATTGCATTGTCTCCCACATTTACTGAAAATACTAAATATTCTAAAATACTAAAAACACTTTAACTTTTTTGCCAATTTTGTTTTCTTCACCCATATTTTCACTATTCTTTATTTTCTTTGGGGTCTGTGACGGAGAATATGATGGCATAGTGAACTGTTCCACCATGATGAATGGAGGTAAAGCCCCACCCCGCTGGCATCTTCATGGAGCAGCCTTGCCTGGCTGCAGTGCTGCAAAGCAAACAGTCAACACTGCAAATGTCAGATTTTCCAGTGGTTAGAGATTCCCGTTGTGCCCTTGATCCACAAAGCTAATCAGCCTTGACGTTGTCAGCAATATAATCCAGCATCTAATTAATGTCTCACACTTTCTTTTGCAAAGTTTGCACCAGCCTGGCCCCCATAAAGGGATTTGTTTCTTTTTTTTTTTTTAAGAACATTTATTGAGATACAGTTAACAGACAATAAACAGCGTATATTTAGAGTGTACGATTTGGTGTCCCAATCTCCCAATTCATTACCCCCCCAACCCTCCCCGCTTTCCCCACTTGGTGTCCATGTGTTTGTTCTCTACACCTGTGTCTCTATTTCTGCCTTGCATTTCCTCTTTCATAGTTGTTAGCATTTGCTTTATGTATTGAGGTGCTCCTATATTGGGTGCATAGATATTTATAATTGTTATCTCCTTTTCTTGGATGGATCCCTTGATCTTTATGTAATGTCCTTTCTTGTCTCTTGTAACTTTTTTTATTTTAAAGTCTATTTTATCTGATATGAGTATTGCTACTCCAGCTTTCTTTTGATTTTCATTTGCATGGAATATCTTTTTCCATCCCCTCACTTTCAGTCTGTATGTGTCCCTAGGTCTGAAGTGGGTCTCTTGTAGACAGCATATATATGGGTCTTGTTTTTGTATCCATTCAGCCAGTCTGTGTCTTCTGGTTGGTGCATTTAGTCCATCTACATTCAAGGTAATTGTCGATATGTATGTTCCTATTACCATTTTCTTAATTGTTTTGTTGTTGTTTTTGTAGGTCCTTTTCTTCTCTTATGTTTCCTGCATAGAGAAGTCCCTTTAGCATTTGTTGTAGGACTGGTTTAGTGGTGCTGAATTCTCTTAGCTGTTGCTTGTCTGTAAAGCTTTTGATTTCTCCATCGAATCTGAGTGAGATCCTTGCTGGGTAGAGTATTCTTGGTTGTAGGTTCTTCCCTTTCATCACTTGAAATATATCATGCCACTCCCTTCTGGCTTGCAGAGTTTCTACTGAGAAATCAGCTGTTAACCTTATGGGAGTTCCCTTGTATGTTATTTGTCATTTTTCCCTTGTTGCTTTTAATAACTTTTCTCTGTCTTTAATTTTTGTCAACTTGACTAATATATGTCTTGGCATGTTTCTCCTTGGATTTATCCTGCCTGGGGCTCTCTGTGCTTCCTGGACTTGGGTAGCTATTTCCTTTCCCATGTTAGGGAAGTTTTCAACTATAATCTCTTCCAATATTTTCTCAGGTCCTTTCTCTCTCTTGTCTCCTTCTGGGACCCCTATAATGCAAATGTTGATGTATTTAACATTGTTCCAGAAGTCTCTTAGGCTGTCTTCAGTTCTTTTCATTCTTTTTTCTTTATTCTTTTCTGCATCAGTGGTGATCACCATTCTGTCTTCCAGGTCACTTATTCGCCCTTCTGCCTCAGTTAATCTGCTATTGGTTCCTTCTAGTGTATTTTTCATTTCAGTTATTGTGTTGCATATCTCTGTTTGTTTGCTCTTTAATTCTTCTAGGTCTTTGGTAAACTTTTTGATCTTTGCATCCAGTCTTTTTTCAAAGTCCTGGATCATCTTCACCATCATTATTCTGAATTCTTTTTCTGGAAGGGTGCCTATCTCCTCTTCATTTAGTTGTTTTTCTGGAGTTTTATCCTGTCCCTTCATCTGGTACAAAGTCCTCTGCTTTTTCATTTTCTCTGTCTTTCTGTGGCTGTGGTTTTCAGTTCCACAAGATGAAATACTGCTGATACTGCTTGATATTGCTGTCTGCCCTCTTGTGGAGGAAGCTATCTGGGAGCCTCCTGTGTGCTTCCTGATGGGAGGGACTGATGGTGGGTAGGGCTGGGTGGGTGTAGCTCAGTAAAGCTTTAATCCGATTTGGTGGGCGGAGCTCAGTAAAACTTTAAATCTGCTTGTCTGCTAATGGGTGGGGCTGCGTTCACACCTTGTTGGCTGTTTGGCCTGAGGCCACTTAGTGCTGGAGCCCACAGGCTCTTTGGTGGGGCTAATGGCGGACTCTGGGAGGGCTCACACCAATAAACACTTCCCAAAACCCCTGCTGCCAGTGCCCCTGCCTCCTCGGTGAGCCACAGCTTCCCCCCCACCTCTGCAGGCAACCCTCCAACACCAGCAGGTGGGTCTGGTTCAGTCTCCTATGGGGTCACTGCTCCTTCCCCCTGGGTCCTGGTGAGCACATTTTTTTGTGTGCCTTCCAAGAGTGGAGTCTCTGTTTCCCCCAGTCCTGTGGAGGCCCTGCAATCAAATCCCACTGGCTTTCAGAGTCTGATTCTCTGGGGATTCCTCCTCTCGTTGCTGGACTCCCAGGTTGGGAAGCCTGACGTGGGGCTCAGAACCCTCACTTTAGTGGGTGGACTTCTGCAGTATAACTGTTCTCCAGTTTGTGAGTCACCCACCCAGCATTTATGGGATTTGATTTTAACGCGATTACGCCCCTCCTACTATCTCATTGTGGCTTCTCCTTTGTCTCTGGATGTGGGGTGTCTTTTTTGGTGAGTTCCAGTGTCTTTCTGTCAATGATTGTTCAGTAATTAGTTGTAATTCTGGTGCTCTTGCAAGAGGGAGTGAGCACACGTCCTCCTACTCTACCATGTTAATCCTATCTCCGGGATTTGTTTCTTTGAATGGGGACTTGAGAAGTCACTTGGCTTAATAAAATTGTCAGCAGGCCAGGGAGGAACTGTTGGCTTTATTCTGTACATTTTCTGAGGATGGAAATGAATTAAGATAATTGCATTTTAAAACTGTGCTTTCAAGGTAATTCATGAGCCATGTTCTTTTTTTTTGCATCCTAATTATCCTTTTTCTCTTTTCCTTTACGTCTTTCCTTCTTCCAAGTTATGAGCCCATTTATACTCTAAAGTTTAGGAGCTTACATTCTATTTTTTCTCTGATGTTTCTTTCTTGTAATTAAACCAATGGCTTAGCAATTCCATGAACACAAAACTCTTTTTATATGCCTGTAAAAATATTACAGTTCACAATAAACTGTGAAACATTTTGATGGATTCTTCCAGTGACCTTTTATAGACTTGCAAGATTCATTCAAAAAATGATTCATCTATAGGTGTGCATATATCTATATGTCATCCTTAAGGTATTAAAAAAATCACCCTTGACTTATTTTTATAAAGGTTAATAGCAGAACAGGTATTAATGCATACACACTTAGCTTCCCTGTCCATAAAATTTATACAAATCATATTGTACTTTAAATATATTACAATTTTATTTGTCAATTATTCCTCTATAAAACTGACCCCCCCACAACTTCATACACATTTGGATGGCTGTTATTTAAAATGAACAAAAAATGGAAATTAACAAATGTTGGTTGAAGATGTGGAGAAATTGGAAGCTTTGTGCATTGCTGGTAGAAATATAAAATATTGCAGCCATTGTGAAAAATAGTTTCGTGGTTCTTCAAAAAGTTAAACATGGAATTATCATATGATCCAGAAATTCCCCACTCGAAAGTACATACTCAAAAGAATTGAAAACAGGGACTCAAACAGATACTATTAGGCCAATGTTCACAGCAGCATTACTCACAATAACCAAAATGTGGAAGCAACCCAAATGTCCATCAACAGATAAATGAATTAGAAAGATGTGGTTATATACATACAAGCTGAATATTGTTCAGGTCTAAAAACGGATAAAATTCTGATACATGCTAGACATAGATAAGCCTTGAAAACATAATGCTAACTGAAATAAGCCAGACAAAGAAGGACAAATATCACACGATTCCACTTATATGAGGTACTTTGAATAGGCAAATTCATAGCGACAGAAAGTAGAATACAGTAGAGGTTACCAGCGACTGGGGAAAGGAGGAAATGGGGAATTATTTTTCAATCAGTACAGGGTTTCAGTTTGGGATGATGAAAAAGTCCTGGAAATAGATAGTGGTGATGGTTGCACAACATTGTGAATGTACTTAATGCCATTGAATTGTAAATTTTAAAGTGGTTAAAATGGAAAATATTGTATATATTTAAACAGAATAAAAAATGAAAAACAGGCAAAAGAAGAAAGTTTCCATTTATTTCAATTTAAAAAATATACTTAGGGCTTTATTATATATATTTTTTTATTGAGATATAATTTACATGTAACATTATATTAGTTTCAGGTATACAACATAATGATTCAATATATGTATATACTGTGAAGTGGTCACCACAATAAGTCTAGTTAACATCCATTACCACATATAGTTACAATTTTTTTTTCTTGTGATGAGGACTTTCAAGATCTCCTCTCTCAACAACTTTCAAATACACAATACAGTATTATTAACTACAGTCTCTATGCTGCACTTTACAGCACCATGACATTTATTTTATAACTGGAAGTTTGCACCTTTTAACCACCTTTACCCATTTTGCCCATTCCCCACTCTCTGCCTCTTGTAACCAACAATCTGTCCTCTATATTGATGCGCTTAATTTTTTTTTTAGATTCCACATATGAGATCCTACGATATTTGTTTTTCTCTGTCTGACTTATCCCACTTAGCATAATGCCCTTAAGGTCCATTGATGTGTTGCAAATGGCAGAATTGTCTTCTTTTTTTACAGCTGAATAATATTTCATTGTATGTATATATAACACATTTTCTTTATTCATTCATCCATCAATGGACACTTAGTTTTCTCCCCGTGTCTTGGCTATTGTAAATAATGCTGCAGTGAACATGGGGGTGCAGATATCTTTTCAAGCTAGTGTTTACATTTCCTTCAGATAAATATCCAGAACTGGAATTGCTGGATCATATGGTAACTCTAGTTTTAATTTTCTTTGAGGAACCTCTGTACCGTTTTCTATAGTGGCTGCACCAATTTACATTCTCACCAATAGTGAACAAGAGTTCCCTTGTTTCTACATTCTTACTAGCATCTGTTATTTCTTGTCTTTTTGATGATAGCCATTCTAACAGGTGTGAGTTGATATCTCATTGTAGTTTTGATTTGCATTTCCCTGATGATTAGTGATGTTGAGCACCTTTTCCCATCTGCATGCCTTCTTTGGGACATATTACTTTAGGGCATAATGTTTTCATGCCCTAAGAATCCTCTGTGCTCCACTTATCCATCCCTCCCCCACCCCCAACCACTGGCAACTATTGATATCCATAGTTTTGCCTTTTACAATATGTCATGTAGTTGGAATCATATAATATGTACCCTTTTCAGGTTGGCTTCTTTCACTTAGTACAATGCATCTAAGTTTCCTTCATGGCTTTTCATGGCTCAATAGCTCATTTCTTTTTAGTACTGAATAATATTCCATTGTCTGGATGTACCACAGCTTATTTATCCATTCACCTACTGAAGGACAAATTGCTTCCTAGTTCTGGCAACTGTGAATAAAGTTGCTATAAAAATCCAAGTGCGTGGGGGCAGGATGAATTGGGAGATCGGGATTGCCATATATGCATTACTAATAAGAAAAAAATATCAAATTGTACACTTTAAATATATGCAGTGTATTGTATATCCATTATATCTCAATAAAAGTTCTTAAAAAAAGTCCATGTGTAGGTTTTTGTGTGGACATAAGTTTTCAACTCTTGGGTGAATACCTAGGAGGAGGATTGCTGAATTGTGTGGTAAGAGTATGTTTGGTTTTGTAAGAGACTGCCAAATTGTCTTCCAAAATAGCTGTACCATTTTATATTCCCAGCAGTAGCGATGAATGAGAGGTCCTGTTATTCCACATCCTCACCAGCATTGGGTGTTGTCAGTGTTTTGGATTTTCATCATTCTGATAGGTTTTCAGTGGTATCACATTGTTTTAATTCGCAGTTCCTTAATGACATGTTGTTGAGACTCTTTTCATATGCTTATTTGCCATGTGTGTATCTTCTTTGTTGAGGTGTCTGTCTAGATTTTTGGCTCATTTTTAAATTGGGTTTTTCTTTTTCTTCTTCTCAAGTTTTAAGAGTTCTTTTGGATAAGAGTCCCATATCAGATATGTATTTTGTAAATAGTTTCTCCCAGTCTGTAGCTTGTATTCTCATTCTCTTGATGGTGTCTTTCACGGAGCAGATGTTTTAAATTTTAATGAAATCCAGCTTATCAATAGTTTTTTTCATGGATTGTGCCTTTGGTGTTGCATCTAAAAAGTCTTTGTTAAACCCAAGGTCATCCAGATTTTTTCCTATGTTATGTATTATGGTTTCGTGTTTTACATTTAGGTCTATGATCCATTTCGAGTTAATTTTTGTGAAGAATGTAAGGTCTATGTCTAAAGTCTTTTATTTGCATGTGGGTATCCAGTTACTCCAGCACTGTTTGCTGTTGTTTTCCACTGGCTTCTTTCAGAATTTATCTTTTATTTTCTGCAATTTGAAAATGTTATGCCTCTGTGTAGCTTTTTTTTGTGTGTGTGTGTGGTGGTGGTGGGGTGCTATTATCCTATTTGTTGTTCTCTGAGTCTCCTAAATCTGTGCTTTGATGTCCAACACTAATTTGGGGGAAATCCTTAGTCATTATTGTTTCAAATATTTCTTCTGTTCTTTTTTTCTCTTTCTTCTCTTGGTATTCCTACTATGTGTATATTACATCTTTGCCATATCTGAGTTTTGTCTGATGCTTGCTCTGTCTCTTCAAACTATATTTTTGTTTTTTTCTGTTTTTTGGGTTTTTTTTTTTTTTTGCGCCTTTTAATATGTCTTCTAATTTTTTGTTGAAACCCAGACATGATGTACTCAGTACTAGTTTCCATGGAGGTTTCTGCTCCAGTAAGTTGTAATTCTCTGTATCTGTCTATCTCTCCAAATTTGTGGGCAGTGATTTGCTCTGTGACCTCAAATTTTCTGACAGATCTAAGAGGAGTTGTTGGTTTTCAGTTTGTTCAGCTTTTTACTTGTTATTAGGATGGAGTGACAACTTACAAACTCATTATACGCCAGATCAGAAACCAGAAGTCTCTCAGTGCATTTATTTTGTATTTATCTAATTATGATAGAAGTTGAGCATATTTTCCTATTTTCCTATGTGTAAGGGGCATTTGATCCTTCTGCGAACTTTGCCTATTCATATTCTCTGCCAGTGTCAACTCTGAATTATCAGTTTTTTCTTATTTATTTTCAAGAACGCTTTATATGTTGGGGAGAAGATTAGCTTTTTTTTTAAAAGCTCTTTATTGGAATATATTTGCTTTACACTCTTGTACCAGTTTTTGAGGTACACCAAAGTCAATCAACTGTATTTATACACATATCCCCATATTCCCTCCCTCCTGCGACTCCCCCCTCACCCTCCCCGTCCCAGTCCTCTAAGGCATCACCCATCATCGAGTTGATCTCCCTTTGTTACCCAGCAACTTCTGACTAGCTATCTATTTCACAGTTGGTAGTATATATATGTCTATGTTACTCTCTCACTTAGTCCCAGCTTCCCCTTCGCCCCCCGCCCCCCCAACCTCATGTCCTCCTAGCTCTTTGTTTTTGAAATGAGTTGCATTCCCCCTCCTCCATTCTTCCATTTGTCTTTTGGCTCTACTTATGGTATATTTTTGCCTTACAAAACTTTTTACACTTAAGAAGTAGATTTATAAATATGTCAATGGTTTCTAGAATCTGAGTCAGGTGAGGATTCTAAAGGATTTTGAAATGCATGAAGGCAAAGAGGAATTATTTACTAGTATTCAAAACACCATCTTCCATAACCACTGCCTTTTCCCAAGGGAGTGGCATTCTTTGTCTTAAGAGTAGATTACTTGGCAATCTTCCTAATGAATCCTGCCGTGTGAAAAGATAGACCTCAGAGGAGTAAGGTAAAGAGGGGACAAATAGTTTGCTCTGCATAATGAAGTAACAATAGGTACATTTCCAGGAGTACCTCAGACAAGGGCTCAAGGGAGGAGTTGAGGGTGAGCAGACCTGACCAGTATGCTAGGTGGCAGTGAGCCTGGAGCAGGGGACCCAATGGAGGATTTCCAGGTGGGGTGGGGGTAGGGCGTTGCAAGCCAGGGATGTGGGATGCACAGCTTTATGCTGTCTTCTATACTGGTTACGCTACAGTGCAACCTCCTGCATTACTCCCCGAATATTAGAAAGTATGCACAGACACAGTTAAAATAAAGAGAGTGGGGTGAGGTAAGATCAAGAGAGCAGAAGCTCCAAACAAATTTCCACAGAGGCTGATGAGAGCCTGGAGCCTGGGTGAGTCAGGAGTTACTGTGAGACAAATTCTTTCCCCCAATAGCCTAGAGCCACAGTTTGCCAAACTTGGTTATACACGAGATTCACCAGAGGGATGTTTTTAGAATCACAAACGCCTGGATTTCACCCAGACCAATTATATTAGATGCTCTGTAGGTAGAACCCAGGCATCAGGAAGCTTTAGAAAGTTTCCCGGGTGATTCTGATGTACAACCAGTGTGGAAAACTATTGGTTTAGATCAGTTCTTCCCAAACTGAAGTGCTTCCCAAACGATTTGAAGTGTGCAAATAAATCACCTGATGATATCGTTATAATACAAATTAAAAATCATTAGCAGGTGGCCCAGATTTTGTATTTTTAAGAAGCTTCTGGTCTGAGAACCACATACCCTGAGTAGCAAGGGATGTAGGTAGCTGACATGTGGGTTACTGGTATTGCTCAATTGCCTTCCAGGAGGGTTCTAATTTACTCTGAGTTGAGACTGCTCCGTGTCCTTCTATATCCATCCTCCCTTCTCTCCTGGTAGCAGAACTTCCTATTTTCAGCTGCACACTTGGCTAGACCGAATTTTTAGCCTCCTTTGCAGCTGGGTGGTGATGTGACTATCCTTGACCTACTGAGGCGCCAGTAGAAGTCACTGCGGGGGCAGGGGGCGTGGCCATTCCTCTCCCCGCCCTTCTTCCCGCAGGTCCTGGTGCAGCCAGGCCGCAGCTGCCCAGGAAGACTTCTTGAGCCACGAGGTGGAGGCTACTCGCTGAAAGTGGCAGCAACGAGAGAGAAGGAGCCTGGGTCCCTGACAACACGGAAGTATTGCTCTTGCCCTGCACCACCTACCACTGGAAATCTTTTATGTGGGAAATAAGCTTCTCTCTCTTTTTTTTTTTTTTTTTGGGCACACTTGCTCCGCGGCATGTGGGATCTTCCTGGAGCTGGGATCGAACCCGTGACCTCTGCATTGGTAGGCGGATTCTTAACCACTGCGCCACCTAGGAAGCCCCAAGCTTCTCTCTTTTTAAAGCATTGTTCTTTTGGATTTCACTCATAAGCAGCTGACCCTAACCCTAGAGATACTTATGCCCTCTGGCAGATTGTGTGTCTGTATCTTCCCAACCATGACAACGGGCTGAGCTGGATCTTGAAGGATGAGTAGGAGTGTTCCAGTCAGAGAAGGGAGGGAAGGCTGAGGAGACAGCAGGTGGAAAGACATAGAGCTGTGAGAGGGCTTGGCCTGTGTTTGGTTCACTGCTGTTGTAGAACAGCCCCTGGAAAACTCAGGGGCTTGAGATGAGAAGAGTGGACAATATCCCATGGTTCTGGCTGGGAATGCCTAGCCGGCTGCATCCGGCTGGTGGAGGGCTGGACTGGAAGTTCAAGAAAGCCTCTTTCACACCTCTGACCTTGGTGTGGGCCGGGGGGCCCGGGTTCTTCTGTGTGTCCTCTCTCTTCTACATGGTGTCTCATCCCCCAGGGCCTCTCTCACAGCAGCATAGCCTCGACTTCCCTCCAGGGTGAACGTGGCATCTTGGCCTCCTTAGTGTTAGGCCTGAATGTGTCTGTCTCACCTGCGCCTCCTTCTCTGGGTCAGGCTGGCTTGGAGGGGCGGGCATAGATGCTGTGGAAGGAGCAGCACACACGGGTAGGGAGGGCAGCCAGTGGAGACTTACCCACTGCCTGTGCTTGTAACCACAAGTTTCCTGTGGCCAGGATGTAGCCTAAAACAAATGGGTGGGAAAAGAGAGAGCCTGCAGAGGCCCGGGCTGTGTCTGTGGATGAGTTCCGGTTTTGCTCTGCAGACAAAGCCGACTCCAGCCAAACCACACCCTGGTTGTAGAGACAATGAGAGTTGATGGATCACTCATGTTGTACAAGCGTTATCTTACATGATATAGGCGGGCTCACCTTGTGGCTAACAGCATGGAGCCTGGAGCCAGACGGCCTGGCTTCAGATTTCTGGTTCACCATTTATTAGCTGTGCAGTCTCCAGCAAGTTACTTAATTGCGCTCTGTTTCTGTTTCCCTATCTGTAAGAGCAGATAATCATGGCAGACCTGCCTTATGTAGTTGTGAGGATTAAGTGAGGAATACATCACGCAGCCCTCTGTAGGCATCAGCTCTTGTCGTTAATGCTCCCAGTGATGCTGCGAAACAGGTATTCTTGCTCTCATTCAAAAGAGAAAGTAACTGAGGCACCAGGAGCTTAAACCCAGACAAGTGACTCCAAAACCTGGTGCTTCCTGAAGCTCCCACTGATTGTGTTTTGATGTGTCTCCCAACTGCAGGAGGCAGCAGGACAGAGTTTTGTTCTTTCCAGGAGACTTATACGAGGCTGGAGTCTCCACCTCTTACTCCTCCAAAGCTCTCTGCTCGCCTAGCCGCCTCTCCCAATGGCCAGGCCCCGGCTGATATTTGCAGAGATACAATGTGGAGATCAATGTAAAAATGCTAACACCTGGGGTTTCTCTGAGCCTGTGCAAACTGTGCACTTCAGAGGGTAGAGTCCTCAGGGGAGACTGAAAGCCTCTGGGGTCTGGAGTGGCCTTGAGCATGGGCTGCCATGGAGGCCCTCGGTGCGCCCTCTCGCCCATCTTTCTGCTGCCGTTTATTGACTGCAGCTTTGTGAATCCGTGAGTTACATCTGCAGCGCTCTGGGGCCGAAAGGGTTCCTGTAAATGGTCCACGTAATTAATTATAAATGAAGCAGCCAGCCAGGAGCACAATGCCCAAAGAAATCCCTAGCAGGCCGCATTGTGTGCTCTTCATTTCTCCTCTGCATTTCTCTCCATCCAAGAGCCTCAGGAGTGTGATCCTCTTTAACAACAAATTCATGATGATGAGGCCATTATTTTTTGATACTGAGGCTTTAAGAGGCAACCCAGAAAGAGGCTTTAAAAGCAACTTCTCCCCATCCCCCCTTTACCCCAAGCAAAGGACCCGATTAGAAGAGCCCTGGCTTGTATGAATATTTATACTAGAACTTCTGCCAGATCAGATTTGAGGAGTTCAACCTGCCGGGCAAACATGGATTCAGTACTCAAATTTAATGAGAGACTGACATGTTAATAGCATATTGATACATCCATTCATCAAGAAATCCATACATGTGTCTCGGGGCCCAGGAGAGGTGCTGCTTTTGCCATTTTCAGTTCTCCCAGAGAAGCTGTTGCTGCAATGAGAAGAATTCTAAAGATATCCAATTTTATACAAAAGATGGGTAGTAAAGATCCTAGTCTGAATATACCTGGGAAATTCTTCTCTTGACACTGCTGGTGAGTCTGTTAGAGGCTAATTCCTCTAAACAGCATCTCCCAAGGTGTTTCTGTAGAGCACGACGACCATGGAGTGTTAATAGCTCTCGTAGAAGGAGAAGGGGCTCTAGGTCAAAAACGTTGGGTAGATAATGAGCCGGACACACTTCTCTACCACAGAACTTTCACCCTGTGACTGCCTAGGAAGCAGAGAAATTCTGCTGTGCTTGAAGACTTTTTAGACTGTGGGGTTCTTCCTTCTCAAAGTAACACATCCCAGAACATACAACTTTGTGTGTGTCATGCACCCCCTTGTCAGACTGGGAAGGCTGCGGATTCCTCCTCAGAATAACATTTTTAAGTGCAAAAAATAAAACACATAGGATTACAAAGGAAAGCGTTTGTATCGAAACCAAATATCACACTACTAAAAATATTTTGAAATATTTAAAAATGGGCATACATTAATATATGTACTTTTTTAATGGGTCTAATAATTACAGGTGTTTCAAAGTACTGATGGCCATAAATGACATTTCAAATTATGGTCATTCCTCATTATTCACAGATTCTATATATCTGTGAATTCACGTACTTGCTAAACTGTATCTGGAACCCTCAAATCAACGTTTATGGCACTTTTGTGGTCATCTGAGCAATGAGAAATTTCAATCGCCCGACCTGCACGTTCCCAGCTGAGGTTGAAAAAGGCAGGACTCTGCCTTCTCGTTTCAGCTCTCACACTGTAAACAAGTGTCCTTTTCACAGTGTATTTACTGCTGCCTTTTGGGCATGTTTATGCTTTTTGTTGGTGACTTCACTGTTTAAAATGGTCCCCAAGTGCAGTGCTGAAGTGCCACCTTGTGTGCGTAAGTGCAGGAGGCTGTGATGTGTCTTATGAAGAAAACAGATGGGTAGTTAAGCTTCATTCAGATGCCAGTTGTAGTGCTATTGGCTGTGAGTTCAATGTTAATCAATCAACTATAAATTAAATAAGGTGTCTTTAAACAAAAACCACACATTAAAAAAAGATGGTTGGTAATAGTGTTGTGACCAGAGGCTCACAGGACTGTAACCCCATATTTCCCCTAGGAGCAGTGGTTCAGCATTTGCCATCCAAGGTGACTATAGAACATAACTGCCCTGAGTAATGAGAATTGACTATATCTGCAACAAATGTAATGTGATGGGAAAATATTTGTGACAGACAGCTAAGAATACATGTGTAAATATACAATGTTTTGTAAAAAATACAGTGTTTTATTGCCTTTGTTCATAATTAATGGAAATGGTGAATTAGAGGGTAGTAAAGACAGTTTTCCCCGTTCAAGTTCATAGGCACTCTTAATTCCGGGGGAGGGTGGTACCCATAGGCTTCAGTTCAGAATCCCTTCTCTAGTGGGACTAACTTGGGGAGAGGGTAGAGTGAGACAGCTGGTGCAAATTCCTGGGGGCTCCAGTCCCTGGTATGTAGCATATCAATACAAGTCTCAGATAAGATTTTTTTAGCTGACTTGCTCTTGCTAGGTGGTCTGAAATTTTTTTGCACTAGGGGCTGAACCCAAAAGTCTCTACCAAATAAAAAATGCCCAGGGGTGGGGGTGGGGATAGAAGTTCTTGATAATTATTCATGTGGAAAATGAGGAGCCCCATTTCAATAGCAAAAGGTAAGAGATCTTTAATCTGAAAATAGGAGAAACAAATGACAATATAGTATTGGGATGTTTAGATGGAGATCATGCCCAGAAAGGAATCCCCTGTGTTGATTTCTTTTCTTTCTTACCCTTCTCACCACAAGGAGTGTGATTCAATGGGGCTAATTCAAATATGTCAAAAAAGAGGCCCCTTTTTTTTTTTTAATTTCCTAAATAGCAAGATATAAGGACATGTGCCCTGGAGAGCAACTGTAATATTTTCATTCATTCATTCATTCATTCATTCACTCAGTGCTACTTATTGCACCTCTCATGGGCCAGGCATTGTTGTAGGGCTGTGGATACAGGAGTGAACCTAACTGGCTAGGTTCTCATCTCCTGGAGCTTCTGTTCAGGTTCTGGTGCTTCTCTCCAGGAGGCCACTCCAGGAACTGGGGAAGGGGATGGAGAGGGATGCAAACCACCCCAAGAAAGCCCTTCAGGTGCCTGTCAAAGGACAGCACACACACACACTATGATTCTGAAAAACTGGAGGCTGAAGACAGTAGCTCAAGGGGCACCAGCGCAGAAATACGGGATAGAAGCTGTCCCCCATGGCTCTACTACAAATCCTGGACACTCAAAAACTATCAGAAGTATATACAACGTCTTATAGGGACAGAATGTCCCCAAGCCAGAGAGAAAGACATGGTTGAATTTCAAAGAAAGAACACGTCTGGATTGGGGTATAGGAAAATGGAGGCAGAAGTAGACAGGCCTCACCCACGGGCTCCTGACCCAGGGGAGCGGGCCGGGCCTGGCCTGGGACTCCAGTTCTTGTGGAGACAATAGTTGATACCTAGTATTTTGTGCAGTAATAGTATTTTGTAAAAAAAGTGAGATGGGAGCACCATCTTCTCCCACCCCTTGATTTCTTGGTGCTTTGTCCCAGGAATGAGGTCTGGGCTCAGACCTCAGGTACCTCCATCCTCCCATCTGAACCTTTTCAGGTGGAGAATGAGGAAGATGGAACTGGTTAAATTATCCCCAAGATGGGGGTTTCATTCCCTAAGAGAATTTAAATGTGAAAAAGAGGCAGGGACAGAGAAGACATCTAGTGGGGGAGACATGAGGTGGTCAGACTCAGGAAGATCCAGCCTGGGAACCCCCTCCCTAGACCCTCCAAGTCTCCCTATACACTCCCTCTAGTTTCCCTCAACTTTAAAAATAACTCTGTTCCTTCAGGGCCTTCTGGAAAAAGATCAGGGCCTAAAATGAATTCTCCGTCCCGCCAATAACAGCAAAAGCGGTACAAGATTATCGGCTTCACTAGTACTTGGAAATAAAAATTAGGAAAGCAATCAAGTAACTTGAAAGCATTTTAAACAGAGGGGGGATTGATAGAATTCTTTCTAAAGCAATACAACATTTTAGCGCAGTGTTCTCTGGGTATGTTTGGAGACTGAATGATTAAGATTTCAGATTAAAAAAACAATAGCAAAACAACACTACAACAAGTGTTGGTATTTTAGTCCTTAGAAATGAGATGTTGGAATTCTGGAACTGGGAAGAGACGTATATATCAGGTGTCCACAGCCTGACACCTCCACACCTCCCACATTCAGTCTATACTCTGAGTTTGTATTTCCTGCTTGAAACAAGCAGCCTCCTTGGGGCTTGTTGGTCCCCTGTTGATCTACCTCCTGGGGACATGCACTGGTCATGCTGAGTCAAGGATTCTGCCCAGGTGACAGAATTTAATGGGTTGACAACATTTTAAATGTGTTTCCCCACCCCAAAATGATGTTCACACAAGCCTGGCAAATTAATCTTGTGAGCAGAGATGGATTTACCATAAGTCTTAGAAAGATGACGTTTTAGGATTCCTTCCAAAGCCCTGGAAGGGGCCCCAACAATGAGTTTACATGGTCCTGTGCTTTGTAAAATTTGCAAAAGTAAGATACTTGAAACACTATTGCTTCCTCTCTGTCACAATTTCCCTTATATCTTGTGGCTCTGGAAAAGCCATGGGAATTTTGGGGAAGTTGAAATGGATATCCATTTAGGTTGGGTTTAGATTGGACTATTTACATGGTTAGCTGTCATTTCTGTGCACAGTTAGGTTACTGCTTGCCATCCTGGTGCAGGAAAGGGCTTCCAGGTACGCCTCTGTTGTCCACCAGCACCATGACAAAGGTGCAGGGCTAGGGGTCAGATCACAGTAAGAGAAAGTGTCCTACAGCTCCCAGCACAGGAAGTGGGTGTCGAGGTGGACAAGCAAGGTGTGACATGCACAAAGCCGGAAGCCAGTCTATGTAAGGTTTTCCAGTCATTGATATGATGAGTGGGAGATTTCATTCACGCTGGTGCCTAGTCAAAACAGAAGTATTCATACCTCCCTATCAGAAATAAATAAATTTAAAAATAATAAAACAATGAAGCATACACAATTATACACACACTGTTGTTATAATTTTGTCTTTATTGAGACAAAGATTTGGGTGCAGGTGGTTTTTTGGGAAGCTATCCCCAAAAGTGGGAAAGGGGAAATGAGGAGAGTGACATGAGAAAGGAGGAAGAGTCATTTAAGGCCATTGCTCCTGTGTGCAAAGGAGGATGATTCTACCGAGATCCCCTGAGAAGCACACAGAACCGAGCACTAAAGGAAGAGGCTGGTCCCTTTATTCACCGGCTCCTGGTACCCCTGGCTGGAACTGCCTCACACCTCTGGGCTGTGTCAAGCAAGCTCCTGAGGGCAGAATGTAGAAAGATGGGCCTGCTTGAGGAGCGATGCTGGCAGCACAGAGACTGCACCCCATATCCAGGGCTGCAACCAGAGATGGGTGGAGGAAGTGACACTGATGAGAACTGCGTGCAATAGAATTTATCAGAATTCCTGTGCTTATCTGGACACAAAGCTTTACCAGCACTACAAATTGGGTGTGTGTCTTTAATAGCTTCTACACAAAATAAATTTGATTGAGGTCTTCTCAGTTTGACAACAATCCTAAAAATTTACATGACTTTACCATGAGTTGCGTAGCTGAAAGAAACTTCTAAACTATCAATAATAAGCAATGATTTTCTTCTGTTCTATCTGTAGACAATCATATCACAAAATCATTATTGTAGGAAGTGATCAGATTATATAGCCAGAGAATGTAAGAAAATCTTTGAAAGAAAGAAAAATTTTCATTTTTTCCTAGACTTTGTGGAGCTTATGGTATTTGTCAACTTCTAAAAATTCGTAACTTGTTGTGATTTCTTTTCTCATTCTAAATAAATATTCAAGTTTGTACCTAATTTTCTGTTTATAGTTTTGTTTTCTGGTATGAGAGCCCTTGGCAGCCAGCCAGCAGCCTTCCTAGGAAGAGTCATCTTGTATAACAAAGGGAGTCCAACTCGAGGATGGAAGATGCCTTAGAGGACTGGGGCGGGGAGGGTGGGGGGGACTCGGTGGGGGGAGTCAAGGAAGGGAGGGAATACGGGGATATGTGTATAAAAACAGATGATTGAACTTGGTGTACCCCCAAAAAAATAATAAAAAAAGAAAAAGAAAGAAAAAAAAAAAGTGAAAAAAAAAAAAAAAAGAAATCGACCACAGTGGAAGGATCAGTTCCCTGGCACACCAAGACCCTGGGTAAGTTGCTGAACATCAAATATTTTTTATTTGCTTTTAGAACTAGCCATTCAAGGGTGTAGATAAATACATTCTTGCTTGGAACAGCACCCCAAGCACTTTATTCAAGGTTATTTGAGGGCTAGAGGGGCACTGATCCCAGAAGCACGTACAGTCACACCATCATTTAGATAGGATCTTTTTTTTTTTTTTTTTTTAGATAGGCTCTTTTTAAAATTTTTTTAATTTTTTTTTTTAGATAGGCTCTTAAATGAGAGAAAAGCACTTTGCAAAGATGCTGCTGAAGAGGGTCCTGTGAGTTTTTGACACAGCAGCCCCCATAACTGTTTCTTGAATGAGTTTACCCAAGTTTCTGCCTCCCTGAGCTCCCCAGGAGCTCATGTCCTGGGGGACTTAGTGCCCCCCTTGGTCTCCAAACACCTGCTCAATCTGGGGGTTGAATGGATTCTCCTTTCCCAGGACCTGGGGCCACTGGAGCTGTACCTTCTTCCAGAAGTGGTCTGCCAACAGCTGTAAAGCCACCTGCAAGAGAGGACCCAAAGGAGGAGTAAAAGGGAAACTATAACAGCACACGTGAAATCTTAGAGGTGTGGAAGAGAATGGTGTAGTGGGGAATGACGGGTGCCTGGCAGGGCTGGGGTCCTGAAGGAGGCTGTAGAGCATGAACAGTGCGGCTGGAGTGCCAGGGTGAGGAATGTACAGGCTTAATTCACAACAGGCCTGTCCCTGGCTCTCCTGCCCTGATGCCCGCTCTCTGGTTGCAATGTCGTGCGTCCCTTTATTCACGACGTCAGCAGGATCCATTCTTGGTTGCTCAGTCCTCTGGCTTGTCATTAACATGCCTTTGATGAGGAGTCTTTCTCTGCAGATAATGCCCTCATTTGGCACATGGGGCCTTCAGGCCCCAGATGGCTACATCTCCACGGGGGTTGGGGGGTGGGGGGTGGTTAACGCTGAATGATAAGAGAGATGTGAGTGTTGAAGGCCTCGGAGGGGGACACATTGTTCATGATGTCCCTGACTTTATTCAGAAGCACATGGACATTGTCTTCAAAAGGCACATCCTGTTCATCATTCCAATAAGCAGCGCCACCAGCCCCCTGTGTGATGCTGGGCAGCCCTCTGTCGCTCTCTGGGCTGAAATTCTCTCACTTGCAAAATGAGTAAATGATATAAAAGCTTATTTGGGTCTAAATTGTGTGTAAGATTTTAGCAGTTAGAAAAAAATAGAACTGGTGGAGTTGATACATTAAATATCCCCAGTATTTTAATATGTTCCTGAGCCTGCTGAGGTAGACCCCAAATTCCATCCATCCAGCAACGTAATCTTGATCACACCCATGTGGTGTCGAACACAGACACACACATGCACCCCCCCCACCTGCCACCAGCACACACAACACATACCCCGCCCCCCCCAAGTCACTCTCAGACCTAAAGAGCCTGACTGTCAAGCCAGCAAGTTTTCAGGTAGGGTCTGATCATCTCCCATACACTAAGCAGTCCATGTCTTTGAACACAGAGGACTTGTTTTGGGCTGTTTTTCTTGCTGCTTCTCAACAAAATACGCTGCTTCCAGGTCTGTGGAAAACCACTGGCTCTTCTTTGTTTCCTGCCTTTCATCCTGATATACCTAAGCAGTCTTCCTAACAATTATGCGGCACAAAGGCGTTTGTGGTCATTGGTTTCCCAGTCTGAATTAATAAGGGAGGAGATGGGGATGAGGATAAGCAGAGGAAAGTTAGAACGAAAGAGCTCAGATTCGAGCATGTGGTAACTATTTGGTTTGAAAGCCATTAGTTGGCTGTCACTCTAATAGAGATTAAAATATTCATGAGTGTGCATGGCTAACAGTTTGGATCTAAAATGAGAGTGGCACCGGCATTACTAAACTAGACACTTGTGATGAAATGAGCCACTACAGTTATTCATTCATCTGAGAAACAGTTATGAGCACCTACTGTGGGCTTCTTACAACCAACCTCCTGTTGTAACTCCCATGATGCACTGCACAGGGTAAGCCATCTCCTTACTCCAAGCGAGCTGTTCCTTGAACGCAAATATCTTTTGTGCTTCCCTATTCACAATTAAAAATGTTAATGCAATAGCTATTCATTTGAGAGAAATATTAAAAGACAATTAAGCACAAAGAAAAACAGAATAAAAGTCATCTTAATTGAATAGAGATAGTCGTTGTCAACATTGAGCCTTTCTGAGGCACACACACACACACACACACGCACACACATTGCATCCTCTAAATATTTTATAATCTGATCTTTTTGGTATAAGTTACACACAGTGAAATTAACTCTTTTAGGTAAACACTTCCATGAGTGTTGACAGATGCATTCAGTTGAGTAATCATCCCAACAATCTCCAACCTGCTTTTATTTACTTTGCTCTATATTACAAACATATTTCTGTCACGAAAGGTAGCTCTGTATCATTTTTATTTGCAGCACGATATTCCATCAGATAGATGCAAACTAATTTATTTCACTGATGGAGATTTTTGCCACACATCTCCCTAACATTTGTCCTCAGGACAGGGGTGGAGACAGGTTCCTGCTGCCAGTGTGTACATCTGCAGCCCAGGAGGGGTCCACAGGCTGCCTCATTTACTCACCCTACTAGACATATGCATGGAATGAAATCTGGTCCAGCAGGATGCTAGGTAGGGTATGTGGAGTCTGGTTAAGTGGAATATTCTGGTGAACAGGGTCAGGCCCTTCCTTGTCTTTTCCTTTGCAGTTGACTCAACTGCCTGTGCTCTTGCAGGGCCCCAGCCGCAGAGCGTCCACATGGTTGCCATGTGGGCAGTGTTGCTTTTGTCCAGGTGCCACACAGCAGTAGCAGGTGTGGCCCTTCCTCTGGGTAAGTCCACATCTGATGGACACTGGTGCTGTTCTGCAGGCACCCCTGCAGCCCCAGTGCCTCTTGGGGGAGTTGCCACCCACCCATCTGCCTGCTGCTGCTACTCAGAAGCTCGTGGTGGCAGAGCCATGTGACGGTCATTGGTCCACTGTGAAGTTTTCTCTTTGAAACTCTCATAGAAGAGGTGACAAAGCAGGGCAACTTAACACCCCATTGTCTTATATCAGTTTTTGGTGAAGCAGTTCTTTCAGCTATTACTTGCAGCCCCTGATCTCCCTAGGATTCAGTCATGAGTCCACGGAGAGGTGTGTTGGAGGGGACCTGATGCTGTTTCTTGATTTGGTGCTTGGTGACAGCCACCATATGGCTCTTAGAATTTCTCTCCCTTCTGATGACAGTTTAAAATTGAGCCACACTTCTTTGCTTAACCATATTTGTACTTATGATGAGTTCTTCCCTAGGAAAGTACCGCATCCTCCAAGAAAATACACCACGTCAGATCCGGCCCACATGCTCACGAGCTGCTCACATATCCAGATGTGACAGAAGCCCAGCGGTAGTCATGGCTGGACATCACCCGAGACACCTCCACACTCCCACTTCGTAAGCTAATTGTATATATTTTGCTACAGAAATGGAACTCTTTAGTAAGACAACCATAAAAACAAACCCTAAACAGTAACTACATTTTTATAATATTTTTAAAGAAAAAATGCAATTCAGAGCAAGAGTATATAGATTTTACCAACAGTTTATCATGACTTGATACCTTTTAAGTTGAACTCTTGCTAAATTTAACTCTGGGGTGCCATCAGACCAAAGTAAAAAATCTACTCTGAATTTATTTTTCTTGCAGGAAGAATACTTCCAGGCTGTCTTGTAAGATTGCTTTTAAACACCTGCAGGGAAGCCCTCACCACAGGGAGGGCACAGAAGTTTTATTTCTCTGGCCTCTTTGATCTGTCCAGAAACACAGTCTATTGCACCTGGTTACTTTTGGTCCCAATTAATTTTAAATTTGTAAACTTACAACATAACAGTGGTGTAAGATGTATTTAAAAACATTTAAGCAAAAATGTAAGTTTCCTGCTCCAGCCCGTCTGTGCTGATTCATTGTGTCGGCACCAAAACCACTGCTGCCAGTTGGTGTATAAAGCAAACTGAACAAACATGGTCCCTGATGCACAGGTGGGCCAGCCTGAGTGAGGGTTCCCTGACCCAGAAGGCCCTCCCTCTTCCCTCTTCCTACTGCCAACGTAGCTGCCTTTTTTGAGGGGCTCCACCAGTCTGCCAAGGACCTTGGGTTCCCAGGGACTTACATGTTGAGACAAATAAAGACCTACTAACTTATTTAAAGCCAATCCACTGATTATATATCAGAGGTCTGCTTCCAGCAGTGTACAGGGGTCACAGTTCAAGAAAGAAGAGGGAATTGATGTCATGGAAAACTCACTGCCTGCAGGAAGAGTTTTAAGAAGATGTTTTGAGTTGCTACTTGCATGAGGAGAGGAGGCTGTTTTGCAGAGAGCTTTGTTGGGTGAAGCTTCTATGGCAGGAGGTGTTAGGGATGTTTAGCTGGGTGGTTCTGGCATAGCCCAGGAAACCAAACTTGACGTATGTTTGTGGCTCTTTCAAAATTTTCTATTTACTATTGTCTGATTTTAGGCCCAGAGGCCTTTTAAGTGCCTTTTCAGATACTCAACTCTGAAAAGATTTTTAAAAGTGGGTGTTTGAGCAGGTAGAACTGATGCAGCTTCCACAGGCCACAAATCTGGGTCTTGGGTCTTTGCAATGATATTTCTTTTCTAAGACAAACTTTCTCTGCAATGTGTCAGCAGTTTGACTGCTATTCCCAACTCTCAGATACACCTGCTTTCTCCAGAGGCATCTAGTCTTCTCCTAGGTCTTCTTTCCAGTTGGTCCTGCTGTGATGGGCAATTGTTCCCGCTTTGTGGCAGTCACACCTGTGTAATCCCTCTCCTTTGAGTGTGGTGGGACTTGTAACTTGCTTTTAACTTCTAGAATATGGCAAAGGTGATGGAATGTTACTCTGTGATTACGTTGTGTACAATCTGTCTTGCTGGCAGACTCTGTTGCCATTTTGCACTCATTGAGGAAGCAGGTCACTCAGGTGACCTCTGAGCAACAGCCAGCTAGGAACTGAGACCCTCAGTTCAACACGCCTCAAGAACTGCATTCTACCAACAAACATGTAAGTTTCCAAGTCAAGCTTTCTGATGAGACCCAGCCCTGGCAGACACCTTGATGGCAACTTGGGAGAGACAGTGGAGCAGGATACCCAGCTAATCTGTGCCTGGCTTCCTGGCCACAGAAACTGTCAGATAAGAAATGTGTCTCCTACACTGTTGGTGGGAATGTAAATTGGTGCAGCCACTATGGAGAACAGTGTGGAGGTTCCATAAAAAACTAAAAATAGATCTACCGTATGACCCTGCAATCCCACTCCTGGACATACATCAGAGGAAAACATGGTCTGAAAGGATACATGCACCCAATGTTCTTTGTAGCACTGTTTACAATAGCCAAGACATGGAAGCAACCTAAATTAAATTCCTCTGTCCCTCGACAGAGGAATGGATAAAGAATATGTGGTATAAGTATCCAATGGAATATCACTCAGCCATTAAAAAGAAAGAAATAATGCCATTTGCAGCAACATGGATGGACCTAGAGATTGTCATACTAAGTGAAGTAAGTCAGACAGAGAAAGAGAAGTATATCACTTATATGCAGAATCTAAAAGAAATGATACAAATGAACTTATTTACAAAACAGAAACAGACTCACAGACTTAGAGAAAGAACTTGTGGTTACCAGGGGATAGTTAGGGATTTGGGATTGACATGTACACACTGCTATATTTACAATGGATAACCAGCAAGAACCTACTGTACAGCACAGGGAACGCCGCTCCATGTTATGTGGCAGCATGGATGGGAGGGGAGTTTGGGGCAGAATGGATACATGTATAAATACGGCTTTGCTGTGCACCTGAAACTATCCCAACATTGTTAATAGGCTATACTCCAATATAAAATAAAAAGTTTTAAAAAAAGAAATGTGGGTGGTTTTTAAGTCATTTGGTATGCAATGATAGATAACGAGAATACCTTCTCAGTCTTAATTCTCTTTGATCTTTTTCTTCATAATTTGATCCCTTGGGCCAATCTCATCCCTGCCAATGTCTCCAGCTCTCAGCTAGAAGCTGGTGATTCCTCAACCTGTGTCACCAGGCCAGACCCCCCTCCTAAGATCAGAACCCACAGATTTGATCGAATGGCTGGATATTGTGCAGGCACCCCAAATTCAGAATGTTCAAATCTGCTGCTTCTTCTGAGTTCCTTGACCTGATATTTTCACCTCCCTTCATCCAGTTGTCCAATCCTGTGAGTCATCTCCCTGCTACCCACCAAATCCAACCAATCAGCAAGTCTAGCATTATATACTCTTTTATACCCCACCCCCCTTATATTGAAGAAGATATTTCTTGAAATTCTGGTTCTGCATTTTGGGAATGAGATGACAAAATAAAGCGGTTGTCAGTCTATTGATATACAGGAATTTTTCTATGCTTATTTATTTTCCATTAAAATATAAATAAAGAATTTAGATGGTGAATATAATCTGGCTCAAAAATTAATATCTATCAATCATAAATTCGAACTGTTCAACACAGCCCATGTATATACTTAAACTTGTCTCCCTGAGAAAATTGGAGCAGTTGAATCAGTAGTGATTACACACTCCTCCTGCTTCTCTGGCAGAGTTTTAGGAAGAAATAGGCCAATAAAAAATTAAGCCTGCTCAACCCTTGGTGGTGAGGGGCCAGGATCAACTGTTTTTGCTCAGCTGTACAGGAATTGGTGAGGGGGCCCTTGAAAGAGGTCTGAGTCTACTCTTTTGGTTGGTATTTTGTCTGTGCCCTAAGGATGAGGCCCTGAGACTCAGCCTTGCCCATCTGGCTCTTTCAAGACGGAAAAGACGTGGACTCCCATAGCTGCCCCATGGTCTAGAAGGATCCTTTAACACTGCTTCTGCTGTAGGGCATGCCATCGGGAGGAGAGTATGCAGGAACATCGGAGGCTCCTCTTCAAGGCTTCAAGTCACAACCCTGTCTGGATGGTGCTTACATCTGTATCTCCAGCTCAGATCCCTTCCTGAGCTCTAAGCTTGTATATTATCTGCTGCAAGGACATCCTGTAGGCTCTTTAAATGCAACATGTACCAAACCTCAAACCACCCCATTTCCCAAAAAGTGTTCTTGACCTCAGCAGGCAACGGAATCATGTATCCAATTTCCCAAGTTACAAAAGAAGTGTGAGGCTTAGCATCTCTTTCTCTTTTACCTTGACATCCAATAAATAACCATATACTGTTGATTCAACTGTCTGACTCTCTCCAGTACAGGCCTTTCTCTTTCTCCTCACTCTCACTACCTCTGTTCAGGCCGTCACCCTCTCATCACACAGAAGCGTCCTCCAAACAGGTCTCCCTCCTTCTGGACCAAATCATTCTCCACACTGCTACCACAGGGATCTTTTTAGAGCACAAGTCTGGGTATTTTTCCTTCTTGCTGAAAAACCTTCAATGGCTCCCCATTCCCCACAACTGAAAAGGTCAAACCCCATACGGACCTTATGTGATTTGTCCCCGAATATCTCTCTCTCCACTCCACTCTCACGTTTTATGTCCTAGTCACACTGAAGCACTTTTATTACCTCCAATGTGCCATGCTTTCTTTCATATTCAGGTCCTTGCCCTTGTACTTCCCTTGGCTCAGAACATTTCCTGCGGCCCCTCCCCTCTTCCTTTCACCTGACTGGCTCATGGTCTTAGTTGAGTTCCCTCCTCTGAAAATCTTTTCCTGCACCCCTCTCTCCCATCCCACCACCCCTATAATGCTCCCACAGCACCCGTGCTTACACAATTGGAAGCACTGACTACTTTACATTTAATTATCTGTTGACTTGTCCTTCTCCCACTCTACCCTGTAATCTCCTTAACTGGCAGGGGCGGCTTCTTGTTCACCCTTGACTTATTGTGTTTGATACCGGGTAGGCACTCCGTAAACACTCTGGGATGGCAATTTGCCATCTAGACTGCTCAGCCTAACATCCGTGACAACGAGGCGGGCTTTCGGCATATCCATCCATTGTCACCCACTTGAGATGTGGCTCCACCACTGCTGCCCACGCTATCACCCACCCCCAGCACGTGAACAAGTCTCTCAGGAATGACATGAGATTATGACACATACCGATTTTCAGCTTTTGACTGTTCTCAACAATCAGTTATCGGCAAAGCTGTTTGAGTGCAAGAAAGAGCCCCAATTTGACAGACCTTGAACCCTAATACTATTCTAAGAGTCAGGGACAGAATAGTCTTTTGACAGATCAGACGAACATGTCCCGAGGGATACAGCAAAGCTGTCTTTGACCCTCTTCTTCTTAGTTTGTCCCTCATTACCCCCTCTCTGACCATCTCCTCTCGTCCCCATGCTCTGTAAAGTCAGAAGGGTAACGTCCTGTGGTGTACAAAGAATGACAAGAACTAATACCTAATTATTGCCAGAAATAAGGTCTCCACATTACGTACTCTAAAACCAAACACATCATTTTTTGCGCAGGCAGGGGTGGGGGGGCAAACTCTAATATTTTACCAGCTTCTAGCCAGTCATTCTCTTGGATCAACCCATCCACATGATACACAGGAAACTTAGATATTCTGAGGTGCATTATATAGATTTTTTGGGTTGTTATTTAACACAGTAAGATGCACGTTTAATACTCACTTTAAAATTTACCCAGCATCTGTGGGACTCCCCTGTCCACCTATCTGACCATGGCGTGGCACTCTTTTGAGACAGTTCTTAGCCCTGCCCATGGGTACTCGTGGGACCTGGAGCTCAAGGGGAGGGAGAACTGTGGTTCCCTCCAGGCTTCTGAGGGGATGACCAGCCCTCCCCGTGGCCTGGCTGACCGTGGAGATGAAGGCTCTCAGGAGGGGCCCTTGTCAATGCCACAAAGGCTGCGTCAGGAAGCCTCCAGCTGCAGAGGATTGCCTGTGGGCAGATGGCCCATCCCTCCTGCAGGGGCCTGGCTTTCAAACTCTTAGAAGTGGCAGAGCTACTCCCCCACTACTTTTTCTGTTTTTTATGTAAAGAAATACATGGGCAAGTCCAGTATGTAGAACAGATAAAAGCGAACTTCCCTGGCTGCAGCCAGGATGATGGACAGGGTGAGGGCAGGAGGGGACCGCGTCCCACCCTCCAGCTCCCCTGGCTCTGTGAAGAGGCCAGAGTAGAGCTACTTTCCAGGATTGGTCCTTGAAATCCTAGGTGAGAGACAGCTCTCACTGCACAGTGTTGCTAAGGACACTGTTCTTCTCTCATATAGTTCTTCTTTTCTAGAAGGATCCATAGAAGAAATATCTCACAGGGTTCACTTCTAGGAATCCTTTTGATTATTTTGAGTACTTATTTTTTATCTTCTGAAGACCATGGCTTATGCTCCTCTTTGCATCAGCCTCTTAGAAAGCAGGGGGCTGATTTTGTGTGCCCTCGTGGGCAGTGGCTTAGGACTTCCTGGGACACATTATGAATTGTAGACATTAAGTTAGGAATTCAGGTATCATTGCTACCTTATTTTCTTTTTACTCTGATTTTTGCTTATTTTATTTATATTTTATCAATTTAATTTAATTTATATTTACTTATCTTCTATCTTACACATGTGCGTACATCACCTCAAATTCTTTCTGGAATAAAACAGGATAAAAATGAACTCATGGATTCATAATTATATTAAAAAAATAACACAAGAGATAGCCTTCAGCACTTACCTCATTAGGGTGGAATCCATCCACGGGTTCGACGAGCTGCCAGGGCTGCCCGCCTTTCTTTTGCCACTCCTCTGTGACTGCAGGGTGCGAGCACACGCGTACACACACACACACACACACACACACACACAGAGGGTTAGAGACATGCTTTCACAAGCAACAATCAACACCCAAGAGCAAGGGCTGTGAAGTTGCTCCTTCTGGGCTGATGCGTACCCAGCCACGTCTGCCTCTGAGTCATCATTTCGGGCTGGGGGCTTTCTGAATAGAAATGATCTTTCCATCGTGTCATTATTTTTTCTCTAACTCAGGAAGAAAAATGTGTGAGAGTGTTGGATGAATGTGGCTTGTAGAGTGAGGAGGATGGTGAGGAAGGGTGAGCTCTAAAATATTCAACATCGAATTAAGTCCATCTCATTTCTCAGTGGCCAGGAGGACAGAATTTCAGGAGCAGGAGGAAAATATTAAACATTTTGCTAACATCTCCTTTCACGGGCTGCCATTTCCAGACACGGCCTGCATATGTCAAGCAATCCTCATTAAAACTCACACAGTTCGTCGGAAATGTAATTACCTAAAATGATCTCAACATCACAGTTCGAGTGAGTACGGCTACAGAGAAAACATTAGGAGCCCCGAAAGGATGAACAGTCATAAAACTGTCCTTCAACCGAGGTGACACCAGGAACGTCAGTTGCTCCAAGGCAACAGCATAATGAACTCTACATTATAATATCATACAGTCAATAAGAGCTCCTCAAGGAAATGTCACATCCCGGGAGAGCCTGCAGAGAGGAGACTGTGAAGCCTACCGCTCCCAGTGGAGCCCATGCCCTCACTTCCCTGGTGTCCAGAGAGGGGGGCAGGCACAGCGGAGAGTCCTGCAGTCCTTCCCTCTTCACTCCACAAAAGCTCAAGGCAGGGAGCTGTGCCCTCTTGCCCTCTTTGTTTCTCTCTCTTTTGCCCCAAGGGAAGGAATGGGAATGCTATTAGGGGCTTTGACTGGAAGAGAAGCTGGACTTTCCCGGAGCTGAGTCAATACTATGCTGCTTTTGTAATTAGTCCTCATATCACGCCAGGCCGTCCACACTTGCTACCCAATCCCTGTCCCCAGAGGGGCTGCAAATACGGCCGCCCTTCTCAGAGCACAGGAAACAATTCCTGCTGGTGGTTTGGAGTCCTACACTGGATCACCAGTTCCTGTTGGCTTTTTCCCTGCCAGAAAGTCCACCACTGAGCCACTCTCTTATACTTTGTGTCTGGGTTTTATTGGAGGTTGCTAGAAGAAGCAGCGATTGGAAAGTGGTCTTTGCATTTCTTGTGAAACTGAAATTGAGGGCATTGTCTACTGTATCCTCTGCATGTGGTCCCAAGGGAGAGATTGCTTCATGTTGGTAAACCGTGTATCTCTCTGAAGAAATGGTATGTTATCTGCTCTTCTGATAGGAAGCTCAGAGTGACAGTGATGCTGCAACCACACGAACCCTTATGAAGGCTGATTTGTCCTGCTGAACCAGCTTGCAAACCTCAACAGTTTCCTGCCGCTGGCCATAGGTACGCCGTGAAAGACAGAGCCTTGGGGGAAGCTTGCCTAGCTCTAGCTTCAGTTTGACTGGCTGTTCTGTTTTTTAGGCCATGACCTTGGAAGCGGATTTTCTGCTTCAGGTTCAATTCTGGCTGCTCCCCCTTCCCCTCTGGATCTGACACTTTGAAGCACCTGTGGGTCCCTCCTGTTCTCCTGGGTACGTCATGCTGTTCCAGCCCAGTGCTGCTCATCCTGGCTCACCTGTCACACATCCCCCATGCGTGGTTCAGGCTTGATCCCATGATGTAGGATATTTTCTCATATGATTATTGTGTCTGTGAGGGTTATTAGTCATTGAGTATCTGTAGACCTCAGAATTATAACACTTATAGGAAAACTGAGTGACTCACAGGCAAGAGTTTAAGGTTTTACCTGTATTAGTAGTGCTAGACAAAGTGACCCTTTTTAGTGTGTTTATCTCAGGGTGAAATTTTGCTTTCTTAGAATAAATGCAATACCAGATGGTGGTCTCAAATTCTTCCCTGCTTTGGAGTGGGAGGTCCAAGCCGGGTATTATGGTAAGTTGGTCAGTTCCCTTCCTACCTGGGACCATAATTAAAAATAGGTAAATAAATTCCCACTTGTTCTTTGGAACAGCTGAATTAAAGCTCTTGAAAGATCATGAATGATCTCTTTGGATTTGGTACCGGATGTATTTCCTTTATTTGTAAATTCAGAGAAACTCTGCTAACGACCAGGTTTTCAGAGCAGCAGTAGAAATCATAGAAGATGCATAGAACATTTGGTAGCTCTGTGAGGAACAGCAACATTAGCAGATATCTAAGAAGAGAAATCTGGATTCTGGTCAGCACCATGAAGTCACTGGTCATTTTTAAAAACATATGCTTGGGGGAGGGGAATGAAGAATCAGGTTGACGCCAACTGAGTTGCCTTAGAAGCTGAGGGCAGCTGGTGGTATATTTAAAGTGTCAATGAAAAAATGGCCTTGTCAGCCAAGTGGCATTTTCCTCCCTCTGTTTGGGAGGTGTGGTAGAGATGAAGAAAAAGGACATCACCTGCTCAAGCTGGCATTTCTTGAAGGGAGAAAAAAATTGCTGCCTCTCTTTAGCTCATAACCAGTTGGAGGATGAGTCAGCAAGAGAAAAAGAGCCTTTGAGGTGAGCAGTCATCTTTTGGTGCTGAACCGAGGCTGTGAGAGTGGAGAACAGAGAGGTCTTGTGTCTACCCTCAAGGGACAGGGACCCTCAACTGTCGTTTGCTCTGTCACAGGGTGTAAAGTTGTAAATTGCATGTGAAAAGTGATATTTGTGATGCAATAATCAGGTCAAATACAGTAAAAAAATGAGAGCAGAGATCTTCATGTGACTAGTGAGACTGCAGATTTAGTAAGTGACTCTGTAGGGTTTTTATTTCTGATAAAAGGAGACTGTGTGATAAAGAGATGCATTTCTACCATGGCTTCCTGTGAGGAGCTCAGAGGACGCATAGGCTCAGTTGGTGATGGGGAGGGTTAGACATTGAAAAAGAATAAACATTTATTATCCATCCATCATAAGCCCTGGAAGTATGTAGTAGGTGCTTTACATATAGTGATGGTGGTGGTGGTGGGAGGATGTCAGCTAACAGATATCAGAGTCCTCACTTTATGACAAGTGCTGTCTCAATCCTTACATAAATCCCACGGTTTAGTTATTTCTACATTACACAAAAGGAAATTAAACCTGAATGGTTATTTCATTTGCTCGAGGTTACACAGCTATTCTGTGTCTGAGTTGAGATAGGAATACAGGTCTATCTGGTTGCAAATTCTGGGCTCTTTGTATAATAACACATTCACCTACATGAGGTAGGCCAGATTTCCAGGATGATGAGCTGCCCAGGATAACCTCTGTGAGAGGTTATCCACGGAGATGGATCTGGGAGTGCATGTGCCCTCTGCCTACTCTGGAAAATGCTAAAATCTCAAGGTAGGCATTCCCTTTGCAATAGTCTAACATTGGGTGTAAGTTAAGACCTTACCACAGTTCCTGAAAACTAGATAAAAATTCCTTCTCTTTCAGCAGTGCACATGGTGGCATGTAGCTATTAAACACGATGCTATGTGGGATGTTTCTGGAGGCAGGTCCCAGGGTACCATTTCCTCTGCCTCTGCTCTCCCTCCCACTGTGTCTTCCCTAGTGGAGACTAACTTCATATGCAGAAGGCAAAGAAGGCCCTGTACCAAAACTGGACCTTTGCATGTATTTTTAATAAAATTACAACATCTCAGGAAATTCCTTGAACTGTTGATGAGAATTGCCAAACAAGGAGAGATGCCTAGGAGGTTTCTCAGTACGGTGACCAACAGCCACGTTGATGTAGAATGTTCAGTTTAACTGCACTTTTTGCTTTTTTATTGCATTTATTTTTGTTCTGAGGATAAGAAGGTGCTGAGGAACCTCTGCTTCTAAGCATGTGGAATGCTGGCCAGCATGGGGTGCAGGAGAAAGCCCTTCTCTCTGTATCTTTCATGAAGAGAAGGACTGTTCTGTTTTGTTAACAGTTATATTCCCAGCACCTACACAGCACATAGCAGGGCTTAGTAAAAATGATGACTGAGTGACCAAGTTCTTAATCTTGGAGCATTATAGGAGCCCCACTTATTAAATTTTAATGTGTGTATGGTTCATCTGTGGATTATGTACAGATGCAGACTCTGATCAGGTGGGTCCTAATTAGGAGTGGGGCCTGGGGCTCTGCCTTGATAACCAGCCCCCAGGTGCTGCTCATTCTGAACCATGTGTTGAGTGGCATGGGTATAAGGGATGGTGCTCTTTCCTGGGTGCTGGCTACGTACCAGGCATGGCATGCAGGAGGCTTACACATTATTTCCTATAATCATCACAAAGATCTGTTTTGTAGATTTGATAACCCCATTTCCAGGTCTGGAAAGGAGAGTTTAGAAAAGTTCAGGGAATCACCAACAGTCCCAAAGATAATAAATGACAGAGCTAGAGATTACTATGGAAAATGAAAAAGTCTCAAGTGTATGTTAGGCATTATTATATTTTGAAAAACTTTATCTATATCCAAGGTTGGTGATGATCAAATACCACTTGGTGGTGCATTTGTTTACAGCAGGAATTCATTAAATGAGGCTTTAATTCAGCATTTTAATGAGAGGTTATTTATCAAAATGTCTCTCCCCATGAAAGAAATATGTATCACCTAGGCAGGAAATCTAGTTAAGGGAGATCAGTCTTGTTGAAAAGATGTTCAGAATTGAAGTACTAGAGTCTACAATGCAAAACGTGTCAGCTAATGTCATATTTGATAATTCATGATAGCCATCTGCCTCATCCCAGATGCCTGGGCTGGGGGAGTTGGTGGTGGGTACATAGAGATGATAAACTCTGTATGAGAAATCATCCATCCTTTACATACACTGTAAAGCTTTTCATTAGCATCATCTCAGCTGGCAGTCAATCAACAGAGGCTTTTCTCGTGTATAACAATTGCTGAGCGATGAAAATGGGACTGGAAGGATTAAAGTCAATAGATAATAATTTTTCAGAGTCAAGATGTGAAGGATAAATCCAGTAATCACGCCTGCTTTCTTGTGGCCCCTCATCAGCGACCCCAGCGTTTGGACAGAATGCTGGAAAAGCAGCAGTAGTGTTCTTTCCAGAAAGCTGGGATCATGTGCTGTCCACTTTGCCACAGGCATCTGAAGCCCCTCCCTTTGAGACTCTGATTACTTTCACCATGCGTGGGGTCTGCGAATCTGCCTTGTTTCGAGTCCTTGGGTAATCCAGTGCCCACTAGGAGAGGCACTGTCTTATCCCTCATTCCTGTCACCCTCATCTTAAGCCCATCTGTAAGCGGGGCATTGCTAAACAGTCAAGAATAAGTTAGATGATTCCATTGACCTGTTGGCTCCCAGCCCAAAGCTGTTTCCAACTGCTCACCGGCTCTATCGCTTCAGGGATTCTAAAATAATGGTGAAATGAGGCGATGCTACGCGTCCACCTTTCCAGAAAGAGTCTCACATTATCTTTTTTCAATACTCAGGGCTATTAATGTGTCAGAATGGGCAGAAGCGACCCTGCCCAATCTCCGGCCTGTTGGCCTGTAAACAAACACCTTGCCCAGGCAGCCTCTAAATGGCAGCTGCTGCTTTTGTCTTGTGTCAATACCTAAACCAAGCAAGACTTACTTTTTTGGAAGTCAAAATCCATGTAGAAGAGATTGAAGTGCGTAAATTTCTGGCTGGTGGCCATTTTTTCCAGCGTTTTGGAGAGTTGTTTTGCTCTCTGAATGCAAAAGAAACAGGGGGAATTTCATGAATCCTAGACTTGGGCTTTAGGGAGACAATTCAGGCAGAACAAAGAAATCAATAGTCCCCACCCCCACCCCCACGGCACGTCATCAGCAGAGAGCAGCTCTTCCTATTAAGTTCCGTTCATGCACAACTGGCCAGTGAACATACAAAACTGCTAAAATTCATTAGGAACCAAATCAGAGCAAATTAAAGTAATAAGATACCACTTTCTCCCCATGGGATTGGCACAGAAAAGATGAATAATCCTGATAATAAAGAGTATTGCCATGGGATCTGTGATTGAGAATGTCAATTTATTTAACCTTTCTAGACAGCAGTATGGTGATATGGATCAAATCCTTACACATGGCATACTCTTTGACCCAATAATTTTCTAAGAATTTGTCTTAAGAAATAGACATGGTATACGAAGACATACATCTTTATAAATACAAAGATTCATCACAATGTTATTTATCATAGTGGAAAATTGGAAACAACCCATATGTCCAACACCAAAGGATGAAATAAATCATGGTGCATTCATATGCTCTATATTCTTAAAATGATTACAGAATTATGATGCGGAAGAATAATTATGAACATCAGAAGGCATAATACAATATGTGTATTCTGACACTGTGTAGGCAAAAAACCCAAACTATCTATGAAAGTACTATTGGAAAAACATACATATAATTTAATTTTGGGTGGTGGGATTTTGAGTGATTTTTGTTATTGTTTTTTGCATTTGTTTTACATTCTCCAAGATTTTATTAAACTGAAATATATTTCCTTTAAAATGTTTTAATAAATTCCTTACAAAGAGATGATTTACCATCTGTGAAAGAAACGTGGGAACCTTTCTGAGACAAGAAAGGAAGGCTCTAGGGCATCTGGTCCTCTCTTACCTTGGGAGAATTTCAGTTCTGCGTACACCTAACCTTGCTCACTTCTTTGCCTCTACAAATACACCTAGGACCAGCTTTCAAAGGCATGTGTGCGTGTGTGTGTGTGTACACGCATGTGTACCTACAGGAGAGACAGGTATACATAGAGACGGGTGACCAAGAAACACAGCAAGAATGATAGACTCAGCAAAGCAGAAGGAGAGAGACAGGGCGCCCCACATTCTCTTGGCTTCTCAAGCATCTGGGGGTTCAATTTTTTTTATTCCCCAGCTTGGAGGCCATCACCCTGCCAAAATCCCAACCCCAGTGAAAACCCTGCAGCAAACATAGGGAGAGAAGGATCAAAGACTGTATCAAAGGGCCTGCAACAGCCCTACCTCTGAAGTGAGAGTCCGGAGCGTCTTGTTGGAAGTCATCCAGCTGTGGCAGGGGCTGACCTGAGAGCAGGAAAACACTTTGATTATAGAAGAACAGTGCTGGGCACAGGAACGTGGCCTTGGAGCAAGTCAGTGTGAGCTCACCTGGAGACAGTTGAGGAAGGAGTAGAAATGCGCGTAGGTCACGTCCTTGTTTAGCTGGCCTGGAAGACAGAGGGATCTGGCATGTTGCATGCACGCAGATATAGCAGCCACCTAGGGACCCTGGTGGGTGAGCCTGCCTGCCTTGCAGAAGGCTGGCACCTCCAGGGACCTGCCCTGGCTTTGCATTTGGCTTTGCTCTTGAAGATGCCTGTGCTTTCCTTCTTTCTGAGCCCCCTAGAAATTCAGACATGGAGCTGGGGACAGGCCCCAAGGAGTTTACTCCCATCCTGAGCTCTTGCCATGGGCTAGGGCAGGGTGCGAGGGGCCTGACCTTATCTGGACCCCAGGTGGAGGGACACAGGGCTCTGTATGGACCAGAACACCACTAACAAAGGACCTGGCAGCGCAGTGGCTTTCTCCTGGCAATGTAGGAAACGCCACGTCCCCGGGGGCCCAAGGAGCATTCCAGGTGGGAGTTGACCAAATCTGCCTTTTGTGTTTATGAAACACTCAAGTCTGAGCCGATTATCCCATGCGGAGGACCTGGCAGGACACTGGTGTATCTGAAGGTCTGGTCATGCGCTGTCCTGCAGTTTGGTGAACTGGTTTTCCGCAAGTGCTTGTGCAGCCGTCGGATGGGGGAGGCTAGCACCTTACATCCCTCCATGACCCAGTGGTTGTCTTATCTGAGTCCTCATTAGCAGATAGACTCTATTTTTTTGGTGCAGGTTAAAGAAGTACAGAAGCATAAAGTGGTGAGCGCCAAATGCGAGTTCACACAGAGCCTTTCCAAACTTCAGCCGTAGACCCAGAATCTGGGGGCGGTATTTACTTTCTCTTCTCACCTCCCACCCCTGCCCCTTCCAGCGTATCACCCCCCCACCCCGCCCCACCAAAGAGGCAATTCAACTTTCATGCTGTGGCTGAGACACAAAATCCAGGCTCTCCCAACTCTCAGGGGTGAATGACTGATGCCTTATCCGTGAACACTTCTCTCATGCTCCAAAAAATAAAGGAAAATAATAGGGCCTATCCCCGAGCAAAGAGAAAGATTGAAGGTGATAGAACACAGTCTTATTTTTCACTTATACCTCAGATCGGTTAGACTGAAAGATAGATTCAATTTTCTTGTCATAGAGGAAAAATATGTTATCTCTCTGTGTGGGTGAGTGAATCCCAGGACTGGAGAACCACAGGCTTATTATTGCCATCAAAGTCACAGTGACATGCTGGGCCTTCTCTGTGCTCCAAAGGTGTCTGCATTTTCACATTTGAGATGAATCCCAAGCCACTGGCTTCTGTCTTCACTTTCACTCTATGGGCTCCACACGGAGCCGTGAGCCCCATCTTTTTCCAAGATCCTGGTTTCCATTACCGAGGCTGCTTTCCCTCTGTTTTGTGTGTGTGCTTTTGTAATTTGCCTCTTTTCTGTATGTGCGCTGCCTGTCTCAGCTCAGCCTGGCTGCAGCGGCTGACACCTGCAACCTGCGTTCCCCACCGTCCGTCCTCCACGTGCAGGATGACTTGGCTCTTGCCCCCTGCTGGGACAGCCCCTGAGTGGCAGCCTTCCCTCTGTCATCTTGTTTCTTTGATGGGACTAGGGTCTTGTAATTGACCTTAGGGAGCTTGGCTGGGGCCCTGACACCCTGCTTGGCCCTGACTCTCACCCGGTAGGCTCTCTCTTTCTTTCCCCTGCCCAGTGGATGAAGTCTCTTCAACCTGCGGGAGGTGGTACCTCACGTCTGGCCATAAGTAACACTTCTGCACCCTCTCCCTCCCCACCTGCAAGACTGGACTGCTCTGATATCCAGAGGGACTCGAGTTTATCTTGCTCCTGGATACTGGAGACTCCTCTGCTGGCTCCTCTTTGGGGGCTGAGCTGAGCCTTATAGCATTCCAGCTTACTCCCCTCCTGCTACTGTCCTACTGCTGAGGTCCCAGCACATGTTAGGGTGAGACCACAAGGCATATCCTCCTTCTGGACATTCTCCCAATCCCTGTTCCTTCCCCTCCATCTCCATGCTATTCTGGCACTGGCTCTAACTGGACCAGGTTGATGGAGGGGAAATTCTTAGCTGAGCAGGCAGGTCTGTGGACAGGATAAGGGCACATTAGCTGTAGTTAGAAGAAAATTGGGAAAGGTGTAATGGGTTGGTTTCCCTTTCTCTGGTATTTCTGCCTGTTAAAGATTAGGGCGTCTCTGGGGCTGGTCATGTGGAAGGTTGGCTGGGAGAGCTTGTGATGGGCTTATGGTTGAAAGATGGGGAAGAAGGAAAACAGTTCCTATGCTTTTCTCCACTGATTGGAACTGTCAGTTAGACATTCGCTCTTTCTTTTTATGTATTACTTTTTATCCCTGTTACTTTAAAGGCATTTTTCCGTATCAGGGAGCCCTGATATAAAGCCTGATCCTACCTACATGTCATACCTACATGCAAAGAGGTGGTATCTATGACTCCCTGGTTACAAAGTGAATCTGGTGAAGAAAGGTGGTCCTGAATGCCCAGGACAGGGGCAGGAGGGATGTCCCGCAATGATCAGGAACGATCAGTGTGTGTGTGTGTGTGTGTGTGTGTGTGTGTGCGCGCATGCATGCGCACGTGTGTGTGCGTGTGTGTGTGTGTAAGGGGTGGGAGCCTGTGGGTTGGCCCGGCGGATGCCATATGCTCCCTCTGAAGATCAAGGGTATGTTCTACCCCAGCTACTATAGAAGCAGCTCGTGTCTCAGTCGTGTGTAAGTTCTTCAGGGCAGAGTCTTTGGCATTTATTTAATGATGGGACCATAATTGAAATTTTAGCTACCGTAAGAGCTTAGTACCAACAAAGATCAGCCACACCTTCATGAAATACCATCTGAGTGTATTAAACCTTGGTAAAACCACATGAATTTAGAGAGGGAGGAAGCCAGTAATAAAATAGAAGGTATACTACAAGGTATTTTAAAATACATTAGGTTTCAAGTTTAAGAGTAATTGGGACAAAACGAAGTTATTGCTGATGTTTGTGGCCGAGGTGCTTCAAGAAAGGCTGACTCGCAGACTTCTTTGCAGCCAGCACGCCCAGATTTCTTGATCATGGCCTGACCCTTTGGATAGCTCCTGGAACGCATGTGGCTTGTGCAGCTGTCATCGGCCTTTGGTAATTTCACTGTCAGGATCTATATGCTGTTTGTCCTCTCAGAGGACAAGGACTTCCTCTTAGTATTAATTTCACCCTCAAAGCACATAATAAGTATCTCAGACATATTAATGGAAAGATTGCCCTCCTCATAGACTGTGCCTGAGAAGACTCATTCCTGGTCAAACATAAACTTTCTTGAAAGATCTATGAAAGTATGATCCTAATGCGTGAGACTTACTTTCTGGTAATTCCTCAAAAAGACAAAACATTCTCACCAGGAATTTCAACTGCCGGTAGAGACTGTGGGGCTGCACAGCCCTTGGCAGCCAGGCAGTGACTGGGTGGTGACTCACAAACAAGGCTAAGAGCAACGATGCTAAGAGGGACTCCTAGCTCCTTCCTCCCTGGCAGGAGTCAGCAAGACACCCATTCTTGTCCTGGGCCTCCACTACCTGCTGAGCTGATGCTGTGGCATTTAACCTTCTCTTTCCTGAATGGTCAGCCTGAATTCCCACCTGTTCTACTGAGGCAGCAGAGAATATAATCACTGACTCAGGGCTTCTCCCCCGACCCCTTTTGCTCCCTGGCCTCTTTCTTAATCCTTGAGGGTGGCTAAAGTCAAGTCTACAGAGTATCATCATCATGTTTCTTGGCTCAAAGGCAGAAATAAATGGAACCCTGCCCTGCTTTATTTGCTTGTATGACCCTTAGCACAGCGTCTCGGAAATCAGACTCGGGTGTTTGGCTATTGATTAAGATGAGATCCACCCTAACCTGGGCAGAGCAACCAAGCCTTGAGGACCCAGCATTAACCTGCTTCACTGCTGGTTCCTGGCTCATGGGAACAAAGATCCGAAGATTGGATGTGGAGCAGGGGGCAAAGGAGACAATGTGAGGGCAGCAGCCCCCTGTTCAAGCTCCTCATCTTACGTGAGTCAGAAGCCTGCCAGAGAAGGAATGAGGATGCTGGGTAAATCCCACCTACTTCCCCAGTCTGTCTAGGAAGGACCCTGATGCTTCGTTGAGGAATTTATGATTTATTTCCCATGGCAACCAGGCAGCAGCGATAATTTAGGATATGAATAATAACTGAAAAACATTAAACAAATTTTAGGAGGTTTCAACTTTCTCCCTAATTGGATTCCCTTCCCCCCAAACTAGGGTTGTTTATATAGAACACACTTGTTGCCCTTTTTCTTTTTGTGCTGCGAAATGCTAGTCTAGATCAGCAGCTGGAGGGAGGCTGTTTGAGGATAAGGCAGAACCTAGAGTGGGGTTTCTCAGCCTTGGTACTATTGACATTCTTGGTTGTGGGGGGCTGTCCTGTGCATTGTAGGATGTTTAGGAACATCCTTGGATTCTAACCCTTGGATACTAGTAGCACCCCGTCTCCAGGTGTGATATGATAATGGGTGGGGGTGGGTGGGTTGCCCCTGGATGAGAACCACTGACTGAGAGAGTCCACCAAGTGATTGACAAGTCCCTTGATCAATCACCTTTTTCCTTTCCTTGCTTTCTTCCAAATTACATGGAGTCATTTTTACATACTATGGTTGAGTCAAAGGAACAGCCTGGCATCTCTGAGAAAATTTATGGAGGCACTCTAACCGCAGTTCATGGAAAGGGAATGGGATTTAAAGTCAGAAAACCCAAAGTCAGGTCCCTATTTGTGTGACAGAGTAAATTGGGAGCACATCTTCCCTGCCCCCAACTTCCCTTCCCCAAGCATTTCTTTGCATGGGAGAAATTTAGGAATCTGAGAACATCTGTTGGGGGAACTGAACTTTTCATCCTCAATGGCTCAAAGAGACATTCTCAGCCCAAGTGGTTGTCCTTCATGTGTCCAAGGCAACCCAGAATGGAGTCAAGTTCACTGTGTGATCATGTTATCATTTCTAAAGGGCGTGGTCAAAGCCATGTGAATAGGAGGAACATGCTTTCCTCATAAGAGGCTGGACAGTGTTTTCTTGGAATAATATTTGTGGCACACTTGATAATTGAAGAGGAAAATGACTTCAGTCTCATTGGTGGGGAGCCTGGAATGTGGACATCTACCATTGTGCCTCAGTGAAGGGATCCTAGTGAAGGGGCCAGAGCCCTTTGAGAGCTGATTAAAGGGTCCCTGCTCTTTTCTCATGTGGAGAGGGGTGGAACTTCCTGAGGGAGGCAGTAGGCAGGTTGGCTTAAACAGGAACTGCAGGAGGAGGACAAGAGGGAATTGAATAGACACAAGGATGTTATATATGCAAGGGAAAGCTCTCTACTTCCACCCACTAAGGAAGGCACAAAGGAAGGAGTTTCAGGTCTTCCCCCTCTGAACTGCTCACCTGGCTCATAAGGAACTGCTTAGATCTCCAGAGCACTATAGTGCCTGGGTGCTATTGCTTGGGTTGGTCTAAGGAGGTGGCTATGGCAATACCAGGAATGGGGCAGCTTCTTTCCATGAGAGACTGGCCCAGGTGATGTTGATATGGGGCTGAGGAGATGGTGCTCAGGCCTCTTCTTGTAGATGCCTATCAGAGGGGCCTGAGGCCAGCACTCCTCATCCCCTCTCCCTGCTTAATTTTTACTAGTAACAGTTATCACCCTCTGACTTTTAGAGTCTTTCTCCCATTGGAATATAAGCCTATACTGGCAGAGATTTTTGACTATTATGTTCACTGATGGTTATACAGAGCCTAGAACAGCACCTGGCATATAATATTTTTTGAAAGGACATTCCTTCCTTGAAACACAGAAAGAGAGCCCTGCTACACCCAGCTTACATACACAATCAGCTGTGCAACATTTGGCAAGCTACCCAACCTCTCTGAGCCTTAGTTTTTTTCATCTATCAAGTGGAATTAATGGAAACATCTCAGAATTATTTTAAGGATCAGCATGTCAGCCCTTCCCAAGATGAAGTACTACTACTTTCACATCTGTAAAACATCTGGCATGTTAGAAATTCTATTAGACATTTCTTGGAACTTTAAAACATTTCAGAGCCAAGGAGTCCAAGAGAGTGTAGAAGCAGGGAGCAAGCCCTCTGGAGGACCGTGTTCTACAGAATTTTAACTGGCCACCAGGGTGCACAGAATTCATTAGAATCCTGGCCACCAGGGGGCACTCACCACTGAGGTTTGGAGAAATCCTTCCCTTTGTCCCCTTCCTGTCTCTTGTCTGGGCTTCACCAGCTCCTTCTAGATTTCACCTTCAGTGGTGGAGTTTTAAACTCTTACCTTTCAGTTTATCCTAATTCTTTGCCAGATAAGATCTGCCCTTTCTGACTTTGCATCTGGTTCTGGCCAACTTTGGATACTGCCTTTAGATCCTCTACCTGGGTGCTCTTCCCTTCATCAGTTCTGGTGGCATTTTAGGTGTATCCTATACGGTTGAAATACATATATTTGAACTGTGAATACATTGACATTGTTAAAGAGTAAAAGCATTTCTGATACCGAGAGGATGATATCTGTTGTGCAAATTATCCCAGAGAAAGGTTCCATCTGCTAAGCCATATAAAATAACATGGCTTCCGTTCGGCAGGTGGGAGTCTAGATACTGCAGAGTGTGCATGACCTTCGAATACAGTTTCTCAGGAGTGGTCATTTCTGGGACAGGATCACTGTTCCTGTTGGTAAAAGAAACAGAAAAAATCTTAGTAGATTATAAGGATAAACGCGTGCAAATACAAGACCCATTTCCCCCTGCCTCTGACACGTGTGCGTGTGCGCACGTACACACACACACACACACACAGAGTAGTTATTGGTGTCATTTGCAAAATATTTCTGATTTCCAGACTCCTCTGTGGTTGGGTGGGCCATTGACTGGTCTGGCCTATGCGTTGTGAGCAGAAGTGACATGTGTTGTGTTTGGTTGTATGAGAGCCTCTAGGATGCCCTTTCTCTTTGCCATGACTCTGGGCAATGTTCTCGAAGGCAGCTGCTTCACCAATCTGAGTCCTGGAACAGAGCTCCATGGTGATCCCTGATGGACAATGTAGCGCAAGTGAGTAAATATTCATTGCTTTATGCTACTAAGATTTTAGGGGCTGTTTGTTTCTGCAGCATAATTTCACCTATCCTGACTGTTATACACAGATAATGGAATCAAAGGTCTCTGCTATTGCTTATTATTTGTTTGACACTTTGAGCTCTGCAACTTGGTCTTTAAAACTTTTCACGTGTATTACAGTCAGGGAAATGAAATATCACTGAGAAATGAAGTGACATTATATATACACATCCTTCCTTTCTACAATGAATTTGAAATTTCATGAATTTCTTGATGAACTGCTATTCCAGGCTATACCCTGCAACAATATCTGTCAACAGATAATTTCCAATTTTTAATCACTGCCTTTCTCTATATAGTAGTGCTGTGCTCATAGAGGATATTTGAAATTTTAAATTATATTTTTATCTTCTTGTTCTATAAAAGAGTAAAAACAGAAAAAGAAAGTTCTGAAAGTAGTTATAAGAGCATGGTCCTAAAATCAAAGAATTAAACCAAGGATGTAAATCATAAGTGAGAGTAGCAAAGCTTTAGCCTCAGTTAGACATTTATTGAATGGTTATCTTATTTTCATTTGGTTTGGAAAAGAGCAAAAGTGAGGATTGTACAAACTGCTGGAAATACGTCACTGAAAGTTCCATTTAAATCTCCCTCCCGGGCTTCGCTGGTGGCACAGTGGTTAAGAATCCGCCTGCCAATGCAGGGGACACAGGTTTGATTCCTGCTCCAGGAAGATCCCACGTGCCTCGGAGCAACTAAGCCCGTGTGCCACAACTACTGAGCCTGAGCTCTAGGGCCCATGCTCTGCAACAAGAGAAGCCACCACAATGAGAAGCCCGTGCACTGCAATGAAGAGTAGCCCCGCTCTCCACAGCTAGAGAAAGCCCGCACACAGCAATGAAGACCCAAAGCAGCCAATAAATAAATAAATAAATAAATATATTAAAAAATAAATAGATAAATAAATAAATAAATCTCCCTCCCTTCCTGCCTTCCTTCCCTCCCTCCCTCCTTCCTTTCTCGCCCTCTCTCTTTCCTTCTTTCTGTTTAAATGGCAAGGTATAAATACGGATTCTAGAATATTTTTAGGCTTTAATATATGTCTATAATTGTTCATTTTTGTACCATTGACTTTTGTACAAGACTTCAGGAACATATCAAATTTGAATTAAGATACTAACCTGTATTAACCTGGAAGTAGAATATAGAATTCTCTTTAGGCTTTAAACTGCCTGTGTTAACCTAAATGGAATCATTCTGTAAGTGATTTTCTATTTTAAGTCCTTAAAATTCCAGATTTACCTAATGATCCTGTAGTGGATTAAATAGCATCCCTTAGTATGTGACCTTATTTGGAAACAGGGTCTCTGCAAATGTAATCAATTAAGATGAGGTCACACTGGATTAGGGTGGGCCTTACATACAATGACTAATGTCCTTTTGAGAAGTGGAGAGACCCGCACTCAGAGGGAAGAAGGTCATGTGAAGCTGGAAGTAGAAACTGGAGTTAAGCTGCCACAAGCCAGGGAATGCTGAGGATTGCAGGGATCCACCCGAAGGATGGAAAGACCAAGAAGGATTTTTCCCTAGACACTTTAGAGGGAGCGTGGCCCTGCTGACACCTTGATTTTGGACTTCTGGCCTCCAGCACTGTGAAAGAATACATTTTTCTTGTTTGAACTCACCCAGTTTGTGGTGCTTTGTCACTGCATCTCTAGGGAGTTTGATACAGATTCCAGGCCAGAAAAAGTAAGTTCATTACTCACAAGCTGGACCTGAGACATAAGAGACATGGGAATAGGGGAACAGAAAGAAGCCCCTAGGGGTATCCACTATTGTCAGTTTTAAGGGCGCCGCTTCTAAATGGATATTGGTGTTGTCATTTTGGAAGGAATTTTTCAAAACGTGTCAAAATTTGAAGTTAGCTTAACTTTGACCTTGACATTTCTCTTTTGGGAAGTTGTCCTATCAAAACATTTCCACAAATGTGCAAAAAAGTACATACAAGTATTACAACATTTCTTGGAATACAGTAAAGTTGGGAAAAGCTAAAAAGCCTGGCTACATAAATTATAGTAGATCCATGCAGTAAAACTCTATACAGCCATTAAAAAGAATGAAGTCACTAGATACAGGTGGTAGCTGCACAAGATTCTGAATGTACTCAATGCTACTGAACTGTTCACTTTAAAATGCTTAATTTTACATTATGTGAATTTCACCTCAATAAAACAAAACAAAACAAATTTAAAAAATAATCTGTGTATTAATGCAGAAAAGACTGCTAAAAAGTACTGTTGATTGAAAAGAACAAATTACAGAGCAGTGAGCATAATATTATTTCATTTCAAAGAACATTAATCAGTCTGTAAATTAGAACTTTCATAGAAAAAAATCTGGATGCAAATACAGGAAACTGTCTCTATTGGTTAGCTTGGAGCAGAGTGGTGGGGAGGGGGTGGCAGGGAGTGATTCTGGGGAAACTTTCCCTTCCTACACCCTGTATTATTTCAACTTTTCACAACAGATGTTATTTTGTAATCAGAGAAACAGTCAAAATGAAAGGGGTTCTCATATCATTTTTATTCTTTCTAAAATGAGGAAGAAAGCTAAGTTTTAATGGGAGGGGCAGAAAACATGGTAATTTTCTGTCATTTCCCCTCTACCTATTTCACTTAGTCAAATACGTAAAATTACTTTTCACATCGCCGCTGCCCAGAGGGTGACAGGCTGACCATAGGTGTGAGGGTCACACGGGCCGGTCTGTGACGAGCAGCATGTCCCCACACGGAGGAAAAGGTGGAGCGAGTCTGATGTTTGAGGCATTGGTTGAGGTTGGTGCATGTGCTTCTACATTAGGTAATAAGCTCCCTGGGCTCTCTGGTAGAGAGAACGAGAGATAGGAGGAAAGAGGAGAGGATGTCCCATTTTACAAAATCCTAGCATGTAGAATAGAATGCTAAATCATGTTTTTCATCACTTTGGGAAAAATTACAGAACTTTATGAATAAAAAGCTCTAGAGCCTGCATAAAAAGCACTCAGAAGGATTATTTGAGAATAGGTTGCCTACCTACTAGGGGCAAAAGGCTGGTAAGGCTTTGTCTTGATTTGCAGATGCACAGAAGCACTAGAAGGACCTCAGTTTGTGAAGGGGATTCAGGCAGCCTTGTGGGTTTGTTCAGACCAGGAGAACCCACCCAGAGTAACCAGGTTTTATCTCCACTGTGTGTTTGGAGTGCGACAGCGGGGGTAAAACAAAGCAAATTGGTAAAGCTAGCATGCACATCTATTAACTTTTGTTTTGGCATTTCAGCTTTTCTTTTCTTTTCTTTTTTTCCTGCTGATACAACAGCACTTTGGCACAAAGCAATTATGCTAAGCTAAGGCTCTCCAACCACCTAAAGGCAAGATGAGTTAAGATGGAGCAAAGTCTCCTATATCCCTATTTACTGATAATTTTTTGGTTAGAGACACAACTCTGATGGTAAACAAAGAATCTCAGCTAATTTGCATTTATGAAAGGGCACCCTGCAAATTAAGCAAGCATAAACAAAATGGCTAACTGCTAAGTGAAATCAGAATGGAAGCCTTGGTGTTCCTGCTGGGAACATTCTCCAGTCACCTTTGTTCCATCATGTACAGCTAAATAATTTACACATGGGCATTGCCAGGTAAACCCTGTAGTGTGCAGAGCAAAATTAACCAATTCTTGGTTTAGGCAAGAGCAAAAGGGTCTAAGTGACGGGTGGTGGGTCACCTCCTCTGGACGCCATAGACGGTCTCTCTGACCTGTCCCTGTAAAATTTTCAGTGTCATTTTGATCTGTGTACACTCTCTCCTCCGGTGATTTTTGAGGGGACTTAGTGCTAGTATTTTGGAACCAAAGAGTCCCGGTGGTTTGGGAAACACCTCCTAGGCCTTCCTTGTTGTCAAAGCCTAAATGGGCTGAGCTGGAAGTGTCTAAACCTCTTCACCTGGGTTCTCTGGAGCCTGCATCAGGTCCACTTTGCCATTCCGGGTCTGCCTGCTACCGCAGTGCCCTGCACCCTTCCTCACACACCAGTGAGCTCATGCCAGTCACGCATGGAGAGGTGAAGGGATGGGCGTGCGGGGCTTACACGGGAGAAATAAGACAACCAGGTTGAGAGGCATGATGCTCATGCGAGGAAAATAATGAGAGAGAAGATGGTACCCAGCACCACGTTCTCACATGTCAGGAACACGCGGGTGGACTTGGAACAGATAAAAGACCTTGCTTTTGGGGTGGCTCAGAGTCTGTCCTTGTCCTAATGACCTGTGCCTGATCCTGCAAAATAAGCCTCAGGACTTGGGTGCAGGGCCAGCCGTGATCATTTCATTACCCTGGCAGGTGTTCCAGCCAGATTTCACCTGGCTGATGGCAGCTGTGTCCTCTCAAGGAAGACGGCAAACAGCCTCTGCAGAAAACGTTGCCCAGAATCAGAGCAAAAGCCCAGAGACTTCCCGTGGTTGAGTACTCAGATTTCATCAACAGCTAGCTTTCGTGCTTGCGAAACATCCAGGTGATAGAGGTAGCCCTAGGCCCACCAGCTGTAATCCCATTACTGATCTTCCACCCAGTCTCCTTGCGGAGGCATCTGGACATAGACTGGGAATGGGGGGGTGGGGGAGAACTCACTGGGCTCGCATTACCTGCTGCGTAGAGATCCTGGGTCCCCTAAAAGAGAATGTGGCCTGGAACATGCTGGCTGATTGAGAAACTCCTCATTATTCCTTTGGCCACCCACACCTCCACCGGGGATGCTGGGAGAGAAAATTCCTCTGTGCAGCAGGAGTTCTGTCCATTCCCCTCTCCGCTGGTTTTCTACCCTTGATTGGAGAGAATGGACTGTGGCCTGGCAGTCCAGGCTCCTTGGGGTCTGTGATCTGTCAGCACCTTGGCTGCTTCCTGTTACTGCAGTGCTGAGCCACTGTCCTGGGTGATGTCTGAAATAACTGGCATTGCAGAGAAACGCTTGGGAGCCGGCGACACAGACAACCTCTGTAGGGTGGCCCTGGCTCTCTCCATTAGGTGAAAAATGTTCAATTTACAATGTCTAAGTCCACTATAAAAAATGGAACCATGTCTATGTTTGTGGCTAGTGTTAGATGCTTCTATATTTTTATCACATTTCCAGTAATTACAATGTTCTTTTCAGGGATGTCATGTTGGGATATTGGGGAAGGCGTGTCATCGTTCTTTATGATTTGAGGCTCTTGAGGCCATTCCTATTTCTCATTGCTGCCCTTGCTACCCACACCTCTGCTGCTCACTCATATGTGCCCTATTTCCAGGATTTTTTCTCCTGTATCACTCACATTCTACAGCTTTTGAAGGCAATGATAGGAAAAGCCCAAGGAAGTTGGGTTAACTTAGGCCAAATTGAATAGAGTTACAACGAGAAAGCTAAGTTTGTCTATTTTACCTTTCTTCTGGAATTCCTGATGCTAAAAGCTGTCTTGCAATCATGACCTTCATTCATTTAACAAGTATTTATTATCTACGTGAGTTTAGAGAATTGAGAAAGAAGCATGTAGTTGCATTATTTTAGTAAGTTAGCATCATCATAAAGAAAAAAAAAAGAAAAGAAAAAAGTCAAGCAAATATCCTAAACGTTTTTTCAGGACAGACTTATTATGCAATTCATCGCTGGCTTGAGCTTTTATGAAATCACTTTGCTCTTTTGGGGTAATCTCCTCCACCTTGACATCCTGGCAGATGGGGAGGTATAGTTGCCATCTGTCTTTATTTTTCTAACCCCTCCACAGGATGTTGCAAAGTGGGCACCGCAGGGACATCCCACACTGCCAACTCCATTCTTTCACCCAAATGCTTGCTGTTTCTCTGCCCAGATCCCCGGCAGGGAGAGAGGCTGGCACAGGTCTCTGGCTGATGTCTGCCTGCCCTTTGGCTCTTTGAAAAGGAAGAGCAGGACTGGGCTGGGGGGGCCTCTGCATGTGCAGCTTCTGCTGAAACTGCAGTTTCAGGGGTTTTGAGCTCTTCAACGAAAAGACTCTTTCTGCAGGTGTTTTTTACCCAGTATGACCAGCGTGTTCTCTGTCCGCTCTAGGGGGACAGGATCCAGAGGTTGGAGGGGCACTGGCTGATCTGACCATAGGTTTGTTCCATTTTGTGATGGGACTGGGCGCTGAAGCTCATTGCTTCTCCAGGTCAGGGACGGTGGCCTCTTTGCCATTGTATCCCAGAGCTGGGCACAGAGCTTGGCACATCATAGGCGGTTGGTACATACTTTTAAAAGTGCATGCATGAAAGACAGCAAAGGAGGCAAGTGTGGACCATAGAAAGAGCACAGGATTTAGTCAGAGAACCTGGTTGGACTCTCAGCTTTGCTGCTCAATAGCAGCAGAGGCAAGTTCCTTGGCAACTAACCTTGCCAAACCCCACTTTCCTCATTTGTAAAGTGGAACAATCACATTTGCTTCTTAGGGCTGCCATGTGGATGAGATGATATAGAGAGTGGTGTGGCTCTTGGCTCATGGAAGGTTTTGGGGGCTGTTTGCTACTTACTGGAGAGTTCCAGGTGGCTCATCACAGAGCTACCTTGGGTCCCCAGCATATAGCCTTTGCAGACTTGGGATCCTGGGGACAGTGGTAAACCAGCCTAGGGGCTGCCAAGGCAAGGCATATCAGTATCTCTGGATCACAGTGTGTTATCTCCTGCCCTGAACTCACTTCACTGATTAGGTCTACACCTCCTTCACCATAAGAGTTCTGGCACTCTCATGGAGGTGTCCATGAGATACCTTTCATAATATTGAACCATGTTTTTAGCACAGGCTTAGAAAGCTTGGTGAGCAAAGTATGAGAAAGCAAAAGATGGGCAGTGAACAGGGTGGCCTGCTTCTAGCACCTCTCGGGTTGGAGTCTGGCTCTGCCGTCAGTCAATTAATTGGGCAAGTCACATCACCTCTCTTGGCTTTGCTTTTCTGTTTTCTAAAATGATGGGTGGGTGGTGACTGGGGAGTTGTTTTAGATCTGATCTCACCTTTTTTTTTTTTTTGGCCATGATCACAGGACAGATGGCATTCACATGTGTGGCATGTTCTTAGGGGTACGCACAGGCTTTGAGAAGCCTTCCAAAATGTTGTGGGGGGAACAAAGGCATTCAACATTCTGAAATCACTACTGATATTAGCAGTTTAGCAAAACTACTTTCTTACTATGCGCCATGGGCATAAATGGGCTTGGCTGTGAATTATGTGCAGTTTCTTTGCAAAGCTCCAAATCTATGCTGTCTCGACCACACGGGTAAGTAAATCAGAATATAAGTGAGGAAGCTGTTCTTATGGGGTAGCTGTGATTTTGCCTTATTTTATTTAAAAAGTCATGATTCTCAATCTTGGATTTTTGGCTAGCAGTAGTGTATTTCTCGTGGTATAACTCAGAGTTGATCATGACACACTCATTTGTTATGAATCAGAGCAAAGAATTAATGGATCAGATATTTTTGAAAGGGTCTTTCTGCTTTGCAGCTTGGTTATGTTGATTTCACATGTGTCTAGGACTTGCTAAGTTAGGGAAATTCAGGTCAGCAGCAGGCTACTGTAATGGCGTGGATCAGGAGGAGAGGAGGGGGAAACCCAGAGTCGAAGCGTCTCCCAAACTTTTCTCAGTAACTCACCCATTGCAGACGTCATTTCCAATCATGGCATATATGACAATGGCTGGTTGGTCCAACAGCTGGTTCCTAGACAAACTGAGAAGCCGTAGATGGAATCTGAATGTCAAGCGCTTGGAAGCCTAGCTGTGAAAGAATCTTTGTACGACCATCCCCTTAGTAACTTTTTGCTATTTTTCTTTCATTCCAGTATCACGTTCCCATTTCCCCTCTTCTCTATAATCTTTAACTCACTTCTCCATTAGGAAAAGACCACATAAATACATAGAACTAAGAAGAGATTGAAGTCTCCAGTAGGGGGACACACTACCATATTTATAGCATCTTTCACAGCATTTGTCATCAATAAACACAGGTCAGTTATCTGAGTTACTTATGTCCAGACGTGTAAGACATTAGTACAGCTGTGGACCTGTAGTCGACTTTGAAAAATCAAAGGTTTCTCAACGTTTCTATTCTGGATACTCAAGGCCTTGCTTCTGAAATTTAAGTCCAACATGAGCACAAAATTGTTTTCTAGTTCATAAAGCAGGAATAAGAAACAATCTTTTTTTGTCTTTTTGAGATACTTTGGCCAGACTTAAGTTTTACCCACTTTGTCTGCATTTTTATGATCCTTTTTTAAGTAAAGTAATGTAAATTAATCACGTCCTATGGTCATTGGCCCAAGAAGTGATAACTTCCCAGTGTTTGGAGAGTGACTGACAAGCCCTAGATGCTCAGTATAAGTGGTTACTGGGTAACAACAGAGAATTTTTATTCATTTTTCAAAATAGAAACCCAACTTAAAAACAGCTTCTCATATCCCTCCTCCTTCCACTTACGTTTCTATAAATCTCTCCAGGCTTTGGGACGATGCACCTGAATAATTAAAATTAAGAAAATAATTAAAGTTAGTAAATTCAAGTCAGCACTATCAGTATGAGAGTCTGACTGACTGACATCATGGAAGAAGGATCACTGCACAGTCACAGGTCATCCAAACCATCATGCTGACGGGAATGACATCATCCTGCAACTCTCCTTAATGGGTCTTCTATTTATGTGGCATTATATTAACATAATCATAACATTTTCTGGTTCACAGGCTTTAAGGCATTTCCTAAGCATGAATAGGTACATTTTCTAGTAGATATGAGAAAAAGATATACATCTATTAGCAAAGATAGAAACTACCCAAAAATTAAGGAATGAGTTAAGGGATGAGAGGCACAGTAAAAAGGATTATTTGAGAACTGCCCATCTCTCTAGAAATCCCCACTTAATTGCCTGCTGGTATTCCTGCTCACTGCTGAGGCTCCTCCTGACTGGCTGACCTGTGCAAGGTTCAAATTGTAGAGTTGATATGTTTCAGCTCTCGTAGTGACATGCATGACCATCCTTCCCCCACCCTTGTTACCACCTGTAATGCATCTCTTATATGAAAATTGTATGTATTGAATACTCATTTTATTGCAGACACTCTGTTAAGCACTTATATTATTAGTTCATTTAGGCCTTGGAACCACAGTATGAGATAGGCATAGTAGTATTCCCATTTTATAGATGAGGAAACTGAGGCTCACTTAAAAGTGACTTGCCCAAAGCCACACAACTAATCATTTGGAGAGCTGCAATTCAAACTCAGTCCCTTCTGTGAGGCTGAGCTCTGGCTCCCTGTGTGACATGGCTTCTCTAGACTGGGCGTCTAGAAAGAGTGAACCTAAACAGGTTTACTGTTTCTTTGTCCCCTGGAAGATAGTCTGCAGTAATTAGTGAGTAATCCTCAGGTGGGTGGTACAATTCAAGGGGCAAGGAAGATTTTCCTGTAGCTTCCAGGCTTGGAAGCTTGCGGGAAGGCCAGTGGGTGTTCTTGCAAATTCACATAGGAGAAAGGGCAGTGCACAGCCATGAGGAGCATGCTGGCCTGTGTCCCCTCACAACCATGTGACCATTATATATTTGTGCCACATCTTCTTTATCCATTCATCTGTCGATGGACACTTAGGTTGCTTCCATGTTGTGACTATTGTAAATAATGCTGCAATAAACATTGTGGTACATATGTCTTTTTGAACTATGGTTTTCTCTGGGTGTATGCCCAGTAGTGGGATTGCTGGGTCACATGGTAGTTCTATTTTTAGTTTTTAAAGGAACCTCCATACTGTTCTCCATAGTGGCTGTACCAATTTACATTCCCACCAACAGTGCAGGAGGGCTCCCTTTTCTCCACACCCTCTCCAGCATTTATTGTTTCTAGATTTTTTGATGATGGAACCCTTCTGAAATGAAACTGAGCTATTTGTAGTGAGGTGGATGGACCTAGAGTCTGTCATACAGAGTGAATCAGAAAGAGAAAAATACCGTATGCTAATGCACGTATATGGAATCTAGAAAAATGGTACTGATGAACCTAGCGGCAAGGCAGGAATAGAGATGCAGATGTAGAGAACGGACTTGAGGACACGGTGGGGGGGAGGGGAAGCTGGGATGTAGTGAGAGAGTAGCTTTGACATATACACAATACCAAATGTAAAATAGATAGGTAGTGGGAAGCTGCTACAGAGCACAGGGAGATCAGCTCGATGCTTTCTGAAGACCTAAAGGAGTGGGATGGGGAGGGTGGGAGAGCATATGGGGATATATGTATACATACAGCTGATTCACTTTGTTGTACAGCAGAAACTAACACAATACTGTAAAGCAATTATACTCCAATAAAGATGAAAAACAAAAAACAAAAACAACCATCTGACCATGCGGAGACTGCCTCCTTTTCCACATAGAACTAGATGCAAGCTGTAAGGGCAGCACTGATGTTCTCTTGGCTGATTCAGGAATGTTAGTACAATAAAGGAATATCACTTTATTTCCTCTCTTATTGTGGTAAAATATACAACACATAAACATAAACACTTTAACCCCTTTTGAGTGTGCAATTCAGCGACATTAAGTATTGGGCTGGCTGAAAAGTTCGTTCAGGTTTTTTCACAGTATCTTTCAAAAACCCTGAACGAACTTTTTGGCCAGCCCAATACATTCATGTTGTTGTGCAACCATCACCACTACCCATCTCCAGAATTTTTTCCATCTTCCCAAATTGAAGCCCTGTACCCATTAGAGAATACCCCTCTCTCAGTCTCTGATAATACTATTCTACTTTCTGTCAGTATACATGTAACTACTCTGGGTACTTCGCATAAGTGGAATTGTACCACATTCGTCTTTTTGTGTCTGGCTTATTTCATTTAGCATAACGTCCTCAAAGTGCTTCCATTTGTAGCATGTGTCAGAATTTCCTCCCTTTTAAAGACTGAGTAACATTCCATTGTATGTACATATCACATTTTGTTTGTCCATTCATCTGTTGATGGGCATTTGGGTTGCTTCTACCTTTTGCTATGGTGAATGTTCTGCTATGAACATTAGTGTGCAAGTATCTGTTTAGGTCCCTACTTTCAGTTCTTTTAGGTAATTGAAATAGTTGGACCATATGGTAATGCTATGTTTAATTTTTTTGAGGAATCGCCATACTGTCTTTGTTTCCTTTTCGCCGTGAGGTGGGGTAGTACGAAACATGCACGTGGACATACAAATTAAAGGCAGTCAGTCCATCTCAGCATGCATGCGTTCATTCACCCTCTCCACTCACTTGCTGAGCACTTGCCATGTGCCTGACACATAGTAGGGAATCAGCAGATGCGTGGGACACAGCCCCTCTACCTGCGGGTTGGCATCCGCGGGGGCAGACACGTAACGGAGTGCCGGTGGAAGGTTTAATGCAAATCCAAACCCAGAAAACGCAATGCGATTTGAGCCTAGTATGTCTTCCCAGAGAAGGTGCCAGACTTCACAGCACCGAGCGACCCACGGAGAGACGCACAGTATTTCTGGGTGTGCGATGGCTCCTCTTGTTCCCGAGAAGGAAGGGAAGGAGCGTAGCCCTTGGGAGCCTGCGGTGGCTCCCTCCTGTCATCAGCCGGGCCCTTCATTCCGTGCCAGCCCGGGGACTCTCAGCGGCCCATTTTCAGTAAGATCATAAAGCAGAAGGTGTTTAATTCTCACTCTTTGATTTTTCTCTTAATGAGACATGAAAACGAATGAAAGCTCAAGCCATGAGTGGGAAAAAAAAATGAAAGGACCAGGTCAGGCCAATAATTTCCCTCATTATCCAGAGCACAACTGGGAACGTGAGGTGCGGAGCCCCCACAGAGCTGGAGGAAAATGGAAATGAAAGCCTGTCACGGCATGCCACACGGGCGCCCCCTGCCCGGGCCCACACCCCCACATCCCTCTGCTGCTCAGGACAAAGATGGCGGGCCAGGGGCACCGGCTTGCCGCGGATTTAAAAGCAGCCATGACAAACGTCCACCCAAGGAGAGAGGAAGTGCCCATATGTTTATTTTTTCCTGGTGGGTGTTTATAACAGGAGCACAGAATTTTATTCTCTCCAAAGTTGTGGCACCTTCCGTAATTTCCATTTCCTTTTGGAAACCTCAGTTTTATGAGATTACGTAATGAGTTTACATAATTCCCAAGTCACTTCCCCTTCTTAGTCCCCCCTTCCTGTTGTTCTGCTATCCCTTTGCCAGCCCCATCACCATTTACTGTCTCTCCCCCTCCCAAGCCCTATTTTCTCTCTCCTCCTGTATATAGACTTCCTCTTGGCTGCTGATTTTGTTGCTGCTGCTGCTACGATTACAGAAAATACTTAGTAAAGCAGTTGGAACTGGAAGGTGTGAGCAGGAGAGAAAGCTCCTAGCCTGTAGGATGTGAGAAAGCAAGGTGAGCATTTGAAGAACTGGCGCTACCCATAAGAGGTCCATACCTGGTCTCTACAATGATCGTTCAGAGAAATGGAAAAGTTTTGACTATGAAATAGGGACATTTATTTATTTGTCAAGGTGATCCAATGGAGAATCTACCTGTCCTCAATTAGGAAAGAACAGAGTCCTTATTGGTCACAAAAGTCTGAATTCTGGCTCGTTCAGTCCCTTTTAAATAAGACATAGTGCTTTGCAAGTACAGAAGGGTTTCCCATAATCTCAGCATTTACTGCTTTCATGAGTAAATTTTAACTTACATTTCCACTGCTGGATCAGTGTTGACCACAGCAGCAAGTTCTTCATATTCTGGACATTTGAGTCAACTGGTAAGACACTCTTAATGGTCTTCTAAGTGAGCCTGTAATTTTTTGTTTCTGTGCCTGGCCCAGAGTAAGTGCTCAGTCTCAACTTCTTCATGGAAAGAGATGGGGTATATGATATATAGTGTAATAGGCTTTCATAAATTAATTCATTCAGCAACATTTATTGAGTGCTTACTATGTGCCAGGCATTGTAATAGATGCTGGGAACACATCAGTAAATACAAAAGATATTGTCCCTATTCTTATAAAGCTTAAAGTTGTTAATAAGTAATGAACATCAAGTGTTAGGGATTCCAAGGAGCCCTGAAGAAGCGGTGAAGCTGAGTATGGAAAGAAAAGTAGGTGTTTCTTCACTTGAAGTCCTAAGAGAAGAACTTGGTAGCTAATGCCCTATAAAATACCTGATGATTTCCACACATGACTCAGAAACAAATCTCTAGTTTAGTGCCATCTTTGTTATAATTCTCTCAATAGGACAGGGGCATAATCCAGGTTTCGAGTCCTGAAGATTATATAATTTGGAGGACCTTCTTTAAGGAAAAGAACACAAAGCACAAAAATGAGACCTGATCTAAAGAGAAGCCAGGGTGGAAAGAGACAAAAGCCTTAATCAATTGTGGTTAAATATCTCAAGTTGGTAAATCCATATGGTCACCAGACAAGTGAGGCTACAGCCTCACTAGCCCTATAACTCTGCCTCTTGGCAATCTGTAGATGTCAAGTATAAAGTCTTGGAGCATCAGTGCTGGGTGGGACCTTTGACAGCATGCAATCAGGTAGCCCACTTTACAGAGGAGGCCCAGAGAGGAAAGAGACTTGCTCAAGGTCTAAGCAGCATCTCAGCTCGTAACCCATTTCGGGTACCAATTTCATGACAGACATTAGTAATGACTGAAATAGATGATTTCAGCTCTTATATGAGAATATGAATTTACAAGATCTAATTCTTATACGCGAACTTGTAAAAAGGACCACGAGGTGTATTTTACAACCACTGCTGTAAAGTTTTTTGTCAGATAGTTCCAACATCTGACATCTGTTAGTTTTCTTTTCCCACGTGAGTTGAGATTTTTCTGGTTCCTTGTATGCTGAGTCATTTTGGATTTTATCCTGGGCATCTTGGGTATTAGAAGACTCTGAGCCTTGCACTTTTGTCTTATTAGGCAATCTACCCAGTTAGGTTCAGGTGGCAAGTTCTAACCAGCCTTCTGGTTATGATTTCAATGTCAGTTCCACTCTCAAAGCCTCTGTAGTAGTCTGATTTGTCTCATGTCTGTGCCACTGAGTGGTCATTCTGGGACCTGGGCAGCGGTCTATGTTCAAGTTGAATTCTCAGAGTCTTTGGTATGCAGTTAAGGATCAGATCCATGCATGTGTGGCTCAAGAGGAAGCCCAGGGGTTCATACACAACTTTCTGATGTTGCTTTCCCAAGCTCCTCCCTCTCTAGGAGCTCATCGGTCCTTTCTAGTTCCTTGGGGTTCCCCTTTGATCCTTAAGCCCCAACGTTCATTCCCCTACTCTCCTATGTGCTTCTCACCAATTAACTAGAGATGAGAGGCCAGGGTGAGAAAATAAGCAATAAGGGATGTGCCCCACCCTCCTGGGAGCACAGCTCTTCTAACTAGAAAAGCTGTCCCCCACCCAGAATTCTAGGCACCTCCTCACTGCTGCTCTGTCACTGGAAGAGACTTCTTTCCCATTGCTAGAGTGAGAATTAGAGGGTTTCTTCTGATGCCATCTCTGCGTGCCACTGTCCTCTTCTGGGTTTTGGGCAGCACTGAGTCTAGGTTGGGAGATATCAGAGGACAACAAAACGCCAACCTCACTGCTGGTTTGGCTGAACTCCTCATTTCTGGTTTCCTTCTTCAGTTGGCTACTATTTACTTTCCAGAGTCCTCCAATACCTTTTCCATATATTCTGTCCAGGTTTTATAGCTGCATTCGGTGGGACAGACAGGGTGGAGTCTGCTTACTCCATTATACGTGGAACCAGAAACCTGAATGCATTACAGAGAGTATAAATCGCTCGTGAAAAATGTGGTGTCATACACTGACCTAAAATAAATCTAATAATGTCACTTAACTCATTATATTTTAAATAATGCAGATTTTGCTTATAAATTTAGGAAGCATTTTGAAGAGCACGATTAGTATAATCCAGTTAAAAAATCAGCCATGAGAAATTTAAATTCCTTTTTTTCTCTAAAAATGTTTGCTTGTAAAAAGCAGAAATATTCAGACTAATACACTGACCTTCAGCTCAAAATACTAGGCACTTAATAATTGTTTGTTGTGGCAATTTCTGATGGTGTTTCTATTACTGAAAGTGCTTTCAAATTCACAGGTGTGGTTCTGAAATTCTGTGACAAACTAGATAAATGATTCCCCCAAACATATATTTTTAAAAGAATATAATAGCCTTTCCAGAGCGGCTCTAATCTACCTCCTAGTCTCAAAATTTGGCATAGCTTCACAAGTATCCTTCAGCCATGCTGAACTTGTCTCTCCTTCTTCCCCAAAGATATTTTGCCCTTGGAGCATCTATGTACTGAGTCACCATCTCCCCATGGGTTTTGGATTCCTACTTTTTTCTGCAAGGCTCTCTGTTCAAATGTATCTTCTCTGAAGTTTTCCTCTCCTTCTCCAGGCAGAGTTAAATGTCTCTCACCTCCAGAGGCCTCAACCTACCTCATTTTAGTGTCATTTTTACAAGAACCATAATTGTTTCCTTTTTTGTCTCTCTTTTCTGTTTACTTATGATCTCCTGGAAGGCAGAGACTTTGTCTTGTTCACCTTTCTGTTTCTAGCATCTATTGCAATATTGGAGAGGAAACAGACGGAATGGTGGGGCAGAATCAAATGGAAAATGAGGGGAAGGGAAGTAAAAGAGAAGACCAGAGGTAAAAGGCACATCCCAAGATGCTTTGAAACTGACAAAAAACTGGCAAGTTCCTTCAAACTATCAACAGGAGTAACAGTGAACTTTCCCTATGACGTTCTTTATCTCAAGTCCTAAACAAAAGGGATCAATTGAAAGGAGACCCCTTAGGACTTCAGGAGCCCTTGCCATTAACAATTACATACAAATGTGTAAGATATTTGCTTCTGAATTTGCCCTCTGCAGGTGTGCTGATTCAAGAGGTACAGGATGAGAATCTTGACCTAACAGAAGAACCAAAAGCATACACTCTTCATATTATAATTGCTGTCAGATGCCCTGCTCCTACTTAGATGAATTTCATGGAACAAGCATAAGGCAGGAAGGGCTGCATAGATAAATCCTAAGAAATAGTCCCCCCGGAATCAAAATGTCTCCATTCTTTAATGATTCTTTGAAATTCCAGAAAGTATTAAAAATTGGAATGACGTCCTCTAATAAAAGGAGGGAAATGTGTCCCTCTGCTTAAAATGTGTCACACTGAAAGGCTTCTCTTTCAAAAGTTTCTATTACAATTAAACATCGTATCTTGGAGATACTTTTGGTCTTTGAGAGAGAGAACAAGTTTTGATGCCTGTAGCCCTATAGTGTATCTGTAAGCATCTGCATTTGTCTCAAGCATCTCAAAAACTGGTATTAAAATATTTCTTTGTTGTTGTGACCACACTGAATCATGGCTCTCAAACAGAAATGTCCTAGTTGTCTTGCTATAAATAATTTCTCTTATCTCCTCTCACCATCTTGGGTTGAGACCAAATATTCTACCCAGTGGTTAGGTTCACCAAATAATTACTGGGGGCCTATTTCTGTTTGGCAAAGGTGACTTCTTTGCTTCTTCCAATACTGTGGCTTTAAAAAATTGTCTTGAAATTTTCATTTTGAAATTATTTCCAAAAGTCAAAATATTTTACAAAAAGTTGCAAAAATACAACAAAGGGTTTGCACATACCCTTTCATCCAGATTCCCTAAATGTGAACGTCTTTCATAATCATAGTACAGTGATTAAAATCAGGAAATTCACATTGGTACGATATATTGTCTACAGACCCGATTCAAATTTTACTAATTGTGCCACAAATGACCAGGGCCAGGATCCAATTCAGGATCACATGTTGTGTTTAGTTTCATGTCTCTTTAGCCAATCTGGGCTGATTCCTTAGTCTTTCTTTGCCTTTTATGACCTTGACACTTTTGCAGGGTACTGGCCAATTATTTTACAGAATGTCCTTCAATTTGTGTTTGTCTTATGTTTCTTCATGATTTAATTCAGGTTATGACTGAATACAGGCAAGACTACAGTAGCAGTTGCTCAGTTAAAGGTACAAACCCTTTTTTTCTTCTAATACAGAGATCTTAGGGGATGGGAGGGTGTATAATAATAATAAGCTCTTGTATGAATAATTGAATTCAGCTAAGCCTGGATTAATACTCATTTGTAGTTTTTCTCTTCATCCTTCTTTTACTTTTTCCTTGCCTCTTTTCCTTTCTGAGAGGACCACTTTTGATAAAGAAGGCTGACACAGAATGCCGGATCAAGGTATCTAAGTCTGATATTTAGCTGCATCCAGGGCAGGTATTGGTTGTCCTAGACAGCAAGATGGTGGCTTTAGAGGCTAGAATCCAAAAGGGGGACAGTGTGGCATGATGGGGAGCAGGGACAGACATGTTCTGGTGTATCTGGTAGGAGACAGACACGAGTTTCCACTCTTCCAAGCTAATGGTCCTTGGGCAATTTAACTTTTCTGAGCCTCAGTTTTCACATCTGTAAAATAGGGTTGCTGTGTGGCTTGAATGGAGATAGAGCATGTAAAGTACTTAGCATAATGCCTAGCTTAGAGAATGCACTTTCTATGGACTGAATATTTGTTTCCTTCCAAAATTCATACACTGAAATCTAATTCCTATTGTGATGGTATTTGGAGATGGGGCTTTTGAGAGGTGATCAGATTGTGAGGATATTGTGCCCTTATAGGAAAAAATGTCCTTCTAAGAAGAAGCCAGAGAACTGGCTCGCTCTCCTTCTGCCATGTCTTCAGGGGATGCAACGAGAAGTCAGCAGTTTGCAAACTGGAAGAGGACCCTCACCAGAGTCTGCCCATGCAGGTCCCCTGATCTCAGACTTCCAGCCTCCAGACCTGGGAGAAATACACTTCTCTTTATATACTACCTACTCTATGGTACCTTGTTAAAGCAATCTGAACTAAGTAAGCAGTACTAAACATTAGCTAAAGTCTATAAAAGTAATAATAACAATAGTAACTCAAACCACTCTCCAGCTGAATCTGCCCATCCTGTTAACTGATACCCTGGAAGACGGTGCCCTGACCACCAGTCTTTGGCAGCATTCATGGATGAAAGACCATTAGCTGCCTGGGGACTGGAAGGATGTCAACCTGTTCCTTCTGGCTTGGAGTAAGCCCTGAATAGTGGTGTCTCTGTGCCCAAGACAAGCTCCTTTGACAGTTCTTGGGCTTGTTAAGGAACCAAAATCCTCTCGATCAGGTCTAAGTAAAGGAGCAGGATGGATTTCTTCCCCATGTCTACTCTTGTTAGAACATTTCCCAGAGGCAGCTTCTGTCCTTCTGCTGGATGCCCAGGACCTGGTCAAGTCTTTGAAGCTATTCCTCAGTTTCGCACCTTCTGACATGTTGTGCATCGAAGTACTAGTTCACTTTCCTGAGAATATTTGCTGACCATTATACTTGGGACAGGATTGAACTCTCAAACAGCCACAGGAAAATCCATGTGTGAAGGGAGCAGAGAAGAACTGTGGCCAAACACACAGCACATAATTCACCTGAAGGGGAGGCCACTACTTAGCACCAACCCGTGGTTGCCAGGCAGAGTGTGGCTGTGTTGCCAGAGCGACTGAAGATAAATAGGAAATTGGACTTTTATGTAAAAGCTCTTGATTTTTAAATATCAGCAATAAACTGTATTAAAAAACAAATAATAAAATAAAACAAACATGGAGTGAGCCAGAGGATTGCCAGTCTAAGATGCTCTAATTTAGAGTGTCTAAATCGTAGAGCTTGGATGGATGTTGATTATAAGGTTTAAGTCCTTTATTTTAGGGAAACTGAGGCTCAGAATATGGAAGGGCTCACTGAGGTAATAGAGCCAGCCAGTGAGGGGTCAGGACTTGAACATAGTCTAGGTATGCATTAGCATTTAGTCTTTTTAGTCTTTTTATCCTCTGTGTCTATGACAGTGACTGGCACTCAGAAATAACTGTAGAATTAATGAAGGCATGAAGGACCAGTCTGATGAAATTGGGGCTCACCTCTCCTGATCTTTCACTGGAGAGCATCAAGAGAGTTGCATTATCTTGTGGGGTATGAATAAGGTGGTCTTCTTTCTCATGTGATTTACATGTGAATCACATGTGGTTCATCTTTGAGCTGTCATGTGTAGGAGGAACAATCCAAGAGTCATGAGAAGGAGCCCTGAGCTGGCCTCACAGTTGTCATGGACACAGCTCCCGCATCATGTAGAACTCCCCTCTCCTCTTCCACCTCCTCCCCTCACTCTGATTCTGCTCCAAGGCCTCCTCTTCAATTTGCTTTAGAAACTCTTCCCTTACCCCTTCGCTGCCTGACTTTCTCCTTTCCTCCCCATCCCACCCACTTAGCCTTCCTAAGACTTTATCCTGTAGATGGTCTGAATATGAATACCACATGCTGCCCTGAATGTTGCCCCCATTTTCCTAGTGTCTCCAGGTCTGTCAGATTCTCTCCCATTCTCCAGATGGTTTAACCAAAGGCTAAACAAGGGAACCAGCAAGATGAAGTTTTTTGGGGGGTGTGAGGGATGGAGGGTGGGTAGAGAAGATGTTCAAGATCGAATTTGGTTTGTGGCAAGGGGACCGGGGTGGGGCTGGGTAGGTGAGGCTGCAAGCACATGCACTTTCACAAATGTTAAAATTCTCCCTTTTTCTTATCTATATACTTGCAATTAGTCCCTTGCTCCCCACTCTCCCACTAAGTGGGTGAGCATATGGGTACACAGAGCGGGGCAACCTCTCACTGTATGGATGGCCGCCTCCAAGAACACGTGCTCTTCAGCACTTCCGACTTTCTGAAAACAAAACAACCCCAAGGTTTTGCCAAACTTGCAAAAAAAAAAAAAAAAAAAAAAATGAGGAAGGCTGCCAGCAAAAAAGACATTCTATTTCAAGTTAGTAAAGTCCTGTTTGCAACCTGTAAAGAGATCCTTGGTGCAGCCCCTAAGCCAGTCAAAGCGCCCTCCTCTGCAGGCTGCGTGGCCAAGGAGACTTAGGGCTGGGATTTGCTTGTTTCTTAAAGTGGATGAGTCTTGTTTACTTTAGAAGTAGATGCCTTATGAATTTTTATTTACTTTAAAATACATATTGATATTGAACCTCATGTTAACATTTGTTTTTCTTCTACACTTTATTTTAGATGAAGCATAATCTTGTCACTCGTGGTTTTTGCCCACCATGGAGGGATTCAGGTTGGCAAAAGATTACTGTGTGTGCTTTTCTTCTCTTCAAAGGTTAAGCATAATTCCTGAGAGTTATTTAGTTAAAAAAAAAAAGTGTGTCGGGTTGACAAGTCCCTGCTACGTGCAGCAGAGGCTGCGCTCAGGGCTGGGGGTACATATTTGGTTCCTATGCCGCTCACCCTCACCATCAGACTGGGAAGCCAGACTTAAAGCAAATGACTCAGCTACAAAAAAGGAAATGCAACAACGCAGGCAGGGATAAAGGGCTTCACGGAGGGCTGAATAAAAGCTAATATTTACTGAGTCCTCCCTGAGCATGAGGCCCGAGGTCCGAGACCTGTGATGAGGTCCCAAAGGCTGGAACATGCAGCACGGGTACAGGAGGTGATTTGGGGTCCACAGCTGAATTCTGACTGGCATCCACGCTTGAAGCTCTAGTCTCTGAGGGGTGATCTTTGCTGGGGAGAAGGTGGAAGCCCTCATCGCGCAACCAGCCAGGGCTTGTTCTCCAGCCCCTTCCATCCACAGCTCCCGTCTCTTGCCCTGCCCATCCTTAGGGGTCCTCCACTGCCCCACCCTCAGCTCTTACACCCTCACCTTAACCCTGCCCTTGCCTGTTGTCTCCTCCAGCCTCTCTAGGGGAGCCCCGAGCCTGCCTCCCAGGCTGCACCCACCTCCCATTCCCCAGGGCTCCCTCTGCAGTCCCCTCACTTCTTCTCTATCACTCACCCCAGCTCCCCTCTGTCAACCTTCTACTTGCCATCTACCAGTTTCCATCACTGCCGCCTCCTATCTCTAGCCCAGCTTTTTCCTCCCAGAGGACGCCCCCTTCTTTCTGACAGATTCTCTAGGTGGGGCTGGCTGCCCCTCACCCATCCTCACTACTTCCTGCTTGCTACGGTCCCCAGGGGCCAGGAAACGCAATGCTAGACGCCTCTCTTTCTTCCCTTGAACTCTGGGAGCCACAGGCTTTCCCATCATGGACATGTGTCTTTTAAATTAATTTTTGATTTTTCTTTCTTTTTTTTTAAGCTCTTTATTGGAATATAATTGCTTTACACTCTTGTACCAGTTTTTGAGGTACACCAAAGTGAATCAGCTGTATTTATATATATAAATCCCCATATCCCCTCCCTCCTGCAACTCCCTCCCACCCTCCGTGTCCTGGCCCTCTAAGGCATCACCCATCATCAAGTTGATCTCCCTTTGTTATACAGCAACTTCCCACTAGCTATCTATGTTACATTTGGTAGCGTATATATGTCTATGCTACTCTCTCACTTCATCCCAGCTCAAATCTACTTGCTTCTTTAAAAAAATTTATTTTGAAAAAGTGACTGATTTTTTAAAATGCTGAGTAAATAACAGGCAGGTGGTGGGTGGAGTTAGCAACAACGGTGGATGGCCAGGAAGCACTCTATTTCCGCATTCAACCTTACCACAGCCCAGTGAAGTTCAAGTATGCACTGCTATCACCCCCACTTTGCAAAGGGGACCCCATCCGGATTTTGTGATGAATTCCTTCATGTCATGTGATGTAGTTTAAGGCATTGACTTTATTGGGAAAAAGGCAAACTTACAAGGCTAGGTTTGTCCCCTGAACCCCATCATCACACTGAGTTTGGGTGCAACCTTTTCCCCAGGAGAATGGGGTGAAGAATCCCACTGGAGCTGGTTTGTTGTCTAGGCAACCACGAACGAGATCCCGGCATTGCCTTGGGCAATTGTGGTCATTGAACCGTGATCTCCATTTTATAGATGCAGAAATGGACCAGAGAAATATAACGATTTGTCCAAGTCACGCACCAGTTCCAGGGCCTAAATTCAAAACCAGTCTGCTATTTTATGCGCAAAGGGAAAAGATTTTATGAAGCAACAAGGAGGGGAAGGCATCTGCTCTCTGTTCTCTGGGCTTCAGCTTGCATCTCTGAGAAGTAAGGTGGTGCTCTGTGAGGACCCAGCCAACCCCATGGTGTTTTGACCCTCTCCCCCTTCACTGCACCTCCTCCCCCATCCAGGCCACCATATCGGCACGTTAGGAGCTGCAAGGGCTGCTGCAACCCACCTCCTCTGTGGATTGTAAAGAAGGTTTAGCAAGAATCTTGCTGTGCCTAACCTCCCACGTCAATGAATTAATACCCAAATTAAAATGACTTCGACAGTTTACATTTACAAATGCCTTATAATCACTGGCAATGGTTCATGGTAGAGGTATCTACAGAAATTTTTGAGATCTTGCATATAAACCTCAAAAGGAAATTAACTCCTATTACACGATTTGTAAGAAACGCTTTCATGTTCCATTCAACTCTTTCTTCCCTTTTTCCTCTTTCTCTCTCGCTGGTTCTGAAAAATAAGTGTAGCCATAAATATGCAGGCTGTAGAAAGCTGACTTTTTCTATATCTAATAAAAACCTTGGGGAGTAATTGAAATAACTTGGCGCTGGTAGCCAGGTTACATGCTGCATAATATCAAAGGAAAAATCCGTAGTGAGGAGAGGAGCAGAAAACAGGAAAAGTGGCTGGAGAATAAAGCCAGAACATTAAATAATGAGTAACTATGAGAAACGTAAAAAAATTTTTCTTTAGAATTACATCCTTAGAAAAATAGTCAAGAAGCATCTTCAAAGAAGTTATACTAGACAAAGTGTACACTCTCTATATTTCTAAGGATCGTGAATTTAAAGAAAATAAAGGAAATACCACCCCCCTGCTGCAACTCCACCCTGGCATCTATTCATTAGATAAAAGTCTGACAGAAGCCATGGGTTTCAATCAAATTTTGACACGCATGTTTTTTCATGATTAGGATCTCCTCCCATCTCCTTTTTCTCTTTTTACCTTCACAATCTGAATTTTAAAGAAATGCTGTCAAGACAGTGTACCACAAAAAGAGAGATGTCTACTATAAATTGTACCAAGTACTTTTCAGAGAATTTTACTTTGGTCTTTTTGATTTTACAAAAGATGGCTGCATTCATTGTGGGAACAAAGTGACGTTGAGATGACATGTCTGGGTCTTGTGAGAGAGAAATGCTGGTGTTATAGGCACATGGGGAGAGAGCAGCTTCCAGCCTGTGTTTCTGGCCAAATCCTATTCCTTATTCTGCACCCTAACATGTACCCCTGGCTGGGGACCTTGGGCAAATCCTTACTGTTCTTTCTTTTAGTTTCCTTCTAGGTTTTTGTTGTTGTTGTTGTTATTTCTATATAAAAACCAAAATCTGTGGGAAACAGAAATGTAAAAAAAAAAAAAAAAATGAAAGCAATCACTCCTAATTTATCAAACATAATGATTTTGGTGTATTTTCTACCAATTTTCCTATGTATAGCTAGTTTTTTCTTTTCTTTTAAAAATATAGTAGGAATTAAATTATGCCATCCAATTTTATATACTGATTTTTGTTTTGGTGGTGTTTTGTCTTTTTAAATAGAAATATATGGACTTTTAACCCTTATTTTTCTAGAGCTGCGTAATATTCCACACGGGTATTTTTGTGTTCTTTGTTTTTTACAGTCTACACTGACAGAGAGCTTTTGACAGCACTGGAGATGTTTGAATATCTCATCAAAGGAGAAGAGAGAGAGCAACGAGGGGTCAGCATTCACTCTGTGTCTGTGACCATTCTCAGCCAGGTTCGATGACACCTTTCCAATAAACTGTTGGTCACATTCACATGCAGAGAGACAAGGCTGATCTCTTCCTGGGGGTCAATCTCAGACCACAGACCAGTGACTGTATTGTCTTTGTTGGTGTCTGAGTTGAGCGAGACAAGCTGGGTACAGATTCTAGCTCCGCAACTTCCTATTGCTGTGACCTGGACAAGGTTCTTGGTTCTTGCTACGCCTTTGTTTTCTCAGCTGTAACAGTGAAGATATCATTACAAATTCTCAATTCTGAGAAATCTATTTTAACACATTTGATATTGGGTTGAGAGCTGCAATCAATGTGTACATTATCATTTTTCCTTCCTTTTCCCTCCCTTAACAGTCTGCAGAGCTAATACAATCAGTGGTATCTTAGGACTGAAGCAACATAATATGTAATATGTAATAGAATAAATACTTGCTTTATATTTTGTTGAAAGGATTAGGTGGAATATATACATAAATTGTTCTTAGCATTTGGTTAGAGATCAACAATCAGCTATTACTTTATTAGTAAGGAAAAATTGTGTTGTCCTTAGAATAGAACATTTGTTCTGTGTGGAATATGTATCATAAAAAAGACATTATTCATAGGTCATATATTTAGATAAAACCTGTACTGCGTGGAAAATTCCTTAATGCTCTTGTTGATTAGAGACGGCATAGGGATGGCAAATAGGTTTAACTTTATGTGCCAAGTCGAATCTGTTGACGATGATTGTCAGGTGTGCTGTGTTGTGAGCCTCGCTGAGGCAGAATCTGAGTGTAGCAGACAAGAGTGCCAAGGTGGATTAGTAACATCTTCCCCAGGCTTCGGAAGATGGAGTGGCAACACTCACACTAAGTGTTTGCCATCTCTATATTATGTGTCACAAAACATTAGTTGGCAGCTCATTAGGCACCAGCCAGGCCATGGTTTATCAATCAGGAGTTTCATCAAAATCTTGTGGACTGAATTTGGGTCCAAGGTGGGAGATGAGAACCACACAGGAAAGAAACAAGCCCAGAAGACACAGATGTGTGAGAAACATGGGAAGCTGATCGAGACCTGAAAGTTATGACAACACACTCTGAAGACACGTTCCTTTTTAAAATGGCTTTGGGGGATTTCAGCCACAAACTCTTAGTTATTTTTCTTAAAACTCTAACCCCAGTAGAAATGTGGGAGACTTTGCACCACAGGGGAGGGCAGAGTCTTTGCAATGATTTCGCTCAGCGCTTGTTCTGCTAATACTCACTTAGGTCTTGCCTCCTGGCCCTGATGCCCTGCACCTTGGCCTTTCTAGAACTTTGCTAATGGATGACTGAGGCGCCCCCGTGGTCTTTGCCTTAACTGTATCTTGTCCTGTTCTCTTTTGCTGTGGGTAAAGGGCTCTAAACCCTGGGCCCTTCTTTCAAAAAAGGAAGTGGTATTGGAAAGGGAGACTGTTCATTTTATTCTATGTTCATTATAATCTACTTCTCTGCTTTCGCAGTGCTTGTGAAATAAAACCAATCAGTAAAGACACATTGGTGAAAGTTTAAATGGAACGCTACGTACCATTTTTTGCAATATTCTGGTAGTCCCTGTGATTGCAGTGGTTTCTTTTCCGTAAACGAAGGTAAATAGAGTTTTCTTTAATTCTGAAACAAATATATATGTGCATATTTAATGTTAGGACATTCGCACGATCGAGTTAAAAGAAAAATGCTTTTATTGTGATTTTTTAAATGTGAAAATGAACTCAGGAAATCAAATCTCTGCACATTTTCTCTAAACTGTCAGTACATTATTAGGAGTTGTTACAAGAAACAGTTCTACAAATTGGGTTGCACTGATGTGATAAGATTAAACTTTTCCTTATTTTATGAAGACCGCCAGTCATCCCTTTCTGACCTTTTAACCAAGAACTGCTGTTAAGTCTCTTGAGCAATTGGCCATTTTTACCAACTCGGTTATTTTGAAGCTGACCATGTTCCCTTTCTTCTCTTGGTTGTTGTAAAGCTGTGGCAGACACTCCTGTCTTTCAGATCCATTTCAGTTCAGCCATTTTAATAGAAGTTTTAGTAGGACATGTGTCTGCCTTGAATGATAACTGCTTTACTCAGCTTCCCTTGCAGCTAGGAGTGGCCACTTCACTAAATTCTGGACAATAGGTGGAAGTAGAAGTACCCAGTGACAATTTCTGGGAATGTATTGGCAGGAAGCAATTGGCAGGTGACCCTTGCTTAGTCCTTTTCCTCCATTCTGCTGCCTATGATAGGAATGCTGTCATTTTGGACTACGGGGATAAGTTCTACCCTTAGAAAGCAGAAAGATGAGCTGGAAGGGCCCTGGATCCCTGAGGACCAGTGGAGTTGAGCTCCCGTATCAGATCTGGATTGCACATGTGAGAGAAATAAACTCATCTGTCATCTTATTTAAACCGCCTATACGCTGAGTTTCTCTGTTACTTACAGCTGAATCTAATACTAATGGACACAGATTTTAGAGACAAATTTTCAATCAGCATCAGGCTATAATTGCACATATTTTAAGTCACTTTCTTGGCTTCTCTTTGTCCATCTTTGATTTTCTATCTTCTTTTGCCAAACTTTAATTTAAATGTAATTTAATGTTATATTCTCTATACTTTTATAGGCTTCCTAAAATCCCTTTTGCAACAAGACCAGGTATAAACTAATGAATAATAATTAAACTCAGACATATTCCATTATTTCTCAAATGTATTTTATCTTCTTTTCATTATAATAAACTTCATATCTCACAACCTTACACAAATCACCATTTATTTTTAAGTGTTATGTAAGTCTCACTCACTGTATTACAGTGCTTGCCAACTGTCTCAGTGCTTCAGGTTTGGGCATTTGGAATGTGCTGCAAGTAGTGTTCTTTCTAAAGTCTGAGAAAACTAATAATAATAGAAAACAAACTTGTGGTTACCAAAGAGGAAAGAGGGAGGGAGGGATAAATTAGGAGTTTGGGATTAACATGTACACACTACTATATATAAAATAGATAACCAACAAGGACCTACTATTTAGCATAGGGGACTATACTCAATATTTGTAATAACTTATAAGGGAAAAGAATGTGAAAAAGAAACTAAAACAACACTGTAATCAACTATACTTCAGTTAACCACCCCCCCCCCCCCGCCAAAGAAACTACTACTAACATTTCTTAATAGAAGACCAAGGTCTCTGAGCAATATTTGAACTGTGGAATTTTTGCTTTGTGGTAGAGGTTTGAGGTGAGTGATTTATTTTACTCTTTAAAATCAAAGCTACCCAAGCACACAGTTTTAAAAATCAAATTCATTTTATTTGAACAATGTTTATTGAGTCTTACTATGTTCTAGGCACTCTTCAAGGCACCTGGATCATACTGGTAAATGAAAAAGACAAAGATCCCTGCCCCTGTGTTCTTGACATTTTGGCAGGGAAAAAATCCACTAAATATCATGAGCAGGCAAATTATGGGGCATGCTAGAAGACAGTAAATGCTATGGAAAAAAGAGAGGCAGGGGAACTGCCACTTTAGGCTTAGAGTGGTCAGAGCAAGCCTTATTGAAAAGGTGAATGTGAGCAAAGTGGTGAGCCTTACAGAAAAAAACAGTTGAGCTCTTTATGTCTATAAGGCCTGTAGTGATAAACAGCAATCTCACACTCCGTTCCTCCCCATTGCTCCATCCCCTGCAATTAATTTCAGCCTCATTTGGCTAAGTCTTTTCATATTTCCTCTCTTATCTCTAAATAACATACTTTCAAGGCTACTTCTTGATGTTTAGTCTTTGGCATTATCTATTCACTTCCCACCACCAAGAGGAGGATTTAGCTATTCACAGCAGATCTACGATTGCTTTTTCTTCTCTTCACAACTCTTTCGTTTCCCTAGAGTTAATAGCTGCCTTTGTTTCTTTGTTTAATTTTCTTAAGTATTTATCATCAATTCACCCTTAAACCTTTTCACAGTTGTTTGATCTCTTTTTAATATGCTCTGATATATCAGATAGTTTATTAATTTCATCTTCTTCTGGATATCTTTCCTGGATCCTCTTGCCCTCTCACTCTAGCGCACAGCAGATATCCTGGGAGCTCCCTTCTTCATATCGTGGGGATTCTCTTCACTCCTTCCTGACTTGTTAGATATCCTATTTCCTGGAAGACCACATTTTTCTTATTCTTGATGGAGAGTACTTTTAAGTAACGTTTGAAGGTTGTGTGTGAAGTAACATTACTTTTTTTGCATTTGTATGTCTGAAAATGTTTTTCTTTTTGACTTGGTGAGGTGTAGGGTGGTGAGGTTTTGCTGGTGAGGTAGAGGGTGGGCCCAGAAACACAGTTTGCACTGTAAATACAAATACAAATAAGGACTAATAGGACTTGTTGGGGAAAAACTTCAAGTAGAGAAGTAGCATGGTTCACCTGGTCCCTGAACTCTCATAGAAAGGTGTTTTTGACAGGACATAGCTAGACTAGACGCATCTAGCACACCCTAAAAATTTTAAGGAAAAATAGGTTCTGGTGTTTATAAGTTGCTATATAATAGTAATAGTAATAATAATAATAATAAATTTCTGAGATAGGTAATTGTTTTATTGAAAAGAAGTTCCAAATGAGATGAATCAGCTTCTTGCTAAGTACCAGTAGGAAAGAGGAACTAGGTCTCCAGAATTATCAGTTTGCCTCTTGACTGGTGTAGTAGATTTAAGGATGGCCTCATTATCTTTGACAGCCCTACCCTTAAATCTTGGCTGTCTTGTTACTTCTTCGACCGATAAGATATGGTGGAAGTGACACTATGTCAGTTTGGGCCTGGCTTTTAAGATTCCTGGCATCTTTGGTCTCTTGGAGCCCTGGCCACCATCTAAGAAGTCTATCTTTCTGGAGACACCATGTAAAAAGGCCTTACAGGGGAAGCAACCTTACAGTGGAAGCAACCTTACAGTGGACATCACCTATTGATGTCCTTCAATAGGTGAACAGACAAACCATGGTACATTCATATAATGGACTGTTATTCAGGAATAAAGGGAAGTGACTTATCACACCATGAAAAGACATAGAGGAAGCTTAAGTGCATATTGCTAAGTAAAAGAAGCCAATCTGAAAAGGCTACATACTGTGTGATTCCAACTATGTGACATTCTGGAAAAGGCAAAACATGGAGACAGTAAAAAAAATCAGTGGTTTCCAGGGGTTAAGAGGAAGGAGGGGGTATTAATAAGTGGAGGACAGGGGCTTTTTAGGGCAGTGAAACTAATCTGTACGGTACTGTAATGGTAGATATATGTCATTATGCATTTGTCAAAACCCACAGAATGCACAACACAAAGAGTAAACCCTAATGTAAACTATGGACTTCAGTTAAGAATAATGTATCAACCTTGGCTCTTCATTTATAACAAATGTGCCACAGTAACCCAAGATGTTAATAATATGGGGAATTGAAGACGCGAGGGAGTATATGGAAACTCTCAGTACTTTCTGCTCTAATTTTTTTCTGTAAACCTAGAATTGTTCAAAAATTAAAGTTTATAAAAAAAAAAAGCCCTACCTGCAAAGGTTTACCCAGCTAAACCCAGCCTCCTGGTCATCCCTTCTTAGGCACCCCTTCACGTGGGTGAAGCCCTCTTGGACTCTCCAGCCCAGCACTAAGTGAATACTGTCGTGTCCATGGTCAATGTCACATGGAGAGGAAGAATTGGCCAACCAAGCTCTGCCTGAATTCCTGACCTCCTAAACTGTGAGGTATAAAAATGGTTTGTTTTAAGCCATTAAAGTTTGGAGTACTTTTTACACAGCAATAGATATCCAGCATTCTTATAGAATTCTAGGTTAATATCATTTTCCCTCAGAAGTTTGAAGGACTCGATCTGTTGGCTCCTGGCCTCTCAGTGCTGTTGCCTGAAGCTGTTCTGTACCTCAATCCTTTGAGAATCTGCGTAGCATCTGTTCTAAGTGTTCTGAAGCATCATGATGACAGGCTTGGTGTGGTTCTATTTTCATTCAGTGTTAGACACCCTTTCAACCTGGAAATTCATGTCATTCAGTTCTGAGAGGTGTTCTTGAATTGTTCCATTGATGATTTCTACCTTTCTTGGAACTCCTATTATTTGGATATTGGGTCACCTAGACTGGTGGTCTCATTTCCCTGGTTTTTCTGTCCTAGTTTTTATCTCTTTGTCTTTTGTTCTGTTTTCTGGGTAATATCCTCAACTTGGTTTTTCAATATATCTATGAAATTCATCTTATGTCGCTAGTATCATCTCCGAATGATCTTTTTTGGTCTCTGAATATTTCTTTCATTTTGGTATAATGTTTTTATTTCATGAATGTAATATCTCCTCTTATCTTTTTGAAGATACTCATTTTAGTTATTTTTATAAGTAGGATATTAATTAAAGTTAAAAAAATTCCCCCTTAGAGCACTGTCTCTGTTATCTTGTTTTTCTCTTTGTTTTTGTGTTATTTTTCACATTTGAGGTTTTTCTCAGATATCTGATGATCTTGGGTTGTTGGCTTATGTTTAAGAGTGGAAACTAGTTTAAAACTCAAAAGCTGATTACAAAGTGGGCCTGCTGGATGTGACTTGCTGTCCATGGTCCTCACTAGAGGGTAGGCTGGCTGGGCCTTTCTCGGGGAATCCCTGCTGTCAGAGTCTTTGGGGCTTTCCTCTTGGGATGTGCAGATTCCCCAGAGAAGGGTCTTCTAGTCTCCAGCTGGGTTGCCAGCCCTCTGGGGCCGGGGACCTCAGATTCAGCATGCTTGTGTCTTAGGAAGGTGCTCCTACCTGCTTTTGTCTGGTGTCTCCCAGTCCAGAAGCTCTTATGATTTTAGCATCTCCAGAGAAAAAACCATAGTCTTACATCAGAATAAGGGAAGGGAAGAGATCTGAGGATCTAACTACTTCTTCAGCAATCTTTCAACCAATACCCATTTTTAACCTCACTTTCATTTCGAGAGCTACCATATGAAGCCAGTTCCCAGGGCTTTTGGGGTTCTGCAGTGTAGACTGGGTTGCTTCTCAGCTGTCCCTCCTCTTAGTTTAGAATGCAACTTTCCTTTTTTTTTAATTTTTAAAATTTTATTTTTATTTTATTTTTTATTTTTATACATATTTATTAGAGTATAATTGCTTTACAATGTTGTGTTAGTTTCTGCTGTGCAACAAAGTAAATCAACTGTATTTATCCATATGTCCCCATATGCCCTCCCTCTTGACCCTCCCTCCCACCCTCCCCATTCCACCCCTCTAGGTCGTCACAAAGCACCAAGCTGATCTCCCTGTGTTATGTAGCAGCTTCCCACTAGCTATCTATTTTACATTTGGTAGTGTATATATGTCTATGCTACTCTCTCACCACGCCCAGCCTCCCCTTCCCCAACTGTGTCCTCAAGTCCATTCTCTACTTCTGTGTCTTTATTCCTGCCCTATCACTAGGTTCATCAGTACCATGTTTCTAGATTCTGTATATATGCATTAACATATGGTATTTGTTTTTCTCTTTCTGACTTAATTCACTCTGTATGACAGACTCTAGCTCCATCCACTTCACTACAGAAAACTCAGTTTCATTTCTTTTTATGGCTGAGTAGTATTCCATTGTATATATGTGCCACATCTTCTTTATCCATTCATCTGTTGATGGGTATTTAGGTTGCTTCCATGTCCTGGCTATTGTAAATAGTGCTGCAATGAACATTGTGGTACATGTGTCTTTTTGAATTATGGTTTTCTCAGGGTATATGCCCAGTCGTGAAATTGTTAGGTCATATGGTAGTTCTATTTTTAGTTTTTTGAGGAATCTTCATGCTGTTTTCCACAGTAGCTATATCAATTTACATTCCCACCAACAGTGCAGGAAGGTTCCCTTTTCTCCACACCCTCTCCAGCATTTATTGTTTCTAGATTTTTTGATGATGGCCATTCTGACTGATGTGAGGTGATATCTCATGGTGGTTTTGATTTGCATTTCTCTAATAATTAGTTATGTGATGCAACTTTCTTGAATCAACTAAGTCAGTTACCACTTGTCCTTCTACTTTCTGGCTTCCAACATTTTGTGGCTGTTGGCTCTTCGTGTTCTCTTTGTCCTTGTGGACAAATTCATTTACCATCATTTTAGTGGGGTTTCTCAAGGAAGAGAAGTAAATGCTTTGTTCAATCTCTATCTTACCCAGAAGGCTGAAATGAATACTTTATACACTGCATCATTTATGCCCTCTGCCTTGACTATTTTATTATATTTTGAAAAAGCAAATAGGAAATGGACATTAGATCTGAGTTCAATACTAAAATAATTTCACGGTCAATAAAGAGGGGTTAGTTTCCTTTGGGAAAGTAACTGTTACCAATATTTAGCCAGAAATGTATTTTGATAATTCTAAAAATGGAATTTATGTACTGAAATATTATTTTGCTCTTGACCTGATCATGGAGAGTGAGTAGTGTGGATATTAATATTATAGATACAGTTAGTTGCACCTTTCATTACAGAAAGGACATAGAAATCTTTATCAACAGGCGAATAGTTCTATTACTATTTCTGACATAAATAGCATCTAGAATTTAGGGATTAAGATTTTGTAATACTAAATACTAGAAACTATTTCACCTAATCAAAGTTGCTATTTTCTTTCACCCCCATTCTTAATACATAATCTCTGTTACAAATTTCAGGAATTGCATTTCTCACGCAGTGCTCTATCTTAGAGGGATCAATACAATATGTTGAGAAGCTTGTAATACAATATTTGAGATGCCTATAAATTGAGAAGATGGCTTAATAGAAAGTTATTTATATACAAGGTCAGTGGAACTAGTAGAACTTGAATTAATAGGCTAAACTGAGGACACCGTGCACAGTGAGGGTAACTGTGATCACCACTGTGGTTTCAAACCCCCTCCTCTCGCTCCCCTCTCCCTACTTGGACTTAAGTTTCCCATCTGGTCTTTATTTCTCTCTTTTTCCTCTATTGTGCGTCAAAACCCAGTCCAGTGGGTTAGAAAGAGGTGACAGCTTCAGTCCTATAATTTGAGGGGTGCAGAGAAGGAGTGCTTGAAAGTTCCCTTCCTCACACCTTCCCCAGCGTCTAATGTATGGACGTCCTCAGATTAGGAGTAGGTTTAGAGAGTCACCATATTAAGTTCCCAGTTTTATCAGCTCCATCTATTGTAGGGCCTGGGAAGTATAGCCGTTTCACTGAGGACACACTAGTCACATTTATATTTCTAATACCAAAATTCAAAACTAATCTCAGAATGTCTACTAGTTGCTTTCCCCAACAGGGGCGCAGGTAATACAAAAAAAACTTTCTCTGGGAGCCTTCTAATGACCTCCTCACCTCCCCCCCCCAAACTCCATTTCACTATGGCTGAAAGAAAAACAAAACAAAAGAGAGTAAAATTAAGAACAAGCCTCGAGAATAATGCAGACAAATTAAAAGGGTTGTTTTAAAACTGAAAAAATTATCACCTCCTCTATAGATTCCTAGCAGAACCCACTTGGAGAAAGGCAACAAAACAGTTTCCCAAAGAGCTCAGCATATCAGAGGTTTTTGGGATAAACTGAGTGAAATATTATTCAAGCAACAGTGATGTATCAGATCCTGATAAAGTTTCTAAGTCTACTTCTGACTCTCTTCAGCAGCACACCTAGTTTGGGTATAAATTCTGAGACCCTATGAAGCTGAATGAGAATAAATCACACACACAGAAAGACTGGGGCTTGGAAGGCTAGCAACAGGGTGAGTGAGAGATAAACGGTAACATTTGATGTGAAGGGTTAGGACAGGGGAGTGGATTGCGATAAAGCTGGATAACTTAGAGACTACACAGGCTTTATTCAGGGACCTCTACTGCTAGGAAGTTTTAAGAAAAGGGTGGATAACTTTCTTTCCAATGTGGATGGAGGTCAGGCCAGCATGGGGCCAGGGAGATGGATTAAAGAACTTTTAAAATTCCTCCTAGCTCTTTGAAACTAGCCACATCCCAGAGCCCTGTGTAACCCCTAATACACTGCATCACAGAAGAACCACAATTTCAGCATCAGAGAGAGATAAACATGCAGAATATGACTCGTTGTGTATTCAGAGAGTCTGGCAATGGGCTAATTATGCAGGGGGGCTTGCAAGGGTGAGGATGACTGCAGAGGAGGTCCTAGGAGTTCAGACATGAAAAGATTAGCAAGACAGCATGATGGATTTTGAATTTGGAGCAGCAAAATAGTACAGGGAAATAGACTTCATGGGCATCATGTTCAATAATTCATGAGCTGTTGTGCTCGCACAAGGCTTCTCACCTGTTAACGTTCCACTAAGATTCCCTGCTCTGCCTTCTCTGAGCTTGTGGCCTTATAGCTTTCTCCATCCTGGCTTTTGCCAGCCTCAGATTTGATTCTAGGCCACTGTATCAGGGTAAACATGAAACTGTGATTGAGGGATTTAAGCCTGTGGATGCTTATAAATCTGAAGAGATCATTTGTGGCATAGAAGAAGATTGTTTTAGTAATCTCAACAGTATTTCTCAAAGGATGTTCTGTGCAATGCTAGTTTCTTGAGATGTATTTTTCTCATAAAACACACATACTTTCTACATAGTTCTGTAGTCAGATTAGTTTAGGAAATGTTTTATTTTATACCTTGGAGATATACAAAGCTTTGGGGGCTTGTTGAAGGCTCTGATAAACCTTACACTGAATAAACTTGTTTCCCTTTATTTAACCCAGCATTTCCAAACTTATTTGACCAAGGAATCTTTTTGAAAAGTGTGCTTAATACCTTTTAACATCCTTTGGAACTAATGTTTCACAGAACAGTTTTTGAAGAATATTGATGAACTATCTCTGTGATCTATATTTGAGCATCATAAGATGGCCTAAAATCTCAAGTTCAGTCAGTTACAAGAATCCTACTTGAAAAATTTGGAGGGTGTACATTTATTCTGATCCATCTAGATAGCTGCAAAATTATACCATTCCGGTCAAAAATTCACATCAATGTTTAATTTAGCTGCTATTGACCAAATAACAGATCTCTCCTTTGTTTTGTTCTACCTGACTACTGAATTGATAATTTTACTTTAAACTTATCTTCTCCAATTGGTTGATTGTGCAGTTATTTTAATATTGTGATGAATGTTGCTAATTTCTCGTAGAACATTTATTATAGAACACACTTAGAAGTCCAAGGGCTTAAGCTACACTGATTTATTTTTATCTGCATCCCGTTATGCAGCTGGTGATTCAACTCTTGCTGTTTATACTCCTCCTCCCTTGTCCCTGGTGTTTTCCCTGAAATGTTAATTCTTGCAAATCTGATTTGATTTAGGCAATCTGAGAAGATGCAAGGGAAGGAGGTTTGTAGATTGTACTGCACTCTGTAAATGTAAAGTGATGTCATTATAAACTTAGTCAGTGATTCTTTTATTGAGTACCTGCTATGGTGCTACACACTGTGCCAGGGGCTAGGGCTCCAGTGAGATGTCAAGTCTGATTCCTGCACTAGAGATGCTCAGAGTCTGGTGTGGGGTGGGTGGAGTGGGGAGACAGTGAGTAAACAGTTAGGACAAGGGAGATGACATTGGTATTGACGGGGCAAAATAGGAGCACAAGAGAGAACCATATAGTCAGATGGGGGTTAGTAGGGAGAGGCTGTCAAAAGGAACTGACGTCACCCTGACTGGTGGTTGCTGAAACATGAAAGGGGGTAACTAGATAAGACAAAGATGAGGTTAAATGCCTATGAAAAATTCTCAAACTCACTAGTAATCAAGAGGTTACATATTAGAACAGCAGTAAAATATTTTTTGTTAGACTGGAAAAAATTAAGAAAATGGGCAATACTTGGTATTGACAAAGCTGTGGGAAAACAAGTATTCTTATACAGTACTTGTGGGACTGTAAATTGGTGTAGCCCTTCTGGAAGGATTATAAAAAATTAAAAATGTATACATTCTGATTCAGCAATTTTTTTCTAAAGACATTCTCACATGTAGTCATAAGGAGAACCATAGAATGTTCATTACAGTGTTATTGGAATTAATGAGCTTTTGGAATTAAGTTGATTGTCCATCAATAGGAGAATAAAACAATCATACTATGAAATACCATGCAGAACTGCACAAGAATGGGAAGTGTTTCAAGAAGTATCATTAAAGCACTAATTTATAGTATGTTATGTACAGTATGATGTCATTTACAGGAAAACCCCAACAGAGCATTTATTTCTTTATGCACAAATACACAGAAAGGGTCTGTAGGAAGTGACACTAAATTGATAACAGGGCTTTCTTCTGGGAAAGGGAATGAAATTGGGAGAGGGCTTTGGCTTTTTACATTACATACCTCAGTATTTTTTGTAAAATAAAAATGTATTCATGATGTGAATAAATAAATTAAAAAATAAGTAGGGTCAAAGGAGACGTCATCGCAGTGGAGAGATGTGTCAGTACACAGCAGGAAGAGTCCTGGGCTAGGAGTCTCCAGATGGTCCTTCCTGCCCCAGGCAGCACCTCCCTGTGCCTGCATTCCATCCCTTCCTGCTTTGTCTAAGACCTGTTCCTTCTTTTGTCTGCCTTTCTCCCTCTTTTGCTCTTCCTATCTCTATAAGCATGCTGTGGGATTTCTCATCTAAAAATGTCTCCTTTGTCTCTTACTCCCCATCAGCTATCACCTCACGTCTCTGCTCCCTTTGACAGTAAAACTTGCTGTGAGTTGTGTATGCTCACCTGCATTTACTTCATCACCTCCTGAACCTATTCTTTCCAATCAGACTTCCATCTCTGCCCCACTGAAACATTTCTGGTCAAAGTGTCCCGGTGATCACCGTGCGGACACCCAGTGGTCCTTCTCAGTTCTCATCTTCCTCTTCCTCTGGCACCATCTGGCTGATAGGCCAGTGTTTCTCCCTTGGAAACACTTTCTTCGCTTGGCCTCCAGGACACTAAATGCTTCTAGTTTTCGTTCCCCTTTGAGGGCTGTTCCTTCTCTTCCCTAACCTCTACATGTTGGCCTCCTCCAGCCATTGTCCTCAGCCACATTTTTCACACGCCTTCCCTGTAACAGAAGTTTTCAAATTTTTGCTCTCAGGACCACTTTATATTCTTAAAATTGCTGAGGAAGCCAGAGAGCTTTTGTTTATGTGAGTTATAGCTGTCAATATTTACCTAGTAGAAATTAAAACTTAGAAATTTGAAAGATCATTTAGTTATTAATCATTTAAAATAATAATAATAAACCCATTACATGTTGACATAAATGAAATGTTTGTTTTCTGAAAAAAAATATTTTCCAAGCCCTCCCCCTATTAGTGAGAAGAAAGGCATCATTTTACCATTTTGCAAATCTCTTTAGGGTCTGACAATGTGGATAGAAGACAGCTGGGTTCTCACATATGCTTCTGCGTTGTTTGTTGTGATATGTTCTTTTAATGGAATTATATGAAGAAAATCTTGTCTTAAATATACATTTAGATAGAAAGGGAGTAACATTTTAATATCCTTTTTAGATAACAACTGATAGCCTTCTTTGATTCTACACCAAAACTCAGTAAGCAGTTGTTTCTTAAAGCCTGATTAGTTGCAACATGGAATCTGAAATGGACTTTTTGCACCATGTTACATTCAAGTGCATTGATCTAGCTTGTACTTTGAATGGACCTCTCACCAAGGCATGATTTCATATACCACACAGTGGTCATGTAGAAAATATTGGTTGAGTGAGTTCTGCAGATGTTCCAAATGTTGATACATCTTATGATACAATATTGAAAAATCATGCTTGTTGCTAGCACCATGTATCTCATTAGAAAGGACCTGGAATATTAAGAAGCTGTCAAGTTCATAGTAGAAGATACAACTTTTCAAAAATTCTAAATTTTCTCTGAAAGCTCAAATTTTATGATTGGCAACCAAGACTGTCAGTTGTTTTCCTTGAAGTGGCAAGCTCATTTCCTTCATTTTAGATATAATACCTGCCATATATCCAAGTCTAAATAACTATAATTTGTTTCCAGTCTTTTTCAATAAGAAAGGTGTTCCATGAAAAACTAATTCAGTTCACCACTCCCTCACACAAGTGCTTTTCCTCAGGACAACCGTCATATTTTGTTATGCAGCAGAAGTGCTCTATGCATATGTTCCGTTTCATCAGATGAAATCATTAAAAATCATGTACTTATTTTAATAAAATTAATGATTTTTTTCCTACTTTATAAGTGACATTTTCCAGGGAAGATGTCCCGCCTTTTTTAATCCAGGAGGTGTGGAGGTGAAGACCACAGTGACTACTAGCTTAGTTTGATGCTACTGCTTTAATTCATGCTCAGATGTCAGTAGTTTTTTATGCGCCATTGCTTTTTCACAATTGGTTCAAATGGCTACACGGTGCAAAAGGCAACTACTATTTTAGCATTGCTGTGAAAATAGTTTTATCCTGTGAAGCCCCTGAAAAGGTCTTAGAGACCCACCCCCAGGGGTCCATGGACCACACTTGGAGAATCACTGATGCAGACTATCTCCCACTCCAATCAGCCTCACCCAGTCTCAAAATGACCAACTCTCTGGCTAATTATTTGTTTTGCAAAGTATAATTACAAGATGGCTAATCACTTGCAATTATATCACATGTAATTTTTTAATAATGGATTTAATAAGGTTATTAAGCCCATTAGTGCTTCGTACTTACATGTCTTTTTTTTTTTAAACAGGAATTTAGGTTAGCAAATCTCAGCTGCAAATCCCTTCTCTCCAATGTTATGTGTTTAATGCCCCAAGTGACTTGGTTTGGAGTTATACACTGCTTTTCATATAATGTCTATTGGGTTGGAGAGAATAGGTAACCTTTAACACTCAGCTTCTGGGACACCTCTCATCAAAGATGTGTGTTTAAATGTCCTTGAATAGCATTACTGTGCCACTTATAACAATGGCTTTGTCTATCCTTTCTAAGCATTTGCTCTGTTTCTGGCCCAAAATAGCAAATTTAAGTCAGAAGCAGAGGGAGCAACAGTTACTCTAGAAAAGTCCATCCAGTTTGCACCCACTTATGTTGACCCACTGGTCTCACTCTTATTTCTCTAGCTTCGTATGGTAACTTTGGTCATCGTTTTTGGTTCTTTTGGCTTCTGTGACTTTTTAAAGGCTATCTGCAGCCTCTTACTTTTTTGTTTTTAAATTGTGACTGTTGCTCTGTTCTTCTGCCTCCCAGCTTTGAAGAACTTCTCTATCATTGAGCCCCGGCAGGCAGAACTCCACTGACTGGACCGACTCCTGGCCTCGCGTTCAGAAGGGGATTTGGATAACCCTTTCACCTGTAAACACAGACGTCTTCCTACTCTACCACATGAAACTCACAGTGCTCTGGAATTTTAGATTTTGCTTTTTTGTTCCTCTGGTTTTATTGAGATATAATTGACACACATCACCGTATAAGTTTAAGGTGTATGATGGGATGATTTGACTTACATCCGTCATGAAATGGTCATTACAATAAGTTTAGTGATCATCCGTCATCTCTTACAGATACTGCGTAAAAAAACTTATTTTCCTTGTGATAACTCTTAGGGTTTGCTCTCTTAACAACTGTCACATATAATGTATAGTAGCGTTAATTATATTTATCATTTTGTAAATTACTCCTTAGTACTTATTTATCTTATAACGGTAAGTTTTTACCTTTGTACCTTTTGACTGTCTTCATCCAATTCCCCCTCCCCCTCCCCTCTGCTAACCACAAATCTGATCTTTTTCTTTTGTTTGTTTGTTTGTTTCCGAAGCATAATTGACCTATAACACTCTGTTAGATCCTGATACACAACATAGTGATTCGATATTTTTATGCATTTCAGTGATCACCATAAGTCTATTTCCCATCTATCACTAAACAAGGATATTGACTGCATTTCCCATGCTGTTCTCTTCATTCCTGTGACTTATTTATTCTGCAACTGGAAGTTTGTACCTCTTAATCTCCCTCATCTATTTATATCTTGCTTTTAAACAAGAAGTTCTTCCTTCCAGAAGTTTTGGTATTGTTTTTTTATCCTTCTGCATGGGTTACTGGGCCTTGGCTTCTTTAACCTAAATAGGATTTTCCTGTTACATTAATTGCTTTTGAAAGTGATCTGAAGACAAATAACTAATTTTAAGCTTTAAAAAATACTTTTTTCTTCTCAGAGTTCTCCCTATTGTCAGGGTGCCAGCCCCCAAGCTGCCAACCTCACAGAGGGTGGTTTTGTTTTTTGTTTTTGCCTTTTACCTACTCAATTTCTTTCAGAAAGCACATGGTTTTAAGGGATATTACTTTTTGAATTTTCCGAAGCCTGAGAATCAAGAGAACAGATTTTATTAAGGTTGACTCAACTGAAGGATGTAAAGATTTGTAGAACTAGGTAGTTAAGTTTCTCTTTTAATACATGCATGTCATTTCAGTTAGTTACACTCACCTCATAAAGGAGATATTAAACTTTGAGGGGATAGAGGGCATAATGGAAGAAGGAAAGGAAAGCAACTATCTTCTCTTCCAAACGACATCTTTTTGCTTTCAAAGGTGCATTTCCCAAAGAACACTGTTAATGCCCAAAGTATGAGGCTGATCACAGATAACAGGAGGCACGTTCCAAGATCCAGCTGAACAGAGAAATCCACAAATTCTATCCATGTTGATAAGCATTTGGACTCAAAGGGACATTGCTCAAAACACCTACGGCAGCTGCCACATCTCTCACAAACGCTGCTTCTAGCTCAATATTCTATCTATTCTCCTGATTCTACCAGAAGAGGACCCCCATCCTATGCCAATCTCTCTTTAGTAATTTTTACACATTTCATAACTCTTTGTTCTTTTAAGGAGATTGGTCTAGCACAGGTTATCTGCAGGTATAATTTGCATGAGAGTATATGAGATAGTTTAACAGCAGCTACTGCTGCAAGGGACATACTGAATGGTGACACACAAGGACTGTTACGCTGCTGTGTTTTTGCTTAATGGAGGATCCATTGCAATTCTGATTCCAGACAGAGAATTTTCTTTTCTATCAAAAGGAGTTAAATATATTCTTCCCCATTCCAGCTAAATGGCAGAGAACACAGGCACAGTACACAGAAACAGGTGGCAAACCAGCAGTAAGAGAGAGATGACTAGATAACTTGGGCCTCTACAAATGTACAGAGGAAAAAAGCCCTGCAGGGCAGGTGGCCAATCAGCTGAGGTGCGTACCTCCTTGGAAATACAGCCGGTAAGGACAATGCTTAGAGTCAACGTCGAGCAAGTTGCAGACTGTTTTGTAAACAGCAATACAGAGCCTAATACAAGAAGGTGCTAAGTCAGCATAGACTAGCTCAGAATAGAGATGATTTTCACATAAGCCGCACCTAGGTGGTTCCTTCCTTTGTGCCGTGGGTTGAGAATCTCTCTGCGGAGCCCTCATAAGAATTATAAACCATTTGTGTCTGAAGACTCACAACTTTTCCTATCCCTTTCACCCTACTGCCTTTCTCCTAAGGAAGATCTGTCTGCCTGCTGGGCTGTGATGGGATGATGGGTGGAAACTGCAATGGGATTGGTGAGCTGGCAGGATTCCACATTGATGAAGGAGGAACCCTCTGGTCTGAGGACAGAATAGATGCAGAAAAGGAGAGGGACACTGGCTCCCACTGCCACTGCCCAGCAAAAACTGAAAGCAACTGAACAGAGTCTGCTTGGGAGCAGGTGCTAAGTTTGGGTGGAAACTTTTGGAAAATTAGATTTAGGAGACGTGGGGCAACTATTGGTGGGTATGAGCTGTAAGTGGAAAAAGACGAGGAAACAAGTTTTCAGCATGTTAGCTGCACATGAGAATGGATTCCCCTTTCATTCTTTGAGTGTCTCCAGTGAAGGTTTAAACTATTTAATAATTAATCTTAAACATCAGACTGGTAACTCTTCAATGGCAACTTCATGAGGCTTTGGGGCAAAAGGTGAGGTTCATATGTAAATTTAAGCTTCCATTAAAAGTACGGTAAACTGTACCCGTTTCTCATTCATCACGAACTCCTTTTGTTATTGTCATAAGAGTCTGGACTTAGAGAAATTTCCAGGTACTTTTACACATAGATAGCTGGATCGCGTGGGTACTTAAGTAATATTGTCTCAGTTTTGATGTTGACAGTGGGGAGATAAACAAGACTGTTGTCCAGAACGCTGCTTCAGCCGGGCTATCTCTGGACATGTTCCAGGTGACAAAGCCCACAACAACTGCAGCTGAGGAAAGAGGGCCTGTGGAAGGGGCTCAGGGACCCAGACCACTGGGGGTATGGGGGCCCTAGGAAGTGACAACAGGCACAGGATCAACGTCTGAAACAATGCATGCCAGCTCTCCACGTGGGGTGGGCGTCTTTGGTTCTTGGTCATCTCCTCATCCTAGAGCTACACTCTCAAACAAAGAGAAAGTGGCTAAAGAGGGCCACGTTCCTGCAGGTAGAATGAAAACAGCACATAAAGGTTGGAAGTCATGAGTTAGGAGTGCCTTGACTTACCAAATTATTCTCTGGTACAATACAACACCAGGTTCCATGACAGAAGATCCTACAGCTTCTTATTCAGGTGTGGCTTTGGTCGAGTTTCTTAGCCTACCTACTTAGCCCTTAGATTCCTCAGCTTTGAAATGCAGAAAACAATACCACTCACCTCACAAAGAGATGAAATGAGAAAAATCTCTAAATGACTCTCAGTACAGTGCTTGGCATGTAGGGGATGCCTCATGAAGGTTACTTCCTACTATCTCTATTTATAATACTGTAAGTATTGTTATGCTAATGACAAGGACTAACCTAATTTTTTTACATGATTGAACTTGAAAAATCTACACCTAAACATGAAAACATGTCTTCTACTTTCCCTTATAAGGGAAATTATGATTTCTACATAAATATGAGTGCGATTTCCTGAAGTTTGGTTATCTTTTCTAGCTTCGTCTCTACCTTTTTCATTGCCCCAGTCTCCTAAGTCCTTTTGGGTTTGGGGCCTTTGCCTAACACCCCCAAAAGGAGGTGGCTGTTGACCATTTCCACGAATTCTTCTTCCATTGGCCCAGGTAGCTGTGTGTTGACAGCTGTCTTTTGGCACATCTAACTGGTATTATCATTGTTTGCACATTTGTCTCTTCTGCCCTCCTTGATTTTTTTAAAAGTTAATTAATTATTTAACTTATTTTTGGCTGTGTTGGATCTTCATTGCTGTGTGTGAGCTTTCTCTAGTTGCGGTGAGTAGGGGCTACCCTTTGTTGGAGTGCTTGGGCTTCTCATTGTGGTGGCTTCTCTTGTTGCGGAGCACGAGCTCTAGGCTCAGTAGTTGTGGCACACAAGCTTAGTTGCTCTGAGGCATGTGGGATCTTTCTGGATCATGGCTCAAACCCATGTGCCCTGCGTTGGCAGGTGGGTTCGTAACCACTGAGCCACCAGGGAAGTCCCTGCCCTCCTTGATTATAGTTGACTGCAGAGACAGGATGAACCTTATTTATCTTTGAAATATCTATAGCATCTGTGCCTAATTAGGTAGTAAGTATTTAATAAGTATTTTTAAAATGAGTGAGTAAAGGTAACAATAAATTATTCATGATATGCGATGTCCTCTATTCAATAAAAAAATGAAGTGCTCTAAACATAAATGGCTCTCTCCAGGCCCCGAGTCAACACCCAAGCACACATAGCACACTGGGTTTGTGTGTCACTCAGACTGGCCATGCATCGTCTCTACTTTTAAATCCAGAGCATTAAAGCCAGGATGATTCTAGGACCTGGAGACTTGCCTATTACCTTTTAAAATGTTAGTATATGAGAGTAAGCAAGTAAACTTCTTTGTGTCTTGAGTCAGAAAAATTTAGTGATGTGCTTGAGTATTTTTCATCAGAGGTCAACTCTAGAGCCCCTGAGCAGGAATACTCCCTCCTTGCCAGCACGGATAAAATTTAATTTGCATGACACTTCACTGCACAATAGACTCTATATCAGTGGTGGGTTTGTTGTATGTCACTCATGTTCTAGAAGCAATTTCTAATAATTCTCATTTCAACATCTCGGGAACAAGCCTCACCTCCTGTTGTTTCCTTACATAGGCATATTGAAATGTTTGAGGGTGTGCAAACATACATACCCACTAGTGGAGTCCAGAAATCCAGTAGTGCCAGAGACTTGGGGCCAGTCGAGCTCATTGGTAAGAGCCATTGGTAAATTGGAGAAGGAGTGCTAAAGGAAAAATAATGTAGTAATTATCAAAATGATCACTTGTTTCCTATAAGGAGTAAGATTATCTATTGCGCAGGCATTGCTCTCTGTCTGCCTTTCTCTTACTCTTTCTTAATCTCTTTCTTTAAGGGCCTTTGCATTTAAAGCATATGCCTCTTAAGGTTAACCATCATCAGGAAATTCACAAAGATCAGCATCATTCATGAACTGGCTTCCATTCAGCTCCTGGGAAAAATGTAGAAAGCATGGCATTCATAATCATCCCTCATTTGAGAGAGATGCTTCAGTAGACTAGCAAACTTTCCACTCTTTAATTTCTGAGATTTTTCCATTTTTAAGGCTAGACAATCAGAGAATTGATTGTTTGGAAAATAATAATACCCAAGCCTCCAGCAAAAATGCCCTCCCTGAGTTCAAAGCTATGCCTTCAGTCATTAGGATGGTGCCTCCTGACCTCCTTGGGTGGGTGGGGGTCCTCAGACACCTTTGAAATACCTACTTGTGGTTCCTTTCTTCATGAAGATGCACATATACTCAACATGGCCTATGATTTCAAGGGGTTCACAGAACTCCTGCACCTCTTTCACAGACTCCTGTTCAAGAACTCCAGACATGGAGTGCTGACAAGATTAGAATTCCTTTGAACCACATTCTATGACTTGTGCAAAATCACAGAAGAAAAATGTGCCAGCTATGTCTCCTAATTGTTCCTCCTCCTCTGGTCTAATTCCTAGAGAAAGCTTATCTACACTGACATGTTCAGAATAGGGTTGCCAGATTTAGCAAATAAAAATACAGATGCCCAGTTAAACTTTTTTGTTCTATAAACAAAATGTGGTATATACATTCAGCAGAATACTATTCAGTCTTAAAACAGAAGGAAATTCTGACACATGTTACAACATGGATGAACCTTGAGGAAATTATGTTACGTGAAAGAAGCCAGTCACAAAAAGACATATACTGCATGGTTCTATTTGTATGAGGTATCAAGAGTGGTCAAATTCAGAGAGACAGAAAGTAGAATGCTGGTTTCAGGGACTGCGGGGAGAGGAAATGGGGAGTTGCTATTTAATGGGTAGAGAGCTTCAGTTTTGCAAGATGAAAAGTTCTGGAGGTTGGTTGTATAACAATGTGAATATACTTAAAGCTACTGAACAATATGTTTAAAAATGGTAAGATGGCAAATTTTATGTTATGTTTATTTTACCACAATTAAAAAATGAATATGCAAAAAATTGAATTGAAATTAAACAGGGAATAATTTTTAGTATTAGTGTGTCCTGGGCAATATTTGGAACACCCTTATACTTAAAAAAAATTTGCTGTGTATCTAAATTCAAATTAACTGGGTGTCCTGTGTTTTACCTGGGAATCCCAGTTTGGATAAAATCCCTGAAAGGCAATGATCCCTGTTGGCCTTGGCTGACCGGAAACCTTGATGCCTGGCAGCAGGTAGTAGTTTATCTCAGGAAAGAGTGTCATCTCTTCCATGTGCCCTGTGTTTCTCAACCTTGAAAACCCATGCCCCCTCTGCATGAACAGAAAAGCCTCAAGTCCACCTCCAATCTTATTTTAAAATGAAAAAGAAATTAAAGATAATGCCTAAAGACAAATCACATCAAGGCAATTGTAGTACTGAGTATGACTTTTCAGGAGGACTATGGTCCTGCTCCCTCTCACTTTCTCACCCACGATGATCCTTATCTTGTCTCCTAAAGAGAATCTGAATCTGGAGGCTATGAGGGAAGGAAAAGCCACATTTCTCTCTCCTTAACCATTCAAAAATGTACCTTTACTGTTTTCTCTCATTAAAAAGTAGTATGTGCTTGTTATAAAAATTCAAACATTATAGTAATTTACAACGTGGAAATGAAAGTCCCCCATCACCTCCCCTCAACAAATAGCTATTACGAGATAACTGCTATTAACACTTTGTATTATTTGTATGTATATAACTTATAATCAAATCTACTCATTCTTCCTACTGTCAGAGTGTGTGATAGTTCCTGCTATCATACAGAGAATGAGTACTCAAAAGAAATAAAATAAAATTTGTATTTCTCAATTTTGTACTGTTACTTGTTGACTGTGTTCCCCCAAAAGTTGGGTTGAAGGCCTAACCATCGACATCTCAGAATGTGACTTTATTTGTAATTGGGTCATTGCAGATGTAATTCGTTAAAATGAGGTTGGAGGAGGAAGGGTTCCTAGTCCAATATGACTAGGGGATCTTATAAGAAGAGGAAGAAGAGACACGGATACTGGGGGAAGACCACGTGAAGAGGAAAGCAGAGAGTGGAGTGATGCTTCCACAAGCCAAGGAACACCAAGGGTTGCCAGTGGTTACCGGAAGCTAGAAAAAAGGCATGGAACACATTCTCTCTCAGATTCCTCAGGAGGAACCAACCATCCTGCTGACATCTTGATCTCCAACTTCTGGCCTCCAGAACTATGAGAATGAATTTCTGTGGTTTTATGCCACCCAGTTTGTGGTACTTTGCTGTGGCAGCCCTAGAAAACGAGGACCTGGCCTGAATTGGACAATTTGCTTATAGTTCTTGTGATTCAGGGGTCCAAGATGTAAACCCTTCTATTGTGCTGACTTCTCAAAGTAAGTCATATAACAAATATATTCCACATGCAGAGGTTATCCCATGGTGCCCTGCACTCTTTTCCATGGCTCTGTGAGCTTCCTTCACTCCCCTTTCCTCAATTACCTCCTCCTTGCACATACCAATCCCAAGGTCTCCAGCCTTATTCTTATTCCAAGTGTGATTTCCAGCACAGTGGGGGCTGGAAGTGGATGGGAGCTGGTCAAGAAGGATGGCTTCTTGGGATACATCTGTGTTTTTTATTTATTCCTGTCAAAGGAGCAGAAACAAACTCATGGAAAGGAGTTTCCCAGTAAGTCCTGGAGGACCATGCAATTCCAGTGACTGGCACTTTGTCCCCCCTTAGCAGGAAGCACCCAGGACTTTCTGCTCAAAACTCCACCATGGTAATGGTGGAGTTTTGAGCAGAAACTCTCTTTTAGTTTCTGTTCCACCTGACACTATAAATCAAATGTTTTCTCTGTTTTTTTTTAATCTTATTTTTTTCCCTAGGTCTTTCTGCTTACAATGTGTGTTTGCTGTAGGATTTGAGAATATTCAATTCTGCTGGAGAAGACAAGAAAAACAAATAGGATAGATGAAACTCATAAGATGTGTTAAGTAGAGATAGTGAGAAAGCAAGTGGTTTGAGAGATGCAGGCAGAATTTATGAGCTGTGTGAAGTAAGTTAGCAACCTGTAAAAACATGTTAAAACCTAAAAGAATGATACAACACTCCCCCATACTATTCTCTCATCTTTTGCTCAGTCATCTGCACAATGACAACCCCAAATTTGGGAAACTGGGTTGGAACTAGGCTTCTAATTCTGGGTGGATCTGCTCTCCTTTTCAGAAGAAGGAGTTAGGCAAGAACTCTGCTGACATAGGGAGGTGTGTCTGATACCCTCTGCAGCCTGGAATAACTACGGCAGGGATGGTAGTTCTGAAGTGTGCCAGCAAAATGGGGAAAGGGCTCTACTCTAGAAATTAGGAGATCTGACTTCTATGTCTGGCTCTACAAATACAGTAAAACTTCATGGTTTGGATATGATATACTGGAAATGGGTTCTATGCTTCATGCAGCCACCATTCTCAATCAGGGGTGGGTAAAAAAAATTTATCCCCCTGGTGGGGGAAGAAAAGGCGTAGGACGGATGAGGAAATGGCCAGCAACCCTATCTTGAGAAGCGGGGTCTCTATGTCCCCAGAATTCTCCCAGCTCAATCTCTCTGGATCAACCTGAAGAAATGGTCTCAACTACCTGGGAGAATCCTGGACTCTGCTTTCCAAGAAGCGCTCACCAGCCCTGGAATCATCCCCACCAGGAGTGGACAGCAGCTGGTTCTGAATTACAGCTGGGACCTTGGGTGGATTTGCATCCCATAATTTGAGCCCTTGAAGGCCCAGGAAGGTCAACTGCATAAGTGTATCCTGGTTATTTGATTAACTTTGAAAAAATGCAAATCTGTGTTTTCCTGATTACATATTTTAGGCTTCACTTATGGTGTTATGGCAAGGTTTTACCGCTACTAGCTGTGCAAAATCAAGGAAAATGTAGCTTTACCAGTGTTCCAGTTCTGATGTCTCTGATTATTACCCTATCTTCTTCAACAAGACTGTTGGGAGGATCAAAAGACAGTGAGAGAAGCAGGTTGTCAAGCAGAAGCCCTACACTTTGTAAAGCATCATATTTAGGATGGATCACCTAGTATCTCCCTTTCCAAGCAGATTGTCCCAGGTTTTATTGCCAGATAATAGAGAAGATTTGAGCAGACAAATGGAAGCCTCAGCATATTTTTTCTTCCTTAGTAAATTTGATAGATAAAAATGAGAAGTAACAGTCATTAATAGCAAAAGTTTTATAGACCCTAGCAAAAAGAGAATGTTTAAGTCATATCACATTAAACACTAAAAGCCTTATTCACGCAACATTATACTCAAGATATTTCAGGCATTTAAGGCAGGAAAATGCAAATTAAGATCTCCCTCATCAACTCCTGCTTATTCCTCTTGAGCATTTATGTTCTCAGGAAACTCATCTTAAATGTACCTTAAATGTACATATGTGGAAAGACAATATTTACTAAAAATTTTTCCAAACTTGTAAACAGCATCAGAAACTCAATGAGTATTAAATAAACTACTGCATTGCTTCAAATTTTCTTCTGATTTTATCAATGACATAAAAATGTTTTATGTCATAACTGGCAAGTGTATACCATTTTTGTGTAATATTTTCATTTAACTTTACTTTGTGTGTGTGTGTATGTGTGTGTGTATTTCCATACTTTGAGAAATCCCACTGGTTCTCATTTTTAATTAATATTTAGTATATAAAATATTTTGGGCTTAGGAATATTTTAAGCCCTAGATTCAACAAGCAACTTATCTTTGGGTTTCTTAAAGCCATCTTAAGTGAGAGAAAGAGAATAATGACACCCACCACGCATTCGTCTGGTTCTGCCAGCCCTTCAATGAATGACAAAGGGAATATTCTTGGTACCTTTATTTCACTGTTTATATTTGAGCCCTCCCCATGAAGCAATGCCTTGCACAGTGTATTCCCTTTTTGAATACTCTTAAATGAGTTAGACCTAAATTGACTATATTTTCAAATAGTACAAAATCACTTGGAGGAATCTGCAGTTACCTGCTGTTGGGAAAAAGATGTGAAAGATACCATCATCAGTTTAAAAAGTCTTTTAAAAAGCTTATTTCCCAGGAACTAAACTCTCAAAGCAAAGAGGTTTTGTTGTTGGCCTTTTGATAATGGAGCAAGGGTCTCTCGGTCTGGGAATCAGAGACAACGGCTACCTGCTGAGCATTCATCCAGAACACGGCCAGTCCTGTTTGGTCTGCCGTTATTTCATCTGTCCTGCAGGTGGCGCAGGTGAGGCTTTTCTCTCGCCTTTTCATCCCACAGTGCTACCCCACTACCTCCTGCCTTGGCAGGCCACGCCTCACCCCCGCTCCCCGCCTTAGTGTCTTTTCTTATAGGAATACCAAATTATGAAACTTTAAGGGTCTTCCTTGATTCTCACACACATGTTCTGGTCCCGTTCTTTAGGCTTTGCTATGTGAATAAATCCTATAAACGAAGGTACACCCGTTTTTGGTGCTTGAATGTGCTGTTTCCCAGGTAACATTTGCATTTTAAGCCAGGGTGGGGAAGGGAACATAATATCAAGTTTCCGAGACAGGAAACTTACACTCAACTTCATCCAACGACTCTGTGAGGCAGGGCTTAGTCTTCCTCCCTCTCTATTCCACAAACACTTTTTGAGCAGCTACCAGGCATCAGAAGCCAGATACTACCTCTTAAACAAGAACAAGTACCCAATGCCGCAACCTTAGAAATGCTGAAAAAGGCCCTTTTAAGATGGCACCTCCTGTCACTGGTTCTGGTCCGCGGAAGATTTCTGTGTTTTCTGTCGGTGGAAGAATTCCTTACACTGGGCAGCAGGGCCCAGAAAAACTACTGCAAAGAGAACTTAGAGGGAGTTTGGATAACTAGCCAAAGTCACAGAGCTGGTGAATAGGGAGGCTGGGATTTGGACCCAGGTTCTGGTGGAACTAGGAAAGGAGAGGCTTGGAGCAGGCAGGGCCCCTCATGTCCTCAGCTTTTAATAGCCCTCTTGTATCTGGTCCTTGCTTTTCCCTTAAGCTGCTAGATCTCCTGGAATCACAACATTGGCTAAGCTGGGTTTGCTAGTTGTTGAAAATGAGGCTTCCTGGTTGCCTGCTGTGGGGATGGTCTCTCAGACACTGCCTCGGGTAAAAAGTTTAGAGACCTAGAGATGACTCTAAAGTTGCCTCCAACTTTTCCTCTTCCATGTTTCTCTTTTATGGAAGCCATGCATAACTTGTAAAGAATGAGAATGAGTGTTTGGGGGATAAATGCTGAAATGATTGTGGACCCTACACAGACACCTCCATACACACGCCACTCACGTTCCCAGGGCCTCTTGTGGCCTGACACGTGCTGGGGAAAGGCGGCCACAGAGAGCAGTGCACCTGGCTGCTCTGCACGTATATATTCCAGCAGGGCCTGGCAGATGAAGTTCTGGGAGAACAAGGAGATAATATATCATCGGGTTTCTACCTCTGTCATCTCAGGCTTAACTAGACCAGGCAGCTAATGCTTTGATATAGACAACTTCAAGAACATAATGTAACTCTGAATTGGATTTGTAAACTTTAGAATCTCATGTGCAACGAGATGAGTCTGCTGTTGAGGTCCCTGTGGCCCTATAATTCATTAAATACAGAGAGCAAGAGAGAAACACAGCAAGTGCCAGCCTGGCAATCTGTTGACCACTGTGCCTTGTTTGTGGATCTCACAGTCTGGAGGGGCACTGGAAATAAACACTTCCTAGCTGAGGAACCTGGAAGACGTCCCTTAACTTCTCTACGTCTCACTCAGTTCCTTATCTATAGGATGGACAAATAACAGCATCTATATCACTGGGTGGTTGAGAGGATTAGAAAAGATAATCTTTGCCCAAAGTTTTAACTTGTAAGGGCTCAGTAAAAGTTAGCTGCTAGTGGTATTGATCAAAAGGCCAGGGTAATCGAAAGGATACCTATTCCACGTGTGGAGATTTGGGGGAGGACGCTTGAAAGAAATGATATCCAATGTAAGTCCTGTGAGGTTAGTAAGAGGGAGGCAGCCGAAGAGGGGCAGGGGAAAAGCATTTAAGCATTGGCTATGCCGTGTGCTAAAGGCTGAGTTCATCACATTACATACCAACAAACTCTACCCCTCCCCCAACCAACCCCAAACACCAATTATGCCAGTTATCTATTGCTATGTAACAAATTACCTCTGAAGTCAGTAGCCTACAACATACTACATATACACAGATCAGTAACAATAATGGCTCATCTCCTGGGATGTCTATTCAATGCGCATTTAAACTTCAACTTGAGCTAAATAAGTAATTTTCAGAGGAAGTGGGTAGCATTTCATCTTTGACCCTATGCCAGTCCAAAAATTTGTGGAGCATTGAAGATATATAGTCAAATAAAGAATTCTAGCAAATATGACTAGTAAATATAAAGAGGACAGAATGGCAGGCAACAATCTTTCATCATTTTGCCTGAAAATAGCTCTTTTTATTTTTTTATTTTTAGCTTGTCAGCTCCTTTTAGTCTTTTTCCTTTTCCCCTTTCTATTATTTATTATTTAAGCTCTAACCCCATGATTTATTTATTTAATGAATGGAGGGATGCGTTTATCTTAACTGCCCCATATCCAGTGAAAATGCTTTGTGTAGTTGGACTTTTTCTACAGAATTCAATTCCTTCCATCATTATTCCCAGAGAAATTGGAGAACTGTATCCAAGTTCATAAAAGAGAGAAAACGAGAGTTCAACATGTCATGTTCTTAGTCAAAGAACACAAATCAATCTTTCGTGGGGCCAATGAAAAAGATTCTTTGACTAACAGAAAAAATAACTCCTCTGAGGGCCAGAAACAGGCAACAAAGGGTGCATATCATAAAAGTCCTCTCTTGAGATACCATCATTGGATTTTGTTAAGTTTTGGTCATTTCTGAAGCAGTCAGGCTGCCATTTCTCTGAGGTGGGATAGTTTTCCTGTTTTGAGAGGTAAAATCCAGTCTTTTAGTCTAGAAAAAGCCCCAGGCCCACAGTCAAGCTACAGAGGTGAGGACAGGGGAAGCCGTTACTATGGCACCTAATGACCAGGCCTGAGCTGGGCTCTCCAACCCATGATCTCACTCATAAAAATGATCTTCTTTTCTTTTTCCTGTTTCATCTCACACCAAGAAGCTGTCAAAAAACCTCACTCTTTCTATCCTTCCAACCTGAGTTGGTGCTGCAGCCTCTGGCCAGGGTCCCTCCCTCCTCACACTCCCCCCACCGTCTGCAGAAGTGTACCCCAGAATCTCATGGGGAGCTTCTTTAAAACATGGATCCTGTTCGGGTAGGTTTGCGGCAGGGCCTTAGAATCCTTATTTTTTAAGAAGTGCCCTAAATGGCTGCAGTGACGGGCCAGGCTTGGGAAAGGCTGCTCTTCAGGCTACTGCAGCTATTCCACATCATCCTCCATGGGGCACCACCCACTGTCCCAGCCTCTTCTCCCAGCTCATCTCCCACCACTCAACCACCTGTGGCCCCTCAGACCTCCAGGCTTGTCACAAACTTTTCCTCCTCCATCACTGTCTTCATTGATCAATTGCTACTCGGTGGTCAAGCATTAGCTAAATCCTGACCTTCTTGACTGCCCTGACTTTCCTCTGCTAGGTACCCTTCTCCGACTCTCGCCACACCTTATTATATGAGAGGAAAGCACATTTCCATCTTAAGTCACTAATTTGGAGATTCTTTCTTTCACAGAGGCTGAGCCTATACACCACTTGATTAACAATTAGTCTTATAAGAAGGGCTGACTTACCCTCCCTTCTTGCTGGCTAATACGTTATCAGTATGAGATCATGACCTCTTTGGTTCTCCTTTTTTTTTTAAGAATTGAATTATAGTTAATATACAATGCTGTGCTAGTTTCAGGTATATAGCAAAGTGATTCAGTTATACATACATACATACATATACATATATATATACACATACATATTCTTTTTCAGATTCTTTTCCATTATTGGTTATTTTAAGATATTGAATATAACTCTTTGCACTACACAGTAGGTCCTTGTTGTTTATGTATTTTATATAGAGTAGTGTGTATATGTGTATCCCAGACTAATTTCTCCCCCCATCCCCTTTGATAACCAAAAATTTTTCTTACATCTGTGAGTCTATTTCTGTTTTGTAAACAAGTTCATTTATATCATTTTTTAGATTCCACTTTAAGTGATAGCATATGATATGTGTCTCTGTCTGACTGACTTCACTTAGTATGATAATCTCTGGGTCCATCCATGTTGCTGCACGTGGCATTATTCATTCTTTCTTATGGCTGATAATATTCCATTGTGTATACATATTCTTTGGTTCTTCTTGATCTACTTTCTTTTGGGTTCTTTATCAATTAGGTTTTAAATTCTTGGTGAAGCTGTCCTCAATGTCTGCTTCTGGAATCTTTGGAACTTGTATTTCATAATTTTCCTCTAGGAGTGATGGTTTAGCTCCTACTTCTGACCAATTCTTCAGTCATAGCCTTCACTAGGAAATCCCCAGGAAACCATACAGAAGCCAGTCTTGACCCCCAGGCCTTGGCAAGGGCTGGGCTGGGTAATCTCTTTCCTCATCATTCCCCCAGGAGTGGCATGGAGGGAACTCGTCGAAGGAATCAATGAATGAATGCTATGTAGCAATCCATTCCAACCATCCAAAATTATTTTTAAATGCTAGAATTGTCCTCTTCCCACATGCCAACTGATTCGAGATTCTACACGTTTCTCCTATGAAGAGTCACTTCCACGAAACGTATTTTATGGCTGAGGAGCTTGAGGGAGAGTGTAGCAAAATGGGAGATATGATTAACTAGAGGGCAAGAGATTGTTCTCTGGTCCTAGCAACACACTGGGTTGCACAGGTGTTTGCTGACTCACGCTGCCTCTCTAAGCAGAGATCTCTATCTAATGTGCTGGGGGAGCAGGCATGTGGGCTGAGTAATTATAAATGCCTTTCAGAAGTATGGAGCTTAAAATAATTCCCTCTTGTAGTTTTTCATCACAACCCGTGTTTATGTCTTTTTAATTCTTGCAGAAGGCAGTGAGGGCTAAGATCACCGGTGTTTTCAGAAGAATGAGCCTGCAAGAGCACCTGACTTTGCTGGCAGGTAAGAGACCCAGATGTTCACCTTGAGCAAGAAGAAAAGGGCATTGAATTGATCAGGACTCAAGACAACAGCCCGTCTGGCCTGTGCCCGTGAACAGGGAAAAGGAACACAAGAACATTCTGTTTCTTGTGGCCTGATTGCTCTTGGAGAAAAGGATTCATGGTGCACAGAACTCTCTTTTTCTGACGGAATAAATGAGAAATAGCTAGGATTGGGGCTTCTGTCCTCATTGTTTAGCATCTTTAATCTGCCAGCCTGCAGGATGTCTGAGGAGCAGAAAATGTAATTTTGTCCAGTTTTACTAAACAACAGCCTTTCCTCATCTGAAAAAAATAATGTAAAAAAGTACTCTAACTCTTAATATTTCTGGAGTTGACATGAAGTTAGTGGGGGTAGAATGTCCGTATTTTATTATGCACCATGAAAATCAGCCTTTATGCTTAATGGAAGCTTTATGCTCACCGATAAATCCAGAGAGCGGAGGCAGAGCGGGTTAGTGGGAGGCAGAGCGGGTTAGTGAGAGGCAGGGTGAGAGCTCAGATACTGCCTGTGTTGTCTGTGGGCTAATAAAGAGTAGCCTAGCCTGATTTACAAAATCATCTCAAAGAAAGGAAAGAAATGCATAGGGGCTTCAAAGCTTGGAGCCGCTTTGCTCTCGGGTGAATATGCATTTTCTGCAGCCAGATTAAGGATTCATTTTGTCCTTGACACAGCACGAAATTCAATCTGTGCCTACTTACCCTACAGACAACAGCCTGCCAGGGGTCGTGCTACGATTTTATAATAGTACAGGCAACAGCCTTCGCTAGCAAAATAAACATTTGGGAAATTGTATTTCAGAATTGCTTCTCCTTCCTTCCTCTCCCCGCCCCCTCCCAACCCCCAGCCCGTCATGCAATTCTGGTTCAGTGAAATGCCGCATTTAATATTTTGGAAATAATTTTCAAGCAGATGGGAGAAGAGGCAGGAGGGCAGCATCTATTGTTGGTCTTGATGATCTATCTACCCCCCTTCTTTTGTAACAAAACAACTCAAGCAGTGATCGTTTTTCCTTTGAAAGGAAGAAAAAAAAGACAGCATGAAAGTGTTTTCAGATTTGCTCTTTGTTTTTCTTTGAAAACTTTCTAAGTTGAGGTCTTCTGTGTGATATGGGAAGCTTATTTTGAACCTGACTACTAAGGACATCTTGAAGAGATGCTAAGGTTTTTTTAAGGAGGAAGAGGGCAGAAAAGTCTTTCTGCCTCTGGCAGAGTGAAGCTCAGAACGCTTTGTTTCTGTGGAACCACGAGGGTGATTCTTCACACTCTCTTTATTGAACTACAAATATCTTTCCAGATGAATACACTCCTAATCTAATTAGCTGTAAACAGGCCTCTCGGGTGCCACATTGCTTTAACTAGAGGATGGCGTGAGCAGGAAGGGAGAGGGGCTGGTACAGGAAAGATACCCAACGCTGTGGATTCCTTTTCGATGTGCACAGTTGGGATAGGGTGATGTATCTACAGGAGTGTTTTCTGCCTTATAGGGAGACAAAAGCAAAGACATGTTGACTAGTCTCATGAAGGGCAGAATGGCCTATTATGAACAATGAATACTTGTTTTTCTACAGCACTTACTGCTCCTCCCAGAATACGATTTACTACTTGGCACAGCAAAGAAATGGCACCAAACAGGCTGGGGGTTCCTGAAGGGTCTTGGTTGATAACATGCATTCCCACCGTCAGACCCCAAGAAAGACCACCCAGCCAAATGTTCACTTTGGAAGAGGCGGTCCCACTATGGTTCCTCGTGGAACCTGAGATTGTGGAGGGTCTACAGGGTGAGGTTAAGGGTCAGCAGGTACTTTCATGTTTCACAGTCAGTGGTACAGAATCCAAATTCAGAACCTCTGTCTGCTGAACAGGGTGGAGAAAGGTCACACAGCTTCATTTTTAAAGACAACTTCTGGTTGTTACCCTCTTCTGTCATTTTGGGAAGGATTCCTGAAGGCAGTTGAGGAGGGGACCATCTGGCATTTGGTGAATAGCGGCCGGTGGGGGTGCTCCCTGGGTGAGGCAGGTCCCAGGTTCATACGGACCTAAAGAAATGAGGCTCTACTGGGTCAAGGCCATGCTGACCACCAACCAGGCCTCTGGTTCCACGGGGCCCACGGGGTTGAATAATCACCACCGGCCTCTGACTGTGGGAAACAGCTGTCACCTGCCGGTCACCCAGCCTCGAGCCAATGCATAAGATTTCTGCTGCACTTCAACCCCCTTAGATATCCTGCTTTCTGGTGCCCAGTGCTGACTGGAACTGATTCCAGACTTGATATAAAAAGGGTTTGAGCGATTGTGCTGGGTAAACACCAATGGCCTCCAGGCTCCAAGCCCTCTCCTCTATTCTCTGCTCTGCGCTATGGGGCTGCACTCTGCAAACTACACTTCCCAGACTCCTCTGCGTCTCCCTGCCAATGAGAGGTGCAGGTGGGAAGTGGGCGAGTGGGGGTGAGAGAAGGAGAGGAGGAACTATTTTCTGGTGTCTGGTTGTGGTCAGCATCCCTCAGCAGCCTCCAGCCTCCTATGCTGCTTCCAGCTCCTCTCCACACTCCTCAGTGGTTCAGTAGCAGCTGGTCTGTGTGCCTTCAGCAGTCAGAGCACAGGCTCTGCAGTGGTCCAAGCACCAGCTGCACCCCTCCCTCTAGCTTCTGGTAATATCCCTTCCTTCTTCCTCTTCCCTAGTCCTGGAGTCAGCAGCTGCTTCTTGCAATGATTAATATCTGATAATTTCAGCATCCCCCTTTCTGTTCCAATACCTGTGTAATAAGTTCTCTGTATTAAATCCACCACTGTAGCCAATCCCCTATATTAAATCCCCTCTGTTGGAATGCTTTCATTTTCCTGACTGACCCCTGATAAATGTTGACTCTGACAGTGGCAAGAAACGCAGTTTAAAAGGGTTCCACTTGCTGAATTAGCCAAAAGGTTGAAGGGTTTCTCCCTTTGTGGCGACATCACTAAAAGCCTCTCAAATAGGGGAACCTGTGGGCAGAGTGAGGGCTGAGGACAGTCTGATGGGCAGAGATACTCCCTTAGGGAACCTCACACATTCCAATGTGCTCCGGAAATATTTGGGTTGAAAGACTAGCCCATACCATGCTGATGGCTTCCCCATTTCACCCTATAATAGTTTGTCTTAGAGTGCAAGCTCTTCCCTGGCATTGCTACATGTGAAGAATTTTGAAAACTACACTGCAGTACCCCCAAACCACATCTTTCTTTTGTAAATCCTCAAAGTTTGGACATTGGAGGCAGTGGGAAAACTCTATGACAGTGGTTCTCAAAGTACAGTCTGTGGACCCCTGGGGATCTTTGAGATCCTCAGAGAGTGTTCTTGAGACCACTATTATCATCGTAATACTAAGACTTGATTTATCTTTTTCATTTTAATTCACTCGTAAGGGTACAATGGAGTTTTTAAGAGGCTACATACATGGACACAGAAACAGACTGAAGGCAGAGCACATATGGGAATCTAGCTGTCTTCTATCCAGATATTAAAGCGATTCACAAAATAAGATAAGAATGCTATTATTCTACCTTTTTTTTGTTTTGGAAAATAAATTTATTTATTACAGAAATATGTTATTTATGTTAATGTGTTTCTTATTGTTATTGTCCAATGAATTAATAAATCCCATTGTGGAGTTGGTGCATTCTCTTCACCCTCACTAGTCACTTAAATTTCAAGCTCTATCCAGCCCCTGGTCATCAGGAGTTTAACCGCCACATTGAGGTCAAATCTAGGCCATCCTCTCCAGGATTTTCAATGGCCCAGGCCGGCTCTCCCTTCCTGGGGTCCGTGTCCTTGCCCCAGGACACACACTCTTTCTGTCCTGCTGCCTCAGTCACTACCCTTACATCACTCACAAGAGTGTCAGACTCCAGTTTTTTTGACCCTAGTCTCCAGAGACACCTGTCCAAGTGTCTTGGTGACTTCCTACAGGGAGGGGAAGCATCCCACCCTACCCCCATGGGGACAGCTGAGCCCCACTGCCATCCCGACAGTAGCCATTCCCAGCCTCAAGCTGTAGGTTACAGAAATGGTTTTCACTCCCTTCTTCTGCAGGTCCTGCCGAAGTCCTTCTAATATTTGGCTGTGGAAGGTGGGAATAGTTGGCTCACATTGTCTTGGGGTCTCATTTAAAAGTTAGGTAGAAATAAATAGTCCAATTTTTAACATGTGTTATAAAATCATCCTGAATTTCTAAGCTCACATACCTCATGTCTGCTAGGCACGGTACTTACACATAACCTGATTCTCTGTGCAAATGAAGAGACTCTATAGATAATAAGTTTTAAAAACTGGAAGTTTTTTTTTTTAAAGGAGCATTTTAAAAAATGTTCCATATATGAGTGAAATCATATGGTACTTGTTTTTTTCCATCTGACTTATTTCACTTAGCCTAATACCTTCAAGGTCCATCCATGTTGTGGCAAATGGCAAGATTTCATCTTTTTTTTTTTTGAATAGCTGGGTAGTATTTCATTGTATATATGTACCACATCTTGTTTATCCTTTCATCTACCAATGGGCATTGGGTAAAGGGGGTCAACTGTAGGGTGACAAATGGAAACTAAATTTTTGGTGGTGAACATGCTGTAGTGTATACAGAAGTTGCAATGCAATGTTGTACACATGAAACCTACATAATGTTATAAACTGATGTTACATCAATTAAAAAAATAAGTTAAAAAAAAGGAGTGTGATCTATATTAGCCAGAAAATGAAGCCATGAATCAGCTTACTATCCAGTCATGGATTATGGGTTGTACACTGAAAAGGATACTATGAAACACTGACAAGTGTAATGAGTAAAAAGACTAACTAGATGTGTAAAAATGATTATTATTAGTACTAATTTTAAAAAAAGGAGAATTGCCAACTGCATACCTGCTATTCTTGTGACTACATAGTGTGTATGTGTGTGTGTGTGTGTGTGTGTGCGTGTGTGTGTGTGCGCGCACGCACATAGTGGAGGTAGAGCACTGGGGAAGAATGGAAAAATACTGAGAAATGTCTAAGATAGTGGGGGTAATTTTTTTTTAATATTCCCAAAATTGGTTCTAATATTGACTTCATATCTTCTTTTTTCCCCAAGAAGAAGAATATTAAAAGAATATTTCAAAACCAATCGGATACTCCAAAATGTTAAAATAATTCTCTCTGGGTGGTAGCATGAGGGGCATTTTAATAATTTCTTCATAATTTCTGTATTTGCTTATTTTTATCCACTGAATATTTAACATTTCTAATTAGATAAAAGCAACAGAGCAAACATTCACTCTTTTCCCTCTCTCACTATTGGTCTTGGCCACGTGACTTGCTTTGGTGAACGGGTCGATGGTGGACGTGATGCAGCAAATACATTTGTGTGGGGGCCCTGCCTCTTGCACTTCTGATGTTGTCATGAAAAGCACATGCTCTGGATAGATTGCCCAACCAAATGAGAGACTTGTGGAGCAGACCTGGACCCAACCTTCAGCTTGGAGCTAAGACCAACAAGAGCCCAGTGTAGAACAGCTGTGTAAGTGAGAAGAAATGATGGTTGTTTTAAGTCATTGAGATTTGGGGTGGTGTATACAGCATTATTTTGACAATAACTCAGTGACAAAGCTTCATTTTCAGTGTCAACCTTCTGAGCAAAATCTCTTTTATTTTTCTTCTCCCCTCTTTCATTCTTAACAAATGGTATCCCACAGAAGTGGCCCAGGCTGGGAGTACCTGGGCTAACTTTTAGCTTGGAGAGGACTGTTAACCTGGAGAGACATTTTAAGAACCCTAGGACATCAAAGGCTTGAAATAGATGACTAACACTAAAACTGTGGTGTTGTCTCTACCATCAATAGCATTGTCGACATACTGATGAAATTCATGAATCCCAATTACCCTTATGCCCGATGTGGGCTCCTCATCAGCCCTACATCATTGCCATTCTCATAGTCGTTTATCAGCACCACTTATTTACTGCCAAAAAGGGATGGGTGTGGGGTGGGAAATAACCCAAACATAAACCGACAACTGCTGATCTGCAGTTCATTTGTTGTGATTTCAATTCATTGGTTCTTACAAATAGCAAATAAAAGATTGCTGCAATCCAAATTCCAATCATCTGGACTCCAGGATGGGGCTGGCTGCTGGGTTTGTGGGAGTGATTTCTTTAAAATGTCTTCTCAATGGATTGTTCGTTCTCTTCCCTAGAAACTTAGCACACTGCAGAGCGAGCTGCCAGCTCCAGTGAGAGGCTGTCCTCCCTGGGAGAACCTAAAGTGAGAGGCACCCATCACCTCAGCCTCCAGAGGCCAGGTGTGGGATAGGAAGGTCAAGCATGAGGACATCGGCCAGCTGGCTAGCTACCACCACTGCACTGCGTGAGCTCTGTGTCAATCTACTTTTGTCTGGTTTGAATCCAACACACAGTTTCCAAAGTATTTTCACAGACCTTAGCTCCCTGAAGTACCTGGCCTTGCCTGAGATGGTTCCTATCATCATCTACAGAGTTTCTGGTTAGGTGGCTTGATCAAGATGACAGGAAATGGCTCTGTACCTCTCAGCTGTGTGACCTTAGGCAGTCTACTCAACCTCTCTGAGTACTTGTCTGGAAAGTGAGGCTATGTTGTAAAAACACCTACCTCAGAGGGCTTTTTTTTTCTTTTTTAAGACTTTTAAAAATGTGGGCCATTTTTAAAGTCTTTATTGAATTTGTTACAATATTGCTTCTGCCTTATGTTTTGGTTTTTTGGCCGCAAGGCATGTGGGATGTCAGGTCCCAGACGGGGGATGAAATCTTCACCCCCTGCATTGGAAGGCTAAGTCTTAACCACTGGACTGCCAGGGAAGTCCCTCAGGGGGCTTTTATGAAGATTAAAAAAGTAATGCTTTAGTATTCTTTAGCTGGTTTCCTTACCTATTTGCTTAAAAACCAAACAAAGCAAGCCCTCAAATGTTTGGTACATACATAACAAAAATTCATTGAAGAAAAATTAGAAAAAAAGCTACCCAGAATCCTAGCATCCGAAGGCATCAGTGTTAACATACTGATCTACAACCTTCCAATTATTTTCTTTGTTTGCATACACGAACACACGTATATATTCATAAAACTGGCCCATATATTACCATCTTGTAGCTTGGTTTTGTCATGTAACAAATTATCATAAACATATTTTCTTGCTAAGAAATGTGTCTCTAATATGTGTATCAACAGTTGCATAATATTTCATTTTATGTATACAATATATTTTTACATATCTAATCCCCCCTTTTTATTTTGAATTTCTTTTTTCATTTTTGCTCTTATAAATAATTCTGATCTATACTCACGTACATAGATTCTCGAGCGAATGACTGCTTAGTTTTAAAGAGAAATCTTCAGAAGCAGAATTACTTGTTAAAATCACGTTTTTTAAAAAATTAATTAATTAATTAATTTAATTGGCTGTGTTGGGTCTTCGTTGCTGCACACGGGCGAGGGGGCTACTCTTCGTTGTGGTGCATAGGCTTCTCACTGTGGTGACCTTTCTTGTTGCAGAGCACAGGCTCCATGCGTGTGGGCTTCAGTAGTTGCGGTACATGGACTCAATAGTTGTGTCTCACGGGCTCCAGAGCACAGGCTCAATAGTTGTGGCGCACGGGCATAGTTGCTCCGCGGCATGCGGTATCCTCCTAGGGCAGGGCTTGAACCCGTGTCCCCTGCATTGGCAGGCGGATTCCTACCCACTGTGCCACCTAGGAAGTCCCAAAATCACATATGTTTTAATGTCACTTTATACATATTGTTAAGTTGCCTTTCAGAGAAGTTCTAGCAACTTAAACTCTCATTAGTGGTGAAGGAACATGTCCCTTTCACCATACTCTTGGTAAAGGTAGGTCTTTATCACTTTTTAACTTTTGCCTGTTTGACAGATGATAGATGATATCTTGTTGTTTTAATGTTTTTCTTTGATTACTACTGAAGATGAAAGTGTTTCTATATTTGTTGGTCATGTTCTTGATCATTAAAAAGTTAAATTGTTTTTTCCTTATTGATATGCAGGAACTCTTTGTTATTAGAGGATTTAAATTTTGTCTTACATGTTATAAATATTGCTCTAGTTTTTCATTTGTCTTTTAATTTAAGAATTTTTGGACACTGCATACATTTGAAGATTTTGTGTAATTGAATCTAGTAATACCTTTTTTTTGGGGAGGGTCTTGCTTTTATAATACCATACTCAGAGAGATTCGAATAATTCTTAAAATAATTTTTTTTTCAGGAAAGCATAAATCTGTTATGTTTTCTGAATCTTTGACTGACTGAGAATAAGTTTCTGTGGCCCTCATGTAGGAACAATATCTTGGCAGTTGCAGCATTTTTGACACTATCCTCAAAATGTTGTAGAGGCCATTCCACTATTTTCTGAAATTTACTGTTGAAAGATGTCTGATGTCAAAAGGATTTTTCCTCCTAGTATGTCCCCTGGTTGTTTGTTGGGCAGAATGATTGAGAGATTTTTCTTTATATTTTGAATAAAATGGAAAAGCAGACATGACGAGGAGAGTCTATTTTATACTCTCTGGAGTTTCAGTGGGGTTTTGATTAAAGCCAAGGATTTCTTCAACTCAAGAAAATTATCTTGTATTGTTTATTTGGTCACCACTTCCTCCCTGTCTGATGTGTTTTCTTCTTCTGGACTTCCTATTCAATCTCCAGGACCTATCTCATATGCTTCTTACATGAGTTCCAGAATTTCCTTGGTTGGCTGACTGGTTTTCTCACCCTGTTTTTTGCATTGTCCAACTTGCTAGTCAGTATGGCCATCACATTTTTACATCAGGCAATTATAATTTCACTTAAAATTAGTCTTGCCAAATCGCAGATTGTTCCTTATTCTTGAGTATAACCTCCTCAAATTATTGTTGAGAATCTGAGTTTAATATCTTACAAAATTCACTTTCCTGTAGCAAGCTTTTTTCAAGAGTTCTCTTCTTTGGAGACCATGAACATTTTTTCTATGTTCCAATGCCTCTTTGTCTGCTCATCCTGCAAGGGAGGTCTGTGTCTGCCCAGCTTTAGAACATGGGAGAGCTTCAATCAGAGAGTGTTCAGGTGCGTGTCTGATTTCTTCAGTGTGAGAAAAGAGGTCAAGGAAGAATGTATAATTCCTGTAGTTTAGTTTCCCTCATCAGTGTTTCCATTTCCTAGGAGGTTGAAGAGAGAACCACGTCCCGATGTGGCCGTACGACAAGGGCTTCCCCACTGTGCCCAGGTTTCCTTTCCACCTGGCAGGGGCACCATCCTCCTTCTCTAATTGACAAGATAGCTCTTGTTATGCGCCTGTTGTTTCTATCACATTGTTTGAATTGAAATGGCTGTGGATGTGCCTTTTATGGAAGATTGTGCTGAGAAGGGAAATTTGCACCTGTTTCAAATTGGCATCACATTTATAGAGAGCAGGGGGAAACAAACACAAAGGCCAGCACATTCGGGATGATTACTGCCAAAATGACTTACCCAAGACATCTGAGAAGCTGTGATCCAATCGGGAGGGATGTGAAAATGAGCCCCAGCTGAGTCTGCCAGCAAAATGATCCCCCGGGGCTGTGAACCTAGGTGGAACAATTCATTTGTATTATTTATGCACTCAAGTAGTTTGGAGCCTCCAGATTGGGTGGCTAGGTGAGCACATCCCCTGGTGCGTATTCTGTGACTAGAGCATCATAACATTGATGCACTGCCACTGTGTGGGTGCTGGGGAGTGAGGGGCACAGCGTTTAGGAGCTGAATGAGATTTCTAGGCCATTGAAACTGCCAGCTAAGCAGTACAGCTGCAGGTGTGTTTCCTAGCTCAGCATAAAACAAACTGCTGTGCAACATCTTGAGGGAATGATGGATGGAGAAAAGCATCAAAACTTGATCCAAACTCAGAAATACACCCTAAATTTTGGTTCTTCTGAGAATTGCTTTCTTGGAAAACACACCCATTTCTGTTATAATCCACTTTAGGAATTAGTAATCTTATGGAGCAATTTTGAGTTTTCAAAGGTGTTATGGTCTCTTAAAATCTTTAATCTATATACACAAAAGCACTGGATGGATGGTTATGGCTGGTTAATGGGGAGAGGGAGAGAGAAAGGTCTCTATGCAGCCCTATATGTTTGGAGGTTAAGAATCACTTAATCTGATTCGGAGGCCCATCTACACGAATCGTTCATCTGGGGGCGATGCATGTGCTCTTCCAAATTCCTTAAGATCCTGAAAGAATCAATCAGTGCCTCCCAGAGTCAGCGAGAAGAGCCTCCTCTCCCCACTTCCGAACCCCCCGAATCAAGCCCAGGATGGCCCAGCCTCCTTCCAGCACCTCCCTATCTTGGGACAGCTAGCACTTGGCCACACAAATGGGGACCGAGAAGGCCCAGGACATTGAGGAGGGGTTGGGATTTGGGGAATCCAAGAGGCTTCCCCCAGTGACCCCAGGGCCTCACACCAGGATTTCTCCTAGATTTGACTTTATTTATTCATTTGTCTCCTTGTTAATGCATTCCTTTATTCATCCAACAAGCATTTCTAAACTGCATAACTGTGCGTCGGGTCCTCACATTTTCTCCTTCTGACAGCTTAGAGACGATTAGACTTTAAGTTTATTGAGGGCAAGGACTGTATCACACCTGCCCATAAAAACTCAGAGCCAAGTACAGCCCTGGTGCATAACAGGAATAGGAGTTCAGGAAATATCTGTTGAATGAATGAATGAATAAAGCAATGAATGAAATGCTTCTAAATGTTAGGGGAAAGCATTATCGAAACATAAAACAGTGGTGCTACCATAGGGTCTTGTTTGAGACTCTTTGGGCATAACCAGGACCATGTTTTTAGTACTGTGTGGGTGGTAATAGGTTTCTCCTAAGGGTACGGGCAGTCCAGGTGTCTGTGGCATTTGGGCATTTAGAATACAGAACTTTTGGTAAGGTATTTTTGGGAATTCTCAGTGGCTATCACTTGGAGGTCTCCTTCAAGTCACCCAGTTATGAGTCTTTAGCCCAGCTGACACAAGGACTCTGTCAGTACAAGTCGAAGACATCTGACCTTGTAGTGTATTGAGAAGGACACAGAGAAGATTGAAAATGATCACCTCCACTTATTTTCTTATTTGGAGAAGTGCTGGATTTCAGTTACCTTGTTATCTATCTTACTACAGCCTTTTCTAATATTATCATTAAAGTTTCCAGTCCCCCAATAAAGGAATCAAACAAATTCAGTTTTGCTTTGTCTAGATTCTGCCTCATTTTTCTATAATCTTTTTCATGTCTTTTTCTAATTTGTTGCGAAAATAAATGTAAATTGGTCAACATTGTAGCATCAGGCACTTTTTTACTTGGGTGGTCTGTTCACTTCAATTTGACTCAGGCTAGGAAAGAATATTCTATTGGAGTAAGTACACTGACTTTTACAATTCATACCTTCACAGAATTTCTTCTCGTACGGAATTCCATCTTTTGGATCAACACCCTTTAAAAGAGAAATGATGAGATTAGCAGTTTACTTTTAAATTTATGAGACACATACACAAAATCCTTCCCAAATGGCTTTAAAAGCACAAAAGCAAATCAGTAGATAAAATCCCTTAAAGTCTCTTGAGCCCTTAATCTAACATAGAAGCATGTAAGTGAATTGGGTTTTAAGAAACTGGTGGCAGGAATAAGGAGAGATCCAGAAACTGGACCACCTTGTTCGGAAGGGTGCAGGGCAGGGCTCTGAGTGCTGGGAGTGCCACTGGGAGGGAGCACTGAGGATACATTCCATGACGGACACAGGGGCAGAGTGGGTTTAGCAGTCTCTGAGCTGGAGCTCTAAGTGTCCTGACATCTCTAGTGCCTAAAGATTGATGCTTCTAGAGCAGTGATTCTCAACAGGGCTGATTTTGAGGCACCCCCCTCCCCCACCCCGCCTCTGCCCCACAGCCATCCCAAGGGACTTCAGGCAATGCCTGGAGGCATCTTTCATTCTTAGGACGAGGGGAGGGGGAGCTACCAGCATTTAGCGGGGAGAGGCCAGGGATGCTACCTGACCATCATACAATGTACAAGGCAGCCAAAACCATAAAGAATTATCCCAAATGTTGTTATGATGAGACTGAGAAGCCAACCAAAAGCGAGGTTGAGGCTGTGAGTGGGATGGAGTCACCATAGCTGAGGGTACTACCTAACATTTAAAGTTAAGTCCGTGCATTCGTGGAGCAGCTGGTCTTTGGAAGGTTCAAGCAGTGTCTGGATAGCTTTAAAATATATGTATACATAGTTTATTTTTATTTTGTTTGTTTTTTTCTTTTGTTTGTCAAACTCTGGTCTGGAGAGCACTGGCATTGCACTAGATATTAATGGTAATAACCGTATTCTAGGAAGAAAGAGCCTGATGGTCAGAGATGTATTAGAAAACAGTGTGTTCACTCTCTTGGTCTTGGGGGCTCCCAACATGCATTAAAACATTAAAGATGCTGAGAAATTCAGAAGTGAAGAAAACTGTTCAGGCTTATTTGACCCAGTACTTTCTAAACTTGGCTATAGTTCGCCTCTCCCCATTCCTTTTGACCTCTCACTCAACACTCGAGTTCTTGGACACAGTTTGGGAAATGTTGGACTTGGTGGTTGTAAAGTCCTCTCTGAGTTTATGATTTTGTGCTTCTGTGGGTCATTTTTCCTCCATGGAAAGGGATAGGTATGAAGGTCATGTGTCTTTCTCCTATTACTGATGATAAACTCTGAGCTCCCTGGGCTCCTGGTGGATTTCCATTGGTCTAGCACAGTCTCTTATTGGCCTTCCTTATGCAGGCGGGATCCCATATCAGAGGCAGGGATGGGGTCATGGAACCAAGACAGCAGCTTCACACATTAATAAACCCCCTGTGTCCTCCAACATGACAACTAAGCTTGCCTTTATCAGAACAAGAGCTGCCTTAGTGGTCTTGACACCCTGATACCTTAAGAGCTAGGGGAGACGTCTTCCTCTCCTCATGAAAAGGTGGTGTGACTGATGGTAGGGTGGGTGGTGTGGGCTACACTGGGGTACAATCTGTCTTGCTCTCCATAGCCCAGAAGCCATGGACAGTCAGTGTCCTGGAGAGAGGAAACTATTTACAGAAACTTCCTCCTCTTCATCCAAGCAGACAAATGAGGCAACCATTCAGAGGCAATTTATCTTGACTGGGGAATCTTAAACTTCAAGACTCCTTGTTTGTATGATCCCTGCCTCTTGTGTGAGTACTGGGAGCAGCTGGGAGCTATAGAGTGTTTTAGGTGGAAAGGAGCCAGGCTGCACACGGAACAATATTTCTACATAAGCACGCCTGGTAAACTGGAAAAGACATCTCAAAAGAAGGACTTGAAATTCCAAGACTCCAGGAATTTGTTAGGATTTATTTCATTGTTATAATTAATTATACTGTTATACTTGATTTTGTGTTTGTATTTGGCATTTTTTTTCTTCACGAGGACCCTTCAAATTCTATAAACTCAAAACCTCACAAAGTTTAGGTCTTCTGCCATTGCCGTCCTCAGATAAGTGTTCGGCTTTTCTCCTTCCTTCCCTTTACTGGAAGCTGCTAATCTATTATTCATAGGGAACGGGGGCACCAGCCTTAGATGCCCCAGGATGTGGGTAGTGGCGTAACTACAGGTAATTTCCACTCTGCCTGACTAGCCTTATGAAATAGAAAAACACGGCTGCAATGCAAAGGTGACAGCACGCGGTTTGCTCCATGCGGTTGCTGTAAAACTTTGCTAACACCACTCTCCATTTAATTTCACACTGTTCCAAACAGAATAAAGGGATTAGAGGTGAGTGACCCTAAGCAAGACGTCTAGTGGCTGTGACTGAGAGAGCCTCAACTCTCATTCCATCGTTGACTCTCTCCACATGTGATTGGATTCTATGCCCCTCTTCCAAACAGCAGAAAAAGAGTTAGTTGCATCAGTCTACCATCTTCTTCCTTAGGTCTGAATAAAGCAAAGAGGCAATGGGCTTTTAAGGAGGGCGGAAAGCAAGAGAACAGCGTTAAATGTGACTTTCATTGCTTACCCAAATGCCATTACAGTTTGAATCCTGATCTGCATCCCAGTTGTCTGGCCTACGAGGAAAACATCGACATTGGTCTTTGGCATGTATTTATCACTCTGAGTGTCAGCTTCGCAAATGAAGGAATGAATGAATGAGCGCTACACCAAGTGCCATTGATAGACAACAGGTTCTTCAAGGAAAAGTGCCACACACCACTGTGTGCTGTGGCACACAGAAGCCTCACTTGGCCTCTTTTCCATTCTCTTGGCTTCGGATATTTGCCAGGAACTGTGGACCAAATGTAGTCTTTTCATGATGGACTATATTCCTGGGTGGTATTGTTGTGGAATGGTGCCCAGGAGCATAATGAACGCATCTGCAGTCCATTTTATTTAGACAGGTGACACCACTACCGTTGTGCCTCTGAAGTCCCAGACATCTGGCTAATGCTTTGGCCCTGTAGTCACAGCTAAGATGAAGGCTGGCATATCCAGTCTGAAGCCTGAGATGTGATTGGCTGAACATCAGCCTGGGACTAAAATGTGACCTGCACTCCACTCACTGCAGCCCTCGCCTTACTCCTGGTGGAAGAGGCAACTCGTCCTGGGCCCAGGGTTGCCTGTAGAACTCGTGCCGGAGGCTGGATAAATGTCCACGATAACCTGTCTACTCACTTGTTTCTCCCACTGGACTGTAAACTCCTAGAGAGGAGGCCTATTTCTATCTGTTCACCACCCAATGGGATGCAGAGTGCTTGGCAAGGCTCGAGGAGCATTTTTTTGGGCAAATGAATGAACAAACACTTTCCATCAGTTAGGACATGGAAGTCCCTTCTCTCTGTAAGCACGAATCCCCTAGGCGGTGGGAGATAACTGTGCCTCCTGCCTCACTTTCAGGAGGTAATTTTCAGAATCAGTGGCCAGGAGAGACGGTTACCTTCTGCCCGGGTGTACCATCTTGTTGTTGTCATCACAGTCTCTCCCTCGCCAGTGAAAGCCCCGCAGCGTCTGAAATTGAAGAGCACACACAGGAAGGGTCAGTTCTGCTGTGGCGTCATCCACGGTGAAGGCCAATCAGAGCGGTCTGAGGGGCACTGACATCTGCTGTTCTTAATTCAAGTACAGTCTAGGAACACTAGAGATCCCTAAGAAGATTAAGATGAATATGCTAAGACCTCCTGTGTGAGGTGAAATGCAACGTGGTACCCAGGCCAATCACAGGCATAGTGTGTGTGTATGTGAATGTGCGTGTATATGTGTGTTTGTATGTGCTGTTGGGTGTGTGCTGATAGTGAATGTGTGGGGGTGCATGTGTTTGAATGTGCACATATGTGGGCATGTGTGTATTCGCATGGGTGGTTATGGTAATGCATGTCTTACACACATGTGTGTTTGTGTGTATGTGTCTATGTGCATTTCCACAGACGGCAGGACCATCCAACTCCCTGAACTTTCCCTATTAATCAAGAGTCTTCTCAGGCTCCGAAACAATTGGTTTATTTGGTCAATGATTAATCATTTTACTGGATAATTAAAAAATCTCTAGCCAAACTGGTTAATTGTGTGGATTTGTTATATTTTTGACATGTCTGATGTGAAAGAATCGAGTCATGATAATATCAAACAATGTTTTTATTCTCACATTTCCAGGTAGAGCATCTGGGATCCCACCAACTTTGGAGAGTTTGCAACATCTGTTATTTGCTCGTTGAATTTCACAGAGAACATTGTGACATCCTAAGTGTTCTAAATCAAACGTGTACACAGACATAAAGACACACACATACACACACACATATCCTCTAAAAAAGTAAGCTAAACTGTGTGTAAGAATTTTGAAAATAATTCACAACACTTTTCAAGATAACTGTTAGCCCCATGGAGAATTCCAGCTGCTAATGGCTTCAGGAAATGAAAACAGTCTAGGGCTAAGATCCACTTTGATGATCCATGTGTTAGTAAGATACCAAAAAGTCTGTAAACATCATAAAATGGTATATTATCAAATTAATAATACCTTCAAATGGCATCAATCTTGTCTTATTAAAGGAAAGAAATTTATAGGAAGAGATGCAATATTTCATGAACATCGGGTTACTCTTAACAATACTTACTGGGAAAACACTGTATTTGTCTGAATCTGCATCCACGTATGGCAAGGAATTTTGTAGAACGCTAGAAGAAAGAAAACAACACACCTGATGAGCTACGACCAAAGAAATTGTGTTTGTGAAAACAGAGACATTTTTAGATATGGTTGTGTTGAGTTTATGTGACAGAACCCTGTTCCAAAAATAAAATTAAGGACCAAAATAAAAAATTTAAAAAATAAAATAAAAATAAAATTGAGTACCAGCCAAACTTTGTTCATCCCAGTTCTCCACTCAACAGAACAATTTTCTCTCTGATGTTTTACTTGACTTATACTTGGAAGTAAAATATAACGAACTCAAGTTATAGAGAGCATGGGATATGGCTGTTGAGGTCCTCAGGAAAGATGGAGACTGAATTTTTGGTCCAGTCAATGAGCTCAGTACTACAGATTTTACACATCTGTGATAGAAGTCTTTTCTTAAGATTCTCCTCTTTTAAACCACTTATTCTGAGAATTGTGAAGTCTTTAGTTGTCACTCCCATTTAAGAGCCTGGGAAACCAAGGGCTCTGATGTGATTGATGGCCAAGCAATTCATGCCAAAACCATGGACAACTCCCCGAGCAAGCGTTTCCCCCGAGTCCTCACTACCAGGTTTTCCCAGCTTCCAAATGGCGAATACTGTTTTCCCTCTAGGAAAATCACTTATAGAGTAGCAAGAAAGTGCTGTCATATGGCAGGATGAGGTTATTCTTAGACCCTAGAATATAGAGAGTAATGTTACCCTTTATAGGATTTAGTAAATGGTCTTTTGAGTCAAGAGCTTCTCAGCAGTTCTGAGAGCCTCAAGGCAAGTGAATTTAGCCAGAGCCAGCATGGAGCCTAACTGGTGGTGTGAAGTCTGTCTTATGAGCTCTGGGATGGTGGACCCATTGGAAGTCCAGTTATAGACCTCTTGGGAGATGACATCTCCTGTAAGACTAGGTAGTTTTTTCCCATGTACATATTTGACCTTGACCTCTTGGATAGCTGTTTTATGTTTCTAGTTGAGGAAGGGAGGAAAGGAGCGCACGCGCGCGCGCGCGCGCACACACACACACACACACACACACACACACACACACACACAGAAGGAGAGGGAGAGAGAGAAAAAGAGAAAGAGAGGACGAACAGACCCAAACAGCCGTATTTTCAGTCTGAGAAAAGGTGCTGGGTGAAAGGTCTCACTCAACAATGCCAGAGCTATCCCTTCCCACCTTTGCCATCTTGGGGATGAGAGTTTGTCCTTGAAGGGAGGAACAATGAGTTGTCTCTAGAATTAGAAATTTAGCTCATTAAATTAACCTTTACTTGCTTATTTTAAAGGCTCAAAGGGACTAACCAAACCATATATTCTAGACACGAGAGGGTAGATTGGTCATCCTAAGTCGCATAAATTGTAATTTACATAAACTCCACAATCCCTTATTCATAGCCCTCAAGTTCAAACAGCTCTGAAAACCAAGAGTTGTTTCTTATTTTCAACTTTGCAGCTAATTAATTTGGTGGCAAAACTTGACCCAAAACTTGACCCAATTCGTAAGCTCTACCCTGCTTACTGTGACTGTCCATATATTTCACTGCTGAAATACAAATGTGTTTGATCAGGAGGTGCTGGGGGTGTTAGGTGAGTCATGGTATATGCGCCACATGTTACATTCTTAAAATCTGCGAAATTCTGAATTCGAAATGACATCTGCCTTCGAGGTTTTGGATAAAGAATTGTTGACTTTTACTGCTATTTCTTCTGCAAAATTATATTCAATTTGATAGCTATGTATCCTTACAGGTATCTGGTTGTATGCTGAAATATTCATTCATTCATTCACTGCACAGCTATTTTTGAAGACCCTTTCCTATGCCATACACCATGTTAGATATTAGGGATGAATATAAGATACATTTCCTATGCTAGAAGAGCTTAACGATGGGTGGGAGAAAACAATGCATCCATAGACAACCACAGTGCTATGGAGAAAATTCTACCAGAGGGTTGTGCACCCACAGGGAAAACATTTCTAACTCTATACAGGGAAGGAGGCGATCTTAAGGTGAAAGCTAAAGGATGAGAAAGCGTTTGCAAAGCAAGTAATTGGGTGATGCGGTGTTCTAGTAGGAAGGAAAGCCCCTTAACCTAGCTCTAGGTTCTGCAATTAGACTTCTTGGATTTGAATCCCAGGTCTGCTGTCTACTTGGCATGTAACCTTAGGCAAATTATTTAATCTTTTTGTACATCTGTTACCTCATTTGGAAATGAGGCCAATGTCAGTACCTGTTTCCTAGGGCTGTTGCAAAGACTCAATGAGTTGTTACATGTGAAGCAAGGAAGACCTGTGCTAAGCATGTGATAAGTATTCACAAAACATTATCTCTTTTCATTATTATGTGCTATGTTAACAGTTATTCCAAGGATGGTTTCTAGGATTGGGCAAACAGGAGTCAGGTGTCTACGCTTATGATAATTTAGTTTCTGGAGACATCCCGAATTCAATCCATGGACTCTCTGGATTTTCAGCTTCCCAGCTACACAACGTTCCATCCAGGTATGCGTGCCTGTTATTTTTAGGTATTTTTACCATAAGCACCATTGCAGCAAGCATTTTTGCTGCAAATGTTTTCACTACGTAACTAATTGGCCATAAGAGAATTTTGCCATAAAAGGTGAAATGACTGGTTGATAGCTTGATTTATATCATACAAAAATCATGACAGATGGTGATGATTTGCCCCAAGAGCTGGTTTCTGATTTTGAAACACTACAATGGAGGAGAAAGTGGCTGAGGGCCTGAAACTTGCAGATTTTAACTCACATTTCCCATAGAACTTTGGAATGTTTATCAACAGACATGTTACAAGATGCCAAAGACACACAACAGTGTAGCGACTTTCACAAAGCAATAAAAACAGGTATAAATACACATCCTAGTATTTGGAAACTGACACCTCTCCTAATGAAGGAAGAAATTTTAGCAAAAAAGAAAAAGTGTGATGCTGAATGAGGAGAAGCCTCAAGAAGCAAAAACAACGTGCAAAATACTAAGAATAAAAGACCAGGGAGACAAGTGTTTACGTACAAGTCACGAAATAAGATCAGTCACTTGTACAGTATTGCCGTGAAATCTACACAGACAAATATATTCAGATATTTTGTATTTAGCAATAAAGTCTCTTTAATTTTGTAATTTTCATGTTTCATGATGTCCTTTTAAACTTCTCTCTTTTATTTTTCATTGTTTTCGTCTTTTATACAAAAATTGCCTCATGGCTAACTAGTTACGTGGTGAAAATGTTTGTGGCAGCAAAGATGTTTAAGGCAGAGAGACCTACAGCAAGAATACCTAGAACCCAGTTACCACGCTGGCTGGTGCAGCTGATCACCTGCTTGCTGCTCCTGCCCTGTGACTGTCTGCGGTCGGGCTAGCAGAGTTGACCCAGTGAGCAATTGTGATTGCAGCGGAATGTCACTGGTTACATAATAGTGAGCTATTCAAGCTCAAAGTGCCTAAAATTATGTCATGAAACTGGGGCATGACAGCAAAAGAAAGCTAGGGAGAATAAAGTTTCCATGTGTATCTGCCTCACATTTGAGTCCCAGGCAGTGTTCCAAGGCCAGCGTGGCTGTTTCATATGCACGTGGATGTGTTACATGCATCCCTGTAAGACGACATCAGAGCAGAGAAAACCATGGGAAGATACATCCTGACATCTTTACGTGGCTCACCTTGTGGTAGGGACAGGGAATGATGTGGGTGGAAAGGGCAGACATGGACAAGAAGGAACAAATGATAAAAAGCAAGTCATGATGAATTTAAAACACAATTAACAGTGGATATGGTAGTCTGTGTGAATTTATGTGAAATAATACATACGCAGGTTCCTGCATTTGGAAATTCAATAAAAAGAATAAATTATTAAGAGGGACCCTCCTGACCTACCACTGCTACAATAGAAAATAGGCAGTATATAGGCACTGTGAATTCTGATCAAAACAAAACAACGACAAACTTGATTGCCCCATGGTAGTAGCCTGGTATTCTATACGTTTGTTTTTCTAATAAAGTAGTGCTTTTTCTTTATTTATTCCCTCGTTTCTTAACTGAGTTCCTACTAATGCTAAACACTGCGGTAGGAAACAGGGATTAAAAAGTTTACTAAGAAATGGTATCCCCGCTCTCCAAGAGCTGTCAGTGGGCGTGGGAGACTGATGGGGAAGCAGCCAGAGAAGCACAGGGTGCAGGAGCAGGCACCAATGTGCGTGGAGTACCGAGGAGGCCAGCCAGGCGGCCGAAGCTAGGCTGGGGGCTGGAAAACTTCCCACGGTGGAGACACCTCTGCTGTATTTGGAAGGCATTAGACAAAACAGGGACAGGGAGAGGCATAGAGCCAGAAAGGCATTCTTACTGGAGGGATTTTATGGAAGGATTATGTAACAGAAGACACATAGGTCTTTGTCTCTACCACCTGCTGACTGTGCTAGTGACAGAACTGACTTGCTCATCTGAAAGCTGGGCTCCAAGTCAAGGGACAGACAATGTAGTGACTCTAAGCCTTAACTTTATAACCAGGCTGCCAGGTTCAAACATCATATTTACCCATGACTAGCTCTGTGACCTTGGGCAAATGACTTTACATCTTTAAAAGGGGATTAAAAAATGGCATCTGCCTAACAGTGTTGTATATTTATAAGAGTTCCTGGTGCAGAGACAGTATCAGATAATTTTTACTTATTATTATTACTTAGCCACAGGTTGTTTTAAAGAATAGATGACGCTGCATTTACATGTGCTTTATAAACCATATAGCACTGAATAAATTGTAAGATGGTATGAATTATACTAGAAGCACAATGATTTTTAGAAAGAAGAAAAACACACTGCTTTTGCTTTTTCATAAAAGAATATCCCTTTTAAATTGGGCCAGGAAAATCCCTGGCCACAGATGCCCTTGAATTCAGTTTTTCAAAGGTGATTCAATTGAAGAGTTGTCATTTTGGGTCCTGGGGGCCCACGTTTGACTCAGGAAATGCAATGATGCTTTCAGCAAGGAGGGGACAGGGGTCTCAATTCAACGAGAGCTAGGCTTGATGAAACGTTCGGGGGCCTGGGGACCTGGCTGCATCTTAGCCTCCCAGCATCTCCTTTCACATCCGATATTTCCCCTCCACTCCTTTTATCCTGATGCTCTCTACCTCCACCTCTATTCACGAAGAACGGTGTTGATAACTGTTTCTGGGATCCAGGCCAGCACTTTGCACAGCTGGCTTGCAGCAGCTCATGTGGGCAGATGAACCAGGAAAAGTTTTTAAACTCTTGGATCCCTAAGAGGCTCTGAATGTGGGTCAGAAGCACAGCCTCCTCCTCTCCTGAGATACTTTCAAAGCAGACAGGGATGCTCAGTGGGTTTAGCTTCCACGAGGCTCATGAGATGAAGGATGGAGGAATGTAGGAAAAGTGCCTCTATTGTGGGTTGAATTGTGTTCACCAAAAAGATATGTTGAAGGTCTAACCTCTGCTCCCTGTGAATGTGAACTTACTTGGAAAAAGGGTCTTTGCGGATTTTATCAAGTTAAGTTGAGGTCTTTAGCGTGGACCCTAATCCAATATGACTGGTTGTAAAAGGAAAAGCCAGATACACAGGGAAGATGGCTACATATGAAGAGGGAAGCAGAGGTTGGAGGGACACAGCTGCAAGCCCAGGGTTGCCAAGGATGGACAGCCACAGCCAGAAGCTAAGAGGAAAGGAAGGATTTGACCCAGAGTCCCCACGGGAATCTCCGAGGGAGCAGAGTCTCAGAGGACCTTGTCAACACCTTGCTTTCAGACGTCCAGCCTCCAGAACTGGGAGACAACACATTTATGTTGTTCCGAGCCATTTAGTTTCGTTTGTGGTATTTTATTACAGCAGCCCTAGGAAACTAACACAGCTTCTCAGTCCAGATGTGTGGCCTGACTCTCACCTCTAGAGAGTTCTTCCCTCTAACCCCTCACAATGAGAGCCACGATAGACCAGAATGCACTCAAGTGATAGGAACTGCCTGCGGGAGAGTGGGAATAAAAGCAACAGGGGCCAGGGCAGATGGTGTGGTCCCAGGGAATGGCTCACAGCGAAGGAACATTATTTTGAGTCATGAAAGCATCATCTGTACATGTAGCATCTGTGGTCTGGCTTCTGAACTAGAACGTGAGTGCTGGGAAGGACACAGTCAACCAGGAGCCTAGGAACGTGCCACGCTGTCCCACCAGGTCTCAGGCCAAGGAGTCTGCATTTTTAAAACTTTCCAAATGGACCTATAGCTTGAGTTTAGACAAGGGGAAACTGAGGCTCAGAGACATTAAGTGGCTCAGTCTTCAAAGCTGGCTCAAGAGGCAGCATTGCACAAGAGTCAAGAAAGTGGATGTTTCCAAGGAACAAGTGGGGTCCAGTATGCCTGGGGGTATATCTTCAGTCCTCGTGGCTGGGAGAAGTTCCTTCTGTAAGACTCAGTTTCCTTCTCTGTGAAATGAGAATAATGATAATCCCTACTTCATGGAACTATAAGAACTCAGTGCAGAAATGCGTTGAAAGTTCAGCATCTGGCCCCTGCAACAGTGCCGTACACTGCCTGGCTGCAGCCGCTGCCGCAGTCACAGGGGAAACAGCCGAGGGGAAGGTGGCCCTGTGTTACTTTGGCTCTTGGTCCAATGTGCCGCTCAGGACACTGTTCCATCTTTTAATGTTTTGGACAGTGATTACTACAACACCCAGCACAACCTCAGACTCAGAGTGCAGCTGGAGCATGGGCTTTTATAATGAGACAGGAGGGCTTGGAAACTCTGGACCATACCTCTGCGTTCAGAACCCTGTTCATACATATTAGAGCTAGATTTTTTTAGGTAATATATTGGAGTCTGTGAAAACAAAGGTCCCTTTTCAGCCTTGTGAGTGCCTTGCCTTAAAGATGCTCAAAGAGTCCCTACTGTAAGAGGTAGCTGAACTTGTTTGTATCTTACACAGCAAGAAGGAGCTGTCATGTCCCCAAGTGCGGTGCGAGCATGCACTGAGCCACTCACAACCTCACTTAGAGGTTCCAAGATGCTAGTATTCAGCGTATTTTCAAAATAATTTGTTCTGTGCTGATTTGCCTGCTAGTTTCCATACAAGTCATGAACAAGAAGCACTTTCACCTTCAGAAAGATGTCTTTTAACTTGAAGATCATTTTAGTCATTAGAAAACAGAGACAACCAAAGATGCTATCACCTGCCAGTGGTCAGGAAGGGGAACTTGTATACGTACAATTTAATCTTCTGACAGATCTTGGCCAAAAATGGGAGTGAACAAATATCAAAGCCATTTCTGGAATATATCTGGAGAGAAAAAAAAAGTGTTGTTTAGTTAAAGGGATGATTCTCCAACTTCTGAAGGCCCTTCCTCTTCTCTTGGCTCCACAGTTTGGATTTCTGGACTCTTCCTTCTGCAGAATCTGGGCCATTTTACTTAATCAAATTTACATCTTGCTCCTGTTTCCATGCTCTATATTGATTCCACCAGTGTGCCTTTGTTCACGCTGGCTCCTCAGCCTGAAGGCTCCCCTCCCTTCCCCCAGCCAGCTAGTTCCACCTTCACCTCTTTTCCTCCTCTTCCCAAAAGGGTCTGGCCCACCTTGGTCCTTTCTACTCAGACAACATTCCTCTCCTTACTGTCCTCAGTGGCTTTAAAAAAGGATTTGAAAATAAAGACCTGTCTCAAATAAAATAATTCCATCCTGTTATGAGATAAAATAAAGACTAAAAGGCGAGATACCAGCTTAGGAAGAAGGAAGAAGGAAGGCTCCTTCCCTGGGGGATGTGGGGTGGGAAGGAGGGATGTATGGATGAAGCCCCTCCAAGCTTCCTGAACAAACGGATTTCAAACAGCAGTTTCCATAAGACTTTAGCTGTGGGATAAATTAAAAGCCTTGGCTTTTTACTAAGCAATGCTTTTAGAAAGATTGAGGTTCCCATGATGCTTTTCTCAGACAAAAGGAAAAAAACAACAGGGTAGAAAAAGTTAGGAACCAGCATTTATCAACAAAGGGAGAGATAGACAGGAATCCCCTGCTTTTCAAAAATTTGCTTCACGCCACTTTGCTTCTATGAAAGACCTAGGTTACTACCTATTTTCATGAACTGAAAGAAATCCAAAGAAGACTTTTGCTTTCACAAAAAATGCAAAAAGCAAAAATAATGTTCATCATTTGTTCTGCAGGAGCCAGTGGAGAGGCAGCGAGCACCCTGAAGAGTTGAGAGGGGCACCGCCCAGCTCCTTCCCCAGGTACCACACTGAGCATCTCAGCATCAGGCCACCATAGCTTTGAACTGTGTCCGTGAGACTCTGTGCTTAATCTTGATTTATTTTGTGCATCTATTAGCAAGATATGTCCTAAGGTAATTGCTTCTTAGCCTTAGGAAAGACTTCATAGCAATGCTCTACTTTTGGATAGCGGGGAAACCTGTAGTGATTCCTGCTACCCTGAAGAGTCCTTCAGATGGCTGTGAGTGGTATTAACAGTGTTGGTAATATTTTAACACTAGCAAAGGTGAACAGGTAACCTTTTCTGGCTATAAATAAGGTTTTTAAGGATCTTCATGATGTCTGCCCAACTTTCTAGGATGAGGAACGGAGCCACTAGCATGCAAGATTTGGAGACAGAAAAGACTGTCCTTGTTGTCACGGAGCTTACTGTCTAGTGGAGCGTAAAGGTGGAGACCCCAGCTCTTAGGATGCTCTGGGAAGTCCGTGGTGGTCCAGGCATTAATATGGCTTTCTGGGAACTAGAGGAGGAGGCAGGCGAGGGCCCAGAAATCAAATAGGAAGGAGGCAGGTGGGAAGGAAGAGACAGATGCACTATGCTTTTCAACTCCAAGTGCAGCTTGCAGACTTGCTACAAATGTAATTTGTTGGCTCCCCTCAATCTACTGAATCAGAAAGCCTGGGGTAAATCCCAGAAATCTGTGTTTTTATAGCCTCCCAGTCATTCCGATGCTCACTACGTTTTGAGAACTACTGCTCTAGGTTCTAGTCGATGAAAGTGTGACCACCAGCCAGGAGCATTGAGGCCATCCAGGAAATTTTAGGAATAGAGTCTCTGGTCCCACAGTTGACCTGCTGAATCAGAATCTGCATTTGAACAAGGTCCCGGGTGGTTGGAGTGCACACCAAAGCTGGAGAAGCACGGCTGCTGGTGGAGGGAGCACCCTCACAGTGCTGTGGGCGTATGAGCAGGGCTGGCGTCTTGGGGGGACCGCTAAAACTTCGACCTCACTGGAGCTTAAGGAACTGGGAGAACACGGTGAACCATGGAAGGAAGGAGACATTAGGACAAGCCTAAGATGCTGCACTACATGCTATCTTGAGGGCAGTGGGGGATCCTGGAAGGTCTTAAGCACAAGGATCACATTTGTGTTTTGGAAAGATATCTCTGCAGGTGACATGAAGGCCTGGAGGAAGCAAGGTGAGACAGAGAGACCTGTTGGCAGATAATGGCCCCAAGACCTGACCCCAGGGTTTCTAACCTCGGCACTATTGCCATTTGCTCCTGAATAATTCTTGGTTGTGGGATATAAGGTGGGAGGAGGGAGATGGTGGTGCAAAGGAGGGGTGTTTAGAGACCTGGTCACTGATTGAGATGAGCAGTGTAGATACACTGTGAAACAAACACCAGCATGCAATTATACCACAACACTGGTGGCAATTTGGAAAGAGACACATTCTAAGACCCAGAGTCAAAATCAGATTGCATTTGAATGTGTGAGCTACTCCTTTTAATATTTACTTTAATCTGAAGGCTTTGGTCTAACTAACCTAATGGCAATGCAGATTTTAACACTGATAATAACCAAGATATCAAAAAATGTATACGGACAGCCTAAGAAGCGCCACACAAGAGGTACAATGGCATCAAATGTTATAACTGCACAGCTGTTGACTGTCAAAATGCAGCCTGAAGGCTGCAGCTGCCTTTGACATTCGTTGTGCAGAAATTGGGTCTAGGATGTGGGCAACAGATGATGCAACTAGTCCAGGGACCCCCAGAAATCCTTCTGTTAAGACAGAAGTTTTGATCATCCAGCCTTTTCATCACACAGCGTGGGAAGAACTAACCTCTTCTTACAAACTTGCAGAGGGAACTTAGATGGACACAGAGCTGCATTGCAGAGGTTCTCACTTGCATGTCCCTTTCAATTCAAACCTTATTAGACAGAGGCAGAATGTGGGCTGTTATTAACTCAGCAACGGATTTAAAACACCACATCTGGCTGCATGGAATCCCATCTGAAATGAAAGTCTCAAATCTGCGCTGTCCCTGGCCACAGGAGTCAGGGCAGCATCCTTATTTTGTCATCTATTTAACCCGCTTCTGCTTGCATCTGGAGCTTTGGAAGTTAAATGAATACAGAACAACAAACGGGTTCAATAAATGAAAATGTGGTGAATGGGGTAAGTAGGGAAGCGTAACCTCTCTTTTGTACACAGCCAACTTAAAATTGAATTTCTGCCTGATGAAGAGCTTTTAGACTATTGTCATATATTATTTTACTTGAATTTAATGTGGATTATTTTACTTGGGGCAAGTTTGAACAGCAGCAGCTTTTAAAGGCTTCCCAGATGGTTCTATTGAGTAGGTAGGTTTGCGATCAGGGCCATCACGTACAGTTGTGTAGGTTGTGCACTGCATGCTTCTAATATTCACGTAGCCTGTGATGTGAATGGTTCTTCCTGAAATTCTGAGTCCTGAGGAGGGCTGGTTGAGAGCTATTGGAATACCGGGAAAGGGTTGAAACTTGGAAGAAGCCTAAACCTGGATTTAAATGGTGGGTTTCTCACTTACTAGCTATGTGGAGTGAAGGAATTACTTAACCTGTCTGATCCTTAGTCCTCTCATCTGTAAAATGGGGTTCATAACAAAAATATGCTATCAACTTTGTAGGAGTTTTTGTGAGAATTAAATAAATTGATGCCATAACTCAGGTATTCTAAACCCTTAGATGCTCAGTGTTCTGCCAAATCAACTAAGACCCCCCTGAGGAGTATCTCGGGGCCTCTTTGAGATGCAGATCTTCTCTGGAAAGTTCCTTTCCCTTCAATAACACTTAATTCATCCAGTCTGGGTTCTCCATCTGATGGGCTGTGCAAATGACATGCAACCTACTGTGTGTTTCTCTCTGCATCTGGCTAGGTCTACAGTTACATCAGCCATCACAATGGAATTAACTGCAGCCAATATCTTCTGAGCAGCTTTTCAGTGATGCTTATTTGCATTTCCTGATTATTTTTTCCTTGATAGCTTTAATCTAGAGAGTAAATAAATTGGAGGATGTTTTTGAGGAGGTTTTTTTTTTTTCTTTTAATTGTCGAATTGTTCAGTTGATTTTCTTTCTTTTTTTTTCTTTTTTTTTTTTTTTGGCTTCTCGAAAGGAATGATTGGAATCCTGCCCCATGAATTATGTTTGCAATTCTGGTGACAGAAATGAAAAATTGTAAAATCCTAATTAACCTTTGAGTTAATGCCAAGGCAGTTTGTGCTAGTGAAGTAAACAAGGCCCTGAGAATAAGTTTTTACATACATGTTGAGAAGAATAAGAGAAAAATGGTATTATTCTCCAGTCTGTTTAGAGTTCTGAAAGTGGTGGTCGAGGGTTTCATGTGATGTTTCAATTTCTTATTCAATCACTTAAGCAGATTAGCTGAATGAGCTATGGCCGGCCTTTAATTAGTCACTGAATTAAATAATAATTGATGATGCAGGCATTGCAATTGATTAATCAATTGTGTAGAAATGCCCGCGTATTCCCATCCAGCATGCATCAGCCTTGTTCATAAAAACCCATGTGCCCCCCACAAGTAGGGTTGCCAAATAAAATATTGTACTGGACCTACTTATACTAAAAATTATTCATTATTTATTTGAAATTCAAATTTAATTGGGCATCCTCTATTTTTATTTGCTAAGTCTGGCAAGCCAAGCCATGAGGAATTTTTCTCCCTTTCATTTCCATGTTGCCAAATCAATACTACTTTGAATATATTGCATCAGGTGAAACATGAGCTAGGCCAGCAGGGAGAAGCCAAGGACGAGGGCCTTGTCCTCTCATCTCTGATGAATGCTTCCTTTCTGCCAGGACCACTAGTATTAGGGAGACACTGTTGTTTAAAGGTTTACCAGACTTCCCTGGTGGCACAGTGGTTAAGAATCTGCCAGCCAATCGGGACACGGGTTCTATCCCTGGTCTGGGAAGATCCCACATGCCGTGGAGCAACTAAGCCTGTGCACCACAACTACTGAGCCCACGCGTCACAACTACTGAAGCCCATGAGCCTAGAGCCCATGCTCCACAAAAAAGAAGCCACCGCAATGAAAAACCCCCACACCGCAATGAAGAATAGCCCCTGCTCGCCACAACTAGAGAAAGTCTGCACGCAACAATAAAGACCCAACACAGCCAAAAATAAATAAATAAATAAATAAATAAATAAATAAATAAATAATAAATCTTTAAAAAAAATAGAATAAAGGTTTACCTCTAGGGCCCAAGTCAAATACTTGACTAAATGATAAATGATTTGAACTAGGCATTCTATTAAATAAAACTATGATTGCCAAAAAGGAAAAATTAGGGGAAAGGAATATTAATGGTGATGATTTTAGCTAGCATTTACTGAGTGCTTGATAAGTCCCAGGCATGACACCAGGCACTTCACACACATCAACTCTCTTAGCCCTGACATCCATGCTTTGAGAAAGGAACACTGCTATTGCCCCTATCTCACTGATAGGGAAACTGAGGCTCAGCCTAGATAACATATTTAGAAAGTGGAGGAGCAGCAGGATACAGCCTCCTCCAACATGGTCTCCTGGAGGGCACCAGTTCTCAACAGTGAGTACCAGAGGATATTTGGCAATGCCAGGAGCCATTTTTGGTTGTCATGACTATGGGGGGAGGTTGCTGGCATCTAGTGGGTAGTGGGCATGGATGCTACTAACATCCTACAACGCCCAGCACAGCGCCCACAGCAAAGGATTATCCAGCCCTAACTGGGGTTGAGAAGCACTGCTGCAGAGAGAAGGGAGGAGAAAAAAGAGGAAGGGGCTCGTATTCCTACTTCAATCGCAATTCAGCTGTGGCATGTTGTGCTGTGGGCTTGCGTCTGGAGTAGCCCCTGGCCTTAGGAGTGTGACAGCAGGGGTCAGAGGGAGGTGACAGTGCTGAGGAAAAGTGTGGCATTCGCCCAGTCGGTCGCTTACCAGAGCTGGGGATTTCTTCACAATCTGTCTTGCCTTCTCTAGTGCAAATTTCCATGTCTCCTATAAAAATAAAGTTAGACAATATTACAACTTGTGTCCCATTTTTCCTTTCTGCATGTTTTCCAAAGTTAGGTTTTTTAAGCTTGTAACTTAGCAATAAAAGAATTATTCCATAGCTTTCTGATAAAATAATTCACAAGAAAGCAATTTCATGTTAATAACTCTCTTTATTAAGGGATTTGCTCTGTGCCAGATGCCACGCTAAGCACTTTGCAAATATTATCTTAGTTAATCTTCACAGCAACTCTGAGAGATATGACCTTTTTACAGATGAGGAAATTGAGATGCAGAAAAGCTAAGAAACTGAAGATCTCAGCGCCAGTGTCTGACAGTCACACCACCTGAACCTCTGTCTTCCTGCCTGCTATGCTAAACTCAGTAACTTGTCTTTGGATCTGAAAGCCCCAGAGCAGGAGGCCGTCAGCAAACAACCTAAGTGCCTTGTGCTGCAGGACTGAAGACTGGATGACAGCTTACCATTAGAGCTGACTCCATCTCTTGTTCATCTCCTTTTCTTCTGGTTTGACATCCCCATTTCTAGAGCATCCAAGGACATCTTCTGAGTTTATGTTGCAAGTATAAAGAGTTAGCTAATTATTACCAATAACTATTGTTATGGAGCTCCATATTTGTGTATTTGTGGGAGGGTTGGGAGAAAAGTCACCTGGGGCAAGAGGTGGAGGAGTTGGGGGATGGGAAGCATTCGCTGACAGCACTGTATCCCAGAACTTTTGTCCCCACTCCTCAAATGTCCTGACCCTGCATATTCCTCCTCGGGCTGCCTCCCATATGGCCCTAATAGAACATGGGTGATGGTCTACATGCCTGAATTCACACTCCAGCTCTGCTGCTGACTTAAGGATTCTGCTGAATCCTTAAGCTAGTTATTTTCTGAGCTCCTCAGTATCCCCAGAATTCCTTGACATATAAGAAAGCCCTATTTTCATTATCTGCAAGGTGGGAATTATAGCTACCGACCTCATAGGGTGCTGTGAGGATTACAGGACATCATTCATGTCAGGCCTCTAGCCCGGGGCCTGCCCTGATGGCCCCTGCTCAGTCATTGACAGGTTGATTGGAAAACTATCTTTCAGCCCCCACTCTCCCTTCACCCAAATCAGTAGGGAAGCTGAGGTTCAGGGAGAGTGCTATAGTTCTCAGTCTAACTGGGAACATTGCTAAGCAATGTTCGGGTACTGGGATGGGACTTGGAGATGGCTGGTCAGCAGGAGAGGCCTCTTGGGAGATGCTGGCCTTTGCTGCTCGTGGATGTTCAGGACTTGAGTCCCTACTTGACTACTTTGCATGTTCTTCACCCCGGGAGATGCCTTTCTCCACCCTGGAGCTCCGTGTGTTCTGAAGACCTCAGCCACATTGCGAGAACATGACAGGAGGTGTGACTGCTCAGTAGGAGCCTGGATTGGAGTGATTTTTCCAGGAGCTTCTTTAGGAAGGAGGGTGGCAGAGCCGGCTGCAGCTTGCCCTCAAGGGGCTGGCTCTGAAACCCTCTCCCTAGTGTCTGCCCCAAATCGTATTCCACTTGCTCAAGTTCAAAGGATGGCAAGCCGTGGCTGTTGCGTCAGAGGCAGCAGGTCCGCTGACATCTAAGAGCGCATGTTAGCAACTTGAGAAAAGAAGCTGTTCTCCAGGTAGGTCTGGTGGCCAGGATGCCCTTGTACAGTGTATGCTTCTTAAACCATTGAAACACTACTGCTCCAGTTGATGAGCAGTTTGTCCCTGAGTTCCTGAATGTCCCCCATCATTGCCCTGGCCATCCAGCCTCTCCCTAGGACTCCCCAGACCTCTTCGTGATCAATGTAGGGGCCAATGTCATGGTACAGCCTGGTGGGCATCTTCAGACCTTGTTCCAACATGGAACATAGTTCCAACAGTGTCCATTCTCATTGGCTGGCAGCAGGGTCAAGACAGTTCATTACAATCCTCATTTTTAAAACATTGATGTCTTTAACAGAAAGACTGCTTGGGAGAGGGCCCCATTCAAAACCTGACCTTACTTGACTGCAAGTTTGTCCTTTTCTGAAATTTTGAAAAATCCTGGAAAATTTCCTATTGTATCAAGTTAGTATCTCTGGTAGGGTCATTATAAGACACTAGATCCAGGTGCAAATTCATGTTGTGGTGTCCTTTCTGGCTGCCCTTGTTAGCTTAAAGTTCATTCTCCACAATATTGAAGGTGGAGTTCCTCTGCCTTAATTATGGGTCCCCTGCTTCCCTGCTTCAGAAATACCCCTTTGTATTTTAAGGCCCATCTTAAGCATCTACAGGGCCTAGCACAGTTCCTGCTACATAGTAGGTGCTTAATAGATATAGACATAAAACAAAAGAAAACATTTATGATATTGTGCTAAGCAAGGAAAAAACAGGCTATCAGATTTTACACACATAGAAAAAAAAATCCTGCAAAGAAATATGCCATAATAACTATTGTTGATAACTTTTCCTTTTGGTTCTTTTCTGTTTTTTCTAAAGAGTCAATAATGAGCACAAATTCCGTGATGCATATATTTTAAAAAACGAACCCAATACATGTTGCCCTGTTTCTTATTAAAAAAGAAAATGATGTGTTCCCAGCTCAGGGATGTGGTGAGGACCCTGGAGATCTGGGGCTGAGCAGACACCACTGCCCTCTCATAGTTTCGGGCTGGCAAGGAAACACCAGGAACAAGTACAGTAAACACAGTAAACAAAGGTGAGATGAGCAGACAGAGGGCGTTGGCAACATCGTTTTAGGAGAGGCCACTCAGATGCCCTTCAGAGAACTGATCTGATTTTAATCCAGCTCAGCGGTCAGGGGAGATCAGTGTTTAATGAGGGATAAAGACAAGCAAAAAACCCCGAAAAACAGAAACATACAAACAGAAAACAAACAAACAAAAAAAACAAAAAGAAGAAGGAGGAGGAGGAGGAGAAGAAGAGAGAAGGGCTTCACCAAATGCCTTCTGATCCCCTTAGTGGTGGGCACTATTGCTGCTTCTGGGGTCCTCCCTGGCTGGAACCCTCAGGGCAGATTCATCTGGTCTTGGCTTGACCAGAGCACCACTGTCTCCCACAGTTTAAGTGCACTAATACCAACATTAAAAAAATAATAATAAAATAAGTGCTTTTAAAAAAATGCTTTGGTAAAGCTAAATCCTACGTATTGGAAAATAGACACTGTAGGATACAGTGGAATGCAGATATAATAATAGATTCCACTCAAAGGCCAGACATGCCACTGTTTGATAAAAAATTATAAGCAAAGGAGCTTCTTACATTTGTCTTCCTACTTAATAGAAATGGTCTCAAAGCCCTTTATGTCCTTTTCTCTGAACTCTTCTAGTCTGCCTTCTACTGGAGTTATTGATACACCTACTGCCTCCAGTGGGCAGTCAAGTCCTTGGGGATGGCTCCTTTCAAACCTGGCTCCACTTGTAAATCAACTTATGCCATTAAACTTGGGGGTGAGGAATGGCGTATCCTAATAAACTTCTGGAAGAGATCTGGAGTAGATCAGTGATCTTTTCCCCACCCCCAAACGCCGTCATAAATGCCTATTCTTTGACAATAAAAAACTCAAGTCTAAAATCATTCCACGTCCCAGGGGCTTTCGCCTTTGTGGCAGCCTGTCAACTGCTGTCAAAGTATGACGTGAACAAAAGGCATTTTCTATAATTTTCAAATCTACTGCTGCTATAATTGATAGCAGAGAATCCGATCACTAAAAATTATTCCCTGTAGAAACTCATGCCTAAAAATACTATTTTTCTTTATTTTCTTCACTCCTGAGCATACCAGAATTCAACTCTTTAACATCATAGAACCTGAGAAGGCCCAATTTGTGACTGTGTTCTGTCCAATTCACCAATATCCTGAAATGTCAAGGGACCTTGTGTTGGGTTCTGGAGCTTCCCCTGCGCACTACATTCTCTGCATGTTTTCCCATCGTGGTCCATATAGTGCAAGTGTGCTTTGGCTGAAACATTCGAATATTTAGGAAATGCCTTTCTAAATAGTATTCCTTACCACAAAGGGGCTCCGATCCTTGAATATGTTAATATGTGCTGTGGCTCTCCCAGGGGGGCATTTAGTTTACAGATTTCCCAAACTTTTAAAACTTAACATTTTTCTTTTCTGGCACACCGATTAACATCTCCCAGAGCGGGAGGAAAAGCAAGGGTTTTTGTGTCAAACAGGTCTGAATTGAACCTGGACTGTGCTACTTATTGGCTCTGTGACTTTGGGTAAGTTATTTATCACTCTAGCCTCACTTACCTCATCTATAAAATAGGGATAATAGTAATTATTACTTAACCCTTTCTACATTGTAGTCTTACCACAGTTTGCTGTCAATCTTGTCTCCCCGGCTATAAAACTCTTGACAAGAAGGATTGTGTGTCATTCACTATTACATCCTAATATATCATTCATGGCACAACACATACTTAATAAGGACTTGTGGAATGAATGAATGGAATGAATGATTGCACAAAGAAGTGGCTGGCTGAATGAATATTTCTTTCTCCTGTTATTATCAATCATATGCTTGCGACTTCGCTTGTCCCTGGGTTATGTGAAATTCCACACCAGTGCATAGGTGCTTGGCATGCAGAGCCGGAGCTCTCCAACAGCCATGTGCTCCTTCGCATTGTCATCCACACTCCAGGGGAGCTACACCTGCCATTCTCCTGAGCCTTGGTGACCTCATCAGTCGTATTATCTGGCTGTGTTAAAATTTCAGGCATACTTGCTTCTTGGGAAACAGCGTGGCAATGGTGGGAGAGGTACTGGAGTCCAGAGACCTGAACCACCAGCTCTGCTTGCAGATGATCATGCTTAAATTATCTAACCTCTGAGCCTCTGTTTTCTATCTGTAAAATCGGATGTAAAGACACAAAGACATTCATTAAAGCTGATTTGTTTGCTTGTCTTAACGACAGGCAAAGGGGGCACATTGTAAGCAACGTGAAAATGAAGATGATTGCTACCTCTCCTTGGTAACCTTTTCACTGTCAGCAATCTAGCCTTTAAGCCATTGTTTCTAAAGTATGAGGACCACGCTTCCATCTTCTGAAAAATTACAACTTCAGAATGGAGGGTTCAACTGTACTCAGTGGTTGAAGAGAAAGTTGGAGAGTAGATTGTGAGCCGGGTAGAAAACTCTCCTGGTTGGAAGCCGTAATGATGTTTCTGACTCCGAGAGCAATCATCTGAGACATAAGCAGATTCTCCATCAACAATGGAGGGGCTTCGTTCTGGAAGCACTCATTTGATCCTGCAATTTGTTACGGTCAAATCTTTTCAGCTTCTCTTTACTTTCTCCCTTTGATTGTAGTGTTTCCTCATTCCAGCCTCAAATCTCCTTCAGAGTCTATTTAACACTCTCATGAGTGAATCACAGAGGAAACCATCACACAGGCTCACACAGATAGAAGCCCTCAGCCTAGGGGCTTACAGCCCAAACAAGCAGGGGTATGTATATTGCGTTTCTTGAAAATTCCAAGGACAGCATGGCATGGCTCCCTAGCAGTCTGCAGAAGGTGAGAGGCCAGCCCTTTGCTTGATCATCAGAGCACACCGTGGCAGATACCCATGGTGGCTTTGCTTGTATAAGCTTTTATCAAACAGTGGCATGTCTGGCTGGAATTTGCTGGTTTAATATTTTTTTATCCACATTCCACTATAACCTACAGTGGCTATTTTCTAATACATAGGATTCGGCTCTACCAAAGCCCAGAATGATTTTCATGTTCCCATACTTCCCAGCTTTATGACTTTTAGATATATAGGAAAAAATGAAGTCAGTTCATGTCATTTTCTTCTTCAGGGGACCAAAAAGAAAAAAGAGAGAGAGAGAGAGAGAAAGAAGAAAGAACTGTCTGTAAAGGTAACAGAAAACACCACCACTTTTGATTGCATTCCCTTCCATCACGAAATGTCTTTTCTTCATACATATTTTGTCATCAGCTAACTTTCCTCCTTTTCTTCTCCTGGACCAGTTCTGCATTGTGAAGCTATCAGTATCATCAGCACATTTAGTCATACTGTCTCTATCCTTTCCTCCAGGAAACACCTGTTAAAAAGAAGTCTAATTTTAAATAGCACTATTCCCACATCACAACTTTTCCTGACATCATTATTCTTTGATTTTACTACCACCAGCACCACCACCATCACTACATACTTATAGAGGTTCTTCTCTGTATCAAGTTCTCTGTCAGGCACTGTCAGGCACTGTGTATACCATACACCTACTCAGCAAGGTAGGAACATTTTTCCTTTTCTTTAAATTATTTAATTTATTTATTGGCTGCGCTGGGTCTTCATTGCTGCACACAGGCTTTCTCTAGTTGCGGTAAGCGGGGGCTACTCTTCGTTGCAGTGTGCAGGCTTCTCACTGCGGTGGCTTTTCTTGTTGTGGAGCACAGGCTCTAGGCGTGTGGACTTCAGTAATTGCAGCACATGGGCTCAGTAGTTGTGGCACGTGGGCTCATAGTTGGGGCTCGAGAGCACAGGCTCAGTAATTATGGCGCACGGGCTTAGTTGCTCCATGGCATGTGAGACCTTCCTGGACCAGGGATGGAACCCATGTCCCCTGCATTAGCAGGCAGATTCTTAACCACTGCACCACCAGGGAAGTCCTGAACAAACAGTTCTTAATCTTACTTTATAGTTGAGAAATCCACAACCCATTACTGTTTAAGTGAATTGTGCGAGCCATCACAAAGAATACTTTTGTTTCATTTTGACAGTTTCTTCCCTAGTATCTGGGCATGTGCACAAGTTCTCCATGGCTGGACTCCGTGGGCTTTTCTTATTGTTTGATATAGTCATGCTCTTTAAACACATGATCTCTGGTAAATAATTGGGTTCATCAGATAGAAGGTGTGGTTCAGTCGTTGGGCTGTCTTGGGTCAAGGGCTTTGCAACACACTATTCTAATTTTTTACTATTATTCTATTTGCATTCAGGTTCCTAGATCAGTCTTGCCTAACGTGACACAATTAATCTTTCTTTATCTTAGTTTCCTACTGTTGCTATAACAAATTACCACACATTTAGTAGCTTAAAAACAACACAAATTTATTCCTTTTTTTTTTTTGGCCGCGCCATTTGGCGTGTGGGATCCTTAGTTCCCTGACCAGGGATTGAACCCGAGCCCCCTGCAGTGGAAGCGCGGAGTCTTAAGCATGGTACCACCATGGAAGTCCCCACAAATTAATTTTTTTATAGCTCTGGAGGCCAGAAGTCCTGAATGAGTCCTAGGAAGCTAAAATCAGGTGTCCGCAGGACTGGGTCCCTCTGTAGTTTCCAGAGGGAGAGTCTGTTTCTTGCCTCTTTGGTTTCTAGCAGCTGCACACGATGCTTAGCTGATGGCCTCATCACTCTGACCAATACGTCCATTGTCACATTTTCTTCTCGCATGCTGTTCCTCCTGCCTCTCTCTTATAAGGACCCTTGTGATTATCTTGGGGTCATCCAGATAATCCTGGATAATCTCTCCATCTATAGATCCTTAACTTAATCATTCTTGCGAAGTCTTTTTTGCCATGTAAGGTGACGTGCACAGATTCTGAGGATTAGGATGTGGGCCTCTTTGGGGAGGCCATTATTCTGCATACCGCACTGCTAATCCAACAAATATTTATAGGGCTTTCCCTGGTGGCACATAATCCGCCTGCCAATGCAGGGGACATGGGTTCAATTCCTGGGCTGGGAAGATCCCACATGCCGTGGAGCAGCTAAGCCTGTGTGCCACAACTACTGAAGCCTGAGTACCTAGAGCCCATACTCCACAACAAGAGAAGCCTGCACACGGCAAAGAAGAGGACCCCCTGCTCTCCGCAACTGGAGAAAGCCCGTGTGCAGCAACGAAGACCCAACGCAACCAATAAATAAATAAATAAATTTATAAAACAAAACAAACCAAAAAACCCCAAATATTTATTGAGCAATTAATACAATTAATATACACATTGGAATGTGCTGGGCTCTGGGAAAAGCACAGGGAACTTGAGAAATAAATCAGCTAGATTATCTGCTTTCATGGAGTTTACACCTGAACAGAAGGGGCAGACATTAAATGATAATTTTATGGTTGTTTATCTTATTGTACAACTGCTTAATTACAATTGTGATAAGTTCTGGAAGCACGGAATGCCATGAAAGGAGAGGAATCCTAGAGGACGTAACTTAAGTTGGGGTATCAAGGAAAACTTCTTAGAAGAAATAACTTCTGATCTGAGCTCAGATGTGGGTGATTAATGAAGATGAGGTCCAAGAGTGGAAGCTGAGAGACCAAAGATTAAAACTTTAAAATTCAAAGTATCTTTTAGAACTGTTCAAATTCACTAGGGTCATTAGCTTTTCTTGAGCTAAGGGAAGAAAGCATATTCTCAAGAGAGAGGTATATTTGTCATTATTTTTTAACTTCTCAAAAGCAGGCAAGAAACATTTCCAAATTTGAATACCGTATGAGTATCTTCCTTGGAATTATCTGATTTCTTCTACTTATCAGAAGTCAAGGGTAACTTAACATTTGCACTATTAATGCTATCCACCGAAGATTCCTGAGATCTCTAAGAGCTTAACGACACCCAAATAATAGGCTTTAAATAACTCTAAGTAGATATACACTCCAGGATTCCAAAAAATGGCTTAAACCGAGATACAGCTTGGAATGTCTCTCAAATTCTTTGAAATGCTGGGAGAAAAGATTGAATAGCAGACTATACACCCAAGTATGGTGTTAAATGCTGTTCTCAGTTCTATTAGAGTTTTAAACCTTCAAGTCTTTAGGGAGCAATTTGATTTAGTGGTCTCTGATATTTACAGCCTATGTGTTTCTGTGATAATTTCTTGTCTAATGATCTTCAAAGAGTTTTGTGGAGGCAAAATACGTAAGAGGTAGATGGAATCTCATTTAATTTACACTTTTTTAATTACGAGGAAAGGATCATCCTTTCCCCTACATTTTTGGCCCTTTGATCTTTTTTGTCTATCATTTTTTTGTGGCCTTGGCTCTGTTTTTTCTTTTTGATTTTGTAAGAGCTCTTTGAATCATACAGAAAATAATTCATAGTGTGGCATATTACAAAAAAATTTTCCCAGTTTTCCATTTGTCTTTTGACTTTGTATATGCCAGGTTTTTACTAGTTAGATGTATTCATATTTCCCTCTGTGACTTTGGGATCACAAATTATGAATAAAATTGCTCAGGTTTTTCTTCTTTTATGGTCCCATTCTTTATGATTCAACCCTTAATTCATTTGGGATTTATCTTGCTATAAGGAGTAGATAAGCATCTAGCTTAAATTTTATTCCCAAATGGCTAGTCTTTAATCCCACCCATTTACTGAATAAGCCAGTGTTTTGCCACTGATTTGAAATGCTATTTTTTATCAAAAATAAGAATCTCCAATGCATTTGGGCTTATTTTTAGACACTATATTCTGTTCCAATTTAAGCTTTTAAGCTGACTTTTTTGCATCTAGATGGCTATGTTCCCCTGTAATTTATCTCATTGCTCATGATTTCCTGAGATGTTTAAAGAGGAACTTCAGAAACATTGTCACGTAAACAACTCCACAACCAACAATTTGCTTGAATTTTGATTTCTATAAAATTGGGATAATGGAATAACTTTGCGATTGTGTGGGAGGATTTTAGATGATGTATGATAAGTACTTAGTCCAGCTTTTGGTATGTTGTAGCCACTCAAATTGCGGTTGTCAATTGCCTTTTATTTTTCAGCCCCTGATGTGTACCTATCATACAATAGGGGCTTAGTAAATGTATATTATGAGATAAGAGAATGACTGTCCATGCCTTGAAAGCCTATCAGTTTCAGCCAAGGCTCTTTTCACCCTAGGATCATTTCTGGCCTCAGTTATCAAGGATATGATTGTCTTCCAGGCACAGCTATGAGTTTATTAAGTGAGGTAATTTGGAAAACTTTATTAAGCCTTCCAGAATACTAAGGTACATACAAAAAAATGTTCCAAAGCTGTAGGTTATTCTTTCTTGGATGTATGTTTTCTTCAAAAATAACATTTAATTTTTCTAATGTTTTGCCAAGTCACAGTTGAAGAACAGCCATCACCCAAGAAGAATATTTCCTTAACCCAAAACTGATAATTACACAAATGGCTTATTTTTTCTTTAATAATTGTTTTCTTCCAGGCCTGGGTTTGTGAGAAAACACTCACATACTATATAGAGTTAGGGTGGAGAACAGGAGAAGAGCAAATACAAGCTGGGTAGGTTGACCAGACAATTGAATGAGAAGAGAAGCTTAATTTTTTCTATTTAGTTCAGGTTTTGAGCTACTATTTTGCTAGTGTTGTCCACGGTAGTAGCCTTGGAGGCTCCAATGTAACAATGATGACAGAGGAAGTAATTTCCTTTCCTTGTTTGACACAGAGATTCTGTTAAACTGAGTACACTTAATTCATTTTTATGTTCTACGTACCTGCCACAAAAAAGCCAAGTCATAATACAGAAAGATTAAAGAAATGTACCCAAACACACACACACACACACACACCCCATGTTGAACAAAACTGAGCTCAGGATGAGAGATTACTTTTCTTGAATAAAAACTAAGGAATAATTGCTGGTTGCTAGAGAGCATTTTGGTTTTAAATAGAGGAGATGATAAACTCTAATCCTCTTGCCAATTCTATCTTACTGCTTGTTCATTGATTTATTTTATTTTAAAAAAATTACCATTTATTGAACATATACTTGATTCCAAGAAGTGTGGTAGCCTCTGAGAATATGCCTCCAAAACTCATTCAAGTTGGGGGCTCCTATTATAATGAACTCTAGGCTGTTGCAGTAGGGGAATAATGCAGAGGTGCATTTCTGGAACATAACTATGGCCTTGGTCAGAAAGGAGGACTGGAAAGGACAGAATGGATGCCCGTGATGAGTCATCTGGAAAATCAGTGGCAGGAAAGGCCCAAGTCTAGGTAGATGGATCAAGACATCTTTTTTTTTTTTTTAATTAAAAATTACTGTATTGCTAAAAAATGGGATCAAGACATCTTAAGGCTTAGGCTGGGTCTGTTAAAAAGATAAAGAAGAAGATGCACTGGGAGTACAGATACCAGCAAGTGTTGGGAAGCAATGTAGACAGAAGGAGCATTATAAAGGCGTTACTGTCCTATTTTATAGAAAGAACTGGGTTCAAATGTAAGTCCATGCATTCAATACCCATCTATTGGGCACCCGCAGTGTGCCAGCCTCTTATACCCATACCAGGCAGTGGGGAGAGACAGCTGGCTCAGGTATAGTCCCAGCCTTACAACTGCAGTCCTTCACTCAATCTCATAGAGACAGACACTTAAGCCAATGACTAAAATACTACACGGAAAGTGCAATGATAGCTGTTAGGACATGGTATAACAGGGACAATGAGGAAGTCTAATCCTCACTGGAGTGGGAGCACAGGTATCCAATGGTTTCTTGGAGAAGGTGACAATGGAGCTGGGTCTTAAAAGATGACTCGGGGAAAGGGCATTACAGGCACAGGGGGAAACAGAGCAAGGGTAGGAGGTGAGACCCAGCCTTTGGACAGGCTAGCTCATGGAACTCAGGCTTTGTCCCGGCCTTGATGGATGGCTTTAGGGATTTAAGCAGGAAAGGGAGCACGGTCAGATTTGCATTCTGGAAACACCACTTTGGTGTGTGGATTTGAGGGTTTCAAGGCTGGAGGTAGAGGTATCAGTTACAAAGTTGCTGCAGGACTCCATCCTAGAAATGATAAGCCCCTGAATTAGGCACATGGAATCAAGGATGGAGAAAGGGGACAGACTAGAAAGAACCATTTAGATGGGTGAATGGTGATTTCAAAACTGAGATACAGAATATGGGAGGAATAGCTGATGTGGGGAAAAGCCAATAATAGTCCAGTTTCTGACGTTATGCTCAAGGTGTCTTTGGGACCTACAGATGAAGAAACTCAGCTGGAAGCTGTAGGCACTGGCTGAAACTCTGAGGAATGTTTTGAGCTTTATTTGTGAAGCTTAATAACAAGAGCAAACATTTTGTGTGATTACAATGATCAGTCACTATTCTAAGAATTTTCACACTTTAATTTATGTAATCCTCACATTAGCCCTTGGAGGTAGGCTCTACTATATTCCCCATTTAACATGTGAAGAAATACAAGGAAGTTAGGTGATATATCTCAAATCACTCAGAAAGTACGTGGTGGGGCCAGGGTCACTGACCCCCCCACAGGCTGACATCTGAATCTCTGTGCTTAGCTGCCAGGCTGTCCTGCCTATAATCACTCAGGGAGAAAGCCTGGAGTGAGCAGAGTCTTGGCTGGGTGGGTCCTGGTGCTTAGGAAGGGAAGGGTAACCCTCAAAGAGACAGAGTAGTGCAAGCAGAACCAGGAAACGGCAGAGGAGTTTCGAGAAGGGAGTGGCAAGCAGTGTCAAAGGCAGCAGATAATGGATAGGAATATTTTTGGATTTGATGTTTAGGAGGTCATTGGTGGCCTTAAGGAGTGGTATTTCATTAGAGTGATGGGGTAGAGGCCAGCCTGCAGTCGCTTGAGAAGCAAATGGGAGGTGAAGAAAAGCTCTCCTCTTTTAAAAAGTTGCTGGCTGCTGCTGCTGCTGCTAACTAACCCGGATTAGTACTTATTACACGCAAAGCACTGTCCTAAAACTCAGTCCCCTGCCCACCCCCAGACGATATGTATGTATGCGTATAAATACACAGAGAGATATATATGAAATTGTTAAATATTCATAACAACCCTATGAAGTCTGAGTATTAGCTCCATTTTATAGATGAAGAAACTGAGGCCCAGAGCGACTGAGCAACTTGCATAAGGAGAAACAGAGAGTAAGAAATGCAGCCAGGCTTTGAGCCCAGGGGGTCTGACTCTAAGATCTGTTCTCGAAACCACCATTTTGAACTGCTCCTCAATTAGAGGCAGGAGAGAAATTTAGACTGTAGCTGGAGAGGAATGGGGGTCCTGGGAGGTTTATTTTTATATTCAACTTTTGGAATGGGAGAGACCTGAGCAGGTTAATAGGTATCCTCATTTTCTTCCTTGGGTGTAGATAACTTCAATGCCATCTTGCCCAATTAGTATAGTGTTATGAGGAAATGCATACAAAAGGAGTGCACTCTAAATAGATTACTTCTAAAACCTCCAATTTCCTCAGCCCTTCTAAGAGGCCTTATTCCTAGGGGACTGGAGACTAGAGACCGATCAACAGAGTTTGTTAATGAATCCGTGAGAAGGGGCAGAAGGCGAGGAATCAAGGATAATGCTGGGGGTAAGTGGAGACACGTGACTTTGGGTGTCTGGGAAGCTACAGATGACAAAGAAAAGGCCAGCAGCAGGAGCAGAGTTGGTACTTTCAGGCTTGTTGATGGCAGCTTTCAGGCTGGGGCCAACAGTTCTCACCCTTCAGTGTTTATTTGAAGCTTTGCAGAAGTGCGGCATCTCATCCCAGGAATACTGAACCAGATGCACTGAGGTGGGACTCCACACATATTTCTGAAAACTGCTTCACATTCTAAAGTAAGCTAGACCTTTTACACTCTGGTATATTCCACTGAGACCAGATAAACCTTCACAAGAGAGGAGGTAAGGCAAATACATGCTCACAACTGCCCTTCCCAACTTATCTTTCATTTAATAAATCTTATGAAGCACCTACTATGTGCCAGGCATTGCACAGTCCTGGAAACATGATGGTAAGCAAGAAAGACATGGTCCAGGGGCTTCCCCGGTGGTGCCGTGTTTGAGAATCCACCTGCCAATGCAGGCGACACAGGTTGGAGCCCTCATCTGGGAAGATCCCACATGCCGTGGAGCAACTAAGCCTTTGCACCACAACTACTGAGCCTGCGCTCTAGAGCCTGTGAGACACAACTACTGAGCCTGTGAGACACTACTACTGAGCCCTTGTGCCACAACTACTGAAGCCCAAGTGCCTAGAGCCCGTGTGCCACAACAAGAGAAGCCACCGCAGTGAGAAGCCCATGCACCACAACCAACAGTAGCCCCCACTCGCCACAACTAGAGAAAGCCCATGTGCAGCAACAAAGACCCAACACAGCCAATAAATAAATAAATAAATAAATAAAATTAAAAGAAAGAAAGAAAGACATGGTCCCTGTGCTCAAGTGCTATGCAAGAAACAAAGTGTTGTGTGAGAGCATCAAGGAGACCTTTTGCGGATGGGCTTTTCAGGGAAGGCCTGTGTGAGGTGGAGGTGGAGAAGGTGCTGACCGTGCAGAGAACTGGAAGGGTTCCGGGCAAAGGGCCCACGGACTAGGCACTGAGGCAGGTAAGGCCTGGTGCGCCGGGTCAGCGCTCGCGCCATTCCTTCCCGAGGAGACCCCAGCCCTTCTCCGCTGAGGTTTCTGTTCCTCTTTGCACCCTCTGTGAGAACACTTGTCTCTTCATCATAGTTTGTTTACAAGGCTGCCTCCCTTGCTCAAATCACTATTTGCATCGTAATTCCTGCCTCATTTGCTGGGATACTGTCCCACATAATTCATTCTCTATAAATATTTGCTACCTGAAAAAAAGAAAAAACATTCCTTCTGTAGAAGCTGTAGGACTTTAGGCAAATCTTTTGATCCTCTAGGTCTCAGGAGACTTATTTATAAAATGGGGGAATCATACCTGTCCTGCAGATTTGTGATAGTTAAAAGAGGTAGATTATTCAGGGTGCCTCGCAGTGGGGCTGGCACACAGTACGTGCTCAAGAAATGTTTATTGAGGCATGATTGACTACCTGAGTCACTGACTATATGACTTAACTGGTAACGAGAAAGTTGGGATCCTTGTGCAAGAGTCTTGGAATTAAGCTCTTCATAACACTTCGTTAAAGCTAAAGCCAGAACTGTGTTTACTTTCTGACACTGAGAACTGGCAACTCTGAATATGCTTCGTAATCTATGCCAAACACAGGTGTGCTGATGTGAAGAGATGTGGGTCTGAAGTCTGAAGCCGCAGGTTGAGTTCAGGTTTTACTCACTAGGTATGAGACCTGGGTCAAGACCTTAAGCCTCAGATGTAAAATATATTTGATAACTATACATATAAAATAGAGTTTGGCCCTGTGATACTATGCTAAAGTTGGAGACATCAATACGAACTCATGTCCACACACACACACACACACACACACACAGATGGATAGATTCATAGGTTACCTACATATATACACACTTTACTAAACTCTCCTCTAGGAGTATTTAGAAGCAATTTCATCCCAGTAACAACATACACATCCAGCAACCAGATCTTAGTTTCTAAACACCATTCTCCAATGAAAGGAACCAACTCTCCTTAGAAAACGGTGGATTTTAGGGTTGGGGCCGAAAAAATACAAGATGACGCTGGGTTATCTGGTATTACCAGAAAGTAAGGAAATTCTAAAGAAAGAAAGGAAAAAGAAGAAGAAAAGGAGAAAGGAAGAGAGAAGAAAGACAACAAGCAAAGAAAAAAAAAAAAAAAAAAAAAAGGAATGGAATGGGCCTGTGTCAAAAAGACAACCCGAAAGAGCTCACAGTAGCCAAAGCTGAAAAAGTCTGAGCAAGAAAATAAGTAACATAGTACTATCACTTAAAGTATAAAATACATACACACAAGTCTGTATTGACATAAATGAATACTCAAATACATAGATAGGGAAGAAGAGATACATCTTTGCAGAAGAATACCAAATAATATATGTAGATACTCCCTTCTCCAAGAGGTGAGCTTACAGCCCCCATCCTACTGAGTGTGGTTTGGACTTAGTGACCCATTCTAAAGAACAGAGAAAAGGAAAAGCGAAAATCCTGACTTTCTTGTAAGGAAACCTGGCAAACGCCACCTTAACCAGGTGATCAAGGTTAATGTTCCCCTGGATGTCCTGTGGGTATCATGTACCCCTGATAAAATGTGATGAGAAGGGTACTTAGCCTCTGTGGCATTCCTTAAAAACAAACAAACAAACAAAACCCTCTGTCAATGTAAAAACATCAAACAAATCCAAATTTGATGGACATTTAATGAACATACTTATTTTTAACCAGTACTCCTGAAAATTATCAAGGTCATGAAAAACGAGGAAAGATTGAAAACCTGTCACAGACTAGAGCAGATGAGGGAGACACTAAATACAGCGTATGTCCTGGGTTAAATCCTGGACAGAAGAAGCACATTAGCAGAAAAACTGGTAAAATCCAAATCAGGTCTGGAGTTCGGTTACTAGCCAAGTATAAGTGTAATGCTGGCTTCTTTAGTTTTGACCAAGTAATGTTAAAATGTTAACATTAGGGGAAACTGAACTTGGGTGAGGGTGTATGGTCTGTGGCATCTTTACAGCTTTTCTGTAAACCTGAATTATTCCAAAATAAAAACTTATTTAAAAAAACGGAGTGTGGGGACAATTAGACGATAAGGTATCTGAAAGCACATTGCAAGCCCACAGAGGTGAGCACGTCATTATGGATGGAAGGGCACTGTCCATTGCACAGAATGAAATTTAGTGATTAATGAATCTTAGAAAATGTTAAATTTCCAGTCCATCTATAAGTTTTTTCCTAAACCTTACTACCTTCCATTAAAAGAGATGCCAGATATTTTATTTGACACAATGTTTAAAAAATATAAAATCCTGAGGTCAGATTGTTTATTCCTCAGCTGAACAAGAATTTGTCCTGTGTCACTTTCTCATAGAATGTGCTAACTTACTCCTTTGCAAACCCATTTATGTCAGCTTCCTGGTAGTTTAGATTCCAGGGAAACACGAATTCTGTGCGCCTGCACACACGCCCACACACAGCACTGGGGAGCTTCTGGTTCCTGCAGAAATCGGATTTACTGTGGGAAAAGCTGTTGCAAAGTCTGGATTGCTTTCCTAAGGCAGCAGGTTTCTTTCACATTCATTTAAATGGGTTGGAGGCCCCAGGGAAATAGGAGAATCTATCTCCACTAGCGCACACATTCTGAATATGATTCTCTTTTGATGTGGATCGAAGTGGCATGAAGTAAGTCTCGAGTATGCCTTAGAGATGTTGGTAAAGGCGGCCTGTCCCTGCAGCTCAGGGGTGGTGAGGAAGGGGGTCTGTTCAAAGCCACGGGGTGTGTTTGGGGATCTCAGAGTTAAGGGACCCAGGAGGGAGCAGCATAAAACTGAGGAGGCTCCAGGCTGCACCTGGCCCACTCGGGGCTCGTGCACTGTAACCCTCTGATCTAAAAACGAGCGGTTTAAAGCAACGGAAGAAACACAGAAGGAAACCACATCCAGTTTTCAGTTGCAGAGCTGTGGTGTCAGGATGGTGCTTCTGTACATGTGCACACAGACACACACCGGCCGCAGGCAGGGCCGTGCTTTGTGTGCAAATGAGAGAAGGAGTGATATAAATAATTCCCCCAAAGTAGGTAACACAAAACCATCTGGGGGGTCTCCACAAGACAATCTGCGATTTTCTTTTTCCTCTCCTCTCCTCTTCTCTCCCTTCCCCTCCTCTCTCCTTTCTCCTTGTCTTGTCCTCCTCTTCCCTCCACTCCCCCTCTTCCCACTCCATCCTCCTGGTGCCCTGAACACTGTAGATTGTTTCTTGCTTTAATTAATAATGGATGGAGTTTGTCATTTTTTGGCACATGGTAGAGAAAGATATGAAGATGTGACTAAAGGACTGGCAAGAAATGGGCTGGAACTTCATCTTCGCTGTAGATGTTGAACATGGGTTCATTGCAATCCCTATATGCCGTTCCACCTTTCACTTTTGGCCCCACTAAAGTCAGAAACCTGTGGCTCTACACTGCAGGACTTCCCCCCTACAAGCCCCTGGAGCAGAGAGACCCCTTTGTCCCTCTGCTCCATAGCATGCATTTCACAGGGACAATGGCTTGCATCACACTACATTTTACTAGAATCTGAAATACATGAAAAGCAGGACATTGAGGGTGCGGAGTCTTGCTTATGAGGAACTAGCTGGCCCAGGAGCAGCTAGCTTGACTCAGAGTAACAATACCCCAGGGTATCAGTGAGGCATAGGGCACAGTGGTAAGAACTTGGGCTTTAAGGACAAACAGACCCAGGGCTGAATCCTCTCTTTGCCACTTACTAGCTGTGTAACCTGGGCAAACTCCTTGTATTTTAGTCTCAGTTTCCTCATCTGCAAAATAATTACACCCTTAAGAGCACTGCCAAATGAGATCACGCATGTGAAGTGCAGAGCCTGGTACATTACTCACATACCAAGTATGTGCCTGGCATGATGGAGGCGACAAAGATGAGCAAGATGCAGAGCTGCTGCCTGGCGCATTTACCTTCGGATAAGGAAATCTACGCAAACTTAGCATCGTAGTGTCTCTGTGCCTCCCTTTCCTCATCCGTAACATGTGGGCGACAACCATACTTATCTGAGATTAAATGATTAATATACATGAAGCATTTAGAACAGTACTGGCACATTGTATTACTCGAAAAGGTATTTCATGCTGACGGCTGAGAGGAGCGTTAACATTTTGTAGAGAGGATCAGGAGTTATTTTACAGAGATGGTGACAGTAAGATGAGCTGGAAGGATGGGCTTGGTGTTGATGGGGAATTCTGGTAGAAAGAATGATTAAGAACAAATGTGTAGACTGGGATGGGGAGGGACTCGAGGGAGGGTGGGGGGGAGTCAAGGGAGGGAGGGAATACAGGGATGTGTGTATAAAAACAGATGATTGAACTTGGTGTACCCCCCAAAAATAATAAATAGATAAATAAAATTAAAAAAAAAAAGAACAAATGTGTAGGGGTGGGAATTGATGTGGGTTTAAAGGGGAGCCAATCACTCCTTTTTGGCTACAGCATGAGATATATAAGGATAATAGTAGAGGTCCAGGAAGGCTTTTTGAGTATCTTAAAATGCTAAGTGAAAACGTGTATTTATTGCGTAGGCAGTGTGGAGGTCATAGGCTGAGGGAAATAATATGATCAGAGGTATCACTGGGAAAATCAGTGTGGCCATGAAGTCAGGACAATTATAATTTCCATCAGCAATGCAAATGAGAAACTAGCAGCACTTCATTTGTTCATTCAATGAATTTTTTTTTGTTATGTATAAAACATCATCCTAGACATTGGGTGTACAGAGATGAACAAGATAGAATCTGACCTTCTGGAGGTTACAGCCCAGTGGGAGAGCCACACAGACAATCACGCAGGTATAGCATTCAAGACGAGGCAACTTCAAAGAAAGAGCCTACAGGAGCTTTGACAAGAGGACTGTGTAAAAAGAGTCAGGGATGGCTTCCTCATTCTTTAGGCAAAGATTTTGGGGTGGGGTGACAAGATTGTATCTATCTTATAGAAAGACAGTTCTGGCATCTGTGTGGAAAATTTATTGGAAAGAGGGCAAGAGCAGGTTTTGTTGGACTAGTTGGGAAGCTATAGCAGGAGTAACATCAAAAGATGGTCTTGTGAATACTTCATGCAATGATACTGTTACTTGTAGTAACACAGATGACTCTCACAGAGGAAAGAAACCAGACACAAAAAAGAATATACTGCATTCTTCCATTTATGTGAAATTCAAGAATAGAACTTTATATAAATGAACGAATCTGTGGTGGTAGATTTTAGAGTAGTGGCTCTAATAAGGGGTTATTGACTGGGAGAGTCATGAGGAAGGCTTCTGGCGGGCTGGAAATTATATCTGTATCTTTACTACTAATTCACACCTGCTTTGTAGGTGTAATCTGTGTGCCGTGGGAATGAAAAGAAGGTCTGATATGTACCATTAAAAAAAATACATACTCAAAATGTAATGGTAAGGGGGAAGAGTAGATAAAAATTTGTACGTACGATATTATCATAACTCTCAAACAAATTAACATAATTTATTTAAAAATTAAAAGAAAAGCATCCAATATTTTAACATTGGTTATTTCTGGTGGTGGGATTTCAGCCGACTGCCGTGAAGAGACACCCCGAGGGGACTGTCAAGAAGCACCGACACAAAGGTTGAGACCCCGACCAACCTCTCTGAGTGAGGGACGGGGCATGTGAACCCCAGTGCTGGTCGTTCCCAGAGGAGTGACTTTCAGCAAGTTCTGCAACATTTTTAACCCTCAGTTTCCTTAGTCTTAGAAAAGGGGTCATAATGGTGCCTCCGTGCCTGGGCTATTTGGGGGACTAAACAAGATGAAGAGTAAGCACAGTGAGTGCTGAGTAAATATCAGTTATTGCTCTTGAAGGAAATGGTGGAGGCAGAAAAGGATGAAGCCGTCCACATTTGTACCAGCTGCCCCTCTTTTCTGGGTCACGTGTAGAGACGGGGGTTGGCGATGGGGATTTGAGGAGGAGGGTAGAGGTAACTGACCAGGGAGCACACCTAGCTGGGGTAGAAGCTGAACATTTCTGAGATGAAATCCTCCAACTTCCTCCCAGCCAGAAAGGATGGTCAAAATGGTTCCGAGTTGGGAATTGAAAAGGGGGTGGTGATGGGAGGACAAGGAAATGCTATTTTGAGTATAAATTCTACAGAGTATAAAAATGATGTCATTTTAAATGGGATAGTTTAAAGTTGAACATTTTGTGACTATGTATAGCTATGAGTGTGAAAATATATAAAATGATGTTATTTAAGGAAATCACAAAAACCCATATCACTTGCCTTTGTATATACAGACATGTTTCTTCTGTACATTCAAACAGTGAATATTATAATACTATATTCACATGCTATTTGAATACACAGGAAAAAAAATCTTTAATTAAAATTTAAAAACTCTTCTAGAAATCAGTGGAGCTCACAGCTTCTCAGGTAGAATTAAGAGACATTTAACTGGCACTGAGTCAATGATCAAGGTAGCATGAAATGCACGTGTACCCCAGGTATTTGCAACTTTTTCTACCTGCTCAAAGAGACAGGCTTATGATACTTACTATTGCCAGTCAGCAAAAGCGTGTTCATTGGTTAGGCCAAAAAGTGTTAAAATGACTTTATTTCAATAAGAATAAAAAGGAAGTTAGAAATAAAACAGAAGCCTGTTGTGCTATATGTAGAAAGGCTACAATCCTGGGAAAGGGGGCATAGAATTTTACTTTGTTTTATTTTATTTTACTTATTTTATTTTCATAGGAAGTTTCTGAAAATCATTATTTTGAGGCCTAACCAGATCTAATATTGTACTCTTATTCATGGCATGAGCAGGAAATTGTGTCAGCATTTGCCTGTCTTCATCTGCATTCCAATTAAAAATTGTCCAATATGATACAAGGCACACACAGTATTCTGAAGAGCTATCTCTGAGTAATAATGATACTGGTAACAATTATATTAGCTACCTTTTTTATTAATACGTATTCATGCAGCAGGTATTGTGCTAAGCATTTTATATGTATTAGTTCACCTACTTCCCCCAACAAATCTATAAGGGAGGTATTTTAGGTATTTTATTAGTCCCATTTTACAGATGAGAACAATAAAGCTTAGACTAGGGGGACCAACTGCCCAAGTTTTCCCAGGATGTGGGACTTTCAGTGTTTATACCAGGAAAGTCCTGGGCAAACTGCATGAGTTTGTCACTCTGAAAAAGCAACTTGCTTGATTTTTAAGGGATGGAAAGGGATTTAATCTCTTCTCACCTTGGCTGGCCAGATTTCCTATGTACTGCCAGCCCAGCTCTAGATTACAGTCTAAAATAAACAGCAAAGGCATTCTTTGGCAGCGGGTGGGGGAGTGATCTAAGTTGAAGTTTGGGAATATTATTCCAGGCGATGTAATGGAAAATATCATTTTGCCAGTCCCTGTCCCCAAATCACTGAGCCAGTGAAGTTGAACCTCCCTTTACAACATTTCCGAAGGGCTTGCATGTCACCATCATCTGACATTCAGAGTGAAAAACCACTCACCTTGGGAAGAGGATAGAGGTGACAGAAGGGTTGGCCAGGGTCCCGTTTACAAAACTTCAGGGCGTGACACACCACATCAGCAGTCATATTGGCTGTGAGCCTGGAGGAAAACAGGGCAAAACAAAGGCTATTTAAAAGTTCTCCGGCATTAGGAAACAGAAGTTATTTCAAATGAAGGTAAATCCCCAGAATGGATTCTAGCATGGCCTTTGAGTCCAGGCCCGTGTAGCTACTGGATCATAACGGTTTCCTGCCACTTGCTCTCTCCTACTTTTAGAATGAGGTCCTGGGGGCGGGGAGAGGGGGCCCACAGCACTGGTCTGTGAGCCAGACTCTCACGCGGACACCACGATGCTTTTCAGGAGAAGCCACAAATACAACTGAGAAAGGAAAAGTGGACAGGGGTGTAATCTGATGGGAACAATATTTTAAAATTTGCTGAGACTTATAGCAAAAAATATTTATGATATAGCCTTAAACACCTAAGATGATTTGCTTAGATGTAATCCAAATCATCTCTTTTCCTTTTAAAGTAAATATATTTCTTTACCTTTGACTTTCTCCCCTGGGGATGGTGTAAAGCTCGTGCTCTTCAAGCATTTTGGTTTCTGTCTAGGTTTGAAGGGGCTAACACAAACCTTCCATATTCATTTTCTACCTGCCACCCCCAACACTCTTCTTAAGCCAAGAAGAATGAGTATACTGTGCTGCTTCAAATGAAGGAACAAGTCATGTGTGGACTTTCAGTAACTTTTCCAAGTAAATTATTGATTCAAATTCAAACGACAACAACAAACACAAAGAATCCAGAAACATAGGTTGGTAACATCTAGGGACTAATCTTGGAAGGACTGTTATAGATTCTAGAAGCTACGTTTGGGGGTTTCTTCTCAGCTCACTTGATCACTTAATTGTCCCCCTTCACCTGTAGGGGTGGATTCCTGGCAACTGTGTCTATACTTCATATCTATTGCCAGTTGATTGGACCTCATTGGACTACAGTTCAAGTAGGACCGATCATATTCTCCCTTAGGGAAATTTGGAATTGGTATTAAAAAGTCTGACTTCATTCTGAGCTGTTCCAAGAATAGCAGGAGTTATAGTGACTGGGGACTGCAATGTCGTTTCCTGCCATGTGGACAGAGCATTTGGAAACCTAGTCTGTAGGATGGGGTTCAGGGGGCAGAACCCAACGTGTGCAGTGAGGAAGACTGTGTTCCTAGTGGACTCCCAGTCCTGTTCCAGCTCTGTCTGAAGCCTGAATATTTTCCTGCCTTTAAGTTCCGCGACATGCTTTAGGTTCCCTTGTAATAAATCTACTCCAATACCCTCCCCCTCTAACTAGTACAGTGACTATCTCTGTAACTACTACAACACTACCACCTTTCTTCTCTCCCTGACCCTCCTCCTCCTCCTCTTCCTTCTACTTTGTAAGCAAAACTAAGTTGTTTCTGGGGGTTTTTTTTGACTGAAGGCAGTCACAGCCCACACACGGGCCAGCTGTTGAAAAGCACTGGTCAGCTTGGCAATACTTGGTCCCTGTGATCAGGGCCGGGTTGTTAAGTCATTGTTTCTGCTCCCTGGCTTCATTCCTGTTTCTGCTTTATTTCTCCAATAACCATTCCACAGACCCTCCATTAGGTCGTCCACTCCTCCAAGGGAGTTTTCTACCTGGACATGCAGAATAAACAATAAGATTCAGAGAGGTAAAACAAAAACGAGGTGCAAAACAAAACAAAAATACATACACACACACACAAAAACCCAGAAAAGCACCCTGGTTTCACTTGGTGTGCATAAGTAGCACTTTCAGTGGTTGCTGAACATTAAAGTATCTTTAAAATCTCTAATAATCTTAACTTTGGACTACCAAAAAAAAAAATGTGCTAGGAAGGGCCTTGAGAGTTAATTTATATCATGAACCTTCTTGCAGAAAGAACTGCCCCATATTAATGAAAAGCCTATTGGAGAAAGAGGGTCCATCTCAGAGGTCTTTAAATATTTTGATGTGATCCAGCAATCCCACTCTTGGGCATCTATCAGGAAAAGATGAAAACTCTAATTTGAAAAGACACACGCACCCCAATGTTAGTAGCAGCACTATTTATAATAGCCAAGACATGGAAGCAAGCTAAGTGTCTATCAACAAGTGAATGGATAAAGAAGATGTGTCATATATATATGTGTGTGTGTGTGTATACACATATATACATATATATATGACTAAAAAAGAATTAGACAGTACCATAAAAAAGAATGAAATTGTGTCATTTGCTGTAACATGGATGGACCTAGAGATTATCATACTAAGTAAAGTAAGTCAGAGAGAGAAAGACAAATATTATGATATCACTTATATGTGGAATCTAGAAAACAGTAAAAATGAACTTATATACAAAACAGAAGTAGACTCACAGACATAGAAAAGAAATTTATGGTTACCAAAGGTGGAGGCGGGGGAAGGGATAAATTAGGAGTATGGGATTAACAGATACACACTACCATATATAAAATAGATAAGCAACAACGTTTTACTGTGTAGCGTAGGGAACTGTAATCAGTATCTTGTAATAAACTATAATGGAAAATAATACAAAAGAATAAGTGTGTGACTGAATCACTTTGCTGTACCCCTGAAACTAAGACAATATTATAAATCAACTATACTTCAATAGAAAGAAAAGAAAAAAATATTTTAATGGTCACTAGTATGTGAAAATATAGGCTGGGATCATGGCCTTCAAATTTCATTCCAGCTGCATGAGACTAACAATGTGACTGGCAAGATGGCATTTCAGCCTTTTGTGAGCACCTGAGTTAAGAGGGGAATGTGAACTCACCATGAGTCATCTGCTTGGCTCCAGGGTTCCTTCATGGGAGGTAGAGGGGAAGGTAACTAAGCTGTGGGACAAGCTGTTTGTGACACACACAAAGTCCATTATCAAAGTAATGTTACCAAGGGTCAGTAAATCAGGAGAGGGTGGCTGTTTTCACACATCTGTTCTCAACTTAATGGTTCATTTATTTAACTGATGACTGCTGTCTTTGTGGGGATCTGGTATTTAGTGGATTCAGGAGGGTGATAAATAGGGCTGTGCCTAATCTTTTTTTTTTTTTTTTTTTTTTTTTTAACCGTAATGCCAATATCCCATCTGTGGCAATTCAGAACCACCAGAGCCAACTCATCATCTGGTGTCCAAGACCTATTCTCTTTCCCCTGTAAATAGAGTACAATTTCAAGTAAGTGAACTTGAATATGGGAGTGAAGATGGGGGCCCCTCATTCACAGAGTGAGCCTGGTGTTCTCTGAACTGAAAAATAGCGGAGGGGAACTGGGCATATGGTTTCCCTCCCAAATCCTCTCAGATCAGAGCTTTATCATCAAAAGGCTGGAAGTGAGAAACACTCCTTTGGACAAGAATAGAAAACGCTGATCCTCATACGTCCAGACACGTGTAAGACCGTGAGAATGTGCAAGATGCAAAGAAGTGGCAAAGCAGCATGTGTTCTCTTGACCAACCTTGGGATAGAAGGCCTAGGCTCCACATAATTTGTGAAGTCCTTAGGAAATCTCCAAACCCATAATCACTATTTCCAACCAACATTGCTTTCTTTTTCCCGGAGTGGCATGAAGACCAACATGGTCACATTTCCGTCTACATCCTTTGACTACCTTTACAGGTAACAGAGTTGTTCAGGAGTGAGTCATGTGGGCAGGAAGGGTCAACACATTCCGCGGAGCTAATTAACAAGTTTAATTAGGATCATGGCCGAGGAAGTCAGTGCTGACTGTCATTACCATAAATCGAAAGAAGGGAGCAAGGTCAGGGTTAAGTTTGAACAGACAGGTAGAGTGATAGCCTATGGCGGGGAGAGGACAGGGCCTTTCACACATGGACGCTCTCACATTTAGACCTTTGACATCACTTTCAAAGGAGGGTGTATACATAAATATATAGCTGCAGAGATCCACGCACAGCATTGAGAGGAGGTCTTCCTCACACAGCTTAACACTTTTATATCACTTCTGGACCATACTCTTTAGAGTATGCTATGAATTTAATCATTCCCAGAAATCTTGCCATTATCTTGTGAATAGCTCAGTTGTATTACTTCATGTTTTTGCTGTTTAAAAATTCATTAATTACATTTACGCTGTATCAAAATTGTTATAAACCCTGTTTTGCATTTTTCTTCTAAAAGTGTAGTTTAGTTAGTAGTTTAGGCCTCTCCTGATCTCTGAGAGCTCCTAAGTTTGAAATGTAAGACTTTATGATTGAGAGCATAAATAGATACCACAAAGCAAGGTGAGATGAGCCGAAGACCAGCAACAGGTTTGCTATGGCCACATTGGGCGCAACGGAGGTCAAGACCAGTGGGACCGAGCACCTGGCTGCTGGCTAGGCTTGGCTGCTCCTGGATGTAGCATCGCCCTGCCTGACCCAGGTTCTTGGGGGAAATGAAATGCCCGAGTGCTCGGGTGTCCCACTTCCTAACAACATCCTGTGGTTTGCCTGTGGGCAGGAAATGTAATCGCTGAATAATTAGTCCATGAATCATTGAGAATTGACTGGCATGACATAATGAGGAAGGATGCCCTCTGGGTTGGGAAACACATTTAATATTGGAGCCTGAAATTCAAGGAAAACTAAATCATAAGATTGTCATTTTCAGTGTCTACATCAACCCAGAACTGCATGTCATTGATTAAAACAAGCTGTAAGAAGAGGCCACCATGGGAAGAGAGATTTCTATCAGCAAGCAACTAATATGGGTCCTGGAAAATTATACACAAACAAAACTAATAGTGGTCGGGACCATGAAGGGGGATCATTTATTACATTTGTCTTTCTTCAAAGTGGCTTATCCCATACTGATGAGAATTAGTCATCTTAAGACTGAATCATCTCAAAAAAAAAAAAAACTTTCCTCCTCTCCCCACTACCTACTCAGGGAATGACCCTCTTTCAGTGGCTTGCTGGGCCTATTCTTTCTCAATGCTCTGTCCATTTGTAGTTTGAGATGGGGACTGTTTCTTGTACAGTCCATACCTGTAGTACTTAGTACAGTGTCTGTCCTCTCTTTGGTCTCATGCTTCACTGGCTCTTGCACTCAGCACCCTCCAGTCAGGTACAGAAGAGCAATGGGTTTCCCAGAGAACCAGGCCACTTCCTTATTACTCCCAGCACATATGGTAGCTAATATCTGACATCCCTTTTGGGTATCTGTGTGTACTGCCCTCTTTGGCTTCTGTTCCCTGCTCTAGGCCCAGGAAAACCTCTCTGGCCAAGCTGATGTTTCCCCCAGAGCACCTGGCTCAGACTAGGTGTGTAAACAGATTCATTGACTAGGCTGTATTTCTTTCTTTCCCTCTTTTTTTCTATCTGTTTTTATATGTTCAAGTAATTTTCTTTGGATCGGTCTAGTCATAGTTTGTCTGTAGTAATAATTTTGTTTTTAAAAAGAATTAGTCAATTTAACAAATGCTTATCAAAGGCTTTCTATGCTCAAGTATTGCACCAGTCCCTGGAGATGCAAAGTCCCCTCCTTCTCCTTCCTCCCTCCCTCCCTTCCTCCCTTCCCTCCCTCCTTCCTTCTTTCCAGGTGTTCAGTATTTTGCTTAAGTATTTTGCTTAAAATGAATAAATGCAGTCTTAGTTCTCAGAAGTCTTTCAATCTAGTTAGCAACTCAAAAAAGTAAATGGAGAATTAAATTACAAACTGATGTGATAAGTGCTAGCTGTGCTAGTGATTTGCACATGATAGGAAGAATGTGTGTGTCTGTGTGTCTGTGTCTGAGTGTTGGGGGTATCCATCTTAGCCTAGGGAAGGCTTCCAGAGGAAGTGATCCTGGAGTTCAGGTCCAAAGAAGTAGGACTTGTTTGGGGTACAGGTTTTGGATGTGCCAAACTGAGGGAACATCTCATGCAAATGTCCTAAGACGAAACCCTTCTGATGTGTGGGGAGAATTACAAGTGGTTTGAGTGTGGTAAGCTGCGGAGCAGCCAGGAGTGAGACTGAGAACGTCCTCAGGGGTCAGTTCATAAACAGCTTTATGTAGGGGGCTAAGGAGTCCTGCAGAGGGTATGAAAACTTTTATGTTGGAGATTGCCATAATTAGTTTTGCATTAAAAAGCTATTCGGTCAGCTGGAACGTGGACTATGGACGTGCAGGGCAATGGGCAATCCTGCAGAGCTGGGGTCCCATTAGGAGGCAGAGGCTGTAACAGAGATATGCGCTAAGAAGACGGGGTCCCTGCCTTCCCAACACGCCCCGTCCAGGGCCCGTGAAAAGTCACCGACCACAGTAGAGTGAGGTCAATATAAAGAGAGGCAGGTGCACAGCAAGAGGGAACACGGATCATCCCTCTGGTCGGTATGACCTTAAGTTCCTTTGTCTTTAGAATTATGTAACCGCAGGCTACCCTGTTGTGGGGGTAGCTTCTATGAGCCACTCTGCTCTGAGGCTAACGGCATATAAAAGAGGAAGCAGGTAAGAATGTTCATAGCAGCACTGGTCATAAGAGAGGAAACCAGAGGACGCCCCAAACACCCATCGATGGGAGAGTGAAAGGATAGACTCTTGTAGAGACACAACGGAATATTCTGTGCAGTCAGCGTGCATGAACTACAGCAGGGACAACTCTATGGATGAATCTTAGACATAGAAATTTAAGTGGTAAGGGTCGTGAGCAAAGTGATCCTCTCTTCAGAAAGTCAGGAAATAACTCCAATTTAAAAATATGCTTTGAAGGAATGTATAAAATAAATACATTATTTATTATAATGGGTTTTAATATTTATTATATTGTCATATATTATTTTTATGATTATAATATATTAATAAAATACATATATATATTAAATTACAGAAAAAGGAAGGCAAGAGAAAGACGAACACGGGATTTACTACTCACGTGGAGAAAAGCATGAGAATGAAGAGAAGGACCACGTGGTTAGGGTCTGTTATCGTCAAGGTCCTAGACTTTTCTTTGGGTGGTAGGTTTGGAAGTTACAGTATTCAAAGTAACCAGGTAAATAACTAAATAAGAAATACAAGGAAGCCATGCACGGATCCTTGATGAGAAAGTGCCATGAACAAGAACACGATTTATTTGATCCAGTGCGCTGAGCTCAGAAAAGAGAAAAGAAAGAAAGGAAGCAGACAGATAATGATAACGGCGCACAGGTGGGATCCTGAGGGGCTGCGGCTGGGGAGAAGGCCAGGAAAGCAGTGGGCGGGAGGAGAGAAGGGAAGAACCTGAGAAGCACGTGGCCGAAGGACCCAGGAGGGAGTGTAGGGAAAGCTCAGGAGAAAGTGTCAAATGCCTGTGTCCAGCCACTAGGATCCCATCTTTTTTGGGATGGTTGGTGAAATTCTTTCTGAAGGCCTCTTGGAGAGAAACTGAGCCAGGTTGCCACACTATAATTCAAGGGGAGCCTTTGCCTAGGATGACAAAGGATCTGAGTCAGGCTTGAATTTTCCACTATTAACAAGAACTGGATAGAGCTCGCATCCTTGTACAATAAGTACGTCCTGCTGGAAATGGAGCCAGCTGCCTCCCAGTTTTCCTCCTCCCCACCATGTCCCAGCAACAGAATCAGATTAACGTGCTGGCATACTCACAGTTTTATTATGTCTCGTCCAAATTTGCGTACCACTAAAGAGCAGGCGGTCTTCAAGAACAGTTTTTCTAAGAAAAAGCAGGGGAAATTATTTTTTATTATGATGAATTTAACACATGAGTTAATAATGATCTTTACTAGGAACCGAAGCTGAGTGCTTAATTTATCATTAATTCAAGTGATTAATTGTAAGGGTTTTGGGGAAATGTTACAGTTAACATATCCCTGAAAATATCATTTCCATCTCAAGTTTATGTAAATGCCACTTTGTTTACTGTACATGCTAAAGACCACTAATTTTTGATAAAAATACAGTTAAATTCTGGAGTCTCGTTTTCTTTTGTACAGCAGGGAACGTCTGAATGTTGGTGAGGATCTCATTTGTTGATGATGAGAGAAACAGGACTTGCTTTAAAATAAATAATCTGAAATATTGCTTTGTTAAAAATATTCTTTGGTGTTCATTTGGAGGAAAAAGACTAGACTTTGGCTATTTAGTTTTTGTTGTTGATATTCCAGAGATTAAAGGATACTGACTGTCATAGGTGTCTCTGTATTGCCATCTGCACTAGAGAACACACACACTCACATGTAAACCCACTACTTAAACAATCTCCTTCCTCCTGCTTCCCCTGTTATGAGAGCACAGGAAGGCTTTGTGGCTTGATCTGTTTGCACAAGGAAACCTGTTAACTCTCCGGTCCTGTTTCTCCAGTTTGTCAGCCTCAATGGAACCCTGATAATTCCATGGAGGACTTTAGCATGGTTAGGACAGACAGGAAACCCTCCCTGAGAAGAATTTTTGTTGTCATGCTTACCTCAAACTGGGCTACCAGTTGCTTGGAGAGCAGGGTAGTGAAACAACATGATAAATATGAGAACTGTCTTAGGTACGTCACTTTTACTCAATGGTAAATAATGTAAATATTACTTTTATATTAAAATAGTTTTGTGAGATTTTTTTTTTGCAGTAAAGCATGAGGCTTCAAATACATTATGCTTTTGAAGTAGGAACTTAAAAATAATCTCACATTACTATTGACCTTACAGAAATAAAAAGAATGAGAAGGAAATATTATGACATCTTCCTGGCAGCAAATTAGGTAACTTAGACGGAGTGGACAAATTCCTAGAAAGACAAACTGCCAAAACTGACTTAAGAATAAATAATCTTTTTTTTTTTCAGTCTTTTTTCCAGATCTTTATTGGAGTATAATTGCTTTACAATGTTGTGTTAGTTTCTGCTGTACAACAAAATGAATCAGCTCTATGTATACATATATCCCCATATCCCCTCCTTCTTGAGCCTCCCTCCCACCCTCCCTATGCCACCCCTATAGGTCATCACCAAGCATCTAGCTGATCTCCCTGGGCTCTGCAGCAGCTTCCCATTAGCCATCTATTTTACATTTGGTAGTGTATATATGTCAATGCTACTCTCACTTTGTCCCAGCTTCTCTCTCCCCACTGTGTCCTCAAGTCCATTCTCTGCATCTGCATTTTTACTCTTACCCTACCACTAGGTTCATCAGTACCACTTTATTAGATTCCATATATACGTATTAGCATATGATTAAAAAGACAATCTTAATAGACATATAACAAGGGGTTAAATTAGTAATCAAAAATGTCCCATATAGAGAAGCCCAAGACCAAATAGCTTCACTGGTGAATTACACCAAACATTTTCAAAAAGCATCTGAATGGATATTCTACAAAGAAGTTATACAAATAGCCAATAAGCACATGAAAAAATGGTCAACATCATTAGCTATTAAGGAAAATGTAAATAAGAGCCACAGTGAGATACCACTGCATACCCACAATGATATGCTAGAATAACAATGACAGATAATAACAAGTATTGACGAGAATGTGGAGAAATTAGAATCCTCAGATTCTGCTGGTGGGAATACAAAATGGTACAGCCACTTTGGTAAACAGTCTGACAGTTCCTCAAATGGTTAAATATAGAGTTACTATGTGAGCCAACAAGCCCACTCCTAGGCCCAAAAGAATACAAATATTTATATACCCACACAAAAACTTGTACATGAATGTTCATAGAGGAATTATATAAAATAGTGAAGAAGTGGAAAAAACTCAACCCAAATGGCCATTGACTATTGAATAGATGAGCAAAACGGGCTATCTACACACAACAAAATATTATTCAGCTGTAAAGAGTAATGACTTTCTGATACTACAACATGGATGGACTTAAATACATTTGCTAAATGAAAGAAACATATTTGTACAATTCCATATATATGAAATGTCCAGAATAGGCAAATTCACAGAGACATAAAGTTGATTAGTGGTTGCTTAGGGCTGGGGACAACGGATGCTTGGGGAGTGACAGCTAAGGGCCATGGGGGTCCTTTTTGGTATAATGAAAACGTTCTTAAATTTGTGGTGGTGATGGATGCACAACTCTGTGAATATGCTAGAAGCCATTGAATTATACACTTTGAGTGAATTGTATGGCATGCGCATTAAATATCAACACAACTGGTATAGAATAAAAACAGCACCCCTTGAATGCTCCTCTTTAGGGGTGTCAAGAAGTTCTGATGCCCCAGGACTCAGAGACCAGGGTTTCAGCACTGACTAACTGGCTCTGACCTTGGTCAGGCTGCTTCCCCTTCTAGGGTTCAGTTTCCTCATCTGAAAAACGTTAGCGTAGAGTTCAGTTCCCTTCACTGCACTGTCTTGGAGGCTGGGAGGATTATGTAACCCACATTCAAAATTACATGAACTTGCAAAGCACTTTGGAAATGAATTTCCAGTATCATTAATGCAGAACTAGTTTAGCTGAGAGCAGAGCAATTTAAAAATTGACACCAGGGTGTTCTTTGATACACTTGCAGTGCTGCCTGAGAGGCAGAGAATATTTTTCTTCTTTCTGGTAAAATAAGAGGTGTTTGCATGTGTGTGTGTATTTTTTTCTAGAACCTTGTTTTGCTCAAGTTGAAGTGAGTGGTGGCAAGAGTCTCCTCGCCCTTGGCGCAGGGCCATCTGAACAATCAGTTTCTTCACATGGATTCTGTGCTGGTTAAGAATGAGAGGCTCCTGCAGAGATGGCTAATGCGGGACATGAGATGGACCTCTGAGAGCTAAACTCTAGATCAACACAGAAGGGTGCAGAGCAGAGACAGGCAAAGTTTCTAGAAAAAGCCAGATAGGGCCCAGTTAGCTGTAATCAGATGGTAACCTGTTATTGCTACAGCTGAAGAAAAGACTGACACTAACATAGTGCTAGTAACCTATCTGATGTAAAATGTGTACAGTTAAACTGTGCCTGGGACCAGGAAGGTACAAGAGCAATCCAAAGGACTTGGAACAGCATAGGGGGAAAAAAAAAAGTGTGGCCATTCCCAAGGGCAAAGGAAGGTTAAAAACGGAACAACTGCACAAGCATCATACATTAGGTGTATCCATACGTGTGGGTGTAAATAAAACCCAGAACATTCCAGGCTGTAAGTCACCCTTATATTTATCATCACTTCATTTCTCATAAGAAGCTTTTGGGGGGTGGTGGTGGTTATTTTTACCCTCATTCTATGGGAAGGAACTTAAGGTCTAGAAAAGCAAGGCTTGCCCAAGAGCGCAATGGTTCAGTAAGAGATTAATATCTTTTACCCCCAAAGTCCAAACCGTTCTTAGTATGCGTTTCAGGGTACTTAGGACACTTTATTTGATGCCTCCTCTAGCTCAGGTATGGCAGGTATATGCTAACGACTGCTTAGAAATTTGAAGCACAGTGAGAGGAGCTGACCCCTGAGATAGTTTTGTGGCTAGGTGTTCTGGGCTGCATGTAGATTTTCAGAACCTACAGAATGTGAGGAGAGTTGCCGTCCTCCTTTGACGCCAACGTGAGTTTTTAACTCTCATACCCCATGGAGATCAGTTTTCTGCCCTGGTGCCCTAAGAAAGTGAAGTTCCAGCAGGACTCTGAGGGCATATGAGTCTGCTGACCCCTAGTGAGCACGATTCCATTAATCATTTCTCCATGAACAATTCTGAGATTCTTCCAAGGTGTTTACGAATGAAGGCCAGAGGCAAAAGCAGTGGGTGAAACTGAACGTCAGAAATACTTTGCTCAATTCGAAAAAATTGTCTTCGCAGGCACAGGAAAGGCCAGCATGATTTGCTGAGTGATTATTCTCAAGAATGTTGCTTGCATGCTTTCTCTTCTAAGGTGATGTTTAATGTACGTGTTTAGCTTTGGAGGTAAAAGCAGTACTCCTTAAAAATAATTTTTAAAATAATAACTGTTGCTGTGCGTAATTTGACGTCCCCTCTCTTCCATTCTCCTGACGCACCAGACAGCTGGCAATACCGGGTGCAGGCAGGCACTGTGAACTAGGCCTGTTATGTTTTCCAGTAGGTGAAATCTTTCGCTAAGGGTCAGACTATCTTTGTCACGCTATACAATTCATGTGACCATTCTGTACACTCTTCCGCATCCCCAAAACGGAAGGAGTAACGCTGACCCTTCCTTTATGTCCGCCAGGTGAAAGAGCCTTTAATCTGAACTGAGTACTTTATTTCCGTCCAGACATAACATTAATTAATAAAATGAAAATAACACGAAGTAGTCTTATTAATCCTTTAAATTTCCTCCAGTTGAAAGGTAACCCACTATTGAAAATTGTAATCCCTACTTTGCTTCCCTTGGTGAAGTGCCAACTACTATTTTACCAGAATCTGACTTTCAGCCTCTCATTTTACTTCAGCAGACTCTAAAATTTTCTGTTATGAGTCAGAAGGAGCCAAGATGGAACCCTGAACACCAGCAATCTTGGTTCGAGTTGCTTTATATTTTGCTGGTACATTAGGACAGGATCACCTGAGAAATAAGATTTTTCACTCATCCTTTCATCTTTGAACAACACACCTTTGCCTAAAAAGAGAAAATCAAACTCAAGGTACAAATGGTGATTTCTGTCCATGTGACCTATTACACAGAAATGACAGCCAATCAAAATGTCTTAAAAATAATTATGACTATTTTTTTTACTTTTTATAAAATGGTAATAACATTTTCCTCTTTCTCTAATTCAGAGATGTGGAAATATAAAGTAAGGTTATAATATAGATCTCGAATGTCCAATTAAAGGGGGATGGATAAATAATATATGGGATACTTATATGGTGAAGGACTATAGTAATTAAGTGGCTTGACCTAAGTCTATATATGTCTTGACATGAATAGACCTTAAAAATACAATGTTGAGTAAAAAGCAGAAGTTTCAGAGTGGTATATACAGTAAACTTTGATGTAAAGTCCCCACAAGGGAGGATTCTGGGAAGATGGTGGTGGAGGCAGCAGAGTTTTGGAATTTCACTGAATCTCTACCAAAAAGAAAAAAAAAAAAAAAAAAAACAGAGCTTCTGGATAGGAAAACCAAAACCCCAAGGACAATAGTTACAACAAAACTAAATATCTCCACGAGCCCCAAAGTACAATTAAGGCAACGATAAACCACTCACAACCATGAGACTTAGGGATTATCAACATCAGTGTGGGAGAAAGCTAAAGGAAGCAATGAGATGAGTAGGAGAATCTCCAAAATAGCCCAGAGGTATTGATGACAAAGTATGGTGGGCCAGTTAGGAACCTCAGCTTAAAATGGTGTTGCCCGCTGCAATAGCAGATGAGTGCAAGGGACTCAAGATTAGAAGGACTAAGGGGCTTGAGTGGTCAGGCATCTATTGTACAAAGTCTAGAAACTGATCTACAAGAGCTCCCTTCCAAGACAGAGCCCACACTGAAAAGAAACTGCTGGGTTTGGAACCAAAATTGAGTTGGATAGAAACAAAGTGAAGAGATAATCCAGGTAAAAGTGGGCAGGGGTACAGAATCAGAAAATCTCAAAATGCAAGCAGCCATGTGTTTATGTATTTATTTATTTATTTTAACACAACATGAAAACAGTGGGAGAAGGAGTTCTGTGCATTTGAAGAAGCTACCTTGAGCCACTTCTCTTTCTAAGAGTTTTGGAAAACTAATTTCACATAAAAATGAGCAACAGAAATGTATCTAGGTCAACTCCCATACAAAGTTATTATAAGAAGAAAAAAAAAAAGAATAAGGTACAGAATTACATCCTTACAGATAGCAAAAGCATGCCAGAAGATCATGCCAAAAAAAGGATTAAAACATAACAGTATTTCAAAATGAGCGAGAAGCATTAATAAAATGGTATGACATGAAAGAACAACAAAAATCATCAGAATTGGAAAAACTCAGATATGGAATAAAAGAACTCAGAAAAGAACACAAGATTATAAAAGTAATAAAATGTAAATTAGAATGAACACAAAAAGAAGGGAATATAATAGCTGACATCTTAAGAGAAATAGAAGATGAAAAAGGAAAATTTTCAAGATAAAAAATAAATGAAGTGATAAAAAGTATTCATTCAAGAGACAGGCAAAATTATGAATACAGGCAAAGAAGATTTAAAATATGGATTTTAGAAATCCCTGACAAAGAAAACCAAATCAAGGAAACTGAGCAAATATTAAAAACTTTCCTGGAATTATAAAAAATGTACTTGAGACCACAAATTAGTTTAAAAATGAGAGAATGAGAGCACACTGTATGCCTGAGAACATCAATCTACAATAACCGACACCAAGACATAGTCTAGTTAGATGACTAAATTTTATAGAAGAAAAAAACAATCCTTTGAACTAGGCAAAAACAGCAAGTGACATAAGAAAAAGAAAATTAGATTATCATTAGGCTTTTTAATAACATATTTAAGACACTTAGGGAAAGAAATTGTGTGCCAAGGATTTTTATATCTGGAAAAACACTGACTTTCAAGTATAAAGGACAAGCCTGCTTGTTATCAATGTGCAAGAATTCAGAGAAGATTGTTCCCCTGAGTCCTTCCTGAGGCATGAACTTTAGACAGCAACTCAGCTAGAGAGATATCTGCATAAGGGCTGGTGGTGAACATCAATCTTACAGTTGCTGATAGAACTAAAACTAAAAGAGGGTGAAAAGGCAATGTATATATTGTATGGAATGGCCACATAATCAAATAATACAGTACAATGATTGAAAAGGGTGGAGAAATGGGAAAATCATATTTGAAAAACAATTTTTAGCAGACTTCCCTGGTGGCTCAGTGGTTAAGAATCCTCCTGCCAATGCAGGGGACACAGGTTTGAGCCCTGGTCTGGGAAGATGCCACATGCCGCAGAGCAAATAAGCCTGTGCGCCACGACTACTGAGCCTGTGCTCTAGAGCCCACGAGCCGCAACTACTGAGCCCCGTGTGCCGCAACTACTGAAGCCCATGTGCCTAGAGCCTGTGCTCTGCAACAAGAGAAGCCACCACAATGAGAAGCCCGAGTGCTGCAAGGAAGAGTAGTCCTCGCTCGCCATGGCTAGAGAAAGCCCGCACACAGCAACGAAGACCCAACGTAGCCAATAAATAAATTAAAAAAAAAAAGGAAAAGAAAAACAATTTTTAACTGCTCTCAATGATTATACTTATAAAATATATTAACAGTAGTAGTGTTAGGATTGACATCCCAAGGCTGTTATGTGTATAAAGAAGGATAGGTAAATGAGTAATTGTGAGATATTTTAATTCTATCAACCCCCTTGTCCTTGAGAGTTAGGACTTTGAGTGTGGAAAGAAGAAGATACAGCTATGATACAGAAGAAACTAAGAAAAAAAATCCTGCAGTCCAGAATTTGAATTTGAAGTGTCAGTATGAACTCATATATTTTATCTTAAAATAATATCTGTGAATGTATGTATGCATATTTTCTATCACTGTCAACTGAAGAAGTCTAGAAAGAATGACCAACTGAATAGCAATGACATTCCTATGCACCCAGATTGTGGTCCTAATACTATTTCCCACTAAGAGAAAACAGAACTTCTAAGAGAAATGACTGATTTCAAGTCTGGGGTTGGAAATGTATAAGATAGGATAGAAGAACTTGTCACACCAGTTAGTGAGGAAGCTATCTAAGATTATTTAGACATGTCAAAAGGACCCAGGAGCCAACATGAAGAAGTTCCTACTGGTCAAAGATGAGACAATTTGAGCTTCAGAGGGATAATAATGGGAGTAGACTGAAACTCACCAAATGTGCATAAACTCATGAGTTCATAATGATACTTTGAAGAAAACCAAGTGACTACTTTGGGATGATACTACAAAGGCAATGAATTATTTGAAAACTGGCAAGTAAAGCAAAAGAGTCAAGCATTTATCTTGCCTTTCTTAGAATGAATAGTACCATTAGCAACTGTGGCGAAAAACATCTCTAAGCTATGATGAAGATGAGGGAAAATGTCTCTAATATATTTCCACTACTAAATGAAATAAAATTGATAAATTAGAATAACACCGTTTTGCAACCTCCAATGAACTAATAGACCTAGTCATGGGGTATCAACAGCTGCTAATGCCACAAAAATAAAAGAGAAAACCACTTATGATGGCCTCCTGATGAAAGAAAAGCACCATCACTTATAGCCTTCCCAAAGAAATAAAACTGGAGTCTGATCAAGCCTCTGAATCCAGCTGCCAATTTTCAGGAAATACAGAGCACAGAGAAACATATTCAATTATACCACAGGGATGCCATCAGCAAAATGCAGAAACTCTACAAGGCAGATTCCACAGCTAAATTACAAGGAAAAGGAAGGGATGGAAAGGAAACTGGTAGATTAAAATCGACTTAAAAGACAAATTAAAAATTTAAAAACTGGGCAAGACTATGGTGTTTGGAGATACCCAGTTGGGTGATAAAGCTATAAAGCAATACAAGGAAATGATTATAGTAATACGCAGGATGTTGTTTTTATTTTTTTAGGGGGAAGGAGGAATTTATGATGGGATGAAGCATGTGGCTGGGCCTTGTGGAGTAGCTACCTATCTGTTCCTTCTTGACCTGGGCTATGTTTACAAGGGTGTTCACCTTTCAATACCTGATAAAGTTATACATTTATTTTGTGTGCTTTTCTACATTTGTTTCCTTTTACCAAGGAAAAGCTAAAAAATTAGCCACAGACAATACTACACATTGTCTATGGATTCATACAAATGAATGTAAAAGTATAAAATTTTCCAGAACCAATACCCATCAAGTTCATATGAGTGGTTTCCTCTAGGCAGGTGGTAGAAAATGGAACTGGGGGTGGGGGAGGCCAAAAGGCGTTTCAAGTTTATTTGTCACATTCTAATTCCATGAAAGAAAGATGATGTAACTATGCCAAAATCTTAGCAATGGTCAAGATGGGACATTGCAAACACATGTGTTTGTGTATTATCCTCTCCCAGTCTTTATTTTTGAATTCTAAAAATAAAAAAGAGCTTATGAGTGTACACTGTGACTATATGTAATAAATTCTCTGAAAATGTTTTGATGCCATTGACACAATGTCTGTTAAATCAAAGATAAAATCGTCGAGTCCAACTACCTTACTTGAAAATAATAATGTAGGTATGTTTGAAAAATTAGTTCCTTAACATTAAGTGAATGAAAATTTGACTGTCAAAGAAGTTTATTCACTGTGATTGTACACCTAACTGTATTCTATAGGAGAGAGAGTCAATATTGTCCTTCTGCTGACAGTAAAAAAAACTATATGATTTGTTTAGACCATCAATCATTTCCTTCTTTTGCAGAATGTCTAAGGGATTTTATTAAGATCCAGTTCAAATCAATGGAATGTCCCCAGATTATTTTCCCATTTGGAATTTTAAGATCCATTGTCTTCTCAGCCTAAATAAAGCTCTGTGTTAGAACGGATGTGGGTGCATCTGAGAATGTGTATGTGGTTAAATTAACATCAATCACTAAATATTATTCATTATTCATAATTTTGACCTTCTTGGTACTTAAGACCATGATCACCAGGTGGGAAAATCATTATAAATGTGACACATAAAACAACAATCAGCTTTTCTACGTTTTATTACCTAAATTCCACAGTAATCTCATTCTGCCATGACAGAAAATGAATGTCAGGGGGAAAAAATTGCCTCGAGTGTTTTTTTGTGTGTTTCTTTTAATTTCTATGAGCCCCATAAGAATATCAACTCACAGAAATAACACAATCAGATTTTCCTCCGTAAGCACATGTAGAGGATAAACTCACGCATGATGGCTTATGAGTGAAAAAAAAAAGCTGACCCACAGTCAAGTGAGCCTTTCGGTATTTACCAGGGAAGTAGCTGCACAGTCTCTCCATCGAGGTCTGGACTGTTGAGTTGTGAACTTGAGCAAGCTGTTCAATGATAGACACCATCAGCACACACCCTGCAGGAGAGCAGAAGAGAAGTCAGCCGTGTCACATGGAAAGCTGTGCTGGAGGATTAGGGAAAGAAAGGGGGTATGTGTTTGTCCTTAAAAACACAAACCTTTCCAAAACAGAGAACTTTTCTTTGCCATGCTTTTCATAATCGACTATGTGTGGGGATGCACTGAGCTGCAGTGTAATATGAAGTGTGGTAAGAAGATTGTGCGTTTAGGGGTCAGAAAGACTGGTTATCAGCTTACGTTTGTCACTTGTAAGCTATGTGACTTTGGGGAAGGAATTGAATCTTGCTTTATTTCCATTTCTTTTCGATCACGTGGGAGAGGGGGTGCCGTTTACAGGAGACAGTGTGTGGAAGACAGCCAGCACTGAGGAGAAGCTCAGTGGACACTGGCTCCTTTCCTGTCCCCTCTCCCTCCCTTCTGCGATAGACGGTTGCACTGTGAATAGGATCATTCCTGCCGGACACATTCTCAGCCTGTGACCTGGGGTTAGATTTTTAATTGTAGAAAAGCAGTGAAAATTGCCCAACATTTGGAATCAGAAGACCTGGGATTGAGTCCTGCCCTTGAATCTTGGACTCACCATCCATCCTTTCTAAGCCTCGGTTTCCTCAAATTAACAGTGCAACTGAAGGTGCCTTGAAATCATAACACTATTGTAAAATATTATTTTACCTCCCAGTGATACAGCACTCTGCTTGAAAGCATGTACCAATATAAGTATCTAGAAGGAAACTTGGATTAAATTAGGAGTATATTCCTTAAGCTACCTTGATGTATAATAAGTGTGAAGGCTCAGAACTGCTAGGCTAACACCCTAGAAAGTTTCTCTCACCAGGCTTGACCTTCTAAATTGCTAGGGAAGCCCAAATCTCCTTTATCCAAAGGGAGGGGACTCCCTTCTATACCCAGTGGGTTGGTTGGTCAAAGATCAATAAATCTGAGAAGAAATTGTTAGGCTTCACTGAGATAAGAGGAGTGGCACTTATTAGCAGAGATTGGCTTCCAAGGAGGCAAAAGAAGGATTACATCCAAAATAAAGAAGTTCCAGGGTGCCTGGCCCAGCAGTAAGCTCCCTATTATCCATCTGCTCAGAGAGCTGGGAACCCAAGTTCACATACAGTGTCATTAAAACCAAATTCCCATTAGGAATCCTTGAGGCAAAGTGGCTGATAACAGATGTGAATAGTACAATTGGATGTTTCAAGACAGAAAAAAATTAAACCCCCCATAAAATGAGAACTTGCCAACAAAGAGGGAGAGATTTTCACCTTTCTAGACACTGCAACACCCGACCAGGCTCTGGCCTCGGTTGTTCTGTACCCTGCAGTAAAGCTGGGCAAAGCTGGGCTCCCCAGAGCCGAGAAAGTTCAATCTTGATAACTATAGTCTTACAGCTCTGGAAGCACCTACCTCTGGGGCGTTTACCAACATCCATTACCAAGGCTGATTAGATGTGCTTTTAACCTCATCCATGCATTGAGGGTTTTATTGCATTGCAATGAATTCAGTAGCTGGTACTCATTAGCACTTTACAGTCTAAAGAGCATTTTCATATATATTTTGTTTTATTTTAAAAACTTTTCAAAAAAGATAGATGTCATGCAATCTCATTTTAGAAAAATTTTAAAATACACAGCAGTGTAAAAAAGATAAACGTCACTTAAGTCACCCAGAGATAAACTAATTTCACTTTTATTTTAAATATATAAAATATATTTAATATATGGGAATATTTTCCACATTTATAATATACTTTTACACCTTGATCTATGTCTCTGCTAATCACTTGCTAAGTTAGGTAGAGCTAAATACATTGTAATAACTGCAATTGAAAATAATTATGAATAATTACACTGCAATGTGACAAGAGGATGCAGTGTGGTATAGTTGAAAAGGGAAATGCTTTGGAATAAAAAATAAACTTTTTTTTTAATGAGGTTCAAATACAGGATCAGTCACTTAAAATGGTGAAACTCTGAGCAAGTTACCTACCCTTCTGGAACCTCTTTTTAAGAGTTTAGAACCTCTTTTTAAGAGTTTAAAGTTAGAGCATAAGTTCCTTGAGGACAGGAATGGGGTCTTGCTATCTCTAATTTTGAATGCCTGGCACAAGGGTCTGGTTTGGAAGGAGATAAGAGATGTTGGCTGACTTGAAGCGAACCGACTGGAGAGCCACCGAGGGACACTTCCGTTGTCACTTGCTGGGGGCCTCCATAGGAAAGGGTTAATGGCTGTCACTGAATTTGTGTTCTGGCTCAGTCCTCTCACTGATGGCATTGCTCACTCTTTGTTCCATCTCATTACAGGACATGGCTCCACTTCTCATCCTGGTGTGAAACAACCAGCACCCTCTCTTAAGTCAACCAGCAGATTCTATAGCAAATGGTCACGATGTGCGGTTCAGGATCAAAGAAGAACGTGGTGGAGATTGGGTCGAGATCTTATATAGCAATTACTTCATACAGAGTCTTATCAATGAGCTGCAGTATTCGGCACCCAGAATGGACTTGAAACACAGGTACCTATTTGTTTTCATCCTTGTAGTGGAAGGATGAATGCAAAGAGAATTGTGCTGCTTGAGACCAAACTGCTTCTTTGTACTTATAGATATGTGCTTTTATTTTACTCAGAGTAACCCAACAAGGACTCATGACTTTTGTGGCTCCTTAGCGCTGCTGGTTAAAATTGGAAATTAGGTAAATAAAAAGGAACCAAAAAAAAAAAGCTGTCTCTGAAGATGGGGTGGATCTTGCCACTATTGCCATTCTGCCTAGTGAAGAGTTATTATGATCAAAAGCATCCTGCAGAAAAGCAGGTAATGGGGCTTGAAATATGTAAATGCCCATGCTGGGCTCAGCTTTGATGAGTTCTGCTCACTTGGACATCCCCACCCATTTCCAGCGAGCTCAACTCCCCTTGGATTGTTAATTTAGGGTCTGCAGTGAGTTGTGTCCTGAATCCTTTAGCCGCTAGAATGGAGAAATTGACTTTGCTATAGTTTCTAATAAGAGCTTTTACTGTCTTGACAGGCTAAAAAAATGTTTTCTTTGGAGAAATGCATGGGCAGAGTAATTCCTCCCATTATAGACTATTCTTTGGCTGCTAATAAAAGGCCTGGGTCTGCTAAAGCAAGTTTGTCCAAGCTACTGTTCATTTAGGAAGTGATGAGAGTGGGTGAGAACTATGTATTTTGCTCAGTGGTCACCATCTGAAATCTCCCATATGGAAAATCTCTCCTCACCTGGCAACTGAAAATAGTGAGTATAATAGAAACAGACACACTTGATATTGTAGGAAAAGAAGCAAATAGGCCAGAATACAAACACCTGCCGCAGGAATCTGCTTCTAGACACACATCTCAGGTAGACTGTGGAATGTACCACGGAATCCTTTTGAAATGAAACAGAACTCTTGAAACTCTAATTATAATCATATCCGTGCTGGCTGGAAATTTGACCGACTGCAGAGAGCGGTCTATTAGATTTCCCATTTGTCTGAAACCTACACTTCATTGAGAAGCCTCGAAAGCACCTGGCAGTTGTCAGAACCAGGGTCAGTGTGACTACACTTCCTTTTTGACCCTGAGTTGGGGCATACATAATTCATCACATGGCTAGAATGTTCTCTGCAGATTTCAAAGAGTTTTGCATACATTATCATCTCATTCAAACTTCACAACAACTCACAGATGTAGGGATCATTCTACCAGCAATCAGAGGCTCAGAGAGGTTAGATGTCTTGCCAAGTATGTAGCTAGTGAGCAGGGGAGCTGGGACTGGAATACAGTACCAAGTTCCTTCTCAGTGCCCGCCAGGCACCATGCTGAGCTGTGAGTACACGCTGAGAACAAACCGATATGATTCCTGCCCTCTCAGAGATTATACTCTATTAGGGAAAAGAGACTGTAAACAAGTAAGCACGCATGCAATTATAAATAATTTGGGGTATTATGAAGAAAAGGAACAAGGTGAAGTAACAGAGGGCAATGAGGACGAGGGCGGTATAAACCTTAGCTAGAGCTGATAGAGAGAGAAGGCTTCTCTGAAGAACACACACAAAATGGCTAATATAATGGAAAGGAGCAAACAGGGTGAGGAGCATGGCAGTCTTTGTAGGCAGGAGGAGCTGGTACCCACTTGACGGCCAAACTGGGAAAACCTGACATTAGGAGATGAGGTGCAGGCATAGGAGGAGGTCAGGTCTGGAGGGTTTGTAGATGGCAAAAGAGGTAAGGAATCAACCTGAGAGGAATGGGAAACTGTGAGTGGGCTTTGAGGAGTGGGTTGCTGCTATTTGATCTGTGTCTTTAAAATATTATGCCGGCTGTCATGAGGAGGAAGGACCTTAGAGGGCAGAGGTGGGGGCAGAGAGATGAAGAAAGGCTATTTTGGTCCTGGAGAGAGATGATGGCTGATTGGATAGAGTAATGAGTGGCAATGGGGATGGAGGAAAATGGATAAATATGGGATCTGTTGTGGAGGTTGACCTGATTGGATTTATTAATAAATTGATGAGAAATGTGAGGAAGAGTGAGGATCAAGGATGACTCTTTTGTTTCTGGTTTGGGCCCTAGAGAGGCATAGAGTACAAGTTTTAGAGTTACACCACACCTGGACTTGGGCCCCTCATCCCTGTTGGACCAACATGACATTATCAAGCGTATTCCCCAATCTGAACCCTCTCTCTCCACTCAATGCCCCTCCACAAACACCTAAATTCTGTTCTTAGATTTCCCTAATTGGGTGGGAACAGGGAATATAGTTTTATATGTTGTAATTCTAATCAACAACATTTATCCCAGACCCTTCTCATGTTGGAGAAAGAAAAGAAAATAAGAAAGAAAGGCAGGAAAACAATCACCTAAAATGATCCTACTGCCAGCCTTGTTTCCTGAAGATATTAGTTACCAAGCCAGAGATGGTAGCACACAGCCCAGGTGTGAACACTGCACCTTCACTTTTTCTTCAGCTTTCTCTCTCAGTCTAGACATGGATAGGGAGAGGGGGTAGGAGAAGAAAAGAGAGTGGAAGTGAAGAAAGAGAAGGGGGAAGCTATGGTACAGCAGAGAGTGAAGAATTTGGGGGTCAGACAGACCTGGGTGCAAATCTTGCTTCTATTACCTACAAGTTGTTGTATTTGGCAGGATGGTTAACCTCTCTGAACCCAGATTTTGGTATCCGCAGAATAGAATAATAAATCTCCCTTGTGTGGTACATTAAAAATGGCCACAGACTTTTTACACTTCCTCCCATGAAGAGGTGATGTCTATTTTTCAGGCCTTTGAATCTGGCCTTGTGACCTTGCTTTGATCAGTAGAATGCAGAAGAAGTGACAGCATGTCAGATCCAAACCTAGACCTCAAGAGGCCTTGCATCTTCCATTTTTTCCATGTAGAAGTTCACAGTGATGAGCGTGAGCTAGCCTGCCGAAGAGGCTACGTGAAGGGAAACCCCAGTAACAGTACGCCAACTACCAGATTTGTGAATGAGGCCGTTCTAGATATCCAGCCTCTCTCACACCACCATCTACCAATGAGTGCAGCAGCAGACGTGAGCCTAGCTGAGACCAGCTAAAGGATCACCGAACACTGCCCAGTCAAAAACTGCCAACCCACAGGATTGTGAACTAATAAATGATTGGTGTGTAAGTGTGCAGTGGCTTGTAATTCAGTAAAGCCTATCTGAAACACCTGGCAAAAGTGTTATGAGGATTAAGTGACACAGCACATAAAATGCACACCACATGATGTGCATTTGCCTGGCATGGAGCAAGCGTTTAACAAATGTTAGTTTTTGTCCCACCTGATGAGGCCACCATAAGGCAAAGATGCATTCTCCATGACTCTTTTAAAAATAGAAGCTCAGAAACTGTTTTTTGAAAAACATGTTGTATTATCAACAATCTATTTACTTTTCTATGGTTGAATTTTGCTTTATTGCAGATATCTTGTATTTTCAATATATTTGGGCAGATTAGGCTCTGTGTCCTAACCCAACCATCACCTGGAACGTTGCTTTTATGAGAAAGTGCTCAGTGAGTTCCAAACTGCCAGCTCTCTGAAGAACATCGGCAGTGAGAGAGGTGCTATATTGGACAATTACTCGTGAGATCAAGGCTAAGGACATCCAAAGGAGAGCAGAGCCCAAGCAAAAGCAGCGAGAGGAAATTAGCAGACTATGCTGAGAAATGCAAAATGGTTGGCTTGGCTACTTTAGAAATATATAAAAAATTAATAATAAACACATGAGAGTGAAGAGCCATTCCATCCTGTTCTCATTCAACACGTACTGACTAGCACCCACTTTGTGCTCAGAAGCTTGAGGATACAAAGGAGAATAAGAGAAGACAAAGGGCAATAGGGAACACTGGGGATTAAGTGCTTGGTGGAGGGAACTGTTAGTGCTTTGGAAGCACAGAGGAGGAAGAAACTAACTCTGCCTTGGGTAAGCAGTGACAGCGTGCCGGAGGAGCTGCCTGTTAAGTGATGGGAGGATGTTATTCTACAGAAAAAAGGCAGGAAAGGCCTTCAAGAAGAGAGGGGTAGCATTTCTAAAGACTTGGACATGAGAAGAAGAGTTGGCCAAGACTAGAGTCCAGGCTCCATGGGGAAGGATGAGCGAAAGAGTTAGGAAGGCATTAGATCATGAGGAGGCTTGAAGGTCAGGTGACAGAGCACCGGCTTCATGCTCTAGAGTGCAGACCAATGGTTTTCAAACATTTTGCTCTGAACCCCCCAAGGAAATTTGAAAAACTATCTACACTTCTACATTTTAATGGATGTTAAAATATTATTAATGGATATCAATTTTATTAGTTGCAAGATTCCAGGAAGATTGTAAATATTGCAATAGAAATATTACATTAATCTTCTATATGTTTCTAAAGGAATCTAAATATTATAGTGACTTATACCTACTCTCACCAACTTAAAAAATATATGATCAAATTCTTCTTTCACAGTGAAAAATTTACATGATAATTCCTCTCCTTGAATTCATATTTCATTGAAAAGTCTCCTTCATTGAATTTTTCTTCCACTAGAGTTTTATCCCAACGTGATGTATTTTTATGGTTGGAAGTATTTTTTCACACTATTATAGTTCTTAACACTAAAAATATGTATATAATTTAAACAAAAACTTTAATTTCTTGTGAATAAAACACTAAAAGTATTAAAAAATTCTTCTGGATAGAGTTTTCTTTATTAGTAAAATTAACTTATTAAGCAATATGTATTGCCAATTTGATAAACAATTTCTAAATAATAAAGGTAAAATTTTCTTGGCATCACATCTTTTAATGAGATGGTTGGGCTATTTAAATTAGTACCTAAATCTGTTGAAAAATATTATTTATTTATATAAATAGACATGTTCATGTCAAGTATCTTGTCTGTTTTTCTTTTTTTCTTTTTCTTTTTTTATTGAACTATAGTTGACTTACAATGTTGTGTTAATTACTGCTGTACAACAAAGTGATTCAGTTATACATATATATATATACATTCTTTTTTAATATATACTTTTCTATTATTGTTTATCATAGGATATTGAATATAGTTCTTTGTGCTATACAATAGGACCTTGTTGTTTATCGATTTTATATATAAAAGCTTACATCTGCTAACCTCAATGTTTTTATTTTTCATTTTTAAAGAGGTAAGTGCTGAGAAAACATGCTTACTTAAATAAGTAAATGAGAATGGAAGGACTTTTTTTATGGTACTGTCACCCAATTCTTTAACTCCTTCTGAGTTAAATGTCAAAAATCTGAGAGTGATGGATCATTGAAAATTATCTGTCTCCCTTCAATTGTTTTGAAAGCAAAGAACTAAAAACCACCTGACTTGCAAAAACATTTGTTACCCAATCAATGGAGTCTTTCACTTTCTCAATTTATGAGAAATATAAAAAAAAGTTTTACTAAGACTTAGCTTTTAATTTTACCTACTACAATTTTGTTTAGAGAGACCTGTTAAGACCTAATATACTCAGAAAGAATTGGCAAGTTGAAATATTATTCTTTTCAATACACCTTTGCCTATACAATATTTTAAGTAAAATTCTTTATTTTACTGCATACTTCATAGATATTTTTGTCAAATGTTGGTGCTGTAGATTTAGTTCACTCAAACTATGAAAAAAGTCCTCTGTATAAACCCACAAAATCAGATCTTATTATCAAAGAAATTAACCAATCAGATTTTCTTTCAGAAGAAGTATGACTTGATTTTTCCAATTACTTCTATATTTGAATTCTAAGATAGAGACAGAGGATGGATGGATAGAAAAAGATGGATGAATGGGTGAGTGTGTGGATGGATGAATGAATAGATGGATGAATAGAAAGAAGGGTAGACAGGACTTCCCTGGTGGCACAGTGGTTAAGAATCTGCCTGCCATGTAGAGAACGGACTTGAGGACACGGTGGGGGGGGGGGGCACACTTGGGGGCACGAAGGGGAAGCTGGGATGAAGTGAGAGAATAGCACTGACATATATACACTACCAAATGTAAAATAGATAGCTAGTGGGAAGCTGCTGCATAACACAGGGAGATCAACTCCATGATGGGTGATGACTTAGAGGGCTGGGATAGGGAGGGTGGGAAGGAGTAGCGGGAGGGAGGGGATATGGGGATATACATATAAATACAGCTGTTTCACTTTGTTGTATAGCAAAATCTGACACAACAGTGTAAAGCAAATATATTCCAACAAAAAGCTTAAAAAGAAAATAAAGTACCCCCCAACCCAGGAAATATCTAAAAAAAAAAAAAAGAAAAGAATCTGCCTGCCAATGCAGGGGACACGGGTTTGATTCCTGGTCCAGGAAGATCCCATGTGCAGCAGAGCAACTAACCCTGTGCACCACAATTACTGAGCCTGCGAGCCACAACTGCTGAGCCCATGAACCACAACCACTGAAGCCCACATTCCTAGAGCCTGTGCCCTGCAACAAGGGAAGCCACCGCAATGAGAAGCCGGCACACAACAATGAAGAGTAGCCCCTGCTCGCCACAACTAGAGGAAGCCCGTGCACAGCAACAAAGACCCAACGCAGCCAAAAAATAAATACAAATAATAATAATAAATTAAATTAAATAAATAAATACAAGAAGGGTAGACAGATGATGAATAAATGGATAGACAGGTGGATAGACAGATACGTTTTATCCACAAACTCACTTGCTGACTTGAAATGTTCTCACCTGCCAGCAAAGGCTTATACTGAAAAATGTCTTACAAATGTTTTGTTGAAAGAAAAAGATGTTTAACTTTAGATTGTCTACTTACCAGTTCAAATTTAGAAATTAATCAAAACAATAAAACAAGATCCAAACTCTATAAATAAAAACCTAGATTGTTTTGAAAGGAAATATACCTGAATATCAGCAGTGATCATCTGAGTTTTGGGATTACAATTGATTTTATTTTTTAAAAGTATTCTGTATTTTTAAAAATGTCTATGAGTCATGTGCTCTTTTATAACTAGAAAAAAACTAATAAATTGTATTTTATCAAACAATTTCTCATTGAATAAGCTTTTTAATAGTTGCCTTCTACCTCAATATGTTTTAGGAAAACATGAAAAGACCTTTGGACCTTTGTTCTTTCAGCTCTCTGCTAGGTGTTTTCACAAACTATATCTCATTTAATCCTCACAGCACCCTCATGAGATTGGGACCTCCCATTTTACAAATGAGAAATAAGAGGCTCAGAGAGATTAAGCAATATATCTAAGTCCTTTCAGATAAACTGTGATTCAGCTGCTCACTGGCTAGCTGGTGATTCCAATCCAGATCTACTGAACCTTGAAATTTATACTCTGCTGAGTGTTACACTACATACATTAAAATTTTGGATTTTGAAAGTGAAAACTCTCAATCATGTGAATTAAAATAGTCATTGCTATACCGAAGTCTATACGATTTGTGAATATTGTTTCCCAATATTCTTTTCACTTTCTGATGATGTTTTCTGGAGAACAGAGTGCGTAAATTTAATATAGTACAAGTTACCAATTTTTTCTTTTTGTACAGTTCTTTTGATAGCATGTCTAAGAGTCTTTACCCAATCCAAAGTCACAAAGATTTTCCTCCTGCACTTTTTCTAGAAGTTTTAATTTTAGCTTTTACTTTGACCTCTATGATCTATTTTGAGTTAACAATTGTGTATGATTTGAAGAAAGGAATTAGATAGTGTCAGTTTTCCAACAGCGTTCTTCAAAATTTTTTGACTATTCTGGCTTCTTTTCATTTCCATATAAATTTTAGGATTAGCTTGCCAGTTTCTGGCAAAAAAAAGGATGATACAATTTTGAATGGAATTGTGTTTTGTCTGTAGGTCACTGTGGGGAGTATCGCCACCTTAACATTACTGAGTCTTGTGATCCATTAGTGGGAAGCATCTCTCCATTTCTGTAAAGCATCCTTTAACTTTTCTCAGCAACATTTTATAGTTTTCTGTGTAGAGTAATTTCTTTTGTTAAATTTATTCCTAAGTATTTTTATTATATTGTGAATAGAATTGTTTTCTTAATTTCAGTTCTTGAATGTTTGGTGCTAATATAAATAAATATAATTGATTTTTTATATTAATCTTGCATCCTGGAGCCTTGTTAAACTCTTATTAATTCTAGTAGTTTTACTGTAAATATCTTAGGATTCTCTACATTCAGGAATGTGTTGTCTGAAAATAGACAGTTTTACTTATTCTTTTATTTGAGAGCCTTTATTATTTTTCTTTCTTTATTAAACTGAGTAGAATCTTCAAAACAATGTTAACTACAAGTGGTGAGAGTGGACATCCCTACCATGTTTCTGATTTTAGGAGGAAAGCATTCAGTCTTCCATCATTAAGTAGGTTAGCTGCAGGGTTTTCATAGAAGCGCTTTATCAAGTTGAAGTTCCTTTATCTTTCATAACTTGTTGAGAGGTTTTAACATGGGTGGGTGGTGGATTTTGTCATAATTTTTCTATTTCTATCGGGATGATAATGTAGTTATAGCCTCTATTCTACTAATTTGGTATATCTTATTAATTGATTCTCAGATGTTAAAACAACCATGCATTCCTAGGATAAACCCCACTTGGTCATGGTGTATGACCCATTTTATATGTTGCTAGATTCAGTTTGTTATTATTTTATTAAGGGTTTTTGCATCTATGTTCGTAAGGGATATTGGTCTATTATTTTCTTTCCTTGTGATGTCTTTGTCTGGATTTGGTATTAGTGTAAAAGAACGATCTGGGAAGTCTTCCTCTTACATTTTATGAAAGAAAGAGAATGTATTCAAATGAGTTGGTGAATACATTCAAGGTTGCAGCTAGTTCTCCAATTTCCCTCAGTTTTCACTTTTCTTACGATCTTTCAGGTCTTCCCAACACATGTACAGTTTCCCAGTCAATCAGGGATATTGACAGGGAGACCTTATCTTAGCCCTTCTATGACACTCATATTACCAGGGTCTCCCTACTAAATTTCTGGCTGATTTTCCATGTCCCATCTAGGGACAAAACCTTGAGCTAGTAAAGCTGCAGTTTCTCCTCGTTAATTCCCAATGGAGTCCATCAGTTTTAACCAACAAAGCCCGGTATCTTTGAATCCTGGTTGAATCAAGTCTGCTGCATTAGCAGTAGACCTGCTGGTTTTTGCAGCCAGTTCCACAGTGATGAAACTACTATTCTCATTAACTAAGCTGAGGGCAAGTGTGGATGGAGCAGACTCAGGCAAAAAGGTCACAGTTTCACTGTTCTTCCTGAAGTTCAAGCAGTTTTTCAAGAATAAACATTCCTCAATTGATTGTGTGCCATTGGTTGATTGTTAGTGTCCTGAAGAGGTCACTTGTGACAGTCTTTCCAGTTTTATGCTTGGCCTTTCGCACAGAGGACTCACCAACCCCTCATGCCATCATAATCAGAATTCCCTCTTGCACTTGTTTATATCTGAAGGAATCTGGGGGTTATGTTTAATAAAATAAAGGGCACGTTAACCTGCTGTAATTGGCATTTGAATTTTGTTAAACTGTGGGAGTCATACTGTAGACGATGGACTTTGTCCCCGTAAAGAGTTAGATGGGAACTTTGTCCTCTACACTAACATTGAAAAACAACTACTTTATGAGAGAAAGGATATGGTAATGGAGTAATTTGTTTTCCTTTCCAGATTCTGAGTATGAAGTCCAGGAAAAAAAGTTTGATTATCAACCCCCTCTCCCTCAAAGGCAAAAGCAAAACAAAACAAAACAAAACAAAACAAAAAACCCTTCAACCCACAGCTTACTCTTTATCTACTAATTTCCACGATATAGTCACGTCTATTTGGTGAGTCACTTTGGGACTAAGTCACAAAAATTCTCTGCAATACTCTCTGGTGTTTAGTTTGAAGAAATGCTTTTTAAAGCATTTCTGTGAGTGATAGGCATTGAAAAAAAATTACAACTCATTTGTAACCTCATCACTCACAGATAACCCTACAACCACTATTGCCATTTTGTTGTTCCTCCTATCTGGGAAGAGAGCTGTATAAATAGAGAGATGGACACATTATAACTCTATGGGGATTTTACTCTGCTTAATGCTTTGCAACATTCTTATTTCCCCCTCTTTCTCATAGTACATTTAAACTATGATCTAGTTTACTGCCCCCCTTCCCTCCAAAAGAGAAATTTATTCACTTTTTTCTTGAGGAAAAGCATACTGCCCTCTTGGAGTCTTTCAGCTTTGCTCATTTTGGGACCTTTCCCCAGAATTGTGGTCCTCTCTCTAGCGTGTCTCTGTGGTCTTTCTCTTCAGGGTTATGACCCAGAGCAATCCAGGAAAAAAAAGAAGGCAAAGATGAATTCAGTGAAAATTAAGATGAACAGAAACCTACCATCTGTGCCAAGGTTGGGGTTAAATTCTGTGATAATCTAAAAATCAAAATAGGGGATTAAAGAGAGGGGAAGTGTGACGAGTGAGGGACAAAATGCAGATGGGGCCGCAGCTGCAGCCGGGAACCAGTGGGCGCCTGGCTGCACCTTGAGGGTCTGCAGGACCCGCCAGGCTGGAGGTGAGCAGCGGGTCCGCAGGGGGTGACCGTGGACTCTGTCGACACCAGCCCACGAGCTGCACCAGCCATGACACGCCACTGTGGGAGCTCTGAGGGCCGAGGACCGTAAGCTTCAGGTGATATACAAGCCCTCCCCGAGAACTGAGCGCAACCCTCAGAGAGGGGAGACGGAAGAGAGCCCTCAATTATCCGGAGAAGACTAAATCTAAACACCCGAGTGGAAAGATGACATGTTTTCTGCCCTCAGCAGCAACAGTGGTGGCTTATGAACAAGTGCTCAGGTACAGAGAAATAGAGAAAATGACATTTCTGTACATGTACATTGTGATCACAAATTTTCAACCTTCTCTGCTGGCTCTGTCTAAATCTTTCCTATTTTTTTCAGTGACACTGTCGTTTTACCATTCAGGCTGGCTGAAAGCTTAGGATCACTTCTTCCTCTTTATCATTCAAATTATAAAGTCCTCTCTGACCACTGTGCCTGTGATGTGGGGGTGGGGAGAGGAGATGTTAATGGACTCGGAAGGCATTTTATATATTTAATCAAACATGAATCAGATAAAAGGATTGTTTTTTTTTAACTCTTTAAAAACTTCCTGAGCACCAAATAGTGCTTAAAAAAAACCCCAAAACTCAATTAATTTAAATATCAATGACTTAGAAACATAAGGATTGCTTTGCCCCTAAATCACCCATGTAAAGAAAATGATGTTTTGCAAAAATGAACATGACTTTTATTGATTTCATAACATTTGAAAAGTGGCTGAAAGAGGCCCTGACTGTTCCAGCACGGTAGAATCAGAGTTTGCTTAGTGATCAAATGGAATGTACAATTCAGTGCAAAGGAATTATGGTAAATTATGGTAAATTGTGGTAAATGGGAAAGAGGCCATTGCGGCTTTGCATAGCTTAGTTCTGATTTTGGAATATGCTCAAGGCCATGCCCTCCAGATCTGCTGTCTGGTTCCCCACTGCAAAGGCTCCTCTTGGTATAGGAGCTGGGAGTGTTTGCTTACAATGGGGGATGGGGATGCTGGCTCTATCATTCAGTAACTCCTACGGTGGCTCCTTGTGGAGTATCTCTCCAGTCACAAAGAGTCCCCACTTCCGTGACAGCTGCCCCCTTCCTCCACGACCCTGGCAGCCACATCTGCACTGTGAGCTCTTCTCACTCTCCCCTGCCTCTTATTCAGTGATCTAAAGACTTAGCCCAGGTTCTCTCTGCCAGGAGGTTAGACTGACAACCAGAAGAAGAGTCCATCTCTGTGTGGGTTGACCTCTTACGCGGAAACTCTAGACTGTGGGAGCCAATGAGTTGGAAGGCATGTGGTCCTGCTTTTCATCTGAAAATTGTTGGGATTCATAGAAGCCCAACTGGCAATTCCTCCTCTTCTCCTGCCCCCTCCATGAGGCTCTTCCTCTTACCACCAGCTGTGAGTGAGTTTACTTCGCTGCTTCCTAAGACGCTTGCACATTTGGCCAGTGACTAAGGGCATCCTCAGGTCCCCTTTCAGGAGACACCTCCCACCCCCACAGTTGCTGGGGGTGTTGGTGCTGAAAGCGCATACTCGATCCACAAAATCATGGTGTGACAAAATGGTTATTTTAAAATTTCTTATGCAATAATAGATAACCAGAACAACCGCATCCTGGAATCCCCTCAACACCTCCTTCTAACTCTCCATGCCTCATTGGGAATGGGGCACGGAAGGCAATGAGTATCTTATGTCGACTTTACAGAGGTGGAAGGCCAAGTGTTTCAGATGCCACAACCATTCTAGAAGTAGAACTGATTTCACTAAAGTCTTTCTCAAGTGTATTTCCATTTGACAAGCTTTAGGTGTTTGTTTTGAGAAAATAGAAGGTGGTAAATAATTATTTGATGGAACCAAATAGTGGGTGGGGATAACCTCCCAGGCATGGATCCAGTGGGGCCACAGTCCTCTGCTTCCAGTCCTGTGGAGGACAGATTTGCAGGGAATCTGGGTCTTAAGGTTTTAATTTAAAAGAAGACTTTGAAATCAGAGTTGTGTTCCTTAACATGCATAATGACTGGAAATCATGGTTTTTCAGGAAATAGGACTAATTCAGATATTTTTCTGTACTGTCTCCAGAAATAATTTATATGGGTCACAATCTGTGTCCAACTTTTCATTTGTAAAAGAATGGCCACCATACTTATCCCTTGTGTTCTTTATCTGGCTTCTTAAACCAGGATTTTATTTTGAGATCTGCACATTGAATAATTACTACTCAGGCTTCTGAGTATCCTTGTCTCCATGCACTGACCCATTGAAAGCCCTGACCCTGTTCTGGAATCTCCAGGTAAAACATGAGTTTCAAAAGTCTTACCCTACTTTTGCTCCTCTCCAAAACAAACAAAACAAAACAAACAAAAACACCAAACAACAACAACTTGGAAATAAAACACTTCAATAAAAGATAAGTGAAAGAGCCATATCTCAGTCAATATTCAATGTTTCTAGGTGACTGTCCTTTTATTGCCAACTCCGGACTCACTGAGAGAAAGAAGAAAACAAAGACTGTTGAATCCTTACTGTGTGCAAATACCATAAATTTACATGCATGACCTCAATTCTCACAACATCCCCATGAAGTGGGTATTGTAAGCCTGGTTTCAGTAGGAACACAGAGGCATGGACGTGTTAAGTAAGTTGCTCAAAGTTTCAGACTGTAAGGGACGGAGCAGAGGCGGAGGCGGTAGCAGTAATGCAAAGGTCAAAGTCCATCTTCTTTCTACTGTGTAATGCTGCCCACTGTCCTGAAAGGCAGTGAGAATTTCAGACTCTTATAGTTGCCCATCCAGGCAGAAAAAATTCCAGTCACCAATGAGGTGGAAGACTTTTAATTCAGACTAGCAACTGTATATAGTTGCATGCTTCTATACACACAGATGCGCATATAGTGTGAACGCTTACCCTAAGACTCAAAATGTTCTATGCTGGTGAGGTTTTTGGTGCCTTATTTGGAATCTTGTAGCTATGGATGTCATTAAATGGGTGATTTACTATGTAAGCCAAGTATTTGACCCCATGATGTCCACATTAAAAATACATAGAATATTTACGTACCTATACAGACACGGCCATTGGAGTGTCTGGTGCTGGGCTGGTTGTCATAGGCTGGAGAGGCCGAGGTGTGAAGGGTCAGGAGAAAGAACACAGGAGCAGCCGTAAGGATTTTCCAGGGAGACTTCATCTCGGAGCTATTGCACCAGGAGACACCAGCCTGGCCACAGAAGCTGCCGGCTAAGGGATGCTGACGTTGAGGCCGAAGAAAAGATCAGTCTCTCTCCCCTTCTATTCTGTCCTCTGACACACACACACCACACTCACATACACACTTTTCACTACGGCAGAACACTGAGAGAGGGCTGCACTGGCCTGGGTCTGGGAAGAGCTGGAGGAGCCCCTGGCACCCAGTTCTTCTAAGCTACGAACTGCAGGAAAAGGAAAAACCCAGGTTGCAGCGGCGGCAGCAACACGCCTTTCTTCACTTGCCGGCTGAAGTCCGTGACCGTGAGCCCCAGGAACCTCGAGGTCTGCCGGAATCGTCCCGTGGCCTCGTTAGGAGGCCCTTCCTCTTTTGTTCTTGCAAAACAAAACTAAACTCAAAATAAAACCGAAGAAGAAAACCTCAACCACAAACACCCCACCCTTTAGCAATTTGATCAGGAGTGTTCACAGACTGTAGAAATTATAATCCATTATATTCAGAAGTTATTCAGTTTTGCTCCAGTTTTATATGATGAGGTTGGGCTTCTTATATTGTTGCTAAAGAATATTCTGGTCAAGTAGTTATTTTCCTCTGGAGAAATTGGATTATTCCCTGAAGGGTCGAGTTTTCTCAAGGCTGTTCATTGGTGTTCAGAAAATGAACGATGGGACAGTAATGGGGCAGTCAACACGGCTGGATTTTCAATCTAATAAGAAAAGAGATGAGCCGAAATTAACGAATTCATATTTACTTGGCTGTGCACGACGCATCTCTTTCCTCCAGAATTTCAAAGTGTGTTTACATCCCTCACCTGTGAATGCTTTGTTCATTTTTAAGAGACTGATTTTGTATTTTGAAGATGAGAGCTGAACGCTAGGTTTCCAAGAGGAGACAAAAATAAAAAACAAGCAAACAAAAAAACCCCAAATTAAAAACTAAACCAGATCTTAGATAGAGAAAAGACATATAATCTAAACGCTTTGTTCTAAAATAAGATACAGCAAAGTCACAAGCCATTCTCTGACGAGATAAGGGGCAACGTGTCACAGTCTAGGTAAGCCTGGGGGATCATGCAATTAATAGTCTCCCTGTTTAGGCTCTGAGAAAAGCTAATAATAAACTTTATGAAATATTATAAAAGGGAGCAAAATTGGTAGAGATTTCTCCTCCTGCTTCTCCTCCTTCTTTTACTTAAGGAATAGCGTTTTAAGCAGCAGGTAGAATTTTAGAGTTGTGTTCTTTCCAGGATGTAGGAAATACCAATTTTTATGGTTTGAAGACTTCTTGTGTAAGCATCAGCTTAACAAATGGCAATTTGTCAAATCTCTGAATCTGCAGCAGAGATGTCACACACCGGAGTGTTTCCCTACTTAAGCCCCCAGCACTGGTTGGGCCAACGAATGCCATGGGTGTCTCTGGTCACCATAGGCCCCTGGCTTCCTTTGAGGCTGAGCTACTGGTTCACAAGGTCTCTGATCCTGTGGCCAAGGGAGGCTCTGGAGGTCACCAGGACCAACAGAGGGGTCAGGGCCAAGAGAAATTCCAGAGAATTCCTGGGGAGGCAGGATAGTTGAGTTATTCATAGTACTGACTACAAAGACAAAAAGACACTTGTTCAACTATCCTATCCATTGTTCCCTTCTGAGTCATGTATTGGACCAGTGATGGAATCTTCCCATACTTTAGTTTCCTCATTTATATTGGAATAATAATATTTGTCAGGGTTGCTGGAAGGACTAAAATAGATGATGTATTCATATTATAAAGCAGTGTGCCCAGCAAGAAGTGTTTGGTAAATCAAAGCTTTGGTTATTATTCCAGCAGGAGTAGGATGAAATCTGCACCCCAGACCAGATTTCGAGAGAATTCTAAGACACCCATGGTAGTTGCAGGCCAAGATATAGGAAAATGACACTGGCTGCATTTACTGATGGCCACATTTATTGAACACCTTCTGTGTGCTGGGCAGCCCTCCAAGAACACACAATCTAGTTTGTTAACCCACAGGTGGGTGAGGAATTTTCACAGCTTTGGAAAGAGTATTTATTCCAGGCTCTGGGCCTCCTGAGGGCCTCCTGGTCTAGGTTCCTAGCTGTGAGTAGGACTGGGACATCTCAGGGTGAGAGGAATTTCTCACTGTTAGGCTGTGTGCACGTTTTAGGCCCATGGTCATGTGTGTGTGACTCAGGCAATTCCACCCACAAGCACCCCAGGGGTGGTGGTCCTGAGGCAGCCTGGGATGCTCGGGTTTCAGGCGGGGCTGGCTGCACTGGGAATCCCAGGCCTAGCTGTGCAGCACTGAGCCAGTCCCTTACCATCTCCAGGGCTGAGATTCCTCAGCTGTAGGGGAATGTCATGGTAGTATTCAACATATAGTAGGTTCTCTAAACGAAGGCAATTTTCATGCTTGAAAGGTAATTTCTTACTTGGCAGGGTGGAAAGAGGAACACAGAAATCAGGAAGCGATTTTGCTAATTGATGCTGAAGGGAGTTCATGTGCCCATATACCACTAAACAAATCCTCCCTCCAGTCGCCTAGGTGGAGGTGGAAGGCTCCTACCATTTGTAGAGACATCCCTCAGATGGCCTGGTCTCATCTCCCCCGACGCGGCTGCCTGTGCTCAATGAGCACTGAGTGCACATGACCTAGGATCTCTGCACAACTAGCTGAAAGGCCCTGGACCTACCTACAGTTTCTAACAACTTGTTAGACCCTGTATAACGTCCCTTGAGGATGCCTGCTGTCTGATGCTCCAATTCTGATTTTCTCAAAATCTGCTCTTGGGAAATGAGATTTCTTCCTTGAAGCACTTTGTTACTTGGCTCAGAGAGTTTCGACTCAAATCAATGTCTGTCCTGCTGCTACAGAAGGATGAGGGCTTATAATTCTCGAATGTTACACCAGTGATTCCGGCTTGTTCTGTTTGAATATGCTTCCTAATTATTTTTCGAACTGCGTTGGCCTCAACCATCTCATTCACAGAAAGTTCTTTAATCAGAAAACAAAGAAACAAACAAACACCAAAAAAACTGACCTGGGTGACAGGACATCTTGCAAAATGTGGTACTGTCAAAAGCGCCTCTTCTCTTTGACTTTCTCCTCTTTCCAACATCACGGGTCCCTCTCCTTATTTCTGGCTTCCCGGAATTCTCTGCGGTGACCCTCAGTTCACACCAAGTCCAGATCCTTTGCTGACCCCTCCTCCCCAGTCAGAGCTTATTTATTCTACCTCCTATCTCTGTTCTCTGCTAGGGAAGCAGTAAATTAACCCACGACAAGGGTGCATGTTGGCTAATTAAGAGTTCTGGGCTTGGGATCAGGGGAACTTCCATCTTCATCATGGTTTCACCACTTACTAGCTGTGTGTGCCTTGGGCAAGCTGACCCACCTCTCTGTGTATCAGCTTATTTAACTACAAAGTGGGGTATGTGATGCCAATATTATTGGGAAATTATGAGAATTAAAGAGACAACATGAGTGGGAAAAAACCTAACAGTAAATGTTAGGTAAATTTAAAGCTAAAAATGAACACTATCCTTCTCAAGTATTGGAATTTTAACACGTTTTGCTTTGTATATTTTCTCAGAATCTTTCAAGGGATGTCCTCTTTAGTAATGCACTTTAGATACAAAGTAGAAATTCAGAACACCCCAGAGAAGTGGCCAGGTGGGTAATATCCCTGGTAGGAGAGAAACTTGCAGAGGTAATGCAGGAAGTAACCACATGGTGGGAGAGAATGTGGAAACCCACCTCCCAAAAGGTGCACTGGTAGCTTCCAACAGGAAGAGACCCCCTCTGGAAAATAAGCCAGTGACCCTGTTAACAATGTAGCAATGGCAGCAGTGCAGAGTGACCCAGACACACAATGCAAACTGTGCTCCAACACTCCTTTCCCACTCCCCTTAAACCCCACCCACTTATTCCTGCACTCTGAGGTTCTTAAGATTTTTAGAGATACATTCACACTTGCTGGCAGGGGTATGCCATCTTAAGGAGAGTGAATTCTATTAAATAGAACTTCTTCTGTCTGCCGGGCACCTGATAGTAAATTTGGGAAAAGGATCTATTAAAGGCACGTCAGTTGCTTTTTATAAGTGAGGCAGTAGAATTTGGACCCGATGCAGTAGGAAGGAAGTGGGAGCAGAGAAGGGAGAAGCAGGATCAGATGAGACACTAGGCTTTTCCCAGCTGAAAAGCCAAGAGAGAAGTGCTGGGAGGTGGAACGGCAAAAAGATCTGAGCTAATAGGAATTTCTGATATAGGTAAGTCGTTTGCTCTGCCACGTGAGAGATGATACTTTGCCTAGAGCCTGAATAGATTCTTGTGGAAATCAATGAGGAAACGAGTTTCATGTTTGGATCAGAGCAGGGAAGAGCAAAGAAGGTACAGGTAGTAACAGGTGCTGAGGCAGAGGGACCAGAAATTTACCTGCTCAGGGATTCACGGGTATCTTGCAGAGGGCTTTGGTCTCTCACATGCTATAGATAGATTGTCATATGCTTTAGATTCCCATATCCTATAGACTTGGGGGAATGTGGGCTTAAACTACTTTTACCTAGATCTCCAAAGTAAAGTTGAGTTTGAATGTACATAACAGAAAAAAGTAAAATAGACATAGCTGAAATAAGCTTGAAGCTAATTCATTCATTCCTTTATTCATTTTTAGATAAAAGAAGTCCAGAAGAAGGCAGTTCAGGGCTGTTATGGTTGTCTTATGGTGTCTTCAGGCACCTAAGCTTCTAATTTTTTGTCCTACTATCCTAGAACTAGTAGGACAGAAAATTTTAGACCTAAAATGGCTAAAATAGCTGCTAGGGCTCCAGCCATCATGTCTATGTTCCAGAGCAGCAGTATAAGAAAGCAGAAGAAGGCTAGTGAAGCTTATACATTTCCTTATGGAGAGTTTCTCCCTGAATCTCCACCAACACTTCTGCATACATCTCGTTGACCACACCTGGCTACAAGGGATGCTGGGAAACAGAGTCATATGACCACTCCTAACTAAGGGAAGCTGGGTCAGGTAGTCTCTATTCTGATGGCACATGCTCAGCTAAAAATCAGGGTTCTAAACAGAAGAAGAAATAGAATTATTGGGAGGCAACTGTCTACTATGTGTATTATACATAAACATACGTGAATATTTTTCCTTCTCAATTGAATATGTTTGATTACCTTGCATTCTGAGTTTTGGGAAGGTGGAATGAGGCACACTGGCTTGTCCTGTTCTTCCCAGTGGGGTTTTCTTTGAATTATGGGCAGAAGATGCTCCCTGAAGGCGCTTTTCTCTCCAAGTCTTGTCCTGGACAGCTTATGAAAACACACATTGGCAAAAACCCTCATGAAAATCACAGCTAAGACTGAAATGAGGCAGACTAACCTGCGGTCAAAGGACTATCGCAAGACGGTTCTGACTGACTGCAGAGTTTGCTACTACATTAAAAAAACATGGATTAGTTAAATCACTTCTGGGGATATTTTCATGGAGAAAACCTAAGTAAAATGCACTAAGCTTCAAGCTAACCGTGATCAAAATGCTAAAAGCAGCTTCAAGGCTCATGTGGAAGGTGCAGGACATTGCAGTTGCAGAAGGCTAGAGCAGTCATGGTTGAATGGTCTGAGAGGTGGAGTGACTAAATATAAGGTGACTTTGAGAACGTGCCTTGAGCTAAGTGTAAGTATTTTACTGCATAAAAATATGCACATGGTGAGCAAAGAACGATTTATTAAAGGCTACTTCGGAGTTCTGCATTTGGTTCAAAGGTCTCTCCTTGATATTTCCAGGAACCGTGTCAAAAGTTAGTGGACAGACAGTAAAGGGAGAGGAGAGAAGATCATGAAATTGCTTCACATGGTGCCTGGCACAGAGCAAGTGCTTAAAATATTGCATCCAAATCCACATCCAACCTCCTGCCAAGTGCTTCCAATGGGAGGGTGATGGAAGGGAAGAGAGGGTGGGGATGAATATACTTTTATAAATTTTGGAAAATTAATAACCAGAATAAATATATCCCTACATGACCTTAGTTAAGATAATATGGGCTTTTAAAGAAAAAGAGAAATACAGGGAGTACAATTAAAGATAAAATTGGAGTTGAAGAAAAATAGTAACTTAGTCAAAACCACAATAGATCACATTATCCTAATGCTTACAATCCATCAAAGCTCTCGATGGTCCACCAAATAAAGAGTGAACTCCCTGGAAAGGCTCACAAAGCTTTTCATCATCTGGAGACTTCATCCCTCCAGCCACATTTCTAATCACTTCCCCTTGTGCCCTATGTTCTGGTGGCACCAAATTACCAGTGATGTCTGGTAATATGGGTCAAGACATGCCTAGCTATTCATGCCTCAGTGCCTTTGCATGAGCTTTCACTCTGCCTGAAATATCCTTCTCCTTATCTTCCAGGATAAACTCTCCTTCTTGTTCAAGTTCACCTCTTCTCAAAAGCCTTCTGCGTCCCTTGCCAAGCACAAGTGTTTGTTCCATCCTCAGTACTCCCAGGATACTTCAGGCAAGCCTCCACTGGCCCTTGACTCTGTGGCATGGCTATTAGTGAGGGCAACTGGTCCCCCCCGCCCCCCACCAACAGATGCTGAAGGCAAGTTATTTAACTCCATCACTGTAGAACATGCACCTGACTCATGACAGGTATTCAGTAAATGATCATGGTGGGTGGGAAAGAAGCAAGCAAAAAAAAAAAATTTAAAGATATTATAAGAAATACTATGAAAAATTTAAAGATATTATGGTAGTACAGTGGAACAGATGAAGATTTTTAAAAAATGTTCTCAGGAGTATTATGCAAAAGGAAGAGCATTAAAGGCAGTAAATTTGGGGTTCAGAACTAAACTTTAGTGCAAATGCTGCGGAATCAGATCAGCAAAGGATGCAATAAGGACTGAGCATCCGAGTTAGGATTTGAGAGGCAGTCCCACAACTGTTTAGAGAGAAAACAAGAAGCAAGAGTGTTATGTTGTCAGGGGGTGAAGTCTAGATTTCCTCCCAGTTTGTCATGGTTTTTGTAATAAGACGGCAAAGTTGATTTCTCTGCGGACTGCAGACCTGACCAGTTTGCTCTGACCAAGAGTGAGCCTACTTCAGACCCCATCCCTCTGTCTTCTGGGACTAGACTCTTGAAGGCCATTGATTAGACCATCCGCTCCCTCAGCTTTTCTGGAATACATTTCAGGAGTGATTTACCTCTTCAGAGGCACCACCTCCTCAGTGCTCTGTAGCATCAACACCTTCACCCTCCCAGTATTCCAAAAAGAATGGGACCATCTAACCACATGTTTCCCATAAAATGGCTCCTTTGAAGGTATCTTCCTGCAAACTGGCAGTTAAGGCACCCAGCTGGTGCCTTGTTTTAAAAGCTCTGGTGAGACATCTCTCCCAGGAGGTTAGAACACCTTATGGCTGCAGGACATAAGATAAGAAATCCACTTAGTTTTTGAGTCAGAAAATTCTTTTCCGCTCCTTGATGTGAGAAAGTGCTCAGACTTTAAAACAGACCTGCGGGTTTAGAAGGCGGGCCTGACTCAAGACACGCATGTGGAAATGATCCCTGCCAGGCTTATACCAAAGACAATCCAATTGGCACATAGCACCGTGAAGACGTCCTTGAATTCCACTGTGCAGGGAAATAGTTCATTCTCAGTCAGAAAGAGCAGAAACCTATCATCCTGTCATTGTTCGCTTTGAAACTTAGATCTTTTATTTCCATGGAATCAGAGGTCCTAAATTACATGATTATGAATGGAAAGAATCAGGTAGTGGCCCTTTCTTCCCATTTTCTTTCATATGTAAATTTTAATAAAAAATAAGGAAATACTACATTGATGAAAGACAAATTTTTTCAGTGAACAGCTTTCAGACTTTCAGCATGAAAACAATTATAATAAAATATGAAAAATTTTGATTTAATGCTAATATGTGGCTTTTAATAAAGCCAGATACATTCCTTAGTAGTGGTAAAACAAATTAAAAAGTTAGCCTAATTTAATTGGACCCACAGTCTTCACAGAGGTCCAGAAAACTCTTTTTTGAGTCATTCAATTCAATGCATATTTATTGATTACCTATTATTGATCAACTTATGGCCAGACAAGGTTGTAGCTGTGGAAGTTAAGAAAACTCACAAAGATTCCCACCCTCAGTGAGTTTATATTCTGCGGACTCCCAGTGGACTCAAAGTGCCATGTGGCAAATCAATTTATTTAAATATAGCTAAATCACTTTTGCTTTTTGTCATTACTCAGTCACATGATTAGAACAGGCAACTGTATGGAAAGCCCCTCCTTGGGAAACTCACAAACCCACTAGTTCCACAGGGCCAGAAGCTGGCATTCTTTGTATTACTCTGCCCTTGAGCAGGTACTGAGGCAGATCTCCAGTTTGCATAGATCGGTTCCTATGTTGACTTTTAAGTACATTTCATAGATAAAATGAAACAACTTCTTGTATCAGTAAATTAATGACATGAGGCCTTTACTCTGTTCCTTATTGATCACCTGATATAAAATATCTTCCATTTTATAGAGTCACAGACACCTTTGGGAATCTGATGAAAGCTATGGATCCTCCTCCTTGGAAAAAAGCACATACATGAACACACTAAATTTTACATGCGATTTTTAAAACATCACGGATCCTTGAAACCCATTTATTTACTTTCTGGGGGTTCATGGATCTTAGGTCAAGAACCCAAGGTTTGGAAGATCTTACTTTTCTCAACTTCTTATTCTGTATTCCGCAGAAGTGAAGCTCCCATGAACTGGCATTTTCCTCTTTAAACTTATCCCCTTGGATTGAGAAATTGTGTAAAGTTTGGGGCACACCTATTTGCATATTAGCGTCATGATGTAAGCTGTTCCAGTTGAGAAAGAGCGGAACAGCGAACTTCAGCCCTATGTCTGGCTGCTGTCATGAGGCAACGTGTGGGAAACCCAAGACCAAGGGCTGAGCTTTCCCCACTCCAGATGCCATATACTAGCTTTTATTTCTTCTCTCCGGTTTGTAGCAGTAAAGCCAAAGTTCTTTTGTATATTTACTTTACAATATCCGGGTGAGCTTTTTTATTTCAGTCTGTATTCCTCTTTTTGTTTTTCCTAAAATCTGCTGAATACCTTATCTTGGCTATTCAGAGAACAGGTAGTGGGCTGTCTCCCTTTTCCCTGCCATGAGGGAATACTTTCAGAGGATAAAATGGTGACATTAATTTAGAATTGGTTATGAAAATCATTTTTCAGTGCGGTAGCCTGGATAATGGCCCTCCAAAGATGTTCATGTCCTAATCTGGGAATATGTTACCTTACATGGCAAAAGAGATTTTGCAGATGTGATTAAGTTTGAGATCTTGAACTAGGGAGATTACTTTGAACTACCTGAGTAGGCCCAACATATTACGAGGGTCCTTACAAGAGAGAGGCCGAAGGGGTAAAGTAAGAGTAGGAGATGTGACAATGGAAGCAAAGGTTGGAGTGAGGTGAAGAGGGGGTCGCAAACCAAAAATGCAAGCAGCCTCTAAAAGCTGGAAAGGCAAGGAAACCGATTCTCCCCTAGAAGCTTCAGAAGAAACGCAGCTCGGTCAACACTGAGTTTAAACTGCAAAACCCAGTTTGGATTTCTGAGCTCCAGAATTGTAAGAAAATAAATTTGTGTTATTTTAACCTACTGTTTGTTATTATTTGTTACGGCAGCAAAAGGGAACTAATACAGTCATTGACTACGTCATTCGAAAAGAACAAAGAGGTGAAGTAGGAGCAAGATTAACCTTCCTGAGGAAACTACTTGTGCTGTGTCCCCTGAAACATCTGAACTGCAAGGTGCCTGGAGTTTGTCCAAGTGAACCTGCTTGTTTCTCCTCCCTGACTGACTAGATGGCCACACCTTCACAGGTTTTGTGTGCACTTCTCATAGTCTTTCTGTCTCCTCCCTCACTTCTTACAGTGTCCATGCTTCCCTGCTCTCATTTGATACCTTCATCCTTTTGTGGGCTGAAAACCAAACAAATTATGATTCACTTAAAAAAAAAAAAGGCTTTGAATGAGAGCTCAAGGAAATCTATCAAAGGACCACAGGATCTTTAAAGGTTTTACTGTGGCACCTATTTTGACCCTAAAAGTTCTGTAGTTTGGCATCTATGTTCAGAAGAGTTTGATCTTCTGGATAAGCATTCCTCTGTATTATTAGATACAAATCTCCCAAGTAATTTTATATCAATCAGTAATTACCATGGCGCCATGCCACACGCAGGTGAAGAGAAAGTTAACTGGAAGTCTCATTCCCTTGTGTTGCCTTGTGCATCCTGACACAATCTGAACCTCAGTTTCTCTCCTGTAAAATGAGCTTCATAGCACTTTCTCTCTTCTTTACTTGATTCTTACAACTGCCAGATGAGATATTATATGAAAGCACTTTTAGTTTTAGCTGCAAAGCCTGTAGAATAATGTTTGATATCAAAAGTCACAGCAAACGTTTTATTTTTCTCTACTAGTGTTTGGATATATCAAGGTTTTCTTTAGGTCGTTTGGTAGAAATTCATTCTTCCATCATTCATTTGTTCAGGTAATACTAGATGAGCATGTTTATATTTTTGTTTTTGGTAATCGCTGACTCTTCATTGTCCTACAGCTTTCGTATTGATTGAAACCTAGAGGATTTAGCACATAACCTTTGCCTAGGGTGGCCAGGCCTCGAGATTCACTGGCCTAGGTAAGTGGAAGAGAATGACACAAGAGGGTTTCAGATCAGACAAAAAGGAGAAGGGGAAGCCTGTCCCTTCTAAGCCAGCAAAGTAGAGGAGGAGGACATCAGAGACAGATGATCAAGCAGTCGCATATAATACAACTTCTCTTCCTGCAGCCAAACTGAGGGTGTTAGAAAGATTGCGGGGGCAGCCGGGAGCAGGGAGGTTTTCGCCCTGCTTGCTGTTGGAGGCTGTGAGTGGACACCACCCCACAGAGGGAATCTCTCAGGTGCGTGAGGTGCCTATGGCAGAGTAAAAAGTGTGATGCAGCAGATCTGGGAGGGAAGAGGTCTGAATTAGAACTCCCTGGTTTCTTTCCCACCACCCTGAAATCTCATTTCCCCACACCCAGATGCCATCTTGAAAAGGAGGAAGCAGGGGGGTCTGGGAGGTTGAGTTTTTAATCCAACAGACCTGATCACCCCAGACAGAGAACTGAAACTCATGGAGACTGAGATTTCACTCATTGGCATGTTTAAAGCAAAACCTCCACGCACATTATCCACACGATGAAAGGAAGATTCCATCATTAGTAGAAAATAAGGAAGCTGTATCTTATTCACATAAGTTGGCAGTGTGTGCAATTTTTGACCCCAGTTAACATGGCAACAGTAACAAGAATGAAGGGGTTTGTAATGGGGGGACCCAGTCCTTGCCCTTGAATAAAATCAATTAGTTCAGGCTTGTGAGTGACCACAGGCTGAAGGACTAAAGGCCATAGAAGAATTATGCCCTGGAGAATGGAAGAATTATCCCCAGGAGAGCCAGGGAGCACAGAGCCAAAATGTGGCTCCGTCAGGCAGCAGGGGGGCTTCTCCGAGGGGGTTGGTGTGGTTACAGGGGGCAGGGAACGCGGTCACCTCTTACAGGGAGTGAGGCTCTCCGAGGCCATGAAACTGAGCTCTTCTGCTTGTAAGTCACAGGAATCCGTGGGAACCAACTTGAGCAAAACCTAAATTTCAATGGAAGAGTATTACAGAAGCTCCGGGTGCCAAGAAGATTCCTTGCTGTTGTTTTTCTCTGAGGCTCCTCTTCATTCTTCCCTTTGGCTTTGGACTATCTTCCTTTCCCGTGTTCAGCCCCGAAGGCCACCAACACGCCTGAATGAGTGTACATGTTGCAGGGTCAAGTTTCTCTTTGTCTCAGTCCAAATTCTTCATTTACCTCCTCTAGACCCATCAACTCTGGCTGGGAGAGAGTGCGATCCAGTGCAAAACCGCTCCCAAAGCCCTTGTTGTGGATGGGAGGGGAGGGGCCAAGTATGAGCAAGAGGGATAGGCGCCTCCCTCCTACCTGGTACTCTCGCCACTGAATTCAGCAAATTCTAGAGCGCAGGTAGAATGGCTGGGAGGAGGGAAGTGGCGGTGCCCAGGAGAGAGCCCGGTACCCATGGACTTGGGAAAGCGGAGTTAGCGCTCTCCTGGCTGTAAGTCAGGAAACGGAGCTGCAGGGGGTGGCTGAAGGACCACGGGCACATTTTATCTCACTTTTTTATTATATCATCTTAAAGAAATTAAGTGAAACTGTCAGTGAGGAAAACAAAATTAATAGTGGGGAAATAATCCAAAGACAGAAAATTGGTTAAACCTTATACTGGGATTTCACAACAGGTTGGTATACTGGTTTTCTCACAGCTTCTTAATGAGTCTTAGGGAAAAAATTGTGGTATAATTTTAATGTGATTTTCATTGTTGTATTCTCAGGTCATCCTGAGAAGTTTCTCATGATGCTAAATTGTTCGTTTTTATGAGAAGCTTGCAAAAATAAAAGTATAAGTACTGGGGTGTCTGAGAATTTGGGGGAAGGGGTGGAGAAGGTAAGTGTGGGGAGAAAGTGAGAAGTGGCCAGAAAGACGGGCTCTCGCTCTACTCCATCCTAGCCAGAAATGGAAGTACTTCTGTGTCTGGTTTTTAATTGATTCATTGTTAGAGATCCATTCACATTTCAAGATGAAAAGTGTAAAATATTTTGTGTCATTTTTATGGATGTTTTAATTTTTCTGCCTTCACATTTTGAGGTATGAGATTGCCCACAGCAAAATGTGCGGATCTTAAATGTGCAGTTCAGTTAGTTTTGATACATGTATATTTGCGTAACTGTATCATTTTATTTTTAAATATATTTTCTTCATATGACCTAACTCAATCAACACTAAAATAGCTTTGGCATAATAGTCAAGATTCATAAATCAAATGAATTTTCATAATTTGGAATTTCACAAGGTATATTGAAGCAACTGTGTGAATTTCCATTTTAATGCCATGTTCCCTACACCAAGCACACAACCATGCCTGGTTCATAGAACATGAATAAATTTCTTCTAGACTGAAGTAAATTGTTGGCTTTACTTGTAAAATTAAGTTGCTCAAGTCTTTGCCTTCGGTAATAAATAACTCTAAGTTTGGCAATTTTGTTTGAGTTATTTTTTAATCACTTTTTATTATAAAGGTAAATCACTTTTATTGTTCAAAAAAGTACAAAGGCTTCCCCTCAAATGTCCTCATCAGCAAATCTATTCTAGATATAACCAGTGTTTATAGTTTGGTATATACTCTCCCTCTCATTTTATGCATGTAAATTAAAAAAAATATTATCATACATTTTTATAAACTGTTTTCCCTTTACATTTACAAATAGACATTTGTCTCATGTTAACAATTATACTTCCACACTTCCATTTTAAATACATGCATATAGTATATTGCATGGAATTTACTTAAAAAATACCCTTTTGTTGAAACGTTGGATTATTTCCATATATTTGCCATTAAAACCCACACCATGTTATATATTCCCAAAGTAAAAACATTTTCCAATCCACTAATTATTTCCTTAGGATAAAATTATACCATTGCAATTGCTCAGTCAATGTTATACACATTTTTTAAAAGACTGTTTTTCATATAGTAAGGTTTCCCATGAGAAATTCTTTGCCAATTTGGGCTTCATCAGATGCATAGGATAGGTCTTAATTCTCCCCTCACTTTACCAACAAAGGCAGAAAATATGTCATTGCTTTAATTTATATTTCTTTTGTAACTGTTGAGGTTGGACATTTCCCCCTTATGTTTATTCTCTCTACATATATTTTTCTTTTTAAAAATGCCTGTTTATGTCTTCTTTATCTTTTTGGACGACTCATGTGTTTCTTACTGATCTGTAACAGCTGTTTGTATATTATATATATGGAAACCATTGCACTTTTATATATGTTACAGACACCCTTCCCTGTTTATCATTTGCCTTGCATCACAGGTCAGCCCTTCAGAGTCCCAAGCATGGTGTGCAAAGCAGGAAGGAGGATCTGAGAGAGCTGAGGCTAGAAAGTCAGACACAGTCCAGCTTGCCTAAGGGCTGGCTGCTCATTAAAAGGACCTTGGAGGCTCTACTGAAGAGGGAGAGATTTAAAAATATCTGGGGAGTGAAGTCTTCAGGTTTTGCTGACTAGATGAGGGATGTGAGAGTGAGGGCCTTCTGCCCAAGACAGTGAGGTGGAGAGGGATGCCTTGAACGAGGTGAGGGCCACCAGGTGGAAGCAAGCTTGGGGGGAAGGTGATGAGTGTTCTATAGAGTTATCGTCCTGGCATCGTCTGCAGCACCCAGGTCTAATGGGCCTTCAGAGCCCCACAGCGGAGCTCAGTCCCTGGCACATAGTGGATGCCCAGTGGGTCGGGTTTACTTGAAATGAATTCATTGTCAGCCTGCATCTAGTAGGATGTTCTACACTTTGGTGCCTTTTGATCTCTGTGCTTGGTGCCAGTGCCTCACAACTGATTTTAATAATCTCAGTTCTGCCTCTTTGGAACCTACAGATCCCAAAGAGAATAAAGGTTACAGATGACATTCCATTTACATCTAGCTGAGGGCCAGGACCTTCCTAGGGGCTTTGTTTCTTTTCTTTTTCTACTCTGGGGTTTGTGTGGCTTTCCTGACTGAGGTAAGTGTTTCTATGGTTCTGCATGGATTTCCGGCTAGAATCCAACACGTGGCTTTCGCCCCTTTTTAATCTTCAGCAACTTCTCTGGCTTAGGTGGAGCCAAAGAACTCTCTTTGTGAACACTGTGAACTCTCTTTCAGCCTCAGAGGAATTGGATGGTCCCTAGAGAAGGCACTGCTCGGATCAGCTGTGGCACGAAATGCCACCACCGCACAGCAAGTGCAGGGAGCGGCAGGTCATCCCGTGGGTGCTGGTGAGTGAGAGAGGCAGTGCTCTAACTCTGGGGGAAAACAAATACCAGGGGGCTGCTGGGTGAAGGGATGCGGTGGCGAGTATAAGAGCGATGGCTCTAAGCAGAAAAGCTTGTGGGAAATTCAGAACGAAAGCTACTTAATTCTATAGTTTCCAATATTCACAGCTATTATAAAGCTCACATTTGGGCTAATTCTACAAGTTATTAATCATCCCCTACTAGCTGTGCTGGATCTGTGATCACATTAGAGCTCCACGAGCAATTAAAACTCCCCCTTTGCATGTACAACGGCCTGACTATAAATCTCAGGAGGGCTGGTTCATGTAGAAGAGGCGGCCACCTCAGTTCTCTACCTGAGACACCCAGAAAGCCTGCACACATCTACTCTCCATTCATCCACTCACAAACAGCTCTAAAAATTAGGCAACCTGTGGGCAAGCAAGCTTCTTCTTAGGTGCTAGAGAAGGCTTGGAGGTGGGAGGAAGCAATGTGGTCTATCCCATAAGTAAACTTTGCATCCCTTTGATATTTCGTACTCCCTCTTCTTTTCCCTTCACACTTAAAACATTATTGGGCACCTACTTTGTGCTATGCCATGCCAGCCATGGACAACTCAGAGATGAATTAAAACACAGCCCTTGTCCTGGAGAAGCCAATGGGCAGGAGGAGGCCAGAGGCACATCAGAACTTAGAATTCAGTGCCACTGTTGCTGTATAGATGCATGAAAAAATCCCACCAGATCACAAAAAAAAAGGATGCAGGTAACTCCATGTGTTGGGGCTGCACAGAGGTCTGTGCAATGCAGACTTGTACAGGTAAGAAGGATTTCAGCAAGAGGAAAGCATGGAGGGAGAAGCTGTGAAGGGGAGGGAGCTTCGTATACAGATACACAGAGGATTCCTGAAGACAGTGGCTGGAGCACAGGGTGCCCAGCAAGAGAGGGCAGAGCTGAGAGTGGAAATGTAGGAAGACTGCAGCATGGGAAGAATTTAGAGCCACACGTGTGCATTTTCTGCTGAAGAAAGGAGACGTACTGCCCCTTGGGTCATTAGGTTGTGTGTAGAGGGGGCTCTGGAAGATCATGCAGAAGTGCACAAGGCATCGAGGGTTACTTCCCATCCTTTAAACAGACAGTGGCAGTAAAAACTGAAGAGTTTGTCCTATTAGTTTCTCATTCCATTTCATTTTCAACATCAAATATTTATGCAGTCTCCGTAGGGAAGTGAGTCCCACAGTCAGTGAGGGGTAGGAGATACAGAGGTTAATCAACAAACACAGTCCTTGGGTCTTTATGTTTACAATTTAAAATGGAAACACATCAGAAGAATTAATAGTAGGACAGATATGCAACATTTTTGTTAATCAAATGTTAGCTATAAGGCTTTGCTATGTGATTTTGTTTGCACCTTAGCTCAGTGGCTTTCAAATATTTTTAACCATGACCCAAAGTAAGAAATACATTTTATGCTGTGACCCAGAACCCATAAGAAAATTTCATCAAATACTATTGAGATGTACTCTGATATTTTATATCCTCTTTTATTTTATTATTTTTAAAAAATGCTGATCACTGACCCTCTAAATTGATTTCGTGACCCACGGCTGGGTTATAACTTGTGGCTTGGAAACTCCTGCCTTCCCATGTCTTTGAGGGGGTGATGTGTGTGTAGGGGAGGAGAATGAGATCACGGGGGGGGGGGGGGGGAGGGGAAGAGGGAGTATGTCCACAGTGAGGAAAGGAGCGGTGTGAGCAATCACTGAAGTAACGTTCTGTGCCGAAAGAGGGGAGTGAATGACCAAGGGGACTTCGCTAAGAAGGGGGATTTAGTTGCTCCAAATTAGGAGACAATTTTTTGATATCTGGTAAAGGTATAGAGTAGCATGGATAAAACTATATGTGGAACATAATATAGTTTTAAAGAATAATGAATATTTTTTTAAAAATGATTGAGTGATGAAATAAGTGTGAGAAATGTTAAAATTTATATTCCTAATTTGGAAGGCCACGTAACATATTTAAAGAGCTGAAAACATTTCCAGCAACAAAATAATTTTATCCTTTTTAAAAAACCCAGGATTTAATTTGTTACATTAAAGAACTGTTTCTGTTCTGTCTTATTACCATCTCGCAGAGCAATTTGGGAAATGCAGGTAAAGACAGGCATCATTGCAGAAGACAAAGCTGAAGGTGCAGAGTTGAATGGGAGAAGGTTTGTATCCATGGGGGCCTTCCTACTTGCGAAGGATCTAAGCCAGGCAAGTATTTTCTCTAAAGGGCCAGGTAGTCAAGACTGTAGGCTTTGGGAATTCCCTGGTGGTCCAGTGGTTAGGACGTGGTGCTTTCACTGCCGTGGGCCCGGGTTTGATCCCTGGTCGGGGAGCTAAGATCCACAAGTAAATAAGTAAATAAATAAGGAAGAAGATTGTAGGCTTCGTTCACTGTTGCAGCCACTGAGCCCTGCTACTGTACTGTGCAAGCAGCCATAGACAATACCTAAGAGAGTGAGTAGGCTGTGTTTCTGTTCAGCTTTATTTATGGACATGGAAATTTGAATTTCATATAATTTTCCTGTGTCAAGAAATCTTATTCTTCTTTTTATGTTTTTCCCAACCATTAAAAAAATATAAACACCGTTCTTAGCTTGTGGGTTATACAAAAACAGGCAGCAGGCTGGATCTCATCTGTGAGTCATAGTTTACCAGCCACTGGTCTGCATCTTTAGGCTTTGCCTCTTGGCAACTCAAGGAAGAGTCCAAGAGTCCAAGTGAGGACCCAGGGAGGCCAGGAGGCTGGCATTTGGGGGAGTCCATGCTAAGGAAAGCTGGCGGGAGGACAACTGAGCAGCTTATATCTGGGTTACAATTGTGTTATAACAATCAGGAGGAGGGAGACTACTATTACGAGTCAGTTGCATTAGTTATTGTAACACTGGCTGCTGAAACACCCCTAAACATAATAAAAGCCTATGTCTCACTTTCCAAAATAGGCGTTTCTAGTGATCAGCTGGTGGCTCTCCTCCAAGTGGAGATGAAGGGACCTATGTTTCTTCCCTTCTGTGGCCCCATCACCTTTATCACTCAGTTCTCCAGGCACTGTGGTCCCCGGCATTAGTCTAGAAGGGAAAGAGCTTGGAGGATCTTGTGTGGGAGGTTCTTATGGATCAGGGCTGGAAGTGTCAGGCTTCACTTCCGCTCACATTCTATTGGCCGGAACCCAGTCACATGGTACAGCTGACAGCAAGGGAGGCTGGGAAATACAGTCTTACCTGTGTGGCCAGGAAGAAGAGGAAATGCATTTGATGAGCACCAGTCAATGAAGAAGTAGGGAAGGCGTGTTCCGATAGAGGAGGTAGCATAAATGAAGGCACGGAGGGGGAGAACGCCGAGGTGAAACAGGAAACTGCAAGCCATGCTTTGCGGTTGTCAGAAGTGTTTGCGGAAAGGAGAGGTCAGAGATGGGACGCCCGTGGTACAGTGTTCAGCCCTAACCACCCCCTCCCCCAAACTCCACCTTGCACAGGACAAGAGAGGGTTGAGGCATTTAATGTGAAGAGTGAAATGAGGATTTTTATGGGATGGGTGGGAGGTGCTCTCTCCTCTTCTCTTGTCTGCCTTCAAAGCAGTGAGATCAGTGATGGCAGAGTGGGTGTGGGGAAGAAGAGGCCAGGAGCAGCGTGATCAGGCTCAAGTTCACTTAGGTTCCAAACCGCTAGGCTCTGCCTCGTCACGTGCTTCCTGACAATCCAGTGTCTCAGTGCAATGGACAGAGACTAGGAGCCCACGCTCCAGGTGTAAAGAATCAGCATTTGGTTGGCATATTCTCTGCCTTCTTTCCCCACAAAAGCTTCAGAGGTACCAGTGGATGACTGGACAGAGAAAACGGAGGCAGGCACACCCACCTCGTGCTAAAAGCTTTCTCGGCTCTTGCTGTGCTGTTTTACCTCCTCTTTTTTTCAAATGCCTAGAGAAACAGTGCAGAGCCTTCCAGGGAGATTGCGACATCCTCCTGCGAACACGATCCAAGCCCAGGGTGAGGTGTATTAGAGGGTGAAGGAACCAGCCATCTGCATTAACTAAGTCTAGTCAAGGAAATTGTTTCTGTCTGCCTGGGCCTGACAAATCAATCGATCTATCTCACTGTTCCCTGGGTTTCCTGAGAGCAAGCTCTCAGCTTTTCTGTACAAATATATCTCCGTATTGAGCTTGAGTAATAGACAGGAGGTTATCAGCGATCATATGAGAAGAGATCCTTTCTCTAACATCACTTCTCAGCCCTAAACTGCTCTTATCCACGCAGCTTAAAGGGAGGACCTGCCTTTTTACACTAAGCTTCCCTCCTTTCATGATGTTGTCCCTGTTGTTCCTCATAGGCTGCACAGTTACACCACTAAAGGACACTGGCTGATGCCACCATCTCCCTTCCAGACCCTGTTCTCTCTCCCTGCATCCCCTTCAATGATGTTCACGCACCTTCTTCTTAGCCTCCACTCCTGCCTCCATCAAGTCACAACCGAAACGTCCGAAAGCCACTTGAAATGGTCCAGGCAATCGTGGACAGGGCCAGCTATGTAACATGCAGGCCCCTGTGCAAAATGAAAATGCGGGTCCCTTGTCCAAGAAGCAGGGAAAAAGAACCATATGTTGATTTTGTCATGCCATGAGTAATGGGAGAGGTTTAGTCCTCCTGTTTTAGATTGCTAGGGCTGCTATGGCATCTAGTTATAACAAGATGCCACAGACTGGCTGGCTTAAACATGAGAAATGTATTTTCTCACAGTTCTGGAGGCTGGAAGTCCAACATCAATGTGCCAAAAAGTTTGGTTTCTCCTGAGGCCTTTCTGCTTAACTTATAGTTGGTTATCTCTTTGCTGTGCCCTCACATGGCCTCTTCTCTGAGTGTGGGCCTCTCTGGTGTTTGTTCCTCTTTTTTTTTTTTTTAGTAAATTTATTTATTTATTTTATTGGCTGTGTTGGGTCTTTTTTGCTGTGCACAGGCTTTCTTTTTAGTTGCGGTGAGTGGGGGCTACTCTTCCTTGTGGTGCGCGGGCTCCTCATTGCCGTGGCTTGTCTCGTTGTGGAGCACGGGCTCTAGGCGTGTGGGCTTCAGTAGTTGCAGCACATGGGCTCAATAGTTGTGGCTCACGGGCTGTAAAGCCCAGGCTCAGTAGTTGTGGCACATGAGCTTTGTGGCTCTGCAGCATGTGGGATCTTCCTGGAGTAGGGCTCAAACCCATGTCCCCTGCATTGGCAGGCGGATTCTTAACCACTGCACCACCTAGGAAGCCCTGCTCCTCTTCTTACAGGAACACCAGTCTTGTTGGATTAGGGCTCTACCCTGTGACCTCATTTCACCTTAATTACACTTCTTTAAAGGCCCTATCTCCAAATACAGTTGCATTCTGATGCACTGGGGGATAGGGCTTCACCATATGAATTTTGGGAGGACACCATTCAGTCCATAACGCTCTCCAAAATAAAATGTGATGTTGTCACCAAATGAAGGGGAAAACGCTGCCAGGCAGGCAAGAACAACAGATGGCCCCAACCTTGCTCTCTGGACCCTCATCATAGCACACATGTGTTTGCTCGAGCCCTTCTTTTTTAAAAACTGGTACAATTTTGTTTTTTAATGGTATAAATGTATTAGGGTTGAGGGAGGAGATTTAGAGCCTAAAGCAGTGATGATTCTTCTCGGTTAATCTCAGACCCATTCCCCGCCCCCCCCCCCGCCCCCCCCCCCCCCACTGTAACACTACAGGCTGAGAGAAGAGAAATAGATTCTGAGCAAAGTGGGGGAGACTCAGGTTTATTAACTCGACCACATGGACCCATTTCAAGTGTTGGTCACTTTTCCTCATTAATCTTTAGGGTAAATGATACATTGATACTTCTGTGAGGCTTATTAGAACAACTAAAAAATTCTTCTACTGGCTCTCTCTCTCTTCTTGACATAAATTAAATCTTCCCTGGTGCCTCCCTCTTTCTCTCCTCTTTCTATAACTCAGCTTTGTCCGAAATCCTCTCTTTAAGACCTATGAAGGATTAGAGATTTATCACTAGTATGTCAGCTCTTAGGTTACTTTCTTCTCTGTCTAGCTCTTCCCCATTATCCACACTCATTATTTGCATTCAGCAACATATATTTATTGAACACCTACTTTGTACCAGGCATTGTTCTGGGTAATTTGGAGACATCAGGGAACAAACCCGATGAAGATGTCTATGTTAGGAGAGCTTACTTTCTACCAGAGAGATAGAGAGAGAATACACCATAAATACAATAAATAGGTAAATCACATATGGTAGATGATGATGATGCCTTGGGAAAAGAAAAGGTAGAGCAAGATAAAGAGGATGGGGAATCTCAGAGCTTGGGGACATATTGTTATATTGAGTGCTCAGGGTGGGTCTCTTGATGAAGATGATGTGTTGGATAGTCTCTGTTAGCCCTTCCAGATCTATTACTTGTCTTTCATCCTGCTCTGTGCTCTGGGAGGATGACCTATTTGGACTGCACCAGTGGACCCTGTTGCTCTCTGACTTCCCATTGAGTTGGGCCAAAGAACGATACTGGCAGGGCATTGGAAGGCAGTAATGCATTGAAGTCAAGGTATTTACTCCTCTGGCTACCTCCTCGCTAGGTTGCAGGTTTGCAGTGGCTACAATCCTTACTGAAGTTTACAGCTCTTTCTGGGTTCCTCCCTTGCGTTCGATGGGGTGCTCCCACTGTTGCTAACCCTGTGGTTCTTCTCTGTCCTTTATTGGTTTCCATTAAATCTGCCCACATCTTTGTAAAATGTCCCTTTATTACACTCTCCAATTACCCCAGTTTGAACGTACTACTTGTTTCCTGCCAGAATCTTGACTTACATAGTAATTAGTACTGAGAGAAGTGCCCCCAGGATACAGCCTCTTAAAATGAGATTCTGTGACTGGGTTGCCTGTATTTGAGGAGCGTATAGATAACCTCCACAATGGGAGGAGAGGGAAAGGGATGAGACACTGATGATCCTTGGCATGCAGAAGTGTCTCCTCTTACCCAATTCTCGTCCTCTGGTTATTTTCCCACTCCCTGAAATTATAGCGAGAACTGAGGTATGCAACTGGCAGAATACTCACATTAGTTCCCCATGGTGTGGAATGAAGATTATATTGATAGGAAGAGCCAAGTAGAAGCCCCAAAATAATCAGCTTAAGGCCATGTGGCATCTATGGAGGAACTGCAAAGATTAATGCCATCATCAGAGACTTAGGAGGTGCAGAGGTGATTATCCCTACCGCATTTCCATTTAACTAGTCTGTTTGGCAGGTGCAAAAACCAGATGCGTCTTGGAAGATAATTGTAGATTGTTCCAGACTTAATCAGGTGGTTATGGAAATCACAGTTGAGGTTTTGGATTTGGTATCATTATTGGAGCAAATTAATAATCACTCCCAGCACCTGGTTTTTAGCTACTAGCATGCAGATGCTCTTGATAGACAAGGGGAAAGGTGGCTGTCAATCACTCTCCTTCCTCAGCTACATTGGTGCTTGTTCAATGAGCCCGTGTATAGAGTGGTAATAGAGACAAAGGTTGAGGCTCAACATGGATTTCTCATTCCCAAGGTTGATTTAGCGAGAGCCACTACTGATTGCCCAACTTTCCGACAGCAGAGGCCAACTCCAAGTCCTACTTAAACACCATTCCCTGAAGTAGGCAATGATTTATCCTCACGGGAATAGATATATATATATATATATATATATATATATATATATATATATCCCAGATACACATTTGCCTTCATTTCTCAGAGTTCTTCTGCTGGCATTCCCACTCATGGGCCTACAAATGGTCCATTGACATGGTATCTCACAAAAAGTTGCAGCCATCTAAGGTACTTATTTGGTGGTGAAGGAGGTGTTACAAAGGGCTCTTGACTTTGGCACTCACTACTCTCTCCTGTTACCCAGAAACAGATGGCTTGATAGATTACTGGAATGGTCTGATGAAGATAGTTCCTTACAAGAAGGTGCCCTCAACCAGTGGACAATATCTGGTGCCATCTTCCCTGGAACCAGAGTGCACGGGGCTAAGAACCGTGAGAAATGAGAGTGGCTGGAGTATGTTTGATGGTATTCTTATTTCAAGATCTGTATTCTAGGAAAGAATATTCTGCCAAAAAACAGAGTCCTAGTTCAATTAAACTGGGGGCTGAGCCTACTCCCAGGCCATTTTCAGGCTCCTCTTACCACTGAACTAACAAACAAAGAAGGTGGGGAGTCATCACTGTAGTGGCTGGGGGAATTGATACTGGGATCTTGTAAAACTAATTTCTGAAAAGACTAGAATAAATTCACAATCAGCTGAAATATATGTTTAAGCAAACTGAAGCCATCAAAGTATCACAAAAGGAAGTGGTTAATGTAAAATATATCATCAAGGACTTCTTCTTTGGAGAAACAGAAGGTAAAGTCCCTAGAGTCAGTAGGTAATTATACTATTCTCTCTGTTCCAAGAGAAGTATCTTCCAAGATGTTCTCCCATCCTGGCGCATATTCCTTTGGAATCTGCAAGGTTTCCACAGCCATCTTTGTCGTTTGTTCTTCATATTCAACATAATCTTTATTCATAGCCACATCAGGGTTTGATGATTGGACCATAAAGTAAACATCATGCCAAAAACATAAAGGCTTTAGCCAAGATAAGAAATTGCCAAAAATTCTTGTTTGGGGAAGAAGGTAGTTTTTTTTTTTTCTACTGGCATTAATGTTCTGCTGCTCTTTGCTGCAGGATGCTTTAAGCAGCATGATTCTGCAAAAACACTGCACTGACTTGACATCAGCAGGAATTATCACTGAATCCCTTGGCCTGCTGGGTATTGGTCTGCCAGACATGGTGTGACTGAGACTCAGTGGTGTCAAGGTCATGCCTCAGGAGGAGTAAAGCAGTATCCGTGAGAAGACAGCACTGTCTGGAAGTTGGGTTATTGTCCATCATTGGAGACAGACAGGTTGGCAAGGGGATGATCTGGCTGTCCTTTGGCTGAGTGTGTACAGTCACATCCAGCGAATCTGCAAAGCTGCATTAGGAACCAAGGGCAAAGGAAACCTGTGATTATACCAGCTAGACTAGACCCATGGCTATAGTGGTTTCAATAGTCACATGAGTGCTACTGCCAGCTTTTACGATGGAGCTACTGCCCAGCCCTGCCATGCTTGGCCAGATCCTACAAATTTAAATGGACTTTGATGATTATGCCCTCACTATCGATATCTTCTGACAAAGGCAATATTGCCTGTTGCTTGCGGCTTGAGTTAAGTATAAAAATCCTAACTCTAACATCTACCAGTTGTGGGTCCCAAGGCCAGTTACATAATATTTCCCAAATTCTCAGATGCTCACAAGAAAAAAAAATGGGAATCATAGTATCTACTTCACAGGGATGTTTTAAAGATTAAATGAGATCATGCTTGTAAAGCACCTCCAATAGCATCCAGGACATAACAAGGCTCAGTAGACTCTAGTGGTGTCGATCAGCATGGTTACCACCATGAAGGCAGTTCCTCCAGAGGCCAGACGGGCGGAAGATTCAAATAGCCTTGGGACTGGTCTTCTTTTTCATGCATCTTTCACAAGCTAGGCTGGGCAGGAGCTACACTAATAGAGATGCCAAGATGGTGAAAATGAGAGATACCTATTTGAGTCATTGGCATTGAGTATAGTCAAGACTATGAGCACTGAAGACCCACCTGTATGAGAAAAGGAAGAGATATAACATATGGCATGAATACTCTTAGGAAAATGACCAAAGTTAGAGGAACCAGAGGAACCAGAAGAGGCAGAAGAGGGGAGAGAGACAGAGAGAGAGAGACAGAGAGAGAGAGAGAGACAGACAGACAGACAGACTGGGAAGAGAGCCTGAATGGTATTTCCAAAGCTAAAGGAGAAGGGATTTACAGAGGTAGTGGTTAGTAGAAAGATCATGTAAAATAAGGACTGAGAGAGTTGTTGAATTTGGTGGGAAGGAGGTCTCAGTCTCATCAAATGAGCAGTTTCCATGTAGTGGCACATGTACCAGTCAGGGTTCAATTAGAGAGGCAAAGCCAGTAGGATACATATGTTGATTATAAACATTACAAATTGCAAGATATGTATTATAAATTATATAGTAATTATAAGTATTAATATGAATGTATTAATTATTGATTAGCCTAGCCTATCAACTAGTGTTTCTAAGAACTTTGGTGAGAAAGTGGGAAATGTCTGCAACAAGAAAGAGAAAGAACCTGAAGAAATATATGCAACGGACCATTCCAATGAAGAGCAAAAGTATGAAACTGCGGTTAGAGAGGATACGTAGAAACAAGACTTCGGTGTTGTCAAGGGAAGGACTTGGTGCTGGGAAGGGCAGTCCACTGTGGACCCTGAGGCTCCCTACATACTCCTACTGGCTATGCCCAAAATGGAAGGCTCTGACCACTCTCTACCTAGAACACGTCTCAGAGTTGTGTTTGCAGTAGGCAGTCTTGAGAGAGAAGGTAACATCTCCCCCAGACAAAGAATAGGCTTGCTTCCACTTGCTATGAAAGCAGCAAATCCTCTAATTTTCATGTCCCTCTCCCGTACTGTAACCATGACATGTGTGGGTACCCACCATGGGCTCTTTTCATCACAGTTGTGAGGCTTGGTGAGAGCGTTGGGGTTGGTAACCAACATAAACCAACGTAAACCTCTGGCTACTGCTTCTGCCGTGAGTAATAAAGTCCTTGGTCCCTGACTAGGAGTTTTGTGTCTTCTGCCGGCACCCATAGAAGAGTAACAGTCTAGATTATTCACTTTTAAGTAGGGTAGAATCCCAGACCCTTCATGATTCTTGACATGCAGATGAGGAGACACAAACTCCTATTAACTACTGAAAGCACTAGACTTTAAATCTGGCAGAAAACCACTCGTAACTAACTTTTAAAAATTTAAATAAATTCTGGGATTCTTTAAAATATTGATGGATTGGTTCTTATAATCTGGAGTGAAAACTAGGCATATCCTCATCTAACCCCCAGAATCTACCTTCACCTGTGTTATCAGTGTGTGGTCTAGTGGTTCCGTTGTAGAATTGTAAGACCTGGGCTTGAATGTAAGATTTGAGCCTTATTTTCCTCAAATATGAGACTGGGACACTAATACCTGACCACCGCAATGTTGCTTCATGGATCAAATGAGAGTTTGTGTGGTACACAGGTGAGATACTGTGGACACCTCACAAACATTGGTTCTCTCTTCTGTCTCATCCTGCTCTTAACTCATACACAGCCTTAGAACTGTTTTCTAGTTTTTGCACAGAGTTTGCATATGTTTCTACTTAAACCAGTGACGTTCCGTATTGTCAGCTCTTTAGATACCTCATAGAAGAGTCAACCATTAACTGAGTTCCATATTCTTCTCTCAAGAGTTCAGCTACTTATGGCTTAACATTACCCTCTAGTCTCAATTTCAATCCATAGTCTTTTAAATGTGCTGCTTTCTGTGTAATAAATGCCATTGGCAAGCACTTAACATTTACAAAGAGCGCTCACATTTCTCATCTCAGGCGAGCGTCCCTCAGTGCATCGTGTTATATATTACAGCGGGATCAGAGTCGTCCACTCTGCAGATCATTAAACGGAAATGTGAATGCTGTCACCCAAGATCACATCTTACCAAGGTCATTGGTAAATGGCGGAGCTGGAACATAAACCCTGGTGCTCTGACTCTGAGTCTGGTTCTCCTCTCACTTTGTCTTGCTGCTTGCTGCATCCACTCTTCTCTCTTCCTTTTCCTGTTTTGCCCGCCTCTGGGCTGGATTTTCTGAGGTCTCTTTTTGACAACGTTTTTGCAATGACCCTGTGTATTCGCCAGGGCTCTTTCAATTTCAAGCGACAGAAAACCCACTTAAAAAAGATTTATTGGTTCATGTACAGGAAAGGATGGGGAGTAAGTGGTGTCGGGCAGTGCAGGATCTGAGGGCTCACAGGTATCATTAGAGTTTTTTCTCCTCTCCATTTCTCTGCTCTGCCTCTTTCTGGTTTTTAGCCTCATCCACTTCCTGCAGTTGTTTCCTTTTTGTGGTAGCAAGTATGGCAGGCCATCGCTTCTATGTATGTCTCTACTGCATGCTCCATTTGAGTCATATGCCTATTCATGGGACCAGTCATTGCCCAGGGAGTGATTTATTGTGACTGGCCAGGTCAGTGTCACATGTCTATTCAATCAACCAGAAGTTGGGGTTCTCTGTCTGGCAGCTCACCAGAGTCACCTGATTAGAACTGGAGAAGCATGGCTCAGAGGAGAAGAGTAGGGGAAGGGGACGCCTGAGAGCAAAGCAAAACAAAAGAAAAACAAAACCCCACAGATGCCAACCAAACCTTACATTCTAGATTGTCATAGATAATTCACATTTCAAATATTATAAAAACTGATATATATTTTCTTTGAGTTTTCACTTGAGGTTTTATTTTTTGCAATAAAGATTATCCACTAAATTTTATGTGATTTAATTTAATACCCGTGAAAGCCTTTTCATAAAAATAAATTAAAACTCAGGAGAAAACACATTTGTCAGACCACACATCCCAATTTGGAGCTCAGTAAACGTGGTCTTGGTAAGTGAGGACAGCAGGGTCTCTGGCAGGAGTGTCTGTCATCCCTCCACCTGCCCACCTACGGGACTCCATTTCTTGGCGGGGAAGCCAGCCTGCCTGAGCACTCATTGAATATATATTTAATGGTGTGACATTTACACGGTGCCAAGGAGACTTTGAAATGACTAAATTTAAAATAGATCTTAATACCTAGAGCAAGAGAGAGAAAGCAGAAGGAAATGAAGTACATTCTGTGAGTTTAAAAGACACGTTACAACAGAGCTAAAATCAAATATGCCTGCAGATTTCCGAGAGACATTTATTGTTTCACTTTGTCTTTTTCCCTCTCCAGCCCAGACATACTAGGCAAATTAGTGAGCGATAATAACAATGATGGTATTATTAATGGTAATTAACTCCTGTTTATGGAGTGCTTACCATGTGCCAAGCACTCTACCAAGATCTTTAGATATAATATCTGATTCAATCCTCAAAATCACAGAATGAGTATTATCCCTATTTTATAAGAGGAGACTGAGGTTTAGGGAGATTAAATATTTTGTCCAAGTTCATTCGGCTGATAATACTACTTCTATTAGTTTCCGATTTCTTCTTTAACAAATTGCCACAAATTCAGTGGCTTAAAACAACACAATGCCATTCTGGAGGTCAGAGTCTGAAATGGTTCTCACGGGGCTAAAATCAAGGTGTGGGCAGGGCTACACTCATTTCTGGAGGCTTTAGGAGAGAATCCATTTTCTTGCCTTTTCCAATTGCAAAATGCTGCCCATATCCTGGCCTCTTTCCAATCCAAGCCAGCAACATTGGATTCAGTTTTTCTCACATGGCCCTCTCTCTGCTTCTCCATCTTCTGCCTCAGTCTTCCACTTCTAAGGACCCTTATGATTATCTTGGGCCAACTGGGATCATCCAGGACAATATTCTTATTTTAAGGTCAGCTGATTAGCAACCTTAATTCTGTCTGCACTACTACCTTCCTTTTGCCATGTAGCTGAACGTAGTCACAGTTTCAGGGGTTTAGGACATGGACATCTGTAGGGGCTATTATCCTGCCTTCCACAACACTGTCCTGGTTATTCAACTCCTGACCATTCTAGTTTCTTCCTTACTCCTGATCCTTGAACTAGGCTTTTGAACCCCTAGCCCCAGCTCACTCCCACAACACTCTGAAGATGCTGGCTACACTTCCAGCCTCTGGCTCTTTAGGCTCCTGGTACTTCTGCTAAGATGGTTCAATCTCAGACACATGTACACACATTCGCAGATACACACAAACTTCGTCTAGGGAAAGTTGGAACATCACGAGCTTCCCTGACTCCTCACTTAGCACACATTTGTTGAACCCCAACTATATGGCAGAGGTAAAAGATAGACCCTGCCACCAGAATGTTCATAGTCAGAGGGAAGACACATGGGACAACCAGTGATCACAGGACCTTGTGGTAAAAAGCACAAGGTGCTGTGCGGACAGAAAGAAGTGGGGTGAGGAGGACCATGTTAAGGAAGGATTTAAACAGATGGCAGCATCTGACCAGAATCCTAAGGCACAAATAGGAGTTATTCAGGCAGAAGACAGAGGGGAGGGGGACAGATTTAGACAGAGGAAAGAGCAGGTATATAAACATGGAGGGTAAGAGAGCGTGGAGCACCTGGAGAATTCAACAAGCCTGGTATGGATGGAACACAGAATCCAACTGGAGATGAGGGCAGCAACGGCATGAGGGGAAGGCATTTAATTAATTAGAGACAAGGTTAGAGTAGAGCAACAAAGGACCCCAAAATACAATACCCAGATAAGACAGATTTTTATTTCCTTCTTACATGACTATCTTGCTAGACTAGGTGGTGGGTAATTCTGCTATATGAAGACATTTGGGAGCTATCTCATCCCTCTATCTTTGCACAGGTGAGGGTGGGTCACTGTCATGTCTGGTTCCAGCTTAAGGGGTTACAAAGTGAAGTCTGGGGCAAGCAATTTCCTTTTAAACAAGTAAGGCACAAACTTCATCCCATGGCCACATCTATCCTTTTGGGAAATGCAGTTATTAGCTGGAGAGTGCCAGGAATCTAGAGGAGATGGGTTATGGGGGACAATAAACAATTTGTCACAGTTTGAGAGGAAGGCAGGGCTAGGTTAAGACATTAATGGCCATGTGACAGCATTTAAATTTTAACCTTAAAGCAATGGGATGTCGTTAAGGGATGACAGATTTAATTTCAAAAATGCAAATTCCAGCATAAGCTAGGACAGTAGACTGGACAAAGATAAGATGAAGATATGGGAATTCCATTTAAGATGTATTTAGCAGTAACCCTGGGCAGAAATGATAGGCAAAGAAAAGAATCGATGGAATTGAGAGCTAGTTGGAGAAATCGACTAGGCTTGATGATTGCTTTACTGTGGAAATTGGGGTAGAAGAAGGAATTAAAGATAATTCTAAATTTTCTGTCTGAGTGAATGGAGGTGGCATTCACTAAGATATCTAACTAAATGGAGAAGTAAATTTGGACAGAAAAGAAATAAAATGAGGCAGTTAGATTTATTTTTTAAAGCTCAAGAGATTGATCTGCCCTGAAGATACAGGTGTGACTCTGCCCAGCGTATAAGTGGTCATCCAAACCATGTTCGTGAATAAGATTTCTCAAAGAGAGAGCATTAAGTGAGCAAAGGCCCACTTAGAAAGTTCCAGAGATGGGACTTTTCAGAACAGAAATATTTAAGGTGGCAATGTGGAGGAAAAGCACTCCAGGAGGAAAACTGAGAATGTGCTTCAAGAATAGCAGCAGGAAAACCAGGAGACAGCATTTTGCGGAAGCAAATATAGGAGAGCTTAAAAAAATGAGGATGTGCTAAATTGTTAAATTCTGCAAAGAAGTCAAACAAAATAAGGGCTGACGACACAGCTGATGGTTTTGGCATTAAAAGTTCGTCTGTTTGGTGACAAGAGTCTCAGCGGAATGTTGATACAGAAGGGGGTGGAGAATTGGAGATAAGAAATATAGACAATTCTCCAAGACATGTGGATTTGATTGGATGAAGACATATAGGGTGGTAGCTTCTTCTTTTTCTTCTTCTTTTTTTTTCAAACATGGAAGAGCCAGGAGAGGGAAAGATTGAAGATAAATGTGACCAAAGAGTAATTAATGAAATAAAATGATTAGAAGGACGGAGAGAAATCAAAATGGAAGAAATCAACTCAGTGACAAAAGATAGACCAGAGCAATAAACCAAACCATTTTTCCCCTCAGTTGAGACACTTAGAGAAAATGCTAGAGCGGCCATCAACTGTCAGCGTAAAGGTGAAAGACAGTAAACCGAGGGAAGTGAAATCCATCCGTGATCTAAGGATTTATTTCTGGTTTGGAAAGTTAGCACAAGGTGCAGGACATAAATCAAAACCTGTATGATTAGGCAGTTTTCATGGTTTAGTCGATTAACCACCAGGCAAGATTACAATATGAGTTGAGTCTAAGTATTACTATGAGAAGTAATTAATTCCCTGCAGGTACAACCAGAATTCGCTCTTAACAGAGCGAAGAGATGAATTGGAATGTCAATTTGCTCTTTTCCATTCCTCTTATACCCCTCCCCCCACAAGTGTTTTCCCCTAAAGTGGATTCCGTACTAAATCATCTTAATGATGGGCCCTCTCTGACTCAGTTGTTTCTCTGCCTGTGGCATCCTTTTCCGCTTTCCTAACTCACCGAGTTTCACTCTGTTGTCTAAGCATTTCTCTGGGGAGCTTTTAGGAGTCTACATCCTAATTTCATTTTAGTATCTTCATTGTGTTTTTTGCATTATATCAATAGTCTGTTAGTTTTAGACTTTGCCTCATGGTACCAAGTTGATTAATATATGATTTTCAAAATATAAGTATGCATACATGCAACAAAGCACATCACAGTCCATAGAACAAAGAAGCAGTTTGTGTTTGCCTACAGGCTGCAAAACCATGCAGTATAGTAAGCATTGAATCTATAAAGATGATGGACTTGGTTCCTGCCCACCTCAATGATGTTTGTAAATTTCCCAGAACAATGCTGAGTTCATCACAGGTACACATTCAAATGCTGATTTTCTTTCTTCCTACACTCCCTCACAAAGTTCTCTATTAAATGGGGGAGACAAACATAAGTAAATACTTATAAAAGAGGGGAAAGGAGCTTTAGAGAGATGGAACTCCATACGCAAAGGAGCAGACACATGAAAAAGCACATAGCATGCAAAGAAGAGTGAGTAGAAACAAGTCCACTCTGCAATGTACTCCAGAGCCTTGTAGATTTGGGGAAATCATTTTACCAAAGTTTATTTTTGGGGGGGATGGGAGGGCACCTGGATTAAGGTATTTTGTTTCAAGAGATCACCAAATAAGGATCTAGGCTATTAAAGTTTGCAGCAGAGGCCATTTTTCTTTCTTTCTTTCTTTCTTTCTTTCTTTCTTTCTTTCTTTCTTTCTTTCTTTCTTTCTTTCTTTCTTTCTTTCTTTCTTTCTTTTTTTTGCCAAATATAGTCTAGATTTCATTCCTCAATGTTTCTTGGTGGCAAACTCATTGGTAGCATTTGGGAAACACGCTCTGGTGTATGAAACCTACCTACTAGCCTTGTAATGCTGGTCAAGTTGTAAAACCTCCCCTCCTAAATTGCACAAAGTTGTTTGGATTAAATAATATAACCATATAAAGTCCCTTGGCACATAGTAAGTGCTCAATAAATGGTTGTCATTTTATTGTTATAATTATCATTATTACTAAATTCCTTTCTGGAATCTGCTTATGATATGTAATTATCTAACCAGTGGAAAACAGTAATAGGAATTTCACTTAAGTACTTAAATGCTGGAATTTCTCATCTTCTTTTGCAATTGGATTTCCCCCCAGCTTTATTGGTGTATAATTTACATATTTACAATAAAATGTATGTATTTTAATGTAAAATTTAATGTTTTAGAAATTTTATTCAGTCATGTAAGCATGCCAAAAATTAAGATATATTTTAATTGACCTAAAAAAAATTTCTCATGCTTTTTTTAGTTGATTCCTTCTCTCAACCTCCAGCAGCAGGTAACCACTGTTCCGACACTATAGTTTTGTCTTTTTTAGAATTTCGTATAAATGGCCTCATACTGCGTATAGTCTTTTGTATCTGACTTTTCACTTAGCACAATGCTTTTGCGATTTATTCACTTTGTTGTTTTATTGGATGTTCTGCTCCCATTTGTTTCTGAGTTATATATCATAGTAAGGATGTACAACGACTATTTATCTACTCACCAGTTGGTGGTCATTTGGATTGTCTCCAGTTTCTGACTCTTATGCATAATGCTGCTGAGAATATTAGCAGACAAAACTTTCTGTAGATGTATGTTTTCATTTCTTTTGGGTAAATGTCGAGGAGTGCGATTGCTGGGTCACTGTGGCAAGGGTAAGTTTAACTTTATAAACTCTATCATCATCCTTCCCAATGTTGCTGTATCATTTTGGATTCCCAACAGCAGCGAATGAGAGTTCTAGTTGTTCTACATTCTTGCCAACACTTGAAGTTGACAGTCGCTTAAGTTTTAGCCATTCTAGTGGGTGTGTTGTGCTATCTCATTGTGGTTCAGTTTGCATCTTTTCATATGCTTTTGGCCATGTGTGTATTTTCTTTTGCTAAGTATCCATTTAAATCTTTTGCCCATTTATATCAGGTTATTTGCTATTTTATTAACTTGTAAGAGCTTTTAAAAATGTATACTAGATATAGTCACTTAATCACGGATATGGTTTGCAAATATTTTCTCGCAGTCTAAGGTTTTCTTTTTAATATTTCTAACAATATCTTTTAAAGAGCACACGTTTTTAATTTGGATGAGGTCGTTATCAATTTTTAAATGGTTCACACTTTTTGTGTCCTGTTCCAAGAAATCTTTGCTAAACCAGTATCACAAAGACGTTCTATATTTTCATATAGAATTTTTAGTGCTTATATTTAGGTATTTGATCCATCTTCAGTTAATTGTTGTACATGGTGTGAGATAAAGTTTGAGATTCTTTTTTTCCAGTTGTTCCAGCACCCTGTGTTTAAAAATCTATTTTTTCCCTCTTGATACCTTTGTCAAAAATCAATGAACTACATATATATATATATGGATCTCTTTCTGCATTCACTATTTTGATGTATGTGTCTAATCTTATGCCAACATCACAATATCTTAATTACTGCACATTTAGAGTAAGTCGTCTTCAAGCTGATAATGTAAGTTCTTTACAGTTGCTTTTGTTTTTTTCAGAATTATTTTGTTCATTCTAGCTCCTTTGCATTTACCTATAACTTTTTATAATCCACTGGTCAATTTTTTCAAAAATAAATCCTGCTGGGACATTTATTGGGATTCCTTTTATTCTATAGTTTAATTTGAGCAGAATTGTTTTCTTAACAATATTGATTCTTTAAACTTATTAAAGTAATATATCTCTCTACTTATTTAGGTCTTTAAAAATTTCCCTGGTTATCTTTTGTATTTTACAGTGTACAGGTCTTGAAAATCATCTTTTGTCAAACTTATTCCTAAGTACTTTTTTATGCTACTGTAAATGGAGTTTTTTTAAAAAATATAATTTTCCAATTGTTTGTTGCTAGTGTATCAAAATACAATTTATTCATGTGTATCAGTCATGTATGCTGTGATCTTGCTAAATTCTCTTATCAGTCCTATTAGCTTTTCCTGCTGCTTCCTTAGGATTGTCCATGCTCATGGTCATGTGATCTGCAAATACATACAGTTTTATTCCTTCCTTTACAATCTGTCTGTATTTATTTATCTTTCTTACATTATTGCACTGAGTAGGAGCTCCAGTATGATGTGGAATAGAAATGATACGAGTAGAATTGCCTTCCTCCTGATCTTAGAAAACAAGTCTTTCAATATTGAGTACTGTGATGGTTACTTTTATGTGTCAACTGAATTATGCTAAGTTACCTAAACATTTGATCAAACTTAAGTCTAGATATCACTGTGAAGGTATTTTTAAAGATGTGATTAACATTTAACTCAGTAGACCTTGAATAAAACAGATTACCTTCTGTACCATGGGTGGGCCTAACCCAATTAGTTGAAGGCTTTAACTTACTAAAACAGGTCCTCTGAGAAAGAAAGAATTTCGCCTCCAGACTGCTAGCAGACTTCAGCTGCAACAACTCTTCCCTGGGTCTTCAGCCTGCTGGCTTCCCTGTAGATTTTGGACTTGTCAGATCCCGTGGTCATGTATACCAATTGCTTTAAATAAATAAATGTATGTGTATATGGTGTGTGTATGTGTACACACACACACACACACACACACACACATATACATTCTATCAATTCTGTTTCTCTGGAGAACCTTAGTGCAACTTTGATATTAGCTGTGGTCTTTTCATAGATGTCCTTAAGCAGAGGAAGTTTGCTTCTATTCTTAGTTTGCTAAGATTTTTTTTTTTTCAATCATGAATGGGTTTGCATTTTGTCAAATGCTTTTTCTGAATCTATTAAAATGAAGTATTTGTTCTTTAGCTTGTTAATATGATAAATTACATTAATTGATTTTCAGATGCTGAACCAGGCTTGCATTCTCAGTAAAAACTCATTTGATCATAACTTACTATCTTTTAAATATATTGCTGGAATCATTTATCACAATTTTGTTCAAGGATTTCTATGTTTATGATCATGAGAAATATTTTTCTGTGATATTTTTAGGATATCTTTGTCTGTCTTAATATTGAGGCAATATCACAGAATTAATTGGAAAATATTCCTTCCTTTTTTTAAATCTCTAAAAGAGTTTATGTATGATTAGCATTATTCCTTACTTATATTTTTGATAGAATTCATCAGTGAAGTCATTGGGGCTTGAAGGTTTCTTTGTGGCAGGGTTTTTTAAATTACAAATTGAATTTCTGTAATTGATACAGAGTATTCAAATTTTGTATTTATCCTTGGGTCAGTTTTGGTAATTTGTGACTTTCTAATTTTTTACATTTCATTTAAGTTGTCATATTTATTGACATAAGTTATTCATAATATTCCTTCACTATCCTTTTACATCTGTAGGTTTTGTTCCCATTTTCACTCTCAATGATAGTAATTTTTGTCTTTTCTCTTAATCAGTCTAGCTAGAGATTTACCAATTTTATTTGTCTTTTCCGAGAACCAGCTTCTGATTTTAAAGAATTTTTCCCTCTATTTTATGTCTATTTTCTATTTCATTGATTTCTATACTTATCTTTATTATTTACTTCCTCATATTTAGCTTTAATTTGCCTCTTTGTTTAATTTCTTAAGGTAGGAACTTAGATCATTGATTTTATACCTTTCATCTTTCCCAGGGCTCAGTGAAATTTTTCCGTAAATGTTCCCATAGTAAATATGTTAGGTTTTGCAGATCACGTATGATCTCTGTTAATTCTTTTTCCTGTTCTCCTCCTCTTCATTTCTTACAACTATTTAAAAATGTGGAAACATTCTTAGCTCACAAGCCATAAAAAACAGGCTACATGCCAAATTTGTTTGAAGGGATGTGCTTTACCAAATCCTCTTCTCTTCTAATATAAACATTAAAACACATCTTTTCCTCTAAACACTTCTTTAACTGCAACCAACAAGTTTTGATATAATGTATTTTTATTATCATTCAAGATATTTTTAATTTCATTTGTGATTCATAGAATATTTAGAAGTTTTTTTTATTATTTTTGAAATTTAAAGGAGTTACCTACTGTTTGTGGTTTCTAATTTAATTATGTTATGAATATATTATACATATATGATTTAAATCTTTCCGAATTTATCTAGGCTTTTTTTATGCCCAGCTTTTGGTCCATCTTGATGAATAAATCACGGCACTTAAAAAAAATGTGTATTTTGTAGTTGTTGTGTGTGTGTTTTATAAACATCAATTACTGTATAGTGGTGATAGTTTTGTTCAGTTCTGTGATTTTACAATTTTCTTACCTAGTTTTTCTATCAAAGACAGAAAAATAGTGTGGTAAAATCGACAATTATGATTGTGGAATTGTCTGTTTTTCCCTTTGAATCTATAAATTTTTGTTTCATGTATCTTGAAGCTCTGTTATTAGACATATACTTTATGGTTGCTATGTCTTCCCAATGGATTGCGCTTTTAACATTTTGAAGTGTTCCTTTTTAGTTCCAGTAATCATTTTTGTTTTGCAATTTCTTTTCCCTGATATGGATATTGTTACTTTGGCTTCCTTATGTTTATTGCAGCTTGTTATATCTGTCTTTTTTTAAAAATTATTTATTTAATTTATTTATTGGCTGCATTGGGTCTTTGTTGCTGCACACGGGCTTTCTCTAGTTGCTGAGAGTGGGGGCTACTTTTCATTGTGGTGCACGGGCTCCTCATTGTAGTGGCTTCTCTTGTTGTGGAGCACAGGCTCCAGGCACGTGGGCTTCAATAGTTGTGGCACACGGGCTCAATAGTTGTGGCTCACAGGCTCTAGAGCACAGGCTCAACAGCTGTGGCCCATGGGCCTAGTTGCTCCACGACATGTGGAATCTTCCCAGAGCAGGGCTCGAGTCCATGTCCTCTGAATTGGCAGGCGGATTCCTAACCACTGCGCCACCTAGAAAGTCCATTCTATCTTCTTTATGGCTCAACGTCTGTCCCTTTTTACTTCTCTGTCCACTTTTCTGCTGCCTCCGTCTACTTCTCTACAGATCTGTCTGCCTCATAATATCTTCAGCTTTATAACTTTTGCTCATTGCCGACTCTCTGGGTTTCCTGCCTTCCTTCACTTATTTACTCCACAAGTAATATTACTATTGCTGCTGTTGATACTACTACTTGTCTTGCACTCTTAATACCACTCACATAGCACCTACTATGTGCCAAACACTGTCCTAACGCTTGACATGAATTCACTCATTTAATTTGTTGAATATCTGCTACACCAGACACTGTGCATTTGAGTGTGAGTCTATGAGGACAGGGCTCTTTCACTCTTGCTTACTACTTTAACCTGAGCACTTACCACAGTGTTAGGCACGCAAAAGGTGCTAATAAATCTTTTTTTGAAATTCATGAGCCTCTAGCTATTTTGCACTGAAATCTCCCAAAGAAAAGTTCTAGCTAATTTGATAATCACTCTGCAACAGACAGGCTCCCTGCCAGCAGAGATGTTAATCAAGCAGCTCTCTGAGGCTTGGGCCATTTGTACCATCTATAGTGAATCTATGACTTGCTAGGTTGTAACCAGGATTAGTGGGGTAAGTAGTACAAAACGCATGGTGACCTATGAATTCTTTGGATGGGAACAGTAAAGAGAGCACGAGCCACCCACTAGAGACATTCAGCCGTATACAGAGGCACTCTCGTGCATATTTGTGAAATGTATTACACATAGAAGAGGGTATGGGATGCATGTCTCCTTTCATTTTTACCACTTTGTATTCATTAGAAAAAAGAAATGTTCAATAAAATATTAACTAGTGCCTCAAGATTACCCTGTCAATATTGCAATGTGTGGGGAAAGGGCTTTGGGTAGCAGACAGGACCCAGGTTTCAGCAATGGATTGAATGGATTGAATATATAGATCCTATCCCTTCAAAACTGAGCTTAATCTATGATTATTGTATTTTTCTGTAATCACAGCTGCAGCTCAGAGGTAAGAAGGTTAAGCAATTGCCCTTACACTAAAATTTTCAGATAATAACAATAAAGCTGCTATCGAAGTAACACGCAGTTATAAGGATTATCTTTCACAGCATTGTGTAAAATGGGGAATATTGGAAAGAATCTGATATCCAACAATTGAGAACTGGGTAAGCAAACAATGGCAAATTCATGCAACAGAATGTTTTTCAGCTATAAAAATGATGCTGTGGAAGGGTAGGCAATAACTTGGGAAGATATTAAAACATTAAGTGAAAACAGTAAGTTATAAAACATCTACTTCTGATTAGATTTTTGCTAGGAAATACCTACCTATTCACTTAGCTACCCATCAGTCACCATCTACTGAAGGATATAGTCCTTCAGTGTATGAACTGGTTGTCTCAGTACGGAAAGATTATGGGTCATTTTATGTTTTATTTTCCTTTTGCTTACCTTTATTTATACAGTATTTTTTTTTCTTGGTTGACCATTTCTTACTTCTTAAAATAAGAAAAGTAAATGGAATGTATTATAATGAGAGAGAGTAAGAGTGAAACAGAGTGAGTGCCAGCATGCTAGCGAGAGTGTGTCTGGGAAAGAAGAAAAAGTGCATTAACTCAGAGATGGACTGGTGTCTCCAGGCTGCCACCTACCCTAACCGTGAACATGAGCTGGCTTTCACCCTGCCTCCTACACTAAAACAATTCAAACCATGTTCCTGACAGCTTGACTAGGATGACTAGTCCTTTTGTTTATGAAGTGTCTCCCTGTTGCTTGTACCTGTAACCCGAAGTCAACTCATGCATATATCTGAACTCCACTTGGACCCCACCTCCCTCAATCCATGTAGTTATGATGTAAGAAGATTTTGTTCTAAAAGTAGGAAGTTGGACCATAGATGATTTACCAGACTACATCAATTTTTTGATTGGTTAGGACCGCTTACAATACACATACATACACGTAGAAACTTCCAGTCCATAGCAGAGGTACAAGCTAATTGCCAGTTGTCATTTACTAATGCTCTTAATTTTTTTCTTGACAGCTAGATGAATTTTTTCAATTACATTACCTGCCCCTGACATATAGTATGTAAACATGAATGTAAATTTTTGTATATTGAAACTTATATTTAAGTGAGGTCTCAATAATTGAGATTTTCACATTTGGGGAAGTGATTTTTATATTTATAGCTTTATTCTTTAATGTTAAAAATTATACATTCAAAATTATTTTAAAGCTGGTTTTCTAATTCTTTTCATTTATCTAACTATTTCATTTGTTAGGATAATGAAAAGTGAAATTTAACTTGCCTGGTTCAACTGAAGAGTTTAATGAAGACATGGTGCTATGGGCTGAATGTTTATGTCACCCTGAAATTTATATGCTGAAATCCTAAACCTCAATGTATTAAGAGGAGAAGGCCTTTGGAAGTGGTTAGATCATGAATGGGATTAGTACTCTTACCACTAAGAGAGATTCCCTCATCCCTTCCACCATAAAAGGCTACAGCAAAACCAAACCAAACCAAAAGCAGCTATCTAGGAAGTGCACTCTCACCACAGAATCTGCTGATGCTTTGATCTCAGACTTCCCAGCCTCCAGAACTGTGAGAAATAAATTTCTGTTATTTAAGCCACCTAGTTTATGGTGTTTGCTTATAGCAGCCCAAATTCACAAACACAAATGGTTTACTAAGATGTGGGCAGAATTGAAGAAACCAAAAAGGATATGGAGACAGCCAGGAACTAACAATGTAAGAAATTGTTATTATTAGCCTTAGACCTAAAGGGGAAAGAGGAGGAAATAATGTTTCTGGAACCCAGTGAGAGCTGGTATGATGGAAGAGGGGCCACCCCATGGGAGCTGTGGTTGTGGAGGGCACAGCCACACCAGAAGTGAAGTGCAGAAGGAGAGGGGAGTGGGAAGAGGTACTCGTGTTTCTCTTTCCATCTTGCAACCTCCCATTGCCTGTAGCCAATGGGCAGCCATGCAGCAAAAATGCCTGGATGATGCAGTCTTTATGGGGGTCAGGATGGAGATCAGCTGAAGAGGCTGAAGAGCAGAGAATGAATGGTAAGGGGGAGATGAAAATAGTGTATTCACTTAACAAATAGTCTTTTTAACTGATTGTTATGTTCCAGACTTTAGGCTAAGTGTACTTGACACGCTAACCTTTGTCTGGGATTTGTAAGTAGATCTACTGGGCACAGATCTAGAGGCAATTTCTTTTTGCTTGAATATGATTTTTCTTTACAGCACTTCAATAGGGGTAGCTCTGTGTGGATTAGACTTCCAATGAGGTTTGCTACCTTTTGCTTCTGCTTGCTGTTCTACATAATAGCACACATTGAAAAGCCGTAAGTATAGAACAGGCACAACTTCTTATAATTAAGCCGAGGAGTAAAATACACAATTGAATTTTGGAATTTTACATAAGGGAGTTTTCAAGGCTCTTTGTTGGCTTTAAAGAAAAAGCACAAATAAGGACGCAGAACACAGGAGACAGGAGGCAGGAACAAAAGCAAATAACTTAATGAGTTATTCAAAGGGGAATTCACAAACTCTGCTTCCTGAAGCTTTAATGAGAAAGATGAAGGCATTTGGGTGAGTAGTTCATATTATTACCAGGAATGTGTTGTATGGAGAAAGGCAAAGGATTCTGAAGAAGAAGGGTGCTGATAAAAATTCTAAATCAGAAATTAAAGAACATCATCCAGAGCTACACAATCCAGTCTGTGGAGTATTGCAGGGACTTGCATTTCTCTCTTCTACCCTCTGGCAACTTCAGAGGCCATTCCTTTGCTTTTTAAAGCACTAGGCTCTCCCTTTCACTGATAGAGGCTGAGCAAAAGAATTTAGATAGTACAAGTGTATCTTGTATCACAGTTGATTAGTTCCTTTGTTACTTTACATAAATTGGTGTTTCTTAATGAATGTATGAAGCTTGGGAGTTAGAATGTCCATCTTCTGATTCGGGTTCGGCCACTGTGTAAACTTGGGTGAGTCAATTTCTCAGAAGCTCAATGTCCTCATCTGTGAAATGGGGGTGATGGGTGGGGGCCAACTGGAAAACAGAGGTTTCCCTTGGCTTTGGGAAATCATTGATTACATGAATTGTATAGAAAATTGTAATGTACATATCTGTGTTCATGTTCCCACTTGTAAAGAGAGTATCAGTGTGTTTCACTAGATTCTCCAAGAACTTTGTGGTCCCTAAAAACTATTACGTTAACTTAAATAAGAAAACATTAGATAAATCCTATTTTAAGCTAAAAACTTCTACAACTTCATAAACATCTTTGGTTTAGATTGTAATTTACAGAGCTGCCTCAAGTCCTTCCCTTGAGCTTCAGTTGGCTTTGCCAATTCTAGGTCTAAGTTTCTACTTTCTTCCCCATTTTAATGATCTATAAACACGTAAATCAAATTCTTAACAAGGACAGAAGCCATCAAATACATGAATATAAACATTCACATTTAAATGATTATTTTTATGATGTGAATATATATGCCCTATTTTATCTGTTATAAAAATCACCATTTTAATATTTGGTTTCTTATAACTTGCAAGGAATGGCAGCTTGAGATATTTAAAAGAATTTCAGAGTAAAAAAGATCTTGCAGCAGCGTTGTCCAAAAGCACTTTCTGAGATGATGGAAATGTTCTGTAAGCTTGTACTGTCTAATAGGGTGACCACTTGTTATACCTTTGAGCACTCGAAAGGTGGCTATTGCAGCTGAGGAATCAAAATTTTAGTTTAATTTAATTAATTTAATTTTAGTTTAGTCACACATGACCTATGACTACCATATTAAGCAACACAGTAATAGAGAATGTCCCGTATGACCCATACCGGGAGCTGAAAGTCTCATAACCCCCCTAAGGCAGGGGTTCTCGACAGCAACACTATTGAGCGGGGCCAGAGAATTCACTGTGGGGAATGGGGAGGAGGGCTGTCCTGTGCATTGTAGGGTGTTTAGCATCCTCCCTGGCCTCTACCCACTAGGTGTCATTAGTACCCAATCCCCAGTCGTGACAATGACTTCAGACATCCCCAAATGTCCCCTGGAGGGTATAGTCACCTCAGTAGGGGAACCACTGCCTTTGAGTCAGTTGTCCTTGAGATTTCTCTTGAAAACTTCCAGGGACCAGGCATTTCACCAGGTAGACCAATTCCATCTTGAGTTCTTGAAATTGTTAGGTTATTCCATATATATGGCTGCCCATAAATTATTTTCTCTCCTCTTCGCACTTGTTGGCAACTTTGGTAAGCTGTTTGTTGAGAAGGAAAGTGGAAATGAACAAGCTTGTTGAAATATGTATTAACAGGAAACAATACATAGTGGTTAAGAGTGTGAGCTCTAGACTAGAAAGACTGGATTCAGTTTCTAGCTCTGTCAGCAATTAACTGGGTGATCATTTGCAAGTTAATTCAGTTCTCCGTTTTAAAATAAGAATAATAATAGTAATCAGAGTAGTTTTAGGATTAAATAAAATCACATTTATAATATGCTTGGTTATTATTACTACAAGTAATAACAATGATACCATTTTACTTTCCTGTTGTGCTAATAGTTGTTAAATATTTTATCACATGTGATCCTCCCAGTGATTTTGTTATTCCCATTTGATAAATAAAGAATGCTGATGCTCACATAGTTTAAGTGATATGCCCAAGGGCACGCTTGGTAAAAAAGCTGGGATTTAAATCCAATTCATCCACTCATATGTGGAATATAAAAAAAAGTTAAAACAAATAAACAAACACAAAATAAATGGACAAACTAAACCAAACAAAAACAAACACATAGGTACAGAGGACAGAGTAGTGATTACCAAAGGGGAAGGGGTGGAGGGGGAGGGTGAAATGGGTAAATCAGATCAACTGTATGGTGACAGATAGAAAATACACTTTGGGTGGTGAGCACATTACAGGATATATAGAAATAGAATGTTATACACATGAAAATTATATAGTGTTATAGATCAATGTTACCTCAATAAAAATAAAAAAGTAAATCCAGTTCACCCAATACCAATTTTAGTGTTCTTTCTGCCATACAAAAAGAACTCTGCCTGATCTCATGATCTGACATTCTTTGTGAGATATCAGTCTATGTGCTCCAGGTACGGAGAGTTTTACACAGTGATCAGGGATTTATGTAACCCTTGGAAAACCCAGGGTGCAAAGGTAAGAGAAGCCACCAGCCAAAGATCTCAGCCTGAAACACTAAATAAAGCCAGAAGTTCTCAGGAGCCGGTGGGAAGCTCCATCTGCCCAGGTGTCTAGGTACAACCACCTCTGCAGGATAAAGGCCTCTGCTTCTCATCTTCCTTCCAAGTCTCTCACAGATGCTCTAACCTGGATCCTGTGGGGAATGGCATTCTGGGAAATGTAGTTCCTGCTTTGCTTCTGCAATGCAGAGCACACCTAGATGGGGATGGTGGCAAAGCTGAACTGACAAGCAAAAATCCAGCACACAGCCAAGGGATTCAGTCAGTCACAGGTAGATTATAGGAGTCAGGGTGACCTGTGGGAAAGTTCTTGAGTCCCCTTTGGCACCATAGTTATGGGTGGGCAAATTCCTTCACCTCTCAGGCTCCTTGCCTATCAGGATTATGGAAAATAACACTAACTAAATGATTCTCACAGAGTCTGGAACACAGTGAATGCTCAGTATTGGTTCTTGGTCCTGCCAGCTTCAAACAGACTCATGTATTCTGAGGGCTATTTGCCCTTAGCATTCTTACAAAGGGCAAGGCAAATACTCTTTGAGCAGAGATGACTGGTGCCCCAATATCCACTCCTCCTTTTTCCATAATGATAGAGGCCCAGAGGAAGATCACATTTCCAGCCTCTTGTGAAGTCAAGCCTGGCCATAGTTTTTCACCTGTGGCTGTAGGTGAGGGAGTGATACATGCAAATTCCATGCCTAGTCTTTGAAAGGAACTGGACCTACACCTCCCACCTCTCTCTCTTTTTACTACTTGGGGTGCAGCCACATTGATGAGAGCCAGGGCAGCGTTTTAGACCATGTGTGGGCTGGCAGCCATGGACTGAAGGCAGCAGAGCACCAAGCAGAGGGAACTGGGCTCTTTGTGCCTCTGGGACTGCTGCGTCCACCAAGACAGCTTGGGCTCAGACTACTAGGTAAGTGAGAAATAAACTTCTGTCTTGCTGCGATCCCTGAGGTTTCTTTGCTGTAGCCTGTCCTCTAACTATAAACAGTTGGATTCAGACACTTCTCCATGATTCCTCAATTATGATATTACAGCAGTTTTCTGTAGGGGTGTGAACGCTCACTTGAGACGGATTTCAAGCCAGAATGGCCAATATCTCACTTAGCCAGCTAGTTGTATTTTGAAAGACAAACCCTGAAAATGGTGGGGGAACAAAAGAAGTGCAAAAATGGGAAGAGGCGTGAGCGTCAGAAACGAACTCGGAGCTTAGATGCCCTGCAGGGGAAGCAGCGGCCCTTTAAAGCAGCAAGGTTCTCTGCCCAGGATGACAGGTGGGCTGATAAGAAGTGCACAAGTCAGTGATATTTCCTGGTTTTCATGAATACTGCTGGTGTTAAAAAAAAAAACAAACGACTGATAGAGCAAAACTTCCCTCAGCTGATGCCTGGGTGATCATCTGTGCTTAGCCAAGTAGCACACATGCTTCCACCAATAATCATAATTTAAAGATTGCAAGTGATAAAAGCATCACACTGAAATATCTGTTGCATTTACAGACACGAAGAACTGGAAGGTACCGCCACAGTCATTGGGATCTTGGCTGGCACGTTTATTGTGGCATTAACTACATCGTAACCTCGTCAGTTGTATAGATGTCCTTTCTCTAGACTGAGCCCTCTGTGAATTATTTGCCTTTGTACCTTCTGCTCCTAGGAGGGTTGATAAATATTTAAATGGTTGAATCTGTTCAACCGCTTCACTTTGTAGTGACTTGTTCAAAGTCAAAATTAATAATAGAAAAAAAATCTGCTTTCTTTTTTTCTTCTAAGTGGAGAGTTCTATTTCTATTTTTCCCATGGCCTGGATGGTTAAGACAAACCTCTTATTAGGAGTGCTATAACCCAAATCCACGTATACACACAAGCACAAAAAACACAAACCCCAAACAGCTATAAACACAGCGGCCCACACAAAATATGTGCAAACACACATGTGGGTTTCACACTTGAATTTCAGGTAAACATTGAGTACTTATTTAGTAAGATCTAAATATTGCATACACAAATACATGTGAGACACACTTATACTTAAAGTATTCTTTGCTGTTTATCTGAAATTCAAATTTAGCTGTGGGACCTGTATTTTTATCTGCTAAATTTGACACTAACACAAACACTCATAGATACACCTTAGAAATACATACAGACACACATAAGCAAGTACACACACAAATATATTCACACTCCTAACAGAGTCTGCCACTACCAAAGTGGTCATTAGAACACGAGTTGGAGAGCTGGGGAGGTGTCAAGGAGGCTTGGGAATGAAGCAGAAGGCTGATTCTCTGCTTCTGGTGATCTGCGTGGAGGAGGTAAAGGGGATCCTATTCTTCGGTGATAGAAGTAGCTGCTTTAGAAAGGACGCACCACCCCCGAAGATACACACACACACACACACACACACACACACACACACACACACACATCTCAGCATCTGTAACATCCATAACAGTTCCTTCTGCATGATTTTGTAAAGAGATTCAAGCTCTGGAGAGGAGCTTTTTTTCCCCTAGAAATCTATGATGCTGAGTTTACAACTATGCTTGGCAATGAGTGATAGGTGGGTTTGCATGAAATTCAACCTATGTTTAGGAAGTCACCATGTGCCCCTAACTTAGCCTATGGGTAATTCATGACTCGACTTCATTGCTCCCAACCCCATGACCATTTTCCACTATACATCCATTAATGTCTGTTGAATTCACCTCAGAAATGTCTTGGTTAGGCTTTTTGCCCTCCATTCCCATGGCCAAGGGCCTTCCTTAGCCCCTCACCATCTCTCACCTGAGGATGACCTCAGTCCCTACCGCCTGACCCCCAAACTACCAACTGATTCATCATCTGAGAAATTACCAGAATGAGGCAATAATGTGCAAATAATAATGCTCCTCCCTTCCTCGAACTACTTTGATGGGCATTCCATTTTCTGCATCATATACCCAGACACAGCATGGCCTCCAAGGCCCTTCTCTATCAGAAGCCATTCTGACCTCTGTTTCCACCTTTCACCTCAGACATTCAGTCTGGCCCCACAAAAATGAATTATTTTTCTCAGGCACTTCCATTGCTCAGCCTTTCTCCCGTTATTCTTCACCCCATTTCCTGCCTAGTAAATTAATTACACTTCAGATCAATATAAATATCCTCTCCAACCCCATCCCATACTGCCATCCACTCCAGTAGAATTAATCACTTCCTCTTCTGGGCACCCAGAATTTTGCATATATGTACTTCTTTCTCACTTACCATTATAATTATTAAGAAAGATCTACAATCCACTCTCCTCCATAAACTTGTGAGCCCTTCTGGGTCAGAGGTTAACTCACCCCAATTCCAGCATCTCGAAGAAAGGTTCATGAATTTCTGATGCTGAGTTCTGACTTTGCTTTCTTCTTTTGATTCTGTGACCTATTCCAGTAGAAAAATAGGATTCTCCCAATGGAGAGCTCCTGGAGGACTGGGGAATCCTTTGAATATATTCCAGAATCAGCTTTTTAGTTTTTTTGCAACTCGCAAGTTTCTTTAAACTTAACAGAAACACTTCATTTATTTATTGTAAATCTTTCTCCCTTAATAATAAAAGCATTAAATGCTATGAATTTCTCCTGAGTCCAATTTCACTAGAATGTGGTATAGTTATCATTAGTATTTCCTAAGTAGCAACTGCACTTTTGATTTATTCTTTGATTCCAGAGCTATTTAGGAGAAATATTTTTTGAGTTTCCCAAAACTCAAAACTTGATGATTTTTGCCTGTTTATTTATATTAAGATTTCTAAATTTTGTGGCTCCATCACCAGCATCTAGCATACTGCTTGGCAAATAGTAATGCCCATTAAATAGTGGGTGAATAAATGAATACATGAGAAAATGGCACCTGTAGAATTTCTTGAATTTGTTGATGTATTTTTAGCTAATTTTGGTAAACCTTGTAAATGGTTTAGGGATAATTTTAAAGAATGCATTCTTTTGGTAGGGTAAAAAGCTCTGTTTATTTATTAATCAACTTAAGTGTATGTTTCAGAGCTTCTAAATCCTTATGTATTTTTGTCTATTTGATCTCTCAGTTTATGAGAAAAAATGTTTAAAGCATTCCATCACATTTTGATAAGTGCCAAAAGTACTGTAGAGATTATTATATTTCTGGGCAAGACTTAATGTGAAAACATTTTTTTAATACATTTATTTATTTATATATTGGCTGCCTTGGGTCTTCATTGCTGCACATGGGCTTTCTCTAGTTGCAGCGAGCAGGGGCTACTCTTCGTTTTGGTCCACAGGCTTCTCATTGCAGTGGCTTCTCTTGTTATGGAGCACAGGCTCTAGGTGCGTGGGCTTCAGTAGTTGTGGCATAAGGGTTCAACAGTTGTGGTTCGTGGGCTCTAGAGCACAGGCTCAGTAGTTGTGGCGCGCTGGGCTTAGTTGCTTCGTAGCATGTGGGATCTTCCTGGACCAGGGATTGAACCCATGTCCCCGGCATTGGCAGGTAGATTCTTAACCACTGCACCATCAGGGAAGTCCCAATGTGAAAGTATTTTAAAAGCAACAGTATAGAGGTTTGATGGCCTCAAAAGACAGAGTCCAACCAAAGCAAGACGAGGCTAAGCAGATAGTACCCAAATTGCTTTACTCTCTCTGCTAAGAAAGAAAAAGAACTGTTTTTCCCTACTTGAAACTCCCAGGTTAGTCTAGTTTCCTTAAATAGAAGGGGGGCACAAGAAGTTTGCCTTGACAAGCAGTTGCCGTTGATGGGCTCTACCAGGTGGCGAGTTCAAAGAGTTGGAATCATGTCCCCTTTTATTATTTCTCCTGGGGTGGAATTAGAGGGCCTAAAGATGACATCGAATCATAATGCTATCAGATTTGAAATGCTAAGGGACCATCTTTATTTGTTTGTTTTTTCTTTTTCTCTAATAGAAACATTAAACAGCAAGCAAGCATCATTTCCAGACAGAGGTAGAGTGCTTGAAGGAATTTGGCAAACATTACATGGTCTCTCTGGGAAAGAATATGAGGTTGGAAAAACTGCCACAGTTTATTAATTCCATTTGTTTTCAAAGAGAAGGGTGGTTCTTCACATGGCAATCCTAAAGAGCCCCAGTGCATAAAAAGAGATTTTCCGAGAGTTTTCCTATAGCACATCCCAGCTGTGGCTTTTTGTTTTTCTTGTCTTTTTGTCTTTCTGTTTGTCTATTTGTGGGTTCTGTTATTTGGCATGGAAAGGGGCACACCTGCTGTATTTCCATTGTGAGTTGTAGTCTTATCCATTAAAAATAGGTTCTTTTTTTATTTAGTCCTTTTGCCTTAGATTCTGCCTTGTCAGATAATATTCACTTGGTAGATCTCTGCCCGCTTCCTTCATTTAAGACCTTCTGGTTATTTGCTATTAGATGTATCTCTTAAAAAAAAATCTGGTAATAATGTGAGGACACTTGTTTTGTAATAGGGAAAGTAATCTGTATTGTTTGATCTCATTCTTGCCATCTCTAAGAATTTAATTTTTTTCTGTTTCTACAGTAACATATGCTTTTTCACTTTTAATGTTGTATATTTCTATTCTTCTTTGTTTCCTTCATCTGCTTAGAATTAAATCTATTTATCCATTGTTCTGTTTCAGATTTATAAATTTCAATGTATATATTGATTATTCTTTTTCTTAGATCAATATCGATAAAAGCATAGTCATGTATTCTTATTCATTTTGAAATGTCTTTGCTATAGCTTTGGCTTTATGCCATTAAAATTTGGGGTTCATTCTAGTTATTATAATCACTTTCTAAATCATCCTTAACTGCACTTTTAATTTCTTCTTTGATTTCAGTGTTATTTAGCTGTGTTTTTTCAGTTTCCAAGTAGAATTTTAAGAAGCCATTTGCTATTAATTTTGCAGTTTTATTGCACTGTCATGAAAAATCGGCTAGTATGTAGTCTCTTGGAATTATTGAGATTTGCTTTGTGGCCCTAGATACCAATTTTCATAAATATACTCTGGACAGTAATAAGTGCAATTCATGTTAGAATGCTAGATGAATGGAGAGATAGTAAAGATCCAGGCTTCTAAATTATATTAACTTTTTCATATCCTTAGGAATTTTCTCTACTACTCTAGATTCTAGAAGAGGCATGCTAAAATTTCCTATTAGATGTATTTTTTGCCAATTTCTCCTCCCAATATAATTTTAACATTTTAATGCTATGTGATTCAAAAAATAGATTCAATCACTATTTATGAGTATTACATCTTTATTATAATAAATACACTTCAAAAATATAAACAAACTCCTTTTGTCCCATTTAGCAATTGTTTCTCTTTATTTCAACTTTATTTGGTATTATTATTGCCATCCCTACATTCTTTTTTGGCTCAGTGTGTCTTTACCCAACTCGTATTTTTAACCTTTCTTGATAAATTTTAGTTAATTTTAGTTGAGTCTCTGGAAAATCCTATATACTTGAATTTTTTTATTTAAATTGGAATTTTTTTGTTTTTAAGACTTCTATTTAATATATTCATATTCATTTTAGTAATTAATTTCTATCACTTCTATTTTGTCATCTTATTTTGTACTTTTATACATTTCCCCTCATCTTTCACTTTTTTCTTTTCCTGCTTTTTTTCACATTGCCAAATTTCCCTACTTTCTTTTTCTATTTCTTTAGAAACTAAAATTTGTGATTTTGGTCTACCAGTGACAGTCTTTAAACTGAAAAAGGTATATTTTCCAATTAAGATATTGTGTCTTTTAGATACCTGCATAAACTGTGGGAGATTAGCAGCCTCACATTTTCTCCTTCTTTCCTACCGCCTCTCCTTGATTTTGCCAATAGACGGTGGACTTTTCATCCAGGTTAATAATAATAACTTTTAAAATGTCATAAACATTAAATGTAAAGAACTATTCATTTTTAAAATTGAAGTGTAGTTGATTTACAATATTGCGTTAGTTTCAGGTGTGCAATGTGATTCAGTTATGTATATTTTTCAAATTATTTTCTATTATAAGTTATTACAAGATACTGAATAGTGTTTCCTATGATATACAGTAAATCCATATTGCTTATCTATTTCATGTCTAGTAGTTTGTATCTGTTAATCCTCGACTCCTAATTTATCCCTCCCCTCTTTCCCCTTCAGTAACTATAAGTTTTCTATGCCTGTGTGTCTGTTTCTCTTTTGTATATGGATTCATTTGTATTATTTTTTAGATTCCATATAAGTGATATCATATGATATTTGTCTTTCTCTGTCTGACTTTCTTATTAAGTATAATATTCTCTAGGTCCATCCATGTTTTAAAGATTCTTCTTGGCATTTGCATTAAGCTTTACTCCAAGCTAATATTAATTTAGACTAATTCAAAATTTTACTTATTTTATTGCTTATCACCATTAATTTCCTAAGCAACCTCCAGACTCCAGTTCTTGGCTTGGAGAATTTGTGAATCAGGACTTCTTCACGTAAGTTTGAAGGAAAATATGTGGATTCTATGCTTCTTAGTTCTTGCATGTATGAGACTCTCTTCTGATGCCCTCACAGATGCTAAATATCACTTCATCGGATGCAAAACCCTTAGGTCACAATATTTCCCTCTCAGATGCTCTGGTTATTCTCTGTTGACTCCTGGCATTTGAAGTTTTTAAAGAAATCTGGTGCCAACTGAGCTATTTTTATATTTGAACAACCACCTGTTTTTAATCCTTGAATGCCTGTAAGACTTCTTCTTCTTTTTTTTTTTTTGTCATTTAAGTTTAAAAATTCTACCATATAAATGTGCATTTCTTTTGCCTGGTATTAGAAACCCTTTTGCTCTGAGCTTCTAGTCTTTTCACACCAAGGAATTTTTCTTTATTTGTTTAAAAATTGCTTTCCCTCCTTTGCTCTGTCCTGTTTCTGGAATTTCTCTTTCATATAAAACACACACACACACACACACACACGCACACACAATCCCCTGGGCTACTTTTCAACTTTTTCCTATTTCGGCACATTGTGTTAATTTCTTTAACTTTTTTTGGCCTGAGTTTTGGGAGCCTTAATCTCATCTTATAAACTCACGTGTGTCTATAGTATCCCATCTGCTGAGGGAAACTTTTATTGTATGTTTAAAGAGAACAAACTATTGACTTACTTTTAATAACACACAAAGAGCAGATTAATTCCTCTCATTGATAAAAGTTAAAGCAAGTCAAATAAAATGAAAACTGCCCTTAACATTTCCCCAACTTACTTCCCTTCCCCAAATTTAAAAGATGTATATATGTTTCCATATTTTTTTCCATGAATTTACATCCATATAGGAATGTATGCTCATTTTCCCACTATTATTTGCATGGAAAATTTCTATTCATACTGTTTTGTATTTTGCTTTTTTTCATTCAACAACAGTTAGTGGAGGTCTTTCCACGCTGGCTTAGGTCAGGTTTCCCGGGAAACGGAAGCTGAGACGGAGATTTGTGTGTAGGAGGCTCATTAGCTACTGCTCTTCAGAATAACACCTGTGGGAGAGTAAAGGGAGCAGGACTGATGAGAAGAAGGTCAACTGCAACGCAGCCACAACAAAACCCGCAGCTATCTTGCAGGGAGCTGTGGAGTCCCAAACTGAGATTGGGGGCCTTTATCCACACTTGGACCAGAAATTGGATGTGAACTGCTCCCAGAGGGGCCATGACCTGGTACAAGTTAGCTTCTGCTTGGCCAAGGACAACTCCCGGGGAGGGATTCAGCTTTGAGACATTAGCAGGGAATCCTCTAGGCAGATGAGGAAATAGTCTCTCCATCCTGAAGGGGGAACACAGACGAAACATTACAGCACCCACCACATATACCAATACTTACAGGTCTAACATTACTAAATGTGTGTGTGATAACTTTGGGAATAAGTAGATCATCCAAAGAAGAATACTCTGTTCTAGTGACTGCTCGTTGTGATAGTGGACCAGAGGGTGTACACGCTGTCCATTTTGACTGAGATGCTACTGATACAATAAAAGTATTTAACATGAACATTTTCAAACACCAAAAGGTAGAGAGAAAAGAACAATAACACCCATTTGCCAGCACCTGGGTTCAAGAATTTTCAAAATATTGCAGCATTTTATTTACTCATTTGTAGTTGTTGCTGTCGATTCTCTTCTGACCTAGGCAGCCCCTTCTCTCCAGGCTTGTTTTATGTGGGGCAGTTGTTTTCAAAAATGTCCTGCAGCCTTGTGGTGTCAACTGACGTGTCCTTTCTCCCTACACCCATGTTTTCTGTAAGTGGCTAACTTTTAAAAGATTCTGTAAGATTCTGTTTCACTTGGTTTTGGCCAGAGTCCACTAGAGGTGGAGCTGTGCGCTTCCCATGGCATCACATCTGGAGGTGCAGAATGCCCAGATGAACTGCTTTAAGTGATGCTAAGGTGATCACCAGCACCATTCGTCCTCACTTCAGCCTGAGCGTTCCCTTTACAAAGTTCTCGGCAAATTTTGCTCCCACAAAGCCATATTGTCAGAATTAGCCCATGCATTTAAAATCCACTAACCAAGTTTCTCATGTCCAAGTTATATTTTCTCTCATCATCTTGATCCTCTTTCAACAGGATAACATTCTCCTGCATCCTGTCAAGATGCTGAAAATACGTGTTTGAAAAATGTATTTGTATGTGGCTGTTTTCAGTTTGTTGTGTATTTTTCTTAATTTCTTATATAAAGCTCCTTTCCTCTGAACCACTGAAACTTGTCAAACATCTGGTGATTTTTCTTTAGAGAGAGACGTCTCTCTTGCCGAAGTAGGGATAGCTGTTGTGATTTCAGTCCCCGTAAAAAGAGACAGGCATTTCAAAGGTGGTGGAAGGGCTACAGTCAGGTGGTGAATAAACTGCGCTCTTGGTACTTATGGGTGGAGATCGGCCGCTGCCCATGTGCCCCAGCGAGTCTCCTTGCACGGGGGGGGCTCCTCTCTGCTGAGATTGTGGGTACTGGGGGCTCTGAACTTGACCTCTCCACCTTCCAGACTGTTTCTTAATTTTTTATATTTTTGTCATGGAAATTTGGGAGGAAAGGGAGTTAAATATGGGGTCTCCCATAGACCTCATCAAATTTACCAGTTTAAACAAGGAAACCATTATTTATCAATATTTATTTAAAGGCAAGTGGATCAGTGAGCCATAACTTTTGCTTAAAGGCTATACAATGCTCCAGTTAGAACGTGTGTCAAAAGAGTGTAAACAACTCCTGTGCAGTGTAAGTTTTATTGTCTTTTAACATATTTACTTCTTCTTTCTCTCATGTGTGGGCTTCCCAGGGCCATTTCACAGCTCTGTCTTTCACAGCAAGATGAAAACTTTTACTGTGGAATAGAGGTGTTCATCATCTCCCTTACACATCTTAATTCCCCACTGAGCTCCAAAGTCACCAATGGTCTTTACTTTTTTTTTGTAAGAGTGGAGCACTACCTGAAGCTCATCTCTCTGGAGACTTTCCTGTCTTTTCCTCTGTTGCCTTTAAATAGCCTTTAGTATGGTAATGTACAATGTCTGTCTCCCACTGCTCCTAATTTGGGTTTTAACTTCATCTAAGTAATTGATATAATCTATCAATAAGAAAGCCAGATTGATATATCTATATATATCTATCATCTCTCTCGCTCTCTCGCTCTCTCTCTCTCTCTCTATATATATATCATCTATCATCTGTCTGTCTATAAAGTTCCTGACACTATCTATCTATTTTTTCCTTTTGAAAATATTCATGAAAATAAAACATAGATGTCACCCGTTAAGTAGGTTTCCTAAGTCACATCCATCCATTACTGTGCCACGGGCTGAGAAATACTTTGCACTGGGTCTTGCTTTCTAAGGGACTAACCCTAAACCATTTAATTTCAATCCAGTATCATCTTTACTTTTTCAGAAAGTCCCGCCATAATATGACTGCATGATGTAAATATGGCTAGTGGACTCACAAATCAGGGAATCACGTGACCTACCCACTGTGTTCTCATACAAAGGTCAAGATTACACAAACCCCTAAGAGGCCGACATGGCCAAGGGAAACTTTTAAAAAATCATCGTAGAAAATGAGAATGAGAAGTGGAAATAAGTTGGACTTTGGAGTCCAATTTCTTCCTCAGATTTCAGCCTTGCTGAGTCTCAGTTTGCCCTTCTACAGAGTAGGGAAAACAATATTGCCCAGAACAGGTCAAAGGAGGGTCTCAGCTAAATATCTGCCCAAATCCCCATCCTCCGTAGTTGTTAAATTTTTTTTCCTGCACAAATAATTTACTGGAATCTGCCTTACGGCTTTTCATTGTGAAAGTAGTTTTTAAAAAAATGATCTTTGTGAGCACTGAATGTGTGTCAGGTTCTGCTTTAAGCGTGTTACCCGCACTGCTTACATGTATCCTCCTGACAATCCTACCAGGTTGGTACCGTCATTATCCCTGCAGAAATAAGTGAAGACCAGCCAAGTGGAAACAGAGGCTGTTCCGGCCTCCTGCAGAGAGTCGGCCCCCATCGCCAGCATCCGGCAGAGACTCCGGGGCAGTCAGGGGCATGGGGAAGCTATCAAAAGGAGCAGCCTTCATGTCTGCTCTGATTCGGGGATGTGGGCCTGGGGATGCAGGAGTTGGGCTACCGAGAAGTAGGGAATCTCATGTGATTTGTTTGGGGGAATATATAGCTTTCTCTGGTTGGTTGTGAGTTGAAAGGAAGGACAAAAAGCTAGGGAAGCTGGTGGTCTTGGCTACATCCTGACAGTTCTGGAGCAATTGCTTGCACAGGTGCTGGTTTGGCTCCCTGGGCGGGTTGCCATAGAGGTAGAAGGCCAGGGTTCTACTGTCATACACGGTTTGACCAGTTTTTGTTTATTGTCTCTCATTCTTACATTACAGTTGAGGAACAGAGAACTTGAATTCTGGCTCCTTCCTGGCTACTGGCCACAGCATTGTAGCCAGGAAGGGCGGAGCTGGGATTTGACGCAGGTGAGTCTGATGCAGAGCCAGAGAGCAGGTCACCAGGCTCCACTTTGGTTCTGCCTGTCACCTGGGGCTCTCTGGCTCCTTCCCTTGCTAGTATGTGATTCAGAGCACGTGGCTTACTCTCTTTGCCTCCCTTTCCTCATCTAACTGGAAGAAAAAACAGCCATCTTCCTTGCAGGGTTTTTATGAGAATTTAAGGAGATAACAGCTGTAAAGTACCTGACACGTGATAGACACTGTGAATATGTGTCCTACTTCTGAAAGAACAAAAATGAACTTTGTAAAAATAGGTAGGTTTGCTTGTAAGATAGATAATTATTTACATTCCCAAATCTTTTTATTTGTTTGTTTGTTTTTGACAAGGACATTTGGGAAGTTTATTTGAAACATATTTCAGGCAGCTTTTCTCTGAAAAGAATAAGGTTTACGGTTGTACACGCCCACTACTGCTTTTAATAAAATGTCTAAAAACGTACCCATCATTTCTTCAAATCTTTTTCGTTGAAATTGTCACAGCTTGACGCCATCTCTGCTATTTTCCTTACTCTGGCAGCCCCCATAGAAGCATCTGCTTTCTCTTTACAGAGCCAAACCCTCAGACCATGAGCTGGTCTGATGAATTAGAAATTACCGTAGCAGGATGCCATCCCCAAACACAACAGTGAATCTTTTTTGTCCTCTCAATAACTAGCTCGTATCCCCCAAGTTAAAGCATTTGGCCTTCATAGTTGGCTTATTTCAGGTCCAATCGGAGACCAGTAATTTGCCTGGCCACATTGCTGGCTACTGGAGGGGCTGCCTGAGCTACTTGGGGAATAAATGGCCCAAACCAAACGTCTGAGAATCTTGGGGAATCAAAATGCAGAAACCTTGATATTTATAAGAAAATGGCGTTGAGCTCACAGGGACAGAAAGCACAGGGGCATAAAGGTTGGATGAGACTTAACGAGTTATTCAGAGCTGAAACCTACTTGTGGCTTTGCAGACTCTCTGTGTAACCTGAGTGGATCACAACCTTCTAGAGAACAGCACTCACCTTCCCAGATTGCTATGAGGTTTAAATGGAATAACAGATACAAAGTGCCGTAATAAACTCCACCCACCCCGAGAGTGGCATGTTATTTTCCAACAGCCATCTTACCAAATAGTACAAAGATTCCATAAGGTAATTTATCAGTGTAGACCACAGCCAGAGGCATAGATTTAGCTAAAGTTACCATAAGACCCTTTGATTTTCTAGAAAACAAAAGTGCGAGTCTGGTTCTTTAAGCTGGGTCTAGATGCGCACTGTGCACGGGGGGTGGAAAGCAGCCAGGTCAGCGGGCTCTGAGAGACTATCTGGGAGAAGATGAGACTGGCTTTATTCCTGGTGTGCTCTAATGTATTGGGAGGAGATTCAGAGAATTGATGGACAGTCTGGGTAAACACAAAGAAAACTAAATTTAAAATCCACAACTATTTGTTTTCATTTCATGGAAAACACATAGTTGTGGATATTCCATATAGCTCATTGAGAATAGTGTTTATATGGTTATAATGTCAATATTAAATATTGAGTTAATAAAAGTTTTGATTCAAGTATAGTGGAATTTGAGGAGAAATGTGTATGAGAGAGAGAGGAGAGAGGTAGAAAGAAGAGTAAAAAATAACTAAATCCTTTTTTCTATAGTAGGTAGTGATTTACGCTGCCTAACACAGGAAAATCACACGCGGTGCTAAACGAGTATGTCACTTATTGAAATACAGCTAAAAAACAAGAGCAACCGTTTAAAAATTTGCAAAAGGTAGTCTCCTAGAAATAAAAATGTGGGATTGTGGGTGACAAATAGGGGATTGTTTTGGTTTGGTTTGATTTTGGTAATAATTCTGGTAGCACTATTTGACTCCATATGTATACATGTCTAACTTTGATAAAAGTAAAAACTAAGTTATAAAAATTATGGTATTTGATCTGGAGAAGTTCAGTGACAGTATCCTTCTTTTCCATGGTAATTTATTATTCTGTATGGACTCCAAGACTGAGTAAGGGAGACAAATTCTTCCTGCATGTGATCACACAAGTATATGTATTGTGCGTGTGTGTGTGTGCGTGTGTGTGTGTGTGTGTGTGTGTGTGTGTGTGCACATAGGCATCTGTGTGTTCATGGGCTTGCTAACATGTGCTTGTTCACTTACACGTGCTGCAATGAAGGGAGATTCATACATATTAATGCAGACTGCCTTGTAAGAAGCGAGAAGGTAAATAATGTGATGCTTATTAAAAAAAGACAAGAAACAATCTAAAATAATGGAATTCATTACAGGAGCCATAAGCAGAGATTACATTTAAAAAAATATAACTAAACAGTTCTTCTTTAGAATGTAACAGCATTGCTTAGATGAAACAGTTGAGGATATGGAAACGAATAATTGTTTACTTGGCATTTATTTTCTATAAATAGAGAGATCTGATAATTATCATTGTTGAAAACGATCTATTATTCATTATAAAACTTATAAACAGGATTAACAAGTTCTTGTCAGTTTCTAGAACAAATCAATGAAGGAAGCACTGAAGGAAATAAATATTTAAATGCCATCTGATATTTTTAAAAAGAAAATTTGTATTCAAAATGTGTAAATTGGGTTTATTAAAAATGAACAAGAGTCTTATAAAGATTTGTGCAGTAGCATGGTGTTGAAGACTTCTGCATACTCCCAGAAAGAAACAGGCTTTGTCAAGATAGAATTCTGGAAGGGAAATGTGCACTTGATTTGAACCCTGGAATTTTAACTCTCACTGTCTGCTGGGAACCACATAGACCTAGAACTTTCTAGCTCAGGTGGGATGGAGATGACCAAGGATGAACCCACCCATGAATGAAAACCACATATGGCTGACATACATGTACACACATATATTTAATAAACTACCAAAAAATAGGCAGTGAACTGTGATGTTAATCCCTGGCTACTTCTCTCTGAGAAAGTAATACAGCTATCCTTTGCCAGTTCCTTTCCTGGGTTTTAAACATTGCACTTGACTCATAAAGAAGATGACCAGTTGTTCTCCCATAAAACTTTATTAAGACGTCTTAGTATTTGGTTGTGTTTCCTACAAATACCATGTTTACATTCTGGATCTTCATCACTGATTTCTAGCATGGGCATTGCTTGCCTCCAATTCACTTGGCTGATACTAGCCGTGGGTGTAGATTCTGTGATTTTCTGCTCTGGCTGTGACACTCCATGCTCTCAGCTCCGATGACCACGTGCTTGGCGTACTGTAACAAGTTGAAGGATGCTTTAAATTCCTTTAGGAGGGAAAATCCATTTCTGGGGCTTGGAGCTAGAGATGAAATCTTGTTGTAAAGAAACACGGGCATCAAGATATTTTCTATGCAGCACCATCACAACCTCCCAGGAGCAGAGATTCGGCATGACACTGCTCACACATTCCAAACTTGGTATCATCCAGCTTGCAGGAGAATATTTAACCGGTTCTCTTTTCTTCTTTCCAAGCTGGACAGATGATTGTATAATATCAGCAGTTGGCAATTTCTCTGAGGTGTGCATCCGCATTGGTTTACCCATTCTCCTGTCCTCATATTCTGGCAACAGAACTCCCTTTACAGTTGAGAACCCATTCTATGAGATTTAGGAGTCTGATTTCCCCATCTTCTTGCCCCACAGAGAAAGGAAAAAGATGCACATTAGGCATTTAGAGAATAGAAAGAGGGGGAAAGCCAGTGTGGCAGGAAAATCCACCCATAGGATTTTACCCAAGTAAGAAGTTGTAGAAACAGGCAGCATCTCATTTGCTTCCAGGACCTTGGTCTTAGCACCTATGAATTCTTTTTTTAAAATTAACTAATTAATTGGCTGCATTAGGTCTTCATTGCTGCACACGGGCTTTCTCTAGTTGCTGCTAGCGGGGGCTAATTACTCTTCGTTGCAGTGCACAGGCTTCTCATTGTGGTGGCTTTTCATTGCAGAGCATGGGCTCTGGGCACGTGGGCTTCAGTAGTTGTGGCACGCAGGTTCAGTAGTTGTGGTTCATGGGCTTAATTGGTCCATGGCATGTGGGATCTTCCCAGACCAGGGATTGAAACTGTGTCTCCTGCATTGGCAGGTGGATTCTTAACCACTGCACCATCAGGGAAGTCTCAGAATATAGGAATTCTGATATGACTTTTAATGGCTCTTTATTACTTCCTACTTTTATTTTAGCCTACCCCGACTGTTTCCAAACTTGTTTGATGATCAGGCTCAACTGAAGAACTTTAAAATGAAGAAGATTAACAAAATGAATCCAAATATTCTGGAATGAGATATAGGAAATGGGTATTTTTCAGAAGCTGCCCAGAAGGTTCTTAACAGCCAACTTCATGCATAAACAATGGCATCCATTAATTAAATCATGAATTAAGTAATCAAATGTCTGATCACTGCAGAAATGTGAACCTCTGACAGAGTCACGTGATGTTTGACAGCATCCATGTGCATGCCAGCTGCAGGGTCTGCCTTCAGCTCATGCTAAAGAGAGCAAAATAAACTCCACTTCCCACTTTACTGAGAAGGCTGAACCTAGGACAAACACTGATGTTACAGAATAGAGATGCTCCAGTTGCAGAGCAGAGAGGCCATATCTTAGAATAGAACCTGGTTGAGGATAAAAGTAATTGGTGGTTAATGTTTTTGAGGCTGTATTGGAGAGAAGTAAAATCTCTTTATCATTGAAAGTATGCATAATTAAAGTGAACAGTGAAATAGTTCATAAACTGAGGATGTGGGACTTTGCTTCAAAACAGATATCTCATGGCAGGTGACCCTGGAGTAAGAATAGAACAAGACCCACCACAGATGGCTGGTAGATGTTAGACTATCCAGACAGGAGAGGGAGCCAGACCAGACCAGAATGGAGAACACTCTTTGCCACACGGGTAGCCAGCCTCCAAGATGACTCCCAGTGACGCCTGCCTTCTGGTATTTACACCCTGGTGGAGTCCCTCCCACACAGTACCTGGTTGGTCTGTGTGACCAACAGCGTATGGCATAAATGGTGATATGTCATTTATGAGACTAGGTTGTGCAAGGCTGCAGCTTCTATCTTGGACACTCTCTCTTCTGCCTGTGCTCTTTCTCTCTCCTAGACCATCTGCTCCAGAAGGAGCCATGCTGTGGGCAGTCTTCTGGAGAGACCCACATGGGGAGGAACAGACGCCTTCTGCCAAGAGCTGTGTGAGTACGCTTGCAAGTAGATCCTTGAGCCTTAGTCAGTTCTTCAGAGACTGCAGCTCCAAATGACACCTTGGATATAATGTAACCTCATGTGAGTCCTTGAACAGGAGCCACCTAGCTAAGCCACTCCTTGATTCCTGACCCTCAGAAACTATAAGATAATAAATGTTGAGTGTTTTCACTTGCTAAGTTTTGGAGCTATTTGTTACAAAGCAATAGATAACTGATACATGAAGCCAGCTCCACGATGAGGAGGGTCTATACACTTATTATCAGAAACTACTCTCCATCTCTAGAACTTATATATTGATGCTTTAGTCAATTAAAAAATTTAAAGTACATTATTTATATTGCAGAATGTTGGCCAGTAATTCTTACCTAATCTATTTGTCACTATGATTCATTTATTTATCAAATATTGAATCACCTACAATACCAGATCCTGTTTCAGGCTCCATGAATAAGGCATGAACAAAAGTGACAATGTCCTTACCCTCATGCAGGGTTCATTTTATTGATGACCATAAAAATTAAACACACAACTTGAAAGGTAACTTCATGTAGTGACAACTTTCATGAAGAAATAAACATATATATTTCATAAATAAACATAAATAAACATGTATATGCTGTACACCTGAATCACTTTGTTGTACACCTGAAATTAACACAACATTGTAAATCAACTATACTCCAATAAAAAATAAACACATTTTAAAAAATTTAAAAACAAAGAAATAAACATGTGAGCCAGATGAGAGTAACTAGCTGTAGGGCAGGGGTGAGGCAACATCTCTTGATAGGTTGGTTGGGGAAGGTCTCTCTGAGAAATGGAATTAGAGCTGAGATCTAAGGGTGAAAAAGAGTAAGTTGAGAAGGGCCTGGGAAGAGAAGCCCAGGCAGAAAAGAGCAAGACCAGGGCCCTATGGTGGTAAAGTGGACTGGAATGGAATATCATCCTTACAGAGTCCCTTCTACCTGACTGAGGATCTCTAGACATTGTGCCCAGGTGAGTAGACTTCCCCTCAGCATGTTGCTAATTCACAGCACCCATGTGCTTGCCTTGGCACATTGCTAATCAAGATTTCTCTTCCCTCCAACATCCCTGGTGTCCTTTCTGAAGAGCAAGAGGAAATATTCGTTTTACTGGGATACTGTTTCACAGACTAGCAAAGAGATGGTATTATCCACTTTACTAGACAGTGGAACTCCCTGATGCTTCACACATGGTAGTTTTTAACAAGCATTTTTTAATATTCTTAGCTCCTTATCTATCTGTTTCTTCCAAACTTTGAGGAAATTGAGAGTTTTGGAGACAAGATCAAGCCATTCTCTTACTCAGTCTCTGGGGAAGCAATTCCATGGCCCTCAATCTAGCACTCCACACCTGCTGTGTGGATTAAGGAGTACTGCTGGGGCAGACACATGTCATTCTGACCCGTGCCTCTCATTCCCTTGCTGTCGCTAATTCTCCCCTTGGTCCCATTTTGTGATTCTTTCCATGCTTCGTAATGAAGTGTGCTCAGAAAGCTTCCCATCCTTGGGAGACGCAGCTGCTATGCTTTGCGAGGGTGTGAGACCCTCTGATGTGCTGGCTAGCTATTCTGAGCACCCAATGAATCATTCCTTTCTTGACAATCTGGTTGTGCAACTCTGCCTGATCATATTATTTAGCAGCAGATAATTTGGAGGGAGAGTAGGTTTTGCATTTGCAGCATGATGCAGTATCAGAATCAATCATCACTATTAGCTTGCTGCAAATACTGTGTATATCAGTGTGAGCCGGGAAGGCACCATGACCCTTGGGGAGGAGCTGGCGTCTGTACAATCTTTCTGTTCCATGTGATAGTGCAGTGCATTGAAAATCTGGCTAATTTCTCTTTCTTGCCCCCTAGGCTCCCTGTGACATAAATTACAGTGATGTTCAAAGTGTCACCAGATTGGTAATTGAAAGGACACTTGGCATGTTCAAGAAGGGTCCAGATAGAGAGACAAATCTATTGGAACATTGTTGAGCTATTCTTGCTAGAAATTTCCTTACTCCTGCTTGGATGGTTACAAACTGACTAATAGAGTCATGAAATATGGTTTATATTTAGACAAAAATCCGGAGATTAAGAAGTCAAAACAAATTGTTTCCACAAATGAGGATGATGCACAAGCTGGAAAGGAATTTGAGATACAATCAGAACCACAAAGTTGAGAGAAAACCAGATTCTTTTAAGGCTAACAGAGAGAAGTAATTGATTTCTGCTAGGTGTCAGCAGGTTGTATGTTATGATTTGTTCCTTTGTTCTTATTTCCATTTAGGTGTCTCTAATATATCATGTGCCTTTCTTGATGGGGCCATAATGGAGATATATTCACCATTTAGTATAAATTTGATCATTAATAAACATTTCAATATCAAACACATCAATATCAAGGCTATTAAAACACAATCTTACGAACTTGCTGTAGGAATAGCTTTCTTAAACATGGCATACAAAAAAATTACTAACCATAAAGGAAAACATTTGTAATCAGGACTACATTAAAATTAAACATTGAAAAGACACTTCAAAAAAGAAGGCTTTACAAAGCAATCTTGAGAAGGAAAAATGGAGTTGGTGGAATTAGGCTTCCTGACTTCAAACTATACTACAAGGCCACAATGATCAAGACAGTATGGTACTGGCAAAAAATAGAAAGGAAGATCAAAGGAACAGAATAGAGAACCCAGAGGTAAACCCAAGCACATATGGGCACCTTATCTTTGACAAAGGAGGCAAGAATATACAATGGAAAAAAGCCTCTTCAATAAGCAGTGCTGGGAAAATTGGACAGCAACGTGTAAAAGAATGAAATTAGAACACTTCCTAATACCATACACAAAAATAAACTCAAAGTGTATTAAAGACCTAAATGTAAGGCCAGACACTATAAAATTCCTAGAGGAAAACATAGGCAGAACATTCTATGACATCCATTAAAGCAAGATCCTTTTTGACCCACCTCCTAGAATAACGGATATAAAATCAAGAATAAACAAATGGGACCTAAGGAAACTTAAAAGCTTTTGCACAGCGAAAGAAATCATAAACAAGACTAGAAGACAACCCTCACAATGGGAGAAAATATTTGCCAGTGAAGCAACGGACAAAGGATTAATCTCCAAAATATACAAGCAGCTCATGCAGCTTAATACCAAAAAAGCAAATAACCCAATCCACAAATGGGCAGAAGACCTAAAGAGACATTTCTCCAAAGAAGACATACAGATGGCCAGCAAACACATGAAAAGATGCTCAACATCACTAATCATTAGAGAAATGCAAGTCAAAGCCACAATGAGGTATCACCTCACACCAGTCAGAATGGCCATCACCAAAACATCTAAAAACAATCAATGTTGGAGAGGGTGTGGAGAAAAGGGAACTCTTCTGCACTCTTGGTGGGAATGTAAGTTGGTACAGCCACTATGGAAAACAGTTTGGAGGTTCCTTAAAAGACTAAAAATAGAACTACCATATGATCCAGTAATCCCACTCCTGGGCATATACCCAGAGAAAACCATAATGCAAAAAGAAACATGTACCATAATATTCATTGCAGCACTATTTACAATAGCCAGGACATGGAAGCAACCTAAATGCCCATCAACAGATGAATGGATAAAGAAGAGATGGCACACATATACAATGGAATATTACTCAGCCATAAAAAGGAATGAAATTGAACTCTATGTAATGAGGTGGATAGACCTAGAGTCTGTCATACAGAGTGAAGTAAGCCAGAAAGAGAAAAACAAATACTGCATGCTAACTCATATATATGGAATCTAAAAAGAAAAAAATGGTACTGATGAACCCAGTGACAGGGCAAGAATAAGGGTGCAGATGCAGAGAATGGATTGGAGGACACGGGGTGGGGTGGGGGTGGGGGACGAAGGGGAAGCTGGGACGAAGTGAGGGAGTAGCATAGACATATTTACACTACCAACTGTAAAATAGATAGCCAGTGGGAAGTTGCTGTATAACAAAGGGAGATCAACTCGATGATGGGTGATGCCTTAGGGGGCCAGGACAGGGAGGGTGGGAGGGAGTCGCGGGAGGGAGGGGATATGGGGATATATGTATAAATACAGCTGATTCACTTTGGTGTACCTCAAAAGCTGGTACAAGAGTGTAAAGCAATTATATTCCAATAAAGAGCTTAAAAAAAAGAAAGAAGGCTTTAAATGGCCAATAACTATATGAAAACATGCTGAACTTCATTAGTCATTAGGGAAATATTTAAAAATACAATGTGATACCAGTTTACCTCCACCAGAATGTCTAAAAATGAAAAAAGATAATACTCTCTGTTGACAAGGATGTGAAGCCACTGTAACACCCATACACGGAGGGTGAGATTGTAACTTGATATAGTCATTTTGGAAAGCTATTCCATAGTATCTATTAAAAGTGAACATACATACACCTATGAGCCAGCAATTCCACTGCTAGACATATAACCAACGGAAATGTTTACATATATTCACCTAGAGACAGTGAAGCACTATGAGAAAAAGCCACAAATTAAAACCCAAATATCCATCAACTATAGTGTTTACACAATGGAAAACCATATAGCACTGAGAAAGAATCAGCTATAACTACAGGCCACAACGTGGATGAATCTTACAAATACAGAGTTGAGTGAAAGCAAGCAGACACAAGAGACAGCATGGTGTAGGATTTCACTTGAATAAATTGCAAAAACAAGCAAAACTAATCTGTAGAGTTAGAAATCTAGATAATGATTCTATTTGGAGGGTGATTAGGGACTGGAAAAGGGCCCAGTGGGGCTTCTGGGGTTCTGGTAATGTTCTGTTTCACAATCTGAGTGCTGGTTCCTCACTCGGTAAGAATTCATCAACGTGTATAATTATCATTAGTGCAATCCTTTCTGGGTGTATTCCATGATAAATTAAAAGCTAACATTGAAAACCCTTCACAGATGAATGGATAACAAAATGTGGTATATCCATGCAATGGAATATTATTCAGTCATAAAAGGAAGTGAAGTGCTGACACATGCTGCAACATGGATGAACCTTGAAAATGTTCTGCTGAGTGAAAGAAGCCAGTCACAAAAGGGCACGTGGTGTATGCGTCCTTTTATATGAAATGCCCAGAGCAGGCAAATCCATACAGACAGAAAGCAGATTAGTGGTTGCTACAGACTGGAGGGAGGACACATGGAGAGTGATTACTGATGAGTACGGAGTCTCTTGTGAAGGGCTGAAAATATTCTGGACTTACTGATGTTGCACAACCTTGTGAATCTACTATATCACTGAATCGTATACCTAAAAAAAAAGAACCTTATCACGTGTGATTTATATCTCCATTTTTATAAATCCTCTGCAGTGTTGGCGTATTATATGCATAAGCCTGCATTTCCACAACCATCAAGGCACGTGCATTCTTTAGTGTATTGATTAGCTGACACAATCTGTCTGGATCATTCACATTATAGATTCCACATTAGTTCTGACTATCCTGGGTCAGAAATCTTAAATTTTTCGTTTATATGGAGCATGGCATTGTCATTGAAAGCTTTGTGGACCGAACTGTTTTAAATATTTAAAGCTAAACCAGTAGATTGGGGCTGGTCAAGTGTTATGTGCATTGAAGAGCATTAAAGCCCTGCTATTTCTAATAATGTGTTTTTCATATGCCCATAAACACATCTGTTATAGAATGTTTGTCTATAATAGCTCATCCAGTAGGAAAAAGTTAACACTTGCCTAATGAACAGACATAAAGTTCTCAAAGTTGTTCATACTCTTTGACCTAGTAATCCTACTTCTAGGAATTTATCCTAAAGAGATAATTAGAGATGCTTACTCAGAGTAAATGCCCAAACAATAAGGGAAGAGTAACGAGGGGTGGAGGCAGGACATTGCAACACACAAGAACAATTCTGGGCACAGAGCCTGAGGGAGTCAACCTGCTCACGCCATCCCCACCCCCCCCCCCCCCCCACACACACACATTCCCTGGAGTATAGAGAAATGCTGATAATGGGATTTCGTAAATGTTGAGCCAGACAAGCCAAAGGCACTAATCCAAGTAGTCCACCAAGTATGTGACAGCAGATATCCTCTCCCCTCCCTTTTCTCCTGTCCTCTTCAGTCTTCTTGCTATGCTTATCCCAGTTGCTCAGGGATCGACCCTGGCTAAAATCCCTAAAGACAACACTGACGAGCTTTTGGCCTTGATCAGTTAAAGTCAGCCGGTGAGCTTTGATCCGGAAATCTCTCTAGAAGTGGCATGGGGCTGTGTAAATAAATGTTTGGAAATAGGACAACGAAAGTTGTTGGAGTGTTGAAACAAGGACATCCTCACTCATTCGTGTCAATGAACTCTGCCAAATATTTGATCTCCATCCTGTAGACACGTAGAAGCTAAGTGAGAGCAGCGGAAGGAAGAGAAATTGGGCAACCTCACCCCTCCTTGTTTAGCTTCTTATTCTTTGAAGAGGAACATGGCAGGGCCAGAGCAGGTGAATTTCCTAGAGTGGTACTCCACGAATTCTAACTCTGTCTTAATGTAGCAGGAGACAATGTCAGTATTTTAGAGGCTATGTACTTGTAACTTCCTCTGCTTTCTATCTTAAAGTCAAAAGCGATTCGGATAGCATAAGAAAACATCCAAAGGAGTGTGTAATAACTTTAAAAATTATTTGATTAAAACAATTGTTTAAGTGTAGTAAATATTTATTATTTAAAAAGTTATATTTGCCCCACCATTCTGTCTCACTCCCCAGAAGAAACAATTATTCATAATAACGTCAGTGGTTTTGTATATACCTACATGTGGCTATAGATAGATAGATTTTCCTACAATAAAGCAATTGTTCTCAAACTTTAATGTAAGTGATCATCTGGTAAGCTTGTTAAAAGGGAAAAGACGTCTAATTTCTGTTTTGCATGGGAAAGAGGGGAATTATTTCCAGAATCTTAATGTAACAACACAAACAACAACGAACAGTGGGAGCAGTGATAATGTTAAGAATAAATTTAAAAAAAGAAATTAAAAAGGGAAAACCTAGTAAAAAAATGATTGTGAGAGACAGGCTAAAAATTTAAGGGTAGAAATTTTGAAAATGAATAAAAGAAATAAATATGTTTTAAATGAATCAGTCAAAGGATTAAAGTAAAAATTCAAACACGCAAGGGGCTGGATTTTTAGAGATAAAAATTTAAATGCCTTCAGCTCAAAAGCTAAAATGAAAATCAAAACAGATCCAAATTTATGTAATGTAAGTTAGAGTGTTAAAAATAAAAACAAAGAAAAATAATAAAAAGGGAAACTCTGGCTCTGAGATCAGAAGGTTAAATGTTGAATGGGAAAGCAGTTAAATAAGACTAGATACTTCAAAAGGAGGAAAAGCACACCAAAATGACATAACAAAAACACATTATAAAGTTGAGATATTAGAAATAACGATAATAATATCAACAATGAAAAGCGTTAGCAAACAAGTTGCTGCTGGGGGAGGCTGTGGAAACTTCTGGGCTCCAGGCAGGGGTCTTTTAACTGCGAGACTGAGGTCTTGATCACTGAGCTTGACGCTCAGAGCTGCAGCCCAGATGCTATTCCGGAACTCCAAGGCCGAGTCCCTCTTGTCAATGCCAATTTTTGGTGGGTCTGCAAATGCAATGAAGAAACCAGGAGCCTCCTTCCTCTCCTTCTATTTGCCCCACAGCCCAAAATCTTACTTTAAGACCCTGGCCTGCCATTTCCTTATAGGTCACCTTCCCTAATCTGTGTAGACAACGGAGCAGGGATCCGGCGTGTTGAAACAATCAAGGTTGTGGCAGGGAGAGCTCGTCTTCTCTCCTGGCACAGGTCCTGGGGTGGCTCTGGGTACTCAAACCTCCATGACCTAAATTGAATCACCCATCTCCCCCCAGACAAGTTCTCCCACCTCGAGTTCATTCTGCTGTTTAATGTGTAACCATTGCCCTAAGCAATGAAGCAAGCCACCTCACAGGCACTCTGGACTGCTCCCTCGAGTTCCCTCCCACAACCAATTGGCTACCAGATGCTGCCTCTTCTACGATACCTCCCAAATCTCTCTCTTATCTTCATCACCTCTATACTTCTCAAGCCCTCACTGTAAGTGAGATGGGTCTGAAGAGATAAGCAGAGTTTTAAGGTTCTTGTTTGGGTTCTGGGAATCCATGAAAACAGTAGTGTGCAGAGATGTGCGCTCTCTCAAAGGCGAGGATAAAGAGGAGCTGGGAAAACTGAGAGTCAGAAAAGAGACTGATTAGCACCGGACCCAGGCGGATGTGCAGATGCCAGAATTAATTCCACAGCACTGGCTCTGCCCGGTGCTGCCCCACTTGGCACACTTTTCTGAGTGTGGTGTCATCTTAAGCATCAGAGGTGGACCGTCCGCCAGCTTCTCCATTGATTGAAGAGGGTCTGGAGAGACAGTCTGCAGAGTTCCTGTCTTGCTTAACACATGTTTTATTCAAAGGAGGACCAAAAGAATTGAGAGACAATGGAAGGCTTGGGGCCAAGATGCTTTTTAATAATCGGTGTCAGTCCCTCTCGCCTTTATCCTTCCACAATGGAGCAGAGGCGGCACAGATCACATATTACTGCTATTAATACAGGAGGCTTCACGTCAGGGGAGCGCAGGATACGACCCAGAGCCTTTTCTCTTACTAATCTGATTAGATACTCCATCTTCAGCTATTCACGGATTCAGGCCAACACTTAGACACCACGGCATTTCTGGGCTCCTGAGGAAAGCACTGGGGCTTACTTTGCATCAAAGCACTTTGAGTTTAAGACTCTGTGAACTGACCGTGTCTGGAGGGGGTTACAGAGGTGGGAGACGAACACGTGTCAACAGAGACTTCTGGCAGCAAATTCCAACATTGACATCTCCAGGAAAACACCGCCGCTTGTTTGAAAAGCAGTTCCACGTGAATGTCGTGCTGACGGTAATCAGATTTAAAATTAGCCTAAACATGCCTTCATCAAGGGAGGCTTAATTACAGGGCCCAATCAGTAGACAAAATACTGCGATGACAATTTTGCTGACAAAGTAATTCTAAACAAACCATTTCAAAGTGGGTAAAATCTTCTCCTTGGAGTCACTCAGGTTTTGAAGTCACTCAAGTCTTCTTCCCTTCAAACCCATCTCCTCATGCTCCAGGCTTTCTGATTTTAAGTGCATAAATTTAGAATTTGTAAGATTTCCTTTCGCCAAACTCTAGGAGCTCTTATTTTTTTGGCTGGATGTAGCATTGTGGGGTAGGGCACACTCTGTTTACCTGTTCTGTGGTCCTGGGCAAGTTACTTATCTTCTCTGAGTCTCGGTTTTCTCACCTGTAAAGTAAGGGAAAAAGGCTTATTTTGAAAGACTGTCCAGAGGTTTAAAATAAATGAGGTGTGTGAATCCATTTCTATTTCCTTTCTCTTTCCCAAACCCAAATGGTTCTGGGCGCTCTCTGCCCTGATGTGCTGAGGGACATAGCTGCTAGAATTTTTTTGTTGTTGTTGTTTAAATTTTTTTTTAAGCTCTTTATTGGAATGTAATTGCTTTACACTCTTGTACCAGCTTTTGAGGTACACCAAAGTGAATCAGCTGTATTTATACATATATCCCCATATCCCCTCCCTCCCGCAACTCCCTCCCACCCTCCCTGTCCTGGCCCCCTAAGGCATCACCCATCATCGAGTTGATCTCCCTTTGTTATACAGCAACTTCCCACTGGCTATTTTACAGTTGGTAGTGTAAATATGTCTATGCTACTCCCTCACTTCGTCCCAGCTTCCCCTTCGTCCCCCGCCCCCACCCCACCCCGTGTCCTCCAATCCATTCTCTGCATCTGCACCCTTATTCTTGCCCTGTCACTGGGTTCATCAGTACCATTTTTTTCTTTTTAGATTCCATATATATGAGTTAGCATGCAGTATTTGTTTTTCTCTTTCTGGCTTACTTCACTCTGTATGACAGACTCTAGGTCTATCCACCTCATTACATAGAGTTCAATTTCATTCCTTTTTATGGCTGAGTAATATTCCATTGTATATGTGTGCCACCTCTTCTTTATCCATTCATCTGTTGATGGGCATTTAGGTTGCTTCCATGTCCTGGCTATTGTAAATAGTGCTGCAATGAATATTATGGTACATGTTTCTTTTTGCATTATGGTTTTCTCTGGGTATATGCCCAGAAGTGGGATTACTGGATCATATGGTAGTTCTATTTTTAGTCTTTTAAGGAACCTCCAAACTGTTTTCCATAGTGGCTGTACCAACTTACATTCCCACCAACAGTGCAGGAGAGTTCCCTTTTCTCCACACCCTCTCCAACATTGATTGTTTCTAGATGTTTTGGTGATGGCCATTCTGACTGGTGTGAGGTGATACCTCATTGTGGCTTTGACTTGCATTTCTCTAATGATTAGTGATGTTGAGCATCTTTTCATGTGTTTGCTGGCCATCTGTATGTCTTCTTTGGAGAAATGTCTCTTTAGGTCTTCTGCCCATTTGTGGATTGGGTTATTTGCTTTTTTGGTATTAAGCTGCATGAGCTGCTTGTATATTTTGGAGATTAATCCTTTGTCCGTTGCTTCACTGGCAAGTATTTTCTCCCATTGTGAGGGTTGTCTTCTAGTCTTGTTTATGGTTTCTTTCGCTGTGTGTTTAAATCTTTTATTGGATTATAGTTGACTTACAATGTTGTATTAGTTTCAGGTGTTCAGAAAAGTGAATATATATGTTTTTATATGTATATATATATATATATATATCTCCATTCTTTTCCAGATTCTTCTCCCATACAGATTATTACAGAAAATTGAGTAGAGTTCCCTGTGCTATGCAGTAGGTCCTTATTAGTTATCTATTTTATATCTAGTAGTGTGTATATGTTAATCCCAACCCGATCTCCTAATTTATCACTTCCCCTCACATTTCCCCTTTGGTAACCATAAGTTTGATTTCGAGATCCATGAGTCTGATTCTGTGTTTTAAATAAGTTCATTTGTATCATTTTTATCAGAGTCCACATATAAGTGATGTTCGTCTTTGTCTGCTTTACTTCACTTAGTATGATGATCTCTAGGTCCATCCATGTTGCTGCAAATGGCATTATTTCATTCTTTCTCATGGCTGAGTAATATTCTGTTGCATGTATGAACCACATCTTTTTTATCCTAGTATGCTGCTGGAATTTTTTTTAATGATTTGCAAATAGGATGATTTTGCTTGGTGTCAGCAGACAGAAGCATGTCCCCTGTCCCCATCCCTATACTGTGTTTAGTGATTCTGAACTGGGAGAATCTTAATTGTGCCCCCTGCCCAAGGTAACATTTGGAAATATCTGGAGACATTTTGGGTTGTCACAACTTGCTGGAGGGGGGTGGGGGGGGAAGAGGTACCACTAGAATCTAATGGGTAGAATCCAGGGATGATGCCAAACACCCTACGAAGCACAGGCAGCCCCACATTACAAAGGATTAACTGGCCTTAAATGTCAGTAGTGCCAAGGCTGAGAAACCTGGCCCTAGGGGATGGTATATATTCTTATTCATGAGTTCCTTGAAGGTAAGGAAGGAATATATATATGTCTTCTTTTCTCATAGAGAGGGTTTGAAAGAGAGTTAGGAAAAATACCCAAATGGGATTTCTCTTGTTACTGAGTGTAGGCGGAAGGTCTCTGTTCAGCCTGAGGTGGCCTGTATTTCTTTCCTGTTTGGTCTTCAAGTTGGTCTCTGTTAACATTTCTCTAATACCCTGCATTGTCTCATTTCCTTTCAACTTGAAGTATTTCCTTCAAATTTCTGAATTCGACATATGGAATTTACTTATGTTGTTATCCTTCTCATCTGTTCATACTGGACACTGAGAAGCACAGAACCATGCACACAGGAAACTTAGAGAGATATCTTGGTGTGTGAAGTTGAGGCTGCCCAGACTGACCAAGGGACTTTTCTAGAAGTCCTGTTAGTGGCCACATGAAATAAGATGCTAAACATTAGAAGAAGCTAAGTAGAATCACTGGATGAGACCCCAAGGAATCCTGGCTATAATGAGGGCAGGGTTGTATGGACAGACTCATTTTCCCTGGTTGATTCCATTCCATTGATGATACAAATACATGTGGTATGTTCCCAGCTATACAGCACCTCTCTCTCTCTCTCTCTGTATATATATGTGTGTATATATATATATATATAAAATATAAGGAGAAATGCTTGGACGGGCCGTATATTAAAATGTTAATGCTGGGTACCTTGATTAGACGTCATTTTTTCCTGTATACATGCTTCTGAATATTTCAAATTTTCTATGAGTATTTTATAAATTGAATAACAGTAGACACAGTTTCAAAAAAATTTGAAGAGCCATTTTCAGCACATCTGCCTGAACCTTATATTCTGAGGATTTCTCCCCCTCTGTAAATCACAAGTTAGATGTTGGAAGCTGCTGCTAAGAGATAAATTGCTCTCCCACCGCCCCAGCTGAGAGTCATGTCTGGGTAACAGCTGCTTCAGTAATGACTTATTTGGTGATAGATGAATTCCTGGTTGCTTTACAGATGTTGAAATCACTTTGGCCAAATGAAATCGCATGTATACCTGTTCATTTCTCCTCACTCCTCTCAAGGCGGGTGTGGGAAATAGCCCACAGTGGGGCAGAAAGGATGGCGTGACCTAGACTTCCTGTCCAGAGGCAGCGTCAGCCTTGGGTGCTTGCTCTTGGAGAGCTGCACAAAGCTGGCAAATGCACCAATGCAGCAAAACTGCCCCACAGCAGACTCTGCTAGGGTATGAAACTCCACTCCCATCCTGGCTCTTACTCCCTCTTTTACTTTGCTTTCTGCACTGAGAGCAGATTGCTCTTTTCCAAATGTAAACAGAAAAATGCAAAATCCAGTCTTGAAAAGGAATGGTCTCACTTCTCAGAGGACCACTACTCTGTAATGGGGGAAGTGCTGGAAAGCTGTTTATAGGAAAACCCACGGATGCTCTTTGTCACAGGGAGCGATTGATGGCACTCGCTGAAAAAGCAAATGGACGGCTCTTTTTTGTATTTGGAGGGATTCCTCATAAGTTCTGGGCAAATATGTTGGAATCTAACCTTAAAGAGCTACCCTGGCAGCTTTCAAGAACCACAATGATCCCAAAGAAAATGGGGAGGTAGCTAAAAAAACTTAGCTAAGAGCAAATATAAAAGAGAGAGCTGGGCCAGGAAGAAAAGAGTTGTAGAATCCAAGGTAAATCAATCAAGGTGTGTAGGGAATTTAAAGAACAGTGAGGAAGTTCTTTTACAACTTATGAGCAGGGTAAGGCATTACAGATCCCTGGTGAAAAGTCTAGGAGAATTGATGCAGCTGGAGAGACCTGGTCAGGTGTGAGGCTGAGCAAGTGACACGTGGGCTGAGGGACCACGACAGTGACCGCAGGACCTTAAGCAGGCTGGTATATGGTGCACAGCTCATAAAGCTTCTAGAGAAGCCTCATGTTTCAGAGGTAAGGGATTCCACCAGCAAAATGTAATGACCTGCTTCCCCCCATCCAGGAGAGAAGCGTGAAGTCCCGAGTTTAGGATCAAAAAACTGAATAGCATAAGCATCAGAGGGTGAGGTCCACCACACATTGTCCTTTTGAGTCAGTAGAGGGCATGGAGTCAGAGAAAGTCCCAGGTTCAACTCTTTCCTTACTCTGTGACCTTGGGCAGTGACCTAAACTCTCTGAGCTTTGGACTTCTCATCTGCGAAATAGATAACACCACCAGCCACCTGGAGAGGGAGATGATGTACTGCAAGGAAAGGGTGTAGCCTGATGCCTGCTGACCAGGTGGTCAGTATGTGGTAGTCAAAACCACACAGGCACCACACTTCTCATGTCCAATAAAGGCAGATACAGAGAATTTCCCGTGATTTCTGGTGCCGAAAGGAATACCCCTTGGCTTCCAACCTTGCTCCTGCTGGTTCTGCCCGACTCCTGCATGTTGAATGTTTCCACTTTTAGCTCTATTGCTGCAGGTTGGGCCACTGATCTTGGTTATCCAGGTAATATCCTGGGTCTGGCCACTTGTTCACCATCCACCATTACCATACAGGAAAGTGGGGGTAAGATCTAAGTGGTGGAAATAAGACTTAATGGCACTTCACAAAGAAAAAATGTGAAAGGTATACTGACAACAAGATCCACATGGTCAGCAGCTAGCCTGGGAGGAGGGATGGAGTGTGGCCCGATTCTCAAACTCAAAGGGATTCAAGTGGACATGTGTTTGAATTTTTGGCATCAGAAAGGTCTAGCTATGAGTATTTACTATTTACAATTTTTTGAATATTTACTGTACTCAAGACACTGTCCCGTGGAACATATAAACATAATTTAATATAATCCTTCATTAGTTGTTATAAAAGAATTGTATAGATAAAGTTTTACAAATCAGGAAATAATTAGGTCACACAGCTGGCAAGCATTGGAATTGGAAATTGATGCAGGATTTCACAGCTTATATTTTCTTAACTGTGCAACCATGACATTGCTCCAAAGTCAGGCTTTTCCTCAACACACATGTACATTCTCATTTTCTCTCTCTTTCTCTCATATGTATGTGGGGGTTTTTTTTTTGGTATCGTATTTTGTGCTTTTGTTTTTCAAAATTGTATTTACTAGCATCACCTTGATAAATCTCTTAGAGTTTTTGGTCAGTAGTATTACCTGGTTCCAAAAGTGAAGTGAAGTGAAATGAAGTAAAATGAAAATAAAATAAAATCGATTGTAATCTTAGGTTTTAATTATGTAAAACTTCTCTGCAAGTTCAGCAAAGTCTTGTTTGCTGGACTGTCACAGTTATAGAACACTGTGATTTGTTTCAAGTGACATTTTAAGTGGAACACCATCAAACCAGAGTTTATTTATTGAAGGTGAGCTACAAACCATGCGTCTTAATCTGTTCAGGCTGCTATGAGAAAATACCACGGACTGGGTGGCTTATAAAAACAGAAATTTATTTCTCACAGTTCTGGAGCCTGGAAGTCCAGGATCAGGGTGCCAACTAGGTCAGGTTCCAGTGAAAGTCCTTTACCAATTTGCAGTGACATTAGATATTTTCATCAGTCATAACATGGTAAATTACATCAACGTTAAAGAGTATTACAAAATCACTTTCTTTTCCATAGCTTTTTATCTTCGATTTTACTTGCCTGATATTTATTTTCTCCTTTCCTGCCATCTTTTCTCCCCATGTGCACCGCTGTGATTTTGTATCTGTTGGTGTATCTTGCTCATCGCTGTATTTTCAATTATTCCATGTCATTTTATTTTAGGCAGATATCTTGTACCAGCATTTGTCCAGATTTTGCTTTTTCAGGCAATCTGGGAAAGATCTGGTCTTGTTTCTATTTTTGTATTTATACATTAGGCTTCAAAAGTATATCCTTTTGCCTTTAATTTTTCTGTCTTTGCAATGGTGATCAAGTTTCACTTCTTTAACAGCACACACATATATTCTTTTCGGAACTCAATTTAATCCTAGTAATTTGATTGATTGATTGATAAGCTCAGCCCTCTTAAAAGTGAGACACCTTTACTTCCAGCTGTAAAATAAATGTCACACGATGTAATGTACAGCACAGGGAATAGAGTCAATTATATTGTAATAACTCTGTATGTGACAGATGGCAACTAGGCTTATCGTGGTGATCATTCTGTAATGTAGAAAAATATCAAATCACTATTTTGTATACCTAAAATTAATATAATATTGTATGCCAATGAAAATTCAATAATAAGTAAATAAATAAATAAATGGATGGCTTGGAAAAGGAATTAAGGAGAAGCTGGAACCAGAGAACTTGGATTCAGACTCTAGTTTTGCCACTTCTGTTTTGGCCAAGTAACTTCTTCTAGTAAGGTGTTACTGCTGCCTTTGCAGAATGTGATAATGATATGGTACTTACATAAATTTAAAAAAAATTTTTTTAAAAAGCGAGGCACCTTGGACACATGTTTCATCTAGTCTCCCTGCCTCTAGATCCACTTTTCCACAACTTGCCTTTTGTGCTGCTGCCGGTATGAAAGTGGTGATCTTAAAATGCAAATTGTCGTCACTCTATTTACCTAAGTATCTATGTCAGTGTCCCCAGCTCCATAAAACATATAGTTCCAACTTCTTGGCCTGCCATTCAAGGTCCTCACTCTCTTTTCCAAGATTATCTCTATTTTTCTCTCTCCCACACTCATGTCTGTTCCAGCCATAACCCATTTTCTCTTTCTATTGCCTCATGCTGTTACCCCTTCCAGAAAAGCCCTCGATCAGTCCTCTTAGAAAGTGCTGATAGAGCGGGTTAGGTGCCTGGCACTGGGCTCAAGGTAGGGCACAAGAGTGGTGAGAACAATTGGCCAGGTGCCTTCCTTCATGGAGTTCCCAGCAAGTGAGGATGTCAGTGGAAGCTCAAACAATGACCACAGGGTAAGTAAAAGTGACTGTGGGAGGACAGAGCAGGAGCCCCCAACCTTGATTTTGATGTCCAGGGAAAACAATGACCATACTGGGACCCAAAGGATGAGTAGGGAGGGAGCCTGGTCTTCATTCTTTTGTCACCTGGTGGCTGCCTGCTCATCCTTCCAACCCTCTCAAGCCTCACTCCCTCCAGGCAGAAGCAGTCACCTCCTGCTCTGTGTGCTAGCTCAGTGTTCCCTACATTCTGGTCCTTTTAGCCACGGATTGCATTTATATGTCTGTCCTTCCTGCCCTAGGCTATGAGACTCTGGAAGGCAGAGTCACTTCTTTTTTACTTTGTATCCCTGTGACCTGCGCATAGTGCGTAGTGAGTGCGTGATGAAAGTTCAAGGGGATTCAGTTCCTAGATCCTGCTCTCCTGTGCCCAGCACCTCTCCTAGCCCTGGACCCACCTCGCGCATTCCCGAACCTCTTTCTCTGGCCAAGCTTTCCTTGGTTGCTCGACTCCCAGACTCCTCTTCTGATTCTTCTATGACTTTGTCCCTAAACTGATTCCAGAATTCAGAAGGCACCTTCTCTGGTACCTGTTTGCTTCCATCCCTCAAGGGGATGTGGGGGTAATTCTTTTCATTCCACAAAACAGAGTGACAGAAATATAGCACCTGCTAAGAATGTTTATTGAAGGTGTTACGTGCTTTTAATGGCATGTTCTCTCCGAGATTTGGTGTCTGGGAAAGGATATTTTCTTATGAGGTGATAGAAATTTAATTTAAAAAATGAGAGCTATATGTCCCAATTTGCTTCCTTTTTTACACTGGCTTCCAGGAAGCCCAGATTTAGATTAATGTTCAAGTATATCAGCTACACATCATGTTTCTGGTAGAATTATCTCCTTCCTTCATCTGGGCGTGTTCTGATTATTTTTCTGAATTAAGAAAAAAAAACACAACACAACTTGAAGTGTTCATTTTACATTTTACGGTCAGAAAAAAATGTAATTCTATTAAAAGAAAAATATAGGGTGTAACTATATTTTCATATGGAATTATACCGTATATCCTCCACCTACAAATTCACAAGTTTATTTTAAATTGTGGTTTTATTGCAAGTTACCACAAATATTTCTTTCAAGAGTATGTTAAACTATACTAAAGATCATTCAATCACTGTGTGTCGTAAGGAAAGGAGAGAAGGTGAGGGAAGGAGAGGGACCAAAGGGATGGGAAGCGATTCGGTAACTGAATGATGACAATTTCCAGCTCCCTCATCCACAGGCTCCTCAAGTCATGAGGTTTCCATTTGATGAACGAGGTAAAAGGCTCCCATTTCTTTGACTGGAGAAGTCCAGCAAACTGTCTCCTGATCTCCCCTCGGTATCTTTTCCTAAAATCTCCCGTTCCTCCTCTCTTCCTGATTTTAGGTAACAGCCTGGTTATCTGCTTACTCACCCATCCCAGAAACTCAGACGTCATTGGCATTCTTCTCTCTCCTACACTTAAAAAGCAGCTAAAGCTACTCTTTAATGACTTTTCTCTTCTCCCCTTTCCCATCGTTTATACCGAAGTCTGGGGTCAAATGGTTCTTGCTTGGGACGATGTCAATCATCTTCTTGCTAATATCTCTACTTTCAGTTTCTCCCACTCCAATCTTTCCCCCACATGGGTATTTTGTCTTTGTGATATTTCTTTTTTTTTTTAAACTTTTAATTTTATATTGGAGTATAGCCGATTAAGAATGTTGTGATAGTTTCAGGTGCACAGCAAAGCGACTCAACCATACGTATATATGTACCCATTCTCCCCCAAACTCCCCTCCCATCCACATAACATGGAGCAGAGTTCCCTGTGCTACACAGAAGGTCCTTGTTGGTTATCCATTTTAAATATAGCAGTGTGTACATGCCAATCCCAAACTCCCTAACTACCCCTTCCCTACACCCTTCCCCCTGGTATCCATAAGTTTGTTCTCTAAGTCTGTGAGTCTGTTTCTGTTTTTGTAAATACGTTCATTTGTATCATTTCTTTTTAGATTCCACATATAAGGGATATCATATGGTCTTTGTGATATTTCTGAATGGCAAATCTGACATCACCCCTCTGACTCTTTTCCCCTCAAGTAAAATACCTGGCTGACCATCTCAGGTTTTTCATGACTCCCGCCTCTTACGTCCTCTGCAGTCTTCTCTCCCTTGCCCACCCATGTGCATCCTACATACTGGGCATACTGAATGCTTTACAGATTTCTTGAAGAGTCACCAGTTTTCCTGCCTCCAGGCTCTGTTTGTGTGTTTTGCTCTACTTGGAATGTTTATCCCTTGCATGGTGAACTTCTTCTCTCTTTGAAGCCTTTTGATTCAAGTTTCTACTCCTGTCTTGGTTTCCCTTACCCCATTTTCAAGAGTGTTGATTGAGCACAACCTCCTTTCTACTACTCTAGGTTGTACCTAGTTATATAGTATCATGTCCACACTGTGTCCCAATCATGTGGTTTTATATTTGACTAAATTACTTGATTATAACTTCCTTATTTTACAAATTTTTATTCTTGTTACATTCCTAGGGTCTAGCTCTAAGCATGTTTTTAATTATTATAGAATGTTTTATTTCCTTTAAGTAAAAGGTTTATATTAATTGTAAAGATTTCATAACTAAGACAAAATGGATAAAAGGCATGTATGTCAATAGGGCAACTGCTCAGTTCATTACAAAAGAAGGTAGGTAGGAAATGCTTTAGTTGCTAACTGGAAGGTGGTTTAGAATCATTTTGCAAACAGACTCAAGAAGCATTCAGCCTTGCATTTTTTCTCCTGCAATAATCAGATTTTCCTACCTTTAGTAGTCACTTTTGAGTTTGAGAGTGCCAATTCATTACCCTCCCAACATATACAGGTTCTGAATAAGAATGAGAGGAATTAAAGTATATGTAGATTAAAATTCAACGATCAGTTTTATTTCAGGTAAAGCTGAATTGGAGAATGCAGCTTGGACTTAACAACAAAACTGGGCTCGTCCTTCAGTGCTCCCTCGGCTTTGGCTGATTTGTCCAGGCTTAGAAACCTGTAGCAATGGGAGCTGAGCTGGTTGGGAGAGGCTCACTGGCTGGGAAAGTAGTCTTGGGCAGCCTAGGTTGAGAAGATGAGGTGGCCGAATGTGGACAGCTACCCTGCACCATATTGCCGCAAAATGAAAGAATGATGTCACACTCTCAGGATCTCACTAGTCCTTGAGAGAAGAGTCTATGGGGAGGTAGCAGAATGCTCTCCTTAATATCCCTGAAAGGGTTAGTTTCTATTTAATGCATCAAAGCAGGAGCACCAGAAGAGAGAAGGGCTGGTTCTTCCTAGCAAGTGTCATAGGGTGGATCAATCTCTTAAACTCAGAGTCCCAGGACCTCAGATACCTTGGTCCAAAGAATTCACCTTTTTATAGATGGAGTCTGGTAATTCCTAAGTAAAAAATGGTATGACTCTGTCTGCTTTCTTTTACTTAACATTTATCATTTTATCAGGATGATGGGTAGATCAATAAATGCCCCTGATGTGAAGGACATATGTGTTAATATCATCAAAGCTTAATGTAAAGGAAGCTTCAACTTGACACTCAGGTGCGAGTGCTCTGATGGGAAGCATAATCGCTTGGGAATTACTACGGATTATAAAGGAGGTTTTTTTTCCCTGCGATTTACGGAGGGCTCATGTCATCTCAACCCAGGTCAATTTGTAATTGCACATCTTGGTGACAATAAAGAGCAGTGACCTGAAGGCATCTAACACTTCTGTCGTGAGTCGAGAGTGGCTTGTGCTGTGAATTCTGCATCACTTGGACCTTTACGATATCCCTTCCAGCCCTCAGAGTTTATGATCCAGATACACCTCCAATGGAACTAACCTCAGAAAAAATCCTTTGCTGGGCTCTGACCCATATTTCATTAATTCGTAGTTAGATTTATTTAGTTCTGGCTTGATTTATTTCTGGTCTATGCATCTGCATTCTTTTCATTTGCTAACTGTGCTCCTTCAAAGTGTGATGTGTTTCACTTGGTCAGTTCTATAAATTACATAATGGTAAGGAAAAAAAATAAGAAAGTCGCTGTCAGGAGGCAACAGTGTAAAAAATGCATAGATCATATTACTACACAGTGGGTCTGATTTTTTTAGATGACTTGAGCTGGTCTTCTTAGAAGGATCATTCTTTACTGATGCCCAGAGCCTATGGTGACCCAGCAATGGTCAGGAGTCCCCTAGGCCAGTGCTTCTCAAACTTAATTTGCACATGCATCGCCAGATCCTGCAGGGCTGGGGTGAGGCAGAAGATTCTGCATTTCTAACAAGCTCACAGGTGATGCTGATGACTGAGCAGCAAGAACCTAAATTACCAAATAAAAACACCAGCTCCCCAACTCATCACAATTAATTTTATTCCACAGCATGTTTAGGGGAGTGTTATTCTCAGGGATATGTTTAGGATTCAAATAATTAAAAAAAAAACCTGGAAAGTACACACATTTCTGTATCTCTTCATTAAATATATATCTGTTTGGCAAAAAATGTTAGACTCTTTTGTACAAAAACAAAGCAAAAAAACAAAAAACAAAAAACAAACCAAAAAAACCAACTACCCCCCCAAACCAACAACCCTGAACCCTTGCAAACTGTCAATACCTTTAATAATTACAACGATGTAAACCTGGATGCTTGACCATCCTGTGGAACCTGTGTTGCAGCAGAACCCCCAGGAGAAGGACCATCAAACCCTTAGATAGCAACCGCCTGTCATCGAGGCTTTTAGATTTAGTACGTAAGAGATGGAGCGAGATGACTGATTTCACCATTTGTGCTTTCAGCTAAGAGGCTGGATGGGTGTGTGTGGCAATGAAGAAGGAGGTCTGGGCTGCGGCGGGGAGAGGAAACCCAAGACTAGCTGGGAGGCAGGAAGGGTGGTACCGGTCCCAGGGCAGACGTGAAGTGGGCATGGGACCCACAGACTGTGTCTGGAGACCCAGTGCTGGCGAGAACTAGGATGAGGCTGCCGCTGCTGTTCTTGGAACCAAAGAGGAACAGGGCAGGCAGAGGCTGGGAGGGCGAGGGAGGGGGCTTGGAAGCAGATTTCAATTCACATGGAACTGGTGGTGTGAGCGGACTCGAGAGAGAACGGGAGCGAGGAGGTGGTGTTTGGTCTTCTCAAGTAGCTAGGCTGTTTCTTCCAGACACAGGCCTCGGGGCACACCCCTGGGTCTGGCTGCAGGTTTGGGGGTGGTCTGGTCTGCTGGCTTTCAGCCTCCAGGAGGAGAGGACTTGCCTGCCAGGATGAAGATGGAAGGGCCGTTTGGCTCTCTTACTGGTGGTGGTTTTGCTTTTCTCCCACCTTAGGCTGCAGCAACGGGAGGTGACCTAAAGCAACGGAATCTAGAAACAGAATCAGGGCGGTGAGCAGGTCGCCGGGGAGGAGCAGGAAAACGCCGCGGCTAGAGGAGGTGAGGCCAAAGAAGTGTGGACCACAGCTTCCCTTTGCCACAGCGGATGCCAAGGCGTGGGTGCGCTTTCATTCTTCTCTCCTGTTAGCTAGATCTTCCAGTTTTGGAGGAGGGGGCTTCTGGGCCCGGGCGCTTCAGTTACAGTCATAGACGAAGTCATAGTTGCTGGGCTCCTTGGGGATGGGGGGAGGTGCGTCGGGGATCTGAATGTTTTCCAGGTCCAGGAGGCGCAGCTTGATTTCCATGCTGAGCAGTGTGTCCAGGTCGTTTCGTGTCAGGTCACTCAACATGTCTTTCCCCAGCAGGGCGTTCAGCCCGTCTGTCCAGATACAGTACTGTTGGGAAAGAAGGTGACAATGAGAACTACTGGTGACAATTACAAGAGGAGTAACAACAGCTAACACTTCCTGATCAATCAACATGGGCTAGGCTCTGTGCTAAGTGCTTTGCCTACATCATCCTTTAATAGTCACAGAATCTCTACACACTTGACACTTCTGTGAGCATCTCTGTTTTACAGACGAGGGGACTGAGGCGATGAGAAATTGTCACTTGGTAGTATGTGGAGTGGGTGGGATTTGAACTTATGCAATCTGCCTCCAGTGCCAGCACTCTTCTGTGCAAATAATGCCTCCCTGCATAGCAGCAGGAGGACTTGAGTATTTTGTGCCTGTGCAACACAATATCTCTAACATCCCACCAGTGAGTCAATGAATTGAAGGTATTGGTAGAATATATCCCAGCACTCCCGGACTCAGCATCAGGTCAAGCTTGTTTCTTTCCGGACTCTAAACATAGTTCCTAATCTAGTAGTTAATCTCTGCCTATCCTGTCTGATTCCCAGCACTCACAATGACAGCCCAATCCCACCCTAGGGCCAATGGTAGCCCCGCCTTTGCATTTCTTAGCAAAAGGTCTAGGAAATAGCTGAGTGCTGCCCAATGTCTGGTGGGCAAAATGGCTAAAATTATTCGGTGATCTTAATGGAAGGTGGTTTGGCTGCCAGTCTAGGGAGCCCTTCTGCCTGGGTCCCCAGTTTCCAAGGTTTTTCTCCTCCAGGTCTCTGGAGCTTGGTCCCTGGGGACATCACCTGTTTTGGAAAGCACTCCATAGTACCCAACTAAGAATCTGGTTATTCCCCTCTCATTAAAATTAATCACGTCCTTTGACTCTCTGGTAGGCTATGAACTGTGCTTTGTTTATCTGAGGACCTGCCTTGCTTTTGTCAGTTTTCCTCCAGAGGCTGAAACCCTGCCCTGCCCTGGTATTAGAGCCATGGTACCTGGTGGAAGAACTAGCCTCTGCTGCCAACGTCTCAGAAAACTGCCTGCGTTCTGGATGCTCTGCTCAGCTCCCCTTTTAGGACTAGTCCTATGTATGGGACTAGGATGTCCTAGTCCTATATGGGACTCCTTTGATAGCAATTTCTCTGCTCTTCCTTCTAGAACATACTCTAGACTCCCCCCCGCCCTGCCCCCTTTGCCTTCATTGGGTCAAGTTGCAATTCCAGACCCTACTTAGCTTGGCCTTTGCACTGTGGTTACCTGGGCTATGTTCCAGGATATGATAGCAGATCTCAACATAAAAGTACTACAAGATGGCAAGCAGTATACAAATCTTAAGTCATAGTGAGGTGATAGAAATCTACCATGATGCGCATTGGTGGTACCACTTTTTAAGCCAAAGAGGTGTACCATGGGTGTATTACGAGGCCCATGTCTGAGTAGTGCAGCCCTGAACTGTAGAGCTTTGGTTCTGCCTTGGCTATGTGATCTCAGTCAAAACATTTAACCTGTCTAAACATCAGCTGAGTGCTAAGGGCTTTCTGGAAGTATTAGCGTCCTCATGGATACCTTAGATAGATTCCAAACACATCTAAACATTTGTTTCCTCATAAATAACTTTGATGAAAATAGATACCCAGGACCTACCCTGCAGATACTGATCACATGGATCTTGGGTCAGGAAATTTTACTTAGAAAAGCTTCCAGCTAATTCTGATGTACCTCCAGATAGGGGCACCACTGAACCCCATGCTCTTTAAGGCCCCTTTCAGCTCTGGTACTGTTTCATTGTAAATCCCTAAGTGCTGGGGATTACTGCTCTTTGTACACAGCCTTCCCAGTCCTGGCTAGCTTCTTAGTACAGGTTAATTTAACCCGCAGGAACACTTCTGTGGTGCTTTTCTTTCAAGAAGCAGCAAGTACAGAAAATTTTATTAAAAAATACATCAACCAATAAATAAAAACTCTGTAGTACTGAATCTGAGTTGGAAGCATCAACATGAATTTATGATGTATTTTGTCCTTAAAAACCTTAACTCCAAGCTCTGTCTACAAAAAGACCTGAAAATAATGACCAACCCAGTAGTAATAGGCATATCTAATGTCCAGATTCTGGTTGCTAAATACCAAAAGGAGCCAAATTTCTATAGAGAAAAGGCAGGAAATGTACAAGATGAACCTGGAATATCTTGTCATGCCAGAATGCCTGAACGCTGCCAAAGGCATCTGTCAATAGGACTCAGAAGCCAGCCAGAAGGTGTTCCTACTTGCTCTAGATAAGACCATTTGGACACTGATAATGGCAATAACTGCAACCTACTGAAATGCGAATATGTCAAATCCATAACTTCATAATGATACTCAAACACCAAAAATCCTTCATTGGTCTCCTTTGAAGATGATCGTCATTTTGAAAACTGGTAAAGGGACTCAAGTGTTTATCCTGCCTATCATGTGTGCACTATTTAACCTCAGGGTAACCAAATAGTTGATGCGGCCAGTTTCTCTTTGTGCAACTGTAATAGAATTGGAATATCAACCTTTTCCAACATCTAATAGATACAAGGATCTAGGCAATAATCATCAATGGCTGCAATCATCTCCAAAAGAGAGACCACAGGACATCCTAGAAGAATACAACACAACTGATGCTTAAAGTAGAGCCTGAATTTGACTCGCCATCTAACTATCACTTAACAGGAAATACAGGAGGCAGATAAACATGTGAAATGATAGAGCAGGTTATGGTAGGCAGAATAATACCCTCCTTTTAAATAAGAGCATGTCCTAATCCCTGGAACCCATGAGTATGTTAGGTTACACGGTAAAGGGAATTAAGATTGCTAACCATCTGATCTTAAAACAGGGATCTCATCTGGGATTATCTAGGTGGACCCAATGTAATCACAAAGGTCCTTAAAAGTGGAAGGGGAAACAGAACAGGAGAGAGAGAGAGAGAGAGAGAGAGATTTGAGTGTGGAAGAGGAGGTCAGAATGATGCAGTGTGAGGACTCAACCCGCTGCCGTTCCTGAGATGGATGGAGGCAAGGACTGAGCCAAGGAGTGTGAGCGACTCTAGAAGTGCAAAGGGTGAGGAAACGGATTATCCCTTAGTCCAGAAAGGAGTTCAGCTCTGTTGTTACCTTGAGTTTAGCCCAGAAAGACCTGCATCTGACCTTTGACCTCCAGAACTGTAAGATAATACATTTATGTTATTTTAAGCCACTAAATTTGTGGTAATTTTTTACAGTGGGCAAGGAAACTAATACAGAGAATTAAAATCAGCAAAATCTAGACTATTGGCAATGCTACCAAACAGATGAGCTGGTTCTTTCAGTGAATAAATTGCAAGGGAGAAAAGCACATGCACACGTTCACGAGAGAAAGAGAGAGAGAGAAGAATGAATAGATTTAAGGAAACTGAAGAAACACGTGAACTAATTGTTATGTATGGATCTTATTTGGATTCTGATCTGAACAACATATAAAAGAAAAAAACACAGAAATGAAACAGAGAAATCTGAAAACTGACTGCATGTCATGGTATTATAACATTATAAAATTGGGTGTGATCATATATGGTAGTTATGTTTGACTCTTTATTATTTAGAGATACCCATGGGAATATTTACAAATAAAATGATATGATATATGGACGAGCTTCAAAAATACTCTGGGGTGTGGCAGCTGGGTGTGAGTCAGGGTGTAGTTGAAATCTAATTGGCCATGAGTTGATAACTGATGAAGTTGGGGGATGGGCGTTGGCAGGAAGTCGTGAGTCCAGGTCCTGCTTTCGTCCTTCCAAGCTACACAGTGCAGGGTCCAGAGAGAAGACATTTCTGGAACAAGACACCTACAGTTTAAATCCCAGCTCTATCACTGACTACTTGTTTGGTCTTGGGCAAGTTTTTTAACCTCTCTGTGCCTCATTTTTCTTTTTTATAAAATGGGAATAGCATTAGTTTTGTTTCTTTTAGAGTTATAGAATGAGGATTAAGAGAGGTGAAGCACATAAAGCACTGACTGGTCCCTGGCATGGAATATTCCGGTTATAATTACTATTATCGTTACTATTGTTGAGTTCTTCAATTTTGGGAGGCCTCTCTTTCCTCCTTTGACAAATGAGGATGTCTTTGACGGAACTTTCTATTTTATGAAGCAATTATGCAAATAAAACGAGGTGATAGATATGGAAGTGGCCTCAAGAAATTAAAAGTATTCACAAGTGCATGGTATTTTTCTCCTCACTGCAGCAATAAAAAGCGGCAGATATGAATAAAAATTTGGCAGTCCCAGAACATTTATCCTTATCTGGAATTAATGTACACTGGGAAAACCAGCCTTGTATAAACTTAAATAGCACCCACAGTTCTATTATTTGAAGTTGTTTCATATACATCTGTATATATCTTGAATACAGTGGCCTGTGTACAACCACAATTTCATTTAAAAAGAGAAATGGTAGGACACAGTATCTATTTTCAGGAAGATGAAGACAAAGTCATCCCCCTCTGTGAACAAAATGTCAAGCAACACAGAATTATATTTAAGCACCACTCTAAATGCAGGATTTGCATCTAATCTTTCTTCTCTCTTTGGGATATACAATTTTATTCAAAAGCTTCAAACCAGTGAAAAACAAATACAGAATAACTTCTAAATGAGCTAAGTCTCTCAGGGGAAATGGGGAACAAAATTCAAATTCTATTAAAATGTTCGTTCCTCTCTAAAAGCTTTTTATGTAACCACATAGGCAACAAAAATTTGAATGATATCATCTAAAAATAAGAGTTTCAAGCATGATGTTGGGTTCTAGTTTACGGGAGAAAAAGTAAAATCAACCATAGCTGCTACTTCATCTTACAAATGCACTTTCCTAGATTTATGCTAAATATTTTAAATATAGCTGACAGCATGCTTCAAGAAGAGAAACAAATTATACATATAGCAAGATGTCAAAAAGGAACAGAAGTGTCTCAAAAATAAAATTCCAACAGCATAGACAGCCCTAAACCTCTTAAAATAACTTAAAGAAACATGGTAAAAAACCCACTTCATCAAATGTTTTAAAGAATAGAAATAAGTTTATCATGGGAAAATTCTGACCAAAAACTAAATATTCGATTAAAACCAAAGCTATAGCCAGGGCTGATACTTCCTCTAGGTCAACAACTATGCCCTTACTGAGTATGAAGCATTTGTACATTCTTCTTCTTTACTGTAAACTCTTTATTTTAATTTTATTTATTTATTTATTTATTTATTTATTTATTTATTTATTGGCTGTGATGCATGGCATGTGGGATCTTAATTTCCCTACCAGGGATCGAACCTATGCCCCCTGCATTGGAAGCACGGAGTCTTAACCACTGGACTGCCCAGGAAGTCCTTACCGTACACTCTTGATCAAGCTAGGAAGAAGCTGAATCTTTTATAACTTGCAGTTTTTTGAGAGGTTTCCATTCTATTTCAAGTCAACAAGAGGTACCTTTTGTCATGACTTTTCTCAGGTAGACTTTTTTTAAAAATGAAATTTTTTCTTTCCAACATTTTTTACCTGCTTGTTTTTCTTGAGAAAATATGACACTCTCTCATAAATTAACCTCACTGAGACCCTTACCTCATGCTTGTCAGGAGCTATGAAGTTCAGTTGGCAGTTTGAGTCATACAAGATTGAGAAAGCAAGTTCAAGCACCTCCTACAAGAGATTAGAGAAAACACCACATTGAGGAAAATTGACACATTTGTTTTGCAGTTACAAATGGCTGCAGGTTGAACACAGAATAATGTCTACAGTGTGTCAGGCAAGAGGAGCAGCAGTGAGGCGGATGGGAGGAAGGAGCATGTTTTTCAAGGTTCACAACACAGTCCCTTCTCTCTGTTCAGGGGAGGTATGCATGAACCATCTCATTTAATTCTCCAGACAGTACATGGAGCAAGTGTTATCATTCCCCTTTTAGGGGAAAGAGCTCAGAGAGGTTAAGTGAGTTGTCCAAGGCCACACAGCCCCAAAGCTGTGCTACTCTTCTATCTTCAGCATCTCCCTCCCAGGGAGACCATGGAAAACAGTAAACTCTTTCTCAATCAGCAGCATGTTGGGCTGCTCTATCTTCTAACATTTCCAGGTTGACAGATATCCATAGGGGTATAAACCTGCTAAAACATGGAAGCTACATAGGAGGTAATGAGGTTTATGAATGAAACCAATATCTGCAGGTAATGTGTCTGCCCTTTGACCTCTGAACTACTGTAGAACAAAGGCTACACAAAACCTAGTTTTATCCTATGGTGGCTGCAGGGTATAAAGGAGAGCATGGGCCCAAGTGGCAGAATAGCTGGGGTCGTTCATTGGTGAGCGTCTGTTCCTTTGAGTGTCTGAGTTCATTCACAGTACAGACTATCAGACCCAAAGGACCAAGGACTAAGTGATGCTGTGATTTCATTGTAGCTGAATGACCTTGGCTGAGATACTCAGTGTCATGTCTAGTATGTATGTTAAAATATGCTTCTTAAATTATATGCACTGTACAACACTGGGTACAATGATTATTTTATAAGACTGAGCAGTCAGCAGGGTACAACAACGGAAGATGAGAGTCATTGCATATCTCAACCCCGTAACAACACCTAACTTGCAAAATGAGCCAAATGAGTCCACATGGGTGCTGTGCATCACCGTAACACATGTGCTAGCCTACCTTCTTCCTCTGTGTCTTTATTAGGCACCACTGATGACTGCCCCTTTCCCTCGTGCTATGATCTGGGAGCTGCACTCTCAGTAACTACCCACAGGCGTTTTTTCTTAGGGAGGTAGATCTCTCCACATTATCCTCTTCCTCAACACCTGTCAGAGGATTTGCCTTTGGCCAGTAACACAGCAAGAATTCCCCAGAAAGAAGACGGAAGACCGAAAGATGAGATTTCAGAATTTCAGATGAGAAAGACTTCTTCTAAGTAAACTCCAAAGGCCCACCATTAACTGGATGCCTCTGCTGGCACAGCCAACCATCAGGCTAGTTGTGGCTTTTGTGGATTTCATCTGTGTCCAACTCGCCTCTAGCCATCCCCTCATTAAGGGAAAGCAGCTCCTGCTCTGAGCCCAGACCTACCAGTATCTCATACTCTCAGGGCATCCTCGCCCTACAAGAAATAGAAACAAATGAAGGAAAGCATGCTGAGTCATAGAATGGGATGTATTCTGCAAAACTACCCTCCTCTGCATTTTTCATTTTTTTCTTCCTTAGTATTCCATTCAAGCCTGCTCAGTAAAGATCAAAAATATTAAAAAAGAGTTTGCCAAAAAAAAAAGAAACAAAAACAATTTTCCCATAAGTTTGGCATCTCTTTCGGGTCTTTTAGTTTATAGAAATAGTCACGGGCCCTAGCAGTGGTACTAGGCATACACAATTGGTGTCATCCTTTTAAAAAAGTCAGTAAGGCAATCCATAGCAAGAACCAGGGGTCCCACTCCTGGGGTTATTCTTAAAAAAATTCAAAAGGAAGCAAAAGCTGTAAACACCATTATCTGTAAGAACATAATGTGAGAAACTGAGTGTCCTCCCTTCTTTGAGTAAACCATTAAAAAAAAATCACAAATTAGCAGCACAGAGGAATATATGCAGTCAGGCGTTCAGTATAACTATGAAAATCTGATCTTAAGTGAAAAAAGCAAGAGAACATTATATACATACAAATCACAATTATGAAACCTGTCTACCTGTGGTTGGAAACTAGAAGCGAATGTGTGAAATGAAAATAATTATGTTAAGGTGCTGGGATCACAAGCGATTATTTTCTTTTAAAAACCTGAAAGCATTTTTTCAACAAAATGTTAAACTCTAATCTCATAAATTCATAAAAATTGTTCTTAGATGAGAAACATTGATATCAATGATGTTAGTGTCATTCATTAGGAAAACTCTCTGACTCATACTTGAGAGATTGGAGAGAAAGGAGAGGGCGGGCTTTGCTTCTGGACACCCGGTCAGTACGTTACAGCAGCAGCAGGTGACCTTCGGAGGTCAGTAGGAAAAGGTGAAATTGACAATGGATTTCCAGCTGACATTGGACCATGACGGCCGCTTTGCTTAGGGCAGGTGCATGGCTAATCATCCCCTTGCTTACGACAGCAGGTGTGAGCATCACCAGAGCCCAGACGTGGCCTCTTGACTAGGTGCTGAAGTCACTTGAGACCAGAGTGTCAGCATGGTTGCCCCCTGGGACACTTTCTCTTCCTCAGGGCATGGAGCAGGAAGCAAGAGGGGGCCTGCGAACTTTGGGTTTTGCCCTTCTGAGGCATTTACAAGTGAAGACGTCAATGAGCGGAGCTGTCATGACCTAGGTTTCTGATAAACACAGGCAGGAAATAGGAAATTCGTGAGAATGTCAATCCCCACTTTAATTTCACCAAAGCTGCCTGGGAGGAGTTGGAGGAATTACTTGTCTGACCCGCATGTCTGCGTTAAAGGCTGCTATCACTTATAATGAGTTTTATTGACGTCTCTGGCCGGCTGTCATTGAGGCCTTGGTGGAGGTCAGCTCTCCAGCACTTAGAGCAGGCAGGCTGCAGAGATGGTAGAGACGGCCTCTCAGGCTAACACTCCATAAGCTGCCACCTGTCCAAACTGTCTGCGAGGGAGAGAGGGGCCAGGGTGTGGTGGAGTAAGCAGTCGTGGATCTGGGGCGGCGTCCCCCTCAGGGGCTTCTCATCACACATCACAATGCTTTCTTAGACATCTGATGCTCTGGGCCTTGCTGCTCACTACCTAAGGTCTTTTATTCCCTCTGGATTTAAGTCAGTGAAAAATCACATCCAGGAGCAGCTTATTTCCATCCTCTGTTCCACTAATGCACATCTCCCACCCCACCACGTAGAGGAATGCCTGGGATAGGCGAGTTCTGGGGTTAGAAGATATAGGAGGAACTGATCCCATGGCCTCTGACCCCATGCTCAACCCACGGGCCCTGGGACCAGAGACAAAGGCGTGTGTGGTCAGGGGATGCTCAGAGAAATTCTGGGCATAATAGTGCCTTGGTTTGGGTATTGCCATCTTCCAAGGGTCAAATGATGGGTTGACTGAATACGAGAGTAGAGTCTTATACAACATATTTTTGGTGTATAGTGTTGGCTGCCATTCCTTACATTGTTTTGGGGTGACGCCTCATTTGACCATCTTGCTTGGCATTCACTTTAATTATGCTGGTTCTCCAGCATCTATCTAGGCCATCTTTTTATTTTTTAAAAAATTTATTTATTTATTTATTTATTGGCTGTGTTGGGTCCTAGTTGCTGTGCTCGGGCTTTCTCTAGTTGCGGCGAGCAGGGGCTACTCTTCGTTGTGGGGCGTAGGCTTCTTATTGTGGAGCACGGGCTCAGTAGTTGTGGCTTGTGGGCTCTAAAGTGCAGGCTCAGTAGTTGTGGCACATGGGCTTAGTTGCTCCGCGGCATGTGGGATCTTCCCGGACCAGGGCTCGAACACGTGTCCCCTGCATTGGCAGCCGGATTCAAAACCACTGAGACACCGGAGAAGTCCCTAGGTCATGGTGAGGTCAAAGCATCTTGATTAAAGATGTAGGATATAACTTGGAGTGTGTGTGTGCTAAATATGGCCAGAGAAATAGATTTCATAGCTATGAAGCATTGTTTCTCATTTGTATACCTATGAGTTTGCGTTTGTATTTTAGAAGGCAAATCAGTCATTCATATAGCATATAATAAGAGGATTTTGTCTTCTGTAAGCAACTGTAATGTTCTCGTCCCCATCTATCTTAGCATTATCAGCCAATAGTTCCCCAACCCATTTTTTTCTCTCTGTTGTCACCAATCCTATGCTCTGAATTTAATGTATCTCAGTCAGAGGATACTCTTTCAGGTGTCAAAAGGCCCGGCGTGCCTTTTTACATATTGTTTCCTCCTCCTAGAAAGTCTTCCCTTCACATTTTCTTTTCAAAATGCCTTAGAGGACTGGGATGGGGTGGGTGGGAGGGACTTGAGGGAGGGTGGGGGGGGAGTTGAGGGAGGGAGGGAATATGGGGATATGTGTATAAAAACAGATGATTGAACCTGGTGTACCTCCCCCAAAAATAATAATAATAAAAAAACAAAAAACAAAAAAAACCACAGCTCAGACATCATTTCCTCCATGAGGCTTCTCAGGTCTCCCAGGCTCTCTTTGTATTTAAATTTACTGGGGCATAGGCAGCATTGGATTGTAATTGCATGTTGATACTTAAGTCTTATATCTGCTAGACACCCAAGGACAGGGGCCAGGTCGTATTTATCTTTGGATTCCCAGCACCTGGCACAGGCCTGGTATAAAGAAGATACTCAATACATTATGAGTATGAATGAGGAATGAAGTAAATTTGAATAAAAGACTTTTTGGTTAAGACCAGGGGTTTGAAGCTGATGCTAGAACATCAGCTTCTAGTATAATCTGCTTCTTATTTCAGGTACAAGAATCATGCTGGAAAAATGAAAGCTGAGCTCTGGACATGGTGAGATGGAAGCTTCTCTCATGTCAAATATATTCCTATCCCTTTCACTGAGATCTGGTCAGATCTTCCCTCTGGTGATTACATGTTAACTGTTGAACTCATAAGGCCCAAATCAGTGGGATAAGTACCAGAAGTGCCCACTTTCAAAAATACAGCAACAAATCAACTTTATTTTATGAATCACAGAAGTTTGAATTTAGAATCCTAATCCTTGAAAGTCAGATCCTCCAGTTGAATTTCCATTCACCCATGATAATTCTTTTCGAGTGATAGAAATTTCCTAATCTCTCTGTGAAGAAGTCAACAATTTTTGTGTCCATAGAAATTTGTCTGTTGCACCAACCTCTTCTAAACATGTTCGACTCTAAGCTCCGGAGAACAGGGCCATGTCAGCCTGTGCATCACTCTGTGCCCAGAACCCATTCTGTCTCAGGTGCTCTAATGCTGACTGAGTGAGTGACTATGGACAAATGCCTCTGCCTCAAGGAAAGGATCGGTTCCTTTCCTTTTCTATTTCCAGGGCCTTAGACTGTGCCTGGCATGTCAGATGTTGCATGAGTGAGAAGTACTATCAGTTACCAACATCTTGCTATTAACAAGTGTCTCCCTTAAAGATGCTAATGTCCCAGTTTCCCCTGTTCAGTAATGAAGCTAATGGACTGTGATGTGGCATAAAATGTTAGAACCTACTGTCTCCCTGGTAAAACTGCAGAGCCAGCAACACGCCATGGTTGCTGCCCACTGCCGTGCACTGGCAGACCCCCTGTGCACACATTTTGGCCAACTCTCCTTTTAAGCTGCATGTCTCCACTTTCCTATCCAGAAGTCCCAGAGGTAGGGGGGAGCAGGCCTCCGAGCACTGGGGAAGGGGTGTGGGTGTGGGTGGGTTGAGGAAATAAATTATTAGAACAGTGGGTTTCCTTTCTGCCTTTTGACGTTTTGCCTGATGAACCAGATGTACGAACACTATTAACACTATAAGACAATTTTCACATACATACAAATGAAAGAGCCAGGCTGGTAGAGATACAACTCCTTCTCTCAGTCCTCAAGGAGCCTAGAAGAGCTGGGAGTGGCTGGAACATCTTGGCCAGTGAATCCCAGGAAGTAGCCTCCATTTGAAGTCTTATTTATGTGTTGATAGCAGTGTGTCCCATTATCCATCCATCCACCCATCCATCATCCATCTGTCCATCCATCCAATTTTCTATGTGTCATTAACAATTTTTTAAAACAAATGTTGGAAATGTCATTTACTTAGTTTGTTTTGTTGATCTCCCCTAAAGGGAGAAGAATCTCATACAAGAAGGCCAAAATCACCCACACATATCCTAGGCTCAAATGAGATCATCATTTCCACACCCGTTTTGATACTGGTAACTTGTATCTTCTTTCATTTTCTCTTGGTTAGTCAGGCTATACATTTATCAATTTTATTTATCTTTTCCAAGGATCAAGTTTTGGTTTTGTTGATTTTCTCTACTGTTTTCTTGTTTTCAATTTCATTGATCTCTAATATTTATGTCTTTCCTTTTGCTTGCTTTAGGCTTAAATTGCTCTTTTTTCTCTAGTTTCCTAAGGTAGAAACTTTATTGATTTTAGATCTTTCCTCTTTTCTAATATACACATTTAATGCTATAAATTTCCCTCTATGCCTGGCTTTCACCACAACCTACACATTTTGATAAGTTATATTTTAATTCTACTTAGTTTAAAACATTTTGTAATTTCTCTTTAGACTTCTTTGAACTATGGGTTATTTGGAAGTATGTTCTTAAATTTCCAAACATTTGAGGGATTTTCCATCTATCTTCCTGTTATTTATTTCTAGTCTAATTCCTCTGTGAAGTAGAACAAACTTTGTATGATTGCTCTTCTCTTAAACTTAAGATGTATTTTATGGTCCAGAATGTAGTCTATCTTGGTGAGTGTTTCTTGTGAGCTTGAGAAAAATGTGTATTCTGTTTTTGGGTGGGTTTTCTGCTAATGTTAATTGGATCAAGTTGATTGATGGTGCTGTTCAAGTCATCAATATCCTTATTGATTTTCTGTCCACTTGATCTATCAATTACTGACAGAGGGGTACTGAAGTCTCCAGGATAATAACGGATTGGTGAATTTCTCCTTTCAGTTCTCTGTTTGTCTCATGTATTTTGATATCTTTGTCCATCCCAATACTTTCACCTATCTTATTTTTTATATTTAAGTGGGTTTCTTGTAGAAAAACATATAGTTGGTCTTGCTTTTTGTCCACTCGGACAATCTCTGTCTTTTAATTGGTGTATTTAGACCATCGATATTTAAAATGACTATTGATATAGTTAGATTACACCTGCCATGGCTGTAACTCTTTGCATGTGTTGTTTCTTCTTTATTGTTTATTTTCTCCTTTTTTATTTTGTCTTCTTCTATTTTGAGTATCCCAATTCTTCCCTCCTGTCCCTTGTGACTTTACCATCATTCATTTCACTAATCCATATGCTATAATAATCTAACACATTTTACTATTATTATATTAAGCAAAGAGTTATCTTTCTGATGAATTAATAAGAAAAAATATTTTTATTTTACCTTCACTTATTCCTTCTCTGACACTCTTCCATTCTTTATGTAGATTCAAGTTTCTAACCTATATAATTTTCCTTCTGGCTGAAGAACTTCTTGCAGAGTAGGTCTGCTGGCAATGAATTCCCTTGGTTTTGTTTATCTGAGAAAGTATTTCTCTTTCACTTTTGAAAGATAATTTCATTGCATATAGAATTTTAGGTTGGCGGGGTTTTTTTTTTTAACACTAAATATTTCACTCTACTTTCTTCTTGCTTGCATGGTTTCTGATGAAAAATCTACTTTAATTTTAATATTTGTAATTCTATTGGTAAGGTGTTTTCCTCCTCTAGTTTAAGATTTTCTCTTGTCTTTCATTTTCTTCATTTGGAATATGATATGCTTAGGGGTGTGTGTGTGTGTGTGTGTGTGTGTGTGTTTGGATATCTATCCTGCTTGGTATCTTATAAGCTTCCTGGACCTGTGGTTGGATATCTATCTTTAATTATGGAAAGTTCTTGGCCATTATTGATTCAGTATTTCTTCTATTCCATTCTCTTTCTTTTGGTATTTTAATTAAACATACATTATACATTTTAGCAATTGTTCCTCAGTTCCTTGATGTTCTAATTTTTTTTCACTGTTTTCCTTTCGGCATTTCATTTAGGAAGTTTCTATTGACTCATTTGCAAGCTCACTAATCCTTTTGTCAGCCATGTCAAATCTACTGATGAGCCCATTAAAAGCATTCTTTACTTCTGTTACAGTACTTTTTATTTATAGTCTTTCCTTTTGATTCATTTCTAGAGTTTCCACCTCTCTGCTTACATTACCCATCTATCCTTGCATGTTGTTTACATTTTCCATGAGCACCTCTAATCCTTTTAAACACAGTTATTTTAAATTCTCTGTCTGATAATTCTAACATTTGTGTCGTATTACAGTCTGGTTCTGATGATTGCTTTATTTTTTCAGGCATTTTTAAAAATTGATTTTTGGCATGCTTTTTGTTGAAATCCAGACATGCTGTATCAGGAGAATACAGGTAATAGGAAGGAAGACACACAGACCTTTAGAGTGATGATTTATGTTAACCTAGCAAGGAGTTGGGATATGTTAAATGTTTGTTATATCTACAAGTGCCAGAGGCTTCAAATGCCTCTAGTGTTTCTGTTTTCGTCTCCTCTGCTGACTTTGAACTTCCCTAAGTACTCCTCCTCAGAGAGAGGTTGTGTCTTGCAGAACTTTCAGTTATAATCCAGTGTTACTATTTCTGAGTCCAGTTGGTACAGTGGAAGGATCTGGTGAGGGATAGCGCTCTATAATTTTCCAATTAAAACTCCATCTTTTGTGGGTCCCCTGTCTTGTGGCTGTCACCTTCTCAAGTGTATCTCCAGTAGTATAGCTTTCCCAGTAGTATAGCTTTCCCAGCAGTATAGCTTTCCCAGTAGTAAAGCTAAGAATTTCCTATTGATTTCCTTGAGGTTCTGTTGATTACATCTCTCCCACACCCAACCCCGCGGATGAGATAAGAAGTCTAAGAAGGGATGCAATCGGAGAAATCCCCTTTCCTTAGCTGGGATAAAGGTCTGGAGAACAGGACTTTGTTATGGAGAAGGCTCTGTCACATTCCATGGTTACTCACCTCTTTCCCCTGCCAGAGCCATGATGGGGGTGGGTTGTGTGCGGAGGGGACTCTCTCTAAGATCTTCACTGAGAGAATCTGTTAGAGTCATTGGAAGTAAAGCCTATGAAAGTACGCCCCCTGCCCCCACAAGACTGCAGCCCTCAAGAAGTTCTCACTCTCATGCTAGCCATTATCAGAATTGCAATCTAAATGATCTTACAGTTTATGACTCCAGTAGATGCGGCTTCAGGGGAGCAGATCTGGCTGTGACTCTCTGGATGTCCCTGACTCTCCAGATTCCATGGTGGTGGTCTCCCCTGTAACTTCAATCCTCTTGGTAGTTCTAAGAAAATTGTTGATTTTCACTTTATTCAGCTTCTTCTTACTACAAGCACAGGAGTGACAACTCCTAGGCTCTTTACATGTTGGGGTGAAACCAGAAGTTCCTTCACACCTGTTTTATATAATTATCTGTCCCTACTCAGAGTGCCTGAGCCCTGGCAAGTTGCTTTGCTGCCAGCTACACCCCTCCTCACCTTCTTTAGGTTACAGACTGTTGTTGCTGCCAGTTTCCCCACATTGTGTCCTGCTCAGCTCCAAGTGTTATATAACCACGGGGACCTCAGCTGGAGCTTAGCAGAGCCGGTGCTCCCCAAGACTGTACTCTGATATCAGGTGGTCTTGAAGGAAGGCAGCCCCATTGTAGGCGAACCATGAAGGCAGGGGACTTGCTGCTTTAGTTAAGGATGCTCTTCTGGAATCTGATGAGCTGCTGAATCCCTGTTTTCCCACATCGTGGAGAAGAAAGAAATGCTGTGTAATAGATGCCCTACAGACCCTAAGGCATGCCCTTATACAGCTCAGTGCTTTATATGATAGTATTGTGACAGGCCTGACACAGAAGGAATTCATGTGGACTTGAGGTGAGTTATACTTACGTAACTTAAGAAACAAAGATCTTGTATCCTTGGCTTTTTCCTCTCCCTTTTTCCTTCCTAAACAGTACTTTTGTAGTACTTTTGATTTTCCTTAACCATAGACAGCGTAACCTTTGCAGACTTGGCTTCGCCTTTGTCTTACAATGATTGAAATTACAGGGCAGGCATTATTCACTTCAACCCTGATTGATAAATAGGATGTGTATAATGTTTACACTCGTCTTAGATGCTGATGCAGCACAATAAAGCAGGAACATATTGATCTATGTGATTTTTGCTACCAAGGTGTCTGAAGCATCCAGATCAATCTGATTAACTTTGTTCATGGATGGATACTATGGATGGTTACTATGTATCGCAAGATGCCAAGAGGCGACAAAAACTGGCTCCCTGATGGCCCCTCGAAGGGCAAATGCCTCCAAATTGGGGGCAAAGGAAATTCCTCCATCTTTTCAGATAATGCTGCCTCCTATACCCTCTGTTATGGAATGTAGGCTGAACAACATGACGGGGAGGGTGGGAAATACTGCAATGTGAAGAGTATTTAAGCAATATACACCTGTGGGAACATTTTCTCCCTTAAGCTGGGTTTGAACTGTTTCACAATATTTCCCATGATGTTGAGGAAGATCAGGCCTTTAAAAGTTTTCTAAGATTTTTTTTGAGTCATCTGGTCTCTCTTTCCTTTCCCAGACTTCACTGAGATCCCAGGGGAGTATCTAAGAAAGAGAAAATGGAAGAGAAAGGGGTGGAAGAGCGGAAGGGAGAACATGAACATAAACAGGAGGTAGAAGAGGCCCAGAGGATGGATGGAGATGCGTGGAAAAGGCTTGAGAGAAGACTGGTGACAACAGTGAGAGGGCAATTCCTAGGGCTGTACGTAGACAGGAAGTGAGAGAATGTAAGACATGGTGGGGATTGGACAAGGGATCAGTGAGAGAAAGAATAAGACTAAGAGATGTAAAAGGAATGAGGAAAGGAAAAGGAGCTGAGTTTGAGATGTGTAACTGTGTGTGCATGCGCACGCACACACACACACACACACACCCCAACCACACAAGCGTAGCTGCCAAAGAAGGGCTTGGCCCACTGTAGTCAATAGCTATGTTGTGCAGACAGAACTACTCGCAATAATTTGGAAATCATACCTTGTTTTGTTTATGGGCACCTTTCTCTTTCATATGAGGGCAGTCCTTTCCCGTCACCACAGCTTTGATATCTGCCACCGGAACTGCAATTCATAAGAGAAAATGAAAGTAACTACATCATGTGACAGCTTAAGCGTCCATCAAGTAGCAGGACTAAGCATCGAGTCTGCTGCTATGGCTGCCATTCCCAGACACTACCGCAAGAAGAAAAAAGAGGTGAAAAGAAAAGAGAAGTCAAGCAGTGTCCAGGGCTAAGAACTAAAATATATCCTTATATCCTGGTAAAAAGCATCACCGGGGAGAAAAATCTATGTTCATAAGTAGAATCTGGTTCAATAAAACAAATACCTAAAAAAAGACCAAAAACAACAAAAACCCTACCATATTTGCATTAAAAGTGATGGTATTAGAAGCATCTGTAAAAACAATACTAATAGCGGTACTGATACTGATTTTATGGAAGGCATCTATGTGCCAGGCACTTCCTACAGATCCATATCTCTTGCTACAGTAGCTACAACTCTTTAGTTTCTGAGTTTTGGATAATGAGGGGAAGTAACCTTATCACAAAAAAATTTATCTGAATCTAAACCATCCTGAACTCTCACTCTCCAAATTCTCCCTCTGACCGTCTCATTACTTCTCACAACCCTTCTGTGAGGCAGGTTTTAAGATTCCTATTTTATGGACAACGAAACTAAACTCAATTAAATAAAGGGAACATTCCTTTCTTAGAGGGAAATGGTAGCTGGTATTTTTCTTGGAAATCCTGAGAATAATGCACTTAGATAAAATGATGTTCTCTCTCGTCTTACTCAGGTCTTGGGGGAAGATAAAAGATGTGGAAAGGTTTGGGCCTTTAAAGCTTTTGTTAAAATCATCTGTTGGAGAGAAGGCAGTAAAGTGGTTTGGAACCTTAATTTTAAAAACTGCGAAGTCATCTGTCCCTTTCCAATTCCTCATCTTTCATTCCCGCAAGGGGCTGTGAGTCTAGGGGCTCACTTAGGATCTGCAGAAGTTTTGGATCATCAATTCCTTAGACTCCTCTAATGATGACGACAATGAGAGATTTCATAATTAAAGTTCACCTACTTTTACTGGGGCATTGGGTTGTAAGGGTGATATTTAGTTGAAGATAAAATTATAAAATATATAGAATATCAAAATGATACAACAGGAACGGTCTTTAAAAGCTAACATTTTTTTAGGTACCCTAAATTTGCTAAGAACTTTGTCCAAATCCGCGATACTTTTAGAGCTCTTTCAAACCCTAGAGAAGAGTGGGGCTGGGATGAACTCCTCCAGGATTCTCTGCAGGCACCCCCTATCTGTCCCACCACATCTGCCCCTTCAGCTTGCAGTCCTGATTCTAGATCTCTTTGGTAGACATGACGTGTAGTCACTAACAACTGCCTTTCCTCTCCTTCTGGGAATATGGGAGACTATGTCCCAGCAACTTTTGCTGTTAGGTGGGGTCATACAATTAGCTCTAGTCCATGAAATGTGAGAGGAAAGGGACTCTCTCTTGGCTGAGGCAGTGAAAAGTCCACGCCCACCAGCCTCTCTTCTCCAGCCACAGGGACTGATCAGGCCACATGGTCCATCCAGATGGCACGCCTCTGGGGCGGCAAAGCGGCCATCAGCCCGTGTCCCTGTGGTTGTGTGGAGCAGTCCTTGGAAAGCCCGTGTCAATTACGTAATGTGAGGACTGAGAAATAAACTCTTGTCCTGAGCCACTGAGATTTGGGAGGTTATTTATTCTGGTAGCAAAATGCAGCAATGCAGCCTCTCCTGAATGACATGGCCCTTGACCTTGGACACCTTTCCTCCTCTGCCTGGCCGCTAGGGATTGGCATCTTCTTGTAGACAGTCCTGTGACTCCCGAACTCGCCTTTGATCACGGCCACTGACTTCAGTTCTCCTCAAACCCATTTTCAGAACCAACAATCAGCCCTGTTCTCAGTGGCCGATCTGGCTTCCCAATCACTGCCCCGGGAGGAGGTATTTGTGCATTTTGGGAAGCTGGGTTTACTTTGGGTTCACTTGTCAATAGAAAATCCACTACCAAAGAGAATTTGTGATATAATAAACATACCGACTCCAAAAACCTTCTCAAGCTTCAGATAGAGTTTGAGTCACAAGCACCCTGTAGAAAGCTTTTGTTATATAATATGTAACATGGTCAATGAACTAGAGAGAGTGCCTACAATCTACAAATAGTAAGTTACCCCTTGGCTTTGAAAACCCATCACATGGAACAAGACAAGAGTAACACTAAAGTCTGTTGTGGGAGCAGTCTTCAGAATCTCTAAGGAGAAGGAATCAGGGGAGAAAAGTCACTCTCCCACCCTGCTTGTGGCATTATGTATTTAATGTAGTTTATACGCATTGTCCCCTGTCAAGGAGACAATCTGCTATATTACTCACAGGATTATGGCTAGAAGGAAAACACAAAATTCTAAAAATACAGCATGGCTTTTAAAGGTTGCTCTTTGCATAGTTTGTTTCTAGATGCACTGGAAGATTAGGCATCAGAGGGCTAAAATGCTGTCCTCTCTAAACCCACGAGCAGAATCAGACTCACATCTCTTGAATCTACACTCTAAGAAGGCAACAGATGGCCCTTGATTACTTCAAAGCAGGGCTAGTGTTTCCATCAAGACTTTTTTTTGTAGGAGCAACATAACTAAGTGGGGTTCAGAGATAGGAGAACCAGGAGGGTCACCACTGATTCCCCACCCCCCACTCTAACTCCTTGGGGCCTGGCCTCATTTCCTTCAATGCTTTTTTCAGTTTGAGCTGGATTGAGACAATCTAATTCAACATTCCCATTTTACAGATGGGAAGGCTGAGGCCTAAAGAGAAGAAATAAATTATGTAACGTCACAAAGCTAGTGAGAGACAGAGCTGGGACAACTGCTCTTTCTTCTATTCCACAGTCCCTTGCTAGGCCAAGACTTTCCCCTATCTTTGGAAGGTGTCAGCCCCCCAGATCATGTTGAACACAGCTTCAGAAGTGGTTATCACTTCAGATATGTTTAGGAGACTCTTTGATTTCTGGTATCTATGGAAGGCACTTTAATTGTGACTTAAAACAAAAATGCCATTCAGAAAGTAAATGCAGCCACCATGATAAAAATTGTTCTAACTTTCACCCCTGGGAGCCAAGTTGAGGCAGAAATCACCCCCAGGAAGTAGCCAGTAAGCCATGAGCATTTGTTGTATACACAGCTCCATCACGTAAGCTCCTATGGTCAGAGTCACAGAGGAGGGGCAGGCTGATCACAGCACAGTTGAGTAAAGAATCTGGCCTCTAACTTGACAGCCTGGAGTGGTTGGAAGGGCTGTGCCTTTAGAATCACAGAGCCTGGATTTGAATTCTAGATGTACCTACTGGCTATACCACTTTGGGCTTAAGTTCTTGGAGCATAAGCTTCTTTCTCCACAGTGTAGAAACTCTAACATCATCCATCTCATAGGCTTGCTCTGAAGTGCTGGAGCTAAGATCGTTGCTGACTTTGAATCTAGGTGGTCTGGAGCAGTGGGGAAAAATCTGGGCCACGGAGTTGGACGGCTGCATTCAGAGTTTTGCTCTATTATTTACTAGACATGTGACCTTCAACAAGTTACTTAATTTTCTGTACCTCATTTTCCTAACCTGTAAAAGAAGGGCAATGATATCTATCTCTTCAGATTGTGGGGAAGATAATTTATTATGTAGGGCTCTTAGCACAGTGCCTGGCATAGAGTAAGTACTCAAAAAATGTTATTTGCAATTATTCTCATTATCAATAATCAAAGTTAATTCTCTCTGCAGACTGAGGGGCCTGAATTATTCACCAGGCTTCAATGACCCAAATTGCCTGCTGTGCTTTGCTGTGGCCACTATGCCTCTTCTCTGCTGTAATAGGCTTGATGGCCTTGTGTGAGGGCGTGAGCCCTCTCCTCCTGGCCCCTTTGATGTGGGAGTGAAGAGCGCTGGCCTAGATTCTTTCAAAGGGAGGCTCTGAGGGGCCCAGGCGCTGCTGGAAAGCAGAGGAGTCTGGTGTTTAGCGGGGGTGCTGAGAGCCTCTAAACCTGGTGGGAGGAATGTGGGGCGGAGGGAGGTAAGGAGATGTGGATTTTCAAGGGCCATGTTTCCTGCCTCACAAAAAGAATATGAGAAGAGAGATTTTCTAAACCTTTAGGCACGAAGACAGCTAAGAAGAGGCCCTTAATCGCTACTCACACTCTCTGGATTAAGAGGATTCAATTACACTATTTGATTCATCAATATCTCAATATTCAGCACTGATTAACTTAAGGAGTGGAAGACAATTTTCCCCTTGGTCTCAAGAGAGGGCAATCATACATGGCGAGAGCAATGGCACTTGAAATGAATTAAAGGAATGTGTCATTTTCTAGTGGAATGAGGTTTTTGACTTTTAAGGGCTCCAAGAGGATGGACTATTTTGCCCTAGGCAGAACGCACAACTGGAATTAAATTCAAACCATGTGGCAGGCCTGAAGCAGCAAACTTTAGTTTCCTAGGCTGGGACCTTCTCATCTCAAGCCCATAATAGTTTCATTTCAATTTATTACATGAACATACCCCCTCCCTGGCACACATGTGCATACAGATATAATCTCCTCAACACACACATCCTCCACCCCCCACACACAGCCTCCCACATGCACACACCTGCACAGGTATGCATTCTTGGTTTACTTGCAATGGATAAAGTGTTTACAGAGCAGCTCTTCTGGAACTCTGAATTACTGGACTTCAAAGGCCGCAGAGGAAAGGAGTGAACAAGTTTCACAGCCATCATCGGAGGGACTGTTGCAACCCTTTCCCAGAACCAGCATCACTCCATGGCTATGAGCAAAGGTGTTTGGAGATGTGTAGCTCTGTCCTGGCTCTTCTGCAACCACCCTGGCAAGCTGGCTTTCCCTGGCATCAGCACTCCGGTTTCCAGCTCTTGGGGGTGCAGGCCCCGGGAGAGCAGGCGGGGCATCGTTTGTGGACAAGCCATCCCTACTCAAGGCTCAGGTGCCGTCCCTGCCTTGACCTTCCCTAGGGGCAGGGCTACCAATTTCCTGAGCGGCAGAACCCAGAACTGGAGAGAATGAGAGTCCTGCATTTAAACCTGCAATCAACGCCAACCTAGCGCCTATCTGTGGGTTGAGAAGTGGATTCAAGCCCTATAAATGTGGAGATAAATTATACATCCAGTGAGTGGGAGAGATGATCCACTGGGCCACGTGGGTTAGGAATGAATCCAGCTGTGTGCGGTTTTTTTTTTTCCTGCCCAGATACTTTCCCTATTTCCTGGTCAGGTTAAGAACCAGACAGTGAAAGACTTCATACAGGGCTTGTGGTTGCTTTGACCTCTAACTCTTCATTTTACCACTTTAGAGCAGTGATTCCCAATGGCTGGCCTCTGGACTGTTCTGAGTTCATGAGGGAGGTTTCATCAGTGAGTTTTTCACCAGTTAATAGCAAAAAGGAAAATGAAGACACTGCTGTGAGGTTTTCATATAGCTAATTTAATTTAGTGCAAGGGACTGTCCTTTATTCCAAGATTAGGCCTTTCTGGTCTTTCCTCTTTTGGGGATCAAGAGCTCTTTTTAAAATGAAAGGAATGTGATACTAAATTTTACTCAGATTTCCTTTTTAATAGCCTTTATGTCTGCCAAATCTAAAAGCTGGCAACCCACTATCAATTCACTTTTCTTGTTCTTTTAAAATTTTTATGGATTGATGAAAGCCAAATGTAGGCACTCACTATGAAGCGTATAGGGCAATATCTAGCCCCACAATTCGCACTTTGGGTGTGTGTCAGAATCGCCTGGAGGGTCTGTTAAGACAGAGATTGCTGGCCCCATCCCCAGAGTTTCTGATCCGTCAGGTCTGGGAGTGAGGATCTGAGGATCTGAGAATCTGCATTTCCAGTAGGCATCAGTGCCGCTGCTGCTGATGGCCCAAGGACCACACTCTGAGAACCACCAGCCTCGCTCGTCCGTGCTGGGAGGGGAAGGCTTTCTGAGACCTGAAGGGAGGGTCCTTACTACAGGCAGAGGCCTGGGATGACCCCATAGCAGGAGTGCACAGACACTGCCCCAGACCCTGCAGTACTGGGTTTCAGATTTCTTTCTCTACCTATTAATAGTGCTAATAACGTGGGCTGAGGAGGCAGTGCTCCCATAGAGGAAATAAGATTGCTTTCTGAACTAAATGACACTACAAAGACCACACTGTCCCATTTTTAAGCTGGAGGAAGAGAGAACGTTCCAGGCTGTCTGTCTGACATGTCAGCACAGAGCCTGAGTGTGTCAGGAATTTGCCACGCGTGGTTTATTTCCCCCTGTGATGGCCATGAGCTGCAAAGAAGACAGTACAGATGTGATTTCCACGGGCCCCGGGGTGACAAGTGGGAAGGTGCTAGAACTTGGGCATAAGGATTCTGTCTGAGACTTGCTTATATGACTCACGGCAGGGTCAAGGTGACTTCTAAAATTTATTTAAAAGTGTCTTTACCTTTTTCTCACTCTTTGATTTCTCTATGTGAGATGTCCTCTGAGGCTATGTCTGACTTTATCTCATTTCTCTTCCAAATTGACCCATTACCTTTGTGTATTTTAATGTTTCTATAATACTTTGTTTAATTTGTACCCGTAACGCTGTCTAAAAAACCCTGGAGCCTGCTTTGGTGTTGGGCTAAAATAATGGAGCACATCACCGGCTCTTCAAAACAGACGTACAGAAATAGCAGATCGATTTGTATAATATGTATTTCGGGGAATATTTAGCAAACAATAGAATGTTACTGAAGTAAATTAGCCATATTTGGACTTGCCATTAGCTCTACATTATACGCGTGGAACACACCAAACTGTAATGAATACAAGTGGTGGGGGGTCAAGCATATGATTCATGTGAAATTATGCGGGGTCCTCAGAAAAAGACGCTTGACAATCAGGTTTATGTTGGTTTTGCTCCTCAGAACAGCACCTGGACAAGTAAGGTAAAAGTGGGTGTTTGAACCCCAGGTTTACATCTTTTAGGAAAGATAGGTGAGCATTCCTTCTACACCCTCCCCTGTTCAGTCCCAAACCCAAAATCCGTCAAGGTCTTGTGTTTGATGAGAGAGGGCTCGGGCCAGGACTTAGCAAGATGAGACATATCCAGTGGGTTTACTTAGGGTGACAGTCTTTCTGCATGATATTCTATGACCAGGAAACGAACAAACGACCAAAACTCAGGCCCCCTACACAGGGGAGACACTTACGTTTGTCCTGCAAGGAATCGTGGGGCACTTCTCCCTGAGGACTTTCTTCCAAGTCTCCATAATGCAGGACCTTGTGGTTTGGTGAAAGCCGACAATACCAAAACTTGTCTGGGGAAAAAAAAACACAAATATACCAGGTGAGTGATTCCGGTTTCCAAAAAATACTGACATCCTTATTTCCTCATAATCTCGCCTGGGAGAACACACAGTTCCTTTGATTTTAAGTCTTCAGGAAGGAATGAATTCTAGAGCTCTGGCAGTCAGTCCCTTCTTGATTTTGATATTTAGTTAGCTCCTGTCCTTCTTGGCACCAGGTATCACTGGGAAAATAATCAAATCCTTTGAGGACAATGGCAAGAAGGTTTCTGGGGTGGCAGCTTCCAGAGGGTTATTTCATCAGTATCTACAATGACTAGGGGGTTATTCCTTATTCAGGTGGGCCTGATAAAAGTGGGGAGAGAGATGAAGAAAAAACAGCTGTTGCAGAATTTTCCTGCTTCCACTTTCTTCTGTGAGATTTTAAGACTGATGAGATGGTTGTGCTGTATCTCAGTTGGCATATCAAACCCCTCACCCCTGAGGCCTATACACACAAACTAAACAATGAATACATTGTTGGGAAGCTAGTGATACAGGCAAGGGGTAGAATTCATGAGGAAATATACTAATAGTTCAGAAATTTATCCAAGAGTGAGGATACTGCAATCATCTCCTCTCTAATTCCTAGAGTTTAGTTCTCTTAAATAGGCATGACCAGTACCTCAGGATCATTCTTATAAATAACCCCCTCAACTTGACTTCCTCTGCCCCCTGCAACATAATACAATTTTTTAAATAAGCTTGTGAGGTAGTGAGAAGAAGGTGAAGAGTGCTTTTTCTAGATAAGAAACTTAAATTGTAACAGCGATCTTTGTGCAGCTCTCAGGGCTATGCTTAGATGCTGCCTCCTCCGGGAAGCACTCTGTGATTACTGCAGCCAAAGGTACTCTTCCCATCTTCTTAGCTGCTCCAGCATCTCCTTCAATCATTGTTGCTCCCATGTTAAGCCCCATTATCTGCCATAGACCCTAGGCAAGCAACTTGCCCTAGTGGGTGCACTGTGAAAGGTTACTGTCAGAAGAAGAGGACTCCAGGACACTCATCAGCCCTGACAGTGTGGATAAGCCAGGGCTCTCTGATGACAACCACTGTCTTCACAACCACACTGCACCAATCCCTCGGCACAGTGCCTGGCATGTAGAAGCTACACAGTTGGTACTGGCTAAGTTGATAAATGAAGACCCAAGGGGACTCAGTCAAGATGCTGAAGGCACAGAGCATCCATGACCTGTAAACCCCTTTGTGACATTATGCAATTGGCAAACATAGTGGCCTTGGTCAAGTCACCCCATTACTGTGTCTACAAATACAAACTGTTTTGAAGCCACTCTGACCAAAAAGTTCGCTATAACGTTTAAGAAAAATGTTCTTCTATCTAAAATTGCTTTCACTGTAAAAGCATGTTTTAACTACAATTCTTTTTGTAGAGAAGACAGTTTTAAAACTGGAGGAAAAAGCCACACAGTGAACAAAGAAAACACCCAAGCTGGATCCACAAAAGAAAAATGCCCCTGTGATTCCTTTTTCATCTATAAACAGGATTTGAGAATTCCTGAATGTAGTCAGAATATGGCAATCCATATATTTAAAAAAATCTGAACTCTGATGGAAAAATTTGAGAGGAAAGAAGAAGTTATTTGATGAGTAGTAAAACATCTGGAGTTGCTAAATTTTCAAAATTCTGCTTCATACACACACACGCACTCAACACAGGTCATTTTTCTGGGAGAACATTTCAAAGGGAGAAAATAAAGTTATTCTTTGAATAATTCATAACTGTGTCATTTAGGCATTTTTCCATGAGGAGAACACATTTTGGAATTTGACTTGTAATTCACAACAGGGATTGCAATTCCAAAGGAGCGGGCCAAGCTTTCGCCACAAGCACCAACAGTGCTCTTGGGGGCCTGGCATGAGAAGCTGTAGAGAGTTCTTCTCCCCAAAGACCCTTTCACCTTGTCTAAATGAACTGTGAAGACCACAGAGCAAGCTGGAAAAATCTGCTATACAGCTTTCCTTCCCCTGCTACCTCTGAGGTGGGACTTTGGCTAAGCAAGCAACTGAAAAAAGGTGACAGAAAGCTGGGAAGGAACTCGCTGAGCTGTAGTGCTTGGACACACTGGTCTTCCTTTGAGAAAGGTCTTACTTAGCCCATTCTTTCTAGAAATCTCTCACTTCTGAAACTGGGGAAACTCGAGGGACTGGCAGTGGTAACCTGAAGCCCAAGAGTCCATATGGCCCAATCAAAGAACATCAGTCATCCTCAATATATTTGGGGGAACATTAGGAAATTTAAGTGGTACAAACATATATTGTGGAGTAAAATGCACAGATTACATTCATTTGTAATACTTTAGAAATTTGCTGCACGTACTTTCATAAGTTGTCTATTTAATAGGTTAATCTATTTAATAGGTTAAGTCTATCTCGCCAGTGAATATCTTTCTGCAGAGTGCCTACAATGCTCACAGCACTCTACTGAGTGTAGCAAAGATCATTCGGATGAAAGGCAGACATGAGGGACAAAGCCAAGAAGCTCAAGGAGAAGGAGCTCCCTCAGCTTTTAGTGGCAACTTAAAGAAATACAGTGGAAACACTTGTTTCCTAGGACTGGGAATAGGGACAGGGACACAGCAGCTCTGCCTGTACTGTAGGGGAAACAGGAAGAGGGAAGGTCTCTTGAGCCACATACTCCTACATTCAGAAACTATTGAAAACAGTGGCTATTTATCAGGGTTCCGGGAGGCAAAACAACCCATCTTCCTTGCAATGCTGTGGTCACTGTTTGTTTAAAGAAACACAAGAGGCTACCTGGAACCTTGCCATAACAATATGGTATACAGTCGACAGGTTTTCCTCCTTCCAGAGGCTTAAATTCTTTTGACTTTCATGACACCACCGTCTTCTGGTGTTCCTCCTACCTCTGGCTACCTCTTCTCTTAGCCTGTAGGAGTTCCTCTTTCTCTGTCTACTACTAAAATAGTAGAGAGCGAAAGATCGTGCATCATTGATGTGAGTGATGTGTTCTGCTCTTCCCATCAAATTGGAAGTCTTGGATAGATGATAAAATATTAGAAAAGGGACTGAAGGGCTTGGGAAGGTTGTTTTGACTCATAAACAAATGGGTGGACACTCAGCCAGTATCTCCCTCAGGATAAAGGACGGAGTCGTTAGCTCTGGGAAGGTTTAGAGGCATCGTAACTTGTGTGTGTCTGTCTTGAAGGCAGAGCTGCTATAAAGGAGAGCAGAGATGGCAGCTCCGACCAGCACAGCACACTGACTAGTTGGGTGAGACAGTTTCAGTGTCAGCCACCAGCGGCAGCTTGATTTGCAGTTTCTTTTATGGTAAGAAAAATGTGTATTTTCTATTCAAAACCCAGCATGACGTTACTAGTTTCCCAATCCCTCTGGGCAATGAATGAGTGGATTGTGTCACTAAAAGCAATTAGCAGGAAGCAGTGAGAACATTAGCAAAGATTGTTTACTAGCATTTAAAGAGAAAACAGGAGCTAATATAGAGGTCTTTCAGTCAATTACAAATGCTAGTATGTTAACAGCCATCTTTTCCTTCCCCAAACTCAAAAACTGAAAATATGGAGATAATTTTGTGCTTCACTCTTTTTCTGTGTGTGTGTGTGTGTGTGTGTGGTGTGTATGTGTGTTTGTGAAGGATGAGAGAGAGAAGCTGGTTTCAAAGCTCACAGACTGCTAAGATCTCCAGGGCTGATTACAGTTATTCCCAATGTCACAGAGATCATCATGGAGCTAATCACCCATGACAACTGTAATTCTTGCAGCAACCTCCGATAGAACTTTCTGCAATGATGCAAATACTCTGTTATCAGCTTTATTCAATAGTAATAGAAGAGATGTTGAATTTTCTTTAATTTTAGTTAGCATAAATAGGCGCAGGTAGCTACACCGAACAGCGCAGCTCATCGTCTGTCTTCATATTCAGGCTGGAGACGAGTGTGGGGTCAGCCAGCAGGTGTTTATGGGAGACAGGCAAGCTGGATAATAGCTCCCATAGTTGAGTAGGAAGTGTGGCCTGTAAAGTGAGGCGCAGGGCACAGCAAGAACTGAGTCCTGATCAACTCTGCCCTGGACTCGGGGGGTATCTTTGTCTTGTGTGCAAAGCCCACAGTTGGCAGCTGGCTGCTGGCTCAGGGGGCTCCGAGAGTCCTGCGTTTAGGAGACAGGTGACCTTTACTAAAGTGAATTCTTAGGGCACTTCTTCTACGATTTTTGGGTCTTTTCTAGGTTAACCTAAAATGTGCAAAATCTTCAGTGTGCTCAGGGGAAGAAATGCTTCCTGCCTGGGGTCAGACCTTTCCAGGTCACAAAACAGGAGGGACCCTAGTAATGTTTTTATTTACTTATTTATTTATTTTTAAATTTTATTTATTTATTTTCTAAATTTACTGGCTGCATTGGGTCTTTGTTGCTGCGCATGGGCCTCCTCTAGTTGTGGAGAGTGGAGGCTACTCTTCCTTGTGGTGCGCGGGCATCTCATTGCAGTGGTTTCTCTTATTGTGGAGCATGAGCTCTAGGTGTGTGGGCTTCAGTAGTTGCAGTGTGTGGGCTCAACAGTTGTGGTTCACAGGCTCAGTAGTTGTGGCGCACGGGCTTAGCTGCTCTGTGGCATGTGGGATCTTCCCAGACCAGGGCTCGAACCCGTGTCCCCTGCACTGGCAGGCGGATTCTTAACCACTGCGCCACCAGGGAAGCCTCCCCAGCAATGTTTTTAAAGGAAATGTCATTTTCCAGGTGATGAGATACAAGATCTCTCTGTTGGTCCAGTAAAGGAAGACAACTATAGATACAGAATGAAGGTCATGCTGCCTTTCAAATCTTCCTCACTTCACTGAACATTCTTCAGAATGAGACACTCTTGTTATGATTCACAATTCTGCCTCCCTGGAGACTCTGCTTTCACAGCAAAGATAACTCCAGAGCCCGCAAGTCATTTTAAAGATGGTTTGGCCTAACTGATGCTTTGGAGTCACACAGACCTGAGTTACACACCTGGCCTTGACACATCAGCTATGGCGTCTTGGCCAAATTATAAAAAGCTTCGGGACCCCTACGGTTCCTTTGTTAAGTAATACTAATAATTATATGAGTAAAACATATATAGAGTATCCATCATGCACTTTTCACAGAGCTGGCTCTCAAACAGTAGTGCCTTCCCAATCTTCTAGTCAGCAGTAGCCCCTCTCATTCACCCTACTGGTCCCTCCACACTTTGAGAATAATGATGATCTGTTATTTTGATCTATTGAAAAATGTCTTTTTCCTTAAAATAATCTGGCTTTTCTTCTTTGGAAAATACACATTTATTTCTATCTGCCTTTTTGTAAAAATGAGCTATGATAAGGTTTAATTAAATATTAAAAGAAACTTTCAATCAAAGAGGAAGAAACAACCTGCTCCCCAGAAGGGTCCATATGGTTAGTGAAATGGCCTGAAGGTACCACTCAGCTCTAAGTCAGGTCTTCTGAGTGTGCTGAAAGCACAAGGCAGGCACATCGCCCTTGGCTGCAGCGTGGGAGCGTGCAAACTCCGCTGGGTCCATGTTTCACTCACCACTGGGTTCCAAATTAAGTTTGTCATGTTAATGCTTACAGAAGGGAAACTGGTCAACATAACGGACAGTGTCTTCAACGAGAAGCAAAAGTTTCACGCTATCATTTCTTGAAAATGACACGCCAATGTGTAGCCCTGGGCTCTTATCAAGACTATTCAATGCAAGTGATTCTGAAAAACCCTAACCTCTGAAAAGAAAGGAAAATAGGAGGCAGTTCCTGAGACTGTAGATTCTCATGAAGCAAATAATGGCTCAGACACAGACAGCTTCTGGGATTTCATCTTGACTCTCTTGAGAAGCCCAGGGAACACGGAAGCAAGGCAATCTCATTATGAAGGATTGTGAACAAGAGGTTTTCACACTCCACAGTGAGTGCAGGACAGAATGAAGCATTATGTGACAGCCATTGCCAATCTATGGCTTGTGTGTAAAAACCTATATTCTGAGTAACTGTAAGTGAAAATTAATATTAAATATCATTAGTGAATGTTTGACAATGTGCTGAGCACCAAGTGCTATACATGCACGATTTTATTTAACTCTTGCAACAATCTGATGTAGGAACTGACATTATCCCCACTTGACAGATGAGGAAACAGAAGTACAGAGAGATTTATTGGGTTGCCCAAGGCTACCCAGCTAGTGAGTGGGGAGGCAGGGACTGGAATGCAGCTGGGTGTGTCTCCCGTGATTTACTCCCTCTCAGTTCTGCTGTGGCCAGAATTCCCAGAAATCCAGACTTGTATGTATCTATATTGGACTAACCAAGTAGCAGAGCTGCAGATGAGGCAGGTGGAATGATGGGGAAGTAGCACCTCGGGGGTCTTCTAGCCAAACACGGCACAGTAAAGGGCTCTACACCTGCTCCTCTCCTTTCCAGTCCTGTGGGACAGGACGCTCTTTCCTATTTTCCCCTATACAGTTAGTAGTTAAATCCACTCATCTGTGACTGCCTCACTGTTGGGCAAGTTTGGGGGAGTGTGGTCACGCACGGCCCTTGGCGCCTGTGCCTGCCCTTGAACCTGGGACGGCTCCTGGCTGCCCCCGTCTGAGCTCTCACCTCTCCCGAAGGGAGTAAGATGATTTTACACCATGTCCTCATTAATGTGTGTAAATCGAAATGGAATGTTTTGATGGGGTGATAGGAAACCAATTTCAGCACAGTCTGCTTTGCATCCCTATTTTTAAGCACACAGAGTTAGCCACCAGATTTTAAATCAATTTACCAAACACCAAAAAGCCTTCCTTTCTTCACTTGGAAGGATGATTTTATACTAAACACAGATGGTCGTGCTCCCTAGGGAGTTTAACTAATAAGTTTATAATCTAGATGCTAATATTTTTTTGCTCAGTAGGTAATTCATTTTTAGAAAACTGGAAAAAATTGCATATTTGGGACTAACACCTCTTTAGCCAAAAAAACCGTAATTATGACATCTAGAAAGAGGAGTATTCAAGTGGAATCTACCCATTTCAGCCTAGAAAGGGAGTTGTGGAGTAGACTGGAAGGTGAAACTGGGTTCTCTGAATTAGGTTCCGAAGGATTCTAGCTAGGCACGAGGGGAGGCGTTTGCTGGCATGTGTCGATTTGCCATTTCTCCCCTCCCCCCATTTCTGTGCCTTTTGCCCGATGTTAAATAAGTAAAAACGTTATAAATCACCTTATGTGGGCAATATATCCTGAATATTGATTTTGCCAAAGGCAGTGAGGAGATCAGGGCATATAGTAGACAATCTGGCTAACTGAACTATTCTCCCACTTCACAGACGAGAAGTTGTGGCCCTGAGAGGTCACATGTCCTGCCTAAAGACACCCAGGTGGTTACTTACAAAATTGAGAAGCTTAGAACCAAGTCTATGTACCCCCAGCTCACTGTACTTTCTTATAGGGTCTTCCAGAATAAAACAGTAGCTACCATCCCTCTCCCCTCTTTTTTAAGCTGCTTTATAAGAGCTGCATTCATGACCACCTTTCCTCCTCACAATAACTTTAGGAAACAGGCACTGTTAACCACACTTCAGATGGGGAAACTGCCCAAGGTCCCAGAGCTGGACAGGGCAGAGGCAGGATGGCACCCACTTCGTCTGACTCCAGGGCTCTTGTCCTCCCCCCTGTGCCACACTATCCTCTTAGAACAGCATTCACTCTGAGGAGGGTGCCCAAGTGCAAGGACTGCAGTGAGGAAGGAGGGGGTGAGCCGGTCCCCCAACGGCTGAATGGGAGAGATGAGTTCCTTCATCCTAGTGCACGTCTCTGTCAGTGCCAGCTGTAACGCAGCCCTTTCTTATTCCGCCCGTTGTCCTCTCCTGAGGCCCAGCCTGAAGCTCACTCTCATGGTTTCTCACCCTCTGGGAATGACCTGCATTTTCATTCGTCAAGGAAGTTCTGCTTTTGGACATTCCTTAATGTGATTTTTAATGGCTACATTCGCAATAGTTTGAATGTACTCAATATTCAGCACAAAGCCATTAAAACTAAACAGCCGGGAGGATGGCTCGGCATAAACACGAAGTGATGTTTGTCATTAGTGGGTGAGCTCCATGTCTGAGCAGGGCCTCCATCGGGTTCCAGAAATACCTGCCAGGGTTTCTCTGGGGCCAGAACTGACGTTTGCTCTTGGTACAGTTGCTAATGCTGATGCTTGTTCCTGGCGGTTCCCTCATCTCTTCACCTTTCCCTGAATCTCACCTTTCAATTTTATTTTCTGACGATTTGTTTCTAGGACAGTATGATATGATATGAGTACCTTAACTTTACAATGAGCAGTATGTCACAAGCAATCAAAGGACTTTACTTCTTCGGCTAAGAGACAGCTGGAAAGGCTTTCCACCTACTGGAACTAGTCTAATGGCACCCATTTTAATTTGATATTTTGGGATTAAAATTTGTAGAGACAATTCAGAAATTTGTCTTGCAAGATTATGAACAGTGATTCTATCCCACTTTGGTTCACCGTCACTTGTATCCACAAATAAAATAATTCTGACCCGGAAGAGAATCAGTATGGGGATTTGAAAGTAAGGGCCATCCATGCTGAAAATTTCAAGATCAAATCCAACAGCGGGTGCCAGCTCTCAGATAGCATAGTGAATCGTTAAAAGTTAGGGCCATAGAGCTGCTGGAGTATAAATCCCTGCTCTTCTGTGACTCTGGGCAAGTTACTTCATACCTCATTGCCTTAGTTTCCCTATCTGTAAACTGGGCATAGTCACAGTAGCTACTTCTTAGGATTACTGGGAAGATGAAATGCATTAACATAGGTAAAGTGAGAGCATGGCATGTGGTAAGCTCTCAACAATGTGAGCTGTTTTTGAACCACTACTGGCAGACTTCAGGCGTGAAATGGCCCAGATGGCTCTTCAGTTCCATGGGTCTTCTGGCGATTCTAGATTTTGATTCTCCCTGGGTGTACATGGGAAATCAGAACTTACCTGGACTGCTATTCCTGTCCCGAGTACAATGCTGCATCCCTACCTTTAAACCAACACCCATGCCCATGTGAGTCCCCAGGAAGCGGGCCGCTGTTCCTCATTGCTGGGTCTGGAGTGGCCCCAGACAATACCTTGCCTCCGCCGGCAGTTGAGTTTCCTGAAGCAGGTCCCTTCCACGAGGCGGTTCAGGCGTTGCTGTTTGATCAGCTCCAAGATTTCTGGCTGAATCTTCTCCTTTAGTTCCCTGTGAAACGATAAACACATATTTCACAGTGCACCTTGAGAACAGCACGTGGCTGAAAGGGCACCATGGGCAGATGGGGCAGGCGAGTGCGAGCTGCATCGTTTCACGAACAGCCTGATACCTCCCTACGTGGTGCTGTAGAGAAGCGTTTACTAAGCATCAGTGGAAAGGGTTATCTGTTCTAATAACACGATAGATTCTCTGACATTTACAGAATACCCACAAGAGTACCAATCACTTCAGTGACGTTTTTCTAGACCAACGTCTCCTGAGAAATTTCTTCTCTTGGTTTACAACGTCCCAGGTATAAATTTATGCAAAAATTCACTCAGCTCTGCCGAGACAATGAATCTCTGGCCATAATCTACTCCCTTCAGCAGATAAATTCCTAGACTACATTTGTGATCTGACCAAACAGGGATATCGGACAACCACACGATGACTATTCCACAGCAAACACAGTATCGTGCAAAGCACAGGACCACATTTTGCTTTTGATTCTATCACTTACAAATAGGAACAACACATCATCCCAGATTCTAGCCCACAGAGATTGGGGTAATGAAAGGATAAATTGAGGATTACTTGCATCTTGTCTCAGGCTAATACAATGTAATTTAGGTTTAGATGCACTCTGCTGTAAAGATATGATAATATAGTGCAATAGGTTTTAAATCTTTTTATTTCCAAGAGCAGAAATTTTTTTATCATACAAAATTTTCTGTAGTGCCCTAGCATTTGAGTCCAGTAAAGCTAGAGTTGTTCTAGTTGATGATGTATAGAGAAACCCAGAGTCCAGCCCTCAGAGAAGTGTTGAAAGCACTGACCCAAACTCAGAAATGAGGACTTCAATCTAGGCTCTGCCCATGATTGGCATTTCATGTAGCTCTTGTAAGTCTCACTTTCCTCATCTGTAAAATAGGAATAAGAATCTTTCCTTTCCCAAAGGAGACAGTGCGAGTGTGAGTGAGCCGTAAGCACTGGGCAGGAATGCAAGGTGTTACTGAATTTGCTTTGATAACACTCTCTCCTTTCCTCAAGCCAAACATTCCCTGTGCCCATATTACATTGTAGTCAAGGCTCACATTTTCATCAGCTTCAGCCTTAAGCTGGGCTCACTCTGGATTGCAAGCAATCTATCTTCACATGGTATTCTGTTTCCAGGTGCGGAAGGCACAAACACTCGGTAAGTGTGTGCTACGAGCCAGGCAGTGTATATGCAATTTTAGCTCATTTGACATCCCTTCCTTCCTCCCCACAAAAACTCCGCAACTTTTGGGAACAGGTATTAATATCATCATTTCCATCTCACAGATGGGGAAACAGCTTACAGAGGTGAAGTGCTGAATAGGGGACACACTCAAGTGTTTCTGGTGCCAACTGCTTCTATTTACCCATGAGAAGAAAAAAAAAGGAATGAAAAGTAATGTAAAAGGATCTGGCCATCTAACAAGGTATTCTAGAAAGCTGTTAATATATATTTTGGGCTTAAATGGCCTCAAACGCTCTGTCATTTGATCCTGTTCCAACTAACTATTTATAAAACCTAATATGGAAACTCAGCCCCAATGGTACAGCTCGGTGCATTCGCTTTACTTGCATTTGCTTTTCTGATGCAGGTCTCACAGGGTCTCATCTCAGGCTTTCAGATGACTAAAACTATCTATTATCAGCATTCAGCTTTTGTAGAATGGACTCAGAAAATTGTAGCTTTGATGAACCTTGCTCTGAAAGGAGAATAAGATGGGGAATTGCCAGGGCATTCACATACAACAATAAATCACCGCTCCTGGCTTCCAAGCTGGGGCGACGGGGCGGGGCAAATCATGGGAGGGAGAATCTGGGAATTTCATCAATTCTTAGGTTAGAGATGTATCTTTAAATAATAGTTTTACTAGGCTAGAGTTTAGTTATTAAAATGGAGATGAAGATGCAGAGACGAGGACCAAAAGGAGGAAATAATTGAAAGAACTTAAATGATTTATGATTTTACTGTAAGACCCAGATGTGCTCATCCTGACACACTCCATTACGAACCATCTTCAGGGATGGATTATTGGAATAAGTAGATCTGCTGCTACAAGTCGCCTTTTCTTGTTATGAACCCCAAAGGATTTCAAAACATGATTAGGCAATATTAGGCGGTGAGGAAAATGGAACAGCTTCCCCCACCCCCCCCAAGTGATAGCCTCTTCTTTCCCTGCGAATGGACTCAGTAGCTACAGAATTCACTCGTATTAGGGAAAAAAATGTATGTAATCCCTACATGGTGTTTCTGTGAATGAGATATGACCTCTGGGGTAATCCAGCTAACAACCATGGGCGCGACTTGGGTTTTGAAATTCTCAGCTTGGGGCCAGTGAGGTCAAGGTCATGGATTTACTGGCTTTACTTTGATAGCTATTCCTCTAATTCTATCTAAAAACCCTGTAAATAAATAAAAAGAGGAAGATTAAAGGAGGCAGAATAAAGGAGTGTGTGAAGAGCAATGTAAAGTCTAGCACTGCTTCCAGAAGAAAATTCCAAGTCCAGTCCAGGCCCAGTGAGGCCAGTACCCCATGCAGAGGGCAGACAGCACCACTAGACTGGTGAGACTCCTTCCTGGACCTGGGGTCTGCCCCGCTGAGCTGCCATCTGCTGTTCATCTAGAACAGAGGCTGGCAAACTTCTTCTGTAAGAGGCCAGAGAGTAAATATTCCAGACTTTGTGGGTCATACACTCTGCTGCAAGGACTCAACTCTGCCATGGTACAGGAAAAGCAGTCAACAGCAGGTAAACAAAGGAGTGTGGCTGTGTTCCAGTAAAACTCTATTCACAAAGACGGAGAGTGGGTTGGATCTGGCCTGAGAGCTATAGCTTGCTGATCCCTGATCTACAAGGGCTCTGGGGAGACTCTGGGCTGAGCAACAGTGTAATTGTGGAACACTTCGCGAAATCTTGCACAGGGGCCATGCTAATCTTCTCTATATCGTCCCAGTTTTAGTATATGCACTGCAGAAGTGAGCACCTCTGTATCCTCTTTTAACATGCTATAGTCTTATTTACCACGTTTATCATCTATTTCTCCCCACCAAAATATAATCACTACAAGGGTGATAATTGGGTTTGCTCTCTTCACTGCTGAATTACCAACACATGGAACAGTACCTGGCAAGTGGTAGGCACTTGATAAGTATCCGTCGAGTGCACTGAACACTGGCATTGGCTATGAGGGCCGTGAGCAAAGCTTGTGGCCAATCTTCAGCAGGGATGCAGTTTTGCAGGATAGGTATTGGCCTTATTTCTGGCTCTATTTACTTTTACTTTTTCTTGCTCACCTACTTTTATTGTACATTCTGAGACAAGACAGGGAATAAACAAATATATTCACAGTGTCAGTTTTACCATTTACATATTGATCGCGTGACAACTTGTTAAATTCTGGTTATCAGCTCATAGTAAGAGCGACCATTTCTCTGAGTGGATGTTATGTACAGGGCACATGCTAAGCATTTTTCATGCACTACTTCAATGAGTCCTCCTAACAACCCAACGATGTAGACACTTCTATTAAATTCATTTTTACACACGAGAAAAACAGGCTTAGAATGGGTGGCAGAACTTGACTAAATAGCCACATTTGCAAGTGGTGGCCTTGGAATCTGGTCCTAGGTCTATTAGCCCCTGGGTCTAGATTTTCCACATTTTGCTTCTCTGCTTCCCTGGGGTTTGTCCCTGCAGCTCCTCTTCCCTCAATATCATGGTAAATGACCTAGTTTGGGACTATTCAGGCTTTTTATATCCATTAACTCGGATTAATTGTGTGGATGGACTCATCTCCCCCTGTAAAGTCACACTAAGCAGAAAATAACAAATACCTCCTTCTGAAATAATTAGTCAAGTGCTAAGAAATAAAACAGAGGTTCTTCAACCCACTGAACACACAGCCTCCCAAAATATTTGTCCATACGGAGTTTGCATTTTTCTTCTCAGGAAATATAAACATTTTATAAAAACGAGACATGTGCCCAAGAGGTCTTCGTGGTGCTGAGATCTGCCTCTGTACTATGTGCAGCAGCCAGGCGATGGGGAGAGGGCGGCCAGCAGGGTTCCACACCAGCGGTCAAGCCCCGGCCAAGCCACTGTCTCTGTCTGCAAAGTGAAAAGCTTGAACTGGATGACCTTAAAGGTGCTTTTCAGTTCTAACATTTGAATATCCTAACCCCCGAGGTTGGGTTAGATGCATCTCCTGTGTGCTCTTGAGACAACCCACCTGCTTGTGCTTCCGCCCACCCGGCACTAAGCATAGTCCCTGATAATCCCTCCAAAGGCCAGCTTTAAAGCCTGGCACAGGGACAGCCAGGTGTCTCTGTTCTCTGTCTGTCCCAGCATCACGGGCTGGACCTGGCAGGTAGGAGTCACTCAATACCTATTTGTTAAATGAATGAATAAATCAATGAATGCAAACAACTATACATGGTCTATGCCTTTTCTTTCTTGACTTGGGTTTATCCCATGAGTCGCTGTGACAGCATTTAGACTTCATGCAACCACACAGCGAGTTCCTGTCTAGCAGATCATCTGACAGACAGAGCCTCACTGGAGAAGAAGCTGGAGGCTGGTACTTTCCTGCCTGTTTCAGGGGCTGAGATAATGACCAGGCTGCTTCATGGCCTCCACCGTGAAATGCTACAGCTCTGACAAGTCTTTATGACTTTACAGCAACTATACCCAGGGCTGCAGTGGACCATGGTGCTTTTAGGTTCCGTGGCTGAGTGATGATGCCAATGTCACAAACATACAGAAGATTTCCTTTATATTTGCATGGCTTCTCTCTACATGATAGGCGTAAAGATAAGAGTTTCTTGTAATAAAGGGAAAAGAAACTTCAGAATGTCACAGGCAAGGTCTTGGGAAGTAAAGATATGAAGCCAAAGCAGGTGCAAAGTGTTCATACTTGACAAACAGTTAACAGTCTTATTCGGAACAAAGTCATGGTCAGATATTAATTTGGAATTACTTGCTCTTAACTGAAGTGGTTCCTCAAGTCTCTCTTTAGGTTTTAAGATTTGTTGTCAAAAGGATAATAAAATCTCTTTGTGTTCACACATCTGCTGAAACAGACATTGTGAAATCCAACATTTCAGTACTGTAGGCCCTGGGATGGGGCAAGGCGCCACTGTCCCTCCTTGCAAGAGAGACTCTGCCTGCATCAGGGATCACCTCACATCGGTCAGAATGGCCATCATAAAAAAATCTACAAATACTAAATGCTGGAGAGGGTGTGGAGAAAAAGGAACCCTCCTACATTGTTGGTGGGAATGTAAATTGGAACAGACACTATGGAGAACAGAATGGAGGTTTCTTAAAAACTAAAAATAGAGCTACCATAGGATCCTGCAACACTACCCCTGGGCATATATCCAGAGAAAACCATAATTCAAAAGTATACATACACCCCTATGTTCATTGTAGCACTATTTACAATAGCCAAGACATGGAAACAACCTAAACGTCCATCGACAGAGGAATGGATAAAGAAGATGTGGTACATATATACAATGGAATATTACTCAGCCATAAAAAAAAGAATGAAATAATGCCATTTGCAGGAACATGGATGGACCTAGAGATTATCATGTTAAATGAAGTAAGCCAAACGGAGAAAGGCAAATATTGTATGATATCACTTATATATGGAACCTAAAAAAAAGAATGATATAAATGAACTTACTGTAAAAATAGAAATAGGCCCACAGACATGGTTACCAGGTGGGGTGGGGGGATAAATTAGGATTTTGGGATATACACACTGCTATGTATAAAACAGGTAACCAGCAAGGACCTACTCTATCGCACAGGGAACTATACTCAATATTGTGTAATAACCTATAAGGGAAAAGAATCTGAAAAAGTATCTATCTATCATCTATCTATCTATCATCTATCTAACTATCTATCATCTATCTATCTACCTATCTATCTATCTATCCATCTATCATCTATCATATATATATATCCATCTATCCATCTATCATCTACGTATCATATATATATAACTGAATCACTTTGCTGTACACCTGAAACTAACACAACATTGTAAATCAACTATATTTCAACAAAAAAAATTTTTTTAATTAAAAAAAAAAAAGAAACTGCATCTCCAAGGAGTCAGTCATTTATTCAAAGTTCTTTCTGCTTGATATTTGGGGCTTACCCTCTTCTAGCTGAGGACCAAAGCAAAACCCCAGCTCTGCTGCTCATGAGAGCTGCCTGCAGCCCAGTGTGGGTATGGTTTAGGTTTTACACAGATGTGAGCCACCAAAGGCCCTGAGGCAGCATTTCCCCTCCCTTGCTGCCTAATTTCATCCCCACTAAAGCCTGAAGTTCTGCTCCACAGCTTCTAATGGTGCTTATTAAAGCTTGAAAACAAACACAAAGTAGATGCTATAGCTTGGCTACGGTTTTTTTGTGCACTTTTTTAAACTTCATCTTAGTCTTGCACTTGGCAAAGGAGCTCTGGTAGGGTAGATTAAGAATTAGCTAAGGGATCAGTGGGCTGGAGTTTAAGTCCTGGCTCACCCATTTGTCAACAAGGTCCTCCCCTCTCTAGACTATATCCTGGTCCTCGAATGGGAATAAGACTTGCCTACCTCACACGGGTATGAGGAAATGAAATAGCATGAGGAGGTGCTTTGCAAATTGCCAAGCATTAAACATGTCAGATATATGAAAGCAAGAAACAGAATGGAAGAAGAAAGGAAAAGTATTAAAGAATTAGAGGTTTAACATAAGTTTCATGACACCAGTGATGTAAGCTGGCTTCATAGGAAAGCTCAAAATAAGCTGTATTCAGTCTTCCAAGGAAAGAATGAGAATAAATGTCAAACACTTTCCTTACCCTCAGTCCTGTTTCCTCTTTCCTTCCCTATAAATTATAAAGGTAACAAAACTGACCCAGCTCTTAGAAAAGGACAAGGGAGGATAAAGAAGCCAAAACTAAGAAAAGATAAAGCAAATAAAACAGTCTAAAACAGTGTCCATGTTCAAGGTTTGGAACATCTTAAAGATGGAGATTGGTGAAGTTACACAACTGTTTCAACTGCATTTGATGCGAAGTCCTATAGAAAGAGGCCCCCTGATTCTCTGCCTTAGGCCTGTGGGTTGATAGTCACAAGAGCCATATGAGACATTCTGACTCAAAGCAGAGCCAACGGGGCAGGGAGAAGGCGGGTCTCTCTCTTCCCGTCAAGCTCGGTCTCCCTCCTTCCTACCCACTCTCGACACTTCAGTGTTCATAATGCTTTCATTATTGGTAGGTCTCACTCTGGCTGCGGAAGAGCATCTTGCCACTCAAGGGTACCTACACAGAATATAGCTTCATGGGCCAAAAAAAATTGTTCCAAGTATTAGAAAAGGTTCCAAACTTTTCAGCTGCAAATCCTTAGGGGAAGTGTCAGTAACTGGGTCACTTCTTGGTTTAGATCCTCCAGCCAGCACAGGTCCCCACCTCCCCCCTAGCCCACCCCTGCCCAGCCTTCCTCAAGGAGTTGTTGAGACTTCAGGAACTGAATAGAGGTGTTCTGCTGGCTTTCTGTAAAGAGCTCACAACACAGCCCAGCTGTGTGATAGGCTTTCTCTCTAAAAATGGTGTTTCCGAGCCTTTGACAAGGTAGAGGGCAGGGGTAACTTACAAAATTGGGCGAGACTGGAAATCTTCCTGGTTCATCCTCTCAGACTGGCGAATTTTCAGGATCTCAGTGTAGCTCAGGTTCTGCAGTTTGCTCTTGAACTGGTCCAGGGAGCTAGGCTTGGTTGTAAGAGCTCTCATAACCTGCTCCTTCACCACCTGCATTACCTGTGAGATGAAAGGAAGACCATCATTTTCCTGGGGATTGACCTTCCCTTTCAGAAAAGTCTTCCACAAATAATGGCTCCCTATCCCCTGATCCCCTTCGCTGGCTCTCTCAGCCCTAACCTTGGGAGTGCTTTTCCAAAGAGTCAACTACCATGATGTTTAGCTTCCATTTTCTCCTGTATTGCTGGAACCGCAAGGAAGGAGGTGGACTGACTAACTTTGAATTGGGGGGTGGGAGACAGGGTGGGAGGATATATACACATTCATTTGCTCGGTACATTATGTGGCTATAAACAATGCAAACTCAAGAATGAAAGAAGTCCAAGCAACAGCTAGAAGTCTGCATAATCACTATTTTTTTCCAGGAGAAAATCGCTGAGACACAATTAACTGTGGAAGTTTAGTTGGCACTGGTTCAAGCGAATGTGAAATAATACCCACACCCGCCCCTCCTGGATTGCTTTCCCCATGTAGTGAAGGCCTGAGTGTTCATACAAATGATGTATTTGGAAATGGGCATGTGGTATTGCCTCTTTGAGCCAGGCACTAAAAAAAGATGTCTATTGAATTGCAACAAACATATCTCATTGGAAGCTTCGAGAGAAAAGAAGAAAATGGTAATTGGCTGCTTCAGGACAAGTCCAGCCCATGAGGAGGCAATTAACCATCGCCTCTATTAATGTGGATTCATCTTCGTCAGATCAGAGCAGGAAAAGGCCAAAAAACACGCAGAGGCATCCTAGAGACTGTAATCTTGCTGCTTCTTTTTTTATCCTCCGTTACAAATGAGAAAAATTGTTACCCTTCATAATGTACCTATTATGTGCCAGATACTATGGAAGGTGCTTTATATACATTCCTTCTCTCAATCCACTCAAATCCATGAGGTAGATATTATCACCATTTACATTTCCATATGAAGAAACTGAGGCTTTGAAACATTAAGTAACTCGTTCAAAATCATACAGCTGATTGGTAGGTGGCAGAGTTGGGATTTGAATCTAGGGCTGCAAACGCTGTATTACACTACACCCCATACCACCATTTTTGGGGTTGTTTGCAACTTAAAAATAAGACAAAATCACAAATGCACCTCACTTATCTGCTAGGTTCTATGCCAGGCACTTTGCTGTTCATCACCTCATTTAATCTTCTTTCCAATACAGTAAAGTAGGTGTTTTAACCACTATTTTAAAGATAAGAAAATGGACTCAATACTCTCTAATAACCTCTATGGGAAAAGAATCTGAAAAAGACTAGATATATGAATATGCATAACTAAACTGCTTTGCTGTACACCTGAAACTAATGCAACACTGTAAATCAAATATACTCCAATATAAAATAAAAAAAACGTTTTAAAAGATAAGAAAATGGAGACCGAGAAGGATTGAGAACTTGTCCAAGGTCACACATATCTAGTTGAATTCTAAGATATCCGTACGGTGGACAGGGCATACACTGGGTGTCGAACAGCCCTGGGGTACCTCTCCTGTCATTATAAATGTGATCTCAGTATGCTCCTATGGCTTCTAATCAGCTGTTCATTTCACAATTCACGCATAGTAGATACTCAGTAATTGCTCACTGACTAGTCCCACCAAAATGTCAGTTTCATGAAATGTTATTGTAACAGAAGTAACAATTTTACAGCATGGAAAAGACTGCAGCAAGCCAGAATTTTCAAACCTGACAGCCAGGTGATGGGAAAATCTTTCCACCTCAGGAGATACTAGGCAGCTGAGATACCCTTCAAACACTGGACAGCCCCTTGCACTGTCTGAACTCTGTTTAATGGTGCTGCCTCTCCTTGGATGGTGTTGGTTGCTTTCTCCAAGTGGACCTCTCTCCTACAGCTGTCCTATCACATAAGGACCTGTCCAATGATCTGCTGGGGTCTAGAGGCATTGGGGGGCAGAATAAGAAAGCGAATCCTCTTTGGTAGCAAAACTAAACACGCCTTCAGAAAAACCTGAGCATCAGGGGAACCCACAAGCCCATGAGTCACCTCAGCTCAGGGATGCCCAATATCCTCCCTCTTTAGTCATCTGCACAGGCATTGGCTGCAGTGCCCTCGTGCACCCAGGGATCCCATGCCAACCACATTTTCCTTTAAGTCACCTGAACATGGCTGAACCAAGGGTAAGATGAGTCATAGGTGGCTGGGAGACAAACAGATCTATCTATTTTCCAGTGATATCAATCCTCATTTTTCCTTATATGCTTCTGACCTTTAGGAATCCGTGTCCACAGTAAGAATAGCCTCTACTGATTAATTTCCAAAATATATAAACAGTTCATCCAGCTCAATATCAAAAAAGCAAAAAACCCAATCAAAAAATGGGAGAAGACCTAAATAGGCATTTCTCCAAAGAAGACATACGGATGGCCAAGAGGCACATGAAAAGCTGCTCAACATCACTAATGATTAGAGAAATGCAAATCAAAACTACAATGAGGTATCACCTCATACCAGTTAGAATGGGAATCAGAAAATCGACAAACAGTAAATGCTGGAGAGGGTGTGGAGAAAAGGGAATGCTCTTGCACTGTTGGTGGGAATGTAAATTGATACAGCCACTATGGAGAACAGTATGGAGGTTCTTTGCAAAACTAAACATAGAGTTACCATATGACCCAGCAATCCCACTACTGGGCATATACCCAGAGAATATCATCATTCAAAAAAACACATGCACTCCAATGTTCATTGCAGCACTATTTACAATAGCCAGGACATGGAAGCAACCTAAATGTCCATCAATAGATGAATGGATAAAAAAGATGTGGTGCATATATACAATGGAATAGTACTCAGCTGTAAAAAGCAACGAAACTGGGACATTTGTAGGGACATGGATGGACTTAGAGACTGTCATACAGGGTGAAGTGAGTCAGAAAGAGAAAAACAAATACCGTATATTAACACATATGCGGAATATAGAAAAATGGTACAGATCAACCGGTTTGCAAGGCAGAAATAGAGACACAGATGTAGAGAACAAACATATGGACACCAAGTGGGGAAAGCAGGGAGGGTTGGGTGGGAATGAATTGGGAGATTGGAATACCAAATTGTACACTCTAAATATATGCAGTTTATTGTATGTTAACTGTATCTCAATAAAAGTTCTTAAAAAAAAAAGAATAGCCTCTACTAAGTAATCTATTTGCATTTTTAAAAGGGCTACCTGGGAAGCAATATGTTATCATAAGAAACAAATCTAATGGCAGGAATCTCAGGAAACTTCAGAAGAAAATGTGAAAGATGACAGATCTATATCATCCACTTATCTGCATTGTCCCGTAGGCACCACTGTTCTCAGAGGACCTGCGTGCCATGCTTGCCCTGTGAAGAAGGAGGCTGCTGGTGACAACAGTGATATAAAGGCATGAAGGCAGCTGTCCTCCAGACCACTGACTCATGGGAGTTTCTAGGATCATGGCTGGGTTGCTCTCTTCACTATAACTCAACTAGTTATAGGCTTACTATAAATCAGACTGTATTGATAGAAGCTATTAATAAAAATTTGCTTGAGAAGCATTATTTGTGAAGTCAACACAGCAAACGCTGCTGAGTGCTTACCATGTCTCTATACTGGGTGAGGCACCAGGAGTTTAAAGATGAGTAAGGTATGGCCCTTGCCTTCTGTGAACTAAGGGTATAACGAGAGCCAGGATAGGCAAAGATCATGAGAGCAGAAGTGTGGACGTGACAGAGCAGATGGACTGACGAACATTGTTGGCAGGTGGGAAGGTATTTCAGAGAAGAAGACATCACATGGATTTTGCAGTAAGAATGGGTAGTCAGTGGTGTGGAAACAGGAAACTACCACATCTCGGAACCTGGGCTGTATCTGAATTGGAACCAGTTACATAAACATTGTTTCATACCCCCAGTGTAATGGCAGAGAGGAAAATTTCCAGTTGACCTTCCACCTGATCTGCTTCTTTTTTTATTCAGGCAAAATGCTAAATTTGGGATGCTTCACAAATTTTGAAATTGTGACCATCTCATATCATGCAGTATAAATAGTGGCTAAATTTGGTCAAAGCAGAATTATAACACTTTGCAGTTTCATGTGAGGGGCACCACAGGAGCTGCCCCTTTGCTCATTTAGAGAAACTCGGAGTTGAGCCGAGGAGATAATTGTCATCTCCTAATGTTATTTGACCTTTTGGTGGGAGGCAGGGCATGTATGAGAGACAAAGATACAACGACTTGAATACCAAAAATGAAGAAGGGATTTTAAAATAGAATCAGGTCAATGCTGAGAGAGTTTTAGAGCTATCTCCACTTCCCTTGTTTTACAGATAAGGAAACAGAAGTTCAGAGGGCCAGGTGATTCCCCTACTTCATGTGTTTCTTAAGGGGCTGTCAGAGATGACAGTCATCAGACCACATGTGACTAGACACAGTGATGATGGTAGTTAAGTGGGCATGCATGAACTGACCAACCAGCATCCTTCTCCAGAATTTTCTGACATGAGACAGAGCTGAAGCATGCTCTCTTCCCCTCAAATTGAGAACTGTAAGCCTGTCCCTTCACATGCAGGAGACTGGGCGATAATGAGACCAATGCCAGTAGAATAAGACAGAAGAAAGTTAGAAGTGTGTGTGTGTGTGTGTGTGTGTGAGAAAAAATGTGTTAATAACGGTGAAGCCATATTCAACCACAAAGTCAGTGGAAACCTGACATTTGCTGGTTTGGTTACATAAGCCTTTTTTCTTAAAATGGTTTGAATGGGATTCTTGTCACTTTCAACCGAAGATCTCAACAAATACACATAATAAAGCATGCAGTAGTACCAGCTTATGGGGCTGAGATTGCCCAGATTGGAGACAAAATAGAAGAAGGAAACTGGATAGAAACAACAAAGCTACTTTGATAAGAAACAACTTAAAATCATCTTCATTTATGTGCTCATGGTTGTACCTTTGCATGGAAATGATGATAATCCGTTATGTAAGTATGGGAAACTCTTCAGCTCCTACTTATATCTTATGCTTAAAATCCACTGTTAGAGTTCCATTTCTCTAGCTTAAGACTTTTATTCCTGCTAGGTGTAAGCATCCAGAAGTGGAACAATCCTTTAAATCCCCGACAATCATTTACACTTCAGTTTGAAGAAAATATTGCCCATTTCCTAAGAGGAGGTTGATAAGACAGAAGAGGTCTAGAGGGCACTGGCCCCAGGGAAAGGGACACAATGGTAGGTATACAGCATAGAACAGCAGCCAAAGACTGGTTTTGCCTACTTCACAGTTTTGTTTGGCACTGGCCATTGACCATTGTTCTATGGTCACTCCGTGTGCCAAGAGCGATGACCCCTGCAATAGATGTCATTTTTTTTAGAAGGGATAAAATAGATGGGTCAAATAGTTATCTATTCCTTTGCAAAGTAGTTTCTACAAGAACTAGAATTAATGGCATAAAGTCTCTGTCAATGCTCTGTGTTTGCAATTTAAGTCAAGACACTCACAGCCACATCCTTAACTCTGTCCTCTTTGGAAACTATCAGACCTTTAATCATTGTTTGAAAAACCCACAGATGGTGTTGCAGAAGCATCAGCAAATCAATGAACTTAAAACTTCTTAATTACAACATGTGCTTGCACAGACATCAAAGAAAACATACTCTTAGAATCTGAACTTGGTATTGACTGATTATTTAATCAAGGTCTGAACCGTGTATTTCTGGAGTTTTCCCAGCACATGTTTGCTATAATAATGTCACATTACAAAAGAAGTAGGGGTCCCACGAGACACCTGTACTTCAAATGGAGAAAACCTTTTGGCTCCTTGGCAGAGTGGGTTAAAGGTATAAGCACTGGGGATCCCTGAGTAGAACGGAGCATGCTGTTGGCCTAACTGTGCTCTGCTTCCATTGTTGTTAATGAGATGTGCTCGTGATCCACTGAGCCGCCACGTGCTGCTGGTCCCATCAGCTCTTCGGCCCTGCCTTTAGAGCCACACCTCTACCCAGCAACATTCATCTATTCATTCAACAGCTGTTTTGTGAGCACCTACAATGTGCAAGGCCCTGTGAGTGAGTGCTTCTGCTGAATGGACTCCTTGTCTGGGAAAGTGAAAGACTTGCACATACTGGCAAGTGATGTCACAGTGGAGCAAGGGCAAGGTGTTCATCCCCCAAATACTTACTGAGCCCTTCTCAAGGGCCAGCAGGCTGAGGGCGCAGTATGGGGACTTTGGCTGGGGCTTAAGGAGAGGCCAGATGTGGACACGATGAGGTGCAGGGAAGGAGCCAGTCTTGGTGGAAGAAACAGCATGAGCCAATGCTCAGAGGGAGGAGAGAATGGCTCTGGGTGGGGAAGAGTGGCTGGTGGTTTCATTTAGCTGGAGAAACGGCTTGGGGCTGTGAGGTAAGTCTGGGCAAACAGTGGGTGGTTTTGTTGGGTAAGATGAAAAATGTGGATTGCTTTTTTCTGGTACTAATGATAAATCACCAGAGGATTTTGGGGGGTGTGATGGAATTCAATAATATAAAGTATGGAATCTTTTTTAAAAATAAATTTATTTATTTATTGGCTGTGTTGCGTATTCGATGCTGCTTGCAGGGTTCCTCTAGTTGCGGTGAGCGGGGGCTACTCTTCATTGTGGTGCACGGGCTCCTCATTGCCATGGCTTCTCGTGTTGTGTGGCATGGGCTCTAGGCCTGTGGGCTTCAGTAGTTGTGGCTTGTGGGCTATAGAGCGCAGGCTCAGTAGTTGTGGCGCACGGGCTTAGTTGCTCCGCGGCATGTGGGAACTTCCCAGACCAGGGATCAAACCCATGTCCCCTGCATTGGCAGGCGGATTCTTAACCACTGCGTCGCCTAGGAAGCCCCTAAAGTATGGAATGTTTATTCCTGGTCCATTTGGGGAAAGGAGGGATGTCAGACAGTATTGTTGCTGGGACTTGAAGGAGGATGGGAGTTACAAGGTGAGGAGGAGGAAGAGGGAATCCAGGTGGAGAGACCGGCAAAAGCAAAGGCAGCAGTAGGCAGTGCGCGACTCAGGTTATTAAAGAACATATGCTTTTGGAGTCCACGTTGGTAGTTTTCAGCAAACAGATGGGTACTGGTTTCAGGATAGTTTCACAGCCGTTAGAGCTCAACACACACACAGTTTTGAAGTCAGGCTGCTTCCTCAAGACATTCAATCCCTCCCAGACTCATTTTCATCATCTATAAACTGGGAGAACAAATGATTTGGGATTCATCAGCTTATTGTTAATGAGGTACAGCCTAACATCCTTTACGGTACAGTATAGATAGCAAACACGAGTTCCCCTTCTCAAGCCTTAGTTTGCTTACCATAAAGTGGAAGCAACAGTACAGAGTTCACAGGGTTGTTGTAAAATCTAAACAAGATGTTGCATGCAAAGTACCTGATACATTCAATGGAACCTACTAGATTCACAACACATGTGAGTTCCCTTACCTTCTGAGAATGAAATTATGTCAGAGGTTTCTCCTATAAACATATTCCCAGATCACATCTCTATCACCTGGAAACTTGCTCGAAATTCAACTTCTCAGGCGCACCCCAGACCCACTGAATCAGAAACTCTAGGAGCAGTGGGCCCAGGAATCAGTGTTTCAATAGCTGCTTCAGGTGATTCCGATGCACCCTCAAGCGGGAGAACCTCTGATCTCAGCAGACATCCAGCACCACTTCTGAGCCTTCAGTATGGCCTTTATAGAGATTCTTGTCATATCCCTGCAAAGCAGTTAAGTTCGTGATTGGTGTACTTTACCGCATCTAGATTGTAAATCCCCAGAGAGCACGCACTGTTTCTTATTTGCACTGTGTCACACAGTGCTGAACAAGTATCTTCCAGACTGCAGTGACTGATATGCTCAATACCAAAGGCTCAATACCAATACCTCAGGCTCCTACCTTTCATCTGTAGAATTCAACAAATGCATCCTTAACAGAATTGTAAGACTGCTAACATGGTTTTCAAAGAGCACTTTTATACAGCCTAAAGAATAACGTCTGTGGCTTTGAGATGGTGTCTTACGGTTACAGAGATCATTCTGAGCTTCCATCCGGAGCTGAGCTGGAAAGGGCTGATCTGAAGCCGAGTGGAGGGTTTCTGGAGAAGCCACAGCAGTATACCACTGAAGGGGGCGAGGGTCAGTGCTTACAAAAAAGTTCAATTTACCCAATCTGTGGTGCCCATTAAATGGATTTATCTCCACGATGAAGAGAAAAGGCTGTCTTGGTGAAGACAGATGCCAGTGTAGTCCGGCTTTAAAATGACTCATGGGGGAGAGTTCTCATCCCTGGACTTTAGGACTGGACCACTTTTCTTCCCAGAAATGTTCTTTACACAAAACAAAATGATGGAAGGCTCACGAGGACCAAAAAATTGGAGGGATTCTGCCTGGAGAGAGGTCTGGGGGAAGGACGACCCCAATTGCTCACGCGTAGGCAGGATACCTTCCTGGAGACTAGCATCACTTTGGGGGGCCACTCGCCAAGGTTAGAACATGGGGACAAGTGCTCTTGCCCAGAAAAAGTTCAAGAAGTTCGGGTAAAAGCTAATGACTAACCTGGCAGGGACAATTATTGACCCAGATGTAGGCTGTCGATGCCTTCCTCCACCCTCCAGAGGTCTTTAAAATTAGGAGAACGGGAAACTAAAGATGGTTATTCTTTGTAGTTTTGCCACAGCTGGGGAGTGGGCTGCCTAAACCAGCCCAGGCGAACGACAGTTTTTGCTAAGTAGTGTCAAGTGTATTAAATGAAGGCAAGAGGAAAACAAAAATGCTTTCTGGGCCCAGGGAGCAGCATTTAAATTTTCTGTATTTATTTTGGGCAGTTTGGCATAGAGCAGAGGCTGGCAAGGTTGGCCCTTCTTTTAAAGGCCAGATAATAAATATTTTAGGCTTTGTGGACCGTACAGTGTCTGTAGGAACCACTCAGCTCTGTTGTAGTGCCGTGAAAGTGGCCACAGACAATAAGTAATGATGAGTATGGTGGTGTTCCAATAAAACCTGATTTGACAAGACAGGTGGTGGGCTGGGTATGGCCTGCAGGTGGCAGTTTGCCAACCCCTGGTATCGAAGAAAGACGCCTGGCTGAGGGTTAGGCAGCGCTCATTTCAAAGTCTGCCTCCGTCCCTCACTTAGCTGCGCAAATTGCTCCAGCTTCTCTGAATTTGTTTCCTTGTCTATAAAGTGGAGGTGAATATCTTTAGTTAGGATTAGAAGACGCACAGCACTTACCCCAATACATTACACCCATCATTATGAGGCTTCCTGTGAATCACGATCTTAAAGACAGCCTATCCAAGGAAAAAAGCTTCCTGGCAGCATGCAAACAACCTCATGACAACCTGGGGGGTTCAAAACATCTGCAGGGCAATTCAAGATTATACTTAGGCTGCATTGACTAGAATTGATTCAGACAGATTAAAGAGTTGTTCTTTCAAAGTGCTCTCAACTCTCCCTCTGAGTGGTTTCAGGGGCTGGAGGATACTTTGGCCATCTTTGCTTCCTCCTGCCAGACCTCCCATGGGACTTTGACCAGTGCAGTCCTCTGCTGAAGGGCCCAGCTTTCCAGGGCCCCTTGGGGTCAGGCTTAATGTAAATGAACAGAAACTGTTATGAAATCACAGAAGGTCAGCTCAGCTGGTGTGCAACCGCCAGCCCATTCTCGATTCACCACGTGTTCTCAATTATACCAGATGAATTTGAAATAGTTTGTTCATTAATAAATGCAAAAAAGTGCCTCTGCACTTCACAGAGGACGTGGTCTAATCCTGGCATGCGATAAGCATAAGAATCAGCAAGTTACTTAAGTTCTTACCACCTCTGTTGCTCTGGTGCATCTCTAACAGCCCTCTGAGCTCTGAGTTCCTGTGGGCATCCCTCTGAGGGGGTGGCGATGACCTAATTCTGAGCCAAAGGCCGGCGCTGTGTGTGACGCGGGCACTGAGGTCACTGTAATGATTCTTCTACAAGTTAGCATTTTCAAACCCAGAAAATACTAAGCTTGTTATGCATCACGTCAAAAGCCAAGATATGTCCCTAAGAGCTGAGAGTAAGAATAGTTCACTGCAGACTGGGACTGTCCATTGGTTTAACGCCTCCCAAGTTAGAATCTGGAATGCAAATTGCTTATAGCCAAGCCTGTTCTCGGGCTGCCGTGTATCCGTGCTCGTAATGCAACTCTGGGTTACATCACGTCTTTGGTGAGTGATGAAAAACTAGGTAGCAACGATCAAAATGATGGAACTGCCCGGGCTTGGGGAACCTGAATGTTCATGAAAGTTGGGAATTTTGCTCTGAAGATTATAGTTTTCAGGAGTGGTGTGATGTTCAGTTACCTCTTAATTATCTGTTCTTTTCTTCTACTTCACATCATTTTCACTGACCCGTCCCTGGAGCCCTGGCCCATGACCTGCCCTGGTTTCCCACCAGCCTCTGATTTCAACTCTGCTCCTTCCAGTCCCTCCTCACAGAGGCTGAACTTTTTCCAAAATGCAAATCTGATCCCATCATTTGCCGGTTCAGCATTGCCAGTGGGTGAAGACCAGCTCCTCTAGTGGGACCACATGGGCCCTGGTGGTTGCCTTCCACCCCTCCCCTGAGCTGATGCCTCCTACTTGGCATCACCTGTCAGACCCCATGATCTAGCCACACTGAGATCCTTTCAGTGCCTTGAACTTCACCCTGTGCCTTCATTCGTGCTCTTACTCCCACCTGTGACTAATGCCCTCCTTCTCATACCTGCTCATTCTTCAATTCTCATACCTGCTCATTCTTCAACTCTAGATATCCATCTCTGACCTGCTGCCCTCCCCCTGAAGGCAATGTAGGACCACCTATTATCCCATCATAGGACTGTTCCATACTGTGTCCTCCTTGGTTACTCTTGTATAACCAGAGTCTGCAGGATCCAATCACATAGGAACTGACAAAATGTCTGTTTAATTTATGACGGATGAACTCAACAAATGATTAAAAGAAAGAAATAGCCTCAAAATCAGTAATTTCCAACCCTCAGTCTACAGCGAAATTTAAAACATACCTTTGCCTGGCTTCACCCCCAGAGATTCTGCTTCTCCTGGTCTAGAATGGGTTTTGGATACTGATCATGTGCTACAAAGCCCCCCAGGGGGTTCTAATGTGCAGCTGGGGTTGAGGCTACTGGTCTAAATGGGGAGGCATAAGAAGGTAGAAAGGGACTATGACGGTTGCCGTTCCAGGGAAAAGAGAAAGGGACATGTCACCTTCCCTCAGAAATGTCAGTGTAACTTACAGATAAGGGAGGCCAGATCTCAGCTCCTTACTGCCCTCAGTTTCCCCAAGGGGTGGCCTTCGGGTACTAGCTACAGTGTGGACAAGATGAGTGCTCTCACCTGGGACAGGTAGGAAGATGGTCAGGAGAGAGTGTCTGCTCTGAGCATGCTTGGGCAGGGCTCTCAGAAGCCACCTCCACTTGGGGGCCAGGCCACTTTCCTTTGGCTTCTTCTTGCCAGGGCAGCCACAGCTACCATGATGTAAGCATCTGCCTACCTGGCTCAGGTGCTGCTTAGGGGCCCGCTTTAGCAAGGGCAGCTGTCGTCTCCCCAATAAGCCCACAATCCCCTGGGCAGCAATCAGCATCACTGTTTCCAGATACAGGGCAGTAGCCCTAGTGTCAACCCTGAGTGGGCAAGCCTGTGGTTATCAGTATCCAGACAGGTCTGGGGAACCTGATGGAGGACAATTATTAGAGAGAGTATGAAAGATGACTTTTCAAACTCATCCTGAGAGCAAAGCAGATGGCACTGGAGCAGTTAGAAAGGGAGCTAGCTGCTTGGCACTGCTGTTTCTTTGCTCAGAACTTCCCCTGGTTTTAGCTACAAATAAAGTAGGAATCAGATGGCAGGAGGTAGTGATGCTCAGGCAGCTTCAAGCATCCTGAGAATCTGATCATAATCCAAACTGAGAGCTCTGAGGGCTTTGCCATCAGCCCATTATACAATGCCTGATCTGTGGTTCTGCGCAGGTGCTAACTGGGTGATTTCACATTCCAAAGTCTACGACACAGGCACTAACAGCTGCCCTGCTCCTCATGAGAAGGCATTTTAATTTAAGGTTTCAGGCATCTTTATAGCCAGCAAAAAAAATATAAACTTTTCAACCAGCAATTCATCTTAAAATCAATTAGTGCTGGGTTTGTTGAAAAACAATGGATATGGAAGAAACATCCTTCTCGTTTTCTTCAGCATCCACAGGAAGCCAGTTCAAAGGAGGAGACAGAAAAGGTGAGGACTGGGATCACTGTCTTCTCTCTGCATCCTGCCCTTGAGGGGAGAGAGATCAAGAGGCCAATAGTCGTGTGACCAAGCTTCCTCTCCCTACTGAAACGGGGAACCAAATTAACACAGCAATCAGCCTGGATTTGCTGGTTAGCTAACTGAAAGCCCGGGTGGACAGCAAGAAGCTATTTTCACCAGTGTCTGAGGATGTAGGCCTCAGGCAAGCAAAGTCCACGCCAATCACATTAGTGGGTGGCATTTAATCCACAGCTTTGAATAAACAACATGTCAAGCACGTCAGTCAAAATATGTGACCATGTGTAGTGAGAGAGGCAGAAACCAACAGGGCTAGTCTTCGGTCAAAGAAGGTTGAAACACTCTTTTCCAACAGGGTTTGGGGAAAATGACTACAAATTTTTAAAAAATTCTGGTTGGTTTTCTAACGCTCATCTACCAAACTCAGCCATACTTTGTCAAGCATGGGTGTTGACAGCAAAGACTCTGGCAAATGTTCTGAAAGTTACAAAGAATGACCTTCCCAATGGGCCAGTCTCCCAAGCTAGAGTTGCTACCAAGGTGCTGTTCTCTTACAGCTACAGCTGTCCTGGCCGACTGTGCTGGGAGTGGGAATGGACTGCCTCTCCTGGAAGCTCCTCAAAAGCAGGGGAGGAACTTCATTGAAGAAGTAACTGAGCCTGAAAGGAGTTTTCTTTTTTAAGTTCCACAATCATGATGCCCAAATACACAGTACTAAACTATAAGCAACTCCCTATGTCTGTTAATGGATAAATGGCATCCACAAATACCCCTTTAAACATCACGGGCTGTTTACCAACAAATCTGCGATCCACTCACTGCCCTTCTTCACTCATTCATAGCTAAAGCACGAAGAAAAGCAGTGAATGGTAACCGTCTGCTCATGTGTTGATCTCCTCCCATGTGTCCCAACCCCTGTGGATGGTGGGATTTTACCCAATTCATTTCTGTGTGTCCAGCATCCAATATGAGTTTCATAAATATTTGTAGAGTGAAAAAATATCAGTGGGCACAGAAAAATCAGCCCCAAACTACTGTAAAGTTAGTCACCATTCAGAAATAAATGCATTGTCTGCTGTCCCACATGGAAGGTGAATCCTGAAGCCTCGCACGTTGGGCTCTCCCAGCATGCTTGCATAAGCTGTTACATAGGAACAAATGAAAGGGGACAATCTGCCCCTCTGGAAGGGAGATTTAATGAACTTTTCATAAGCAGACTGCTCAGGCGAGACCACAGGGAACACAGGGTGGGAAAGGCAAGGTCTGGCTTCTGTAAATCAGCTCTGCCACCAGGCAAGGAGGCTGAACTCAGAGAACTTTGGAATCACTGCTTCGGCATGTCACTCCGGAAGGACAGTGCCACCAAAATGACAGTGTTGGTGGATGCTCCCCAGCAGACGGACCAGGCGGGGGGTGGGGCGTGGAGATGGCCAAGCGGAAGGACTTACATTTGGCAGCGCCCACTGGTCTAAACATATAAGGAAGGAATGTTCTTGCTACCCCTCCCCAAATACTTTCCCCTTTTTAGTATGCACCAAATTAAGAGTGCGATCTTTTTCTTCCCACTCAGTGGTCTGATTTCATAAAAAAGTAATTATAAACTTTAAAATTATGAAATATTTCAAGCAGAAAATAATACAGCAGATACTCAAATCACCCACCATGCTAATTTTATTTGTCAATATTTTGTCGTATTTTTTAGATGTCTTTTTTTTTTAAGATATAAAATGCCATAGGTGTCATCCTTTCTTCATTCTACTCCTGCCAGAAGTATATTCTTCCTGTAGATATTTTTATAATTCTACATATGCCTGTATCTATAAATAACAATGTAGTATTTTGTTGTGCTTTTACAGTTTTAAGCAAATGGTATATCGAATGTTTGTTTCTATAGTTTACAGTGTGGTATTCTAAGTGGACTCTTCTTTGTTGAGAAATTTAGAACACTATGGTATGCATTTTAATTTCCAAATACATTCAGCTGAATTATCAACATCTTCAGAGTAAATATGTTTTTATTTTCTAAATTTTATCTAATAAGTTGTCAATTCCTGGTATTGCATTGGAAGATTTAGAAGTACAGTTGACTGTCAAACAACACGGTTTGAACCGCACGGGTCCGCTTCTTCGTGGATTTTTCTCAGTAGTAAATACTGCAGCACTACATGATTCACAGTTGGTTCAATCCTCAGAAGTGGAGCCATGGATATGAAGGAACTGCCCACACTATATATGTGGTTCTTTGACTGTGCAGAGGGTTGGCACCCTAACCTCCATGTAGTTCAAGGGTCAGCTGTCTATATTCAGTCCTGTATTACCTCAGCTAACATTTATTAGGCATCTAATATGTGCTAATCACTGGCTGAAGTGCTGGCAACACAAAGAACCAGATTCAATGCTCACTCTTTCAGAACTCAAAGGCAGTTAGGGGGAGGCAGGTGTGTAAACAAATAGTAACAGTGGCCTTCAATAAGTGCTCTCATGGTTATGAGCTACAAATATAATTTGGAGGCAGGAAGGTTTTTATGCGTACAAATTTGTTTCTGTTCTTGCCTGACCGCTTCGAGGACCTCACTTCTCAGAGTGGACTGAAATTATGCATTCACTACTGGTCTCCCAGTAGGACCTTGAGGCCTTTGAAGGGAGAGACCATACCTCATTTTTCTTTTTATCACTGGTGGATTTTAAAATTTCTCATACCTGGGAAATTTCCCCCTTAGTCTAGGAAACCGAAGGTCAACTTGACGGTATTTCTGAGTTACATGTTTAAAAAGATGATTTTTGGCCCGTCTCTGTGAAGGCTGGGGTCAAATCCCTGGGATGGTTTTAAGCAGAGGGAAAGAGAGAATTTATAAGAGTAGCAATGATAGATTAACTCTAGTTAACACACTGCTATCCCAACATCCTGCTGTATTTCTCCCAGATGGTTGTAAATTGGGACATCTCATAAATCCCCAGGCTTTTCCTTTTCCATGGCTGGTTATTACAGAGTCCCAGGGCACAAGAGCACTTTCCAAACTAAAAGAATTGTAAGCCATTTATTATCTTTAAAGGAGAACCTGTCAACCACCATGGCTACAAAGCTCAGACAATTAAAATAGCCCAAAGTGTCCTGATTCTGCAAAATCCTTAGAGTCATTTGGTGGTTTGGAGCTAATGCACCCAAGAAAGATCTGAAATGGTTCTTGTGTTTTTCCACTGAATATCTCTCCCTTTCTGTTCATTCACTATATTTCTCTCAGTTGGATGAAAGCAGCTATTGCCATAGTTTCCAGAAATCCACTGGGGCTGCAATGCTTTCACCTGCATGTGATTCGTCCCCCCCTCTTACTGATGGGTCCTTTGGAGAATATAGCAATTTAGTTGGCAATTATAAAGGCATATACACCATCATTCCTCTCTCCCATGACAATGGCAGACATGACTAATCTATCATGGCACTTTTTTCTGCTGAACCAGGACTCTGTCTGCAGGCAGTCACTACCAATCAACTGAATTTGGTATTCACAACAGCACCCATCCTTCATCTCTGAAGGAACCGATGTTGATCAGCAATAGTTAATCTTATCTAACACAACTGACTGCTAAATAACTTTGTATTAGATTTTCTTAAAATTCCAATGCCTCAGACCAAATTACTTGAGAATTAGCTCAAGTTCTTTCAGGGTCTGAACTCGTGTTCAATTTTATGTCCTTGTGAAATTTGTTCAGTCCAATAGCTAAACAGTATTTCTATCTCACGATCTTGGTAACTGAAGCCAATATTAACACCTCTGGAAATGGTGTACTTTCCAGGGTGAGGACTTAGTCATGGGCTTTAGAACAGGGCCAGACACTCAGGAGGGGCTGACACATGTTTGTTGAATGGATAAAATAGTGGGAAGACATGGGTCTTCTTGTTGAAACTGCAGACCTTCTGATGTTGAGCATAAGCACCTTTTCCCTTCTTTTCCAATTTCAATTAGCATGAACATCTGACAGCTGAAAACTGCAGTCCAAGAATTTTCTGGGGATTACAGGGGAGGAAGATGATATCTATTTTGCCCAGTGGTGTCTGCTGATGGGATAAACAGAACCACTGTCTCCTAAAAGGAATGCTTAAGGACCTGCAGGAGCCAAAGACTTTAGAAGCAAAAGGGGACAAGTGTCACTGAAGATGGTACAGAAGATGACAGTCTTTTGAAACCAAACTTGAAACTTGGTAACTTCAATTAGTTGGTAGCCAACCAATTTTCTGTGCAGGTTGGTAACTATGGGCTGATATGCACAGGTGCACAAGGGTTGATGAAATACGGGAAAAACCATGACACTGAAAATGTTACAAAGTGTTTACTGGTATTTGTTCAGACTTCTTTTTCTATCTCATATTGTCAAAGTGACTTTTCCTTCTGTTTCATCTGCTTGGCTTGTAAAATTGATAAGTTCTTGCCCTTAAGGCCAATAATTTTGCCCAAACCAATAACTATATTGTCTAAAAGTGGAGGTGAGGTCTGTAGAAGATCTCAGGAAGGATCCTGGAAGTTATAGGAAAATTTAATGCTAGCAATAAATAAATAAATGGATGACTAAGTGAATAAAAAAAGACAAGCAAATAAATGGGAGTGAGTTACAACTGAAGAGCAGAAGCATCTCTCCACAATACAACCTGCCGTGCCCCTCCTTCTGCATAAGGCACTGCACTAGCCAGTGGGAAATGGGGGTGAGGCAGGCAGAGAGGTACATGACTGAACACATGTAAGACATGATACATATGATATAACTTCAGAACCCTGGAATTTTTGATTGGGCAGAACTCTAGAGGTCAGGTTGCAGCATATACCAAGGTAGGATTAGGTGATTTACTCAAAATCACACACTAGACAGCAGGATAGCAGGGATTTGAGCCCAAAGCTCCTGACTCCTAGCTGGCAGGGGAGACCACTTCCAGCTAGGGTGGTTAGGAAGCACTGTATGAACAAGGTAGGTTCTGGGTGGGGTCCCTCAGGACGGGTATGATTTAGATCTAAAGAGAGAAGTGAGGGGGGTGGGCTTTCCAAGCCGACAGTAAGGCAGTTGCTCAAGATTGCCTTCACTTTAGTGAAAGGTCAAAGGAAAACAGTGAGCACTAAAGTCAGGCAGAACTGGGTTTCATTCTTGGCTCTCTCACTTTTACAATCTATGTGTCCTGGAGCAAGTTTCCGAACCTCTCTAAGCCTCAGATCCCCAGTAAATTGGTTATTATAGTATAGACCCTGCAGTGTGGTGTAAGGATTAAAGGAATGTTTGTTGAGCAGCTTCTATGAGACTCAACATGCATGATGGCTATTGTTTACGCTTATTCGCTTAGGGATAGGGGTAGGAAGCAAGCTGTGGGAGACAGGCCAGGATCAAACTATAGACGCCTGTAGCTGCCAAGCAGAAGAATCTGCACTGTATCTCACAGGAAGAGATGAAAAATTAAGATCTTTGAACAGAGGAACAAAGTCATAAAGTCAAACATTAGTAACTAACCCAGGACACCTGGTGCTTACCTGGCTTTGCATTTTTCTTCTTGTCCTGTCTGCAGTGTAACCTTGGGGTCATCCTGTCATCTCTGTATTTTCTCCTCCAAAATGGATTTGGGCATCCTTATAACTTTTGAATTGAGCATGTTGGATGGGCTAGTGAAAAAATGCCCTCTAAACAAGGGGTTTATTTATCTTTAGGAAATAGACATTCCTAAAGTCTCTGGCCAGGAGTTGCCAATGGAACTTCAGAGATGTTTTCTGTCAGTTCTCTGTCAGTAATCAGGAGAAAAGATCTGTTCTAGAAAGGACAAAATAATGTACTGTGCCCAATTTTGGCATGCCACTGAATGGACAGGACTCCAATCAGCACTGAGACATTTTCTCTATAACTTCAAGATCAATCTATCACCCTCATCGTCCCATCTAAAGGATAGAAAGAGGCAACATAGAGAAATTTTGAGTAAAGAAATGGATGCCAAACCAACATGGTGCAACAAGTGAATGAAATGAGAAGGAAAAATAAGATGTACAGAAGGCAAGAAAAACACTAAAACCCCTTGTGTGTGTATGTGTGTGTGTAAAATTCATGCTGTAAAGAAAATGTAAAGCTATAAATGTTTGCTCTTTGGCATAAGATCTTCAAAAGGAACATCTCAAGATACTGATATGAGTGCCTTTTGTCTGAAGGTGTGGTTGGGAAGAAGGTAGGCTCCAGAAACAAGTTTACAAATGGTGAGACCCAAAGCACAGAGAAATGACAGTTGTACAAGCACATCAGTAACATGCCTTACACAGAATCTGGGGTGCCTACCAAGAAACCACACCCCAAGGCTTTTTTTTTTTTTTTTTTTTTTTTTACCGCAGAACCTGCCTCTTCCCTAGTTAAGACAATCAAAAGTCATACTGATGTTTCTAAATAACTCCCTTCTCTCAAGAGCACACCTCCTGTGCTCCCATCAGCCAAGTTCCAGCTATCTGTCTTTGCCTAACTTGGTTTCTAAGATGGCTCTGAGAACGGCTCACTCCGCACACATCATTAATCAGTGCTAAACTACACAGGCTGCAGCCCCAGCTGAGAGGGCAGTGGCTTGGCTCCTCACCCCAACACCTAATGAACAAGCGTGAGTGACGACCACTGGGGAAACACCTCGCAAAGAATGCAAGTCACCTAAATGAGTCTTGCTATAGACGTTACACTTAGGAAGGCTGTCTGACAAATATTAATATCTAAATTGTTTCAGACATACAGCAATTTTCCAATGAGGTGAAGCTTGCTGGCTTTTATTTAAAGGGTTGAACTGTAAGAAGGTTAAAATTTGGGTCATTTACCGTATATATCCAGCGATTTGTGATACTGGGTAAATGGATCTAAGCTATAACAATTCCCAACCAGTAAAGGAAACTTAAGCATGGCTTTGTCAGTAGTTTTGTTAAAAAGGGACACGAAAAGGCCCTGAATTACAAGAAAAGGTGCCTGCCATGTCTATGTCTTATTAAGAAATGCTCATGCTTTAGGCAAAAAAGACGGCATGCCCTTGGAAAATCATCCTTTAAAGGCAGCACGTTTATTATCTCTAATATTAATGCTACCAGGGATTGGGGAAATCGCAGGAGAAAGATAGGAACCAGTTACTGAGCCACATCCAAAGGAATTTATTTTTGAAATTGCCATAATATTAATGATAGCTAAACCTGGTAAGGGACAAACCCTCAGGATGTTCTAGGGTATATACTGACCCATAACGGGCAGGGTGAAAGAGATAAATGAAGTTGAGAGAAAACTGGAACGCTGAGCGGTAACTAAGTGGGTCGTATTCTGTCTCACTTTATTATTTTGATATATTTCTTAAGGTCCTTTAGCAATATAGAGTGGGGATATCATAAGTCTTACAAACAAGGAGATCTTCAGTAATTTGCTTGTCATCTCTGAGTCTTAATTTCTAAATTAAGTTAGAAAAGCCTAAGTAAGCCTGAACATAGATAGGAGCATTCAGTTAGAAAGTGTAAATGAAAGTATCTAAAATGAACACTAGTTTCCCCTTTGTTTTTCTTCACACTTACGTATGTATCACTTCTACCTTCCATTAAAGCTTATTTTGTACATCTTTGTTAAGTCGCCAAAGTTTCTCAAGGTCAAGATTAGTCCGAGTATTTACCCCCACAGCACTTTGAAGCCCGCTCAGGAGGAGTGCAACAAAATGCTCACAGAAAAATGACTGAAAGGCTCAACCCATCAGATAAGGGGTACCGCAGCACGCACGTTATGAGCTCCTGGGTTCAACACCTCTATTAACACAATGATCACACTGTACGTAATTTATAAATCTACATTGGCCTCTTTCATTAGACTAGAAACCCTCAAGGGAGACCTCGTCCATAACAAGTACTCAATAAATACTAGGTGACAGACTCCTTTAATGCACCTTTGTATCTATTTGGGGGACTCTGTTGCTAGGAAGGACTATTTAGTGCATTAGAGGAGAGGAATGCAACATTCCTCAGCGGGAGGACAAAATGTGTAAAAAAGTTTATTTCACAAGAACATGGATATAGCTTGTAGAAAGAGTTAAAATGTGGAGACGGAAGCTGTGGATGTTTATATTCTTGTGAAAACAAATGTGAGTTGAGTTCTGGACACAGATATAGTTGAACCCACTTGAGCGGAGAATACAGTGGAAGATGCAGCGAGGCTGTCCTCGCAACAGGATCCTCACCTTATGATGACCATGAATAGGGACCAGAAAGACCACATTCGCGTCAGTAAATAGTAACAGAGTCTGAACAACTTGTGTTCTATTAGCTCTGCCTTGGGGGAAGTCTGGGGAGGAGTTTATGACACAGGCAAAGAATGGGGTGGTGAGAAAAGATCTAAGTAGTATACAGAAGAGTTAAAATGAGCCTGTGTGCTCCAGGTTCTAGGTACTGCAATTGCTTGTCAATCTCCTATTTTCTTGTGCTGATAATAAACCCTGTAGTTGCAACTGGACTCCTCCAATCATATAGCAATAGTAGAGGATCCTTGACAGTCAATCAGTATGTGACTTGGCAGCTCAGAGATTTGTATGGAGTTTTAAAGCTCCACGTTCCATTTAAAGCAAGGAGTGTTAACTTGGAGCTCCTCAGATTAGTTGAAATTGTACGTCATGTTTCGTGAACGTGTGCGTGTGTGTTTTTTCACCCACAGGGAATCCATTGCTGTCATCAGAGTTTTAAAGTTGGTCATGATGAAGCCCCAAAGAACCACTGATTTAAAGAGAGTAGCATGAAAAAAAAAAAAAGCAAACCAGAGCAAAAGCTATATTTCTAGCTTTGATACAAACAGATTTCTCTGTCTATAAAATGTTGCCTTAGAAGTGTCCCATAAACACCTCTCATACAACATTTCTAAAACTCAATTTATTATTTTCCTCTTAAAACTGTCCTGCCTGGAGCCTGCCCTATAAAGATTTATGGAGTCCTCCTTTGGACCAAAACTAATGAAGTCATCTTGGACACACCTTTCTCTTCCTTAACCTCCACGTCCAATTGTCAAGTTGTGACTCCACCTTCTCCATGTTTCTCAGCTCTGTGCTTTTCCTTCCACTCCTACTTTCTCTGCCTGTTGAGCTGCCCCATTCCTCATCTGGACTACTTCAGCAGCCTCCTAACTCACCTCCCTCACTCCATGTTCAACGCCTCCCGTCCCTTCTCCACAGTGTTATAAACAACACAAATCTGATCACTTGGATCCAGGTACTCAGTAGCATAAAAGCTAAACTTTTTAATGTCAGAAAAGATGTCCTCCATCACAGGGCCGCTGCCATTTCCCAGTTCAGACACTGCCTTCTAGAAACACCAAGTTACTGGTGATTTCCTTGTTCTTCTATATTGATGTCTCTTTTTGAAATGCTCCCTTTTTAATGGGCTAACTGCTCATCCTTCATGCAAGCAGGCTTGTAACCCCATCACAGCCCTGATCTCATTGTATTAAAAGGCATAGTTCAAGTGAACATCCCCTCTACTTCCCACCATATTGTTGTATTCTTTGGGCAAGGACACGTCCTATTACTTGTGTTAGCCCCAACACCTAGCATATTGCCTAGCCTCCTGAGAATCTGTGGTGTACTCATTTTCTTCTGGTTGGGGGATCCTGAGAGCATGATGGCTGCTCTGAAGGCTTGGTCAACAGAGCTAGCTGTAGGGAACTATCTTGAAGGGAAAACAGTTCACAATTAAAGGCTCTGCTTTTGACATGGAGAATATCAAACCCTGCTTCATTCCATGAGTCCTGCCCCTCTGATACTGTCCTCAGTGTCAGCCAGTGGAATGACAATTCAGTCTTACCTCAATTTTTATATGCACCAGCTTCTCCCAACATATAATATTATTCTTCATCAACACAGCATTGTTTGTGGCCAAAGAAGCTAAAAACTTGCATGTGCTATGTCTAGGTGACTCTGCTCAATCTCCTTATGCATACATTTGTTTTTCAAAACTAAGGCTCTTTTATAAAGTTTAAGGCATCTTGCATCTGAATTCACTTACGTGAAATAGGGATGATAAAACCTACCCCCTAGAGTAATTAATGTAAAACAGACAATACACATGAAAACACTTTATAAAGTGTAAGGTGTTATGCAAACACATGTTCTTGCTCTCCATCATTTTACAATGATCAGAAACATTTGAGTAAACTGCCTCTTGGTGTAAAATGCAAGAACCCAGAAGTACAAGCTGTGAAAAAAACAGTTTCCATTTCACAGAGCACCAGTTTCATTTAAAGATTGGCCCTAGTAATAAAAGGCTCTAGTAATAAAAGATTACATATACCTAGTTTTGGTAATTGTCTTGCCTTGCTCAGGACACTAGTCATAATATATGCATGTGTGAAATAAAACTCAACAATGTTATTCAATATATTTATTCTTTTATTTAAGAAATAGGCAGGGAAAAGAGTGGTTGTGTACTTTGAGGGCTTCTGTTCGGAAGAGTGAAAACAAAGATAACCAAAGCTGACACCACATTTGGCCCCTGTTTGTGTTCCAGATGTACACTCTCTGCGAAGAGAGAAGAAACTTTGAATCATGCAACCTCCTCAGCTTGCAGCCCAGAAAGAATTCATGAATGAAGAGAGAAAGCCAAATTGAATCAACAACTTTGGAGAACCAGAAGGCTGGACTGCTGTTTTCCAATCTTCCTATTTGAGGCAAGACCAAAAATAGCATGGGCTTGTGTTGGAAACCCAGGAAATCAAAGCAGGAAAGATGCTAACAGCTGAGTCATGGCAAATGACCTCATCAACAAGGAGGCTGAATGTGGCTATAAATGACAGATGATGTGGCTTGATCCAAAAGCAGGAGGTAAGGACCAGGGGGAGGGAGAGGACCAAGGCATCAAAGTGATGCCCAGCATGAGACAGATGACTTATGAAAAACTTCCTTCCAAATATAACTGCTTGAATTAAATTCAAAGAGGCTGATTTTTAAAAGATGCAATGTTTATATGGAGGCATCCTTATGCAGTGGGAAGAACCCTGGTTTTGGAGCTGGAAAGCTTTGAGCTCCAAGCTTTTCCACTTAATCTGACACAGTTCAGTTTCATCACCTCTAAAATGGATATAATAATACCTCCCTCCCAGAGTGGCTTAAATGAAATGAGGTACCTAGCATGGTGACTAGACCAGAGCAGGTGTTCAATAAATGTGTGGAGTCTCTCTTTCTTTCCCCATCAGACAAGAAGCTTAGTGTAGCCAATTCTTGTGATGTTACTTTCTTCTCTAACCATTCCCAGTTATAACATCTTTGCACGAACAGAGAGATTAGACATCATCTAGTTCTACCTGCGACCCAAGCGGGTGATAATCTCTACCATCTCTTGACATATGGCCCTTCAGCCCGCCTGCTAGAACAGGTGCTGCAAGATGGAGCTTTAATTGTGAGAAAATTTTGCTGCAGCTGTTAAAATATGTCTACCCCCACAAGGCTTTATAAATTTAAATAATGTCAGTGTTTTTTAAAATGTAAAGCACTATATAAATATAACATAAGCAGAGAGATGAAAATGTATCAGTTTATATTAAGTAGTCTGGTTCACTAAGGCAGAGCTTCTCTCCCACTCTCCCTTTATCAGTAGAATCCCTTTTCAAATAGATCTTACATATCACCCAATACACACAACAAATAAAGGCAAAGCTTGATTGGGTTAAATTGGAGGAAAGGGCCCATGTTTAGCACCCTTCCAGTCCCCAACTCCCTCCCTCATTTCTCTTATATACTATGAGACCCTCGAGCTGTACTCCAAGGCTCCTTGGAGAAAGGCAGCTTGAAATCACCTGCTTTAAGGAGAGACAGAGCCCTGATATCAGCCTTGTACTTTCCTAGAAAAGGCAGAGACATCACAGAGAAAGGACTGGTTTACAGTGTTATTTGAGCGAAATGGCTAAATTTGAGTCCAAGTAGTAATTAGCTTAATGAAGGCCAAAGCTGTAATTACGACCAGCCTGGTTGTAATGCAATTTGAGACACTTTGCAAGAATCGGGGCAGAAAGGAAAATTCAGTGAAATCTGAGAGATACAAGCTGCAGACTGGAAGTTTTGAGAGATCTCTGAGTGAAACCTCACAGAATGTTTTTAGTGCAAGTAATAATTGATTGGTTTAAAAGTATTGTGATCACTACGACTCCATTTATTAACAGCTAATTATTCATCGTTTCAAATCCTGCTGTTAACTGATAGTGTGAGCTTGGGTATCAAGATTGGGGTCGCATTTCCTTACCTACAAAAATAAGAATCAAATCCTTATCCTGGGTGGGAAAGTACTTCATAAGAAAGATCCTAAAATCATTAACCATATGATGAAAAATTGTTGGATTTACCTACATTAAATGGTAAGGATATTTAAACAAAATATTGGTAAGTTATCAGACAACTAACTGGGAGTTAATTACTGCAGCAGCCAGAGCTGACAAAGGGTCAATATCTAGAATATAAAAAGAAATAGAAAAGTGGATAAAGGACATAAAAATGCAATCCTTAGGAGGAAAAATCCAAATAGGTAAGAAGCACATGAAAAGAAGTTCAAATTCACCAGTGATCCAAGGTATGAAAATTAAAACAACAATGACATGCGCTCTCAACCATGAGAATGACCAAATATCCACACCAAATGTTGGAGGGGATGTAGGGAGGTGAGAACACTCACGTGCTCTTTCCATTTAGGAAACCAATCTGAAATTAATATGCATATATCAGATGACTCCAGGACCCAACTCCGGGGTATGCATCCCAGAAATAATTCTCACACAGGTCCCCAAGGGTTACACAAATAAGGATGTTTGTTGCAGAATTTTTTTGTGACAGTGGGGATTGGGAGGTAGCATGGGTGTATATCAACTGGAAGGATAGAAATAAAATGGAGTGAAATGCAGACAATGAAATATTATGAAAATGGGAGTCTACACTCCCAGCTCAGGTAATGGGGATCTACCTGAAAATGTAATGTTAAGTAAAAACTAAGAAGCATTCTTACTTTTTATAGCCTATTTGTATTATAGATTTATCATTTTTAAAAATAACGATATACACATACACAAATAATATGATATATTTTATAAGGACACGTGCATTTGAGTTCCAGCATATTTAGATAGTTCTCTATTGGGAGGGGAACAGGTTTGGGAGCAGGGGTGAGGAGGAACAATAACAAAATAAAAGGAAAATCTTCAAGTCCATTCTCTACATCTGCATCTTTATTCTTGCCCTGTCACTGGGTTCATCGGTGAGGGTGGGGGTGGGGGGGAGGGGAAGCTGGGACGATGTGAAAGAGTAGCACTGACATATATACACTACCAAATGTAAAACAGATAGCTAGTAGGAGGCTGCTGCATAACACAGGGAGATCAACTCCATGATGGGTGATGACTTTGAGGGCTGGGATAGGGAAGGTGGGAGGGAGTTGCAGGGAGGGGATGTAGGGATATATGTATAAATGCAGCTGATTCACTTTGGTGAACCTCAAAAACGGGTACAACAGTGTAAAGCAATTCTATTCCAATAAAGAGCTTAAAAAAATAAAAGGAAAGTCTTACATGGACTTACGGTGATAAGCTATGGACTGAGGAGTATGCAGAACTCAAATCTGAAGGCCGACTCTTAAAATGTTGGTGAGTTCTTGTGAAGATTAAGTGAAATCTATAAAACGAATTTCCTGGCAATATTGGAGGTGCTCAACACCTCTTTGCTTCTCCCATGACTGTTAGGAAATATAAGAGGGATGGAGTTTTCTTTCCTTAGTTTCTCTAATAATTTAATCAATGAAAATAAATGAAGTCTCAAGAAAATGAGGTACCAAGAGTAGGACTCAGATATGGGTATAGAAGACTGGTTCTCAAACCTGGGTGCCTATCAGAATCTCCCAGAGCGTTTACAAAAATTACAGATAACCAGGCCCCACCCCTACATCCCCCAGAACAAAGTGGATCATCATCTCTATACAGGGAGGCAATGGGGACCAGGGCTGGGGTCTGAAGAGCAGAATTTGAAAAGCATTGCCTTCGTGCCTGTCTGTCCACTATGATCTCAGCCACTCATGTTCTTTGGATTATTGCTTTTAAAACCTTCAACATCTTTTGCTAAATAAAGCAGCACTGAATTGCTCAAAAAGAAATATATTTCAAAATATATGACTAGTGTGTACAGTATGGTACTCCATCTGCTCTTCCAAAATACTTGAGTTTTAGAAAATAATGTGTAGATAGGTCTATAAATTGCTACCTCCCACAAAACAAAGTAGATTCGCTTCAGGGGGTATGGGAAAATATTTTTTCTTTTGCTTTATCCTTGGATAAAAGCTTATCTGTAAGAGCAAGCAAACATGTCTTCATTCACTCATTCAGTCATTCAGTCAATACCTGAGGATGGTTCAACTAACCATAGTAATTTGGCATCTGTAATAAAAATAACTTGCACAAATTTAGCAACTTTCCTTCTTCTCGCTCAATACTCAAGCAAGAAAATGTGCATCCTGGGTTGGAAGATCCCAGAAGGCAGAGAATGCCACTCTCTCTGTCAGATGTCACTGTGTGTTCATGGACTCCAGAATTTGGTTAATAATGACTCAGACAATCATTCTTTTCTATGATTCTTCTCTTTCCCACAGCATTTAGTGCCATGCAGTCTCTGCCTTTTCCAGTGCTGTTCAGATTCTGGCTGGAGACCTTTGAGCCTTAAGGCTATCCCTGATAAATTCCTGAACCAATCTCTCTCACCAGTGAGTGAGGCTTGGACTGGCTCAACAGAAGCAGCATTTAGTAAAATAGGACAAATGCGGGCTTTGGAGTCAGAAAACTCTGGGTTTGAAACTCGGCTCTGTCATCTACTGACCGAGTCTCGGTCTCTTCATCCATGAAATGGGATAATGACATCAGCTTTGCTGGGTTGCGGTGAGCATCACATAGTGAATGTACAATGCCTGGAACAGAGTGGACCTGGAAAATACAGAGGTGAGGGTGCTGCTGCTGCAAGTGTATTGCTACAAACCCAGTATCTAATACCCAGGATCTAGTCCTCTTATGCGAGCTCTGGCCCCCCAGTGCTCACAGAGCTCTAGTTCATTTCTCCATGCGTTATGATTCATGCTGGGCTCAAGTAGAAGAGTTTCTGCAATCTGAGCTCTCATGAAATGGAGCCTTCCCTGAACCTCAATACCATCTTAGCTGCAACTGGAACAACCTATCTGGCCATTTCCAGCCCTCTTTCCCTAGAGGCCTAGCCCCTGTCATCCCTAAATCTCTAGCCAGTGTCTGAAACTGAGATCTTAGATTCTGTGGACCATTCAGGGCTATACTGTGTTACTACTGGGAACTCTCCATGGGGTGCCAAAAGCCCACCACCCTCTTTGGACACCAGCAGTAATCTGATCAGGATGCTTGGTTCTTCCCTCTGGGCATTCTAGCCTGGACTAATAAATGTCTAGTAGCTTTCTCCTCCAAGGGCCAGCCTTAGACTCCATCCTGTTGCCTGGCCTCTAAGACCCAGAACTCACCCCTTCTATTCTGTGTAACATGCCCGTTGGCCAAGCCACTCAAGAGCCAACATATAGGGTTCTGGACTTACTCAAAAAAACACTTGTTGAATACAAGAGTCAGTGATTCCATGAAAATGAATGATGGAGTGAATGCAGTGCGTCACTCCTCATTTCCAAATGAGACTTGGATTGATTGGGCAGCTGGTCTGTTGCCCAGTGCAGGCAACCATCACCTGGCACTGCCTCTGAGGAGAGACGCTGACCTCACGTAGCTCTGAAGGACTCATGTTTTCCCATTCTGCTGATTTGTGGATGTTTAAAACAACTGCCACGATGTCCAAAAGTAAAAACAATGTTCTTTAAAACTGAATCATAACATAGTGTTCAGTTTATATCCTAAAACATAATCTCTCACCCAACATATTACTTTACATATCTACATAATGGAATTCATGCATATATATGTGCACATATTTTAATGAATATCAATCGATCATTATGGTTTTATGTATGAAAGGTTTTTTTAAAATCTGGCATAAAACATATGCATATCAAATCACTCTCCAAAATGGTAATTTATGAAAGAATTTTCCATGTTGTTTTCTGCCATTTAACTTTTCTGTCGTTAGATTGATTATCTTGTCTCTTCTGAAGTGTCACTTCTTTTGAGGAGTCCTTTCTGACTCCCCTACGAGTCGCTCTGTTCTCTGTTCACACAGAGCTCTTTTCATAGGCTCAGTGAGCATGTTGAGATGATCAGTTTCCACGTCCTTGAGAAGCAGTGCTGCCTTGTGGTTAGGAGCTGGACTACTGGACCAGACCTGCCTTTAGAACTTAGCTCTGCTACTTACTAGCGATGTGGCCTTATCAAGTTACTTACTGTCTCTTGGCCTCAGTTACTTCAACTGTACAGTGGGGATAATAACGGTAACTCCACCTTAAAGTAATAATAACAACTGTTGTTGCTGTTATTGCTACCGCTCTTATCACTACTACTCCCCTCCTAAGTAGCCTGTGACCCCTTGACAGCTGACGAGGTCAAGAATCAAGTATAGTCACTGGCATACTGTAGGCATTCAGTAACTATCAAATGAGTCTCCAAAATCCCTTATTTTCAACACAGAAAAGTTCTCAAAATGTTCTTCAGTGGAGCAAAGGTCCAGATACGATTCTGTTTTAGTCTGTGTGAGTTGTTACAACAACATACCACGAACTGGGTAGCACAGAACCAATAATAGAAGTCTATTTCTCACAGTTCTGGAGGCTGGGAGTTTAAGATCAGGGTGCCAGCATGCTGGGTGGGGCCCCATCCCGGTTCATAGCTGGCATCTTGTCATCGTGTCCTCATATGGTAGGAGGGGCCTGAGATCTCTGTGGGGACTCTTGTATAAGAACATTAATCCCATTCATGAGGGCTCTGCCCCCATGACCTAAGCATCACCTTCCAAAGGCCCCTTTCCTAATACTATCACCTTTGGGGGTTTAGGTTTCAACCTATTAATTTTGGGGAGATACAAGTATTCGGACCATAGCAGATTCAGGATAAAAATCCCCCAATTGTTGCAGTCATTTATCTTTCAAGTTTGTATATCTCTTGAAAAAGTCCTCTGAAAAGGGATCACATTGACTCCAGGGCATTTTCTGGGCTTCAGCAGTGCTCAGGTAAGGTCTCTTTAAAGAGTGGTAGGACTTCTCTGCATGTGCCAGATATCCTTCCCTGTCTTCTGGAACTTTCCTCATTCTCCATTGAACACTGAGAATTCTCTATATTTGCTCCTTGCTAATTGTTTTTTTTTTTTTTTTCTTGTTCCCTTATGAGAATGAGGCAAATTTCAGGGAAACAAAGTAGGGTATCTATTTACAGGAAAATGGTTAAAAGTTCCAATAATAACAAGTAGGAGGTCAGGTGTCCAACTGTCCAACTGAAGCAATTTAACACAAGAGAGGGGGCTAAGTTGAATGATCTATTCTTGAAAGCAAATCTCCTGATTCATTAGCTATTTTACTACGAATACATTTTCTCTCAACCCCCAAATTCACAGAAGCTCATGAACTTCTATTTATTATTTTACTTTGTATCCTTAAAAAAATTTTTTTTAACTGTTTTTCCCTTTTAAACTCAGATATCACAGACTGAAGAAGAAACAACAGATAATTGAGTTTCTTTTATCAGCCTCCTCCACCAGGCACTTTAAGAGACATTTTATTTATTCCTGGCTTTTGGGAAAATTTCAGCCTACAGATTATTTGTCATTTTTCTCCTTTTGGTCAATTTGTCATTATAATTAGCTTTATTCTTGGATTCTGGGATCTTTTCCTTATGAAAATGAAGAAAGCTTCCCCAACATGACAGAGAAGGAAAAGAAAAGGGAAACGAGGAAGACAAAGAAAAATATGAAAACCTCCATCTTATAAATGACTATGGCTTAATGATTAGCCCGCTTCTGCTGGGAAGGCATCAAGGGGCAATGGTGGCTGAGTTCCAGGCCACAGCACACGCTTCCCTTGTGGATGCTGCACGTGGCTCTCAGCAGGAACCAAGGTCTAAAAGCCTCCCTTTCACATGTGTCTTTCATGACAGCTTTTAAAACGATGGCTGAGGGTTAGCTTAAAACTTCATCCTAATGACATGCTTCCTATGGAAAGCGTTCTTGGAGCCTCTCAATGTACCTTCCATCTTTCTTAAGAGGGATGATAAGTAAGGAGAACCACAATTAAAGTAGTCAAGGAAGGCGAATGGGAAGAGGATGTACTGAAGATGGGCACCTCACAGGCATCCGCGGATTTCACTCTCACAGCCCTCAGTGTGGTCTGTCTGGGCTTCCCTACAGGCTGTCCCTCCCTCCATCAGGCCTTCCCTATTCCCAGCACATGACTATGAGAGCATGTGCAGAGGAAACAATAGATGAGATAGTTATCTCACTGGACTGTGAACCCCTTAGTGGTGGAACTATACCTTTTTCTTTTCTACATCCCCTGGAGGCCAATTAATTAATTAGTAAAAATAAAGAGAGGTTATTCAAACTCCCAGAATAGAACACAACTTTGAGAACTAATGGGTTCGTTAACCTAACAATGAGTGACATTTCTTCTGAATTTGGACCCACATCTTGCAGGAAAATCTTCTATGTCAATATTACATCCTCAGGTCGAAGAATAAAGGTAAAGAGGAAACTCAGTTTCAGTTTAAAGAAAACAGTCCCAATGATGCCATGGCAACTGAATATCACAGAAGAAGGGAAACCATGACAAAAACCCTGTGTTGATTGGATTTGCAGCAGCAGAGGACCTGGTCTGTGGGCTTAGAATTGGCTAGGCTTTCCAAAGAGGAAGAAGTTGGGTGGTGACCTTGGAATTTTCAAGGCATCTTCTGGAATTTAGAACCTCAGTGAATACATTAAAAACAAAACCCAAAAAACAACCACTCTTCTGAAGAACAGCAAATTCTAAATTACTTCTTTGGGACTGGGATCATGCATTAATTCACTCAATTACATTCAGGGGGTTTCTACTTTGTTGTCAGTATTGGAAATTGAGAGAGGAACATAAATAATTGCAATATATCATGAGAAGAACCATACTACACCATAGGTTACTAGGCAGAGAGGTAGCACCAAAGATAAGATCTTTTGAGTTAGGTCAGGAGTGATGTGTAAGAATTTCCCAGGTAGAAGCAAAGAGAGGAGGGCCATTCCTGGCAAAGATATGAAAAAGCCTGGCACGTTTGGAAAACTGAAAATAGTTCTGTATAGCTGGAACATAGACAGTGAGGGAACTGGCCAGAGGAAAGACTGGCGATGACGTTTCTGCAGGCAAATCACAGAAGCCTTCTGTTCCAGGCCAAGGAGGCTGGATTCCTCCTGCAGGCACCACCAAAACCTCTAAACAAAGAGTGAGATGGCCTTCTGAGCTGTGTATCAGAACACTCGTTAATCTAAATTCTAGCTGTTCCAGCTAGGTTTCACTTCCAATTCTCAATTTAGATCATACTAAACATTTAGATCGCAGACTGTTGCCCAGCAGCCCTGGTCTTGGCTTCATGTGTTAGCTCATCTTTCCCAGGAGAAATGTTCTTCTTTCTTCTTTGGAGGTATGTCGGATCTGAGAGCAAGAAGCTTGCAAGTCCACAGGTTGGAGCCTGTGGCTACTCAGTATGAATCACCACCACCTTATCCATAGGTGCTTCGGAACGAGAGTAAAAGAAGTCTAAGCTGTATCAACCAATGAACCAAACAAACAACACAAAATGAACAAAAAAAAGCCCCGAAACAAAAACCCAGAACCACAAAGATCTCAGGACACATAGGTCCTCTTGACACTCGCTTAAACACACACACACACACACACACACGTAAACAAAACCAAATGGAAACACAGTGGAAATGTGTTTCCTCCTGCTGAAACAGCACATTTGGCAAACTTTTCCTTAAGGAACATATAGTTGGTAAATACGATGCAAATATTTCATGACAAGAACAGTATGCATTAAACTTACTACGTCTTGTAGGGAATGAGAGGAGGGTGCAAAGCATTTCTTCTGGGAGGAGATGAGAGAATGGAGGGGAAATGGTGCCCCCACGGGGTGGAGACGGGGATGCAAAGTGGGCATAGGGGAGACCAGTGGTCTGGGGGACAGCGGATCACTGAAGAAAACCTAAATTCAGGGGCCATGGGAAAGGTTGTGTTTTCTGGGCAGTGGTCTCAACTTGGGATAATTTCGCCCCCCATGGAACGTTTGGTAATGTTTGGCCACCCCAACTGGAGGTGGGGAAGTGTTATTGGTATCTGTTGGGCAGAGCCCAGGAATGCTGCTACGCATCTTACAACACACGGGACAGCACCCCACAGCAAAGAATGAGCCAGCCCCAAATGTCGATAGCACTGAGGCCGAGGAACCCTGAACACCTTACAAAGTTCCCTGCCTGCACCCATCCTTGGCTGCACTTTGCATGGCTGCGTTTGAAGACAACTGCCAGCAGATTTTTTAAAAAACACTGTAAGGTCTAAAAATAAAATCATTTTTATACTTCAAGGAACAAACAGAGCGATCATTTTTTTTCATGACTCCCTCAGTGCCTGAACATTTCCACAGGCTGGGAAGAGCAACCCTGTCTTCTATACACAGCTCCCAGCCTCGCGGATCCTCCGTGGGCCAGGCCTCGCGGGGCCTTTCTGGGCTAGCTGCTGCTGCAGCAAAAGATAAGACCTTAGTTTATGAAAGGATGCTATTCCCGGCAGGGAATGGCCAGAAATTTCCAGGAAAAGCGTCCTTCCTCATGCCCAGCATCCCTCCCACCCCATCGTTCATTCCCTGGCATTTGGTCCCTGTATGGCCCCCTACTCACTTCAATTTTCTTGGCCCCGATTCTGGGCCCAAAAGCCCAGCAAGCTTTTCCGCCTTTTCTTTTCACTTTTCCCCAACTCCTCTGATTCTGATTGCAAAGACAGGCTGGAAAATGAATTTTCTAACAAGCAATTTTTTAAAAGGCAAAAGGTCCATGTGCCATTAAGAATTCGGAGCCCGGCCTGGCTATTACCTCCGACAAATCACCCCCTCGTAATTTTCTTTGAACAAATGTCTGTGAGGGCTGCCAGGCTGCAGCAGAAATTTGTTTAATGACGGTCTCTGGAAAACTAAACACTCTGAGCCATGGTGATGGATGCATCTCCCTCCCAGCCCCACCCCCATGGCCTCTTTCCCAACCCAGACCAGCAGCCACACGGAGGACGAAATGCGGATGAACGCCCTGGGCCAGAGGCATCCATCTCGATCTCGATTTTACGTGTGTTCCGTTCCTTCCCATTTCCCTCTGAGTCCCCTTCATCTTCATTCCTCCATCCCCAGAACCCAGCGCAGCACCGGCTTGGCTACAAACGCAGGGTAATATTTTTACTTTCCTGCCCTCCTTTTCCTGACCGAGTTATATAAGGAAGATCCCGGCTGCCCAAGGCAAGGAGGTGGAGGGAGGGAAAAACTCTGAATTCGTGACCGACCGAGACTCTGTCCTCATTTCTACCCTGCTGTGTACGCTTCAGCGCAAGTCACTGTTGTCAGGACAATGGTAGGCTGTTCCACGGGAAGGCAGGACTGTCCCCTTGTTTTACAGAAGAACTAGGCTTGGGCCCAGAGTGACTGATTCAAGGTCACACATTTTGTTAGTGGCAAGATTAGGGCCCAAGTCTCACTGGATTCTGGTCTCTGAAGAGTGTGGTGGGCAATTTTTCCTTTTGTCTGACATGTGGCAGGGTTAGGGTACGTCTGTGCGTGGCCCCCAGAGTCCCATGGGGGAATCGACCCACTCAAACCAGCACTGCTCTTTACCTTTTCAGCTCTGGCTTCACTCAGAATTGCACTTAAATCTCACATGATTAAACCTTCCCCTTGCCTCCTTCTCTCCTTGCTGTGAAGAAGGAGAGGATGGAGAGAAACCCAGTACTCAGTGCCTTATTCTCACTCTAAAGAAGGCTGCATTCATGTGTGCTTTCAAGACAGAGGGGCAAGTAGGAGCCATATGGTCTGCTCTTGGTAATTGGCACTTTCATGTCACACCTGACTTTCTGAAGCCCAGAGGTTGTCCTTCAATGTTTCCAAACTATTATGTTCAAATTCCTATTTGACTCTCATGATTTATAGTTCTCTATGTATCTAATGTAATGGAATCCCGTAATTCATTGTGTTTCCTGCTTTTTAAATTAATTTTTTCCCAATTCCACACACGCTGGAGAAGAAGAAACTTGTTCTGAAGCAGGCAACAAACAATTAGCCCTAAAGAGACTGGTCCCTACGAAGTTGTCTGTAGGTGCTTAGATGCCCAGTCTTTTAGTTTCAAAAATTATAACAATAATACTGCCACTTAAAGAGCATTTACCATGTACTAGGCAGAGTTCTAAATGTTTTATGTGGTTTAATTCATTGAATTGTTTCAACAACCCTAGGAGGTAGATACTATTATGATCCCCATTTTACACATGAGGAAACTGAGGCAACTTACTTAGGGTCACACAGATAATGAGGGGCAGAGTAGGGATCTGAACGCAGATTATTTGGCCCCAGACTCTTTAATCACCAGGCTACCCTGCCTCAAGAGATGCTCTTTGGTTAACAGCCAAGCAAAAATACAAAGAATAGATTGGGAATTTATAAACAGCTGGCAAATTCAAGATTCTTTGCCTAACCTAGTGTTTCCTCACACTTGTTGGACCGCAGAAAACTTCTTCCTGTTATACCTGCTCACAAAATCCTGAACACACATTCCGTGGGAGGTAATTTAGAATCTGCTGCTCAGCAACAATCCCACATAGAAGAATTCTTGATTAAATTAGTGCCAGTAAAGTCCCCCAGTCTTCCTAGGCCGATTCTCACACTGACACCAAAGGGGGAGCTATAATAGCCTTCCCCTGAGAGAAGTCATCGGTAACTGTTGACAGTGTGGCTTCATTATGCTTCTTGCTGTTGAAAAGCCGTGCAGATATTCCAATTAACCTACTAATTTCCCTGGATTCACTCCGCCATGTTTGGCAGAGTATCTAGAAAAGCGTAAAAGATTACACTCTATTTTTCTATCAAACAAAAAAAATGGGGGGACCAGGACTTGGGAAAGGACCAAGGAGTGACTGAGACATTTCATGTGTCTGTGTTCCCCTTTTCTTTCTCAACTCCCCTTCACACAATGGAAATTGCTGTTCTCATTTTCCCTCTAAGTGGATTTTTGTTTCCAATTTAAAGAATCTGAGTGACTGCTGCCAGACACATTTAGGCCCTCGCCACCTTTGGCAACCAAAACCCACGTCCCAGCCAATGGGAGAGAAGCAGGAGGATGGGCCATGCTGATGGACGTGGCATCCTCGGAATATGGCTCCGTGTCTCCCAACTGGGGCGGTTGCTGCTGTTGCTTTTTTAAGAAATCAATTTCCAAGCTTCCCTCGTGGCACAGTGATTAAGAAACCGCCTGCCAGTGCAGGTGACAAGGGTTTGAGCCCTGGGCCGGGAAGATCCCACATGCCGTGGAGCAACTAAGCCCATGTGCCACAACTACTGAGCCTGAGCTCTAGAGCCTGCAAGCCACAACTACTGAGCCCACGTGCCACAACTCTGAAAGCCCACATGCATAGAGCCTGTGCTCTGCAAGAAGAGAAGCCACTGTAATAAGTCCCCGCACCTCAAAGAAGAGCAGCCCCTGCTCTCCACAACTAGAGAAAGCCCCTGTGCAGCAACGAAGACCCAACATAGCCAAAAATAAATAAAAGAAATAATAAAAAAATAAATTAAAAAAAACATCAATTTCCATTTTTCACCTGTGAGAGGGACCCACAACCAAGTAGATTTACTCAAACATTGAAATCACCAGTTGTAAACCCCAACAGACAGCTGTGATTTGGGAGTTTCCAGGTGGTTTCTGAGCTCTAAGAGGGATGTGTGGGCACGTGCACGGACACATGTCAGGCAGAGCACGGATCCAGTGTGATGTATGGGCACGTGCACGGACACATGTCAGGCAGAGCTCGATCCAAATTCTAAATCCACCACGTTGTAGTTGTGCAACTTTGTGTAAGCTGAGCACAAACTTTCTCATAGGTATCTTCAAAGTATAATTTTGCAAATTCCTTTTTGGTGTGGTTTGAGTAATTCTAGAGCTGCCTTTTCTTGTTCCCAGGACCAGAACACCCAAACACAGTACAAGACACAGAGCAGTAAACAGTGAATGAATAAAGCCTATGTTTATGAGTACCCAGTCGTCCCCCAGTGTCACTGGGTGTTCCACTTCTCTCTTGCACCTGCAGTCTACTACATCTTATTGGTGACTGGGATTACACAAAGCCTGAAGCTGGAGTAGCAGATTTGGAAGCTTACAGTACACAGGTAGCCCAGAACTGCCCACTGTGGCACCACATCCAGTTCTACTTTTGGGAGATAGTACCAAGCTGTTTTTTGGTTTTTTTTTTTTTTTTTTTTCAAAACACATGCCCTTCCTCCCATCCAATGAGTATAACTCTAGAAACCAAACTGGAAGTTCTTACTAGAGTATGAATGATTGATAGAGGCCCACAGGTTATTTACATATTTAAAGGAATTGGTTACTTCTTAGAACTGTCATTTCAACTTCTGTAATAGGCTCAAGAGGGAGAGATTTGGGGGTTCAAATGCAGCAAATAGGTGACGGGCTCGCAACTCTTCTGAAAAGCCAGACTTAAATTCAACCTGAATAAATCATAACAATCAGCTTCTGATTATTCAGAAATCCAAACTTCATCTCTTTGTGCTTTATCATTTTCCTTGGGTGTTGGTAAATCTCTGAAAATCTCAAAAGGCAAATGAGGGAAAAGAAGATTCAGAAGTTTCATTTTTTTGCCACTTGTTAACCAATAAGATAAGCTCCTTTGGTTCAAGTGAGGCTTCAAGATTAACTCCAGGATTCATAAATGTGTCTTTCCTCTGCCCCAGAAAACAGAAAGCTGGCTGTCTCTTGCCACCTGCACTTTTATCCAAGAACAGGATTATTTTAAGACATTCTGAATCTCCTCCTACCTTCCACCTTGCAGACTCCAGGGCCTTGACAGTAATGCTTACCCTGCTCCATCCAATCAATAGGACTTCCAGCAAATCATTCAGTGTAACCAGTCAAAAAGAACCATTTGTATAAATCAGGTGCAGAAGGCAATTCCAACAGCATCAGTGACATATAAACAGCATTACATATTTGAAAAGTTGAGTCTCTGATAAGAATGGTGTATTTTGCCATCTTTTTTTAACCCTGATCCAGGAAGCACTGACAAGAAAAGCAGCAGGGCAGTGACACCCTGCAACCAAAAGATAATGTCAGCATCTATTTCAGGCCCTGCTTGGTTCCCACTGCCTGGTTAATAACACCTGCCTCTAGAGTGGGCCAACCATCCCCCATCCCTATTGCCAGTCCTGACCATAAATACTAACTATGGTCTAAAAATGCAGCCAGTCATCCCACCCATTGGGCTGCTTGGAGAGGCCCCAGGGCATCAGACAACCCCTGCTGAAGAGCCCTTTCCTACTAGAGTGAATGTGAAAGCGCTTTTCTGAATGGCAAGAATGTACAAAAGTGTACATTCTGTACGTCTGACACACACAGAGCCGCCCAGTGTGTGTGTACACTTGTGCACATGCACAACCGTGAACCATGCAGGGCAGGAGTTGACAGACAGCAGTGGCAGCACAGTCACACTAGCCACTGACAACCAGCACTCATGGGGCATTTTCTCCAGCCAGCCATTGAGCTAAGTGCTAAGTGCTGCCCTAGTAACAGAGATGTTATCATCTTCACACTACCAAGAAAAGGCAATTGAGAGAGGTTTAGAACTTTACTCAAGATTGCACAGCTAGTAAGTGGCAGACTGGGAATCAAACAGACGATGCACAAGACACCAAAGCCCAGACTCTTTACAACTGTCTCCGGGGACTGACCTCAGTGTGGACAGCGGCAGACTTGGGTGTGGACTCCCTTCCCAATGTCCAAGGCCAGTCATATTGCTGAGCTTTGCCCTCCCCTCCTGTGTGGATGGAAGAGTAGGTGCTGCCATCGCTTAATTCCCTAGGACCGTGTCTCCCGTTGAGCCTCCTGCCTCCCATAGCCGAGTTTTCTGAAAGAAGGTGAATATATTTCAGGACACCAGTTAGACAATTTCTCACTCCAGGTTGGAATTGAAACTGCCATGTAACTATTTCTTAACAGGCAAATACACCATGACCCTCAGCATCACCTTCTAAACCTTTACTGAGCCCCTTAAAGTCCTCCAGCTCAGTTCAGTGTGGTCCAGCTCTTCATGGCTGGGACCCAGTCAATACTTGTTGAGTGAATGAAGAATGAATGGTTCAATCAGCTGATGAATTTAAAAGAGGTTATGTCTTAAAGTCACCGTAGCAGAGCAATATAAAAGTAGCTGGCAAAGGTGTACTGAAATATTAAGTATTAAAGTCTATGGGAGCCAAATCCATCATATTGGTTTCCAAATGCACTTAAAAAAACACCACGGGCTATGAGTCCCCTGGTTACAGGCCAATGCTTATCTGGTCAATGAGTGGCTCCCAAAGTGTAAGTAAGGAGGTTCATCAGCTTTGCACACCCCTTTGGGAACAATTGAGAAAATGAATAGTCTGCGGCTGCATGAGATCCCAGTGACCTAATGAAATAATGCATTTCCATTGGGGCCTAACTCATGTTTGGGGAGTATGTTGTTCATTAGGTAGCATCCCTGCTGTGAGGAGAACTGGTCAACCCAAGGTGAAAAGAGGTGGGAAACACACCTAGTCAGTGAGCAGCCATGAGCGCGATTCCTCTTTCTTTCTCTTGCAACTGAACTGACTACCATGGTGTGAGGGATTCCCCAGCCCACGGGCTAGCTGCCGTTGACCAGGGAGTAGCCATGGCCCTGGATGTGTCTAGGAATTCTAAGTGGGCTATTTGGGGCCCAAGGCAATTTTGTTAATAATATCAGTAGCAGGTCAATGTTGGGCAATTCAAAAGCTATATTTTGCTTCCACATTACAGATTCAGTGAATTTTATTCCGCACTCATATACTGTAATATTTTAGGATGTGCCTTTTTTAAGATGAAAAGAGTTGAAAGCCTACCACCTTACAATTCCCTCACGTTAAAGCTATTTTAAATTTCCTAACCTTTGAAGGTTCATTTCTCTCATGCTATCGTTAAAATTACTTATGCTTTTAATTTGCTGAGTTGCATTTAGTGGGAAGCCTCCCAAGCCACATGTCATGCTTTGTTACTCATTCCTGTGTTCCAGGGCACTGCTCCCCATAAGAGTAAGCCATAATCGAAATGCCCACTAAAATAGGATGAAATCAGCTACCAAGCGTGCTCAGGTACGTCACGTTTTCATGTGTTGTGTTTTTAGAAACATCTCACTGATTTTTTAAAATAAACTTTACTCTCTTTTCCCCTCTCACTGAGAAAGTCTATCATTCTAACCATGTCGTATTTGTAATTTTAACTCTTTTCCAATCAGCCAAGTGAAAAAAAAATATCAGAGCATGTTCTCCACTATGGCAAGGGCATGCTTCCTCCCCTTCTGCACAAGGAGGGCATATAGGCAAATTCAGTGGACCTTTTCAGACAGACTCACCTGTGAGGTGAGAATGTGGGCACTTTTAATTTCTTTCTCTCTACCCCCATCTCCATCATATTATTAGTCATTGAAAGGGGTCAGAATGACAATGAGTTTCTGGCTTTCCTACTGCACTTGATCCATTAATGTCAACAGTTGATGCTTTTATTCTTAATGCAGAATTTGAATAATGTGAACACTCTGGACACTAGCACACTACTGAGCACCCTCCTACAGTGAGAAAGACTGATGCAAATTTGGAAAGCAAAAGGCAGCTTTTGGGGATTCATCCCAAAAGGTCCATCTCCTAGGACTAGTACTAGGCTGCCTGAGCTGTAAGAAGCACTACTGGGAAGGGGGCCTGTCAGTATGAACTCATGGCCTTAAATAAAGCCCATTTTCTTAAGGTCTCAGTTAATCACAACACTAATATAGACTCTGCAGCGCTGTTGTAGCATTAAATGACAAACACACGGACAGCGCCTAATGGCACATCCAACACATAGCAGGTCCTCAACACATGTAACCTGAACACAAATCCAAAATGTGAGCTGTGACCTTGGGCACGCATACGGTAACCTCCATGAAAAGGAGAACAGTCTTACCTACCTTACACATTCCTTTCATGACCGTCTGTATGTATCAATTAGTAACTGAGCAAACTGTATGTGCCAGGAACTTTTGTGTATATGTGTCTCTCTTTAAGGATGTGACTAAGCATCAGAAAAGTTCTCTATGATACAAGGTATTGTTTCAGGTAACCAGATACTATACACAAGAAGTTACATGGGTCCAGGTGGCAAACATGTGCTGAGATGCAAGATGACCTGCTCTTTAGAGGGTAAACCTCATTCACTCATGGAACATTTTTTGTGGGTGTGTCAGGAAGCAGGCAAGGCACTATTAGACCCAGTTTAATGAAACACAGCCCCTGTCCACACAGGGTTCCCACACCATTCTCAGCTCAGTTCCTTCAGAATCAGTATTAGTTTCCTTCTTTTCCTTCCCCAAGGAGATCTCTGATTAACTGGGAGACAAATGAAAATCAGTTCAAGGATTGGGTGATAAGTGCTAAAAGAAAGGAGTGTGCCTGATATACTTCTGTCACTTTCACATTTCATGGATGGAGGGGGAAAACGTGTATTAGGATCGAGCCATCTATCTACTTCTAATTGGGTACCTTGAAATGCACAGATTAAAACTATCATAAGTTCAGACTCCATTAATTGAAAGTTTGTGTAATTTAGAAAAGGATTGATTGTGCTTACTCTTGTAGAGGTAAGGAGGGAAAGAGAGTGCTAAGGAAATACTAAGTAAAAGAAAGTTGGAAGGTTCTACAGGGTATATGTTTCTGTTGATTGAAGAGAGTGGGCTCAGAGGACCCAGAAAGCAGAGGCAGAGGGCAAAGACAAGAGCTGATTTCATTCTTTTCTTTATGTCTTAACATCCAGTAGTCTCTTGGATGTTTCTAAGATGAAGTTTCCCCATAATTCTTCAGTCTGATGAGTCAACTTGACAACACTGTCCTGTGACATCCATCCATCTTCGAATGCCCAGCCCCAAGCTCAGAGGCTGCCACAGAAAAGACTCTGTAAATGTTTGTGGACTGGACTGATGAATGGGAAATGCCTGCTTCCCACCTCAGGGTTCCTCCTGGGGCTGCAGAGACAGTGGATGGAGAAAAGCCTTCCCAGAGCTGGTGTTCCAGCCAAGGCTCAGGGATTTTGTCTGGATTTGCCCCCCAAAGGCAAAAACAATGATTTCTGCCTTATTTTTTTTTTACAGCAGCCCAGAGAGGCACTACTGTGATAGAGGCACATCAAGGTGCCCATTTGGCTTCATTAACCCTGGTCTCAAAGAGTGTGTGGGGCTGGAAATTACCTTTTATGCCACTCGCCGTACTTGCAGAAAATTTACCAGTCCAGGCTGCAGGCTGGGAATGGCTGTATTCCAAGTTCACTTAGATATGACTATTCACAATGTCACAGACTTTCTATAGCTGGAATTTTGTAGGAACAGAGTGCAACTATGACATTTTCAAGGACACTAATCCATTTGGTTCAAGACACCCCAGCTAGCAACGACTAGTCACTTTCTTCCAAGTCATTTTCTTCTTGAAGAACGGGGAGGACTCTAAGTCTATGTTCTTCTCTTGGAACTCGGGTGTGGGAAGATGAACTGTAGCTCCCACCAACCTTCAAGGTGAGAAGTTAGTGGTGAAATCACAATTGTATGAACACCAGTGACCCAAGCTTATCTATCCATACCTTAAAAACTCTCTGTGAAATACTTTCTGTGCTCCGGTGAGCTACAGTGAGAGGTGTAGGACCTCTAGAAGCCCTTGGGAGAAGAAAGCTCTGGAATCAGGGCAGCAGGATGACGATAACCCTCTCATGCAGGCAAGGACTCCATCTCTGTGAGAAGGGCGATTCCGTGGGAATCTTCCAGACACATGAAAAACGTGGGCAGTCCTGGGGTCTCCAACTACTAGGCAGAGAAGGCAGGGAGCTAGAGAGCAGAATGCAGGGGCAGGGGACAGTCCCAGCCACACCAGAGGCCTCATGGTTTCAGGGCTGTGATTTTTACACTGTGTTCAAAAGGGATGGAGGGATTCACCTCAGAGGACCAAGGGCTAGGACATCAAGCGTCCCCTCCTATTTGAGTGAGAACAGCTCTGCTTTTAAGAGTTTTCCCTTAGACTTCCCTTTTCTTTCTCTTTCTTTCTTTCTTTCTTTCTTTTTCTTTCTTTCTTTCTTTCTTTCTTTCTTTCTTTCTTTCTTTCTTTCTTTCTTTCTTTCTTTCTTTCTTTCTTTCTTTCTTTCTTTCTTCCTCTCTCTCTCTCTTCCTTCCTTCCTTCCTTCTTTCCTTCCTTCCTTCCTTCCTTCCTTCCTTCCTTCCTTCCTTCCTTCCTTCCTTTCCCTCCCTCCCTTCTTCCCTTCCTCCCTTCCTTCATTCTTTGAAACATTTTGACTGTGGAAATGTTTCACATTTGCAAGTCTAGCTCTCCTGGTAGGATCCCAGGAACTTTGGGTGGATACAGGGCTACTTCACTACTGTGGGAGTGAAGCCAGAGGTTGAGGGCAGGTCTCACTCTTGGAGGAAATGTATAACAACAGGAAGAGAGAGTAAGGTCTTGTAGAAACTGGGATAACATGACAAAGAGCAGGAATGTGGAGAAGTGGGGACAACTCTGATGGCAAGTTGCATTCCTGGCACCCTGCAAATCAGGCTTACTATATGCACATTTAATTCAGCCCTTCCCCCAACAGAGACAGCGGGATCCAGGCTGTTGAAGTACTTTCCCAGGAGCCAGAGTGGTCTGAGGAGTGGACAACATCTACCTTTGTTTTAGAAACTCTGCAGGTAGGGAAGGGCACCAGCTTTACAGCATTCACACTATTTCCCTTTCCCTGAATAAACCAAACCAAATCTGGTGGGAGTACCTTCCAAGGGAAAAGAGAACCTTCAGGCATGGCTAGGTAAGGCCAGGAGCTGTTTACTTCGGGGCATTATAAAAGTTAATAACTTTCGGAATATTTATGCTTTGGATGCAAGTAATTGAAATGATTGAAATGGAAATGAAAACATGTGCTTTTGATGATTAGGAGATGAAAAAAGAAACAATTAGCATGAAGGTTAATAACAGGCAAAACAGTTTTTTTTTCCTTGACAATACAGAAGCTCTCAGAGGAAACGTCCTTGAAAAACTTTTGGATTTTGCAATGCTCCACTGGTGTCGCTAGACAAAACCTGAAATAGCCAAGCGCCAGAGAAATGCTAAAGGAAACTTTCAGAAGTAGTTCAACTAAGGGTTAGAGACAAAGACCCAGGCCATCCCCAAGGTCTGAGAGTGAGGACATTCCTTCTTCACTGCTCATCACTTACGTGAGATGCTGGGCACGCAGGAAAGTTTCAGTTCTTCCATCTCAGACATTAATTGTTCCTGCCCCACCGTAATAGACACCACCACCGTCTCATCACTTCAACTTTCTCCTGAGAGGTTGTAAAGGTTTTACTTTCTCTCTCCCAAAAAAGAACCCAATACCCAACTGGTCTAACTGTAATTTGGAAGGAGTACCTTTCTCTCCTCTCTCTCTGTCTCTGTCTGTCTCTTTCTCTCTCTCCTTCTCTCTCTCAGATATCCTTACTTGGTGAGCCAGCCTACCTGCTATCTTGCTCAGAGTGCATTAAAGCACAAAAGGAAGCTATAATCCAGTAGTTCTATTGAGGCTGTCTATTCAGGTGGGAATCCATCCTCCCAGCAAAAGCCCTCCTAGAATTCTCTCTTGACACTCAACACCTCAACAGCCTTTTTCATTCACAGAAGCACATCACATGAGGCTCTTGGCACTCTTATAAGAAGGTGCACAATCAAGGGTGTGGAGACCAAGTTTCTAAGAAGCCAAGATAATATAACTACTCCAAAAAGGACACACAGAGCTCAGCCACTCCAGCAAGGGAACTGGTGGTAGCCTGCTACATGAGAAAGTCAGAACATTTGGTGTTGAATGTCAGTCTAACACTCACAAGCTATGATTTTGGAAAGAAGTGATTAACCTCCTTAAATCTTAGTTTTTCATCCGTACACTGGTCCTGCTGAGGTGGACGTTACTGGCGACTTACATAGTGATCGCTTTCTTCTCCTTCCTAAGAGGACCCTAATTTTATTCAGATATCCACCTACCCTCCGCACAGTCCTTGAACCCAAGTTAATGCTTACCTTGCCACTCTGACTGCAGGTGCAGATCTGATTGGTCTGAGATCCTTCCCCCCCCCACCCCGCCTTTTTTTTTTTTTTTTACAGTATTTGGTTCAGAACATGGTGTGAGTTCAAATTCAAGCCAAGGAGACAAGCAGAGGTTTGCCTGCATGCCTCTATAAATGCTCTTGCTCCTTCTGGCATTAGATCCTAAAGCGACTTCTCTCTCTTTCACGGGATGTGGTGTGGGCAGTGTCCAGCACTAAAGCTGCCACGCAGACGAGGGCCGAGCCCAGGGAATCACAAAGCTGTAGAGCCCGAGGAATCCAGAGCTGCAGCCCCTGGACTAAGTCAGCCCTGAAGTCCACATCTCTAGCTTCTAGTTACAGGAGCCAATACAGTTTCTTCTTGTTCAAGATAATTAACAACTGCAAATTTTCTGTTACTTGAAAATTAAAGTATATAAAGCAATAGATGTCTATTAGAATGTTGAGGAAGATAAATAAAAAATAAAAAAGGGACGTGCTGGGCTTAACATAAGACTAAGTACAGGGAATGTATTCAAAACATGATAGTTCCTTTCACTGTAGTGTCTTTTCTGGCTACACTGCCTCACCTCGATTAAGGGATTCCCCCAGAAGACCCATTTTGGTTTTATTCAAGCACAGGGACATCACTGGCATTATAAACGTCGAGAGGCTTTGTTTGTTCATTGGCATGTCTAGGAAGTGAGGGTGCTGAGGGCGGGGAGAAGAACTATATCCAGAAAATCCTTAGTGTCTGTTATGGGTTGAATTGTGTTCCCTCAAATACAAATCACAGTCCTGACGCCAGCACCTCAGAATGTGACCCTACTTGGAAATATGGTCATTACAGATGTAATTAGATAAGATGAGGTCACACTGCAGCAGAGTGGACCCCCAGTCCAATATGAATTGGTTTCCTTATGAGCAGATGGCAATGTGAAGACATAGGGACACAAGGAGAATGTCATGTGATAACAAAGGAAGAGACTAGAAACATGCAGCTGCAAGCCAAGGAACTCCAAGGATTGCCAGCAGAATACCAGAGGCTAGAAAGAGGAAAGGAAGGCTTCTCTTACAGGTTCCAGAAGGAGCATAGCTCTGTTGATACCTTGATTTTGGAATTCAAGGCTCCAGAACTGTGACATAATAAATTTCCACTGTTTTAAGCCACCTGGATTGTGGTGCTTTGTTATGGCAGTTCTAGGAAATGAATACAGTGCCTATTCAGAAACACTTAATGGAAAGAAATCAGGAGAAAAGCAAGCATTTAAAATCATCTCTCTTTTTAAAAACTTTAAAATGTTATTGGGTGTCCTCTATTTATGGTAGTTTACGTCAGGTTGCTGAAAGTCTAAAATTTTGTCTCTAAAAGCATCCCAGTAGCCCTTACTTAAAGGTACAATCAAATGAAATTAAATGCAGCAGTCAGGTGTATAAAACAGATAAAAGTGTGGCTCCTACAGTTGAAGGAAGCTAGGGAGATTCAGACCTGCTGAGCCCTCCAATAAAATCATCAGGGTGCCAAAGCACTCAGGGCGAGAAATACTGTTCTAGGGGATGCAAACAATGGGTGCTTATGGCCACTTTCAGAAGTACAGTAGGAGTTCTCTCAAGTGACTGCTGTGTAACTGACTTGCCATATTAAGAAATGCTCTGCTTCCTTTCTGTTCATATGCTGACTGACACCCAAGCTGATACTACAAGCTAATCATCTAATTGCTGGTACCCTGTGCTTCCGCTTCTACCAGTTGTGATGTGAGATTCTGATCTGCCAGTTATACTTGTTAGTGTTTCTGCCAGTTATACTTGTTAGTGTAATTATGCAATTTGGTCGCATATTATATACACTGATGAAATATGGGTGTGAAAAAAAAATGCTCTAAGTTGCACGCTTTAGAAGACTGGGGGAAAAAGTTGCTAAAACAAAAATCAAACCCTCTGTCGAGCCAGGCATGAGTGGGTCAACCACAAAAGACTGGACCATTCTGTACTTGGATTGCTTCCTAAATGCATTCAAGATCTCATCCCACTTTAAGATAAACTGAAACTGGAAGTTGCAGATGATGCCTTTTAGGCATGGTTTATCTAAGAATGGTCGTTAAAAACTCCAATCAGCAAACCTAAAAAATGCTTTGGTTTCACATTAAAAATTGGTGAATTAATATGCATTTATATGTTTTAAGTTAAAGCAAAATATTTAAGATACATTTATATCGTTATGATTAATCATAACCATTTTCATGGTCTTTTTTTTATTAACTAATCAGCTGCCAGCTCCTGCTGCATGGGGTAAAAGGGCCCTTACTGCAGTTGCTTGATTTGTGATGCTGTGTTCTTGGATGGACAAATGGACAAAAAAAAAAATTGTTTTTTTACCTTAGTTGTCATCAATGGCCACCTAGAATGTAAGCTCAAAGAGGGAGGGAATGTTTGTCTGCTTTGTTCAGTGATGCTCATTTTTTAAAAAATTCTATGTTTCAAAACATCATAGACATTGTTAACTTCTAAAAAAGGAACATGTGTTTACTTGCATAATTTTTAAAGCTATTAAAAAAGGAAAATGACCCATAAATCACTTCCAGTTGGTTATAATTATACCCTACGCATGAGTTTTAGGAAGGACTTTGCTGATTTCCTGGCCATATCATACCTAGGTCAAAAAATCTGTCACTTACTAGAGACAGAAGTCTTAGACCTACTCCCAGCCCTAAGCCAGTCATGTGAGGGCCAGAACCCTTAGAACAGCTCTATCTACAGGCTCTGCATGTTTTACCTCCTGCAAGTAAAAGTCTACAGAGTGTAAATCCCACTGCAACTTGGATTTCTGTTTTTATTCCATTCACTTACCAAGAGCTGTGTTTTCTGAACATCCTCAAATATGATGTGGTAAATAAAACATATCAGCAGTACTGCAGTGGTTCCAGACTGTCTCATATGCACACAAGTGTCCCCATCCCCATTCAGATTGCAGTTAAACTCTTTCCCTGGGGAGCTGCACCCACTAAGAGAAAGCCAGGCCAAGAAGGAGAGAGCAGGGAGTGCCACAGCCCACCCTCCTGCTTTTAGGAGACTGGGAGACTCAGGCCCGAGGGGCCAAGTGGCTGGCCCATGATATACACGGCATGGTATCTGATCTAGAATGAGAACTCAAATCTCCTGTTCTAATCTTCACCATACTGTATGCCCCCAGCAAAAGAAAACCAGGAAGAAGAATCAAAATGAGTGTGAATGCGTTCTTAGGGCCACCCTGTCCTTACATGTGGCATGCACCCAGTAAATACTGGTTGGTTTGACTTGCTGACTCCACAGGTGGCAAAAGGCTGCAAATCGTTCGGTGTGTAAATCGTCAAGACTTTGTAAACGAGAAGAATCTGGAGTGGCATATGCTGCTGGCATCCTCCTAACCCCATTAGCAGCTGGGCAAGTGGAGAGCAAAGAGACAACCATTTCCCAGTTCTGAGGCTGTTCTCTCTGGAGGGACTTTCTAAAGGAGAACACTGCCTAAATTGGCAATTAACCCAAACTTAACAAGGGCTTACAGTCACAGCAGGGCATATCTGGTGAAAGCAACCTCAGATAGAACAGGCCATGGAGAGCCTTCCACACTCAAATTGTAGGAGGGAAAGCGATTGGCTGGTGGCCTACAAGTCTTTTATTTATGAGGCTGATTATCTCTACAGTGGGCCTTAAAGAGAATGGAGAACCACAAAGGCAGCCACTGAGGCTACTCTTCTGGATGGTTAGTGTTTGTCTCTTTGTTAGCCCCTGAGAGGGTGACACTTAGTGATCTGAAGCACAGGCTTGGGCAAGAGACATCACCGTTTGAAATACTGGTTCTGATGCTGGGCAAGTTATTTAGCATCTCTTAAAGCCTCAGTTCCTTCATTTGTAAACTGAGGGGAAAATGTAATAATAACAATAATAACAGTAAATGAATAATCTTAAGGAGATACAAAAAACTCTCACCAAGGCAATCATCTGCGAGTCTAGCACATGCTTGCTCTTTGCTAGGCGTTGTGAGGCTCTAAGAAGCACAGCACAGAAGGAGTTTCTTCATGAGCAGGGGAGCTAAGCCAGGTACACAGTCAGCTCTTGGGTGAGGTGGAACACCATACAGGCACAAGAGAGGCACAGCTAACGTGTGATAAGAGGTTGGGAGAAGGAAAAGACAACTTCTAGCTGTGGAATTCAGAGCAGCCTTATGAATAAGGTGGTGCAGGCCCTCAGCTATGCGGTTCATGAAATATCCCTAACCAATGTAAACTCAATTCCAAATTAGTTTCCAACTATATAGTATATTCTTGGAATACATTCCATTACTCTTATCCATATCAGTAAGAGAAAAAAAAAAAAAAAACAACAGATTTCTCAAATATCAGCTAAGTAAAGACCATATAGGAAAAAACCCTACTGCTTCAGTCACCTTCACTTACTACTTTATGGTATGTATTGACACTCTGTACAGTACTTGGTATCTGGCATTACCTATGACACCATGCCTTTCTACTAGCACAAGTATAAAAAGCTAAGGGTAGTTTCTTTAGAATTCTTTGCATCCGCATTTTTCAGAATATGCTTTGGATTATGCTAGTTCCATGATATGCTAGGTGGGGTAGGGGAAAGGCAGTTGGATAAGAAGGAAAGAATTTTGTGATGTATGGTTTTGAGAAGCTTCATTTTTTATATCCCCCTCCTGGAGGCTCACTATAGATATTATCATATACGAGTTAAATCTATTCAACTTACTAAACCTACGATATCACAAACATATGGGTCATGTAAGACTTTTTATCTCCTAGCTTAGCACATACTAATTTTCTAGTTCATCATGGAAACTGTTGCCTTGAGCACCTGGCATGCAATGCCAAATAGTCATTAGAACAGCATGTCAAACCTAAACCCATTCAGGCAATCTGGAAGGAAAGTCTGTGGCTTCCGGCCTTGCGACCTTGTGACCACGCCCAGGGAAGATGATCAAACACGCATTTCCAAAGGGCTTCACTCACCCTTTTCATCTTCTCTGCAAAACACCCGCATGCAACCTTTCACAACACCTTGTGAGGTGGGCCTTCTATCTCTCTCCTTTTCACAGGTGAGCAAACTAAAGCTCAGAGAAGGTAAACCAACGTGCCTATGACGGCACAGCTGGGAGGTGGCAGTACTTGAGTTCTGTTTCCTAAGCCTTCCTGGTCACTCTACCCCAGCTACACTGGATTCACAATAGTGCTAGAGGGCCAGCATCACCTTAGTTTAGTGCTGGGTGATTCTAGGGAATAAGGGTTTTAGGGACAGAGGTAAGTAGGAATCTGTAATTTACACAAATCCAATGGACTATACAGTCATCATCTCACCAAGAGATAGTCAGAGACAGATTTTTTTAAGGTGCAACCGTTCAAAGCACTCCCCAGTTAGGCCAGATCTCCACACATTGGTTCATAACCTGGTGGACACTGACCAAAGAATCGCAGGGTCACTGAGTCACACCCAACCCTGACTCACTAAGTAGTCACCTCCTCTGCCACATTTAGAGAATCTTTCCTGTTCTGCCAGGAAGAGCAGCTGCATGTTACTTCTAAGACCCCTCAGCTATACCTGGAAGAAACAAAATGATTTTTCCGAAGCATCGGTTAACAGCCCTTGAAATAGAAACATGAAGTAATTACAAGTGACAGTCCTCGAACTGTGCTAAGCCTCAAAAGCGGTGCTTTCTTGGTCTCAGGAGACAGGTTGGTGCCACTACCATCTGAGGAAACTTACGATGTGGGATGGGAATTTCAGGAGAGTTATGGAGAAGACGTTTTCCTTGCTGTAGACAACGGATCGTCTTCGTTACATGAAAACCATAGGTTTACACCATGAACAAGAAAATAAATGGCATGACCTATGCCTCTTAAAGGAAGGACTTCCGTCGATGGTGGGTTCACTGTGTTTTAGCTTGAAGGAGTCATAACATGAGGTCACACGTGGCCTTGAATGCTAATTAGGAGATTTACTGCCCCAGCCAGGCCACTTTTAGGCTCTGTGAAAAAACCTACACGCGTGACAAACACTTGCTGAGAAAAGGAACACACAGTACAGGAAGCCTAGGGGTTGTTATACTAACTGGTAAGATGCTCCCAGAAGGAGGGAGGAAGACGCCCAAAGAGCTGGAAGAAAAGAGGTGGTTGTTAGAACATACCATGGAGAGCTTCCAGAGTTCGCCTACAGGGATAAATTGCCATGACAATCCACCTTCAGATCACAATAGCAGCAGGCTGGCCTAGCAGGACAGGGCACTGTGACAGGGACCTCAGCCACCTGTGGAACCTGGATTCCCTTCTCAGAGGTGCTCCCTATGAGTTAATATCCCCTTATTCTCTTAGAGCTCCAGGTTCTTCATTTGCATAGGGTTGGTCAAAAAGTTCGTTAGGGTCTTTCATAATATCTTACAGAAAAAAACAGATGAACTTTTTTGGCCAACCCAATACATCAGGGGCAGCCTGATTGCATGGTTAGAGGATGGTGAACACGCAAATGAGAATGAAACAAATCCACCAAAGTCCTTCCAATGTACACATTCATGATCACTTACTTAGAGGGGTTATGTAGTTCTGGGATTGTCAATGATATTTTTTCTTTAACTACTGAAACAGTTTCAAAGTAGCATTGGTGCTTATATAAATTCAATCTTCCTTGCCCCACATCCGCTCTTAAGCTCTGCCTTAGCTAAAGTACTACACTAGTCCTAACACAAGGTTAATCACCTTCTCCTTGTCAATAGCCCCTCTTGGTATTCTGGATCATCATTCATTCAATTGCTTCTGTCATCAAATTTCATTAACTGATATTGCCAATTTGATTGGAGTTCTGGGGGCAAAGACAGTCTTGGTCCTACTTCTATCCCTAACATCTGGTATAGGATCCAGTATACAATCACTGCCTAAGAGAGTTTGAATGAATGAATGAATGGAGTATATATCAACATCTTGAACTAGTGAAGTGTATTATATGCCTTACTAGGTAAACAAACATATTACTTTGGATTTTGGGGAATATTTTGCAATTTTTTTTCAATTAAAGAACATATGTTCATAACAGAAAAGAAACAAAACCTTAACTCCAGCTCTGCACAACACTCACCTCCTCTCCCTCCTGGGGTCTCAAAGGCTTCCCTTCTGGCTTTGTGTGGAAATTGGCACAGGTCCCCTCTTGGTGAGGCCATATGTATCAGACAATAGTTGCGCAATCCTTTATGAAGATGCCGATGATGTGGCTGATTTCATAATTAATAAAATGATCAAGGAACTGGTTCAGAAAGGCACAGGGAGAGTAAGAGAGTGGGATGGAGGGAGCAAGCGCCCCAGGCAGGGCATCTTTTCTCAGTGCCATGTGATATTGTCATAAGCACACACTGAACACGTCTACCATACCGTTCGAGGCACTTTACATATATTAATTATTTATTCATCACAGCAACACTCCCCACTTTAAACATAAGGACCTTTAGGCACAAAAAGGTAAGGAATTTGCTACAGATGGCAGAGCAGGGAGGTGAACCTGGCAACGTGGCTCCAGAGCTCCTGCTTGTAACGGCGACATTATACTGCCTCCTGGACGTCACGATCCTGAGAATTTGATGATTATTTCCATCTGTGTTTTAAAAATGAGGAAGCTGAGATTCAGAGAGACTCAAAAACTTGCTCAGAGTCTGCCGATTCACATAAGGAGTGCACAACTCAAAATGAAGTCTGTCTGATTATAAAGTTCGTGTACTTTCCACTATCCTACTGGGGCCTCCTGTATAATATGCTCTCTCCTTCTCACAGCTTTAGTGGAAGATGACTCATTATTTTCTATGCTGAACACCGTGCTCAGCTATACTATTGACTATCAACCTACAATTTTTCCCAGGAAGAATTTTTCCAGTCTCTTCCCCAACACGGAAATGAGATTCCCTGATAACCAGAGCTCATCAAGTCAGCTCCACTCCCCAAACATTGACCAAACAGCCTCCTGGATGCCAGGGATACTGTACAGCCTGCTCGGGAAGCAGAAGGCACTGGACAAGACTGGCCTAGGGGGCGTTCAAAGCCCTTACTGGAAACATTGGCCTTTACCATGGAGGCAAGACTTGGGAGAAAAAGCCCCAAACCCCAAACCCTAAAAAACTAGTAGTCCTTCTGAATGTGGAAGGATAACTAGAAGGTAATCCCCGAAAAAGAAAAAGCCAAAGAAAACTGTGCTAATGGTGATCGGTTGCCTAGGAGAGGAATGAAAAGTCCTGAATTCACTCTGTGAACACAGAGCACAGCAAATACACATGCTATACGTCATACTGATGTCTGACTCCTGTCTGCGTTGCTCTCCTCTCTCGGGATAAGGCTAAAGGGAAAAACCACAGACAGCTCTGCTCTGGGTGGGACACCAACATCGCTTCATTATTCACATGTTATTTCCTCCTGCAGTTGTCTGCAACATTGTTCCTCCTAATTTCCTATTTCAAACTGTTTAATTGCACCGTGTCTATTATTATCCTTTGCTTTCTCAAAACTTTTGTAGAAGGGGAAAAATAATTATTTTTTGATCACTATTGCTCTCTTAGGCACTTCCTAGAATTGGACTCAACTTATATGATTTATACCTTGTCTAGTTCCAGAAGGGACTAAAGAGGCTTACAATAGAATGCACTAAACCAATGAGCCCGCAGAAATAAAAAGAAGCAGGAAAAAACAGCAGGGAGGGAGGGAAGTACAGGCATACCCCAAATCAGAGCCCAGCCACAGCGACAGAGCGTTTAATTTAGCACGAAGCTTTCTGGGCATCCTTAGAATATTCATTTAGAACGCCATCCCTTCAATCCGCATTATTTCAGCTATGGGGTCTTAGCCCGATATTTAAGACATAAGAATGCCTCCATGTTTTTCCAGCAGTGGCTCACTACATTCCCGTTGGCTCTTGGATGCGGTGACGTGGCCACTGGGCAAATTTCCCCATCGAGATGTCTTGCTGGTGTCAGTGATTCTCCCCCCCGCCCCTTCTCTTTCAGGTCAGCATCCAAGGCGTGTCCACACACAACAGCCCAACGTCTGCCCTGAGCCCTTGAAAGCACTATTTTTAGCAATGCAGCCACATAGCACACAATCCAGAGTGACTATGTGTCTCACGTCACCTGATTTTCGTTTCAATAGGACCAACTTAAATTAAAACAGGCCAACCTATCTCCATATCACACAAATTCCCACTCTGACTGCAAAACCTGAAAAAGTGGCATTTTAAAGAAACCCCTTTGGAATCCTGGAAGGAAAGGCACGGGGCGGGGGGGGGGGGGGGGGGGGCAGGTTATTGAAATGACTGATTTCTGCCTTTCCCCGCCTCTGCCTGCCAAAGGAGGATGGGACGGGGACAGGCTGCCGGCACAGCAGAGGCGGCCTGAGCTCACAATGAGAACAGCAAAGCTGACAGCTGTGCTTTTCTGCACTGAACACCCTGGGAAAATCAACGCTTGGGCAGCCCTGCTGCCATCTGTGGAGTTTCTACAGCAGACAGGTTATTTATAGAAACCTGTTTGTGCAAAGCCAATATTTACCTGTAGGGGCTGTCAAAATTTACAATTCATCTATGCCATTAGCCTGCTGTTTTCCCGTCAATAATGGAAATTTCCATCACCAGGAAGAGAGACTTGGGGTAGCTACAAGGGCTACACTCCCTCCCAGTAGGTAGAGGCATGAGTAGTATTAATGGCGACAGGGAAAGTGTATCTGCTGTCCAAGTGGCCACTGGACCCTCCTGCTATGCTGTGAAGATAAAGGGTTGTCAGGACAGAAAAGTGGAATTCTCCCAGTCAATTCTTTGTGGTTGAAGATTCAGAGCCACCCCCGGCTAAAACCAAAATGGCATTTGCTGCAACAACCTCTGTGTGTGTGTGTGTGTGTGTGTGTGTGGTGTATGTGCATGTGGTGTTATGTGTGTGTACATGCATGTGTGTGTATACAGGGGTGTTCGTGTTGCTCTGTGACTTTCAAAGGAAGACTGATAACCATAGCAGGGGTGGGGGTGGGTGGTTTTCCATAAAAACCTACAATTTCCTCCTGAAACCATCAGGAGCTTCTGTTTTTCACTGAAAACAGCTTTCTCTTCTACTTCTCTAATCATCCTCTCCAGTGTCTTTTGTGAGTTTGCCTTCATCTGCAGGTCCCTTAGATGCAGTTACAGACGTAGAAAACAAACTTATGGCTCCTGGGGGTAAGGGAGAGGGATGCATTGGGAGATTGGGATTGACATACACACACTCCTATATATAAAATAGATCACTAATAAGGACCTACTGTATAGCACAGGGAACTCTACTCAATACTCTGTAATGGCCTATAGGGAAAAAGAATCTAAAAAAGAGTGGATATATGTATACGTATAACTGATTCACTTTGCTGTACACCTGAAACTAACACTACATTATGAACAACTATACTCCAATAAACATAAAATAAAATTAAAGAAATAAATGCAGGTGCATGGTCCTGGGTCCTCTTTCTCTTCTCACTCTCCACCTTCTCCCTCAGTGGTCTCCTTTATTCAAATGACTTACAGTTTTTCTCATGCTTATGACACTAATTTTATCTCCAGCCCATTCACTTACCTTTGCTCATTAGACCCTCTAGCTTTGCATAGGACATTGCTTCCATGTGACGGTACCCAAAGCACTTCCCACCGGGTTCAGAAACTGAACTCATCTCTCCCCCAAATCCTGGTTTGCTCTCACTCCCCTATTCTCTATCTTCACTCTCAATTATGTCCAACAAATTATCCAAATCTGTGGATTCCACAACCTAAACATCTTTTGACTCCATTCCCATTTTGGCCACTACCTTGATTTAGGCCCGTATCATGTCCTTCTTGCATTAGGCAACCACCTCCTAAACGGGTCTCTCCTCTGGTCATCTGGGATTTTTCAATCCAGAGAGTTCTTTTTCTAAAGCATAAATATGACCATGTCTTTACTTGACTTAAAATATTTCTGTAGTCTTCATACTCCTGGGACAAGGCCCGGACCCCACAGCAGGTTGTACAAGGCCCTTCTCAAGCTGACCTGGCTACCTCTGCTGCTGTACTTCTTGCCTCTCACCTGCTCACACGCTGACCAGTGATCTGGAAGCATCCACAGGGGAGCATCCATCTTCCTCCGCCTGGAATATCCCACAAGCACCCCCACCCCCAGGATTGCCCTCCCCCTTTGGGATGTAGCCCGAGTATATCAATTAAATAATATGATAAGATTCATGAAAGTAGGGCTCAAGGGACAGAAGATAAGCAAACACTTGTCTATGACAAACAGTCAAGTGGAGGATTATGTGTTCTTTGACTTAATTGTCGCAGCTTCTATGACAGTTCCTAGCATGCAGTAGATGCTTGAGAAATGCAGATTGAATAGATAAGTGGTAAAAAGTGGTGAAAAACATAACTAGAATGAATAAGATCTTGATTTTATATGAAATTTATCTTAGAACAGCTTATAAGCACTTTAGAGGACATTCTGTCCTTAAAATTGTTTGGTGAGATAGATGGGGGAGAGGGAGAGGGATTTGCTTCCATGCACTGATGGGGAAACTAAGGCAACATGCGGGATCCAAATGCACATGACTGTGTGCAGAAGAAGCCAGACTCCTTCAGCTTCTGAAGGAGCAAGGAGTACTTCATCTGGCATCTGGTTAGTAAGTCAGCCCTGTACAGGCGCTTTGCATACATTATCATTTTATCATTACTTAGAAAGGTTCTACAACGTAGATGAGAAATACAGAATTTTCATTATGGCCAACTAGATGCTCCATAAATGGGCTGGGCTTACTTACCTCTGACCTGTCTGTCTACCACAGACCCCAGCTCTCCCACATCACCTCACCTGGTGCCTTACACATCAGTGGAGGGCAGGGGATATTTGTTGATTTCCACGGAGACTCAGACAAAAGCTGGAATTACAGGTGGGATTTCTCGGAATTTTCTCATCTTGTTCCTCTGACAAGAGACCAGCAGACAAGCACCATTTCCCAGTGTGGACGCCATACCCTCTTCTGGTGGCAGGCATCCAACCACGCTTTCTTATTCTGTCCTCGTCACGTGGTACAGCTCAGGGTTTTCCCACCTCAGCGCTACTGACATTTTGGTGCAGATAATTCTATGTCACGGAGGCTGTCCTGTGAATTGCAGGGTGTTCAGCAGCATCCTTTGCCTCTACCTGCTAGACGCCAATAGCAAACCCCACCCTCTCCCACCCCCACCCAAACGTGACATAACTGTCTCCAGATACTGCCAAATGCCCCCTGTGGTATGTCTCTCCCCCTGTTTGAGAACCAATGGTCTCATACATTAATCGCATAGAACGTAAACATCCTTCCGAAGCAAATTCCCAGAGTTCTCTGACTAAGCTGATTCTACTGGATCAGCTTCTCAGCTTTTCAGGTCATGGTTCTTTTGGTCAGAGTTCCCAAGCTCTCTATCCACCCCACGCTTCTTTACATCTCCTGATAGCCTCCCTGTCTATCTCACCACTTTTTTCAGAGTTTAATTCTAGAAGACGAAGCCACCGGCACATCCCAAACAGTCACAGTAAATGAAGAACAACATACTATGCACAGTGTACAAACAATAAGGCATGTGCACAGTTGGAGGTGATTGACTCCTGACTGGCTGGATTGGCTGACATGCCCATGATTCACAGGTGTGAGAGAGGAGGTGACATTTCCTTTAGCCTCATGAGCGAGACTCAGGAATTGAGCAGCCCACAAGCAGCTTTTTATGTAACCGGCCCACCATCTCTGCAGGACATGCGAAGAGTTTAAACATCTGTTTTCCTTCCTATTCCCTCCTGCAGTTCGCTGTTCATGGCGGGTAACTGGGCAAAGGGTCGCTCACCACGGAGCCTCAGATTTCCCCAATTTCCTCCTTTGCTCCTGGCCACTCCTGTCTTCTGGCTTCTATCTTTTGGTTCAACCCCCACTGGATTCCAGGGCAGGCTGTGCTTCCTGGCTCCAGGCAATTCACCTCTCTTTTCTCTACTTCTTTTCTCCTTCCTAAGGTGAAGGTAACAGGTATGCACCTCTTAGCAAGGCTGGGGACTGACTCGGTCCTTTTCCAACAGGAACACGGCTCTACATGCAGACATAGCCATTTTGGTATTCCTCAGACCTTCATGCATACAAGACACTGTGCCTTAGGGACACAGTCCTTATGGGGATCAGTTCAGGGGCTCTTCTGTCAGGGGTCTGGTTTGGACTGAGGATGTAGCCCTTGAGTTAAGCTGAGGATAGGCCCCAGGAAGCTGTTACGGTGGGGTGCCTGCCCAGACAGGCTGGGGAGGAGGGGTGTCTGAGACAAAGGCCAGGAAGGCATGTTTACCCTGCTGCCCCTCCAGAGCAGTAGATGACGGCTCCGTCTGCCCACTTACACAAGACAGAAATGGAGGAGTCGGTTGTGACCCCTCCCCACTGCATAACGACTCCCCACCCACAGCCAGACCATCCACGTCTCTCTAAAATACATCTTGGAATTACTTTCTTACCTCTATCTTCTACTGACCAGTGTGTCAGCCTCCTAACGGGTCTTCCTATTTCCACTCTTAAGCCACTCCAGTCCAGTCTGGGCTCAACAATGGAGATCATCTTAAAAGTTATTCCGATCAGTGCGTGGTATTGCTTATAATGCTTCAGTGGTTTCTCACGTTACCTAAACTAAAGTCCAACCCCCTCACCCGGTCTATAAGAACCTGCGTGATTTGATCCCGACCTGCATCACACACATCATCTTCTGCCACTGTCCGCCTCACTTTGCTCTGGCCAAAGCAGTCTTGATTTCACCTCCCTGAACAAGTGAAGCTCTTTCCTGTCTTGGGTCTTCTGCACCTCCTGCCTGGAATATACTTTCCTCTACACACTTCCACATAGCTACTTTGTTAAACACAGACCGCCTGGGCCCACTCCAGAGTCTCTGAATCAGAGGTCTGGGATACAGTCTGAGAATCTGTATTTCTAACGGGTTGTAGGTAATGCTGTTGGTACTGGCCCAGGGACCACAGCTTTCCCTGACCACACTGTTCGAAAGAAGGTTTCCCCACCTCTGGTAGAATCTGTCTCTGCCCTTTTGTGTTTACTTCATAGCACTTCTTATATTGAGACCATTTTGCCTTGTTGACTCTCGTTTTGCTTTCACGTGTCTTCCCTGCTAGACTGTAAACTCCATGAGGGCAGAACCATGTCTCTTTGGCTCAGCATTGAGCCCTGGTGACTGGTGTAAGGCCCAGCACATAAGTAGATGCTTGATAATTACTTCTTCAAAGAATAAGAACACAAAGGGGGATTTAAAGGCCAGAGCAAGAGACTCTGAACTCAAAGACCTCTATATGAAATTAGCAGGTAGATTGGAGCAGGAGCTGACTGGGAACCAGGGAGGAGGGACTGGGAACCAGGGAGGAGGGTCTGGGCACCAGCAGCATGTGCCCAGGTGAGGGGAAGTGACTGGTGAACAGGTGTGTCACTCTGGCAAAGCCACAGCACTTACACGCTCAGTGTCAGGCAGAGGCCCATTTCCACCCCGGGGGCTGCCATCTGGCTCAGGGTAGAACACAGATCCTGAGAAGAAGCTCCCAGAGGATCCAGGCAGATTTGAACGGAAATCGGTCAAAGAGGTCATCAGAGGCCCTTTAATTAAATGTTCTGCTTGGCAACTTCTTAGTGATCTTTCCCTGTCCCTGGGGGGTCAAACGTAGCACGTGGTCATGGGAGGTGAGAGAGAGATGCAGCCAGCCACGGAAGCTTCGGTGGCATTTTAATGAATGCTCCAGAGAGAGAGCGGGGTAGGCAGACAAGAGCAGTGAAAGATGACACTAATGAATCTTATCCAGCTGTGCGGGTTTATGTGATGAATGCCCAGCGCAGAGCAAACGTTTGATTAATAAGACATCCCCTCCATACCATCGCTCTCACCTTCGAGGCTCCAGGTAAATGGGAGATTGTAAAGGGACTGGGACGCTTTTAAGCAAGGTTGAAAGAAAAAGCAATCACTCTAGGCTCGGTTATGAAAATGAATGGAGGGAAAGTAGGAATTGTAATGGTGCTTTAAAAAAAAAGAAAAAAGAAAAAAAAAAAGACCCAACACATTCTTTCCCATCACAGAGAGTCTCAAGACAGGTCCACTTACATAAGAGAAATTCTACTGGCATGTGAATAGATGGGGAGGAAAAAATATAGACATCATAGAAGACTGGTGTTCTTTCCACTCTTGGAGGAGACAAATCTCTTTGTTACCCCCATAGCATTGCTTAGGGGACCCAAAGAAAGATGATGGTACTTTCATGACATTTCCTAATCATGAGGTCAGGTGCCAAATGATGGAAAATAGGTACTGCCCTCTTCACATAAACATGAACATCATACAAAAGCCCCCAATTAGCCACACAATTATTTTTTAGATCTGCAGTTAATGTCTGAAAGCCCTGACTGTTACAATCGGTTAGATATATTTGCTTATTACACAAGTATGTAAATTCAATGTAATTAAGTTAGAAAGAATAGAGAGCAATATTTTAAACACTGATCCTTAATCCTCCCAACTACAAAAAAAAACGACTATTAAAATTTTTGGTGCATACCTTTCTAGAAGTTTTCACGAGAGTAGTTTTAGTATAATATTGTACATATTGTTTTAAAAACCTTTTTGATATAACAACATAAACACTTTTTCCATATAAATATCTTTGCTGATGCATTGTCCGCTTTCAGGAAAACACAGTTTTCTATTTATTTAACTTTTTTCCTATTGCTGAACATGTAGGTGGGTTTCTAATTTTAGCCTGTATGAAATGGACACATGGAGAGTCTGGCATCTCATCCGTGTGTGTGTTACCATGGTGCTGAATGAATGACTAGATTTCACTCTTCCTTGCTCCAGACCTGGGACTGTATGGGGTGTGTGTATGTATATGTGTATGGTCACCTCGAGGGGAATTTTGGAAAAAAGAGAATTAAATGCTTCAATACAAAGTTACTATCTTTATTCAGAAGCTAATAGACTTGTACTGAAAAGTTTTTATGCTCTTGACTCCACGCCTAAAACTTAGACCCTTGCTCTGACTCCTAGGCAGGCTTTCCAAAGACACTGCTGTTGCTCATAAGGGCGTAAACACACAAGCTGCTGGGAGGCAGGAGCGCATCACAGTCTGGATGGAGAAGCCCACGCAGCAGGCTTACATAGAGCATTAAGCCATCTTGCTTTATCTTCATAGCGATGCTGTGAGCTAGGTGTGTCATCCTCATTTATGGCTGAGAAATGGAAACTAGGAAAGTAGAGGAATTGCTGGAGGTCACAGAGCCACTAAGTATCAGGATTAGGGTTCAGACTCAATGCTTAGAGCACCTTCTACTGGTGATGGCAGATGCTCTCGGGGCAGGGCTGGTGGAGAAGGACGGGAGGGACGGGCATCTCTGGAAGGCAGTTAGGCTGATTCTCACCAGGGAACGCTGCTGCCAAATGAAGGATCAACATGACGGGAAGGGGATGAGCAGGCCCAAGGGCAGGAGCCTGTGCTCAGTAGCAGGTAGGGTAATTGAGTCTTCGATCCTCCACCCCAAACACAATCACAGGACCTCAAAAAGGTGGTGCCTTCTTGATGTGGCTTAAGGTAGTGAGGCAAACTTCAGTGTGGCATCCGGTCAAAGAGAACCTCGGAGCTCAACAAGGGGCATGTGCACGTTCTCTCGGAAGGTAAGAATCCAGGGTTTCATGAATAGGCTGGGTGCCTTCCAGCCTCATAATTCTGGGTGAATGTATCTTTTCAGATCTTTTGGAACCGCTTCTTTAAAAATGGTCTTCTTGAATCACTTTCTTTGGGATCACACAGGGTATTTGCTTAAAAAGCAGATTCCTAACGTATCCCTATTAAATCCTACTGAAATTCTGCAGGTAGTTCCCAAGATTTGGCATTTTTACAAATATACCAGGTGAGAAATGTTTCTGGACCCTAAAATTTGAGAGTCATTCTCTAAGTTCATGGTACAAATTACAACCTTGGGGGTCTTTTTTTTTTCATTTATTATTTTTTTTGACATACAATAAACCGCATATATTTGAAGTATACAATTTGATTTTTTTTTCTTAATAGTAATGCATATATGGCAATCCCAATCTCCCAGTTCATCCCCCCCCAACACCCCCTGCTGTCCAAAGTTCACAACCGAGAGATCAGTGTCACTGTCAACTCTCCCATCTATACGTGCTGTCTGATGTCTCAAAACAATTCATGGGTCCCCCTACACAGAGGAAGGAAAAAGCACCAGGAAGCCACGTGACTTTAGTCTGGGTCACATAGCTACTAACTGTTCACACTAGGAAATAAACCCTCCTTTCTTGTCTCAAATCCCTCTGCTTCTCTACACTATCTCATCTCTCTTGATTCCCACCATTTCACCCCTTGGTCTCATTCCCCAAAGATGGAGAATCCATTTGTAAGAACAAATTCCCAAGTAAATGTGCTTGGAAAAACAACATGTTGAGCCGGTATAAAGGCTTCCTTTATGAAAACACTCACCACACAAATTATTTAGACTCATCATAGAAAAATGGTCTAATTCCATATTATTTCAGTAAAATAATTTGATTTCTGAACGCCTCCGAGTAACAAATAGAAATGAGTGTTCTTCATAATGCCTCGGAAACATTTATACATCTTTTCATCTTCCCTAAATTTGTCAAAGGTACGGTGCAAAGAATCCCGATCCGAGTTGTGACATCTTTCTGCCCCCTGCTGCCTCCCGGGTCCCAAAGGCTACCCTATTCATGCCTCCAGTCCTCTGCTTGGACTGTGGCTTTCTCTTTGAATTCTCTCTCAGATGATCTCTACCCCATTCCGATGAATGTGGCAAATTCTCAATTATCTTCCAAAGTCCCAGCTCCCCCTCCCCCATCCCTACCCACTTTCTTTCTTCCTCCATGAGGATAAACTGTTCTCACAACCTCTACTTAAGTCTAATGGAATTCAACAGGGTAATTGGTTTATGTCTGTCTCCACTGCTAGACCATTTGATGCTTGAGACAAGATCCTTTTTTCATTTTTATGTTTCTCTCTCTCTTAGTCAGTGCCTGATGCATAAATAGATGTCTGACAAATTTATCTCTCAATATCTGTTCCCTTTTTCAAAACTTCTTTTGTCTAGGGTGTCCTTAAGGCTATAAACATCTTGATTCAGGAACAGGTCAGAACAAAAATCAATAATTCTCTCCAAATTCTGAACTTGCCTTTTTCTCCTTTTTGAGAGAAAACAATTAAGTCAGAAACTTTCCAAACAAGGCCTTGGTCTCTTCTATATACAAGAAGTAATTTTAGACCCAAACGCCATCAGATCAATGTATTAAACATTTGTAAAGGACAATTCTGAAATCTGCTAGATTGCATATAAGAAAAAAGGGCAATTTACCCAAGAAGTCTTATTTGTAAAATAAAACTGTAAGCTTAAAAATGCACCAAGTCATACAAGAAAACTAATTAGACCTTACGACTACCAAGTGAGGTCATCTTGCAACAGCCTGTAGAGACAACGCTTTTGAGCGGTTGTTGGAAAGACTATCATCAAAAATATGTGGTGCCTGCATACAAATCATCAGCCTACATACAAATCATCAGCTGGGCAATTTTTCAATGACTACTTTGAAAAGGGAAAAGCAGGAAAGCTAAACTTATAATAGGTAAATAATGAGTGGTCTGTAGGTTTGATTATAATGCAGGGGAAACGAATGACAAGAAATAATTAGCTGAAGCAAGTGTCTCCTGCCCTTCCACATTAGCTACTTTCTCTGGTAGTCTGAGTTTCCCAAGTCCCAAATGTCTAGTGGTGAGCAAAGAAAAATATCATTTCCAAGTTACATTCCAAGTAATGCTGTCAATTTCCCACCAACTGTGATCTCCCCAAGAGATAGCCAAAGCTATTGAAATGCTGTCAGCCTTGTTTCTGTGGAGAGGATGGCACCAGCTCTTTTCCAATGTAAATTTGAAGTGCTCTCCGTAAAAACAGTATGTGATGAAGAATTCAACCAACCTAGTAATTCTGAAATACGTTCAGGCAAAGACTCCCCCAAATCACTGGATGGTGATTTTCTAACCTAGAGAAGATGATGGACAACTGAGGCAGTATGGTTGCTGGAAACCTTGAGGTTGCTCTTGATAGGATAGAGGCAAAATCCCTAGAGCTCTGTAGCCCCTGTCAGACCACTCTCCTTGCATCCAAGAAATCCTCCAAGTGTTCCTGACTTCTGGTGCAATTTCTGGCTCTCCCTTCTCCAGTTCTTCCCACCTCCTCATGAGAACCACCAAAGAGACCAATCCCAACAAGCAACTACTTCCGGTACTTGGTATCCCAGTCTCTCTGAGACTCCACCAGAATCAGCCTGTCACGCTTCTCAATCCTGTGTACCTCAGTTATGACTCCAGCTCATTCCCCATCACCCAGACCCTCACAGATCTGCAGTCCCAAAGGTTGTGCTTGTTCCCTAATCTGCTTGAAGCTCTGGCCACCCCTCCTGTCATTTCCAAACCTTTCCAGTGTGCCCCCTGAAACCCAAGGTCTGTCCTCGGTAAATTCTCCCGTATCTTCTCTAAGCATTTATTTCTCTTTCTTGCCCTGATGGAAATCTGGCTGACTTTCCAGGAGTTTGTTTCTCTTGTAGACCTCTCAAGTTCTTCCTCCTACCTCCTGGTCCTACTGATCTTGGAAGCTGGATAGGCTGTCCACCTTGCTGCTCCTTGCTGCTTTGAGACCGCTGTCCTTTCTGCTCCCTAACCCCTGCCCAGGTCCTCTGAGATGCCTGCCATCCGACTATACTACTCACTATCCTGCCTTATATTATTTACTCTCTTCCTGGTCATGCCCACAACTTATTAAAGACTTTCTTACCCTTCTTTCCCTTTGCCATTGTTTTGTTACCATTCTCAGCAATTTCAATATCCTCACAGAAGATCCACCCGACATCTAGCTTCTTAGTTCCATGGCCTCTTCAACCAATGATCTTGTCCATTATACACCCCAAAACCAGTCTTTGTTGTGACTGTGTCCTAAATATTGCTGATACAGAACATTTGCCAAAGTCTCAAGTTTACAACTGCTATCTCATGTTTCCAACTCACTCTTTCTAACATCTCTATTCCAAACATTCTTTGAACCTACTGTGACTTTTGACATTGCCATCATTTCCTTCCCCATTCGTGTCTTTGCTTTTTTACCTAATTTCTATTCCATTATAGTTATAATGACTCACTCACATTTACTCCCAAATACCCAGCACCTCTTTCCTGCATCATATTTCAGCAAAACACTGATCTTCCTTAAATCCTATTCTCTGTCTCTGCCCATCTGCGCAGTTAAGTGACTGGAGGAAAGCACACAATGGTGCTATCTGGTGTCATTTTAAGTCTATTACCTCAACTAACAAGTGAGTTCTTAGTTCTGTTGGCAATCCTACTGTACTTCCCTAGTTGATTCACTCTTCATAGCTTCTCCTCCATTTGCAAACCTGCAAGGCTCCACCCCTTCCTTCTTAGTTTTTATCAGATTGATTCTCATTCCACTAAGAAACTAAAACCAATCACAAGAGAACTCTAATTAGGCAGTGAATTAGAGCTGAAACTGCTTTAATCATGAGCACCAATGACCTCCATAAGGCCTGTCCTGATAGATAATTTATAATCTTCATTCCACAATAGCATTTGAAACAGATGATTACTGCCTTTTCCTAAATAGTCTTTTTCCTCCCGACACTCATAATACCACATTTTGTTGCTGTTGTCTGTGTGCTTCCTATTTTCTTCTTAGTATCTTCTGTTGAGGTTTTTTTTTTTTTTTTTTCATCTTTCTGATCTCTAATTGCTGAGAGTGCCCTGAGTTTGGTCCTTAGACCTCTATCTTCACTCACTCCCTAGATGAGCTAGCAACTCTCAAATTATGTCTCGGGTCCCAACCTCTTCCTAGGAGTCACATGCATCTATTGCACTGTTCTCTCCACATCTGCACTTGGATGTCTTTCAGGCATCTCACATCCAACAGGTCCAAACTCAACTCCTTCTTCCCTCATCCCATCCCAGTGTTCCTCATCTCCATAAACGATGCCATCAAAACCCAGAGTCCTCCTTGGTTTCATTCATCCTCTCCTACCCCACACCCAATCTATCCCATCCAGTCAGCATACCCTACTGGCTGTGCCTGTGACACAAATTCAGACTGTGGCTGCTCTTTGTCATCTCCAGCCCTCCCAGCCTAGGCTCAGCCACCACCCATCCCGTGCCTGGTCAGCAGCAGCAGCCTCCACATCGGCCTCATTTCCCCGTGACTCCTCTGCAGTTACAGCCATCCTTTAAAGCCCATCAGATCCTGTCACTCCCACGCTCACACTCTCCAAGGCTTCTGTGTCTCACTCAAAACAAAAGCCAAGGTCCTTACCACAGAGTACAAGGCCCTGCGAAACCTGGCCCCTGGCTAGCTCTCTGACCCAGTCCCCTAGCACTCTCTTCCTTATTCACTGCCCTCCAGGCACACCGACTGCCTTGCTATCTTTTTAAAACACCAAGCTTGCTCCCATCTCAAACCCCTTGAGTCTAATCTTCTCTCTTCCCAGAACGCTCTTTCCCTGCTATAATTACATAGCTTTCTCTCCACAGCTCCAGGGTTACCTCCTCACAGAAACCGCCCAAGAGAATGCCAACCAAAAAAGCGGCCCCTACCTTTCTCTAACCCTTTAGCCTTGTGTAACTTTTTCCTATGACGTTGTTACTACTTGACATGACATTATCTATCCATATAGCTTGATAAATGTAATTAATTATATTTTTATATGAATTATTATCACATAACTAATTATTGGAAAAATAACCATATACCAAACTGAAAATGATACTTTAAAAAGGCAATTTGGGGACTCCTTGAAGTAGATAAGATTTTGATGAAGATCAGTGCTATTCAAGGTGTGGCTGTAGAGCAGTGCTAGTCTATGAACTGCTTGAGATCCAACCACATCAAGATAAAGAGCTTGCATGAAAATGCAGGTCAGTGCACTGCTTCCTTCATTCGAAAGTCTTACCAGGGAAAAGGCATAAGCTGAACTAAACTGTGTGCTTAATGACATAGCTGACTTACATTCTGTTGCAGAGGAGTTATAAAGAGCTCACTGACCAGAACTTGAGTAACACTGATGTAGATCATCTAGCCCAGTGTCTCCCACAATTTCTTACCTATGGTTTTGAAAACTATTTTTTAATCTCTGAACATACCTGGAGATAATTAAGTGTGCTATGAGGAAGTCGCCCCTTCCACATATATAACATATACATTAGCGACAATTTTGGAATATATGTATTGATGATATGTATCAAGAGGAGGAGAGAGGATAGATATGAAAGAAGACAAAACAGATTTTCTATTGAGAATCATGTTGCAATGTACACAGCATGATAAATTGGATAAATCGGGTGGGCTAGAAAAATAGGTAATCTCTACTATTACAGGCTTCCTTCAGGTTGAAGATCAAATTTCTCTCTCCTTTTATATCTCCACAGAAGAGTATATTACACAAATTCTTCACTCTGGCGTGCAGACATTAACTCAGCAGATATTTACTGGTGCCTACCATGAACCTGGGGCTGGGGACCCAGTTGGAGCAAGACAGAGATTCTGTCTTCACGAAAATTACATTTTCGTGGAGACAGAAAGAAAAGTAACCAAAATCGTGTTAAAATCCCAACTCTGTATCTTCCAGGAGTAATACTAATGATATTAATGACTATATAAGGTGTTCATATTACCTGGCACCAAAATTAGGGAGCTTTAGTCCACCAAACTCCCTGAGGATTAGCAAGTGATGAAATAAAATAAACCTCTATTATAGCAATATCCTCTTCAGTCTCACAAGTGTACTTTTTCTTTAAAAACTTCATTAATCCCAAGAAAACATACAACTGTTCCAAAATCTTTTTCTTTTCCTTTTTTTAAGTTTGATGATATTTATAAATATCATTCTCAAGAAGAAATGCAAAGAATTCAGCAGCTTTAAAGTATTTCTCTAAGAAAGCTAAATTTTAAACATCTTAATTAAAAAAAAAAAAAAGTTCCGCATGGTCCTTTAACAAGATTTAAACAAAATGCCCTCTTGCTCCTCTACCCCACAGAACAATACTTTATACTCTGGACTTTGATGCAGCCAATCATGAAGTAGTCTCTGGAGTCAGTCTCTAATTTCCACTACCTGTTTTGTATTAGCCAAGAAGAAAAAAATCCTGACTCAGCAGGAAAAAAGCTTTCATGTCTTAAAAATTGTGTCACTTAATTAAATTAGGCTTCCTAAATAGAAATGATTTTCTAATCTACACTTGCAAACATGCTGCTCTTTGGCAGAATGCTTTTGAAAATGTTTCCTAAAATACTCACTTTGTGCTGGATAATTTTAAGCTGTGGCTAAGCAAAGTTTCCAGCTGTAGCTGGCCTCCTGTTCTAGAGTGGGTTCCAAGCAGACCAGTGCTTACTCTGCGCCCATCCTGTGATTCATGAAGGGCCAAACTGCTTGCGCTGAAATCACAGAGGAGGTTTGAAATATACAGATTCTCAGGACTCAGCTCAGGTGACTTGGCCCAGAAACAGAAGCCTCTGTGCCAAGCTGCAGGGTCAGAATCTTACTAGAAAGCAATGTGGCACATTACAAACTTTGAGGTAGAGTGTGGCATCCTCAGATTTACATTAAAATGAAGTATGAAAGATGGATTAGAGGGTGAGCCAAACCCAAGAGGAGGAGAGCATTTAGGAAATTCTATAGGAATCCAGGGTCAGTGATCAGGGCCAGATAAACCAAGTGGGAGGAAGGCAGTGTGCATTCAGGACATGTTTTGGGAGACAGAACTTAAATAACCTGGTGACTAATTGGATGTGGTAGAACAGAAGGAGTTGACAGTGTTATCCATACTCTGGCCTGGGTTATTGATTTAAGGTAATTAACGGGATTGGGGTGGGAAGAAAGGAAAAACAAATGAAAATCTAAAATTCAGGGATTCGTTCAGTGCTTTGAAGCCCCCTTCCTTCTGTATAAAAGATAACTCAGCATTGCCTGCAGTTAGAGTCAATCAGCAAAGGTCTGAAGGAAAAGGTTTGGGTATGTATGTGACTCTTAGAACTAGGATAGTTACTCCAAATCACTATTCTCTCTGCTTCTAGAAAAATATTACAGAAAATTGAAAAAGAGTGAAAAGATGTATTTTAAAGATTGTTCATCCAGCATTGATTCTAACATTGAAGTAACCTATGTGTCAACTCTAGAAGATTGGTTAAATAAATAATGACACATTTGTATACTAGAGTGCCAGGTAGCAATTACTAATGACATCAATGTCTCCATGTTTAAAGAGATGAGAAAAGGGGACCACAGAACAGTATAGATGATGTGATCCTCTCCCAATACACACACATAGAAAAATGTCTGAGAGTACATAGAATAAAATCAACGGTGTTTTTATTTGGATAGATGAATTATAGGTATTTTTCCTTTAGTGATGCCTACATTTTCTATTATCATCTATAAACATGAATTAGTTTTATATAAAATATATTATTAAAAATATTCTTTTTCCTATTAAAGAAAAAAAAGCACTATTCAATTTTCATAACAGTCAGTTTTTTACCTACATATTTGATATTCAAAGTACATGTGTCTCTTCAATTAACAAAGCAGGACACCTGCATCCCAGTCTCTGACAAAGAATCACGTTTGAACTGAATGAGGACCAGTTCCTCCTTGTGAGATGAGTGAGGGCAGAGAAAGCCAGCCTACCAGAGCCTGCTCTGTTGCCCTGCCCCTGAGTACTGTGTGTTAAGTCCTTGAATTATGGAAAAGCTATAAACCTGGCTGGTTACTTTAACTCTTGCCTCTAACCATGAAATTCTTGCAGCGCCATACTTTAATGCTGTACCAGTGACTGACACAAAATTCCATGAAAGCCCTTTTCTAGAGACTCTGAAAACTAACTTATATTTATTTTATATATCTTACTTTGCAGTATAGTTATTTGTGTAGGTTTGCTGTGCACCTTATTAAACTGCAAGCTCATGGAAGGCAGAATTTATGTCTGATTATGGTTTATATTCCCTAGAGTGTCAATAGTTTGCATATATTAGGTATTCAACATTCATAAAGAGAATTATTGATGTTTCTTGTGTGAGACCCAATGGAATACATTATGTTTCAAATTTATTTTAGAAGTTTCTTCCCTTAAGAACGGATAGGCTTCCCTTTTAACTAATCAGAATTACATAAGCCATCATTTTCTTTTTTTTTTTTTTTACCCTAGCCCTGAGGAAACACAGAACTACATTTTAAATTCCCAATCCCACTACCTATTACTTCATTCTCCCTCTAAATGGTCTTGAGCTTTTATTTGAAAGGACCTGTGTTTAGGCATCATATATGTAAGTTACCTCAAAGCCATTTAGGAAGTTGATGGAATAAACATGTAAAGAGCTTAATCATAAGTGGTTTAATAATAAATAATTAAACCAAGATTAAAAGTAAATTTAAAATAAAATGAGAAATACAGAATTTCTGTCATGGCCCAGCAGATACTCCATCGACAAGCTTCCTTACCTTTGACCTCTCTGCCTGCCAGAGCCCCCCGCTCCTCCACATCCTCGCTGGGCTCCAGCTGCCTACCTGTCAGACATGCCTTGAATACCCTTGCTGCCGGGCTTTTAAGAGTTTTCTTTGCCTGGAGCACTCCCAAGCTCTGGATGTGGCCACTCTTCCTCAGCATTCTGGTTCCTTACCTGACTGTTCTTCCTACGTTAGCCCTCTCCCTAGAATCCCACCCTTTGTCCATCACTCTTTATTTTCTTCATAGCACCAACTCCCTCCTGGTTGCATGGCTGTCCCCCTCGCGGTCTCTCTGAGAGCAGATCTTGGTCCTTCCTATTCACTGTTGCATCCCCAACGCCTAGAAGAGGGCCTGGCTCATAACAGGCCCTGAAAAAAAAATCTGTCCCACCAAAGAATGAATGAATAATTAAAGGCATTTCCCTCCCTAGGTTATAAAGAATAAACCTACTTCTTTCTCCCAGAAGACTGTTTTCAAACTCGACTATGGGGAGACGTAAGAGAGGCATTGGAATAAAAAAGCTCAGGGGGCAATATCTGAGATGTCCAACCTCATTTCCATCACAGAGCTGTACTTTCATGTGCTTTATAAGTAGCGGTCCACTCTGTTTACAATAAGGATTCTCTGGCTAAAATAAATTTTGAAAAGCAATGATCAACATAAATAATAAGACTGCAGAAGAATCCTGTCTCTACTTAGTACTAAAAATTGGAATCGAGTTGCTATAAAAAACATAACCCTTATTACTATATGTTGCAGTGTAAAGATGGCATTGGAAAGATTCAAATGCTACTGAAATCCATTCAAAACATCATTTCCTCTATATTACATTAACATCTCTTTGAAGCATCACATTTGCCTGTATGATATGACCTTAATTGGAACCAGGCATATCTCCCCACATGAGGAGTGCTGGGTTATTAAATATATACTGCTGGATAGAATGCTTACATTTTCATGTCTTGATCCCCCCATACTGCCTCTGTTAGTATTTCTTTCTTTCTTTCTTTCTTTCTTTTTGTTACAGAACGCCTTCAAAGAAAAGCTCTGAAGGAAAAATGAATACAGTTCATTTATTTTTAAACTCTGCCAAATCATCTCAGTCAGGCAATAGAAAAGAAAAGAGGAAAGTGCTTGGTGTAATAGAGTCATATTTTTTCTGCAGCTCTTCCATTAATTCTCAGGACCTCTGCCTGCCTTCCTTTCAGAATGCAACCCCATTCAAATCTTACATTATCTTGCCACTTTCAGCTGTTCATTACTGCAGAAGTCATGCCACAATGGCATTCTGCCAACCTGAGCTTTAATGTCACTTTTATACGACCTAACTGTATACCTTGGAAACCACTTGTGAAATGGGAACGAGACCTGAATCGATGGTTAGCTCAAAGGTTATTTATATTTGGAATCCTTTGTGTAGCACTGAATATTAGGACTACAGGTTTTTCAGGTGGGACTCCATAAAACTCAATCCACATACGTTGCTCCTCAAATAATGCCATTTCACATGATAAGAATACTTCTTCTAGAAGCAGAGGCAGCAATGGACATCGCCTGTCTGTGGTTCTTCAACAAGCAGGCTTTTCCTCTCTTAATCAATAATGATGACAAACCTATTCTCTAACACTTTACACGTAGGTGATAAATGATTTGGGTAATGTGTTGATACTAATATGAATAGCCTCCTCTTCCCTGCAAGTACTATTACAATGAATTGAATAAATGTGCCATTTGACAGTTTTGGACAAGGAAGTGGTGAAAAGGGATCACTGAAGACTGCAGAGAAATAATGAAAAGAAACTTTGACCATGAAACAAATTATTCTACAAAAGGGACCAGAATAGAAACACTGGTTAGAATTAAGGCCAGTTTTATTTGAGACCCATTAACCATCTGAAAAACATGATAAGCAGCGTGTTGATGAAGTCAGCAGGCTGTTCTGAATGGGCTGGCAATCTAGGAACTGGAGAGAGAAATCTAAAGTGTGGAAGATGTTTAAAAATATGAATGGAGAATAATGAAGCAACAATGCTCAGGTACAACCGCCTTGTTTGTAATTTACACTCCCATATATTGACAGGTAGCATAAGGAAGAAAGGTAGCAGCAAACGTTTTCACAGGTGCTCACTGTACAAACACCTCTGACTTCTATGCTTTTTGGAAATTAATACTAAGTTAGTTTATAAGAATTTCTTCTCACATTGCCTATCTTTTCTAAATCATACAAGGATATATAACCTAGGTCAAGAGACCCAAACTTGAGTATTTTAATTATATGGGATGCTTGCTAGAAGAGTAATATATATTCTGAGTCACACTTCTGACGTGGAGCCCAGCAATATGTTTCATTAACAAGTGCCTCCATTAACCCAGGCTGGCATCGGTTTTCAGCCCTGGCTCTTGTGTAAGCCATTTTAGGAGATTTGTTAAATTGCCGCTAGGGGCAGCGTTTGCCAGATCTTGTGTTTCTGGTAAAGGGAGTGTGCTTATTGCTTCTGGAAGCTCAGATTTGCAGAAAGAAAGGATAAAGGGGCTAAAGGAGGAAAAGGAGTCAGTGTTCCTGAGTGAGTAAAAGGTATTTTTAGTAGAGATTTAAATATCTGGCAAGGAACAGCTGACTTCCTGGGGATTAATGATAAAAGGCATGTGATGGAAGCACTGGGACATCAATGACCTCAGGTTTTGGAGAGAGAGCATATCCTAGCTAGAACCTTCTCCCTCCACCTCTCATTCATTCCCCCTTCAAGGAAATGGGAACCACACACACTACCCAGTGAACATTAGAGTTTGTGGCATCCTCAGTCTTGATGTACATACATGCTTTTTGTATGCTTTACCCAGTAACAGTAGCATTTTGTCACCCATCAAACCCATTAATGTTTTAGTCACTTAATGCCTGTTTTTACCTCATTTTCTATGATAAGTTTTTTAAATTCATGTTTCCTCTATATTTTCTTTAATAAAATTGTCAATGGTTATTAGTTATTTAATAGAAGTAGTTCTTGGATTCACTTATTGTTTCTATTATTTCTCTATTTTCTAGTGCATTATTATTATATCTTTCTTCTTGGCCTTTCTTTGTTCTTTTGTTGTTTTCTAATTTAAGTCCTTAGTTCATTTATTTTCATTCTTTCTATAAAATCAATGATTTTTAGGGCTATAACTATACCATTTGAGGACAGCTTTGGCTGTATCTTGTAAGTTTTGGCATGCCATGTTCTTATTTTCACCATCTAAATAGCCTCTTTTATTTCCTTTGACTCAAGAGTTATTTAGAAGCCTGTTACTTTCAGAATTTACTAAGGACATTTGGTTATGTAACACATTTTTTTAAAAGTTGCATGGATACTTGAAAAGAAGGCATATATTCAGGGTAATATACCTAGTGGTTGACACTTAATTATGTTTTTAAAATATCCTATATATTTTATTTGAAACATAATATAGTAATAATGTAATGATGTTTTATCACAGCTATATTTTTGTCCATTCTTTTTTTCCTTCACTTTTCCTTTCTCTTTTGATGATATCAATATGTTGTGAATAAAGATTCATGACTATTTTTATTATTTTAGTTTAAACATTATATCTACGAAGTGATTCTCTGTCCCATTTGATGCTTTTAGGCTTAATTTCTTCTTTGATGTCCATATTGCTGTTCCTATTTTCTTTCTCACCAACTATAATTTTCCTTCAAAATTTTTGTCTATCATTTACTTAGGTGGTTATTTTGTGAATAGAATGTGATTATATATTGTTTTCTAATTCAGCTTAAGATTTTTATCTTTTCTCAGGAAGTTTAACTTAGCATGTATAGGGCCACAATGAGTGGTAGTTGTCATCTTTCATTTCCTTTCTAGCTCTGTGCTTTAATTTGGTGCACATCAGAATCACCTGAGTAAGTTGCTGTTGGTGGGGGGGGGGGGGGGGGGGCGGTGTGTGTGTGTGTTATTTTTAAACACACTTAATTAAGCCTCACTTGCATTTTTGGTTTATAAAGTTAAGGTGATCCATGGGCTGGGTCTCTCAATTTTTAAAAGAATCAATAGGTGATTATAATGTGCGCCAAGGAATGAGAATCACTGCTTTAAATATTTCCAGAACAAACTCTAAATTACATTTCTCCAATAATTAAATTAAAAAGTAAACACACTTTCCTACATTGATAATATTGTAAAAGGTTTTGATTTTTACTATTTTATCAAGATTTATATTTTTTTAAGAATTCACTTTGATGATTAAGTTAAATAAATATAAAAGTCAATTTATACTTACAGCAAAAATAAGTACAGAATAACATCATATTAAAAATAAAAGTCCTCTTCTGGGTTCCCCAATCTCATCCTCTAGCGTTACCCATTCTTGACATTATCTTATTCATTTCCCAGACTCTCCTTACATGTATATAAACACATATACATTCACACACCCAACACACACACAGACACACATAGACACACATACCAGGGATCATATGCTGTGTATTGCCCTCCTACCTTCTTTGTTCACTGAGAAATATTTCCTGGTCATTTTTCCTGTCAAGCATAGTTCATTCTGTGTAATTAACTCATATTATCATTAATATGGTTTGGGGAAGCCCATGCAAATGTAGAGTGCCGTGCTCTTCACCGTGGGATATTTTTCCAAACATACTAGTGACTAGTGACATCCTCCTGAAGCTCTCAATTTTGTTATTAACTAGATAATACTGTTCATTATGGTTTACTGTCTTGTAAGCTTTTCACTCTTTTCTAAGATCCCTGAGAGCAAAGCCTAGACTGTGTTCTCTTTGGATTCCTCCCATTTACCAAAGACACTGCTAGGTACTTAGTATTCCCTTGATAAATGTTTTGTTGAATCAATAAATATTGATGACAGTGTAAAAAGACCACACTTTTACTACTTTTCTGAAATGAGAGTTAAACTATTTCTTATTTTCTCTTTTCTCAAACGCAAGAACAAAAACCAAAACCCAGTGACTTAGGTATGTGGTTGTTCAATGTCAGAGCTGGTGACTCAGTCTAGAATCCTTTCACCAGAACTCTGCCCTGTGGGATCAGGAAGAAGCAGTGGTCACTCAGAAGAACACAGATGCATCGTGTAAGGCTGCCAGTGAGAGGAGACATCAGGGGAGAAGCCAACAGAGCTGGACACCAGGATGGGCACACCATTCCAGCTGTCACTACCAAGTGGATGGTCCCGCCCCATGGAGAAGTTCCCTGTAGCTACTGAGGACTTACTGGTGAGGCTATCTATGATTTTACAGTGTGAGAATAATTTCGACTGAAGGGAGCTTGAAAAAAATTAGCTGAAGAGGTCTTCTTTAGCAAAGAATGAAAGGACTAAAAATTTTGAGTTTCACCAAACACTATCTAAGAGGATATGATTATTATCTACTAGTACTTAGCAGGCCTTAGCACCAAGGTGAGGGATGAACTATATAAGGTGCTTTATAGAGGTACGAGAAACTCTTGGCAGTTAGTAGTAATTAAATTACATTGAGAAAAATTCCTTTTCAGCTGGGCATCTAGGAAAGTCTCTTTTATCTATTACGCAAGGGTCCCAAAGGATATGCTTAAGTCATTTAAAGTCAAACTGGGCCAGTTATTTCAGGACATAAGAGAAAAAATAATTTTAAATGGGCGAGGGGGGTGGTGTTAGGAAGGGAGGAGAGAGCTAGTTTAATTAGTCACATTTTTCCTATTGCTTTGAAGGGTTGTAGACACCTCATTTCCAAATCTAGCTGCGAAAGACATCATCAAGATTCTAGTGACTCAGAAAAGCAATATCATCGAGAGACCTAAGTAAGCTTGGAGTTATTTACCCTTCCAAGAATTTACTTGGAAGCGTGTTTGGTCAGCTGTGCTTGGCTTCTGTGACTAGCTGTATTTGTCCAAAGGCTAATTAGCTCGAAGGGTAAAAAAAGATCATTGAGTTAATCCATAATCTCGAGTGACTGATGAAATCTAACTGCCAACTGGTACCAGAGCAGACACTTTTTCTTTAAAGGATTAATAAGGGATGCTGGCTATTCTCAAATATTAGCCTTTCCAAGAATAAGACAGGATAAAATGAGAAAAGATGATCAGAGATTTTTTTTTCAAAACCCCCCTTCAAATATGTATATGGTAATTTCACAAATAAAACTTCTAGAATTCTAGAGGAGCATGCAGGTAGTACTTACTAGGTGGTTCACAGGTCTGGGGTGGTCTTAGGCAAAAGGTGTTCTTTTGGTTTCCAATAACAAACATTTCATTGTTGAGTATTTACTATGTGCCAAACACTAAGAGTTTTATGTTATTAACTCAGTTCGTTCTTACAATAACCCAACAAGGCAGGTACTATTATTCTTCTATTTAACGAGTGAGGCTATATGGGCCCGAGGTCACACAGGTAGTGGGATTTAAAACCCAAAAGCTCTGGCTCCAGAGTTTTTGATCTTAAATGCTCTGATGAACTGTCTAAGGGAAAGGAAGGAGACTAGGGGCCAGGGCCAAAGTCTCCCTGGTTCTAGTCCCCCATCCTTAGATGTATTCTGATAACAGCTTGTATCTTCTCCCTGTCTCTTTTCACATTGTTTTCCCTCAATGCATGTCTTACCTCTGTACCCAAACTTCCCCCTTTTTTTAAGGGACACCCGTCATCTTGGATTAGGGCCCATTCTAATGATCTTGTTTTAACTTGATTACCTCTGTAAAGACCCTGTCTTCACATAAGGTCACATTCTGAGGTGCTGATGGTAAAGACCAGCATATTTTTTTGGAGAAGGACACAATTCAACCCCTAACACGTATCAAGGTTGGCTAGGCAGGTTTAAACGTCTGCTTGTCTGGTACACCCCACAGTCAGTGCAGCTGGAGCACAGCACAGGCTCCCATCAGGCCTGCAGGTACATCCTGAAAAGCCCAGCCTTCTATTTTCTCAAAGGGCACTGCTGGCTGACAGAAGGGCGAATATAGGGCCTTGTGAAGGATTTTCTGATCTGTAATACTGAGCCCAGATGTTTAAAAAATCACTCTTTGGCACTGTCCTATTAGAGTCCCACATTTCCATCAGCTAGCGCTCAAGGCTGTGGGAGAACAGCTTGATTGAAGGGTGAAGTACACACTTGGGGCTCAGTCTGCCCCATGAGAAGGAAACAAGCTCTCATACATCATAGGATGGCCTTGAACTATGGAAAGATACAACCCTGATCCTGTCTTCTATGTCAGTGGTTTCCTAACTCTCTATTTTTAAAAATCTACATACTCCCTTACACACTATTAAGTTGACTTTTGAAATTTTTTTTATCAGAGTTGAAATAGTTGCCAGGAATATAATTTTCAGTGTATTACAATATGTATATTTAAAAAATAAAATGGTTGCATCACTTTTTAAAATATATCCTTGGATATACATACAAGAGTGATTGGATAACCATAATTGTTCATTTAAACATATATGCATAAACTCTTCTTTAATAATTGGAAATTTTACATCCTCATTTTTCTCCTTTAATACAGGCCAGCAAACTTTTAATATAAAAGGCCAAATATTATTTTAGGCCATCCAGGCAGTCTCTGTCATATCTAATCAACATTGCTGTTGTAGCATGACGGCAGTCACAGGCCATACATAGAAAAATGGGCCTTGCTGTATTCCAATCAAATTTTATTTACAAGACTAGGTCATGGCTTGGATTTGAGTCACTCTTGCCAACCTCTGTCCCAGAACTCAAATTCCCATTGTACTTCCCATTTTCCCCATTCTATACAGAATTTTATCATAATAGAATTTCATGCTTAAATGTCAGCTCTTAATTATGCTATCATACTTCTATGAAACAAAAACATATATATGCATTCATATGTGTACATATATCAACTTGGAATGGATATATATTTTGGAGTCAGATAGATCCAGATTTGAACTTCACCCTGCCACTTACTATATGAATCATAAACTAACTTTTCTCTGTTTCTTTATCTATAAAAGGGGATATAATGCCTTTTAACATTGCTCTTAGCACTGTACTGAAACTATGTTAGGAAAATGGATAGAGACGGAGAATCAGCAGTAAAGACTCCCTGATTCCTGACCTCCATTCAGCCTTTGAGTATTTGGGGATGCACTTTTTGGTAAAAACTTGTATCCTGATAGACCATGGCATGTGGTTAATTTAAAAATAACAGTTATACTAAAAATACTTCTTAAAGGTTTTGGAAATTCCATTAAGAGGACCTATGCATAGGCAAAGTGCCTAGCACAGAGAGGGCACAGTTCATATACCCACCAGACAAGTGTTTCTGACATTGCTCTGGCCTTGAAGCAAGTGACTGGGAGTGAGCTTATGAAGGACAATTAACCAGGGATGGGAGAGAGAGACAGATCACCACACACAGTTAGTGTGATATTGCATAGTTACCTACAGTGCTGAGATTTTGGGCTAAGAGATTTTCCTATCCACTGCTATTTATACCTCTACCCGGTGACATGGAATTGCCACAGTTCTCGATCACCAGAGTTGCATTCTTTTTCCTTTGACAATTCTAACAGTTCATAAACCTTTGGTAAAGTGAAAAAAATTTGGTTCATCCAAATTTCACCTTGTAAGTTGTTCTGCAAAACTAAGATAGTGTACAGTTCTTGAGTTTGCACTTATAGTTCAGATTTTCTTCTGTGTTCATTTCCAGCAAGGCCACAAAAGGAGGCTGGGAGGAAGGAAGGCAGAAGGTAGGGCAGTTATTGGCCAATTTGTTTTCATCAATTTCCTTCAAGTTGTTTTCAAACAGCTCTGACAAGGCCCCAGTTTTTGAAAGTGGATATTTATTCTCTATGTAAATGGGCATGGAAATAAATGCATAAGCGAATGCATGAATGAATTAATGAATATATAAAGAACTAGTCTGTTGGGAATTGTTCTTATCATAGCCTCTGTATTCTGGGCAATTCCAACTTTGACACTAATGGCTGCATGAAAAACAAACCTCTGTGCAGGTTAATCCATAGATCTTCATAGATGATCTATGTTCACAGATAATACCAAGGCCTAGTACTCACACACAGTAGGCATTCAGCAAGTATTGGTTGTTGAATAAACTGAGAGAGCAAGGCAATGTGGCCATCATCCCTTGTTAACAAAGACATATTAGCAAGCCAATTAATTTCCCTGGGCCTCACTTTCTTTACCTGTGATAAGGTAGCTGCATGCTGCTGCCCTCCTCTCCCTGCCCATGGGACCACTGAGCCCAGATGTAGAGCCCTGGGCAGCCATCACCAGTGCACCCAAGCTGTCACCAGATGAAATTTATTTGCCATCCCAGGACTCAGGTTTCCTCAAGATCTAGGATGCTATGGGATTACAGTAAATAGATCACCAGATGTTCTAAAGGAAGAAATCACTCCTTCTTCCCTCTTGACAGAATATGTAATTCAGGGGGTGTGAAGTGCATGGCTGGCGGTTGTGGAGGTGGGTAGGGCAGGGGAAGAAAGCTATCAAGAAGTGGCTGAGAGCTTGCATATAGAAGAATCCAAAATATGCATGTTTTTCAAAGCTTTTATCATGTTTTCAAGAAGAAGGACAGAGTTGGTGCTGTATGGCAAAGGCTTGGCTATCCAGAAAGATTTACGGACCATCTGCAGAGACCAAGAACATCTTGACTTACAAATGCAAAAGCCACCAATTATTTATGGCAGTTCACAGCCTCCCTGAATGCCACAAAGCATCTGCCTAGAAGCACAATATCGTTTGATCTTTACTGGCTTCCAAAATCAGGAAAGTATATATCACTATCCTGGAGCTTCTGGTACTCTGCCTCCAGAAACATCTTCCCAATTATCCCTCCTCAAAAAACAAAGCTGAGCTGTTAGGAGATATTAGATTTGAAATAATAATAGTAATACTTTATGTTACAATCCACAAAGCTCATGGAATATGTTAATTCATTTGTTCTCTAGACATTTCTGCATGTCAGATTAGTGTAGATAATATTGAAAATCTATATTTTATCCATGAAGAGAAAAAATACTAAAAATTGGAGAGGTAACATGGAAAGACCCAAATCTTGCTAATGGCTAAGCTGGGAACTTTACCTCAGGCTCCTGGTCCTAAGTGAAGTGCTCTTTTCTCTCTGCGTGGCCTCCAGTGCTAGCAGGAGTTGGGTAGTTTCTGAGGATTTAGGAGAATGGTCTGAGAGCAGAGAGCATGCACCCTTGTTGTCCAGTTAGAGACTCTTCCATAGCCAAAGAGCTGAGCTAGACATTCTACAAGATATGAAAAATAAATGGCTTCTACCCAAGGAATGTAATCATACTATTTTCTCATTACATAGTACATTACAACATACTAATCATTCACACAGACATCCCTCTAATTTTCATTCAACAGCCCTGTGAGATATGCACCTTTATTTCCATTTTTACAGAGAAGGAAAACTAAGATTCAGAGAGGTTAAGTAGTCATCTACATAGTGCTTGGGAAAGTTAGGGTGGACAGGGATTGCCCATAAGGTGGTCTTTGCAAATCTTGCTGGGTCTCATTTGCAAAGGCGTTTGAGCCTGGCTCATGGAATCTAGAATGGGGGCTTTGCCCCTTGACCTTCGCCACTCTCTAAAGCTGCTATCACTGTTGTGGGTACCAGAGAGAGTGTCAATGGGCAGTATCAACATAACACCCCTAGAAGCGAAGTCTCAGATTAAAGCCTTAAATATTGAGGAGTCTAGATCTAGGGACAGTACCAGTGTTGGTGGCTTTCAGACATTTCCTGCTTTGATATTACTTTTTGTAAATGATAAAGCCTCTGAAATTCAGATTTCACATTGCTGGCCCATTAGAGATGAATGGATTCCACCTTACCTGCTGGGACCTACTGACTGGCTGGCTATAGTTAGAAATGATTTGCCCCAAGAGGCCCTGGCTGTATGAAGCCCATTAGCTGATGGGTGCTTTATTCCAACCAGGCAAGTGGATGTTAGCATGGCCTCAGATGCTATCTCAAACATTCAGCTAGAAGAATTCCAACCAAGTCAGAATGAAATTTTATTTCATTATGCTTCCAGGTCTGGGAATGATGCCAGTGAACTGCTCTCCTTGACAGGTCTCTCATCACTTATAGCTCAAAGGAAGAGAAAAGTGAGCTCCCAAAGCACCAGGCTGCAGCTCTCCTTGTCAGATGGCAACACCTCCATGGAACAGCTGAGCAAGGGAATGAGCAGAGAACTGCCATTCCCTTATCCTTGGAACCCTGCATACTGATGATACTTCCCTGTCTGTTCCTTTCCAAAGTCTCACACAAGGCACAGGGCTGAGGAAAGGACCTAGGAAAGGGATGAAAAATCAGTTTCAGCTGTAAGCCAATTCCGATTGCTTGGCAGTGGTTGACTTAGTGCTGTGTTAAGAAGGATTCCAAGGCTCTAGCTGGGTACAGTGGGAAAGACTGCTATGACCGATGGAGCATGGGCCCTGGAGGATAGATTGTTTCGAAGCTTGACACATGCATGACCTTGGAAGTCACCAAGTCTAAACTTCTCTTTACCCATGTGAAGATGCTGAGGAACATAAGGGTTAAGTGACTTGTAAAATTTAATTCTTAAACTAGAGACAATCCAAGACTACTGCTCTGTCATTTATACAAATACTTTCCTAGTCCTGGATTTCTAGAACATCACAGATTGTTTGAAATACTCTAGAAAGTTAGTGAACTTCAAAATCCTGTGATAATGCAAAGACAATTATTATAATGATAATTTTACTTAACGTAGCATACAGCTATCTCCCAGTGTCTCTGCAACCACTGAAATCCCACAGCACTTCTTTCTGCTCATGATTGAGTGGATTAGCCCTTGGCTTGGCCAAATATTGGCAGATTCACAAAGCAAGTCATCTTGCTCTTAAGATTCAATCCTGCCTATGGTTTAATCTACTTGGTTTGCCACTGTTGCCTCAGAAAAAATGACTAAGTCACGCCGTGAAAGGAAAGAAGTTGCAAAAGACCCACACAATTTAATCTAACAAACATTTGTTGAGTGCTAAAGTGCACAAGGTATTCTCCTTGACAATTCTGTCCAACATGCTAGAAATGGATAGAGTTGAACCAGAAGGCATCCCTGATACTAGGGATGGTATTGAACTATATGGATTTTTTTTTCTTTCTAAATGTTTTGTGTTATTTCTAAAAGTGCTCTTTATTAATGGAAGCTTTAAGAGTACCTAGCTTGGAGTGAGCTTTATCCTTCCACTTGCAGATTTGGTTGAAATCGTCAATGCTGGACATCTGTAGGAGGCTGGGACTGGATGCCTCTAAGAAGGCTTTACAGCATGATTTTGATCTAGTTATTGAAAAGGTTGATTCTGTTTTCATGGTTGATTTTATATTAAAAAAAGAAAATTTTAGATGATACTATCTGATATTGAAGGTAAAGATTTTAGGACCAAATTAACTAGAAGAACTATTCAGTCAATAATTTCTAGCTAAACAAAATTAGAATAATTGAATAAGACAATATCAATTAAATCATCTCTTAGCCTCAATTTATACTTTTCTTCATAAAGAATTATCTGTTATCAGCAGAGTTACTGTCTTAATTTTGTTTGCTTAGCTTATTATTAAAAGGAAACCCACGTTCCCTGAACATACTGAGTAGAAGAAGATAGTTCCAAAGCACAGAGAGTGGCAAGGCCAAGATATCTGGGGACTGAAAAATGCCACAGATGGTATGTTGACTTTCTGTAATGGGAAATGGCACCAAACAGTATAGGGGAATTAAAAGGTGTGCCATTTAATTTAGCCAAGATTTAGCCACATGCTGGGTTTGACACATGCAATGGTTAAAGGCAAAGGTAAACACATCTGTGAATACTAGTGTTCTGTTTCTTTGCTACCAGGGCAAGTCTGCCAGGTCCTTAATGGAGATAAAAGAGAGGAAGGTGTCATAGCCTGATGAGGAAGTGAGGAAAGTAACTGGCCTAGTGTCTGAGATGAGTTCTCCCAGGGTCCAGCACTACACTGTCCGGTAGAGTAGCCACTAACCACACATGGCCGTGGGAACCTTGAAACATGGCTAGCGTGACTGTGCAATTGAGTTTTTTGTTGTTGGTTTTGCTTTTTTGTTTGTTTTTGAAGTTTTAAATTTTATTTAATTTTAGCTAATTTAAGTTTTAAAATTGATTCTTCAGTTATTGGAAAACTCTGAAGTATGTTTAGAACAACTTCCGTTCCTGAATCTACTTTTGTAACTATAAATCTTGTGAAATCTAAATACAGACTTCCCATGAAAATTCAGTATCCAAATTGTGTTGTGCTGTAAGTGTACAATATATGTCAGATTTCAAAGATTTAACATGAAAAACTGAATATAAATATTTTGTTAATTTCATAGTTGCATATTGAAAGAATATATTGGACATGGGTTAGACAATGTATATTATTAAAATGAATAGATCTGGGGTTTTTGTTTTTATTTATTTTTTAACCTTTTTAATGTGACTACTAAAAAAACTGAAATTACATACATAATTTGCATTGTATTCCCGCTAGACAGTGCTGGTCTAGAAAGGGATCTCCTGTGTTGTCCCTGTAGGACATCATTTACTGAATAGTTATTAAAATTGTCTTCTACACATGTACATGCATGGTGTAACAGTAGAAACTACATAGTATTAGGCATGCATAACAAATAATCCATGTTTTAAGAGCTGCTACTAAGATCCCTGCAGATTCCTTTTCCATATAGCAATGTGAGCTTGCTTATGTGCTCTGGTCTTTCGTTTCTTTATGTGTCAAATTGGAAATTTTGAGATCAATAGTTTTTCTTTTTCCTTCTAGTAGCCTAACCTTCCCTTTCATTTTTCATTAGTGAGTCTTCAGTGGGGACTGCCAGTTTAGAAAACAGATAGAAATGGAGATGCTCTGGTTAAAGTGGGAGTTGAAAACTCACCACCTCCATCCACATAACCCCAGCCCCCTCGAGGACCCCAACTCTAATGGGTATATTTTGAAATCTATGTCACTTGATGATTTCCAGGCCTAATCTGAGTCTTCAGTTGCTCCATCTTTGCATGTCCACAGTCACTACCTGGAATTTCTTTCTAAGCTGGGATCATCACTCCTGTTTGCCAGGTCTTCATAAAGCATGGTAGTGTAGCCCTGGTAATTCCCACAGCCACTGCGGGTCATGCAACCCCCAAACTGGCTGCCCTATTGTTCTGGTCCTTCATGACCCTCACTATTGCTATGGCAACTGCAAACCATTCCCGACAAATGCAAGTAAAGGGCAGCCATGGAACTGGTGACCTTCCACCTTTCACAGATGGCCCAGGAGGAGCTGGTCTCATATAGAAACTGACCCAGTTCGTACCAGTCACATAAAGGCTCTGCAGAAGAAGGTGGCACATCACACAGGAACACAAGGGGGCAAACAAATGCAGCATTTAGGTGATAGGTTTTTACTTAATTCAATTTTTTTTTTCTTAAATGGCATTATTAATAATTCACCCAACCACCCCAAAGTGCCTTTCTAATTTGACTTACATTACAGTATAAGATGACTGTTTAATTCAGCTCCCTGTGGCAGGACTCCACTAGCCAGACTGATAGCCTGGGAGACCTCCTTCCCCTACCCATGTAGACTTTGCCCACCCATGAATGCAGCAAGCAAGCAAATCAACGTGTGTGAAAACACCAAGCACTTGCCAGTTTCTAGCTAGATAAACATAAACAAGTTCTTTAGATTTTGGGGACTCTGTTTCCTCATCTAGAAAATAGGGATACAGATAGTCCTGTTGGGATGTTATAAAGATTCAGTGTGTAATTACATCTACATAAAATTTATTGAACAGTGCCCAGCACAGAGTTAATGCTTAAGGCAGGTTAGTTATTCCTGTTGTGATTGATTTTATTTCAATTGCTGGGAGAACTGAGGAATCCTATGATTCCAATTCCCAATGCTGAATTTCAGGGATTGGATTCAGCATATTTATATTTATTTTGACTTATGTTGGGAAGCTCCGACGGTCACTTGAAAATCTAAGGGAATTCACTTTTATCTTTCCATTTATCTTTCTAATGTGTCCCACATCCCACAAATGCCAGGAGCAGGCAGTGGGAAGAAGCCTTCTCTCCCGGGAGCAAACAGAACAGTTACAAGCATGCGTTAATTCTGGTCCCTGAAAGAGCATTTTCATTTCAAGTCTCATAACTCTAGCTTCACCAACCCACCAAACTCAGGAGTGAGAAAACCACCGTGATCTAGAATCATTTCCAAAACTTCTTAATTGAAACCTTAAGTGAGAATGGTCAGGACTTCATTTAGGTACTGTATCCACTCCTTAAGCCAGCAGTTAATTGAGACAGGGCTGTGGCAGTATTCAGTGGGCCCATTTGCAAAAAGGAGATAATGAACTTGAGAGCACAATAAAGTCTTGGCTAGTCACCCAAGGCAGAGGTCTTACTTAACCCTGAAATGGGCTGTCACCAAATCTTATGTGATTAGGCATAAGTGTATTTTCTTCAGGACAGGGAAGAGTTTCATAGCTTTCAAATTCTTAGACTTCCATGATCCAAAATTAGGCTAATAACTACTCTTAATTTTTTTTTAACAGTTTGACTGCTTCCATAAAAGGCTGTTTCTTCTCTCATTCTTGCCAACAGGTGCCAGCACTTCAGTCATGTCAAGTGACACTAGTGGGGGATAGAAGAGACCAAAAGAGGATGGATGGTCATTCTAATGAGATGACTGTCACTTAATGCACTAGAAACCAGACCTCCTCCAAATTGTGCCTGTATTGAGGTATACTGAGGAGTGAGATGCAGCAGGGAGAGATGCTCACACTCACCTCCAATCAGGTGGAATTCTCAATCCAGCACACCATCTTGAGCATCTTGGGATCACAAGACAGCCTACATTTCTAGAGAGGTTTCAGCTAACAAATAGGACGCTGACCTGGTCTGGCCACGTTTCCCCTGTGTTGTGTGCAGTCACCCAGAGTTGGGAAACTCTCTATCTCCTCCAGAGAGTCAACCCCATCTCTTCACTGATCACAAAAGTAGAAGGTCTCTCCTAAATACCCAATCGCCCTCACCCTGCTTTTGAGTCTTCTACAGGCAAAGCCTTCCTAGTTCTTTTGTTTCTCTACCCGTTCATCACAGAGCCCATTTAGGACACAGCAAATTCCATTGTAGGGCCGTGTGAAGACCCACAACACTCTTCTGTCAATAGGACATTGCTTTAAAGGACAAGCCAATAAGATTTCCCATATATGACTATTTCACGTGCATGTATTTATGAACCAGATGATAATGTTTTTTTTCTCTTTTCTTCTCTCTGTTATTTGAACTCAAGTGGACTGTAAATAGAAGACATCAAGTGTGCCGTCAGTCTCCCTGGCATGTAACAGAGGAAATCACATTTAAAAAAAAGTAACGGTGGAGAAGCCTCAACATCAGCAGAGACACTGGGGAGAGGTTCTTAGAACTGGAAGCCCCAAGATCAGCCCCCACTCTCTGCACCCAAACCGAAGGCAATGCCTCTCCTCTCCATGTTAGAAAGGATCATAGTTCCTCTGAAATCCTACATTTGAGTGTAGTGCTTGAGTTCTGTCTTGCCACATATATTTTTAAGTTTGCAGCCAGAAGGGTCCCTAAAGGAAAAGAGTTTCTCCTTTCACATGCTGCCCCTCCATTGCCTGTTTACAGCACTGCTTTCTTATTCTTCCTTCTTCTACCCAACACAATTGAAAATTTCATCACCAGTATCAGAAAATTAAACCCCCGGGAACAGAGCAGTAGCTCAGAGCATCCCTTCTCTGGCAAAGAGCCAATCCTTGAATACAACTTTGCAAATCCTCTCTGGTTTAAAAGGATGCAAAACGGAGTCATTTAGAAGCACGGTTTTTGACAGCTAGAATCTCTTTGACTGCACTCTAACTCTTTCTGCAATTAATTTTTTAAAAAGAGAGAGAACATATTTCAATTTGGAGACTGGTTTCACAAAAGAAGAAAGGGATACAACCTAGCTCAGTTGCACACTTCCCGAGCAGAGAACGGCAGCGCACCCAGAAGAGATGCTTCTTTCTGTGGCTGAGGGTCTGAAGAAGTGTTTGACAGACCATTGTAATAACATCTCTTTTCACAATACAAATACCAGCAACACACTCACGCAGCTCACAGATCAGCTCCATGCCTGCACCTTCCTCTTCCCAGCAATGCACAGGGTTGACTCTTATAAATTTAGTTTTAAGAGCATCTTCTTTTGAAATGGATCAGTGCCCAGGGAGACAATGCAAAACTCCACTTCTCGCACTGATCCTAACTAGACAAACCAATGTCCCAGTGTAATACACAGTCAACTACAAATCCAATCATACCCACGCGATGCATGCAGCCTTTGGAATACAGACACTCACACACCACGGGAACCCTAGAATGCTCGTTCTTCCATGTGCTTGTTCCAATTCACAGTTTTCTCGGCAGACAATAGGACGAAGCTACATTTTAGCTCAGGCTGCTAATACCAGCGGACAGATGTGTAAGACTGAGGTTTACTCACCAAGCTCCCGTAAGTCCATCTTTCCCAACTATAAATACTGCTTCTGAGCTGCTGTTGCCACCAAATGACTTAAAGTCGACCCCCAGAAGAACAACGTGCTGGAATACCAGATGGTTCCTGAGTAAGCTTGTTCATGAAACAGGTTTCCAGCTGAGCCATGTGAATGGAGACCCGCCGCACACCTTTGAATGGTATACACTTCAAGTCCAGAAGAATAAGCATGTAGCTTTGCTTATGTTTATGGAGCTGGAGCCCAGGGGTGCTCCGATTGGCAGGAATTGCAGAAAGATCAGCCAATCAAAGGGAGCCTCCATTTCAGGGAAACTCCTGCTCATTTATTTAGCATCTTCAGAGATCATCGGCTTTTCTAGGTAGAGCTTTTCTCTTATAGTATCACAGGAGAAAACAATAACTTCATTTAATCTTAGTGCCCTATGCTCTTTCATCAATACAGAGATAGCTCCTCTTCTTGGTACTCCTCAATACTCTCCCTTTTCTTATAAAGAACTAAAAACAAAAGAAAAAGAGGAAAAAGAAGAATAAAAAAGAGCTGATGGTGGGCTGGAGGTAGTTCATATTCATCAGCCTCCACCTTTTTGGGAGAAAGGAGGGGGGAGCTCCCGGGCTCAATAATTACTGATTCTGTTGCCATGGAAACAGACTGGCTGCAGCGAGTTGGATTCCTGTAGAACAGCTGCTGCCAGGCCCATAATCAACTGCAATCTCATCTCTCCCCCTCCCTACTTTTATTTGATTGTGTTTGCTTTCTCCCTCCCTTTCTTCACATACAGTATTTGTCCAGAAATGTCATGCAACAGCCCCACTCTGTACACACAGCACACGCACGCCAGGGGTGCTCACATACCCAGCAATGCTTTCCTGCAAGAGTGAATCCCAGCAGGGTTCCCACGGGAGGATCCATACCCTGATTCCTACTCAGGATGTAAACAAACACACACAGCCCCTCCTGTGCCTCCACCTCTGATTAAAATTTACTGTAAGTTATCTAAAGACCTTAAAAGTATCTTTTAAAATATTTGTCATCTGACAGCCCTAAAAGCCCTCAAATAAAAGTCTGTAATGGCATTTCTCCGAGGGCACTCTGGTGGTTCCTAGCAAACCTTTGGAATAAAGGGACTAAACCGGGTACTTGCTTAAGAAAGCTTGCACAAAGCATTTAAGCTCAGCTTCTTCTCTGTATTAGCACCTCTCCAAGGCACCCTGAACACTGGGGAGGCCCCTGGGGATTTCCTCGGCCCATTTACATTCCCTCTGGCTCCTCCCTCGCTTGTTCCAAATTCTCCTGCTTGCATGACCAGAGTTAATGTCACACTTTGGATATGCTGCTATATTTCTCTCTAACAGCAGGGGTCGCCTCTGAGCAACAAATGGCTGCTTGGTCTGGTCAGACCCAGGATGGGGATCAGATGGTGGTAACCTCACACGTGGGTCTGTGGGAAGCCCTCCGTTCTACAGAAACTGACTGAAAATGGCAAATGTCAAAGAAGGCTGTGATTCTGGCTTAAGCTGTGAGAAAGGAATTATTCTCTGTCCCATCATCATGAATCTCAAGGAGAACATTTTCTTTCCTAATGGTCTCTGCAAGCCTGGGGCCCTCAAACGCAGACCAGGCTCCTGAGCGAGCTGAGGCCGGCTCTCTGCGTGTCTCTGGCTCTTGGAGCCAAGGTGAACTATTCACTACCACACACCCAGAGTCAAATAAGCCACAGTAGCCCTGGACCTCCTTTATTCCTGAACGACCCTTGGTCCAAACCATCTGTCCCCAAGTGCTCAGTTCTGGCTCAGCAGTCTTGATGTTGTATTTGCCCTTTCAAGAATCTGAGTCCTGGCTTTCCGTTTTGTCTCTTTGTGCCACTGTGAGCTTGGGAAGGAATTCTCACCCACGTTCTGCCTCGCAGGCACCCAGCAGCCTTTCTCAGCTCTGTCCAGACTCCCTCCCTCCACACTCCAGGGGCGTCGACATCTCAGGTTTCCTCTACCACTCTTCTGGAACCTTCCTAACATCACCTGTCTACCTTCTTCTGCCATGGGACACCTACCCTTTGCCCTCTCACCCTCCTGAGACTGTTCAAATTGCCACTGTTTTTATGCAGAAACATGTCATTCCAACCAGGTCTTCCCTGGTTGGAAAGTTAACCAAAATTTAATCATTTGTGTCACAAATATTTAGTGAGTGTTTATGTGCCAACAACAACAACAAAAAAAAACAAAACTGTGCTAGTGACAAAACAAACTGGCATGCTTTTTGCGTTACAGCACAATGACCCTAGCAGAGGACACAGAAAACTATTAAAATGTAACTTCCATATGGAGATGAATGAGAGCGATGTGCTGTGAGCACAAATAATGAGAAGACGGAACTCAGTGAGGTGAGGAAGAATAGCTTGGAGGAAGTGATATTAGAGCTAAGATCTAAAGGAAGAGTAAAAGTTAATGAATTGAAAGTGAGGGGAACAGTGTCTCAGACATAAGGAATAATACACACAAAGGGCCTGCTTAGATACACACTGCCTCTGACGGAGGGTGGCATCTTTGAAAACCTGAAAGAAGCCAAATGCGGCTGATCAGAATGAGAATGATTAAAAGGATGGTGTGAGATGAGCTTGGACAGCAAGCAGAGGCCACACCTGCACGGTCCCAGAAATCGCGTTCAGGAGTTTGGTTTTTATCCTAGACACAATGACAAGACACTGAAGTACTTCACTAAATGACTCCCTGCCCCCACCCCCCAAACACACATACATACCTCAATATATTCCCCAGTTAATCTCAACAACAAGTTAACATGATACCAATCTGATTGAAACAGGCTCTTTCAAGGCATCCATAACTTGTTGGCCTGATCTAGCTAACATTTATGAAGCAGTGAATCGTCCACGTAGCACTTGATCTGGATTAACCAATTTAAGCCTCACAGCAACCCTGTGAAGCATACAGTGTGAGGAAACGGAAGCATAAGGAAGTTAAGTAACTTGACCAAGGTTACAAAGATAAAAAGCGGCAGAGTTGAGATGCGGACAAAAAGATTCTCACTCCGGCTTCTTTAAGGGAGATGTACAGGGACACCTGGATCAGAATCACTTGGACTTCGCGTTCCTGGGATCGCGTTGCCTCCCTCCTAACCCACAATCTCGGGAGTGGAGCTGAGGAACAGTCTCCCAAGCTCCCCAGAGGATTCTTATATACACCACAGCTTGAGAATCACTGCTGAGAGAGGTTCAGGTGAAGGAAAAAAAGACTAACCCTAAATTAATCTTTAATGGATAAAATGGAGAAGGGCATTTTTTTTGAGGGGGGAGGGGACCTCACGACTCCAAGCCACCCCAAAGGACCCATTTACGTCAGAACAAGGTTACCTTCCTTTGATGGATTATCGGTGTTCAAGTGGAGGGTGGGTACTGTAGCACATTCAGCTTGGGGCTCAGTAGCTATGCTGGTGAGCATGTATGTGAAGAAAGAACGTGGGCGCTCCTGAAGACCAGATGCACCAGGTAGTTAGAGATGCTATCAGATGTGCCAGCAGGAAAACAGGTAGATCACATATTATTGTGGACTCTATGAACTGTGAACTGTCATAAATGTTCTCTGGGTAATTTTTTTTTTTTTTGAGAAAATTCATTTTTAAGACAAAATTGCAAGGAACACAGAAAACATTTTGTAGCCTTCAGTCTGATCCACCCCTCACCCCTACCCCCCACCCCCCACCCCCATTTGAAAGCTAGCAAGCAGGCACTCTGGTTCACCTAGCTAGTCATGGTTTTAGTTCTGAAAAATAAGCAGCTTCATCTACATTTCCAGAGGGGTCGCTTTATACAGAATAGCTACAAAGCCTTTGGAAAATCTTCCCAAATTTTTTCCTGTGGAACTTTGTCTAGTAGTTTTGTTACTGAGATTGCAGACTGGGTTAGTTAACTTGGCCATTATTGGGTGTTCTTCCCTTTCTAGGCTATGTAATGAAAAGAACATGTACAAGCTTAGAGAGCTGCTGATGGATGCAAACTATTATACAGAGAATGATAAACAACAAGGTCCTACTCTATAGCACAGGGAGCTTTATTCAACATCCTGTGATAAACTGCAATGGAAAAGAATATGAAAGAGAATGTATATATAACTGAATCATTTTGCTGCACAGCAGAAATTAACACAACATTGTAAATCAACTATACTTCAATTTAAAAAAAGAGAGCTGCTGCTGAACCTCAAAAAAAAATGGGAAACCTAGATTTTATTGGCTTGATATTTGAATTTCTGCTTATCAAGTCCCCAAGAACCAGTATGAAGCATACATTTAATGGACTTGCACTCTAGAGGCTCAAAATGTATTACTGGTACCATATCATCAGGCTTCCGAACACATTCAGATTTATTATGTGCTGTCTACAGACAGGAAAATCGAATCACAGCGTCAAATACCTGGAAAAGTCAGGGAGAAATAATCACGCCCTGGGCATCTGAATAAAATCAGAAGAAATCTCTTTCCATTTCACCCCCACATTACAGCCTGTACTCTCTGATCTGTTCCAGGTAGGCACTGATGGTACCATTTATCCTGCATTTTCCTGGGGAAGATTCAAGCTAATTAAATTCTATTCCTTTCCATAAACATGATTTATTAAATGTATGATTACCAAATGTGATGTAAGTCATATAACTTTGTAATACTTTAAAAATAAATACACAAATCAAAAAAGAATTCCATTAGGTGACAATGTATTGAATATTTGGAGATCAGAAAATATAGTGACTATTGTGAAGTAATTTCTAAACTTTCTGTCTACACTTTCCTTAGTCTACCTACAGGTTTTAACAAAATGAGCACCATTTATACTGGGCATTTAAAAGAGAGCTGAAGAAGCCTCCACTTACTGAGTTATAAAGAGGTGGCACTAATAGCAAATTCTTCTATTTGCCAACTCCTGGTCCCAACCAGATTACTTCCACAAGCTGGGCATCAGTTTCATCGGGATGCATGTTCACTGTTGTCAATGAATGTGATGGTAATGAGCTCCTTAATTCATGACATGGCTACACTAGTCCAATTTTTGTTTGGTTGATTCATTCTTAAGAGGGAGGGAGGTCATTAGGGTCAAATTGAGACACAAGTAAACTTCGAACAAGTAGGATGCGTAATGCACAAGGCTTACCTCCAGCTACATCTTAGCCTTCCTGAGGCACCCCGCTCCCTGCTGAGCCTGTGAACATGAGAACACCCATACACTGACTTCACTTCCACCCTGTCTAACAGAAACAGGTCCAGTACAGACTGGACCAGACCATATCCCCCAAGGGTGTGAGGTCAGAAGTAAGGATTCTGTCCTAACAGATCAGAAGTGTAATTACTGTTGGTCCATTCAATAGCTTTATTTCATTCCAGAGATGTTGAGAGATATTTCTCTAGTTGGTTGGGCTGACCAGTATATAGTTAGCTCTGATTTTTTTACGTGGTGTATTTTAAAACCAAAACATGCAAAACCTCAACAAAACATAGTTCAGATAACTTTTACATATCTTTTTATCCTCAAGGGGAGACAGATAACCATAATAATATTCCGTAGACAAATACCCATCCACAGACAGCTGCTTCTCTTTTTCTCACCCTCGTGATGAGGTGATGGAGCAGAACTGACAAGGCCTGCTATAATGTCACTGTATCTTTAGGTCCCAGGATGCTAAGCTCTATGTGATGTAGCCTCAACGTCCGTGGGAAGATGAGAGAAATAATAGCAAATGCATACACAGAGCCTACAATGGGCCAACAGCATCATAATGCCCATTTTCCAAAAAGGATACTACGATCCACGATGTTTAAGCCGAATGTCCACAGTGGCCATGCAGTAAGTGGTACTCAGGATTCAAAGTCAGGTGTCTGTCTGTGAAGTCCCATGAGCAGCATACTACACCATGCCTCAGAACTCCCATAAGAAAGGAGTCTAGAGCCTGTGAGACAGTCCCCCTAGCATCCTAAGACTGAGTTATATTTTGTAACTCACATTATGAAGGATTAGTGTGAAGAAGTTTATGTCCCTGAACTTTGCTACTTTTTTATTTCCCTTAAAAATGCCTAAAATATAAGCCAAACCTACAAACACAGAAATAAAACCAGATCCACAAAATGCAAACATCTCATAAACAAGTCTCCAACCCATGTATTCCTTCTTCCCTCTTCCAGAGCACTGACTTCTGACAGGTAGTAGCCATGATTTGCCTTCATAAGGCTGGAGAGTCAAGTTCTAGAAGTCCTTGGGGTGTGAAGGACTTTACCAAATGGAATGAGCTGACCTGAGAAGAACGTGGGGGCCAGAAGAGCAAGGCCTCATATGATGCATCTCTTATAATTCTGACTGACTTTAAAGGAATAGTTGGTGAATTCTGAAAGCTTATGGCTTTGCCAGCTCAAATTTTTCAAATATACTGTGGAAGTGCATTCCAGAATTGCAGGCTGATGAAAAGTCATGCCAAAACGAAAAATGAAAATGCCAAAATCCTCAGCTCAGCCTTGCCAAGCATGTCCACTGGCAATATGGTGGAAAAAAACTACTGGGCCAATGGTAGGTTATTCTTTAGAGGATGCAAAATGGGAAACCGCTTCTTCACCATTAGGAAAAGGGACGCTTCTGGGCGGTCATAACATTCTTCTTGATTTTCAGCTCCAATGCATAAGTAACCCTCTCCCAATTCTGAAAAACATAGATTTTCACATGAAAATAATTCTACCTTTTGAGAAAAAAATTAGTTTCTGATATTCTCAATAAAAGGACCAATTTCATTGCAGTTGGTGGAGATTAAATCTATTGTTTCATCAAATGGTTAACAGTTGACGCCCTCACTTTCTCTACTCTCTGCGCACAGACTCGCAGATAAACTATGTGTCCTGGGCTCCTGTTATAGCAGGGATTACACTGCAACAGAACAGGTAAATGCGGGATAAAGGGGAAGGATGGAGGGTTTGCTGGGCAAAAGGGAAACCAGGAAGATCCAGAAGATAAGTAGATGCAGTTTACTCAGGGAAGGAGGGAGGAAGAGGAAAGCACAGAGATTCAGTCAGTCAGTTTCCCGGAGGTCATGATCTGAGAGGTGGAAGGGGATGGGCAAAGCAGGAGAGTCTGAGGGCCTGGAAGAAGGTCCAAGAGGTCTGTACAGATCCAGAAATGAAACCGCAAGGTGAGGACACCCAGAGGACCAAGGGCGTCACCCCATGAAATTCTAGGCGGAGTCCTGTTTGAACTCAGTTATTTTTACTTTGTCCCTTAATAAACAAGCTGGCTTTGTCAGAAGCCAGTCACATCACACCACGTACCCAGCATTTCAATATCAGCAACAACCCAGCACCTCTCTAGGAAAGCCAACTCCGAGTGTGACCACTCACAGCAAACCGGCATTGCCACCACGTGGACAGGCTTATTCTTAAACTCAGTCCTTCAATATCATCAGCTTGTAAGAGCCAGATTGCTTGCAAACTGTTCTCTATTCTAATTCCAATTAAAGAAAGCTTTGAAATGTGAACCATGACCCCTAGGCAAATGATATTAACAGGTTATTCCCAACTCTCACAAAGAATGAGCTTTGCAATCTAATTTGTGCAGCAATTAAATTCAGACCAAAGTATAATTTTATTTTATTGCTCAGTACTTGCCTGCATTTTTTAAGCCAGTAATTGCAGGAAGGAGTTAATTTGATAATATAAATAAAAATTGGCCCCGAAGGGCAATAACCAATCCGTTTAAATGCAAAAATGCTCTCCCTCCAAGGCATCCCACAGCAAATATGAAACATGATTTCCAAAGTGCATTGCCCATAATTCTCTTAATGCAGTGACAAGCATGAGAATTGTGAAGCAAATATTTTAAATAATGACATCTGTTCACCTGTGAATAAGTGCTCTTGTTTATATTTTGGGGGAATCTATTGTGTGTCAGGCATCTCAGTTCTGTACATACACTGAAAAAATACCTTTCACAAAAATGTCCAGTTTTTAAGTAAGGTATTGGGCCTCCACTCATTCAACTAATGTTTAAGAAGTACTTATAATGTGCTTCTTCATGTTTTTTCTTTCAAGTCTTGGGAACCCAAGAATACAGCCTTAATATCTTGAAAGCAATAGAGTTCCATTTGCTAAGTTTTCTCTTCATGTATTCATTTTATTTCATGTCTTCTCCCAGTCACTTCTGTTCTGCTCACCTGGTAAGCTTCTATTCATACATTAAAACCCTCCTAAGTAGAGTCCTTCTCCTATATAATCCGTCCTTTGAATTATTTCCATATAATATGTGGGCTTTTGCTATTGCACATGGCATGTTATTTTGTAATTATCTCTTTCCAGGGCTGTGCCCAATGCTGTGAACTCCTTAGAGTCAGATTTATTCACACAACACTAGGAATACCATCTCTACATGTCTCTGATACCTTAGCCAAAATTACAAAATCTTTTTGCAAACCTTTACACTTAGGGAAGTGATAAAATTCTTCTGAGTACTTCTCTGTCATTCTACCCAACATCATGGATAAAGTTATGAGATGAGGATATCTTTGAAAACATCTCAGTGACTCATCTCATGCTTTCTCCCATCCCTTCCTCCTCCCACTCCTGCATCCCCAGACTCAGAGAGAAGAGGGTGCACTGGAAAGCAGTCGGAAACCTCCCCTTCGGAAACCCATTTTACAAGCAGCCCAGGTGCTGGGACCTGCTTTGTCTGTGATCTGGCTCACTTTTTCAAGGATGTCACATCTGCTCAGAACATTTTTCCAGTTAATGAGTCTTCCTCAAATGGAGCCTCAGAGGTTTTGATCTTAGTACCAGTCAACTTCAGGCTGAAGATGCAGGGCACTGGCTCAGCTGGCAGAGCTGGCTCAACCCCATGCTTCATTTTAAGGAAGAATAAAGAAACTTAGCCTGAATTTATAATGTGGAGTGTGCAGGTCAGATAATTCCCTCTAGACCTGCACCAGTTATCAGACCACAACTGGAGCTTAGTGACAGTTCTGTATCCCCATATTTTAAAGTTGTTTTTTAAAATACGACTGTAAGAACATACATGTTCAGTAGAGAACATGCTTAACATTATAAACTTAATAAAAGAGAAAAAATTAAATTAATCGCACTGTGAAGAAGAAACCATTGTTAAAATCATTCAAATTTAATGTTAAAACCTTTTTAGTTCGTATTTTCACTTGGTTAAGATACAATGGTGCATCCTGTTCCCCCACTACATATAACATAATATTAAAAAATGTTTTCTTATATTTAAACACGATTCACAAATGTTATTTTAAATGACTGAAAAATTTGACATATAAATAAATGTGTCCATAAATTAACTTATCATGTTCTCATTGCTGACTTGTTGGGTTAATTTTCATTTTCTTGCAGCTGTAAATAACGATGACATGAACATCTATACACAGACCTTTCGTTTTTTCCCCCGGAATGTCTATGATTCTACATAGCTGCATTGTATTGCATGGCTTTATAAATGAGGTCATCAATTGTCTGCGAATTTCCCAACAGGAAATTTGTCCCAATATGTTTCTTAAAATTCTGCTGAAATGTCAAGGTTTCTGCCAACAAAGTGGTAGCAAGGAACCCTTTAATGTCACTGTGGATGCCAATTTCTCCTTTCCTTTTTGCAGTCTTCCGCCCATTATAAACAAGGGAGGAAAGGATGGGAGGTAATCAGCTTCACAAAGAACTGGAGGCTAGGTCTCCCAGGCTCAGCCACAGCCTGGTTTGGATTGTGAATGTGTTTGTAGCATCTAAGGCCCTGGTCTCTCCGCAGGAGCACAGGCCAGCACGAAAAATCAATTGGCTTTTGTCTGGCACTAAATACCACCAAAATAAAATCTAAAGGTGTTTTTAAGGCACATACACACACACAATTTCTTTTCTTTCTCCCCTGGAAGTGCCTTAATTTTTTTCCTGGTTCAAGAAGAAATTGTCACTCTGAAGTGTCACTCCGTCTCCTGTCTCATTTTAGCCACACAATAATACTTTTCACTTAAGAATTAATTTGTTCTATACTTTGCAAAGTTTGTTCTGGGATGTGCTTTCTCATTTTAAAACATGATTATCTTATTAAAAAAAGAAACTTATGAGCTTTTTTTTTTTTCCATTAGTGGCTGGATAAAAGTGCAATCCACACAACGTTTGTTGAGCACCAGTGTAGTTTTCCGGCGGGCATCTTGGGATAGAAAGGTGAGACATAATTTGTCCTTACTCTCAGGAGCAGAGTCAAGAAGAAGAGCGTGCAGATAACTAACTATAATCTAAGATTGAGGTTTTAAATGGATTCTTCCGGGATTCCACAGTGTTGCCTCAAGGTAGCCATGAGGTGGGATAAGGGGTGGTCAGGGACCCGTTTGAACCAAGTTAACTGGCTAAAAGAAGTTTTCAAACTCAGGTATGGCCAAGCATGTTACATGATACAAGAAAGAGGAAAATAAAGTGTAGCTAAAAGAAAAAAAATTAATTATGCCCCTTCCGAGGGGTTCTGCAGAACCCATGGGCTAGGCCTTGAAGGATGGGCAGAATTTCAACAGAAAGAGTGAAGGATCTTTCTTGTTGAGGGAACGGGTAAAGATAGAGACCTGGACATGCAAGGCATACTTGGGGAGCCATCAATTAATGTGATTAATTACAGGTTAGTAGGGGGTGTTTTGCAGGGTACAATCAGCATGTCATTTAGAAAAGTGGTTCGCAATAGAATAGAGGAGCTTTTTTGCTATCATGCTGTAAGAAGAAGAAGCTGAAGGTTTTTGAGTACGGATGTGTTGTTAGAAGAACTGTTCTAGAAAGGTGTTTCTGGCAGCTAGGGGAAAGAAAACTTATAGATGGGCTGAGTCCAGATTCAGGGAGAACATTAAAAGACAAACATAGTCTCCACATGTGCAGCAATGGTGGCAGGAAGCAGGGTAATAGCAGTAAAAGCCAGATGACCCTTTCTCCTACACTGCTGGATCCATAGACTCTGGGGACCTGTCAGGAGAAGAGGTGAGGAAAGCCAGGCATCAGTCCAAGGTTCCAAGTCTAAGAGATGAGCTGATGGATGCCTGAAGATGAGAGGCTGTGGGCGGGGAGGAAGAGGTGATAGGAGAGCAACAAGAAGGACCAGGGGAATGCCTACGCTTAAGGGGTCAGTGAGAGGCGGTCGCAGTGCTTTAGGAGTCAAGGAATGGAGAGGATCTCAGGAAGCACAGGTGGGGGCACGAGCCAATGCTTTAGGGCCACAGAACAGGATGAACATGGGGAACAGGCTGTCAGACTTGACACTCGGGAGGTGACTGCTGACCTAAATAAAGCAATTTCAGTAGGTGGACTTGGGTGAATGTCAAACCACAACAAGTGGAGGAGGTGGGCAAGGAGATGGCAATCTCTCCTGGAAAATTTGGCAGTGTAGGGAACAAAAGAGACTGTAAAGAACTTGAAAGAGGAACAGGGGTGAAAAAAAGCATTTTTAAGGATAGGAGAGGTTTTTAGGTGAAGAGAAGAAACTGAAGAAGGAGGAGGGAGGACGCCAATAAGTATGAAGGAGTAAGGGATAAAAGATTTATTTTTATAAAATTTTTTGATGTCTTTTTCATCAGAACGGAGATTCATAACAATGTGACTTCTTTCCAGTCTTAAATTAGAACAACTCAACGATTTCTCTCATTCCCCACGTGCCTCTTAGAAATCATATCTTTTGTGGCTAAAGAGGTTTTCAAGTATTCAAAATGTGTATTAGTGCGTTTTAGAGTCATATTTCTCTTCTTGAGCTGTTATATTTTTAGTTACCTTTAAAATTTTTTGGCCTAAAATATCACTAGTAACTGGAACAACAATTATTTTATTTCTTCCTTTAATATGTATAGTGTATCGTATATATATCTTGTGTATGTGTTCATTTCCAAAGCCACAGTAAGATAGTTTTTAAGAAGAGAGTGGCTAACAGGGTCAAGTGCTCCAAAGAAGACAAATAAGACTGAGATTTAAAAATGTCCATCAGAGGTCATTCTTGACGTTGTCAAAACTGGTGGCTTTTGTGACTAAAGAAGTTTTCAAGTATTGACAATATAATTTAGAGCTTTTTAGAGTCCTATTTCTCTCCTTCCGCTGAGTTATATTTTTAGTGAGGGCAGAAGACAGGTTGCAGTGGATTAATAAATTAATGGGAAGGAAAAAAGAAATGGTACATAGAGACAACTATTTGAGGAAACCTGGCTTGAGGGGGATAGAGAATTGAGAAGGAGTTTTTTTAAATGCAAGAGATTTGAGTACATTTTTATGTTGGTGAGAAGACAGCACCCAAGAAGATGAGACTGATGATGTGAAGATTAGAAGGGGGACTGGTGAGTAGAGTCCTGGAGCAGGTATGAGAAGGGAGAGAATTCAAAGCACAGAAGGAGGAATCCGTCTCAGGTGCCACCTCTGTCTATAAAGGAAAGGGGTGGTGAGTGCAGGTGCAGGAGAACTGCCCAGGGTCATGTACTAAACTAAAGCCAGAACTGGACTAGAATTCACGCCTCCCACACCTCATCTGGAGACTGTGTCATCCTCATGGAGGTGGCCCAAGTGCTTTATGTATATTAGGATAAAATATAAAGAATTTTCAGTTTTGCAATTCAGAAACAATCAAATATTGGCCATTTCATATGATCAAGTTCATATTGGCTCATTTAACCCTCCCAACAACTATATTAAGTTTCAACTATATTATTTCATAGATGAAGAAACTGAGAAGCAGAGCAAGGTAATTAATCCGCCAAAGATCACCCAGCAAGGAAATAATGGCGCTAGGCTTTGAAACCCACTCTTTGGGTTCAGGGTCAATGCTCCTGACTTATTGAACTTATTGACTGAACTTCTTCCTTCTTTATGAGTTTCCAAACACTCCTCTGGATGCCTCAGCCATGGGAGGGGGTTGGGAGTGGAGAGGTGAGGGCAGTGAGCGGGTGGAGATGGGAAGCCAAGGCTGAGGCTGGGTCTGTGGCAGCTTCTGGGCTCTTTTATCAGCCAAGTCTGTCCTAAAGAGTTCTACAACTTGAAAGTTTAATGAATACAGAATTTTGGTAAACTGCATCAAAAAATCATCAATATCTTTTATTCACAGTCTTCTGTTTTCTGGTATGGGCACCAGTGAATTTCACCTGTATGAAAAAATTCCAAAACAACGCTACATTCCTGACTAACTGATATCTGATTAGTTGAGGCTTGGAACAAATATCCAGAGTTGCCCAGTGCCCAACAAAACAAGCCATGTAGCTTTTTCTAACACACTTGAGGGCAACAGCATCTCCACTTTATACTTACTTCTTATCGCAATAGACACGTTAATAGGAAGAGCATCTCTGAGATGCAGTTCTTATCCTTTCCTGCTTCTGCTTTAAGAACACACAGCGGTCTGGGAGCTTTCGGACAGAATCCCATGCTCTGTGATTCAAAAAATGGAAATTTGGCATTATATGCCAATGACATTTACTTCTGTGGCAGCTCAAGCGGCAAAAAGCCATATGCCATACACCTCGAATCCAGCCAAGCCACGCAAATGGATATGTGAAAGAGAAATAAGGAAATCGGGACCAGAAGAGTTCCAGGGACTTGCTTGCCTCCAGCACTTTAAACACACAATCACTATGGCAAGAATCAAATCTTCCTACTCTTAAGAGACTCTTGAGGAATGCATTTTTTTTTAATTTAAGAGAAATTTGGAAGGTAAAGGTAAAATACAAGAGATAATTTTTGCAAACTGCATGATGTCATGCTTACTATTTGACAGGCTATACAGGCGCATGTTTCTTGGATGCGCTCAGGGAGGGAGCAGTCATCTAAATGGGATGGACTGCCGGGAGGCACATCTATCTTCTGCACTGGAAAGTCTCTTGGTGGCCATTTTGTGAAAGGATAAATGCCATTATTGGCATTATTTTCCCCAGTGGCCTGGAAACAAGACTGGGGGTGGGGGGCGGGGAGGAGGAATAGAGTACTCCCCAAATGACCAAGGCATGTGAGTTAAGCAGATCTAAGAGTGATATAGGAAATGAGTGAAGGTGAAAAAATAAAACAGAGGAATTTTTTAACTGGGGGGGGGTCCAACCACTGTGCTTGGAAAAAAGAAATTCAGTTTATTTTGCAACTGTTCAGTGTCTTTGAGGCTTTCCAGTCATCTCACATAAAGCTACAGATGTGGAAAAATAATTTTCATTTTTATTAAGAAATGAATGGCAAAATCCATATGTACTCCCTCAAAGTTTTGACATTTGAAGAAGAGATTTGGAAAAAAGGGTCTAGAAGTGTTTCTCAATAAGGTCTGCTGGAATTGGGGGCAAGAAAATTCTTTATTCTATAGAATTACAGAATACTTAGTACCTATAGTCTCTAGGAATAGAACAACAGTGACCATCCCACAAAAATGGTATAAATTAATTCAGCTTATTGGCCAGGTGGGCTATTATCAATACTGAGTGAATTAAACATTTCTGGCCATTTATTCATTCAACATTCAACCCCAAATAATTGGGCAGATACTACTAAAAAATATCAGGAGGACATTAAGGTTTAAAGCTATAGTTCCTGCTTCCACTGACATATTTACTTAATATAGAAAGATAGATTTGTAAATAAACTACTACACTATAGCTCAAAAATATTTTCTGAAAGAAATTTTGAATTCCATGCTGTGGAGACAGAGGTGCAGAATTTCACTCTTAATGAAAGGGTAATCATCTTACTGAGGTGGCACTTGTGCAAAATCCTAAAGTAGAATTTCAACAGGCAGATGCAGGAAGTCATTTCTGGCAGAGGGAAGGAGGATGAGCAAATACCTCAGCTAGGAAAGCATGATGGCATAGGCAAGGAAGAGTGGGTAGTTCAGGATATGCAGAGCTTAGGACAGGTGCAGGGTGAAGACACCGGGATGAAGCAGGAAAAGTATGTTAGGATAGTTAAAGAGAAATCTGAACAACTTGCTAAGATTATGAAACTTTATAAGGCAGGCAATGGAAAGCCACAGATGTGGATTAAAATCAAGTATGGTATGGTCAGACCTGTGCTGAGGACATTCAGAAAGTGGGAAGGTTTTGAAGCTTGGAGATAAGTTACTGCAATAGTTGGTTTCTTAGTCAGCTATTACCAGTGCTGTGTAACAAATAATCCCAACAGCTAAGAAGCTGTTCTCATACTCACAGGTATATAGGTCAGCTATGGTAGCTGTTTTAAGCTATAATTCTGTGGGCTAGCTGAGCAAACTGTAGTCCATATGCCTCATTCTGGGACCTACAATGAAGGGGTAGTGCTGCTCAGGTTATATACTTCATCTCATGATGAAGCCAGAATACAAGAGCCCAACCCAACCACAGGCTTCTGTTCATTTCATAACCATGAACATCTCACTGGCCTAAGCAAATCACTTGACCAAGTCAAAAGTTGAAGGGCAGGAGAAATACACTTCACTCACCATGAAGTCATGGCAAGGATGTAGAGATATACCACTCCCATGGAGCAACAAAGAACTGCAACCAGCCATTCAGTCTACCAGATTTGGAGAGAAGAAGACTATCTAAGCCAAGGCAATGATGAGAAGGCAGAGGACCTAACAGTTATTGTAGTGACTTTGGTCACTGACTGTCTTCACAAAGAGGGACTAGTCCATAAACTTTCAAATAGAAACTCACCAGACTGCCATCTCCATGAGGGCAGGGAACCATCTGTCTAGTTTACCTCTGTATTCCTAGTGCCTGGGGCAGTGCCCACTACATTGTAAACACACAATAATATTTGTTGAAAAGATGGACAGCATTTAAAGTTTAGGTTGGATAGTAACACTATTAACCAAAAGTGAACCACTGATGTGGCCATGCTGTGTCTATGATGGATGTGGGACAGGAACACTGAATATATTCTATATCCCAGATACTGAGTAGATCCCGAGAATACAGAAAAAGCAAGGCTCTACCCACTAGAAACCTGACAGTTAGACAACTGAAGTTCACTGTGGTAAATTCTAGGTCTAGGTATTCACAAAGACAGAGCAAGGGGAGCACTTGAAGGAGATCTGAATGGGTTCTTGCCAAAAGCAATAGTTGAGGGCTTAAGAACTTTCCTAGGGAAGGCGTTGGCTGGGTGTGGGAATGATATTTGAATTGATTACCTACCTAAATGACTTCCTCCCATATAGTTTCACTGAGCACGCATTATTATTTTTAATTTTACCAGGACTGCATGGAAAATACACAGAAACAACAAAAGAAAGGAGAGAGGAAGGACAGGAAAAGAAGAAACCAGCAGTTTGGAATTCTCATCTCTCAAATTCAAGTTTTCATGTTGATTTTTCTCTCTAAAACAATCGGCTGGAGAAACTGCTGTAAAATTGAGCCTCACTTTTGTACCCTCCTTTGCCTCTCAACTTTTGCTCCTGCTTTTGACCTGTTAGACCTGGTCACTTATGTATCTACGCCTGGAGATGGCGTGGGCAGGCCAGCATCTGGTGTTGAACCATGCAGGCAAGTGCTTTAGTTTCTATTTGGGAAAATGAAGGTGGATAGTCTTTGACCCATCATCACTCACCGCTGCTCAGATTAAAAGCATGATTTTGAAAAACCTGTACAAGCATACAACTAGTGTAAATGAGCAATTGAATTATGCATGTTTAAACAATTAAAGAAATATTTTAACTCCTGACCCCCATGATCTGGTATTTTTTGCAGGGAATATTTGGAAATCTCATTTGGGATATTCTAACTTCTCCCACCTCTTGTATCGGAGTCCTAGCAAATGGCTTCTGATGCTACCATCTCATTCTGACTCTTCAGTAGCTAGGGCTCCTCTTTGCCCTCCATCCGCCACCGCATCTCAACATCTGGTACCCTCAGTTGGAGAGAAGGAGCACCTATATGATACTACCTTAGGTACTTCTGTTTTTACCTTAGGAAACACATCCCTCTGTAGGAGTGTGTTCTCAACTCCCTTTTAGCATAATTTACTTTACAATTTCATGATATTTTCTATTAAATTAAAATGGACTTGGCAGTTTTTGAGAGATTCCCAACTAACGGTACTGTTCTTAGATTTCCAACTCTGTTTCCCACCTGCCCTTTAATTTAAAATGCCTAAATCTCATTATGCTTAGCTTAAAATGTAGGTAATTTCCTTTTAATTGGACATACACTAATAAAATGGTTTCTGTGTCATCATCAAATCCCTCACATAATCCACCATGGAATGTGGAATTCAGGTCATAGGAACCAGTTAGCAATTCACACAGAGCCCCAAAGTGTAGTTAATAAAAGAGAAAAGAATTTTCAAAATCGTTGAATAGAGTTATAGAGAGCAGTTAACTTAAAGAGTTGTCATTATTTTCATGTTTAGGGATGGTCTGCAATTGAACCAAGGAACTGATGTACATGGGATGTAACATACAACATAGAGAATACAGTCAATAATATTGTTATAACTCTGTATGGTGACAGATGGTAACTAGACTTATTGTGGTGGTAATTTCAGAATGTATAAAAATATTGAATCACTATGTCATATACCTGAAACTAACATGATACTGTATGTCAATTATAATTCAGCAAAAATACACGTATAGTTTAAAAAGGTACTGATGTATCTCTGTTCAGCAGAAGAACCTATCAATTCTTTGCTTCTTTTCACTGGTAAGTCTCAATTTAGCACATATTACACATTCAAAGAAAGATACACTGACTCTAGGGAGACCTTGGAAATAAGAGCCCTGAGCCACACCCTGTGTGGTACATGAAGGAACCCCCAAGATGTGTATTCACTATTGTTAGGCTTGTCCCAAAATTATTCATGAGACTTAATGACAGTAAATATTTTTATAAATGCTCCAATTATATTGAATGTCGATAAAGCAAAATATACTAGCAGTATTTTCAGCCAACTAAACCCAGTCAACCTTCAAATACATTTTAAACAGTTTAACCATTTTTATGGAAATTACATGAACAGAGTCACCAAAATCTAATTCTACCTGGATGACTCAGGATCCTCATATAAAACCCCTTCGTAAGGAGACACGTCCAGGCTGTTAGTGGCACGACCCCAGGACAGTCCCTGGAAATGAACAACTTTACGGTCATCCCTGTTTTCTCATAAAAGTTGCACAGACCCTGTGCAGCTGGGATCATTAAGACGGCACTCTGAGATGGACATTCCATTGTTAATCATTAAGTCTGAGGGAGAAGCCTGAAAATGTTTTGCCATCAGCTTTGCCATGAGTATCCTTTTCCTTTTCAGAGGTATTTAGAGTCCTGTGTCACCTGGTGTTTGCACCAGGCCAGACTGAGCCAAGTAGTTTATGTGCCTGACACGGTCCAGGGCCCGGAGCCCGCCTAGCCATGCTAATGTTCCTGCCCCTGCCTCACAGATGAGGAATCTGAAGCTGAGAGTGCTGAATCCCTTGCACAAGGTTATCCGGCTGGCAGTGGGGGACCTGGGCTTTTAAATGGCCAGTGTGCCCACCTCTGAGATTCAGCTAAGCTCCTGCACCACCTGCAGCACATCTTTGGGCAGGCTCCGGAGAGCGTCCCACACCTCCACAAACCTGCACAACAGGGCTTCCTCCTCACTTAGAAATTTGTCCCCACTGTGGTCAAAATCCCCTTTTTTTGTGGCTAAACCAAAGTTCAATGGCTCTCCATACAGAGGCATGGGAAAATCTATATTTAAAGATATTTGAACTAACGACCTTGGGAAATCAAAGCAGCTCAATTATACTGCACAACCAAGTGCAAATTACTGTTTGCCTGTTGAGATCAACACCTCCCATTTGTATGGGGCAATTTACAAAGCCCACCTTTGAGGGCCTAACTCTCACCGTGATTCAAAGAAATACCTTTGCTATTATTATCATTCTTGTTATTACTGCTACTCAGCTTACAGATGGGAAGGGACTTGGTGGCTAAAGGACATGCTCAAGGTCACACTGCTGGTGAGGGGCCAGGCTGGGGCTGCCAGCAGAGTTTCCTGCTGCTCTCAGCCTGGGTTCTTTTCTCTCCACCTTGCATTCTCAGTGGGGCAGAGGACAGTGCACCTGGGGCAAAAATTGGTTCTTGGAGGAGCAAAAATTCTTAGCCTTCAAATGTATAAAGCACACCTGTGCATACATTATATAAACAGATAACAACATATCTGCATAAATTTCAGGAGGAGGGTGATTAGGGGAAAGATATCTATTAAAGCTCCTTAATGGGGTTGTGATGCAAAAGAATTGGAGAAATATTGCTTCACACCACAGCGGTCTCTCTGTCTTGGTCAGGACCATGTTACCTATAATTAATATATTTCCTCTTAGAAAGTGTACACTCTGGAATCTATTTAAAAAGATACTTCTTGAAACAATAAATTAGTGCAGTAAGTCTCTTTCTTGGTCTTTCCGCTGTCCCTAGACCACATAATTGATATTGATGAGGACATGCTGTGATTACTGTCCAACGGAAAGTGGCAAATTACATGAAAAAGGGTAACACTACCTTAAGTGGATACCTTAAACACACTCAAACACATTCAAACACACACACACACACACACACACACACCATTTGCTACCTATCCAACAAGAAACATCAAAGGAAAAAAATAAATCTATTCATATAATACATTTGCTTCAAGAGGAGATTCAATTTCCTTCATGCCAAACCTAAAGATCTTTGTGAAACATGAGAAGCCTTTTGAATAAATACTTGTAAATGGCCCAGACAGCTGAAAAATGGATAACCTCATACGACATGAGGGCCCTTTAAAAGACTTCTCCTCTACTTAAATATTCATGTTTCAATTAAAACGTACACCTACTTTATTAACCACACCAGGCCTGGGTTCAGATCAATAACAGCAGCACTAGATGGAATTCTAATGAAGATAAACAACGCCGAGTCCTCCCCAGCTCCCCCTGGGCACAGATGCACAAAGCCTCCTTTCACAACTTGCTCCAAGATATTTTACAGTCACCTGCCTCATGCAAATGAGGAGATTCATGTTTATTCATGGTGAGAGTTACAGACCACCTTTCATTCCCTAGGCCAGCTCAGCTAACCAACAGAGCGCCTTCTGCACCACTAGGAGGTTGCGCTGGCCTAGGAAAGGGACTTCTGAATATCCAATTGTCCCCTGAAAAGCATACATAGAAAGTCAGTAAGCTGGAAGCAGTTTGGGAAGAAAACATATTTCCCTTTTTCATTCATGCAATCACTGCCTTTGAGCTTTCAAACAATCTCTTTTCTATACCACACCATAATTCATTAGATGTGACTAGTTAGAGGTTATTTTCCATGGAAAACCTTCCAGGGGACTTCTCAGGATGTTTCCTCCGTCCTGTGTCCTGCTCTCCAATTCTTGCTACTGAATTGAGATTTTCACCCACTGACTCGGAAGAAGCTGGTAGCTTAGCCAGAGGCAGCTGCAGCTTTGTTTGATGGGCCTGGGTTCTCCCCATGCACAGCCTCTCCTCTTTTAAGGGATGGTTTCTCATCTGTGAGCCTAAGAATATAAACTCTATCGTGTGTGCTTTGCTTATTATGCTGCCGGGTAATGTTTATCTCTCCAGAGTGTCTACATTTTTCTTTTCTTTTTTTAATTTATGTTTTTTAAATTGGGGTATAGTCGTTTTACAATGTTGTGTTAGTTTCTACTGTACAGTGGAGTTCTCTATGCTATACAGCAGGTTCTCATTAGTTATCTATTTTATACATATTAGTGTGTATATGTCAATCCCAATCTCCCGATTCATCCCACCCCTTGGTGTCCAGATGTTTGTTCTCTACGTACACCTCTGCCTCTATTTCTGCCTTGCAAACCAGTTCATGTGCACCATTTTTTTAGATTCCACATGTATGTGTTAATGTACAGTATTTGTTTTTCTTTTCTTGAATTGCTTGACACTGTTTGACAGTCTCTAGGTCCAGCCACGTAGCGTGACTACATTTTTCAAATCATTAGTTTCTTCTGTTTGGGTAAGTTGAAAGCATAGCGGTCATCTCATCTTGATTTTTAATACCCACTTTGATAGCATCTGAGGTAACACTAATGCTATGAGCAAATATTTTGATGGTATCTAGAAGGTTCAGCCGTACCTGGAGAGGTCTGGGCAACTAGGTAATTGCTGGAGAGGCCTGAGCTCCTGCCAGACATTAAGTACATGAAAACTGTGGGACCTGCTGCTAATTTTCAGGCTGCTACTCAAGGCTTGTCCCATGGAAAACTAAGGTACCTAATAAAGTTGTTTGGAGAAAGACACTGTCAAATTTCCAGCTTAAACCTTATTTCCAGCAAAGTTAAATGAGTTGTTTAATTCAGTTCAGAACTTAATTGAGGGTACACAGACAGCTTCACTTTTCTTTCTTCCCCCTTTTTAACATAATGGCCAAAAGATGTCTTCTTGTGAAAAGGGCAATTTACTCATATTTTGCAGACGGGATTTATCTCATTACATAGAAAAGGAACGCTTTATGACTACATACACTATTTTACTTCCTCAAAGTCTTTTTACACTTATTATGTCAATTTAAGATCACACCACCATAAGAGAAAGTGATGGAATACTGGTATCCACCTTTCTGTTTTTAAATTTTCAGGCATAGAGCTCCTGAGTAGCAGAGTCAGGATTAGAACCTGGGCCTTGCAGACCGACAGACACACTACTTCATCAGTGCACGCCATGAGTTGGAGACATGTTACGTGTGTCAATTGATGGTAATTCTCTGGACACAATTCACCTTTAGTGATCAAACCTACCTTACTAAAAATCTTCATCGATACCGTTGGCTCCACCCCAAAGATTTAATTGGCATGTGGTGCATTTGGGCACTGGGATAACAGGGCTTTCAAAAGTCCTCCAGGTGATTCTAACGTATAGGCAGGTTGAGAAACGCTGCTACACACAGATAAAGATTTTGACGTGTATACCCTTGTTCGAATTTTTAAAGTCGAACAGTCAGCCACAAAAGCTTTAAATGAGATTCCCATACCTGAAATAGCCAAATCACCTGCATCCTCTTTCCTCACCGTCACCCCCCACCCCCAGCTCAAAAATAAAGGCTCCAAAGAAATGATTACGGGGCCACTTGCATGCCGAGATATCCAGCTGTGGTTTAGCTCCTCTCTAACACCCATGACAATGAATAATGCATGCTCTGAAATATTGGTAATAAGAGGCAAAAGCATAGAATACAAACTCAGTGGCCTGAATCAATGGATTACTCTGCAAAGACAGCTATATTGAGAAACTGAAAGTACTTTTTAAAGCATAAATATTTTAATCACTCTCTAATTCTACTTCTCTTGAATAAATAGAAAAAAAAAATCACATTTGCTGCTTCCTAGATCTGGAGGAGCAGGAAGAGAGCTGCTTTTCCAAACACTCACTTCCAGCAGCAGCATTAACTACCAAGCTCTAGGTATCTACCAACTAATGTCTCCAACAAGGTGGGTTGTAGAAGAGATTCCTGTGTCTGCTGGAATCTGGTATTGTTTGTTGGAAAAAAAAAAATCACAGTTTAAGATTGAGGGATACTGCTTCTCCAGCAATGAGCTAAAGAAGGCATATAGCCTTTCTTATAGAACCCTGGGTCTCAGGTCAAAGATTAAATCCACCATCTATGCTTCCATTCAAAGTGACAGAAGCCTGAGAAGACGTCCAAGAAAGTTCAAAGAAACTGTATCTCATCCTGGGCTCTTTTAAGATACTTCTGAATTCCCATTTGGATAATCTTAGGAAACAAGAAAAACGTTAAATCTACCAGTAACACCAAACCCACATCTGTTCCTAAATTCAATCTCTTCTGCTACCAAGTTAATAACAAGAAGAAAACAGAACTGGTTAAAATTTCAACTTTTCTCTCTTTTCCAATTTATTTTCTGGTAAAGAAAAAAGTGGCTGATAGGCAGCAGGAAGAAATCAGAAAAGACATTCTTCACATTGAACTGGAGGCCCTCACACAGGGTCCTTTTTTTTTGTTGTTAAGACAAAAGAGACAAAAAAGAGAAATAAAAGAAAAAGGGCATAATTATATCTATATTTGAGCAACCACTAGCAGAACTGGTATTATGCTAGTCTAACAGCAAAAAGAACAATAACAAAAAAGCTCATCTGTCCATGTTTCATTAATTTAAATTGATACCCACAGCTGTAAATCTAATATACTTACAACTTAAATACACATTACGGTAAGCAAAATAATGGCCCCCTCATTGATGTCCGTATTCTAATCCCCATAATCTGTGAATATATGTCCTTTTATGGCAAAAGGGAATTTAGGTTGCAGATGAAACTGAGGTTGCTAATCAGCTGACCTTAAAATAGGAAAGATTACCCAGGATCATCCAGGTAGTCCAGGGTAATCACAGGGGTCCTTGCAAGTGAAAGATGGAGGCAGAAGAGGGATCAGAGTGATGAGAAGAGATGCGGAAAGGACTGAACCTGCAGTTGCTGGTTTTGAAGATGGACAAAGAGGGCCATGAGCCAAGGATGCAGGCAGTTTCTAGAACCTGGAAAAGCCAAGGAAATGAATTCTCCCCAAGAGCCTCCAGAAAGGAACATAGCTCTGCTGACACCTTGATTTTAGCCTAAGGAGACCCATTTTCTTTGGCTTCTGAACTATGGAACTGTAAGATAATAAATTTGTATTGTTTAAGTCACTAAATTGTGGCAAAATGTTACAGCAGTATTAGGAAACTAATACACATGTGACAAAAAGTATATAACCGATATACTTTACTGGTTACAAAAGTAAGGCATGCATTGAAAAGAAAAAAGCAAACATAGTTAAGGTAGAAAATTTAAATGCCTTGTCATACCCATTCTTGATCCTCTGATGTTCACTCCTGACCCGTGGACATGTGGAGTGGGACTCTCTGCCTCTCAGGCCTCCAGCTGCCTACCCACAGCCATAAACTTGGCAATAGATGTGTAATATCAGAATTTGTTTATGATTGTCCAATGCAAAAAGACGGTACTAGGGCCACAGTAAGAAACTGTACTTGAACCTGGCTCTTAGATCTTGTTGCAGAAAGTTTTTGCAGTCACGTTAAGTTAATTACAAAAAGGTTTCGGCATGACACTTTGTGGGGCTTGCTGTCGCCTAGCAGGACCACACCCTGTGCAGGGAGAATATCACCTCCACCAAGCCAAGCACACAGCCACGATGAACAACACGGATCTGAGAGCCATGCTGGCCTCCTCCCTCCGGCCCTCTCTGCAACTCCAGACTAAGGCCTCTGGTTTCCTTTGCTAACAATGTATTCTTGGGGCTTCATGACCTACACTTATAAATTCTACAGAAATTAAGTGTCTAAGTACTCATTCCCTTGAGTCATTCCTTTGCAGGAATTTGGTAATATTTTCTATACACCTCATCTGTGCATATGTTAACAGCAATAATATTTGATTTTGTCATTTATAGAAACGCAGATCTCTGTAATTCTGGAGGAGCACGAGAAATGAAATCCCCTCAGAAAGCAGATGGATAGCTGGTGCCAGAACACATGAGAGTCAGCGAGGTCTCCTGCTCCTGGAGGAGTACGTGCCCCCAGGACACAAGAGCTGAGGACTGGATGGCTTCCAGAAACAGTGCAGCACAGGAAGAGTCGAACTGAACCAGATGCAAAGTAGCCACAGCAATTTCAGAGACTTACTGATTTAACTCTCCGCTTTTTTTGACTTGATGGAACAAAGGTCTCCATGCTCCTTCTTGCCACTCTCCCAAGGATAATTTGCACCTGAATTGCAAAGTCCCTCATAATCAAGTGAAGTACACTTAGGAGGCTGCAGTTACAGTCATAAGCGAATTAATGGGCTTCTTTCCTCCACTTCCCCTCTTGAATCATGTCTGTCTTTGGGTATAGTTATTCAGACACTTGCAGCTGTAGCGCGCAAGTTACAGATCAGTGTTTTCCACAGAAGGGAGTTGCTGGGGGCTATTTCAATGAGTTAAATAGATGGCCCATACAAATACATAAAAGGATTGCAGATCACTTAAATAAGCCAGCACACAGATTGAAAAACAACCTAAAATTTTTGTAAAAGTGATTATAACTGCAGTGAACAACAATAGGATAAACACAAAGATGTAAAATAGGGCATCAACATCACAAACTGTGGGGGAGGGGAGTAAAAATGTAGATCTTTTAGAATGTGTTTGAACTTATATGATTCTCAGTCTGAAGCAAGTCGATACAGTTATGGGTTAACATACCCGAAAACCAGGGTAACCACAAATCAAAAACATACAACAGATTCACAAAAACCAAAAAAGAAAGGAAGTGAAGAGGTGGCCCAGAGTGACTGGGATGGAAGGGCGTTCTCTGCTACAACTGCAGATAAGATCACGACACTGATGGAGGCTGTCAGGTTCTAACCTTGGGAAAGGCTTGGGGAAGCGTGTCCTTTTCCTGGTTTTTTTCTTTTTAACCAATATTGGGTCAAGATGCCATGGACTAGAAATATGGTGGAAAGGAAGGACCAGATGTAAATTCAGAGAAAAGGGGACTGGGAGGCAAAGACCAATAAGAATATCAAGTGATGCTGGATTCAGTTACTATGTTATGCCCCAAGCACAAGCCCATGAAGGCCCCATAGGATGACTGTGAGACCAGACCCTTAGACTTTTAGAAACAGTTATGTCCTCAGTACCAGGTCAGCAGGCATGGGTGAGGGGGCCAACCAAACCCGGAGCCATATACAGCAGCAAACCAGAATGACTAAAGACCTAAGCACGCCTGTCCCAACCAACACTTATTTCTAGCCATGTCACGATTGCTAACAAGGCTTTGATCTAAGGATAAAGATTCCGTTAATCTTGAAAAATGTACATGATGCTCCCGCTTCCTGTAAGTCGGTCAACATGCTTCTCTCCACCCAACATTCACTCACAAACAGGAATGTGAAATTCACACTCTTCCAAAAAGCCAAACGCTTCCTGTAAACCAAGAAATGTTCCATATAAACTTACTCAACTCCCCGAAAGAAGTTTCGCATTTTAACAAAAACTCTTTGTGACACAGCAAAGGGCAGTTATCTCGACACATCCATAACCCACAAAGAAATCGAGTGACCACAGCAGCCCTCCTCATCTCATTCTCTCCCTGGAAGCCACCTGCATAGGTGGAGGGGAGGCATTTTCCCCACTAAATCTTGTAATAATCAGGCATCCCGGACCAAGGCCTTTAAAGGAAAAAGTTCATCTTATCAAGATTTCTCAAGAAAGGGTCTCGGCTGGTGGCTCCTGCTTAGTAAGCCAAAAGGAACAAAGCTGCTCTAAGCTTATCCCTAGAGAGATAAGAGCATCATTGGCACGCAGCTTCCTGTCTGTACAGGCAAGCCTTTCTTTCTCCATCCTCAAGGCCACCTAAAATCAGAGTCATCCTCATTCTTCTTCCACACACAGCGAAGGGACCATGCAAAGGGTGGGGGCTCCACTGGGGAAGCTGCTGCCTCTGCCTCAGATTTTCCTTACCTTGTTGAAGTCTTCAGAGGTTGCCCTCATTTCCTTCCATGTCTTGTTCAGGAGCTGGATACAGATGCAGAAAAACTCCTCGAAGGATCTGTCGTGGGTGAAGAACATTGGGTGGAAATCGTTGCAGGTCTCACTAGCTGGAGGAAAGAGGAGGGAAAGATGGGAGGAAACTTGAGAAGGGGAATGAGAGGATACGGACACATGCTCCAAAGGCAGATGATGGGAGGCATGTTTGGCTCAAGCCACAGTGGAAAAAAGGCCTTTTGAGAGGGCAACCAAAGGTTAGTCACTGTGAAACTTTGCAGTTTAAGGTCAGATGGTCAGACCTACCCTTAGGCACATATTTTGACTGAAGAGAGTGAGCCTCTAAGTCACCCCATGACATGATCCTTATGGCTGTGCTCCAGGATCCCTGGTGTTGAATACGGGCTCTGCATCTGCCTTCTTGACCTTACAGAGATTATTCAAACTGCCCTGTCAGTCACAGCTCCTCCATCACCCTTAATTTCCCATTTCTCAACAGAATAACTGGCAGATGATGAGCTTTCCCGAATACACAATTAATTGTAACTTTGAAAATAGCATCCTTGATTATTTCTCCAGGGGGCTCTTTTCCCTCTTATGGCAGCAAGCGGAGGACATATGAGATCATTAACCATCTGATACCATTAACCATTTGTTTTACATTCCCAGACACAGATGGCTGGAGGTCAAAGCAACCCAAGTGGTTTTAAAGGCTGCAGTTGGTTCAGCCCTGGACCAAACCCTGAAGTCCGTCAGACCCCCTTCAAGCCACCCCATTACAAAGCTCCCTTTGTAATGGTCAGACCCAGTGCTCTGAGTTCTAGGTGTGGCCACCTCTCTCCTTCTTCCCAGAAAGGCACACCAGCCCCTCCCTTCTCAGCTGTCTGTCAAGCTTACATTTTTTATAGCCCTTTTATGGTACATACATTTGATCTTTAGAATGCATCTTACTGTTCATGTCTTAACAGATGACCACAGCAGCCCTCCTCATCTCATTCTCTCCCTGGAAGCCACCAGCACAAGTGGAGGGGAGGCATTTTCCCCACTAGATCTTGTAATAACAAGGCCAAGAAAGTAGGCTTTGTAACCCCCCAAAACAGGATTCTAATTTTTTTTAAAATATAAGTTGTTACGTACAGTGAAAGAATTCCAATTTTAATTGGAATCTATTTAAAGACCAGTCTTCAAGACCCCAAATGGTAGACTTTTAAGCCCTGGAGGCCCAGGATGGGAGGAGGGGGTGGGGAGGGAGTAGGGTTTACAGCAGAGAACTTTTGTACTTGGGGAAAACCCTGATGCCATGGCATAGTTGAACATGGATTCTACCTAGAGGTGATCCTCTGGTGGAGGCTGCTGGTGAGTGAACCCTGATCAAACCTAAGGGGACATGCTCAGCTTTGGTAGGGACACACTTATACACAATCCTCTTCTATCTTCACCCTTTATGACAGTAAATGCTGTTTTCTTCCAGAGAAGGTAAGGGTATAGGCTAGCAGCAGCTTGCAGTCATGCAGAAAAGGTTTGGGTCTGAGGGCAGAAGACTTGGGTTCAAGTCCAGCCCATGACAATGAGGAGCTACTCACTTCCCCTTTCTGAGTCTTGATTTTCTAAACTAAAAAAATGGAAACAAAATCTCCTCTGCCTTCCCCATAGGCTTTGGAGAGGATCAAATGACAGGATTCACAAGTGCTTTGAAAGGATAAAAATTGGAGCAAGGCGATGGTGAAGACAAGGGATGTTATGCTGGCATAACGTTTCCAGGAACATAGGTTGTTTTTTGATTCCCCCCAGTTCTTAGTTAAGCCTGTTACATCTCAGAAATTAGAGACAAGAACATATAAGTCACCCCACTCCAGCTCCTGTTACCGGTAGAGATGGCAAAAGTGAAGATCTGACCTGATACACAAAGCTATTTAAGGAACTTGAAAAGTAAACAGAGGAGGATTGTGTGTTTGCTACCCTGGGCAAGGAGCTGTCAGTCTCACTTTCATAAGCACGGAAGCCCATAAAATTTACAAGTCTACAGAAGCACTTTAAACCACTATGGCCATACAAAAACTCGCTGTTAATCACATTATCGCAGTATCTTTTTCGGGGCTCGTGTGATTATATGTGTACTTTATGCCCTCGTTAAAGGGGACTACTGGAGCTGAGCTAGCCAAACAAAACTGAGACCAAGGAGCCCTGCTTTTGTTCGGGTGAAGAAGGAGGGAAACAGCCTCCTTCATAATAGGGATGCGGGGACAGAAGAGTGTGTGTACCTCACCAAAGGCTCTAGAGGAGTTATCTTCACAGCAACCCCGGAGCTAGGCACGCTGCTTGTCCTCATTTATATAAAAGAAAGGTGACACTTGGAGAAATTAAGCCTTCCATCATGAGCCTTTTTTTAAGGTGGCGCCAAATAAGCATTGGAAACCCACAGGTTAGCTGACCCAGCACCAGCTTCCTGCCTTAGTTGACATCAAGAGCTCAGGGCATTTCCTTGTGATTGCTACTTTGAAAACTAATTTCTCCACCCACTCTCCTAGATCTCCTTGGATTCCTCCTTCAACAGCAACCAGCATCTTGCCCTGCAGCCCAGTGGGGCTCACATAACAGCTAGCGTCTGCTGATGGACAACACCCGGCCAGGGGACAGTACCAATAGCGGCCAAACCGCTGTCACCAGCCACATGTCAGGCACTGGATCTCCGTTACCGTTACTTACTACATCAAGCATGCAGGGAAATAACATCAACTTCGTTTTTTAAAATTAGAAATAGGAGCGTTAGAAAGGTTATGGAAGTTGCCCAAGGCCTGACTCTCATGAACAGGTTCCTTAATTCAGACGTTTAAATAAACAGACAAAAACAGGCAGATAGAAGTTTATCACCGCTTTTTAAGGAAAATAAAAACACTTTCTGAGGAAAAAAGAGAGTTGAATTTGTAGGCAATGATTTTATAAATGAAATTTAAAGAGAAATTTTCAATGAGACAAAAATAGCAAGACTTTTTAAAAACCAAATTGTTTTTAAGCACACTATTTTTAACACAATGAGATTCTCTTTTATAAAAAAGAATCAACTTACTGGTCTTTTAAGTTTGAAATATTAAGGTATTTTCAGGGCTGAGGGTAAAATGGGTTCTTATTAATTTACTGACATCTAATTCATTTATAAATAGGCCAGCTTTGAAAGCTTCTATAGTCCACACACCCTCATTTTAAAAATAAAAAATAAGAATGCAATACACTTATGTAGCATTTTGCATTTCAAAGGAGATTTGTTCCCATTTTCCACTGCATAATGTGAGGTGAGTCAGGTATCATCACTGGAGACTCAAAGAACAAGGGCTACTGCAGTGCAGCAAGTAAACAATGAAAGGTGAGTACAAAGAAAGGATTCTAGTGCTGCCCTAAGACCTTGAGAAGGTCACTTCAGCTCTAGGGCTCCAAGTTTCTTACCTGTAAATGAGATGGCCTGGTAAGGTTCAAGCCAAGTCTAAGATTCTAAGCCTATACACCCCCCCCCCCCCCATGTAATGTATTTTCAAGTCCCTAATGTCCATCAATAATTATAGAACTTGGAGATTACACCTCCATTGAACTTTATGTCCTAAATTATTATTTCCTTGAATGATAGGATAGCTACACACTTCAGTTAGGGTGTTAGGGCATCAGAGTGGCATTTGATAGGCTTAGAAAATGTTGGATGAGCTAGTATTTACTCTTCCTTTCATAAGAAAATTGTTAGTTGTTTTCAGCCCCTTTCAACCTATTAATATCACCTAATGCAGACCATTATATAAGAAAATTACATGACTAAAGATAGAATGACAAGATGACACAGGCAAATGCACATAATTTCTGCTCTTTCATGGGAGGTTTCTCAAATACAATTTTTGAGATGCTGAAAAGCTCTGTTTCATGCTTTCGACGACCTTTGCCACACTGAGACTATGAACCCATTTGCAAGTGACTAGAGGGACACACGTTTTGGAAGCACTAGGCCAATTCTGAGTATTTTTACCACAAAATAATGAGCTATTTCAACAGCAACAGTCTTTGGAAATGGTGCACTTTGAAAGAGAGATAAGCACTGGCCTAATACAAAGGGCACTTTGCTTTAAAATTCTGAGCTACAGAAGGAAGGGGATAAATCATAAACACAAAAGCATTTAATACATGAAAACTGCCAGAGTGGTTGTAAAATCTTACTAGGTATCCACAGCGTGGAAACTCAAACTAGAACTATTTGTGGCTCTAAGGTTAGTATGAATAATATATTGATGAATTCTCTGATGCAAATGTTTATTTATACCTTTGCAGAAAACCTTACCCTTGTGGCCTTTGAATTTTCTATTTTTAGACCGGGTATTCTTTAATAGCTTGGTTGTGGAGTTTTGGTGCTGTGTGGGAAGATGCTACAAGTTCAAAACCTTTTGTAGGTGGGAGAGGTGAAAAGAGGTGACGACAGTGAGGGCAAAGAATGTGAAGCTCCCCCACTGCGGAGCTCCACCAGTGCAGAAGCTTCCACCTCTGCTATTTCAGGACAGGGGATCAGACTCTTGAAAGCTGCTCAGCGATTCCCAGCTCCTGAAACCAGTTTATTAGAACTCTGAATATTCTTTTCTAGCCTCTTTCATGCCTAAAAATAGCATGAAATCGACACTACAAAGACACACCATCTAATCCAATGCTTCATTGTTCACGTTCCTTCTGGGCCTTTTTTTAAGGACATGGAGAGAGAAAAAAATACCAACTTGTGTTAGGATTGAAAATCAGACTCAAGCATCAAAAGACAGCCCATTCACCAAGAATGACCTGAGGCCACATCCCAAGCACAGAGTTCTGTGTTAATAAAAGAAAGGAAGTTCTGGATTGAGGTTTGCCTGGGTGCAAATCTTGGTGTCACTACTTAACAGCAATGTGACCTTTATCAACTTACCCTTCCTCTGGGCCTCAAGGTCTTCATTACAAAAAAGACAACGAATCTTGCATCTTATCTCATCAGATTGATGCTAAGATAAAATCTAAAGTGATACATGATTCACATATTAACTGAGATAAAATAAGCCTCAGTAAGTGCTAGTTGTTACCAGTTTTAATAGCAAAATAATTATTATTGTACTCAGCTGAACTGACAAATTTGGAGGAATTATACTTGCAGATAGAAAGACATTATAAAACTATAATAATTAAAACAGCTTGATGTTGGTCCATGAATGCAAAAACAGAACAACAGAATAGGATAAGGAGTTCAGATATAGTTTTGTATATACAATCACAAGATTTATGAAAAAAGTGACACCACAGTGAAAAGGATTTTCAATAACTAGTGCTGAGTCAATTATATATACATCTGAAACAATGAATTATGACTTCCTATCTCACACCATCTACAGAAATCAACTCTAGGTAGATTACAGGTTTCAATGTGAAAGGAAAAACAATGAAGCTTCTATATAATACAGGAGAATATATTCGTAACCTAGAGGTGGTCAAAGATTTCTTAAACAAGACCAAACAAAAATCATTAACCCTAAGGAAAAGCTTTGATTGGTTTATATTAAAATTAAGACCTTCTGTTCATCAAAAGATACAAAATGGATGGCAGCTTCAGAGTAGGAGAAAAACTTGCAACATTATCCACAGAAAAACTGGTATTCATGACATATAAATACCCCTATAAAAGACAGATAACCCAATAGAAAAACAGGTAAAATGTGAATAGGTACTTCAAAAAATAGGCTAAGTGGCCAATAAACACATGAACAGCTTCTTGGCTTTTTTAATCACCAGGGAAATGCAAATTTAAACTACGATGAGATACTTTCAAACATCACCAGAATGGTTACAACGAAAAGATGACAAAAACTAAGTGTGGATAAGAATGTGGAAAAAATGGAATTCTCATAAACTGTTGATTGGTGTGTAAATTGGTTCAACCACTTCAAAAAGCAGTTTAGCAGTATTTAGCCAAGCTAAAATACTCATACCCAACGATACAGCAATTCTACCCAAAGATATAAACCCAAAAGAAATGCATACACAGGTGCTGCATAAGAAAGATACCTGAATGTTCATAGCGGCACTGTTTGTTATAGCCAAAATCTTGAATGTCCATTCATTACATCAGATAAGTAAATGATAGTTTATTCATATAGCAACATATGTACTACAAAGATATGATATTTTAAAATTATGCTGCACACAATAACATGAATGAATAGGAAACACAATGTTAAATAAATAGAGCCCACTACAAAAGACAACATCATATGTGATGTTATTTATGTAAAGCTCAAAACGGAAAATTTGTCTATGGTGGTGGAAACAGGATACTGTCTTTTGGAGACAGGAAGAAATTGGGGGAAGGGCAGGTCTCTAGTGGTTGCATAATACTCTCTATCTTGAGCTGAGGAGTAGCAAAATGGATAGCTGGTGACTGGAAAATTCACTGAACTGTTGTTCTTTCAAGATATGAACACTTCTATTCATTTGTTTCACTGACATAAAAAAGTTAAGTTTAAAAAGTAGAATATGAGCTCTCTAAGCAAACAAGAAGGAACAATAACATTTCAGACAAAGTAAAAGTATTGCAGATGGTTTTGATGGGCTTTCTGAAGTAGTGCTGTATTTGCTCTGCCTATCACCTCTAGAGCCAGGGACTGGCAATTCATGTAGCCAGGTTTACTGGCTGCATAAAAAAGCACATAACCTGTCTATGCAGGCATCCTAGTCCAATCACCTAAGTGGTATCAGCCTCTAAAGTTGTTCAGGGGTACTTCTCCACACCTGGACTTTAGTTCAATTTCATCTTTTAGATGGATATAAGAGTATACGTGTGCATTTTCTTTTGTGAATGGGGATCCTGACCTCACTGAAGGGTACTGCAGATGCTGATGAAAAAGCTATAATAGATTTGACTGGCTGTATATGAACTCTATGAGTCACAAGTCTCTTTTAAATTAGTTTCCTCCCTTCCTCCCTCCCTCATTTTCTTCCTTCATTCATGTATAGGTCCTTCCTGCCTTCCTTCCTTCCTTCCTTCCATGCATGTGCATGTCCACCTATCTGTCCATCCATCAGTCCATCGATCCATTGATCCAATCATTTATCCATCTTTTCATCCACCCATTCATCCATTCATACATCCAACTAGCAAGATGGTTAAGAGCATGGCCCTGGAGTCAGTCTGCCTGCGTTTGGACCCTGGCTCTGCCACTCATTATCTGTATGACCTTGAGCTCCAAGAACAAGGAGAGGTGAGTAAAAAATGAGGCTGAAGAAGCAGGCAGGAATCAGATCATCTAATTCTTTGTAGACAACATTAGGGAGTGTGGGCTTCATTCCATCTGCAATGGGAAGCCACTAACAGGGTTTAAATAGGAGTGAAATAAAGTAACAATTTCCTATCGCCCTTCTTCCCCTACCTTTTATCTCTTTTTAATGGAATTAAAATTCGGGTAATTTGAGGATTCCTGTTATTCTGGACTCCACTTACTTGATATTTCAGTGTATTAAGTGATGAACCACATAAAAACTTCAGGGCTAAGTGGTTAGGACTGCAGCTAGAATTTTTCCTCTATACCTTCTCAACTAAGTCCTTTAATGTCACCAAGTCTCTATTATTATGATGATAATAACAGTAATTTATATCTGTAGAACTGAGTAAAGATACAGTGAGAGGATTCCCATAAAACACTTAGCACAGTGCCTGGTATATAATAAGCAGTCAATAAATGGTAGCTATAAAATATTGTGCAGAATACAAATATGATGTGTAATTTTCCCCCAAATCTTGAATTTAGCACAAGGTTTAGCTTGTGCGAAATCTTATGCACATTAACGTCCTTTTATGAAGGTACTGGTTTACCTGGAAAATTATAGAGCAGCATCCCATCATCTTAATGACAAAATGTGCAGAAATTCTAGGAAATTAAAATTTCTGATACCAGTGAACTAAGTGACTCCTAGGAGTTGGCTTATAATTGAAAAATGGTCTTACTGACATGCTCTCTATTTGTGCTTTTTCTTGGTCCTCTGGCCAAAACAACTAGGACTTGCAGGAAAATGGAACCTGGAAAATGCAACCTAACCTGTTGGCAAAATAACTGTTTCTGGATCCACTTACATGTCTATGAAATATCTTTCTTAGCCCAAAGAGAAGAAAAAGAACAAGAAAAAAACGAATTCTTTGTCAAGGAGTATCAAGTTTGTGGTGTGCATTAGTAACATAAAACCAATTGTGAAATATATGTTACTCACTTTTTGGGTGTGGTGTGGCTACAGCATTGGGAGGTACAGTGGAAGATAAGGAAAGAGGAAAATTCTAGTTGGGTGCTAAACAGTCCAAGGCAGGGCAAAGGAGAGCACATCCAAGAAGCGATTTCTGCATGCCCTGATTGAAATTTCCTTTATAAGGAAGATTATTCTGAGAAGCGACACATTAAGAGACTGTCATATAGCAAATTTAGCACAGATATAAATAATTGCCTGTTCAGCCATGTGAGATGGGCACTCGAGGGTTACGCTGGGATAGAGGCTGATTAATGAGCAGCTGGGATGTGCCTCACTGAAGACCCGCCAAGTCCTGTGTGCCATCACGTGACCATGGATGACATCTTCACCTGAGGTTCCGAGCTGGGCAGCTGGCAAAAGGGGCTAAAAATAAGTAACCCTAAGTCTGATAAATATGAAATTAAGGAAAGATGACACGCCAAGCCTTGCTCATCACACATGTTCTTTCTTGTCTTTGGTACTCAGTAAATGACTCACCTTAAAAACTCAGTGATTACCTATAGGTGTTAGGATAAAATGCCAACACTTTAGCAAAGCATTCAACACTTCCCAGTCTGTATGACTGAATGCTAAAGTCAACCATAAAGTTATCAAATAAACCACCCCTGCTTGTATCTGCACATGTTAAGCTCTTGGGTTTCCTTCTTCATGGAGCCCAGTGAGTCATCCTCCCAAGCCCATCCCTTTGCTAAAGACACTTCCCTCGAGCCTTGCCCGACTTCCACTTCCTTTGTGTTTCCACTGACCTTTTATTTTCTCCACCTGTTTGGAATGCCCGCACTTGATTATGAGCCTACAAAAAACAGGAATCCTGACTTAGTAATTTCCGCATTCTTTGTGGTTCTCACATGCCCGCAGTCCCTTCCTTGGTTTCCTTTCTCCTTGTGCTTCCCTCGACATGCTTTTCCTCTATGTGGTTTCCATTATGCCCCCCTTCATGCACTGTTAATAAAACGGGATGAGGGATGTCCCCCAACTTTTGCATAACACGTGTCAGTACTCCTGCAGTGACAGGGGTTCTTTGGAAGGTTCCACACATGCTCCACCCGCTGCTTTAAAATAAACCGTCCAAGCTGCAGAATGACCCAGTTCTCTGCCTTCTCTCCCCCAATTTTCTGAAATCCAAGTATAGGTGTTATCTAAATGAAAAAATGAGGAACTTTCTAAAGGAAGCAGATTAATTACACAAATGCAACAGAAAAGAAAAAACAACACCACCAAATCTGATATGTACCCAAAATACAGTATGTAACCCTCCTCTGTAGATCACCTGCCAACAACTAGCCCTGCCAGGGCGGGGGGGAGGGGGCCCTTTCCCAATCCCCATGAGCCGCATTTACCACACGTGGCTTTGAGCAGCAGCACTGCGACTTAGTGCTCATCGGGGGCCCTTGTGAGAGTCTGTCACAAAGCACGTATGGCCTCAAGGACTGCAGAACAGTGTTAACAATGTGCCCCCCCCCCATGGTGGAATTAAGGGAGATATGGGGGATGATAAAAGAATAATCCACTGACAATCATGCTTTTGCCAACATGGGCTTTGAGAGGATGGAGATTTATATCAGTGTACAAAACAGAGTTAAACCCCTAATATTTTTGCCTATATATAGTTCCATTCTATCCTCTTAAAGAAAAGTGCATGATAAGGAGTACAGCTCTCTCCCACCCAGGATCAAGTGGGCAGGTTTGTGCAGAGGGGCCAAGAGGTCCTCTCAGTTCATGAACGGAACACCAGGCCCCAAGAAGCATATCCTTAAGCATCGTGTTAATAATTTAGGAAAAGGTCAAGCTTCACACAGGCACTTGACTGAGATTTACCAAAAAAAGAGGAAACTAAAGGATAAGGTATTACATATCAAACCAGTAACAGCTGGCTGGAAAATTTGAAAAGGACATAATCTGAATTATAAGACACTTGGGGAATCTACTTCAGCAAATTAGAAGGTGAGCAGCCTACAAAGGTAAGTTATTTACTTCAGAATATTGCAATGACCATGTACAAGAACTGTTCTAAGCTCCTTATGAGTATTTTCTCATTTGATCTTCATAACACTTCCACAAAGTAGGTAGAGCTATTATCATCCCCACTGTATAGATGAGAAAACTGAGGCACAGAGGAGTGATGTAGCTTGGTTCACAGAGCTGAGAGGCAGAGCCAGGGTTTAACAATAGTTTGGGTCCAGAGTTCCTGTTATCAAGGCACTCAACACACATCAATTTCCCTCTATGGAGCATTTTTAAAGCAGAAAGTTAATACTTTCTAGAATGCCTATTTACTGTGATTTAAAAATGAATTTAATTCCATTTCTTTCTTCTCTGATCCATTATTTTAATGAAGACTTGATCTTGCTAACTAAGGTAACTGTTGGATATGCAATTCTTACAGTTGGTAAGAGCATTGATCGCATTTTCTAACTTATCTACGGCAGACTTGTATTCTTGAAAATATTACTGTTTTAATGCCAGGGGAAAAAATCAACAATTCATAGACTCTTAGGGACCTTTTATTTGTTCATTGGCTTAACAGATCTTTGTCTTAATAAAGAAGATACAAAATTCATCTCTTTTAATGCAAGGCTAATATCCTGGAAGAGTAAGAAAATCAAGCTAATCAGACCAATTTATTTTTTATCAAGCAATTATATAGCACTTAATATATACCAGCCAACGTTCTCTGTGTTTTACAATTATTAAATCATTTAATTCTCAAATGAGACAGGTTCGATTCTCATCTCTATTTCACAGGCGAGGAAAATCGAGGCACAGAGAGGCTAAGTGACTTGTTTGAGGTCACACAGCCAGAGAGAGGCAGAGGCAGAATACAAGTGTAGGAGGCATTCAACCTGCAAAGGCTGTTCTCTGAAACAAATATGTGTGTAATTAGTGTACTTGGAGGTCTCCTTGCTCCAGTCGCTTTTGAACTGCACAGTTGCTGCCGCGGCTGTCCTAACCGTTATGCAGCGAGAGCTTCCCCAGTGTTCACGGAATAAGGCAATCGAGCCCCTTTGACCCTGACGGATCACACACATACCCACGGCTACCCCAGGTATCTCAGATTTGGAACAAGCAGCCTAATTATATTACTTCCATCCATTAAAAATATCCCTATGCACTCTGATTTCTTTAAAAAAATTATGTTAGATTTCTATTTCACAGAAACAGCCCCCCAAACAAACAAACAAACAACAAAAAACCAGGTATCAGTGTGTTGGTGGTATTTTGGGAAGTAAATTTGAGCCAAATGTGGCCCATTCACCAGGGTGTGCCTCCAGAGTGCACTGTCTTGAACACACAGACATCCTAGAAGTGAATCTGGTTTTGCAGTTCATAAAATTATTTTCACTATTAAACAGCACTAATAAAATTAGGTTCAAGCTCTTGTTACTGCTTTAATGAGACTAGTTTTTCATCTTATAGATTGTGGGCTAATTAGCATTCCAAGCAATGAAACACTGGCTTCTTGTTCCTGGGCCTCTGGGGTGGCCACATGTATAGATTCTGCCTCAGAAATGTGTGTCTGTGAAGAAGTCCGTCTTAAATCGATGCAGAAAGATATATTTTAACCCTCTGTTATCCACATTCTTCTTATACTGAATGTCTGCTACTTTTTTCCCCCAGTCTTGCTGACATACAATGATAATTAACTCCTGAAGTTTCTATAACATCCTTGTACTTTCAGGTGGCTGCTATCCAATCACAGACTGCCTCCAGTGGCGTGTGTCCTAAACCAGATTCAGCAAAGGTTATTTTGGCCGTCAGCTCCTTGGTCATCATCTCTCTCTCTCTCTTTTTTTTTAAACCCTTACCAAGAAGAGGTCATTTTAGATAAGAACACACCTACATGAAAAACCGAAAGAAGGCTGAGGCGAAATATAAGACGTTTTTAACTTCAGGAGGAAGACTCTGAGGAAAATTCTCAGCCCTTACTTCCATGGGACGAAAGTGAATGCTCTCAGACACTTTCATTCCCCTTCTTTGCAGACAGCCATTTTGTTTTACTTTTTGGTCACTAGATCTTGTTCTTGATATTTTGAAACAATTTTCTCCACCTCCTATGACAAATACATTCAGGAACTTTCATTTTATAAAAATTCCCCACTTCTCTAAAAACAGAGAGTGTTTCTGATATACCATTGTCTTACACATACACATGATCAGGACATCTCATGTGGTCATTGAAATGTACATAAGGTACCCAATATGGCACCAAGTTTCCTGGTTTAAAAAAAAAAGTTTCCTGGCACCAAGTATATCTAGTGTTTATATACACATGTGGATTGCTCAGGAATGCTTTCAGGATTATTCGACAGCCATTAAGGCCTCAGAGGGGGAAAAAATAATGACAACAGCCCACTAGCACTGGATACTTGTCCTTCTTCCTGGTCTCACTGCTCTTTCTTGTCTCCTTCATAGACTTGTTTCTTTTTGTTTGTTTGTTTTGCAGATGGCGGTGGGGGGGGGGGGGGTGCCTGTTTCTGCCCAAGGTTCTCTTTCTTTTTTTCCTCTCTCTTCACTCTTGCCCTAGGAAAACTCTGGTCTTCTAGCTCCCATGCTCACACTCGCCAAATCTCTCCTTTGAGCCCAGAAATTTTCCCTGAGCTTCAGACAACCAACTCCTTACTAGACATGTCCACCTGGATGTCCCTTAGTCACCTCACATTCAAAATGACCCCAACTGAACTCAGTCTCTCTATCCAGGCTGGGTTCCCCATCTCAGCTGCCTCCTCTGCTCAGTGGTCCAGGGTAGCCTGGACTCCTCTCTCAGTTGCCTTAATATCCTGAATATATCTCCTCCTTTCCCTTCCTGCTGCCACCGGGCTGGGTTCAAATGTTCATCACTGCTGTGCCAGATGGTGACAAAAGGCTTCAAAATGGTCTCCCATCCTCAAGACAGATTCATTATCCTCACTGCCCCACATGAGGAGTTCATGAAAATCTAGCTATAGCCACGGCAAGATACAGACAGAGCAATAACAAGCATTTAAACCTATTTTTATTACTGCTTTATCATAGTGAAAAAATCAAGCCACTCTGCTTAAAACCCCCCAGATAAAACCCCAACTCCTCCCAAAGTCTTTACTATGTGTATCCTGCCTAGCCCTGAATGCACCAATTTCACGTTTTTATGTATTGAGGTGCTCCTATATTGGGGGCATAGATATTTACCATTGTGATATGTTCTTCTTGGATGGATCCCTTGATCATTATGTAGTGCCCTTCCTTGTCTTTTTTAATAGTCTTTACTTTCAAGTCTAATTTGTCTGATATGAGTATTGCTACTCCAGCTTTCTTTTGACTTCCATTTGCATGGAATATCTTTTTCCATCCCTTCACTTTCAGTCTATATGTATCCCTTGGTCTGAAGTGGGTTTCTTGTAGGCAGCATATAGAAGGGTCTTGTTTTTGTATCCATTCAGCCAGTCTGTGTCTTTTGGTTGGAGCATTTAATCCATTTACATTTAAAGTGATTATTGACATGTGTGTTCCAATTACCATTTTCTGAATTGTTTTGGGTTTGTATTTGTAGGTGTTTTCCTTTTCTTGTGTTTCCTACTTAGAGAAGTTCCTTTAGCACTTGTTGTTAGGCTGGTTTGGTGGTGCTGAATTCTCTTAACTTTTGCTTGTCTGGAAAGCTTTTGATTTCTCCCTCAAATCTGAATGAGATTCTTGCTGGGTAGAGTATTCTTGGCTGTAGGTTTCTCTCTTTCAGGACTTTCAGTATATCCTGCCATTCCCTTCTGGCCTGCAGAGTTTCTGTAGAAAGGTCAGCTGTTATCCTGATGGGTTTTCCCTTATATGTTGTTTGTTGCTTTTCTCTTGCTGCTTTTAATATTTTTTCTTTGTGTTGAATTGTCGTTAGTTTGATTAATATGTGTCTTGGTGTATTTCTCCTTGGGTTTATTCTGTATGGGACTCTCTGTGCTTCTTGGACTTGGTGAATTATTTCCTTTCCCATGTTGGGGAAGTTTTCCACTAGAACCTCTTCAAATATTTTCTCAGACCCTTTCTTGTTTTCTTCTTCTTCTGGGATGCCTATAATTCGAATGTTGGTACGTTTAAGGTTATCACTGAGGTCTCTGAGGCTGTCTTCTAGTCTTTTTATTTTTTTATCTTTTTCTTGCTCTGTGGCGTTTATTTCTCCCATTCTATCTTCCAACTCACTTATTCGTTCTTCTGCCTCAGTCATTCTGCTGGTTAGAGCATCTAGAGTATTTTTAATTTCAGTTATTTTGTTATCCATTGCTGTTTGTTTTTCTGAGTTCTTATGAACTGTTTCTTGTACTTTCTCTAATTTGTTATCGAGATTTTGTATCATTTTTACTATCATTACTCTAAATTCTTTTTCAGGCATTTTTCCTATTTCCTCCTCATTTATTTGGTCTTGTGGGTTTTTTTCCTGCTCCTTTGCCTGCATGGTGTTTCTTTGTTTCCTCATGGTTGTCCAAGCTTTTGGGGTTGCTTGTCCTGGTGATAGAGGTGTTTATAGAAGACTGTCCAAGCCTCAGACTAATGTCCAAGTATTGGAGTAGACGAATATTCAGTCTGCTGGTGTTGGAGGGTTGCCTGCAGAGGTGGGGGGCAGCTGTGGCTCGCCGAGGGGACAGGGACACTGGCAGCAGGGGTTCTGGGAAGTGCTCATTGGTGTGAGCCCTCCTAGAGTCCTCCATTAGCCCCACCCTCACGTTTTTAAAAATAAAACTTCCAGAATGTATTTTTCAGGGGAGAGGGAGGAAACGATTTCAAATTTTGAGAACAAACAGAATGACCAAAACAAATCAAATCAAATCAACTGTTTACAAGACTTCCAGACTTGAACATACGTTTTTCCTCTGCCTGAAACACCCTTCCTCATCTCATTCCCCTCCTCAGTGGCAACTCCAAAGGTCTTTCAAGACCCAGCGCAGTTGTCATCACCTCTGTGGGATGTCTTATTCCCATTACCTATAGGCTGACACATCTAAGTGTCTCCATCTCAACCTCCATCAGTTCCCCAATTCTCTGTCTGCTTTTGTGTCTCCCCATAGAAATTCTAAGACCCTGGAGACCCGGGACTACGCTGTCTCTGTCTTCATACTTAGGGCCTCCAAAAATGTTTGTTGAATGCCTGATTAGACGTGAATTGGTACTTGCCCCTTGTGCCATGGGGTAATGTTACTGAAGTTGCAACATTCAAAGAGTCTTCATCTTCTTACACTGAAATATTGTACAGAAATTGTATATTCTTACCAGTGCCAGTTAATCACTAAACATTTCTCCCCACTGACAAAACAAAACATGACCACAGGAGAAGGCTCCGCAGAGTGCATGCCCACACATTTCAATGCCTGGGCTAAAATGAGCGTGTCAGTGTGTAGGACTCAACATCATATTGTACCAGGAAACGCGCCCTCCCATATTTAAAAATACACTTGTTTGGCTTGATTCAGCTGCTCCTCATTCCAGGCCTGCGTGAGTCACTGAAGAAACATCCCATTAGAGTGCATCCCCACGGACTGGCTTCCTTTGTATGTTTGCAATGAGTCAGGAGGTATGAGTCACGGTTCACTCTTATGACAAAAAGGACCTGCTCTCCCTTCCCTTTCTTTACCAATATCTTGTGAGCTTCATCGGCACCTTTCAGAAATATCTAAGGGAGCCGGGGGCAGCTTGAGAATCAGCGTTGTTTAGTTTTTACAAGCTACTCTACTTAAAGCACCTTTCATCAGAGTGGCAGGATACTTTGGAGGTCTGACATCCAAAGCTCACCTGGGAGGCCAGCATCTGGCCCATGTTGCTCTGCCCTGTCATCAATAGGAGCAGGAAGACTCGAAAGAGGTAAAGACACTGAACAAGGTCCTTCTGCAGGGCTGGCACTTTAAAACTGCTCTCCCAGAGCCACTGTTGATAAATGGCTGGTTGGCTACTTCTTCTTGGTTATGATATGCAAATGCTTGGCTAAGGAGAGAGACATTCTCCAGAATAATCAATGGTCAAGTAGTGAACATGAAGCAGAGTGGAAGGACAGCCAAAGGACTGCAATCTTCTAGATGTCATCCAAGGCACTCAGAACCTGCCAATGGAAGAATTTTTAAGCTCCATGATAGTTATAAACAACAGAGGTTAATTCCTTTCATTCCATTCCAGAAAACATTTTAAGTGGCTATCCACAGAGGGAAATCAGGCATGAAATCAGCAGCAGAATAAAGCACAGCGAGGTATATACCACAAAGGAAGAACATGCAAGGGTTATGAGAGTCCAGGGGAAGGGTAGGCTTATTTTCTTAGAGGAATTGGCATTTGAATTGGACCAAAGGTTGGGTAGAATCTGATTCATAGTTCTGAATGTGTTTTTCGTTCAGAACAATTTCCCGGTCAGGCTCATTTCAAATTCATTTACATTCAGACTCCAAATTCCATAATCAACTGCTCTGGGAAGCCATTTAAATGCATGCATATAAGTCTGCCTGCAAGGGAGATGCTTCTATGCGTCTTTCTATCAGGGATAGTTTTACAGTGGCCGATAAATGAAACAGAGCAGAGACTCACTAAGTCCAGAGCGCTCTGCTTTCCAGGGGATCCTGTGCAGTGAATTCTGCCTCTGCTTTAATAGAAGGTGATAAAAATACTTGCCACCCACTTACCTCAGAGGAACACTGCAGGGATGGATAATGTTCAAAGCACCTTGAATTTTTTAGGCGAAAAGTGCTCTATGGAAACAAAGCTTTGTTATCATGAATGCTGGGTAAAAAGGAAGCAAAAACAATGTCTAGAACATGTGTTTAGGCAGGGGGAGAAACCAGACACTAGATTATAACTTTCGAGAAAGTCAGCATTCCACAGGCAAGGCCTGAAAGTCCTTTCTCAGGAGGTAGAATCATAACTATTCAGGGTGCACGGACTATATGAAGAAATGAGGCAAATTTGGTATCTTTGATGGTAGAGGTTTCTGATAAGAATAAAGAATCAAGAAAAGAAATTGCAAGGCAGCTTGCCCCATGATGAGGTATTGGGGACATACATTTTGGAGGGCAAGATAATAAGAATTGATTCTTAAAAAGCCGAGAGAAGAACACACAGAGGACACAGAGAAAAACCTTTCAATGCCCAAGGCCGAAATGGATGAGTGATCCAGAATATTCAGTGATGCAGAATCAAGACGACAGAAGATAAAGGAAAGGTGTAAACAATTAGTGAGTAACTGTCTGAATTAGATTATAGCTCTGTGTAGAAGGAAGAAATGAGACTCTTGGAAGGTAAAGTAATAGTCTACTCTCTGGTACCAAACAGACAAGTGTCTTCTGGGAGAATTACTTAATTTCTCACAATTTCACACAGCTGAGAGAATCAAAGGAGAAAACAGATTAAAAGTATCATCAAAGATGTTCTGGTATCAAACAAATGTCAGGGATGGTGATAACTGAGCTGAGTTGGTGGGAATGGTGAAAAATCAGGAGAAAGTCCACAAAGGAGAGTCATACATTTTGTTGGTGGAATTTTTTCTTCTTCTTAAAATACAAGCATGATACTGAAGTTGCAGGGAAGCTTCTGGAAAGGATCTAGTAACTCAGAAGTGATATAACCAGCATTTTGGACTTCCATGATAGGGAAATTTTCAAGACAGATTTTCAACAAATTGAAAGATTAAAAAAACAAAGATCATGTTGGGAGCCTGAGTTTGTAAAAATCACAAGAGAACAAAGTGGCCAATGTAAATGGGAAGCTGGAGAAAGAAGGTGGTAACATGGTGAGGAGTAAGGGCTTTGCTGTTGAGAAACACCCGTGGGATTATTATGGAATAAAAGGTGAGCTTCTAATAAAATAACAAAATGAGGGGTTAAAATTTATTTATGGCATTTTCTGCATCCACTAGTTAGTCTCACAGCAAATAAAATGGAAACTCTCCTATGTAAAAAAGAGTAGCATATGCCCTTTAATGTTTGAACAAAAGAAAATCTGCAGCAGAAGACATGTCTCATGGGATTAGGTTTGACGCCAACAGTTGCTGTGCGTTATGTGGGAGAGTCACACGTGTTTTTCTGTTATTTTCAATAACCTCAAAAGCTTTTTGTTTTTGCTCCAGGGTGATATTTATGTTTGCATTTCCTTCCCTAGTTTAGCCAAAAAACCTGATTAGCCATTCTTTCACTAGGTTCCAGCCAGTTCTGTCCACTAACCTGTATGACCGAGGAGCCTGGAGAATAACTGAGCTGCTACCCAGGAAGACATAGCCATTCCCTGTCACGAGGACTCAGCAAGCAGGGCCAGGAATCAGGCCACCAGATGGCCTGAGCAGACGAACCCAGGTTGGCACGGGACCTGGTGACAAGGACTAGTGAGGCCAGCTTTGTTTTTGGGAAAATTCAGACAGAAAGAGGAGGGAGAAGCTATTGAGAAATGAGCTGAGAAAGATAACAGTTTGTGAGACAACGCATAGGAATCTCACATTAGCCTGGCTCCCCAAACCCAAGTCCGAGAAGTCGGAAGTCAGAGTCGGGCTGCTTTCTAAGTACATGAAAGAGACAGAGGGCAAAGGATCAGTGGAGCAACCTTTTAAATTTTTAAGTATCTATAGATATTTCTCTGTTCCTATCTGTTATGTTCTGAGCTTCCCCCTAAATATTTTTCATGTAGAATACAGAAACTCTTACTAACAAGAGGGGTCGTTTTCAAAAGGTTTCTTGTTTTTGCTTTAGGGCATCATCTCATTTTGACTGAATGAATCGTACTGCAATGTACACACAGGTATATTAATCTATGGCTTCAGGATATGGCTAATCTGGGCAACTGACACCCCCAAAAGTGTTAGTATTGAGTAAAGGAACTACGGGAATTATGGAAAGGTCAACCTACTTGAAAGACACTGACTGGACATTACAATCAAAGGGACAATAAATGCTTCCAGAGAGGATTGTCCTGATTTATCAGATACAATGCCTAGGTGGACCCATCTGTTCTGTCCATCATCCCTCATATCTCAAAAAGACAGACTCCTCAACTCACCTGCATGGCCTGTGCTTTTCAATCAGGACCACTTCAATAGAAGCCAAGGAAACAAGCATAAGGCCATGAGTCCCTTGGCAACAACTGCCCCGGCCCCTCCACAATTACGTGTACCGTTGCACTGCCCCTCCTCATTTGCTCCTTGCTTAAGACATTCTTGCCTTTTCTTCTGCCTTCTTGGCTCTAACCCTATGGGGCACAATGTGCACCCAGCCTCAGGTTCATCCTCCCCCTGGATGCTTTTGGTCACTGACCTGCCTGTGCAGACTCATGTCCCCTGGAACTCCAACCAGGTGGCACCCTGGTTTCTCAGAGCAATTTCTCTCATTTTAATAGAAACCCTGTGCAGGCAATGAGTTAAGTCCATTTGGCTGGTGACCCCAAAGATGTTCGTGATATTCTGAGATGGACTTTCTGGTATCCCTTAATTCTTACTATTAAAGTTGTAGCTTTTTCTGAATAGTCTAAGTGTCATCCACACCTTGGTAGCAACAGAGGCTGGAAATAAAAAGGTAAGACAAGTTTCTCCCTTGCTTAGAGATTTTCATTCTAGTATCACTTTTCCAAGCTCAGGAAACTTTGAGATTCATTTTTGTTCTCTTCAAAGGATTAGAAAAAGTTCTGGATGAGATTTAGTGAAACAAGTCATCACTGCTTCACGTAATTAAGTATGATTTAGTTTGCAAGGACGCTTACCTGGGCACAACACAGGCTCACAAAATGGGTGGCCCTTTATGTCATACATTGATCAAGGGGTAAGATGTACAGATTTATGACATGCCATGGTCTGAGGTAAAACGGTTTGTTTTGTTTCAAAATGCTGATGTTCTTTCAATAATAAGAGCCACGTTCCCTCCAACCTCCCAGAAGCCTCCTTAGCACTCTGTCCATAGGTTCTGGGGAGGAGGAGAGACACTATACTACAGCTAGTCTACACTAGCTGGCTCCCTGCACTGAGTCTCCACTCTGGGTCCAGCTGATGTGGGTGGGTAGGTTGCTCAGCAAGCTGTGTCTTGGCCCCTTTCTCCCACAAAATTGGGAAGAAGATTCATCATTCCATTTTTACTTAATATTGACCAAGGAATGAGGGGAACTGAAAAGCTGTGAGGGCAATTTTGACCTTTGAAGTTAAAGAAGCACCATTAGAAGTAAGCACTTCAGAGCACAAAGGATCATTCAACAGCATCAACAAAGAACTAGGAAGGGAGAAACGTTCTGGTGGTCACTGTGCATTCTCCCTATAGAAATGTTCCCTTTTTAGCTTGATCCTAGTCGATTCTAATTCAACCTGTGCCTAATTCTTCTTACTGTCATCACTTACAACCCACATGATTTACTTGGATAAAAGAAATGAAAAAAGAATTTTTTTTTGGTTGTGCTGCGTGGCTTGTGGGATCTTAGTTCCCTGACCAGGGATCAAACCTGGGCCCTTGGCAGTGAAAGCATGGAGTCCTAACCACTGGACCGCCATGGAATTCCTAAATGAAGTTTTCATTTTACTTATTTGTTGACCTACACTTATCTCCTCTGTATGAGCAACATAATGTTGATTTAAGATAAAATATGGGCTCCAATATGAAATAATTTAAAACTGCAATGACTTAAAATTTTCATTTTACTTTGGAAAGGTGTTACATTATAGTGCTGTCCAGAACTTCCTATGATCATGGAAATGTGTGTGTGTGTCTAGTGAACACTTGGAATGTGGCTAGTATGACTAAGAAACTGAATTTTTAAATTTTACTTATTTCTACCTAACAAATTTAAATAGCCAGACATGGTAAGTGGCTAACATATCGAACAACACAGTTTCAAAAGATGGATGTTCAGCTTAGACAACTACTACCAGGCAAAATCATCCTCAGAGCACAAAACTAAACTCAAGTAGAAATAATCTGAGATCATTTTCCTCAACAGAGGCTCCTCTGTTACAGGTTGCACAGGTGACATTGTTGAAAGTAGCTGTGAGCCCGTACAAAGAGTTCTTGCATAGGTCCTCCAATCCACGACCAATGGAAGTGAATCCACATGGAAAGGAGTTAGCATCATTATGACAAAAACATTAACTGACATAGAAATAACAAAAATTTAAACACTGGCACACCTGGCTGTGATTATTATGTGCCTGATGTGATAAGCAACACTGTAAGAGTCACAAACCCCTCCTCCCTGCCCCCCAAGATATGACTTCACGGATGGTGGGCCCTAGAACAAAAACGCCAGTCCCAAACTGGAAGGAGCATATGTTTCTCACACCATGTTGCCACCAGTTTGTGTATTTCTCTGCCAGAGAAGGAGGAATAGATCATTCTGCTGCCCACCTCATTAGTCAAAAATGGTAGGTATAAGAAACAAATGCTGGGGTTGGGGTGGGATGAATTGGGAGATTGGGATTGCCATATATACATCACTAATAAGAAAAAAATATATCAAATTGTACACTTTAAATACATGCAGTTTATTGTATGTCAATTATATCTCAATAAAAGTTCTTTAAAGAAAAAGCAAATGCTGTGCCTTCCTTCTGCTTGTATCATTATGATTCTATATAAGTCTAAAAGCTATTTGGGAATAAGAAGTTGGGGAGATCAGAGAAGAGAGTAGCGTATATAATAAGGTAATGTCAACATTCTGTACAGGAGAGGAAATAAGGAGACACAACACTCAGGTTACATGGCTGCACGACCTTGGCTGTCCCCATAATGTCCTTAGGGGAAAGGAACAATGCAAAGATTAATGTTGCCATTTGTCATTTTATAGCCAAAGCCTGAACACAGGAAGGCCTTATTCATCATGCACAGACAGCAGGCCCGTGAAATATACAAGGTATATTTCAAACAGGAAGGTCTTTGCCTGCTTTGCTGAACTGCTGTGGGCTCTTGACTTATCACTGGAATAGTGAAGGTCTGTGTGTGGCAAAGGAAAGCAGAGAGGGGCTAAAAGAGGTTTCTATTCAGGCCTGGAGAGGACACACACATTTATAAGGTTTGAGTGTGTGTGTGTTTTGTGTGTATAAAGATATATATTTCTCCCTCTGTCTAATTTCTCCTAGAAATTATCAGCCAGAGTAAGGGAGTGGGGAGTACGATAGAAGGCATTATTTGAAAAGCACTACCAAGGAGAAAAAATAGGTAGATTTTTTGACATAAGTTTTTTAAAATGCAGCTAACAATATGAAGTCACAACCCCTGAAGTACTGGCCAAGGAAAAGAGAGAGTAAAAATATGAGTATTGAGCTATGCGCGGTGGTGACCCTGTCCACAAGAACAGTTAGTAAGGCAGAGCAGCTACCTGCCCAGTTGCACATCCTGAGAAACGCTGTCTGTCGAGTTACCCCAAAGTGGTCCTGGATGTTCTTGATTTTGTTTTCTATCCTGATGAATCACTTGTAGCAAATTACACTTTTGAAAATAAAGAGATTTATGATTTACACTTCACAACATACATAACTGCTTTTATGTATTCTCGACAGTTCTATTTTGTTCAAGAGTTACATGTTCCCTGGGACTTTTAGTTTTCTGTTTTATCTTACATTTCACTGTAAAGGCATATTCAGAGCCAGGCGTTTTTGTAAAACCAAGTTTGTTTGGGGAAGTTTTGTAGTAATTAATCAGAAGTTTCCATACCAACCCTATTCCTGCTGCTAGGCACTGATTTCTCTTAGTTGAAGCCTGATTTCCTTCTTCCCTGGTTTAACCTGAAGGCAAAGCAGAGCACCAGTTGCCACGTTGGGGATATCAGGGTTATGGCTTAATGTTTTTGGACCCAGCAACCTGTAATTCCAGGCAGCAGTTGGTGATATGGACAAAAAATGATGCAGGTTATATGGGGAGAGGCAAGGAGAAACCTATCACATGTGATCAGAAATTCAGTTCCAAAACCTGAGACACCCTTGCTTCTGCTCTTTCCCTCATATCCCACACTCAATCCGCTGCCAGTGCAGAGGAGTCCCCTCTCAAAGGCCTGTCTCTAAAAGTTGACCTGAATGGGTCCACTGCTCTCCACCCCCAGGGGCAGGAAGCCACTGTCCTCTCATCTCACCAGCCTCTTAGCCAGCCTTCCTCATTTCATTTGTACCCACTCCACCTGCTAAAACCCATTCTTCACACAGCACCCGAAGTGATGTTTTAAAAAAAACAGATGTCTGTTCTCTATGTCTACATCTCTATTCCTGCCCTGCAAATAGGCTCATCTGTACCATTCTTCTAGATTCCACCTACATGTGTTAATATACGATATTTGTTTTTCTCTTTCTGGCTTACTTCACTCTGTATGACAGACTCTAGCAGGGAATGGACATGTAGACAAAGGGAGGGAAGGGGAGAGGGGGATGAATTGGGAGATTAGGATTGACATATATACACTATCATTCGTAAAATAGCTAGTGGGAACCTGCTGCGTAGCACAGGGAGCTCAGCTCGGTGCTCTGTGACGACCTAGACGGGTGGGATGGGGGGAGGGGAGGTCCGGGGGTGGGGGGGATATAGGTATACATATAGCCGATTCATTTCATCATACAGCAGAAACTAACACAACATTGTAAAGCAATCATACTCCAATAAAATTTTTTTTAAAAATTAAAAAAATAAAATACATCAGAGCATGCTCTTTCCTGCATCAAACCACATGCCGACCACACTGGGAATGAACCCTATTTGGAGGGTCATTCTACAAAGCCCCAGGAGCTCTGACCCCTGCCCACCTCCCTACCTCATCTCCCCTTACCCTAACCACTCTGCCCTGAACCCTCCCTGCAGACGCACTTCTTTCTGTGCCAACACTCACAAATCTCAACTCCAACTGTAAGGCCTTTGCACTAGCTGTTTCCTTGGTCTGGAATATTCCTTAATTTCACTTGGCTACTTTCCTTCAGACGTTCAGGTCTCAGCCTAAATGTGACCTCTTCAGAGAGGCCCCCCTGAACCACCCAATCTAGAGTAGCCTCCATGCTGCTCTACCATATCACCCTGATTCACTTCTGTGCATAGTGTGTGTGTGGTTTTTTTTTTTTAGCTCTTTATTGGAATATAATTGCTTTACACTCTTGCACCAGCTTATGAAGTGCACCAAAGTGAATCAGCTGTATTTATACACACATCCCCATATCCCCTCCCTCCCGTGACTTCCCCCCACCCTCCCTGTCCCAGCCTTCTAAGGTATCACTCACCATCGAGTTGATCTCCCTTTGTTATACAGCAACTTTCCACTAGCTATCTATTTTACAGTTGGTAGTGTATATGCATAGTGTTTTATACTACTTCATATATTCTTCTTTGTATAGGTTTTCATTTGTTCTTTGCTTATCTCTATCCACTTGAAGTAAGCCCCAGTCGAGCAGGGGCACTGTATATTTAGCTTACTATTGAGTTCATGATGCTAAGAACAGCATGGACACCTAGAAAAGACTGTGTATGTATTTGGTGACATCACGCTGCCCACCATGGGAGGTACGGGAGGTCTGCTCTCCCCAAGCAATGCCTCGGAGCCTCTCAATCACTCCATTCCCAGCTTCTTCAAACCACTACTAGAACAAAGAAACAACCACAGCAAATCATAAGCAATAGACCAGTCTTCTTTCAGCTAATAAAGAGCATAAATATGAGATAAACTGATGGCTTTCCTGACTATATTAACAGAACACTTCAGATTTTCTCTCCCGTGTCCCTGAATTTTATTAAAGGCAGGTAGGCAGCTCCACTGACCATGGTTCTCAATCCTGGCTGCACACTAGAATCATCTACCTTAAAAAAATACAAGTGCCACAGAAAAGAGATGAGTGGTTTCCAGGGTCAGGGGGTGGGGGAGAGGTTTTCTGAAAGGGGTACATTGAGTTTTGGGGGTGATACAAATAATTGGTGTTTTGACTGTGGTGTTGGCTGCATGACTGTATGTGTGTGTCAAAACTCAAAGAACTGTAAACACAAAGAGATAAACTCTGCCTTACGTAAATTACACCTCAATAAACCTAATTGCAAAAACCTACTGATGTCTGGGCCTAACCCAGATGAATTAACTCAGACCATCAGAGCATTTCCGAAAAGCTCCCTAGTGAGTCTAACATGCAGCCAGGACTGAGACCAATGCCAGTCTAGAACTTGTGGCAATAGGACAGTCACACGAAGAAGGGGGAAGCCGGCACACAAGGGGCAGGACTAAAGGCCAGCTGTGCTGCCAGCTCTAGGGAAAGAATTCAGGGTTCTCAGTTTTGAGGTTTGTGAACTATGATCTTCTGTCTCTTCATTACAGGGATGCCGTCCCCATTAACCAATGAAAGACTGGAAACAGTGAGTCTTTTTTTTTTTTTTTTTTTTTCTGCACTGCTCAGGTTGTAGGAACTTAGTTCCCTGACTAGGGATTGAACCTGGGCCCTCAGCAGTGAAAGCTCAGAGTCCTAACCACTGGACTGCCAGGGAATTCCCAAGAAAGAGTCTTTTCCGTATGCATTAGACAGACTCGGTGGGGGTGTGTGTGGTGAGGCCCGGGATGTTTGCAAAGGAAAAGTGCTACAACCCACTCAGTTTTGTTTTGTTTTTTCCAACAAAGACTTAAAAGAAACAGGTGCCTGTTTGGTTTTGTTTTGATTCTTTTTTTTTTTTTTTCTGGTATTTCAGCAAATGGGCTATTTTGGGACAGATGTGAAAATCTCCCTGAGGTACGGATTAGGAAGAGCTCTGTCCCGGCCACCTTACTACTTCCCTCCAACCTCTCTGAGGGCGAGTGTCCTTACTATTAAACAAGGACAAAGATTATAACAGCCATTGCTCTCCCTCAGATCACTCGGGAGGCTCAGAACAGCCAACCTACATGAAAGTGATCTGTCAACCGTACCGCATTAAACCAGCTAACGTGAATTGCACGTTTACTGTGCTAAGCATTTTCACATCATTATATATTAATCCTGACAACATTATAGGTAAGACTATTACTGTCTGCCATCAAGAATGAGGACGTTATGGCCTTGCCACCCCCTCCACACTACCAAATCCAGTGGTATGTGCCAAGTCAGCCTCTCAGTGCTCCTGAACATCACTCACGTTTGACCTGGTGCTCACTTCTCCCCTTGTGGGCAAGACATCACTTCCTCTTGGCTCTTCGGACAATTGATCTTCTACTTCACTGGTCGCTCCTCCTATTCTTAACCTCCAAACCTAGAGCTCAGTCCTGCACATCCTGGCTTCTCCACCTCATTTCCTGGGTGATGACGTCTCCTCCAGGCTCTCGGCTCTGGGTCCCCTCCCTGCAGCCAGACGCATATTATCCACTGTGTACCCGTCATCACCATTCGGATATCTCACAGACACCTCAGACAAACAGCCAAGCCCGGATTCTCGATTTCCGTCCTCAAGCCCTCCCCTTCCTCTGTCTTCTCTTTTGTAGTAAATGGCCAAAGGCCTTGAGGCATCTTTCACTCATTTTTCTCTCAAACCCATAACCAATACACCAGCAAACCTGGCTGGCTCTTTCTTGAAAATAAATTTAGAACCTGACTACTGGTCACCATCTCCACCACTACCTGGTTTAGTCAAATCACCTCCTGCCTCAAGTGGCCTCCTAACTAGACATCCTCTTCCACCCTTGCTATAGTCTCTTTTCCACAAAGAATCCAGAGGAATCCTTTTATAATGTAAATAAGATTATCAGTACAGAAGAGAACAGAATGTAAGCTCCACAAGATGGGCCTCCGTCTCATCTGTTCGTTTTGTCCCCTCAGTGTCAACACAGGCTGGCTGGCGCTTAGATGAATATTGGTTGAGAGGATGCATGAGTTCATGATGGTCACATGTCCTGCACCAGGTCGCAGTCCCGACCTAGGATCTGCCGGACTCTGTGCCTTTCTTCCCCAGGTGGTACGGCCTCTTGGGTGGAAAAGTAAGTCACAGCTGTTGAGATGACCACGTCCAGCTTTAAAAAGCTGATTTACTGTTCATCTCCACCTTCCACAGAAATGTTCTAGAAAAGTTCCTGTGAGATAAGCGGAGCCTCAAGTTAGACACTGAACTTTGCTACTATGTCCTTGAACACACGTACCTTGTTATCACCCTCATCACAGGCGTCGTTACTCATATCATTACGCTGAATTCAAAAGCTACGAAAGCCGTTAAGAGAAGAACACTTTTATCCATACTATCTTCTGGGTCTTCGTTCTGACATTATCCTAGGATTTCAAGTAACCCTCAGCTGTTTACAAGTATAGGCTCATTCTGAGTCTGCGTTTGAAGCTGAGCCTTCAAAATATTCAATGGTACCAAAGTGGATAGAAATGTGGGTAAAATAAAAAAAAATAAGTTTGAATTAGCGAAGTAATGCTAGAAGGGATGTGCATGAGGATGGCTGGCACTTGGTCATTTACTGCAACTGTTTCAGGCTATTTTTTAAACTTCTGTGCTAGGTTTTGCCTGTGTTTTGCTCTGACAAAGTGGCTACACAGCTGAGTTCTGGGATGGAGGTAACATTAGTCTCCCCGTATGAGGCTATGAATGCTTTACTAGGATGATCAACAGAGACCCTTAGAAAGAGTAACTCGTTTAACCCAGAGACACACATAGACACACTATAAGCTAGGACTGGACTCTGGGCCACCTAGAGTATAAATCACTGATTAAATATAAAGTGTGTTCTGGGTAGGCTCGTGGAACAGAAAAAGAACATTAGGTAGAAATCAAGGAAATCTGAACAAAGTATGGACTTTAGTTTATATTACTATTATTAATGGAAACAAATGTAACATCCTAATGTAAGATGCTAATGATGGCAAAAACTGGATACTGGGTATGCGGGAACTTTTTATACTATCTTTGCATTTTTCTGTAAATCTCTACTAAAAAATCAAGTTCATTAGAAAAAAAATTAGTGGCACAAGAAGCTAAGATTTTGCATTGTCTACTTACAGCCCCAAACTTATATCATTATTATAAAATCCTCTTTATTTTGATGACAGTACATATTTTTTTTCAAATGACAACAGTTCAAAGGCTTTCTAAAAAAGGCTCTCCCCCCCTACATTGCTCTGCAGCAATTTCCTTGTCCTTTATTCTTTATTAAATCTTTAAAATAACCACTTATTTGGGAGGAGGAAGAATTATTTATATATTTAGGCACTGCCTCATTCTACAAAGAAAATAAGGGAAAGGGAAAATAGTTAAATCAAGTCTTCCTTTGTCTAGTTTCCCTAAAATAGCCTAGGATTACAAAACAGTCTATATTTCCATGATAAAAAAGTATATTTTATGCAATATTTCAGAGTTAACAAAGCACTTCCCGACACATTATCATACATTAGGTAACTACTGTGAAGTTTAGAATTATCTCTATTTTAGGGGCAAGAAAACTAAGGCTCTCAGACGCAAAGTAAAACCTTCCAAGCCATGCAGGACTGTCTGCTCTCTGCAGACATCATGATCTCTCTTGCACCCTCCTGGCCCGGGGGGCCACCGCTGTCACACACCAGACGCAGCCTTCAATGGATTAAGCCCACAGAAGCATCCTGCCAAATTCTAAATCAATCCTCAGTTTATAATCATGATGTCCATCTTTGCATATACACCACTTCCCTGCTTCCTGAATATAAATAAGCAAAGACTCAGCTGATCTTTCCTTGTCACCTAAAACATATATTTTACCTGTCTCCTTTTAAAATTATACAGCACATACAACTGTCCAACAATTACACAATTTCAACAGACTACCTCAAGGTCAGCTTTGGAAAGAGAGAAAACTCTTTTCTATACATATACAGTTATATTTGTTAGAAGTCAGAACCATCTCAGATGACTCTGCCAGAAACAGCAAGCATTCTTTGTATTTTTCCCACAAGGAATCTCAAGACGTTAGTACTTACTAATGTGAGAAAAAAGGGCCCAGGCCTCTGCCCAACCGCCTTCTTGTTGGAGAACACAGAGCTGTGAGCATCCCACTTGGAGCTGCCTTCTGGGCTTCAGATCAGCTGAGGAAAGAACCCTGGTGTGTCTGCTCTCATTAGAGCAGCAGTTTAGGTTTGATGTTTTTGATATTTTTATAATCATCGAGGAATCAAATGGGGGAATGCGAATGATGAAAACAAGACAAAACAAAAATCAAAGCATGAGACAAATCAAAGACTGAGGCAGACGTCTGCAGTTAACCCTGACGCTCTGAAACTCATGGAGAGATCAAGGGAAAGGCAACAATATGAACCTTGCATGAGATTTTGACAGATCGGGAAGGAAGATCTTTGAGAGATCAAGGGAGTTTCTAGAGCAAAATAACAGCTAATGTAAATTTGCTTTCTGATTTTTTTAAAGGGAACCTGGGAACTCTATGCAATTTCAACAAAGCACAAAGGCGTTTTCAAGACCCTTTCAGCTTGTGGAAATGGCTGTGAAATGCTGGAAACAATTCACTATGTGCTCACTAATGAAACAAATTCTCCTTCCATGTTTACAAGTCACAGATTGACATGTTAAAAAATTATGACTTAGGAGCAATCAAACATTACACTTAAAAAAAAACAGTCTGCACAGTTTGTCATTGGTAGTTGCTGTTGCTGCTTCTTCAACTTGCAAAGGAGAAAGGGAAAGCACTAAGCCATAGAAATGAATGTCTAGAGGGGCAGGGCTACGGCCGGCTCTCCTTTCTGTCCCCAGCCTCTAGTACTTTGTCTGCAAAACATGTTTATTGAATACAAATGACCCGACCTTCTGTTTTAGAGGCCAACTGAACAAAATAGCTTGTTAAATACAGAAATAGCTTATTAATCAATGCACCTGCCTGTCACAGAATTTCCTCTCTATATTTTTCTGATTTTTATTAACTTGTGTAAGCTTTGAAACACACAACTGAGAGAGCTGGACTGACCACAAAGGCAAGTTCAGGTTCAATAATGGACAAGATTGCCAGCTTGGTCCCAGTTTTAGCTTATGAGAACTTGAGGTCTTAAGGGAGTATAGAGGAGAATAAATACCCAGCGAGTACCTGCAGCTACCCAGTGTCACTTGTCCCCCGTGGGATTAATACATCACCATTCAAGGATCTTCCCCAATAAGAAAATTCTGGCTGCACCATAGCGGCAAACTCTTCCTAGCTGGGTCATGTGGCCTATTCTAGTTAAGTACCATAAGTATAACCATGCCTGCCACCACAAACAAGTCTGTATTGTGTCTAAATTAAACACACCTTGTGCATGAGTTCAAGAGGCTTTCTTAAATATAGTATATGAACTTCAATGCTTAAACTTGGAGTTATTAATCACCAAGAGACTTTTTTGCACTCAGTTGATGCTATCAGATAAGTATGGAATGCCCCATCACAGTTTTCTCTTTCCCTATCCTCTTACTAAGAGAAATAGTGATTTTTTTTTTTTAAAAAAGGTACCTTACAATAAGAGAACCTTGCTTTCTTTGCTCAGACTATATATTACTATCTTAAATATTTATTATGGCAGTTTATCTGAAAAATTATCCTACTTTATCAAAAATCATTGGTTTTGCCTTACTGTACTAAAATTTCACCTCTTGACAAAAAGTTGTACTGATTTAGGCTGGAGTTTTTCAACCTCAGTACTACTGACATTTGGGACTGCATAATTCTTGTTGAGAAGGCGTATTGAAGGACGTTTAGCAGCATTCCTAGCCTCTACTCACTAAATATCAAGTAATAGCCCTCCTACCAGTTGTGACAACCAAAAATATCTACAGACATTACCAAATATGCCCTAGGGTATAAAACCAACCCTGGTTGACAGCCATTGATTTGGCTATGAAAACCTAGTGAAAAATCTACTTTATTATATGTATTATGCACTCACAAAGTAGCTTTTCTTAAATTATAAAAATGAAATGATTTCTCTGTACTGTAGCAACTGATATTAATTCTTTTATAAGAAAGCAAATGAAAAAAATTCTCCTGTGGATTTGCACAATAATTACGATTATTCTGTTATTTGAAATGCTGAAAAGGCTTTTGGTATGAAAGAGTGGAAGCCTTTGCCTTGGGATCAGCTCCCCACCCAGCTCACAAAATAAATATGTACAAGGACCTATATTTCAAAGTTGTTATGCAAAGACTTAGCCTAAACACATGTTTAAGAACATTTCATCAGGCCACACACATCACAGTGATTCCTGTCTAGGTCCCTTAACATTTTTAAGGTGCTTCCCATGCATTGTCTCGTACTCATGTAGCCACTGTCTTCTGTAAGATCTTTTTTAAACAAACAAACTTTGTCTGATTGACAACCACACGTTTGCATAAATGAATTAGCTGATTTTCGTCTCCAGATCAGCCCAGGGAAAGAGTAAAGAAAGGCTAATTGAGAGAAAACAATGAAATCAATTTCCTTCAATACAGTTTTGGGGGAAGAAATATATCCTGAAATGGAATGATGAAGTTTTCTCTCTCAAGGGTTTCTTACAGGCTCTGAACCTTCATACTGAAGACTTACTTCTACTACCACTGTCAGTACCATCAAACGCCCTCATTTCCAATGACTAGCACTGCTGGGGGCTTTCTCTAAGTTGAGCATTCTGGTAGATATTTTACCTACATTATCCTAATTATCCTCACAAAACCATAGGAGAAGGTATTTTTATCTCCATTTTAGAGATGAGAAAACTAATGTGTAGAGTATTAGATAGCTTGCCCAGGGCCATCCAACTATTAACTGTAGAGTTATAGGGATCTGACAAGTCTTCTTGTCCTCAGTACCTGTACTATTGGAAAATACCACCTTTTCATCTGTTGAAAAATTAATAACTTTACTGATATACAGTTTACATAACATAAAATTCACCCACCTAAGTGTGAAATTTAATGGGTTTTTTTTTAGTGTACTTAGAGAATTGTGCAACTATCATTATTATGTAATGTTAGAAGATTTTCAGCACCACCAAATGAAACTTCACACCTATTATCAGTAACTCTCCATTTTCTTTTTGTTTTTAAATCTTATTTTCCCATCTTCTATCATTCTGGCTACTGAAAAAGATTTTGTTTTCTTTAATAAATTTTAAATTTAGAACCACAGCAATCAGTTGACACTTGCTTCTCCAAGTGTGGCTTTCTCTTGGGAATATGTCTTACCATTTTCTCTAGATCAACTGGAAAAACCAAGAGCTTAGGTCAGCAGCCCTATTTGCCATATCGAATCATGGGGTTCAAACAAAGCTGCCCTCTGGACCTCTTCTAAGGAGGAGATGGATCCGTCATAGACTTTACTTAGTATGACGATGTAAGGCCTTCAGGGACAGATGATTACCTCGGTGTTTGGCAGGAATAAAAATTACTTCCCAATTCTATTTTTAAAAGTGCTTAACATAGCCTTGAAAGAGAAGATGGAAAGAGAACCAACCGCTATTGTGTGCCTACAATGACCCAAATGCCTTAGAGCAATTCTACAAGGTAGTTAACACAACCTCTATTTGATAGATGTAGAAGCCAAGTTCAGAGGCTGACTAGCTTGAAGTGTTTCTGTAAGAGTCTCATCTGTGCTGTGGAAGAAAGTCGAACATTTGTTGCTGATATTTAGCCTGCTCTAACTGAGGTTAACTACCATCTGAGGAGATGATTTAACCACAGAAGATAGCGCAAATGGAGGGCCTATTTTACTCTAAGTGCTTTGGGCAGGATGCCCTGCTATAAATGTGGAATTTCCCATGAGAATTCTTCCTTTGACATGTTCAGCTTCTTTCCTCCTCTGGCTATTACATACTGCTTGATCAAATATTGTCTTCTTTCAGAGTGGATATAAGTATCACCAAAATGTGAGAAAGAACTGCAATGCTAAAAAGGGGGGAAGATGATGAGAAATGGGCCTTGTGTACTTGGCCTCTTAATCACATTGGGTAAGATATGCTATTAAGAGCTTTTCAAATGGACACTGGGACACTTTTGCTCTGGAGAATATTTTACTCAGGGAAAAAAAAACTTTCAAAAAGAATTAGTCAATAAGTGGACCAGCTCTTTAGCAATTTGTATAATTGTTCTAAGTCTAATAAATCTGACCTTGAATTTGACCAGATGTTAAAAAACTGGTCTAAATTTTGAATGAGCATAATTTCTTTCACCTCAAAGTTCTTTATGTGAATTATTATTTAATCACAAAACCATACAGGATGAATCTTGAGGATTAACTATATCATTTGTTATATTTCCTGAAACCATGTTTCTATTTTTTCCCTTAATTTTACCAAACTCACATGTACCATGGAAAGCATTTACTAAGTGTATAATTGGGTACAGCAATGTTCTATAAATTACAACTAGCAAACTTTGAATGAATCCTTTTCTCAAGGAATTTTACATTTAAAATCTAGCTATATAATTTATGAATCAAATGGTTTGGCTTCTGTGAAGGTTTTTATATAAGTTAGTTATCATTAAATATCAGAGATTTTCAGACTTTTTCTCCATTATGCTTTATGTTCCTTTTCTCCATTAGTAGTTCCTTTTCTTCCTTTTAATCTTAGGTTTCCAAAATTTTCTCATTTGAGCTCAATCCTAGATCTCTGGGTCAACAGAGAACAATGCTGATATCAGTCAATTTTTCTGTGTCTGGTGAGAGCCCAGAGGAGAACAGAAGTACCTTTCCCCTGCTAGTCCAGCTGTGTCCTTCTCTCATCTGCAGAACATGACTGCCTATGCTGAACAGCCTGAGTTTATCAGATCTCTACTTCTGTGGTCAAGTGTTCTGTCAGTGCAGTTCCTCTAGTTGTCATGTGATGACCTTTACTCAAGGCTCTTCATTTCTATGCAAAACCATGTCAAGGTAAAGAACTTATATCTCCAGCCACCAAGAACAGGGCTTTATATGTATGGGAGAAACAAAGAGTATGAAAAAAAATTCCAGTTTTAATAACTAGTTTATCAGAGGGTCAAACCCTTAAGACCCTCTTTCTCAGCCAGATACTCACTTTATTCGATATTTGCCTTCATGTCTAAGTCTACCAAGAATGAATGAATATATACAATGAGATGATTTTCCATGTTATTAGAAATGTGATTGTTTAATAGGTCAAGAGATATCTATGAATGTCATGTTTCACCTACTGCAGCTCTCTCAAAATCTCAAATCTCTTCCATAACTCACCTCTCTCAAGAGGTCAGTGGACTGGTGTCAAGGCAGGCTTGGTGCTAATCAGATTTAAGAAAGGCAGGCAAAATTATCAGAAGGCTTGATGTAAGGGTGTGATCTATATGGTCTGGAGCCATAATACTGAAGGTTAACAACAGGCAATAGATGCAACCTGAATTGTTGCAGGGCAGAGATAAGTAAAAAAGCAAACCATAATCTGCCCTGCTTCAGCACCACGGAGAGCACCAACCACATGTACCGCTTCTGGAGGTTCCCTAATGATGACTTCTACTCACCTCCACAGAGAAAGCCTGGAACCAGCATCTGAAGTTCATGGGATGTTCAACAAATGTCTTGGGGGTGGGGTGGGTGTCAGGTAGAAATAATCCAGTTCTTGGTTTTTCTATTCTTGGAAGTAGTTTTTGTTAGAATATTCCTTTAAGAATCTGCATTTCCAGACATGGGGGGAACTCATTTTTAAAAATTTCATAATTAGCAACAACCATGAAAGATTGTCAGGTAAATTTGGCTAAACCAGGAGCAATGCCTCACAACTTTTCAGTACACTTTCATTTGTTTAAACAAAATCAAACAACAAACAAAATCCATTGATCCAATTTCCTAAAACTCCATACACATTGGTTCTAGTTTACCTTTAGAGTTATATTCAGTAAATCAGATACTAATTCACTTGACAATCCTTGAAATACTTGAAGAAAGTTCTTATTGCTCCTCTTGGCCTTCTCTACAAAAGGTAATCATACCCCATTTCTTCAACTGTTACTTACAGACATTATTACTTTATTCTATATATGCTCTTATTTGCCAAGGACCTTCCTAAAATAGGCGCCCCAGCATAATCCCTATGTTTCATAATAATCCCACTGTTTCAGCCTACGAGGATACTTAAAATTCTTTATGAAGTGCAGGAATTGTCTGAGGCAAGTATATTTATCATGAGACTATTAACTCTCCTTGGATTTGGAAACTCTATTTTGGTGAGTGCAGCGTGAGACTGCACTGGTTTTACTTAACAACCATTTACCATGGGCTTAAATGACAAAGGCATCAACTAAAATGCTCAAGTTCCTTATCCAGAAAGATTGATCAAAGTCATCTCCTTGGTTTTAAACTTCTGCAATGGATTTTTTTTTTAATTGAAGTACAGAATTTTGTCAAAGTTAAATTATCTTGATATTTGTCCCATCGTTTCAGCCTACTAGGACACTTAAAACTCATTATGAAATGCTCCTGTTGATTTGGGTATTCTGAAAAGTCTAATAAGTATAGTTTGCATGCCTTTATTCAGATTATGGATTCAAATCCTTAAAAGATACAGCCAAGGACAGACTCACGTACGCATCAAGAAAATGATTCTAAGAAATATTTGAAACATGCCCTCTCTTAGAATCTAGATACACTTTATTTAAGGCACCTGTCTAAGTTATCATATTTAAGACAGAAAAGAAAGTGATTTTTGGTAAAAATTAAATTAGGGAACCCAAATGACTCCAAGTATGTTACTTTCTCCTGTAAAAACCAAAAACTAGGCCTTTTCAATAATCCATTTAAAATTTTTGTCAGTGATAATAGTTTTCAGAATCCACTTTTAAAGATAATGAAAATGATAACATTCATTCTCAGTCCCTTAGCATACACTGATTAACTGCCAGCCACAAAGATGCATAAGAAATGGATTGTATTTTCAAAGATATGGGAAGTATGGGGAATTAGTTATGGGCACAATTACATTGGGGTTAGTAACAAAAGGGAAAATTGCTAATATTTTATTAAGTACTTTAGGAAATCATAAGAGATAATGTGAAAAGAAAATTTTTAGCATTTTGCATAATCTCAATTCAAGTTAAATTTAAGAATTTGTGTTTATTCAAATTATGCTTAACACACCTGAGGGATTTGTATAAGACATATTATGTAATATTTTACAGAATCATAGGATTTCAAGACTGGCAACAATGTTCCCCTCCCTTTGCAAATAGCAGGCAAAGATGCCTATAGTAATTTGGAGGAAGGTACTACTATGTAGCAATCTCCAGTTTCTGGCACCTCTCCCATCTTCATTGAAAATTTGCTAAAAATTTCAATTTTCCTTGCCTGTAAATGTGAAACAGACAAGCTTCTTTGGTTCAAACATCTTTCCAACCGTTCATGCACATATTAGCATATGTATTGCATTTCTTGTCCTAGCAATAATGCTACTGCTTATAAACAATAGAGCTAGGCATTTTCCATCACCCAGGGAACAGATTTCTAAGGAGCTTATCCTTTAGCTTCCCCAAGATACCCATGTCTTCCTGTCAGCCATGTCAAAAGCAGTTGCAACTCATCCCAAAATGTGAACACTGAACATTAAAATGAATATGAGAAGATGGCTTCTGTGGCCAGAGGACAAATACATAGAGACAATAACAAGAAACAAAGAGCTGGAATGTCTACAGAAAAATCCTGCCCAGACTAGAAGCAGCAGAGTATACTGCACAAAACCACAAGCTTTAAAGATCTGGGTGAACTCTATCTCCACCACTTATTAGCTACAGTAATTTGGGCAAACTGAATCCCTCTCTGAGCCTCACTGTCTCATCTTTTGATAACTGAGACTACAGCAGAAGCCAAAGACCCCTGGGTCCTCTCAGGTATGTGTGTGAGTCTAGAATCAAAGCTTCAGCAGTCAAGATACCAACCCACAGCTATTCTCCCCAAAACCAACAAAGCATGGTCTCTACCATCCATTTGCAGGATCTGCTCCAACAAGCCCATGAGTCAGTATTCAACAGGGTGTTAGCTCCAGCCCTGCAGCAGGTGGAATCTCTCATTAGTTCTGTCTCCTGAGATTCTGAGGGTGAGAAATTGTCTGGGGAATGCACCTGCTCACCAAATCTGTATTGTCTTATTAGTCACAGGTCCTGCTGTGCCCACAATTGCATTACTGTGTATAGCTGAGCTGAGCCCAATTCTAGAGGGCCCCATGATCATCATAAGCCATGTGAATGGTGCACCCTTACAGGTGGGCAGTATCCAACCACACACAGTGGGCTGCCACCATCTTTCTAAGGGGGATGCCTGCTCATAGTCTGGGCTGAAGGAGCAAGCCTAGATTTTCATGTTGCATTCTATATAATCCATTAAGATTTAGCATTGATCTTAACATTAATCAGCAACCAATTAATCACAAAATAGTCAGTAAACAGCAGTGCTTTGAGAGGAGCAAAAGAAATGTAAAAACTCAATTCTACCTGGAAAGAATTTACAATTTACAATAGTCTTGTCTCTCTCTCAATAATATTTCAAAAAGATTTTAGTTTGAGTAAAATTTGTGGAGTAGTTTTCATACTTTGGAGGAAAGGTGATTTATGAACACAAGCAATTTTTATTGACTATAGATCCCGAGCCAGTTCTTTATGAGGTCAGTGTACCCACAAGGAAAAAATGCAGTGATTAAAAAGCAACAACAGTTGCAGTTTCTTCTAAGTGACTTTCTTGACAGGAGCACCATGCAGGGTTCGTTTTTCATGCATCAGTTCACGGCGAGATAACTAATTTTGGGAGTGCCATCCTTCAGAATTCCTACTGCACCCACTGTAATCAGACCAAGCACACCTCCCATGGAAAAGCTGAAACTGAACTGTGGTCCACTAGATGGAGGGTCATTGCCTGTTAGAAAACAAAACAGAATATCCCTACCATAAATTAGTCTATTTAATCTGTCAGTTTCTAAATTCAAAAGGGATGATACAGTAAATGAAAGAAATATGCGCTTGCCTCTGGTTCTTTCTAAGCAAGCAGATTTGACTATGTGGTTTAGTTTGGGTTGTAAGGCACCAGGGTGGGATTCCACTGGACACAGAGGAAAGTTGTTCTTTGATTAGCAGATGGAATGGTTCACCAACAAAACAGCTTCTTTTGACCTTGTGTGGGTGCGTATGTGGTGGTGGGAAGGTAGGAGGAGAAATACAATGATACACTTGGGATCAGAACAGTGGAGCCTAGTGTGAAGGCTGGGGGCTTGGAGACAGAGACCTGAGTTCCATTTGTTACCTGGACCCCTTTTTGCTGTGCAATCTTGTGCCAGTCACTGGATCTCTGAATAATTTCTCTCATCTATAAAATGGAGATGAAGATGGTATCTGTTTCATGGGATGGTTTAAGTACTAAATGAGATAATAGATGTAAAAATTCTTGGCAAAATGTCTAGTACATACCAAGTAATAAAAAATACTGGTATTCTATTTTTGGTATGTGAGGTATAATATTAAGAAGAGGAGGAGAAGGATGATTAATAAATGACTGTTAACTGGACTGAAACAAATGTACTAAGACAGATGTGAATTATGATCATTTGGAGGGAAATTATATTACCAATGGCACATTTTACATTTTTTTATTCCTTTTATGCATTCTTTGGTGGGTTTTGCATCCTGACTCTGATTTAAGGTTAAAATCAATGATAGTACGGGGCAAATTTGTCAAGCTTTTGAGAAAAAATAGGTTTTAACAACCATTTATGCAAATATCTAACTTTACAGAAGTAAAGAAAATGAAGTGTTAGAGATTGGCTCTTTCAGTGACCTCCATCAGGCACAGCTTGATCTTCATAGGTTAGGTGTCTTGCTACGTTACACCAGGCAGAAAATGGTAAAACCATTTGGGAGTAGAAATCAAATTCTCCCAAAGCTGTGAGGCTCTCATGATATAGTCTACAAAAGAGATTCTTTCCTGACCTTTATTCTTACAAGACTTTCATCCTTCCTGCTTTGAGATATCTCTAACACACGGAGGCTGTTACCCAGCTCGGTAACACACCCCGAGCCTAGCAATTGTAGAGCATCAGAGAAGGAGGAGAGGCTAGTCTAAGCTTTTGATGTACATGAGCACAGGCGTGTACACACACACACGTGTGCACAGTGAGCTGACCACTGTGTCTGTTAGTGAGGACACTTCTCACATTTCTGAGCTTCATCTGGAAAGCTGGGTTTGGGGGGGGAGTTGGTGCTGGCAGTCCTGTTAGATAATGATGTCTATTTTGAGCTCTCAGACCAGTAGACACTTTCTTTTAAATTTGGGGACTGACATAGTGTTGTCAACTCCCCTTTGTGTCAAGCAGAACCGTTTAAGGAGTCCTCTACCATCACCACCAACATTTAATAAAAAAACAAGTCATTTTTAACCCTAAAAAAGCTAGTAGGACACAGATACAGAAAAAAAGTTAGTTCCTCTGTGCTACAAAAGACAGCTGGCAACTTTACTAACACACACAAGCACATACAATACATTACATTACATACCGCTGGTTGCTGAACAGTGAAAATTCTATCCCAGTCCCTTAGACTCCCTTATACTAAAAATCCCTACTGATTCTCACTCTCTTTGATTCTGTGGGGCTGGTTTCACATACATGTTAAATTCTCCAAGATATATCACTTACCCCAGATCAACAGAGCTGGAAAATTTTTTAAAAATCTCCTGCTCTTCTCGGGGACTTCTAAGCTGGTTCATCATATTTTCATTGTACGTTTAAAAATTCACGTTAAAAACCTGAGAGGCAGGGAGCCGTGTGGCATCTGTTATGTCTCCTGTCCTTGAGGGTACCTTTGTGCTACTCCTTCCCTTTCCTGCCACACTGGCAGGCCAACCAGAAAGTGAAGAAAAGGAATCCTGCCAAGCTTTCATCAGACTATCCAGAGGAACTGATGGGAAATGATTTTGTGTTGCCATAAGGGTAAATAAACAACTTCTGCAGATTCAGCTAGGGCCAAACACCTTTTACCAGAGCATGATGTGACCTCGCCTTCAGAGAATCTCAATACTGGAACCCCTGGTTCTCCAGGACCAGGACAGCCTCTGAGTATTGAGTGTGGTATACAGATACCTCTAAAAAACCAAGAGGCCTGATTCCACATGGGCACTATCCCTAGCCAACAACACTAGGTGGAAAGATTCCTCAAAGATCGTGAACCACTGGAAAGTCTAAAATTGGTGGTCTAATTTCATCTATACCCTAAAAGGATTTTTCAGAGATTTTTGAAACCCATGGTAAGTTCTTTCTTTTCTAGGGGGACATCCAAGAAAGGACAAAGGGGAACTGTGGGGAGGGGCTTAAGACTTCATGCATTGTGCTGATATCCATGAGGCATCCTATCAGCTTGAGGTTTCCTACCAGGGCCACCTAGGGCACCTGAGGTCTCCCTGTGGTGAGAGTCTCCAGTAAGAGCTGGATGCTGGAATCTTCCAAAGCCCAGTGAGCCACCCTGAGACAGCTCCCTTAGCTTCCCTCTTCTGTATTTTCTGTCTTGATGAATTCTCTTAATAAACCCAAGTGGGGGATTCTGATCTGCTCAGGGAAACTACCACATCAGTTAGGGGGCTTTTACAGGCAGATGTTCTGGGAGACAGGGAGGCTGAGGAGCCACAATCCTCTGTAGTGCCTGTTGTCATGAGTGCCTTAAAGTGATTTCAAGGCAGGAATGTGAGCCTAGGGCCAGCATATCAGCTCTTTGCACTTCCACCATAAAAATCGAAAAACTTACCCTTATTGAAAACTAACAGTATGTGTGTTAAACTTTTAGCACAGAGTAGTAGAAGACATTTTATGGCCTATTAATTAGCTGCTATATTTTCCTCTTTCATTGTATGGCAGAAGCCATTTCTGTGTTTCATTGCTTTTCAGTACTGCCATCCATAGTATCTCGCAGAGCCAAAAAATGATTCACTATTATGTTAATCATTAAGAATTATTCTAACTGGCAAGGAGATTAAGCCTTTAACTCCCACTTAAGGAAATGTGGCTTTGAAGTCATGTGAAGGAGGCTCTAGATAGCACAGCTTAATTCTAGGAAGATTTCTTTTTTTCCTTTATTATCCTTCTCCCCCCTCAAATTTTCCTATATGAGACCTCAGGACACCAGAGCAATAATGATAGCAATGCCTTCCATTTTCCCATTAGTTCCCAATAGCTCCAAACTACCAATCTGAGCGGGAAATGGAGAAAAGGCAAATTAGTGATGAATAAATGACTTTCCCAGGCACAGATTTATACCTCAGCTGCCTGCTGGCATGTTAGTTTTGACAACAGTTACTTTTAGAGGTTTCTGTGATACCACCGCAGGAAGAGACTGGCAATGAGGAGAGAGACGTACAAGAAGAGATGTGTACTGAGCACCTTCCATGGACTAAGCCCTCTCTTTGGGGCTTTCATACCTGTCATCTCTTGTGACCTACACAACAGAACAGTGAGATAAGAATCATCAACCAGGCCTTTAAAGGCTGGTACAGAAGGGCTTATGAAAGAACTCATCTGAGGTCACAGAATCAGCAAGAGGCAAAGCAGGGGTTTAATCATTTAACTCGGACCCTGGTGCTGAGAAAGCAACAGGAATGTCTTTAATGAGGCATAGTTCCTTTCCCTTTGTCTGGTTAGAAACGGGCCTGTGAAATTCTACAACAATCAACAAAAATGTGAAAAACTTCAGTCAACAATTCTTTTGTGCTTTACAGCCTATATAATATTAGATCACTGGCTTTATTTTATTTACAGCATAACTAAACCAAGTACATTAATTTGTCAAAAATGTGGGTTAACGCCCCACATCACCAGTTCCAACCCAATCTGGTGATGGGCTGGGGACAGGGAGGCACAGGAGAGGAGAGCAGAGAACTCAGACACAAAAGGTTTCTGGCCTCAGAGGCTCCGCAGGCTGACATTCAGATTTCCTAGAACACATCTGAATGACTGTTCCGATGAATGACTGGTTTTGACCTCCACAGTTTGCTTACTGTTTACATTTTGTTTTTGGAAAGTGGATACCTGCCATAATATCAGGTTTGTTTTAGGATAAAATGTTTTACCCTCAGTTTTCAATGGCTAACAGAATAGACAACTCAGAGAACCAGAAATATTAAGAATAATGGTGGTAGGGGGATGATTTTGCATGGAATTCAGGTAGGATAGGGATTTTAAGGAAGAAGGGATTAGAAAGGAACAGATTTAAATGGTGATAAAGGCCTTGATCTGCCACCCACCGTTTACTACCAGGAGATATTTACAGAGATAGCCTCCCTGATGTACTAGATACAGTCAGTATTTACAGATGGAAAAATATATGTTCTAAAGAGAAACCTCATACAGCAAGCCTAACAAATGGTCAAAGAAAGTGACTAGGGCTGCCCAGAATTCAGTCTCATGGTGGTAGCAGTTACTGGCCCATCCCCTTCCTCCCTCCATCCCTTCCTCTCTCCTTTCCTCCCTGCCTCCCTCTCAACCTCCTGTCCTCCGTCCCTATCTTCCTTTCTTCCTTCCACAATGCTTTCTTGCCACCATATATAGAACAGACACTGAGCTGGACTCGTGGAGAACAAAGGGGTAAAGCAGACAGTGGTCTTCAACGACGCACATCGATAAATGAATGAAGTCATTTAGCAGTGGGGTGACTTCGGAAGGCTGTACTGTTTGCTGCATTTTACTAAGAGCATGGATGATTTTTAAATTAAAAAAAGGAAGAGAAAGTATGTTTGGATAAGTACAAGAAAGACATAAATACTCAAGGGACTTTATGACTCAAACATTTAGATTAATTACCTTAAGAGTTTCCTCATTCTAATATTTTTTCAATCAGGGTTTTATTCTTTTAATCCCTAATATTCTGTGACTAATATCATCCCAGGTGTTAGATTCTTCATCTAAATAAAATGAAAATCACACTGAAAGACTACTCGTGACTTTGGATGGAAATAAACCCTGGCCGCGTTATGTTTCATTCTATGGAAAGTGTTCAGCATTCAACCTGCAGCGTCCTAGTTGACACAGCAGCATCCTGTAATTACCCCTAAAGGCCATTTGATTTGATAATATATTCACCACCATGTATAATTTACATAATGTTTCACAATTATCCATTAATATGCAAATGTTAGGCTAAAGATTATGTGGCCTAGAAATGCAATGCAAGTACTTCTCTGATAGTCACACTCTGTGTGCATATAGATATCTAACCCACGAGGCCTTTCAATTTTAGCAAAGAAATGATTCACGGTGGTGGAGACGAAAGGTGAATGAGCACAATTTATCACTGTACACAAAGCCATGTGATGTTCAATCAACAATTATTCAGTTTGAGGCACCAAGCTGGATACCCAGACTATGAGGAGGGACAATATTTTTCTCTCTTTCTGCAAGGACCTCCATGACGTTAGAAAGCCTGTCAAAAGTAGCACCAACCAAAGGCAGGAGGTAAAGGTTAGACACAGGCATCTTTTGGATATGTAATTACCATCAAAATAACGTGCCAGGTGAACACTGTGACACAATAATCAGATAAACCAGTTTGTGAAATTCAGTCCTCCTCTCCTTTCCCCAACAGTAATCCATCTAAAAAGGGAAAAGGAAATGAAAGTGGGAAAAGGAAGACATACCTATGTCACTATAGCATCACTGTTGATGTGCTAAATGTACTAACGCCAGGAAATTCAGTTACTGTTCCCATAGCAACTGTAGCTTGCCTCCTGGACCTGGCAAATTAAGTTATGAAAATTAATCCTAGTTAGAGCACGAGGAAACACTGCCCCTAAGCAAGGGAAACCACAGTTAGGTTGATCTTCACATTAACGGAGTAGCCAGCTCTCCTCAAGAGGAGGACGAGGGGAAGACACTCACATTGGTAACTCACGATGGGTTGTTGCTCAGGGGAAACAACACTTTCATTAGTAAGTCACTAGAGGCTATTGTTCAGGAAGAGAAATGTTTCCTTCCACCAGCACCACTTGCCCAGGTGAGGCTACAGTGCATGCAGGCCCAGGAATTTCAGAGAGATCGAAGAGAACAGACACCTTTGCCCTACACACTAACGGATGCAATTTTATGTCATCCACCGAGGAAGAAAAGGATCTACAAAATGCACACTGTAACATACTATTACTTGTGAATGCCAGTTCCCTTTAAGTTTGATGAGAGTCCAAGAGAGAAAAGGAGGCACGGATCTGAAACTTGTGCAAAGGTCAAAGTTTTGCCTTATATGATTGCCAATTCAACTGATGACGTTCACACCTGAACAAAATCTGATTGTATTACCTGAGGGGAGCTGAAGATTGCATTTTAAATCAATAAGTAGCTTTTAGGGAATAACTAAACCTCTACTAATATTAATCCAATTAGGATTTCTTTTTATGTCAGCACTCATTTTCAGGTTCAATAAAGAATCTAAATCTTTAAAAGAGATACTAATAAAAGGTTCTAAACTGAGTACTTAACAAAGTTTAAAAAATTATAAGACATGCTTATGCTTTCCCTCTCTCATGAATACAATGAACCTGTATAGTAAGTGAACTGCAAAACTGTCAACTGATGTCAGCAATATCCAAAGGTCATTCATACAAAGACGTTAAATGACATGTTATTTAATAATAAATATTCTAGAATCAGGATCACAGTCTTTCTCTTCACCACAATTTCTGCCTTCATCCTGGACTACTTTTAGATCCACATGTGACCCTTGCCTCTGTTATCTTCTGGTTCTGCCCCTCCCCCTCCTGCCTCTCCTTTGCGTGGCCCTCCTCTTCCTCTATATGGTCCCAAATGAAGGTTTCCTATGGATATGCTTCCTGGACCTTCACGCATCACACTCCAAATTCCCTGCAGACAACCTTACCAATGCCGTGATTTTACCACCAACTTACAGGGCAATGACCCCCAATTTATCATCTCTAGCACAGACTTTCTTCCTGTGATCTCTGAATATGTATCTATTTTGACAGTGAAAACACTACAATACTAGCAGACTGGAGGAACAAATCAAGAAGAGGAACGTTGCCTGCCTCGAACAGCAGTCAGGCTATCTGGGAAGAAGGGAGAGTCAACCACATAAGCTGCTGAAGGAAGATCTGGAGCCAAACCTGAAGGGCACTGAGTTTTGCAGGTACCACTGGGAGTGGCATGTCCCTTAATGGAAATATGTATGCATTTATGCCTGATGCTTTTGAATCTAGTATTTAGCAATTTGAGGGCAATGGCAAGAACTAGGCAAAACGGAATCTCCCTTGGTACAAAGTGACTCTCCAGGAACAAACACAGGGACCCTGGATGCAGACACTGGGGTGTCCATCAGCACCCAGAACCCAGGCCTTCTGGGGCCCTCCTCTGAGAAGGCACTGTGGCTTCAGGTCAGCAGGCCTTAGTGCCTCAAAGAGCTACTGACACCGAGGAAAGTGGACTCAAGGGCTCATATCAATTTTAAGGTAGAACAAAATTAAGTATAAAAACAAAGAAACGGGAGGGAAACGTATTTGTGATTGGCTCCCGATACTTGAAAATCCACTTGCATTACCCAGTTAGGAAGAACTAGTAGGGTACAATCACCCGCAAGAAGATTTACAACTGATTGGACAGAGAGGCCAATAAAAAGGACTTGGGAATAAATTCTCTATCTGAGCAATTCTATGGGCAGAAAAATTCTGCACAAGCTGTATTTATGAGGCGAACTTTGTCAGAATTTAAAGAGGATCCCATAAAAATCAGGATCCACGTATTCTACAGAAACACATCCATTCATTTTTAGATAAAGCTCTCAGATTCACAGATGTCACCGATTACTGGGGGGCAGCAGGCAGCCCAAACATCCATCTGCAGATATGTTGCTTCGGAAGTAAACATTTTTATCAAACGGTGCTAAGGTGCTCCATCAATTGAAAAGAATGTGAATAATCAACATGAAAAAGATCATTCAGGGCACACACATGTGCTGAGCATCCTACAACTTTCAGAAGGTCTGTAGGATGCTGGGGTACAGTGACAAGCAAGATTTCTAAACACATATGCACCCAAGACTGGCAGAAATGCAAAGTACACTAACAATGACTATTGGGGTGATTTTTTTATATTTTATATTCTAATTTTTAATTTTCTAATTTTTCTATGATGGAAACTGTTTCACCATCAGAAAAAAAAAAGCAGAGAGGTTTAAGAAAAATGTCACGAGACATAATTTCAGAAATGACTTTAGATTGTTAAATTAAAATATCTTTGCTTTTCTCTCTAAGTTAGCTCTATTAACTTTAGAATCAGAAAATGAACAAACCAAAAATAGAATCTGTTAGTCTGGAATATCTTGAAAACTCACATAAAATTTTTTTTTAAAAAGCAGAATTTTCCTCTATTACTAACACTGTGAAGGTTTAAAAGCTTCCAAGAAATGACGGTTACGTGGTTGATAAGTAAGTTCCTACAGGCTCTCCTTGGACTGGATTAATTCACAAATCTCCAAAGAATAAGTTTGAAATGAAGACTCTAGGCAGGTTATCCTCCCTCAGAAGTAAAACAGCTCAACCTCCATGTGATGTTATGAGAATTCCAAATTCAATATAATGGAGGTACCCGGGACATTTACATTTGAATAGCTGAGACAAAACTCTGGGCTAAGAGACTGGAGAAGGCCAAGAGGTAGCAAACTGCCACAGACTGTCTGGGCATGTGACCACTGTATTGAAGAGGACCTGAATGTGGGTCACCTATTCCGCTGTGACACGTGTGAAAGTTCACGTGCCTAATTCCCTCCTGGGTGTGCCCTAAATGAAGGTGGGCGGTGCTGCTATGTGGTTCCCAACTGTTGAGATGAAATTCTATCCCATTCTCTCCCTCCCAAGAAAGTATGGTAGCATGTAAGGGTGAGGTTGTTAAAGAGACATTCTTGACATTTCTATAGCACTCACCCATAAGCTTCGGTACTTTACTCACTATCAATAACAAATTATTTGTGACCACTCGCATGTGACAATGTCACAGGGGAAAAAACCAGTGTATATGCCCCTTGTCGTCAACATTAATTCCCAGGACACAGTCACACTTTTTCCATTGCAGTTGCCAGTATAGCTGCAATGCCCCCGCCACTAAGGCATGCAAATTTTAACATCTGTTTGAGTAAAGCATAAATAAGAAAACTAACCTTACAAAAGAACAAAACAGTTACAATACAGCTAGCTCAGAAATCAACACGACACACAATATTTAAACTTGCAGAACTGGTGGAGTAGAGCACTGACAGAATGAAACTCAGGAACGTTCAGGCTGGTTTACAAAGGAGGAGACGGTGCTGCTGACAGAAGAATGGATATCTTGAGGAGTCCCAGAGAAACCCCCTTTAGGTCTTGAGGTCTGGGCCCCTCAAGCAAATATTGCTCAATAATGATTCTGCCCCGTAGGTCATCAGATGGTTCCCCAAATTATTTAAAGGCAGAAGATCTTAAATATTAAGGTGGCTGATAGAAATTAATTATAAAATACCGGTTTGAATTTAAGTAACAATTCTGCCTCTGAAATATAAAAGTGTTAATGACCTCATTTTAAAACGATTGATGGGTCAGGTCACTTGTTTCCAAATGCCTGGTCTCTCCAATTGAAAGTCAGGACGGTACCATGACAGTCTGGAAGTGACCTCTCCCAGGATATGCCACCCATCACTCGTCTACTGTTGCAGCTGCTGTTGTCTGGGGAGCCTCCAAGTGTGGAAATGGCTCCACTCCAGTTCTACACTGCCTGGCGTGATGAGAATTACTATGTTTACTTTTTACTACATCATTTGGACAGAGTCTCTGCCTTTCTTCCCCACTGGGTCTAGCTAGGGAAGATGGGGATTCATATGAAAGCTTGCTTTATCCATACCTTGCAATTCTATTCCTAAGACTGATCTATTTAGAAGAAAAAGTATCTGTTTCTAGCTCCAAACCACTGGAATTAGAAAGTTAATCTTCAATCAGACTGACAAAGAAAAACCAAATTCCGCTCCATCACTTCCCAGCCCCTTCATGTATGAGACAGGATAAAAATCCAGAGCCAGATTAACTAAAAGCAGCAAGGTTTGTGGGCTGCAAGTATGAAATGAAATTCCAATTCTCAAACTGTGCCTTAGTGCAACAAAGAAATGTGAGCTACTAATAGGTGCTGAAATTTCTAAAGTCTCACATCTCATAACTTTTCCCAAATTTTTAATTTATTTCATCACAAGCATTTTTAGGTCAATCTTTGGGAAAATTATTTCAAATGGAATTTATCTCCAATTTCATACCAAAAGTTAACAAGAAAATTGATCTCAGACTTCGTAATCAACTTTGCTAGAATGTTCCTACTCACTGTTAAAAATTATGAATTGGAAGAATTTTGGAATCTGATTGTGGGTTATATTCTATTTTGCTCCATCTCACCAGCATTAAGTTGAAAATTTTCTTATGTGAATGTAGTCCGATTTCACCCTTTTTAACTTTGAGAACATGAGTTAATTTGTGTGCTCACTCTGCATATTTATATCTAAATCCTAGATTTGCTTGGAAATGTGAATTTTATCAGTTGTCAGAGGCAACTCAACATGGGATGGTGAGATGGGGAAAAATCAAATTATATTCACACAAAACTTAAGCTGGCTCCCATCTGGCTAAACTTTAAGCTTAAAATAAATGCAATTTTCTCTTCTTCACCTCATCCGATTAGACATGGAAGACATTCCTCCGGGGGGTGAGAAGATAGTAATCAGGGAGGTAAAAGAGAGGAAGCTGAAACTGCATCACTTTAAATCCTCATTACCCTAACTTCATGGCACCATTTGATGGTAGAAGAGGCTGTACTGCTTAACTCCCCTCACTCTGCAGTGCTTCCAGAGCCTTCCACATCTTGCGGGAGTGTGATAAACAGACTTAAAGAGGATATGGTAGGATGAGAAAAACTCATACCAAGATGCAATCTTCTTTTATTCTTTATTTCTTTTTCATCGGTAAGAGAGGGCTTAGACCTAAAAAAGGGCTTATTTATTAACTTGGTCAGTTCACTAAAAATCACACCCTTTCTTGACTTCCATGGACATCTGTGAACTTTGTTTAAGTATCAAATTTGGATAATATCTGTAAATTAGGAACAATGATTAGCAAATGAGATGGGTTTACCCTCACATTGTCATCTATAACCCCTTCTTTTGTTGAGCAAACATTTCTCATCTGGTTCTGGCCATTATTGACTTCTAGTTAAAGATGATGCGATGTCAATAAAAGTTCTTAAAAAGAAAGATGAGGTGATGAATTTCAGAGTGAGGGATGTAAGTTTCGTTCTGTTGTCAGGGAAAGGTTCTGGTCCATCCCGTGGAACTGTCATAATACGATTAACCAAAGTGTGGTAATCCAGTGGAGAGGGACACATGCCATCTCTCTTCTCAAGTGTGACATTCCTTTCTGCATGCTTCACAAAGGGCGGGGGGACACTCTCATCGAGGAATAGCTGTGTGATTTTAAAAGCTGAATGGGTCAGATTACTGAAGGCTTATGGCAATCAGGTTAGGTTTAACTTCACTAGCTCCCCCGCCCCCCCACCGCCTCCCCACCCCAACCCCCTATTGGCTAAGGACTGTTGGTCAAAGGCAAAATAAATTGTCAAGAGAACACTTTTGGGGGAGATAAAAATAGCCTCTATCCTGACTGCGGTGGGACATGATTGTATACATGTATCAAAACCAAAGAACTGAATACCTAAAAAGGGTGAACTTTGCACTAATTATACCTCAATAAGCCTGACTTAAAAGGAGAAGGGAAACAAAACAAAACAAAGCTCACTTGGCATTAAAACAGTACATGACAACCTGGATGACTCGAAAACATTATACTGAGTGAAAGAAGCCAGACACAAAAGGCTGCATACTGTATGATTCCATTTATGTGGATTGTAGGTAGGAGAGAATGAATCATTCATCTCTTCCACCCACATACACACACGTACACACCTCATACACACACGTACACACCTCATACTCCTTACTGCACTTTCAGTCCTAGAAAAAAAATTCTATTTTTCCCAAAGCTGGCCTCACGCTTTCAAGAAGAAACTAACAAGGATTTCATAACTGTATTTTAGGGTCTTGCGCGGGACTGTTGTTCAAGAACAGAATCAATATTGGACATTTTGATTAATTCTCCTAGAGAGAATTCCAGAGAGAGCTCCTTGATGCACTTTCCGTATATTACTCCCCTTTCCAAACTTAATTTGGCTCCAAATTTTAAATAAAGAGGAGATTTTAAGTTTGGGATCATCTTCCTTTATTTGGCACAACTTTTAAAAAATACTCATTCTACTATATCTTCTCTACTAACATCAGTCAAATCAGGCACCTCTTGGATCCCCTCAATTTCTCCAACTGATTAAAATAAACAAAATTCCCTACAGGTAAACCTAACATTGTTTGTGTTCACATTTCAAGCATTATATTAGGTCAGACATTACTCTGGAATGTTACCCAGCCATTAAAAATAATGAGTTCTATAATATCACACACACACACACATACACACACACACACACACACACACACACGATACATTAGTATATGCATTAAGAAAGGACTAGAAGAGCCCATCAAACCAAGGTTATTGCTGGGAGCTGGGACTCAAGAAGAAACAAACTGAGGATGGAGATGGCTGGTTATTCTCTTTATTTTAAATCTCCTATATAATTTCAAGTACTTTATAATATCATGTGCTACTCTTTTGAAAAAAGTATTACATAAAAAAAGAATCTAAAACCTTAAAAAATTAAATACTACTCTTTTGGCAACTCAGTAAAAGGAAGAATGTCCCCCAAAGTTGTTGAAGCGCCTACAAAAGGGACTTTTTTAAAGGTCCCTCTGACAATAGGGTTTGGGTCTCCACAACTTAATTTCAGAATGCAAGTCAATGCATAGCTCCTCTAAATATTTTAAAAACAGTCTGAAATATCTAAAGTAAAACAATCACCCTATATATGTTCCAAATTAGAACCACTCATTCTCATTTATTTCAAAGAACTGATCTTCTTGGTTCCTATCTCAAAAACATGTGTCACCTGAAAATGTCATTGATTTCTCTTATTTATATAACGTAAGGCATGCACAGTCCTCATGTAATTAGGAAAGAACCAATTATTCTGGTACAAAAATATAAATGGCCAATACATACATCAAAAAGTTTGATATTTCTCATAAAACAGCCAAGAGTGAAACATTTTGAACTCTCAAGTGAATGATGAGATTTCTTGGTTTTGTTGTTCTCTTTATCACAGTAATTAGTGTGGTGAGTGAGACTCTCTCACATTCTGCTGAGGGGGACTCAAACATTGAGATAACCTTTCAGAGGGTAGTCTGGCAACAGGTAACCAGAACTTAAGGGTGTATACGACTAGAAATTTCACTTCTAGGGGTTTATTCTAAGTAGAAGACTAAAGATGAATATAAGATTTAATCTGCAAGGATGATCATCTCAGCAATGTTTATGATAGTGAAAATTAGGAAAAACCACAACATATAAAAATAGACATCTGTTATATAAATTATTATGTGTCTACACAGTGGAATGGTATCTAGTCATTAAAGAATATATCTCTGAAGGATATTTCATGTAAAGAAAGATGTCAATTGTATCTCAATAAAAGTTCTTAAAGAAAAAAAAAGATGTTATAATAATGCTGAGTGAAGAGAAAAACAGAATTCTGAACTGCAGAGGCAGTACCATCTCACATTTTTAATATATGCATGTACATGTGAACATATATATTTACAGATAATATACAAATATTATACAGTGAGGATGCAAATATAGATAGAGTAGAGGGTAGAAGGACACACACTCCTTTGCCTATAGCTGTTATCATGGGGTGGCAGAATAGTGAGTGGCTTTAATTTTCTTTAAAAATCTTTCCCACTTTCTGGCCATAGTACCCAAAGAAAACTACAGATTTAATATAATCCTTATCAAATTACCCATGACATTTTCCACTGAACTAGAACAAATAATCCTAAAATTTATATGGAAACATAAAAGTCCCAGAATTGCCAAAGCAACCCTGAGGAAAAAGAACAAAGCAGGAGACAAAACCTCCCACACTTCAGACAATACTATAGAGCTACAGTAATCAAAACAGCATGGTATTGGCACAAAAACAGACATATAGATCAATGGAATGGAATAGAGAGCCCAGAAATAAACCCACACACCTACACTCAGTTAATCTTTGACAAGGAGGCAAGAATATACAATGGAGAAAAGACAGTCTTTTCAGCAAGTGATTTTGGGAAAGCTGGACAGTCACATGTAAACCAATAAAATTAGAACACACCCTCACAGCATATAACAAAATAAACTCAAAATGGCTTAATGACTTAAATATAAGACACGACACCATAAAACTCTTAGAAGAGAACATAGGCAAAACATTCTCTGACATAAATTGCACCAATGTTTTCTTAGGTCAGTCTCCCAAGGCAATAGAAATAAATGCAAAAATAAACAAATGGAACCTAATCAAACTACATGCATCTGTACAGCAAAGAAAACAATAAATAAAATGAAAAAACAACCTATGGACCAGGAGAAAATATTTGCAAATGATGTGACCGACAAGGGCTTAATATCCAAAATATACAAACAGCTCATATAACTCAATAACAAAAAAACAAACAACCCAATTGAAAAATGGGCAGAAGACCCAAATAGATATTTCTCCAAAGAATATGGACAGATGGCCATCAGACACATGAAAAGATGCTCAACATCGCTAATTATTAGAGAAATGGAAATCAAAACTACAATGAGGTACCACCTCACACTGGTCAGAATGGCCATCATTAAAAAGTCTATAAAATAGCAAATGCCAGAGAGGGCATGGAGAAAAGGGAACTCTCCTATGCTGTTGATGGGAATGTAAATTGGTGCAGCCATTATGTAAAATGATATGGAGATTCCTCAAAAAATTAAAAATAGAGTTGCCATATGATCCCGCAATTCCACTCCTGGGAGTATATCCAGACAAAACTATAATTCAAAAAAATGCATGCACCCCAACGTTCACTGCAACACTATTTACAATAGCCAAGGCATGGAAACAACCTAAATGTCCACTGACAGATGATAAAGATGTGTTCTGTATACACAATGGAATACTATTCAGTCTTAAAAAAGAATGAAATAATGCCATGTGCAGCAACATGGATTATCATATTAGAGTGAAGTACTAGAGATTATCATACTAGTATCATACTAGTAGCTAAACATACTAGAGATTATCATGCTAAGTGAAGTAAGTCAGAAAGAGAAAGACAAATACCACATGATATCACTTACATGTGGAATCTAAAATAAGACACAAATGGACTTATCTCCAAAACAGAAACAGACTCACAGATGTAAAGAACAGATTTGTGGTTGCCAAGGGGGTGGGGTGGGGGAGGGATGGATTGAGGGTTTGGGATTAACAGATACAAATGATTATACAGAGAATGGATAAACAAGGTCCTACTACACAGCACAGGGAACTATATTCAGTATCTTGTGATATACCATAATGGAAAGAATATGAAAAATAATGCATATATATGCATAACTGTATCACTTTGTTATAGAGTAGAAATTAACACAATATTGTAAATCAACTATACTTCAACAAAATAAATTTAAAAACACTTTCCCATTTTCTAAAATTTCAACAGTGGACATGCACTGTTTTTAAAAACATATTTTTAATGTGCTGATTTTATAATCTTTATATATATGTATAAATGTGATATGATTCTAGTTTTGTGTAATTTTTTGATAGAAAAATGGCAGAGAAAAATTAAGGACAATTATTATGTAATCATTTATTTAAAAAATAAAAAATCTGATCCTCTATAAAATATATAATATCATAAAGGAAATTTAGAAATAAAATACATGCTATTAAAAAAATATACAATATAAATAAAATATCACTTGTCTAAACAATGATAGAAACCAAAGGATAACTTTGGGGGAAATAGTCTTACTAGTCTTTTATTTTGTTTCTATAGAACACTTCTTTGTTGGACAGCTTAACATGATGCATGGAGATTTTGCTATCTCTCTAATAAATAGTTTTATTCATGTGGCTGCACTGATGTTAGAATATAAGTTAATGAAGAGCACATAGATAATTCCACAATTGACATTTAGATTATCTTCAACAGGTCAGCAAAGTTCCAATGCCTAGAACAAGGTGTGGGACATTGTATTAACAGATGCTCAACAGACACTTGTCTGATGATTCTGTATGTTGATCCTTCTAAGGAGGGAGAGATGATGCAGAACCGTGTATTTTTTTAGTACAGTTCTTGAACTGTGGTAAGTGCTCTACAGAAGCACACTGAATTCGAATTATTCAGGAGGGTCCCCAAAGGTTTTGTGCCAATAACCTGGACCACACAGGCTGGGTTGATTTTAGACCAAAAGCAGCTGTGAGGGAAAGTGCCGAAGAGCCAAGGCACAAATGAGGTAGTTTGACTTGCTTAAGGAACTGCAAATAGGCTATTTCTAAATAAAATACAACCTGGTTGTGGCAGTTAGTTTAGGGTTTAGGGTTGTTTTTGTTTGTTTGTTTTTTGGGGTTTTTTTTTTTTTTTGAGTTGTATAGAAAGTCAGGTTAGAAAAGAAAGCAGACAGAGGCCAAATTATGGTGCCTTTAAAGCCCTGAAGTAATAGGGGATTTTCTACAGTCTCGGGCTTGAGTGGGAGTGAATAACTATGCAATGATTTTCTTATTAGTCAGGGCCTCGAAATTGCTTTCTCATGCCCCACTTATTGTTATTCACGTTCCCTCGATTGCATGAAGGGAGCCCTGGAGGAAGGAAGAGCATTTATCATTTAGCCAGACATTTCTGCTCGGGTTTTAGATACAAGTGTTTACATAAATGGTGGTTAATGGCTTTCCATTTGGAATTGTTTACAACAGAATACTGTCTTTCGGATATAATTCTGTTAAAACACTGACATAAATCAGAAACACGAAAGCTGTTTTAAGGCTCCAGTCATTTTTGGCACAAAAGATGGACACTGCCCTTTCATTAGAAGACGTATCTTGTGGCTCGCTCTTATGCACATGTAGGAAATATCACACACACAGTTTTCATTTTCTAATCTGTAGAGAAGCCCTTCTAAGAGGAATGAGCCTAGAAATGTGGGGATATCACTGAGTCAGAAACGGTACCAAGAGAAAAGCCGTGAGTAGGAATCATGCAGGAGAGCCCTATGGGAAATGATCAGCTTCCCTTGTATCACTGTGAGGTAGGCAACTCATCCATTAAGATAAACTCTGATGGAATAACACATTTGAATAAGAAAATGTGTAATGCATGCATTAATGTGAAAACAGACAATGCTCTACGGAGTAAGTAATTTCAAGGTGAACTGCCTTATGATGGGGCAAGGGAGGGGGGCTTTTAAACTTTTTCAACCACGACCTACAGCACAAAACACATCTTGTATTGCATCCCAGTATACATGCAGGTGAAACTGATATAATGGAACACTTGTCTTTGCTGCTTGTGAAGCACTCTAAAAATTATTTTATTCTGTTTCTTTAAAACATTATTCAAAATTCACTAAAGCAATTTCATTACCCTGATGAGTCACTATTCCCAACTACTTCAAGAGAGTAATCCATTTGACTGCCTCCTTCCAGATATTTTCTTCCTATTTCCTCAGATAAAATGCTTATAACCACATTTTATGAACTAATTAAAGTGAGAAAGCAGATGACTCAAGGTCATGACCCAGAGGAATTTTCAAAATGATAGAAATTATGGTATTATCTTAAGCATAAATGCAGGCAGCCACATAGCATAAGAAGTGCTAATTAAAATTTTAAAAAAAGGTCCAGACCCAAAGGTCCCCTTCTTACCAGCTTATCAGCTGCAATGACCAAAGTTCTATGAAAGAAGCAAAATGTGTCAACAGCTAGAGGGTTAGATTTATTTTGGTTTTGTTTTTTTGTTTCAGTTTGACACCTTATCACCTGAAAACCCAATCCTCTAGCTAGCCAAAGTAGCCATAAACGTCACTGCCTACGCTTCTGACTTTTTCTCAAGGTCAAGAGCAGCAAAGAAACTTGGGCTCCACTCTCACATAAAGAGAGCAAAGACCTTGCTCCTATTGGTGATGATCCAGACACAGCAGGACTCACCTGCTGGTTTCTGACCCCCATTCTGACTGATGGTGTGCTATCAACCTGGGGCAGCCCCACCTCCATCCAGCAGGCAGGCCCCAGCAGGGCAGAGGGCGAACCCTGGTGGGCCAGATTCCCAGTGCTTCCCTCTACTGGGATGAAGGTAACAGGCAGTGTCTGCTGAGCTCTTCCTGTCTGTCAGGCACTATGGCTAAGTCCCATCCCACAAGACTGTCCGAATTATGGTCCCAGAGCCAATGGATTCATCTTTATAACAAAAATTGTCTCCCCTCCGTTCTATACGGCACCCACTAGCTGCCCCCGGTGCAGCCTCTCTGCGCTTCTCATCTATGCTGGATTAATGGACAACTTTATGTAAGAATCTGGATGGAACTGTACTAATTATGAAGCAGATGAAGCTGAAGGGAGAAAATGTGCAAAGACAGACAAGTAAATGTCATTTCCATGTAGTGTGAGATGTGCTTCAATGGGGGAAGATCAAGGGTCAAGCCCAGCCCTGTGGAAAGTTGCTGTCAGGGAGTGGGGGCTGAAGAACGAGTCTGAGGTAGGGATGCAAAGGAACAAAGGACGGATGTTCTAGGAAGGAGACGATGTGTATGAGGTCCAGAGTGAAAAGGAAGAATGTCATGTTGGAATTTCGGGAGGGTGAAGGTGGTAAACCGAAGTTTGGAATTTACCCTGAGAGAAAACAGGAGCCAACAGGAGCCATCTCATTGTAATAAACAGGATTAAACAGATCTGATTTATATGCCTTACATAAAGCCCAGGTTGCAGGATGGAGCAGGGATGGATTAGAGGGGGCAAGTGAGGAGGCAGTACCATGGTGATCTGAATCAGGATGATGTCAGTGGAAACATGGAAAACTAGGGAGATGGAAGAAATCTTTAGTAGTCAAAAGGTACAAACTCCCAGGTGTAAGAAAACTAAGTTTAGGGGATGTAATATACAGCGTGGTAACTAGAGTTGACAATACTAGAGTTAACAGTATTGTATATTTGAAGAATGCTAAGAGAATAGATCTTAGAAGTTGTCATCACACACACAAATTTGTAATTATGTGAGGTGCTGGCTGTTAACTAACCTAATTCTGATCATCATTTTACAATATACATATTTCCCTTCCCAAATCATTACGTTGTACACCTAAAATTAATACGTTACATGACAATTGCATCTCAATTCTTTTTAAAAAGAAAGAAACCTTTAAGTGCTGACTTGACAAGACTTGGTCACTGACTGGCTGTGGACATGAGGCTGTGACTAAAGATGACCTCAAGTTTTGCGGCACACAATTGGGTGCGTGGTGGCCCCAGGGATCAGGAGTAGCAGCAAGTCTGGGGGCGGGGGAAGCTAGTGAGTTTTTACTTTTACTTTTCTTTACAGCACGAACCAAGTCTTCCATTACAGCCCTCTGATTGGGAGGAAATGGGATGGAACATAAGAGAGGAGAGGAATGTATCTCCTCTCTTTGTGGGTAAAGTGAAGTGAAACCGCTTAGGGGCCATGAATATTTATAAATTCAGTCTGACGTTTTTCTCTTTTTTTGTCATAAGCCATATCTATTCTTTAATAAAAATATTAAAAGAATAGAGAAGCATCCTCAGGGCCGATCTATCCATGGGGCTTGGCAGGCACAGTCCTGAGGGTCCACGGTACTTTCGAGCCCACGAAATTTCACCTTAATTGCTTTTAAAGTCAGAAGAAAAACATACATAAGATAATAGTGAATATATAATAATGAATCCAGCCTGGGTTACAGTCATCTTTATAACAATGCAGACTTAAAATATGCATTTTAATATTGTTTTACAGAGGAAGCTGCCCACAAAGGTGAAAGCATCTGGGGCTCGTGAAAGTCATAACGTGGCTGTGGTATAGATAACTACATATCATGTCTAGACCTATAGGCCTCTACATATACAATACATATATGAAATATATGTCCATCTATCTGAATATCTCCCTACGTATCATCACCCCAGATCCCACCACCTCAATTAGGTTTCTTCTTTTACCCCCAATTTTTTCAGTAGTTTAAAAAAACTGTGTTAAACCTTGTATCTAAATCTACATGACTGCTCAGTGGAGTGCAAACGCTTCACCCTTTCTATGGGTAAGTTGTAAAGGAATAAAAAGCTTTAAATTTTCAGACCATTTGACACAGAGCTTCTACTAAGAATTAATTCTCAGGAAATAATCAGATGGAATTACAAGGATGGTCATCGCAGTGCTGTTTCCACTAAAAAAAATGGAAACATCCCTAAATATTCTGTAATAAGAGTCTGGTTAAATTAATTAGAGTTGATCTACTCAATGAAATATTAGGCACCCTTAAACAATGACACGTGTAATTATATATTTATTGTTGTAGGAAGATAGCCACAATATATGAAATAGAAAGAATAGGATATTTTAAATATTATGGTTTCTTATCATAATGGAAAAGATACATACCAATCTACCTTGGTGGTAAGATAATGGATAATTATTAGTTTTGCTTCTCTGCATTTAAAATTTTTTCAACAATGAGTATATATTACATTGGGTTAAAAAATACTAAAAGTATGTATTCTTTGATTCAGGTTCTGTTGGTAGCCATTTAACTATGAAAATTACTAAAGCTGTGTGCAAATATTAGCCACAAAGATACAGTTCTCCATCATCAAGTCCCACACGCTGAGTAGGATTTGTCTGTACTCACTGTCCCAACCCCTTTGCCCTCTCCTGCTGTTAACCCACCCAATCAGGCTCTATTCCCCACCCCTGCATTGAAACCACCCTTGCTCAGGTCACCTCAGACTTCCACGTTGCTAAAATCAATGTTGAATTCTCAATGCTTAACTCCACGGTCTGCAGCATTTCATACAGATAATCTCTCCTTCACCTTTAACTGAACTTTCTCTTGGTTCTCTTCCTACATCCCTATGATTCTGCTCCTAGTTCTTCCTCCTCTGCCCAACCTTCGCCTTTGGGGTGCTCAGGGATCAGTCCTGGAGCCTCTTCACTATTTTCATCCAATCTCATAACTTTAAATAGTGTCTATATGCTGATGATGCCCAAAGTTAAATCTCCAGCCCAGAAGCATCCTCTGAACTCTAGACACACATATTCAACTACAAAGTCAACATCCAAAGTCAACATTTGGATGTCCAAAAAGCATCACAACATTAACATGACCAAAACAGAACTGCTGATCTTCTATGCCCTACATCAACCTCAATGACAACTTCCAGCTTCTAGTTGTCCATCCTTGGCTCCTCCTTTTATTTCCTGGAACCCAACTGCTTTTCAGTATCTCCACTGCTAACACTCTGGTTCAAGACACCATTATCTCTCAGCTTGCTCTTGCTAGTGGAGTGTATTAACTTGCCTTCCCCTATAGTCCAATCTCAATAGATAAACCAAACCATTCTTTCAAATTCTAAGTCCTATAATATCACATGTATGCTCAATCCATCCCATCACTTCTTTTTTTTACTCAGAGTAAAAGCCAAATTTGTTACAGTGGCCTACAAGGGCCTGCAGAATGTCTCCTCCCTCCAACCCCCTTTATCTCCTGCTACTCTCCCCCAGGTTCTCTCTGCTCCTGCCACACTGGTCTTCTTGCACTTCTTTTCCAATGCTGGATACTCCTGCCTCAGGGCCTTTGCACTGCTATTTCCGCTTTCAAGAAAGCTCTTGACCAGATACTATCTTGGTCCACTCCCTCACTTCCTTCATATTTTTGATCAATGTCATCATCTCAGTGATGCAATGCAATGCATCCTTCTTTTTCTGTCTGATCTGTCTCTGTTGCATTTGTTAACCATGTGACATACTTCTCCATTTGCTTATTGTCTGTTTTTCTCCAAGTAAAATATATGCTACTTAAGAGAAGGGATGGTACTCTGTCTTATTTTACTGCCAGAGCCCCAATGCTAAGACTCTTAAGTATATTTACTGAGCAAATGTTCATCCTGACGCCCTTTATAAAAACAAAAATTTGTAAACAATATAAACATCTGTCAATAAGAGACCCACAGTTTCAGAAAATGGGATACTATTTATATCTATATCCACAAGATGGCCATATATACGAAATGGAATACTATTCAACTGTTGAAAGTTTGCATAAACTACAAATGAATATATTTACTGAAAGGAAAGAGGTTTATAACACCTTAAGGGAAAAGAATCAAATTACGAAGTAATATGCATGACGTTAGCTCATTTTTATAAGGAAAATTTGTTAAAGTAGATGCATTAAGGTAAACTCCTAATCCAAAATAAAAATTTTTTAAATGATCAAAACAGTCAATCCCACGAAGTCTTAAATTTGAGGTTTTCTCTGATAATATTAATGACACAGAAGAGCAGCAGGATTAGTTCTGACCTGGCCACGTTGGGATGGTCTGTGCACATTTGTAGGATTTTACAGACTCCATTGCAAAGCAATTCCTCAAACCATTAAATAGCCAATAAAAGCCACAGAACCATTAGAGCTGTACTTCTTGGAGTGGGGATAGGTATGACTTGCAGAAATGTTAAGTAGCATTTGGATTTAGGCTTGTGTCTTCTTCCAAGTTTCAGGATTATTTAAACGCGCCTGTTTCCAAGTAAAGATGGGTGAGGCAGCTGCTTCAGCCCCCGACAGCCCCGCCGCATCATGGAGCGAGGCAAGAGCCACCAAACCCAGCCGAGAGGATGACAAGGTGGGAAAAGACATGGTGAAATCAGCTAGGCAGGGAAGAATGAAGTGAGAGGAATGTTTTTTGCCATTTCCTTTATCTTTTCTGGCAAAACTAAGGTTTAATTCTTCTCAAATGACTCTTTGCTGGCAATAAAGTTGATATTTCAAAGGAGGAAAACATTGAGAGGGGGAAAAGCACATTTAACTACATTTTATATTCAAAAGGTGAGAGCAATCACATCTGCAAGTTTTTCAGTTCGTGCTGGGTGGCTGACATGGCTAGGAGCCCCTCTCACGAGGTCTTTGGGCAACTCTTTAATTCTCTTGCATACAATCCACTAACCAATCTAGGTTATATACATGTCACTGGAGAACTGATGATGGCAAAGTTCTAATTAACTAATGCAGTGGTTAGGGTCACTTTATTGGGTTGATAAAAAGGACTCTGCTTAACACAGCAGTTTTAGACCTGGCGGCCACCTGGGCAATAACAATGTTTTCATCAGAGGAAACTGAGGACCACACAGGAGACAAGATTTATCTAGAGCTGGTCAGTAGTGGATCTAGAACTAGATTCCAGGTCTTTTAGTGCCCAATCTAGAGCTCTTACCACCCCCTAAAGATAACTGTGTAACCATGACCCAAATTACCATGGGGAAGGGACAGGGGGTTCAAAAGAGATTCCCAAACCTAGGAGAGGCCAGTCCGGCTGCCTAGGAATGCACTGGAGAGTTTATAAAACACGCCGATTTCTGGATTCCACTGCAGGAGTTTATATACCACGGAAGTTCCCCCAAGTAAATCTGATGCATGGCCAAGTTCAGGAATCACTGGCCTGGATTATACAAGACAGAAGAGCAAAGAAACCAGCAGATTTCTATGAAAAAAAATGCAAGTCATTCTCCTTACTCACTCTATGAAAAAAACGACATGGAAATATGCAATTATAAAGCTCAAAATAGCTTCTTCAGGAGAAAAAAAAAAAATGATTCACACTTCTAAAGATGCTCAGGCCACAGCTGCAATCTGTTCTTGTGGCCAAAACCCTTGGAAAGCCCAATTAAGGGAAGCCATATTGGGCTTGACTGCTGGGACCCAAAGCTGTGTCCTGCTCTCTGGAGACAGGGAAGGACCACACTCCAGAGAGACACACAGGCAGCTGGCACTGACCTTTAAGGAGCTGGCAGCTTGGCTTCCTAATCTACAGCTGCCATCGCATGGGATCTGGCTCCCTGTGGGTCCTAGTGACTGGACGCACCTGCCTGGGCAGGAGGCCTCTTGGGAGGAGCAGTTTACTGGCCTCTCACTGGAGTCCAAGCTCTGGACTGGTCAAAGTCTGCCCTGTTTCCCAAGCAAGGAGGTGGGCAGAAAAGAAGAAGCAAGCTGAGAGCTGTCTGGAGGCAGATGGGGAATATAATAAATTAGGAAGTCACACAGCTGTGTGTTCTGAAACACAAGATTGAAAATAGATAATTTTTTCCTCTTTGGGGAACATACTGTAGTGTTGATATTTTCTAATTCAAATTTGGACCCAGGAGGCCTTCTCACAAAATTACCCTGGGGAGGAGGGCAGGGGGTGTGGGGAGGGATGAAGAGGAGTCCTTTTGTGTAACTCATTCTCACCTACGTTAGAAGAGAAAAGGATGTTATTTGAGAGGTTTTGGGGTAAAACACAGCGTTCATAAAAATTTAGCGATGTCTGAAAAATGTTTTTGGAACTGACCCTGAAGCAAATAGAAAGCTACTCTTTTCGTGCATTAAATACTTCTTAAATGCAGATTCCTGTAAAACACCAGGCCAGAGGCTAGCATGGAACGGAAATTCACTCTGAGTCTAGTCCTCGAAGTGCTTACAGTCTGCAGGGAAGACAAGGCATTCTTTAAAAAATGAAAGCAGTGGTTGATAATTCTGCACTGTAGTTAAAAGTAAACAGCACAATAATATCCCTTAATCGTTAACTACATCTAATGTCTTAGTGACCACAGTCTACTTAATCTTTCCCAAAGTCTCAGGTCCTTCATTTGTAAATGGAGATGCTTAAGGGTTAACAGAGTATTGACCTCACAGAATTGTCTGCCAAATAGAAATCATCTAATAAATAGCAGTGGTTTTGTTTTTTAAATAAATTCTTTCTGCTCATCTTTAAATCAACAAGCGGTTTTTGATTGAAGTTCAAGTGCCAGGGTTGGGAGATTCCACTGGTATCTATCTCCTAATCTATTCTAGCAACCAGGAAAATCTCTCCATCTAAAGGCCTCAGATTAAGAATGAGAAGTTTTAAAAGGCATCCTTAGAGCTTCTGTCCTTCGCTGCTTTCCCAAACAATGGGGACTCCCTGAGGGTCCAACACTGTAGGAATTGTGTTAAAGACCGAAGCTGTGGGTATGCTCCTGGGTTTTTGTTTGTCTGTTTTTGTTTTGCTCATGTATATTTTGGTTTTAGAAACCTTATAATTTAGCAGTTCATCACCATTTCAGTGCAGTCTGGTATCCTGATTCTGTAGTTTTAATTTCTTTCTTTTTCTGGTCTATTTTATTCTGCTTTACCATCTATTTGAATTTTCCATCATTCTGCATGTACTTTCCCTCTAATTTCATGCCTCTAAATTCATCCCTCCCAAATTAATATTCTACTTTTACAGCATCCTAGGACCTTTTAGCTCATGACCTGGTGCGACACAATCCTACAACAAATGCTTAGGAAGTGTGATTAATGCTCTGGAGAAAAATAGCCTGTAGGTCCAACCCAGGGTTTGGAAGAGACAGACATCTGCAGAACTAGGGGAAGATGGTTTTCACACTTCACATTTTTGGAGTGAGACTAGTAACTTTAATACTAGATTGATTTCCCAGATGACGAGTGAAGATACCGTACATGCAAACAGCCTGCTTCAGCTACTGGGATCACTTTACTTTTATGGTTTTTTTAAAATGATGTTTCTACTTATATAAGAAGCTGCATGTCCTGAAATCCATAGCTTTTCATATATATAATCACTAGATTTTAGGTAAGCCACATCCCCAGTGTCATAGAAGAACAGAGGGAAGGTGATGACACTTTCATCATATACGCCCCTGACCTGCACCGAGGAGGTGGCAGGTAGCAGTGAGCCTCTCTCAGACCTCCAGCAGCGAGCAGATGTTCTGAGCTAGGCTCCCGCCACTGCTTCCACTATGATGCTTTATCCAGTGACACCCCAAACCTTCCTCCCCACACCCATCCTAGGAAGCCGCTTGCTAAGCGGGGCTCCTAGCACCTTTCGCTCTCTCTAAGAGACATCAGGCCAGAGCTGGATCCAATTTAAAATAATTTTTATTTATTTTGATTTTTTAAATTATATTAAAACTTTTTCTGCCACAAAACACATTTTTTTCATATTTTCCAAATATTCCCTATTGTGAATGTGTGTGTGTATAGAGAGAGAGAGAGAGAGAATGGTAAAGGAATTATGGCAAAATGTTAAAACAACAGTAGGCAAACCATGGTGAAAGGTATATATGAATGAGTTCTTTGGACTTTCTTGCAAAAAAAAATTTTTTTTAAAAAGATATATTTTTATTTCCACTGATTTTTCATTGCTCTGCCTTATCAATTCTTCTTTACCAATTTTCACCTTCTTATTCTTCCAAATGAACTCTACAATCATTCTGTGAAGTTCCCGTCCTAGATCCCATTGGTGTTTTGGAACGAGATACGAGTCTGCACACTGACTGAGGAACTTAGATCTTGATCAAAAACTTTATTCAGGTCTTTCCGTAACATCTTACAAAAAAACCCAAATGAGCTTTTTAGCCAGCCGAATATCAGTGTTTTCCTATCAGGAAGAAAACATTTGCTTATTTACTTATTTAAAAATTGCGCTGCATATCTTAGTAAAATCTTACAGTTTTCTTCACATTAGTCCAAGATGTTTTCCATTAGGATTATTCCAAAGCAGTTTACATTTTTATTGCCACTGCTAGAAAAACCCTTTTTATCCATTTTATAATTAACTAATTACTGCTGACATATGGAAATGCTACTAAGTTCTGTTTATCCACTATGTAGCTACTCTTCTGAATTATATTAATCCTAACAGCTTTTTCTTTGTTTCTTCAGGGATTTCTAGATAGATATTTTTGTTTTCTATAATTTAAAATACTTTGTTTCTATCAATGCATTGTTGTACCTCTATTTGTGTCTGGTGAATATCAGCATCCTTTGCATCCTACTCTAGTTCCAGTTTTTAATGGCAAAGCTGTTTTGTTATTACCATTTTAAACATCATGTTGGCTTGTTGCTTTATAGTAGTTTTAAAAATGATGCTAAGAATGTATCCTACTCGATCTTTAACAAGTGAAAAAAATGATACAAATGAACTTACTTACAAAACAGAAACAGACTCACAGATTTAGAGAACAAACTTATGTTTACCAGGGAGGAATGGTAGGGAGGGGGAATAGGGAGTTTGGGATTGAGGTGTACACACTGCTGTATTTAAAATGGATAACCAGCAAGGGCCTACTGTATAGCACAGGGAACTCTGCTCAATATTATGTAACAACCTAAATGGGAAAATAATTTGAAAAAGAATAGATACATGTATATGTATAACTTAATCACTTTGTTGTACACCCAAAACTAACACAACTTTGTTAACCAACTACACTACAACATAAAATAAAAAGTTAAAAAAGAAATAAATATATTAAATGTTATCAAATACTATTTTGGATTCATTGAAATTAACATTTCAGTTTTCATAGACTTTATTCAGGTAAGATGGGCATTGATCTGTTTTCTATTACTGAGCTCCTGTGGCTTCCTGGGACAAACAAATCTTTGAGCCAAATTCAAGATCCATCGCTAGTAAATACAGGCCTTTATAACATGCACTTTGCAAATCCATTTTTCATAATCCATTTTCAGTGTTATTTTTATTTGCCTTGGTTTTCAACATTTATTTATTTTCAAATTATCTTTATGATTTTCTATAAACCACCTCAACTTGTAGGGGAAACAGGAAAACAAATTAAAGGGAAAATACTCTTAATGCAGTAGAAAGTTCAACAGAAGAGACAAAGTGCAACAGGAGTTTAGAGGAGGATGTGATGCCTTCCTACTGCGGGGGTCAGGGGAGGAATCAAAACGGTCACCCACATGTGATGTTTAAGATGAACCTAGAGGAAAAGTATTTCTATAAGGCAGAAGAAGACAACAGGCAATGGTGTTCTTTCAACGTGTCTGTTTCTCTCTTCATTATGAGGCTGGGCAAATCTACCAGGCTCCCCTCTGAACCTATAACCTAAGAGACAACAGGAATGGATACCGATTGTTTCCAGTTATATATCTTTCCAGAAATAATGTAAAAAGGGGCAAGTCCTTAAAAAAAAAACCTATGGTAAATATAATTTCATCTATTCATAACTGAGATGTGCCTGATATAGTCTTCAAAGTGCCAAGTTTAATTTCTTTCAGCAATCATTTCCTATGGAGACAAACATTACACTGTGATTCAGAAGGATCTACAAGGACTGTCTTCTGAAACGCCAACAAACCACCACAGAACTTCAGAGTCTTATGACGACCACTAAATGCACAGAAAGAGTACGCTTTCCTATGCGATGGGATACATTTCTGTGTCCCTGAATCTGTGCATATTTGAGTGAATGTTATTTCCTTCAAGAAGACAGCATTTTACAGTGAACAAAACACTTTAACCTACATCCCTCATCTGAGAATCAAATGAGGATGAGGATGAGGATGAGGATAGGGATGAGGATGAGGATGATTTTCCCATGTTATGAATGGGAGACTAAGGAGCAGGATGGCTTAACTATCCTGACAAAAGACAAAATCGGTTATGTCTATTACCCAGGGCTTCTGATTCTGATTACAAGAGTCAGATCCTCTGTCTTGTGGTACTACTATTATAAATCCTAATATCGGTTTTAAAACTATTCTAAACAACCACACTGGAATGACTTTTGTACTCTCCTATGACATTTTAAATTGGGGCCAAAAGCGCATGCAACTTTTTAAATCCAGGCTCAGGCCTAGAATATTTTTTGTTTGTCTGTTTTTACACTAAACTTAAGGTTGCAGTAGAGTAGGAAAGCAGAAGTAGAATATAAACATTTAAGACAGAGTCAAGATCTGAGAGGTTTCAACTTTCCATGGAGCATAGGTACAAGTTAGTATTAGGAGGAAAAATGTCCTTAACAGGTTTAATTGTTAAAAGCTAATTTTCTTGAGTTTCCTTTTGCCAGGCTGTTCTAAGAGTGGAAGTGATGGATGGTACTTCTCAAAGTACGAAAACACCAATGTCCCAGAGTTAAGTGTCTATTCTAATTGCTGTGCACTCCAAAGAGTCCTTCAGAATGCTCATCTGTGTTATTTTTACTTGCTAAAGCAGAGGTGTCTTGGTGATGAATTAACATGATGCTTCACTCAGCACCACTGGTGTGTTATAATAAATATTTCCACTGAAAGACAAAGCGAGGAAATGTGGAACATCTTCATAGTGTATGATGTAGATTTCATTCTCATTTTTTAAAAAGAAGTAGAAATTTTAATCTAATTATGTATGGTCAAACAGGTGAAGACAGCAAAATTGTTTCAGAGAAATGTGAAGGCTTCAATCACAAATGTATGTCCATTCTGCCCTTCAGAACACACCTGAGAATAACTCACACACAAAAGCATAGCTGAGGAAGAGGAAATATCCATTTGCTAAAAGGAAAGTAAGGCAGTGGAGCCCTAGTAGCGTAGTGATGAAAAATGAAATACATTATAATCAAACTTCAATTTCCATTTTTCTGCAACCTTTGATATTGCTACTTAAAAAAATACAGTGCTTTTCCCCAACTCCCAATAAAGGCAAAATGACAGAGGGCTGTAATCTGACTTCAATTTGTTATAGTTTTTTTTGCAGCAGGAAGGACAATGCAGAAAACATTAAAGTAAAGGGACAGAATTAAGGGTTTCAAGTAGCTTTTTCCCTTATATTAACAGAATCCAATTTTCTTCAGCTCTCTACCATCCTGTGGCCACTCAGGGAAGGCTGGCTTCAATCTAGGGAGAAGCTAATGACTGCTGTGACCTTCAGAAGGTTCCATTTCCCTCTCAATGACTGCGTTAGGCACAGACCATAGTGTTAGCCAATGATACATGAAAGTTTGTTGTAGGGTTTTTGGGTCTATGGCCATACCAGCCTGAACGCACCCTGTCTCCTCTGAAGGGCTCTTGGAAACATTTTTGCACACCTAAAGGAGACTCACTGCAAGAGGCAGCTTCTTTTTGTCCATGGGGAGCTAGGCAGGCTGTACCTTGTGATGGTAGCCTCCATTTTGCTACCAGCATGAGGACAAATTTGGTACACCAAGCATGGCAGAACCAAAAGATGGAAAGACCTTGGCTCCTTGGTGACATCACTGAACAGATGACCAACCCCAGGACCTACTCAACTCTGAAACTGTGACCCTCAATAAGTATTCTTCTTACACTGGCCACTTGGAGTTGGGATTTTGATTACTTGACGCTGAAAGCCTCCTCACTGACCCCCAACTGATGATCTGGGCCGGGGCTAGAGGAAGGTACGCTTGTCCCCGGTCCTGCCACTGCACATGGTTATGCTTGCAAGTTCTTGTCACACCCAGAAAACATAATCCACTTCTAGAATTTTATGCACAGAACTAGAACATTTCTTCCTCTTAAAATCCTCCTGCTGGTTCCCACTGCCTGGTAAAGTCCAAACTCCTCTGCACTACAAATCCTTATAATCTGAACCATGGCTCTTCTGACAGCATCTCCTCCATTTGCCTGCTCCCTCAAGCCTTCTGCTTCAGCCACACTGAAGTGCAGTCCCTTGGTATCGGCAGGGGGTTGGTTCCAGGACTGGCTGAATCCAAGGACATAGAACCTGAGGATGTGGAGGGCCAGCTGCACAATTCTCTGAACTTCCCGATCTTTTCACCGACAGTTCTCCCTGCCCAGAATTTTCAACAGCTGCTACCAACCGTACATACACACGGGCCTGCCTGGTTATTCTTCTCATCATCTTTGTGATTCCACACACTCAAGTATCTCTTGTTGGAAGATGTGACATCTTCCAAGATTTTCTCTTCCTCAGCCTGTCTGGAACCCCATGAACAGAAAAAACTGAACACTACCTCCTAGTGACATTAATATAACGTAAATGTAATTTACAAATAATAAGATATTTGTTTATGTGAAAGACTCTCCAGGTAGCATGTGAACTGCTTGAGGATGCAGTGTGTGTTCTAAGTCCCTGTCATCAGGGATTAGAGCCTAACTCATAGAAGAGGAGCCCTAGCTATTGAATGAATGAATGAATGAATGAATGAGAGACAAAAAGAAATATTCTCATTCTGACTATAACTGGAATATAACTGAATGAGGTGCTACCTACTCAAAGGATAAGTAGTTAACCTATCTGTATCAGGAATCAAGTTTTCCTTGCCTCCCTCAATGATTTATTATTGCTTTGCAGACACTACTGCAATAATAAAAATAACAGTAACATTTTTAGCTCCCCTTAGGAGCAGGGTTTCTTCATAAGGATTCATAGCTGTAAGGAGTGTCTATGCATTTGTCTGTGTTATGCCTCCCTTCTTTGGTAAGGAAACCACTTCCTGCTTCCCCCCATCCTCTCCCACCCCCACACTCACAAACACACCTCTTCTTTTGAAAACTTGCTCCCTCTGCTTCAATCCTGTTCTTCTAAGTGGGGCTCACAATTCTACAACCCAGGCCATGGGGATCTGTGACTACATCCAGGACCACAGCACTCTTTCTGGTGATTTTTAAAATTGAAACTAAGAGACACAAATTCCTTGCTCTCAAACGATCCTCATGAAGAAAGCAGGTTTTAAAAAAATTTTAGTCAAAACGTAGAGAGTGAAGAAACAAGGGATATTGTTCCAGGTTCTGGTTCCAGCTGTCACTTAACCCAGAGCACTCTCCCTCCCTCGCTTAACCTGCAGTTTGTTTGTGAAAAGTAAGATCCTATCACTTGCAAAAAAAACTGCTCATCTTCCACTTAAAGCAATCCATTATCTCATTTAACACTCCCAACAACTATGTGCAGCAGATACTACCTTTACTTTACGGATAAGGAACCAGAAGCTCAGAACAGAAAAGAAGCATGCCCAAGGCATCTGATCAATAGCTGAGCTGTAATTCAAGATGGGTCATTCAGATGCCAAAATGCAAACACTCGACTTTCATGCCTCTTTCTGCAGCATTCTTTGGGCAACTGAACACCAGTTTGAGCTCAGCGACCCTAGACAATGGGCAGTAAGTGCCAGTCTTCTCTTCATTAATAAACACGGATGCTATTGATCTTGATTAACTCCTGGGGGTGTTACAGACTTCAATTAAATAACCTTGGTAAAGTGCTCTAAGAATATAAATAGGTATTGTTTTTTAGACCACACTATTAAACAATTGTATCTTACAATGCCAATAATTGGGATGCAGAAAAATAGAGCTCTTTAAAAAGTAATCTAAAAAGAAAAAAATCTGTGCATAAATATTTGGTATTAGTAATTTAACTGAACATTAGAATGTTTGCTTTAGACACCAAGATATAATTGGTATTTTGGAAGTGGGTTTCCTCAAATGACCTTAAGTTAAATCAAAAGGGAAGGCATTTCTAGAAAATTGAATCTTTCTACTTTTGTAGAAAAAAATCAGTTAGAATTTTAATTGGGTACTTCTCTGGTCTCAGTACTTGCTTATAGATGTAATGTGACCATGATCTTCCAGGTCAATTATTAACACAAATCATGAATTTAGGAATGGAGAAAAGCAAACACACACAAACCAAAGGAAGATAGATTTGTGTGTGAACCTAAATTTCCTCAGAAGAAAAATAGATATCTCCTCCAACATAAGGGTTCACTCAGATTTACTTTTTCTATTAGTCATTTATTTAATATGGCAATGAACAAAAGGCAATCCATTAAAAAGCAATTTTCCTCTTACTACAGGGTGTTTCATCACTTGATGTCTGGCACTCAATCAGAATGTAGCAATCCTTTAATATTTTATGAGCAGAAAACAACTTATTTGGGCACGTAGCCTTCAGAAACATGGGAGTCTTTGGTAGGCCTTGCAAAATGTCAAGGATGGCCTTTGCAGCCCGTGGAGGATGAATACAGGTCAACCTGAAAGCTCAAACTATTGAAATGGGAAAATTATGCTTTAGAACAGATAATGGGTGTGTGTGTGTGTGTGTATACATTATAACTAATAGGAAAAAATGTCAGTTCCAACTCATTCTTACACTTTCCCAAATGGAAGACTGATTCTGGGGGACAGAGACCATACCTGGTTCACCTTTGTACCTGCAATGTCCAGAATAGTCCCTGGCACATTGTAAATAATCTGTAGATTTTTATTAAACAAATGAGTAAGTGCATTTGTCATCTTAGATGAAGGAAGCTTGCCATGAGTATGCCAGGTCTCAGCTGTTCAAGCCCAATCTCACTGCAGAGACCAGACCTGACCAAGGGCTGAGCAAACTGTGGCAGAATGTTGAAAGCCTTCTCTGCAGCAGAAGGCCTCACCTTCTGGAATAATACATGGTGCAAAGACAGCATCTGGGGCACCTCCAGAGATCCCAGAGGTATTCGCCTTCATCTCCACTCTGTTACCTCAGCCCATAGGTATGGGATTCTATCCTGGTTCCCGGCTTGGCTACCAGGTCCTCAAAAGTCTGGGAAGGCTGCGCTATACCAGCTAGAGGTCAGCCCCTATTCTGTACCAATTCCCTCTCCCAAAGCACAGAATGACATTCACCTGAGCAGCACTGTGTTCTCAGACTTCTGCCACCAAGCTTCCCAACCGCCCACCCGATGGGGCCCCACTGACAAAGAGGAGAGTCCAAATGAGATCCACATTCACGTTGCCCACACACAGTCTGAAATGTGGCCATCTTGTCGAAGTTAGTTTCCCTAGGTTGAATACTATCCGTTCCCAGGGTACTCCTCTTACGCCTACCCCTGCAATTTCAGCCACCGCGGTTACCTGTGATTCACCCGAAATGAATGCAACTACTCAAATCATCACCCCAAATACTACAGTCTGGAGAAAATGTATGAATATAAGTGCACAGTGAAATTTGCGAGTCTATTACCCCAGGACACAAAGGTCACAAGTGGCAGAGATGGAACCCAGCTGCCCCTTGTCCCCAATATCCCCCTTCTAGTTCGTCATATCTCTGTTCTGTGCTAACTTTTAACATGTGCTTTGGGCAAAGGAGAGGGAGCAGAAAGCTGAGTATGGCAGTCAAAGCACACAAGCATATACTCTCTACTGCCATCAAGATGAGAGCAGATAGCCAAAAGCAGGCCCCTGGGGAAGACGAAATGAAAGCAGGGCAAGAAAAGGACACTGCAGGGCAATAACCTGCACTGCAGGGCAATAACCTGCAGCCAAGAAGAGCATGACTGTTCTCCAGTTTCTCAAAATCCTGGATGGTCTTGCAGGGCTTTTTAGCAGGGACTTTCTACAGTTTCCCCATCAAACTGAAATAAATGTGAAATAGTTACGGTTATCAGACTGAGGATTCAGGAGGATTTGTTTGATTTAGGACTTTAATCCTTCAGTGGAACACACAGTAAGCTACACAGCAGACATCAATCTCCACAAGTTAGTCAAACGAAGAGTAGGAAGGATAACTCACGTCAAGGATTCAGGTAAAATGAAATGTTAACATTGGTGGTAAGTGAACCCGAGCAGATTGACACGCAATCCTCAGATCAGGCTGCTACTCTGTTAATGCAAAAATGCCCTAATTTGGGCTCCTAAGTAATGAACTTTCATGGCAATTCCACATCCACTTCAGCTTCTTTCCCCCACACACCCACACAGGAGGATGATAACATCTGCTGTGCGTGGTCAAATAGGCTCATATTCTTAGTTTTATCCGTGTTAAGTTCTAATTTTCTTAATTTACCTTAGCAGTGCCGGTAGTCAGTTCTGAACTATAAATAAAATATAACCCCCTTGCCAATTTAATCTTTAGATCCCTTCCCATTAATCATTTCAGACCATTATTTTAAACTCTCAAGCAGGTAACTAAATATTTATGCTTTCACAATAATACCAAACACTAGACATTTCTCTGGTATAAACAGCCTTCTCTGGTGCCCATGCTATTAAGCCTACAAGAAAAGATTTATATGTGTGTCGGCTCTATAGCTATTGGAAAGAATGGAATTCAGCCGCTATAGACTCAATACTAACAATGTTTGCAGGTCAGATTAAATGAGATTTGCCTTAACAGGTTAAAGCCAAAGTATGCCAGTGAGGAAAAGGCAAGAAAATTATCATGCTCTCTATTTCTAGATTCTAGAAATCCTCTCTAAATTTTGTAACATAAGAAAGAAAAAGAGCAATAAGCCTATCTCTGACCACATTTTTCATGATCAGCTAGCCCACTTCCTTCAATAATTCCTTCTTTCGTAGAGAAAGCATTCTAAACAAGAAAAATACCAGAAGCAAGAAGATTTCATTAAGGTATGCAATATTTCTTTATATAAGAAAGATATTTCAAAAAAAAAAGAAAAGAAAATGATCTACTGATATCTTAAAAATTGGAATTTTTAAAATCTATAGATCTTTTTCCTAAACAAAGTAACATACACTCACTTCTTAATACACACCTATTTTCATAATATTTGAAAATCAGTCACAATACTTGCATGTTTTTCTATTCCTGTATATTTTAATAACATTTGTTCCCAGGGCAGACATGCAGAAACATACTGGAAACCTGAGCCAAACGATGTTTGGTCCATGGGGATGCCTGTGCTCAGCTGTCAGCACCTTGGGAGCCCTGCGTGTAGGTCAGGGAACTGCCCTGGAAGCTGGGTCTCTGCCAAGCTTCACACCCTGTGGGAAACAAGTGTACTTACGCAGCTCGCCCACTTTCAAGATCTCACACAGCATCTTGGTCAGCTCTATACTACTGCGGCCAAAGGGACATTCATGCTTATCTTCTCGGCTACTGTTCTCAAGCACAATCTGCAAGCAGGAAAGGGAACAGGTCAGAAAGGAAAGTCAGTTTGCAGAAAACATCAAAAATGTTGGCTCTACTACAACAGAGAAACAGATCCACTCCAGACCACCAAACTAGGGCTCCTGAGGGCAGAACAAAATTGTACTCTACGTATATTCTCTGCATATAGGACTGAAAGCTCTCATGTTTTCCAAATCTCCTAAAACCCTTTTCAACTCTGTAAGAGGATATTTTGCTCCTTGGTTTCCACTTACACAGAGGTGCCCATGGAGAGTTTTTTTTTTAAATAGTACTATAAGGACATTTTTACTTAAGTGACAAAACCACTCTCTTGTTCTTCCAGTCATATCTTCCCTTTCCGGGGAATAGCAACTCTCCTTCTATGATTTCTGCTCCTACATTTTTTTTCTTTTTTTTAATATTCTTTTCCATTATGGTTTATCATAGGATACTGAATACAGTTCTCTGTGCTATACAGTAGGACCTTGTTGTTTATCCATTCTATACATAAAAGCTTACATCTGCTAACCCCAACTTCCCACTCAATCCCTCCCCAACGCCCTCTGCCCTGGCAACCACCAGTCTGTTCTCTATGTCCATGATTCTGTTTTTGTTTCTTAGATAGGTTCATTTCGTTCAATCGACAGCAGTAACTGAGTACCTATTATCTACCAAGAAGATGCCTAGGCCCATAAAGTGGAAAACAAGACCAGGGCTCTGACCTATAGGAGCATCCATTCTAATCAAGGGAGACAGATAAAACAAAAGAGGTCATTACAGTTTACAACAAGTTCTACGGAAAAAAAAAAAGTAACGGTTGAGATGGTAAAGACTAACAGGGAAGGCTTGGGGAGGAGAATGTAGATAACCAGATGACTACAGGTAACCAAAGGATGAGATAGAGCTTGCCATGTCAAGGTCTTGGAGAAGGAATATTCCATGCAGAGATCAAGGACAGAGCCCCTGAGTTAAGTAAGATGTGTTTTGGACACAACCTCTGCACACTGCTTGGTCTACCATGTGGAGGGGTCTGGAGCTGTACAGGGCAGTGTTCAGGTTCCTGGAGCCTGAGCGGGGCGGAGTGAGTCTGATTGTGTAGAGGTGGGCCAAAACCACAGCCCCAGGGCTGCAGAGTGGCTCCCTCAGTTATAGTCGGAATACCCCAGGTCCTGAGGTGCTAACCAGGAGGTTTAGACACGTGAGCGATGTGACCTGATTTGTTTTGAAAAGATCTTCAGGTGTAAGGAATGGATAGTAGGAACTAAGAAAGTGCAGTCCTTCTGGAGGGCCTGCAGCGTCCCTGGCAGAGGTGAGGGTGGCTGAGACCGAGCCTTCGCAGTGCACTCAGCACACGGTAAGTGATCAAAAAAAGGCAAGGAGTACACACAAGGAATGAACAGGGGAAGGTGTTTAGGAAAGAGAGATAAAAGAAGACTATTTGGAAGGAGTGAAGAGGAAAGAAGGAGAAAATAAAAAGGGGAAGAAAGAAAAATAAATGAAAATGCTGTTTTATTGACACAGACTGGGTTCCAAATAGAGAGGGAGCATAGTATAGGGTGAATGGTTTAAAACCAAAGGAGCAGAATTTCAGTACAAACATGTTGCCATTGTTTTCTGCACAAACATCGTAACAATGACACCCATACACACCCACACACATAATTATTATATGCACGGATGGTACCGTACAAATCAACCCTTTCCATTTGGGGATATTCCTTCCAGCACGGCATTTTTGAAGGCTTCACCATTGTTGCTTTATCACCCTTATGATCACCCAAGAAGTCGACGAACCATCCCATTTTGTGGGACTTGTCAACCCACGCAGCCCATGCTCACCTAAATAATTATGCACTGAATATCAGCATGAACCTAGCCTTTGCTGTCCTTGGGATCACGATAAAAATTCTTTCTTACAGTCTCTTTAGCCAACATGTGCTCTGAGTCGGTGGTTTTCCCTCTGAGAAAGCTGATCATAAACTCCAACTAAATCCCTTCTCCTGCCACGCAGGAAGGACCAGCACTGGAGTCCTGGAAAGGCTCTGCCCCTCTTCATGGTCTCTTTTGGAAATTTGCCTGAACGTGAAACTCACTCTCCTGAGCCTGAATCACCCCCTTCCTCTTAGGAGAATTCTTTCTGGTTCTAACCAGGAATCGCAGTTCAGGAAAGCAGGAGTGAAGAATATCTAAGGTCCCATCAATCAGTGAATCTTTCTTTCTCTTCGCAAATGTTTGTGCCTGAGACAGTCCCCTCAAGGAGCAAATCTGAATCTCTTGATGATGGGGAAGTGAATGGGGAAAATAGAGCAAGAGGACAGAACTTAAAGAAGAGACAGGAGACAGGTAGTTTTCAGCCAGCCCCAAGCTCCCAGTGAGGACATTCCCTGGCATTTCACATTAACATTCTATTAACATTTCATGAACACATCAATATTTAATGAGGCTGTGATCTGAATACACTGTAGGTGGAATTACTGCAGCCAATAAATGTTCCGAAAACATTTCTAAGGCACTGTTTATTATCAGGCACTAAATTAAGGAGTAATTTAAGTAACCAATATGTAAATCAGCTTGGAAAAGCCCTTCTCTTTACTCTTTAATGCACCATCCATCTTATCATATTTACCCACCTAAAGAAAAATAAACTCTCCTTCTTGACTGGTTTCTTAAGACAAGGCTGACACAAATCTTTCAAGTTGCTTGTGTGGGCTTTAAGGTCAACATTGTCTTTTCTCTGAATTTTTTTATTGGAGTATAATTGCTTTACAATGTTGTGTTCGTTTCTGCTGTACAATGAAGTGAGTCAGCTGTATGTATACATATATCCCCTCCCTCTTGGACCTCCCTCCCCATCCCACCCATCTAGATCATCACAGAGCACTGAGCTGAGCTCCCTGTGCTATACTGCAGGTTCTAGCTATCTATTTTACATACGGTAGTGTATTTATGTCAAACATAATCTCCCAATTCATCCCACCCTCCCCTTCCTCCACTGCGTCCACACATCTGTTTTCTACGTCTATGTCTCTATTCCTGCCCTGGAACTAGGTTCATCTGTACCATTTTTGTAGATTCCACATACATGCATTAATATACAATATTTGTTTTTCTCTTTCTGGCTGACTTCACTCTGTATGACAGACTCTAGGTCCATCCACATCTCTACAAATGACCCAGTTTCATTCCTTTTTATGGCTGAGTAATATTCCCTTGAATATATGTACCACATCTTCTTTATTCATTCTTCTGTTGGTGGGCATTTAGGTTGTTTCCATGTCTTGGCTATTGTAAATCGTGCTTCAATGAACATTGGGGTACATGTGTCTTTGTCACATGTACCCCAGTTCAGAAAAGGCTATGATTATGAATGTTACTAATAAGATATTACTATAGTGAGAGATCATTCTTGGACTAGACAGTAGTGGCTTTTTCTTTAACTTAATACACTCATATATCTATTTTCAATTTCAACATTCTGGTATTAACCATGTTTACCTGAGATATTTTGAATTCTATCTGGAAATATCAAAGCATATTTCTCATCTGTATTTTTTCCCTCACTCTTTGGTTTTAAAAGCAAACATACTGGAACAGAAGCCTCGATGGATGGAGTACATATTTAAAAACCTGCTATTATCACTCATTTTAGAATACTTCATTCACCGAAAAGCTGTAAACTGTCTATGTATTTTATAAAACACTGAGGGACTTCCCTAGTGGTCCAGCGGTTAAGACTCCATGCTTCCAATACAGGGAATGAGGGTTCAGTCCCTGGTAAGGGAACTAAGACAAGGAACTAAGATCCCACATGCTATGCAGTGCAGCCAAAAATTAAAACAAAACAAAACAAAACAAAAAACCACTGGATATTTGTGCAATATTAAATATAAGACATTTGATTAGATACTTTACATTTACAGAGTATATTTACATATTTTCTATCCACTGATCCCCAACAAGTCCATAAGATCAATAAGGCAGATATTATTATTTTCTTAAGAAAGCTGAAATAAGAGGAAGAGATGACGTGCTTAGATCATAGCCTAGGTCACCCCTGGAATACAATTTCTAAGTTCTTTAATTTCTAACTCTCTTCCTGCCCCATTATAGTTTACAAATTGCCTTCACATACACATTGCCATGAAACTCAATGGATTTCATGCCTCAAGAGGCTAAGGGAACTTTGATCAATTTCCTCTGTCTCACTGAAGTGGGCCTATAAATCCCAGTCCCTCCTAGACAAAGGTATAAGTTTCTCTCTTATCTCATTTATCCCTGAGGGTCAGTAACGATTGCTCAGGGTTAATGACTTTGTGTGGAGGGTCCCCACAGGCTTTACTTCCATGCATTTTGAATTCTTCTTCTCAGCTGGTACAGATGACAAACCTACCGGCTTGGGGTCACTCCCAAGTGTACATTAAGTGCCAAGTACAAGGCCAACCACACTCTAGTACCCGGCCTTCTCTGGCTCCTGGGGCCACCCTTACCCTCTTAGCTTCAGCATCCTGTTGCTGACCTACATTCAGCTGGTTGTCCCTGTCACACTTTCCTCCACTTTCTCCCGAGGGCTCCTCATCTGGGGTGAGTCCAGTCCATTCTGCTTTCTCTGTAGGCAGCCCTGGAGCGAGCCTCAAGGGCTTCTTCCACTTCTTCTCATCTGTGGAGGCTTCTTGTGCAGGTTGCTTTGACTCTGAGGGTCAAATGAAGCCTAATGGTCTCCTCACAGGCCACCAAAGACAGTGTGTGAACTTGGACTGCGTTCTCTCCAAAGAGAAGGGATTGTCCATCTCACCCCAATTCTGACCCAAAGCTGCTACAGGAAGCATGGATAACAGAGAGAGTCTGGGCCAAACTAGCATAAGCTTGCACGAGGCATTCCGACTTTGTGTGAATTGTACACTAGTTCCATAAAGCCCACTTCACAGGACTGTTGTGCATCTTAAATCACAAAACAAAGGCAAAGTGCCTAAAGCAGACTTGACAGAGTTGGTGTCTATTATCGCTTTATTGCCCTCCCTCATGTTATTGTGGTGAGGCCCCTGGCCAACATTTACCTGCAACTAAACCAAAATCATGACTGCAGTGAGACTGGCTCTCTGATGACGGGCCTCTGGGGACAGATGAAAGAATGTGGAGGCTCTCCGTCGTTCTAGCATGAGAATCATAAAAACAGTGTCACCGCCTACTTACACCAGAAACGCAAGATAGGAAGTCCCATGTGCTTGTATTCAAGCAGGAATCTTCCACAGGAATACGAGGTTATACGAGTGCAGAGAATGAGCAAGGACCCCAAAGAATAAGTCAAGCCTGATAGTTTTGGCAATAAAGTCCCAATACTAAACGGTCACAGCGATCATAGGACACCCATCTTTGGAGTCTTGTCAACCCCACAAGATCTGTTAAAACCTGTGTCTTGACCCACCAGAGGAAATGCCAATCTTCTCCCATGTTAAACCAATAAATAAAAAATAAAAACCTTTATATCAATGAGCCCCCTCCCCACCCCCAACACAGGGGCACTTTTACATTAGTCACAGAATCACGGAACACCCCAGAATGAAGTGTTAGTCCTTAGATCTCATCATCAAGACAGAGACGTCTCCCGAAGTCAATGTGTAAGGCCACGGTGGGCCTCCTCTCACAAACACTTGGGGGCCAAGAGGGAGCCACCTTCTACTTGCCCCTTGGTACTAATGTGAATGGTGACTGGAACCAGAAAGTCAGAGAGAAGCGTTAGAAAGAGCACTGAGCTGCTTCAAGGGGGCTGCGCAAGAGCTTAACCGTGATCATGAATTTTGAGCAAGTCCCTAAAATCAAACAAACATGTTGAAGCCCTAATATGATTTTAAGTGGGCAGAGAACAAAGAACATTAAAATTATAGAAAGTATGCCAAGCAGAAACATAAACCGGAACAAATCAAAATTCCAGCCCCTTAGTCCAGCTGATTCACCACCCCTTCTTCACAGAAAAGGAGAGTGAGCCCCAAAGTAAAGAGCTTTAAAGGCACAGACAAGAGGGCAGAGAAAGAGAAACAGCAGCTAACATTTATCAAGAGCAATTATTTCCCAGGCCTTGTTCTAAGTGCTTTCACGGATTATCTCATTTAAGATACATGTGCTACCACTGCACTATCCACTTTACAGATGGAGAAACTGAAGCAAAAAGATGTTGTATAATTTGCCCAAGGTTCACACAGCACAGAAACAAACAGACCCAGCTCGGGAACCTAGATGGCCTAATCCTAGACCACACATTCCTCGTTACTGCTTCCTACTGAAACATATGATACCTACTCTTACTGAAAAAGGAGAGGGTGAAATAATAATAATAAAGCTTTGATCAGGAAAGTCCTTAACATGGTAACAGATGACTAGATAACGTGGCTCTAGACCGAGATGATTTTCCTGGATTTATTTCTAACAGACTTGGTGATTTGATACACATTCCTTAACCTGACTTTTCTCCTATAAAATGGGAACCCGTAAAGGGTTGTAAAGATTAAATGAAAACAGGGCTTCCCTGGTGGCACAGTGGTTAAGAATCCACCTGCTAGTGCAGGAGACACGGGTTCGATCCCTGGGCTGGGAAGATCCCACATGCTGTGGAGCAACAAAGCCCGCTTGCTACAACTACTGAGCCTGTGCTACAGAGCCCGTGAGCCACAACTATTGAGCCCATGTGCCACAACTACTGAAGCCTGTGAGCCTAGAGCCTGTGCTCAGAAGCAAGAGAAGCCACTGTAATGAGAAGCCTGCATACTACAACGAAGAGTAGCCCCCGCTCACCACAACTAGAGAAAGCCTGTGCGCTGCAGCGAAGACCCAACGCAGCAATAAATAAATAAATTTATTTAAAAAAAAAGAATAAATGAAAACAATAAAATGGAGATAAAGAGCTCTTAGTGCCTGAGATATCTCATATACTCAATGAGAAAGATGATTGGTTTGCTATTGCTATAACAATTACATGAGGTCTTTTTTTACTGAAATATTCTAATAACTCTAGGGCAAAGATGTTGATAAAAACCACACACAACAAAAAACTAAAACACAACTGCTATCGAAATTATTAATCTTGCTCTTTGGCAAAGTAAGGACTCAGGTGGAATAAATATTATTTTGGACTTAGATGGGTTCCCTGAAGTTTTTTCAGCAACATTTTATTTATTTATTTTTTTAATACATTATTTATTTATTGGCTACATTGGGTCTTTGTTGCTGTGCACAGGCTTTCTCTAGTTGCGGAGAGCAGGGGCTACACTTCACTGTGGTGCACAGGCTTCTCATTGCCGTGGCTTCTCTTGTTGTGGAGCATGGGCTCCAGGTGCGTGAGCTTCAGTAGTTGTGGCACATGGGCTCAACAGTTGTGGCTTGAGGGCTGTAGAGCGCAGGCTCAGCAGTTGTGGTGCACGGGTTTAGTTGCTCTGTGGCATGTGGGAGCCTCCTGGACCAGGGATTGAACCCGTGTCCCCTGCATTGGCAGGCGGATTCTTAACCACTGTGCCACCAGGGAAGTCCCTCAGCATCATTTGAGAACAATGGTTCTCAAACTTTAGTAGGCATCAGAATCATCCGCGGGCTTATTAAACACAGAGTGCTGGGCTGCTCCCCCAGAGTTTGATTCAGCAGGTCTGGGATGGAACATAAGAAAATATAAAAACAAGTAAACCCAACTGTAAATTCTTCTGAGGCACTGGGGTGGGGGAATTGAGGGAGGGAGTGTTAGCAAGGCATTTTAGAGGTCATTTAAAAATTATTTTTGGTAGCATAATCTTTAAAAAAGAAAAAAGCTTCTTCCCTGATCCTTAATTGGCCCTTTAGAGAGAGATCGCTGTCCGTGGGACGTCCAGGGCTGAAGAGCCGGGCCTCCCGGCCTTTGGAAGGACCAGTGACACCAAGTAATCCAGATGGAACAACCAGGTAAGAGAGAGTGCAACAGATCACAGTGAAAAGACCACCCAGAGAAGAGTTTGCAAAAAACTTAAAGAGCTGTTTCCAAGGGCAGAAGGACAGTGCATCCCAGGAAAAAGTATGTACAAAGCGTCAGATTGGTGACAAAACAAAGTGGAAAGCACACACATGGAACTGAGATAAATAACAATCTGGACAAATGAGGAGAATGGTATAAAACCCAGCTAATGAGATGAAATTCTTCCAGAATAAAATTAGGCAATTGCACATACAGAGGCATAATAAAGGCCATAAATATAAAATGGCAAGAAATTGACTGGGTAATGGTGTAGTAATTAAAGCCTGGAGGTTCATAATAGACCTTGAATTGAACATTAATCAACCAAAAAGTGATGCTGCCTGCACTTTGATATAGTGTGACAAAAGCAGGATGTGTGAAACACAGCAAGCAATCACATCCACACACTGCTGACAAATTCTCCTTTTAGGTATGAAGTCGGATAGCAAGAGGGGAAGGATTAAATAACAGCAGGGATGACTTGTGTTTGTGTCTGTGCCTGCACAATGACCCCGATGTCACTGGGGGAAGCCTAGGCAACAGCCCTGTTGACTGTTCCAAAGGCCAGAGAATAGCAGGAAAGATTCCCTAGCTCATGCCTGCATCAAAGAAACAAGGTTGGAAGACCTCTCCCGTGTCAGTACATGTGTTCCTGGGCCCAAGGATGGTGCAGGTGTGAAGGCACCTGTAGTGATCCCTAGAGGCTTGGAAAGGTAACATCTGGTTTATCTAAAGCAGTGGTTCTCTGACCGAAGCATGCATTAGAATCATCTGGAAGCTTATTAAAACTCAGTGCTGGGCCCCACCCCCAGAGTTATGATTCAGCTCTTCTGGGGCAAACCCAAGAATCTGCATTTCTAACAAGTTCCCAGGTAATGTGGGTGCTGCTAATTTGGGAGCACACTTTATGAATCACTGCTTTAAAGCTATATCACATCTCTATTTTCAGTTTCCATTATTAGCAAACCTCCTGCTTTTAAGGATGTGGAAAGCAATGAGAGTAGACAGAAGAAGAAATAAATCTGAGTTTTTTGGGTTTGTTTTTTTTCCTGTGACTGATAAAAAAATATCATTAATAAGAGTTAAAATCCACAGAAAGAGAATGCAGATTGGTAGTGGCCAGGAGCTGGGGGGTAGGAGAACAGGGAACAACTGCTTAATGGGGACTTGGTTTCCTTTCAGGGTGATGATAATTTATGTCTTGGAACCAGATAGGAGTAATGTTTGCACAGCACTGTGAATGTACTAAACGTCGCTGAATAGTTCACTTTGAAATGGTTAATTTTATGTTATGTGAATTTTGCCTCAATTAAAAAAAGAGTGAATATACATGGACTGATTACAATGTACAAACTCTCAAGTGTTTTACTCCTCTAGTCCTCACAAGCCATGGAAGCAGGACATGTTACAGATGAGGACACCACACCTCAGACATTGAGTGACATGCCTGCTCACTAGCACTAAAAATGTGATGCACTGGCATACTGGGTCCACAAGCGAGGCTTCTACATGATTTCCACACTGTGGTTTGAACTGTTTCTTGGGTGACATGAAACATGTCTATTTCCAAACTGGGGTTTAAGACTGACCAGATATGGGCACTAGAGGTGATGATTTGGAAATGGCCCAGGATGACAGTCCTACAGGACACCCAAGGACAGCCACACCCAAGAACAGCTTCACACCCAAGGGGGTGAAGCATGATGGCCTTACAGAGTCCTTCAGTACACACTGATGGATAAGGGCTCCACTGCATACTGCTTAAATGCAAATCACATGCCCTTCCTTGCATTTATTTGTGAAAGCTCACATTTTAAATTATACTGCAGATATACAAAGGACAACTCTAGGTCGGCTCAAACTTTAAAGCACTCACCGATCACCTGAAGATCTTGTTAAAATGCAGATTCTGATCCAGTAGCCTGGGGTAAGCCTGAGGTCCTGCATTTCTAACCAGCTCCCCAAAGATGCTGATGCTGCTGGTCTAAGGACCACATTTTGAAAAGCAACGTATGATATTATACTTCCCCAAATCTATCATCGGAATTCTAGCCTCACTGTTCTTTACACCCTTTGATTGATTCATTCATCCAACAAGCATTTCTTTAAGCATTGATTATTGCTAAGTAACTTGCTAGATGCTAAAAATACACATAGGAATAAAATACCATCTTTAGGGGCTTGCAATCTACTTAGAAGACATTCCAGGATGGGATTTGTAGGACAGACAGACTTTCACCTGCTATGTACCTCTTTGTGACCTATATTGTTTGCATTTTTTTATAAGGAAGTATGACTTTCTGGGATGAAGGTGCATGTGAGATGCAGTGGGCAGGCAGGCTAAGCTTCATCAAGAGAGTGAAACTTCAAGGAGAAGAAACTGATTCCAGACTCTCTTCTGAGGCATCTTTTTAACATTCCATACCAGAGGTGAGCTACGGAATGTAATAAAGATTAATTGCAACTGGGAAATGGATGCCGGATGAAGGCAGAGAAGCCCCTCTGTATCTCGGGCAATATTAGCAATAAATCACACGATTGCAAGGCAGAATTTTGACTCACTCAACGTTGCATTCCTGAATACAAATGCCTCCTGTCTCCTTCAATGGAATACAAAGACACCAAGATGTTTGGCATTGTCTGACAGTCACCGCTGAATGAAAAATTAGGCTTGACATTTCTCAAGCCTGATTTCTTACTGAGAAATTGTCACCACTGTCTTACCAGTTATTGCAGTCTTAAAGCTATGTTACATTCCACATATATTTGTCTGAAACATATTTGGATATAACTCGCTTTACTAAACAAACACATTCTAGGAGAACTAGTGACAAAATTGATTCCTGCAAGTCAGATCACACCTCGTTTTCTCACTTGGCTCACAGATTTATAAACATACTCTGGTTTGGGAGAATGGACATGAGGGGATGGAAAAGCGAGGAAGAGAGAATTATTTCCCATCACCCTCTTCTGGACAACAATAACACAGCCTTTGCAGAAACATTTTCAAACAAAAGAATGTCAATTTTCCAATTACACACATATTAAATTAGCTATAATGGGAAAATTATTTATTGAAACCTAATTAAGAAATTAGGCCGTACACTGTTTTACTTCAAGTTAAAGGCATGTGAAAAGGAAAGCTTTCTTCTATTAAATCTAGCTTTTTAAATGGAATTCATCTCATTATATCTAATTCTATATAAACATCCTAAATTTTGGCAACTTTTGCCAAACAAGAGATCTCTGCTGTGAGACAGCCTCCTCTAGGGGTAGGTCCAGATGTGGTTTCTTTCTACGGGAACTGCTTTCCCTGACACCCCTCTCCCTACCACCTCCCCTCCTCCTGTGCCTGTCCTTCTCCTTTGGACTCAAGCCAATGTCACTTTCTCCATAAAACATTTTTTTTTTTTTGTCTAAAACCCCACAGTCCTTTATATCTTTCCCACAGCAATTCTCACTTTCTGCTCCAAAGTGTGGTGAGATATATGTGTCTACTGCCCCCGGTAGGGTCAGGGCCTTGAGGTCAGGGACCACATCTCAATCACCTGGGCACCTCCCTCGCTGCAGCAGAGTCAGCATACCCTAGATGCTTATTAATGAATAATAACTGAACAAGTGAATGAACAGTAAAGGACACAACTTTAGCCTCTAGTTGAGCTGCCAGTGCTTGCTGAGGGTCCAGTGGTCTCTGTACTTTACGGTGAACACTAACGTGCCTGGTTTTAATGAGAATTTCCATAATCTATTATTTCTATACATTCACGTACATCCTGAGTTCCAATCATCTTCTTATCCCCTGTCACCCACATCCCCCATCCTATTTCACTGTGAATTTTGTCAGAAGCAATGACTTCTATGATGCTCCCAACAACCTCTGACCTCACTGCTTCCTTCATGGTGGGGGTGCTCAGGACCCAGAAGTTACTTGGAGTCTGGCCATGTGGCTAGGAATCCAAGCTGTGGAGGAAAACACACTTAGGAACTCTCTGAGTCTACTGCGTATGCAGGGACAATGTGGCCAGATGAAGGACAAACTCAGGAGGGAATTCTCTCTGGGCCAAAGCCTACATTTCAAAGGCCTGCTTAGGGAAACTGTGTACTCACCTTCTTTGTGCATTGGGAAAACAAACATTTACAGCGCATTGGAATGTGTGAAAAATGTCCTTAGTTGTATGTTTATGGAAAACACTTGGCAAGTATTTGCTATAAATGCTTCCTCTAAATGTTGAGAATGAAAACCAGCAGGAGAAAATGTCTGAGAGGACAGGGAGCCAGCTTCCATAGCAAAGGAATGTCCCCTCCACATACCCCACAGGGTCCACTCCTCACCCTTCTGCGACCAAGAAAGGGGGCCCAGAATCCGCGTTTGGATGGTTCGGGGCAGGGGAGGAGCAACCTGCCAAGGCCTTGGGGCCCGGCATCCCTCTAGAGCCCTGAAAGAGAAACCTGTTCCTGTTCTCTGAGTGGCTGTGCTCCCACAGGACTTCCTTCCACTTTGTGTACACTGGGAACCAGCGCTGATCTCAAGTCCCCTGTTCCTGGAAACAGGCACTCAACGTGAACCCCATTTTGCTTGCCTGATGACTGGCCTTCCCCTAAGTTAACTTTATGATGCTTTCAGGTAAAACATGAAAAAATGGGAAGAAAAGAGACTCAAAAGTATTGCTTTATAGCAAGATTAATGAGGAAATTTCTCCTAATTACTCATAAGATACGGATGAAGGGGTGAAGAGAGTATTGCAGGCCAAAGCATGGCGTGCTTGTGGTTTTCCCAGGAATCAACCTGCCAAACAGCCCCAAACTGCCCTCTGGAGTGAACCAGTCCTCTCTTATGCTACATGAGGTGCATGCTGGGAACCACAGAGAAGGAGGCTACTCTTGTTCCTAATCAGCCAACTTGATAAATAGCACTAAGTGTGTAAATATTAGGGAGATAAACGATCTCACAGTTGTTTTATCCCAAAAGACTACTTTTTCCTTCATTTCAAAATCCTTTCTTTAAAAAAAAAAAATGACACAAATCCTAATGTGCTTAAAGCTGCCAAGGTGAAGAGGTGCAGCTGCCTGGCTGTATCTGCATTTATATGGGTGCTGAGTTCTGTCCTCTCACACCCTTGTGTCCAGACTCCTCCTGCTACCTGAAGGTCCTCTCACTGCATGTTGCTTGAGGCTAATGACAAACATCTCACACAGCAATTTTTATGCTCATTTACAAAGTTATTTCCTTTAAGTACATGTCTACAAATGGACATAAGTCAAAAGATCTCAATAGTTTGATTACAATGTATATTTTAAATATATTTTACTGATATATTGATAAACCATCATTCAAGAAGCTTGTGTCTTTTCAGACTCCCCAAAGCAATGGGAGAGAGTTACTATTAAAAATCATTTCACCACCAAACTCCAAAACACTAACACCACCAAATGCTGGTAAGGATGTAGAGCAACAGGAACTGCTAGTGAAAATGCAAAACGGTACAGCCACTTTGGAAGGCTGTTTGACTTTTTTTTTACAAAACTAAACATATTCTCACTATTCAATCCAGTGATCACACTCTTTGGTATTTACTCAAAGGAGTTGAAAACTTATGTCCACACAAACACCTACCCACAGATACTTACTACAGCTTTATTCATAATTGCCAAAACTTGGAAGCAACTTAGATGTCCTAAAGTAGATGAATGGATAAATACACTGTGGTACATCCAGATGATTGAATACCATTCAGTGCTAAAAAGAAATGAGCTGTCAAGCCATTGAAACACATGAAATAAATGCATGTTACTAAGTGACAGTCTGGAAAGTCATGATAGTCATGATTCCAATTACATGACATTCTGGAAAAGGTAAAACTGGAGATAGAAAAAGATCAGTGTTTGACAGGGGAGGATGGGGCAGTGAAAGATAAATAGGCAAAGCACAGACAATTTTTAAGGCAGTGAAAGTAGTCTATATAATACCATAGTGATGGATATATGCCACTGTACGCACCCATAGCATGTACAGCAGCAAGAGTGAACTGTAAGGTAGACTATGGACTTTGGGGGATCATGCTGTGTCAGTGTAGGCTCGCTGTAACAAGAACCACACTGCTGTGGATATTGTTAGCAGGGGAGGCAGTGCGTATGCGGGTGCAGGAGGTAAAGGGGAAATCTCTGTACCTTCCCCTCAATTTTTCTATGAACCTTAAACTGCTCTAAAGAAATAGTCTTAAAAAATAATTCATAGGACCAATCTGAGCCTAGAGTGTAGAAGGAAAATCTACGTGTCCTTGACATTCTTCTCAGATGGCAAAAGGAGATGAGCAGTAATCACCAACCTGTCCCAATTACCCCACAGCTTCAGGCTGCCTCCCCAGCCATGGCAGCAGCCACCCCTGAGTCCTGCCTGAGTCAGGATTCCCTGGACCTGAGGCAGCTGCACCTTCCGTGGCTGAGTCCATGAAGATGGGGGATTCCTCTGTAGGCTCTTTAGGGAAGAATCCCTATGTAAGTACATGTTACTGATTTCAATTATGAAAATTCTGGATCCTTGAGAAGTTTGCTAGTTATTTCATTCCTCCTCCTCCCACCACCAAGGCATTCCAGTACAAAGGCCCCCTGCACCATCTGGGGCCTCTCTTCCTGCCCAGAATCACCTTTTGTCAGTCCTTCTAACAGTAGGTTCCCAGGGCTCTATGTCCTTCTCTGGCTCCTGCCCAGAGTGAGTCAGTAAGAGAGAGAAAGTGTCTCTCATTCTACTCCATCACTGACTGGCAAGGTGAACTGGGCATGCCACTCACCCACTGAAAAGATCAGGACACTGGGGTTGATCCCACAGATTCTATACAGTTCATCATATTGCTGAGAAGGCAGATGAGATAATGTGTGTGAAGGTAAAAGCACTAGAGGAAGTGAGTAACTTGTGTGCTAGAGCAGGCTAACCAGCAATGGTTCAACTACCAAAAAGCTTTTTGCAAGCTACAAACTATTGATAGATTGAAAGCAGCCATATATACCACAAAAATTGGCAAATCTATTTTGTTTTGTTTTAAAGTTTATTTACTAGCACAACATTGAATCAAATGTAAAGTACTGAAAAGTCATCATCAGAACTGCCTGGGTCCAAATTCCAAGTTTTCTTTTTACTATTATTTTTCATTATAACGATAGACAAGTTACTTAACATCCCTGAGCCTCAGTGTCCTCATCTGCAAAATGGGTACAATAGTAGTATCTACCCTGTAGAGTAGTGATAATTCAATGAAATAATATATGTGAAGCATGTTCATAACAGCACTCGGCATACATTCACCATTCAATACGTTTTAGCTTTTATTTGCTCCTACCATATACAAAATAGAGCCCCAAGCTACAGGCTATCAGCAGAACTGACTCCTCTGCCAAAATAATTAACTAAACTTTGGTCTTCTTAGTCATTTTCTCATACAGAACCCATGTCTACTCCTGTAACATACACATATTCTCATGGCTTTTATAACTGAGATTTCATGTGAGGCTTAATACCATGTAGCGCATCAGCCCTAACAAACTGTGGCCATTTCAGTGACACCATCCATTGAAAGGCATATTTCTTCCAAGTCTGGTTTCAGTTTTGATTCTCTGACAAATATCACATATGGCCATGAAGGACTTCAGAGGGGAAAAGAGAGAAGCAACACCGGTCAGGCATTCGACATATCAACTCTTTAGTCATTCATTTAGTGAATAATTTAAATAGCCCAGTGCTAGACAGTGAGGACAAAAGACCAAAAGGAAAAAAAAAAAGAGGAAAAAGGTCCCTGCTCAAAAGTGTCACGTTTGAGAGGGATAATGATCAAATAATAAAACGTAATTATATAATTCCAAATTGAGTTAGTGCTATAAAGGAAGTAATAGGAAAGAAAATCAGTAAAAAGAGGAGCCTTCAGGATGAAGTCTTAAAGAATGAATAACAGTTACAAGGGCAAGAAGTATGAGCAGAGAAAAGGGGCTGAGACAGCGGGAACAGCATGTGCAAGGGCCCTGTGGCACAGAAGCATCATCATTCAAGAAATGAAAGTTCAAATTGACTTCCCTGATCCCAGTAATCACAAGTTTGTAGAGAAGTATGAATAACATATATCAGGGTCTTCTAAAAGCTTACAAGCACAAGGGCCCTTGTACTCACGTACAGAGTAGCATTTGATACACCAGCCAGAGGGAAATTAGTTGTTAGGGCTGTTATATCTGTTACCAACAGTGTTTCAGTTCCTTTATAAAGTACAAGAAAAATACTGTCTATTATTTATGTTTTATATTAAATTTTGGAATCTTGGGTTTTACCAAGGTAGAGGAAAAGTTGATAAAATTAAGGTCAATGTAAAAATAAAGTTACCTGACAATGTTAAAACTCCTGGGTGTATCAGGTGTATTGCACAGTTCCTAAAGGGAAAGCTATTTTTACCGATTACAATGAAACATTTGAGAACACTACCACCTAAATTCTATTATACCAATACAAAATGCCTTCTGATTTGGTAGGCAGGTTGCTAATACTGGCTGGACTCTGGTCACACGAATAAAGTTTAAAAATGAAAGTCAGCAGTGATGCACCCAAGTATAAGCATCAGCATATCTGGGGCAAGGCCACTTTGGGCCACACCAACACAGCTGCTAATTTGGTCTCCATTCCAGAATGGACAAAAGCCAGAGGACAGCTGCAGCCAGGGAGGTTATAGCATATTCCAGATAAAAATCTAGTTCTGTGGTTTTTCACCTTGGGGTGACTGGTGATCTGGCCAGAAGGCAAAACACCAGAACCCACTCAATTCAGAAACCCATTTAACAGATATGTGCTGAGTGCCTTCTGCGTGTCTGCCACTGCGCTGGCACTGGGGCACAGGAGATACGCAGTACACAGTCCCTGCCCTCATGCAGCTTACACACTTGTACAAGTAAACAGGAAATACACAAAAAGGTACATTCAAAGTATGTAAACAAGCATTACAGTTGGACCAAAACAGAAGAGGTAAGATGGACAGGGAGTAAAGGGATGAAATTATAACTTTATATTTGCTGGTGAGGAAAGGCCACCCTGAGCCTAGAGGAAGCGAGGGAAGAAGCTACGTGGCTACTGGGGCAGGGCGCAGATTCCCTGGAGAGAAACCAGCAAATACAGACATACCTTGAAGGTATTACAGGTTAGCTTCCAAACCACTGCAATAAAGCAAATATCGAAATAAAGCAAGTCACACAAATGTTTTGGTTTCCCAGTGCATATAAAAGTTATGTTTACACTATACTGTAGTCTATTAAGTGTGCAATAGCATGATGTCTAAAACAATAGCCTATGTACTTTAATTAAAAAACACTCTATTGCTAAAAAAAAATGCTGACCAGCATCTGAGGCTTCACCAGCATCTGAGCCTAATCTTTCTGTTAATGGAGGGTCTTGCCTCAATGCCGATGGCTGCAGACTGATCAGGGTGGTGTTTCTGAAGGCTGGGGTGACTGCAATAATTTCTTAAAATGAGACAACAATGTGATTTGCCCCATCAATTGATTCTTCCTTTCATGAATGATTTGTCTGTACCATGTAATGTTGTCTGATCGCATTTCACTCACAGTAGAACTTCTTTCAAAATTGGAGTCAGTTCTCTCAAACCCTGCCACTGCTTTATCAATTAAGCTTACATAATACTCTAAAACCTATCTTGTCCTTTCAATAATCTTCACAGCATCTTCATCAGGAATAGATTCCACTTCAAGAAATTACTTTCTTTGCTTATCCATGAGAGGTAACTTTTCATCTGTCAAAGTGTTATCATGAGATTGTAGAAATTCAGTCACATCTTCAGGCTCTACATCTGCAGTGACTTCCTCCACTTAAGTCTTGACCCCCTCAGAGTCATCCAGGAGAGCTGGAATCAGCTTCTTTCAAATTCCTGTTAATGTTGGTATTTTGACCTCTTCCCAGGAATCACAAATGTTCTTAATGGCATCTAGAATGGCAAATCCTTTTTAGAAACTCTTCAATTTACTAATCTTTTAAAATAAACTTTATTTATTTATTTATTGGCTGCGTTGTGTCTTCATTGCTGTGCATGGGCTTTCTCTAGTTGTGGTGGGCTACTCTTCATTGCAGTGCCCAGGCTTCTCACTGCAGTGGCTTCTCTTGTTGCAGAGCACAGGCTCTAGGCACGTGGGCTTCAGTAGCTGTGGCATGAGGGCTCAAGAGTTGTGGATCGCAGGCTCTAGAGAGCAGGCCCAGTAGTTTTGGTGCACGGGCTTTGTTGCTCTGCGGCATGTGGGATCTTCCTGAACCAGGGCTCAAACCCGTATTCCCTTCATTGGCAGGTGGATTCTTAACCACTGTGCCACCAGGGAAGCCCCTCAATTTACTTTGCCCAGATCCATCAGAGGAATCATTATCTATGGCAGCTATAGCCTCACAAAATGTAGTTCTTAAACAATAGGACTTGAAAATGGAAATTACTCTTTAATCCATGGGCTGCAGAATGGATGTTGTGTTAGCACACTTGAAGAAAACAACCTCCATCAGAATTCTTGGGTGACCAGGTGCCTTGCTGATTGGCAGAAATATTTAGAAATGAATGTTTTTTTCTGAGCAGTAGGTGTTCACAGTGGGCTTAAAGTATTCTGGAGACCAAGTTGCAAACAGACATGCTGTCATTCAGGCTTTGTTCTTCCATTTATAGAGCACAGACAGAGTCAACTTAGCACAATCCTTAAGGGCCTAAGGATTTTCATAATGGTAAATAAGCATTGGCTTCAACTTAAAATCACCAGCTGCATTAGCCCCTAACAAGAGATTCAGCCTGTGCTTTGAAGCTTTGAAGCCTTGAAGCCAGGCATTGACTTCTCCTCTCTAACTATGGAAGTCCTAGATGACATCTTCTTCCAATAGAAGGCTATTTTGTCTACACTTAAAATCTGTTGTTTAGCGGTCACCGTCATTCATTATCTTAGTTAAATCTTCTGGGTAACTTGCTGCAGCTTCTACATCAGCACTTGCTGCTTCACCTTGCACTCTGATGTTATGGAGATGGCTTCTTTCCTTAAACCTCATGAACGAACCTCTGCTAGGTTCAAACTTTTCTTCTACAGCTTCCTCACCCTCTCAGCCTTCATAGAACTGAAGAAAGTTAGGGTCTTGCTATGTATTAGGCTTTGGTTTAAGGGAATGTTGTCACTGGTTTAATCTATCCAGACCATTAAAACTTTCTTCAGGACTTCCTAGGTGGCGTAGTGGGTAAGAATCTGCCTGCCAATGCAGGGGACACGGGTTCAAGCCCTGCCCCAGGAAGATACCACATGCCGCGGAGCAACTAAGACCGTGCACCACAACTATTGAGCCTGCGATCTAGAGCCCATGAGCCACAGCTATTGAGCCCATGTGCCACAACTACTGAAGCCCATGTGCCTAGGGCCCGTGCTCTGCAACAAGAGAGGCCACCACAATGAGAAGCCCACGCACCACAATGAAGAGTAGCCCCCGCTCACCGCAACTAGAGAAAGCCCGTGTGCAGCAATGAAGACCCAACACAGCCAATAAAATAAATAAATAAATTAATTAATTAATTAATTAATAAACTTTCTTCATATCAGCAGTAAGGCTGTTTCACTTTTTTATCATTCATGTGTCCACTGGAGTTGTAGTTTTAATTTTCTTCAAGAAGTTTTCCTTTCCACTTACAACTTGCTGTTTGGAGTAAGAGGACTAGCTTTCAGCCTGTCTTGGCTTTTCACCTGCCTTTCTCGCTAAGCTTAGTCATTTCTAGCTTTCAATTTAACGTGAGAGACATGAGACTCTTCCTTTTACTTAAACACTTAGAGGCCATTGCAGGATTATTAACTGGCCTAATTTCGATATTGTTGTGTCTCAGGGAATAGGGAGGCCCAAGGAGACGAAGAGAGATGGGGGGAATGGTTGGCCGGTGGAGCAGTCAAAACACACGTCTATCAAGTTCACCATCTTATGTGGGTGCAGTTCGTGGTGCTCCAAAACAATCATAATAGTAACATCAAAGACCACTGATCACAGATGATCGTAACAAATATAATAATAACTTAAAAGTTTGAAATACTGCAAGAATTACCAAAATGTGACAAAGGAACACAGAGTGAACAGATGCTGTTTGACAAACTTGCTCGATACAGGATTGCCACAAACCTTCAACTGGTAATAAAACACAACATCTGTGAAGGGCAATAAAATGAGGTATGCTTGCACCAGGCCCAGAGTTTGGAATGCACCTGGGAGCTGCAAGGTAGATGGAATGCTATGAACTGAACTGTGGCCCCCCCCTAATTTGTCTGTTGACGGTCTAACCATCAGACCCCCAGAATGTGACTATGTTGGGAGATAGAGCTTTTAAAAGAGGCAACTAAGTTAAAATGAGGTCATCAGCATGATGCCCTAATTCAATACAACTGATGCCCTTATAAGAAGAGAAAGAGACACCAGGGATGTGAGTGCACAGCAGGATGACCACATGGGGACAGAGCAAGAAAGCAGCTGTCTGAAAACCAAGGAGAGAGGCTGCAGGAGAAGCCAACCCTGCAGGTACCTTAATCTCAGACTTCCAGCCTCCAGAATTATTAAAGGATATATTTCTATTGTCTTAGCCACCCAGTCTGTAGTGCTTTGTTATGGTGGTCCTAGCAAACTAATACTGAGGAGAACTTCATCAACTTGATAAAAAAAATCTATAAAAACTCTATGGGGGGACTGAATTGGGAGATTGGGATTGCCATATATACATTACTAATAAGAAAAAAAAACTGTACACTCTAAATATATGCAGTTTATTGTATGTTAACTGTATCTAAATAAAAGTTCTTAAAAAAAAACTCTACAGCTAACATCATACTTAATGGTGAAAAACTTGACTCTTTCCCTCTAAAATCAGGATCAAGGCTGGATATTCCTTCATACTACTACTACTCAACATCTTATTAGAAGTCCTAGCTAATGCAATAAGATAAGAAAATGATATAAAAAGTATACAGATTGGAAAGGAAGAAATAAAACTATTGGTGCACAGATGACATGATTGCTTATCTAAAAAAATTCCAAAGGATCAAAAAACAAACAAACAAAAAAAAAACAACTTCCTGGAACTAACAGGCAGTTATAGCAAGATTGTAGGATATTGGCTTCATTAAATCTAACAAAGTACCACATTCATGCAAGATGTTAATAATACAGGAAATTGTGTGTGGGAGAGGGACTAAAGGGGATATATGGGAACCCTCTGTACTTTCTGCTTAATTTTTCTGTAAACCTAAAACTGCTCTAAAAAAATAATGTCCATTATTTAGACTAATTAAAAAGGCAATGAGGCCTATAACACCTTCCAATTCTAGACACACAGAAAAGAGGGGATTCCCAGAAACCTTTCCTCTCTTCAAAGGACAGGCAGATGTGAAGAGTAGCTCTTGGAACTTCTGCCCTACAACATGGTGCAGCAATTACAGCAGAAAGGGGAGAAGCCACAGCAAACCCCCAGCACAGGAGCTACTGAGCCCTTTGCAAGGGAAGGTAGAAAATGCATAATTAAAGGGGGAAGCTTGGTCAATGACAGTGGAAAGGAGGCAGCTTGTCACAGAGAAGGTACTCAATAAACATTTATTTTTTAACTAGCATAGTGACACACACACAAAAGATATGGGAAGAAAGAATGGGAAGATGTTGCTGGATCTAAGATAGAGACCCCAAGATAGCAACTGTTGACTAAGGGTTTTGTTGGTCCCCTAACAAGGGACAGTGTCATCCACATGTAAGACAGTCTGTAGTTTCTAACCTTGCAGTTCACATTGGACCTAGGTTTGCACTGTGTCAAGTGCATATAGTTCATTCTACTGGTTGGTTACATTTTTTCTCAAGCAATCCATCGACGTGTTTTAAAACCCCACTGTGTTTTAAAGTTTCAAGAAAACAAAAAACCCTTCAGATATAGCTAAGTAAAAAATTCTAAACCTAATACCCAGCTTGGGCTGGTAGCAAAGGAGAATGAAACAAGTAACTACCATGTTTTAGACTTGCTTCAAATTCCAGATACTGAAGCCAGTACCAAAAGAACTCAGGCAGCGAGAACTCAGAGTACAAGCACTGCTATATCCAGCAGTCATTAATGGGTGTAGAACCTGCCTTCCCTGCCTCAGATGATGGGTCTTCTGAGATAAAACCAAGCCCATGCTGAGCAATGATCTCATCCTGAGGCCTGAAGCGTTCCATTCAAATCATTGGCTTTAGAAGTCAGAAATTCTGCTTTCCAGCGCAATTAGTAAATCTAATCACATATATTCACACTCTCAAGGGGTCCTGATTGTTTGGCAGTAACAGCTTGGTTATTCACAATCAATGAAATTAATGCCACTATTTTTAAAACATGAAAAAACAACCTACATAAAAACAAGCCTCTAAGCTGTGGACCTTGGTCAAAGAAAAAATAAAAATAAAAAGTAAAGAATAAAGTATTTACACGAATTATTAGACAAAGATTCATTTTAAAGTCCCAGCAAGGCTTTGCCTTGAGGTCCTTGTTAGTCTAAGGATTCTGTGCTCCAGACCACCTAGAAGGAACATGTCACTCAAATAAAAAAGGTTCCTTTACGTGAAACTGTATGTTTAACTGGCAACATACAATTTCATTTAAAAAAAATTAGGAGCAATTGCTGCTGAAGCCATTTCAGGGACAAGGGGAGGGAAGGATCTGTCAGCACTATGGGAACAGGAAAAATGATGTGCCACCAAGCTTTATCCCAATCATTTGCTTCATAGTTAAGTTTAATTACATATTACACACTGTCTTGTAATTATGTCGCTTGGGAAACTGCCAATTTCCTCCTTGAAATGTTAAAAGTTCCTTAATTTATTTTAAAGGCTCAGCATTGCCTCCATCAGCACCCCCTCTAGTGCATGAGGGACACTTGGTTTCTGTCCCCCTTTAAGTGCAGGCTGTGGGCAGCAAGAGCTCTATTCCGTGGTCTGGCACACAGCACAGGGGGCTGACAGTGCTGGGGGGCCCATGTATTTATAATAATATCTGATGATCTTTTTTTCTTTAATATTTACAGCCAGAGAATTTGAGAAGCATGCCTAATCTTTTCCTCTGCAGTTGGGAGGTTGAAATTAAACTCCTTTATTTTCAGCAAGAGAAAAAACACCCAACACGAGATGAAGCACCTCCTCTCTGGGAGCTGATAACAGGATGGAAAGACAATAAACTTTAAGCGCAGAACTATGAAACCCCCAGGAGACAGGACAATAATCGGAAAAGGAAAAGGAAAAGGCAAGTGAAAGAGGTCAAGCACCTACTGTGTGCTGAGAATGCATTCAGAACCTCACAAAGATCACCAATACCGTGGCCACTAAGTCAAGTCCCCCAAGTACCAGGCAGATAACTGGAATTCATAAAGCAGCCAGACGGAATATAACAGGGAGTCCTGGTGCTCATGGTTATTTGGAGGGGGAGTGTAGGCCCTGCCTACAGGCAATTCAAATTCTCTTCTTTTCAAAAATACTGTGCCAGTGGATAGACCTAGAGACTGTCATCCAGAGCGAAATAAGCCAGAAAGAGAACAACAAATACCATATGTTGACTCATATATGGAATCAAAAAAAAACAAAAAAAAAAAACAAAAAAAACGGTACCGATGAACCCAGTGACAGGGCAAGAATAAAGATGCAGATGTGGAAATGAACTTGAGGATACGGGGTTGGGGGGTGGTGATGAAGGGGAAGCTGGGACAAAGTGAGAGTAGCATAGACATATATACACTACCAAATGTAAAATAGATAGCTAGTGGGAAGCTGCTACATAACACAGGGAGATCAACTCGATGATGGGTGATGCCTTAGAGGGCCAGGATAGGGAGGGTGGGAGGGAGTCGCGGGAGGGAGGGGATGTGGGGATATATATATAACTACAGCTGATTCACTTTGGTGTACCTCAAAAGTTGGTAAAAGAGTGTAAAGCAATTATATTCCAATAAAGGGTTTTAAAAAAAATAAAATAAAACAAAAATACAGTGCCAGTTGAGCAAAGTACATCCTTAGAACTTACTTGAACTGTGGCTGCAACTCCTAGATCAATCTGTGAACTCCTAAAATGCACAGCGTGTGGATACAGCAAGCAGACTCTTTGGTCTTAAATTCAGCTCTAGCACTTCCTTAGCTGTGTGTAATCCCTCCTGTGTCAGTTTCCTCATCCACAAAATGGAAATAATAACAGTGTTAGCCTCACAGCGGTGTGGTGAGATATTAATGAAAGTGTTTAGCTTACTTGTCATCTCACAGCAAGCTCCGTGTTTGCTATTATAATTATGTTTATGCCCTCTGACACAGGAAAAGTTGAAAAGAGGTTCCCCAGAATGGCTTTGAACTTGAGGTAGGCCTCAATGGACAGAGAGATCTATGTACTGGAAGGAGGTACCAAAGCTACCTTATCTTCCCACTTCTGGAAGCACTGAAGAGAAGATTACAAATAATGTGTGTGAAGTACTCAAAATATAGTAAAGACAAAATATGGCAGCTTTCTCATGCTAAATCATCTTACAGCATTTTCTTGTCAGTGCTGCCTCAAGAACCAGGCCTTTCATGTCCGAGCAGTGAGTTACGGTCTAAATCAATACTTCTCCCAACTATTTGTAAAAAGTATTGTTAACTATGTATGCATCATGAGGAGGAGGAAAGGTTTTAAAATAGCGTACACACACTTAAAATTTTTCATCTGTTTAAAAACGGCTATCATGAAAGGACCTTGAGGAAACATCTTTTCCCATAATCTCATTTACTTGACATATTATAAATATTTCTGTTCTGATTTGGTATACTACAAACACACACATGCCTTGGCTCACAACTGCATGAAAACACTGAAATAAATCTTGCTTTTGAAGGCATTTCTATTTTCCCCTCTCAGGAAATTCGTTCTCTTCTATCACAGTCACCCAAGGTGCAAAGATATTCCAACTGGATGAGATGTTGATTGTAAATTATGAGGGATGTTGAGGCAAAGAATTTCAGGGCACATAAATAACAAGTCATTTCCAGAATTTCGTTTTAATTTTGTTACTAGAAGCCTCAAGCTCTTATAAATCGTGTAGTTAGTTCAGTAACAACCTCATTAAGGAAACATTTTATTGGGAATTCTCTGGTGGTCTAGAGTTTAGGATTCCAGGCTTTCACTGCCATGCCCCAGGTTCAATCCCACAAGCCACATGGTGTGGCCAAAAAAAAAAAAAAAAAAAAAAAACATTTTATTTATAACATAGCACCACACTAAATAAAATATACAAAAAGGGTCAAGTTTGTTCTTTTCCATATTGGCTCAACATCAGAATATTTCTCTAAGAAGTAATGCCACTGTTTAAAATTAGGTCACTGGAGAAGGAAGCAAGTCCTACGTGATCATGATGTAGTTAAACAGTATGATAATTTATAAAACAGTGAAATGTTACCTGCTCAATATATTGTAGAAAATTGCAAATAAGTGGGAAGGTGTTGTATAACAAAGGGAGTCCAACTCGAGGATGGAAGATGCCTTAGAGGACTGGGGCGGGGAGGGTGGGGGGGACTCAAGGAGGGGAAGTCAAGGAAGGGAGGGAATACGGGGATGTGTGTATAAAAACAGATGATTGAACTTGGTGTACCCCCCCCAAAAAAAAAATGCAAATAAATATCAAGTAGAGGTTTTATGACTTGACAGACGTGCCCAGGATAGATCACATCTAAAAATTCAGAAAAAAATTAAAAAAAAAAAAAAAACAAGGCAGGATTGGGGGGTGGGGGAAGAAAACCAGATAAAACAAAACAACAACAAAAATTGTACTCTCTTCCTTTGCTTGCTGTTTATTTTCTGTTATCTAAGAACTGGACCCTGTTGTTCTTACTGACCACTATGTCCACTGGGCATGGCCCTGGCCTGGCAGCTAGATGTTTCATAATATTTCCTGAGCGAGGCAATAACTAAATGAATGTGAATGTGGAAAGGGATTTTTCTTCCTTTAGTTTGATGCTTTTTAACATCTGAGAAAATGAAATGTTTTTTATTTTCCGTGTGAAGATTTTTTTCCTCTGAGAAAGATATAAGCAATAACAGAAACATCTCATTTGCATGCATTTGGCTGTTATTGCTGCATATCTAAATAGCTTATCTGACTTTTTTAAGGTCTGGGATTAATGCAGAGCACGCTTCTGTCTGGCTATAATGTCAAGAGGTTCTGAACCTCCCCCGAAATTCTGAAATACTTCTGCATATCACTTCTCCTGTCACTAGTCTGAAACTAATGACCACATCTGAAATCTGGAAAGCCCTGCAGTGATACCTTCACCAGGCTCCTTTATTCCTTTAAATAACATGACGTGAGTGGCAATCAAATATTTGGTAATATGGTAATAAACAGGAAAAAGACAGCCTTGGTTTTCAAAGGATTTACAATCTAATAAAGTAAATGTGATATTGTATATAAAAGTTTGTAATAAAGTGGAAAGGGAAGGTGCTGCCTCTTTTCCTTTTAGGAACAACTTTCTGACCACACTAGATTTAGGAAGATCATAATCCAACACAGACACTTGTTTGATGGTCCCATCAACTTCCTGCGCCTTCTAAGCATTCCTCTTTGACTCTGTCCCTTTACCCATCATGTCAAAAAGAAGAGATCTGTTGTGTCTATCACACTTCAAGCCCCGAGACAAGAGGCTGCAGACTGGAAAGAGCCTGAGATTTGGAAGCCAAAGATGTAAGTTCAAAGTCAACTAGTCCACTGGCTGTTTGACCTAGTAGACCTCTCAGCACCTCTTTAAGTCTCAGTTCCTGAATCTATAAAATTATGATAATAACACTTGTCTCTTAGGCCTTTCTTGAAGATTAAAGTAATATATGGAGCACATCTCCTAAGTTACCCAACCTGTACTAGGAGCTCATTTTCTCTGATCAGAGGAAGACAAATATTGCCATGAAGAATTAGCTTCATCCTATAATGACTCTTTCTTTTGGTTGTAGAATTTTTCTTAGGTATTTTTTTCTAATCCCACTTCCACCTCAAACCTAGCCACTGTGTGTTTGGAATCCTTAGCTTTCTTCCTCATGACCCCCTGCTTTGTGGCTGAATCTTGGCTCTCACAATAGCCAGTGTGAGTCTTGAACCAAAATAAAACCAAGTCATTTGGTCTTCTCAGTAGCTTCCAGTGAATAATTAAATACACCAAGAATATATGTTCTAAATCCAAAGAATTTATTTATTTATTATTTTTTAAATTTCCAATGGAGTCACTAAACTTCTTTCTTCCAAGGTACTGAGAATTGTCCTTCCAGGGAGGAAAAAAAAAAAAAAAAGAGCAAAACAAAACACAACACACAACACGCTCCACTCTGTACTATTATCCTGTCTGTGAAACAGTGACAGCAGAATCATGGGGGTGCGCCAACCGCCGCCCTCCACCTCGCATAGAGAGAACCCTGGGGGCGGGGGAGACCTGGGAGATGAAGCATCTCCAGAAAAAATAAAAGCAATTACTCCCAAAGTAAATAAAGCTCAGAAGTCTGAAATCATGCTATGCCTCCAGATTTTACTCCAGGCACTATGGTTTACAATTCCTCCTCGCGTTCTGTGCCTGTCCAAGTGTGGGTTAATTCAATTACATCTGATGCTCTCATTAGTACATGGTTACAGAGTTTACTCAAATAATACATGAGAAACCAGGTCGCCCGTAAATAAATTCATGTCACAAAAATATACTTCTATGTAATCGTTAAAAGGAGCAAAGACCACGATTCCCAGATGATAAAAGTGAATTGATCACTGACAAGAGATCATTAAAATAAAAGCTAAAGAAACCCTTTAGTTAATAAGAAATCACTAGGGCTTCCTAGGTGGCGCAGTGGTTAAGAATCCGCCTGCCAATGCAGAGGTCACGGGTTCGATCCCAGCTCCAGGAAGATCCCACGTGCCGCAGGGCAACTAAGCCCGTGTGCCAAAAAAAAAATAAGAAATCACTAAAATCCACTATGTGCCAGGTACCACCAGAGGTAGGATTGTGGGCCAGGGGTGGTCCCCAAAGCATTCTGAACTCTATTTAGAGAGATCATTCTAGCACCTGGCCTGGAAGGCCGGGTCAAAGATTCCAGACTTTAGCTAGGAGGCCATTAAGATAATATTGTAACAACAACCAACAACAAAAAGATAAACAGGTTAGAGAGAAAGAGAAAGTTAATGATGTAGGATATACACAATCTGGTGTCTACTTGGGTTTTTGCTCCGCTGCCCATATCTCACTGCCTACTAGAAACATCCACCTGGACAGATGCCCCACATGCATACAGGGTCTGGACGTTTCCAATGACCAACCTCTCAGACCTACAGATCGAGTTCATCAATGACATCACCATCCATCCACTCAAGCCAGTATCTCCCTCTTCCTTGCAGAAAATCTAGTTTATCTTAACTCCCAAATAATTCATTCAAACTGCCTCTCCCAAATGCCACAGCCACTACCCTCATTCAAGTTGCCATCATTTCTCTATAATTTTCCCAACTTTATTTTTGCTGCTAGTCTTGATTTCTCACATTTGTTTTCTGGCAGGAGAGTGCTTTTTCTAAAATTAACCCTCATCATCTTTACTTAAAATAGTTCAGAACTTCTTCACTGCCTTTGGGTTAAGGCCCAAGTGAACACCTTAAAATGGCGTGGAGGGTCCCTAACGAACCAGCTCACATTTGCCTCCCGAGCCATGACTGTATGTGCCACTCCCTGTCTTCACCATGCTGTACTATTTGTGGCTTCTTGAACAAAACACACAGCGTTACGCCTCCGTTCCCATGTTTCCCTCTACTTGGAGTACTCTCTCATGTTCCCCTTCCCCTCACCTGATAACTAGTATTATCCAACAGGTCTTAGTGCAGATGCCACTTCTTCCAGGAAGCCTCTGTGCCCCCAGTATCACTCCTGACCAATCAAAATCCATTCTAAGTGGCTTGGAAAGTGCTGGTATTTAACTCTCCCCCCCCCCCCCAACTATGCCTCCTTTCCATCTCTAGACAGTAAAATCCTCAATGACAGGACTCATGAGTGACTTGTTCCTTGGGGAATCTCTATCCCCTCCCTCACTGCAGGCCATTTGATAGTTACTCAGTAAACACGTGCAGTCTGAGTGCCTGAAAAAGAAAAAAGATCCATAGACAGAGTCGTGAGGATCATGTGCATTTGATGGGCAGGCAGAGGGAGAGGAACCCATCAGAGAGACTAAAAGAGACAGCCAAGGAGAGAACCAAGACAGACAGCATGGGCTGCAGGCAAAGAGGGAGAACTGGCCAATGGAAACAGTGTCCAGGGTCAGTGGGAGGGCAAAGAAGATGAAGGAACAGGAGAGGGCTCCCCATGTAGCAGGACAACAGCTTCCAGAAAGCGGTGGATGCAAAGCTCTGAAAAGTGAGCAGCAGGTGAGTTAGAACAGGGGGCAAGAAAACAGCTTGGAAAAATATACAGTGTTTGAGAGAACACGATAGCTCGAGGGGATGGATGTGTCAAGGGCAAAGAGGGAATGTGTGTGTGTGTGTGTGTGTGTGTGTGTGTGTGTTACAATTCCTTTTAAAAATCTCAGCCATAAATCTGACTGGCAAAGTGAGACCATATGTTTAGGTACAGAATACGTGTTTATTGAAAGAAAGATATAAATAATAAATGAATAATTGCATTCAGACAGGAAATTTACCTCATCAAAAAAGCACATTTTATCCAAATGTAAACTTGTTAAAAAAAACCAAGAGCCCATCTTTATGTTTCAGAAGAGACCACTCAGCTCATAGATCAAAATTTAATTAGCTGTCTGGGATGACCATTTTCATTGTCTCCATCACTGTCTCACTACCACTGGGATATCTGTTTTCATAGTCACCAAAAAACTTCCTTGTAGAATGCCTCAGACTTTATATATGATTCTCTAACCCCATGCATTCATGTAAATAGCTTTAGCTTTCCATGCAGCATTTAATGGCCCCAAAGTCAGATGGAACACAACACATCAGGAAAGGAACACTTTTGAGGAAACAACAGACATCTCAGTTACAGGAATGTCTAACCAGAAAGAAAAGTGTATGTGGACAAAAAAAGCCACACTTTTATTTCCTATCAGATTTAAAGTTCTGTCAGGTTGCCATGATATTAATTTCACTTATGACAGTTTAGAGAACACATTGAAGAAAATGGGCTTAAAATATTAAATTACTCTTCTTGAGACATACACTTCTCATGCAATTAACAATACATTCAGCATCAATACTCTCTAACTTTAGAAACATTCATCCACAAACATTAATCAGTTAATGCTAAATTCAATTTCTACTAGCCTTCTTCTCACACTTCTTTTCTGAAAGGCTATACTACATGGTATCTCAGAAAATTAATTTACTTACTGTGAGAGCAGATTATATTCCTAGAAAAAAGCCTATGCAGTAAATATATATACATATAAAACAAATTAAACTCTTATGAAAAAACCATTTTCTTATGGAAAATTGCATTTCTTACCAAGCACCTGAGAAGTGCGTAATATTCTTCATATAATTACAGTAGAAATAATGTTTCAATATAAGTCAAAGCTTGTCAAATTGCATATATAGAAAAACAGATAAAGTTAAAATATAGTGCTTACAGCGAACTCAGACTTGGCCCTTTTTCATAGGGGTCTCTACTGGGTAGGACAATTTTTCATGGTGCCGACTGTCCCATGTCTTAGGGGGTTGTGGCCAGTAGCACCCCAATGGGCATGGAAACTACAAAAAAAACATGCCCACACATTTCCAAATGCTCCCTGGGGAATAATGCTCTCTAGTTTGGAGAAGAAACCGTAGCCCCGTCAAAAGGAATGGTCCCATTTACATTACCAGGTAACAACAGTGCCAGGTCTTGAACCCTGGTCTCCAGAAAGCCAGTGCCAAGAGGGATCCAACAGAGAATATCAGAGGTATAGACTCACATCTTACTCTGATTTCAGCTTTACTCTTCCTGCGTTAGGGTATTTTCTAAGCTTATATCTAGTCATCATTGCAACCACATGCCAATGCCCTCATCCCATTTATTCATATCCTTCTTCGCCTCAATCGTGGATCTGTGTCCCTCACCAGGCTGAATCTGGGCTCCTCTCCCTGGGAACAGGGGACAGGGGTCAGCACAAATCCAGGGCCTCCAGTGGAGCAGCCTTGATGCACAGGCCTTCCCTGTCACTGTCCCTGTGCTCCCGTTCATTCACACTTTGTCCTTCCCCACCCTGCTCTGCACTGGCAGGTGGCACTTTCTGTTCTCCTTCGGCCCCACCCACAAAGGAATCTGCCTTGGTAGCTGGAGTTTCACTAATCTATTATGCAATGAGAGAAGGCATTTCTCTCCCTCCCCATCTCTCCCACACTTCCCTTTCTGTTTATCTGACTGTATCTCCAGCATTAGCTTGAACAGAGCAGTACTAGACAGAATCCCGGGCCTCTTTTCAAGAAGTCGGATATGTCTAGATGATTTTTACTAATGATGGGACCGTGCAGGTTTTTGGTAGATAGTTCATTTCTCTTCTTTGTTATTTAAGACTAAGAGTTTTTGTCATAATCAAATATTGAACTATATAAAATATTTTTCCAATATCTAATATATTTTTAAATGTCATCAATTGAAAAAAATTAAAAGTTAAAAATCCCTATTTTGGTGCTCCTTAATTTCATTTAATTTTCATTTTTACTTTACCAAGTGAAAAAGCCAAACTCTGGGGCTACTCATTTAAAGGTAATCCCTCCATATCCATAAGTTTGAAATTCGAATTCAGTAGGAAACCTTTAATAGCTGAAAGGGGCTGCGTGCTTACCCGGATATAGGCATCCTGGTGATGCTTGGCAAAATAGAGCATATTGTCCAAAGCTAACATTCCAGGAGGAGTCTGGGTAAAGTCCATGGCGGGGTTGACATGATTCTGTGATTAAAACAAAATGTTTGATCAGGTTAATTCTTCAGCAGATTTCACCAACCACCAGAGGTCTGATTTCCCTCCACAAGACCAAAGTACCACAAGGAAAGCTCCCAATAATCAGGTAAGATGACATGTGCTATCTCCATATGAACCGATCAGGCTGGCAATGGGGGCTTCTTTTTGGAAGAGCAGCAAAACCAGCTTCTAGACCTAGGGTTGGGAAACTCAGCTGAAAATCAAAATATGGGATTATTCTTAGACATGTGACACTGCAGGAAAAGAAAATAACGTAAAAACTGTATTTCTGGTGGCTGTGCTCTAGTAGAACCAATAGCACTGGGGAGAAAGATGTGGGATAAAGCCACGTCTCTGCCCTTTAACGTTCTTTGCCTTAACTTCCTCATCCTCATGTGTTAAGTATGGACACACCTGTCCATGGTGTTTGTGAACGTTCCAGACTTACACAGTCTGTAGGTCTCTGAGCACAGGCACTCTATAAAATTCAGATGTCCACAGGGTCCTAACATCTGCCTACACCCAGGGAGTGTTCTGGCCCTGTGGTCACCCACACAGGGCCAAGATCCACAAAGACAAACAATAGTTATAAATACACCCAACAAATTCTCCAGGTGCTGGAGGTCACTCAGTAAACACCACAAGGCTCTCCACCACTAATTGTCAAAAATGATGACCAAGATCTGTCCTGAAAATTCAGATCTAAATGGCTAATGATTTAAGGGAAGTCATTTTTCTGTAAAAAAGTGGAAAAGAAACATTAAAAAGATATTAAAGAAAGCTGCTTTTACCTCCTAATCTAGGTAATTTTTATGAAAGGACATATTTTTGTTTCATTCCTGAATACCTCTTAATAAACAGCTTGGCTCTCTGATTTGCCAGGGAAATTCTGGTCAACTGTAATTTTTTTCTAATTTAAGTACAGGAAGGATTTTTGTTCACTTGTTCAAGGTTCAAACAACCCAAAATTTCTACATTATTCAGGAGTACACAGAACCTGTCTTTTCCTTGCTGACTGGAAATCTTTTTTATGAGCTAATAAACAACATCTAAAATTATAGGACACTGGTGCTGCCTGCTAGCCACAGTCCCACAATTTCCAGAGCACCCCTGTCAATATCTGTAGAGCAAGTTGGGTCAGTGTAGTGACTTCAATATTTTATTTTAGCATTTTATCCTGATTCGTTTGTTAAGATGTTGGAAAATTTTTAAAATACCAAATATACTACTCATGATAAGAAAGATACATTTCATAAAATAAATATAATTGTAACAAAAACAAAATCACTGGGCACATCAAATACAGTGGAGTTCAGCTTTAATCTGATACTCATTGGTGTAAGAGGCTCAGACCTGTAATAGTGAGGGGAAAATCAAAATGCTGGATATGATGATCAGAGATTTAGTCTAAAACGTTACTTGCAGGAGCTTCCCTGGTGGTGCAGTGGTTAAGAATCCGCCTGCCAATGCAGGGGACACGGGTTCCATCCCTGGTCAGGGAAGATCCCACATGCTGCAGAGTTACTGAGCCTGTGCTCTAGAGCCAGCAAGCCACAACTACTGATACTGCATGCCACAACTACTGAAGCACGAGTGCTCCTCAACACGAGAAGCCACCGCAATGAGAAGACCACGCACCGCAACAAAGAGTAGCCCCCGCTCGCCACAACTAGCGAAAGCCCACGCATAGCAGTGAAGACCCAATGCAGCCAAAAAATAAATAAAATAAAATAACTTGCAATGGAACTTTTGATAATATTTTCAGTTCTTTAGAAAAGAATAGTGCAACTTCCCTCATTATGCATACATTTATTATTTTGACTCTGATACATTCAATTTTCATGAACACGAGTAACATAAAAGTGCTGGTATTTGCTTAGTACTTTCTGGGGGTTAGCACTAGTTTGGGTTTCATATGTGTCATCTCATCTGATAGGCGGTGGGCACTATTGTTACCCCCATTTAATTTATTTGTTTTTTTTATAATATGATCCTTTTTTTTTGTTAATTCTAGAGTACAAAATTTCAAAATGTTAAATGGTTGCATCTAGGTAGTGGAACTACGGGAGATTTTTATCTCATATTTTTTTCTTAGCTGTATTTTTTTATTGTAGTATAGTTAATTTACAATATTATATTAGTTTCAGGTATACAACATAGTGATTCAATATTTTTATAGCTTATATTCTTTTTAAAGTTATTATAAAATACTGGCTGTATTCCCTGTGCTGTACCATATATCCTTGCAGCTTATTTATTTTACACATAGTAGTTTTTACCCCTCTCCTGTCCCTCCCTGCTTCCCTCTCCCCACTGGTAACCACCAGTTTATTCTCTACATAGCTGTGAGTCTGCGTCTTGTTTTGTTATATTCATTATTTTATTTCATTTTTCAGATTACACACATAAGTGATAGCATACAGTATTTGTCTCTCTCCACCTGACATTTCACTAAGCACAATACCCTCCAGGTCCATCCATGTTGCTGAAAATGGCAACATTTTATTATTTTTAATGGCTGAGCAGTATTCCACTGCATATATATACCACATTGTCTTCATCCATTTATTTGTTGATGGCACTTTGGTCTCTTCTGTATCTTGGCTATGCTGCTATGAACACTGGGGTGCATGCATCTTTTTGAATTAGTGTTTTTGTTTTCTTTGGATATATACCCAGGAATGGAATTGCTGGATCATACAGCAGTTCTATTTCTAGTTTTTTGAGGAACCACCATACTGTTCTCCACAGTGGCTGCATCAATTTTATTGATGAGGAAACCACAGCTCAGATGAAATAAGAAGCTTGCCCAGGACCCTGCCACTTAAATTTGGCGCAGCAGGCAATGTCTTGCTTGGACAATATGTTTCACCGTGCTTCTGTTCCTACTTTTTTCCTAACCACCAGTTTATAAGTTGAATGCATCTATTTTAGTACTGCTTGTATTTAAACTTTATATAGCCTGAGAAAAGTTTATTTGAGAAAAACGTAGGCTAATCAATACTAGCCGCTACACAGCGTGGTCCAGCCAACAAAGGAGAGTGTGCCAAATATAAGAGAGAAAAACATGACATTTATTTCACAGCTATTTCTAGTGTTAGTCTATGAATCTATTCCAAAACTACATACACAAAAAGGAAATCAAATGAGAAAAAGTAATTTCTCTCAATCTAGTTTGAAAAAGCCTCCAAAGCCATGTGTTAGTGAAGTTGACCAAGGAGAAGCCTCCGTGGGTTAAGGATCATCAGTCTTGTTTGAACTGTGCTCCCAGCATCCTCTGGAAGCCTCTTTCTATCAATTACACACCTCCTTAGGCTCACAATGGGGGTATCCAACAGGGCACTGCTGCTTTCAAAGGTCTTACAGTTAAGAAACAGTATAATATATGTTTAGGGTTCTTTTAAAGATCCATATGGCTATTTAGCAAATAGTCTCAATAAAATAATGCTTGCTATGTGCCAGGTGCTATATAAAGCACCTTGCACATGCTATCTCTTAGTCCTCATAAAATTCCACAAGGCAGCTCCTATTATTTTCTTCCTTTGACAGAGGGAACCTGAGGTACTGAGCATCTGGGTAGCTTGCCCAGAGTTTAGAGCCAGTATATGGTGGAGCCAGAATTTGAACTCACAGTACAGGGTTTTAGTGTCAAGTTCTTGCTCAACCAGAGACCACTGGGAGTTTCACAAAGATGTCCAATGCAGGTTCTCAGTTGCTGTGGTTCTCTTCAGTCAACATGTTTTGCTCAGGTGAAGAGGGTCTGTGTTCCATCCTTTTTAATGAAAGTTATAATCTCTCCATCCCTCCCAGACATAACAGACCAAGGTCTCTCTCATGTTCAGTAAACCAGGTCTTATTGTCTCTAACAAGTAGGCTTTTATTAAACAAAAGCCAATTAGAAAATTGCCTTTGATTTTCTATGACTTGCACTAAATTATGAAGGGTCACTGCATTTTAGATGAAAAAAAAATTTGCAGTTGTGGGTGAACTATATTCTTTTTTTTTTTTTTTTCCTGTCTCTCTTTTTAACTCTAGGTATCATTTTCCCAGCCTCTCTCTCCTTTACATGATTGTTTCCTTTTTCTCTTTTGGTTTTAATAGTCAGTGAAATAATTTTACAAGCATAGATTTTGATAACAGAAAAAGTATAAGAATTACTTGCCAAAACATTTGAGAGCTTTCTATACTGTGACAAAAATACTCTGAGGACCTGGAAAGGCCAACAGCCCCCCACTGCTTCCTTATTTATGAGATGCGCTGGATACAGATTTCCTTTCTTTTCTTGTTCCATGTTATTTTTTTCCACCTGTCTTGAAATGGAAGCTGCAAGAGCTTTGATAAATGACTTGAAAATTTCCCTTGTTTTACTGCAAAGCCCGTGTACCTCTGTACATCCTTCTGAAATGCCATTTGTTACAGCCTGTAGAAGTGCTGCTCCGTGAATCACATCAGACAGCTCTCAGCCCCTGGAGAAAGGGAGAGCAGCCAAAGGCTTTCCAAAGCACCAAGGCTTTTCACTTTGGGAAAATGGTACCAAGCAGCTGAAGAGAGCATGCTTTATTTTATAGTGAGCACCCTATGTGGGATTTGTGTATAGTGTTCCTAGAGACCTATTTCTCTTCTGTTACTCGCATGCCAATTTTTTAGTTGAATTATGTCAGTCACACAACCAAGGTCTAAGTAAGACAGAGAACCTTTCAACCTGTTCCAGGCCTATACGCCAAGGTCATTGGAGAGCTGGAGTGGACCTCAAATATAATCTAGGTTTGTCATCTTATTTTATAGCTGAGAAAACTGAGCGTCTGGTGAACAGTGGTGTTCAAACTAAAGCAGACACCTGAATTGAATCTCCTGGAGAGTCAGCTGAAGAACCAATTGCTGGTCTCACCCCCAGAGTCTCTGATTCAGGAGGGTTGGGGTGAGGTCCAAGAATCTGTATCTCTAACAAGCTCCCAAGTGATGCAGATGTTGCTGGCTGGGTACCACACTTGGAGACCCGCTGATGGCTGGAATGGCTCATCTCGAGTAATGAAGGTAATATCAAAGAAAGATCCAGAATCCAGATCCATTGATCCCTTGAATCGCATGCAGTTTGTACTGTACCACGCTTTGAACTGACTGGTTCCAAGGTACACTGCGTTTTAAATACACTTGCTGTTTATCTGCTTTGTGCTTTGGCCTCTTATTGAGAAAACTGAAATTTCCTTATTCATGAAAAGGAATTATAATTTAGAAGCCTCTCACTTCTCCTGCCGCTCAAATTTCTGACTAAAGTAATATGTATTAGTACCTCCACAGGGAAGGTAGGAAACTGTAATCAGTCAATATTTTCTACTTTTGAATGCTTCCTGGTTGGGGAAGCAGTGCCAGCACTAGCCTGAATGATTTTTAAATGATCTGTGTTTTTCAATTACCAATGCCATGCTAGTCCTTCATTAGTGTGGATAATAAAGAGATGATTACAATAATGCCTGCCAGATGGCATATCGCAGGGAAAGCCTTTGAGGATTTAGGAGTTAATATTTGTGCTATATGAGTGCCTACGCTTGGTGAACAAATATAGCATTAAAAGCAACCTTTAAAACAAATCACATTGAGTGAATATTCATTCAGTCTAGGGAAAGCCCTATTAAGGCTATTTCTTGAGGCTGGTAGTTTAAGGTCATGTTCTCCGACAGCAAGAAGAATTTGATGGCTGAAGCAGATCATTTGGGAGCCCTGCGAAACTACACCGCACCCAGGAGAAAGGTGCGTGTGGACATTTCAACAGGCTCCCGGAACATCACTTATCCACCTTCGATGCCCCCGAACATCCCCTTGGGAACTTTGCAACATCCCGATGTCCAGGCTGTACCCAAAATCAGTTATATGAGACCCTTTGTGGTTGGAAACCATGCGAGTGGACTCTTAAAACTCCCCAGGTGATTCCAAGGTCCAGCCAGGGTTGAGAACACTCCCAAATTACCAGGTCTCACATTTGAGCATGATCAGAATCTCCTAGGGGGTCTGTTCAAACAGATTGCTGGGCCCCACCCCCAGAGTTTCTGGTTCAGTAGGTCTGGGTGAGGCCTGAGAATTCGCATTCATACGTGTTCCCAGGTGCTACTGATGGTCTCTAGATCATACTTGAAGAACCTCTGTTCTAAAGTCACAGTAACCCAATGCAAGAGCATTCTAGGGATCTACACCAACCAACTGATGGAGATGGAACTTTGATTCCCTGTATCAAAGTGTTTGGTTTGGGAGTGACTTTTATTGGGATGCCTGCTTTAGGGAGGACATGCACTCTCCGAGTGGACAAAGGCCCAGCACTCTCTCACCTGCCTGCTTCACACTTTTATGCAAGGAGGTTCTTGACAGCATCCGACTTTGTAACCCCCAACACGGATCAGTGTTCCAAAGGGTCCTAGACATAGCCTTTAGACATCTTTGGATTCTGTCCTTGGTCTCTCTCCATCAAATTCAATAAAAATGAATAGTTTGGATGAATACAGAGAAGGCAGCCTATTAAATTTGACCTAAGAGTGGGCAAGAAGGTGAGTATGCTGAGGAGCAGAAAAATGACTGTGACCATGTACAGGTGGGCATCATGCCAGGCGCTCCTTAAATTAATCTTCCCAACTACCCAATGAGGTGAGTTATTACCGAGGTAAATGTTATTCTTCTCTTCCTACAGATGAGGGTGAGAAATTGTGACTCGTGCAAGATCATGGTTAGAAGTGGCAGAGTCATCACTTCAACTCTGTAGCTTTTTTCTTTCCTATTTAGGTTCAAAAGGTCTTTGGAGAATAGGAAGATGGGCCCCATTAGCAAGAAGAAGCTTAATCAGAGAAATGTAACATCCCATAAAAAGATTTTTTTTAAAAATTCAAGAACACATCTACTACAGAACAAGGGAAATCTGGTGCACAAATAATTCATGAGATCCCAGCTCCACATCATTAAAATTTGATTCTTTTAGGAAAAGCACAAAGGATGTGCATGAAAGAAACACCCAGGAAGATGCTAAGGGTTCAGGTCAACAGATTCCAAACTACCTGGCTTCCGTGCTGTACCTCCCTCTCAGCTGTATATTCTCTTCTTGCCTGGCCTCTGAAACAGCTCTGCTAGTCCCTGTAATGCCATTCACCCACCTGTTACACTTTCATTCTCCTGACCTTCAACCTGGCTCCATTTTCCCTCCTTTAGCAGGTCCACAACTAATCTTTTGGGGAATACCTCTGGTTCAGTTGAGCTCTGGGACCACCCCCAACTGCGCGCTGTCTCCAGGAACCCCCTCCTTGGGTTCTGCAACCTAGAAGAGTCCACAGCCGATCCTATTATTAAGAACCAAGAGTTGGACGTGGCCGTATAAGTCCAGGAGGAGTCAATTCTGAGTGGCAGTCAGGAGGCTCTGACAGGCTGGGTTTTATGAACAGGAGAACAGCAAGAAGAACAGAGGAGGGTTCCACCAACCAGGCCCAGCTGAGGCCACATCTGGACACAGCACACAGTTCTGGGGGCCACACTTTGAGCCAGGTCCTGACACACAGGAAACCACGCACAAAAGCGTGGCCAGGAAGAAGCAGAAATATCTGAACAGAAAGGCACGTTAGAAAAGTTGGGAAAAAAACTTTAGATATTTAGCCCAAGGGCAAAAAAGTGTATGTGGGGTGGTGGTGGAGGTAGGTTGGGGGCTGTGGGCTGGACCACTGCGCTCCTTAGGCATCTGATGTTATTGTGTGGGCAGCTACAGGAAACAGGACTAGCAGGGAAGTGCGTTTTCAGAAATACTGAAGCAAGGACTGGATGTCCGGCAGGAATAGTGTCCAGAGAACCAAAGGGTAGAGAATTGGAGCAAACGACCTTTAGATACCTTGCAGCCCCTGGTTCATTCCTTCTCTCATCAAATACATTTGGATTTCTACTACTGTGCAAGGCACTATGGGAGACAGACGTGACAAATTTCATCCAAAGATTAATTCAAAACAAAACAGTACTTGCCTTCAAGAGACTTCTGTCTCAGAAGTGAATTATTAAAAGCCTTAACAACACAGCTTTGAAATATGCACATGTGCGCACGTGCGCACGCACACCCCACACACACCACACACACACACACACCCCACACACCCCGCACACACCACACAGGCACAAGTCACTTCACACATGCACATTGCGGAAGCTCTCACGCCGAAAATTCCGGATTTAAGGCAAATTTCCTTAGTTCAAAAAACAATGCCCTTTTTAAAAAAAATTACTCTTCAAGCTCGGAAAAGGCCGTGCAGTGCATTGTACACAGTTCATGACAATCTGGACGCACGCTCACTTCATTATCTTGAAGGAGCAGAGTTGAGACTTACTGAATGAAAGAGTAAACTCCAGTATCGTTCATTTGGTATGTTGATTCAACAGTCAATACACAGAATTACCATGAAAACTCAATTAAAATGACTTGGGAATAAATCTCCTTTAAAATGAAGCTGGTTATGGTTAAAAAAAAAGAGCCTTCGTGAATAATGAAATAATGCTGTCAAGGTTTATAAGGATATCTGCAATTTTTCTACTAAGCTGAGTGCATGCCGGATTATGAACAACCCAAGCATCATGGCTCACACAAGCAACACTGTACTCTTTCTTCCCATAACTCCTAGTTCCTTTCTCACCACTGTTTTTAGAACTCCCTTTTGGTCTACCTTTTGTAGTTTTAAAACAGGAGGTGAACTAGCACCAGTTATGAACAATGGGTTTCTCTGTCTCCTTTTTTCACCCATCCCCACGAAGAGCACAGGCTAAAAGGCCCATCAAAGGACATAGAATGTGTGCTATGATCACTCCAGGGCTGGCCTAGCCAGTCAAGTGGGAAACCTGTTCCCTCTAGCCCAGCAAAGCTCCCCAGGCAGCTTCTAGTAAGGGAACCACCATGTACATGGGAGACGAAAAATCTCCTCGCCATGATGGAGCCAGGAGCTCCTGCTGCTACAGATGGACTCTCAAGAGGTCAAAGGGATGCAGGGGCTTGTGTGCTGCAATCCTGGCCTCCTCCAGGGCCTGGCACTGCATGGTGCTAGTGTAGAGACAGTGATGATGGTGACATAACACCTCTAATCATGGAAGTAGCAGCTCACACATACAGCACCTACTTGGTGCCAAGGACTGTTCTAAGCCAGGGGTTATTTCTGCCCAGGGAGCAAATTGGGTCTGCCACTCAACTTTGTAGAGTCGTGAATTTAAAAGTTTTGTGTATTTTTTTACATTTTTAAATCTTTTTTTAATCAAAAGGAAAATAATTACCTCCGACACGTGAAAATTACATGAAGGTAAAATTTCAATGTCCATAAAGAAAGCTTTGTTTATGTATTTACTTATTGTCTGTGCCTGGTTTTGCATTTGGCTCACAAAGTCTAAAATATTTACTTCCTGACCCTTTACAAGGAAAGTGTGCCAACCCCTATTTTAAGTGTTTTGTTCTCAAGGCAACTCAATGAGTTAAGAAAATCAGTTTCTCCTTATCCAAAGTTAAAAATATCAACTAACAAAGAAATGCTAATGTTTTGCTACCTGGACAACAGGAGCCCTTTGTAAACGTTCAATGTTTTGCTCCCCTGGGTCATATCATAATGATTTTAAAGATTCCCAGGTTTTAACTGGACAGAATCTTGTATCTTGCAAATGTTATGTTGAGATGAATGTTTTCAGTAGCCTTAGCTTGTGACTCAAGGCCCCATCATGGTGTCTCTGGGCCCCTTCCCTCTGTTGACCAAAGGCAAACCTCAGAGAGGGCCTTTTATACACTTTTACATAAGACTTTTATACACTTTTTTTATTACTTTATACACTTTTATGTAAGACTGCCTGCAATTTTGATGAGTTAGGGATCTGGATTGTGTCTGGTACGTGTTCTCCTCCTTCCCCCTTCAATGCAGCTCTTACAAATGGCAAAGTCTTGGCTTTTACATTTGGTGACTGCGGTCTCTTGTCCACACCAGAATAAGTAGAATTCTTATGCCAATTTTAAAGATGAAGAAATTGATGTGGAAAGAGGTTAAGGATCTTGCCCACATTCACACAATCATTGTGCTGGAATTTGAACCCAGGTGTCCAGAGCCCATTTCTTAACTACTATTCTAAAAGGGAACAGGCTACAAACACAGTGAGGGGCAGGGGGAGGAATCGCTTTAGGGAATACTACATAGCCTTTAAAAATTATCTTCATAGAGTATTTAGTTATCATAAATTAAAAAATAGGAATATAAACTATATGTTGTAGTCTGTATAGATTTTCAATAGTAGTATATATTCCTTGGCATTGTGTATTTTATATAGAGTATTCTCTATATATTCTTATTACATTATATATATATTACATATTTATATAGGCAATATCAAGATATATACTTAGCATGTAATTCTGAGGTTTTTTTTTGAAAATGCTTTTAAAAACTGGAAGGAAATTTATCAAAGTATTAAGAGTAATTATGTGTGGAGGTGGGAAGATGGAAGATTTTTTCCCCTACCTGTCCATATTTTTCTAATTTTCTCTAATGAAGATGCATCGATTTTTACATGTATTTGATTAGAGGTGTGCCCACTGTTCTCTAAAAGGAAACAGAGACCCTGCAGAAGAACAGGGGAAGCAGCTTGGGTTCCCACCCCAGACCCTCCCAGGAAGTCACTGGAGGCCTCCCTGCAGGTCATGTCCAGCTGCGCCCAAGGGATGCACTTGAGCAGAAGGGCTCAGCTCCAGCTGCCCAAGTAAGTCCTGTGCAGGCAGATGGACAGCTTGGATTCCTGCCCCAGACTCTCCCAGGAAGTCGCTGGAGGCCTCCCTGCAGGTCATGTCCAGCTGCGCCCAAGGGATGCACTTGAGCAGAAGGGCTCAGCTCCAGCTGCCCAAGTAAGTCCTGTGCAGGCAGATGGACAGCTTGGGTTCCCACCCCAGACTCTCCCAGGAAGTCGCTGGAGGCCTCCCTGCAGGTCATGTCCAGCTGCGCCCAAGGGATGCACTTGAGCGGAAGGGCTCAGCTCCAGCTGCCCAAGTAAGTCCTGTGCAGGCAGATGGACAGCTTGGGTTCTCACCCCAGACCCTCCCAGGGTGTTGCTGGAGGCCTCCCTGCAGGTCACGTCCAGCTGTGCCCACGGGATGCACTTGCGCAGAAGGGCTCACCTCCACCTGCCCAAGTAAGTCTTGCGCAGGCAGATGGACAGCCTGGATTCTGCAAACAGCATTTCAGAAAGTGTGTGAGTTCAGACACTTCCTTCAGATAAAGGAGGCCAGGAAGAGGTACTTATCTGATATGAATTCTCAGAACCAAAGGCAATATCAGGTCCTGGGCCTCCTGGGCTTGGGGTGCTGCAGGGTATTTGCCCCATTTGCCTGCCTACCAGGGTACAGCCCTCTGGGCTTAAAGGACGCCTCTCCTTTAACATAATCCCCTTAAACCAGCATAATCGTGGAGGCTGACGGTTCACACCACACTTCACTACATTAGTCAGGAAACTGTATGATCATAGCCTCAGCCTGGAGGAGTCACGTCACCACTGACTGGGCGATCCTGGGCCAGTCCAAGGGGGATGACCTGTAAATGCTGAGAGCTGGACAGTCCTGATGGGAGCTTTCAGCTCCAAAACGCTCTGAGCTGTACATGTTCAGGGTTCATAAATATGGAGGCTGAACCATTGAAGCTGCTAACATCTGACCGTTTTTGACCTACAATAATGGAATTTCACATGGTTCAACCTAAAAATGGTTGCGCTAAATACATGCAATTACCCCCCAGTCATCTTGAAAATTCTTGAAAGGAGATGGCTTTCTAAAGAATGTAATGGAAGCAGTTCCTAAGGGAATCAGCTGGGGCTGAGGATAAAAAGACCTGAGAGAGCGCCCTAGCTTTAGTTTGAACATCAATATTAACATTGATTTTTAAGGGAACTTTTCAAAGTGAACTTTTTAAACACAGCTCCCACCTCTGTGAAATCAGCAAAGACCAAGGGGAAATATCTCCCCTCCTGGGTGTGACTCAGAGGGGCCAACAAAAAGCAGGCAACCTCTGTTTGGTTTGGGTTTGCTCACATAAATCTACCCATCTGCAGATATAATGACTGGGACTTTCTCAGTCCTAAGAATAAGGATCTGAATAACAAGAATTTAAGACCATGACCCACCAGAGAGCAACAAACCTTGAAAGAGGATAAGAATTATTGGAAATGTTAGATAAATAGCATGTGAATGCCAAGTGGCCCCTAACCTTAGCAAACAGATTAAACAGAATTTAAAACTTCCATGTTAAAAAAAAAAAACAACAAAAACTTCTCAGGTGTCTTGCAAACCTCAGATGCTCTAGGAACTTTGTCCCGAAGGCCCCCCGCACGTGGAAGGATCTGTCAGGTAACTCAGAGGCTGAGGGCAGCTGGAGGGGCAGGAGAAACTGGAACTAACCTCTTTAAATTGAATTTATTTTTCGGTAGTTATTTTACGAACTTCAACCTCCTCTAACAACTAGGTCTTTGATAATTATACCTTACAGAAAAAAATAACTTTAACAATATACGTTATGGCTTTAAACTGATGTTATCACAAAACATCAGTTTGTGGAGAAAATTTGACCCAAAATTTCCACAGCCGTTTTTCCAAAATACAAAAACATGCAGGGAAATAATATGCATCTGTATCACGATAAGACAGAGGAGGAATGAAAAGGGACCAGGCGCGGAGAGAGTGGGACATAGACTGAATCTGTAATGTCCTGTTTTCTTAATCATGCCCCCTCCCCAAGTAAAGACATTTGAAGACAATATAGCAAGATGTTATAATTAAATCTGGGTGGTGAGTACATACAGGAATCTTTTTATATGCTGTTATGTTTCTCTGACCGAAATAGTTCATAATTATGATTTAAATTTAGAAAGTCTACATATTATTAATTTTATTTGACCAGAGAAAACTAATGTAGGTTTAATAACTTTAGGACTTTGCACCTGAAATATGATGGACTAATCAAACATAAGATGAAAAGTGGTTGTTGCCGGAATTGCAAATGGGCACTAACCCTTCATACTGACGATGCTATCTCTCTCCTCTGCTGTGCACTGGCATGTAAAGGAGAACTGAAATGTATTTTCAACAACAAAAGAGGAAGCCAAATATTAAAGAAGACCGTTGGAGATCAGTTTTCATATTACCTTTTGTGAAATTCAGTAGATGCCTCTGTTTCTCTTAGATAAGGAATATTAATAGGGATATCTCAATCCTCCACAAACGAATCTTTCTTGAACGGACGCAGTACATACATGAGCCGTCTGTAAAACCATTCAGCACATATTTATATAAATTCCTCCCTCATCTAAAAAGAGCATGATTTCCTCTCCTAGTCCCCATTTTCTAGTCAAGGATCGATTTTTTCTTCAGCACCCTGATGGGAAGGAGCTTTACCGAGTCCTCAGGCATCAGACAACAGGCAGAGGGGGCGGGATGAGCCTGCGCGTTCACAAAGTACTCACTCTTCACCAGTAACGCTGGCGTGGGTGGCCCCAGGTGCAGAGGCTGGGATGGGAAAAATCAAGGAACAGCTCAAAGGAAGCACAGCTGGCCCCCAAAAGACCCTAGAGAGGCCCACCCTGGGAGTACAGCACCCTGCTAGAAGGACGCCTACCTGGGTCTTGTGCCCACCATGTTCACGGGGCCTCTCCTCCAAACGCTCCACCCCAAATGGCTTTGTGCAGGCAGGAAAGTCTCTGGTCCTTCAAGCCGGACAAGGACTTCATCAGGAAAGAGCCTGGCTGACCACAAAGGGCCAAACAAGCACACGCGGGGGCAGCACGGCGTGGCGGTAAGCGGCCCAAATTTGGAGAGAGGCCAATGCAGGTTCCAATGCAATCTTCAAAATTAGTTGATGCTCTCAGAAATTTCACTTTCTAAAACCCACTACTTCACCTATAACACTATGTAAGTATCACCTTTCTCATTGGCCTGGTGAAGGTCAAACAAAGTGATGTATAGAAAACGCCCTGAAGAGAGCACCAGTTAAGCCCTGGGGAAATGCTAGCTGTGCGTCATTCACTTTCCATCTAGAGATGCATCCATGTCCTCCCCTATGAAGATCCCTTGTTCAGAAATCCTGGTCCTTTTTCTAGGTCTGGCTCCCCTCAAGACATCCGGGACTCTGAATTCATAGGCTTCAGATGCCATTAATTCCAAGTTCAGCTTTCTCACGGGTCCCATGGATCTGGTTCCTTAGACTACGCTCAGCCCACACCTACTCAAGGATCTCACCAATACTGTGCTAAAGGGACCTCCTTCCCAACACTGTTGAACAGATCCCCACCCCAGGATTCTGCCAACAGGATCAGACAACGACTAATGAAAGAATGAAAATTTCCCCGAAGATCCTGTGGGATGTTGCACCTTCCGCATCTTCCTGCCTTCGAGCATGGAAATGTTCACTCTCCCACCCTCACAGTAACTTGTTCTATTTGTAGGGACTTCTGGCAAAGAAGATTCAATAGCATTTCTCCTGTTCCACTCATTTATACATGCAGCAACATTTTACCTGACTTCCTGGTGCCAAGTTACATAAGATAATGCAGAACTATACTTTGAGTATTCTGTCACTTCAAAATTAGCGTCCCTAAACCACTTCAAATATGAGATACTTTAATTATCATCTTAGGAAAATGGCTTAGGCACACCAGATAAGGTGATCAATGCAATGTTCAAATACATAGGAAATGTCACGCCACTGATTTGCCTGTTTCATTGATTGGCATTTACTGTGAAAGCTGCTTCTAAGACATTCCAGAAAGCCTTGAAGTAATCGAATAAATGTATATCTCAGTTAACCATGATGCCATCTGCCTTACCACTCCACGTCAGGAAGCATTCCTTAATGGATAGAGAGGCAGAGAGAAGAAAGGGAGAAGGAGAAAAACAGGACTGATTGCAGGAGAGGTATAATGAGAGAATAATCAGGATGTGGCAGGGTAATTTGAATTAAATAAATGTCATGTCTGATATTTCCTGAAGGACCAGGGTGATAACTCCAGGGAACCACTACATACATGGTTGAGGGCTTAGAAACCCCACTCCTGGTGCTAAAGGAGTAAACACAAAATCTGCCTCTGTAGGGCACCCCTGCACCCCCGGGGTTGTTTCCTGAGATGGCTCTCAGGCTTCTGCATACAATTCCAGCTTTGGCTAGAATCCCACAATTCCTTACACAAACCCAGCTCCACCTCCTGAAATTTCCCCATCCACACAAGTAGAATCATTTGCTAACCATATTGGAATCAGTGAATAAGTCTAACTCACATACAGCCTTAGCAATCTACTTTCGAACCTGGTAAACATGCATTACCGTGCTTTCAGGTTACTTGTCAATCTGCAAATATATATCATAGTACCTGGTAATAACTCTGTTTCACATGAGAGATTAAAATTTTGACAAAGGAAAATGGTCAAAAATTTAATAACAGGGGTCCTATAAAAAATCCAGTGTCTAGGCTCTAGTAACAGTAAGTAGCCAAATCAAACACAAGGGTGCTCTCCTGGAGAATTAAATCAGCCTTGGACAGACATTTGTTTTTTAATGCACCAATACTACATTGAAAGGATATGCCACTCTACTTTTTGCCTCCTTTCCAAGTTTTGAATTTTTTTCTTAGTAACTTATTGACTATAATACTACACATTTCAAAGAAAGGAAAAAAAATAGCTATGACTTGAGCCAAGCTGGGTTGCAAATGTAGAATTTTTTCTTGTTTTTTCCCTTTTTCAATTAGAAGATCATCCTTAAATCTGATCTCTGAATTTCTTAGCGTAAAACAAATAGCTGACTCATTAGGGGAGAAAAGAAAAGAGTTTTTAACCTGCCACTTAAATATTCAAACTGACTCACTTCAGATGTTCTGAAAAAGAAATGTGTTGTCAATATTTGTGAGCATACGAAGGAAGGGAAGGTTCACACTTACGAATCTCAGACATTTAAAATCTCAAAGTTTAGTGCTTTTGACTTACGGCTTTGATTTATGAGGGCTGCAGAAGTCTACAATCTAGAGATAATTCTCATCTGAAAGATTAAAAATTCTAGAAATCCTATTTTTAACTAATAAGATTCAGAATTAAGGTTATCAACTCTAAGATGCACTTGTTTTTCACATTTTCACAGTTCTAAACTTGGGTAGAATTTCATAATCAATGGCATCTTTCAATTGCTCTCTACCAGACATCAGTCACAAAGTAATTTTCCTTGTACGAGCATGAGTGAATATTAAAAACACCAGCATCATGATAATAGAATGGGTATCAGAGTCTGCAATAAAAACTTGGTGACAATCCTGGAGCTTTTTTTAACCCTAGCACCCAATGGTTGTGGGAAGGGCTACTCGCTGAGGCAAACCAAATGCTGCTTCGCAGCATTTTCGGCCTGGGGCAGCCAAAAGTGTGTTAATGTTACAAAATTGCAGAAGTAAGACAGCTGAAGAGTTCAGTAACAATCAATGACTTTAAATTTGTTTTCAGGTTCTTTGTAAACTGCATCACCAATGCACTTGATGGCCCAGGGGGCAAATTTTGTGAAAAAATACAGAGAATGAAGAGTTGAGGTGGAAGTGATTCAGAAGAGTTGGGTCCATGGGTAGAAATTTCAGGAATGAAACATATCTAATTTATTTTCCTGCTATGTATTTTCGTGTGTTTACAAGAGTATGAAATGATTAGCATCTATGTATCAGTAAGTCTAAAAGAGCTCTTTAAATAAATATAATATTTTTAAAAATAAATAATAGGAAGTATTGGTTAATAGTTCACTGGCTAGGCTTTTCTTCACTCTTAATTGTACATAAAATGTATATCTACTAATTCATGGCATCTTAGACAATGAAATATCGTCATGTAAGTATAGATACAGCCGCAAGATTTACCCAGGAGATTTCTAGGTAAACTTATTAGCTAAATACAATCCATTAGTTTATTACTATAACCAGGCCTTACTTTCTCATCTAATACATTTTAAACTGATGGGAACCAATAAAGCACATCTAGCATAAAAAGCTACTTATACTCCATCAGTTCCTAAACACAAATAGATTCAAACTAAAAGATAAAAATAAAGAGATGGGCAACAGTGTTTGCCTCTGGGGAAGAGAGAAGGGAGGCTGGAGGAAAGAGGTGGAAGGAACAATTTTCACCATTTTTTACCTTCTGCACCTTTTGAATTTTGTACTATTATCTACTCAGTATATAAGTAAAGTTAGTAAGGATTTTTTTTTCAACAAAAAGTTATTTCACCATTTAGAAGATATAAATCACTGAACAATGATAGAAGTTAGGACTTAAAAGAGCCTCCAATGACCATCCTGTAAGAAATTCTCAAAGATGGAGCTGAGTTTCTAGGACGTAGAGCACTTAGTAAGTACAATGTCTAGAGGAAAAGAAAAAGGAATTCCATATGGAGAGTTTTAATTTTAGATGGCTTCTCTTGTCAGTTTCATTTCTATTTCTCCTCTCCTTTGAAATTCTATAAAGGGTTGAGGGTAGAGAGAGAATTGTCTGTGCTTTCATTTAAAAAAAAAAGTCATTTCATACTGAAATCCTCTTCTGAGACACTTATGATATTTCAGAAAAGAAATTTACTCTCAATATCTAGGAAGTCTTTTCTCAGCATTTCTTTTCACATAAGAAAGGCTACGTGAGACATTCCAATGCATCCCTAGTTTTGTTTCCTTCCCACACCCCATCCAAAATATCACAACACCAAAACCAGCTTACTATCCTCCCTATCTTCCCATAGATCCCATCAGCTAAGCTAAGAAAAGGTAAGATTTGATGTGACATTTATGTAAATTTTGGATCTAAAGCGGTACTAATAGCCTTGATTATGCTATTAGAGTCTACAGCAAGTGGACAAATACCTTATCTTAGGTGGAGGGCACATCACCAACAATACCAGAAATAGAACTCAAGTTAACTACTCAAATTACTATCAAGTCAGTGCACATATATGCTGTGCCTAGAAGGAAAATGGCCATCTTAGTTAAAATGCTGGAGCTAAATAAATACTTAATGTATGCATATAAGTACCATATGCTTGATACAGCAAACACAGTTTTCCATGGATTGTTTTCACTGAGCTCAAATCTTCCACAACTGGAGGAAGCTCCTAGCAGGCTAGATTTTCTACTGTGCAAGGAGTAGAGGGCAGGAGGGAACACAGATCCTGAAACAATGAGAAAACTGAGTCGAAACAGACACACAACAACCGTCTGTTATAGAAAACAACTTTCACAAGACTTGACTTTCCTCTCTGATGAAATGTGAAATAGCATTTCCTGTACCTTAATTTAATCTGCCTAATAAAATGTCTCGAAGGATTACATCATCTGCAACTGTTCAGAATATAAGGCAAACTCATTTAACTCTAGAGACACACTCTTTGAAATTAGATCTAGTGGCCTCAGTAATATCCCCCTATTCTCAGACCTGGCCAGCATGGACACATGGGAAGGCATCCACGTCTTTTTATACCCCACCTGGAAGCCACCTGTGACCATCTGAGGGTGCAAAGAAAGGGACCACTGAGCTGGTAGAAGCCAAGTCACAATGGCCCCCTCTGATGGAAAAAAGCAGTGGAAAGGATGACTGAAAATCATTCTTATTTGCCTTTGAATGTGCAAATCTGCCTTTGATTTTACATGGAGCCAATTATCAGAGAATTCATTTCAAAGTAAATAGTGAAACTAAATTGTAAAAGCTCAACTAGTTCCTAGCCCATGCTGACCTCCTCCATCCCCATGGTGGCACCTTTCCACAGGAAGGCTCAACACATAAACCCAAGGTAAACTTCTGTGATGCCATCTCATGTTAAGCTCAAAACCTATTCAGAGAAGAGAGAAGAAATGTTTTCCTTTTAAAAGACCTCTCTCTCTCCTTTGGGCTCCTCTCAGGACCGCCCACATCCCCAAACTCAAATGCACAGCGGAGACAGCACCTGCTCTGTTGGCTTTCCTGAGGCTGGATGAAGACAAACTACAACAGTGGCGCCCTGCCCCCAACTCCCGGAATTCCAAGAGCTACTAATTGACTACATGGCCATATCTGCTCATCTTCCGGTGAAATCAAAGTCATGTGGTTCGTGTCCTGAATAACATCTTAGTGATTACTGGAAGACTGCTGACACTCAGCCCCTGAATCTGTCCGAACCACCTTGCTGAATCCCTTAATTAGTAAATGAAACCATGATGGGGGTGGGGTGTGTGACTCTTCTGTCTTGTACCCCTCCCCATTCTACGTGAACTTATGCCTCTCAAGCAAGTGAGCGTCATCCATTCTGTGCTTAATAAACCCTTCCCACTTCTTTTTTTCTATGTACGTGCCTGGCAGTCAGCTCATTCTCTGTTAGTCAATACACAACACGGAAGGCTGAAAAGGACTGAGTTCACTGCAACACTCAGCAAGGGAGGCAAACCTACTTCACTAAACGAATCTCTATGCAAGGGGTTTGGGGTTTGGGGAAATCTATTCAGAAGTCTAGTTTAATCACCAAAAATTAAGCCTCCCAAGGTTCATCTGGAAAATAAATTAAAATGTGTTCTGATTATTTCTAACAGCCAACACAGATGCTGAGCCTAAAGAGAAAAGGGTCAGTTTGCCTCTGGGCTCCTGGACACGGGGCCTGAAGCTTCAGAGCTCGTCCGCCATCTGCACTGAGCAGCTGTCTGGGGGTGCGTGTCAGAGCTCTCCTAACCCAGCATCAGGCAATTGAGTTCACATGCCACTCCTGGCTAGACACCCAGGCACACCCCAGGCCTACCAGGTCCCATGGGTAAGATGCACTTCAGGCATCCGTAGGTAACATTATTCATTGAACTGCACTCACTTTATGATCTGTGGCTGGCACACTGTTAATTACATGGCAAAGGGAGGTCAACATCAGACGGAAATGGAATCCAGCTGTCCCACAACATGATCAAGTCCATCTGAGGCACGGAGCCATCACCTTAAATCACTGCCATAAGCATGAGCTCCTGAAGCCTCTCCTTATCAATGAGCCACAAAATGCAGTCCTCGAATCCTGCAGTTTTTCACGGTGAAATGACATTCCCTTAGCACACTCAAAATTTAAAGCCTATTTTCCCAAAGGAAAAAGAAAGGAATTAAAAATGGCAGAGACTAAGAGGGAAGGGTGTTCTAAAAATGAAGTGGGGGAAGGGGGGAGAGAAAAATGATATAGAAAAAGAAGAGGAGGGAGGAGGACTTGGGGGAGAAGGGAGGAAGGAGGAGAAAAACAGCACTGGAAACATCAGAAAAGAGGCAACAATAGAGGGGGGAAATGAGGATGAAAGGACAGAGAGAGTAAAAGAAAAATAAACTTGGGGTAGTTTTTGAGAAGAGCATATTAATAAAACGTGTATCACTTCCAAATGTTGAATGTGGGCTTCAAAGCAAGTTGTCATGTACTAACATTACCTCACCCAGAACAAATTAGGAAGTACCCACAGCTCTTTAAATTTGTCCAGCAAATTTTCAGTGTCCAACTGGAGTGGAATAGCAGTGGTAACTCATCACAGAAGGCACTGTTGGGCTGCAGAGTGAATCGTCCCCTTAGCACAACTGAAACCAAACAGGTATTAAGAAAGGAGACCCTATCAAGGCTCATCTTCAATCACCTCTCTTAACTCTACAGGGACACTGCTTTCCCTCTGCTCCATGCCCAACTCAAAACCCCCAAAATGGCCCATGGGCACAGCAGTGTCTCTGCTCTCCATGAAGAAGAAAGTAGCTATGTTTAACTGTAAGTTGGACTATAATACTTAAAAATGATTTTCCACAGCAGATTGAGATTCCGGTTAGACATAAAAGAAAACTTTCAAATGATACTTGGAATGATATACAGGACACCAAGCCAGCTTTTAAAATGGTCTTCGATATTGTTGAGAATATATTGTTACTAGAAATAATTTCAGTATAGATTACAGTGGGCCGGCAAATGGATTTCCAATTGGCCTTTTAAATCCCAACAATTTGATAAGTTCCCCAAAGACTCAACGGCTGCCTGCTTTCACTATCATTTCCCAAAAGCACATCTTCAGAACCCCAATAATGATTTCACATAAAAAGACTGTTTCCGAAATAGACATCCTTATCATCACCTGATCCCAAGATATTGACAAAGTGTCTTTTTTTTTTTGGCCACGCTGCATAGCATGTGGGATCTTAGTTCCCCAACCAGGGATCAACCCCATGCCCTATTCCCAATTGGAAGTGTGGAGTCTTAACCACTGGACCACCAGGGTAGTCCCAAAAGTGCCTTCTTATAAATGACATTATGCTAAAAACAAGCACAAACAAAACACGGCATAGAGTCTGAGAACAATGAAAATCTTCAAGCACTTTGGTTAGTGACCTATCCCAGTGAAACAATTCAAAAGAAAAGAGAAAGCTGCAAGAACAAAGAGGCAGAATAGAATAATATTTATAAATAGAGAAATACTGCAACATTGTGTCCAGCAATTAAAAATATCTAAATACATGACAGTGTGTCAACTCGACGACATCAACAGTCATTAGGATGATCGTGATATAACAACATGAAAAAAATCCTTATGATATAATGCTTCAAGTAAAATATGAAAAAAATCAGTCCTTTAGCATTACTATTATGTAAACATGTACACATATGATCAAAAACTAGAAACAGAACAAAAATTGCTGGTTCGTTGTAATGTGAACATAGAACTAATTTTTCTTCCATTTCCTTATTACTGTTCTTCTGATGTTTGTGCAATAAACACATATTGAAAAAAAATTAAGGAAGGAAAAAAGGGGAAACAGTTTACAGCTTTTAGAAGAGTATACAATCGATGTCAGACAATAAAGATGGAGTATACAGCTCAATGAGAAAGCACAGAGATGGAATAGCAATTAAAAATGATGAAGGAAGAGGTACAGATGTATATTCTAGTGGGGAAAGAGACCAACTCAGACACAGACACTGCATGTTAAAAAACTAGATAGAAAGGGAAGGAAGGGTTCTCAGTGGAATTGAAAACAGGAGCTTCAAGGAATTAGGAGAGATCACCTTTCCAATTAGAAAGCTCACTCATCAGTACTCTAGACACAGCATGCTCTAGTAGAAGCCTGGGAGTGTAGCAGAGCTGAGATTTTCTTCATTCTGCCCTGTCAGAAAACCTTCTGAACATATGCGGCTTCTGGAGCCCACGATACTCAACGGGGTGGCAATGGCTGCCAAATACACTCACACATCAAGCACGAAACAGCAGCAATTAAATACATCGTCTGCGCGAGAAAGTACAGGGAAGCGGCATGGAAATAGTGCTTATTTCAGTAGTTCTCGAACTTCAGAGATAATTAAATTTCTTTGTTTTTTCTCCCAATTGGAAGCATAGGTAATTAGCAATATTCAAGCTACAGCACAATAATTTAGAATGTGTTCTGGGAGCCATAATTAGAATTAAATCATAGGAAGTAAACAAGGGTGATCTTCTTTCTAACGATTAGCTTTATAAAAAGAAAATTATGTATCTGCTTTCTTTCGTGATGTGTTTTATTTTATTTGTCACTCTATGTTCAGGAGGACTTTAAAGATTTTGTGCATTATATACAAAACATTCTGTTGTACACCTGAAACTAGTATAATGTTATATGTCACTCATACCTCTATAAAAAAGAGGGGTTTCTCAAATGTGTCACTAATTAGGGAAAGCTCAAGAGCGACAATTTCAGCTACTGGTGGTCACACACTGGTTATGGTTTGTGGATTACTTAGGCCTTTCCTCATTTTGATTCACTGTTTAAGTTTAATATTTCTAGGACCCAGAAATTTCATGAGTGAAGGGAAATGAGATAAAATCCACACCCATGCTATTCCCTGTATTTGAAGGGAAAGTTTTACATTAAGATTAAAATCAACGTTCTGAAATATCCACAGACGCTTTGAGCCAAACAAATCCCTCTCTCTGAAACTCAGAGTCAAAGTTCGGCTTCAGAAGGCAACATGGAACTCTCTCAAGCACTTCTACGTCTTTTGCATGATTTGTTCCAGTGCACGAGTCTAGTTCACTAAGAATAACCTTAAGAGAAATATCAACCCTCCTGCACTGTTACTGGGAATGCACATTGATACAGCCACTATGGAGAACGGTGTGGAGGTTCCTTAAAAAACTAACAATAGAACTACCATATGACCCAGCAATCCCACGCCTGGGCATATACCCTGAGAAAAACATAATTCAAAAAGATACACACACCACAATGTTCACTGCAGCACTATTTACAATAGCCAGGACATGGAAGCAACCTAAATGTCCATTGACAGATGAATGGATAAGAAGATGTGGTACATATACACAATGGAATATTACTCAGCTGTAAAAAAGACTGAAATAATGCCATTTGCTGCAACATGGATGGACCTGGAGATTATCACACTAAGTGAAGTAAGTCAGACAAAGACAAATACCCAATGATATCATGAGAAAATATCGGACAAACCCAAAATGAGGTACTTTCTACAAAATACCTGTCTAGATCTCCTTTAATAGTGTCATGGTTGTTATAAACAAGGAAAGACTGAGAAGCTATCACGGGTTGGACAAGGCTAAGAAGACATGACAACTAAATGTATCCCAGGATCCTGGAAAAGAAAGAGCATATTAGTGGGAAAACTAGGAAATCCTAATAAACTCTATAGTTTAGTCAATAGTATCAAACCAATGTTAATTTTTAGTTTTAAAAAATATACTGTGATTGTGTAAATGTTAACATTACAGCTACATGAAGGGTTACAGTAACTCCCTGTACTATAGTTGCAACACTTCTGTTAATCTAAAATTATTTCAAAATAAGAAGTTTAAAAAAGCAAGAGAACAACAAAAGAATTTTTCTTAGCAGGAACAGACTGGTAAGGGGAATTTTGTCCATGTGGCTTAAAAATAATCCAAATTTAATCTGCATATATTTGCATATAGCTCTTTCATTTCAACTTCTACAACAAAAGCCAAAATCCTTTTAGGAAAAGCTGAGTTATCAAATACAGCAGGATGGGGAAAGGAAAAGCAAAGATTTGGGAGAGGCTGGAGGAGAAAAGAGTAGAAAGGCAGAGTCACTTCCCTGGGTCTGCTTCTAATAATAGCTATAAGACTACTGATAAAATAGTATTAAGAAATTAGCCATGTACCAAAATTGACATTGTCGATTTGCTTTTTACTCTCAGGGCGGTAACGTGTATTTTCTTGGCAGAGGGAAATGCCACTGCCTAGGAAATAAAATGCTCCCTCCTCCCTGGGACGGGGTACAGGAGTCGAACAGGCAGCCTTCACCATGCCCTAGAAGCCTGGCTTCATCAGCCTAACAATTTACATTGCAAATTGTCATTTTCTCACTCAACATCTGACAAGTGAGTGAACATACAGTAAACTCCATTTGGCTCCATGATATCAAAGAACAATGATTTTAACACAAAGGGCTACACAACATGATTCTCAGTCACTGCCTTCCAGTCTTGAAGCCATAAACCTCCCATTAAACAATTCCTGAATTCCCATGCTGCAGACTGCTGGTGGTCTCAGGGAAACTAAACCCAATATCACTGGAACCCTCAGGGTTAGGGCATCTTTACAAGGTAGAGCTAAAAAATGCCATCTACACACAAATGCCGGTTTTTGAAGAGATAGTATGAGATAAACAATGTTCCTACATCTAGCATTTGGAAATCAGGACTCACTTTTCCATAGTATGGTATGAAATATAATGAGAACTTGAATCTAATCATGAGAAATATTAGCCAAACTCAAACTGAGATTCAAGGTACAAAATAACTGGCCTGTATTCTTCAAAAACCATCAAGGTCAAGGAACAGAGAGAAAAGCAAAAGAACTGCTCCAGGTTAAGGGAAAGCAAAGAGAACGGCACCTAAGTGCAACACATAACTGTGGGTCTGGACAGAATAAAATGGTTTAAAAGACATTTGTTGAAATTCGAGTAAGGACTGGATTACGAGATGGTAGTTATCAAGGTTAAATTCTGAGATTTTGGTAACTGTGCTAGGTACCCTTTTCAGAAATATATTCATACTAAAGTTTTAGTGGGAAATAAAGTTTAACTTGCAGTTGAGATGTTGTTCAGCACGGCAGTACTGGCAAAGGGAATGGGTGCTCTCAGTAGAGGAAAGAACTCTCTAACACACAGAACACATGCTTTCACATAAAGAACCAAATATTTTAATGTGTATGCTTACAAGGTGTATATCCTCCCTCTCACTGTCCTCCTCTTCAAAAACACCCACCGAAAACTGGTTTGCACTCACGTTGCCCAATTAAGATTGGGTCATCCAGCTTGGAAGACAAGAGGTGAAGAGCGACCAGGTTGAGGGTGAACCTGATTACAGCATGCCATGACCCCCTCTCCCACTCGCCCACTAGGTTGGAAACTACATGAAGATGCTGCCCCCTGGTGTCAGCAGGAGGCAATTAGCGCAGCACAGTAAAGATGGGAGTTTCTCATCTTCTAGGCAGTTTTATACCATTGGCCACGCATCTTCCACACCGCTGCGTTTTACACACTGGCAAATACTGGAGGGCAGATTCATATAACAGTCCCATAGCTATTCACTTGCACTTCAATGTGCCCTTGAGAGTGAGAGACAAAAAGGCAGCATAACAGCACTCAGGCCAGAAGGAAGAGGTATACGTACATAAATGAATTCCATCATGTGCTTTCATAGCAGGAAAAGGTTAAAAATGATTACGCAAGAAGCTAAACCAACCACTCATGCTCTACAACCACCTTCTCATTTGCATTCCTGAGTTCTCTTCACCTTTCATTTCAGAGAGATGCAGTATGTATGGGTCACTGCCAAACCACAGCGGCATTGCCGTCTGTGAGACGTTACCATCTGTGAGGCTCTGGGCAGGTTATTTAACCTCAGTATTTTCACATAGAAAATAAGGGCAAAACATCAATTTCGCAAACTGGTTGTGAAGATTGAATGAGGAAAGTATGTCAAATACCCAGGAGAGGCCTTGGTACAGGATAATAAGTAGACAAAAGATGTCTAGTTCTTATCTCCCCTCTGGGGTTGGTGATCTGTAAAGAGAAGTCATACCTCTGCTACTTGCTCTTTTTTTTCCTTCGAAGACTTCCAAAAAAGAAAAAAAGAAAAAAGTTCCAAAACGGCTCACACACAGAGGCTAGACTCAAAATGCAATGACTAAGATGCATTTGGTAAAAGCGATTGGTGTACAGACATACTTCTGTGGCACCATTTTAAAGGAGAATATTTTAGAGATGGACATCGTAAAACCTGCCCAGAGGACTAATAAAGGAATTGAAGTTGCTAAAGTGATAGAAGATGGGACACAGGTGTGGACGGGTAGGAGGAAGAAGGACAGGTCTATTTGTGATTGACCCTTTCATTTTTACCATGATTAAATACACTGCAAAAATAAAACCTGATGACAGAGAAAAATGGCAAACATTCTGCCAGTGTACTCAGTAAATAATATTGTTTCAGTAATTATGTAATTTCTTGTAAGTCACCTGAAAGCATTTCAATAAAAACATGACAATTCCAAGAAAAAGGCAAGGAGATAACAGCAGAAACTGAGGGACCCAAAAGCTTTGTTCATTCACTCAGTGCCCATTCGTTTCACTCCTATTAGGGAAAGAAAGACCTAGAAGCTGACCTCTTATTATTCAGGGCCCATCGGGAGAAAGACAAATCAGGAGATGAATTGGAATTTGCTCTATGAAAAGAGACAAATTTGTGCATAAAGTATAGAAGTAGCACAGAAGAGAAAGGAGTCAAGGGTCTATGCTATACTCTCCAATTCCCTCAACTTTCTCACTTCACTACACACATTCCAGAGCTATCTCTTTTTCTCAAGGTTAAGGAGAATAAAGTTTAGAAGAGGAAAAGATGGACAGAATTGCTCTATTCACTTCTATTTCATTAGTAAAAATGTAATAAAACAAGAGAAAATGCTTTACTGTTGTCCTTACAAATAATAAGAGCTTACATTTGCAGAAGATTTATTACGTACTGGGAATTTCAGAGACTGTATTTTTTATTCTAGAATGTCCAATTCATTCTTTCCTATTGTTTTTATTTCTCTACTGAGACTTCTAATTTTTCTGCTAAGATTTTCATTCACTGAAAATATGGATTGCTTTTTTTCACTGTGGACAGTTTTCAGGATCATTTTAAACTCCCTGTCTATTAATTTCAACATGTGGTTTATCCTGGAGTTGGATGTGATAGATTTTTGTCTCCATACCTCATATTTCAGGGAATTGGGGATCGTATTCCCAGCATTATGAATGTTACATTGTGGAGACTCTGGATTCCGTCATTTTTCTTTCCTGAGTGTTGTCTCCTTTGTTTTAGAGGATAATTTTCTTGTCTGTGCTTGAACTGCAGATTGTTTAGGGGGCTGCAGCTCTGGTCTCAGTTCAGACCTTCTGTCTATAGCTAGGCTGCTTTGAGTCCGCTCCATGCATGTGTGGTTCCAAGGTCACAGACAGGGGGAGGCAGAGTTTGGGAAAACTCTCTGGCTACCGAGGTGGTCTGGCTCCAGGCAGTAGAGCTACAGTTGCAGATACCTGTCAATATGGGTACCTACGAATCGCTTTACTAGTGAGGGCAAAAAACCTAAAATGTGGCCTGGGAAACCATGCTCCCTACAGGATAAAAATATAGCAACCCTAGACCAAAACATTCATCTAAATCAACCTGCATTTGTTGAAAGTTCTACGTATGTTTAAGTCCATCACAAATCACTAAGTCACCTTTTTTCTCCTGTTCTACACATGTGACCAGTTTTTATATCTATTACACAAAAATCCTCTCACCTTTGGAAGTCACAACATATGAAGATAGAGGATCATGTCTCCATTCTAAGTAGGATAAACAGAGAATGGGGTACTGTGAGGCATTTCCCATTTCCTCTCCCATCATATTATTAAAGACTTTCCAAGAGAGTTATTCTGAATGAAATCTGATAGCCTGAAGGCATACAAACTGCATCTGATGTTGAATTTGTTGTCAATCTCCATTTTTAACACAGCAGCAGTCGAACAGAGTTTTAAAATAGAAACCATTTCTGTGCTTTTTAAAGCAATTACAGTGGGATTTGATACGGGTCCAGCATATTTAATAGGGAGGTCTAACTAGAATCACTTATACAAAAGATGGCTTTGATAATACTTGTTTCCATTTACTACTTGTTAAAGTAACTCTGTGTTTTAATAATTACAAATTAAGTGAAAATTGTCCTAAAAAAATAATAAGTATTTATGTGACCTTCAAGTTCCAAAACAAAGGTCCACTTGCTGGGCAGGGAGCTACAGTGGACAGGCTAATCATCTACAGCCCACGTACATCCTCCTGTTGGAGAAACAGTTCTGGATGTAGCCTGGAAGGACCCCAATACCCTGGGCAGGTCTGATTGGGCCAAGCTGGTTATTTGACTCAAGCTGGACAAGATGTCCATCCAGAAGATTTGAAGTACTTCTCTTAGAAGCCATGAGTCATCAATGGGCACAGGGTTTGGCATGTTATGTAAAGCTAGGCATGGAACAGCCATTTCCCGCCACGTTCATGCTGAAAAAGAAAAAGCGGTCTGCAGAGACTTCCCTGGCCGTCCAGTTGGTTAAGACTCTGCACTCTCAATGCAGGGGGTGCGGGGTTCGATCCTGGTCAGGGAACCGGGATCTCACATGCTGCACAGCGTGGCCAGAAAATAAAATAAAATGAATCTTGAAAAAGAAAGAAAGGAAAAGCAGTCTGCAGAAGTGACCAACGAAGCAGATAAGCAGAGAGATGCAACACTGCTGGCCTGCAGTCAGAGGAAGATGGAACAAGGTGGTACCCTGAGGCCTAACTGGATGGCAAGAACTGGATTACTGCACTATCCTTAGCTAAATGAGTTATAATTATTTAAAGGGGAAAGTGCTCAGTTCTGGACGGTGCTTCTTGTTAGAAAGACAAAAACACGGGCCAGTGGAAGAAAATTAAAAAATAATAATAATAATTAAGAGCAAGAGAATATTCTAATAGGCAAATAGAAAATGTGGCTGTGGGGATATAGAAAAAAGGCATCTTAGGAGATTTTTTAAAGCTTGTAAAATTAGTAAAGACAAAAGTCTTCAGAGCTATTGAGAATTCAGTCAAATGGGCACTTTCCAAGGCTAATGGTGGAAATGTAAATTGTTACAGTGTTTCTTCTAACAAGTTGTGCAATATGCATCAAAATCCCTAAAAACACAGCATGGCTAAATCTTGTTGGGGACAAAGGCATGAAATACTTGGAAGCGGCCACAGGAGCCACCCCCATGACTGGTCCTTCTGGGAGAAGTTTCTATGAGTACATACAGAAAAGGCAGGCTTCGTCAACAGTGTAGCTTAACTCCTGTATTTTTAAGATTTTCACTAAGTTTCTGTCAGATAAAGCTAAGCATATACTAAGATGGCATAGTAAGTTCTACTACATTTTCACTAGAAACCTTAAAATAAAAATTCACTTTGAACATGTAAAAAACCATAAGATCACATTTTAGAGAAAGCATACTTATTTATATAAGCATAGACAATATCTGGAAAAGATATGCACCCAAATTGTAACTATTTTATTTATATATGAAGGGATATGGCTTATTTTTTTCTAAATCACTTTGATTATCTATATTTATGAATTCCCTGCAGTATGTCTTGCTTTCAGAAATAGAATAGTTAAAAAAAGTGTTCAAATAAAGTAGTTAGAAAACTGTGAATAAAAACCATTTCAAGGAAAGCAAGAAGAATTTAAAATAGCAAGTACAAATAAACAAAATTATAAACAAGAGCTTCAAAAATATCCTTAAATTTTGACCCAAGTGTCTAATAATGTCTCCAAGGAAATAACTCTAAATGTGGACAAATAGTTACGCACAATACGTTCACTGAATCATTTTTGTAATTTATTTTAGAATATCCTTAATTATATGGGAGATAACCTAAGTGAACTATGGTTCAATCACTTAATGCAGTGCTACCCAGCCACTACACATGATTTTCATCAAGGTTTACTTGTGACAAATGGAAATGATAGGAAATTGAACATGAAATTAATCTCAACTATGTAAAGAACAGAGTTCATAGAAAAAGCAATAAAGGAAATCTACTAAACAGTAGCAGTGTTTGCCAGTGGAGGGTGGGATTACAGGTGTTCTTTTTTGTGTGCTTTCCTGTGTGTTTTCTTTGCTTCTTCACAATTTCCTCTCCTCACCAAAGTTTCCACAATAGGGAAATATTAAATTGACTAGCAGAAAGAGAGATTGTGAAAAATTGGAAAGAGAAAGTCCATGAGGTAAAAGTACAAACAAAATAAAACACTGCAGATACAAGTTCAAATCTGGACAGAGAAATTTTTCGAGGGCTTAGAAGGATTCAACCTGATGAATAATTATCCATTTACCATGTCTGCTCTTGGAAAAACTGCCAAGGACTCCATGAGTTCTCTGACTTCCCTCTTGGTTTCTCCAGGAGGAAGAAGAACGCACATGAGATGTAAGGCTGGGGGTGGCCAAGCAAACGTGAAGCCCCCATACCTGATGGGGATTACAGTGCACAACCCGCAAAAGGATGCTCCTCCATCCGAGGCCTCTGGCTGCCTGCACTTCTGTCAGGCTGATATTTACACAGAAATCTCTCTTAAGATGGAGGTAATTTTTTCTGACATGTAAACTGAATGAACACAGTAAGCTGTTACATAAGCAGCAGTGGAGCTCCGAAAGGATGGAGCTGTCGACCACTGGGGTAGGGATGTGCTCTGCCAGAATCAGGGGTATCAGCGAAGGACACAGAGCCACGAGCCACCACTCAGGGAGGGTCCCTGAAGGACCAGGAGCTTGGGGAGGGAGCACCCTTGGTAACCAGCAGCCTTAGGCAGTAGACTCACACCCAGCACTAAAAATAGGGCAGTACTATATACACAGTGTTGAGTCACTACGAAACACCAAAAATAGGACAATGCAAAAGGCTTTTTATAGGAAGAGTATCAATTTTGTTTCCTAGCTCTTACAAACAAATCAGAGAGTTCCTGCGTTACGGACCATCCAATCTCCAATCTTCTCATCACTTTCCCTCCTGGTGACAGATGGGCACACACATCTGTGCACTCACACATGTGCACATGCACATGTGCACACATGAACTTGTAAACCTATCACGCATCCTCTGCTCAGAAGAGCCCACCCCGCGTATTCGAATCGTGCTATAACAGTACTCCTGCCGCTGGAAGGCCTACAACATCCCCGCCTTCACGCAGGAAAAAAAAAGGCTGCAAGAATCTACTCCAAAATGGCATCTTCTTTAGGCTGCCACCAAAGTGACATCCTCATCTTTAACCATATAATCTCCTAATTTAAAATGATCAAATAGGATCCAAACACCCGGGCACAAACCTTTCAAGGCCTGTCGTCAAAGGAGCATTTTGTTCACGTTCTCCAGCTGTCCACCCCCTGCTCCCTACCCACGCCCCTCCTGCTCCTCCAGGGCTCATCTGTGCCACTCCTTCAGGTTCCCCTCCAATTCCTGCACATCCAAGCACTTCGCGTCCTATAACGCCCATCTCCAACGTCCCTGCCACATGAGTCATCTCTAAAATAGGAAAAACAGTGGCTGTGCCTTGTGCCTTGTAGAGAGGAAATGCGACCCTGCATGGGAACCATGTGGCCCAGGTCCCAAGAAGGACTCAAAATGCTGCTGCTGGGGGGGTGGCCGCTGTGGCTGTTTTGTTCCTGGTATGAACCCAACGGAAACCCCAAGGGGCCAACCTAAAAATGATAGACTCAGCAGGCTAATCAGTTTGATAAACATTTCAAGAGAAAGGGCAGGAATAATGAGAAAGCAAAGGATTCATAAATACCCATTACCCTTTCGTAACTACGTTGTCTCCTATCTCAGGAGCGTGTGTCATTTCTCACTGGAAAGTTTGTGAGTTTGCAAGAGTTCACGGAGAATTCCTCCTGTTCCCCTTTCTCTCCTTTTCGGAATGAACAGGTACTGGAAGTGTGCCAAGATGCCTGTGCCGGGACAGCTGTTATATAACCGTGTTATTCTCAAACTGGTTCTGGTCCCTTCCATCGGAAAGGTTTTGACAGCCTTCCTACACATACAAAATGCCATGCCCGGACTTAGGATCCCACGTCATGCAGCCAGCTCCTGGTGTGTAAGTTACTTCCTCCCAGACATAAAACAGGTCTGGATGGCGTGTTCACACCTCCTCTCCCAAGGTCACATCACACCGAATTCAGAGCTATGAGACACATCGACAAATGGTGACCATTTGGAAAGAAGAAAACAAAAGTCTCAGGGAAAAGGTTGAGAACAGAAGGCCCACTAGCTTGACGTGGAGCTGTTCAATGGCTGTCAGAGGCAGGGTCTACAGCAAACGGGAGACGGATCGGGGTCTCTGAACTGCCATTTCTTCACCCATTGGCCTGCACCTCAGAAGAGCCAGCACTGCTCTCCAAGGTGCTTGATGTGATCCTACCAGGGGCAAAATCACAAGGCAGAGCACAGCAGGAAGAGGTGCTGGATGTTTACGACAATCTAGTGTAGGTACCAGAATCCCATGACTGCTTGTCCTGTTTTAGACGCTGATCAAATGCTCTGGCTCTAGTGTTGTCTAGCCCAAGTCCAAGGTACTCTAAAGGGTTATCGTGGGTGGAGTCACCTACTGCAAAGTGCTTCCTGCTGTGAACAGCAGAATTTCTTTGACTTATGTTGTGATGTGGAGTCCGCCCCCTTTTGAAAATTCTCACAGGAACAGACACCTACGAGGACCGAATCCCTAAGGACATGCTTCGTGAGGGACCCACATGTGAGCTCCTGAGCTGCTACTCACGGCAGGGGGAAAAGAACCACCTCTTCATCAAAGAGACTTTTAATTCCTGCCCTGCCAAGCTCTTTTATAAAAATTCTCTAGAATTCAGGGACTTTGGGAAGTATCACCCCTCAGATTAGCTCCACATTGAAGCTACATATTTCTACTCTCTGACTCAGCTGGCTATGACCAAATGGAGACCTGTCCCAGTCAAAATGCAGACCCTGTACTCATCATGGCCATCAGACCCAAGCGGTAACGTCAGTAATTAGAATTTATTAAAATTCTCTCAATGCCAGGCAGGCTTCTAAGAATGCGACTTCTGTTAGCTCATTAATCTCCACAACAAAGCTTAGGTAGGAGCTATTACTATACCCTTCTTACTAGTGCACTACTGGGATATAGAAAGGTTAGGTAATTGTCCAAGGTCACACGGCTGAGGAGCAATGGAGCTGGGATGGAAAATCAAGCAGTCTGGTCCCAGAGGCTGGGTTCATAAAAGCTGTGCTGTATTAGTCTCAGGTGAACCTGACTTGTTTCTATGCCATAAGCCCAAATCCGCTCTGTATCACCCTTGCACCTGCCGGATGGTGCCCTTTTGTTCCAAAGTTCCATGTACGAAGAAAGGATGCTGCCAGGAAAGGGCTACTCTAAGGGGTTAATGACTAACACTGTTGCCTCCCTCCGCCACTGTCTTGTTTTAAAGAGGACAAAGTTCTTACGGGTTTTAAGATAACAATAAAAGTGTAAGGCAGAAGGTTTTGGCTGGGGCAAGGTTCTTCAGAACCTTTTAAAAATTACTGCAGTAAGTACTCCACCTTCTCAGAGCTGTGCTTTGTAAAAACATCTTCAGGCCCAGAGAGTAAGGAATACACATGTCTTTGTTAGGGGCGCCCCCTAGCGACCAGAAACCAGATTCAGCACTAACAGGCGAGAACGGCCTTTCTCAGGCACAGTGGGTGCTGAACAGGAAAGGAGTGGGGAAAACACAGAGCAGGAGACACCCATCTCCTCAATCAGTTTCCAGTAGTCACCTCTGAGAAATTCTGCCTAGAGTTAAGATGAATTACACTACAACACAAGAGGAGAATGAAGCTCCAATATTGTCATGGCAATGAATCACATTTCATTTGTTTTTAAGTTTTCCTTTACAGTATTTCCTTTAAAATTATCCAAGCATTTCAAGAGCACAGTTATTCATGTGTCCCTTGTAGGACGGATGTACTTTTCACCATTTTCACACGACATCTACAGCAGGTAACTGCTGGCTCTTTGGAGGATGATTCTGAGATGAGATTATCCCCAGTTCTCACGGCTCCTCTGTGTCTCCCCCACCCCGCCCCGCCGCTAGGGAAAGGGGAAGGGAAGTAACCCGTCACATAGGTAAAGTCACCAACGTGATGGAAACGGCAGTGACAGTACAAGCCCTGCTGCAAGAGGCAGGCAGTGGAAACAGGCCCCCTTGTCACCTCTGACAGTGACAGAGCATGTGTGGGAGCTGCCCCTGCAAGCCAGCCACAACGCACCGTTCAGATGGTCCTTTCCCACTCCAGCCGGACAGCAAAGAAGGGACAGGGAGAAAAGATCTGCGAGTGCTCTACATGGGGTTCCTTGACGTGTCTCTGCATCATTAGCAAGTGTGATGACCCTGCCCTGAGTTGGAGGTGGCCCTAAGGGGCTGCAGATACCAGCACCAACAGCGAATCGCACAGGAGCTCTGTCTGGTGATCGGCTCCTCTTGGTTCAATGATGAGGAAGTCAAACCCCACAGCGGATCTTCTTGGGTTCTGCCAGAGACTTTCCAAAGCTAACTTTTCCTTTTCTTTATATGCAGCTACAACCTCAACAAAGCTATGGTCTCCATGCTTAAAATTAAATGTGAAGATGGCGTAATGCTATATGCTATATATTATTTACCAAAAACAGCCAAGAAAGACAACACAGAGCCCACCCTGGCCATCGTGGTCTTCTCTTCGCCTGTAATGAGGAGTCACCAGAAAGACAGGACTTTCACCTGCCAATCAAGGAAGTGACCAAAAGAACTTCCAGCAAGTTTTGGCTTAAACTATGGGCAGCCCCGAAGAATGCTCTCCTTAGGCTGCTTTCCCTTTCAGCAACCCCCTTACTATTTGTTGAACTGAGGAAGGGAAAGGCAGAGATCCTAAGGCCCCCTGTCTTGGTCCTATAGCTGATAAGCAGAGATATAATGCAATTGGGTGTCCCAGTGGCTGGTCCTCAGAGGTTGGGGGTTGGGGGGGTGGTCTGGTTGGGAGTCCTCAATGGCTGAGGTTTTGCGCCATCTGGTGGCTGATTCTGCTCAAGCGTCACTAATAACTGGAATCTCCAGGCTGTTTAGTTTACATCCAGATGGAGCAAGACTAGAAATGATTAGGACTGGGGCTTTGCTGCATTTTGAATAGGGAAAGGAGGTTTCTGATCAGAATGGACCAGAGAACAGTGTCAATGAGGCAGAAAATAGAAGATCTTGTTCTGAGGAATAGGTGCTTCCAGTATCTGCCTGTGAGCTCATCCAGACTGAGCCTAAACGTTCAGGGGTCTCAGTAATCCCTCCATCTACCTCTGCAAAAGGTCCCTCAGGTGGAAGGGACAGGCTGGAGCTGGGTGGACGGGCTACACCTTGCCAAGGCTTCCTCACAGTGCACCCCAGCCTGCACTGGGACCTCCTGAATTCCGTGTGGCTAAAACTGGCAGAATTTCAATAAATGACTGAAAAAAATATTAGTTGTCCTTTTGCTTGTACACCCTATTGTTTATGGGTCATATCTTTAACTATTCGAAAGCACGATACCTGGTTAGGAATATTATCCCAACTATTTAATCATTCCTATGGGAAAATGTGATTTTCTTTATTAAAATCTGCTTTAGGGGATATGTGTATAAAAACAGTTGATTGAACCTGGTGTACCCCCAAAAAAATAAAATAAAAAAAAAAAATCTGCTTTAACTTGTGGTTTCCAGAGATGCCTTTTTGCAAAGGGGGGTTCCGGACCACAAAAACTAGGTAAATGTTAAAATTTACTTTCTGTATATGCTGGGGTTTTCCTAATGCTGTCCATGTACTCCAAGGGACTGAACCACATTCTTAGTGACAAAACCTTTAAGAAAGTCCTGTTAGGAGTGATGCAGAATTGTAAGGCAGGTCCACCATAGGCTGAGTTCTTATCTATGTAGAATGAGTTTAGAATGAAAACTGATGGTAGAATGAAAATTCACCTGATTTCAGGGATGCAGTATTTTGGCACAGCAGCAGTTTCAAGGTTGCTTCTTGAAATAAATGACTCCAGTCACAGTAGGTTATAGTACTCCCCCCAGACTGTCCTAAGCAGTGCCCTGATTTGCAGACATTTGTTAATGTCTCACATGCCTGTGAGCTAGTGAAGGACTGCCTTTCTCTTCCCCACTTAACACATACGGGACACCTGGCTAGGATGAAACTAGGACCACCTGGGATTCTCCACTTCATGGCTCACCCCTGCCTGAAAGCTCCCCAGGGACTTAAAGTACATTGCTTCTCCTTATTTCCTGTAGTTATGTTCTATGAAGTCACCATAAACCCTGAATTAACAAACACGGAGCCATTGCTCCTAGGGGAAATACAGGGTTAGGTTCCTTCGAGCTCCTGGGCACAAGATTTTTGTCAACCGATCAGTATATAACCTTATTTTATGTGCAATTCTGTTTAAAGACACATTATTTAACACATACTGTTGATTCATTAGCACTGCACTCACAGCAACAGCACTATTGCAGCTGTGTGAACCAAATGTATCTAATGTACACATTTTCTCCTGAAGGCCCTTCAAAGGCCCTGACACTTAGGAACACTGGACAGCACTTCAGCACAATGCTTGGGGGCCATTTTAAACAGCAAAATCCCCAACAGAAAGCACAAATTTTCAGAAAACGTGGCCCTAGGCTAGACTGCAAAAAGGACACACGTTTAGAAATGAGCTGAAACAAGAAGGCAGGGGGCCACCCTGGCTGACTTCATGGGCCTATCCAGGAACTCAACATTTTTTGCCACTATATACATCTCTGCAAACAGCTATGAAAGCACCACAATGACTGCTGAGGAGTTACAAACAAACTCTAGTGAAGAGGTGAGTCTGCGGATATGAAATCCATGACAACTAACTGCATATTTCAACCCTCCGAATTTAAAATTTTCTATGATCTGTCTCTCACTTGCAAAGTCAACTCTACTTCTCTGTCCCCGGGCAACATACACACTGCCCATGACAAATTACTTGTAGTTTCCCAAGCACACATTATTCCTTCATCTTTAACTGTCACTTTGATCCATGCATTTTCTCACTATCTTCCTAGGACAACTTACAACTCTCACATTCCCCCATCACTGTCTGTCACAGGTCATGGAACACTGGGCGACATTCCATACAATATTAATAGTGGTTAATATAATAATATTAATCATCATAACAGCATCCAAATTCACAGTCTGCTTGCTATGTCCAGGCACTGTTCTGTATGATTTATAATTATCTACTCGTTTAACCGACACAACAAACGTATTGATAGAAACAACTAACACGCCCCATTTTAAAGATAAGAAAACTGAGACACGACAACGTCAAGTACCTTGCCGGAATCACTCAGCCTGTGAGGGGCAGAGTCAGGAACAGCCCTGGACCAGCTTAATCTCAATGTCACACTCTCCCAGGAGCTGTTGAATTCTAGCAGCATTTAGACTAAGATGCTTTCTTCTGTGATATGGGAACAGGGATAGAGATGGGGATGCAGGAAGAGATATATAAATATGCATCTCATTTCACTCCCTGCCATCTGTATTTGAGAAAAAATATATTAAAATGACACCAAGCACTGCATATGTAATTAGGTATAATTATACTTGTGCAATTATGCATAGTTATCTTCTATCACCCAAGAAGGTAAAAAAATCTTTTAAAAATTTTAACATAAATCTGTATTAATCTTTTTTTTTCATTTTTTGTATTTTCTGATGCTTTGGGATCTGGAGTCCTTGCTGACACTGGAGGGACTGCCCTTTGCAGGGTGACCTACTTCTTGGAGATAAGAAGCCTGCCTTTCATATGCAAACCAATCAATTCAGATCCTATTCCCCAACAACCTCCTCTAGAGGCTTTTGCGCTCTGGGCCACCATCCCTCTGCCCTAATGACCACAGCGCCAGATACCGGACAACAGGAGGTGGCACACAGGCTCCAGAACCCAAAGACATTATTCGAACTGGCCAAATCTGAGCCTGCTTACCCTCTATGCCTTGGCTTTCCCATGAAAACCCCAAGAAAGGTCGTTGCCTGTGTTTTCCCCTTGCTCCCTCTGCTTCCTAAGCGACCCCGACACCCCTCTCGTGTCCCTGTGTGATGTGACATGCTCCCTCTTCTCAGGAACCAGGAATAACAAACTGTCTTTTCAACAGCAACCACCTCCAGGGGCAGTGCTGGCCTTATCATACCTGAATGCAATAAAACCTACCTTCTAAAAGAGTCCTAGTTCTGAAATAACATTCTTGCCATTACCCTTTCCCATCTTCACATTTTAGTCACTTTTTCTTTTAAGACAATCTGAAACTCTTAAGGGAAATGTTTCTCAAAACACTTCATATTAAAGCACATTATGTGGTTCAGAAACAGTTTCTTTTCTAAAATGAGGTTACTTTAGTCCCAGTCAAGCTAAAGAAAAAGAAAAAAAGGCAACTCAGAAAAAAAACCTCAGCTTTGTCCGATTTTACATCTGCCTTGGCCCAAGAGGGCTCAGAAAAATGAACTACAGACATCTCCTTTTTAAGGTTTGTCCAGTAGACTGGACAAAGGTAACACCCACAAGCAGAGAAACTGTCCATTTAACATCAAGGTAACTACAGTCCGAAGGGTCTCTGGCCAGGAACACAACTCTTGGCAGAGTATGAAGACCACGCTGCAGAGTTCCTAGTCATCATACTCAACAGGGCACAGTCTGTACACAGGCCTTTCCCCATTCACAAAATAAAATCATTCTAAAAATGAGAATCTGCCTTCTATCACCTTGAAAAGTACACATGCCCTTCCTTATAAGTTCCAATAAGATCAGTATTAACCCAGACAACCTTGAGCCTTTCCTCCTACCAGGAAACCTACAAAGGTCTGTAGGTTTTGCAACTAAGAAACCATTAACAAAGAGATCTTAAAGGAATAAGCAGCTTTGTTTTAAAAGCAAGTGCTTTTCTGTGTTATGACTGGGCATATAAGCCATTTAGCCACTTTAGATTGAGACGTTAGAATGATTTCACCAGAAAAATCCGCTCTGTTGGGATGCTGCACTGAGAAGAAATGTGAGGCCCATCTGCCTTCTCAAAGGTGCTGTGCTTTATTATCCTGTAACAAACTGCTCTTCTTGCCTTGTTGGAGCAACGGCCCCGCTACTTTGGAAAACTTGAAAAGCTATGATTTCCTTGTTCTCCAAAAAGCAAGGAAGGGAAATGCCATTTGCTGGGTCCATCCGCCAGGCCAGGCACAGTGCCAGTTGCTAATAGATGGTCTTGCAGGGCCCTCCAGCAGGTGCAAAACAGAAGAGCACCTGCCCAGTTTCACACTGAGGAAACTGACACCCGAATAGGTTAAATAACTGCCCCACTGGCCAGTTACTAACAAATGGTTTATTATTAGTAAATGGCTTGTAAGTAGGAAGGATGGAATTAAAATCTAGGCCCACTCAACTCCAAAAATTTGTCACTTAACGCTTCCTGGGCCCTGCCTACTCGGGAGACAAAAAATGAGAAATAGTGATCTTATATGAACTGGACTTTTCTTCAAGGAGATCCAAAAGGTTATCCAGATCTCAAATTGCTCCTGATGAGGTAACAGGCAGGAGGTCAGTAAGGATTTAACAGGCAAGGTTATTCCTCCTTTCGAAGCACAGAGAGAATCTTGCGCCGGGACAGCTTCCAGCATCCAGAGCTTTTGTGGCCATGATGCCTGAGGTCCTCAACCAGCTTTCTGCATTTTGCACAATGGCCTATAGGTGGCACAACGAGCACGTGTTTCCATCACTGACGCTTGTCTATTTCTAGTGACTTAGTCAAAAATGAAAATCACTGCTTGTGAAAGTAGTTGCAACATTTCTAGCATTAGAAATCATTACTAACTACTCTTTCCAGTTTCTCCATTCTCGGATGCAAGATCGTGGCCTGGAAGAAGTTTCAGAGGAAGGAGTAAAATTGAAAAATCAAAAAAGAATGAGGGAAAAAATAAGGAAACCAACATTCAAGGTCTTTGCTTTTCCTAAAATGACTGTTCAAGCCCTTGAAGTGGAGATCACATAAGTACTAAGACCTTAAAACCACATCAAATTAACTGATACTTTAAAAATGCATTATTCTTGATAAAGTACTCACGAAGCACAACACTCAGTAGTTACTGAAAACTAAGTCACAGATATACCCTAACAGCAAACTGTGGAAGGAATTAACAATCATGTTAAAACAGATGGAGCTCCATTGAGAAAATTCATTCAGTCTGGCTCATGGGGTACCCTGGTGATTTCACAGAGGACCAGAGCATGAAAATAAAAAGGAGATGCTTCATACCTCCCAGCTCCATTATGTATACCCTTCCTAGAGACCTATGATAACCCGAGAACCTGGGATAATCTGAGTCCCACCAAGCGGTCTTTCCCCAACTTCCCTCTCTTCTCCATCCCTCACACACATGTCCAGGAAAAGAAGTAACACTGTGCATTCTGGGCTCCAACTGCTCCCAACAAAAACCACTAGGACCTGGGGCAGAGAAACATCGAGTCCAGGGATCAGTACGTGTAAAGAGCTCATTCTGCATTTTCTACATAGTTCAAGTGCCCTAGAAATCCAAGTAGTATCAAAAGCAGGCAAATGAAGTGGAGGTAACTCAGGTGTACCTATTACTGGGCTCTCCACCAGGACAGAATATCAGGATCAAGGGGAAGCATTTTGAAATGTACATGCCTTGGTCTCTTCCCTGGCCATTTTGACATGACTTGAGGGTAAGAGAGATTGGATGATTCTGCAAAGCTTTGCACTGATTTGGATATGCCTCCTCGCTCAACACACAGAAGTAAAACCCGGAAGGAACTGTCAGGGAGGTAGCATGTGAGGTGCGTCCACACTCCTGCGGCTAACTTCCTGGTAAATGGACTCTGCCAACACACAGGTGGGTGAGAGCAGGGCCAGGGACCACCCATGAGCCTTGATCACTGACATACACCAAGTACAGGGACTCTCACCTGCTCCATCAGTCATGGAACATTTTGCTAAAATTTAGAAAAATAGATTCAGCTAAAAGATCAAAGAGAAGTTCAAAGTCAACATCTGGGATGTGACAGTATAAAAATGATGTTGTAATACCTCTGTAAAGCAAGCTGCAAAGCTGAATACAGTGCTTCACAAGTATTCCAAATTGAAAAGACATGTTGACTACCAGTATAAAAGGAATAACATCAAATTATTAGGTTTTTTTTTTAGTTTAAGAAACATTATTGGAGAGGTTTATAAAAACAGTTACTCTGATCCACAGCCGGTTAAAGCGGAAATTAATCATTGTTTGTAGAAAGCAATTTGATGATATCAAAAGCTTTAAAAATATATACCATAGAAATGTCAGTTCCATAGATTTATCCTAACAACATGATCATGGAGGTACATAAATACTGGGTGTAAAAATGTTAATTATAGATGATTGAACCTGGTGTACCCCCAAAAAAATAAAAAAGAAAATAAAAATTTAAAAAAAATGTTAATTATAGACTTATTGGTAATTTCAAAACACTGAAACACTCAGTAAAAGAGCTTGGTTAAATAAACTGTAGTACATCTAAATAATAGAAACTCTTCAGCAATGAAAAATAACACATGTAACTGATGTGGAAACATTTTCAAAGACAATTCCCATGAAAGACAAGTTTTCCCAAATAACAATAAGGCATGGATACCAATGTGTATAAATAAATATTAATATGTGTGTGTGTGTGTGTGTGTATTCAAGGAAAGAGTATTTGCAGCTATAAAATAATGCCTGGTAATTTCTAATCACTGAAGCTGAAAATTTCATTTATGTTGCTTATGAAGGAGGTAAAAAAAGAAATCCAAATTTATACCTGCAGAATTTGAGATTAATTAGCTAAAGGTCATATAGAAATGTGATGGTGATAAAAACAAAAACGGACCAGAAGTAGAAACAAAATTAGTAGGTTATATTCAGGACAAGCTGTGTTCTGATTTGCAAAGTGAATAAAAAGAAAATCTAGGAGATATCTTATTAGCATCCGTAGCAAGTCAAAATTTTTAGGAAAATATAAATTGCATAAATCACATCGTGATTAAATTTCAGAAGACTCTCAATTTGACTTTCATACAAAATCGAGGTATGTGAATAATCCAATCAGTAGCCCAATAATAAGTTTCATCCCATGGTTGCCATCACCTATTTAATTTAAATAGAACCTTAAGCCTCTTGTGAAGTAGATTTAATGAAGTCTAGATGCTTTCTGGGCTAACTACTCTTGGTTACACTTAATCAGAACTGAATAAACAAACTCAGCATTAGTCACACTTGTGCAAGTTATTCCATTTCACTGCAGCCAGAAGAGATTTTCATGTGATCTTGTTTAAAGAAGCTAAACATCTGGCAAATGTGGAAACTATTCTGTAAAGCACAAGAGGACCACACGCTCGGAGGAGATATCAGCTATGTGGCTGAGGTCAAGCCCTGGGATGCTGGAAGGAGAGCTTACTGGAGATGCCTTACTTACAATGAAGCCAAGTTTTTTATAATCCCGGGTGTACATGGACTTGCGCTTCTCCATGCTGCCGCTGCTGTTATTTGGTTCAGACTCTGCATCAAAAGCAATTCTTCGAAGTTCAAATATGATGTCCCGCTGAGCCTGAAGGGGTTAGGGAGAAAAAAATGGGAGGGGGAGAGAGCTGCCTTCAATGTGTGACGTTACATCTACTTCCTCATTCCCCAGGGTCTAAATGAATCACTGCATACAGGCAAAAGAAAAACAGATAAAAGGCAACCAATGTTCTAAGTTACAGCTCTGTATACTTCTTTTCCTCCTGCCACTCTCCTCACTGGTCAGCCCTGGCTTTATTCCACAATTATCCTCACAGCCAAGCCACCTGGAACACTGATATCAATTGCCTTGTGAAGTTCTAAATGAGAGCCCCAAATATGATGGAGGGCTTGTGATTGGAAAAAAAAAAAAAAAAAAAACTTAGAGGACCGGGAGTCCTGTACTGCCAGAAAAAAAGTGAGAGGCACATAAGGTTTATGTACAATATGTAAGTGACAAGGGATCCCTGACTCCACTGAGAAGTGACTTCATAGAAACAAACCTTAAAAATGGTTACAATTATAAATTTTCTGCGATGCATATTTAACCGCAGTAAGAAAAAAATATATCGTTTAAATAAAAGGAGGATATTTCCAAGGAGGAAGGGCTGTTCCACCTTAAGATGCATTGCCTTTCGTACTGGAAGCGGTAAGACAGTTGCATCTCTCTGGGATGATTGCACTTGGCCTTGCCAAAAGTGTGGGGCATGTTAGACGGCCGCTCGAAGCCTCTCCATCATTCTAATCGCATGGCCTCACGCCATGAATGAAGTGCTGCGGCGGTTACACACTTCGCATGTACATCCACATCTGTGAGAGATCAGACCCTCACGTGCCAATAATGAGTGTTTTCCTTTCCAAAGCTGCAGCGCTGTTTAAGTTGAAAATGTGCTACAGCAGGGCTCCCAGCTGTTTACTCTTACTCCGTCCCCACACAGTAAAGTTCCCCCAAAGCCTTTTGGATCAAGGCTTAACTTTTCATGCACAGCAGCCAGAGACCTAGAGAGAATGATAGCAAAGAGCCAACTGACAAAGATGTAAGCCCAGAAATCAGATGTAACCTGGGACCTCACCCGTGGCACTGATCACTGGAGAATGGAAATTGCTCCCTCGGCCTGCAAAATCGATCTCACACAGAGCTACCAGGTGGCCCGTGTGTTCTGGGAACCTGATGCCAAAGCGATCACCATTGAAGGTATTGGGGCCAAGGGCCAATGTTTGTAGCATGTGACGTCAAGCTTTCTCATCCAATAAAGAAAGAATACGCATGTGTTTGATGCATAATGAAATAATTCATTTATTTTATTCTCTGATCCTAGATTCGCCTAAATTTTAAGTCCATCCCCCTAAGTTCTGAGATAATACTAAAATAATACTATCATCATCTAAAACTTCCTGCTTTCTAAGTAGCCCAAGAAAAGACTTTTAATGACACTCTTTCCCTCGTGTGCTTTTACCACTGTCTAACGAGCACTCACCTGGTCCTGGGGGTCCATCTTGGTCATCATCCTGTCTTCCAAAAGGTTAAAGGTCAGCACCTGCAGCACGTACAGCTGGTGTGCCATTTCATTGTTGATGGCCCGCTGAGCTCGGATGACATGCTGGGGAGACGGTTCACAAGTGAAATGTTTTTAAACAAAGGAAAAAACAAAAAGTGAATAGCCTAAGTTACCCCCCAAGGTGGTGCCAAGCAGACCCTCAGAAGTCCTTATCTGGGAGCATGGGGGATGGAGGTGGATGGGACCACCCTTCAGCAGAAAGATGAGCACACAGGTGACCCTGGAGCTTTCCTTTACATTTCAGGGCCCAATAAGGTTCCTGATCTTTAGGCCAGAACTGGGGAAAAGACCTACTGTGTGCAGGGAAGAGTAGAAGTGGGGAAGGAGGTAGAAATTCAGTGGTGATGACAGCCATATACATCAAGAGAAGGTGTGCCTGAAATAAGAGGAGCTCGAGGAGAAATGCGGATTTTTACAACAGAGGCACCCCTTGCCGCAGGAGCGAAGCAAATGGTGCATGTGCATTGTAAGCAATTTTGCCATCATCTTACCCTACAACTGTCTCTGACAAGTGTTCCCACTTCCGAATGGGGAAAAGTTTAAGAAGCAAAGTACCTATCAGGTTTGTAGTTAACTCGCTGTGGAAACTATACAGTAACTACTGCCACCACAATGCAGTGAGTGAATTTATGTATATTACTTTTTACTCACCCGTTAACAATGCAATTTTCTAAAAAATGACCCTTCCCCTTAGAAACAGGAGCAAAATGGAACAAATACAAAGGGAGTGGCAGGAGACTAGATATGTGGCCTCTGTCCCCACCAGAGCTGGGTTTGAAATGGGATTCAACCCTTGAGCCTAATACACACCCGCTATGGCAGAGACCACGGTTGTACCTTAAAAATGCCAACCAACCAGTCAACGTGATGAAACACCCAATTCAAATGAGTTATTTTAAATGTGCTAGACCCAATTATGTCTTGCTGTCTCTAAGAACTTTCTCTGGGTGTCCCCCAATCTGGCTCTCAGCACCATGTTGAAATACTGAACTAAATAAGTAGGGGTGGGGCGAAGGATAGAAGGAAGTTGCCAAACCAAAATTAGGTGGCTTGGGGAGGGGGTGGGAAGCAAGGCAATGGGATGGGGGGAGAATCAAACCTCATATCCTCCAATCTTCCCAATAGAACATTAATTCGTAGTATATGTTTGGTATCCAAAGTGTATGGGTACTAGAGTATATAGGTATCTATTTTATTAGCAACTCAGAAGTATCTGCACTCCAAGTTTTTGCCAGAGAATACCAACCTTGAACTTCTAGCCATCAAAGTCTCATTTAAAAAGTTCCATTGAAGCAAACTGATCTTTGAGACATGGCAGCTACAGTCATTCCACCCACCCCATCTCTGGGTATTTTAACTCCATTTGCCACACCAAGGCAATACCAACAACAGGCTAAGATCTTAGCTCCAAGTTTCTAGTCCTTCATCTCCCCACTCTCCTCTCCCTGCACAAACACCTTCACTGCACTGTGCTTTAATATTGCTGCTTCCACTTTTCTTGAGAGCCAGTATAAAAAATAACTATATTGTGAATCCCTCTGCAATTTCTACAAATCCATTCTTGGACCAAGAATCTATAAGAATGCTCTAACAACACCCATTTCAAATTCCAGTTCCAGGGGGGAAAGTATGTCATCCCCAGAAGAACTGGAGTACCTCTTTTATCAAACAATGAAAATTACACTCATATGGTTTCTTTTTATCCTTAACAGCCAGGAAGTCTAACATCAAGCTTGATGACAAATTGTAGTCATTATTATTGGCTTTGGGTTCTAGAATATTTATTTTGATTGTCCTCATAAGGTTTTTCATTTTTAATGGCCTCGCTGTATTGGAATGCGTGTGTGTATGTGTGTGTATAACTGTAAGCTTGCAGAACTCCTTTTCAGAATTACACAAGTGCAAATCATTGTGGGGTTTTTTTTGGGGGGGGGGGTTGCTTTGTTTTTGTTTTTGTTTTTGTCTTGTTTTGTTTTGGTAAGCAGAAGAATCAATCACACATGCTTCTCTCAGCCTTTGGTTAAAAGTCGAGTAGCAGATAAGGCCTCAGGAAATCTTGCTATTTGATTCCTTTCTAAACATTCACAACATAACATGTAGAGCTTCTTCTCCACTGAGGTTTCCTTTTTGTATCACCCTTAATATGTGGATTTCACGTCTGTCTCTCCTGCCTTTCTCTAGCAAAGGGTCAAAATTTCAGGACTTCTCTCAGAGTCTGATATGTTTCCAGCTAGTTTCCTCATTAAAAACAGTATAAGCTTGTGAGTCAGAAAGAGAAAAACAAGTATCATATATTAACACACATATGCAGAATATAGAAAAATGGTACAAGGCAGAAATAGACACAGATGTAGAGAACAAACATATGGACACCAAGTGGGGAAAGCGGGGAAGGTTGGGGGGAATGAATTGGGAGATTGGGATTGCCATACATACACTACTAATAAGAAAACAAATACCAAATTGTACACTCTAAATATATGCAGTTTATTGTATGTCAACTGTATCTCAATAAAAGTTCTTAAAAAAAAAACAGTATAAGCTCATACTGGTGGATTTTTTAAAGTCAGGGAGCCCCTGATTTCCTGAAATGCAAAGCTAAAGCTACGGTGAGTATAATAAATCTGCCCCACCAGACAGGGATTTCCAACCCTTCCTGCCAGAATGTCTTTCTCTCTAGAGCAGTTCCAGAGATCCCCTCACCTCCCTCCAATCGTGAGGCCATTCCTGTGAGAAAGCTTTGTTTATTCCATTTCCAAAAGCACACTTCTTCCTCCTTTCTAGTTCCTACTGCTTCACCACAGAAGCAAGTCACAGAACAAACCACAAAACCAAGCCAAAAGAGGAGATAAATAAATACACCAGACCACTCCTCCCCAACAAGCTGATCACAGCGCATAGGCACTCACTGTTAGGATGATGGAACGCAGTTGCTTCTGAGCCAAAATATTCGCCATCTCCTGTTGAAGAAAAACACACCGACAAAAAAGATTCGATTAGAAAGATACATTTCCACATGGCTTCAAATGACTTTATCCTTGGGTGTGCTTCAAAACTGGATATCAGCAGTATTTGTTACCAAAGATAGGACTTAAATGGACAGCGGTATTTGGATTACACTTTGAATGTCGGTTAGACAACAAAGCAAAGTCTAAAAAGCACAGGAAGGAAATCTAGCACCTGCAAATTTCTTTCTTTTTTCTTTTATTTTTTAGGAATTTCCTCCTTCCAGGAAAAGGTGAGTGCTGAATAAAAATCAAACACTCCAAATGAAAGCGATGCTCTTCACTGGAATGGTTCATTAGCTTTTATTAGGCTATATACATGCAAGGAGTTTTTACTACAAGGCAACATATGTCTGCACCGAGGAGATTCCAATACCAGAGGGCCATCACTTTAAAGATCTAAGACTTCTAAAAGCCATTTCATCTTAATCTGTACAAAACCAAAGAGTGAGTAGTACATACCCCAGGGCTTAATCATCTATGCAAATGAACTGAGTGAAGTTTGAGCAAAGGACAAACATCTGGGCAGATGCCAAGCCCTAGGGTCCACACTCAGCATTCCTGGGCCTCAGTTCTGCAGGCTGTGCTTTGTGCTTTGGCCTGCCTGACTGGCACAGAGGATTTGCAGGCTATTTTATTAAATGAAATGATTCACAGAAGCCCTTTCTAAATATTGTCAAGCAGATATGAAGGGGAAATTAAATAGTTGAACACAATCTTGGTACAAACATTCAAAAGGAAGAATACTGCTCATATTCAGGAAGTCACTTGAATGTTGTTTTTTGGTCGGGGCAGGGGGTACTTTTAGTGTCGCTACTCTTACTGAGTAGAGAAGAAACTAAGCTATGATTTAAAAACACAACCGTCAATTTGATCAAGGTCAAAATAAACTTGCACAAAGCAAGGAGAACGCAGAACACGGGGAAGAAGTACAGAGGGGAGCACAGGCAGGGCTGGACGGGAGCAGAATGGGGGTGCAGGGCCTTCTTTGTGCTGATGAAGGGAACGTGGGGACTTACAGTCAGAGGACAATCAAGGATGTCAACACTGTTCTCTACACCAACCTAACGGCCATCGCCACCACAGAAAGGAGAGCCAGAGAGAGAGAAGAAGGGATGGAAATTCAGAGGACTTTGTTAGATGTTAGAGCTTAATTTTAATGCCCCTGCTGACCCGCTGCATTGAAAAGAAAAGCACACAAATACTCTAAGGTGATCTAAAAGGACTAGATGGCATCAAAGTCAAAATCCAATACTACACTACTATACATAAAATAGATAACTAACAAGGACCTGCTGTATAGCACAGGGAACTCCAGTCAGTACTCCATAAAGACCTATATGGAACAAGAATCTAAAAAAGAGTGGATATATGTATATGTATAACTGATTTACTTTGCTGTACACCTGAAACTAACACCACATTATAAATCAACCATACTCCAATAAAAACTAAAACCACAACAATGACAAAAACAAACTCAATACTAAGTCCTCTTCCACCCTCTTGAAAACAAGGAGGCAAGGATGAGGACACCTTGAGAAACAAGTTAAACGACAATCCAGAGGGAACTGCCCTTCCACAGGACGCAGAAAGCCGTGACTTCTTCCTGATGAAAACAGAAAGGTCCATCGCTCTTTTCTTGGACCAGATGAAAACAAAAGGCCCAATGTTCTTTTTATTTCTTTTCTTTTATAAAAATGAAATTATTGCTTAATTGACACGCAAACAAAAGAAAAGGAAACAAAATTCTCTGTGCCTATATTAGGTTATCTACTTACAAAGTTTTAAAATAAGTTAGAAGGGACAATATATTTCCAGCATCTACCAGAGCAGTTATTATAATGATCCATTTACAATATAACATTTATCTTCTGCATAAGAGTATGGTCCTCTCAAGGGCACAGAAACTGTCCTTTTCATCTTTGCATTCCCAGCCCACAGCACAATGGCTGGCACAGAGTAGGCAATAAATGTTTAATGAAACATTCCACTACCCTCCTAAAGGATCAGGAGCTTGGTCAGAGAGAAAAGAGAAAAATTTTGGTCCACATCATGGCTTTTTTGGTCAAATGTTAAGGAATTGTTTGAGTGACCTTGAGAATCTATGGAGAATGTTTTGCACCATCAGGATGGTATAAAAGCATAGATGATATAGATATGGATATGAGTACAGGCAGACCTCAGAGATATTGCAAGTTTGGTTACAGACCATCACAACTCAGCAAATACCTCAGTCAAGTGAGTCACACTAATATTTTGGTTTCCCAACGCCTATAAAAGTTAAGTTTACACTATACTGTAGTCTGCTAAGTGTGTAACAATGTACATGCCTCTATTTAAAAATACTTTATTGCTAAAAAATGCTAACATCCTCTGAGCCTTCATAGAGTCGTAGTTTTTTGCTGATGGAGGCCTTGAAATTTTGCAAGAATTACCAGAGACACCATGTGAGCAAATGCTGTTGGAAAATGGTGCCAATAGACTTGGTTGATGCAGGGTTGCCACAAAACTTCAATTTGTAAAAAAACACAGTATCTGGTAAGGGCAATAAAGCAAAATGCAGTAAAACAAGGTTTGCCTGTATAGATATACTGACATGGAAAGATGTCCACAAAATCTTGTTTACTTTTAAAAGTATTAAAAAACAAACAAACAAAAAACAGTGCAATGCAGTACGATCACACCTAGTGGAAAAATGATGTCTGCGAGAGAGTCTTTGCACAGAACAAGGCAGGAAGTAGGACCGTGACAGTTCCACAGGAGTGAGCAGTTGTAGTGGTTCCCTCTCTGGGAATGCAATTATAGATGTCTCTAAAACTTCTTCCTTTGGAATCTGTGTTTTCTGATTTTTCTACCAAGTCTTTTAACTAAAAAACATGGTTTTTTAAAAAAATGCTTATCAAAACCATAAATATTTGTAGAGAAATTTGGAAGAGATCTGCCAACTTCTTTACCATGATAAAATCCTTTGTGATTTATTATCAATATAGCAAATATGGTCAAACTGTGCCACATCAGTCTCATAGAGCATAATTTTATAAGAATAAAAAAAGGTTTTATTAACAGAATCCAAACCTAATGTAATGGTACCCCATTATATCTGCATTGTTAGCATTGCCCTGGAGTCAACACAGACTGGCATCTAATTCCCTAGTTCTCCAATTCCAATTCAACAGATTAACAGTAGTTTTAGTATAACAGAAAGATACAAGGTGTATGCATCTCGCTTGTGTCTAGATGCAGAGATCCAAGTGACATCATAGCACTTGGCATGAGCATGAGCTTTCATTTCCTCTAGTCTAGCCACAGGGAAAAAGACAGTCTCAAGAGGTCAGGTCAGCATTCTGGCCTGGCTCTTGACCCCACTCTACAAGCAGCCATCAGTGGTCTGGCCAGGCGTCCTTGGCCTGCCTAGTAGAAGGATCAAGCTTCTCAATGCCCATGTCAAGCTTGTGTATGTGCTGCTCGTGTCAGGGTTGTGAACATGCCCAGGCAATTTGCTGGGCTGATGGGAATTATCATAAGCCCGGTATTTTGCTATAAATATAAAAGGAGCAGCCCTACCCATGATCCCACTTAAGATCTGCAAAGCCACCCTTAAAAATCCAGACTGGAACACAGGCTTGGGGAGGACAGGCACCTCCTGGCTTCAGCCAACACCAAACCAAAAGCACAGGAAACTATAAAGCCACTCTACTTATTGTGCAAACGTAGGCGCTAGGAATGAGCAAACAATCCTACGTGGAAAACAAACCAGAAACCATCACATTTAGTCACTGAGGTTTAAAATCCTTGGCAACGAAAAAATAAAGTAAAAAAATAAAATTCTTGACACAGTATTCAGTAGCATGCTAGCTTTGTAAATTCTTCTAAAACAATTTATTGGTAACTGTCATCAAGCTCCCCAGTGCACTTTCTAAGGGGGTTGAGAGACCTCATATTTCCATCCAGTTTTTAGATGAAGTAAATTGTGACCAAGGTAACAAATATGTTATGTTGATGGAAAAAAAAAAAGACATGAATGGATTCTGAAGTGTGAGCCAAATTCTAGGACATGCAAAAACCCACTTCTTTCACAGCCACTTTATCACAGTCCTTTCCCTAGTTGAAGAAGAATCAAAGATCAACAAAGGACAGTATCAAAGGGTAGATTTCACATAGGTACATTTAAGGGGTTCCCTCCTCTTGTCTGCACAGAGGAGAGGAAATGAATTGCTCAGTCTTCCTGGCCACATGCACACACAGAAGCAGAAATATCACCAAACAAAGAGCCTCTCTCACAGATGAACCTGGCAGCAATTTGCACGTTCTCTGTCCTGTCTTCTCACCTTCCCATCTCACACCTCCCTAGGGAAAGTGTGACAACTCTCAAGGTCTAGGTTTCCTCATCAGGAAAATGGGGACCATCCCTCCCTGGTCCCAGTGAGTATCCAGTGAAATGACAGAAGATCACAGGGGCTTCTAACTCTGTGTCCACCACAGAGGCACTTTCATCTTTCTTTCATCTCCTTGTTCTGGGCTCCTATGTTGGGTTTCACATACTGCAGACAGGACCTTGCCTATCGCCACCTAGTTCCCACTGGGTCTGTAAATGATCCCAGGCTGGCTGGGCAAACCACAGAGCAGCAGGGAGCCCAAAGGAGCTCCTGGGATGGGAAGGGGAGGGCTCTCTCTGCACCAAAAGTTGCCAGCCCTGGGCACAGTCTTTAAGACAAAAGAAATGCAACTTACCTGCCTCCTCTCATCAGGGGCCTTCAGGAAAAGTGCATTAATCACTGCAATGGTATAGGTTTGGATTTCTTGATCTGTCCTATAAAGACACAGAATAATACAGAAAGTCAGAAAAGGCTACCTCTGAGTTAGAACACGATAAGGCTCCTGATCATCTCCCCACCAAAAAGGGTGAGAGAGAAAGCCAGGACCTAGAAAATGCAGACCACACTGAAAATGTACTTCAACCATCACGAGGCTGGAAACACAGTGAGGGGACAATTACTATTGTTAACCGGACAAAACATGCTCAGTGGATCACCCAGACGTATAGGTGGACGACTGGTTCTCTCCCCTTCTTCTCTGTTAGAGTCAAAAACATGGACCAGGGGATGTGTGTGTGTGTGTAATTTTCTGTCTGATGCATGAAGTATATCTGGGAATAGTCCTGGGTGTCCCCACATGCCTGGGCTTATTATAAGGGAAACTGCTTTGTCTCCATGGCAATATTACATATTCTAAAAATCTATTTCCAACTAGAAACTTTTAAATAACAAGAAGAACAGGTTTTTATGTTTACAAATTCGCTTTTCACAGGAATGAAATCAGAAATTCCAAATGAAGCCAAGATCTAATGTTAGCTGTGTGGTAAATAGTAAATAAGAAGGACCCAAGGCATAAACAAAGAGCAGAGGCCTGTGAACTACATTTAGAGACAATTTTGGAAGATGCAGAGCTTAGAACACAGCCTTTGGCAGGATGAAATTCTAAGCCCAGTGCCCCACAGGCTGGCTGTGTGGCCTTGGACAAGTTCATGGGGTGTCTCGACAGTTTCCTCATCTGTAATACTGGGTAAGAACACACTTATTTCAAGCGGCTGCTTTTAGGATAAAATGAGGTAATACACATAAAATCTTCAACACGGCACTTGGCAAATAAGAAACTCTCTACTTGGCAAAGCACACTGTATATACAAAACGATGCCCTCGAGATTCAGAGGAAAGATACAGACTGTAAAGTTGATGCAGTTCACATTCAGGGACATGTGAAATTGTGATTTCCAGAGAGATTTCACACAAAATCATCACTTTAGAGCATGTGTTAATTTTCCCTGAGGCCACAATCCATAGCTTGTGTGACTTAAAATTTTATATTCTAGTCACCATCCCCCCTTCAAATAACAGAAACATGTAATGCATTTTGGTAGTTTATATTATAAACACATAGTTGACATTTTTGGTATATTGAGCACTACTGAATATTCTCTCACATCCCCATTCTGCACCCCCAGCCCAAACAGGCCAATCAGGTTTCCTCTTGAAAACTTGCCAATGTGACCTGAGAGACCAGGGGCGGCAGTTACTGGGAGCCAAGTCACGTTACTGCCAGCCAATACGCTAGAGAAAAGGCCTGTTGTGAGGACTCCAAGGAGGCCATAGTTTCTGGCCTTCCCAAGGCTTAGCTACTTAAGTCATTCCTCAGTTCTATAAAGTGCCCCAGTATCCTTTCAATAAACTCCCTGTCCTAGCTCAGGATGCTTCTTGCCACCTGCAATCCAAAATACTTTAATTGATAAAGTGGCATCGTACAAGGGGGTCCTTCTCAGGCTCATATCATCAGGGGCAACCTTACTAGTTACCTAAGGGTGGCGAGAAGGAGAGCTCCCCCAAAACCCAAGGCTGCAGGGCAGCTGTCTCATAGCTCAAGTCTCTTCAAAACGTGTATATTATAAAACACACAGGGAAAAGGTCACCGTAATCACCTGGACCTGAAGAAAGAAGCCTGGCTTTAAAAAATCCTAATTGACTGTGAAAATTCTCATTATATTACAGAAAGCACTATTTTATATGATTAAGGATAAAGACTGTTGAGAACTTAAGAGAACAAATTGTCTTATTGTGTCTTATTAAAAGTAAAAAAAAAAAAAGTAAAGCTCTAGTGATATCTACCAACATTTATCAGAACTGAGTGCCTACCAAGGCACTGGGGACAGACTAGTGACAAGGACAGGCAAGGGGCACACCCAGCGGCAAGTCACTGTGCCATGTCAGTGTGATGGCGGACAAGCATGGGGCATGGTTTGATTACATACCAAATCAAGATTCTTTTTCTGTATATTTAATCAAACCAATACAAAACCCTTCCCAGGGCATCATGGAGGCTGTCTACCTGAAGCATCTTCCCTCCTCACTGCAGAGGCATCAATCTTGCTTACCCTTGAAGATGGGGAATGAGTTGGCCGATAGTGATCTCCTGCGCCACCTTCTGGTAGAGGTCGTGGCTATTGAGCACCATGGACTCCAGGATGGCCAAGGACCGCTGCAGGATGGAGACGTCTATGGCCGACTTGTTGACAAAACTTGCTATCTGAAAACCCAAGCGAAACACGGCTGACTACTCATGGTAAGCAGAGCAAAGAAGCAGAGAAGAGAGCAAATCAAGTAAACTGGGAGCTCATTTAAGACACACCAGACACCGAGGATGAAAATTACCTGGAATTACGTCAGAATAGCCAGAAACGTATGGAGTTAACAATGATTGTTCACCACCTCATTAAAAACCACTTTTTATATCCTATTTCTCTAGTTCAGTAACAAGCAATTTTAAAAAGGAGACAGCTTCAAAGAATTATTGTCTGGTGTTTCTGGAATGATTCTTCTGAGTTTCAGCGTTTAGGGGCAGATAATTTCAACACATATATTGTAAGAACCCTTGTGTTTCTTTGAGACAGTAACTTCAACATACACTAATAGCCATTCCCTTTCATTTCCAAGCTACTCCTTCACCCACAGGATCCATGGCTTTTATGTTCTTATTATGCTACTGTTACATTCTTAAGGGACTCACATAAATCACACTTGTCAACACAATTCAATTGGCAACTTTTCAGTCACCGGCTACTCTCCTTTTTATTCCTCAATGAAACACTCTTTCCCCCATTCTTCCAATTTCTTATGGTTAAAATAAATTCTTCTCATCTCTCTGAAATTTAGCAAACAGGAAAACATTTAAATTAGAAGTGCTAAAAGTTAAAATAGTCCTTTAAGCTCTAAAATACATTCCCTAAGGAATTAATCACTAAAGCCTCAAACATAATAAATCACAATGTAACCGGGAAGTAAAATAAGGGTTAGAATAATGGAGCACAGTAACCCAAACACATGGGGACCATAAAGGTTTTATTTTAGAGGCCTTGTTAAAAGTTATTCCTGTCTGTTGACAACTCACACTAAAATGTTGTTATTATATCATTGTAATGACTGCTTTCTTAAAAGCTAAATAATTTGGTTCTATGACAAAATAACACTTACTTCACCCTGCCCCCCGCCCATGTCAACACTAATGTCTCCCTTTCTGCTGTCCCATAGACCCCTTCTCCTCATCCCCTCTCCATCCGTGTACAAGGTAAAATGCAAAAGCACCATGACAACGTACAGTTACCAGCTCAACTGTTTTTAGCCCAATGACTCCCCAGTGAAAGCTGGAGTGGGGGTACACACATCAGTACCCTCTCTGCCTCCAGATACACCTGGGCCTCAGGGAGCGGAAAGTACATGATATGAAGAAGTGAGGTCACATCATGATTTTGTATTCCAAAAAGCTATTACTTTATAATACAGGCGACAGGAAGAGTAGGAGAACTTTAAGATTCTCAAAAGACTGCTTTAGCTCCTTTCACAGCTAATAAACTTCTCCAATGTGTTTACTGTTCCTGGCAAGCCCTTGCCTTAATCCTCACGGTCTGGGCCTGATCCCCTATCAGATCTACCATGCTAAGGTCACTTTTCTTTCTCGAAGGCCATCTTTCTCTCACAAAACTCCAATGACCCTCATACCATGCTCATGGTTTAACACCTAACTTAGATCTCTTCTAAATAGAATAGAAATTCCTTGACTTCCCTACCAACACCACCCCAACCATTTTTCATTGTCCCAGTATAATTCTTGGCACTTATTAGAGAACTCACCACAAAGTGCATTGACAATACCTTTGACTTCTCTGCACTAATTCTATTCTCCTTCCACGCTCCTTTTCTTGTCTCCGTTTAGTAAATCTGGACGTAACTTTAAGACTCCTGGAGAATCTTCCAGCTGAAAGCTTATGGTCAAGCTCCCTCCCCCACTCTCTAGCCTTCATCCCCTCTTTGCATTCATTCTAATAATATGTATTGACCATGTGCTATCTGGAAATCAAGAGATGCGCACACCCACATGATTTTTAACTTCAAGGACTTTATAATCTAGCACAGACAGCCAGATTAAAAGGCATTTACCATGAAGTATGTTACGTGCTTATTTTTGGCATCCAAAAGTATACCTTCACTTAGACATTCCAACAAAGCCTAAAATTAAATGGGCTAAAAATCAATCTCATTGACTTCTTATTCCTCCTTTCTCAGGCATACCTTTCTCCAAGTTTGACATAATCAATAGTGATTAATAGTCCCAGTTCCTTACTTTCTATTTCTGTGGACACATTTGCAATGTCTCCCCTCTGATACATGTTCAGTTGTATATACACAACACTGGGCCACGGTCCAACTCCTTCCTGGGTTACTAAGACAGCATCTTCTTCAGTTTCCTCTATATACAAGATCTCCCTCTAATACAAATATCCTCTACTTCCATAAATATCCTTCGACAGTATTTCCTTTCTTGAAATAATCAAAACTCTCAATGTTTCCTGATAGGAAGCACACTTTCTTATAATGGGTTTTAAAGTCCTCTACAAGTTATTAACTCTCACCTGCTCCCAACAGGCTTACACAATGGTGGTAAAACAGGTTATGACCTTTGCTTTAATTCAGACATGGTACCCCACCTGCATAACCCATTTTCAGTTGCCATTTTTATATATTTGTCTCTCATGAACCTAATCCCTTACCTTCATCAAAGTATTGTTTAAAATTAACCTTTTCCATTACTTCAGCACTTCTTTGACATACAGATCCCATCATTTCATCATTTCAGCAATCCTAAAGCAGTTTACAAAATTTTGCGTAACACACTAAGCTGAGTACTGCCTGCAGGACAGCAGGCACACAACTCATTAGAGTCCTATACACAATTCTGTAAGAGATACTAGTTGTTTTTTTGAAACTAACTTCTCCTTTGCCTCATTTGTCAATAGTTTTAATTATACACCTAAACAACCCAATATTGTCATCTAATGAATACTAAAAACCAAGGCATCAGGGCTTATTGAATAAACACGATGACTGTAGACAGGCTCTTCACTGGTGCATGGACAAATTCATGAATGTATAAATTAAATGTTATTTTCTACATCTAGTTTAAAAACTATAGATAGTAGTATAGCTATAGAAGGTTAAAGATTGTCTGGTTAAAATTTAATTTCCCTTGTCTTCCCAAAAATCAATAATGACTTCCTTTGCCTTTATTTTTCCCAGCTCTGTACTTTTGGCCAACACAGGTGAGCTGGCCTAAACTAGCCAAAGTACAGCTTCTTGAAAGTAGGTCTGTATCAAAGGGAAAAAGAAGTAGGAGGAGCTAACAATAATTATATATATTACATCCACATGCTTCCGCTCATTTAAAAGTGCTACCTAAGTGAAAAAATAGGACTATTTGGGTGACCCTTAAGAAGCTAAGGGGTGGGACTTCCTAGGTAGCTCAGTGGTTAAGAATCTGCCTGCCAATGCAGGGGACACAGGTTCAATCCCTGGTCTTGGAAGATCCCACATGCCTCAGAGCAACTAGGCCCGTGTGCCACCAACCATTGAGCTTGTGCTCTAGAGCCCGTGAGCCACAACTTTTGAGCCCGTGTGCTGCAACTACTGAAGCCCATGCTCCTAGAGCCCGTGCTCTGCAACAAGAGAAACCACCACAATGAGAAGCCCGTGCACCACAATGAAGAGTAGCCCCCACTCGCCGCAACTAGAGAAAGCCCATGTGCAGCAACCAAGACCCAATGCAGCCAACAAATAAATAAATAAATTTATAAAAGAAAAAAAAAAGAAGCTAAGGGGCATCACAGTGCATGAATCAATGAGACAGATTATTAAAATCACTTCTTTGAATCACTTAGACTGAGATCTTAAAATTATCCTACGTTATCAAAACTGAAAAGACCATGGAGAACATGGAGCTCCACTCCCATATTTTAAATTATCTGGGCAGAGGCCCATAAATCTCTCAAGTTTTTAAGAGGCAAAAATTATTGGGTCTCTAAGCTGAAACTGGCTGGATGTTTATCCCGGCACTGAAAATACTGCAGAGTGAAACAGGCCCTCCTGCAGAGCTAAGGTTTCAAGAGCATTTGTATAAAACTTTCCTTCCAAGAAAAGGCACTGATGTTATACTTGGCTAGGGGAAAACCAACTCGTAATGCAGAAAGTTCTAGGTTGTGTTTTTTTTTTTTTTTTTCATTTCTTTCTTCTCCATGCCTTCTGACCCTCTCCCTAAGTAGACAAGTCTTTAAAAAACAACAACATTATATATTGGCATTAAGGGATTCCAAGTTTTAAAGTGTTTATGAAATGATATTATTTATTACAGAAAAAGTTTGTAAACTAGAATCTAGATCCACACATAACAAAATAGATAGTAGAGAAGGAGACCAAGGCTGGCAGGGAGAAAATATTTCTCCCGAGTAGTATGAATTTGGCATTAATAGAAAGCCAAGTCTGGACCACAGAGATAAGCATCTTTTGTCGGCACATTTCCTAGCTGATTTTTGTCTAGATAAAGCTCCATTTAAAAGACAGTTGCCTGTATACAATTCCTGGGTTGTCAAAGTGCTGAATTTGATCCAGCTAATGAATAAAAAAGTTAACCTTATAAAAACTATTAATTACAAAGTCATTTTCTGATGACCATTTTTTGAATTCACATAAGGAGTTGAGATCTAAGTGGTGAATGCAAAGGAAACAGGATGACTAGGAATGAGGATGGCATATATTAAACATGTTGCCTTTTGAAAATATTTAATTTTTCATTTAAACTGCCAAGACTGCTAGTGTTTGCTTCCTTAGCTCTAATATGACTTTTTATTTAATTGCAGTGAATGAAAACTGTTCTTATAAGCAATTAGAAAATTAGATTACTGTCACTGTCTCTAACCACATCTCACATCAGTTAAAGAAAGACAGCTTTGTAAAAGTTTTAATTGAAATATATTTAAATACAGTGGCACTGTATTCTTTTTTTCTTCTTCAAGTTTTTGGGTTTAAAAAAATGCTTCCAAAGCAAATTTCATTCATTCATTTCACAGAAGTGTATTAAGGTCTTACTCTATGCCAGGTTCTGAGGGTAGAGACAGGAAGAAAGCCATGGTTCCACCCTTCGAGGACCCATGGTCTCTTGGGAGAGCCAGCCAAAAGAACAAAAAGTCCTCAAAAATGTGATAAGTGCTGGCAGGGGCGTGTACAAGACCCAAGGAGAATGGAGAGCAGAAGAAATCCATTAACTCTGCACCAGTGAGGTCAGGGAGGGCTGAACAAGACTGCTTCAACAAGTCTATTCTTCAGGAGCTGTTCTTTCCATCACTTAAAGCACAGGTGCACGATGATAGGGGAGGCAGCCTTGACCCAGGGGGACAATGACACACCACTCTCCATAAACCTCACTCAACCTCCCCAAGCCACTGTGTCCTCCCCTCCTGACCGAGAATAACAAGACTGACTGCTCTGTTCTGCAAAGGATTGCTGTGGGGATCAAGAAAGATAGTGTGGGTGAAAGCATAACATAATTTCAAGGAATTCGTGTTCAGAACAGCATTGTTTTTATAGCAAAAGATGCTCTAATATCATAAAAGCAAAGCAATTCGGATGTAGAAAAGAAAGGCATGCCATAAATTCAGAATAAATTTTAAAATTTTAAGTATAAAAAAATCTGCAAAACAGTATTTTCAGATTTGAACTTGCTTCTCTAGGACTTTTTTTTAATTGAAGTCTAGTTGATTTATAATATTGTGTTAGTTTCAGTACAACAAAGTAATTCAGTTTTATATATATGTGTGTGTGTATATATATATATATATATTCTTTTCCAGATTCTTTTCCATTATAGGTTATTACAAGATACTGAATATAGTTCCCTGTGCTATACAATAGGTCCTAGTGGTTTATCTATTTTTATACAGAGTAGTGTGTATCCATTAATTCCATACTCCTAATTTATCCCTCTCCCCTTTCCCCTCTGGTAACTATGTTTTCCATGTCTGTAAGTCTGTTTTGTTCTGTAAATAAGTTATTTGTATTATTTTTTTAGATTCCATGTATAAGTTATATCATATAATATTTGTCTTTCTCTGTCTGACTTACTTCACTTAGTATGATAATCTTCTAGGTCTATCCATGTTGCTACAAATGGCAATATTTCATTCTTTTATGGCTGAATAATATCTCATTTCTCTAGAACTTTTATCTTGGAAAGAGAAAATACAGCAATTCATTCTCTGTGTTCATAGTTTAACGCTTACATTCCCTGTAACCACCAAAGGAAAGTACTTCCTAACACATCAGGATTTCCTTGGCTTCCTCTTCTACAGTCATTTCTCCTTTTTTATAGCAATTCATACCACTGAAAAATAGAGGCAAAAAGAAGCTTCATCCTTCTTTGTGTGTTTTCTAGGTGGTTCCCATTACTTGGTTCTCTTGGCTTTATGCCCTTACTGAGGAAAAAAGGATTCAGAGGTGCATCAAGAAGGCCCTAGGTTCCCAATCAGCTCTCCTCTGAAAAAATAGGCAAAATCGTGAAGATGTTCAGTCTGTGAGGCTTCTGTTCCCAACACCCTCATTGGGCAGACTAGGGCTCTCCTATGCTCTTCAGTTCAAGGTAGTGTCTCCCTCCAGGTATTGATTAACTTCAAAAGGAAAAAAGGTAACTTCACAGTGGGGAGACCCAGAAGATGCCACCTCAACCACGTGATCCAGGTCAGCATCACCGTTAATAAGACATGTCAATATCTCGTACCCCCATGTGATGCTCTGAAAAGGACACAAGATGACTTCTCTAATAGTCTTGCCAAAAATGCATAACCTTTATCTAACCATGAGGGAAATATAAAAAACCCAAACTGAGGGATAGTCTATTAAATAACGGATCAGTATTCTTCAAAACTGTCAAAGTCATGAAAGACAAGGAAAAACTGAGTAACTCATGTTGGAAGACACTAAGGAGACATGACAACTAAATGCAGTCTTGGATCCTGGATCAGGTCCTCGACCAGGGAAAGGAAATTGGTAGAAAAGCTGGTGAAATCAGATAATGGTAATAGGATTGCACCACTGTTAATTTTCTAGTTTTGGTAATAATACTATTATGCAAAATGTTATCATTAGGAAAACTGGTTGAAGGTCATATGGAACAGTCTGTACTATTTTTTTGCAAATTTTCTATAAGTCTACCATGATTTCAAAATAAAAGTTTTTAAAAATTCAGGGAACATACTGGATTTTGTTTTGATTTTCCAGCTTTCGCAGACTCTCTGAAATTCTTTATTTTAGACAACCCTCCCCAGGAATCTAGAGCTATAAGATAAATGTATGAATTCCAAACATCTCTTCATTCCCAATAACAGCAGGAAGAAAGATGCCAATACATTTATAAACCATTTCACAAATACAATGAAAGGAAAAACAAATTAATCAATAATAATGATTCTTGATTTAATACTATATTTAATAGTTATAAAGTCAGGGCTATTCATGTTTGATTAGAAGACTGGAAACAGAACTGTAAGTTAGCAGACATGTCTTTGTTATTATTCAACTGCTGGGAATGGTGGGGGCCTCTTCTGCTTTCTTTCCCCAAACCAGGGCTACCTTTGCCTGTACCTTTGCTAACTTCCTCCTAAGGAAAGTAGGAACCAATCCAACTAGTTGATCCCGGAGACATCTGCTGCATCAAGATTACAAGTAAGCAGGCTGACTCTGCCTAAGAGGCACGGACCCAAGCACACTTGCTTTTACATTCCTGCTTCAGAGTCAGTCACGTAGCAATCAGTATATTTTGCCTCATTCCCTTTTCTTGAACACCTGGTTGAGAGGAGAAGGTTCAGGAAGGACAGTAGGAACACTACTTAGGTCTTGAGAACAGCCAAGTCCAGAGCAGGGGCTCCGCAGACGCCTCTCTGGTTTTAACGACATTTCACCTTGATTTTCCTTGACTATGGGTTCTCACGTATTATATCATCCCTGATGATCCCAGTGGGAAGAAAATGTCATTTTCCAAATAGATTTTAGGCGCTCTGATCGCCACATACATAATACTATCAAAACCACACTCACCCTTTAACACAAAGAACTAAAGGAAACTACTCTAAAATATGCTCAAAGCAGAGAAGAAATATCTGTAAAAGAAGGAAGTGATCTGAGCTTGGGAAGCACAATCCGAGTTACCTTCTTAATGAATGCCACTGAAAACGTATCCCAGGACACTATTCCATGGTCCATCAGCTCCACGAAGGCCGTCAGGGTGAAGGACAGCATGTCTCCAAAGCTGGAAAACACAAGACGGCAGAAGGGTGATGGGCCCAAGAGCTGAGCACAAGGAAAGACAGAAGTGAGCAAGCTTTAGAATGACGAATACAAGCAGAATTGCAAAAGATCTTTGGGATGAACAGCTGGGCCACAGACAACGTGATTGCAAACGTGAGTCAGTAGGAAGGAGGCAGGTAGCTTCACAAAGCGGAGCCAGAGCCTACGTGGGACAGACCTGGGCTCACGCTCGCACTCGAGTGAGCCGTGTCTTTCTGGGCACGTCCCTAATCTCTCTGACCTCTCTCTTCTCTGCTTAAAAGCTGGATAGTGAAATCCCTTTCACCACAGGCTGCTTGTAGAGCACTTAGTAAAGTGTATAACATATAAGCATTCGGTAAATGATAGCTTAAAAAAACTGCTCAGCAAACAAAAATTAGGAAGAGGGCGATGTGCTTTTTAGTATCTCTGGGTATGCAACAGGGAAGGTTATAAGTAATTCTATTAACCGTATTAGCACTTTGCAAAGGATTCAATTGGTCTATATGTGTGTGTGTGCGTGCATTTACACACAAACACATAGATACAGATATATATGTAAGTAAGCATATTCATTCCTATATTACACTGGTCAGCATTTTATCTTTAGTTAATAGGCTTTATATAATATCTTTCTAGAATATTATAGATAATAACTGTTTGTTGGCCATAGACTTGCCGGGATTCAAAAGCCTGTAGGAAGGGTCTCATGAGTGGGTTAGAAGTCCAGAGATCAGGCAAGTTAGGATAAAAGAACTACCTTCTAAAAAAGCTCCACCTGTGACCCTTATCAGACAATATCCTGATTTGCAGTGCTTTCAAAACAACACTGAGAATCTTTTACAGAAACTCACCTCTATTCTAAATTATCACCACAATAAATAGTAATTTAAAACTCTCAAGATAAGTACCTCTCTTCAGGTACATTGAATTATGCCTTCAGGATCTCCACACTGTATACAACCACACTGATGCATAAGCTTGATTTTTTAAAAATACAGTTATTCAGATTTTTAATCTGTAGATTCGTATATATCACAATTGCTACACTACAAAGTCTAATAAAGTGTTTAGATTGATTCTTGCCATCCATTTTCAATTAATAGAACCGAAAACAGACTCATATTTCTTTTAAAACAGTTTTGCAATTTCCCTTCTTCCTAGTGTTCTCAGCCCAATCTCAATAACAGAACTGGAAAATTCTGCATCATCCCCAAAGCTGTGATGCTGTAAAGAAACCTACCAAAGAGGAAGCGGCTCTCAGGAAATGACTGTAATCCAAGGCTGCCAGAGATCAGAAGGGATGAGATGCGCTAGATAGAAATGGTTAAGTGGGTGGTTTCTGGAGTCAGACAGCAGAGGCTCCCCCTCCAGCTCTAAGCGGACAAGTCACTGACACATTCTATGCCTCTGTTTTCTTATTTTTTAAAAATGAGGGTGACAATGCTGTTGGTAGTGGTGGTGATACCTAACTCAGAGCATTGCTGGGGAAATGAAAGGAGCTACCATACTTACAGCCCTCTAAGCAGTGTATAGCACATGCAAGGCAGCATGTGAATGTAAGTTACTAACATTTTGCAAGGTGGTATTTTAAAAAGGTACACAAAGCTCATCATCTTCAAATGTCTGTCTTCACTGTATCAAGAATTCTCTATTCTTGGAGCCAGAAAAAAAATTACAAGGAAAGCCAAATGTTTCAAGCAAGAGAGAAAAGCAGCAAGTATTTTTTTAAGGCTTTTCCAAGTCACAGGCAGGCAATCCCAATCTTACAGGTGCCCCCTAGGTGGCATCAGAGAATCATGCCCCCAAAAAGAAGTCCCAAACCAGAAAACTCAAGCTTAGTTTAAGAAAACAAAAAAAGTAGAAAGACAAGTGGAAAATGGATTAAGAAGACTAGCAAGAAAGGTTACATAAAAATTCCAGAACAGCTCTTTCTACAGACAATGAGTCATAAGAAAATCCAAACATTAACTTGCAAAAAAATAAATAAATAAATAAAGGAAATTGCCTCAGGAAAATAAGAGAGCCAGGAAATAAAAGCAATTAGTAAGCTTTATTAACAGAGTATGTAGGCATTAGTATTACTGTGAAAACATTATTACACAATAATGTAAAGAATTATTAGTAAACAATATTAGCTAATTTATTATCTTATACCATCAGTGGTAAACAATATTAGTGATTTTAACTTAAAAAAAAGAGGAAAAACAACCACCAAGTGATAGCAAATGGATGGCTGCCATTTGTTTACACCTGGCATGCTGGGACCTCAACTGCTGAAGGATGTAAAGGATCTACCAGACATTGGAGGATGGCATTCACGGCCTCCGCACAGTGCAAAAACACGGCCTCAGTGCTGTCACTAAGAGAACAAGCAATGGAACAGGCGGCGAAAAAGGAGTCACATACCGCTGGACTCAAACTCTTCTTTACATTCCCTGTAGCTGGGACTAGAGATGCTATCAGTTTTTACTAACTGCCTTAAGAGCGAAAGATAGATTGTATTTATGCTCTCTAATCATTTGAAGGCAAAATGCCTCAGTGCCTCGCTCAATGGACTCATAGTCCAAATGGCCTTAGTAACATCTGGGGATGGTCCCTCTTCCTTAAATGCTCCAGAGCTCTGCCTACAGGCTCCTCAGACAGGCTCCAGGGACCTGGGGAAAGGATGGAGAAAAAGGGAAAGAGTATCGTTTGGTTTCCAAATCTCCAAGCTGCTTTTGGGGCCAGGATTTCAGTCTCCATGGGTGTTAGGGAGTTGAAGCGCCATTTCTGAGACTGCAGCCAGGGCTTTCTGTGCTTTGCAATCAGCTGTTAGTGTGAACGACTGATAAATGAGAGAAGCTTCTTTACATCACACCAAGGTGCCCAGAGGAAGGATCGCACTCTTGGTTCATCTAATAACATTTTATACAAATGCTATGTAATTTATATTTACGTAAATATTATCTAATAACATTTTATGTATTTAAGTATATAATTATACACTATGGATATAATGTTATTAGACATACTATATATATTATATATAATCATATATGTGTATATGTATCATATAATACATAGACATAAACATGTTATTAGATATATTATGCTTGTATGTTTATTACAAAATATATAATACACATATATATACTACACTATGTATAGTGTATATATAACATACACAATTCATTATAACTGGTTGCTGGATGACATACTAGGTTTCCATGAGGGAGAATTTTTTCCAAAATTCAGCTTCAAATCCTTAGTTGCAAGGAAAGGATGGCCATGCTGAAATTCTATTACCTTCCAAATCGAGGGACTCAATCACCTTATTTCAAATGAGGCAGCTATAAAGGCTCTTATTGAACCCTGACACAGATGTTTATTTCCACTGCTAGAGGAGTGATTCAGGCTCTGAAGAGGGAAGGCAGGAGCCAAGGCCCTGTCTCTGAAATCAGTGCCGGGTGCAGAAGATCAAGGCTAAAAGGATTACAAATATAAGGCAACCACATGGCACATGAGGGGAGCATTTTTATTTGTTTGGTTTATTTGTTTTTTATAAAGTGCTAAGCTAAAAATTTTGCAGTACCGACTGCCACAAATTACGCCGACTGCGAACTTTACATGCTGGTCGAGAGCCATGTCACAGCCAACACACCATGTGTGCTGGAATGATTCAAATAAATGTTTCTCATCAATTCAGTAGAGACCATCTTCTTTCCAACAAAATTCAGCCAATCTCAAAGCATTTAAATTTATGCTGGTAATGTTATAAAAGAATAGTGCTTCCAAATGCCTCCATTGGGTGTAATGCCCAAGAGAGAAGTACAGAAAAGATGAAAATAAAGACCGCTTTTAAAGTTATTAATAAATCATACTGAATATTTCCCTAATTGCCAAAATTAATGAATGTAGTTCTACCTTGCCCTTTGAGTTTTTCCTAGTATTTTCCCTTGTTTGTGGTAAGACTTATATACACTGAAATGTATGGATTTCTAAGCTGCCCTTTATTTTTTTTTAAGCTCTTTATTGGAATAAATTGCTTTACACTGTTGTGCCAGTTTTTGTTGAACAACAAAGTGAATCAGCTGTATTTATACAAATATCCCCAGATCCCCTCCCTCCCCGCGACTCCCTCCCACCCTCCCTATCCCACCCCTCTAAGGTATCACCCATCATCGAGCTGATCTCTGTGTTATGTAGCAGCTACCCACTAGCTATCTATTTTACATGTGGTAGTGTATCTATGTCAATGCTACGGTCTCACTTCATCCCAGCTTCCCCTTCACCCCCTACCCCATGTCCTCAAGTCCGTTCTCTACACCTGCATCCTTATTCTTGCCCTGTCACTGGGTTCATCAGTACCATTTTTTTAGATTCCATACATATGAGTTAGCACACTGTATTTGTTTTTCTCTTTTTGGCCCTACTTCCCTCTGTATGACAGACTCTAGGTCCATCCACCTCACTACAAATAGCTCAATTTCATCCTTTTTTATGGCTGAGTAATATTCCATTGTGTATATATATATGCCACATCCTTGGAAGCAACCTAAATGCCCATCAACAGATGAATGGATAAGCTGCCTTTTAGACATTCCCTTACCCTTTAGAATCACAGCATTACTTACGTCAGCATACATTCTTTTGGCTCCTTTGTTAAAAATTTAACTGTGGATCAATTCTGGACCCTTTATTCCATAGGTCTGTTTGTCCTCTACAGCTATAGAGTACTGTGTACTAACAAAATTTATAGGAAGTCTTGAAGTCTCTTAATGAAATCTTCCAACTTTATTGATTTCTCTGAGTTTTTCCAGACTGTCTTGGCTCCTCTAGGTCCAATGCATTTCCTTTAAGTTTTTAGGATTGGCTCGTAATTTCTTTTTAAAAGATTATCTTTCACTGAACCTAATTTGAAGAGAATTGCTATCCTAACTATATTGTGTCTTTCAATCCATGAAATGGTATATTCTCTAATTTCTTTCAATATATTTATTTTTCAGTGAACAGATGTTGCTGTCTCTTGTCACGTTTATTCCTAAGAATTTTATGATTTTTGACACTTTGTAAATGGATATTATAAAATCTGTCCTTTTCCAGTTGTTTGCTATTAAAGTATAAAAATACATTCCTTTTATAGACTCATGTTGTATCTTGAAACTTTGCTAAATTCAGTTTTGAGATCTAGCAGTTTCTTTGTAGATTCCTTAGGATGTTCTACATAGTCAGTCATGTCTTTATGAATAGAGTTGGTTTTCCTTCTTCCTTTCTGATCATTATGTCATATTTCTCTCTTGACTTACTGCTATGGCTAAAAACTACAGTACAATGTGGAACAGAAGTGCAAAAAGTGAACACACTTGCCTTATTCTCAATCTTTTGTGGGAGGGGTGGGGATTCAGTCTTCCAACATTAATTATAATGCTTTCTTTTTTGTAGATATCCTTTATCAGGTTGAGGAAGTTCCCTCTATTCTCAGATTGCTGAGAATTTTCATGAATGAGTGTTGGATGCTATGAAAATTTTTTGTTCTGTATCTATTATCTATTTTCTGTATCTATAAAGATGCTTTTTCTCTGTAAGTTTTCTCCTTTATTTTGCTAAATGCTAAATCACAGTGACTGATTTTCAGATGTTAAACTATTTCTGAGATAAATCTTTACTGGCCACAGTTTTCGTACATTGCTTGATCATATTTGTTCATACGTTTCTGGGGAGTTTTGCGCCTCTATTTATTACATGGTCTATAATTTTTATTTCCTGCATTGGCTTTGTCAGGTTTTGGTATCAGAGTGAAACTGGCCTCACAGGCCTCATAAAATGATTGGGAACTGTTCCCCTCCACCTCTATCTTCTGAAACCATATGTGTAGATTTGATATTTCTTTTGCATATGTATAATAAAATTCACTAGTGTAGCCGTTCTTTGCGTGCAGGGTTTTGATAATGAATTCAGTTCCTTTTTTTTTCTTTCTTTTTTAAGCTCTATATTGGGAATATAATTGCTTTACACTCTTGTACCAGCTTTTGGGTACACCAAAGTGAATCAGCTGTATTTATACATATATCCCCATATCCCCTCCCTCCTGAGACTCACTCCCACCCTCCCTGTCCTGGCCCTCTAAGGCATCACCCATCATTGAGCTGATCTCCCTGTTATACAGCGACTTCCCACTAGCTATCTATTTTACAGTTGGTAGTGTATCTATGTCTATGCTACTCTCTCACTTCGTCCTCAGCTTCCCCTTCGCCCCCACCCCCAACCCCATGTCCTCCAGTCCATTTTCTGCAACTGCATCCTTATTCTTGCCCTGTCACTGGGGTCATCAGTACCATTTTTTTTTTTTTTTTTTTAGATTCCGTATATATGAGTTAGCATACAGTATTTGTTTTTCTCTTTCTGGCTTACTTCACTCTGTATGACAGACTCTAGGTCCATCCACCTCATTACATATAGCTCCATTTCATTCCTTTTTATGGCTGAGTAATATTCCACTGTATATATATGCCACATCTTCTTTATCCATTCATCTGTTGATGGGCATTTAGGTTGCTTCCATGTCTTGGCTATTGTAAATAGTGCTGCAATGAACATTATGGTAGATGTTTCTATTTGGATTATTGTTTTCTCTGGGTATATGCCCAGGAGTGGGGTTGCTGGGTCATATGGTAGTTCTATTTTTAGTTTTTTAAGGAACCTCCAAACTGTTTTTCATAGTGGCTGTACAATTTCTTTGATAGATGTGGGTGTTCAGATTTGCTATTGCCACATGGGTCAGTGTTGATGTGTCAGTTTGGTCCTATCTCTATGCTGAGATGGAGTATGGAGAGCAAGAGGTTTCCTGGAAGATAGGTGGTGCTTGTGAAAGATAAAGAGGCACAAAGCAGACCGTGAGGTAGATCTGATGCTGTGAAAGGATAAAGGAAAGAGGGCACAGATGTAGATCTGACAGTCCCAGCCAACCCAATAGGAAGCTCAGCATAAACATGGACCATTAGAGGGGTACCACAATGGGCAGAAACGGCCAGGCCCTGGTATGTGCACCGGGCTCACCATGCTCACTGTGCTCACTGACTAGGGGCTGCCTAGAAAGAGTGTGTATGGTCCTGGCTTGAAAGCTGTCATGGATCTTGAATGTGCTATAGCTGGAAGCTATCAGCTAACTGTACTCCACAGGGCTGATTAACAAATTCTTTCTTGAAGAGAGATTAAAAATTAAAAAGGAAATTAAAGAGTGTTAAAATCTCCAACTATGATTACAGATTTGTCTATATTTCTCTTTAGTTGTCAGATTTTGCTTCAAGTACTTTGAAGCCTTAGATTAGGTACAGACACATTTAACATCTATGTCTTTCCAATGAGCCAACCACTTTTTATTGTGAATTATCTCTCTTAATCTTTGATAATATGTTGTCTTGAAATCTTGTGTCTGATTTTAATAAAACAACAATTTTATTATTATTTCCATTACATGGTATATGTTTTTCCACTTTCAAACTACATGTTCTTTTGTATTTATAGTATATCTCTTGTAAACAGCATATAGCTGGGTCCTGCTTTTTCAAATTTGATCTGAAGCCTTTTAATTGAAGAACTTCCTTCAATTTCCTATAGTGTTTTTCTGCTAACAATGAACCATCTTAGTTTTCCTTTATCTGAAAGTGCTTTTATTTCACCTTCATTTTCAAGATAGTGTTATTAGAAAAGAATTCCAAGTTGACAAATTTTTTTTTGTTTCTTTCAGCACTTTTAAGAGGTTGCCTTCTGGCCTCCACTATTTCTAATAAGAAGTCAGCTCTCATTTTAATTTTTATTTTCTTAATGTAATAGGTTGTTTTTCTCTGGCTGCCTCGAAGGTATCCTTTTTATCCTTCAGTTTCAGAAGTTTGACTATGATGTTTCTAGGCATAGTTTTCTATTTATCCCACTTGGGTTCAATGAGCTTCTTAGATCTATAAATTTATGTTTTTCAACAAATTTCAGAAATTTTCCATCATTATTTCCTCAAATATTTTTCTGCCCCATTATCTCTTTCCTCTCTCTCTGGGACCCCAATTAAATGTATTTAAAATCAATTGTTAATATCTCACAGGTCAATTACTCACTAACCACTTTATCTAGGCTTCAGGTGGGGTAATTTATACTGATATGCCGTCAAGGTGACTGTCTCTTCTGCCATCTTTAACTCCTACAGTGAATTTTTCATTTTTCTTCTTTTTTAAATCTTTTTCAAACCCTTGTGTCAGGGCTAACTTTCAATAGGTCGCAGTGAGGGAGCTGCTACTCTGCTTCGTACGAAACCCCGACAGCAGGTCATCTGCGAACAGTTTCGCACCAGGTTCCCCACAAATGTGCGGTGCGTGACGGGTGACGGGGAATTTTTCATTTTAAATATTATACTTTTCAGTTTTATAATTTCCAATTGGTTATTTCTTATCATTTTTATTTCTCTGCTGAGACTCCCCATCTATGAATTTAATATGCTAATGCTTTTCTTTAGTCTTTTAATATATTTATAAACATTGTTTTAAAATTTTCATCTGCTATTTCCAACATCTGGGTCATCTCAAGGTAGGTTTCTACTACTTGTTTTATTTCTTCTCTTAAGTATAGGTCATCTTTTCCTATTCCTTATATACTTAGTAATTTTTTTACTGTATTCTGAACATTGGGAATGAAACATTGTCAAGGCTCATAGTTCAGCTTTGTTCTTCTGAAGAGTTGATTTTTCTTCTAGTAGGAAGTTAACTTGGCTAGAATCCAACTCCAAACTCTGCAGTAAGTGGCAGACTAAATCTCTTCCCACTTCTTTCCGTTTCCAGTTGCTAGTTTTACCAGGCCCCTCTGGGGTTCCCATACACACGTATACTCACACTTCAGTGATCAGTGGTAGATTTGGCAGAGTTTATATACAGATATGCGGTCTCATACCCTCTGAGCCTCCTTTCTTTCACGGATTCCCTTAATTATCTAGCTGCTGCTCTGCCAGCCCCAAACTGTTTCCTCTTAGTAACTTACCAAGACTGAGGGTTTTTGTCACCCCCGGCTACCTGGATGAGCAGAGATCCTCAGGCAAAACCTGAGAACACACGAATCTCATCCAGGGCCGATTTGTTCTTTCTGATGGACTTACTTCTTTCCATATGCTTTCGGTTGCTACCCGGTTCCTTCAAACACTTGTTTTTAGGTGTTTTCGTTTGCAATATTTTGTCCCGAGTTTATAATTGTTATCTAAGGTATTTAGTCTCATTAAGCTACTTTGCCGTTGCTAGAACCAGGGTGCTGAGCATTGATTTTGTCTGTGATTGATAAATGGAAATAATGATTCATATTTGGTCACACTTCGAACACCTCTATATACCAAAAGATTAAAACTATTGGCAGATAAATTTTAAGAAATTATTTTGGCTTCAGAGCCCCAAATTCTTCTGCATTAGCAAATTCTATGAGGTTGTTAGAGAAAAAATTACTGTGAATCCCAACACCACCTCATTTTAACTTCTGCAGCAAGGAAATAATGCTAATTTTACTGATCTTGTGTGGTGAATAAAAGTGTGAATTAGAAGCAACGAGTGTAAGCATTGAGACAGTGCCCAGGACAGAGTAAATTTCATAAAAGACAGCTCCTACTGCCATTACCATTAAGTGCTTCTACTATATTAAAAATATATATCAAAATTAGATTTATGATGCTTTACCCTAAAAACTCAATATTTCTACTTTACTAGAATTTAATAACTGAAGGGCTCTTGTAACTGATACTTTTTTTTCTAGTGGGAGGGGTAGGGAAAGATGAATGATTTGAGACCTGTATCATCACTGATCAGGGTTTTCTCTGAAGAATTAAAAATTAAGGTGCACATTTTCAGATACTGTTCAGTCTTCCTTCTCAAACTGAAACTGTATGAAACTTGGCAAAATGGAACTTTATTAAACCTATTATAGAGAGTTTGTTAGAGCCTATTTGTGAGGAGGGAATACTCTAAGAAAGAAGTTCTGAGATCTCCAGACACAATTATCATGCAATTCACAGATATATAGGTGACTGAATAATTTCTCAGACTGAAAGTAAATAATCTTCATTGCATACTTCAATCCTAAATATTTTTTTAAATGTAGATCTTTTTCTTACCAAGCCATTGAAGAAAATCAAAGACTTTTGACTGTGAACATCACATAGGCCACAAAAAAGAAAGTTTTTGTTTAAAGTAATACATAAAATTCTGCCTTGCCTTGCTCCAGGAGAAGGGTAGCGACCCTGATGTGATCATTTTGTGGCTACAAACATAAAATACTCTTTCTACCACAAAGCAAAAGGAAAAGGGAAATACATTTTTAAAGAACCTGTTTATAAGAACATCAAAAAGAAAGCAAAAAAAAATCACTTAACTCAAAATATCTAGACACATAGCTACACAACCGGTCAGAAGACAGGGTTTAATTAGGCAGAGAAGAAGGAAGTGTTATATCATTTGTATCAACTGATCAGAAATTCTTACCAAGGCTTCATGATCTTCTGCAGTTTCTGGTACCGTCTGCAAAATTCAAAAACAGTCATGTAAGGAGCATGTGTGAAAGCAATGATTTTTACAGAAATTACATATTATGAAGAAAGCCCAGGATGAGATACAGGGCAGATTTAACTGCCATTAATGGAACTTAATTCATTTCAAAACATTTCTCAAAGTAATAAATTGGTGTTTTTTTGGTGTTTTTTTATGATATGAAACAATCAAAAGACAGGGATTAAACTACTATAACCAACCTATTGCATTTACTTATGAGTAAAGGCAATAAGAACACTCCATTTGGCTCAGAATGGGTATATATCCAACAGGGGGAAATCCCTAGATATAAGGAGGGGCATATTTTCAATGAAAAAGTCGAGCCAAAAAGCACTCGTCCAGTTGTTCTTAAGTATATGCTCAACAATGGAGAAATAGTTGATTATCTTTCGTAAAATGCTCACTAATTCTACTTTCTCTTTTCTTAAGAGGAAAAAAAAACAAGCTTCTTCTGAAGGAAGACACCGTGAGACACTGCAGTAAGTCTTGGACCACGGGTGGAACTCTGGGATAGTGGTCTGCAAAAAAAGTCCAAACCTTGTCTGCAAAGAAAAGGACCATTATGCTTCTTTAAAAAAGTAAAGATTAAGTCAAGAAGATTAGGAAACAAGTGATTCTAACCTTATCAAACCACGTCCCATTCCTCAAGTCTGCCAAATTTCTCTGGCATTAAGTTCTTCCCTCTGCTAGGGGAATACCCTTTCCCTCCTTGTCAGACTAGCTAAGTCCTACCCCAAATTCATCTGATTCTAGGCTCCTCTGTGAAGCTTCCCTGACTTCTGATTTCTCTTCCTTGACCAGACTGAGGGTGGCGCCCATGTCCACAGTGCTGAGAATACATCCGCTGCATGACAGGTCATCTCACGGTCCTTCCAGCTCCCTGGAGGCAAAGGCTCACTCTGTAACTCAACTGCTATAATGTCAGGCACACACAGAGTAGGTACTCAGTTCGGAAGAGGTTAAGTTTCACGTTTTTGGCCACATAAAATGTAACCACTTCAGAAACCTAACTGACCACGAGGAGATCAGATCTCGTATGTGATAAAACTGGGGAGTTAAAAATGTATGTAAAGTGATCTTCCTCTTCCTGCTCCCTTCCTCCTCCTTTACCTGCCTTTCTTAAAAAAATGTGTGTGTGTGTACTTTAAAAATGCACTACCTAAAAGTTGAGAATTATGTCTTATTCGAAGGACTTTCTGAGGACTTAAGCCAAGAGGGCAGCCTCTCAGATAGCCCTGAGGGACTGGTCCAAAGCAGCAAGGGAGGAGCCAGGACACAGTAGTTTTTGCAACAAAAACCAGGTAGTCAGAACATCAAAAGATTACTGCTAAATAAAGAAAAAACAGACATCTTAAATTAACAGATTTAGTGCTTTTCTATATATGAGAAAATGCAAGAGTCTGGGCTCACTGAAATCATTCCTTTAACATGCCACCTTAGCTCTCTAGGGCCAGTATCCTGCTTTTCTCCATTCTGAATCCCCTCGGCAGGGGGGGGCAGCTGCAGTGGCTGATGGCTTGATGGGCACAATGTCCTTTGTTTACTGATATGACAGGCAGACATTTTCCATCCACATATATATTAGCTTCCTTTCCTTCTTCAAAGAGCCACTGGGCAGAGTGAAAGAAGTACGTGGCCATGGAGAAACGGGCCTGAGCAGAGTTTGGGCCCTTTTGTAGGAGTTAAACACTATCCTCCACTAAAAGGAACTAGGGCTCCTTGGAGAAATGTCTAGAGCCAGGGCTGGGGCAAGGAAAGATTTAGACAAGCCTGGAACATTTCGTTGAGCCAAAAAGTACAGAAATGCTCAAAGAATAATGGGAGACAAGGCAGGACACAGAAGACAGCTTGATGAAGTTTCCAAAGCCATATCTGGGACAAATTGGGCACCAAAATAAATAATAATAGTGATAGATTATAGCCTAATGAATAAAACAGGGAACAAAAGGCCTGCATCACTTTAAAGAGTGGTGTGCTGGTATTATTGAAGAACCAAATCTCTGGGGGAAAATAGACAGACCTGACTTGTACCACTTTCCATTTCCCATGGTGTAACTACTCCAAAATTATTTCTTAATTATTTACAAAGGGGGGAAATAACATTACAGGGAGATATCTGGAAGGCGTTATCTTAATAAGTGGTCAAAGTGAACAACAGTAATAAGACAAAGAAACACCATGTGCCATTCATAGGATGTGATGAAATAAACACAACCATATGTGATAGTCTAGCCAGACATGTTTTCTAAAACAAGAAAATATTGAATAAACCTGTATAAAAAAGAATTTGTGTTTCACTGGGAAACTATGCAGTGTCTACAGCCTACTCTTCTGGGTTATCAGACTCTAGCCCTGCTGTCTTTAAATCGTGAGTAACTGATGGATATGTATATTTTGTCCTGCCTTGTGGTGATTTAATTGACTTCCTCCCTGCAGGTGAAAAATCAATTTTGTCTCCATTGCAGTTCATGTCAACATTCCTCTGTTTCACATAAATTTGTACCCTTTTGGCTCTTCCTCTGAACCGGTGAAAACATCTACCTGGTTCTCTCACATCGAATGAGTAAAATACATTCTTTTAACACATGATCAACTTTATATTTGTATGAAAGCCACACTTTTATCTTTCCCTGATAATTACCTTTTAATCAATTACCTTTCAATAAACCCCAACTGGAGAATATTCTAAAAATGGCTGACCCATAATCTTAAAAATGTCAAAGCCATGAGAGAAAAGGAAAGACTAAGGAATAGCTCCAGATTGCAAGAGATTATGTTAGGGAACCGCTGACTGAAACTGCCCGCCTTGGCCAGGCACGGAGAGAATCACTTGCGTGAGTCACGTGACGACAAGAGGTCCTGATAAGGAGCAAGGTGCTGCCACCAAAAACTAACTGGAAGAATTCAGGAGGGGCCAAAAGGAGGGAGGAGACGCCAGTCCACATGTCCTATCAACCTCCCAGAATCTTTCTCCCCAGAATCCACCTTGGCTGAGAGATGCGCGCGCCGCCAGGAAGGCCCCTGAGTCAGACCAAGTATGGGCACAAGCAGAATGACTGGCCGGAGACGACCCGGAAACGAACACGTGGTCACCGTAAAGCCTGAGACTGTGAGCCGTGTGGCAGAACAGCTCTCCTGGGCTCCCTTTCCCCGCGGCTCTCTGCCCGGGTGCCCCATCCCAATAAAGCCTTTTGCTTCGTCAGTACGTGTGTCTCCCCGGACAATTCACTTCTGAGCCTTAGACAAGAGCCCACTCTCGGGCCCTGGAAGGGGGCCCCCTTCCTGCAACCACTAGGAGAAGACAGGACAACTGGGTGCAAGGGGCTCTCTGGAGTTAGAGCTTTGTAAAGGATACAGACTGGACAACTGGCGAAACTTGATCTTGTAACTTTTCCATTAGGTGTGGAACCGTTAAATGAATTGAACAGGGAGGCGTTTAGACTGAAGCGACCCTAATGCTCTGGTGGCCTATATAAGCAATCTAAAACCCTAAACCTGCAAAGGCCTCCAGGTTAGGAAATGGAAACCTAAGCACAAGCAAGTAACCACAAACAGCCAACTAGACTTTAAACTACAGCCTGTCCAACAACCCCCTTGCTTTGCTTCTGCTTCTTCTCTGTAAGTCTCCCCCTTCCCCCACCAGCTCCTGTGGGTAGCGTGTTCCTAACCACTTCCAGTCTGGCACTCACCAATTCTGATTTTTGCTCAAATACACTCTAAAGCATTTTAATATGCCTCAGTTAATCTTTTAACAAAACTGCTACAAAATTAATGCTTGTGGGGTATGTGTGATGTATAAAGCAGCCACTGCAATTTTTCAAAATAACTTTCTGGCCTAGGGCCTGAGCATCCTTAGGTTTATATATGTGTTCTACGCCCCGTAGCAGACCCTGGCCTTAGAAAGTTCTCCCTGATGGAGTGCAGAAAGAAATTCAGTGCCTAAACAGTGTTTCTTACTTCACCCCTTCCTCACTTTGGCTTCAGAGTAAACATAAGCAGAAGAGGAAGTTTTTGTTGTCATGTCTGTTTTCCTAACTGAGGTTCTCTCTCTCTCTCTCAATATGTACCCACTTAAAAAAAAAACAAAAAAACAAAAAAAAACCATCATCAGGAGAACAAATGATTCTTGAAAGACTGATGTTTCACAGTGATCAGAGGCCTCTCACCTCAGCCCAAGCTATGGCATCTTTTCCCCAGCAGAAGATAATCTCTTCTTTAAACAGACTGTGTGAGCCTTTCTCATTTCCATTACCGAAGTGATGGACAAAGACACAGACACGAAGCAAAAAGGGATGGCGAGGCCGAGTTCAAGCATAAGGAATTTTCTGCCACACAACTCCCGACAAAGCCCGAGATGGTTGGCCCCTTTGGCGTTTGTGATGCAAATTTCTGGCAGGGCCCCAGAAGGGCTGCTGCAGTTGGAATTCCGTGAGCTCTGCCGAGTGCAGCTCCAGGAAAGCAGACAGAGGGAGCTGGGAAGACGCGGCAGGCTTCTCAGCGGGGGCCCACAGACCACACAGAGCAGCTTCTCTTTGGCTCTGGCTAGGGAGCTGCTCACTCCTCCCCGTGGCCTCTGTCCGAGGTGAAGTGCAGGACACGCATGGTGTGACTTGCGCTTGGCGGCTGGCAGAGAGTCGCTGATCAATTTGGCCTGGCCTGGACCTTCCCGAACAAACAAGGCTTATAAGAGACACAGAAATCTCTGAAGCAAGAGCATGAGTTAGAGCCGATAATCCGTGTTCCTGGAGGTTAACAACGTTACTTTCAAAAAAGAAATTCATCTTTTTGTGTGAAGAGAAAATTTCAAAAAAGGTCACACAAAGTCTCAGACTGTCATATGCATGGTTGTATTTCCCACACATACACACACCGCCATGTGGCTAATCCAGTGTCAGGAATATTCAGCACTCAAATAACATACACTTTGCTAAGTGAACAGAACCTACAAATCCATTCTCAAGTGTGGGTGCCAGGCCAAATCAAAGCCAAGACATCATTTCAGGATGTTTATTTAATTCAGGTCATAACTCAATGTTTACACCTCCTGAGAAACAGTCACAGCTCTGATTCTGCCCAGGAGAAAACAATCTGAATAATCAAAGTTTAATATGAAACTGTTCATGTGTTGCCAATGACAATTTTTATAAACAAAAGCATAGCTATACATACACACAAACATCCTCACCTGTGTCATCTGTATGGCAGAATGCGGAAGGGACCAACAATTTACACAACACGTGGTTTGTTTTCAAGACAATTACTTAAGGGCTTTACATATCTCTAAAATCAACTCTTTCCACTGTTCCAAACAGTCAAATTTTGGAGAAATGACTTCAACAAAGCAAATAAAAACTACTTATAAATTCTCCCTATTAGTGAAAACTCCTCAAATACCTCACTGCTATTCTTCTTAGGAAAGCTAGAATCCCCGAGGAAACGCCAGCGCAGTATTGCCCAGGGTGTTAGGAAAGGAAATACTCCCAACATGAATGCTAAAGTGCAAATTAGGACACATCAGCAAGCTATGGGGCTGTTCTTAACTTTAAAACAGCTTCAACATGTGTATATCCTCTGAATCAGGAATTTTATTCCAACAGAATAAATATGCACAAAGTTCTGCTGAAAGAAAAACTGATGAGAGAACGTTCACAATCCTGAAAAAACTGAAAGCGGTGTAAATATCCAGTAATAGGGGAACGGTTCACTCCATCCTGCGTATCCTTCAAATTATCATATTACATTGCATATCAATTGTACCTCAGCAGAGCTTTAAAAATGAATTGATGGGCAGATAACAAAAATGATGAGGGGAATAATATTTAATAACATGGGAATATTGTTAGGTACAAAAAACAGGCTACAGAGAACACGAATATTATAATTGTACTTTTGTAAAGCCTCTGTATGTGTGTGTGTATCTAAAAGAATATACAAAAACAATATACACCAAGATGTTAAAAATATTTGTCTCTGAAAAGGCAGATTACAAATGATTCTTATTTTCCTCCTTCTGCTTCTTTACATTTATTTTTTAAACAATCAATATCATTTTTTTTATTAAAGAGAGAAAGCAAATTCAAAAAAAAAAAAATTGAGCTTTTGTAAATACATGAATTTAGCTTTGCTCACTCTTAACTTTTCCGCCCAGGGCGGTGCTACCACTTACTCATATTCCAAGGGCATAATTTTCCTGTCATGTTGCCAAGTGGGAAACTGTAAGGATCCTGCCCTTTCATTCTTGGAAATGTTCCCCCTATTCTTCTGATGGTTGAACAGCACAAGGGCACAGGGTAAACTGTCCAATTGTCTATGTGCATAGCAGTATAGACAAAGAACACGGTGTTTTATTAAAACCCAAAGAAAAGCAGTGTTAGTCACTAAAATGGATGTAGAGTTGCAGGTACAATTTTTTTCTTTCAAATAAAATAAAATATATCATTTCTGAGAAATCTTTTAATACCCATCTTAAAAACAAAAAACAAAAAACATCCAAAAACCACTGCCCATTCCTTAATGACACCATTTCCTAGCTCAGGTTGGGGAAATACATTTCCCCACAAATTTATTTGCCTCCACATTGATGTTTCAAGCTGAAACTAGGGATGGAATTTCAAAATTCCACAAGAATGGAAAAATTAAATTCAAGTTTTAGACACTGTGTTCTGCCAAAGTGACACTCCCCCTTGCTCCTTTGTTGCTAATTTTTTCCTGTAGTCTCTCCTGGTACCAGCTGGAGAGAGACCTTTAAAAACTCAGCCTTGGGTAATGGCAAGTAGACAAATAATCTTTGAATCTCATTACAGCTCAAAGTAAGGAGAAAAATTCCAGCTACATTTCTTCAGTGTTTCCTAAAAATTTCCACAGGTCCTGCTCAGGAAACCTCTGCCTTTCCCAGCTGGAAGCCTGCCCAGGAGTCATAAGTAAATGCCTTCCAAATTGCAGGATCTATTTAATTTGTGCAGTTTCTCTTCCAAAGATTTCCTGTTAATTAATTAAAATCTGGTTAAAGTTTAATTGAGAAGTCGGGTTTCCTTATAAGAAAAGTGTCTTTCTCTTTTCTTTTTCATCTAAGCAAAAAATCTGAAAATAGCTGTACATCAAATGAGCAGCTTCTTAGCATGAGTTGCAGGACCCTGCAGAAGGAAAGTAGGAGAGATTGCACAGCTCCGGTGCCCTCTTTCCTTCATCCCTAAGAGTAGCATGACCTATAACTTCTGAAATATGGTGATGAGGACACATACCAAGGTGATTCGAAGAAACATCATCCCTTCCCAGTAACACAGTGTGATGGGAAAGTGTGAGAGACAACGCAAACCAGAACTCACCCGAGATCTGGTCTTGAGTTCTGTTCATCTGTCTGAAATCTGGCTGCATGTAACAAATTGGGATGGCTTACAGATTATAAATAATTAAAATATTAATGAAGATGATACACTATAGAAAAAAAAAGAATTCAATTACTGTGGTTCACATAAAGTAAATTCAGTATTGACATGTGAAACAGAGATGTAATTCAGACCTGTTACCCGCAATGCTCCGTCTTTGGGCCACTCTGTAAGTCAAGATGAATTATAGAGTAAGGCAAGGGCACAGGTGAAAAGTACTAATGTTGACAGGACAATACATAGTATCAGTTTTTACTCTTTCTTTTCTCAAGCACAAGTGGGAGTGTCCCTTTGATGAGTGTTATGGGTTGCACTGTTTCCCACCCCCAAATTCATAGGTTGAGTCCCTGCCCCCAGTACCTCAGAATGGGACAGTATTTGGAGATAGAGCCTTTAAAGGGGTGACTAAGTTAAAATGAAGCCATTAGGGGGTGTCCTAATCCAATCTGATTGGTATCCTTATAAGAGGAGGAAATTTGGATGCTGAAGCCAGAGCTCCCAACAAAGGCAGACCCTCTTTCTCCTTTTCCTTGGGTGAGTCTCTTGGATCCCTAAACTTATTTAACTTTCCTCAAGCTGTTTCAACCCCAATCCCAATTTTTCAGTAACCACTTTGGATTTTGATAACACCCAGAATTTGAGATTCCCTGCCCTACTCCCAGTGGATGTCTGCCAAAAACGTAATAAGCAGAGTTTTAAGTCATCGTTAAACAAATAAATGATACCTGTCTGCCATGGACCCTTTCCAGATCACACAGTCCTGCTTGCCAGTCCTCCTGGATTTGACTCCCCACCGCTCACTCCTAGATATTTTCTCCACTTGTCTATGAAGTAAGGCCCCCCAACTCCAAACTCTAGAGAACATTCTTACACAAGAGATATTCTTGCTGTTATAAAACATGCTCTCTTTGAATGAGGAAAAAAAAAAGAATCTTTCATTAGTGCCAATTGCAGAGGCTAAATAATGCCAAGTGTAGGAGGAGACAGGAAGGAAGAGGGGGAGGAGGGAAGGAAGGGAGTGGGCCGAGACAGGTCTCTACCATGTACAGTCATCAGGTCATTCTCTAAATCACCATGTCCTGAAGAGAGATTTAAATGACCCAGGTTTACACCCCTGTTCTCAAATCTATTTATTCTTTCCTAACAAATACCGATCCCAACTCTGCACATGATTTATCTGGCATATGACTATGTAGTTAGCTGGCTCAGCACTCGCACGTGCTCTAACTGGCATGCTCTAACAGTCTTCCCCAGTAGCACCTGACCATATGGAAATGAGCAGTTTCCCGTGGACCCTCCCCTGGTATTCTGTGGTCAAGGGAATTACCTGTCCACACATGTGAAAGCTAGACCCATCTGGCTCTGTAGACTCCACAATCACACCAGAGAATCAGACCCTTCCCTGAGAAGGTGAGCTCCCCAATCAGCAATGCCCATTCCTTTCTTGCTCAAGGTAGAACCCAAACTCCTTCAAGACCCATTCACTGACACCTCTGCCCTGCCCCTGTAAGGTGCCATGATCCGTAACTGGTCCAACATCCAGACTCCCAGCCCTCAGCCCTCACGAGGAATTGTACCTCAACAGAATTCTGCCTCCATAAGTTTTTGGATGGCAAGGTTCACACCTTTTAAAATTTTCCCAGCTTCCACTTTTCTGCACAAAATGGGTACCTAATAAATGTTTATTGTACTTAATGGTAAACAATTAAGGACATGTATTTCATCAGTCAAGTGTTAATTTAAAAAAAAAATTACTTCAGGGATGTTATTTCTACCTGGTTTAAGACTTTGAAACATGAAGAGGTATCCTTACTTTAAAAAAAAAACGGAGTCAGGGACGGAAAATTTTTCTTAGGAATAAGCAAAGGATGTGAGGGATTTATATTTCGAAAAATTATAATTTTTGTTGGAAAGGCCCTTAGAGATAATGACCTAATATTTTTCCTTACAAATCTAAAATTTCAGAGATTGTCTTAGATACCGGCTAGTTGGTGGGTGGAGAACATAGTGATACTTAAATTACAAAACCACACCCCACACGCTATCTTGAACGCCATTTTTTTTTCCTGAGCCTAGACAATTTTCTGGTATTTAAAACTAAAAACTGCAAGTACCAGAAAAGTAACAAATACCCAGAATGTTATAAAGGACAGGACAGCCTGGACGTCTAGATGAAAGGTGCTTACTCAGTGCCGCTTTCCACCATCTGTGTGAGGAGAGAGATGCCATCCAGATTGATAAACTCCTGGGCAAACGTGACATCCCGGGAGAGGCTGGCCAAGTCCTTCAGGGCCTCCAGCTTGGCGTCCATACTTGACGACTGGATTCGCTCATGGAGCTGCTGGGCGTTTTGAGCCTCACCGGGGACAAAAACAAAGCAGAGTGTTCACGGAAGAAACCACAACAGACAAAACATTAACATCTCATTGAGAAAAGAAGACTCAAAGGCCAAAAGCAGCACAAGCTTAGATGAGCATTACAAACCAAGGGCGGGTTGCCAACCATGAGGACTCCACCTTCAGGCGATGCCTGTCAGTTTCACAACGGGAATCAGCCTCCATCTTTTGACAGGACCCATATTCCCATCTCGAGGAAAAGCAAGAGCCCAAGAACAGTAAAGCCCCAGAAATGGAGTGGGTGTGGCAATGAGGATGGAAAATGGGGAGAATGTTTACTTTTTAAGTAAAATTATTATCTATAAATGACAAAAAGCTATTTGCTTAATTAAGCAATTACACAAATTTATACAGCATGTTCACCCATTCAGTCAATATGCTGAGTGATAACTGCCTACACAGAATGTCCAAAAGCTTCATTAGACATCCAAATAATCTTCCAGGGTTACTGAGACTCTTCCAGCACAACATCATGGGGCTTGTAAATTCCACTTTTCAACAACATGTGTTTCACTTACATTAGCTATTTACTGCATGAATTTAAAGCAAAATAATTAGGCAACAAAATTAGCAGCTTTGCCTGGAATTAAAGTTCCCCTTTTTAAGGCATTTGCACGTGGCTTCTACATGCAGGACAGAGAGGGACAGAAATATACTGGAGGAGCTGAACTTCTAGATAATAATGTGTCTTCTGTATTTCTCATTCACCCAGTAAAGGATTCCATATCTACCTGTCAACTGGTACCTTTCTTACAGTCAGTAAGAAAAATAAAATAATAAATTTTTCTGCCTGTGTTTTTGCTTAATAGAAATAACCGAATATCTTTGTAGTTATTAACTCAAAACTGCAATGGTTGAAGCACTCTGCCATACTCATATTCTCCTTCAAAACTTGATATATTTCAGAGAAAGGGGAAGAAGGGGTATCTAACCCCAACAATGAGGTATCTTCTATCAAACAGAAACTGATTAGAAACATCGGAAAAGCCCCATGTGAACTATAACAGGGTTAAGATTGCAGAGGGGAAAAACAGAATCCACACAGGAACGAAGAGCAGAGGGACTTCACCCCAAGGGCCCCCTGCCTCCCTGTCCAGTTCCCTTTCACTGTCACCTGGAAGCAGTCTTAAGGAGAGAAGGGGATTCAGCAGGGAAACCAATGCAATTTTTCAGCGACCAAGACAGATGAAACCCATGCTCCTATCATTTGGTCACAGACATATACTGTGGTCTCCCATGTAATTATAACTAAAACTTGACACTTTGCATCAGAAACTAGAATAGAAGAAGGAAGCAAAGGAAGGTGCAGCAGAATAAGAACCTTCCCTACATACTCACTGATCCCCAGATAGCTGACAAATGGCTCAAACCCTAAATTCCATTTTTTAGAAAGGGAGAATCACTTTATCTTTTTAAATTGTTCAAAGATGTACCACTCTCCAAAATTTTTAAAAGGAGATATAGCATTAACAGCAATATACAATATTTAACCCAAGTGAATCACCTTGAATTGCTTGAAAAATACATTTTTTTCTCCCAGTCGGAAGTCTGCATTTACTATAGAGATTATGATAATAATGAGGACAGAAAAGTGATTTCGTTGTCATAATTAATACTAATTAAGAGTGGTTGGTGCTGTTAATACCAGTAATAAAAAGAGCTGACAGTTACCTAGTGTTTTTGGGTTTTGGCCGCTCTTCGTGGCTTATGGGATCTTAATTCCCTGACCAGGGATCGAACCCAGGCCCTCGGCAGTGAAAGCATGGAGTCCTAACCACTGGATCTCCATTCCCACCTAGTGTTTTTTATGAGCTGCTATTTGAAATATCTTCCTGAAGGAATTTATTCAATCTATTAGGCAGATGTTATCATTATCTTCATTTTAAAAAAGAAATTGAAGTATAGAGAAGTTAAGCAAGTTGCCCTGGGTCACACAGCTTGTCCATGCTGGACCTAAGATAGAATCTGGGCAACTGGACTTAGAACAGGCTCTAAAGCAGTGCACTGTGTCGTGCATGAGAACTCCCGGGATGCCTTCTTAAAACATGGATCCCTGGGCTCCACCCAAAGTTTTTATTTCTGTAGGTTTGGGGTGGGGTCCCCTAAATTGTATGTTTAACAAGCTCCCAGGTCCTGCTGCTGCTGCTGCTGGTCCTGGCATCCCATGCTGAGAACCACTGTTCTAAATCTCCCAGGATACTTCATCTCAAAGTGATGACGGAATGTGTGGCCCAGCTCCACAGGGCACACAGGCTCTGTCTGTGTCTTCTAATCACCACCTCATCTTCTCCAGCTGGGGCACGACAAGCCCCTCTTGGCTTCCTGTAACCAAAAAGACAATCCACTTGCCCTTTTCAAAGTGTATACTTCTCAGCAGAAACTTTGCTAAGAAAATGGAAAGAATGAGTCAATAATTGTGGGATATAGGTAGATGAGATTTATTATACCATTCTTCCTGCTTTTGTATGTGTTTGAAATGTTACCTACTTAGAAGTTAATGAATGAATTAATTGAAAATAATAGAAGTGAAGAGAGACAACAACAGAAACCTGGAAAGGACAAGTGTCCCAAGCAGAAGAATTAAGACTGAACAGTCCCTCACAGACATAGAGAACAGCCCTGTGGTTGCCAAGGGGGAAGATGGGTGGTGGAGAGATGGACTGGGAGTTTGGGGTTAGCAGATGCAAACTAGTATACATAACATGGATAAACAACAAGGTCCTACTGTATAGCACAGGGAACTATATTACATTCAATATCCTGCGATAAATCACAATGGAAAAGAATATAAAACAGAATCTGTATATATTATATATATATATATGTATAACTGAGGCACTTTAATACACAGCAAAAATTAACACAATGTTGTAAATCAACTATACTCCAATAAAAAAAACTTTTTAAAAAAGAACAAACAGTCCCAAATCCTAGGACCGCTAATCAGTTGCTGCTGTGGAAATTGAAAATATTTTACCAGCACAGTCACACACCAGTATAACAAAGCGATACTCTAACTTGCTGGGGTCTCAGCCAAAGAGTTACTCCCAATAACAGTGACAGAGCCTCCTCCAGATTGTGTCAGACTGCAACATCCAGTTCATAGATGCAGTCGCCCGAGAAGTTTCTGCGGAACCATCCACCCCTCTCCTGCACTTCACCTACTGCCTGAAAACAATATGCCCTGTTTTCATGCATCTGTTCTTGTCCTTCAGGGCAGACTTCCTCCTTCCCTGGGTGCCACTGTCTAAGGAGCCAACTCTTCATAAAAATGTCACCTTCCTGAGGCATTTGATGTTCGGTAAGTTTTCCTCGTGGTTTCAAGACATAAGTAAAGCACTGGAGGGGCCACATCACTCAGGAGGATGGGAGGACCGTGGCAAGCTTGGTGGGCTGCGGTGGCGAGCTCCCTGAACTAGGAGTGAGAAGCCGGGGCTACTTCCAGCCTGTCACTGGTTAGCTCTGGCACCTCGGGGAATGTCTCTTCATCTCTCTGGGCCTCATTTTCCTCATGGGTACACTGGGGAACTGTGATGAGATCACGTCAGGGTTCGCCCAACCCACAGAGTTATAGATTGTTTCTCAGGTGGGCAGCAACCCTCATCATGAAGTCCGCCAGGAGAAAGGCTGCGCCATAGATGTGATGGGAAAATCGCCATCCCTGATGTGATGTTCCGTAAGATGTTATGGAAAAACCCAAACAAACTTTTTGGTCAACCCAATACTGCCTCAAACTGCTGGGACATTTTCAACGCAATATTTTTCCAGTTGGAACTGGGTCAGGTAGAGATATGTATTCTTTTCACCTTTTTTAACTTCTAAATAACATGGATATGAAACTTTTATTAGAAAACATAATGTGAGAATAAGTGTTATTATTAAGATACCAGGGTTTTGTAAGGAAAACTTACTTTTTTGGCATCAGTTATTACCAAAGATTACTCGGCACATAATTTTACTTGGCCTATATTCAGGCTAGTCTTTACAGTTATCCGTTTCCAAGCTCTGCCCCTTCAAAATCATAGACAGAATCCTCACTCACTGATTCAACACATACTTCTGGAAGCTTACTCTGAGCTAGGTACTGTTCTATAGATTTAGGATTCAGCAACAAATAAGAGGCAAGGTTCTTGCCCTCCTGGGGCTTACGTCCTTGAGGTGGGGGGGGGCACACAGTGAAACAAATTAACAGTAAGAAACTAAATATTGATGAGTTCATAGCAAAACCTAAAAAGAGGAATGAGATAGAGACTGGTGGCTTTTTAAGATGGAGTGGTTTTCAGGGACAAGCAGCCTAAGAAAGAGACATTGACGCAGAGATCTGATTGACAAGGAGTCAGCCACATTGGGGTGGCGTGGTGGGGTGGGGAGGCTGGGCTATATTGCCCATATTGCCAGTCTAAAAAGGCCATAGGTTTACAAGTTTCACAGATATTTTCAAATATGCCCAAGGAGGGTATTCTGGGCAGCAGGAAGAATTAGTGCAAAGGAGGAACAGGAGGAACAAGCCTGGCGTGTCTGGAGGGACAGGAGGACCAGTGTGTCTGGGTTGCAGGGCAAAGGGGAAAGTGGAAGGAGATGAGGACAGGCAAGCAGACTGGGCCTGGTGGCCTAAGGAGTTGAAGGGCAGCAGAGGTGGAGGAATCCTGGGTGGTGATGAGCTTCCCTTACTGAAAGGATGCATTTAAGTATCTACACATATGTATGTTACCTTTAGAGTTCTTAAAATCGCATTTATATTCAAACACTGGATAGGACCATAGGACAATGGTTAAATAACTCATGATATAGTCCTAGGATGAACTCTCATATGGAATTAAAACTGAAACTTTGAAGAGAATATAGGATAGCATGGGCACATCTTCATGATGGGATATTAGGAGAAAGGCTAGGATGCAAACACATTTTATTGTTTGAGGAGCAGAGGTATATGTGTATGGGTGTGGGTGTGGGTGTGTATCTGGCAGGACATAAAGGAGAAGAAGGAATATGTCAGATTTGCTCACCACTTTATTCTCCATACCTAGAACAGTGCCGGGCATTTACCAGAAGTTCAAAAAAAATTCCACTAAATGCATGAAGAAATAAATGAATATATATGCACACATATTTGTATAAATACAACCAAAGGAAACAAAGAAAGGGATAACCCATTGTTATTTATGGATTGTAATATTCTGCATAATTTTTTGTAGCAGGTCTCACTTTTCAAATATTCCATGAGTCTGCAATATTTTTATATTTGGGGGAAAATCTTAAATTATTAAAAAATATATAGCCTTAGTTATGATTTTTCAAGGAGTTAGCACAAATGAAGAGTCTAGTAGCTGTATGGGTGACTGTATCAGATAGTAAGTTATATTTGCTGGCATTGTTCTAAGGATAGAAAACAAGTTTCACTTCGAGTTACTCAAACAGCTCAGTGTGGCTGCCTAATGTCCTGAGCTGGGCTCAGAGGAAAACATCCTCTGAGGGACCACAAGTGGACGCAGAACAGGTACGTATGGTAGAGGTATGCCAGGCATTTACCATCTCTGTTCCTTAAGGTCCTAATTAAAATTTTTCCCGAGCAACTTCCAGAATGGTTCTGGGTCCGTGATACCAATTAAGAAGTAGTCTAAAACATCCATAGGTTTACAAGTTTCACAGATATTTGCAAATGTGCACTCAATATTGCCCAACAATCCAACTACCCTTTCCTAGAGTGTCTGCTATGTCCCCAAAATGACTTCACACCTTTTCTTCTCTCCTTAAACTCCCCCATCCCCTGCTTCCCTCACACCGGTGATCTTGCTTCACATTTTATTGAAGAAATCAAAGCAATCAGCCAGGAGTTCCTGCATCTTCCTACTTTAAAAAGCACAGCCCGAGTTCCTTCATCTTCCTGGTTCCAAGGGCACGGCCCGATGTCTCTACCCTCATGCTCTGCTTCTTCTTGATTCTATGTACCTGGCCCGTGTTTCCTATCCAAGGTCAATCCTTCCCCCTAGCTCCAGAGCCATTACCCGCTCACTTTCTCAGGTATTTCGCTTCTATTGATATTTTGCCCCATTTCATCCATACATCAGTTTCTCTCTCTGCAGTGGATCATTTCCAGCTGCAAACACCTCTAATAGGTCCTGTCTTAAACAGAAATGTACAAAACTCTGTACATTGAGCAAATCCGCTTCCAGCCAGACCCTCCTTTCACGGCTTCCATTTTCCACAAAGGTTCTGGAATGAAGAGTGGGTGTAAAGTTGCCACTCGCCTCACCTCACATTCTCTCCTCTCCTCACCTCCGTGAGGTTTCCACCCTCACGCCTATCTACACAAAGAGCGTCTTCATGCTGCCACCAGCACCTCTGTGCAGCACGCCCGCCTCGCTCACCTGCTCTTCCTCACCTTCTCAGCAGCCTTCAGCACACCCAAGGGCTCCTTTCTTTCTCCTTTCTCTTGGCCGACTCCTCCTCTAAACCTGAGAGTGTGCCCAGGCCCTGCCTTCTCTGCGGTGGGCAACCTCACCCAGCCCACGGCCTTCTGCACCATGTACCTGTGACGGCTGGCACACCTGTGTTCTCCACGTTGCCCAACACACATTCCTAACTGACACTGGTTGACATGTCCCCATGGACACAGAACAGGCATCTCCAACTCTTCACTTCCCGCTTTACCAAACTGTCTATTCCAGTAAACAGCACTACTGCTTATTGTGCCCAAAGACTGGGGACATCCTCACAGCCTCTCTCAAGAAGCACCACATCCAAAGGATCAGGAAGTGCTAGGGCTTGCCCTCCAACACTCCTTCAGACCCTCTACATCCCTACAACGCAGGCAACTGCACCTTCTTCATCTCCTGCTGGGACTGCTGCACTGATCTCCTAAGCTGTCCCCCTGCCACCTATAATCTGTTCTTGGGCAGCAGCCAGAGTGATCTTGTCACTTCTCTGCCCAGAGCCTCCACCGGTTTCTCTCTAAGTTAGGCTCATAGAGCAACGGCAAGGAACAGAACTTAAGATATCTTATAATTCTTTTTAAGTTTCTCAGCTCAGCAGAAAATTGGTTCAAAAAACAATAATGGTCCTATTGTTTAGAATCTCTGATAACCTGAATCCACAGAGGGACAGAGATAACACTGCTTTTCTTTTTGCCAGAGTAACTGGCCCCCAAAATCAGTGAGACAGGCCCTCTGACCCAGATGCCTCTAATATCAGTTCTCCGAACGAGAGAGAGCAGAAAGGCAGGGTTACGTTTAAAGCTGACAAAGCAACAGTAGATACTTGATGAGCAGCTTTATTTAATACATCCACACGGGCCAAAATGAGGGATAAAAGGCAAGAAGAGTTCCGATCATATACAAAAGGGCTCTTAAAAATCGAATAGTTTGGAATACTGGAATGGTTTTAGCATAGAAGGTTATGATTCACTTCCTGTATACTGTAGTGACATTAGGGTATTTATCTGTGTATTTATTTAATTAAAAGTAACACCAGCACATGGTATAGAAATACATAAGTACTACCAGAAGTTATAAAATGAAAAATAAAGTTAGACTGTTAACAGTTTCTTGTGTTATCCCTTGAGAATCATTTTTATTCTTTTATCGACCTACACCTCCTTTCCCTGGCATAACGGCTGTCACTCCATACACAATGTTCCGCAACCTGCATTTGCACTTAATAATAAAATTTTGAGATGCCTCTGAGGCAGCACATGACACATTCTTTTTTACAGCTACACAGTATTCTATCACATGGTTATTACCTAATGCATTTAACTAGTCCCAACTGATAGTTAACAGGCTTCAGTTTTTGATTACTGAAAGTAATGATGCATAGAGCCCTGTATAGATGTGTATGGGGTGTGTGTGTGTGTGTGTGTGTCCTGCAGTGCTTTTGTGACTCTTTCTATTGGATAAATTCCCAGCAATAAAATTGTCAGGACAAAGACATATGTATTTTAAGCTTGGGTGGATACAGTTAAATTGCCCTCCAAAGAGGCTGCACCAATTTATACGCTTGATACCACAGCATCCTTGCCTCACACCTTGATTATCTAGGAGTGTAGATTTTCGTCTCTTTTGAGAGACGATTAAGTTAGATTGAGTTTCTTCTTTCATATATATCTATATCCATATAGATCTACACAGCTATATTTATATAGATCTATACATGACTATATAGATCTATACGTGACTATATAGATATAGCTGTGTAGATCTATATAGATATATCTTTCTCTCTTGAGATATGTGTATATATCTGCCTGGCAAGATAATATATATATAGAGAGAGAGACAGAGACAGAGACAGACAGACAGACAGACAGACAGAGATCATTTTTTGTTTATAGCTTTTGGCCATCTTTTTGGGGGGCAGTTTGTTTATTTATTCATAAGGGATCCTGCAAATTGAGGAATTAGCCCTCTATTTACCATGCATGTTGCCAATTGTTTTTTTTTAATTTGCTGTTTCTGATTTTTTTTCTGGAATTTTTTCCAAACATGAAGATTTTGTGGGGTTGTTTTTATTTTTTGATAGTCAAATTTATCAATCTTTTTCTTTATGACTTGGTTTTGTGTCCTACTTAGAGTGGCTTTCCACACTCCAAGACTACAAATATACTTACTGCAAAAACTTTCTAAAACAGAAATTTTAGGAAAGTGAAAACAACAGTCTGGGAACCCAAGCTTCTTTTAATACGAACAATATCCAAAATTTATGTAAAATATGCTTCATGAAACGGGTGACCTCAGGTTACATTTCCACAGGTATTACTGTCATGGCAGGTACAGGAAACACTGTGTAGCTGCACAATCTGAAGGGCTCCAAACCCTGAAATTCTTGGAAAATCACACACATTTACACACATTCCCTGGGTGTGTTCATGGCTAGATTTTCATGATACTGGGGAGATAAATAAGGATATGACACCTAAAAAAGACACGTGTTTAAGATGGTCACTAGAGAGATTGTCCAAAGATGCACAACGTAGAGGAAGACCATAGCCAAGTGTTGGGCTTTTAAAAGAATAACGATGCAGATGTTTTTTTAAATCTTCTCTTATTAATGCCCTATTTTGTCAGGAACAATCCAGAAAAGATAGCTCTATAATAGAGGAGAACTGAAAATAAATCCATCAACAAAAATATCACCATTGATAGAGTGGAGGTGAGACTCAGCACAGCTGCACGTTACCTAAAACAAGAGTGTGCATGTGTGTGCCTGCGTGTGGACATGTGTGCATCCTTGTCTGGCTACAGGGAGAGTTTAGCTGAGGTAGGTGAAAGGACTTGTAAAAGCTAGCACAGCACCATTTGCTAGTTTCATTATAGTACTCAACGCTTCCCAGCAAATCTGATAGAGAAAGTTATTCTTTTAAATGCGTTTTTATCATGTATGTAAAAAGTGAGTTAGCATATGCTGACCCACATTTTTCAGTCAAACAAAAATAATGATAATAAAAAAATCTACCAGCAACAAGTGAAGTTTACAGATCCAAAATGTCTTGCTTATAGAGTAATTCCCAATTCTAGACCCTGTGGTCTAGAGAAGGCCTAGAGAAAAAAAAATAAAATAAAAGTGGTGCCTTCCTAATTCTGAGATGCAACAAAAGGCAAGGTGTACTCTTTCTGCCCATCAAGCAGATGAATAATTTCAGCAGGATAAATAGGAACTACAAAACCCAAATGAAACTATGGTCTCTAAAGGTCAAGTGAACATGAATTCATGCTGACTAAAGTAAGAAGACCAATGTTAAGGCAGACAAAAATGTCTCAGCTCATCGTGCAGCCACTGAAAAATGAGTGTGAGTGATAATTTCCATTAAGTGGAAAAGAAGGCACCGAAAGACAGTTCAGCCAACTCCAGCAGCGTATGCTTATGAAGCTCACCACTATGCTTAGGCTCAAGATGTTGCTGGGTAAAATGTTTAGGAGTCCGTAAGCCTCTCTAATGTAATTTTCAACAAGAAGAATTTGTGGTGGTTACAGTACCCACAATTTAATTTTAGCCAGATGCTTTTCCCAATTTTTAAATTTATTTTTAGCCTACCACATGGCTTCAGTGGAAACTGAAAATGAGAGCTAGACACAGTTTTCATCACATATGCAGAGTGAAAATAGTAACACTTGGTGTATTTTGTGCAGATTATTTTTTAGGAAAGCAATAAAATGCACTGTGAAAAAAACACAGTTTAAATATGCTAATGTTACTACCCAAAAGTATCTATAAGCCAGCAAGAAAGATCAAGGCAAGCGACACAGTTGGCTACAGTAATCTAAATATACTGCAGCATTTTGTTTAGCAGCTTTTATTTGGAAGACTTTAAAGTGTTTTTTTTTTTTCTAGAATCAGCTGTCAGTGAAACAGCATAAGTGGCAAACATTTCTTAAACTATATTTTTGTGAATTGTCATAATAACTGACCAAAACTAGAAAATTCTTAAACACTCTCACTCTTTCACACACAGACACACCCTCTGACTTTAAAGGGAAATAACAGGCTGTCTCTGGTTTTGTTTGCTTTGTTTGTTGTCTGAATTTATTCGGATTGCCTCAGGTGGATCTGTGGGCAGGTAGGTAAAACCAATCAGTACAGCTGAGTTATCCCATCTGTAACAGAGAATTGCTGAGATGACCACAGAACTCAAACTTTGAAGTCAATCTATTTGCACATAACCTGGAACAAAAACTTCCCTTTCTGTAAAGGGAAACAGAAGGAGGGGCATTCCTGCTAGTCCAGAATACGAGGACACGCCAAAGATCCTCTGTTTCACACAAAAGTCACGCTGAAAAATTAATATCCCATAATCCTATATAACAAACTGCAGATCAAAGACTTTACTAGAAAGCTACAAACACAGATCAACTTACTGGAGATGTGGTTAATCGAAGGATAGTGCCATTCTTTATTTCATTGCGATTCTGGAAAAGAAAAGAAAAAAAACTTTGTAAATCTTCAAGTGGAAGCTTGGGAAAGAAAACAAAGGCAAATATAATCTAGCAGAAACTCTATATAATAAGCATTCTCAAGACTCACTTTACCCTCACTTGAGTAATTTCTAGTTATTTCTACAAAGAACTTTAAACTGGGTCTCAGATGTATTTGTTTTTTCCCTTCAATTCTTTTTTTTTAATTTTTATTTTATATTGGCGTACAGTTGATTTACAATGCTGGGTTAGTTTCAGGTGTACAGCAGAGTGATTCAGTTATACATACACATATACCCATTCTTTTTCAGATGCTTTTCCCATATAGGTCATTACAGAGTATTGAGCAGAGTTCCCTGTGCCATACAGCAGGTCCTTGCTGGTTATCTGTTTTAGTCATAGTGGTGTGTATCTGTGAATCCCAAATTCCCTAATTTATCCCTCCCCCACCTTTCCCCTTTGGGAACCATAAGTTTGTTTTCAAAGTCTGTGAGTCTATTTCTGTTCTGTTTCCTTACAGCAAGTCATGGACAGCATTTGGTACAGAAAAAGTGAATATAAACCCAGAGAATAGGAATATGGAGCCCTATATCAAAAAAAGCAATTTTAAAAGGTTATTAAGGGAATATGATCCAGCAATACCATTCCTACATATACACCCAAGAGAACCGAAACTATATGTCCACACAAAAACTTGTACGTGAATGTTCACAGAATTTTATTCACAACAGCCAAAAGTGTAAACAACCCGAATGTCCATCAGCAGACAGCTGGATAACAAAATGTAGTAGATCCATTCAGTGGAATATTATTAGGCCATAAAAAGACATGAAGTATTGCTATACGCCACCACGTGGATAAATCTTGAAAACATTAAATGAAAGAATCTAGTAGGTGCAAAGGCCACAGATTTTGTGATTCCATATATCAGAATAGGCCAACCCATAGAGACGGAAGCAAATCAGTGGTTTCCAAGAGCTGCGGGAGGAGGATATGGGAGTAAGTGCTAATGGGTGCAGGGGCTTTTTGGGGGGTGATGAAAATGTTCTAAAATTGGCTGTGGTGATGATGTCAGAAATCTGTGAATATGGTAAAATTCAATGAATTGAACACTTTAAAAGGTGAGTTTTTTGGTAGGTGAATTATATCTCAATAAAGCTGTTCTTTAAAAAAAAAAAAGATTGGCAAGGAACCTGGTTTCTTAACGTTTGCTGGTTGCTACTGCATGTTGCCTTGAAGTTAAGAACAAACAGCAGAAGTGAGCAGATCCCAAATTGGTCCACCTGCACTTGGCAAGTGTATTTGAGGTGAGTGTTCTGAAGCTTTCTCTTAGCATCTTTGGCACTGAAGGGAGAATTTCACTGGCAGTTTTCTTTTCTGCCACCAAGCATGCACCATGCTCAGCTTTCAGGAGTTGACCTTCTGGGAGTCACACCACTGCATCCCCCTGGCGCACTGAGGCCTGGAGGTTAATGAAGTGCCTTGTGGGTCATTCTCCTGCACTGCTTCAGACAAGTCACAAGCTAGAATTTGCTCAGGATGCGGCAGGCACACAGAGGTAACAGGAAATTTCTCAGGATGAGATGCCAAAAACACATAGAATGCTCACTCTCTCCTTCAGCCAATTCTGACTACTTACTGGAAAGTGAATTTTCTAAAAGAATTACCTGAAAGCAAGCAGGCTTCAGGCCAATACTCTCTCCCAAAGAAAACCTAATCTGAACGTTTTATACTGAGTTTAGGCAGGCCTGAAAGCTCCACACGACTGGGTCCAAATTCCTCGGGCAATTTCAGCCCAATCTAGAGCATCCCAGCCAGACACCCTGGGCCACCTCTTGAGAAAGCAAGGTCGTCATTACTGGAATTGTGCAGGCAAGGGCTGAATGGCTACCTGGCAGCCAGGCTCAGGTATGAGATGGTGAAATGAATTTCAGTCTTTTCAAAAAATCTCCTTTCAACTCTAAAATTCTATGCTTTTATGAGAATTGGAGAGGAAGACCATAATACTAATTATAGAATATTAAGGAAGCCAAATACATAGCATACCTCTTTGCTGGTCAGGTTCTAAATGAATTGAGAAATAAGAGAGTCAGAGATGAAAGACTAAAATATCTCCTTTATTAGTGATTATGGAACACAAGGCTGAGAGAGAGAACCGGCAGACAGCTAACTGAACCCTCAGCTTGGCATGCCTGTTGAGGTAAGACTAAAGGCATGTTCCCTCCCGAGAGGAAAAGGGGGCCCAGTTTATTCTTCTCTCCAAATAATGAACCAAGTAGGGGAAGAGGATATGAAGAGGCCGGTGGAGCGGGGGTGGTAGGTGGGTGGGTGGGTAGCAATGATCTCTCCTCCTGAAAATTAGGAGTGATACCGAAGCACTCCTAATAAAGGCAATAAACTAAAATGTATTGAAAGGCACTGGGGTGAGGGTTTTTGGGTTTTGTTGGAGTGCTTATGTAACCATGATAATAACTTTATGCTCATTTTAAGGATAAGAAAAGCTGCCAAGAGGATAAGTTATTTGCCCAACATCAAGGAGGGGGAAGGGAGGACTCAAGCTCATCAGGGTGGGGAGAAGATCCAGCCTCAGAGGCGGTGCTCTCTCTGGAAAAGGGAGGAAGCCTAGATCTTGCATTTACCTTTAGAGGGGTGAGCTCATCACCTGATCAACATACACAAGAGAGAAGAAGTAAGAGTGGTATTAACAAATGCTCTGCAGATTCCCAGGTGTTCCCTGGGCACGGGGCACTAGGTGGGAGTATGGCTGGGGTGACCTCAACCAGTTGACTTCCAGGGCCTTATGTGGACGCCTGACCTCCTGGGACCCAAGTGCGAGTTCTTTGAAGAAAGGGTCTTGAGGATTGTTTGTTTAAAACAAAAGCGCTGTTAAAACCACTGACAGGCGGGGCTGGGTTCAAATTCCCTCTGTCTTGCATCAGCTATGTGTGCTCAGTGTGAGCTACTGAACCACTCGGATCTAAGCTGTCTCTTCCCTAACATGCGAAGAACAAGTCATTGCTTAGAGAACGTAGTAAGAACCAGAGGTAACAGATGAGCTGTGCCTGGCCTAGAACTAGAGAGCGATCAGGACTGTTACACCGAGAGCAGCACGCATCCCTTCTCAGTCTGCAGTTCATTTGCCCTCTGTCTCTTCCTTTTCCCTAAAAACACTGTTTCTTAATCAGTGTTTTGTATTTTGGAATAAAAAAGATAAGTAGAAAAGCCTCTAATACATGCATTAAAAATGTTAAGGTCCCAACAGAAAGGTAGATCAAACTCAAAGAAATAGGCAATGGTAGACATCTGCTTCAGAGACTATTCTATCAGGAAAATCACCTGGATCCCACCTCGTGTGCCATGGACTGATGACACCTTTTGCTCTCTAGGGATGCCTAACCTGAGATGTAAACAAAGGAAAAGGCTCGGACTTGCTCTCATTTCATAGGTTCCATCCAGACAGTGTAGAACATCACTTAAGAGTTGTGTTTCCAGATAGGACAGTGTCAACTGGACCCACATTTCACTTCTTACATGCAGAATCTGGTACAAGTGACGTAGCTGCCCTTTGTGTCAGCTTGTTCAGGTGTGAAATAAGGATAGCATTTGTCTCCTAAGGCTGTTCTGAGGATTAACTGAAATAATCCATCTAAAGTGCTTAGAACTGAGAATGGCACCTTGCAAATGATCATGAAAAAAAGTTAGCTGTTTATTGTTAAGTGCATTAATAATAACGTCCAAAAAGCACATTGCTGTGAGTGCTTGTTTTTAGCTAGTCTCTCTATATGTAATCCAATCAGTAAAAATAATAGTGCCATCTATATTTGCCTAAATCTAAGACTTTAGGAAGTCAGCAGCACATACCCAGCAGGACAACAAATGTTAGCAACTGTCCGCCTCTTCCATCCGCAGACCAGCATGGCCGAGGAGGAGGTCTGGCACACAGTGTGCTCCACCTCAAAGGCTGGGGACCTGGCCCTCACTCTTTTATCATACCCTGGGGCCTCTGGGTCTCTTTCAAAGGGGCCTTCTTTAATGCAGTTCTCCAAGCATTCAATAAGGTCTGTGTGTGTGTGTGTGTGTGTGTGTGAGTGTGTGTGATTTTACTTACTTACCCTGAGCACTGGCTACCTCCCTCTACCCCCTGACCATCACCTCTAGTTGAACCCTGACCAATACACCTCCACCCACCGAGATGCTGCCACAGCTTTGCATGGCACTGTTCTCCCTTAGTGAGGTGAGTAATACACCTGACAGCTTTGTCTCATCAACAGGTTATGTCAGTGACCTGTGGGAAGCAGCTTTAAACAGGACCAATTCATCAGCATTCAACAGTCAGGGTCACTTTTCTTGGGTCAGACAAGGAACACCACTAAATGACACATAAAGGCATGTGGGGAAGGAACAAGAAAAAAAAAAAAAGTGAACTCCCTCCAAATAGGGAGGGGGATTCAGCAAAAATGAAGAATGTACCCATCAACTCACAGAGCCAAGGAACTGTCCCATGCCCCTCTCTGGGAAATCAGTCTTTAACCCCAGATTCTCATGGGATCTTCATACCATCGTCTTTAGAATTACTATGAGTACTAAAATGCAGATTTCTGGGACTCCCCAGCCCGCCAAGCCAGGTACTCAGGGACCTGGGACACTATACTACATTTTCACTATGCTCCCAAGTAATTCTGATGCACAATAAAGTTTAGAATCATCCTGGTCTAATTCATAATTCTGTGCATCACATTTAGAGTAAGTATTCTGAATTTCAAGGTAATAAAGTGAGGCAAACAAAACTAATACCAGCTCCTCAAAAATGAGGAGAAAGCAGCAGAAAGAACATTTCTGCAGGGAAATGTCCTAACGGCACACAATGTACGGGAAGAATGACAAGGGGCCCAGTGAGAGCCTGCTAAAGCCCCGCTGTCACATTTACTCCTACCCAGCAGTGGCAGACTGTACTAGCCCCTGACATTCACAGGCGTCGCGATAGGATGTCTTTGTGTTTCTTCACAGAATCAGCTCAGTGACTCGGCCTCTGTGTGGATTGGATAATAAGATCCTGCAGAAAAATGTCACTGTTGTCATATTTTTCCCTCTGAAATTTGTGTATCTCAGTATGCCAACTTTCTATGTAGCCAGATAAATTATGAATTATTCCCTGGTCAAAATTCCAAATTCTACCCCCCTTCCTGTTATTGAGCAAGGAAAGAAAGAGGTAGGTCAGAGTGGGAGGGGGCACTTATGTCCCCACAAGTCCAGGCAGCTCCAGAATCTTCTCTTTGGCTCCGTCTCTCCTCCTCCTTGCTCTGTCTTTGTCTACCACTGTCTCTCTCTCCTGATGTGATGAGGTCCTTACTCTAGATATATTACTAGGAAATAATGCTGTTCTTCACATGCATTACTCGATCATCACAAAGACTGATTTTGCATGTAGACCTGATCCTTTCTATCCTTTATGTGTCCATTTGCATGATCTTCAAATCTTTAGGCTGAAGGAAATAACCGAGGACAGCATATGACATTCTGGTTGCTAGGTTACAGAGCAATGCCTCTAGACAGAGGACTACAGGTCTAACATTTGAGAAGGAGGATAGAAGTACCCTAAAGTAAATCTGAACCCCCAAAAGCCAGGAAAAAAGGGCTGAGAGGTAAGGTGGGGAAAAAGGATAAGGAAGAAAGGGTGGCAAACTCTTCTAAATGTACATTTCACATAACTAATATTTCAGCTTTCCCTTGGGTCCTTCCCATCAGGGACCACATTCCTCCCCCAACCCCTCAGCCCCATATGGCTTTAGCAGTTTATCACCGCCCATGGATGAAGGATCTGGAATTGTCTTCTTCTCCACTCTTTTTCAAGCCCCTAACTAGATTCTATTCTCAGTTATTGCGTTTAATTATTTTACTTTTCACAGCACCCACGTACCATTTACACAATTCCCCAAACCAAAAGAAGACAGACAAGACAGGTGTTAAATAAGATTCTGTTAACTACCTTTTTGTGCTGTGTAGACACAGACCATGATGGGGGAGGCCTGTTCCACAGGAACACCTAGCTCTCTTTCTACGTGTAATAAGACCTGGGTAAAAGGAGTGGAGAGAAGTGGGTAGACAGCCCGCAGGAGCCCAGGGAGTCTATGGGATGTGGTGAGCCCGCAGGGAGAAACAGGAGGAGAATGCCTGTCCCCTGTGGCATTTTAATCAACTGCTTGTAGGAGACAGAGATAAAGAACAATGTTTTCCTGGAGGAGAACACGCTTATCTTAAAGGAACAGGCACTATTAGATGTTCACTGCTGCTTAAAAAGAGGCACCCTTTTAGAAAGTCAGGGAAGATGCTTGCTTCCTCAGCCAATTTCACATGGCAGGTGTGAGCACACACCTGCCTTTACCTGGTGTCCAGGCCCTGGGACCCAAAACTAAGGGTAGAATAGACCCAATCCATGTCTATGTCCCTCTAACATCCTAGGATAAGAATTGACTGAGTTCATTCTGTTAAGAAGTAATGGACTTGGGGTACCCCCCAAAAAAATAAATAAATAAATAAAATTAAAAAAAAAAAAAAAAAAGAAGTAATGGGACTTCCCTTGTGGTCCAGTGGTTAAGACTCTGCACTTCCACTGCAGTGGACACAGGTTCAGCCCCTGGTCAGGGAACTAAGATCCCACATGCAGTTCGGTGTGGCACCCCCTCAAAAAAAATGAAGTAATAGAAGGTCACTATTTAGTTGGTGAATCTTGGAATCTGCCTTGAAGTCAAGAGTAGCCAGTCCCCTTGAGCATAGAAGGTGAGGGGAGTAATTTTGACAATACACACCAGCAAAGACACAGTGTGAGTGTCAAAGGATGAGGATGTGTCTTCATAAACTCTCTTTCACTACAGGTGCTGCACTGGAAGAACAATAAGGTGGTGAGGACGACTGACCAGCAGGGGTCTAGGAGCATGGAAAGTGTAATGAACTGGAAGGAAGGAAGCCCCAGGTTGAACCTGGGCCAAATGACTTCCCATGTGACCTTGAACAAGTCCACTGGCTTCAGTTTCTTCATCAACAGAATGGAGGCAAGGGGCCCAGCACCCAAGGTCAATTCTCTTCTCTTCTCAATACAATAAGCAAAGAGGAAACATTTAAGGCTTTTGAACATTATGACCAAGGGGATGTTTCAGAGAAATAAATCTGTCAGCAGCAGTGAATTAGAATGGAAAGAGAATAAGTTAAGGAGATTGGGCAAGTGGTGGAGGGTTCCAACAACACAGCTGCCTCCAACACCGCAGGGCTTGGCACTTGCTAAGCTAGACCCCAGGTTCCGACCACAGGACTCCTGGCTCAGAGCACATCTAGTCTCGGAGTTAATGATCCAATAGATAAACCCAAGAACCGAAAAGCTAGTAAGAAATAAGTTCTATGATAAAAATACGTGCCTTTCCTTCAACACATAACTTGAAAGACAGTAAATAGAGACACATTTTTCATGGGTGATTTTGTATTGTTTAATAAAAGCCTTAAAAATCAAAATCAAATTTTATGAAATTTTCCTTTGGAAACATCAGAGACACATTTTGTGAAAGATGTCCACTGAAGCACCGCTTATAACAGAGAAATACAAATGCAAGCCCAAGTGTTTCAGTTATTCATTTATTGTCTCTCAACCCCAAATCCAACATTCTTGGTCTGACTTTGTATATTGGAGCTGCACCCTGCAAGCACTTCCGCTTTGCTATCTAGGAGAATGTTAAGCTTCACCAAAAGAGAGTACTGGAATGATCTCGCCTGGTCATAGAAAGGCTGTTCTCTTTTGAGCCATCATTTTATTATTATTATTATTATTATTATTAAATGTAGAAGTCCACATCCTCATCCACCCTCAGGCCCTACTGCTCCTACCAGAAAGCCACTTCTAAGCAGTTCTGCTTACTCAACATTCCAGCAACAGACACACTCCCATAGTTCAGCACAGGCCTGCATCCTTCATCACCGCGGTGATGTCCCTGTGGTAGCCATGCCCTCTTTGAAGAGCCTTGGGGAAGGGACAGTGCCCCCTCTTGGTCTTAAGTTCTTAAATTGTCCTCTCCTTCTCAGCTGCTTTGCTACAACTGCTCCTTCTGGGGACCCAGCAGTTTTTACCTCTTTGCTCGCAGTTAACAGATTCCGCTGGTGACCGGTTTTTAAATTCAATCTTCCCGATTCAAATAATGATAGGTTTCTGTATCCTGAATGAACCCTGACTGATAAATCGAGTCTTTCAAATGTCACTTAATAGGAAGGAAAATTTAAATAAAAATGGTAAAGTAGGCCAGGGATACATAATATAGCCATGAAAGTATTGGTATGAAAGAGTGCTTAATAATATGAGAACACGTTGCACTGTACTGTGAAATGTGTAAAAGGAAAATAAAAATGGAGTCGGTATTGCTAAAAGAGCTCTCTAAAATGAAGCTGAGGGCCTTTAAGGACGTGTGACCTATGTACATCTCAGACTGGATGGAATCTGACCTTTTGACCTGATGAAGACATCCAGAAAACCTCAGAAATTCAAGATACTTATCGGACCCTTATCCTAAAATAACTTGTGATGGTCTATCTACTTATTGGACCCCAATCCTAAAACAACCTGTGGTTCCTTAAGGACAAATATTTTCTGATTCAGGTCAGAGTCAACCACAATTCTCATTAGGCAACTTTTAGCAACCTCGTGGCTTTTTCTCTTTATAAGCCCCTTTATAAGACTCTCTTCCTCGGAACACTCTTTCAAGGTTACCCCAATCTGTGTCTTCTGAATTGCAATTCTTTAAGACCCCAAGCAAACTCTTTTCTTATTTTCAGCCTCCTGCATTATTTTTCAGTTAGCAAATGAAAAATGTAGGTTGCAGTGTAGTATTGCAGTATGAGTCCAAATTGATGTAATATATGTGTGTATATACTGATAAAATGCTGGTGACCAGGTAGATAATTAGGTGAACAATGCTCTTCACTTGCAACATGTGAAAAAAGAAAAGAAATTAAGAAATACGCCTGATACTGTGAGTATTTGCCCAACCCAGCTAAAGAACATCGGTTATGTTTCTAGAGGAGAAAGCAACCTCCCTGGTTGTGGACAGAAGGACTTGCACAAGCTTGCACGTCAACCAGGTCTTGTCCTAACAGTACCATTTTCTATCCATTTGAGATACAGACTTGATCACCGGGCCCTCCTGCTATCAATTTTAACATACCCCCCAATCAAATGACATGTGCAAATGTTTAAACCTGGGTTGCAATGGGCAAATTAGAGCCTGTGGTCTCAGAAATCCACAAAGTGCTGGAGAAAGGAGCTGTACTTACAGGAAAGAAGCTCATGCTTGCAAAAAAAAAAAAAAGATTTTAAAGGGCCATTTCAGTGGCATTGGCAGGGATCACTAAGGATGCTGCTACAGCTGGGAAAATACCGACTCCATGGCCTATTCTGGGCAAAGCCAATGCAAACAACAGACTGTGGAGTGAGAATGAGATGTAAAACTTTACAGCGGAGGAGAGCTCTGGAACAAAGTGGGATGGAAACATCAGATAAGGAAGAGTGACCAAGCTTCCCGGCTGGCTTCAAAGAGACAGTGTGGTGTCACCTGGCCTCCTGAACACAACCTGCTGTGATGTGAGCCTCCCCAACACTGGTGTCAGACGGGCCTGATTCAAGCCTTGGCATCACCACTGGCAGCTTTGTCACCTGGGCATTTGGCGCAGAGCCTGGCACATAGCAGGCGCTCAGTGAATACTCGGTAAGTGAATACATGAGCATGACAACACCTCCGAGCCTCCCTCACTGCTAAGTGAAGGCCATCGCACCTGGACCGCATGGTGTTGTCATGGGGATTAAAATTAGACAGTAATAAAGACCCTGTCTGGCACACGGTAAGGAAATATGATTCATAAAGGAGAGGCAGCTTAGGTACTAAGTACTGAAACTATGAAAAACCGGCCAGATCAAGAAGGTGCAAGAGAAGCTCAGGCAGAGGAAACACAGGTCAGGCCATTTTGTCCCCCTGCCTGAAACACTGAAGGGCAGGAATGCTTTTTCCTTTCTTTTTGCCCCCTGGTCATGGATGTTTTGGCAGTCTGGTGAAGCCTATGGGTCACTTCTATAAGTAACGTTTTTAAATGCATAAAATAAAATACACAAGCCTGCAAAGAAACCAACAGTTATCCATTTTTTAAAACTGTACCATAGTAATATATATGCAGCAGGTATCAGCAAACGTTTTCCAGAAAGAGTCAGATACTAAGTATTTTAGGCATTGCAGGGCAAGAAATTTTCTGCTGCAACTATGATACATAAATGAATGGGCATGGCTGTATCCCAGTAAACTTTATTTACAAAACCAGATGGCAGCCTGGATTTGGTCCACAGGCCACACAGTTCACTGGTGCCTTTATTAATGCATGAAATAGCAAGATACATTATAAGCGCTAATAAATACTATAATTTCTAATTACAGTAGTATAATTAGAAACGTAATGATCATAAATGACATTTTGAGATCACTGCAATAACACTAATAAATGAAAATATCTATGATTTCTACTATCAACACAGATACTGTTTATACTATCGTGGCTTGTTGTCTACATTCATCATTGAAATAATGTAAAATTTTTATTTTCATATAGTGATAACTTTCTTCCTATACAAGTTCACAGACCATAGGTTAAAACAGAGACTTTCCGCTGTGCTTAAGAGAAAACCCGAATTCCTACCACGGTTTAAAAGACTCCTGATGAGGCCCGGGCCAACCTCTACCATCATATCTGATACTGCCCCACTCCCCAGCCCACTCCCCTGCTCCCTCTTGCTCCTTATCACACCAAGTTCTTCATGCGGCAAGGCTTTTGTACTGGCTGTGCATTTTCCTGCGATGCAATGACCTGCCTCCTTGTTATTCTCAAGTCTTGGCACAAACGTCACCTCTTTAGAAACACACTCCCTGTTGCTTTACAGCAATCTTGGCCACAGAGGGACATCCGGGGCCTTGCAGAGGCATGCAGATTGCCCCAGAGCTGGCACAATCCCAATGTGAAGACCCAGAACCCAGACATTAACTGTGGGTGGCACAGACTCTGACAGTAGAATTACAGCCTGAGAGCAGGAGTATAAGTTTGTTTCTTGGGGCTCACAAAATTGGAGGAAGAAGGGTCTTAAGCCTCCACTTCTGCAAACCATGCCCATTCTCCTGTAGCCTTATTTCATCTATATCTAGTTATTTGGAAATTTAAACCAAGTCAAGCCGTATTTCTGGTCCATTCTTGAACCTGAATTACATGGCTAGCCTAGCAGACAAAGCTCGATAGCAACACCTGCCTACCACACTCTGCCTCCAAATCTTTATCATGTTACCCCATTTCTTTCCCTCAGAGCACTCACTCCAATCTGAAAATAAATACCTTGTTCATTTTTTAAAAATCTCTTCTCTGTCTCTACCCACACCCATGAGAACATATACACAAGAGGAATGGGTATCTTCAGGTTTTATTCATCAACAGTGCCTAGAACAGTGCCTGGCATGTAAAACATGTTCGACACATACTTTCTGAATGAATGGAATGGATATTTTAATCATAATAGGACCTAAAGCAATAGAATATATTGCTAAAGCCAGAATATACCTGTCAGCTAAAACTAACTGGCCACTTATGTCTTCAAAGACAGGAATACTGTCTCTTTCTTCCTCCTGCAATGCAGATAAATATCTGACCATCTATACTTTCCTTCCCTATTCTACATCCTTCAGTCAACCACTGGCTATTTCATGCCTACTATGAGGCACTTGTATCATTAAACATTTTTTAAAAGGGAGAACTGAGATATAATTTCTCATGTTTCACTATCAATTCTTGTGTCCTCAATAATGTCCTAAATGGAAATGAATCATATTCCACCATACTGTTCACCTAAGCCAGAGCATCTGGCTGCCCTAGCACAGAAGCAGAGTTACAAACAGCCCCAGACATCTACAGCTGAGCTCTGCGGCTCAAAAGACCATCCAGAACCACTCCCAGAAACTCATTTGTTTCAGTCCTGAGAAGAAGGGCCCAGTTATGAGAAGAGGCCAGATAGAGGCCTTAGAAAAGCAGGATCTGGCCTCAGTGTTGGAAGTGAAAGTACACAACAGTACACACTAGGGAAAGAACGGGCTTTAGCTTGAATCCCACTAGAGGTTCCTCCTTTCTATCCCATCTCTTCTTCCTTCTTGCACTAGAAGAAAAATTAGAGTTTAAGTATACTTCTCTAGCGGAGTTAGTATGGATGAGAAATGGAGGAGGAGGACATTAAACAGTCAAAACTTTGAAAGTATTACCATAAAACTTCTAGAAGAAGGCATAGGCAGTAAGCTCCTTGACATGAGTCTTGGACTTTTTAGATTTGACACTAATAGCAAAGGCAACAAAAGTTAAAAAATAAACACATGGGACTAAATCAAATTAAAAAGCTTCTCACCACAAAGGAAACTATCAACCAAATGAAAAGGCAACATACTGAATGGCAAAAAATGATTTACAAATAATTTACAAAGCATGTATTTGAAAAAGGGTTAATATCCAAAATATGTGAACTCATACAAGTCAACAATAAAAAAACAAACAATCCAATGAAAAAAAATGGGCAGAGGAACTGAGTAGACATTTTCTTCTGAAGAAAAATGGCCAAGAGGTATATGAAAAGATGCTCAGCATCCTTAATCACGAAGGAAATACAAATTAAAAGCACAGTGAAATATTGCCTCACACCTATTTTCATTGGCTATCATCAAAAAGATAAAAAATAACAAGTCTTTGCAAAGATGTTGAGAAAAGGGAACACTTGTGCACTGTTGGTGGGAATGTACATTGGTGCAGCCACAATGGAAAATAGTATGAAGGTTCCTCAAAAAATTAAAAATAGAACTACCATATGATCTCACAATACCAATTCTGCATATTTATCTGAAGAAAATGAAACCACTGACTTAAAAAGATACATGTACCTACATGTTTACTGCATCATTATTCACAATAGCCCAGACATGGAAACAACCTAAGTGACCACTGATGAATGAATGGATAAAGAAAATGTGGTGTGTGTGTGTGTGTGTGTGTGTGTGTGTGTATATACAATAAAATATTATTCAGCCATTAGAAAAAAGGAAATCCTGCCATTAGCAACAACATGGATGGATCCTGAGCATATTATGCTAAGTGAAATAAGTGAGACAAAGATAAATACCATATATCTCACTCATATGTGGAATCTTTAAGAAAAACAAAAAAACAAATTCATAGATACAGAGAACAGATTAGATTGGTGGTTTCCAGAGGTGGGGAGGATGGGGTGGGCAAAATGGATGAAGGGAGTCAAAGGTACACATTTCCAGTTATAAAGTAAATACATGATGGGAATGTCATGTACAGCATGGTGACTATAGTTAATAATACTGTATTGCATATTTGAAAGTTGTTAAGAAAAAAATTTTTTGTTAATTATATATGGTAAGGGATGTTAACTTAGAATTATTATGGTGATCATTTCACAACATACATAAATATCAAATCATTACTCTGTACACTTGAAATTAATATAATGTTATGTCCATTACATCTCAATTTTTAAAAACTTTAAATGTATTAAGTTCATCTACATCTTAGCTTTTCTCCTCCTTTGGCACTGGAGCACCCACCCTGCACTTGGACATCTGGGCCTTGCGTTTATAAGCTGTCTCTCTTGTTGGGAGGACGAACCCTAAATTCCCTAAGCGCAAGTGAAGTAGTGAGCAAGAAAAAGAACACAATAAGTCAGTTAGGACAGGTGTTTTCCTTAAGAGTTGATCGAAAGATAACTGCCAGAGAAACATTTCTTTTATAGACTTATTCTCTGCTATTAATGTGTCTATCCAGATGAATTAACTAATTGATATGAAGTGACTTCTACTTGGTGAAATAAATGCCTTTTTCACATAGACACTATAATGACATTTTAGTTTTTTACTATAAAAATATGCTACGAAACAAGATGACACACATCAGAGAAACATTAACTGATCTAAAAGAAAAGGCTTTTAGCAAAAGGTAAAGATTTAGATAAAACTGAGTCAAAATCCAGGCTGTATAATTAATCATATACAATCATCAAGTTAATCTCTCTGATACTTAATTTTGTGAATAATTAAAAAACAGGAAATACACTGATAAATACATCTCAGTGTATTTGCAGAAATTAAGCCCAACAGAAAGGCTTGTATACAGCAAACCCTTAATAAATCATACATAAAAAGTTATAGAGTAGAAGTGCTTAAAAACAGATATGATTTATGACAGATACAAAATTATGAGGTACTTAGGTATATATCTTACTATATATATATATACAAGAACTTCGAGGGAAAAATTATAATACTTTGTTGAAAAAGGTTAAGGAACATTCTAATAAATAGAAAAATACATTGTTTTCATGGATGAGATAGACAATATGCTTATGAAAGCAATTTGCCTCCAAAATTAATCCGTAAGTTAATTCCTTTTTAATCAAAATTTTTACAGGATTTGACAAACTGATGCTAAAATTCATTTGGTAAAGTAAAAGCCTTATACTACACAGGGTGATTTTGATAAAGAAAAAGACACATTCATCCCACTAAACATCAAGTCTTGTTATTGAGTTGTAAGTGCTCAAAGCTGTATGGAAAGGAAGGAAACAGAAAGCCATAAGATGCCTATTTTCAAGGAAATTTGACTCACTAAAGAGGTGACAATGTTAATCACGGGGGTGAGAAGATGGGCAATGAATTACTCCATAAAAGGTGCTAGGAGGAAAAAGATAAAATTAGATCCCTACCTAATACACACACACACACACACACACACACACACACACACACTTTCAAAACAGATTAATGATCTAAATGAAAATTGAGTTTCTAACTTTTGAAAGAAAATAAAAGAGAATACCTTTACAATATATGACTAGAGGAAGTGCTTTTAAACAAAACATAAGAAGTCCAGGCAATAAAGGGAAAAGTGATCAATCTGATCATATTAAAATGGTCTTATTAACTTCTGTTTGACAACAGACACCATAGAAAATCAAACAGTTATGGACTAGTGGACTAGGGGAAGCTATATTAAAAAGAATTGTCCATATCCTATAAAGAACTCCTATAAATCAATGAGAATAAAACACTTCCCTCCCATTATTGAACAAAGACGGTACAGGCAGTTTGCAGAAGGGAAATCTGAAGCCATAACAAACATAGGAAATAGGCTCAGCCTCAGCAATTAGGGAAATACACATTAAAGCCACAAGAAGTCGCCTGCCCCCCCCCCCCCATCCAGCTGGCTGGTGTTAGCAGGACTATGACAGCAAGCACAGGGTAAAAAGAAGGGAAGAAGAACTCTACTTTGTGGGTGGGACTAGGCTAGCAGAACTGCTTTGGAAAGCAATTTGGCAACTCCTACTAAAGTTACAGATTCAACCCAACAGCTCCCTACGTTCTATTCTAGAGAAATGTTCAAATGGGGTCACATGACCACACAAACAAGGACAATGAATATTTGTGATACCAAAATTGGGGAAACAACTGCTTATCAGCAGAAAAAATGGATAAATCAACTATGTTTTATTCATACCATGGGACATTATTCATCATTCATCTCAAAAATATAACTTTGAGTGACAAAATTAAATTGCAAAATGTTACCTTCAGTACACCAATAATTTAACTTTTAAAGCATAAAACAATTCTCTATATTATTCATGAATACATACATATGTAGAAAATCTATAAAACATTCATGAGAATAATACACATCCATTTCAGGCTAATATTTACCTCTGGGGAGGGAGGAATAAGAGGAGAGACAGGAAAAATGATAGAATAGCATTGCAGCTGGACTTGCACTTTTCTTTTTTTTTAAGAAAACCTGAAGCAATAGGAAAAATGCTAACATCTGTTAACATCTAGATGATTGGGTGTATGGGAATCAGTTATATCATTTTCTGTACTTTTGATATGTTTGAAATAGTGCATGATTTAAACGTTTTAAATTATTATTTAAATAACCTCTGCTTTAAAAACAATCACTAGTGCACAACTCATCCATCTGAATCAAAAGAAGTGGCTGGATTTCTTATATCTATGCATTATTTTGTAATGAGGGAACAATTAAAGATAAACATATATTTAAAAACAATGTGCTGACTATAAATTAGCCTCGCACAGTCCCGCTTGTCTTTTCCCTGCCAACAGTTACATTCTTAAAACAACCAAAATGCAGTCTTTTTAAAAAGCGCCTATTAGTCAAGCCAGTGGTTTTCAAATAATGGAATCTTTTTGTTCTAGAAAGGGAAAAAAAAAATCTCTCAGAACCTAAAATAGACAAAGAGGTACTGTATTAATATTATGTTTTATGAGCTTAGATTTGTAAATGTATATTTTATTAACGTAATCAGCAGGAATAATGAGGTTTTTTATTAACATAAAAATTCAATATCTGACATTATGGGTGATCATTACAATAATATAACAAGCTTCCACTTTCAATTTGCTTTTGTGTTTTGTTATTTAAAGTAGAGAAAATCTGGATACATTCACACAATGTGCTCATTTTCTATTGTTACAAAACAAATGACCACAACCTTAGAAGCTTAAACAAATGTATGATATCACAGCTTCTAGGTCAGGAGGGTAGCACATTTTAACTGGGTTCTCTTCTCAGGGTCACATGGGGCTGAAATCAAGGTGTCAGTTGGCCGCATCTTTATTTGGAACTCAGAGGCCACTTCCAAGTTCATTCCAGTTGCCATTCAATTTGTTTCCTGTGGTTGTTTGGCTAAGATCCCGCTTCCCCCCATTTCCTCACCAGCTGTTGACCAGAAAGGACGCTCAGCTCCCAGAGGTTTCTCTCAGATCCTTACCCTGTAGCCTTCTCCACAGCCTGGCAATTTGCACCTTCTCAGGCAAATAGGAGAGCATTGCTTTAATGCTTCACCTTCTTTAAAGGGCCCATCTGATTAAGTCAGGTCCACAAGGATAATCTCCCTTTTGATGTACCTAAAGTCAACCCAAAATCAAGTGATTATTGACCTTAACTGCTGCCAATCCCTTTGACAGGCAGTGTGATATAATCACAGGAGTGACATCCCATCATGTTCACAGGTCCGGACCACACTCAAGAGGAAGGATTTATATGGGGCATGCAACAGTAGGGGATGGGAATATTGGGACCACCACAGAATTCTGCCTACCATACCCAGATATGTAGTTGTTGATGGTAACCTTTAAGTCTCAGGAGTTTCTCCAGATGCTTGGAAAGGGAACAATAGGGCATATTTTCTTTCAAATCTGTATAACTAACATCTAACCTCAACTTTCATTCCTCATAATAAATATTGGAAGTCAGGCAAAAAAGCACCCCAAAATTACAGAAAAGAATAAAACTAGGTCTTTCCCCGTTATTGGATACCTGACATGCACCCAAGCCGAGAAGCCTGAACTATCCCTTATTATGTGTGAACCAGGCACTCAGATGCCGCAGCAGTAAACTTGCTTAGATGATTTTACTGGAGTGGGAGGATTCATGCCTGATTTAAAATAAAACAGTCCAATCTTCCTGGTCAATGACACATTTATAAGAAGTGTAAATATATGCACAAGGATGAAGGAAGTGAAATGCTTCATACTGAGGTCTGCCTAAGTCAATGTAACCTGGCAGCTTTAGTTAGTAATAATGAGGCTATTATTACTGTTATGTTGATTTTTTATTCATGATGAAGTAGTTCAAAATAATAGGTTAAAAGACTAGATAAATTTAAATACTTCTGCAATTCCTGAACCATCTGTAAAATGCCCTGAAATGGAAACTTCTTCAAAATAATATAGAAGATCTCAGTTTCAGTTCCAAAGATGACACTCATAGTTGTGTGACCTAAACTAACTCCAAAACCCCCCAAGACCCCTCTGAGCCCTAAATGCTTAAATGAAATCACCCATGAAAGTGCCTGGCACTCAGGAGGGCGTCAGTAAGCGGTGGCTGCATAAGTCAGCATCACCCAGTTTAACTCCTCATTAAACTTCTATTGATACTTTGTAAGGAAATAGTTAACGAATTATACAAAAACTCAGTTTAAGGAATGGACACAAGCATTATTTAAAAAAGAGAGAGAGAGAAGGAGGAAGAAAGAAAAAAAGCAAACAATCTAAAAATCCAAAGAGAAAGAACTGATTTTAAAATTGAGCTGAATATTCTCAGCCATTAAGAAAGTTTGACGAATAAATAGGAAATATGACTCACTGAGGAATGACCATGGGCTAAGCGCCTGGCATAGTGTTTTGCCAGCATTATCCCATTTAATCTTCATTACATTACGAAGTAGGCAGAGTATACTAACATGTTAAGATGCCCGCTATACATTAAGTTAAATGCAAGTTATGGAAGAATGTGTATACTGTGATCCCATTTTACAAAACAAATGCATACCCAAACTCAAATATGCTTGAAGTATATATACCACTTGTTTTCTCTGAGCACTAGAATTCTAATAATTAAAACAATTTTTACTCTTCTTTTGTACTTTTAATATGTCTCCAATGTGCTTATCTGTTTGTGTAAATTTTTTAATGAAATTTGAGACTTTATATCTGTTTGCTTAGGAGTAGCAGATACTGAAAAAAGCAAAGTTTTATGTAAGTTGCATTAAATTAGTAAAGTGGCACCTCACTATTTTTTTATATCTAAAAATCCAAACCTAACTACAGTGCTTGCAAGTCTAAAGCTTCAAGAGGGAAGGCATTCGAACACAGAGGAGAGAAAGAAACGTAGATGAATAGACACTAGGAAGAGAAATTTTTTAAAAGATAGCCAATGACCTAAAAAAGGAGATGGGGGACTTCCTAGGTGGTGCAGTGTTTAAGAATCTGCCTGCCAATGCAGGAAACACCAGTTCGATCCCTGCTCCAGGAAGATCCCACATGCCATGGAGCAACTAAGCCTATGCACCACAACTATTGAGCCTGCACTCTAGAGCCCACGAGCCACAACTATTGAGCCTGTGTGCCACAACTACTGAAGCCCGGGCGCCTAGAGCCTGTGCTCCGCAACGAGAGAAGCCACTGCAATGAGGAGCTGGAGCACTACAACAAAGAGGAGCCCCCACTCGCCACAACTAGAGAAAGCCCGTGTGCAGCAGCGAAGACCCAACACAGCCAGTAAATAAATAAATAAATAAATAAATAAATAAATAAATAAATAAATAAATTTATTTTGAAAAAAAAAGGAGATGGTAGTGAGGAAAGATGGAGAGAAAGAAAAAGTTATAGACTAGAAGGAAGGAAGGAAAGAAGGACGGAAGTATCGGCAGGAAGAAAAAGGGCCACAAGAAAACTGAAAACAAACATTAGGGAGAAAAGAAAGAATGAGAAAAGAGAAGAAATGCATTGAGAAAAAAATAAGAATAGAGGAGGAACCATCTCTTCCCATTCATCTCTAAATGAAATGGAAAATCTTACATAGATCACAATGAATCACTTTTAAAGTTATTTTTTTTTCCCCTGTAAGAGTGAGAAGTGATTGAAGAATGTACTTGATAACCAAGGTTAACCTGCCCTACACCAGCCCTAGAAACTTGATAGGACTGCAATGAACACACCAGGTATTTTTCAGCTTTCTCTTCAGTCACAGTACCAAGCACAAGACTGTCTTTGAAAAATGAAGAGTAGTTACTGGTTTACAAGTAGAGTTGATAGTAACAAAGCACTTATTTTTTAACTTTAATCTTCAGACATGGTAAAGGAAATGAACCCATTTCCCCAAAAATTATACTCAAAAGAAGGTGTAAATATCTAAGTGCCTAATTCCCTCTAAATTCCTCTGAACACTTGTTCAATCTACCCAGGGTCCCCTCTCCACCCTTAAGGAAAAGAAGCAATACATTGTTCCTCCTCCTTTATCAACGTGGAAACTAGTCTCATTGCTGCTCTATGTTTTAATGATGTAAACTTTCTTCTATTTTTCTTATTTTAACTACATTTTCTTCTTGCTCTTAGCTTAAAAAGTTGAAATCTACCAAAAGATATAGTTTAATCTTTGGATAACATCTAGAAAATAGTAACTCTAACAGCTTTTCCCTGAAAGAGAAAGGTAAAAGGACGTGGCATATGGTGGTTTAATTAAAAAACCCCAAAGTCATTTGCCATTCTTTCCATAGAGAGGAGGAGCCCATGTCTTCTCCCCTTGAATCTGGGGAGGCTTGTGGCTACTTTCAGCAACAGATGACAGCAGATGATTCTACAGAACTTCCAAGGCTAGGTCATAAAGAGCCATGCAGCTTCTGTTTGGTTCTCCTGGAATATTGGCTCTTAGGAAGTGCCCTCTCAGGGAGCTTCTAAGAACACTGCCACCATGCTGTGAGGAAGCCCAAGCCACGTGGAAAAGCCACAGGTCAGCACTCCAGTGTACAGTCCCAGCTGAGCTCAGCCTTTGAGCCATCCCAGCCTGGGAGCCAGACATATAAGTGAAGAAACGTCCAAATGATTCCAGCCCCCAGGTATTAGTGCCTTCCCAGATGAGACTCCAGACATCACCAGAGACAAGCCATCATCCTTGCTTTGCCATAGCTACATGCCTCACCCAGAGAATCAGTAAGTATCATCTCCACTGATAATGGGTTTTTGTTTCACGTTACTAAATATGGGGTATTTTTAATGTAGAAAGAAATGGAACTATGGAGATAAAAAAGAAATGTCATACAATAGTTATTAGTGTAACTTAACTCTGATCACAGTGGAAAGTGTGGGCATCCCAGAACCCCAAATGTCACAGAGTGCCGCATGCAGAAAACAGCTGCAGGCACACTACCTTTCTTGGGTTGAAGCAAGATCTCTTTCCTCTGCCCTCTCCCTAGTCTTTCTACCACACTTTGTATCTTTTCTTTATTTCTCTTCTTTCTTTTGTTCATCCTTATCCTTCAAGTCTGCCCTTAAGTCACTGATGTACTGTTTTAGTGGGCATTCACCCTTTCACTGAATAAATATTTTTTAAGCACTGTTCTAGATACTGGGACAGCAAAGGGGTGAGGATCCTTAACTTTGCCTGTGACCTTGCAGAGCAAAAAGTGTAATGAAATGTTTTTCACACTGTGGATCACCATCAGTGACAGTCATGAAGGCATCCTAGTGGGTCCTAGCAAACATTTAAGAAACAAAAAACAAAATACAAAATAACAGACTAAAAATAACAACAACAATGAAAATGCATTTCAGTGACTACTGTTTCATGACTTTTTTTATGTTACCTCTGGCACACACAATGTATATACTGTGTCTTCATCTTAAAACTTTGAAAAATGTAGTCCAAGCCTAGAGTATAAAAAACATAAAAGGGATCATGCTTAGGAAATTTGCAATTAGGTTTCTGGCTTTGGAACACAATATAAGAGTCACAGAGCCATTCTCAGAACTAATCTCCTCTACTGAAAATGGGTTTTTGCTTTTTACTCTTGTCTCTGTTTTGTTTAGAAAGGGTGTTCTGGTGTTTTTAGGGTCATTTTTGGTAAACAAGCGCCTGCCTTTGCAGGAAACCCATGTGTCATTCATTCTGTATCTGAGCATTACACAGTTAAATGTTTCAGTGCTTGAGTCAATCTATTCATTGGTTTAATAGCTGAACTGGAGAACATGGAATTATCATGACCTCTGGCATTTATGTTTGCCTGCGATTCTAGAAGCAGTCGTATCTTACCAAATACAAGCTAGGGAGCCTAAGCAAAAAAGTTAGCTGCCTGTGTAATCATCTTGTTATAGCCTCTATCCAACAGTCAGTGGCAAACATTAAATAACATGTCATAAAACCCACTGACATCTGAGTAATGCTGGTGGCAGTCAGTACCCTCCTCTCCCCTGCTCCCTCTCATTTATATGACTCAACTGAGACTGCCTTTTTTTTTCTTCATCCTGAAATAAGTATACACCCTTCCAAGTTCTCTTTGGAGGAAAAGCACCAAATGATTTAAAACGATAGCTCCCATCCAGTTCTCAAACTCTTAATTAGAAAACTCTAAAAACACCCCAAAAATGTTTTAAGAGACTTCGGAAAGGCTAATGCCAATTTAGTTTGAGTCACTAAGAGCAAAGATACCAGCTAGGGTCACATTCCGGGAAAAGAAAACAGCTGACTGAAACCTCGTGCCAAGGGCTGGATAGCTCCTGGGGAAAGTTAGGATAGTTTGATGCATGCATGCATGTGCACCACTGCATGTGTACACTTCAATGTTCACAGATTGGGCTTGATGAATTGAGAAAGGGCCGCGGACACCCAAGAGTAGTACCTATCATTCTATCCCAAACGACATCCCAGGAGCTAAATACCCAGGTTTGCCATGTGGCTATCACCCTGCCCTTAGCTCAATCCCAGCCTTTTGTCTTTGACAACTGAATTGGGAAAAATCCAATATATTCTTCAAGTCAATATTAATAATATAAATAATTTTTTGGTTCCTGGCTTGGGGAAACTCAAAATGTAGGTCTGGGGGGAGGATGATAAAACTTTCTTGGTTCATAAGTGGGCATGCTGCTACAGACTAAATGTTTGTGTCCCCCCAAAAGTCATTTGTTAAACCCTAATGCCCAATGTGATGCTATCAGGAGGTGTGGCCTTTGGGAGGTCATGAGAAGGGAGACTTCATGAATGGGATCAGTGCCCTTATGAAAGCTGCCTCTCCCTTCCTGCCTTCTGAGGGCACAGTGACAAGACGGCCATCTATGAACCGGGAAGCAGCCCCTCACCAGACAGTGAATCTGTCAGTGCCTTCATCTTGAACTTCCAGCCTCCAGGACTGTTGTTTGTAAGATACTCAGTCTATGGCAGTTTTGTTAACCAAGCTGAAAGGACTAAGACACAGCAAACACAATATGATAAGTTCCAAAGTGCTTTTCCTGATGGTCAAGATTCTTGCTACAACCTCTGTTCTTAGTGACTTGCTTTCACCGTTACGTACATACAATTCCAACCGCAAACAGTTGCATTCAGTTGTTCCTTGGTTATTGGAAAACGTGTCACCACAGCAGAGTGTGAGTATCCTAAGTTTCTCCTTCATTTAATGAGCAAGAGTGTGTGGGGTGGGGACAAGATGCTGACGAGGTTTCGTAGCCATTGCCCACGTTTTCCTTCGTGAAAACTCTAAAGCACGTATGTAAGCCTAGAATTCTCTCTGCTCTCCTGTGAGCACTGCTTCCACAGAGCCAACTGCCTGAAATAAAGACCCGAAGATAGGTGAGCCACAAGAATATTAATGGATCCCCCAGGGTGCAATAAAGTAAAACTCACTTTCTCGGAATTGAACAACAAAAATCACACAATCTGGGGTAAATTATCTGTCAAAACTACGGTCTGGTTCTTAGAGGCTGTTGTTTGCTGCGATGAAAATAAAAATGATAATACCAACTTTGAAACTGTATTATTCTTTGATCACCTGCCTAATGATGAATTATTCGTATGAGATACCAGAGGGCATCTTATTTTTCCCTCCCATAGCTATTGCTGTGAACTAGAGATAAATTCCTCCAGCTGACTAAGTTCTCAGAAACCGGTCATTTATTCTAAAGAAGGAGTACTTACATCCATGGGACTGGGTTTAAGTATTGTCTTGGGAAATCTCATGAATCTAAAAATTGTCATCGACATCCAGCACAGTATAAATATTATGTGTGTGTATGTATGTACGTACTTATTTTGGAAAAGATAATCAGTCGTGGGGTACTGAAAGCCAACTTTTTAACACTGATTTAAGACTCCAAGAGGAGCATTAAGATTCATTTATTCACTCCACGATTTCTCCACTGTGAATAATCTGAAAGTGTAAGTGTATATTCTGGTAATTGAATTAACCAACATCATATATAATTTATTAAGCAAGCAATTGTACCTTTTATCTTACAACGAAAACTGCATCACATAAAATCCACAATCTTCGCACACCTACAGAATATGTTCAAGGAACCACATGAGACACTGTCGGGGCCCCAGAGGTGGGACTGAGCTTTTGATTGTAAGGCACTTGCAACTCCAGGGAGGGGAAAATGCAAATTAGCACACCAGTGGTTAAGTAACACTTCAAGGCAACAGTAAAGAGATGCAGATCCTGCTTAGCTATCAAATGAACCTAAGAGACAAAAAACTAAAGAGACAATAATTCCTGCAGCAGCAAAGAAAGGAAGAGATTTAGAGCTGAAGGACTGAATGAAGACACTAATCTCCAACACTGGGGTTAAGATTATTTTAGGCAAGCAGCCAAGGTTTCTTCCAGCTCAGACAATTTATGATTGGTAGGGAGAGGAGGGCCAGCTGTCCCAAAAGGGCAGTTATTTTAATGGCATTACTTCCTGTGTGTGTTGTTAAGACATCTCCCGCAGAAGCAAGGAGTCTGTCATTTCATCTCTTTATCCCCAGCATCTAACCTAGGACCTGAAACAGGAGGGTTGGCAGGACTGAATTCCAGGTGAGTAAAGCTACACTGGTGAGACAGAGCAAGGTTTATCTGGAGAACATTGAGGCCATTTGGCTAAAGCAGAGAGAACAAGAAAAAGAGGGCAAATTGAAAATGTTGACTGGGGCTAGATTGTGACACACCCTGCTGGCCAGGTTAAGGAAGGAAGCTGGACCTCGTTCTCCCTCAGCAACAGTGGAAGCAGAATGAGGTGAAGCGCAATGGGGACCCCACTTCGGGCAGCACACAGGACCACAAGCAGATAAGAATTCACAATATGGGTTTTCTTCTGCAGATAAAAAAACACTGCCTGCCGTTTCAGTAAACAAAGAACATTGCCTGCCCTTCTGGTAAACAACAAACATTGCCCACCATCAAGCCATCAGCCACAGCAGCCCCCCAGCCCCCCTTGGTGTGCCCTGAGGGGGATTCAGGACAGAGAAGAACAGGATACTGACCCTAGATCTTTAAGATGCATATCTAAGGACTAATTTCAATGAGGCCAGACTCCTGAATCCTCCCAAATGCAGAAAGCACTGAAGTCATTAACTTGAGATGCCTGTTTTTCGTGATTAGCAGTAATCTTTTGATGTTTGACTAAATGTTTTGGGGTTTCTTTTTTTTTTCTTTTTTCTTTCTTTTTTTTTTTTTTTTTTTTTTGTTGGATTTTTTGGTATGTTTGTTTGTTTTTGCAAAAACTCCTATATACCCTGGCTCCTCCCTTACCTCTTTGGAACAGTTCCTCAGAGCCATCTGGGAGGCTGCCTCCTGTGTTATAGTCCTCAGTAAAGTCCCTGAATAAAACATAACTGGCAACTTTTTAGGTGGTGCATTTCTCTTTAGCCGACACAGAGCATGCAGGAATAAAGGTACAGAGGCTGCTCATAGTTCTAATGGGTAATGTTCAAACGTGGCGCTAGTACCACCTGGACTGGTTACAAACGTTTGAAGTGCAGCCTCCATCTACTGGATCCACATCTCTAGATCTGAGGCTGTGATCTACATGTGCGTCTGAGAGCTGCTGGTTTGGAACTTGAAAATACCCTGAAGAGAAATGACGCAGCTTACTATCTAAAAAATAAAATACTGTACAACTCTGTAAATATACTAGAAACCATTGCATGGTACACTTAAATGGTAGTTTTTATGGTATATGAATTATATCTCAATTAAGATGTTAAAAAAAATCTCAAGCTCCTAAATGTCCATCAACAGATGCATGGATAAAGAAGATGCGGTACATATATACAGTGGAATATTACTCAGCTGTAACAAGGAACGAAATTGGGACATTTATAGAGACATGGATGGACCTAGAGACTGTCATACAGAGTGAAGTGAGTCAGAAAGAGCAAAACAAATATCCTGTATTAACACATATGCAGAATATAGAAAAATGGTACAAATCAACCAGATTGCAAGGCAGAAATAGAGACACAGGTGTAGGGAACAAACATCTGGACACCAAGTGGGGAAAGTGGTGGGGGGGGAGGGGAATGAATTGGGAGATTGGGATTGCCATATATACATTACTAATAAGAAAAATATCAAATTGTACACTTTAAACATATGCAGTTTATTGTATGTCAACTGTATCTCAATAAAAGTTTTTAAAGAAAAAAAAAATCTCAAGCTTATCATGGTGACTGGCACATATGAGAAGTCAGTACAGGTTTCTTTTCTTGAATACATGCGTGCATGGCTCTTTTCCCTCTTTTCCTCCTGACATGGCTGGGTTTTTTTGATGGCCCTGGATTTTGAGTTGGCAGATCCAAGACAAGCAGCCAGTCCGGAAGAGTCCAGTGCTTTCTAAAGGCTGGTGACAGGCATACAAGCAGCCAGTAGGGCAGGGAGCATCCCTGCCAGAAGTCAGGGTCAGTTACAAATCCAAAAAGAAAGCATTCAGCAGCAAGGCACATGTGAATGTGGAGGCTTTAACAAAGGGAGAGCAGGCAGCAGGGTGTGAGACAGGCAAGAGGTGGCGCAAAGGGACAGCGTGAGAGAAATGCGGCGAGTCAGGAGCCCCAGAAGAGCCAAGGGCCAGGGCAAGGTGAAAAGCAGGAGCATCTTTCTTTGCCCACTTCTGCCTGCTGAGAGCCAGTCCTGGAGGCACTGGCCCAGATCAGCAGGTGGCAGCCCACGCTGGTCACACCTGGCTGAGGGCTAAGAGGTAGTCACAGTGGCTTCTACTGAATAAACCCAGAATCTTACCACAGGCAGCAGAAAGCGGAATGTCGCATAGGATGTATGGCTGGGTTAGGAAATTTACAGCGTTCCTGGGCTCTGGTTTACTCAAATTAAAATGCCTGTCCCAGTGGAAGTTCTTTGATCAAGAGTAACTGAGACCCAAGCACAGCGGTTTCAGGGGCAGGACTGAAAATCCACAGCAGATCCTCTCACAGGGATGCAAAGACAGGAAAGAGAAAGCAGAGAGGAAATCTAGATTGGAAACCTCTCCCTCTCCCCCTCCTCTGCCTCCCTCACAGGCCTTCATCCCCACTTATCTCCATCTTTTCTGCAGACTGGTTTTACTCTGTGTACTTACGGCTGAGGCTGCAAAGCCCCTCGCTCAGCTTGTAGGAAGATGCATCTGCCCTGACACCACAGCAGCTTTGACTCCATCCGACCTTCCTGTTCTGGCAAACACCATCACCCAGCTCACCTCTCAATTTCAGATTCCCAGGAGAGGAGAACCGGGCCGGGGTTGAGGAGGGGGGTCAGCTAAGGTGTCACCTTCCGGTCCCCTCAGCTGTTGGGGGCAATAGAGAAGGGACACGTGGCAGCAGGCCATCGGCTGCTCCTCCTAGCAGCCAGTGGAGGGGCAGCTCCCTAGGAAAAGACATGCCTTGGTTTGCTTCGTATTTTGTTTGGTGGTGGTTGTGGTGGTGGTGTGTGTGTGTATTACTTTCTTCAGGGAAGAACACATTCCAAATATGAGGCTTCCTTAAACTACTTAACATTACAGCACTTGTATTTATCCTTTCTAGTTAATCCCCCACCTCGTAAATATTTTCAGTGACTTTCAAATATTTTTGACCCCAGGCTAAGAGATAAGACTAAACACATGTTACATATGAATGTAACATGAAACAGGAATATACATGAAACAAATATTTCGCAAAACAACACATGTAACACACTGATCTTTTTCTATCCCATTATAGTCCATTTTTAATGCCCCTTCAACCTACTAAATTGACTTAACACCCACTAACAAATGATGACCAAAGGTTTGAAAAACCTTACTATTACCTCTGTTGCCCTGTAATTTTATCATTTAAAACCAATCTTACTCTTTTCACATTATACTCATATGGAAGAAAATTCCCCAATCCTTTCCCAATAATACCCCAAACCCCAAAATATGTTAGCCACTTTTAAAAGATGAACCAAGTGGACCAGAGACATTTAGTGCATTGAATTGTTTTCATTACAGTGTCCTTGAGCCAGTCACGTGGCATCCCTGTGCTCAATTTGTTTAGTAACCAATAGGGATTCATGCCTTTGTGTTAACCAGCCCAGCTGAGAAGCACCGCCCACTATCTCTGTGCAAAGCCAACGTCCCCACACAAGGATGGAACCAGATCCCTTGGGCCCACCAGCCTTGTTCCAAATAGAAAAGAAATTCTGCTGGCAATGGGTATATCTGTGGGGAATTTCTAAGGCAAATTACTTCATTCAGCAATGCTGATGCTATTGGGTTATTGGGTCATGGGTATAAATAGGATCAAATGTTTTTGGAGGACCAAGAGGTAGTAGAATGAGGACTGTCAGTAGAGGAAACCAGGGAGGTAAAAGAGAGGATGGAAAGATCGACTTCCACCTCCAGCACCAAGAACTTGTGTGCCTTCCATCAGCAGCACAGCATGATGAGAACTGCTGAGAGTCCTGCCTGTCCCACAGCCCAGCCCAAGAGCGCAGGACACTGGCTCTGGAGTCAGATTTCCTGCATCCATCACTGCTTTGTTACTTACACCCCTGAGCCTCAGTCGTGCCCTCTGTAGAGTGGAGCAGGTAACAACAAAACCTGGTTCACGGGCTTCCTGTGAAGATTCAAGTACAACAAAGAGCCCAGGCGAAGCGAAGCTTTTAGCCCAGGGCCTGCCACACATCAAGCATCCAACAAATGTTTGTGACAGTTGTTACCAAGCCCCAGCTAATGCCCCAGCTGGCCTAAAGGTGCCTAAAACTCACAAGAAGGGTTCTGTCTTTGAATAAATACTTTTCCCGTTAGTCCCTCAAAATTTAGTTCAGACATGGTCAGCCCTCTCCAGGAACTTTTTGGATCCCTCTTCTCTTCTATTATTACTTGGTTCTTTCCTCTTCTTCCTAAAAACCCATGCCCACTTCAAGGTTTTCTCCCCGACTACACCCTGAGATCCACGGATGCAGTGAATGAAAGAGTTTCATCTCACTAAGCTCTTTGTAGAGCCCGGCGCTCAAATCACCATAGTTGAACTGAATTTCACATGATAATTGAGTAGTCTCCTGACCCAAGTCAGACACACAAGTCGCAGGGATACACAATCCCTGTCTGCCCAGGGATTCTGGGAAGCTCAAGGCCTGTTGAGAACAGAGAGCACCAAGGAAGTGGGAATGGCATTAAAAAGGGGTGCCCTTCAAATGACCCCACTTCCTTCCCAAAGGTTCCTGGGGCCAGCTTCACAGACAGGGCCTGGATGAAGCATGGTTACCACCATTTTTACAAAATAAGAACTTATAGAAATAAGATACTGCCAAGGTATATCAGTATACTTCACACATTCTAAAGTAGGTCTTAGCACAGGGGGACCAAATGCCATCGTGAAATCGTGAGAAAACTTCAATCATGAGAAAACTTCTCCTAAAGGTGCCCTCCACCATGCCCCGTGCCTTCTGAGGACCTATCTGTCTGCATGCTCAGGGTTAAGGATGACAAGGGAATTTTCCTGTTTGCCTAAAAAATATGGTATTAATGCAATGATACCCAGACCAAAGGCAAATGAAAGTGTACTTTGCTAATCCCCAGTGAGTGGAAGATTATCTGTTACAACTTTCTCCAAGCCACCCTCTTAAGGAATAAGGAGGTCACAGACTAAAGCTGGTAACCAGTGTTCACAGGCCGTAACTTCCTATATTTATTGTCCCGAGGCAATTACCATCAGGATCACTGGCCTGGTGTTAGCAAAACAAAGTGGCATCATAAACAAACCAAGGCCCAGGCAGCAGGGACAGAGGGTTTCCAGGAGGCGGCATAGACAGCTTTGAAGGCAGACCTACCTGGATTCAAGGCTTAGCTTGACAACTGCCCATTTGTATGACCTAAATCGGTTGCTGCATAGTCTCTTTGGGTCTCACTTTCCTCACTGTAAAATGGAGATAATAATACCTGCATCCTGAGACTGGAATGAAGATAATGGACTAAAACGCTTAGCCATCTCTCTCTATAAAATTCTTTTTCAGAACACAAATTCCACTGGAATACTTAAAGTAAACAAATGGGACTACATTGAATTAAAAAGCTTCTGCACAGCAAAGGAAACTGTTGACAAAATGAAAAGGCAACCTATGGAATAGCGAAAAGTATTTGCAAATCATATATCTGACAAGGGGTTAATATCCAAAATATATAACAAACTCACACAACTCGATAGCAAAAATTTTTTTAAAAGTCCAAATTAAAAAATGGGCAGAGAATGTGAATAGACACTTTTCTAAAGAAGACATGCAAACAGCCAACAAGTATATGACTAACCAACATCACTAATCATCAGGGAAATGCAAATTAAAACCACAATAAGAAGTTACCTCACACCTGTTAGGATGGCTACTATCAAAAATAAAAAAGGGAGAGATAATGTTGATGAGGATGTGAAAAAAAGAGAACCCTCATACACTGTTGGTGGGAAAATAAATTGGTATAGGCACTACGGAAAACAGTATGAAGGTTTCTCAAAAACTCAAAAATAGAACTACAATAAGGATCCAACAGTCCCACTTCTGAAAACAAGATATTGAAGAGATATCTGTATTCCCATTTCCACTGCATCATTATTCACAATTGTCAAGATATGGAAACAACCTTAGTGATATCAATGGATGAATGGATAAAGCAGATGTTGTAGATATATACCATAGAATATTATTTAGCCATGAGAAAGAAGGAAATCCTGCCATTTGTAACAACATGGATGAACCCCGAGGGCATCATGCCAAGAGAAATAAGTCAGACAGAGAAAGACAAATACTGCGTGGAATCACTTATCTGTGGAATCTAAAAAATAATAATAAAAGTCAAACTCATTGAAACAGAGAGTAGAAAAAGTGGTTTCCAGGTGCTGAAGGGTTGGGGGAAAAAGAAAGAAGTTGGTAAAAGGGTATAACATTTCAGAGTATAAGATTACTAACGTCTCAGGATCTAATGTAAAAGATGGTGGTTAGTTGATAACACTGTATTGTATAATTAAAATTTGCTAAGAGAGTAGAACTTAAATGTTCTTACCCAATAAATAAACAGAGGTGATGGATATGTTAATTAACTAGGTGGGCATCCTTTCACAATGTATATGTATATCAAATCACCATGATATATGCTTAAAGATCTTACAGTTTTCTTTGTCAGTTACACCTCAATAAAGCTGAAAAGTACAAAGTTCATTTTTTATTTTGCATTCTCTCTCTCTCTGTCTCTGAGACACGGCTCTGAAATATGAAAGTCTCTGGGGTGGAATCTGAACCTGTAAGTAGCTGCATCATAACTTTCTCTAAGGCATTCGCAGGCTCTGCTTCTGCTGAACGCTGCTTAACAACATGACATTTTTTCCTCCTGCACTGAAAAACAGAAGTTAATGGCCCAATAAGCAAATGAAGACAATTTCAGAAAATGGGCTTGGATAACATGATAAAAGCAGGGAAGGCGCCTTCCTGAGGCTCTTGGAAAAGCATCGCAAGCATCCATCAGTTACAGAATATGTTAGCTTGTCCAGTCAGGGCTGGAGAATTTTACTTCTTGAAAATTACAGGCGATATTGTGTCTCTGCCAGAGGAAAGGAGACCACCTCACATACAAGGAAAAGTCAGTACCTAAGAACATGCACAAGTTTCGAAAAGTAGTCACCGGTTACCATGGTAACACAAATATTGCCTAACAACTCATTGGGCTGTAAGTAACCAAGATGATGCTAAATATGTTACTTAAAAAAATGGGCAATGGGCTCTGTTTTTAGGAATATTTGCAAAGAACTATATGCACCTAACCGCAGACTGAAGGCGGCCCAGATTTGCCGCTGTGGGCCCAGGATTCAAGGTCCATCTCCCGCCCTGTGCGTATCAAGTTCTGTGTCACATGCATACGCTGTGCCCAGTGACAGCTGCAGGAGGAAGAGTGATGACATTTTATTTACAAACAAAGAGCTACAGTTGGGAAAATGAGCCTTCTCACTCCCTAAACTTTTAGTAAAGGAAGAATCCTCGCTACTGGCAATGAAGAGACAGACAGATTGATGACAGATTTAGGTGGCACTCCCTTTAAATTCAACATTAAGGATGTCCTCAGGCCAAACAAGATCTCTCAGAAAATAACTAGGATGCCCAATAAAATCATAATTTTCCCATTGTTCTGAGTGGTTTGAATTTTCTGAGTAGATATTAATGTTAATTAGAATAAAAGCATAAATAATATATGAATTTTTAAATTATTTTAAGAACTGGCTGCATACAAACACACTTCTAAAGGAAACTTAGCACATGACTTCTGTTTATAGTGCACAGTGCCCAGGGTGCTCTGGTCCCCTCTCTTCAGAAAAGTCCCCAAAGCAACATTCCTCCAAGTGGTCCCCGGTACCTGCATCAGAATTCCATGGAGGGCTCTTAAAGTGCAGAATCCTATGTCATATCCAAGGCCTGCTCATTCTGAGTCTCTGGGGTTGGGATCTGAAAAATCTACATTTTAAAATGATTCTCCCTGTGATGCTTATGTTCTCCAGTCTGAGAATTCCATCCTTAGTAATCACCAATACACAGGTCTCCTGAGAATGATGACAGAAGACGGGACAGACCCCAGGGGACACGAGCCAATATAGTTAATCAAAGGCAGAGCGATCTGTGACTCAATGGCTTTGGGGGCACAGCCTAGGGTAAAAAATTCACACAATATACTTGCATTATTATACATGTGTGTGTGACATAAATTTTTCAGAAGCAACACAGATGATGTACTCTGACCTATTCTACTCTATTTTATTCCAGTTTTTAATGCTATGGACACCAAATTGATTTCAGTACCCACTAAATGGTGATGTTTGAAAAACCCTATTATAACTCCTGTTGTCCTATTATTTTATCACTTGATAATTTTTAAACTTTTTCATATTATATCCCAAACAGCAGAAAGCCATCCAACCTTTTCCAATAATAGCCCAAAAGTCACAATATTTAGTTGCCTTTGAAAGGTGAACCAAAGTGAAACGAGACAGTCTTCTGTTTAAGGGTATCAACAGCAATACATTCAACTACTAACATTTAACTTTATTTATGTCCTCTTTATCTCACAGAGAATAGCATGCAGATTATATAAATATAAAAAGAAATGAAAAATCTTAAGAAAATGAAGCAAGGGGGAAATAAAGATAAGAAACTGTTTGCGGAATGAATCAAAGCAACAAGTAAAAGTAATAACTACAACACAGGCCAGGAAATCTAGTCCACTTGTTAACGCTCAGCTTGCTGGCAATCACTGTGCAGAAGAAAACATGATCGGTTATGAAAATTCCAGGGTCCATCTGGGAAGAATAAAGCAATTTTTGAGAAGCATTCCCAGGCCTCTGGCTGTCCGCCCTTGGAGCTGGACTGAATGCCTGTTGCTTCCCTCCCTCTGCAGGGTAGAGCGGGCAGTCATAGCGGGGACAGGACGCTGTTACCACCTCCACCTTCCTCCACCACTTGATTCATGGGGAAGCTTACGGTCACTCTAGGGACGGCCGGTTGGGACAAACAAAGCCAGGAGCCACAGGTCACCCGATTCTCCCGTCTCCCAGAGCAGTTTGTATTCCCATCTGCCCAGCGCTGCCCACCTTGCTGTGATGAAAACTGTTCACAGAGCCATCCCTTCCCTCCCCACCAGCCCCAGAAGGTTATCAGTTCCATGTGAACAGTACTGGCTTCTGTGCATTTTCAGGGAGCTTGCCACAAAACTGACCTGCATGCTAAACTCTTCTAGTAATTCCGCAAAGAGAAAGTGATAGAAGCACAAAGTTCGGAACTTGCTTCTTGGTTCTATGGTTTACTACCCCTGAAATATTGGCCAAGCCATCTGACTTCTATGATTCAGTTTCTTATCTGTTAACCAAAGCCACTGTGGTTTCTATCACAGGTTAGTCTTGAGGACAAAATCAACAAACAAATATATAATGTGCCCGGCCCAGTTCCTGGCACATAGTAGGTGCTGAATAAATACTAGTTTTCCCTTCTCTTTTCAGGGATCTCTAAGACATTAACTGTACTTGTGGCCAGAGCCACTGTAGTCTTCACAATTCCCTCCTTCTCTTCCAAGCTTCCTAAAGAGTTAAAATCACCCAAGAAGAAAGCAGTGTTCCCAAGAACCACAGAACACTCAGTGCCTACACAATGCCACCTTCAAAATGGTTTCTTGCAATTTCAATTACTTTAAGCAGGGCTTAGAGGTTATCCTGGAAAAAAAAGTCTGAGAAAGGAGAGCTAGACTAAGTCATTAAGTATCAAACAAATGCTTTAACCAAGCAATAAGAATGAGAGGTAATTAGTAAATTCACTGTTAGAAGGCAAATGCTGTTGCTAAAACAGGATGCAGAAACATATTTGGTCTTCATTCCTGAATGGGCTAAATATCCCCTTGCTAGTACTAAAGTAGCAGTTGTTTGTTTTGCAGACTCTATTTTCGTGGATGGTAGAGATGTAAGATTTAGACCAACATGTTTAGTCCTGAGTAGAGAAAACATCAGTGATGTTTTAATTTCCTTTAAACGTGTCCCAGATTAAATAATGTGGTTGACTTACCTTTTCTGTGATGTAGAAGTTTGAACTATCAGCATGTTGCAGTGCGAAGTATTCATGGTTGGCAAGGGACCACCTGAAAAATACAAGCATAAACTGATCAGAAAAACAAGGGTCATTTTCTTTTTATAGTTTGATAGAGTTAGATGAACTAAATATCCTGTGACTGGAATTGGGCCAGTACCCAAGATGCCCATGGTGCAGTTCCTAAAACAAAATGGCATTACCCCCCTTTCACGACCCTGAGACCAACCACTTCAGATGTGGGTCATCTAGGTGTTATTCCAAGCCTGTTGCTCACTCACCTTTAGGCATTTTATCTTCATGGCTTTGAGGGAGGGGTATTTAAATATAAAGTTCCATTCCTCCCTATTATGAAGGAGTGAGTGGAGCAGAGAGAGGAAAACAAAGGGAATGCGTGCAATTTAAAGTTTTGATACTTGTTGCATTTCAATTGTCTCTGTAGTCTACAAACCCCAGTCGGCATGCTTGCTGTAGATTGGCATGTTCCAATTAAGGATCCCAGGTCTTAAATAAATTCTACTCACAGTTCTGCTTTAAAAATAAAAAACCTCGTGCAACCTCCATATGCATGTGCTCTTCCTTTGGACTGTCAGAGCAGCCCAAGAGGAGCAGGAAAGCTCACTATCACTGTGGAGTTCCACGTGGCAGCACAACCACGCACCCACCTGTCTTTTAAATTATTTTATCTTCAATGGGGACCTGAGCGGTCCTCTCATTTTATACCAGATGAAGTGTGTACTTAACCTGGGCAACTCAGACTGTTCCCTGCTGAGCAGGATGAATGAACCACAACTTTTCAAAATAAATAAAATCACTTCCAGGGTCTACATATCAGCCATTCTACACTTTCTACTTTTGAAGGAACAGAGGTAATTTTTTTGGTGGAAAAGGCATGGAGATCTTACGTAGTAATTCTTGGTGTCTTTGAGCAGATCCAGTAGCGACCCAGGGAATAATATTGAACAATTGCACGAGAATATTTTATTTGCCTTTCAATTATTGGAGTGAAGCTCCCCAGATAAATCCCGAGTGATACTTACCCATCGCAGACTTCCTTTATTATTGCAGACAGTGGCTTTTTCTGAAAAATAGAAACAAAGGAAATACTTTCTGTTAGTTTCATTTCATCATTTTAAACTTAAAAAGAAGAAGAAGAGGCCTAATAAAGAGAGGTCTAAGTAAGAAGAATTTACATTCGCTATTATCGGTTCTTGTCAGTGAGTCTGCTGTTTTCCTCAAGGTGATCATCGACCAGCCATGACCACCAACTCTATTCATGATTTCTCACCCTCGTGGTCCTTTTTTCTATCCTTAACGTTGCTAGTTGAACGAAACTTACATCACATTTATGTTAGCCACATTAAAATCAGCATGAAACATAGCTTTGATCAAAGATCTCATAGGCAATGAAAAGCTGCAAGGTCAAATGATAACCAGAATTCCTCAAGAGTAGTACATGAATCGGGCAACCAGCAGCTTGGCTTTATGCAAACAAGCCTGGATGTGGGATATTTTTATGAGAACATGAGGCAAATGGAGTATGAAGCATGGTGACATTGTTCTTACAAAGACATTAGAATTCTCCCCACAACTGTGGCCCCGGCAAATGTCAATCACGCAGCAGCCTGAGCAGGGCACACTCAAGTAGCGGGACTATGATACCATGTGCTGTGGTGTCAAGTGGCGGCTGACTACAGCTGTGCTCTTAGTCTAACTGCCACAGCTGTGCTCCGCCTGCCTCCAGATAGAAAGAATGTAGTGAAGAGACACAAACAGCTCGCCTGGAGATGTCGAAACTCTTTCTGCTTTGGATGCAAACAGAACCCGGCTGTCTCTTGGGACAGGCAGTAGTGTGTCAACCAAAGGAACACATCACAGACAAGAAACAAGTGGGGAAGAGAAATCAAAGAAATACAACACGTGGTCCTGAATTTTCAGATACAACCATAGAAAAGCATCTAAACATGTTCTCTTCTGTCCCTCTGAGGGGCACTGCGGTATGGAGGAAGGAATTCTGAATCAAGCAGAATCAGTTCAAATCCTAGCTGTGTCAACCTGTCTGCAATGAGCCCCACAATTTCCTTAATTTGCTGAACCTTAACTAGCTTTCCTGTAAAATGGGCAGAGGACCTACCTACTCCTCAGGGCTGTTACAAGAATTAAATTAAATTAAATGAGAATTGAAACAAAGGACAAAAGACAAAAAATGGATAGGGCTCCACTTCATTACCCTCTCACATCACTAGAAAAGCTTGATTTCCTCTTTGCATCCTTGCCCTTGGACCCGATACTGCTGGGTCTGCCCTCTTCATTAATTCTGAGCACTCCTCATAGTCCTTTATAAGGGCCTGTAGGCCCTGATAAAAGCTCCAACACAGTCCTCGGTGTTCCTCCAGTGCTCTCCCTCCCTCCCCCTGGAGCTCTAGGGTCTATGACTAAACCTACCACCATATTTTCAAAAGAATATCTGCCTACAGCTACAGCTATAAATGCAGTGGGCAGAAAAGGAACCTAAAACTGTTGAGGGGTGGAAAGATGGCAAGTATTCCTGACATTCTGAGTTGGTCTCCTTTAGAATAAGATTAGAAACGGAGATTGGGTTCTACAGTGAGGTTACATGTTACACAACTCCTAGACTTTTGCAAGAACTTGTCCATTGTTTATGGTTCTAGCTGTGAGTCAAGGGACAAATGTGCTCTCACAACCAAAGGACAAAGGAGCTTTAGGAACAAAACTTTTCCCATAAGATGAAGATTTTGCACTTCCAGGTGCCACAGTCCTCTCCAGGCTATCCGTATTTCATGAGGACCTACCGGTCTCCTATCCCTCTAATCTTACTTCTTGCTCCCTCCAAACTGAAATATAAATAAAAGGGCCAGATTTCAGACTTAAATTACATCGAAAGTACAGATCAGGCCAAGAAAGTACTGCTACTGATGTAAGAGAAGCCATTTAAATCACAGCTTTCAGAATTAGAATTCTTAATCTAGGTAACTTAGAGGAATTTCTTGGATTTTAATTCAGGTCTAACTCACAGATTCAGAATCAAATTTGAAAAGACAGAAGACTTTTGGGCTTCTGGAACTGTTATAGCTAGAACATTCTGAAGTTAGATATATGAAAGGAGTAAAGACTTTGGAAGAACAAAGCTTAGAGGTTTAATAGAGAAAGATTAAAGAAAAACTTTAAACCACAGAGGAAAAGGAATCACAGTTAACTGAACATAATGCACTCATAATGCAGCTTCACCAATTAAAATCGACGTTACGTAAGGACAGGGCTGTTCCCACGGCCCGCTTCCTACACCTGTCCCCTCTGTTCTCTATCTCATCCAATGAAACACTGGCCCCACCATCCAAACCTAATTCCAATGACTTCTCACAATTCTCATCTGCCTTAATCCATCCACTTTATATAACAACATCATTACTACCTTCTTTTTGAAACACTCTTTCCAGAGCTGCTGTATTTCCTTCAATATCCTATAGTTAATATCAATAATCTTTCAATAAAATTTGAGATCCTTCATTATTTCTCTTTTACCTTTAGATTCCTAACTACAAATTTCTGTTCCTATCTCTTCTGCTTTTACTTAATTGGTCAGTTCCTCATTCACTTCAGCAGCTCTAAGCCTGATGCCAAACACTCTTGCAAATCTCTGACAGTTTGTTAGAAATAGCATGTTAAGTCTCCTTCAAGCATCTTATTAAATACAAAAACAAAAAATCATCACTCTCACCATTCCCTACCCATCAATCTATCCCAATAATAGCATGCCCCCAGCCACAATTTCTGTCTCATTATGACACTGCTACAGCCCAGAGCATCATTAACCTTTATTTCTTCACTCTCCAGTTCTGATTTGTTACAGGTAATGTAGCATTTTCCTCTGTGACATTCACATCATTACTTCTCACCTCCTCCTAACTACTCTTCTAAAACCCTGACACTTCTCCTTCCAACTCCTACCAGATAAATCATACCCCAATTCCATCACCCTTAATTCTGCTTCCTCAGTCCCAGTGTCTTTCCTGAGTACCAGTCCATCATTACTAGCACTAACTACTTGCCATAAATTTCCAATCAAATGCTCCACTGGCCTATCAAACTCAGATTCCTATCTTTCAATAGTTCCTGCACTTGCCTTGCCTATTTCTGGCAGTTCTTCCACGTACATTTCTAGAGAATTTATCTTTGCCATTTCTATTCTGTGATATACAGATCTTTACAAGACACTGAGTCCCATCATTACTTCCTCCACAACCTCTCTCCCATTTATCCTTTACAGATCTTATTACCACCTTTGGTTAAGAATTCTCAGGATCTTGGCCCCAGATCCTTGCAAATAAGTCTTTGGATTTCCAGTTTCTTTGTCTCCAATCCCCACATTGACTATAATTAGGAAAAATTACACTTTCCCCACAAACTTTACTCATATCATTCTTTTGCTCCAGTACCCTTCATAGATCCCCAGTGACCATCACCTATATAGCATAAATCCCTTAGCTTATCGTTCAAGGCTTTCCACAATCTGGTCTCAAGCAATCAAATCTTCTACTAATGCTGTGCATGTTCCCCATGCTTCTAGATTAGCGGATGATTCATCCAAAAAAAAAATCCCACCCCCATACTTTCATTTAATGCCATTTATTGAAATGTCTGTCTCCTCCTTTCTGTTCCAGCTCTAACAATGAACCCTTACCTACCATTAATATCCATGTCAAAGCCACCTCCTCTAAGGAGATTTCCCCAGATAGAGATCTGCCCCTCTGCACTTAGCACATTGAACGAATCACTCCTAAGGACTTAGCATATCTGTCTTATCTTCTTGTCCCTTGAGAACAAGGCATCTTAATTCACCTTTGCAAACTTCTCCACCCCTCAAGATTAGTTGCACAGTACATGGGTACTAATACGAGGAGACTCGACATATTTCTGTTAAACAGAAAATCCACACAGTCACTAACTCTCCTTTCAAAAACAAACAAACAAAAAAGGCTTGACTATAAAAGTAAATGATTTTGAAGGATAGCCGGGATTAATCAGCACACATCCCACTTCCTACCACGTAAACCACTGCAGGGTGGCTCTAAGCACCTGCTCAGACACACAAAGGTGGTCACTACTCCCTGCAGAGGCCACTCAACGATTCACAGCTTGGAAGGGAACTGAGCCAGCCAGCAGATGATGAGTCTAATTCAACAGGTGATGAAACAGATACCAATCAAACCATCCGTGAGCAAGGCCACACAGGTGAGCAGGAACTACTCCTACAGACAGGGGCTGAACGAGATACCCCAAATACACTATTTGGGCAGCAGTGCTTTTCTCATTTTCTATACAAAGCCCTTAATTTGACGTGAGCCCCTTGCCTGGCTTAAATTCTAAGCCAAAGTTCAGCTCTATGTTTTAGTTAACATTTGCTCAGGTTACATAAGATGTTTCCGTCAATGTAGCCAGTTCTTTATGACTTGGGAGTAGGGTGACAAGTGCAATGCCTTGGTAGCTTTTTGTAGACCCGCAGAATAATCTGCCTTTCACCTCATTGACAGAAAAGCCCAGGAAAAAAGAAAATTTGACCTAAAAGGATGAAAACTAGTTCTTCTCCATAAACACTAAAAATAAATTCTATACTCTATATGAATATATCTAGATGTAGAATATTGAGGCAAAATTATTCTAATTGCCTGTGTGTGTTTTCATAACTTACAAAAATCGTAACTAAATCCCTTAAGCTTTTTGTTTTGAAGGTCAAAACAGCCTTCTCAGACTCAGCAGTGAGCTGAGATGGGAAGAGCAGTAATGTTTTTAAGGATAACCTGGAGGGTTAGACAGTTACCAAATTTCCACGTGCAGGAGATCAGGGATTATGTGCACTCTCTACACCGTTCCCTTTAGCAAGGAACAAGAGGTCATCTTGCAGTATACAGAAGTACTTCTCTTTATACTAATCTGGGAAAATCTTAACGATGGCACAAATATTTTTATTTGTCAAACAAAGTATGCATTTCCATATGAATCCGCTTGGCAAAGTACCATGTGCCAACAGTTATATTCAAGGGGTAAGCTTTTTTTGTTGTTTTTTTTTTGGAAATTTACTCCTCCCTTTTTATTTTTACTCTTATTCTCCAAAAGGATTCCTATTTTCAACTTAATTTATCAAACAGTAAGTCCAGAAAGCAAATTTCTTATACAAAAAGATTTGTTTATCTACTTTTCATAAAATCACCTAGATTCCTGAGAATGGCCAAATTCCCTAGTAATTCACTTGTGGTCAACATCTCTGCCTCTGTCCTCACATGGTCTTCTCTCCTCTTCTTATAAGGAGGATTTAGGGCCCACCCTAAATCTAGGGTGATCTCATCTCAAGATCCACAACTGCATATGCAAAGACCCTTTTTCCAAATAAGGTCACCTTTGCATATTTTGGGGGTTCCGACTTGAACATACCTTTTGGGGCCACCATTAAACCTACTGCAATTGGGTAAGAAAAAAAAGATTTTTTTAAGGATTAGAGAGAGAAGAGAATATACTCTTTTCTCCCTAATCCTTAAAGTGGGTGTTGGTCCTTCACTTTCCTTTCTAAACTCTCTCTTGCCTTTAAGGAAATGCCAGTGTCGTAAGTTCCTGAATCCACGCCTCCCACTGTGACCCCTCTTCTAAGGTCTGGTCCTGCATTGCCAACAACCCCTGGTGTGGATCCACAGGGATGTCCTGCCACCCCTTCAAGATTAACACTTCATCTCCTTCCTCACTAAACCAGATCCTCCTCTTGCCTTTCTTTTATCTAAAAAAAAAAAAAAAAAAAAATCACTGTCCCACCAAAAGCTCCTGGGTTCTTTCAGGCATGAGAGAACCCCAAGAAGAATTATCCTTGGGAGTCCCCAGTTGTTTATTTCAGAGGCTGTGGAGTCCAGCTTGCCTTGAGGCATGTTCCCCAGGCATGGCACAGCTGTTGTGCCTTATCTCTGAGTGCAGTTCCTGTTCAACCACTGGTTCCTGCCCACTGGCAGGGCACCTGGCCTGGGGCTACTACCCAGCCCACACGCTCACCTCGGAGCTCTCAAGTCGGCTGCTGCCCACATTTCTACCTTGACAGCAGCGCGTGGAGGCTGGTAGCTTCCCCATCTGATGTGATCGATACATGCCTGGCAGCAACGATGGATTGTGGGCGGCAGTTCCCACCTCTGATATCCATTTCTGAGGCCCATGTCTGTCCTAAACTAAGCATCATCCCCAAAAAGAAAGCTTGGCTTCATTGAGAACTTATTCATTTAGAATGTTTTTAAAGACATGAGGGAAAAAATGCTTATGAGCTATGACTGTAAGTGAAGGGACACTAAAAAGCATTTGGAATGCTGAATTTTTACCAGCTATTTGCTTTTCTATATTTTATCCCAACTATGAGCACTTGAACGACTTTAGAAAATGACTTTCTGGGGTTGAACCCCAACTTCTGCAGTGCCCGATTTTGTAGATTTAGGCTTATGACTTCTCTCTATGTTTCCATTTTCTTTTCTGAAAATAAAAGCAGTACTTTGCACATTGTAGGGTAGTGAAGATTAACTGAAAGGATATGTAAAACGCTTGAAATTGCATCCGGTACATAGCAAGGCATTGGATAAATGTTACCTATGAATAGGTTCTTTCATTTCTTATATGCTGCTTGGATGTTTCGCAGGTATTTTTTTTTAAGTTGGTTAAAGAAATTAAATACATGAATGAATGAATATCCAATTCTTCCTTCCTCGTCGAGTGACTCCAGCCCCCAGGGCTGCCTTTGGCACTCATTTCATCCTGTTCTTTATTCTTCAACTCATTTTTGTTTCTTCTGCCAGCTAGATTATATGTGTTTGGAGGCACAGACTGCCTCTGAGACACCTCTGTCACCTCCCAAGAGAGTGGCTGTTAGGCCTGAAGGCATGCAATTAATGAACATTTTTGATTAAGAACACATCTTCGTTTTTCAGACTTTTAACTTCTTTCCCTTTCTTCTGACTGCCTCTGAAGTTCAAGCAGGAGCCAAAGATGGAAGACAGACAGCAAGAGGAAGACAGGAGCCATCCCCTGTCACCACCACGCAGCCGCCCTTCCACAGGGCCATTGTCATACAGCTCTGTAACTGCAAAACCATTTTCCACAAAGATTTAAAATTTTTGGTACCAGACTATTAAAAAAGCCTTTCTCTAGTGCTTTAAAAGAATGTGACAGATGCTTTATTTTGACACTCTGAGGTGGTACAGTACAGCGCTTGGGATTTTACTTTGCTTTTATAGATGGAAAATTCATTGAACATATTCTGCACAGTAGTCATGAGTAATGTTGGCCCAGAAAGAAAAGAAACCCAGCTTCCAAATGTCAGGACACCTCTGAGAAGGGCTATGCATGTTGACTACGACTTAGCCTCTAGAATGCGACTTGGAGAAACTTTCATGTGCAATAACCCTTCTAGTTCCCGGAGGTGCCTCCTGACACTGTGTCAGTGACACCAGTCATTTCATGACAGCTTTATTCTTCCTGCAATGAGCCCGATGACTACTCTCCACGCTTCCGAGCCACATATCTTTAGGATGGAGGAATCCGACGTGTCCTGAGAGGTGTGTATGCAGATTCTGTTCTCCTAATAGCTGCCTAAATAATCTGAAAGTTAATGGCAAAAGCCACACTTGCCTGAGGCAAATTTAGCTGGTTCTTGGAAAACTAGTATTTTGACAACAGTTCCAATGCAAATCACTGACACAAGATTCCAGTGACTGTCAGAAATGACAAAGGAGGGGCCCACAACTACATCTCCAAAGTAGTAAAACCATGTATTGCATTAATTTTAAAAACTGAAAGATGACAGGCCATGCCATCTTCTTCTTGACAAATGATCTGTGTCAAAAGTGGTTTACTAAAAATGACTTGTTTCAAGCTTCATGAAACTAATTAAATATTAGAGTCAGCAAGACAAGCACCATCTTTGCATCATAAAAATCACTGGACTTGTAAATGAGCAACGACAAAAAATAATTAGTACACTCATGTATTAGTGGGTTAAAGAGGAGTAGAGACACCTCTTTCTCTTGTAGGAATTCCGATATACTTCTACTCAGTAGGAACTGTGTTCCCCTCCAATTGGAAGTGAAATGGCAATCTTAGAAAATGACAAAAATGTAGAGATGAACAATGCAAAAATAAAGCCCTACTCACATCAATTACCTATTCTGCGTCTCCTTCAGCGTCTCCTTCCTTTTCCTTGACTATTTTACATTGTCCTAACATCAATTGTTGCTATGGATATAAAAGTTTTTTCCAAATTGCAATATTTCAGGCAGCAAAAATAACAAATTTCCCAATTCCTATGTTCCTCTCTACCTTCCTTAATATCCGTCTTTTCCAAGAAGTACTCCCAGATGACTGGAGCCTGGCTGGCAGGCTATTTCATTCCACCACAACTTGAGTCAAGTGTCCTCTTTTTTGTGGAAATGAGTGATTCACACTGTGACTCAATTCAGGCCTTAAGGTCTGCCTACCTTCACTCCTGTGAGACAGTCTACTTATTTGTGTTAAGTTCATATGTGAAAGGTTAATCCTATTTATATGCATGGTATGAAAGTAAAAAGTCAGACAGGCTAGGTAGGATAAACAGAAATGACTGCTGACTCTGATGGATAGGGTGATATCAGACCAGGTGAGTAGATATGAAAAAGCCCGATAAGCTCTGAAGGCAAAGTAAGGTTCAAGTTCAATTTAAACACGGGATTATGAAAGTTTATCAACTGCAAAGAAACTGAGATTGGATGTAGGAGAGCTGTTGAAAGAATACTAAGAGGAACTAGTGGCAAAGGGAGTATTAAGAAGTCAGTTTACTTTTTAAATTTAGGCTCTTTCCCTCGTTTACTACTCGTCTTGCTTTGCCATGTAGTTGCTTACTTGTCTGTGAGTGGAAAGCACTAATTCCTTTTCGTCCTCCTTTCTTGAGTGGTGATGGATGTGCTGAGATATCTGCCAGCAAGCAGTGGAGGAACACGAGCTTCCAAGTCTCAAGTATATGTCCCATGAGTGTGACCACGGCAACCTGAGGCTGAACCACAGCCTTGAAGGATAATAAAACAGGCTTTTCTGGAAGAGTCTGGAATATGCAAACAATGGCCACAACCTCATGCACTTTCTAAAACTCCCCTAACTTTGACATATCATCAACCCAGATTTTCATTATCTATCATCACTTGGCCAGCCCTTCTGGTAATAATGATGGCAATAGCTACTATTCACTGAATGACTGTCATAGATCCCCTGCAAGAGGATGTTACTAGGTCTACACTACAAATGAGAAAACTGCATGAGGATCTGGAGATGCTAAGCTGGCTCAAAGCCTCAGGACATATGGGGCAAAGCCAGAATTTGAACCCAGACATATAGAATTTCAGAACCCTTGCTCTTTAACTCTGTCCCAGATCTGGAGTATTAGCAACCATCAACAACAAGCCCAAGGGCCCACAGCTAACACCTGAGGGGATGGCAATGAAATTCTGAGCATCCTTTTTTGAAAAATGTTACTTAAGGCTCAATGTTGCAGCACTACCAAGAAAATAGTAGATGGTCCTGCCTCACGCACTAGCCACATAAATTATGATGAAATCCTAAATCAACACTAAAACTTTTGATACCAGGGGGAGAACTCTCTGCTCCAGCTTTCTTCTCACTTTTGATGCTCAGATCAACACCTCCAGCCCTGACTTCTCTGTAGTCCCCTTCTGTCTCAGGCCATTTTAACTGAGTGTGTATCCTTCCATAACTTCAAATCCAAATCTTACTCCAAAATTCTCTTTTCCATTTTTCAACTTCTAGTCATCATTTTCTATTTTTCCAGAAAATAACCTTGCAATTAACATTACATCCTCTCTCTCCTTCATGTTGTTTGTTCTTCCTTAGCCCTGCCAGGTCAACCTCAGAGGTTACTCTCTAAACTTCTTTATTCTGTCCGTGGGTACAGAGACACCCAAGGCATGGTAAGTGGCTGTTCGTGTTGAATACAGAGGAGTCAACAATGTCATACGCGTGAATGAGAGAAAGTGGCTAGAAAGGCAAGCTGGAGGCAAAAAACATCTAAGTCCCGTAAACAACTCTTGATGATTTGGACTCATCATAGGTTCTTAAGCAGTAAAGTGACACAATCAAGTGTGCATTTTCTAATGATAGGTGATTACACTGGAGGCCAAGAGACAAGTTGGGCAGTATATCAAAACACAAAAGAAATTTGAAAGGAAGTCCAATCATATAGATAAGCTGCCTTATTTTCCTGTACCCACTTGTAACTGTTCCATGAAGAATGTGACTCCACCTAAATATTCCTCCACTGGTGTTTTCTGTCTTGGCAGCTGTCACCACCATTTGCCCAGTAGTTCACAAGAAATCTCGTTATCATACTTAATGTTTTGCTCTCGTTTACCTCCCTACGTATAATCAATCACCATTTCCTGTCAATTTAATCGTCTCATATGTCTTGATGAGACATACGTTTCACTTCTTTTTGTCTCCTCTGTCACTATCCTAAGCCATGACATAATAATCATTTCTCACCTGGGCTACTGCAAGAGCTCTCTAACTGATCTCTCTTACTCCATTTCACCTCTCACAAAACAATTCTCAAACAATTCTCAAATTGTACTTCTAAAAGTACAATCATACCATCTCACTCCCCTGCTTAGAAAGCTTCCCTTTTTCGTGACTCTTGGACAGAGTGTTAAGTCCATATAGCTCCTCATCAGCAGAGCCTCATACAGCAGAGCCTCTACCCATCCAAGCAGCCAAGCCCAGAGCCCCTGTGGAATTTCTTTCAATTCCAGAGAGGTAAGATAGCAGCCAGGATCTCCTCAAAACTCGCCTCTCCACCATTCCTTCCGTTCTTCTTCTTCATTAGTAGGATTGCCAATTAGAGGCAAGATGGAACTTCTTAACGTGTCCTTTCAACACAACTTTACATTCAGAAATATTTTTCATTCTTTATCTTTTGGAATATATTCTGGATGTAGTCCTTATTTTCATCTTCCAAGTTACTGGTTCTCTCTATAGCCAAACGCACCATAGAGTAACTCTATGTGTTATACTGTTTTTCTTCCTGTTGTAGGTTTTCAGTTTTTTGTTTGCTTTTTTACATTTTACTTACTATATGTATTTTTTTAATTTCTGAGATTTTTATTTGTTTCTTTCTCATATTCATCTATTCTAAATTTATGTCTACCTACTTGTGTGCATGATTTCCTGTTTGTGTAGATACTAGTCTCTCTCTTCTGAAGTTCTTCCTTTGAGGATCTATGACACACTTATTTTTAAGTCCTCGCTTGATCTATGTTCCTCCACACTGACCAGAGGAAATAGGAACACCGAGAGCAGCAGCGGCAGGCGTGATAAAGGGAGACCAGATGCAGGTAAGTTTTTGAGGCAACTGATTAGACAGAAAAGCTGAGAAGAGTCTAGGAAGACATGTAATTTCAGCTTCAGCAAACTGGGTGTTCACAGTCACCAAGCAAAGAAAAATATGAAGAAAAGCGAAACTGTACATGCTTTGGGGTGGGAGGAACAGTGAGGACTGTTTTGAAAACGTTGAGTTTGTGGAGCAAGGGGCATCTAAATGGGAGAGACGAGTAAGCAAGTAGGTAGTTATTCATATGTGTCGGAGGTCAAGAATGAAGTGACGGCAGAAATTATGAGCTTTTTATGGTGGGGAGGATGATGAATGCAAACAGATCACCACAAACTTGTCCCAGGGTAATGATCCATCTATAATCATTTTGAAAATTGATATAGCTTATCTCAAAGTCATTCGGTAGTCTTTTGATTACGGATGACTTTGATGGAAGGACAAAAATAGATCTTCATAAAGTCAATTCATAAGATGTAATAATATAATTAGAATGCATGGTGGGAACAAGAGAAGGGATGTTCTTCTCATCAGGGCTGCTCCTTTCATAATTTAATTGCATCATCAGACAGAAAAAGTGCAAATTTCACCCATTTCCTTTGCTCCTATTGTTGTGATTTTACCACATATCAGGCCCTGTCCTAGCCATCAGGAACACACTTGGCCCGTGCAGAACATCACACAATGAATAAGTGGAGCCATATAAGATGTTACAAGTGTATACAACAAGGGCCTTCATCTGATATGAGAAATCAGAAGACTTTCAAGGAGCTTACACTCCATCTGGGATGAAGAGTGAACAGGAGTTAGACAGGCAGAGAAATGAAGGGGTGGTAATTTCCAATTAAGAGAAAAATCACATTTGTAAAGGCTCTGAGAAGTGTGCATTCATGAAAGGAAAAAAAAAGTCAATTATAATGAGAACCAAGACAGAGGTGTTTGAGGGAAGCCACAGTGACTCCAAGCAAAGCTGGTGATACAGGCAAGGGCTGAGGAGAGCAGGGTCCTAACAACCACAGCAAGGACGTCTGGAGTTTATTCTAAGTGCAGTGGGAAAGTCACTGAAGAATGTTAGGCCTGAGAGAATGCACTGGAGGGGAAGTAAGGGTGGTGACCGAGAAGCCAGCTAAAGGGGCAAGTGGCAGTGAGGACGGAGAGAGGTGGACAGAGTCCAGAATCATTTAGGAGGTAAACTCCACAGGACTTGCTATTTGAGAGACTTTGGGGAGGCTGTCCAGCACCATGGTGGTACCACTGACCTAGAGGACCCACGAGTACACCTGATGAAAGTTCTAGGAAAAAACAAACTAGAAAAGCGCATACTTTCTTTTCTTTTCTTTAATTTTTATTGGAGTATGGTTGCTTTACAATGCTGTGTTAGCCTCCACCGCACAACACAATGAATCAGCTGTACAGATACCCCCACATACAGATACCCCCTCCCTTTCGGACTTCCCTCCCATTTAGGTCACCACAGTGTATTAGGTAGAGTTCCCTGGAAAAGCATATATCGTCTTTCCCTGAGGCTGCTCTCATTCTCTCAGAGTTCTGGACACACTGCACAGGTCTACATACCCCTAAAGACAAAGTACAAGCTGCCTTTGTCTAGAACAAAGCACCTTTTTCTGGGAACCCGGGGTCCTGATTAATGCTGAAATCTACGTATTTATATACCCCACCACAAACTGCCAGTTGACCTAACAGGAAAATGAAGTACAAAGTGTGACACACACAAAACGTTCTAGAAATGTGAGATGTCTTAGTCACCAAAATCTCAAGAAAACATGGTTGATAAAAGCTTTGTCCTGAGTTACCCAATGTGCTCTTAGTGACAGAGTTGGGGAAGGGAAGTAGAATGGAGGAGACCACCATCCCTACCTACCTAGAAAGCAAACTGAAATCTGCAATTCATTTTCAGAAGAAAAAGCAGAACACTAGAGTTCATTCCAATGCAATTAAACTGGGTTCTCAGCTAAGGGGAGACATATGTTTTCTGTCTTTCTCTTCTAAAGCATGGCAAACTCTAAGATTTTGTGAGGTTACATACATTCTCACACACAAAGGGAGAGAGCTAAAACCAGAAAGAGAAGTTTATATTCAGTCACTTTATATTAAAGGAAGTTTAGGAAATAGTTGTTACAATACCAAATCCAACAGTTGCAAAAATCTGATGAGTGATGACTATTCCTGTCCCAATATCATTCTACCTGATTATGACAACACAAAAAAGCAGCAGTGCAACATCACACAGACTTTAGCACACCTTTCTTAAGTAGAACAAAAGGAGCTCTTGAAGGTGTTATGTTCATACTCTCCATAGAGTAAGAAAAGGTGAAGAACTATTAGGACCATTTTCCTGATGGAAGCACTGAAGTACTCCCTAAACATTACTGTGGGAGCCAGAGGTATCACCAACAGATAGAGTTAGAAATGTAGAGGACCTCAGAACAGTAATTTCTAAATCTGGGTCCAAGAGCATCAGTATCACCATGGAGCCTGAAAAAACAAGAATTCCCAGGCCTTGAACCACACCTACAAATAATCCTCTCTGTGTGTTCAACATGTTTCATAAGCAATTCAGATGCAGAACCAAGCCTGGGAGCCACTGATTTAGTCCATCCTCAACAAGGGGAAATTTTTCCACCATCCAGGGGATATTGCCAATGTCTGGAGACAGTTTTGTTGGTCACAAGTCGGGGAGGGAATGTTACTGGCATCTAGTGGGTAAAGGCCAGGATACTGCTAAAATCCTACAATGCACAGGACAGCCCTCAAAAGTAAGAATTACACAGTCCAAAACGTCAATAGTGCTGAGGTTGAGAAATTCAGTTGTAATCCAACCACTAAGGAAAGAACAGTCCAGGAAAATTACATGACTTTTTATTTCTGCAGGGCAAGATTGGAACTTCACTTTCCAGAAATTCAGTTTCATTTCCTTGATTCTATGGGATCTTTATTATTATTTATTATTATTATTATTATTGTGGTAAAATACACATAACACTAAAATTACAATCTTAACTATTTTTAAACGTACTGTTCAGTGGTATTAAATGCACTCAAATTGTGTATTTTATGTGATTGCATCTGAATTCAGGACTCTTTATTTGGAGCTCAACTGTCGTTTTAGTTCACCAGGCTCTCAATATTTAAATGTCTTGAGAATTATGGGTTTTAGGCTGAAGAGATAACTTTAATGCATTTAAGGAAAAGTTTGTATTATTGGTTCCAGTCTTGCTTGAAACATAAGAAACTTGTTCTATTCTATGTATGACTCTAAAAAAAAAAATCATAATTGGCTCCGAATGTTTTCCATTATTAAGCAGGGTGCTAAGTGATTATCTCACTGAATCCCCATGACACCAGAAAGGATGTGTGAATATTGACAATTCTTCCTTACAAAGCAGGAGGCTTGTCCCCAGTCACACAGCACTTAGTAGCAGCCCAGATTTTGAGTCTAAATAAGTCCATCCAAAGTCCATGCCCATAAACACCAGGCCAGCCTGCCTCTGCCAGTGTCCAGCCCCAAAGAAACCTGCCAATCAGGGCTCCTTCTCCCTTCAGGTGGGCTCCTAATAGCCCAGACCACTCGCCATATTTTCCCTAATTTTTAAGGAAATACAGTCTTGGTTTTCATAATACAACATGTCCCTGGAAGTTACACTGTCAGTGGATGCAGTAGGCAAGCTGGCAATGGCATGGTGTCTCTTCAAACCGCCATGAAACTGAGCCATGAGAGATGGAGAGACCCAAGCAGAACTCCCAAACACAGGAAATAAGCCAGAAAGAGAACTACAAGTACCATTTAGTATCACTTATATGTGGAATCTACAAAAAAAAAAAAAAATCATACTCACAGAAACAGAAAGTAGAAAAGTGGCTGCCAGAGGCTGGTCACAATGTACAAATTTCCAGCTATAGGATGAATAAGGCCTGAGGATCTAATGTAAAACATGGTGACTATAGTTGATGATACTATATTGCATGATTGAAATTTGCTAAGAGAGTAGAACTTAATTGTTCTCACCTTATGTCAATTATATCTCAATAAAGCTGAAATGAAATAAAAAGAGAACTACCAAACAGATTTATGATTTAGTAGAAACTGCCTGGGTTTTAGTGTTACCCAGTGCTGGACTCAAGTCAGTAGCTTCCTAACTGTGTGATCTCAGGCAACTCAATGAGCCTCTGAACAATTATGAACTGGGAAGTATAAAGCCTGTCTTGCTGGGCTGTAGGAAGGGGATGAAATACTCTACGCAGGGCACTTACACTGCCTGGCATATAACATGTGCTGATTAGATGGTACCTGCTATTATTACTACTACTACTAGTGTTATGTACAGAATGAGTAAAACTCCTATGTAAAGCACAAAAACTTCAATGCACTTTACGTATTGAGCTTTAAAAAATGAGTGAGCTTTATGGGTAAATCAAATTTATGCATACTGAATTGTATCTTAAATATACCACAGAAATAGGATAGCTGAGGGAAAACTGTGGGTAATCATTTTGTACACGCTTGCCTAAAAACACATGCATCTATGTTTCTTCAAGAAAAATAAAATCCACAACCATGTACAAGAAGGGGTTGTTATTGAAATTTTTTCTGTTTAGAGAATGGAGAATACCATTGTTTTATTCTCATCTTTACTACTCACAATTCAAGTCAAAAGTAGACCCACAGAAATAGAGATCAATGTGATGGACCACAGGATACATATGTAGCATGTAAAACAGGCTGACCACCAGGAGCTTATAATAACATCTTACAGTCTATTTATAATCTACAGCTTATAATCTACTTCAAAAGACATGGGCACATGTAAATAACCTCAGGCACAGGTTATATTAACTGTAAATAAAATCTACAGACAAAGAAAATGGTATAAGAAATTAGAAGGATGGAGAAACAACTGCATTATGACATGACCAAAAAAGACTTGAGCAGAAAGAAGGCTGTCTGGGTGCTACCAAAGCCAGGATTTAGAGGAGTGGAGAGGGGAAGAGAGGTCAGGAGGAAACCAAGCAGGCTGGCTGTTAGAAAGAAACTACAAGACATGAAAAACAAAAGTACAAAAATGTGCAGGGACACACTCCTAAAGGGGCAGCTTCTACAAAGCAAGAGGGTACTTGAGAATTGCACATAGCACCTGCAAATGTCTTGAACCTGGGATAATGTAAAGGGAATCATGGCAGGACATGAAGGCAAGCTAAGGAGTCTGACTCAAGTCTCAGGGTCACTAGAAAGCTCAAGAATCATCCGTGACTTTTTCTTTTAATTGTGGTATACTTTTTTCAAACAAAATCTTTTCCCAAAGCATCCAAAAATGAAAAGAGGTCAACAGCAGCTGCTCTGGCAGGAGTGGGCATGGAGAGCCTGGAAGCCCATGGTGAACACCCCTCGCCCCTGAACCATCTGAGAGACATCTGCAGAACCAAGGTTGAAAACTGTGCATCTCCTCCCAGCATTCTTTCTGGGCCTGAACTTGCAGCATAACAGTCTGCTCAAATATTTGTCTGATGCATATGGAAGAGAGATGATCAGGGCTCCTTGTCTGCCAAGATGGCCCATGCTGGCTTTTCTTTCTTTCTTTTTTTTCCTTTTTAAAAATTTATTTATTTATTTATTTATTTATTTATTTATTTATTTATTTTATTGGCTGTGTTGGGTCTTTTCTGCTGTGCACAGGCTTTCTTTAGTTGCGGTGAGTGGGGGCTACTCTTCATTGTGGTGTGCGGGCTCCTCGTTGCCATGGCTTCTCTTGTTGCGGAGCTTGGGCTCTAGGTGCATGGGCTTCAGTAGTTGCAGCACATGGGCTCAATAGTTGTGGCTCACAGGCTTAGCTGCTCCGTGGCATGTGGGATCTTCCTGGAGCAGGGCTCGAACCCGTGTCCCCTGCATTGGCAGGCGGATTCTTAACCACTGCGCTACCTAGGAAGCCCCTACGCTGGCTTATTTTGATTAGAGATGAGATCTATCTCGTTGTATGAAGAAGATAGAGTTTGTACACTTGGGGGCATAAATAACACATCTATTGAACCCTACTCTACATGAAATAACTTCGAAGATGGTAACACTTATCAGACCCCTTCTTTCAGGTTCACATATGAGCAGCTTTACCAACAATTTGTTTGTATTCTGCAGGCAAATGAAGGTTTATACAGGGAAATAATGCATCCATTAAACAGAGAGATGAACTGATGACCAGTTAGTAGGATAAGCTGGTGACCAGAGTTGGTACTATTCAGATAGAAGTTACACTTGAAGCCATGAGAGAACATGGAATCTGAGCCAACAAGTGTCACTGGTGACCACACAGACCAGAGGGCTAAGCATTGAGATTGTGGCTGATTTAGAAAGAAGGAGAAAGGCATGGAGCCATGTAGGAAACCCACAAAGACTAATCAGACAAGGAGGGAGAATCTCAGAACTGAAGCTTAATGCAGGGATGGGGTAGTTTCAAGAAGATAAGAATGAGCAGCTTTGCCACGTGTTACCAAGACAGCGAGGCCATCCAAGGCAGAATGAAGAGCACTTGATTTAGCAAAAGGAGGGCATTGGTACCATCAAAGAGGGCAGCACCAGACGGAGGGAAACTGTTATTCATCCTAAGATTAAGTGGATTCCAAAGCAACATGGATGACATATACTGACAGCACTTAAATCAGCTTGGAATGGAAAGACAGAAAACAAATTACACTCTAGCAAGAGAGTTACTAGGTCAAGAGGAGGATTTTCCAAGGTAGGTATAGAAGAGCTTAATGTTGAAAGGAAAGGAGAAAGGAACAAATGAAGAGGATTTTGATGGGCAAAGTCTCAGGTAAGGGGAAAGGACAAGTTAAAACACAGGTGGAGCAAAAGAGATGAACACAGGCTGAATGCCTTAGGAAGTGAGGGGGGACCCCCTCTTCCCTCCTCTGCTGGCAGTGGAAAAAAAAAGACAGCATGGCAGGAGACAAAGGCATCAAGTGGTCTGTGAAGGTGTGCAAATACATAGCAGAAAACTTCTGAGTTGCAGATAGGAGTGGTGGCTTTCTGGTTTTGGTGTACTCCTTGTAAAGAAAGGCGTGTGGGGCCGGACAGAGGCACAAGAACCTGGAGGACTGAAGAGCGTGTGCAAGGAACAGAGGAGCTGCTTCACAGAATACTGGTGGGTGAAAATATTGTGGAGGAGTACTAGGGAGCCAGTGAATATTCCATAGCATGAAATGGCTGTAGTCCAGTTAGCATGCTGCCACTTGCCCTTTAACTTTCTCTCCTTCCTAAACATTTACAAAGCTAGGCAGAGAAAGAAGGAGAAAGGTGGGAAATGGTTCACGATGGAAGGGCAAGTAAAAAGGAAAATCAGAGCAACTCATTTTCTAATTTGATGGGAACTTGCTTAAACTAGCAGCAATAATGCCTTTACTGAGTAATTACTCTGAGCTGGGCAGTGTCGTATGCTCTTTTCATATATTTTCTTTAATCCTCACAACGATCATAAAAGTGGCAAATTATTATCTCGACTTGACAAGGCAAAGGTACTGAAGCCCAAAGAGGCTAACTGGGTTCTCACAGAAAGGATGCTCCAGGGCCCACACGCAGGTCTCGGTGTCCCAGGGTCTGCACTGTGTCTGCTGGGATACACAGCCTCTCAGCATGATGCCTCTTGTCAAAGTGCTGGGGGTTCTACACTCCTGACTGAGAAATACGCTGTTTAGAAAATATGAGGTTAACAGGAAGAGTGAAAGAGGAGCCTTTTTGGCTCTGCTTATCCAGACAGTCATCACCTACAGCCTCAAGTGGCTCCCGAGGTTGAAACCCAACAACAGACAGTGAAGGCAGGAGCAGAGGCCGCCGCCGTGAGCTCGCTGACAACTCTTTCGAGAGCCTCATACGATACAGCAAGCTCCGCTTGTAAGAAGCTCCTCGGGGCTTTTCCCGTGGAGTGGAAACACAGAATTGTCTCCTCAAAATTTAGAACAAAGATAAATCAATCCATTCCAAGCAGACATGCCCTTGAACCTCACCAGCTCTGGCTGAGCAGAATAGAGCCCCACTCAGGAAGCTCCCTCTTCCGGTTATTCATTAATTAAATATTCACTTCTTAAGGAAGGTTGTTCACCAGGCACTAGAGAATCAGTATTCAAAAATGGAGTAACTCAGGCTCATGACTGTTTCTCATGAGCCCCTGCGCGATGCGATATGGGTGGCCCTGCGTTGGACTCACCACCTAGTGCTCATCACAAGCCAGATTAAGGGCCCATCCCTGGCTGGCAGAATCACAGTCTCTGCAGCTGGGCTGGGGATGTGCATTTCTCACAAGTTCCCTGGGTGACTCTTGGGCACACACAAGGTTGAGGACCACCGGTTTAAGCTGATAGACAAGGACAACACAGTGTGACAGGTGGAGGGATACTGGAGGTTTGGAGAGAAGATGGGGTAGCAATGCCTGACCCAGCTTCCAGAAATACCTATTAGTGAAATGGTAGCTAAGAGCAAAGGAGCAAAGGTAACGTGCAACGGGAGAGAAGCAGGTTCTGTGACCTTTACTGAACAAGATAGAAGATTAGGAGAAAACTCCAGTAATAATCACTGCTTAAGTCTTCCTTGCTTATGCAAATACATTTCCAATTCTTGTGCACACTTCCAACTCAATCAAGAAACAGCACCTGATATCAACACTGCCACCCACTCCGACTTCAGAAGCTGCAGGGTAAAAATGAACTGGGTCTCCAACTCTTTGTGGAGGTCTCCATATGGCATTAGCAGGAGGCCTACAATTTAGCCAAGAGTTTAAAAGTTCAGTCTTCAAAGTACAGGAAGCCTGGATTTGTGTCCTGGTCTCACTGACTAGGAAATCATCTATCTTCTGTGAACCTCAATATTAGCATGTGTAAATCTAGAACCATCACTAAGAATAAGACAAAGCAACTTCCTTTGCCTCTTGGTATGATGTCCTGAGGAGGACACAATCTCATCTCTCTGGCCTGTCTGCCAAAATTGCAAAACCTGAATCTAATAGGGAGGAAACACTGGGAAAACCCAAACTGCAGGACATTCCACAAAATAGCTGTCCTGTACTCTACAAAACTATCAAGGTTAGAGAAGATAAAGAAAGACTAAGGAACCATTCTAGATCCATGAAGACCAGAGAGACGTGACAATAAATGTAATATATGATCCTGGAGGGATGTCAGACTGTGAGGAAAATACCTGTCAAGGCCCTTATTGAGATGACTGATGAAATTTGAATAGGGGTTTGGGCTTTGAATTAGATGATAATGTTGAACTAATGTTCAATTTTCTGGTTTCTATAAAGAGACTGTGGTCATCTAAGAGAATGATTTTGTTCTTAAGAAGCACACATTGAGCATTTAGGGCTAAAGGGAGATGATGCCTCTAAATCAGCCTCAAATGGTTCAAAAGGGAATATGTATACTAGAGAGAGAAAAAAATAATAAAGCAAATGAAGAAAATATTAATAATTAGTGAATCCGGATAAAAGATAGACAGGAGTTTCTTTGTACTAGTCTTGTTATTTCTGTGTGTGAAATTGTATCGAAATAAAGTTATTCCTCAAAACTATCAGGCCGTGGACTTCCCTGGTGGCGTAGTAGTTAAGAATCCACCTGCCCATGCAGGTGACACAGGTTCAATCCCTGGTCCGGGAAGATCCCACATGCCGTGGAGCAACTAAGCCCTCGAGCCACAACTACTGACCCCGCATGCTGCAACTACTGAAGCCCAAGCGCCTAGAGCCTGTGGTCCGCAACAAGAGAAGCCACCACACGGAGTAAAGCCCGAGCACCACAACAAAGAGTAGCCCCGACTCGCCACAACTAGAGAGAAAGCCTGTGCACAGCAAAAAAACCCAACACAGTCAAAAATTTAAAAACAAACTACCAGTCCATGAAAAACAAGGGAAAGACTTAGAAATTGTCCGAGACGGAGAAGACAGAGGAAACATGCAGTTGGTATTCCTATGCTGGATCCTGTAACAGAAGAAGGATGTTAGTGGAAAAACTGATGAAATTCTAATAAATTTTGTGGTTCAGTTCCTAGTAATCCCTCGTAGTTTTGGCAAATGTACCACAGTTATATTAAAATGTTAACATTAGGAGAAACTGAGTGAAGGGTATACAAAAACTCTCTATAGAATCTTTGTAATTTGACTGTAAATCTAAAATTGTTCCAAAATAAAAGAATATTTTAAAAAATTAAGATACACACACAGCAAAGGCCATCCCCAAAGGCAGGAATGGGATACTGACTCCACAGGCACCTATGAGTGTGTGTCAGGAGCTGCTGTCTTAAAGGAGAGGTTTCCAAATACCCTGGGCCATGGCAGAACCAGAAGGAAATAGTTTACCTGAACCACTGACTAAGAATCTCTGGGGACAGGGCCCCGGAGAACATTTGAACAAGTGTCCCAGGTGGTTCTGATGTGGCCTTGGGCTTGGGCACCAGAGATTCAGCTCAGCATTTCTCAGACTTAACTATACAAGGAATCCCCTGGGGGTCTTGTTAAAATGCACATCTGGGTCAGGAGGTCTGGGTAGGGTCTGAGACTCTGCCTATCTACTGAGCTTCCAGGTGATGCTCAAGTAACTGGTCCTCAGCCCCACCTATGCAGAAGGCAAAGCAACGAGACAGAAGGGGCCTGGGTCCACGACACTGGAGCATCATGCCATGTGCACTTGAGAGGCCAACTTCTGCCTCTTCGAAACCATTGTTCTCTTGGGTGGTAGACAAACCTTATCCTAACAACATTTAGTCTTCACCAAGTAGTCCCAGCCATATTTTAAAGTAATATTCAACGTATATCCTCTCTCAAACAGCACGTGAAAAAAGGTGAACAATTGTTGTCTGACACAAATGTATATAAAATTACTGGGGCGGGCTTCTCTACTTTCACTGGTTGCTTCTAAAGTCCACCAAATCTGCCTCAGAGAGCAGTTAAAATGACTATGACATGCTGGTCTGAGGACACCTTTTTTAACAACAAACCTAAAAATTTACACTTGCTTACATTCGTGCTCAAACTCAACTAATTCTGATTTGACCTTTATAATCTGTTTTAATGAATCCTCTGGATCCACACAATGCTGTGTAAATCTTGCAGTGGTCTTCAACTAGATAATGAAATCTGACCAGAAAAAAAAAAAAAAAGATAGCTCATAATCATAAAATAGTGTCAAGAACATAAAAAGTGGAGTTGCCATGGTACCCTAATTTTGAAAATGTAGAAAGCCATCTAGAATCCTATACTATATGCTTTATGAAACCCTTAAGCATACACCAGGTCTCAATCTTTTTTTCCCTTTAAATCATTTACTCTAGAAGGACAAAAATAGCCTTCCTGAGATAGCTTGTAATCAATAGTAAATGAAAGTTACATCATAAGACTCAGTACGAAAGCTAAAGGATGCCTCCATAGGTAAAACTATTTTAAAAACTCTTCTCGGTATTTTTTTATTCAGTAAAAATGGACTGAGTATTTATTACATACCAGACAATATACTAGACCCACAGTGCATTTTCCTCTAATAATAAAATTACAACTGGCTAGAATCTAAGACCCACCCCTCTATGCTAATTTCATGATCAAACTATTAATAAGACAAAGTAGCAACGTACTTGGCTGCTTTTGCAAAAATCAAAGAGAAAAGTGAGTCCAAAAATTAAGTTTTGTGTTGTCTGTCTATGATAAAACCATCTGCACACAGTCATGAGTTCCTGCAAGGCAGGGCTGGGACAGCCTCCACTGTGTCAACTGCCCAGAGTCCAGCTTCCTTGTCCCTCCCACCTCCCTCACAGCTTCAGACACAAACCCTGTATTGACACACTCCAAGTAGATGTTGGATGAGTATAAAAACCCCATCCATCGCCACTGCATGTGGTACAGAAATCAAACTACACTGCAACTATTATCGCACCAATTTTTCAACACAGCCAGAGAGAGAACAGGAGAAAAAAGAGCTATCTGAAGTCTGTGAAAATTCAGAATAGAAGGGAAACTAAAATAACCCCTAAATGACTGCCAGTGTTACTAACCTGGTCGATTTCCATGAGCTTGGGGTAGGCACCCGGCCATTCTATGGCCACCTTGACGATGTCCGCAGGTGGCGGCATTGCAAATCCCTGGAATGTCCAAAGCCGGTGGAAGTGTGATCCTACGGTGTAGACGGCTGCACGTGTCTATACCTAATGAGGAATGACAAAAAGAGAAAGAGCGGTTGCTCAGTACAGATGCAGGGCGGATTTTGCTTTATCACTTCCTGTTTTCACTGGTGGTTTAAGTACAAGAAATGGCTCTGGGTGCAGAAGACACAGGGCGCCAACTGCACCACCCACTGGTGACTCCAGAGGAGAGAAGACAAAGGAGGGGAAGGTACCACTGCCCTGGAGTCCGAGCCACCAGGAGACGAGGCCTGGTGAGGGGATGGCCTCCTGAGTCCTCAGTGGGAAGCAAGGTGTCCCTTACTGCCCGATTCTGCTCTGAATGGTGCCCAGGGTCTGAATGAGCCTGGCTCACTCTGCCCAGAAGTGCATGCAAACTCCTCATGCTCAACAGCCTCCGGAAGGACAGATTGCCCAGGAAGTCATGGTCAGGAAGCAGCCTTTCTTTCAAGTGTTTTCTGTGTGTCACAAATAGAGCTCCGCACTATGGCAACCAGGGGATCATGAGGAAGGAGCAATGCCCCAAGGTTCACACACATGCACACACGCACTCCGTCCCCAAGGCCAGCTCACAAGACATGAAGAAAATTAACCGTAGCGGTTAATACAGCATTCAGAACAGACCTTGAATTCTCACTGGAATGAATAGTGTTGCTTTACACAAAGGAGGTAAGATGATCCTCTGCCGCCTCTCTCTCCCAGACTCGTGCATTTCTTTTAGGATGACTTTTTCTAACTTAATATTTTCGAACAAATAAAACATTCACGTGATTCAAAACGAATGTGTGCACATGTGTGTGTGTGTGCATGTAAAGACAGTGTAGAATCTCCCTCCTCCCGAAGTGATTCACTCACCCAATATCCACTGTTATTAGTTTCTTATGTCTTCCTCCAGAATTTCTTCACATATATAAGTCACATGCAAAAGCATATTATATTTCCCACTTTCTTTATATAAAAGGCAGCATTCTATACCCTGTTTTTTTCATTTCATGTATCTCCTAAATCCTTCTGCATTAGTACAAATATTGTGTCCTGCTTCCTTCTTCAGCTGCATAGTTGTTCTTTGTATGGAAGCATCTTATCTGAAGAACCAGTACCCTGCCGTGGGTCACTGGATGATCTCTCACCTTGGGCTGTTATAAACAAGCCTCTGGGGAATAATCTTATGCATACATCATTTTGCTCATGTGCAAGTATATTTTTGCAGTAGATTCACAGAAGTAAAACTGTTGGGTCAAAAAGCATAAGTAATTTTAGATTTTGATAGCCATTTCCAAAGATACTTCCATAGTGAGGGTTGCACCAATCTACCCTCCCTTTAGCAATGGCTGAGGCTGCCTCTTTACACAGAGACTCACCAACACATTGAAGTTTTACACACCTGATGTGCTGAAAAGAAAAGTATCTCAGTGTATCAATACTTTCAATTCTATTTCTCTTACGGTGAAGGAGGTTGACCATAAAGACACAAAGTCCCATGTCTACTTTTCTGTGAACTGTCCAGATACCTTGCCATTTTTCTACTCGGTTCTTGGTCTTTTTTTCAGAAATTGATCTCTGTATGAAGATTCTAATCAAACATGTGCCTTTAGTTTTTCATCAAACCAGAGTGGGCCTTGTCAGTTACTAGCCCGATCTCAGTGGCGGTTGGAGGTGACTAAGATGATAGAGATAGCAGAGTTAATAATGGCAGCTTAATGGCAGTTAAGAATAACAACACCGGCAGTTATATAAATAACTAACTTCACCAGAGCTGACAAGTAAAGGAAATGAACCAAGACAGAATTGCTGCCCCTTTGGCCAAAGATGACAAAGATAGCCTGGTGTGAGACAGTCAGTGCTAACCAGCAGGAACAAATCTCCAAGGCAGTGGTTCAGCAGCTCATTCAACAAATAATTATCGAGGCCTACTCTGTGCCAGCCTTGTTCTCAGCACTGGGGACACAGCAGCAAATTACGTGTTAGGTGGCATCAAGGGACATGGACAGAAATGAATCGAGGAAGGAGAATCTGAAGCATGTGAGTGTATCTGTGTGGGAGGGGCAGGACTGCAATCTTAAATACGGAAACCCGGGAAAGCTTCAGTGAGAGGCAGCATCTGAGTGAAGACCTATGAGAAGTGAGGAGGTGCGCCATGTGGACACCTGGAGAAGTCATGTCACAGGCCAAGGGAACACGTCGACTGAAAAAAATGCACAACCTAAAAGTTGAGAGTTCTGTGTTATTCAGTGGACATTCTTAGGACTTCAAGTCCAGGAGGCAGCATCTCAAACAACCCTGAGAAAATTGCTCCAAAGAGGAAGTGGGGAGCCAAGATAGATAGGGGTTTTTGCAACAACACCAGGAAGTCGGAACAAAAGATTACTGTTAATAAAAGAACACTAGATTTCTCAAGTTAAAGAATCTCATGCTTTTCTATGTACGGGAAGATGCAAGAATCTGGGCTCACTGAAGTCATTCCTTTGATATGCACCTCAGCTATCTGGGGCTCACAGTGCTTCCGAACTCAGAGTTTCCTCAAGTTGCGCCATCCAGGTTGGCTGCAGTTGGGCAGGGGATGACTGCTAGAGAGCAGGCATTCTTAGTTTCCTTCCTGAGTTCCTTCAGGGCTCACAGTCAAGGCACTGTAATGTGGTGGCTAGATACTTTATTTACCGATACGCAGGCAATATTTTATTTTTCAAACAGCAAGTGCAAAGGCCCTGAGGCAGGAGCATGCCTTATATGTTCCTGAAACAGGTAAGTGGCCAAAGCCAAGTAAGTAAGAGCAAGAGTAAGAAGAGAATAGGTTGCAACAGCTGTTGGGTCATAACTTGGTAGGTTCATTCATCGTACTCTTGATCTCCCTAGACACTCCTGCCCTAACTCTTGGTCATAACCTCTAAGGAAGAAAGTTCATGTCCATGTGCTTCTATTCAGAGTATAAATTGGTACAGCTTTCCAGAGGTACTTTTGGCAAATTGTACCCAAAGCCTTAAAATTTTGTATTCCCTTTGAGTGATTTAAGTTTTCTAGGATCTTTCCTCAAGAAATAATTATTAACTTAACCATAACAATGCCAATTGCTGTTTGGTTGTAATTCCCAAAACTTGAAAACAACAATATTCAACAAAAAGGACTTGTTATGTAATTATGGATCTCGTACGTGCAAACACAAGCAGACAATCTGCACTGGGACAGATTTCTTCATAGTCTATACACTCTTTTAATTTGCTTTAGAATGCCAAGGACAGTGCCTTTTATCTGTTCCAAGTCACTTCAATTCAGGATCCAGATTCAATTACATATCCTGGAATAAGAGTTAAGAAAACAGGCCTTAATGTGAAAACAGACTTGATGTAAATATCAGGTAACACTATTCAAAACAAAGAACACATAATCTTGGTGGTTAAGAGAATAGATAATAGAAATAAAAATGAATGCAGCTTCCTCCCCACTCTACACAAAATGGTCTAGAATTACACTGAAACAGGTCATCTCGCCTTCCTGGAATCAAAGGACAAGCGTGCTTTTTTCCCCTTTAACTGATATTTATTTCTCAAAGACTGTTCAGACAAAACCTGTCAAACAGGTGCAAATAGAATAATGCGGATCTCCCTGCGTCTCTGTGGAGAACAACACAAGAGCAGTGTACAGTGCAGCCATTGAGAGCAAAGAGGCTAGGGAGCATCCCTTGGGAACTCACTTAACAAGCCCAGTTAGACCTCATCAGTTTTCCCCACATTAACAAACAGCACAGACAGGGTGCAGCCAGGCTCCCGTGGGTAGAGTCAGGTGCACAATTGCAGAATGAATAATCCGGTCCACATCGTTATCCTCAGAAGTCCACATTTTATCCTCTTGAACTTATATTTCCACCAGGGAACAGTTGGCTCTCAGGCTTCTATATATAGTCAGTCTTGCTACTGATGAAATTCAAAAGAGAAAGTTTCTAGCTCAGGTTTTTTGACCCTTGGCACTGTTACCATTTGAGGCTGTAGTCCTTTGTCATGGGGGCTGTCCTGTATATTATAAGATGGTTAGCAACATCCCTGGCCTCTGCCTGCTAGAGATCAATATCCCTCTTTTGTTGTAACAGTCAGAAATGTCTCCAGATATTGCCAAATGTCCTCTGAGGGGCAAAATCATCCTCCAGTTAAGTTGTGAGCTACCAAATTCTCTGGCCAGATTACTAATGATCAGGGCAACCCAATCATGGCTGAACTGACACAAGACAAATAGTCTCATCAGGTTCTCCAAGAAATATCAACACGCAGGCCCAGTGCTTGGGCAGGCGTAACTGAGATGGAAACGCATTTCTAAACTTCAGTCAACAAACGCAATCTTCTAGAGTCTTTGCTTCCCCAGGCACGGTGCTCATGGCACTTGAGTCTTCTGGTCAACCTCCCCTTACCACACCTGGAGCACTCTGACAGCAGGGTGCACATCCTGATTACAGTTACATCACCAGGGCATGCAGGCATCTCACTCATGGTGTCAGCTGAATGCATCCTTTCCAGGACTGACATCTCATTAGAGCTACTGACGATAAAACCAAGTCTAGTCAAAATTGCCCAGCAAATATAAGCTGCATGAATTTGTGTAATAAACTGCTTGATACAATTCTTATGCAAACTAAAATTTAAGAACCACTAAAGGGAAGTACAGCCTAGACCTTCCAATCACTCTGCCTTGTGGTTCTCCCTACCTGGGGAATGAATGGAGAATTCTACAATGTTCCTGCTTGCCTGCTGATTGATTTACTTTATTCCAGTACCAAGATTCTACAACCTTGATACACATGTGCCCCTTGCACTGGAGGGACCGAACGCAGCAATACACGGTGGGAGGTTGCTATTTCAGATTCTCCATCTCCATTAGGGAACTGACGGTCATTCTGAGAAAAGCAGAGGGCCAAGGAGGAAGCTTTACGGCTTCGGAAATGGGGGAACACTGTGCAAGACATAAGCATTCAGAAAAAAGAGAAGAAAAGAAAGAATGGAATCAAATGCAGAAACCCAATATTCCATTTTATGAGTATGCTGTGCACAGAAGTCTCATGTGGCGACCTCACGAGTATTTCTGCCCATTTACCTGCCAGGTGGGGAAGTGTGCAATTAGATACTCTCAGCTTACCATACGTTGCAAACTTGCATAGAAAAGTGCTTTCACAGCATCTTGAATTGTCATCATGGAGGCTATAGGACAGTTAGCAGAAAGGGGCAGGGACGACCTAAGAGCAGGAACTGGATTGGGCACTTGAAACACACACTTTCCCACTTACTCTTCACCTCAGCCCCAAGCAACAATTGGCACTATCTGCAGTAAATGAATGAAGATACTAAATCTCAGCAGTTTGAATAACTTCCTCCAAATATTTACATACTCTCGAGATGATGGAGGCCTCTCTATCATGATACCTGTTGCGGGCTACTGTATTTCCCCCTCCAAATTCACATGTTGAAGTCTCAACTCCTAGTACCTATGCATGTGACTGTATTTGGAGATTGGGCCTTTAAAGAGGTAATTAAATTAAAACGAGGTCATTAAAATGAGGGCAACGCTAATTTCATCTGACTGCTGTCTTTTAAGGAGAGGAAATCTGGACCCAAGGACAAAGGGATGACCATTTGAAGTCACAGCGAGAAGAAAGCCATCTATAAGCCAAGAAGACAGGCCTCGCTTTGCCAGCCCTGCCAACACCTTGATCTCATGCTTCCAGCCCCCAGAACCATGAGACAATAAATTTGTGTTAAGCCACTCAGTCTGCAGTACTTTGTCATGGCAGCCCTAGCAAACTCACAACATCAAAGACAGAAAACATAAGGAAGAGGCTGCTAGTTTAACACAAAGATGCTTAAAACCTTCTGCATTCCAAAAAGCATGATAAGAATTTAAAGACAAACAACAATCTGAGAAAATATTTGCAACAACTGTGACCCACCTTGGCATAAATATCACTAATAAAGAACTCATAAATTTATAAGAAAAAAATACTTGTCCAACCTAAAGGGAAAAAACAAAGCAATTCACATAAGAGGAAATATGTGATCAATAAATACCTAAAAACTTCATGCTTAATAGTAACTAGAGAAATTAAATTAAAAAATATCTTTGTTGACTATCATATTGGTAGGAAAGAACCACATTGATTGGTGAGAATGTGTCATAATAATCTCGTAAATTGTTACCATCAAGAAAAAAAAGTAAAAGCAAAAGCCTTTTAAAAATAAAAAGAAATATTTTTAATCCATAAAATTTAGAATAATAAATTTCACCTTTATAATTTCTATTCTGATGAAACCACTAAAGCAGTGTTTCTTAATCACTGCACTATTGACATTTTGGACCAGATCCGTCCTGGAAACTGCAGGATGTCTGGCAGTATCCCTGGACTCTAGATGCCAGTAGCACCTCCCCAGTTGTGACAATCAAAATGTCTCCAGACATTGCCCATTGTCCCTTGGAGGACAAACTCACCTATGATTGAGAACCAGGTCACTCAGGTGACTGATTCTAATCTTGCTTTTTAAAAAAGCTTTTTATGGAGACCAACTTGACAAAGTGGATATTAACAGGCATACATATAATATTTTCACTGCAAAAAAAGGAGATGAGATATAGAGCAAGGATCAATTGAAGAAAACCATCAGGAAAGGGAATTTGATATCAAAACATGAATACCTTGATACCACTTGAGGATAATTGGGTAACATTTTACTCCAGCATATTTCCTTCATACACAGCTCGCTAGCGAGCTCTTGTAGCTTTAGTTTTTGTCTGTCTAGTGGTCTAGTGAGCTTTTCCATCTCCTTTCTTCAGGTAGCAGGCCCTGTCCCACTGGCTACTCACCGAGAGAAGGCATGTGGCCGGGACTGGACAATAACAGCACCCATCACCCCGGCAACAGTGATTGGTCCACAGGACAGACATGGTCCAAGGAAATTGATTTCTGGGGATTGATTTATGAGGCCTGGAAGGAGAGAGTTCTCTCTTTCTGCAGGGCTTGTTAAGCTGAAGCTGTCAGCAGCCATATTCCCTCCAGGTAGGGAAGAGTTGTCTGCTACAGGAAGGAATGAGGCAACAAGGCGCAAAGAAAAGTAGAGAGCAGAGGCAGGAGGGAAGAAAAGAGACCAGGAGTCCTAACTATGTTGAATTTCTGTCTCCTACACTTTTTCCTTCCGGTCTCTGATCTATCCTAATATTCTTCCTAGATTTATGAACTCTTAAATTTCCTGTTATGCTAAGTGAGTTTGAGTTAGGTTTCCATCACTTGTAATTGAAAAACTCCTAACTAATAAATTAGCTCTACCATAACCGTTCACTTCCCTGAGTTAGGATCTTGCCATTCCCTTAGAAATGACTGGCACACAAAATGCACGGTGAAGTTACACAATCTAACCTTGAAGCCTAGTGGGAATGATACTTTGCTCCCCAACTCTAAAGCTCTGATACCTGCACGTCCATATTTCTGACGGAGCCCTCTCTGCCCTAGGAGCTGCCTTTGCTCTCCTGGACTGCTAACAAAAGTCATGCCTGCATTTGAGGAATTAGTCTTAGTCCAGCATTTCCCACACAACACTACTTCTTTGAGATATTAATTAATGCAGTGCAAAAAAAGTCAAAGCTCTGGTAAAACATCAAATGGATAATAGCTAATAATAATAACTAGTTCATATACTTTTTATAACAACCTTATGAAATAGGTACCATTTACTAAACCATTTTACAGACAAGGAAATTGAGAGGCAGAAACATTAAGTAAGTTGCCCAAAGTCTCATATCCACCTATGGAGCCCAGCCAGAACTCAGGCCACACCTGCCTGATTCCATAGCCCATGGTTTTAATCACTATACCAGATTTTGAAAGGGGTTCATTACAGGACTTCTCGGGCCTTTAATGTAACGTATGTGTACTGTGAAATCTTCATATGCAATATACAATATTTCCCAAATGTATCTGTCCAGAAATTTTTTATTTTTTTCATGGCGCATCCAGTAAACACTGATTTCTCATGGGACACACTTTGAGAAGTGATGCTTGGAGACCATTTGCCTCCATCACCTCTCAGGAAAAAATGAATTGTTGAATTGTCTTGGCCAGAAATATAGTGGAAAGTGGCAGAGACGACGCTTTCCTTTAGTCCCATATTGAATTATCATCACCTGCGTCTACGGGATTGTCTCCAGGAAAACAGCCCAGTTCTTTGAGTAACTCTTTACAATTCACACAGGAATTCAATTAACCACAGCTTCTACTGTGCAAACCATCAGTAGATAAATAACAAAAGAAACAGATTTGCATTTCTGATAGCTAGAATCTGAACACCTCACTTCTTGCTTTGAACCTCTGGAAGGTGATTCAGGGCACATAAACTTTTCTGGTTCCAGCCTGCCTCTGAGCTTCACACCTCCAGTGCACCCTTCCCCACCAACTGTGTCCCTGCACCCCACCCCCACAGGCACAGGCAATAACTGTAAGTCAGACATGGCAACAAATAGGTTTTCCCTTAAGATCATCGACACGGTCCTTTTGCAGTGGCTGACAACAGCATTGCTTAAAGAAGGCAAGCCCCAGACTGGCCAGGTCAGGGTCACTCTCCAAGTAAACCAGGATCTACTGAGTGCAGAGGGCCAGCACGGGGTAAACTGCTGGCTGCCTCTCTCCTCATCAAGCCACTGGCCATTTCCTGAGCTTGCCAAATTCTTGTGGCTCCTGCCTCTCTTCATAATGTTCCCTCTGAGTTCCAGAATGTCTCTCTCTCCCCTTGGGTTGGCTTCAAAACGTCCCACCTAGACGTCAAAGCTAATTTCATGTGCTCCCTCCTCTGAGAGATCTCCTTGACCCCAGAGCTTCCGAGGCTAGAAGTAACTGCCCCAACATCTATCTTCTTAGGTGCTTGCAAAGCACCAAACAGAGCACCTTTCCACACCTTATGCTATTAGTTTACGAGTTCCCCGAGGGCAGGGATCATATATCTTACTCATCTCTGTACCTCTGTTCCTGACCAGATGGCATGGCAAACAGCAGCTCAATAAATATTTTTCAGACAAGTAAATAAATAAACGAATGAATCACTCTTTCCTTAAAAGCAAATACAGAGGTTTTTGTTTTGTTTTGTTTTGTTTTGATGTGAGGGATTACTCAAGCCAATGATGCATTTTTAAAGTCCTGAATTCCTTGCACAGAAAACCTTTAGAAGCTTCTTCAAACAGCAGCTACTCATTTGTCCCACTGGACAGAAACAGAAATGGAGAAGCTCAGAGGTGAGAGCAGGGTTGATTCCAGATTGGTCTTCCTCCCAGAGAAATTCTGTCAAAAACAAGATGAGATCAGAGTCGCTGATTCTCATCCCTTCCACTCTGAGCTCTCTCACACGTAGAGAATCAGCATCTCAAACGGAAAGTTCATTATTTTCAAACTAATGTACACACTTCCTCCCTTGTTCTGGTTTTGGGATAGTTGTTTTTCAAATTCCTTTTCAGCTGTTGTAATGCCAGTGACTGCTCCCCTCCTCTCCCCAGCATCTCCCCCAGCTCCCCTCCTCCGGCAATCCCTGTCACTCTGTGATGTGTGCTGACATTCCCCAGTGGGGCAGGCAGAGCTCAGACTCGGCTCCCTATCTCAGGACCCAGACTCGAGGCCACAGGAAACGCTGGAGCGTTTCCACCATCCTGTGAGCCAAACACTCAAAGTTTCCAAACCTGCTGATCAAAAAACAATACGCGAAACTTCTCTCTCCCTCCCTTTCCAGCAACAGCAGAGCCCTAAAGGCCACCCTAGGAAACTCGATTGCATCAGATTAGCAGTGAGGGCCTTCTGCAGACGGTGGGTGCTGGGCTGTGCTTCCACAGGCTTTCACCTGACAACTCAGCACAGAATTAGTCATCCTGAACGCCAGTGCCTGATGCAACGCTGCACACACCACGCACACAGAATGGCAATAGCCTCTGCCTTTTTCTCCCTCCTCAGGCCCTTTAGGTTTCATTCTTCAGATGAGCACGGGCATGTGAGTGAGTGTTGTCAGATGTCCACCTCGGGTAATCCTGGTTCTCCGTGTCCACAGCTCTGTGACTCTGTGACTCCGGACGAGTTACATAACATGGCTCAGCCTCAATGCCCTCATCTGTAAAACTGGAGCAATGGTACAACCTTTCTCACAGAATTGTTATGAAAACTAAAGCAACTATAACAGGGTCTGCTACAGCATTATCATGATTATAAATTTACCAGTCATGTGGTACCTGGATGAAAACACTGGGTGATGCTGTCCGTCCATAGTCTCATCACGTGGTAATTCTTTTTCCCTTAAGCATCATAATGGAAGTGGACAAACTCTTAGGAGAGTAAAGAATGATAACTCAGCCTGATCGTCCAAGGAGGTCTGATAGATGTGGACCTTTTCTGTGGGTTTTAAAGGATGAGCAGAACTCCCTGGATTATAGGAGAGAAGTCTCTTCCTTCTAGGTGTGTAACTGGGTTTAGAGGAATTAGGAAAGGAAGGTTAAGGTTAAGATCCTGGAAGGATCGACCTGCACTGCAAAGGCAGAGAGTCACAGAGAACCGCCTGAGCAGATAACCTGCTGAAACAGAAGAAACCCATTTTCTCTCCTGCCCACAGGCCCAGGTCTCCCAGGAAAGTTCTCTGAGTAGAGCAAGGTGACCAAGACGCGACTTCTTCTAGATCCTCTCTCCCCGAGGAGAAGTGGACATGGTCTTCAGTATGAGGCAGTTAGTCCCCAAAGAAGGTCCAAAGGGGTGCTCTCTGCAGAACAGGGGGCCTGCCCCAATTACTGCACAGCTTCCCCAGCTGTATGTCCTACCAGCTATGCGGAAGCTGGGGTTTCAGTGGGGACGAAGGCACAGTGACCAATGATTACACAGCTCCTCTCCTGGCTCTAAACAGAAGAACCTCGAAATGTTTCTTAGGAAAGATTCCATTAGAAGACACGAATTTCCCCCATTTTCAGGGTTTTAGATAGTTTATCCCACTGGTTACTAGGCACAACCCCACATGTCCCAGCAAGACAAACAAAAAACAAAAGCCAGTGGGTTTTTTGCTTTTATCTCTTTCACCTTAGGAGGTGCTATCAAAATTCCCTGGATTGTAGGAGAGAAGTCTCTCCTTTCTGGTTTTTATCTGGGTTCCCTCACAAGTTTGCTGTAGTTTGTCTTAAGATAAAATACTATCAGGGGACACGCTATCAGCAGGGACAGGTGGCCACCCTTTGAAGAGCTTTTCACACAAACACCAAGATAACAGTGGATCCAGTGGGCCAGTGTTCCTTGTGGATGGGGGAACAAAAGGATTGCTCTTCCATAGATATATAGATGAGTCCAGAAACTCCTTCCCAGGTTCATTTACAAATAAAACCAGGGTACAAACTGGGGGAAAGGTGGCCTGCAGTTCTACTCTGAAAGCCATTATTACTGATTACACCTTGAGGTTACTGACATCCAGAAGATCACACTCTGGATGGATTTTTTTTTTAAATGTCTTTCCCCTTCACCTTGCACTGAGCAGAGCTTCCTTACAACCTGTTTGCATGCCCTGGGAAGCGGTGAGATTAAAAACTGATAAGAGGAAGATAGAGGGATTCCAACTCAGTGCTGGCAGTTTGCTTGCTGAGTACCTTTTAAAATTTATGTTGGTAAATTAACAGGATGCTGATGATTTAAGATTCTTTTTAGTTAGCAGACGCAAATTATTATATGTAGAACAAATAAACAACAAGATCCTCCTGTATAGCACAGAGAACGACACTCAATATCTTGTGATGAACCATAATGAAAAAGAATATTAAAAAATGTATACATATATATAACTGAATCACTTTGTTGTACAGCAGAAACTAATACAGCATTGTATTAAATCAACTATATGTCAATTAAAAATTTTTTTTAAAGATTCTTTTTATCCGTACTCAGTTCTGGCAAACTTGGGTCTCAACCTGCTAATACCTACTTTGATAAGGACTCAGTCATACAAAAAAACAAACCAACAAACCAATAATAATAAAAAAAAAACCCTGCACACATACAAGAAAACCTAGCTAGATTACTGAAGGAGATTGTGAAAAAAATTAGAAAGAACTGCTATGCCTCTTATGTTCCTACTGTAATATATTTTGCCTTGCCTAGAAAAAAGGTCAGATATTATAAATCTTTGTGGAACACTTAAGTTCTGCTGACAGGTCTGGTAACGGGGTCAGATACTGGAATCTAATTATCTGAAGCATGAATTTAATGAATGAGGTCAAAGAAAATCAGATTCTTCTTGATACCTAAGAATTTTACTTTTTTCAGCTTTGCAAATCAAAGCCAATGACTCCAAACTTTATAGAGGCAAGATGGCATAAGAAAGAAGATGGGTTTTAGAGTCAGACAGATCTGGATTTGAATGCAAAAATATGTGATGTTTTAAGTCAGGGTACATGATAAGCAGATCTACATTTTGCCTAATCCTATAGGAGAAGAGACTGGAACGGGGCAAAGATGGACTGGTAAGGCTTGGTAAAACTGATGGCAATGGCTTGGGCTGGGGTGGTGGCCTTGTAGATGAAGGAGAAGATGAAGGAGTTGTGAGCTATTTTTTGAGATAAAAATCAATGGAAATTGATGATAAACTGGACCTAAGGGAAGAGGGAGAAGCTGGAGTCAAGGGTGAGCCAGGAATCTGACATAGAATAGATGGAGACGCCATTACTGAGCTAGGAATGCTCCAAAAGGAAGATGCATCGCAGCCAATTTGTTGACCACTACCAGGTAGACTCACCTGGAGGACCCAGTGGTAAAGTCCAAGCCCTTAGTACAAGAGACATCCCTCTTACCTCTTCTTTGTAAACCTAATCTGCTTTACTGCAGATTACCTCTAAAACTCATGGCCATTTGCTTCTTATTAAGTTGCAAGGCAGCAGAGTATGGCAGTTATGGCTACAGACTAGACTCAGATTGCATGTATTCTGATCCTAGTTTCACTGCCTCCTAGCCTGAGGCCTTGGGAAAATTGCCCTCTGTGTCTCAGTTTACTCAACTCCAAAGTGGGAAAAGTCACAGTAACTATCTCACAGCTTTCCTGACATGAGTAATAAGATGATGAAGGTAACAGCTAATGTTTATATAACTTACAATGTGCCAGGTACCCTACTGAACAGTACACCTGTTCTAACTCATTCAATCCTTCCAACAGCTCTCTGACATAGGTGTTAGTTTAATCCCCATTCTAAAAATGAAGAAATGGAGTCACTGAGGAAACCAGCCACTAACTTGGCTGGTAAGCAATCTAGCCAGTCCCAAGTCTGTACTCTAAACCATTACACTCAACTTCCTCTGACTTTAACACACACAAAGTGCTCGGAACAGGGCCTGGCACAAAGTGAGAGCCAGCCACCATTAGCCCTGTGAATCAGCAAAACCAGGCCTTTACAACCTATATGGTTCACAAGGAAGAAGGAGGCTTTAAACACCTTTTCCATCATGGGTCCCTACTGCATCTTCTCACCTCATGTTTACATAATACTGATGGTGACTTTCTGAACTTACTTCTGACTTTGACCCTGGGGACAGGAATCACACAGCCTGAGCTTTTCAGACTCATCACAGACATACTTCTTGATGCTGTGACAGAACCTGCAACTTGAAAGGCACTCTGAGACACAGCCCTGCAGGAAATACACCCCATGGCTACGATCACAACTTGCGGTGAGTTTAGACAGGGATCTTTCCACAACCTCTGTTTTTTACCTTTTCACTTAATGAATGGATAAACTTTGTGTGAGTTTATCCTTTTCTCCCCCAGAGAAAGAACAGAGGGATTCTTTTATACGCAGGTAACATGATTTTATTTCCACTAACAAGGAATAATCTTAATTGACATCTAGCTCTGTCAGAGTACAGCCTCAGCACAAGTACTCAAAACTGAAATAATGACTTTTTGGTAGCAGGCCTCAGCATTTAATGAGCTTATTATGGCAAAGAACCTAAATAGCAAATCAATTCACTCAGGTACAAGAGAGTTCACTGGGAAGTTACACAGCCTAAAATGAAAGTTTATGAAATTCCGTTCAGATTTTTTTTTGAAGAAAAATAAGGTAGACATTTCAAACATCTACTTAAAAATTTTCCAGGCAAAAATTAATTCAGCCATACATTAAAGCATAAAACTCTTGGGGGCCAAGAGACACAAATTATTTGAGAAAAATCCAGGATCTTCTTGAGGGTACTCCTCGGCATACCCACCAGGAGGTAGGGTGACTGCCTATTCAAAAGTGGGATCAAATTAAGCTCCTCAAATTTCAAAAGGATTTCAACCCAATCCCCAGATCAACTGACTAGTTAACGCATATGTGGTTGCAAGTAACTGCCATGAATAAAGAATAATTGCACTCTCCACCCTTATCAGTAAGAATAATATTAAACTCACTGTCCTCTACATAGATGGTGACTGCATTGTTTTCAATAGGAAAATGTTATAAGCAGGCATAATGTTTACTAACAGTAAATTGATTTAATCACTTATGGTAAACTTTAAGATGGAATAAGCAATGGTGAAGGATAATATCCTCCCAGAATGCCAAACTGGAACCCTCAATACATTTTTCCCTTAGAATCAAATTATCCAACCAGGTTTTATCTCTGTCTTTATTAATACAAAATGAGACTTCAGACATACTCAGAGGACACTCATATGGCTGTGTGTCTAATATCAATTCTGCCCAATTAGTATTGAATCTATGACTAAAAGGGTTCCAAGTTTCAGACAAAAATCTAGAATGTTGAAACAGACTTATACTTAAATTAAGGATCTTTTGAAGAGTTTTACTCACACCACTTGACTATTTTTGCTTTCACCTAAACGTTCATCCAATCGGGAAAAGAGATTTCTTTCCATATCTATTTGTTTGTTTCAAAAAATCTTTAATGTATAGGAAAAATAATGGATGAGTTCTTTAAGGCATGCTTTAGTGCTTTAATTCTGGTCTTTATTTCTGCTCTGGAATTTTTTTCCAGAATCCTTACTTTTTAGTAATTAAACCTTAAAAAAGTTCAAGTCAAACAAGATTTCTTCTTCCTTTCATTTCACCATCTTAATTAAAATCTGGCAAGTTTTGCTTGAGAAAGTGGAGCACACTAAAGTGCTTTTGTAGACACATCCTGTTTTTCAGGTGCAAGACAGCTCAGGATATATCCTGTTCCATCACCATTGATGGAAAAATAACTCAAAAAGTGAATCCTATTGAAGGTGGGTCAGGAGAATCTTCTCAACAAAGCTCAACAAAGCTCAGAATGTTTTTATAAACTCATACAGCTCACATTTGGAACTTGGTAAAGATGAACTCTGAATGGTGTCCAAAACATCTTTATATTTGACAGTTGTGAATGACTGTCATAACTTGAAAGGTGAGAAATGCAGGTAAGCTTTTAGCTTTTATCAAATAAAAAGCTCTTCACTCCCACAGGTTTACATCTGAGCTTGCATGAAATGGGAAAGCAATCGTAGTTTTCTTGTCTACTCCCATCGATTGGGAAACACATCCACTTTTACTGAAATGACTTCTAATATCAGGGCACATTTCCACATTATGTTTTAAATTCTATGATGTGGGGACTTCCCTGGTGGTGCAGTGGTTAAGAATCCACCTGCCAGTGCAGGGCACATGGGTTTAATCCCTGGGCCTGGAAGATTCCCACATGCTATGGAGCAACTAAGTCCGGTGCCACAACTACTGAGCCCACATGCTGCAACTACTGAAGTCCACATGCCTAGAGCCTGTGCTCCACAACAAGACAAGACACTGCAATGAGAAGTCAGTGCGCTGCAACAAAGAATAGTCCCAGCTCGCCACAACTAGAGAAAGCCAGCATGCAGCAACAAAGACCCAACAAAGCCAAAAATTAATAATAAATAAATAAACCATTTTTTTAAAAAGTTAAAAAAAAAAGATTTATTTAAAAAAGCAAATAAATAGAATAAATTCTATGATGTGGTCCTAAATTCCTAGAGTAATCAAAGACTGTGAAACTTCACAGAGAAGAGTCTTTAAAATGGGCACCTGAAAATAAAAGAAGTTGTTTTGGTGAACATTGATCAGCTTCCAAGCTTGCAGCAGGGGATCACGTTGAGGTGTAAAGAGACAGGAATGAAGCCAGGAGCTCAGTGCTTAACAGGGAAGAGATGCATCCAAGCTCCCTCCAGTTAGTGTTGGCCAGCCCCAAAGCAGCCACAGGATCAAAGACAGCAGGAGATCAGCTCAACACTGGTGCCTGGAGAAACATTCCTCATTAGAAAAAGCAGAATTCTGAGACTACTGCAGAACTGACAATTCTCAAATACCAACTATTCATCTCAGTCATTAATTCTTTGTTGTTGTTGTTGTTGTTGTTGAGGCAAGCAATACGACTTTACTCAGAGAGCTGGCAGACCAAGAAGACGGCAGACTAGTGTCTCTGAAAAACCATCTTATGGGGTCTGGATGCCAATTTCTTTTATAGAATCAAAGAGGGAGGTGGGGGGAGTAAAGTAACAAGGGTTATCAGTCTTGCAAAACATCTCCTGGAATGACTAGCCTCAGGGAAGGGATGTGTGTTAACTTCACAGATGGGTAGGGTTCCCTGAGGCAGGCCATTGTGTATGATTAAAGCAATGAAAAGCAAAGGTTAAAGGCAAAGAAACAGATCTAACATGGAGTCCAATTTAGTTCTTCCCTGTTACAATTCCCCACTGTTAGTGTCCATTCCACAGTCTTGGGGGAAAAGGGGTGACAACGTTCTAACTCTTCCATCCGATGGATCTTTCCGGGAGTGTCCGTCATCAGTGTCAATGTTCCAAATGTTGAGATTTGTCTTTTGTTCCACTTTGGAAGTGTCTACTTTCCACCTGCAGATTTAAAAATATTTACAACCTAAAAGTTGAGGGTTATCAGGAATTTTGAGGGCTTCAAGCCCAGGAAGCCGCATCTCAAGTTAAGGAATATAGCATTTTTCTATGTATGGGAAGATGCAAGGTTCTGGGCTCACTGAAATCTTTTTTTTTTTTTTTTTTTTTTTGACATGTACCATAGCTACCTGGGGCCTATATCATGTATTTTAGTATCCTGATTTTTCTCAGGGTTCACCAGCTCACATTGGAGGGCTGTAGTTGCTGATGACTGATCCTCTCCTCTTGATCAGGAACTTGACCAATATTTGGCAGACATTTCATGATCAAATATTGTCTCAGAGTGCTGGGAGGCTCATCCCAGGTCAGGTGAAAATTCTTGATATGCCACTCCAGGTGCTAATTTCTGGATTAGGCCCTATTGATAATTAAAGATTCTCTGGATCTTCTGTCTAGTTATGATCCAGGAGACATTTTCCTTATTGCTTCTTCCCATGCCTAGAATCACATCACTACAATTATTTTGATCTATTTCCTTAAGATGTTTAGCCATAGAAGTTTTGTTGGAAGCCTGGTTATATACTGGGTGCTGTAAGAAACAACAATCCTATAAAATAGAAAGGATATAAGTAATGCAGTAACATTGACAAGGGCACAGTGCAGTAGGGAGACACAAAGCACAAACAATTGGAAACAAAGAACAAATTAAAACAATCAGTCATTAATTCTTAAGACCAAAACTTTGATCTCAGTGGTTGTAAATGTTCAAACCCAGTGTGAAGACACAGACAAAAAAAAATGTGGCTTCTGAGGTAAAGTGAAGAGCTGAAGAACTAACCAACCAGTTAATCAATGCAGACCACCTGAAGATTCTTCTTTTCCTCAATAGTAGACTCTTTTCTATCACTTATAATTATTCCAACTCATCTCTTCTCTTTTGCTAAGCAGAAAAAGTATCACCATAAGCACCATTCTCCTTCTGTGTTGTCATATTAGTAATAGCAACTATGTGCAATGATTTTAAACTTCACAAGTATAAAAACGTAAAATAGTTGATATTCACTGTATAACCTACTGAAGATTACAACTACTACATTGATAAGAAAACATCAGATGGATGTGTCACCAAACTAAGATTTCATTTCTGTCCACCACTTACAGGGACCTCTCCACCAATGAGGTTCCTATAGTTATTAAAATGACTTAGAAGTTTTTTCTAACTTCTAAGCAGAAAACCCACTCATACTCAAAGAGGCTAAGGATGAGAAGAAAAACTCAGAAAAAGTATCTTTACTTTTGCCCCTCAATTTTCATAACTGTGCCATTCCTCTAAAAGCCAAAGGAAGAAATTATAGTCATATTTAGGTGGTCTCAAGGGGACATCCAGTGTATTTTTTCTTCAAAGTTAGATTATGTTGCATACAACAAAAATAAACATTATTAGCAATAACTATTTTATATCTGACTTTAGCATTAGCTATTTCTCATGTATTAAAACAGACAAACCAAACCGTCCAACATTCATCTCATTTCATCACACATAGAATCTCTGTGAGATAGGTAGGCAAATACTGTTACACAAGTAGGGGACTGAGGCATAGAAATTAAGACCAAGCTCAAAATCAGATTAGTTCCAGTCTCCTAACACCTAGTGTTCAGGACAGTAGCTGAAGTAAGACAAAGTTATGGAATCATGAACGAATCATTTACACTTGACTAAGTTGTATGTTTTCACTTGCGAGAGGAAGTCAAATTTTGAGAGTTTCTAACTCTCACACTAATAAGCCTCATCCACTGAGCACTTCAAGGCTGGGAAGACGTCTTACACCTGCCCTTTTCTAAGTTTCATTCCTCTAGAGTCTCTGCAGAACAGCAGCATCTCCCAGCATGATGCAAAGATGCCCCAGTTCAGTGACAGCGTTCCCCAAACACCTCTAAGGGAAAAAGAGAGATTCTCTATTTGTTTCATAAATATTAACAAGGCTCTTCCCTACCAACAATCATGGAGCCTGGAGACTCTGACACAAGAGTGAAAGAAACTCAGGCTGCTGCTCTCAAGGTGTTTACATTCTTATTCTCAACAATTAGATAATGGACTGAAGAAACCACTGAAAGAGTAAAAGAACAAAAAGATAACAGATGCTAGTGAATTACTTTACACCTACCTAGTTCCATTATGTCAATAAGAATAGGAAAGCAAAATCTACCTGATGAGTTTTTACAAGCCCAACATTTTCTGGCCTCTGCCTCTTTCTCTGTCCCCACCTCCTACTCTCCTCTGTTTTGCTCATTCTCTTCAGACCACCCAGGAAGTCTTGAAGTTTATCAGATTTATCACACTTTCCACTCACTGTTCCCACAATTTCCCATAAGTGGCATGTTCACTGACTTTAGGACTCAGTCCAAATGTCACCTCCTCAGAGAAGCCCTCTGTACAGGACCTAATGCCAGTAAAATTGGAACACACACCACAGCACACACATTCCCAGTCATCCTCTCCCTCTCTCTCTCACTCACTCTCCTTCACTCATCACTTATCACGACCTTGCAGCATATTATACACTCTCTGTCTGTTATTCACAATTCCACTCCAGAGTGTAAACTCTATGAGGGTAGGGATGCTGTATTCCTCACCATTATGTCTCTAGTCACATGGTATATTCTCAATGACTATTTGGTGAATGAGGAAGTGAATAAATTAATAAATTGATCAGATTTTGAAGAAGTCATTTATTTCTTAGATGCTTTAAGATAATTCCTGAGAAATACAGTGAAAAATAACAGGTTACAGATTAAATTCAATGTGTGTGACCTGGAGACACTGGGGAAGACAACAGAAGAAAGAACTGGTACTTAAGGATAGTGCAAATTAAGTATCACCAGAGTGTAGCAGGAAAAAATGGTGGGCATCAGACCTGGGTTCCAGTCACAGTCATGGAATCAGAATGCTCTAAACAAGAAAAAAATCTGGAAATAATAACCAAAATGAAGTAATATACATGAAAGTATTTTTTAGCATATGAACAAGCAGAAATAAGCATCCAGCAATCACTTGTTACTCCCCCTACCTTCCCCTCTCCACTAACATCCACTGCAGACATCTTCATCAATCATGAATAATAAACTTAACTCCTTTCTGCCATAACTAAACAGGGCATCAGAATCACCAACACATTAGTAAATCATAATTGTTTTAAGCCTTTTAGCAAAGTAGACAAATTAGGATTAGAGCAGGATTTTCTTCCTAAAGGATGTCTACAAAAAACAATAATCATTCTCAATTACGAACCATCAAGCTTTCCCTTTAAAATCAAAAACAAGGCAAGGAACTCAAATAGCACAACCTCTATTAAATACTGTACTGGAGGTCTCAGCCTACAGAATAAGACAAGAAAAACAAACATGCATTACAAGGATTGGAAGGAAGGGAAAGCAGATTTGTCATTATTTGGATGATATGACTGTCTACTAGAAACCTTAATAGTATTAGTAAGATGTTTGTCAAGGTTTCTGCATATAAGATCAAAATACAGAAGTGATTTGCATTTCTATACACCAGCAACAAAGCATTAGAAACAGCGGTCTTTTAAATATACAATACAATAATAAAAAAAGAGACTTAGAACTATATCAAATAAAATTTTCACAAGATCTTTCTGTATAAGATAATAAAATTTATTGAAAAGTATTAAACACCAAAATAAATGGGGAGATATCTAAAATTTATGAATAAGAGGAATCAACATTGTAAAGACATCAACAAGGACATGTAACATACATGAAGGTTGCAGAAAGGTCTACAGATAGAATCTTGCTATATGCTAAAGCTGACACTGCAGACCAGTGTGGGGGAAAATGAACTCTTTACTAAATGGCTCAGGAACAATGAAGGAAAAAATTAAATTCAACCCCTACATCACAATTTACATTAAATGGAACCATTCCTGAGATTAAGTACTAAAATAAACAGAAAGATAATCTTAAAAAGTACATACAAGATTATCTTAATTATCATAGGTGAAGAAGGATACCTTGCACAAGATATAAATAGCCCAAAACATAAAGAGAATGATCAATTCACCTACAATATAATTAAAAACTATTTATCAAAAGGCACCATAAGAAAAATATAATATAAAAATATGTCACATATTGAGAAGATATATGTAACATAATGGACAAAGAGTTATTACATATAATATATAAAGAACTCCAATGAATCAATATGAAAAGAATATGTACTCCAAAAGGCATACCCAGGCATTTCATCAAAGAGAAAATATGAAAGTCAATAAACCTATGAAAAGATACTCTGCTTCATCAATAATTGGAGAAATGCAAAGAAACCTCAATATAACACCATTTTACACCCACCCACAAGACTAGAAAATTTATACAATCTGACAATCTCAAACGCTGATGAGTATGTGAAGAAACAAAGTTACATATAGTCCTGGGAAGAATTTAAATTAGCACAACTACTTTAGGAATATACTGGCATTGCCTAGTAAACCTGTAGGTTGTACACTCTAAAACACAGCTCCTCCTCCTGCGTATACATCCTGGAGAAACTCTTGCTCATCTAGGAGAGGTGTACAAAAATATTATAGCATCGCCCTAACAGCAAGAAACTGCAAACAACACAACATTGTAAAGCAATTATACTCCAATAAAAACAAATAAATAAAAGCAAACAAATAAAGAAATATGAAAAAAATACATAGAGTTTGCTAAGTAGAATAGAAAAATAGAAAAAAAAAAGAAAAAAGAAAGAAAAGAAAGAAAGAAAGAAACTGGAAAGAACTCAAATAAATGTCTACCCCAAGAGAAATAAACTGTGGCATATCCATAAAGTGGAATACACTATAAAGAGTGAAAATAAACTACAGCTATCAATACATGCATCAACATGAGTGAATCGCAGAAACATAATTTTAATGTTGAGCAAGTCACAGAAAAAGTCATAAAGAATAATTCCATTTTTTACAAAGTTGCAAAATTTAGCTTATACTTTTGTAACTCTAAAAATAAAAAAAGAAATCTTTAATAAAATATTCAAGACAAAGCTTATAAGGCTGAGTGAATGAAATGGGATCAGGGCTTCAAAGGCACTGGTGATGTTCTGTTTCTTAGGCTGGGTGGTGGGTGCCTGGGTATTAATTTTATTATTCCTCGTTAAACAATATGTATATTTTTACACATCATCATTTACCTATAAAGTATACTTAATAAAATTATGAAATTCCATCATAATTTATCAAAATAAAAATGTTAAATTTTGGTATTTACCTAGAAAATTCACTTATATGAAAGGCCAAATTTTAGCATAATAACAAAAGAACGATGCATTCCTTTACTAAGTATTAAATAATGGGAGTGCCTTTAAACTTTCCTGTGTATATTTAAATTAACTATGTCTTAAGAAACTATGCATAACGCAGAAGAATCTATAATCTGGTAAAGAATGAATAGTTTCTTTCCTAAAGAAGTAAGAAGCATATTTTCTACTGATGTAGAATTTAGAAATCTTCAGATATAAACAGCACAGAATAACTGCAGTTTCTTCCTGGTTCTCTTAATCAGTGGCATGTTTCTTATTCCTTGCCTGAAATTCCCTCCTCTCATACACCTCCTGCATCACTCCCTTGATGAGTTGATGGCCTGTCGTGTGATTATTAAGCAACTCCGTGGGAAGATGGGCTGGGGGTGGGGATTCATACAGAAAGAAATGAGAAAGCAGTTGAGATGTAGGCTCAGAAATACCTTCTTTCCATGTCCCTGTTACTAAAACTAATAAATAGTAACTGTCAAAAGTAAAATCCTGAAATGACTTAAATTGCTACAAATACTTGCTAGTAATTGCCATTTAGTCATTCTCTTGACCTTTTGTAGTGAGTATAGGATGAACATTGGCTCTTCTCAGTTTCCGTTAAAAAAAAAAAGAAAAGCAATGAACTTCTACCTCCAAAACTCTCTGATTAATCACAAATAATCTAGTCCTGATCCCTAATTTTCAAAAATAAGGAAACTAACCAGAGAAGTTAAGTGACAGAGGCTACAAATATATCTTCATATGTTTAAGACCATAACTTCTGAGGTCAGAGGGCCTGGGCTGGAATCCTGACTCTGTCATTAACCAGCCAGGTGACTCTGGGCAAAATACCTTCCCATAAGCTCTCCAGGCCACAGTTACTAGTCTGTAAAATGGAAATAATACTGCTACTTCATAGGGTTACTATGATGATTAAACATCCCAAGTTCTCCCATGAGAACCTGGCACACAATAAGTGTTCAATAAATGTTTATTATCTTTATTTCCTAAGGTCATAAAGCCTGGTAGTTCCAAGAGAGAATTTTCTATAGATTTCTATTTTTATCCACCTAACCCTGACCTACACATCTCAGTTTTCAAGTTACAGCAGCTTAATAATTAACATTTTTTATAACTTTGAATTGTACTAAAATACTTTTCTCTCCTCCCCAGGGCTAACTGGAACATATGCAAGTATATTTCAAACTAATAAAAATGCAGTAATTCAACAAACAATTGTCAGTCTACTTTCTGCCAATCCCTTCAGTCTAGTTTACACATTTAATGGGTGTTTTCAGCTGTGTTTCTAGATAAATCCTTCACTCACTAAGGGATCTGGCAGTTGGCGCTTCTCTTCAGCACTCTTTTTTTCATAATTATCTTTCTTTTCAACGTGGCACAGAACAGAAGGGAGCTTGAGATTATCATGAGACACGTCTCCAGTCAGACAGGCTTTTATGATGGCAGATGAAGCTAGAAGCCCATCCTGAGCCTTGTAAAGATCCCCTTAGTCTTCCACCCAGACCCGCAGTGATGAGAAATAGTCACAGTACACTGTAACATCTCCAGGAAAAGATCACCCCAAAGATCATCACCTCAAATCCTGCCTCACCATCTGCTTTACAAGTCAGCATTTCATATGACAGCAGGAGAGTTGGGTGTAAAACTGAAGATGGTGCTAGGGGAGGTCTGTTCTGGGAAAGGCATGCTTATTTACCCTAAACCAAAAGCAAATAATCTAACTAAGCCAATATGCAAAAGGGGTCGTTTAACAAATATAGATTTTGTGGCAAATCCCTCTGTTGAGTATTTTGCTTCTTTTTTTTTATTACAAGAAGTCTACAGCTTATTTGTTCATGGTGCTATTTTAATTTAAGCAATGCTTTTTCCTTTAAACAACTTTACTCGTTATCATAAACGTTTAATGGCTATGCAAACAATTTTTACTCACTGTAAGCCAACACAACTACCGATAGAAGCTCAAAACATAAAGAGAATCAATGCATAATTGCCAATTCTCTCCTTTCCCTGCTGCCTTAGGAGGCCTGCTCTGAGCTCAACAAAGCCTCGTGTTTAAGGCACTAACAAAGCAGGAGCATCCAATCAATGAGAAAATAAAACACAGTTTGTTACTTAATAGCTCTAAAAACAAGCTGAAGACTTCATCACGGGAAAACGTGAACTGTGTTAAATTTCCTGACACTACTTTATGATTTATTTGTCATTTAAATTACATCTGTCATTTAAATTATGGGTACCATGTATGACGTTCCCAAAGAGCCACCTGGCCCTGACCCAGGTTCAGTCTGCTTTTCCCAAGAGCCACCGTTTATTATACCCTGAGATCACATTTAAAATATTTAACACAGACACAGGGTGCACACTGACCAATCAGAATGGACTCTGGCCATGAGAGACCAGTATACCAGTGAGTCCTGGCTGAAGGCCAGTGCCTTAGACACCCAAGCAGCCCCAGGAAGGGAAAAGGAGGAGGTGGCTGCTGCAGCTTTGCTATTGTTAGGCAACCATTTGTATCTAACTGTATCAGCATCGAGCTCCCATTTTTCCAGGTTGTCCAAGAACTTAATAATAAATTTTTGAAAGTCTTGCTAAAGCTCTGTATACTATATCCAAGGCATTGTTACCACCTGCCAGATAAGCAGAACATTACTTAATTGTTTTTAAACAAAATCTAGAGCTTCTACATAGTAACTTTTGGTTCTTTGCTCCTACCTCCCTGATTCCTCTAACAGTTTCTCTCCTTGGAAGCAAAGCAGTACTCAAAAGTACACATAATCACACCCTAACAGGCTACCATTTCCCTGCTAAAAACTTGGTAACTGAAAAAGAAGGGAAAATTTTTGTTTTTACGAACCAGTAACCAGATATCAAATTTTTCCTAATCAAAATGGACCAGTTCATGCAGCCCAAGAGGGAAAGGCTGAACCAACTCAGCAAGGTTTAGGATTATACCTTTGAACAGAGACCCGACCTTATAACCACTGTTTTTTCAAAATTTTTGTTTACCCAAGATCAAAAAGTTGCAAGAAATCTGTAAACCTGTAATTCACAGCATCCCTTAATTATCCATTAGTTAAAAATCTCCATACCCACAGGATGTGGCAGGTCTTACAAGTCTCAAAAAAGAGAAGCTGCCAGGCCATGTGTCTGTCTTTGGGTCGGCAAACTTAGATCACTAGAAACAGATCTGAGTTCAGGGATGAGTCAACTCTGTGGCCTCACATAGTTAAGCAAATGAGGGGTGAAACACTAGTACCTCCCCAGGAAAGGGAGGGCCATGACCTTTTGTGACCTGAAAGGGTTACAGATCCCAACACTCCTTTGATAGGCAGAGCAGATCAAAGGGTAGAATATGGGTAAATTTGCATAAGGATAGAAGAGTTGCCAGGAAAAAAGGGACCCATCCTTTTGACTTTCAACTTAGGCTCTCTGATGGGCAGGGATAGTCCTGACCAAAAAGGAACCTAGAGTCTGAAGGTTTAACACCAAAGTGGTATTAAAATTACTTTAAGCTGAAAACAGAACAATCAGCAGCTACAGAAAAAAAACATTATCTAAACTTATAGCGGAGCCTCCTTAAAACACAGCTGCCCCTGACCTCCCCTTCAGAGGGAAGACTGACCCTTACCACCATAAAGTATGAATTCTGCTTCCATTAGCATCAACAAGCCCAACAGAATTTTCCATACTTTCCCACTGAAGCCCTAAGGCTCCTACCCTTTTTTCTTAATTTGATGTATAAATCTTTACCTCTGGATATTTGACAAATTACTCCTAACTGAGTACTCCTGCAAGCACAGGTAAATAAGCCTTCTTTTTCCTCCTGTTAATCTGGCTATTGTCAGTTAAAGGGCAAGCCCCAGACCATTAGAACCTGAGTGAATAGAGGAAAAGTTTTCCATTCAACAGGTCCCAAAGACAGAAGGAAAAGTCAGAAGTAAAACCCAAGTTCAAAAACAGGATCTGGAGAGTCCTTCCGCAATCCATTCATGCTGGCCCATGGAGCCTGCACCTGAGCACAGCTGAGCTCACATGTGTACATATAACTGTGACATTAGAACCTTGGGCTGTGCAAGGATCTGGGCCGGTTCTGGCTCCCAGTTCTCTTTCATCCTGGCATCCTGAATCGGATCTGAAATGTGGAGCAGATAAACCCCTAAAGTTTTCAGATAGTGGCAGCACTGAAGAGATGGGGTGTTATTGACTTCCAACTAATGTGCACAAAAGAATGTTCAGAAAATTGATAAAAAAAATGAAAGAATACTGACCAAATTTGAATGCCAGTACACACAAACCCACAGAGAGAAAATGGAGAGGAAAAAAAAAAAAAAAAAACACAAATATTCTAAAAACTGCTATGGCTAGGATAAAAAAAGGGAAGAGAAACTAATATTTACTGGTGGTCTTCTATGTAAATACACTTACATCTAATTTGCTATATTCTTGACTCTGCTCCCCACATGTTTCTCCTTCAACATTTCCCCTTTCAGGAAGTGGAACCTCTATTCAAGCAATCTAAGAATCATTCCTCTTTTTTTTTTCTTATCCCGTACACTCTATTCATTGTCAAGACGAGCAGATCTGACCTCCTAAGTCTCTCTGCCAGTCTTCTTCCACCTTCACTGCCACCACCACCTCCGCTGGGGCTTTTTTTAAAGTTTTATTGGGATATAGTTGATTTACATCGCTGGGACTTCTGCAGTAGCCTCCTAACTGGTCCCTTGCATTCACTTGCTCCTCCCCCCACTCCCAATTCCATTCATTACAGAGAACTTTTAAAATATCTTACCACTTCCCAACTCAGAATCCCTCAATGGATTACCAGTGCTTCTAGAATCTTCATCGTGACCTTATCTTGCATCATCCTCTCCTTGTTTATTACTTTTCAGCCACTAAGGTCTTTCTGGAAAGGGTCATGTTCCATCCTACTTCATTCTCTACTTGGAAAGATAAACTGAAGCTCATCTTCTGATTGTTACTGAAACGCAAGCCCGTGTGCCTAATGCACAGTGAAGCCAAACAACATCAAAACGTCAGAGTTTGGAACAGAGAAAGGTTTATTGCAGGGCCATGCAAGGAGATGGGCGGCTCATGCCTTAAAAAACATAAAAAAATAAAAACATCCAAACTCCCCAAAAGCTTTCAGCAAAGCCCTCTTACAGGAAAGGTGAGGGAGAGGTGTGGTTAGTTGTTGCAAACTTCTTGGTATCAGATCCTTTGTTCTTGAGGTCAGGTCAAAGTCAGGCACCAATGTTCCTGTAAATCTCCACCAAACAATGTTACTCTCTGTTCTGACAAGGAAGGGCAAGGTCCCAAGCGCAACTTTCACCCTTCAAGGTCCAGGCCTGGCTAAAGGAAGAGGGTCCCTGCTGGGGGAGGGGGTGTTGGTTGCCCTGCCCCAGAGCTGGAGGGCTCCTGGGGAGAAGACTGGGATCTGCCTGTTGCCTCACTTTCCACCTGACGACCACCACTCCGCCAACCACTGTGTCAATGCCCCTCTAACAGTTACTCATTGACGGTTGCTCACTTGGGGGTGGGGCCCGCGGTGGCGCCGACCAGTGGCTGAGCAGGACCTCTAAACCCGCTTTAACCCCCCACGTCAACTGTCTCCCCGGTTACTGCTGCCTGGTAACGGGATGTGGGGGGAGGCAATGGCCTAATGCAGTGCGGAGGGCTGTGTACTGCAGCACTCTATTACGTGATCTCGGATTCAAGGCCACCTTTTCAGAGACCTCTTCCTTGCCTTACTACCTGTGGATGAGAAATGCCGCCTGCCATCTCAGTAAACAAAGAACGTTGCAGCCATCTGCCTATCGGCCACTACAGCGGCCCCCAACGGTGCACCCTGAGAGGACTCAGGATGGGAAAGGACAGGATCCTGGTCCCAGATAGTTAAGGTGCGTATCAAAGGGATTATTGCAGTGAGCCCAGACTTTTCCATCTTCCCACACACAGAGAAATGCTACATTCATTAACTTGAGATGTCCGGTTTTCTTTAATTAACAATAATCTTTTGATGTTCTGACTACTTGGTTTGTTGCAAAACTCCTATATATCCTGGCTCCTCCCTTACCTCTTCAGAGCAGTCCCTCAGAGCTATCTGAGAAGCTGCCTCCTGGGCTTGCCCTCACAAAGTCCACTGAATAAAATATAATTCTCAACTTTTAGGTTGTGCATTTTTTTTTTCACACCCAACTTCAAAGTTAGATATTTACTGTCTACAATTACAACCTATAGAACTGGTCGTAATTTTCTTTCACAGAATCGGTCAAAATGTGACAATATACTTATTTGTATACTTATTCATTCATGGCCCCTCTTCCAATAGACAGTAAACTCCATGCAGGCAGGGGGGACATCGTGGTTTTGTTTGCCACTGATACCTATTGCCCAGTACAAGACCCAGCCCCATAGGAGAGGATCAAGAACTATTTGCTGAAAGCTACTGAAATTAGATATTTTGATCTCCACATTACCTGTGATTGGATGACTACATGACCCAGTTTGCTTGACACAGTCATTGTTTATACCTGTTGAACTAGCATAATGACCGATAAATTCTCACTTTCGTTCTGAGCTTTACAATGAGTAATATAGTCACTCTACCTATAAGGATGCTGAGATTCGAGAGATCAAGTAAGGATTCAGTTCTCCTTATTCGTGGTAGTTATGCTCTATAGAGTCTTTACAAACAGTGAATTAGCAAATGCTAAACCACTGCTCCAAGGGGAAATGCAGTGTTACGTTCCCTCGAGTGAGTGACTGGCCACAATACTTCCTTCAGCCAATCAATAAATAACTTGGTTTCATGTGTGTTTCTGTTTAAAGACACCTTATTTAATACATATTGTTGATTCATCAGCATTGAACTCATGGCAACAACACAGTCACTCACGCCTGTACAAAGCTAATTAGCACACACATTTTCTCTTTAAGGCACAGCACAGCTTTCTTGCATTTGGGAACACAGAGAACACTCCATCACTATGCTTTGGGCTAATTTTAAACAGCAAAGTCACAAACAAAAACATAAAAATGTGGAAAACGTGGCACTAAATAGACTATGAAAAAAAGGACATCTGTTTACGGTGCAAGAGTTGAAACAAGAAGGCAGAGTGCCTTATTTGACCTCAGTTGGGAACTTGTTCACTGGGTAACTCCAAATGTTCACTGCTCTGTTCATGTCTGTGAATGACTGCAAAAGCACCATAAGCACTCATCTGGGGTTACAAATAAATACTCTCGAGAAGGCAAATTCACAAATATGTAATCCCCCAATAATGAGGATGGACTGTAGCTTATCTAAGGTTATACAGATACCTTAGAGGGAGGACAGACCCCAGAAAATGTCCAACTTCAGAGCCTACATCCATTCATTACATCAGTATTACCAAGGAAGGAACTGCTCTTTCTAAAACAGGGTACCATTACTCTAGATAGATTGGTTATAATTATTAAAACTCCTGGACTGCCAGTTTATCAAAGTTCTGGTGGAAAACACAGAGAGAAGCAAAACTCTTCTTCACAGAATGGACACAAATCTGTATAAAAGTAGTTAGCAATCTACGACTCTACACTACTGAAGAGTTAAACTGCAGGAACTAGCTACTAATAAGTGACAGTTCACAAGGGAGCCTCAAGTTACTTGTAATAACAGTGGGTGATTTCACAATGGAATGTAGGTCCTAAGATTAATAGAAAATGTAAATTTGTGGGAATATAAATATTTTTAAGAGTCAAAACTTGAAGCATCCACAAACTAATGTCCAGGTAAATTGACATGTAGACTATGAGAAATGAAGTATCTGTGCCTCTTCCTAGACCACAGGGAGGAAAGACTCTTCAACAAGGTTCCAGTACATGATCATTCTCACTCTTCAGGAAATCCCCTCTATGGTTTTTCACTTAGTAAATTTTTATTTATTCTTTTAAAACACATTCAATAACAAGGATTGAGATCAGCCTGTAAGTTTATGAACAGTATGAGTAAAAATACCTTAAATTACAGACTAGTTTTCTATTTAAGAATTTAAAAGACTATTTAAGAATTCAGCATTAGAAAAATACTTCCTACTGGTCCACTTTATCCTAACTGGCTCTTTTAGCATATCAAGACTCACACTGCTCTATGGATAGAAGGTATAATGTCTGAAATATTTTTAGCTATTTGATATGAATTTAAGGCAATCTCAAAATCACTTGCCTTATAGTTTTAAAAAAAAAGAGTTTTCTTCCTACTATTTAGAAACTACTAGCTTAGAGAGGGTTTTGAAATTTGGGAGAAAATTAAATCTCTCTCCTAAACTCAATTTAGAGTTCACAATTTGAAATATTTTCAGACTTACATAAAAGTTTCAAAATGATCAAAAAAATAAACAACCCAACTGAAAATGGGCAGAAGACCTGAATAGACACTTTTCCAGAGAGGGCATGTAGATGGCCAACAGGCACATGAAAAGATGCTCAACATTGCTAATCATCAGGGAAATGTAAAGCAAAATCACAATGAGATATCACCTCACACTTGTCAGAATGGCTATTAGCAAACAAACAAACAAACAAAACAAAAAAACATATAAATAACAAATGCTGGCAAGGATGTGGAGAAAAGGGAACTCTCATACAGTGTTGGCAGGAATGTAAATTGGTGCAGCCGCTGTGGAAAACAATATGGAGGTTCCTCAAAAACTAAAACTGGAACTACCATATGACCCAGCAATTCCACTCTAAAAAAAAAAAAAAAAAACTAATGTGAAAAGATGCATGTACCCCAACTTTCAAAGCAGCATTATTTACAGTAGCCGAGATATGGAAGCAACCTAAGTGTCATCAACAGATGAATGGATCCATAAAATGTATTATATCCATAGTACTCAGCCATAAAAAAAAAGAAAAAAAAGGGGGAAATTTTTCCATTTGCAACAACATAGACGGACTTGGAGGGCATTATGTTAAGTGAAATAAGTCAGACGGAGGAACCAGTACTACATCATATCAGTTGTACATGGAATCTAAAACATACAACAAACTAGTGAATACAACAAAAAAGAAGCAGACTCATAGATACAGAGAACAAACTAGTGGTTACTAGTGGGGGTGCGGGAGCAACAAGGGGTGGGGGAGTGGAAGGTACAAACTGTTGGGTGTAAGAGAGGCTACAAGGATTTACTGTAGAACGTGCGGGATACAGCCGATACTTTGTAATAACTATAAATGAAGTATAATCTTAAAAAATTGTGAATCACTATATTGTACACCTGTAACATATAAAATTGTACATCAACTATATTTCAATTTTAAAAAGTTCCAAGATGAATATGAAGTATATCCTTCACACAGATTCCCCAAATACTAACATTTGTTCTCTTTTTTGTTTTATTACTTTTCTCTGAATTGGGAAGGAGTTCAGAGTACACCACCCCAAAATGTGCCACTCTAGCATAAGCATTGTTTTGACTGAGGGCAATTGCTTACAAAGCAGACACAGAACGAGGTTTCTACCTTCTGCTGATCTGCTTGAAAACACAACAACAACCTTATCACCTGAGATGAGATGGCACCAGATGGGCCTGCACAAACAAACCTTACTAAACTGACCCTTATCCTCCATTAGTTTCCACATATATACATACCTTTCCATAGTCTGCCACCCTTGGAAACCTAAAGCCCCTTTGCTTTGTCCTATCACTTTTCTAAAATGTATTGTTCTTTACTAAGATGCTATACAAACCCAAGTTCCAGCCACCCCCTTGAGCCACTCATCACTGAGTTTCTCCCTTGTGTATGCATGCTGCTTGTGTCAATAAACTTATTTGGTTTTCTCTCATTATTCTGTCTTTTTCAGCCTGCTTTGCAGGGCCCCAACTGGAGAACCTAGGAGCATAATGGAAAAAGAATAGTTTTTCCTCCCCTATAACTGTATATAAGTTGTAGGTGTGATGCCCCTTTACCCTAAATAGTTCAACATATATTTCTGAAGATCAAGAACATTCACTTACAGGGAATTCCCCGGTGGTCCAGTGGTTAGGAGTCTGCGCTTTCACTGCCGAGAGTGCGGGTTCAGTCCTTGGTCAGGAAGCTAAAATCCTGCAAGCCGTGCAGCGCAGCCAAAAAAAAAAAAAAAAAGAAAATCACTTACATAAACACAGCACAATTATCAAAATCAGGAAATTAAAACTGATACAACACTAGTATACGATTTACAAGGCCTATTCAAATTTCACTAATTGGCCCAATTATTTCCTTTATTGTACAAAAACAAAGAATTTGCTTCCCTGGTCTGGGAGCTGATCCAGTATTGCTTACAGAATTGAGAATCTGTCTCTTTGGCCTCTTTCAATCTGGGAGAGTTGCTCAGCCTTTGCCTTTTATGACCTTGACATTTTTGAAGAGTATAGGAAAAATCTACAAAAGTTACTTTACAGAATGTCCCTCTTTGGGTTTGTCTAATGTCTCCTTGTCAATGAGATTCTGGTTATGGATATTTGGCAAAAACACGACAGGAGTGACGTCACACCTCATATCAGGAAGCACATTGTTTTGTCCCATTAAGGGAGGTGTCAACTTTGAGCAATTGGTTAAGATTGTGTCTGCTTGGTGATTTCACAACTTTTTACTTATTTACATTACAGGGCATCTGATACGAAAATCTCAAAACACTTCATTCACTTCACAAATGAGTCCACTTATATAGCCCTACTGCTTGTATTTTTTGTTACATTTTCAGACATGTTATTTGGGGGGGTTCATCTTTACTTCCTACCTATTTAATTATTTCTTTTATTGCTGACTATAATGTTTCTGTGGAGCCCTGTGACCGAAGTCACAAGACAAGTTTCCACAGAGAACCCGACCCTCATAGCAACCAAATTCTGGAGTTATCACGACCCCCCACAGCAATCTTTGACTCATGACTTGGGCCAGCCGACCCCATATTAGGGAAGGTATTCACCATATAGGACCCTAGCCTATTACCTACTGACACCTGTCGCCTTTGGCGCACCGACCAATTGATTAGTGCCATTTTCTTAGCAGGAATTTTCCTTGTTTTGGGGTTATAAAAGTTGGCTACAAGCCCACCCTGGTCTCCAGGAAGTCGGCCCGCTGCTTTCCCAGTGCCCTTCCCGCCATCTCTGTGCTCTGTTCTCAGTAAACTTGCTCTTTCCTACACTACTCTGTGTCTGGAAATTCTTTTCCAACCCACACTCGTGCCACGACAGTTTCTATTAGTTTTCCTTTCTTTCTTATAACACGTGTTGCAGGAAAAAGTGTCTGAACAACGATCATTTTAAGCAATGTTCAAAATGATATGAGTTTTAGGTAAATTTTGAAATATCTAGGTTTTGTTGGCTTCTTGTATATTTTACTTGTGGTATGTGTGGAATACGTTGCGTGGACAATCTACAGGATACCAGAACCTGTTTTGGTTATACAGACTGCCTTCTTCTCCTTTCATCCTCATATGGCAGAAAGAAAAAGCCAGTCATCTTCCTGGCCTCTTCTTATAAGAGCACTAATCTGAGTCATGAGGGCTCCACCCCCATGATCTAATCACCCTAAAGGCAGCTCCTCCAAATCCCATCACATGGGGATTAGGTTTTCAACATATAAATGGGGGGAACATAACACACATTTAATTATTTACACTCAAACATGATAAATGAAGTGATACAAATGCAAGTAAAAAGCACAAGTCATTAGAAAAGATACAACATTTAAATAAGAATGATCAAAATTACATTGCAGAAAAAAATTTTATTTGTCAGGAAAACACTAAGGTCTAGATCTACTCAAAAGGCTACCTCAGAAATTTGACCCTGACAAATTAGTTCTTTCACTCTAATTTGTAATAAAAACAAGCAAGGGTTGTACACACAAAAAGACATGAATGTAAATGCACACAAATCTGTTTGAGCGTGTGACCTTATTCAAATAACATTGCAGGTATCATATTTGATAATATATGGAATTATCTGATAGAGTACACATTCCACACTTTGCTTTTTTTTTCTTTTTTTAATTTATTTTATTTATTTATTGGCTGCATTGGGTCTTCGTTGCTGCACATGGGTGCATGGGTTTAGTTGCTCTGTGGCATGTGGAATCTTCCCAGAGCAGGGCTCGGACCCATGTCCCCTGCATTGGCAGGTGCATTCTTAACCACTGTGCCACCTAGGAAGTCCTAATTGATTTCTTTTCTTTTTTTTTTTAATTTATTTCACACCTTGCTTTTTTAATAAGCACCATCAACATGGCCTAGGGATTAGTTCAAAGGTTTGATTTAATATTTTTCCTGGAGCAAATGCATAAGTCTCCTTGTACAGTGCCTAAAAATCTACCTCTTAGCTGGTCTTCCTGATTCTACCCTTGCCCACAATAGTTAATTCTCCAGAATGATCCATTTAAGATATAAATCAGATCATGTCACTCCCCTGCCCAAAACTTTTGGAGGCATCCCACCACACTTAGAAAAACATTCAAAGCCCTGTCTACAGTCCATCATCAGCCTCTATGGTCTGGCCTCCGGCCCCTCTCTGCACCTCCTTCCGTGTCTCTCCCTCCACTCCAGCCACCTTGGCCCTGCTGTTCCCCAGCACACCAAGCTTCTCTGCCTAGAACATCCCCGCCTCCCAAATTCCCCTGTGGCTCCCTCCTTTTCTTCATTCAGGTTCTAATGTCGCCTCCTTAGGGAAGCCTGCCTTGACCCTCACCTAAAATGGTGCCCCTGTCCTTCCTACCTCTTCCCTCAACTTTATTTTCTTGCTGATGCTTCTCAAAGTGGGACATCATCTCAGGCATTTATTTACTTCCCCAGTAGAAAAGAAGCTTCACATGAGCATGAGTGTTTGGTTCACCACTGCATCTTCATCTAGAAGAAGGCCTGGCACATATATTAACACCTAATAAATATGTTGAACAAAGCAATGAATGAGTGCCTAGCTTTCCACGTGGCAAAATGCACACTCGCACGCATGTACACACACCCCCACACACAGAATATGGAGGGTAGAAAAACTCTGTCCTTGTATCAAAATGGCCTTGCATCAGAATGGAGTTTTGAAACTCCAAAAGTCAGGTCCAACACCTGGAGCTGCCAATACACTAGGCACTTGCAGTGTTCAACACTCCACCGCTGATTCTGATTCAGAGCCAGGAGCCAAAGACCTCTCCCAAAGGCTAAACTGTCTATTAACTGAAGATCTAGGCCCCTCTTCAATTTGAGGGCCCCTGGGCAGAATTTAAGATGCTGTGCTTTAGTTGCCTGCGCTTGGCTGGAAATAACTTCACCTATAAAGGCAAAGCCTGAAGCCCACAGTCCTGTGGGCCACAAGGACCTCATCCCCAGCCCTGGAGCCTGCTTCTTTAAGAAAAAAGAACACTTTCTTAACTAATGTGCTTTATTTGTGAAAAAAGGGTGTGCAGACCCCAAGAATGCAGGTCTCCTTTTCTTTGGAAGCCTGATGAATGTTGTGATTGTTACACGCCGACTGCTGCAGAGGAAGAGAGGGATAAGCAAAGAGGAATCAAGGTTTGGAAAATGGACTTAAGGTAGCAGCACAGATTGTTCCTATCTAGGGAGCCTCACTGAAGAGGAAGGGATGGGAGAAGAGGAGCACAGGTTTCCTGATGTGTCCCCCCATAGTCTGACGCTGGTCTCCCGGGCCCTGAACTCAGTGCCTTCACACACAGTGCCTCTCATGGAACCCATCATATTATAGACTGAATATCTGCATCTCCAAATTCCCTATGTTGAAACGTAACCCCAGTGTGATGATATTGGAGGTAGGGTTGGTCAGAGGTGATCAGGTCCTGAAGGTGGAGCCCTCATGAATGAGATTAGTGCCCTTTCAAAAGAGACCACGGAGGGCTACCTCCCCTCTTCTACCTGGTGAGGACACAGCAAGAGGATGAACTTACTGCCCTGACAATTCACACGCACATTTGTCTGTTAAAGGCCCTGGAAAAGTCCTTCAGTAAAGTACTCTTTTGGCCTTTTTTTCCCCAATGTCTCTCAAATTTATGTGACTGTGGAACCCTTTAAACATTGCATTGGTTAATGATCTATGGAACACACTTTAGGAACTATCTTAAATCTTTGTGTGGAATGAATCATGATGAATTAAAGCCTCGTATGAGGGTGAAAGTGTCAGTGCTCAGGAGTGGACAGTGTGATGTGGGGGCATGGTCTCTCCTTGAGCAAATGCCTGTAGAAACTAAAAATGAAATATAAATTATCATGAATTGCAATTTTTAAAAGTGTTCTAATAAACAATCCTGACTTTTGTTCTACAATCTGTGTAGCTGACTTTCTGTAATATAATAAAATAGTTCACGTGCCACCCATACTTTGCAAAATGACAACATTTCAGCCTTCTGGGAAGTTGAGATTGGGGAAAAGAATATCATAATTTGGGGCATGACATGTTGTGACTGGGGAAACCAGTCATCCTGGCTCCCCACCAATATCGAGTTATTGCTTAGAACTAAACAGAAGTTGGAGAAGGTAGCCTTGGACCTCTCCCCCCACCCCCACCCCCCAGCCATCTGAAATCTATTCTGCACATGACGTGGTACTGTATTTACACAAGAGACCACACAAAATACAGCTGCCACCTGCTCCACACAAAATATATTCTGAATTGCAACAAAAACTTTGGAAAAGGATAACTTTAAGTAGCACACAAAACAATTCAACACACACTGTGGCTTCTAAAAATAGAAACATGTAATTTACATATTTTTGAAGCAGGACTTTCTCAGATAGTTCCCTGAACACAGGGAACCATAGGCCATTTAAATACTGAAAGTCTTGAGTTTTTCAGGTTTTCTCTTTTGAGCAAAGTAGACTTTCTTTTTTTTAAACTTTTAATTCAAGAAAGAAATTACAATGCAATGCCAAAGCACTACTTTCCACAGCAGCAAATTAGAGAGGGCTAATTTGTGGACACAGCCGTGCCCTGTTATCTGTACCCTGTCACTTTAATTTAGCACAACCAAAACCTCACCATTTCTTTCGTTTTTACTTCTCCACATAGCAGAATTTTAGCCTTCATGCTGGGTTTCAAAGAGTCCAAAATAAAACCAGCCCACATTAAGCAAAATAGCACATAAGACCCTTCCTTTATGTTTGGAGAAAAAGACTTTCAAAGTTCAGGAGGAGGATGTTTTTTTAAAGGCACTAGGTAGTGTTGATAATGGTTTTTAAAGTCTATTTTAAAACATTGAGATTTATTTTCCACCATTGCGTTGACATGAACGTGGACAGACACACATATTTCCTCAAACACAGCAATGAAGTTGTTATTTGAAATCTGTACTCTTTAATCCATTGTTAAAACATCTCAGCTATGCAAGAAACTCTGAGTCACAAATTATCAAAGTTAAAAGATACACCATCCATCCTGCATTAACAGAAAAGAATGATAGCTTGGGCTCAGGGCTAGTCTCCAGATTCTCAATATTCTGCTCTTACAACAGCAAACCCAGCTATCCCTCAGCCACAGGAAAAAGACTGTCAAGTTGTAGTAGATCCAAATACTTCCACCTCCACCTACGGGCATGCATAAAGCATGAAGCTCGGGTGTCCCCAGGATCCTTTATTACCTCTCTGGCACATGCAACCCTCAACAGGGAGAACTGCTCTCTGAAACAAAAATGAATCATTGTAAACAGAAATACATGTTTTCCACAGCCCCACAGGTGTCACCCAACTTACAAAATCTCATTGCCTTCCTTCCCCATACCACCAGCCTTTCTCACCTCTTGAAATTCAAAGCATATTCCGCAGCACTTTCATCCCCCAAGGAGCAAAGCCTTAAGTATCTTTCACCTGGGCTCTCATTCCACAAATCATTTGGTTAGAAATATTAGTAACAGTGGATGGCTGTGTATCGGCTATCACAGTGGCAAGTTGTAAAAGTGCACCACAGACATACAAGTGTAGGCTCTTTTGAAACTCAAATGGTAATTGGAATTCAGAGCTAGTGGCGCACCGTAAACCTGTACTTTGCAGCTGTCACTGGGAGGAAGAAGTCTGCCTTTTGATTGAGCAGGGACCCAAAGCCCATTACATAGAGCATTTCCTTACGCAGCTGTCAGCCTCCAGCCACTTCGCCACTTGGAGGACAGGGATCAGTTTCACATCAGTTTCACATCCAGTTCCCACCCCTCTCGCCAAGGGGGATGGCTGGCAGAGCTGCAGAGGGCAGAACTCTTTCCATCAAATGGGAAATCTGACTGACAGAGGCACAGCTCAGTGGGACACCCCAAGGAACACATTTCTTGTTACTGCCTGCCTTTCCCCACCACCCTCAGCCCCCCACTCCCAGATGCAAGGAGGCCTAGGGACAGAGTGAAAGTGAAAGTTACAGGTCCCTAAGCAGACCGCAGACCCTACCTGCTTTGAATACCATGTTTCAGGTGATTCTATTTCTAATCCTTTTCACTGGTCCACAGAGTCTGGTACTTATCACAGCCCCTGACCCAGTAAAAAAATCAAACAGATGGCAAAGACTAGTGCCAGAATTCACATGGGGCTTTTTGTTTTGTTTTGTTTGCAAATGGAAACCAAGTCTCTGTTCCTTGAGCCTTGCAGGTGCTTGCCACTCCACCCTCTAAGCCACTGTTTCTGTCCACCAGGTGCTAAGGGCCATGAGCTCTTCATGAAGCAGCACTTTCAGAAGAGAGGATGGTCTGGTTGCTGACATCTGCCACAGAGCACAGATGGTCAAGCTAGGACTCAACAGCTGACCTGCTGACCGTGTAGATACCCCAACTGAACACGTGGTTCAATGCCCACAATGTAGAACAGCAAATCAGACCCCTGCAAAAGGGGTCATTATCATTTATAAAGGCATTTGTATGAAAGGCCTTATCATGGTATGGGCAAAGGAGTAAACAAAATATAAAATTACACTAAACTGAGGACCCTGAAGTTGGACCAATGTGGGCCAGTCCAGATATGTATGTGTGCTTCCTTTGTAAAAATCAAAACCACCTTCTAACCTTCCTTTGAAGAATACAGGGTTCATGCCTGAGAGCTCCCTTGGTCTTCACCACTCACAGAAGGATCCTGACCATCTTGGCTGGTCTGTAACCAATGAGCCATACAGACCCATTGTTTCTGGGATGCAGGCAGAAGTACTTGCATTCCAGGTTTCAGGTTTCCAGCACCTCTTCAAAAACAGATTCTAGTACTCAAGACCCTCAAGTTTGGGGCAACTGCAGTAACACTCATCAGGAAACAAACAGCTTTTACATAAGGAGCCATTTGGGACCACTAGTTCCAGGGCTAAGTACCCCAGGGGGCCTTCACGTGCCTGGAGGAGATATGGCCACCTGTGGGAGAAAGAACAGCAATCCCTCCAAGGGAGGGGGGATTGAAGGGGCAGGGCTGGGAGGGGTGGGGTCTTACCCCTGAGACAGCACTTCTCAGTTGTAGAAAGTGAACTGTAATCTCCACGCACATACAACAGCCCTGCATGGACTTTGCACCAAGGAGCAAAATTCCTTTGGTTCACAGCATGGGGGCACACTGGTCTCAACAGGGAAATAAATACCCATTTGGGCTAAATCTCTAAAAGAAAGTCTGTAACCCAGGGAAGTTAAATAGAAGATAATATATTCCAAGCAGGTAAGTAAGCCTCTTTAAAAAAAAAAAAAAAAAAGAATAAAGAAAAAAAAAAGGACTTCCTTCCTTTTACATGGCTCCAGACTTAAAAAAAATAAATAAAAACAGAAAGAGGGAAGTTGCTACTCTAGTGTGCAGCCTCTAAGTTCCCATGCGGCCAGTAGCAGCAAAAAGGATCTCAAAGGAACCTGAATAAAGTGGTAAATGTCCCTGAAGGTGAACATATGACATCAACCCAGAAGGAGTCAACACAGAATCACATACAAGCGAAGACATTCAGGGGTCAACACCTGGATATTATCGTACCTAAAGAAAGAACACAAGCAGAGAAGTGGCCAACCATGAAAGCAGACAAAAACTGGAGCTTGGTAGGCCACCGCAGATCTACCCAAGGGAGGGCAAGCCACCCCCACAGACTCACGCCTCCATGTAGCATTGCCAAGTGCTAGGCTCCCTTGCAGAATGCAGGAATCAGGCTGCCCTGGCCCGATGCCTCTGGATGCTCTGATCACGCTGGTCAGCTACTCTCGCTGTGATTCCTTATTTACAAAGCAGACTCCTGATTGCCACCTGGCTCCCCCCTTTAAATTTACTACAGGAAGGAAATCTGCTAGTCAAAGAGTGCCAGTTGCCCTGAGTACATTTCTCACAGTAAATCAGGAAACTGGCATCTTGCTCCCCAATCCCCAAAAACCTGCTAATTGCACCTGCCCCTGGGAGGTAGCTCTGCTTTCCTGGAGCTGACAGTCTGTCTTCTGAGTCTGTTTTCACCTGCTGAGAGCTGTTGAGATGCAGACTTGCTCTTGGCTATGCCCCTAGGCTTCACCACCTCTTCACCCCTAAATCTTCTCAAGGAACACCAAGGCCCCTCTTCTGCACATTTCCATCAGCCTATAATGCAGAATGGATCTCATCAGGACAACTTGTTCATGAGAAAAAGTCCAAGTTTGTTTCTTAACTTTTTTCTTTTAAAAGAAATTTTTTTTTAATTTTCAAGCAATCTCAAATTTACCAAAAAATATTACAAGTCAAGTACAAAAAATATATATCTTTCTGAAACACTTGAAAGTATCCTGTCAAATAGAAGCCCCATCACTCAGTGATACTTTAGTGTGCATTTCCTACAATAGTGACGTTCTCCTCCATAACCACAACACAACCACCAAAATCAGGAAATTAACATTTAATACATGTCACATTTGCTCCTGGTCCCCATTCAAATTTTACCAAATGTCCCAATAATGTGCAAAAGGATCCAGTTAAGAATCACACTGTGCTTTTAGTTATGTCTCTTTAGCCTCCTTTATTCTAAAACACTTTCCTCAGTCTTTCCCTGATTTTTCTGACCTTAACAGTTTTTAAGATTACAGGCTATTTATCTTGGATGAAGGCCCTCAAATTGGCTTTGTCTGATGCTTTCTCTGATTAAATTCAGGTGATGGATTTTTGGCAGACGATCACGGAAAGCTGATGCTACATCCTTTCCCTTGAATGTTATCAAGTGGTGCACTATTTTGATTTACCCCTTTGCTGGTAATGTTCACTTTTTTCCCTGGCTTGTTTGTGTGTGTGTGTGTGTGTGTGTGTGTGTGTGTGTGTGTGTGTGGTGTTCAAAGCTCCACAAATCCATGAAGACTGGTCTGCCTAACCCAAGGACAGGCTGAGCTAGGGAGGCCCTGGGCATACCTTGGTCTGTACCTTCTCTGCCCTCTACCACAAATAGTGCTCCACTGCTCTGCCTCCTCCTTGGAGGGGACTATAGTGATGGCAATGACAGTGACTTATAGAGATGCATTTACAGAAATGGGATGCAGAGAAAAGGAAAGAAGAGAGATGAAATGCTTTTGTGGATAAACAACAATTCCTTCAGTTCTACTCAGACAATTTTTCCATAGAGGTAAGTTGCATTCACTTCTTCATGCAAAAAGGTCCCATTTCACTCATTCATTCACTCGACCTACAAACACTTGTGGAGAGCCTCTCCCTGTTAGGCACAGGGACAGCAACATACAGTGGACACTGCCCTACTGCAAAGGACAGCATGGTCCCTTACAGAGATGTTTTTAAAAAATGGCTACGGTGCAGTATTGGGAAGCAGAACCTGGTCCAGGTTGAGAGGGAAGCAGTCCAGCACAAGGACTAGCTGGCTCCACACAGTCTGGCATGTTCCACTGAAAGCAGATGTAAATAGATCCCAGATCAGCCTGAGAGCAAAGGTAAGCTGCGGGAGAGGGGAGACTGGAGAATGAGGTGGACAGGGACTGGGTCAGAAAGGCCTTGGTAGGTCTAGCAAGAGTCTCCGTACCTGGTCCCTTAAGCCACGAGGAACCACTAAAGGGTTTGAAGCCCAGGAGCAAGACCATGCAGATATTTTTACAATCCGAGGAACCATCTACAGAGAGGAAGAAGCGGGAACAGAAGGGAAGTTTAGTACACAGAATATGGTGAGGAGAAAATTGTAGTCATCGGTCAGACCAGAGGCTAATGAGGGTTACACTAGGGCAGGAACAATGAGGAGGAAACAGGGGCCAGATTCCATACAAACACAGGATGCAGTATCCACGGGACTTTGCAGGCACATGAAAAGTAGAGGATCAAGATGTATCAGAAGGGCCCAGGGCCTTCTGGATGAAGAGGATGTGAGTGGGGTGACTTTAATCAGGATCCTGAATATAAGAACAGTAGGTGTTGCTAATGACACTTCCAGGCACAAAACCAATTTCCCAACCTCTTAAATCCGGAATCCTAGGGAATTTATACTCATCTGGGTTAGGAGAGGATTTCAAGGACTGTTTCCTGTTATGGATAAATACCACAGCATGCTGAGTTTCAGCCCTAGCATTTTAATTACATTTGAGTTCCTAACGTTACCTACTGCAGTGATTATTGTGAGCATAGCTGGGAGTAATTTTACAGTAAGAGAAAGAGAGAGAGAGATGTTTAAGACTTGCTCATCCTTGCCTCTCTCGCTGCCACCTACCACTTATGTTTCCTTAATGATTTCCCAAAATTTTGGAGTTGAGGCAGCCTATTGTTGACTTAATGTCATAGCATACCTCTCATGTATTTATTTTTAAGTAATGTAAATTATAATCAATTTTGTTTTGAGAACTTTATAAGATCCTTGAGAAAAACTGAAAATATCCTATGGTGTTCAAAAGCTAAGCTTAGGAACTGTACATTTACACAGTGAAAGGTGAAAACTCAATGTCTGGCCAAAGTCTAGAAGCAATTATGGTTCTTCTCCCCTCCCAATGTTTTATTTGTTAGACTAACGTAAAGCAAGCACCTCTGCTACTTCTTTTATACCTACTTCTCTCTATGCACCCAATAAGTAAATATTCAGGTCTGAGGTAAGAGATGGGGACTTTCCAAGTAAAATTCATCCAATGAGTCAAAATAATTGCATAGACATTTTACACAATTTACTTTTGATTTACAGGGAGAAAAAAAACCCAACAGCACCATAGTTCTTTCGTAGCAATCTCAGCCCTTTTTCCTTCACTTCTTTCTTTCTTTTATTTATCTGTATTCTTTTGTGCATGGTATTGGGTCACCCTCAGCCACACGTTGTCATCACTCTCCTTGGTGAGAAGCATGTGAGTTTTTCTGGGCAACACAGTGAAGTATAATCAGCCATGGACCTTGATTCATATAAACCTGGGCTGATTTGATGCCTCCACATTATACCCTGTCCATACTGAACTAAGTCACTTGAACACACTTGAGCCTCTGTTTTTTCCTAAGCAGAGTGGAGACAACGATAAGCTCACCTAAGAAGATTTATGTGACTATTACATTGCATAATGCATATAACAAAGATTCTCTCCTTGCCAAACTTTAGTCGGGCTCCTCTGAGCCTTCTGCTTCCATCTTTGTCCTTGTAGAGTCCAATTTTAACAAGAATCCTGCTAAGTCAGTTTAGAGAGAATCCTCACTCTCAATATCTGATCAAATTCCTCATCATCCGGGTGAACTGTGATCACCCTGGCCTGCCTTCAGCAAGAATCCTGTTGAGTCGGTTTAGCAAGAATCCTCCTTAATGTTTCCCCTTAGTGATTTTCCTTCCACTGACCACTCCCCAGCCCTGTTCCTTGGCTATAAATCCCCACTTCCCCTTGTTGTATTTGGAACTGAGCCTAGTTCTATACTGAGGCCTTCTTTTCCCTTATTGCAATGGTTCCTGAGTAAAATTAGTTTTACAGCTTTAACTACTGTCCAGCTCTGGTTTTCCTTTTGACACAGGTGAACGACTCTAACATTGTTCCTAGTGTAAAGTAACTTCCAAAATATTATAAAATGACACTCATAAAATAATTACATATGAAAGATGTATTTAATTAAATGAGAAAACAAAGAGAACAGAAATAGTGCTTCAAAGGATTACAGGAGAAGAGAAATATTTATATATAGTCACTGAAAGAAAGAATGTTGAAATCAGATTGCTAAAATACATACAAACTTTGTTTAATGCCTTGCAGGGCATCAAAACTATACTTTTGGGATTACCTTTTCTAATGAAAAGAATCAGTTGCATGGTACCCTTTTCTATAGGTATTCATATACCCTTACAGACTTGTAAAATATCTTAAATAACAGTAAATAGTAAATCAAAGAAAAGCAAAGGAAGGCACACAGGCCTAGAGAATTAGATAATCCTTGGGTAGGGACATATAATCTGGTATGACTTTGAAGGGACACACAGTCATCCTTTTGCCTATTTGCCTGTTTCCAAGTTTCAGGCATACACACACACACACACACACACACACACACACACACACACACGTATATATTGTCCTCTATAGTAGAACATCACAGGTACTCACTGTGTTGGTCAGAAACTAATTATTTTGAGAAAGCTGTATGCAAAATCCTATAGGACTCAGGCAAAGAAGTAATAAGAGGAAAATTCATAGCATCAAGTGCTTTCTAGGAAGAAGAAGAAAAGGGAAAATAAAAAGTGACTGCATCATATTATGAAGGATTATTTGTGTAAATCTGATAGCATAACCCTAAGAAAGACAGAATGGCATAGACTGAAGATAGCAATTTTCAAAAGAAAGAAACAAACTGGCTAGAAATATAAAATTAGTCATACTCAAACTCTAATGAACAGGGTAAAATGTCTGCAAAATGTATAGCCAATTGAATTTTATTTATTTAAAACAAGAAATAATATAAGACCCAAAAGAAGCTCAAAATACTTTTTTTTACAGCCTCTCATAGTATAAAGTTTCTTAATTTCATTTCTTCTTTATCTTTCTATCCCTTGACTAGCAATGCTTAAAATACTTCATGCTCAAAATAGGAAGATTCAGTTATCAAAATTAAGAAAGTTGAAGGAAGGTTTAAGCTCATCTTTGAATCAATATATGAGGTATATATAGGGTAAAAGTAATGGCTATAAAAGATATCTGTAAGACAGTCCCATTTGGTAGCACAGGTGCACCAACAGAGTTATGGACAGCACATTTGCAAAGACAGAGTTGAAATCCTACAGGTCCATTTACCAGTGATTTTCCTGTAGGCGGCCCATGTAACCTCTCTGGACCTCAATTTTCTCATGAACATGTCCGATAATACACATTTCATTAGGACTGTTGTGAGCATTAAATGAACTCACAACCACACAAACTCCAGTACAGTCCCTGACACATAGTAGACACTAGTAAATAAGTACTATCTTTTTTTGCCCCCAGGGTCATTTGGGGGGGCGATGTATAAATACTCGAAAAGTAGTAAAGGACTTTTGAATTGTATTCTCAGTCACCTAGGAAGTAAGAAGGTTACTATTTTTTTTGTTTTATTTTCCCTTCCTACCTCCAGGACCTTCAAGTTTCTTTCACATGAAAATTTAATCTATATATTTATTTAAAAGTAAGTGTTCAATTAATCATGACAAGCTTTTTCTCCTGAAGCTCTCTTCACTGCTTAATTCAAGTAACAGGATAAGGAAACTCAGATGGGAACCAAAAGGGGACTCATTTCACCAACCTTGTTTATCTCCCTGCTTTGTTTCCATTATTTTATTTACCTCCTGACATATGATTCCTAAACACTTGAAACAAAAGAAAACTTTTCTAAGTAAGGAAACCAAAGGGCAAAATTTTCCACCCCCAGGGAAATGACAAATAAGGGCAATCGATCAGAAGATAGCACAGGCTCCTGTGTATTACTGCGATTGTCACATCATGGTTTTCCAGCCTCATCTTCACCCATAAATCCCTCTTGGAAAATGGAAAAAAGGATGATCTTAACTGAGGCACACTGATACTTCTTGGACTCAGTCCCCTGATAGACTCATGCCTGTGCCCTGCGTGTGAGTCCCTCCCTCACCACCCCCACCTGCAACCCAGAGGCACAGTAGTGCTTCCTTCAAGTGTTCTTACTCTATTCCTGGCTCCTCTCTGGGAAACACCACACTCAGCTTAAGACTCACCTCCTAAGAGAATCATCCCCACATCCCTGGCATATTCTAACCCAGTACCGGCTTTTGAGATACACTGGATCACTAGAGGGTGCTAGTCCAAACACAGCTTCACTCATGCTAATACTTGGTGTGACAAGGAGCAGCCCCCTCACATATACCCTCACCAACCCAACAACTGCTGGCCAGGCATCTGCCCCTGACACCCTCTAGTGTGGACACCACATTCTGTCGCTTGGCTGGACAAAGGTCTCGTCCCCAGCTGGTTTATGCCCTCTTATCTGCAGTCCACCTCCATCCACGAGGCACATCCATTCCAGGTTCTGTCTCCTCCTCGATCTGCCTTTCCTTGATGTCATTACCCACCCAGGCTCTGCCAGGACAGGACAAGGAGGGCTGGGATCATGTCCTTGATTCAACTCACTCAACAAACTCTTAGGGGAAAGGAGAGTAGGAGGAAAACAACTCTCCTCCTAGACTTGGGGAAATGGAGTGTCAGGGAATTTTGATCTCAATTTTGTGTAGAGATTTTCAGTCAATTAGTCCTTGCTGGAGGGACCACCGATTTTGTATTTCACCAGGGCCCTAACCCACTCTCAGGAAACTCTATGGACAGTTATAGTGTGCCAACACATCACACCCTCTACCTTAGCCCCAATGTCAGCCCAATGCAGACAGAGAGGAGGAATCCAAGTACTCTGACTATGAGCCCCTGCGAAAGTGTGTGGGAAAGGAGGAAAGGCTGAACTTCTTATCTTTTTCTTCCAGTAGACAAACATTCACCATCCTTTCAGACAAGGCATGGCATTGTGATATCTATAAAAGGAATAAGCTGAGTGACTCTGTTTGGGGGGAATTTTATAAATCCACAGAGGCCAGAAACCATATTATCTAGAGTTTCTTGTAGTACCATTACACCAACATCTTGAGCAGATTTTCACATGTCCTTAAAGGACCCATTTTCTCTAAAATTCTCAATCCTTAATTTGCTGTGACATCAAATGGGGATAATACTGTAACTCCCACTCCAGGTATTGGCATAAACTCTCTTCCCCCTAGGGTTGATATGAAAACTAAATATTTTAAAGTATGCAAATTATTTGACCCAAAAACGTGTTCCAAAAATTGATAATTCTCTTTCCCCTGCCTATCGGTGAGAAATGCCAATTAATTATAGAAGTGCAGAGCAACTGATTTAGTGGTAAATGTTCAGGCTTCTGGGGAGACTACAGCTCCAACTCTGCCATTTCCCCTGCAAAATGGAATAACTTCTACTTTGGAGGGAGCTATGCATCCTAATGAGCTGACACAGGACTATGTAGAACATCAGGTGGTATATGCTCACTTAAAACTGAGGCCCTTTGTCTTGCACACAGCAGGGTTCCTCTGTTGAAACACTGTACCAATAAGACCTGAAAAGCAACATGCAGCCCAGGATTAGGGGGGCATTCCTGGATGGAATCAGCATCTGCATGTTGTCCATATATTATAAAGTTCTGTGCAAACTATGAAGTCACTGGAATTATTTCCAAAAAAAAAAAAAGCAAACTGTAGATTCACCAATTCATCCTTAGGGGGCACAGACGTTGTATCTTTGTTTGTTTTTCTTTTTTTCTTCCAGTTTCATTGAGAAATACTTGACACACAGCTATATGAATTTAAGGTGTACAGCATAATGATGACTTTCACACATCATGAAATGACGACCGCAATAACTTTAGTGAACATTCATCTCATATAAGATACAAAATTAAAGAAAGAGAAAAAAATTTCTTCCTTGTGATGAGAACTCTTAGGATTTATTCTCTTAACAACTTTCATATATAACACACAGCAGTGTGAATTATATTTACCATGCTGTACATTATATCCGTAGTACTTACTTATAACTGGAAGTTTGTATCTTTTGGCCATTTCATCCAATTCCTGCTTCCCCACACCCCACCTTTGGTAACCACAAAGCTGATCTCTTTTTTGTGAGTCTGTTTGTTTGTTTGTTTTTTGAAGTCTAATTGATCTACAATACTATATTAGTTCCTGTACACAACATAGTGATTTGATATTTCTATACATTTCAAAATTATCACCACAATAAATCTAGTTTTGATCTGTCACCATACAAAGATATTACATAATTATTGACTATATTTCCCACATTGTACATTTCACACCTGACTCATTTCTTTTGCAACTAGAAGTCTGTACATCTTAATCCCCATTTTTCTCCTCGCTCATCCCTCTCCCCTCTGGCAACCACATGTTCATTCTCTGTATCTATGACTGTTTCTATGACTCTGTTTCTATTTTGTTATACTTGTTCATTTGTTTTGTTTTTTAGATTTCACATATAGATGGAATTATACAGTATTTCTGTATAATTTCTGACTTATTTCACTTAGCATAAGACCCTCTAGGTCCATCCATGTTGTAGTAAATGGCTAGATTGTATACTTTTTTAATGGCTGAGTAATATTCCATATATATATGTGTGTATATATATATACACACACACATACACATATATTCCACATCTACTTTATCCATTCAGCTGTCGATGGACACTTAGGTTGCTTCCATATATTGATTATTTTAAATAATGGTGCAATGAACATAGGGGTGCAATAGCTTTTTGAATTAGTGTTTTAATTTTCTTCAGATAAATACCCAGGGTTGTATCGTAGTTCTGTTTTTAATTTTTTGCAGAATCTCCATACTGTTTTCCATAGTGGCTGCGCCAATTTACATTTCAACCAACAGTACATAAGGGTTCCTTTTCTCCACATCCTCGCCAACACTTCTTATTTGTTGTCTTTTGGATAACAGCGATTTCAACAGGTGTGAGGTGATATCTCACTGTGGTTTTGATTTGCATTTCCCTAATAATTAGTGATCTTTTCATCTTTTCATGCACCTGCATGTCCTCTTTGGAAAAATGTCTATTAACATCCTCTGCCCATCTTTTAAACATAGACCTAGTTGTGGTTTTTTTAATGTATCTCCTCTTCCTAAAATTTCATAAAATCACTTCAGGGAACAAATATTAATTACAAAGTATTTTAACTGAAATAATTTTAAAAGCCCACAACATTTTTCCCTGTAAATGAAATAGCTACATCAAAGATAAAATGTCCATCTGAAAAGTCCACAAATTTCCTATAAACATGCAAAGAGTTCAAAGAGAACAGAAGAGAACACAAATCATCCTTTTCAATTACTCAGGGATATTGATTAATTGTGTTTGAAAAGATCACGGAAGATCAAATTTTTCACTTTTTAGGGGTAACACTCAGGCTGATGACCATCTTTTTATCTTCCACCTCCAGACCATCTTCTTGTCAAAGAAGAGGTAAGGTTTAAACCACCTTACAAATGGCAAAGTCCTTCTTTAGGACAGAGGACAAAATCTATGCACAACATGTGCATTTGGTAAAATTTTCAAGGCCAAAATCCTAAGAATTTTATGAAGCACTTAGGAGGAGACTAATAACTTTGTCTCACTTTCGTCCAAAAGTTTGACTCTTAGAATTGAAACATTCACCATCATTTAACGGGTGCTTTCACTCTTAATTTTAGCTGCAGGGGCCCTATCCAAAGGAAACCCTCCAGGAGCCCTAAGCTGTGAGGAAGTTGGAAGTATGCTTATCCAGAAAGATGTGGGAGGCCAGAGCCTGGCTCACGCCCCCTGCCCCCACTCACTCCCCCTGCAGGGACCTTTAAAGCCATCCTCAGAAACTTTGGGCTCAGGGAAACACAGTTTGAAAGTGACTGATGTCACATATCATATCACAGATGAATGAGGATGCTGAGGCCAAAAATAGTGACAAGTAGCTCCTGCAATAGTCCCTGAGATAAATGACTGAGGCCTGGTCAAATATTTGAGGGGCTCAGAAAAGCCACTTCCTGGCCTTTGTGCAGCTAGAGTGCCTAAAGGACCCATTTGAGGCCATAAAGACATCAGAGGAAATCTGCTAAAGGTCACTTTTCTAATATAAGAGACAAAGGGAGAGGAGATCTGCTGGTGTTTCCCGTTCCTCTTTCTTCCTGCCAAGGGTATGAGGACATAGCGCCTGGTGCTACAGCAGCCATCTTGAGACTATGAAATGCGAACAAAAGACAAAAGGCTAACATACTTATGGGTGAGCAGAAAAAAAGATCTTGGGTCCTTGATGATTTCCTTGAGCTACTTAATGAAGCTGAAGCCACCTGGCCCTGACTTACGGTTAAGAAACAATAAATGTCTTTAGAGTAAGAGACTGTTTGTCAGGTCTTCACCTACCATATTCTACTTAATACAAAACACTTCTCTAAGTATTTCAGAATCAGTGTGCTACACTTGAAGCAGCACCTGAATTTTCCCACAAATTATTTCTACATTCTGCTTCCAAGCTGAAGTCATATGGAAAATTCAAAAGCAAAGAGAAGAGATACAGCCACCTTGGAAGACAGTTTGGCACCTTCTTACAAAGCCAAACATTTAGTCTATACCATACAATCCAGCAACCATGCTGGTGCTATCAAGGCATAAAATAATGTGGGTAAATCTTAAATGCATATTTCTAAGTGAAGGAAGCCAGTGTGAAAAGGCTACAGATGGTTTGATTCCAACTACATGACATTCTGGAAAAGGCAAAACTCTAGAAATGGTAGAAAGATCAGAAGATGTGTGGTTGCCAGGGGTTTGGAGGCTGGGAGCACAGGCAGAAGGGATACGGAGGGGAAAGAGTGATGAACAGGTGGAGCACAGGGGATTTTTAGGGCAATGAAACTATTTTGTAAGACACTGTAATGGTGGCTACGTGACACATGCACATACCAAAACCCACAGAATGTACAACACAAAGAGTGAACCTTAATGTAAACTGTAGGTGTTAATGGATCATGTATCAATATTGGTCCATTAATTTTAAAAAATGTACCGCACTCATGCAAGATGCTGCTCACAGGGACAACTAGGTGTAGAAAGGGGATATATGTTGGAACTCGCCACACTATCTGCTCAATTTTTCTGTAAAATCTAAAACTGTCTTAAAACATACAGTCTATTAATAGAAAAAAGAAAAGGGGAAGAGGGGGCTGGGAGAGAGGAAGAATCCCTAAAATTATAATAGTTTTCTTCTCAAATCAGTCCAGAGAGTCACCCAATTTAAAGAGCGTACGGGAAGGTGTGAACGTGCATCTTCCATCCTCACCTTTTCACAAACCACCTCTCCCCCTTCCACCAAGACCCATCTCTGAACTTGACCTTGAGCGGTTCTCTGCCTTCACTTTCACTTCACTCCAAGGAGGAATGCACTTTACTGCTGCCCCCTCAGCTTTCCAGGGCATCCCTAGGGTTCCCATGTTATTTCTACCCCTGATAACGACCTCTCAGGAAAAGAAGGCACCCTTCAGACGCTTCTCTGCATTAACAGAATAACAACCTAGTAAATAATAAATAAATTCCCCAGGTCCTTCAGGTGGTTTCCATAAGGGCTCTCTTATACCCAAACATTGTCCAACCACTCCCCATCTGCAGGGCCCAGAATTCCAATCAGTGTTGAGATCTAGCTTCTCTGCAGAAATGCAGCAAAGATTCTGAATTCAGCATGAAAAAAAGGAGGTCTCACACTCTAGTTCCCAACGTTTCCTGGATCTTTTTTTCATAGTTTTCTCTGGGGTCTGAAAGGCTAACTTGAAAGTTCAGTACTAAATAGACTGAGGCTGTAGCTGGATAATTGTTACTTGATGAAACAACAAAATATCTAGTAAAAAAAAAAAATTCAGCTATGACTTGGCTTAGATTTCTTCCCCTCTTCTTTTTTTTCGTTTCTCATCTCTTCTGAATAAAATGCAAATGGGCACACAATCAGGAGTCCTCACTAAAAGTGTGGACGCTATGAAACTGGCCCCGAAGAAGGCATGTGCTGAGCAAACATTCCCTGGGGAGAAGTCACTGTGGTAGATCAGTGAAGCGTTGGGAATGGCGGCCACCAGCTGGGGGGCTGAAATGCTTGTGTTACACAGTATAACTTGGGGTGATAATGAGATTTTATCCGAATGAATCATTCCCACGAGTAGGGCATGGGTGTTTTTAATACATCCAGACCAAACAACAACAAGAATGAATAATCACTAACAATTCTTCCCAAAAGGTCAGGCTTTCTCACAATTCCCAGCCTTTGCACATACTGTTCCCTCTGCCTGAATGCCCTCCCCTCCCATCCCAACCCAAGTCTCAGCCCCACCCACACCCCCCAAGTCTTGTCACACTTACACATTATTCAGGATACAGCAGGAATGTTCCACCTTTGAGGAAACTTGCAAGTTCCCCAAAGTGGTTATTCAGTTCTTCCTCTCTGTCCCCTACCGCCTGTACCTGCTTCCTTTCTCAGTGACTATCTGTTTGCATGTCTTTGTCTCCACTTGACAGAAGCCTCCAAAGACAGGGCCTTCCTCTCAGTCCTCTTTATAGCTCCAGCAACGTGACAGTATTGCTGCCCATAGTAGGTCAGCAACAGATGTCTACTCAGAACACAAACCACAGAAGAAATGAACACGTAAATGGACTTTAGTGCATCCTGCACGTTTTAAAAGCCTCTAAACAGTCTCTTTCAGCAAGAAATATTTTTCAGCTTGACAAAATACTAACATCCATTTTATGCATCATTTAGCATAAAAATAACCTCACAGAGTTTAACTCTGGGGAAAGCTGGCTTATCTGCAGTTATTCTCTCAAATCACAAAATAAAACAAATACATTTCCATGTTGTTTTGACTGACACAAACACCCTTGATGAAATAGGTTCCTTCATTTCACATCTGAGGCAAGCACATAGCAATTAAACTTGCCTGTGCGTGGGGCACTGAAATCATGTTTGGCATGCTTACTGGGTCTCGGGATGCTAGGTTCATTAATGGGAATGAGGTTTTCGGGAAGATAGGCTTATTACAGTTGGGGCGGTTATAACACGGACAGGCAGGACCTCTTCCAGTGTGGGGGCCTTACAGAGGAAACCACGTGTCCCTCAGGGGACAGTGCCCCAGCTGCTCTGCCCCAGAGGGTCAACTATGCTGGTCTCAACAGTTGGGCTCTGGCAGGCTGGCCTCAAGAGGGCTGACCTCAGGAGTGCGGATCAAAATTCACTGGGAAACCCATCCAAATAAGGAAAATGTCGACACTTCCTTCCCTTCTTAGTAATTCCCAGGTCCTCTGAGGCAGCAGGCAGAATCATGAAATTAAACTCAAGGTGTAGAGGAGATGAGGGAAAAAAAAAAAAAGGCCTTAGATGCTACTAGGATCTTTTGCTCATTACATTTTAGGGTTCATTCCACCATTCGTGCAAACACTGTGTGCCCTCCTTGATTTAGGTCCTGTGCCTAACACAGTAAGTTCAGTAAAGAGCCATCTTCTTGGGGTGGCTGGTGAAAAAAATATTGCAAGGAGGAAATTATCAAAATCTTTCATTTTTTTTCCCTCTATACATTTCCTGCCTTCCTTGCAAATGTGAAAGGTTTCCATTTGATTAGCTACTGAATTCAATATGACAAAACAATGAAGGACATAAAACAATGAGGCAGAAAAATATTCATAGTGAAGGAAAGTAAAGGTAAGAAAGAACTAAGAAAATATTCTTAGTCTCGTTTTTCTCATCTTTAAAATGTAAGAGTTGACTAGAAGACTCCAAAGGTCCTTCCAGGTTTAAAACTTGCTGACTCACTAGTAATCAGGAAAATGTAAATTAAAACAGCAGTAAGATACCATGTTCACCTTGCAGATGAACAAAGATTAAAGAATTCTACAATATCAAGTGTCAGAATGTGGTGTAAATAGTATCGCATATACTGCCAACTGGGAGTATGAATTAATATAACTTGTTTGGAGAACAATTTGGCCATTTATGGTAAAGTTGAATCAATTCTATGGGGCTTTTATTCGATATCTAGGATGATCACATACATATTCAGGGAGACATAGATAAAAATAATCACGGAGGAATAATTTTTATGGCAAAATTAGAAACAACTTACTTGCCCATCAATAGATAAATAAAATGCAATACTGTCTAAAGGTGACCCAATATATAGCAATTAAATATAAATAAACCATATTTATATACATAGCTGAATCTCCAAAACATTAACAAATGGATAAAGCAAGATGCAGAACAATGTACACATACTATACCATTATGTCAGTTAGGAGATAATACCATATATTTTTCAAGGACATATGTGTTTGTTTATATATGTGTAATATAAAATCAGTGGTTCTCAAACAGGAGTAGCTCCTGTCCCCTGGGGATATCTGGCAATGTCCGGAGACATTCTTCTCTGACCAGACTTGGGCAGGGGGTGCTACTGGAGTGGGCTTTGGTCAAATATTCTGGGAACTTCCTACAATGCAAAGAACAGCCCCCCAACAACAAAAAATTATCTGGCCTAAAATGTCAATCACACTGAGGTTGAGAAACTCTACTCTAGAATTATGCAATGAAGTTGTTTTTGCGTATTAATTATTTAACTAATAATCTCCCAGCACAAATTTAAATTTCCCACCATATGTAAACCTCTTAAGTGGCCACTGGCAGCAGTCTGAGGGCAGTAAACTCCAAGACACAAAATGCTGTGCTTCCTTTTCCTTGAAAGAAAAAGAAAAAAGAATCACCAGTGGTTTCTGAAATACACTTTTCTCTCCTTTGAAATGAGAGGTTAAAATGTTCCCAACATCCTCAGTGAATATCTTTCGTGGACTCCAGCACTATTGTGGAACACTGTTCACCAGGCCTGAAATAGGCTCACATTCACGAGGACTCTCCCTTCCTTCTCCCGCCTCGTGCTGTCTCTCTCACGACTCTCCCACTTCCTCACAGTGCTATCTTTTGCTGGTTAGTAAATACCCATTCGTATTTCTTCTTAAACATTATTTGTAAGTTATGTTTCGGTACATTGAATCATGTTTTAAATGAACTAAAGTAGGTCATTACTTAAAGGAATTTGCTAATAAACCTTTTGCAACATTATAATAATATACACATATATAGTGAAAATAATAATGCAGGTCGACTTTGCTGCATGAGGACTTATGACTATACTTCAGGATCTACAGCAAGGCACACACGTATTGAAGTCAGGCCTGTTCCAAGTTCCTGAGGTGTTCTCATTTTATTCAAATTCACTAAACCGCACCCTTTGTGTTACCCAGTCAATACCTTGCAGTGCACTCGGCAAAATCTCTTTATATGCAACTTCTAAGGAGAAAAGATCCCTGTTCCAAAAAGTATATGAAGATACACGTGCTCATTCTAACTAACCTGGGACTAGAGCCCTAAATACCAACGTCAAAAGGAAGATCAATCAATCAATAACCTCCAAATTATACTGATGCAGAGACAAAACTGCCCCAATAACTCTAGGGCTATTTTTTAAAAACATATGTCTGACCAGTGGTCACTAGAGATTAGGGCCAGACAGGGCTTGGGGGAGCCTGCAACTACAAAGGCAGAGCTGTAGGGAGTGTCTGTGGTGATAGATCCGTTCTCTATCTTGATTGTGGCCATGGTTACATGAATCTACACATGCAATAAAATTTCATAAAATGGGATACACACACACTAATAGAATGAGTGCATGCAAAAACTGGTAAGATTCTAGTAACACCTATAGTCTAGCTCAATGTATTGTGAAGTGTTAACTTCCTGGTTTTGATAATGTTCTGGTTAAGTAAGATGTTACCATTGGGGGAAGCTGAATTAAGGAACCTCGCCGTATCTTTTTTTTTTTTTTTTTCAATTTCTTATGAGTCTAAACTTAGTTCAAAATAAAACTTTTACAAATAAAAATTAAAAACATGTCACATATGAAAAAATTACCAGCACTATGTTTCACTAGGAAATCACACATTAAAACAACAAGATAGTACAACATACCTATAATGACAGCTAAAATCCAAAACACTGACAACACTACCTGCTGAGAATGTGGACCCACAGGAAGTCTCTCATTCACTGCTGGTCAGAATGCAAAATGGGAGAGCCATTTTGGAAGACAGTTTGGCAGTTTCTTACAAAACTAAACATATTCCCACCATAGGATCTAACAATCACACTCCTTGGTATTTACCCAAATAAACTGAAAACATGTCCACACAAAAACCTGCACAGAAATGTTTATAGCAGCCTTATTAATAATCGCCAAAACCCCAAAACAACTAAGATATCCTTCAATATGAGAGTGAATAAATTGCTGTCCCTCCAAACAACGGAATAGTATTCAGCTATAAAAAGAAATGAGCTAGCAAGCCGTAAATAAAGAAACAAACAAATAAATAAAAACATGGATTAATCTTATATACCTATTTCTAAGTGAAGAAAAGGCTATATACTGTTCGATCCCAACTGTATGATGGCCTACAAAAGGCAAAACCATAGAGACAGTAAAAAGATCAAAAGTTGTCAGTTGGCCCGGGGCTGGGGTGCGGGGGGGGGCGGGGGTGGGGGCGGAGGGAGGAATGAAAAGGTATTTTACAGGACAATAAAACTATTCTGTATGATACTGTACGGGTGGTTACCTACAAAATGCATAGAGCTATACAAAACAAAGAGTGACTCCTAATGTAAGCTCTGGACTTTGGTTAGTAATAATGTATTGTTATTGGTCCATCAATTGTAACAAATGTACCACAACAATGCAAGACATTAATAATAGGAGCATGGTACAGGGAGAGAGGGGATGGAACTTTCCGTACTTTGTGCCCAATTTTCCTCTAAACCAAAACTGCTCTAACATAGAGCACCTATTAATTTAAAGGTAAGGTAAAACACTATGTCAAGTCTATTCACAAGAGAAGCCCACTTTGGTAAAGAATAGTGAATACTACATTAAATACCTACAGCTTCATAGAGTTTATATCTGTACCATAATTGTATCCTCATATTCTTCATATGAAAGAAACGGCCGCTATGCAGCAAGGATTAAAACTATGCTTGTAAAACTGCTCTGAAAGCAAGAGCCCACAAATAGAAGTATAACTCTAAAACTATTCAGGTTACACAATAGACATACGTCTATTGAGGTTGAAATCTCCAGTTAGAATCCAGGCAACCCTGCTACCTGATTACATGTAACTCTCTAAGATATGTTGGGGAAAAAAGATGGCAGTTAACACAGATAAGCCCCTACCTCTCTCAAATGTACTTCAAAGAGATTCTGCTATTAGTGGGAGGGGAAAATAATAACAGCAGAGCCATATTTGCACACCCATGTTCACTGCACCATTACTCACAACAGGCAAGAGATGGAAGCAAACTGAATGTCCACTGATGGATAAAGGGGTAAACAAAATGTGATACATACATGGAACAGAATATTACTCAGCCTTTAAAAAGAAGGAAATCCTGTCACATACTACACCATGAATGAATCTTATGGACGTGACATTAAGTGAAATAAACTAGTCACAAAAGGACAAATACTGCATGATTCTATTTACATAAGGAAGTCACACTCTTGGAAATAGAAAGTAGAAAGTAGAACAGTGGTTGCCTAGGGCTGGGGGGGTGGGGAGCAGAAGATGAGGAGCTGTTGTTCAATAGCTACAAAGTTTTAGTTTTGAAATATGAAAAAGTACTACAGCTCTGTTATACAGCAATGTTCCTGTAGTGAACAGCACTGAACTGTACACTTAAAAAGGATGAAAGTGATACATTTTATGTTACATTTTTTACTACAATAAAAAAAAATTAAGATAACGTCAGAGGCATGACTTACACAGAACATTATGGAAGTTTAAACATTGATTACAAGTCTGGTTATGACACTGAAAGCCTGAGTAAAACTCTGACTCAGCAGAGGGCAGAGTCCAGTGCAGAGTCAGCATCCCAAACCCAGGAGAAAAGGACTCCAGGAAGCTGACACACAACAGATTTTGCAAAAGACAAAAAGTGAACAAAACAAGTTCCCTAAAACCTACTGGATACCAGAAGTTCACGGGGGGCACTTTAGGTTGTGACCTCACTTGGAATTAATGCTGATTTCCGTTAAATATCTTCTCAGCTACCAACAACAATGAAAAGAGCAACATTAGTGAAGCATGAGTTTTGTGCTGGTTTACAGGCATCATTTCACTGGCGCTTCCAACAGCCTTATGTGGCAAATACCCTGGTTATTTATTGCTGTGTAACAAACCATCCTAAAACTTAGGGCCTTCAAACAACAACAATCGTTTACTTTGCTCACGAAGCTACAATTTGGCAGGATTGGGCAGGCATGGCTGGTGTAGGCTCCATGTGGAGGTACCCAGGGCAACTCCCATGGGGCTTTCTGAAGGATCTGCTTTCAAGATCTCTCATTCCATTCGCTGGAGAGTTGAGCTAGCAGTCAGCTTGGAGCTCAGTCAGGCCTGTGGGCCAGGGGCCTCAGGTCCTCCCACTTAGGCCTCTCCATGAGCAGCTTGGGCTTCCTCACAGCATGGTGGCTGGCTTCCAAGAAGGAACACCACAAAGAAAGATGGAGATGCATAGCACTTTTATGACCTAGCCTTGCAAGTCATGTAGCATCACTTCTGCTATACTCTGTTGGTCAAGATGGTCACAGTATTCCACTCAAGATCAGAGAGAAGGGACATAAACTCTAACACTAGATGCAAGGGCTGTCAAAGTGATATTGTATGAAGAACATGAGGGATGAGAGAGACTGGTTTGAACATCTTCAGAAAATACAATCTGCCACAGTAAGTATCATCCCCATTTTGTAGATAGGGAAACTGAGTTTTGGTGAGGAAATTAACTCTGCTCCCCTAAATCACACAGCTATTAAGTAATGGAGCCAAGATCCAATCCAGATATATATGACTCCCAGAGTCTGAGCCCTTAATTACTCTTAACTCTTCTGCTTCCCACTTCCTCCACAATTCCCACTCTATTTACTTCTGCTTCAAAGGTCTTACTTTCCTTGCATATGAAGGGCTTATTTCATGTAATTAACATAAAAATAAACTTGAACTTCCCAACTATAGCGTTTACTGACTGACACATAGATAGCTCTCTAAATGTTCGCTAAATTAGATACGTCTTCTTTCCTGTACTAAACTATGAACTCCTTGAAAGAAAGAAGTTGAGTAAAACCTAACATCTACATGATATTTGATTCACTTCCTTGCATAGAGCAGGAGTTCCATAAGTACTTATTTGAAATGTACCTACTTGTTTAAATGTCTATCTCTCCCACCCGTCACCAGACTGTGAGACACCAAAAAAGGCAGAGACAGAGGGCTAGATGCCTAGATCACAGTAACCTCCACACCCCACACCCCACCCCAACATACACACAGCCCTACACAGTGGGCCCACAATGAGTGAATGAATGGCACATAAGAATGAAAATAGAATGATCAATAATCCAGGTTTATAATTACTTTCCTGATCCAAACAAGAAGAAACTGATAGAGATATGAGATCCCATCATTGCACCTGCTGGCCTAAGCCTAAATGATGGCAATCTGTCTTATATTTTGGTGGAGAAAGAAGAAACAATGGGTTGCGTGTTGGGAGAGAAACAGATAAACCTGCAAAGGGAAGAAGACATAAGTGGGAAAATTTTTCAGCTGCATGAAGAAAAGAGGCTATTTATAAGCATGTTCTCTGACACTTTTTGACACCCTCCCAGCTTGGATGCTGAGGTCAGTGCAGATACACACAAGGAGAAGAGGAGGAAGGAAATTCATGGTTACTGATGCTACTCCACGCCAGGCACTCTGCTAAGTAAGAGCTCAGGCTTCCACTCCCACGAATACATTTTCACATAAAACCTAGAACAGCAGTAACAGGAAGTAGGGACAAAAAGCAGAATAGCATTTTTCTGGCTCATAGAAAATCATTTTAAGAAATAATTGTGGAGATACAGCAACTAATTCTACCTTAGAGATATTCTAAATAGAAAATCCCACTGGTGTTAATACTGATTGTCAATGGATGAATTCAAAGAGCAGTCATCTCTTGCCACACACACAGGTTTGTAAAAAAATAAAGTCTCCCTTCTTTCATTTACCACTCAGCCTCTGGTTTCTTATAGGCTTTCTATATATGCTACAATACTTCTTTATTTTAAAAAGAAATCACCGCAGCAAGCTTTACGCTCTTTCTTTTCCAGGAATAAGTGGGTAAAGTAGATAGTAGCAGTGAAAGTGGAAAGTGAGAGTGGAGAAAAATTAATATCTTCATGCTTTTTATCCTCAAAATTCTTTAAACAAAATTTAATTTTGCTGGCTTTTGACCTTTAAATGTGTTAAATTAAAGAGAGGTAATGCACTCTGCTTTTCTAATTTCTCTGTTGTATTGAGTCTCTTTTCCTGCAGTCTACAGAAATGGCTTTTTTTTTTTTGGAGGGGGTGGACTTTAGCAGTATATTGTTGTATTGAGAAAACTAATATTCATATACGACTATTGAGCATATTTTTCCTTATCTGATTCATAAAAATTTCCCCTGTTACTTCTGGTAATTGTGAAAAACACTCACACCAAAGCACACACATTCTCCATTTCTCAGAAGTTTGCCTCCCACTCCAGCAGCGATACTGAGATGGTTTGAGGTCACATGGTCATGGATGCCTTTCCTTTTGATATCACATGAGAATGGTGGGCCTTGTCTTTCACTGCTGTAACCATTGCTTTAAGTTCAAATTAAAGTGCCCTCCTCACTCACAACCATCTCCCACCACCACCCACCAAACAAACATTTTGAATAAAACAATACTAACCATCATTTGGTGCCATGTTCAACCACATTATTTAAATTAACAGAAAATAATTCTTACAATTAGAATGCATTTGACAAAGCACTTCTAAATCCCTGAATGGGGGAGAGTTCTTTAAAAGAACTGAATTCTCAAAGAAAATCATAAAGGAATTGTTTGGGTCCATGGCATGGTTTTCAAACTGAGTGCTATTCTCAGGGTCCAAAGTGTTTGTGGGGCCCTCCTGGGTGCTGACAGGAGGCTGTACCCCTCCACCGCCCCCCAGCCTGAGTCACTTCTGCTTTCTCTCTCTTAGGTAGTAAGTTTCTGCTACAAGATACCTTTTGAATGAATTACTGATTTTCGTTATAAATAACTAATTTAGTAAATGAAAATATGCTTTCAACATTATTTATACCATAGTTTACCAATTAAAACAGTCTAGCATGCCAACTAAGATGAGTAAACACTGTAGTAGAAACAACTAAAGGAAAACCACTGCAATGCAACTATTGTTTGTGCTTCTGTCATTTCTTTTTCAAGAGCAGTAGTGGTGTTAAAATTACTTGGGCACATTCTTTCACACTCCTCCCTTTAAAAAATGACTCCTAGTTTTCCCTCCCCTTAGACTGGCCTTTTCTAAAACACAGAATGTTTAGGAAATGATGCTTTGCGATTTCTAAGAGGAGACCATGAAAAGGATACAGCTGGCACGTGACTATCTCTATCTCAGAAGTTCACTCTGGGAGAGGCCAACGGCCACTTCAAAAGCATAAGCACCAACTTACCAGCCATGTGAATAAGCCACCTTGGAGCAAATCTTCCAGCTCCACTCGGGCCTTCAGATGATGTGCAGCCCCAGCTGACATGTGTCTATGGCCTCAGGCCAGACCCTCAACCAGAACCCCTCAGCCAAGATGCTCCTGGATTCCTGACCCACAGAAGCCACAGAAGATAATAAAGACTCAGTTTAGTCACTAAGTTTGGGGTAATTTGTTATACAACAATGAATCACTACTACAAGACTTCTTTTTTTTTTTTTTTTTAAACTGCTCCACAACATTTAGACTCTAACCAAAGTAGATGATTTATCCTTTCCTAACTCTTCCTCTGCCTGAAGTGCTCATTCTTCTCCCTTACCCCACCACACAGGACTCCTCATCTCCCCAGGAATCTTTCCCTCCTCTCAGCCCCTTAGACTTCTTTCTGTGCCTCCCTCCACATTTGATCCTTTGTATTAGTTATTTGTATGCTTGTCTCATCTCCCTGGCCAGTCTGAAAGACAAGGAAGGCTGCACTTTTAAGCAAAGTCTTTCAATCAACTTAGACTCCACACAACATACCTTGCACAGAGCAAGCACTCAGTTCATTTACTGAAGAGAAGGAAATACCAGTTGGTACAACGTGGCCAAAGGGCAACCACCAAATGAACTAAGTCATCTGAAGGCATTTCTCACTTCTCAGAAGAAATCCCCAGGGCCAAAAGTGAGTGTCCATGTGACACGCCCTTAGTTCTCTTTTTCTTGCTATCTAAAACCCCAGCCTGTCCTTCGGTGAAATATCCTTCAGCACTTTTCTGAGAAGTGAGGGAAAACCTGCAAGCAGTACTATGAAAGGGTGAACTAGGAGAACGCAGTGTACATCGACTGGGATACTTTTTTTTGCAATATAATAAACTATTTTTTCCAATTCTTTTATTTATTTATTTATTTTGACATCCAATAAACTGCATACGTTTAAAGAGTACAGTTTGTGTCAAAATGATATTAAGTGTAAATATGAATCATGCAGCCATGAATGGGTAACGTCATAATGACACTCATTTTGCTAAGAAAAATCTTGTTTAATTTTCTTGGAAAAGAATTTTTTCTTGGATGTTAGCAGCCAACACTGATATCTCATCAGGCCTATGGGATTGCTGTATGGGAAACTGAAATATGCAGAATGCTAACTCTGAGAATGCTGCTGGAAATTTTTTCTGTGTTTAGAGGTGAACTATAGAAATATTCACCGAAAACATCTGAGGCAGCGGATATTCTACGTGTAGAATATCAACACATACAAGGTGTAGAAGAGAGGAGATTAATGTCTTCATTAATTTAAGTTAGGGGTACCCAGGTCACTGGCCACAATGGACAGTTGTCGGCTGCCTCTCAATCACCCATGCTCCCATTCGCTCCTCCTAAAAAGGATCAGATTTTTGTCCTGCCATTCTTTGGTGATCACCCAGCTCACCAGCTAGGAGAACTTGCCCCTTGCCCAGCTCCGAAGTTCAACGCTGGCAGAGAGAGAAAAAGAAAAAGAAACCAAACCCTAAATGACTTAGGGAGTGGCTGAATCAAGCTCTTAATTAATTCTATATCTCCCTATACCTCTAACATTTTCACTTATAGAAACTTTTATTGTTTAAACCACTTGGTACGGGGTCTCCTGTTACTTACAATCAAAGTAATCCTAACTGCTAGACTGGAAAAATCTAAAACAACACATCATGGGTGCATTACAACAAATCTTATCTGCCAGAACAAACAGACAATCAAATAATTGGCAGGTACCTTCCAAAAACACTTAATATTCCTTTTTTTTTCTTCTTCTTGGAGATCACAGTGCACATGGCATATGTACATTAAAGACCCGGACAATTTTCTGAAATTAAAAAAAAAAAAAAAAAAAAAAACAACCAACCAAAACTTATTTAACTTTTTAAACCAGTTATCTAAGTTGATTTGACTTTGCTATTATTGATTACATAAAACCAAGTAACATTCTATGTTCTGAAACTCGTACTTTGGGCCATAGTTTTCATCTTGATAACAACTAAGTCAGTCTCAAGGTTATCTATGTATGAAGCCTGTGAATTTCTTAACTCCATGCTAATGTATCTTGCAACCCAGAGCCCGACTGGGGTATCTCCTACTGCTTTCAGCTACTGCCTGTGCAAATTAGCATGATGTCAACTTGAACAAAACAAAGTAAGCAAAGGGAACCAATCCACTGGCCTGAAATTCACATTATGTGAAAACACAGAGGCCTTTTGAATCACTGACAAGTTCTACACTGCACCTGTAGTTCTCGCCTCGAATGCAAAGATTTGCCTGTATCTGCAATATCAAGAGTACGGGGTGAAGGAGCAGGGGCTCCCAAGCCCAAAGACCTGTGTTCAAAGCCTGGCTCCCCCGCTTGCAAACATGTAACCTTAGCAGGTCTGCTTCCCCAGGTCTCAGATCCTCCTCATAAAATGTGAACTCTAACAGACATTACTCAAAAGTCTAGTATGGATATAAAAATTAAATAATAATAATCTCTCTAAAGCAGTTAGCACAGTGCCTGGCACATAATATGTGCAATAATGTTCACTGCTGTGTTGTAATAATTAATACTGAAAAGTAATTAATATACAAACAGGTTATCTTCCCAAAGATACATCAGAGCTTCAAGGGAAAAGAAACATGAATTAGAGTCATAATAACTCTCAATATGAAATAAATGGATCCCACTTAAACACTAAACCTTGACTATTCACTTTGGGAAGAAAAAAGAAGGGAGTATATTAAAAATAAACAGCCCCTCAACAACTCCTAAACCAAACAGCTACAGCCCATCTTCAACACGTCTTAGAGCAAAATTCCCAGAACACCAATAGACCCACATACAAATTAGGTTCAAGGTATATTCCATAATGAAACTACCACCTTTCTAACGACCAGCATTTCAGATGATCAGCGCCACTAAATAAGCATGTAAACTCAAGCCCGTATTTTCAGATTTGCAACTGACTCGTACCAGAAATAAGAGAACTAACTATAGATAATTCCTTTATTGGACTTCAGTCTAAAGCTAAGCTTTATTTAGGCCTTCAACTTATAGCATCTATTTCCTAAATCAGATGTGCTGCCAACTGTAAAACTGATGACACCAATCTCACGGAGACGAATCAGGGAGAAAAATAGCAATTTGACTTGCAGTCAGCTCTTAGGTTTTACCTTGATGGATAATACAATAGACGTATGTATTCTCCGAAGGTATGAACTATGGTTTAGAATCTTGGGAATCCCATTTCTATTGAATAATTAAGCCAGCAGAATGTGGTTCAAGTTTCACACCGTGACTATGCTACTTGCCAACCTAACGTAACCCCAGGAAGGACCCTAGGCCACCTTGCACAGAGCCCAGGCATGCAGTAGCATTCACACAGACCATGATATGCACTGTACCCTGGAGCTGAGTGGTGCACAAGCCAGGTGTCTTACACAGGACTACCCTAAAAGGATAGACATATATGCTCAGACCAGCCAGGGGCCTAGATTTTCTAGAACTTGCCCAATAAGTTTACCTTGCATTCACTGTGATTTGCATTAAGCAAATATTTTAGCAAAATTAGTGGTGAAAACAATCTTGGAAGCAAAATTTGTATGCAGTGAGTCCTGTGAGCCGCAGCATCAAAAAGTGTTAACTTCTGCTTTACCAGAGTGTTACTCTGTGTGTGGTTCCTTCACTTCCTCAATTTCTCCATGAACTAGCTTGTGAAATAATAGGACTGGAAGTGACTGACCATAAAAGCTCACCCCTACTGAGCACTTTCTATAAGCCAGATTACCATCCCAGGCCTTTTCTCATTTAATTCTCACAGCAATCCCATTAAGAAAGGCACTATTATTATCTCCACTTCACAGCCAAGAAAGCTGTGCTGGTGGCCACACCATTGAAGTGGGCACCCAGAACTGGACCGTAGGCAGCAGTTGTGCTTGAATTGTGTCTCCCCAAAAGCTATATTGAAGTCCTAACCCTTAGTATCCATGAATGTGACCTGACTTGGAAATAGGGTTTTTGCAGATATAATCAAGTTAAGAAGTCATTAGGGTGAACTCTAATCCAATATGACTGGCATCCTTTCAAGAAGAAGAAAACATCATGAAAGACAGATACACATAAAAAGAAGATGGCCATGAGGAGATGGAGGTAGAGATGGGAATTATGTGGCAGAAGTCAAGGAATGCCTGGAGCTACTAGAAGCTGGAAAAGCCAAGGAAGGATCCTACCCTAGAGACTTTTATGCTCTTAGCATTCAGAACTGTGAGAGAACAAATTTCTGCTGATTTAAGTCACCCAGTTGCAATTTGTTAGGGCAGCCCTAGGAACTGAACCCAGCAGGCCAGGCTCTCACCGGCTACTCTTCTCCCTGTCCACACTTCCACTTAACCTGACCTGTCTGTTAAAGAAGAGAAATGAAAACTGCTACTCCACGATACCATCCCAGACTTGAAACTGTTACGAGTAGAAAGTGCAATATATTTTGAACTGTCTTGAATAGCATTTTTAATCAAAACTGAAATGAGTATCCTACCCTGCTCCCCAACTTCCAGCCCCTCCAGCAGCTCCGCTGTCCTCCAAGCAATTAGCAACTTAAAAAAAGATTATCTTTTCAAAGCACAGTGTCTGGTGACCTGGCCCAGATCATCACAATGAGGTAAGACCCATGGGAGATTCCAGAACCTGGAACTGGATCTGCCCAGGCCCCAGGGGTGAGCAAGGCCAAGAGCAAGGAGAGAGGCAGCTGAGGTAGCTGGGAGTACATGGCTCCAGCAGAACTCTGTACCTGCTAAATATCGAGGCCAAGGATGCCTTAGAGTCAGCTCAAGTAACCGGGTCAGCATCTGCAGGTCCGACTGGGAATAAGAAGCATCCGGCAAGGCCAAGTGTGGAGAGGGCCAATCAAAGAATACACAGGATTCCCAGGTACAGGCAGGTAGTTGGAATCAGGGAAGCCTTCATGTGGACGTATAAGGCGGTGTCAGTCAGCAGGCCAGGGCAGGAGGCAAGCTTCAGCTTCTGTAGTAGAGAGCCAGAAAGCAGGAAGGAGGGACTGGTATGAGCCCAGGGCCCAGCTCTCACCGGGCTCTTTTGGCAAGGATTCTGGCACTTGGAACAAAACAGAAGCCAGGAACAGAACACCAGTCAGCCGGGGAGAAGAGCATCCAGGGTGATCTGATCAGGAGGTGCTGGTCTCTGGTCCTAGAGACTCCTTCAGCAGCCCCACCCCCAGGTTCAAGGGCTGGGCCTTCAGGGGGCATGAGCAGAAAGCAGGCAGGCTCTGACTCAAAGCTTCACTCTAAAACTTCCGTGAAGAAATAATCCAAGCCGATACTGTTAAAATACTTGCAATTAAACATCTAAATAGAAAACTATATTAACTGAGAAGAGAGTAGTCTTTTTTCCTTAGTTACAGTGCTTGGCGAACAGCAGAATTAATTAGGGGAACTTGAGGCAGGAGATGGAGATTTCTGTGAAGATACTATCTGGAAATATCAACCAATTCAAAGTTTTTAGTGGTTGGGTAGGTTCGTTTTGTTTGATCTGTTTTCCATTGAAAACGGATTTTTCCTTTGCTGTTCTGTCAGAGTTGTGAAGATAAATGTGACGTGATCACACTTTGGAAACAATAAAATATTAGGTAAATTTAAGGCTGTAATATTGCCATTTATAAAGCAGGATCAGCAGTATCATTATTTAGATAAATATATACAACTTGCCAGATGCAGAAACTATAAAGATGAGAATAAAGTTTGGTCATTTGTCTATTATCCAGAGATGACCAATGCTAAGGTCTTCCTAATTTCAGTGTCTTTTTATTTACTCATTATTTACATAATTCAGATCATACTATTTCATATCATTCTGTTTTTACTTATTATATGATATGCATTTTTCCTTGCACAAAACATTTTATCATCATTTCTAATTACTGTAATCGTCCTTTGCATGGAGACAGATTCAGGCATTTACCTGTCATTGGACAGTTAGAAAGCTTTCATTTTTTTACATATGACTAATGCAGATTGAGCATCTTCAAACATAAATCTCTGCCTAATGTGATGATAATAAAAAAAACAGACAGCATGGATTAAGCTTTTATTAAGTCCTAGGCACTATGCTAAGCCCTTTCAACGCATTACCCAACTAATCGTGATAGAAGCACTGAGTTCTGTAATCTGCTACACCAATTGTATAAATTTGGGGGTGGGGTGGGGTGGCAGAATTTTTAGTTTGGAAAAGCTAAGGAATGTGGAATAAATGGTGGCTGGGTTCCAAACACCCTGGATCTGTGTCTATACCCATGTCCCCAGCCCCTCACAGGCACGCAAAGTCAAGACTACGGAATTACAGCAGAAGGCCAGTCACAGGCTCTCACCAAGTACAGCCTACTGGCTTCCCAGAAAGGCTGGAGCAATTTTCACTCTGCAGGTCAGTGTGAGGCAGCTGGCCCAGCACACCCTCACCAGCACTAAGTGCTCCATGCGGGCACCAAGCAAGTTGGGAAAAAACACATTTTATATGCAGACCTCTAAGAACATTCACCATGTCACTAAGGAACCTTCATCTGAGGGGCCCTTCACCTGATTGAGTCCTTCCCATCCTCTTTCTAAGTAAATATTCCCTTGTGTGCTGAATTTTGTGTAATTTTCTAATGTGAGCCCCAAACTTGCATAAGCTTCAGACCCCACAAAACCCAGATCCGCAACTATCTAGGAAGAACATTTAGGGCTGCGGCAGAGATGATACTATAAATTCAATACGCTGATTGCGTTTTTCACACGCACATAAGTACATTTCCCAGTTTCCTCTGCATTTGGCCACACCTGTGATTGAGTTCTGGCTAAAGGAAGGCAGATGATGGGCAGTGTGTTGGGTAGATACTGCCTAGGTTGACCCCACTGGGCTTTAAAGTGATCAGAAATGACAGTCTTACTGTGCTGTCATTGATATTTGGGGGTTGTAACGGCATTCAGCACTGACGAAGGGGACTAAAAGCAAACGCTTCAAAAAATCTGCCACACCTTTGATGGTTCTCATCGCATGCCTGTGTCACAATGATCTCGCTAACTTGGCATCTTTCCTTCTTATTTCTAACCAAGCAAGTAAAACTGATTTGCCTCAAGTACACACACACTTGTATCTCACAGCCTTAGATTTCATTGCTGGGAACTCCTCTGCCACGTGGTATGCAAAAGTAAAGCCAGAGCCATAAGCCAGGTCTTCCTTTTAAAAACACACTCTGAGCAGTAGAGGCTCAACTCTTAACGAGGAGACAGAGTGAGTGGCAGTTACACAGTTTCCACCAAACACTTTAGAATCCTGAGTTTTCTGCAAAGGAACACAGATGTTCATAACTCTGACAACAGCCAGAAGCTTCCTGCCAACACATCAGCCCATTTCAAGAGAAAAACAGACACAAATACCAAATATATGCCAAGTTCTCTCTAAATAGCTTTTTTCCCCCTATTTCCTTATTTTAGCCAACTTGGCTCTTTCTACTTTGCCCACTACATATTTTCTGATTTCTTAGTGCACATACATTTTGCGATTATCAGCCAAGAGGGTTCAAGATTGCTGTACCCTTCAGAAACCTACTCTCTTCTACATCCAGCAACCTCCTCAAGCACCTTAATAAGATAAACATCACAGTTCATTTGGGCCACAGTGCTGTCTCCCCAGAAGCCAGAAATCTTTCCCTGTGAGGACTGTCCTCCAGATTTCAAATCTGAGCAAACTTAAGGCTGGAAACTCTCTGCTATAATCACACCTTCTAAACTGCAGGCCATTATGAAACTATCATTTCAATTCAACCCCAGCTTCTTTGGGGTTGAATATGTAGCAAATGAATGAACCTGCAAAAGGAAAGGATGGAAAATTAAAGGCTTTATCAAAATTGGGAGGTGCAATGGATTTTTCTGAATGCTCTTCCAAGAGGCAAAGATGAAAGAGCCATGCCTCATAAACAGCAGCAGGAGAGGGCCTGCCAGAAGGGTTAACCACTTTCATTAGCCAAAATTGGCCCCTGCACTTGGGGCTTACAAATGCACTGGGATTTAACCACAAGGAGTTAGAGCCAAAAAGGATGGGCAGTAGTATTTCTGACCTGAATGAGAACAGGGAGCCAACCTATGCTCCCAAAATGCAGACAAGAGGTGCCTCCGTCCCCATACAGACGATGACCTTTAAAGATTGCAACTCACAAATCCAATTGCGTTGTGCAACTGAGATATTTGTGGCCTAGTCTGATTGGTTAGCGCTAATGGTTAGACCATCTGGCTAATAAGATTACAGCCAGTCCCAGCATAAGAAAATTAGCTTTCCCCTATTTCAACACTACAGACTCATCCTTATCCCAACTTGAAACAATTTCACAAAGCAAGCAAATAATATTTACTGATTACCAATTACACATATAGCATCTGGAGAAATAAATTCAATAAAAAGAGGAGTTTGCAATGTTTATCAAAGTCTTTTCCACACCTGAAAGAATCTTATTTCTGTGAGTTTACACAAAGAATTTACATCTCTCTGGCCAAGAGGTTGGGTATTATTGGCTTAATTCATCAGGTTTTCCCCCTTTTGGCCTAAGGGACCTGGTACAAGTCCCAACACATCAACAGCATTAGCAGAGCGAAGCTCATGTGGTTTTCCTGCCTCTTTTAGAGGATTCAGCTGTTGGCAGGAATATACACTTTTAGGGAATTTTGTTTAGTCATGAAGCAATTGGCTTTCATGATTTTAAATGTTTTGGTGGATTTTTAAATGCTTAAACAGGTGTACAAATAGACAGATGAAGCAGACAACACCTGCCTTCCTATTTAGGAAAAGGGTTTTGAATCAGTTAACTGATTGTAAAAACTCCAAAATGTATTCTAGTAATGATGCTCTATAGGATTTCTTTGGAAATAAACAAAATTGGACAAGCATGATGCCACACTAAGTTAAGTCACAGGATCTACAGAACCTCCAGAGGGCACGTCAGAGTTACTTTCCAGGTGTGGCAGGCATCACTTAGATACTTTCCTATTTATAGTTCCTAATAAAAGCTACCATTTATTGGGCACTCCTCATGTGCCAGGCCTGTTAAGCACTACACAGCATCCTCTAGAGGTCTGTATCATTATCTGTGTTTTATAGCTAAAGAAACAAATTCAAAAACATCACAGAACTTGCTTAAATTCTCATATCTAGTAAATGGAGAAGGTGGGATTCAGGCCTGGTTCTTTTGAGCTCCTGGTATCACGCTCTTTGACCTGCACCAATGTCTTCCACATTACAGCTTATTTCCTAAAAATATGGGTGGGAAAAAGTCCACCATTTCCCTTTAAGTCATTTTTCTATGCAGTCAGGCATTCCTCTCATAGCCTACAGTAAACTCCTACAGATACTATTAAGCCTGTGTCTCTTTACCTAACTTCTTACAGCTTTGCTTTCACTTCTGAGGCTAAATAAAAACTCGCATCTTTCCATTTTATATTGCTTCTCAAACATCTATCCCAATTCTTAACCTTTTTATATAAGTATTTTTGGCCTGTTTTGCCCAGAAATAAATGTCTGAGTTTGCTGTGGTCCATAAAGCCACGTAGAATGAAATGATTCCTTCTCAGGGAAATACCCTCTTGGGGAAACCTAGATTTCCATGAGAAACCTAGAAATCACAGACTGTGTCAGATTCATTTCCCTTGGTCTTCTTTTAAATCATGAGTGCCCTCTACCAGAGAGGTTGCATTTCTAACTACGAAGAGACCCCTATCTAAAACTGAGGATGCCCTTCTTCTAAATTAAATGATCTGCCTGAGAAGAAGTTTTGCTTACTGACGGCTATGCCGGTGGATCTCATGGGTGAGGGCCCCTCTGAAGCAGGGAGTACCCTGTGGTGTGCAGAGCAAGGTCCAGTGTGGTACTTCCCCCTTTCCCAGAACGACAAAGCAAGTGGTAAAGAGCCATGAGCATCAGATCCTCATTTCCTCCCTCAGTCACAAATCCCTTAGAGAAGGAGATATGCAAGTGGAAAAGCTTTTGCTTTGTTGACCTTCCTCATCCTCCCCCCGGGCAGCTCAGAACCTCTAGCCCAGCAGACTCACAGACCCCTTGTACTGCACCAACATTAGCCATTTTTTGTATGCTTGACACATATGATGCAACAGAAGCTTTACATCCTTCTGTGAGACCTTTTCATTATTCATGAGCAGAGATTAGAAGGTCACCGTGTGCCATATAGTTCAGAAAATCACCAGATGGACACATTGCCCGATACCCACAGGTAGTTCCTCCAAATTTAAGCCACGAAGGACTAGCCATCTGATAAGATTGTGTGTCCCATCTCTATCATAACTAAACAAACTATATCCTCCCCAGGAATCTGTCCATATTAGCAATTTGGGCAGAGCCTTAGAGATTCTGGCACTGTAGCAACATGGCCAAAAGCCCAGGAATCAAAAAACAGATGTGATATGAAAATTCTAGCCAGTGAAACAATTTAGCAATGCTGAGAAACCTATAGAGATGATTTTCCAACGTGACTGCTTTCATAAATAATCTGTCTTCTAATGACTGACTAAGGTCAATAGTTTCAGAACTGGGTTTTTTAGCAGGGATGACCAGTATACTCACTTCAATCTAGGGACCTCTGGAACATTTTGTTTTTTAAGGTCCCAAAGAGTAATACACAGCAAAATTAATAGCAATTACAGTTATATACACTAGATGTATAGCCACTGAATGAATTAACCAATGACACAAACTCTGCCAACAACGAGTTTTGACTTTGGCCAAGTCATCATGGACCTCAGATTTCTCATGCGTACAGTGAGTTAAAAGGATTGGGTGAGATCCCAGATGGGTGCTCCACAGAATACTGGTTCTACAAAATATGATAGGTCTTATTGGAGAAAAAGGGAAACAGTAGTTAACTGAGTTTGAAAACCATCATGTCACAGAAGAAAACAGATTTCTGACAGCAGGCTCCTCAGCATTTAACGTTCTAATTCATAAAGAGAATCTCCCCAAAAAAGCCTTATGAAAGTCACCCACTCCCACAAGGCTACAAAACCCTTAATTCTCAAGAGTCCCCAGGCAAGTCTCTGGATGCCTGATACCTAGCAGTTCAGCACTTTTAAGCTCTCAATAAAATTTGCTCCGCAGGCCTTCAAATCTCCTAACTAAAGGATTCCTTCTTCAAGGTCTTCTTTGATGCTAACTATTCTCATTGACCTAAGATCAGCTGACGTGCTGTCCATCTTCCCCTTCAGCTCTGCCTCTTTCTGGCTCTATGACCTTGGCCAAGCTGTTCACCCTTTCTAAACTTTGAGTTTTCTTCTCTATAAAATAAGAATATTAATAGCAGTTAACTCAAAGGACTGTAATGAGAATTAACTGAGATAATATGTATAAATCACGTTGCATCACACACAGTAAACACTCAACAAAAGTTAGCTGTCCTTGTGTAACACACTGGATTCCTGTTCCAATGTTACCACTAACCAGACTTTGGCAAGTTGGTCCCTATCTAGACTAATCACTGCTGAGAGGCAGGCTTTGGATTACATGAAATTTCCCAAACTGTAGCTCTTCAAAGACTATTTTCCAGCCCTATTTTACTTAATATTTCTCTTAAAATTATTTCACCTTAGTCTCATCCTATGCATGAAAATCTGTGAAATCATAGGTTTGATGCGCTTGTTATATTTTTCCAGTGCATTAAAATGAATGGACAATTATTTAAAGATCTTCAAAAAGCCAGCAATAATACCTAAATCATCTTCAACACCACACACTGGGAAGCAGTAACTTAGGATCTCCAAGATCCTCTCAATAAAAGATGACATATCATCTCTCCTGAAAAAAATCACAGTCAGAACTTTGCAAATATTAACCCCCTCAAGGAAGCATCATGGTTCAGACCATCAAAGGGGTCCTTTTTAGAAACTAGATTCAAATCATTTAACAGCTGGAAATCAGAGATGACAAAGGGCACGGAGTTGCCGGTGACTTTCCAAAGTAAGAATGGCATTTAGAATTCTCTCCCAAGTTCAGATATATGTACTCTCTTTCTCTGTCAAGCAAATTAATGTGTGTAGTTATTTGGAACAAGATGGTTTTCCAAAATGGACAACTATTCTCTAGTTCAATTCACAAGAAAAAATGACATCTCTAGGATATGCTACGTTAGCTGAGAAGGGGGGAGACTTGTTTTGGGCTAAGACTTTTTCAAATTCCAAAACTGAAACTCACAAAAAGCATAAAACAGGCATGACCACACCCAGCCAAGAACAACAGCACCTGTTCTACACTCTCCGCCACCCCCCAGAGAAAGCACATGTTGAAGAATTCTAACACTCAGATGAAATAACCCCCAGTCACCTCACCCCAGGTTGGCAGTAACCAATGCTGAAAATGTATCACAACTCACTCCAATGTAATGTCACCCTCCTTCAGATGTCAGCAAAACCAAAGCCACTATGAGATGGAAAAAGACATAAAGAGTATTGTAGACCGGTCATAAATAGAAAGACCAAGGATACTATTTTGTAAGCATTTTATGGGCCCCAAATATTCAGCCCTTTCATGAGTAGAAACAAGTATAAGTGGTAGTCTATAATATCTTTACTTTTAACTGCAATCATTCTAAAGCCCTTTTAATAGCTGTCACTTATTCATTTCCAGGCTGTAGCAAACTATAGTTAGAGGAATGGCTGCCAACAGCTTTCCTTCTTCTGTGAAAGGCCCGCTTTCTCATTCTTGCAAGGCCTGTGGTTCTCCTTCCTGGCACATCTTCCAGGAGCACAAGAGTCCTGTTTAAAAGGAACAATAAAGACAACAGTGCCCAGGTCTGCCAATGCAGAGACCTTGGTGACGCCAACTCTGTCTCACAAGGCCTCTGTCTATTTTTTCTTGGGCTGAAAAGAGGAGAAAAATCAGTTTTCCCCATACATGCTCCAAAGGCATTTTAACAACATAAAGGATGCATGTTTGGGAAGGCAGGGGTGTGTGTGTGTGTGTGTGGTGTGTGTGTGTGTGTGTGTGTGTGTGTGTGTGTGTGTGTGTGTGTGTGTGTTAGAGAAGGACGGGGACAGTGCTTTCACTTGAAAGGAATTAATATTCCAGGTATTACTAATAGCATAAACCTCATCCTCTCAGGACACACATCCCAAGGAAAAGAGAACTGGGTCAAAGGCACAAAGCTGTCCATAAAAAAATAAAATATTTTTGAAGCTAAAATGGTACTTAATAAGAAAACTGAGTGATCACTTTTGGCACCTGGAAAGTGGTACAGCCTGTCCCCAAATATTAAAATTATATGAATACAAAAATAACTCTTCAGAGGAGCTTTCAGAACTCAGGCTAATGCATCCAGTTATGTTGCTTCTTAACAGCCTTAATTAAATGGAACATTCAACTCCGGGCGGGGATGGGGCAGAACCAGCGAGCAGCAGAACATACGCTTAGATCCCTGTCACATCTGTGTCACCTGGACAATCAGGAAGCAGAACTTTACGATGACATTTCTTTCTTTAACACTGGTTCTTTTTCAAGTCAACATGTAGCCTAAAGACCAAAACAATCAAATGAGGCAGCACATAGGAGAGACCCCTAGGAAATATTCTTCAGTCTTTATGTTTTCAAAAATTCAAAGACTCAACAGATGAAAGTATAGCAATACACAAATTAATTGCTGCTCAGAAGATGAGCTTTTCACTTTTTAATTAATGTCTGTCCTTAACCCAAAAGCAGAAGTAAAACATATAATGTACAGTGCTTACGTACCTCCATGGCGAAGTGTTACCTTTTTCCCTCAGGCTTTCTTTATCCTCCTGCGAATGTGTTTAAATTTAAGATGCAGGCTTGGCAGTGTGTGTAGCTCAGTGATGCAAATAGTGTGGGATGGCGCCACCCAGAACTCGGTGAGTGGGAGGGCAACCAGGAAATCAGCTTTCCTTTTCTCAGTGTGACTCTGTTCCGTCCAGAGGAGGATTTGGGCACACATATTGTCAGTTGTCTTTTCCAATCGGGGAAGGGAGGAGGCATAGAGAGGGAATGCCAAGTCATATATTGGAAGTACTTGTATTTGCAAAACACCTGAGTTTAAACTGTTAATGCCCAATTTGTCTTCCTCCCCCTACTTCTCTCAGTGATACCACGTCCATCCTGGGGGGTCTCAAGGCTCTCCCTCTGTAACAGTCAAATATTTGAAAGGAAGGGACCAGCATAGATGAACCAACTCAATAGGCAACGGCAAATCTGTTGGAGAGATTTGTTTGAAACGTCTCTTAAACCTTTCCCAGAAGTGCTGACAGGCAGAGAGAAGGGCTGATCCTTAGTTTCACTACTCTCTCATCTTGCCATCTTTGAAAATGGCCCTTTGGGCACACTCTACATGTCATGCAATGAGCAGGGCACAGAGAAGGCAAAGACAAATATGGTACCCTCATTACATTCAGGAATTCCCAGGCCAACAGAGGAGACAAAAAAGTAAACAAGCACAAATTGACAAGTTTTGTCTTTTACTTTTTTTTTTGCACAGGTGCATGAATTAATAATTCTCTATGGAGGGCCAATCAACCAGGGGTCAGAAAAGATTTTCTGAAGGAGACACTTAAAAGGACATTATGTTGTAAAGGATGAGGAACAGAGCTATAGGAAAGAGGCATCTAGAAATCATCCAGGGAGTCCCCAAAGGGGCTTCATATCACAATTAGCTAGGGCAGGAAGTCTTCGTATAAATTCAGATTCTAGAACCCACCCAGAATCAGAATTTCTGGTGTTGAGGGCCCGCATTCTAATTTTTTGTAACTGCTAAGATGATTCTGAAGCAGCTGACTATCCATGGACTTTTGATTGGATCCATCGATTATGTCTAGACCCCTTTCTTCCATATTATACAGATAAGAAAACTGAGGCCATCACGGTGGGCACAGATTACAGTCAGTTTCAGTCCCAGGACCAAGACTCTGACTTCTTGATCCTGCATTCCATGCCTGGGCTACCAGAGCCCACAAAGCTCATGAGATACAACATCTTCCATGAAGCAGGACATTGACCAATGGTGACAGTGGTTGGTACCTGCATGAGAGTACCAGCCACACTGCATTACTGGTGTGGCCATCACTGCTTCCTCCCCGCCTGGAGGGAGGCAAGTCACTCCCTATGTATCACCACTTCCCTGGCATCGAGTGTTTAAAGAATGAGTCAATGAATGAAGTTCACAAATGGGGTCCACAAACAGGACTCCCCGCAGCATCAGGGAAGTACTGAGCAAGTCCCCTGACCTAGGAACCTTATTTTCTCTAAAAAGAAGAAAATAAAACCCAGGAATCAAACTCTGGTAGTGGAAAACACAGTGAACTTTAAGTTATAATGCAAAGAACAGAAAACGTCATGAAATTTTTTTTGTAGACATAACGTATTCTAATGAAATGGCATTTTTTTTCCTACAAAAGTTAAAACTGAGCACGTGTTTCAGAGTCAGCAAAACTGAAGAGTGCAGAAAGATACAGGAATGGTGCATCTTGTGAGTTCATTTGTGACTCCTAATTCCATCCCTTCTAACCAATCACTGCCTTTGAACACACAATTTTTGAGAGAGGTTCAAAAAGTATATATCCTTTCACACCTATTGCACACCTGCTGGAGTCAAGGAACTCTGTTTCTTGGCAATGTGTGTTATTTTATCATGACATTATATGGACACCATTTCCATTTATACAAGAGGAAATGGAAGCTATGAGAGCTTCATGAATTTGCCCACAGCAAGTACGGAATGAGTAATTTCAAACTCCATCTGTGTAGCTGTGGAGATCCTGCCTCTGTCACTCCCCCAGGGTAGCTCAGCAAAGTGTCTAAGGCAGTGAGGGCGTCAGGCCTCCAGCTCGTCAAGGGCTCTATTTCAGTACCTTCTAGTGTGGCGTGGTTCCCATATAGACAGTAGAGTCAAAGCAGCAATCAGAGTAGTCAGATTTGCACAGACCTATGGCATTGACTAGTTAATCATGTTTCTAGAAGTAAAACAGATAGTAAATTCTTACTGGATCTGTAGAAGCAGAAAAGTTCTAGATCAAGGGAACGAAAGTCTGACCTGAACAATAAAACAGAGTCATGGCCCCTCTATCCATTCCCCAACTTGAACCAGTTTATAGACCGGAAATCCCTTAAATGAAAGGGAGCCTGGGTCCCCTTGAGGAAGGACCCTGCTACATCGCCAGAAATATACACTGTTAATCTTTTTCCCAGTCTTCTCCCAAAGGGACTGGGCAGCCTTTTACTAGGGAGACTGTGCAGTGGGAAAAAGGAAATAATCAAACCTTTGGGGAATTACTGGTCACAGACTCTGAACTAACACTAATTCCAGGAGACCCAAAATGTCCCTGGTGGCCCACCAGTCAGAGAAGGTGCTTTTGGAGTTCAGGTGATCAATGCAGTTTCAGCTCAGATCCATCTCGCAGAGGGTCCCCGAACCCACCCTGTGGTTATTTCCCTGGCTCCAGAAGGCATAGCTGGAATAGACACACTCAGCAGCTGGCACAGTCCCCACATGGGGGAAGCAGGAGTTGTTTGGTTATTTAATTGAAGGAGAAAAGGGCTGTGGAAGGTCTGAGAATATAGCTCCAACAGCCCAAATATGCTCCACTTCCAGAGTGAACTCAGAACACTTAAGTTTGGGGTTTACTCTATGTGCGCTGTTTGGCTTAAAAGTAATGGGCTCAGCTCAGCACTTGAACATCAGGATAAATCGTTCCAGCAATGAAGAGCCACGACACCTATCAAGTTTCAATTGCTAGCTGAATCCTTTGATAGCTGCTAGAAAAATAATGTGCAATTTTAGCCTACAAACATAAATTATCAAGGCCACGGTGCTCTCAGAATATGAGAAATGAAATGTAGGTAACCACATATGTGGTAAGGATACCAGCCCCCAGTGTGTGTCATGAATGCCTGGTCGCCCACAGGCACTGGGAGGAAGGAAGAGAGAAACAGATTCTCCAGATTCAACACTGGCTGAACTGTGGATGAAGGCACAGAGGGGGTAGACGTTTCAAGGTTTAAGCCAAGAAATGTTTTCTACATTCTTCCAACTTATGCTCTTCTAATATCTCTGCCCCACACACTTTTTGGTGACTAGGAGAGAATTACAAGCAGACACACAAGATATAACTACTTCTGCAGACAGTAATGCGATGACAATGTTGGTGGCCTCCTCTGGAACGTTCATTACATGCAGGGTAGAATTGGGTCCAGTGGAAGGACAGTAAAGCAGTGACCAATGCCACCACAGGATGAGGACACTGCAAAGCCAGCGGCCCTTTGCCTCCCACATCTGACATCTGGTCTGGCCCACGCCTCCAGCACAGTGACCTCAGGAGGGACTGGTCTTCAGCAAAACTGAATGTGATGAGAGTACATGCCAGGCATCCCTGAATCACGTGTCCCTGGGGCCCTGACTCAGGGACAAAGAAGCCATTTTAAAGGGCTCTTCCAAAAGGATGTGGTGCTCACATACGTGTATCATAGTGCTTCCTCCTGCAAACATTGACTGAGCACCTATTATGGGCTCAACACTGAGAATATCTGTCCTCAGGACCTCCAGTCTACTCAGGAACAAAGACAGGAAGCGGAGTGTAAAGAGGCACTATAAATGCCAGCACGGAGAAGCGCTCAGTGTGTCCCAGGAGGAGAAACCAGAAAATCAGGGAAGGCTCCCTGAGGAGGTGACTACTGAGCTGTGTCATGTGACCAAGGCGGGATGTGGGTTCAGGGCCTTCACTCTGTCTTCTCAGCACCAAAGTGCTTAATAAATAAAATTAAAAAAAAAAAAGTGCTTGATGCCTTTTCTGTGATTTTTCTGCTCTGTTTGCTCTTAATATTCATTTCAACCTGATTTCATCTGAGAAGGAATTCTGGGCTCTTACACTTCCTGGGGAACAGCCATGAGCCCACTCTCTTCCTCACGACCTGTTTCTGAGCAGGATTTTAAGAGGGCACCAGAGAACAGGGGAGTTTTAAAGGAGACGCCCTCCCGAGAGTAATCCTCCTGGTATCCCTGGCCCTTTATGTCCCTGGAAACAATTCCATACTGTGGCAACTATGGGCTGGCCTCTTCCCTGTACAACGTGCTCAGTGTCCTGCTCCAGATGCGAAGTAAGCAAACTCCATGGAAGGGCTTCTCACCACCCTCCTCATCGGGTCAGGCTTCCCCATCACCTCCCTGCCCCACAGCTGCCTTTGGGGTTTATATAGGAAGATTCTTACTACATGGCGACAAAATGAAAAGTAAAATATCAGAGACATAGAAGTAGTGAGCCACAGATCTGAGAAAACAGCTGCATATGAAAGGATTAGGAAATAAATTAGAAGAAACTCAAAGGATTTAGAATCCATTTCAGGTGCACTGGAAGAAAATCCCGCCAGTGTGGTGAGAACTGGTCCAAGTTAAAACCCAGACAATAAAGAGGTTCCCTCCTTTACCGGCTGCCTGATAATGCTCTGCCTTGAGGTTTATAGTTCTTACTTCACTCCTTAGCACTTTCTAGGACGAGGCTCCTCAAAGTGGAGTCAGGACCACTTGCATCAGAATCACCTGAGGGACCTGTTAACATGCAGTTTCTGGGTCCCCAGCGATTCTTAGGCATTTTGAAGTCTGTGAACCACAGAACTAGGTACTTTATCATTCTTAAGTGGTTGCAATACCCATGCTAAATCACTCAGTTAAATTGCTCTTTAAAATTTGAAGAAGACACCAGTGGCTCAATTGATTCTTTTAGAAACTGTCAAGATTCTAAAAGTAATAATGGTGCAGTCACATTGTGACCAGTTTTAAATGATGTGAAAGTTACACACTGAAGTCAGAAAGATCTTTGCAAGACATAAATGTGATCACATCACTCCCCTGGGTAAAACACTTCAGTGATTTCTCATTGCTCTTTTGATAAAGGCCCAGACCCATGGCCCCAATAAGCCCACCTTCCCAGCCTAATCCAGGCCTGGAGAGTTGCCTGCCCAGCATTCCCGTCTTCAGTTCCTTTAACATCTAAGTCCGCCCTTCACATGACCTTCACACACGCTAACCATCCACAGGGAGTCTTCTTTCCCCAATAAAGTCTGCTCTTCCTCTTCCCAGATCTCCCTGATTACATTAATGCCCCTGCTGTAGGCTCTCCCAGTATCGGCCCCTCTCCCCCACAGCCCTTGGCACAGTTTAAATGTTACATTTATTTGTGTGATCCTTTGATTAATGTATATTTCCTCCACTGGTGTCTAAGCAGCCCATGACATCAGCTACAGGACTATTTCTTTCCCCTAGGAAGGAGACCCACCGTTGTTTATGTATCACCTAGCACACCCATGGTACATGGCTGGTGCTCAATAAATATTTGTGGATGAACAAAGGAATTAAAGAGTATTTCAAAAGCAAACACTGGAGGCAAATGCAGACCACAGTAGTCACCAAGAATTTAAAATACACTCTGATCCCTCTCCTATGACTAAAGTCCTATGGCAGTTTTCCTTCCCCTGCTTCTGATCCCTGATACCTTCTTTTGTATTTACCACTTCAAAAGGATGAGCCCAACTCTTCCTGATGCAATTCCTGGATTTTGAAAGAAGACTGACATTCAGCATTAAAACTACTATTATATCATTTCCCTGGGCCTTGCACTGATCTTGTTATGAAAAATTACCCTAAAGTCTGTTCATTGTCTGAAAGACATATGTCAAAATAAAAACAGACCTGGGGTTTTCCATGATGACTTACTTCTTATATTTTTGTACACCTTTATGCATCTTATCATTCTCAGCTCCAGTGCTGGTTCTCAGACTGTTGCACGACATTTTCAAATGCTAGAATTGCTAGCAGCATATCTGAATGATTTCGAATGGCCCTAAAGAAGTCAGCAATAATTACAACACAATTTCTACTACTACGGTGGAATGATGTTTCACGGGGATATAAACAAATCCACCATTCCTGCCCTCTTCTCTCTGCCAGCTTGCTGGTGGTTGGCCCTGGCTCAGGTAATGAACGGTGTGCTGCCCTGACTGTGCTCTTTGACACGTTCCTGAAGCAAAGCTCTCACAGCAAATTGTTCTCCATCCTTCACCAGCTAAATACAATATTCCAGTGTAATGGGTTCAACTGAGGCAAAAATGAATTGAACAAATCAATGGAGAATTGGCAGCAAGAGAGTATAGCATTTGGTACACTGCAGAAAATTCTTGGATTTTGAAAGAAGAGTGAAATCAACATTAAAACTGCTATTATACCAGTTCTCTGGGCCTTTCATTGATCTGAGCAGCCAGCCTCCCTGACATGTAAATTTCCTCATCTGTAAAATGGGTCCAAGGTGAATTTAATATGTTTGAACCACTGTTAATCTGATACATATTTTGGTATGGATATAATTCTCCAGTGATTTACTATAAATCTATATTTCACTATATAAATCTTTTTTTATGGGTCTTTAAACATTTATTTAACATTGGATCCTATTTAAAGCTCCACACTAATCCTGATACATAGTAAAGAGGCACTGCCACACAACTGACAATCTAGCAGCTGAAAAATCCATACTTATCACCCTACCTGGGAGAAGAGAAAGTGACTGGGAATTTTATTGTACACTGAAGAAAGTGTATAATTTGTCAGGTACCAAGCAAGATTTGATTCTAGTGATTAAATAAATGACTTTTCATGACTACAGTAATAGGGGTGCAGGGACCATACTTTTCCAAGCACAAGCTTGGAGAAGTGGTTTTCATTCGGCACTTTTCTCTCCTACACCCATGCTTCATGGCAGTTTAGTGTCTACATTGACGTTTATTTTTTTTTCGACCCACTCCATAAAAGCCATTACCAAGTGGCGGGTACATGAGCTACTGCCTAATGAGCTGGTGAGCCTGTCAGCTAGTCGTTGCCTTCCTGAAGGAACAGAAAGGAGAAAAGGCATTCAAATAAACTGGCAATGGCCAGAGAGAATGAATAGAAATGGAAACAGGTGGCTTCTACTTATGTGGCCATAAAATGAATCGTCCAACCTGGAGCACTTTTGAAAGAGAAAGTTGGTACAATTAATCTTGCTGGGATGACAAAGCTATACTGGGTCTGTACACTCAGGGTTATAGACATTCTATTTTTATTTTTCTATTTTTCATCTCCAGAATATTTTCTAATCTGATGTATAGGCTCAGATAAAAGAAGAAAAATTAACACTTTCCTACCACCCACCTGCCAAGGAACACTTGAACCATCCCCTACTCACAGGAAGTTCCAAATGATTCAGAAAGGGACATTTACAAAGCGTTATTGGAACCATTAGGCTAACTCCTTAACATGCAACATAATCATATGAAACCCAGTTCAACCGAATTAAATTCCTGCCAAATGCTCTTCCACCGTTGCTCCACAGACTGCGGGTTTCTCATTGGGCTCCCATCCACGCTGGAGAAGTACAAACAGCCCCCAGAAGACTGCATTCAAGGAAAAGGAAAGACCCCCCAAGGGCAACCTCCATTCTCTCTACCCAAAGTAAAATAATAATAAAACAGTAAAATCCCAGGTTAGTTGCCAATGACTGGGGGATAGAGGTCCATTTACAAGAGGTTTTATTTGAGGACCCCTCGTTGCTAACATGATTCGTTATGTCAGTTGTTTTAATTCACAATCAATGGTAATTTTCCCTGACCTGCATTTCAGCAGTTTACTTCTCCTGTATTCTTGAAGGAAAGATATGTAAATCAACCTAACAGTCTAGTCAAGATTTTAGGAGGAATTCCCCAAGCTACTTAAAGAAGATAAAATTATACGTGTATGTCTTTAAATAATTTTAGCAAGATATTTGAATTAAGAACTTGAATAAAAATGATTGAATTAGTGCTAATAAATGAACAATAGTAGCAAATTCAACCCAATGCTTTCAGGGTGTCCTACCTTACAATTATTATTATATTTAATTACTTCAGCAATTCCAAGAGGTAGAGACTTACATTATGCCCATTTGAGAAGTGCAAAAACCAACCAAGAAAGTCCAAAAGATAATTTGAACCCTCAACCAACAAGTATGTGTTTATTTAGCTTTAAAACTCAAACACTTTTCCCTTTTTCCCAAATCCATTCAGCCACCAAATCTTTTATTTTTGTTAATGTCAGTATCCTTTTCTTCTGGCCTGCATCCAGCTTGTGGGCAGAGGGGTTGGCCCTCTGGAAGTTGTCTCTTTAAAGGAAGAGGACTGGCCCACTACTCAGACTTGAAGATGGAGTTGCATTTACACAGGAAGCACGCTGCTTTATTTGTTCATTTGACCAAGATTGTATGTTTACTCAGGGAGGCCTAGAAGGAAGGGGCTAAGAGCTTCCATCTTTCCTTGGCACCTCCCTCCTGCTATACCATCTAATCTATCTTCCATATGGCCTTGGGACTTATATTTCTTATTGAATTCCAATTGTGTCTTTTCCTTGCCTAAAATCCTTTAGCATTTTTTTCCGCTCAATCCAAATGCCCAGCTCCCAGAAGAGTTGAAACAAGGCCTCTCTCTTTCTCCCCACTACCCTGATGGCTGTATTCCCTGGACTTATCAGGTTCTTTCTTTTAACACTCAGCTTTCTAGATCCTTCTCAGTCACTTCATCGTGAACTCCTTCCTCTGTGATCTACACATACTCTAAACACACATTTATCACACTCTATTATGACTATCTATTAATGGACCTGTTTCTCCTACAGCCCCCCTCACCACACTGCTTATATGAAGTGGGTCTTATAAGGACCATCAAGAGACTTGAATACAGGACATAAAATGTGATCAAAAAGGCTGCTGAATAAATGAATGAATGAGTGAAGTATTATGATGGGTGCTGTAAGCCCACCAATATTTCAATTTAAAAATATTTATATGCTTATTTAAGTATAAGGCACACATTTTAAATATATACTACAATTAATAAATACATCTTTATTATGCTTCTCTCATATTAATCCAATTCTCAAAGAATGGACAGTAGAGAAAGTAGTTCTAATGAGTTGAAGTCACTTCTTGGCAGTAAAGTAAGTCTAAGGACAATGGAAACATATTCATTCCTTGAAAAAAGTTTTGATTTAATGTGATTTATACTGACTTGCTATAAAAGTGATAAGCACTGGAGAAAATAGCATTTAACAGGTGATATAATAGTTTCTTTGCTCCTAAAGACCTTTCAGTATTAGGAGAGCTACATGGATGTGTGTGTGTGTGTGTGTGTATCTTTCTCACACACGCAGACATAGACAACACACGTTTACTATTTAGTGTATGAAAGGATCAGTACTATTTCCCCAAATTGAAAATTTTGAATACTTGGTCAACTTCTTATGGAGTGGTCCACAGTTGGAATAACTAGGGCACATGGTCCACTGTAAAAATGCTATGAAAATGATGGGGCAGGACACTGGTGAGGGTGGGCAGGAGTCAAGTGAAAACCAGCCTTACTGAGTGTTATTGGAATTCACTCTTCACTCAGCCAAAAATATGCAATCTAACCAAAGTCTCTCCACTGGCTCTACCTCCCAAGCCACATGCCTTCTGGGGGCCAAGGGCAAAGCCAGCTGTGGCTCTGCATTTGGATTAAAGAGCCTGAAAACAGAAAAAAAAATTATTTTGAAATGCATTACGCTTCGAAATTAAGGCTAATTGTGTGTAGCAGCCTGGAAAATATAGCTCATCCAGGATTGCTCAGCCACAGAACCCCACAGCATAAAACGCTGGCTTTCTAAATGCAATCTCAACCTTAAAAAAAAAAAAAAGGCACAAAGGGCGGAAGGAAGGGTGGAGGTTTGCTATAGGGCTGTGACTTATAAGAAGCCGGCTGCCTTGGGGAGACACAGCTAGTACACAAGCTGGCAATGTCTCTACATCCCTTAAGCCACTAGATGCTGCACTGCTACAGCAGCCCAATAGGAAAAGTAAATAAAAGGTTGACAGATAATTACATAAGAAAACAAATGTGGCAAGATTAGGACAGAATCTAATGGACAAAGTGGAAAAGGACTCCACATACTGCAGTACCTTAAAGCAATGTCCTGGTCACACTAATGGAACATCCATATCTATTACTATCCAACTAGCCAAGGTGTATTTTACCAGCAGAGGAGGCATTTCAGCCTGTTAACTCATTCCCAAGCAGACATTTCCTTAATCTTGTGACCAAGACCTCTGAATGAGCCCAGCTGAGCTTTGCGACCACCTTCCTCATTTCATTTATTTTACTCGCATTATGTGGAGGTTATAGCGAACACAGTAACCAGGGGCCAGAAGTTCAAGACCTTGTGAGGAAACTGAGACACAGAATCACTAGTTACAGTTGTTCTTTTTTCCCCAACCAGAGGGTGCCAGGAAGAAACACACATGAAATTCAGACTTGAAAGCAATTTGGGTTAGGAAGGCAATTGCAATTACAAGAGGAAAAGGAAGCTAGAGAGGAAATTTGGAGAATTAGAGGAAATAAGTGAACATAAAGGATGAGACCATTCATCTGTGAATAAACCACCTTAGGGCAAAGGAATAACCAGTAAACAGAAAACTGGGGCGCTTATAACTGCTGTCAAAAGTCTAGCATGTCTGATAGCCCACAATTGTTCTAATTTATGCAAGAAAACCAAACAAAACAGTGGTTCTTACTAGGGGAAGGAGGTTAGCAACTGGCAACATATTTGGTTATCACAACAGGGTGCTGCTACCCGCATCTGGCAGGTAGAGGCCAGAGAAGTTAGTAAACATCCTACGATGCACGAGACACCCCCCAAAGCAAAGGATTATCCAGCCTCAAATGTCAACAGCACCAAGGTTGAGACCACCTGATATAAAGGGTCAACACAGAATGGGCAATAGCCTGCAGGAAGAAACAGAATCAGTAGCCTCTGTATCACCCAAGGGAGAAACCATCCTGGTTAAAGACTCCAGTCTCTGGTTCCCAGCTGGTATTAATATATGGGGCAGGAGAAGTAGCAAAAATTATGTATAGCTGGAAACGCTCTGTTAAACCTATTCCCTCCCCCAAACTGGTACCCTCCTCCCACCTCCACCAAGTGGTTCCATGCTTTTGCTTTCACCATAACTCATCTACAGAGAAAAAAGAATGCTGGCTAAAGAATATGTGTCTATTTCCCTTGGTAAACATCATTCTCATTTTTGATTAATGAATTGCATTCTGGTTTATACGCTTCAATATCATGAGCTTGGGTGACGAGCATGCAGTCCCTGAGAGAAGGATCTCTGACTCCCAGGACTAAAGAGGTCAGCTTTGGAATGGGATATCCAAAGACAGGCACTGAAGAACTTGGCCTCAGTGGTGGCAGACCAGTCCCTAGGTGCCATGGCAACCCAGAGCACAGCCGTCAGAAGCCAGGGCATTTCTACCAGCATACAGGAGTGAAGGGCTCCCTGGATGGGCAGCAGCGTAGCTCAACATGGGGAACTATGCTGGCCTCAGACCAGGCTAGTCCAGGAGAACCAACAAGAAGAATTCAACACAGGCATCATGGGGCATAGCAAAGAAACAGCAGAGGAAAAAGAGTCAGAAAAGGTGGGTGTAGGCTCAGATCTACTCTCCAAATACACCAGTGACAATTCATTTCTCCAAGCCACTTCTATAAAATGGGATAAGAATACTGTACCAGTTCCTCCCCACCATTTCCGAAACAGCATCCCAGGAGGAAGCATGTCAGCTGTCAGCACAAGGAGGAAAATGCTGCATGGATCCTGTGACTCCAAGCCCGCTGGAGCAATGCTCAGTCAGGGCTTACTCCAACCTGATGCCCTCATACCACCGCTCCTTACCCAGCAAGTACAACCCACCCAACCACAGCAGTCCTGGAGTCCAGCATGTAGTACGTTTTCCAGCGTTTTCTACTGAGGAAAGTTTTGTTCCCTGCATTGTGTTAGAACTAAAATAGCTGAAACTGTAGCCTCAATTTCTAAAATTGAGGTTCCAATAATAATCTTGCTCAGATTCTGGAAATCAGTGTTCGTGGGGGCCTAGAACACTGACTGAGACTCATCATCTCCTTCTATTTATACATGTGACTAATTTCTCTACTCAGTACTAGGCCAGGTTGTTGCGTGGTTAATTCTGTTTGATGAGCTAGCATTCCTTCTCCCACATGGATTCCTACTGGATACTTGGCTGTTCACCCCAACTTAGGCCAGTGACAAAATTCTGCTCAAACAGACCTGCACGTATCCTGCGAAAGGTTAGAAAGCGTAGTACAAAGTCACAAGTTAAATTAATCATGGATCATAAGCACAGTTTGAGAGCTTCCGTTCTGCCTATTCTCCATAAGTTCCAATTGTTGACACTCAGACAACCCAAATCATCCAGGGAACTGAAAACTGCAACCAGTATTGCCTTGTGCTTGCAGGCTGGCTTTGCTGTACCTAAAAATGCTGTGCTAGGCATAATCAAAGGCTTTCATGGGCCACACGCATTTTATGTAAGCCACACTCTGTCCCCTGGATGGCCAGTCTTCAAAATCCTGATGTTTTAGGACAGTGCTGAAGTTCTCAGCCTTTTTCTTCTTTGGTTGGCCAGTCCCAAGCCCTGGTCAGCTAAGAAGCTTAATCTAATTGTGTATCACAGCAGTGTGGCTGCCACCAGAAGAGATTACTTCTGTCTTTGCAAACCTCTGAAAGTAATTAAAATCATGCATATGGGGACTGTGAGGCGTGAAATATGAAAGGAAAAGTTCAGTGGAGTAAACTTCCAAAGATCCCAAAAGCTTAAAGACCTCAAAAGCTCTAAACTAAAACTTGGCCAGAAAGGAGTATTTTCACTCATTTTATTCTAAGTTAAAGAGTTATTACAGATACTCTTCCGCCTCTCCATATCATTAAAGTGAAAAACATACACTTGGATCTCCAGCTTCACCAAGATGGCAGCCTCAGGGCCTAGCAGACCATAAAGTTCTATAAACAGTAGTATTTTAAACGTTAAGTCAATGGCTGATGCTTTTACTACATCTGATTCAACATTTGGTAATAGCATCTCTTGCAGATTAAACCAATAGCATTTTGTAAGGGAGGCGGGGAGCTAACTGTTTTTTAAAGTATGGCCCTATGAACCACTTATATCAGAATCCCGGGCAAATGTTTTAAAATGTACATTCCTAGGGCCTCCAGAATTATTAAACCAGGCGTTTTTCATCATGACCCACATTAAGTGATACATTTGACATTAAGATTTGGGGTCTGTTTTGTAAAACACTTGATTTTCCATCGTACTCTCTTCTATTTCATGTTTTCAACTGCTGGTATGGGCCTAATAAATTGATATTATGATTGATATTCCTGGTTGCAAGCCTAAGCTTCAAAAACACTAGACTAGTCGACTAGAAGAAGCAGAACTGGAGTTGTGTAATGAGCAGCAAACACTTGAGGCTTTGTGATGCAGAGAGAGTTTAGTAATTCCCCACCTTTTCTAAGTTCAACAAAATGAATGTCTTATAAACCAAACTATCCACTTGGATCGTTTCAAGCGCTGAAAAGTGGCTGCAGGCTTCAGTTGGAAACCTCAAGGGTACCCACTGTCTAAGATCCAGACAGGAAATGTCCTCCATAGGAATGGTTACCGCTAAACCTTCCGTGTTAAGAAAGATGATAATGTCAGCAAAGTGTGTGCTCAGAGCCCCTTGGCACGCCCCCAGCCACATCCTCTCTTCAAGGGCTTCCTTGAAGCACTCCGTTCCTCCACCTTTCCCCACCCATTCACACCCAACACCCAAAGGGGGTATATTATTTTAAAACACTCAAACACTGCCCTTTCTCAATTTAATAGATGCTTATGATTTAGCAGCACTGTAGAAGACCCTCATCTGTTTCCTCTCTTTCATTTTGCTTCTCCTGGGCATTTCTCATCTCTCTTCTCCCCAGCATCTGCCACCCAATTCCTTTCTGTCTCCCTCTCCTTCTTCCCTTCCTCCTCTCCTCTCCTTCACTCCCATCTGCTGGGGGAGTGGAGTGGGATACAGTAGATATCTCTGATTTCACTCCACTCATAGCAATGCCCTTCTTTCCAGGGGAGTCTTTCTTTGGCTAAAGCAACACACGCTTTAAAAAGACATTCTCCAAGGAGAGTGATGAAACAGACACCAGATCTGAAGCTGCTGTGTGTTATTAATAAGCTGTACTGGTTTTCCACTCTCCCAAGGAATCACCTCTCTGATCCTTTCCTCGGGCTGAAATTCTGAGACGAGTTTACTCAGGGTAGAATGGGATATGCAAGAAGTGTGGCTGGACATGGAGAGAGGACAGGGGAGAAAAAGAAAAAGCCCATTACCTGGACTTCTTACTTGCCCCTGATGCTGCAGTATTTTCCTGGTATATTTCCCTGGTGAGCCTCTCCCATAAGGCATATCTTAGCCAATCAACAAGTATTTATTGAACACCTACTATGTGGGAACCAGTACAGGTTCTGGACCTGTAATAAGGCAAGGTTCCTGTCCTTGTGAAACTTCTATTCTAATGGGAGAGACAAGGAATAATCAAACAAACAAATGAATATGTAATGCCAGAGAGTAATAAGTGCTAAGAGGGAAAACTGAGTGATTTAAAAGGACCAGGGAGTGGCTGGTTGTTCTTTTATATGAGGTAGTCAGGGAAGCCCTCCTGTAAACTGACAACTGGGCAGAGACCTGAAGGAGGGAATGGAGTGAGCCATCTGGACATGTGGGGAGAAGCTCCTTGTGCAAAAGGAATAAATTGTGCAAAGTCCCTGGAGAGAGAACTTGGTGAAAACGGAGAATGTAAGGCAGTCAGAGTTGCTATAGTCAAGAAGGGCAGGGAGATGAGAAATGGGAAAGGGGGGAGGGGGGCGTAAGACCATCAATAGGACCACCCATCCTGCAACCCAGTGACTGCTCCAGGTCCTGAATTCCACCAGACCCAGGTCTGGACCAGCCTCCCAGCCTGCCCCTCCTTGACACCTCCAAGCTTCTTCCTCAGTTCCCTACCCTCCTGACACCATTCCCCCTGCAGAGTCCCAACAGTCTAGGTCATTCCCTCACAATTTCCCCAGAGAACATCCAATCCATCTAATTAGAAACAAACAAAATTGGGTAATAAGTGTAGTAAGAAAGCAACATGCACATCTAACCACAGTCCTTAAGAGAAAGGAAATGTATTGTAGTAAAGAGCAAGTTCAGAAGGTCAGCTACATGGGGAAAAAAAAAACCTGCTACTTGGCAGCTGGGGATCTGATCTTCTAACGCACACTCACCAGTTCTGTAAACTGGGGGACAATAATCCTTGAAACAACCTTGGGAAGTAGGTATGAAGGGGAGATATTATGGAAAACCATGACCAGGGAGGCCCGTAGTAATAGTTGCTGACACCTTTTCGATTTAAAAGTGAACCTAAGTGGCGTTAGCCCTGTCTAGTTCCCAAAGTTATCCTCAAAGAGCTGATATATAAATACAGGTCATTAATTACTTTTATTTTATAGACAAAAACAAACCAACAAACAAACCAAGAACGACAACTGAGAAATGCTTCCACTGCCCCACCCACACCACCCTCAAGTCACTGGCAGCAGTAAATGGGGAGCCTGTGGCCTCTGCCTCCAGAGGCAGAAACCCTTGTAATAGGTTCTCTGAAATCTTAAATATAACGAACTAGATCCGCATCATTTATGGCCAGTGGTCTTAGCAGGCCCAACGTCTGGGGCACTGGGGCATCACAAAATATGCCCCGCGAGTCTCCGGAGCTGTCCAGAGGCCCGCAGAGGCGAGTCACGACGCGGGGGCCAAGTGCTCGGCTTTAGGTCAACGCAGGTCCTGCCGCCAACACCCCCTGCTTCGAGCAGCCAATTGCAAACAGCCCCTAGGTGGCAGAGGGTCACTCGGCGGGGAGTCCCGGGCTCCAGAGCCCCTCGAGGTCTCTCCCTCTCTCACACACACGCACAGACACACAGATACACACACACACACACACACACACACGCACACACACACGCACGCTCACCGCCCTCGCGCGCGCCCGCGGCACCACACGGACTTCCCAACCCCAAACACACGCGCGCACCCCCCGGCCGGCTGAGTTCTGTATTTCCTCTTCCTCAAAGCTCCTGTCGCGATCTCGGCCGCCCCTCTCTGCTCGGATTCCAGGGCCCCCCGAGCTCGGCTGCCTCCCTTCTCTGAAGGCGCGCCCGGTGCGCCCCCTCTCTGACGCCAGGATCACCCATCAAAGTCCCCCACCTCCTTTCCCGGTCCCAGCGGGGACTTCACCGTGTCCCCGAGCGGCGGGTATTTACTAACTGTCGCCCGGGGCTCCCAGCTGCCCCAAACGCCCCCTCGCGTCCCTCCGGGCCCTCCACGCCTCTAGCCCATCACCGCCCCCTCCCCGGAGCACGCTCGCCGGGGGATCCCCTCCCATCTGCGAGTGCCAGAGGAAAACCGGGAGTCCTAGCTGCCAGTCCCTTCTCCCGCGCAGCCTCTCGGGTCTCCAATCCCCCAATCCCACACTCTCCCTGTCCCCATTCCCGCGGCGCCAGCAGCACAACCCTCTGCCGGCCCCCTCCAGCCCGCCCTGGCCGAAACGTCTCTGCGGGTTCCCTGGCCGCGGGCCCTGCGCTCCCTCCTCGGCGCCCCTCCCTCCCTCCGCTCCCACTCCCCGCCCGCCGCCCCCCTGCCCTGACTTCCCCAACTGCGGAGCGCCCCGGCGCGCCCCCAGCCTTCACCCCGCCGAGCCCGGCGGCCACCCCCGCCTGCGCCGCGGCGCCCCCAGGGAGGAAACAAAAGTGTCCCCGCGGCGCCCAGCGTCCCCCGGAGCTGGACGCCTCCTCCTTGCCCCAACCCCAGCTCCCGGCCGCCCTGAGGTCAGCGAGTCAGGGCGCCGCGCCAGCCCAGGAAACTTTACGAACCTGCCCGGGGTCTCAGGACTGCGGCGGCAGTGGCGAGGGCTCCCAGCAGTCAGAGCTCTGGCGACCCCGCGATCACTGAAGTGGGACCGGAGGATCTGTCGCCCAACTCGGGGCCACGGCGGGGTGAGCGGCTCTCCCTCTATCCCTTGCCCATCCTCACCCGTCCTCGCCCGCCCGAGCACACGCACTTACACTCCGGGTCGGCCGGCTGCTGCGCCGCCGGCTGCCGCTGCTCTCACTTCCTCTTCCTTCCTCCTGCTGGCCAGAGACACATTTTGCATCTGCAAGGCATCCCAAGATTAGCCGGGAACTCTCCTCCCGAGCGGACGCTGCGGAGGGGCCGCCGTCGCCCCCCGCACCTGCGCCGGGACACGCGTGGTCGGTGCGTACGCCTCCCGCCGGCGCCCTGATGCCTGCTCACTGCTCTTTGCCTGGGGGGTGGAGGTGCCCACGACTTTTTGAAGTCCCCCTACTTAAAAAGAAGAAAATGGCAAACACCGTGCACGCCTCAGTTCTGCTATAAATAATATGTGTGCAAAGCATGACTTCTCGGATGAGCTCACACGCGGCGTTTTACAGGCACTAATTAACTCCGTCACCCTCATAGCGCCACCTCCGGGAGGCCGAAAGTGCGTGGCATCTTTTTATAAGCTTTCAATTTTGGCAACTGGTTTGGAATTTTGAGGGGAAACTTCGGTGGGCTGTTGTAAAGCTACTTTAAGAGGCTAATGTGTTTGTTTTGACGTTCTGCCTCGTCCCCTGGACTGCGCGACAAAAACGAGAACGTTTCCTCCTCCTCACAGTCACCTGTGCATTTACTGACCAAGCGATTTATTTCTAATCAATTAAGCCAAGGACTCCTTAATTTTGCATAACCGTGCACAAAGGAAGACGTTCTAGCTTCAATTTGGTATTTAGAATACATTATTTGATTCATACAACCTACTTCAATCCTTTCCAAAGCAGAAATCAAACACGTTAACTCCGGGTAGCTTCCAGGAAGGAAATGACAGTTGTTGGAAGGTTGCAGGAGAAACACCTGTCCTCTCCAAATTCAGAAATATCTGCGCCGGCTCTACCAGAAAAGGCAAAGGCAGTTGCTGTGAATTTCCTGAAAATTGCCTAAAGAGGTAAGTCGGGGGCAAGGACGCATTAGAAAGTAAGGTGGAGGCAAAGCTGCTCTTTAGGTTTCAATCCAACCCCCAGGCCCTGCAAGGAGATTTAAATTTTAACCATTTGCTGTCCATTAGCAGCCAAGAGCTTCAAGCAGCTGTTAAATGCTTGAAATGTGGCTAATGCTGAGATATCCTGTAAGTGTGTAAAATAGACACTATACTTCAGGTGAAAAACAGAATGTAAAATAGCTTGTTAATAATGTTAAGGTTGATTACATCATTCCAACAAATGATGTGATGACTCAGTTGGGTTAATGTATTGGGTTAAGATATAAATGAATATTATATATACTAATTTAAAATAATTTCACTGGTTTCTTTTTACATTTTTAATGCGACTATTTGGGGACTAAGATTACACACATGGTTCTCATTAGTGGCTTACATTATATTTCTAATTAACAGCCCTGATCTGACCCCTTATTATATGCACAACCCCAGGAGGCAGCATTAGTAGCAGGAATACTCGGGTCCAGATCATTATAAACCAATAACTTAACACAGGATGATTCCAGGAAAGTAATTTCACCTCTTTATTTCTTCATCTGTAAAACAGTAATGGTACAATAATAACAGTCAACAGGGCAGCTATCGAATGAGGTAATTTAATAAGCAGTCAGTAAACGAATGATGATGAGAGGCTTGTAGTGATAGGTACGAATTTGATCCACAACTTTCTAGCTAAGCCACATAAAGACCTTTACTTTAGTGCAGACACCATGAATACTCAGTAAATGTTAGCTATCGTAATTGTTCCAAGGATAGACAGGGAACTTTGCACAGCAATTAGACAAATCCTCCTCCCTGTAACCTTTGGCCCCAGCTCTGCCCTCTGCAGTTAACACGGAGCAAGTCACATCCTTCCTGCAAGAGATAACCTTTAGATCTTGGACGGTAGCCCTAGAATTCTACCTAAACTTTCTCTTTTGAGGATTAAATATTCTCAGTTACTTTAACGTGTTTTCATATGAGAGGGCTTCAAATCTCTTCCTCCTTTTTTTGAAGGACACCTGTCTCTGCCTTTTAAAAAGAGTTGTCATATAAATTAACTAACTAACCATTAAAAACAATGTATATGGCCTAAGCTCATCAATTATTTTTCAGATACATCTCACGGTTGGTCCCAGTGCAAGGGGAAGACTGGAAATTCTTTGCTGTGTTATGGTTAGGCCACATCTGTGCTTATGAGGTTAGTCCTGGAAACCAAAGTTTCTGGTCCACCGTCTCTAAGTCTCTTTGCACTTGATTCAGGCATCCAGTGTCTCCCCAGGTCTGCAGGTTAGGTTAGAACACTAGGGTCCTGGATGGCATCCTGCTAAGAAGCTCCCTCCACCAGGGCGGGGAATCGGCATTCTTTGGGTCCATGGTTTCATTCGGTTACTAGTAACCCTCTTAACTGCGCTATTGCCAAGCCTTGTTTTTCTATTGTATTCATAAAGACATCTCAGAGGTGTCAAATGTCTTAGAGAAATCCACCTTCCCCCTGGGCTAGCTGGTGGCCTGCAGTGGGTACTCTGTGTAGAGCAGGCAGTGTGGTGGTATCATATAGAAGGGCTCCATCTCTGGACTTGGCTGTTAGATACAAACTCCAGCATTGCCATTCACCAGCTGCATTACCCTATGCAAGCACCTTAACTTATAGACTAAAACCTAGGCCGGTTGAGTGAGGATTAAATGAGTTGATACAGTAAAGCTCTTAGAACAGGGCTTGGCAAGTAGAAGCACTCACTAAATGTTAGCTTAGCTATTATTATCTATGAGTCCTCTCATCAGCAAAGAAGAGCAACATCTCCTCCCTTTTCCCACATATCAGTTTCTACCCATAGCAGAGGGAAAGAGGTAATATCACGCACGACTCTGGTTTTCTTTCAGCTCGTGGTCAGAGCCTGGGCTGTGTAATGCTCAGGTCATGCTGTGTTAGCGAGGAGAGAGTTTTATGATACGGATCAGAACCCAGGTTTCGCTCACCACCAGCACTTGAAGTAAGCCCACCGGGGCAGGGCTAGCCTCTCTGCGGATGGGCCAGCCTCACCTACATCTCCAGCAGTTAGGAAGGTGGACTCAGGATCTCCCCTGCAGGACCACCCACCTCAGTTTCAAGATGGCTAGGAGAAAAGAAGCATGGCAGAGAGAGCTGGCTGAAGAACAAAATTCACTGAAGCCTCAAGTCTAAACTGCTTCCCGCAACCATGCTTACAAAACAGCTTTGCATTGTTGATGGATAGAGAGGTAGTTGGGCGAATTACCCAGATTTAATAACTCGATCCTGTGTTTCCCACATCTTTATTCTTCCTTGTGTTTACAGAACTCCAAGATAAGGAGGGATGAGTACCCAAATGTCACTATGAAACCCCAAACTGCAAAAATGGCCTGTTATATTTTTAATCAATGATGACTCATGTTGATCAACTCTTTCCTTCTGAAGCATTTACAAATATGCAATTCTAATTCATTTTCAAAAACACTTATTGGACTGCAAATGGGTCCTGTGCATTTAATAATACATTTCATAATTTGCTTCAGAATTTTGCCTCAAATCAGCTTCAACTTCCTTAATCTATAGCTTAAAGAATCTATTCTGTTTTCCTGTCTTAGAATCAGGCTCATGTTGTCTTGACTCCAATCTTGAAACAGCTCCAGGGGTAGAGAGAGTGACCTCAGCTCCAGGAAGCTGCTGTACCAGAGATAACAAGGTCTGGGTAGTAGGCAGACACCTGCAGTCCAGAGCCACTGGGGTCAGCCCTGGGACAAGCAGAGTGACAAGGAGGTCTGTGTGCAAGGGCCTTCCTTCTCTCCATTATTCATTAATTCAGCGTGCACTGAATGCCTTAAATGTGAGCCACTATGGGAAGAAAGGAGGCTACGATGGTGAGGATGAGAAGCATGGGGCGCCCCCTCCTGGCACTTCCAAGCTACGTAAGAAGACAGAATATAGTAGAAGAATGTATTGATAGTAACCAAAAGTTGCAGTACCATATGCGATGCTACCATCACCTGTAAAAGCCTCCCTGGGGAGGCTCTGCTAGAGTTAAAACCTAAAGGGTGAGTGAGTATATGTTAGCCAGGATGGGGGCGGGGGAGGAGATGGGGAAGGCAGTGGGCTGGGTAATAGAAAGGGGTTCTCAATCAAAAGAAGCAGTTTCTACAAAGGTGTGCAGACATCCTAGTGCAGGCGGAACATTTAAAAAGTGAATCTGACTAAAGTGTGAAAATATCAAAATTGAATCTAAGAGCAGAGGGCAAAAGCCAAAATTTGAAAGCCCTTGGCAGTTATATTGAGTATATTAAGGATAATGGGAAGGCACTGAAAAGTTTTTTGTATTGTTTTGTTTTCCAAGCAAAATATTTTAAGCAAGAGACTGTCATGGTTGTTTTTTTTATTATAAAATTCATCCTACTGAATAGAGAATGGATTAGAGACAAAGAGGCACATGGGAAGAACAGATAGGGAGTTATCGCAGGAAGCCAAAGCTAGAGAGGATGGAGCCTAAGTCATCAAAACCAAGGGGCTGGGGAGAACTGGAGAAACGGAAATGTTACAAAGGAAGCAGAGGGCACCTAGAACGGGCGGTCGTTCATCCTAGTTGCAGAGGCCCACAAACAAGTGATCTGCTTTTGCCTTGCTGCCTAGGCCCAACCAAACACTTGAACTTGGTTGGCCTTCTTGCAGCCTTGTGCCTAACATAATACCACCCGCAGCACTTGCCCCCAGGTCAAAGACAGGCTCGAGGAATGGAAGGATGACTCTCCTCTCATTTGGCTACTGCTCATTTCTGTGACACTATTATTCTGGGTTTGTGCCCAGCAGGTCCCCATTTCATAGTCAGTATTACTGGCCAGCGGTGGAGAATGCCCATCAGCGCATGTAAACTTTAGTCTCTGCACCGGCTCCCTTCTGCTTTAGCCATCCCACCCTGTTTTTAAACAAAAAATATCTCCATGGACTGCCAAGTCATGCATTAACCAAATGCATTCTCCCATTTGGATTTGTGTTTAGGAGGGCATTTATCAAGACTTTCAGATCTATATCCACTGTCTACTGCCCCTTGCCCAAAGAACAATGGCCAAAGAAATAGCATTGATCAATAACTCAAGGGATCCCTACATTGTTACAGAAAATACTGACAAGAGGATTGACCCACCAGTCTCATCAGAGCAAAATCTGCAAAGTCTTCAAATGTCCAGGCTTGTGGAGTTTACAGATATCGAAAGAATTCGCAGTTCTACTTCTTAACAGCCTTGTGACCGTGAAGAAATTATTGTATTTTTCTGTGAGCCTATAATATGGAGATGATTAAATGATGATACTTCTCTCAAGCGATGCCTAGCATATAGTAAATACTCAGTAAATGGAGCCAAGATGAATGTTAACCACTCTGCACTTGCAATGGCTATTAATCTTTTCTATAATGGTCAGGTGAAAGTACAGTAATCTTTATTTTTTCTTTAAAATTTTTTAAGGGAAGATACATCAATTGATTTTTTTAGGTATAAAATAGTAAATGAAAAGTAAAACTCCCCTCGCCTCCACCCACCCTCACCATCTCCAGTCCTAGTCCCTAGAGGTCAGCACATTTAATCATTTCTGTTTTTAATTATTTAGTGCCATGGTTCTAATTGTCTATACTATTATTTCTTGGTTTATCAACTCCTTACAGTGTCTATTTACTCCTTTCTATGAAAGATTTATAAAACTTTGGCTTACCCCTCTTTCTCAATTCTTATTTCTTTGATTGTAGCATCACATTTTGGGTTTTTATTGATGAATGACGTGCCACACAGACCTTCTGATACTATCATTCATGTCACTTCACTTTCTCTCATTCTTTTTATCCTATGAGTCTTTATACTGTCCTCTAGGAGAATACCCTGGCTCTGTCTTCCAGCTCACTAATTCACTCTTTAGCCTTGTCCATTCTTCTCATTAATTTAGTTTTTTTGTTTGTTTCTTTTTGGCGATCAAAATTTTAATTTCCAGATTCTCTAATTGACACTTTTTATAATTACCTCTAGTGGATGCTGTGCGCACCACGCAAACGCCTCCCCCTCTTCCCTTTCCACGCCCCACCCCCACCTCAGGACCCAGGTGCTCAGTTGTCCAACACCACCCCCTCCCTGATCCCCACAGGCTATTGAGAATATTGGTGTTGATACCTCATGCCTGAGTACATTTCCCTGATTTGCCCTCCCTTGCCCAGTTCAGAATATCTCTTCAAGGCCATACCAGTTCTAGAGACAAAAAGAGATCAGCTGAGGTTCCCTCCCATTTTAATTTTCCTCTATATCTGATGCAGTCTACTCTCCAAAACTCTGGTGGCCTTTCTTTCTCCCTTCCTTCTTCCCTCCTTCCCTCCCTCCCTCCCTCCCTCCCTCCCTTCCTTCCTTCCTTCCTTTTGTGGTGTGGCTACAGACTCTTCTTTTTAGCCCCAGGAGATTGGGACTAGAGGAGATGTGTGTAATTATGACATTATATTTCCAAACTTAATACTACTTTTACATTTTCAATGTTTATTACATTTATATTCTGCTACCTTCTTTCCTCACACTATAATGAAAGTTTCTTTATACAGTCTATTAGTTGATTCTAAAAATTTTAAAGCAGAATTTACAGTATTGTATTATATATTATTACACATGGCAGAACCAAACAGCATGACTGCACTGAAAGAGAAGGAATATAATCCTATGTCATTAAGCCAGTCACCCCGAAGAAAGTGTCAGGAGTCAGGATTGAACAGATTGTCTCTTCTGAATTCTGTCAGTTGTCCGCATTTTGGGTATATTTTAATTTACTTCACAGAGGCGTCACGACTGTGGTTTTTCCCTTCTTGAAGTCTCAAATTGCTAAAGCATATTAAAGTCTCCCATGTCCTTACACATGGAATCCACTTTACTCTTGAAGGCATTCTCCACTGAGCCTTCAGATTTTCTATCCCATTGTCACCTACTTCCTCACGATTTTCCCAGAATTTCTTCTCATTACCCTCTAGTTATGTCCCCCGTTTCTTGACTACCTCCTTTTCTTCTGCTTTCTAAGACTTTTTTTTTTCACTGAAATACATAACCAAATTATTTTTTTTAGAAAGTATGAATGGAAGGCAAACATTTCTGAGAATCTTCATGTCTGAGACTATCTTTATTTTGCAGCTACATTTGATTGGCAGGTTGGTAGCCTGCAGAACTCTTAAAAACATGGCTTCCAGTCTTGCAGCTGAGAAGTCAGAGGTCCTCATGTACCTGTGTGTGTGCCTGTGTGCATGTGTGTTTTCATTTCTAGACGCATTTAGAATCTTCTCTTTACCCTTGACATTCTGAACTCTTGTCAGGATGGAAATGGGTGTGGGTATTTTATCACCAATCCCTCTTGGCCCTACATAAGCCTTTCGAAAGAAGACTTGTCCCTTCAACCAAGGAAAATTTCTTTCTGTATTTTCTTTTTCATCTCATTTTTTGTACTCTCTTTTCTGGAAGTTCTACCTAAATCATTATTGGACCTTCTGTATCACATCTCCTGACTTTATCCTCTGACCCTTTTAGTGAATTCTTAGTATCAGCCATCGTGTTTTTTTTAGTATTTCTGACTGTTCCTTTTTTCATAGCAAAATGTGGGGGGCAAAATTATGTTTTTTGAAGGGATCAGTCCTGAGCTATTTTATCAAAAGCAATCAGAGACTTAGATTTACCTGCATTGGCCAGCTGATGCAGAATACTGGGGCTGATTCCACTGAATTGATATTGGGTTGGCCAAAAAGTTCATTTGAGTTTTTCCATAAGATGTCACAGAAAAACCTGAATGAAATTTTGGCCAACCCAATATATTTCTCCCATAATGTGCTCTCCCTGAGCCTTAGAATCTTGTCTGCTGGCATGAATTGGGGTCTACCAAGTCCTTGTAAAAAGCTATAGGAATATGTGAAGATATATCTTTTATGTGAGACTCCATAAGGACAACAAAAGGACAAATGGAAGATGACTGAACTCATGTTGAATAAAAACTATACATATTTAATTGTTTAGTTTACATACTTATATTTTACAAATGCTATATAGTTAGACCCTGGCCTTAACCTCACATTTTTTTTGTATGAAGCACTGAGTCTAAAGGTCTCTCTGGAGTTTCTCTTTAGTCATCTGAGTTGTAACTTGTCAATTAACTTAATCTAGGGCCTACAGTATTAGGAGGTGAAATTCTCCCTTCTGTCTAGAACTATTACTAATTAGTATTACTAATAATGTATAGGGTCCAGGAAAATCCTTTTATAGAATAGCAAACATTATGGATTTGCCTGTTGCCTATGGTGTCACTGTATTTATCCCTCTATCCTTTGTGCTTCTGGAGGAGTTAGGAGTGATGAGCTTCAGCTTAAATGTTTTTGGCATGAACACTTCATGAGTGATACAGGTACTTGACGCCACATCACATCCCTATATGTACTGCCAGTCTGTGCCACTCTGGGGAAGGTTGTCACCACCAACCAGATTGGGCCAGTGGAAAAGTACACTTTCCTTTTACAACAAATAAGAAATCTGTAGGAGGAAACTTTATACTGTACAAATATCCTATTCCAGAACGATCTTCTCCCCAGTGATTTTAGCATCTACTGATAATTCTCCCCAATTACAGTTTAATTCCAGCTGGCTTCCTATTTACTTTTAGTTTATTTTCCGAATTCTGAATTTCAGTAACTATATCGCACTTCTCTTTTGCCTCCAAGCCCCCGTGGAATGGATGTTTCTCCCAGCTCTCACCTGGATTTGTTTTGTTCTCTTTCAGACTCAGCTCATGTCTCTAGTCTTCCATTGTCTTTGCTCCAGTTTCTGTCCCTAAATCCCAGGTAAGTACTCTCTCCTTCAAAGGCGGAAAGAATTTGGCATATATATTGTGTCATAAGGGCTTATTTCCATCCGGGCCTGCCATTCACTATATCAGTACTACATGCTTTTCGGAGGGATAGAGAGGGCTTCCAGAAGGACATTGGTGGAAAATATTGCAACGTATTTTATCACGAAAGTTCCCAAGAAAAGCAAAGAAATTCTTCCTTGTTTGCTTTCTGCTATTAGAGGTAATTTTGTGTCTTTACCAACTAGTGGGATCAGAGAATTTTCCTGTCAAAAACTACACCTGCAATCTCAATGCCCTTTCTTTCTCCATTTCCTGGGCTAAATTCTCCTGCAGGACCCGAAGAAAGGCAGCACACACAGCTGTGTAAAGATCACAGGCCAAAGAGAGGGAATTTGCATATTACCATCTTGATATCAAATAGATGAAGCTCACATCCTGGTGTTACAATGCTCCAATCAGCCTTCTGCAGTGTGAAGCTTTGATAAGTTTTTTTTCCAAGTCTCCTCTATTTTCACCTTTGAGGTTCATTATTCTTCTATACCTTGGTTCTTTGGGCCTCTATTCCTACTTTACTCTTTTTCCTATCCTCCATAAACAAATTTATTTTTCACCAGTTTCTTGATTTCTGTGAAAGTAAGGCCCTTCTATTCTGAGCAGTAGATTCTCTCCAGGTTGAGGGTTTAAAATGTTCTCTTAAACTATGAAAAGTTTTCTTGTGCCCCTTTGCAGTGAATCTCTCCCCTCCATTTACCCAGCTCTAGGTAATCACTGATCTGCTCTCTGACACTGTAGGTGAGCTTTACATGTTCTAGAAATCCATATAAACAGAATCATAGAGCATATACTCTTTGATGGCTTGCCTTTTTTCACTATGTATGACGTTTATATCAGTAGTTCATCTCTTCTTACTGCTGAGTAGTATTGCATTGCACAGATATATCATTATTTATTCATTTATTTATTCATCTGTGGCTGGCTATTTGAACTGTTTCTAGTTTTTACCTATGATGAATTAAACTGCTACAAAGTTTCCTGTAGCTTGTGTGTGAACATATAATTTCTTTTCTCTTGGGTAAATGTCCTATTTATTGATTACGGCAATGATTCCAGGATATACCAATTTGTCAAAACTCATCAAAAACTTAAACTTAAAATTAGTACGTTTTGTCCTTCAATAGGTGACAGGCTAAGCGAACTGTAGTCATTCATACCATGGAATAATACTCAGTGATATGAAGGAACGAAATATTGATGCTCATAACAACTTGGATGAATTCCTAGGGAATCATGCTAGGTAAAAAAAAAAAAAAAAAATCCTGCCCTAAAAGTTCACACACTGTATGATTTCATTTAAATATCATTCCTGAAATGACAAACCTATAGAAATGGAGAACAGATTGGTGGTTGCCAGGGGTCAGCGATGGTGGATGGGCAAGTAGGGGAGAAAGGAGGTGCGTGGCTATATAAGGGTTGCATGAGGGAGCCTTGTAATGGAAGTGCTCCTCTTTTCCACTGTATCAATGTCAACATCCTTGTTGTAATATTGTACTATATATATATTTTTTTTTAATCTTTATTGGAGTATAATTGCTTTACAGTATTGTGTCAGTTACTGCTGTACAGCAAAATGAAAGAGTCACATGTATACATATATCCCCATATCCCCTCCCTCTTGAGCCTCCCTCCCACCCTCCCTATCCCACCCCTTTAGGTCATCGCAAAGCATCAAGCTGATCTCCCTGTGCTCTTTAGTTGCTTCCCACTAGCCATCTATTTTACATTTGGTAGTGTGTGTATATCGATGCTACTTTCTCACTATGTCCCAGCTTCCTCTCCACACCCCCCCTCCCCCCTGGTGTCCTCAGCTCCATTCTCTATGTCTGCATCTCTATTCCTAACTTGCCACTAAGTTCATCTGTACCATTTTTCTAGATTCCGTGTATATGTGTTAGCATATGGTATTTGTTTTTCTCTTTCTGGCTTACTTCATTCTGTATGACAGACTCTAGGTCCATCCACCTCACTATGAATAACTCAATTTCATTCCTTTTTATGGCTGAGTAATATTCCATTGTATATATGTGCCACATCTTCTTTATCCATTCATCTGTCGATGGACATTTAGGTTGTCTTCTTATATAGTACTATATTTTATAATTGTGATATTGTGATATTTTACTATAGTTTCACTCATCTACTAGCTTGGGTTAACAGTTCATAGAATCTTTCTGTATTATTTCTTACACCTGCATGTAAATTATCTCAGAATGAAAATCTAAACATTTTAGAGGTGAATGTTTTTAAAAGGTATTTAAATTATGCCTCATTCAAGCTGATTTTTGTTTTAAGTTCTCTTTTTAGTCTGTAGAACTCAGTTGCCCCCTCCAGAGACCAGTCAAAATTTTCCTAAAACACTGTTCCTGCTTTGTCGAGGCACATGACACGTGAATCAGGCCCTCTGAGCCATTTCACTCTTCTACTTGTTTCCTTACTCACATCCTCTCCAAGAATCACAATCACATCTTCCAGCTTCCCCTACTGGGTCACCATATACAACTTGGGGTCAGCACACCTGTGCTCCTCTACTAGCTTGGTCTCTCCAAAGACATATATACCTGGAGAAATTTAGCTCATCTATGATTCTATATACATTGATTTTTTTTTTTTGCATTGAGGTCCCAGATTTTAATTGGCGGTTACTTTCTTAAAGATCCTCCATGACATCAATTTTATTTTAAGATCGAAGTCTCAATTTTTGGAATTCTTTGTCAACACTCTATATTGTTAGCCCCCAAACATGACCTTATCTCTTTTTCATTTCAAAGGAAAAGGGGTGGGGGATTAAATGTGAAAAGATAAAAGTGTAGTAAGTTTACTGTTAATTGCCAATTTTAAGGCTTTGAACTTGATGTGATTCTTGTATTTAAAAAAATTTTTTGTATTGCTAAATACTTGGATAAAATTTGGAGGAACCACATTAGGTTTTATGTGAATACAATAACATTTATTACCAAGTACAGTAATTACTCACTTCTGAGCATGTGAATTTGTTCCCCTAACGGGTCTAGTATTGGGGGCATGAACAGGGAAAGTAAAGGGAAAGTGAGATTCACTATACATTTGCCTGAAGGCAAAAATCTTAAATAGTATTTTGTTTCCATGAGCAAAACGTTTTACATGAACCTAAAGAAGGTAAGCCCTCTTTTTCCGGAAAATACACCATGGATTTGAAGATAAGTTCGAGGTAGATTACATGAATAACATAATTATGTTATCTTGAGCACTCATAATTGAGGTGAGATCTTCTTCAATTTGCACATGCACTTATGAAAATAGGAATTTTTATAATATTTGGGGAAAATGATCTGTGGTTTATTCCAAAGAGAAAACAGTTTAGCAGTTTAGCATTCTAGGCAGTGGGTTGTGTGTATGTTACTTTTAAGTAAGATAGAAAAATAACTTATTCTAGATATTGATACTCCTTGTCTGAACTTTCTAATGAGGAGAAGCAAGGATTAAGTAATGGAAGGGCTTTTGTCTGTGTTCAATTCCACAACAGCTAAAGGAAAGATATTTTATTATCCCCATTTTAAAGATGAAGCAGAGACTCAAAGAGGTTAAGTGACTTGCCAAATTCTTACAACTATAAAGTGACAGATGAGACTTGAAATTAAATTTCTCAATACAGAGCCAGGATCATTCTGCTATAATATTTTATATATATATATATATATATATATATATATATATATTATATATATCACACCACACCTCTATAGCAGACATTATGGGGACTGTTGAAGACTTAAGTTTGAATCTATCAGATGACTAACTATATTTGGAGAAAAGTGCCTGTGCAGTCATTGATATGAAATGTAATTAGTATATTACTGGATATGACTAACCTACCGAACACAGAACCTGCACTAATTTAACATGAGGCACAGACTTACTGAGTGCTGTTTTGGATCAGGGACTGTGTATGAACAAGCCCTGGCCCTGTCCTGTTTAACAGTATTCCGTATAGGAAAGGAAGAGAAGAATCGAACTATTCTATTTAGTAAAATTTACTTTAAATAAGGTTTGTTTTGGAAACCCCCACCATGATAACAATCTTACAAGCATCACCAGGAAAAGACGATATATGGATGAAAGTGAAGAAGGAGGCACTCAAAGCGTAGAGTATTTAAAGATATTATGAAGCCATTTCAAAGTTCATAAATACAGATTTACTTCCTGATACTTAATCACTTCACAGCATTTCATCATATGAATTGTTGGATGTTTAGTTTTTACATTTTCTCTATTATATATGGCAATTCAGTGAACATCTTTAAACATACAACTCTAAACACTTTCCCTATTATTTCTTTAATAAATTCCTAGAAGTGCAATTGTAGGGTCAAAAGATGGATGTATTATGTATATTGCTGCATTATCACCAAGTTGCTCTCTGGAAGTATTGTACGAAGCAGTACACTCATAACTGAGCCTTCTGCTTCTAGTTTTGTCTCTTTCCAATCCGTACTGCACGTTCCCAGGCTGAAGTTCCCCTTCCAGTAAGCTACTTTATTCACGTCTAAAACTTCAGATTCCCCATTACCTATAACTAACTCTAAATTCTAATACCAGTGCCTTCTGCTGTCAAGGTAGCCTATCTCTTACAATTTTATCTTTCCTACTTTTCTATATGATTACCAGGATTTAGTAAAATATTTCACCAAACATGCACTTGTTGGAAAAGAAAGGCCTGTGTTCTTTTAACATCAGTCCTGTTACACTTTCAATTTATTGATCTCTTCACTCACCTTTACCTATTTTATTTCTTTCTCTGAGAAAGAAGTGTTGACCCTCCTTCATTCCATATTTTAGTTTAAATTTAAGTAGAAACTTAGCTGTGTAAGTTAAACCCAGGAGACCACTGAGGAGGCTCTTCCAGTAGTCTAGGAGCTGAGTGAAAAGGTCTTTCCCTGCAATCCATCCTCCTCCCTACCACTAAATCTCCATTTCTAAGATGTGAATGTGATTATGTCACTTTTTTTTAAGCCTCCAATAGTTCGTCACTGCATACTAACAATACTGCGAAGTATGAACCACACACAGCCCTTACCAGCCCACTTTTCAGCCTCATCTACCAGAATGGAGGCACACATGTGTCTGGAAACTCCACACCCACCTGAACCCTCTTCCTCCCAAAGACATCAGACACTTTAACGCATCTCTGCCTCTGCTTCTGTCCATCCTACAGACAGAAAGCAGAGACACAACTGAAAGGCAAACTATTAGTGAGGGAGATATTTGGAAATATTTTTGTTGCAGGTGTGATAAGGCGTTACTATTCTTGATATACAGTGAACTCAAACACATCATTAAAACTAAACACATTGTTAAAACTAAAACTCCAAAAAGCAAATGAGCAAGAATATTAACATATAATTTATAAAAGGGGAAATGCAGCTTATGGAACATTAATGAAATTTAAATAAAAATCTCAAAGAATTCAAATAACTAGGAGTAATTGTTTTCCTTATCAAACTAACAAATGTATATATTTTTTAAGTTATGATTATAGTGGTCCAGGGGTTAGTGAGACAGGCACCCCTATACATTCCTTGAAGAGGTAGAAATTGCTGCAGTCTCTCTGGAAAGTGATTTGACAGGAGCCCTAAAACCATTCATGTCTTTTGACCCTGAAGTTTCATTTACTCCTGGTGATGTATACTTAAAGAAATAAAAAGAGAGAAAGACAAACATAGTTGGCACAGATGTGTTTACCCCAGCTTAGCTTATAGCTACAACAATCAAAAGTTGCATGAAACTCAAATTGTCAACAATAGGGCAATGCTTGAATAAGTTACAGTTATCCATGTAATGGACTATAAGTGTTCATTAAAATGACCTGTATGTATGAAGAATTTTTAATGACGTTGGAAATTATATCATGTGGTATGAAACACAACATATCATTGAATGAAAAAAAGAGATAAACGTTCCTATGTACCTTACATTTCAACTGTGTAAATGCATATCAAAAAATATCAGTGCTCTCAGAGTGAACTGTGTGTATTTGTTTTACTTCTTTTGTTTGTAATTTAAACACTGGGTACCTATTTCCTTTAAAAATTGCAAAAAAATTTTAAAAAAACTATGCCTTGTATTCTTTCATGCTAATGTCACTCCTATGTCTATCACTTCTATGGCACTTGGCAACTAAGCCAAAGAACTCATCTCTCCATGAAGATCAAAAATTCCTCAAGAGTTTATGCCTCTTCTTTTGCAATGCTGAGTGCTTAGAAAAACTCAAAACCATTTGTGAGATGACTAACTGCACAGATGATTGAATGACTGTCTGCCTTAAACACCTCTTAGAGTTGAGTTGTGTCACTTTGCTCTCCGAATGTGTAGAGCAACTATTGATTTGAAGAACCAAATGGGTTCCTTTTTAAGGGGGCATCCATCCTGTGTATGCTCACACTTCCTGTGTGTCATTTCTTTATGCTTATGCATTTGGTAATCTCTTTAGTTAATGTATGAAACTCAACTTTTCTACCTGGATGTTGCCATAACGACTGGTGGAGGTTTGTCAAATATTTGGGGGAACTTTCTTTTTAAACATGCCTAGAAGCTACTGCTATAACCACACTTTCATAAATCCAGTAAATAAAGCATGTACTACTACTTTTATTCAGACACTTCTCTTATGACTATCTGGGGCATATTGTCAGAGACCTTATTTAGAACATTAAGTCTTAAGTATTCCAAATTTAGTAGGAAGTTTATAGCGTTTCCTAAATCCCTCTCCTTAAAAGGGAAGGAATCATACCTAAGGCTTCCATTCATTTATTCTCAGCTACCAGTAGAATTATCCAAATTACTGCTAAGGATTATTCAACAAAGACATTCATCTTGTTACCAAAACTATTAGTGAAGTGAGAAAAGCCATTTTTCTTTAAATGAGGGTGGCTAAGATTCTAGTTTTTATCCTAAGTCATTAATACCATCTTTCTTGTCTCCATCTCTTGTTTTGCAAAGGTTGGGAGTACAGACTCTGGAGTCAGAACTTGGGTATTCATTCTGCCTCTACCCTTCACTAGCTCTGTGGTCTGGTGTAATCTCTTAACTCTCTTGGATTCCTCATCTATAAAATGGGATAGTCAGAGTATCTGTCTCATATGGTTGTTAAGAGTATTGAATAAAATAATATATTTTAATTGGAAAATTATAATTCCCTTTAAGATGTCAGCTATTATTAATTTAGCTGTGTAGGACAGCACAGAAATGAACAAAAAAATACTGTAACTGAGCAAGGTCTCATGTCCCCATGGCACCGAAAGCCAAACTCTGACAGCAGGTGTTTGCAGCAAAGTCAGGATTTATTGCAGAGCGCCAAGCAAGGCAAGTGGGAAATAAGCCTCAGATCCACTCCAACTTCATCTTTGAGTTTGGGTTTTTTTTAAAGGGGAAGAACAAAGAGGCTGGGGTTAATCATCGTCTTGTGACATCTCTTAGTTGTAGTTTTGGGAGTCAGGATGCCTGCAGTTTAGGAGTCTCTGGTCTGGTGGTCCATGACTGGGGGGGGGTGGGGGGGGTGGAGGAAGTGATGGGGGCGGGGGCCGGTTCTGTTAGCTCATCTTGCCCAGGAGAAGCAGTCTGAGTCTCAGTACGTTAAAGATGTAATCAACAACAGCAGTGTTATTCACCTGACTCTGGATATTTAGCATTCAGTTAGCACAGGATTGAGGTCAGAGGGAACAAGAAAGGGAATAAAATTTTGGATAAAGATGTTAATCTTAAACTTGGCAGGGGAACTGAGTCTTAGGGGAACTCAATTTCAATATGTGGTTAAAAGAACAGTTCACCCAACCATGCCATTTGTTGTAAATATTGCTGTTTGGTCAGTTGATTCTTCCTGTATTTTGAGCAGTACGGAAAAAGAAGTATCATAGTGTGTTCAAAAACTTATGTCCTGTATGTGTTATGGAGACAGGCAGAAAGTGATGTCTCTGCTCCCCTTCACAGCAAGATTTGTCTCAAAGGCCAACTCCCTCACTGTCTCTCCTTCCTCACCTCCACCCCCTCTACAATCTATGCCAGCCTGACTTTTGTTCCTGGCACCCTATCAAAACTGCTTTTGACAAGGCGGCCGACCACCTAGGATTTATCAACGCAGAAGAGCATCCTCTGTCCTCTTCACTCACTCTGCCAGCAGCATTCCACCTCGCGGGCCATTTCCTCCTACTGAAATACTCTGCTTTTGTTTCCCTTCAAGCCACACTCCCCCTCCCTCCATTACTAACCTTTCTTGCTTGGACTCCTCTCTAGTTTTCTCTCATCCAAACTCTGAATGATTGGTTGCCTCAGGACTTGACCTGGGTCCTATTCCATTCCTTCCAAAATAATCTGTTCCTGTCCCATAGCCTGAAATACCATGAGATGTGACTATCCCCCAAATTAAATCTCTGAGCCAGACAGTACTCTGAAGTGTGAGCTCATCAATCTGCCTACCTGCTCCACTGTTCCACTTTCAAACACATGGTGTGTAAAACCCAACCCCCTACACACGCACTCCACGGCCCACCTTCTTCCCAACCTCGATAAAGAGCACTAGTATCCACCCAAAATATGTCTCATAACAATCCACTTCCACGGTGATCTCCTAAAAATAAAAATGAGGTAATGTCACTTCCCAACTTAAAACTTTTGAGTGGAAATTCATGGCCAATGGAATTGAAACAAAATTCCTTGCAGGCTGCAGGAACAGTGTCACTGGGGTCCTCCTGCCTGACTTCAGCTCATGCCACTCTCTTCCCCTGGGGGTGATTCTCACCCTCTGCTCCAGATACACTGGCCTTTTACTTTTCCTGGAACAGAGCAAGCCTGTGCCTTCCTAAGGGCCTTTGTACATGTTCTTCTTTCTGCCTGGAAGATGCTTGCCTGGTTCTCTGCATGGCGAGCTCCTTATACTTTAGACCTTGGGCTTAGTTTCCCCTCAGGTAGGTTTGCCTTGACCATCTATCAAAACAGACCCTCCCACACTGCATGTATCATTCTATTTTGGCCACCGTTCTATCAAAACTAATCCTTATCTTATTAGATAAGCTCGGGAGCTACTTAAGGATAGTACCTTGTCACTCACTGTTCATTACCTGTTCAATGCTGTATCCTGGGAGTCTGGTAGAGGACTGAGCACACAGTCAGCTCTCAGTAAATTGGGTTTATAGAACACTTATATGTCATAGTACTCTAAGAATGGGGCTAGGTATGAAGGAGACACAGTCCCTGCCCTGCTCGAGAAGCACTGTCATATGACCACACAATGTGCAATGGAAACTCACGGATGAAGAAGCTTCATGGGGGAGGTTACATCAGAATTCAGATCAGTATAAATACAGTGGGGGAAAGGAGGCTTGGACCAAGTGAACAGCGTGAGTGAAGGCCTGAAGCTGTGGAAAAGCATGTCATGTTTAAATTATTAGCTCAAACAAGTTTTCTGAAGAGAGTAAAATTAATGCAGTGCTATAGAACTTGGAATAAGAAAAGTCAGGACCTAAATAAAATCAGATGAGGGAAAAAGTTTTAAATGTAAGCAAAAAAAAAATGCAATTTTACAACTATGGCTCATTTAAGCTACTGGTCATTAAAAGCATATATAGTAACAAACACCACCTGGGTTTTGGAGGTGTGAGTAAACTTTAAAAAAATATATGGGGGGAGGAATAGTTTGAAATAGCTCAAGATGCAACTAAAGAAAGCCAAGGCTGTGAGCTCAGTGCCTTTTGTCCAATAATGGCAATGAACGTGGTGATGGCAACAACCATGTGGCAGAATAATTCCATTTATATAATTTCCTTTCACTTCAGTGAGACGAACTGATATCCAGGTTCTGGAATCGTAGTGGGAATAGAAAAAGAAATAATCTTGGGCCTCCAAGAGACCATAGTCTAATCAAAGGCAAAGGTACATGAATAATTGCCAATCTAGGATTTAAAGAAAAGAAGAACCTTCTATATAATCTCAGTAAATGTTCAAAATAGTTGGCTAAAGCAATGCAGATCTTTCCAAAAATCCAACTGAAGTTTGCACTAAGACCATTTTCTCACGGGATATTTAACTGAGTGCAGACGAAGACAGGTCCAACGGTGAATGGCACAGGATAGACAAATGCTGGTTATGGAAACTAGTTGGAAAATGCTGATGAATTTCTTTTCATTTATGTATGAGAGACATCTCTTTTTTTAAGTACAAAACATTTTTTATTTAAAGTTAATATATATTTATTTTAGAAAACACTGAAAATTTAAGTGAAAATAAATACATGCCTTCTTCCCTGGAACCCTCTTTCATTTTACCCGAATCTGCATCTCCTGAAATGTAATTTCTAAGACCTAAAATAAAGTCTTTTCTTATTTGCAGCCTTCTCTATTTCTTGATCAATGATGGTAAAGTTTGTAGAGTTCAAAATGCTAAAGTTCCAGAAGTTGGTTCTAGAGTCTTAATTCCGTTTTCTCCACTGATAACCCTAATTCTTAATTTTAAAATTTGAGGAGGAGGTTTCCCCAAGAAATTTGTTGCTGAGCCCCTCTCTTTGAAAACTTCTCCTGGTTTAACAAAACAACATCTTTCAGGATCTCACTGAGAACATGCCTTAGAACTTTATGGGAATTCCCTGGGGGTCCAGTGGTTAAGACTCTGCGCTTCCACTGCAGGGAGCACAGGCTTGATCCCTAGTCAGGGAATTAGCATCCCATCTGCTGCGCAGTGCAGCCAAAATTTTATAAGAAAAAGAACTTTCAAGCACTAAAAAAAAAAAAAAGAAAGAAAAGAAATGCATGCCTATTACAAATAGATTTTCATAGGCAATTTTAAAACTAAAAGCAGGATCACATCACAATGTGTTTGCATTTATCTTCCCTGATTTGAAGGTCATGTTTTGTGCATTTCATGTTGCTCTTGGTTGTTTTTAAGGTTTTTTTTAAATAACATTAAAAACTGTAATCTTCTTACATCAAATCAAGAATGAAAAGCAATTTTCTGAGTCTTCATATGATATGTGAATTTAAAACCTTTTTCCAATCATAATTACCCTAATTCTTGAGTTTTGTAACACAATTTTAGGTTTTGACTTCAAGTTTTAAGAATTAAATTATTCTTTTGTCATATATATCTTCTTTTTCAAAAAGTTTTTGTAGACTTGTCTTTGGTATTGTAACTAAGTTCTCAACAGTTATTTGCACTAAGTGGTTCCTGTTGTTATCAGCTGACCTTTTCACATCATAAAATCTAGTCACAGGTAGTGTCACAGAGGCCAACCTGATTTTTATCCTTTGCACATAACCCACTTTTTGGTTTATAGGCTTGTATATATTTTTTATTTCTTATACTGTAGTTCTTGTATGTCAAGTATTTTGTCAGGATGTACCTAAGTTTTCTAGGAATGTGTCAAATTCCCCAGCATTTTTGGTCTGGGAAAGTGTCACACATTTGTGTCTATTCTTGCTCTTATTCCGTTCCCATCATTGTGTTTCCTTCCTCAGGTCTACCACAGAATTGCTCAGCTGACTCTAGGTTCTCTGTCCTAAACACTCATCATCCTCTTTCTTATCGTTTTTTATTTCTTTATTCTCTTTCTCTGTTATCCTGAAGAGTTTCTTAAACTTGCCCTCTCTACACATTTGATTTTCTGACAATTTTGGATTTTTGCAAGTAAGTGTTGTGATTTCAGGTTCTGCTATTATTATTTTTTTTTTTAAGCTTCCTCTTCATCCCTCACTCCGTGTCCTCAAGTCTGCTCTCTACATTTGCATCTTTATTTTTGCCCTGTCACTGGGTTCATCAGTACCATTTTTTTAGATTCCATATATATGAGTTAGCATACGGTATTTGCTTTTCTCTTTCTGGCTTACTTCATTCTGTATGACAGACTCTAGGTCCATCCACCTCACTACAAATAACTCAGTTTCATTCCTTTTTATGTCTGAGTAATATTCCATTATATATATGTGCCACATCTTCTTTATCCATTCATCTGTTGATGGGCATTTAGGTTGCTTCCATGTCCTGGCTATTGTAAATAGTGCTGCAGTGAACATTGTGGTACATGTTTCTTTTTGGATTGTGGTTTTCTCAGGGTATATGCCCAGGAGTGGGGTCGCTGGGTCATATGGTAGTTCTATTTTTAGTTTTTTAAGGAACCTCCATACTGTTTTCCGTAGTGGCTGTACCAACTTACATTCCCACCAATAGTGCAGGAGGGTTCCCTTTTCTGCACAAATACCTTCCTTATCTCATGCAGTTGCCTTTTCATCTCAGACTCTTCTATTTCTATTTTTTTCTGGTGCTTCTCTGTGAAAGTTATATCTTTTTTCATCCTGTTGAAGTTGACATTTTTTAACAATGTCCTTTGGTTCTTGAAATAAAGCCATTTTGGGGGCTTGTTTTTCCTCTGGAGTTTTTAGCATCATGTCTGACATTCTTCATTCATTGTTAATACTTTTTCTCCCCCATGGGCATATTTTGTTTTTCTTGCCTATCCATCCCAGAGGAAGTAATCTATATATCCCCTCTTGGGTTCCAGCAACCAGGGTGTAAACAGTACAAGAAGAAAGCAAGCTCTTCTTACCATTTGGCAAACTGGCATTCATTGAATGAGCCACTGATTATATTTTTCAGTTCAATTCCATCAGTTTTAGCGCTAGAGAGAATTCTTTCCAAACTCCAATAATACGTTGGTAGGAAATCATAGTTTTTGATGTTGTTGAATATTCCCCCTTCTTTTGACATCTTCATCTGTATTTTATTTTGGGAAGTTAAGAGCCACTTGGGGCCAATCACTTGATGTCATTTTTTTCTCCTCCATGAAAGTAATTTCCTGCAGACCCATTTCTCCAAGGCTCTGAACTTCTACTGACTGATAAGAGCTTCTACTCTTGATGTACTAGGTTGTATTTTCACCTTGCAATAGAGAGAAAATCTCCGTTCTCATCAGCAGTTTCTAAACCATCCTTTTCCTTCACATTGTGACAAGTTCATGATCAATAATGAAATATATTCTTCCTGAAGCATTTTTCTTAGTATTCAGAGAGGGCAAATCCCCAGGGTAAGGATGAGGATGGTTCCCAAGCAATAGAAGCGGTTTATTCACGTTCACTGGGGGACCCTTTTTGGTTTTGAACTTATAGGGAGCCTGACCTTCCAAAACCTGGAGTTCCATGCTATGATGGAAGTTACCAAGTGAAATGCTTTACTAGCCTAGTAAACTGAATATATGCAAGTGCCTTTTCTATGAACCATGTCTTTCATTTTCTGTTTTCATATGCTTTGACATCTAGGGCCTTACAGACCTTGGAGGGACGACCCTTCCCAGGGCGAGACAATTCCCAGAGACAGTGAGCAACTGGCCAGTGAGCACCTCTTTCAAAAACAAACCAACCAATCCAGAGCCGTTATCCACAGTCACCGCCTTTATCCAGCTTTCACATGCTGAGCCACTATCCACTTGCCCTAATCACCACAGGGTCAGGTACTAGACAACGAGGGACAGACGGGATGCCCCAGAGCCCACTGAGATGATCCAAATTAGCCAATCCTAAGTCTGCTTCGCGTGCCAGGCCCATTCTTTCCTGCAGAAATCACAATAAAGGCTCTTGCTGGCAATTTTCCACTCTCCTTCTGCCTCCCGACCAAACCTGGTCCTTGCCTGGGTAGCCCCTCATGATATGGTGTGGCCTCTCTTCTTGGCACCTGTGAGTATAACAAGCTGTCTTTTCAGTGGCAGTTGTCTCTGACCCGGAGTCTTGCCACACGTAAAGCAAAAGAATAAAGCCTTTTATTTTTTAGGCCATGTCGTGCAGCTTGCAGGATCTTAATTCCCAGACGAGGGATGGAACCCGGGCCCTCATCAGTGAGAGTACAGAGTCCTAACCACTGGACCGCAGGGAAGTCCCAACCCGTACATGTTAAAGCACCTTGAAAGGGCAGAATTAAAACCATTTTAACTTCCTACTTCATATTTATCCTTCAAAGCTGAGTAAGTAAAGGAATAATTTAGAGATGGAGTTAGGACAGGGAGAAAAGAGAAAGACAAAGAAGGCCCCAGAGCTACCTTTCCCTCCATGTGGACTTACATCTCCAGTCAGTACTCATGATTTCGATGCCCTTTCCTAAAATAAGTAGGTTCTAGAATCAGCACCAGGAGGTTAGTGAGTATTCTGCAGCTTGTCTGAATAGCGGGAAGCAGGCGGTGTAAGTGTGCAGAGGGCAGTGCCCAGCTTTGCAGGTAGAGAGGTGCGTGCCAAGAGCACTGCTGAGCGGGGCTGGTCTCCCTGTTGGTTTCAGCTCATCGTGTTTCCCCACACTTCATTCTGTTTGCCTCTCTTTAGTCTCTAACCTTTCTATTCTGACATTAAACACAGTATTTCTTCTGTTGCCATTTAATTCTTTATTTTTTACAAATTGAATTCTCCCAAGTGCTTACATTAATGCGTGTCTTTAAGAAGTAATTATTTTTTCTTCCTAGCAGGGTCAGCAGAGCCGACAGGGACCCCAGCTCTGCCGTGGCAAATGTGCATACTTGTTCGCGCTGGCTTCAGGTCGGCAGGGAGAGGACGCAGGGCTGATTCCTTGAAGGTCACGAATAAACAAAGTTCCTTTTTATTTTAATTCCTTTGCTGTTAAATGGACTGTTCTTTCTTTCATCCAGCTCCTGCTTTTATTCCTCTAAGTTCTCAGTGAATTTCATGATTAAATTCTTTATGACATTATTTATTCATCAGTTATTAAAGAATTCCATGCCTAAATTCTCTTAAAAAACTAAAGTGCAAGTGTGATTAGAAGACAATTGAAGTCCTATTGTTTTTTTTAAAACTAATTACATATAAACATTTAAACAATGAATATTAATCGAGTGTTGACTCTATGGCCGGGCACTGTTCTAGATACTGGGTACACATCAGCGAACAAAATAGAATTCTTTCTATCAGCATTTAAATTTAAGATCATTTCACCATAGCATTGGTGCATCGAAGCAATATTGCCAAAAATATAACTATAGAGATAAAAATCTAAATATCCAATTTTTTCTACCTAGGTTGATCTGAAAAGATTGGCTCATTCTAATGCTTTGGCCTCCCAGATGGAGTAAGGCAGAACACTTGTCCAGATTATGGCTGGGAGAGATTCAGATCCCTGAGTCAGGGTGGAAGAGATAAGGTTTTTTCATCGGTTCTGCCAAAACTGGTTTCTGCCCTACAAATATTGAAGTCTACTAATCAATTGGAACAGTTGCCATACATATTCTGGTAACGGGTGGGCAGGCTGTCTGAAGGTTCAGTGTTCTGAATCCCCATGGATGTTTCAGTGGGAAGCTGGGTGAGGCCAGGTCAGAAACTGCTAGTTAGATGCCACATGAAACCAGCAGTGGCTCATTTTGGAAGTTAGATTTCCAAAGCCTGTTTATTCTGCAAACAGCAGAGAGTCCATTAATACTAGAAACCCCATAGTCTAAAGTTACATGATGAAAAATCTAGCTTTATATCTGACCGAATAAGGTACAGACTTTTTTTTTAATAGCCAGCAAATCTTCTTGTTATGTATTTGTGTTGGAAGGATTAGGGAGAATCATGTTTCCTCCAGCAAGGTGTTATGGCATTTCTTTTTTTTTTTTTAGTAGCTGGTCAAAAGTGATGGGAAAGATGGGCTCTCTCTCATGGTTAGAAGTGTTAGTCTTGTCTGGCCAAAAGAACTAAGTCAAGGATGAGGGCAGGGCAGGGCGTCCTCAGCTGAAGCATGGCAGATACTTGTGTTGTGCTAGGCACAGAGCTGATGCTTTTTGAATGAATAAATGGTGACTTGTTCTTGAAAGTATGCAAAATGCCTCTAGGACCCTCCCAGAAATATTTGGGGTGAGGGTCCTTTATAGGAAGCAGGTCCTCTGTGAACTGGTGAGGTTTCCTCTGTTAGTAATGTCAGGACCTGAATGTGATCTATTTTTTGCCAAAAACTTTGTGAGGATGCTTCTGTGAATTAATATGGTCTAGATCCCTAGGTTTCAATACTTGTTTTAGCAGAAGCTCTGCTAAATCTCTTCTTTAAGTAGAAACTCTGTATTTTTAAAAATTTATTTTATTTATTATTTTTAAAATTATTGGCTGCATAGGGTCTTCATTGCTGCGTGCTGGCTTTCTGTAGTTATGGAGAGTGGGGGCTACTCTTTACTCTTTGTTGTGGAGAGAGGGAGGGCTACTTTTCATTGCAGGCTTCTTATTGCGGTGGCTTCTCTTGTTGTGGAGCACGGGCTCTAGGTGCGTGGGCTTCAGTAGTTGCAGAGCATGGGCTCAGTAGTTGTAGCTTGTGGGCTCTACAGTGTGGGCTCAGTAGCTGTGGTGCACGGGCTTAGTTACTCTGTGGCATGTGGGATCTTCCCGGACCAGGGATTGAACCCACGTCCCCTGCATTGGCAGGCGAATTCTTAACCACTGTGCCACTAGGGAAGTCCAAAAACTCTGTATTTAGAACAGGTAAAAGTGGAGATTCTCTGGTGGAGGACCTGAAGCATGTCCTTGGGCTCTCTCCTTCCAGCAGCCTCCACAGGGCACAGTTAGCAAACACTGGTCTAGAGATCCATTCTGGCCTAATTATCTAGATTCCGTGATCAGGTTGAAGTATATTTGACATTTGCCCTTACTATTCCTAATTCAGGAGTTATGATTTGGTCATTTGATCTCATTCTCAAGATTCACTGATTTTCTAGTCAAATTCTGGGAGATTACTCAACAAAAATACGATCAAGTTTAGGCGCCAGAGGTTGAACACTAACAAAGGCCGTCCAGTAGTCAGCCCTTTGACACCACCTTTACTTTGAGGCTTCTAATTTTCAAGGCAAATGTATGGGTGATCAAAGTTCTGCTTGAGGAGGAAAATCTCACTTATGTAAGAGCCCATCATTGAAATTCACAGCATGGTGCAGGAGTCTTAGGGAATGGATTAGAGGATGGGACGGGGTTCTTGTGAGCATTTTATTTTCATTTTGTTCCAGTCATTTAATTCACTAACAATTTCATTAATTGAGTTTTATTTGCTAAATAGTTTGAGCTTTCTAACAGTGTCCAAGATCATGCTGATTGCTTCTTTTTTCCTTTTTCTTCTCTTTCTTCTTTTCATTTTTCTTTTGCAAAGTGTTGTTGAAATAATTTGCATACATTACCCATTTAAATTATGCAATTCTTTTGGTTTTTAGTATACTAACAGAGTTGTGCAACCATCATAACTGTCAATTTTAGAACATTTTTCATCACCTCAAAAGGAAACCCCGTATCTTTTTACTATCACCGTTATATTCTCCACAGACCTATGCAACCACTAATCAACTCTCTATCTCTAGAAATTTGCCTACGTGGACATTTCATATAAGTGGAATCATATGAAATGTGGTCTTTTGTGACTGGCTTCTTTTACTTAGCACAATGCTTTCAAGGCTCATCCATGATATACTGTGAAATCAGTACTTAATTCCTTTTTATGGCTGAACAATATCCCATTGTGTGGATAATCACACTTTGTTTATCCATTCATCAGCTGATGAATATTTGGGTTGTTTCTACATTTTGGCTGTTATAAGTAAGGCTGCTATTAACATTTGTGTACAAGTTTTTGTGTGGACATATGTTTTTATTTCTCTTGAGTATACATCTGGAGTGGAATTACTGGGTCAAATGTTAGTTCTATGTTTAACTGTTTGGGGACCTGCTAAACTGTTTTCCAAAGTAGCTGTACCATTTTACATTCCCACTAGCAGTGTAAGAGGATTGCATTTTCTCCATATCCTCACCAACACTTGCTATTATCTGACTTTTGGGTTACAGGCACATCTCATTTTATTGTACTTCACAGATAGTGCATTTCTACAAATCGAAGGTTTGTAGCTACTCTGAGTTGTCAGATGATGATTAGCATGAAGTATTTTTAAATTAAGGTATGTACATTGTTTTTTAGACATAATGCTATTGAACGCTTAATAGACTACAGTGTAGTGTAAACATAACTTTTATATGTACTGGGAAATCAAAAAAATTGTGTGACTCCCTTTATTGAGATAATCATTTTATCTCAGTGGTCTGGAATCAAACCCACAATGTCTCTAAGGTATGCCTTTATTGCCATTCTAGTGAGCGTGAAGTGGTATATCATCGTGGTTTTGATTTGCATTTCCCTGATAACTAGCGATATTGAGCATCTTTTAATGTGAGTACCGGCCATTTGTATATCTTCTTTGGAGAAATGTCTATTTAGATGCTTTGCCCATTTTCAATTGGGTTACTTGTTATTGCTGGATTATGAGGGTTCTTTATGTATTCCAGAGGCAAGGCCCTTATCAGGCATGTGATTTGCAAATATTTCCTCCCATTCTGTGGACTGTCTTTTCATTTTCTTGAAAAGACAGTATCTTTTCAAAGTAACTAAGTTTTTAATTTCAAAGAGTCCAAGTTATTTATTTTTCCTTCTCATCTTGCTTATGTTTTGGGGTCATATCTAAGAATCCATTGTCCAACCCAAGGTCACAAAGATTTACCCTTATGTTTTCTTGTATGAATTTCATAGTTTTGGCTCTTACATTTAATCCTTTGATCCATTCAGAGTTAATTTTTGTATATGCTTCTTATTTTTTATTATTTCTGTCTTCTTTCACTTTAAGGTCTTCAGAGATGCAAAAATCAAATTTGTTTAAAGCAAATTGGCTGAATAACATGTGGAAATACCAAAAAGCTGGTTATTAGTGTGTTGAAGAGGGAAATTTAGGCAATGGGGTTAGTTGGTTTTGAATTTGTATAATATATTATGTGATCCACACATTTAAAGCTTTTTGGATAAAATTGTGGTCAAATATTATTCAGAATTTCATCTTCACTTCCTCCTTGCAAATGAACACTCCTCCCATTTTACTTATGAATATTCACACCTTGTTTCCATTCTTGCTATACAGGCATTTCGAACCTTGCGACTTACATAACCCAGCTTTTGTTTCTTATTAAAAAAAAAAAATCTGCTTTCTCCATAGAGCCCTCTCTCTCTCTCTCTCTCACACACACACATTCACACACACACACACACACACACACACACACACACTGCTACCTTTCCCCAATATGCTCATGTGTTTGCTGGCACAGATGTCCCTGTAGTTCCCCTCTTCTTGTCACTCACCTTTCAAGTTATATACACATCTGAGGTTTCTCTGTTATTTTTACAGGCACGGTTCAGCATGGGGGCAATCTGGGTGATAAGAAAAAAAATCACAATGGAAAGGAAGGGCAAGTTTAGATAACACACTAGAGTATTTAGTCATTCCTTTGCCTTTTAGTATAGGAATGTAGGATTTAGCCATGGAGTAAGCATAATGCATAATTATCACATTGGGATGCCAGACACAGACGCTGCATTCACTCTGTGCAGAGAGTAAAATCTGGTTCATGGAAAAATGCAGGTTTTGCATTTTTCCAACAAAATTAGTGAGTGGGGGTGGAAGGAGACTGGCATTCTGATGATTATTTCAGAATACTAATGCTTACCAGAGGCGGTGGCAATGTTAGCAGGTCTCTACTGGAACAGAAAAGTGAGGGAGTCCCCTTCCTCTTTAGACATCTTCTACGGCAGCAGCCCAACAGGTACTTTCTTTTTTCAGTTGGAGTATAATTGCCTTACAATGGTGTGTTAGTTTCTGCTGTACAGTGACGTGAGTGAGCTATATGTATACCTATATCCCCTCCCTCTTGGACCTCCCTCCCACTCACCTCCCATCCCACCCATCTAGGTTGTCACAGAGCACCGGACCTGAGCTTCCTGTGCTTTATAGCATGTTCCCGGTAGCTGTCTATTCTACACACGGCAGTGTATATACGTCAATCCTAATCTCCCAATTCTTCCCACCCTCCCCTTCCCCCCTGCGTCCACATGTCTGTTCTCTATGTCTCTATCTCTATTCCTGCCCAACAAGTGATTCTTTTGTACCTCTATGGAAGAAAACATTGTCCAAGTGCTCAAGGAGAACCCAGCCAGGAAAACTAAAGCCATACTCATGAAGCAATTGGAGGACAATTCAGCATCAGATTGTGTGATTCTGAATATGAGGGCTGAAGGAGTACAGAGGAGGGAGGTCAGTGAGCCTTAGAGGTGGGGGTGGTGGAGTGTTGAGAAGCTTTCATGGAGAATGTGGGTTGGGATTGGGTTGTGAAGAATGAAAACAATTTTTAAAAGGAAAAGGAAAAAAAGAAGGGCCACGCCATATGCAAGAGAAGGACAGAAACTCAGCCTTCTGATGGACCAGGCACTGAGCAGAGCCTCGTGACGATCTCACTTTGAGCGCTTAACAATTCTCAAAGTGGGTGTAATTCCCCCTTCGGGTTTAATGACTTGATCCTGCTCACACAGCTTCTAAGCAGCAACATGGTATTTGGATCAAAAGCCCTGAGTCTTCCCCAGCAACACACCCTATGGCTGCAGTCCTACAACCACAGAGACTGCAGTTATGAGCACTGGTCTCTGTATCAACTCTAACTCCTCCCTACTGTTCTCTCTCTGACCTACCAGCCAACAAAGAGATTGAGAATCACTGTTTCAAATCATGAGTTCCCAATTTGCTGCTCCTTAGAATTATCTTAGTAGTTAAAAAAGAAAACAAAATTGTGACCTGTTTCTAAACCCCACTCCAGAGCTGATGAAGCCAACTATCCAGAGATGAGATGCTTGAGTCATTTCCAGTTTTCCTCCATCACCTCACATGGTACCTTGGATAAAGTGGGCATCAATAAATGGCTGTCAAATGAATGAATAATTAATGCGTTAGCTAAATCATTGTTTTATCTACTAATCTGATGATTTTGAGTTCCTTGTTGCCTTGGTTTATTTCTTCCGTATTACACCATGGTCATTTTTTGTGGAAACATCTGTTTCTGAGTGATGAAAATGAGAACTTTGTGAGTCCTTTGTGAACCCAAAGTACATTTTTTTATATTGAAATACAATTGACATACAATATCATATTAGTTTCAGGTGTACATCATAGTGATTTGATATGTATACACATTTCGATGTGGTCATCACAATGTCTAGTTACCATCTGTCCCGGAGTACATTTGAGCAGGACTTAGAGAAAGGCAGATGCATGTCTCTGGCTCTGGGTTCATACACACCCCAACTTTCCCCTCCTTGTTACTCTGGCTCTCTTTTCATCCTAATCAAAACCACTATGTTATGACCAGCCTTGACTGTTTCTCTTCCCAGAATTAAACATCAGGGGTTTGTTTTGTTTTTTCACCCTCTTTACAGTTGTTGTGCTGTGGAATAGAGGGGTGATTGATAGACCCTTGCTGATTTTCCTCAGCTGGCCCAAATGACCTCTGGTAGCTGAGTTTCGTAGTGGGGTGGAAGATGGAGATAGGCAAGTAAACTCACTTGATCTTTATTAATCCCATTTGTAATCTGATGTATGTCAAGTTCTAGATGTGTTTTGGGTTGGATTGTGTTCCTCGGGATGATTTAAACATTGCTGGATTTGGTTCCAAATTGAAGTGCTTGATAAAGTGGTCCTGTGATTTTTCCATCGCTTTCTTGCATCCACTTCAGCGTGCTGCCAAGGCTTCCGCACTGTATCATCAGATTCTCATATAGACAGATGATTGGAGAAGTGTGACACCATGATTAGAAATACTGGAGTTCTCCAAGTTTAAGAGTGCTTCAGTCATAGCCATAATTATTAGTGCAATAAAAACAGGAAAAGTGTAATTGAGATTCACCCCTCTTTAGCATCCAATGGATCTGAGATGATATTTCAGCCTTGCTTCATTTTCCCTTCTGCGTTTATTATTCCGTTATTATAAAGTGTCACTTGGCCTATAAAATATTTTGCCTTGCTGTCAAGTTTTATTTGGTTCAGCTTTTAAGTCAGGAGCATTTGTGGCTGATCGCTCCAGTCTGTGCCAAAGGAATTTTCCAAGCTATAGTGTTTATTAGTTTTGTAAATACACACATTGTTTTTAAGGTAGTTTGGGAACAAACACTCCCTTAAAAAAATTCATACTTAAGCAAAAGACACACATTCACAATTTGACTCAGGTCTGAGGGGAACATCCTTTATCATATAAACTGAGCTTTAAAAATGGCTTTTAGAATTGATTTGGGTGGAAGAAAAAGAGCCAATAATCTATGCCATTTGTGGGACAGTTAGTCACCAGGGAGAATAGCAAACTGTTTGAAGCAAAATAAAAGCGTTCCATAAAAGCTTTAACACACATGAAATGATTCAGTTTTGCCACATCATCCTGGTCTGCTCCACTTTCCCACCCACCATTTCAATTTCAGTGACCTTTTCCTTATCATCCATCTTTGAAAACTGTCATCCAAATTTCCAGCTGCTTCTCCAGCATGTAAAACCCTAGCCAGCCTGGTGGAAGCTCCAACTGTTGCCCTTTCCTCCTACTGCTTCTTCCTAAATAGAAACTCTTCATTAAATTAATTCTCTCCGTATAGTTTGATGAGCAGCAGCCTGTTAGCAGGAGCACATCCTTAGTTTCTGAAAGAGAAACAAATTAAAATACGGACTGTTTTGAGATGAAAAACCATTTTTGTAGGAAAAAAATCCAAGAAGAGCTCTGGTTAATTGATGCACTCAGTATGTTTTAGTTCATGCTTATGAGATTTGCATGACCACACAAATTTAGCGTTCTGTCTACAATCTACCAGATTGCTTTTCCCATAAAATAAGCCTTCTTTATTGCTGATGTTTGCAGTGCATCCCTTCTAGGCATAAGAATAGACATGAGTTATTTTTGAAGAAAGCCAACGATTCCCATCAAAATCCAGTTTTCAAGTGTTTTGTCAGTAGACAAGGTGGCTTACCATTACCTCTAAGGACATCAGCACTTTTGACAAAAGTGTAACAAGTTAATAGATTTTCCTAGTCTTCAGGAAAAGGGCCTGGCTTTGATGAGGTTTTATCTTTGCTACATTCATCGTGGATGGAATTCTACCTTTATCACAGCTCTGGACATGCTGCTTAGACCACCCTTTAGAATGTGTCACAATGACCACTGTCAGCTTTCAGTAAAGACAATACATGAGGACCCGTGATTTATGGCCAGTACCACCCTGAGCTGTACGTAGTTACGGATTCTCTGCATTTCAGACTCCCTTGCTGTTAACCAGCTTGCATTAGCGATTGCTCACTACAATTGAATAACTATATTTGAAGTTGCAACATTACTGTGTGAATAAAGGCTAATGCAAGGGAAAGAACCAATGGAGAAGGAAAACTCCAAATTAGATGTACTAAAAAGATTCTACATTTTTGATTAATTTACAATATAACTGGAGGCCTTATGATGGAGCCCCAGTCAACTTCTTACTGAAAAGTGAGGATTTGGGCTCAGAAAGCATTTCACTTGATCATTACCACTGCCCACGGGTGAGAAGTGATAGATAGCAGAAGGAAAAGGGAAGAAATGTGGTGCCAGCTGAAGGAAGGAAAAAAATCTGGGGGGGAATTTAACGTCACAAAAAATAGGTCACGTGGAAAATCGTGGACCCACACATGCTCTATGATCTGTTCTTGCACTTACATCAGTCTTGAATACTTCAGACCTTCAGGGCAAGAAAGGAAGGTGAAGGTGAGGATCAACTTTTTTTAGGGGATCAACTTTATGGTTGAGTTCAAACGCCAGGAGGCAGCGATATCCCTAACTCAGTCACACAGACGCCCCTTTAAGGGCAATTTGCAAAGGTGGGTTTCTGTACTGGGTCCAATTGTCTTGATAAATAGTGGAGCTGAGGAAAAACTCCTGGCAAGGAACTTGTGGTAACTGAATAGATCCTCAGGCTGGCTGCTTGGCAGGGGCCCTGGGCAGCGCCCCCTAGCCAGAGCTGCCCCCGCTCCCAGCGCTGGACACTGCATTCTCACTTGACAGGAGTCTCGTATCGCCATTGGCAAGAACAGTTGCATTCAGCCTTCAGTGTGCCTGGGAATCCACTGAGGTTGGCTTGCTCCAACTCCCCCCGTGCACAGAATAGACTGTGATTTAATGTGGATTTTCATTTCTGCCCTCAACAGAATGGGTTTCCTGCATGAATCACCTTTATTGTGGCTTTACCCTGGGCCACTTAGCCATGTTATAAATGACCTTTAGAGGCATGAAATAAATCTGCTGCCCCTTTGATTCACCAATTCTACAAACCAAAAAAGCGTAGGCTTATTTAGCAATCTATTTCCAGAGAGGCCAACAGGGCTTTTGGTAGGTTGACGGCAGAAGACAAATGGGCAGTTTCAGGGCAGCCTGTGAAACGGCTTGTGCGAGAGCGCCTTGTACTCCCTGCCCGGTCATTTGTCTCCCCGGATTCTGTAAGCAGATCTTCTTCCACATCGGAATTCATGCTGTGTGCAGCATGCAACTATCTTTTCAAAGTTCCAGTCTTTTTCCACCTTCAACAGGTTCCTCTGCCACCAACTGGGGACAAACTTCCTTTATTTGGCACAGCATTTCTGGGCACGGTGGGCCAAAGTGAGTTCCAGGAACTTCCAGGATCAGCTTCATTAACTAGATGAAGCTATTGACTCCTTTGTTTCCCTCCTCTCCTGCTTAAAGAAAAAGGCAAACATTGCATTTCAGACAGGTGCCTCCAGAACAACTCTTTCAATGTTTTCCTTTAGAGTCCTTCGTTTTTTTAAAAATAAATTTATTTATTTGTTTGTTTGTTTATTTGTTTATTTATTGGCTGCATTGGGTTTTCATTGCTGTGCACGGGCTTTCTCTAGTTGCAGAGAGTGAGGGGCTACTCTTTGTTGCGGTGTGTGGGCTTCTCCTTGTGGTGGCTTCTCTTGTTACCAAGAATGGGCTCTAGGCACACGGGCTTCAGTAGTTGTGGCATGTGGGCTCAATAGTTGTGGCTCATGTGCTCTAGAGCACAAGCTTAGTAGTTGTGGCACACAGGCTTCGTTGCTCCTCAGCATGTGGGATCTTCCCAGACCAGGGATCGAACCCCTGTCCCCTGCATTGGCAGGTGGATTCTTAACCACTGCACCACCAGGGAAGCCCCTGTCCTTCAGTTCTTCACATCAGTGTCTCATTTCAGGACCTATTCCTAGTTACTCAAGGCATTTTGCAGAGAGTAAATTTTCTGGGTGACAGTGTGCACTGTCCCCATGCTGACAGGGACCCGCACCCGCTTGGGGCTCTGCTCAGAACTGGCCTTGATCTTCCACGTAAGATTGCTTTGCTTTTCTCTCTATTGCACACTCTGTTCCCAGAACCCAGCAGTCCTGTGATCTGTCCTTTCAAGATTTGAAACTGATACATATATGTAAATATGCAGAGGCAGTAGTCAGGCAAGGAGCAGGGCTAATTCCTCCCCGGCAGGAAGGAATCTCGGGCTCACCCTGTCACCTGCTGAGTTCTTGTTCAGGGAATTAGTGGCACCAGAGGTAATTGGGATTCTTCTGCAGGAGGTTGACTTCCATTTCTAATGGGGCTTTTCAGAGGCAGCTGCCCCTCAGCTAGATTCCTGGAGGAGGGCATGTGGTTGACCCTCTGATTCAGGTTTATGGACACACTCTGCTGTTGCTTGTGTGCCCATCTCACACATCAGTGATTCTTCAAACCAATGGCCAGTTCCCCAAGAAGAACTTCGATTGGATGAAAGCTACCAGCTGCAGAAATCAGAAGTTCATTTCCCAGGCAAAATGGAAATTTGGCAATAGTTTAAGACTTTTTTACTTTGAAATAATTATAGACTCATGAGAATTTGTTAAACTACTACAGAGAGGTCCCATGTTCTCATCACTTTGCTTTCCCCAGTGATACCATCTTATACAATATAGTACATTAACACAATCAGGAAAATGGCAATGTTTTTATAGCAAGAGAGAATGGACATTGAAGCCTCTGAGATACACTTAGTATTTGCAGTTCTGACCCACTATTTGCTTAAAGAAAGGCTATAAATTAGTCACACATAGACATTCCATGTGTCATGAAAAAGAAGGATTCCATCAAAAGCTATTCCAGGCCACCTTGAACTCTATTCCCACAGAGAAAAAATTCCAAGCCAAAGGTGGTACATTATTCTGGGGTGCGGGGTCCTTTATTCCAGAAATAAGAGACATTTGAACAATCTTAGTTATCTTTAAAGATAAGTGGTCTTGGCTAACTGGGTCACTCCTGGCATCTTTTTGTGAGATCCCAATTCCCCAGACATCTTGAACACGATGTTGGCTGAATGAAGCTTAGGAAGGGTGGAAGAGTCAGTCTTATTAATAGTCATGTACCTAAGATGGGCTGGCAAAATGTGGTTGACATTTATTTATTATAGAGGAGTTAAGAGCGTGAAACCTGAACTCAGACAGGTCAAGTTTAAGTCTCAGGCTTGCCCCTTACCAGAAAGTTAACTTTGAACAAGTTACTTGACTCCCTAAGCCTCGTTTTTCTTATGCATAAGAGGAGGACAACATAACACCTGAAAAATCAGTGTCAATTGATTGGTAACTCTCAGGCATCTAGTAGGTGCTCAATAAATTTTAGCTATTGCTATGAATAATTATCTCTGATTAGGGTATTCTGGGAAATGATTTTTATCCCATTCAGTTTCTTGGATTTATTTTCAGATCTGGTCCAGATAATCTGTGAAATGTCTTCTAGTCTTGTGGTATGAAAAGTAGCTGGATGAGAAACCATTTTGATTCCCATTACAGCTATTATTTTAAACTGGCAATTGCGCACTATCACATAATGCATTATAAATCCTGTATAACTTCCACATTATTGACTGTTTGTTGATAAGTTATTTCCATTATAAAATAGTCTAAAATTGGAGCAAAAAGCAGTTGCAGGATTTTAAAACCTATAGTCAGTAAAACCCAGGTCCATATAACTGAAGTTAATGGATCTAGATCTGTACTTACCTGGACATTAACTTCTTAAAAATGTAACAGAGGCCATTGGAATTGCTTGTGACAGCTAGTCAAACATAAGAAACATTCGTTGTTTTTGAAAATTTTTTATTTGTTATGAAAAGTAGATCTATCTGTTACCATGGTTGTCTGTGTCTTGTTTATAATTGCAGGTTTTCTTCTCCTGGCACATTAGTAACCAACAGCAAATCTACCCTCTTCAACATCAACTGACTTCAATTACTTCAATTGACAATTAATTAATACATCACTGAAAATTGCATGTAAATAATTTTAGGCTTAGATTTTAGAGTGGATGGAGAAAGTTTGCACTGTCTCCCCCAAATATGTTCTTTTTAAACAGATTATTGTACTCCCAAATATGTAGACACAAATTAGTAGAATGAAGCAAAAGTGGTTTATACCAAAGCTTTTATGTAAAGAATTATCAGCAAATAGTGTTGGCAAAACTAAAGGAGCCCTAATTGTGGCATTAGGAGGCTGGGTTGCCATTTAATGGGACACTTTATAAACAAAGATGACTCTACAGCGATCCAGCTCAGAAGGCAGATATTTCTGGTTAGAAATACACCCTGTTAGGGCTTAAATTTTAAAAGTAACACCTCATGAGTAGCTCTAGTCTTTCGGTGTCTTATACTGAGAACCAGCCCAAGGGTCTTACACTGCCAGGAAGGGGGAACTTACATTGGTGACACCAAAACAGAATGCCCGGAACCAAAACCCAATCCTTTGTATCCCATTGTCATCAGCAATGTGTATCTATGCTTTCTTTGTTTTCCCCTTCTAGGGCAGGAGGGGTGGGGGGGGGCAGACAAAATTGAAATTTCTATGAAATTTCTACGAATTGTGTTTTCAGAGTACCAAAAATATTAGAAAATATTTGTTTTCACTTTGATTCTAACAATGCAGACTCAGACAAATAGAAGAAACCTGAGACTATCAGCAAGATTTTCCTTTTCAAGGAAAGGGCATAGTTTTTAAAGAAAATCTATGTAAACATCGATCTGATATCTGGATATGGGACTACTTTCTGAGCATAAAAGAGATGGAAGGAATCACAAAGAGAACTATCAATATATTCGACTGCTTAAAACTAAAGAACTTTCACATCCCAAAATACCATGAATACAATTAAATGCCAAATAGAAACAGTATTTAGCCACAATAGGCACAGACACAGACAAATGAGAATGTTTTAAAATAATTTTAATTAAAGTAAGTTTCTATTAAAAAAAAAGTCACTAAGTAGCAAATGATGGAAACTCACAATTCACACTGGAAGAAAAACATTTGGCTAAATAACTATATTAGGAAAGCACATAAAGTTGTTAATATTAAAATAATGAAACTTAGAAACAACAATGAGATACTGTATTTTCTTCTATGAAATTAGCAAAGAATTAAAATACTGGATATAAGGTATACCTTTCAATGCTGCCAAAGATTCCTTCAGTATAGTGAGGGCCAGGGCTCTGGCATCAGATCATCTGGGTCCACAAATCTGGTTGCATGACATTGGGGAAGTTATGTAACCTCTTTGTGCCTCAGTTTATCATCTGTAAATAAAATAATACCTGCTTCATATTGTTATGGATAAAGTTAAATGAGATAACACAGGTAAAGCATTTAGTATGTATCTGGCACATAATAAGACTTCAACAAAAAAGGTAGCTGCTGTCAGCTACTATTAGAGTCTCATTCACTGCTGGTAGAAGTTTAATCTGCTAACTGTAATAAAACCAGAAGGCAATATGGCAATCCTTAATCAAAAGCCTTAAAAATAATCAAGTATATTTTTAGGAAAGTGTTCCAGGAAAGTAATCTGATGTTCACAAGCATTATGTGCAAAGATGGTCATAAAGACAAAATATTCCAAATGATCTAAATGCTGAAAAATAGAAAAATGAATTTAACTTGATTATGTGGCATCTCTCTATGGTAAATACAATATGGCTACTAAAATTATGGTTTTTTTAAGAGGTTTAATGATATGGCATATGCTTAAGAAATAACATTAACTCTAGGGCTTCCCTGGTGGCGCAGTGGTTACAAATCCACCTGCTAAGGCAGGGGACACGGGTTTGAGCCCTGGTCCGGGATAATTCTGCATGCCGCGGAGCAACTAAGCTCGTGTGCCACAACTACTGAGCCCACGCACTGCAGCTACTGAAGCCTGCCATGCCTAGGGCCTGTGCTCCACAACAAGAGAAGCTATGGCAATCAGAAGCCCGCACATCGCAATGAAGCGTAGCCCCTGCTCTCCACAACTACAGAAAGCCCATGTGCAGCAACGAAGACCCAACGCAGCCAATAAATTTAAAAAATTAATTAATTAAAAAAAGAGAAATAACATCAACTCTAAAAGCAGCATATGAAATTATATTTACAACATCCAATTATATGAACATAGATATAAATTAAAGATATAAATACCGAAAAACATGAAGGAAACAACAAACAATTTAGTGGTTGTTATTTCTGGGCAGTGAGATTATGGGTATTTTCAAAAATATACTTTTCTGTGTTTACTTTTTCTACAGTGAGGCTGTGTCATTTTTTCCTACACTTAAGATGAAACCTGAATTCAGAGAAGAAGATCTGAGATGGCATAGTGGAACATGTCATTTACCCCTCATGAAATTTAAAATATGTTTTCAAAACTATGTGAGGGGAAACGAGGAAATAAATCAGTAGAGACACACACAAAAAATCACATTTATGTTTTGATCCGACTGATCCCTGTAATGGCAGAACCTAATCTCTACCCACAGAGGAGTTTCTGTTTGTAACTATTGTCAGTCAGTCAGTTGATCAACAATGTTTATTGCGGGTCTACTGTGTGCCAGGCACTGGGCCAACTTAGACTGTGCTGAGCAAAGCAAATTCTGTCTTCACCCTCCTGGACCTCATAGTCATGTGGGTATTTAGTAATTCCAGAAAAAAGTCTCAACAAGCAAACCCCATGTATTTAGAGATTTACACATTTACTGGAGTTGTTCTTTAAAAAAAAAACATAAAGTGCTAATTTTTTCCATTAGAAGAAAATTTTTTTAAAAATCACAGAAAGTAAGAAGTTCAACATGTCTGAGATGCTGGCATCGTAGATGTGGCTAGAGGAAAAGTTAGCACAAATCTTGGGGAGGGAGTTAATGTTTGAGGATCCAATGTAGCCAGCTGTTCTCCAGGTCACAGAGAATGCCATTGTTTGTTCTTAGAAACAGCTGCTTTTGTTCACCAACTCCCCCATCCTGCCCCAGAGAGAGCAGACAAACAGTTCCAGTCCTGGTGTACTGCTGCTTTGTGAAGTACCCTATCCCTGCTTTTGTTGGCATTTCTACTATTTAGTGACCTTGATAAAGATAATTAAGCAATGAAAGTAACTCAAATAAAGCAAATGCATATGAAGTCATTTCCCAAAGTGGAAGAAAGAGCTCCTTTTTCACTCTGCCCGATTATTAAATACACACTCACATGTGTGCATTTATATGTATATATACATATATACATATATGCATAGAAAATAATACAGATATGCTTTCTTATAAATGAAAACTCTGAAGCACATTTGGATTTTTTTAAAGAAAAAAGATACACTCTACTGTTTTTAGGATTTATATAATTTGAGGGGATCACAAAGCTTTTCTAGAAATGTTATGATTATAACCAGAAGTAAAGTAGATTAGGAAGATTTGCTTGAAATAATAGTTCAAATACCCACGATTCAACTACCTGCAGTTTCATCTTTTGGAGAAACAATCAAGAATGAGAAAATAATCAGAAAGCTTTGGCAGAGTAGATATTGCAAAGTATCTGCCACTTCACTAATGCAACATTCCTTAACTCCACTGGGCCTCTACTCTCCTTCTTACTCAATACACATGTCTAACAAACTAAATGTGGTTATCAGCCTCCCAAGACTTCTGCAGATTAGAAATAGAAAGAGTCCTCCCTACTGCTTTGATGTATGGATAGCAATATGAAATAACAATTGAAAATAAGGAAAAAATAAGAAAACCATACAATGTAGGCACAAAAATTCAAAGGGCAAAGATGACTGGGTTCATGTACTGTAGGGGCAAATAGTCCTCAGTGGGCCCTGAAAAAACCACTAGTTCAAACTCTGTACGGGATACATTTTCACACCGATTGTGCTGCCTTAATGCCATGGTTAAATTCTATTCTGTATACTCAGTTGAAGTTGAAGGGTTAATCTTAGTATATTATCCACTTAAAAATATTTTAAGACAAGTGAGTTTAAAGGAGCAAGATTTTGACTCCACCAAAAAATTCTTATTTAAAATAAAACCCAGAAATCGTGTTTTAGGAGGTTCTAGAGAGTGCACAAATATACACGCACGCACACATTCCTCACAATAATTAGCTGCAATTCAGGAAGATGCTTTCCTTTGTGACTCAAACTAGAGGAAAAAAACTGCTTTGGTTTTTTAAAAGGGATTTTGAAAATACCCACAGGGAATAAGCAATACATTTCTCTAAACTCCAGAGATCAATGTAATTACTTCAAAAGGCAGATCAATGTGGTTCAACTTCTGAATACCTAATATAAATACCACCCATTCCTCCCAGAAGGGATTCGTTTTCATTGCATTCTATAAAACACATTTTTCCCATTCTACAAAGCTCAAACTGCTTTCCAAATATTTTATTACATACAGGGTTGAACCTGCCACTCTGAATTTTCTTGGGGTGATAGTAACTTACCAGAAGTTTATCTGGAGATTTTCGAGTGAAACCTATAACCACTGATCTTCAAGATACAAGCTACAGGAAGCTGAAAACAAAGTTTCTGAACATCAAGAACTTGTCAACCAACTGGGGTTTCTTACTACTAGACAGATTTAGAGCCATCTAAATCGAGTTCTCAGGAGTTTTGCATAAAAATCATATGTTAGAAAAACAGATTTAGGTCTCTAATTCATCCTCACCAGTCTGATGCAGTAATTTGGGGGTGTGGCAGCGTGCCCTAGGAATCTGTATTTTAACTGGCTCTCCCGGTGGTAGGTGGTAGGTGGCTTACTCTTAGAGAATCCCTGCTGAGAGGTCTCCCCAGGGCTATCTGAACCACTTTTCCATGCCTCTCTGACTGTCTCTCAGTCTGTTTTCTTTATCAAACACATTGGAATTCTATAAAAGACAGTTACCTCTTTCCAGGTTATTTTATTCCTGTCCGTTTCTTTTGACCTTGCTAAGTCAAACGTATTCATCCATTTGATAGCTTTTTTTTGTTCTTGAGTACACCACCTAGCGTAAAAGGTGGTAATTACGGGTTCTTCTGAAAATGCAAAATGATTTGAATGCTGCTTTAGGTAGAGGTTTTTCTGTCCAACATTTCAGGAAGATATGGACTCCCTATAATCTCCTTACAGTATCTTTAAATCCTAAGCATTTAGCAAATGTATATTTAATCAAATATTGTAAATTATTATTTCTGAGACAAACATTAGGTGTAGGGTAAAATTTCTTAAATATTTAGACACATTTCATCATTTTGTATATGATGTGCGTATATTTTATGGTACACTGGGCTCCTCTGTATAGTTAGTATGTTCAACACGTGTACAATTTTGTGTATAATGTAGTTATGCCTACTTCGTGGGACTTAAGGCAGAGTGTTAACCTGCTGAACTGTTACCAAAGTTAACAGTTGAGTCTACATTTGTGATAAGATGTTGGTCAGAGAGATTGCTCTGTGCTTGGTCAGCACTATGACTCTCAGCTTGTTCCTTCTCCTTGGTAACAATTTGTTAGGTGACGTTGGTATGCAGTGGTTTTAAAGATGGGCTGCCTTTATGAGGGATGCAGGGAAATTACTGCTTTAAAAGATTGCTTGACAAATGGCACCAGGCAGAAAACTTAATTTTGTGCTGAAGACGAAGCCACAAACAAATGATAGCGTAGCATTTCCTGTACTAAGATTTCATGAATAAAGTAGAAGCTAAATTGTCCTTATTCCACACAAAATTGTAAATTAGGAGTGCATTTTGGTACCTATTCCCCAAACTATGCCTTAATTTAAAAAAACCTAAATGGAAAATATATTATAAATATGATACTCTACACAAATATGAAATAAATATGAAAATATGATATTAAAAATAAATATGATATTATAAAGAAAGGGGGACTTCTCTGCCCTTTCTTCCCTCCTATTTGTGAGGCATCATTGTCTCCTAAATTGTCTCCATTAAGTGCCACCCATAAGCAAGACGGTTGTCACAGATGAGTGCTTTTCAAAATAGTTAGCAATCCATTTACACTCGCCCCAAAAGAAGAAAACATTATTCATTGAATTAGGACTGCCTATGAAAGCAGAGCAGAATTCTTAGCTTTGGAAAAAATAAGATGGTTAGTCCTCCAACAGAGTACCACTTGGAATGTGTCTGTTGCTTCTGGTTGTGCTATGGTAAGACTGTAGTCCACTCCAACAATAATCTTACGTCTATGCTGGGACATCTAGGTCTGACCTGTCTGCCACGTTAGCAAAAGGGCTGGTTAGAAAAAGTCATGCAGCATTTCTCAAAATGTTATGTCTACAGAACTCTACTTTGAATGTTCAGAAGTGTACTTGATAAAACGTTGTCATGGTCAGATAACTACTGGAACCATTGTTTTCAACAATGTCTGCAATGTTCTTAGCGTAGGATATCTCAGAATATTTAATTTCAATTTACTTTTTTTCATTGAGTAGCTCATGAAACAAACGTTTCTAGGAATTTGCTTTAGAAAATGTTGGTTTCATGGGTTATTTTAAGTCAGAAGTATTTTGTGCACATACACATACGACGTGAGTGAGTGTGTTAAACATGAATTTGAAACAACTGAACCATTGTTCTCTGTGCTCTGTAATTTACTACATAGTTTACTGTTACTTTGAGAATAATGACATTTTTAACTGTCCATTATAAAATGGAAATAATAACTTCATGGTGAAATCTTGAGTTAGGAATTGCTGCACAGCACATCAGCTCTGTCCTGAAGACCTCAGCTAAGTGGGAGCTGTGGAAATTAAAAGTGAAACTTCCTGATGATGGAGTTGGGAGGTCAGAAGGGGGAACTCTCATGCACCTACCACTTGTGTCAGTACCGATCCCAATAGGGAGAGACGTACCTTATATCTCTGGCAGAAAGTGTCATTACTTTACTACCCCCAGCAAGAAAAAGAAAGGTTTTCTTCATGCCTGGCAACAGTTCAGCCAATGAAAAACCGCTGTACTTGGACTTTCCAGTTTCCGCCAATGAATTTTTTGTTTATAAAAAAACATTTGCCCTTCTCTCCCTTGCTTTACCTGACATGCATGAGGTTCCCCGTAATTGCATGTCAGCAATTCTTTGCTGCTCCTAAGTGAACCCTGTTTTGCTGGTAAAATAACTGGCTCTTTTATTGTTTTAAGTTAACAGAGCAGAAACTGACAGGAGAAGAGATAGTGTCAGTGTAACGTGAGAGGTTTTTGAGCTACTGCTACAGAATGCTCTGGAACTCCATAAAAATGGGTTTTTACTTCATTCAGTGGACAATGAGTCTTGAAGGAGATAATGCTTGTGTACTGAAGAATAAACAGGAGTTAGTAATTCAAAGAACTGGAGTTAGGTGGGGCACATAAGCCTGAGGAATAGAAGAGCCTCAGGTATAATAGGTGGTATAACAGGTGGGAAGTTTGTTTTATTAAGAAGGAAAGGGGGAAGATGAAACTGCAAGTAGGAAAAGGCCGGGTCATGGAAGGAGTTTGAACACAGTGGTTCTTTCTTTTTTTTTAATTGTATTATGACTGTCATTTAAAAACAAACAAACAGAAAGCAACTTTGTATGAATTTTGCTGGAAAATAGGAGAGTCTCAGGGACTGCTAGCCAGATGTGATTTTTAATCAATTTTTTTGAAAATTTGTTGCAAATAATGAAATCTGGAGCTATTTATCGCTTTAGAAATGAGCACAGCTATTTATTTAACACTTTCCACAGGAAAAGCTTAATTTTTAGAAGCATATTATTTAAAAAATACCACTGTACATAGAATACTTTATTCTGATGTTTATATCCACTTGGACCTTGCAATTTTGAAGTTAGTGTTAATAGTTATATTGACAACTGCTTGACTTTTTTTCCAGCTAAAGTTGTGAGGCTGGGGAAGACTCTTTATGAAAGGTAGTGTGCGTGTGTGTTTTGGGGTGGGGAGGGTAGGTGGCTATCTTATAAAATCTTGCTTAAAATAGGAGATAAATTTCAGTTCTAACTGAAGATTGCCTGACCAAAAATGAACCAATGGTCAGCCATTTTTCCATCCATAAACATGCCAGAGATTCTATGATAAATGGAGAAGTTGGCATTTCTGGTTTGAGCCAAGAAAATAAAAAGGCCAAAGTATCAAGCACACAACATTCTGTAATAACAATCGCATTCTGCAAGGTCACCGTGTTCAAGGACGCCCTTAAGTAGCTGCTGGCTCTTACTTGACTCCAGGTTTTAAAAACACTTTTGTCTCCAAAATGACAGCATTGACATAAGCTATGGTCACCAGAGCGCCTAAGGGTGAATGTCAGCTTGGCATTCACTAGAGGTGAATTATATATATATTGTTTTTAAGTTTTTAAGTTTTCAAGTTTAATCACTATCCCATTTCTCTTGATTTAAATGAATGAAATGTCACCTTATTTATAAGATTATACTGTTTTAAAATGTTTTAATCTAACATAAATGAGCCTTTATAAACCAAATGATTTTTCAACCTACATAGATCTTATTCAAAGAAACCTGCAAATTAGACATTATTATCTCCTCATTTTATAGGTGAAAAAAACTGAGGACCAGCAGGTCCCAGGCCCTTGGGGGGTGGAACACAGGAGGTGAACACTGTTCCTGTGACAAGTCTTTGGGCTACTAATCCAGGGCTCTTTTCATCATTGCAGTGGTCTCTGAATCTAGACTCTGCTAGAACTTTTTTCTGTTTGATTGGAAAGGCTTCCTTTGTCTTAGTTTACACAGTAACAGCTTAGAAGATATCACTTTATTTTAAAACTTTATAAAATCTGCCTAACAACATTATAGTACATTTATTTAATATATGGGGATAGGGAAATATTTTAATGCTAAGACCCCTCAGACCCCAAAATTGGTATAAAGATTATTTTAAAGTAAAGACATTTTAGATCTAACAGATGCAGAAAGAAGCCTTCCTTTGTCACAAAAAGCAGAAACTTCTAGGAGTGAGGCTGCCAAGAATCCCCTTCCCTGGGGAGCTTTATAGCCATGAAGAAAAAAATCTGAAAAGACCATGCCCACTTGCATAAACAGATACTATCACAAACTTTCTTATTTCCCATTTGTTCTCCTAAAAAACCATTAGTTCCTTCCATAGAAGATTCTTCTCTCCCTCCTCTCTTCCCCCACAATTAAGTTAGGTATATAAACTCCCATTTTTAGCTGTTTTGAGAGCCATTTTTTTGTGTGTCCTCGTGTGCATAAAAATAAGCTTTTCTTTTTCCTTGTTAAGCTATTAGCTTATGTTTAATTTGCAGACCCCCAACACTAAACCTACAAGGGTAGAGGAAAATATTTCTGTCCCTACAGCATTAGCTCAAATCAGATTCTTCTTATTTTTTTACTGTAATAAAGAGCACATAACATGAATTAGATGCTTATCTTTTTATATATTTAAATCCAGTCAACATTTTTATAGAATTTGCAATAGAGCTGTACCTTTTTAGATATATATAATCATTCCTTAAGATACAATTCATTGAGCACTACCTGGTGCCAATAAGTGAGATAAGTTGTTTCATACTTTAGCCCAGTCAGTTTTCCCAAATCTTTAAGGTAGATATTAGCTCCCTAATGGCATGAAACCAATGAAATATGGGATGCACAGTTGGCCATAAGGAAGGCAACCATGTACCAGTGGTATATTTAATGATAGATAGGATGTCCACATGCATATAATAAGATGGTGTAATTCTCCCTTTTTACCCCTTCCCAATTGGGCTTGTGTTTGGGCTTTACAAACCAAAAAAGCAAAACTTTGAAAATGGTTCCATTAAGGAATCATAAAGTAAAGCTCATGAATCAAGATCCAGAGAGGTAAAATGATTCAGCTGGGAAGAATCCTTGTGGTCCTCAAGTGCCATGATGAAGAGGACCAGCTCTTCTGGATGTAGGATGCAGTAAAAAGGGCACAGGTTTTGAATAAGATCAACCTGACTTTGAATCTCAACTCTTACCTACTTGCTGTGTGACCCTAGGCAAATACTGATCTCCTAGAGTCTCAGTTTCCTCATCTGTAACATATGAATAATATCCTTTTCAAAGAGTTACTAGAAGAACTAAATGAGGTAATGTGGTAACATATCCACAGGAGGGTGATACTCACCAAATTCAGGGTGGCATCTTTTTTTTTTTTTTTGGAGGGGGCACCTGGATATGAACCAGGAACATCTTGAAGGATGGCATCTTTTCAGGGAAGCAGGGAAGGAGAGGAAAAGGACTCAGGAGGGCAGCAAAGGGAGCTTCTGTTTTAGCTGGAATATTTTGCATCTTTTATACACATGCACAAAGATCTGAACCAAAGAGAATGCAATATTGGCATTTGTTAATCTGGAGACAGTACTTGTTAAATTATTTTCTGTATTTTTTTTTGTTTGTTTTCAAATTTTTAATTAATTTTTTTAGTGTCCGGCATATAGGGCACAAGAAATGTGGATTCCGATCCTTTTCCACAGCCCTTGTTAGCAGTCTGGAGTCTCTATTCAGATGAAGTTAGCTCAGCCTGCTGTGAGCTTGAGCTGGAGTGGACTGTGCCCTGGGGAGCTGGGCACCCACCTTCCACAATGGAGTTCAGCAGACAAGTTCACCCTCCTGGTGTATACTGGATGAACACCAGCTCCCTGCACTGCCTTCTTTAGCTTTACCATTCAGTGCAGAGAGGGTGTTTTATGTGGTCTACATTCTACAGCCAGATTCCATTTTCCATATGGGATTTTCTACCAAGGAAAGCTGTTTACATTTTAATTTACTGTAGCTTGCAGCTCCTGCCAACGCATGTGTCACTGTGATTTCCGTATTGGAGGCTTTCCTTCACCACAGTGATGTTTATTTAGTCTGTACAATTTGTTTAGATTCTCCTCATGGAAATTCGGGATTTAGGGTTCTGAAAATAACTCTTACAGAGCTTCTAAATGTGGTGAACTCCACATGAAAGTGGATTTTCCTGAAGCTTATTGTAAACCAAGCGATTATCGTGTACAGAAGGGCAACGGAGCTTAAAGACGTCGACCCATCTTTATGTTGCCACAAATATTCACACAACACGCAGCACAAGGGAGCTCAACGCAGAAGATTTTCAGGCTCTGAAAGAATTCAGGGCTATTCAGTTGCCTACTTCTTCTTTTTTGATCTCCTAGCTTCCCATCTCCGTGCCCTCCCACTCTCCCCTCACCTTGACTCCAAGAAAGGAAAAGGGAACGTTCTGGAGGTAGAAATTGAATGAATTAAACCCATCCTAGCACGCGTAGCGATGGGCTTCCGCATCATTTCTCTTCCATAGAAAAAGGCTCATTGTTCACACACACTGACCTTTGAGAGCAGTATTCTTCCACTGCCAGAGAAAGAGAAAAATAGTTCTTTTTCTTTTCTTTCTCTATTTTTGGGGGGGGGGGGGACGGGCGGGGCAGAATTGATGCAGGGGACACGTGGCTGTCAGCTCACTCGGGATATGCACAGAGGAATTTCAGAATGTTTTAGACGTTATAAAATTGCAAGTTAACAGCCGGCAGAGGTATTTACGGAAATCAGACAGTCTTTCAAATCATTTATCACTGCACTTACAATTCCCACTGCAAGGCAGGTGAAATCATAACGGGTATTTGGAACTTGAGTCATATTCGATGCAGGAAAGAGAAAGCTATCTGCATCCAAATTATCTGAATAAATGGAAGAACCAGAATTGCCTGGGCAGATGCTGCCGCCGCCGCCAGTTTTAACAGGATTCCGAGCAGCCGCCAAGGGAGGAGGCAAGAGCTAACGCTCATTGTCATTAAATAAAAACTTTCCTCGGGAATTCACAAGCCAGCCCTGCGACTCCCAGGCTGTTTGAAACCAGAAGTCAAAAAACAATCCGCAACCTTAAATGCGACAATGCAGCGTTTGGCTTCCTTTAAGAGAGAAGAGAGAAAACCCTCGTCATAAAAATGCTACTCTCTTCCTTGAAAACGATTCCCTTGGTGTTTTAAAACAATAAAACGGCAATATCCTTTTAAGCCAAAAAGCAATCTCCCCAAAGTAATTATTGCGCATCAAGGATAACTAGAACTATGTTGTAGGAAATCAAGGTAAGGAGAAATTCAAGGGAGGAGGAGAAAGATAATTCCCCAAAGGGAATGTGCATGGCGGCATTTTTATGGTATTTGGTTATGGAAGTGTAGCTCAGCTGCATGGAAGGAAAACACCTAAATACCTGAATCCCATTAATTTTACAATAGTGCTTCAATTGGATTTCCACCGAGACTCTGTGCAGTTCTTACTGTCCTTTCTGAGAACCCCAATACAATTATTCATAGAGTACTTTGCAAGGTAATCTGGGTAAATGATACACACCCAAAACAAAGCAAAAAACACTAGTTAAGTTGGAGCTTGGAACCACCAGAAAACCCAGTACAGAGAAGTTATCTCCATGTGATAATTTAAATGATGTGATCAGTTAACTCAGTTGAAGTGTTGTTTATCCTCTGTCCTCTAATGTGGTTGTCTTAGAAAGACTTTCACTTTTAAAGACAGTAACGTTTAATTAAGACAGCAAATTAGAAAAGAGATCATGAAGCTAAAATTCAAGGCGTAGTGCCTCCTTGACTCTCTTCTGCCCTCTGCTGGGTACTGTGTGTCCAGGGGGAAAAAAAGCCTGTGCATTTTCCCACCTCCGTTGTTGAGGTAGGTCTGGATGTGACAGATACTTCTATTCTGGTGAATCTTGTAGGCAAATATCTCGAGAGGGATTCAGGTGTGTACTTATTTTCTTTTTCTATTTTTAAAATTATGATAAAATATACATAACATACAATTTACCATTTTAACCAGTATACTGTTCGGTGGCACTAAGCACATTCCCATCATTTGGCAACCATCACCACCATCCATCACCAGAACCGTTTCCATCTTGCAAAACTGAATTTCTATACCCATTAAACACTAGCTCTCCATTTCCCTCCACCTCATGTCCGGAACCCCTGACAACCACTATTCTATATTCTGTCTCTGTGAATTTGACTACTCTGAGTATATCATTTAGTATTTGTCCTTTTGTAATCAGGTGTTAATTTTTATTACTTATAATGAAATGGTAAAAGTATATAAAGGTAACAATGAGGGAGATGAAACAGAAAGTATATAATTAGCACGTGTTTGACAAACTTGGTCAGACTCTGTCCTCCCACAGAATGGCATTCAGACCCCAACTCGCCCTCTCATTGGCTAAAAGACCTCTGACAAATGACTTCTCTCAGGAGTGTTGGGAGCACCCAAGGAGATGATGCTTTAAAGCCCTAGCCTGATTCCTGGTGCCAAATGCTCACTTTGTACATAATAGCTCTCGTTGGACTGATGAAAGGTGTCTGGGCTTCCAGGATGGGGCTCTGGCTTTTTGCTCCATCCCTCAGTCTTATTTTTGTCTTTCTTTTTAAAGATACACTTGTTATGGGTGAGGCCCTTTCACTCTTTTCCTTTGTAATCCAATTCTAGGCTGAATAATGGCTTGACTTTCTGGAGACATCTTCGCTTATTTCCACGTTTTCAGTTATCATCTTCCTGAAAGCTTGGGACATTCCAGAATAAAATGATCTTTTAAAATAACTGAAATAGTCTCTGAAGCAGCAGCGCTGGACTGCTGGGGTCCCCACTGCAGCTCTGCCTTTTAAAGTCAGGATGAGCTTAAGAAAGTCCCTTCTCTTCTGTGTGCCTTAGTTCACTCATCTGTAAAATGGGGACTAACAGTGCTTCATAGGTACTGGTGAGGATCTGACAGCCGGGTACATGTAAATCACTTAGACTAGTACCTGACTCTGTGATTAAACAGGACCAGCATTGTTAATGCCTTCTAAACACAAAGTTCCAGTATTGGCTTGATTGGTAATGAGATATGTGGAGGACACAGAAGGAAGTTGGGGTAGAAAACAGGGAAAGAATAGAGGTACACGAGGCTCCAGGGAGGGACCAAGCAGAGTCTGACACAACAGGGGTTACCTGTCATCCCCAGCCTGGGTCTGATACATTCATAAATTGCAGCCTGTTCTCTTTCCCCCGAAGGCTGACTTGGCTGTAAATGACCTTCTCAGGGCAACTTGTCTTGGAATCATCCTTGCCCATGGTGATGAGGGGACATGAGATGCTTGTAGGACATTTCTGTGATTTAAGGGTTTATGGACTGAATGAAGAGGTCCTTGTTAAACACTTGTCTTCCCTAAGAACATTTGTCCTTACTCTTTTTCTTCTAACTCCTTAAAGGATACAGTTTAACCAAGAAAGTTACTTGATGCAGTGCTCAAATACCTTGTTCCAAAAAGCAATATATCTAATTCACCCAAAATGTCTCATTTAGGGATGCAATTCCTAACATCCTCTTCTGTAAAATGGAGGTGATAATACCTACCTTACAGGGTTGTTTGAAAGATTAGATAGAATTACCTTTGTGCTAAGCAGAGAGATTGGCACAACAGAAAAGACTGATGAATACTTGTTGCTGCTGCTGCAGATGAAGGTAATGGTGGTAACTGAGGTGCACACCCTGTGAGGACACTGAGACAAGCATGTGGATGGCCTCCACCAGGCTTAGCACCACACTTGCAAACAGTGCTTTTCCAATGATGAAGTAGAGTTTACAAAGTGCTGGCATACACCTTATTGTATTGGATCCTCCCAACAGCAAAACAAGGAAGATTTGGGTCAGAATAATATTCAACCAGCCACAGTGTGAGCCCTGGAGCATGGGGGGCGGGGAGGGGGAGTAAGGAGGTATACAGGGAGAGACATGGGTCTTCCCTGTCTCTGGATTCTTCTGAAGTCTTGGTAAAGTCACCAAGTATTTATGTGTAAAATTTCGTTAGACTTTAACATTTGGGAAGGAGGGACTCAATCCCTTGTTTTTCAGACACCCCCATGCTCCTATTTGCCTGACACCCTCTGCTCTTTCTAGGTACTGAGCCTCCCATCGCAGGTGTTCACAACCCATTGGTGACCTGAACCACCTTGACCTTGCCAAGGAACAAGCTCAGTCAAGGGCTTGTCCCAGGACTGTTCTTGTAAAAGCCAATCTCAGAATCAAGAAAAGGCCAAAGACTTTCTCTTTTGGAGGCAATGGGAAATCCTTTTGAGTCACGTGGCCTGGAGCAACCTCCCTGAGACTCAGTTTCTGCATCTGTAAAATGGAAGTATTAACTGTCTTGTCTGAGAAGGATTAGAGAGCACGCCTGCACATATGTTAGGAGTGCCATAAATGGCAGCAACTCTCATTACACCTGCACCTCCAGGGCGGAAGGGTGAGGGGGTGGAGAGGGAGGGAAAGGAGTTGTGTGGCAAAGATATTATAGGCTGGGGATGATTTCTGTTTATTCCTATTTTCTGAAATCCATCTCCTATCTTAGAACCTAATTTAGGTTATTATGAAAGAAAAATAAAACATCCCACTAAACACATACTTTCCCCAGGCTTAACATTAAAGCGGTGTGTGTATCAGAGAGTAAGCTGAGCCCTCTGTAAATGCCCGACTCGAGTCCCGTGTTCCAAGGACACCTCCACAGCTCCGTAACATAGATCATCCCCTAGGAAACCCAGAAGAGATCTGCAGGCTTCGCAGTGCTCGTGTCCTCTCCATTTATAGCTGACCTAATTTTTCTCTAGACGAAAGATGCACATATCGCGCGGCTCTGCGTGCAAGCCGACTCTGATGGTTGGAAATTGATGGTTGGAAACTGATGCCCCTTCCGTCCTGCCGCCAAGCCCCTAGCTTCCTGCGCTGTTACCATACACCTGCTCTGGCGGGGGTGGGACTAAGGAGATGGAGAACATTATATTCTCTTAGTGGTTGTTGGAGAATTCCTCTTAGGGAAGATCTACCTTGGTGAAGAAACACTTTTAAGATTTCTACTTGGAGGAGACATAGCTCCAGGGCTGGAGAAAGGAAGTTCGTGGAGGGGGAGAAGCACTGTCTTGGTGGGGGTGGTGCACAGGAGATGAGGAAGAGAGTGGGGCGAGGGAGAGGGCAGATGGAGTGGGCTGCGTAAGGCGGGCCCGCCCTCACGTAGTCCCAATCTTAATGTATGTAACAGCCACAGACGGCTTGTTGTGGTGGGTTTCTTATAGAAAACTGTGATAGGTTAATGTTTGGTTGTCACCACATGAAACCAACACAGTAAAGGAGAATGAAGGGCCTGGAGCAGCAGGAGGTGGAGAATGTTAGGTCCAGGAACTTGGGGGAGAGCGTTAAACTTTCCCCGGCTCGGATGTTATCAGCCTCAAGACAACATCTCCGTTCGACTCGCCTCCCTCGCTGCTTCTGCCTTGCTTCCTGTGCACGCCGACACTGGCCTGCTTGCTGCGCAGGGCCTTGGTACCTGCTGCTCCCCCATCCCAAGGCTTTGCCTCTCGCTCCTGTCTCCCTGAATGCGACCTGCCCCAGAAGCCGCTCTGCTGCCTCATCTGAAACTGCACCTGCCATTATCAATTGTGGACACACCTCCACTTTAATTTTTGCATAGCTCTTGTTCCTCTTGGACATCTAAAATATATCAATTTACTTATTTCTCAGCAGTTTCCCCTGACTAGTAGATTCGGTCTCTGGGGCAGGGCACTTGCCTTTTCTGTTTATTTCCACATCTCCAGTTCAAGCGTGCTCAATAAATATTGGTTGAAAGGTGACATCTGGGGGCACAGTATTGAAACCAGAGTCCCTCCTCAGGACAGATCATATTCAGCCTGCTTGGATGGGCACCAAGCTCATTTCTCAAGGGCTGCCTGCTGACCTGGAAGATGGTGTGCTTATTTTATCTCTTTTCTCATTCTCCACCCTCCTCAACATATTTTTGCTGTTAGAGCTTTTGGGACCCTGTTAATCCTTTTCCTACCTGTTCTTGTAGGTATCCCTGCGATACGCAAAGACCATTTCATTTCTCCTCTTCACATCACTGACCCCAAGCTGCCGAGCCTTTGCCTGCCTGGGCACGTGCATATTTCGGTGATCTCTTGTCTCCTGATTAGGAATTAGCAGCTTGGAGTGATCTGCTCTGGATTTGAATCCTAGCTCTTAGCTGATTAATGATGAGACCTTGGAAATTACTCACCATTCTCAACCTCAGTTTCCAAATCTGAGTCAATGATTTTATTGACCTCAAAGGATGAGTGAGATCCCGCCCAGAGCTCCTCCCTGAACCCGCACAGGACTTGGTAAGCAACAGTCGTTGTAGTCATGCAGCCTCTAGAGCACCTGGAGAGGTCCCATACAGGAGGATGGAGGAAGGGTGACATCTCAGTCTACCTTCTCTTAATAAACTTTATCATGAAATATGCTGACGTCCGCCAGGCATAGTGGAGAACGTCCAGCTCGTGTCCTCAGCATCTTCCACCCTCTTCCTGACACTCACACTCGTCGTGACTCATGGCCCCCTTCCTGCAAGTGCATTCTGGGTTCTGCCCCCTGGAAGGTGGGTTTCCAGCTTATAAGGGAAAGGAAATAAGAATATTTCTCTTTTTTTTTCCAGAACACCCAGAGGTGGACTCTGAGGCAGGAACCTAGGTGCTAGTGGCTTATTGGTAGGTGATACCAGGAAGCAGAAGCAGGGAGTAAAGCAGTGAGACAAAGAAGGAGAAAGTCAACAGTGTGTCCATGCGTGCGGGGGCTGCAGGCACAGTGGACACTCAGATCCCAGGAACTCTGGAGAAACTGTGGAACACACCTCAGAGCTGTGCCACCCAAGGATGGGGAGGTGGGCGTTTATCCTGGGTCCTTCCAGAGGTGTTGACCTCCATACTCCCTGGTTGTACCTGTGTGCACCCCGCTTTGCCAGGAAAGCCCCAGGCAGAGATCCCGAGATATGCAGGAGCGCAAGGTTGGAAGCTGTTAGTGGCCAGGTGGTCAGCCTCAGCCACAAGTCAACATGGAGGCGAGCCGAGGGCACAAGGGGCTTGCAACAGGTTGGATTTCAGGAAGCATGCAGTTTGGAAGGGAGGTGTGGAGGTAGACAAAGCTCAAGGCCACAAAGCTCAGGTCTTTGACCACAAATCTGGGCCAGAGTCCCGCAATTGAGAGCTTGTTTTTCCTTAGAATAAAAAAATAAGCATAACCCCACTCCTATCCTGACTCTAAAATATGATGTACTCACCCATCTAGGACTCTCAGAATTGTTTGGATCCACCACTTGGTGTGACAATAACAGATCTGGTTTCTCTTAATTTATCATCCGTAGTGGCAGTGGTGGCAATGCTGATAAAAAGTCATGAAAGTCATGGCAACAGTGGGCTGAAGCCTGGCTCCCCGAATCCATTATGAGCCGTCTGGATTTGAGGTGACTTCCAGTAATGTATTTTCTGGTGGCCATTGAGGGAGGTGTCAGAGGGAAGATCTGGAGAGGACTATGGACATGGATGCTTAGGTTTTGCTGGCAGGGAGGATGGCACTTCATGGGCTTGTGGAAAAGAGTCTTAAAGTGGTGAGTGTGTTCATTCAGTTGCTCAGAGGTGATAAAAAACCCACATTTCCCTAGAATTTTTCCCTGGCTCCCCTAAAACTCAGACTGGATTAATAGCTGTTGGATATTATCTTTAAGCATTTTTGTTGTTGTATCTGCGCCAGTGAAAAAGGTATCTTGTTGATACAAACAGCTGCAATGACGATACAAGTATCTCTGGGTCCTGAGCATCCTTAGAGGACCCAGAAGTTCCTGTGAATCATCTTATTAGCATTACACATCTGCCTTCACCTCCATCGGCCCAGGGCGCATTTGCACTTTTATATCACATTAATGGTTTCTTGGCTAATTTTTCTTGAGCTCTATGCTATGCTGCAAAGATTTCCATGATTTCCAAGCTTGAAAAAGCAGTTGACAAATCCACTAAGGCAAGGTACCACCCACGCTGAAAACTATTTGTGAAGTGGAAACTCTCTCTCACCGTCTGTGATTCATTCATTGATGCTTTGACCAAAATACCGTGTCACAGGTTAACAGAGGATATGATGGGGAAAGATGGGCAAGAAACATGCTCTTTTTCACAATCCTGTGTTTGGGGAGGTGGGATCGTAAAACTGTGCTAGGCTTGGCAGCTCAAGGTGGGCTTTGTAAAATGAGGAGAACTTGGTGGCTTTGAGTGAGGCCTTGAGATACCATGATTAAAATTCTTAGTCCTAGAGGGATTGGCAAAGGTCATCAAAGCTCACTCCAACCCATTAGGAGGGAGGAGGGAAGAGAGAGAGGGACCAGTTTTGTTCTTTTGGTGGTTTTAGTTTAGGGCCAAGCAGACCAGGACATCTAATCACAGTTTGGGTCTTGGTTATTGTGTCCTCAGAGATAGTAAAGTCATTTTATGCTAATTTTTATTATAGCGGGAGCATGAGTTCATTCTGGAAGTGAAGGTTTGGGTTAGGCAAGGACAAAGTGTTTGGAGTATGATATGAAACGTGCTGATGCAAATATTCCCTGACTCCTCCTGTAGGTACTGGCCACAGTCCCTGAGACGGGGGCTTCAAAGGAACCAAACACTGGAATCCTTATAAGAAGCTGCCTCTGTGTCCATCAGGGCAGCATAAGTAATTTTGGAAATTGAGGGGTAGGGATTAAGGTGGCAGCTACATAAGTGGTTTCCTCTCCATCTTTACGATCTCTTACACTCCTGATTGTCATTTTAGAGCAATGTCACCTACTCGAGTATTTCAACACCACGGGCAGGACAGGGGCAGTCTGTCCCCTACCACAGACAAGGAAATGGACCTGAGAGTGGTTGCAGTTACTTGCTTTGGGCAAAAAAGTTGAAAGTGCCAGAGCAGGGCACAGAACCAGGGCTCATATTCCAGTGTGTTGTGCTTTCTGCCAAGTGGTAATGACTTTTTGTCTCCTGTGTTGTTCAACCTTGCTTTCCATTTCTGTATATCCAGATTCCTCTCTCTCCCCCTCTCTTTTTCTCTCTTTCTCCCTGTCTGTCTATCTACCTACCTATCTTTCTACCTATCCATACATATATACATGTGAAATAGGACCTAACATGCAATTAGTCTTTTGAACAAGGAATGAAATGGACTGCAGGACAGTAGTCAAAGAGCTATTGCTAGTGAAATATTTCTTTCATTTATGCTACACAGATTCATCAACTTGTTGATAATTCACCCAAAGCATAATATGAGCTATCTGTCAAGATGGAAATAATTAGTGAGAACTCAATAAAAGAGGGCAGTTTTAATTTAGAAAGAAAATTAAGAGCTTTAGACATTAACGAACTCATGCAATTAATGTTTGTTGCTGTATATAAACAATTAATGTACTAAATACTCTGCCCATTAAAGCCAGTTTAGCAAGGTCTCAATTTGAAAACACTCAGTTGATTATTTGTTTGAGTGACTGTGTGTACTAGAGTATGATGTTATTAAGTGAAAATGAACTTGAGATGATAGGCTGTTATTAGAAATTGTTATTCTATCATAGAAGTAATCAGACTCCAGCCTTTATTATTAAAAAGCAGAGAACAATAGCCCTAGATGGCCAGGAGATAATGCCATTTGGCCTCTAGGGAAGGCATAAAGCTCCTTTGCATTAATTGCAGGGCACCTGGGTCAGAGGAATCTAATTTAAATTGATCTGACTACAAGGATATTTAATGACTCTGAGCACTTGGAGGTGGACAATTTTGAGAGACATGGAAAAGAGGTTTTGATTCCAGGTCAGAATGGAAAGTTTTCCCTTTTCTTTTCTGCAAATCTGCTCTCCTTTCTCCTGGGACTCCTTCTGTGAAAAGTAGAGGGGCTGTGACCTCTCAACAAGCTGTTTCCTCTTCCTCTCCTCCTAGCTCGATGGGCCTGTTGGTCAGATTCAGATTCCACCTCCCTCTTCCTCGCTTTTTCTTGGCATGGTGTTCCTTGGAATGACCTTACCTGGCCATTTGAGTGGCCGTAATTAGAGGGCTAGACTATGAGTCTGGGCCTCCAGGAAATATATAGAAGAAGCCTTTCTTGCAGCTTTGCCCCTAAGTCTTATAACTGCCAAGCGTAAGCAAGAGAGTCACTGAGTCTCCATTAGAGGCTCCATATTGGGTCTGGTCCCAGAGCCCCACTTAGTGGTAGAGATCCTTGGCCTTGTCTTATGCTGCATGTGTGGAACCATGCTGCATAGTTGTCTGTTGCTACATAAGAAATCGCCCCAAACCTAGTGGCTTAAAGCAATAAACATTTATCGTCTCACACAGTTTTTTTGGGTCTGAATCCAAGCAGCTTTGCTGAGTGTTTCTGGTGTGGGCCTCTCGTGAGGCTGCAGTCTGATGCGGACTAAGGCTGTGATCATCTGAAGGCTGGACTGGGGCTGGAAGACGAGTTCCGAGATGACCTTCTCTGTGGCTATTAGGAGGAAGTCTGACTCAGTTTGTTGCTGGCTGTGGGAAGGAGTCTTAAATTCCATATTCCTTTTACCTCTCAATAGGCAATGTTTTCAAAAAATGGGCAGAAGACCCAAATAGGCATTTCTCCAAAGAAGACATACGGATGGCCAAGAGGCACATGAAGAGCTGCTCAACATCACTAATTATCAGAGAAATGCAAATTGAAACGACAGTGAGGTATCACCTCACACCAGTTAGAATGGGCATCATGAGAAAATCTACAAACAGTAAATGCTGGAGAGGGTGTGGAGAAAAGAAAACCCTCTTGCCCTGTTGCTGGGAATGTAAATTGATACAGCCACTATGGAGAACAGTATGGAGGTTCCTTAAAAAACTAAAAATGGAATTACCATATGACCCATCAATCCCATATATATACTCTGGCATATACCCAGAGAAAACCATAATTCAAAAAGACACATGCACCCCAATATTCACTGCAGCACTATTTACAATAGCCAGGACATGGAAGCAACCTAAATGCCCATCAACAGATGAATGGATAAAGAAGATGTGGTACATATATACAATGGCATATCACTCAGCTGTAAAAAGGAACAAGACTGGGACATTTGTAGAGACATGGATGGACCTAGAGACTGTCATACAGAGTGAAGTGAGTCAGAAAGAGAAAAACAAATATTGTATATTAACACATATGTGTGGAATCTAGAAAAATGGTACAGATCAACTGGTTTGCAAGGCAGAAATAGAGACACAGATGTAGAGAACAAACATGTGGACACCAAGTGGGGAAAGCAGGGCAGGGGGGTTGGGGTGGGATGAATTGGGAGATTGGGATTGCCATATATACATTACTAATACGAAAAAAATATCAAATTGTACACTTTAAATATGTGCAGTTTATTGTATGTCAATTATATCTCAATAAATGTCCTTAAAAAATATAACCAAAATAATTTTTTAAAAAATAGGCACTGTTTGAGTGTCTTCCTGATGTGGCAGCTGGCATTTGCTCAGAGTAAATGATTTAAGAGAGAAGATTTAAGAGAGTAAACAAGGAGGAAGTTGCAATGCCTTTTATGACCTAGTCTTAGACATCACACACCATCACATGTATTTGTTAGAACTTGAGCCCACACTCAGGGGTAGGGGAATTAGGCTCTGCCTTTTGAAGACGGCGCATCAGAGAATTTGTGGGCACATTTTAAAATCACTCCACAACCCAAAGACTGCGAATGCTCACCAACCTCTGTGTGTCTCCTGTTATGCTGGGCACAAAGCTAAATCTTAGGTGTTCATCGCTTTCAGTCCGGCGGGATTCTGTGACTGAAATGGAGTCAATGGAATGTGAGCAGGAGGGATGCATGCCTCTTGCAGGCCTGTCCCCACAGAAGCTCATGTTGCCCTCTGTTCTCTCATCCCCTTCCATATGTCTCCAAGGTCACTTCCCTCCAGAGTGACCTTGGAGACATATTACAGATGCTGCCTCCCAGCTCCTGGCATCACAAGCTGGAAGGAGTCCTGGAGTGAAAATCAGAATCTCTCTGTTGTCAGCAATGGTCTGTGATCTGAGAAAGCAGTATACTTTTATCCGTTTAACATGCAGATTTCTGGGTTTATCTCTTATAGCAGCTAGATTTATTTACTCTAACAGAATATCTTCAACACGGACTTACAGAATTGACGTAGGATATGAGTGTGAGTATACGAAAACCGTGTAATTTCTTACATATCAGCATGGAAAGTTTTGGGAAAAATATAGATTATGATGTTAGTGGTAATTTGGGGATAGTTTTCATTTCTTTTGAATATGCCCTCATTGTCTTTTTGAAGACACCTCCCTCCCTGCTTTCTTCCTTCCTTCCTTCCTCCCTCTTTTGTTGTTGAAAATCATTTTTAGATATATGCTTTTCTACATTTTCAAGGAACGTTACCTTTCCATATGTTTCAAGATATTATGTGAATCATCTTGTGTTTTTCACTTTTTGTTTTCGCATACTTTAATAGGAAAATATTTTTCTAGGCAAACAGATCATATGCTTGGCCCTAGAGGATATCAAAGAGACTCAAAGAAAAATAAGGAAGGGTACCTACCACCTGGGTCCACCATCTCAACCTGTATCAAGACATCCTAACAATAGGGAATATTAAGCCTCACATCAAAGGGATACTGGAGTATTCTGGGGATGTAGAGCAGGGAGCAAGTAATACTGCCTAGAAGAATCAGAGAAGCTTTGAAAAGACGGGTAAATATGATCCATATGTTGAAGAATGGGTCATAATTCACTCAACAGAGTAGAAAAGGAGAGAGTATATGCATGGTTATGGAGACGAAGAAAGATTGAAAGCGAGTAGTTTGGGATCTGGATCGTGTGGGGTGATGCCCGAAGGCAGGGGGTGATGGCAGAGGGGCAGGCAGAGGCCACCATGAAGGGACTCTGCCATGCTGATGACTGTAGCTTTTACTCTGAGGGCAAAAAAGGAGCAACCGTCAGGAGGATGTGAAGAGTTCTGCATTCTATAAAGCTCTCAGAGGGCACGGCGGCTGTGTAGAGGATGTATCCAAGAGGCTGCTGGAGAAGGGGTGATTTCCCACATTCCTGAGGGGCTCCTGTAGATTCAACTGTCCCTGGACAAGAAGCTACCAATTATTGTGAAAATACACTTTAATGATCTTTCATTCAAAAGAATCCAATTATCACTTACATGTGGAATCTAAAAAAAAGGTACAAATGAACTTATCTATAAAATAGAAATAGAGTTACAGATGTAGAAAACCAACTTAACGGTTTCTGGAGGTAAGTGGGGAAGGGATAAATTGGAAGATTGGGATTGACATATACACACTACTATATATAAAATAGATACCTAATAAGGACCTACTGTATAGCACAGAGAATCTACTTTGTAATGGCCTATATGGGAAGAGAATCGAAAAAAGAGTGGATATATGTATATGTATAACCGATTCACTTTGCTGTACACGTGAAACTAACACAACAATGTAAATCAACTATACTCCAATAAAATTTAAAAAAAAGAATCAAATTAACCATTTTTCTTTCTTCTATGTAAATGTAAACATTTCTATCATATGAAGCATTTAAGACAACCCTGGATTGCTTTTCCAGTTAAAAACATATTTTTTGCGCTTGTACCTCATTTATAGGCTGCCTTTGCCTTTGAATAATCTGAAAATCTCCTCAGTGGTTAAAGCGGTGAGAAGCATTTCGTTTCACCTTAAAGCACTTTCATGCCAATTTCACCTCTGCGTCTCCCATGTCCTGTTCTCTGCACTTTGGGGACATTAACATGCAGGTCAGTGTGTGTCTGTCGCCTGCGCTCTGCCTACTGGGACCTGGGGAGGTGTGTAAACCTGCCAGTTCCCCTCCCAGGACCTCGTATTCTCAGCCCCATCGTGGCATCTGCCAGACCGTGTTTGTTCACTGGGGCTTTTGGCAGCTCCAGTCACTTGTGAAAATAAGATCATTTGTGTTAGACAAAGAAGTGCTGCCAAAATGTTGAGCTTTGTGCTGTGTCAGGGGGCGGCAGGTGCTCTGCATGGAGCATTAGCAGTTACCTGATGACAATTTTGTTACTTGGGTAAGTCCTTTCTCCATAAGCCCCTTTTTGCATAGGAGCAGAGATACCCAGAGACTGAAATTCTCTGGCTGTGTTCCTTGGTGCCTCGCGGAGTCTCTGTGGCTGAGATTAGACGATGCCTTTCCTGTCGATGATTCTTATTCTACAAGATGCTTGAAATCAGCAGGAAAGGAAGCTTCTCTTTGAAACATAGAGGTCAGTGGGTGAGGAATAATCATTGGGGCAAAAGGTGTCCCAGAAATGTCTTTCTCTGAAGAAGCCTATGGGAAATTTTACTGCATTGTGATTTCTCTCTATTGTTGAGTGGACCTGTTTGGACCTGTCTATATTAGTCTGCTAAGGCTGCCATCACAAAATACCACAGACTGGGTGGCTCAAACAACAGAAATATATTTTCTTGAAGTTCTGGAGGCTGGGGTCCAAGGTCAAGGTGCTGTTGGATTGGTTTGTGGTGAGAGCTTCCTCCCACCTCCTCACTGTGTCCTCACTTGACTTTTACCCTGTGCGTGTGCAGAGAGAGAGGGGGTTCCCTGGCGTCTGTCTCTTCCTCTTCTTATTTTTATCCACCCTGGATAAAATCCATTAGTCTTACAGCTCAGTCCAGCCCAGTCTTCATCCCCCTTTCTTCCTTCTTCTCGGTCTCTTATGTTCACAATGAACTCTCAGTGACCTCTGCAAACCTCAGGCTTACTGACTCGTCCCCATCTTCCCTTGCCTTATGGGATGGAGAGACTTTGCATTCTGTTACACTGTGAAATTTTCAAGGAAAATATTGAAATATCCCCCAAATAAGAGATAATTCTAATCCCTGATTAAAGGGTCTATATCTGCATTTTGTTTTTATTTTTGTTTTTCTGGGTCACATAATTTATTCCCTCTCAACAGAGCACTTAAGTGGTCCCAAAGGGTTGGAAATCTATGCTTCCTCAACTACAAATTGGGGCAATTAGTAATACCAGCTTTGCCTATCATTAAGGTTGGTGACAAAGATTAATAAGATAAAGTTGAAGGAGGCACTGTTTATTTGGAAAAAAATATAAAAATGTAAGGTGATGGGCTCCCTAGGTGGTGCAGTGGTTGAGAATCCACCTGCCAATGCAGGGGACAGGGGTTCGATCCCTGCTCCAGGAAGATCCCACATGCAGCAGAGCAACTAAGCCCATGCACCACAGCTATTGAGCCTGCGCTTTAGAGCCTGTGAGCCACAATTATTGAGCCCATATGCTGCAACTACTGAAGCCCATGCGCCTAAAGCCCGTGCTCCGCAACAAGAGAAGCCACAGCAATGAGAAGCCCATGCACCACAACGAAGAGTAGCCCCCACTCACCGCAACAAAAGAAAGCCCATGCACAGCAAAAAAGACCTAATACAGCCAATAAAATAAATAAATAAATTTTAAAAAACAAAACAAAACAAAAATGTAAGGTGATGTTATTACCTTAGGAAATTTACAGGGAACAGCGAAGTCCAGAAAGTCTTTGAAGTCAAATGCATTTCTTGAGTCCAGTTGCTGAAGCACAGGGAGGACAGTGAGTGCTGGAGAGGTGGGGCTCTGGGGAAAGGGCTGGAGGGTCCATATTGGGGACTGGTCAGTGGCCCAGTAGTTGGGTATCTAATCCAAACAGAAAGAACTGGTTGTGTTAAAATCTTGTGGACACCAGGGCAATCTAAGACTAGTTTGGAGCTTAGTCCTAAGGGAAATATAAAAGGAGACAGGCATTCTCTTGCTTTTTACTTGGACTGTAGGATGGGTTTTTTTTTGAATTGGGGAAAATATGGTGCTGTCATACTTGTGGCATTAGCAAGCCTCATCCAGGATGTCCAGAACACAGGTAGAGAGAAGGTCCATACCACATGTTAGTAACCACCAGGGCCTTAAATATGTGATATCCCAAAGGGTTCCCTGCCATAAACGGATTCTGGGGACGCCTGGCATCAGGTTGTAAGTTCTACAGCAAGTGGGAAATAGAGCTAATAAAAGGATAATCATGACTGTTAATTTGACCCTGCTTTGAACTCCAGCCTTTATTCTGGCCCAGGGACACACAGATTATAAATATGATACCTTATATGTTGAGACACACACACACACACACAAACACACACATACACATACAAAAATGTATGTGTATGTGATGATAATCTGATTCGTCACTGAAGTAACCAAGAGCTATGATTTGTGTCAATTACTCATTCTTTTTTTTGTAAAGGCTGATGCCTGTTCAGTACATCCACACCTTTTTTTCAGAGTACTATTGACACATTTTCTAAAATAAGTTGACATCCCTGGTCTCTGTATGATCTTCAGGAATATTTGCTCTGGAGTTAGACAGCCCAGTTTAAATCCTCATGCTTCTACTTACTAGCTCTGTAAGCTTGGGCAAACTACTTAATCTCTCTAATCCTTAGTTTCCTCATCTATAAAATGGACAAATAACAACACAATGGCAAAAAACACAGTAGTGTTCTGAGAGTGTGCAGAGAGGGGGCAACTGATTATGATGGGGTGTCTGTGAAGTGTTCTTGGACTGGCCAGTTCTCAGCAGGCAGTGAAGAGATGGGGGAGAAAGAAGCCTGGGAAGGGAAATTGAGACCAGATCAGAGAGGACTCAGGACACCATCCTAAAGGGTATGCATAAACTCTGAACAACCCTAATATACACTCTTTTTTAAAAAAATTATTTAGTTAGTTAGTTAGTTATTTTTTGCTGCGTCAAGTCTTTGTTGCTGTGTGCAGGCCATCTCTAGTTGTGGCAAGTGGGGGCTACTCCTTATTGCAGTGCACGGGCTTCTCATTGCAGTGGCTTCTCTTGTTGCGAAGCGTGGGCTCTAGGCATTCGGGCTTCAGTAGTTGTGGCTCACGGGCTCTAGAGCACAGTCTCAGAAGTTGTGGTGCACAGGTTTAGTTGCTTCACGGCATGTGGGATCTTCCTGGACCAGGGATCAAATCCGTGTCCCCTGCCTTGGCAAGCAGATTCTTAACCACTGTGCCACCAGGGAAGTCCCTACACATACTCCTTAGTTACGGAGTTGAGACTACCTAAACTCTAAGAACTTGTTGCTGTTTTCTGTGCATGCACCTAGATGGAAAGAATTTGTTATTCACAATGTAATAGAGTAATGCACTCTTTACCGGATCATGTACAGCTCAAGTCATCCTGCACAGCTGTGAAACAACAGGGGCCAAACGGATCTCTATATCTTTCCAAGGCAAAATGGCACTCATCTTCCCACCCACCCACCAGTGCACCCCCCATCCATGCCACAAATACCGTCTACTCTGTGAAAGGCTCTGCCTGTGGGACTGCAATGTAGATATGAATAAAATATGATATCTGGCCCCAAGCAGTGCCCAGCCTAGTTCAGGACATGTACACACAGCAGATGTGCCACAACCCGGTGGGCTAAGTGCTTTAGGAAAGGTCAGAATAGAGAGTCATGGGGTCCCTGAGGGAGTGTGGGGCATCACTGAAAGAGAATTTGAGCTGGGTGAATAGACGTTTCAAGCTGGCATCTTGAATGTGAATTGCATGGAAAATAACACATCTTATTTAGCTGTACTGACTATTTGTTTTCATGACAAAGGAGAGAAAGCAGTTAAGATCTGCTCAGAGCCCAAATGTGCCAGGTACTCTGCTAGGTGCTTCGTTACAAGTCTCCTCATTTTACTTTTACTCCACTGTGAGGTAAGTACTATGCTTATCCTCTTTTTACTGATGAGGAAACTGAGGCTTAGAGGTGGTAAATGAATTAAGCTCTCACAGCTAAAATGGCTTAAGGAGGAAATAAAAGTAGCTTAAGTTCTTCTGTTTGGGTTTAGGGATCATAATAATAATAACAATAACAGTGATTTATTGAGCACCTACTGTATATCAGCTATAATTTTTATGATTAATTTATGTAATTCTTACACTCACCCTGAGAAGTAGCTGCAATTATGATCATCTCTATTTTAAATGAGGAAACTGAGGCAGAGTGTTTAAATGACCTGTCCTGTACCATTCAGTGACAGGCAGAGCAACATCTTGCACCCCGGCAGTCTAGCTCCAGGACACTTTCTCCTGACCTGTAGTTTTGGGATCCATACAGGGGTGAGAAGAGCCCAGCTGATCTCACGCTACCCACCCCTCTCTTCTCCAGTCCACGCTTGTCTTACCCAGCGAAGTGAAATCAACTCATAAGAGATGTTTGTAGATAAAAATGTCACAAAAGTACAGTCTAGGGGATGTGCTGGACAAAGTGTGTGTGTGTGTGTGTGTGTGTGTGTGTTTGTAACCACGACTGCAGTGATTTACCATTGCAATAGAGCTGATGGGTTTGTGTACATAAAAGCGTCTCAGGCTGCTTTTTTGCACCGCATCCTTTTTCCTATTAGCTGCCTCCCTGAGTTACTGTCCCGATGTCAGTACAAACTCTGCAGTAGGGAGAATTGTCCTAGCTCATCTTATCCTGGAAATTGTTCTGTATCTGGTAATGTTGACTCAATGCCAATGACCAATCTACAGATGATCTAAATCATGCTTGTGTGTGTATGGAGGGGAGGGGCAGCTCAGGCCTCAGCCTGAGAATTGACATGTCTTGGGAGTGAGGGCAGGACTGAATTTGGAGCAGTGCTTCCTCAGCTTTAGCATGCCCACGAATCACCTTGGGATCTTGATAAAATGCAGACTGATTCAGTGGGTCTGGGAAGGGGCCCAAGATTCTACATTTCTAAAAGGTCCTAGGTGCTGCTGCTGCTGGTCCAAGGACCACACCTGGAGAAGCAAGGTCAACCTGTTATAGACAGAATGGGTGCTGAGCACCACTTTGACTGACAGGCTAGCAGCCTTGAGAGCAGCTGATAGAAGAAAGAAGAGCATGTGAGCCAGAATGTAGTGAAAGCCAAGCCATTCTGCCCATTTCTCTCACCCATGACAGCTCCCAGAGCTCCTGAATAGCATGGGATGATCATTGATATTCTTGAGAAGATAACGTTCTCTTGAAAATCAGGTCATTATTTTCTGGATTATACATTGAATACATTTGGAAGGTGTGAAATATATGGTAAAGATATTTCCATCAAGAATTGCTACATTAAAAACAAAAAGTGGGAGTTGCAGGTAGTGAACATCTGTTGGAAAGAAAAAAAAAATACCCCTGTAGATTTCCCAAAGGGTTAGGTAAATAAAGCATTATTTAAATTTGTAAAGCCATTTGCTAAGGTCTTGTGGTGTCATGGGTTCTGCTGTGGTGAGAGAAAATTCCAAGAAAACAACAGATGTTCCTCCTTTTGCTGGTTGTCCCCAGATCGCTCACCCATTGAGTCGTCCATTGCTCTGGAAGATGGTAGATTCCGATTGGTCAAGTTTCTGAATAGAGTCAACTATTTTGATAACTTCAGATTTTGAGAGAAGAAGTTTTTGGAAAATGGAAAAGTCTTCAATATGATGGAAGAGCCTGTTCACCTCTTCAGGGATATTCAGTCAAGCTTGATTCATCGGTCGAGGAGGATGTTCAAGGCAGACAGGAAAGCTTCGACTCTAGTATTTCAGCAGTTTGGCTGCAGTGGGGTCAGATATGTCTGTGAACAAAGATCCAACAGGATGAGAACACTGTCATAGATGTCAGCACATGATGGGTCCATGTGGAAGAGAAGACAGGGCCCTTCACACTGCACTGTAAACCACCATGCCCCAGGAACTGAGCTCACTTCCAAAGAGACAGGTGGGGAGTGGGGTAAAATGTTATACTGACCATTTATCCAAAGGAGAGTCAGAGGGAAAATCCAAAAGAGAGAGGTTTACCTCAAAATGGAAAGTTCTAGATTCTCTCAACCACTGAAAATTGGGAGTTGAGAACAAAATAAAATGCAGTTATTGCAAATAGTTTCATTTTTACATACCCAAGTTGGTGACTTTAAATCTTGTACCTGAACTAGAATTTGGTAGTCTGAATAAAGTAACTGCTAAATAAATCCCCATTTGTATCCAATGGATTTTTATTGAATTCTTCGTATGGGCCAACCACTGTTCTAGGTGCTGGAGAGAAAGCAGTGAAGAAAATAAGTTTCTGCTTTCTTGGGTGGGAGGGACAGCCAGTAAACAAATAAATCTATATGCCAGGTGTTGAATTCTATGAAATCAAATAAGGTGGGTGTGGAGTGTGCACATGATGTGTATCTTTGTGTGGTGTGGGCAGGGGTATGTTTGTCTGGATATGTGTGTGTGTGTGCGTGCGCGCGCATGTCTCCATGCTGCATGTTCTCTTGTACGATTTTCTATTAGCTGATCTGGGAAAATATCACAGATAAGGTAGTGCCTTATTTTGGAAAAACTGAATCACTCTCTGGGGAAGGTATTTCAGGTAGAGAAAACGGCAAGTGTCAAGGTTTGAGTGCACTTGAATGAGGGAATGAGTGTATTTTCCCTTAAGAAACATCACATCCCCTTTCCCCCAAATGTATTGTTTGGTTTTGCCTATTTTTGAACTTTGTACATTTTCTTCTGTGACTTGCTTTTTTCCCCTTGCTTAATATAAAGCTTTTGAGATTCCTTCATGGTGACATGTTGCTGTAGTTCACTGATTTCCCTACTGCAACCTACTCCATCGAACGAGCACACCACCATTTATCCATTCTGTCGTCGACATTTTGGGCGGTTTCCTGTTTGTTTACTATTATAAAAAATGCTGCTATAAAATACATTCCTGCATACTTTTTATGAAAAATTTCTCTTTAAGGCCGTGCTTCCCGAGCCATCACGGCACATGTCAGAAAAGATGGTATTTGTTCAGCACACTGGGGTGCGTTGGAGGGTATTTGGGGGCATCTCTGTAGGTACTGGTGAAAAAAGACCTATTTTTATGTTTCATAATTATGTTAAGAAAGTGATTTTTTTATATTACATAATTATGTTAGGAAAAGTATAACACTTCTACATAGAATCTTTTCACATTTTTTTAGACTTTATTTTCTTTAAGATTTATTTCATTATTTATTTATTTATATATTTTTGACTGCATTGGGTCTTCATCGCTGTGCACGGGCTTCTTTAGTTGGGGCGACTCAAGGCTACTTTTCCTTGTGGTATGTGGGTTTCTCATTGCGGTGGCTTCTCTTGTTGCGGAGCATGGGCTCTAGGCCAGCAGGCTTCAGTAGTTGGGAAGTGTGGGCTCAGCAGTTGTAGCTCACAGGCTCTAGACTGCAGGCTTAGTAGTTGTGGCGCACGGGCTTAGTTGCTCTGTGACATGCGGGATTTTCTAGGCCCAGGGCTCGAACCTGTGTCCCCTGCATTGGCAGGCGGATCCTTAACCTCTGTGCCACCAGGGAAGCCTTCACAGTTTTTAAAAAGAGAAACTTGAGATTTCCTCCTTAAACATCCTTTTTTTAAAAAATCAGGTTTTACACATGAAATGGTTACATGCAATTTTGATCAAGGTTTTAAATGATGATCTCTTTAAATTTTTGATACTCATCATGGACAAAAGCCATTACTCTCAAGGTTGGGAACAAAAATTTTAAAACCATGTAATAATTCAAGAAGGCTACTTAAAGAACCAAATGGTTCTTCCTTTCCTTTCATTGACAAATGTTAGGTTGAAAAATCCCTTGATGATGCAACTGGATTTCAAATTCAACCGCAATTTTTTACATCAACTGTTACAAAATAATGAGGAAGCTCTTATTTGCTGAGGAGGTCTGCCTGGTTACAGCAATCACCTTACAGCTATATGGATGTTGTCCAAGGGTACATCAGCTGCAATCTGCTGGAAGCCCTCTGACGAAAGCCCCACCTCCTGAGAGTCCCGCCATCTTCAGTCCCACAGCCTAGAAAGGCCCATCCTCAGCTGTACAGTTTGAGCAGAGCTACCCAACTGGTATATGGAAAGAGGTTATGGCCGTGCCTTGGGTCAGATGGGCTGCTGGAGGACTTTGCTTTTTATGTGGCACTAGAGGTAGACATCCAGAGAGGAGAGGACCACTCTCCTGCAGGCAGTGCCTGTGGGAGGGGAAGCTTGTGTGGGGTTTGCTTACCATGCTTGCAGCCTGCCAGGTGTCTCAGCAAATCTGAGCCTTGTCCACTGCAGCATCCTCCAAGGAGCAGCCAAATTCAGATGTGTGTATCACTGGCTGGAGAGCTTGGCTGCACACAGGAATCATCTGGATGTTTTAAAAAATACTGATGCCTTGGTCTCACCCTCAGAGATTCCTATTTAATGGTCTGGGTACAGCCTGGGCACAGGATTTCTAAAAGCATTCCAGGTGATTGTGACATGCAGCAAATGTGGGCATCCACTCTTAGGAGAGGACTTAGGCTGTAGGGTTGTGGGTTGAAAACCCACAACCTCTACTTGGCAATACCTAATTGTGTTACAAAATGTTTATACACACGAACCTCCCACTAGCAGTGTATCTGAGTCCCTAATCATTGCCATCTAGTCATGCTTGGTATTTTATCAACTTCGTAGGCGTGAAATAGCATTTTATTGTGATCTTAACTGGCATTGTCTTGTCTTCTAACAATGTCGAGTATACTTTCATATGTTCATTAACTTTCCTATCTTCTCTTCTGTGAAATACCTGTGCAGATCTTTTGATAGTTTTTTGTTAGGTTGTTTGCTTTTTTCTTATTGATTTATGGGATTCTTTTATTCTGGACATGAATCTTTGGTCAGTTAAATGTGCTACAAATCTCTTTTCCCAGGTGGTGCCTATCTTTTCAATATTTTATGTTATCTTAATGAATAGAAGTGTTTAATTTTAATACAGTTGAATTTATTAATAGCTTTCAAGAAATGTTTCACCTATTTTTGTCTTTAAAAAAATTTTCTGCTATAAAGCCATAATGATATTCTCTTATGTTTTCTTCTAAAAAATTTAAAGTTTTACCTTTCATGTTTAAGTCCTTAATTTATTTCTGTCTATAATTGATCTTTGTGTACAAAAATGGGGAAGCAGGACTCTATTTTCATTTCCTTCCAACTGTCCCAGCATCATTATTAATGTATTCATTCTTTCATCATTGATCAACAATAGCCCGTTTCTCAAGTCAGGGGATAAGCTATTGCATGTCAGTCCCATGGCATACGTGATTCAGATTTGTACTTCTGAAAGCTCTCACCTATTCACTGCTGTTTTAGTCCTCACAAAAATCATATGAAGAAGTATTTTTCTCATGCACTTTTTATAAAAGGGAAAACAGGCCCAGAGAGATTGCCAGTTGTCCAAGGTCACACAGCCAGGGTTCAAATGCAGGCTGGTTCCAGAGTCTGTGCCTTGACCACTGTGCTGTGCTGCCTCTGTAAATGACTACGCATTCTGAACCTTTACAGTTCCTCACTCATAATTATTAATCTTTAATGCCTCTACTGTATTGATAAATGACATAGAAGTTTAAATACACGGATTAGGAAACATAAGATAGATGATTCCTAAATGATGCCCTTTAAAAAAATCCCTCTATTTTTAAGCATTCAAACAAACAAAGAAATATACAGAGGCCTTTAATTCTCAGAGTCTCCATTCTCAGAGTCTCCTAGTGACTGTAAACATCCTGTCACTCAAGCTGGCAGGTCACAGAGTCCACAACGATACCTCCTTCGGCCAAGTTCACCTTGAGAGTTAGCACTGCAGCTCTTGGCTATTTTCAAAACCAGAGAAAAATATCATTTCTCTGTTTTAAAAAAGGAAAACAACTTAGAAGAGACCTGGTTCCTCTAAGCACTGACTGGGCACGAGAGGCTGGAGGCAGATGGGGGTGGGTTGGGGAGGGGTGGACCAGATGCCAGGGGGGAGGCAGGACTTTGGTTCAGAGGCGCCCATTGGGCTGAAATCAGGTCTCTGCTGTTGGAGGGGGCGGCTGGAGGCCCGCTGAAGTCAGAGCATGAGGAACATCTGTTTCTTTCTCTTTTCTGAAAGCTGGCAGGCAAGTAAACTGATCTGAGACCAGAGGGCTTTTGTGTGTGATAATTGGGTTCTCCTGCAAACAAATTGGTGTGCAGCATTGGCTGTTGGCAAGTCTAATGACCTTTCGGATGACTACAGAAAAAATTGCCAAATGCCTCTAAAATAGCTGTATATTCTGACGTCTTTATCAAATTTTTCTAAGCACTGTTTCCTGAAGAAAATCAGTGGAATGATGCTCATGCCTGTGAAGCCTTTTTAACCTCCCCCAAGAAGATATTCTGCCCACTGCACCTTGAAGAGGCAAGGGACCATCTACCTGTCTCCAACTTCCACCTCTGCTCCAAGGGAGACCTGGTTCACAGATGTTGGAATCCCAGCTCATTTTCCACTGTCTTTATTGACACCAGTTGCTGCCAGGGCTGGTGGGCAGGCAAGAGTTGAGTTTTTAATGCCTTTCTCTCTCCACCCCCACCTTCCCAAGATGAGAAACAATCACACATAAACAAACCCATCCAGATGTGGAGGATGAAACCAAAAGTTAAAATTCCAGACCTTTCTGGGAATCACTATTCCTGAAGATGGGGTGAAAATAACAAGAGTTTGTTCTGCAAATAGAATGCATTTTTACATTGAAATTCCTAAAGACTGGAAAAAGATGTGTTCTTCCTTTTGTTTATTTTTCCATGAGGCTGAAAATTAATGTCTTCCTTTATGTAGAGAGGAGAGGACTTTGGAAAGAAGAAATGGGGTTGGACTGTGGAATTAGCAGTAGAGATTGGTTGGCATTGGGGAGAGGATTCCTGTTCCTCAGTGGTAAGGCAGAAGTGAGTGGCCATGGACCCCACTCTGATTTCCTTGGGTAGATGAATTTAATGTAATCTTGTTCTCTTTTGGTCAAAGCAACTAATTAGAGGCTTAACTAAATATGATTTGATTGTCATATTTTTCAGATTATTTGAAAATTCACAAATCTCTTGTGAAACAAATCATGTGTTTGGGTCAGAAAAATGTACACTGTGTCTACCTGAGGCCTTTCTATCCAAGAGCCCAAAGGTGGGCTTGTCCAGGACCTGCTGGCAGTTAAAGTCAGGGTCAGCACAACACTGCCAAGATAGCCTTTCTTCTTCACAAGGGCTGGGTGAAGCTGCAGACTAAAGCCGGGGGATGGGCTGGGGTGGGTGAGGCCATTCATAATAAGAAAGGTAGCAAAACGGGTGCAAGCAGCCAAAGGGGCTCGCCATGACCCATGAGACCTCAGCATCACCTGGGGACTCAGGAGAACTGTAGTCTTAGCGGGGAGAAGTGACAGCTCGTGATTTGAGATCCTCTTCTCATGAGCCATATTTCTCTCTAACAGAGGAGAGTTGTGCATCTCCCGTGTTGCCTTTGTCATTCTATCACTTTAACAAAAATGTATAAAACCATTTACTCTGAAGACATGGAAACCCAGAGACGTTAGACAAATTGTTCTAAGAAGTATCACTTGTTGATGGTAGAGCCGCGTCTCAAAAGCTGAGTCTCAGGGCTCCTGATATAAGGGCACCCACAGCAAGACACTACTGAGTGCTAACTGCCTCATGTCACCCTTAGGTCATTTTGCTGTAGGAGCTTAGCATTTTATACCAAGAAATGACAGGCTGGAGATGGGGAGGACAAAAGAACATATAATAAAGGTAATATTTCTTTTGTTAGTAGACTTCAGAGCTAGCCAGAAGGGACTGGGGAATAAATAATTAAAACCATGAGACATGTCTAAACCCAATTCTTCCTGATCTACATGCAGCTGACCTCTGTGACTAGACATGCAGCTTCCATATGCCTGGTTTCCTCTCGGTAGTTTTGCTCTACGATTCTTCCTGCTGAAGGAAAGATGTTTATTACACTGTCCAGTGGCACTTAATGCAAATTTGAACTATGTGAATTTGAAATAGCGTGGCGTGGAAGTAATAACAAAGTCTCAATTGCTTACTCAAATTTGAAAAAAAAGCTATAAATTCCTCAAATTAAAAACAAATTCACATAAACTACTACATTTAGAATGGATAAACAACAAGGTGCTACTGTATAACACAGGGAACTATATCCAATCTCCTAGCATAAATGATAGTGGAAAAGAATATTAAAAAAAAGAATGTATATATGTGCAAAACCGAGTCACTTTGCTGTACAGCAGAGATTGGCACAACATTGTAAATCAACTATACTTCAATAAAAAAAATTTCACATGGTTTCAAAGATCTGCATCTTTTGTTCACACTATTGCCAGGTGACAGTGTCAGTTTAGCTACTTAATGGAAATACCCTGCTTTCCCCGTCAGTGGGCTGTAGATCACCCTCAGGTTTGCACGCACTAGAATTTCTGCAAGGGGTTTTGATCCCTTTTGCACTGTTATTTTAATATTCATTGCTACTTAAAGATTTAAAACTTTCTGTATCACATAACAATATGATCCAAGATGTCACTGTCATATTGCTTCTGCAAGTGCTGAAAATCAGGTCTGAAAATCAGTAACTTTGCCATAAAAGTTACATAAAATGCCATTACACAAACCAAACGGCCACTGAGATAAGCCAGGCAGTAAACTTAGTGAGTCCCTAAAGGGCAATATTAGAGAAGATACTGAGAAAAGAAAAAAAGAAATATTAAAGAACAGCATGATAAATACATCTTGAGATAATCTTCCCTCCACCTTGCCCTCAACTATTGTTTTTCCTTTAGAAAAATTAATTATGAAAGCTTTATATTATGTGAGGTTTGTGAGAATGCATCCTTGACATAAGTAAGGATGCACTGTACCTAAGTGTTATGGGTTAAATTGTGTCCCCTCCAAAAGGTATTGGAGTCCTAACCACCAGAACCTGTGAATGTGACCTTATCTGGAAGTAGGGTCTTTGATCAAATTAAGATGAGGTCATTAGGTCAGTCCCTAATCCAATATGACTGGTGTCCTTATAAAATGGGGAAATTTGGATGCACGGACAGATACGTACAGAAGGAAGATGACGTGAAGACACAGGTAGAATGCTATCTGCAAGCCGAGGAGCACCTGAGCATAGCACAAGCTGGAGGAGAGACATGGGACAGATTGTCCCTCACAGCCCTCAGAAGGCAGCAACCCTGCTGACTTCTTGATTTCAGAGTTCTGGCCTGCAGAACAGTGAGATAATAAATTTCTGTTGTTTAAGCCACTCAGTTTGTGATACTTTGTTTTGGCAGCTCTAGCAAACTAATGCACTGACTGACCTTTGTTTAAATAACTCATTTTTGAAAAGGATACAGAGGTTCCCAGTGTTTTGGCCAACAGAGATCCCTGAGAAATGCCTACCTGTTAGGTTACCAGTCCCGAAAGGAGAGCCTTTGCTTTCTCATCAGTCATTTGCAGGACTAGTTCATCGGATAAACTTCTTCCAGGCTGATTGACTTTACAGTGGAAAGTGAGGCCTTTGACTGGGGTGAGAAGATTGCAGGGGGAATTTGGAGCACTGCCCAGATGACAGGCACACTTCCCAGCATCTGGCTCCCACTTACAGCAGAGCTGGAGTACATTGTTGGGAACCATCAGGAAGGTTGAGGTTTGCCTAAGGAGGTCAGAGGCAATATCAATAACATGCATTTTGGTCAAGAGCCAGGTGTGTACAGGTCCAGAGAGCATGGCTAAATGGAGAGGTGAGGGCAGAGGTGGGTGGGTTGAGGGAAGGAGTCAGAGCTGAAGTCGTGAAGGCGGTTCCGTGGGAGGTACCACAGTTTAAGGTGCTACACAGAGCCGGCACCCCAAGGAGGGTGAGGCTGAGTTTTTTGTGGACAAACACCAGGTTGGTGGGGATAGAAACAGAAGCCCTTTCCTCTGAGCTTGGTCCAAGGTGACTGGTAGGGCCATCTCAGGTAGAAGGGAGGGATCCATGCAGCCTGGGCTGTCTATACTGGGAAATGTTGGAGTTACATGTCTAATCATTCACAAAGCAAGATGGCTTCTTGGGGTGATGCACATTTCATACCTCGGTTCGTGATTTCTGGAGATAAAACCAAGTATCAGTTAGGCTGCTGTGATTTCTGAAGCCAAAGTGCCTCATGAGGACTCTGTACAGGATACAAAAGAGAGTTCATCAAAGAGATTGGTATCCAGATGCATCTCCTCGTCCTGGAATGGCTCAGACCCCTTCTCATCCAGCGGACACCAAGTTTTTGTTTCCATTTCTTCCACAGTCTTCACCCCCCCCCCCCCAGTCATTATAGGAGCAAACATGGAGGCCAGCAGACATGGGGGGCGGGGGGGCGGTAGGGGGTTGTGTGTCTTTGGGGGAGGGTAGTCTTGACAACAATCCCACTAGTAGCATTGGCAGTCATAGTGACGAATGCTTCCCGAGGACTTTAGATGCGCCAGGGCCTCAACTAAGTGTGTTGGTTCCTACTGTAATCGTGCAAGGGAACTATTATTATTCCTTCCCCATAGACAAGAAGTCAGTGTTTCCCAGACAGTAAATACGTGCTCCACGTCACACAGAAGATAAATAACAGACTCTAATAATACACGGTATTGGAATAGCATATAGTAAATAGAATCTGCAGCCTGGGTTTTCCTCACCAGAGCTCCCATCATAAAAGGAGAGATTTGAGCCACATTAGTCCCTTGCCACAAGCTGTGACGGGGATGGGGAGGCAGAACTCACAGGACAGCTGGCTCTGTTCTTCCTAGAGAGGTCTAGGAAGCGGCTGTGGAATGAAATGAGAAGTGGGGGGTAGACGTGAAGTGTAATCTTCAGGGGAGGGAGAGAAGCCTGCTGTGTCGTGACATTCAGATTTCCTCAGTATGTGCGGCAATACCCATCACTAGAGAAAGGTAAAGCAGGGGCAGTAGCGCCAAAAGAAACTCATGATGTGGTCCACTTGTTCTTAATGTGAATTGCTGTTCCTGTAGATTGAAATCCTGAGGTCAAGATGAAATTTCAGAAATGGCCCCTTTGTCCATTATTGATTGCAAATTGGAGAGGAACGTTTCCTTCTCAGACACTGTTTCAGGGAGCTTGCTCACGTCTGAGTTCCTCTTTTGCGTCATTCCTCAGCTGCCGGATGCTGGCCGAGTGTGGGTGATATTTGCCCTTGCAGTCAGAAGCTGTCATGTGGGTGATAACGGGGAGGGAGCTCTCTAGCTTGAAGGTATGTTCTCCAACACAGCCGGGAGCATTCTGTGCAACTGGAATTATGAGCAATGATTAGGCTGGTGGCTGAGTTGGACTATAGAACGTGGCTGAGGTCAAGGCGGGCCTGAAGGGTGGCCTGCATGAGGCCATCTGAAGGCCGAGGTGGTGCAGCAGAGGGGAGGCCCAGAGGAATCCAGGCAGGGGCTCCTTGCTTGGGCTGCAGAATCATCCAGCATCAAGGAGAGAGTCTGAGGGGCAGTGGAGACAGGAAGGAGTGGCGGGGGATCGGGGCCAATGTCCTCTGCAGAAACCCATGACCCTGCTTCTTCCTCGGGCCTGAGCCGTTCTGTGGCCCCCCGCAGGCTGCTGTGTTAGCTTCCTGAGGTTGTTGTAGAAAGGACCTGAAACGTGGTGGCTTACAACAGCAGACACTTATTTTCTCACATTTATTTTCTGGGGGCCAGAGGAGAATCCTTCCCTGCCTCTCCCAGTTGCTGGTGGCTGCCAGCCCTCCTTGGCCTCCTTGGCCTGCATCACACCAACCTCTGTCTCCTCGGCCACAGTCCCTCCTCCTCTTCATATGTCATCTCTCCTGTCTAAGGACACTCATCGTTGGATTGAGGACCCACCTGAGCAATCCAGGATGCTCTCATCATCTCAAGATCTTTAACTTCACTACTTCTGCAAAGACCCTTTTTTGAAATAAGGTAACATTGACAGGTTCTGGGCATGAAGAATGGACAAATCTTTTTGGGGACCACCATTCAACCCATTTTAGGTTCCAAAAGAGGAAACTATGAGGACCTATATCTTTGTTTTTAAAAAATTTTTTTTTATGTCTGTCTGTGTCACACGTATTGCCTGGGCTTGAATTTGTGGGTGGCATTTAGTGGCAGGCGAGCCAAATTTCAGGATGTCTTTTAGCCAAAGCTACGCTCCTGGGTGACCTCTAGGTGACTGTTCTCTCTCTGGAGCCTCCCAATCTAATCTTCTACAGCTCCTCCTCTACCTGTGCCCTTCATCCCATGGTGGGCACATTGGACTCAAAAACTATGAAGAATGCAAGGGACTTCGGAGATGATCTAATTCACATGGGTTCAAATGTTTAGCACAACTATAACCGGCTCTACCCCAGACTCATGACACATAATAATTACCTATTGTGACACCAGTCCAGCTGGAGCCTCAGACTTCTCAGGCCTCTCCTCAGAGCAGCCACTGCCACAGGTTAGAATTAAAACATGAAGGGAAATCTCTTTGTGATCTCTGACCCAAAAGAAGTCTCATTTTCTGGATAAGGAAACTGAGACCCAGGGAGGATGCAAGAATTGATAAAAGTGGTGCTCTACCCAACACTTCATTTCCCACCTTAAAAAAAATCATAGTAAAAACCCCTAGATTCCCAAATTATTATTTGTTTCATCTTCATAATGCCTAGGTGTTGACCTGATGTTATTTTTATTTTTTTAACAGCTCCCTACCCCACGCAGACACATGGAACCTGTTACACTACCAGCATGACTTATGACATACCACACAGCCATTCTGCTCTGCAGCTTTCAGGGCCCATCTGCTAACCCATATAAAACAAAATTTATATTAAATGGTATTTTAGAAAAATCATCACGGCCTAAATTGAACATCATTTGTTAGGAAACAAAGCATATGTTGCCAATTTTGTTTTTGATTCTTGGCTTGGGGCCATTTGAGTCTTGGGGGGAGAAGGCAGGCCCTCTCTTGGGGGCCCCACTGTCCCCTGCAGTGTTGTCCCTGACACCTTGCGGCTGAGTGGCTGAGATGCTGACCTCCTTAGAAATTTGAACTGGCCCTGTTTAGACCTATTGTTAGAAAAGCACAGCCCTAAAACATCACGTTCAACTCAGCTTCTCCAATAGATCTTTGGACTGCTACAATTTGGGGGAAAATTGGCAGCATCAGCTTGGGTAAGGGTTAGGAGAACAGGAGTGAACATATTGCGTTTGGGGAAAAAAATGAAGCAATAAGGTTAGAATCAATGTTTAGGTTGGTTTATTTGCTTCTAAGGGACTTGTCCATTTGACCAATGGGATGAAGGGGCCCTGAAGGGGGTTTGAGGCAGAAGGGACTGCAGTTTGCAACCCCTGAAGGGCCAGGTACAGTATTCCGTATTAACTGCACAGCAACCCTCTGGGAGAGCTGTTCTTGCTCCCACTCGACAGAGCAGGAAGCCAAGGGTGGGAAAGCTTGTTATTTGCCCGACATCAGTTAGTAAATGGCAAGTGAAGTAACGCATTTCTAGTGTCTTCTTCTAATTAAGGTATACTGAGAATAATCTGTAATAATTGCTGGGGCTGTTTTCCTTCTTGAATACGGCATTTCCCTAGAGGAAGAATCTAGGAGTAAATGAGATGGGACCAGTCATTGAAAGGAGGAGTCGAGGAAGACATCACTGCAGGCTGAGGGCTGAGATGGAGCACAAGATATGAGAGGACAAATTACATGATGAAGTGTATTCCCCTTTGTACATCCCAAACTGGAGCTTGTTGAATTCCTGAAGTCCTTCTTTAGCTCTTCTGATAATCTGAATGCAGACTTCACTGGAATTGTTTATGTTTTGATTATATTTTGAGAGATTATTAGGGCTACCATACTAGGTGTTAGGCAATAGCTAAGATTAGATATCTCATTTAACCCTCACAATAACTTGGGGTGGTTGGGGTAGGTATTGTCATTTCCATTCTACAGATTAGGAAACTAACACAGTAGGTTACATAGTTTGTCCCAAGTCCCAGTCCTAGGGCAGAATGGGATTTACCTCCAATCTCCCACCACAGTGGGAGAGTTATGACTCTCCAGTGTATTCTAGGTAATATCCTCTGGTTTGACACTCCACTGAAGGCAGGAAGAGTGGCTTGGTTTTTCTTTTTTTTGTTCATTTCCCTTTAATTGGGGAAGAACGTATCATCAATGAGTCCCTTTCTTTGTTCTCTGCTGCCTTTGTCCCTTTAATAACCACTGTCCTGACTCATTCCATTTTGGTTTGGATTTCAACCAATTGAAACCCAATCCCTGATACTCTTAGTTGAGACAGAGCATCAAATATTAATCCTCCAGGGAAAGTATTTTAAAAAGGAGACTCTGGAAAGGCAAAAGTCCTTTAAGACTCAGATGTTTACCAGCAGAAACTGAAGCAGGCTGATGGGGAAGATGCTTTTGAGAGGAGAGGTCTCAGGGCTTCAGAACAGGTAGAGGAAAAGGTGTGGCTCATGGACCTGCAGCACTGACCCCACTTGGGAGCTTGTCAGAAATGCAGAATGTGGGGTCTGCACTTTCACAAGATCCCCAGGTGATTTGGGAGCATGTACATTACAGATAGACAAGCACTGGTCTAATCCACACTCTGACTTCTTTGTCTGAACTCAGGCGATGGGCTGAGCTCAGAGCTGGAGCTGAAAGGTAAACTTGAACCACCTTCTTCAGGTGATCGGCTGAGAGGGAACTTCAGGCAAGAGCAGCAGAAAATCAGATGGTGGTGTACAAGAGCTGGCAGTTTGTTGGGAAACACAGTTGACTGATTCAGAACCAAATAAATGGGCCAACCTCATAGCGTGGTGGCTGAGTTAGCAAAAACCTACCCATCAAATCAAGTCCAAAGTGTTTTAGCTGTAGATAAGCAATATCTAGCTTTTCCCCAGTGAGGGTAAATGTAAAATAGCCTAAAATTTGTATTAGCAGTTGGTGAGTTGGCCAGATCCCTTTTCCTCTGGGAACCAGTGCATTCATTTCTCTCACAGCTCAGTTCATGAATTAACTATTTCCCCTGGAACTGAAATTGGAAGAGTTTCTCTGAGCAAAAAGCAATTTCATTCCCCTCTGATTTTTTTTCTAAGTGCAGGTTAGCTTGAAGCTCGGTGCTGCCCTGCTCTGCAGAGATGCTCTAAGCTGACCTGTTCCTCTCTCTCCACAATGTCATCTTGCAGATAAATCAGAGCCTAAGAATCAGAAGAAAAAGCAGCCCTAGAACTTGGCATTTTCTCAGCTTATCACACTGAGTTTTTGGCAAGTCTTTTAAACTTTAAATGTTTAAAATTTTCCCTAATATAATATCATTTACCTCACCATCTTCTCCAGTGGTGAAGGTTAATGAAATGATGCAGCTGCCTTGATCTCCTGGGGAGAAAAAGAAGCCTATAAATTTATCACACACAATGACTAGGGATAGACAAGATTTTTAAAAGAAAGGATAAATCATTAACACAATTACAAAGACACATTAACCATGCTGCCACCAGGCTGGTGCTATTTACAGGTGTGGCCATCAGTTATTCTGATGAGTGAGGGCCGGCTTATTGAGGGTTCTGTCTCTAACACAGCTGGTGCTTCCATTCTGCTGCTGCACACCTTGTTTTGTGTCCCCATTGCCTTCCGAATTACATCCCAAACTTCCATTTTTGTGTTTTGACCTTTGCTCACTTCTTCAAGCTCAATTTTTATCACTGCCTATCTCTCCTTTTGCTGCAAGGCCATTTTCCATTCTCTAACACACCAGGCTCACTCTCTCTCTCCAGGGCACTTTCTTATGACATTTAGCATTCTTTTTGCTCAGAATACTCTTCTTCTCCCATCTGCCCAACATCATCACCTGGCCAGTCCTCATGGTCCCTTAGGTCTTAGTTGCTTCCTTAGGAAAGCATCTCAGGGTCTTCCAAGCCTGGGGGGAGAGGGTGTCACATGGTCCCATTGCATCATGTGTTTAAATCTTTCTAGTATTCCCCTGCCTGTTCATCTTTCTCTTCCCTTAGATCAGCGGTTCTCAGCCTTGGTGGCACATTTAGAATCACCTGGGGACATCTGAAAACTCCAGATATCGAGATCACACCCCAGTTTAATGAAATTACAGTCTCTGGGAGGGGGATTCAGATATCAGCTCTCCTGGTGATTCCAGGGTACAAGCCAATTTGAGAACCATTGTACTGGGCTGTAAGCTCCTGGGAGTGGGGAGAGTCACAACAATTACCGTAATGTTTGGTATGTAATTGGCACGCAATAGAACATGTTGAACAAAAGAGCAAATGAGGTGTCAGGGCCTCAGCTTTGCAGATCCTGAACTTTGGTTCCTGAGTCACCATTGGAGGATCAGGTTGCTAGGTACCTGAGGCCCTGAGATTCATCTTCGACAGAAAGCAATTGATTTTTTTAAAAATGTAAAAATGATACTTCTCCCTTGTTCCTTTTTAAAAATATTTATTTATTTATTTATTTATTTATTTATTTATTTATTTATTATTGGCTGCATTGGGTCTTCGTTGCTGCGTGTGGGCTTTCTCTAGTGTTGGTGAGCAGGGGCTACTCTTTGTTGCAGTGCGAGGGCTTCTTATTGCAGAGGCTTCTCTTGTTGCAGAGCACAGGCTCTAGGTGCTCGGGCTTCAGTAGTTGTGGCTCATGGGCCCCAGAGCACAGGCTCAGTGGTTGTGGTGCACAGGCTTAGTTGCTCTGCGGCCTGTGGGATCTTCCCGGCCTAGGAATCGAACCCGTGTCCCCTGCATTGGCAGGCAGATTCTTAACCATTGCACCACCAGGAAAGCCCCCCCCCCCCCCAATTGATTTTATTTTCCGGAACTGCAACCAAGTTAACCAGATACTTTTATCACCCTTCCTCCCCCGCTCTCAGCCATTAGCTCATTCTTTTCCCAGTAAGAAAACCTCCTTAGAAAGCCAGATTAAGATTGTATAAGAAAAGGGAAGGAAGCTGAAGGTCTTACAGGATGTTTTTATTTGGCTGTGATGCTGATAAACACCAACTTTCTAGTACAAAAATCCCATGGATATTCTTGGTATTTGACATAATTTGTCTAAAAGGGCTTTGAAAACCATAAAACAGCATTGTTGTTATTACTGCATTTCGCTTACTCCCATAACAAGTATTCAGAGGGTCTTCGTGATTGCACTAGGTAACAGGAATATGAAACGGAAAAAGGGCCATTGCTGCTCCTGTGGGGAGAGTGTGCTAAAGTATCCTCAGAAAGGGTCATTGGCATCCTGGTAAACCCAGGAACTCAGAGAAAGGAGTGCTGTCCAGCTGCGTCTTCCCCTGGAAGGTGCGTGCTGCAAGGGGAGAAGCCATCCTACGTACATGCATTTCCTCAAGGCCTCATACAATTCCTGGCACATAGCAATTACATCAATTGTCAAGATTAACAAATTATGGGCCGTTTGGTAGTTAGGATTCTTTGAGTTCCAGGTACCGGAAAACCACATAGATTCATCTAAGCATAGAAAGATTCATCGGAGGGATCAGCGTAGTTCAGAAAGTCAAAACTAACATCAGAAAAAAACCACAACCTAGGAGCAGAGTCTCAGGAAGGCCGTACCCAGGGCTTTTCTCAGGACTTCTAACACCAGGACCTTGGGCCCCTGGTGTCACTCACCTCTGCTTCTCTTGTTTGTGACAGGGTCTTTCTCTCCTCCTGCAGGTGGGCTTGGGACAGGGAGTAGGCCCAGGGGCAGCTGACGGCTCTGGACTCACATTTTCCTAATGTTAACTGCACCCCACCCCCCCCGCCGCGCCCCAGTGGAAAAGGCTGTCTCTCCCGAGCTCAAGTTACACGATTCCATGGGAAGGACTCTGATGGCCCAGGATGAAGATATTGCCAACCCCTGACTAGTCACTGAGGCAGAGTGTGTGTGTCCACTTGTAAGATGACCCAGGTGTAGGAAGAACAAAGGAAGGCCCCCAAAAGGAGTTGAGATGCAGGTCAAAAGAGTCTGAACAGAATTGAAGAGACTGAATAGAGCTGCTGTGGGAGGGCTGAGTCAAGAATACCAATGATAGTTGGGCAGATCACCAGGCTGGGAAAAGGGGGTGGGGGTAGACTTCTTTACATTGTCTCAATTGTCCTGTTGCAGGCTAGTGACCCAGGAAGAGACGATGACAGGAGGCAGATGTTCTCTCAAAACAGTACTGTTTGTAGGCATGTAGTTTTTACGGGAGACCCGAGTCCATCAGATAGTGTTTCCCAGCTATGAGAAATAGGACTAACAGGCTGACGCTATTTGTTGCAGATTTTTAGGAAGTCCTGCATGCCTCTCTGTAGGCAATTACAATTACAATGAAGGAGAACACTGAACTTTTGCAAACCCTAGGCTAAAAGTCCATCTGTTTAGAAAACATGCTTACTTGCTTTTATTTTTCTGCCAGAATTAGGATGCTGTTTATCCCATGGTGTTTCAAATCTGATAAGTTATGATCACCCTTTGGGGCCTGAGAGCAATAGCAAAAGGGTGGAAATGGCTACCCTGCCCTGGAAAGGGTCATGCTGGTTACTCACAGAATTTTGGTTACTTCGAAGGCCATCACCCACTGACTGGGGCTCCCTGAAGGTCAAGAAGCCCTCCTTTACCCAGGAGTGCAGGTGCTATTTAAATATTACCTGGTCTTCATTTAATAGGGGATGGGAGAGTGAGAACCTTGAACAAGTTTCTATTCCTTAATGTCCTGAAGCTTCCATTTTAATGCAAGCAAATGACTCCAACGTACTCTTGTTTAAAACAAGGAGGCATTTGACCTGACTTGTCTTAGACCAGTAACATTTCCATGGTTCCTTCTGATGATTCAAAGTTTCAGAAGCAAAGCAGAGAGTGCACTCCACTCAAAGTGGAGGACTAAAATATGCCTCTGGGAAGAAATATCTTGTGGGATTTGGGATACTGAAGGAAGGAATGACAGGGGAGGGATGATGTCCCTCAAGGTTTTCATGTGGCCCATGGGAATTGGGGCTAGCAAAAATGATATGAAGGCAGTGGTCATTGAACCCTGCTTACATGAAGCCAAACGGATTAGCTGCAGTGGGGACAATGCACAGAAAGCCAATTTTCCAGGATCAGGATAGATTCAGAACAGGTCCGGGACCCTGGCATAGGAAGAACAAAGGAAGGCCCCCAAAAGGAGTTGAGATCCAGGTCAAAAGAGTCTGAACAGAATTGAAGAGACTGAATAGAGCTGCTGTGGGAGGGCGGAGTCAAGAATACCAATGATAGTTGGGCAGATCACCAGGCTGGGAAAAGGGGGTGGGGGTAGACTTCTTTACATTGTCTCAATTGCCCTGTTGCAGGCTAGTGACCCAGGAAGAGACGATGACAGTAGCATTCCTATAGCTCATTTGAAATAGGACTGCCTCTCTGCAGCAGGCTTCACAGACAAAGTTCCCATACAAATTACCGCTGAGTGTTTGCCACATTTTAAATAGGGTTCTTTGGTGAAGCCACAGTTCAGGGTAGCAACAATTTTTTCTGATTGCTATTTAAACAAACACTGCATCTATGCTTTTGCCCTCTGCTAACATAATTGCTCTCGGGGGCAAACGATTTTTTGCTTAACCAAATGAATTAATAGATCTGTGACTCTGTTGAGTGTAGCTCTCCCTCCTACCACTCAGATAGACACAGGGTTTGAAAGCAGGGGAAAAATATAGAGAGAACCAAGTGGCTTTGCATGAGAAATTGAGTTGAATTCAGAGTTTGTGTGGACAGAGAGAGGGAGGGGGTGGAGGAGGAAAGGGAATCAACTGAGTGCATGGCGGGAGGCTGGGCCTTGAGGGAAAAAGAAAAGCAGCAAAAAAACGTAGGCTGGCCCTCCTGGTGGTAGGACTGGCCAGGGGACTTCTAGAAACAGCAATGGCCACCTTTCAGTTGTCTTACTTTATTGACTTCAGGAGTAGAATGTTAAAGTGCCTTACTCATTTTAAAACCATAAAGGAAAACAGTGTTTATAAGTTTGATTGAAAATATTCCATTTTATGGGTGGAAGACCGAACCAGACATTTCTCCAAAGAAGACATACAGATGGCCAACAAACACATGAAAAGATGCTCAACATCACTAATCATCAGAGACATGCAAATCTATAATGAGGTATCATCTCACAGCAGTCGGAATGGCCATCATCAAAACATCTACAAACAATCAATGCTGGACTGCCACTATGCTCACCAGTACCATTTTCCTAGACTCCATAGCAATTATACTCCAATAAAAAATGTATTAAAAATAAATAAATGCTGGAGAGGGTGTGGAGAAAAGGGAACCCTCCTACACTCTCGGTGGGAATGTAAATTGGTACAGCCACTATGGAGAACATTATGGAGGTTCCTTAAAAAACTAAAAATAGAGCTACCATAGGACCCAGTAATCCCACCACTAGGCATATATCTGGAGGAAGCCAGAATTCGAAACGATGCATGCACCCTGATATTCACTGCAGCATTATTTATGATAGCCAGGACATGGAAGCAACCTAAATGTCCAACAGCAGAGAAATGGATAAAGAAGATGTGGTACATGTATACAATGGAATATAACTCAGCCATAAAAAGGGGTGAAATAGTGCCATTTGCAGAGATGTGGATGGACCTTGAGATTGTCATACAGAGTGAAGTAAGTCAGAATAGAAAAACATATCATGTAATATCGTGTATATGTGAAATCTAGAAAAATGGTAGAAATGAACTTATTTTCAAAGCAGAAATCGAATCACAGGGACCTCCCTGGTGTGCAGTGGTTAAGAAACTGCCTGCCGATGCAGGGGACATGGGTTTGATCCCTGGTCCGGGAAGATCCACATGCCACAGAGCAACTAAGCCTGTGTGCCACAACTACTGAGCCTGCACTGTGGGGCCTGTGAGCCACAACTGTTGAGCTTATGTGCTGCAACTATTGAAGCCCACGCACCTAGCCTGTACTCTGCAACAAGAGAAGCCCCCGCAATGAGAAGCCCGAGCACCACAACGAAGAGTAGGCCCCTGGCTCACCACAACCAGAGGAAGCCCGCTTGCAGCAACAAAGACCCAACACAGTCAAAAGTAAATTAAATAAATACATTAATTTATTTTTAAAAAAGAAAAGAAAAGAAATAGAGTCACAGATACACAGAACAAACTTATGGTTACCAAGAGGGGAAGGAGGGGTGGGATGAATTGGGAGATTGGCACTGACATATAGACACCACTATGTATAGAGTAGATTACTAATGAGAACCTGCTGTATAGCACAGGGAACTCTGCTCAGTGCTCTGTGGTGACCTCAATGGGAAAGAAATCTAAAAAAAAAGTGGATATGCATGTGTATGACTGATTCACTTTGCTGTACATCAAGAAGCTAACATAACATTGTAATGCAGCTATACTCCAATAAAAATTAATTTAAAAAAGAAAAATATTCCATTTTCATTTATGTCTTTTGATGCTCTGTAACGTGAGCCCCGCCCCCAATCATTGCCCCAGGATCTTTGGTCAAAGTGACTGCACACACTTGCCTTGTGTAGGGAGTTTTGTGGGAGTCAAGTAGCAGAGGGTCATATTCCATGTTTGGTCTGTGTCAGGTATAAGGAAGGGAGCACCAGCAAATGTGAGGAGAGCATGATAAGAGGATTTGGCAGGTACGGGAAGTCGGAGCAAGCAATGCCTGGGAGAAACGTGGAGGGGAGCAGAGTTCCCACCCGCTGGGCAGGGGCCTTGATGCACTTTTATCTTGCTTTTTATTATTTTTAAAAGATATTTCAACCTTTTATATTAAATAAAAAGTTTCAACATCCTGAAATGTTGAAAGAATAGTACTCTGACTTCCTTAAGCCCACTACATAGAGTCAAGAATTATTAACACTTAGCCACAGTTGCTTTACTTCTCTTTTTCAATGTATGTTTTTAATTTTTGTTGTTTACCTTATTTTTTGAGAAGCCATTGGCATATAAGTTGCAGGACATCATGACAGTTGAACTCTATAGACTTAAGCATATATTTCCTAAATAAAAGCCATTGTCTCTTAAATATTAAAAGGCAAGGTCAGGCCTAAAAGCTGGGGAACTTGGAAATCACCAGTGGTTGGCAACTTAGTTACAAAGCAGAGGACAGAGAAAAGGCCTCTATTGCATCTCTCAGGGAGTCTGGCCCCAGTGTAAGAGAAGCAATGTGGGGAGACAACCTCTCACCCCTTCCCTATGCCCACTCCCAGCAGGTTTATTTTGTAATGTGAAAATGGTTTCCCAGAGAGATTCATCCTTGTCACAGCACCTCTCCCTCCCTCTCTCTCTCTCTCTTTCTCTCTCTTCCTTTTCTTCTCCCCATGGCTATTTTCCCGTGTTCTCTTTTCTTGAGTCTGTTTCTTACTGTTACTCTGTGAAGCATCTCCTTGTCACTGCCATCCCAGGCTGAGTCCAACTTGGGCATCCTGTGTCTTTGAGGACCAATGTGTTTGGGGGAGGGAAAAGTGGGAGAAGGGTGGCAGGGGGGCAGAGGGAGTGGTGCCTGGGAGGAAAAAAAGGTACTGGACACCACTGAGCTCAGAGAAGCCCCTGGCACTCACTTGGATGAAGGCTGTGTTGGATATAGCCTTTCCCTCCCAGTGTCTATCTCATCTCTGTCTTTCTTTCTGGCTGTCTCTGTCTGAACTTTATTTCTGCCTATCTGTCCAGTCTACCTCCTCTCTTTACCATTTTTTTCCTTCCTCATGTTCAAGTGATGCTGAACTTAGAGAAGACTATTGAAGCAGGGACAGGATATGCCACTCAGCAGTCTCTGCTCTTTCGTTCAGGATGTTTGTGTCCAGACAACGTCTGAGAAGTGTTTTGGTGCCTTTTAAAGGAAGGCATCACTTGGCTGTGAAGAATACTGTTGGGGATAATGAATAAGGAGAAGGACATAAACCACTTCGTAATTTTATGTTTGTTTTCATTTGGGTGTAAGTGCTCAAGGAATAAATGAGGATCATTTCAATGGGAGGGATGCTTTCCTTACCACATTGCTCTCTGTCTCCCTATGGCCTTCTCAGGAGGATGCAATCTCCTCTGTGCCAATTAAGGAATTAAGGAAGACACAGGCTCTGCATTTCGAGTCCTGCAGAGCAGGTCTGCGAGCTGTGAACCTGAGGGCAGTGTGCACAGCCCCTGGGGTCTGCTGGAGCGGTACAAGGACAATTTGTCAAGAAACTGGAAGTTGTAATGGATTGGGAGATAGGGATATCAAAGCGTACACTCTAAATATATGCAATTTAATGTGTGTTAACTGTATCTCAATAAAATTTCTTAAAAAAAAAAACTGGAAGTTCAAATGGCATCTAAGCAGGTGCATCTCCCAGAGCAACCACTGAGGACCCCGTAACATGCCTTTCAAGCCCACAGCTCACCTCAAAACACCCAGGCCTCTGGGTATTGTTGCCCTGGACATGGCTGGCACCCAGGCACAGATGCTGTGCTGAGGCACATGAAGGAAAATCAATGGGACTTTTTCTATCCAGCATCATTTCATCCTCCAAATTGGGTCTAACATAAACACATGATCTGGTTGGGCAGGAAAGTTCTGAATCAGGTACCAGAAGTCACAGGAGCCACTTACAAGACAGCCATGCTGGGTTTGCTGCCTTTGAATTTTGTATTAATCATTGAAATGTGATTTTCCCATTTTCCAGGAGAAACCTCCAGAGGATATTAAGGTTAGTTGCAAATAAAGTTACAGACCCATCATCTTTAATTTCAGTGCAATTGATATTTATTGGAAGACAATTATGTGCCCTGCATTGTGCTGGGTCTGTGGAGAGACAACCTCAGACATGAGACGGGTGACAGAAGTTCAGAGAGAGTGACAAGAATGGGGAAAGGAATTGGGAAGCCCTCCTACAGCAGGTGGGTTGGTAGGAGCAGGGACACGAAGAACACAACGGACTTTGGTTTGTGTCTCCAGAGGGAGACAGCTGGCAACATGAAATGCTGCAGCCTAGAGCTGTTCCTGGAAGTGGAAAGTAAGATCAGACCAATAGTTGAGCCGTTTGGTGGGAGGCTGTGAAAGCCTTTCTGGGAGTTTGGGTATTTTCATCATGTCATGGGGAACCATTAAAATTTCCTCTGTTTTTTGAAATCTGCATGAACTGAGTTTCCGTGGAGGGCTGACTTTTGGAAATGGGGATTTTGTTGTATGCTTACACTTCAGTAGAAAATGTAGAGCTTTGAGGTTAGAGAGACTTGAGTTCAAATATGAAACTCTGAACATTCACAGAGAAATGAAATAACCCTGAGGGCTGCGCTGTCCCTCCCTCTCTCATCCCCTCCCTTCTCTGCTAACAGACTTAACTTTCTGAGTTGTATTTTTCTGCAGTTGGGTCAAATAATACTTACCCTGTGTGAAGCCATCAAACGTCTAACATGAACTCACTTAAACGGGACCCCAGTCATTCATTCCCAGGTACAATGTTTACCTTGACCATGTGTATTTGCCAAAAGGCCAATTATTCATTCTTCTCATTGAGCTCCTTTTCTGGGTTTCAGTTGTCCTGGATGGACTCAAGCACCTTGCTTTATCAATCTTTTCCTAATGATTCTAATTAAGAGTATGCATTTGATATAAGGGGTGTGTCTCTGTGTGTGTGTGTGTGTACATGGAGTGCAATGGGAGTTTATTTGTGAGTGATGGGGCGGTGAGACAGAGTGGTCCAGGCAACACTGTGCTTGCTGCCGAGCGCTACCACACTGCCTGGCCATTGCCAGAGCGGATTTAACTCTGGTGCTTGTTCCAGGCCCTTCTTTGCTGCAGATACTCTTTAAACCAAACATTCTAAACAAAGCCTTGGTAGGTGTGCAGCCACCTGGATGAAAATTCTCATTTCAAATCTGAAAATAAGATGTGCTGCGGTATCAACAGCAGAAGCAGAAGACTTTCTAACTGAATTTTAGAATTCCAGCCAGGTCAGGTCTGTCAAGTTTTTTGCCTCAAGCTTTTGGCAGGGAAAATGTTTCAGTGTGAGCACAGGCAGGGCAGGTATTTTACAGACTTACCAGAGACCACATTGTAGAGGTTTGAAAGGTGTGCCACTTGACTGTCTCACTCCAGAGAAGCTCCTGTGACCATGCTCCCTGTCTTCAGGGCACTCACCTTGGCTTTAATTATACACTCATCAATGTGATTTCATCTTCCCCCAAGACCACAAGCTCCAAGAGAACAGAGACTCTGTCTAGCACCGTGCCTAGCACAAGACTTTCCATTGTGAGGAGGAAGAAAATGGACATTCGCTCACTATATGTATACTTATGAGTTCGTGCCTACTAAGTGCTAAGCAGACAACAAATATATCGTTATCAAATGTAGCTGGAGAAGAACATGAATGTTTGTGTAATCTGGATTTGTAAATTTTATATCAAGCCCTAAATAACTTTTCTCCTCTAAATTGATATTCTAAATAAAATCTCTTTATTTGGATTTTGAGTTTGTTTACCCTAGTGCTCTAATAATAATCTTGCATGCAATTGAGATATACATATACAATAAAAGAACAGGGCTGTGGATTTTTTTTAACCTCTTTATTGGAATATAATTTCTTTACACTCTTGTACCAGCTTTTGGGTACACCAAAGTGAATCAGCTGTATTTATACATATATCCCCATATCCCCTCCCTCCCACAACTCCCTCCCACAACTCCCTCCCACCCTCCCTGTCCTGGCCCTCTAAGGCATCACCCATCATGGAGTTGATCTCCTTTTGTTATACAGCAACTTCCCACTCACTATCTATTTTACACTTGGTAGTGTATATATATCTATGCTACTCTCTCACTTCATCTCAGCTTCCCCTTCGCCCCCTGCCCCCCCAACCCCATGTCCTCCAGTCCATTCTCTACATCTGCATCCTTATTCTTGCCCTGTCACTGGGTTCATCAGTATCAGTTTTCTTTTTTTTAGATTCCATATATATATGAGTTAGCATACAGCATTTGTTTTTCTCTTTCTGGCTTACTTCACTCTGTATGACAGACTCTAGGTCTATCCACCTTATTACATATAGCACCATTTCATTCCTTTATATAACTGAGTAATATTCCATTGTATATATGTGCCACATCTTCTTTATCCATTCATCTGTTGATGGGCATTTAGGTTGCTTCCATGTCCTGGCTATTGTAAATAGTGCTGCAGTGAACGTTATGGTACATATTTCTTTTCGGATTATGGTTTTCTCTGGGTATATGGCCAGGAGTGGGATTACTGGATCATATGGTAGTTCTATTTGTAGTTTTTTATGGAACCTCCAAACTGTTTTCCACAGTGGCTGTACCAGCTTACATTCCCACCAGCAGTGCAGGAGAGTTCCCTTTTCTCCACACCCTCTCCAACATTTGTGGTTTCTAGATTTTGTGATGATGGCCATTCTGATCGGTGTGAGGTGATACCTCATTGTGGTTTTGACTTGCATTTCTCTAAAGACCAGTTGATGTTGAGCATCTTTTCATGTGTTTGTTGGCCATCTGTATGTCTTCTTTGGAGAAATGTCTATTTAGGTGTTCCTCCCATTTGTGGATTGGGTTATTTGCTTTTTTGGTATTAAGCTGCATGAGCTGCTTGTATATTTTGGAGATTAATCCTTTGTCCGTTGCTTCTTTGGCAAGTATTTTCTCCCATTCTGAGGGTTGCCTTCTTGTCTTGTTTATAGTTTCTTTCGCTGTGCAAAAGATTTTAAGTTTCATGAGGTCCCATTTGTTTATTCTTGATTTTATTTCCATGATTCTAGCAGGTGGGTCAAAAAGGATGTTGCTTTGATGTATGTCATAGAGTGTTCTGCCTATGTTTTCCTCTAGGAGTTTGATAGTGTCTGGCCTTACATGTAGGTCTTTAATCCATTTGGAGTTTATTTTTGTGTATGGTGTTAGGAAGTGTTCTAATTTCATTCTTTTACGTGTTGCTGTCCAATTTTCCCAGCACCATTTATTGAAGAGGCTGTCTTTTTTCCATTGTATACTTGTGCCTCCTTTGTCAAAGTTAAGGTACCCAGATGTGCTTGGGTTTACCTCTGGGTTCTCTATTCTGTTCCATTGATCTTCCTTTCTATTTTTGTGCCAGTACCACATTGTCTTGATCACTATGGCCTTGTAGTATAGTTTGAAGTCAGGAAGCCTAATTCCACCAACTCCATCTTTCCTTCTCAAGACTGCTTTGGCTATTCGGGGTCTTTTGTATTTCCATACAAATCATAAGATTTCTTGTTCTAGTTCTGTGAAAAATGCCATTGGTAATTTGACAGGGATTGTGTTGAATCTGTAAACTGCTTTGGGTAGGATAGTCATTTTCACAATGTTGATTCTTCCAATCCAAGAACATGGTATGTCTCTCCATCTGTTTGTATCGTCTTTGATTTCTTTCATCAGTGTCTTATAGTTTTGTGTCTACAGGTCTTTTGCCTCCTTAGGCAGGTTTATTCCTAGGTATTTTATTCTTTTTGTTGCGTGGTAAATGGGAGTGTTTCCTTAATTTCTCTTTCTGCTTTTTCGTTGTTCGTGTATAGGAATGCAAGAGATTTCTGTGCATTAATTTTGTATCCTGCTACTTTACTAAATTCATTGATTAGTGCTAGCAGTTGTCTGGTAGAATCTTGAGGGTTTTCTATGTATAATATTGTGTCATCTGCAAAGAGTGACAATTTTACTTCTTCTTTTCCAATTTGGATTCCTTTGATTTCATTCTCTTCTCTGATTGCTGTGGCTAACACTTCCAAAACTATGTTGAATAATAGTGGTGAGACTGGGCACCCTTGTCTTCTTCCTGTTCTTAAAGGGAATTGATTCAGTTTTTCCCCATTGAGAACGATGTTGGCTTTTGGTTTCTCATGTATGGCTTTTATTATATTGAGGTAATTTCCTTCTATGCCCATTTTCTGGAGAGTTTTTATCATAAATGGATGTCGAATTCTGTCAAAAGCTTTTTCTGCATCTTTTGAGATTATCATATGGTTTTTATCCTTCAATTTGTTGATATGATGTATCACATTGATTGATTTGCCTATATTGAAGAATCCTTGCCTTCCAGGGATAAACCCCACTTGCTCATGGTGTATGATCTTTTTAATATGTTGTTGGATTCTGTTACCAATATTTTGTTGAGGATCTTTGCATCTATATTCATCAGTGATATTGGCCTGTAATTTTCTTTTTTTGTGACATCTTTGCCTGGTTTTGGTATCAGGGTAATGGTGGCCTCGTAGAATGAGTTTGGGAGTGTTCCGCCTTCTGCTATATTTTGGAAGAGTTTGAGAAGGTGTGTTAACTCTTCTCTAAATGTTTGATAGCATTCGCCCGTGAATCCATCTGGCCCTGGGCTTTTGTTTGTTGGGAGGTTTTGAATCACAGTCTCCATTTCTGTACTTGTGATTGGTCTGTTCATATATTCTATTTCTTCCTGGTTCAGTCTTGGAAGATTGTACTTTTCTAAGAATTTATCCATTTCTTCCAGGTTATCCAATTTGTTGGCATATAATTGCTTGTAGTAGTCTCTCATGATCTTTTGTATTTCTGTGGTGTCCGTTGTTACTTCTCCTTTTTCATTTCTAATTCTGTTGATTTGTGTCTTCTCCCTTTTTTTCCTGATGAGTCTGGCTAATGGTTTATCAATTTTGTTTATCTTCTCAAAGACCCAGCTTTTAGTTTTATTGATCTTTGCTATTGTTTCCTTCCTTTCTTTTTCATTTATTTCTGATCTGATCTTTATGATTTCTTTCCTTCTGCTCACTTTAGGGTTTCTTTGTTCTTCTTTCTCTAATTGTTTTAAGTGTAAGGTTAGGTTGTTTGATTTTTTTTTTTGTTTCTTGAGGTAGGACTGTAATGCTATAAACTTAGGGCTGTGGATTTTAATATTTTTAAAGACATTAAGCAAAGGCTGCCCTTTAAAAAAAACCAAAATATTTAATTATTGGCAAACATCTGTTTTCTCAACTATAGCACAAAGATTTTGTTTTCTGTAGAAGGAAATGAAATAAACGAAATATGAAGGTAAGCATGAATTGACTGAGAATCACTCAGAAACCGACGAAAACTAAATGTAGGGAACAAAGGGTGTGATTCAGGCAAGAAAAATTTCTTGAATCCATTGAATCCATGCTGAACTAGAAATGGAATAATGACATGAATAAAGCTTCATTGACAAAACATGAAATTTATTGAAATGGATGGAAAAGGCAGGTTATGAGATCAAATACAATTCACTTGTGCTCAAAAACAACTTCAGTGGCAATGTTTCATACCACAGTTAATATAAAATAAGTCATTATTTGAAAAGAGGAAAGAAAGCATACCTTAATACATTACATCAATAATGCATTTTCTAGAAGCTCATCATGTTCCTTTCCATAAAGGCCAAATAACACAGAGAAATCATCTTTTATGTCTGCTTCTGCTTTCCTGCCCAGAAGGGTTCATTTCATTATTCTGTTTTGGCTCAACCTATCAAAATTCTTAAGGGGTTTCAATGCAGATGAATCCAGGCACTCTACGCAACTATCTAAAATAATTCAAGACAAAAAGAAAAAGTAAAGTAAAAAACCTGTTTCTATTTCCACTTTCAACCTAATCCTCGTAGCAAGGTGCTTTTTGTTTTAATTATCTCATTTCTTCACTTATTTTTGACTTTATAGAAATGTCCACAGACTACGAGTACACTTTTATTCTGTAATTTTTAGCACTTACTACACATCAGGGGCTGCTGAGGACGATCCAAATTCCTAAATTCTTGGTCTCCTTAGCTGGAAAGGAGCACATAATACCTACCTCATAAATCTTGGTTAGTATTTGATGAGATAAAGTAAATGAGATGTCCACAGCAGGATCTGAAACACAGAGGCTGATTCCATTACTCATTCATTACCTCCTTTGACAACAATAATTGTTGATTACTCATTAAGTGCTTCCCTACAGGAATTTGGAATCTAGTGTGTGAGAAAGACAAGTAAACAGAAAATGGTGTGCGATTAATGCAGTGGTATAGGTGTGCACAGGGCACCTGACCAACCAAGTTGGGTGGTGAAGGTGGAGGGTGGGGGTTGGGGGAGGGTTCAAGTAGAAGGTGTTGTGGAAGTCAGGAAGAGGCACGTGGGCAGGAGCAAATGCCCAGAGGGGGAGAGTGAGCTTTGCTATTTTTAGAGAACTGAAGGTAGTTCTGTTCAGCCTTGGACTGTGGTAGAAGAAATAGTAAGAGAGATGTCTCATGGCAAGTAAAGGCCTGATCATTAAGAAACTTACAGTTGTATAACAAAGGGAGTTCAACTTGAGGATGGAAGATGCCTTAGAGGACTGGGACGGGGAGGGTGGGGGGGACTTGAGGGAGGGTGGGGGGGGGAGTCGAGGGAGGGAGGGAATATGGAGATATGTGTATAAAAACAGATGATTGAACTTGGTGTACCCCCCAAAAATAATAAATAAATAAAATTAAAAAAAAAAAAAGATTTTAAGTACCCACCCCCCCCAAAAAAAAAAAAGAAACTTACATAATTTCTAATGAACTTTGGAGTCTTTTATGAGGGCAATAGAGAGCATCTCAGTGTTGTTTTGTTTTTTTTAAAGAAATAGTATTTGTTTCTTCAGATTGCAGAAGTTACAGCTCTTCATTAAAGGGAAGTACAGAAAAGTTTATAAATGAAAACATAATGAAAATCTTCCACAGTCCTCTGATCCTGAGATAACCATCGTTGATATTTTGGTGTAACATTATTCACAATTGAGACAATAAATTTTATTGCCTTTTGACATTGGTATAAATATTGCATATTAATTGTAAGAGGAAATTATAGAGAACTGAAACATAAAATACACCAAAAAATTCCTTCGTATAGCTATATATAACAGCTCATTGTATATATTCATTTGAATCTTCTCTATGTGTCTATCTTGTTCTTAGTCTCTGTTTGTCAGTCTCTATAATGTTTCTTAACCTGTATGTTCTTTTTAATATATCAGGAGAGTATTTCCATATCACAAAATTTCATGTATAGTATAATTAATAATGGGAAAATGAAGTATTTTTGTATAACAAAATTATTTAACCAATTTCCTGTGAACATTTATGCGCCTCCAAATTCTCACTCTAAATAACATATCATGACAAAAATTTCATAGCTAAGACTTTCACAGATCTCTAAAACTTTTTATAGAATAAATATTAGCAATGGCATTTAAGGTGTTTAATATATTATATATTACATACTGTTTATAATACATTGTGTATTATATACTGTTATATTGCCCATTGAAAAACAGTTTCAGTTTTTCTCCCAGTAGACACATGTGCCTGTACCCCAGCCACTGATGTCATCAGGTTTTTTAATAGTTGACAGTCTTACATGGTAACTCATTATTGTCAATTTGTATTCCTTTGCTTAATAATGAAGTTAAACATATTTTCATATATCAGTTGGTTAATTTTCTCTCCTCTTCCGCACTGTTAATGAGCCATTGCCGTTCATTGTATTAATTATTATCTTATTAAATCTTATATTAAGGAGAATTACCCTTTGTCGTATACATTGAAAATATTTTTGTCAATAGTTTTTTGTTGAATTATGTTCATAAATATGTTGCTGCCTGGAAGCTATAGCAAAAAACTTTCAACGTTTCAATAACTGAATTCATCAATCTTTTCCTTTCTGCTCCTTTGTGCTCACGACGTTGGGCTTAGAAAGGCACCCCCCACTGCATGATTGCCTGAGTATTACCCATGATTTATCCTGGCAATTACATTTCTTCATCCACGTGGAATTCATATTTCTGTAGTATGTGAGGGAGAACTCTAATTTAGTTCCTCCGCCCCTGCCTCCCACTGTGCTTAGCCAGCATCACCCTGTATATTGATCAATCCAAACTTTCATCCTTCATTTAAAATGCCACTCATGGCTGACACTGTCATTGCTATTCATAACCACTTCTCCATCTTTTCTGGACTAAAGGAATGCAACTGTTGGGAGCAATGGGCCCATATTTCCTTGCAGCTGACTCTGTGTGCCAGAGAGCAGAACAGCTGAAGCTCCTGGGACAGCTCACATTCTCTGAAGTGGTGGCCTCACTGTTAAGTGTTGTTTCACCTTTTTCCTTCCTTATTCGTGGATCGTGAGGTGGATCCTGTCAGTTAGTGAGGTAGCCATCTTCCCACCCTGAGGGCACATCCCCTGCTGTGGATGGTGGGACAGGAGGTCAGAGGAGTCTAACCCCAGGTGATTCTCTGGAATAATCATTCTAGCTCTTGACGGCTTTCTTGTGAGAAACTGAAATTCCTCTTTGGTGAATTCCCCACAATTGGATTTCTGTTTCATGCAGCCAAATTTATCTTAACTGATAAACCACTCTTACAGTGAATATATTTTTATATATACTAGCGGGTGTTTCAAGGCCTTCTAATACATGTCATTGACCTGTATGCCCTTCATTATTCTGATAGCACAGTGTGTTAAATAATGTGGCTTTACATCTAGGATTCCAAGTCTTCCCCCACTCCATCCCTGATTGTTTTTCTTCAAAACATAACTTTTTTCTTTTCCTTTGTTTTTGTTTTTTTAATGGTGAACACTGCTATTCACACAGATGGCTGCAGAGACTTTAAATTATCGTCCAGGCACACACAAGCATACAACCCAGACCAATTAGCCAGATCCAAAATAACCTGGCTTCTTACCACAACAGCCCTGTAAACATTACAACCCTTCTCTCCGCCAAAATGACCCTAATCTCACCGGAAAACAGTTACTGTCAGGGAATCAGAAATCTGGATTTGTGGACAAAAGAAAAGTGAAAGCAGGAAATTCTGTGCCTCCCACTGGGCTGCTCTGCTTTCCTTACTCTTGCTTTTCCTGTCCCTCTTTTTCAGCCTATGCATGTTTGCTCTCAGTAGGTTTGAATACTCCATCTGAAACTTCTTTGGAGCTCACCACGGTGCTGGTCTGCTTTCTCCCAATGGGAGTCCTAACAGTCATTTGTCCCAGGGCTCAAAGCCCTCCACAGAACCTTTCCTTGGGATGGGTTTAGTTTGAGCATCACATCATACTCTTTCAGGGTGATGCACTAGCCGCCCAATAACCAGCAATTCTGGTCGGGTTGGGTCATCCCTGTAAGGAAACATCCCGGTGCTGTTGACTCCCCCTCATCAGCCTTCTTGCTTTTCTTCTACTCCATTTCTTTAGATAGCTTGATATTCGCTTTGTTAAATTCACGTTGTCTCTATAGCTATCAAAGTCTTCATTTATGTCCTTCATTGGAGTTGAAGTATTTTGTTCAGGACTAGGATACTTCTTTTACCTTTTTCCTATTTACTTCTATATGTTGTGGTTATTGAAAATAGGAAACATTTTCCATTTCCTAATAGTTTATTTTTTATTAATATACTTTCGATCTTTGCTGATTATTGCATAGTCTTATGATTTCAACATTTTCTGGTTGGTGCTTTTGAGTTCTCTTCTTGATAACCAGTCATTATAAACTAACACTATATTTTTCCTTCCCTGTATTTGTGCATGTTATTTCTTTTCTTGCATCAGTACCCCAGTGGGAATATAAGCATTCTTACATAAGCGTGCTGAGTCTTTTTTTTTCTTTTTCTGATTTTAGCAAAAATGCCTCTAATCCATCATTGTGAAATTTTATGTTGGCTCTTAGTTTTGAGGTACACTCCCATTTCTAGTTTTCCAAAGTGTTTTAGCAAAATGAGCTTTTTTCATTTTGTCATTCCCTGTTCTACCATCTATCAAAATGATCACCTGCTTCCCCCCCTTTCATCTATTGACATTGTTGAATGTTTCTCAAACTGAGTTGTAAAACACATTATTTCTGGCATTAAGAAAGATTTTATAATCAACTAAATTTGGAAAGACTGGAGACAATTGCTCCTTCTTATACATGAACAAATTAAAGGCACTGAGAAGACTTGCAGTCAGGAAATTTCTTTGACTTTTTTCAATTCAGCCTTTTCCCTTTTTCTTATCCCATCATCTTAGATTCCACCAGACATTTGAGAAATGCTCAAGTAGTTAATGAACTTATTTGAAAGTATAAAATAGATAATTGAATTTCTGAAATTTATAGTGTTGAGTTAGATTTTCTATTTTATTTTATTTTTTTTAGCTCTTTATTGGAATATAATTGCTTTACACTCTTGTGCCAGTTTTTAAGGTACACCAATGTGAATCAGCTGTATTTATACATATATCCCCGTATCCCCTCCCTCCCGCGACTCCCTCCCACCCTCCCTGTCCTGGCCCTCTTTTCTATTTTATTTAGGGTTTGTGCATTAACATTTATACATGAGGATGCAATATGTTTTGTTTTTACCCTCTGTGTGTTATTTCTATTAGGGTTAGGAATCAGGATTATGTTAGCTTTTTAATATTAATAAGGAAGTTTTATAAGCTCAAAAGGAATGTAAACAGTAAGGACATATTTTTTTTTAATCTGAACAAACTTGCCTGAGAAATGGCTCCCCGGGGGCAGCAGCTTTTGTGCTTTGACAGCTTCATCTATTTCTTTCATGATTATTGCTCAGTTCAGGTTTTTTCCCCCTTTTCTTGATTTAATTTGGTTTCTTATTCTTCCTAAAAGGTCATCAATATCAATGAAATTTTCAGAGTTTCAGCATATACATAACATTCCCTAGAACTTAAAACAAAAACTACTCTTTGTATTTTTAGTTATATTCTCTTTCTTATTCCAGATGTTTCATATTCTTATTTTCTTTATTTTGATATTGATTTTTCAGAGATTTGTTTTGATGACTGGTATATTCAAAGAATCAGTATTTATTTCCTACAAAATTTTTGTTTTGCAATTAGTTAGTTTCTGCTTTTATCTTCATTAATTCTTCTTACCTGCTTTCCTAATGTTTATTTATCATTGCTTTTCTAACTTTCTCTTTAGAATATTAGGGTATATATTTGTATTTAATGGTAAGTACATTCAAGGCTATACATCTTTCTCTTAATATGGGTGTAGCTGTGCCTTGCTGAATGGCAGGACATAAGCCTCCCCAGGAGTCTGGTCATACTTGGAGGACATTTAAGCTCAGGTGGGAAAACAATAGCACTAGTGATCTTAAGAAGGCTCATTACATTTTGGAAACAGCAGAAATTCTCTTCCATGCCTCTTCTCTCCATGCGCAGCTAGGTAGTTAAGTGTTCAGTTTCTGAATTTAGACTGCCCAGGCTGGCATTTCAGCTTTGACACCTAATAGCAGAATAAGCTACTGAAGGTGCAGGAGGACTTAATGCAGCTCAGAGGCTTATACATGGCTCCTTCCCCTCCAAACTTGCTGGACTGCCTTTTACTCTGATGAAGCCAGCACTGTGTGGAGGCAGAGCAGCTTGCGAGGTGGTATCCCCCCAGAGTCCCAGGTAGGAAATGGGAGGAAAGCCCCTCTGCCCTTGGCCTTCCCCTAGCCTACTCTGGGACTTTAGACCAGAAGAGGAGATTTGGAATCCAAGTGTCTTACTACTTTCTTGTCCTTCATGCACTTTCTTCTGTCTATTTTAGGGACCATAGTGCATTTTTTTTTTTCACACTCTCATCTCCCACCTTCTTTACAGCTCTCTCCCTTCTCGAACCAAGTCTTTTGTATTGGCCAAGATGCAGGGAGACACAATGATTCACAGTTAGAAAAAAACAAATCAGAAAATGTTTTTAAAACAGTGTACCCATTACACAGACACCAAGTACCATTTCTCTGTAAAATACTTATGTACATTACTTCTTGAATTCAGAGAGATCAATGACAAATTCATCACCAAGAAAAAAAAATCCTATTAAGTAAACTAAAAAACTGATTTACCAATTAACAATGGCATACCTTTAAATGTGAACCACTCTCTTCAGTTTCTCAATCAAAGTTTAGGTCTATGATTTTTTTTCTCATTAAGAGTCAAAGGTTTTTCTGAAAAATTTTGGCTATGAGCAATTGATTATGTACTATACCATGAAAAAAATATTTTCTTTACAATCCAGGTGACTGAACTTGAATAATTTAGAAGATTTACATTTAACCATAAAATATAAGTCCTATCAAATAATATTAGGGTTTTTAATCTGTGTTTCGTATTCTATTCAAGGGTCTGTTTTGCTTTTTTTTCCTTAACTGAATTATGTTTAACAGTGAGTTAAACAACTTCTATTGAAGGTCAGTCAGTAACTTTTGACAAATAGAAGTTCATTTCCTAACTGATTGGCCTCTGCGCATAAACAGTTCACTCTAACATATTTGAGCATTGAAATGTGTCTGATATATTTAGAGATACCCAGCAATGACCAAAATAAAGATAAAGGCAGAAATTAAGTAATAAAGAATATCATGACTCCAAAAGTTGGGCTGTTGAAAGACTACTAGTATTGATAAACTTTGGCAAGACTGATAAAGACAATGAAATAAGAAGACACAATTTCTAACATTAAGAAGCATAAAGGAACATCAATACAAGATCTATAGGTATTGAAAAGGTGATAAAAAAAAACAATCAACAAGTTTGTGCCAAAAAATTTAACAACTTAGTTGAAATGGAAAACTTCCTTGAAAAAAACACAACTTACATAAAATAACATAAAATTAAACAGAAAAAAGTGAATAGTCCCATCTCTATTAGAGAAATTAAATTCATAATTAAAAGCTTTCTTTCAGAGAAATCTCCAGGCTGTTATGGCTTCAGTGATGAAGTCTTACAAACATTTAAAGAAGAAATAAAACTAATATTACCCAATGCTTTCAATAAACATAAAATAAGGAAACATATCAAAACTTGTTTTATAAGGCCAACATAACCCTGATAATAAAACAAACATATTAAAAGATATTAAAAGAAAGGAAAATCACAAACTTATAGTGTCATTAACTTAGATAGAATTCTTAACAAAACATTGAGATATCAAATCCAGAAATATATAAAAAAGATAGTACTTTATAAACAACTGAGTTTTATTCCAGTAATGCAAGCTTAGTTCAACATTTGAAAATCAATGTAATTCATTATCTTAACAGAATAAAGGAAAAAAACCATATGATCATTTCTATAAAAACAGAAAAACACTAAACATCTATTTAGGACAGCATCTCTTAGCAAATTAAAAATAAAGGGAAGCTTTTTTAACCTGATCAAGGACATCTGCAAAAAAATCTACAGCTAATATACTTAATGGTAAAAGACTTCTTTTCTCCGAAAGTTTAGAGATAAGGCAAAATTTCCAACTCTCATCACTTCTATTTAATATTGTACTGAAAGTCCTAGCTAGTGCCATAAGGCTTGAGATGAAATAAAAAGTATACAGAGGAAAGGAATAATTAAAAACTATTTTTATTTATAGATGACATGATTATGTATGTAGAAAATTCTAGACAAATCCACAAGAACAACTGAAACTAAAAAGGGAATATAGCAAGCTCACAGGATAGAAGTCAAGATGCAAAGTTAATTTTATTTATATGTACTAGCAGCAGCCAATTAAAAAATCAAATTTAAAAACCAATACTATTTAAAATAGAGTCAAAAGTTCAATATACTTACAAATGACATCTAAGACTTCTATGCTGAAAACAATAAAATATTGCAAAGAGAAATTAAACAAGGATATATTTCTATCCTTATGCCAATAGCATACTTTATTAATTAATATAATTTTATAATGATTTAAAATCATATACTTGTAGTCTTCTAACTTTTTTCTTCCTTTTCAAAATTACTTTGGCATTCTAGGTCCTCTGTATTTCATTATAAATATTAAAATGAAATTACTAATTTCCACCAAAATGTCTGCTGGACTCTTGAAAGGGATGACATTGACTCTATTAATTACTTTGGGAAAGATTCATATCTTAACAGTATTGAGTTTCTCGATATATTAACATTGTGTATCTTTGCAATTATTTAGCTTTTCTTTAATTTCTCTCTGCACTATTTTGTAGTTATCAGTGAAGGGGGTCCATTTTTGTTTTCTTTCATTTTACGTTGTAATTCTTTACTCCAGCAATGAGATAATCATCTCTCAAAATCCTTCACATATTTATCTGTTTGATCAATTCCTCTGGATATAACCAATCTCCTGTCATTGCTGCCCCACCTCTTCCTCCATGAAGATGCATTTTTACAACATGCTACTTTTTACTCTTGTGCTAGGGTTTCCCCCAGTGCAGACATCCTCCTCTCCCTGCTTGGGCTTCAACACTGCATGCCAGGCCAACCTTGTGTGCATGTGAATGACCTCCTCTTTCTGCTTTGGCCCTGACATTTCATACGTTGATTCCCAAACATGTAAATGTCCACCTTCCTTTGTTGAGTTCTCACACCTAACACTGGGTCATCCTAACAACACACACACACACACACACACACACACACACCCTTCAGGCTCTAGCCAGACTCTGATATCCTGTGTAGGGCCTTTCCTCTCTGAGCCTTCTTGCTCTGCTCAGACCCTGACACTCTATGCTCACATGGGGACACTTCACTAAATAGATTTGATAGTGTATTATTCTGGAAATGGAGGGAAAGGAAGAAAAGAGGAAGAGGAAGAGGAAGAGCAAGGTGGACATTTTAATAAATGATATTGGCATAACTAGATACCCATTTGGAAAGAAACAAATCAATCTATCCCTCTACTGTATACTAGCATAAATTCAAATTTATTAGAAATTTAAATGTGAAAAATTATATAAACACCAGAAGAAAACATGGATGAATTCCTCTATGGACTAGGAGTGTGGAATATTTTCCTACTTATGACTCAAATTCCAGAAACAACTTTTACATGATAAGGAAATTAAAAAGATAAATGGCTTACTTGGAAAAATACTTCAACTTGTATCACCTCATGTATAAAGGACTTCTAGAAATAGAGAAGAAAAATATCAACAAATCTTTAGAAAAAAATAAAAGTAATGCAAATAGTCCTGAAGTGTGAAAAAAGATGATCAACCTCACTCAGAATATGAGGTATGTAAATTAAAATTTCACTGAGGTATCATTTCTCACATACCAGATTGGCAAAAATCCAGAAGTTTGACAGCATGCATTGTCAGCAAGGCTGAGAGAAAGGGAAAGCTCTAATTCACTATCAGTGATATTTAGCAAAATTACATATGTATTTACCCTTTAACTCAGCGATCTCATTTTTAATAATCTATCCAGAAAATACAATAGTAAAAATATGAAAAGACATATGTTCTAGACTATTTATTGTAGCACTGTTTCTAATGGTAAAAGTGTAGAAACCAGCCAAATGTAGAGTACTAGAGGAATAAGCCCTAGTAGATCAGGACATTGGAGGACCATGCAGTATAAAAAAGATGCGAAAGCTCTCTGTATATCACTATAAAGGGATTTCTAGCATTTTTTATTTAATGAAAAAAGCACTCTGGAGACAAGATTGCAAACTATGCTAACTTTTACCTAAGAAAGGGGAGGATTCAAATATATATCTATATTTGCTAATACTTAAAAACCAATGGAAGGATAAACTTAAGAATAGCTATCTCTATGGGTAGGGAGAAAATAAATTGGAAAGGGTAAATACAGAAGCTAGACTATTTTTTTGCATGTATCTTATTTAGTAGATTTGATTTGGAATCATATATTCTTTACATTATTATTCACAAAATTAAGTCTAAATAATAAAAGGCAAAATGACACAAATGAAACTAACTCTGTATTGAGTTGGTGGTTTTACCAATGAGAAAAAAACTATTTCAAGTGATTGTAAAACAGTGATTTGATAGTACATCCTTTGTGGAATAGATCCTATGAACTAAAGAACAAAATTTAAACTGTTTTTAGTCATGTTATTGTTAAGTGTTAAGCAATGTTAAGGAATGTTAAGTATTTTTAAGTAAAGTTAAGTGTTAGTGTTATTGAGATTTTTTTCTAAACCATTGTGTGTATAATAGGGGTGTGTATGCATGCATACATATATATACACACACATATAGTATATATGCATACATATATATATATACTATATAATATATACATATATATTAGGATAAAGCAAATAGGTAATTATATTAATGCTGTTGAATCAATATTTTCAAAATGAGAAGAAAGAGATACAAATATAAAATCAAAGAAATTGTGTAAAAATCTGTAGGCCTAAATTTGAATTGGAAATAATATGAACTTTAGAAAACCTGATGAGTTTTCTCTTCAAAAATTACATATTTTCTAAGTTTGTCCGCTGAAAAGGACTAGAAAATATTACTAACTCAGAGCAAAGATTATCCCAAGCGTCCAGACCGTAGTTCCTGAATACTCACTTCCATAAAAGGAACAAGAGCTCTTTGGAGAGAGGGCTGATTCCAGGTCTGTGGTCGCAAACGTACAAAATTAGCCTGAAATCTCAATCTTGAAAGTAAGGAGATTATTGAAAATCACTGGAGCCATATCAAAAGGACTCCAGAGGCAACTTGAATTGGCTTCTACTTGTCTGGAAAATGGGATAATTGAACCATCAACAGGGATAATAACTACAATGAATGGAAGCATATGGAGCACGCTTAAATCCATGAGTTCATAACACTTTGAAGAAAAGCAAACAAACCTGTGATCACTATTAGAAGATGCTGGGGAACCGATTCATTCTGAAAACTGGTAAGCAAAGGGAAAGCGTTTACCCTGTAATTTGTATAAAAACTGTAATGAAGACTATATATACATACATATTCATAGTCTACTGATAAGAAAATGTTCTTTATAAAAGAATTCTAAATGATAAATGCAGAAAAAAATGAGAAAATTAGAATACCAACATTTCACAACCCCTAATGAAAACTGGATTTAGGCAAAGAGTATCAAAGACTATTAAAATCATTTGGTGAAAAGCTAATAAAAAAAACTTTATAGTGGACTGCTCAGGTTGGCAACACTTGAATCTACTGATCAATTTTAACATAACAAAAAAGAGAGACAATCAGGTACTCTATGACTCCTAAAATGATGCAAAAGGAAGTACAAAATACCAGCTATGAAGCATTCTTGCCAAACGTGGAAAATGAACCTATCAAGCCTCTAACTGTACAGGAAATACCAGGGACAAAAAGCGTGGTAAACAACACCCTGGTGACGTATCAGTGAAACCCAGTATGTGGAAGACTCTACAGAACAAATGATCCACTTTCTTCAAAAGTAAATAAGATACAAATACAAGTAAAATTACAAAGGAGGGGAGAACTATTGACTAAAAGAGATATAAGGGATATATCAACCAATGCAAGATATGGACTCTGTTTGAATTTTGATTCTAACAAGCCAACTGTAAAAGCAAATAAATAAACAACAACAACACAAAACCAACCAACCAACAAACAAACAAAGAATAAAAACATTTATGTGATATACTGTGAGACTGGAGTACTAAGAAAGATACTATGGAATTATAATTTTTAAGTATAACAGTGGTATTGTGATTATGTTAAAGAGTCATTATCTTTTTGGCTTGGCACATGCAGGGATGAAATATTATAACACCAGTGATTTGCTTCAAAATAATCTAGTGTTATGGGAGAAATGGTGGGGGGTGTAAATGAAAGATTTTTCATATGTTTAAAATAATTGAAGTCTGAGCCATTGGTGCATAGATTTGTTGTATTATTCTTTCTACTTTTGTACTTATTTGGAATTTTCCATTGTGAACAAATAAACTAAATCTAGAGGGCTTGCCTCTGCTGGAGCCAAACAGATTTCTTGGGCAATGTCTTTGGAGGTAGGTGCCACATAACAAGCATCTCCTTATTTTTATCTATTCAAATTTATTTATCTTTTCACAGTTAGCTAAGAACTTACCTCAGTGATTAACACACTCTTGATTGCCTTTTACTTCAACACTTTCTACCTTAGCACTAAGCACAGGTAATTTTTTTCATTTTCAGAATTTTATTCCAGCTATAGTTCTCTCTTCTAAATCATAGTATATATAAAACATGTCCTCATAAATCACCATTGTTTTTGCTTGTATATGGTTGTTTGCATGTCATAGGATCCCTCTTTTCATTCATGTGATCTTTTTTTAACAAGCATTAATGTTAATACAATGCTTGCTATATGTCTTAGCCTGACATAGGTGCCTTAGGGAACACGGAATAAACAGAATTACATCCTTCCCTTCAAGGAAATGGCATAGGCAAAATAACCGGCACATCACAGGAGAGCTACAGAGGTTGATGCCTTCCCTTCCTGCGTGCCTGGTGTTGTTCAGAAGGGCAGGGTACACAGTCACAGAACAGAGAGAACAACTCATATTATCCTGGGTGTCGTATTCATGCTGCCGTCATAGGTGGTATGTGAATTACATTAAACCTAAGGATTGACCATAACATATCTGAAAAGCATCCTTGATTTTTCCCAAGACTCCGTATGTTGTACTCACTGTTCCAGTGAATACTTCTTTTATAGGGACAATTTACCATCACCCTATGTGGAGTTGAGGCTTAGAAATATTTATGAGAATGATTTTTTTTGGTGGGTCATTATCAATACTTTATTCATTCAATAAATGTATGCATGCCTACCATGTGCCTGGACTATACTTAGTACAGTGATATAAAGGAGAAGAAAACAGTCTTTATTGTTCTGTAGCTTATGATGCTGAGGAGAAGACAAATGTTTATCAAATAAACACGCACACAACATATAATTGCAACCTGTGACAAGTTAAAGAAAATGCACAGTTTTTGTTTTTAGAATGTATAACAAGGGGACTCAACTCTCCTAAGCAGCTGGCTGAGATTTGAAGACCGCCCAGGAGTTGACTAAGATGTGGGATTGTGCAGAGGCTGGAGGGGGGAGTCCCTAGCAGGTAGCTGGCAGCGTTGCAGGGTGTGTATTCAAGACCTTGAGACAGAGAGGACAGCCTTTATAAAGACACTGAGGCAGAGAACAAAGGGGAGAGTGCCCAGAGGTGCCATTTCAGGCATTGTGAGAAGCAAATTATAGATAACGCTAATCTCAGATATACATGCAGACCTCAGCACAAAGATAACCAACTCAGCTCGGCTGTTACATATCCACCGAGATGAGGGAATGTTGTGGGCTGATGAACAGAGGGGGTCGCAGGAGAAAAAGATTGAGTTTTAAGAAAGCAGCATGCATTTGGGGGAATGTTTTTTCACTCATCTCTTTTTCTTTCCCCTGAAATCCTCTGATTCCAACTGTTTACAGTTTTCAGAAGCTAGTTAGTTAGATATGATAGAAACATCTAAGTCACTGTCTTCTAGCAGAAGAGAGAAGATCATACTTTATTTAAACCACTAAAATGTATTTTAAATCCAAATCAAAATAGAAAAATGGCTTTCAGAGGTATCTCAAGCATTGGGCCAAAAAATCAGGTTGAGATAAGGAAAGAGGACAGAACAAAAAGAACCTAGGTATTCAGCATTTATCGTGTATTTGAATAATGACTGAATGCATGAATGCATAAATATTAAGTGCTTAATATGTATATAGTATTTGTAAAATATTTGTATATATAATACATTCCATATACATATACGACTTCTTTAAATGTTCCCAACTGCCCAGTAAGGTCATCGATGTAGTTTTTATTATTTTTGCCAAAATTTTACTGATCAGGAAAGGTAACTAATTCAGGTTACCTGGTTAAATATGTGTTATTTTTACTAAACCTCATAGGACAAGGATTGTGTATGTTTTCTTAGCTGTTTTGTCTTTCTTGTCCATACTGGCCATTTGGCCTTGGCCCTTGCCTTGCCGCCTGTAAGAGCTAACAGCCCATATCACCCAGTGTCATGGTAGTAAGAACGAATGTCCTCCTCTGCCAAGGCCAGTCAGGAAGCAGGTCTTTGTGTTCTTACGGTATAGGCACTTATGTTTGCAGAAGAGGCTGAATTTTTTGTAGATCTTTTGCAAAGCTTTGGTTTTCCCTTGGGGCCTCACATGTATATACAGGACAGGCTCTGCTTATGAGTTCTTTATCATCAATTTTTTATTAGGTTTTCATATCTTTGGTGAGTCATTTAGATTACAAGCTGAAAAACCTATTTTTAAAACTGAAGTCAAGCCAACATATTATCCCCCCAAAGTGTCTTTTATTAAAAACAAAATACACACACATGCCCTACACATAGAAAAAAACCCACACTGCCAAGAGACTCATCAAGGCCTTATTGTATATTAGAAGAGAGGCACTATGTCTCCAGGCAGCATTCTCCTGCTCTCCCTGGAGACCACCAAGAGGAGAAAAGCACCGTGAAAGTCATGGGAGCTTCATGGGCAGTGTAATAACAAAGGCTGATTGTAGCCTTCTCAGGTGAGGAGCAGTCCAGAGAAACAGCATGATTCAGACCCAGGAGCTGTAATTTTGACTTTACCACTGACTGGCAAAGGAGACTTTGCAAGTCACTGAATTCTTTGTGATCCAGTTGCCTCATCTAAAATTTAAAAACAAAATATATTGCTTCTTCCTTCCTAAGCATCAATTATTGAAACTCTCAACAGGAAAGACACATTTTCCAAGTGATTGAATTTGGATGCTCCACAAATGACTTCGAGAATTTAGTAGTCATTAGACGATTTAATATTTGGCTTTTCTGAGCCTCATGTGTGAAACAATTCTTAGCTGAGATGAGCTCATGTATTTGAAACACATACCGTGTAATCAAAGGGTAAACACACTGGCACCCAGTAAACATTTCCTATACAATTGTTAATAAGACAGAGCATGATGTAATGATTTTTATAAACCACATGGTTTGGAAACAGACAGGCCTGGATTGGATTCCTAGTCTGCCCCCATTTAACCTTGGTACAATAATAAACCTTGCTGTTTGAACACTTTTTAAATGGGGAAATAGTTCTATTGTGAGGAGTAATTATGCAAAGTACTTAGTGCAGTGTCTGATGCATAGGAAGTACTCAAGAAATAGTGGCTTCTATCTATCTAAATATTCATGCGCCTATCCATTATGTGTCTATATCTACAGTGTAGCTTATCATATTCTGCAATAACTGCTTCTCTGAGACCAAATCACACTGGAATATTGACTCACTGAATTCATAGAGCTGCATCCAAAGCTTAACCATTTTGTGAAGAGGAATATTAAGATGAAAACATGCAAGAAAAATACCTCCTCTTCTCCTTGAAATACTACCAGTTTGGAAAATTAAGAGCTTTGTGCATACATTGTGCTATGGAGTGTACAAACAGTAATAGTTGCAGTATTTGTGGGTAATTATTAACATTTATCATCTCTGCTTCTTTGCACTACAATTTCAGTTTTCAGCTATAAATCTGGATGTTTTATTTTTTATTTGTGGTAATAATTTGGCCTGGTATCTTTGGAGTTCACTCTTTTGCTATTACTATTAATTACAGATAGTATCACTGAGAAAAAAACACTGGAGTTTTGGTGCCCTAAATGTCTGAAATCAATTTATGAAGCTGGGACCAAGCCCCATACTCAGCACATAGTAACTGTTAATGTTCTCTTTCCCCTCTAACCTAATTTGGTTGTCAAGGAAAGATATGTAGCGTGATTTAAACAAAAGGATGATTATCTGAATAGGTGGAGTCGCATCACAGCCAGCAAAATGGCCTGTCACACTTGTTTGGTTATATCTGGAGTCTGCGTAAATGCGTATATATGGCTATTATATATAATGTACTTGACTTAAAAATATTTCCACAGAGGGTTTACTGTAGGTGCTTGATCTTTACTTTCCCTAACTTTATTAATCAGTCTTTTCCCTGATTTTTACTTACCTAGAATTGAATTGAATTGAATTGAATTAAACTCTTATTGGAACAAAAAATTTATCTGTCCAAAAGATATCTGATTTTCAGATCCTGAAATTTCTACAAATATTTTGCAGAGCTTATCACATTAAAAACTCTTACCTTTTAATACTGTTACAGCATAAATGCTAACTATAAAAATATGTTAGTTTTGGGACTTCCCTGGTGGCGCAGAGGTTAAGAATCCACCTGCCAATGCAGGGGACACAGGTTCGATCCCTGGGCCAGAAAGATCCCACATGCCATGGAGCAACTAAGCCCGTGTGCCACAACTGCTGAGCCTGTGCTCTAAAGCCCAAGAGTCACAACTACAGAAGCCTGCATGCCTAGAGCCCGTGCTCCACAACGAGAGAAGCCACCACAATGAGAAGCCTGCCCACCACAATGAAGCCCCTGTTCGCCACAACTAGAGAAAACCCACGAAGGGCAACACAGCCAATACAAAAAAATTTTTAATAAATAAATAAATAAATTTTAAAAAATACATTAGTTTTGATAGTAGTATTGAATTCAGCACCTAGTTAGCAGAACTGTGTGTATGAAACAGAGCAATGCACTACCTACTAATAACAAGATAACTAAAACATGGGCTTTGACTTCAATGAATATGAAGTCCTAGGGTAACCATAGTCAATTAAAAATTCTAATAAGCCATGTCAACTGCATCTGCTAGTACAGAATTTTTTTAAATAGTATTTTTATCATTGACTCAGCAAAGCATTTTCCCTCTAGGCTATTTCTGAAAGCACACAAAAAATTAGACATTAAAATATTTGACAAAATGAGTTTCAAATGAGATAATCCCAGACACAGAAATGTAGTTAAACACATTTTGTAAAGAAATTGGTGACTAGAGTGAAAGTCATAAAATTAAAAGGTTGAATTTTGCTGATGGAGCTAAAGCTGACACCTGAAGTATAGACTATAAGGCTAAAAGCAAAATATCCCATTACTTAGTTTAATGATTAAATAGACATCAGTAGGTTTAATCCCATTGATTTGGCAACCTGAGAATGAACTCATATTTACAAGAAAACCACAGCTTATTGTTTTTTTCTCTTGATTGCTATCTGTTGTAATATCTTGAAGATGAGAGAAAAAAATTGCTTAAAATTTCAGACTATAGTTGATAACACTGTATTTTATAATTGAAATTTGCTAAGAGAGTAGAACTTATATGTTCTCACCCCAAGAAAAGAAAAGATAAATATGTGAGGTGATGGATATGGATGTGTTGATTAACTAGATGAGGAGAATCCTTTCACAGTGTATACATGTATCAAATCACCATGATGTATACTTTAATTATCTTACAATTTTATATGTCAATTATGCCTCAATAAAATGGAAATTAGAAAAAAAGTTCAGACTTTAAGTTAATAATGTAATAGCTTTAACCATCTATTCTGAAATTAATGGCTTTCTATTTTTTATTAGGAATCCTGAGCCCCTGTGCTGTTTCCCACTCCCTAATTCTCTGCCAGAGACTTTGAGTTGGGGAAGGAGGTTTTAAAAGATACAGCAAGATTTCAGGTTTTAAAAGGTACAGCAAGATTTCCTGCTTCACAATAAAACAATTAAGGGAGAATTTCTGAGAAGTTGCCAAGAACAATCAAGAAAGATGTTGCTTTTTCTGCAGAACACTCACTGAAGAATAGCTTTGCATCTTAGTCAATAAGCAGATTCTCATTATTTATTTAAATTTATATGGCAGTTATTCTCTGAAGGGCTCATTAGAGAAAATTATTCCAAGATCATATACATTTACAGATATGCTATTTATCCCTGTTTACTTTCTTGTTTTATCAGATTTTACCCACAAATGTGTCTTGAATCTAGTCACATTTTTCTATCTCCACCACCATAAGTTTTTTCTTTCTTTCTTTCTTTTTTTTTTTTGGCCATGCTGTGTGGCATGTGGGACCTTAGTTCCCCACCAGGAATAGAACCCACGCCCACGCCCACCCCCACCCCCACCTCCCTGCCCCCGTATTTGAAGCATGGAGTCTTAACCATTGGACCACCAGGGAAGTCCCTCCACCACCATAAAGTTGATCCACACTATCACCATCTTTCACTTAGATGAGTGACATTGCCTATAAACTGGGTTTCCCACCTTCACTCTTGTCTTCTCCATCTGTTTGCTACTCCACAGTTCCGTGATGACCTTTCTGCAAAGAAGCCAGCTGGGATTTTGATAAAGATAACCTTGACTCCATAGATCAATTTGGGGACTATTATCATCTTAACAATACTAGGTCTCTGATCCATGAACATGAATGTATTTCTATTTATTTAGTTTTTTCTCTAATTTCTTTCAATGATGTTTTGTAGTTTTGGCAGTACAAGTTTTGCAATTCTTTTATTAATTTTACATCTAAGTACTTTATTCTTTTATTCTTTTTGATGCTATTAAGTGAAATTGCTTTTTTAAATTTCATTCTCAGATTGTTCATTGCTGCTATTGAAATACAATTGATTTTTATAGGTTGCTCTTGTATTAACTCATTAATTAGTGGATTCCTTAGGATTTTCTATATAAAAGATAATGCCACTTGAAACTAGAAATAGTTTTACTTCTTTCTTTGTAATCTGATGTCTTTTATTTCTTTTTCCTGTCTAATTGCTCAGTCTAGAACCTCCAGTACAATGTTGAATACAGGTGATGAGAGTGGTCATCCATGTTTTGTTCCTGACCTTAGAGGGAAAACCTTCAGCTTCACCATTAAGTATATTAGCTGTGAGACCTTTGTAGATGCCTTTTATCAGAGAGAGGAAACACTTTCTATTTCTAGTTAAATTTTTTTCATGAAAGCATGTTGAATATTGTCAAATGCTTTTTCTATATGTGTTGAGATTATCATGGTAGCTGCAAGTGATTAGTTCCAGAATCCTGCAGATACCAAAATCCAGTAATGTTCAAATCTCTTCTATAGAATGGTGTAATAGAGTCAGCCCTCCATATCTGGGGGTTCTGCATATGCAGATTCAACCAACCTTGAAATTTGATTTATGGTTGCTGAATCTGAGGATGTGGAACCTGCAGATACAAAGAGGTGACTATAATTTCCATCCTTTTTCCTTCAATTCTTAAGATTACATAACCTCTATCAATCTTTGTGTTTGCTAATTCTTTCTTCTGTCCCCTCAGATCTGCTGAACCAATTCAGTGAATTTTAATTTCAGTTACTGTACTTTTCAACTCCAGAATTTCCATTTGGTTCTTTGTTATATCTATTGATATTCTTTATTTGGTGAGACATTGTCATCATATTTTTTTTTTACTTCTATAACATGCTTCTTTTAGCTCTGGTATTCATAATGGCTGCTTTGAAGCCCTTGAAGGCAATTTTTGTTGTCTACTCTTTTTTTCTGTTTATAGGCAACACTTACCTGTTTATTTTTATGTCTCTTCCTTCTTTGTTGAAAACTGGACATTTCCAATAATATATTGTTGCCAACATGAATACCAATCTTCTCCCCTATCTTCTTTGGAATTCTTATTGTTTGCTTGCTTATTTGCTTAATTATTAATTTAGTGACTTGGCTGGACTAGTTTGGTGAAGTCTATTTCCCATGCAGTGTACATGCTCAGATGTCACTCCCTAGAGGGTGCAGCCTTGGGCATGTGCATAGTTTCACTGACCACCTTCTCCAGGGATGAATATGGTTTTAGCTGGTTCTCTTTGACTGTTTCTTTCCCTGAACCCCCTATTAAGCTTCAGGCTGGTTATCACACCAAATTGTTAGTCTTCACTATTTACCAGCTGATTTCTCTATTGTTTTTGACATCACATTGAGTCATAAATTGCTCCACAATCTGATTCAATTAGAGTTGGCCCCCTTTGCAGAGGTAGTCTTTAAGGCTTGATTTAGCCCAAGAGAGCTCTTCTTAGCTATCTTGTTCTCTGGTTCTCTCTGTTATACTTTTAACTGCTCTATGATTTTCCTTGTTGCTATCAAGGCAACTCCTCTTAATTGCTCACCTCCAAGAATTCTATTGCTTCTGTCAACGTCCTTGAGCTTGAACATCCCCATGCTCTGTTACAAACAAAGAGTTACCTTTCCTGATTTCTCTATTTTAACTTACATTACCTGTCACTCTCTCATTTGCCCTACTTTATTTTTCTTCATAGCCTTGCATAGACCTGACATTACATTACATATTTGTTTATCTTACTGTCTGTCTCTTCCATGATAATATAAGCTCCCTGAGGGCAACTTTTAAATGCCGTATACATGGTTCCTATGCCATATCCATAGTTCCCGGAATTCTGCTTAACACACAGTAGGCATACTAATCAATGGTTGACTAAGTGATTTAGTGAATAATAAAGGAATAAACAAGTCAACAAACACCACTACCTGAAGAAAGGAAAAGGGAAAATTCACAGTAAGAGTCAAGTAATTGCATATAGATGGCTATTCAGAAAGCCAAGAAGTCTATGATTAAAAAAAAATAAAATAAAACGTTGAGAAAATGAAAATTACAGTGAGATGAGTAGGTCTAATGCCCCAAATGAGGAGGAACTCAATAATAATGATGATGGCATGAATGACAATAACAACACAGCTAACAGGACCTAATGCTGCCAGGAGGCTGAGCCCTACGCTATGTTTGAAGCCATTATTTCATTTAATACACACAATGATGCTTTGAAGGAGGTACTGTTTTGCAGATGTGTATAGTAAGCACAGAAAGGTTAAGGAGTAAATGTAGGGCAGTATCACAACTAGCAAATAACAAAACTGGGTGTCCAGACTGGGCAGTGATATTTCAGAGACTATTTTATTAAGTAAGCTATGATAGTATGCCTAAACATATGTGATACTAGGAATTAAGGAAATGGTTAAAAATAAAGGAAATAAAATCAGAATTTTCATAGATCCCAAGAGCTATGGGTAAAAGTGAGGTTATGTTCATATTAATTCTCAAATTATTTTGGCTTATTACTTTATTCCTGTGAATCATGTCCCCTGTGAAGTCAACTTTCTTCAATACCCTGCCCCCCCCCCAAAAGTTCTGAGAGATTCCCACAAGGTATCTTATTTGCCTCACAATTATTACAAATGTGGTCTAGGTACTACTGTTTTTCTGTGCAAGTTTGCAATGGCTTTACACCACCTCTGTTGGAGCTCCTGGTCTCTGTGTGTGACCTGTCACTAGTCTGTGGTCCCCATCATCAATGCACTATTTCACAGGGCTAGTATCATGATAGTTAATGGGTTGTGAGCAGAAACAAGGACCATGCTCATGGCACTCACTCTGTGTTGCACTTTATATATGGTCTTGAAAGCCAAGCAACCCTACTCATGCCCAAGTCTGAAAGTGTTCCTCATAAAAAGAGATCTTTCAGCCTCTATAAGACTTAGAACTGAGTCCATGGACTCAGTCTTGGGAAGGTACTTGAAGTTTCTTCCATCGGCCCTTTTTAAACCTTTATGTAGTCATGTAAACCTGCATGTACAGACTCCTTTCTTCTCTTAGACCAAAGCAAAAGCACTAGCCTAAATGGATCTATATGAACAGATACCCTTTAAGTGCTGTTTGCTAACCATCATCAGACACTGTTGAATTCCAGCACTGGTACAGCCTCAGCTTAAATTGGTTGCCTCTGTTTGTCTCCAAAGCTGCTGCTCCTGACATTATATTTTGTTTTCACTTTTAGTTAATTTTCCAACTTGTATGTTATCTTAAGTTTGTGGGCCACAGGGAAGCAACCAGAAGAAGCAAAATGCAGACATGTTGCTTGTCCTCTCTAGGGTTCTAGTCTCTAAAACTCATTGCTAGAGACTCCTGTGGAGAATAGTTACTGAATATGCAAATGATCACTTGGGGAAATGCCTGAGGCTAGAGGAAGGGGATTGCAAGAGTGTGTAGTTTCCTCACATTGTATTGGGAGGGAGTAATGTCTTAACTCCAAAGAATTAGAGCAGTTGTCAGCTCTGATGGAGGGTGTGGTGAAAACAATGTATACTCTGAAGTATTAGAGTCCTGGTTCTTTCACTTCAACTGATTTCAGCAAACATGCAATGAGTGCCTACTGTATATGTCAGCCTACTAGGCACTACTGACAGAGATGAATTAACCATTATCCTGAAATGATACAGCTCAAAGTCTAGATGGGGCAAATCACTTAAAGTATAAAAAAATAGATATAATGATGTATTAGATCAGGTGTAATACAAAGATACCTATTGTTTGAAATTATATCAAGTTAATTGTTCTTGAGCATCAATTGAATTTTTATATATAAAATTGATCATAATACTTTACAAGATCATTTTAAGGCTTCATAAAATATAAATATATGTATACACATACACACACACACACACACACGCAGAGTAAATGATAAAGCACATCCATACGTCTTTACCAAATTTTGCCTTGTGTTTAAAAGGTTAAATAACCTCTTCAAACTACTGCTGTAAGTTGAAGGATGCAGCACTTGCACCTCTTTCCTTTTCTGTCCCAAGTTTCACTGACAGATCTCAAATATGTATTTTAAAAGATATAGTTTCCAACAGTGAAGGAAAAAAAATGAAACTCTGCTATCAGTAAAGCAGAAGTCTTGAGGCATTGCAATTATGAATCAGAACTAAAAGAATACAACCCAAAATACAGGCTGGAGAAAAACATCTCAGATGGGATTCTTTCCTCTCCAAAGAGATCCAGAGAAATTTTAAAGTCAGAGTCAACAAATGCAAGCAAGGCAACCATTGGGGTAACTCATTAAAAGTCTTCCTTCAAAATAGCTGGGCTAGTTGAGGGCCACTGCTTCTCCACTTACACCTCCCACCAGTGAGTTCCCTGGGGAGACTGGGATGGACCAAGAGGCAGGACAGAGGCAGGGATAAGGCTCTACCTTTGGGTGACAGCTAGGAATTAAAAATGGAAAAGGAGCAGTAGATGCCAGGCTTTACCCCTAGATTAAAGCCAAGGCAGAACTTTCTGCAGAGAAAGTTCTGTCATAGAGATTCCCAGAGAAGCATTTGGTTGACAAGAAGAATGGAGAGCCCTACTCTACTGACTTGGCCTCCTGCCCACTCTGCCCAACCTTATCACAGCCCCTCCTCTCAACAAACACCACTAGTCCATGATCAGGACTTCTAGTCACAGCAGGGGAACGGGAACTCTCTATGGGGATGAAAATAGACTCACGACCAACAGTGTTTTGTGTCTAAACCCTCAACTCAAAATAGGAACATAGAGTTCTAAATCTTCAAAATTTCAAGAAGACTAATAGTATGAAACAGAGTCATGAATATCATGAAGACAAAGGAAATATTCAAGGAAGCAGAGTTAATGGAGGAAAAAAAACATTAACAAAAGAGAATTCATAGATGTTATAAATTGAGACAGAGTTCTTGGAAATTAAAAGAAAACAAGAGATGAATTGAATTGTAAAGCTGACATGAGTAAAGAACAAACTAGTGGTCTAAAGGCTTGAAAGAAGAGTCTCCCAGAATTCACTGCAGAGGGAAAAGTAGGCTGATGTAGCTTGCAGGGGTTGGCTCTGACGCTATGCAAAAAAAATTATTGTCTGGGGCACTGCCACTATCAGCAAAGTTGATGTTTGCTCTGTATTTCAGAACCTAAAGGCCAAGAAGGGGTTTGAAACCTCAGTCCAGGTGGGTTTTTTTTTAATTAATTAATTTATTTTATTTTTTATTTATTGCCTGCATTGGGTCTTTGTTGCTGTGCGAGGACTCTCTGTAGTTGTGGTGAGCGGGGGCTACTCATCATTGCAATGCGTGGGCTTCTTATTGCAGTGGCTTCTCTTGTTGCGGAGCATGGGCTCTAGGCATGCAGGCTTCAGTAGCTGTGGCGTGTGGGGTCAATAGTTGTGTCTCGCGGGCTCTAGAGTGCAGGCTCAGCAGTTGTGACACACGGGCTTAATTGCTCTGCTGCATGTGGGATCTTCCTGCACCAGGGCTCGAACCCGTGTCCCCTGCATTGGCAGGCGGATTCTTAACCACTGTGCCACCAGGGAAGCCCCAGGTGGGTTGTAGTATTACTTAGATGGGCTTTGTATTCCATAGAATTCATTTTATTTCTTGTTATTTCCTTCTCTGTATTATGGCTTTATGGCTGACCAAGAGAATGAGATCCTGAATGCTTTTGCCAATGTGAATGGACCATCAGCCTCCACCATCCTTTGCTTGAAATTCTTTTCTAAGATCAGCCAGGCAAGTGATGTGAAAGGCCTCCTAGGGAGGGTAATTTCTAAATGTCTTCTGCTGGATGGCTGTATAATCAATATAATCTGGAACTCAGGATAGCTTTCCTGTACCTGGTACCTAGTGAGGAGGAAAAGGCAAACTTAAACTCTCTGCTCTGCTGCGGCTCGTAACCCATGGTGGATATAAAATGCAGATGTATTTTATTAGGGAAGCTGTTCATTTTATGACAGCAACTCTGAACTGTTTATGTAATTTAAAAAAAACCAACAATCTCATACAGGAGTTTGCCACAAGTTCACACTGCAGTGTGATGCTTCTGCAAATGTTATGGGAGTGTGCTGTAAGGTCGTTAAAGCGGGGCTGGGTCAGCGTGTGTCCCCAGTGAGCCACCTGCCAAAAGCAGCCAAGTTAGAGACTTGTCTGAATCTATGCCCCAAGATGGGTCTTATCTGAAAGAATTTCTCTAATGTGATAAATACATGCTTTCTGCCTAGACTGCTTATGTGAATAAAGGTGATTTTTTTTTTTTATGACAGAGTTCTCTACAATTACCACGGCACAGACACTTTTAAGAGAGATTTACCTAAGGCATTATGGTAACCTAAATGGGAAGGAAGTCCAAAAGGGAGGGGATATATCTATATGTGTATGGCTGATTCATTGTGTTATGCAGTGGAGGCTAACACAGCATTGTAAAGCAACCATACTCCAATAAAAATTTTAAAAAAGCAAGATTTACTATTTTGGGTGGGAGAAGCATGAACAGTCAAAATGGGGGTCAGTTTTATTTTGGAATATTTTAAGGAAAGTGTTGGGAAATTGATCAGGGAATAAATTTCAAAATCTCTAAATGTGTGTGTTTCTAAAAGCCTACATATAATGAGACAATTTTGTTTGCAATGACTCAGTTATGGTAGGAACTGTTGACTGATTTAGCAAGACCCTAAAATTTAAAATGGGTGAGTTTACAGCTTAAAATTCATTTCAGAGCAAAGTATCCTTCAAGATTATAACTGGCTATGAGTACTCATACTGCAATTCACCATCGCTCAGGCTAATTCCTCAGAGGTCTGGGAGATTTTATGCACCGTGGCTGGCAAGAGAACAGTCGTGAACCCCACTGTGTACCTATTGAACAGATGAGAGCCTTTAAGTTGAAAGAGAAATTTGAAAAGTGTTAGGACCAGTATCCAGATGAGATGTTTATTCTGGCAAAATTTTTAAACTAGAGGTTCTGCCCATTTTATATGCTCAAAGATAATGCAGAGGAAGAAAAAAATGAACCAGATAAATTTCAGAAAATCTACACCTATTCTCCCACAATTTTCCTGGCCAAGAAGTAAGAATGGCAGTGCTTTAGTGAAATGTCTGAGGTGGTTCTAAATGTTTAACCGTTAGACCAAGATTCCAACGATTTGAAACCTTTAGCAGTCTGAAGATGGATCAAACTGGATTTTACGTTATACTCTTCAGAACCGCTGTTTGTTACAGAACGCTGCATCTAACTACAATTGTTTCTGTTAATAGCAGAAGGCCAAAAACTATGGCCCACAGGCTAAATCTGACCTGCTGCCTGTTTTTATAAATTCAGTTTTATAGGACCACAGTGATTGGTGTATTGTCTATGACTGCTTTTGACTTATAAGGGCACATTTGAGTAGTTGTGGCAGAGCTCATATGGCCTGCACAGCCTAAAAGACATACTATCTGGCCATCTACAGAAAATGTTTGCTGAGCCCTGCCTAAACCATCCCATAAAATGACACATGCTTTCTGAAGATGCTTGTTCAAACTAGGACACAGAGTGGTAAATAACAATGTCCTACAAAAGATAATGAGTGCATCAGTATAGATAAAACTCAGCTCAAACTAAAGTCAACTTTGTTGTAAGTCTGTCCAGTGGAGAACCTAAAACCTGCTGGGGTCACTATTGTGACACTGCTCTTATGAGGTGTATCCACAGATATCCCAGTCTACTGGCACCATAGCTATAGGAGATTTAATTCTCTGTATATCTACATAGTTGTGATGCAGCATCAGCTGGTTGGAGACAAGCCTGTGCCACTGAAGGGCTGTGCCCTGGGCTGCAGTCAGAGACATGACACGATGAGCATCATTTTTCACAAGTCTCACTGAAAACCATCAGTGAACAACCATCCTTTCAGCATCATCACCTCATACAAAAGGCTGACCAGGACCAAGATATATCATTTAGATTTATATTTTCAGAAAGGTGAAATATTTAATAAATAGAAAAGAAATATGATTTCCTATAGTTATCCTAGGGCCACTCCTATCTAAAGCAAAGTTTTTGAGGAGAGTGATGTCAGCATGGTGGTAGCAAGAGTCATTCCCTTTTTCTCCTCTTTTTGATTCACAACTAACCAGATGCCCATAACCCAACAAAAGTGCCTCTGCACAGTACACCAAGACACCCAGGAGACCCACCTTTCCACCTGTGAAAAGTAGGTGGATAGGACCTCAGAGGAAGATGTAGATCCAAGGGAGTCATAGCCCACCCACTTGCCACCAAAAGGAAAAAGGTGATCTGGAGGGTGCAAAACTGGGCATTCATGGGAGATAGAGAAGTTGTGGAGGTGCAGCCCACTTGACAGAAGAACTCAGCAAGCCAACGGAACAGGATGGAAATGAGTTTGCAGGCAGAGGAAAAGAAGGAACAGGCCAAGGCAGCCTCGCAACCCAGACCAACACTGCAACATACTGGGATTGTGGTGGTAGCAGCGGCTACCTCTCTGGCAAAGGAGGTGGAAAGTGGAAGTGTGTAGCATGGAGAGTCAGTGCAGTAAAAGAAACCAAAACTTTGTGTTATAGCACCATCTTCTGGAAAGCAAAAGAAAAGTTTCTAATTGCTAGACTATTGAACTGTCAGAATCAAAGTAAACAAAGCCTTCCTTCCGTAAATAAGAAAGGTATTTGCTATTCACATGCAACAGAAGAGGCACATTTCATCAAACACTATGAAAAATCATGTTAATACAGTATCTCAAAAAGAAAATGACAGTTCCTTAGCGGCAAAACTGAAATACATGAAGTATTGCAATCTAACTGATAACAGTTCAAAATAGCTGTTATGAAGAAATTCAACAAGCTACAGGAAAACTCAGAAAGGCAACTTAATGACCTCAGGAATAAAATTAATGAACAGAGGGAATACCTTACCAAAGAGATTGAAATTATTAAAAAGAACCAAACAGAAATTCTGGAGCTGAAGAACTCAATGAATGAGATGAAGAATGCATTAGAAAGCATCAGTAATAGGGCAGATCTGATGGAAGAGAGAATACATGACCTGGAGGACAGAAATTTAGAAATGAGTCAGTGGAAGAGAAGAGAGAACTAAGATTTTTAAAAAGTGAAGAAATCCTGCGAGAGCTCTCAGTCTCTAATGGGAAAGTCAATATAAGAATAATGGATGACTATAATGAATAATATTGTATTGCATATTTGGAAGTATCTAAAGAGTAAATCTTTAAAGACCTCATTACAGGGGAAAAAATGTATCTATTTAAGGGGAGAGATGTTAACTATACTTGTGGTGAACATTTTGCAATATATATATATGTATATATATATATATATAAATATCAAATCATTATGTTGTATATCTGACACTAATATAACTATTAGTTATATGTTATTTATACCTCAGTAAAAATTTTTAATAAAAATAAAAAAAATTAGGAATGATGACATTAGATGAACTTGATTCATAGTTGTGTCCTCATCACAAAACATCCCATTTAACTAGCTATTTAATTGTCTGAGATGGTGTGTAAGAGGAATATATGTATTTTTAACACTATCATAGCTTGTCAAAACCTGGGATCCTATCCTGACCACTCTCCCTACTGGGAGATAAATTCAAACTAATTTAGTGATGACAATTTAGTGGACAAGATGACTATCTTTCTAGTAATGAGGAACTGGAGGAGCAACTGAGATATCTACTGAGCAAAATCAGTAGATATCTACTGATTTTATGTGCTTTGGGTGATACTGTTCCTAGAAAAGCAGAAGCAGGGGTTCTTTGTGTGCTCTACCTCCTGTGCTGGCTGTGGAGAAAGAAGTGTGAAAGTGAAAAGATAGCTTTCACATCTTCCATTCAGATTGTCATGCACCTACAGGACACTTTGGATGTGACACTAAAAAATATATAATGCACATAATAATAGCACTATTCTGTAAGGTTATCTGAGGACTATATAAGATCACGTGAAGAAGATACTTATTGAAGGCATAACTATTCAATAGATGCTAGCTAACAGGGTTACTAATCATTATTAATCATTAATGCAACTCTGACTAAAATAATACCAAGTAATAATAGTATTGCTGTCCTGGGTATATACCCGAAGAAAACGAAAACACCATCTCAAAAAGATATATTCACCCTAGTGTTCGTAGAAGCATTATTTACAACAGCCAAGATATGGAAGCAACCTAGGTGTCCATCAACTGATGAATGAATAAAGAAGATGTGGTTTGTATACACAATGCAATACTACTCAGTCATAAAAAGAATCAAAGTTTGACATTTGCAACAACACAGATGGACCCAGAGGGTACCAGGCTTAGTGAAATATGTCAGACAGACAAAGACAAATACTGTATAATGTCACTTATATGTGGAATCTAAAAAATAAAAGAAATGAGTGAAAAGACTAGCAGATACAGAGAACAAACTAGTGGTTATCAGCTGGGAGAGGGAAGGGGGAGGGGAAAGATAGGAGGAGGAGATTAAGAGATACAAACTACTATGTATAAAATAAATAATAAAATAAATAACCTACAGGGGTATATTGTGCAGCCAATATTTTATAACTATAAAAGGAGTATAACCTATAAAAATTTTGAATCACTACGTTGTACAACTAAAACTAATATAATATTGAGAATCAACTATACCTCAATAAACTAAAGTATTACTGTCAAGAATAATCTTGAGCAAGTTATCAAAATATTTCTGAGTTTTTTTCCATCTGTAAAATGAGACTAATGATTCCTACCCACTAGAATTGCTGAGGGGATAATATTAAAAATATGAAATTGTTACTTATTGATTAGTTTTCATTAAGATATAGTTCACATGTAATGTTATATTAGTTTCAGGTGTAGCACGTAATGATTTGATATTTGTATATATTGTGAAATGATCACCATAATAAATCTAGTTAACATCCATCACTGCACATAGTTACAAGTCGTTTTTTTCTTGAGAAGAGAATGTTTAAGATTTACTCTCTTAGTAACTTTCGAATATACAATACAGTATTAACTATTTCCACCATGATGTACATCTCAGCCCCCAGGTTTTTTTATTTTATATAAAATTCCTAGTATCTGCTTGGCACATACTAAGCATCCATCTATCCACACATCCGCCCACCCATCCACCCACTAAGCAATCATCTAGAGTGTATACAATGTGTTTTGTGCTATTGTACTAAGTTTTGGTCAATTGGTTGTAAATAAATCACAGTCCCTAATTTCATGGATCTCATCTTCTTTGAACTGTATGCAACATATGGATATTGGATTAAACAAATAAGTTTATTATGGCAGAGAAATTAAGGTTTTGGTGTACAAGTTACAGATGATAGCAAATGAGAGACAGTGTGTGTGTACGGGAAGACTTGTATTCCCAGGTGAAGGAATTCAAAGACAGAGACACTGTCTAGCAGTGTCCTAGCTCATGAGATGAGGCCCATGAATGATGCTGCACAAGCAGATGACAGGTTCCCCAGCAAAGATGGAATCGGGCAGCTTCTGGAGCTATGCTGTTAAGTACAATGCCTGGTACAATAAGAATTCATTGAATAAATTAATAAATTTATCCTTCAAGAAAAAAATGTACTCTGGAGACGCAGTGACCAAAATAGAGAATTGAGACCAAAATGTTAAGTAAACAGAAAACCTGGGGAGTTTTTTTTCAATGAGAATGAAACTTTGGGGGCTGCTAAAGGAAAGGTTCATTACAATTGCCTCTTAAACTTCTCTGGCAAGAGCTGGCCATTCTCAAGGAAATTCTCTGAACCTCTCACTTGAAGAGTGAGTGTTAGGTTACCAAGGAAACCATCATTGATGATAAGTTCCAGGGTAGGGTTCAATCAGGTAGGGAGGCTTCTTGGTCCTGAAAAAAGCCAAATATAGCCTCAGCTACAAGAGGCAAGCACAGATCCACTAAGGGGAAGACAAAGTCAAAGAGTCAGGAGGTGAGTGTACATAGAAATGGATGATGAGGCAAGAAATTAAGATTAAGATCAAGAGAAAAAGCCCAAAACTATTTCTGTAAACAGGGTGGGGATGTGTGAAGCTGGTCTGGCTTAGCCTGGAATAGAGGTTTTTGGTGATCCAGTTACTAGATCTATTTGGGGTGTGTGCTTGTGTGCGCACATGCACGCGTGAGCGAGAGAGAGAGAGAGAGAGAGAGAGTGTATTAGTGGATAAATACATTGAAAACTGAAGTTCTTCCCCAATGTTCTAAGACTTCCTGCCTAAGTCAAAATACCATTAGATTTCTTATCTATTTATAGGAGGGCAGTCTCCTACAGTGCAAGGTCTGATACTCTGCTTCTAGAAAAACAAGTTCTGTTTTAAAAATGGCACCATGAGGCTTGTTTCCTAGGAATTACATAGGCCTTGAATCTCGTCCCTTGCTGAGAGGAAGCATAGATTTGAGGTACATTTATATTTCCTCGTAAGAGTCATTTGTCACCCTGGCAACTGCTCTGAAATGCCTTATAATATCCTGACACGCATACAAATAGGACTCCTTATACTGTGAGAGGCCAAGTGGGTGTTGTTCGTTATCCCGACAGCAGGAGTATTATGGTGTAGACTTCAGGGCGGGAGCCTCAGTTTGACCATCGGGGCGTCACCCTCACCATGACCGTCACCCTCACTGTGGCTGCCATCATCATCACTACCTCTCCGCATGACAGTATTTCTCTGCAGGTGACAACTTTTTTTTATAACTAAATATAGTGTTTGAAGGCATTAAATAGCAAAAACCTTGGGCCTTTGCACTGATGGGGATGTTCGATGGTCTCTGTTTCAGAGCATTCTGTATGTGGAGTTTGACGTTCATGGAATACTTTATAGGGCAAATGCTGCTTTAGACAAAGTCCATGCACATCATCAAACAAATCAAAAGGAAATTCTGTATCAGAGGCCTAGGCAGTTAGCCCATTGTCTTAAGTAGCAAAATGAGGCTCAGAGAGTCTAGGTGGTTTTTCTGAGGATACTCAGTTTACTAGGTGAAAGGGAACTGAACACAGCTGAACTTCCAAATCCTTGTGTTCTACTGTGAGTAAAGAGTCCACATTCTAATTCACGTGGCCGGAAGGGTAAATTGTGACAGGGATATCTTGGACAGGTTACCAGAATGAAGATGAACAATCTTCATTAGACATAGGTTATGTGGTTTTCATCCACGCATTCAGCAAGGTCGCTGCTGGCCATATTGGCATTCTGGAAGCATAGGCTGGGTGATATTTGGAGAATAGCTCTAGCTGAAAGATACTCATGAATGGACTAGTGCCCAACTGGAAGCTTTCAGGTGGCTGATAGAGGCCTTCAGTTATGTTCTGGTGGACATGTTGAACGAAGATGCAGTGGTCAGATTTTGGATCCAAAAAGTTCTGGAAAAGCCTGGAGCAAAGTAAGTTTAGTAAAGATCAATGCAAGGGTCTTCTCTTGGGTCTAAAAGCACAGGATGGTGGAAGATGCACTAGTGGGCAGCTTTTAAAGAAAGCACCATGTAGCAAAGAGACATCATTTCACAGATCAGAGTACGCTAAACGCATTAGATGCCATTTTGGATAAACCCTGAAGAAAGAAGAAGTTAAATAAACTGAAGGGTATTGAAGGCAGAGTGGCCAGGAGGGTGGAAGAACTGAAAGCCACACCACACAAATATTATTTTAACAGAAGACAGCTCCGGGCATTGAGAAGAGAAGACATACTGGACAAGTCAAATGTCATCAGCACTTACAGCGCTGTTGTATAGAAAAGGGATTAAGTGGTACAGGGGGAACTGAACATGTGGGTAGATGGTATAGTGAGACATTCCAGCTTGTAAGTAATGAATAACTTTAAATGTCAGAGCTGTCAGCGAACAAGTAGACTGGCTCATTCCTTGGAAGGTATTTCTAGTTATCAATGCCTATCTTCAAACACTGAGAGTCTGTGCTTCATAGATCCACCCCTCCCTGCTCTTTAAATATTTAACATTTTATCATCACCATCCTCATTTTTATATGGGGTGCCAATATTGGACATCATTCCTTTCATGTGATTAAGATGATTCTGAAGATCTGCTGCAGAGTTCAACCAGAGTTTATTTTACATATTGATTTAATAGGTAAGAGCTGGAAGCTCACAACTGCCACATGCACACTTTTTCTTAGTGAGCTCTAAATATAGATTTGGAGCTAATTGTTCTGGCACTTATTGCAGTGGGGATGAAGCACTGACCAAACATATTTCAAAGTGAGGAAGAGGATGTGTTCCCATCATATCCAGGAAAATGAGCAACAGCATGCAAGGAACTTGGAAAAGGAGGGCATTCCATCTGAAGCCTCGAGGAAGAAAAAGATTGTTGGCTGAATCCTTATTTCGAAAAAATAGAACTTTCAAATAATTAGTGTTAAATAAAGTATAGCACTGAATTTCCAGTGTGGGTCATTTTTTCAAATAAAACTTTGTTATTTCAGTATAATGTACAGACAGAAAAGTGCACAAATTATAGCAGTACAACCAGATGAATTACCAGGAGCAACCACCCAGATCAGGAGATAGCACAGGAGTCCGCCTTCTTTCAGCTACTCCTCCCATTTATTCCAGAGGTAACGACTACCTGATTTATAATATCACGTCAGTTTTGCCAGTATTTAAACTTTGTATGAACGTAACCACACAGTGACTTCTTCTGTGTCCGGCTTCCTTTTATTAATACATTGTTTGCAAAACTCATCTACGGTTTTGCATGTAGCAGTACTACATTCATGTTCATGGTAAGAGCAATTGTATACATCTCACTCTATTTTTTTGGATAATATGTTTTATTTTCGATTGACATCTGGGTTATTTCAGATTTGGGCTGTTATACCTACTGCTCTTGCAAACATTCTTGTAACCTTTTTTGAACACTTACATATGCATTTTTTGTTGGGTGTGTATTTAGGAAGAGATGTATATACTTAGCTTTAGAAGTAAAGCTTTTTAGTTATGCCATGTTTCCACTCTTTCTAGCAGTATATGAATATTCTATTCACTCCACACTCTCTGCAACACTTGGTATTGTGAGTTTTTAAATTTTCAGCTAACTGGTGTATAGTTAGTGGTATTCTGTTGCAGTTTTTATTTGCATTTCCCAAATAACTAATAAGGGTAACCAACATTTTGTGGGTTTACTGGGAAATTTTTGCAAATTGCCTGTTCATGTAATTTGTGTCTACTAACTTTATTGTATTATCTGTCTTTTTCTTATTGGTATATATTTGATATGAGTCCTTTGTCAGTTATATGACTACAAAAATCTGGAAATTTTATGTATAAAATCTGGGCTGTTGCAAATGAAGACAGTTTCATTTCTACTTTTCCAATACTTATACATTCTATTGATTGTCTAGCTTCATCACACTGGGTTAAGATAGATCCTAGATTAGAATACAAGGTTGAATACTATTCTAATAGTCAGAAGTCACCCTTGACTTATACCTGATATCAAAAGAAAAGCTTTCAATATTTTCCACTGAAGCATGATGTTTGCTATAAAATGTTGTAAACATCCTTCTATTCTTAGTTTGTAGGCCTTTTCTAAAATCATAGATGGATGTTGAATTTCATTGAATGATTTTTCTGCCTCTATTTGAAATGAATATGATTCTTCTCCTTTATTCTATTTATTTGGTGAATTGAATTAATAGATTTTCACGTTATACCATCTTGCCCTCCTAGAATAATTGTATTATCATTTTTATATATCATTGGATGTGCTTTGCTGACATTTTGTAAAAGGTTTGTTCCTATACAAACAAGAGAGTGGGTTCCCTTAGGTCCTTTAATGTAATGTTATTACCAGTATTTGCTACAAAGTTATGATGACCTCAAAATATGACTTGGGAAATTTTTCCTTTTTATCTGTCTCTGGAATAGTATATGTGAGATTGATTTTACTTCTAAGTGTTTGGAGGAATTCACTAGTAAAACTGCCATGCTTAGAAAATTGTTTTCAAAGGATGTTAGTTATAGCTTCAATTTCTTTACTACATATTAAACTATTTGTATTTTATATTTCTTCTTGTGGTATTTTGGCAGTTTTGGAAAATTATGGCTTTTTAAACCATTGAATTATTTTATTGAAACTATTACCCTAAAGCTGTTAGGATATCCTCTTGTTTTCATTTTCTTAATTGTGTGATCTACACTTAAATCCCTCCTTTGAAAAAAATCATTCTTGATACTGGTGTTTTGTGCCCTCTTTCTTTTTTCTTGACCTTTCAGGGTCAGGAAAATTTTATTTATTAAATTTTAAAATGAATTTTTTTAAACCAACTTTTAGATTGATTTTTCTCTGGTACATGTTTGTTTTATGCTTTATTGACTTTTTCTTTTTTTCTTTTTGGTTTCTATTTGCTCTCCCTAGGTTTTTTTTTTTTTTTTTAACTTATGGAGATGGATGTTGGAGAATTTATTTTCAGCTTCACTTCTAACATAAGCATTTAAGTACGGTGTTAGTTGTGTTCTGAAAGATTTGACAAGTTGAATTTTTACTATCATTCAAAGAAAAAGTTTCCTAATTTTCATTTGTATTCATTTTTTTAAAAGTACCTATATCAAGTACTTTTTGAACATAAGAAGGTTTTAATATTATCTTTTTTGTTATTGATTTCTAGCCTAACTGTACTGCTGTCAGAAAATATACTCTGGGGACTTCCTGGTAACACAGTGGTTAAGAATCCACCTGCCAATGCAAGGGACATGGGTTTGATCCCTGCTCCCGGAAGATCCCACATGCCATGGAGCAACTAAGCCCATGAGCCACAACTACTGAGTCTGAGTGCCACAACAACTGAAGCACACGTGCCTGGAATCCGTGCTCCCGCAAGAGAAGCCACTGCAATGAGAAGCCTGCAATGAAGAGTAGTCCCTGCTCTCCACAGCTAGAGAAAGCCCACAAGCAGCAACGAAGAACCAATGCGGCCAATAAAAATAAATAAATAAATAAATACATAAATTTTTTTAAAAAAGAAAATATACTCTGTATAATTTTAGTTTTTAGATCTTTGTTGAGATTTCCTTTATACCTATCACTTAGTTAATCAGCTTTGACATTTGATGTGAGTTTTGCTTTTGCTGGGTATAGGGTATGTATATTAGGTCAACTTTATTGATGGCATTGTTAAAAAGCTACTATATCCATATGGAATTTTTGTCTGCTGGGCCTATCAGTTACTAAAAGATATCTATTAAAATCTCCTTATGATAAGCAACCTAAATGTCCATTGACCGATAAATGGATAAAGAAGATATGGCACATATATACAATGGAATATTACTCAACAATAAAAAGGAATGAAATTGAGTTATTTGTAGTGAGGTGGATGGACCTAGAGTCTGTCATACAGAGTGAAGTAAGTCAGAAAGAGAAGAACAAATACTGTATGCTAACACATATATATGGAATCTAAAAAAATGGTATTGATGAACTCAGTGGCAGTGGCAGAATAAAGATGCAGATGTAGAGAACAGACTTGAGGACATGGGGAGGTGGGGAAGGAGAAGCTGGAACAAAGTGAAAGTATTGACATTTATATACTACCAAATGCAAAATAGATAGCTAGTGGGAAGCAGCTGCCTAACACAGGGAGATCAACTTGATGATTGCTGATGACCTGAGGGGTGGGATAGGGAGGGTGGGAGGGATGCTTGGGAGGCTCAAGAGGGAGGGACTATGGGAATATATGTATAAATATAGCTGATTTGCTTTGTTGTACAGTGGAATCTGACATAACACTGTGACACTATTATACTCCAAAAAGGATCGAAAAAAAATTCAGAAATGACAAAAAAAAAATCTCCTTATGGTAATGGAGTTGTCCATTTTCCTTTTAGTTGTCACTATTTTGCTTTATATATTTTGAAACTATATTATTAACTGCAAGAAATTAAAAATTGTAATATTTTAGAAAGATTGTGCTAGTTATTATAATGAAATTCCCATTGTTTATTGCCAATAATGTCTCTTACCTTATTGTCTAATTTCTCTGATAAATATATAGCTATACTAAACTTTAAAAAAATATTTTTTCATGTTACGTATTTTTCATTCTTTTATTGTAGCTTTTTTTGTTGTATTTTAGGTGTGTTTCTTTGAATCAGCATTGAGTTGAATGTACTTTTTTCCAACTGATAAAAAAAACTGGTTTTGACTGCTCACTTACTTACATATTATTATTATATTAAGAGTTTTAAAGTTACTCTGTTTTCTACTTGTCAACCAACTCTTTTCCTTTTCTTTGGGCATTTTTTTGGATTAATATTTTTATCATTTCTTTTTTTTTTTCTGTTTTATCTTGTTAATTACACATTATGTTGTTATTCTTTTAGTGGCTACCCCAGAGATTATGAGTACTCTAGACCGATATTCTAAAATATGAGGGTGAGTCAAAAATTTCCCACAGTCTGTCTGTAGAATTTATTTCAATTAAATTTTAGAAAAGACAAATACATAATTTTTCGACGTAATCTCCTTGCTTTTCAATACACTTTGTCCGTTTGTCAACAACTTTTCGTATTCCCTCATTAAAAAACGTTTTAGGCTGAGCTGCAAGCCACAAATGCACTGATGTCTTCACTTCTTCGTTAGAAGTGAATCTTCATTCTCGTAGGGCTGCTAACACTAGTGTGACCTTCCTTGAAATTCTCTATCCATTCACACACACTTCCTCGAGACAAAACACTTTTTCCATACTGCACACATAGTCTTCAATAAATAACGGCATCAGGTACACCCTCAGACCACAAAAAATGAATCACTGCACACTGCTCTTCTTTTGTGCAAATTACAAGTGGGGCATCTCTTTTTGCTCGCACCAAAGTTACAAATGAACTGATGTAACATGTTCACACCTGCACAACAGCAACTGGGGAGACCGTAGCCTTGAACGGAAAGTGCTGATAAGACCGTGCGGCCAACAGAAGTTTTAATATAACCAGAGTGCAGATAATTTTTGATTCACCCTTGTAAATTAGTACTTTTACCACCACCAAGAAGATGAAGGGATTTTAGGACACTTTAATTGAATTTACCTTCTTCTCATGTTTTATTCTATTGTCATGTATTTTGTTTCTCCCTATAGTTTGAACCTCACTAGGCATTATAATTATTGTTACCATTATTATCTTCGAAATTGATTTAGGTTTACCCACATATTTACTCCTTCTTTTGCTTCTTTCTTTCTCCACGCAGTTCTGGCTTCCATCTTGGATACGCTTTTGCTCTTCCCGAACAACTGTTAAATCGCTTAGTTAATGTCTGCAGGTTACAGATTATCTCAGCTTTGGTTTGTCTGGAAGTGTTATATATTGCCTTCAAGATAATTAATATATTCATTGAGTAAAGAATTTTAAGTTGGCAGTTATTTTCTTCCACAATTTTGAAGGTGTTCTTTCATTTCCTTTGGGTTTCATTGCTGAGAAGTTTGTTTTTACCCTTATTGTTGCTCATTAAAAAATAATTTTCCCCCCTCAAACTGATTTTAAGATTGTTTCATTTTTTTGGTTTTTAGCAATTTTTCTAGATATAACTGGGTGCGGATTTTCTTCAGTTCTACCCTGTTTGAGGTGCATAGTGTTTCTTGAGTCTGTGTCTTTTTTAAATTATGTAATTTTAAAGTTTATTACCTCTTTAAATATTGCTTCTGCCTAATTCTTTCTCTCCTCTCTTTCTAAAACACCAATTATGGGCATGTTAGAACTTTTCCCTTTGTCCTTACATTAAAAAAAAAAATTAGATCTTTTCCTGTGTCTTTTTTTCCCTCCTCTGTTCTTCAATCTGATGTTTTCTACTGAACTATTCTAATTCTCATCTTCTGGGTCTAATCTTCTATTAGTTCCCACCAATTGGGTATTTAATTTTAGTTATTTTATCTTTAATTTCAAAATTTCCATTTGATTTTAAAAAGATAGATTTCAGTATAAGATATAAAAACTCTATATTTTACCTAATTTCTTCAGACTATTCATCACAGGTATTTTATTTTACTTTTTTCCACAGTTATTTTAAACTCCCTCAATTCTGTATCTCCTTGTGTATGTTTCTACTTTCTATTTATTTGCATGACTTTGGTTATTTAGTCTTATCTTCTTACATGCCTATTATTTATTGAAATTTGGACATTGTGCATAAAAAATATGAGAGCAAATTTGTTGATCTGGATAGTGTTATCATCCTCCAGAGATTACTTTTGTTTGGAGTTGGGGGTTGGCTGTTATAATGGTGGTGAATTCCCTAATCTGTTCAATGATTATCTAATTAGCTACTAATTTAGTTGATTTAATTGGGCTTCAACCTTGTGACAGCACAGTATTTCTAGTCAATGCCTTCTCCTAAGGTGTAGCCCTGCAGGGGTTCTACCTAAAAGCTTAAGGTGACTATAAGCATCACCTCCTTAGTAATTTCTAGACTCTGATTTTATTCCCTAACCCAAGTATCCTTCACTTCTGAGCTTCCTAGTTAACCTTTTCTGCTTGATTTTTCTGCTTCTTAGCGGCTAGTTATAAACAGGAGCACCTTGAGTAAAAAAAGAGTCGAAAATCAGGTTCACCTTTTGTGCTTCTCTTCTCCTGGGGATTTGGTTTCTCCAGGTTCTGACTGCCTGGCCAGCTTTCTAAAGCATTCAAACCAATAGAATTTATATTCTATTCAATTTTTTAAGATATTCTCAGAGGGTGGGTTTGTCTATAATAGTCTTCTTTACCATTACTAAAAATTGAAATTTCTCCAGCATGTTATTTTGAAGCATATAACATTTTTATTCCTATGACACAAATGGTGCACACCTGCTGAAATTGAAGACTTTCCAGATGTAGAATACTTCCCTTGCAACTGAAAAAACAAAATCAGGTGCATTTATAACATTATGTTTGAAATGAGAAATGTGAACAATAAGAAAGAAGAACTGCAAAATGTGTGTCTAAAATATTAGTGTTCCAGCTTTGCAAAGGAAATCAGAAATCATCTAAAATTACCAAAATTATAATTCTAATTAGGGCCTTTAAAGTAGAGAGAACTCAGGGATGGTACAAGTTTGATGCTCCCATAATTTTTTTTAAAATAAAGAAATGTCAAATTAGAGTTTAAAAATAGGAGTGGTGTCTAAAATGTTGATATTTAATAAATCAGCATTTTAAACTCACAGATTTCTATACATTATTATGTGATTTACAAGATAATTATAATATTTAAAAAATATTAATTTATAGAGTTGTATAAAGTGGCAGGAAAGCTAGAGCAGTTTGAGGAACTTATTTTTCTTTCAACATTTGCAATATACCTTTATGATTTTATGTGTAGCTTCCTTTGAAGATAATGTTGAGGGTCTAAAAAATGAGGCTGTGGACACACTCCCCTCCTCTGGCATTCTAGCAGACTCTGATTCAAATATCCTCTTTCTTAAATCTAATTAAATGAGCTGATGTTAGTGTCATATTGTAGTCAATATTATATATCAACGACAGAGCTAATCATCAAAATACATTGTAAGAGTAGGAGTCCTAGGTCCCCAGTGGGGTACAGAACAACTCTGGAAATTTTCTGAAAGGAAATAATATATATATATTTTTCCACCCTATACACAGCACACAGTTCATCTTCTCTTTGTGGTTTTGATAATATCACTATCTTTTCCCCCCATTCTCTACAAAATCATTTGAACAATTTTTTTAAATGGATTCTCGTAGTAGTCTTAAAACCTTAAAAAATATTTCTTGACAGTTGGTCTTCCTGTAATTTTGCAACTTGGACTGTTCATCTTTAAGAGCTTGGTTTTTCAATGTTAGTGTGTTTGAAATAGTCTTGAGGTTTTGTGGTTGCTGTTGATTCTCTGCAGAACTTAAAACACTAGCTTCCTTTTGTTTGGTGAACTGGCCAGGCCCCGTGACTGCGTGCAGACCATGGAAGTATCCTAGCACCCTTGCTATTAGAAAATAATCGTATTTGGAATTCAGACAGGTGGCCCAACTCTACATGTTTCCCTGAGAAATCTGGCTTTTTCAGGTAAGTGCAAAAGACTTGGGCTGGGGGGCATGTGAATGGAGGTTATGCCAGACTTGCCACCATAGTTCTAATTCAGAATCTCTAGACAGTCTTACTGTAAAAAACAAGCTTATTTACTCTGACCACAGCTCTTCCTTTGTAATACACACTACTCTGAGGGTGACACACAATTTTTATTAGTAGTTAAATATGAACAAAAATGTTTTCAGAATCAATCAAAAAAAAAAGGACACTGGCTAAAAAATTCATAGACGTCTTTAGGGGATCTGGTATTGCTTTCACATGTTATTCAAATGTTTATCTTTTAAGCAGTTTTATTTTTTTATTATGAAAATTTTTAAACTCTATTGTTGGTAATATTGTCTTATGTAGTTTGAAACCATTCTGGCAGCCTTAATCGATAGAAGAAAACAATCCATAGCAATCAGGTCCTTTGAAATTTCTAAAAGAATATATTCAAGATAGCATGAGTGATTTTTGTGTTAATGGTTATCATAATTCTTTGCATTCCATTTTTACAGTGCTACATGGCAGGGGGAATCTGAAAATAACTTTTAACAATCACTTAACTAGAAGTTAACAACAGCATCTGTTCAAATATTTTCCTTTAAGTTAGTTCTTTTCATACCATTATTTCCTTTCAAAAGAAGTATTGCACTTCAAACATGTGGAATGGAAAATAATGCAATGTTTTAAAAAATAGTCAGTAATGCACAACCTGAGTTTGACAGCTTCCTCTTGCTTCTTTAACAAATTTGTAACATGATTTTGGTTAGGTCATTTAGTTCTCTGGATTTCAACTTCTTGCAAAAATGTCCAGTTATTTATCTAAGAAATTGTTTATTAAGCACTCCAGACTTACAACTCCTTGTTTTCTTTTTTATTGGGTTTAAATCAATCAATTAGTTAATATTTTAATTGATCAATAGGAGTAATGAGAGACCAGTGGATGAGAAATCAGGAGGTATGAATTCTAGTCCTCTGTTTTCTAGTAATTGGCTGAGTAATTTGGAAGGTATTTTCTAACCATTCTAGGGCAAGGATTGGCAATTTTTTTTCTTTAAGGACTAGATAGTAAATAGTTTATGTTCTGCAAGCCAAGAGACAAAATTGAGGATAATATACAGGCTCTTACATAACTGTTTAAAATGTAACTATTTGAAAATGTAAAAGCCATTCTTAGCTCAGATTGTACAAGAAGGAGAAATGAGCTGGATTTGGCCTCAGGGCCATAATTTTCCAACCCTGGTTCTTGGCAATGATTTTTAACAATTATAAAATGGATGATATAGACTAGATCATGTGACCCCAAAGGAGCTCATGGATGATATTTAAGGTAATCCACCCATCCCCTAACATTGTATACAAAAACCTCAGTGTTTGTAAATATGTGCTTTTTTAATGGGAAAAAAGTTCCACAGATTTCATTAGATTTTCAAAGTGCTTTAAAACCCAATTAAGATTAAGCACCACAGGACTAGCTGGTTTCTAAAAATACTTTCCAAATATAAAATTCAAGGAAATGCTTATTGAGTGTCTACCATGTCTAAGCCTCTGTGTTGGCACTGTAAGAGATGTTAGCCCATTATGACTAAAAAACACATCAAAAATATTTTAAAGAAGATTTGAATATGCACAAAT